>NC_089271.1:8835968-13635968 GCF_963930625.1 Muntiacus reevesi | reverse complement strand
CCCCATAGACTGCAACCCACCAGGCTCCCCTGTCCCTGGGATTCTCCAGGCAAGAACACTGGAGTGGGTTGCCATTTCCTTCTCCAATGCATGACAGTGAACAGTGCAAGTGAAGTCGCTCAGTAATGTCCGACTCTTTGCGACCCCACAGACTGCAGCCTACCAGGCTCCTCCATCCATGGGATTCTCCAGGCAAGAGTACTGGAGTGGGTTGCTATTGCCTTCTGGCTATAAAAAAAATGAGATCAATTTCTATGTAATGATATGGAAAGATACTCAAGGTTTATCAAGTAAGAAAAGATCTAGGAATAGGACATTAAAAGTATTACCTCTGACAATATTTGAGGTCCCCCCTCCTGTTTTAAAACATGTATTTTAAGTATAATTATTTTTAATTTATAATTTTTTCTTAAATGACATAATGCTGCTGTGTGAATGGAAGACTAATTTGTGTTACTCCTTTAGGTGAAACTAGAGTAGAATTGGCTAAAAAGAAAATTTCAGCAGGTAAAGTGAAGCACTGATGTTTTCTTGGTCATTTTAACCATCTGGAGCAACCATATTGCTCTTGCCACATTGCTAACTTTAATGTAAAAAAAAAAAAATCACTCAACTTTCCTAGTGCTTCAAAAGTGCTTGTGAAATAAGACACCATGAGCCCTGTCACCTAAAAGATACCTCATAAAGTGCTTTCATTTTTTCTCTTTTTATTCATTGCTAAAAAGAGATCTTCATGAGTTTGGATACTCGGAGGCCCTTTCATCTTTAGCTCAAGGAATAGGGTTCCAGAGTTTAGAGTAAGGACTTTGCCACAGTATTCAATAAAAAGTGCCACTGTATTCTAGAACATGAAGGACTAAGGATACTACTTTATAGTGCATGGAATAAGTGAAGCCCCTTTAAGAAAAACTGGAGTATAGCAGTAACTTCAAATTATACTTGTTTATATATATATATTTTAGGGCTTCCCTGGTGACTCAGTGGTAAAGAATCCACCTGCTAATGCAGGAGACACGGGTTCAATCCCTGGGTTGGAAAAATACCCTGGAGAAGGAAATGGTACCCCACTCCAGTATTGCCTGGAGAAGCCCATGGACAGAGGAGCCCGGCGGGCTACAGTCCATAGGGTCTCAAAGGGTTGACACGAACCTGTGTGCATATATATTATATATATATGTGCATACATATATATATAATATATATATATATATTATTAAATGTATGTAATTTTCTCTTTGATTACCTTGCATTACCAGAAAGAAAAATCAGGATACTAGGTTTTCCGTTTTGGATCCATACCACTAGTTTATTTAAGCACTTCTTGTCCCAACAAGACTTAAGCCTTTAGATCATTTTACTTTTGAGTCAGCCTAGTATAGTGAATATCTGGGAATTTTTAAGGTAATGGGGTTTGTTTTAGGAACATAGGTGGTTTTGAGAACAGGTGTAACTTAATTCCTCTCTGCTGTGTTTGTTCTACACTTCCCACTACATCTGGTCCTTTTTGAGGGGATTGAGAAAAAGATTATTCTTAGGATGGAGGAGAGTTGAAGGAGCATGTATACTAAGGAAAAGAGCAAATGCAGAGAGCGATGAAAAACAGGAGTAGAATAATGGAAAAAGTATATTGGGAGGGTGAATAGGAATGGAATCAGAAGCATTGGTTTGAGTAAGATGAGTGTTCTCCCTCTGTTTTGAGTTTAATGGGTTTAATGAGTTTAATGGGCCATAGATTTCTTTTTTTTCCTCATGAGTTGGTTGAGTTGAGAAACTGTCTAGAGGAGAGCTGCTGGGACTGAGGAGAAAGAAGGGGCAGATAACTTAAAATGTTGAAGGTTTGGCATAGACTTAATGGGGAAGAAGTCAGTGATTTGCCCAGATTAAAGGCCCATTTCAGATTGAAAATAGTAAATATCTAATCTTTATTCCAAAAATAGGTCTCCAAGTAATGTGTACTAAGGGCAACTTGTGGTTTATATTTATTTGTGTAATGCACTGGATTAAAAATTTTTTTTATTTTCCTTTTGGTCTTTATTCCCACACAGTCTATATCACTGACATTTCAGTGTATTAAACTCAGTTTGATAGGTCATAGAAGACAGTAGGTCTAGTTCTGCAGAGGACTCTCACCCTCCCTGATTCTTAATTAATATAATTATTCCATGACTCATAAAATGTTCTGGTGGTGTGAAGGCCCAGGATACTGGAGTTATATTTAATCCACTATAATGTTTTCCTTGTATATAAGAGAAAAAATAAATTATGGGCATATCTATCATTTAACTAAAAATCAACCTTAAATGGTCATTAAGGCATTTATTTATAGCATAACCTTTTCTGCTTCTGTCAGTTTAAAATGGGAAAGTATTTGAAACATGTTATAACAACTTAAAAGTGTTGAAAGAATACATTTGTTTTTGTGGATTTTAGAGTTTTTTGATGTTTTTCAGGTGAGGATTTCTGCCTTTGAATAGTATTCTTCACAATTAATTGGATGCTAATTTCTTGTTTAAGTACAGTAATATAAAAAAAAAGTACAGTAATATGAATCATTGCTATAAAGAATAGTTTGGCTTTATGAACTCTTCTTTCCTGGTAGTGGTTTAGTTTAGTTGTTCAGTTTTGTCCAACTCTTTGTGACCCCATGGACAGCAGTTCTTTCCTAAAGGGTAGTAAAAGGTCTGTTAGAAATGCCCCAGGCAGGCACAGTTGAGAATTGCTCCTATAGAATTGTTCCTTTTCTTTCTTGGTTGTCTCCTCTGATGAGGAATGGCTGTGTACTTGACCCTGTTTGGGAAACTACCTTTTTTTTTTTTTTTTTTCTCCTTTACTAAATTTTTCTTTTAATTGTTGGTTTTCACATGGTGTGATATAAAATTAAGAGACAAAAAGATGAAAAGCTATAATATAAAGGCTCAAATATTGGTATTATTTAGGTGAAAATTTATTTGATAGACTTAAATTTTTCTTGTTCTCTCACCAGAAAACAGAGAATATGTTTTACAGCAAGAGTTTGGGTGTAAGAAAAAACATACTAGAATATGTGCTGGAGTACTGACATGCATCAAAATGTAATAGGATATATAAATTCAGTTTGTAATGACAGTCTTGTCAAGTTTGTTACTTACACTTTAGCATTACATGAAAAGTTTAATTACATTAAATCCTAAGAGATAGTCCCACCTATTTAACTGATGATATTTTCATAGGAAATTTTGCTCTGATAATGATTCATCATTGGGGCTTATAATTTATTATTTTACACAGAGAATATTGAAATAGGTTCAGAGTTCATTGACCAAAAAAGTATTAATACCATTGATACAGAAATAGAATTCCCTCATGAAAATGAAGCACTTGGGGGTTCAATTTATTATTATTATTATTTTAGCTTTCTGCTTTATTTCACAATGTTCTGAGTGGGAGAAAAAAAGCAATTATATCTTTAAACTGTTTAGGGATTATCTGAAGATTAAAATTTTACTGGCTTTTTTCTTCAAATACTTTTGTATTTAATGGTTATTAGATAAGGTATCTGTTACATATTTTATTGGAACAGTTTATATTGACTTTGTAGCCTAACAGTTCAAAATGCCAAGTTGAATAAATAGTAAATTGAGGATATCTTAAAAGCAGTCAAGCAATTTTAAGCTTTTTTGTCACAAGCCTTTTGGCTCAGGGTATAATTGCTTTGAGAGTCTGATGCTCCATGGGCCTCCTTTTCAGGAAAATCTGTATCTAATTTTGCCCCTAGTTTGAGGGAGTTTGGAGTCCCTAGATATTCATCTCTTCTGTGCGCTCTAGGGTCAGTTTAAAACCACTTCAGGTTACCTTGGTGATGTATCCTTTTAGATACATTTAGAGGCATAGACATTTAACAAATCTGTTTGGTGAATTCTTTAAAATCTGTATTCAGGATTATTTTAAAAGTAATACCCTTAGTCACAAAGGCATAGTCTTTGGAATTTTCTTTTTTTTCTTGGTAAGCTAAGCGAATGAATAAAAACCTCTATTGCTACTAAATGGGTAACTACTTTTCCACTCTTTTCTTGGGAAAGATTTTCCTTTAGAATCTGTAAAAGTTCATGGTCATTCTAGAATGTAATGATTTTCATTAAGGGATTAAATTCCTTTGCTTCATGTAGTAAAATCCTGATGAACCTGAACACTGGTGGGAGGGAGTATTCTAACTAGATTTTGAGTTAACTCAGTATTGACCAGATGACTTATACTGAAAAATCTTTTCAGTATATTTTTAGTAAATACAGTGCTTTTGGATTTTGTAGGACATAGGTCATCATTATGGTTATCATTATATACAGTAGAGTTAAAAAAGATGAATATGAATTCCTGGGCATTGTTTAGAAGTTAAATATTCATCCATGAACCAAAATTCTAAAAACAAATTCTAAGTTTCAGTTAAGTTTTCTTTGCTGTGTGCTGAACATTCTAGAAATCTTATTGTGTCTGTGTCAGTTTGTATACTGTGTGTAAGAATATATGCATTTCTTTTGTAGCCACGTCATGAATATTTTAATGTCCCTGTGTACTAAATGACCACTCATCGTGTATGCAGAATTTCACAGAGGAAATAGAGAGCTGATATGCTTATGAAAGAAAATATCCTCAGCTTGGTGACTGATTACCTTGTGTAATAATAGAACATTTTAGAACCATTACCTTTGTAATAATTTACTGTTCTCATCCTCTTTTCTGTTTTATTTTCATTCTGTGTGTGATCTTGATACAGCTTTTCCTGCTTGCAACTGGTTTAATTTCTTCTTGAAAAATATGATCTATGATCATTTTGAGTGATGTTTCATTTCAAACATCTACATGTCATCATTTGTGAACCATCTGTGATTAAACTTGCAAGAGAATACCTAGCAATCATTAAATATTTACCAAAGAAAATAGAGCTGAAATGCTAGGTCACAATTAGCAGTGCCACAATATAGCATGGTCTGATCTTCAAATGTTGGCGGGATGGGACTATATTTAGGGTAATTATAGTATATATGAGGAAACATTTTTAATGTATCACATAAAAGTGTATTTGGCAATAATACAAGAAAGTAAAATCTGCACTAATATAATATTTAAGGTAAAACATTCACAATTTCTAAAAAATTTGTAATGCCACATTTATTGACTCATATTTGTGCTATACAATATCAAACAATCCCTCTAAGAACTATCAGAAAGCTATGTCAGAAAAGTCTCTTCTGCAATATCTATTGTTTAAAAGTAATCCTTTCAAAATATTAATATAGGGTTTATTTTATAAGATTCTAATATCGTTTAAATACTATAATATTTTACTAGTTATATATTCAAGTCTGCACTTAGATACTTAATGATTTGTTAAATATGGTTTTATATTTCTGATATTAAAACTTTTTAATATTGATCATTGTGTTTTAATAAAACATGCAGCATATATTATAAAGAGGAAATTACCAAATAATTCATTGTTAATGTTTAGAGAGTTTAAAGCCCAAGTTAAGTAAGCTATCATTAAACAAGTTCAAAAGATGCTCAGAGTGGTTTACCACTGAAAGAAGACCTGTGAAAATGTGTATTAGTCAGGGATGCAGATCAGTTGTTTCCATTCTTCCATTCTTGCTATATACTACATGACATTTGAATCACCTGGATGGGCTATCAGATGAGAAATTAGCATTATACATTGATAGCATTGGGAAACATTGGTCTTTCATTTCCATTTTTTTCCTCCCTGCAACATGGTATTCATCTGGTTTTAATGCTGCATAAATATGCATTGTCTCATGCCTGTTTGCTTTGGATGCTGTATGCCCAGCTGTAACAAGATGTTGCTTTTGTTATTTGTATACAGCTGCTTGCTTTAAACTAGTAGATTCTGAAATAGCTTTCCTTGCATGTCTAAAATAAAAATATTGCATGTACTTTGTCTCACGTGAATGACTTTTTTCTCCTCCATCCTTTTGACAAGTAATATATTTCATATTTTTTCAGGTAATTTTTTTTAAATTATGGTTTAAATGTAGCAAAATTTACTAGTTTAACCATTTTTAAGTGTACAGTTTAGTAGGTTCAGTATATTCACATTGTTGCACAACAGATCTCTAGTTTTTCATCTTGCAAAACTGAAACTGTATCCATTAGAAACAACTATTCCCCATTTCCCCTCCTCTCAGCCATTGGTAACCACCTTTGTACTTTGTTTCTATGAATTTGACTAATTTACATAATAGTTTTTTCTAGATGGTTTTGAGTACAATTTCAGTGTGAACATGTGAAAATTAATTTTATACTACAATTGATTAAAGAACTAACTATTTGTATAAGTCTCAGTGGAAGAAAATGTATAAATGATTCTTTGAAATTAGGCCTTTGAGAAAAGACAGATATTTTTAAATAATGCACATTTGAGAAGCAATGTGGTTCTCTTCAAGAAATGCTATCTATATAAGATTGCAGGCAGTGAGCACATAAGGGGAAATCTAACCAGCTTCAACAAGTAGGATGAGGGGGCATATTTACATGGATAAGCTAAGAATCTTAACTCTATAGAATTCAATGTAGGCACCCTGTAATACATTAAAGGTTGTATGACATCTTAAAAAATTACTTAACATTAAGTTATTTTAAAAGTTCCCCCCTTATTTAATATGTGATTCATGAAAACTCTGAGACCAAACAAATAGAACAGTATAAGAAACCCTTATGTACACATCACTCATCTCCCACAACCATCAACAACTCAATGTTGTTTCATAAATCACCACCCTACCATGCCTTTTTTGCCTGAGTATTTTACAGCAAGCCCTAGACACCCTATCATTTCATCTTATATGCTTCAGTATGTGTCTCTAAGAGATAAGCACAGCCCTCCAAATTAACAGTAATTCCTAATATCTTATTCTAGACTGTTTTTTTCCTAATTGTCTGGAAAATGCATTTTTATAATCAGTTTGTTAGAGCCAGATTCCAAACAAGTCTCACACTGTATCTGATCTCTTTAAGCCTCTGTTAATCTTTAATAACTCTGCTTTTACCCTCCCTTGCCTTTTTGTTTTTTGGTTAGACTGAGTCTCCTATATGGTGGAATTTCCTCCATTCTGTATTTGGCAGATTATAATGGCGATGTTTAACTTGTTTTCTTATCCTCCATATATATTTAGATCTGTAGCCTGGTTAGGTTGAGGTTCAATTCAGAGGTGGGGAGGGGGGGCAAGAATACTTCATAAAAAATAGCCTTTTTTCATCAAAGCGACTTTTACCCATTTTTCCTTAATGCACAAACATACTAAAAGGTCATTATATGAACTTTGTATATAGAGTTGGTTTATAGTAAGGCTAAATACCTTTATTTAGATTTCAGTTGTGTCATGTATCAGCTAACATATTTTGAGCACTTTCTGTGAATCAGGCACTAAGCCTTATCTCTCTCAATCTCTACAAATGAAGGTAAGTGCTATGATCATTGTTTTCCAAATAAGGAAACAGACCAGAGAGTTTAAATAAATAATTTGAGATTATTCCATGTAGTGCTTTACATACAATTAAATCTAATGTATGGATTTATGGTTTAATTAATTTTTCTTCTCCTTGTTTTGTGCTGTACCACAATTAGGATGCAAAAGTAAGTCATTTGGGTACAAAAAATTGTTTTCCTCTGTTAAAATCTAGTATGCCTTTTAATTACAAACTTGTTGCTACTAATATCTGAAATTTGACCTAGTTGGTCCTTTTATTTTGTGCTGTAGAAAACTGGACACTTTGGAAAATTTTTAATTTTTTTATAGTATGCTTGCTTTGGGTAGTCTTCCTTTGGCATTTACAGATGAGTATTGGTTGTTACATAGAACAAAAGGCACTTCTGTCTCAGGTGTCAGAGCGTTCTTTCTGTATGTTGCTTCCATTGAAGCCATTGGTTGCTCTCGGGAGGTCTGGAAGGTAAATTTCTGCAGAAAGGAATAAATACGTGTGACTCAAAAAAACAGCAAGGAAAATAAAAGTATGTGAAGAATGGGGAGAACTCAGGGGGTTTCCCTGGTCTTTATTTAGGGGAGGTTTTGAATTTTTACAGTAAGACAACTTACCTTTTCTGTAGAAAGTGCAAGTGGCTCAGTTGTGTCCGACTCTTTGTGACCCCATGGACTATACATTTACAGTCCATGGAATTCTCCAGGCCAGAATGCTGGAGTGGATAACCTTTCCCTTCTCCAGGGGATCTTCCCAACCCAGGGATCGAACCTAGGTCTCCCGCATTACAGGTGGATTCTTTACCAGCTGAGCCACCAGGGAAGCCCAAGAATACTCGAGTGGGTAGCCTATCCCTTTTCCAGCAGATCTTCCCGACCCAAGAATTGAACCAGGGTCTCCTGCATTGCAGGCAGATTCTTTACCAACTGAGCTATCAGGGAAGCCTTTCTGTAGAAAGGTCGATATCAATAATTTCCTTAAATGCCAGTGCGTTTGACAGCTTTTTGTATTACAGCAATGGAGCACAGCACAATTGGTAGGTAATCAGTAGGTATTTAATGCATGCTGAAAAAATCTTCCTGTGGTCTCTGGTGTTTGGGACACAAGTTGCTAAATAAGCACTGGCTCTCCATGGAAGTGCCCAGACTGTTGAACTGCTTGTGTTCAGCTTCTCTGAAACTTGCATGCGCTTCCGTGTGAATTTCACATTCTCAAGCCTCCCCAGATCTGCTTACCAGAGTCTCACATTTTCCCTCCACAGGAAGCTGAAACCCCACGTAGTGTTCTTGAAGAAATTGGACTGACATAACTCTCCTCCCCTGTTGATGACTTCCTGTGGCATTTCACACACTGTAGATGGTCACTGCCTTCATGTCCATGTTAGCTAATGGTGTAAGATGATGTCTTGTCAGTATTACTATTCTGCTAAGCTGCTTCATTCAGGCCTACACAATTTCTTTTTTTAAGGGAACTTTGATTAATCAAGTGATAACAAGGGACTTAAATATGAATTAGAATGAATGCAGGAAAAAAAGGTCCTTTTTCTGGCTATTTTGAAGTTTATAGGTCCGTTTCTCTTGAATAGGTTATTATCATTACTTTTGATTATGTGTATCTATGAGTATGACACAATTAGGCAATATACATTTATTATTCTCTTTGGCAAAAAAATCATGTGAAAGAAACCTGGTTTTATGAAACCAAAGACTACTGCATTTCAGTATATATGCGAATAAAGGGATTGACATGTCACATATCAAATGAATGAAAATTTCACTGTATGTTGAAACTTAAATTATACCAAAGACCCTTATTAGAAAGTAAACACCTTAAAACAAAGGGAATACACAAAAAACTAATGGAATGATGCTGTTTTACACTAAAAATTATTTCATAGGCATTCCAAACCTGGGACGAGGAACAGAGATCAGCTGTTTCATAATAGTAAACATGCTATTTTTAAGGCCAAGCAACATTTGACTCCTGACATAAATTTTTTTGTGGTCATAATCATTTAGTCACTTAGTTGAATTGTTTTTGATGTCTCCCTAATAAAATGAAAATGTTGACTTACCAGGGATTCTTAATAACAGTATCTTATGGAAAATGTGTTGCTTTTTTCACAAAGTGTTACATAAGTCATTGTTTAAAGCACGAATATTCCTTCTAGGGTGCTTGTTACAGCCAAGTTTATTTTACTCCCCTATTGCTTCCCTCCACTTAGAAGTACAGCAAACTTTAGGGAGGCTTCCTTCCCTTCCATGGCACTGCCTAGTTATTGGAAGTCCTAAATATAAAAACAGACACCACCTCTCATGAAAGTGTGAGTTGAATGAAGTAAAATGGCATTAGTGGGCGCTATATTTTTTAAGGATATAGTTGTTTCAATGTCACTTTTATACATACTTCTACGTATATAAACATCTTCACAGTTTACACTTTTCATGTGTATCTGCTGGGCTGGATTAAGCTTTGTTGTGATTGTGACCAATATTCAGGCCACGTGAGCACTGTCTTACCATATTGCCAATTAGTTGTAATAAATGTTCAACGTACACAACTGTAGTGTGTTTTTATCTTTTTCCAAAAGTCTGTCAAACTATGAAGAGCTGCTAAAGGAAGAATTTTTTCAAAAAATTTTCGAGTAAGTTGTTGAAAATTCACCTCCATTTGAATGTGGTGGTGGTTAAAAGCACACACAAGATAAATGGTGGAAGATTTAAGGAGTTTTCATGTACTTCAAGCCCATTAAAAAATAATGTGGAGTCCATGCTACTGAGAGCTTATCTACACACTTATTTTCAATCAATAAATGCCGCTTTTAAAACCTTGATGCAGTTGATTTTTCTCTTTCTGAATGAGCAATTCAAATCACCCCAGGTAATCAAAGGTGTCCTAACTCAACTGGAGTCCACCTACAAACTGGAGGTACTAGCACACTTGCTGAGATGGATGGGTATAAGCAAATTATTGCATAGTATAAGTACCAAAGCAAACCTTTGATTATCTTGATAGTTAATGGACTGCCTATTCACTACAGATAGGAAATGTTACATAAAAATAATGTGGAGTTTTTTTTAAAGTATACTCTAATTTCTGGAATAAAATATCTTTATAGGAAAAAAAAGGATATTTAAGAAGGAGGAAACAACTACCATATCAAACGAAGTTGCTAGTCTGCTAAAAATAAAAGATGTGTGCAATTAAAAAATATATGTGTAGATTTAAAGAGCCTCTAACAATGCAGGTATCTCTTCACTGAAAACAGGCCAATGGCAATGTAGAGTTGCAATTTTTGAATCATAAATAGTAATCAAATTATAAGTTTAAAAAAATACAAGTTTAAGTTCAAACAAATACACAAAAGACTGATGGATATTTAAGAGTAATGACCCAGTCAGTGGTTTAAAAACTACTTCCTTGCATCCCTGTAACACTTGAGGGGAAAAGTCAGTTACCTTGAGAACAAGTTGATGTTCATCTTGTTTTTTCCTCCTTGATCTATTAAAATGAATGTTCAGCTTTGAATGCCACATTTTATTATCTCATCTGTATTTAGGAAAGGATTGAAAAATTTTGAATTTAGTGAGAACTGTTCAGTATTAGTGAATCCAGTAGATACTTACAGAAATTTTTCAATCATTTATTAGGGTACAGGCATTTATATTCTGGAACAAATCAATTTTTCTTTTTTTCTTGGCTGTGCTGCACAATTTGTGCTATTTTAGTTTCCCAACCAGGGAATCAAACCCTTGGCTGTGAGAGCTAGGGGTCCTAACCACTGGACCACCAGGGAATCCCCTACTGTTTTTTTCAACAAGTTTCTCTGAGCACTTTTTTTTTTTTTAACCAGAATTGCTTTAGTATCTGGCATATTTAGCAATGAACTCTGTAACACAATACAAAAAAGATGAACGGCCTAATGGAAAACCACGGGGGAGAAGGGGAGAAGGGACGGGAAACAACTGTTTAGTACTTTAAGAAAGTGAATTTTAAAGTAAAAAGCTGTTCAGCTATTAACATGTAAAAAATTCAACAATAGGGCAAACAACCAAACTGAATGCCCATTAAAGACAAAGTGTTTGGCTTAGCTTAGCTTATATGTACAGAGATAAGTAAACCAAAAATTTTCCAAACTGGCAAAGATTAAAGTAATCTGGCATAGGAAAGGCAAAATTTATTGTTGACAGCGTAAAATTTTTCATAGTCTTTATGGATGGCAATTTGGAAATACTTTCTCTTGATATAATTTATACTAAGGCAATGATCAGAAACGAATGAAGTATTTAAGAAAATCCACCACAGGACTGTTTATAGCATGGGATTCTTTAATAGTGCAAAATTTAAAATAACTTAAAAATCCAACAATAGGGATATAGCTTAATAAACTGATAGAGCCACACTATGCAGTGAGTAAAACTAACAGACTAGGGCTTGATGAAATAGGACAATGTCTGGTGTGAAAAAAACATTTCAACTACAGCCATGATCTTTGTGTAAAAAAAATGTGTACACACTCATATACTCAGAAAAAAAGACTTAAAGTAACGCTGCAGTGTTAATTGGTTATCTTTAAGGGTCAGGATTATAAGTAATTTTTGGGCTGTATACATTTTATGTTTTCTAGGTTCTCTATACTAAACACACTATGATTATCAGAGAATAAAAATATTTTAAAACAGGGTTCCAGTCTACATACGGTTTCGCCAAACTTGCTAAGTCACATGAGCAGAGAGCCCTCCATCCAAGTATGTAGCCGCCATAATAAATAAGATGTACAATCACTGAAAAACACAGTAAGTTTATTTGGATTTGGGGCTCTGAAGAGTTCGGTCTCTACTCCCTGACCTTCTCCCGCCACGGCTCCTGGACCTGGAGGAGCTCTGGCTGCGGCTCCTGCGGCTGTGGCTCCGGCTGCCCCGTCCACGGCTGCGGTCCCTTTTTCTTCCTCTGCTTCGGGAATTGTGCCTTCCCCGGCTTCTGGACCTGTGTTTGTGAGATTTCTTGGCCCCATGACTACTCCTCCTCTTCCGGTCGGCCTCCCCGTTCCTCTTGTAGGAGTGGGCCGGCCCAGGGCTCCTCCTCCTCCTCGGCCTGCTGTAGTAGTCATCGTGGGGGCCCAGCCTCGCCCTCCTCTCTGAGCTCTTCCCAAAGGAGGAGCCAGTCCGATCTGGAGATAGGTAGATGTCTCGATTCGCTTCCCAAAACTCATTGTTGGGATTTCTGAACACGTGAAGGAAGTTGCAGTGTTTCCCTCTGGGACACTGCTGTATTTCAAATAAACCTGCAATGGCACAGTGAGGAAACGGCGTTAACTGCTGGCACTACATCCTTTTCACAAGGTACATTTCTGATGTCCGCTTGTGATAGGACTAGTTTCTCCTTACATACTATGACCTCACAGTTTGGGTTCCCTGAATTTCAAAAATATTCAATGCTCTAACAAAAGGCACTGTGAAAAGTAATAGATCAGAACTTTTAATTAACCAGAATGTCCCATTCCCCTCCTGGGTTATGGTGTGGAGTGCAACCCAACCAATGGCAACCATATTATTTATTATTTTTTCTATTGTTTTACCATCCTGCTGACTGACAATGTAGATCCCTAACTAACACTGAAGAACCAGCCCTGGTCAGCAGTCCTGGTGGCAGCCTTCTTTGAGGGCACGGTGGTGGGAAGACAGAACCATTGGCTAAAATAAAGAGCATGTTGTAAGTAGAGGATCCTGTATTTTCTTACATTTCAAGAAGATGATAAACACTGGCCTAATGCTTTATCAGGTGCTTTTAATACAAAAGATTTTTGTCAACGGTGAAATCTACTTGCACAGTTTAGAGATCCCTTGAAGATTTTCAAACTTTTTTGAAAAAACGGTAAATTAAATATGTAAAAGAGTTAAACATGAAATACCTGTATACCACACACTATATACAAAAAGTCAGTCAAAATGGGTCAGAGTCTTAAACGTAAGCTATGGAACTATACATTCTTGGAAGAAAACATACAAGTAAATCTTCATGGCATGGGCTGACATGGATTCTTACATACGATACCAAAGCACAAGCAAAAAAAAAGAAAAAATAGATGAATTGGGCATCATCAAAATTAAAACCTTTTGTGCTTCAAAGAACACCATCAAAGTGAAAAGACAATCTATATAATGGGAGAAAATATTTGCAAATCATATCTCCAATAAGGGACCTGTCTGTAGAATATATCAAAGAACTCTTACAACTCAATAACAAAAAGACAAAAGAAAAATGGGCAAAGTATCTGAACAGACATCTCTCCAAAGATGATATACAGTGGCCAATAATCCAATAAAAAAGACAAAAAATGCTCAGTAGTTACTAGTCACACTCAGAAGCACCTCACTGAAATCACACTGGATTCCTGGCAACTGACAAAAGTGCCTTCATGGAGAAACAGAGCCATCTCTTTCAGTCCCAAAGTCTTTAAGGCATAATGGTTCTTCTGGCTTACCAAATCAAGGAATTCTAAATTCCTTCCCCCCACCGTCCCGCCACTTCAGTGACAGCAACCATTAAGACCAGGT
Organism: Muntiacus reevesi; assembly: GCF_963930625.1. NCBI lineage: Eukaryota > Metazoa > Chordata > Mammalia > Artiodactyla > Cervidae > Muntiacus > Muntiacus reevesi. The sequence goes on along the minus strand of NC_089271.1, from coordinate 13,621,941 downwards.
TGCCAAAGATTCAGACCTTATAAATTACAGATTTTGAAATAGGAGGTTTTAAGCAAGCGAGTTTAAAGCGAAGTGAAGCAAAGGGTAAGGGAAGTGGCCCCTGAAGGCACTGGCAGCTCTTCTCATAGCTTCCGGGGCACTTCAACAATAAATGGTTTGGCTAAGCCTATTTGATAGAAATCACAACAGAATGACCCCTTCAAAATTGCCAGCTACTCAAAGACTAATTCATTTCCTGAATCGGCAGCCACTATCTGATGAGTCAATCTGACGGAATGTGCCCTGACCAGGTTCCAAAGCTATAATCAATCTCTAAGGCACAAAAGCTTGTATTTCAATAACGCAGGAAGTGTTACAGGTAATGTTTTAGGTGGCAAAGATGACAAGGTTCATTAAGGATAAAGATGGGAAAAAAAAACAGCTCAAGTGAGGAGCCAATAAATAGAAAACAGACACAACTTCTCAGGCTTCCTGCAGAGCCTAGGACTTTGAGCACTGACCCTGTCACCTATACATTGTGCCCCCAGTCACTGCATCCATAAAGTGACCCATAAGGTCAGTTACAGGTCTAAAACATGATGTACTTTATATAGTGATCTCTGTTCATCTACCAGGTGAGGCAAAAGCTAATCTCCACTCCTTTAAAAGGTTGCTTTCCCCTCTCCCCGCAAGAATATCACTTTATATAACAGTGGAACCGTTGGGGGGAAAAAAAATTCATGTTGTATTTACCACAAATTGCCATTTTCCATCGGGTCACTGGGCAGAATTCACACTGAAGCTGTCGTCCTGCGTACCACCGTCCATTAAACAGAGAGAGGGCTGCTTGGCATTCTTCTTCCCTTTAAACCACAAATTAAAGGATGTACTTTAGAGTAACTTTCTAAAGTAGAAATGCAGATTAATCTTATTGTTAACTAAATCTTGTATTTGTTTACCAGAGGGCCACCAAGCTCACTGCTTCTGTGCTACCTAGGGAGTCCTCATTACAGCATTCAAGCTCCTGAAGCTCACAATTTATTCAGAAACCTTTTTTTTTTTTTTTTAACTAACCTCTCAGAGATTCTGATGCATGGAAATCAGCTTGAGTCAAAGCTTCTTAAACCAAAAGACTGGACCATTAAAAATGCAGAAGTGTTTTCCACTGTCAGCGCCCGTTCTTTCTCAGTTCAGATCGCTGTCCTTCCTATTACAATGGTTAATTTACCCCATTAGCCATGGCGCCATGCAGGCAAACAGCATGACGAGCAGAAATGACACACTAACTGCTCTCTTAGCAGACAAAATGCACACTGAAATTATCTGGGGCTTTAATTTCTCACTCTTTCAATTTATACTTTTCTGTTCTCCATTCTGGTTATCCCTTTCCAGTTTGTGTTTTAATTATTAAAATTATATAAGTAAAAAATTCACTATATTGCAAAAGATTAAAAACTCTAAGTATACAAAGAATGAAATACAAATATATAATTTTCTAATCCTTTCTATATTTCTAGATCAGCTCCTAATATTTACACTTTTAAAAATACCATGCAGGGACTTCCCTGGTCCAGTGGTTTAAAGACTGAGCTTCCAATGCATGGGGCACGAGCTCAATCCCTGGTTAGGGGACTAAGATCCTGCAAGCCCCCCCCCCCAACCCCCACCCTGTGCGGCCAAAAAAAAAAACAAAACCATGCATATGAAAGCTATATAGTCAGGGGGAAAAAAAATCCCACATGTCAATGTAAGTCACAACACTGTGACAAAATGTGAAGATGTTTATGTTCAGAATACTTACGACTGATACTGAACATACACATTGCCCCTCAGATGAGGTTCCAAGTTGCAGCTGACCTAAGGAGCAATGAAGAACTGATTTACCAAAAAAAAAAAAAAGTCAAAAACCTAAGGAAAAGAAGCCTTCCAGTCATCATACGTACTTCTGTCCAGGCCAACATTACCATAAGGTGTTATCAATCAAAAATTTCAAAATTAAGATACTACCCCATGCTCACATCTATTTAAGGCATACTTCAGCACATGGCAGTGTTGCAGGCAATTACCTGATCCTTTTTTTGTTCAAAGATATGAAATGTTTCACACACACATAAAAATAGACTATTAAAAAAAAGAAAGAAAAAAATACAGAGACTAGTAATCAGCCCTTATATACATCACCCAGATTTAATACTAACATTTTCCATTTTTGACTGAGCATGTTTAAATACGTAAAACATAAAAAGACCCAGGTGAAGCCCTTCCATCCTATTCTCCCTCCTCCATCATATAGGTCAGCATTCCCCTGAGGTTGGGCAAATCCTTCACATTCCAAATACACACAGACACAGGCACCCCTATCTACATAGACCCAATACCCACAGCACACATATACATGTGCAAGCATGCTAAGTCGCTTCAGTCTGCCCGACTCTGTGTGACCCTATGGACTGTAGGCCACCAGGCTCCCCTGTCCATGGATTCTTCAGGCAAGAATACTGGTGTGGGTTGCCATGCCCTCCTTCAGGGGATCTTCTTGACCCAGGGATTGAATCCACATCTCTTATGTCTCCTGCATTGACAGGCAGGTTCTTTGCCATTAGCACCACCTGGGAAGCCCATACACATAGACAGACAGGCATATACACACATATGTGTGCCATAAAATATGTATATATGTATTATGCATGGACATAACATACAGGCGGAGCCTGTGCCCTCACCTTCCCATCCCACCTAGTACTTCAGAGGGAGGCAAATCAGTCCCTCCTTCACGTGCACTGCCTATGCCCACCTTAAACTGGATCACTTTCCCCACATTCCTGAACTCAGGGAGCACGTCATCATAAAAGTCCAAGAACTGCTGGTAGGTTTCCTCTTCGCTGTACTCCAGGCTTGCGTCGGGGTCGTAGTCGTCCCTTCTGCACTGCTCCATCCCAAACGTTGTAAACATGCTTTTAATAAGAAGGGTGGGACTCGATGTCGGGAAATTGTGTTTACGTGAACACCTGCATATGAAGGAAAAACTTCAGCAGTCCAATGGTGAGAAATTACATATAAGATACCTGCATTAAACTGTGAGATAAAGACTTGAGCAACTTAGCTGTTTTGACTGAACTGTAAGATGACAAACCTCATTCAGACTTTATATATCAACACTTAACAAAACTGTTCTACAGCTGACCGATATACTGGATCTCATTAAAATGTAAAGTTGGGAATTATTTCCAAGTTCAGGAGTCATTTTAGCTGCCTTTTACTGAAATTCAGAAAGCCTTACACACATGGAAGCACATGGAAGGAGAAGCTGCGTGGGCATGACAGACAGTGATGACAGGCACAGAGACACCGTGCGTGGGACTCAGGACAATGTGAGAACAGTGCAATCCTGATTCCATACAGTCACCAACAAACCCAACACTTAGAGAACAGAGTATTTGGAGAGTTTTAGCTAAATGGAATGCACTTCATAGTTTTCATGGCATTTTTATATTCTTTCCTCTGATCCTTGCAACCTATTATGACAGCCAGGGCTAGTATTTTCTCCACTTTGAAAGAAAGAAAGTGAGGCCTAGAAAAGCACACAAGTTACATGACTGGGGAGAGAAGATCCCAGAGATCTGAGCTAATCCACAGTCCACTGCTTATGTGTTATATGATGTGGTAAATGTTAAGGAATTTCTCTTTAATGAAGGAGGTTGACCATTGTGAAGAACAATTTTCTTTTCACAGTTAAACTAGACCGGGTTGTAACTGAGTAATTTTTTACAAAAAAATCTTTCATATGAGTTTACTTTCTTATTTATTTCTTTCTCCTCAAATAAAATGAAGAGGGAAAAAATACAGTTTAAGATTCCAAATCATCAAATTTTCCTGATTAAATTTCCAGCTTAAAAATTACAACAAAATTTTTAGAAAAAAAATCCCAAGAACTCTTGAAGAAAAAAAAGTTGAAGAACAAAACAAGTGTTAGGAAAAAAAAACAATGGCCCTGAAATAAATGTTTAACTCATGTTTACTTTCCACTGTCTATAACATACATCTGTACACCTAGCTGAGACAATGCACACAGAATGCCTTGCACATACCATGCCCAACTCAGAAATGTGCAATCAGTGCTCATTAATGTGAAATTTTCTAGTTTCCAAAGGAATCTCCTAGATTATTCAGCCAAAGACCTAGTAATGAGATCCATCTTCCCAAGGACAACTGCCCACAGAAAAAAGAACAAGGATTCAACCTGGTTGGCAGTGTTAGTAGAACCAGAATTTTACAAGTATGAAGCACATACAGAATTAAATGAAAAACCAATTTAACAAGGTTAAAATTCTCATGGGATTCTTATATCTGAATGAACTGGGCTCTAGTACCCAGAATGTCAAATGAACATTTGTGAGTTTTGGAACTGTGCCAAATTCCCCATCTAGGGAAATATCCCACTTGGCCTGGAGACAGTCCACATAGTCTGGGTGTATTTAAGGCGAGCCCTACTATACTGAAAATTCAGCTAAGACAAGGGATACTTGGGAAGGCAGTCTAAAGCTGTTGTACCCAAACCCATGTGATTCTTAGAATCACCTGGGAAGAGCTGAGATTTCTTAGGTCCTGCCCTAGATCAATCTGTTCAGACCTTAAAGAGTGAGGAACCCATGTTTTCAAAGTCTCTACACCTGGTCCTTAAGGTCAGTCATGTCTGGGGACTCCCGGTTTAGCCATGCTATTTACCCATTACTCAGATCCTTGAATCAAGTAAGACTGCCACAAAATCAGGTAGTTGGACATTACCTAAACTGGAAGGTCAGCCAATAAATGGCATGGGTCTCCAAATGCCCCCTCAGGTAGAACTGACTATGCCTCTTTTTCTCTTCTCAGGGGAGAACTCCAGGCACTCACTACCTTTGTTCTTTATAGAATGAAGTTACACGCTAAAGTTAGGCTGTGATTATTTACTGAAGGTCTTTGTGAGAAATATTCTCATGAAAATTACATATGCAACTGTTAATAAAATATCCACGAAAGTTACTGTCCACCTTCCTACTCAGTATCTTTATACAGTATTCTATGGGAAAACATTTAGACTCTGATGCCTAGAAAATTTGTCATTCCAGAGATCCCACTCATTTCCTTTTTGGTAAGAACTACAAAGCTCATTGCTGCGTGGGATGGATACAACTCCAAAGTCAAATGTACTGTATATTCACAGTAATGCACTTCCCCTTTCCTTGCTTTCTATTTATTTTATTAAACAGTGTAGTAGACTATGAGCCTTCTTTAAATCACTTCTGGAAACAAGTGAGGTATAAATAACTACTCTGGTCAATGAATTTTACTTTTCATCAGTGATTATGTTCTTTAAGGACAAAAAAAAAAAAAAAACCTGAGCTCCCCTCCAAGCTGTGACTCTAAGAAAAATCAACTTCAGAAAGGTTCTAGAATTGAATTCTGTACTAATTACAGAAACAAAATGATCAAAGAGATGTTTAGGTTATGCGAGTGTGTGCTGATGTGATAGACCTTAACAGAGAAGGACAGTTGTATGATCTTGAGCAAGTCACTGGGGCTCTCTGTGAAAGGTGAGCAGCAGCTTTGTTTGAAGGGACGGTAGTGGATTTTGTAACTGCTAGTTTCACGGAATCTTATTTCACAAGTCATCACCTGAGTGATGAAAATATCCAAATCAATCTCAAACTTTTTTTTGATAGTTGTGATGGTGAAATGTCACATGCCTATGAATATATTAAGAAATCTTCACAAACTAATCTGACTACTGTCAATATTTCCTTGAAATGGCTCTCAGGGCTGAGTTTCGAGAGCCTGACAGTCCATTCTCCTTTTCACAAATAAGTCCTGGCAACCAATTTCCTGAAACCATTTAGGACATCTTCCCTTCTCTCACTTATGCGCAACAGAAGAATCCAGAATCCGATGACTGCAAACCTTCACATTTAAGGAAATGTTAGAGATATATCATAAATGAGGAATTCTGTAGCTTGGAAACTTTACATACAATTTGGTTCAATAACCCGCCCCCCCCCCTCCCGTTGCCAGTGCAAATATGAACTCATATTGAGTCTCAGTTGTCTTTCAAAGGTAATTCACTGTACATTTTTTTCTTTGGTGGGGGATGTTTTACATCAATCATTACTATTTTGATGAAATTAAACATATAAGGATACGAAGGGGGTTAAAGTCTTTCTCTCTTCCTTTTCCTCAAGAGGAGGAAAAGGAGCCCAGTTCCTCAAGAGGAGGCTTTCACTATTGACCAGATTCTGTGAATACTTTCACAGATATTCCGGGCATATAGCATCCCAACTATAAAACATAAAAGGAGTCACAAATCCTACATCAGTGACTCTCAATCCTGGGGCACATTACAAATACCTGAGCACATTTCAAAAATTAGGGTGCCCAAGTCTCAAAAACTCTGATTTACTCAATTTGAGATAAGACATAATTTTTTTCAAGCTTTCTAGATGATTCTAGTTGGAATCCAGGGTTGAGAACCACTGTTCTTAAAAAATGTAAAGTGATGTGATGGCTTAAATTTAAAAAGAAAGAGAAAGCTAGAGAAGGTTCATATTTTCAAAGAAGGAAATAAAGCTCACAGCATGTATAATTTTATGAATAAAATAAACATGAGAGACAACATACAGTTTCTCATTAAATACATATGAATTTGTCAATTCATATCCCTTTTTATGATGAATAAGACACTAAGATATAATTAGATCTTTTCTTCTGCAGAATGAAAAGTAATAATTAGATTTTGCCTCAGATGGATTTATTCACCATTATGAATTATTTATCCACTTTAAGTTGTTCATTCATAAACAAGTCAAATTATAAAAATCACCACTGCCTGCCATACAGTTGATATTTAAATATTTGCTAAATGAATCAAAACATCAACACTTAGTTTTCTACATGAATGTCCTGTTTTAAAATCATTGATCCAAAAGAGGCAGGGAACCAGAGGGTCTCAGAGAATAATGGCAACAGTAACAAAAAGAAATTAACAGCAAACACTCAGCGCTTGCCATGGGCCTGCCATATTCGACCTGCTTTCCCTGAATTCACTGATTTCAGCCTCACAACTGCCTTGGGGTTAGGGGGTACTACTTTTAATCTCCATTTTACAGATGAGGAATCTAAGGCACAAAGGGCTTAAGTAACTTTCTCACCATTATAGCCACTAAAGCCAGATGCTGAACCCTGCGTCTGTTCCTCAATCAGAGCAGACTGAGAATGCGCACTAGAATTTTTCTCTACTCACTCAGATCCTGTCTTTCACAGACATCCCTTTAGGCATGCCAGTTTTTAAAGCCTTCTTCACGCACAGTGTTTGCCATTCAAAAAACAAAGCCAGGCTGCTCCAGTCTTTTGAAATAGATTTCCTCATCCCAGTTCACCCATGTGGACCAATATAAGCGCAGGAAGAAAACAAAAGTGAAAGGTCCTCAGACAGCTATGGGAGGAATGAAAAGGAAGCCCTGCCAGAGAACTGGACCAACCCACCCAGGGGCGGGTGGGGAGGGGGGTGTTGGGGAGCAGGGGACACTCAGCTTGGGGAACTAGAGCAGCAGCAAGAACATAGCAGAGGCCTGAATGAACGTGAACATTTCAAACTCCAGCCCGTGCCGCTCCCCAAAAGGGAACTTGGAAACCTTGATGTTTTGAGTCACTTAACTCTGACACAATAAAACAAAATTGGTTACCTATCTCCAAATCTGCACGCTCCCGTTTTACTGTAGAATGGACAATTAGCTCGATCTTTCTCCATTACTCTGAATTCCGTGGGTGGTTCTGGGTTTTGCCATGTGGCACCATTTTCCAACTGTTGAAAATAATCATGACTTTATTTGATGTAAAAATCCACAAAGAATTAAATGTTTAAAAGGTATTCAAATATTTCAGTCAAAAATAAAAACAGATTCCTGTAAAAATATACACATTTAAGTTGTGCCACACAACCAAGACTCTACAAACAACTGTCATGAGATAGGGGCTATGTGTCTCTCCTGGTTCCCGGGCACTGTCCAGCATCAGGCATTGCCACAGCTACCAGGAGCAGCCACCAAGGTTTCCCTTCTGTCCATCGATTCTGAAAAGAGTCAAAGGACTTGTTAGGGAACTATCCCTTGATTTACTCTGAATCAAGTTAAAACATCCATCTGGGTATAAAAATGTGTGAGGCTGATTATACATTCTTTAAGGATTATAAACAGGTCCAGTCCACAGGGGTGATTTTTGCTTTTGTTCATCAATTCACTTTTGTTGTTGCTATTGTAGAAATCACAGAGCCTCAGATGTGAATCCCACATTCAGACAGTATCTAAGTAACTTACCACAAAATTAACATTACTGGAAATAGTATTTTTAAAGAAATGTTCATTGGCCTTAAATTGTTAATGAAAAGTTTTGAAAATACCTCATTTTCAGCCTGCTCCAGCATCTTCTGCACAGCTTCCTACAAATGGTGCAAACATAGGACTAATGAAAACCTTCGAAGTCAGGTAAGTCATATCTGGTTTACCTGGTTAAGAATCTCATGTATAACAATTTTAAAAAACCCATCACACAAAAGGCTTCATGTTGTAATTTGCTTTCTATAGCACGATCTTCTGAAAAGCTTTCAAAAGACATACAGCTGAGAATCTTCATTCAACTAGGACATTAAACAGCTAACATTTGAAAACATAGTCTTCTAATAGTTTCAGTAAGAGTAATATTTGGCAGATTTGAACATACATTCCACATTCTAGTTTTTAAGTTGAGGTACTAGTGAATATCATAAAAGACAATGGTAGCTGAAACATCACAAACACCTAACAGATGCTACATTATGATATGAACAGTAGGAACTGGGACTGATGAAAAATCTCAAACTTTCTGATAAGGCAGTATCACAGTTCTGCACTATGCCAGTAAAATTTTACCTCCTTGGCATTTAAATAAGCTTTAAATTATGTTTGACAGACTTTTCCCTAGTTCCTTAAAGCAATACATAGAAGACTCATATGTCTAGCTGCTTACTAGATTAACTACCTGGCCATGTAAAGGTCCTTAGTAACTTAATGTGCTCAAAATGGAACTCTACTCTTCCCTACCCCTCACCCATCTAAATGCCTCACCTCAGAAAACAGAGCTGCATGTGCCTACATGCTCAAATTAAAAACATATGGCTTGAATTCTCTTCTCCTCCTTTTCCCTTCCTGCCTATTCAGCCTACCAGCTAGAGTTCCGCTAACTGCCACAACTCATTACAAATCTGTGTACTTCTCTGTATTAAGCATCAACTGTCATCCAAACCACCATCATGTCCTGTTTGGAGCAGCAGCCTTCTAACTGGTCACCACAGTTCTACTCTTGCCTCCTTGGTCATCACTCCCAACCACCACCCACTATTCTTCATACAAAAGTTAGAATGATCTGTTAAAGGTAAAGATATAAATTAAATGAAGTCAGTCCCTGCTTCAAAACTCTTTAATGGCTCCCCATGACACTTCAGGTAAAATCCAAACTCCTTCCCACCCAGGCCTTACATGAATTACCCTGCCTACCCTCCTGAACTTGGGCCCACCCCTGTCGCTCTCCTCTTTTTGGTCTCTAGGATTTAGGCACCCTGACCTCCTTTCAGCTCCAGGCTCAGACCTCCCTGCCTCTCTGCCTGGAACCCTTCTCCCCAAGCTCTCTACACTCAGCCGTCAGTTCACACATCGGCACCTTCTCAGAGCAGTCTTCCTTGACAGGCAATCAATTGAAAGACGTAGTTTCCTACCGCAATCAGTCTGTCATGTGACCTTCTTTCTTTCTTTATACCACATGCTGCTGCTGCTGCTAAGTCACTTCAGTCGTGTCTGACTCTGTGCGACCCCATAGATGGCAGCCCACCAGGCTCCCCCATCCCTGGGATTCTCTAGGCAAGAATACTGGAGTGGGTTGCCATTTCCTTCTCCAATGCATGAAAGTGAAGTCGCTCTGTCGTGTCCGACTCTTAGCGACCCCATGGACTGCAGCGCACCAGGCTCCTCCGTCCATGGGATTTTCCAGGCAAGAGTACTGGAGTGGGGTGCCATTGCCTTCTCCATTATACCGCATACCATTACCTTAAAGCACCTAAAATGATCTTTTTGGTTATTTATCATTCAGTTTCCCCTTCAAGAAACTGAACGCAATGAATACAGATCTTTGTAGCTGCCCTATCTCCAATACCAGAGAAGCATCCATCTAGCTCACAGCAGAAACTCAGAATGCAGATCCCTTTATATATGCTTAGAATTGACTTCATTTTACCCGCTTCTCCTTATGTCTCACCAGACTTCCTTTGAAACAAAAACTTTAGCTTTTATCTGGTGCCAGAAAGACCTCAACTGAAAACCATTCCACTGTTAAAATAGAAATTTATTACTCTCGCTCTAAAAAAAAAAAATATGACAAGCTCCAAACAATTTTCCTGCCCCGTAAAAACCTAGCATGATCTTGCCTCATCTGGAAAGCAGTACTCAAGTAAGGGTGTTTAAAATTTACACTGGAATTAACCAATGGCCTGAGACACAAGAAACAAAGGTTGCTTCTACCCCATTATGACTAGGATGTAAACAAATGCATTTTTCCCATGAGCAGGTGATTACCCAATTTTATGCTATTCAAATATAGCAATATCACAGAAAAGATACATCCTGATGAATCAGTGAAGGATAGATGAGCTGTGATATCTTTGAAATAAATGCACTGTTAAGGAATAGCAGCAAAATAGACCAAAGCAATCTTTAAAAACAATCCTAAAAGATAGAGATGTATACAAATACCTTAAGATTCTTTTTTTGTGTGAGCAACTATGTTACTTACAACTGCCTTTAGAGCACAAGTTAGAAAAGAAGTCAAAACTTAATAACAAAAAATATTTCCTAATCTCTCAATACTTGAGCTTCTGATTTCTTTCAATCTATTAGTTCTTGCTAACATGTCCAAAGTAGTGAAGTCTCTTATGAATCAAACAAAGGTGGAAACTATAAAAAATAGTATTCACTAGGTAAGTCAACCCATATATAACAAAACCTCAGAAAAACACTGTCTGCTGTGGAGTGGTACAAAGTGTAAAGCAGGGGTCAGCTGCCTGTTTTTATCAATAAAACAATAAGGTTTTATTGGAATTTGGCCACAACCCTTTATTTGTATGTTACCTATGGGTGCTTTTATGGGACACTGGCACTGTTGGATGTTTTCAACAGAGACCATACAGACCATAAAGCCTGAAATATTTACTCTGGCCCTTTACAGAAAAAGCTGGCCAATCCCTGGTATATAGGTATATAAGATAGGGAGAGTTGGTGGAAAAAACCTTAATTTAAGGCATCTGCCACGGCAAACATCCAGAGAAAAGCATCATTAAGAAAATGTTAGTGTATATCCAAACTAAAAACATGACTCTTTCTAAAGAAAAACACCAAGCTCAAATCCTGATATGCCTAAGGCTTATTGTTCCACCCATCATTCACCCCATCCACCCACTAAGAGGATACGCAGTGCGTTTATCCTCCTGTGACAGGAATCACCTCTCTTTCTTTCTTCTCCTGTAGCTTCTGCTGCTCCTCTTCTCTCTCTTTTCTCTGCTGTTCTTCCCATTCTTCCTTTAACTTTCTCTTTACAGAGGGAAAAAAATAAAAAGAAGAAAGGTAATTTTTTTCAGACTCACGTTTTTACATTTGGCATATGGGGCAAATCAATGGAAAATGTTAACATTGGTAATATGAATAACATCCCTCCCCGTTTTTTATTGGTTGCACCAGGTCTCAGTTGCAGCATGCAGGATCTAGTTCCCTGACCAAGGACCAAACCCAGGCCCCCTGCATTGGGAGCACAGAGTCTTAGCCACTGGACTACCAGGAAAGCCCTAACATTTGGGTTTTTAAAGTTCAAGGTATGTAACTCTTACTGAGAGTCATTTTGGTTAACTAGTTAGTTAACTGATTACCTGATTAGTACCATACCTCTTGTTCTTCCTGCCGTTTTCTAGCTGCCTCTTCCTTTTCCTTCTTTATTCTGAATTCTTCTTGTGCCTTCTGCTCCCGCAGCAACCATTCCTCATGTAATTTTTGCCTATTGATGTAATGATGTGATCAAATAAAAGGAATGGGCACTAATCCAAATACATTCAAACATATATGACAGTAAAATGACATTTTGTGAATGATGAAAGTATCATGAAAGATATTTTCTAGAAAGCAGTTAAGTGGAGGTAAGAGGACCAGGATATATGAGTAGTGATCTTGGAAAAGCACTGCATTTTAGCAACTATGCTCCTAGAGGGAAACAGTGTAAAATCACTACTTCTACATTTCCTAACTGTAACATCTTTACACAAAACAATGACACTCTAGCTTTCTCTTTAGGTTGGCCACAGTGATGTTTCAGTTCAGTCGCTCAGTCGTGTCCGACTCTTTGCGACCCCATGAACCGCAACATGCCAGGCCTCCCTGTCCATCACCAACTCCCAGAGTTTACCCAAACTCATGTCCATTGAGTCGGTGATGCCATCCAACCATCTCATCCTCTCTCGTCCCCTTCTCCTCCTGCCTTCAATCTTTCCCATCATCAGGGTCTTTCAAATGAGAAGCTCTTCACATCAGGTGGTCAAAGTATTGGAGTTTCAGCTTCAACATCAGTCCTTCCAATGAACACCCAGGACTGATCTCCTTTAGGAAGGACTGGTTGGATCTACTTGCAGTCCAAGGGACTCTCAAGAGTCTTCTCCAACACCACAGTTCAAAAGCATCAATTCTTCTGCGCTCAGTTTTCTTTCTAGTCCAACTCTCACATCCATACGTGACCACTGGAAAAACCATAGCCTTGACTAGACAGACCTTTGTTGGCAAAGTAATGTCTCTGCTTTTTAAAATATGCTGTCTAGGTTGGTCATAACTTTCCTTCCAAGGAATAAGCGTCTTTTAATGTCATGGCTACAATCACCATCTGCAGTGATTTGGGAGCCCAAAAAAATAGTCACAACCACTGTTTCCCCATCTATTTGCCATGAAGAGATGGGACGGGATGCCATGATCTTAGTTTTCTGAATGCTGAGCTTTAAGCCAACTTTTTCACTCTCCTCTTTCACTTTCATCAAGAGGCTCTTTAGTTCTTCTTTACTTTCTGCCGTAAGGGTGGTGTCATCTGCATATCTGAGGTTATTGATATTTCTCCCGGCAATCTTGATTCCAGCTTATGCTTTATCCTGCCCAGAGTTTCTCATGATGTACTCTGCATATAAGTTAAATAAGCAGGGTGACAATATACAGCCTTGACGTACTCCTTTTCCTATTTGGAACCAGTCTGTTGTTCCATGTCCAATTTGAACTATTGCTTCCTGACCTGCATACAGGTTTCTCAAGAGGCAGGTCAGATGGTCTAGTATTCCCATCTCCTTCAGAACTTCCCACAGTTTATTGTGATCCACAAAGTCAAAGGCTTTGGCATAGTCAATAAAGCAGAAATAGATGTTTTTCTGGAACTCTCTTGCTTTTTCGATGATCCAGCAGATGTTGGCAATTTGATCTCTGGTTCCTCTGCCTTAGCTAATACCAGCTTGAACATCTGGAAGTTCACAGTTCACATATTGTCGAAGCCTGGCTTGGATAATTTTGAGCATTACTTTGCTAGTGTGTGAGATGAGTGCAATTGTGTGGTAGTTTGAACCTTCTTTGGCATTGCCTTTCTTTGGGATTGGAATGAAAACTGATCTTTTCCAGTCCTGTGGCCACTGCTGAGTTTTCCAAATTTGCTGACAAATTGAATGCAGCACTTTCACAGCATCATCTTTTAGGATTTGAACTAGCTCAACTGGAATTCCATCACCTCCACTAGCTTTGTTTGTAGTGATGCTTCCTACGGCCCACTTGACTTCACATTCCAGGATGTCTGGTTCTAGGTGAGTGATTACACCATTATGATTATCTGGGTTGTGAAGATCTTTTTTGTATAGTTCTTCTGTGTATTCTTTCCACCTCTTCTTAACATCTTCTGCTTCTGTTAGGCCCATACCATTTCTGTCCTTTATTGAGCCCATCTTTGTTTGAAATGTTCCCTTGGTATCTCTAATTTTCTTGAAGAGATCCCCAGTCTTTCCTCTTCTATTGTTTTCCTGTATCTCTTTGCATTGATCGCTGAGGAAGGCTTTCTTATCTCTCCTTGCTATTCTTTGGAACTCTGCATTCAAATGGGTATATCTTTCCTTTTCTCCTTTGCTTTTCGCTTCTCTTCTTTTCACAGCTATTTGTAAGGCCTCCTCAGACAGTCATTTTGCTTTTTTGCATTTCTTTTTCTTGGGGATGGTCTTGATCCCTGTCTCTTATACAATGTCACAAACCTTTAGGTGCCAATAAGTGAGTAACATCCAGCTTTTCACATTCAGAAAGTATTACCCGTCCTGTTCCATGCATTTTAAAAGTGCCAAATGCAGGACTGTAGCATGACCTGGCGTCTCCTGCTCTAACCCTTGGACTGCTATTCTTTACAGTTCAGAGATTTGGTTTGCCTCAAGCAAAAGAGAACTATATTGTGATCACGTCTTTAAAATAAACCTACAGGTTTTAAGAACAGATGACAAAGAGTTAAAAAAAAAATGCGTGGGTGTCTAGTTTATATTTAGAAATGACCAGTTATAAAGAGTGATCTTGTATTAAAATGGCATCTCAGATATTCAATACCACAAGTTTCCAACTTAAAGGTTATATTTCAAAAGTTTATTAGCCAATTTGGTGCTTATAACCTAGACTGTATATTGTCCCACTGAATTTGTAAAAGGAAAATGAAATATGAGAAACTGTGCTATATTATATTACTTCAGGGACATCAGGACTTAAATAAGGTTTTATGTCTAGTCTGGGGACCCAACCGCAATTTCAAATACACGATGGGAGAAAGTATTCCATTTACAACTACAGATTCCAGGAACCCATCTTTTCGCCATGGCAGAGACTGGCATGTTGCATATTGTCAGCGTTTCTGTGTATGTGATGGGGTATATGTAGATGTTTCAGTGTGCAGAACTCTGATTCATGAAGTGCAGTATTTTCCAATAATTATCCTGCTTTTCAACAGTAAAGTATTATGCAACTCTTAAAGAAATAAACAAATATTAATGGAACACAAAGACACATGTATGTGATTTAAAAGAAGCACCTAAGTACATAGGGAAGCAAAAAGACTTCCCTCTTTCATGCTATACATATTATCTTCATCGTAACAGAAATCTCTAATAAGAACAACCAGAGTTATTATAGCACCTCCTATCTGTTCCACTATGTTAAGCACTATACACTTACCACCTTATTAATCTCATGATTATTATTATCATATTTTTTGGCTACGCCATGCAGCATGCAGGATCTTAGTTCCCCAACCAGGGAGTCCTAACTACTGCACCACCAGGGAAGTCCCTGTTTATGTCCCTATTTAGGGTAAGGAAATTGAAGCTTAGAGAGATTAAGCAACTTGAACACAGCTAGTAAGTAGCAGGGCCAAGAATGGAATGCAGATCTGGCTGAATCCAACTCCATGTTTCCCATCACCACTACCTTTTTTTCCCCCTAGCACTTTGATATTTCCACCTACTTAGGTGCTTAGGCAGGTAATAGGAATTAATTACAAGAAAAGAAGCAACATTACCAGTGAACACACTAAATAGCTGGAGAGGGTCTATCAAGTTTCTTTTCCTTTAAAATATTATTTATTTTTTGTTGTGGCAAAGTATATATATCATAAGACTTACCATTTAAGTGTACAGTTGAGTAGCATTAAGCAAATTCCTATTATTGTGTACCACTTTTTAAAAAAGCCCAGTAAACAAAACACTACTCCCTGAAAAATATCAAAAGAAAAAAAGAGCAGAATATTTTTGTCATCTTGTGCTGGGGAAGGCCTTTTGAAGTCAGACACCAAGGCCAGATATCATGATGAAATTGACAACATGGAAATCAAATTAAGTAACTAACACTGGAATCTGAGTTAGGACTGATAACAAATGAAAAAAATATACATCACACACATGACAGATATAGGAATAATATCCTTAATCAAGTAATAACACTGCTTACATAACAAAAAAAAATGTATCCCCAAAGAGAAAGGTTTAAGCAATCTACAAATAGATAATATATAAAAAGATACTCAACCTATGAATTAACTAGTATATATCTGAACTCTACTCAATACTCTGTAATGACCTATATGGGAAAAGAATCTAAAAAAGGAGTGGATATAAGTATACATACAACTGATTCACTTTGCTATACAGAAGAAAGTAATGCAACATTGTAAATCAACTGTACTCTAATGAAAGTATTTTTTAAATGTACATTTGAAATGATGAGAAATAACTTTTTACTATAGAAGTTTTAAGAATTGATAATGCCTATTGTGAGTGACAGTATGGAGAGACGGGCACCTTGATTCACTCTTGGAAAGGTGGCGAACTGCAAACCGGGATGCTCTTTCTACCTGCAAAAAAGTGCATTTTATGTGCACTTTTCCTCTTGGCATTTTTCTAAGGAAATAACAGGACAATACCAAGGATATATAATCATGGATACTTGCTGCAACTTTTTTTAATAATAGTAAAAAGCCTGAATGTAAATAAATAACAAATAGTAAATGACAGTAAATTAATAATACCATGGTAAATGAATGTGATTTAACAGTAAATAACATTTATTTAGAGAACTAAACATTCATCAGTAGAGACCTATAAATTATGACTAGGGAATAAATTATGCTAGTCATACAATGGATACTGTGTTGCTATTGAAATGGTTCAATTAGATCTCTGTATCAACACTGAAGTAAATGTCCTATACACTTAGTGGAAAAAAACAATCTATAGAAAAATATGTATAAATATCATCCCACGAAAGAAATATATATATTCATCTACAGTTTCTTTCTTACCTTCTTAACAATGGCTATCTTTAGGTATGTGGAGTTTATTGAAGTCTTTTCACTGTTTACACTTACTAATTATCTGGATTTTTTTTTTCTCAAAAACCATTTACAAATTAGCAAAAGAGTGAAAGAACTTTTTTTAAAGACAACATCTTGTTTCAGCCCATCAACTAGAGATTTAAACAGCTTATCCAGGGCATTTTACAAGATCTATTTTGTATAAGATTGTGTAAAGAAGACCTGTCCTAGTTAGCAAAGACTTAGGATATTCAAGTAAAAGAACTGGGCTTGCAGAAAGAGCTTCAATCAGTGCTGACCTCTCTCTCTCCAATAGCCTCTCTTCTTCTTCTTGTTCTTCAGTAAAAGCATCTGCCACTGCCTCCTCTTCCTCCTCCTCCTGTGAGAGTCCTGAAGGAATGTAAATGTTTTAGAACACTATCCTTGTATTACAAAGCCTTGGTCAATAATTCAGGAAAAAAATTATATAAATTTTTTATCTTTACAATTATGGTATAAACCTCTTCTTAAAACTTTCTAACAATAAAGGGCCCCAACCACCCAAATTGGAACAATGTGAACATTGAAAAGAACAATAATGGTAGTAGATTAACACATTAAACTGATACCCCCTAAAATGGTGAGATATGGAGGGAACATCCATCTTTATAGAAGAATGGCAACTGAAAAATGTAGAAAGACTTAAGCAAAATAGTCCTCACTGCTGTACCCCACTGTAGGAACTAACTGTTGGGAAGAGGATATTTATTTACACTATCTCAGAATACAAGCCTACAGATGAATACTAATTACAAAGGGGGAAATATCTATTACAGTGGAGCCATCTGATTGGCAACACTTTGACCACACTTCACATCACTAGGAGTGGAACAACTTGACATGAGAGGCCCCAGATGTATGCAATGAGAGCTATACAGCATCAACTGTGTAGTATTTTGCCACAGAGTGTACCTGAGGCTACTCAGAAGACGTACTAATCTAGAATGCAGGGCATTCCACAAAACAACTGGCTTGAGCTTTTCAAAATAACCAAACTTGAACTGGGAAAGTTTACATATGGTCTGTGTATATCATATTGCTGAATTACTACTCCTTTATTTGTTTAGTATTGTGGCCTTATTCTTAAGAGATGCAGGCTTAAGTATTTAGGGGTGAGGGCTATGTATATGTAACTGACATGCAAAGGGTTCAGAAAAAATTTGTACATGTGTCTATCTATCTATATAGAGAGAAAGTAAGGCAAAATGTTAACAACTGACAAACCCAGGCAAAGGGTTCATGGATGTCTACTGTACATCATGGATGTCTACTGTACATTTCGACTTTCTGTACATTGGAACATTTTCAAAATAAAAACATGGGAAAATAAGTCCTAATATAATTAAAATCTACATCCTCTTCTACTCAAAATTTAAATTTGTGGGGAGAAAAAAAAGGAGGAAAACTGCAGTGATGTTAAGGAACTATAACAGAAGATCTCAGGCTAAATGGAAAAATATAATGTCTGTCACATACATTAAGTATTCAAAAAGTGAAAAGTGTTAGTCACTCAGTTGTGTCCAACTCTTTTCGATCCCATGGACTGTAGCCCAACAGGCTCCTCTGTCCATGGAATTCTCCAAGCAAAAATACTGAAGTGGGTAGCCATTCTCTTCTCCAAGGGATCTTCCCGACTCAGGGATAGAACCTGGGTCTCCCACACTGCAGGCAGATTCTTTGCTGTCTGAGCCACCTGGGAAGCCCATATTAAGTATAGGTCTAACCAAAGGCTCACCTAGTCCTAGATAACTACAGTACTGAACCACTGAACGATGCGGTGGTTACAGGCACTGGCCCTCCATGCAGTTGAAAATCCATGTATAACTTTAAAGTCAGCCCTCCACATTCACAGTTCTTCCATATCTGCAGTTCTGCATCCTTGGATTCACCCAAGTGCAGACCATGTAGTACAGTAGTATTTACTGCTGAAGAAAATCCACATATAAGTGAACGTGCGCAGTTCAAAACCCACGCTGTTTAAGGGGCAAGAGTGTATCTAAGTGTATTATACATGTAACTATATATGGAATCATTCTACAGTTTTCCAGCTCCCATTTTTCCTTCATGTTACCTTAATTTCTGGTAATGCCACTTATTTCAGGTTATTTCAAGTTGAATTGGGTGCTAAAGAAGCTACCTGTAATAGAGAGGTTGATAATCCAGAAATTTCTACCAATCACTTGCCAATTCACTCTAGAGCATTCTTACAGAATATTTCTATATTCTAGTCTTCCGGGTAATGTTTGGACATCCAAGTGTGCTACAACCCACAGCAGTGTTTGGTTGACCACAGTATTCATGAAGCACCACTAAGTAAAAAATTGTGAGTTCGAGTAGGCCAAAGCAGGAGCAGTCATCCAGAGGCAAGTGCTTCATTGTGGCTCTGCCATTAACTATATATAATCATGAGCAGACCAGTGAGCTGCATCCTTCAACTGACTATAAACTGTCAAAGGATACATCCACTTGCCTATTCATAGAGGCTTACTCCAAATGCACTTTACAGAGTTAAAAGGGAATAAAAAATATCAATGCAATACATTGGAATTGAAGTATGTAAAGAAAAAGAGAAAGACTTTTTAAAAGTTGGGGCATGTTACAAGAAAACAGGTTAGCATAGTAAGGAAACCGAGAACTTTAAGGAGGGTGGGGAATTACTAAGGGCATCAATAATGCCAATCTACCCTGTTTCTCCTTTTATCCCTGATGCTTTATCCTGTCTCAAGTGGACCAGTTTTAAATTTAAAAAGAGATAGTAATACAGGCTGCAGGGCAATGCACTGTTCCTTTCACTCTAAATATCCCAAGTATTGCTACTCAAACAGTTTCTGGGCAACTCTAATGATAAATAAAACCTCTATGGCTATTTTTCTCAAGGCCCCAAAATCCTGGTTCCTTGAGGCCATGGTCTGTGGACTTCAAGAACTGTCCAGGATAATTTACTAGGCATATTCTGGTTAATGTACATGACAACCATTATAACTCAGTACTCCTGTGTTATTTTAGTGCTTCCATGTGCATTTATTACTACTATATAATTTTACAACTAAGGTCATTAAACAGGTAGGTTTAATAAACAGACATTAGATTCTGCCATGTGAGGGCCACCACCAGTACAGATGAAGGTTCCCACAGTATTTTAATAGGAAGAAAAAGTGATAAATAACCACATGGCAATAGTAGTAGTAGCATTCCAAACTCCACTCAGTACCATGTTAATGTCCTGAGCATCTGTTTCTCATCATCCCTGCTGCTGCTGCTGCTAAGTCGCTTCAGTCGTGTCCGACTCTGTCAGACCCCATAGAAGGCAGCCCACCAGGCTCCGCCGTCCCTGGATTCTCCAGGCCAGAACACTGGAGTGGGGTGCCATTGCCTTCTCCACCCATCATCCCTAACATTACATAAATGTAGACATAGGGACGTATCTGGCGGTGGAGTGGTTAAGACTCCGCATTTCCACTGCAGGGGACATGGGGTCCATCCCTGGTGCGGAAACTAACACCCCACATGCCACGCAGTGTGGCCAAACCAAAAACCAAGTTTCATAATTAATTTTATCTGTTTGTATTTAAATAAGATCAACAAGGGGTCTCTCACGTTAGTGTAGTTTGAGAAAAACATGCAAAATGCCTAAACCCCTCGAATCCTGCTGGTTTTACAAAGAAAAATATTCGCCGAATACTTACTATGTGCAAGGGCTGTGCTAGCTGCTGTAATTCATGATGCCTGCACCTGTAATATTAGATACTTTATAAATACTTCCACGTAATCAGTGGGTGATGATTCACCGTGACTGCTTCCCCCTCTCGAGTACTTTTACCATTGTTTCTGATATGGGTCTAACAACTTTTTGAGGGGTCATGGCCACAAGCAACTGTGTATCTGATAACAGTACTTGGACGAGAGTCACGGGAGCAATTTCATACACAGAAAACAAGTAAGTCCATTACCAGAGTCTCTCAGTCGAGCGAGTTCCTGTCGCCGTTTCTTTCGTTTCTCCTTCTTCAGGGCGGCCCTGTACTTTTTGTGGCTGGAAAAACAAGACACACACTCCAGCGTCAGCGACCGCAACTGCAGCACTGCCTGAGCTCCCTTCTCCTCCGCGCCCAGTGATAGGAACTCCAACAGTGAAATCTTGCTTCCCGCGTTTTAATTACAGAACATGCCTTTACCACCGCCTCGCCATCCCATGCGCACACGGCAGGTCTTCTCCATCCCCCTCTGCTCCCCTTCTCGCCTCCCTGAGCCCACAGATGCCGACTGGTAATTCAGGCGCGCCCAGGGAAAGGATAGAGCTGCCGCGGTGGCTCGTCTGCTTGGCCCAGCTCCCCCTTTACTTCATGCTTGCACATCTTCCATGCCCAGCCTCGGTCTGCTCCGTCCCCTTTTCTCGTCAGCTCATCTCTCCTAACCCAGCTCACCTCAGCTTCTCCGAAAACAGCATATTCTCGGGCGCCGCCATCTTGCCAGCGCCGCCACGCCCACAGGAGCCGGCCGGAAAAGGCGGGCTTGAGGATGAGCGCAGGCGCAGTTGCTGCGCGGCTTCTCGGGTGGGCGTGGAGAGGAGCGTTTCTCTGTTCCGACTGACCAAAGACTAAAGGCCGGGGTAGGTGGCTCGTGTTCCCAAAGTCTGCACAACTAAATGTCTCCTTCCCGAAAAATCCTCTGGGGCACCTACCCCCCCCTGCAAGTAATTCTTCTCTCCTAGCGCTTCCCCAGTGCGTTATCATTACCTCTCCCCAACTCATTGTGAGGTGTTTTGTGGCCAAGAAGTTAGTCACACCTCTCCTTTTCTCGTCATCCATTCACGAAGCCTCATCCTAAACAACGCGGCTAGCCTTCCTTTCCAGTCCGAGGCTGTGCCTCCATTCGTGGTTTCACTTATCGTCGCCTCAGACAGCCCTCCAGTCCTCCCCCTTCCACTGACACCTGCCGGCTCTAGAGGCTACAGAGGTGCAACCTCTGCTCCCAAGGAATTTCCAACCTAGAGACAGAGAAGGGCCAATTCACAAATAAGATTATATGATATAGGCAACTCAGTTTACATTACATAGGCCACTTGGGAATTCAAGGAGAGCTTTCTAATGCCCGAGTTGTTTTGAAGGCAGTTGGGTAACCCACCTGCCAATGCAGGAGAGACGTGGATTCAATACCTGGGCGGGGAAGATCCCTTGACATAGGAAATGGCAAACCGCTCCAGTATCCTGGAGAATCCCATGGACAGAGGACTCTGGTGGGCCACAGACCATAGGGTAACAAAGCGTCTAACACTACTAAAGCTATTTAGCACCCAGGCACGAAGGGCTATTACTCAGGTGGAGAAGGCTGGGAATGGACTTGCAGGTAAATCAGCACAAGCCACGGCACTGAGCGATGAAACAACGTGGAATCTGCCAGAACCGCGAGAATTTTGGCCATCGAGTATAAAGGGCAATATGAGAGTATTAAGGAATACAGCGATAGAGGTGGCTGGTGCTAGGTTATGGGGAAGGGCCATTCCCAAAAGCTTTGATTATGCTCTTTAGGGAATAGGGAACCGTTGCAAGTTGAGCTGAGGTTTTTGTGATCGTATTTGTGTTTTAGGTAAGTGACTGGTTTGCAGTATAAAGGATACAGCCAGAATAAAGCAATCTAGGTGAGAAGTAACAAGGAATTAAACTGGGGCAACAAGAGTAAGAGATTGAGAAAGCAAAATCAATCCTGCTAATAATTAGACTGTGGTTTACACACATAAGACCAAGAAAAAACGTTTCTCCCAAGGACACGTTGCAACTGCAAAAGGATTAACAACCCCCTTCTTTTAATAATTGGATAACTTCCTTCCTGGCTTGTCTTTGTTCCTCTCTCATCCAAATCAAAATTACTGAGATACCCAATTACTAAGCTGCCTGTTTCCCTAGTCCCTCCCTGAAATCATTCAGCAGAAGCCCAAACTTCATAAACTCTGCCTTACTGCTTCTTACAAAGACACTTGTAGTAACAAGTCTCCAAGGTGGCCTTGCTCAGCTCAGTGCATCAGTAATTAGGAACATAGACTTTGGAGTTGGATGGACTGGGAAACTCAAGCCTTGACTGTCTGATCTTTTTTTTTTTTTTTTTTTTTGGCTGAGTCCTAACCAGTAGACTCCCAGGGAACTCCCAGTTCCTAATGTTTAGTCCTCAGTTTTCTCATCTGTAAAAATCAGGGAAATGCTATATGTTGGCATAGTGCCTGGCAATAATTAGTGTCCCAAAAACATTAGTTGTTATTAACAGCAGCAGTAGCTTGAAAACTTCCCAACGACCTCAAGAGTGGATTAAATACTTGTCCTATGGGTGCTCCTTGCACAAATATTTCACCTTTTATAACACCTATCACACTATTTTGTACGTTGTTGCCTCCATAAGACTTCATCTTGCACTATGTCTTAAACTTCTTGAAGGTGGAGATTTGGCAGTTATAGCCTCTAACTAGAGAATTCCTTGGCTGGCACAAAATATAACTGCGCAGATCTTCAATTTTGCTGGTTTCTGTGACCAGGAATTATGCTGACAATGGCTGCCATTCTGAAAGCATCAGTGTTTGGGTTGCTGTAACATTTCTTATGAATCAGATCAGACTCTCATGTCAGAATAATTAAAGATGTCTTCTAGGAAGATACTCCTAATTTAAAAGGATACAGATTTAGATTTTATTCTATTATGATTTAGAAGTGAATGTAAATCTTCATTTATAGGAGTTAGATATTTATCATCAACAATTAACTGCTGAATTCATTTTCATGAATAAATTTAAATTGCTCAACTTAATTTCGTTACAGAAGTTACTCTAAAAGCCAGTTTCATTTCCAAACTATAGTTCCCATCATTTGATAAATCATAAGATAAAAATAAGATATGTAAAAATGTAATGCAAAGATATAGTCTGCTATGATATTCTGATAAATAAAACAGATTTATATTTATTCTGCAATGTAACATGTATTTTCTATTTTTCTTGGTGCCTGAAATACAACTTCTACTTATTCTCAAGTATACCTGTTTTGGTTTATCCCTTCTCTATGGGAAAAAGCCTAAATTTTTGTCTTAAATTGTCAGTAGAAAATAGCTGATTATTCTTAAAAAGTTAAAGAAAATATTTTACTTTATATTTAAAGTATTTCACATTTATAGATACATAAATGATGTAATAGATAATGCTATTACAAAGAATGCTATTATTAAATGAGTCTTAATTATTATAAAATGACAAAAGAATGATCCATAATTGTATTTTTTTCATTTATACCAAGCATAAAGGGAGAGCAAGGAAAAAATGTTTACTCTTTGCCAGGTTGGGAGTCTTTCAATTAATTTGGCTTTTTTATTGCTCTCGTAGGACAGTAATACTGGGACTCACTGAATGGTCAATGCAGGAATTCTCATGAAAGAACATTTCTTGCCTACCATTAATTTCATTATTAAATCACCAGATTTATTCAAAGACATACAGTGGAGTCTCAAGTCCTCTTCAATACTCATTGCTATTCCAAAGGCTTTATATATTTTCCAGATTACAGTTATCACTAAAAATAGCAAGATAAGATATTTATAAATGCATATTAATATGAAAATACTTACAAATTATATATGTACAGCTGATTAAAAAAGTTTTCTTTGGAGGAAGGAGCTATCTAGTGGTAGTTATTCTTTATTCAGTTCTTTATTCAATCAGTTCTTATTCAGTTATTAGTGAATAAAGTTATTCTTTATTCATTCTTACTGATTCTTTTGTCTAGTGATAAGCTCAGAGCAACACAACTGTTAGAATGGTGGCAGATGGTATCCCCACCTAGAACCCAAACCAAAGTACCACTTTTGAAGAGTAGGTTGAATTTGAAAAGCAGGAATCCAAATGTATATAGGGACAAGTGTCTTAGTCTGTTCAGGCTGCCATAATAATATACCACAGACTGGATGGCTTATAAATAACAAGATTTATTTCTTACAGTTCTAGAGGCCAGGAAGTCCAAACTCAAGGTGGTGGCAGATGGCATATTTGGTGTCTGGTGAGTACTTCCTTACTGATTCATAGGCGACCATCTTCTTTCTGTGTCCTCACATGGTGGAAGGGCTGGGAGAGCTCTGTGGGGTCTCTCTTATAAGATCACTAACTCCATCATGAGGGCTCCAACCTCATGACCTAGTTATTTCCCAAAGGCTCCACCTTCTAATGGCATCACATTGGGAGTTAGGTTTCCAACATATGAATTTTGAGGGGACACAAACATTCAGTTCCTAACAACAAAAATGCAGCACTATTTATAGGTGAAGTAGCCAGTATTGTTAATATGTACTAATTAGATGGCAAAATTGAGCTTATTCACTTAATTGAACTGTATCCATTTTGATCAGTAAAATTTGATATGAAAGAACTTAAAGTTGAATTGAAAAGACAGAATAGTTATTCTGTCTTATTCTACTTAAGAATAACTTATTCTACTTAAGAATAACTTATTCTACTTTAATTTATAGAATTATTAATAGAATTCTAATTAATAGAATATTAGAATTCTATTCTAATTATTCTAATTCTAATTATTCTAATTCTAATTAGAATAATTAGGATTCTATTCTAATAATTCTAATAATAGAATTAATAGAATTCTAATTATTCTAATTAATAGACTAAGAATAACTTATTCTACTTAAGTTATTCAACTTAAGTAGAATAGTTATCAAATTTGAGTCTTCTAGTGAATAGAAAAATACCTAAAGTGATTACAGTACTGTGTTTTTGCTAATATTGTGCCAAAAGAATGTGTTCCCCCCACCCCATCCCCCTACCCTGCCACCCCCCACTCCCTTGTGATCAAGAGAAGGGCATCTTGCTAAACTTTTTTGAGGTGGAAGCCTGGTTTTAGAATAACCAACCTTACCGTAACCCATGTAGCCCTGGGAAAGGAGAAAGGGGCTGGCAGCTTGCCCTACTGGTGAAGTCAGCAGATTGTGCACTGGTTCCATAGAAATTGGTAAACTGAGGAGCACTGGATGGATCTTTCCATTCCTGCTTCTCTAGTAAATCCCTCATGAGTTTTCCAGTCATTTTTTGATCTGCATGTTGTCTCACTAATTTTACAAACATCTTACATACTCAAGGAAACTAATAAGAGCAAAAAGTCATTTAACAAATATTAACATTGTAAAGAAAGGGTTTTATTATAGTATGTAATGAAAATGAGCAGCAATTGTAATACAAAGCAGGACATGGTTGAGAGTGAAAGAGGGTACTGTTAAAAACTACACCAGAACACTAGATGTAAGTTAATCAAGGGTGGCTAACCTGGACACACCTTATGAATATCTTCTGTATCTCTAAGATGGAAGGGCAGGTCGGGCATTCTGTGCATTGGTTCTCACTCCAATTTAGAAGACTCACTGCAATAGAATTTTACACTAAGAATTTGCTAGAAGGGAAGCCTGTGCCCTGGAAGATGCATATCTCATGTGTGTACCTGTTAAAGATAACTATGGTTTGCAGTGGCTTCCGAGGTGATTCAGTGGGTAAAGAATCCACTTGCAATGCAGGAGACACAGGAGATGTGGGTTCGATCCCTGGGTCGGGAAGATCCCCTGGAGGAGGGCATGGCAACCCACTTCGGTATTCTTGCCTGGAGAATTCCATGAACAGAGGAGCCTGGCGGGCTACAGTCCATAGGGTCGCAAAGAGTTGGACACAACTAAAGTGACTGAGCATGCACACAGGTGTGGTTTAAAACAGATAAGAATAAAGTTAACATAGCTTTTCCCCCATATTAATCTTGTAAAGAATTTTATTCAATTCCTAGAGCATGTATGCTTCCATTTTCCAGAGAAAGCATGCACTGTAGAAGCAATGCCTTCACCTCTTCCTTTTTTAAGAGCAGAGATATGTCCCTAAACTTAAACATACAACTCCAACCCTATTTTTTTTCCCTACTGAATTTATTAGTTACTTTTACTTGTGGTAAAATACACATTAAAATGAAATTTACCATCTTAACCTTTTTCATTGTATAGTTCAGTAGTGTTAAGTATATTCATCCAACCTTATCCTACAGATCAGATGACTAGCATACTAGTGAAACAAATACACTAGTAAATGCAGTATTGAGTTTGAATACAGGCTTATAGGCAGTTAGAAACATTCCACATATTTACAAGCAAGGGTGACTCTGGATTGGATTCCTCACAGTGTGTAGAATTATCTAGGTTTTACCTATCTGATGAGTTTCTTTCCTTATTATTATAGCAAAAGTCTTCTAAACCACTATATAAGTTAGGACATTTATGTTATCTCCTACCTTGCACAGAACCTCAACTAATGAAATAAAATACAGTTCAGATAGTTTTAAAGGGAAGTCAAGATAGTTTTTTAATTGTGGAAAATATTGTATTCTATGAATCAGTGTAACATACAATGCAAAATAATACTGTAAACCATAGACTGTTGTATTACTAGTCTTTTGAAAAATATTTCTGTAAAATAGGTCATGAAGAATTTTAAGTTCTAGGCACTCAAAGCATTTTCTTTAAAATGTTCTGCATATGCTTTCTCTTTTTTTTGAGATAAACATATTTGTGGTTATATTTTCCTCAAAATGCATATGCTTTCTATATCAAGTCTTTAAGTAGAACATCTGGCTTTCAGAAATGCAAAAGAATTTCCAGATATAAGTATACACTTGTGTTTTTAGGATTACAAGATATTTTTTCTATATTATTAATTGATAGTAAGTAATCATATCATGTGTTAGTAATGACAACTTAAGAGTTGAGGCATATATCCACTGAGAAGGCCTTATAAAAGAATACACATTCGTGTTTTAAAATCAGATATACCTAAAACATAGCCAATGTTCAACCAAGAAGTGCCAGTCTGGGTCCTGTGGCTGTTTCTGAAAACCCTGCATTCTGGATGGTCAGTGTCTGTGCCTTACCAGTTGTTAAATCTTTTGATTCTCATTCCTACATATAACTCTACAGAATCACCAATTGATAAACATAAAAAGATAGCTCAAAAATGTTGCATGTAAAAAGATATTACAGTTATCAACAGGTTGCTATAAGAGAAACTTGTATCTCTTACTGGTACTTCAGTGATAAACATCAGTAGCAATAAAAGTAAAAATTTGTTTACTAAAGAGCTTCCCTCAAAGAATAAGGAACACTGCCATACAAATAAAGGCTCGTTTATAATTATTAAATGCAGGCATTTAGAAGAGTTTAGTTAACAATATTTAAAGAAGTAGTATATATTTAAGCAAGATAACTACCTAGATAATGGCATCTTAGGGGGTCGCTTGGCTGGTGGAAGGCTTGGGTTTTGCTTGTATGTTCAGCACATAGTCATGACGGAAGGATGAGCGGACAGTGCGGTTCATTAGGGGCTGAAGGGGGCGGAAGTTGTCCACCATTCTTTTCTCTTTCTCCCCTTCAGAAGTGAAGAGCAGGGTTCGAAATTGCTCAAGCTAGAAACGGAAACAGGAAGCATAAATATTTTCCAGTAAAAAGATAGCTTTACCTCATGAATAAATTACTTTCATTTTTACTACTTTCATTTTAAACTTATATATATTTATATAGCTAAAAGAACAGAAAGATTTATGTGCATCTGTATAAATAAAAGACCAGAAGGATTTATCCAAACAATGATTAACACTTGGTGGTAAGATTATAGGCAACTAGGATTATTGATGATAGCTAATATTTTTTCTTACTGAATTTTCTGTGTTGAAATTTCATTTGAAAAGTTCTCACATGGGCCACTGACCCTCTGATTTATTTTGTTTATTTATTTTTCAGTGTTATATCAATTTTTAAATATGAAGGATAGTAATAGACTAAATGCATAGGTCCCCAAGACCAGTCTTATGAGCAAACTCTATATTGTCATTTATTTATGATGGTTTCCACTACACAACTTTTTTTTTCTTTAAATTATGTTGTCTACTAGTTGCTATCTCTGTGACTTCTGGTTTCAATACATGGTTAGAAAAGCTTCCTCCATTTGGATGTATGAAAAGATTTTCCTAGGCTTATCCTAGTACTTTTATGGCAGTATTTTTAACACTTAATATGTCTGAAATATATTCTTGTCTAAGGTTTGAATGGTTGATTCAACTTTTTGTCCCCAAGTGTCTGCTAAATTGTCCCCATTGATCTTACTGAATAATCTCATCTTTCCCCCCTACTGAGCTGAGATGCAACCTTTATCATAAACTAAATTCTCATATCTACTTGGACATATTTCTGAATCTACATTTTTCACCCTATGATTGATCTCTTTATTTGTGTACCAGCACAACACTATTTGGGCTTCCTCAGTGGTGAAGAATCTGCCTGCTGATGGAGGAGACTCTGATTCAATCCCTGGGTTGGGAAGATCCCCTGGAGGAGGAAATGGCAACCCACTCCAGTATTCTTGCCTGGGACATTCCATGGACAGAGGAGCTTGGTGGGCTATAATCCATGGAGTCACAAAGAATCAGACAGGACTGAGTGACTGAGCACACAACACTATTTAACTATTGAGGCTTTGTAACTTGGTTGATTTAATCATCTTTCATTTTCTCTTTCACAATTTTCCCTGGCTATTTATTATACATTTTTTTTCCCCACATGAGGCCAGAAGTAGCCTATTTTTAAAATCCTATTGATATATTTATGGGATTATATCAAATTTATTGAGAATAAACAATTCATGGACAATAACAACTTAAAGAGAATTGACATCACAGGTATCTTTATGATGTCTTCCTATTCAATCACATGGAAGTAATTTTTTATCAGCTCAAGTCTATTGTGTCTTTCAGGAGTATTTTAAGTTTTCTTGTTAAGCTGATTTCAAGATATTTTGTATTTTTTCTTTACATTATAAATAGCATTCTTTCTTCCATTATATCTTTTAACTGACTGTGATTTCTGCATGTCAAAGGTACTGATTTCTAGAAATTAATATTGTACTCCACTAATTACTGAATTATCGTATTTTGTAGTAATTCCTTTTATTGTTTCTCTAATTTATCTTTTCATGTCTAATTACACTACTTCCAGAATAAAACTTAATTTAAAATTTAATATATATTCTTTTCCATATTAAGCATCCTACTTACTTTAGAACTGAGATCAATCTACATTATCAAATTAGGGAAGTCTCCATACATTCCTATTTTATTGAAAATTAAAAAGAAAAACATGAATGTTGAATTTTGCTAGTGCATTTTAAGAATCTATGGAAATGATTATAATTTTTATATTTAGGTTCATTGATATGATAAATAATATCATTCCTAGTGTTGAACCATCCTTGCATTACTGGAATAAATACTACTTGAACAGAGTATAATATATATTTCTTTTAGCACACTGCTGGATTCTGTTTCTGAAATACTATTTTAGTTTTTTTTTTTTTAACCACAACCTCTGTGTGATGTGTGGGATCCTAGTTCCCCGACCAGGGATCAAACCTGAGTCCCTTGCATTGAGGGTGTGGAGTCTTCATCACTGAACGACCAAGGAAGTCCCTATTTTAGCTTTTTAAAAAATATATTCTTCAGAGGTATCAGTCTGTAAAAAAAATTTTTTTTGGACCTATCTTTGGTGGATGTTGGTGTCAGTTATCCTGGCTTCGTAAAAAAGGTTTTAGAACTTTTGTTCTTGTGAAAATGCTTTGTGATTAATTAAAATCCCATAAAGCAAGCATAAGCAAATACTACTGCAGTTCACTTATATTATGAATTAAATAAGATTTGTGTGTTAGCATAGTAATTAACACTTATTTAGTTTCTATGAAAAATAAACTTCAGGGTCAAAACAACTGACTTAAAATTTCTGGACACATGCTGTTGGCTTCTGTTTTTATCCTGAGGTTTCATAGCAAAATTCCCTTAAAGATTTTAAAGAGTTTCGAGCACATCCACTTTCAGCCTTCATTCTTCCCTTTAAAAGGGTCTTGTTTACATAAAGATTCATATTTACATATAAAATATACAATACATAAAACACATGTAATTATCAAATATGGAAGTAAAAAGTTTATGTTTCCTAAGTTTTAACTCTTCTCTCTAGTTAATTTGAAGCATTCCCTAATTCATATCAAAAGTAACACAAGATGTTAGCACATTTTAATAAAAATATATAAGCATTACAAGATAGTAAAAACTGATGCCAAAGTTTGAACTCGACCTTGTTTTAAAGGCACAGACTAGAATTTCTTTACATAGAAATGTGGAAAGAACATACCTGATCATGATCAACTTCTACAGGCTGCTTCTTAATGATCCAAGTGACAGACTCAGACAGTGGCGGTGTAGTCAGGGACCCTGAGTAGGTCCAGTAATCTGGGCAAGTAGGCATCAGACAGGAAGGGTCGAATGACCCAAATTCTGCAAGTGTGTCCTAGCCAAGAGAAGGAGTCATTGAGTCATCATTTCATGGTAAAAACCACTCAGGAATCATATGATGTGGTGATGATTCCAGGGGAGTCTGAGGACCTGCAGTGGTCCAGATGAGCTCCAGCTACCTCTGGTCACCTTAGGACAAAATCACACTCTTGCTTTGTTCTTACAATTAACCATGTACTTCTGATAGTCCTCAGTGGGAACAGAGCAAAAGCCATTTTCTCCCTCAGTTCTAGTGAGGTTAGCACAGGCTGGCTCCCCTGAGCTCTTTGAGAGGCATTAGGTAGTAGCTGGTGCATAAACATGGAGGCTTTTCATTTTCAAGAGAGACTAAAAGAATTCACCTTTCTAAAATGCAATGCATTAGGAGGAGACAGGATCCTGGATTGAGAATGGGAGAGGGAGGGATGGGGAGAGGGGAAGGAGGGCAGAAGAGTGGGAGAGAGAGGAAGAGGAAAAAGAGGGAAATGGAGAGGGAAGGAGTGGGAAGGAGGTGGGGGAGAGAGACAAAGACAGGGATGGGGAGGGAAGAGAGAGAGAATAGACTTTCAGAGAGTAGCCCCATCTGGGATTCTGAATACTGAACAATTAATCTTTGAGGCACACAGAAATATCCACTCCGAAGGATGTGGTAATTGTTCTGTAAGACTGGACAAACTAAGTTTCTATCAAACTTTGCTCCCCGCCTGTGGGAGGGTAGCTAGACTCCAGAAGGCTGCCCTGAGTCCTTTGCCCTGAAGGACTGAGAAGGAGCAGGGGTTGGGGACGAGAAGGGGACTCGCTATGTTCCTGAGTCCGAGTCCCTGAGTGCTCAGTGGCATGGCAGCCAAAGCAGCTGTCCGTGCCCACCGACAGGATCACTTCTGTCCCCTGCAGAGTGTCCCAGGGCCAGGGGCTCTCTCAACAGAAGCATCATAAATGGCAAGTTGTCTTAAGGGGTGACTTTCAAAGAGAACCTCAGTTACACTGAGGCGAGTTACATTTCCCAATTCAAAATGCCCTGTTATTGTCTCCACTCAGAGATTGAAATATAAACCATATCTCAAGTGATTTAGAGGGGAAAAAATTACCTTGTGCTTAATTGATGGCAAAATATTCACCAGTTTCTGTAGCTCTTTGTGATGCTTGCCCAGCTAAAGAAACAATGAGAAAATACTAAAAAAAAAAATAGACATCTCACTTTTGAAACTGCAACAGAATATAAATTAAAATTAACCACCTGGTGATTATATAAAAACAAACCAACCATACTACTTAAGCTACATTTAAACTGGTAATTTAGAATGTTTTAAAAATCACTGAATTCAATTAGACACAGAACAACTGAGCAGGCTGTTTGATGACAGGGTCAGCATGTCTATAGGCGAAGATGCCCTGCTCCATTTAAGCATCATTTCTTTAATTAAAATTAAAAATTGTTCCACAAAGTAGCCACAGTTCTTTTTTTTAAGTGGTCACATTTCCAGTGCTCAGTTGCCACAGGTGGCTTGTAACTACTGTACTGGACTGTGCATTTCTATACCATTTGAAATATATTCATAACAACCTTGTATTTTAAACATAATTTTTATCTCAATATTTTTAGAACTTAAAATTGCAGTGTTGTATCTTTTCATCCTAGGATACAATATATCATTTAAAGCTAGTAAGATTTTATTTTACCTTTAAAAATACTCCTATCACAGCCAAACCATTTTCTTCCAGTGCTGCATCCTCAAAGTTTTCAAACTTGACCGCATTCCAATGCACCAAGTGCAGCTGAAACACCATTAAAAGACGGTTTTACACATGATCATGTAGGATTGCTCAAAAACAGCCTTATTCACATATGATATTTACTGTGCTTCCTCACCCAAAATAAAGCCACTGAGAAAAGCATATGACAATCTGGTGCAAAATAAGACAGAATTAAAGAACAGGAAGAAATATATGCAGGGGCAGTAATTAATACTACTTTGGAATAGGCTTTATTTGGGGTGAAAATTTTGTATACACATATATATGTATATATCTATCTCCAAGTGAATAACATTTCAGTGAGGGAGCAACATTTGTCCATTCCCATCCTGATTTGCATGAAACACTCATATATAAAATCCATTTGCATCTAAAGGAGAGATGTTTATGTTGAGAGAAATAGATTCTCCCTATGTGAACGAGGAGTTTAGGACAAATTTGTTCGAGGCATAGCCACTTAAAATGTGTTTCTTTTTAAGGTAACATTTAAAACTAAATTAGGTGGAAAGTTGTTAAGAAGAAATTCTATGTATTTTGGCCCCTTTTATTTCCCTACAAATAATTCCTTGTCCATCATTCATGAATCCTCACCCTGCCTCCCAAGTGACACTCTCAAGGTCATGCTTAACTTTTTCCTCTCCTTTCCTGAAGAGGACCCTGCCTCCAAGTCATTTTGCTTTAATTTCAAAAGTGCTTGTTAAGTCATATTCTTTTTCTTTATTTCTATTGCCACCACTTTCATTTAGGCTCCCACCATCTCTCACTTGGGTTGATTTGACCTGGTGGCCCTGCACTGTTGCCTGCGTTATTAATTTAGGCTATCGTGTGAGCCTAGCTTAGAATTCTAGAAAAATTCTGTTTCAGGATCTTAAGGTTGATTTCTGACATATTATTTGAAATGAGGGCAGTTATCATTTTTACATGTTTAAACTGGGAATCATCAAATATGCCCCTGAGAGAGTTAGCATTTATAGGAATTACCTGATTCTTCCTGATAATTTCTAAGAACTGGAAATTCAGAACTATTCCTTCTTCTCCACTGTTGTCACTGTTCCCAAACTTCTCAACTTACCTCTGCCGGGTAACATTTGCTGTCCACGGTATGCTCAGAGCCCCAGGCATCAATGGCCCCCCAGTGAAAATGGAACTGCTTTAATCGGTAGTTGTGTTCCAGGGGTCCTCCCTCGATCACTGAAATGGCATATCCAACAATTCAGGGGATTTGATGTTTTTGATGTCGTGGAGAAATGCAGGGGAAAAGTAGACTCTCTGGGTGGACTTTCTCATGAACTGTCTTAAATGGAGCACACTGTATTTATACCAGTGTTTATAAACTTGATTTCCATGCAGTTAATACATGTGTAAGGGCAAGACCTGCATTCGGAATGACACCAGGATTTAACTATACTCCAAGCTGCACACAATTGTTAAAGGCCAATTCTTGCCTTAGTTCTATGGTCTATATTTACTATGCCCAGTGTTTTTTATGCACAACAAAATGCAAACTTCTCTCAGCATATTTATCTAATACAGTCTCATAAAACTGAAATAAGGGTACAAAAGATACTTTCTTTTTTATGCACCAACACTTTGCTTTTCAATTTTTGAAGATAATAGTGTTTCTTTTCCTTACATTGAAATGGAAAAGGAAATTTGCAAGTCAAAAACTATCACCTATCTCCCTTTGGACAGAGTGAACAATGTGAGTCATCCCCATACTTTACTTTCTGGAACTACTGAAATCAGTACATTATAGGGGAAATGTTCAGATATGAGTTTTAAAAGTCATCCTTCCTCAGGCTTTGGGTTGTGCAATTTTTTTTTTTTTTTGCTTGCATTTGCTAAAGCTGTTAGTTCCTCATTTCTGGCATCTGAGCAGACCCTGGCAATGTCTGTTCATGGTTAAACCATACAACAACAGGAAAACCAAACCTTCCATCTCATCCATATTAATTATTTTAGAGTTTATCGCCTCATTAGTTGAATTTTATGTATGCAAATGATTGAGTACAGTCATTCAGAGGTCCAAATACACTGGCTATGTCATGTAGTGGTCTACTGTTTATCTTACTGGCTTTCATAAATGTTTTACATAATTTCCTTTTTTGAAAAAAGAGTTAAAAAAATAAAGGAGTTTTGTAAGGGTGAGCAAAGACACCAATGACTACTTTTCTTTGAGGGCTAGGAGAAGTGCAGAGAATAATACCATATGATTCACTGAATTAATAAGAGGATGATACTAAAGTGTAGTGAAATAGACATAAAATTGTATTCTAAAAAATTCTTATTTTTCTATATCAGCTCCATATTGTGAGCATGAGTTTGGCAAATGTTCAGTCTAATCTGTTGGGTGAAACTGAAGTTCTGCCCAGTCACATGTGGAATCTTCCCAGACCGGGGATTGAACCCGTGTACCCTGCACTAGCAGGCAGATTCTTAATGACCAGACCACCAGGGAAGTTCTAACATATACTTTTAACTTTATTCATTAACACTGTCATGGATGCATTTCTTCACCTTCATGAGAGAAAATCAAAGTTTGTCAATCTTAGCTCTATTGATTTTTTTTTTGCAGTAAAGAATGATTTAGGCCTAATAAAAATCAAATTTAATTACTGTATCAGTATTGGTAATAGAAAGAAACAAATGCACTCCAGTGAGTGCATCTATTGATATTTGAAGCTGGATAACTCTTCATAAATGCCGGTAATTGTGGCCTCGACCCACAAGATGCCAATAGCACACTCCTCACAATGTGACAACCAAAATGCCTATAGATGTTGCCGTGTCCCTAGTCCCTGGGGAGGGAGGGGTAGCAAAACTGCCAGTGGCTGAGAACCATTCCTTAAGATGGATCATATGCTTAGTCGCTCAGTCATGTCTGACTCTTTGCGACCCCACAGACTGTAGCCCACCAGGGTCCTCTCTTCATGGGATTCTCCAGCCAGGAAGACTGGAGTGGGTTGCCATTTCCTCCTCCAGGGGATCTTCCTGACCCAGGGATCAAACCTGTGTCTCCTGCATTGCAGGCAGATTCTTTACCTGCTGAGCCATGGATCAATTGTTGCTTAAGATATATTATTTTAAGTAACAATTATTTCAGACAAATTAAGATTATTTGATACTATCAAATTCAGTTTGAAAAAAGAATACTGCATAGAATTAATCACATGGTTTTCAATAGACACTAAAAGTTTCATGTAAACTTTGAAGTCATTAGATTAGTTTATATCTGGGTAGGCTGAAAAAAAGTAGATTTAAAAGCAATATTTGAATTTTAAAATCTCTTTTAAATTGTGCTTCATTTACACTAGGTGATATTGTTTAACAAAATTAACAGAACATGAGTTTCCATTTTTCTCACATACCATTGGTCTCTTAACTAGTTTAGACTGTAACCTCATGCACACATGAATATGCTTTTTGCCCCATTTCAATGGTATTGTAGTCTCATCAGTTAGATCTACTTAAATAACATTACAATCTAAATAAAAGTGTCTTATAAATTCAGTAAGCAGAGAAAATTTGTACATATGCAATACACATATGCAAAAGAAATTTCTACCAAGCGTTTAATTTCAAAGCCTATCTTTTTATCACTTACAAATTCTCTCTATAGAGATATTTGCTCACTAAGGAAAAATACTACCGATACTAGAGGAAAACATTCATAAAAAAGAGAAGGGGCTTCTTCCATACATAATGAAAGTAAGTCCAGTGAGTCCCATACCACTGATACCAAAAGGGTTCCCAGGGCTGTGCGATGTAGTCTGTGCTGACATGAAGCTGTCCCTTTAACTCCAGATGAGACCACGGGTCTGGCTCTCACCTGATTTATCTGCAGAATCTTCAAATTCCACGAGGAAAGAGTACCCGTTATTCCAGACGTGGAGGCAGGTGGTCGGGTCATAAGAGATGGTGAGCGGCTGTAAACCAGGATCGTAGACACTGTCCCTCCACCGGATATTGATTGGCGACTGGCGCTCACCCGCCGGGACCAGGTCCACTTTCTCCCAGAGGGGGTGCACTAGGAGAAAGCACATCGGGGCTGTCAGCAAGAGGCCCACTAGCTGGAATCCTCACTGCGGGGATTATATGGGCCCACGTAGGTGTGTCCTCTGAGTTCACCTCCTATGGCAGCCAGCTGTGAGGATTAGGCAGACATCCTGCAAAGCCTGGCCAGACATTAGCATTGCTAAGGTCCCTGGAGTTCTGTCTGTCACACGTGTAGCTCTGACACTGTAAGTTCAGGTGTACACGCACACTCTGTCTCACACGGCATCACCACTGCTGATTTTTCTACCAGAGTCAAGCGCCAGGTCTTTGTGGCAAGTCCCTGATAAATCTCAGCAAATTTCTTATAACAAAGAGAGCTATGGACATGTGATGGACAGACTCCACATGTATAATTCGGGTTGTCCAGGTCTCTGCCCTTTAGAAGCAGCATGGATGGGCAGAACCAAGACCAACAGGAAAACCAGACAAAATATGAATCGAGATAAATCATGACCAATGCCCTTCTGAACCTCACCCCACCGCTGAGAATGAGCCTGAGGATTTGAGAAAGTGACAAGGCAGCTGCTGCCCAGTCAAACCCCTCTGTGCATGGCAGGGTCACTGGTACTCAGCTTGTCAGAAATAAACAAGCTTGCCTCTGGTTTCCTCTTAGACGGGAGAGGGTTCTCTTCCTGAGGTAGTTGCCCCAAGTGGGATCCTACAAGTGGCCCGCAGTATAGACATGGAGCGTGTCAAGGCAGTTTCTAGACCAGTGCTTCTCACAGGAGGGAGCTATGGGGACCCCAGGGGACATTTGGCAATGTCTGGAGACACTTTCAGTTGTCCAACTGGAGGAGGGTGCCACTGACATCTAGTGGGTAGAGGCCAGAGGTGCAGCTAAATATCCTATACAGTAGCAGGATGGGCTTTCACAACAATTATGTGGTCCCAGATATCAGTAATGCCAAAGTTGAGAAATCTTGGTCTAGAGCCAAAAGCAATAGGCATATTCAGGGTGTTCCCTTTTTTCTGCTCAGCTTTTCACATAATACAGATCATCTCTTCTCTAGAGGTCTGAACCCGACGTTTTGGGTTTTCTCCCTCAGTGTAAAATAACTTCCAAAGAACAAGAACTTACTTGAGAGAAGGAGAACTTTCTGTTTCAGAAATCTAAAGTGAAAAATGGGGGGAACTGGCACCATATAATCATATTATTATTGGACTGGAATGCAGATTCCTTGCAGGCAGGAGCCATGTCTCCTTGCCCCTTTATTGTGCCCTGTAGCTCCTAATTTGATAAATGCCCTTTAATCTGAGCATGGATTATCCAAATGCTATTGTTGGGTTAAAAAGCTGTATTTGGTTAGTTTTTAGTTTGGTATTTTAAAGCTTCCAGAAACCCCCAGAACAGCCCTGGTTCAGTCTTAAAGCTGACCGCCAGCAGAGACCTGACAACATTTCCCCTCTGAGATGCCCAGAGGGAGGCTGGGGCTTTGAGCATTCACACCCTTCAAAACCAGCTGGTGAGGGTCTGTCTCCCATGGAGACTAGGGAAGACAGGAATGATGAGCAGATGCCTAAGACGATGCCCTGTTTCGCCTTAAATCGGCCCCCACTTTGTTCAGGAAATGCCTAGAATCTACTCCCTCACCCACACAAACAGCAGCCTGAGGAAACCCGGCCTGTTCCTTCAGTGGCTCTTTTATGGTCATATGGGCTTCCCAGGTGGCACAGTAGTAAAGAATCTGCCTGCCAATGCAGGAGACACGAGAGACTCAGTTTGATCCCTGGGTTGGGAGGATCCCCTGGCGCAGGAAATGGCAACCCAGTCCAGTTATCTTGCCTGGAGAATTCCATGGATGGAGGAGCCTGGCAGGCTACAGTCATAGGGTCACAAAGTGGTGGACACGACTCAGCATGCAGATATGGTCATAACACGCCTATCAATTCACAAGTTTAGCTTCCAGGCTTTCCCCCACTCACCTCCTCCTTTTGGAACCCAACCCCCACCCCATCAGGGAGCCCTTGGTCACTGTCCCCTTAGAGAAGCCAGCTTTTGCCCAGGGCTTGTTTTGCCAATGATAAAGTCGCATTTTTGTTCTCTTCTCTCTTCTTCTTCCTCCATTCTAACAAAGTACAGATTAAAATGATTTCTTGATGGTTGCTCAGACTTTGCCTCAAAGCAGGAAGATGATTACGTGCTCTGACAGCGGAGCCTGTGTTTCCAGTTTCTTCTTGTGTGGGGAAAAAGAAATGAACAGCAAGAGTGATTCTATCAACCATGGTTTAAGGGGCTACACCACACTATTAGGTGTCATTAATGAAAGCCCTTAGATCCCATGTGCTTGGCTTGGCTTTAGTTCTTGTTTATGTGACTGGTCCTGGCTTTGATTTTTCTTTGCTCTTGTACCACCTATGGCTCCAGCCTGGGCTGGGATCAGGGAGGGGCATCACTTTTAGCCCTTGAGAAGCTTATTCTTTCCTTAGCCCCTCAGTTCCTGCTCTTCCTTCTCCTCAGAAGTCAATTTCCCCTCATCGAGTTTATGGGTGGCTCCTATTACATTTAGATATTGGGCTTGTCACTTTCTCAGTAAAATCTGCTCTCACTACCCTCTTATAATATGATCCCCTCTTTTTCTTATTTTTTAATCACAACACTCTGATCTTTTTCCTTCACATTTATTACATAGGTATAGTCATAATTATATACATATGAAGGGTAGCACAATATGCTACTGTAGGGGAGTAAAAATAATTTTCCCTCAACCTTCTAAGTCCTTAGCTGAGACCCCCACACCCTCACCATAATAAAAAGACAGATTATAGGGAGAAAAAAAATTAATTACCTACTTACTTACTGGAATCCCCACAAGGATATAAAACTGAAAAGGCATCTGGAAAATTGTGGCTTAAATACTATTATGAGCTAAGGGCTGGGACCCGTCTGGGACTTCAAAGGGGAGGAATGAATTTCACAGGAAGGTGAGAAGAGTTAATACATCTTAAACAAAGTTTATAGAAAGGTGAAAAAGTGATCTCCAGTAATAGTTGTCTTCCAGGTGCAGGCACCCTTTCTAATGTAACTGTATCATGCAAAAAATCTGGTAATTTATACTCTGTTTCCAGAGCTTCTTTGTCTGCAATGTCTCAAAATAATCAGCTCAAAATAACCCATATGTCAAAGAGGCATATTTTGGGGTAGTGAAAGGGAATCAAATATGCAACCCCCAAATATATCTCTTTGGTATAAGGACTATTTTGAGAAACAGCAGACATAGGAGAAGCTCTGGAAACAGAGTGGAAGTTACCGATTTGTAAAGGAAATTTACATTTCCAGCAGAAAGCTCCATTTGAAAGGGTGTCTCCCTCTCAGTATCAGGAAGAGGAGGATGACTAAGTCACCAAAAACTCATCAGTCAAGAATGCAGGACTTAGATCTGTAAAACAGCCTTACCCTTGTTGAATGTGCTTTTCCTGGTCATCTCCAATAACAGCCCTGTCTCAGCAGCTTCTTTTGTCTGTAGCTATAGCAGATATTGAAGGTGGTGTCTAGAGTCACCTGGAGGAATTACTGTTTTCCTGGGTCTCTCCCATGTTATCTAGGAGGTATACCTGTTATTAAACCTTTTTTGTTTGTTTGTTTTCCTGTTAATCTGCCATATTACACTGGTCTCAGC
The DNA here is from genome assembly GCF_963930625.1 of Muntiacus reevesi. Lineage (NCBI taxonomy): Eukaryota > Metazoa > Chordata > Mammalia > Artiodactyla > Cervidae > Muntiacus > Muntiacus reevesi. The sequence continues at coordinate 13,581,161 of NC_089271.1, read as the reverse complement.
TAAGACCCTAGAAGGCTAGAGGGAAAATTAGTTCTCCTCCCTTGCATATATACACTTAACTATCTGCCTCCCTCAGTGTTCTGCAATCCAGAACCAAGCTGCAGATTGAATGTATGAGATAAAGGCCATCATTGGTAAGGGCTCATTCCCCTTTTATCTTTATTTCCTATTACCCTGCTGATCATCACACTATTTTTTCTTTAATCTTCCTTCAGGTTTGTCTCTTCCTTGCCTTGCCGGTGACATTGCACCAGCCTCATTTAGGCCTCTCAGCCCCACACGTCACACCACACTTCTTAGTTGTTTCTCCTCCTCTCTCACCCCTCTCTACTCCATCTTCCCAAACTGGTCTTGACATCTTCTCCAGTCACTCTAACTCTAATCTTTCCTTCTTTGGAACTCACACTGCATTCATTCTCACACCATTTAGCACCAGCCATTTCTCATATAAAGTGTATTTGCTTTATCTGCTCAAAGGGCCCGTGTCCTCCACTTTTTATACAGCCCAGGGCCAAAGTTGGTGCCAGGCACAAAGGAGGCACTGAGCATTTATGTTACAGAGAAACAAAACAGAGAAAACCAAACAAGGTCTCTCTACCCTTACCTCCTTACCTCACAGTCTCTCCAACCAGGCAAGCAGGTTTACCCCAGAACACTTGTGTTCAGATGATCACATCTGCCAGTTTCTCTCTCATTTCGTAAAATCCTACGAGGCTCTCAAGGTCAGTCCAAGCCCATTCCCTAACAACCCCACACTATATTAAGCATCCCTTCACCTGCTGTTACTCTCTTAACCTGCACTGTCTAATATGGTAGCCACTCACCCCATATGACTAGTTTAAATTGAGATGTGCTGTAAAGGTAAAACACCTAGGGACTTTGAAGACTTAGTACAAAACAAAGAATGTAAAATAGTTCATTTATAATTCTTATATTCATGTTAAAGAGACAAGATATGTTTTGGATATATTGGGTTAAATAAAATATATTAGTAAAATTAATTTTCCCTCTATACTACATCTCAGCTATGTATTTGATATATTAGAATAAATTTCACAAATGAATAAAATTTATTTTTTCTCCCCTCCCAGTTTTATTGAGATGTAACTGACATACTATTTGTTCTTTTTAAAATGTGGTTATTGGAAAATATAGAACTGTCTATATGGCTCATATTTGTGGCTCATATTCCATTTATTTACTGGACATTACTGCTCTATGCCGTCATTAACCTTTTTTCCTGTGCCTTGCCCTGTACTTTCTCCTGTACCTGTCTTTTTTCTTGAGATGTGCTGTTTACTCATCAAATTGAACACCATCCTAACAGGCTTAGGTCTACTGCAGTGAGAGGATACACAGGGACCTTTCATGTGACTTTGTTGAGGATGGTCACAGAATCACGAACTGCCTTGTTAGAGCATCAGGGCTGTAAGAGGTACTTTGATGCTGAGCCCAGGTAACCACAGCATCACACGCAGTTACCACCACAGCAGACTAAGGCCCTAACAACCCCACACTATATTAAGCATCCTGGTGGTTTCCTGGTGGTCAGTTTAGGGCTATTCGTTAGTGCACTGTGGCTGCAGATTAAATTCGCCCATTCCCAAACATTTTAGTTCACTGAATCCTAAGGTGTCGATGTTCACTCTTGCCATCTCCTGCTTAACCATTTCTAATTTACCTTGATTCATGGACCTAACATTCCAGGCTCCTATGCAATATTGTTTTTTACAGCTTTGGACTTTACTTTCACCACAAGACACATTCACAACTGAGCATCATTTGCACTTTGGCCCAACTGCTTCATTCTTTCTGAAGCTATTAGTAATTGCCCTCTGCTCTTCCCCAGTAGCATACTGGATATCTTCTGACCTGGAGGAGCTCATCCTCCAATGTCACATTTTTTGCCTTTTCATTCTATACATGGGATTTTCCAGGCAAGAGGTTGGAGTCGGTTGCCATTTCCTCATCCAGTGGACTACTTTTGTCAGAACTCTTCACTATGACCCATCCATCTTAAGTGGCCCTGCATGGCATGGCTCATAGCTTCATTGAGTTATGCAAGCCCCTTCACTGTGACAAGGCTGTGATCCATGAAGGGGATCCACGAATTTAATTCAGATGACCATTATATCTACTACAGTAGACAAGAATCCCTTAGAAGAAATGGAGTAGCCCTCACAGTCAACAAAAGAAGCTGAAATGCAGTACTTGGGTGCAATCTCAAAAACGGCAGAATGATCTCAGTTTGTGTCCAAGGCAAATCATTCAACATCACAGTAATCCAAGTCTGTGCCACAACCACTAATGCAAAGAAGCTGAAGTTGGTTGGTTCTATGAAGACCTACAAAACTCCCTAGAACTAACACCAAAAAAGATATCCTTTTTTCATCATAGGGGATTGGAGTACAAAAGGAGGAAGTCAAGAGATACCTGGAATGACAAGCAAGTTTGGCCCTGGAGTACAAAATGAAGCAGGACACAGGCTAACAGAGTTTTGTCAAGAGAACATGCTGGTCATAGCAAGCACCCTTTTCCAACAACACACAAGACGACTCTATACGTGGGCATGACCAAATAGTCAATACCGAAATCAAATTGATTATATTCTTTGCAGCTGAAGATGGAGAAGCTCTATACAGTCAGCAAAGACAAGATCTGGAGCTGACTGTGGCTCAGATCATTAGCTCCTTATTGCAAAATTCAGTCTTAAATTGAAGAAAATAGGGGAAACCACTCGGCCATTCAGGTATGACCTAAATCAAATCCCTCATGATTATGCAGTGGAGGTGACGAACAGATTCAAGGGATTAGATGTGACAAACAGAGTGCCTGAAGAACTATGGACAGAAGTTTGTAACACTGTACAGGAGGCAGTGACCAAAACCACTGCAAAGAAAAAGAAATTCAAAAATTTCTAAGTGGTTGTCTGAGGAGGCTTTACAAATAGCTGAGAAAAGAAGAGAAGCAAAAGGCAAGAAGGGAGAAAGGGAAAGATATATCCAACTGAATGCAGAGTTCCAGAGAACAGCAAGGACAGATAAGAATGCCTTTTTAAATGAACAATGCAAAGACACAGAGGAAAACAATAGAATGGGAAAGACTAGAGATCTCTTCAAGAAAATTGGAGATATCAAGGGAACATTTCATGCAAGGATGGGCATGATAGAGGACAGAAACGAAGACATAGAGGAAAACAATAGAATGGGAAAGACTAGAGATCTCTTCAAGAAAATTGGAGATATCAAGGAAACATTTCATGCAAGGATGGGCATGATAAAGGACAGAAACGAAACAGACCTAACAGAAGCAGAAGAGATTAAGAAGAGGTGGCAAGAATACACAGAAGAACTATACAAGAAAGGTCTTAATGACCTGGATAAACATGATGGTGTGGTCACTCACCTATAGCCAGATATCCTGGAGGTAAAGTCAAGTGGGCCTTAGGAAGCATTACTACAAACAAGGCTAGTGGAGGTGATGAAATTCCAGCTGAGCTATTTAAAATCCTAAAAGATGATACTGTTAAAGTGCTGCACTCAATATGTTAGCAAATTTGGAAAAATCAGCAGTGGCCACAGGACTGGATGAGGTCAGTTTTTCTCCAATCCCAAAGAAGGGCAATGCCAAAGAATGTTCAAACTACCATACAATTGTGATCATTTCATATGCTAGCAAGGTCATGCTTAAAATCCTTCAAGCTAGGTTTCAGCAGTACGTGAGCCACGAACTACCAGATGTACAAGCTGGGTTTAGAAAAGGCAGAGGAACCAGAGATCAAATTGCCAACATTGGTTGGATCATGGAGAAAGCAAGAGAATTCCAGAAAAACATATAATTCTGCTTTGTTGACTATGCTAAAGCCTTTGACTGTGTGGATCACAACAAACTGAAAAATTCTTAAACAGATGGGAGTTCCAAAATATCTTAACCTGTCTCCTGAGAAACTTGTATGTGGATCAAGAAGCAACAGTTAGAACCAGACATGGAACAATTGACTGGTTCAAAATTGGGAAAGGGGTACGGCAAGGCTGTATATTGTCACCATGCTTATTTAACTTATATGCAGAGTACATTATGTGATATGCCAGGCTGGATGAATCACAAGCTGGAATCCAGATTGCCGAGAGAAGCAACAGCAACCTCAGATATGCAGCTAATACCACTCTAATGGCAGAAAGTGCAGAGAAACTAAAGAGTCTCTTGATGAGGGTGAAAGAGGAGAGTGAAAAAGCTGGCTTAAAACTCAATATTTAAAAAACTAAAATCATGGCATCCGGTCCCACCACTTCATGGCATATAGATGGGGAAACAGTGGAAACAGTGACAGATTTTATTTTCGTGGACTCCATAATCACTGCAGATGGTGACTGTTGCCAAGAAATTAAAAGATGCTTTCTCCTTGGAAGAAAAGCTATGAAAAAACCTAGACAGCATATTCAAAAGCAGAGATATCACTTTGCTGACAAAGGTCCATCTAGTCAAAGCTATGGTTTTTCTAGTAGTCATGTGTGGATGTGAGAGTTGGATCATAAAAAAGGCTGAGCACCAAACAATTGTTGCTTTCGAGTTGTGGTGCTGGAGAAGACTCTTCAAAGTCCCTTGGACTGCAAGGAGATGCAACCAGTCCATCCTGAAGGAAATCAACCCTGAATATTCATTGGAAGGACTGATGCTGAAACTGAAGCTCCAATATTTTGGCCACCTGACATGGAGAGCTGACTCATTGGAAAAGACCCTGATGCTGGGAAAGATTGAAGGTGGGAGGAAAAGGGGATGACAGAGGATGAGATTGTTGGATGGCATCACCAAGTTAATGGACAGGAGTTTGAACAAACTCTGGGAGATAGTGGAGGACAGAGGAGTCTGGCGTACTGCAGTCCATTGGGGTTGCAAAGAGTGGGACATGACTTAGCGACTGAATATCAATGGCTGCAGAGACCCCTGAGGCTGTTACTGTAATTCCAAAGGGCTCTTAATAGGTTCATTGTTCCTCAAGATTATTTGAAAGTTAATGAAGACAACATATTCTGGATATCCCAGTCTCTGTTACAGAATTTTTTGTGAAGACATTGCAAAACAAACTTTTGAGTATCGTTGTTCTCCAGGCTTTATTGGTGTTCTTTAAAATTAATTGGAGCACTAATAGCCATTTTCTAACACTGTTCAGTTAATATAAGTACTGTAAACTACAACTTTCTCTGATGATGGAAATGGCTGATACGGTAAGTGCTAGGCATTTGTGGCTATTGTCAGCTACAGATTGGCATTTGCCATGGGCACTTGCCATCCATCTCTACAAGAATTAAATTATGTATGGCTACAGCTGCTGATTTTCAACAACGCCTGAAAGGAGATCAGGATCGAGAGTAGAAGTGTGGGCCTCTGTGCTCAGGGAAAACCTGGCAGTACAAGTCTTCAGGTAGATATTTTCAGGAGCTGATTTTATGAGCCCAGTTCTTGTATCTCCTCATGTAGAAATGCACTAATATCCTTTATGGTGACGACTGCTCCTCGTAACTAGGCATTTAGGCTCAATGTCAGTAGGTGATACATGAAGTGAAATTAATTTTTTTCATTTTGGGTAACTGGTGCAGGCTTTAATCTTTATCATATTACAAGTCCACAGGGTTAGGACTGTCAACATTTACTGTCTGTAACTTGAGATCACAGCAAATAGCAGCTTGAGTTGACACCAGTGACTGCCTGGCGATGATGGGGAATGAAGGTAGAGCATAGGGCACAGGCCCTAGTGAAATGCTACTTCTCAGTTTGCCATACCCTCCTCCTTCAGTCAGTCCTCGCTGTGCTCCCCAGATCCTAAAAATGGTCAGACATCTGAGGGAGGTGCTGAGCATATGATATGGTGATGATGGTGATGATGATAACAACTGTGGTACTAGAGGTAGCTGCCAACACTGAGTTCTCGCTGTGTGGGAGGCGCTAGCTAAGGACTTTGAACATTATCTTTTCTAACCCTCAACAATTTTGGATCATTCTTGGTCACTGGGCCTTATGCTGAGGTACTGAGTTTCTAGGAACAATGAGTATTGTCCTTATAGCTAAACAGATGAGGGACCAGGACATGCTCAGTGGCTCAGGGCAGCAAAGACCAAATATTATCCTGGGTGAAACAAGGAGGGACAGTATAAACATCTAAAGCAAAACAAAATCATGACTGTCATCAGTCTGTCTTAGTAAGCTACAAACAAGAACATGTGATGTGGGAAATTAGTCAAGGTAGCCCCTCATCCCTACGTCACTACCACTTTTTGTTTTTGTCGTTATCAAAAGGAGCAAACTGTTTTATGGGGTGTGGTGTGTTTTTTTTGGCCCTACCACTTGGTTTGTATCTTGCTTCCCCAACCAGGGATCAAACCAGGGCCCTTGTCAGTGAAAATGTGGAGGAGTCCTAACTGCTTGGCCACCAGGGAATTCCCTAGGAGTAAAGTATTCTAAAGACATGAGCATATTGAATATTAGACCCTTAACTTTCAACTTGCTGTTAAAAAAAACCTTTCTGTTAGTAACTAGATAAATATGACTAATTTTTTTTTCCCATTTTTAGCCTTAGACCACAAAGTGCCAGTGTTGAGAAGAAGCCATTCTGGGGAGGATGTGGGCTTGCTGGTAGGAAGCCACACCCAGTGACCAGAAATTTATTATGACTCAGGCCAGTTCAGTTTAATGAGAACACAGTCAATGATGGAAGAAACAAAATAAACTTAAAATAAAAATATATTTATGAAGCAGTTTCAAGGCAATGGATTTAGCTAGATTGGCACTGCTCATAAGTTCCTTTTTAATGTGCATATAGGGTCAGAGAGAGTAAACCCAAGGAAGAAAAGTTGAGAAACCTACAATCTGGAAGCAAACCAACACTGGAAAACTGTGTGAATTCACTGTGAATGGTGGAAAATAGAGAAAATAACTATTTGGCAGATACGCTTAACCAGTGCATTAAACTCATGTCTCCACCATCACACACATTATCCTCTCCTATCATCCCAGGGGTTCTGTGCCAGTGTCACTTTGCCTCCAGGGGACCTTTCGGGAGGTCTTGAGACAGTTAGGGATGCCGTGAAGTCTGTAGTGCACAGTCCAGCCCCAACAGCACGGAATGAGCCACCCCCAATGGCAGCAGTGCCGTGGAGTCAGGGAAGACCATCTGCCACCTCACCTGATCTGCGGGGTCACAGCAAAGCACACATGGGCCAGCTGGTCAGCTACTCTTATGCAATTTCTAATGAGGGATGGAACGTTCCAGAGTGCATCATCGTGATGTGCACCTCAGACTTAGGTCAGCTGTAGCTCAATAAAGTTAGGGGAAAAACTTCCCGTATTTTAACAGAGAAATAATGGGGTATTCTCCTCAAGGCATCTAATCCCAGCCTGGAATGCTGCTGACATCAGAGCTGCACACACTCAACACGCGTGACTCTTAGGAAACAACCAGCTTCCACTCCATCCAGGCAGCCGTGTACTCACAGACTCGGTTCCGGGATTTGTAAGTGCAGGTGTAGAGGCTGCAAGGCCTTGCAGGCGTGGATCTCGGAGTCTGGAACCTTCTCCACAGTGTCTTGCATGGAGAGGCTTGAAGAATGGCCCTCAGGTGACTCATCATCACCATCTTTAGCTTAAAATCTTGATCAACTCCCCAGTAGCTTGCAGGAACCTAATAGCCTAGTGGCAGAAGGACAGAGGAGGCAAAGCAATAAACAATAGAGGTCCCAATCATGTGGAAAACATTCAGATTATTAGTACATAGGCGGGGAGGCCAAAAGAGAGTCAGTCGTTTATCCACTATTCCTCAAACACATTGCTCACCTACCTCATTGGCAGGTTCAGATAACTGATTCAGGTACCTTGCCTTTCCCTTACGGTTACTAAATATTAGCAGTTCAGAGAAAGGACTCTTTTAATCCACAAAATGAAAGACTGTTAACAATACAGTTTCTTAAATTAAAAACAAAAATTTACCCCTTGAAATCCAGATTAATAGTCCAGCATGGTACTGATATTTAGGAGAAACCAAAGATTAAAGTTTCCTCCAGGCAGCCTGAATTAAAAAAAGAAAGAAATCAATCTGCATCTGGATTGCTTAAAAACAAAAGAAAACCAAGCTATATCCTCCCAAAATACTCATGGGTAGTTTTTGAAACACTTTTAAATGCTAGTGTGTCCTTTAAAGAGGCAGGTCTCATATCCCTACATGTAAGACCCGAAGGACTCCCAAAGTTCTGCCTGATCTGAAAGAGAAACCTTCCTGAATATGTGAACCTAACCTAACCTCACAGCTTGGGAATTCTGCCAGTAAACATTTTCATTTCAACATTTCTTTGCTCTAGACACTCTGCTGGGTGCTGGGAAGTAGTAAAGATGAAGTAGATCATGAAAAAGGATGAGGTTCTTATACATGCTCTAATGTGCTGAACCTCGAAAGCAGTGTGCTGAGCGAAAGAAACCAGACACAGAAGGTCACACATGGTATGATTTCATGCGTATGAAATACTCAGAATAGGGAAATCTACAGAGACAGAAAACAGGTTGAGCAGAGGGGGAAATGGGGAATAACTGATTAATGGGTGTGGGGTTTTCTTTTGGGTGATATAATTGTTTTGGAACTAGATAGAGGTAGTTGTTGATGTAACATTGGGACTGTACTAAATGCCTCTGAATTGTACATTTTAAATGGCTAATTTGGGGAATTCCCTGGTGGTCCAGTGATTAAGACTCCTCACTGCAGGGGACCTGAATTCAATCCCTGGTCAGGAACTGGGATCCCACAGGCCACACACTGCGGCCAAAATATTAAAGATAAAATAGCTAATATTGTGTGATTTTTACCTCAATAAAATAACACACATCATATGGGAAGGAAAACACACACCAACCAGTCCTCAGCAGGTACCTCCTGAGTCTGCTTTCTCCTGCCAAAGGAGGCCTCTCAGCAATTTGGCCTTGACTGGGGTGCAGAGGCACCAAAAGGGAAACTGAGGGGACAAGAACACACGTCACTTACTGACCTGAACTTTATTCATTCATACCATGTTTCCCCAAGAGTGTTAGATACAGAAAAAGCACATTATGACCCCAAGCGATGCTGAGCAAGGAGGCACACATTCTCATTTCATCCTCCCTCTGTTCATATACTTCACTGCAATTGATTAGCCATGAACGAGCCCTTCTGCCTATACTGCTGCCCTTGTCACTGCTAGCTCCGAGCTGGAGGAGACAAGGCTGCACCCAAGAGAAAGGAGAGAAAATCACACCTGAGGTGTGTCCAGTGAACGCGGGACACAGAGAACAGAGTTACTTCCTGTCACTACCCTGCAAGGCACAAGTGAGGGCTCCAGACAGATCTCTATAACTGGCTCCCCACAAACCATGTGCCCACACCCGTATTGTAACATGAAGCACAGTATGGTGACAAGCCAGCCTTTCAGCCCAGGGCCATGCCTTCTGTTGTACACATCACTTTGCCAATGAACACACTGAACTAAGGGAGTGGAGGTGCATGGTCACCACATTAAAGGGAGCTCGTGACTCCCAGGGAGGCTCCTCTCCTGCAAGCCTAACTCCCTACCTAGGGTCTTTAGGCCAGTGACATCTGAAGTGTGTCTGCATTGCCAAAGGGTGTTTGATATTCTCTAACCAAGTTAAAATCACTTTTGTTCATAGTTTTATGTGTATGTTTGCATATATACATTTTTTTGCATATATACATTTTAAGGGCGTGGGTATGTAAAAATATACCTTATTTAAGATATGCAAAGTCTGATTTCAAATAGAGACTAACGATTTCAAATAGAGACTAATAATGAAATTTTAAGATATTATCTTGATAGTGCCTTGTGTCAAATGAGTACCTTGTTTTCAAAAATCTTAATATTTGAAATATCATTAACTGAATTAACTGAGCAGAGTTAAAGAGTGTACAATTTGCCACATCAATTCAGAATCTATTTCAGCTTTTTAAAATTTTTTTATTTTGGAAAACTTCAAACTTATAGAAATAGTGAAAATACTGTAATAAAATCACCTATGTACTTGCTACTGCATTTCAACATTTATCTCTTGGTGGCTAAGCAAGTTTTATTTATGCCCCACCCACCACTTCCCCTCTCTGAATTATTTGAAACAAATCCAAGAAATCTTAGAAACTTATCCATGATTTTATTTTCCATATGAAAGTGAAAGTGAAAGTCACTCAGTCGTGTCTGACTCTTGTGACCCCATAGACTGTCCATGGAATTCTCCAGGCCAGAATACTGGAGTGGATAGCCTTTCCCTTCTCCAGGGGATCTTCCCAACCCAGGGATCGAACCCAGGTCTCCTGCATTGCAAGCAGATTCTTTACCAACTGAGCTATCAGGGAAGCCAGGGAAAATATCCTCCAAATTCATAGTTTCTTCTCCATGAAAATTATCTGTATGAAATAGCCCTTGGCAATAGTTTATTGGCAGAATATGAAAACTATCAATTTTTCAAACTTAAAAACAGCACAAAGGCCCAGTAACCAGAGACTTTCTCAGTGCCTACCTATCCCTTAAAGTAAACACTTCATTTCTTTCTTGATATCTCCACTCTAATCTTGGATTAGTGCTCAGGTTCAGAACTTTATGCTTCTAATTTATAAGACTATGTCTAGCATGAAACAGCATAATCTATAGTCATGGGTCAGCAGGGTCAAAGGAGTATATGAACTGAAATGTTTAAGATTAAGACTGAAGGGAGTTCCCTGGCAGTCCAGTGGTTAAGGCTCCCAGTGCAGGGGGCATGAGTTCAATCCCTGATCAGGTAACTAAGATCTTGCATGCACAGCACAGCCAAAAAGAAAACAAAACAAAAAAGATTAAGACTTAATGTACGTCCTTCAATTTATGCAAGAAAGAATCCAGAACCAGAGGAGCAGGAAAAACAGTCATTCAGTAACACTGCACAAGAAGTTGACTTTCTGTGACTTCAAATAGTGTAAGGTCTGAGAAAAGCCCAGATAATCCTGTTAAGTATTACATAAATGAAAATTATTATTACTTAAATTGAATTTGCTAAAATGCTACCTGTGATATCAGTACAAAAATTAAGAAACTAGAAAGCAGCTTCAGATGATTTTTAATGTCATTATTTTCTTTTTAAGACAGTATCAAATAATTCCAACTAAATAGGATTCTCTCTGATAAAATCAATTTGTAAAATTTCAAAAATACTAAGAAATATGGGGAAACCTTGCCTTAATTCTGTGCTTCTTTCCATTGACTTCCATTCCTGTATTGAAGCAATAATGAGCAATTATCTCATGCAAAGCACTGTGCTGGGTTAAGATAATAGTTATGTTTTCTCCTTATTCTCACAAGCTTGCCACCTACAAAGAAAAACTATTTAAACAAATAACTTCTCTAAGTTACTTCATTGTAGTAAAATATACATATTTATTGTTTTAAACTTTTTAAAGTATACAGTTCAGTGGCATTAAATACATTCACAATGTTGTGTAACCATCACCACTATCTATACCCACACTTTTTCATCATCTTCAATACAAGCTCTGTACCCATTAAACAATAACTCCCCATTCCTTCCCACCTCATAGCCCCCAGGAACCTCTATTCTTTCTATCTCTATGTATTTGCCTACTCCACAGTGGACTCATAGAATATTTTTTCCCTGAGTCTGGCTTATTTCACTTAGCATAATTAAATACTTCTTAATCAAAGTCAGATGTGATGACAGCCCTGACTTAATTCAATGAGAACATAGAGGGTAGAGGCTTTAACTTTCAGGAACAGGTATCATCTGGAACCATGAGTTAGAGGGGACAGTTTTAACAGGCGGGGCAGAGGCAGAGAGATGGCCAGGGAGGAATGATAAGGACATTTAGGGGATGGACGGAGTGCTTAAGAGCCAAAGCCAGAGAGGACAACTGGGGTTGAGTTGAAATGGGAAGAGCCTTGGGTTTGTTCAGTAATCAATCTCAGTGTCAGAAGAGGTGGGCAAACATGTGAAAAAGGACTCCTTTCTTGCTTACAGCCTGAATGGTAGAAGAGACTTACTAATGCCCAGGAAGACAGTGCCAAGTGTAAGATACTGGTTTGTCCTTCAAAGGGAAGTTCGTGATAAGACAAGGCCATAGACATGCCTGATGACTGAGGGAATTGTACAGAAAAATGGGCACACACTGGGCCCTGCCTACGGAGCTGGGTGGGGAATATGAGGTCTGTTAGCATGGCACCTGGAGAAGTCTGGGTAACTGATCCTTGGTCTAGCTCCACAGAGAGCAATCAGGAAAGCACTGAGGCCAGGGTGAACCGGCATCATAGGCTGGAGCTGACTGCTGGGGCCATGGCCATTGGGGACTGCCCTGAATGCTATAGTCGTGCTGTCTGTGAACAGCACTGAGGCTAATGACACATGGCCCAGAGGAAGCATCTCCTGTCCACTTCCAGACTGACTGTCTAGGGCTAGGGGGAAACGAGAGCTCCAGATGATCTAACATCACCCTCACCCTCAGTAGTCTCCCCAGGGCCTACCCAGGGGTGGGGTACATGTAGTAGTCTGGAGAGCTGAGCCTCTGTTTGTCCCCTAAGAATGCTGCTGACCTCACTGAAGGAGAACACTGACTTTGAAGGTTACCTTTTGTGTTTTTAGACAAAAACAAAACCCAAATCCTTTTTCTGTAACAAAGCCAAGTGTGTCGGAACTTCCCATCATCCCAAGTCTTCTATGAATATTTTTCAAGGTGTTGGCTAAGCAGATGCTCAGGGAACACAGTGGAAGGTAGAGCTGGATAGAGATTTGAGATTAATTAAGGGAATATTAATTTCCAAGAGACAAGATGATTTTCAGATGTTATTCCATGTGTACAGGATGAAGCACTGATGGTTTCTGATGACTCTGTCAGCTTGGCACAGGATAGATGGGAGTGGGCAAAGAGGGGAGCCAGGAAAGCCATTCAATCCATCGCTCTTATTCTGTCATTCATGAGGACATCAATCAAATATTTATTAACTGCTAGGCACTGTTCTAGGCTCATAAGGGGAATAAAACAAAGTCCCTGTCCTTGTAGAGTTTACATTCAAGTAGAGGGAGACAGATGATAAATAGCAACGTTGTAGACAATTAAACTAAAATATGTTCAGTGAAAAGTAGAGCAGAGTAAGGTGAATTTGTAGTGCCACAGGGGAGGGGGTGTTGGGTTTTAAATAAATTGCTCAGGAGAGACCTTATTGAGAAGGTGAAATTTGAGCAAAGACCTTATTGAGAAGGTGAAATTGCTCAGGAGAGATCTTATTGAGAAGGGGGTGAAAGAATTAGTTATATGGCTTGCAGGATGAGGGTTATTCCAGGCAGAGGGAAATGTCTGTGCAAAAACCCTGAGGTGGGAGCTTGTCTGGCACATTCAAGGGACAGTGAGGAGGCCAATATGGCAGGAGTGCAGCAAAGCAGAAGTAAGGTAGTAGGAGATGAGGTCCGGAGGTAATGGATGCTAAGCAGATTTCCAGGCCGTTACAAAGGTTCCCCACTGTGGGGACACAGAGTTTTTGGAGTAGAGGAGGAATTTAATCTGATAAACATTTAAAAAATATCATTCAGGATGCCCTACTGGAAAATGACCAGAATGGAAGAAAGCAGCAGGGACCCCATTCAGGATAATCCAGGGACTGCAACTAAGGATGCTGCAGTGGACGTGGTGGGAAGTGGCTGGGCACTGGCTGTATCTTGGGGATACAGCTTATAAGGTGTGAAAGAAAGCAGTCAAGGAAGACTGGCAGATTCTTGGCCTAAACAACTGCAAGGATGGAGTTGCCATGAACTGAGATGGGAAGGCTGTGTGTGGAAAAGGTTTTGGGTGGGAAATCTGTAGATCAGATTTGGGTATGTGGAGTTTGGAATGAAATTCCAATAATTCAAGTGAGAGAATGTGGTAGAATAGTCTACCTCGTGGTAGAACAAGGATGAATCCCTGAACAGAGAAACAGAACCTGGCATGGGAGCAGGTGAGGAGGGAAAGATGGTGCTCTTATTGCTAATCCTACTGGATTTGAGGTGCTGGGGCGGGGGCAGGCGAGAGGAAAGGTCTAGGGAGAGTTGGCAATGCCACACTGGTGCTCAGGAGAGATTGTGAGGCTAGAAAGAGAAGGAAAATCCCCTCCCCCAGGGGCAACAGGTGTCTAGAGGGAGACAAAATGGAGTGATTAGGGAGGCCTAGAGAAAGGGAAGTCAAATGCGATCAAGAAAGGAAGGGAGCATGAAAGGTCAGGGGCAAGGAGTGTTCCGGGGAAATCCAAATAGGAAGAAAACTTAGCTAATGCTAAATTACAGTATCTGTAACAATACATGAGATTATTTATGCTAAAGCCAAAGGCCAATCCCCTCTGTTACATTAAAAGGTAGAATTTATTGAGAGGTGAGGTGGTTATTTAAATTTACCCATGGGTCTTATAAAGCCCAAGCTAGTAAACACAAATGTTTAATTATCAACCATAATATGTAACAGTGAATTACTAGCAGACATTACTGGGTGTCACAGAAAATCTGTCCTTACTTCTGTGTGTTCTTAAAGATGGGACCATGGGATGAAAGGGCCCCAGAAGAGCCTTTGTTATTGCTAATTATTTATGTATGTCCCTGGATCTTACTAATATATCCCTTATCTGTTTTGCAGACTTGGAAATGTGTGAGGAGGAAAAAAGATTCTGAAAGCCTTTAAAAAATCATCCATAAATCATGTATTAAACGACAGTAGTTTGAACTCTGCCTGATTAAGCAATTTATAATACATACAAAACAGCAAAAAAAGGTACTCTGACTAAAGGTTACAATTACATTGAAAAAAAATTCCTGATTCTCATCAGATTCACTTTTCCATTTCTCACCTCCTCATTTCCAAAAGGAAGCAAGCCTTTTGCAGTTCCCTGACATGGAAATTAGGGGTTATGCTGCCATGTCTTGACTGAAAAAGCTGAGTTTCTTCTCACCCACTTCTCTGATAGCAGGATCCCAATCTGGAATTGCCAAAGGTTTCAGAATACATTTCTAGTAACTGTTTTGTGTGCTGCAATTAACTTCCCCAGTGCAGCCAGTGAGATGAAATGCATTTCCCTCCTTCCATCAGATTTCCGAAATACTCATATTTCCTCATAAGTCACTCAGTCTTTATTGAGTTCTGACTGTGAGCAGTCACAGCCTTTTGCCTGGCTCCTAGGACAAGGCAGGAATGTACAGAGAGAATGGTGTCCTGCTGCTCGTGACCTTTTGGTGAATTTCAGTCCTGTTACTTTGTAAAAATTGAGTAAAGGAAGAAAGCTCCAGATAGCTGAAAGGTTTTCCATTCCCCCAAGTGTGCAAAAACAGTGATCCTTCCGTAGGATATGCAAGGGAGGAGAGGGGTGGGGTCTGGGACAGCTTCCCTCAGAGAAATCTAGCTACTCTCTTGCAAATTCCAGCAAGGTTTTGAATAACAGAGTGAAGATGGCCAGATTAGCAGTAAAGGAAGAAGAAGGGGAAGCAGAAAGCAATGTGGTTTTCAGTGGCCGGGTGAGAACAAGTTCTGTCCAAATTAAGGTGTACACATTAACTTCTCAAATTTCTGTTTCCCAGTGAAAATACGACAGAGGGGAGGGCACTTATATTAAGTTGGCACCAGCCTCAGGGCAGTAGCATTTAACACTGAATTTTAACACTGAATGCCACAAAGACTCAAAACAGACATCAACAATGTTCGTACTAGGGAGGTTCTCCTCCAGTTCTGGGGCGAGGCACAAAACAAAAAGGCAAGAGGGAATTGTGGAATGGAGAACGCTCAGATTTGTCCACGTGACACAGCTGTGCCGCACATCCCCTGCCCTGGGGGTGGTTATGACTCTGTTCTCAGACCCAGACATATGGGGGGGGGGAGGGGAGAAATGCAGGGAAGACCCAAGTCATTCCCAGTTTGCTGCAACTCGGTTTTTGGAACTGCAATCTCAGATTTGTAATCCTTATTCAAATTTCAAGCTATTTCACAGCAGGTTGGACTTTCTTGAGTTATTCACATCCAACCACCCCTAGCAAAACTCCCTCCCAAGTAACTACCTTTACCCGTCGAGTGCAAATAATCCCGAAGGAGGTGCAACCATCTGTTTGATGACTCCCACAGTAGAAGCGGTCTCTGGGGCGAGAACAGGCGGGGGCGATGCCCTACGGGCCTCCGCAGTCCCCCGGGAACTATTCGCAGGACCAACAGCTGTCCGGGCTCCGAGACCCGGCCTGCCTCCGGTATAGCCCCCACTCTACGTGGCTACGCATCCTTACCTGAGCCTTTCCCCAGAGAACTAACCTTGCGGCTCGCTCCAGTCCGGGACTTGCCAGGAGCGCTTGGCCATCGTAGCCACGCCTCCATGTCGCCCACAGCCCAGACCACGCCTAGACACCCCTCTAGGTCACGCCCCATATGGGATAGCCACGCCCCTCCAGGCCGAGCCTGTCCCTGCCGGTTGGCCTGGCCATGCCCCTCGCTCCAAAGCCACTCCCTTTTCTTTAGGACCCCACCCTGAGTTCCGCCTGGGCCCGCCCCCTCCACCTTGGTAACGCCCCTGCATTCCGTTGTGGTCCCGCCCCTCAAGCCGTGCTTAGCGGCTCAAGCTCCCGCCTTCGAGCAGGACTTTGTTGCGGGAATTCGAGGTCATGTGGGCGCCCTGCTCCCCCACCTTGAGTCTAGAGAAGCCCTCTTGGGTCCTGGGAACTGAGTTCTGGCAAAGTTTTGTCGCGTGAAGTCAGATGGCGGGCTTAAGTGCCTCGTCTAAAAAATTGCTTTTCTCAAGTTTCTCCCATTTCCAAACATCAAGACTAGATATACTGAGAACAGGTGATTCAGGGAAACACAAACACTGGGCGGATCTTGCAACCGTGATTCTTTCCTCCAGTTTGCATTTCCACTTTACCCCAGTTTCTTCGACCCAGCTTTCATGTCCTCCAGACTGGAATTAAGGAACCGTGCTATGCCCAGTCAGTTTTCATCTTCTTTAAACCAGAACTGTCACCCGCGTTCCTTATAGTCCCTCGTGCGTGCTTGCTATGTCGCTTCAGTAGTATCTGACTCTTTGTGACCCTATGGACCGTAACCCACTAGGCTCCTCTGTCCATGGGATTCTCCAGGCAAGAATACTGGAGTGGGTTGCCATGGCCTCTACAGGGGATCTGCCTAACCCAGGGATGGAACCCGCATCTCTTATGTCCCCTGCATTGGCAGGCAGGTTCTTTACCATTAGGCCACCTGGGAAGCCCCTTCTAGTCCCTCATGGGACCTTAAAGGCTAGGAGATCAATGGAGTAAGCCAAACTCAGTATTTCCTGATGTCTCTGACTCCAGTGAGCTCTTGCTGTCTAGGGCCTGTCGAAACATTATCACATTTAGACTGAAACTCAGGTTGCCACCCTGAGTGCGTTGAGATTGTTCTGCTAACCTTATTCTCTCCATTTACAACACAATATGGGTCCACAAGGAAAGTGTATAGAGGTTATAACAAGTTTCTCTACTCCTGTACAGAAATGTTTGATTCATTCATTCAAATCATATTTATTGAGTACATGCTCCCCTGACAAGCCTCAAGGAGTTACAGAATGGAGTAGTTCCAACTTGGATTGGGACATGACAAGAAATGATGAGAAAAAGATGTGGCAATAAATTGATAGGTGGAAAAGGATTTGGTAATCACAGGTCTTCCTGATTTGATTAGTAGGAATATTTTTGGGGAGCAAACATAGGAAGCCACTTTTATAGGACTTAGTACACTTCTTTACACAATAAATTCTCAGTAAATCTTCACTGAAACCCTTTTGTGTAGAAAGATAACATTTCCCCTTCTAAGGAGTAAAATTTGCTACTTGTATATCTTCAAATATATAAGGGCTTCCCTTGTGGCTCAACTGGTAAAGAATCCGCCTGCAATGTGGGAGACCTAGGTTCAATCCCTAGGCTGGGAAGACCCCTGGAGAAGGGAATGGCTACCCACTCCAGTATTCTGGCCTGGAGAATTCCATGGACTGTATAGTCCATGGGGTCACAAAGAGTCAGACACGACTGAGCAACTTTCACTATATCTTCAAATGCCAACAAATAAAGATTTTATGATAGCATATTTGGTTACTTTTTGTTCTCTTCCCACCCTCCACTGCATTTCTGGCTTGAAGATAGTGGGAATATTCACAGTATTGTGCTAGAAGGAACACAGAGAAAAGAACACTTTTCAACTGAACGCTTTCATGAAGCTCACCCTGACCCTGAAAACTCTGTCTCGTTTATAAAATATTTCAACTGTCAGTCATTTTTTGCCTGAAAAATGAACTCACAGAAACCAGTCTAATTACAGGCTGTACTAATTAATGAGTCGATTTTTGTACAGTTAGTCATATTTCACCTCCTTCCACAAATGATTTGAAGTAGTTTACTAAAATGTAGGTCTTACTGGATAAATTAAATAGTTGAAGGAGCCAGGGAAAGTGGAACTTAATGGAAGGAGACTAATGCAACTGATGATAAGATTAACTTTTAAGTGAATAACCCATCAGATCCAAAACAGTTGTTTAAGATCAACCAGAGATTTGCCCCCCCAAGCTTATGAATGGCAATAGAAACGAGGAAATAGCTATCATTTAAAGGTCTTCCAGTGTTCATAAGATAAAAATCAACCTTTTGTTCTTTTAGAAATGCAGTGTTTCTTGAATTTTAGTCCTGGAAGAAATCCCATTTCTCTGTGTAGATGATGTAGTGACCTAAGTGGGAAATAAGGAATTAAACACAGGTCCCCTCAATGTAAACTGTTGGCACAATCACGAAGCACAGTGCATTAATCAGTCCTATGAACCATTAAAACTTTTCTGTTCATCCAAATACACAGGCCCTTAATGGTCTGACTTAATTCAGGGTAGCAATTTGATAATTTCTCCCCAGGATGGCAGATATGTTTCAACTCATATGTCAACTTGGAGTCATTTGTAGTGGCTGCTTGAATAACTATGTTGATTTTTGTGTCTTTGTCTAGGCTCAGAAGGAAGAAGTTCTGTGATTGATTAGCAGTGTCTATCATGGGTGCAGAATGGGTGAGTGGCTGCATGCAAAACCTTATCTGGTGTCCCTGATTTGTAGAAAAGAGGTCTTGATCCAGGGCTTTTGTATCAGTTCAGTTCAGTCGCTCAGTCGTGTCTGACTCTTTGCGACCCCATGAACCGCAGCACACCAGGCCTCCCTGTCCATCACCAACTCCTGGAGTCTACCCAAACTCATGTCCATTGAGTCGGTGATGCCATCCAACCATCTCATCCTCTCTCGTCCCCTTCTCCTCCTGCCCTCAATCTTTCCCAGCATCAGAGACTTTTCTAATGAGTCAGCTCTTCACATCAGGTGGCTAAAGTATTGGAGTTTCAGCTTCAGCTTCAGTTCTTCCAATGAATATTCAGGACTGATTTCCTTTAGGATGGACTGGTTGGAGCTCCTTGCAGTCCAAGGGACTCTCAAGAGGCTTCTCCAACACCACAGTTCAAAAGCATCAATTCTTTGGTGCTCAGCTTTCTTTACAGTCCAACTCTCACACCCATACATGACTACTGGAAAAACCATAGCCTTGACTAGATGGACCTTTGTTGGTAAATTAATGTCTCTGCTTTTTAATATGCTGTCTAGGTTGGTTATAACTTTCCTTCCAAGGAGTAAGCATCTTTTAATTTCATGACTGCAGTCACCACATACAGTGATTTTGGAGTCCCAAAAAATAAAGTGCTATCACTTCATGGCAAATAGATGGGGAAACAGTGGAAACGGGGCTTCTGTATAGTCACTCCAAATCTCCAGTTCTCTAGACGTAGTGTTAGTCGCTCAGTCATGTCTGACTCTTTGCAACCCCATGGACTGTAGCCCACCAGGCTCCTCTGTCCATAGGATTCTCCAGGTAAGAATACTAGAGTGGGTAGCCGTCCCCTTCTTCAAGAGATCTTCCTGAACGAGGGATTGAACCCGGTCTCCCTCATCACAGGCAGATTCTTTTCCGCCTAAGCCACCAGGGAAACCCATAGTTCTATAGGACTTTTGATAAATACCTGACAGTAAAAAGTTCAAGGTTCCTCTCTCAAACTCTGTCCCATCCACACTGGTTTTCCCCTGTCCACTCCTATCTCAGAACATTTTCCTTTACCTTTCCCATTGTTTGGACTATTCTTTGCCTAGATTTACATGGCTGGCTTTTTCTCATCTTTCAGGGTTCAGCTCAAATGCCATCTCTTTAGAGATGTCTCTCTTAACAACCATATCTGATGTTATATCCAGAGCCTCTCAGTCTGTACTGGGTGTATGGATCACCTGGAGATCTTGTTACAGTGGAGACTCTCAGTGGTTCTGGGATGTGCACTGAGGTTCTGCCTTTCAAGCAGTCTCCCAGGAGATATAAACCTGATGTTTACAAAAGACACTTTGAATAGCAGCCTAACTTCTCCCTCTCTGTATATTGGATTGTTTGTTGATTGTTTACTAAATGTAAATTCCATGAGAGCAGGGACTTTGACAAGTTGATTCAACTTTGAATTCCCAGCACTTAACACAGTACCTGGCACATCTGTGGATGCTCTTTCAGTGTTGCTGGATGAATAATGTTATTCAAGATTCACCGATTTCTTTATCTCTTCAGTGCCCATGTATCAGCTACTTCAATGACTGCTTATTTACACACCAGGAACTAGATTATAAATGGAAAAAAGGCAGTGCTTCTCAGGTACCAGTAAGTGACCTGCTAGTTACTCGTCCAAACTGAGATAAGAAACTTGAACTAGAATGTAAATCTGATCTGTCACTAAGGACAATGTTTAGTTAGGATAACATTTTCTTTTCTTCATAGCAAGACTTTACTGATGAAGGAAGCAATGAATTGTTTTCCCTTCTGGGACAACTTCCTCTTCTCATCCAAGTAACTGTCAGAATTGGCACCTGGTGGTGGGAAACATTTTGAGTAGTATTGATATAGAGGAGAGAAATATAGAGTATATTATATAAAACATAATTTTTCCATCTTCAGAGAATTCATAGGCAGGTAGAAATACACATTTAAAGATAGAATTATAAGAGTTTTAATTACTTGCTATAATAAACTAAATTATAGAAGAGAATGGAGAAGTGTGAGAGACAATGGGGAATTTTGTAAGTAAAGGAAGAATTGTGGGAGAAAAATAATTATTTGATAGAAAAGAATGATGAGAGAAAGAACTCTGGGAGGGAGTGAAAGATTGTGGACAAGAACAGAATTGTGGGAGAGACAAGAAATTTTGGGAGACAAGGCATAATAGTTAAGTTTATGTGTCACTTTGTTGGGCTACAGTGCTCAGTGTCACTCAGACATTATTCTGGACGCTTCTGTGGAGGTGGGTTGTGGAGTGATGATATTAACATTAACAGTAGTGGACTCTGAGTAAAGTATCAGTCAGTTCAGTCGCACAGTCATGTCTGACTCTTTGTGACCCCATGGACTGTAGCCCACCAGGCTCCTCTATCCATGGGGGTTCTCCAGGCAAGAATATTGGAGTGGGTTGCCATGCCCTCCTCCAGGGGATCTTCCCAACTCAGGTCTCCCGCATTACAGGTGGATTCTTTACCATCTGAGCCACCAGGGAAGCCCAAGAACATTGGAGTACGTAGCCTAACCCTTTTGCAGGGGATCTTCCTGACCCAGGAACTGAACTGGGGTCTCCTGCATTGCAGGCAGATTTTTTAGCTCAGCTGAGCGACCAAGGAAACCCCAAATGCCACTAGGCATGGCCAAAAAAAAAGGATTTTGGCCTGGAAAAACAAGTGTTATAGGCCAAGACCATGAAAAACTTTCAATATAACATCCAAGAAGCAGTGTAGGTAATTGAACATCTAAGAGAAAATATCAGAAGACTTAGTCCATCCTTGCTTTTACTGCATGGGACTTAATATAATTTATTTGTCTTAATTCACAGACACACAGGTGTGCATGCACCCCTTCAAGAAAATGTTCTTTAGATCCCCACTTTAGGAATACAACTTGGGCAAAATTACAGTTACTCAGTTTGTCTAGTTTTCATTTCCCAGCAGTAGTGATTAACTTTCACTGAAATAAAATAATGTTAGTCTGTGAAAAATAAGTCCAAGTTCATAATGATTGTGACTGTTAACCTACAAAATTTGGGGGGAAGGAGCCAAGATGGCGGAGGAGTAGGACGGGGAGACCACTTTCTCTCCTACAAATTCATCAAAAGAATAACTGAACGCAGAGCAAACTTCACAAAACAACTTCTGATCGCTAGCTGAGGTCATCAGGTGCCCAGAAAAGCAGCCCATTGTCTTCGAAAGGAGGTAGGACAAAATATAAAAGATAAAAAGTGAGACAAAAGAGCTAAGGACGGAGATCCGTCCCAGGAAGGGAGTCTTAATAGAGGACGTTTCCAGACACCGGGGAAACCCTCGCACTGGCAGGCCTGGGGGAATTGTTTGAATCTCGGAGGGCAACCTGACTGGGAGGGAAACAATAAATAAAACCCACAGATTACGAGCCTAAAAGCAACTCCCAGCAGAAAAGTACCCCAGACGCCCGCATCCGCCACCAGCAAGTGGGGGCGGAACGGAGAGGAGCAGGAGGCATTGCTTGGGGTAGGGTCCAGGCCTGAGTGCCCTGAGGACAATCAGAGGGAGCTTTTGTGAGTTGCCAACTTGAACTGTGGGAGAGCAAAAGAGAGAGAGAAAATTAACCGGCCCGAACACACTGCTGGCCGTTCACAGAACAAAGGGACCGAGAAAGTCCAGAGAAGAGCTCGCAGGCTGCGGACCGGCCCAGCCCCGCCTGTGGCAGGAGGCAGTGGGGAGGGGAAGGGGGCAGGCTCGGCCCCAAGGACCGCATCCCCTGCCGCACTGCAAACAGGCCTCCAGTTTCTAATCAAAGACCTCCTGAGATTCTGGATGGTCGACACCCTCCGGGAGGGTCGCGGCGAGACACAGGGCGCAGGCACCCGACCGGCACGGGCGGGGACTGGGGCTGGGGATGCGGAGGGGAGAAGGTGCACGCACCCGTCTGGCGCTGGCGGAAACTGAGACTGGCACAGCAGAAGGGAGTGGGCGCGCCGTACCCGGGGAGAGTGCGCCTGTCAAGCCCCTGGCTGCCTGGACTGCTCTGACGGGGAAGGCACAAAGAGCAGGTGCAGCTTTTTGTTCCGCGCTTTTGTGGAATACCGGAGGGCTGGAACCGCACGCAGTGTGGGGCGCGCTCCACATAGAGCAGCTGGGAGTCTGAGCAGCGCAGACGGAGAAAGCAGCGCCAGCCCCTCCCCGCAGCGCCAGCCCCTCCCCGCAGGGCGACGGAACTAGCTACCTGAATAAGAGTCCACCTCCGCCCACCTGTGTCAGGGTGGAAATGAGGCTCTGAAGAGACCGGCAAACAGAAGCCAAATAAACAAAGGGAACTGCTTCAGAAGGGACCGGTGCAACAGATTAAAATCCCTGTAGGAAACACCGACTACACCAGAAGGGGCCTGTAGATATCGAGAAGTGTAAGCTGGAACGAGGAGCTATCTGAAACTGAGCTGAACCCACACTGACCGCAACAGCTCCAGAGAAATTCCTAGATATATTTTTACTTTTTTTTTTTTAAGTAAGAAAAAAAATTTTTTTAATTTTTTCTTTTTTATTTTTTCTCTTTTATTTTCCTTTAAAATTCCCTGTTACTCCCCCATTACTCCTTAAATTTCATTTTCATAGATTTTTACGATTTTTTTTAATTAGGGAAAAATTTTTTTCTTTTTTTTTCCTTTTTCTCTTCTATTCTCTATTTTTCTTTTTCTCTTATTTCTTTTAAAGTCCTCTAGTACTCCTCTACTACTCCTTAACTTTCATTTTCAATACACTATAACCTTACAAAAAAAAAAAAGAAGAGAAGCCCTATTTTTAAACTGAGCTTCATATATATTTATAAAATTTTTTGTGTGTGTTTTGGTTTTTGTTTTTAATATAGTATCTTTAAGAGTCTAACCTCTACTCTAGATTTTTAATTTTTGTTTTTCAGTATATGATATAAATTGTGAACATTTAAGAATCCAATATTCAGTTCCCATTTTTATTCAGGAATGTGTTGATTATTCTCTCCCAATCTTGACTCTCTGTTTTCTGCCTCAGAACACCTCTATTTCCTCCTTTCCCCTTCTCTTCCCAATCCAATTCTGTGAATCTTTGTGGGTGTCTGGGCTACAGAGAACACTCTGGGAACAGACAACTGCGTAGATCTGTCTCTCTCCTCTTGAGTCCCCCTTTTTCTCCTCCTGCTCATCTCTATCTCCCTCCTCCCTCTCCTCTTCTTCAGGTAACTCTGTGAACCTCTCTGGGTGTCCCTAATGGGGGAGAATCTTTTCGCCATTAACCTAGAAGTTTTATTATCAGTGCTGTATAGTTGGAGAAGTCCTGAGACTACTGGAAGAATAAAACTGAAATCCAGAGGCAGGAGACTTAAGCCCAAAACCTGAGAACACCAGAAAACTCCTGACTACATGGAATTTTAAGTAATAAGTGACCATCCAAAAGCCTCCATACCTACACTGAAACCAACCACCACCCAAGAGCCAATAAGTTTTAGAGCAAGACATACCACGCAAATTCTCCAGCAACGCAGGAACATAGCCCTGAACGTCAACATACAGGCTGCCCAAGGTCACACCTAACACATAGACCCATCTCAAAACTCATTACTGGGCACTCCATTGCTCTCCAAAGAGAAGAAGTCAAGTTCCACGCACCAGAACACTGACGCAAGCTTCCCTAACCAGGAAACCTTTACAAGCCAATCGTCTAACCCCACCCACTGGGTAAAACCTCCACAATAAAAAGGAACCACAGACCTCCAGAATACAGAAAGCCCACTCCAAACACAGCAATCTAAACAAGATGAAAAGGCAAAGAAATACCCAACAGGTAAAGGAACATGAAAAATGCCCACCAAGTCAAGCAAAAGAGGAGGAGATAGGGAATCTACCTGAAAAAGAATTTAGAATAATGATAATAAAAATGATCCAAAATCTTGAAAACAAAATGGAGTTACAGATAAATAGCCTGGAGACAAAGATTGAAAAGATGCAAGAAAAGTTTAATAAAGACCTAGAAGAAATAAAAAAGAGTCAATTAAAAATGAATAATGCAATGAATGAGATCAAAAACACTCTGGAGGGAACCAACAATAGAATAACGGAGACAGAAGATAGGATAAGTGAAGTAGAAGATAAAATGGTGGAAATAAATGAAGCAGAGAGGAAAAAAGAGAAAAGAATCAAAAGAAATGAGGACAACCTCAGGGACTTCTGGGAAAATGTGAAACGCCCCAACATTCGAATCATAGGAGTCCCAGAAGAAGAAGACAAAAAGAAAGGCCATGAGAAAATACTCGAGGAGATAATAGCTGAAAACTTCCCTAAAATGGGGAAGGAAATAGCCACCCAAGTCCAAGAAACCCAGAGAGTCTCAAACAGGATAAACCCAAGGCGAAATACTCCAAGACACATATTAATCAAATTAACAAAAATAAAACACAAAGAACAAATACTAAAAGCAGCAAGGGAGAAACAACAAATAACACACAAAGGGATTCCCATAAGGATAACAGCTGATCTATCAGTAGAAACCCTCCAGGCCAGAAGGGAATGGTAGGACATACTGAAAGTAATGAAAGAGAATAACCTACAACTCAGATTACTGTACCCAGCAAGGATCTCATTCAGATATGAAGGAGAATTCAAAAGCTTTACAGACAAGCAAAAGCTGAGAGAATTCAGCACCACCAAACCAGCTCTTCAACAAATGCTAAAGGATCTTCTCTAGACAGGAAATGCAGAAAGGTTGTATAAACGTGAACCCAAAACAACAAAGTAAATGGCAACAAGACCACACCTATCAATAATTACCTTAAATGTAAATGGGTTGAATGCCCCAACCAAAAGACAAAGATTGGCTGAATAGATACAAAAACAAGACCCCTATATATGCTGTCTACAAGAGACCCATCTCAAAATAAGAGACACATACAGACTAATAGTGAAGGGCTGGAAAAAAATATTACCTGCAAACGGAGATCAAAAGAAAGCAGGAGTCGCAATACTCATATCAGATAAAATAGACTTTCAAATAAAGGATGTGAAAAGAGACAAAGAAGGACACTACATGATGATCAAAGGATCAATCCAAGAAGAAGATATAACAATTATAAATATATACGCACCCAACATAGCACTGCAATATGTACAGCAAACGCTAACGAGTATGAAAGAGGAAATTAATAGTAACACAATAATAGTGGGAGACTTTAATACCACACTCACACCTATGGATAGATCAACTAAACAGAAAATTAACAAGGAAACACAAATCTTAAATGACACAATGGACCAGCTAGACCTAACTGATATCTTAGGACATTTCACCCCAAAACAATCAACTTCACCTTTTTCTCAAGTGCACACGGAACCTTCTCCAGAATAGATCACATCCTGGGCCATAAATCTGGCCTTGGAAAGTTCAAAAAAATTGATATCATTCCAGTCATCTTTTCTGACCACAGTGCACTAAGATTAGATCTCAATTACAGGAAAAAAAATTGTTAAAAATTCAAACATATGGAGGCTAAATAACACACTTCTGAATAACCAACAAATCATAGAAGGAATCAAAAGAGAAATCAAAATGTGCATAGAAATGAATGAAAATGAAAACACAACAACCCAAAACCTGTGGGACACTGTAAAAGCAGTGCTAAGGGGAAGGTTCATAGCATTACAGGCTTACATCAAGAAACAAGAAAAAAGCCAAATAAATAACCTAACTCTACACCAAAAGCAATTAGAGAAGAAGAAATGAAGACCCCCAGGGTTAGCAGAAGGAAAGAAATTTTAAAAATTAGGGCAGAAATGAATGCAAAAGAAACTAAAGAGACCATAGCAAAAATCAACAAAGCTAAAAGCTGGTTTTTTGAAAAAATAAACAAAATTGACCAACGATTAGTAAGACTCATTAAGAAACAAAGAGAGAAGAACCAAATTAACAAAATTAGAAATGAAAATGGAGAGATCACAACAGACAACACTGAAATACAAAGGATCATAAGAGACTACTACCAGCAGCCCTATGCCAATAAAGTGGACAACTTGGATGAAATGGACAAATTCTTAGAAAAGTATAACTTTCCAAAACTGAACCAGGAAGAAATAGAAGATCTTAACAGACCCATCACAAGCAAGGAAATCGAAAATGTACTCAAAAATCTTCCAGCAAACAAAAGCTCAGGACCAGATGGCTTCACAGCTGAATTCTACCAAAAATTTAGAGAAGAGCTAACACCTACCTTACTCAAACTCTTCCAGAAAATTGCAGAAGAAGGTAAAATTCCAAACTCATTCTATGAGGCCACCATCACCCTAATTCCAAAACCAGACAAAGATGCCACAAAAAAAGAAAACTACAGGCCAATATCACTGATGAACATAGATGCAAAAATCCTTAAGAAAATTCTAGCAAACAGAATCCAATAACATATTAAAAAAACATACACCATGACCAAGTGGGCTTTATCCCAGGAATGCAAGGATTCTTTAATATCCGCAAATCAATCAATGTAATACACCACATTAACAAATTGAAAGATAAAAACCATATGATTATCTCAATAGATGCAGAGAAAGCCTTTGACAAAATTCAACACTCATTTATGATTAAAACTCTCCAGAAAGCAGGAATAGAAGGAACATACCTCAACATAATAAAAGCTATATATGACAAACCCACAGCAAGCATCACCCTCAATGGTGAAAAATTGAGAGCATTTCCCCTGAAATCAGGAACAAGACAAGGGTGCCCACTCTCACCACTACTATTCAACATAGTGTTGCAAGTTTTGGCCACAGCAATCAGAGCAGAAAAAGAAGCAAAAGGAATCCAGATAGGAAAGGAAGTGAAACTCTCGCTGTTTGCAGATGACATGATCCTCCTCTACATAGAAAACCCTGAAGACTCTTCCAGAAAATTACTAGAGCTAATCAATGACTATAGTAAAGTTGCAGGATATAAAATTAACACACAGAAATCCCTTGCATTCCTATACACTAACAATGAAAAAACAGAGAAATTAAGGAAACAATACCATTCACCATTTCACCAAAAAGAATAAAATACTTAAGAGTACATCTACCTAAAGAAACAAAAGACCTATACATAGAAAACTATAAAACACTGATGAAAGAAATCAAAGAGGACACAAACAGATGGAGAAACATACCGTGTTCATGGATTGGAAGAATCAATATTGCCAAAATGGCTATTCTACCCAAAGCAGTCTATAGATTCAATGCAATCCCTATCAGGCTACCAACGGTATTTTTCACAGAACTAGAACAAATAATTTCACAATTTGTATGGAAATACAAAAAACCTCGAATAGCCAAAGTAATCTTGAGAAAGAAGAATGGAACTGGAGGAATCAACCTGCCTGACTTCAGACTCTACTACAAGCCACAGTCATCAAGACAGTATGGTACTGGCACAAAGACAGAAATATAGATCAATGGAACAGAATAGAAAGCCCAGAGATAAATCCATGAACCTATGGACACCTTATCTTTGACAAAGGAGGCAAGGATATACAATGGAAAAAAGACAACCTCTTTAACAAGTGGTGCTGGGAAAACTGGTCAACCACTTGTAAAAGAATGAAACTTGAACACTTTCTAACACCATACACAAAAATAAACTCAAAATGGATTAAAGATCTAAATGTAAGACCAGAAACTATAAAACTCCTAGAGGAGAACATAGGCAAAACACTCTCTGACATAAATCACACGAAGATCCTCTATGACCCACCTCCCAGAATATTGGAAATAAAAGCAAAAATAAACAAATGGGACCTAATGAAACTTAAAGCTTTTGCACAACAAAGGAAACTATAAGTAAGGTGAAAAGACAGCCCTCAGATTGGGAGAAAATAATAGCAAATGAAGAAACAGACAAAGGATTAATCTCAAAAATATACAAGCAACTCCTGAAGCTCAATTCCAGAAAAATAAATGACCCAATCAAAAAATGGGCCAAAGAACTAAACAGACATTTCTCCAAAGAAGACATACAGATGGCTAACAAACACATGAAAAGATGCTCAACATCACTCATTTTCAGAGAAATGCAAATCAAAACCACAATGAGGTACCATTACACGCCAGTCAGGATGGCTGCTATCCAAAAGTCTACAAGCAATAAATGCTGCAGAGGGTGTGGAGAAAAGGGCACCCTCTTACACTGTTGGTGGGAATGCAAACTAGTACAGCCACTATGGAAAACAGTGTGGAGATTTCTTAAAAAACTGGAAATAGAACTGCCATATGACCCAGCAATCCCACTTCTGGGCATACACACTGAGGAAACCAGATCTGAAAGAGACACGTGCACCCCAGTGTTCATCGCAGCACTGTTTATAATAGCCAGGACATGGAAGCAACCTAGATGCCCATCAGCAGACGAATGGATAAGGAAGCTGTGGTACATATACACCATGGAATATTACTCAGTCGTTAAAAAGAATTCATTTGAATCAGTTCTAATGAAATGGATGAAGCTGGAGCCCATTATACAGAGTGAAGTAAGCCAGAAAGTTAAAGAACATTACAGCATACTAACACATATATATGGAATTTAGAAAGATGGTAATGATAACCCTATATGCAAAACAGAAAAAGAGACACAGAAGTACAGAACAGACTTTTGAACTCTGTGGGAGAAGGTGAGGGTGGGATGTTTCGAAAGAACAGCATGTATATTATCTATAGTGTAACATCACTAGTCCAGGTGAGATGCATGAGACAAGTGCTCGGGCCTGGTGCACTGGGAAGACCCAGAGGAATCAGGTGGAGAGGGAGGTGGGAGGGGGGATCGGGATGGGGAATACATGTAATTCCATGGCTGATTCATGTCAATGTATGACAAAACCCACTGAAATGTTGTGAAGTAATTAGCCTTCAACTAATAAAAAAAAATAAAGTTAATGACATAGAGCAGTGCTACCCAGTGGAACATTCTGTGATGATGGAAATGTTCTTTCTATATCTGCAATATATAGTATGTTTACAGCACATACAATATACTAGCCACTAGGTATAGGTGGCTGTTGAGCAGCTAAAATGCGGCTACTGCTGCTGATTTTTATTAATTTAATGTAAAAATATGTGGCTAGTGACTACAATGTTCAGTGCAGTTATACAACAGTAATTAGGAACTACCCACCATGACCTGGGGCTTCCCTGATAACTCAGTTGCTAAAGAATCCGCCTGCAATACAGGAAACCCTGGTTTGATTCCTGGATTGGGAAGATCCCCTGGAGAAGGGATAGACTACCCACTCCAGTATTCTGGCCTGGAGAATTCCGTGG
This sequence comes from Muntiacus reevesi, assembly GCF_963930625.1. Classification (NCBI taxonomy): domain Eukaryota; kingdom Metazoa; phylum Chordata; class Mammalia; order Artiodactyla; family Cervidae; genus Muntiacus; species Muntiacus reevesi. Next base: position 13,550,736 of record NC_089271.1, on the reverse strand, counting down.
ACTGTATAGTCCATGGGGTTGCAAAGAGTTGGACACGACTGAGCAACTTTCACCATGAACTAGCTTCGCTGGATTATTCCTCTAATCCTCAAAACAGCACCCCACATCGCTGTGTTATAATCATCTTACATACGAGAAAACTGAGGATTCAGTGTTTAAGGCATTGGTGGCAAAAGGAGAAGTGGAATGGGTGTTGCTTTACCGGCCTGGATGACTTACAGCTGAACCCTATCTCCACCATGCTGAACTGGACTGTATCTTGAGTTATCACTGGTCAAAACAAACATTGTAAAAAATAAAAAAATAAAAAACAGACATTGTAACAAAACCTCAGAGATTCTCTGAGTACTACAGCAGTGAGTGGAGAAGAACCGTCCCCTGGTGGACATTCTACAGATGCCAATCAAGCCCCCAGCAGGCTTTCCTCTCTACTACACCACCTCTACATGAATTCAGTCCCCAAATTCTACCTTGTTTCTTAAAAACCATGAATAGAAAAATCAGACTGGATGATCCCAAATAGAAAATTTGAATTTTTAAAGAAACAACAAGGAAAATATCAACAACTACACTTCTCATTTCCCCTTCCTGGCTAGGGTGATAGTTTATTGTAGATGACCCACTGCTATCAGCTAACTCCACTTAAGGAGCTTTTCTTCATCTCCTTCACCTTGGTTGCCAGGGTAAGGAGTCAGGAAAAGTTGTACTAGAGACAGACGTGGCCAAAAGTTAACCCAGTCATTCCAGAAATTTCACTATTAGGGGAAACGGAAATTTCCTAGAAGGAAGAGCCTGCATAACTAACCCCTGAAAACAAAGTCAGACTAGATGAGCTTATCTTAGTTATGCCTTATAAAAGCATCATGGCAGGTGGAGGTGGGGGAGACAATAAATAGAGATTATAACAAAGTTAATTATTTGCATCAAGGAACAAAGCTGAGTTAAAAGATAAAAATCTAAAAAAAAAAAAAAAAGATAAAAATCTGATTCAGCTTTCTTTTAGCCTTAAAACTTTATAAAAGTATCAAATGTCTCTCTTTTGCTTTTACTTAGTCACTTAAGTGATGAAAACTAAAGACAGTAAAATGCTAAGGTTTTGTCAGTGTTAAGTCACTCATTTGAAAAGAGAAGAAAATCTCTTCTCTTTTGAATTATGATTTCCCAATCTTCGTTGTATCATTTTGTTAAAGATAGAAAAAAGAGCAATACGATTTCTCTATAGAAAATAATAGAGAAGTCAAAAGAGAAAAATAGAAGTCACCTGTAATTCCACCAGCATCAATGGCCATTGGTAATGTTTTCTAAATATTTGGAACATGTCTTTCTTAGTTTTGGGTCTTATTGTATATGGGTGTATGTGTAAATAGAGATTCATTTCTTCCTAGAAACAAAACCGGGAGTAGACTGGCGGTTACCAGGAGGTGGGGCAATTACGGAAATGTTGAAGGGTACAAAGCTGCAACTAGTAGATAAATAAGTTCTGGAGATCTAATGCACAGCATAGTGATTACAGTTAACAATACTGCCTTACAAAATTCAAAGCTGCTAAGATATTAGATCTTAATTGTTCTCAGCACATAATGAGAGACAGGTATTAGCTAATGCTACAGTGGTAATCACATTGTAGCATAAAAATGTATCAGATCAACCTTAAATTTAACCACTTCTGAGCTATGTCTCAAAAAAACCTGGGATTATACTATTATTAGGCTTTGTCACCTTGTTTCTTGAATTTAACAGTTTATTTTCAATGTACTTCCACATCATTAAAGTCTTCTTTATTAACAGTTTTTAATGATGGTTTAATACTGCATTCATTTTATAGATATGTCATATGCTTTTCAATGTAATATCTTCTTTTTTACTATAATATAAAACATTGTAATAAATATTCTGTAAGGTAGCAATTTTTGCTCATTTGTAATAATATCTTTGGTATAAATTATTAAAATTTAAATTTTGAAGTTAAACATTATATAAAAATAAACTAATATAATACTGTAAATCAACTATACTTCAATTTAAAAATTTACAAACTAATATATGTAAAATAGATAAGCAACAAAGATATATTGTATAGCACAGGTAATTATAGCCATTATCTTATGTAATAGCTTTCAATGGAGTATAATAATGAAATACTGAATACAATCACTATACTGTATACCTAGACTAATAAAATATTGTAAATCAACTATATGTCAATTTTTAACAAGTTATACAAAAATGTAAGGTTTTTATACATGCTAATTTCCTTTCAAAAGTATATGTCAGTATACATATTTTTTGCACTATTTACATGTTCATTTTCTAGTATCCTGAACCAGATATTACAGTGCTCAAAACTCTTGGCAAAACAAATGCTACAGCAGTACATAAATACTGTCTTGATTTGCAATTCTTTGTTTCATAGTAAAGATTAAGTTTTATATGTTGAATGGCCGTTTGTATTTCTTTTTTATAAATTGCTTAAATGGCATATTTAAGCCAAAGTGTTCACTTTTCTCAAAGTTTTTTAAATTAATTTATTTATTATTTTACTTTACAATATTGTATTGGTTTTGCCATACATTGACTTGAATCCTCCATAGGTGTACATATGTTCCCCATCCTGAACCCCCCCTCCCACCTCCCTCCCCATCCCATCCCTCTGGGTCATCCCAGTGCACCAGCCCTGAGAACCCTGTCTCATGCATCGAACCTGGACTGGCAATTTGTTTCATATATGATAATTTACATGTTTCAATGCCATTCTCCCATATCATCCCTCCCTTGCCCTCTCCCACAGAGTCCAAAAGACTGTTCAAATTTTTTTGGCATGAATTTATGTGTGCACAGACACTGTCAGTTGTTAGTTCCCCCCTTTCACTTAGTCTATTCCTATTCTCTTGCATTTCCCAGGAAGCAATCCTATATTTCATGTCACTTAAACATGATTTAAAATTTTTCTCTTACTTTTCAACAGTAATACTTAGCTGTTGATCCCGTTCTGCCATAGAGATAAAAGTATCCTTTTTATTCCTAGTTTACTGAAAATTCCTTTCAGTGATAATTGTTGAATTTTATCAACTGCCTTTTCAGAATCTATTATTGGGGTTTTACCATTTGGTGCATTATACTAGCAAATTTATTTACATTAATCCAATCCTTAGATAAACTCAGTTGATTATATTTAATATGGTACTGAACTTAACTTTAGTAAGTAAGGAAGCATCAGTAACTAAGGGCCTTAGGAAGCATCACTACAAACAAAGCTAGTGGAGGTGATGGAATTCCAGCTGAGCTATTTCAAATCCTAAAAGATGATGCTGTGAAAGTGCTGCACTCAATATGCCAGCAAATTTGGAAAACTCGGCAATAGCCACACGACTGGAAAAGGTCAGTTTTTACTCCAATCCCAAAGAAGGGCAATGCCAAAGAATGTTCAAACTACCACACAGTTGCACTCATCTCACACGCTAGCAAAGTAATGGTCAAAATTCTCCAAGCCAGGCTTCAACAGTACATGAACCATGAATTTCCAGATGTTGAAGCTGGATTTGGAAAAGGCAGAGGAACCAGAGATCAAATTGACAATATCTGTTGGATCACAGAAAAAGCAAGAGAATTCCAGAAAAACATCTATTTCTGCTTTATTGTTTACGCCAAAGCCTTTGTGTAGATCAGAACAAACTGGAAAATTCTTCAAGAGATGGGAATACCAGACCACCTGACCTGCCTCCTGAGAAATCCATATGCAGGTCAAGAAGCAACAGTTAGAACCGGACATGGAACAACAGACTGGTTCCAACACACTGGTTGGGAAAGGAATACGTCAAGGCTGTATGCTGTCACCCCGTTTATTTAACTTATATGCAGAGTACATCATGCGAAATGCCAAGCTGAATGAAGCACAAGCTGGAATCAAGATTGCTGGCAGAAATATCAATAACCTCAGATACACAGATGACACCACCCTTATGGCAGAAAGCAAAGAAGAACTAAAGAGCCTCTTGATGAAAGTGAAAGAGGAGAGGGGAAAAGCTGGCTTAAAATTCAACATTCAGAAAACCAAGGCCATGGCATCTGGTCCCATCACTTCATGGCAAATAGATGGGAAAATAATGGAAACAGTGACAAACTATATTTTCTTGGGCTCCAAAATCACTGCAGATGGTGACTGCAGCCATGAAATTAAAAGACACTTGTTACTTGGAAGAAAAGCTGTGACCAATCTAGACAGCATATTAAAAAGCAGAGACATTACTTTGCCAACAAAGGTCCATCTAGTTAAAGCTGTGGTTTTTCCAGTAGTCATGTATTGATGTGAGATTTGGACTATGAAGAAAGCTGAGTGCCAAAGAATTGATGCTTTTGAACTGTAGAGAAGACTCTTGAGAGTCCCTTGGACTGCAAGGAGATCCAACCAGTCCATCCTAAAGAAAATCAGTCCTGAATATTGATTGGAAGTACTGATGCTGAAGCTGAAACTCCAATACTTTGACCTCCTGATGTGAAGAACTGACTTACTGGAAAAGACCCTGATTCTGGGAAAGATTAAAGGTGGGAGGAGAAGGGGCCAACAGAGGATGAGATGGTTGGATGGCATCACTGACTCGATGGACATGAGTTTGAGCAAGCTCCAGCAGTTGGTGATGGATAGGGAAGCCTGGTGTGCTGCAGTCCATGGGGTCACAAAGAATCAGACATGACTGAGTGACTGACCTGAACTGAACTGACTGTGCTTCTTTTCCCCTTGGATTTTTAGACTTACTTTCATAAGAAGAAAAGAATGTGAGTTCCTTTTCCGGTGCTCATTCTCAAAGAGTCTTTTTTGGTCATTATATTACCACCTTGAAAAACAGAACTATTTCCAACATTTTCTATGTATAGAAATGCTTTAAAAGCATAAGAAATTAAAATGTTACAGGTAAATAATCTGGACTGTACATACATATTTGGCACAAGGAGTTCTCTGAAAACTTTCCATTTCTTCCATTGTTATTTACTTAAGATTTCATATTTTTTTCTGAATCAATTTAGGTTCCTTACAATTTCTAAGAAAAGAATTTCATTCTTTCAGATTTTCTAGTAACTCTCTTGAGCTTTATAGAAAATTTCCCATAAAATATCTATATTTGTTACTATGTTTCTTACATATTTAATACAGAATACATTAATTTAAATTTCATTCTTTCAGATTTTCTAGTAACTCTCTTGAGCTTTATAGAAAATTTCCCATAAAATATCTATATTTGTTACTATGTTTCCTACATATTTAATACAGAATACATTAATTTTCTTCTCATTTTTCCATTAGACTTGCCAGAAGTTTTGTTATCTTTTTCAAAGATGAGGTTCTTAATTTTTCTTTCTCTTCTTCCTGTTTTCTGACTGATCCATCTTATTTACATTTATTAAGTCCTTCTATTTGTTATACTTGTTTTGCTGTTCTTTTTATAACTCTTGAATTGACTAATAAGCTCATTTATTTTTATTCTTAGTTGACAATGAAAACATCTATGGTTATGAATTTTACTCTGAGTACTTCTCTGGCCACATGACATAAGACGTGTAGATGTACAGTGGCCTCGTTATGATTAACTCTCAAAATAGTTATAATCATGAAAAATTAAAGGATGAAAGTGAAAGTTGCTCAGTCATGTCCAACTCTTTGCAACCCCATGTACTATACAGTCCATGGAATTCTCCAGGCCAGAATACTGGAGAGGGCAGCCTTTCCCTTCTCCATGGGATCTTCCCAACCCAGGGATCGAACCCAGGTCTCCCGCATTGCAGGTGGATTCTTTACCACTGTGACACCAGGGAAGCCCAAGAATACTGGAGTGGGTAGCTTATTCCTTCTTCACTGGATCTTCCTGACCCAGGAATCAAAGCAGGGTCTCCTGCATTGCAGGCAGATTCTTTACCAGCTGAGCTACCAGGGAAGTTATATTCATAGTTTCATTTATTCTATAATCCAGTAATGATTTTGAAAAGTGTTTTCTAAATTTCTACATCTTTCTCAAATTTAACTGTAAGTATCTATGTATATGCTATATTTTAAATAGTATTCTTGTTAATCTCAAGTACATTAACTCTTTTTTAATCTTAGGGTGTATAAAAGAAAGTCTTAAAATTGATCCATTAGTAGCCAAGGATAATATTATAAACAGAATATTGCTACAATATTCTTTTTAAAGGAATTATGAGAACAGTGTGCTGAGTAAATTTCCCTTTTTACAAAAAAGTATCATAGGTAACTATTTCATATTGTTTTAAAGCAAATATATCAAAATATTAAAATGCTATGAAAAGGGAAATTTCTTAAGGTAGTTAAGATTTTTATATCAGGATCAAGCAAATTCCTGACTATGAGCTGATGTGCTCATATGTTTGGATTTGTTTGATATTAGCAAAAGGAATCGGTAGATGTGTGGCCCCAAATGACTTGATTGAAAATAAATTGACTTTTATAGATCCTGTCGGGTGAATAGAAAGACAAAAGCTCAAGTAACTATTATGAGACACTGTCAGTAACTCCACTCCAAATCCAAAGACACCACAAGTTACACATCACATAGAAAGTACTAAAAATAATTAAATAATTTGATGAAGATTTCAATGAAATAGACAGAAAACAGAATTAAATACTAGAATTCTTGCCTCTCAACATACTGTCTTTTATTTTTTTTAATATAAATTTATTTATTTTAATTGGAGGCTAATTACTTTGCAATATTGTAGTGCTTTTGCCATACATTGACATGAATCCGCCGCAGGTGTACATCAACATACTGTCTTTACTTTCTTACACTTCTCAAAATCTTACACAAAGTTTGGGTTTGTTCTGATGTGTAAATTTTAAGTAATGAACTTCCAGAGGACTCATATTTTTATGGAACTTGCTTCATACAGTGCTCATTTCAGCAATTGCACATATAGTAGCCTAATAACTTAGTAGTAACAGTGGTAATGATGACAAAGCACTTTCAAACATTCAGAATATGGTTCTATTACTGCCAGTGTTTAGAATTTAGAGAATGCAAATAAAAAATTGAGCAATACAAAAGGCACTGAGTCTCCTGAGACAGGAAAGAGAAACTGATTTCTCCGTGCTTTTTCATATTCCACAACACTACTGGAAAGCAGTTTCTCGGCACATAACTATTGATGTACTCCTCTGGAGGGTGAATTAAATATGAGATAACACGAAAAGAAAACACATGAGTTGGTCTTTTGACTAACATAAGATGCCTTTTAAAGTTCATCAGAGCTGTAAACGCATGTGGCAGATATGCATGCTCCATTACCTGCGATAAAACAAGATGTAGTAGGGGGCCAATGTCCCTTTTGAATTTTGACCCTGATTATTCTGCTTCATTGTCACAAATTTACTAAACCTAGAGTACCTAAATCTACTACAGCAAACTGTAAAACCACTTAAAATACATTACTTTATACATTTTTTAGTGGTTTTTGCATAATGTATCTGGCTGTGCCACATTTAAAAGAAACCAAATGAAACCTTTAATCACAGATTATGGAAATCTTTTGTAAGGAAAAACTCTACACTTTTAAAATTAGCATCTCAATTACATTTAGAGTCACCCACTTTCTAGAATAGAAGTTGTATATTTTTAATCAAATGTGATCCTTCATAGTTAAATTAGAGTGAAATTGATATATCTATATAATAAACAATTTCAAGAAGTTTCTAATAATTACAAAATATTTTCAGAATAATGAGAGAGGTGATGAAAAAAGCTATCACTGGGTTAAGATACATATGGAGGTAAGAGATTTTTCCCTCTGTGCAAATCTATTATATTTTAACTCAGTGGTTCTCAATCAGGAGTGATTTTTCCCCCAGAGAATATTCAGAAATATTCAGAAATATTCAGAGGCATTTTCAGTTGTTACAAATGTGGGGGGCAGGGATAACGAGTTCCATGGCATTTAATGGGTAGGTAGAGACCAGGGATGCTGCTAAACTTCCTGCAATGCACAGGACAGTCTCCTCCCTCCTCCACCCCACTCCATAACAAAGAGTTATCTGGCCCCAAATGTCAATAATGCAAGGCTGAATGTATATTATCTATGGTGAAACGGACCACCAGCCCAGGTGGGATACATGAGTCAGGTGCTCGGGCCTGGTGCACTGGGAGGACCCTGAGGAGTCGGGTGGGGAGGGAGGTGGGAGGGGGGATCGTGGGAGGACCCTGAGGAGTCGGGTGGGGAGGGAGGTGGGAGGGGGGATCGGGATGGGGAATACATGTAACTATATGGCTGATTCATGTCAATGTATGACAAAACCCACTGAAATGTTGTAAAGTGATTGGCCTCCAACTAATAAAATAATATTAAAAAAAAAAATAAATAAATAAATAAAAAAAAATAAAAAAAAAATAAAAAAATAATGCAAGGCTGAGGAACCCTGTTTTAACCTAATGGTGCCACTGGCATGTGCAGATGCTTTTGGGTAATGGACCATGCATTCCTTCTTTACTATCATATCGGAAACAGCAACTTAGGTTCTAGTATATTGGAGACACTATTTGGCACTGACACCTTTGTAACTGGCATCATTACTTTTATTGTTTACTGTACAAATAAATAAGTTATATGTCATATTCTGAGGAAAACCTCCTAGCTGTATATAGTCTGTTTTCTCATTATCTGCTTAGATATGAGATTGGGTTCAATGATCGGGTTCAGCCTTGACTGCTCTGTAGCAGCTGCTTCTTAGGAGTGCACAGTCTACTTTAAAGAGCTCTCAACTTGGACACGTCAGTCTTATGTGGAAAAGAATGCAGAATTTGCATTTAACTTTTTACATTGCTTGTGCAGATGAGCTTTTACTTAGAGGACCGCAGCATTTTGGTATATTCTAATGGAGCCTCCCTCCACCTTGTATTATCATCAGCCTGACTTATCAAATTTACTAACTCCTATACTTCTTATTTGGTGCTATTCCATTAACATAACTAATAAGTAGGAAAAAAAGAACCAGTTAAAGACCTAAATAATATTTCTCTAAAGATTATCATTTCATAAACTTATGGGATACTGGTATCTCATTTTATATAACATATAATATGTATTATAATATATAATTATATACCTCTCATTTTATATAATATTATAATATATATTATATATATAATATATATTATATAATTTTTTCACCATATGCACTATAAGCTTATAATTTATCACTTGCTCTATATTCTGAATTTGCTATTTCAATAAGCTCATTTATCTTGTTAAGATGGCTAATGAGAATGTAGAAGAGTAAAACCTATGATCTTTATTTCTAATTAAACCTCAGTTAATATCATTATTACTATAACTGATTAATTTTATCTTACCTCACCTACTTTATCTGACTTGCCTAATTAAAATTTCATTTTATTTTTCTGTTTAAGGCTTATGGGGAAAAATCATGCTTCAATTTTTAGTATGTATTCTGTGGTTAGATTTTGTTCCTTTTAAATATCCCCTCCTTGAATAAACATTTAATTGTTAGTATTAACTAACAAGATTGAAAATGCTTTATAAGAAGAGACCACATGCTGGCAGCATCTTCCTCTAGAGACCAATGAGTTGATTCCAACAAATGGTGTCTGAGGAGGAAGACACCTCTCCCCTCCTTGTGTCCCCATTGGGGTCCTGCAGGCCCTCACTTTCCACAGCGTCCTCCAGTTTATTACCTTGGAACTTGGTCAAAAACATCTTTAACTAAAACTCATGATCACTGCCAATATCACTGTGCATTTCATGCACCATCTTACGCTCATACCTAATGTTTGGCCCATGCATTTAATACTTACTCAAAGATTGGTTTTAATAATAATGTTAAACTACAGATTTTTGATGGAAAGTTGGAGTCTGTGTATAGCTTTGGATGTATTGGATGCTTCTGTAAGATCTAGCTGGGAAATAAGAATAATGAATAATGGAATTTTAAAACTTAGTAGTAATAGATGAGTTGAGGTCTTCCCAATCACTTTTTATTTTAAGCAAGATACAAGCAATGACAACACTTGTTAAATGTATTAAAGGCTGGGTGACATATAATTTAAATTTAAGGAATGGACTTGCCATGCAAGAGAGGTCAGGATAACCTCATGAGTTAGTGGCATCTGGGCACAGGGCTCCTCGTTTTGGTCTCATCCAAGCAAGTTTATATGCAGAGTACATCATGAGAAACGCTAGGCTGGAGGAAGCACAAGCTGGAATCAAGATTGCCGGGAGAAATATCAATAACCTCAGATACGCAGATGACACCACCCTTATGGCAGAAAGTGAAGAAGAACTAAAGAGCCTCTTGATGAAAGTAAAAGAGGAGAGTGAAAAAGTTGGCTTAAAGCTCAACATTCAGAAAACTAAGATCATGGCATCTGGTCCCATCACCTCATGGGAAATAGATGGGGAAACAGTGGAAATGGTGGCTGACTTTATTTTTGGGGGCTCCAAAATCACTGCAGATGGTGATTGCAGCCATGCAATTAAAAGACACTTACTCCTTGGAAGAAAAGTTATGACCAACCTAGACTGCATATTAAAAAGCAGAGACATTTCTTTGCCGAGAAAGGTCTGTCTAGTCAAGGTTATGGTTTTTCCAGTGGTCATGTATGGATGTGAGAGTTGGACTATAAAGCAAGCTGAACACCAAAGAATTGATGCTTTTGAACTGTGGTGTTACAGAAGACTCTTGAGAGTCCCTTAGACTGCAAGGATAGCCAACCAGTCCATCCTAAAGGAAATCAGTCCTGAATATTCATTGGAAAGACTGATGTTGAAGCTGAAACTCCAATACTTTGGCCTCCTGATGAGAAGAGCTTCTCATTTGAAAAGACCCTGATGCTGGGAAAGATTGAAGGCGGGAGAAGGGGCCGACAGAGGATGAGATAGTTGGATGGCATCACCGATTCAATGGACATGAGTTTGAGTAAACTCTGGGAGTTGGTGATGGACAGGGAGGCCTGGCATGCTGTTGTCCATGGGGTCGCAAAGAGTCAGACACGACTGACCAACTGAACTGAACTAAAGTGAAGTAAGCTAAGGACTAGCCCTCTTTGCAAATTTCACTTAGTTACTTAACAGTACTTATCTCATAAGCTTTTGTGAGTGTCAAGTAAGATCTATATGCTTTATGCTTAAACAATTTCTGGCATATAGTAGTCATTCAATCAATGCTAACTATACTACTATTAATAATAAATTACATAACATGTTCACATTTTGAGGGAAAAATGGTGACGGGTAGATATAAAAGACAAACTCGGCAAGTGAAAATTTCCAGTTGGCATCTAAAATATGAAGGTACAGGAATCTGGGCTAACGATGCGAATACACATAAGCAAACTAGTCCAGAGTATGACCACTGAACAGCAGACTCCTGTTATACCACTACAGATATTACACTGCTGCTAGAACCCAAACAAACAGGCAGCCCTCTTTTCTGAAATAGTAATCTTGGGACCAAGATATGGGTTAGTCTTTTCCCTTCTTTCCAGTTGCTTCAATTTTGGCCTCTTCACTAAAGGCAGGGAGATATCCATAATGCAAGAACTACTTTTCGACATGCGAGGGAAAATGTCCAGAGTTACAAAGTAAGTACAGCAAACAGAGTTAGGCTTCTCCTTTTGTAAACCGTCATGATGAAGCCTGACTGATTCATCATATCCTTAAGCATTTACTGCTTTAGGATTCACTGAGCTCTTGCTGAACTTCCATTATTAACTCTGACATGGTGTCTGGCACTTGCTAGGAATTTTACACAAGTGAACTGGATTTGTTCTCAACCAAATATTCATTGAGCATCAGCTATATAGTCAACAGTATTGCAGTCAGAGATGGCAAATGTCCTTGAGAAGCATAAAGTATGGAACTGACAAGTAAGGAAGGACAATACTGTTTTTTTACTTTTTAAAAATTTATTAACTGACAAAGGAACACACCAAAATGCAGTGCTACAATGATTTTTGGAGCTTTGGTGAAAGTTTCTGGAGGAGGCAATGTTCAGGCTCAGCCTTGTACAATAGATCAGCATCAGAGAGGAGAAAGAACCAACAGAGAAGGTCCTGCGTGGAGACACAGGGCAGAATGTCTGTATGTGCATGGGATGGCATGGATGGGTTGTGGGAAGCTGGAGGGAAGGGTTGGGACCAGGTAATAAGTGCTTTTACAGACTCTACCAAGGAGTGTGGACTTCATCTGGTGGCCACCGAAAAGCAAGTTAATGTGCTTAGTTTAGTAGAGACATGCTCAGATCTGCCCATAGGACCAGTATGGTGCATGGTGTGGGAGAGACCAGTGCCAAGAATCCAGCCATAAGCCAGCTGTAACAAGTCAGGGAGGAAGTGGTGGTGCATCAGTGATGACAGTGCCAATTGCTGTGGAGAAGTGGGGACAGATGCAAGAGACCTTTAGAAGACAGAAACTACAGGGCCTCACAGTCACTGATTATGACTGACTGTGGAGAGTGTGGATGTGAAGGCAGTCAAGAACCACAGGAATGTCTAGCCTGGGAAAACTGAGTAGAAGGAAACAGTGCTACTCTGCTCACAGAATTCAGAAGGGGCAGGAAGGAAGGAGAGAATGAGGTCAGTAGGAGGCGCATTAAGGTTGAGAGATCTACAATGAGGAGCAAGGAGGCAGCTGATGTGCTCAGCTCTTCTGTTCCTTGTGGTCTTGGAATCCACTCATCTGTTCCAAGGCAAAACTTGTTCCCAAAGTGCCCTGGATTAAGACCCTGTGGATCTGATCCTCCACCAGGGCAACCACCTCCTCCTCACTCCCATCCTGAGAAAGCTTTCATTTTCTGGGCTTTTCTGGTCACATCACTTAGCTCAGGAACTGGTTTTTCAGATTACATAGCACCTACCTCAACCCCACTGGCTTCGTTTCTCACATCTGCTCATAATTTAAAATACCACAGAACACTGCAGAATTAGTAAACCTGAATGAAAACTAATAGATTCTTCAGTCCAGGGTGTCACTTTACAAGTGGAAACAATAACTTAGGTCCAGAGAAGGTGGCATAAAGTCAATGTCACCTATTATGCTCAAACTCCCCTTCTCCTGCTTCCCCTTTTCATTCATTTGTTCTAATTCTTGTCCTTTTTTCCCTCCCTACAGAGCCTCACTGGCGCCCCCTGGTTGTTAGAAGCACTATGAGCTGACTCACACACAAAAAAACCGCACACTAAAAACTCAGTCGTGAGTGCTGTTCTACCTTCCTTGTTCTCCTTTTTGTTGTTTATATTGAAGTCATCGGGCTTCCCTGGTGGCTCAATGGTAAAGAATCCGCCTGCTAATGCAGGAGACACGGGTTTGATCCCTGGGTAGGGAAGATCCCCTGGAAAAGGAAATGGCAACCCTCTCCAGTATTCTCGCTTGGGAAATCCCATGAATAGAGGAGCGTGGTGGGCTATAGTTCATGGGGTTGCAAAGAGTCCAACACGACTGAGCGAATAAACAATAACATTTCCACATCAAAATCTTCATTAGCACCCGAGGGCCTGTGACAGAGAATCCGAACTCTGGCCTCAAAGATCTTAACCCAGTAGTCAGATGCGCCTACACTGTTGCCCCCACTCTGAGCTATTCTACCAGCCAGTACCAGCTACCTTTGTTCTTTGTATATTTATACTATATTTTTAACTTGAACACTATGAAATTTCTCTTTTGTTTTTTTTAAACTTTAAATGTCTTAGCCATCATTCCAGGTCTACCTCTACTATCACTTCCTCTGAGAAACCTTTCTTTTACTTTTTTGGGTAAAGTTTTATAATAGTCCAATCTAACTTTTTATGCCTTCCTCCTGTATTCTCATAGTATTTTTTTTCACATTTATACATGCAGCTATAGCCAACATGATTTACTTTTGTATCCTACAAAATTGAAACTTTCTAGAGGGCAAGAACTATATTTGGTTCTTTTTTTTTTTTTTTTTTTTTTTTTGCATTTCTCATGGCCCATGAATATTTGACTGCTGGATTGACTAATTCTTATCATAAACTGGATTTCTAAGCCCCAAACTGTTGGAAATGAAGTGTCTTGGGTGCATTATAATTTTTTTTCTCATTCCTAGATAGAAGAAAAAAACTTCCTAGATGGGTAAAAAGAAAACCAACTTTATGATAGCATTTATCATAAATAAGACTTTAAAATTATTTTTGTCTTTACCCTTATATTCTATGCTCTACTTTAAGATGAGAAAATCTCATGATATTCAATCCTGCTGCTGCTGCTGCCAAGTCGCTTCAGTCATGTCCAACTCTGTGTGACCCCACAGACAGCAGCCCATCAGGCTCCCCTGTCCCTGGGATTCTCCAGGCAAGAACACTGGAGTGGGTGGCCATTTCCTTCTCCAATGCATGAAAGGGAAAAGTGAAGGTGAAGTCACTCAGTCGTGTCCGACTCCTAGCGACCCCATGGACTGCAGCCCACCAGGCTCCTCCGTCCATGGGATTTTCCAGGCAAGAGTACTGGAGTGGGCTGCCATTGCCTTCTCCCATATTCAATCCTAGGATATTCAAAAGACTCATCAAATTTTGTAGGTTTTTTTTTTTATTATTATTATTAGTTGGAGGCTAATTACTTCACAACATTTCAGTGGGTTTTGTCATACATTGATATGAATCAGCCATAGAGTTACACGTATTCCACATCCCGATCCCCCCTCCCACCTCCCTCTCCACCTGATTCCTCTGGGTCTTCCCAGTGCACCAGGCCCGAGCACTTGTCTCATGCATCCCACCTGGGCTGGTGATCTGTTACACTATAGATAATATACATGCTGTTCTTTCGAAACATCCCACCCTCACCTTCTCCCACAGAGTTCAAAAGTCTGTTCTGTACTTCTATGTCTCTTTTTCTGTTTTACATATAGGGTTATCATTACCATCTTTCTAAATTCCATATATATGTGTTAGTATGCTGTAATGTTCTTTATATTTCTGGCTTACTTCACTCTGTATAATGGGCTCCAGCTTCATCCATCTCATTAGAACTGATTCAAATGAATTCTTTTTAACGACTGAGTAATATTCCATGGTGTATATGTACCACAGCTTCCTTATCCATTCGTCTGCTGATGGGCATCTAGGTTGCTTCCATGTCCTGGCTATTATAAAGAGTGCTGTGATGAACATTGGGGTGCACGTGTCTCTTTCAGATCTGGTTTCCTCAGTGTGTATGCCCAGAAGTGGGATTGCTGGGTCATATGGCAGTTCTATTTCCAGTTTTTTAAGAAATCTCCACACTGTTTTCCATAGTGGCTGTACTAGTTTGCATTCCCACCAACAGTGTAAGAGGGTGCCCTTTTCTCCACACCCTCTGCAGCATTTATTGCTTGTAGACTTTTGGATAGCAGCCATCCTGACTGGCGTGTAATGGTACCTCATTGTGGTTTTGATTTGCATTTCTCTGAAAATGAGTGATGTTGAGCATCTTTTCATGTGTTTGTTAGCCATCTGTATGTCTTCTTTGGAGAAATGTCTGTTTAGTTCTTTGGCCCATTTTTTGATTGGGTCATTTATTTTTCTGGAATTGAGCTTCAGGAGTTGCTTGTATATTTTTGAGATTAATCCTTTGTCTGTTTCTTCATTTGCTATTATTTTCTCCCAATCTGAGGGCTGTCTTTTCACCTTACTTATAGTTTCCTTTGTTGTGCAAAAGCTTTAAGTTTCATTAGGTCCCATTTGTTTATTTTTGCTTTTATTTCCAATATTCTGGGAGGTGGGTCATAGAGGATCTTCGTGTGATTTATGTCAGAGAGTGTTTTGCCTATGTTCTCCTCTAGGAGTTTTATAGTTTCTGGTCTTACATTTAGATCTTTAATCCATTTTGAGTTTATTTTTGTGTATGGTGTTAGAAAGTGTTCAAGTTTCATTCTTTTACAAGTGGTTGACCAGTTTTCCCAGCACCACTTGTTAAAGAGGTTGTCTTTTTTCCATTGTATATCCTTGCCTCCTTTGTCAAAGATAAGGTGTCCATAGGTTCATGGATTTATGTCTGGGCTTTCTATTCTGTTCCATTGATCTATATTTCTGTCTTTGTGCCAGTACCATACTGTCTTGATGACTGTGGCTTGTAGTAGAGTCTGAAGTCAGGCAGGTTGATTCCTCCAGTTCCATTCTTCTTTCTCAAGATTACTTTGGCTATTCGAGGTTTTTTGTATTTCCATACAAATTGTGAAATTATTTGTTCTAGATCTGTGAAAAATACCGTTGGTAGCCTGATAGGGATTGCATTGAATCTATAGACTGCTTTGGGTAGAATAGCCATTTTGGCAATATTGATTCTTCCAATCCATGAACACGGTATGTTTCTCCATCTGTTTGTGTCCTCTTTGATTTCTTTCATCAGTGTTTTATAGTTTTCTATGTATAGGTCTTTTGTTTCTTTAGGTAGATGTACTCTTAAGTATTTTATTCTTTTTGGTGAAATGGTGAATGGTATTGTTTCCTTAATTTCTCTGTTTTTTCATTGTTAGTGTATAGGAATGCAAGGGATTTCTGTGTGTTAATTTTATATCCTGCAACTTTACTATAGTCATTGATTAGCTCTAGTAATTTTCTGGAAGAGTCTTCAGGGTTTTCTATGTAGAGGATCATGTCATCTGCAAACAGCGAGAGTTTCACTTCCTTTCCTATCTGGATTCCTTTTGCTTCTTTTTCTGCTCTGATTGCTGTGGCCAAAACTTGCAACACTATGTTGAATAGTAGTGGTGAGAGTGGGCACCCTTGTCTTGTTCCTGATTTCAGGGGAAATGCTTTCAATTTTTCACCATTGAGGGTGATGCTTGCTGTGGGTTTGTCATATATAGCTTTTATTATGTTGAGGTATGTTCCTTCTATTCCTGCTTTCTGAAGAGTTTTAAGTCATTAACTTTAATTTTACACAACTACCAGACCTTAGGGCTGACCAAAAGCATTCTCTTTGATTTGGAAGCTCTCCTGAATGTTTACCTGTGGAGGTGAGAGTCAGATGAAGCCAGTCTTGGAAGGGTGTCCTTTGTTCACCAGAGATAGAAAGGAGTGATGTTTGTTTCCTAAATTAAGATAGCCTATCTATAAGCCAGATATTTCAGTCCTGAAAAGGCAGAGAGTTCACATTGTAAACCTCCAGAAAAGACTATTTTTTTTCACTGTGCATTTAACCAGACAACAGAAGGAAGGGCCAGGGAGGATTCCAAATTCTGAGTCAGCAGAGAAAACATTCTTTGGAGGTAGAGTTTGGGAAGGACAACTAATCTGTTTTCCAAGCAGATTTTCATAAATAACTGACAGGAGATGGGCTGCTTCTATCAAAGTATTAACCCAAATGATGGGGATTAATCATTAAACCTTTTAGGTGGTGGCTTGCTTCTTTGTCTCATATTCTAATCTGGGTCACAGAATGGCTAAGGCAGCTTTAAGTGGAAGGCGGAGTTTTTCTTCTTCTTTCCCTCCCCTGCTTTTTCTGTTTGTAATTTTCCATTCTGAAACTATGTTGTGGCCTCCTTTCCCTGGTGACAACTATTTATGTTGAATTCTGAACCAGGTATGTTACCTTGGAAATTAAACATAGATAAAATTTACTGTTGTCCAATTGACAAGTCTTTGATGTAAAGAACTCAGTATTTTTCTGGTTTTGCAGATGTATCAAGGCTTGAAAGGTGAATCTCTGAATGAGTTTGGGAAAAAACTATTAAGCCATATGATGACTGAGGCTAAACTTTTGGGAATATTTGGGGTCGAATATTTGTATGTTTTCAGGTCATGCCAGTGGCATTAAGTATTAGAACTTATCAGGCCCTCTTTGGCACTTTTTGTCATCATATGCTGCTCTTTTAAGTGCTCAGCAGCCACTTATGTCTAGTGACTGCTTACAGGACAGCACAGGTACAGAATATTTTCATCACTGCAGAAAGTGAATGGTGCTCAACGCCACTGTTCTACATCATTAACTTTAATGTTACACAACTACCAGACCTCAGGGCTGGCCAAAGCCATTCTCTTTGCAAGAAAAAGCTTTTAAAATGAATATATAGTTTTAGTACTAGGTCAGCTTGGGAAATATAGCCATCAGTGGAGCATCCGCATGTTCATTCTCAAACTTTATTTTCTACTGACTCCGTGCACCTTCTTTAGTAATGGGCCCTTCTGCAGAGTTACCTTAAGCTTGACTAAATTATTCCAAAGACCTCAATCTCTTGTTTTGTTAAAGTAATAATGGATTCAAATGGAAATTGTTAATAAAACCATTTTGCATGTAGTATTTATCATATAGGCTAAAAGTCCAAACTAATGGATAAATATATGAAACAAGTGTGTGTCACTTGATCTGTTAAGTCACATATGAGAGATGAAGATGGGTTCAATTCAGTTTCATCCATTTATTGAACACCTATTATATGTCAGGTACATGGACAGTTCAGTTCAGTCGCTCAGTCGTGTCCGACTCTTTGTGAACCCTTGGACTGTAGCACGCCAGGCTTCCCTGTCCATCGCCAACTCCCGGAGCTTGCTCAAACTCATGTCTATCAAGTCAGTGATGTCATCCAATCATCTCATCCTCTGTTGTCCCCTTCTCCTCCTGCCCTCAATCCCTCCCAGCTTCAGGGTCTTTTCCAGTGAGTCAATTCTTCGCATCAGGTGGCCAAAGTATTGGAGTTTCAGCTTCAGCATCAGTCCTTCCGATGAATATTCAGGACTGAATCAGGTACATGCACAGCAGGCAGCTAAACTGCCAGGAACATTCTCGTTCGTGTATTTTCCATGTGTTTTCTTTTTCCTGAGTATTTACCACAGAGAGAAATTGCAGGTCATAGCATATACCTATGATTAGCTTTAGCAACCTTTTCGTTACCATCCTCTCTTAAGTTGTACATTTTGATTCCTTTTATGCATGAAGTCTATCTCTTTGAAATGTTTTGAATGCCCTGGTAGAAATGTGTTACATCCAACGCACAAGCTTTCAGTCCTTTAACACTTACCCAAGACAAGTGGTTCAGTTGGTGGAAGCACACTGACTGAAACTGCCCACCCTGGCCAGGCACCATGCTAACCATTTGTGTGAATTATTTTGCAATAGGAAGTCCTGGTAAGGAACACGAAACTAATAAGGCACCACCAACTGGAAGAGTTTGGGAAAGGTCAAAAGGATGCACCACGTGTCCTACTGCCTCCCAGAATCCTTCTCACTGGCATCCATGTTGGATGAACAATGTGTGTCCCACTAGAAAGGACTCTGGATCAGAATGACTGGCCAAAGAAAATCCGAAACTGACTGTATCACCATAAAAGCAGAGACTTCAAGCTATGTGGCAGAGCAGTCCTCCTGGGTTTCCTTAACCTGCTGCTCTCCTCCTGGGCGCCCTTTCCTAGTAAAGCCTGTTGCTTTGTCAGCTCATGTGTTTCCTCGGACAATGCATTTCCAAGTGTTAGACAAGAACCCTGTTTTGGGCCCTGGAAGGGGTCTTGTTTCTTGCAACAGTTCCATTGGCAAGATACTTAATCTAGAACTACATCAATCCTGTTCAGATCTAAAGAGCTTGAGGCTTTGTTTTCTGACCAAAACTCAACTCATCAGCAGCCAGCTCATGCTCTTGAGTTAAGAGGAAGCACCAAAAGAACAGGAGATCCGGTCAAATTATACCCAACACCTGAAAAACAACTCGGATTCATGCCCTGAGGAGAGCTGGCTAGCATCTTCAGTTTCATCTGCTACACCGAGCTTACCACCCACATTCGAACTTGGGCAAACTTATCACCATCTCATTCTGTCAACAGGCCTTCCTTGTCTGAACAGTGTTTGTGTTGATCCCGGATCAATAATGGTCTTTCTTGATTTTTAAACTTGTGGGCAGGAAATCTTTCTACACTTTACCTCTGCAGGGAGAATGAAACTCTACCTCATTTTCCCTAATATTTATGAAAGTCATTTTGAGGAAAAACGATCTTAAAATTATTCACTGAAATGAAGATGTTGATTTATTTATTTCATTAGGAGGGAATTTTATTTCAAAAGGTTTATCTTAAACTGCAAGGATGTGTATTAAACGTCACAATTAAACATCCCCAAAGTAAAGCTATATTGTCAAAATGCCCATTTAACAGACATCTCAAATCCACCCTTTGCTGATCTTCTGTAACCCCATTTTTTTTAAGTTTCTTTTTCTTTTTTTTAAACAAGAGAAAGTAGACAGATACATATTGGTAAATGGTAACTGTCCATATTAACATAAAGACACAGTGTAATCTCTGAACCCAGTATACAGAGAAAGGAGGAAAAAAGCTAGGATACTGTATACAACTACATTGGGGCCTAGTACCCTCCAGCTTCCATCAGAGCTAAGGGAGCAGAAGGTTTTCTTTTTTCCCAAAGAGAATGGTAGTGTTGATTCCGTAAAGTTTTTGCTGGAACAGGAAGGAATAAAAATGAATTGGAACAGAAAGGAGTAGAGATTCTTTCCCACTGAATTCTGCTCAAAGTCTTTCCCCCAAAATAAGTTATGAACCATGGTATAAAGGAGAAAGTGAAATGAAAGTATTAGTCGCTCAGTCGTGTCCAACTCTTTGTGACCCTCTGGACTGTAGCCCGACAGGCTCTTCTGTCCATGGAATTCTCCAGGCAAGCATACTAGAGTGGGTTACCAGTCCCTTCTCCAGGGGATCTTCCTGACCCAGGGATCGGACCGGGTCTCCTGCACTGGAGGCGGATTCTTTACTGTCTGAACCACCAGGGAAGGCCATAAAGACAAAAGAGATCTCTAAAACAGGGAAACTGAGCACAAGGGGAGAGGAAAAAACAGACTGCAACTTGCCCGCAGGGTCTGGAGAAAATTAAAAAAGGAAGGTTGGAATTCATCTTTGTTCCATTAGTCATCTTTTCCTTCATCTTCTTCTCCTTCCTCCCCCTCATTATCATCTTTGTCACTTCATCCTCATCCTCTTCTTCATCAATATCTTCCAGTCCTCTTCCTCTTGATCATCATCTTCTTCTTTTCCTTCCTCCCCCTCATTATCATCTTTGTCACTTCATCCTCATCCTCTTCTTCATCAATATCTTCCAGTCCTCTTCCTCTTGATCATCATCTTCTTCTTCTCCTTCCCCTTCCCCATCATCCATGACAGGAATCAAGTAATGGATTTGGTAAAATATCATCTTTGATGACCTCTCCTAACTCATCTGCATCTGCATCAGAATGATCAATAAACCAGGTGAAGAAGCTCTCTGGTCCCTCATGCTATGTCTTCCTGCTGACTTCATTCTGTGTTTGACTTGAATGTTCTGTCATGAAGATTTAGATTTTATTTTTATTTCAACACCTCATTCTTTTGTTGTGTGAAGTTATCATGGATATACAAGGGAGCCTATCCAAAGTCGGTTCTTCCTTCATTGTGCTCAGAGAGTTGTCTAACTGCAATGTACATTAGTTTAAAAAATCCAGCCTTTGAGCAAAAGAGCCGTTACTGACATCCGAGGTGTTCCCTCTGGTTTTCAGTCAATAAGAATACCTCAGACACAGTGATGACTTAGCAGTTTGTCTACTGATGGGTAGGGAGGCTATGAGGGACTTGTGTTGAAATTGCATTTTGACAGTGAGCTCCCCTTTCACTGAGACCTTACATTTATATAGAGTGGCTGTGAGAGAGGTACTGATGGAAATTATCATAGGCTAAAGTCCCCCTAGATCATTCCCTGGGACCACTACTGTTTACATACTTATACCTGTCAGTTCAGTTCAGTTCAGTCACTCAGTTGTGTCTGACTCTTTGCGACCCCATGAATCGCAGCACACCAGGCTTCCCTGTCCATCACCAACTCCTGGAGTTTACTCAAACTCATGTGCATCGAGTCGGTGATGCCATCCAACCATCTCATCCTCTGTAGTCCCCTTCTCCTCCTGCCTTCAATCTTTCCCAGCATCAGGCTCTTTTCAAATGAGTCAGTTCTTCGCATCAGGTGGCCAAAGTATTGGAGTTTCAGCTTCAGCATCAGCACTTGTGTAAAATTGCATGAAAAAGCAGCAATAAATTGCAGGTCACAAGTGACATATCTGAAAGCTGTTGCTAGGCCTAGGGTATCCCAAATTGCCCAAACCAAATTGGGTAACATGGTTACCTACTGAGCACCCTTAGGAAATGCTGTCTGTAGACCAACAGAGAGACTGGTGGTTAAATATGTATTATGAAGTAAAAGAACTGACTACCTTGATAACAGTCAGGCAGGATGGGGACTTCCTTATGTTGAGTGATCAGGGGAAGGACTCCCTGAAGAGATACCATTTAAACTAAGACTGGATTAACAAAAAGGAACATGCAAGGGGAAAAATATTCCAGGCAGGAGAAAATAGCCCTTGGCAGGACACCCTGGATGGAGGGATGGGCTGCACTCGCTGCCAGGCAGCTCCAGTCCCAGCAGTACTGCTGTCAGAAGGCGGAGTGATGAGGGCTGCCTAATGAATTGGGTTGTGTTTAAGATGCAGTACAGGTGTTGGCCTAAAAGTGGCTGCTTCTTTACATGAGCAGGTGTCCCCTGTGGGAAAGGGGACCGCATGATGTGGTAGGTGAATGGAAGATACCAGTAGTTTGGCAAGTGGTTTAGGTTTTAAGTCTTCTGCCTTTCAGAGGTCTTTTGGTGTCAATGTGGGACAGAATAAATTATAGAATGTAGCTGTTATGGGATGAATTGTGTCTCATCAAAATTCATATGATGAACTTCCTAATGCCCAGTACCTCAGCATGTAACTGTATTTAGAGACATGGTCTTTATAGAGGTAATCAATGGAAGGTACTATAGGACACCAATATGAATGGTGTCCTTATAAAAAGAGATGAGAACAAAGACTTGCACAGAGGAAAGACCAGGTGAAAACGGAAGGAGAAGATAGACGTCCACAGGTCAGAGAAGGAGGCCTTAAAGAAATCAATCCTGTCCACAGGCTAATCTTGAACTTCAAGCCTCCAGAAGTAAGAGAAAATACAATTCCGTTGAAGCCACCCAGTTTACAATAATTGTTACAGCAACCCTAACAAGAAAAAAGTAGCCAATATCCCTTTCCAGGATGGCTTCGGGGATCCAGGTCTTGGACATTTGCTGTTGATTGATGTGGCTTTTTGCCTCATTGCTTATTCTGTGGATGTCACAGAAAATTGAGAGATGCTGAGGTACACTGGATGGAACATGCAATGAGTAACTCACTAAAGATAGTAAAGTAACAAACAGAGTCATGAAGGCTCTCAATTTCATCCCAGCTTTTACCCAGTCCTAACTACAGTATCTCTTCTATCAAGCATGATCACCTCCATGACACGGGGCTAGTGTCTCCTCTGCATATTTAGGAATCTGTGAGCATCCTACCCTTGACCCAGTAGAACCAGGATGGACTCTGCAGGTCAGTATTCCTTCTAGAGTGAGGTCCTGGCCACCTCCATGCAGGACTTACGTCTAGGCACCATGACCCCACACAGGCAGTGGAAGAGAAGGTCAGGGGGCCCAGAGGCAGAGGTGTGGGCCTGCAGAGAGGGGGCGGGGTATCCCCACCACCCTCCCTGGAGGACGGGTGGGATGGGTGGCAGCGGTCTGCACTCGCAGCCCACAGGGAGCTGACAGCTGGGTCCATGTGAGGAGCTGGTGCCCCGGCCACAGCAGTGCCAACCTTGCCTGCTCGCCTGCCCACCTCAGGTCACGCAGAGCCACCAGTAGAGAGAGGAGTCGTCTGTGAGAGGAGAGATGGGCACGTCGCTCCCCAACGTGCACACGATCCAAAGAGTAGCATGAGAGTGGCAGCACCTGGAGCTCTGGTGACGGTGTACCCAGGCACCGAGACCGTCCTGTGGGTGGGATAGAGACTGGTGCCTGCCCCTCAGCTGGAGAAGGCTGAAGGTGAAGGCCAGCTCGAGCCTGCATGAGAGAGAGGGGGCGGCTTTGCCAGCAGTCTGCACCCAGATGGCTGCTGGGGCCAAGTGGAGACCACTGAAGGGAGCTGGACGGGCCTGTGGGGCCCAAGATCCATGTGCAGGGCCCAGGAAAGGCGGAGAGTGGGCAGGCAGGGCGAGATGGGAGCCATCGTCTGTGCCAGGGAAAGGGCCAGTGCAGAGGTCGCCACACCTTCTCCGAAGGCCCCAAGTGCACTCTGGATGGACAGGAGGGCGCCCCGTGATGAGGCCACCATCAAGCAGGGGGTGCACGGGGAGCCCACCTGGGGAACCAAAGCTGGCCTTTTCCTCTCCTGCAGATCCCCGCCCCCTCCCCTGTCCCTTTTCCATCCCTCAGTGAGCAGGAGTCGGGGAGGTCAGGGGCTATGGGCAGGAGGAGTGGAGCCTGGAGAGCAGAATGCATCCTGCACAGGCCAGCCCAGTGGGGGAGGGAAGCTGGGTGTTAGTGGTGGGAAGACAGTTGATCGAGGCTTTGATCAGACTGGCCTGAGCTCTTAAACACCCAGAAATGACACGCCGGCTCCATCAGTCCCCCCAGATGCTGCAGGGAGTGGAGGAGAGAAAGAGCTGACAGAGCACTGAAGGCAATGGTGTGAGGAGCAGAAGACTCCTCACTGCGCTCTCCTGAGGCTGCGTGTGCTGCACTGCTGGGCGCAAGCCAGAGAAGTTGGTAGCTGCTCTCGGAAGCCCGCTGTGCAGCCTGCGACACAGGCCCTGAGAGTTCAGTGATGGGTAAATCCAGGTCCCGCAAAGGACATTCCCAAGAAGCTGGCCCAGAGAGACGTGGAAGATGAATGAAATGTGACAGAACCAATTCTTTTGAAGTCATTACTTACAGATCTTGATATCAGGTGGTTTTTTGCTCTTCCTTGAGTTTTCTTAAAAGTAGAGTGGATGATGCAAGTAAAAAAACTAAGTGGTAGAAAGTTCTGCTTTTATTAGATCAGGTTATGTTAAGTGTTCTTGGAACTTTGAAGATAGTAAACAGGTGTTTTCAAGGTTTTGTTGTAAAGTTTAGTCCAGATTTTTGAAAAGATTTTCACAGGAAGTTTTCAATGTTGAAAGTATTATCTCAGGAAATTATGATGAAATTTTAGTCCATTTTCCAGGTCAACTGAGACATTTGTCTGTCTCCTTTACTCAAATAATGTTTTTATAGGATAATTGATCATTTTTAGCAGAGAAGTAGAAGTGTAACTCAAGCACAGTGTTCTCTCTCTGAGTAAAATGATGTAGGGCACAGAATGAATTTCTTCCTCTAATTATTCAGGGATAAGCCTTGTGATCTAAGAAGGAACAACATGCTCTTGTATCCATGGTAAGGGGATTAACGGTCTTGTGCTTGTAAAATAGCAGCCCAGCTCCTATTTAGTCCTTTGATTTCAAGAAACAAGAGCCCGATTCTTCTCAGCCCAGTTGGCCCTGTCTGGTGCCATTGATGAGAAGTAGCAGCGGAGCCAGTTCTTAGACAGTTACCTTCAGTCCAGGGCTCCCCACACTTTAGGGAAGGGAGTGGACATTTCTATCTTGTTAGTGGTTTGCTGACAGAAGCAATTGTTTATGCCTAAGTATTACTGTTTCTGACACAGTTTGACAAAATTATTATTCAAGTGAATACAAAGAATTCCATCAGACCCATGTGTATTTACAAATCTTGAAAATGTATGATACTTTTCTATTTAGCTGTGCTCGTGCAATTTCACTCTATTTATTTTTACTGAAGTGTAATAGATTCCATTATGTGAGCTGCAAGTGTAAAACATAATGGCTTGATATTTGTGTGATTGTGAGATGATCACCACAATGGTTAACATCTGTCACCATACATTGTGATAAGATTTTTTTTTCTCGTGATGAGAACTTTTAAAGATTTAGGCATTTCTGTTTATTTATTACATCAGAACATGCTTTAAAAGACATGTTTAGTTCAGTAAGTGCTGTTGGCTGATTTTTCATTTCATGCAAACCCTAGAGGACAGTCACTGTGGTCACTTTGGGCTGAAAAGTCATGGAAGAAGTCATGCTGGTTGGACATGATGTATAAATGGAAGGAATTTGCATCTTTTGGTCGCTAAGTAAATTATCTACTGAAATCTGTAAATCAGTCTTCATGTTACTTACTTTAGCACCAGCTTTCTTTACATGTACACTTCCTCTTGGCTCTTTCTATCTGCACCATATTCAGGAGTCTTCATATACTAGAGAGTCCTCTGTGTTATGTTGTCTGAATATTTGTGACTGGGGAACAAAGGTTTGGGAAAGAAATCTCCCTCCTTTCCTTTATTCCTTTTCTATTATAGCTATGCTACCCCCAACTTAGTTTCTCTGTTACTCTCTTTTTGGGATAATGTAGAAACAGTGAATAAAACCAATGGAGCTCATTTCTCCATTCTGTTAGTTCATCCATCCTTCCATTTCGCAGTCCCTGAGTGTCTTTGGGACGGCTCTTTGGGAATACAGGGCCACACAGTGTAGGGTAGACCTGTGCCTTGGCCTCAGGCCCCAGGCCCGGAGAAGTCTTGTGTTGCTGATGGGCAGGGTGTTTGATCGGCTCTCAGGGGATGTCAGCTGATAAAATTGAAAATGGTGTCCAAGTTTAGTCTATGAAGTTCTCCTGTGGGTAAAATTTAGAACCCCTCCTGACAAAGACTATGGACAAGTCACATGGAATTCAGAAGTCCTTGCTCTCCCCATGATCCTCGGTCAATTCTCAGATGGAGCGTGGAGATTGTGGGCAGATTCTGGCATCTTGGGAGTTTTGGCTCCCATGTTGGATTTAATCTTTTGTTAGGCTCACACTGTGAACTTGAACTTCAAGAGTCTTTTGTTTTTTTAATCATTTTTTTAATTGAAGGATATTTACTTTACAGAATCTAGTTGTTTTCTGTCAAACCTCAACATGAATCAGGCGTAGTGTACGTGCCACCTCCAACGTGAACCTCCCTCCATTTCCCTTCCCCATCCCAACCCTCTAGGTTGATACCGAGCTCCTGAGTTCTAAATTCCCATGAGTCATACAACAGATTCCTAGTGGCTATGTATTCTGCTGGCTTAAAACTGAACATTGAAAAAACTTAAGATCATGGCATCCAGTCCCATCACTTCATGGCAAATAGATGGAGAAACAATGGAAACAGTGACAGACTATTTTCTTGGGCTCCAGAATCACTGGAGATGGTAACTGCAGCCATGAAATTAAAAGATGCTTCCTCCTTTGAAGTAAAGGTATAACCAACCTAGACAGCATTTTAAAAAGCAGAGAAATTTCTTTGCTGACGGTTCAGTTCAGTTCAGTCACTCAGTCGTGTCCGACTCTTTGTGACCCCATGGACTGCGGCACGCCAGGCCTCCCTGTCCATCACCAAGTCCCAGAGTCTACCCAAACCCGTGTCCATTGAGTCGGTGATGCCACCCAACCATCTCATCCTCTGTCATCCCCTTCTCCTCCTGCCCTCAATCTTTCCCAGCATCAATGTCTTTTCAAATGAGTCAGCTCTTCATATCAGGTGGCCAAAATATTGGACTTTCAGCTTCAATATCAGGCCTTCCAATGAACACCCAGGAC
This sequence comes from Muntiacus reevesi, assembly GCF_963930625.1. Taxonomy (NCBI): domain Eukaryota; kingdom Metazoa; phylum Chordata; class Mammalia; order Artiodactyla; family Cervidae; genus Muntiacus; species Muntiacus reevesi. Next base: position 13,523,253 of record NC_089271.1, on the reverse strand, counting down.
TGATCTCCTTTAGGATGGACTGGTTGAATCTCCTTGCAGTCCAAGGGTCTTCTTACAAGTCAAGAGTCTTCTCCCACATCAGAGTTCAAAAGCATCAGTTCTTTGACACTCAGCTTTCTTTATAGTCCAACTCTCACATCCATACATGACCACTGGCCTTGACCAGATGGACCTTCGTTGACAAAGTAATGTCTCTGCTTTTCAATATGGTATCTAGGTTGGTCATAACTTTCCTTCCAAGGAGCAAGCGTCTTTTAATTTCATGGCTGCACTCACCGTCTGCAGTGATTTTGGAGCCCCCCAAAATAAAGTCTGACACTGTTTCCACTGTTTCCCCATCTATTTGCCATGAAGTGATGGGACGTGATGCCATGATCTTAGCTTTTTGAATGTTGAGCTTTAAGCCAACATTTTCACTCTCCTCTTTTACTTTCATCAAGAGGCTCTTTAGTTTTTCTTTGCTTTCCGCCATAAGGGTGGTGTTATCTGCATATCTGAGGTTGTTGATATTTCTTCCAGCAGTCTTGATTCCAGCTTGTGCTTCATCCAGCCCAGCGTTTCTTATGATGTACTCTGCATATAAGTTAAATAAGCAGGGTGACAATATACAGCCTTGACGTACTCCTTTTCCTATTTGGAACCAGTCTGTTGTTCCATGTCCAGTTCTAACTGTTGCTTCCTGAGTTGCATACATGTTTCTTAGGAGACAAGTCAGGTGGTCTAGTATTCCCATCTCCTTCAGAACTTCCCACAGTTTATTGTGGCGCACAAAGTCAAAGTCTTTGGTATAGTCAATAAAGCAGAAATAGATGTGTTTCTGGAACTCTCTTGCTTTTTCGATGATCCAGCAGATGTTGGCAATTTGATCTCTGGTTCCTCTGCCTTATCTAATGCCAGCTTGAACATCTGGAAGCTCACGGTTCACATATTGCTGAAGTGTGGCTTGGAGAATTTTGAGCATTACTTTGCTAGTGTGTGAGATGAGTGCAATTGTGCGGTAATTTGAACATTCTTTGGCATTGCGTTTCTTTGGGATTGGAATGAAAACTGACCTTTTCCAGTACTGTGGCCACTGCTGAGTTTTCCAAATTTGCTGGCATATTGAGTGCAGCACTTTCACAGCATCATCTTTTAGGATTTGAACTAGCTCAACTGGAATTCCATCACCTCCACTAGCTTTGTTTGTAGTGATGCTTTTTAAGACTTCACATTCTAGGATGTCTGGCTGTAGGTGAGTGTAAATGATCACACCATCATGATTATCTCGGCCATGAAGATCTTTTGTGTGCAGTTCTTCTGTATATTCTTGCCACCTCTTCTTAATATCTTCTGCTTCTATCAGGTCCCTAACATTTCTGTCCTTTGTTCAGCCCATCTTTGTTTGAAATGTTCCTTGGTATCTCTAATTTTCTTGAAGAGATCTCTAGTCTTTCCTCTTCTATTGTTTTCCTCTATTTCTTTGCATTGATCAATGCGGAAGGCTTCCTTATCTCTCCTTGCTATTCTTTGGAACTCTGCATTCAAATGGGTATATCTTTCCTTCTCTCTTTTGCTTTTTGCTTCTCTTCTTTTCACAGCTATTTGTAAGGCCTCCTCAGACAGCCATTTTGCCTTTTTGCATTTCTTCTTCTTGGGGATGGTGTTGATTCCTGTCTCCTGTACAACATCACGAACCTCCGTCCATACTTCATCAGGCACGCTGTCTATCAGATCTAGTCGCTTAAATCTATTTGTCACTTCCACTGTCTACTCATAAGGGATTTGATTTAGGCCATACTAAATGGTCTAGTGGTTTTCCCCACTTTCTTCAATTTACGTCTGAATTTGGCAATAAGGAGTTCATGATCTGAGCCACAGTCAGCTCCCGGTCTTGTTTTTGCTGACTGTATAGAGCTTCTCCATCTTTGGCTACAAAGAATATAATCAGTCTGATTTTGGTGTTGACCATCTGGTGATGTCCATGTGTAGAGTTGTCTCTTGTGTTGTTGGAAGAGGGTGTTTGCTATGACCAGTGCCTTCTCTTGGCAGAACTCGTGTGCCGTCACAGCTACCGCTCCTGCACTTTGCCAACAAAGGTCTGTCTAATCAAAGCTATGGTTTTTCCAGTAGTCATGTATGGATGTGAGAGTTGGACTGTAAAGAAAGCTGAGCACTAAAGAGTTGATGCTTTTGAACTGCGGTGTTGGAGAAGAGTCTTGAGAGTCCCTTGGCCTGCAAGGAGATCAAACCAGTCAGTCCTGAATATTCATTGGAAGGACTGATGCTGAAGCTGAAGCTCCAATACTTTGACCATCTGATGGGAAGAGCTGACTCAGTGGAAAAGACCCTGATGCTGGGAAAGATTGAAGGCAGGAGAAGACGGGGACAACAGAGGATGAGATAGTTGGATGGCATCACCGACTCAATGGCCTGAGTTTGGGGCAGCTCCGGGAGTTGGTGAAGGACAGAGAAGCCTGACAGGCTGCAGTCCATGGGGTCTCATAGAGTCAGAAGGACTGAGCAGCTGAACTGAACTGAAATGACCTATTTTAGAGATGGTAATGTAAGTTTCCATGTTACTCTCTCCATACATCTCACCCTCTCCAAGAGTCTTAATAGCACCAAATGCCCTTGCAGTTGAAGTCTCCTAACCCTCCCTAACCATAATAGCCAATCATTGTTAGGTCTTAGTGAGCATCTGTGAGTGAATGAAGACTGCCTAACATCCTGGCTCTTAACCCTGGGGCCCATCCCCTGGGCTACAGTGGACATGAGAAGACGGTGTCCCACCCCCCATTTCTCCCTCTTGTTGCACCCGACTGCCCTGGGCAGATACTCCCTCAGTGAGCATAGTGGGGATGGTCACAGTAGAAGGATCTCTCTCTGCCTGTGGTTTATCTCGTGTTGGACTTCAGTGTCTTACCCCTGTGGCAACCAAGACAGTGGTTAATTTCTCAAAGGATTTTCCAAACCAGGAGGCAGCCCCAGCCCACTGGGGCATGTCCATCTTCACATGCAGCCTCTGCTTTGCAGCTGCCTCCAGAAGCAGGCGTGTGCTTTCCCCTGGCCTTTTCCCCACACTCTTGCTACTCTAGGAAGGAGGCTTACTCCATCTTAGGTCAGCTGCTTCAATCGGAACAAAATGGAAACACATTTCTGTAATTCCATTTCTGTAGTTGTTATTTGTAGAGCACAAGCTTGCTGGTGTGTTTGCTTAAAACCTCAGGCTTACTTTTTTTGGCCAAACCATGATGTATGAGGGATACTTACATGTACTTCTATTGAGGAAGACCCAAGGAGCTAAAACTAATCACCTTTTTGCTCATTTCAATTTTAGTGAAATGATGCTTCTTAAGACATAGAATGGGAGATATCCTAATAAATACTTGGTCCATTTGAGTATATAAAAGAACTACTTAAAAATTTTTTGCCTAATTAAAAAAAATTTTTTTGCATAATTTTATAATGGCCACTCTCATAGGGATGAACTCAATATCTTTTGGTTGAATTCAGCTAATTTTCAAAGTACATTTGTATTTGTTATGTGCTTATAATGAACCCAGTAAGAACTGTTATTTTTCCATTGCCTTCTTTTATTCTTAGAGATAATTTTGCTATGCCCAGGTAATTTTAAAAATTACTGCTTTGCTCCTCTGCTTCTATGAATATGTGTAAATTTCTTCTCTGTTTTGATTAATATGTATATGTGTTTGTGTAAATTTGAAAAAGATTTCTGCATCTATATATGCATACACTTACAAAATAGCTGCAAAGTAATACCGAGCTCTTGTATACCAGGGCCCCTCCACCTGGGGGACTTCATCCTTCCATTGCTCCCAAGGATATGTGGAAATGCCTGGAGCATTTTGGTTTTCACAGTTGGATGTGCTACTGGCAAGAGTTATTTAGGTTAAAATGTTAACAGTACTGAGGTTGAGAAACTCTGCTCTAGCCCTGTTTCCTAATGGGTTAAATTACCATGACAGATATATCAAAATTAAGAAATTAAGGTGAATTCAATATTATTAAACTATGGAATCTTTTTACTTCCCTTTTTTGAAGCCTGTGTCCTTTTTTCCCCAGAGCACCCATTTTTAGTCTGATCCATTCTAGGACACCATCTGCAACTTGCTTTGTTTTTCATGGCCTTGTCACTTTTGAAGCGATTTCTCAGTGTCTGTCACCTGCATATGGTAGGTGCTGCATCCAGATAGCACCTCCAGGTGGCATTTGGAAATGCGGTGTGTCTTGGGGGCATGCCTCTCTGTAGATGCCTTGGCATTGAGTCAGTGGAGAGGAGAGATAATCAACGCAGTGCTGAGCTCAGGAGAGCCACACATCAGGAGGAATTTCCCCCTCAAAATGTCAACGGCACCCTCACTGACACACAAAGGTCCCAGTCCCTTTCTAGTAAGTGATGCAGAGTGAAATGCCTTGTCTCGAGTCTAGCAAAGGGCAGGTAGTAAACTTCAAAATAAAAGCTTGATTTATTGAATTTCGGCCCAGGACCTTTGCTATGTAACAGTAACTCTCTCCATAGAAAATGTTGGCTTTAACAAGTACAGGAACAATTTTAATGATTCGGAAATCTTTATGTCTAAGTAGATAACAGCTTTTCCTTTTATTTGCTGAGGTGCTGTGTTTAGCCAGAGTTGCACCTGGTGAAAACTCTGAATGAAGAATTGGAATTCGTGGGAAGGGACAGTGGAGTTTCCTGGTGATGGGGACAGAAGAAGCGTTTGTGGCCCCAGTGTGTGGATGGAGTCGTGTGCATGCCTTCTCCTGCCTTGTTTCTCCTCATAGCACGCCTCCCCACCTTTCAGCGTGCACGTTTATTTACGTGTTTACCTTCTGTCTCTGCCCTCTTAGAAACCGTACTCAGTGGGATGGAGAAGGGACTTTGCTCTTTATAGCTCATCTTCCAGCTCTCTAAAGGGCAATATTTTGAGATTCGTGTTTGAACAGTATGTAAATATGCTTCAGATAGAAGGAATAATACAGGCAAAGTGCCCAAATGACCCCTTACTTGGTTCTGGCCTCCTCTATTATGCCAGCTTGTTACTTTGTATTTACTTAATTGATAGGAATGACTTGTGCTACCAGTAATATGCCACTCCCCATCTTTTTCACTTGACAGTGTATTTTTGAGTTTTTACCTTAAAACAAAAAAATAACTCTAGCTCAGTAGTTTTCAACTAGGGGTCATTTCTGTCCTTCAGAGAATGTTTGGCAATGTCTGGGGACATGTTTGAGTGTTGTTCCTGGAGGATGTCCTGATGATACCTTGGCCGTAGAGTCCCGGTTTGCTGCTACACGTCCTGCAACCCACAGGGCGTCCACAGCATAGAATTATCGGGCCCAAACCCAGCCATGAAGGGACCCCTAGGCTCTTTCCTTCCTTAAATCTGTGGAATAGTTGTTCCTTGTTAGAATACCTTATTGACTTTATCCCTTTCCCTTTTAATGGACATTTAGGTTCTTCCAATTCTCTGAGCTGACTAAGGGGGCTGGCAAGAACCGCCTCACCATCTGCGTATGTGTGTCGGGGCGATGTGAGTGGGTGGAAGCGTGTTTCTGGTGGCCCCACTGTGTTCAAGGAAACACTTCCACATGCCACTTCAGAAGGGCTGGACCCGTTGATACCCACAGCACTGCCTGGGATTCCAGTTGTCTGCATCCTTCCCAGCATTTGATATTAATCACCTTTTTGAGTTTTGCCAACCGGAAGATGATGAATGAGTACCTCCTTTTTAACAGTTGCATCGTCTGATTGTTAGGTGCTGTGTGCTTAGTCATGTCTGACTCTTTGCCACTGCATGGACTGCCACCCACCAGGCTCCTCTGTCTGTGGGGATTCTCCAGGCAAGAAATCTAGAGTGGGTTTCCATGCCTTCTCCTGGGGTTCTCTCGACCCAGGAGGTGAACCGGGGTCTCCTGTTAATAAGGCCCCAAACATGAGTCATTTGCACCCCAAGCATTCTACAAGTTGGGGGATATGTTAATGGCCAGCACACACCATTTCATTTTGTTCAGCTCTGTGTCTTTGAAAAAGGCATGAGTTGGGAGACTAGGCTTGACAGTTCTGCCAGTAGAGGTCGCTGTCCCTCAGTGATTCTCCACCAGTGTCGTCCTGCGCCATCCCCCCACCCCACCCCGCCGGCAATATCTGGCAGTGACTGGAGACAGCTTTGATTTTCACAAAGTAGGTTATGTGCTGTCACCTAGAGGAGAGGTACCAGAGAGTGAGTGAAAGTCGCTCGGTCGTGTCCGACTCTTTGTGACCGCATGGACTTGTAGCCTGCCAGGCTCCTCTGTCCATGAAATTCTCCAGGCAAGAAACCTGGAGTGGGTAGCCGTTCCTTTCTCCAGCACATCTTTCAAACCCAGGAATCGAACCCAGGTCTCCCGCATTGCAGGCAGATTCTTTACCAACTGAGCCACCAGGAAAACCCAGAGGGGAGATACCAGGGTTTCTGCTAAAACCCTATGATGCCGAGGTCTGCACCCCACAGAGAATTGCTTGGCCCCAACAGAACCAAGGTGGAGAAAACACACTGGATAAAATCCTAATATTTGAAAGGAAGACATGACAGTCCTCATAGTAATAATGAAACTTTATTATTATTTAAAAGAAGAACAACCTTTAACCTCTATAAAGGTTATAGAGGGAAAAGCACACCTTCCTGAGAAGGGTCTTCTTGGGGGAAAAGGCAGCAAGGAGTGAAGACTGGGAATTAGCGGTGCCCCCTCAGTGTGGGCTCTGCAGGGTGGAGAGGTGGCTCGGGGGCTGTGCTGATGTGCTGGCTGGGGTGGAGCGAGGTGGCTTGGCGGTATATGTGACTCAGGCAGGGATGGGGCAGGGATCTCAGCTGGGTCAAAGGAACTGTGGGTGGGAGTTTCATGGGGAGGTGGTGGCCGGGCCCTGACTCCCTGGACGCGAGGGGGACATCAGGCTGCAGGAGGCTCAGGACCTAGTGCCGGTCCGCTCCTATCTCTGCAGGGAGGCTCTGTGACTCTGCCCTGGGGGTTGGGGGTGGCGGATGGGGAGAGCTGGGGGGGGGGGGGTGCTGGCCTTGGAGCAGGGTGGGCTGCAGACAGGGAAGGCTCAGGCAAGGCGGGAGGTCTGGCCGCGGCTCAATGTCCTTCTCAGACGCTGTTGCACCCGTAGTAGAAGCTGCTCCTCAGAGGCCCCGGCTTGGGCACAAAGGCAGGAACCACCCCATTCCTCCACACGGGCTGGAAGGCAGACAGCCTGGGCTTTGGACTCTGCCTCCTTCTCTTGGTCTCAGGACAGTCAAACAAATGAGGCTGTCGAAGCTCCTTTTTCTTCCTGGCATCTACTGAGGGGCCTCAGTCCGGTCTCATTGGCACCGAGATCCGGTTGCTCCGGTCTGGGCAGACACGTGTAGACGCTGCCCGTGCGCTCAGGGAGGGTGATCTGGATGGTCACCTGTCTCTGTCTGCTGCGGTGGTGGCGGCCGTTGCACCGGCGAGTCTTCCTGGAAGTCTTACGATGTCGGGAATAGCGCAGCCCCATGAAGTGGTGGAGGAGCAGCCAGCTGGGATAGCTCCTCCAGGCCTGGGAAACCAAGGCCCTGCGGGCCAGCCTGCGGTACAAGGCGGGCGAGTCGTCCCGATGCCGGCTGCTGCGGGCCCGGTGAGCGCGGCGGACCGACCGGACGTGGCCTGGGTCCCGGCGCGGTGGGAGGCGGGCGGGCCTGGGCCGTGGGAAGCGGGGCTGCGCGGCCTTGTCTGTGCTCGGCCACCAGCCCAGGTACCTGCTCAGGAAGCTGCCCATGCTGGCCGGGTGGCGGGTCGGATCTTCACGCGGCTTTGGCTTCTAGGCGACCGAGGTCAGCAGACGTAAAGCTCAGGAGTCTCAGGCGACCGTTGGCATCGGGCTGCAGGCTGGCGCGTGTGGCGTTGGCTCCTCGGGGTTCTCTGGGCTCAGGGTCCTGCGCACACTAGGACTGTGCCCCCAGACGCAGGACCTCAGCAGCTGCCGCTGCCCTCTGAGCAGAGTGGTTCCTCCAAGCTTCTGCTGCAGGCTCTGGATCTCGGCTCTGGGCAGATCAGCCTAGGAGTGCCTGAAATCCTTGCGCTTTATATTGGAGGGGACAAAAAAGAAACAGTGTACACGTTTTTGTGTTCTTGTCTTTTGAAGTAAAAGAGTGACTGAAAAGATAATGATTCGGCAATGTGAAGATATAGAAACAAAGAATAGCTTTTGGGCTAGGGAACTGTTAACAGTTTAGATTGTAATTTGGCTACATAGCAGAATCAGTTGACTCCCAGTTCCCTGAAAGATACAGATAAAAGCCTGAAACACATTACTAAACTGTTTTTGCAGGAGGGTGACTCCCCACCCCTCAGGGCTTCCTGGGTGTCTCAGTGGTAAAAAAAAAAAAATCTGCCTGCCAATGCAGGAGATGCAGGAAACCCAGGTTCGTTCCCTGCATTGGGAAGGTTCCCCGCAGTGGGAATGGCGAACCACTCCAGTAGTCTTGCCTGGGAAATCCCATGAACAGAGGAGCCTGGTGGGCTGCAGTCCATGGGTCCCAGAATCAGACAGGACTGAGTGACTGAGCTGGCAAGGGCACAACTCCCTCCATTTGAAGAATACTGCTGACTACAAGGATGTACATCCTAGACTGGTTGAAACTTGAAAATTGATGATGCTTGAAACTTCACCTCGATGCCACCAATCCAAGAGTTGTTCATGAGGTGATCATGCCCTGCTCCTTGAACACTATAAAACTCCTCACTACCCCCTCCAGAGTGGGTCACACAATCTTGAGGGCATTAGCCCACTGTGGCCCCCTCTGCCTGGCAAAGCAGTAAAAGCTGTTCTTTTATACTTCACCCAAAACTCTCTCCTTATTTCTGTTCAGCACGGTTGAATAGAGACCAAGTTTAGGCAACAAAAACATAATGTGTACCAGGTCTTGAAAACTACAGAAAATTGACAGAAGTGCATTCTCTTTCATTAAGTAAAAAAGAACACAATGCACTTGAATGTTCCTTTAGGGAAAAGAGTGAATTTCCTTGTATCCCTAGAGGCTGTGTTTCTTCTAGTGAAAGTGGAAGTCAGTGAGTTGTGTCTGACTCTTTGTGACCCCATGGACTAAGTCCATGGAATTCTTCAGGCCAGAATACTGGTGTGGGTAGCCTTTCCCTTCTCCAGGGGATCTTCCCAACCCAGGGATCGAACCCAGGTCCTCCACTTTGCAGGTGGATTCTTTACCAGCTGTGCCACAAGAGAAGCCCAAGAATACTGGAGTGGGTAGCCTATCCCTTCTCCAGCGAATCTGCCCAACCCAGCAATCGAACTGGGGACTCCTGCATTGCAGGCGGATTCTTTACCAAGTGAGCTATGAGGGAATGGTTGCTAATGTCACTTTTGGAAATTTTATTCTTAAGGACTGTAGAAAGTCATTCAGGGTCCATTTTTTAACCCTGACAATGTTGGTTTAGTGTGGACTCTCCTGTAATTTTCTACCTTCATACATTTCATGCACTCATATATAGACTGTCTCTAAACACTAATGCCATTTCTTTCTTGTGAAAGAAGAAATGATCCAGGAATACAGGGTAGTGTGAGGCACATTTCCAATTTACACTTGGAAGCTGATACCTACAAAAGCAGTGTTCAAAGCCTCTTGCAAACATTAGAGCCCCTCTGTCCAAAAGTCTGTTGTTGGGCCGACCCCAATACTGGAGGAAGAGAAGGGCAGAGATAGTGGCCAACAGAGGCAGCAAGTAATGGATCAACAGATTTGTCTGGTTCTGAGAGGTGAAAGGCTGAATGAGGGGTACACTAGAAAGATCTTGATGAGAAGACAGAAAAGACTTCAGTATTAGGGAGGCCAGGCCAAGTGTTGAGGAAACGGATGCTGTCAGCTAACAGGTGATGGAGGTTGCAATTCCTGCTGCCTTCCACTGAGTCATTCCTTTTGTTTCTGGGTTTGTTTTACTCTTGGTAATTTCTTATTTAAGAGTGATCCCCATGCCTATGATTTGGAAATAAAGGAAATTTCCTATATTATTTTATTGTTAACAAGACATGTCTTCATAATAGTAGAAATGAGTTAATTCATAGCTAAGACACCTCTTAAGATGGTCGTAACACCGAAGTGGAATTACAATGCAATTTGGTATTTTCTGCTTATAACGTATTTTTTTTCTTCTCATCATCTGCAGAATTTCCCATGTCCTACTTTGCAATGTAACCCAGCGGGTGTCGTTCTGGTTTGTGGTTACCGATCCTTCAAGAAATCACACCCTTCCCGCTGTTGAGGTACAGTCAGCCATCAGGTAATCACTGCTAAGTATGCCTTCTCCTGGTAAATCAACTTGTTGATTAATTCAGTGGTTTCATAGACTTTGAAGACTTCTCTCTCTGCTTCACAATGATTTGTTTATTAAGATGTCAGTGAGTTTGCTGTGGTGGGCCAGAGGCCACCAGCATGGATTGGGCAGAGGTTCGGGATGCTGGTTAACATTCTCCAGTGTCCAGGACAGCACTTCCCAGCAAAGAACAGTTCAACCCCAAGTGTCAGTCATGCTGTGGTTGAGAAGCTCTGCTTTAAACATTAGCTAAGAAGGTTTCATTCTGTCTTGTTTTGGCAAGAACACGTTGTAAGGCAATATTGTGTGATGGTTCATCACATGCATTCTTGAGCCTGAATGCTCAGGTTTTGAATAGTCGTTTTGCCTCTTGATGGCTATTAGAATACAGACAAGTTACTTCCCCTCTTTTTGCTTTCTTCTTTTCATCTATAAAACAGAAATAATAATGGTACGCTCCTCTCGGAATTCTTGAGTAGATTAAATGCAAAGCATTTCGAGGGCCAAGTAATAACTTTGACTTTTATTTATTTATTTATTTATTTATTCTTCTTTTACAAACCCTTGTGTCGAGGGCTGACTGACTTTTATTTAGAAGTCAAGAAAACTATTCACATTTCTTGGGTTTCTAAGGACTTACCTTCTTGAGTTAATGTAGAGGCCTTACCTTTAAAACGTACTTTTTGGCGGAAAAAAGGTAATATCTTGACTCTTACATAAATGGAAAACAAATGCTCTCAAAGAATTTTGGGCTTTCCCGGTGGCTCAGGTGGTAAATAATCCACCTGCCATGCGAGAAACCTGGGTTGGATCCCTGGGTTGGGAAAATCCCTTGGAGAAGGGAACAGGTACCCACTCCAGTATTTCGGCTTGGAGAATTCCATGGACTATATCCATGGGGTCACAAAGAGTCGACACCGCAGAGTGACTTTCACTTTCACTTTCATTTTATTATCAAGTTAATGAGGAAATGAATAAGATGTTAAAACGATTTTAATGGAGACTTCAAGGCAGCATGCAAATATAGAAATTGAAGATGTGTGGTGTTTATTTACTAAAAGATACACCAGTCTATCCATAGGCAATGCTCCACCAGACGCAATTCACCTGATTCTCTGCGGACAAGAATCATTTACATTATATTAGTTTTCTTGAACTTACAGATTTGAAGATTAATTCAAAGACAGTAAAAGGTGGAAATTGTTCAGAAGGGTAGACTGGCCAGACACTCAATCATATTTTTCACCCATTTGAAGTTTTACCCATTTTTTTCTGACAGTTCCCCTCCTCCTCTCCTTGGGATTAGAATAAACTTTCAACAGTGAAATATATTCCTTTCTGCACAGAAGCAGAGTATGCAGTTTTTATTTCAATTAGTATGCAATTTACGTGTGTCAAAACTTCAAATCCCACACATAATTGGTGTTGGGCAAATTGATTTAGAAATCAAGAAAAATATACACATTCTTGGGTTTCTAAGGATTTATCTTCTTGAGTTAATGTACAGTCCTTATCTTTAAAACATACTTTTTGAGGGAAAAACGTAAAATCTTGTCTCTCATATAAATGAAAAATAAATATTATCAAAGATTTTGGGCTTCCTTTGTGGCTCAGCTGGAAGAATGAGTTCCCCAAATAATCTTGACCCTGAGAAAGAAAGATTGAAACAAAGTTCACTCTCCTTACAAAGGGATTCACAGGTTATTGAAATGCACATTTTTCTCATTATATCTAGTGAAAGAACTTATTTGCTCTTCGTAAAATGTTAGCATTTAAGGCAATATGTCTATAATCGAATGCCAATTGTTTTTGTGCGAACAAACATCTGTTTCCCTTGCTGAAGTGAAGATATTGAGGCTCTGTACCAATGGAAAATGGTTTAAGAAGAAGGTTTGAATTAAATTGTTTCTGCACTTTTGCCACGAAGAATACTGCTGAGAGCCACTACTTAGGGAGTAAAAATTAGGAATATTGTATTTTGTGAGAAAAGGGATTTTATTCAAGCCCTGTGATCAGGGAGGACTCCAAGGAAAATGAGGGCACTGTGCTTAAACCAGGCTTCAGTTATTGTGAGGAGGAGGAGTGAGTGCTTAGGCTGAAGGTCGAGGATGGAGATGAATATGTTCACAACAAAATGTCTGTTTCAAAGGCCCCAGTAGGAAGGGCTCTTTAGGAGATGATGGCCAATAGAATGGGAAATTATATCAGGGTATGGATAGGGCTCATCAGGAGTGTATGAAATTAAAGGAAACAATACCAGGAGGGCAGGACAGAATGAAAAGAAAGGAGATGGTACCTAGAAGGCAGTTAATATGTCATTGGGCAAAATAATACTAGTTCCACCTAATGCTTGCGTAATATTTTCTGGTTCATGAGCCATATCTGATGCATCTTTGGCATTTAGTGTCAACACCAGTCATTTCTGAGTTATTATTATTATCCCTGCCTTATAAATGAGAGAATTGAGGCTCAGGGAGATTAACTGATTTTCCCAGGTCACCATGTGAGAGAAATAAAGAATGACGACTTGAATGCAGGCACACTGCCTTTGCATCCAGTGATTTGTTTCTCCCCTACTCTACTAGAGCATCCACACCTATGGAATTAGCTGAGGGGATGAAAGATCAGTTCTACAATGTCTGTTTTTGATCTGTTTTGAGGACCTGGCCTTATTCAAGGCCAATTTGACTAGAAAGTATCCATGGTGATTGCCGCCTATTGGGGATTTCAGTGGTAGATGGAGATATAGTTTGCATTGAGCTAGAACTTCTGATCAGCCTGACTGCTGAGCAACAAAGTAGCAGAATGGGAACAGAGCAACTTTTCATGTTACTGTTATCTGTTGGTAGGGGGGCTCATCATTTTGTGGAAAGTTTTGTGTTATCACAGTTAGGTTACAAAGAAAGAAATCATCCCATTGTTTGATAAAAATTGCATTGAAATCATCCTGTGCTGCAGATTAGCTGGCTAGGATTCTCCTTCACACGAGTAACCGTGCCTCCTTGTAGATTTTCATTTGCTACGGGTGGTCTTTCCTGACACCCTGGTACTGGTCTGCAGAGGTTCTGAAGCTGTTACTCTCAGGTTCAAGATGTGCACTGTCCAGTACAGAACTCAGCAGCCACACGTGGCTCTCAAGAACTCGACATGTATCTATAATCCAAGATGAGATATGCTCTGTCAAGTACACACCGAATTTCAAGGACTCTGCCCAGAATAAAATGTGAACCAACTTACTGTTGATTTCATGTTAAAATTATATTTTCTTGGATATATTGAGCAAATATATATTATATTAAAATCAGTTTTGCCTATTACTATTTTTTAAATGCAGCTGCTAGAAAATTTGACATCACCTAAGGTTCACATATTCTGGCTTACCGTTCTGCTCTAGAGGTTGTTGAAATCAGCTCGCCTAGTGTAAATTTAGAAAAGACCATACAGTATCTCCAAGAAATCACATCTAATTTGCAAATTCCAGCTAGAAATTTAGTTTTGGTCAAATAAGTTTTTGCTACCAACCCCTCCCTGACTGCTACCACCACCCAAAATGCAGATTTTCCCCAAGGAGCGTAATAGATTTGCCTTCGTGTTTTTCTAAACTTTTGGATTCCTAAAACACCGTTTACTTTAGTCATATGGAACTACTTGCAGTTGATGAAACAGTTCATACTGTGTATATCCTGTCTCCAATTCCTGTGCTCACTACAGGTCTGAAGTGAGTACTTTGGGTCTGAAGTATTCCTACTTGTCCCTCCAAACACAGCTCAAAACTTGTCTTCCCAGGAAACCAGCTCTGACTTCTTACTATGATGACACCTCTGCTGTTTTCCCACTCTGCCCATTTTTACCTCTTTCATAGAACTTTTTGTACTGCAGTGTGATTGTGGAGGGACTGATGGGCTGTAAGCTACTTGGGTCTTTTTTTTTTTTTTTCTACCGTTTGTATCTCTAGCACCTAGCAGAGGATCTGGTACTTAGTAAGTTTTCAGCAACTGTTTGTTGAATTGAATGGAAAACAAGAAAAAAGATGAAATTGATGGATTTGCCGCTCCCCCTGGCTTCATGCTTTCTGTCTGCTCTTGATTTTCTTTTATTCTTAAGTTTATCACCCACTTTTTACATATTAGTTTGTTTTCAGGCTGTAAGCCACTTTAAATAGAGTTCCGTCACTTTAATCTAGATGCTGCCTCTCAGGGAATAAAATGTGGTGGGCAGAGCTCAAAAGTCAGGACTTCCTGTGACTTCTAGAACATTCATGACAATGGAGGGCAGTAGTGCATAGACAGGCACCTCCCTGGCAGCCAGGACCACCACTTATGAACAGAAAACCACAGCATGATTGCCCTCATCAGACTGTCGGCTCGACCTGAAGTCTTCTGCTGGGAGATGCTCTGTTTATAGAGAGGGTGGTAATCCTGGGGACACAGGGATTAGAAACCCTGTTTCTTCTGTCTTGTTTGTGTTTAATCGTCCTTGTATTTTAGAATGAATCGAAACCGGATCAACAATGCCTTCTTTTTGAATGACCAGACTCTGGAATTTTTAAGAATTCCTCCCACTTTTGCACCACCTACTGACCCGTCTGTGCCCATCTGGATTATTATATTTGGTGTGATATTCTGCATCGTCCTTGTGGCGACCATGCTATTGATTTTATCAGGAATCCGGCAACATAGAAGGTAAGATATTTATAAAGGGAGAGATTGAAAGAGCATTTTCCTGTTTCCCACGACTTGGAAAAATAAGGAGAGGATTTTCCCCTACCTGAAGTGAATCCCTTATATTGTAAACTGAAAAAATGGGCCGTTTTCAAAATATCAGTTATGCTTTTGTTTTTGGACCCTTTTTGGAGTCCAGAGTCCCTTACTTAACTATGACTACTTCTAGCGCCATCTTTCTTTCTTTTCTACACCATGTGAATGTTTCATATCTAGAGTTGTTTTTAATATCTGGGGTGTGATTTTTTTACACTGGATATACAGAGCTTAGCAGGCTTTTCGGATAGGCAGAGTTAATCTTTGGTTTTCACCCTCCTCCAAATACTAGTCCTTCCACCGCTGTTTTCCTGCCCTCCTTGGCCTGCCTCTTCCAGTACCTACAGCCACCATCTTGTACCAGATACTTTTGTGGTGTCTTTACATTCCCTCCCTTTGGACGCTCTTCCCTCGAGTCCTGTGATCTTGTCTAGCCCCACGTTCTTCACAGTGGCCTTTGAATCATCTCCCTGTATCAGAATCACCTGGAACACTTGTTGAACATGTAGGTTCCTTTGCTCTACAACAGAGCCACGAAAGTTCATTCTCTGAAGGAGATGCATTCTTTTAATTGAAACTTAGGTGATGTACAATTGAAAGAGATATGTCTCAATGAATATCCAGCTAGTTCACCTTTTTGAGGGCTTCAAATTTAACTACTTACTTTTCTATTACCACTCATGGAGTTCATTTAGCTGAATTCTGGGGCACATGCAAGCTTTGCTATCTAAATTATTGATATTACTTCCAGAGAGAATTTCAGACTGGTGAAAGTGTTCCTAAGGTAGTGAGGAAACAAAGCTTTCGCAATGAAATGAGAAAATAATCTTGTTTACAAGCACCTCTGATTCAGAGTGCAGGTGGAGAGAGTCCTGAGCTCTACTTTGATGCTTCTAAACCTTCCCTTCTGACACCAAGGAAGAGGAATTCTGTTAAGTGGGCATCACAGGGACACACATTGGTTTTCAAAAGCGTTGGTGCCCACGTGGGACATGCAGGTGGTGTTTGGCCAAGTTTGTGTTCGAGTAAATGTTTCTGCTGAGATTTTCCACTTTCCATATTGTTCATGCTAGTTATTAGCAGAAGGTAATCATTTAAAATTTGCGGCTTTGCAATTTTTTTTCACAAATGATCAGTGAAATGCTATGGAGTGAATGTGATCTATGTCTAGTCCCTGAATTAAACTTAAGGATTAAGATCAAGGTGTCACTGCTTGACTTTCTTGCTTTTGCCATGACATGTAATGCTGAGAGACTTGATCCAAATTATTAATTTGTTTTTGTTTGCTTTCGAGAATATTAAGAAATATTCTGTTGCGGTATTTGCATACCTGTGTTCAATAGCTTTAAGTTTTATATTAATCCTGAAATGCTGGGAGTCCATGCTTTCTAGCAGTTGTAACCTTCATGAATTCACTTCATCCCCTTATTTCCCAATTTCCTCACTAGTATGCTCTGGTGTAGGTGGTGGAAGAATGGGCTTTGGAGTTGGACTACTTGGATTCACGGTATTTATTGGCTAGACTCTGCTCTTGGATGTAATGCATTAACTGTATGGCTATCAGGAGGCACAGGCAATGAGTCAGGGAAGCCAAGCTGAAGGGAACATGGTTTGTGGTGCTGGAGTCAAGTTGGTTAAATGTTTCTTTACTATCTGTGCATAGATAACTTTGCTGGAGGGACAGTGAGCTGTGTTACAAAGAATTAATTTGTTGGAATCAAAAGTTAATAGCGTAGCATTCTCGAAGGAGCGCCTGGCACACAGCAAGTGCTCAGTAAGTGTTAGCTCTTAGTGTTATTTTATTATCCTGCTGTTGGTGGTCTTTCAGTTCGTTTGTACTGGGATCAGCTATCTTCCTTCTGAGCAAACTCTCCAGTAATACAATAATTGGGCGTGTAGCATCATAATCTGTTGCTTGGGAGAAGTGACCCTGTTGCTCCAACCTTGCCTTCACAAGTTTAGTTCATGTTCAAACCAGGAAAACAGATGGACAAATCTCCTGTGTCAACCTGGAGAGCATCAATAATTAGCAAATAGAGACAGGACAGTCATGATAACCTTCTGAAGAGAAATTGATTTGTTAGGTTTTCCACTTGATATGGAAAAATTTTGCTGGGTTTCTCTTGGGAAAAGTATTGCTTCAAAAGGGGGGAGAGGGTGCAGTTTGAAGTGGGAGGAGCTCTGATCTTTGTGATGAAAGTTTTGTCTATTTGTCAAAAAGATAGAAGTTGCCCTCAAAAGCCTTTAGTGTTGAGGAAGACACAGATTTGTTCAAGAATGCAATCCACAGGTTAGATCGTAATGAATATAGCTTGTGGGATAGAACATCTTAAACCTAGAAGATCAGGAGGGACCCCAGGGTCATCTGAATCACCCTTCTACTTCTACAGAGACGAGTGCCAGTGTCATCTAAGACATGTGCATTTCTTAAGTTACCTTTGGGAAAATTCTCAAGTGAAGCTTTAACTCTTCTGTTAGCCGTGTCAATAACAGCATTCCATTGATTGTTCAGAACCTCTGGGTGGAAAGTGTGCAGTCACTGTGGCCCAAACTAGGTGAACTCAAATACTAGCTATACCTGTTCGCTGAGTGAGGTTTGTGCATCATCAAATTTCTCCATCTGTACGAGGGAGGTAATGTCTCACAGGGCTTCCATGAAGACTGGGTGAGAGAAATGTGTATAAAGTAGAATATGTACTAAATAAATAGTAATTATGATCCAAGATGAGCTTAACCCATTTCTGTGATTCAAGAATGCTGGAAAAGATCACTTTTCCATGCAGATATTGCCACAGTACTGCAGAAGCTTCTCCAATTCATTGGCCTATTGCTTGAGATTTTATTAGTTAACAAACACCTATTTTAGAAAGCAGGAGGTCTTGTTAGGTCAGCTGTTTACTGTGATAGTGGTGAACTGACTAATCAGCCTTCTCTCTTAAAAAAAAAACAATACCCTGTTTCGTAGCATTCGCTGATTTCCTATCCACTCTGAAATTTCTGAATATTTAGCAGTCTCCTCTTGCAAGCCTGAACCAGCCAGCAGGTTTCAGCATGTCATCACAACTGCTGCCTCTTCGGGAAGTAAATTTGAGGAGATTGCTTCCTTTCTCTATTACCATCTAGTTGAGAATAGCAGTTTGTGAAGTAAGAGGTTTGTGGAAGGAAAAGAGTTAGAAAAGTGAGTTTTTTCTTTTAGAGAACGATTAGGAAGTTGGGTAGGTGGAAAGGCAACTAAGACAAACTGCATATACTTCACCATGACGTGTGTGCTAGATCTGTGTTTAGCCCCAGGCTGGAAGTGGATAGTTTAGCTCTTTGGTCAGCTTTATGATAATGGTGATGATGACGGTGGTGACAGGGATGGTGGATGATGGTGATGATAGTGATGGCTTTAATGGTGGGAATGATGTGATAATGGTAATGATGATGAAGTTGATGATGTGATGTGTGTTTTAGTTCAAAGACCACTGGATCGATACTCTTGGATTTGGGTCCCAGTCTTAGGCCCTAGCATTTATTTATTAGCCGAGTGCCTTGATGCAGTCACATACAGAAAATGAGGAGAGTATTTTCTTAAATAGTTATGCTGATGGGAAGACAAAATTAGAGAATACACACAAGTGCTTTAGACACTGGGGAATGCTATATCAATGTAAAGAAGCATCACCATCAAAAAGCAGTTACAAAGTGCTAATTCTGTGCAACCTGGCATTTTGGGCCATAAAAGGAAAGTCACAGACACAGCACAATTTCAGTCTTGTATGTATATAGTATAATTGATCCATGAACCTTTTATATAAATGGACTGTTGTAATGTTGTTATCTTAGGAAGGGACCTTAAACAATGATCTGTATCCATTTCTCCAGATGCCAAGGCCCAGAGAAGTAAAAATATCTTATTCCATGCTTTTATTGACCATGTGTTCTGCAATAGGATCTCTAGAAAGTATTGTGGAAGAGATGTACCAAGATAACATGGGTGGCCCTTGTCTATAAGGAGATGATAATCTTGTAGTTTTAACAAAAGCTAGGTCAAGGACTCAAGACACTGAACCCTAGCTAATGTTTACATTTGACTAGTGAATGAAGTGAATGAAACTCGTTCAGTCATGTCCGACTCTTTGCGTCCCCATGAACTATACAGTCCATGGAATTCTCCAGGCCAGAATACTGGAGTGGATAGCATTTGCCTTCTCCAGAACAGTTGACTAGCTGCTGCTGCTGCTAAGTCGCTTCAGTCGTGTCCAACTCTGTGCGACCCCTTAGACTAGAGTCACTAGTAAATTCACTTGATTTCCTTCTGGTTGTATTTTTCTTCCTATAAGGTCAATAGTAAAGGAAAGTGCATTTGGGTTTGTATGAATTTTTTTCTCACAAGGGGCTGGGGCTCAGCCAACATTTTCACATACTGAAACTTCACATTCTTATAAAGTCTCAATCAAATGAGTAAACTGTCTTGAAAATGGAAATGTAAATGAACTGAGAAATGTTAGAGCTAATAATTGTTTTACTTTGTTGCTCTTAAATGTACATACTCAATAGGAATCAAATATGTGTTTTGAGCAAAGCCTGGGAAGATGAAATAAGTTCCAGTCCACTCCTTTCAGCAGTCTTGTCCCATTCTGAAAGACAAGTTGCTCTCCATGTTTGAGTCTCAGTTCCTTCGTTTGAAAAACAGAGATAATAAAATCTACATAGTATTACAGTAGGAATTAGATAATATGATGTATACAAAGCAGTCTTCTGTGTAATAGACACTAATTCTTATTGTTTCTGCTATCACATGGCAGATAAAAAGAGACCAGCTAGAAAGTAAGGGCACCAGTATTCAAACCAGATGTCCTTGATGCCAAAGCCAACCAGTCTCACTATGCTGCAACGCCCACTAAAATTGTTCCAGCAATTCCCAGGGCTAATCACTGATTAGATGACAGTTGCAATTCCCCAATCATCAACTCTGTCCCGTTTTGAAATCATATTTGTGTGTCCTTTGTTGTTTTTCTGGCTGCTCTTGGGCCTTGGCTTTTCAACCTTATCTTGTTTGAAGGGAGACAGAAATACTCTTTCTGATTTTAGCTGCCACTAGTTTATCTTGTGGAGAAGGCAATGGCACCCCACACCAACACTGTTGCCTGGAAAATCCCATGGAAGGAAGAGCCTGGTAGGCTGCAGTTCATGGGGTCGCAAAGAGTTGGACACGACTGAGCCACTTCACTTTTACTTTTCACTTTCATGCACTGGAGAAGGAAATGGCAACCCACTCTAGTGTTCTTGCCTGGAGAATCCCAGGAACTGCGGAGCCTCGTGGGCTGCCGTCTATGGGGTCACACAGAGTCGGACATGACTGAATTGACTTAGCAGCAGCAGCAGCAGTAGTTTATCTTGAACAAACTCTGTTCCTCAACACCCCCTCGCCACGTGGGCCACCCAATACAAGCAGACCTTTTCTTGTGCTTCACTTTATTGCATGTTTTTTGCAAATTGAGGTTTCATGGGAGTTTTCTACAGATTGAAGTTTTATGGCAGCCCGCATCAAGCAAGTCTATCAGCACCATTTTTCCAGCAGCATTTGTTCACTCTGTGTCTCTGTGTCACATTTGGTAATTCTTGCAATGTGTCAGTCATTTTCATTATTTTTTATTTGTTATGGTGATCAGTGATCTTTGATGTTACTGTTGGAATCTGTGGTGTGAGCTCCGTAGACCATGCCCATATAAGTTGGCAAACTTAATGGTGAATATTGTGTGTTCTGACTGCTCCACCAACCAGATGTTTCCCATCTGTCTCCCTCTCCTCAGGCCTTTCTATTTCCTGAGACAAGAATATTGAAATCGGCCTAATTAATAACCCTACAGTGACTTCTAAGTGTTCAAGTGAAAGAGTCATGTATCTCACTTTAAATCAAAAGCTAGAAATGATTGAGCTTAGTGAGGAAAGCATGTAGAAAGCTGAGACAGGCTGAAAGCTAGGCCTCTTACACCAATCAGTTAGCCAAGTTGTGAATGCGAGGGAAAAGTTCTTGAAGGAAACATAAAGTGCTAATTCAATGAATACACGAATGATAAGTAATTGAAACAGCTTTATTGCTGATGTGGAGAAAGTTTCAGTGGTCTGGATAGAGTATCAAACCAGCCACAGCCTAATTCAAGCAAGGCCCTGATTCTAATTTGTGGAGGCTGAGAGAGGTGAGGAAGCTGCAGAAGAAAAGTCTGAAATTAGCAGAGGTTGGTTCATGAGGTTTGAGGACAGAAGCCGTATGTGTAACATAAAAGTGCAAAGTGAAGGAGCAAATGGTGATGTAGAAGCAAGTTCTCCAGAAGACCTAAGATAATTAATGATGGTGGCTACGCTAAACAACAGATTTTCAGTGCAGATGCAACAGCCTTTTATTGGAAGAATATGCCACCCAGGATTTCCATAGCTAGAGAGGAGAAGTCAATCCCTGCCTTCAAAGTTTCAGAGCAGACTGACTTTCTTTTTAGTGGCTAATTAACTGGTGACTCAAAGTTGAAGCCAGTGCTCATTTATCATTCTGAAAATTCCAAGGCCCTTAGAACAAAGCCTGGATAATAGCACATCTTTTTACAACATGGTTCACTGGATATTTTTTAAGCCCACTCTTAAGGCCTACTGCTCAGGAAAAGATTCCTTTCAAAGTATTATTGCCCATTGACAATGCACCTGGTCACCCAAGAGCTCTGAGTGAGATATATAACAAGATTAATGTTGTTCTTATGGCTGTTAACACAGCATTCATTCTGCAGCCCATGGATCAAGGAGTAATTTAGACTTTCAAGTCATATTATTTAAGAAATACACTTCATCAGGCTATAGCTGCCATAGTGATTGCTCTGGTGGATCTGGGCATAGTCATTCAAAACCTTCTGGGTTTTGAATGGAGTCACCATTTAGATGCCATTAAGAACATTCATGATTCATAGGAAGAAGTCCAAATATCAACATTCACAGGAGTTTAGAAGAAGTTGATTCCAATCATCAGGGATAACTTTGAGGGGTTCTTGGCTTAAGTGGAGGAAGCAGCTGCAAATGTGGTAGAAAAAGCAAGAGAACTAGAATTAAAAGGTGACAAAGGAGGCTTTGAAGAACTGCCTCACCATTTGTGTGTGTTTGTGGTGGGTGGGTGGAAGAGTGTTTCTGGTGGCCCTAGTATGTTCAAGGAAACACTTCCAAATGCTGCTTTAGAAGGGCTGGACCCATTGATACTCACAGCACTGTCTTGGATTCCAATTCTATGCATCCTCCAACAATCCATGGTTTTCTGCTAGTGAGCTAGAGGTACCTATAAGTGAATCACCCACATGCTTTTACTGGTAAATCAACATGTTGATTAATTAAATCCAATTTTGTAGACTTCGAATATGTTTCTTTCAGGCACCAAGAGGTAAAGGATTTCATTGGTCAGTTAATATTGGAGATTAGTATATATCAGTGGTGCTCAACCAGGGTTGAGTTTGCAGTGGGCATTGGAGAAAGTCTACAGACATTTTTGGTTGTCAGTACTTGGGGCTATTACTGGCATCCAGTGAGTAGAGGCCAGGGATGCTGCTAAACATCCTACAGAGCAGAGGACAGCCTCCTATAATGTTACTGTTGGTATATCTATTGGGACCACATAAAATTAATGGAAAACAAACAGTTTATCAAGAATAACCATTTAGGAAGAAGTGACATCAAAGGTGTCTCTATGATGTCTTCCTATTCAATAAAATGATATGGATTGTATTAGTTCAAGTTTTTTTGTGTGCCTTAGGAATGTTTTACAGTTTTTTTGGTTAATGTTTTATGTTCAATTCATTGCAAGGTATTTTAGATTTTTAGTTTGTTTTGTAAGTAGGGTTCTTTCTTCCATTATGTCTTCTGTGATTTTATATGTCAAAGGAATTGACTTCTATAAATTAATATGGCACTCCACTAATTTTTTTTGTAATTTCCTTTATATATATATATATTTTTCCTTTATATTTTTTGATCTAACTTTACTGGCTACTACCAGAATTTAATTCAATATTTAGTATGTTAATAATAGTGTTGTTAGTAGATATCCTTTCCACATTAGGCATACTATTTACTTTTGAGCTGATATTAATCTACTTTATTAGGTTAGGGAGTTCTTTCATTTCTGTTTTATTTTTAAAAAAATAGATGGTGATTTTGTCAAATGTGTTTTTGGAATCTCCAAATACATGTCCAAACTGAGACAAGGTGTTAGCATATTTTTTAAAAAATGTAGAAGCATTACAAGATTAAAAACTGATGTCAAAGTTTGAGCCCAGCCTTGTGTTAAAGGGGCAAGCTAGAATTTCTTAATATAGAAATGTAAGAAGAACATACCTGTTCATGATCTACCTCTTATGGGCTGCTTCTAGGTGACAGATTCTGAGAGTGGGAGTTTAGTCAGGGACCCTGAATAGGTCCAGTAATCCAGGCAGGTGAGCATCAGGCAGGAAGAATCAAATAATCCACAAGGGCATCTCTTTGTGGTGAAAACCACTCAGGAACTGGATGATGAGGTGATGGTACCAGGGGAATCTGGGGAACCAGCAGTGGTCCAGAGGAGCTCCAGTTACCTCCAGACACCTTAGGACAGCATCATGCCCATGCTTTGCTCCTGTAATTAACTACGTATCTCTCTTTTTAAAGTTTAGATATAATTGACTTTTTTTTTTTAATTGAGACATAACTGATACTTGTATAGTCCTCAGTGGGAGGCGTTAGGTGGTAGCTGGTGCATAAATATGAAGGCCTCTCTTTTTCAAGAGACTAATGGAATTCTCATTTCTAAAATGTAATGTAAATTAATCTCTGGGGCAATTTGCCAACCCTGAAAGATGTGGGCAATTGTTCTGTAAAGCTGAACAAGCCAAGTTTCTATCAAACTTTTCTCTGCTCCCTGCCTGTGGGAGGGTAGCTAGACTCCAGAAGGCTGCCCTGAGTCCTTTGCCCTGAAGGACTGAGAAGGAGCAGGGGTTGGGGACGAGAAGGGGACTCGCTATGTTCCTGAGTCCGAGTCCCTGAGTGCTCAGTGGCATGGCAGCCAAAGCAGCTGTCCGTGCCCACCGACAGGATCACTTCTGTCCCCTGCAGAGTGTCCCAGGGCCAGGGGCTCTCTCAACAGAAGCATCATAAATGGCAAGTTGTCTTAAGGGGTGACTTTCAAAGAGAACCTCAGTTACACTGAGGCGAGTTACATTTCCCAATTCAAAATGCCCTGTTATTGTCTCCACTCAGAGATTGAAATATAAACCATATCTCAAGTGATCTAGAGGGGAAAAAATTACCTTGTGCTTAATCGATGGCAAAATATTCACCAGTTTCTGTAGCTCTTGATGATGTTTGCCTAGCTAAAGAACAATGAATGAGAAAATATTAAAAACAACTGACATCTCACTCTAGAACTGTAACAGAATGTAAATTAAAATCAGATTGGTGATTACCTAAAAGCGATCCACAGTACTGAAACTGCAATTAAATTGATAATTTTTTTTTTACATTTTTTATTGTGTTTATTTTTTTACTTTTTATTTTGTATTGGAGTATAGCCAATTCACAATGTTGTGATAGTTTCAGGTGCACATTAAAGGGACTCAGCCATACAATCTAGAATGTTATAGACATCGCTGAATCAAAGTAGACAAAACAGATGAGCAGGCTGTTTGTTGATGGGCTGGAACCCATGGTCTGGGCAAAGGAAAAGGTGTCCTTTTACTCCGTCAGCTTCCCTCTCTGGCTCTCACTGGTGCTTGGCACACAGGGGCTCCGGAGGCGGAAGCTCTCAGGGCAAACCAGAGTATAGTAAGGCCCAGCTTTCAGTTCAGGCCCCTGAGTCCTGAGAAGCCTTAGTGCAATAACCATGTTTTCCAGTTTCTATACTTTATGCTTTGATAGCTGAGGCCTTGCTAATGCTAGAGGGATCGCCTCTCCCAGAGGTAGTCAATTGCTAAAGAGAGCAACAAGGAGCACAGCTTTCATATGCAAACCAGCCAATCAGAGCCGAACTACTTCCTTTTTGGGGTTCTTACACTGTAAGTCACTATTCCTTTGCCCTAATAACCTCAGGGCCACATACCAGACAACTAGGCAAAGCCTCTATGCCCAGAGCCTGCTGAAATTATCCAAAGTGGCCAATCCTAAGCCTGCTTATGTTGTCTTACCCATTCCTTCCCATGGAAACCACAACAGAGGTTCTGTCCATGTATTCCCCTGCTCTCTCAGCAGGCCCCTGGAGATTCCCCATGTGTCCCCACACGGCATGCCATGTCTCTTCTTTTTAGGTATTTGTGAGTATAATAAAATTCTTCCTCCATGATAGCCATTTCCATGTCTGTGTGTTTTACCATACCTGATTAAACTAAAACCTGGGTACCCTTTAAACACTCAGCATCCATAGTGGACTAAGGCAGGGAGCTTGCAGGAGGCCTGCACCTGTGGAACCTGTAGGAGCTCAGAGATCCTGTGTAGAGTATGGTCCACAGAGCTCCAATCCAGTTCTCCAGTTGCTGAGTGACCTGGCAGGAAAGCACTTAACTTCACTGAGCTTTACTTTCTTCATCTAAAACATGGAGATGAGGGTCTGCCAGAGAGCCTTCTATGGGAGATAAACGAAGCACTCAGCAACTCTCATAAATGTTAGTTCCCTTCCTGATCATTTCTCATAGTTGTTTGCCTTTATCTTTTTACTCCATTTAAAATATATTCTTAACAAATTTCACACTTTAACTGGTATTTATTATTATCAGCTTTTATCCTTTTATACCAGTGCCTAAAAATAGAAATATAATGCAAATCACAGAGGTAATTTTAAAGTTTCTAGAAGTCTAAAGTTAAAAAAGAAACAAAACACAGGTGAACCTATCTATGAGCTAAAAAAAAAAAACCACAGGTGAACTTAATACATATAGCACATGTGAATTCGTATGCTAAATTTTCATCAGAAATACTTGATTTGTATATTTTACACTTGAGTTGTATATTTTACACTTGAAAATGTATATAACATACCCAGGTTGTTCCAAACATTTTAAAGTTTTCCAATAACTGGATTGTCAGTTCCTAAATTTAGATGACGATTAAAATAAAATTTAAAATTCATTTCCTCACATTAGCCACATTTTAAGTGCTCAACAGCCATACATGACCTGTGGCTACCATATTGAACAGCCTAGTTTTATACCATTTGAAATATATTCTTAACAATCTTTTAACCATTGTTTATCATACCAATGTATTGATCCCCATATTCTTAAAGTAAATAACAATATTCTAATGTTCTATCATTTCATTCTAGAGTGCAACACATCGTTTAAACTTGGTAAGATTTTTTTACCTTTAAAAATATTCCTACCATAGCCAAACCATCTTCTTCCAGTTGCTGCACCCTCAAACCTTTCAAATTGGATTGCATTCTGATGTACCAAGTGCAGCTGAAACACCATTAAACGAATAAGTGCTTGATCATATAGGATCACTCCAAAATAAATTGGTAGCCTTATTCAGCCTACACTATTTAAAAATGTTTCCTGACCTAAAATAAAGCCACTAGTAAAAACATGACAATCTGATGCAAAATGAGATAGAAACAAAGAATAGGAAGAAACTTATGCAATTAATTATGCAATTAATGGAGCAGCAATTAATATTACTTTGAATAAAAGATTTATCTGGGGAGAAACATTTTAAAAATTATATAGTAAAATGAATAACATTTCAGTGAGGGATCAATATTTATTCATTCTCATCTTGATCTGCAGGAAATACTAAAATCCAAAATCCATTTGCATCAAAAGGAAAAAAGATGCTTATCTTGAGAGAAAGATTCTTCCTATGGGAATTAGACAGGAGTTGAAAACACATTCTTTTTTTGAGGCATAACCAGTTGAAATGTGTTTCTATTTTTAATGTAACATTTAAAATTAAATTAGCAGAAAAGTTATAAGAAGAAATTATATTTTCTTACATGCTCCATATTTTTCCCTACAAATTATTTGTTGTCCATCATTCATGAATTTTCTGGCATTGCCATTCCAGAGCCTCCCAAGTGAGACACCACAAGATCATGGTTAACTTTGCTTTCTTCTCATCTGAAGATGACTCCAAGTTCTTTTATTTTTATTTTTTGCCTTTATTTTTAAAATGCTTGTTAAGACTTGCTTTCTCTCTCTTCATTGCCACAGGCTCCCATCATCTCCCATGTGGATTAATCTTGTACTGTTGCCTGGGTTAACCTCAAAAAATAAAGCAACTGACCAATTATTTAGATGATATCATGCTATACCATCCTCTTGTTTAAAAGTAACCAGTGTTTCAGAAGACTGCCTTCCATCTACACTCTTAATCTTCAGTGATCACCATTCTTCCTGCTTCTCCCCACAGCATACACTCTCATGTTGGCCACATTGGGTTTTGGACACTTTCTTAACATCTGTTTCTGCACATGATTTTCCTTCAGTCTGGAATGCCCTTCTAATCCTCTTGGCAAACACCTATTCATCCTTCAATACCCAACACAAATGTCCCCCCCCTAGTGAAATCACCATACACTCCTCTGAACAGTCTATATCACACCCTCCTCTGTGGTCCCACAGCAGTTTTAGAAATTCTTTTTCAAATCATATTTGCTGTATAATTCTAATTTACTGTGTGCTTTTCTCACTAGTCTTTGAATTCTGGGAGGCCAAGAATCAAGTTGTTATTCCTAGCACTTAGTGCCATGTCTGGCACATGACTGGCACTTAGTAAATGTTGAATCAATAAATAAATCAACGAATGACAAAATACATATTTGTTGCTGGGTGACCAAAAATATAAAATGTCTTTTTCTTGCCTGACTAGCCTTTTGCTCTGTACAGTTGTCCTTTGAATGATGCAGAGGTTAGGGGTGCCAGCCACCTCACAGTTGGAAATCAGCATATTTAATTTTACAGTTGGTTTTCCTCATCCTTGGTTCCATATCCATAGATTCAACCAACAACGGATGGTATAGTACTATAGTATGTATTTATTTAAAAAAAAAGAACACATGCATAAATCTGACTAAGCAGTATTGCTATTTAATATAGACGTTATTTGTCAAGTCAGTTAGCAGAGGATTACCACATATTCAACACACACAGGAAATAAATTTCTAGCAAAGTTTAAACTTCATGCCCTATCTTCTACATCAGTAATACAATCTATACACAGAGATATATGTATTAACAGAAAATACTACTTATTCTAGTAGATGAAAACATGCATAAAAATGAAGAGAGACCCTTATTGTATGCTCAAAAAAGTCCAAGGAGGATCCAGCAATCCTACTTCTGGGTATATACTCAAAAGAACTGAAAACAGCTTCTTGAAAAAATATTTGTACACCCATGTTCATAGCAGCATTATTTACAATAGCCAAAAGGCAGCTGCCACGAACAGATGAAGAGAGAAACAAAATGTGGTACAGACAGCTGACCCTTAAACATCATGCATGGGTTTGAACTGCACAAGTTCACTTATACGTGGATTTTTTTTTTCCTTAAGGAAATATTCCAGTACTACATAATCTGCAGTTGCGTGACTTCGCAGATACAGAGGAACTGCAGATATGGAGGGCTGGCTTTAAGGTACACTTGGATTCTCAATTTTGTGGAGGGATGGCGCTCCTGACCTCTGTGTTGTCTAAGGATTAACTGTACATACAATGGAACATTATTTCTCTTTAAAAGGAATGAAATTCTGACACGTTACAATATGAATGAACCTTGAAACATTATGCTCAATGAAATCATCCACTCATAAAAAGACAAATAGTGTATGATTCCACTTAAATGAGGCACCCAATAGTCAAAATTCATAGAAACAGAAGTAAAATGTTCATTGCAAGCGGCTGGAGGGAGGGGAAAAATAAGCAGTTATTATTTAATAGGTACAGAGTTATAAGGATGGATGGTGGTGATGATCGTACAACAGTGTGAATGTAGTTAATACTACTGAACTGTACACTTAAAAAAAGCTAAGATGGTAAATTTCATGTTATACGTATTTCACAATGAAAAAAAGAAGTCCAATGAGTCCCATACCACTGATACCAAAAGAGTTCCTGGGGCTGTGCGATGTGGCCTGTGCTGACATGAAGCTGTCCCTTTAACTCCAGATGAGACCACGGGTCTGGCTCTCACCTGATTTATCTGCAGAATCTTCAAATTCCACGAGGAAAGAGTACCCGTTATTCCAGACGTGGAGGCAGGTGGTCGGGTCATAAGAGATGGTGAGCGGCTGTAAACCAGGATCGTAGACACTGTCCCTCCACCGGATATTGATTGGCGACTGGCGCTCACCCGCCGGGACCAGGTCCACTTTCTCCCAGAGGGGGTGCACTAGGAGAAAGCACATCGGGGCTGTCAGCAAGAGGCCCACTAGCTGGAATCCTCACTGCGGGGATTATATGGGCCCACGTAGGTGTGTCCTCTGAGTTCACCTCCTATGGCAGCCAGCTGTGAGGATTAGGCAGACATCCTGCAAAGCCTGGCCAGACATTAGCATTGCTAAGGTCCCTGGAGTTCTGTCTGTCACATGTGTAGCTCTGACACTGTAAGTTCAG
This sequence comes from Muntiacus reevesi, assembly GCF_963930625.1. Lineage (NCBI taxonomy): Eukaryota > Metazoa > Chordata > Mammalia > Artiodactyla > Cervidae > Muntiacus > Muntiacus reevesi. The sequence continues at coordinate 13,493,577 of NC_089271.1, read as the reverse complement.
GTGTACACGCACACTCTGTCTCACACGGCATCACCACTGCTGATTTTTCTACCAGAGTCAAGCGCCAGGTCTTTGTGGCAAGTCCCTGATAAATCTCAGCAAATTTCTTATAACAAAGAGAGCTATGGACATGTGATGGACAGACTCCACGTGTATAATTCGGGTTGTCCAGGTCTCTGCCCTTTAGAAGCAGCATGGATGGGAGAACCAAGACCAACAGGAAAACCAGACAAAATATGAATCGAGATAAATCATGACCAATTCCCTTCTGAACCTCACCCCACCGCTGAGAATGAGCCTGAGGATTTGAGAAAGTGACAAGGCAGCTGCTGCCCAGTCAAACCCCTCTGTGCATGGCAGGGTCACTGGTACTCAGCTTGTCAGAAAAAAACAAGCTTGCCTCTGGTTTCCTCTTAGACGGGAGAGGGTTCTCTTCCTGAGGTAGTTGCCCCAAGTGGGATCCTACAAGTGGCCCGCAGTATAGACACGGAGCGTGCCAAGGCAGTTTCTAGACCAGTGCTTCTCACAGGAGGGAGCTATGGGGACCCCAGGGGACATTTGGCAATGTCTGGAGACACTTTCAGTTGTCCAACTGGAGGAGGGTGCCACTGACATCTAGTGGGTAGAGGCCAGAGGTGCAGCTAAACATCCTATACAGTAGCAGGATGGGCTTTCACAACAATTATGTGGTCCCAGATATCAGTAATGCCAAAGTTGAGAAATCTTGGTCTAGAGCCAAAAGCAATAGGCAAACTCAGGGTATTCCCTTTTTTCTGCTCAGCTTTTCACATAATACAGATCATCTCTTCTCTAGAGGTCTGAACCCGACGTTTTGGGTTTTCTCCCTTGGTGTAAAATAACTTCCAAAGAACAAGAACTTACTTGAGAGAAGAAGAACTTTCTGTTTCAGAAATCTAAAGTGAAAAATGGGGGGAACTGGCACCATATAATCATATTATTATTGGACTGGAATGCAGATTCCTTGCAGGCAGGAGCCATGTCTCCCTGCCCCTTTATTGTGCCCTGTAGCTCCTAATTTGATAAATGCCCTTTATTTTTTTTTTTTTTTTTTTTTAGATATTGACATTTTAATTTCTTTTGAATACAAGTCATTTTTTGCAAGCTAGGAGGCAGATCAAGCTAAGGCAGTTCAGTCCTCTGAGATCCAGGCCAGTTCTTAATATCTTCAGCAGAGTGACATTAATACAAAGTGCTAACAACAGCGTTATAAACTCTAAATAATAACCATTCGTCTACATTTTTTCCTTAGGAAACAACCAAAAGGTATGATATAAGAACATCTTGATCTACACAGGACAAAATGATCCAAATTATATGCTGGCCAACCTATCAGTGAGCCAGATCAGAGCTGGCCAAGGATTGGTGTACAGAGAAAAGTGTTTACATTTTGAAAATTTGCTTTGAGGTTTAAAAAATTTCTGGTTGTTGTTAATAAGAAACCAAGTGAAAAATATAGATGCACCACAATGATATTTGATTGTGCCAAGGTCTTCCACTAGAACACAAAGTTAAACAGTATGGGGAGAAGACACTTAAGATATTTTCAAAATAAATTTCTTAGTAATAAGAAATCTGACATATCGCATTTTTTCATTTGCCATAAGAACATTCTGACCATGAGGACTATTTAAAAGAATCCTCAACTTTAAAAAGGGTGGTGGCAGAACACTTTCCACTACAGAAAAACCTCCCACTTTCCCATACAATTAATATTGCTACTTTCCCATGATGCATATTCATACAGAAAAACTTTTGTCAGGAGCTTTTTGCCAGGGCCAGAAAATGAAAAATAAGAGAATGCCCGAATGACAGTTACTTGTGAGCTTAGTTAACATCTTTCAGGATGGACCCATAAAATTTGGCCACTGTTTTGTTAAACATCTGCAAACTGCAGAACTCCTTAGCCCGTAGTCATAGTTTCTGCTCAATGTCTTAAAGCTGGGCTCAGTTCCATCTGTGACTCTTTTCTTGAGGGCTGGGGTGGGTGCTAGTCATCAAAGTCTGGAATGTCTTCGTAGGAGTATCCCCGGTAGCCTTTGGATGCATAGTAGGCGATGCGCAGGTGGTAAAATCCTGGCAGGAACACCAGGATGCCAATGATCAGGACAGGAACAGCCCGGTCTGCCCCCCCTTTGCTGATATGGCCTGCCAGCAGGAGGGAGCCTATGATAATGAGAAAGGCGCCAATCAAAAACAGCACTGTAGCAAGCGCAATGGCCTTATATGGGATCTTAGGAGGGCTTTTCTTAAACTGAAGGTCAATGTAGCCATCATCTGTACTAGAGAGTCTTGAGTATTTCACTTTGCTACTGGGAATTCCAGTAGCCAGGTTGGTACGAGACGGCATCATAACACGCTGACACAGCTTATCCGAAGCCCGAGCGCCGACAGCTCGCTCACGGTTGGCAGCTGAAGCGCCCGAGGCCTCCCCCAACTGCCACCCCGCCTCGACCGGCTGAACGCCGGAAAAAATCGATAAATGCCCTTTAATCTGAGCATGGATTATCCAAATGCTATTGTTGGGTTAAAAAGCTGTATTTGGTTAGTTTTTAGTTTGGTATTTTAAAGCTTCCAGAAACCCCCAGAACAGCCCTGGTTCAGTCTTAAAGCTGACTGCCAGCAGAGACCTGACAACATTTCCCCTCTGAGATGCCCAGAGGGAGGCTGGGGCTTTGAGCATTCACACCCTTCAAAACCAGCTGGTGAGGGTCTGTCTCCCATGGAGACTAGGGAAGACAGGAATGATGAGCAGATGCCTAAGACGATGCACTGTTTCGCCTTAAATCGGCCCCCACTTTGTTCAGGAAATGCCTAGAATCTACTCCCTCACCCACACAAACAGCAGCCTGAGGAAACCCGGCCTGTTCCTTCAGTGGCTCTTTTATGGTCATAACACTCCTATCAATTCACGCCCTTCAGTTCACAAGTTTAGCTTCCATGCTTTCTCACACTCACTTCCTCCTTTTGGAACCCAGACCATCCCCCCACAACTATCAGGGAACCCTTGGTCACTGTCCTCTTAATGAAGCCAGCTTTTGCCCAGGGCTCGTTTTGCTAAAGATAAATGCACATTTTTGTTCTCTTCTTTCTTCCTGCATTCAAACAAAGTACAAGTTAAAATGATTTCTTGGTAGTTGTTCAGACATTCTCTCCAAGTAGGAAGGTGATTATATGCCCTAATGGAGCCTGTGTTTCCAGCTTCTTCTGTCTGGAAAATGAAATAAACGGAACTAGTGATTGTGTCAACCAAGGTTTAAGGGGTGACACCACACTGTCATTAGGAAGAGTCCACTAATGTAATGTGCTAAGAGCAACGCAAGCCCTCAGGACTCCATAGTGAAGATGCGCTTGCCTTCAGTCCTCATGTACCTGACTGGTCCTGGCTTTGGTTTCCTTTGTGCTTGTATCACCTTCAGCTCCTGCCTCTGAGGTGTCCGTCTTTCAGCATCATGCCTGCCTTAGCCCCTTAATTCCTATTCCTCCTCAGAAATCAATTACCCCTCATTCAGTTCAAGTTTGGCTCCTATTTTTGGCTGCTCACCTCTTCAGCAAGTGTCACTTCCGTACCTCTCTGATTATCCTCTTAAACAATCCCCTTATTAATCATTGCATTCTGATCTTTTCCTTCAAAATGTTTATTACACAGATATAATGATAATTATATGCATGTATGCATACTTATCTGCTGCCCCTCTAGTTCCCCCCTAGCTGGCTTTCAATCACTGCTTGTGGACTGAATGTACAAAATAAAGATCATTCTGGGAAGGGTTTGAGAGGGTAACAGGCAGAAAGGCTAGTAGGGGCCCCCAAACGGAGGAAACAGGCTGCAAGTCAGACATTTTTTCTCTCTCTCAAGCAGCAGGAAACAAACTAAGAGTCAGATTTTCCCCTTCTCTGTATGAAATTAAAAGGTGGTTCCCTTTAAAAATCTGTGTTGCCAGAACAACACCTGGTCCCACCGGAACTTAACTTTTCCTTGTGCTAACCAATGTGTTTTTCTTATGGAAATGTTTTTCTTAAGCTATGTTAATGAACTATGTATTTACCTCAGACTCTTGTTTTTCTTTAGGTCTATTCTGCTTAAGACTCAGAACCAACTTGACAAACCAGTATGTTTTACTCATGCAAATATTTTCTTATGCTGTGTTAATGAGACTATGAATTTGCTTGGAAACCTGCCTTTCTTCAAGATTCCTGTCAGTCGTTTTAGGGCCCAGGATGACTCACCTTGTTCCAATGTTATCTCAAAATGCATGTTGTGGGTGAGGGGCCTGATGCCACTCTCTGAGTTTTGAGACATTTCCTTTCTCTAATTAGCAGCCTGCTAGGAAGTATATAACTTCCTACTAAAGACTAGCAGCGGGGCACTCTTTCTGCCCCCTTCTGATGTCTACGTCAGAAGCTTTCTCTATCTCTTTTACACGTTAAGAAAACTTTATTACACAAAAGCTCTGGGCGGTCAAGCCTTGTCAATGGCCCCGGATTAAATTCCTCTCCTCTGGAGGCCAAGAATCCTGGCGTCTTTCAAGGCTCAGCAACAACCTTTCAGGTTCATTCCTGTTTTACCTTTATTTCCTTTTACTCTGCTGAGCACACTGTTTTTTCCTTAAGGATCTTTGAGGCTTATCTCTTCTTTGCCCAGCCCATGACCACCAGCCTAGTTTAGGCCCCTACACCATACACTTTTCCTCGAGGAAAAGTCCTTTTACTCACTTTTCCTCCTCTCTTACTACCCTCTACTATGTTTTGCCATCCATCAGTTTTCCTAAATAACCACCTTCATCATGTTGTTCCCATGTTAAAGACTATGTGAAGTTCAAACTTCTGTGTCCAGGCACCAAGGTTTTCATATTAGGAACCCACCATGCCCATCTAATTTTACTTCTCATCCTTCCCAAACTCTGATCTTGCCACGCTATTCCAGAACCTTGCCAGGTTACTCCCCTTGGTCAGTCAGTGAGATGTGCTGAAAATGTAGGGTATAGGATACGCCACTGTGCTCTGAAGACTTATTCATGTAAACTACCTCACTAATAATTTTTATATTGATTACATGTTACAGTGATAATATTTTGGATATACTGAGTTAAAGAATATTATGCACATGCGTGCATGCTCAGTTGCGTCTCTGCAACACCATGGACTGAAGCCCACCATACTCCTCTGTCCATGGAATTTTCCAGGCAAGAATACTGGAGTGGGTTGCCATTTCCTACCCCAGAGGGTTCTTTCCTGGGAACAAACCTGCATCTCTTGTGGCTCCTACATTGGCAGGCAGATTCTTTACCACTGTGCCACCTCAGAATTTGACCTGTTTCTTTATCCCTCACTTAGACTGACTATTAAATCAGAAGAGTACATGTGGCTTGGGTTATATATCTTTTGGACAGTACTGCTCTATACCGTCATTAACGTTTTCTCCTGTACCTTGCCTTGTACTGTCCTTTTTCATGAGATACGCTGTTTCGTCATCAAATTGAATGCCATTCTAGCGGGCCTAGGGCTACTGCAGTGAGGGTATACGCAGGGACCTTTCATGTGACTTTGTTGAGGATGGTCACAGAATCACAAACTGCCTTGTTAGAGCATCAGGGCTGTAAGAGGTACTTTGATGCTGAGCCCAGGTAACCACAGCATCACACACAGTTACCACCACAGCAGACTAAGGCCCACGTTTCCTGGTGGTCAGTTTAGGGCTATTTGCTAGTGCATTGTGGCTGCAGATACCCCTGAGGCTGTTAATTAAATCCAAAAGGTTCTTAACGCATCCGTTGTTTCTCAAGATGATTTGAAAGTTAATGGAAAACAATCTAGTCTGGGTATCCCAGCCCATATTATCAGGGGAATAATGGAATTCTTTCTGAAGACACTGCAAAACAAGCTTTTCAATACTGTTGTTCTCCAGGTTTTATTAGTGTTCTTCAAAATTCATTAGAGAAATAATAGAACAGTTTTCTAACATAGTTCAGCTAAAATATAGACCAGTCCTGTCAAATAGAAGTTTCTCTGCTAATGGAAATTTCCACAGGTGGCCATACATCTGAATACATTATTTACATGCAAATACATACATGGGGGTAATAGCTACATTTTATACATTGCTATTCTATTCCAACTTGTTTTAAAAATAAATGTTCCTCTTCTGTCTAAAACTAGGGAGATCACAAATGTTAAGAATCAATAGAATAGTAACAAATCCGTACCATTTCTATTCTAGATGATGTTCTTTATATTTCATTAAATTAAAAATTAGTATTATTAAACTTATTCCCCAATAGTCTAAGATCTCACACCTAAATGTTTTTTATCAGACAAAAAATTAGGCTAAATTTCACTCAATGATACATGAAAAGTAATTGATTTTCTTTTCATTTTGGGTAACTGGTGCAGGCTTTAATCTTTATCATATTACAAGTCCACAGGGTTAGGACTGTCAACATTTACTGTCTGTAACTTGAGATCACAGCAAATAGCAGCTTGAGTTGACACCAGTGACTGCCTGGCGATGATGGGGAATGAAGGTAGAGCATAGGGCACAGGCCCTAGTGAAATGCTACTTCTCAGTTTGCCATACCCTCCTCCTTCAGTCAGTCCTCGCTGTGCTCCCCAGATCCTAAAAATGGTCAGACATCTGAGGGAGGTGCTGAGCATATGATATGGTGATGATGGTGATGATGATAACAACTGTGGTACTAGAGGTAGCTGCCAACACTGAGTTCTCGCTGTGTGGGAGGCGCTAGCTAAGGACTTTGAACATTATCTTTTCTAACCCTCAACAATTTTGGATCATTCTTGGTCACTGGGCCTTATGCTGAGGTACTGAGTTTCTAGGAACAATGAGTATTGTCCTTATAGCGAAACAGATGAGGGACCAGGACATGCTCAGTGGCCCAGGGCAGCAAAGACCAATACTCTCCTGGGTGAAACAAGGAGGGACAGTGTAATATGTGAAAACCACAATCAAACAGTGAGTCTCACCTGTTTCTTCCAATAACAAATAAGAACATTCCATCTGATGTGGGAAATTAACCAAAAGAAGTCCCCCTGGGTTCCCTGGTGGTCTGGTGGCTAAGATCCTGCATTTCCAATTACCAACCAGATCCCACATGCTGCTCAAAAAGGATCCCATGTGTTGCAACCAAAGATTCCGAGTGCTGCAACTAAAACCCAAACAAACAAATAAAAATAAATATTAAAAATGTTTATTAAAAAACAGAGAATCCCCCAGCTACCTAAGCCACTACCTTCTGGGGTTTTGTCAGCACTAAAAGGAGCAAACTATCCTAAAGACATGAGCATACAGGATTTACTTTCATCATTGTGTAAATAAAAAGAAGTAAATACTTTCTGTAAATATAAACAAACAAGAAAATAAGGAAAGCCCTCACACTTAACACAAAATTTAGTAACTAGATAAATATGACTACTTTTTTCCATTTTAGCCTTAGACCACAAAGTGCCAGTGTTGAGAAGAAGCCATTCTGGGGAGGATGTGGGCTTGCTGGTAGGAAGCCACACCCAGTGACCAGAAATTTATTATGACTCAGGCCAGTTCAGTTTAATGAGAACACAGTCAATGATGGAAGAAACAAAATAAACTTAAAATAAAAATATATTTATGAAGCAGTTTCAAGGCAATGGATTTAGCTAGATTGGCACTGCTCATAAGTTCCTTTTTAATGTGCATATAGGGTCAGAGAGAGTAAACCCAAGGAAGAAAAGTTGAGAAACCTACAATCTGGAAGCAAACCAACACTGGAAAACTGTGTGAATTCACTGTGAATGGTGGAAAATAGAGAAAATAACTATTTGGCAGATACGCTTAACCAGTGCATTAAACTCATGTCTCCACCATCACACACATTATCCTCTCCTATCATCCCAGGGGTTCTGTGCCAGTGTCACTTTGCCTCCAGGGGACCTTTCGGGAGGTCTTGAGACAGTCAGGGATGCCGTGAAGTCTGTAGTGCACAGTCCAGCCCCAACAGCACGGAATGAGCCACCCCCAATGGCAGCAGTGCCGTGGAGTCAGGGAAGACCATCTGCCACCTCACCTGATCTGCGGGGTCACAGCAAAGCACACATGGGCCAGCTGGTCAGCTACTCTTATGCAATTTCTAATGAGGGATGGAACGTTCCAGAGTGCATCATCGTGATGTGCACCTCAGACTTAGGTCAGCTGTAGCTCAATAAAGTTAGGGGAAAAACTTCCCGTATTTTAACAGAGAAATAATGGGGTATTCTCCTCAAGGCATCTAATCCCAGCCTGGAATGCTGCTGACATCAGAGCTGCACACACTCAACACGCGTGACTCTTAGGAAACAACCAGCTTCCACCTCATCCAGGCAGCCGTGTACTCACAGACTCGGTTCCGGGATTTGTAAGTGCAGGTGTAGAGGCTGCAAGGCCTTGCAGGCGTGGATCTCGGAGTCTGGAACCTTCTCCACAGTGTCTTGCATGGAGAGGCTTGAAGAATGGCCCTCAGGTGACTCATCATCACCATCTTTAGCTTAAAATCTTGATCAACTCCCCAGTAGCTTGCAGGAACCTAATAGCCTAGAGGCAGAAGGACAAAGGAGGCAAAGCCATAAACAACAGAGGTACAAATCATGTGGAAAACATCATTTAGATGTTTGTATGGGGAAGGGGGAGGTAAATATGGCAGGAGTGGAGTAAACCGGAGGAGGGTGGTAGATGAGGTCCAGAGGTAGTGGATGCCATATCAAGGAGACTTCTAGGCCATTGTAAAGGTTCTTTCTCAGGGTTTCTCAGCTTAGGAATTGTTGACATTTTTGACCAGATAAATCTGTTGTAAAGAACTGGTCTTTGCACTGTAGCATGTTTAGAAGCATCCTTTGTCTCTACCTACTAGATACCAGTGGTACCCTCCATCCAACTGTGACAACCCAAAATATCCTCAGGCATTGCAGATTCCCCTGGAGAACAGGAGTCACCTCTGATTGGGAACTACTGCTCTATGCAAAATGGGAACACAATGAGGGTTTTTGGAATAGAGGAGGAATTTAATCTGATATACATTTAAAAAATATCATTCAGGGTGCCCTATTGGAAAATGACCAGAATGGAAGAAAGCAGCAGGGACCCCATTCAGGATAATCCAGGGGCTGCAACTAAGGATGCTGCAGTGGACGTGGTGGGAAGTGGCTGGGCACTGGCTGTATCTTGGGGTCACAGCCTGTAAGATGTGAAAGAAAGCAGTCAAGGAAGGCTGGCAGATTCTTGGCCTAAACAACTGCAAGGATGGAGTTCGGTGGCAGGCACCATGTCGGGCCCCGAAGGTGGCAAGAAGCAGCCCCTGAAGCAGCCCAAGAAGCAAGCCAAGGAGATAGACGAGGAAGATAAGGCATTCAAGTAGAAGCAGGAGGAGGAGCAGAAGAAACTTGAGGAGCTAAAAGCAAAGGCCATGGGGAAAGGCCCCCTGGTCACTGGTGGAATTAAGAAATCTAGCAAAAAGTAAGCTGCTCCTTGTGCCTGAGGCAATGATGACCCTTAGTTCCATTCCTGTTTAAACACCTGGATTCCCTGCCATGATATCTGTTGCCACCTATAGCTAGAATGAAGTGTTGTCTTGGAACCTGTTGTACATTTAAGAACAAACTTTTGTAAAAAAACAAAAACAAAAAAAAAAGGATAGAGTTGCCATGGACTGAGATGGGAAGGCTGTGTGTGGAAAATGTTTTGGGTGGGAAATCCATAGATCAGATTTGGGTATGTGGAGTTTGAAATGAAATTCCAATAATTCAAGTGAGAGAATGTGGTAGAATAGTCTACCTCATGGTAGAACGAGGATGAATCCCTGAACAGAGAAACAGAACCTGGCATGGGAGCAGGTGAGGAGGGAAAGATGGTGCTCTTATTGCTAATCCTACTGGATTTGAGGTGCTGGGGCGGGGGCAGGCGAGAGGAAAGGTCTAGGGAGAGTTGGCAATGCCACGCTGGTGCTCAGGAGAGATTGTGAGGCTAGAAAGAGAAGGAAAACCCCCTCCCCCAGGGGTAACAGGTGTCATTTTGTTGTCTTTTTGTTTAATCACTAAGTCGTGTCTGACACTTGTGACCCCGTGGACTGTAGCTCGCCAGGCTCCTCTGCCCATGAACTTCTCAGGCAAGAATACTGGAGTGGGTTGCCAGTTCCTCCTCCACGGTATCTTCCGGAGCTAGGGATGGAACCCACGTCTCCTGAATTGCAGGCGGATTTGTTACACCTGAGCCACCATGGTGATTAGGGAGGCAAGAGAGAACAGTCAAAGGTAATCAAGGAAGGAACAGAACACGCAAGGTCAGGGGCCAGGAGGGCTCCAGGGAAATCCTAATAGGAAATTCAGCTAATGTTAAGGTGTCCTTGGTGGCTCAGACAGTAAAGAATCAGCCTGCAATGCGGGAGACCTGGGTTCAATTCCTGGGTTGGGAAGATCCCCTGGAGGAGAGAATAGCAACCCACTCCAGTATTCTTGCCTGGAGAATCCCCAAGGACAGAAGAGCCTGGTGGGCTGCAGTCCATGGGGTTGTAATGAGTCGGACGCAACTGAGTGACTAAGTATAGTACAGGCTACAATACCTGTAACAATACAAGAGATTATTTATGTCAAGATATGTGCTTCAGAAAGATCCTTATCAGAAAACTGTTTATGAATTTGCACCTAGAGTATAAACTACAAAATTTAGCATTAAAAGTAAACTGATACTCATTATTAAATAGGCCATGGGTGAATCCCGGAATGTATAAATGTACAGTATTCTCAAGCTGTATTTTGTTATATAGGCACAGGAAAGATGTGCCCATGACATGGATGGACCCCAGTGAAGGTAAGTTTTCTGTGCTACATCCCCTTTGCTATCATTGATTATTTATATACGTTCTTAGATTTTACTTACACCTTCCTTATCTGCTGTTTGCAGACAGAAATCCATGAATGAAAATAGATTCCAAAAGCCTTTTAAAATAATTTGTAGATTATTTATTAAATGCCTTGGCTCTCAATCTCTGCCTGATTAAGCCATTTGCAAAACAGAAAAAATTAACCCAACTAAAGGTTATAATTACGTTGAAAAGATTTCTTTCTTATCAAATGGACTGTTGACTTTTTGCCTTTTGATTTAGAAAGGAAGATAGCCTTTTCCAATTCTCTGAAATTTTAATTGTATGTTTCCTTATCTTGACTGAGAAAGATCTGCTTCCTCCTCTCTCACTTCTTTCAGAGTATGATCCCAATATGGGGTTATCAAAGGTTAAGTTTATAATTGTTTAGTGCACTGCAACTAACTGCTCCAGTGGAATTTCCCTCCTCCCATCAGATTTCCTCCGTATTCATATTTGGTCAAAAGGAATTCAACTCTTATTGTACTCCAAGTATAAGTGGTGGCAGCCTTTTGCCTGGCTCCAGGAACATCAGGGCAGATGTGCACAAGCATAGCAGTGGTGCTCTTGCTTCTTTCGGCCTTTAGGTGAATTTTAGACCTGGCATTGAGTTTAGATTTCTGAGTAAAGTAAGAAAGCCTTAGAAAGTTGAAAGGTTTTCATTTTCAAAATACTCAGGAACAGTGTAGCTCTTCATTAGGGCCCAGAAGGGAGACTAAGGGGGGAGGGGGAAAGCAGGAGATGAATGACCTTTGGTAAGCTGTGGACTTCAATGCAGGCTGAGAATAGAGACCGTTCTGAGGGATGTGCAGAGGCAGCTTATGGGTAGGGTGAAAGCTTTCACCAGATTCCCGACTTCTCTCCATATTCCATCAAGAATTTTAAACAGCACAGTGGAGATGACCAGATTGTCAGCAAAGGAAAAAAGGGAAGCAGAAAGCAATGTGGTTTACAGTGGGTGACAGAGAATGAATCCTACTCAACATAACATGAACGCATCTTTGTTATCTCCCCATGTTTTTCAAGCTTTTCAGCAAAAATAAACAAGAGGAAATTACATTAATAACAAAGACTTTCCAGCATCCTCAGAGAAGTAGCTTTTACTTTATTTATTTTTTGGCCTCCCTGCACGTTAGTTCCCAGACTAGGGATCGAACCCGTGCCCCTGCAATGGAAGCTCAGAGTTTTAACCACTGGACCACAAGAGAGGTCTGAGAGCAGTAGCTCTTAACTCGTGCCACAAAGAATCACAACCACCAACAACATCTGTATTTGGTAGACTCTTCCCTCTAGCTCCAGGACTGGACACAAAAGAAAAACAATAGAAGAACTGAGGAGTAGAGAAGGCTTAGACATGACCACAAGACATAGCTGCTGACCCTCTGCTCTGGGGGTGGTTGTGAATCCGTCCATAGCCCTTGGCATAGTCAGGGAGAAGATCAACAATGCAGATATGACTGAATTCCAGTTTGCTGGGACTCGATCACTGAAACTGCAACCCCCTCACTTCCCAAACTCTCTGGGACACCTGTTCTACTTTTAAATGCACAAAACTCTAAGAGGGGTGTAGTTTTCTGGCGACTCTCATAGCGGAGGAACAGGAATAGAGGAGGGAAGGAGTGATTTCCTGCTTCTTCCCCCTCCATCCTACAGAGGAGCCCTGCCGGGGCTGGCCATCTCTAGAGGGGCCAACAGCTGTCCCGGGTCCGGAGCCCACTGCAGTGCATGGTAGTGTGCAGAAGAGGATCCCTGCTCTCTCTGCTAGGTAACGCTCCCCTGCGCTCACGCTCCACTTAACCGCCCGACCTTATCTGAAGATTTCCCAGAGCGGAAACCCCTCTGTTTGCCACCGGGATGCGCGGGTCATGCGCGCGGCCATCTTGTCTACGCTCCCTTTCGCCTAGACACGCCCCTCACGCCGCAACACGTCACTTCGCTTATCCTACGTCACGGCCCCCGCGCGCTCCGCCCACGTCCCGACGAAACCTGAAGTTCCCCCGCCCCCGGCCACACTCCCCGGGTCGGAGCCCGAAACTCTTCTCCGCCCAGCCTTCCACCTGCTTTTCGCCCTGACCCTGACTATACCTCTGCTGCCATCGCTCCAGGCTCCCAGCCGCGGCGACGAGCCTGCGCGGTAAGTTGGTCCCGCCTCTGGCCTCCGCCTGGACCCACCCTTCTTTGGCGCTGGACCATCTTTGTCGCACTCCTTAGAGCGTCAAAGCCACGCCCTCACGGACCATCCACGTTCACGGTACGTCCTTACGTTGCGCCTACACCAGGGCCCGCCTTTCTCTTACGTCACTTACGTCTTGTACGCCACTCCTCGCTATCGACACTCATCGGAATCCTTTCACATTCCTTCTATCCCTCGGGTCATGCTTGTTGAGCTGACACCACGCCACTCCCTTTGTGCTTATGTCTCTTCTTCCACTCTGATAGTTTATCTGCCCTCTGCCTGAGCTCACACCCCGCAGTCTCGACCAACTCTGTCTTGCGCTTCTGAGCGACTATGCCACGCCCTTAACGTGCAGATTGAGTCCAACATTTTCTGGTCACGCCTCTGTGCTACTCCTAGGCCCCTCCTCTCCCGACGTTGCCGTCGCTGACGCTCCTTCCCACGGTGTCCAGGCCCGTCCCTCAGGTCCCTGCCGCACCACATGATCCTGAGGTCTTCTTTGATCACACTCCGCGCACGCGCGTTTCCTTGTATTCCGTCGTGGCCACTCCCTGGATTCCCAGGACATCCACTTCTGGTTACACTCTTGGCAGATCCACGCCCCCTGCTCTCCCCTACTTGGCCGAGCCTGATCTTGAGAAACCTCAGAGAAGCGGAGCTTACGAATTTCTGGAGGAAATCGTCCAGGTCTCAGAGCTAGATGTTGGCGGCTTTTATAGGGTGAAACGGACTTGCAGGTTTCTGCTTCTCGCCTAAAAATAAGTTTGCTTCATATTTCTCCGGGTTCCAAACACCACAACCCCAAGAGCAGAAACCGGGTAGGAAAGGTATCTGAGGGCCACCTGAAACTATGTTCCTACCGGTTCACCAACCGAGTTTAAATAGCGGGCTGCATGGATTAAGCACACTCCTCTACTTCCTAATGTCTCCTTCGACGACTTTTTAAGGTACCTAGTGCCCTCCTCGGAGAAGGCAATGGCACCCCGCTCCAGTACTCTTGCCTGGAAAATCCCATGGACGGAGGAGCCTAGTAGGCTGCGGTCCACGGGGTCGCTAACAGTCGGACACGACTGAGTGACTTCACTTTCATTTTTCACTTTCATGCATTGGAGAAGGAAATGGCAACCCACTCCAGCGTTCTTGCCTGGAGAATCCCAGGGACGGGGGAGCCCGATGGGCTGCCGTCTGTGGGGTCGCACAGAGTCCGACACGACTGAAGTGACTTAGCAGCAGCAGCAGTAGTGCCCTCCTGCTGTGTAGGGCCTGTGAAGATAACACTACACTTAGATTTCTGCTTGTGGACCCCTTCTTTGAGAGGTCTTTACTGTCTCGGTTTACAATTCTGGGTCCACAGAGAAAAGAGTGAAGAGGTTATTACCAACTTTTTTTTTCCCTTCCTGTCCAGAAATCTTTGAATGGGCACTCTTAGAAGAAGGGCACTTTCCATTAGCCATTCAGTTCATGCACTGAAATCATATTTATGGAGTAGTATGTTCCAGTGCCAAGAGCGACTTCAAAGAGCTTATAGCCTGAGGTTTCCCAGCTTGGTTTTGGATGGCATAAGAATTGAAGAGAAAATTAGCTAAGATCTGGTAAGGGGGTTGGTTATGGGTGGAAAAGGACTTGGTAAATGCCTCTCTTTTTAAAATTGAGGTTTAATTGACATATTACAATATATTGGTTTCAGGGGTACACATAATGATTCATTACTGATATAATTGTGAAATGATCACCACAGTAAATCTAATAAACATCCACACATAGTTACAAATTTTTTTCTTGTGATGAGACATTTTAAAACACTCTTTGCAACTTGAAGATATACAACACAATATTGTTAACTGTAGTCACCTTTCTGTACTTTACATCCCTATGACTTATTTATTTTATAAATAAGTATAGCTTTTCACTCAGTTCAGTTGCTCAATCCTGTCGGACTCTTTGTGACCCCGTGGACTGCAGCTAGGCTTCCCTGTCTGTCACCAACTCCCGGAGCTTGCTCAAACTCATGTCCATTAAGTCGATGATGCCATCTACACATCTCATCCTCTGTCATCCACTTCTCCTGCCTTCACTCTTTCCCAGCATCAGGGTCTTGTCCAGTGAGTTAATTATTTGCATCAGGTGGCCAAAGTATTGGAGCTTCAGCTTCAACATCAGTCCTTCCAATGAATATTCAGGGTTGATTTCCTTTAGGATGGACTGGTTGGATCTCCTTACAGTCCAAGGGACTCTCAAGAGTCTTCTCCAACACCACAGTTCAAAAGCATCAATTCTTTGCCACTCAGCATTTTTTATGGTCCAACTCTCACATCCATACATGACTGCTGGAAAAACCATAGCTTTGACTAGACAGACCTTTGTTGGCAAGGTAATGTCTCTGCTTTTTAATATGCTGTCTAGGTTGGTCATAGCTTTTCTTTCAAGGAGCAAGCATCTTTTGATTTCATGGCTGCAGTCACCATCTTCACTGATTTTGGAGCCCCCCCCCAAAATAAAGTCTGTCACTGTTTGCATTGTTTCTCTGTTTCCCATGAAGTGATGGGATCGGATGCCATGATCTAGTTTTTTGAATATTGAGTTTTAAGCCAGCTTTTTCCCTCTCCTCTTTCACTTTCATCAAGAGGCTCTTTAGTTCCTTTTCACTTTCTGCCATAAGGGTGGTGTCATCTGCATATCTGAGGTTATTGATATTTCTGCCAGCAATCTTGATTCCAGGTTGTGCTTCACCCAACCCGGCCTTTCTCATGATGTACTCTGCATATAAGCTAAGTAAGAAAGGTGACAACATACAGCCTTGTTGTACTCCTTTCCCAACCAGTCTGTTGGAACCAGTCTGTTGTTCCATGTCCGGTTCTAACTGTTGCTTCTTGACCTGCATACAGATTTCTCAGGAGGCAGGGGATGTGGTCTGGTATTCGCATCTCTTGGAGAATTTTCCACAGTTTGTTGTGATCCGCACAGTCAAAGGCTTTGGTGTAGTCAATAAAGTAGAAGTAGATGTTTTTCTGGAATTCTCTTGCTTTTTCTATGATGTAGAAGATGTTGGCAGTTTGACCTCTGGTTCCTCTGCCTTTTCTAAATCAAACTTGAACATCTGGAAGTCTTCAGTTCATGTACTGTTGAAGCCTAACTTGGAGTACTTTCGCTCATTTTACCCACCACCCCCTGCCTTTGGCAACCCCCAATCTGTTCTCTGAATCTGTGAGTTCAGGTTTGTGTGTGTGTGTGTGTGTGTGTTTAGATTGCATGTATAAGTGTGATCATAAGGTATTTGTTTCCTTTGTCTGGCTTATTTCATTTAGCATAATGCCCTGCAGGGTCATTTGTTTGTTTTTGAGATGCACAGTTTTTCTTGATGTTTAGTCCCAACTAAAGTTAGAAATCCTAACTCCTCATCATAATGATGCTATGAACTAAGTAGGAAGCGAGTGTCTTAAAGAATTTCATACAGAACCTCTCAATGTAAACTGTTGCCACAGTAAAAAAGCACAGTTCATTAAATCAATTCTGTGAACCACCCACACTTTCCTGTTTATTTGAGATCACAGACCTTTAATGGTATGACTTAGGGCAGCGTTTAGATCATTATTCCCCATGATGGCAAGTAAGTTTCAACTCACATGTCCACTGACTGAATAAGTGCATTGGAGTTTTGTGATTGAGTCCAGGCTCAGAAGTAAAACGTTCTGTAATAGATTAACAATGTCTTTTGTGGGTTCAGGAACTGCAAAAACTTATCTGGCATCTCCGATTTGTAGTAATAGAGGTCTTACATGCATGTCTTTTAGGCAGTCTTCAGAAACATTTCTTACTGTTAGGTTTTTGATGATTTCATACAGTAGAAAGATCAAGGTCATTGTCACTGACCACAAGTTAAGGGCAAAAACTTTGATCTTTTGATTACTTCATGTACTTTGTGTATCAACCAGAATGAGGGTAGCTTAAGCTTCTGTTATGAAAATGAGAGCATCTAACCTAAAAGATGCAAGGCCCCTCTACCTCTTTGTGCGTGTGTACTCGGTCACTTAGTTGTGTCCAACTCTTTGCAGCCCCATGGACTGTAGCCCACCAGGCTCCTCTGTCCATGGAATTTTTCAGGCAAGAATACTAGAATGGGTTGCCATTTCCTGCTCCAGGGGATTGTCCCAGCTCAGGGGTGGAACCCACGTCTCTTGTGTCTCTTGCATTGGCAAGTGGATTCTGTACTTCTGTGCTGCTTGGGAGGCCCTTTACCTCTTTATGGAGGTTGGCAACAGCGGTACCTAGTGGCAGGCCTAAGGGTGATTGGGTAACACTAACTGGCAGTCAGATACAAGATTTAAGGATGGAAAATAGTACTCCATAGAGCATGGTTACAGTAATTTTAACCCCCCCAAAAATATCATGACTTGTTGAAACCATGAGAAAACTCTTAATACAATACCCAAGCAGCGTTGGAAATGTCAATAAAATCTTGTTTTTATTGCATAGGACTCATTTTTTTTTAATTCCTATTTTTAAAAATTTTATTTATTTTCATTTCATTTCATTCATTTTATTTATTTCATTTCGTTTCATTTATTTTCATTTATTTATTTCATTCAATTTATTTTCATTATTATTTTCATTTATTTCATTATTTTATTTCATCTGTTTATTTTCATTTATTATTTATTTATTTCATTCATTATTTCATTCAATATATACTTCATTGAAGTATAATTGGTTTACAAAAATGTGTTAGTTTCAGATGTACAGCAAAGTGATTCAGCTATATATATTTTTTTTCATATTATTTTCCTTTATAGGTTATTATAAAATATTGAATATAGTTCTCTGTAATAGCAGTAAATCCTTGTTGCTTATCCACCCCCTCTCTTCTTTGGTAGCCATAAGTTTGCTTTCTATGTCTATGAGTATTTTTGTTTTATATGAAGATTCATTTGTAATACTTTTTAGATTCTACGTAAAAGTGTTATCATATCATATTTGTCTTTCTCTGTCTCACTTCATTTAGTATGATAGTCTGTAGGTCCATCCATGTTGCTGCAAATGGCAATATTTCATTCTTTTTTATGGTTCACATCCCACTGTGCATCTATACTACATCATCCTAAGCCAGTTGCCTGTTGATGGGCATTCAGGCGGCCTCCATGTCCTGGCTGTTGTAAATAGTGCTGCTGTGAACATTGGGGTGCATGGAGCTTTTCAAATTAGAGTTTTCATCTTTTTTCTTTTTTTTTAGTTTTCTTAAGGAATCTGCATCCTATTTTCCATAGTAGCTGCAACAATTTACATTCTACATGGGACTCATTTGAATGTATTGGTCTACATGCACAAGATGAGACAGTCAGTCACATATGCATTCTGTTTATGAAAGTGTTCTTTAAATTGCTCCCTTAGGAATATAAAATTGGCAGAATTATACTCAGTTTGTCTGAATTAATCTTTATTTCTAAAGATTAGTGATTAACTTTCTCTGAAGCTGAAAAATGTTACCCTGTAGGGGTGAAATAAAGGTTATAGTTGTTGATTAACGTACAAAATTTGACTAGCCTTCGAATATTATAGCTTTGGGATTTTTTTCTCATCTAAAAAGGGCATAAGGTATGGGAGTGGAGACAGAAGTTTTCCAAAGCCCAGGGTTCCTGATTTGTCAAAGTACTGGGAGTTGTCTTTCTCTGGTGGAGATGGTCAAAAAAATTGCAGTGTACTTCATGATACTTCATTTCCATGGTCTTAAGTGCCTTAGAATGCCTATTTATGATTGAAGTAAGTCAATTCAGTTTTATTATCAAATATTCATGAGCCATGAGAAATGCAAATGGAATCCCTACCCTTCAGGAACTTAAAATTTGAAGGATCCAGAAGCAAATCATGTTGGCAATAGATCCATGTGCAAATGTGAACAAAATGCTGTGGAAACACAGAACAGAGAATGAAAAGTTAGTAGAATGGACAAGTCCACAACAAACAACAGCTAAGAATCTATAGCAAAAAGAAAAGAAAGATTTCTCAAAGGAGGTGATCATTAAGATAGACCTGTAATGGTGGTTAAAATATTTAAAGATTAAAAAATGAAAGCTCACAGTATTCAGGTTATTCTAGGTTTGCAAATTACCTGATTGTGACAATGAAGCAGAGCAATCAGAGTTAAAATTTCAAAGCTGCATTTGTCCTCCATACTACATCTTGTTTTATCACAGGTAAATGGAGCATACATATCCCCCACATGCATTTACAACTCTGATGAACTTTAAAAGGCATCTTATGTGAGCCAAAAGACCAACTCATGTGTTTTCTTTTCGTGTGATCTCATATTTAATTCATTCTCCGGATCAATAGTTACGTGCCGAGAAACTGCTTTCCAGTAGTGTTGTGGATTATGAAAAAGCAAAGAGAAATCAACTTCGCTTTCCTGTCTCAGGAGACTCAGTGCCTTTTGTATTGCTCATGGCAATAGTAGTCTCAGCTTTTTACCTGCATTCTTGAAACTCTAAACATTGCCAGTAATAGGGCCATATTCTGAATGTTTGAAACCACTTTAGTTGTCATCATTACCACTGTTAATGATAAATTATTAAGCTCCTATTTGTGAAATTGCTGAAATGAGCATTGTATGGAACAAGTTTGATATGAATTTTCTGGAGGTTTAATACTTAGAATTGTGCATGAAAATAAAGACTAAGTATGTGCAAGATTTTGAAAAGTGGAAGAAAAAACCCCACTATGTTGAGAGTCAAGAACGATAGCATCTAGTTCTGTGTTCACCACTTTTACTGAACTCTCAAGCTCTTTAGTTGTTAGAATCTTTTTTAAGTACATTCCAACTGATCGAGACCTTGTAAGAAAGTCTTCATGTTTTAAGTCAAGTTATTGACAGTATCTTATTTTATCATTAAACGTTTTCTTTTTCTATTCATCTGACAGGACCTATAAAAGGCAATATTTTTAATCATTTCAGTTTTGGCTGCTGTTTCTTTTGCTAATGACAAATACTTTCTAATTTTCTAATACTTTTCTAAATACTGGGGTATAGAAAAATTAAAACGATTATTGTAGACTATTTAGAAAATAGAATGAGATCACTGTACATTTGTACTTGTTATGTCATGTGGCCAGAACAGTATTCCAAGGAAAATTCATAGCCACAGGTATTTTCATGTTAACTGAGAAAGATTAAAAATAAATAAGCCTATTAGCCAGTTCAAGAGTTATAAAAAGAACCAAAAAACCTGTATGATGGCGAGAGTAAAGAATAATTGTAAAACTGGATGAATCAGGAAGCAGAGGAATTAAAAATTAAATGTAAGATCTTTGATTAACCAACAAAAAGAGTAGGTAAATCTCTGGAAAGAACAGTGGAAAATGAGAAAAATTTAATATGTAACTGGGAAATATAAAGGGAATATAACAATGTATGGAGTATTTTATGAGATATGTATTGTATGCAGTCTATGAGAGGACTGGAAAATCTTAATGAAATGAGTGCTTCTCTTGGATATTGTAAACAGCGAAAAGGGAAAGAAATATGAAACTTGCAATTAATGACATTATAAGAAAGTTTTAAAATTAAGAGCTCTTCCTCCAAAATATATATAGTCTAGATTCTTCAACTCTGAATATTTAATTAATTTCTTGTGCATTTTCAAGTATTTGTAAATGTAGATAATGTTACAAAACGTTCTGTACCGTTTTTCAAGGTGGTATGGTAAGGATTGGAAAAAGGAATCAGCACTTGAATAGGAACCTAAATGGTATTCTTCTATGAAAATGGATTTAAAAAGCTAAAGAAAACAAACACAGCAAATAAGTCCTGAAGAAGGTTAGAAGTAATCAAACTAAGCTTATCTAAGGATTGGATCAACCTAAAGAAATTTTTTAATATAACATGCCAAGTCGTAAAAATTCTAGGCTCATATTAGTAGATATTGAAAAGGCAGGTGATAAAATTTAATGTCAGTTATTGACAAAAGGAAATTTTCAGTAAGTTAGGAATAAAAGGTGTTTTTATCTTATGATATATCAAATTTAAAGTGACTCACTGGGGGATTCCCTGGCTGTCCAGTGGTTAAGACTCCGTGCTTTCATTGTCGAGGGCATAGGTTCAATCCCTGGTCAGGGAACTAAGATCCCACAAGCCACACTGCACAGCCAAAATAAATAAATAATTATATTAAAAAATGTAAAATGACTCACCAGATCCCGTGGGGAGCAGCATTCCCATTAGGGTGAGGAAGAGGACAAGGGCCCATGGGGTTCCCACTGTGAGGCTGCCCTGTTCTCACAGGGCCACTACAATGAGACCAAACAACTGATACCATCACAAGAGAACGCACAAGAAGATTCAAGGCTAAGGAACGTGTGCTTCAACCATTAAAATATATTCACACTGGTCTTCCATATGGGTGGTATTATAGGAATTTTGTACTTTTCTCTTCTTGCTTCTCTGTATATAGTGTACATAACTTCTGTTGCCCTTTTCTCTGTTGATTTTTAAAATAAGGCAACAAATATTGAGAAATCATAATTCAAAAGAGAAGACAGCTTCTTCTCTTTTCAAATGAATGGCCTAAATACAGTTCACTGTTTTACTGTCTGCAGTCCTCGTAAGTAAAAGCAAAAGAGATACTTGATATTTTTATGAAGTCTTAAGGCTAAAGCAAGACTGAATCAGATTCCTATCTCTCCAGGGCTTTACTATATGCAAATAATCAGCTTTGTTACAATCTCTATCTATTCCCTGCCACCCTCCTCCCCGCAGGATGCCACTGTCTGGTCTAACATTTCCTAAGATAAGTTCATCTAGTCTGACTTTGTTTTCAGGGGTTAGTTATTCAGGCCCTTCCTTCTAGGAAATTTCCATTTCCCCTAATAGTGAAATTTCTGGAATGACTGGGTTAACTTTTGGCCACATCTCTCTCTAGTACAACTTTTCCTGACTCTGTACCCTGGCAACCGAGGTGAAGGAGATGAAGAAAAGCTCCTTAAGTGGAGTTAGCTAACAGCAGTGGGTCATCTACAATAAGCTGTCACCCTAACCAGGAAGGGGAAATGAGAAGTGTAGTTGTTGATATTTTCCTTGTTGTTTCTTTAAAAATCCAAATTTTCTATTTAACAGTGGGGTCATCCAGTCTGATTTTTCTATTCATGGTTTTTAAGCAACAAGGTAGAATTTGGGGACTGAACTCATGTAGAGGTGGTGTGGTAGAGCGGAAAGCCTGCTGGGGGCTTGATTGGCATCTGTAGAATGCCCACGAGGGGACGGTTCTTCTCCACTCTACTCACTTCTCCACTCAGAGCATCTCTGAAGTTTTGTTACAATGTCCTTTTTGACCAGTGATGACCCAAGACATAGTCCGGTTCAGCATAGTGGAGATAGGGTTCAGCTGTAAGTCATCCAGGCTGGTAAAGCAACACCCATTCCACTTCTCCTGTTGCCACCAATGCCTTAAACACTGGATTCTTGGTTTTCTCGTATGTAAGATGATTATAATGCAGCAATGTGGGGCGCTGTTTTGAGGATTAGAGAAATAATCCAGCGAAGCTAGTTCATGGTGAAAGTGAAAGGTTGCTCAGTTGTGTCCGACTCTTTGCGACCCCATGGACTATACAGTCCATGGAATTCTCCAGGCCAGAATACTGGAGTGGGTAGCCTTCCCTTCCCCAGGGGATCTTCCCAACCCAGGGATCAAACTTAGGTCTCACGCATTGCAGGTGGATTCTTTATCAGCTGAGCCACCAGGAAAGCCCAAGAATATTGGAGTGGGTAGCCTATCCCTTCTCCAGGGGATCTTCCTGACTCAGGAATCAAACCAGGGTCTCCTGCATTGCAGGTGGATTCTTTAGCAACTGAGCTATCAGGGAAGCCCCAGTTCATGGTAGGTAGTTCCTAATTACTGTTGTATAACCACACTGACCATTGTAGTCACTAGCCATATATTTTTACATTAAATTAATAAAAATTCAGTTTCTCAGCATCAGTAGCCACATTTCAGGTGCTCAACAAGCCACCTACACCTAGTGGCCAGCACATTGTATGTGTTGTATACATATTGTATACTGCAGATATAGAACATTTCCATCATCACAGAATGTTCCATTGGGTAGCACTGCTCTACATCATTAACTTTAATTTTACACAACTACCAGACCTTAGGGCTGACCAAAAGCATTCTCTTTGATTTGGAAGCTCTCCTGAATGTTTACCTTTGGAGGTGAGAGTCAGATGAAGCCAGTCTTGGAAGGGTGTCCTTTGTTCACCAGAGATAGAAAGGAGTGATGTTTGTTTCCTAAATTAAGATAGTCTATCTATAAACCAGATATTTCAATCCTGAAAAGACGGGAGAGTTCACAAGGTAAACCTCCAGAAAGGACTAATTCTTTTCACTGTGCATTTAACCAGACCACAGAAGGAAGGGCCGGGGATGATTCCAACTTCTGAGTCAGCAGAGAAAACATTCTTTGGAGGTAGAGTTTGGAAAGGACAACTAATCTGTTTTCCAAGCAGATTTTCATAAATAACTGACAGGAGATGGGCTGCTTCTATCAAAGTATTAACCCAAATGATGGGGGTTAATCATTAAACCTTTTAGGTGGTGGCTTGCTTCTTTGTCTCATATTCTAATCCGGGTCACAGAATGGCTAAGGCAGCTTTAAGTGAAGGGTGATTTTTTTTTTCCTTCCGTTTGCCTTGTGTTTTCCACTCTGAAAGAATGTTGTGGCTGCTCTTTTTTCTAGTAACTGCTATTCGTGCCGATCTCTGTCAACCAGGTACGTAAGCCTTGAAACTTTGAAATAGATTAACAGTTTTCTGAATGATTGACAAGTCTCTGACTGAAAGACTTTATTTTTCTAAATCTGCCGCTGTGTTGTGTCTTGAAACTTGAGCCTATGAATGTTTTATGAGCTTGAAAGAAAAGTTTCAACCATGTAAGATGATTGCAGTTAAACTTTCAGAAGTATTGCGGCAGTTTAATTGCAATCTTTGTTCTATTAATTTTTTTTAAAAAAGTGAAAGTGAAAGTCGCTCAATCGTGTCCGACTCTTTGCGACCCCATGGCCTGTACAGTCCGTGGAATTCTCCAGGCCAGAATACTGGAGTGGGTAGCCTTTCCCTTCTCCAGAGGATCTTCCCAACTCAGGGATCAAACCTAGGTCTCACGCATTGCAGGTGGATTCTTTATCAACTGAGCTACCAGGGAAGCCCAAGAATACTGGAGTGGGTAGCCTATCCCTTCTCCACAGGATCTTCTTGACTCCGGAATCGGACCAGGGTCTATTGATTTCAGTTTCATTAAATATTAGGATTTATCAGGCTCCATTTTGACAGATTTTATCATCATGTACTGCTCTTTTTTCTCTCTGGCAGATGCAGAAAATGCTTTTAAAGTGAGACTTAGTATCAGAACAGCCCTGGGAGATAAAGCAGTAAGTGCAGATCCTGCATGTTCCTTTAAAATTTTGTTTGCTAATAGCACTGCTTTCTCTGATAATGAGCCTCTATGCATAGTTATCTTAAACTTGCACAAACTACTTCTAAAGACGTCAAATCTGATATTTTCTTAAAGCAAAAATATTTGTAGTAAAATAGAAATTGTTAATAAAGTGATTTTGTCTGAAGTATTTAATCTGTGGTGTATCCTGGAAAATATGCGAAGTTCTGTACTACCCAAAACAGGCCTGGTTTGGGCTCTGTTCCTCACTGTGGTGGTCATTTTAATTTTGTCAGTCACTTTTCTCATCATTGAAAAGAGGGCATGTTTCACCTATGTAAGATCTTTCATGGCACAAAATGTTCCACTTCTATGGTCACTTGTCTTCAATTCTCAAATATCAAGAAAGCAGCATGAAATGTATGTTCATGAAATTAAAGTTAATAAAACACTCATGGGGCTCCGGTAGCTATAGGAACAGTAAAGACTCGAATTAATGAGATGGAGTTGTGTCATTCTAGTTTCAGTTTGCCAGTGTGGTCTATGAAAATTTTCCCCAATAGAAGGTGAGAGTAAGATGCCTCAGGCTAGAGATGATAAAAAAAATGCTGAAGAAACTTGGACATATTCGGTTTGCAAGGCAATCCACTATTTTGTTCACTCAGTGAGTAATAATCATTCTAACACCAACATTCCTTGAAGAACTTAGCGTTCTTTCTTCCTGGGACCCTTCTAATCACTTTGCCCACATTAGCTCGTTTAGCTCTCACAACAACCTTTTGAGGAAGATGACGTGGGTATTCCCATTCTCATTAGGTGGATGAGAAAACAGAGGTACAAAGACATTAAGTGACCTACTCATGATCTCAAGTCAGCAGGGGGCAGTGGTCAGGTTTGAGGGCAGAATCCACCATCTCTGCCAGTGCGTAGGGTTGCTTTTCCCAGAATCCTCTGAGCGCAGGCACCATGCTGGATGCTTGTATGTGGTACAGCTAAAACTAGACTTATCCTTGCCCTTGGGGAGCTTATAGTCATGGGATTGGTTGCATATTCAATGAACCAAATGCAAGTGTGCAATCTCGACAAGCATTTCAGCAAAGAGAAGTCCACAGGGACTTTGGCCTCATTAGAGGCCACAGGACCTGGCATTTGCTGCGAGGTCTAAAACACTAGTAGAAGTGAACCTGGGGAATACAAGGAAAGAGGGTGAAGGGACTAGCACATGCAAAGGCTTATTACAAAGGAGGAACTTGGGAGGAGTGAAGGGTGGAAGGATGGCCAAGGTGTTTGGAACTGGAGCAGTGCAGAGGAGCATCACATGTAATAAGCTTCAAGAGAAAGGAGGGGTCAGGCCAAAGAATGTGTTGAGGAGTTTTGGTATTAATTTCTAAAGCAAGTGGGGGTTTCGTGGAAGGGGTGTCATGACAGAATGTGTGTTTGCAAGACACTTTGGCCACAGAGCAGAGGACAGACTCAAAGAGACTAGAGTGGACAGAAGGTAGGCGGTGGGAGCAGTATGGGTGAGAGAAGATGGCCATTTGGAGTCTGGTGTGTTGATGGAGAGAGGGGCAGTGAAAGGTTTTGAGAGCCATGGGATGGGATGACAACGGAGGGAAGAGGAAAGGTCAAGGATAAGCAAGTAGATGGATGATGGCCCATTTATGACTCAGGGAACTGAGAATAGATAAGAAAACCATAGGTTTTGGACTTACTGAGTTTGAAGCATTATTGAGCTGGCTTGAGATATCCATTCCCGCGTCACTTGCACTGCAAGTGATGATGACAGTGCTGATGAAGGTGGAGGATGGCCAGAGGAGAGGGGATGGCCTTGAACTTAGTGATTCTTAAAGCCCTTGCAGAGGAGGGGGAACTTGCAAAGGAGGCGGAGGGACAGCAGGAAAACCAGGAGGATGCTGTCAGGAAAGGAAGAGCGTGCTTTCAGATGAAGGGAGTGTTCAAGAGTGTTGAGTGCTGTTGAGGGGCCAGGTGAGGGGAGACTGAAAGCTGCTCATTGTGTTGAGCAACATGAAGGTCATTGGTAACGTGAGAGAGCTGCTTTTTGGAGAGCAGGGACTGGAAGGCAGGTGGAGGAGGTTCAGAAAACGCAGTCAGTGACCGGGTGCAGACAGAAGGATGGACAACTCCTTCAAGAATTTTGGTTGTGAAGGGCAGGAAAGAAAGGACAATGGGTAGAAGAAGGAGGACTGAATAAAGCGATTTGGTTTTGTTATTTTAATGGGAAAGACTTAAGCATAGTTCAGAGTCAACGAATAGCCTCCAGTCAGCATTGAATGCACAGAGGGAAACTGATATAGTTTAGATCCAGAGAAGGGCCAAAAGGAAGCATTCCTAAAGAGGTGGATAGAAGGGCCATTGACCAGAGGAGAAACACCATATGTGGCCCTTGGGGGAGGATGTGGATAAGACATGTGCCTGTGGAAGAAGTTTTGTACTTGGTGTCAGGAGGGCGGGAGGTGGGACATGTGTCAGTGGATGACCTGAGATGTATCTATTACTTAAGAAACAAGAGTGCCTAGTGAAAGTGAGGAATGAGGGAAAGCACAGAGATGTGGGGGTACGGTGGGGGCTGAAGGAGATTTGAAACAGTCATTGTGAACCATGAGGGAAAGAAAACTGATGGAGACCCCTAAGGGGATGCCAGGCAGTTTGGGAGTAGGTCACCATGAATTGAGTTAAGCCATACTGTTTTGTGATTACACACCTAAAATGTGGGGTCAGCCACCTTAGTTTGCTAGGGCTGCTATAATAGTACCACAGACTCGGTGGCTTAAACAATGGAAATTTGTTTCCTCTCATTCTGGAGGCTGGAAGTCCAAGATCAAGGTGTCAGAAGGGTTGATTCCTTTTGAGTTCTGTGAGGGAGGGATGTGTTCAAGACCCATCTCCTTGGCTTTTAGATGGCTGTGTTCACATGTTTTCCCTCTGGGTCAGTGTCCAGATTTCCTGTTCTTACAATGACACCCATCATATTGCATTAGGACCCACCCAAATGATCTGATTTTAACCTAATCACCTGGGTAAAGACACTGTCTTCCATATATGGTTATATTTTGAGGTACTTGGGGTTAGGATTTAACATACAAATTTCTTTGTGGGAGAATACAATTCAGCCCATCCCATGCACATACACTCAAGTTTTCAGCTAAGAAAATGAAAACTTGTACTGGTATTAATACAGGAAAGGAAGCTGAGGTGGGGAGTCAGCTTATGAGGGAAGAGAGAAAGGAAGAAAAGGAATCAAGTGTTTACATACAGGATGAGATGTCCAAATGCCCTGTTTGTTGACTGGTTACTAATACTGCAGATTTTGAAGAAGAGTATGCAGTGGGAAACCCACCACACGTGCAGTAATAGAATAACCAGGAGATTCTATCCTAAACATTATGGTGACATGATTTATCATGGTCCCCAGTCTTTTTTTACATAAGATGAAAGAGAGAGACACAGACGGACACACACACCCCAACACCACTGTGGCCACAGTTAGAACCCAGTGGACCAGTTTTTATTCCATGCCTCTCTACTTTTCATTCTCTGTGTTACTTCTCTTTCAGTATGCCTGGGATAGAAATGAAGAGTATCTCTTCAAAGCAATGGTGGCTTTCTCCATGAGAAAAGTTCCCAACAGAGAAACAACTGAGTAAGTAAACAGTGAAAAGTCTTAATTGATTGTTTGCAATATTATTTGAGATAGAATATTAACTCAAAACTCAATCTTGAAAATAATTTATTTAAATATAATTTTTAAGAGACCCACATTTTAATTTAACATTAAAAAAACCTTTATAATCTAGGTCAGCTTATAGTTTATATCATGTTCAAATAATGCTGTTCGTTCAATAGGCACTATGGAGATAAATATAAAAATTTGCAGTTATATGTCATAAGCTTTCTACATTTCTATTTTATGTATAGTTCTCTTGTTGATATGATAGATAGATGGGAAGAAAAGAGTTCTATTCTCATTGTATTGGTCTGCTCTGGTTGCCATAACAAAATACTGTAGACTGGGTGAGGTAAACAACAGATTTATTTCTCACTGTTCTGGAGGCTGAGAGTTGAAGACTAAGATGCTGACAAGGTAGGTTTCAGTCTGAGGCCTCTCCTTTCAGCTTGCAGGTCCACCCAATCTTTGTATGCTCACATGGTCTCTTCTTGGTTGAAGGAGAACTGGCAGGGGAGAGAATGAGCATTCTGGAGTCTCTTTGGATGAGGGTGCTAATCCTTTCTCTTAAATGACATCTCATTTAACTCTGATTATCTCCTTATAGGCCCTGTCTCCAAATTCGTTCACACTTAGGGTTAGAGCTTCAACATGTGAATTAGGGGAGGAGGATAAATCCATAGCACTCATTTGAAAATAATTTACATATGTATAGGTTCATCGTACTGTTGGTATCTGTCATCGCACTTTGTTTATTTTCTTGAAAGTTTTAGTACAGTTTTAATAGTTTTACATTTTTGTCTGTTCTTCTGGAGGAATGTTCCCTATTTGTGATGTTTCTTTTCATCTCTATTTGTGATTAGGGTAACACTCCTGGTTTCTCTCTACCCTCTTCCTTCACTGTTCCCCTTGAGAGGTGAAATGACTGGACTGATCTGATTGATGGGCTGAAAGGGGAAGCCGGGTGCTCTCAGCACATGTTTTTCTGTGCTGCTCCTTACACTAAATACGGAATGAGGCCCTGCCTGGGCAGGCTCACACACCCTCATGCTATTTGTGCTGTCCACAGCTATGGACTGTTTAGATGGTAGGTACCAGATCCTAAGGTGTTAAATACATTGCCTCTTACTCCAGTATGTGGTGGTAGCTGCTTTAGTTCAGCTCTCCCTGGGTCATTAGAGATGAATTTATCTCATTTCAGAATTTTTTTACAATTCAAAAGTAAATTTACCTGCTGATGAAAGTCAATGAAGTCTTTTATTTTGGTCTCCTGTTTGCTTCATTCTTTTGTCTTCTGTTAAGAACCTAGCAAAGAGGGTTTCTATTTATTGGTCTTACTCAAAGCCACAATGTATTATGCATGAGCTGTGAATATAAGGAATAAAACAGAAGAATAACATTTGGAGGAACAAAATAAACATACAATATGTGGATTTGTGTGTTCACACTCACACGCATTTTAAAATATGTAACATATTCACATGATTCTGAAAATTAAAAGAAGGGGATGTAAGGTAAAAAAAAAGTTGCCTAAGTGAACTCTTCTCCTGTTTTATAGATTTTTAGAAAAGATATATTTACTTTTATCTTACACCTTTAAACTGAAGCATTCTTTCTGAAATGATATTAATATCCTTTTTAAAATAAAAAAAGTAGAAGATTGCCTTCTAAAAAATCAAAAGGAAAAATATAAGGAGAAAAGGGAACCTTAGTTCTCTGTTGGTAGGGATGTAAATTGGTGCAGCTACTATGGAAAACAGTATGGAGTTTCCTCAAAAAACTTAAAATATGTGTAAGGGCGTAAATATATTTATTATGTTTGTAAAAATTCATTCTGTACAATTGCAGACCAAGGTTGCTCTTCTGTAATTTATGGGATATTATGTTTTAAAGACCATCTTGGAATACAGTTAGAGAACTTAGTACTTTGATGTACTAAGACCTATTTTAATATTTTACCTCTGCAAAAACTTTAAAGATGCTATTTTCAAAAAGTTTAAAAAAAAACCCTAAAAATAGAATTACCATATGACCCAGCAGACCCTTCCTGGTTATACATCAGAAGAAAGAAACATACTAATTCCAAAAGATACACACATCCCAATGTTCATAGCGACGTTATTTACATTAGCCAAGCTACAGAAGCAACCTAAGTGCCCATCAGCAAATGAACAGATATAGAAGATGTTGTGTACACACACACACACAAATGGAATACTACTCTACCAGAAAAAAAGAGTGAAATTTTACTGTTTGCAACAATGTGGACGTACCTGGGAGGGTATTATGTTTAGTGTAATTAAGTCAGACTGTTATGCCCGATGTCCGAATCCCTGAGCGGGAAGAAAAAAAGGCTTCTAAGACAATGCAACTCGCAAAAAAGGGAAGTTTATTACTGACTCGAGCCAGGGCCTTCTGCCTCACCCATCACAGTGGTGCAGGGTCAGAAAAAGCCCCGAGCCCAAGCTGTTAGCAAATTTATAAGATATGCATAAGCAATTAGTAGCTGGCTTAAGCGGATTGGTTACATGTTTGCAAAGCAATTCTATTGGTACAGACTTTCGCGGGCTTTTTCAAACCTGGGCGTTCGCGGGCTTTTCAGTTTTCCCTTTGTCTCTTACTGGGCGCATATTGATTGGCTGGCTCCAGGTTACCTGATGCGGGTAGGGAATCTTACCATTTCGGGGGAAGCTAAAACTTAATCCAGGCTGCCTGTCATGGTATTAACCCTGGCAGCCTCACAAGACACATACTGTGTGTTATCACTTCTATGTGGAATCTAAAAAATAAAGCAGACTTGTGAATATAACAAAAAGAAGCAGACTCAGATACAGAGAACAACCTAGTGACTGCCAAAGGGGAGAGGGAAGGGGGAAGGACAAGACAGCGGCATGGGATTAAGAGGTAGAGTTTGCTGTATATAAAATAAATAAGCTACAAGGATATATTGTGTAGCACAGAAAATATAGCCAATTTTTTTTAACTATAAATGGAGTATAGCCTTTAAAATTGTGAATCAATATGTTGTACCCCTGAAATTTATATAATATTGTACATAAACTATACCTCAATTAAAAAAAATGAAAAACATAAGGAAAAAAGCCATTGGTCATCTCACAATGCTAAAACCCCTCAACTAGTCTCTTTTAATCTTACTGTTATTCTTGATTAGCAGAATTTATACATACTTTTTTTTATTATACTCTTACTTCCTCTGAGTGGAAAATTTCATCTTGTGACTATGCTAAATCATGCTTTCATTCTTAGGAAAAGTTAATTTAAATTCATAATATTTTAGATTAATTTTGAGAAATTCACTTTTGAAATTTTTTATTTTCTCAAGCCTGCGCCTTGTAGGAGTCTATGAATATATGATCTGGCTTATTTGCTGAGATGTTTTAACTGGGTAAATAGGCTATATATAGTAGCTTTTGTTGCCGATGTCAGTGGAAAAAATTGAAAAGTGCAAAACTAGATTGGGGTTCAACAAATTTTTTCTGGTAAATGCTCAGTTTGAGTCTCTGCAGTACTGCTGTCAGAAGGCTGAGTGATGAGGGCTGCCTAATGAATCAGGATGTGTTTAAGATGCAGTACAGGTGCTGGGCCCAATTCTACATGTGCTGCCCTAAAGGTGGCTGCATCTTTACATGAGCACGTGGCCCTCTGGGAAAGGGGATCACACGACACAAGATGGATTGAAAACAACTTCCCAGTCAGAATGCCTCTCCCAAGTGTGACAGGTAACAGAAAAACACCAGCAGCTTGGCAAATGGATCAGATTTTAAATCTGCCTTAAAGAGGTCTTTTCGTGCTAGGGTCAGGCAGATTGAATTCTAGAGGGTGGGATGTATCCCTTTGAGGATGGCTTCAGGATTCAAATTGTGAACATGTGCCAGCTTTTAAATTTTTTTTTTCTGCCACATCATTGCTTATTCTACGGATATTGCAGAAAACTTAGAGATAATGAGGTGCACTGGATGGAAAATGTAAAGAACAACTCAATAATGAGGGCTACCCTGGTGGCTCAGTGATAAAGAACCTGCCTACCCATGCAGGAGACCCTGGAGACACAGGTTCGATACCTGGGTCAGGAAGATCCCCTGGAGGAGAGCATGGCAACACAGTCCAGTATTATTGCCTATAGACTCCCATGAACAGAGGAGCCTGGAGGGCTATAGTCCATGGGGTCACAAAGAGTCAGACATGACTTAGCAACTCAACAACAACTCACTAAAGATAGCAATGAACAGAGTAATGAAGACTCTCAATTTCATCCCAGCTTTTACCCAGTCCTAACTACAGTATCTCTTCTATCAAGCATGATCACCTCCATGACACAGGGCTAGTGTCTCCTCTGCATATTTAGGAATCTGTGAGCATCCTACCCTTGACCCAGTAGAACCAGGATGGACTCTGCAGGACAGTATTCCTTCTAGAGTGAGGTCCTGGCCACCTCCATGCAGGACTTACGTCTAGGCACCATGACCCCACGTAGGCAGTGGAAGAGAAGGTCAGGGGGCCCAGACGCAGAGGTGTGGGCCTGCAGAGAGGGGGCAGGGTATCCCCACCACCCTCCCCGGAGGACGGGTGGGATGGGTGGCAGCGGTCTGCACTCGCAGCCCACAGGGAGCTGACAGCTGGGTCCATGTGAGGACCTGGTACCCCGGCCACAGCAGTGCCAACCTTGCCTGCTCGCCTGCCCACCTCAGGTCACGCAGAGCCACCAGTAGAGAGAGGAGTCGTCTGTGAGAGGAGAGATGGGCACGTCGCTCCCCAACGTGCACACGATCCAAAGAGTAGCATGAGAGTGGCAGCACCTGGAGCTCTGGTGACGGTGTACCCAGGCACCGAGACCGTCCTGTGGGTGGGATAGAGACTGGTGCCTGCCCCTCAGCTGGAGAAGGCTGAAGGTGAAGGCCAGCTCGAGCCTGCATGAAAGAGAGGGGGTGGCTTTGCCAGCGTCTGCGCCCAGATGGCTGCTGGGGCCAAGTGGAGACCACTGAAGGGAGCTGGACGGGCCTGTGGGGCCCAAGATCCATGTGCAGGGCCCAGGAAAGGCGGAGAGTGGGCAGGCAGGGCGAGATGGGAGCCATCGTCTGTGCCAGGGAAAGGGCCAGTGCAGAGGTCGCCACACCTTCTCCGAAGGCCCCAAGTGCACTCTGGATGGACAGGAGGGCGCCCCGTGATGAGGCCACCATCAAGCAGGGGGTGCACGGGGAGCCCACCTGGGGAACCAAAGCTGGCCTTTTCCTCTCCTGCAGATCCCCGCCCCCTCCCCTGTCCCTTTTCCATCCCTCAGTGAGCAGGAGTCGGGGAGGTCAGGGGCTATGGGCAGGAGGAGTGGAGCCTGGAGAGCAGAATGCATCCTGCACAGGCCAGCCCAGTGGGGGAGGGAAGCTGGGTGTTAGTGGTGGGAAGACAGTTGATCGAGGCTTTGATCAGACTGGCCTGAGCTCTTAAACACCCAGAAATGACACGCCGGCTCCATCAGTCCCCCCAGATGCTGCAGGGAGTGGAGGAGAGAAAGAGCTGACAGAGCACCAAAGGCAATGGTGTGAGGAGCAGAAGACTCCTCACTGCGCTCTCCTGAGGCTGCGTGTGCTGCACTGCTGGGCGCAAGCCAGAGAAGTTGGTAGCTGCTCTCGGAAGCCCGCTGTGCAGCCTGCGACACAGGCCCTGAGAGTTCAGTGATGGGTAAATCCAGGTCCCGCAAAGGACATTCCCAAGAAGCTGGCCCAGAGAGACGTGGAAGATGAATGAAATGTGACAGAACCAATTCTTTTGAAGTCATTACTTACAGATCTTGATATCAGGTGGTTTTTTGCTCTTCCTTGAGTTTTCTTAAAAGTAGAGTGGATGATGCAAGTAAAAAAACTAAGTGGTAGAAAGTTCTGCTTTTATTAGATCAGGTTATGTTAAGTGTTCTTGGAACTTTGAAGATAGTAAACAGGTGTTTTCAAGGTTTTGTTGTAAAGTTTAGTCCAGATTTTTGAAAAGATTTTCACAGGAAGTTTTCAATGTTGAAAGTATTATCTCAGGAAATTATGATGAAATTTTAGTCCATTTTCCAGGTCAACTGAGACATTTGTCTGTCTCCTTTACTCAAATAATGTTTTTATAGGATAATTGATCATTTTAGCGGAGAAGTAGAAGTGTAACTCAAGCACAGTGTTCTCTCTCTGAGTAAAATGATGTAGGGCACAGAATGAATTTCTTCCTCTAATTATTCAGGGATAAGCCTTGTGATCTAAGAAGGAACAACATGCTCTTGTATCCATGGTAAGGGGATTAACGGTCTTGTGCTTGTAAAATAGCAGCCCAGCTCCTATTTAGTCCTTTGATTTCAAGAAACAAGAGCCCGATTCTTCTCAGCCCAGTTGGCCCTGTCTGGTGCCATTGATGAGAAGTAGCAGCGGAGCCAGTTCTTAGACAGTTACCTTCAGTCCAGGGCTCCCCACACTTTAGGGAAGGGAGTGGACATTTCTATCTTGTTAGTGGTTTGCTGACAGAAGCAATTGTTTATGCCTAAGTATTACTGTTTCTGACACAGTTTGACAAAATTATTATTCAAGTGAATACAAAGAATTCCATCAGACCCATGTGTATTTACAAATCTTGAAAATGTATGATACTTTTCTATTTAGCTGTGCTCGTGCAATTTCACTCTATTTATTTTTACTGAAGTGTAATAGATTCCATTATGTGAGCTGCAAGTGTAAAACATAATGGCTTGATATTTGTGTGATTGTGAGATGATCACCACAATGGTTAACATCTGTCACCATACATTGTGATAAGATTTTTTTTTCTCGTGATGAGAACTTTTAAAGATTTAGGCATTTCTGTTTATTTATTACATCAGAACATGCTTTAAAAGACATGTTTAGTTCAGTAAGTGCTGTTGGCTGATTTTTCATTTCATGCAAACCCTAGAGGACAGTCACTGTGGTCACTTTGGGCTGAAAAGTCATGGAAGAAGTCATGCTGGTTGGACATGATGTATAAATGGAAGGAATTTGCATCTTTTGGTCGCTAAGTAAATTATCTACTGAAATCTGTAAATCAGTCTTCATGTTACTTACTTTAGCACCAGCTTTCTTTACATGTACACTTCCTCTTGGCTCTTTCTATCTGCACCATATTCAGGAGTCTTCATATACTAGAGAGTCCTCTGTGTTATGTTGTCTGAATATTTGTGACTGGGGAACAAAGGTTTGGGAAAGAAATCTCCCTCCTTTCCTTTATTCCTTTTCTATTATAGCTATGCTACCCCCAACTTAGTTTCTCTGTTACTCTCTTTTTGGGATAATGTAGAAACAGTGAATAAAACCAATGGAGCTCATTTCTCCATTCTGTTAGTTCATCCATCCTTCCATTTCGCAGTCCCTGAGTGTCTTTGGGACGGCTCTTTGGGAATACAGGGCCACACAGTGTAGGGTAGACCTGTGCCTTGGCCTCAGGCCCCAGGCCCGGAGAAGTCTTGTGTTGCTGATGGGCAGGGTGTTTGATCGGCTCTCAGGGGATGTCAGCTGATAAAATTGAAAATGGTGTCCAAGTTTAGTCTATGAAGTTCTCCTGTGGGTAAAATTTAGAACCCCTCCTGACAAAGACTATGGACAAGTCACATGGAATTCAGAAGTCCTTGCTCTCCCCATGATCCTCGGTCAATTCTCAGATGGAGCGTGGAGATTGTGGGCAGATTCTGGCATCTTGGGAGTTTTGGCTCCCATGTTGGATTTAATCTTTTGTTAGGCTCACACTGTGAACTTGAACTTCAAGAGTCTTTTGTTTTTTTAATCATTTTTTTAATTGAAGGATATTTACTTTACAGAATCTAGTTGTTTTCTGTCAAACCTCAACATGAATCAGGCGTAGTGTACGTGCCACCTCCAACGTGAACCTCCCTCCATTTCCCTTCCCCATCCCAACCCTCTAGGTTGATACCGAGCTCCTGAGTTCTAAATTCCCATGAGTCATACAACAGATTCCTAGTGGCTATGTATTCTGCTGGCTTAAAACTGAACATTGAAAAAACTTAAGATCATGGCATCCAGCCCCATCACTTCATGGCAAATAGATGGAGAAACAATGGAAACAGTGACAGATTATTTTCTTGGGCTCCAGAATCACTGGAGATGGTAACTGCAGCCATGAAATTAAAAGATGCTTCCTCCTTTGAAGTAAAGGTATAACCAACCTAGACAGCATTTTAAAAAGCAGAGAAATTTCTTTGCTGATGGTTCAGTTCAGTTCAGTCACTCAGTCGTGTCCGACTCTTTGTGATCCAATGGACTGTGGCACACCAGGCCTCCCTGTCCATCACCAAGTCCCAGAGTCTACCCAAACCCGTGTCCATTGAGTCGGTGATGCCACCCAACCATCTCATCCTCTGTCATCCCCTTCTCCTCCTGCCCTCAATCTTTCCCAGCATCAATGTCTTTTCAAATGAGTCAGCTCTTCATATCAGGTGGCCAAAATATTGGACTTTCAGCTTCAATATCAGGCCTTCCAATGAACACCCAGGACTGATCTCCTTTAGGATGGACTGGTTGAATCTCCTTGCAGTCCAAGGGTCTTCTTGCAAGTCAAGAGTCTTCTCCCACATCAGAGTTCAAAAGCATCAGTTCTTTGACGCTCAGCTTTCTTTATAGTCCAACTCTCACATCCATACATGACCACTGGCCTTGACCAGATGGACCTTCGTTGACAAAGTAATGTCTCTGCTTTTCAATATGGTATCTAGGTTGGTCATAACTTTCCTTCCAAGGAGCAAGCGTCTTTTAATTTCATGGCTGCACTCACCGTCATGATTATATGGGTCATGAAGATCTTTTGTGTGCAGTTCTTCTGTATATTATTGCCACCTCTTCTTAATATCTTAGCTTCTGTCAGGTCCCTAACATTTCTGTCCTTTGTTCAGCCCATCTTTGTTTGAAATGTTCCTTGGTATCTCTAATTTTCTTGAAGAGATCTCTAGTCTTTCCTGTTCTATTGTTTTCCTCTATTTCTTTGCATTGATCGATGCGGAAGGCTTTCTTATCTCTCCTTGCTATTCTTTGGAACTCTGCATTCAAATGGGTATATCTTTCCTTCTCTCTTTTGCTTTTGCTTCTCTTCTTTTCACAGCTATTTGTAAGGCCTCCTCAGACAGCCATTTTGCCTTTTTGCATTTCTTCTTCTTGGGGATGGTGTTGATTCCTGTCTCCTGTACAACATCACGAACCTCCGTCCATACTTCATCAGGCACGCTGTCTATCAGATCTAGTCGCTTAAATCTATTTGTCACTTCCACTGTCTACTCATAAGGGATTTGATTTAGGCCATACTAAATGGTCTAGTGGTTTTCCCCACTTTCTTCAATTTACGTCTGAATTTGGCAATAAGGAGTTCATGATCTGAGCCACAGTCAGCTCCCGGTCTTGTTTTTGCTGACTGTATAGAGCTTCTCCATCTTTGGCTACAAAGAATATAATCAGTCTGATTTTGGTGTTGACCATCTGGTGATGTCCATGTGTAGAGTTGTCTCTTGTGTTGTTGGAAGAGGGTGTTTGCTATGACCAGTGCCTTCTCTTGGCAGAACTCGTGTGCCGTCACAGCTACCGCTCCTGCACTTTGCCAACAAAGGTCTGTCTAATCAAAGCTATGGTTTTTCCAGTAGTCATGTATGGATGTGAGAGTTGGACTGTAAAGAAAGCTGAGCACTAAAGAGTTGATGCTTTTGAACTGCGGTGTTGGAGAAGAGTCTTGAGAGTCCCTTGGCCTGCAAGGAGATCAAACCAGTCAGTCCTGAATATTCATTGGAAGGACTGATGCTGAAGCTGAAGCTCCAATACTTTGACCATCTGATGGGAAGAGCTGACTCAGTGGAAAAGACCCTGATGCTGGGAAAGATTGAAGGCAGGAGAAGACGGGGACAACAGAGGATGAGATAGTTGGATGGCATCACCGACTCAATGGCCTGAGTTTGGGGCAGCTCCGGGAGTTGGTGAAGGACAGAGAAGCCTGACAGGCTGCAGTCCATGGGGTCTCATAGAGTCAGAAGGACTGAGCAGCTGAACTGAACTGAAATGACCTATTTTAGAGATGGTAATGTAAGTTTCCATGTTACTCTCTCCATACATCTCACCCTCTCCAAGAGTCTTAATAGCACCAAATGCCCTTGCAGTTGAAGTCTCCTAACCCTCCCTAACCATAATAGCCAATCATTGCTAGCTCTTAGTGAGCATCTGTGAGTGAATGAAGACTGCCTAACATCCTGGCTCTTAACCCTGGGGCCCATCCCCTGGGCTACAGTGGACATGAGAAGACGGTGTCCCACCCCCCATTTCTCCCTCTTGTTGCACCCGACTGCCCTGGGCAGATACTCCCTCAGTGAGCATAGTGGGGATGGTCACAGTAGAAGGATCTCTCTCTGCCTGTGGTTTATCTCGTGTTGGACTTCAGTGTCTTACCCCTGTGGCAACCAAGACAGTGGTTAATTTCTCAAAGGATTTTCCAAACCAGGAGGCAGCCCCAGCCCACTGGGGCATGTCCATCTTCACATGCAGCCTCTGCTTTGCAGCTGCCTCCAGAAGCAGGCGTGTGCTTTCCCCTGGCCTTTTCCCCACACTCTTGCTACTCTAGGAAGGAGGCTTACTCCATCTTAGGTCAGCTGCTTCAATCGGAACAAAATGGAAACACATTTCTGTAATTCCATTTCTGTAGTTGTTATTTGTAGAGCACAAGCTTGCTGGTGTGTTTGCTTAAAACCTCAGGCTTACTTTTTTTGGCCAAACCATGATGTATGAGGGATACTTACATGTACTTCTATTGAGGAAGACCCAAGGAGCTAAAATTAATCACCTTTTTGCTCATTTCAGTTTTGGTGAAATGATGCTTCTTAAGACATAGAATGGGAGATATCCTAATAAATACTTAGTCCATTTGAGTATATAAAAGAACTACTTAAAAATTTTTTGCCTAATTAAAAAAATTTTTTTGCATAATTTTATAATGGCCACTCTCATAGGGATGAACTCAATATCTTTTGGTTGAA
This sequence comes from Muntiacus reevesi, assembly GCF_963930625.1. Taxonomy (NCBI): domain Eukaryota; kingdom Metazoa; phylum Chordata; class Mammalia; order Artiodactyla; family Cervidae; genus Muntiacus; species Muntiacus reevesi. The sequence continues at coordinate 13,454,366 of NC_089271.1, read as the reverse complement.
TTCAGCTAATTTTCAAAGTACATTTGTATTTGTTATGTGGTTATAATGAACCCAGTAAGAACTGTTATTTTTCCATTGCCTTCTTTTATTCTTAGAGATAATTTTGCTCTGCCCAGGTAATTTTAAAAATTATTGCTTTGCTCCTCTGCTTCTATGAATATGTGTAAATTTCTTCTCTATTTTTATTAATATGTGTATGTGTTTGTGTAAATTTGAAAAAGATTTCTGCATCTATATATGCATACACTTACAAAACAGTTGCAAAGTAATACCGAGCTCTTGTATACCAGGGCCCCTCCACCTGGGGGACTTCATCCTTCCATTGCTCCCAAGGATATGTGGAAATGCCTGGAGCATTTTGGTTTTCACAGTTGGATGTGCTACTGGCAAGTGTTATTTAGGTTAAAATGTTAACAGTACTGAGGTTGAGAAACTCTGCTCTAGCCCTGTTTCCTAATGGGTTAAATTACCATGACAGATATATCAAAATTAAGAAATTAAGGTGAATTCAATATTATTAAACTATGGAATCTTTTTACTTCCCTTTTTTGAAGCCTGTGTCCTTTTTTCCCCAGAGCACCCGTTTTTAGTCTGATCCATTCTAGGACACCATCTGCAACTTGCTTTGTTTTTCATGGCCTTGTCACTTTTGAAGCGATTTCTCAGTGTCTGTCACCTGCATATGGTAGGTGCTGCATCCAGATAGCACCTCCAGGTGGCATTTGGAAATGCGGTGTGTCTTGGGGGCATGCCTCTCTGTAGATGCCTTGGCATTGAGCCAGTGGAGAGGAGAGATAATCAACGCAGTGCTGAGCTCAGGAGAGCCACACATCAGGAGGAATTTCCCCCTCAAAATGTCAACGGCACCCTCACTGACACACAAAGGTCCCAGTCCCTTTCTAGTAAGTGATGCAGAGTGAAATGCCTTGTCTCGAGTCTAGCAAAGGGCAGGTAGTAAACTTCAAAATAAAAGCTTGATTTATTGAATTTCGGCCCAGGACCTTTGCTATGTAACAGTAACTGTCTCCATAGAAAATGTTGGCTTTAACAAGTACAGGAACAGTTTTAATGATTCGGAAATCTTTATGTCTAAGTAGATAACAGCTTTTCCTTTTATTTGCTGAGGTGCTGTGTTTAGCCAGAGTTGCACCTGGTGGAAACTCTGAATGAAGAATTGGAATTCGTGGGAAGGGACAGTGGAGTTTCCTGGTGATGGGGACAGAGGAAGCGTTTGTGGCCCCAGTGTGTGGATGGAGTCGTGTGCATGCCTTCTCCTGCCTTGTTTCTCCTCATAGCATGCCTCCCACCTGTCAGCGTGCACGTTTATTTACGTGTTTACCTTCTGTCTCTGCCCTCTTAGAAACCGTACTCAGTGGGATGGAGAAGGGACTTTGCTCTTTATAGCTCATCTTCCAGCTCTCTAAAGGGCAATATTTTGAGATTCGTGTTTGAACAGTATGTAAATATGCTTCAGATAGAAGGAATAATACAGGCAAAGTGCCCAAATGACCCCTTACTTGGTTCTGGCCTCCTCTATTATGCCAGCTTGTTACTTTGTATTTACTTAATTGATAGGAATGACTTGTGCTACCAGTAATATGCCACTCCCCATCTTTTTCACTTGACAGTGTATTTTTGAGTTTTTACCTTAAAACAAAAAAATAACTCTAGCTCAGTAGTTTTCAACTAGGGGTCATTTCTGTCCTTCAGGGAATGTTTGGCAATGTCTGGGGACATGTTTGAGTGTTGTTCCTGGAGGATGTCCTGATGATACCTCGGCCGTAGAGTCCCGGTTTGCTGCTACACGTCCTGCAACCCACAGGGCGTCCACAGCATAGAATTATCGGGCCCAAACCCAGCCATGAAGGGACCCCTAGGCTCTTTCCTTCCTTAAATCTGTGGAATAGTTGTTCCTTGTTAGAATACCTTATTGACTTTATCCCTTTCCCTTTTAATGGACATTTAGGTTCTTCCAATTCTCTGAGCTGACTAAGGGGGCTGGCAAGAACCGCCTCACCATCTGCGTATGTGTGTCGGGGCGATGTGAGTGGGTGGAAGCGTGTTTCTGGTGGCCCCACTGTGTTCAAGGAAACACTTCCACATGCCACTTCAGAAGGGCTGGACCCGTTGATGCCCACAGCACTGCCTGGGATTCCAGTTGTCTGCATCCTTCCCAGCATTTGATATTAATCACCTTTTTGAGTTTTGCCAACCGGAAGATGATGAATGAGTACCTCCTTTTTAACAGTTGCATCGTCTGATTGCTGTGTGCTTAGTCATGTCCGACTCTTTGCCACTGCATGGACTGCCACCCACCAGGCTCCTCTGTCTGTGGGGATTCTCCAGGCAAGAAATCTAGAGTGGGTTTCCATGCCTTCTCCTGGGGTTCTCTCGACCCAGGAGGTGAACCGGGGTCTCCTGTTAATAAGGCCCCAAACATGAGTCATTTGCACCCCAAGCATTCTACAAGTTGGGGGATATGTTAATGGCCAGCACACACCATTTCATTTTGTTCAGCTCTGTGTCTTTGAAAAAGGCATGAGTTGGGAGACTAGGCTTGACAGTTCTGCCAGTAGAGGTCGCTGTCCCTCAGTGATTCTCCACCAGTGTCGTCCTGCGCCATCCCCCCACCCCACCCCGCCGGCAATATCTGGCAGTGACTGGAGACAGCTTTGATTTTCACAAAGTAGGTTATGTGCTGTCACCTAGAGGAGAGGTACCAGAGAGTGAGTGAAAGTCGCTCGGTCGTGTCCGACTCTTTGCGACCGCATGGACTTGTAGCCTGCCAGGCTCCTCTGTCCATGAAATTCTCCAGGCAAGAAACCTGGAGTGGGTTGCCATGCCTTCCTCCAGGGGATCTTCCCAAATCAGGGATTGAACCCAGGTCCCCTGCATTGCAGGTGGATTCTTTACCGTCTGAGCAACCAGAGAAGCCCAGGAATTCTGATGTGGGTAGCCCATCCCTTCTGGGGTCTTCCCGACCCAGGAATCAAACCAGGGTCTCCTGTTAATAAGGCCCCAAACATGAGTCATTTGCACCCCAAGCATTCTACAAGTTGAGGGATATGTTAATGGCCAGCACACACCATTTCATTTTGTTCAGCTCTGTGTCTTAGAAAAAGGCATGAGTTGGGAGACTAGGCTTGACAGCTCTGCCAGTAGAGGTCGCTGTCCCTCAGTGATTCTCCACCAGTGTCGTCCTGCGCCATCCCCCCACCCCACCCCGCAGGCAATATCTGGCAGTGACTGGAGACAGCTTTGATTTTCACAAAGTAGGTTATGTGCTGTCACCTAGAGGAGAGGTACCAGAGAGTGAGTGAAAGTCGCTCGGTCGTGTCCGACTCTTTGCGACCGCATGGACTTGTAGCCTGCCAGGCTCCTCTGTCCATGAAATTCTCCAGGCCAGAATACTGGAGTGGGTAGCCATTCCTTTCTCCAGCACATCTTTCAAACCCAGGAATCGAACCCAGGTCTCCCGCATTGCAGGCAGATTCTTTACCAACTGAGCCACCAGGAAAACCCAGAGGGGAGATACCAGGGTTTCTGCTAAAACCCTATGATGCCGAGGTCTGCACCCCACAGAGAATTGCTTGGCCCCAACAGAACCAAGGTGGAGAAAACACACTGGATAAAATCCTAATATTTGAAAGGAAGACATGACAGTCCTCATAGTAATAATGAAACTTTATTATTATTTAAAAGAAGAACAACCTTTAACCTCTATAAAGGTTATAGAGGGAAAAGCACACCTTCCTGAGAAGGGTCTTCTTGGGGGAAAAGGCAGCAAGGAGTGAAGACTGGGAATTAGCGGTGCCCCCTCAGTGTGGGCTCTGCAGGGTGGAGAGGTGGCTCGGGGGCTGTGCTGATGTGCTGGCTGGGGTGGAGCGAGGTGGCTTGGCGGTATATGTGACTCAGGCAGGGATGGGGCAGGGATCTCAGCTGGGTCAAAGGAACTGTGGGTGGGAGTTTCATGGGGAGGTGGTGGCCGGGCCCTGACTCCCTGGACGCGAGGGGGACATCAGGCTGCAGGAGGCTCAGGACCTAGTGCCGGTCCGCTCCTATCTCTGCAGGGAGGCTCTGTGACTCTGCCCTGGGGGTTGGGGGTGGCGGATGGGGAGAGCTGGGGGGGGGGTGCTGGCCTTGGAGCAGGGTGGGCTGCAGACAGGGAAGGCTCAGGCAAGGCGGGAGGTCTGGCCGCGGCTCAATGTCCTTCTCAGACGCTGTTGCACCCGTAGTAGAAGCTGCTCCTCAGAGGCCCCGGCTTGGGCACAAAGGCAGGAACCACCCCATTCCTCCACACGGGCTGGAAGGCAGACAGCCTGGGCTCCGGACTCTTGGTCTCAGGACAGTCAAGCAATTGGGGCTCGTCAAAGCTCCTTTTTTCTTCCTGGCATCTACTGAGGGGCCTCAGTCCGGTCTCATTGGCACCGAGATCCGGTTGCTCCGGTCTGGGCAGACACGTGTAGACGCTGCCCGTGCACTCAGGGAGGGTGATCTGGATGGTCACCTGTCTCTGTCTGCTGCGGTGGTGGCGGCCGTTGCACCGGCGAGTCTTCCTGGAAGTCTTACGATGTCGGGAATAGCGCAGCCCCATGAAGTGGTGGTGGAGCAGCCGGCTGGGATAGCGCCTCCAGGCCTGGGACACCAAGGCCCTGCGGGCCAGCCTGCGGTACAAGGCGGGCGAGTCGTCCCGATGCCGGCTGCTGCGGGCCCGGTGAGCGCGGCGGACCGACCGGACGTGGCCTGGGTCCCGGCGCGGTGGGAGGCGGGCGGGCCTGGGCCGTGGGAAGCGGGGCTGCGCGGCCTTGTCTGTGCTCGGCCACCAGCCCAGGTACCTGCTCAGGAAGCTGCCCATGCTGGCCGGGTGGCGGGTCGGATCTTCACGCGGCTTTGGCTTCTAGGCGACCGAGGTCAGCAGACGTAAAGCTCAGGAGTCTCAGGCGACCGTTGGCATCCGGCTGCAGGCTGGCGCGTGTGGCGTTGGCTCCTCGGGGTTCTCTGGGCTCAGGGTCCTGCGCACACTAGGACTGTGCCCCCAGACGCAGGACCTCAGCAGCTGCCGCTGCCCTCTGAGCAGAGTGGTTCCTCCAAGCTTCTGCTGCAGGCTCTGGATCTCGGCTCTGGGCAGATCAGCCTAGGAGTGCCTGAAATCCTTGCGCTTTATATTGGAGGGGACAAAAAAGAAACAGTGTACACGTTTTTGTGTTCTTGTCTTTTGAAGTAAAAGAGTGACTGAAAAGATAATGATTGGGCAATGTGAAGATACAGAAACAAAGAACAGCTTTTGGGTTAGGGAACTGGTAAGAGTTTAGATTGTAATTCGGCTACATAGCAGAATCAGTTGACTCCCGGTTCTCTGAAAGATACAGATAAAGGCCTGAAACACATTCCTAAGTTGTTCTTACAGGAGGGTGACTCCCCACCCCTCAGAGCTTTCGGGGTGACTTCGTGATAAAAAAAAATCTGCCTGCCAATGCAGGAGAGGCAGGAAACCCAGGTTCGTTCCCTGCATTGGGAAGGTTCCCCGCAGTGGGAATGGCGAACCACTCCAGTAGTCTTGCCTGGGAAATCCCATGAACAGAGGAGCCTGGTGGGCTGCAGTCCATGGGTCCCAGAATCAGACAGGACTGAGTGACTGAGCTGGCAAGGGCACAACTCCCTCCATTTGAAGAATACTGCTGACTACAAGGATGTACATCCTAGACTGGTTGAAACTTGAAAATTGATGATGCTTGAAACTTCACCTCGATGCCACCAATCCAAGAGTTGTTCATGAGGTGATCATGCCCTGCTCCTTGAACACTATAAAACTCCTCACTACCCCCTCCAGAGTGGGTCACACAATCTTGAGGGCATTAGCCCACTGTGGCCCCCTCTGCCTGGCAAAGCAGTAAAAGCTGTTCTTTTATACTTCACCCAAAACTCTCTCCTTATTTCTGTTCAGCACGGTTGAATAGAGACCAAGTTTAGGCAACAAAAACATAATGTGTACCAGGTCTTGAAAACTACAGAAAATTGACAGAAGTGCATTCTCTTTCATTAAGTAAGAAAGAACACAATGCACTTGAATGCTCTTTTAAGGAAAAAGAGTAGATTTCCTTGTATCCATAGAGGCTGTGTGTTTCTTCTAGAATGGTTGCTAATGTCACTTTTGGAAATTTTATTCTTAAGGACTGTAGAAAGTCATTCAGGTTCCATTTTTTAACCCTGACAATGTTGGTTTAGTGTGGACTCTCCTGTAATTTTCTACCTTCATACATTTCATGCACTCATATATAGACTGTCTCTAAACACTAATGCCATTTCTTTCTTGTGAAAGAAGAAATGATCCAGGAATACAGGGTAGTGTGAGGCACATTTCCAATTTACACTTGGAAGCTGATACCTACAAAAGCAGTGTTCAAAGCCTCTTGCAAACATTAGAGCCCCTCTGTCCAAAAGTCTGTTGTTGGGCCGACCCCAATACTGGAGGAAGAGAAGGGCAGAGACAGTGGCCAACAGAGGCAGCAAGTAGTGAATCAGCAGATTTGTCTGGTTCTGAGAGGTGAAAGGCTGAATGAGGGGTACACTAGAAAGATCTTGATGAGGAGACAGAAAAGACTTCAGTATTAGGGAGGCCAGGCCAAGTGTTGAGGAAACGGATGCTGTCAGCTAACAGGTGATGGAGGTTGCAATTCCTGCTGCCTTCCACTGAGTCATTCCTTTTGTTTCTGGGTTTGTTTTACTCTTGGTAAATTTCTTATTTAAGAGTGATCCCCATGCCTATGATTTGGAAATAAAGGAAATTTCCTATATTATTTTATTGTTAACAAGACATGTCTTCATAATAGTAGAAATGAGTTAATTCATAGCTAAGACACCTCTTAAGATGGTCGTAACACCGAAGTGGAATTACAATGCAATTTGGTATTTTCTGCTTATAACGTATTTTTTTTCTTCTCATCATCTGCAGAATTTCCCATGTCCTACTTTGCAATGTAACCCAGCGGGTGTCGTTCTGGTTTGTGGTTACCGATCCTTCAAGAAATCACACCCTTCCCGCTGTTGAGGTACAGTCAGCCATCAGGTAATCACTGCTAAGTATGCCTTCTCCTGGTAAATCAACTTGTTGATTAATTCAGTGGTTTCATAGACTTTGAAGACTTCTCTCTCTGCTTCACAATGATTTGTTTATTAAGATGTCAGTGAGTTTGCTGTGGTGGGCCAGAGGCCACCAGCATGGATTGGGCAGAGGTTCGGGATGCTGGTTAACATTCTCCAGTGTCCAGGACAGCACTTCCCAGCAAAGAACAGTTCAACCCCAAGTGTCAGTCATGCTGTGGTTGAGAAGCTCTGCTTTAAACATTAGCTAAGAAGGTTTCATTCTGTCTTGTTTTGGCAAGAACACGTTGTAAGGCAATATTGTGTGATGGTTCATCACATGCATTCTTGAGCCTGAATGCTCAGGTTTTGAATAGTCGTTTTGCCTCTTGATGGCTATTAGAATACAGACAAGTTACTTCCCCTCTTTTTGGTTTCTTCTTTTCATCTATAAGACAGAAATAATAATGGTATGCTCCTCTCGGAATTCTTGAGTAGATTAAATGCAAAGCATTTCGAGGGCCAAGTAATAACTTTGACTTTTATTTATTTATTTATTTATTCTTCTTTTACAAACCCTTGTGTCGAGGGCTGACTGACTTTTATTTAGAAGTCAAGAAAACTATTCACGTTTCTTGGGTTTCTAAGGACTTACCTTCTTGAGTTAATGTAGAGGCCTTACCTTTAAAACATACTTTTTGGCGGAAAAAAGGTAATATCTTGACTCTTACATAAATGGAAAATAAATGCTCTCAAAGAATTTTGGGCTTTCCCGGTGGCTCAGGTGGTAAATAATCCACCTGCCATGCGAGAAACCTGGGTTGGATCCCTGGGTTGGGAAAATCCCTTGGAGAAGGGAACAGGTACCCACTCCAGTATTTCGGCTTGGAGAATTCCATGGACTATATCCATGGGGTCACAAAGAGTCGACACCGCAGAGTGACTTTCACTTTCACTTTCATTTTGTTATTAAGTTAATGAAGAAATGAATAAGATGTTAAAACGATTTTAATGGAGACTTCAAGGCAGCATGCAAATATAGAAATTGAAGATGTGTGGTGTTTATTTACTAAAAGATACACCAGTCTATCCATAGGCAATGCTCCACCAGACGCAATTCACCTGATTCTCTGCGGACAAGAATCATTTACATTATATTAGTTTTCTTGAACTTACAGATTTGAAGATTAATTCAAAGACAGTAAAAGGTGGAAATTGTTCAGAAGGGTAGACTGGCCAGACACTCAATCATATTTTTCACCCATTTGAAGTTTTACCCATTTTTTTCTGACAGTTCCCCTCCTCCTCTCCTTGGGATTAGAATAAACTTTCAACAGTGAAATATATTCCTTTCTGCACAGAAGCAGAGTATGCAGTTTTTATTTCAATTAGTATGCAATTTACGTGTGTCAAAACTTCAAATCCCACACATAATTGGTGTTGGGCAAATTGATTTAGAAATCAAGAAAAATATACACATTCTTGGGTTTCTAAGGATTTATCTTCTTGAGTTAATGTACAGTCCTTACCTTTAAAACATACTTTTTGGGGGAAAAACGTAAAATCTTGTCTCTCATATAAATGAAAAATAAATATTATCAAAGATTTTGGGCTTCCTTTGTGGCTCAGCTGGAAGAATGAGTTCCCCAAATAATCTTGACCCTGAGAAAGAAAGATTGAAACAAAGTTCACTCTCCTTACAAAGGGATTCACACGTTATTGAAATGCACATTTTTCTCATTATATCTAGTGAAAGAACTTATTTACTCTTCGTAAAATGTTAGCATTTAAGGCAGTATGTCTATAATCGAATGCCAATTGTTTTTGTGCGAACAAACATCTGTTTCCCTTGCTGAAGTGAAGACATTGAGGCTCTGTACCAATGGAAAATGGTTTAAGAAGAAGGTTTGAATTAAATTGTTTCTGCACTTTTGCCACGAAGAATACTGCTGAGAGCCACTACTTAGGGAGTAAAAATTAGGAATATTGTATTTTGTGAGAAAAGGGATTTTATTCAAGCCCTGTGATCAGGGAGGACTCCAAGGAAAATGAGGGCACTGTGCTTAAACCAGGCTTCAGTTATTGTGAGGAGGAGGAGTGAGTGCTTAGGCTGAAGGTCGAGGATGGAGATGAATATGTTCACAACAAAATGTCTGTTTCAAAGGCCCCAGTAGGAAGGGCTCTTTAGGAGATGATGGCCAATAGAATGGGAAATTATATCAGGGTATGGATAGGGCTCATCAGGAGTGTATGAAATTAAAGGAAACAATACCAGGAGGGCAGGACAGAGTGAAAAGAAAGGAGATGGTACCTAGAAGGCAGTTAATATGTCATTGGGCAAAATAATACTAGTTCCACCTAATGCTTGCGTAATATTTTCTGGTTCATGAGCCATATCTGATGCATCTTTGGCATTTAGTGTCAACACCAGTCATTTCTGAGTTATTATTATTATCCCTGCCTTATAAATGAGAGAATTGAGGCTCAGGGAGATTAACTGATTTTCCCAGGTCACCATGTGAGAGAAATAAAGAATGACGACTTGAATGCAGGCACACTGCCTTTGCATCCAGTGATTTGTTTCTCCCCTACTCTACTAGAGCATCCACACCTATGGAATTAGCTGAGGGGATGAAAGATCAGTTCTACAATGTCTGTTTTTGATCTGTTTTGAGGACCTGGCCTTATTCAAGGCCAATTTGACTAGAAAGTATCCATGGTGATTGCCGCCTATTGGGGATTTCAGTGGTAGATGGAGATATAGTTTGCATTGAGCTAGAACTTCTGATCAGCCTGACTGCTGAGCAACAAAGTAGCAGAATGGGAACAGAGCAACTTTTCATGTTACTGTTATCTGTTGGTAGGGGGGCTCATCATTTTGTGGAAAGTTTTGTGTTATCACAGTTAGGTTACAAAGAAAGAAATCATCCCATTGTTTGATAAAAATTGCATTGAAATCATCCTGTGCTGCAGATTAGCTGGCTAGGATTCTCCTTCACACGAGTAACCGTGCCTCCTTGTAGATTTTCATTTGCTACGGGTGGTCTTTCCTGACACCCTGGTACTGGTCTGCAGAGGTTCTGAAGCTGTTACTCTCAGGTTCAAGATGTGCACTGTCCAGTACAGAACTCAGCAGCCACACGTGGCTCTCAAGAACTCGACATGTATCTATAATCCAAGATGAGATATGCTCTGTCAAGTACACACCGAATTTCAAGGACTCTGCCCAGAATAAAATGTGAACCAACTTACTGTTGATTTCATGTTAAAATTATATTTTCTTGGATATATTGAGCAAATATATATTATATTAAAATCAGTTTTGCCTATTACTATTTTTTAAATGCAGCTGCTAGAAAATTTGACATCACCTAAGGTTCACATATTCTGGCTTACCGTTCTGCTCTAGAGGTTGTTGAAATCAGCTCGCCTAGTGTAAATTTAGAAAAGACCATACAGTATCTCCAAGAAATCACATCTAATTTGCAAATTCCAGCTAGAAATTTAGTTTTGGTCAAATAAGTTTTTGCTACCAACCCCTCCCTGACTGCTACCACCACCCAAAATGCAGATTTTCCCCAGGGAGCGTAATAGATTTGCCTTCGTGTTTTTCTAAACTTTTGGATTCCTAAAACACCGTTTACTTTAGTCATATGGAACTACTTGCAGTTGATGAAACAGTTCATACTGTGTATATCCTGTCTCCAATTCCTGTGCTCACTACAGGTCTGAAGTGAGTACTTTGGGTCTGAAGTATTCCTACTTGTCCCTCCAAACACAGCTCAAAACTTGTCTTCCCAGGAAACCAGCTCTGACTTCTTACTATGATGACACCTCTGCTGTTTTCCCACTCTGCCCATTTTTACCTCTTTCATAGAACTTTTTGTACTGCAGTGTGATTGTGGAGGGACTGATGGGCTGTAAGCTACTTGGGTCTTTTTTTTTTTTTTTCTACCGTTTGTATCTCTAGCACCTAGCAGAGGATCTGGTACTTAGTAAGTTTTCAGCAACTGTTTGTTGAATTGAATGGAAAACAAGAAAAAAGATGAAATTGATGGATTTGCCGCTCCCCCTGGCTTCATGCTTTCTGTCTGCTCTTGATTTTCTTTTATTCTTAAGTTTATCACCCACTTTTTACATATTAGTTTGTTTTCAGGCTGTAAGCCACTTTAAATAGAGTTCCGTCACTTTAATCTAGATGCTGCCTCTCAGGGAATAAAATGTGGTGGGCAGAGCTCAAAAGTCAGGACTTCCTGTGACTTCTAGAACATTCATGACAATGGAGGGCAGTAGTGCATAGACAGGCACCTCCCTGGCAGCCAGGACCACCACTTATGAACAGAAAACCACAGCATGATTGCCCTCATCAGACTGTCGGCTCGACCTGAAGTCTTCTGCTGGGAGATGCTCTGTTTATAGAGAGGGTGGTAATCCTGGGGACACAGGGATTAGAAACCCTGTTTCTTCTGTCTTGTTTGTGTTTAATCGTCCTTGTATTTTAGAATGAATCGAAACCGGATCAACAATGCCTTCTTTTTGAATGACCAGACTCTGGAATTTTTAAGAATTCCTCCCACTTTTGCACCACCTACTGACCCGTCTGTGCCCATCTGGATTATTATATTTGGTGTGATATTCTGCATCGTCCTTGTGGCGACCATGCTATTGATTTTATCAGGAATCCGGCAACATAGAAGGTAAGATATTTATAAAGGGAGAGATTGAAAGAGCATTTTCCTGTTTCCCACGACTTGGAAAAATAAGGAGAGGATTTTCCCCTACCTGAAGTGAATCCCTTATATTGTAAACTGAAAAAATGGGCCGTTTTCAAAATATCAGTTATGCTTTTGTTTTTGGACCCTTTTTGGAGTCCAGAGTCCCTTACTTAACTATGACTACTTCTAGCGCCATCTTTCTTTCTTTTCTACACCATGTGAATGTTTCATATCTAGAGTTGTTTTTAATATCTGGGGTGTGATTTTTTTACACTGGATATACAGAGCTTAGCAGGCTTTTCGGATAGGCAGAGTTAATCTTTGGTTTTCACCCTCCTCCAAATACTAGTCCTTCCACCGCTGTTTTCCTGCCCTCCTTGGCCTGCCTCTTCCAGTACCTACAGCCACCATCTTGTACCAGATACTTTTGTGGTGTCTTTACATTCCCTCCCTTTGGACGCTCTTCCCTCGAGTCCTGTGATCTTGTCTAGCCCCACGTTCTTCACAGTGGCCTTTGAATCATCTCCCTGTATCAGAATCACCTGGAACACTTGTTGAACATGTAGGTTCCTTTGCTCTACAACAGAGCCACGAAAGTTCATTCTCTGAAGGAGATGCATTCTTTTAATTGAAACTTAGGTGATGTACAATTGAAAGAGATATGTCTCAATGAATATCCAGCTAGTTCACCTTTTTGAGGGCTTCAAATTTAACTACTTACTTTTCTATTACCACTCATGGAGTTCATTTAGCTGAATTCTGGGGCACATGCAAGCTTTGCTATCTAAATTATTGATATTACTTCCAGAGAGAATTTCAGACTGGTGAAAGTGTTCCTAAGGTAGTGAGGAAACAAAGCTTTCGCAATGAAATGAGAAAATAATCTTGTTTACAAGCACCTCTGATTCAGAGTGCAGGTGGAGAGAGTCCTGAGCTCTACTTTGATGCTTCTAAACCTTCCCTTCTGACACCAAGGAAGAGGAATTCTGTTAAGTGGGCATCACAGGGACACACATTGGTTTTCAAAAGCGTTGGTGCCCACGTGGGACATGCAGGTGGTGTTTGGCCAAGTTTGTGTTCGAGTAAATGTTTCTGCTGAGATTTTCCACTTTCCATATTGTTCATGCTAGTTATTAGCAGAAGGTAATCATTTAAAATTTGCGGCTTTGCAATTTTTTTTCACAAATGATCAGTGAAATGCTATGGAGTGAATGTGATCTATGTCTAGTCCCTGAATTAAACTTAAGGATTAAGATCAAGGTGTCACTGCTTGACTTTCTTGCTTTTGCCATGACATGTAATGCTGAGAGACTTGATCCAAATTATTAATTTGTTTTTGTTTGCTTTCGAGAATATTAAGAAATATTCTGTTGCGGTATTTGCATACCTGTGTTCAATAGCTTTAAGTTTTATATTAATCCTGAAATGCTGGGAGTCCATGCTTTCTAGCAGTTGTAACCTTCATGAATTCACTTCATCCCCTTATTTCCCAATTTCCTCACTAGTATGCTCTGGTGTAGGTGGTGGAAGAATGGGCTTTGGAGTTGGACTACTTGGATTCACGGTATTTATTGGCTAGACTCTGCTCTTGGATGTAATGCATTAACTGTATGGCTATCAGGAGGCACAGGCAATGAGTCAGGGAAGCCAAGCTGAAGGGAACATGGTTTGTGGTGCTGGAGTCAAGTTGGTTAAATGTTTCTTTACTATCTGTGCATAGATAACTTTGCTGGAGGGACAGTGAGCTGTGTTACAAAGAATTAATTTGTTGGAATCAAAAGTTAATAGCGTAGCATTCTCGAAGGAGCGCCTGGCACACAGCAAGTGCTCAGTAAGTGTTAGCTCTTAGTGTTATTTTATTATCCTGCTGTTGGTGGTCTTTCAGTTCGTTTGTACTGGGATCAGCTATCTTCCTTCTGAGCAAACTCTCCAGTAATACAATAATTGGGCGTGTAGCATCATAATCTGTTGCTTGGGAGAAGTGACCCTGTTGCTCCAACCTTGCCTTCACAAGTTTAGTTCATGTTCAAACCAGGAAAACAGATGGACAAATCTCCTGTGTCAACCTGGAGAGCATCAATAATTAGCAAATAGAGACAGGACAGTCATGATAACCTTCTGAAGAGAAATTGATTTGTTAGGTTTTCCACTTGATATGGAAAAATTTTGCTGGGTTTCTCTTGGGAAAAGTATTGCTTCAAAAGGGGGGAGAGGGTGCAGTTTGAAGTGGGAGGAGCTCTGATCTTTGTGATGAAAGTTTTGTCTATTTGTCAAAAAGATAGAAGTTGCCCTCAAAAGCCTTTAGTGTTGAGGAAGACACAGATTTGTTCAAGAATGCAATCCACAGGTTAGATCGTAATGAATATAGCTTGTGGGATAGAACATCTTAAACCTAGAAGATCAGGAGGGACCCCAGGGTCATCTGAATCACCCTTCTACTTCTACAGAGACGAGTGCCAGTGTCATCTAAGACATGTGCATTTCTTAAGTTACCTTTGGGAAAATTCTCAAGTGAAGCTTTAACTCTTCTGTTAGCCGTGTCAATAACAGCATTCCATTGATTGTTCAGAACCTCTGGGTGGAAAGTGTGCAGTCACTGTGGCCCAAACTAGGTGAACTCAAATACTAGCTATACCTGTTCGCTGAGTGAGGTTTGTGCATCATCAAATTTCTCCATCTGTACGAGGGAGGTAATGTCTCACAGGGCTTCCATGAAGACTGGGTGAGAGAAATGTGTATAAAGTAGAATATGTACTAAATAAATAGTAATTATGATCCAAGATGAGCTTAACCCATTTCTGTGATTCAAGAATGCTGGAAAAGATCACTTTTCCATGCAGATATTGCCACAGTACTGCAGAAGCTTCTCCAATTCATTGGCCTATTGCTTGAGATTTTATTAGTTAACAAACACCTATTTTAGAAAGCAGGAGGTCTTGTTAGGTCAGCTGTTTACTGTGATAGTGGTGAACTGACTAATCAGCCTTCTCTCTTAAAAAAAAAACAATACCCTGTTTCGTAGCATTCGCTGATTTCCTATCCACTCTGAAATTTCTGAATATTTAGCAGTCTCCTCTTGCAAGCCTGAACCAGCCAGCAGGTTTCAGCATGTCATCACAACTGCTGCCTCTTCGGGAAGTAAATTTGAGGAGATTGCTTCCTTTCTCTATTACCATCTAGTTGAGAATAGCAGTTTGTGAAGTAAGAGGTTTGTGGAAGGAAAAGAGTTAGAAAAGTGAGTTTTTTCTTTTAGAGAACGATTAGGAAGTTGGGTAGGTGGAAAGGCAACTAAGACAAACTGCATATACTTCACCATGACGTGTGTGCTAGATCTGTGTTTAGCCCCAGGCTGGAAGTGGATAGTTTAGCTCTTTGGTCAGCTTTATGATAATGGTGATGATGACGGTGGTGACAGGGATGGTGGATGATGGTGATGATAGTGATGGCTTTAATGGTGGGAATGATGTGATAATGGTAATGATGATGAAGTTGATGATGTGATGTGTGTTTTAGTTCAAAGACCACTGG
Organism: Muntiacus reevesi; assembly: GCF_963930625.1. NCBI lineage: Eukaryota > Metazoa > Chordata > Mammalia > Artiodactyla > Cervidae > Muntiacus > Muntiacus reevesi. Next base: position 13,439,043 of record NC_089271.1, on the reverse strand, counting down.
ATCGATACTCTTGGATTTGGGTCCCAGTCTTAGGCCCTAGCATTTATTTATTAGCCGAGTGCCTTGATGCAGTCACATACAGAAAATGAGGAGAGTATTTTCTTAAATAGTTATGCTGATGGGAAGACAAAATTAGAGAATACACACAAGTGCTTTAGACACTGGGGAATGCTATATCAATGTAAAGAAGCATCACCATCAAAAAGCAGTTACAAAGTGCTAATTCTGTGCAACCTGGCATTTTGGGCCATAAAAGGAAAGTCACAGACACAGCACAATTTCAGTCTTGTATGTATATAGTATAATTGATCCATGAACCTTTTATATAAATGAACTGTTGTAATGTTATTATGTTAGGAAGGGACCTTAAACATTGATCTGTATCCATTTCTCCAGATGCCAAGGCCCAGAGAAGTAAAAATATCTTATTCCATGCTTTTATTGACCACGTGTTCTGCGATAGGATCTCTAGAAAGTATTGTGGAAGAGATGTACCAAGATAACATGGGTGGCCCTTGCCTATAAGGAGATGATAATCTTGTAGTTGTAACAAAAGCTAGGTCAAGGACTCAGGACATGGATCCCTAGCTAATGGTCACAGTTGACTAGAGTCACTAGTAAATTCACTTGATTTCCTTCTGGTTTTATTTCTCTTCCCATAAGGTCAATAGTAAAGAAACTGCATTTGGGTTTGTATGAATTTTTTCACACAAGGGGCTGGGACTCAGCCAACGTTTTCACATACTGAAACTTCACATTCTTATAAAGTCTCAATCAAATGAGTAAACTGTCTTGAAAATAGAAATGTAAATGAACTGAGAAACTTTAGAGCTGATAATTTTTTTACTTTGCTGATATTAAATGTACACACTCATTAGGAATCAAATATATGTTTTGAGCGAAGTCTGGGAAGATGAAGTGAGTTCCAGGTCCACTCCTTTCAGCAGTCTTGTCCCATTCTGAAAGACAAGTTGCTCTCCATGTTTGAGTCTCAGTTCTTTCTTTCAAAAACAGATGATAATAAAATGTGCACAGTATTGCAGTAGAAATTAGATAAGATGATGTATACAAAGCAGTCTTCTGTGTAATAGACACTAATTCTTATTGTTTCTGCTATCACATGGCAGATTAAAAGAGACCTGGCTACACACATATTGTTAGAATGTAACGGTACTAGTATTTAAACCAGATGTCCTTGATGCCAACGCCAACCAGTCTCACTATGCTGCAATGCCCACTAAAATTGTAGCAATGCTACAGTTTCCCCAGGACTCTTCTACACTGATTAGATGACAGTTGCAATTCCCCAATCATTAACTCTGTCCCATTTTGAAATCATATTTGTGTGTCCTTTGTTGTTTTTCTGGCTGTTCTTGGGCCTTGGCTTTTCAACCTTATCTTGTTTGAAGGGAGACAGAAATACTCTTTCTGGTTTTAGCTGCCACTGGTTTATCTTGAGCAAACTCTGTTCCTCAACACCCCCTCGCCACGTGGGCCACCCAATACAGGCAGACCTCCTTTTCTTGTGCTTCACTTTATTGCATGTTTTTTGCAAATTGAGGTTTCATGGGAGTTTTCTACAGATTAATGTTTTATGGCAGCCCGCATCAAGCAAGTCTATCAGCACCATTTTTCCAACAGCATTTGTTCACTCTGTGTCTCTGTGTCACATTTGGTAATTCTTGCAATGTGTCAGTCATTTTCATTATTTTTTTATTTGTTATGGTGATCAGTGATCTTTGATGTTACTGTTGGAATCTGTGGTGTGAGCTCCGTAGACCATGCCCATATAAGTTGGCAAACTTAATGGTGAATATTGTGTGTTCTGACTGCTCCACCAACCAGATGTTTCCCATCTGTCTCCCTCTCCTCAGGCCTTTCTATTTCCTGAGACAAGAATATTGAAATCAGGCTAATTAATAACCCTACAGTGACTTCTAAGTGTTCAAGTGAAAGAAAGAGTCATGTATCTCACTTTAAAACAAAACCTAGAAATGATTAAACTTAGGAAAGCACGTAGAAAGCTGAGACAGGCTGAAAGCTAGGCCTCTTACAGCAATCAGTTATCTAAGTTGTGAATGCGAGGGAAAAGTTCTTGAAGGAAATACAAAGTGCTATTTCAGTGGATGCACAAATGATAAGAAAGTGAAACAGCTTTATTGCTGATGTGGAGAAAGTGTCAGTGGTCTGGATAAGTGTAAAAGAAACAGAAAATCACCATATAATAATAATTGATTCTGAGGAGGCTTCTCAATGGATACTATCACTGAGTAGAAGTCAATTAGAGAACAGGATACTCACAGGGTCTCAATGTAACACTCCTATGAGCAATGTACTAATTATACAGAGATATTTGTATTTTGTAAAGGGAGAAATTTGGTGAATATCACCAACAATGACACAGAATGACAAGTGCCTGCTGATGTGGTGCACTGAGAAGATACATTTTTTACAAACAAAATTCTGTGTTCTGTGTTCATGCCCAGCTCCATCACCATTTTTTTTCATTTATTTTTATTGTTGGAGGCTAATTACTTCACAACATTGCAGTGGGTTTTGTCATACATTGACATGAATCAGCCATGGATTTACATGTATTCCCCATCCTGATCCCCCCTCCCACCTCCCTCTCCACCTGATCCCTCTGGGTCTTCCCAGTGCACCAGGCCCGAGCACTTGTCTCATGCATCCCACCTGGGCTGGTGATCTGTTTCACCCTAGATAATATACATGTTTCGATGCTGTTCTCTTGAAACATCCCACCCTCGCCTTCTCCCACAGGGTCCAAAAGTCTGTTCTGTACATCTGTGTCTCTTTTTCTGTTTTGCATATAGGGCTATCATTACCATCTTTCTAAATTCCATATATATGCATCACCATTTTTTTTTACTTGAATCTCTCAGGAGGAACTAGTCAGACACAAATTAAAAGACATTTTGTAAAAACAGTTGAACTGAGTTCAGCACACAATAGGCACTCCAGCAATGTGCTTAGAGCTGGATGGACAGACGTGAGTGTCTGGCTAGTGAGAAAGACAGATAAATGGATATATCAATGAATGCAGATCAATGACTGGCTGGCTGGATAGTAAACTAATAGATGGATGGATGTGTGGGTGGATGGATAGATGATTAGAGAGTAACTGGGTGATGGAACAAACAGTTTGATGGATGGATGTATGGATCCTCTACACAAAGTTACTCAGACAATAACCCAAGGCAGATTTTGAATAGGATTTACCAGAAGAAAGAGAAAAAAGAGGGAAAGAAGGAAAAGAGGAAGGAAGGAGGGAAATACACACATGTGATATTTCTTGTATTTCTTGAAGAGTTATTTTTTCAAATTGATTGAGGAAAATACTCATTTTCATACCTTAGGAGTTAGAAGTGGTATAGATTTTTGCCAGGCTTCACTGATGGTTTATTAATTTCGAATAGGTGGAGTTCATAAACAACATTCAAGTAGCATTCCAACACCATAGATCTCATTGTAATCACTTGAAACTATTTTGCCATTGTACATGCTACTGTCAAAGATCAAAATGTGCTATTACAGGCCCAATGCTGGGAATGAAAGTTGGTGGGTTGTATTCCCAGAGACCTAGATAAGGACAAGCTGCTGTGTGTTTACTTCCTCAGGGTGAAGATACTCCATTGTCCGTTCCAAGCATCAGCAGTCAACAATCAGTGCCACTTTGGGTGGGTGTATGATTTCCTGTGATGAGAAGGTCCTCCAGCCAGGTGAAATCACCTACCAGAGGACTGGAATTCTTTGGCCCCTCCTCCTGTAGACATGGGTGTCCTATCACTTTCCACATTGTCCAAGAAGCAAAGGCAACTGACATTCTATAACCATCGAACACATCATGTCCATTCATAGTACCCAACACTCATTCAATACCTATATTTTGAGTGCCTGTTATACATTGGAAGAGACACAGTTCTTGTCCTAAAGTGAACAGAAAGGGCTCAATAAAAAAGAAAAACTCCCTTCCCTCCCTTTTTATGTATTTTAAAAAACAAAAGTGATGGTTCAGTAGGCATGATACCCTAGTGACAAATTTATGTTTATAAATTATCATCAAAAATACCTATGCTGTGCTGTGCTTAGTCACTCAGTCATGTCCAATTCTTTGCGACTCTATAGACTGTAGACTGCTAGGCTCCACTGTCCATGGGGATTCTCCAGGCAAGAATACTGGAAGGGATTGCCATGCCCTCCTGCAGGAGATCTTCCCAAACCAGGGATTGAACCTGGGTCTCCCGCATTGCAGGCAGATTCTTTACCATCTGAGCCACCAGGAAAGCCCTAGGTCATGCAGTTTCTCCCTAAATCACTCCTCATCAGGCTTGGAGTGAGTAATACTTCTTCACAATAATAAATAGGTTTTTAACATTCAGTTTTTACCCTCAAATTTGTGTATGTAAGTATGAAACTCATATTAGAAAAATCTTAATGGATGGAGCATTCTGAAATAGGTGGCAATGCAATCAATGGTAGTCTTAGAAGTAATGACTGCTAATGTTCATTTGCCAGTTTCTTCAATTAAAAGTTTTTTATGGAATTAGAAGAAAAATTGCAGAGGGCAGGACACTTGTAGATGAGGGCAGGACACTTGTAGATCATGGCAAGAAACTTGCCCTCTCTGAGTCACAAAGGGAAAATGATCCATCAGGCATCAAAAGGAATGGGGAAGAATGAAAAAGGAAGAAGTAGATGCATGAGGACAAGTCTCTCTTCTTTAGAAGAAGGATTTCTTCATCAAAAAGATTCTGAGCGAAATCGCTGTGGAAATGTATCAAAATGAAAGCTGTGTTCATGGCAAATTATGCACATATTATTCTTTTGTGACTTTAGATCTAGTTGTTCAGAGTCTTGACATTGTGGCCTTCACAAACTGCAGAATCAGTAACTTGCTGGCTGACGGACATGATAAGAAGCTCAAAGGTTATCTAACAGTAATATGGCCCTTTGTCACATTTCGCAGTATGTCCTGTAATAAACTGATTCACTGCCTGTGCGTTGCTCTAAGTATAATAAAATTTATCTTTCTGGATCATTCCTATTTGATGTTCTGCTAAAAACATGAATTCTTTTTCCTGAAAAATAAAATGAGTGTTAGTGACTTCCACTCTTCCTGCATTGTCAGGTGGTTCAGGAAGAGGATTTAAAAATAAAGAAAGCAACCTGTGACTAAAACACCTGAAAGTAGCTCTTCGGGAGCCTCACAGCTGCTATTTTTCATAAATCCAGACAGAAAATGGGCAAAAGACATAACGAAAAAAGTGCAGGCATACCTCAGAGATGCAGCAGGCTTCATTAGACTGCAATAAAGGGAGCCACATGACGTTTTTGGTTTCCCAGGGCATTTAAAAGCTATGTTTACATTATACTGTACACTATGAACTGTGCAATAGCATTATGTCTTAAAAAAATTACTGTACATACCTTAAATTAAAAATATTTTGGAGATAAAAAATGCTAACCATCATCTGACCCTTCAGCAAATAATAACCATTCTATCAGAGAAGGGTCTTGCCTTAATGGCGATGGCTGCTGACTGAACAGGGTGGTAGTTGCTGAAGGCTGGGTGGCTGTGGCAATTTCTGAAAATAAGACAGCAAAGTTTTCCACATTGATTGACTCTTCCTTTCATGAAGCATTTGTCTGTAACATGCAGTGCTGTTTGGTATGATTTTACCCACAGTAGAACTACTTTCAAAATTGGAGTCAGTCTTTTCAAACCCTGTCGCTGCTTTATCAAAGTTTATGCAATATTTTAAATCCCTGGTTGACATTTCATCATCTTCACAGCAATTTCACCAAGAGTAGATTCCATCTCAAGAAACCACTTTTTTTGACTCATCCATAAGAAGCAAGTTCTTATTCTGTTAAAGTTTTGTCACAGGATTGCAACAATTCAGTCACATTCTCAGGCTCCACTTTTAATTCTAGTTCTCTTTCTTTATCTACCACATCTGCAGCTGCTTCCTCCACTTAATTCTCGAACCCCTCCAAGTTATCCCTGATGATTGGAATCCACTTCTTCCAAACCCTTGTGAATGTTGATATTTGGACTTCTTCCCATGAATCATGAGTGTTCTAAATGGAATCTAGAATGGTGACTCCTTCACAGAAGGTTTTGACTGACTATGCCCAGATCCACCAGAGCAATCACTATGGCAGCTATAGCCTGATGAAGTGTATTTCTTAAATAATGTGACTTGAAAGTCTAAATTACTCTTTGGTCCATGGGCTGCAGGATGGATGCTGTGTTAACAGCCATAAGAACAACATTAATCTTGTTATATGTCTCCATCAGAGCTCTTGGGTGACCAGGTGCATTGTCAATGGGCAGTAATACTTTGAAAGGAATCTTTTCCTGAGCAGTAGGCCTTAAGAGTGGGCTTAAAAATATCCAGCGAACCATGTTGTAAAAAGATGTGCTATTATCCAGGCTTTGTTCTAAGGGCCTTGGAATTTTCAGAATTTTAAATGAGCATTGGCTTCAACTTTGAGTCACCAGCTAATTAGCCACTAACAAAAAAGTCAGTGTGTGCTCTGAAACTTTGAAGGCAGGGACTGACTTCTCCTCTCTAGCTATGGAAGTCCTGGGTGGCATGTTCTTCCAATAAAAGGCTGTTGGATCTACAATGAAAATCTGTTGTTTAGCGTAGCCACCATCATTAATTATAGTTGTCATTATTTTGTAAACAAGAGCTGTCTCGTTCTCTTTTCTCTGCCTTCCTCCACCATGTTCTTTAAAGCACTTTGAAAATGAATCCTCATGTAGGACTGATAGACGTGGGTCATCACTGGGGCATCTTCATCACTTCCTCACCCACTGGAGACTCACTAAGGTTCTAAGGGACTTTCAGAGTGGTCACCACAGCAATGTTCACCATCCCAGCCATGTGATCCACTCAGGTCTGCCTCTTTGGAGTTTCCACAGATTTCTAGGGCAAGAGAATCTTTGACAGGTCTGGAAGCCTCATGCCTCACATCGTGCCTCCATGATGCCCCAACAACCTATGATAATCCTCAGAGAAACTCTTCTGCCCTCTGGTTTCCTAGAGGTACTCACGTCTCTCTTCTCCACCTTCCTCTGTGATATCAAGCACAATTGGCTCAATGTCTTGGCCTTTCACAAAAGACAGGAAGAATCTTTGAATTCAAGGCTATATTTTTCCACACCCCAGGGGAATATTAATGGACTGGTTACCACTTGGGTTGAGATATCAGGGTTTTCAAAGGGTCTGAGAATGAGTAACTTAAAAATTTATCCTGTTAAATTGAATTTTTTGAAATAACCTGGGATTATAGCTATGAATTGTAGTGTAATTAGTAAAATGTGTTCTGAGTTCCAAAAACCTAACAAATGAATGCAACTATTTTGTAATGAGTAGAGGTAAGGATGATACTTGGAGTTTAGAAAGATTACATCCTTCTACAAAGTAATGTGACTTTGCTTCTTGATATGTCATTTCAATCTGATTATACATTTCCCTTGCATTCCTTCATGCAATTTGTGTGTGTGAATGTACATATGAATATGTGTGTATACAAACATACTCATTTATATAAACATATATATTCTTTCATATATATGTAATCCATGCAGACTTCTGATCTTGATACCATCTTTTCACCTCATCATCTTTTTGTGATCCTTGAAATTTATTTGAAAATACACAATGTTACCCATTTTTCCAATCATTCTAAGGTTCCTCTTCCCTTTCCTGATCTCCATGTTGGAACAGAAGACCATGCTTTCTCTTCTTAGATCTAGATCCCAATTATTCTTTTTATGTGCATTTAGGAAGAACAAAGGACCATCTGAAATGGAAGACACTGAGGATAAGTGTGAAAACGTGATCACAATTGAAAATGGCATCCCCTGTGATCCCCTGGACATGAAAGGAGGGCACATTAACGATGCTTTTGTGACAGAAGATGAGCGGCTCACCCCTCTCTGAAGGGCTACTGTTTTGCTCCCCACCTGAAACTCAACACTTGGGTCTGTGTAACTGCTGAACATCACAATTTATCGAGGCAAGACTATGTATTTTGTTTTCATCACTCTTCTTTTGTAAGAATTTTGAATGTGCGTGAAATGAAAAGGCAATGACTTATACCCATGAAGACAATTGGAATCATAAGCTGCTGACTATTCAAAATATTCTAAAATATTTCCCTGACAACACAGTGTATAAGTGTAGTCATCTGGCATTTGCAGTTATTGATTTTAAAAATATATTAGTATTTAAGCCTTTCTAGTCATAAGGTCAGGCCAGCGTGTATATATATATATATATATATCTCACACTTTTGAAGACCTAAGGAAAAAATAATTTTACAATGGAGAATGCCTATAATATGGTGTCTAAATCTTTGAAAGTGGATCCTTTTAAATATCATATCACTCTGTATATGACTAGATAAGGAAGAATAACAATTATTGTAAATTGGATGGATAAAAATGGGAGTGTTGAAATACAAGGTGGAACTTGATCCTGTTATCATACCAACAATTGCTTATATATTTTTTCTATCAGTCTCTAATAGGGCAGCTCTGCAGTTTGTAAAAGTACAGTCTGTGCTAACTTAATAAAGTACTAACTTAATAAAGTACTAATCATCTCTTTTTGATTAACTGACTGATTGTGGTCTGCAATTTCACACTGTGGAACACAATAAGCCTAATTTTTATGTTATGTTTAATCTGCTCTCCTGTCCTAGAAATGAATTACCTTTGTTGTGTGTATCCCTGCTTGAAGACTGTAGTCTTTAGACTTGATTTTACCCTTAGAATGAGAGAAAATAATAGGAAATGAAACAACTGACAAAGGATTAATCTCCAAAATATACAAGCAGCTCATACAACTTAATACCAGAAAAACAAACAATCCAATCAAAAAGTGGGCAGAAGACCTAAACAAACATTTCTCCAAAGAAGACATACGGATGGCTAATAAACACATGAAAAGATGCTCAGCATCACTCATTATTAGAGAAATGCAAATCAAAACTACAATGAGGTATCACCTCACACTGGTCAGAATGGCTATCATCAAAAAGTCTATAAACAATAAATGCTGGAGAGGGTGTAGAGAAAAGGGAACCCTCTTGCACTGTTGATGGGAATGCAAACTGGTAAAGCCACTATGGAGAACAGTATGGAGATTCCTTAGAAAACTAGGAATAAAACTAGCATACAACCCAGGAATTCCACTACTGGGTATATACCCTGAGAAAACCAGATTTGAAAAAGACGCGTGTACCCCAATGTTCACTGCAGCACTGTTTACAATAGCTAGACATGGAAGCAACCTACATGTCCATGGGCAGAGGAATGGATAAAAATATTGTGGTACATATATACAATGGAATATTACTCCACCGTTAAAAGGAGCACATTTGAGTCAATTCTAATGAGGTAGATGAACCTAGAGCCTATTATACAGAGTGAAGTAACTCAAAGAGAAAAACAAATATCATATATTAATGCATATATATGGAATCTAGAAAGATGGTACTGATGAACCTATTTGCAGGCAGCAATGAAGATGCAGACATAGAAAACAGTCTTGTGGACACAGTAGGGGGAAGGAGAGGGTGGGATGAATTGAAAGAGTAACATTGAAACATTTATATTACCATATGTAAAATAGATAGCCAATGGGAATGTGCTGTATGATGCAGGGAGCTCAAACCTGGTGCTCTGTGACAACCTAGAGGGTGGGATGGGGTGGGAAGTGGGAAGGAGGTTCTACAGGGAGGGGACATATGTATACCTATGGCTGATTTATGTTGATGTATGGCAGAAACTAACACAGTGTTGTAAAGCAATTATCCTCCAATTAAAAGAATCATGCTAATAGACTTGATTTTACTTCCAGATAGGTATCGTTCTAAATTCTAATAATAATTATTATACATATATTGATAGAAAATTTGCAGCTCAGTCTCCCACTGCCATCACCAACAGTTGGTGTTGTAGCAGTAGTCTCTAACTCGCTTCCCATATCCATTTTTTATTTTGAAGGCATGGGATGGACCAATTTGATCACTAGATCATTTTCTTCACTGTTTATCGTGAAGCTGAGGGGATTTCTTCCACTTGCAAAGGTCTGTTCCAGTAAATATCCTTGCTGAGGAAGTTTTCTTTGCTAGCAGAAATGCGCTGTAAAATTGACCGTCAATATAACAGCAAAATAGAGCTTATGTCTCCTGAACTGGCTTTGACAAACATTGCGGGTAATTAGCAGTCAATCATCAACCATACCTTTCATTTTAAAAATAATGATCCTGTAATGTCCCACAAAGGAACACATTGTGAGGTGATATGTAGTGGAAATAAAATGTTGTAAATTGAGTGGAAATATGGCTGTCACTCTCGTCTCCCAGTCCTTAGCAAAAACTATGATGAAACTGGAAAGACAGAAGCATGTGAAAACCAAGTCACTACAGAAAAAATGAACTGAGATGGTGATATTTGGATTTGTTTCACAGAAGAAATGTTAATGCAGGTGGGTTTTGGTTTTTTGGGTGTAGTTTCATCTACCACATTTTCCATAAGGACTAACCAATACAAAACATCGCTATATAAAAGAATGCACTGAACTCTTGCATCTAGAATGATACATGATCAGATATTAATATCATCAAGTGAAGTATACACATTTTTCGTCCCTGGATAAGGAACAGGGAATAGGAGAGAACACAAGTGAAGAACTAAAAAGAGTGTAAAATCCCTCAAACTCCAGATTCCCAGTCCTTATTGCAAAAGTCATGGGGCCCCTTAACTTAGTATTTTATTTCCCATCTTATATCTTGTCTTTTATTTATTTTTAATTAATTAATTTTGCGTCATTTTCTTTCAGTTACATAAGCAGATGCATGGAAGTTTTCTTTCCTTCTTTCCTACTAACCTTCCTTTGACCCTTCCTCCATTCATCCCTCCATCCCTCTCTCCCTGCCTGAAGAATTTATTGAATGGAGACACTCTGTGTAAGATAAGATGCTAGGTTCAGGAAATATAAACAGAGGGAGAATTTCCTAGAAGGGATTTGTTCATTATTTATGACAAGACTCAGTTTATTGCCGAGAATACCATTCTTTTTTAGGAAATTTTAGTTTGAATGAATGAATAATGTCTAGTTGTTATATAATGAGTTATTTTGCTCCTTATTTTCACAGCATTGTTTGAAAGCAAATTTTATATTAGTTATGGGCAGAGACTATGAACCAATTTATAAAGTGCAGCATTAGTCTCATAACACATTAAGGGACAGTAGTAGGAGGCAAATAATTGGTACAAGTCTTTATCGTGGTACTGGACAGTAGGCGAGAGTTTGGCTAGTAAAGAGATGACAACTGTGTCCCTGGATGTAATTTTTCCTTAGTTACTCCTTGATGTTGCTTATACTTGTTTGAAAATTAGTTAACATATGACAGTAATATCGGCATGGAGGTATGGGGTGTAGGATGAGACATTTAATCAGATGCAGAGAAAGAGATCCTAGGGTTTTTTTTCCCCCAAGTGTCTCATGTCTTTTGGCCCGATCTGAAAGTAGATTCCCAGAACAACATGGCTAGGTCATATCCAAGACCATTGGAAAGGGTGGCACAAGAGCTCCTGGGCATGGTGTAGAACCATGGTGAGCACTAGCCACCATGGCCAGGCAGGCCTAGAAGGTGCCATGGTCAAGTGTCTTGCTGCACTGAACAAGTGGCCCCTTTTGCAAAACTTAGCAAAAGTTCAGTTAAGACTCATGTGTTCATCACTCCTGGATTCCATCTGTCCTCCTCCACTATTAGTTCATAGTCCGCCATAATTAGTGAACTAATATGACAACATTATTTATATCAAGGTTGCATTTGTAGACTTAGGAAGTTGAACCAGATCAAATTGCTGCTATGCAGTCATTTTTGACCTACAAAAATGACAGTTAACCTATGTTTCAAGCTGTTAGTTCCCTAGTCAGTTCTTTGAAATTTAGGAATGATGTTCCCCATGTAAATATGTCATACATAATAAGGCAGCCTTCAGGTCAGTTCACAGGAGCATATTAACCCATGGTGTAGCAGAGATATTGTACAGTTATGTTGTAAAATATTAGAAGACAAACTGTTGTAATGCCAGCAGTTTAATGAAAACAAATAAAAAGAAGACAATGTAATAAAAACCAGCTTTGGTTGTGTTTTATTGTCAGTGCTTGAGGAAAAGCAGATTCTAATGGAAGAGTGAGAAAGTGCATGGAACTGGTAAAAGGAACTTAACTCTGAAGACCTTCAAAAGTTGTTAATCCTGGCTCATTGGTCTATATTTATTGCCTTGGCTTCACCAACATCCACCTGCTCTCTAACTCTGTGCCTTCTGGGTTCCATTCCCATGCGTGTATGCTAAGTTGCTTCAGTCATGTCTGACTCTGTGAGACCCCATGGGATTCTCCAAGCAAGAATACTGGAGTGGGTTGCCATGCCCTCCTCCAGGGGATCTTCCCGACCCAGGGATCAAACCTGTGTCCCTTACATTACATGTGTCTCCTGCATTGGCAGGCAGGTTCTTTACCACTAGTGCCACTTGGGAAGCCCTCCATTCCCATAACCCTGAAGAAACTGTTCCCTCAAAGGTCACTAGTGAATTGCTGGTTCTCAAGGTCACAGTGTCTTGGTCCTCAACTTCCTGAATCTTTTTGACCCTTTTGACAGTGTAGGGCTCTCTGCTCCCCACCTTTTGACACTCTCCCTTCGTGACTTTTCTGTGATATGACCCTATCATTTTACTCATCCCCTTTCTCTTTTTTTTTTTTGACCACCCTGTGCAGCATACAGGATCTTACTTCCCAGCAACCAGGGGTTGAATTTGTGCCCCCTGCATTGGAAACATGGAGTCTTAACCATTGGACCACCAGGGAAGTCCCTCTAACTGTTCTTAAAGAATCCAGAGAAGAAATTGAAAGGGAGACAAAGATACCAGTGATGAAAAATTAAGAGATGTTGTGCAAAGTATGGTTGAGCTCTCAGTAGTGAAAGAAAAGAGTTGCCTCTTGTGCATAATGAAGGTGGTGGAGAAAATGCTTGGGCTTAATGGTTCTCTCTGCTGACCACCAACAGGTTGCTTGCTATTCAGAGAAGGCTTGGAATAAGAGAGAAAATGTGCATTAAGTAGTCATGTATATTAAATGATGAGTGCTTCATGCAGTGGTGGAGAGAGAGCACCAAGGCTAAGAGAACACACTTTCATAATCTGCAACTCCAAAATCCAAAACCCTCTAAGAACTGACAGCAACCCCTGACCCAAACAGATATAGTACTCTTTATGATCTATATTTATTGTACTCAATGGGCTTTATTTATTGTACTTAATATTATTGAATGCAGAAATAGTCAAGTGTTTACTGATAGGATGCTGCCCCAGATCTCACAGAGTGTAGATTAATACATGGTATATGCACAGTATTACCTCTATTCCTGAGTCATTTTTAAAATATTTATATATTTGGCTGCATCGTCTTAGTTGCAGCATGTGGGATCTTCCTTGCAGCATACAGGATCTTTTTAGTTACAGCATGTGAACTCTTAGTTACAACATGTGGGATCTAGTTCCCTGATCAGGGATTGAACCTGGACTCCCTGCACTGGGAGCATAGAGTCTTAGCCCCTGGACCACCAGGGAGGTTCCTATATTGCCTGAGTTCTAATCCTAACACCACCATTTACTAAGTGGGTGGCCGCAAGTGAGTAGGGGTTCATAAAAGTGGAGAGAAAGCAGTCCAGTGAAATAACTTATTTCCATTTAATGTAAATAGACTAACTTTAAAAAGGAACTAATACTTGCCATATCTGCCCAAAGAGCTATTGTGAGAACAGAATGAAATAAAGAATAAAAACAGCAGGATGAATAAAATATGCACTGTGAATGCAATTTTTACTTATTAAAATTGATAGTGAAACTTCTCTACTTGAGGCCATAAAAAGTAATAAAGATTTACTTAAGGATTTTGCTGTATGAATAATTCATAACTATACTAGCTTAATCTCAGAAGTAGACAGCCTGCCTGCCTAGGAGGACACAACTACACATAGATGAAGTATTTATTTGAATTTTCAGCCCAGAGGTATTAAAACTTACAAAACGCCACTAGTGTAATTGCAAAGAAAAAAAAATTCAAGTCCGTACACATTAATTCTAACCACCGTGATCCCTCATTTCCCCCACATAGGCTATAATCCTATATAACCCCTGAAGAGACAGACAGACAGAGCAGCTTGTGGCAACTCAGCTAACTATCCCAGTAATAACTTTAATTCAATTAGGTAATGATGATTATGTTTTTAAATGATTTTTTTGGATTCTCTGACTTATCATTGAACCAGTTGATATTTGTTGAATCAACTGGCCTACCTATCAATTCAGTTAAAAAAATTTATCTGACTGGATGGATAAGCTGTTTTGTTGGATTGACAGGTTAATTCACAGGTTAATGCACAGGTAGAACTTTGTACATCCAGTCAAATGCTGATGATACTCAGATTCTCCTATATTGAGGATTGGTACCTGTGACTTGTCTGCCAGGTATGTGGGAATGAGTCACCCATCCCTGTCTCTTCATTACTTGGGGTTGTTACTAGCCAAGACTCAAAGGTCCTGGGAAGACAGGGCCATAAGACAGCAGTAGAACAATTAATTCATGTGATAAGCCTTTTTGGTTTTTATTTAGCTGAATTCCAGGTAATCTAACATGCTTTCTGAAGAACTGAAGAAAATTTAAATCTATAAATGCAAGAACTAAAATCTGCTTGCTTCTATCAAAAGTGATAGAAGCTTGCCAATGTTAATATCATTGCCATCATTCCAAGGGTGACTGAGGCTTATATTAAATTCTCATCACATATTATAGTATTACCTGCTAGATTATCATCTGCTTAGCTATAAAAGGGAATACCAAGGTTCATTTTAGTAACACAATGATTGCTGAAAACCTCGGGTTACAGTTTCAAATACAGTACTTTGACACAGCACATTCCAATAGATCAAGGGGAGAAAAGCCATTTAGAAAACCTCCCAAAGGATTATACAGGAGTCTCTTGAGGAGAATTGAGGGTGTGGAGGGCTAGAAATTGGGGTACCTGGCAATTTTTTGCAGAGTTTTGTATAGTACTTTTTTATTTGTGTTGAGAATCCAAATAGATGCCTTACATATCTCTGTATTTCCTTTCATCACCTCCCTCCCAGAGCTAAGTTTCTTTCCAGATCGATGGGTTATCCTGCTTAAGATTTAGTCATTGCAGATTTGCATATCCATATTGTAAAAAATTTTCCCTAAACAAATCTTGTTTTCTTTTCTTTGTGAACTCAAGTTGAGTAGTTTTAATACTACTTTTTATAAAGAATATATAGGTTTTATTCACAAGGTTAATCTCATTCATGAATTTTTACTGCTTCACATTATTTTATTCAAAAGCAATTATTACTAATCCTACTTAAGGAAAGTAGAAACAGCTGAGTGAATTTAAATATCTTGCCCAAAATCATGCAGCATTTAAAAATGTTCACGTGTTGTTAGAGGGTTTGAGCAACTCATTCTTTTAGTATTCATATTTTAACTATATTCTACATTTAACTCTATTTCACTTATAAAGGACTTTGTCATCGATTCATCTTCCTAGAGTAACTTGAACGTGTCATCTATGCCATGCTAGATGTGTCCCCAGTGGAGGACAAGAGCTGGGATTGGGGTGCCAGAAACCCCACAACTGGGTAATGTGCAGGGTGGTTGCCAGGATTATTCTTGGTCCAAACTGAATACATTACCATGAGTAGTGGCATACAGAGAAATCAGAATCTTAAACAGATTGAACATGTTTCACAACTGGAAAATTTTAAAATCGTGGATTATATTTTTACTTCAGCATTTGTAGAGCTCTTTGGATCATTGTTGGCCATTCCTGTGCTATGCTTGATTTAGGTCATTCTCTCTTTATACTTGGCTTCGGAGTAATGAAGGGCACATTTTAGAGGCTCTGGTAAAATTACAATCAGAACTGCAACTTTCCTCATCCTATATGGAGTCAGATTTAAATGGAGGAAGGAAGCCTTGACATATCCTGTTAAAATGGAAAGCCAGGGAATTCCTTGGTGGTCCAGTGGTGAGGACTCTGTGCTGTCACTGCCAAGGGCCTGAGTTCAATCCCTGGTTGTGGAACTAAAATCTCACAAACTGTACAACACAGAAATAACGAACACCCAAATAGAAAGTCAGACGATATTGTTCCTTTGCTTAAACCTCTCCTCTCTACCCATCTCTTTCTGGGTAGAACCCAGCCTCTCACGATCTGCCCTCAGCCCCTCTATAAAGGTAAAAAGTAAAGTGAAGTCGCTCAGTTGTGTCCAACTCTTTGCAACCCCATGGACTGTAGCTTACCATGCTCCTCCGTCCATGGGATTCTCCAGGCGAGAGTACTGGAGTGGGTTGCCATTTCCTTCTCCAGGGGATCTTCCCAACCCAGGGATCAAACCCAGATATTGATACCTCCTGATATTTTTTATTATAAACATTATCATGCATAAAGAAAGGTGGAGGAATAGTATAATGAACACCCACTTATCTACCACCTAGATCTAACTATCCAAAACTGAATTTATAAAGGGCTGGGAGAGATGGGGTCCTGAGAGGGTTGGCAATGAGAGAGAACCCACTGGGTCAGGCTGTTAAAGATGTAATGGAGGATGGTCTAGGCTGCCTATGAAGCCGAGGTCCTCACACAGGGAGTGGGAGGTAGGGATGGGGAGGCAGGTGAGGAGGAAGCCACATCTGGACTGTGGCTGGGCTCATTCCTAGGGCAGCATTTGGTTTCATTTGTTTGTTTGCCAGCTTTATAGAGATATATCAGTAACTGACATATAACATTGTGTAAGCTTAAGATGTACAATGTGTTGATTTGATGTAGATTGTAAAATGATGACCACCATAGTGTTAACTAACACCTCCATTACATCACATAATTACAATCTCCTTTTTTGTGATAAGAACATTTAAGATTTACTCTCAGCAACTTGCAAGTATTTAGTATAGAGTCATTAACTATAATCACCATGTTTTACATTAAATCTCCAGAACTTGTCTTATAACCAGGAGTTTGTACCCTTTGGCCAACATCTCCCATTTTTCCCACTCCCAACCCCTAGCAACCATCCTGTACCCTCTGTTTTTCTGAACTCAAACTTTTTAGTTTCCACATATAAGTGAGATCATACAGTATTCATCTTTCTCTGTTTGACTTATTTTGCTTAGCATAATGCCTTCAAGGTCAATCCACATTGCCATGAATAGCAGAATTTTTTTTCCTCATGGCTAATAATACTCTAATATGAATATGATATATAACACATATATAGCTATTTTATATATGTATATATATATATATCACATCTTTTTTCCAGCTTCATTGAGATATAATTGACATATAACATTGTGTGAGTTTAAGGTATGCAATGTAATGATTTTTTATATTATATACTGCAAAATAATTACCACAATAAAGTTAGTTAGCACACCTATACCTCATATAGTTACAATTTTTCTTTTTGTGATGAGAACTTATAAAATCTACCCTCTTACCAACTTTCAAATATACAATACAGTATTGTTAACTATAGTCACCATACTGTACTCTACATTTCCAGAGCTTCTTTATCCATTCGCACATTGACAGACACTTAAGATGTTTCCATATCCTGCCTATTGTGACTAATGCTGCAATAGACACAAGAGTGCAGATATCTCTGAGAAACTGTTTTCATTTTCTTTGGATATATACCCAGAAGTGTGGTTGCTGGACCATATGGTAGTTGTGTTTTTTAATTTTTTGAGGAACTTCTATATTGATTTCCATAGTGGTCGTACCAATTTACATTCCCAGCAATAGTGAGCAAGGGTTCCCTTTTCTTCATCCTCATCAGTACCACCTTTTGCCTTTTGATGATACCCATTTAAAAAGGTGTGAGGCGATATCTCATAGTGGTTTTGATTTGCATTTTCCTGATGGTTAGTGATGTTGAGAACCTTTTCATGTACCTGTTGACCATTTGTATGGTGTTTTTTGTGGGGTGGGGAATGTCTTTTAGAAGAGAATGATGTGTTGTGTTTCCATTGTCGTTTGTTTCAAGATTTTTTTTTCTATTTTTATTTATTTGACTTATTGGTTGTTCAGGAGTGTGTTGTTTAGTTCCCACATATTTATGAATTTTCCATAAATTGAATTTATTTATGGAAAAATAAATTCCATAAACTGTTATTGAATTCTAGTTTAATACCACTGTTGTTGGAAAAGATATCCTGATATGATTTCCATCTTCTAAAGCTTGCCAAGACTTGTTATATGACCTATCATATGATATATCCTGGAGAGTGATCCATGTGTGCTTGAGAAGAATGTGTATTCTGCTTCTGTTGGATGGAATGTTTTATATGTCTATTAGGTTCACTTGATCTAAAATATGGTTCAAGTCTAATGTTTCCATATTGATTTTCTGCCTGGATGATCTATCATTGCTGAAAGTGGGGTATTGAAGTCCCTACTATAATTACATTGTTGTCTCTTTCTTCAGATCTGTATTTGCTTAATATATTTAGATACTCCAATGTTGAGTGCACATATATTTACAACTGTCACATCTTCTTGATTAATTGACCCTTATTATTATATAATGACCTTCTTTGTCTATTCTTACCATTTTTTACTTAAAGTCAATTTTTTTCTAATATAAATATAGCCACCCTTACTGTCTTTTGGCTTCCACTTGAGTGAATTATCTCTTTTCATCCCTTTGTTTTGTGTGCCCTTGAAGCTGAAGTGCATCTCTTGTAGGCAGCATATACTTGGGTCTTGTTTTTAGCTGTTCTGTGTCTTTTGATTGGAGCATTCAATTTATTTACATTTAAAGTAATTATTGATAGGTAAAGACTTACTAATGCCATCTTTTTAATGGCATCTTATTCATTGTTTTCTAGCTGTTTTGTAGTTCTCTTGTTCCTTTCTTCCACTCTTGCTGTGTTCATTATGTATTGATGATTTTCCATGTGATATGCTTTGACTCCCTTCACTTTATATTTTGTGAATCTACTGTACGTTTTTGTTTTATGGTTACCACAAGGCTCACATAAAACATCATATGGCTATAACAGAATATTTTACACTGATAGCAATTTAACTTTGATCACATGTAAAAACTCTCCCCTTTTATGGTTTTGATGTCAGAATTTACATCTTTTTATATTGTGTATGCATAACCAAATTATTGTAGTTATAGCTATTTTAACTAATTTTGTCCTTTAAACTTAATGCTAGTGTTAACACACCACCATATTACAGTATTAGAGTATTCTAAATTCTTTACCAGTGTGTTATATATTATGCTACTAATTAGCACTCATACATTTCAGCTTGAGGAGTTCCATTCAGCATTTCCTGTAAGGCAGGTCTAGTGGTAATGAACTCCTTCAGCTTTTGTTTGTTAGAGAATCTGTATCTCAACTCCATTGTTTCTTCTACTTTTTTCACCTCCATTGTTGAACGACAGTTTTGCTAGTTATGGTATTCTTGGCTAATAATTTTTTTTTTCTTTTAGCACTTTTTTTTCTGAATGATATACACATATGCATTTAATTAATTTTGAACATTCTTAATACATGTCTTGTATTTTGCTTTTTTAAAAAAATTTGCCATGAACTTTACTTAATTATAATCAAAATTATTTAAAATATTATTTTATTGGTTTGTAGGCTCTTATTCTTTTTTTTTGTTTTTCCATTTATTTTTATTAGTTGGGGGCTAATTACTTTACAATATTGTAGTGGTTTTTGCCATACATTGACATGAATCAGCCATGGATTTCCATGTATTCCCCATCCCGATCCCCCCTCCCACCTCCCTCCCCACCCCATCCCATTTTCTCTCCAAGCTTACAAGGTTTTTGCTGAAAAATATGGTTATACCCTTATGGGGGGGTTCCCTTGTGTAAGAGAAAATTTTTTCTCCTTGCTGTTTAAAAAATTCTCTCTTTAGCTTTGATTTAGTTTTATTATAATGTGTCTTGGAAAAGACTGTTTTGGATTGAAATTTTGGGGTGACCTATTAGCTTTGAGAACTTGGATGTCCAAATCTTTCCCCAGGTTTGGGGAGTTCTCAGCCATTATTTCTTTAAACAGTCTTTCTCCCATTTTGCCCCTCTCTTCTCCTTCTGGAATTTCAATGATACAGACATTATTTCTCTTAATGGTGTCCCATTAGTCCCATAGGCGTTCTTCATTCCCTTTCTTTATTTTTTGTTTTTCCCAGAGAAGCATTTGACTGGAGCTCTGACCATCCAACTTTGACCTCTGTCAAGGTCAAATTTAAACCCTCCTAAGCCTTCCTCAGCCTATGAAACCTTCCAGAGACAAAGAGTCAATAGTCTATGTCAGTGTTGACAACTGTCAAGCGATTCTCCCTTAGGACTAAACTTGAACTCTTGCCATCATGTCCTCTCAACCCATTTCCTCCTATCCTTTTCTTGGGAGTAACAGAACTGTCTGGATTATATCTCCTACATATTGACGTCAACAAATTTCAAGGCAGAAGTACAGCATCATTTTCATCTATTTTTTAAAATTGTGATTATCTTCTTCTTCAATAATCTTACTGGCACTTTTGAACTGAACATCCCATGAAAAGAGACAGGAATTGGAATGAAAAACACACTGGTAGATTTACCCTGGCCTCTTACTGGGTGGTATAGAGCTAGTTACTGATCATGCTGAGTGTTTAGAAGTAACAATTTCCACAAATGTAGATTGTGAACACTCTGCAAGGTGGTCTATAGTAAATGCTTTAAGTGTTAGTTTCTCCCTTGTCATTTTAAACTCAGGGCTAATTATTTGTACTGATATTTTATTTATTTTTTCCTAATTTCTCCTATTTGTTATTGAGACTAGTGCAAATGCAGACATATAAATGTCTAAACAGGGTTAGTTATTTGTGCTCAAATGTCTTAGCAGCTTTGCTATTGGGATTAGGTAATTTACTCTTCTGCTTGTCCCTGATTGAGATGTAGGGAGGTGGAATCATACACACGTGATTCTTGAGAGTACTGTGTCTATAGCATTATCTATTAATAGGTCAGGGTCCCTTACCCTCAGCACTTGACATTGGGGCCAAATAATTCTTGTTTGTAGGGTAAGTGTCCTAGGCGTTGTACAATGTTTAGCAGCATCCCTGAGCTCTACCCACTAGAGGCAGTAGCACCCTCTCCCAAGTGGTGACAACTCCAAATGTCTCTGGGCATTGTCATCTGTCCCCTGGGAGACAAAATCATTCTGGTTGAGAACCACTGTTCTCTATTACTGACATAGATTTGCTTTTAAGAGAATAAAATGACTGCCATGCCATCTGAGGTTGTTGTCTGTGTCTCTATGATCTCTACTCTCCATTCCTGAACATTCTCACCGTACTGAGAAAAACATAGCTTTTCACCAAAAGAGGTAGAACACCAATGGTCTCCCTTCAGTGAAAATTGTGAAGATGAATGCAGTAAAAGGAGTGTAAGGAAGGAACTGTTTTTGTAACTTGTGCAAATTTGCTGTCATCCTGGAACCATTTTTCCAGCTGTCCAGCTACACTTGTTATGTTTCTTTATGCCTTGACTGTCCTTCTCGTCCATGCTTGCAACAGGGGTTCTTTCAAAAAGCGCTTTCTAACCACAGTCTGGGCATGAATTTGAGCTGCTGAGGTTCCAACCCCAGTTTCATTGCTTTCCAACTTTGTGATCTTGATGGCATGCCTTTGGTTTCCTAATCTAGAAAATATGGATGGTGCTATCACTTATCCCATGGGGCCATTGTGAGGATTAAATGCAGGGGCACATGAAAAGCAGCTACATTCTGCCTGGCACATAGTAAGCACTCATGAGAATTTGCATATTATTGTTTTTATTGTTAGCATTATTATAGTATTAGTTTCTAAGATTCAGAGTCTCATCTGCTTTGTAAAGCCTTTCTGGCTGACTCCTTGGGTTCATTCTGACTTCCTATTTCTCTGACATCATGAGAAGTTTTATATTCTTACAAATCAGAGTTTGTTCCATCATCTTTTATCTGTGTCTTCTGAGTAAAATTTCCCAACAACACAGCATGTAATGAGCCAGAGTTTATGTGTTCTACATGATTTGCATTCTCTCATCCATCTTACTTATTGGGTAAGTAGTTAACACTGTTGTTAATGCTGTTGTGGGGATCTATATCCCTGGAAAAAATTAGGTAGTCATTTGGGAAAATTCCTTTTCTTTCCTCTTAGGAATTTCTCCTCCTCTTGCCCACTCTTATCGATTGTATCATATATAGTCACTGGGTAGAGACATCAGGATGATATTGATACTAAGATGGAAACTCCCTCCAGACCAAGGCACAATTCAGGAAGATAAGCTCTGTCTTCTGTCCTGATATTCATAGGAACCCACACTCATGGTTGGAATGAAATCTCTATAGAAAATGTCCCAGAAATAGCGTGACCTAGATTAAGTATGTGAAAGGCATCCCCTCCTACTCTCTTAAGACACAGCCATGTTGAGCTGGAGGTCTACCATTTTCCAGCATGAATCAGATGTAAACCTTGATTAGTCTAAGCCAGTAATGCTAGTCCTCTGAGAAAGCTTTCCTTAGTCTTAAAAAATGTCATTAAAAAAAAGAGAGATTCACAAGAAGAAACTGTTTTTCTTTTTACATATTGTCATTTCTAGATGTGACACTTGAAATGAGTGTAACCATCTTGTGACCCCAAGGGGAGCTTTAATCGGAACAGAGGCCAGCATGCCGAGGGTGCCCAGTGGAAAGATGGAAGAAACCTGGGTCTTTGATGATATCAGTAAGGCACTAAATTAACTCTGGATTTAACACATCATAGTCTTTCATTTGCATGAAAGTTAATATGTTTTCCTTGTTGTTTAAAGCCAGTTGAGTAAGAGTGTTTTTTTACTTGCAATCCAAGAGCATCATAGCTGAGTAGATAATTTGGAAAGACCTTGGTGAAGTTATTAAGAGGCTGTGTGGGTTAGCTTTTGCTACACAAAAAGCCACCCTAAAACTCCATGGCTTGAAACAGTAGCCGTTTGTTTAGTTCGTGATTCTGTGGGCTGATAGTTTTTTCTGGGCTCACCTGAGAAGTTCTTCTGGTTTTAGTTGCTCTCATTCATGCATCTGCAGTCAGTTGCCAGGGAGGCTGGGGGCCGGCTGGTCTAGGATGGCCTCAGCTTGGCTGTCTTATCTGCTCCGTTGGTCCCTCGCTCTGCAGGACTTTAGGTCAGGCTGTTCACTTGGTCGCTACTCAGCCTTCAGAAAAAGAGAGAGAGAGGGAGAGAGAAAGAATGGAGTGGCCCATTTTCACTTCTACCACATTCTATTGGCCAAAGCAGGGAAGAAGAAGAAGGGAAGAAGGAAAGTAGACTATATATCTTGTTGGGAGAAACTGCACAGTCACATTATAAAGGGTGTTGAAGCAGTAGTTTTGCAGTCCACTGCAAATATCTTGTAGTGAATATTTACAAAGCCCTATCCCTGATTAGTTGAGTATCATGGTAAATAAGTGGGTTAAAATGTGGGCACCTCTATTTGTTAAACAGGCTTGGGCTCTTTAGTTAACCTCTTTAAATCTTCATTCATGATCCTATTAGGTGGAAATCATCATGATTCCTTACCCACAGGGTAACAGTGAGGATTCAAGAAGATACTTCTTGTTAAGTGCTTAACACAGTCCCTGGCATATAAATATTAATCATGATTTGTAATCTGTAAAGACAGGCCTGTGTGCTATAGATAGTTAATGCCCTAGCATTCTCTCTCCCTCTTTCTCATTTTCCTCATTCTCTTCTCCTCTCTTAGTTAAACAAAACTCTAAGTGATTTCTTATCTGTTCTGCCACTGCCCTTTGCCCTCTGACTATTCTAGTCGGCAGCTGGATCGCAGCATCTCCATATCTGTCAGAGGCTCGTGCCCCCAGTGAGGCTCTTTACGACACTGGCTTGTCAATGCCTGATGCTCGCTGGTGGCTGCTCTGGGGCCTGGCCTAAGGCCTGACCTTGTCTTGGGCCTTGTTGCTTCTGGATTTTGGTTACCAGCAGCTTCCTCTTTAAGAGAGTGCCAGGTTGAAATCCCAGCTGAGTAATACAGGGAGATTTTGCCCCCCCCACCACTTCTCCAGTTTTCCTAGGAGTGTGTTACTTGGAGGCGTAGATGCAGACTACGAAAAGTATCTCTCAAGCGCCCCATGCTCCCAGGCATCCTCGATCTTCCAGAAACATCGTATGGAAGAGTTGGAGCTGTTCCTAAATTTCAGGTTCTTATTAAATTTGTGTGGAACTTGGGCATAAAGACTTCTTGACCAAATAAATTCAGAGAGGATTCTGAATCAGCTTTGAAAGAAGATCAAGCATCCCAGCAAGCTATAACTGACTCCTGCTCCCCAGCTAATTTTAGGGAGATTCCAGTATTACAATAGGAGAGGCAAAAAAGCTTGTGACAATACCAGTCAGAAAATCCAGGGGAAAGACAGCAGAGAAGGACGCTCTGTGAGTTCCTCCAAATGTATTCTCAAATTTCCAATATTCACAATTGCTTAGTGATTTTATCCTTGCAGAGATCACTGAGGCTTTGCCTAGCCTTATATAAAACGATGTCAAAATATCAGGAATATCTGAGATCCAAAATTAACATCTTATAACATAATGGCATGATCCAAGTTCCAAGGTCCTAAGGCCTTGATTCTTTTCTGGGTGGAATCCAAATTCCACCCAGATATTATTAATATCTACCACATTCTGACTGTCCTAGAAAAAATGCAAGGCTGTCCTGGGATTTATGCTATATAGTTTCTGGTTTCTAGGCATATTTCATTTGACATATTTCTCAGCCAAAGAAGATTCCTAGTGAAACTGATGACAGGTTGGCAAACCTTGGGAGGGTCTTTAATGACAAAGAATGAGATAGTTGTAAAGCTCTTACCCAGCTGAGCTTCTAGCTTTTATGTATTTGTGGTGACATTACATCAAAAGCCAAAATATTTTTATTTAAAAAATGGTAGATTCTGAAGTCTCAGAAAAGTTCTTATAATTTCAAGTGCTTGTACCCATGTGGGCAAGAGACTGAAGCTTTTACCATTCAACTCTTGACTTCCAGACTGATCCTCCTTGAACCTCAGATGTTAGGCCCTTGAGGATTTATAATGTGATTTATCTACTCCACATCTCTCTGATCTGGTCAAGGTAACTAGCCCTGGCCAAGCCACACTGATGACCCAGATGAGATACATCCCTTAGAAGAGGAGGTAGGAGGCTACAACATCTCTAAAATAAATCTACTATACTTCAAAAAGATGACTACTGTTGGACATTTCTAGCTGGACCAGTAAATATGGTTCTTACACTCAATCTACAGACTACAGTAGAGGTCAGTAGGGATGAAAGCTTATCCTAAGATGTTGGTTCTGGCATGCTGGAGATGGGGTCGCAAAGAGTCGGACACGACTGAGAGACTGAACTGAACTGACGAAACATTAACCAAAGTGTAAAGGTCTTCAGTCACCCTCAGAGTCCAGCTGACAGTAGGAGCTAGCTGCAAATGAAGTCTTCCATGCTTTGAATGTCCATCAGTGTTTCAGCATTGACCTGGACTGAGTCTAAGCTACTTGGCTTCGACTGTGTATCATGTCAGCTGCCTTCTCTGCACCTGCACCTTGCTTCAACTCAACCATCCTGTGCTCCTGAGATGAATCTACTCTTCTATAAACCAGCTGAGAAATGTGATGCTCTGGTCAAGTTCCTAAAACTCCCTTTTATCACTTCCCTGTACAATCCACGGATGGCTCCCCTAGGGAGAGTTATTTGAAGTAACTTTTTTCCTTCTTATTCCATCCCATTTTCCTCCTGAGGTCTGGACTAAGTCATACTTGCCAGCACACCAGAATCCTGAATAAGTAAGACCCTTTCCTCTTTGTCTTAACTGCAAAGACCTATTTGACTAACCATCTCTAGATAACAACTCTGAAATTGTATATCTTCATCCCTGACTTCACTGCCAAACTGCAGGTTTGCATGTCTAGTTGCCTTTTCAGCACCCTCACTTGGATTTCGCATGACCTCGACTAAACTCCTAGCCTTCCCTCCAAACCATTTTACCTGCAGCCATCCCATTTAAATTGATGTCAGTCTCATCCTTCTAGTTGTTCAGTCCAAAAATCCTGGGGTAATCCTTGACTCTCTCGACCTTTCACAGCCTACATCTAATTCCCCAGAGAATCCTGCTGGTTTTACTTTCAAATCGTATTCAAAATCTAGCCACCTGTTCTCCATACAGCAGCCAGAGTGATTCTTTCGAATATAAATGATATGGTGTCACTGTTCTGTTCAAACTCTACCATAGATTCCCATTTCACTTAGGATAAAGGCTCAAGTTTTGGTTCTAAGGCCCTAGATATAAATTTATACTAGTGGCTCTAGTGTTACCTGCTATTTTGTACAGTTTGGGTGTGGGAATAAATTTGGGTTATATGACAAGCACTGTACTATCATAAATTCAGACCAATAATCAGTATAACCTTCCTGGAATCCACAGTTTTTTACAACTTGAACTCTGTCTGTTGAAAACATTCGTCAATTTGGTTAATGAAGATTATCTTTGCTCTATTGGTAAGAAAAAGGGACAGCTATGCAACTAGAAATGTAAACAGGAAAGAGCTTTAGCTTTTCATTTGGGTTAAAGAGTCAACTTATTATTTATTTTAAGTAAAGTACTTATAAATTCGCTTTGTGTGATGAATATGTGGTTGAAACCAATTGGACAAAAGGCAAATGATTCTTGATCATGTACAGTTTTAAATTCCCTCTGCTTTATATTCTTGATATCCTTTCTTATTTCTATTAGAAGCATTGCTGTATCAATTTTAAGATAAGAAATTATGCAAAACATCCTTTTTGCTCTGACCAAAGTTATCCTCTCAACTTGGAGAACCAGAGGAAGTTTATGCTATAGCTATTTAGAGACCTCACCGTTTATTACTCAGTTGGAAGTGGATAGAAAGCTGAGCAGTAAGGGAAATACGGATCTCAAAGTCTATGCACTTTGCTCGAGCAGGATGAAGACCCACCCTCAGGTCCAAGCCTATGAAGAGGGAGCATTGTAATTGAACTCCATGTTTATCTGATTCTTGCTTAGTTCTCAGCACACAGCACATCAAACACAGGGAGGGGATTTGCAGTGGGCAGGGCCACTCAAAGTGCATTCTTCAAGAAGTGGCACCAAATTCAGAACCTGCAGAGACAGCAAAGTTAATAGCAATAAAGCTGTTTGGAGCCATTTAATGTGCAGCCCCAAAGATGTTGTCATGTTGTCGCCTAGTCAGTGAATGCTGTCCAAGATGATGACACTGAGTCACCTGGAAAGAAAAAAAGGACACATAAAATAATGTTCAGGCAACATTCTGATTAGGATGGAATATATTGTAGGAAAATACCTACCTTAAATGGTTAAAAAGGCAAAACCAATAAGAATCAGAGCAGTACCTTTTCATTTTGCCCACGTGTGCATGCTTATACTCAGAACATGACAGCTCTCCTTCAGAACTCTTATGGCTAGATCTCCCATCTCCCTCACTTCTCAATGTCCCCTAATGATTACACAGATTTGCATACTTTGAGTGACTTTTATTCCTAGGATGCTGGCATTTTTCTCTGTGTTCTCATGTATTCATTCATAGAACACTTACAGTGTCCCTGTGAGATTGGTATAATATTATTATCAGCTTTGAAATAAATTAAGTATGAAGGAAATATTAAGTATTATCTACCCAAAGTCATATAGCTGATTAGTGGCAGAGTCAATCCGTTAAGCTACCCAAGTCTTCTAAATGACAGTCCTGTGACAGAGGAGCGCTGTCTTTGCTTGGTCTCCTTTCTCACGTATGCCCTGTGCTTCAGATGATGTTATTTTAGTCCTACTTATTGGAGAATCTCATGGACAGAGGAGCCTGGTGGGTTACCCTTTCCATAGGGTCACAAAAAATCAAACCCAACTGAGCAGCCCACAGGTTTCTTTTTTTTTTCATTTATTTTTATTAGTTGGAGGCTAATTACTTTACAATATTGAAGTGGGTTTTGTCATACATTGACATGAATCAGCCATGGATTTACACGTATTCCCCATCCCGATCCCCCTCCCACCGCCCTCTCTACCCAATCCCTCTGGGTCTTCCCAGTGCACCAGGCCCGAGCACTTGTCTCCTGCATCCCACCTGGGCTGGTGATCTGTTTCACCACAGATAATATACATGTTTCCATGCTGTTCTTTCAAAACATCCCACCCTCACCTTCTCCCACAGAGTCCAAAAGTCTGTTCTGTACTTCTGTGTCTCTTTTTCTGTTTTGCATATAGGGTTATCGTTACCATCTTTCTAAATTCCATATATATGTGTTAGCATGCTGTAATGTTCTTTATCTTTCTGGCTGACTTCACTCTGTATAATGGGCTCCAGTTTCATCCATCTCATTAGAACTGATTCACATGAATTCTTTTTAACGGATGAGTAATATTCCATGGTGTATATGTACCTCAGCTTCCTTATCCATTCATCTGCTGATGGGCATCTAGGTTGCTTCCATGTCCTGGCTATTATAAACAGTGCTGTGATGAACATTGGGGTGCACGTGTCTCTTTCAGATCTGGTTTCCTCGGTGTGTATGCCCAGAAGTGGTATTGCTGGGTCATATGGCAGTTCTATTTCCAGTTTTTTAAGGAATCTCCACACTGTTCTCCATAGTGGCTGTACTAGTTTGCATTCCCACCAACAGTGTAAGAGGGTCGCCAGTCAGGATGGCTGCTATCCAAAAGTCTACAAGCAATAAATGCTGGCAAGGGTGTGGAGAAAAGGGAGCCAACAGATTTCTTGCTTTCACTCTCTTTATTTTCCTCTGGATAATCTCCTCTCTCTCTCTAAAACTGTGGGCCTCAGAAATTAGCAGAATGCTCTAAATTGTTTTGTATCGAATACTTCTAGGAATAAAGACTAAGTCCAAGATGGGTTTACCTTCTGGTGGCAGCCACGTTGGATTGATAGCTCATATTAAGCTTTTATTCAACCTAGCTTGACAGGGTACCTATAGTACCTCCCTGACTGACCTTCTTGCTTCTGCTGTTCTCCCCAGTGTCTGTCCTCTAACCAGCAGTGAGAGCGACCTGCTAAAACATTTGCCGGATCACTTCTCTGCTGGAGGCCTTCCAATGTCTTCCCACATTTCTCAAGAGTAGAAGCCAAAGTCCTACAATTGTCTTTAAGGCCCTCCTTACAGCTTCCTACCCGTCTTCCCCTCCTGCCACATTCCCCATGCACTTTGGGCTCCAGCCACAAAGGCGTCTGATGTTCTTGAGACCTTTGCACTTGCAGCTGCCTCTGCCTACAACAGACTCCCCTCAGATATCCACGTGGCTTTCATCTCTTCCTTCAGATCTTTGCTCAAATGTCATCCTCTCATCTCCACCCCATCATTTACCACCCTCCTTTCCTGCTTATTATAAAGCCATGGCATTTACCACTGCTATTTGTTTCTTCCTGCTGCCTCACCTCATATAATGTATTATCCACAGAACTTTTCTTGTCTTATTCATTAGTGTGTATCCAGTATGTAGAATAGTGCCTTGCATATAGCACGTAGCCAATAAATAATTGTTAAATCGAGTTTCTTTTTTAAAAATTGAAGTGTAGTTGATTTACAATGTTGTGTTAGTTTCTAGTGTACAGCAAAGTGATTCAGTTTTATACACACACACACACACACACACACGCACACACACGTATCTGGGCTTCCCTAGTGGCTCAGATGGTAAAGAATCCACCTGCAATGTGGGAGACCTGGGCTCAATCCCTGAGTCGGGAAGATCCCCTGGAGGGGGCATGGCTACCCACTCCAGTATTCTTGCCTGGAGAATCCCCATGGACAGACCAGCCTAGTGGACTGCAGTCCACGGGGTAGAAAACAGTCTGACACAACTGAGCGACTAAGCACAGCGCACACACCACACACACACACACACACACACACACACACACACACACACACATTCTTTTTCAGATTCTTTTTCATTATAGATTATTTTAAGATATTGAATATACTTCCCTACGCTATACAGTACATCCTTGCTGCTTATCCATTTTATATATGTGATGCAAGACTTCTGTTGTCTTCAACATGAACTGTTGTAGATCAGAGGACTGCTTAATTCTGTGCTGTGTGGTTTCTTTGGGGACATTTAGATCTAGTCGTAGAACTTCACAGTAATTAAATCTCTTATTGAAATGCAAGATACAAAGGTAATGAGGCAGGCAGCTTCTGATTTGTTCCTAGTGAATCCCTAGATATATATTTGAGATTAAAGATACATATTTTCCAAGTACAAACCACATTCTAAAAAATGATATTTTATAGTTTTGTCAGGTGTCACAATCAAACTCTCCCTCTATCCTTTTGAAAAGTAGAGCAAGTTTCTCAATCTCCATTCTACTTTTTTTCTAGTTCTTCATTCTTTAACAAAGAATCTGTTCGTCTGGCAAGTTGTTTTTCTGGGTCCCATCCTCTGGGTCTTTAGTGGATTCTTTCCATTCTCAGAATGGGCTGAGAGAACACTTCTGGGGAGCTAGCAAAACATGAGTATCTTCTCAGTAGGGAGTCAACAAAAGTCTCAATAATTAGTCACTGCTTACAGTTGGCCTTTGCTAGCTAGTTTTCCTACAGAATTATTGTGACAAAATTCTCCCATTTCCCTCACTCCTCAAAATTTCTTGGCTACCAGAATTTTCCTGCCTCAGTGTTATCTTAGGCTGCTTGTTCATCTATTTTTAGCTTTCTGATTTCATATCCTGCTTTCTCTATTTCAATTCGATTGCATTCACCTGACTTTCTACCTCAATGTGTTGAAGTTGGATTACTCCCTTTTTTTTTTTTTTCTGAATCTAAGAGCTTCATTCAGGAAGCAACCTGAGTAGACTTGTATTTCAGCTTTTATTAAAGTGACATCCCGCCTCTTTGTTCAGAGCCTCACACACTGCCCGCTTTTCTCTTGACCGGTTTTTCTCTTAATGCTGTGAGAAGCGAGTGGATCTCAGCTTCCTTGAATGTGGGAGGAGTTTGACTGAAACTGCACTGATCCCTGCCAGCTCACTTTGTTTTAACCTCTTGATCATAGTTGCTTAAATGTGTCAATTACCTTATATCTTAGAAAGATGATGTCTTTAGATTCATACCAAGGGCAGTAAGAATCTACCTCTTTTTGATGTGGCCGAACTAGATCCATCGTCGTCCTTGAAGGCCCACGTCCCTGTGCTGCTCTCACGCTGTACCTACATCGTTGCTGTTAGACTATTGACAGCAACTTAAAGGCCTATACTGTACACTCAAATGGCATTCTTTTGTATCCTGGCTCTGCCACTCTCTGTGTGAGTGAGGTTTGGCCATTTATTTAAATTCTCTGAGCCTCAGTTTCATAATCTGTATAATGGCGATAAAAATGTTTGCCTCTAGGTTTGCTTCAATGAGATATTATAATGCAAAGCACTTTAAACAATTACTTATTATTTTTTGCTCTTCAACAATAATATGTAAAATGTTAGAATAAGGGGAAGTAGTGGAAAGTTTGTTTTAAAGGCCTAGTTACTGCCATTTCACCTGGACCTGGAAGACTTGTTTTTCTGGGTGAAGAAATGTTTTCCCTGTGTGAAGGTTTCATAATCACAGCCAAGCAGATCCACGAGCCCTGCCATTTAAAGCAGCTCATCTCTTTTTATCTGTAACACTTATATCTATAGCCTGGGAATGAGGATACTGGTCCAACTCCTGATATTCTGCAGGGTAACCACTGAAATCTCTCTGAATTCGATGCCATGATCCATGGCTATGGATGACCAGGACTGACATGGACACTCTCTGAATTTCATACCATGTGGTGGCATTCTGATTTCCTTGTCAGCTTGACCGAGTTTTGAACAGGTAAGTGAAAGGGATTGAGGCACACAGTGATCATCTGAGAGAGAAAAAAGGACCCTTTTAAAGTTTTTCCAAGTTAAATCAGGAGAGTAAACTTGTGGAGTGAAGGGTAGTTTTATAATTTAAAAAAAAAAGGCCATGAAAATGAAAATTTACCAGAAAAAAATGAATTCTATAAAGACAAGGGCAAAGTTGTATACTTAGGAAAGGAAACTATTATCCAAGTGGAGAGTTTTTGAGAATATGAGCTTAAAATAAAAAGGAAGGAGAGATAAGTGATTATTAATAGACTTGTCTGTAAAACATGTAAGTCCCCAAGATTCCTAATACAGAGTTCTTTGGTCACTGTAAAATCCTAATATCTTCAGTGTATCTTTAACAGATTTTAAGGAACATATTAACCAAATGTACAAGTTTTGATTTGGCCATAAAAATGCAAGAAGAGCTGTGATTCTCTAGGATTAATGAATAACATTTGTTTATTTGATTTGCTCTAAGAAATCATTCTAAAATCTGTTTACATATCTGGCCTCTCCAGGATGAATTTTATGTTGGTTCAGCAGATTGTTTACAGTTTTTTCTTCTTCTTCCTTTTTTTTTTTTTTCATCTTCCCTGCTCAGTGCCCAACCCAAGGTCAAAGGCTGATAGAGAGAAAATCTCATGAGGAGGTTTTACTCTAGGGAAGTTGTTCAGTGGATGGGATCTTGGCGTACAGAGAAAGATGACAGGCTCTTTCTGGCTCCTTCTCAGCCTTGTTGCTGTAACTGCTGCTCAATCCACCACTGAAGAACAGGCCAAGACATTTTTGGAGAAGTTTAACCATGAAGCTGAAGACCTGTCTTATCAGAGTTCACTTGCTTCTTGGAATTATAACACCAATATTACTGATGAGAATGTCCAAAAGATGGTGAGTTCTCATGGCTACAGAGGGGTATTGGTTGCTTCTTAAAAATCAGCTTACTGCCCAGGAAACTGAAAAGGGAAATCAAACAAATGCTCTGAGCTGTGAGATTGGATGTTTGCCTCAGTATTTCTGATTCTGGAGTCCCAGATGACTGAAAAATTGACCTTTGAGTTTATTTGAAAAAATGTTACAAAATAATTCATTGGTCTCAGTCCAGATTCTTGGAAACCAGTGAACATGCTTTAGAAATTTGCCACCATAATTCTTATCATAGTCAGGCTTTCAAAGCATGTCACAGAAATGCCATAAGTTATTGAGTTAATAATTTCCTCAAGCCTACAATGTCAACAGGAATATCTAAAGACTCTCTACAAATCATCTATTAACTGAAAAAATATGCAGCTGGAGGCTTAGTGAAAGAGCTCGCTAGTAATTAAGATTGCCAGGGGTCGGATGAGGCTGGACTTGGGAATTCCTTCCTTAATTGTCACGGAGTTCTAAGGGACTTCCAGAGCATACGGGATCCACAGAGCCCTCCAGGAAAACCCATAATCAAACCAGTTCTGACAAATCTCAGAATGCTCTGGGAACGCAAGATGTATTATTTGACAAGTACAAGGATTTAGAAAGTTTCTTCCCTCACATATCTCAAAGCAGTGCTGGAAATGGAGTGACATTATTTAAGCAATGTTTTTGTGACACTTGTCCAGCAACGCATTCTTTCAAAAATGTAGTTCAAATCTTATTTTTTCAAATAATGAGTTACAGGTTTAAGTTAAATTATTGCCACTCACTGGAAAGATTCTATATTCTGGACAGATTCAGTCTGAGATCTGCTGCTTCATGTGAATTCCTCAGGAGATTCCCCTCACCACCCCCAGTTTTTCTGAAGCTTTAAGAAATCTAGGAGATTTTGACAGCCCAGTGTTGTCATAGGAGACCATTTTTTTTTCTTGTCTCATATTTTGGTCTTACCTTTCTTCATCTCTTCATGGTTGCTTTTTCTCACGTTTTATTTGATCTCGATGTGCACTGTGCATTTGTTTTCATTCTCAGTCAAATGGTCCATAGGCGGTGTTGAAGGTAGACCAGTGTCGTGCCTAAGAGCTCTGGAGTCAAACTGCCGAGGTCCAAATCCTGGCTCCACCGCTTTCTACCTGGGTGAACTTGAGCTACCTAATGAACCTTTCTGCGCCTTAGTTTTTCTGCCTGTGAAAAGCCACCTAATACTCATATTTGCTTCATAGGGTTGCTGTGACAACAGTTAATACACAAAACCACCAGAATTGTGCTCAGTGCTTGTGAGCCTGGGAGAACAGTACAGTACCATTGCTGTGAATGTGAGAAGTAATTCTAATTGCTGAAAATATGTGTAACGGTTCTGTTCAGTGCCCAGATACTGAGAAGGCATTTTACAGAAGGAGATGTAGTGATATTTGTTGAAATCATCTCTGGATCATTAAGTGCTATCACTTTTGAGTTGTACTGGTTGATTAGAGGAAAGGCAGAAATGAAAGGGCATTAAGTCCGTGAAGGGTAGTCAAAGTGCAGACAGTATGGGCCCTTTAAAGAAAAGTGAAAATATGCAAATACAAGAAGCAAGCAGGGGGCCCAGTATCTCCTTCCTCCAGCAGTGGTGAAGGGCCACTATACATTATACATACACAAGCGCATTAGTGCATCTGTGTGGATTTACCTGGGGAGGAGGCAATAGACAGGGAGGACAATGGCTCATCTGTTCTCTTATCACATTTATTGAGATCCCCTAATGAAACGAAACTGCAGCTGGTGCTTCAAGAGGTACTTAGATGAATAGGAAGCTGAGATAATGGTCCACTGCTGATGGCCATGCTTATAGAAAGAATTGGAGGAATGGAGAATGTTTTCCAAGGAAAGAGCCACTGAAATGATTTATGGGGATGAGAGAGAATTAGAAGGGAAAACAGAATTAGCTCTACAAAGCCTAACTCAAAAAGAAAAATAAACATGAGTCTGAGATGGAAGAAGAAAGGATACAAATGTTCCCAGTTATATTGGCCAACTCTCTTCAGATTAGAAAGGTGGTGCCTTTGAGAGCTCAAAAGAGATAAATTTACAATAAATAGGAGGAGGTGCTGTTTCTGTTACAGGTAGTAAAACTGGTAAGACTTGTAAATCTAGACCATTCTTTAATCTGAAAGAGTGAGACATTAAAAACTATAAATAGGTTTTGGGAATATTTAAGCGAATGTAAGGATTGTAGATCCACTGTGGGTGAGGCATGCATTTATGAACCCAGTTCTTTACCTTCCTCAATATCAATGCCCAAGGCTATGTCACTTTACAGTGCCAGCTCACTGAAGGTGATGTGACCGTGTGTCCTTTGCCATATGACTTACTTTGACCAATGGGCTGTTAGCAGATGTCTTGCAAGTAGAGGCGTGGAAGGACTTGAACAATGGGACTTTTCCTTTGCACCCTTGCCTTTGCCATGAGTACATGCCTGGATTGACCAGGTAAAGAGTGAGAGATGTGTGGAATAGTTGTCCTGGCAGGAACTAATCCCCCAGAGTTTTAAGCAGATCCAGCCAAGATTAGCAGAGTTGCCTGGCAATAACACTCAGTGATTCTGGGCACACAATGAACACTTATGCTGTTGAGATTTGGGGTTGTCTGTTATGTAGTACTACTGTAGCAATAGATAACTAATATAGGAAGAGAAATTTGGGCTGTATGACATGTGTATGTTCATATCCTATCATGGTCACATTATTGAGGGCAGTCTGTCATTTCATAATTATCCCTTGATATAACATTCCGAGTCAGAATATTGGGCTTATCAGCCAATCGACCTAGTGTGACAATTCTTAGATCAAGTCATGAGAATATAGTTTAAAAGAGGGCACTAGAATTTGATCAGTATAGTGTCCCCAAAGCTCCCTGTTTAGGAGAGGTCCATCAGATAGATATAAGGAAAAATCTTTGTTCAAAACAGATTTCCACATAGTTCAGAAATTCAATGAAAATTAATTACCAGACACTTGCTTTAGAGCAAATACAATTCTCATGTTTGAGATCAAACATTTACCAATTAAACTGTAATTCTCTTCCCAGTGAGATGACATTACTTTTTTTGCATTTATTGTTGGTTTGATTTTTGAAAGAGTCCTTTGTAAGTCAAAGAATTTTTGTGTGTCTGTGTGTGTGTTTTTTTTTTTTTTTTTTGCAAAGTCAGAAGCTCTTTGGCAACATGGGAGGTCCCTGGACAATTTTTTTCCCTGGAAGAGAGTGAAAGGATCCTGCCACTGGCAGGGGCATCCTGGTTTTTTGTTCCAGTGTTTGGCAGTAGCTACTACAGCTGCCCCCAACTCCTGTGGACACAACTGTGAAGGGAGCGTTGAAGACTGCCCTGTTGGAGCCCCAGAGGTCTCAGAACACTTCATAAATATTTCTTGTTGAGTTATCAGAACCTGTGAAGAGACAGCAGAAGGCCCACACTTACCCTTTTGGTGGTCAGGCCCCTAGAGTCCTTGGGCACACCTGCTTCCTGGACCTTTTCCTCTGTCTTTAGGGCGGGGGCACAGTGAACCCAGAGCAGGGTCATTTTAAACTGCTTTTCTGTCCCCAAGGAGAGAATGTAGACTTCAACCCTGTCTGCAATGAGTGTCCCATACTCCCCACGATATGTAAGTACCTACACATAGGTATGGGGATGGGGAAAGGTCAGTGTGATGCAGATACGATGGAATTCAGGAAATCTGATGCTATCCTGATTCTGCTAAGCTGGCTGTGATGCCTTGGGCAAGTCACTTACTTTTTATCTCATAAATGTAAGATAGTAGATGGGCCCAGTCAAGATTTTTCAGTGGATAAGTTCCACATGTGGAGGATTAACAGGAGTCAAGTGCATTGGAAGTATTGTTCATACTAGTTTTCCTTTGTCATGAAAACTTGATAATGTCCCGGTTGAGTGATGTAATTTGATAAAACTGAACTTGAGCAATTCAAAATGACATGTTTCATGCCATCCAGATTTGACACACTCATTGATCTAAGCACTCTGGCAGGACACCAGGCGGCCACCAGCTACACCCAGGGAGGGCAGCCTAGTGGTCAGGAACTATTGCTGCTTCTCAGTATGTGCCAGGTAACTGGGCAAAAGAGAAAACATTTAATTTTGGCTAAATCCTTTGGTTTGGAGCAGTTCCATGTGGGTTTCAGATCTAGTTATAGGACCTAGGGAATAAGGTGGGTTTTCTTTTTCTTTACTTTTACTATTGAGGACTTTTAACAACAGCTTTATTGAGATATAATTGCGTGCTAAGTTGCTTCAGTCGTGTCCAACTCTTTCTGACTCCATGGACTGTAGCCCACCAGGCTCCTCTGTCCGTAGGATTTCCCAGGCAAGAATACTGGAGTGAGTTGCCATTCCCTTCTCCGGGGGTCTTCCTGACCCAGGGATCGGACCTGTGTCTCTTACATCTCCTGCATTGGCATTGGCAGGCAGATTCTTTACCACTAGCACCACCTGTGTTGTGTACCATAAAATTCACCAATTTAAAGTATACAATTCAATATTTTTTAGTATATTTACAGAATTATGCAACTATCACCACTATCTCATCTTAGAACATTTTCATCACTCCAAAAAGAAAGCACATGCATATTAGCAATCACTCTTCCTCCCCTAAACCCCCAGCTCTCAGCAACCACTAATCTACTTTCTGTCTATGGATTTGCCTATTCTGGACATTTCATATAAATGGAATTATACACTAGATGGTCTTTTGTGGTTGGCTTCTTTCACTTTGCATGCTGTAGCATGTATCATTATTTTGTCCCATTTTACTGCCAAATAGTATTCCATTATATGGATTTTACTTTACTTTTTATTGTAAAAATTTTCAAACACATATACAAGAAGAGAGACTGATATGTTGAATCTCCTTATACCCACCACCCAGCTTCAGCAATTATCAGCACTTGAGCCAATCTTGTTTTATTTTTCTACTAACGCCATGTTTATTGGATTATTTTGAAGGAATAACTATATGTTTTATGTAATAAATGTTTCACCTTGTAGCTCTCAATGTAAGAATTTTTAAATAACCTTGATACCAGTTTCATGTCAAAGACTTAACAATAACTCCTCAATATAATCAACTATCTTGGCAATATACAAATGTACCCTAATATCTCATTTTAAAAATTCAGCTGGTTTGTTTTAATCAGGATCTAGCAAAGTCCTCTCTTGATCATTTTGGCAGATGTCCTTTAAGTCTTTCAGTCTATAGAGCCCTTCCTCTTTTTTTTTTTTTGTAATTTATTTGCAGAAAAATTGAATTGTTGCTCCTAGAGAAACTCCCACATTCTGGATTGGCTGATTATGTTCCCATAATGTTGCTTAACATGCTCTTTTGACCCTTGTATTTTCTACAAATGTATAGATCTGGTACAGAGGTCAGCACACTTTTTTTTCTGTAAAAGGCCAAGTAGTAAATATTTCAGGCTTTTTGAGCCCTACAGTCCCTATTCAACCCTGCCACTGTAGACCAGTCAATTCTGCCATTATAACACAAAAGCAGGCATAGACAATACATAAACAGGTGTGAATATGAAAACTTTATTTATAAAAACAGATGGTAGGCAGAGTCCAGCTCTAGAGACTTGATCAAAATCGGTTTCACCTGTGAGGTTTTTAATAGGTGTGGAAATTGAATTTATACTACTAGCAGGGTGCAGGAATATTGAGCCAAAAAATTAACCAAGAATTAATTCAGGTTCCTAGAGCTCTGGAAAAAAGAAACGAATTAAAAAATCTGTAGGGACCCTTTTTTGATCCAGAGCTCAAGGCGTTTCTACTTTATGCAATAGATACAAATAAATTTAAGATAGACCAAAAATTAAATAGAAAAAGCAAGTCAAGCTTTTATAAGAAAATATAGGTGACTTTTGGTTAGGAATGGTTTATTAAATGAGTCTTGGTTGGGAATGGTTTATTAAATGAGTTTTAGTTGAGAATGGTTTATTAAATAAAAGACAAAAAGATCAATCTATAAAGGAAAAGACTGAGCAAATACATTTCATTAGAATTCAAAACAAACTTTTGTGCACCAAAAGACATCATTAATGTGTACACACACAAGACAAGAAGCAGAGCTTGAGAAAACATTTTGATACATATAATTAACAAAAGATTGACAGCCAGGATATATAAAGAAATTTTACTAAACAATAAAGACAAAAATTCACTAGAAAAATGGGGGAATGATATGAGCAACAAATGCATAGAAGAAGAAATTCAAATAAATAAATATATATATATATACACCTCATATATATGTTTAACCTGACTAATAATCAGGATGCCATTGTTTTAATAGTGAAACACCAAATTGACATAAAATCATATTTGCCAAAATATAATATCTGTAGAAGTTGAAACTTGCTTTAACCCATCAGTTGCACTTCCAAGAATTCCACGTGGAGAGCCTCACCTGTGTACTCAAGAAACTTTATATATTTGCAGATTTAAATTAAATATTAACAATTTTATATGATTTAACCTAATACAAGGATGTATATGATTAAAAAAAAAGTATTACTTAAAGACAAGAAATGTTCATAGATGAGAAATTATTAAATTGAATTTGATCATATGCTTAAATATTATACAGCAGTTAAGATGAATAAGGAATGTATACTTGAAAAACTGGAAAAAATAAGTAATGCTAAGTGAAAAAAGCAGAGAGATTTTCTTTTTTTCTCAACTTTATTGAGATATAACTGACATATAACGTTGTGTAAGTTTAAGGTGTACAAGCTGTTGATTTAATACACTGATATATTGCAAAATGTTTACCATGATAGCAGTAGTCTTAAGTAACACCTGCATTACATCACATGATTACCATTGAGAACATTGAAGATATATTCTCTTAGTAACTTTTGAGTATATAATATGATATTATTGACTCTAACCACTAAATAAATATGTCTGAAGCAACTATTATAAAGTGTTAACATTTTAAAAACCGAGTAGAGGTTTTTGTGACATTTGCTATGTTATTTATACTGTATTATATTTTTATTATGAAATATATCAAATATATATCTGGTGGGCCACTTTCTGGCAGGACCCAATTTCAGGAGTGAGCTTTTTTTTTTGCCTATGAACTAAAATTAAAAAAAAAAATTAAAATGCTTGAAAGCCACACTGCTTCCTCCTATCTGGAAAAAGAAAAAATAAAATTTTGATTCTCAAGACAAAGCAATAGAATTCATATTCTTATAATTTAGATTCCTTACTTTGTTGAATAGAATAAGTGTTTTTTTAAAATATGCACATATCTGGGCCTCCTTGAAAAGTAATCAAGGCAGTTTTCATCTTTAAATCTGATGTGGTTTGAGAGCTATGTCTGGATACTGGGCCAACATGTGGGGCCTGAGGGTGGAGGGTTCCCTGGGAACTTGTTGGGCCCCAAGTCGCTGCCTAGATGTTAAGGTTCCTTTCAGTTTTTCATCTTCTGTCTTCAGGAGACTCTCATACCTCCAGGGAAAGAAGTGGTTTAGAGACTGCTGAAAGAATAGCCTAGGAGTTGATAGTGAGGCATAGAAAAAAAGAAGATGAAATTTTAATTTTTTGCATTTCAAATAACTTACCACAAAAGCATTTTAATTGCTTAAATAAAACTATCATAATTTGGGTAGAGACCACAAGACCTATGACTTAAGACAAAGCTCATATGAAAACACCTAAAAGCATAATGAGATCATATTTAACTTGCATATCATTAGGGCCAAAAAGAACAGGATATCTTTTGGAATAGAAGGAAATGGCAACCTGTTTCAGTATTCTTGCCTGGAGAATCCCATGGACAGAGGAACCTAGTGGGCTACAGTCCATGTGGTTGCAAAGAGTTGAACACGACTAAGCAACTAACAGACACACAAAGTATAATTTAGGATTTTATATTTTCAGTCCTTGAAATGACAAAGGATCTCTCAATAGGATGAGAATATAGTATCCACTACAGTTATACATAGCAGGTCAGAGAGGGTTTTAACTTCCTGTGACTGTACTGAGTAATGTGTGTCTTGACCCCAAGCCCCCATCAATGGCTGCAGAAATGTTTGCTGTGTTAATTGCAGCTCTTCTGCCTTTGCACAGAGGCAGTATGGGATGCTGTTTATCTGACCTGTAATAGTTCTTTTTGAACCCTGTAGCTATGTGAGTAACTGTATTTGCTTCAATTCATTCATCATTCAAGTCCAAAAATTACATATAGCTGTCAAGCATTATCTAAGGAACTTGGCTGGTATATATGAACTGACTTTGATTCTCTGTGTAACTGCTTAGCTGTCAGTTTTATTTAGGCATAGGAACCTCATAGTATGAATATGGAATAAATTTTAAATAAGATTAAAAAGAACAGCTTGAGATGGAACAGTGTATCCTCAGGGGTCAAAACTCAAGACAACATAATGTTTTTGTGATACAAAGTATAACACTTCTAGTATGATAATGACAAATAAAACAGATATCTTCAAAGTTCCCACATACATTATAATTTTTAAAAATGTTTTAAGACTGAGGCCTTTTGGGGATTCTGGGTTGTCTCCAAGGGAGATTGAAAATAAAAGAATTCTCTTAGTTTGGGATCAAATTTTACCAGAAATTTTGCTGTAAATCATCCTGGATTGGATGAAAAAGGGTAGGGGCAGAGAGGAGGGTGGTGGGTTACGTAAATGAATCTTTGCTGTAGACCGAACTCCTCTTTCCATAGCTCATTCCTTCTCATTCAGACATGGTACAAAGAAGACTAGAATGTGTTAAATCCAATCTACAGCCAGTGGTTAAGAGCATTTAGCTTTAGAGGCCAACATATCTGTGTTGATTCCCTGATTCTTCCAGTCACTAGCTCTGTGACCTAGTCAAAATTGCTTACTTGCTCTGTGCATTTCCCTCACTTGTGAATTGGAGACAATCACAACTACCTCACAAGATTGTGCAGATTC
This sequence comes from Muntiacus reevesi, assembly GCF_963930625.1. Taxonomy (NCBI): domain Eukaryota; kingdom Metazoa; phylum Chordata; class Mammalia; order Artiodactyla; family Cervidae; genus Muntiacus; species Muntiacus reevesi. The sequence goes on along the minus strand of NC_089271.1, from coordinate 13,397,079 downwards.
ATTGAGCATTAGTTCCTAAGGGTTGTGTGTGCTCAATAAAGAGAAATCATCTTCCATTTGACTGTGACTATTCTCTTGTATGATCCATTGCTGCACTTTTCATGAAGCACTTTCATCATGTCACACACCTGCTTGCAACCCCTAAGTGACTCCCTAGTATTCACAGGATAAAAGTAAAATTTCTTAATCTAGAAAACGCAGTCATGCCTGGAGTCCTGCTTTGGAATCTCTACTGTTTATCTATTGTGTAAAAGATTACCACAAAAGATTATCTATTGAGTAAACGATTACCAGATTAAAACAACACATATTTATTATCTCACAGTTCCTGTGGGCAGGAATCCCGGCATAGTTTAGCTGGATCTGCTTCTGAGTCTTACAAGATTACAATCAAGGTCCTGGCTAGGGCTGTGGTCTCATCTACAGCTCGACTGGAGATGAATCACTTCCAAGCTAATGTGGTTAGTGATAGCATTCAGATCCTTGTATGTTCCTTAGGATGTCAGTCAGAGGCTATCTTGAATTCCTCACCATGTGGCCCTAGCCATGGGATAGCTCACAACATGGCATCTTGCTGCATCAGTATTAACAAGGGAGATTCTTCTAGCAAGATAAAAATGATAGCCTTGGAAATTCCCTGGCTATCCAGTGGTTAGGGCTCTGTGCAGGAGGGAACGAGTTTGATCTCTGGTTAGGGAACTAAGATCCCACAAGCTGTGTGGCTAAAAACAAACAAACAAACAAAGAAAACAGTCTTATCTAACATAAACATGTATATCCTTCACTTCTGCTGTATTCTCCTTGTTAGAAGTGAGTCATAGGTCCTGCTCACACTCAAAGGAAGGGAAACACACGAGGGTGTACCACCAGGAAGTAGGGGTCATGGGAGCCGTCTTAGAGTCTGCCCATCTCAGGATCCAGGATTCAGATACTGGCAATTTGTTGCCAGCTCTACTGTTTATTTTTCTTAGCCTCTTTCTTCACATACAAAAAACGGAAATAGAGTAATTTTCTATCTCTTTTCTTAAGAAAATCAAATGAGGTTAATTATTTTGCAAAGTACGCTATAGCGATCTATTTTTTGCCTATTTTAAGATCTGTCTTAAGTTCCGCCTCCTCCAGGAGTCCTTGCCAAATCTGGTCCCTATAACAGGAACTGCTTGGCCCCGCTTATAGTTTATATGGAATCATAGGCTTTTGTGTTTTTATGTTTCAGTAATGAAACATTCATGATTATCTTATCTGTTTGATAAAACAATAAGCAGCTAAGGACAAGGACTTTTTTTTCTGTAAGTGATTAAGTAGCTACCTTTTTTAGTGCTTAGGATGTATCAGGGACTCTGAGAGGCATTTTATTATTTGCTAAATTTTCTTGTCCTTTCAACAACTCTTTGAAGTAAGTTCTACTATTCCTCTCATTTTATGAATAGGGTAACATGACTCAGGCTAAGTAATTTGCCCAAGGTCACACAGCTAGTTAGAGGTGTCTGGTGCGAGGAATGGACTTCTTACGTGCCTCATATGCTACCTCTTTTATACAGAGGAGCACAGTGTAGAAAGTGCTTGCTCGTTTTAGCCTTTGGTAAATGGAAGTGAGCTTGTACACTGAGAGAAAACTGCATTGGATACATATGGAGAGGTCAAGATGGGGGGCAAGTGAACCCTGGTATCACTACCTGCTTCTTGGTTTCCCTGGTGGGAGGATAATCACCATGGCTACCAAATGGCCATGTTCAGGGCAGTCTTGAACTGGGGATCAAAATTCAAGATCAGAATCTCCGGTAAATCACAGTACTATGAAGTTTCCTGCAAACTGGTTATTTCTCATGGTTCTCATCACCCTGAGAAGCTGCATTCTCAGGAAATCCGCTCTGAGCTCTGCTGAGCTCTCCCTTTAGAGTGTTCATCATTGAATACTTGAGTGACTCACCCACATCACAGTGCTAAGGCTGTACATTCCAGGACTCCACAACATAAATCATCTGTGAGAATTCACTTCCAGTTCTGGGGACAGGACCCTTGGGAAAATGAAGCAAAAGGCCAGAAAGAGAGAGTGACCAAGAGTGGCTTGGTCATACTTAACCTAAACCTTGACCTTCAATGAAGTAGAGAATTAAATAACTCAGGAAATATTAGATGTTTCACCAGATGTTCTTTGGACTTGTATCTTCTGTCTATTTGAACAGTCCCACTCTAACTTCAACCTCATTCTTTGTTGTTGTCATTTCAGAATGAAGCCAGGGCCAAATGGTCTGCCTTTTATGAAGAACAGTCCAGGATGGCCAAAACTTACTCACTCGAAGAAATTCAGAATTTCACACTCAAGCGTCAGTTGAAGGCCCTTCAGCAGAGTGGGACCTCAGTGCTCTCGGCGGAGAAGAGCAAACGAGTATGTGACATGCTAGCACTGATCCCAAGAACGGAAATACTGGAGAAATCTTAAACATTAGCATCACTCAGGGCTGCTTACTTTATCTGCAAACCTAGCAATGCTCACAATAGAAAGAGCGCTGTGCCTCGGTGGGGTGGTCACGTAATTTATCCTCCAAATTGGGATCCTTTGAGAGTGAAGGGGGACACGTTCTTAAACTAGGATTGTCAAGGCTCTGCGGTCTATAGATACAGTGACAGAGGTCGCCTTCCTCGGGACCAAGCACTTAGTCCGTGTCTGTGCTTCTCAAATGCGAGTGATTTTGCCCACCAGGGCCATCTGACTATGTCTGGAGATATTTTTGGTTGTCACAACTGTTCAAGGGTGTTATTGACCTCTAGTGAGGAGGGATGTTGCTAAACACTGCAAAGCACAAGGAAGCCCCAGTGACAGTTGTCTGGTCTAAAATATCAGCAAGGTCTAAGCTTGAGAAGCACGATATGTCATTTAATCCTCCGCCCCTTTCATTCTTGACTGTCTTCTGCAACTTCTTTAACATGTGGCTAAACCACCCCAGCTCAGACCACCTTAGGGATAGTCGAGTCACTTCTTTCTAAAACATCATTTCCATATGTGGGTCCCTGTAAGTAATGGCAAGATTCTTCCTCCATTGAGCATAGAGCGATTTACCTCCACTTTCTACCTCCTTCTGGAGCCAAATGGCTGTCTCCTATAATAGTCTTCAAATAAAGGAAGGCAGATTTTTTTTTTTAACTATTTGAGGCTTTTTCCTCTAGCCTAAAACATCCTTCCATCTGTTGATTTTTCCTTATACGATGGTTTCAAGTTCCCTAACCAGTCCTGGCTGCTGGCTTCATTTTGTCAGCATCCTTGGACTGAATGCAGCACTCCAAGTGGGTTCGTGTCTGCATGAAAGGGAGCAGGGGTTTGACATCCTGTTCTTCCAAGACACAGCTCTAATGTGCCCCCTCTTTGAAGCCATTCCTGAATTTCCAAGTTACTAAATTCAACCACTTCCCCCCATACTGCCACATCACTGTTTGGTGATAGTTGTAGCACCTGTCACTCTGTTATGTAATCACTGATTTCATGACTCACTGTAGCATGTTTGTGGGGTTTTTAAAGACCAGTGACTTGTTCATGTCATAATTATCAGAGTGTGGGACATAGTAGATGTTCAGTAAATGTGCACTCAGTGAAGCCTGAATGGAACAAGAAATGCATTACTCTGCATGTGTAGGCAAGAAACATTCTTGGGATTTTGGTAGATGTGGTTTTTTTTCCAGTCACTACACATGTATTTATCATATGCTTATAAGGGCAGTCTGTGCTAGTTGATGATGGGAAAATTTAACTGAGATATTCCAACCCTACATAAAAGAAGATACTTGGCCAAGAAGATGTGAACTTCTGTATTTTGAGGCATAAAAAAATTGTATGATTGAAAGGACATCTCTACATTAGCATTCTCTTTTGTATATCTTCCATTTTTTTTAACATTGTTTATTATCTTTAATTTGTAGCTGAACACGATTCTAAATACAATGAGCACCATCTACAGTACTGGAAAAGTTTTGGACCCAAATACACAGGAGTGTTTAGCACTTGAACCAGGTAGGCCATTAATTTTGAGCAGTGATTATAAAATTTACTTTTTTTTATTCCAAGCTTTAAAAATGAGATTAACACCAGATGATGATGTTGTGCCTTTCAGATGGACAATCCAAAGAGGGAAAAATTCCAAATGTGTGTGTTTTAGCACATGGATGCTCTTTTAAGTTTTAACAAAACTTCACTATAAATCCTGTCACACTCAAGTAGTTTAATTAAGTTAGTAGTTCAGTGACCTCAGTGGTTTATTTTCTCTGCAGAATTATTTTGAAGCTCTTATAAGGGTGAGGACACAAAATAGATTAAAGATCTAAATGTAAGACCAGAAACTATAAAACTCCTAGAGGAAAACATAGGCAAAACACTCTCCGACATAGATCACAGCAGGATCCTGTATGACCCACCTCCCAGAGTAATGGAAATAAAAGCAAAAATAAATAAATGGGACCTAATTAAACTTAAAAGCTTTTGCACAATGAAGGAAACTATAAGCAAGGTGAAAAGACAGCCTTCAGAATGGGAGAAAATAATAGCAAATGAAGCAACTGACAAAGAATTAATCTCAAAAATATACAAGCAACTTCTGTAGCTCAATTCCAGAACAACAAAAACAAATGACCCAATCAAAAACTGGGCCAAAGAACTAAACAGACATTTCTCCAAAGAAGACATACAGATGGCTAACAACACATGAAAAGATGCTCAACATCACTCATTATCAGAGAAATGCAAATCAAAACCACAATGAGGTACCCTTTCATGCCAGTCAGGATGGCTGCTATCCAAAAGTCTAGAAACAATAAATGCTGGGGAGGGTGTGGAGAAAAGGGAACCCTCTTACACTGTTGGTGGGAATGCAAACTAGTACAGTGGAGAACAGTGTGGAGATTCCTTAAAAAACTGGAAATAGAACTGCCATATGACCCAGCAATCCCACTCCTGGGTATACACACTGAGGAAACCAGAATTGAAAGAGACACGTGTACCCCAATGTTCATCGCAGCACTGTTTATAATAGCCGGGACATGGAAGCGACCTAGATGTCCATCAGCAGACAAATGGATAAGAAAGCTGTGGTACATATACACCATGGAATATTACTCAGCCATTAAAAAGAATTCATTTGAATCAGTCCTAATGAGGTGGATGAAACTGGAGCCTATTATACAGAGTGAAGTAAGCCAGAAAGAAAAACACCAATACAGTATACTAACGCATATATATGAAATTTAGAAAGATGGTAACGATAACCCTGTATGCGAGACAGCAAAAGAGACACAGATGTATAGAACAGTCTTTTGGACTCTGGGAGAGGGCGAGGGTGGGATGATTTGAGAGAATAGCATTGAAACAAATCATATGGGAAACAGATCGCCAGCCCAGGTTGGATGCATAAGACAGGGTGCTCAGGGCTGGTGCACTGGGAAGACCCAGAGGGATGGGATGGGGAGGGAGGTGGGAGGGGGATTCAGGATGGGGAACACATGTAAATCCATGGCTGATTCATGTCAATGTATGGCAAAAACCACTACAATATTGTAAAGCAAACTTATAAAAAAAATAAGGGTGAGGACATGAATGAATCATGAGATTTCATTGAACAACTTTATGACCTTGATATTTGCCAGCCTTTCAATTCTTTACAAATGAAAATTTCTAAAATGCATGTTTATTTCCCTTTGGGTGCTTTGTGATAATAGGTTTGGATGACATAATGGAAAACAGCAGAGACTACAATCGGAGGCTCTGGGCTTGGGAAGGCTGGAGGGCTGAGGTCGGCAAGCAACTAAGGCCATTGTATGAAGAGTATGTGGTCCTGGAAAATGAGATGGCAAGAGCCAACAGTAAGTTCGCTGGGCTGTGGGGCTATTTCTTATGAATTACCAAGCCTGTCCTTTGATATAAGGGGTATCCCTAAATTAATCACCTGCTGAACAATTCAGGTTACATGTCTCCAAGAGGGAATAAGGGAATAAGGAAAGGTGAGTTGACATTCTACAGTTTAAAGGGCTTGAGAGCAAGACTAAGTTAGCAGACCTCGAACAAATCAGTCGTCTGGGAAGCGCTCAGGCTCCTGAGGGCTCTAAGGTAGTCTGTGGACGGACAAATTCTATTTACCAGAAATGATGAGAGACAGAGACACTGTCTCTCCTTTAAACTCCCATCTGGCCACAGTTCATTCTCGAAGGTCATTTGTGTGATTACCTCAGAGCGGTGTCCCAAAAAGAAACAAATCAGAATCCTTTAGGCTGGAAACTGTGGTCATCAAAATCTTAACATGGGGAGGAGTTTCCATATCTCTCAAGTTATCCTCCTGCCTGGATAATGAGCTGAAGCCGTGGCATTGTGAATAAATTTATGTTTTGGTCATTCACTACCTCCTGGGGTTGAAGAAGGGAAAACATTTTTCATCTGTTCTTTCTGTGTTCCACTGCCGCTTAAGCTCATATTATCAAGTCAGAGGCAAACTGGAGACTGGAACCCATTGTCACATCCTTCCATCCAAATGTTTACTTCTCTCCTCATCTTCCTGATCATTCATTGCCAAGGAGCATGTAAAAATTAAAGTTACTAAAATACATTTACAAAGTTTATTAGCTGTTATCCTGACCCAAGCTTGTGTTTCTTGATAACGAGACGCTGCATGAAACACAGAGATGGGCTGTGTATATTAGAATTTGCCAACAAGCACAGGCCCACTGTGGCCATGTCCAAGATGGGTTGGGTTACAGTTGAAAATATAAGGCCCTAAACAAAATGAGAATTCAAAGACCCAATCACATGTTTTAAAGCTAAAGATGCCAACTGGCCTATGGAGAAAGTAGAGACCTGGGGTTAGGAGACTAGGAGTCCGCCTCTCACCCTCACCAGTTGTGTGACCTTGGACGAATCCTGTAATCAGCCAAGAGCCAGCTGTTACCCAGCACCATGGGGATTGTAATACTGACCATCTTGTAGAGTTTTTGTGCTCATTAGATGAGATAATGAATTAAATTTCAGACACATTAGCTAGTGTTATTCATTTGTATCCCTTTGAGCTGAAGGCCAATAAAAATGTGGCAGGTCTTTGGATTTTTTTTAACCTCTCAGGAAGGCTAGTCTATGTATACTGTGCTTTATCTCTTCCTTTCCAGATGTTCTTATTTTCTTCTTTTTAAAACAGATTATGAGGACTACGGGGACTATTGGAGAGGGGACTATGAGGTGGCTGAGGCAGGGGACTATGACTACAGCCGTGACCAGTTGATGAAAGATGTGGAACATACCTTTGCAGAGGTAATGAGACACAGAAGTTCACATATTATATGATTTTTCATTTATATTAAATGTGCATAATTGGCCAAACTATAGAGAAAGAAATCAGTTCAATGATCACCTGGGGCTGGAGGTGGGAATGCAGTTGACTGCAGATGGGTACAAGAAAACTTTGGGGAATATTGGAAATGTTCTAAAACTGAGTAGTAGTGATGGTTGTCCAATAGTATACTTTTATTAAAACTCACAAAACTGTATACTTTAAAATGGGTAAATTTTATGATATATAAATGATACTTCAATTTAAAAATGAAGGAAGTAGGTAGCATCTTAAAATGAATATATATATTTTTTGCATCTGCCTTCCAAGTGGGGCTTCCAAAGTGGTGCTAATGGTAAAGGACCCGCCTGCCAATGCAGGAGACATAAGAGATGTGGGTTAGATCCCTGGGTTGGGAAGATCCCTCAGAGGAGGGCACCACAACCCACTCCAGTATTCTTGCCTAGAGAGTCCCATGGACAGAGGAGCCTGGCAGGCTGCAGTCCATGGGGTCGCAGAGTCAGACGCAACTGAAGCAACTTAGCACGCACACCTTCCGTGTGGTGTTTGTAGCCCTCCAGATGTGTTCACTGTTTTATGCAGTGGAACTAGTCATCCTCTATATCTGGTAAGAAGGAATGCTTTCAAACTCTTCAGAATATTTCAGAGGAGAAGAAATTAGAATTTAGGGTAATTCTACTGTCTAAAGAAGCCCCTCTTTGTAGTGTTGGGGATTGGAAATTGGAATAGGCTATTCTTGGTCTTAAACTCTCTTCCTGGGCTTTTCAGATTAAACCATTATATGAACAACTTCACGCTTACGTGAGGGCAAAGTTGATGGATGCCTACCCTTCCTATATCAGCCCTACTGGATGTCTCCCTGCCCATCTGCTTGGTGAGAAACTTGTCTACTTTGCTCTTTGTTGTTTCCACCAGTAAGGTTGTTATTTTGGGGTGAGGCCCAACTTTTGAAAAATTCTGTGAATGAAATTAGTAACATTATAGAAATCATATTTTGAAAGCACTGTCTTCAACAGAAAAGTCATTTTAAATTGTCCTCTATTGCATTATTTTATACACAGAGAGTTGTTTTGTTGGCCTCAACCCATAGATAAAGGGGTTATTTAAGATCCCCAGAGGATGAGAGTGAAAATGGGGGAAATGTTTTTGTTTTGTTTTTTAAGATCCTCAGGTTTATTTTTATTTTTTAATTTTTTTGGCTGTTCTGGGTCTTCCTTGCTGTGTGCGGGCTTTTTCTAGTTATGCTGCATGGGCTTCCCTTGTTACAGAGCTTGGGCTCTAGGCACATGGGCTTCAGTAACTAAAGCTCATGAGCTCTAGAGCGTGGGCTCAGCAGTTGGGGCACACAGGCTTGGTTGCCCTATGGCGTGTGGAATCTTCCTGGACCAGGCATCAAATCTATGTCCCCTCCATTGGAAGGTGGATTTTTAACCGCTGGACCACCAGGGAGGTCTGAAATTAAATTGTATTCTTCAACTTGATTGGCTGACCCTTGAGGTGAGATTTTAGCATCATGTCGTCAGAGGAGAGAAGCTTAGTTGGTTGGGAGTGGTCAGGGGTGAGAGAAAAGCTATCTGGAATTAAGATATAGCCTGAGTGAAAGCTTCGTAAGTTGATTGTTCAACTGCAACAACGTCTTTTGCTGCAAAGTAGTTGGTTTGGAATCATATGGGTAACCAATGAAATCCTCCTCATGAAGACACCTGCCTAGCTTAAGAGGAGGAACGGTCTTCAGAGAACTTGGGATCCTTCTGTAAAGCTTTAGTAGACCAGGCAAGACCTGGGGCCCTTTCCTGAGCTCCCTTATTCCTCGCCAGAGAGTGATCACCCTCCCTCCCCACTCCCTCACCCTCAAAGCCTAGGCCAAATACAATATTGTAAAGTAATTAGCCTCCAACTAATAAAAATAAATGGGAAAAAAATAATAATAAAATAAAATAAAATAAAATATCTGTGTTTGGAAAGTTTATGTCCTGCGTACACAGCAGGCCTACCACAGGCAAGCTAAGCTGCTAGTAGCTGATTCTCTACAGGCAAGCCTCTTTCTTAGCAGGAGGGAATCTGGACAAAGGAGCAGTGGAGACTTTTTCCTCTAAAGCAATATATAAATACTCTCTACAGTGTCTTTGGCAGGCATTCTTTGGTAATTCATTTTCTGCTTAAACCTGTCTGGCATGAGGTGGCTCTTGCTTCCTTCCAAAATAGACTCATCTATCACTACGTTGTACCAATTATAAGAAAGTCCTACGTTATGTGGAGGTGAACCAACACCCCTCTCATGCCTTCCATTCATTCTGCCTAATTCTGTGCTCTGAGGTTACCCAGAATATGTCCACTCTTCTTCCATAAGATGGCCTTCTAGAGATTTGTAAACAACCATTGTCAAGGTACAGCATAGTTCCTGGCACAAGAGTATGTATTCAGTATATTTTACTATTATTCTCATCATCATGTATACACTATTTTCTTCTTTTATGTTAAATATCCTACACAGACTTTCAACCATTCTTTAAAAATCTCACTTTTCTACTTGTTCTCATTTGGACAAGCAAATAAATAAAATAAAACTTTATTGATGTCCCTCTTCAAATATCATGCTTAGAACTGAGCAGTTACTCCAGATGAGGTTTGACCAACATAGAATAAAGATGGTGCTGTGACTTTCTTTGTTCTAGACACGGTAATTCTATTCATTTACCTTAAGGTGACATTTGCATTTTGGAAGCCACGTCACACTGTTTGTTGGATCTCTTTCGGTCTTTTACATGTGAGCTGTGTTTCAGCCTGATGTCATATATCACATATTTCTATAATAGCTATTTCTTTACAGCTGAAGCATAGGACTTTGCATTTATCTCTATTTAATTTTATCTTTTAAAACATGAATTTGTTGGCATATTCTTCAGGTAGTTATTTTGCTCCATTCCTTTGGTGCCAGAATTCTGGTCCTGCTGTTACATTGATTTTTTTTTCCAGATCCATTTTCTCTTTTAGGATTTCTGGCCTTGGAATCCAGTTGAACATTTGTTTGAGATGTTTGAAAAGCCACCCAGTTAAATAGATTACTATAGTATAGTAATAAAAGTGGAACTTAGTTACTCGTTATTAGCAGAGTTTCCTGAATGATGATCCTATATGCTCTCTTTTCTTTTCCATTATAGTTTATTACAGGATCTTGAATATAATTTCCCGTGCTATACAGCAGGACCTTGTTGTTTATTCATTCTATATATAAAAGCTTACATCTGTTAACCCCAAACTCCTAATCCATCCTTCCCCCATTCCCTCTTCCCCTTAGCAACCACAAATCTGTTTATATGCTCTCTCTCAAATTCAATATCATAGATTACTAACAGTTTAATTTGTAGTATTTTGTCCCATGGATGAGGGACTATATAAACTTATTTCTAATCTATAGTAGCTATGATGTCCTACATATTTAATACATTGTGCCTTTGAATTGTGATTTATTTATTTATTTTTTTTTATTTTTCAGTGGGTTTTGTCATACATTGATATGAATCAGCCATAGAGTTATACGTATTCCCCATCCCGATCCCCCCTCCCACCTCCATCTCCACCCGATTCCTCTGGGTCCTCCCAGTGCACCAGGCCCGAGCACTTGACTCATGCATCCCACCTGGACTGGTAATCTGTTTCACCATAGATAATATACATGCTGTTCTTTCGAAACATCCCACCCTCACCTTCTCCCACAGAGTTCAAAAGTCTGTTCTGTACTTCTGTGTCTCTTTTTCTGTTTTGCATATAGGGCCATCGTTACCATCTTTCTAAATTCCATATATATGTGTTAGTATACTGTATTGGTCTTTATCTTTCTGGCTCACTTCACTCTGTATAATGGGCTCCAGTTTCATCCATCTCATTAGAACTGATTCAAATGAATTCTTTTTAACGGCTGAGTTTTGTGATTTAAAATGAAAGAAACAGGGATGATTCCCTAACAAGCTTTGCCTCATCACATCACCTCTTGCCATTTTAACCTTTTAGATGAGACAGTAAAAGAAGGGAATGTTGAAAATATAAAATAAGAGAAGAGGAAAAGAGGTAGTGAAAAGGAAGCACAGGAACTATTGTGTTGGCCAAAAAGTTCATTCATGTTTTTCTGTAACATCACTTTTTGGCCAACCCAATAAATTAAATCTAAAATACTCTATCGCCTGTTTACCAGTCCTACCTCATGTGCTATATAAAATCATGTCTATACTTCTACTATCTTTATCACATATTAACAAATCTTTTTTTTAATAGGTGATATGTGGGGGAGATTTTGGACAAATCTGTACTCTTTGACAGTCCCCTTTAAACACAAACCAAGCATAGATGTTACTGAAAAAATGGAGAACCAGGTAGGAAGAAGACACCTTGAAAACTAAATGCTCAACCTCATTCCTCTGTATGCTACCTTTTTCTTCTTATGTTATAAAGTCATGTAAATGAGAAAAATTTCAAGCTATTTTAAATTTATTTCTTATGTAGGTGTCTTTTCATAGAAAAGTAGTTTACAATGACCATGACATCAAGTACCTAGAATAAGTATGGCATTGATCTTGCTGAAAGTAACTAAAAGTGGAGATGACCTGGTTTTCCATTAAGCAATAAAATGTGGAATTGTGAACTTATGATTCTTTCTAAAATTAGTCATTGCTATGTAGTCAGTAACTTCTATGAATAGGGGATAAAAAGGATATCTTTAGGAGATTTTTGCATATTAAAAATAATTATTGTTAAAGATACCATAAGAGTCTGCAATGGTTTGCAAAGAAACTTTTTGTTACCATCTTGGAATAATTGTTTTAATTCTCTGTGTTCCCTTCCATTGATGAAAGCATATTATAGTTGTAATTATGTGTTTTTCTTTATTGAGCTAATACTCTACAATTCTGGGTAGAATCTATAATCATACATCTATTAGCTGTGTAATATTTTTCCAGATCGTTGCACTGTGATTTACGTTAGTATTTATGCATTGCTTGTGAACAGTTTTAAATCTGTAAGCAACTACGTAATGAACCCCTTCACTTGCATAACATATTCCTGAGATAAGTCCATAGCAGAATGAAAACGTGAAGCTTCAAGAGCCCCCAAACTCCTGCAGCTGTTCTAGCCCCATTTTACAATTGAGTAGCAGCAAGGGCTCATTTTTATGTACCTCCATAGCCTGTCTATGGTGTTTTCACGCCTATCATCTCCCCTAATGTTATGTTTACAACAAATCTATGAGACTCTCAGGGCAGATATTGTGATAGTTCCATGTCGTAGGTGAGGAAACTGAGGCTTGGGTAAATGATTCACCCAAAGTCACAAAGACAGTCAGTGGCAATTAAGGTTGGAACCCAAAATTTGCAGTATTTCCAGTCTGGTTTTCTACCCATTCATTCTTCATTCAACCGATATTAACTGTGCTTGCCAGTCTACACACTTTTGGTATACGTTCATTTTCCTTAAGAATACCCTAGTCACCAATAGCAGTATTGTGTGATGTTAAGCCTTTAAAGGCAAAAAAAAAACCAAAACAATCCATAGTGTCTCTTATACCCAGTTTCATATTTTCATAGCGGACATGGGAGAAGAAATTAAATGGTTTTTAAGATCAGAGGAAGTTTTCTGTGTCACTAAAAAGTGATTCATGAACTACCTGCCAGTTGTACAAATTTAGTTTGACTGATGTATGGGCCTTATCTCCAAAGAAGTCTTGGTCAGCTCCAGGGACACTGGTTCCCAGAAAGATTTGCTGAATGGCAGGCACCTTCTGCTGCCCTTCTGCTGTTCCAGAATATTCTGAAAGTTCAGGTTCTTATACAGACTGTGAAGCCAAGGCCCAGCTACCCATTGGCCGCTCGGTCACAAGTGGGCCTTTTTTACTTCGAAAGCATGTGACTTCATGTTTGCTTTATTGTTTGTGTCTTCCTCTGATGCAAACACTAATAATCCCCAGCCTAATACTGGGGCCTTGTTCACTGAAAGAACTCAGTCAAGAGTTGTTGTCTTGAGTTGAACAGTTTTTAGCAAAGAGAAGGTCATTACTACTTGTGTTTATACCTGGAACATAAAGAATAAAGGCAGAAAAATTCATACATAGTAACAGTCTACTCCTGACATTTTAATGCACTTCTTCATTAAAATTATACTACATAAGTGTTTTACATATTTTATCTTCTCACTATTATTTTAAAAAAATCAATAAAAATTCTTTATAAATTCAATCTATTTAGGTTTTCCATTCCACAAAGGCATCATTATTTATTTAGCCATTCTGGAGGCTGTTTCTACTTTTCCCTCTATTAAAAATCATTTTGTAACACTTATACAATTTGTCAAATATATTTTAATTGAAAAATAGTAATAAAAATCATTTAAAATATAATTCTTTGACCTAATTTCTGAGAATTTCCTAGGTTAGTTCCCTAGAGACTGGATTACTGAGACAAAGAGTATAAACGCTGTGAAAGCTGTCTGTACATGTTACCAAATTGCCTTTCAGAAAGGCTCTGCCTTTGTACATGCACAACAAAAGAATGCTGTGATTTTAATGCTACAATTAAATGCTGTTCTTTTTTTCCCCCAGTCCTGGGATGCAGAAAGGATATTCAGGGAGGCCGAGAAGTTCTTTGTGTCTATCAGCCTTCCTCACATGACTCAAGGATTCTGGGACAACTCCATGCTGACTGAGCCAGGCGATGGCCGGAAGGTGGTCTGCCACCCCACAGCGTGGGACTTGGGGAAGGGTGACTTCAGGTAGTGAGACTGACGTTCACACTGCCAGTACTCAAACGGGAGACAATGGAGGGATGAGGATGAATTTGGATTCCTCGTCTACTTCTCTGAGCACTGAAGAGAGGAGTGAATTTTCCTTGAATAGAGGCTGGGAGTCCATGAGACCACATCTGGGTTTCCGAGGAAAAGGGGATTGTCATCAGGCCCTCAATTGCACCTTTAGACAGTTTACCTCGTCTGAAATAATATGCACTCATTAGAGTTTCATGGTCACAAGTATGGTGGTGCCCCCATTAGGAAAGGCTTGGTGCGAAGATTTATGGAAGATGGAATATATGAATCAGACATTAATCCCCCCTCCCTGTTTCTTTCTTTTGAGTGAACTAAGACAAGTGGATAGAAAATCTGGTATGTATCACAGGAGAAACACAGAGAGTACTTAAATCATCTCTTTAGGCTTTGCAGGTCTCTGCTGCAACTACTCGTGTCTGCCCTTGTGGCATGAAAGCAGCCAGAGATGATACAGAAACAAGTGGTTGGGGCTGTGTCACAGTAAAGTCTAATTTATCACAACAAGTGGCCAGCTGCAGGCCAGAGCTTACCGACTCCAGTAGTGAGGAAGTGTAAATAAGCTTCCTAGCACAGAATCTTACACACAGTAGACATTAAGTAAGTACCTATTCTTATAATTGTGTCAAAGAGAATAGAAAAAAACCAAAGTAAGAAAAAGAGGTCATATTGGGCGTATAAAGGAGATTGAGTTTGTTCCTGAGCAGTGGGAGTCCCTAAAGGGTATTTATCAGGGGGATGGTGTGCTCAGAGTGGAGGGAAAATGACAACACCTACTGAAATATGACCCCTCCACTCACCTGCCTGAAACTGCTCTTGCCAAGTTGAAAAGGACTGGTATGTAATTGCCAAATGCAGTCTTTGGGCCACAGCAGCATGAGGCAGTGTTGGTTGGTTGTATTTGACGTGTTGTTTTTCACTAGTGTCTGCATTGTCCTCCCTTCCGGACTTCTTTGACTTCTCTCTCTGTCTCCTTTTCCTCTCTCCACCCTGTACATCCTGGGACCTCCTGGGGCTTTGTCCTTGGCCCTCTTTCCTTGCCATCCTACACTAGCTTCATGGGCCATCACATCCACTCCCCTACTTACATGCTAATGATTCCCAAATGTCAATTTCTAGCCCCCCCTTTTTTTACTGCTTCTCTGTCCTAACTGTCCCCAACTGCTGGCTGTGTCCCCATTCTTTTCTCGAGCCATCCTCATTGAGCACTTCTAGGAAGGTCAGTTCTTGTCCCTTCCTGCCATCTACCTGGCAAACTGCTGTGCTTTAATCAAGGTCCAGCTTGCTCATTGCATCTTGAGTCATGCCATTCCCGGTGCTTCCAGAAGACTAGGCCTGCATTTACTCATTGATATGGCTAAGGCCATGTCTGCTGATCACTTGTAGAGTACTTGCCTCAGAGTTTTTATAGTAGAAGACTCTGTTTGTCTTCCTTTCTATTAGTCTGTAAGTAGCAGGAAAGGATTCAGCCCTGCCCATCACTTTATATTGAGCACCTAGAACAGTTTCTAGGACATATAAGGTAGGTCCTCAAGATTCATTGGTCAATAAATCTTGGAAATGTGATCCATGCTATAGAAATCCCATATAACTATTATGATGAATAAATGAAATTCAGTGAGGTTCACGTTGATCTTGCCCATTTTTGTTCAGGATCAAGATGTGCACGAAGGTCACAATGGATGATTTCCTGACGGCCCATCATGAGATGGGACACATCCAGTATGACATGGCATATGCTGCACAACCCTACCTGCTCAGAAATGGAGCTAATGAAGGTTTCCATGAAGCTGTTGGGGAAATCATGTCACTGTCTGCAGCTACACCTCACTATTTGAAAGCGCTTGGTCTTCTGGAACCTGATTTTTATGAAGACAATGGTATGCACATATTTCTCATGGCTTCTTTTGGGTATTCTTTAGTCTGACATGGGCAAAGGTATTTATTGCCATGCATAAGATATATTTAATTTTTGCCATATAAAATATAATGTATTTGTGGGTAACTGGGAATTGCTTCTGGTTAAAAACAACAGTATATAACATACCATGCCAACTTTTGTTTTTGTGTCTTTGAGATGAGGTAACTAAGTGAATGATCTTGGGACTCTAAGAATCATTTAGCAGAAAACTTTTATTTTATTTTACTTGTTGTTTAGTTACTCAGCCGTGTCCAACTCCTTGCGATCCCATGGACTGTAGCCCACCAGGCTCCTCTGTCCATGGAAATTTCTAGGCAAGAATACTGGAGTGGGTTGCTGTTTTCTTCTCCAGAGGATCTTCCCCACCCAGGGACTGAAACTGTGTCTTCTGCATTGGCAGGTGGATTTTTTTTATCACTCAGCCCCCAGGGAAACCCAGAATATTTTTTAAAAGATGCTAAAACAGACCCACAGAACTGAAATGCCTTATCCAAGGTCACCTAGCTAATTAGTGTCAGAGTTCAGATTGAATTCCCCCAGTTCTAGGTAAAAACCTCAATGATGGAGCTGGAAAAGATTCTAAAAATCACTTTGTAGAGGAAGCAAGCTGAAGGCATGAGAGGGAAAATAACTAGCCCAAGGTCAAAAAACAACATGGCAGAACCAGAACCAAAGGCCTAATCTACAACTTTTCCCATAATATTATGGGAATATTATGGGAGTTCTTAAGGAGCAGGTGGTAGAATACAAAGATTGGAAGAGACGGACACATTTTTTTTTCATCTAGCTGAAGCGTGAATTTGTCCCATAACATCCCCTCAGATCCAGGCCATCCTTCAGCATCTTTGTTCGAGGCAGTCTTTTTCTCTTTGGATGATCTGGACTTTTTGTTGGGATGATGGAACCCAACAAAATTCACGAGATCCAGATTTTTTTTCTGTAAGAATTCTTTCTTGTAAAAGAAGGACACTTAGAGCCAAATATGTTCTTTCCCATGCTTTTCTCTCCCCTCATTTTAGCCATTTGGGACATAAATATCAGTTCTGCTGACTGGTACATTTAGTCAGTGAGGTCAAGGTCATAAGCTCCATCTTTGTGTGGGCAGTTCACTTTGCCTTGACTTCTGACTCCAGACCTTGATAATCTCACAAGTACCTGGGAGTGGGTCACTGTAAAGCCTTCATCATGTCTGAAAAAGTGTAAGCACAGACCCAGTGGGTAATAGACAAGTAGCAGTATCCTCCCAGATACTGCAACAGAGGAAAGGGGTTTCACAGTAACCACACCTGTTGCCTAATGTTAAATTATCATTCTCAAGTCAATTCACAGAAAAGTGTTTTATCATTTTTTAATATTCCTTAACAGCAGGCAAGGCTGATTGAATCACCGGTTTGAAAAACTCCTGATTCTTTCCTTGGCTCTGCTCCTGATCTGTGAATTATATTTGACAAAATAAAGTCCTTCATTCCTTCTTTTTCTCTTTCTTTCTCCCTCTCTTCCTTTCTTCTTCCAAAAGTGTTTACCGAGAACTTACTTTGTGTAAACCATTTTTAAAGACACTAGAGATACAGTGATGTGCCAAATAGATAACAGCCCCCTGGTGACATTCCAGTGAGCTGCATTTATACAGTAGGTATCAGCTCCACTGTCCTTTGACACCACTGCTGCTGCTGCTGCTAAGTCGCTTCAGTTGTTTTCTACTCTGTGCGACCCCATGGACAGCAGCCCACCAGGCTCCTCTGTCCACAGGATTCTCTAGGCAAGAATACCAGAGTAGGCTGCCATTTCCTTCTCCATTTACACCACTAATAAAGGATAAATGAAATAACGTAATTTGTTAAAGCATTTTAAACTCTCGTAAGGAAGATATTTCTAAGGCCTGAGGAAGCCTTACAAATAGGTGTGAAAAGAAGAGAAGCAAAAAGCAAAGGAGAAAAGGAAAGATATACCCATTTGAATGCAGAGTTCCAAAGAATAGCCAGAGGAGATAAGAAAGACTTCCTCAGCCATCAGCACAAAGAAATTGAGGAAAACAATAGAATGGGAAAGACTAGAGATCTCATCAAGAAAATTAGAGCTACCAAGGGAACATTTCATGCAAAGATGGGCTGAATAAAGGACAGAAGTGGTATAGACCTAACAGAAGCAGAAGATATTAAGAAGAGGTGGCAAGAATACACAGAAGAACTATACAAAAAAGATCTTCACGACCCAGATAATAACAATGGTATGATCACTCACCTAGAGCCAGACATCCTGGAATGCGAAGTCAAGTGGGCCTTAAAAAGCATCACTACAAACAAAGCTAATGGAGGTGATGAAATTCCAGTAGAGCTATTTCAAATCCTAAAAGATGATGCTGTGAAAGTGCTGCACTCAATTTGTCAGCAAATTTGGAAAACTCAGCAGTGGCCACAGGACTGGAAAAGGTCAGTTTTCATTCCAATCCCAAAGAAAGGCAATCCCAAATAATGCTCAAACTACTGCACAATTGCACTCATCTCACACGCTACTAAAGTAATGCTCATAATTCTCCAAGCCAGGCTTCAGCAACACATGAACCGTGAACTTCCAGATGTTCAAGCTGGTTTTAGAGAAGGCAGAGGAACCAGAGATTAAATTGCCAACATCCGCTGGATCATCGAAAAAGCAAGAGAGTTCCAGAAAAACATCTATTTCTGCTTTATTGACTATGCCAAAGCCTTTGACTGTGTGGGTTACAATAAACTGTGGACAATTCTGAAAGAGATGGGAATACCAGACCACCTGACCTGCCTCTTGAGAAACCTGTATGCAGGTCAGGAAGCAACAGTTAGAACTGGACATGGACCAACAGACTGGTTCCAAATAGGAAAAGGAGTACATCAAGGTTGTATACTGTCACCCTGCTTATTTAACTTATATGCAGAGTACATCATGAGAAATGCTGGGCTGAATGAAGCACAAGCTGGAATCAAGATTGCCGGGAGAAATCAATAAGCTCAGATATGCAGATGAGATCACCCTCATGGCAGAAAGTGAAGAAGAACTAAAGAGCATCTTGATGAAAGTGAAAGAGGAGAGTGAAAAAGTTGGCTTAAAGCTCAACATTCAGAAAACTAAGATCATGGCATCTGATCCCATCACTTCTTGGGAAATAGATGGGGAAACAGTGCAAATAGTGTCAGACTTTATTTTTTTGGGCTCCCAAATCACTGCAGATGGTGATTGCAGCCATGAAATTAAAAGACACTTACTCCTTGGAAGGAAAGTTATGACCAACTTAGATAGCATATTAAAAAGCAGAGACGTTACTTTGCCAACAAAGTCCTTCTAGTCAAGGCTATGGTTTTTCCAGTAGTCATGTATGGATGTGAGAGTTGGACTATAAAGAAAATTGAGTGCTGAAGAATTGATGCTTTTGAACTGTGGTGTTGAAGACTCTTATAGTCCCTTGGACTGCAAGGAGATCCAACCAGTCCATCCTAAAGATCAGTCCTGAGTGTTCATTGGAGGGACTGATGTTGAAGCTGAAACTCCAATACTTTGGCCACCTGATGCGAAGAGCTAACTCATTGGAAAAGACCCTGATGCTGGGAAAGATTGAGGGCAGGAGGAGAAGGAGACGACAGAGGATGAGATGGTTGGATGGCATCATCAACTCAATGGACATGGGTTTGGGTGAACGGGAGTTGGGGATGATGGATAGGGAGACCTGGCGTGCTGCAGTCCATGGTGTTGCAGAGTTGAACACGACTGAGCAACTGAACTGAACTGAACTGAAGGAAAATATCAGTAAATTTAAAGTTCATGGTACTTCTGATTATCCTGGATAATCAGAGGAGGGAGGCTGTTTTTTCTTTGTTTTTTTTTTTTTTTTCTTCCCGGTTTACTGGCTTTTGGCCACATCTGTTTAATATCCATTTATTTAGCCAAGACTCACACAGAGCATCATGTAGCAGATACCAGTTTACGTATACAGTCTTGAATGAGACATTGACAGTAACTGCCTTCATGGAGCTTACAAGAATAAACAGTATGACTAGGAAAGCAGATGAAATAGCCCTCCTTAGCTCTGACAAGAGGTAGTTAAAGAAGGCAACTGAAACTAATGCAAAAAAGAGGGTTACTCGTGGATTTATTTAACCTATTCTATCCAAGGCTTCACCCTACCTCAAATCCCTCAGCTGAGAAAATGAATAAATACGTATTATTATGTCCACTGTCAATATTTCTCATGTGATCATGCTTATAGTAAGTATATCTTGAGGAATAATATCTTGAGATTAGGAAATTATTGAACAGAAAATGTCTACTGTCATCCTCATCTTAATATTTATCCTTTCTCATTTTCCTTTCAGAAACAGAAATAAACTTCCTGCTCAAACAAGCACTTACAATTGTTGGAACTCTACCATTTACTTACATGTTAGAAAAGTGGAGGTGGATGGTCTTTAAGGGTGAAATTCCCAAAGAGCAGTGGATGCAAAAGTGGTGGGAGATGAAGTAAGTCAGTGAATATGCACGCAATCAGTAAAATGTTTTCTCATGAGTTTGCTGTTTATTTAAAAACATCTAATTGGCCTATATAGACACACACACACTCAAATAGCTACTTGCTTTTTATTAAGTATCCATTTGGGTGCCTTCTCAGATAACATTTCCTTGGCCTTGCCTACCCCCTCAAAAGCAGGGTCAAGTGACGAAATTTCTCATGCTGTATCTTTTTACATGTTGAGGCACCCATTAAACTCTGATATTATTTAGGAAGTAATTAATATGTTCATTATCATTTTTTATTTTGTCCATTCTTTGAAACAAAAATTAATAACCCCGTATTTTAGGTAGGTAAAGCACCAGGGATCCAAGGCTGATCGTTTGCACCAGGAATCTGAGGCTGATCGTTTCTGATGTTCTCTTTGACTTACAAGAGCTTTTAGTTTATGGAGGGATGTGGAAAATGAAACCACTGCAGTGTGTTGAATTGTGATGGAGGGTGTGGGGATCCATGAGCATCCAAGGGGAGATTCAAAGCCCTGGCCAGTGAGTCAGATGAGGAGAGGCATTCAAGCTGAGGTTTGAGAACAATGTCGGAGTTAACCAGGTGTACGTAGAAGGGAAAGGAGAGAATTCCAAGCAAGTGGGAGCCTGCCGCATTTGGGCAACGGATGGTGATGCCTTTCAATAGTTTCAGTGCTACGTCATTCATCACTATATCCCAAGTGCTTTGCACAGGGCCTGGCTCAGACAAGTATGAAATAGTGATAAGAGTACTACTGAAGAAGATGGAAGAAAAGCGATCTCCCCACCATATTAGTCAGACCCCTGTTAATGATTTTTCTTTATTTTTCCTTTTTGGAGAGAAGATCTACAATTATAATATTTAGCCCCACATCCATAAGTTGAAGTCAGTGCCACTATTCTGCTAAGATTCTTTCTGTTGACATAAATCCTCCTTGGAAGAAGGAGACAGCATCTCTAATAACTGTCTCTAGCATTTAAGTATTACCAAAATTATGTCTATCATGATCCCACAATCAGAAAGGACAAATGTATTCAAACAATGCCAAATACATGGTTTCTGTACCTTTTTATCCTGATTAAATGTTTGACCTCTTTTAGTTTATTTCCAAAGGTGCATGGAATCAGGCCCTTAAAATGATTCGTTGTACTCTATTCAGGTAATAAGTTCACATGAAGTCTTTTCTTAGCATTGGGGATTGTGGCTGGCCCTGGAACTATAAAGATGACCAAAACACAGACCTGCCCACTAGGTTCTGAAGTCTCCAGGGCAAGAAGGAGCTGTTTGTGAATAATTATAAAACAGAGAGAGAAATGACAAAGGAGGCAGAGCTAGAGAAGGCCTAGGGAGCTGGAGGGCTTGCTGTGAGACAGGTGCTTGGGGTCAGGGGCAGGGCTCGTAGACGAGGGGGCATTTGAGCTGGCCTTGAAGAATCAGTGAGGTTTCAATTTTAGAAAATTCTGCCTACCAGGAGCCCATAAAATATGGTGCAGGAGAGGAATTTTTAGGACTTTTGCTGTATGGTTTTGGTCACATAATACACTTTATGAAATTGGTGTTTTGATAATACAGCTATTTTTCAATGGTATAGACTGGCTAAATTAACAAAAAACAGAGATGTTTACATGATGGGCTTTTTTTTTTTTTTCATGATGGGCTTTATTCTGTAATTCTTTACACTGTTTCAATTTCACCTGACAAAAATTCCAATAGAAATGCCATTGGCTGATAGCACTGCACAATGGCACCATCTATACTTTCTCTCGATGAGCGACCCACAGCTAATATACCTTCTTTTTCCTCCAAAGGCGAGAGATAGTTGGAGTGGTGGAGCCTCTGCCTCATGATGAGACATACTGCGATCCTGCGTGTCTGTTCCATGTGGCTGAAGATTACTCGTTCATCCGGTAAATGACAGTTTTCTTCTGTTTCACTTCTAGAATTTGTAGACAGAGTGACAACTTTAATATCTCTATCTCCATTCACCTCCCCCTTAGAACCTCAAAATAGATGATAAGTTTCAATTCTTTGTAACTGAACATGATGTATGGAGTTCAACAAAAGTTACATGAGATCCTTTTCTCCATGAACAGGGAATTTATAGTCTCCTTGGGAGCAAAAGAAATGTTTTTGTTTGTCTCCTTGTTACTGGCAGAGTTCAGGGGGATTATAATAGAGCATTTTTAACTTGAAGTCCCAGAATCTATGTTCTTCACCCATTAGCTCCAGATCTTGAATTTGCTGAGTCTCAGTTTCTTTATTTGTACTGTAGAAATAAAATTGTTGATTTGCCAGATGTATCAATTTTGGCATAAGTTACGTGAAAAGGCTATAAATCGGTAAAACACAATACAAATGTGAGCTCACATTTAACAAAATAATGCTGCCTTTTTATCAGCTGATACATAAATGCAAGTATGATGAGTCTATAGGGTTTGTGTTTGGGTCTTTCTTGAGTGAAAAGAGGTTTAACTGATACTTCTTTGGTTACTGAGGCCTCAAAATTTAAATATATGTCCCAGTCTATGACTTTACCACAGAAACTACACATTTGACAACTCTTTTCTTTTTCTTTATCTCTTTTACAGGTATTACACAAGGACCATTTATCAATTCCAGTTTCATGAAGCCCTTTGTAAAACAGCTAACCATGAAGGTGCCCTGTTCAAATGTGATATCTCAAATTCCACTGAAGCTGGGCAGAGGCTGCTGTAAGAGATGCTTCAAAAACATTGAACCTCTCATCCTATTTAATGTTACTCATTTCCATGCCTAGGTTTGAATTTGATTTCTTTGTTCTCAAAAAGAAAATTTGGGGACTCAAAATGTCTTCATCCATGAATTAAATGTTTGTTTTGTGATCACACAGGAACCTGGATCATGTGATGGCTAGACAGGCCACCTCCTCTCCCCGTGTCATAACTACAGAGCTCTCTTTGTAGTAACCAGGGGGAGGAGAGATTGAAAGATGAATACATCTTTTACCATGCCTTCTTGTCTTCTTTGCCAGGAGCAAACTTAGTCAAACCAAAGAGGAGTAACCATAGATTGTACGTGTAAACAGATGTACATCTGGAATCCTTCCAAAGGCACCGAACCCACCTCCCCCAGTTTTTTTTTTTTTTTTTTTGTAGCCAAATGCTGAGCCTTGGAAAATCAGAACCCTGGACCTTAGCATTGGAAAGTATTGTGGGGATAAAGACTATGGATGTAAAACCCCTGCTCAACTACTTTGAGCCCTTGTTTACCTGGCTGAAAGAGCAGAATAGGAATTCATTCGTGGGTTGGAGCACGGAGTGGACTCCATGTGAGTAGATGGCGTTGACACATTTCTCATGGCCCTTTTTCTGCTTCCCTAGTCCTCGCTGGCCCTAGTCTCATGGGACTTACACAGTTGAGTGTGTTTTCCCTCTACTTATCCCCTGTACTGTGGTGGCAGATGCCATTTTCTCTGAGAGGAAACACATTTGTTGAGCACCTACTGTATATCTGACACAGTGAAAACGTCCCCCCTCTTGTTTTCAATCTGCTTTACTAGCCCCATATTTAAAATAAAAGAGTCTAACACTGTATGTGGTTAGTGTTCTAACCCGCTGTATGTGATTCCTGCTCTTCAAAGAAAGGCAAATATGTTTAATAATTTTAATGCAATCCCCTCTTCTTTCTGGCAGTTACATTCATATTTCTAAACAGCTTGTTTATACTGTCATTTCCCCATTGCTCAGTTTTAGACATGCACTTCTGCCTACTCTTCTGCCTCCATTTCCTATTCTCCCAATGAAATTTAACGTAATTTTTAGTAAAGAAATTATCAATATTTGCATCATTACACCTGCATAACCAAGTAATATACTATTTTATATCTTTTTTAATGTAGCTTTTTGTTTGTCCTGAAGTTTCTATTGCCTCATTTTTTGCATACCTAATTTGCTGTCTATGCTATATTCTTCTTCTCCAACTATTCCAATATATCTATTCTTTTCAGTCTCATTTTTCCTAAAGAACTCCCTCTTAGAGTCCTCCTGTCTCAATCTGGACCACAGTTTTCATCCCTTTGCTGCTGTCCTGGGTTGAATCCACTCCTTCCAGGATTCCATGTCTTCTTTCATGAATTCCCTCCCGTTTTGCTGCAGCACGGCCTCCAAGTGACTTTCTAAGCAAGAGCTAATGGGGTAGGAGCATCAACTGTTCCCCTAAGTGGCTATAACCAGACCTAGACTTTCATTTTCCTTGTTTTCAGTCCAGTATCTTCTTCCACCCCCTGCTGTACCCGAATCCCAGGCCTCTCCTGGATTCTCTGGGGGGTCTCTACTGCCTGTGTGTACACATTACTCCACGACTTCCTGACCCTTGAGAAAGCATTTACCACTCCTCCATAACTTCTCATTAATCCAAAGGAGTGTTTATACCTTAAAAAAATTCCTTTACTATCACTTTACTGGGATCTTGGGAAAGGAAGGAAATAAACACATATGGTCAATCTGCTGTCTGTAACAACAGTCTGTTATTTCTCTTTAATCAGATTCTGACCAAAGCATCAAAGTGAGGATAAGCCTAAAATCAGCTCTTGGAAAAAATGCTGTGAGTATTCTAGATAGCGCATCTATAACTTTCAGTGCATTCCCTTATTTACGGCACAACAAGCCCATTTCAGGGCAGTGAAAAAATGAAAGGGCACATGGGTCTCTTAAAAAGTCCTAGATTCTGGCCTGTGGCATTTGAGTTGGTTTTTTCAGTAATACATTCCTTGTTGAATTGGCTATGCCTCTATTTTCCTTGTGACTCTGAGGGTATTATGAAGGTCAGTGAGAAAACATTTAAAAGTATCAAATACCTACCCTCCCAATTCACTCTAATCACAATTACTTGTATTTAAAAAAAAAATATATATATATATATATATTTATTTATTTGGCTTTTCTGGGTCTTAGTTGTGATGTGTGGGATCTTTAGCTGCAGCATGCAAACTCTTAGTTGTGGCATGTGGGATCCAGTTCCTTGGCCAGAAATTGAACCCAAGCCCTCTGCTTTGGGAGCCTGGAGTCTTAGCCACTGGATCACCAGGGAAGTCCCCATTACTTATATTTGAGGAAGAGGACATGTTTATATTTTTAGAGACTGCTTTTAGATGTATTGTAGGCAGTTTGGCTTTGTTTTGTCTTAGTCAATCATCTAGGTACTAGAAGCTTGTTTTAATCTTAGACCCCAGCCTTGGACCTGCTTAATCAGAATCTGCGCTTTAACAACCCCCCAGGTGGTTTGCAGACACAATAAAGGCTGGGAAGCAACGAGTGAGACCACTGTTTCTCAAGCCTGGCTGCACACTGGAGTCATTCAGGATGTTCTTTAAAATATTAATGCTTCAGTCCCCATTCCCAGAGATTCTGACTTACTGCTCTGGGGTGTGGCATCAAAACCCACTCCAGTATTCTTCCCTGGAGAATTCCATGGACAGAGGAGCCTGGCGGGCTACAGTTCATAGGGTCACAAAGAGTTGGACATCACGGAAGCGACTTAGCATGCATGCATCTGGTATCAAGGCATCAAAGTTCCCCAGGTGATTTTGATTACAGCACAGTTTGAGAACCACTGAGGCAGAGATGCATTTCAGGACAACAAAAAGTTTTATAGAAAATCAGATTACTTACACCTTCATGTGAATTACTTTAATCAGCTGTTGCTTTCTCCTAAACACCTGTCTCAGGTTATCCAGTTTGAAGCAATTTGTTTTGGGGAAAAAGGAGAGGAGAGGGTTGCCCCAGGCAGATGGAGATCAAAGGCATGGATGGAAGTGTGGCACCCAGGAGGCTTTGCAGGATTAGAGAGCAACCTGGCATTACTGGATAAAACAGTCCAAGGTGCTACAGAAAATTGTTCTTTTCACTGGATAGAGTCAAAGATTGCATTTCTACCCCCATACTTTTCTTGGGAAGTTAACTATTGTCCAAGGCTCCACAGTAGTTGTAGTGTAATTTTCATATATAAGCAAAACATCTAAATATAAATAACATGTCATCGTTGTTGTTTAGTCACTAAGTGATGTTTGACTATTTGTGACCCCATGGACTGTAGCCTCCAGGCTCCTCTGTCCATGGGATTCTCCAGGCAAGAATACTGGAGTGGGTTGCCATTCTGTTCTCCAGGGGATCTTCCCAACCCAGGAATCAAACCTGGTCTCCTGCATTGGCAGGAGGATTTATTACCACTGAGCACCCAAGGAAGCCTATCGTAGGAGTAAAAAATGAAGATTTAAGAAACAAGTATAAAATGGAGGTGTATCACTTCTCAAACTCTGAAAGTTCAAGTTCCTATTTCTTAGCAATCATTGTCTCTGGGGTTATTTCTCCTTCTGTCCTATTTTTATTAGCTCTTCCTTGGACTGATAAAATTTAATTTTAATTGAAAGTGTCCAGTAGATCAGGATTCTTTTCAATTATCTTCTTTTTTCTTGACATGTTTTTCCCCATGTTCTCTTTCCATGCAGTGAGGGATTAGTAAACAGTCTTCAGAGGGGTTGGTGGTGTAATATTCTGAGGCCCATTCACAGAGCAACAGGCTGCTTTGATGAAAGCAGAGTTATACTTTTAGCCAGAATAACTGTCCAGTTCAAGCTACTTCGTAGCAAAGTCCACCTGGATCTTTGATACTATTTTGAGAACTTAGCCTTTACTTTTTTAATATAGAAATTATAACCAGAATTTTAGTGCCCATGTTCAGTTCAGTCGCTCAGTCGTGTCTGACTCTTTGTGACCCCATGCACTGTAGCACGCCAGGCTTCCCTGTCCATCACCAACTCCTGGAGCTTGCTCAAACTCATGTCCATTGAGTTGGTGACGCCGTCCAACCATCTCATCCTCTGTCGTCCCCTTCTCCTCTCGCTTTCAATCCTTCCCAGCATCAGGGTCTTTTCCAATGAGTCAGTTCTTCGCATCAGGTGGCCAAAGTATTAGGGTTTCAGCATCAGTCCTTCCAATGAATATTCAGGACTGATCTCCTTTAGGATGGACTGGTTGGATCTCCTTGCAGTCCAAGGGACTCTCAAGACTCTTCTCCAACACCACAGCCATATTAATAATATTATTATTACTATTAAAGCAACTTTCCCAATACCTGAGTGGTATCAATGTAGCAATCCTTTGAAATCTTTTTTTTAAACAGCTAAAATTTTCTTTTGAAAATGTAACATTTTCAAATTGAAGTATAGTTGATTTAAAATGTGTTTGTTTCAGAGGCACAGAAAAGTGAATCTGTTATACACATACATATATATTTTGTCAGATTCTTTTCCCTTATAGGTTATTACAAAATATTGAGTATAGTTCTCTGTGCTACACAATATGCCCTTGTTTATTTTATATATGGTAGTGTCTGTCTGTTAATCCTAAATTCCTAATGTTTTCCTCTCCCCCTTTCCCTTTTGGTTTTTCTATGTCTGTGTGTCTATTTGTTTTATAAATAAGTTTCTTTGTATCATTTTTTTTTTAGATTCCACATATAAGCAATATCTTACGATATTTGTCTTTGTCTGACTTGCTTCACTTAGTATGATAATCTATAATTGTTTTCCTAAAAGGGGGAAGAGAGGCAAGCTTTGATGATCTCTACTGCCATCTACTGGAGGAAAGGGTGAATTATTTTTCTCTTTGAACAGGTTTTTCCTGGACTACACAAATTTTACCCAAGCCATTGGTTTAGCACTGGAAAAGAAGAATTACCTTGTTTACAAAAAACTATTTTTTTCCTTTGAACTTGAAGTTTCTTTTTCTTTTACACTTACACATGTCTGAGAACTTACTATAAAAATAGTAAAAGGTCAGCATACTTGTCTACAGTATATGAATGTTTTAACCAAAACCAATGGCACACATAACTCCCATCTATAAACCTGCCCTAGGGTGCTTATTTCAGCTTACTTTAAGTTAAATTCAAAGGACCAGTGAGCCCTGTGGTTCTTAAAGCGTTGGTGCTGGACCAGCAGCGTTAGCACCACGTGGGAGCTTGTTAGAGATGCAGAATTCCAGGTCTTCTCTGAGGCTTGGGCCCAGGATTCAGTGATTTGACAAGCTCTCCAGGTGATGCCAGTGCACACTGAAGTTGGAGATCACTGACCTTATGCAGAGCTAGAATCTTTGGCATATTAGACAATTTAAAATTAACACACATCGGGAAGTCCCTGGTGTTCCAGTGGTTAGAACTCTGAGCTCTCCCTGCTGAGGGTTGTATTCAATCCCTGAACTGGGAACTAAGATCTCACAAGATCCCACAGGATGTGTGGCATGGCCAAAAAAAAAAAGCTTGTGGAATATCAGGTTTTAATGACCCCATGATCTCTACTGAGCAGTGTTTTTGTTGTGAATTTGCAGTATGAATGGAATGACAACGAAATGTACTTGTTCCGGTCGTCTGTGGCATATGCCATGAGAAAGTATTTTTTAAAAAAGAGAAATGAGACCATTCCTTTCGGGTGAGTTGATGTGCTGTGCTCTCAATGAGTGTTTCCCTTACTCTTGGATCAGAAAGTTTTATGCTTCAACTTTTATTCACGTGAAATTGAGAAAAACCTCCTAACAACTATTAAACCTCATTGCTGTCCTGGAAATAGGGCCACCGTTTTTTAGGGATGCTTGTGACTTATTTGACTTGTAGATGGAAGAGCTTTGTTCTTATTAAATGGCCCTCTCCTTACCTTTTCCCCCTACCTTCTCTCCTCTCCCTTTCTTCTCCCCAGATGCTCTCATTCAACCTCAGCACTGAAAACAAAAGGCAGAAATCTCTGCCTTCATTGAGCTTGTATTCTAATCTATCTGCTTAGTGTGTGTATGTGTGTGTGTTATAGACAGTCAACAAAATATATAAGTGAAATATAGTAGAATTTGATGGTGATAAGTGCTAGGGAGAACAGTTCAACAGGAAATGGGCAAGGGAGTGCTTGCTGGTTGTTTGTCTGTGTGTGTGTGTGTGTGTGTGTGTGTGTGTGTGTGTAGGGTTCCATTTTAACTAAAATGGTCAAGGAAGACCTTGTTAGTATTTGAACAAATAGCTGAAACAGGAGAGAGAGTCAGAGGTGCAGACCATGGGGAAAAATGTTGCAGCTTGAAAAATAGCAAGTAGAAAGATCCCGAGGAACAAGCATCCTTCACTTACTGAAGGAACAGCAAAGAGGCCAGGGTGGCTGGAGCAGAGTGAGCTAATAAAAGACAAATAGGAGATGCGGTCAGGGCCAGACTGGGCCGTGGGGGTGGAAAGGCGAGAAGAAAGTTTGTGTGCGTCCCTCCAAAGCCGTTCTGAGGCCCTTGGCTTTCCTTCTGCATGAAAAACACTCTGAACCACGTGATCTGCCTTGGGTTTTTGTTTTGTTTTTTTAGTTGACATTCGTTTTTTTATTTATTTTTGGCTGCACTGGGTCTTCATTGCTGCACGTGGGCTTTCTCTAGTTGTGGCAGGTAAGGGGCTACTCTTCATTGTTGTGCACAGGCTTCTCATTGTGGAGGCTTCTTCTTGCAGAGCACGAGGCATGTGGGCTTAGTAATTGGGGCTGGCTGGCTCTAGGGCACAAGCTCAATAGTTGTGGGTCACAGGCATAGTTGCTCTGTGGCATATGGAATCTTCCTGGACCAGGGATCGAACCCCTGTCCCCTGCATTGGCAGACAGATTCTTATCCACTGTACCATCAGAGAAGTCCCTGCCTTGCATTTTGTTAGGATCAGTCTCATCAGCTGTGAGAGCACAGTCTTGTCACATCCTACTATAAACCCCACTCCTCACCCTCACCTGTGGGGGCAACATGACGAGTTTTGCCAGGAGGGGCACGGTTGGAAGATATCGGGGCTTCACGTCTGTCCATGGAAGGGAGCCTTCGCTGCTCGCCATGTTGTTTATCACAATCCTGGGTCACCAGTGATTCCTCGCTGATTCTTCTGCTGCTTTGTTTGAGATATTTCTAACACTGAAAAAACTGTGGTTCTTATATGGTAGCAGGACCAATCATGCCGAGACTTGCTCTCACACCTTAGGGAATTGCGTCCATGTGCTTTGGGCAGTGTTAAGGTTATTGGGACAGTTACGTCCTTCCATGACGAGTCCTGCTCCAGGGCTCTCCTCTCTACCCTGTGATTGTCCCCCCATCTCCAGCAGAAGAAGTCTTCATTCTCTTCACAGCTCTGTGCCACCAGGGAAAATGTTTCTTTTGTTTTTCCACAGGGAAGAGAACGTGTGGGTGAGTGACAAGAAACCAAGAATCTCCTTCAAGTTCTTTGTCACATCACCTAACAACGTGTCTGACATCATCCCTAGAACTGAAGTGGAAAATGCCATCAGGTGATATTTTACTTTCAAATGTAGGATAGAAGGGTGAGGGGATCCCAATGCAACAACAACAGTAACGAATGATTTGTGTGTTCCTCAAGGTGCCAGGCACTGTTCTGAGTCATTTGAGTATTTTCCCTCATCTTAAAAAATTTGGGTTTTAATTCCAAAAGGATCTCATAGCAAGAGGATTGCCTTCATTGGGTTTCTCCAGATGCAGGTCCTTAGACAAAGATTTGAAAGTGAGTAGTTTACTTGGGAAGTCACCTCAGGAAGAATGGATTGAGGAGTGTGGACAGGAGACAGAATGGGAGGAAGGTAACATGACACGTTATGAGCAAGTCACCACTGTGGGCAGGTAGAATGCCATTCTGCTGGGAATTCTGGGAGGTGGCGTGGAACATGCACCTGCATTGTCCCATCAGAGCTGGGGTATTTATTCACCACTTCCCACCGGTCACTGGTTGAGAACTGTGTACAGGGGACAGTAATTCCCCAGCCTTACTGGCCTGCAGATAGGGCCGAATCTTGTAACCTGAGAATGCTCTCAGGCAAAGGCAGCAGATCCTGGCTGAAGGCAGTCTAACCAGCATGCCCGGAAAATGGTAAATGCAGAGGGTGCATGGGCAGGTGTCGCCATCATCGCTGTAGAGACTTTGATGCAGAATTCATTTAACCAAAGTCTGAAACAAGGCAGGCAGGGACAAGATTCCTTAGATATTAAATAAGTAAGTGTTAGTTGCTCAGTCATGTCCCGACTCTTTGCGACCCCATGGACTGTAGCCCACCAGGCTGGATAGATGTTGATCTATCCAGAAAAAAAGAGAAGAAAAAAAGGCTTAATATACCGTTGCTATGGGAAATGCTATTAAGTGGTGCTCTTGAGCTGCTCGTCGTCTTTAGAAGAAGACCCAAGACTTGCTGGGCAGAGTTGGCCTAGAAAATCTAGCTTAGTGGGGTTTACAACCCAAGCACGCCCAGCCTCACTGGCTGCCTCCACAAGACTTGTCTTGGGGGAAAGTGCTAGCTGAGATCATCGCGAAGGAGCCCAGCGCTCCTGCAAGCTCTGGGGAGTCCTCAGACTTCTTATTTCCAGAGTGACGAGACTCTTTCAGGTGGAGGTTGTGGGGGGTTATATGGCTAATGCTGCCTGGATCTCTCTCTCTCTCTGGCTGGACTCTGACTTCCTGACCTGCACTCTATTCAATGGCAGGAGAATGGGATACCAGACACTTTGGTTTTCAATCTGGAATACTGAACATTTCACTGTTTTTTGTTTTAAAAATAACCTTCATCCTTTTTTCCTCTATAAAATTCGGCCATATCCCAGCCCAGTGCTGGAGAATTTGGCAAAGGCTCCTTCCCTGTGTTCCTCCCCAGAACTGCCATTTATTAGGATGTCAACACCTTTTATGGAAAATGCAGCTGTTGAGACTTGTGTATAGGGCCTGATTCATTTGTAGAAGAGGTGGATTCAATTGTCCTTTTCCATTATTTGATATAAAGTCATTGTAGACATACCTCGGCAGAAGGGAAATTCTTACCAAATGTGCAACTTCGCTTTTACAACACAGTAGTCACAAATGAACAAATGCCAGCCATCTGCACATTTCCACACTTGCAACCTCATTTTCCAGTGAAGCTGTTTCTAAACCTAATCTAGGATCACACAGTATGAAAGAGGTATGATTGTTAAAACTCAAATCTGTAGTGAACCTGGTTATTGACTTTGATTTCACTGCTTCTTTGGATAAGCCTTATCAAATCCTTTTGGAGACAGTGATATAGGCAGTAAATAACTGCACTGTTTTCTTTTGCCTGAGTGTTTTGCTTTTGGGAATAGGTTGTCCCGGGACCGTATCAATGATGCCTTCCAGCTTGATGACAACAGCCTGGAGTTTCTGGGGATTCAGCCAACGCTGGGACCCCCTTACGAGCCACCTGTCACCATATGGCTGATTATCTTTGGGGTCGTGATGGGAGTGGTAGTGATTGGTATTGTTGTGCTCATCTTCACTGGGATCAGAGATCGAAGGAAGTAAGTGACCTTTCTTGAACTTATCTATCCTAAAACAAAGCAGTTTCAGGAAAACTAACTGGAAAATTTGCAGTAAGTGGTAGGTTGTACAAGCCAATTACATATGTGGACAGTTTCACAGCTAAATATTCTTGTGCACCCCCTAGAAGTTTACCAGATTTGATCAGCACTTCGCCATCCTAGCAGGCCCCGCCATACAGGAGAGTTCCAGCCTGGGGTTTACTACTGGTATACTCCATCCTGGCCACAGCATCATTTCCCTACTGCTAAAAAGCACTTTAAGCTCTGCAGTGGTGAGTGAGCTCAGTGGGGATGTGAGTAAGCTCAGTGGGGATGTGAGTGAGTAAGTTCCTCCTTACTGAGGAGTCCTCCTTGGTCTAGAAGTGATCCTAGAGAATGCATTAGTGATGGATTTGAACTGTGAAATCGTTCCAGAATGAGCTCTGAGATTTGCTCCAAACTGCTATGCCTGAATCCTCTGCATCCCTCCTTCCATGGCCCAGATGCCTTACTCTACCCTCAGTTCATGAGTCAGGCACCCTCTAAATTGTTCTTGAGTTGAAGATTCAAGTTCACTGCGGATTTAAATCACCAGAGGCCTGATGTATAGTTGTGCCCTGCCACTAGATTGTTTTCTGATCTTGAGACAGCATTTACTTTTGTTGGGCTTATGTAATTGAGGTTAATCATATTTTATAACACCTAACAAAACTCTTTGCACACATTAGGTTGTTTAAATGTGTTCTTTAATTTTTATATGCACTAGTCTGTTTTGCTCAATTTTCTTCACTATATTATTTGTTTCCACAAATAACTTCACTTTTAAAATTAGGCATTGACAAAAATATATTCACATAGTAAAAATGTTTTAAATACAAAAGGATACATAGAGTTTCCCTGTCACTCTTTGCTTCCAAGTTCCCTTCCTAAAGCTGACAAAAATGATCAGTTTAAAAAAATTTTTTAAAAATTGTGTAGTTGATTGACAATGTTGTGTTAGTTTCAGGTATACAGCAAAGTGATTCAGTTATACATACACACGTATCTATTCTTTTTCAGACTCTTTTCCTGTAGAGATTATTAGACAGTAGAGTTCCCTGTGCTATATAGTGGGTCCTTGTTGGTTATCTATTTTATATGTAGTAGTGTGTATCTGTTGATCCCCAAGTCCTTATTTATCCCTCCCCTCCCTTTCCACTTTGGTAACCATAAGTCTGTGACTCTGTTTCTGAAAAATGCATATTCCAAAGTTCATTCATCAAAGAAATTCTTTTTGGGCTCCTCCTTCATGCTATACACTGCATTAATAGAAGCTACACAGAAAAATAAGACTGCTTATGCATTTCTTACATTAATGTACTCAGCAATTGTATAATATATAGCTATGTAATTAT
The DNA here is from genome assembly GCF_963930625.1 of Muntiacus reevesi. NCBI lineage: Eukaryota > Metazoa > Chordata > Mammalia > Artiodactyla > Cervidae > Muntiacus > Muntiacus reevesi. Next base: position 13,362,793 of record NC_089271.1, on the reverse strand, counting down.
GTTCATGTTTATAGAAGACAGAGATTCAGAGAGGACAAGAACCCTTCTCAAGTTTGCACAGCTAGTAATGCATGAAGATATACGCTCGGTTTCTAAAGTTGGTTGTTGTAGTACAAAGCGGGCCTATACTGATCTTCATACTTTGGAAATTGGTAATTTAGTAGGGAAGTTTTTTTTATAACGAAGTGATTGGCTAAATGACCACTGAGTTCCTAAAAATAATAATAATGGTTAATATTTATTGGAGATTATATGCCAGATACTGTGAGTACTCTGCCAGCATTATTTCACTGAGTTTGCATATTTGCCATCATTTTCTGAATAGTTAAACAGAGGCACAGAGGCCCCCGCTCTCAGACTTCAGAGCTTATACCCTAACCAGTCTCCTACTCTGCCAGCCATCATGCCAACTGATCATCGGGCTAAAAAAGTGAATTCAATGCACTCTGGGTGCCCATAGTCCATTAAAAGGGGACTGGTATGCAAATGAGTACAGGTGGTAAGATGCTGAGATGGAAAAGATACCCGGGCCATTGCAGTCCAAGGGAGGCCGTGTCACTCTAGGATCATGATATTAAGGTGAGTTCATTTTATTTAACAGGAAAAATCAAGTAAGCAGTGAAGAAAATCCGTATGGCTCCGTGGACTTGAATAAAGGAGAAAATAATTCAGGATTCCAAAATACTGATGATGTTCAGACTTCGCTTTAGAAAAATCTTTTTTATTTCCTCTTGAGATGATTTTATTGTATGTAAATATTAATTTCACAATACAGAACATAGGCAATTATAAGAATGTCATTAAATGTCAAAGCTCTGGCTCTGTTCAGGAAAAGCTGTCCAAAGAAGGCATGCCTGGGAAGAGGGCATCTTCCCTTGCATCACTTTTAGACTTGTTTCTGCCTCAGGACTTGACTTCTGTTTCCTTAAAGAGATGTTTCTGTTTGAGAATAGAGACAGTATGCCTTTGGCCTCACAGGCTGTTCAGGGGTAATGGAAATGGAAACTTCTGTTGAGTTGCTGGAGATGGCAAAAAAGGATACATGGCAGGAGCAAGCGTATGGAATCTGGACCGATGGCTCTTAAGGACGCGCCTGTGAATGGATGGAGCTGCGAGGTGGAGCACGGCATGCACTGTTCACTTGGGTTTAATTCAAGTGCAAAGGAGGACATGCTCTCCTCACGTTAACTTAATCCAAGTACTCTAGTGATTCCCCCCAGTCATGGTTGGACCAGAACATGCCTTCTTCAGAGTGACAGGGCTACAGAAGAGAGAAGAATCCAGAGAGCCGTCGGAGGACATTGCCTTTTTACTTTCAAGCTGCTTGGCCACCGTCTTTCTGACAACATCACGCTAGCCCCAGGGGCCTCCCTGAACCCCCTTCTGAGCTGCCACGATAGAAACTTGCTTCCGTTGCTTTCTAACTGTGAAGTGCATGGGGACCCCAACTGCATGGCACTTCTGAAGTGCGCTCCCAATCGCTTGAATCTTCTGTATTTGCCCATAATGTTTGAGTAGTGCTGAGCACAAAGCTCACGAAGACAATAAATACTTGATTTACACACTCCGGTGGTCTCGTGTGGGCTTCTGTACTCGGCCTTCCGTGGATTTTCTCTGCTTTTCACTTCCAGGGACAAAGCTGCCTGGGTCTCCCCACCTCCCACATGTCTTGAAATGCATCCCAATATGTTCAGTTAGTTTATTGTATAAAGTGATTATGTTCAATAAAATCAGTTGAAAAGAGTTGTGTTAAGAGCATCTACACTATTAGGTTAGCAGCCAAACCTGGTAATGTTTTTACAAATCTCAGAGCCTCCAGCCCAGTTCTGAGCACTGAATCCAATACAGACCTGAAAACTGGTATAAAATGGATTATGTAGATTAAAATATCCAAACTCTACCTATCAGTTCACTTTTTGTGGTGACCGGCATACTGAAGAGTAACTTAGTCAAGTAAGAACTAGCAGCTTGCGCTCAAAAGACTGGAACTTCCTGCTCGCTTTTAGGGAAGGGCTTTTAAAGGCAGCATTAGGGGTGAGGGTTGTAGGGTGCCTGATCAGCTTGTGGACATTTTTCTGATTGGCTGATGGTGAGGTAGCTTGGGTGGTATTTCAAGAGTCAGCATCATCAACCTTCTGGTTGTAACCGGTCTGGGGTCTATGTGCTGGTGGTCAGGATGCAGTTAAGTTCTTCCACCTGGTAGGGATTTTGCTGCTGCTGCTGCTAAGTCGCTTCAGTGTCTGACTCTATGTGACCCCACAGACGGCAGCCTACCAGGCTCCCCCGTCCCTGGGATTCTCCAGGCAAGAACACTGGAGTGGGTTGCCATTTCCTTCTCCAATGCATGAAAGCGAAAAGTGAAAGTGAAGTCGCTCAGTCGTGTCCGACTCTTCGAGACCCCATGGGCTGCAGCCTACCAGGCTCCTCCGTCCATGGGATTTTCCAGGCAAGAGTACTGGAGTGGGGTGCCATTGCCTTCTCCAGGTAGGGATTTTAGTATTTGCCAAACAGCTCAAGGACATGGCTCAGGATATTACCTGTAACCCTTGAGGAGGAACTAAATTTCTTTTACTTTGCTTTAGGGCTAAACTATGATCATTTTGTCTTGATTGACTATTTTTCTTTGTTTCTGCATTTTCTCTTTTCTCTTATGAAATTTGCTCTTTAGAATGCAGTAAAGGCCTAGGAAGCTAAAGATTTTCTACAAACAAGAGGCAGGGTGATGGGAAAAGGGGGACTGTCCCTGGGAAGGTCCCATAGAGTCCTGCTCAGTTTCATCTTTAGAAGATCAAGTATATAAAAATAAGGAGAAGAAAGAAAAACAGCCTTTGGGGTGGGGGGGGGACCAGGAAGACCTAGTTTGGGTATGAAAAATCTTTCTCAGGGGGGCATTAAGTCTGTGGTGCAAGTCTCTGGTGGATGGAATCAGAGCCGCAAAAACTGGCACCCACTCCTGACAACGGGCCTGTTGAGGGGGAGGGGCCCTGTTATTTGTTCCTTTTCTCTTGGGGAGGAAAGAAGCTGGCACACAGTACCTGCTAAATAAATGCTCACTGAACATATAAATGCCCTAGTGGTTATTTCAAAAGTTCCATGAGGTTTGTGTGCCTCTGTTAAGAAAAAAAAAAAAGGAACAAATAACCAAAAACAATCATTCACAATAGCTGAGGGGGAGTGGAATGAGGAAGGGTGTGAATGTCTCTTAAGGGAGATTGCTAACGTCTATCTAGAAAACAGTAGCGTCTTTTCACTGTAATAGAGCCCTTCACATAACCTTTCTCTCTCCCTTCTTGACATTACAGACATGACAATGACGGACTCCAAAACGATGAAAACCTAAGGGTTCAGCAGCAGGCCATGAAGGCAGACATTCCCAGGAACAGTTTGAAAGCTACACTACCTTTTAGTAATAGTCATGGGAAACTAAAATAGGACTCCTGTACTTCTGTGTCAAGATAGAAGACGGAAAGAGAAAGTTCAGTTATCAAACTAGCCAGAAGTCCCCGGGCTCCAGACTCGAGGATTTTAAATGGTTACAGTAGGCCTCTCTTACCCCCAGTTTCACTTTTGGTGGTTTCAGTTACCTGCGGTCAACCACTATCTGAAAATATTTAGTAGAAAATTTCAGAAATAAACAATTCATAAGTTTTAAAGTGATGAAATCTCGTGACGTCAACTCTGCTCCCCGAGGACGCGAATTGTCCCTTTGTCTGGTGTGTCCCGCCCGTTCGTCACTTAGTGGCCGTAGTTATCAGATCTGCTGTCACGGATTCACAGTGCTCTGTTCAAGTGACACTTGTTTTACTTAATCCTGGCCCCAAAGTGCCAGAGGAGTGATGCTGGTGATTCAGAAATGCCAGAGAGAAGCCCTAAAGTTTTAGTTTCCTTTAAGCGAAAGGGTGAAAGTTCTCAATATGGAAAGAATAAAATGAATGCTGAGGTGGCTGAGATCTACGGTAACAACGAATCTTTTATCGGTGAAATTGTGAAGAAAGAAGAAATTCATACTAGTTTTGCTGTCTCATATCAAACTGCAAAAGTTACAGCCACAGTGCATTAAGTGCTTAGTTAAGATAGAAAAGGCATTAAATTTATAGTTAGATATTTTGACAGAGAGACCACATTCACATAACTTTTATTACAGTATAATTTTTCAATTTTATTATTAGTTATTGCTGTTAACCTCTTACTATGCCTAACTTATAAATTAAACTTGATCATATGTATGTATAGGAAAAACATATTATATATGGGGTTAGGTATTATCCTTGGCTTCAGGTATCCATTGGGGGTCTTGGAATGTATCCCCTGCAAATAAGGGCAGAGTACTATAGAAAGCAACAATCTGATACAAGACCATGGTTATAGTTGAGTTGAAATTGATAATAGTTTGAGCGTAAGGAAAAAGGCATCAAGTTTTACCTTAGCATCTTTAAAAGTTGTCTCTGTGACACATAGTTAACATATTATTGAATAATGTTGTTTAACTTCAGTTGTATATTTGTGTACATGATGACATAAATCCATTGTTCTAATTTGGATAGCAGATGAGAACTGTATCATTTGATTTGAATATGGAGCACCTAATGGTGCCCACCACATAATGAGGTCCCCTGGGGCAGTTTGGACTGACTGCACAGAAATATCTAGGAGGTTATTAAAACTACAGATTTTCAGGTTGCATTCAGACCTGCTGTACCAGAATCTCTGGGGTAGTTCCTAACGAACCTGTGTTTTCATAAACTCTCCATTTGATTCTCATACATGCTAAAGACTGAAACCATTGAGACATGAAGGCAGGTGTCATCATTTCTATACTTGCTAATAGCATATTTAATTATCATGATAGTGGTGATATTAAGAAAACAACAAATATCCAAAAAGTAATTTTTCATTTCTGCTCAATCTTTACACATAATATACATCCTCTCTATTTTGCAATCAGAAAATGTGCTTCTGCTATAGGCTGGGAGGTGTAATATTAAGAGAAGCATAAACAAAATGACTTACTTGACCTAAATATCAAGGAAATCTTTTGTTTCCTACCTTGTTGTTTTCTAGATAATAGAATAGACAAAACAGCACACAGAATACCATTAAGAAAAACTAGCTAAATTACAACATCTGTGCTATGCTACTTTCCTTAAAAAGAATGAAAATGTTGGCCAACATTTATACTCATTCTCATCAGATCTTCTCATTTCTTCTTCAAGGCTTGTCTTTTTCCCGAAGTGGTTCAATGGACGATAGGAGCTGCTGAAATGTGGGACGCTTTTCTGGAAGCTAGATAAAAGAAAAACCCAATGGTTTAGCTTATGAGGCTTCTGATTTAAAATAAACTATGTAAAATATTTGTACCTCAGTCCTAAAACTAGCAATTTTTAAAATGTTGAAATGCCATAAACATTTCTTCTAAAGAGAAAACAAATAGAGCCCTAAGAATTGGGAAAGAAAAATAAGAGTATCTTTATTTGCATAACATACGACTGCATACCTTGAAAAACCAAGAGAATTAAAGATAGAACAAACCCAAATAACAAAGGAATTCATCAGGAGAGCAGTATATAAAATTAACTGACAAAATCAGTAGTCTTCCTATATATATACAATAACCAATTAGATATACTGGAAGAGAAAACTCCATTTATAATTGCAACAAACCCCAATAAAATACTAAAAAAAGCACCCCCCAAATGAGGAAAACTTTAAAATCCTGCTGAAAAACACAAATGTAGAATTGAGCACATAGAAAATAACACTGGTTGTCTTTGAATAGGATACATCAATAACATAGAGATGATGAACCTCCCAAGTTAGAATACAAACTCTTCCAAATATGAACAGACTTGTTTTAAGCTGAACAAATTGATTATCTAGTTTGTGGATTTTTAAATATGCAAAATAGCTAAGAAAACTATTCAGATAGAGACACAACTTAGCAACTAAACCGCCACCAAGAGAAAAGGAAGTAGGTCTGTTTCTGAGTGGGAAAATAAAATTATGACTACAAAAAGCGATAAAGAGTTTTGTCGAAAGTGGACACTGGGAAAAGAGTTTTGTGCATGGCCAAGATTGACTAAGTTTCAAATAAAATTTAACTGTAAATGAATTTAAAAGTAAGCTGGGCTTCTCAGGTGGTGCAGTGGTAAAGAATCCTCCTGCCAATACAGGAGACGCAGAAGACACGGTTCGATCCCTGAGTGGGGAGGATTCCCTGGAGAAGGAAATGGTCACCCACTCCAGTATTCTTGCCTGGAAAATTCCATGGACAGAAAGGAGCCTGGCGGGCTAGAGTCCATGGGTTCACAAAGAGTCGGCCATGACGGAGCAATTCAGCAGAGCATAGCCACAGCTAAGACTCGATACAGCCATAAAGAAATATGAACAAAATGGTTGGCACCTACAGTGCTGGTTTTAGATCCCAAACACCTGCGAGCAGGGGCCCAGGGCCGTCGTCACCTGCTCTGTAGCAAGTGTGCGCATGCTCAGTCGCTTCAGTCCTGTCCAACTCTTTTGTGACCCCATGGACTGTAGCCCGCAGGCTCCTCCGTCCATGGGATTCTCCAGGCAAGAATACTGGAGTGGGTTGCCATTTCCTTCTCCAGGGGGTCTTCCAGATTCAAGGACTGAACCACATTCCCTGTGTCTCCTCTCTTGCAGGCCAACTCTTCACCACTGAGCCACCTGCCAAGCCCTGGAGCAAGCGCCTCCCCTCAGAAGCGCGCCTTCCGGCGGTGACGCAGCAAGCCGCCGGTGCGCCTGCGCCCCTGCCCACTCCCCTGCCCCGGGGGGCACTCGCCTCGTGCCAGCAGCTGTACATGATGTGGTAGACGGTGTCCGACGCCAGCTGGGGCCGGTAGAGCCGGTGGCCCTGGGAGACCTTCACGACCACCTGCGAGTTGTCGTACAAGTCGTAGGGCTGCTTCCCCAGGCTGAACACTTCCCACATCAGGATCCCTGCCCCGCGGCGAGGGCGGCCCGCCGGCAGAGGAAAGAGAGCCACGTCAGAGTGTACGCTTCCTCCCGTGAGCTTCACGCCCGCGTCACGAGGGCTCTGGGGCAGAGCCTGGGTCCCTGGGGGATGAGTCCCAGCGAGAAGGGCAGGGTAGGGAGGCTAGACCGGGCCAGCCCTTCTGGAGCCCCAGCTCTCTCATTCCTGCTCCCTGAGGCCCCGACGCCCATTCTCGCCGGGAAACGGGGAGGCGGCCTGGGTCGCTGCAGGGGGAGGTCCCTGGGGCCGGGGCCCCCGGGCTGCTTCAGAGAGGTGGCGGCCGGTGGAAGCCACAGTGACAGCCCCAGCGTCAACCCTTAGAGCGAGGCGTGGAAGTCCCCACTCTTTCTGCCTTGGCAATAATTTCCCGGCACACACACATTACTTCTGGGTGGAAATTTAAGATAAAGTCGTGGACAACTTTCCTGCTTTTCTGTTGCCTCGGTCCTCTGGAACAGTGGTTCTCCCCCTTCTTGGCACCAGGGACCCATTTTGTGGAAGACAATTTTTCCCCAGGACCGGAGAGGGGGCGGGATGGTTTTGAGATGTTTGAAACGCATTATATTTATCATGCACTTTATTTCTAAGCTAATGCTGCCACTGATCGGACAGGAGGCACCGCATCTCTGCCCTGGAGGTTGGGGACCTTTGTTCTAGAATACTTTGTGGATCAGGCATCCTTTTGAGAATCTGCTTAAAACCATTGGCTTCCCCTCAAGACAGTGAATGCACAGAATTTTCTGACTCATTTTCTGGAAGTTCACAGAGAGTTTTCTGGAAGTATCCAGAGTATGGTGGACTCCAGATTAAGGAACCGAGCTCAGGTCATGGTGGGCAAGAGGGTGGCATCTGGGGCCAGTCAGACATGGCTTTTGAGGCACAGGTTTGCCACTTACAGGGTGGGAAAGCTTCTTAGCCCTTCTCAGTTCTGCTTGCCCGTTTGTAATATGTGGATATTTGCATGTCACAAAGTTGTCATGAGGATTGAATAGGATAAAACACTCGGAGCACTTAAAGGACACTGGGGACATTTTAAGCTCTCTAAATGGTGGCCATTGTGCTGTCATACTAGCCACGCCAGGGAATTACAGCAGTCAACCAACTTCAAAACCTTCAAAAGCAATATGTAAGAAGGGAGAAGATTGTTCTAGAACTATAACTGAAGTACTAACTTCAAAACTTCTTTGACTTTTAGGGCTACAGATTTTATGTAAAATATTTATAGTCAGGCAGTATTATAATTTGTGGGGACTGTGTGTGTGTGTGTTAAACGTTCTAAAAGAACCATCCAAAAATTTGTTGACTCCTTCACAACGCTCCAGAGAAGGCAATGGCACCCCACTCCAGTACTCTTGTCTGGAAAATCCCATGGACGGAGGAGCCTGGTGGGCTGCAGTCCATGGGGTCTCGAAGAGTCGGACATGACTGAGCAACTTCACTTTCACTTTTCACTTTCATGCATTGGAGAAGGAAATGGCAACCCACTCCAGTGTTCTTGCCTGGAGAATCCCAGGGACAGGGGAGCCTGGTGGGCTGCCGTCTATGTGGTCACATACAGTTGGACACGACTGAAGTGACTTAGCAGTCACAACTCTCTCCTTGGAAGCAGGTCCACTTATCTCAAGAATAATATCGTTGCTTAAAATATTTGTGGGGCTCCTCTTTGAGAATTGCTTTCAGAGGTTCTGGTTTATTTTGAGTATCCTTACTAGGGTCAGATTATTTAAGAATGAATTTAGTTTTTGGAAACAGCTAGAAAATATTTGCAGCCAAATTCTGACACATAAAAGGTAAGCAATTGACCTGGGTAATACAATTTTTGGTCAAAAAGCAGTTGTGACTATTACGGATTCTGATTTTTTTTTTCTGAATAAGAAATTTTTATTAACTTGAAAACAAACTATTTGCAGAGTGTTATGGGTATGCAGATTAACCTGATTAATTGCCCTTTACACTCCGGAAATATCTTTGTACGGTATTCAGTCAGGGCTCTGGGGCCACCTTTAAGGGGCAAAGTAGTGGCTTGGCTGCCTGGGGTCTAAGCTCCTTCCTGGTCTACTGGAGACATTCTGATTTCATCTATTTGTACACTGGGACTTTGACTAAGATAAATTTTAAATAAAATGATTTTCTGATTGTTGGAGTGGGGCGGGCCTGGATTCTTTTTTTTTTTTTAATATCTTTTATAAGGCATATGAATTGATACAAAGAGATTAAAACTAAATTTGACAAGTTCATCAGCACAAAATGACATCAAGTTTTCACTAAAATGCTCTTTGTGGTTTTTCCTTTTTCTGTATATTTCTTGGAATTTTTTTTACAATTAATAATACCACTGTTATAAAAGGAAGAATTGTTTAAAAAAATTATCACATAGAAAAATAAATGGATAACTAAATTTTCCTTTCTTCAGACAGTCTCAGTTGTCATGTAGAAAGTCAAATTGTACTTATGGACTAAGACAGGCATGAAATAGTTCTCAGTTGTATTTAATATATTCCATAACCTTATGATAATTTGGAATACTTATCCTGGGCCCATCTGACAGTGATTTTAAACAAGCCTGACATTCCTACTGATGTGGAAAAATACCAGAATATCTACAGAATCACAAGTTAAAAAGAACTATCTCTGTTTTCTAATTGCTGCTGCTGTTTATTTGCTAAGTCGTGTCCAACTCTTTGTGACCCCAGGGACCGTAGCCCACTAGGCTCCTCTGTCCAAGGGATTTCCCAGGAAAAATATTGGATTGAGTTGCCATTTCCTCCTGCAGGGGATGTTCCTGACCCAGGGATCAAACCTGTGTCTCCTGTTTGGAAGGCAGATTCTTTACCACTGAACCACCAGGGAAGCAATTTTGTAATTATGTTTACTTAATTTCAATGCAGATCTTTTAATAAAATAGGGAGGGCCACACAGTAAGTTCACTAGGTTTGAAAGTCATGCAGCCTCTGTGGCAGTTACTGCTGCAAGTGCAAAATCAACCATAGACAATACATAAACCATATGTACAGAGGACACGGCAGCACTCCAATAAAACTTCCCTTATAGAAACAGGCCACTGGAAATGGTCCTGCATCATGGTTTACTGACCCCTCATCTAAATGATGAATTTTAACAAAAACATTAGCTGAAATTGGGATGGGCCAAAGAAAGTGCTAACTCATGCCCCCCCCCCCCAATTGGTCAACTCAGAATAATGGTTATCATGCCACTTTCATGCAGAAAGCTGATGATTTTGTTTTAAGCCCTTCAACGTTTTATACTTCATGCAAACTGAGTTTTAGTTTTCTGTGACTCCTTTTTGAAAACTGAAAGTCTTCAGTGCAAAAAGCTTTTAGTCCTTTTGATTCTTATGAGGAGGTGTTAGCAACACGCCAATTATCCAATAAGTGGCAGACATCCTAACACCGACCCAAGAAAGGGTCCCATCATCGTCTTCAATCCCTTGCTCCTCTCTGGGTATACAGGTAATTTTGTCAGTGCTCAGAGGGTTTGCTGAAAATGGATGTTGCTGCTCTGTGGTTTCCTATTGTGGAAGCCAGCTTGTGAAAGGGGTCTCGTGTGGCCACATTCTTACCGAACGCCCATACGTCTGACTTGCTGCTGTATTTGAAGTAGTGAAACACCTCTGGGGCTGACCACTTGACTGGAAACTTGGTTCCCACGGAACTGACATACTGGTCATCAAGAACATACCTGTAGGGGAAACACCAACACGGCCCTTACGCCACTTGGCTGTACCGAGTGGGGCGCCCTCTGCCGGCCGATGCAGGACTTGCAGCCACCCGGTCTCAGCCGAGGGCCTCGATTTTCTGGATCTTTCAGTTTGTGAGCTTAGCTAGAGGCTGCTTATGATTTGTAAACATTTTAAAAATATGATATCTAGTTTTGAAAATACCAAAATCTGAATGCAAAGTATTTGGTAAATATAAAATATTTTTTAAAAAAGTAAAAGTGAAATCACTCTGAATCCCACCCCAAGGATAGTCATGCTACCACTTAAGATACATTTTTGCTTGTACTTTCCAATCTTTTTTTCTATATATAATTTGAACAAAATTGGGTTTCTGTTGTACTGAGGTTTGCTTTCATTTTTCCTTTAACGGCATATCGAGAACATTTCCCCCATGGTTACGTTTTCTTCTGCAGCATCATGTTTAATGGCTGAATAGTCTTCCCTCTTACGGATTAATGTAATTTGTTTAACTGTGTAAGTTGCTTCTAATCTTCTGCTGTTGTAAGCAGTGATGGACAACAATATCTTATGATGATATCAAGATGATAAAAGTATATGCTCAAGGATATGCAGTATACTTATGTTTACAATATTTAGGGGTTCCAGAAGAGGAGCAGCTTTTCATAACGAATTTTGAAGAAAACTTAAAAAAAAAAAAACACAGGTCTTCCTATGGTGTTTTTAGGGACATGTTTGCTAAATATAGGGCTGGCTTTGGTCAACTCTTCAGATCTCTTTGAAACTATATTATCCCTCCTCAGAATTACATGTGTTTATGTTGAATTGGCACAACTTTATAGTTATATTTTGTCTCAATGGCAGGGACATCTGCTTGCCCTCTAGACTCAACTGTGGGCATTTTGAGGGCAGGGATTATTAACCCATTTATATTAGTATCTCCCACAGGGCCTAGGCATTAGGCACTCAATAAATGTTTGTTGAATGGAAAGGCTACCAGATGTGTCTTCATTTCCTGTATAAAACCATGAAAATTGGCTCTGAGGCTTAAATAGTAAGAAGATTCAGAATTAAGGAAATGGAAGATTCTTCTTAAACTGCTGTCACAATCAAACTAATTTTTCAAATCCTAAAGTGTTGCTAGAATGCCAAGAGAATCTGAGTCTACTGCCTTACCTGATGCTACAGAAAATTTAATAAAAGACAAGAAAAATTTTCCTAGTGTTAATGCTGTGCCTATTTGAGCATATAGTATTAAGAAAAAACCAGAATGGGCTAAAGGAGCCATCATACACACACACACACACACACACACACACACACACACACACACACTCTCTCTCTCTCTCTCTCCCCCTGCCCCCCCCCTCCAATCAAGGCTTTTTAAACTTTTCTTGCTTTTTTCCTGGCTGTAACGGTTATATTTGAATATTTAGGATCTTTTGTAGATTTATTTATGTTTAGAAAATATTTATCAAGGTTTTGAAAGAATTAAGAGAGCCTAGGGATAATTTCTGAAGAACAATTCTATTTTTATCAGTGAAGAAATGAGTGTTCAGAGGTAATGTGAGTGAGGAGATCCAGGTTTCTGAGCCCCCAATTCAGAGCAGGTTTTGTATCCCCATTTGGATGTGAATGGAAATCCCTCTTTCACTGGTTGCCCTTTTGGAACTGGCTTACCTTGTCATCCCAAAGTCAGAAACCTTCACAGAGAGATCACTGTCTACCAAGCAATTCCGAGCAGCCTTTAGAGGGAAAACAAAATTACCAATAGTGAAAATGACCAAGGATCCCCTGACATCAAAATCACACATTCTCCTTCTCTTTGGGACAGTTGTCAGCAAAATCTAAGATATCACAACCCCAAATGCTGTATTTAAAAGGAAATATCTAGAGTATAGATGTTGTCTTTTTTCCTTTGCAATTTTCAATCTTTCAAAATGAAAATGTGCTCACAGAAGTATTTTCCCTCAAGCATTCATCCTTGTCAAACAGTATGAGAGGTATTAGACATAAAACACAGAACCTGAACTCATCAACAAGAAGGGAAAAATCACGTCTAGGGGTTCCCTCTCCACTGCTAGGACCCTGTGTGTTAACAGGTGCTTCGAAGGTGTAAATGCAGCACTGAGAATCCAGAATGCACTGGCCTAGCATGCATGGCACGTTTGGTGTTTAGCACCAGAAAATCTCTAAAGATCAATCAATACCAGTGCAAATCAAGCAGAATACTCTTCATACCCACCCTGACTCAAAGATGCACGCATTTCATTTCTTGTATTTTCAGTTATCGTATTAAATTATTGCTGTAGCACTAAATCCTTCCTGGAGTAAAGGTTAGCTTGGGTTAAGTGGTTCTGGGAAACACTAAATTGACCAGTCTTTCCTTTGCATCTGTTTTCCATTATACTACAACCTAACTACATAGACCTTGATGGCTTCTTTAGAAATTCTTTCTATACTTGAAGTATTATTTTGAATTGTGATTTTTATCACAAAAGTGTCATGTGCTTAAGCAAATGAGCAAAATATTGGTTGGTCAGAAAGTTCATTTGGGGTTTTTTGTAACATCTTATGGAAAAACTCAAATGAATTTTTTGGCCAATGCAATGTAAGTGAAGATGCTCTCTTTGCTGTCCCTCCAATGGCCCCATTGCTGGAGATGGGAGCTGGAGATGGCTTTCTTTCCTTACCAAGTCCCGATGTATGAATTGGTGGCTCTCCAAAAAGGCCATGCCTTCACAAACATCATAGCACATTTCTAAGAGCTGGGAGGGTTCAAGTCTTTTTCCATGACTCTTCAGGTAACTCAGTAAGCAGCCATTGGTTATATATTCAGTCACTATGTATATAGGGTATCTCTTTGAACACACTCCATAGAATTTCACCAGCTTGGGATGGTTGAGTTTCCTGGAAACAACAGATATTCAAAGTTCAATACTGAATTTCCATACACCATTTTCCAGATGTCCTGAAAAAGAATCACTGTCAGATTTTTGTTTGTTTTAATTTCTGCCCTTACACTGGAACAGAAGAAAGGGGAAAGTTTAGGATCTGATTCTGGGAGCATTAGCCTTTGGAGGCAGAAAAATGCTGGCTGCTATTGGACACTGACAACCTCAGCATTTATTAAGCTGCTCTGGGTGCTTGTTCAACTTTCCGGCAGAGAATCAGGGAAGCAGTGGTCTGTCTGTTACCTCAGAAATCTTGCTCAGTCTTGTAGCATCTTGAGAACTTCTATGACTGATTTGGAGGAAGCTATATCCTAAAAGCAGTCACTTCCATTTTAAAGTATCTAACTTTGATGTCTAAACATTTCATTAAAAAAAAAAGAATATGAAGGTAAAATGAAAGCAGTTGTCATATTAGAGATGTGAGATTAATTGTGATTTTCCATTCTTTTAAAAAAGCTTCATTTTGAGTTATTATGGTGTCATTTTTGGTTAACAGATTTAGAAAATGGTAACTACATGACAAGGGCTTCCCAGGTGACTCAGTGGTAAAGAGATCCGCCTCCAAGCAGGAAACATGGGTTCCATCGCTGGGTCAGGAAGAGCCCCTGGAGAAGGGCATGGCAACCCACTCCAGTTTTCTTGCCTGGAGAATTCCATGGACAGAGGAGTCTGCTGAGCTCCAGTCCATGGGGTCACAAAAGAGTCGGACATGACTTAGCAACTAAACAACAACAACAACCGCATGACATAGCACTTCTAGTATGTCCTCACAGCTATTATGATGTTCATCAATTACTCCTTATGTAATTGACCTGCTTTTATCAATTAACAGGATGATTCTTTTTTTTCTTTTCCATTATGGTTTATTACAGGATGTAGAATATAGTTCCCTGTGCTATACAGTAGGACCTTGTTGTTTCCATTCTATATGTAATAATTTGCATTTGCATTTGCATTTTGCATCCCAAATTCCCACTCCATCCCTCCTATTTCCCCTCCCCCCTGACAACCACATGTCTGTTCTCTATGTCTGTAAGTCTGTTTCTTTTTCACAAGTAAGTTCATTTGAGTCACATTTTCGACTCCACATATAAGTGATATCATTTGCCTTTTTGTGTCTTCACTTAATATGCTTATATCTAGGTCTATCCATATTGCTGCAAATGACATTTTTCATTTTTTATGGCTAATATTCCATTATATATTCTATGATATGTGGACTCTTGATTCAGACCTTAGAGATGTTAGGGACAGTCCTGTTAGCATGAATGTCCTCTAAAGATGAGGGCTAAACAACAATTCCTTAGAAGAGACTTACATCATGGTCTGGGCCTCCTGGAAGAATTCATCTTCTGACATGGAGCCCTCCTTGATCATCTTAACAGCAACATCATACTGCCCCTTCCACTTGCCCAGATGGACCACTCCAAATTGGCCACTTCCCAGCTCCTTCAACAGGGTAATCTCTTCACGTTTCAGTTCCCAGATTCCTAATAAAGCAAGGCAGGCACTCTTTAGGATAAGAATAGAAGGGTTTGAGGCTAACAGCTTCTCAAGTGACTTCCTCTGCAGTGAGAATTTAATATTGACAATATGAAGAACAGCAAGACTTTTTTAAAAAGTTGCTCACTTAAAAAAGAAAACTGTTAGTTATGTGATCTTATGACCTGTTAAACCACGTGACAATGCCACCAGAACAGTATTGTTCCTGAAGTAGCTACAGTTAGTGACAAGAAAGATTAGAGTTAAAAAACCTTTACCAACCAGACGTATGTTGGAAAGACTTGATGTGTCTAGTGCCCTTAGCTTGGTGAAATAACATTACATTTTCTTATAAAACAAATTAAACTCTGATTCGGGAGGGTGTCATTATTGAAAGTAAATTTACTGGGGGAAAAAAAGGGAGACAGGAAGCAGATCCCTGTTCAGATAGTGCCAGGGAGGGCCTCAGCTCTAATATATTCATTCATTTTCTTGAACAAACTAAAATCTTTTGTATCCTCCCAACCTAATTTTGTAATCTCCCTAGCATACCAAAAAGATGGATCCACTGCCTGTCCTTTCTTATTCTGGGATTCTGTGCCTGATCATGGGGCTAGTTTGCAACCTTGTGTACTTAGGATAATGACAGTCTCCCGGATTAGAGTTTAACTTGTTTTATAAGAAAATGTAATGTTATTTTACCAGGCTAATGGTACTAAGCATAGTAAGGATTCTTTACCGCTGAGCCACCAGATATATAATATATAAACATGTATGTATATATGCATATAAATATATATATATTTTTAAACCAAAAAAGACAGGAGTTTAAGAGCACAAGGGCATGTCCATACCGCTTCCCAAGGACACAGAGATGGGAACCTTATTGGCCTTGGTCGACACAGGGTGGCGGAGTCGTGTGATCATGCCTGCAATGAAATTGGCAACATTATCATCACATGATCACATTTTATCACATCACAGTACTTTACATTGGTTCACATATCTGCTTCTGCTCTGTCTAGAGGAGCTGGAAAAAAAGCACAGAGTTCAGGATGTTCTCATGCAGAAAGAGAATCTATTCTGACCATATTTGTCCTATAAAATTAATTTGCTGGACTTGACTAATTAGTTCTATATAAAGCAAAAATTAAAAGTGTAAAACTACTTTATGTGATTTTTAAAAATCTCATCAAAATTAGTTTCTTGATGGAATCTGTTTTAAAATTTTTATTTTGCTAACTTTTTTCCTTTTTGATTATCGCGTTATTAGCTAGCCATCAACTATCTTTTAAATTGAAGTACAGTGGATTTACAGTACTATATTAGTTTTTGGTGTACAGCCTAGTGATTCAATATTTTTATAGATTATACTCCATTTAAGGGTATTAGAAAATAATGGCTATATTTCCCTGTGCTGTATAATATATCCTTATAACTTGTTTATTTTATACATGGTAGTTTGTATCGCTTAGTCCCCTACCTGTCTTGCCCCTTCCCCCTCTCTCCCCCAGTAACCACTAGTTTGTTCTCTATATCTATGAGTATTCATACATTTGTTTTATTTTTTAGATTCCACATATGTGATAACAAAGTATTTGTCTTTCTTTGTATGACATTTCACTGAACATAAACCTTGTGGTCCACCGACTTGTTGCAAATTATAGATTTTGATTCTTTTTTATGACTGAATAATGTTCCATTGTATATATGTATCATATCTTCTTTATCTGTTCATCTGTTGATGGAACTTAGGTTGCTTCCATATCTGGACTATTGTAAATAATATGTCTATGAACATGGGGTTCATATATCTTTTCAAGTGAATGTTTTTATTTTCTTTGGATATATACCCAGGAATGGAATTCCTGGATCATATGGCAATTTCTATATATATATATATATATATTTCAGCAGTCAATCAGGCAAAATTAAAAAGAGTGATAGTACCCAGGGTCAGTGAGAATGAAGTGTCGCTCTTGGTGGGAGTGTACATTTCTGAAAAGCATTTGACAGTACCTCAATTTTAAATGTTCTTAACCATTATCTCAAATTCTTTTAGGGACTTTGGCTACAGAAACACCCATACAGGTGCACAAAGCTATATTTACTGAAACAGCCAGTATTATGGGAAAATATTGTATATACTCCAACTGCTTATCAGTGTAAGATTAGGTGAAAAATTATGGAGTAATTCTACACTAGAATTCTCTCTTAACAGAACAGACTCAACTATATGCATGTGCATGGAAAGACCTCTAAGATGCTGAGTAAAGAAAGTAAGCTGAAAAGTAGTATGTGTAGAATGATCTCATCTCTGTAAACATATAATGTGTTTACACACACACATATATAATATATACACATATATAATGAATGTGTTAGTATCAACGTAGAAAAAAAATTCTTTCAGAATAGACACTGACTTGTTCATGCAGGTTATGTCTCCAGTGATGCACATTTATATATTATTTGAATTTTGCAATCATTTTCTATAGGCAGAAAAAAACCCTGCAAATATTTTAAAGGGAATCTCTACTTCTAAGTCACCGAACTCACTCAGCTTTGTTTTTTTCTGGCGTTGTAGAGTGTGTAATGTTATATTCCAGGAAGTGTAGGTTAAAAACCACACAGCAGGGCTTCCCTGGTGGCTCAGTAGTAAAGAATCCGCCTGTCAGTGCTGGAGACACGAGTTTGATCCCTGATGCAGGAGGATCCCACATGTCGCAGAGCAACTAAGCCTGGGCCCCACAAGTACTAAGCCTGTGCTCCGGAGCCCAGGGGCCACAACTGCGGAGCCCATGCACCCTAGAGCCCGTGCTCCACAACAGGGGAAGTCGCTGCAGCGAGAAGCCCACGCACTGCAACTAGAGAAAGCCGGTGCAGCAACAAAGACCCGGCACACCCCAAATCAGTGAATACACACACACACACAACCCCACACAGCGGGCATAGGGCTTGGGAGCGTTTTTCCCCTACTTTCGGTTCCTTATATAGTTGAGAGTATTGGGGAGGGGGAGGGGTAAATTAGGAGTTTGAGTTTAGCAGATACACACTACTACATGTAAAACAAACAAGGTCCTGCTGTATAGCAGAGAACTATATTCAGTATCTTATAATAACCTAAAATGGGAAGAATCTGAAAAAGAATATACATAGATATTTATATATATATAACTGAATCACTTTGCTGTACGCCTGAAACACTGTAAATCAACTATTCTTCAATGCTAAAAAAGAGAATTTGGAGGGTCAGTAATGTCCAAGAAAATTTGTATTTATCAACATAAAAGAAAAACTGAACCAAGTTACCTGCTGAATTGTGTTGGTGATAGTGAATAAGCTTTGGAATGGAATCAAAACAGTAGTTTTCTGCCAGGTACAATTTGTTTTCAGCATTTGTATGCACATGATAATGTTTGACAGTTCCTTTTTTATCACTAGTAAGGAAGAAAGAATGTTAGTATGTTTTGATTCAACAACTGAAGCTTCATTAAATAATGATTAAATCATTATCTTAGGTACATTAGCAAATTTTGAAGAGGGAAGTCAGAGACAGTTTCTCAGTCTTGACATCCGGTGTTTTTTCTGGAGGTATACATGACAGTCCATAATTATGTAAGAGAACTCCTCTCTGAACTCAGTGGATCCTTTGTGCTCATATAGAATTCACCTATCATAAAATTCCCCCTTTCTGTACTGTTCTTCCCTTAGTAAGTATAAAGCAGCCATATTCCTTTGATGATTGAGAGCCCTGCAGTTTTTAGGATCATTATTCTGAAATATCAGTCCTTTTTTAGGATAATAATGGAGATTAAAATGTAGGAAGAAATGGTCATTAGGCTGTGGGTGGAGGCTCTTTTGGAAGTGGAGTGTACAGGATGGAGTGGGTGGGAACAGCCTTTAATTCCTCTTGTGAACTTGTACCTTTTCCACATAAAACATTCTTTTTCTTTTGCTCTACTTGTAGAAAATAGTGGTGAATTGATGCATGTTGATTTAGGATAACCAGCAATGGTGTGCCTGTCTTAGATCTTAGAGTACGGCATGGCCTTCCAGGCTTCCCGGGTGGCTCAGACAGTAAAGAATCTGCCTGCAATGCAGGAGATGCAGGAGACAAGGGTTCAATCCCTGGGTTGGGAACATCCCCTGGAGAAAGGAATAGCTACCACTCCAGTATCCTGAAGAATCCCATGAACAAAGGAGTCTGGCAGGCTACAGTCCATGGAGTTGCAAACAGTTGGACATGACTGAGCGACTAAGCATGTGCGTGCGCGCGCACACACACACACACACACACACACACACACACACACACTCACAGAGCAGTCCAGAACTGGGTTTTGAGTAGAGTTCTGTTGCTGGCTAGCTACCTCATCCAGTTGTTACAAAGTTCAGATGAGATTATGTACATATCAGTTTGTACTATACTTGGCACATAAGAAACTATTAATATATTCTTGTTGCTATAATGCCACCCTTACTAGAATTGTAATTATAGAAAGAGAAAGGATGCTTTTTTGTTGCAAATGGCTCATCAGCTCTTGGTCTTAGAATCAAATTCAGCCCACTGATGATGTTTCATAAAAGAAGCCTTCTGTAGTCATTCACTGGGATTCTTTTCATTTGATTACTCATCTGTTTGCTGACTTTTTTTATCCCTGGCCACCTTCAAAAGTGAATCTGGTGTCAAGAAGCTTAACTAAAAGGACTTCTGACATCAGATTTGGCTGAAACTGGAGGGTCTGAGGGCCACAGAGATTTTGATATTCAGTGATCCAAGCCTTCTCTGCCTTCTTACTGGGTTGGCTTTAGTCACCACCCACATTTGCAACCTTGTACGTGAGGTGCACCAGGAATGTGGCTTCTAGCATTGAAAGATGCCATGCAGATGTTTATGGTACATGCTGTTATCTCAAACTGGAGGTAGGCACTCTGTGAAAACATTCCCAAAATAAAATAACTTTTACATTAATTATTTAAAAAATACATATATGCAACACGAGACAGAGCATCAATCATTTGCTTCAATCATTCAAGGTCATTCAATCCAACTGTTAAGAAAGGGTCACATATGTAGAGATTTTTTTTTCAAATGGTCCTAATCAAGATCTGACCAGATTTCAGCAAAGACACAGGGACATGGTTGAGAGAACATGAACATTAACTCAGCTGTTGAAGGTCTGGCTTCAAGTTGGTCATTTATTAGTTTTGAGGGTGGGTCTTTGTAAGCTCTGTTTGAACCACAATCCTCTCATGTAAAATGGTGCAAGAAAAACAGCTTTCCTGTTTGCTTCACAGGATGTTTAGAAGGAACAGAAAGGCTAACAACCAATGGGAAAGTGGCTTATAAAACTCTGGAGGGGGATCCTGATATTGTTGATGACAACTTGCTTGAGATGACTGTGGGGGCCTTATATACACCTAAGTGTTGGGATGGAAGTAGTGGGGCAGCTCATATTACTTTTTCCAAACAACAACAATAATAGTAAACACTTATTACTATGTGCCAGGCACTGTTCTGATCCAATATGTGAATTAACCCATTTCATCCATAGAACATAGTAATTGTTATTATGTCTACTTTTCAAATGAGGAAGTTGAGGCACAGAAATTAAGTAACTTGCTTAATGTCATAATGTTTTGGAACGGCAGAGTCAGGATTTGGACTCAGAGGTGCAGTTTCACACCAGAACTCTTAATTCCACCAATAGGACAGTATCCTAGAAAAAAGCCATTGGTGAAAACACTGCTACACTCAGTCAACCTCCTGCTCCCACTGGAAAGACACTAAAAACCAGACGTTGGGGTAGGTTTCTCAGTTCAGCTGGTGGCTAGAACCAAGAGTGTAGAGGTGCCATTGCTATTTTTTCTCTCTAGGCTCAGGATGAATCAAGGGGGGATAATGCAGTATTCCTTTAACAAGCGTTTCCTGAGGTAGTCCGTATACTGGGCAATACTCTGCTGCCTGCAATGGGCAGGAGCGAATCACCCAGAAAATAGCCTCTTGAAAGCAGTAGGGGTGGGGGAAGGCAACTACAAACGGTCACATTCAACAGAAATACTTTGATTCCAAATTCCAGAGTTGAAAGATGGGGTCTTATCGCAAAATGTGACCAAATGACCAGGATATTAAAAGAACATAAACAAGAAGATAAAAAAAGAAATTCACATCGTACTTACTTCATAGCCTTACTAAACAAGGACACTGTGTACATTCCCGCCTGGCTGGAGTTTCTAACCATAAATGCTCCTTCTTTCCCCTAAATAGAAAGGCGAATGTGGAAGGGACAGAAAACATTTTCATTATTCTTGAAAATGACTTGTGCTGGTAGGTGGTAGGAAAATAGATCTTTTAGATCCACTTTAAATGTCATTGACAGCACAGATTGCCCATCAGTTGGCACAGAAAGAACTCCCACTTCAGCTTCCCTCTTTCTCTCATTCGTTGTCTTTATAGATTCACCCTATGTGCCTCAACTCTTCCTCTCCAGTTAATTTTTAACCTGTGAGACTTTTCCCTGTTTGGTGTTTGTGCAAGCCTAACATTTTAATCTTTCAGAAGTAAAATTTAAAGCCAGCTATCCAGATGGTAAAGAATCTGCTTGCAATGCAGGAGACCTGAGTTTGATCCCTGGGTTGGGAAGATCCCCTGGAGAAGGAAATGGCAACCCACTCCAGTATTCTTGTCTGGAGAATTCCATGGACAGACCATGGGGTCACAAAGAGTAAGACATGACTGAGCGGCTAACACTTCTATCACCATATCACGCCCCTGGACCATTTGAGAAAATCAAAGATGCAGAACAAATCATTTGTTAAATTTGTGCTCAACTTCTCTTGCTTAATGTGCTGATTCTAAGCAAGTTTAGGTTGAGACAAAGTGGATTTTAAAACTGAATGTGAAAAAATACTGAGTTAGATAGTGGTCACCACCTTCTCGCTATTACCCCTCAAAGAAATAGTTGGTGTGCTGTATTAGGTTGACCTATAGCAATGTGTCATTTTTGTAGGTCAGAAGAGTTTGCCATTGGTAAGTCCATTCCCAGCTAGTAACACAATCTGATAGATTTACTCCCCATTACAGCTGCTGTACTCTGGTTTAGGTGCTAATGGTTTTTGTGACAGAATTGAAGTATGAGGTACAGATGGCCCCCAGTAAGTCTTCTCTTTGTATATTCCTGCTCCGGGCAGTCCCCTCCCACATTGACTCTGGGCTGGGCCATGTGATTTGCTTTGGCCAGTGGGACAAAAGCTGAGACTCCATAATTACTTGCCCCGAACTGTGAGGCTTGGCCTCTTCAACCACTGCCTTGAGATCACCATGCTGTGAGGAAGCCCACGTTAGCCAGATGGAGATGGAACATGGAGTCAACCCTGGTTGACTACCCCTGCTAACCCCACTCTTAGTCAATCCACAAGCTAAAGGCAGCTACATGAGTGAACCTAAGTAAAACCTGCAGAAAAACTGCTGGCCCAGCTGCCTCACAGAATGGTGAGGAGTCATACATCTTGTTTCCAGCCACTAAATTTTTGAATGGTTTATTATAGAGCAAAGGGAATAGAGGAAGGCTAGATGTGAAGGGCCTGGTAACCCATAAGCTGAACAATTAACTATGATGTCTGGACTGTATAATTAACAATAGGGTTTCTGTGAGCATTGCGTTACCCTCTGAGCCCAACAACAGAAAGACATTCTTTAGAGGCTATTTTAAAGATGAAACTACTTACCTTTTGTCTCAGTAACTGCTCCGATTGTGACCTGGAGATGTTACCTGCAAACCAGCTGCAATAGAAAAGAATTCCATTTTGAGAATGAATAGTTTTTAATTGCATAACTTGTCACTTAACTTTCTCATCTATAAAATGAGCCATTGGCTTAGATCAGGGGTTTCCAAACTTGGCTGCTGAAGAGAATCACTTGAAGAGCTATTTAAAAACTCAGATTCCTGAGTCTCCGCCACCCAGTTGTGATTCTGGGGGTGGGGCCTACATGTCTTTCCTGATCGTTTCCCCAAGGCACACCTGTCACCCCGCTTTGGGATCTAGCAATGATGGAGACAGACTGTCTGTATGGTCACAGCTGGGCTTTCTGAATCAAAGGAAGCCTTCCAATTCATCTAAATATTAAAGACTAAAACCTATGATGAGAGGTTCCCTCCCATTGGTTTAAATCTTTGTCAATTGTTAAAGTACAATTATCTTTGGATAATTTTTGTGCTAGTCTTTCTCAGTCATTTGTATCTTAGTTTGAATGATTCCAGCAGGTGCCTTCTGGAGGGTAAATGTAGGGGAAGTAGAGGTGGTGACATGTACTTTGAAAAAGCTCTCACTACACTTGTAGCCAATGAATCAATAACAGAACTCATACACAAACGAAGCTAGTAATGTTTTCTCCTAGTGTCCAACTGACTTAGCCACTGTCAGGCAGCAGGTGTCTGAGAGATGAAGTGTGCCTTATTATTCCCACCTCTCCTTAATGCCAACCTCTAAGTCCCTGGTGGCTCAGATGGTAAAGAATCTGCCTGATGTATGGGAAACCTGGGTTCAGTCCCCAGGTCGAGACGATCCCCTGGAGAAAGGAATGGCAACCCACTCCAGTATTCTTCCCTGGGAAATCCCATGGACAGAGGAGCTTGGCAGGCGAAGTCCGTGGACTCACAAAGAGTCAGACAGGATTGAGTGAGTACACTACAGCTAAGTCCAGGAGATGATTATTTGTGCCTAATTGTTGTCCAATGATAGAATCTTAAATTTTGGAAGGGACCTTAACAGCCACTTAAGACCACTCTGGCTCTGTGTAATTGAAATGATCACACATTCTTACTTGCCCAGAGGGGTCCACTTTATGTCTCTATGGTCCTATGTCTTTGTCTTATGTCCAGGTGTAACACTGAACAGTGCATTCTTCCTCTTCCTAAAGTATCCTAGTTTGGATGTTCAATGATAAGGTCACCCTCGAAATAGGAATCTCCCAACATAAAAATGCTCTGATATTCAAGGCTCAGCTGTGCTACCATGTAAAATTACGGCATCATAACTAACTTCAAAATTGGACTCAAAGCTAATAAGAGCCTTCAAAAATCATCCTGATGAGGGCCTCCAGGAAAGAAATGATCAGCAGAAATGTCATAGTCTGTACCTATGAAGACAAAGCAAAATGAAGGGACGGGGGTCAGCTATGCGATAAATCCCAAGAATTTGTGCAGCCAATTTAGATCATCTAGATTGGGGGGGAAGTATATTGATGAGGATGAAAGAGGGGAGTGAAAAAGCTGGCTTAAAACTCAACATTCAAAACACTAAGATCATGGCATCTGGTTCCATCACTTCATGACAAGTAGAAGGGGGAAAAGTGGAAACAGTGACCGATTTTATTTTCTTGGGCTCTAAAATCACTGCTGACAGTAACTGCAGCCATTAAATTAAAAGATGCTTGCTCCTTGGAAGAAAAGCTATGACAAACCTAGACAGTGTATTAAAAAGCAAAGGTATCACTTTGCCTACAAAGGTCTGTCTAGTCAAAGCTGTGGTTTTTCCAGTAGTTTGTACATGACTACTGTTTTGTGATGTGATGTGAGAGTCGGGCCCTAAAGAAGGCTGAATGCTAAAGAATTGATGCTTTTGAATTGGGGTGCTGGAGAACACTCTTGAGAGTCCCTTGGACGGCAAGGAGATCAAAACCAGTCGATCCTAAAGGAAATTAACCCTGAATATTCATTGGAAGGACTGATGCTGAAGCTGAAACTCCAGTACTTTGGCCACCTGATGTGAAGAGCCAACTCACTGGAAAAGACCCTGATGCTGGGGAAAATTTGAAGGCAAAAGCAAAAGGGGATGGCAGAGGACAACGTGGTTGGAAGGCATCACTGACTCAATGGAGATGAGTTTGAGCATGGAGATAGTGAAGGGGATAGTGAAGGACAGGGGATCCTGGCATGCTGCAGTTCATGGGGTCGCAAAGAGTAGGACACGACTTAACAACTGAACAACATTTTCATTAGTTTATTGTCACCCATCCTCCAGTTTCATGGCCCAGAACATCACAGGAGTTTCTCCATGTAAATACAGTCTTTGCAGAAGAATAGAATAGAAACATCTATGTCTAGTTTTAGAGGAACACAGAGGACTTTCAAAACTTACTCATAATCATCAAGGTTTTCCTCTTCTTCAGATGAACTTGACTCAGGGGAGCCCCTTAAGAAGAGAGGAAACATGATTAATACACACACACACACACACACACACACAACACCAAGAAATAATCCAAGTGCCTCACAGTGCCATGTCAAATCCCACCCTGCTTTTATCCACATAAATAAAATCTGCACTGTTAGATTTCCCTTATTGCACTTGGGAAGGGGTCAGCAAAGTGAAGAGAACGTTGCTCACAAGTTGAGCTCATGCCTGGTCTCATGAGAAATTGACTCCTTGATACAGGAGGATCCCAGGAATGTAGATGTCTTTGACTCTGTCAGAAGAGCAGACTCGTGAAATAGATGAAATGCTTCAGGGACAGCTGTGATATGAAGTTAGAGAAAATCTTGGGTAGTGTATAGAGGTATTCTCAAAGAAGAGTTACTCAACACCACATTGTTTTCCCTTCGGCTCACATGCCTGAGCCAGGTAGCTTCATGTTCATGCTGACGCCTGTGTATATCATGTATGATGGGTAGGAAATATCAGTGTGATCTCAGAAGTTATCCATGCATACCACTTTCAGGGTTCAGAGAAGCAAACTCCATGTATTTGTTTGTTTTATAGTCACCTTAAAATTAAAGGCTAGTTGCAAAATTTTTACACCTGTGGTTAAGTTTTCCTGCAGATGAAAGAAATCCTGGCTGTAACAATATCTGAAGTTGATTTACCATGACATCTTTGAGGTGTTGTGATTTACAACATTTCTTTCCCTTTGATTACTGCATGCCAAATCTTCACTGCTACAAAAAAGAGAGATACAGTTCATAAATTGATATTTATTTATAAATGTTAAATGACAGAAGTAATTGTTTGGATATGTTTTAGCTTTATTTAATATTGTGACCCATATATGTCACTTGGTTTGGAAATTGAAGCTAATGAGTAATTTTCACATTTTCATCGTTGGAGTAACCCCACTAAAAAGCAGTCATTTGATAGGATGCCTAAAAGAAGTGAGTTTTTAATAATGGCTCATAATAACCCCAAACAGTAGAAAACTTGGATTAATAAATCATCCTGACTGGGTTTGCTCTGATTTTCTTGTATGTGTGCAAGCATTCTGTCATTAATATATTTTAATATAAGTTATTTTCCTCTTTGCTGTTATGCTTGCAAAGGAAAGTCCTGAAAATACTGAACCTTTTAACTCCATGTGGACCCACACGGATCTGCAGGGTTCTCTTCATCCTCTCCACCCATCATTTTATCTCTTTTACTTGTTGTGTGAAGCAGCCCATGAGGAAGTGCCAACTTCTCCAAGTCCAAAGGCTGTTTTAGTTGGAAGGTAGTACCTATTTCCTGTTTGCCTTCACAACCCAGGCTCTTTTTCAAAACCACACTTCAGAGTGACAAGTTTCCTTAACAAGGAAGTGCTCCTCTGGCTGCAGTTCAAGGAAAGCCTGGAAAGCCCCAGCTTCCCAAAGAGCCTTGCTCACTAGTAAAGCTTTTTCCCTTCAGCTCTTCATGAGAAAGCTCTTATTTAAAAATACCAAGCAGTTTATTTAGCCTCTTTGTAATTTTTAAGAACATGTGGAGAGTGTCCATCAGTTGTGCATCACTTAGGTTTATCCACATGATGGAATACAATATAGACATTCACAATAATCAGGTAGCTTACACAACAATGGGAATATAATGAACACTACTGAACTCTACACTGCAAAATGACGAAGGTGGTAAATTTTGTGCTGTTTTACCACAGCCAAAGCATTAAAAAATTAAAAATGTAGTATATCCTCATGTCTCCAAATAGGAAAAATGTCCCAGATGTGAAGTGAAAAGTGCAAGTGGCAAAGAAGACTGTAGGTGAAGGTGTCCATCCTGAGAAGGCAGCCACAGCCTCGTTTGAATACCGTCATTAGCCAGTGATGCCAAAGCACGTTGCAAAAACCTACCCACTCTAAGCTCTCTCCGATAAAGGATATATTTTAAAGATTTGGTGTTCGGGAATGTGGGGTTATTTGGAGGAAGAAGGAAAGAAAGAAAAGGGAATAAAGTGCTCAAATATTGTGCACATCGTTAGAGTCAGTCATCTAAGTGGCAAGTCTGTGGTGCTGAGTCCCAGTGGGGCCACCACCACTCTGGGCTTCTGGCTCAGGCACTGAGTATTTTCTGAGAGGGCAGCCCTGTCTCAGCTATGGCCTGTGCAGACCGTGCTGGGCTCAGCTCCGAGGCAGTGGGGTAATGTCTACTTGACATGCTGTGCCACTGGACTGAAAGCTGGGACTTACCTTTTCAGTTTTCTTACTTGCCACCAGTCAGGGAAGTCGTCTTTTGGAATATACTTCATGTTGATGTTTGACTGGGAGCCATAGTTTTTCTTGGAATCACTGTCATACTGGGCTAGAGTGGTACTTGAAGATGGTTCATCTACTTTGAGAATAGGAACTGCTCTAGGAATCTTCAGCTTTGGAGGACAAGAGATTCAAGTACATCACAGTGAGGCACAGATTCATGAGCTGGGAACTGACAATCAAAGTATATCAGCTCTTAAATTAAAAAAATAGGAAGGAAAGAAAGGGGCAGTAGCTAGTTTTAGTCACAAGACACGGTGCACTTGGAACTCTCATACTTTCTTGGTTGGAGTATGAAGTGCATGACCACACTGGAAAGTTGTTTGCACATATCCTAGGACCCAGAAAGTCAATATATACACCCAATAGTGAAACCAAAAAACATATAAAAGAATGTTCCATAGCAGAATTATTTCAATTAGGTTAAAACTGGAAATGACCTAAATGCCCAATAATAATAACCTTATTGTGGCTATAGTCGGCTAAATCATGCCCTTTCCCCAAAGATGTTTATGTCCCAGTCCCTGCAACCTGTGCATATGTCACCTTACATAGAAAAACATACTTTGCAGATATGACTAAGTTAACGATCTTGAAATGGGGTGATTATCCTGTATTACTGGGATGAGCCAGATATAATCACAAGGGCACAAGGGCACAAGTGAGATGCAAGAAGGTCAGAGATTAGGGAGCAGGTATAAAGATGGAAACAAAGATCAGAGAGGAAAACAGATGCTACCAATCTGCCCCTAAAGATGGAAAAAGGGGCCAGGAGCCAGGGTATGTAGGCAGCCCCCAGAAACTAGAAAAAGTAAGTAAATAGATTTTCCGTAAAGCCTCCTAAAGGAATACAACTGTATAGACCCGATTCTAGACCTCTGACTTTAGAACTATGAGAGAAGAACTTTGTGTTCCTTTAAGCCACTAAATTTGTGGTAATTTGTTACAGAAGCAATAAGAAACTTATACAGCATTATATTCACACAATGGAATTCTATATAGCAATCGAGGATAAACTGCAACCACATACTAAACTATGAGTGAATCTCATGAGAAAATAGGCAATAAACAACTATATACTTTATAATTCCATCTATGTAAAGATCAAAGCTAGGCAAATAATCTATGATATTATATGTCAGCCTAGTGATTACTTTTGGTGGGATGTAGTGACCCAAAGGGAAGATGAGGGTAGTCCTGGGGTTCTGAGATGTACTGTTTCTTAATCTGAGTGTGGCTTATACAGATATGTTTATTTTGTGAAAATTCATGAAGTTGTCCACTTAGGACTTGTATACTTGTCTAAGTGCATGTTATATATAGTTCATTAAAAATTCATATAAATATATAATCTGAATTTAATTTTTTCACATAGTTTACTTTTTTCCAGGGATTGACATCCTAGACATTTTAGCTATGCTATTTATGAGCTGTGAGGCGCTTCTTTCCAAAGATGAATGCAGTAGAAATTTCCCTAAACAGAAATCTAAACAGAATGACTAGAGAGCAGATTTTAATTTTCCTCAGCTCAGTAAAACAAGTCCTCTACTGAATGATCTGGTGAAAACAAGCAGAGGAAAACTTGCTTTTCACAGTATCCTCTATGATCCCTGATCACTTAGGGCAGCTTATAATCAAAACAGACTTGGGAACCCTTGGCCACTGATTTGCCCAACTGATCATTTTCAACACATTTCACAAAGAATTCCTCACGAGAGACTAGATGCCTCGTTTGGGCTCCTAAATTTTCCTCTGCTCTTGTGAAAGTGAAGTTGCTCAGTCATGTCTGACTCTTTGCAACCCCATGGGCTGTAGCCTAACAGGCTCCTCCATCCATGGGATTTTCTAGGCAAAGAATACTGGAGTGGGTTGCCATTTCCTTCTCCAGGAGATCTTCCCAACCCAGGGATTGAACCCGGGTCTCCCGTGTTGTAGGCAGACACTTTACCATCTGAGCCACCAGGGAAGTCCTGCTCTTAGATTTGTTTAAAATAAACTTTACTGGAGCACAATTTATATACCACATACCACCCTTTGTGGTATTCACCCTTTGTAAGTATAGGATTCAATGACTTTTAGTAAATTTATCAAGTTGAGCAATCATCACCACCATCCAGTTTTACCATTTTCCATTACTCCTATGAGATCTCTTGGGCCAATTTCTAGTCAAGCCCCATCCTGACCCTAGGTAACCACCAGTTGATCTTTGCTTATTTTGGACTTTGCTTTTAGGTGTTTTACAGAGCCATAATTTTCAAGCTTCAGAACTGAAGCATGTATCCAAACCAAAAAAAAAAAAAAAAAAAAAAGTCACTGATAACAACATAAAATCCCCAAACCTTAATAATTCTATCAGTTTCCTAGGACTGCCATTACAAATTTCCATACATTCAGTGGTTTAAAACAACAGAAATTTATCCTCTTACAGTTCTGGAGACCAAAAGTCCAAAAACAAGTTTTCATCGAAAGGCTGTGGGGGAGGATCTTTGCTTGCCTCTTCCAGCTTCTGTTGGGTCTAAGCATTCTTGGCTCGTGGCATCAAAAGTCCAATATCTACTTAGGTCTTTAAGTGGCTACCTTCTCTGTATATCTCTCTGTGTTCCCTCTTATTCTTATAAGGACATCAATAATTGAATTTATGATCTATTCTAATCCAGGATCTCATCTTGGTCCTTAACTAATTATATCTCAAAGACCCTCTTTCCAAATAAGGTCACATTCTGAGGTTTTGGGTGGATGTGAATTTGGGGAGACAAAATTCAACCTATGACAATAATGGATTTAATTTTGTCTTTCATGTTGGTTTACAAAAATTATATGTTGTTTTGTTTTGTTTTGTTTGGCAGTATGTAGTTCCCTGACCAGGGATGTAACCCATGCCCCCTGGAATAGAAATGTAGAGTTTTAACCACTGGACCACTAGGGATGTCTGTAAAAGTTATATGGTTTTTACTTTAGATAGAAAGAGAGAAGTAAGTATGCATGAATGTGTGTAGGTGAAAATAAGTACCCAAGCCACCACAGAGCTGATGGGTGGATGGAGATGCTCCCTTCATTTCAGGTGAGCTTCCAGAAAACTACTGGGAGCCCATGTTATATGTCTCGTGGCATTTGAGGAGGCTGACACCTACCTGGGAAGCCTCAAAGCAGGAAGTTATGGCTTTGAACCCAAGAAAGCAGAGCAGAAGGATAGCCTGTATTGTGAACTTGAGCCACATACAATTTTACTAAGCAGAGAGATCAAAGCTCTGTTTGTTTTCCTTTAGGCAAACTCCACCCTTGAGAGAGGGTTCGCTGGAAGCCATCTTGAAAGGAACTCTGCTCAAAATGAGTGAATGGACCCAGTAAAAAGTTGGAGGGGTAGAAACCGAAGAGCTAAGGTCAAGATATTTGCTACACCCCAAGGAGGGACCCATGAAAGTCTCCCATATGATAAAGAGTCAGTGTTAGAAAACTGTCTCACCCAGAAGCCACCACTACCAAATCATGATGGGGCCAGCCACATATGACCCTCTTTTTCATTAGACCTTCTCTTCCTGATCCTCGATCCTGAAAGGGTCAGAAATCTTAGCCTCTCCCTGACCTCTTTCCCAAAGCAGGCTGCCCTCTGATGCAGACTTGAGCTAAGGGAAGGGGGTAAGTTTTAACTTGAAATGGTGTTTGGAGTCATATGATTATAATATTGGATGGATCACTTTAGAGGCTGTTCTCATGACTTCTAGTAATTGGGAAAATTTATTTCATCTGAGGTGACTGGAAGACTATGGAATCTCCAGATTCCATCCAGGAACAGAGAAGAAAGCACACTGCGTGGCTTTGAAAAGATAGTGGGGGGAAAGAATTTTACTCTGCTTGTGTCCTGTGGTGTTCCATTCCTCCCCCGGGCACTTAATGAGGCAGGCTTAGCCATGCTGGGGGCAGAAGAGGAATGCCAGCCAATAGTAGCTGCTGTTCTATGTCATACCATCTTAAGGGCTTCTCCGTCTACACCATTTTCTTTTTTTTGCATTTACAGGTTAGAAAAAGGCTTGGTTATCAAATGAAAAATAGAACATGATAAAATGGTTCTGTGTTTGAATTTATTATTTGCTACTGCCATGGCTATTGGCAATAGCTCACATCTCTCTCTTGCTGGGCATTCTGAATGAAGCCCATGTATTCTAACCTTGAATTTGGCAACTCTCGGTTTATTTACTGTATCCTGACTGTGAAAAAAAATTGAAATGTTGACTTACCACTCTGTCTGGAAAGACGGGAACCATGTGTTTTTCTTCTTTGGGTGCAGTGTGCAGATCAGCATCTGAAGAGTAAAACCAAGTAATATCAGAAGAAAATTTAAATAAAACAAAATAAAACACCCAATGTTATGTATCAAAAAAGTGAACTAGTTAATGTGAGCAATATTCCAGATTACATGGACTTAGATAAATCTGGAGTGATTATGTTGCTCTCCTGTATGATATCCAACTCAAATACCACTTCACCATTGATTATCAGTATCTTCCCAAGCAGATAAGAAATTCAAGTTGCTCTAAATTCTATAAGCTGATAATTTATACCACATTGCCACCTGGTATTTGAATAATAGATATCTAATCTCATTGGGTAGTGTCAGTGACCCTAGGATTCAGAATCCGTGTCTGATTCTTCTTTGATTGGCTCATACACAATGCATATAAATAGCTGATTTATAAGTGAACAAATCTATCCTAAACTTTTTCCTCTCCCTGTTCTTAGTTTAATTGTTGGTTTTTCTTTCTACTCACACATGTAGATAGATATCCAGGCTGTGAGTGTGAAACCAGTATATGCCTTTTAAGTAGGGTTGCCGTATGGTTTATTGACCCAGCTGGGACACTTCTGACAGTGATAGGTAGGCTTTTAATAATTATGCCAGGTCCCCAGCTGGAGAATGAGACTGTCTCAAACAAACTGGAGTGAGTGTTCAACTCAGTGTAGGCCATGTACTTGGGAAAGATGCCCAACTGTTTCCTTCCTCGTAGATGTGACTGTGGACTGCCCTGTAGCTCGCAGAGGAGGAGGCTGAGGGAGTAAATTACACCTAGGCAGACAGACAATATCACAACTGTCTGTGAGCCTAACACCTCTGCTAA
Source organism: Muntiacus reevesi (assembly GCF_963930625.1). Lineage (NCBI taxonomy): Eukaryota > Metazoa > Chordata > Mammalia > Artiodactyla > Cervidae > Muntiacus > Muntiacus reevesi. The sequence continues at coordinate 13,330,061 of NC_089271.1, read as the reverse complement.
ATTCTGTAGTTTTATTCAGAAGCTGGCAGAGAGTCTGTGGCACCCAGGACACATGGCGGGTGCCATGCAGACAGAGGCCAGGAAGATGATCCCAGGGCAGTGCTCTCTCTAGCCTGTTTTCTTGCTGTTTCTCAGGGAGTTAGGGTGAGGTCAGAGCTGGAATCTGGCCTGCTGAGTAATAATGCCGACCACAGACAGAAACACTGGGGTTAATGATTAATGTTACAAGGAAATGTTACTCTCTGGCCTTCACACTGGAGGGAAGATCCATGCACAGTACATTCTGTAAAGTTCATTGAGTCATTATCATTCATGAGTATAAAGGGCAATATGATCTAATTAAGATCAGTAAATATTCATTGTGTAGTTTCATTGAGATGGGAAACGCAATGAATATTTAATCATTGATTTTGCTGTAAAATTACAAGGATTCTCAGTGAATTTGAATAATATTTCATGTTCCTGTTTGTTCTACAGTTCTTCAAGTTGTTATCATGCAGCTGATTTCATGTAATTCTTTAAAGTTGTTATAATCCAAGCATATTTTGTCCAGGTTAGTAAGACTGTTACCAAAACAAGTTCTCCTTTTTATTTATCAACAACTTAATGTTGTTAAATGATGATAAACTTCTAAAATATATGATTGTTTCATGTAAGTATCCTGGTGATAGAACAGGACTCCACAGGGCACGAGCAGAAAACAGCATAATTCTTTCCCTCCATTAGGCCTTCAAAGCCACTCAGTGGGCTTCCTGTCCCTGGATAAAGTCTCAGACATACAGATTTCCCTAGAAATATAACTCTGGATAGAATCTGCACATAAAGCAAACCCTACACTACCTTCTCTGTTGTTATGAGGAAATCAACAAACATATACAGAATGGCAAATCATTTTAAATTTATCTTTGAAAACTTGGCCATCCATCATTTTGGTATTTATGGCAATACTTATATTTTATCCTTTGACATATTTTTTTAAAAGAACATTGGTGTTTTTAGTTTATGATGTTAGTTTATGAACCATAGTGATGTATGTTCACTACATTCTCCTCTTTTGGAGTTTATCTTAAACCAGGAAGAATTTTGAAAGGAAATAAACAGCTCCTTTCTTGATTTATGATTTCCCTTTAAAAACATTTCTCATGACATGAATGAATGGCAGATGTTCGTGTTGTTATTATTTTATGGAACATGACTCAGTTGACTCTGGAATTATGTTTCATTTGTCAGATAGCATGTTCAAGGCTGGGTATACACGATGCCAACCAATCTGGCACATTTCGTTTTCCCGAACTGGCAAGCTGTTCTGGCATTTGCCAGTTTTGCCTAAAGGGCATTGTCCACCCAGGGTCCAGCCCAACAGAGGAGTCACATTACATGCTTCCCAGAGAGTACATCCTGGGGCCGCTTTGCAACTCTGCTGGCAGCACAGGAACTTCCCGTCCACGAAGAACCCACTGTGGTACTTGATCAGCAGGTGGGGGTTGCCCCTTATCTCTGGGGAGCAGGCAGGAAGAAAATACAGCATGAGCAAATGTTGACCCAAGAGAAGAAGCACATTCAGGAAGTGCTGTCATCATAAAACAATGAAAACCTCATTTTGCCAGCAACCAGCCTAAGAGCAAATGGTTCCTAAAGGATCTAAGTCTTTCACTCAGAAGTTGAAAAGCTGAAGAGAAAAGTCTAACCATGTTTATAGTGAGAACACACAATAACTTACATCAGTCTTAAAAAAAATACCTACTAGAAAATACATATACACATCAGCTTGGTGTTAGGATTTTAGAGTAGGAATAGATCTTAACAAGAAGAAAAGAAATTTGCAATAAACATATATTCCTCCTTCCACTTTTTGTTTTGAAACATTTCAAGTGTACAGAAAAGTTGCTAGAATAGTGAAGGAAATGTCCATATATGCTTCACACAGGTTCACCTACTTTTAACTGTTTGTCGCATTTGTTTCTTCTTATTCTCTCTTTTCACATACATATTATTATTATTAAAATCTTAACATTATTTTGCTTGACCATTTGAGAGTAAGTTGCAGATAATAACTGCAATAATAAATAATGTCACCCACTAATACTTTAGCATGTAACTTCTGTTAACAAGGACATTCCCTTATATAACCATAATACGATGATCAATTCAACAAATTTAACATTGATACCATACTATTAATATACATTTTGTATTTAAAATTTTTCCAGCTTTTCCAATAATACCCTTGGTAATCATTCACTTTTTTTTCTGATCAAGGATCCAATCTAGAATCATACATGGCATCTAGTTATCTCGTTTTTCTTGATCTAGAACAGTTCCTTGTCCCTTCTTTGTCATTTGTGACTTTTGACCTGTTTCCACAAAGGATTAGATGGGAATATAATACTAAGGAATATGGGACTACTTTTCTAGGAGTATGTGTGTATTTTTAAAAAATGTGGGAATAGGGCAATGTTGAATGCAAAGAAATGAAGTTCCAATATTGGAGTATAATACTGTGTCTGCAACAGATTCACCTCTCTCAAAATGCAGCAGAGAAACCTACAAGGTCTTAGTAGAGAACAGTTCAAGAAGAGTCTCCAGGTAGGGAGGCCTGGTCTAGGTGCGACTTAAACTCCTTCCTTCTTGATTTTATATTCATCTTGAGGATTCCTTATTTTGATACCAGGAGAACAATGCTCCTTCTTTACAACCCTGACTGCAGGAAGTGTTTGGGAATAATAATATCTTCTTTGCTGGGTCATTGGGAGGAGATGAGCCAATGTATGTAAAGCATCCGGCATAATGTGTGACTCAGAGAAGGTGCTCAGTGAACAGTGGGCTTTAATGATATCATTTCCTTAGTTTAACTCAATTCAACTTAGCTAAAAAAATTGGCATTAAAAAGCTTAACCAAATATTAATGGGAATTAAAGGGAAATTATTACAGAAGTCACAAGAAGCAAAAGAAGTTAGGATTACAAGACACTAGTTCTTGACCTTAGTCCCAAGTGGTCTTTGCAATCCCTTGGGTGCATTACATGCCTTTCTGCTGTGTAAGCGCCTGGTCTCTGTGTACCAGAGTTGCTATTACTTCCTATTACATGAATTTAGCTTCCTGGGTAACTAATTGTTTTCCAGTCAAGTCCAGAAGCCCACATTGCAATACTCCTACCATCTAATAATGACAGTAAGAGAAACTCATATGTTAATATGTGTATAGGACTTCACGTTTACATATTTTCCCTCACTTGCACCATTTCATTTAATCTACTCAACAAACTTGAGGGGAGCTATTATTGCTACCATGACTCTTATAGAGTCAGGTAAGCTGAGGTACAGAGAGGTGTATCGCCTGATCAAGTTCACTGTCTAGCACATTTGAGACTCAGACCCAAGCTCTTTCTCCTATATTCCAATGCTCACATGCCCACTTCCCTGCCAAACTCCCTTCAGTTTTAATTTTTGGAAAGAAAGGAACACCGTATTCACATCCGGTCAGCTGAAGTCAGAGCCATGGTGGCTGACACTCCTGAATCAGCCCAAACTCAATGTAGGTTACCATCTGGGAAATTCCGTGTCTCCGATGTCCACCTCAGCTTATAATGCCTGAGCCAAATAATAGACACAAAAACGTTGGGACATGGGTGGGGGTGATGTCAGTCTAGATCAGGGAAACCTCATAGGAGAAAGGATTTGAGTGAGGGAACCCTTTTGTTTTCCTGTGGCAGATTGGTTGGCCACCCTGACAGCTGATCTCACCCACCTTCTCTCTTGCTGTCATTCAGCACGGAGGCTGAAAAAGCCAGATGCTGTCTTCCAGCCTCCTTCTCACACAGAGATGGCCATGAGGCACAGTTTTGGCCAATGAGACACAAGCAAGAGTTTGCAGAGAAAGGTTTCTGGGAAAGCTCAGAGCCTTCCTGGGAGCCCCTAAGTGTAGCAAAGCAGAAATCTAGAAGGAGCCAGTGTTCTTGCTGACTTCATTGATCTGCTGCACCAGCCCTGGGCTTGTTTACTTCTGGATTTGGAAGAGGAGCAAGCATGTATTTATTTGAGCAGCTGTGTGGTGTCTTTTTACCTGCATCCCAAAGCATCACTAACATGCAAAGGGCTTACTGTGCCCAGGGCAGCCCTGGTGAGAGGGGCTCTCTCTCAGTTTAGAGAGGCTACGAGAGTCACTTCTGCTTCTCTCTCTGCTCTCCGTTTATGTTCCATTTGCCTTCACTTGAGCTGCCCAGGGCCCACCCAAACCTGCCTAGCATATATAGTTCCAGAAAGACCCACACAGGACCCTAGTGCGTGACAGATAGCTCCACAGTGACTGTCTACATAGCAACTGCCCCTGGCAAATCCCCGCAAAGGAGACTGGATAGGCAGCAGCATCCCAGAGTTCCTCCTGAAGGCCCGCGATAACACAGTAGCTCATGTTTGAGTGTCAGACACTTTACTGTATCTATGAGTCATACGTTTGTAGCTTGTGACTGCTCCAGGAAAAAAAAGAAATCTGATCTCCCACTTTACAGGTCAGGAAACTGAGACCCAGAGGTGTTAGATGGTTTTGTAGATGACACAGCAAAGCAGGCCTGTTTGACTCTAAGAAGGATGCCCTTCTCACTTCAGTGAGCTGGTGGCAGGTGGAAGGTGGCTTTTCTCCTCCCTGGACGTCCTCTCCTACATAATAGGATGCTAAACCCTTTCACATGAAGGGAAAGGTAAGCCCTAGGAGTGCAAAAAGATGTATTTGCATTAAAATAGAGTAGGTGAATGTCTAAGTGTTGTACTTTGAGGTATAGTGAAAAAGAACCTGAATCTAAAACTTAAATGAAATAAAATCATCCCCCTCTGGGAGCTTAATGTCTGAAATTCTACCTATAGAGCCACTTGTTTGAGTTAAATGTTGTCCTTACACCTTTACCCCCCTTTAAAATAAAAATATCATAGGGAGAAACATCATAGTGCCAAGTTACTATTAGTTTTCTCTCTTCTGCCAAAGGATGTTACCAGGGCAGCCTAAGAAGCACTGAATAAATGTTTCCTCAAATTCTCAGTTTTGCCTGGCATTTATACTGTACTCTTAAAAAGTTGGATTTGGGTAATTGAGTTATATGTTCTTTGTAATTAGGTATTTGACGTTGGCCATGTCTGTTTAACTTCACTTATCTGAAAAACAGAGAATAATATTACTCCTTGCCATAGAGTTGTCAAGAGGATTACCTATGAGAGTGTTTTACAGCTATTCGACACAGTAGCTGGCAAACGATAAATACTTTGTAAGTGTTAGACATAAATTTCTATAAACATCCAAAGTACAGTAGCTAGAGGAGCTGCCACAGCCCCATGAGGACCTAGACTTTGCTCTGATAAAGGCAAGCACGGTGGGTGGAGAGCAGGTGGCCTGACTTCCTCCCAGCTGCTGGGTGGCTCAAGGCACAAGGGCCAGCTGTGTGCTAAAGGGAATCAGATCCCCAGGCTTCCTCTAGGTAACAAAGAGAATGCAAAACGAGGAGTGCAGCACATCCTCTGAGGCTGGTAGGAAAATCGACAGACTCTGTCTTGGCAGTAGGCCCTTTTCTTGCCACATCTCTTCTCCACCAGGTCTCAAAGAACTCAGTCAGCAACTCCCTTTTATGACTTTTAAAAAAGTACCTTTTCGTAGTGCTTTCAACCACTGACTTCGGCTCTCTTCATTTGATGCATACACATAGAGAAGCCCATCTTTATAGACAATCTGGAAAGGAAAATGTTTGGTGCGTTTCCATGTAACTGTGTTATAGTTCACTCTGGTGCAACTACAAAATTTTTGGTATTCAAAAGAAACATTGAGTTTTATTACATGATATACATTGGCTCTGAATTAGATTTTTAAAATTTTAGTTATTTTTATCCTCTCAATATATTTTATATTTATACCCCTCAATATATTTTATCCCAGATATGTTTACACTTCAGAAAACCACAGCAATGAGGCATCTAGCAGCAAATATGGAGGTCTCAGCAGGAATGCCCCGAGCAATGGAGAATTATAAAAGTATAAGATCTTAGACATTACAGATGTCTTAGGAGTGTTCTGGTCCATCCACCAACCAACCCAGTGAATGACTCTCTTTGTAGCCTACTGCAAAGTGTTTATCTGCTCTATTCTGGAAAATATCTCAGGGAGGGGATGTCCTTTACTTTTGTTATGCCATCCTGGCATAAATTTCCTTTCATTCTGATCATTATATAGCTCATGCTTATGTTGAGTTAACATGTGACTCCCTTCGGTCATGTCCCACCTTGGGAGTCCCCAATATAAACAGTTTTCTATTTTTTAAGACACCTGGTGAGATGTGTGAACATTCTAATGTCTTGCCCAGATCCTTCTCTAGTTTATCCAGCTTTTGTGGGTAAACAATACATTCCATTTATGCTCTTTTCTAGATAGTTTAACATTTTTATTCCCTTTCAACTCTACAAAAATATATGATTATGCCCGCTGCAAGTGAGGAAACAAACTCAGAGGTTGAGAATATTTGTGGGGCATCACAGCCAGTATACTTCTGAGTATTCCATGCCACGGTGATATTCATTTTGAAGCTTCTGCCATGAGCACATACTCCCCTGGTTTCTCCCAACTGAGTAATGTTCTTTTTTTTTTTAAGTTGGAAGTATGGGTTGTTCACTGACTGGATTATTTGATTTTATTTCATTTTTGGCCACTGTTCCCTCATATTAGCATAGGGTAATCTGACCATTGGAAGGACAGTCCGTCTGTCTTTAGAGCAGATAGATAAGTATTCCTAATATAATAAAAGTAGGGAAGCTGTTAGATCAAGCCATTTCCACCTGTACTATAGGCACAGTCTTCACAGCAGGCCAGTGTTTGAAATACTTGAGGGTAAAATTCTAACTCCTTAGCATGCCGTGCAATGCCATTCATGATATGGCCTGGCCTACCTTTCCAGACTCATCTATCACTTTCACTGGGCTGCTTAATTCTAAGCACCATCTGGATCTCTCTAAACATGCCATACTGTTCCACCTACCAGTGCCTTGACATCTGCTATTTCTTTGGCTTTGCTGCCCTCCTGTTTTTGCTGGGCTAAACCCCATTGTTTTTCCCAACCCAAGTGTCACCTCCAACAGAAAGTCTCCTTGACCTCCTGGAGTGAGGAGTGCAGCTTCTGGTTTCTGGGACACCATGGATACGCTGCCGTTTTCATCTTAACGCTCTGTGAATGCCTTGGGGACAGGGATGGCATTTTATTCCTGACAGTATGCCCAGTACCTTGCAGTGTAATGGAAATGCTCTACAATTTTGGATAAAAGAGATCATCAGACCCCAAGGCAAGTCAGACCACTAAGGCTTACACTCATCTATCTTTCTCTCCCTCTAGGGAAGGGAGCTTGGTGGATCGAATTTTAGTAAACTGCCCAACTCCCATCTGGGGATGTTACAAATTCAGAGAGAGAGGTTGAGAATGCTGTCTATGGTTACATAAATACAAGCATATGCTATCATCTTAATGAACCATTTTGCAATGTCTTTATTTATCCCCCCAATACTGAGTTCGTAGTAGAAAATACTAAAAGAACAGCCATCCATCCAATGGAATGTTACCTTTCCCCTTACCTGAAATGGGTACTGTCTCTCCACAGGGGTCTGCTCCTCAAGATTAACTTTCTCCACACATCTGATTTTCTTAATCTCAATCGATCCTTTTCTGCTGCCTCTTTTCTGAATTAAAAGGAAAATATAAGATGCCTTATGTGATACACAGTGGTGCACAAAGAAATGCATAAAATTAAGGTTACGCTTAGGAGGGAGATTGTGAGATGACATGAGCATGTGAAAATGAGCATAATAATAAAAATTCAATGACAACATAATATATTTTTCGAGTGTGGACATAAACTTAATTAAATTCCCCCAAAGCAAGTCTTCAAGCAGCACTTAATTATTTGATAATCTTGAAACACGTTTCAAATCACCTACCATATCTACTCAGTAACATCAAGGTTTAACTCCACAAAGCATTTTCATTTTTCAATTTTATGACAGTATTTCAGTATTTCTACCATGATAGATTTCTCAGCTGCGTATAAATACTCTTATTGCCACCCGGGAGATGCCAGTAGCAAACTGTCTCCCACCTTCAGTGATGACAACCAACCAAAAATGGTCCCAGACATTGCTGAGTGTCTTTTAGGGGGCAAAGTCACCCTCAGTTGAGAATCACTCTTCTAAAGTTACACTTTCCCTTAGTAAAGTTAACCAATGTTTAAAAAATCCTTTATCTTGAATTATGGACTTCACTGGTGGCTCAGACGGTAAAGAATCTGCCTGCAATGCAGGAGACCTGGGTTCGATCCCTGGGTGGGAAAGATCCCCTGGAGGAGCAAATTGCTACACACTCCAGTATTTTTGCCTGGGAAATTCCATGGACAGAGGAGCCTGGCAGGTTACAGTCCATGGGGTCGCTAAGAGTCAGAAACCACTGAGTGACTAACACTGATATCCTGAATTAATTATAACGTGGTTAAGAAAAGATAACGCAATAAGAGCACAAGTTGGTTTTTACTGTACAAGCTGAGAAATCTGTTTCCTTATATTAAGCACTTTGTGGAGACTTAAAAATAAGTAGTATAAAAACAATGGACTAAATAAGAGTCTTACCATTTTGTCATAGTCATAGTAGGAGAGGTGTGTTTTGGTTAAAACAAAAAGTCGCTCTTTGTAATTATTGGGTGACATTTTCTTCTTTTGCTGTGACCTTTTGAGGAGAAGTTCTTCTAGAATGGATTTTGTGTCCATATTGTCGTCCTAAATAAAAGAAAATGATTAAAATGAATGTTAGCAGCATCTGGCTAGGTTCTCTTTTAGCTTTCATAATTTTTATTCAACTATTTCTTAACTATTGTTAAGTAGTATTGTTGTTCAGTCACTAAGTCATGTCCGACTCTTTGCGACCCCATGGACTCCAGCACACCAGGCTTCTCTGTCCTTTCATTATCTTCCAGAGTTTGCTCAGATTCATGTCCTCTGAGTCGGTGATGCTGTCTAACCATCTCAACCTCTGCTGCCCTCTTAATTTAAAAAAATTAGATTTAGAACTACAGAGGAAAATGCAATGAAGCATGCTCTTAAATGCACACATACCTGAACTTTTTCCCTACTGCCTTGGCTATGACTTGTATAAATATGTTGATTTTTAATATCATTTTTATGTGTGCTCATCCCCCACTTTGGATCATACATTCACCGCCTCACACTACCCTCCAGACCACCACATCAAAATTCTCCTTTTTCCTTAAGTATTCTACGGACATTTGTTGAATTAAATTGATTATCATCCAATATCATTGGATGAAATTTTAAAAATTTCAACTCCTGACAGTTCACCATGTTTGAAGTAACTGATCAACTGAAATTTCCCTCCACTAATGGGGTCAATTGTTGGACGAAACTATCCAAACCACTGTGAGACTCTGGTATTGTTGGTAAATGACACCACAACCCCTGGACATGATCAATCTTTAGCATAAAGGACATGGGCACAATTTTCACTATTTCTGAGCATTACACTTTTTCAAAAGTTATCAAGACAGATGTAAAAAACTGAAAGAATCGGTGCTTCATAAACTAAAAATACTCTTGCTTTTTCTTCCAGAACTGCATAAAACATTAAAAGTTAAGCTATTTCTGGAAAATGAATGCATTCATTTTCTGATTCTACTAAGATTTTTGCTTCAACCCTCTGTCTGATACCAGGTCTGGTAATGAAAAGGAATGCTAAGTAGTCAGTCACAAGAGAACAACTTCCCTATGTTCTTCTCTGCTTTGTGAAATCACATGGTTCTTAGCAGTAAGATGCCCAATCATTACTATCTGTCTTTGTTTACTGATAATCTGAAGGTAATTAACATTACTCACCTTAATTTCGATAGAGCCGAAGAAGTGTGCTTCTATGTCTTTAACTCTCAAGCTCTAGGCAAAAAGTCACTGCTCTGAGGCACCCCACTCATATTCCTTCTGGCTATGCCAGGGTCATGCATTAAAAAGAAGGTATTTGCATCCAATTCATCACTTGATCAGGAAGCAGCCACACAGACATTGCTCTGTCTGGATGGAGGCAGATGCCAAGTGAACCCATCCAATCACTAATGGGCACGGCCCTGGAGTATGATGGGCCCGCTGTGGTAGGGGAGTGGAAGAAAGGGAGACTGAGAAACTCAACTTAACATTGAATAAACTCTCTCAGGCCCAGACAGCTCCCCTCCTGACATAGGCCACGTCACTCTAAAAATGGGAATCAAGCAACTCAGCTTTTATCATTTATCATACATGGATCAGGCGACTATTTATGAATCACTCTAACGTTCTCCAAGGGTATTGCTTTTCTCTTAGGCAGAAGTAGTAATCTTACCATTTAATATAGTAAAATCTTTGTCACTTTTTACTTTAAATATTGTTTTATCTGGAAGAAAAGTATAATTCCTTTGAGTGCTATTCTCCATGGTCACTGGTTTGTTTGCCTTGGACTCAAAAATGAGGCAGAGACTGGGGTGCAGTAAACCCAGTCGGACCTGGGAAGGCAGGGATCACATCTTCCTTTCACCTTTGCCTCCCTGATAAACTCTATATACACACACACATGCCTGTTCAGATAAGATTATTTTCTACACCTATAGCCTATGGCTGGAAGAGAATTCACTTGAAGACTTATTGAAACTATGAAGGGTCTACTTTTTGTTAATTATAGTCCGCTTTGGAGGAGCCATATCACACTGGACAGAGGTGTAGGGAAATTTTGCCTTTTAAATTTCTCCATGAAAAATATTAACAAAGCAGAAAGAGAACACTGTGAAAACTCCTGTCAAAGATCTTTTATATCCACACCTGAAACATTCTTCCTCAAAGCAGAGTGGTAGTTAAATATCTGGTAGTTAGTTGAGTACAAAGTTAATGTTGCAACATTTATTTCAGATGCTGAATCAATGTGTAAAATTAAGAGCACTGTTTTAGGGAATTCCCTGGTGGTCTAGTGGTTAAGATTCCATGTTCTCACTGCTGGAGACCAGAGTTCAATTCATGATCAGGGAAATAACATCCTACAAACTCAAAAAAAGAAAGGCACTGTTTTAAAAATGCAAATTCCAATGTCCAAGGTAGTGCACAGCCCTTCCTGGAACTACACGTGATACACATGCTTTTCTGATTATAGAATTTGCATATTCATCACATGAAAGATGGCTTCTTGGGGAATTTTATCTAAAAAATTAGTATGATAAACCACAGAAACCATTGACAAATGAAATTCACAAAGTCTCTTCTGTATATTGAAGGGAAGAAGGACATTGACTAGAAAGGAAGGTACCAAGTCCTTCAGAACATTTTCTAATACAACTCCAAGAGTTTATACACATTGTTGCATCTGATGGAATATAATTTGCCAAATTGTAACAAAAATGTTTATTTCAAATCCTAACCTTTGTGAATTTTTTGGCTTTCATTTTAAAAATCATATGGATATGCGTTTATTCAGCAAAACCAAGAAGTACAGACAAGCAAAAGGAAACTGTTAACATTTTGGTGAATATACCTCTAGATATTTTTTCAAATTACATAGGCAGTTGTTTCTTTTCACGAAAATGAGTTCACATTCTATACATACGTTTCTGTAATCCATGGTTCTCATGTCATAAACACCCAGAGCCACCTGCTTTTGATGTCCTTCAAAGTTCCACTCCCTAAGCTGGACTCCAAGCATCTTAACAAACTTAAAGAGCCCTGTTTGGATGACTCACACTTTTTTCATCTCCCGATCACTTTCTTCTGAGACAAAACCTGCTTCCTGATCAAGTCTGAACCAGCCTTTCTCCTTTTGTTTTCTTCTGTCCCTTCCTTGTACTTCCTTCTTTTCTGAGATTAGCATCGATTCTAAACTGGAGGCATTTCTATGGTGAGGACTAATTTTTAGAAATAGAACGTCTCCCATCTTGTATTAGCACAATAAGTCAACAGGGCTCTGGGACTACTGTTGACTCAGCTACCTCTCCAGTGACTCACAAACTCAGGTCTGCCTACCCACATTTAAGGAAAATCCATTTGGAAAGGTCTAAAAAGAAACTAAACAGAATAAAATTTGATCCTAAAACTAGAAACCAGAAATCTATTTCCATAGAGAAGCTGGTGGGATCTGGCTGGATACTCATATATCAGTACCTACATAGACTAGATGCATCAATTTGCTTACCAAATAGTTCTGGCTGCCTATTTCCATAAACACATGAAACTAGGAAGATTAAAGTGCAGGGGAGGCAGAAAAGAAAAGCTGGAAGAAACTAGTATTTTCTGTAAGGAAGTCAGCAACCATGTGTAGCCTTTAATGCATAAAAGGTGCATGCTGAATTAACCAGATATATATGCATATATATATATATATATAATACAATACACACATGCATACTGTTTTCAGATTCTTTTCCCTTAGAGGTTATTATACAATACTGAGTAGAGTTCCCTGTGCTATACAGTAGGTCCTTGTTGGTTATCTATTTCACATGTATTAGTGTAAGCTGTTAATCCCAAACCCCTAATGTATTCCTCCCCTCCCCTTTCTCCTTTGGTAGCCATAGTTTGTTTTCTGGGTATGTGCACAGCCCGTATTCTTGCCCATAACACCGAGGGTAGAGAAGAATGTTCCAGCTGCGTAATCCTCCTAACCAGAGAACGCTCTAACCTAAACGTAGGGAGTTAGCTACAGGGTATCAAAGGTGCTAGAAACCCTAGAAGTCATTTTTCAGAAGCAACACTGAGCCCAACAGCTTAGGTGACTTAGCCAGAATCGCAGCAGTGTGACCTGAGAAACACAGCCCAGGGAGGCAGGTCACTGGTGTCATGCCTGGGACACTGCCCACCCCTTCGTGGCAATAAATATACTAAAACATCTATGTGTTCAGCTAAACATGTGATAGTCTTGCTTAAGCATTCAGTATGGTAGAACTCGGCATCAATTTCAGTCTTGCCATACCCACACAAGGGACCTTTTATTGGAAATATCAGAAATATGTGACCCATTAAGTAATCTTTCAGCAGGAACCTCCAAAGCACTGTTAAACAGCAAAACTCTAGCCCACATTTTGAAAGTAGATAAGAACATACAACCACAGAAGTTGGAATAAATTCTAAGTGGTGCAGAAGCGGAGCAGGAAGCAGGAAAGGAAAGGAGAAAGGTATGTACAGTTAAATGGGGCCGTCGGATAGTTCCTGAAACCAAAGTGTGTATTTCCTGACTGGCTCAGGATGGTGCCTTTAAAGCTTTAGTTTTTAGAATTGAGAGGTGAAGGTAGCAGTTCCTTACCCTTTTATTTGATTTAGTTATCCTCTTTTACTTTGCATGTCATTTACCTAAAGATTTTGATAGGTGTCAGGATATTAAAATAACACCTAGCGTGGGAAAGCAGTGGGGGAGGGAGGGCAGGGAGAAAGGGGAGACGCTCCAAGTGCAGACTGGGACCCAGAATGGCTAAACCTGGGACAAACTTGATCTTCCACTATTTGCCCAAGGCCAGGCCTGCTCATCTTCCTGCTAAATAACTGAAAAAAAAAAAAAATATGATGCTAGGTTAAATGGGAACAGAAAGCTTAACTCAGAATCAGGTGAAGTAATTGAAAAACATAACCCTTAAGACACTGGCCTGAGACGAATACTGGCTCCACAGAAACTACGCATCTTAGCACTGCGCCTCCTGGGAAGCACCCCGCAGAACCTGCCAGGTCCCCATTTCATGTGACGTTTTGCAGGCAAGAGAAAGTTACAACTGATCTTGGCATGATACGGACAGAAATCCTTTGATAGTGACACTTGAATCCAGCATTTTGAAACACCATACTCTGGTTGCTCCAAAACAAATGTTTGAAAACTATACACTTTGTGAAGCCATTTTTAGACAAAGATGAGAATGCCAGTGTCCTTCCTGTTGGAGCGAATATTTGCTTTAGGTATGAAATTCGTCTTCAGTGCCTCATAGAGCTTTGCTAAACCCTTCCTTCTTTTCAGCAGCCTCTTTCCTTCTGCTCCCTTCCCTCTGCCCAGGACACCCTTCTGGGCACCTTCCTTAGGAGAAAAGCAAAAAGTGCTAAATCCACATCCTAATACCTCGTGCTGAATTTGTTTAACATGTTACACTGCTAAGGATACAGGTTGATATGGACAAAAGCACCAGGCTTCGCTGGGTTCAAAATCCTAGCCCTCTCTCTGTGCAATGTGGCATATTACTTAACCCTGCTAAACCTCAGCTTCCCCATCTGTAAAGGGGGTAAAACGATAACCACCACAAAGGGTGATGAGGAGTCAAGAGAAAATGGCAGTATGATGCCTAGCACCCTAGTAGGTGTTCCAGAAACCTGTACCCCTTCTTCTCATCACTCTGTAGGTGAAATTTTTCAAAAGATCATAGTGAAGTTTAGAAACTGGAGACAGTGAGATGACCTTCAACATAAATTTCAAGCCTTGCCCCTCTTCCGCCAGCACCCCTCCGCCCCGTCCCCCAGGGATAAGAGGTATTGGGGAGAAGAAGATTCCCGTGCCTTCTCTAGTCAACAAGCACCTGCTCTGTGGGTCTGTTACAAGCTTTCAGTCCCAGGACTGGTTACCTTAAAATCAGATTGACTGTGTATTTGTGCCACCAGATTTCTAACAAATCAAAACTTAGATGTTATTCGAAGTGTGGTCCATGGACAGGTAGCATCAACATACCCTGGGAGTTTGTTTTAAATTCACACTCTTAGATCTCACCCCAGCCCCAGTACATCAGAATCTGCATTTTAGCAAGATCCCCAGATGACTTATGTGCACAAGAGAGTTTGAAAAACACTGACCTAGACTACATTATAGTTGTACAACTTCTTTAATCCAATGAAACCATCATGGTCCATGAGAATTTTAAAAATTCTATGAATTTGGCTGCAACTGTGTGGTTCACCTCCCTCCCATCTTCTACCTCCATCTAAGATACCCCAGACCCCTGACTTAGGGAGACTTCAGGAAGCTAAGAACAAATATTCATAGCTAAAATAACATAAAAAAAACACAGATAAATAAAAGAAGGCTTGACTAACATTTCTTTATCTTTTCAGGAGTAGTTATGAAGCCGGTATGAAAAGTCATGGAAGGACCTATAAAGGAAAAGAATCTGAAAAACTATATATATACATATATGTATATGTCTGAATCATTTTACTGCACACTTGAAACTAATACAACATTGTAAATTAACTATAGTTCAATTAAAAAGATAAATAACTAAAGGAAGGAGAAAAAGTCCTGGAAAAGCAATGGCTAAAGAATAGTATGGGGAAAATCAGCAGAGGAAACGACACAAAGCCAGATTGAGGCAATGGTGATGTACACACAACCTGACAGTTTCCATGAACGAGATGTTGAGCTAGGAGGGAATTTCCAGTGAATTTCCTATTGCAGGCCCCTGAATGACATGGTCCCGCCAAAGAGCCCCATCAATGTCACATTCATAATTTTGCAGTGTTTTTCTTAAAGCGCTCCCCGCCTCCCCATCTGTGAACTTCAGGGTCTACAACACCCAGATCCAAACCTATTTTGTAGCCACTTGCCGCGTACACGCACCATTTTGGCTGGTCCTGCTGCCCAGGGCCACGGCTGTGAGGTTGCGCTGCTCTTGCGGGAACACAGCCCCAGCTGTCCTCCTTCCAGCAGCAGCAAGCTGTCTCACATTTTCCCGGCTGCCAAGTCAGAAATGGCCACATCACTCAGTGCCCCCCAAACGTTTATTGTCCTGCAAGGCCTTACACAATCCCACAGGAAACCGCGCTCAACGCTTAGCCAACACTTGTTGACCTGATTGAGTGCAACAAAAACGGAGACAAAAGCATATTTCATACAGGTTCCAACTTTGATAACTACAGCTCCTGCTTTTCCCAGGCAGCTCTCGGGTACATGTGATAACCTGTCTTTGTTTGGAGAGCTCTGTGCTGGAAAGGACGAGAAAATATCTTGGCCAAAGCCTGCTTGTGACGCTGACTCCTCTCACACGAGTCAGGAAACCATGAGGTAACGCCAAAGTGTGCAGAGAATAAACAATGAAAACTAAGCTCAAGAATGGACCCAGGGAGGCTAGAGAGGGTATGAGAGAGCCGGATGGTCAAATGATCAAAAAGAAGCCCATTTCCACAGCTTAAGAAATCCAGAAATGGAATAGAGATGGGTTTGGCTAATGTACCATGCACCAAGAGTGCAATGAAAGAATGTGATTATCACTTGACTGATTTATGATTATCACTCTAATGATTTATGACATCACAACATTTAAATTTTATTTTTTATTACAAATTTTTATTGCAGTATTATTGATTTACAATGCTGTGTTAGTTTCAGGTGTACAGGAGAGAGGAAAGAGGAGACAGGAGACAGAGAGGAGAGACAGAAGACAGGCGTCAGGAGACAGGAAAATATTGCCTGAATATGGCAATAAAGAGAATTTAAAAGGAAAATGGTTTATAATAATAATATTTGCAGTGTGCAAATGCCTAGGCATGGCAGCACGAGAAGACATAATGAAGTCAGATGTTTTCGCCTATTGAAAGTAGGTTGTCTCCTCTCCTCAGTTATGCATACATATATATATTCTTTTTCCAATTCTTTTCCATTGTGGTTTATTACAGGATACTGAGTAGAGTTCTCTGTGCTATACAGTGGGTCCTTGTTGTTTATCTATTTTATATGTAGTAGTGTGTATCTGTTAATCCCAAACTCCTAATTTCTCCCTCCCTGCCTGCCTTTTGGGAACCATAAGATTGTTTTCTATGTCTGTGAGTCACAACATCATGGCTTTACTCACCTTACTATCTTCTCCTGTGCACACTGACTGTATGTAATCAGTAATAAATCTAATGATTTATTTTAGGCTCAGCTATGGACAGCTGGTTCCAAATTGGGAAAGGAGTATGTCAAGGCTGTATCACCATGCTTATTTAACTTATATGCAGAGTACATCATGGGAAATGCTGGGCTGGATGAAGCACAAGCTGGAATCAAGATTGCTGGGAGAAATAGCAATAACCTCAGATATGCAAATGACACCACTCTTATGGCAGAAAGCAAAAAGGAACTAAAGAGCCTCTTGATAAAAGTGAAAGAAGAGAGTGAAAAAGCTGGCTTAAAACTCAACATTGAGAAAACTAAGATCATGGCATCACGTCCCATCACTTCATGGCAAATAGATGGGGAAACAATGGAAACAGTGACAGATTTTATTTTCTTGGGCTCCAAATCACTGCAGATGGTGACTGCAGCCATGAAATTAAAAGACGCTTGCTCCTTGGAAGAAAAGCTATGACGAACCTAGACAGCATATTAAAAAGCAGAGACATTACTTTCCCAACAAAGGTCCATCTAGTCAAATCTATAGTTTTTCCAGTGGTCATGTATGGATGTGAGAGTTGGATTATAAAGAAAGCTAGTGCTGAAGAATTGATGCTTTTGAACTGTGGTGTTGGAGAAGACTCTTGAGAATCCCTTGGACTGCAAGGAGATCCAATCAGTCCATCCTAAAGGAAATCAGTCCTGAATATTCACTGGAAAGACTGATGCTGAAGCTGAAGTTCTAATACTTTGGCCACCTGACGCGAAGAACTGACTCATTGGAAAAGACACTGATGCTGGGAAAGATTGAAGGCGGGAGAAGAAGGGGACGACAGAGGATAAGATGGTTGGATGGCATCACCAACTGGATGGACATGAGTTTGAGCAAGCTCTGGGAGTCGGTGATGGATGGGGAAGCCTGGCATGCTGCAGTCTTTTGAGAACCTGTCTATTAAGCATTCTGTTAGGAGCTAGAGATGCAGCAGTAAATAGAACAGAGACAGGCCAAACCTTCAGGGGACATATGTCTCGTGGAGGAAGGATCACAGTAAAGTTTTAATTACAGTAGAATGTCTGAAAAATATTTCTGTTTGAAACTGGAATTTAGGGAATGACAAAGAGTCCTTTAGAGCAATTTAAAACAGGAGAACTTAATACCCTAACATTAGCAAGGAAGTCACTGATGGACTCCACACAGCTCTCCATCCTCTAGCAATCAAGTAGGAAGTCATTTGAGAAATGGAGGGTGAAGCAGGGTGACTGCAAAGCAACTTAGCCAAATAAATGAATTCTCCCCTCTGCTAATTCATTTCCAGTCCCATGTGGCGATTTGTATTTACTCTGCTGTTTAAACATAGTAGCATGGCTGAAGATCAATTCTAGAATAAAAAGTCAATTTAGGGGAGAGAAGGAGGAAGTGGCAGAACTCTGGAAACACCTAGGCACAATCTCTTAGGATTCTCATCCCTTTTGGAGGGCTTGGAACACTCGAGGGCAGCTGGGAGGAGTGCTTTCCTCTGAGTCAAAATGTCCCAGATTTATTTCTTTATTCTATTCATTCACTTCCTCTGCCACTTTTCCTGAACCTTTCTTGGGCTCTGTATTTTCCATGTCTTTAGTCCAATTTTAACTTGTTGTGGCAACCTGCTATTTCCATTACGTGATTTCATTTGTTTAAATTATGGTCTGTGTTGTCACCTCTACCCAGGAAGACCCATAGAATTTCCTCTTAGCTTCTCTTCGTGAGCTTTTAGCAGGCAACAAGCTTGTGGGGTGCTTTGACTTCATGATGTAAACAAGCTTGTTCAGTTGGGAACAGTAGTGCTCACATTTTTACAAGAAAGAACATGATAGGATCCACTATGTGTGTTTGTGTGTGTGTGTGTGTGTGTGAGAGAGAGAGAGAGAGAGAGACAGGGAGGGAGGGAGGGAGGTGAGAGAGGGAGACAGTCTGTCTTTCTTCTGGCTTCTGACTGACCTCTAGTTTTCTCTTTAAAAAATTCCTTTGACTCCTGGCTTTAAACACCATCTATATGCTTATGGTTCCAAATTTCAGCCAGGTCCTCTCCCCTGAATTCCAGACTTGTATTCAACTGCTAGCTTGTCCATCTATACTTGGAATATCTAATAACTATTTCAGACTTAACATGTCCAAAGCTGACCTCCCGACTAACCCCTCAAACCAGCTCCTCCTACAGGCTTGCCTTCTCAGCTAATAGCAACTTGAACCTTCCAGTTGCTCAAGCCAAAGAATGTGGAATCACCCTTGACTTTTACCCTTCCTTCACAGCTAGCATCTGATCCATCATGAAATATGGTTAGCCATATTTTCAAAATATATCCCAAATTTGGCCACTTTTCACCAGCTCTACTGCTACCTACTGGTCTAAGTTGCCACATATCTATCACCTGGAATATTGCGCTTGCCTCCTGCCTGCTCTCCCTGCTTCTGCACTTGTTGCCTGCTGTCCTCCACTGACTAGCCAAAATGACGCTTTCACATGTACGTCAAAGCCCACTCCTCCTCCTGTCTGAACTTTTCAATGGTCCCCCATCTTCTGGTCCCCTAATGCCATCTCTAACATCATTTTATGATTTTTCTACCTTACATTGCCACTCCTGCAATATTCTGAGTACCACCCACCCCAGGGTCTTTGCACAGGCTGTTTCTTTTTCTTGCCAAACCATCACAGACATCTTCGTGGTTCATTTCCTCATCTCCAGGTTCTGTGTCAAAAGGCATCTTGCTAATGAGCCCTACTTAGACCATCTTGTTAATACTACACCTCGCTCCACCCAGCACTCCCAGCCTCCCTTACTCTGTTCACTTTATCTTTTTTTCATAGCACCTAACATGATAAAGGCTTCCCTGGTGGCTCAGATGGTAAAGTGTCTGCCTACAATGTGGGAGACCCAGGTTCCATCCCTGGGTTGGGAAGGTCCCCTGGAGAAGGAAATGGCAACCCACTCCAGTACCCTTGCCTGGAAAATCCCACGGACAGAGAAGCCTGTTAGTCTACAGTCCGTGGGGTCGCAAAGAGTCAGACACGACTGAGCAACTTCACTTTCACTAACATGTTAAAACCAACTATACAATTTACTTATCTGTCTCTCTTCCCTGAAGAGTAAGCCCACAAGAGCTCTGATAGCTTCTCTCTGAAGCCTGAGCTTTTACCACAAGAATCTCTTCACGGGGGCCATCACTCCGTCACCTCTGGCTCTTATGCCTCCTGGTGTTAAGATAATCTACTTGGACGTTGGGTTCTGATGTGAATAGGTTACACTTACTGGAATCAAAGATGAATGTGTTGTCTCTTCTAAGAATGCTTGCATATTAAACCTCAGGTTCAGTGGTGGAACAAATAACCTTTTTTTCCTTATGAAAGGAGATGGTGAGTGGAGGGGGAGGGTTAGGGTGGACATAGAAAAGTTTGTTCTGTGGGGATTTTTTTTTTTGCAGGATCTTAGTTCTCCGACCAGGGATCGAACCTGAGTCCTCGGCAGTGATAGCACCGAGTCCAAACCACTGGACCACCAGGGAATTCCTCATTGTGTGGTTTTGTTGTGCCATTTCCTGCTATCTGTGAAATATTTACATAGTCTGTTGGCATTTTATCAGTTTATTATTTTTTCGTGGAAGGTAAGGACTTGGGGTCTAAATAGAGTTGGCAAGCTGTGACTATCACCTGTTTTTGGAAGCAAGATTTATTGGAGCACAGCCACAGTCATTTGTTCATGTATTGGGTGAGGCTGCTCTCCTCCAGCGGCAGAGTTGAGTTGTGACAGAGGCCATGTGCCCGCAGAGTCTCTGATATTTATTATCTGGCCTATATAGAAAAAATTTGCCAACTCATGCTCTAGAAAAATCCTGCCAGCTGTGGAAGTGACCTAGAAGCTTGGAATTTAGCTCAACAGCTCAATTCAATACATCTTCACTAAACTGTATAGTGTACGAGGTGCCGGAGTTGGAAGCAAAAGAAGTAGGCAAAGGGGAGATCTTTATGGAACTTCCAGCTACGATTCCCACTTTGATTCAAATTATTTTTTCCCAAAATTTTATCATGAATAATTTCAAAATACAGAGAAGTTTTTAAAAAACCAATACACCGCTAGATTCTATATTTACATTTTACTGTATTTGTTTTGACATCTCTTTATCAACCCTCTATCTATCTGTCAATCCACCTTATTGGTGTTACCACTACTACTATTACTTGGGTTTGACCCCTGGGTTGGGAAGATCCCCTGGAGAAGGGAACAGCTACCACTCCAGTATTCTGGCCTGGAGAATTCCATGGACTGTATAGCCCATGGGGTCGCAAAGAGTCGGACACAACCGAGCAACTTTCATTTTCACTTTTTCCCCACTACTACTGTTACTGTTATTTTTTGCTGCATTTAAAGTAAGTTGCAAACATTAGCAAACTTTATCTGTAAACACTTCAGAGTATGTAACTGAAGATTAATTCAAATTAGCCTTTTATTTTAACTCCAACACTGTAATCTTGAAAGCAGCCTTCATTTGGCCAGAAGACACGGCATTATACGAGCTGAAAACTGAGAAAGGTTTTCAGGATAACTGAGTTAAGTATCAGGGGAATCATTCACCTAAATTTCTCCATTTCCTTGGTTCAGGGATGAATCAGCCTTTCAGGACTGAGAATGTTTTGCCTGTGGTGAATTCTAGGAAAGCTCTGTGGCTGAAAAGAGAGGGTCATAAACTGTTCCTTTCTGGTACACTGCCAGAAACCCATGGGAAAGGCAGTTATGAGTTTCAGTGGTTGATCACATGTAGCGTCTAGGTCAGAACCCTGGCTAATGGACCAGACTGTGTCCATGCAGATTGCTCTCACGAGGGTGGAGATGGGAATCAAGTGTACACATCTTTCCTGGATATTTTTTAATGTCCTCTACCACGAGTATATCTATGTCCTTCATAAACAAATGCTTACAAAATAATCAGTCCCTGACTTGGAGCCGTTTCCTGGAGTCAGAAAGTCTGAATCCCTAATATGGAATATTCTAGAGATATTTGTCATTTAATGAACAGCAGCAACTGTGCTTTAAAAAGGCAAATTACCGAAACCTGACCAATCTTGAAAAAAAATTTTTTTTTAAGAAAGATTTTTTGAGTTGACTGCTTGAAGGAGAAAAAATGGCAAATGATGAAATATCTAAGATGTCCATGTATTTCTATAAGGTATATTTTTGAGAAGAGTTTTGAATGAAAAAGGAAAAATGATCACATAAAATAAGTTGATAATGTGGGTGTCCTCAAAGATAGATAATGGTGCTATCTGGAATCATTTAGCAACTGATGGCATATCTACACACTCATATATCCAGCTGCCTGCTCAGCATCGCTGACTGGATGGCAAATGACAGTGTGAAAAGTGCTCACAGCTCCATGTACAAAATCACAGTTCTCATTTCAAAAGCCAGCCCTGTTACCGTGAAATGTTACATGCTCCTTGTTCCATTTGTAAAAATTTGTGCCACCACCACCACCGCCATGCTTGTTTTTCCTCATTTTAAGTCTTCTAGCTTTCAGGTCTATCTTTTTTTTCTGTGCAACAGCCTACAAGTAGACTTCTCTGCCTTGCCCTGACAATGCACACCTTTGAATTAGCTTCTCCCTCGACTGCCTTCTCAAAGTTAAGAAAGAAAGGAAGCTCTTCTGCCTGTTTCAGAGGTGGAGGGGACTCTTGAGTCCCAGGGGAAGCTTGGAAAATGTGGTAAACTGAGAGCATCCTCAGGAGTATGGCAAGCCCAATATGGAAGCGTGTGAAAATGTAGAGCGCATCCATCTTCTCCTGTTTTCTTGTATCAGGAAACCATCCTTCTCAATGTCACGTGTAACCGAGGAAACTTTAAGGACCGACCCCTGCGCTTCAGAGGTTACTGCTCTGCCCAGTGAGACACAACATTTCATCTCTCAAGTCTAGTTTAATACATTTTTATCTTACTGGATGGCTGCTTGCCTTGATAGTAACATTTAGATGAACAGATTTGCTTTCTGAAAGGGTAAATATTTGTAGAAGTCTTTCTTTACTCCAGAGAGCTTTGGAAATCCGCCACATCTCTTTTCTTGCATCAAAGCATATTTTTCAGTTATCTGTCATCATGAAACAAATAATCTGGAAACTGAGTGGCTTGAAACAACCATGTTTATCTGCTCACAAGTCTGTGGGTCTGAAAGTTGGGAAGAACGCAGTTAAGTGTTCATGTCTTAGACATACGGAGTCAGCGATGGCAGCTGGGCCTGGAAGAGCCACTTCCTAAATGGCTTGTCTATATATCTGGCGCCACAGTGTCCTTGGCCTCTATCTCCTTCCTCACATGGTGTTTCTTCTTCCAAGACCACTCCTCCATGTGGCGTGGGCTTCTTCCAGAATGCTGGTCTCAGAGTCATCACTCCTTTTACAAGGCAACTGACTTCCAGAGGGCAGGAAGCAGAAGCTGCCAGGCTACTTCAGAGCCACACCTAGAACTGGCACTGTCCCTTCCAGTGTATTCCATCTGTCAAAGCAGCCACAGGCCCTGCCTAGACTTAGGAGGAAGAAAAGTAAACGCCGCTTGTGATGGTGGGGTGAGTGTCAAGGTCACACTGAAGAAGAAGATGTGTATGTGGGAGATACTGTTGGGACCATCTTAGGACAATAGACTCTTCCAAAGGAGGAGAACCAATGATTGATCAACAATGTGTAATCGTGATAACAATGTGTGGTCGTCATGCTTACCAGGTCAAACATCTCACCTGGATTTGAGAGGACAGACAGGCAAGGTTTCCTAGAGGGAGTGATGTGGAAACTGAGAGCTAAAAGATGAATGGCGATGAGCCAGATCAAGGAGAAAGAAGGTTCCAGGCAGAGGCACAGCAAGTCGACAAAAGACTGAATGCACATTCGAGAACCTTAAAAAGTTCAGCATAAGGGAAAGAGGGGCCACCTCTGTGTGTGTATGTTTATCCTTGAGCAAGTATCAGCATGCTGAAGGTGAGGCTGTGTTAAAGACATCACAGGATTTTCTTTTGAGGGCAAGGAAGGTTTTAGGCGGTTAGTTCATTTCCCTGCGACTTGGAGAATGGTTTGACTACCAAAGAAGATAGATGGTGGAAAGCACTGGACATATTTAAGAGATAATAGGAGCAGAATCCACAGGATTTCAAGGTGGACAAATGATGGCTTGGGTTTCAGGCTCAGGCAATTGGCTACACGTTGAACTATTTGGTAGGGAATGCAGAAGTATTTACCAAAGACTGCCAAGTGCCAGACAGAGAGTCCCTGCTTCTGTTTTCTTTGGAGACAGTTGCAAAGGTTAAGTATAATGAAGAGGAGCAGCAAGATTATTTCATGGCACTTTCAGTGTTCTTGTATATTATCTCATTTAGCTTTGACTCATCGAAGTAAGGTGGTGATTTGAGCCCCGGTGATGTTGACATAGTGGTGTTGACATGTAAGTAATCTGGGGAAAAGCCCTTCCTCTACTTGACTGTTACAGCAGGTCCCTAAACTAGGCCTGCAGCCAAGTGTAGGCCACTACCTTGTTTTTTAGAGCCTGTGAGCTTAACAATGGTTTTTACACTTTTAAGTGCTTGAAATAAAAAATCAAGAGAGGAGTAACACTTCATGATAAGTGAAAATTCCATGAAATTAAAATGTCAGCAGCCATAATTAATGTTTTATTGTAATGAAGCCACACACACTCTACATGCTGTCTCTGGATGGCTTGTTGCTACAAAGGCCAACTGCCTCAGCCGCCTCAGAGAACACGTGCAAAGTCGAAAATATTTACTATCCGGCATCTTCTTCAAAAGCAGGCAATGAGCTTTCTGCTGTTTACAGAATAGAAATCCGTAGAGGCTTCTGCAACTCTGCATCGCCCTGTAAAGGGCGAGCAGCTGTCAACTTATTGACGTAAGCAATAAGTGAGCAGTGCTTAGGGCCTGCCCAGCTCCTTTAATTCTCATCACACCCCATCAGCTTGTATTGTCTTATCGTCACCACGCCCGTGTTACAGTGGAGGCACCCGAGGCACAGAGAGGCTGAGCTACCTGCCCAAGGTCACACAAGGCCCAAGAAACGATGGAGGTAGCCGACTCCAGGCAGATAAGTTTTCCGAGGAGGTCCAGTTGGGACCTTTGACCTGAACACAGCACCGACTGGGCCTGCGCACCCCTCCTAGGGCCCAGAGCTCCTCTCCTAGTGACGTTTCCCTCCCGCCCATCACAGGGGCAGCCGAGCCGGCTGGGGCGGAGCTGTGGCGGGGGGCGGGGTGAAGGGATCCGCGCGGCGGCGGACTGTCAATCAAGGAGTATCGCCCTGGCCCAGGGCCTCCGAGACCCGTGGACTCCCGCCTCCAGCCTCGCTGCGGCCACTGGCAGCGAAGCGCTGAGTCACGGTGAGGCAGCCGCGGGCGCGCTCCGAGCCCGGCCTCTCCACGCCCCCCGCCGCCGCCGCCGCACGGGCTGCTGTAGCCGTCCTTCACCCGGCGGGAGTGCCTGGCGCCCGCGGGGCCGGGCGGCGCGGACCCCGCCCTCTCTGGCGCGCTTTAGACTCCCAGGGGAGTCTCCTAGGGCGATGGCCAGAGATGCTTAGGTAGTCCTCTGCAGTTTGGTGCAAGTCGCAGACGACTTTTCTTTCTGCAGAGCACTAAGATCTGGTAAGTACCTCGTCAGTGGTGCACGTGCAGAGAACTTAATTGGAGGAGTCTGGGAAGATCCAGAAATAGTCCAAATTGGGGGCGGGGTGGGGGGGGGTGGACGTAAAATACTTTCTAGATGCTCATAGGTGGAGGATTGAGTTCACTAGAGGTGGCCGCCCAGGGGAGGGCACATTTAGAGCGAGCCTTGACTGGCTGGAGGGTTTGGCTGCGCAGAGTGCTCTGAGTAGCAGCAGCTCACATTCTTAGGACACTGACTACATCTTTTGCAGAATCTATGCCGTCTTATTACTCCTATTCACAGGTGGAAAAACTGAGGAACAGGGAGGCTTAGCAGTTGGCCTCAGATCACACAGCTGATACGTGGTGAACGTGGGATGCAGACCCAGACTGTGTGGCTCCAGAGTCTGTGCTTCTTGCTAAAATATCTATCTTGGTTTGAGTGGGAAACTTTGAAGGAATGGATTATATGTTATTTGCAGAAGAGCTTTAGGAATTGCGTGTATTGTCTGCAAGCATTTGAAGTGGAAAATGGATTAATTATACTTGCTTTGTGATATGCCCTCGAGTAGACTTTAGACTCAGAAAGAGGAAGCACTTTTGAATTGGGGGTCCTGAGTAGAATACAGATTGCATGGTCAAGGGCACCTCCTCCGTGAGTTTCCTGTGCGCTTCTGTGCTCTGGAAGACTTCAGAGAAAGCTTCAAAGATTTCTCGCCACTTAAGTTGACCCTGAACTTTGGGGATAGATGAGTCTTTGAATTTGATGACCCTCAAAGATCCCTTTCAGCGCCAGATCCTTGCACATTCAGATAAGAGATACCCAGATCTCTCTTAGCTCATGGTAGCAACTTCCTTCTGGGGCAACATGGGGTAGAGGTAGGGGCAGAGATTTCAATCAGGTGAAGCAGGTAAAGTGCTCATTACAGGTTCTAAGTAAATGCCCAGCAGCTGTTACTACTAGCTGCGGTCAAAGGTGGTCCTAGGACTACACCAGATAACCACTGTAAATCAGTAGTAGGGTGCTGGGAACCTCCTTAGCACTCACAGGCGTCCACCATCATTAGTGTTGTTTGAAAGCATCTAGCCCAGGTCTTGTGCAGAGTAAGCAATTAAAAAATTATAGTTATTAATATTGGGCTGGCCAAAAAGTCCAAAAAGTTCATTTGGGTTTTTCTGTAACGTCTTGCGGAAAACCCCAAATGAGCTTTTTGGCCAATGCAATATTTGGGGCGAGGTGTGGGGTGAATTTCGCATCCTGTATTTTATAGTCTGTGGGTGGTCGGTCCCTCCTTGATGACTTCTCTGTTTTGTTGTCCCTTCTCTTACCCTGCATCCTCTACAGCTCGGAACGCTCGCTTTTTATCCTTGGACACGATGTCCTCCAAGAAGGTTACCCTCTCAGTGCTCAGCCGGGAGCAGTCGGAAGGAGTTGGAGCGCGAGTCCGCAGAAGCATCGGGAGACCCGAGGTATGCTGATTGGGTGACTGTTTCATGCTTTTTTTTTTAATTTTTGCAGAAGGGACTGGTGGGACCCTGAGGGTAAGCTTGGGAAGAAAGGGCATGAGGCAATCATGAGCTGCCCCGTGGGGCGCCTTAGGAACCAACTCTAAACTTAGCAATTGGGGTCTCTTTGGGACCAGCCCCACCCCAAGGGGATTTCTGTACTGTGGATCCAGTGATCCTGACTGAAACGTCTGTGCCCCTCTCCGAACACCCACATCCTGTCCTGAGTTGATCTGTCAGCCTCCACGTGCACATGCCCAGACATACCTGCTAGATCCCCTGGGTTCACATGCCTACCAGTCAAAGCACCAGGGACAGATGCTGGGGCCCAGCCCCAAGTTCCTAGGAGAGAGAATCCCATTGCCTCCTCTTGGGTCAGGCCTCTACCCTGGGGCAGTCAGCCATTTGCCAGGCATTTTGAGTTCTTAGAGAGAAGGCTGAGACCTGACTCTTTGGACCTCTTGGTGGGGGCTAAGTGGGGGCTTCCCTCAGAGAAGGTGATTGTAGGTCAGGCAGACATCTTTCAACATTAGAGAGCAGTTTTATTTGAAAATTTTGGGGGACTTGGAGAAAAGAAAATCTTATGTGCAAAAGAAGGAAATGGTGATTCTAATCCATAGAATACAGTGCCCAGCTCCAGATTCCAAAAGCAGAATTCTTTTTATTGAGGTATAATTGACATATATTATTAATTTCAGGTGATATTAATTTCAGGTAATATTAGCTTCAGTATTTGTATATATTGCAAAATGATCACAAGTCTAGTTAACATCTGTCACCATAATATTTTTCTTGTGATGAGAACTTTTAAGATCTACTCTCTCAGCAACTTTCAAATATGTAATACAGTATTAACTACAGTCACTGTGCTGTATATTACCTCCCCATGACTCATTTATTTTATAACTGAAAGTTTGTACCTTTTGGCCCCCTTTATCCATTTCTGTCATCCCCACCCCCTACATCTGGCGACCTCCAATCTGTTCTCTGCATCCATGAGCTTGTTTTTTTTTGTTTGTTTGATTTTGAATTCCACATATAAATGAGATCATACAGTATTTGTCTTTGTCTAACTTATTTCACTCAGCATAATGACCTCAAGGTCCACCCATGTTGTTGCACACAGCAAGATTTCATTCTTTTTTATAGTAGAATGATATCCCATTGTATCCCATATACACCACATTTTCTTTATCCATTTATCTGTCATTGAACACTTAGGTTCTTCCCATGATTATTGTAAATGATGCAGCAATGAACATGGGGATGCATATAGCTTTTCAAGTTAGCATTTTCATGTTCTTTGGATAAATACCCAGAAGTAGAATTGCTGGATGACATGGTAGTTATACTACCATGTTTTTGTGGAACTGGCATACTGTTCTCCATAGTGGATGTACCAATTTACATTCTAACCAGTAGTGTAGCAGGGTTCCCCTTTCTCCACATCCTCACCAACACTTGTCATTTCTTGTTTTTTTTTTTTTTATAATAGCCATCCTGACAGGTGTGAGGTGATAGCTCTGTGTGGTTTTGATTTGCATTTTACTACTTAGTGATGTTGAGCATCTCCCAAAAATATTTTTTGAATAAAGGAGAAGTATATTAGGGAAATGGATTAATTTTGAAAAGTGAGGCTGATTTGTTCCTCTTCTTAAATTCTGCTCTAATATTCTCATACTCTTCCCACCAATAGGTTCCTGTTCCTCTGAGAATGTCTTTTGAGATCCATCAAATATTGTTTTTCAAAGGGATACAGGCAAACAAGATTATTCTAAGGGCTAAATGCACAGTGGATGTTGGGAAGATGCAGATGGATGTGGTATCATATTCTTCTAGGCCACATTGCCAGCAGAAGAATTCAAACACCTGTCAGTAACCCATTACTGTATGTTGAGGGTAGCTAATACTTTAATTACTCCATCTGTTAGAAACACATATGCTGAGGGGTTCTTAATTTTTCTGGTCTTAGGAACCCCTTTGGTAGTCTGCTGAAATCCATCAGTTCACTCTCAGAATGTTGTTTTATAAATTCCTTCTCAGAATAATGTTTTTAAAATGTATAAAATACATGGGATTACACACAAAGGAAAATCTTTGTATTGAAATACAGTTAGCAAAATATTGCAAAAACAAATTTGTAGTTAGTAACTTAAATAACTCTAGTAACATTCAGTAAGAAGATGTAGTTGCAGTTCTCATAACTACTTAATTTCAAAGCTTTGAGGAGCAGGAACATAGTTCAATACCTGCAGCAACTGTGATATGATATGAAAAGAGCTTTGATTTCTATTGGTGACAAAGTCACAGGTCCTGGTAATTTACTGTGATTCTTTGACTGCATTCATAATTCAAGGAAATGTTACATTTCAGCCTGGAGATGGATGGTGGTGACTTGTTGCACAGCAGTAGGAGCGTACTTAATGCCACTGAACTGCATGCTTTAAAATGGTTAAAATGGTAAATTTCATGTCATGTTTGTTCTACTACAAGAAAAATTCAGAAGAAAAAAAAAATTCAGTTGGAAGTTAGTAAAAATAATGATGTGTTTTTTGTTCCCAGCCAAGTTTACAGTCACCCTGAATTCTATCTATGGATAGATATATGTAAAATATAAAATTTGCCCAGTTAAAAGTCCCTGGCTGAAAAACCTGTGGTTAGAGACCCCCACATTCTACTAATTCAAAGGGTTTACCATGCTCCAGGTATGTCTCTACTCTAAGGAAAAACAAGTGAATAGGAATCATTCCTAATGCCATCACCCTGGTTTAATCACTATTAAGACAGAGTGTTTTCTTTTACCTCTGTTGAGTTATATGTTTTAGTTGTACAGTGTAAACAATTTTGTGTCCTTAGTTTTTCATTTAACAGGGTAGCCAAGCACCTCCCACATTCTTATAAATTCTTCATAAATACCATTTACGTAGTTATGACATAGTCCAGTGTATGAGCATACCATTATTCCCATTATTCTCTTATTCCTAGCCCAACTTTTTTATTTTTTGTTTAAATATTTGAAAAATTTTTATTGACATATAGTTGACTTACAATGTTGTGTTAATTACTCTTCTACGGCAAAGTGATTCAGTTATAATATATACACATACATATATATACATTCTTTTTTTAATATTCTTTTCCATTATGATTTATCATAGGATATTGAATATAGTTCCCTGTGCTCTACAGGAGGACCTTGTTGTTTATCCGTCCTATATATAAAAGTTTCTATCTGCTAACCCCAACCTCCTCCTCCATTTCTCCCCCAACCCATTCCGTCAGCAGCCACCAGTCTGTTTCAATGTACATGATTCTGTTTTTGTTTTGTAGATTAGTTCATTTGTGTCATATTTTAGATTTCCACATTTAAGTGATATCATACAGTGTTTGTCTTTCTTTCTGACTTATTTCACTTAGTATGATTATTTCTAGGTCCATCCATGTTGTTGCAAATGGCATTATTTCATTCTTTTTTATGGCTGAGTAATACTCCATTGTATGTATGTGTGTGTGTGTGTGTGTGTGTGTGTGTGTGTGTGTGTGTGTCTATACCACATCTTCTTTATCCATTCCTCTGTTGATGGACATTTAGGTTGTTTCCATGTCTCGGCTGTTGTGAATAGCGCTACAATGAACATAGGGATGCATGTATCTTTTTGGACTGTAGTTTTGACCGGATATATTCCTAGGAGATTGCTGGATTATATGTTAGCTCTATCTTTAGTTTTCTAAGGAACCTCCACACTGTTCTCCATAGTGACTGTATCAATTTACATTCCCTCCAACTGTGTAGGAGGGTTCCCTTTTCTCTACACCCTCTCCAGTATTTATTTGTTTGTAGACGTTTTGCTGATGCTGGCCCTACTTCTAAACATTTAGATTGTTACCATACTTGTTAGCACTCCACACACTGCCAGCTTGCCAAAAGATGGACCCCAGCCCTCCCAGCAGAGAAGGAAAACATCACTCATTTCAAGGTAGTTACTTTTCAAACTTTTTGCACCAAGACTGTATCAGTGGAAACTAAAATCTCATTAAAAAACTAGAGCACAGAGCTATTGTAGGGTAGAATTTACAACAGTGTTTAATATTAGTGGCTCTAGGTGACATGTTCCTTCTTGCTGTAAATGTGGAGGTAGAGGAGTTTATAATATTGTTTTGGTGATGAATGGTGAACAAGAGATGGAACTGGGCTGACTGGTACCGTCCATTATACTGTATATGGACAGGGTAGCCAGGTTATAATTGGAATGATTGTATATCATCATGTTGGCGGGTGTGCTTCCAACAGGAAGGAAACCCATCACTCATCTGCATTTGTTTCTATGCCCCACTCCTCTTTCTGCCAGGCAGTCCTTTCTGATGTGATTTTCCTTGGGCCACTCTCGAGCAGGCATACCTCAGGGATGTTGGGGGTTCAGTTCCACACCATTTCAATAAAGCAAATATTGCAATAAAGTAGGTCACACAATTATCTTGGTTTCTCAGTGCCTATCGAAATTACTTATGTTTATACATACTTAGTCTACTAAGTGTGCAGTAGTAAATGTACATACTTCTTTGGACTGCGAGGAGATCAAACCAGTCACTCCTAAAGGAAGTCAGTCCTGAATATTCATTGGAGGGACTGATGCTGAAGCTGAAGCTACAGTATTTTGGCCACCTGATGCGAAGAACTGACTCATTGGAAAAGACCCTGGTGCTGGGAAAGATTGAAGGCAGAAGGAGAAGGGGACAACAGAGGATGAGATGGATGGCAACACCAACTCAATAGACATGAGTCTGAGCAAGTTCTGGGAGTTGATGATGGGCAGGGAAGCCTGGTGTGCTGCAGTCCATGGAGTTGCAAAGAGTTGGACAACGACTGAGCAACTGAACTGAAAAAATGGTAATGGTCACCTGAGCCTTCAGTGAGTTGTAGTGGTAAGATCTTCTGAGAATTTCCAGATGTTCAAGCTGGATTTAGAAAAGGCAGAGGAACCAGAGATCAAATCGCCAATATCCACTGGATCATTGAAAAAGCAAGAGAGTTCCAGAAAAATATCTGCTTCTGCTTTATTGACTATGTCAAAGCCTTTGACTGTGTGAATCACCACAAATTCTGGAAAATTCTTAGATGGGAATACCAGACCACCTTACCTGCCTCTTGAGAAATCTGTATGCAGGTCAAGAAGCAATGGTTAGAACCAGACATTGAACAAGAGACTGGTTTCAGATTGGGAAAGGAGTACGTCAAGGCTTTATATTGTTACCTTGTTTATTTAACTTATATGCAGAGTATGTCATGCAAAATGCTTGGATTAAGCACAGGCTGGAATCAGGGTTGCCAGGAGAAATATCAACAACCTCATGTATGCAGATGACACCACCCTTATGGCAGAAAGAGAAGAATAACTAAAGAGCCTTTTGATGAAAGAGGAGAGTGAAAAATTTGGCTTAAAACTCAACATTCAAAAAACTTAAGATCATGACATCTGGTCCCATCACTTCATGGCAAATAGATAGGGAAACAATGGAAACAGTGAGAGACTTTTATTTTCTTGGGCTCCAAAATCACTGCAGATGGTGACTGCAGCCGTGAAATTAAGATGCTTGGTCCCTGGAAGAAAAGTTATAACCAACCTAGACAGCATTATTAAAAAGCAGAGATATTACTTTGCCAACAAAGGTCTGTCTAGTCAAAGCTATGGTTTTTCCCATGAGAGTTGGACCATAAAGAAAGCTGAGTGCCAAAGAATTGACGCTTTTGAACTGTGGTGTTGAAGAATCTTGAGCGTCCTTTGGACTGCAGAGAGATCAAACCAGTCAATACTAAAGGAAATCAGTACTGAATACTCATTGGAAGGACTGATGCTGAAGCTACAATATTTTGGCCACCTGATGCGAAGAACTGACTCATTGGAAAAGACCCTGATGATGGGAAAGATTGAAGTCAGGAGGAGAAGGGGACAACAGAGGATGAGATGGTTGGATGACATCACTGACTCGATAGACATGAGTCTGAGCAAGTTCTGGGAGTTGATGATGGGCAGGGAAGCCTGGTGTGCTGCAGTTCATGGAGTTGCAAAGAGTTGGACACGACTGAGCGACTGAACTGAACTGAGTGGCAAGATGGTGTGGAAAACACCAAAAGAACTTTTTTGCCAACCCAATACTTTGTAAACTGTTGGCCAAAAGCTTATTGATAAAATATACTGATGAAATGTTCATTGCAGCACTGTTTACAATAGCCAGGACATGGAAGCAACCTAGATGTCCATCGGCAGATGAATGGATAAGAAAGCTGTGGTACATATACACAATGGAATATTACTCAGCCATTAAGAAGAATGCATTTGAATCAGTTTTAATGAGGTGGATGAAACTGGAGCCTATTATACTGAGCGAAGTAAGTCTGAAAGAAAAACACCAATACAGTATATTAACGCATGTATATGGAATTTAGAAAGACGGTACGATGACCCTATATGCGAGACAGCAAAAGAAAGATAGATGTAAAGAACAGACTTTTGGACTCTGTGGGAGAAGGCGAGTGTGGGATGATCTGAGAGAATAGCACTGAAACATGTATATTATTATATGTGAAACAGATGGCCAGTCCAGGTTCAATGCATGAGACAGGGTGCTCGGGGCTGGTGCACTGGGATGACCCAGAGGGATGGGATGGGGAGGGAGGCGGGAGGGGGGATCAGGATGGGGAACACATGTAAATCCATGACTGATTCATGTGAATGTATGGCAAAAACCACCACAATATTGTAAAGTAATTAGCCTCCAATTAAAATAAATGAAAATAAATAAAACAAAAAATATACTGGTGATGTGAATGTCTGCAAAGAAAATCCAGCAGAAGCTACAGATGAATTATTAAAATCAATAAGAGCTTAGCAGTGTTCAAAATCACCTTTCTAGTCACACTTCTGTTTAAAATTTTTTTATTTTATTTTTTGCCATGCCATATGGCATGTAGGATCTTAGTTTACGACAAGGAATTGAACCTGTGTCTCCTGTGGTAGAAGTGTGAAGTCTTAAACACTAGACCACCAGGGGAGTCCTTCTATTTGCATTTTTGATCCCTAGCAGCAGACTGTTTAAAAATATTCAATTTTTGGACTTGTTTATAGGGACAGATGGTAGTGTGTGATCATTTCACAGTGTTTACAAACATCAAATCATTACCTTGTACATCTGAAACTAATATAATATGTGTCAATTATATCACAAACATTATTTATAATACCATAAAATGTATGTTAGTCAGAATTTGATATATGCAAAATCTGTATGGAGAAAATTATAAATCCTATTGAAAGACATTTCAAAGACCTAAATAAATGGAAGTAACCATGTTTATGAATAGGAAAACTCAATACTATATAAATATCATTTCTCCCCAAATTGATCCATACATTCAAAGCAGTTCCAACCAAAAGTCCAACATTTTTGTTTGTAGATGTTTTCTAAAATTTGTGTAGAATAGCAAATGGCCAAGGATAACCAAGGTGACCATAAAGATATGCTGATGATAGCGAGCTCTGCTTTTGCCTCTCACTTGGGCTCAAGATTTATCTTCCTTTGCTGTCTGGTTTTTGCACAATATACTAGACACTGAATATTCATAGTACTGTTTATATATATATATATATATATATAATTTATATACATATCTCAAACTCAATGTGACCTAGAATGAAGTCACCATGCCTACTTCAAGGGTCCTTCTTCTGTTACGTTTCTTGTATTTCTGGATGGCCTTACCACCCTCCCAGGCCCCATAGCTAGAAATCTGGAAGTGATCTAATGCTCTTCCTTTTTCCCATTCTCTATCACTACTGCCATTGCCTTAGACCTGGCCTTTGTTGTTGCCCAGACTGTTGAAAGGTGAAAGTGAATGTCGTTCAGTCATGTCTGACTCTTTTGCCACCCCATGGACTATACAGTCCATGGAATTCTCCAGGCCAGATTACTGGAGTGGGTAGCCTTTCCCTCTCCAGGGGATCTTCCCAACCCAGGGATTGAACCCAGGTCTCCCGCATTGCAGGTGTATTTTCTTACCAGCTGAGCCACCAGGGAAGCCCAAGAATACTGGAGAATAGGCTAGAAGGGATACTAGCCTATCCCTTCTCTAGCAGATCTTCCTGACCCAGGAATTGAACTGGGGGTCTTCTGCATTGCAGGCGAATTCTTTACCAACTGAGCTAGACTGTTGAAAGCACCTTCTAAATACTCTTTGCCTCCCATCTCTTCCTTTTCCAGACCATCTTCCACATATATGCTAGAATGGTCTTTCTAGATCTTATTATCTCAACCTGATTAAATCCATCACCTTCAGGATAAAACCCAAACTCCTTTATGATTTGACCTCTGTCCTCAGCCCATCTCTCATCATAGTTCCATGTGCATTTTTTGCTTGACAAGAGTAGTTTCCTAACAGGTTTTAAATCTTACCAAGCTGCTTCTCTGCTCTTTTATTTAGAATATTCTTCCTTCTCCTGTTTCTTCTTGATTAACTTCTACATATATGTACTTCAAGACTCAGCTCAAGTGACACCTCCCTGGTTGAACCTGCTCTAATGTCTCCCCACTCTCCTATATGTTAACTTCCTCCAGAGCATTTATCATCATAGCACAGTAATTGATGTTCTAGTGTGTTCCCCCATGAGATTATGACTCTTTTTTGGACTGTATCTTGTTTGTGCTTGACTACTTAGATCTTAGATGATCATGAATCATTTGTCCACTTCTCATAAAATGTCAACTGTTTAACTTAGTGAATCTGTGTGTGTGTGTGTGTGTGTGAGGAGTTCTTTCCTGAAAGCATTTTGTATTGCAAAAAGTTGCTTATTAGCCAAGTCGTTTTTAATGAGATTCAATAGATCTGTTTATAAATGTAGCCCCAAGTAGTGTGACTTAAAAGGCACATCTAATCTGCTGGGTTTTATTTTTATTTCAGTTAAAAAATCTGGATCCATTTTTACTATTTGATGAATTTAAAGGCGGTAGACCAGGTGGATTTCCTGATCACCCACACCGAGGTTTTGAAACAGTAAGTAAAACAGTTTGACTGCAAAAGTGTGTATTTTAAAATTTACCTCTGTTCTTAAAATTAATACTCTGTTCTAATAGAAAATTCAAATTTAGAAGCAGTAAATAATAGGCCAAAGTTAATCAATAATTTTCTGGCTATAGACTGGCTGTTAATAGAATTGTATTAATAATATCTGTTTTATATTGTCCATGCAATTCTTCAGGCAAGAATACTGGAGTGAGTTGCCATTCCCTTCTCCAGGGAATCTTCCCGACACATGTATTGCAGGGAAAATGTAGGGACAGTTCCTAACAAAGTTTAGTCATCTCCTCCCTGAGGAAAACAGACCAGGGCTTACTGTGTTTGTCAAGCCCATTACTGAATGAATAAATATTTATTGATGTGTGGTGACATGAAACCACGGTTCAGGTCATCTTGTGTATGTTAGGGTGTGTGTGTGTGTGTGTGTGTGTGTGTGTGTGTATGTGTATGTATTAGGGAGAGAGGACAGAGGCAGAGGGAGGGAAGCTAAGGAAGAATGAGGAAGAATGAAGGATGACCGCTGCTTGAAAGTGAGAGTCATTCAGTCATGTCTGACTCTTTGCAACCCCACGGACTATACAGTCCATGGACTTCTTTAGGCCAGAATACTGGAGTGGGTAGCCATTCCCTTCTTCAAGGGATCTTCCCAACCCAGGGATTGAACCCAGGTCTCCTGCATTGCAGGCAGAATTTTTACCAGCTGAGCCACCAGGGAAGCTTGCATCTAGGATATTGTCTAGTTAAGGAGGTGAAAGGTGAACAGGTAAAGAGTTAAACACTGCAGTGTGAAAATAGAATAAACCTAGAAGCTTCTGAAAACAGTATGAAGGATTAAGATCATTGGATGGATTTCCCTTCCTCACTTAGCCATTTGCCTTCCACTTCTCTTCTCTGTGATCACTTCAGGGCCACTGTGCCTTGCTTTACAGCAATAATGGAAACCATGCCTTCCTCCTCCCCTACATGTGTGCTGAGTTCTGACCCGATCTCAGAGAAGGTCTCCCTACTGTGTGCTCTTCTGCTTCTGGTATCAAGACATTCTCAACACCTCATCCCACAGCTCCAGCTGCCATTTTACTAATCCTTCAAGATCTTTTCATTTCTTAACCATCTCCTTCATATCTTCCAGACAGTCCCAAGAGGATACCCTTTCTCTTTCATGTGGCCTCCATAGCATTAGATTTTTTTCTAGTCTCATACATGTTAGATCTTTATGGTGTCCTTGATCATATTCCACTTGTATTAAGATGAATTTTCTGAACCTCCCCTCCCACACCCAAGAGGATTGTAAGTTTCTTGACCTCATATCATCCTGCCCATCTCCATGTTCTCCTGGTGGAGATTGTGTCTTGCTTGGCTGAATTTAATTGAATAATAAAAAGAGATGGATTTTGCTAAGGATGATAAATACATTAAATAAAATGATGAAACCCATCACTTTCTTATCAATTATGGAAACAAGATTTAATTTCCTTTCTAAATGACAGTTTATAAGTTGTAAGGTGCTCCATGTTAAACTACTCTGGGAAAGGGTTCAGTGGTAGAATATTGGTGTTTGACTCTTCTGAGTAAGAATTTTCCATAAAAGTGTATTTGTTATTACAGGCAATCCTCATCCTCTGTGGATTCTGGATCAGCGAATTCACCTACTCACTAAATTTATTTATAACTGTGGTGCTCGCACCATCATTTGTGGGTATACACGTGCTCCCGGCTGAGGGTGAACAAGACAATGCTCTGCTTTCTTGCTTCAACTCTCCTACTGCAAACAAATGTCCTTCCTGAGGCCAATTTAGTGCCACATTTTGTGCTTTTCGTTGGTGACCTTGCTGTTTTAAATGCCCCCAGGCATAGTGAAGTGCTGTTCAGTGTTCCTAAGTGCAAGACGGCTGTAAGGTGCCTTTTGGAGAAAGTATGTGTTGGAGAAACTTCCTCAGGCCTGAGATGTAGTGCTGTTGGCTCTGAGTTCAGTGTTAATCAGTCAACAATATATAGTCAATAAGGTGTCTTTAAACAGAAGCACACATAACAGAAGGTTACGTATTGATTCTTGGTTGTGACTGGAGGCTTGCGGGAACCTAACCTTGTATTTCCCCCGGAGCAGTGTGGTTCAGTATTGGCTCGCTCTGTGACCGTGGCAACTTAATAGAACATCAGTTCAGTTCAGTTCAGTCGCTTAGTCATGTCTGACTCTGCGACCCCATGGACTGCAGCACGCCAGGCCTCCCTATCCATCACCAACTCCCAGAATTTACTCAAACTCATGTCCATTGAGTCAGTGATGCCATCCAACCATCTCATCCTCTGTCGTCCCCTTCTCCTGCCTTCAATCTTTCCCAGCATCAGGGTCTTTTCCAATGAGTCAATTCTTTGCATCAGGTGGCCAAAATATTGGAGCTTCAGCTTCAGCATCAGTCTTTCCAATGAATATTCAGGGCTGATTTCCTTTAGGATTGACTAGTTGGATCTCCTTGCAGTTCAAGGGACTCTCAAGAGTCTTCTCCAACACCACAGTTCAAAAGCATCAATTCTTTGACGCTCAGCTTTCTTTATAGTCCAACTCTCACATCCATACATGACTACTGGAAAAACCATAGCTTTGACTAGACAGACCTTTGTTGGCAAAGTAATATCTCTGCTTTTTAATATGCTGTCTATGTTGAAGCAAGCATCTTTTAATTTCATGACTGCAGTCACCATCTGCAGTGATTTTGGAGCCCAAGAAAGCAAAGTCTCTCACTGGTTCCCACTGTTTTCCATCTGTTTGCCATGAAGTGATGGGACCAGATGCCATGATTTTAGTTTTCTGAATGTTGAGTTTTAAGCCCACTTTTTCACTCTCTTCTTTCACTTTCATAAAGAGGCTCTTTAGTTCTTCTTCACTTTCTGCCATAAGGGTGGTGTCATCTGCGTATCTGAGGTTGTTGATATTTCTCCTGGCAATCTTGATTCCAGCTTGTGCTTCATCCAGCCCAGCGTTTCTCATGATGTACTCTGCATGTATTTTTTTTTTTTTATGAAAAAGATTCATTTATGTAACACGTCTACAGTTTACAGAGGACTTTCGTTTACACGATCTCCTTTTACTCTCAGAACGATTTGCAAAGTAGAACATTTGTCACATTTCACAAGTAAGGAACTGCTGCTTAGAAACAACGCTGTCACCTGTGGCCATACTTCCTTTGTGAGTTTTGGGGACACCACCTTCTTCAGACATTTTTTCCCTCCTCCTCTCTTTTTTCTCTCTTGGGAAAGGCTTTTTCTTTGGTGAAAGTAAGTGTTAAGTCGATCAGTCACGTCCAACTCAGTGACCCCATGGAAATCTCCAGGCAAGAAACTGGAGTGGGTACCTCCCCTTAAAATAAATGCCAACGGCCCTTTCCTCTTCTCCTGCTGGTACTCTCTTATTAGGTGGCCTCAACCACTCCCATGTTTAGCCATCACACGTAACTGACAGCTGCCAAATCTACAATGCAGAGCCTGGAATCCTCCTTGGAGCACTTGACCTATATACACAACTTCTGCCTCGTGGCTAAGGCCTGCAGAGGCAGCCGGTAGGGACTGCGAGGAGGGAGGAGGTTGGTGTTCAGCTGAAGGACAAAAGCCACGGAGCTTGGAGGTGTGCGAATCCTAAATACTTGGCATGATTTTCCAGCATGTTGATTTTTGATTCCTATGCTAACTCTTTTCTACATGGTCCTAATCTCACGTTGCTTCAATTCTTTCTTTGAAAATGAGAGAAGTTTACAATATGAATCTGAACGATATAAGAATCTTGTATGAGTCAAGTATTATCAGTCTAATTCTACCATTCACTCACTCACTCACCTGATTTGTTCAAACATTTATCAAGTGCTTTTCAATTGCCAGGAGTGGCACAAGGCGCTGGGCTTAACAATGATTAAGATAGAGTCCCTCAAGGAACTCACAGTCTAATGGTAAACTACTGAGTAAACTGAGGCACAGAGTGGTAATGACTTACCCAATGAGGTAGAAAGAGCGAGGTGCTCGGGAATGTGGGAGAGAGGGCAGGGGACCACTGACCCCTCTGGTTGAAGAGCAAGGCTGTGTACAGAAACATATTACAAAATCTTGCAAACACTGTTAAAATAGCTTCCAACTGTCACCATGACTGAATTCATGTCTTGCAAGGAATTCAGTCATGAGCTGATGGCATTTCTATACTTGTCCCCAAAGCTTGGGGCACATCAGCAGTCTGCTTGGACACAATGACTCTGTAGGGAGCCTGAAGTCCAATTTTAGCACTGGGAAATCATATTGAAATACTTGCATTAAATCCACAAACTATAATTGCACACACATTTTATGGTACTTCTACATTTAGAAGTTAGGGAAAAAACTCTCCTCTAACCCTCATTCAGAGATTCTAATAAGTTATAAATACCATGGAAATTAGAGAATATGTTACTTTCCATATTTACATTATTTTGGCTGTAGAGGGGTGAATAGTCTCACTCAGACATATTTCACAAGTGATCTAGACATTATACAAATATGTACAAAGATGTCACGTCAGGTTTGTGCACACACGCATCCACGCAGACATGAACCCGTGTAAGGCAACTTCTTTTGTAACGACATGTGTTCCATGCAGCAAAGGGCAAAGTCCACGAGGAGCTGTCCACCCAGCCTGCCCGTCTGTTTCAGTGATATTCGTGTGACTCAGTAATTTCTGTAGGCAAGATGACTGCTTCACTGACAAAAAAGCAGTGAATAATTATAAAAAGAGCTCTTTTCAAATGCAGAAACCGTCATTATCCAGGAATCTAAGGAGCAAAGTGCTTGGAGGTGCGCCTGGCCTTCTTGCAGCTATCAAGCATGAGAAAATAGCAGGGACGATATATTGCTCTGAGAATCTCCGTCCACACAGGAGTCCAAGAAACTCAGTGCATGGTACCTCAAACACCACAGCTGGTCACTTCAACCACTTCTTCACTTTGCTGTGGAGAATTTTCTTCTTTATCAGGCTGAGGGTGCTCCGGAGGCTTGCTTTTGGATGAAGAGGTCCCTACGCTGTCTGACGTTTTATTAATTGAGTGGGAACCCTGCTCCACTTCACATAAATAAATGTCAGTGGGTCCTTTGGAGCTCTTGATATGTACTATGATCGAATCCTCTCTGGGGCTGGAACATCCAGTCTGGTGTCTGCCGGCGCTTTAACTGCAATTACAATCTGTTCATGGAAAGCTTGGATGCTGTGAGTGTCTTGATATGTCACATATGCTAGTCTTTCATTTTCTTTGTCATCTGTTAACTCAAACAACTGCTGAGCACAATCCTTAATCTAGGGCATCTTCCGGAGAAGGCAATGGCACCCCACTCTGGTACTCTTGCCTGGAAAATCCCATGGACGGAGGAGCCTGGTAGGCTGCGGTCCATGGGGTCGCTGAGAGTCAGACACGAGCTGAGCAACTTCACTTTCACTTTTCACTTTCATGCATTGGAGAAGGAAATGGCAACCCACTCCAGCTTTCTTGCCTGGAGAATCCCAGGTACGGGGGAGCTGGTGGGCTGCCGTCTATGGGGTCGCACAGAGTCGGACACGACTGAAGCGACTTAGCAGCAGCAGCAGGGCATCTTCCATCACTGGTAAGTCAGACAGCTCCTCCTGCAGCTTATTCTGTTGGGGCACTGCTCCAAAATTGCTAAAATCAGATCCTATCCATCGAATATTGTTCTTAGACTTCTTTTCAACCAGGTCGGTTCCATCTAAGACGCTGGTGATGTCATACACTCTTTGTTTTCGTACTCCCAGTTTTGCTGCAAACTTATTTAAGTCAAGAATGCCCCCGGGAGCAGATCTGACAAGATCCATAAATTTTCGAGTTAAATAAACCAGTGATACATCAAAACGAGGTCTCTTCACTTTTAGTGCTTTTCTCATGGACACATATTGTACATTATCTTCTAAATTAATCCTTATTTTTGATGGCAGCAGGCGCTCCACGTTGATGGGGTCGTGGTGGCAGCGCACACTGCCTCCTCCGCCGGGTCCACAAGCGGGCTGGGCAGCTTGCGTGCCGGCTGCTGCTGACTCATGCTGCCCAGCCAGTCGCTCCTCGCCTCGCACCCCCAAGAGCTCTCCCGCCTTCTCCTGCTCCGCTTGGGCGCTGGCCCCCGCAACACAACACGCGGGGCGCTGGGGAGTAAGGGAGTGGTCGGGGGTTCGGACTGGGCGCAACCCCAGGAGCTGGGACGCGGGTGGGCTAAAGAGCGCCAAGACCCATGCACCTCGGGACGCCAGGTCTGCCATCTTCCCACATCTGTACTCTGCATATAAGTTAAATAAGCAGAAACAGAATATCACTGCTGTGAATAACTAGAATCAACTGTTTCCCTCAAGAGTTTCCCGCCAAAGTGTAGGTAACCCAGGTTTCAGCTGTCTTTTAATATAAACTTCAGAAATCTACAGGGAATTCATGGCCTTCTGGTGGATAGGGCTCCATGCTTCCACTGCAGGAGTAGATAAGTTCATTTGTGTCATATTTTAGATTCCACATAAAAGTGATGATATGTGGTATTTGTCTTTCTCTTCCTGACTGACTTAGTATGATAATCTCTAGTTGCATCTGTGTTGCCGCAAAAATGGCATTATTTCATTCCTTTTTTATGGCTGAGTAGTATTCCATTGTGTATTTATATGTGTGTGTGTGTATACCACATCTTCTTTATTCAAGAAATATAACTGGGAGCCAAGAGCAAGAACCTGATTTTATTGAGTTAATGCCTAATTATTTTCTAAAATTTAACTCTTCACTTTGGATTAGTGAGGTATTTTCTGTTAAAAACTTGCAGAAAACTTTAGGAAGAAGGAAGACCCTGGAGGAGAAGGCACAACTGGTGGTCCCAAGACAAAGGGGAAAATGTATGCAGTATTTCCTGCCTGGAGTTGGTACTCCAGGAAGCATTGTTTTGAAAAGGCTTGTGGTAAAGGGTGGAATGATTTTCCACCTACCTATTTCTGGCCTGGCCTGATATCTTGATTTGTTTAGGGCAACTCCAAATGGTCAGAAACAAAGAACCATCTGAAAAAATGCACATCACTCTTCCTTTTTAATCCACACCCTGCCCAGGTTTAGTTTTGCCTAAAAGAGAAATACTTCAAGTTCACACACCGTTGATGAACCATTCACCTGCCCTGAGAAGAAACACATTTTGTGCCTTTAAATTATAGCCTTGAGACTTTTCCAGTTTTTAGCACTGAAAGACCTGTGTTCCCGGGAACCCCTTGGTCCTGGAGAAACCAATGCTGTTGGTCACGTCTGCTTCAATTGAAGGATGGTTAGGAGTAACTGTCCTGCCTGCTTCGCAGGGCTGTTTTAGGATGGTGTGGTCCATTGTTTCCTTAGCTGGGCTTAGAAATGTTTTATCATGTTTTTTACTACAAGCCTTAGCAGGTTCTTTGATCTTGTTCAGGAGAACAGACCTGCTTTATTTCCAAGGGTGTGCCCATCAGAAAAGCCACACTTACGTTTACTGGTTGGCAGCCAATGGCGTTTGCATGCAACCCCTGAACAATATCCCGAGAGGAAGGGTAGGGTTCTGGTGATTCATACCTAAAACTTACAGCTGGATCCAAACCTCCTGTCTCCCACACAGTCTGTTTTTACTAACTCATTGTACTTTCAAACCCAAAGCATGCCATTGTTGAATCAAAGCTGGAAAAAAAAAGAGTTGAATTCAAAATCTATTCTGGAAAGAAAAAAAAAATAGGAAAACTAGGAAAGAAGGATATTTTCTGAACATCAGAAAGATTCTATCATTCAAGGAACATCCTCTGTCATCTCTTAATATGGCGGTATTGACAAGTTCCTGACACTGTGAGAAAAAAGATGAGAATGTCTACCAGCACTATCATGATTGAATATGGTTCTGGAAGCTTTGAGGCCATTAATAACAGTTATACCTATTGGAAAGGAGGAGGAAACAAATTCTTGTGGGTAATATGCTACTAAAGGAAACCCCATGGTGGCTGCATCCAGCTTTGGGTGGTGATGTGATTGGAGGAGGAAATTATGGTCACAGCTCAGCCCATGGATGGATGTTAGTGCATATGTTTACTTGGCATGAATTGAGGGTGACGCTAATAGATTATAGAAAGGATACTAAAATCTTCCCTCATTCCATGGATACCCGTTGGCACTGCCATGCTAAGAACATCAACCAAAAGTGTCTTACTTAAATGGCCAGATATGGACTTCCCTGATGGTCCAGTGCTTAAGACTCCACCTTCCAATGCAGGGTGCACTGGTTCAAACCCTGTTTGTGGAACTTACGTCCCACATGCCACATGGTACAGACAAAGAGAAAAAGAAAGTAAATGGCTGGATAGAAAATAACTGTGAAAGCCACCCACTTTCCTGCACAAAGGCAATTACTAGATATAATGTGGGGGAATCCCATTCATAATAACAATAAGAGCCCCATATAATTCCAGGGCAAAGACATATTCTCCTTTAACCCAGTTACCTTACTTATAGGAATCTAATAATTTCCTGGAAAAAAAAAAAACCCAATGTGAGAACAGAGGCTTGTTATACAGGTGTTTCTTCCAGTGCAATATTAAAAAGTTTTAAAAAAGAAAGTATCTAAAATAAAGGGAAGTGATTATATATGTGGAGATTATATATCAGGAAATTATTATATATCTGGAAGTTGGAATATTATGCAACAATGTAAAAGCAGATATTATAAATAATTTAAATTTTCATGAATCATGGTCTGTTTAAATGGAGGTTCATCACCCTTGGTACTACTGATATTTTGGATGGATCTTTCTTTGTTGTCGGAGGGAGGGGGAGCTGTGCATTTTTGGATGTTTAGCAGCATCCCATCCTC
The DNA here is from genome assembly GCF_963930625.1 of Muntiacus reevesi. NCBI lineage: Eukaryota > Metazoa > Chordata > Mammalia > Artiodactyla > Cervidae > Muntiacus > Muntiacus reevesi. The sequence goes on along the minus strand of NC_089271.1, from coordinate 13,285,100 downwards.
TTCTCACTAGATACTAATAGTACCTGTTTACCTCCAGTGGTGACAACAAAACATGGCTCTAGATACTGCCAACTGTGTGCTTTGGGCAGGGGCCGCCACATTGTCCCCAGTTGAGAATTAGTGGTTTGCTTGGATGTCTCCATACAGTAACATACAGCCCAGCTGTTGGAAGAATGACACAGCTTGATAGGTTCTGATAAGGAATAATCTCTGTGATAGTTGGAAAGTGGCAGAGGCAAGGTACAAAATTGTTACGGCATAATGTAGGATTTGTATAAAGAGCAAAGACTATACCTTTATTCTTTTTTTAAAAAATGGTTTATTATTTATTGTGTGGAAGATGGATTATTTGAGTGGATGGTGGCTTCCACAGACTACACTGATGCAAAGAAAACAAAATCACAAAATTCACATAGCAATAATAGAAGAAGATGGTTGTTAGAAAATGAACATATAATGACAGATACTAGTGTACATTCACAAAGCTTTTTTTGAAAATTTAATGACTTATATATTCCTAAGCTTCCCAGGTGGCTCAGAAGTAAAGAATCCTGCCAATGCAGGAGACCCAGGTTCAGTCCTTGGGTCGGGAAGATCTCCTGGAGAAGGAAATGGCAAGCCACTCCAGTATTCTTGCCTGGGAAATCGCATGGATAGAGGAGCCTGGTGGGCTACAGTCCATGGGGTTGCAAAGAATCTGACATGACTTAGTGCCTAAACAGCAGCAGTATATTCATAAGATTGTACAGGTATCACCACTGACTCCAGCTGTCTTCATCACCCTCCAGAAGACAGTCCTTACCCATTTATAGTCACTCCGTATTACCACTTCCCCAGACCTCTGGCAACCACACTGTGTTTCTATGAATTTGCCTATTCTAAACACTTCATATAAAAGGAATCATATAGTAGGTGGTCTTTTGTGACTGGCTTCTTTCACTCAGCATGTTTTCAAGGTTCATCTATTGTAGTCCATATCAGAACCTTATTCTTCTTAATGGCTGACTAATAGTCCATTATATGGCTATGTCACGTTTTGTTTATCCACTCATGTCTTGATGGACAACATGTAAGTGGCTTTCACTTATACTTTGATTCTTGGGTATGCATAGATTATCTCTGAAAGAATAACCAAGAAGCTGGTAATGTACCTTCTGGAGAAGGTTACTGGTGGTGAGGGAGAGTGGGAAAGAATTAATTTTCATTCTAACCCTCTTTTTCTCTTTGTGCCATTAGAATTTTGAACCATAGGTATTGGTTATTTCAAATATTGATATTTTTGAAATTCCCTCTTCACTTGCTGTATTTGAAGATTAAACGGTGCTCTTGTGGTTAGTGAAGGACCTGATGCTCACTTGCTCTCCAGGAACTCTTGTGGGTCTGCCCCTGCCACATAAAATCAACCTGGTTTGTGTTCTATTCTGGTCAATCAGATAAGCTAATAATGTCTGCCAGAGTGGAAGGGAGGGTGTGATCTTAGGGCTGCTTTTTCTAGGAAATATTTGTGTACCTTTAGAGGTACCCATGAAATTTAAAATAGGGGTTCAAATTACAAAACCTAACTTTCTCCTCTACAGTATGTTCCCTGTCCAAAAGGAAATTAAAATTGTGTGTGTATGTGCACATGGAAGCACACAAATGAGCTTAGAAGTCGGGGCAGAGGACTTCCAGTTTGCAAGAAAGTGAGAAAATAATTAAGGAGGAACACGAGTGGTCCAGTGCCTGAAGTTTCATGTTCGGAGGGAGAAGCTAGCATTTCTAACAGGTCTGGGAGGGCTTCAGGAAAAGTTTGGCCATTTAGTAAAACTGTATAATAAGTTAGATGACTGTCTGGACAGCAGAGGAAAAAGTACAGGGCGTAGTATGGGGATGAACTAAAATCAGGGATTAGTTTAGGTAGAATTAAAAATTGGATGTGTAGGGCAGGGCACGATCTAAGGCTGTAGGTTGGGCCATCATTGGAGAAGGTCTTCAAAGCCAAACTGGATCTCTAGTTATGAATGAAAGGCCAATATTGATGTCCTGAAGCTGCCAGGTTAATGCAGTCATTTTGAAATTGGAACCATCTTTAGTCTAAACGTCTGGATTTTAGACTGTGCCAGTGCTTCTCACGCTCGGGGTGATTTTGCTCACCCCGAGTCTTGCGGCGGTTTCTGGAGGCCGTGCTGGTCACACACCAGGGGTTGCTACTGCCACCTACTGGCCGGAAGCTGGGAATGCCGCCGATATCCCGCGGCGCCCACGACAGTTTCCCAGCATAGGTCACACGAGGGAAAGTGGCAGTTTAATGGAAATGTTCTTCGAAAGTAGTCCAAATAAATTCCCAACAAATCTCCCCATCTGCCCCACTCCTACCCGATTACAGTTATAGACAGAAACCATTCACGTCTGAAAGACTACATTCCTAGAGTTCTTAAGTAGACAAATTCAAGGGGATATAATAAAGACTATAAACTGGTCATTAAACATTCTTTTATGTTACCAAATATAAAATAATGTTTCTTCATGGAGACTAAAAATAAGTCTAGAATAAATTCGCATAGACCATTATAGGACAAAAAGCTTTTTCCAAACGTTCAACACTAGAGCAAAGAAAGATTCATCAACGTTATCCATCAGTAGACTCCAAATGAAATGCCAGACCACACAAGATTAAACACATAGGAAATTTGCCATGCAATAATATTAGCTACCTGTTTTATTAGAAGTTTCACATGCTTTCTCTACATTACCTCTTAACCTCCCAGCAACCCTGAAAGCAGGAATTGTTAGCTCCCCATTTTACAGGTGAGGAGACAGAGGCCAAAGAAATGGTGACTTGTCAAGCTCACACACAGTCCGTACAAGGCAGATGGGCTCATCTAATCCAGGCCCACACCTGTCCCCTCTTCCATGCTGCTACTTCTGGAACAAAGTTTCCGTTCTGTACCTCTGAGAGTGTTTCTGTACAGTGACACATTAATATCATAGAAGTAAGATTGCACGGTGACACAGACCCTCACACTGTGACTTCCTCATACTCCTCTGTTACTTAGTGTGGGACCCAATGCTTTCATGGTCCAGGGACCTGATTTTCCTGCCTGCAAGTGCAAAGTAAAACTCTCACTTCTCTGAACTTCAGGTATAATGAGGAAGTAGATTGGGTTGGTTGACTGGATACTTGGCCAGTCATGTAACTTCTTATAGCAACAAGGAGATGTTCATGATCTAGGAGTAACGTGATAGTTAACAAAATGGTGCTTTAGTTGTTTATGACCTTTTACTACAATCTAAAGATTCTTTTCCTCATTCTGTATGCTGTTTTGTCCCAGCCACACCACACCAGCTTTTTACCAATATTTCAGACTTTTAAAAAATTTTATTTATTTTTAATTGAAGGATAATTGCTTTGCAGTATGTGTTGGTTTCTACAAAACATCAACATGACTGATATTTCAGTCTTTTAAGGACTAGCTGGGGGCGGGGGGCTGCCTCCTCCATGAATTACTCCCCTGTTCCTCTAGATTCTTCATCATCAAAATTGATCTTTATTCTCTCTTTCCAGTGGGGCTAATCGTACTTCTGTTTAGCATTTGTTTCTCTAAGCTGCCTATTTTGGTAGTGTTTCTCCTGCTGGAATTACCAGTTGTTCCCTGAAAGTAGGGAAGGGATAATCATTGTGTTCCTTCTGGGTGCTTTCTAACTTCTCATTAATGAGTTTGTGATGACATTTTCTCTTCTGCAGGCTGCAATGAAATAAAAAGAGAGATTTAAAAATATTTCAAAATTAAAAGTTTATTTAAAAAGACAAAAGAAAGACAAAATCCCTTTATCAGACCCCCTTATTATAAATTGTTTTATTGCTTCTTGAAGGCCAAAATCGTGAGAACTGTGTCCCAGTACCATCAAGTGCAATGAACACATTCACAGGGAGTTTCAGAAATTAAATCCTTACAATGAATTGAATCCGGAATAATAAGAAATCACCCATCAAGAAGTGTCAGCTGCTTAATTAAATATTATAATGAAATTTTAACACAATATTAAAACGAGGGTAAAATTGACAGGATTCCCTTATATCTGTCTCTCTAAGAGCCTTGTGCACTCAGGCCTGCCTAGGACCATGTGTGTGGAGGAATGTTTTCAGGCCCTTCTTTCTTCGGTGTCAGCCTTAACAACTTTTAACTAGAGGCTGCTGGGCAGAAAAACTCCCTTCTATCCCACAACACAGCCCCTCCCTTAATGACTAGAGGGCAGCCTGCTATGTGGACATGTGATCTTTGAGAGAGAATGTGCTCAGGCTAGAAGACAGTCTTAGTTACCAGTGGATCTTTTCACAACACATCTCTGGTTTGGTGAGAGCTGATTTTAGAAAAACAGCACACATCACAAGGTCGGCAGAGGGCACTGTTAAGCAACAGTACTTTGAACTAGCCACTTTACCGGCTGGGTGCAGACTCTATGCTTTCATATGCGGGAAACTGGGGTCATCCTAGAAGCTGGCACACCATTCCCATGAGCCCCTTTCAGTATAACATGGGAGATGAAACAGTGGATGTGAATGCCTTGACAGAATGGAGGTGACATCAGTTAGGAGGTTGACAAGACAATGGCATGGGAGCCTAGGGTACTTTGTCTGAAGAGATTCCCCCAGAGGGTTGAGTAGGGCTTGAAGAGGAAAGGTGTTTCTGAATCTGGGCTCCTCGAAGCAGCTGGAAGATTCTCAGAGAGTTTGCAGTTCAACCTGAGTAGATTTGGGAATGTGATCGTCCTAGAACCTTGACATGCATGTCTGAAATTTTATTCAGAGTGACAGGAAAATTAGTGGATTTGGGAGACTTACAAATGGGAGCAACAGAAAAATAGAAAAGGAAAATTGCTCTCAAGTCAGTTGTGGCAGCACTGGCTACTCTGGCAGCTCCCGTCAGCTCTCCTCCAAGGCAGACTCGATGCTTTCAACACCTTCGTTAATGCCGAGATGACGCCAGCATTTGTGGGACACCGTGGGAGAGTGAAATGGTTTTATTCTCAAAGACAGAAAATGTTAAATCTTTGCTCTGCTACTATTAATCGTGTAACCTTAATCACACTAAGCCACAGTGTTTTCATCAATAACATGTAGGTAATATATTCGCAGGATCATATGCTTTGTGAATGCCAAAATACAAATACAAGATGCTGCCCCTCCTTCCCTCCACAAATCTTCAGTGTCAGCTATATGTTCTAACCGTCAGGAGGTGGTATTTTCTTAGGGCAGACAGGCAATGAATGAATAACCAAATGGTTATATAATATATAATTATGTTAATTATATAGTGCCCTTCATGGAAAAGCTAGGAAATGATCCGAATAGAAGGGTTGAGACTGGATTGACCAGTTAGTTTGGCTGGTTGGGGGGTGGCCTCTCTTAGGGAGTGACATTTAAATGGAGGCCTGAACGAAGTGAGGACGCAAACCATAAGAATATTGAGGGGAAAAAAAAGAATATTGAGGGAAATACATTCCTGGGAGGTTGAGAGAGGACTCAGTGAACAGGATCTTGGCTTGAGGAACTGTGGCAAACGTGTGGATTCTAGAACTTACTGAACACTTGTGTACTCTGCACACATCACCTGGTTAGCCCCCACCACACTTGCTGAGCTCACGGCCTAGGTCTCTGTTGTGAACAAACAAACTTAGCCTCGGAGAAGTTTAGGATTTCGCCCCACATCTCACACCTAGTGAATAACTAACAAAGCCCAGATTCCACCCAGGGTCTCAGTACCTGAGCGGTTCTTGAAGCAGGGTTGTGCCAGCAGGGGACAGTGTTGGCGGGATCCCAGAAGCACTGGTGCCTCCGGGGTTGTAGCAGGAAATTTCAAGGCAGGACCCAGCGGAGCTTTTAAAGGTTTGGGTTTGCCCCTTGGCTGAATACCTAAACAATGTCGCTCATCTTTTCCTCTTTTGTGCAACGACCTTTTGGCACTTGTGAAGGCGTTTTTGTGAGGTTGGGACTGGAGGAGCCAACTAGGGGGTGGCGTGTGATTTCCAGGTTTCTCAGTGATTGCTCCAGAAATTAAAACATTTTTGTAAAATAACTCAGGTCCTGAATTGTATGGATTCAAACATTCTGTTTCTGTCCTTGAAAATCAGTTAGCCGCCTCAGTTACGCAAGATGTTCCTTGCTGGCCTCTCTCATCAGCCATGACCTTAACCCATGTTTTTGTTTGTTTTTCTTTTTCCTACTCAGCTACCAGTAGGGAATATAAAAGCACCATTTTAGGGCAAATGGAAATTAAAACAGAGTTTAATCTAGAATATAAACTTTTCCTTTTAAAGAATACATTTTGCATCTGTAGCAGTGAATGAAGTCATGATACTCTCCTTCCTAAATACCAGCCAGAAAGAAACAGCAAACATTTGGTGCTGTAACTCTTCAGAATTAATTTATAACTCCTTGAGGTACACCTTCTCTAAGCTTCATATTGCAGGTGACACTTTTCTTTCATTACGTTGTGGGTTTTTTGTCTTTCCCTTTGCAAATACAAATACACAAACAAACAAGAACTGACAAGGAAGCATAAATATTTAGTAAAGACCCATAGAAAGTTTAGGATCAGAAGGAGGAAAGGACGCAGCAGGACCAGGATGCACCGCAAGTCCTTTAAGAAAACACCTGTTTCAAATTACAGATTTCTTTCTTAATTAGACATGCACAATTCTTGAGTTTAAACATAACACTCCCAATTCCGTCAACCACCCACGGCAATTCTCCAGGTGTTCACGATTATGTAATATCCTAAAAAATCGTCTGGATTGTGTCAATTCTCAAAGTACTGCCTGAGCTTTTTTTTTTTAAATCCTCCACAGACATTACTTTATCATCTAGTGTAGCAATTACACCACTTAGCAAAAGTAAATAAATAAGAGATAGTAAATAAAGTTTCCTCAGTTTCTGATTTTTCTTTCCCCAAAGGCTAAAAGTGTGTTTTTTGCTTTAAGTAGTAAAAGGTAGGCATTATGGACTCAGTAAAGTGTCAATGGCTAGACTTCTCTGATTTTACAGTATTTAGGATAGGTGAAATGCTGTTTACTTTGGTATTACCAGAGAAAAGAGGACACGCTTCCCTAGTAGCTCAGCTGGTAAAGAATCCGCCTGCAATGCGGGAAACCTTGGTTTGATCCCTGGGTTGGAAAGATCCCCTAGAGAAGGGAAAGGCTACCCACTCCAGTATTTTGACATGGAGAACTCCATGGACTATATACAGCTCATGGGGTCACAAAGAGTTGGACATGACTGAGCGACTTTCACACTCACATCACAAAAGTAAAGAAAATGGGGAGATAACGGTCTTTTCATTCTTTTAGCAACAGTGTTGGATTGCTCTCTAAAATAAAATTTGGAAAACAAAGAAAAAAACTCTTTAGATATCCATGTAAATTTTCATCTTTAAATGAGTCATGCTTCCCACAGTTTACTTTTGAAAGTTGCCTGACATATTTTTAGATGCTTAACAACTTCAAAGCCCCTAGATTTGGATAATTAAAAAATTTTGCAGGACGGAAAGAACATGATTTGAGACTCCTTTGAGAACCCAAAGAGGAGCTTCAGTGCAAGCAGAATGAAAATTGCCTTTATTATGCAGTTATTTTAATTAAAAATGCATGCATAACAGGAAAAGGAAAGCAATTCTAGACACCACACCATGTAGTTGGGCTGGTTGTTTGAAATTTGGAAGCTTTTTATTTGTCCTCTGAAATTTTAAAGCTTGTGTGGAGTCCTAAGTGTCTAATTCTTACTTTGATATGAGTACCCTCTGTAATAATTCCATATCTTTTCCACCTAGTAGCATATTAAAGTCAGAGCTACGTGTGTTGTCCTCACAGCTAGTAGGGAGTTATTCTTCTGATTCTTAGTGTCTTGCTTTGTGTCTCACTGCCTTCCTGTCCAGCCCCAGGTCGCCTACACAGGGAACCAGTATTCAACAGCAGCTTTGTAGAATAAAGCATATCATTACTTTCACTGATTAGTGGCAGCACCTTTTTATTTCCTCCAAATGAAAATAGTTTCCACTGTAAAAAAGTACTCATTGCAGAAAACTCAGACTATCAGAAAAGAAAGCAGATAATAAAATATACCCGCAATTCCACTCTTTGGAGATGACCTTTAATCACATTTTGGCGCATGTACATCTGGACACTTACAGGCGTACACAGCATGACTGGGTATGAGTGAAGTCGCTCAGTCGTGTCCAACTCTTTGCGACCCCATGGACTATAGCCTACCAGGCTCTTCTGTCCATGGGATTCTCCAGGCAAGAATACTGGAGTGGGTTGTCATTTCCTTCTCCAGGAGATCTTCCCAACCCAGGGATCGAACCCGGGTCTCCCGCATTGCAGGCAGACACTTTAACCTCTGAGCCACCAGGGAAGCCCATGACTGGGTATAGTTTTACTTAAATAAACCCATTTCAGTGCATCTTTTCATTTGATCTGTTTAACTATAATTGCTGTTCTATAGCCCGATTTTCTGATTAAATAATATTTCATTTGTCTGTAATGGTGAATAAAGATCTGTATTACTTTTTAACAGTTGCATAATAGTATTCTCTTGTATGGCTGTACCATCATTTATCCGAGAGGAATATCAACCACTTCAGATATGCTGATGATACCACTCTAATGACAGAAAGTGAAGAGGAACTAAAGAGCCTCTTGATGAGAGTGAAAGAGGAGAGTGAAAAGGCTGGCTTAAAACTCAACATTCAAAAAACTAAGATTATGGCATCCAGTTCTATCACTTCATGGCAAATAGATGGGGAAAAAGTGCAAACAGTGACAGATTTTCTTTTCTTGGGCTCCAAAATCACGGCTGACAGTGACTGCTGCCATGAAATTAAAAGACACTTGCTTCTTGAAAGAAAAACTGACAAACCTAGACAGCATATTAAAAAGCAGAGACATTACTTTGCTGACAAAGGTTCATATAGTCAAAGCTGTGGTTTTTCCAGTAGTCATGTATGTATGTGAGAGTTGCCCATAAAGAAGGCTGAGCACCAAAGAATTGATGCTTTCAAGTTGTGGTGCTGGAGAAGACTCTTGAGAGTCCCTTGGACAACAGAGAGATCAAACCAGTCAATCCTAAAGGAAACCAACCCTGAATATTCATTGGAAGGACTGATGCTGAAGCTGAAGTTTCAGTGCTTTGGCCTCCTGAGAGTCAACTCATTGGAAAACACCCTGGTGCTGGGAAAGATTGAAGGCAGGAGGAGAAGGGGGTGACAGAAGATGAGACGATAGTATGGCATCATCTACTCAATTGGACATGAGTTTGAGCAAACTCTGGGAGATGGTGAAAGACAGGGAAGCCAGGCATGCTGCAGCTTATGGGGTGGCAAAGAGTCAGACGTGACTTAGCGACAAGAACACTGTTAACCCATCATCCAGATTGTTGCTGGTTTTTTGCTACCATAATAAACATTGCAAGATAGATGTGTGCAGACATTTTGTATTCTTGTTGTCTCCTTAGATTAAAATCTTTGAAGTACAGTTTTTAAATTTTTAATCCATTTGGAACACATTTCTGTACTGGAGTGGGTAGCCATTCCAAGGGATCTTCCCAACCCAGGAATCAAACCCAGGTCTCCCGCATTGCAGGTGGATTCTTTACCAGCTGAGCCTCAAGGGAAGCCCAAGAATACTGGAGTGGGTAGCCTATCCCTTCTCCAGCAGATCTTCCCAACCCAGGAATTGAACCAGGGTCTCCTGCATTGCAGATGGATTCTTTACCAACTGAGCTATCAGGGAATCCCTTTCTGTATATAGTGGGGGCTTACTCTCTTTTTGCTGAGAAATAAAATACTGCCTGCTATATCTGTAAACAGAGGATGTCACAGTCATCAGAATTGTGGCTATCTCTGCTGGTGAGCTGGTGAACCCTGAGGAAACTCAAGAAGTAAAGAATATATGCCATCTAGCAGCCATCAGGGGGCTTCCCAGGTGGCTCAGTGGTAAAGAACCCACCTGCCAATGCAGGACATGCATGTTGGATACCTGGATTGGGAAGATCACCTGGAGAAGGAAATGACAACCCACTCCAGTATTATTGCTTGGGAAATCCCATGGACAGAGGAGTCTGATGGGCTACAGTCCATGCGATCGCAAGAATACACAACTTAGTGACTAAACCACTACCACCACCAGCAGTCATCAGACTGCAGCCCCTCCCTATGGTGAACCCTGAGGAAACTCAGGATATGAAAACATAGGACACTGGCCCCAAATAGCTGAGGTGCATATCGAAGGAATGATTTCAGTGAACTTAGACTCTTGCATCTTCCCATACACAGAAAAGCACTAAATTCCTTAACTTGAGATATCTACTTTTCTTTGAATAATGGTTATCTTTTGTTTCTACTACCTGCCCTTTGTTGCATAGCTCCTGTAACTAGCTCCCCCTTTGCTGCCTCAGAGCAGTTCTCTCAGGGTTCCTTGAGATGCTGCTTCCCAGGCTGGAAGTCCTAAAAATGTCTGCCAAATAAAACATAACTCTCAACTTTTAGCTTGTGAATATTTTTTTAGTTGATATTTCATATAGTCAGTCTCTTGTTCCAACAATACGATTTATTGGAAAATGCATCCCTTGGGCCCCTGATTTGAAATTGCTGTGATTATATGCTAATTTCTCCTACAGATGAGTCTCCTTTTATTCCTGGGTCAGTGTTGCATTGTTGCCATTATGATCACAAGTTCCCAAGCAGGGGTTTTAGACTTAAAATCTAATCAGAGTTCTCCAGAGAAATAGAACCAATTGGATACACAGAGATCATGTAAGAGGAGATTTATTATAGGAATTGGCTTACATGATTAAGGAAGGTGGGCAAATCTCACAGTCTGCCATCTATAAGCTTGCCCTGGTCCAAGGAACTGACTGCTGATATAAGTCCCAGAATTCAAAGACTGAGAACCTGGAGTTTTGATGTCTGAGGGCCGGAGAAGATAGGCGTCTCAGCTGAATAAGAGAGAGCATGAATTCACCCTCCCTCCACCTTTTTGTTCTGTTTGAGCCCTCAAAGCATTGGATGTACTCACCCACACTGGTGATGGTGGATCATGTATCATCAGTCGGCTGCGTCAAAGGCTAATCTCATCCAGAAGCACATTCACAGACACTCCCAGACATAATGTTTTACCTACTATCTGAGCATCCCTTAGCCCAGTCAAGTTGACAACATAAAATTCACCACCACAGTCTAGATCCTCTAGTTTCTGTAACCATCTGCTTGTCACCTGCTGAGATAAAGGTGACTGCCAAGGCAGTCCTGTGCACAGTATATACCCCAATGACATTGTTCTGCAGGATGGCACATGAAGAGTCCTCATGTCACCCAGCTTGATTTCCACTGTAGTAAGTGCTCTACAAATACTTGTTTTCAAGATCCAGCACTCAATAAAATTTACTCCAGAAGAGCTGGGGTATTATAAGGCTCTGCAGTGTAAGATTTCAACAGCATGACAGTAGCAGGTCTTAAATTGCTCTTAATTGGGGGTATGAAGAGACAAAATAAATAATGGCCTGTTTTCCCACCCTGGATTCTGAACCATTTCAGATGAAAGAGTAAGAAAGCAGACAAAAACAGACCTTTATTTCCAATAAAGATGATCCTGTCAAGTGAGGCTTATGCCTGCAGGCAGCTGGGCTTCCGAATACCACACCTGAAACTGAGGCAAACTCTGTTCCCATCTCACTGGATGTGCTGGAGCTGGCCCTTCTCATAGAGGCAAAGAGCGAGAGAGGACCCTGGCCTTCTGTGGGCAGGCTGATTCCCAAAGAGGAAGGGAAAAGGCCGGGTTCAGTATAGGAGAACAGTTTCTTGTAAGTCGACCAATCAGATCAAGTTGTTCCCTTCCAACCATGGAGGGGTGGGCGAGCTGCAGCAAGAATTGAGGAGTGTTAAGTCCATGGGGTCGCAAAGAGTCGGACACCACTGAGCGACTGAGTGACTGAACTGAATTGAATATTAATGGAGTGCCCTCCGTGGGGAGGGAGATACATCACAAAGGGCAGTTGAGCTTTTCCCTAACACTTTGTGGAAGGTCTTGCCCTGCTGATGGAGCAGGGATTGCGTGATAAAGGAGGCCAAGATCATGGCTGAACTAAACATGCGTTAAGTGCTGTACTTGGTTTTATTCTGTGGCCCCTTCTTTTCTCTTTAGGCTTATCTCTTGCCATTCCTGTTCCTTGAACGAGAGATGATCTCCCTTACTTCTTGATCTTCACGTATGCCTGGAACACACTCCTGGCCCGCCTTCACTGTCATCTTTTTTTGTCTGGCTTGCTCCCATCCCTCCTTAGGCTTCACTTCCTCTGAGAAGCTTTATCTGGCACCCAAGTGTGAGCTAAATCCTTCCTGTGCTCCTCACAGTAAATCCTTCTAATGAATATTCAGGACTGATTTCCTTTAGGATTGACTGGTTTGATCTCCTTGCAGTCCAAGGGACTGTCAAGAGTCTCCAACACCACAGTTCAAAAGCATCAATTCTTTGGCACTCAGCCTTCTTTATGGCCCAACTCTCACATCCATACATGACTACCAGAAAAACCATAGCTTTGACTAGACGGACCTTTGTTGGTAAAGTGATATCTCTGCTTTTTAATATGCCATCTAAGTTTGTCATAGCTTTTCTTCCAAGGAGCAAGTGTCTTTTAATTTCATGGCTGCAAGTGACCATCTACAGTAATTTTGGAGCCCAAGAAAATAGTCTGTCACTGTTTCCATTGTTTCCCCGTCTATTTGCCATAAAGTGATGGGACCAGATGCCATGGTCTTCATTTTTTGAATGTTGAGTTTTAAGCCAACTTTTCCACTCCTCTTTTACTTTCATTATGAGGCTCTTTAGTTCCTCTTTGCTTTCTTCCATAAGGGTGGTGTCATCTGCATATCTGAGGTTATTGATATTTCTCCCGGCAACCTTGGTTCCAGCTTGTGCTTCATCTAGCCCGACATTTCACATGATGTACTCTGTGTATAAGTTAAATAAGCAAGGTGACAATACTCCTTTCCCAATTTGAAACCAGTCCGTTGTTCCATGTCTGGTTCTGACTGTTGCTTCTTGACCTGCATACAGATTTCTCAGGAGGCAGGTCAGGTGGTCTGGTATTCCTATCTCTTGAAGAATTTTCCACAGTTTGTTGTGATCCACACAGTCAAAGGTTTTAGCATAATCAATGAAGCAGAAGCAAAAAGAATTCTCTTGCTTTTTTAATTATCCAACAGATGTTGGCAATTTGATCTCTTGATTCCTCTGCCTTTTCTAAATCCAGCTTGAACATCTGGAAGTTCTTGGTTTATGTACTGTTGAAGATTAGGTCTACTTTTTATGCCTTAGGATAAAGCAAAAACATACACTACAAAAAAAAAAAAAACCTGGCCTAGATATGTATAATGGGTTCTTGTATGGAGGAGGAAATAATTTTTGTGTAAAATAGTGGTGTCTGATGTATATGCTGAGACCTTTATAAATATTTTTCTTCTCTTACCTCTTTGGTGTGTTTTTTGTTTTTCTTCTTAAAATGTAGTATTTCTACTCTGTTTCTTCTTGTAGTTTTAGAGAGTTGTGATTTGTTGGTAAAAAATATTATCTGTTTTTAAGTACTGGTTCGAATTTTTTTATTTTGTGGACTGGGTCTTTGAGCAAAAATTAGATCTGGCTTACATAATTACAAGAGATGTTGGGATTTTAATTGCAGACTACATTTTCAGTTTTGTTTGTTTAAATAATGGTTAAAGAGAATTTTGAAATAAAATTTCCAAGATTAAAAGAATAAACACATTAAACTTTAAAAGAAGCATTGGCATAGCTGTAATATGAAACCTTTGTCCAGTAATGCAAATGATCAGCGTTGTCATCATAAGCCAGAAGCAGGGAGCCACACGTGGTTTGCAGATAAACATGGTTTGGCGGATACTTTTCAGAACTGTTGAGGCTCACTGGTATTTCTTGTTGGCATTACAGGTGAATTTCATAAGTGTGTACAAAGTAAGCAAAATGTAAAGTTGAATCTAAATAGAGTTGTACAGAGAGGGCCCCAACCTCAACATTCACATGGCGTTTTAAGTTTTTAATATTTTTTTTTACTTGCTAGATTACCATTTTATTACAAAGAATATTAAAAGACACAAACCAACAACCAGATGAAGAGATACATAGTGCAAGTTTCCAAACAAAGGGGCTTCTGTCTCCTGGAGCTTGGGGCTGGAACAGTGGCATGTGGAGGCGTTCTGGTTCCCCAACCTTGGAAACTCTCCAAACTTTCTTTGGTTTTTTTTTTTTTTTTTTAATTTTTTTTATTAGTTGGAGGCTAATCACTTCACAACATTTCAGTGGGTTTTGTCATACATTGACATGAATCAGTCATAGAGTTACACGTATTCCCCATCCCGATCCCCCCTCCCACCTCCCTCTCCACCCGACTCCTCTGGGTCTTCCCAGCCCACCAGGCCCGAGCACTTGTCTCATGCATCCCACCTGGGCTGGTGGTCTGTTTCACCATAGATAATATACATGCTGTTCTTTCAAAACATCCCACCCTCACCTTCTCCCACAGAGTTCAAAAGTCTGTTCTGTACTTCTGTGTCTCTTTTTCTTTTTTGCATATAGGGTTATCAAGCTTTTAATATTAAATCTTATATTTCAAATGTTACCATGTCCTTGGAGTGGTTTAAAATTCTTTCTAAGTAGTTGGTGTCTTTTTCATCTTTGTTAGGATAATCACAGTAGTTTTTTAAATAAGAATTTTAGAGATGCTTGATTTTTTCCTTTTAGTGAAATCATGAACTAAGAAGGGCTTGATTTTCTTGTGCAGTTTAAAATTGGTGCCACCTCATTTTGCCCAGAGATACCATGATTGCAGAGGCTCCCAGAATCCACACAAAATGTCTACCATAGATGGCTGCCGATGTCTAGATTTATTTATCAAGATCAGTGTTATCAAGTGAAACTTTCTATAAAGATGGAAATGCCTTATCATCTGCACTGTCCTACTATGGTGGCCACTAGTAGGGTTGTTGTACAACCCGAATTGTGACTAGCACAGTTGAGGACTTGAATCTTACATTTTGTTTAATTTTAATTACTTTAAACTTAACCACTTGTGGCTAGTGACTCCCCTGATAGACAATTCAGAATTTCAGCACGGACAGCACTTTTAGATTTAATACGGACATGCCTCCGGAAAAGTCAATTTGAATTTCTGTGAAATCATTTGACATATCTTGCCAGCATTTATTGAACAATTTTGTGGGTATGCATGTCTGGTCCTCTGGATTTCTCCAGTCAGCTTGTAGAGGAAAGTGTGGAGGTCTGATATCTTTCCTCCCACATACCTCTGTCAGCGTGGTCTCGGTAACAGGGTTCCTGCTGTCTCAACAGGAGCTTCTTCTCTTCACCCTGAGCTCTGGAGCCCCTCTCACCCAGCCAGGGGCTCTGCTTGCTCAGGGCTGCTTCTGCCTGGAGGAAGGGGCTCCCAAATGAAATTCTCTCAAAGGTTTTGTCTGACCTAGCAGGGCCCTGTCAACTGAGGTTCATCCCCTCAGCTCATCTGGCAAGTTTTCCTAAACACATTTTTAATGGAAAAAGTGAACAACTCTTCACAGCTCTCCAACACCTATTTTTTTTCTGCCCCCCCCCCCCCCCCCCCCGCCCAAAGGTATCTTACCTCCTGGAAGGGGGCAGCATGGCCCACGAAGACTTCTGCGGACATGCTGGTCAGTTGAACCCAGGAGACCTGCAGGTATGACCAAGATGAGGAATGGCCGATGGTTCCAGTCTTTGGCTGTTGCTGATGACCCCACCCACGTCTGGTACCTTCTCGCGTCCTCTGTTACATCCTGGACTTCTCCCTTCCTGTGGCTTCTTGCCCTCCACCTGGAAACTTGTGCAGGGCTCTTGTGTTCTTTTATTCTTCCCTAAACCACCCCCCCCCCAGTCATTTTTTAGCTCTCACCTAAGTCTTTTTCTTATGTTTCTCAAAAGAGTAATCACAAGTTACTGTCTCAGCTTCCTTCTCTTCCACCCTATCCTCCACTCATTGAAGTCAGGGTTGGCCTCTCAGCACTGCCCCCAAACGTTTCCTGAAGCTGTTCAGGTCTCGATCACTCAGAGATTCCCAGTTGCCACATTTACTGCTCCAGTTTCTGTCCTCATCTTTCCAGATCTTTCTGCTGTCTTTGAGACAGTTTTCTATCATCCAGTTCATTTGCAGGGTAGGTATTATTGTCACTTAAGAATATGACCCAAACCCTGCCACTGTCCTAGTCCTGTCAAACACATGTTACAGTTAAAATTCCCAGGGAGTGCTTGGGTCATTTTTGCCAGTTTTTATAAGCCTGGACTCTATATCAGGTACTTCTGGGATTATTTACATATTTTTTGGGATGACAGCTGCAAATATTTGAATTGTGGCATTTCAGTGAACATGAGATTGAAAGTGAAAGTCATTCAGTCCTGTCCGACTGTTTGTGACCCCATTGACTATACAGTCCATGGACTTCTCCGGGCCAGAATACTGGAGTAGATAGCTTTTTCTCTTCTCCAGCGGATCTTCCCTACCCAGGAATTGAACCGGGGTCTCCTGCATTGCAGGAGGATTCTTTACCAACTGAGCTATCAGGGAATTAGATGTGAGAGTTGGACTATAAAGAAAGCTGAGTACCAAAGAATTGAGGCTTTTGAACTGTGGTGTTGGAGAAGACTCTTGACAGTCCCTTGAACTCCAAGGAGATCAAACCAGTCCATCCTAAAGGAGATCAGTCCTGAATATTCATTGGAAGGACTGATGCTAAAGCTGAAACTCCAATACTTCGGCCACCTGATGGGAAGAACTGACTCATTGGAAAAGACCCTGATGCTGGGAAAGATTGAAGGCAGGAGGAGAAGGGGATGACAGAGGATGAGGTGGTTGGATGGCTTCACTGATGCAATGGACATGAGTTTGAGTAGGCTCCAGGAGTTGGTGATGGACAGGGAAGCCTGGCATGCTGCAGTCCATGGGGTCACAAAGAGTCGGACACGACTGAGTGACTGTACTGAATTGAACTGAGATTGAAAGGCAGAAAAGCAAAAGGGCTAAGGGTCATGGCCCAAAGTCAACAGTAACGTCTCACCAGAGCAGAAAGTAAAGTGTGGCTCTGACTGGTTGTGACCCCAAGTGGGTTCTTCCACCCTCCATGCAGGAGTTCTAAAGTGCCTTGGCATGGCTCCCAGCAGGATTGAGCCTCAGGTGCCCACAGCTGCAACCTACTCATTAACTCCCTTTTTGACTTTCTCCCTTGTCTGGCTTGCTCTTCCTTTCTTTCTGCAACACTTTCCAGATGAACTCCCTGCACTGGAGACCTGTCTCAGGATCGTCTGTGGGAGAAGCCAAGCTGAGACAGACAGGAGACCTACCTGTTGTTTTCTAGCTCTTCATCCCCAGATCCTAAGCTTGGCACCTGGGGCTGGCCCCTCACATGCTCCTACTAACTAAGAAGGAAATGAATGCGTGCAAAATCTGCACAGCAGTGGAGGCAGTAACTTTCTCCAGGTAGTGAGGACTCTGTTAACAGGGTCGAGCCCACTGACTCAAGTCAGCTGTCTGGGGTGTGGTGGAGTCTGTGGGCCTCCACATGTACCATGCGCCCATCCTCCATCCTGCCCTGGGCACGGCCCTCTGCCCAGGGAAGGGCCTCTGCCAAGGTGGTGCTCCCTCCTGCAGCGTGGCCCACAGTTGAGGGTTTGTTGATGTGAAGATAGAAGAGCCTCCATCTGGGACAATTCTAAAGTTTCATCCAATTCCAGAGCTCCCTGCTGAATCAGCTGAAGCCTCCACTATAGCCGCATTGGTGATTGGCTTCTCTTCATGCCCCTTCCTGCTTTTCTCACTGATTAAGACGCATCTCCTGAGAGCCCTCCCCAGTTTACCCTCTGCATGCAACTTCCCATCTCAGAGGGCAACCTGAGACTCAGAGATGCTAAAGAGGGGGTTCTTCCACTTCTGTGAATGCCCGAGCTGATGCTTTGATTTCACACTTGGAGGCCTGGGACATGTTTGCAAAACCAGAAAGGGCCCCAGCAGTTGTCACTGGCATTTTGTTATTCCTCATGGTGCCTGGGGACTTGGAAAGCAGCACTTGTAAGGTGCCTGGCTTAGTTACTGCGGTGTAATCGTCCCACCTGCCAGCTCGTTACAGGCCAGGTCACACTTCCTTCTTGTCGCTCTGGTATTTGCAGTGGATGACCGCGGGCCAGGGCATCGTGCACGCTGAGATGCCTTGCTCAGAGGAGCCAGTCCATGGCCTACAACTGTGGGTCAATTTGAGGAGCTCACAGAAGATGGTGAAGCCTCGGTACCAGGAACTGAAAAGTGACGAAATCCCTAAACCCAGTCAAGATGGCGTGACCGTTGCTGTTATTTCTGGAGAAGCCCTGGGAATCAAGGTAAGCCATGCCATGGTGTGTTTGTGAAAGCTGAGGTGCACGGTGACACGAGACTGGACACTCTGTGTCTGCAACTCTCACAGAGTTTTTCACAGTTCCCGTCTCATGGGATGGACTTGCTTCAGAGGTGTCAGAATAAGTGCATTCTAAGGGAACCTGGAAGTTTCTCACCATGTGCTAACCCTTAGAGTTAGGAAAATTATAGGAAAGCAAGCTCATGTAAAAAATTCGGTAAAAAGGCAGTTTTCAAGATTCATCTTAATATGTGTGCAGATTGGGTCTGTTTCCTTTCATTTATAGTATAGTCTTAGATTAGAACAGTGCGTTTCAGAAACAAAATCCAAAACTTACTCTACTCCCTGAAGATATATTTAAATTATTTGTGCTCAGCTTAGTAAGGACCATATATTGCTACATCATAGAAAGGATATTTTTAAATTGACTTGAACATTTATTTTTTTATTTTTTTTTTCTTTTTATTTTATTTTATTAGTTGGAGGCTATTGAACATTTATTTAGTCCATTTATGTCTTATTGTTGTTGTTCAGCCCCTCAGTTGTGTCCGGCTCTTTGTGATCCCACGGACTGCAGCACGCCAGGCTTCCCTGTCCTTCACCAGCTCCCAGAGTTTGCTCAAACTCATGTCCATTGAGTTGGTGATGCCATCCAACTCATCTCATCCTCTGTCATCCCCACCTCCTCCTGTGAAGCCCTTTATGTCTTATACATTCTTCTTAACTGAGACTTTATCTTTTGCTTCTGGGTCTCACCTTTTAATCGATTAAGATCAGTTTCAGCTAAATTTCATGGACAGATGTCGGTACGGAAGGGGTATGGTCAGGACTGTGTAAGTCGCATCCCTGCTTCCCGGGAGCCTGGGTTCCTCGATACTGAGCTGGGTCATGTGGTCTCTTAGGTGAGGTTCCGCAGAGGCAGACCCAGAGGTGAGCACTCCTCGGCAGTGGCTTTAAAGGGAGTGTCCCTTGGGGAACAGAAACAGGAACCCGGACAGGAAAGGGAAGGTAGCCAAGCAACGGTGTCATCTCAGGCAGAGTCCCAAAGAGGACTCGGACTTGGGAGGATCAGTCCGCCCCACCCCGGGCAAGGGGGCCGGGCTTTCATGCTCCCTTCCCCAAGTTATTACTTACGGCCATTGGTTTGGGGTGGTGGCACAGAAATGGTTAGAAAGGATGGAAAAGGGGATCTGGGAGGGGCTGAGACCTCCAGTTCCCCGCTTGCTACCTGTTCTCTATTTTTGGTTGTCTGTTAACCTGTTCAGTGGCATCAACATATGGGGACCCACTTTGCAATTCTTTGTGCAACCAGCCCTGAAAGCTATTTTAAATGCTAATTTAAATAACTGTAAATTTTGTTTATATGCACCCACAGGGATGGTGGCTGGGCAGTGGGATGCATCTCGTGGTTAGCAAGTTGGTCATGATTATTGGTGAGGACTTACTGGTTTTTGTATTTCCTGCACTGCAACTGCAGTTCTTTCCTGCCCTGTGTCCTTGCCTTCTTTCCAGTGCAAATAGAAGTGATTGAGGAAAAGCGTATCACACTTCACTCCCTATTAAGCATTGATAACTGACTGCTGTCTGTGCCCTGGCAGGCCTCTGGCTTCACTTTGCAGTTGAAAAAGTTGCCCTTCATTGTGTTTCTGTGACCCATTCATACATTGCCAAGCATTGGGCAGCACCCTTCTCAACTGTGCATCCAGGATTTCCTTCTCTTCAGCTCTACAGAGAGATCTTTACAGGTACAAGGCAGAGGGCACGGAGGGTCTAAGAGAGCTGAATTGGTGCAGAGGAGAGGCCCTTCGCTCCATTTCCCATGGCAGTTTTCATTCTGTGTTTTCAGGACTCCAGGGATGGGCCTTCTGGGGATCCTGAGGCCGATGGTAAAGGTCAAAGGATTTCCCTCTCTGTTTCAACCAAAGCACAAGGCTTTGCCCAGTCCTGTGTATTGGAATTGTCTTTAAGATTTCTCTTACCAAAAAAGTGGAGCTATCTGCAGCTGAAAAGAGAAGTTAGACAACTGATTTAATGGATAATCAAAGCTAGCAACATCATGAATCCTTAGTGTTTACAACTGCTGCTCATTTACAGAAAATATAATGCAGTTTTAATGTCGGAGCTGGTTCCAGTTACAGGCAGAAGGACATTTTAATGCTCTTCCAAGCAGCAGACCACCTGGTCTTGCAATCCCAACCAAGAATTAGAGACCAGAAGTAATGTTTTAACTTAGTGAAATAATGTCTTGGTAGCTGCTGGCCTCTCTTTTTCCCTTTGTCAAGTAAAATCTCTGAAGTGAATTACATTCTCCTAAATAAGTGATCAATCTTTATTATGAGAACATTTGAATAAAGGAGTCTTGAAAGCCTGGGCAGCATTCATTTGGACTCTGAGAGGCAGTGTGGTGCTATGGTTAGTGGCGTGGACTCTGGAGACATAGACAACCTGGATTAGAATCCCCACCATGAACCAGCTGTGTGGCATAAGCCATAAGGCAAACCACTGAATTTCTCTGTGCTCCATTGTTCTCGACTGTAACACATGGTTGCTGTGAGGGTTAAGTGATTTTTTAACACTCAAAAATATAATACTGAAAAGTTTAAAAGTGAGTTTTAATACTCAAAGTTGTCAAAAGGGCATCAGACGTGTTGGAAGCACCACATAATTGGTAGCTGTTTTATTATTATTTTGATACTTTGTGTTGACTTGGGCAGAAGCTTGGCTGAGATTTCTGTGTGTGGTCTATGCTAAAAGGATTTGCTGGGATTTGGGAAAAGTCTTTAACCTGCTCTGAGGAAAAGACACTAGCATGAATCCTTGTACACATGGAAGGCTCATAAGAAATGTAGTTTTGCACACCTGAAGCCTTAGTATCTGCTTACAAGGGATGACTGGATCTTTAAAAGCCTAGGTCTACCATAAAAACAAACTGAAGGTTGTTTTGCATCAGGAAGATAATTTTAAGTTAAATCATGAGATGAGGCTGAGAACATACCTTTCAAGAGACTGATATGTTTATAACTAACTAAGAGTCACCAACAGTTCCCTTCCCAAAAACTTAAATATCTAGAAAATGGAATTAGTGACCATTCCAGTGCTTCTCCAGTTTTAATATTCACCTGGGTTTCTCAGGGCTCTTGTTAAAATGCAGATTCGATTCTGATTGAGCAGAGCTGGGTGATGCCTGAGAATCTCCATTTCTAACTGGCTCCCAGGTGATGCTGATGCTGTGGTCTGGGGACCATGGTTTGTAACATGTGTGACACCCCTGAGATCCAAGACACGGGAGTTTACTTATCACAAGGGACAATTTGGTTAGGTGCCTATAGAAGATGTTATGGTCCAGCTCTGGCTTTTGGCAAATCTTTTAACCTTTCTGGACTTCATTTCCCACAGCTGCAGAAGCCGTGAGGGAGTCTGTTGTAGAATGCTGGAAGCTTTTGCAAGCAGTATGAATGACCTTTTCATAATCCCAAAAGTAGATGTGCCCCTGATTTCCCAGTTATATGTGTCTGAGCATTTCTTCAGCTCTTGAGAAGCCATGGCCAGTTTTGAGGAAGATTCTGCCAGGAGAGCATCATCTAAAGTGAAGGCTGAAAGGGGAAAAAGATAAAAATGGGATACTTTGAATACTTTCTGTCACTTCTGGAAGGTCAAAAATCACATGTTTATTTCAAGAGAATATGAAATTCTCCAAACTCCTTTCCATCTGCATCAGGCAGCCAATTAGGAATATTTATCGCCAGTTCTCTCTGGAACGTGATTCTTTCCCCAACAAATACCTCTTCTTGCCTCCTGCTGTTTAAAATTCCGTTGTGTCAGAAGCAAACGTTAAGGAGGCCTCAGCCCCACTAGGGTCAGAAAAAGGCGATCTGGAGCCAGGCTACTGAGTTCAAGGCCAGTTCCACCACTGACTGCCTTTAGTGAAGTCATGTAAGCTTGCTGGGCCTCAGTTTTCTCATCTGTAAAATGGAGATCATTATAATGACCCAGAGGGTCCTTGGAAGGATTAACTTGGTTAATACAGGCAAAAAACTAAAACCAATCCCTGGTATAGAGTAAGGCCTCTAGAAGTGGTTGCTGTTTTTACTTCTTTGCAGAAGCTTTGTGCAGCATTCACATGACCTACAGACATAACAAGAAGAAGCTTCCTTCTGATGAGCAGACTGTATATTCATGTATTGGATGACCAAACCTTTTAAAAATTCACTTTCCAAAAGAATTGCCAAACATCTCATATAAGTTGCTCAGATCTTGTTTCCCACTGTGCCCCCAGCACCGGAAACAGTGCCTGATATGTACAAGGCAGTCAGTCAATATTTGCCGGGTGCAGAAGTGAAATTAAAATGTAAGTGAATGCTGGGTTGCGAGAAACAAGGGTAAAGTAGTAACATCGACAGTGTAGGGATTAAGAATGACTGCAGTAAGCTTACTTTAAGCTAACTAAAAAGTTGAGAGAACAATAAAATTAGCTAAATTCTAGTTTCCAATAAAATAAACTATTTAAGGAGTTCGGAAGCAGGGAAGTAAAAACCAGATTGATTTTTTTCCCTTTAAGTATCAATTTGGGGCTGTTCTGCAAGACAAAGATTGTTTCCTGCAGGTTTCTTAAATTCAAGGAGTGACAACGATCAACGAGCAGAGGTTTGGAGGTTCATGGTTCCCTTTGGGGGTCCACAGACAGGTGTCTCATTGTCTGCAGTAACATCTCTCCTGTGTGTTTCAGGGCATGGCTTGGCATGGAGTTGTGATGTACTTACTGGCTTTCAGTGGGTCCCTGTGGGCCCCAGTTTAGCCCTGGCTGGCACTGGGAGACCTCATGTCCCTTGGGCCAAAAAACAGCATGCTCACTAATTAGCCCATGTTAGGGGCTGGCACATGATCTGTAACCAAGCCTGTGATTGTCACCTCTGATTTGAAGAGCTGAGGGTGTCCCCAGGCTGTGGCAGTCTGCTGGTGACCACACATGCCTTTTCCTAGACCAGAGCTAGAGAGAAACCGATGCCCACCATACTACTTGCCAGCTTTTGTTTTCATCTGGGAAGTTTCAAGGGCACAATGTCATTTGCAACAGTTTATCATCAATCTAGAATTTCATCAGTTTCCCCTCTACCTTAATTTGATTAAAAAATATGTAGTTTATGTAGCTTTCAAGGAAATAATTTTACAGCTTGTCCAAATGTCAGTGGGTTTTGGGGGATAACACTGGGCAGTAGACTAAGAACATTTTTACATTGTTTCCATTTTCCATTTAGCTCTTTCAGGGGAAATGTGAATTTTTAAAAATCGGATTGGCAGTGTGAAATAGATCTTGTCGACTTCAGGGTTGGCACCAGATTCTCGGTTCGCCTCCCCCCTAGCCTTTCTGAGCTACCTTCTGTTACCTTGGTGATGGGGGGAAAGCTGACCCCCCTCCCATGGGAGGCCTCTGTTTCTTTCCCAAGCCCAGAACAACGACTTCTCAAGGCAGCATTTAAAAATCAATATTGTAAGCAGGTAAGCACAGGAACTCTTCTTTTTTCCTTTGAAGTATTCCAGCAAGTTCATGAATCTAGTTCAAGAAAGAAGACCGGCTAGTCTCCCAGTAGGGGAGGTTGGAGGTGGGGCGGTGGGTTTCTGACAAAGGGATCTGGGTAACAGGATCCAGCTGGCCCGAGAGCAAACAGGGAAAACAACACTTGCTCTGAAAGGACTCCTCTCTTCCAAAGGCCTCTCTGTTAATTGATTTTATTTCTGAACCAGCAGAGCACTCTGTGATAGACTTAAAAACTGGACATTTAAAAAAAAATTCCCTTTGGATTGGAGGGAGATTAAGGATGAACCTGAGACTTTTCTCAGTATGTCTTTTTATTTTTAATTTTGAAAGATGTAAATATTTACATATTTAAAACAAGTTAAACCAGAAGAAAAAAAAAACCCAAACCTTAAAACCAAACAGAAACAAATGAAGAACCTAAAAATTTGTGTAAAGATCTCAGACCACACAGAGAAAATACTTATTTTAAGGGTTTTTAAACACAGTTTTCTGGGTGTCCAGTTTGAGTGGGGTATATTCTAAAGGCAAAAACATAAAGTTTTAAGCTTCATTTTGTATTTGTATTTTTAATGTTGTCATTACAATTTTAAAATGGTTTTGTACATATTAAGAAATAAAACAAATGAGTAAGTTTGTTAACATTTTTAGGAATTAGGATTTTTCAGTATAAGAAAAATAGGTACAAATATAGAAGAGCTTATAAAAATACTGTGATATTCTATGTTATATTAAATACTAAATTTTTTTTAATGGATGGCCATTATCTCTAAGAGGCAATTTATGGAAACCTAATGTAATTTGATCATTGTAGGCATTTAAGATTTTTAATGATGCAGTTTCATCTTACTTTCTGACAACAGTTTCCTTTTCCTCTGGGTTTATTTCTATCGCTTTTTCTTTTATGGTCCATGTTTAATTAGATGCTATGAGGAATGCTTTCTTAAAGAGTTCTTCCTAACAAATTCACAAGCACCTAAATAAATTCAGGCTGAATTTTCATTTTCAGATTTTAAATAAATATTTTAATGAGTGAGTGTGGGGAGAAAGGAAAGGAAATATCACACCAGGCAGAGAGCCTACTGGTCTCCCCTTGACACAGGACAAGGGGGAAACAGAGCAGTTCAAGGAAAAGTTACTGTCAAGTGTGAAGTCCTATAGAAATGTGGAGAGAATTTTACCATCTCCATCTGCTCACTAGTCATCACTGAGGGCCAACCCAGGTCCCCTCTACTTTAGTGAAGCCTTCTTAGCTGCTATAGGTCTATGCAGCCATCGTGTCTTTATCATTCAGGGGATTTTTGGACTGACTGTTATCATTTAATTCACAGGTCCCATTTCTTTATGAATTCTGTTCATTCAGTCATCAGGCACCTCCTGTTTGTACAGTACACAGTGCCCTGGAGCTACAATGTGAATAAGATGCAGCGGGTCCTCAAATAACACAGTCTAGCTGGGGGGAGAAGCGGGCCAACATCAGAAATAGCATGTGATACAAGAAATGCTAAAACAGCAATGTGTAAGACTTCCATGGTAGTCGGGAGGACAGAGAAGTAATTTTGCTTGTGTGGATGGAGAGAGAAAAGGAAAGAAAGAAAAGTGAGAGGGCAGGGGTCTTGTCTTGTAATGGCTTATAGAAAAGACTTGGATGCTAGGGGTGCACTGGTTTTTGGGGGGATCTTGATGGGAGGCTGCATAGGCAACCAGAAGCAGCCAGATCCTGGTGGAGTTGCAACAGGGCAAGAGGAGACAATGTGAAATATTGGAAGAAAGGAAACGCAAACCCAAGACCTGGATTATACCTGAGGTTGACCTTGGTTGTATATATATTCCTGCATCCCTCTCTCTCAGGGTTTTTCAGTAGCATAGTTTGAGGGTAAGGTTGGGTGGGGTGCTGTGTGCAGCCCTGTCTCATCTCATATTTCACAAAGCCGTTCATTCTGTAGGACCCGCCCCATCACAGGCCCAGTAGCCCAAGCAGATGACCAGCCTTGTTGCACAGACAAGTGCAAGTCTTGATTCTGATTGAGTGTTGAGACCAGGTGCAGTTAGGTCTGTTAGTCTTGTTCAGTAAATAGGAAGACACCAGAGAACTTGTCCTGAGTTGGCAGCCGTAGTTGGCATTTCACTTGCAGTTAGGAATGTTGAAATAAACAGTGGTCAGGATCTGCTCACATCAGCTCTACAGAAGGCTGCTCTTGCCCAGGGCAGCCCATTCACCCCAGATACCATTCTTGGTGCGCACGAAGGGTGCCAGATGTTCTTATTCCTTTAAGATGTCCCTGCCAACCTAGTCATTTAGCAAGAACATTCCAGTGGTGTCAACAAGCTCTCTTCTGCCAATAAATGAATTATGAATAAGTGTACTTTTAAACCAAAGTTATTTCCAGACCATCCATACATTGTTGGCCATTACTAATGAGGTTTACAAAATAGTAAGGGATTTAGACTAAGAGCAAAGATCTAAATGTAAGACCAGAAACTATAAAACTCCTAGAGGAGAACATAGGCAAAACACTCTCTGACATAAATCACAGCAAGATCCTCTATGACCCACTTTTCCAGAATATTGGAAATAAAAGCAAAAATAAACAAATGGGACCTAATTAAACTTAAAAGCTTTTGCACAACAAAGGAAACTATAAGCAAGGTGAAAAGACAGCCTTCAGAATGGGAGAAAATAATAGCAAATGAAGCAACAGACAAAGAATTAATCTCAAAAATATACAAGCAACTCCCGCAGCTCAATTACAGAAAAATAAACGACCCAATCAAAAAATGGGCCAAAGAACTAAACAGACATTTCTCCAAAGAAGACATACAAATGGCTAACAAACACATGAAAAGATGCTCAACATCACTTGTTATTAGAGAAATGCGAATCAAAACCACGATGAGGTACCATCTCACGCCAGTCAGAGTGGCTGCTATCCAAAAGTCTACAAGCAATAAATGCTGCAGAGAGTGTGGAGAAAAGGGAACCCTCTTACACTGTTGGTGGGAATGCAAACTAGTACAGCCACTATGGAGAACAGTGTGGAGATTTCTTAAAAAACTGGAAATAGAACTGCCATATGACCCAGCAATACCACTTCTGGGCATACACACCAAGGAAACCAGATCTGAAAGAGACACGTGCACCCCAATGTTCATCGCAGCACTGTTTATAATAGCCAGGACATGGAAGCAACCTAGATGCCCATCAGCAGATGAATGGATAAGGAAGCTGTGGTACATATACACCATGGAATATTACTCAGCCGTTAAAAAGAATTCATTTGAATCAGTTCTAATGAGATGGATGAAACTGGAGCCCATTATACAGAGTGAGGTGAGCCAGAAAGATAAAGAACATTACAGTATACTAACACATATATACGGAATTTAGAAAGATGGTAACGATAACCCTATATGCAAAAAAGAAAAAGAGACACAGAAGTACAGAACAGGCGTTTGAACTCTGTGGGAGAAGGTGAGGGTGGGATGTTTCGAAAGAACAGCATGTATATTATCTATGGTGAAACAGATCACCAGCCCAGGTGGGATGCATGAGACAAGTGCTCGGGCCTGGTGCACTGGGAAGACCCAGAGGAATCGGGTGGAGAGGGAGGTGGGAGGGGGGATCAGGATGGGGAATACGTGTAACTCTATGGCTGATTCATGTCAGTGTATGACAAAACCCACTGAAATGTTGTGAAGTAATTAGCCTCCAACTAATAAAAAAAATTAAAAATAAAATAAAATAAAATAAAATGATTTGTCCAAAAAAAAAAAAAAACAAAACTGGAAATAGAACTGCCATATGACCCAGCAATCCCACTCCTGGGCATACACACTGAGGAAACCAGATCTGAAAGAGACACGTGCACCCCAATGTTCATCACAGCACTGTTTATAATAGCCAGGACATGGAAGCAACCTAGATGCCCATCTGCAGATGAATGGATAAGGAAGCTATGGTACATATACACAATGGAATATTACTCAGGCATTAAAAAGAATACATTTGAATCAGTTCTAATGAGGTGGATGAAACTGGAGCCCATTACACAGAGTGAAGTAAGCCAGAAAGATAAAGACCAATACAGTATACTAACGCATATATATGGAATTTAGAAAGATGGTAACGATAACCCTATCTGCAAGACAAAAAAAGACACACATGTATAGAACAGTCTTTTGGACTCTGTGGGAGAAGGCGAGGGTGGGATGATCTGAGAGAATAGCATTGAAACATGTATATTATCAAGTGTGAAACAGATCACCAGCCCAGGTTGGATGCATGAGACAAGTGCTCAGGGCTGGTGCACTGGGAAGACCCAGAGGGATGGGATGGGGAGGGAGGTTGGGAGGGGGGTTCAGGATGGGGAACACATGTAAATCCATGGCTGATTCATGTCAATGTATGGCAAAAACCACTACAATATTGTAAAGTAATTAGCCTCCAACTAATATACATAAATGAAAGAAAATTAGCCGCAAAAATCCTCCAAAAAAAAAAAAAAAAAAGCAAGGTATCACCTTCAGTAAAGGTGAGCAGACACTTTCTCTGTCATTAGAATCATTTCTCAGGCTGTTAAGGCTTGTCCTTTTGGGATATAAGAAGTCTTTTCCCTGAACACGTTACAGAGTTTTTCTAACCACAGTGAAGGAAAACAGGACAGCTTCAGAGGTTCTTGCCTATTGCATTAAAAACTGAGTTCTTATGGGTTTAAATGAAGTGGATACTGGTATTTTAAAAACTGGTACTGGCATACATAAAGCTATACCACTGAGAGCTACAAACACCATACTTTATTTTGACCAAAACACAAATCCTTGGGATCATGTGGCTTTTGAACAGTTTGAACAAAGTCACACTAAAATGTGATGAGTAAATTCAGTGTCAGGTAGAATTCTGATTACTTGAAGCTTCATTAAGAATTCTCCTGTGGTCAGGTATAGGTACTCCAAGAGAAATAAGAATTAAAAGTGTTCAGCTTTAATGGGCTCTAAATCATGGATGGGGATGACTCTGTAAAAGAGGAGCAGGTGTGATCTTCAAGCCAGAGGCAATCCTTTTCACCATTCATTTCAGGCCATGGGCTATTGCACATACTCTTAATAAAACAAGATAAGGAAACTGTCAGATCCCCACATTCCT
The DNA here is from genome assembly GCF_963930625.1 of Muntiacus reevesi. Classification (NCBI taxonomy): domain Eukaryota; kingdom Metazoa; phylum Chordata; class Mammalia; order Artiodactyla; family Cervidae; genus Muntiacus; species Muntiacus reevesi. Next base: position 13,255,975 of record NC_089271.1, on the reverse strand, counting down.
GGAAGGACTCCCGTAATGGTCATTGGGAAACTAGGAGGGTTTTTCAGGAAGGCATTTATGCCACCATAGTTCAGTGTGGTACTGAGGGCCACCTTTGTGTAAGACCCTGTGAAGATGTGAGAGAAAAAGAGGAAAAATATCAGGGAGTTGGAAGGGCACAGTGGAAGGACAGACATATCCACTGCTAACATGCGTATACTCTGCTGAATCACCAGGCTAGTACACATGGCGGGTTTAGGGGAAGGCAGAACAAACAGGAGACTCGGCCCAGTCTGGAAGGGACAGAAACAGCAGGCCTGAATCTCGGAACCAACTGGCCTGGCAAAGAAGGGTGGAAAGAATCTAGACAGTACGAAGGAGATAGCATGAGTGAAGGTAATGCTGCTCACAGGTGTCAGTGTCCAGTGGAATAACCATGCTTTGAAGAGGCCTTCAAAACTTATGCCCATTGCTTTAAGCATGAAAATGGTTAATCATTTTTATCATGTGAAGCTTTTCTTGTAATGTGGTAATTTCTGTCTTTTTAACTTGTCAATGTCATTTCTAATGTCTTTAATTATGAATGTATCAAAGATGTTTCACCTGGCATAATTGCTCTTCTGCCCCCTCTGCCTTTTCTCTCCCTCTCTGCATGATCAAAACCAAAACAATGCAAAATTTCAAAGATACAGTACTTTAACATCACTGTCTGTAGGAGCCATCCACGTGGAGACTGGAGGGGCTCTATTTGAAACACAACATGGATTGAGTAAGCTCCAGGTTCAATAAAGAATAAAATAATGTTAATTTCCTTCTTTTTCATGAAACCTTAAGCCCCTCATGAAGCCCCCTTGCTCTGTTTGCTTACATGTAGATGATTATTTTTTAACATTATGGAAGGAAACCATGATGGCCCCAAATTTTCTTTCCTGGTCCAATTATGAATAGCAATTGGAAAAATTTAAATGCCTCATTTGGAAGGAAACCATTTTGAAGCCCAGAACAAGGCCCTTCTTTCCCACCACCTTCAGACCCCTGCCTCTGGCCAGTTTTCTTCACATGCCTGCCTGTGGCTGCTCAGCTTGTCAGAAGTCAGTACCCATGTACATCTTTGTCTGCCTTGGAGACTTTGAGTGTGTCTGAGTAACTGTGGGCACTTGGCTGGTGGATTTTCCCAGCATCAGGAACTGATTTAAGGCCATCTGTTACTGATTAGTCCAAAAGAAGTTTTGAGTGAGAGTTCCTGGTGACTGTGATTAAATGTTTTCATAGATTTTAAGTGACAAGAGTCTGTCAACTAGACAAAAGCAGCAGAGAGGACTTAGAATTGGGCAGAAGTCAGATGTAGGGAGTTGAGGTACAGGAAAAGACCAGAAGATCATCCTCCTTTCCATCCCAACCTCGGAATGAATTACAAGGTAGACTTGGAGAAGTCGGCCGGGTGGAGGTCCAAATAGCATCTTTGTGCATGTGTGCATGCTCAGTTGCTTCACTTGTATCCAACTTTTTGCGACCCCATGGACTGTAGCCTGCCAGGCTCCACTGTCCATGGGATTCTCCAGGCAAGAATACTAAAGTGGGTTGCCATGCCCTCCTCCAGGGAATCTTTCTGACCCAGGGATTGAACCTGGATCTCCTGCATTGCAGGTGGATTCTTTACCACTGAGCCACCAGGGAAACCCAATACCATCTTTATTACTAGTCACATCTGGAGAAGAGCAAGTGACTTGTGTCTGAGACCTTGGGGGCTTCCTACTACTTCCCCACTTTGTTACACGTGTCTAGGCAGAGCTGGACAGTCATAGACATCCTTTTTAGAGGCAGACTTATTACCTCATGGCAGAAGGAGAGAGAGAGGAAAAAAGAAAAGCCCAGAAAAAAGAAAAGCTAAGCTCACACTTCTTTGAGTTACCCTCATCAAGAGGGTACCATCCTTCCCCCCTCCCCTCCATCCTTCCATCCCTCCCCAGGGATGAGTAAGGAGGGCAAAGAGCAGCTGGAGTTGCCTCCTGGGGACATCAGGGAAGGGTCTGGAGGCTCCCACCATGTTCCCCAGTGCCTCGTTCTGTTAGCCTATTGGATTTGACACTTAGCAATGAGTGCCTCCCTCATGGAAGGAGAGGAGAAATTTATCAGCCTGGACCTCCTCCCACCAAAACGAACTTCTTCTGTCTGGGATAAGCTGGGCTAACCAGGAAGTTGTGAAATGGGCACAGAGGGTCTTTTCTTAACATCAAGGCACATCACATAGTCTAGGCTGCACATTGACTCCCTATCTTATTTCCCTGTCGAAAATATATGCAGCCAGGTTGAGTGGTGTATGAGAAGCCCGAGTGATAGCATAAGAAATATCTAGATGTTAAAATACCCCAAATTTGAACAGATCCCATCATCAAATCTCTAAGAAGAAAGTCAGATTCTGATCTAAAACTCATTGCCTTTATAAACCAAATCAAAAGAAATTATAATTAAAAATTCCATTCTAAATAAAATCCCAGAGGATAGTCACCCAATTTAAATTCTGCTCTTCTTGGGTAGAACATGGATTTTCTTTTTCTTTATAAGCATAGTAGCCTGGGTTGCCCTCCTGGACTTGTGGCCCCATCAAGACTGCTAAACTTAAATTCATTCTATCCAGTTCTCATTTGTCTTAAAAAAATATCCGTAAAACAATAGGACATACATTTACTATAATACCAGTCCTGGTTCCATGAGAACTTGTTGCACAAGCAAATCTCCAAGCTCTAGAGCAGTTATATCTGCAGAAAACTGATGTATGTGATCAGGCCAGAGCATCAACATTGTTGGGAGAATGAAGCCATGTATGTATAGTCTTCCATTCTTTGAGGTGAGACATTTGTGCCTTCTTGAGAAGTCAGATGCTTGTGTTGGTGGCAACTCTGGACAGCAGCTCTTAAGAACATCCTCCAGCCAACTGTTGAAGTCAGAGAAGAATATGAAAAGGTAATCCTGTGACCAATACATAGAAAAATGTCTTTTCTAATAATCTACCACTTTATGCTCTGTAAGATGACAAAAATCAGGAAGTTGGGTATTATCAAGTGCTGGCAAGGATAGGAGGAAACAGAACCTCATGCATGGTAGGTGAGTGTAACTATTCCTTGTGGAAAAATGTTAATTATTTGACTGAGAGCCACTGGGGGGATGGGGTTGGACGAGGGAATGATGGAGCAAAAATACAAAATAAGAGGGGTTTTCATGGGTTTCTCTGATCATGTGCCATGACCACTTGCGTTACATGTGCCCACAGTACGGGTGTGGGGGGTGGTGTGTGATGGGGAGAGAGAAGGAGAGATGGATTGATTTGTGTCCAGCAACAGCTTTCAACCTGTTTAGTGTAGGTAACCTCCTGTGTGGGTGATTTAGGGATTCTAGGATGTCCTCACTCATGCCAAAACACCTCGGCTACATTATCTAAACTGTACCATTAGAGAATCAATCCTTTGACAGTATGATAGATTGAAAGAGCATGGACTATGGGGTCAAGCAGACCTGGGTCTGCCTTTCAGCTCCATTGATCACCCCTGTGATCTTAGGAAAATTTGCTTTTGCACCTTCATTTCCTCATCTGCCAAATAGGGACATTAAGATGTAGTCGTTGAATTATTTGCATGGTATATAATGTGCCTAACCACAAAAAGAGTAATTCATAAATATTTGTTCCCCTTTCCCTTATCTGTCTCACTTTCTGTTCTCACATTCCCTTTTTATCATTAGGCTTTACGGACAGCAAATCCCTAGACCTTCTTGGGATGAGAAATGAAAATGGCTGCCATCTTTTTCAGGCTTAAAAGGCACTATATTCAAAGTCAGAGCTGTCAATAAAAATATAATGGAAGCCACATGTCATTTAAGATTTTCAGTAGACTCAAAAAGGAAAAATAAGCAGCTGAAGTTACTTTTGGTAATATACTTTAGTCAGTTATCTAAAATATTGTCATTTCAATAGATAACCAATATAAAATTATAATGAGATTTTTGTTGTGCTAAGTCTTTGAAATCTGTTTGTCTTTTTTTTTTAAACACAGCTCATCTTGATTCCTACTCACCACATCTCCTGTGCTCGGTAGCCACATGTGGGTGGTGGCAACAGTATTGCGCAGTGAGGCTCTGAGTGCTTTACCTGTCTTAGTTATCTTTCCTCCTGATTTTACCTGTGTTCTCTGGAAAACAGAGCCTAAGGCAGGTCTCATGTGCAGACCCAGGACGGTGGGAGTGAGGGAGACCAGAAGCAAAACAGATGCTTGGTGACACAGGAGGCCTGTTCAGAAAACTGTAGCTCAGAACTTTCTAATGAAGGAAGAAAGAGGAAGAATTTTTGTATCATCTTACATCTTTCATCCCTCTTTGGCCAAAGTCTACCCCAGGGATGCTAATTCCCTGCCCTTCCAGACTGTCCCTAGGCCCTTCCGATAGCCTCTGAGGAGGCCACGCACCCCATCCAGCAGCTTGGATCTTCATTCCAGTCTAGGTGTGGAGGTCTGTCAGGTCAGACTCTGTAGCTACTGTAGTTCCCACCCCTGTGGGGGCGATGGAAGCCATTCCGAACTTGACAGTCAACCAGGAGGGGTTGAGGTAGCTGGAGGTGTCAACACTGGCAGCAGCCATGGCACCCAGGGGCGTCTCCATAAGTGGCCAAGGCCTCAGAAGCCAGTGAAGCTGAGGGACTCTGAGGAGACACATAAAATGTGTCCAATCAAATTCTCATAACAACCTGATGAGGGAAGGACCCAGGGCACCATGAGATGGTCAACTCGCCCAGGGTTATGCATCTGGGGAGTGACAGAACTGGCCTTCTAACTGGATGTCTGGCTCCCAACCTTGTGCTCTTAGCCACAGACTTACATAGATCCTTAGCAATTCAGCACAACCCAACAGAAATCAGATTTTCTGCTGAGAGTGGGTTTCTTTTCCATGGGAATTTTAAAGACAGAGTGCGTAAGAGGAGAGATGGATGTTAAAGAGGGAACTCTTGACCCATCTCTCATCTTGCTAAGGAGCTAACCACTTCCTCCTCATCCAGGAATTATGAACAATCCCCTGCCCTAGACGGGAGATAAGTACCGACACTTTCCCTAGGTCTCTGGCCCTTCAGCAGCCTTGTCAACTCTTCAAGTTCTCAGAACTATTGCTGAATAGTAGGGAACTTCCTCTCTTCTTGTTTCTGGGTAGACAGGAGGCCCTATTTGATACTTTGGAGCCTTTGGAGACTTTCTTTATTCAGATGGGTTGGCGTAGTAAGTTTGGGGGTTGACCAAGGAAGAGACAGGTTCCTGAGAGGTTATCATGCGGTATTAAGATGTAAATGAAGTTCTTAGGGCAGAATGAGTCTAGAATTTCTGACAATATGAGATGCTTTTCAGAACCAGGCAAGACCTACTCTTCCTGTGGTTTCTGGCACTTGGGTTTGAGCCATAATGTCTGGCAGCAGTAGATATGATAGAGCGGCTGTCCACCTCCATCACGTTGTAGATGAGGATGCGGTAACTCAACTGGGCAAAAGTCATACGGCTCCATGTGGAAGGAACCTAGACCCAAACTCAGGTCTGCCCCATTTTATTTGCACATTAGGTCTGCCTTTATCACACCTTCAGCCCTTGTACATAAACTTGCTGAGTGTGTCTCTATCCAGTTTGGTAATGCCTTAGCTCATTTTCATGGAAGAGAGCTTCAGAATGAGCCTCCATCTTCTATCTCCACCAGAAGGGTATCTTCCGGCACTTGTCTTCAGACACGGGGATTATGTCAGAACATCTTGCAAGCGATTATGTGGGAGAAGCCCTGTGCCATAATTAATTCCCCCTTAGAGTGAAAATCAAAGCTTCATGTCCACACTGTGTTCTGTCTCCAGAGTTCTATGAAATTATATGTTTCCCAGATAGTTTCCCATGTCAATGCACTTTCTTATAAGAACTCTTAAAGCCTCTTAGTAAATACCATGTGTAACTAACAGAGATTAAAAGCATTATAAAGCTCTGTCAGGGATATTCTAGCATCAACTAATAGATTTGCTGACTTAGCCTTGAAAAACATTACCCATGGATGGGAGATAAGCAATAGGAAGTTTCCCTGTTGGCATATTTAGGGGCCATTTGTGATTTTATTGTACTGTAGCCTTTGTAGGATTACGGATGGATTATTCATCTAAGAGCTGGGCATTTGTTCCTTCTCGGTTTTTTATTTTCCAAAAAATTTTAGAATGTCTGTAACCCAATTTTGTGCAAAGATGCTGACTCAAAGAGTGAAGAAATCAAAGTCTGCTTTCACAATGAACATGTCTCTGATTAAATTTTGGGACCATGAGTCCTATCAGCATCTTTATTCCCTTCCTCTTTAGCTCTTCTCTCCTCATGATCCCCTCCCCCAAACACAAGGTAAGAAGGGGAGGGACTCGACTGTTCCTACTGATGAAAATGCTTCTTGAAAAAGGATGCTCTTGAGGCTAGACTGTAGAATAACTTGGCTATATCCACAAAGGCTGCTCAGCTGGACAGCTTGATGGTTGAGATTTTCTGTAATCCTGTATTATTGATAAAATTTTTAAATGTGGTCTGACCCTCTCTAACTATCACCCTATACAGTGTCATTGGCATTTTGCCCATGAGTTCCTTGTCTTCTCTTTGGGTAACACTTCATGTATGTGTCAAAATGTAATTAAGGGTTTTGATCCTCCCCACAATACCTTTGGCACTAAGGATGGGAACTAATCTCTCCCACTCCTTATCAGAATTCTTTAAAATAATAAAGAATTCTGAAATCAGAGTGCTTTGGATTGGAGACAGAAGACTTACCCTTTGGTTGAAGAGCATCAGCCTGTTCTCAACAACAAGAATTGGAATTTGGCTTTAAAGAATGGATGAATCTACTCTTCATTTCCTCAAAGCGTGCTATCTCCTGACGAAAGAGGAAGGCATGGTTCTCGCACAGGGGCCGTGGATCTGGGAGTGAGTTCCTTGAGTTGTATGGAGGTGTAAGTGGTGGAGAGAACAGATCTGTGCTGGTGGGTTTTCTCTCTGGCAAAGCCCTGTGAGAGCAGGAGTGTCGTGGCAGGAAGATGAGAGGGGGAAGCCCCGTGGGTGATGGGCTGGATGATGCTCAGAACTCCGGTGGAGTAGATCATCCTCTCTTAGTTGAAGCCTCTGAGCTAGTCCACCAGTAAAGTTTTTTCCACTGAGGTTCTTTTTTTTTGTGACTGGCAGGAAGAGAATCTGCCTGAAATAGACCAAGTGTATGTGCAACTTCGTGATAAAGAAGATGGTCATCTGTTGGGGAAAAGAGAAGAATAAGACAATGGGGACAACTGATTAAGCATTCATAGAAAGAAACCAGTTTGGCTTCTGATCTCACACCTCATAGGAAAATAAATGTGGCATAGATCAAAGAATTAAATATTAAAAAATTTTGAACTGGAAAGATACAGGCAAACATTTCATGTGACCTTTGCATGGGGAAAGACTTTTTAAGTTTGAAAGCATTGCAAGGAAAAGATTGGTAGATCTGACCCATGTCAGAATTGCTATAAAAAAGCCGAAAACAAACTGGGTGACTTTTACAACTTACAGTATTAAGAGTGAATAGCCTTCATTTATTTTTTAAAACACTGTCTCAGATAAATTGATAAGAGAAGCACCAAACTCCCTTGACCCCACACCCTGCAACTCTAGTTTTTCAGAGATTTCCAGGGTTTTTTTCCCCCTTTTCTTTTTGTTTTCCAGCAATTAATTCTTCCCTTCTATTTTTGAAGAAGGATGTATTGGGGAGAAAATTTAAATGTGTAACAATAGGGAATTTGTTGGAATGAGTTAACTTTCTAACAATCGGAGATTAGATGAATGGGGGAAAAAAGCCAATATTTAGAGCACATAATGAGTTAGAAAATTGCCCTGTGGTATAGTGTAATTACAGAGACCAGAAAAGCCAATAACTAGCAGTAGACAAGAGTGAAGTCACTCAATTGTGTCCGACTCTGTGACCCCATGGACTGTAGACTACCAGGCTCCTCCACCCATGGAATTTTCCAGACAAGAGTACTGGAATAGGTTGCCATTTCCTTCTCCAGAGGATCTTCCTGACCCAGGGATCGAACCCAGTTCTCCCACATTGCAGGCAGACGCTTTATCATCTGAAGCACCAGGGAAGCAGTAGACAAGTTTGGGAAATTGCTTTTCAGTCACATTACCGTGTTGACCAGCTCACTTTTGGCCACATTGCATTTGGCCATATTGCATTTGGTCATAAACTTGTAGATATATCAAGAGCTGTATTAAAATGTCTAGACCTTTAGACCCACAACTTCACTGAGAACGAAAAAAAAAATGTGGTTAAAAATTTACTTGGAAAGGTATCCGTCAAAAGTTAGCAATGATGTCAAAAAAACAAATGCTGAACATTAGGGTGATGATCCAACATGAGAGTGAGGGTCCAGGAATAGGTATATATACACTGCTTCTTTCTTTTATAAAATACTGAAAATTTGCGCTTGTTACTCTAGAGTAATTTGCATAAGCAGCATCTAGTAAGTGAGAATTCAAGTGCTTTTCCTAAAAAAAAAAATCACTCCATCATCAAAGGTTTCAAAATAGTTCTCAAAAAGATGTGAAAACACTTATTACAGCTCTGACATGTGATAAATTGCTGCCCCTTGGTTTTAGGGAAGGCCAGCATGGCAGTAGAATGAGTAGCATTCAGGGATAGATGGGTGGTAGTTATTTGTGAAAGGAGCAGTGGCCAACATGAACGATATTTCATCTTCTTTACCTCGCTTATATATAGCAAGCAACGTAGCAGGGAAGACATACTAAGCCACATGGCTTCCATGTGGAAGTAATTTCATCTCCTAATTAAGATCACATTTACGAATAAAAGCAGAGGAAGGAAACCAGCTTAACACGGGTATCATACTGAAAGCCAGGGGAAGCGGGAGGTCTTTGAAGGCTGGAAAATGAAGGTAGTTGAGGTTCCGAAGGAAGTGGTTTTGTAGACCACGCTTTGTCTTGGTTGTTTTGTGGTCATTATCGGAGTGGTGTCTTAGGCTCATTTAGGGTTTATTTCCAACATATTTATAGAGAAAGAGAGACGAGGCTTGTCTGGATTTGGTAGCACCCCTGTTGTTAGTGGTTAGCCAGAATTTACCCTTAACATCTCATAAAGAGTTCTGTTACTTCACTTCTAGAAGCTTTGCCTTCATGATATTTGAACTGTAAGATTTTAAGCTATTGGGCTTTTAAAATACAGACGGAAACCTTTAAAGATAAGTTTCCCAAATGCTTTAAACAGACAATTAAGTAATGAAAAGAAAGGCGAAAGGGGAACCATGTGGGATTTTAGTACCTGTGCAGGCAGTGTTAATCAAGACCAAAAGAGAGCAAAAGGACGATGACAATAATTTCTCTTATGGAATTGAGGTGCGTTAGTTTGGTTCATGCTGAAACAGATTTATGGAGAAATGTTTTATTTTAGGTTGCCTTGAACCAGTTTATTTTAATCCTATGGAAATAGATTGAGAGCAAAAAAGAATGATTTGTGGTAAATAAATTTTCATTCTATTTTGAGGGTCTGTTAATAGTTTAATACTGCATATGAAAATAAAATAGAACACAACAGTATGCTGAATGGCAAAATTTCTTTATGGCTGCAAATCAGCAGTGTGTGTGATGGAAAAATTAGGTCCAGATTTGCTCAAAGTGTATTGGAGACTGGTGTTAACCATCCTTGAGCTAAATGAAGAGAAATTACATTTGGTATTTCAACAGAGCTACCATAGAAGATCAAAATTTTAAAAAGCAAAACCTACCTGTGTGTGCATGTGTATATATATATATATATACACACACACACATACACACAGATTCATAGGAACAGCTTTCAAATTGAATTTTGTCTCAGTATAGATTAATTTAGATAGAATAAGGTACATACAGGTTTTGGGTAGTTGATTATTCAAGATGTGTTATGTTGAAACTGTCAGTGATCTGATTTTCAGTACAAAGAGACTAGAATCAGAATCCTGTTTTAAGCTGTAGATGTTGTAAAAAAAAAAAAAAATCTTCAAAAAGAATTTAAAACTTCCCTGTAGCCCTTTTCATACTGTGAGGTTGTAGGATATATTTGTGGCTTTTCTCATGGCTCTCATTGGTTGTTTTTTGTAAGTTTGTAAATTAATACATAAGTACAGAATTCTGTGTCTATGTGTGCAGATGCCTATCTGTTTCCCTGCAGTATTTTGGAGAGGCAGTATGGATTAGGTTGAAAAGCTAGAGGCAGGAAGAAGAGAAGAGCTAACCAGGAGGGCAGAGTTGATGGCTGAGGTTCGGGGCCAGAATAGCACGAGTTGACCAGCGGCGCCCCACACAGTCCTCACAGCCCTAGTGGCTCTCCCTTGCCCCAGCCACCTTCTCACTTCTCTACAGCTCTAGTCTGAGAAATCAGAACAGAATTTTAAAAAATTAAAAAGTGGGGGAAAAAACATTAACTTTATGACTCAGAATTTCAGAACCAGAAATACATTTCAACATCAGTGAAGTCTCAACATCAGATTTTCGGATGGAGTGAACTAAGCCCAGAAGAAGATAAAGGCGTTGCTAGTCACCAGGAAAAGCAATACCAGCATCAAAGCCTCCTGGATGACTTCTATGCATACATTTTGGGAGACTTCTAGTAAAAGTTAAACCAAGAGCCTCTTTGTGATTTGTGTCTTTGCTGTTGGCAGGGATACTGCCTTGGCCAGGAGGCAGAGATCAGAAAAATGCTTGAACCAAACAGAGATTCTTTTTTCTGAAAGAGAGTAAAATATTGCCTCGGAAGAGGAGTCATCTGATACTAAGTGAAGTTTTCCCTTGATCTTTTTAGGAGTAATTTTAGAAGGCTTCATTAGGCAAAACCAGATCCTTTCCAGATGGTGCCTTATACACCTCATGATGCTAGAGGATCAGATCTGTGTCCCGCGGGTGCTGCCCTTGTTTCATGTGTGTTCCAAGCTCCTCAGATTGATTGGGAATCTTTGGCCTCAGGTCACCCTTGATGTCACAGGTCTTTCTTCTTTCGTTTATGTTCCCACAGGGGAATTTGCCTTTGCAGTCTTTGAAGCTGTATGGATGCAGCTTGACCTCCTAAGCCACGTAAAAGCACCTACCAGACCACTTGAAGCCCAAAGCTTCAATTCATGGGACTTTATCAGGGAATAATCTTCTGATAGCATTATTTACAATTCTCTATTCCAAAACTTAATGACCAGACATATACTTGGGCCATACCTAATCACCTGTCTTGAAGAGAGGCATTTTACTGCATGTTGGTAAAGATATTGATAAATATACTATTATACTGTAAATAAATTTATTATTATACATGAGATTTTTCATAATGAAACATCATTTGGTAAATTTTATTGAACACCTACTATGTGACAGGCCCTGTGCATTGGCTCTGGGTGAAAAGGGCAGATATATGGCCATGTCCTCATGGAGTTGACATAGTGCAAAATGATGCCCTTATTAAGGATGGTAAAGGGCTCTGGATTCTGTCTTGTGGTCTATTTACACATCTGTGTTTCTATTGAGTGTAAGTTTTTGTTAAAAAATACAACACATACACAGAAAAGTACACAAATCATGTGTACGACTCAGACAATTTTCACTGAGTGAACTCATCCATGAAACCAAGAGACCAAATACTGCCAGACTCCAGAAGCCCCTTTTTAAACCTCATTCAGTTACTAACCATCCCAGGGTAACTACTTTTCTGATTTCTGATACCATAGACTCATTTTCCCTTGTTTTGAACTTTATAGAAATGGAAGCATATGTTTTATGTATTTATTTATTTGGCTGTGCCAAGTCTTAGTTGCTACATGTGGGATCTGTAGTTGCAGGACGTGGGCTCTTGTTCCCCGACCTGGGACCAAACCCGGACTCCCTGCATGGGGAGCTGGGGTCTTAGCCACTGGACTGCAAGGGAAGTCCCCAGAAGCATATGTTATATGATCTGTGTCTGGTTTTGTTTGTTCAGTACTATGTTTGCGAGATTCATCGGAGTTGTTGCCTATAATTGGGTTTATTCATTCTGCTTGCTGTGTCACAGTCCCTTGTATATTGCAATTTATTTATATTTTCTATCATTAAAGACATTGGGAATATTTCCAGCTTGGGGCTATCACTGACATTGTCACTGTCAAGATTTGAGTACATGTCTTTCGGCAAACATTTCTGTTGGGGATACACCTGTTGAGTTGGAATGCTAAGATTATTTATATATCCATCTGTAGTACATACTGCCAAGCAGTTTTCTCAAGTGTTTATATCAAGTGATAGTTCTACCAGCAACATGTAAAAGTTCCAATTACTCCACATCCTTGCCAAATTTGGCATTATGCACTTTTTCATCTTTGTGTGTGTTTTAACTTAAAAAAATAAGAACAGACCCACTGGGACTTGGTTACAAACAATGAAACATCATGAAGTTTATGGCAACAGTGATAATCCCTTGGATTTGGGGCTGTGTCAGTGATTCAGAATGGCAGTATATTGATTTACAAACTGCTGAACTGTTGATGGAATCAAAGCCACTGTTTATAATGAGAAATCCTGCAAAGGTTGGCCTTTCTTACATTTTGAGTTGTGGCGTTTTTAGACCAGCAGCGTTGGACCACCTTTTAATGCAAGAGAGCCAAATTAGAACAAATATTTACAGGCTATGCTCTTTGAATTTCAGAATGGACAAAACTTTACTGAGACCTGGAAAAGAAACATACTTTTGATATGTGTTAACCTACCATATTCAGGAGAAGACAAGAAGGGAGAAGGTTGTAGAAGCTGTCGGCCATTGAACTATTGACATCAGATCATATTTGAGAAATGGCTGTAGGGAGACAGCTGTAATGCTAAAATAGCTTGTCAACAATATTGTCAAGCTAGGAGGGTGAACTTTTAGACTGAAACCCTCAGGAGGTGGGTATATCGGTAGCCCATCATGCCCACTTTAATAGCATCTCCCAAGAAGGAGTTGTAAATATAATGGATCCAGGCCCTAGGCCCATGACAGTAGGGACCAGCTCAAGTAAAGATGAACCTTATTCCCGGAAAGATGCTGATGATTTCCTCTTTCTTTTCAGTCCAAGATTTACACTTACACACCAACCTTATATTTGGACTTTAAATTGGACCAAGGAGCGAAGCATGTGCAATCTATTCCTAAAGGTATGATGGATTCTGGGTTTAGTAATCCTTTCAGGGTGAAAAAAACCATAAGGGCTGCTTTCTGTGGAATGAGTTTGTTTCTGAACCTCAACACAGAGTTCTATGAACCTGTGTATGTTTAATTATGTTTAAATGAACAAATAGTGCTTGAGCTTTTCAAGTTAAGAAAATCAGGAGGAATTCATAGAATGTTAGGGCCAATCCATTGGGGCCACCCCTCATTTCATTGGTGTGAACACTGAGGCCCAACAGATTAATTACTTGCTCAAGGCCTTGTAAGGACTTGCTGGACACGGCAGGATGTTTATCCAGGTCTCTTGACTTCCCAGCCACTTTTGACTCACAATTCCTGGACGCAATCCAACCTGTGTTACTTATGAACAAGTGCATTCTTGATTGAGATACAGCTTTTGTTATGGAGGATTTACTTATAAATCACCATTTAAATCCAAAGAACAATTAGAAAACTCCCCAAGTATTTAAAGCCAGTTTTAGTTTTTAAAAGGGCCACCCCTGAAGTCATTAGGTACAGTATTAACCTTGGACCCATTCTTTTCTTTTTTGTTTTTTTCCACTCTGGCTACTTTTAAGTTCAGAAAGGTTTTTTACATGAATGCAATTAAACGTGCCTACCTTCATACATACTTTTTATAACAGTAAGTGTGACAGCACATATGCTTTAAGTTTTAATGCTGTGGGTTTTTTCTTTTATTTTTTGAGTTTGCTTCCCTCACAACTCTCTCCCCCACCTCTCATCTACCCATAGCAGTATCCTCTCTGTATCCTAGATCAGGAGTAGTTCAGAGATAATCCTTGAATAAGATCTTGCAGTATTTTTTTCAACACTTCTGTACACATATATTTACATGTAAATGTACACAAATATAGGGTTTTGTCCTTGTTTTACTAAAATGAAGTCATAAATAAATTTTTGCATCTTGCTTTTATGACTGAACCTCATGGAAATTCCTCAGGATCTGCTCCTTTGCCTTTGAACCCATTCTGTGCCCTAGGTTGACTACAATGCATTTAGCTCTTCCCTCGCAGCAGGTGCTCCCCTTGTTTCCAGTGCTTGGCTACTGCACACTGGTCTGCAATGAACATCCTTGTACCCATGTACTTCCTTAGGGGGGTTGTTTTGTTATGACAGGTTTCCAGGGATGATCACGAGCCCTATGCATGTTTAATTTTAAAAGTCTGGCAGATTGCAACTCAGAAAGGCAGTCCTGCGTTCCAACAGCAGTATATGAGACAGCAGTTTCTCCATGACCCTACCAATACTTAATGTGTGTGAAAGTGAAGTGAAAGTGAAAGTGTTAGTCGCTCAGTCGTGTCTGACTCTTTGTGACCCCATGGACTGTAGCCCACTAGGCTCCTCTGTGCAGGATTGTCCAGGTAAGAATATTGGAGTGGGTTGCCATTTCCTCCTCCAGGGGATCTTCCCGACCCAGAAATCGAACCTGGGTCTTCCGCATTGCAAGTGTATTGTTTACCATCTGAGCCACCAAGGAAGCCTGCGTGATTCATGTTAATTTTGACTCTGTACTTCACCACTACCCTGTATATTGCCTCATAAGAGAATATGTATGTCAGTTTACAAAGCCATACTTCTAGATTATTTTGTCATTATGGATTTTGAACAGAGTTGTTTCAAAGACGTTTGGGGACACATACAAGAACAAGCAGCTTAGAAATGCATGTTTTTCATTGGGTCACTGTAAATTCACTTTAAACAAGTCTGTTACAAACCTAGTTAGGATGCAGAAAAATGTGTCTTTTGCAGTATGTCACTTTCAGTTATAGTGTGTTCTCCACTTGCCCCCCATATACACTCATCCGTGTTTTCATTGTGTTAGCTGACAAATCTAAAGTTTGAGGCTTCCCTGTCCAATTCCAGGCAAACAATTTAGGTATTATAAAGCAGCACTTCTTATTTAATAGTTCTGGCTGCCTGTAATCCAGCATAAAAGTGAAAGTGAAAGTCACTCAGTTGTGTCAAACTCTTTGCGACCCCATGGACTATACAGCCCATGGAATTCTCCAGGCCAGAATACTGGAGTGGGTAGCCTTTCCCTTCTTTAGGGGATCTTTCCAACACAGGGATTGAACCCAGATCTCCTGCATTGCAGGCAGACTCTTTAATCCAAGATATTGGTTAGTAAAGTTATACTGTATAAATTTTAATATCAAATCATTCAAGTCAGGGTCACCTTTTGTCTTTTTAAACCACCTTCCTAGATCAAATTATGTTATAAAATCCAAGGACTGTCTAAATTTATTTTATCTGAGAGCTGTGTTTCATCAAATATTCCTTGAAATTGTAGCCCATTGGCTGGGTCCTCGTGTTTTGTTTATAATATTTTTATTGTTTTGTTACTCATGGTAAAGGGATTTGACATGGATGTCTGTGTTATGTTTGGCTTTTGTCATAAGCTTTGCAATCTCATGAATTTAATGTTGACTTTGTTGTACCATTACCAAACTAAAGGATAGAAATATAGGCATGCACTGCTGCCATCCCATTTCTGACACCAGGAAAATGCTTATGTCCTGAGGGACATCCAGTTAAGGGAGACTGGTAACATTTCTCATGAGTCAGATGAGGTTTTATCTGAATTCCATCCCATGAATAGTTTTGGAATCAATTTTTACCATCTCTTTACTTCCTTTGGGCAAGGCACGTTCCTGTAGAGTTGTGCTAATCTTGCAGAAAACAGATGTTTCATGCAGTGATGATTTGGAAGGCAGGAATTGAGCTAGGTGGTGCATCTCTTACAAAGAATCCAATTTGTTGAGTCTCTGACAGTACCAGATTCTTCTCACATTAGCCACACATTTTTCATGTTAGTTCTTGGCTAAAACTAATAATAAGTAGTTATGTTTTTTGTTTTGGGTTTTTTTCCTTTTTTTGCAGTGACTTTTACCATCTCTTGCAAAGCAGTGTGATTTCCCTTGCTGTAAACTGATGTCCAGATAACACTGTTTGTTATCATTCATTGAGAAGGTCATAAATCTATATTTCTAGGAAAATCTCAATCTTTTCCAAGAATCTTGTGCCTTCTGGTCCTCCTGTCCCCCTTTGTCTTCTAACTGACTGCATCACAGTTGGGCCCTCAGTACCCACTCTGTTTATTTTTTCCATCTTCCTTCACAATATTCCTGCTACTTGATGTTTAAAAGCATGATCTGCAAAGTTAAAATTGGAGAATTGTTATGGTATAGAAAAACTTCATTTCGTAAGCCCTCTTTGCTTCCCTCAACTTCTCGCTTTTCTTAAGGTATATGTATTTCTTCAGAGTGGAAGTGCAATGGGCTTCTTCCTTTGGTAGTGCCAGCTCTCCGTGGACCAGAGGGGGCTCTCTGATGGCGTTTGTCTCAACTCCTTAGATATTCTTTTGTGGACTCTGTGGAAATGAACTGGTCTTAATAGCTTGAGGACAAAAATCACTTTTTCCTCGCTGGCCAACCCTCCACCACGTCTTTTGCGATACTGGTGTGGTGACACTCAGAAGGACATCTTAGTTGTTGTTCGTCTCTTTTTGACTCACCGTTTCTACTGCGGTCAGGACTGCACTCAGGAATGTCCACAAGCACACGTACAACGGATGCTCCCCTAGTACTCCTAGCCTGGGAAACATCTTGGGAAACTACTCTGGCAAATCAAAGGTCTTGGTGCTAAGGAACTAGAAATCGATCTGGGATGCCATCAGGTCTACCCCTGGTGCATCTCCACCCCGCCTCAGTGGTAGATCCGGGAGGGACGAGTAAGACACCTGTGTCGATAAGGGACAGACTAAGTCTGACCAGGGAAGGAAAGCTTCGGTGGAGAGTCTGTCTACACCCCCATCTAGAGCAGGGAAGGACGCTTCTGGTGGAAAAAAGCCACAGCTGTGGATGCTGCTTTTTTCTCTTTTATAGATGGGAGCTAGCAGTTCCAGAACCATTTCTTTAAAATGTATTTAAAAAACTGGAACAAGTTCGATCCCCAGAATTTAAAAAGACACGCATGATCTTCTTCTGTGGTACTGAATGGCCACAATATCCTTTGGAAGATGGAGAATGCTGGCCTGTTGAAGGATCTCAATTATTACTGTTTTACAACTGGACTGGGCTTCCCTTGTAGCTCAGTCGGTAAAGAGTCTGCCTGCAATGCAGGAGACCCAGGTTCAGTTCCTGGGTTGGGAAGATCCCCTGGAGAAGGAAATGGCAACCCACTCCAGTATTCTGGCCTGGAGAATCCCATGGACAGAGGAACCTGGCAGGCTACAGTCTGTGGGGTCACAAGAGTTGGACACGACTGAGCGACTAAACACATACATACATCAGTCAACAAAATTTCTTAAGAGAACATACAGCTTATCCTATTATTCTATAATAACAGAATAGTGGCTGCACAAAGATGTCCACATCCTAGTCCTGGAACCTTTGAATGTGTTACCTTACATGGTACAGGGGATGTTACAGCTGTGATTAAATTAAGGATCTTGAGATGGGGAGATTAGCCTAGGTAATCCAGGTGGGCTGATGTAATCATAAGGATCTGCATAAATAAAAGAGGAAGATGGGAGTCAGAGTGAGAGAAAGATGTGACTCTCAAAGCAGAAACAACAAAAACTGGTTAGAACCCACTAGGCCTAAGATGGTGGAAGATTTGACTTCCACTAGACCTTGAGCTTCATTACCCGCTCATTATAATACTTCAGCATATGCTAACTGACACACCCACAGATGCTGTGACAGTTCAGAGGCTAACCATAAAAGGCCAAAAAGTGGGTGGTGGCCCAATCCCTACCCCTTCCCCAAAATAGCTTGACTAATCCTCCCACTCATTAGTGTATGAAGTTACCCAGCCCATAAAAACTAACCATGCCTTACCCTAGGGCCTCTCTTACCTTCTGGAAGGGCCCACAGTCTGTCAAGAAGTGTGCATCTCCCTGAATAAATCTGCTTTCACTCTGCTTCAGCTCCCTTTTGAATTCCTTCCTGCTGGAAGCCAAGGGCCCATCCCAAGGACTCACCAGAGATCTAGGATGTGACCATTCTCTCATACCCTCTTCTCCTGCAAGAAAATCATATTCTCTGGGTATAGAAAATTGACTGGAAGCAACCAATTAGGGGCTGTTTCTCTCACCTATATGATTTTATCTGCAAAAGAGAAGAAAGAAACAAAATAAATACGTTCCTTGTTTCATCCTTTGTGCTCTCCTGAACAAAAAACATTAAAGCGTTGAAAATAAAAACACATCTCTAAAGTTGAGAGGGAAAGGGATTAACAAACAATGCCGTCATGACAAGGACACATCAAACAAATCCAAACTGAGCGGCATTCTACAAAATAACAAGTCTTAGAGTAACACTGAAACATAGACATTACCATGTGTAAAACTGATAGCCAGTGGGAATTTGCTCTGTGACACAAGGAGCTCAAATCCAGTGTTTTGTGACAACCTAGAGGGGTGGGGTGGGAGGTGGGATGGGGTGGGAGGTGGGAGGGAGGTTCAAGAGGGAGGGGGCGTATGCATACCTGTGGCTGGTTCATGGTGATGTTTGGCAGAAACCATCACAATATTGTAAAGCAATTATCCTCCAATTAAAAATAAATAAAATAATTTAAAAACAAAATAAGTCTGTACTTCTAATGAAGAAAAAGACTGAAGAACCATTTCAGATGAAAGGAGATTAGAAGTGACAATTAAATGCCACACGTGAACCTGAATTCCATCCTGGTCTAGACATGTATTTTTCGTTTTGCCCTAAAAAGCATTACTGACACAATTGGCTCAATTTAAATGTCTGCATATAGCTTATAGTATTACATTAATGGTCATAGTTTTTTCACTGATATTGTATCAATGTCATCATTTTTATAAGTGCACTCGGGTTATATTAGAAAATACTCTTGGTTTTAGGAAATGCTTGCTGAAAATTACTTCAAAGTAAAGGGGTATCATGTCTCCAAGTTTACTCTCAAGTATTTCAGGAAAAAAAACAATGATGTGTATTTCTAGAGAGATTGATAAAGCATATGTGATTTCAGGTTCTTTTGGAGAATCTGGGTGAGTGGCATATGGTAAATCTCTATTTTGGTAGCTTTTCTGTGTCTGAAATTATTTCAAAGTAATAGTGAAGTGAAGTGAAAGTCACTTAGTCGTGTCCAACTCTTTGCGATCCCATGGACTGTACAGTCTATGGAATTCTCCAGGCCAGAATACTGGAGTGGGTAGCCTTTCCCTTCTCCAGGGGATCTTCCCAACCCAGGGATCCAACCCCGGTCTCCCACACTGCAGGTGGATTCTTTACCAACTGAGCCACTAGGGAAGTCCTCAAAGTAACAATTAGCAAATACTGTGGTGGAATAAGGAGGAAGAGAGAAATATCCAGTGGATCTGCCTGCTGTCCAGGAGGCCAGGCATGGGGTCCATGGTGAATGAGCTGCCTGCCCAAGCTGGGTGTCGCAGTATCTAGGGGGAAGCTCTTAGGAACCAGCACTTCTTTGGGGTGTGGCATCCAGTGTGACCCACAGTTTGGGGAGAGGTTCCTGCTCTCCTTAGCCCTGTTGCCTTCTCCCCTTCCCAACCCAGAGCCAACCTTTGTCATGGATTTGGTGTGTCACCAGGCCATATTTTTCTACTTTCTCTACATGTACATGTATAAGCAGTTGTTGGAAAGCTCATTGAAATGAACTTAAGACTGAGGGAGGAGGAAAATGAGTTGGGTTAAGGCAAGGAACATAGGCCAAGAAAAGTTCTCACTAGGGATGTTTGCAGGAATTGGGAACCTCCCTGGAAATGAGAGCAAATGCCACAGAGAATGATTTACGTGTTTAAAAGAAAAGTTTTACACGTCATCTGTTGGACTGTATGTAGGAGGTCTGTCTTAAATGTGTTTCCAATTAAACCAAGCAACGGGTCCAGGGATAAAATGTGACCTTCCTCCCAACTCCTGTTCTGTGTCATAGCCTCAGGGTGGGAGGGAGAGTCCTTCCCTGCTGTGAAGAGCCAGTGACTTGGAGACCTTCTTTTCAAGGCCTGTGACCTGAGACAGCAAAATGTCAGGATGTATCCATTTCTGGTGCAGTACAGAAAAGTGAGAGGAAAGATAGAGGAAGAAAGACTGATGGGAAGGACGTGGAAATCACACAAGAGAACTCTTTGTTGATATAATCCTGCTCTTAGCAGAGAAGGATTTCCAAGAAAATGTGGTAGTTTGTAAACATATATAAGCATTTACACAGTTTGACTGTTGTTTTGCTATAGCTTTAAGAAACAAATGCTTAGTGGATATTAAACAAGGTTTAATAGAAGTGCAGGTAGACAACATGTTAAAAACAAGGAAAAAAGGAAATTACCCTCTGTTTCTATTTTATTCCCTCTGTACCTTCTAACCAGTAACATGAGTTGTGTTAGTAGTGGTGAAGGTGAACTCTCTATCATAATAGAAGATTTGTGCAAGGAGCAAAAATAGTGAATGCACATAGTACATTGACCTGGCCATTTAGTCCTTCTGGATAAAAGATTTAAAAAGATAAAAAGGGAAAGAAAACAGACCAAGGCAATTAAGTGTGGACTAATTTTCTGCTTGGAGGATGAGGAGGAATGAAGCAAAGGAGGTGGAGGAGAAATGATATTGTAACAATCACAATGATTCCAAATAAAAACCCGCTTGAGCAATTGAGAACTTTGAGGTTCTGTCAAACTCAGAAACCATTAATTTTTTTTATATCTTTCCACCATGAGCATAGGATCTATTATGTCAGTCACAGCGTGTTCTTGCAATGGAATGCTTTGCAGGGTTTCCCAAGGATGGGTTATTTCTCTATGTTTTGACATGGAAAGGTATCCAAAATAGAATACTGAGTTCTAGTTTTTAAGCAAATAATATAGAGTGCATTAAAAAAAAAAAAAGGAACTTCCCTGGTGGTCCAGTGGTCAAGACTCCTGGCTTCCAGTGCAGGGGGCATAGGTTCAATCCCTGGTCAGAGAAGATCCCACATGCTGCATGGTTCATCCCCGCCCCCCCCAAAAAAGAAAAACTGAAAGCATAAATATGAAATTGTTAATGATATTTATGGGCTGGGAACGGCTAGCATGTGTTTTCAGCATCTAGCATGAACCTCCCTCTTCCATACTGCACACAACATGGAAATCCATGACCTTGTCTTTCTCTTCTGTCTCCATCACAACCAGTTCACGTGAGTGGTAGCTGGGCTCTAGATGATGGGAGGTCATGTTCAGAAGACTGAGCCAGTGGTGCAGTAAGGAAGCAAAAGTGCGCGTGTGCTCTGAGCAGATAGATTTACTTCCAGAGCCCTTAAACACATTCTAGTCAAATCTTGGGGAGGAAAAACTGAATGGAAAAACTGGATGATGAAAAAACATCATCCAGCATCCACCTGAGTGTCTGTCTTTGTTTTGCCATCCTTTAGGTTTTCTGAACCAGACTCAGTTTATGTTAAGTTTGATCAGTCTTGCCTTATTGTGTGGGCCCCTCTTGCACATTTTAACCCACATCCCCAGTGTCTACTTTGTCCTCTATAATTCTTCACCACATTGACTCTCCCACAGACCTCAGTCTGGATCCTGCCCTTGTACCTTGGACACAACCCTGCATTCCCTGCGCAAATCTTCTTTTTCACCAAAGACACACAGAGTGATGTCCTGATTCTGTTTTGAGCTGGCCCCTCCTACATTCATGTCCCTCAGTGGCACTGAAGGATCTCCTCTGGGCCACAAGGGACAGTACATAAATATCTGTGGAAATCCAATGCCGGTGCCAAGAGGGCAGAGAGTGGATTGTCTGTGTTTCTGAGTTCTTGGCAAATGCTATGTATCCTCTTTGCAGAAAAGCTTATCCACTTGAAAAATTCTGTGGACAATTCCAAGGAGGGTCAAGCCATCTGAAGCCCATTCATACCCCAAAGATTATGCCTCTCCACATCCCTGGAGCTGATGCTCCGTTTTAGGACAGAAAAGAGAGTGTTCACTGGAAACTAAAATGCAACTTTAGGAGAAGCACATTTCTAGCATTCTTTTCACACTTAAAACTGCTTGGAGGTCCAAGGAACTGAAGATAAGCCAAACTAGTGAGTTGTAGTTATTAGCATGATGTTCTACCTGGAAGGAACAGCTTGTTTATTAGCACAGCTGTTGGCATATAGGTATACAGTCAGTAAGTAGCATACTGTCTGCTTGGGCGGTTCTTAAACATTTGGTAACAAGTCATTTAGGTTAAGTTCTGTGTGGTATGTGCATGCGCACGTGTGTGCACATGTGCATGAATTTGTGTATGCAAGCATGCATGTGGGAGTGTGTGTGTTCTAAGCAGTTTATAGAACTTAAATGTAAAAAAAATATGTATCTAAAAGATTTGATCTCCAAACTTACCATTTATATCTGTTATATAAGCTTTTATGTTTATATTTCAAATAGAGATATTATTAAATATTTGATACTGTTATCCCTTTGTTCCTTTTGGCATTATGGACACTAACCTTTTAATGTTACTGGTCCCTTTTCAGGGTGGACAAGCTTCATTTATACCATATCTGGAAATGTGTATATTGGTAAGTGATGAGTCTGTTGCTTTGGATTCAATTGCAATATAAACTACTGCCAGGAAGGAAGGATAAGATGAAACCTTTCGTGTAATTGAATCCTTTGCCTCCTCCTGTCCAGCACTAGCCCTCTCTACACTGTAGTACATACTGGTATCCCCAGGGCAGGGCACCTCTCAGCTTCCAGCATGTTCAGTGAGGGAGAAGAATAACAGCACCAGTCATGACAGGAGCCATTTTACTGGAGCCTGTGTGCAAATGTCAGGTCCAGCCATGATTGTGTGGGCTGACACCTCGCTAAGTTGTTGGCAACCCCCATACTGATAAAGGGGCTTCCCAGGTGGCGCTAGTGGTAAAGAACCCACCTGCCAGTGCAGGAGACTTAGGAGATGTGGGTTCAATCCCTGGGTCGGGAAGATCCTGGGAGGTGGAAGAAGGTGAATTTGCTGTCCCAGGTGCTTCTGAGAAGTCTCAAAGTGAGGCCTTTTCTTTGAGTTTCCTGGAGGGATTCTATTCAAGCTATCCACGTGAATGTGCCCCTGGTAACACATGCTTCCTTGTCTGCCTTCCCTTTCCTGTCTAACTTTCCCACTGCCTAGACGTGTTTCCTGGGACTGCCTCCCAGATCAACTGCTTGGACTCAAATATGCACCTCAGGCTGTGATTCTGGGAAAAGCTACAGTAAGAGAACTAGCCTCCTTTCTCCCACTCTGGGCTCTTCATGGACAGGATAGGTGGTGTGGATGGGGGTGGTGGGAATAGAGCAGACCATCTGACCACTCCAAGATGCAAACCAGGAATCCCATTTCTGAGACCCTCTTTGGTTGGGGGCTCTCCACCCCAACCTGCAGCACAGCCTCCTCAACAATGAACTTGCTGTCCTGACATGACTACCTCCTTAGACAACATACTCCCAGCCCCAGACAGCTGACTTCCGGTACACTCTGCTCAGGGTTGGAAGGCCACACCCAGAGTCATTTAAACTATTCTTTATATTCTCCAAAATGGGAGTTATCATTGCCTGAATTTAATCTTCTGAAAAATAATGGTAACCCAGAGCTTGTGTGTTTTGATTTTATATCATAGAAATGGGCTTAGTTCCTCTATTACCAATTAGCATTTCAATTATGGTTCAGAAGCAAAATTCATTTCTTTTGGCATTTGAGAAAGTGTGAAAACGATTTAGTAGTAGTATCATGAGTCCATTGGCATACACGTTAAACTGTTTTAACCATCTGGAAGGGATGACGCATCATTTGTTTTTTATGATCTTTTGAAAATCTTGGTTTTCACATAGTATATACTTTCTACAAATGGAGAGTAATAGCCATTTTTAAAATGGAGGTAGCACCCCTGACTTAGCATTTCAAGAGAAATAAAATAATGCACAAATGGAAAGTAATAAAGAAAACACATGGATTCAGAGCTGGTTCGGATACCAGAAATGTATAGAATGTGAAAGGACGGGGGCAGCAGATTTTCTCCGAAGGACCAGGTAGCAAGTATTTTCGTCATTGCAGGTCGTACAGTTTCTGTTGCAGTGACTCATTCCTGCCTTTGTAGCACAAAGTAGTCACAGGTGATACATAAACGATTGGGGTGGTTGTTCCATTGAAACTTGATCCATGGCCAGTGAAATCAGAATTTTATACATTTTTCATGTGCCATGAACTACTCCTCTTGGGATTTTTCCCGATCATTTAAGAATGTAAAAACCCTTCTTAGCTTGTGTGCTCTACAAAAGCTCACATTTGGTTCTGGTTTTACAGGCAAGGAAAAATTTTTCCTCTACCGTTCTAGGTTCTCTTTTTGGCTGGGCTATGAGCTAAATCAACATAAGACAGATTAACAGTAGAAAAACAAGCTTAATTACATACATACAGGAGTCCTGTAAGATATGAGACCCAAAGGCAAGTTGGGCAGATGCCGTCCTGAGCTAAAGAATGAAACAGGGACCTGGGGCTTCAAAGGGGAAGAGGGTGATTCACAGGATGATAAGAAGAGCAGATGTGGGGTCATGAGCCATGCACATGGGTCATTCAGATAAAAAGTTACCTCTGGTGATAGTTCTTTGTACCAGGCTCCTTATGTGAATTCCTTTAGGTAGGAATCTTTTGGGCCTTGATTGTCTTCAGCTGAAAACAATCCGCATACCAAAGTGGCATATCTTGGAGAGGCTCTGAACCTGTTCAGTTTAAATGGCACTGTAGAGGTTGAAGGGGAGAAAGATGAACAGATAATCTTCAAAACCCATTTCAGCCAGTAGGTACAACCTTGTTTCCTGACCGACCTTTAGTCCAAGAGTTTAACAAGTGAAAAGAGTTCAGTGGTTTGAGGGATAAGAAAGGCTTACACACCCACTTGTTTTTCTCAACGTGAGGCATGATTTTCCTGAGTCATCTCTGCTCATTGGCCCTGTCACTTCTCATGACCATGAGCCACAAGTGCAAAACATCTGGCAGGAAATGGGGTCACTGTCTGGAGTGCTGGAGCAAACTTGCATCTGTCCAGGGTAATGGGGACCATGGAGAGGATGTAGATCATGAAACTGCTCTCCTGGGAATCTGCTTCAGCCAATGAGGAGCTGACCAGATGACCTCATTTAAATTTTATCTCCTTCTGTTCACCCTCTCCTCCCCCGAATGGAGATGGTAATGAGAAAAACAAAAGGGCAAGAACAAATAACTAGAGAAGAAACAACAAAACAGAAATAATGTGTGCTGACCTATAAAATCTAGAGAGAATCCCAAAACTGCTCTCTGATTTTATTGCCTCAATTTTATCTTGATTATAAAACCTGGATGGCACCAGCCAACCAGATGGCAGGAAGTGATAAGCAAGTAATTGTCTTTTTCAAGCTGTCAGGTACCTCCATTCTATTGAAATAGATGTTATAAATATGTACTTAACTATGGGGCTGGAATATATAGACTGCAGTTTGGCTGGAGAAGGTAGCCTGGGGAATTCCATAGATGGAGATTTAAAAGGACTATTAAAAATATTAATTGATACAGGAAGTACTTAAAAGATGGACATCAGTAGATTTAGTTTGAGTAAGAACAGATGGAGTTTGAAGGTTAGAAAATGCTGGACATTAACTAGTTGTCTAAGTTAGATTCTTTTTCTTGAGTATTTTGTTTTTAATTGGAGGACAATTGCTTTACATTGTTCTGTTAGTTTCTGCTCTACAACAAAATGAATCAGCTGTATGTATACACATATCCCTTCCCTGTGGA
Source organism: Muntiacus reevesi (assembly GCF_963930625.1). Lineage (NCBI taxonomy): Eukaryota > Metazoa > Chordata > Mammalia > Artiodactyla > Cervidae > Muntiacus > Muntiacus reevesi. The sequence continues at coordinate 13,229,993 of NC_089271.1, read as the reverse complement.
GTTGCCTTCCCACCTCCCAATCCCACCTCTTTAGGTCATCAGAGAGCGCCAAGCTGAGGTCCCTTCATTATACAGCAGCTTCCCACTGGCTATCTATTTTATGCGTGATAGTCTATATATGTCAGTGCTACTCTTTCAAGTCATGCCAGCCTCTCCATCCCCCTGTGTCCACGAGTTTGTCCTCTATGTCTCTGTCCCTATTCCTGCCCTGCAAATAAGTTTATTAGTATCATTTTTCTAGATTATGTATATAACCGTTAGTATATGAAATTTCTTTCTCTGACTTACTTCACTTTGTATGACAGAGTCTAGGTTCATTCACATCACTATAAATGACCCAATTTCATCCATTTTATGGCTAAGTAATATTCCATTATATATATGTACCACAATTTCTTTATCTGTTCTTCTGTCAGTGGACATCTAGATATTTTTAAGTTCATAGTGAGTACTTCCCTGGTGGTCCAGTGGTTATGAATCCACCTGCCAATGCAGAGGACATGGGTTCTATCCCTGATCTGGGAAGATTCCACATGCCGTGGGGCAACTAAACCCACATGCCACAACTACTGAGGTCATACTCTAGAGCCCAGGAGCCACAGCTGCTGGGCCTATGTGCTACAGTTATTGAGCCCCCTGAGCCTAGAGCCTGTACTCTGCAACAAGAAGCCACCAGTCAGAAGCCCACATACCGCAACTACAGAGTAGCCCCTGCTGGCTGCAGCTAAAGAAGGCCCGCGTGCAGCAGCGAAGATTCAGAGCAGACAAAAATAAATCAATACTTTTTCAAAAAAAATTTAAAAAGTGAAGTTCATGGTGAGTATGGTGAAGCCATATGCTGCTGCTGCTGCTGCTAAGTTGCTTCAGTCGTGTCCGACTCTGTGCAACCCCATAGACGGCAGCCCACCAGGCTCCCCTGTCCCTGGGATTCTCCAGGCAAGAACACTGGAGTGGGTTGCCATTTCCTTCTCCAATGCATGGATGCATGCTAAGTTGCTTCAGTCGTGTCTGACTCTGTGCGACCCCATTGACGGCAGCCCACCAGGCTCTTCTGTCCACAGGTTTCTCTAGGCAAGAATACTGGAGTGGGTTGCCATTTCCCCTCTGGGTGAAGCCATATAATTGCCCGCTAATAACACCCTGAGGCTTCCCTGATAGCTCAGTTGGTAAAGAATCCACCTGCAATGCAGGAGATCCCGGTTCGATTCCTGGGTCAGGAAGATCCACTGGAGAAGGGATAGGCTACTCACTCCAGCATCTTGGGCTTCCCTTGTAGCTCAGCTGGTAAAGAATCTACCTGCAATGAAGGAGACCTGGGTTCGATCCCTGGGTTGGGAAGATCCCCTGGAGAAGGGAAAGGCTACTCACTCCAGTATTCTGGCCTGGAGAATTCCATGGACTGTATAGTCCATGGGGTCACAAAGAGTCGGATACGACTGAGTGACTTTCACACAATGCCCTGAAGAAGTGATGGAATTAGCAGAACTAGAATAAGACAAATAGAATTAGTACTTCCTTATTTAAGAGTATATTTGAAATGTTTTATGATTTTCCAAGATCTTCTTATTTTCTGATACATTGTGTTTTTTTCAAGTCTTCCAGGCTGACTATTGAATAGTAGCTTTAAAAATGGTGCAGGAGAGAGACCTTTGATAGCAGTCTTTTATTGAGGGAACAAGTATCTTGACCAGCCCTCAGCTGAAATCTTCTGTGGTATATGATTTAAAAAAAAATTAAAACAACATGATCAGAAAACCAGCAGATCCCTAGGATACCAGTACTGAACGTCTTCCCTGCAGCTGAAATGAAAATGACATTACACCTTAACAGAGAGATCAACACGGTAGAGGAGTTTATATCCTGTATGCCTTGAAGCTTGGGACAGTTTGTCAACTTGGATGCCAGTCCTCTAGCAGACCGAGTATCAGGTATACTGTTGAGGCTTAGAAAATATATTTAGAAATCTAAAAAATATTTGTTTGTGGTTATTGAGATGACAACTAACTGGTTTATGTGGGTAGTAAAATGTTTCACAGTTATTTAAATAAGTTGTAATTAATGCTCACTATGTGCTCTGCCCTTTACTTTCGGTTCTGGGGGTATGAAAAAGTTTGACACAGCCCGTGAATCTCAATAAAGGTGGGAAAACACACAAGAAGGCAGGTGTGATTCTGAGGCACCTGAAGGCAGTGTTTTCAAATCGGTTTATGCCGGTTGCACCAGTGATTGCAGTTATGCGATTTAATTGAATAATATTTAAATTTAACAAAATAAGTGTGAAAAGAGTTTGTATTTCTAGAGCAACTAAAGTCAAATGCTTTGTAAAAGTGAATTGTTAAAGAAAACCCCTTGAGTGAGTATGGCAGAGATGACAGTAAAAGCTTGGGGGAAGCTGATAATCTAGCAAGATTTCAGTGGTGCATTATGGGTATGCTTCAATCCAATACAATTTCTAAAAAATGGCAGATGGATTCACATTTACACTTTGAATTATTGGCATATAAAATTGATGATACCAAAATCTGTGATAGAAGTACCAGAATGTAGGGGTCAGAGAGTAAATGGGATAGCAGGTTTTGTAAAGAGAAGAAGAAAAAGGAAACCTGGTGTATGGGGAGAAGTTTCACAGCAGTTAACCACACACTGACTTTAAAGTATGTTTGAAAGTATTTTGCCCTTTCATGACTGTTTAGGCAAACAAAAATATTTGCAATTCAATTGTTTTCTGTTAAATTTTCCTTAACTGCACTATTAGATTTAACATTCTTGGCGAAGCTTCGCAATGGAAACTATTTATTATCTGATTTGGCCTGATTTGTAATTGAAAGTAGTCAGAACCAATAGAATGTATTTTCTTTGAGACTTATTTTAGGTTCAGGAGATAACCAGGTGGATGAAACAGCATAGAAATGACATGAAGATACAATCAGTCTTTACTTTCTGTGATCCTGTTTTAAACGTTTCATTAAATAATACAGAAGCTAAGGTACATTTAGAATGATTAATCTGAAAAACCCAACCTTCTAGTGTCTATAAAAAAGGTCTGCCTTACAGTGGAGCATTTCAAATAACCTCTTCAAAATCAACACTGTGATTCCTCTCCTAGATCATCAAGTAGAATGGCAGAATTGCATTTGGTATAAAATTAGAATGAACGCTCTTAGGGAAATATGAACTCTTTCTAAATTAAGATTTTGTTACAGACCAATGAACTGCAGTCAAGCAAGCTACCCTGATAGGAGGTGCAGAGAAATCCCAGTTCAGCATTTTTTGAAAGCTGTCTCTTGCCAGCTCATTCTATCAAAACATAACAAAAGGGGCTTTATAAACTGTTTTGGTCTCTCTATCATAAAACATCCTACATGATAAAATTAGGGGCTGGGGTAGACCATATGGGTAATGGGTGTTATATACAAATTTGTTGAAGATAGCAACTTGGTTCATTGCTCACAGAAAATCTCAGTATAGCACACTTAATAAAAGGCTGCTCCATTATCACAGTGAAAAATATTACCCCACTCTAAATGAGGTTATTCTTAGACTCTGAGACGTCTCTTTTATTGCCACATCCTTGCATGAGTGGAAAATCAATGGAGTTTATCATTCACTGCTATGACAACTGTTAACCTAAATCTTTGGTGGAGAAGAAGCCTTTAGTGATGTGATGGGGCTGGCTCTTGGCAGCTCACAGGATTTGGTTGTGTACATCTTCCCTGACCTCAGATTGGTAGCTTGAAACTGGTCACAGTAGGAGCATTTACACCGTGGAAATTGGCACACACTACACATCAGGTTGATTCTTCCCCTTGTCCTTGAAAGCAAGTTGGTAAACATTAACCAGCACACTACTGCCTCTGAGACAAAAGTTCTTTTCTTTTCAATTTTTGGCTGTGCTGGGTCTTCATTGATGCGAGTTGGCTTTCTCTAGTTGTGGCGAGCTGGAGCTACTCTTCATTGAGATGCTCAGGCTTCTCATTGCAGTGACTTCACTTGTTGTGGAGCGTGGGCTCTAGGTGCAGGGGCTTCAGTAGTTGCGGCTCAGGGACTCTAGAGTGCAGGCTTCAGTGGTTCTGGTGTTTGGAGTTAGTTGCCTCACAACATGTGGGATCTTCCTGGACAGGGATCCAACCTGTGTCCCCTGCATTGGCAGGCAGATTGAGACAGAGGTTCTTAAACTTTTTTGTTCCATGGATCCTTTTGAGATTTGCCAAAGCCCCACCTCTGAACAATGTTTTTTTTTTTTGATTCAATGAAGTCATTAAATGGTTCAAAGAACAAGTCTATGATATAGTTCCATGTATGCTTCTCTAATGATATTTGTAATAACATGATCCAGAAGCAGATTTAAATTAGGTTAAGTAGTGATTAACATAAATTGATTTTGAGATCTCTGCAATGCTAGTGAGGTAAGAAAATATCTATAATTTCTACTGGAGACAAAGTCATTGGTCCAGCTAATACGGCTATGATTTTTTCTGGGGGGGGGGGGGCTACATTCATGACTGAAAGAAAGGCCACATTTCAGGTAGCTGTTTGTGAAAGTAAAGATGTCATTTGTTTTCCTTACAAGCCCGTGACTGCTTTGAATACTATCCAGTGACCCCTTGGGAACACACTGACTCTGGGTTAAGAAGGCCTCTCTCAGAATCTTCTTTCACATTTGCAAGCATCACAATGAACCTTTCTGCTTCATATAGGTTATCTCCAAAGTAGAGGTAAAAGGGAGGACTTCTCTAGAAAATATGGCTATCATTGAACTCCAGTCAGTATTCACAAAATTCACAAATAATATTTCTGTTTATATGGTAATTCCTCAAGCTCTTGTTTTCACTTAAATAAGCACTTCCACCTTGATTATTCAGCTATAGCTCTATCACGTCAGGTGAATGCTTTTATTTATAGCCCAAAATGTCATGTAGCCCAGACATCATGCTTGAAATCTTCGCTCTGTTGTCCATGCACATGTCTTTCTCAACCCTACCTCTCAAACCCACCCATCTTTCTCTGTTCACTCTCCAAGCTCAGACTGGAATTCATTTCCAGTTAGACTGTTAGAATAAACTCCTAACAGCTCATTCTAACTTCAGTCTTGCCTCCTCCAATTTATTCTGTGCTCTGCTTTCAGTTATTTCTCCAGAACACAGATCTAACCATTTCACACACACACATCCTTTCCCCAGAGTGTATTTTCTTGAGCTGAAGCCAGTCTTCATTGCCATCATTCCCCCCAAAAGAATGTTCCAGAAATGGTAGAAGGTTCCACATTCCCCCAGGCATGCCCTGCATATTCCCAGCCCCTCACAGTCTATCCACTTTTCTAGAAGGCCCTTCATCCTTGTTTTGCCTTCTGTTGGTCTATCTGATCCTGCAGAATTCTACAGTCCCTATTCTCGCATTGAACTTTGTTTTTTCCTTTCTTGTTTCCTTTAACACACAATTTCAGTTTGTGTTATTTCATCTGTGAGCCTCAATATAGAAGGGATGGAAATATACCCAACCTGAACTTACTGGGCTTCCCAGGTGCCTCAGTAGTAAAGAATCCGCCTGCCAGTGAGGGAGACCCAGAAGGTGCAGGTTCAATCCCTGGGTCGGGAAGATCCCCTGGAGGAGGAAATGGTAACCCACTCTAGCATTCTTGCCTGGAAAATTCCATGGACAGAGAAGCCTGGCAGACTACAGTTTATGGGATTGCAAAGAGTCAGACATGACTAAGCGACTAACACACATACACACACACGTGTAACTTTGTTCTGTATTTGTAAATGTGATGTTATATTTTCATAATTTAAAAAATAAAAAAGAAGAAATCTTAGGTTTATAATTGACCCAAGGAAACACTCATTAGCATATGATGCCAAGGACTTTGCTTATTAATTAATCTATTAGGTGTAACATTATAAGTGTAAGTAGAAACACAATATAGGATTCATCTCCTTTTCTACATTGGCAAACAAGCCAGTTTTGGACTTTAATAATTGCAAATACCATCAACCAAGAGATTTAAGGAGATTCCTAAGTCTGTAATTTCTTTACTTGAAATTAATATTGTGATGCTGTATAGTTAACCAGATTTATAATCATATGAGAAATATACCATCATGAGGACTAAATTAAGTGGGTCATCCTTTTTGTAGGACCTGATGATGCACAGCAAAAAATAGAACCTCATCACACAGTCGTGCTGGGAGAAGGTGACAGTGTCCATGTGGAGAACAAGGTAAAATTAAAAATATTTCTTTTTTCAAAAAATTTTTTTGTTTTTAAAAAATGTTAGTATAATTTTGAATGTTACTTTCCATTAACAGTTATTACAAAATTTTGGCTATATTCCCCATGTTGTACAATACATTCTTGAGCCTATCTCAAGAATGCACCCAGTGGTTTATATCTCCTAATCCCTCATCTCTATATTACCCCTCCCCTACCCCTGGTGACCACTAGTTGTTTTCTATATCTGTGAGTCTGCTTTTTTTGTTATATTCACTAGTTTATTGTATTTTTTAGGTTCTACATTAAGTATTATCATATAGTATCTCTCTTTCTCTGTCTGACTTACTTCAATTAACATAATGCTGTCTAAGTCCATCCATGTTGATACAAATAGCAAACTTCCATTTTTTATGACTGAGTAATATTACATTGTATATATGTACCACATTGTCTTTATCCATTAATCTGTTGATGGACACTTAAATTGCTTTAATCTTTTTAACTTGTACTTTCTACTAGTTTCCAGTTTCCAAAAAAAAATGCCCAAATCTCCTGTGTACCTGGACAATTTTTTCTCTTCCTCAGGGAAAGAAACTGTGCCACAAGTTTATCAAGCAGTCTCATTAACTTCAGTTATTTCTAGTGGTTTATTTTAAGGTATTACCTGTACCTCTTCCTCATCTTTAGGAATCCTCGAAAGTCCGAATTGTTTACCCCTAGAAATTTGAATCTGAGGCAACAGCTCTCCTTGTCTCTTGTTTTTTCTTTCTTTATGCACTTGATTGATTTTATCTTTGGCATAAGTGAAAATGGATCAGCACTCTAGGGGTATAAATGTAGATCTACATACACAGTCCCATGGAGCCCTTTGAGATTTGGCCCCATGTCGAACTGAGAGGAATATATGCTCTATCTCGTAGTCTTTTTGTGTTGAATCCTTGCTTTGTAAGTAAAGTTTCTGATATTGTCAAGGAGCTTTTTAATCTTTGTTGACAGATTTCTTCCTCGTGTTCCTTCTTTTTATTCCTTTGGACAAGTCACTCACCATCTTGTGAGCCTATGAGGCCCATATGGCTGCTTTGTGCCATTCTAATGAGGAAAATTGAGGAGACAGTTGTGCCAAAGCTCCTGCAAAGTTGAATTTAGAAAAGTAGGGATTAAAACTGTGTCAGCATGCAGGTGACTGGCAGAGAGGCCATCTGACTGACCGCCAGCTCTCCGACCCTGGCATGGTAGAATTCAGTGGGTGTGAGGAAGGTTGCCTTTGCTGACTGTTCCCCTATCGCTCCTTTAATTCTCTGTGGCACCTCCAGGAGCAGTGAAGTCAAGGGAAGCAGAGGCCCGTGAGCTCTAGAGGAAATGCGTATCTTAGGGTCCGTGCTCACTGTTATTAGGTTACACTGTATGAAACTGCCACGTCTGACCTATAAAAATGATGATTTCATCCGTTTCTACCCAATGCACGAAAGAGGCATGGAAGCTATATATAAGCCAGAGAGCCTCCTGACACCAGGTTAGGCTGTAACATTACCTGGTTTAACTTGACAACCTCAGGCCTCTCTGTGATGTAGCACAGGGTACACTGCAGGTGATCAGGATTTGGAAGCTGAAGCAGAACACCAGAATGAAGATGTGAGGGGAGCCAGAAATAGGGAGGCAGTGGGATGTAAAAAAAAAAAAATTGTCGGCTGAAGCCATCAGTTCTGTGACCCAGGGGCAAGGTTCTGTTACATGCCCCTCTGTAATTTTGACTGTATGTAAGTGTAGCTTGAGCCATCAAGACATTAGGAAGAGCTCTTAGCTCCAAAAATTAGCCTTTACATGAGTGTGTAGCACTTATATCCAGGAAGAGTAGAAAGTCCCCCTTAGACACCACAGGAAGAGCCTGTGACAGTGTGAATCTTGGCTTTGCCACTCATTAGCCACATGACCTTGGACACAGTTCTCAACACCCCACCCCCCCCGCCCCGGGCTTTGTTCAGCTTTTTGTCTGCAGATTTGAAATCATGATGCCAGCCGCATGGGGCTGTCAGACTATGTGTGATTATGCAGGTCAAGAGTCTAGGCCACATCTAGCATGGGGCTCAGTAATTTATGCCCAATAGACCAGATGTATACTTTTCCTAAAGTTTCATTGAATCCCAGTCACACCCATTCATTTCCATTTGTCTGTGGTTGCTTTCATACCACAGGGAAGTGGCTGTGACAGAGACTGGGTGGCCCACAAAGCCTAAAATCTTTACTCTCTGGCTCTTTACAAGGACAGCTTTGCTTACCCCTAATCTAGTACACAGTGGGTGTCCAGTGATGATAGCTGGAAAGTTAACTGATCTAAACACTTGATGTGACAGGTGGTCATGCCACATACATGTTACTTAATGAGGATTCATACCTTGGGCCCTCAGGTTTAGGACACGTAATTTTCTGCAGCTAGAAAAAGGCCTTAAAGGACTCTTATTCAATTGGGCTCCAGGCCAGAGGTGTCTTCACTTAGGACTAGGAGTAGCCTGATGATGAAAGGATGACCTGTGCCTTCATGGTTCTCCCCTGTTCCCCCGTGCACAGAGTTGTGGGCAGGAATGAGGAGCTGATAGGTAGTCCCTGGATTTCCTCTGTTCTGCTCTTCCTTTGCTTCTCATTCTGTGTCTTCACCCTCATGCCTGTCTCCCTGGTGGCCCAGGAGTCTGGGTGGGTTTCTTCGGAATGGCTAGTCCTTGGGCAGATGAGGAGGGCAGTGAAGAGTTGATGTAGACCACATCTTGGACCAGCACATTTTAGGCCACAGGGAGCTCTGTCTTTCTCACGCAGAGTGTGGATTATCTTTTGGTGACTGTACTCTGAAGTCTTCCAGGAGGGGAAGCAACTGCAGGGGGCTTGGTGTATACTGAAGAGTTGTTAAGCCAGACTCTTTGACTTCTGAGAAGAAGCCCAAACCCCAGCATTGACTTCAAAATGTCCCTAACTTTTATGTTGTTCTTAGAGATGGAGCTCAATCCCGGGCTACTCTGGACATTTAAGCCTGGACTGGAATGGCCACCCTGGAACAGCCTATGTTCTGAGCATTCAGGCTCCCTGTGCTGCTTTGGCAGCAAGGTACCACCACACTTAGTACCCTGGTTGCTAACATGGCTCCCTGGTCAGGAGCACATGGATTTGATGTGAAGGCTTGGTCTCACCTTTAAACTTGTGTTTGTACTAGTGTCCTATTGAGAAAGTCTTAAGCCTCATGGTTAACAGACTTACTTGTAGTTTGTCATGGTAGGCAATCAACTCCTCTTTGACTGCCATTGAAACCATACTTGAGAGTAATGGTACTCTAACAAATTTGTCTTTCAATTTTTAATTAAATGCTAATCTGTATTAATTTAATGTATTCCCTGTGAATGGTGCCAGTTAAAGAGTACCATTTAAAGTTAGAGACAACTTTTTGCTGATGTATAAAAAATAGTAAAATAAACCATTAATCTTCAAAAACTGGCAACAGTTCATTGTTTTCACTTTCACTTGACCTAAGAAATATAAACAATGAAATCGAGTAAGAATAATTGCATGCAATTAAGTCCTGTTAAATCTCACTTTCTGGTAATGTTTTTCAGGTAATATTTTACTATAATAAATGTTCCTGAGGCAAAAGCATGCCTTTAGATTCATTCTCAGAGTCCGAGAGCCATCTCAAGCTTTGTATTGAATATTTCTGATCAATAAAACAAACTCTGAATGCATATTCACAGTGTAGAAGTTATCACCAGCTTAGATGAATCTTAGGGCTTCATCTGAGCTTCAAACCATTCTTGTCATTATCAGTGGAACTCAAGACATATCTTGGCAATTTTTATGGAATAACAGAGCATTTTGTAAAAGTGAATTGTTACATAAACCCAGAAGGTCCTGACTCAAAACTAAACTCTGAGAAGGTGTGCCAAAGTGAAAGACATGTTCTGGATCCCAAAAAATCATGAGTGTAGGTTGGGGCAGCTATCCATGAAGCAGTAGGTGGACTTCTGTTACCTTTGTATGACAGTCTTTTTATCAGACCCCAATAGGGCACTGACTTAGATCCACACAGGGACTCATGACCTTCAATAGGTCTTTCCTTCTGCCTGCTTTGACCAGTCTTCTCATTTGATATTGTACCCAAGGTCACCTTGCCATAGACGAGAACTTTTCAAGATAGCAGCAATTGCACTCTAGTGCACAAGCCACAGGAGAAGGCAATGGCACCCCGCTCCAGTACTCTTGCCTGGAAAATCCCATGGACAGAGGAGCCTGCAATCCCGGGCTACTCTGGACATTTAAGCCTGGACTGGAATGGCCACCCTGGAACAGCCTATGTTCTGAGCATTCAGGCTCCCTGTGCTGCTTTGGCAGCAAGGTACCACACTTAGTACCCTGGTTGCTAACATGGCTCCCTGGTCAGGAGCACATGGATTTGATGTGAAGGCTTGGTCTCACCTTTAAACTTGTGTTTGTACTAGTGTCCATGGGGTCGTGAAGAGTCGGACACAACTGAGTGACTTCACTTTCACTTTTCACTTTCATGCATTGGAGAAGGAAATGGCAACCCACTCCAGTATTCTTGCCTGGAGAATCCCAGGTACAGAGGAGCCTGGTGGGCTGCCGTCTATGGGGTCGCACAGAGTTGGACACGACTGATGCGACTCGGCAGCAGCAGCTGCACAAGTCACAAGAGCACTCTAGTGAAAATTCAGAAAGATCATCAGCTTTCACCAAAGAAGGCTAGGTAAGGGAAGAAAAAGGATGCACTTAAGGAAAAAGAAAAAGACCCAAAACATCTGGCTTAGGTTAGAGGGCAAGGGTCCATGCAGTGGTTAATTTTGTGAAAAAGTCATTCAGAGGAGCTTGGGCCAGCCTGCTGCTTTCTGAAATGGAAAGCCCAATACCCAAACAACTCTACACCCAGCAGTTGGATCATTTTTCATTTCAGACCAAACACTAGTGTCCTTTTATCCTACTGTCTGACTTATAAATGAAAGTCATCATTTGATTTGACAAATGTCAAAAGGGACAAAACTTGAATTTTGAGCACTTTATTATTATTCCAAATTGTGTAAACTGTAGGACACATTTGTCACTCACAAAAGATGTATCTTCTGAATTAAGAAAGTTACATTCTGAGGAGTCATAAACCCGTGACACAAGGAGGTTGGCCTTTTCTTTCCTTTTCTCTTATGACTCCTGATCCTTTTTCCCCTGTTTCCTGAACCTAGAAGTCAAGTGCTTAGCTCCTCCAAAAACAAACACCTCAAAACAGTTTGTAGTGATATCTCCCTCAGATTAAAGTATAAATGATGTAATACCAGTGATCAGAACTATTTATAAGATACTTTTCTTGAATGTGTCATTTGATTCACACTGAAATTTCGCCCCTTCAAAGCCCTTAGTGAATAAATCTTTTTCTATAACTGCATGCTTTAAGTTGAATTTTTTAGTCACTTAAACATGACATTGAATAAGAAAACATTTAAGTTGAATAAGAAACCCTCCCCTTTCTTGTGGACTCTTGGGCTACTGCATGATACTCTGCACAGTTTAACTTACTCATAACCTTGGGTTATCAGCATGTAAATATATTGATTACTCTGCTGAGCTATAAAGTATGATGAGGTCTTTAGGGCCTGCTGGCTCCTACAGTAAGTGGTCCTAGACTACTTTTTAAGCTTCTGTGTCTGTTTTTCATAGTTTTGCTTGTTTTTTTGCTTTGAATTTCCATAACTGATGTTAAGCTATCCATTTCCTTGTACTGCTGTATAGTGGTGCTTTGAATCTCATGGATCTGATGACCACAAAGCCTAACTATTAACATTGCATACAGTGTCACAATAAGTGGGAATTGAATGAGGGTCTATGCTGAGGTTAAAATACTAATCTAGAAGATGGAGTTTATGACATCTATTTTTAAAATTTGAATTAGCAAAAGCCTTTTTAGTTTACTCTTTTTTTTTTAACTCCTGACTCAGGACTTCTTTATTGCATGCTTGAAATATGCCCCAGTATGCAGTGGTTTTTTTTTAACCTCCTAAAATATAACAGTTTCAATTGCTTGCCACATATCTGTTTTTAAAAGGCAAAGGACATTTACTGCCTTCCCCAAAATGTCATTTACTTTTCTGTCAAATGTCATTGAATTTTCAATTTTGTTTGAAGGATATTGCTTTACAATGTTACAGTGGTCTCTGCCTTACACCATCGCCAATCAGTCATCAGTTGAGTTCAGTTGCATCTGACTCTTTGCAACCCCATAGACTGCAACATGCCAGGCTTCCCTGTCCATCACCAATTCCTGGAGCTTACTCAAACTCATGTCCATCAAGTCGGTGATGCCATCTGACCATCTCATCCTCTGTCGTCCTCTTCTCCTGCCTTCAATCTTTCCCAGCATCAGGGTCTTTTCAAATGAGTCAGTTCTTCGCATCAGGTGGCCAAAGTATTGGAGCTCTAGCTTAAGCATCAATCCTTCCAATGAATACTCAGGTCTGACCTCCTTTAGGCTTGACTGGTTTGATCTCCTTGCTGTCCAAGGGACTCTCAAGAGTCTTCTCCAACACCACAGTTCAAAAGCATCAATTCTTTGGCGCTCAGCTTTCTTTATGGTCCAACTCTCACATCCATACATGACTGCTAGAAAAAAACATAATTTTAAGAATACTGGAGTGCGTTGCCATTTCCTTCTCCAGGGGATCTTCCTGACCCAGGGATCAATCCCAGGGATCAATCCAGGGATCAATCTGCCTGTGTTGCAGGCAGATTCTTTACCACCTGAGCCACCAGGGAAGCCCAACTGACACTTGACTAGTCAGGCCTTTGTTGGCGAAGTAATGTCTCTGCTTTTTAATATGCTGTCTAGGTTTGTCATAACTTTTCTTCCAGGGAGTAAGCATCTTTTAATTTCATGGTTGCAGTCACCAATCTGCAGTGATTTCGGAGCCCAAGAAAATAAAGTCTGTCACTGTTTCCATTGTTCCCCCATCTATTTGCCATGAAGTGATGGGACCAGATGCCATGATCTTAGTTTTTTGAATGTTGAGTTTTAAGCCAGCTTTTTCACTCTCCTCTTTCACTTTCCTCTAGAGGCTCTTTAGTTCCTTTTCACTTTCTGCCATAGGGGTGTTGTCATCTGCATATCTGAGGTTATTGATATTTCTCCCTGCAATCTTGATTCCAGCTTGTGCTTCATCCAGCCAGCATTTCTCATGATGTACGCTGCATATAAATTAAATAAGCCAAAAAAAAAAGTTAAATAAGCAAGGTGACAATATACAACCTTGACATACTCCTTTCCCGATTTGGAACCAATTTGTTGTTCCATGTCCAGTTCTAACTATTTTTTCTTGACCTGCATACAGGTTTCTCAGGAGGCAGGTAAGATGGTCTGGTATTCCCATCTCTTTAAGAATTTTCCAGTTTGTTGTGATTCACACAAAGGCTTTAGCATAATCAATAAAGCAGGAGTAGATGTCTTTCTGGAATTCCTTTGCTTTTTCTATGATCCAACGGATGTTGGCAATTTGATCTCTGGTTCCTCTGCCTTTTCTAAATCCAGCTTGAACATCTGGAAATTCTCGGTTCATGTAATGTTGAAGCCTAGCTTGGAGAATTTTCAGCATTACTTTGCTATCATGTGAGATGAGTAATTGTGCGATAGTTTGAGCATTCTTTGGCATTACCTTTCGCTGAGATTGGAATGAAACGTGACCTTTTCCAGTCCTGCGGCCACTGCTGAGTTTACCAAATTTGTTGGCATATTAAGTGTAGCACTTTAACAGCATCATCTTTTAGGATTTCAAATAACTCAACTGGAATTCCATCACCTCCACTAGCTTCGTTTGTAGTGATTTTTCCTGAGGCCCATTTGACTTCACACTCCAGGATGTCTGACTCTAGGCAAGTGATCACAGCATCGTGGTCATCTAGGTCATAAGATCTTTTTTGTACAGTTCTTCTGTGTATTCTTGCCACCTTTTCTTAATATCTTCTGCTTCTGTTAGGTCCATATCATTTCTGTCCTTTATTGTGCCCATCTTTGCATGAAATGTTCCCTTGGTATCTCTAATTTTCTTGAAGAAATCTCTAGTCTTTCCAGTTCTGTTGTGTTCCTCTATTTCTTTGCATTGATCACTTAAGGCTTTCTTATCGCTTTTTGCTATTCTTTGGAACTCTGCATTCAGATGGATATCTTTCCTTTTCTCCTTTGCCTTTTGTTTCTCTTCTTTTCTCAGCTATTTGTAAGGGCTCCTCATACAACCATTTTGCATTTCTTCTTATTGGTCTCTACCTTACATCACTGCAAATCAGTCATAGTTATGTATATATATATTCCCTCCCTCTTGAGCCTTCCCCCACCCCCACCCCATCCCACTCCTCTAGGTTGTCACAGAGTGCCGGGCTGGGCTCCCTGTGTTATATAGCAACTTCCCACTAGTTATCTGTTATACACATGAGAGTGTATATATGTCAGTGCTATTTTCTAAATTTATCCTAGCCTCTCCTTCCCCTGCTTTGTGCACAAGTCTGTTCTCTACATCTGGGTCTCTATTTCTTCTCTCTAAATAGCTTACTCTGTTGATTTTTAGCTGAGTTCACATTAGTAGATTTTGACAGCAAATAGGGAGTAAATTAAGACTTTCACAGAAATCATTTCACCATATTTATCTTATCACAAGTGTGGTGGGAGGTTCCTCTGCTGGTTTCTCTGGCATGATTGTGTCAGAAGACATTAGCAATAGGAGGGCTGTCTGGAAGTTTACAGCACCCTAATGATTTTTGGGCCCCAAAATCACTGCAGATGGTGATTGCAGCCATGAAATTAAAAGACGCTTACTCCTTGGATGGAAAATTATGACCAACCTAGATAGCATATTAAAAAGCAGAGACATTACTTTGCCAACTAAGGTCCATCTAGTCAAGGCTATGGTTTTTCCAGTGGTCATGTACGGATGTGGGAGTTGGACTGTGAAGAAAGCTGAGTGCCGAAAAATTGATGCTTTTCAACTGTGGTGTTGGAGAAGACTCTTGAGAGTCCCTTGGACTGCAAGGAGATCCAACCAGTCCATCCTAAAGGAGATCAGTCCTGGGTGAACACTGATCCTGAAGCTGAAACTCCAATACTTTGGCCACCTCATGCAAAGAGTTAACTCATTGGAAAAGACCCTGATGCTGGGAGGGATTGGGGGCAGGAGGAGAAGGGGATGACAGAGGATGAGATGGCTGGATGGCATCACTGACTCGATGGGCATGAATTTGAGTAAACTCCGGGAGTTGGTGATGGACAGGGAGCCCTGGCGTGTTGCGATTCACGGGGTCGCAAAGAGTCGGACATGACTGAGCGACTGAACTGAACTGAATGATGTACAGAAAATCTCCCTAGTGATGTATAGAAAAGTGTATCTTTCCCTGCATCCACACTAATATTGGATTTAATAATTAATATTTTTTTCAGTTTCAGGGATAAAAGACCTTATCTTAATTGTAAACAAAGACAATAGGATCCTTTTGGAGAGAAATTTGCCTGAACAGATGTCCCTGGGATGTTTTTATAAGGTTCCATTTAGTGCAGCATTTCTGGGGTATATTTTATACTAATAGTAATAAATGTTGAAAGTAATAAAATGTTCCTTTTGGATTTGCATGAATAATTTTCCATTCTCAAAATTAAAATTTTAGTAGGAAATTATAAGCTCTATAATAAGCCAAGTTATTTATAGTTTGTCATAAAGGTGTTTCTAATTAAAGAAAAATCTTAATTTAAATTCTCCTTTATTTGAATAGGTTATTATTTTGGTGGTTGGGACATATTCTTGAGTTTTGATTGCCACCAAGCATCTTAAAGAATGATCATTTCCCTATTGCACATTGCACAGAAAATATTTCTGGAATTTATCTTTAGAATTAAGGACATTATCCATTTGGCCAGAAGGTCAGCTTCAAATCATTCCTAACCAGATAGTCAAAAATAAATCTATTTATTGTTTGTTGCTTTCTTTCTTGCCTTTAGGATCCTGAGAGAAGCCACTTTGTCCTAATTGCTGGGGAGCCATTGAAAGAACCAGTTGTCCAGCATGGTAAGTCACAAATGATGGCGATTTTCTTGGTTGGTTTTCATTTCTTTGAAAGCAGAGTATATCTATAGTATCACTGGGAAGAACAGCTGGATTTTTGTCCTCTATGTACAAAGTTGAGGATTTTGTTTCATTTTTCTATTGTCAAAGGAAAATATACACATGGTATTTATTTCTATATTCATGCTCTCTTTCTTTTCAAGAAACATTTCTTGAGTATCCATCATGTGTAGGACATGGAGGTTTGAACTTTTGGAGGACCAAAAACAGTATTTTTTATGTTGTGTGAAGAGAATTTCAACTTAAAAGATTTTATGGTCTACTGGGGAGTTGAATATCATTTTTATCTTTACCAAAAATAACAATGATTTCTTTGTTTTTCTTTTTGGCTATACCACATGGCTTGTGGGACCTTAGCTCCCAGTGACTGAACCCGGGTCCATGGCAGTGAACGTGCTGAGTCCTAACCACTGGACCACCAGGGAATTCCCATAACAGTGATTTCAATACTGTCCTTATAGTTTATTGTCTTATTAGTGAAAAATAGGAACCTCTTAGGAATATTTCTTTGGAAGTCTCTAAAATATTTGAATCAATCTTAGTTAATTGAAAAAAAAAAAAGCAAATATAGGGAATTCCCTGGTGCCAGTGGCTAGGACTCTGCACTTTCACTGCTGAGGACCCACGTTCAACCCCTGGTTGGGGAACTAAAATACCACAAGCCATGCAGCATGGCCAAAAAAAAAAAAAAAAACCAACCAAACCAAATAAATAAATAAAGACATAAGAAGATAGACAACAAGGGATTACTGTATAGCACAGGAAACTATATTCAATATTCTATAATAGACCATAATGGAAAAGAATGTAAAAAAGAATATATGTGTGTGTCTATATGTATCACTGAATCACTTTGCTTTACAGCAGAAATTAACACAAAATTGTAAATAAACTGTACTTTAATACAACAAAACAAATAGAGATAACTGTGGTATAGTAGAAATAGGACTGTACTTGGAGGCAGAAAATCCTGAAATAGGTACTCATGATAGTCACTTCAGTTCTTTGTCTTGACTTCTTCAAAATGTTGTTATTTGATTAAGTGAGGATCATCTAAAAGCACCTAGAACTCAACCTATTATTTAGATAAATGCCACAAAGCATAGTGTACCTCCACTTACCTAAATATTAAATTTAACATGCATTAAAATCTCAT
This sequence comes from Muntiacus reevesi, assembly GCF_963930625.1. Classification (NCBI taxonomy): domain Eukaryota; kingdom Metazoa; phylum Chordata; class Mammalia; order Artiodactyla; family Cervidae; genus Muntiacus; species Muntiacus reevesi. The sequence goes on along the minus strand of NC_089271.1, from coordinate 13,212,491 downwards.
TACGCTACCTTGCCTTGGCTAATGATATGCACAGTGGTTTTAGAAAAAAAAAAAAGACCCAACTGGTCATAAATTTAAAGAAAACTGACTACTTTTAAAATATTCATTTTTGTTCTATTAGTAATTTAAGAGGAAAGCATTTAATTTTACCCCACCTAGCCCATAGCATTTGACCTGGATTTTCCAGGCTTCTGATTTCCACTCCAAAGGTTCATGGTTCTCATTTTCTTTTATCTTGATTAAACAGCCCTGAAATAGTTTGTTTTTCTGGAAGAAGCCTGCAGACAAATTGAGTAGGATCACCAACTTTATTAATAGCAACTAGTATTTAGGTGGGAGAACAATGTGTGGGATGGAAATCTTCTAAGTTAAGCATTGTCCCCTGCATCAGTGATGAAAACCAAGAATTCAGCTACAATAGGTGACAGGCCAAAGGAGTGGGACCACCTGTAGCCACCCTCCATTTGCCTCCCATGAATCCTATCCAAGGCTTGGAACTTGGGGATACTGGGTGTGCTGGCACGCACAAACTTAGATTAACCAAACAACATAGAGATGGCTCCTGAAATCTCAGTTAATGAGAGGCAAAGCATTCTACTTGTTTATTTTCTTTCGTTACCTTTTTCAAACCCAGAAAATGTCCTTTTATCTGGGCCTGTTTGAAGACCGCCACAACCATCTCCTGCCTATTTGGGAACCAGTACTAGTTGATGAGGAAAACGGAATCCAGATGTTCCACTTCTTTACATAACAAATACTTGGGTAGCACTATCTGCTAAGAGGTTTGTTGGCCACATAGCTGGCTTCACACTCGAGCTGTGCAATTCCAGCCCCCAGGCTTCTGCCCCTCCCTGTGCCTGGTTGCCCCTTCTCTGTCCTGTGGCTTCTGTGACGGAAAGTAATTGTTAGTGGTGGAGCTGGGATTTGATCCCTAGTCTCCTGAACCCTTGTCTTGTGTGTCTCCATTATAGGAAGTTTCTCCATAATGAGAAATTAAACTCACACCATTTTTATTAAGGTAGAGGGAGGAAGTTCAAAGACTTAATTAGAGAAGAGATGAAATGTGTAGGTTAAGATGCCCATCAGCAGATGAATGGATAAGGAAGCTGTGGTACATATACACCATGGAATATTACTCAGCCGATAAAAAAGAATTCATTTGAATCAGTTCTAATGAGATGGATGAAACTGGAGCCCATTATACAGAGTGAAGTGAGCCAGAAAGATAAAGAACATTACAGCATACTAACACATATATATGGAATTTAGAAAGATGGTAACGATAACCCTATATGCAAAACAGAAAAAGAGACACAGAAGTACAGAACAGACTTTTGAACTCTGTGGGAGAAGGTGAGGGTGGGATGTTTCGAAAGAACTGCATGTATATTATCTATGGTGAAACAGACCACCAGCCCAGGTGGGATGCATGAGTCAAGTGCTCGGGCCTGGTGGGCTGGGAAGACCCAGAGGAATCGGGTGGAGAGGGAGGTGGGAGGGGGGATAGGGATGGGGAATACGTGTAAATCTATGGCTGATTCATATCAATGTATGACAAAACCCACTGAAAAATTAAAAATAAATAAATAAATAAATAATTAAAAAAAAGAAATGTGTAGGTTAAAAGAGGTTTGATAGAATTATACATAACTAGCAAATAATTTTCTTGTTCATAACCCTTACATGTATTAAAAAACATGCCTTCTGGGGGATATAGTGTACAACCTGGTGATTATAGTCAATAACACTGTACTGCATATTTGGAAGTTGCTAAGAGAGTAGATCTGAAAAGTTCTCATCACAAGAAAAAAATTCTGTTATTATGTGTGCTAAGAGATGATAACTAGACATATTGTGGTCATTTCCAGTGTATGCAAATACCAAATAATTATGTTATACTGGAAACTTATATAATGCTGTATGTGAGTTATACCTGAATTTCAGAAAAATAAATTAATTTAGTTATATACTGTTACCCCCACCAAAAGGGCTTCCCAATTGGCACTAGTGGTAAAGAACCCATCCTAATGCAGGAGATGTAAGAGATGCGGATTTGATCCCTGAGTTGGGAAGATCCCCTGGAGGAGGGCATGGCAACCCACTCCAGTATTCTTGCCTGGAGAATTCCATGGACAGAGGAGCCTGGTGGGCTACAGTCCATAGGGCTATAAGGAGTTGGACATGATTGAAATGACTTAGCATGCACACGTTCCCTGCCACCACCACCCCAAAAAAGAAAAACAAAAACATGCACTTTCTGGTTTCAGTTTTCTTCTTCAGGATTTGAGATGAGCTTCCTTACCTTGGCTTTGGAGGGCTCACGCTTCCAGTGATTACCTTGTTTCTCAAAGTGTGGTCCTTGAACCAGCAGCATCAGCATCACTGGAGAGAGAGAAATGCAGAGTATCAGACCTCACTCCAGACCTTCTGGTTCAGAATCTGCATTTTAATAAGATTCCCAGGTGATTCACGTGCACATTATGATTTGGGAAGCACAGCAGAATACCCCAGAGAAGTGTCCAAATGGAAGCCCAGAAGTGTACTGTGTACAGAAAAGGAATTGGGGGAGGAGAGAGGTGCTTCACAAGTCCCATCTCTAGCAAAATTTGATGTGCAGAAAGTCACTCCTTGGCCCAGTACCTGCTCTCATTTTCTGAGTTCTACTTCCCTTTCTTTTCTGTATCCTTTAAAAAGTTGACTTTTCCAGGATGCCCTCTAGAATTTATTATTTATTTTGCATATTTCCTACCTGGTATAGTCCACATCTCCAGATGAAATTTCTCTCGTGAGCCCCAGAACCCTGTTTCCAACAATGTACTGAGCACCTCTGCCAGGAAGCTGTCTGATTGTCTCCAGTGCCTTCATGTCAGAATATCCAGAACTGAGCTCCTTGCTCCCACAGTTTCCTGTGTCTCGTGTCTCAGATAGCCTTAAACAATTCCACCATCAACTCAGCCTCCCAGGCCAGACATCTTCTCTACCCTGATGCGAAAGGTGTCTTCTCCAAACTGCACATCAGATCACAGTGCTGTCTACTTAACTCTTTGGTGATTCCCGATCACCTGCGGAATTAGGTCCAAACGTCTTCCGAGAGATCAAGTTCAAAACCCAGAGTGGTCTGACCTCTTCCTCCCTATCAGATCCCGTCCCCCTTTGTTTCCCGCTTCGAGCCTTCCTTCCAGCGCTGTGCCCCACTCTCACTGCCCCCCGCATGCTAGTCCTGGAAACGTCTTTCCTCCATGTCTGCCTGTTTGGACATCACCATGTTTATGAGTTCTGTCCTGGGCTGCTCCTCCTCCCCTTTCTGTGCTAATTCTTTGAATTTTCCATGCTTTTGTCATTCTGTTTGTCACACTGCTTTGTAATAATTTGTTTTCGTATCTGTCTGTGTGATGGATTTGAGATCCTTGAGGGGAGAGCGTCTGTCGTTCAGCTTTGTCTCTAGCTCATTATTTGTCTCTAGTTCATTATTCAATAAGTGCACAATAAATACTGGATAGATGAGTCATTAAATGAATGAATTTAGATGCCTGCTACCTGTTTTCCCTTTCTCTTGCCATCCTGTACCTTGCAGCCTCTCAAAAGGCCTCAATATCATCAAGGCATGTGATATTGGAATCTTCCTTCTCAAGTGCTAAACCAAAGTGAATGCCAAATCTGTGCTGATATGCTAACAGTAATTAATAAGTTTGGCTGTATTATTCCAGGTATTAAGTTATGCTTTAATCTGGGTCTCTCAGAGACAAACCTCTTAGACGAAGCACTTTGTAAAAGGCTCCTGATGGAACGTCTGCAGGCTAGGGCAAGAGATATACTGAATGGATAAATCTGTCAACTGCTTTCAAGACACTGCCAATGCCATATAAGAGCTGGCCCTGTTTATCCAACAGACGTTGGAGGTGATACAGACTAAGACAATACCCTTTTGCTCCTACAGTATGTGAAGAGAGGGAAAGAGACATTCTGCCTCTTGGTTGATGAGAAGAGGACTTCTACACCTTTAGCAAAAGCCAAGTTCAAACCTAGGAATTAGACAAACTGTGACCCATGGGCCAAATCTGTCTACTACATGTTTTTGTAAATAAATTTTCTTGGAATATTATCTATGATTGCTTTTGTGCTTCAACAGAAGAGTTGAGTGGTTAAGACAGACACAGTTTGACCCACAAAATCTAAAATATATACTATCTGACCTAAGTGTACTGACCCCTGGGGACTCCAAAATGTGATGTCTTCTTGACTTGAAAATTTTGTAATTTAGTGTCTGTCAGGTGCTACTAATTTTAAGAAATGACTTGGACCCCTCACACAAGGACACAGCCTCATATACTGTGCAGATACCAACACTGTGATGACATTTGCCAATTTTTTAAAATCAGTTCAGTTCTTGATATCAGTCAATTCAATTCTATACAACTGACAACAACAATAAATCTTAAAAGTTCTCTTCACAAGAAAACAAATTCTGTAACTATGGATGGTGACAGATGTTAAGTAACCTAATGTAGCAATCATTTCCCAATATATACAAATAGCAAATCATTATACTGCACACCTGAAACTAATGTGTGTCCATTATACTTAGATAAAAAAGATAAAGAGGATAAAGAGAAGTAACAACTACAAAATTAGTTACAATAGAACCAAACCTGAGAATGTTTCAGATAAAAATAATGTCATTGCTGATGACAGCCTGGAGTGGATGACTGAGATATAATTACATTTCTTTATCTGAAGTTTGTTCTTTATAATCATAAACAATCCTAGTCAAGAAACTTGTACTACAGTCCTCAGGGATCGGGTGCTGTGAAAATAACCTTGTTCAGATATGCCTGAGTTTGTTTCAAATTAAGAAGTACAGAAATACGTACCATTTTCACAAGAGAAAAAAATGTTCTCATCACCTGGGACTTTCTGAATGTCTCTTTTCTGCTCTAGGTCCATTTGTGATGAACACAGATGAAGAGATTTCTCAGGCCATTCTTGATTTCAGAAATGCTAGAAACGGCTTTGAAAGAGCCAAAACCTGGAAATCAAAGATCGGAAACTAGTGACAAGCATAAGGGCAGCTCTGACTGCCTTCTAGAACGTTGCCCTTTGTAACATCCACCCATTCAGTATGTGCAGTTTCCAAGGCTGACATCGCCAGTGTTTGTAAAGAATTCCACACTCAAGTGATAACATGTTTTTTTGTTTGTTTGTTTAAATATAGCACTGTGTGTAAGATATTTCCTGGCTCAAGCAAATAAACCTAATTGTTGCTTCTCTAAAAATCAGTGGGCTTCATTTCAACCTAAATTACTAAGCTTCTGTTAAAAATTTTTTGTATATGTTTACCTTTCCACAGATGTGTGCCTATTTTGTCATATTTGTGCCTGTATGTTTTTTAAAGCGTATTTGATTACTTTCTGTGTGTCTCACTGGTATAGGTGTGTGAGCATCTGAGGTCTCTTTCTGAGCAGTGCAGTTTCCATGCCTATGTGCTAGGGTTGGTTTCATGTTACAGGTTATCTGCATTAAAGTAACAGCAATTCTGAGCGCTTCAGTCAGTTTTCAAAACTGCCCTGCTATTGGTAGGGACACGACAGGATTACGGCCAAGACTTCCCTGCTTTTTCTGCCAAAATCTGTGTCAGATTTAAGACACATGCTCCTGCAAGCTTCCATGGGGGTTGTGAAAAAAGTTTGAATCCACAATTGGGTCCCAGCCTTCTGTAGCTGCAAACATTGGTGGCCGCACCACCTCCTTATAAAACAACTTGAACCTGGGTATAGGGTGGAAAGATTTTTTTATTTTTTTAATTTGCTGGACATTAAATGGATTTAGAGTGCTTTCTCATTTCAAGTAGAAGACATGTCCACTTCCTGATTATTTTTGGAGCATGAGAACATTTATAATTTTTTTCATCTCTTTCCCCCTTCCATCAGATTGCACAGAAACGCACCTTGACTAATTGATTTTGATCACAACTGATGACTTGTTTTTCCCTGTGAACTCTTGGGGTTTCGAACTTTCCTTCTGGAGAATGCCTTTTGAACCAGTTTGCTCTAGCTGCCTGATGTCAACTGCTTGGTAATCAGTGGATACTGAATACAGAATATCCAGAATGTACAGACAGTGGGCAGTGGTGAATATTTTCATGATGTCTTCTCTGCAGTTGGTGCAGGGCTCCAGTTATGAACGTGGACCAGTGAAGGTAGGTGAGCTCAATTTTTCATGTGATGCATATGTTTAAGTTGGCTTATACAGAGGATGCTTTCTTTGCCCCCACTATTTTTGAGATAATAGCAAAATGCAGAACACTACTAATAGTGGGTAGGATATGTCCTGTACTTGTTAATGAATATTCTGTTTCTTAAGCTTACTCAGATTCTTGCCATGAGTTTTTTTAAATGCTTAGGGTAGGAGGCTTTTGGAGATGTAATAGGACATGAATGGGCATTTTGGAATCTTTTCAGATAGGAAAGTTTTCCCTCAACTGTATGTGCAGATGGCACAGTAATTTTTTATTGGAGTATAGTTATTTACAATGTTGCATTAATTTCTACTGTACCACAGTGATTTTTCTAAGGAAGCATTGATTTGTTTTTATGACACAGATAACTTTGTGGGTTGTTTATTTTCAGGTCATCTGTGAACAGCAAACGTTCCTTTTTTTAGTTAGTTAAGTTAGTTAATTTCTTCTGTAATTCAAAAACTGCCATGGGTTTCTGCAGACATTTTTCTCTCTGGTTTTCCAAGTTACCCTTTCTACCATGTAGAAGAATCTTTTTGTGGAAGTCATTTTGGTCCTTTCCTTTTTGAAATGTGTGTAAAACACAGTCATAATCAAATATTGGATTCTATCAGCAAGCATCAAATAGAACCCAATGAATTGAGAGTAATACAAAAAAATTAACTGGGATGTGACTGACTGAGCATGATTTCACCCAGTTTTATGCATTTCACAGTTTATATTGTTGTTCTCAGCTTTTGATTTTGAAAATGGTTACGATATAATTGATTTGACCAAAGTGGTGCTAAATCATTATTGATTTAAGAATCTCTGGCCGTGAACAATCAACATGGACTTGAGCTTTTGTAGCTGTTGCTAGGACGTACATTTTCAGTAAGGGTGATACCGCCCCCAACAGGGGAAAATTGTCCTTGGGGGTGAAAACGTCTTACTCTTATGTCTAAAGCACAGATGTACATACAGTAGAGAAAGAGATACACTGCATTTCTGGGAAGATTGACCTCTGTGTTAGAGGTAGAGAGCCACCTTGCCCAGCAACAACTTTCCAAATTCCAAACGGACACGAGAGGGACCACAGTCGTTCAGCTCCACTTCAGCGCCACCAGCCTGGAGTTGGGATCCCAGTGGCAGAGTGCAGATAAACTGGAATCCCATTTTGAGCCTCAGGGACAAGAGAGAAAATGAGACTTGTTTGAAACAAGTAAGGCTTTTCAGGCTGTTCAGCTGTTTTTAAGTCCACAAAACTCAGGAATCCTTTAGGTGTGTTTGGTTTATGGAGGTTCCTACCCACCTCCCAGCCCCACATGGGGTTTTAAAATATTTTCATTTTATTTTGAAGCTTCAGTTGCCTCAGTATAAGAGGAGACAGAATAGTTGGAAAGAAGTCATATTCTTTAGGTTGTTCAGCTCTTTTAAACAGCAAAGACACAAAGAATTCTCCAGTTGTCCTGGGCACAGTGAGGTTGTAAATGTTTCAGGGACTTCCCTGGTGGTCTAGTGGTTAGGACTCAGTGCTGTCCCTGCCAAGGGCCCAAGTTCAATCCCTGGTCAGGGAACTAAGATCCCACAAACCACGTGACATGGCCAAAAAAAGCTGCAGATTTACTGCCAGCAGTTTTATTAATTGTATTAAACAGTTGATTTAATAGGGCACTGGAGGAAAGCAGTTGAATTTGAATGTGATAGAAAATACGTCTTTACACAGGGAACATACAGTGTTATATGCTTAGTGATACCATTAGCAATGTTTTTTTCATATATATCTAGATTGCCTTCAAAAAGGGAAGCTCTGTATAGTGAGCTTAGATCCACCCAACACCTAGCTCAATTAAATCTTTCTGATATGAAGAAAAGACGTGCATACAGTTACACAGAAGTTTGGGCACAGATGTGAGTGGGTGGTGAAGGCTCAGGAGGTACATTATACTGGTTATTATACCTTTTCTCTTCCCCCATAATTTTCTCTTAAGAGAAAAATCCAAGAAGAAATATGTTTCTTAATGTTCTTGTTTAAATCAAAATTTACCACGAAAGCATATTCAGGGTGGTAATGGTTTGGACACTGGAATATGAATGTATTTTGTGCTTGTTGAGATAAAACTATTTCATTTATTAGAAGATGTGTCCGGGGTCCTCCTTGGTGGCCGGTCCATGAGTGTGATCTCTAACCTTTCTCTCTTCTGACTACCTCTTTTTCTGAAAGGTTGCCCTTCACCCAGTCTTCACTTTCTAGCCTTGAACATTCTGCTGTTTTTTCAGTTTAGACTAGCAGTGCCTGTGGTACAGTTATAGGAGTCTGTGAATATTCGTTATCCTGCAGTAACTGTGCAAACGGCTGCCAGTATCCCCAACAGTTGTGCTCACTGCCATTTGAGTATAAGGCCTCCTGATTTCATTAGTCTTGCCACTTGGACTTAGCTGTTTGGGGTCAGCAGTGCCTGGAATTTATGAACTGAGAAAAATCTGTTGGAAAGTCTCAACTGAAATTACTGTTTAGCTGATAAGTTTTTCAATCTGAGCAAAATATGTTTTCTTCTAGAAATAAGATTAACCCAACCCCTCTTTCTGACTCACTAGTATAACCAGAGTAACCATCTAGCTATGGGATTTATTTCTATGTCTGTTTTCTCCAGCTTTTATATATATTGGGGTAGTCATATACAGTTGCATAGGGTGTGCAGTGCACAACTCTAGGACCCTCTATCCACCTGGTCTCATATCTGTATATGATAACCTTGGGTACAGTAGTGTACACTCTCTGGGCTTTTGATTAATAAATATCTACAACCTCATTGTCCTGTCATTTGCATCAATCTTCTGGCCAGTACTATTTCTAGTATATTTGATAAGTATTTCTTGTCACCAGGAGTCTTGGCACCCTCTTAAATCACTAAGGGAAGCCATCTGCCATAAATCTTTTCAAAGCCACTGAGGCAGACATACCAATAGAAGTGACAAAGGGTTCATTCTGGGTCCTGGTAGGTTTGGCTAACTCTTTTCTGACAAAATTGGTTTCCTTCTCCCCTATGCTACCTTCCAGCCCCCTCTTTCATAACCTCACTGGCAGGAGAATATTGTTGAGTGGTGGAGTCATTCAGACTCTGCCTGAGACTGGAACACGTCCAAGATCCGCAGGAATGTAGGACACCTCTAACTTCCATGAGAAGCCACATGGCTCGCAAATTGACAACCTTGTGTCACTTGTCTTCCCCTGAAATTATCTCTAGAGGTAACTGAATAACAAAGACTGAGGTGCACCTTCCATATTTAACTCCAGGAAGCAGACGGGCCCTCACTGCCCTCCGTGGGTCATACACAAGGAAGTCCCTTGACTTTGCTGCTAGTCAGATGGTCCGGTGAGCTCATGTCCGATTTCCTCTTAGGCATAGTCTTTGGCACAAAGGACATTTGAAATGCTTTCCATTAATTTCTTCTTCATTTATGACCATATAGGTAAATGTATTGAATTACATGCTTCTGTACACAGAGGTCTTCTCTCCTAGTCAGTCACTTTTAACTGGTGGTGAAACCTTTATATCACTTGAACCTGTTATTGCTATTCATGATACAGTAGAACCCCCTGTATCTTACAGCGTGAATATAGTACTTCCATGTATGACTTATTTTTTATTTTAAAAAATCTGATTTGGACTTGTGGATTAACATTTATTATAGACCCTTAAAAGCTCTATAAAAAAAATCACATGAAAGCTACATGTTGAGCGAATTTGATTAAGGAACTGCTCTTGGGACAAGCTTATAAAGACAGTTTGTGGAATGAAAATGTAGTATTTGGACACGTGCATGCTTCCTTGTAGAGTGTAACGTAGGGTGCTCTGGAACTCCCAGGCACATTTATTGTAACCACAGTGGCCTAGAAGTACTCGAGAAAGAGGGACACAAGTGACAGTGACATTGTTTCCGGGCACATTTCTAAGCTCAGCTCTTTCCCACCACTTGAGATTAGCAGAGATGGTGGGAAACTATCTACAGTTGGGAATGTGACTGAGATGAGGTGAGATGAGACATTTGTTCTTTGGTTGCTTTTATGGTGAGAAGTCCTTTTTTCTCTCTTCCTTACCACCAGTTCTAATAGTCTCTACCAAGATACTAAGATGTTATAAAGCAAAGATACTCTGAGGGCCCCCTGCATCATGAATGTCTTGACAGGTGGTGATGTCCTATTCCCAAAGGCTCTCCCTTGCCTCTCCTTAGAACTTTCCAATATTTGACAGTTCATTTGTTTATTTATTGAGCATCTACTATGTTGAATGCAGCAGGGATTAAGGCAGTGTTTCAGCTCTCATGGAACTCACATTCCAAGTGTGGCAGGTGGAGGCAGGCAATATGCAAACCTGGAAGGTGTCAGGGGTGAAGAGTGCCATGAAGAAAATCAAGAAGGGGACAGACACAGAGGGATGGGTCGGGGGAGACTTCTCTGATTTCTTTTCATTTGTGTAGACCTCTGGAGGAAGTGAGAGGGCAGTGGTTGTGGTGAGGGCAGGGCGTGGTCTTGCGTGTTTAGGTATTAGCCAGGGGCCAGTGTGGCTGGAGCAGGGAGAGTGGAGGCCAGAACTGCAGCTTCTGAGGTTAGAGAAATAGCCCGGGCATATCACATAGAAAGGATGAGATGGTTGAATGGCATCACCGACTCAAATGGACATGAGTTTGAACAAGCTCCGGGAGATGGGAAGGGAAGCCTGGCATGCTGCATCCATGTGGTCGTGAAGAGTCAGACATGACTTAGTGACTGGACAGCAACAATCACCTAGAGTGTGGCTGTGTTCCAGTAAAACTTCATGGACACTGAAATTTGAATTGTGTATCATTTCCATGCATCATGAAATAGTCTTCTCATTTATTGCAATCATTTAAAATTATAGGAAGGAATTCTTAGCTCACAGACCATACAAAAAGAGTCTGCAGGCTGGATTTGGCCCATAGGTCATAGTTGGCAAAACCTGATCTGTGTCTATTTTATCTTCTTCATAGACTGTATCAGGACCTGACTTTTTTATTTGCTTGTGTATAGGGTAGGACACATCACTTCTGGTCACAACCTCTTTGACCCCCTGCCCCATCCAACCACCAGGGGCCAGAAAGTGCAAGCCTTCCCTGTGCTCAGAAGGTAGAAAGCTGGAACTCTTTGGTGATTAGTGTTAATGACTAACCCACACAACCCTGATCGGTTCTAAGTGTTTCTGAACATACCACCGAGATGGGAGGTGACTGTGGTTGGACACTGGGGTAGAATCATGGAAGGAAGAGACACTTGGGTTTCTTTATGCTGCTCAGGAGGCTCCTTTTTCCTGGAAAAGGAAAGCTGTACATTCAGTTCAGTGAACATTTGTGGAATGTCCACCGTGTGCCAGGCACATGACTGGAAATGACATTTTTATAAAATAAAGATGTCTCAGTTATTTGCATGTCTTACTAGCAGCCAAGGAGCTCAACTTGGCCTGTGAGAAGGATAATTTTAGTGCCTGAGACCTTAGGTAATAATGAAAATTTTAATGAGTCTCTTTCTGTCATTCATTGTCATCTAAATAATTATACCACTCCTATCTTTGAGAAAAATATTGCTTTCCTAAAATCTAGGTTTGCCTGAAGTTATTTCTGGGGAAAGAAAATGACATATCGAATATTGCAATGGCAGAGATTTTGTTATTTATGGTTCCATTCTGGAGGGAGTTGGCAAGAGTGTGATTTTGATTGAAGGAATTCCCTGAGTTCATCTGTATAAGAGACCCTCTGAAAAGAACTGTTCATAACTTGCTTCATAACTGTCTTGTCACAGCAAGACTGGAGATCACTGGGCATATCAGACAATGCAGAGGCTGTAGGTGAGGAAGAGGAAAGCTGTGGATGCTAGCATGGGACCACTGCATCTTTAGGAGAAAGATGAAAATTAAGCATCCTGGGCTGACTGCCAGTGGCATGGCAAAGGGCTGCCTAATAAAAAGGAGGCTGAGGTTTGACCTAAAGATCCTCTGACAACCCAGCGGATTATGTTTTACTTAGGCTGACATACGGCTGTAGGAATCACAATAATACAATGTGACAATATAGTCCAAATTTCAATGGTTCAAAACATTGATAACCAGCATTACTGTGGCTGAGCTGGGAGTCAGGATCAAGGCTGAAACCAAAGGTTGAGTATGGGTCTGCCCCACGTAACTCTCATCTGCCTGGATCAGTGGGCCAGAAGGGACACATACTCGCAGTGAGGGCAGAAATGTAGGAGAGCAGTGTAGTCACAAATACATTTCAACACTCTGCTTGCATCATGTCTTATAACATCCCATTGGTTGAAGCAGGTCACGTGGCCCAACGTCAGTGGGGCTGAGAAACATACTCTTCTCTTGGGGGAGGCACGTGGAGGCAGTGAAATTGTTTCTAACAATAACATAATTACCATAAAGACTTCCCTTGTTTCCTTAGATGTTGGGCCCTTCATCTTTGAGATCAGTGATAAAGATACTGTAACAGATCTTAGGGATATATTCTCCTGGGGTTATTCAGAGCATCCTTTTAGAGTTTTGCCACTCAAGCCCATCCCACGCTAATTTCCCCCCACATGTCCTAAGCATAGATACATCCAGTCGGAGCAGAGATATTTGAATGGAGCATGGATTTAAAACATGTAAAGGGAAGCATACACTCCTCCTTGCATGCTAGACAATCTGGCTGGGGAGAAACCATCCTGCAATACTCATCAAATTAGAGGATGTGGAGGTCCCAGACACCTTAGCCATCTAGTATCCCCTTAAAATACCCAGATAGCTATGCAAACACACTTGCACAAATGTATACATACACACATTTACAATTTCTGTGTCTGTAGTTCCTTTCCTTAGTCTAAGTTTAATTAAACACCCTGGTTTCTCACATTTATACATTTAAATGTAGAACTGCATGAGTCAAAGAACCACCAGTAGCGTGAGGCCCCACTAAAGGGTCAGGTTTCTAGATTTCAGAGCAGCAGGACCAGGCCTTCAGCTGGCTCCATCTAAGTCATCATGAGCAAGTGTGCATTCTCCTCCCTGCCCTCAGTTGGCATGGCCCACACTATTAGGTGTCATCTGTAATGGGGAAGGCTGGATTCTAATGACAAAGCACAAAGGTTTAAGAAGTGGGTGGTTTTTCCTTCACTCACCTGTAAAGACCTATGTAAGCCTGGGTAGATACTTGAAAATTGGCATTTCATCTGAAAATACCTCCCAGAAATATTAAAAAAAGTTATTTACACTGCAAAAACTTTTCTCTTTTAAATTTTTATTTACAATGGTTGGAGTGGCCCTATCTTGCTCTTTTCAAACTGAACTCAAGTTGCTCAGGGAAATCAAGACCCATGAAACACCTCTGAACCCCAACACAGGACCAGATGCCCCACCCCTGAGAAAGGAAGGAAAGGCAGTGAATGTTACTGAGTGCCTCCTCTGTATCTGACCCTTTCCTACTTATGACCCTTGGTAATCTCCACATCGGCTTTATGAGGAGCTTTGCATTCTGAAATGAGGAAACCATGACTTAAGAAATTAAATAATTCACCCTCAGTCAAATAGCTAAAAAAGAGCAGTGCCTGGATTCAAACCCAGCTTACTTTATATTTTTAAAGTTACTCTATGGCAAAGATTATTGTTTTTCCCATTTGATGTGCTGTTCTGTGAATTTTAACACAGAGATTTCTGTGACCACCACCATAATCAAGATACAGGAGAAATTCCTTTATGCTACTCTTCAGTCTATGCCCCAATCAGCAATGCTGTAGAAGCTGAATTCAAATGGTTTTGTGAAGACCTACAAGACCTTCTAACCAACACCAAAAAAGATGTCCTTTTCATCATAGGGGACTGGAATGCAAAATTAGGGAGTCAAGAGATACCTGGAGTAACAGGCAAGTTTGGCCTTGGAGTACAAAATGAAGCAGGGCAAAGGCTAACAGAGTTTTGCCAAGAGAATGCACTGGTCATAGCAAACACTCTCTTCCAACAACACAAGAGATGATTCTACACATGGATATCACCAGATGGTCAATAACGAAATGAGACTTATTATAGTCTTTGCAGCCAAAGATGGAGAAGCTCTATACAGTCAACAAAAACAAAACTTGGAGCTGACTGTAGCTCAGATCATCAGCTCCTTGTTGCAAAATTCAGGCTTAAACTGAAGAAAGTATGGAAAACCACTGGCCATTCAGGTATGACCTAAATCAAATCCCTTATGATTATACAATGGGGGTGATGAATAGATTCAAGGGATTAGATCTGGTAGACAGAGTGCCTGAAGAACTATGAATGGAAGTTCATAACATTCTACAGGAGGCAAGTGACCACAACCATCCCAAAGGAAAAGAAATGCAAGGTGGCAAAGTGGTTGTCTAAGGAGACTTTACACATAGCTGAGGAAAGAACAGAAGCAAAAGGCAAAGGGGGAAGGGAAATATATAACCAACTGAATGCAGAGTTCCAGAGAATACCAAGGAGAGATAAGAAAGCCTTCTTAAGTGAACAATGCAAAGAAATAGAGGAAGACAATATAATGGGGAAGACTAGAGATCTCTTCAAGAAAATTAGAGATACCAAGGGAACATTTCATGCAAAGATGGGCACAATAAAGGGCAGAAATGGCAAGGATCTAACAGAAGCAGAAGAGATTAAGAAGAGGTGGCAAGAATACACAGCAGAACTATACAAAAAAGATCTTATGACCTGGATAACCAATATGGTGTGGTCACTCACCTAGAGCCAGACATCCTGGAGTGTGAAATCAAGTGGGTCTTAGGAAGCATAACTACAAACAAAGCTAGTGGAGGTGACAGAATTCCAGCTGAGCTATTCAAAATCCTAAAGGATGATGCTGTTAAAGTGCTGCACTCAATATGCCAGCAAATTTGGAAAAGTCAGCAGTGGCCACAGGACTGGAAAAGGTCACATTTCATTCCAATCCCAGAGAAAGACAATACCAAATAATGTTCAAACTACTGCATAATTGCATTCATCTTACATGCTAGCAAAGTAATATTCACAATTCCCCAAGCTAGGCTTCAACATTATGTGAACTGAGAACTTCCAGATGTTCAAGCTGGATTTAGAAAAGGCAAAGGAACCAGAGATCAAAGTGCCAACATCCATTGGATCATAGAAAAAGCAAAGGAATTCCAGAAAAACATCTACTTCTGCTTTATTGGCTACATTAAAACCTTTGACTGTGTTTATCACAACAAACTGTGGAAAACTGGTTAAGAGATGGGAATACCAGACCACCTTACCTGCCTCCTGAGAAACCTGTATGCAGGTCAAGAAGCAACAGTTAGAACTGGACATGGAACAGTGGAGTGGTTCAAAATTTGGAAAGGAGTATGTCAAGGCTGTATATTGTCACCCTGCTTATTTAACTTTTATGCAGAGTATATCATGCTAAGTGCCAGGCTGGGTGAATCACAAACTGAATCAAGATTGCTGGGAGAAATATCAACAACTTCAGATATGCAGATGATACCACTCAAACACCAGAAAGAGAAGAGGAACTAAAGAACCTCTTGATGAAGGTGAAAGAGGAGAGTGAAAAAGCTGGCTTAAAAGTCAACATTCAAAAAACTAAGATCATGGCATGCAGTCCCATTGCTTCATGGCAAATAGATGGGGAAAAGTGGAAACAGTGACAGATTTTATTTTCTTGGGCTCCAAAACCACTGCAGATGGTGACTGCAGCCACAAAATTAAAAGATGCTTGCTCCTTGGAAGGAAAGCTATGACGAACCTAGACAGCATATTAAATAGCAGAAACATCACTTTGCCTACAGAGGTCTGTATAGTCAAAGTTATTGATTTTTCCAGTAGTCATGTATGGATGTAAGAGGTGGATCATAAAGAAGGCTGAGCACCAGAGAATTGATGCTTTTGAACTGTGGTGTTGGAGAAGACTCTTGAGAGTCCTTTGGACTACAAGGAGATCAAACCAGTCAATCCTAAAGGAAACCAACCCTGAATATTCATTGGAAGGACTGATGCTAAAGCTGAAACTCCAGTACTTTAGCCATCTGATGCAAAGAGCCAACTCATATGAAAAGACCCTGATGCTGGGAAAGATTGAAGGCAGGAGAAGAAGGGGACGACAGAGGATGAGATGGTTGGATGGTATCACTGACTCGATGGACGTGAGTTTGAGCAAATTCTGGGAGATAGTGAAGGACAGGGAATCCTGGCATGCTGCAGTCCACGAGGTCGCAAAGAGTCGGACATAAGTTAGCGACTGAACAACAACAACCCTTTCATAGTCATACCCTCCTCCCAGCCTCTGGCAAGCTCTGCTCTGTTCTCCATCACTATCATCCTGGATTTTTGAGAATGTTATTAATGGAATCCTGCCATCAGTAACCTTTTGAGACTTGCTTCTTTCACTCCTAGTGCCTTTGAGATCCATCCAAGTTGCTATACATACCAGCCATTCATTCCTTTTTACGGCTAAGTCATATTCCATGGGATGGGTGTAGCACAGTTTGCCTAAGCAACTGTTCACATACTGAATGACATCCTGGTTGTTTCCAAGTTTTTTAGCTCTTTCAAAGAAAGCTAGTATAAACATTCATGTTAAGGTTTTTGAGTGAATCTACATTCTTGCTTATCACGGGTAAATTCCCAGGAGTGGGACTGCTGGGTCATATGGCGAGTGTCTGTTGAACTTTGTAAGAAAATGCCAGCATGTTTTCCAGACTGCTCTACCACTCAAAGCCAATTTTAAGCCATTCTCATCCATTGCCCTCCCCTCTCCAGTCAGCCATCTGTCGAGACCACAGAGTGGTTTCAAGTATCAGGCAAAGCTTCCTTTTAGGAGATGCAATGTCTTTGAGAGCTACAAGAGGCAAAGGCACACAACTTCAGTTTGGCCTCCTGAGTCTAACATGGCCTGGGTGGGTTCCTTGACAGGTTGGGGGAGTGAGAAAAGGGAAGGGGTGTGGGGGAACAGTATCTGTGGACAGCTGGGAACATGATGGTGCAACTTGGACCCCAAACCAGAGAAAAGTTGGTGGTTTGGGCTAAGCCTTAAACATCAAGCTAAAGATGAAATGCTTTTCCAGTCAAACAGAAGTTTGCTGAGAGGTGAAAGGAGCATGGAATTATTTGTCTTGAAACCGTATCCACCTCCCTAAACCCACTGCGAAGGGAAATAAATAGCTGATGGTGGTTCCCTGAACTCCAGAGACCGATAGGCAGAGGACTGGTTCCCCAGGCAACACTTGTAAATCCCAAAGCAAATCCAGGGAAAGTCACATGAAATGTGTTCCCTCCACAGCGCACTCCAAAGCTTGTGGATCTTGTGGATCTTCCAAATATACAAATTCTCTCTACCCCACCCTTGTATCACTAAACTTCCTGAAGACAAACTGCCAATACAGTTTGACAAAATAGCATCATCAGTTTTGAAAAGGCTTAGAAACACAGACCCACAGTTCTGAGAGATTCAGTGGGGAATATTGCAAAGCTGGTCTCCTTTTTCATACCTAGAACAGGAGGATTCTTAAGAGCATGGGACCCAAGAACAACTTTTGGCAACAGTTGGGCTCTGACAGCTCAGAGCCAGGAATGGAACTCAGCTGTGTACTCCCAAGCCATGCCCCTTCTTCTTGGCAACGTATTTATATTCTAATTTTTATTTTCCTTCAAATAGTTTCTAGACTGCCATGTGGAAGAATTTACTATTCCCTGGTAAATTCCAGTAAGTTAAAGCAATGCTGTGTTGTGCTAAGTCGCTTCAGTTGTGTCTGACTCTATAACCCTATTGACTGTAGCCCACCAGGCTCCTCTGTTCGTGGGATTCTCCAGGCAAGAATACTGGAGTGGGTAGCCATTCCATTGTCCAGAGGCTCTTTCTGACCCAGGGATCCGATCTGTGTCTCTTAGGTCTCCTGGATTGGCAGGCAAGTTCTTTGCCACTAATGCCACCTGAGAAGCCCTAAAGCAGTACCTGTTACTTTTAATTCTGTTCTGGAGATAGGTTATTTTGGCTCCTTGAGAACTGTAGCAATTTTTTTCCCCTGTCATCTAGAATGGTCTCATATAAGACAGCTGATCCCCTTGTTTTAGCCTGGAAAACAGTTTTGTTGGCCTTCCATCTTGAAAAAGTCATTCAGATTGGGAAGTGGGCCACAAACAATCCAGTGACTTGAGTTAAAAAAAAAAAAAAGGCTTAGAAAATGCGGTTCAGCAAGATACTCATCCCAATATTTTGAAGCCAAGGTATAACTCAAAGGAGTTTAAAGAATAAGACTATTTCTCAGCATACATCAACCATTTATTCCCCATTCAGTAAACTTGTACAGAGCTCAGGCACTCACGCAGGCCTTTAAACCATCATGCACCATCCCGGAAATGAGTATTTCTCCTACAACTCTCTTGGGAAGATTTCTTAAAGAAACTTCATTTTGAAATAATTATAGAAAAGTTGCAAAGGTAACCTGGAGGATAACCTGTGTGTCTTTCACCCAGCTTCCCATAAGACTAGCAACAAGTATGGAAGTTTTTAAAAAATCTTCATGGCAAAGAGCTAACACCTATCCTACTCAAACTCTTCCAGAAAATTGTCGAGGAAAGTAAACTTCCAAACTCATTCTATGAGGCCACCATCACCCTAATACCAAAATCAGACAAAGATGCCACAAAAAAGAAAACTACAGGCCAATATCATTGATGAACATAGATGCAAAAATCCTTAACAAAATTCTAGCAACAGAATCCAACAACGTATTAAAAAGATCATACATTATGGCTTTATCCCAGGGATGCAAGGATTCTTCAATATTCACAAATCAATGTGATACACCACATTAACAAATTGAAAGATAAAAATCATATGATTATCTCAATAGATGCAGAGAAAGCCTTTGACAAAATTCAACATCCACTTATGATAAAAACCCTCCAGAAAGCAGGAATAAAAGGAACATACCTCAACATAATAAAAGCCATATATGATAAACCCACAGCAAACATTATCCTCAGTGGTGAAAAACTGAAAGCATTTCCCCTAAAATCAGGAACAAGACAAGGGTGCCCCCTCTCACCACTACTATTCAACATAGTTTTGGAAGTTTTAGTCACATTGATAAGAGAAGAAAAAAAAAATAAAAGGAATCCAGATTGGAAAAGGAGTAAAACTCTCACTGTTTGCAGATGACATGATCCTCTACATAGAAAACCCTAAAGACTCCACCAGAAAATTACTAGAGCTGATCAATGAATATAGTAAAGTTGCAGGATATAAAATTAACATGCAGAAATCCCTTGCATTCCTATACACTAACAATGAGAAAACAGAAAGAGAAAACAATGAAAAGAATAAAATACTTAGGAATAAATCTACCTAAAGAAACAAAAGACCTATATATTGAAAACTATAAAACACTGATGAAAGAAATCAAAGATGACACAAATAGATGGAGAAATATACTATGTTCATGGATAAGAAGAATCAATATAGTGAAAATGAATATACTACCCAAAGCAATCTATACATTCAATGCAATCCCTATCAAGCTACCAATGGTATTTTTCAGAGAACTAGAACAAATAATTCCACAATTTGTATGGAAATACAAAAAACCTCAAATAGCCAAAGCAATCTTGAGAAAGAAGAATGGAACTGGAGGAATCAACCTGCCTGACTTCTGACTATACTACAAAGCTACAGATATCAAGACAGTATGGTACTGGCACAAAGACAGAAATATAGATCAATGGAATAAAATAGAAAGCCCAGAGATAAATCCACACACATATGGACACCTTATCTTTGATAAAAGAGGCAAGAATATACAATGGAGAAAAGACGATCTCTTTTAACAAGTGGTGCTGAGAAAACTGGTCAAGAATGAAAGAATGAGAAATGAATGAAACTAGAACACTTTCTAACACCATACACAAAAAATAAAATGGATTAAAGATCTAAACATAAGACCAGAAACTATAAAACTCCTAGAGGAAAACATAGACAAAACACTCTCTGACATAAATCACAGCAGGATCCTTTATGACCCACCCCCTGGAGTAATGGAAATAAAAGCAAAAATAGG
Organism: Muntiacus reevesi; assembly: GCF_963930625.1. NCBI lineage: Eukaryota > Metazoa > Chordata > Mammalia > Artiodactyla > Cervidae > Muntiacus > Muntiacus reevesi. Next base: position 13,192,185 of record NC_089271.1, on the reverse strand, counting down.
CAAATGGGACCTAATTAAACTTGAAAGCTTTTGCACAATGAAGGAAACTATAAACAAGGTGAAACAGACAGCTTTCAGAATGGGAGAAAATAATAGCAAGTGAAGCAAATGACAAAGAATTAATCTCAAAAATATACAAGCAGTTCCTGCAGCTCAATTCCAGAAAAATAAACGACCCAATCAAAAAATAGACTAAAGAACTAAACAGATATTTCTCCAAAGAAGACATACAGATGGCTAACAAACACATGAAAAGATGCTCCACATCACTCATTATCAGAGAAATGCAAATCAAAACCACAATGAGGTACTATCTCATGCCAGTCAGAATGGCTGCTATCAAAAAGTCTATAAACAATAAATGCTGAAGAGGGTGTGGAGAAAAGGGAACCCTCTTACACTGTTGGTGGGAATGCAAACTAGTACAGCCACTATGGAGAACAGTGTGGAGATTCTTTAAAAAACTGGAAATGGAACTGCCATATGACCCAGCAATCCCACTGGTGGGCATACACACCAAGGAAACCAGAATTGAAAGAGACGCATGTACCCCAATGTTCATCACAGCACTGTTTACAATAGCCAGAACATGGAAGCAACCTAGATGTTCATCAGCATAAGATGTCCAGCAGGATTAGAAAGCTGTGGTACATACACACAATGGAATATTAGTCAGCCATTAAAAAGAATGCATTTGAATCAGTTCTAATGAGGTGGATGAAACTGGACCCTATTATACAGAGTGAAGTAAGTCAGAAAGAAAAGCACCAATACAGTATACTAACGCATATATATGGAATTTAGAAAGATGGTAACAATGACCCTATATGCGAGACAGCAAAAGAGATACAGATGTAAAAAACAGTCTTTTGGACTCTGTGGGAGAAGGCAAGGGTGGGATGATTTGAGAGAACAGCAATGAAACATGTATATTATCAAATATGAAACAGATTGCCAGCCCAGGTTTGATGCATGAGACAAGGTGCTCAGGGCTGGTGTTCTGGGATGACCCTGAGGGATGGGATGGGGAGGGATGTGGGAGGGGGGGTTCAGGATGGGGAACACATGTCACCCATGGCTGATTCATGTCCATGTATGGCAAAACCCACTACGACATTGTAAAGTAATTAGCCTCCAATTAAAATAAATAAATTAGTTTGTTTTTTTTTTAAAGTAATCCAAGGAGGGAGGTGAATCCACACTCTACAAATGTACTGGAATGTATGCTAAGTCAATAAAGCCTAGGCTGGGCCAAAAAAATAAAAATAAAAAACCCTTATGGCAAACCTGTAACCCAGACCCATAAAATAAGAATTTCTGAGGCTGGGATCCAAGCATCAGTGTTTTTCTGTGAGGTTTCTTCCCAGACAGGTTCAAGGTGAAGCCAAGATTGGGAACCTGTGCTACAAACACTTCTCAAAGTGTGGCCAACCAACCAACAGTACCACAGGCACCTGGGCACTTGTTAGAAATGCACCACTCTATGCTGGGAAAACTGGTCAACCACTTGTAAAAGAGTGAAACTAGAACACTTTCTAACACCATACACAAAAATAAACTCAAAATGGATTAAAGATCTAAATGTAAGACCAGAAACTATAAAACTCCTAGAGGAGAACATAGGCAAAACACTCTCTGACATAAATCACAGCAAGATCTTCTATGACCCACCTCCCAGAATATTGGAAATAAAAGCAAAACTAAACAAATGGGACCTAATGAAAATTAAAAGCTTTTGCACAACAAAGGAAACTATAAGTAAGGTGAAAAGACAGCCCTCAGATTGGGAGAAAATAATAGCAAATGAGGAAACAGACAAAGGATTAATCTTAAAAATATACAAGCAACTCCTGAAGTTCAATTCCAGAAAAATAAACGACCCAATCAAAAAATGGGCCAAAGAACTAAACAGACATTTCTCCAAAGAAGACATACAGATGGCTAACAAACACATGAAAAGATGCTCCACATCACTCATTATCAGAGAAATGCAAATCAAAACCACAATGAGGTACCATTACACGCCAGTCAGGATGGCTGCTATCCAAAAGTCTACAAGCAATAAATGCTGGAGAGGGTGTGGAGAAAAGGGAACCCTCTTACACTGTTGGTGGGAATGCAAACTAGTACAGCCACTATGGAAAACAGTGTGGAGATTTCTTAAAAAACTGGAAATAGAACTGCCATATGACCCAGCAATCCCACTTCTGGGTATACACACCGAGGAAACCAGATCTGAAAGAGACACGTGCACCCCAATGTTCATCACAGCACTGTTTATAATAGCCAGGACATGGAAGCAACCTAGATGCCCATCAGCAGATGAATGGATAAGGAAGCTGTGGTACATATACACCATGGAATATTACTCAGCCGTTAAAAAGAATTCATTTGAATCAGTTCTAATGAGATGGATGAAACTGGAGCCCATTATACAGAGTGAGGTGAGCCAGAAAGATAAAGAACATTACAGTATACTAACAGATATATACGGAATTTAGAAAGATGGTAACGATGGCCCTATATGCAGGGCAGAAGAAGAGACGCAGAAGTACAGAACAGACTTTTGAACTCTGTGGGAGAAGGGGAGGGTGGGATGTTTCGAAAGAACAGCATGTATATTATCTGTGGTGAAACAGACCACCAGCCCAGGTGGGAGGCATGAGTCAAGTGCTCGGGCCTGGTGGGCTGGGAAGATCCAGAGGCATCGGGTGGAGAGAGAGGTGGGATGGGAGACCGGGATGGGGAATTCGCGTAACTCTATGGCTGATTCACATCAATGTATGACAAAACCCACTGAAAAATAAAAAAATAAAAAAAATTAAAAAAAGAAATTAAAAAAAAAAAAAAAAAAGAAATGCACCACTCTAGGTCTCCCTCCAAACCTACTGCCTCAGAACCTGCATTCTGACAAGATTGCTGGGTGACTGGTATGCACAGGAAGTTTTGAGAAGCATTGCTCTATACAAAAGATGAAAGAGACCACACAAACCTGGGCCTGATCACAATATTTGTCTAATATGTGTGTATTTATTACAGTTAAATTCCTTCATCAGCTGTGCATTAAGTACTTACATAAAAAGATGAACCTGACCACATATTCTACCCTCAAGGAGATCATAGTCTAATAAGGGAAATGTAATATCCTCATTAAAAATATAGTCTAAGTTAGGGATATCATAGAAAGCTTGATGGAAAAAGTGGCTGGTGATTTGGACCTGGAAGGAGGATACTCTGGGGAAGAGCCTTGAAAAATAAGTGATGCAGTTCGAATAAGTAAGTAATGTCAGGGTAAAACTTTCTATAGCATTTCTATTTATTCATACATTTAATAAATATTTAGCTCTTACTATTTTTTCTTTGTATAACTTTTATTTTTATGCTAAGATAAATGTTGATATATCCCGTTAGTTTTTTTTCCCATTTTTTAATTTAAATACATTTAAAAATATTTTTACAGTGTTGTGTTGGTTTCTGCCATACAGCAACGCAAATCAGCCTTAATTATACATCCCTGCCCTCCCCCCCCCCTCGCCTCCCTACCCTCTCCCTATCCCATCCATCCAAGTCATCATGGAGCTCCAGGCTGGGCTCCCTGTGCTACACAGGAACTTCTCATCAGTCATCCATCTTACACCTAATAGTGTGTATATGTTGATACTACTTTCTCTGTTCATCCCACTCTCCCTCCCCCACTGTGTCCACAAGTTTGTTCTCTACATTTGCATCCCCATTCCTTCCCTGCAAGTAGGTTCATCAGTACCATTTTTTCTAGATTCCACATATATGCATGAATATGCTGTATTTATTTTTCTCTTTCTGACTTACCTCACTCTGTATAACAGGCCCTATGTTCATGTACCTCACTTAGAACTGACTCAAATTTGTTCTTTTTTATGGCTGAGTAATATTCCACTGTATATATCTACCACATCTTCTTTATCCATTCATCTATTGATGGGTATCTAGGTTGCTTCCATGTCCTGGCTATAGTAAATAGTGCTGCAGTGAACACTGAGGTACATGTGTCTTTTTCAATTATGGTTTTCTTAGAGTGTATGCCCAGTAGTGCAGTTGCTGGGTCATATGGTAGATTTATTTCTAAAGGAAAAGGAATAAAGGAATCTCCATACTGTTTTTAAAGGAATCTCCATACTGTTTTCCATAATGGCTGTATCAGTTTACATTTCCACTGGCAGTGTAGAAGAGTTCCTTTTTCTCCACACCCTCTCCAGCATTTATTGTTTGTAGATTTTTTTATGATGGCCATTCTGACTGGTGTGAGGAGATACCTCATTGTAGTTTATATTTGCATTTCTCTAATGATTAGTGATGTTGAGCATATTTTCATGTGTTTATTGGTCATTTGTATGTCTTCTTTGGAGAAATGTCTGTTTAGGTCTTCTGCCTATTTTTTGATTGGGCTGTGTATTTTGCTAATATTGAGTTGTATGAACTGCTTATATATTCTGGAGATTAATCCTTTGTCAGTTTCATTTGCAATTATTTTCTGCCATTCTGAGGGTTATCTTTTAACCTTGTTTATTGTTTCCTTTGCTTTGCAAAAGCTTTTAAGTTTAATTAGGTCTCATTTGTTTATTTTTGTTTTTATTTCCATTACTCTAGGAGGTGAGTTAAAGAGGATCTTGCTGTGATGTATATCGAAGAGTGTACTGCCTATGTCTTCCTCTTTATTATTTTTAACTGAACTATAGTTGATTTATAATGTTGTGTTAGTTTGAAGTGTACAGAAAAATGATTCAGTTATACATATACATGTCTATTCTTTTTCAGATTCTTTTCCCTAATAGGAAAAGAAAATATTGAGTAAAGTTCCCTGTGCTATACACTAGGTCCTTGTTGGTTATGTATGTTATATATAATAGTATGTGTATGTTAATCCCAACCTCCTAATTCATAGCTCTACCTATTGCTATGTGAATAAAACATACCATTACTCCTCCAGTGGTTCTTAAGACACAGTAGGGAAGAGAAGCATTAAGTAAGTAATGGCAAATAATTCTTCAGTGTCAGTGGTGGTAAGTGCTAAGGAAAAGGAAGGGGAGCTAGGAATCCATATGATTGAAGGACCAGACCCAGGCAGGGGTGGGAATTGTGGGAGAGGTTTCCATATGGAGGTAACACCTGGTTGAGAAAGGTTTAACCTAGAGTGGAGGGCATTCCCAGCAGAGGGAACAGTGGGGACTGAGGCCAAAGCAAGAAGAAATGAACAAAAGAGCAAACCAATGAAATGGGTGTCCAGTGATATCTCATTGTTCAAGTCTCCGATATTTTACATTGCCTCCCAAACTGGATACAACTAGCCTGGCCTTTAAACTTCCAATCCTTCCTCTTTTTTATTTTAAACCACTATATTGTTATACAAGTTACATACTATAAAATTTAACCATTCACCAGTTTGAAGTAATTCAATGGTGTTTAGTAAACTTACTGAGTGGTGCAGCTATCTCCATATAGGATCCCTTGTGTGTGTGTGTGTGTGTGTGTGTGTTCTCAGTTGCTCAATTGTATCTAACTCTGTGCAACCCCAACCTCCTCTGTCCACGGGATTTGCCAGGCAAGAATGCTAGTGTGTGTTACCATGCCCTCCTCCAGGGGATCTTCCTAACCCAGGGATCCAACCCTAGATTCTTGCATCTCTGGCATTGACAGGAAGGTTCTTTACTGCTGCACCACCTGAGAAGCCCAAGATCCCTTGTGCCCCTTTACAATTAACCTGAATTCCCACTCCCAGCCCCAGGCAGCCAATAATTGATTTTCTGTCTCTTGAGTAATCCTTAGGAGTGGAATTAGTGGATCATACCATGAATTTAACTTTTTAAAGAATTGGCAAACTCTTTTCTAAAGTGACAGCACCATTTTACAATCCTATCAGCAATGGATGAGGGTCCCCATTGCTGGGCATCCACACCAACCCTTGGTGTTGTCTTCTTGACTGTGACCATCCTCAGTTCAGTTCAAATCAGTCGCTCAGTTGTGTCTGACTCTTTGCAACCCCATGGACTGCAGTACACCAGGCTTCCTTGTCTGTCATCAACTCCTGGAGTTTATCAAACTCATGCCCATTGAGTCAGTGATGCCATCCAACCATCTCATCCTCTGTCATCCCCTTCTCCTCCCACTTCAATCATTCCCAGCAACAGGGTCTTTTCCAGTGAGTCAGTTCTTCACATCAGGTGGCCAAAGTATTGGAGTTTCAGCTTCAGCATCAGCCCTTCCAATGAATATTCAGGACTGATTTCCTTTAGGATGGACTGGTTGGATCTCCTTGCAGTCCAAGGGACTCTCAAGAGTCTTCTCCAACACCACGGTTCAAAAGCATCAGTTCTTCAGCACTCAGTGGCTGTTAAGTAGTATCTCACCTCACCAGCCTCTCTTCCCAATCTTACTTTCCAGCCCTCTCACTCTCAAGCCCACTCTTTACCCAACAAAAATGAACCTCCTGCTGTTTTCTTCCCAATGGGGATCCTTGATATCCCCAAATTATGGCTTTGGTCACTCTTTGAATGTGTTCTTTGACTTGATATTGGAGGGAGAGGCATGGAAATTGAGAGCTCAAATGATTAAGAGTACAGAATGCTTTTAATTTCCCCACAACATGGACACTTGCAAATTCCTCCTCCAAACCCGGCCACCATACCTTTCCAAATATCTTGCCTGTGGTGTTAGTCACACTCGGCCTAGATGACTGCCTGGGCCTGAGCTGTGCAGATGCTTGTGCTTCCTTGGAGAGAATGCCAGGTGAAGTCAAAAATTAAGGAAAACTGACTACCCTTCCTATTGTCTGCAGGAAGAAGTATGCATTGAAATAACAGTAAATCTTGTTACAAAGACCTTAAGTCTCAACCTAGAAACTGGCTTGTGGTAGCCAAGACATCAGAGAATGATTTGCTATTTAGGAGGGAAATTGCTAACAGTCTTGAATTAATGACCACAGATGTATAAAAAGATGCTATTGTGACAAAAAGCAGTGATCTGGTAACACTTCCTCAATTCCTCTTGCTGAGTGCTTTCTGTTTATTTTAGTTTTGATTAGCACTTCCATTAGAAAATAGGAAGAAATTATAAGCAACTTGGCAAATGTTTGGTAGTGAAAACCAGTGAAATTCATAGTTTTAATATGTACTGGGGGCTATATTTACACTTTTTAATTTTAATGTTTGTCTTGTTCAAGCAGATAAAATGAACTATACAAAAATCCACCAATGCAGAAAACCTCTTGGAATTAGTAGTCATTCTTGACCCTTTGTAAATACATGCCCACCCCCTACCCCCACAAAGAATTAGTTGTCAGCTTTCTGCTTATTCCGAATTTTTAGTACCTCCACTTGTAAGAGCAAAACAACTGTCTGCAATTTCTGAATTATTTCAAACTAGGTTTTAAATTATAAGGCTTAAAGTTTGCTTAAATAACTTATACTTGAGTGAACACTTCATTTTTCATGATGAGGTAAGTTGTATGAGCCCTTCAGTGGCCTTAATTCAATCCAGAGATTTGATTATTTCCTCCTGAGCTCTCATGGTTGGATAGTTTGAAGATATTTCTCAGATTGAATTGAAACTTGTAAGAGCTATGAAGCCTTATCATTTTGAAATTGAAATTTGCCTCAATAAATAAAAATCCTCTCAGAGTACAATTTTTAAAGCATTTAAAAAGCTATTTGATTGTTTTCATTATTTTCATGGGGAAGCAGTCTTGTAACAAAATTTTATTCCACAGAGTGAATTGAATATGAAGTAGTTATAGTGTCCAACTAGAAGAGGGAATGAATAATCATGAAATAAGAAACTATTGAAAAATGAGCCTTAATAGCACATCACTGAATTTCAGAGTTGCTGAAGAGATTGGCAGTTATTCAATTTCATCCCCAAATTTCTTAGATGAAGCAGTTGCAGAATGCTCCTGAAATTCAATATCTATTCCCCAGACCCTATCTGTGCTCTTCAGGCTTCCTCCACCCCTTGCTCCCAGAAAACTGCCTTGAGACAAATTTCCCAAAGAAGTGAGAAACCATAGGTGTCAATGAGTCCTGTGATCCTCAGGCCTGGATCATCTCTATGAGCCTCCTCTTTCAGACCCTCATTCATTCATCCTCTGTCTGCTTACCTGTGGAACTTACATCACACCAACCCCTCTAGGTTCTTGCTTTCCCTCCTGCATATGTTCTTCCGCTCTGTTGGCTCTTTCCCTCAGTTCATAAACATGTTTGAGATTCTCACACCTGTTAAAACATGTACACATACATACATTCATATTCATATCTGGACTTCCAAGTAAAATGACCTTCTGCACTCATGTTTTCAGATGGTTTACAGTCCATAGCCATGATTGATAAAATAAAAAGTTGATCACAGGATGGTAAACATCTGCAGATGGCAAACATTTGCAGAAATGGCACCAAAAGCATGACGTTGAAGAACTCAATATGTTACATACCTTAAACCTATACTACATTATCTGTAAATTGTATCTCAAGAAAAACAATTAGTAAAAATCCCATGAAACTGAAGCTGCAGAACTGATGGACTCCTCTGGGAGGTGGAGGCCATCAAGAGTTCAGCTCCAGTGGGTAACGGGCTTCTGGTGGCTTTAGGCAACCCTTGGCTTGTGAGTGTACTACTTTAACCTCTCCCTCCGTCTTCACAAATCCTCCTCTTCTGTGTCCATGTCTTCCCTCTTCTGACTTTTATAAGGATGTTTATATTTGTATTTAAGTTTATTCAGATAATCCAGGGTGACCTCATCTCAAGATCCTTAACTCTATTACATCTCCAAAGATCCTTTTCCCCCACAAAAGTCTTATTTGCAGGTACTGGGGTTGAGGATGTGGACATGTCATTTAAATGTCTGCCATTCAACCCACTACAATGTTGTCCTTAAATTATTATTTATTTCCAGGGGAAATAAGTCATTCCATTGATTATAAATAAACAGAATGTGGATCAAAATTACTACTTGTCATTTTTCCTAGGTACCAGTGTCCCTTTTGATAATCTAATTTTTAGATCTATTTACATTTGTGAAAGTGAAAGTTGCTCAGTCGTGTCTGACTTTTTGCGACCCCATAGACTATACAGTCCATGGAATTCTCCAGGCCAGAATACTGGAGTGGGGTAGCTATTCCCTTCTCCACGAAATCCTCCCAACCCAGGGATCAAACCCAGGTCTCCAGCATTACAGGCAAATTCTTTACCAGCTGAGCCACCAGGGAAGCCCAATTACATTTGTAAGTGCTAGCAAAAAAATGCTTGTTATCAAGACAAAGTAGAAATTGAGTAACTTGCTTGTAAATCAGATCTTTTGGTTTGTTTCACTTTAAGCGGGCATCTCGGTCAATGTTAGAACGATCTGAGCAGCAGATCAGGGCGGCTTCGGGTTTGGAGGAACTACTGCAGATCACACACTTCGAGGACTGGAAGCTATGGAGATGCCGACTGAAGCTCAAAAGTCTCACCAGCACAGACTCTCGCTCAGCATCCCATCGGTCCACCAGGTTTGCGGCCACTTTCTTTGACATGGAGACACTCAAAGGTAGGTGTGTGCAGGCGGAGGCCGAGTCCTATTCTTTGTCCGATACTAACGAATGCGCCAGTTTCTACCGAAAATCTGAGCAGGGCAGGCACGTGGCAAGGAGAAGAAAAGGGGGTCTTTGATTTCATAGCTTTGATTTAGTGGAGAATTCTGGTTTCCTGTGTTTACTCAGCAGAGAAATCGACCCAATATGATTTTGAGATCAAAATTCAATACCAAATAACACTTCACAATATAGAAATATAGTAAACTCAGAGTTAATGAGGGCAAAACAAACCCAGAAAGACTGTTCTTAATAGAAAAAAATCATTGAGTTTACTTAAAAAATAAAAAAAACTTGGGCATTCATTAAATAAGGAGCATTCAATGGCCAGACATACATGGATGAAAACCAGCAGATTAGCTATAGCTTTCTATGTCTTCAAAATTCTGTGAATTTTTAAAGTAAGAATGAAAAGCAGAATTTAGAAGCTGAGTTGGAATAATGCCTACTGGTATTACTAGGAGAATAATTGAGAGGAAAGTTCTCTAGACAAAAGAATCCAGATTATGGACTAGAAAATAACATGATTTGAAATAAAGGGAATGACTCTTCCCTAGTAAGCTTTGCAGGTTCTTTATAAGAAAATCATTGTCTTGAAGTACTGTCCTGTAATGAAAGAATCACTTGCCAAATACAGTTGTGTGACCTCCAATTAGACGTTTAGCTTTTTTCTTTCCTTTTTAAAAAAATTTTTTGGCCATGACACACACCTTACTTCCTTCCGCAAGCAGGGATGGAACCCATGTCCCCTGCAGTGGAAGTACAGAGTCCTAACCACTGGACCAACAGGAAAGTCTAGCATCTCACTTTTTGATGACATGTCACAAGAACACAAGAAGCCACCGTAGCATTGATGAGCTAACATTTTAGATTTGATTAACATATGATTACCTAGTATTGGATTGTAGCTATTGCATAATAATTCGAATTGATTGCTCAGCCAAAATTATTCTTGTCTTTCTCTATAAAGTTATCTTTCTTTTCTTCAATTTGTAAAAGGATGATGTTGAATGGGCTGCTGTTGTTGGCTGTGGGGAAAGCTGTGCATAGGTAGGATAAATCCCTTGGCAGCACTGAGGCCCGGGTGTGAAGAGGATGCTTGATGCGTATGTGTATGACTATGTCTGAAAGAGTTGAAATGGTTGGAACCATGGCCTAGAACCCAATTTAGCCAGAGGTCTGCAACTCTAGTTGTTTCTATGTGGTGAACTAGCATGGACTTCGTGAAAGTAAAGGGATGAGACTTCATCTGAAGATTCAGAGCTTTAACCAGATTACCTGCCTTAAGACCTTAGGCAAGCCTGAAGCTACTCTGAAGATGGAGATAAAGAAGCAATTACCATAAAACTAAGACAAGGTAATTTAAAAAAGTCGTTGATGTTAAAATGAACATTTTCTAAGGAGGAAACCATAACATTTAAAAAAATGTAAAAAATCATAAATAATACAGAATTTGCTAACTCTAAAATGTCTCTTATTACATGGCAGGGGGGGATCATCTAAAGTTAATTACTAAGAAGTAGCAGGTGGCGCTAGTGGTAAAGAGCCTGCCTGCCAATGCAGGAGACATAAGAGACGCAAGATCGGTCCCTGGGTCAAGACAATCCCCTGGAGAAGGAAATGGCAACCCACTCCAGTATTCTTGCCTGGAGAATCCCATGGACAGAGGAGCCAAGCAGGCTACAGTCCATAGGGTTGCACAGAGTTGGACATGACTGAAGTGACTTAGCACACACAGAAGTAGCAAATAATGAAACCCATGTGGTATCCCAATGATAATTTCTTATATTTCATGTATTTCAGGGTAATTCCCCGAGGAAGAGCAGCCCTGCTGGGCAGTAGGAAAGCAAGTAGAGATATAAAGCCTTTACTCAGTGACAGTGGTCATAGTTCCACACAGCGTTCTGACTTTCAAAACTTGGTTTTATAAAAAAGCAAATGGAAAGCAACATTTAAGTGGAATTTTAAACAAGAAAGAGTTTTTAAAGTTGATTACTTGTTTTTTCAGCGATTTATGATTAACAATAGTGATTTAAACAGTACCTAATTGGATAATTTATTTCTCATGTTTACAGCCTTCAGGCTCTGTATGTAAATATTCATAATCAAACATTTTAAATGGTTTGTTGGGCTAAAAGATTTTATTATGGAAAAGGAAAGTTTAGGTAAACTGTGTAGTGTAGGCAGTGCTTTTCAGCCAGCCAAACATACTTTGTGTTTTCAATGATCTAGGAAGCAACATATGAGGAAATTTGAGATTAAGGAGGGGCAGAAAAGAGAAAAGCTGTGGGAAAGATGTCTTAAGGGAATAATTTAGAGATTAGCATCAGATCTGCAACAATAATATTTTATCTATATCCTTCAGGTAGGAGTTTGCTCTATCCCTTCTAGTGGAAACACATTCACATATACAGGAATTCAGAATGTGGGTAGAGACCAATTAGATTTTTGAACATAAGATAAAAACAGAGAAGAGTTTATCTATTGCTGTGTAATACATTACTCCAAAACTTAGTTGCTTCAGACAGCATGTTTTGATCTCACAGTTTCTGTGGATCAGCAATGCAGACATGGGCTCGATTGGTGTCTCTCCTTCAGGGTCACTCTGGAGGCTTCAGTCAAGGTGTCAGCTTGGGCTATAGGCACCATCTCATGGTTTAGTTATGGCCGGATGTGCTTCCAAGTTTCCTGAGCGGTTGCCGGCAGGATTTAGTTCCAGACAGGCTGTTGGGCCGAGGATCCCACCTCCATTACAACCTGTTGGATAGAGACCACCCTCACTTGCCCACCACGTGGGTCTTTCCAACATGGTGACTCGCTTCCTCTAAGGCTGTGGTTGAGAAGGCAAGAGAGGGTACCAGCAAGAGAGTGTGACTGCTAGCAAGGTGCAGAGCAGTCTTTGTTAAGTTCACCATGGATGTGCCATCCCACCGCTCTTGCTGTCTTTTCTTCATAAGAATTGGGGTACTAGGTCCAGACACATGCAGAGGAGGGGATGACAGAAGGGTATGAACGCCAGGAGGTGGGCATGATTGTGGCTCAGATTAGAAACTCCCAGCCACACAGGGTTTTAGCTACCCCCACCCCCAGCCTATATAATCGACTTGACAATTCCATGACAAACTAAAAGAAAGTCTAAATCTTGCCAATATCACAAATTTGAATCATTTCCCAGAAACAGCCACAGAAAGGCTATACAACATTATCAAACTCTAGTTTAAAAAAATGAACTTTGAGATAAAGGCAAGTGTATTTTATAGGAATGTATGTAATTTTTTTTTAATTCCCTGAGGTTTGTTTCTTGTTTCCCACAAATTTGTTAGAATGGCCAGAAAATTGTTCCTTTCATCAAAATGAATCAGCTTATTTCATCATTTGATAGAAACATCAGTATCGGGCATTTGCAAATGAGAACACTCTGACTTGAGGAACACTTAAATTTTCATTCATATGTTTGCCATATATAGTTACTTAAGCAACCAACAGAAATGTATTTCCTAATGGTGCTAAAACCTACTCACCCCTGACTTAAACGAGAAGAAATGCTCTCCAGCTATGTCCTGTAAATTGCTTAACAAATAATGCTTACATGTTATTGCTTTACATGCATTAATTTACTTCCTTATTAGCCAGCCTCTCCAGATGTACCCAATGTAGTTGTATCCAGGACATGGTGTTTATTACTAGCGGAAAGTAGAATTAGTGGCTATGAAGGGATCATAAACATGGAAAGAACACAGATTTGGGTTGTAATTTTTCTGCCAACAATTCTTGGTTAAACCCAACCCAGATACCCATCTTGTGAAAGCAACAAGCTTGATATATACAAGAATGATGGTGCTGAGCAAACCCTGGTACTTGTAGGCAGGTCAGGGCCATTTGTTCTGCTGACCCAATGGACTGCCTCTCTGCAGTTATAGACGAGGAATGGCAAAGAACACAGTGCAGCCCTCGAGAGACCTGCGTGGAGGTGGCCAGTGAGCTGGGGAGCAGCACAGACACATTCTTCAAGCCTCCCTGTGTGAACGTGTTCCGGTGTGGCGGCTGCTGCAACGAAGAGAGCCTCGTCTGTGTCAATACCAGCACCTCGTACGTTTCCAAACAGGTAGGAGGACACAAGCCCTCTGTGGCCCTGATGCTGGTGGCGTTGACAGCTACAGCTCAGCTGGTTGCCAAGCGCTGTCTCAGTGCCTTAGCTGCGTCATCTTATTTAACCCTGAAACAAGCTCAAAGGGTAGCTTATCATCTTATGAGGAAACGGAGAGTCAGAGAGGGGCTCCAGATGCACCCGAGGTAGTTATATCTAGGACTGTCTCTCTGATGCTATAATGTCAAGGATCAGAAAATCATATGGAAGCCACTAACGCAGACATTTCAAGGAACAAAGATAGCCACACTGACTTGTGTTATTAATTACGTACCTCATTGTTCAGATGGAGTGATTGAGAAGAGTTTGATGAAAGGAATGGGCAGGGTAGGGGAAGGAAGAAGGGCTGATGAAGTACCCAGAGCTGCTAGAAAGGGGGAGCTGTTCCCGCCCTTAGACTGAAGAGGCCAGAGGGTGGAGTGGTTATGGGAACCCAGAGAGGAGGTGGGGAAGAGGGCTGCAGGACTGGCTGGGTGAGGGGCAGCCACTGCCCACCCTTATCCTGGCAGGGAGAGGGGGCAAGGTGGGGGAGGTAAGGGGGCTTATAGATGTAGTCCGTGGAGGTCAGCATCCTTGGACACTGCCCAGTGGGGAAGGAAGAAAAGAGGATGGCATCTCCAAAGGTGCAGATGGAGAATATCTAGCACAGAAGACCTTTGGAAAGAATCCTCCAGTCCCCATGAAAGAAATAATTCTTCTCTCTTCATCTTTTTTTTTCTCTCTTCATCTTATAAAACCTCTTTTGCTCAGTAGATAAGTTTTTCTTTGTATTGCTACCATATTGTTGTAAAATGTATATGGCATGCATGCGTGCTTAGTCACTCAGTCATGTCCGACTCTTTGCAACTCTATGGACTATAGCCCACCAGGCTCCTCTGTCCATGGGATTCTCCAGGCAAGAATACTGCAGTGGGTTGCCATACCCTCCTCCAGGGGATCTTCCCAACCCAGGGATCGAACCCACCTCTCTTACGTCTCCTGCATTGGCTAATGGGTTCTTTACCACCAGTGCCACCTGGGAAACCCATATATGGCATAGTGGAGCAGTAATAACAAACTTAGGAAAGAAAACATACTAAAAAGCTGTAAGTCAAACTATATTCCTTTTGGTTCAATGTTGCAAATCTCTCACACATATTGATATATTTATTTAATTGTCACATTTGCCTCTACAATCTAGTCTCATGATTGGGAAAAGAGGTACTGCAATAAAAATTATTATTATTCTGTAAGATATTATGAAAAAACTTGAACAAACTTTTTGGCCAACCTAATACATAGCTTATCTTGTTTGGAAGGAAAGAATGGAATGCTGATTTGTTTTGGTACTAGGTTAACGTACCCTTACTTTTCCCCCTATACCTCTTAAAATAGCCCTTAAAGTTTAGAGTTTCTTTTTCTAAATTCTTTTAGAGAATTTTGGAACTTGTAAAAATTCTGACCTCTACTGTTTGACAATCAGAGGGGGAAAAATGACATGACTATGGCTAAGCATCAACTGTCAGTAGAAACAAAGGTTGCGTAACGTAAGAGGCTTTAGTTCGTGACTGTGTTATACCCTAGGGTATACTGAAAAATTTCGCAAGATGAAGTTCATGCAAAATAAACACTCTTAAAAACACTCTTACTTAGACTTATGGAAGTACCATTACATATTGAAAGGTCAGGACAAACACAACTTTAATGGATTGTTTCCACTTAATAGATAATTGAATATTTTGACTGTTGTCCACAACAAATGAGTTTCCAAGAATATGCTTAAGTGTAAGTGTTCAGCATTTTTCTTTCCAAATGTGCATATTTGAACATTGTAATAGTGTTTTCCAAAAAACTTCTCATCCCAAAGTTATGGGCTATTCAGTGAAATACCTCTTAGAAGCTAAGTGAATAAATGAAGACTGTATGTAGCAAGGACTATGTGGAATGGTAATTGAATGGACAGAACATTAAAATCAAGTTCAAATTCACCTGTACATCAGAGAACCACTCTAGAATTAAAGTAATTGATACTCTTGGCAAGTAAATTTTACTTGCTGAGATTCCATCTTGCAGCTCCTGGTCATAGCAGTTTTATTCCAAAAAGTAATAAGGCATGTTCTTGAGAGTATGCCCTCTGGCTGTGGAGTAGACTGTCTGGGTTCAGATCCCCATCCTCCCAGTCAATAGTTATGTAGTCTTGGGCCAGTTGTTTAACCTTTCTTTCCATCTGTTTCTTCACCTGTAGAGTTGGGGAGTAATAAAACCAACCTATAATGTTGTTATAAGGGGTAAATGAATTAATATAAAGGTACTTACAACAGGGGCTGGCATATGGAAACATAGAAAAAATGATATCCATGTTACCTATAATTGTTTGGGCATGATGGTCTTATATCAGTCAGTTTTTACTCTGTAATGCTGAATAAACAACACCCTAAAACTTAGTGGCTTCAAACAATAATGACATTCTCATTCATGTATCTGAGATTCAGTTACTTTAGAGTTTAGGCTCAGCGGGGCTTGATGCCAAGCTGCAGGTTGAGTCCAGGTCTGGTCCCCGTGTCTTTCATCCCTTAGATCAGCAAGACTGCCAGATTGTGCTGTTGTCATGGCTACAGCAAATGCATGAGACAGCGAGCCCCAGAAAGCACACATAGTCCAAGTCTATGCTTGTGCCAAAGCAAGTCACATGGCCAAGTCCAAAGTCAAGGAACAGGAAACTATATTCCTTTGGTGGAGACGGCGTGGGAAGGGATAAGTAAATTGTTTTGAACAGTTATCTCTTCACCATGGTTGCAAAGAAACTTCGTAGCTGTAATTTCATTTAATCCTTACAATTTACACTCAGACTTAAAGCAGGAACAGGGAGCATTTTACAAGCTAACTATTTTAGAAGAGTACTAGGGACACCAAGAAGTTAAGAGATTTGACCAAACTTAAATACTTGATAAAGTGATGTAAAGGCCCTGGTCTTCTGATTTGCAGCCCAGCATTCTTTCTATCACACCAGCCCTCAACCTTATTAGTTCTATCTTAATGGACAACTTTGCTAAAGTCACAACCGTAAGGGACAAAGGCAAAAATGCAGATTGTAGACATTATTTTTTTGTAAAACAAACAAATATATGTGTTATAGTTCTCTTTCTCTACTCTAGCTCTTTGAGATATCAGTGCCTTTGACATCAGTACCTGAATTAGTGCCTGTTAAAGTTGCCAACCATACAGGTTGTAAGTGCTTCCCAACAGCTCCCCGCCATCCATTCTCAATTATTAGAAGATCCATCCAGATCCCAGAAGAAGATCGGTAAGCCTTTCTTACACTTGTTACACTTGTTAAGCCTTTCTTACACTATGCTTGTTCTTGCCTTGCTGAAGCTGTGTGTGGCGAATCTGTCATTAATTAAAGAGTGGTCTCTCTTGCTTCAAGCTCTGTCTTTTAGGTTCTAACCCATATCTGTGGGTAATGAGTGTTTGGTAAGTGTATTTTTTACTAGGTGTTACTTGTATATTGCAGGATGTCAAAAAGCTCGGTGGCTGTGAACTCAGCATGTCAACTTGTGGGCACCTTTGTTCTTAATACACATAGTTTGATGCAGTTGTAAAACTCAACTCCAGCTTCAAATTTGGCATCTGTCCCCTCATTCCAGAACAAGCATTGGATAAAACTCATTTCAGGCTGTTTATATATTTAAGTCCCAAAGTTAGGAGGGGAAAAAGGCTCCTGGCATCATCGGAGAGTGGCAAAGCTATCTGCATCTGATTTGGGCATTTTTTTAACCACTCCTCTTAAGTTTACCAAATGGGAAATTGTATTTTAAATGAAAATGACTTAAACTTAATTTGACTGTTTTCTTGTGAGGATTTTGTGATTCTTTCTGAGACAAATTATGACACACTAAAGTGTTCTGAAATCAAAGGTAAGAATCATTGATTTGGGAAAAAATAATACAGAGAATCAAAGGGCAAATGACAACCATGGAATAAAAATATAAAGTAATTAAGTTGGAGACTTTGATCTTGCAGAACTAAAGGACGAAACTCTGTGAGTGGCTAGTGAAGGAGTGAGCCCTAAGTCAAGCGGACCCCTCTCCCTTTCTCAAGTAGAAGAGAAAGCTCATGGAAAAGGAACATTTACAAAATGTTCCTGCTGTCCTGGCCAGCGTTCTTATCTCCATTTTACAGACGATAATGTTTAGGAGCTGTGTTAGAACACTATTTACTTTTGGTAAATAAGCTTTGTTGACAGCTAATTTGCATAGTTTTTAACATCAATCCTCTTAAAAAGATTATAACTTTCCAAAATTACAGTTTCATTTCCAAAGGTTTCCACAGAGAATATTTGTAATTACAGAATTACTATCTAATAACATGTTCTTCATAAATATGAATCAAGCTCCTGAAAGTCTTCACTGTTCTCTACTCAGAAATGTATTCAACATTTAAAAAAAATGTTCCAAAGGTATGATTACCTTTGAAAGTTTTAAAATATTATTTATTGTCTTCTTTTCCTAGTTGCTCCCATTCCAAGAAGCTCTGTCCTGTTGACATGCTCTGGGATAGCAACAAATGTAAATGTGTTTTACAGGAGGAGAATCCACTCGCAGGAATGGAAGGTAATGATTGCAGTGGTGAAATAATAACAGTAATAACAATAACAATAACAACTAGTATTTATTGACACGATTTAAAGCAATTATGTAATCTTTTTATATATATCAACTAATTTACTCCTCCCAATAATCCTATAATGTATGATTAATGCCTCTTTTCCTCTTTTCTTTTTACAATTACAAAATGGACACAACCAGGATGTCTAGTAATTTTTCTCAAGGTCACACAGCTAAGAGTGATAGAAGCAGTGAGATTCCAGAGCCTTTTGGTCTAATTATATAGTAAGTCCACCAATGCATCATTCTGCTTTTTAATCTTAAAGCCCCAAATGATTAGAGTATCTCAGAGCAATGAATTTGAAAGGGGATGATAACCTTTAATGAAAGCCACTTCAGAACTAAACACGAGTCAACCACATTTTACTAACTTTTTGTATAAAAACCTCACAGGAACCTAAGGTAATTTTGAACTTGGTTTCTTTCAACTGTGTCTTGTGAAAACATGCCAGTAATTTGAGAAAATGGTGAATAAGAGATGACTTCTTCTGACACACGGGTAAAGTAAAAGCAAAACATGGCTCTTGGACTCAGGGGAGTTGGGAAGAGGATGAGCTACGCTCTCATCATCGCACGTAACTCTTAACACTCTGATTTTTGATCACGAACATCTGTCTGAAAACAAATGCACTTTTTATTGATTTCCAAGGTAACGTGACATGATTCCACTGTAAAGATCACAAGGACTCATGTGTTTTGAACCTTGCTTGTTTTTCCAACTGTGATCTACAAGCAAGATTAGTAAGGAATAAACTGTAAGGAAATCTGTCCCAGAAAGTGTAAATAACAAGCTAACCTTATGCTTCTGTCTCTCAGCTTCCAAATGTTTTCATGAAAGCTCAGCCCAGGGTTTCATGGAACCTTAAAGTTCATGTAGTTTAAATGGCCATGTATATCTTTTTGAAAATTGAAGTACAGTTGATTTACAATGCTTCAGGCGTACAGCAAAATGCTTCAGTCATACACACACACACACACACATCCATATATATTCTTTTTCAAATTCTTTTCTGTTGTTACAAGATATTGAATATACTTCCCTGTGTTATATAGCAGGTCCTAGTGTTTTATCTGTTTTATGAATAGTAGTGTGTAAATGTTAATCCCAAAGAAGGTGAAAGTGAAAGTGAATTTGCTCAGTTGTGTCTGACTCTTTGCGACCCCATGGACTATAGCCTACCAGGCTCCTCCATCCATGGAGTTTTCCAAGCAAGAATACTGGAGTGGGTTGCCATTGCCTTCCCCAGGGGATCTTCCCAACCCAGCGATCGAACCCGAGTCTCCCACATTGCAGACAGATGTTTTACCGTCTGGAGCCACCAGGGAAGCCCTTGTTAATCCCAAACTCCTAATTTATCCTCTCCTCCCTTTCCCTTTGGTAACTGTCTTCTGTATCTGTGAGTCTATTTCTGTTTTGTAAATGAGTTCATTTGTATCATTTTTTTAAGATTCCACATATAAGTGATATCATATATTTGTCTTGGTCCAACTTACTTCACTGAGTATGATAATCTCTAGGTCTATCCATGTTGCTGCAAATGGCATTACTTCATTCCTTTTTATGGCTGAGTAGTATTCCATTATGTATATGTACACCATCTTTTATCCATTCACCTATTGGTGGACATTTAGATTGCTTCCATTTCTTTGCTATTGTAAACAGTGCTAATATTGGGGCGCATGTATCTTTTCAAATTATAGCCTTCACCATTTGCAGATAAGTGTCCAGGAGTGGAATTGCTGGGTTATCTGGTAACTCCATAAATGCCCATGTTGATTTTGAATACCATGTACATCCTTCCCACCAAGTCTTCAGCTGTCCTCTGCTAGAATATACATCAGTCATGAGGAAACTTGCCAAACCCACTGAGGCAGCCCAATTACACTGGGCATACTCTTGTTGCTAGTAAACTATATGGAACCTGAATATCTTTCTCTCTTTCTCTCTAGGACAGTGCTATCCAATGGAGTTACAGTGAGAGTTACATATATAACTTATATTTTATAGTACCCTCATTAAAAAGATCAAAATAAGAAGATAAAATTATTTCTAATGTGTTTTAATCTAAAATATTTTTTAAAAAAACACTCATTTCAGTGTGTAAACAATATAAAATTCAACAATGATATATATCTTCATTCTTGTGCTAAGTCCTTGAAATAGAGTGTGTATTTTACACTTACAATACATCTCAATTCAAACTTGCCATTTCATGCTCATTCTGGCCTGGAGCTATCATACTGGACATCCCAGCTCTAGAGCATCAACTCGTTAGTTCAGGTTTACCCTCTAGAACCATGTCATACTGATCTAGTTCTTTCTCCACGTGACCCATTTTTAAACTGTTAGAAAGTTATTGTGTGGAATCTAAAAAGTGGTACAAATGAATTTATTTACAAAACAGAAATAGAGCCACAGGTATAGAAGACAAACTTATGGTCGCCAAGGGGGAAAGGTTCAGTTCAGTTCAGTCGCTCAGTCGTGTCCGACTCTTTGCGATCCCACGGACTGCAGTACGCCAGGCTTCAGATTGGGAGTAACAGATACACACTGCAAGTGAAAAGTGAGTGTTAGTTGCTCAGTAGAGTCCAACTCTTTGTGACCCAATGGACTGTAGCCCACCAGGCTCCTCTGTCCATGAGATTTTCCAGGCAAGAATACTGAAGTGGGTTGCCATTCCTTTCTCCAGGGGATCTTCCCGACCCAGGGATCGGACCTGGGTCTCCTGCATTGCAGGCAGATTCTTTACTGTCTGAGCCACCAAGGAAGTCCCAGATAAACAGTACTATACATAAAAGAGATACACAACAAGGACCTACTGTTTAGCACAGGGAACTCTATGCAATACTCTGTAATGACTTATATGGGAAAAGAATTTTAAAAAGAGTGGATATATGTATAACCAATTCACTTTGCTGTACTTCTAAAATTAACACAATATTGTAGATCATCTATATTCCAATAAAAATAGGTTCCACAAAGAAAGTTATTGTGGAAAACTGTATACATAGAACTTAAGGTGGTTCTATCCCTCAGGGTCATCCCAGTGCACCAGCCCTGAGCACCCTGCCTCATGCATAGAACCTGAACTGGCTGGCGATCTATTACACATCTGAGGGATGGAATGGGGGGGGATCAGGATGGGGAACACATGTACACCCATGGCTGATTCATGTGATTGTGTGGCAAAAACCACCACAATAGTGTAAGGTAACTTGCCTCCAATTAAAACAAAAATAAATAAATAAATAATAAAATAAAAAATCCCAAATAAAAAAAATTTATTCCTTAAAAAATAAAAAAGAACTTAAGGTGGTTCTAGTTACGGTTTCCCTGGTACACAGCTCCTGGGAGAGAGATTGGTATTCAGGAGTTTACTTGCAGGGATGCATTCAAAGGTGAAGGGGCAGGGGCAGGACTTGGCAGGGGGAAAAGTTGAACTGTATGGCAGTTGCTGAGAGGTGTGAGCCAAGCCTGTGGGGGGATGTCTCAATTGAGACAGAGGGGCTGGGTCCTATGGATTGGTCACTGGATATGGGCTTCCTCCAGAGGGGATATAACCTTGGGGGAGCCAGCTTCTTTCTGCTGAAGGTAATTCCTGCAGAGGGACTTAGCTGGTATACATGTATTTTGAGAGTAGGGAAAGTAATGGAGAAAGAGAGGTGTGTTCTGAGCAGGTGAAAAATGAGTGCTCAGAGCTGGAAGGGAGAGAACCCAGCACATCAGGGTGCTGGAAGATGTTCAGCGTGGTGAGGACATAGAGGCAGGGGGCGGGGTAGATATGAGAGAGGAAGCCAGGGAGCTTCATGGGGGACCTTGTGAACCGTGTCCCAGAGCTTGGATGTGATGTTAAGCACAAAACAAAACCACTCAACGAGTTCAAGTAGACAGAGACAGCACCAATTAGGATTTCAACAAAATCAACCCGGGGACAGTGTACAAGAGAAGAGATTGGCTTGGGGCAGGCAAGGATGAAGGGACCCTTTGGGAAGTTGTGGCAATGACAGAAGTGAGAGGCATGAGGTAGCCTAGATCACAATCATTTCTAATTTTCATCTCCCACAATGCAGTTGACATGGGCCAAGTTCACGGTCACGTCTCAAGTGGCCTCATCAAACTCATGACATGTACTGAGCTTCAGTTCAGTTCAGTCGCTCAGTCGCTCCGACTCTTTGCGACCCCATGAATCGCAGCACGCCAGGCTTCCCTGTCCATCACAAACTCCCGGAGTTTATTCAAACACATGTCCATTGAGTTGGCGATGCCATCCAGCCATCTCATCCTCTCTCATCCCCTTCTCCTCCTACCCATAATCCCTCCCAGCATCAGGGTCTTTTCCAATGAGTCAAATCTTCGCATGAGGTGGCCAAAGTATTGGAGTTTTGGCTTCAGCATCAGTCCTTCCAATGAACACCCAGGACTGATCTGCCTTAGGATGGACTGGTTGGATCTCCTTGCAGTCCAAGGGACTCTCAAGAGTCTTCTCCAACACCACAGTTAAAAAGCTTCAATTCTTTGGCGCTCAGTTTTCTTCACAGTTCAACTCTCACATCCATATATGTCCATTGGAAAAACCATAGCGTTGACTAGACGGACTCTTGTTGGCAATGTAATGTCTCTGCTTTTTAATATGCTATCTAGGTTGGTCATAACTTTCCTTCCAAGCAGTAAGCGTCTTTTAATTTCATGGCTGCAATCACCATCTGCAGTGATTTTGGAGCCCCAAAAAATAAAGTCTGACACTGTTTCCTCATCTATTTCCCATGAAGTGATGGGACCAGATGCCATGATCTTAGTTTTCTGAATGTTGAGCTTTAAGCCAACTTTTTCACTACTGTTCACTAAATACTGCCCCCCCCCCACATGTGGCTATTAAGCCAACTGCCTTTCTACAGTGACTTCTTTTCCCTGAAAGAGGACATGTGAATTAGTGAATTGAAGTCCAATTTCATCTTGTTAGATTTAGGCCATTGCACTAAACTGTTTCCAAAAACAAAAACAGAAAACTAACAGTACCCAAAAAAGGAAAAAAAGGGGAGTCCTGACTCTGGATTTTAACTCCTCCAGACACCCACAAACTCAAGAATTTACTTGGGAAAATTCTATCAGTTTATTGATCAAAATGATAAATGGAACAAGGCTGAGGACCTAACACATTGGTATCCCATCACCAACTTCCCTAAGATTGAAATTGAAAGACAGTACTTCTGAGTATCGCCCTTAGCTAGTTACTGCTTCAGTCAGTTCTCCTATATCCTTTCTCTGTTAGTTTTAACTTGTCTGTAAGGATTGAGGTTGGCCATGGCCAACTACATTGCTGAAGTTCAGCAAATACCTGGTAGATTGTTTCCCTAAATCACCTCTCCAAGAATGGAGATGGGCTGGCCTGAGGTGTTCTAAGAGAATCTCTACTGCCACCTAGTGATTCATGCAAATCTTTTAAGAGCTTCTATCTAGTCTTGTTCCAAAGTGACACATACTTCACTGGAATATGCTTTACAAAGCTTACCTTTTTCCTTTTCATACAATCAGAACAGCATATCCCCAGATCTGGCCTTTCAACACCCATTCCACATGAACCCTCAAAGATCATCAACCACAGAGCAGTTAAGACTATGAGACTGGGTGACACAAGATTTTGAAATATCATTAATGGCCAGATGAAAATAAATGACGCTTGCTCCTTGAAAGGAAAGCTATGAAAAACCTAGACAGCATATTAAAAAGCAAAAGTGAAGACATCGCTTTGCTGACACACGTCCATATAGTCAAAGCTATGGTTTTTCCAGGAGTCATGTACACATGTGAGAGTTGGACCATAAGGAAGGCTGAGCGCCAAAGAATTAATGCCTTCAAATTGTGGTGCTAGAAGACTCTTGAGAGTCCCTTGGACTGCAAGATCAAACTAGTCAATCCAGAAGGAAATCAACCCTGAATATTCACTGGAAGGACTGATGCTGAAGCTGAAGCTCCAATCCTATGGCCACCTGATGTGAAGAGCCAACTCATTGGAAAAGACCCAGATGCTAGGGAAGACTGAGGGAAGGATGAGAAGGGGGTGACAGAGGATGAGGTGGTTGGATGGCATCACTGACTCAATGGACATGAATTGAGCAAACTCCAGGAGATCGTAAAGGACACAACAGCCTGGTGTGCTGCAGTCCATGGAGTTGCAAAGAGTCAGACGACTTAGCAACTGAACAACAGCAATGACCAGATATTGGCAAAGTGGGAGAGAAGGTTTGGGGAAGAAACTAAACAACTTTCCTCCAAGCCTTTCAAGAATACTAATGTGATTTTCAAATTCTTCTAAAGCTTCTGTCTCTTCCAATGAATTTCAACTTGATCAGAATTGGAGGTGGAATACTAATTATCCAACTATTTTGTACATTTTCTAGAAATATCTGTTAGCTAAGTGTGTCAAAAACTTCTCAGCACCTCCTCTCTGAGCCAACTGTATCTTCCAACAGATGTCTGTGGAATCAAAGTACATTTTCATGTTATACTTTTTATACTAGAGTTATGACCTGCAGTGAGGAAATACACCTACCCATAGCCTGTGTATTTCTACAATGTCCTAGTATTTCTGTTCTCTCCTTTTATTCTTCACCTAAAACTGGGAAGGAGTAGACTCATAGTCCTTAGACATCCTGTATTTTATGACTAACACTTGGTTTTGCAAGGTTGCTTCAACTAGTCACAACCCAGTTGTGACATCTTAAAAAATCTTTAAAAATCTTAATCTTAAAACATCTTAAAAAATCTTACCAAAATATTCAGCTTACAACATTTTTATAAAAAACTAAAGAGAACATGTGATGTGTTAGTATTGTGAAATCAGAGGTGAATCTCCTTCATTCTGTGAAAATATTAAGGGCAAAAATCTACAAAAAAGGATATTGGGTGAATCCAAGCTACTTTACAATGATGAAATGAATACAACCAACTTTGGTGACCCCATTCTCCATGCTACAGCTATTTGACCAACACTTTCCTGTTTTGGTTTAGATCACACTCACCTCCAGGAACTGGCTCTCTGTGGTCAGCACATGAAGTTTGATGAAGATCGTTGTGAGTGTGTCTGTAAAACGCCATGTCCCAGAGATCTCATCCAGCACCCAGAGAACTGCAGCTGCATTGAGTGCAGAGAGAGTCTGGAGAGCTGCTGCCAGAAGCACAAGATATTTCACCCAGACACCTGCAGGTGAGTGCCTTTTCACTCCTGCCTATATTTGACCCATTGACATTTAATGTAAATACTACTTAGATTCGGTGAGATTCCTTATTAAGCCAGTTTTATTCTTCAGTGCCAAGCCCCCTTTTTGATAATAAAACAGAGGTTTGGCAACTAAGTAAGTATATAGAGTGATGATTAATTGTGAAATCAAGAAAATTCTGTCTGCTGTAGCTGGCTTATTGATCTTCAGCAAAAATTAAAGTTGATGACATATACACAAGTATTTCAGATCAGCTGACTCTTTAGCTCAGTCCCTCTCTTAATATAGCTCGACATACGTTTATGTTTTCCTTTGAGAAAGGAGATGCCATTGAATTTATATAACAAGAAATATACTGATGAATAGAATGCTCAGAAGTTAGCAGTTGTGCTTTAATAACCATGTGGGATAACCAGCCAGGATTTTATATTGACATCCTAAACATGAATCTGGAAAAGTTACTCTGAAAATGTAATCAAATCAAAACAGTTTTTCCTTAGAATTTAGTCCTTGATTCTGAATTCTCATGTTTATCTTCTTTTGTAACAGCTGTGAGGACAGATGCCCCTTTCACCCCAGAACCTGTGCAAATGGAAAACCGGCATGTCCAAAGCATTGCCGCTTTCCAAAGGAGAAAAGGGCCACCCATGGGCTCCACGATCGAGAAAATCCTTGAGTTAGCCCTGATCCCCAGTTCCCCATCCATGTCATTTAAACAGCATGCTGCTTTGCCAAGTTGCTGTCACTATTCCAGGTGTTAGGAAAAAAAAAAAAAAAACCGTTTTACATAGTACCATGGTGAATCCCGACCGACCTTCCATTAAACAACAGCTGAGGATTCCCTGGCTCCCTGCCAGATGTCTCCTAACAGAAGATGCTCTACACACTGGGGAATGGAGAGGAAGAAATCTCCCTCACCCTCTCCCCTTTTTTTGGTGAGTGAAAAAGGTTTGATCATCATGGAGTGACAGGTACCATGTGATTAATTACTCAGAGCAGATGAGGCAATTTGCATAGTCTTTGAGTCCTTTGCTAATTGCAACTCTCTTGTGAACTATTTTGATTCTTTCTTATGCAGATCTTGATGTGTATGATCAGCACTGATTATCTGATTACTGTCCAGCTTGTAGTTTTGAGTTTACCAAACTACTGTCTGTTGTTTTATATTTAAGTGTATTTAAAGAAAATAAACACATTTATTCAAGCCAGAGAATTTTGTGTGTTAATTAATATGCTGTAAATTTACTGCTGTAAATTTTATGCTAAAGAAAAAATCTTTTAAAGAGAGAAAGGAATTCAGAAGTGGGAGATGTGGGAGAGACATGAACACACTAAAACTAGATTCCAGTTTTCGGAAACCAAAGGAATAGCCCTCAGAAGGTTTAAGATTCTAAACGAGGTTGGTTGAATAAATGTGACTCAAAAATCAGCTGAACTTCAGCCTTTCCTTTGAGATTCAGATTACCTTGACTTGACCTCCAGTTGAACTTGACTTGAAGGAGGAGAGCCCACTGATGTCCCTGACATCTTTGGGGGTGTATATTTCTTCCAGCCACCTCCAGCTCCACGTTTCCGCATTTACTCAACTCTCAGTCTTATTCATATTTCAATTCTCATAGCGATATGATTCTTCTCTCTGTTCCACAGCTACCCAGGAAGGAAGCACAAGCCTTTTTCCTATGCTTTTTTTGCTCAAATATACTCCCACAAATAACTTGTTGATGGCACAGACTTTACTGAAAAATTTGGTATAACAGAGGGAATCTAGCAGCTTTAGCAGAACTAAGCTTTTTAGCCAAATAACTTAAAAACTGAGGTTCTCCCAAGGTTCTTGCATAGGTAGGTAGGTAGATGCATGCACACACACACACACACACACACACACACACACACACACACACACACACACAATCTGTTACAACATTTATTGCACACTTTCATAAATAGTTGTGTTCATGTTATCTCCCCACTACCCGGTGACCTCCTTACAATTGGAAATTGTGTCCCGATCAAATTGTGTAAGCCAAATTTCTCAGGGTGGAGCAGTACAATAATAAGGAAATAGAGCACAATAAACAAGTATAGCAAAAAATCTTTTTATTTCTCCTGGAGCCGAATGATAGAATTGTTGGATCCTGGTTCAAATGCCTGCCCTTCCTCTCTCAGGGCTCCTAAGCAGTTCCTGGATTCTCCCATCCATGGCCTCATCATTTACTGGTGTTGGTCCAATCACACCTCTCCTGTCACTGTTCCTCTTGTCCACATTTTATGACCTTTATGTCAATGGGCCTTCTTTCTTCTAGGCATACTATTTGATTCTCAGGCTTCTGACAGGATTCACAGGTAACTTGGTTTCTTAACTTTATTAGGATTCAATTTCTTGCTTTGGCCCTTCATTCAGGTTCTACAACGCTCTCCACAGTAGTATTCCCTTAAATTCCCTTGAGAGCTGGGGCAGCAGATGGTCCAGGGACATTGCACGATTAAAGAAGTCACTTTGCTCATCTTCACTGGAGAAAAAGAGAGGGAGAAGCTCAGGGAAGAAAAGATCTGAACTGAAGGACAGGCTCTGCCAATCAATTGCATTACGACGCCAAGCAACCTTATGGCACCTCAGTTTCCTCTTGGGCTCAACAGGCAGATAATCTCATCTACCTGTATCTGAGAGTTGTTAATTCACTCCATAAATGAAAACACTTTGAAAAATACAATGACCTTGACCTGTTAAAGGGATTATTTCTCAAAAGAGAAGCATGACTGTGAGCAAAATTCTTGGCTTATACTGGATTCCTGAATCTACCCCAAATCAACTCAAACCACATTTTGGTTAGTGGCTCTGGCTTCCTAATTGCCATTTAGATGGAGATATTATAGGGAATTCTGGACCAAACTATGGGAGATCTGGCTTTCTACTTCCCGAACCCATCCCCCCTGCTTTCTCCCAAACTCTCCACAATAACCACCAAGAGACTTTCACTTGGATCTCTGAGACTGCGTCTGGGCTGGGGTGGAGCTGGTCCTTAGGGCGGAGGTGGGGGAACTGGCCTTTTGCCTTATTAGAGTGCACTGGTCATTGTACAAGAATATTTGTCATACTAATAGCTTTGGAATGTGAGCTGCAATTTTTCAACTTGTAAAATTGTGTTGCAAAATAAAAATATGTGAGAAAGCCCAGAGAGCTTAAAGCAAACATAGTAAATGCCAGCGATGCACGATGCCCCTGATCATCTGAGCCACAGGGCCAGAAAATACATTAATAGGACAGCACAGACCATAAATCTGTGACTACAGCAGTGTGGTGGGAGGCCCTTTGGAGATGGAAACAGATTAGACAGCATAATGTTCAGAGCTGGATGAGACTAAAATACTGCCAGAGATACTTGATAAAGAGATGACACAAATAATCCATTTTAAAGGCATTTAAGGAAAGTGTTGGATGAAAATTGTGAGCTTAATGGATTTGGTCATTTGCTCAACAAGAGGAGGACTTTGTTTAATTTACTCCTAATGTTTCATGTTACTTTACATTACTTTACCAACAAAGGTCCATCTAGTCAAGGCTACGGTTTTTCCAGTAGTCATGTATGGATGTGAGAGCTGGACTATAAAGAAAACTGAGCGCCAAAGAATTGATGCTTTTGAACTGTGGTGTTGGAGAAGACTCTCGAGAGTCCCTTGAACTGCAAGGAGATGCAACCAGTCCATCCTAAAGGAAATCAGTCTTGAATATTCATTGGAAGGACTGATACTGAAGCTGAACTTTGAAGATGAACCAATACTTTGGCCACCTGATGCAAAGAACTGACTCATTGGAAAAGACCTTGATGCTGGCAAAGATTGAAGGCAGGAGGAAAATGGGATGACAGAGGATGAGATGGTTGGATGGCATCACCAATGCGATGGACAGAAGTCTGAGTAAACTCTGGGAGTTGGTGATGGACAGGGAAGTCTGGTGTGTTGCAGTCCATGGGGTCGCAAAGAGTCGGACACGACTGAGCGACTGAACTGAACTGAATGTTTCATGTGGGAACAATGTCTTGCATATAGTAGGTCCCTAATAATTATTTAGTTACTAGTGAAGTATTGTATGGATTCTGTGACCAGTGAATGGAAACTCATCTACCACTGGAATGGCCAATATGAATTCTAATTCTCCAGGGCTCTCTCCAGGGGGTTTTCATGATTCAGTATCTTACCTGAGCTTCTTCATAGCATAGCCATCAACTTTCAAGAGAGCTTCCAACAGGACATCCCCCAGTGTGTACACACTTATTGAGATTCTGCTATATCTCATTTACTGATGTCCCATTGGCCAAGCGAGCCACATGGCCAAGCATAGAGTTGATGTCGGAGGAGATTAGACAAGGGTGCAAATATAGGAAAATGGTCCACTGAAGGCTACCATGTAACAGTCTCCCACAGGGTTGGTTCTTGTCTCTAGCCACACAGGGAGACCTGTTAGTCTCCACTGTTCTACAAGAGTTGAACTCTCCTCAGTGTCTTCTGGTTTCCCCATACAGAGCCCAGGATCTGTGTTGTCTCTGTTCTAATCACTGTTCTGCATTTTGATTCTGTTTCTGATACATGGAAATCTTGAGGATCTTCTTTTACCCATAGCTATAATGTGAATTCTTTCCTTTATGTCTCTTAGTTTTCTTTCTGAAGCACAGTGAGAAGAGAGGAGTCTCAAAATATTAATTGAAAATGTCATCTTGGCTGTCAATCTGGCTCGGCATCAAGTCCTTTTCCCTTAGTAAGATCCTCTGTCAGTCTGTTCCAGCCTTCCCTGCTAATACCTTTCTCCTATATGAAGCCTTCCCCTTCTCTTGCCCTGTGGAGTTACACAGCAGCATTCACTGGCCAGCCAGGGCCTGTCTCTGTGCCTTGGCCACGTGCTACTTGGAATAATCTTGCTCCCAGCAGTTGCATGAGCACTTTTTACTTCCACTGGCAGCCAGAAATACTCTGAACTCCCAGTATTTTTCCTGTATTTCTTTTGTGGTATTTATCACCTCCCACCTTTTATCATAGATATTTACATATTCCTTAACTCTGTTTTGGTTTCTTGGGGATAAAGCACGTGTCAATTTGTCCTTGCCTTGTGCCTTGTACATAGATAGTGGATTCTCAATACAGATGCGCTGCCATCCCACTCCAAAACTGTCCAAGAGCTCATTTACATATGAATTTGCAAAGGGTTGAATTTCAAGGGAAGATGATATCTACTTTTATTACCTCCTACACTTATAGGTCATTTTATACTACCACTGGCACTGATTGTTCTCACATTCTATTATGTGCAATCAGAAGCCACTGCATGAAAGTATTTCAGTCTAATTTAGTTTATACGAAAATTCTCTAAAGGCATACCCTGATGCCATATGTTTAGGCAGAACACTATAATCAGAATTATTCCCAGATTTACAGCTTCTTCATCCTGCTGCTACAACGTTTCTTGACTTTTAGAAAATAGCCTTTAAAAAAAAAGAAAAGAAAATAGCCTTTAATGGTGACCTTTGCTTAAGGTTTAACTGACTAAAAATGGAGTCTCAACCCATGTGAGATGGTGAAGCGTGTACAGAATCATGATTTATTTGCCTTTTAATGTTGAGTGCCTAGATCAGAGATGAACATGATGTTCAATGTTTTCAGACTTTGTTGGAACTGTAAACTTTATTGGCGCAGCCTGCAGGTTTCTCAACCCCCTCCTCCACAGAGACTTGGCAACAGCACGGCTGTATTAATATCTATTTATAAAGGTCAGCCTATTCTACAGTATTTAAAATACAAAGAAACTTTCAAGGAAAGTGGATTGCTTTTTACCATTGATGAAAAGTATATAAAAGCTGAAAAAGATGAAAAATTTTAAAAACACACTGTTTAATATTCCTTGTATTCCCCACAAAACCTTTGACAGAGTAGGCACTCGGTAAATGTTTGATGATAAAGATAGAAAATATTTATTCTCCTTTGAAAATAACTCAAGTTTTTTGAAGGAGTATTGATTGGCATCAGGATCTTAGAAGATTCACAGTAGAATTGCCATCACTTTGCCAACAAAGGTCCGTCTAGTCAAAGCTATGGTTTTTCCAGCAGTCACGTATGGATGTGAGAGTTGGACCATAAAGAAGGCTGAGTGCTGAAGAATTGATGCTTTTGAATTGTGGTGCCGGAGAAGACTCTTGAGAGTCCCTTGAACTGCAAGGAGATCAAACTAGTCAATCCTAAAGGAAATCAATCCTAAAGGAAATCAACCCTGAATATTCATTGGAAGGACTGATGCTGAAGCTCCAATCCTTTGACCACCTGATGCGAAGAGCCAACTCATTGGAAAAGATCCTGATGCTGGGAAAGACTGAAGGCAAAAGGAGAAGAGGGAGGCAGAGGATGAGATGGTTAGATAGCATTACCGACTCAATGGGCATGAATTTGAGCAAACTCCAGGAGATAGAGGACAGGGAAGCCTAGTGTGCTTCAGTCCATGGGGTCGCAAAGAGTCAGACACGACTTAGCGATTGAACAACAACGTTGTAATAAGAACTATGGCAGTGGCAAGCCAGGAGACCAACAAATGAGGATTAACCTTCACTTATACGTTCCAGGATTTCTACCTAATAGTTATTGTCTTGATTGTTGTTGCTTAGTGGCTAAGTCATGTCCGACTCTTTTGCGACCCCATGGACTGTAGCCCGCCAGGCTCCTGTGTTCATGGGATTTCCCAGGCAAGAATCCTGGAGTGGGTTGCCATTTCCTTCTCCAGGGGATCTCCCCAACCCAGGGATAGAACACATGTCTCCTGCAGTGGCAGACCGTTTCTTTACCACTGAGCAACCAGGGAAGCCTATTGTCTCACTACCTATTGCAAACATGAAAAAGAAGACCAAAACAATGCTATACCCCCTGGTACTGTTGGTCTTATCTGGGAAACCAACTGCAAATTATTAAGCTGCAGAAGTATCCTTGAGTCTTCCATAACTTTTATTCTCTGATGCTTCAATATAAACACAGAGCAGAATATCTATTCTCACTTGAGCCTTATTCATTAAAGTTAAATCATTAATACATTTCAAAGTCTACACCCAAAGTGCTCTATGAATTATATCAGTTTCCTGTACTTTTTTAAGGTACACCCCTTGGAATTTTTTCAATACATTCAGTCAGTCAGTTCAGTTGCTCAGTCGTGTCTGACTCTTTACAACCCCATGGACTGCAGCACACCAGGCCTCCCTGTCCATCATCAACTCCTGGAGTTTACTCAGACTCATGTCCATCGAGTCGGTGATGCCATCCAACCATCTCATCCTCTGTCTTCCTCTTCTCCCTCATGCCTTCAATCTTTCCCAGCATCAGGGTCTTTTCAAATGAGTCAATTCTTCAATAGATTCAATCGCGCATATATATGTGTCAGAAATTGTGCAGGCATTGAATAAATACATTCATTAATGCAACTAAAACTTACTCGATTTCTAGTACCAGGAGCAGACCTTGCCTCTGCTTACTAACAAGCAAATATAAATGCCAATTTTCAGAAAGAAATCCATGCGAGATCCCAAGAAGACACAAGTCTCCAAGGATCAGGCTGAGGAAGAAGGCCAGGTGGAGGGGTGGGGCAGGAGGACAGGCAAACAATTTGAATATCACCTGATAAATGCTATACCAGCATATAGCCAAAGCACTGTCAAAATACAAAAGAGGGAGGATTTAATTCCCTCTAGAGATTTGGAAAAGGAGGTGAAATCTTCAGGGATGAATAGCCTTTCTACAGGCTTAAAATGAGTGCTGGTAACGACGGTGGTGATGGTGCTCAGGAAGGCATTTCCCCGGGTGTGAACACCATGTACCAACGGTGAGGAGTGGATGGATGATCATCAGACTACTCCCACTGATTCATTAGCCTCTTGGCCAAGCACCACCATGGCCTGCTGAACCAGTCTGAGTGGGAGTTGCTATTTCAGGTCTCAGATTTTTTTTTCCTTCAGAGTGGAGGGTTGCCACATAAAATACAAGATGCCCAGTTAACTTTTGAATTTCAGATAAACGATAAATAACTTTTTAGTAAAGTCCCTTATATTTAGGACATACTTACATAAACATTATTTATCTGAAATTCAAATTATTAAAAACTTTGACTTTTTGTGTATTTTACTTACTACACCAGGCAATCCTACCAGAGTGGTAAAAACCTGGCGGAGCTTCTGTAGCAGAGATGATAAACAAAAAACAAAACGCAACCATGACCCCAGTTTCCTGCAGCCATCCCAGCCAGCCCAAAGTCTCTCCAACTGGAAGCCAGAGCGAACAGGCGTCCAGAAAAGAGACACCGTATCTAGGCAACCACGGCGCGAACTCAGCTGACCATCCGCTAGATTCGGGTTAGACGTGCGGTGCATCCTGGGAGTGAGTTTTCTAAATTCGGATTCGCCTCCAAAGGCCACAGGACTACAACTCCCAGGAGCGCCAATGGGTCGCTGCGAGGCACGCGAGGGAGTGCTGGTTTTACCCGGTTGAAGAGTCCTGGTGGGTTGCTTGTGTAGCAAGAGACCAAGGCCGATTTCTAGAGAATCGTAACATTAAGAATTAACATAAAAGGTTAAACCGAGCATTACTGCTTTCAATACAGAGAAAACAAGTCTTCCGGAACATCGTGGTGACACGTGTAGGCGCGTGCTGACGTTACATCGCACGCTGATGGGTGGGGAGTCGCTCCTGCGCGTGACTCCATTTCCTCTTTTTGATTGGCTGTCCTGTAGGTGCGGCGCTCGCGCGCGGACGCCCTTGATTGGTGCCTCGGAGCTGCTGGGTGGGACTCCGGCTGCAGCCGCGGGAGGTCCGGACACTGGCGGCCATGGGACTTGCCGGTAAGTACGCGTCTGACTTCTCGTCGCCGGTCCTCTCTTCATCTTCCAAATTGGGACTGGGCTGTCCTCAGGGGAGCATAGCCGGTGATGGACGGGGAGAAGCCGACCCAGCTTGAGCCTCGGAATTCGGGGTCGAGGGGCTCGGGAGTCGAGTGGGGCTGAGAGTGCGCTGAGGCGGCCGCACTGTAGCCGCTTCCCTGTCGGCTGAGGCGGGCGGGACGAATGGCTCCAGAACCCTCGGCCTCGGTTTCCTGCTCACTTTCTGGCCGTCTTCCTCCCTTGGGTCCTGGCGAGACCCCGCGCGGGGTCGCTGACTGAGGTGGAGTCATTTCTTCCTTGGCCCTGGCGCTCCCCAGCGACCTCAGAAAGTGAAGCCGGGACGGCGCCCGGGGGTTGGGTTGGAAACACGGTCCTTTTGACCCCAATCCCCAGGGCCCCTCTAAGACTTCTCAGAAGTCTGCTGATAATGACTGTCCAGGGACTCATTGACTGTGGCTGTGGATTTTACGGCCATCTCGCATTTGCAACTTAAGTGGCTGAGTGGGGACCTTGGACAGATCGCTCAACTTGTCATTTGGAAAATAAGAGTTGGTTCACTAGATCTCCAAGCTTCTCTTCAGCTTTAAAATCTTAAGATTTTGTGCTTGTACCGTTTGTTGTGCTTTTACACCATGAAGGTGTTAGGTGTGATACCCTGATAGACAGGTTGCTTACAGAACATTGCAGGTTAATGACAGAACTTTAAATCGTTTCATTTGGTTCTTTACTCACTGTTTTCGTTATCATTCATCTTTTAAAATTGAATGGAACTGGAAATTCAGGTTTAAGTGAGAAACCACAGTAAGAAAACGTTACTGAAGCTACTCAACAGTACAAACTTATCTCTTGATTTGGTAATATTGAATCTTAATTAGTAAATTCAGCTCAACAAACACTTATTGAGTATTTCTGAGACTGTGTTTAAAATAAAGATGACTTTGTTGGAGAGAATAGACTTTGCACAAGCTGTTGCTTTGCATTTTCTGAGTTTGTGGTGAATCAGAAACTCAGACACTTAGAATGGCTTCCCATTGTATAGTTGAGTTTCTGGAGGCATGGAATTCTCATTTGTAAAAGCTGAGGATGAGTTTCACTTGCTTTCTCTTTAGTGTTGAAAGTCTTAAGAATCTGTAGTCATATTGAATATTTAGTGGGCATTTTGCACTGATGATCTCGGGACCCCTTAGCTGAACATTTCCTACTTCAGATGTAGAAAATGGCCCCAGATCTAGCCCATCTCTAGTTTTTATCTTTAGATTCCAAACTGAAGAAAGGGTCATTCGTGGAGGGAAGATGTACATAACCGAAAGTTTTAAGAAATGAGAGGAATGGTTTGATTATCACTGTTTTTGAATAAGGAAGGGCAAAGTGAGGTCTGGCATGTGCTGCCAATTGATACTTTAAAAAGTTATTATCAAAAGACAGTTCTTACTCTGGATATATTTTAGTGTAAATCACAGAGTTAATACTAGCGAACTTGATGGGATTCATTGAGTCAATGGCTTAAGCTCTGAAGTGAGGTTAGCAAGCCTTTTCTGTAAAGAGTTGCATGTCTAATTGTCAGGATAAACTGCTTGGTTAGTATGGCAAAGTATTATTACTCTTTGGTAACAAAAATTATTTAAAATTATGTGTAGTGGTATTCTTAGATCAAAATTAAGATATGAGGACCATTGCAGAGTCTAGTTTTGTTGTATGGCCCACAGTAAATGGTAAGCAAGTAAGTGCTGTCAAATGCATGAATTCATTGTATGTTTTATTTCTAGGGAAAGAGCTAACAGATTTACATTGACATTAAAACAATATGTATGTCTGGATTTGGAGTGCAGAATGCATTTTGTCTCTGAGCTGAGATCCTGTCTACTCTCTCTCTTAGGTACTGGAGGACACCTGTCTTAACTGCGTTGCTCTAAGGACTAATGCCTAAACCATCTCAGCATGGCCTATAGAGGAAGAGGTGGGCGTGGCCAGCCTTCCTCAGCATCACTCTCCCGTGTCATTCCTGGAAGTCTTCACACATTTAGGACCTGTGCCCATAATATATGCATGGTGTCGGACTTTTTCTACCCAAACATGGGAGGCGTGGAAAGTCACATTTACCAGCTCTCTCAGTGCCTGATTGAAAGAGGGCACAAGGTCATAATTGTCACCCACGCTTACGGAAATCGCAAAGGCGTCCGTTACCTCACTAATGGCCTCAAAGTCTATTACTTGCCTCTGAAAGTCATGTACAACCAATCTACAGCCACGACCCTCTTTCACAGTCTGCCATTGCTCAGGTACATATTTGTTCGGGAGAGAGTCACGATAATCCATTCACATAGTTCCTTTTCTGCCATGGCCCATGATGCCCTCTTCCACGCCAAGACAATGGGCCTCCAGACAGTCTTCACGGACCATTCCCTTTTCGGATTTGCTGATGTCAGCTCGGTGCTTACAAACAAGCTTCTAACTGTGTCTCTTTGTGACACAAACCACATAATTTGTGTCTCTTACACTAGTAAGGAAAACACTGTGCTAAGAGCAGCACTGAATCCTGAAATAGTGTCCGTCATTCCTAATGCTGTAGATCCTACTGACTTCACTCCAGACCCATTTAGAAGGCATGATAGTATAATAACTATTGTTGTTGTCAGCAGACTTGTTTACAGAAAAGGTAATGAAATGATAGCTACAATTGTACTGCACAGCCTTTTTTTCCTTGTAGAAAGCTGTTGAATATCTGTGTTAAAATGATTGTTGGGCTTCTCATTTTGTTTTATGGTTTTATAACTACTTCTGTGTTAAATATAGTAAAGAAGGGTCTAATATGTTTTATACATCCTAAAGGAGAAATTTCTAGAACAGTGGTAAATACTATTTCTACCCTCACCCCCCCCACCTTTGATGTTTTAATAGTTGCTTAAAGGAAAAACAACCTGATGCTGTTTAATAGTTAAGGTCTGTTGAAAATTTCCCTACATATACAGTGAGAAGTACAGCCCACCACATAACCCTTTTTTTTCATTGCAGATATTTTGAAAGCTAAGAAAATCACAAGGGTGAAAACTAATATCAGCTGTAACTGTGTGATTCAGGGGTGACCCTAATGAATGTTTTGATTTATAGCTTTCCTGTCGTTTTTAATTCATTATCTCAGAGTCAGTGAGCTTGTTCTGCACATTGCCGTTCTGTAGCTTGCTTATTTCCTTTCAGTGTAGATAAGACAATAATGTATTGGCAGGTAAGTGATGAAGAAAGCGGGGTTAGATGGCCCAAAATCCTACCCTGGTTCTGTCCTGCTGTGTCATTGATGACAAGCTACTTAACATCTCTGAGTCTCACTTTTTTCGTTCTGTGTGATCTGAGCAACAGTGGTAATCTTATGAGGTTCAGTGATGGGTCCTGTAAAGTACTCGGGAAGGGTCTGTTGTGCTCAGAGGATGGTTTCAGTGCCTCTGCAGCATTTCATGGATACCACAGCCTCGCTGACTGAAAGTCTGAAGCAGTCTGGTTATTCAAAACATAAATGGTCTTCTGGATGGTATCAGAAAACCAATTGTCAGCCATCAAAATTGTCACTAAAAGTAGGGAATTGTGAAAAAGATAATATGTAACCACCCTTTTAAATATTTGAATTTACTCAAAATACTGTTACCATGCACTGAATTGCCAATAAGAAGATGTAGGCCTGTAGGCTTAAGAGTATTGGTTCATTGGTTTGAGCGGAATCATCTTTCTTGCACAGCCATATTCAAGAAGCATAATTTACAGTGGCCAGTCTGGGTCTCTTATGTGTGATGAGACCCTAAAGGCGTGTGAAGTGATGTACCTCTAGATTTTTCATTTGTTTTTGATCTTACACAATGGTTCAGGATACCCCCTGATCTGACAAGGACTTTTTCTATGTCTTGACTGAGTGTTTCAGACTGTTCAGCTTAGCTTCACAGAAACTCATTTTGTCCGTTTATGTGCTATTTAATTAGGTAAGCCAAATACTGTAACAAGTGCAGTTGGAATCAAATAGATTTGTGGAGAAATGCAGCTGATTCCTGGTAAGCATTCAGCTCAGCAGTGGGGTCTGAAGTGTCCCAGTGCATTGGGGAGTGCGGATGTGGGCCTTGGTCAGAATGGTTTAGGAATGGAGAGTCTTAGTCTGCGGTGAGCCGATAAACCGAGGCTGGTGAGAAAACCACTGAACTGCGTTTTGAGGGGTGCAGGCAGTGGCATGCTTTCATTCTTGAAGAAGATGTGAATGGAGCAGCATTCTGTGTTCTGAATCCCTCTTGGGATATTGGTGATGTGTTTATGCCTTTTTTTTTTTAAGCAAATGATATACCCTGGTGACATAACCAGGTAAGAAAGTGTATGATGCATACAGGGTCAAGGATCAGAGCAGAATTAACTTACCTGTTCAAAGATTGAACCTGGTACCTTTACCTCACTAATTATGGTATTTTAACCAGCTGAGCTAACCAACAGCAGGTATAGCCTTTCCTGTTCTCAGTTCAATAATTTAAAAAAAGGTATCAAACCCTCTCCATTTGCCAGTAACACTAAGACAGAACAGCCATATCTGTAGCCCCAAAGTGATTAGTTATATTAATGACCTGTTAATAGATTAATTTCTTTAGGTGGTGTTCATTTGGACCAAATATCAAAGGCCACTGGAACGTATTAAGTAAGAGGACAAATCAAAATTCCTACTTCCCAGGATACCTGGCCGGCCTCTTTCCTCTTCTGTTGAGCCTGTTTTGCTCTTACGCAGGGTTTCGCAGTGCTTCTGTGCGTGTGCAGGCATGCCCTGCTTCTTGCTCTAGTGGTAATGACGACTTCCATTGATATTCTGTAGTTGATAAAGCCACTTGACCCTCCCAACTGTAGTGTAGATGTTATCTGCATGTAACAAAGAAACTGAATCTCAGAGAGGGTAAGTAACTCACCCAGGTTACACAGTAAGTAAGAGAGATAACCAGCCTGAGTTGAGCTCTTCTCAAGTTAAGGTCTCCTGTTCCCTCCGTCCTCAGCCCAGCCATTAGCCTAGGTATAGATTCAGAAAGTTCCTTAAAATACTGTTAGACTGTGCTTTAGAAGAACTTTGAATCAGAAATTTTCTTGTCC
Source organism: Muntiacus reevesi (assembly GCF_963930625.1). NCBI lineage: Eukaryota > Metazoa > Chordata > Mammalia > Artiodactyla > Cervidae > Muntiacus > Muntiacus reevesi. The sequence goes on along the minus strand of NC_089271.1, from coordinate 13,152,581 downwards.
ATTTTGTGTGAATATGGCAATTGAAAGTCTTTTTGTGTGTTTCGTTGCGTTAGGCTCTTGGTAGAGGTACCAGAGCATTTTTTATTTGTGGGGAGCACTCAGTAAATGTTAGCTGTTGTTAGGGACTCCGATTATTACTCTATATGTTGTTCTAACCTTTGTATTAGAAGAAAGAGGGGAAGGAATTATAGGAGGCTGATTGATAGATGTCAGTAAAGCATCTGGTTTATCTAGAAATCCAGTTGATGGGCTTGATAATACACTTGAAACAGAGATAGCTAAGATTTTAATGAGAAGGTTTCATAATTCATAAATGCCACATATGAGTTTGCTAATGGAGTCATATTTTAAAAATACTAGCAGTTTATTTAATCCTACTTTGAATTATTTAATTAAAATGAGCCTTTATTATTTCTCCTACCATCTTTTTAATAATTAATCTGCCTATATTTGGGAAGATTGACTGAAGTGCAGTTCTTGTGTATGTGTCTATGTGCATTTTTTAAGCTTTAATTGGCTTATTTTACATTTACTTTTGAATGTGTATGGTTTATCATTGTTAATGAACTAAATTCTCAAACATCACTACTGTCTCTTTGTATAGCCACTTTTCAGACTAGTAGAGCAAAATTTACTTTGCTGCTTTTTATTACCTGAGGTTGTATATACATATTATGAGAAAGTATTTCATTAAAAGGAAAGAAAGGACCAAGATACACCCTTTTGTTCTATAGACTGTAATGATCTGGCACATGAGGTCCTGCCACCTTTATCCACTGTCATTTGGGGCAAGTGGGCTATCACAGGTTTAGATGGACTATTCTTATAAATTTTGCTAATATCATAGCGTTCACTGCAAAATCCTGTGTACAAACTGCATTCTCAACAAAATGGAGGCAGCAGTTATGTATTGCTGCTTAGCCCTTTCCTATAGTAGGAAGTAGAATCACAGTTCAGTAGAATTTGTGGTTGAGAGAGACCTTGGACTTTAGGTACAGTGGTCTGTTTATTTTCTATATCAGGAAACTTTCCCATTGTCAAAGACCTTGCTCGTACAAAGGCTGGAATAAGACCCAGATCTCCAGTCAGCTCTCCTGTTCTGTAGAAAAATTTAACTGAAATGTTAGCTACCTCTAATGCCTTTTTTAGTCACAGGTGTTGTGTAATCACAGGTGAATAACTTGAATGCTATTGAAACAGAATAGTCCACGAACTGAGTGGGTAGACGGTAACAATGGGTGTCAGTATATGTCTTGCAGAATTCTTGGGGGACCCCTGATAGTTTGTGAGCGATTCCACCATTCTAGGAAAGGGTTAAGGGAATTTGTTTCTCTGCTTATGTAAGCTAATACTTGTCAAAGTGAGTGGATTCTCAGTTCTGATAAAAATTTTAAGTTTAATTATTAACATCTCCAACATTCAACTTTATGTTTTCAGGGACCGATTTACTTAGTGGTATAATACCTGAACTCTGTCAGAAATACCCTGATTTAAAATTCATTATTGGAGGAGAGGGACCAAAGAGAATCATTTTGGAAGAAGTACGGGAAAGATACCAGCTCCATGACAGGTATTGATGGATTCCATATTGTCTTGGGTGAGAAAATATCTTACATAAATTTGGTTTTGGTTTCGTGCCTGCATTAAGTGGGCTGCTTCTGCTACATGTGCTTGATAAAACAAAGTAATGCAAAGCCTGTTTTAAAAAATTGTATAAATGGAAACCCTAGATAGGGTATTTGTAAATTTTTTGTTAGCCCAGTATCATTTGACTAGGGGACGCTAGTTGGGGCACCCAAGAATGCACAAAAAACAGCTGCTTTGATTGGAAATGTTTGCAGATTCTCAAGCCATACTGAGTTGTGATTTAAATAGCATGGCCCAAATCATGTAAACTGCTGTGCACATACAGATTCAAACATTTCTCTTCCTTGTTAACTTAGATAACATGTGAGCTATGTGCGTGTGGAGCCTCAATTTAAAAGAGACATTTTCCTATGTAGAAATGATAATTTAACATTTGCTCATCAAAGTGTATTAATATTTTCATGGAATGCAAACTAATTTTGGAGGATGAAATTTGATCTATGATAGAAGTTAGAAATATGTATAGCTGTATGAGTTTTAACCAAATAGTTTTATATGACTTTTAGATCAGAGTTGGGTGACACCAGTCTTTTGAGATGGAAAACGTTAGAAGCTTATGAATGGTATTTCTTTTATACCATGATTGTTACTCCCTTCTTTCTTCTCTTGTTTCAAAAATCAGAGTGCGTCTCTTGGGAGCCTTAGAACACAAGGATGTTAGAAATGTCTTAGTTCAAGGACATATTTTTCTTAATACTTCTCTTACGGAAGCATTCTGCATGGCGATTGTGGAAGCAGCCAGTTGTGGCTTACAGGTAAAAAGCTCGGAGGGCTTATTACATTGTTGGGGTTTCTGCATGTGTATTTTGAAAAATAATCAGATGCAGTCTGTTACATTTTTTTAAGTTGGTTTTGCTTGTTTACCTGAGATGAATTCTGGTGGATCACATTTTTTTGTTTTGTTTTGTTTTTCTTTTTAAGGTTGTAAGTACCAGGGTTGGTGGAATTCCTGAAGTACTTCCAGAAAATCTTATCATTTTATGTGAGCCTTCTGTAAAATCTTTGTGTGAGGGATTGGAAAAAGCTATTTTCCAACTGAAGTCAGGAGCATTGCCACCTCCAGAAAATATCCATAACATTGTAAAGACTTTCTACACCTGGAGGAACGTTGCAGAGAGAACTGAAAAAGTACGTCACGTGCTAGAGAAGGGTATTTGAAGATTGTGTCTGGAATTCTTACCTGATGTTTCACATACACATTTACTCCTTTTATATAGGTTTACCATTTCTGCTCTATTGCTTAAATTTATGAAGTCTCTTTCCAAATGAGACTTCTTTTTGTATATACTAGGCTAAGTTTCTAGTCAGATCATTGCCTTTGACATCTGAAAAATAGTAATGCAGTATCTAGACCTTTCATTAAACTGGCCATATAAGAGTTACAGATTTTTCTAGAAGTTACAACAATTAGAGGCAAAACTAATATTAAAATCTACTTTTAGACATTTTCTTGAGGCTGTTTATAATTCTAAAGCATATAGGTCTATTAGAAAATACCTGGTTTTGCTTAGCCCAGTTGTGGCAACTTCGTAACTTACAAATATTTAATTCAGGCTACTTCCTAAAACTTGTGTGGCTCTTGCTAGCTGCTGTGATTTTTTTTTTTTTTTTTTTTTTTTTTTTTACTGAAAGGAGATTTTTGCATCTTTGGGCTGATGGGGAACATAGTAAGTTAGAATTCCAAATGCACATGACAGATGTAAGTAGGATCACAAATAGAAAGCAGCAGTAGAGAATTTCCAAAAGGACAGGTGCAGGAAATAGGTTAATGTCCTTAGGTGGGAGAGTACAGTTGTGGGAAATGTGTCTTTATTTTGAGGTCAGTACTTCAGTTATTCTACTCAATTTCATCCTTGTTTAACTGCCTTTCATTACTTCGTCTGCCTCCTGCCTCTTATTACAACATAACAAGCTGAATGGAAATGCTGTGCTTCTTAGTATTTGGAAACTTAGTATGCAGAAAGACAGTTGGTTGGGAGCCTGGAGAAGATAGTGCTGGGAACTCTTACTGGATTCAATGGAACAACTAGTTTCTAGCCCAAAGTTGAGAGCTAGATAGAGCTGAGTAAGCAGAAAGGCTTTCTTGTGGGTTTTTATATATATATCTAATTGCTGTACAATGTTGTGTTAGTTTCTGCTATACAATAAAGTGATTCAGCTATATGCATACATATATCCACTCCCTCCCACCCAGCCCCTCTAGGTCATTACAGAGTCTTAACTGGCTTAAATTGTAAATTCCCATACATAAGGTGAGCCCGTATTTGAATGGAAGGGCAACAAAACTCTCCAAAACTTGTCATACAAATTTTCCATTGAAACATGAGATAATTTGTATTAACAAACAGTTTTGACTGAAATAACCCTGAGATATTTTCTAGACGCTAACTCCACCAGTGACTCCACCAGTTTGAAATAACTCCATTTCCTTGTTTTCCTGTGGAAGTTGGGGCACAGCCCTGAGTACTTGCTGGGAGGGCATGACAGAATTGTCTCAGGAGTGTTTTCAGGCTCGGTTCATTCTATTTTCCTGTGCCCTTGCCACTGCTGGATTCTCACAAGACCGTTTGCTGGGGGTTAGGGGCGGAATTCGGGAGTGGTGGGCAGGGATATTTGGTTAGGCAGATTTTCTTAGTGAGGCCCATCCTGACTGAGAACCATCTCTAATTGTACCTTACCTTTTTGATCAACTTGTAAACCTCAGAAGTTTGCCCTATTATACATAACAAGTTCAGGGGCAAAGAACTATGGTGACAGTTTTTCAGCCTATGTTAAAGGAGTGAATTAGGGTTTTATTTAAACCACAAATTTTCCTTCAGTTACGCTTAAAGTAACAGTAGAACATCTGTATTGTTTTCAGTTTTACACTATGATGGTTTATAGTATACATGCAAAGAAGAAAGTGAATCCTTATTGCTAATGGATTGTCAAGCCTGTCATTCTCTCCATAGTAGAAAAGTATTATTTTGTCACTTGAGATCATAAGTTAACTGACCTATAAATAAAGGTGGACATACGGGTGAGTTTCTAGTTGCTCTTTTAATTCTACCTGTTTCACACAGGATGTTTGATCCCTTTCAACTCCTTAGTTTAACTGCTATTTAGAAAAATTAATCAAGAAATTAAATTGGCGTTTGTGCTGGAAACATACTTTTTCAGTTATAATTCACCACTCAGTGTAATGCTTGACATTTGTTGTTCAGTTGCTAAGTCGTGTCTGCCACTTCGTGATCCTGTGGATTGCAGCATGCCAGGCTTCCCTGTCCTTCACTGTCTCCTGAGGTTGGCTTAAGTTCCTGTCCGTTGAGTCAGTGATGCTATTTAACCATCTCCATTTCCTGGAGGAGGAAATGGCAAACCACTCCAGTGTTCTTACCATGAGAACCCTGTGAACAGTATGAAAATGCTCGACATCATTCTAACTAAAATGTATTCCAGATGTCCTCAGGGTAGAGGAACTAGACAAAAACAGCCCGTACCTTTCAGAGACCATTGATCTTTAGAACTTGCTCTGCACATCAGAACTTTCCTGAGGTCAAAACGAGATAGTTTACAGAGCTGATAACATGAGAATGAGCACGAGTAATGCCTAAGTGCAGTTAAAAAACACGAAGGCCGGCCCATTTTATGTGTTTGAAGTAACTTCAGAGAGTTTTTTTTTTTTTTTTAAATATTTCAGAGTTTAGTGCTTAGCAGTTCTTTAAGAAAGCAAGCCATCTACTTAGCAGTTCTCAGCAGTGAACTTTATTTGCCAGTGTTTGGCCTGTCCCCTCTACCCAAATTTCCCCCAAGCCTTTCCCCTCCTTTCATTTGGCACCCATGAAATGTCTCTGTTTCCTCCTCGCCTGTGCACAGCCCCTAAGCCTCTTATGGCTGTGAAGAGAAGAGCCTCTCTGAACCCATAGATTGTAACTCCCTGGTGGTAGTTGAATCAAGGAGTCCTAAAGGGCCAGTCCTACTTTTGGACTGAATTAAATACAGTCTTGACCTGGCCCCAAAAGCCATTCCAGCTTCTCAGGACTTTGGAATTCTCCTAGTTGGTTAAATATTGATAGGGATCCCCTAGGGCACAGGAGCCATGGTAAATTCATCTGGGTAAATATACCCCGGTGATTTGTCCAGAGGAGGCACTCCATAAGTGAATCAAATGGCAGTACTTAGTGTAAGCAGTTTCATTCATCACATCTTTACTGTAACAACAGTGAAATGTAAGTGCCTCCTGTGTATATCTCTAAAGCACTCCTGACCTGTGCAGGTCGTTGTTTTGTTGCAGCCTGCGATGTTATGCTTATTTTTGGTTCTCTCCCACCAGGTGTACGACCGAGTGGCAGGAGAAGCTGTGTTACCCATGGACAAACGGCTGGACAGACTCATCTCTCACTGTGGCCCTGTGACAGGCTGCATTTTTGCTCTGTTGGTTGTATTCAACTTTCTCTTCCTCATTTTCCTGAGATGGGTGACTCCAGATTCTTTCATTGATGTTGCAATAGATGCCACAGGGCCAAAGGGTGCCTGGACTCATCGATATCCTTATCGATATAGTAAAAGGGGGGCTGAGAATACTGAGCTGTCTAAAACAAGATAGAAGAAAGCCTGGATTGTGAGGTTTTCAATACTTGTAATAGTTCTACTGAGACTATTGAAAATAACCTTGCTTTTTTTCTTTTTCATTTTAAACTTAATTTAGTAAGTTATGCTACCTCTATATCATTCAATGTTTTATTTTGAGGAAAGATAAACACTTATGCAATTCCTGAGTGTTGAAACTCCTTGCACTTATTTAAAATTTAGGAGAGAGCATTGAAGCCACTCAGGTATGCAATTTTTCAGACTACTGAAATCCCTCTAGCAGAGATGTTTTAATGTTATATTTTGGGAGCTTTGGGTGCCGAAGGGCCAAACGTTTCCTGGGCATTTTTTGGCCAGTTTTAAATGTTCTACCATTAGACGTTCACCAGATGTTTACAGGTTTTCTTTAGGGAAGTACAACAACTCTGTGAGCTATTTTTTAAGTCATGTTCATACTACGTTTATTAGACGTTGAAGTCATGTTCGTAACTTATTGGGTACACTCAGTAAGTGTTCCATATAATCAGGTTTCTTGAGTAAAATGGGCTGTCAGCAACCAGCCTGTTTGAAGCACCTGTCACATGTTGAACTAGATGCTTCCTGCGTTAGGAACCAGGGGATGCATTCATTCCTTGTTGATCACTCAAATTAATGGCTCACTTCGTCATAGTCATATTTGACATGAAGTGGTAAGATATCCACCACGCCAAAAATGCTGATGGTTTTTAATGCCAGGAAAAAATTGCCTGCATACTCCGAGTTCTTCTCTGATCCTGTTGGATGCATTCTCCTAGGTCAAGCCTTCGTCTTCAGTTGTATGTATGAAAATGCTTCTTCCTTTTAAATACTAGGGACCGATCCCACTGTTGATGATAGTGCAGAGAAACCCTCCACATCTCTCAGTGCATAATTTAGTCCTCTGTCAATGCCTTCGTGTTTTCCGAGCAGAATGTACGAGGTGTGCCATCTCAAAATCAGCTGCTACCCTGGATCTTTGATAGAAGTCACCTCCCTTCACTTGTGGCCTAGCTGATGCCTGATAAGTATTGTCAGTGTGCAGAAGTCTTGACCCAGAATATTTTGTTTATAGCCAGTTGAGTCTGAAAATTTTAGGAACAGTCTCTCTGTGGATGGATGTTTTTAACTATAATTGTTGTTGCCCAGAGCCATGGGTTTTTAAACCCCAAATTATCCACATGGTGTGTCTTATTAATTCTTTGAACTCCTTATTAGAGTAAATTTTTGTGATAAAGGACTGAAATCACAAGAGTGAGGCACTGTGGACACGCTAGTTAGACGCTGGCAGTATTGTGATTCTTTACAGGATTTTTTTTAATGGCAACATTCACAGAACTTTTAAAAAAGTATCTTAACATGTCTGTTAATTGGTTGCCACTGATACACAAGAAATATATTTGTGTTTTAAAACACAAAATGCAAGAGTACAGTTTTTAATATCTAGAAGTTAGGGGTTCTTTTGTTAACGAAAAACAGACTGACCCAAACCATTTGGTCTCACTGGGATTTTTAGGCATAGAAACTGAATTATATAAATATGAAATAAACAGTGCCAGTATTCATGATAAAGCGGGGAACTATACAACATTTGTTTTTATCCGTTCATTAATTTTTAAAGGCATACTCCTGTTTTTTCTTGTGTTTTATTCTTTTCTTAGCTTTTTTTTCCTTCAAAATTATCATTTAACTATTAAACTGCCATTTATTTCACATGGAAATAGGATTTAATGTTCTTGCATGAAAAATATGTAAGTTGCATATTTTCCTTATTTTTTCTTTAATAAGTGGAAGTAAACTTGCTTGTTCTAGTACATCTGAATTTTCAGGCTTCCTGAATACCTTAATTGTAACTGTCAGTGTTGCACTAGTCAATATGTGGAAACATATTGTTCTACCCTGCTACTTACATTTATTTGAAAGTGAACTTGCAGTGATAAGGAATATATGAAAAATATATTGTGTTTCTTTGATGTTGCAAAAAGTAGCACATGTAAAGCTGATTTATAAAAACACGCTACCTGTCCAAAAATAAAGACCAAAATGACATTTTGACATTTTTCTGAATTTGCCTTGTTTGAGAAATAGAATATTATTAACTAATTGAGCAATACTCCCCCCACCTACCTACCTCACATGCTTTTTTTTATTTTAGTGCAATCTGATGTTTTGCTTGGTCTGTTAGTGAAACTGGAAATATGGAAATATCTTTTAGTTGATTAATTACTCTGTCATCTTTTCTTTCTTGAATATTCTTTGTTTTAATCATGGAATAGCAAGTTCACTTGTGCCTTTGTTTCCTGATCCAAAAACAAGCCTGTATTTTTCACTTCACTAGAATTACTATGTAAGACAAATGAATACTCCTGTAAACTATTGTATATGTGAATTACATAATTATACTCTATATCTTGTAAGCTATTTTAAGAAAAATTGGAATTTTGACTTCATTTACCGAAACCCAGTGTACCATCAGTCTCTGCTTCACCTGCAGCCTACTCACAGGACTGACCTTCCTACGTACTTGACCTGGCCCCAGCTAGTGCTTATTTTAATCTTTACATCAAACATCTCTACCTGATAGCTTGTCAAAGGAGCTGTGAGGGGTGTGTCCCTGTGCTATTTCCCTGGTAACTGATGAGCCACCTGGCTTCAGTTCCCCTATAGCTGCTAATCTGCCCCTTCCCTTAGTAGCGAAACCTCCTATCTCCATGTCCTGCCATCCTGCTACCTGTTACTTACGGCACACATTGGGGTGTCACTCCAGGACCTTGCTTCAGATGTGTAAGATCCCCCATCTATTAAACCATTGATGTCTCTATCACTGACTCTGGGCTCTTCGATCTTGAGGTGGGCCAAGTACAGGGCTTGGCAGGCCTATGGGGTACAGCCCAATGCCCAGTTTCTCCCACCTCCTTTGTTGGAGGCAGTGGAAAGCAGTTCCCTACATTGATAAGTTCTTTTTTTTTTGTTTGTTTCTAATATTTATTTACATAGTTATTTGACTGCTCCAGGTCTTAGTTGTGGCATGTGGGATCTATTTTGCTGACCAAGGATCAGACCCGGGCCCCTTGTACTGGGAACTCGGAATCTTAGCCACTGGACCAGCAAGAAAGTCTCCAGTGATATGTTCTGATTTATATTACACCAAAACTTACTTTTAGCTCAGTCACGGTATAATAGGTCTGTGTTTAGTTTGGCAAAGGTTTTTTTTACAGGCCTTTTTATCCTTCTCTGCATTCCCCAAAGATGCTAAATTGTATTATCCTGTGCTGGATTTTTAAAATATGAAATTCTGAAAATCAAAGCTCTCTACAGTAGATTTTGATTTGTATTCAACAATCCTTTGGGGAGTTGATTTTCCGTTATCCTTTACACTTGGCTATGGCTCAGTTTTTCTCAGCAGGATGTGGCGGTGGTGATTTTGCCCCCTAGGGGACATCTGGCATTGCCTGCAGATATTTCTGGTTGTTCCAACTGGATAAGAGCGGGGCATTGGCATCGCACACCAAAGAATTATCTGGTCCAAAATGTCAGTAGTGCCAAGGCTTAGAAACCCTGATGCTCTAGATGGTTTTGCCTTCTTTACAAGATACTGTGAGTTAACTCATCTTTTCAGTAGCCTTCTACGCCTATCTCAAACGTAGTGCTCAAATTTAGTAAAGATAATCTCTTAAATAGTACGAAAGTCAGGCTTCTCATGGCCAGCTTTTCTGGTATGTAAAATGAAAAGTACAGTCATGTTTTAGATGAAAAATTAAGTTCAAGACGATAGAATAATATTAGGTATTACTAGATACACCACTGAGCCAACATGGGTAAATGATCGCCTTCTTCCAGAACAGTTGGAGAAAGAAACATGAAAAGAACTAAAATACTTGTGTTTATGTATTTTAATAGCTTGGTTAGGTAATCTGAGCTTGGTAAAGAAAACCTTGTATGCTAGTATCTGTCCTTGCGAATGGAAACCACACAGGTTCACACAAGTTTGTGCTGGCGTGGAGATACTACACTGAAATGGGTATGTTATGTATTGTGCCTTGGGGTTGATTCTCATGTCTTACTCTTTCACAGAGTATAGGGAGATAGTTCTTACATAGGGACTCATTCTAATTTGCCTGAGTGCTAGGAGAAACTCCCATAGTTTTGCATCAAGCATTTATTAAATAAGGTTGATTTAGTTGTCTCCTATAAATTATTTGGGTTTGTCTTTTCGAATAGGTTGTAGAAATTTAGAAAATGTAATGTAGCCAAGAATGAAAGAGGAGACTTCGAGTTTCTGCATCCATTTTTCCCGGGTGAGGTACATTAAACAAATCAACTTTACTTGTATTGGCTAGCCAATGCATGTTGAAGAGTTAGGATTACAGGAGAATATTATCCAGCTAGGGAAGATACTGATTGATAGACTCTGGATACCTCACCCGGAGTCTAAGGCATCTTCATCCTTTTCATTATAAGTCCTCCATGATTGACTATAGCCCACATTTTCGAGAAGGAAGCACCACCTTTCCTGACAAGAGGAAGTAAAGATCAGAAATGTTACTAGGGGACTTTGTCATGGATGAACCTATTACAGCAAGTGGTCTAATGCTTCCAGTCTGGAGAGGCATCCAAGCTGGGCCTTTTATTAAATACTGCCTTAGAGTAAATAGCCTTTCATAACTGGTCATATTTTAGATTTGGGCTTTATAGCCTCAGAATGAAGAGAATATTGAAGCATTCCAGGGGCTGGTACTTCCCACCAAAAGCACAGAATGTAATATTAGTACTTCTTTTTTATGAACTTCAAATAACTTGTTTCATCTCCACGGGATCTGAGAAGCTTGTTCTATCTTTCCAATCCTGGCTTTCAATAGAACGTAGTAAAAACTGGAATTGAGGGGTAAAAACATTTTGGACTTGAGTCCTATTTGTTAAACAACACTGAGGAATGTAGGTCTAGAACTATTGGTGTTTCTGGTTCGAAGGAAATTTCTTTCGTTCATTTAACATTGCCATGAATGTCAGTGTATGCAGTCGCCAAATCACAGTTAGCTTAGAATCTACAAACTCAGTTCTCCGTAACAGGAGCACAGAGAGCTAGAAGGTTTAAAATAGATGTCATATGATACCAATTATAACTCAGTGAAATTTTGCAGTCCCAAGAACCTATACAGAGTGTAAGCCAAAATGGAGGACGGTTCTGTTTCCTATGGCTTTAAAAACATTTTTATTACAATGTTTGCTACTTTTTTTTTCTTCAAGCTTTTAATTAAAGTGTTCTTGGCGCTCCTAACCCATTTCTATATCGTCAAAGGAAATAGAAAAGAAGCGGCTAGGATAGCAGAAGAGATCTTTGGTGAAATTTCAGGTAAAAATACATGAATTTGTTCCCAGTACTTTAAAAGAAACCTCCTAGATAATTCATATGAATAGTATTTGTAGAAGATAAATTTTATTTATACTTTGGCTCTGAATATTTTATTTATACTTTGGGTTATTTTAAAAAATTATTATTTAAAGTAGCAAAGGGTGTTGACTGCACCAATTTGTGAAGGATTTTCAGCTTTTCTGCAAATTAGTAGTTTCATTAGCAGTTACTATTTAAGAAATAAATAGAATAGTGGCTTTCTAAGAGTATTTTGAGAAACCTCATTTCTACTAACAACAAAATTACTTTATAGGATTATTTTCTTAAATATTTTAATCAAATGTTAACAATACATTCTAACAAAACTTTCCCCAGGAAATGGACTGACCAGTAAATTTGATTTAAAGTAGCCATAGATATGCTGTGTGTGTGTGACACATACACATATATATATGTGCTGTCATTTGCAATTTTTGAATTGTTTAGCCACTTGTCACTGTCAGGGGAAACCCCTTCACTGAATCCATTTATACCCAACACGGTGCAAAGCACAGCAAACAATATTACAATATGAAATGCCAACCTTTGGGCAAAACAATTTAAAGTCTCATGCTTTGCAGAATTTAGTCTCTACTTCTTTAAGAAATGATGCACCTTAATTGTAGGGAGATGCTGCAAAAGTAAATGAATCAGATATTGTTACTGCTGGGACTGCCACTTGATAAGAGGAGGATTTATTCATAAACAGAGTTCCTTATTTCCCTGTATATTTTTAGTGTTTGTAGGGGTTCCAGGGTTACCTCATTCTTTATCTAGTATCCATTTCATCTTGCATCCTAGATTCTCTTTTCAAAATAGACTTACGTTGTGTGATTCCAATACAGTAGACAACTTTAAGGACGCTAGGGAAAGCAGCCCTATCCAAAGAGATAAGGCCTCCAAAAGCAAAGCCTCAGAATGCTTCAATTAACGGGGGAAAATGAGAAGAATCTCGAAGTTTCGGAAAGTGGCAGAAGCCCTGGAGTGTGGAAAGAGATTTCTTTTGGGGATTATATTTGTCATACATTTCAGGGAGGTATGTTGGTTTGACTTGGTTTAAAAAAAAAAAACCTAAAAGTAACTTTAATTTCAAGTTAAGCATAATCTGAAAAGCTATTTTCTAATTTAATTTGTAAATTGAGTCAGGGGCTGTCAAAGTTTTCATCACACAGTTTTGATGTTCTCATAGATACATCCTCACAGTTTAAATTAGGTAAAGTCAGATAGTCAATATCAGCAAGAGCATGTTGAAAACATTTTCTCTTGGTGCTCGTGTGCATTATTTCTGCCTTTGTGGTCCTCAGTGAAGTACTCTCTTAAGAAAGGTTTATAATAATAAAAACCTGGGGCCATAATACAATTTTTATAAATAGAACTCACGTATTCTTTAGCTCAAATATCTTTACTTATTGAAGCTCCTAGGATAATATTAATTTAATTTGCAAATGGCATGGTGTTACAAAAGTCAGAAACATGCTTTTTGATGATCACTAACAAGAAGCAGTGGATTGAATAGTGCCTGTTAATTTTACAGTTTAATTTTCTTGCTATATACATACATATATATGTGTGTGAGGATGGTGCATTTTACACATTGCACACATATATAATAGTATATCCAGATTTGGTAAACAAGGCCTTTTATAATGATGTAGGTGGTAATATGCGAGAAACAGTGGTTTTTTACGTGATTCCAACAGTGTTTTTTTCTTTTGACACTGTTAATAGTCAGATAACTATATATATTTAAAACTAGACATTTTAAAAACCAAGAACAAAATTTTGTCTGAGTGTTCAACTCAGACCAGAAATTAACTTTGCTGCTCGTTGGTCAGACAAATGTTTGTTGGGAAAATATGTGACATTTAATCAGTAAGTCAGCTAACTGATTTACTGAAATCTCAGCCCAAGGTTACCTTTCTCGACTCCAATAGCATATTCTGTTTCTGTAAATTATCGTCAGGGCTATCAAAAACAAGGAGAGGCAGTAAAGACGTCAGCCAGGACAGAGTTGAGCCTGCCATAGATCCTAGTACTTTCAGATGCTGTACCTAGCATCACATCCCTCATTTAGTATCATTTTTTAGCTGTAAAATTTTTGTAAAGTTTTTTTCTAAATATTCTGGAGTACATCATTCGATACTTTCTTTGTGGTTTAAACTATTCCATTTGTAAATAAGTCATCAGAATTGAGTTCAGCTATGGGGTTGGGTAGGTTTTTAGTTTTTTCAGGCTTCTTTGTGTAATTTGTCAATAATAGATATATATTTTGCAGTTCGAAACATTGTTATTGACCTTTGATATTCTCGTATCTCCAGCACCGGATGCCTCACCAGCCCTCCCTTCAGCCCACAGATGTTTCTCTAGACACATTCTCTCTCCTGAGGGACGTGTATGATTTTTCAACCTTTGCTAATTTGGCCAGAACTGAAACTCTATATTTAGTACAGTAACTTGGTCATCAAACTTGATAAAAATAAAGTGTAGATTCAGGTTGATAATTTGTTATTCACAACCCTTGGGCCAGACACGTTTCAGGATTCAAGCGTGCAGGGGATACTGGAAGGATTACGCAGTGTTTATACTGGGTATTACCACAGCATTCCCAGCAGAGCCTGGAGCTGCCTCCTGCAGTCAAAGGTTTCAATATTTCTATAGTGAAAGTATCAATATTCACACTAAGCGAAAATACAAATTAAAAATAATACGTTGTTAAACCTGAGTCATGACCATGTTTTGCTGCCAAAGGATCTTGGATACAACTGGGGAAAGACTTGGTTTTCAGAATTTGGGGAATTTTACAATTGCAGATAAGAGATAGTGGAATTACACCCTTGGAAAAAAGAATGAATTCTCTTCTAAGTGTTTTGCCTAAAATCAGTTGTCCTTCTTGTTTTTCTAAATTCAAAGGACTGACTGACCTTGATTTGATGGCCACACCTCTGCCTGACTTATCACCCTGACTCCTTTTTCCTGTCCTTCCCACGTCACCGGTTTTTTTCCTGCCTTCAGTCTGTTCTTGCCCGGCCCTCCAGCTCATCTTCTTCAGTGTCGGTGCTTGTCTCTGCAAGCCTCGGCCCACCCATCCTCTGAGTGGTTATGTATCACAGTGCCTGTTGGCTGTCCGACGTTTGGACTAACAGTCCTCGGCAGGGCTCTGCCACCCGACCTGTCATCTGCTCAACTCTCTTGACTCCTAATGGGTTCAAAGGAAGCTTCTTTCTGACTCACTACAGAATGATATTCATTGACAGTAGTTCATCTGTTGACCAGAGCTGAGTGTTCCAGAGAGAGTGCATTTTAACCCAGCTGTATTATAATATTTTCATTAACTGGGGGCATTTCTTATGTCTTTTCCAGTTACCTTTGTTTTCCTTAAAATATTATTTAATTCTATTAAGTTCTTATCTGTATTTTGATTCACATCCAAAATTCTTTTGAAATTTTCTTTTTTTTGATAAATGCTGTTGGAGAAGACACTCCTTCATATGATTTTGGAATTTGAGAGAATAAATATTGCTCCATGGGCACTAGAGATGATAACCAGTCAGGCAATTTTTTTTTTTAAAATAAATAAACCAGTCGTCTCAAATACTTGTTGAAATTAGGAAGGGTAAAATTGCAAAAAATTAATAATTGATTTTTATCTTGAATACCTGGAACTTGGACAACCGTATTCCATCTGAACCCATTTTGTTCTTGATATCTATGGTTTTGGATGTTGTCATGAAATTGTTATTCCAAGAGCCTGAGAACCAGAGATATAAATCACATTCTGAGAAAAAGTCAAAGGGGGGAATAAAAAAGTACTTGAACATTTTCCATACACCTCATCAGGAACAAGTAAACATATTGGTAAAGTAAACTTATCTTCAAAATGTGCCCGCGGCCCTGTGACACAGGAAGCCTGCCAAATAACTAAAAATAGACTGCCTCAGAAGCGAAGGGCTGATTCCTACTTCAGCATTCATTTATTTGGAGAGCTTAGATGCATATTTCGTGAAAGGAATGGAAAAACTCTCTAGCTGCCAAATAACTTCTATCCTCAATTTCTCACAATTAGCTCCAATTTGCAAAACAAGAATGATAAGAGCAAGAGACTGTGTTGGGGATGAGAATAGAAAAACAAGAGCCCACCATAGCAGAGTTTTTGGAAGAGGGTTTTTTGTGAATGCCCTTCAAGGTCCTTTGAAGCAAGTGATGGGAAACAGAGTGACTGGGAAGGTGACTTCCCTGTCGTGGCTTTATTTCCAGTTGGGAAACCGAAATGACTTCCCCACTGAAGGCAATCCACTTGATTGATTTCCTGTGGTTTACAGAGAGAAGACGCATACAGCAAAGCGCTCCCCATGAGTCAGTCTACCAGAAGGATGAGCAGGGTGGAAAAAGCACTAGCTCTTAAAACCAGAAGAGGATGTCTTCTCCATTCTCAAAACCTTTAATTTCAGTCCTGTTTCTGCCACTTAACCAGAAATAAGATCTGAGGTGGGGCAAAGGGTTTGTTGTACATCTGGACTGTCCCCTCCTGTCTTGAGAGCCTAGGGATGGAGTGTCCAGGAGGAAGTAAGTTTAGATCAGTTGGAGCCAGGAAGGAGGGGAGCCTGGCATTTCACCTTAGAGCTGGAAGTCTGTTTAGGCAGGTGACTCACCGAAGTGCCCCTGTGCTCCTCAACTGGGAGTAAGAGAACTGGAGAGTGGTGAGCAGACAAGCCCAGGATCACTGTTCTCTTTTCCTCCAAGGATCGCAAGGAGGCCTGCAGGCTTGCCTCGGCCTCGCCAGCCTGGGTGGGGGAGTTGCAGGCATTAGAGGATGCAGCACGGATTGGGGGGACAGGAGGAGGGAGAGGTGGCCAAGGCCAGTGTGTAGGGCAGGGGCCTAGGAGGGAGCCCCAGTGTGGAGAGCTAGCATGGGAACCAGGAGCAAGACTGCCATTGAGGCCCAGTGGGCAAGACTGGCCTCCTTCCAGCCCCTGGAAAGGTGGATCCCCATCCCCCTCGCCTCTTCCCACCCCTATGGTACCAGAGGAGCTGGCATGTCAAGAAGGAAGTGGGGACCTGTGTGAGAACGTGTTGCCCTTCTTGGGCGGAGAGACGGCCACTTCTTGCTGAGTGTGGGCAGAGGAGTGGAGATGACCGTTTAAATCGGACTGAGCGGTAGACGGGTGGTTTTGAAATCGCTTTCTTGCAGTAGGATATAAATACAGATAAGTGCACAAACCATGGTGCTTTTGACTCCAAACACCCCAGGTGAGTCTGACCCCTTTTGTACTTTGTGGAGATGGAATCATGCGGCATATCCTCTTCTGTGTCTGGCTGCTTCATCAGCGTGACATTTTGAGAGATTGGTCCAGACTGTGTGTATGGTGTGGGTCTTAGGGGCCTGATGAGTAAGAGAAAGTTACTAGAAATAGGATGAAATCATGGTTAAAATGGCCTGCTTCCTAGCAGGAAAGGGGACATCAAAGTCTGCCTGGAGGCGAGTTTTAGATGAGGCCATTTCATGTTGCTATTCTTAAGTTAATATTGCTAGAATTATTCTCATAATAGCAAGTTGCCATTTAAATCTTGGTTTTAAGCAAATACTTAAGAGTGCCTTCAGGTGACTCGGGTTGACTGGTTATTATTAGGACACGAGAATAACGAACCCATGACTGTGGGTTTGCCTTTTACATTGGCCAGGGCACTGAGTTGCCATCCAAGGGGAAGACCACCCTGCCAAGGCCAGTGCTTGTCCATCTCCGAGTGCGATGAGATGGAGATGGAGATGTAGTCAAAGAAAACCAAGGCTGACTATTGAGGATTCTTTGCATACATTATCTCATTATTCCCAGCTTATGCAAATGATCAGTGTCCAAAGAGATTTAAAAATCCACTCATCAGCTTAACTGACTCAAGAAGAAGCGGAGATAAAAACATTTTCAGGTTAAACTTTCGGTCTGTTTTTCTTATTAGAAAAAGCATTCTACATGTCAGGAATATGCAATTCACCAGTGATTAGATAGATGAGATAGATATAAATAGATACACTTTTTATTTTGGAACTAAAGTGGTACAAATAATTCCCACTTCTCTTTGCCCAGCCTACATTCACATTTACCCAACTGTCCCGTTAATAATCCTTTATATAGATATATATCTGTAGAGAAATAGAGAACCAGATGGGTCACCAGATCCCACATTCAGCCCATAGATATTTCTGTAAGCACTATCTTTTCATATATTGAAAATCACATTTTCATACCAGTTGCTCTAATTGTGCCAATTTCAATACAACCCTGTAGAGCCCATTCTAGCAAAAGGATCTAATCCAGGCACCCATATTATCTTGAGATATTGTGTCCCATCAGCCTCCTTCAGTCTGGTTACAGGCCAATTATTTTTGAGACTGTCATTCATTTTGAGTTGGTTCTTGGTGTCCTCATAATTAAATACAGGCTATGCATTTTGAGCAGGAACGTTCCAAGCGACGCTGTGTTCTTTCCACTGTGTTCCCTCCTGTAGTACACGACATGGCTTGTCGCATTCCCTCAGATGGTACAGTGCCAATTGATTCCATTACTTCTCAGGTTAACTTTGATCCCCCCAGGCAAGGTGGTGCCTACAATTTTGTTCAACTGTACACCTACCCTTGTTCCCTTGATAACTATATAATTATTCTGTGGGGAGAACATTTGAGGTCGATTTTATGATTTCTCCTACGTGTCTTAAGTTGGT
Organism: Muntiacus reevesi; assembly: GCF_963930625.1. NCBI lineage: Eukaryota > Metazoa > Chordata > Mammalia > Artiodactyla > Cervidae > Muntiacus > Muntiacus reevesi. The sequence continues at coordinate 13,134,244 of NC_089271.1, read as the reverse complement.
GCTCTACTATGAAAAGAGCTTCCTCTTCTCTCTGTTAATATATTTATATCAGTGAGGACTTAGAGATTCCCATTTTTGCTTGGGTATAATCATGATTTATTTTCATGCTCAAATCGTCCTGTATTTGACCAGTGGAATCCCCTTCAAGGCACCTGTACATTTTGACATTCCCAATCATTCATTGAACACTTTCTGACAAGATATTTGTAGCCCATCTTATATCTTTCCTGGCTTAGCTTTGAAATCAGCCATTTCTCCAAGGAGTCCTGGTTAGGTTTCTTCACAACACAGACAGTGCTAATCTATCTGTCTGTCGAGATACATCTGTATATCTATCTATAGGTATAGATATATTGATATATCTGTAGAGAAATAGAGAACCAGATGGGTTACCAGATCCCACATTCAGCCCATAGATATTTCTGTAAGCACTAGCTTTTCATATGTTGAAAATCACATTTTCACACCAGTTGCTCTAATTGCTCCAATTTCAGTACAACCCTATAGAGCCCATTCTAGCTTTTTCCCTTTTCATAACCCAAAGGGTTAGAGAAAATAAAAATCTGTTGGGATTTTTTTTTTGTCAAGGTTGCAGATATGGGAAAGGCTGAGTTCTTAGCACCATCAGGATCACCTGGAAAAGGGTGATAAGATAGACCCTCTGTGTTAAATGCAAACTATATGACATGATTGACAGTGTACCAAGAACACAGTTATTATTTGAAGAAAGGCCAAATTTTGCAAACTGGTATAGGTTTTCTTCCAAAACAGATGATTACCTTTGGCATGTTTCATACAAGGTTGCTTCTCAAGTGCACATTTAAGCAGGTTAGTCTTGTTTCTTGACAAGCAATTACAAGAAAATGTATTTGTAAGGCAGTTCTGAGGTTGTTTCTTAGAGCGCTACCCTACTATGTGTACTTATTAATCATTTTCTTGAGCAGCTACCATCATGGATGTACTTTATCAGCCTACTTAGAGACCAAAAAACACTGCTAAACACTAGATTACTGTTCCCCCACTTTACAGATCAGGAAATTGAGGCTCAAATGATTTTTGTAACTTGTGCATTTTGCCAGAGATAGTGGTTGAGGCAGACTTGAATCTAGGCATTGGGGCTCCACTGGCCCCATGCTTATCCATCACATTCAAACTGCCCACCATAAACTTTTGGAGAATTATGTCATCTGAACAACATTTTGCATAATGATAACAGATTGGCTTCATTACCAAAAGGAAAGAATTATCTAGGGGATTTCAAACAAAACCATTTTCCCTGATCCCTTAAGATTCTCCTTTCTGGCATTTAGGATATTGAGTCTTAGGGTTGAGGTGAAGGTGGGGCGGGAGGCAGGGGCAGAAGGAAAGTGGGAAAGTTCACGAGCCAGGTTTGCCCTTCACTTTGCCTATTCGGAGTTACTAGATTCAATCACTGGGCAGTATTTATTTGAATGAAATGTATTCCTTATGAAAACTGCCCCCAAAGCCAGAGAGATGGTCTGTGCTCCCTGTCCACGCACAGCACCACACCCCTGCGTCACCTGAGAGCAGCTGACCAGAACACCTGATGCAGGTGCCAGCTCCCCACCTCTTCCCTCAGACCTCCTCTGCTCACAGTAGGAGGAAGAGTTCTCCTGATCTTGACTCTGAGCTTGATGTGTATTTCAGATTGCTGGGCCGATCGGTCTCCACTTCATGAAGCGGCAGCTCAGGGGCGCCTACTGGCCCTGAAAACTTTAATTGCACAAGTAAGTAAATGAGAGACTCGATCCTTTGTGCTTGTGCTATAATCAGGCATTATTCTTAATCAGCTTTAAAGGTAGCAGGGATCATGCTGGCCCCATTTGGGTCCCAGCATGACCATTCTAGATGGATGTGTCATCTCCCAACTCACTGTTCCTCCTGGCTCTCCTTTCTTGGGGAACTGGCTGATTTTCTGCTCATTTCCATCCTTCCCCTTCTGGGTCTTTCTTTGCATCATAGAACGTTTCCCCCTGAGGCTGTTGGAGGATGCGCTCAAACTTTTGTTGCACTGACTCACCTTATTCTCTCCCATCCTGCCTTAATAATAGCAGCCTTGAAGTTGCCTTTATCAGCTATTGCTCTGCAACAAAGTATCTTGAAACACAGTGGCAGAAAAGGACAAATGCTTAGACTCTCACAGTGTCTGTAGACCAAGAAGCAGCTTAGCTGGGTGGGTCTGGCTCCAAGTCTCTTGGCTCCAAGTCTCTCAGAGCCAGAACCATGGCGGTTCAGGCTGCAGAGTGTCAGCCAGGGCTGCAGCCATCTCACAGCTTGACCAGGGGAAGGATCTGCTTCTAACCTCACTTATGAGGTTGTTGGCCATTTTCAATGCCTTGACGCATGGGCCTCACCTTGGGACTGTGTCACGAGATGGTAGCTGGCTTCTTCCATAGACATCATGAGAGAGCCTCAGTACATAGCCTGTAGCCTATCTCCAAAGTGACATCTGATTGCTTCTGCCATATTCTCTTCACTAGCTGGGTGTCAGTAAATCCTGCCCACACCCAAGAGGAGTAGAGTATACAAGTGAGCCAATACCAGGAGGCAGGAGCCATCTTGATCACTGGGAGCCATCTTAGAGGCTCACTACCCCGATGACCCACTATTTCAAGAGCAAACGTGAAATAGGTCAACAAGTGGGTAGATCTTATGCCTTAGGAAAGATTTATTCAAATCATAGTTACTAAGGCTACTTTATTTATGACTATATCCCTAGCAATGTGAATAGTAAGTATCTGTGAGATGGATGAAAGAATCCACAGTCCATTACTTTGTTTCAGAGTCTATGTGTGTACAGATGAAGTAAGTCATTAGAGCTTTCCCCCCACATCTTGCTGCTGCTGCTGCTAAGTCGTTTCAGTCGTGTCCGACTCTGTGTGACCCCATAGACGGCAGCCCACCAGGCTCCCCTGTCCCTGGGATTCTCCAGGGAGAATACTGGAGTAGGTTGCCATTTCCTCCAATGCATGAAAGTGAAAAGTGAAAGTGAAGTCGCTCAGTTGTGTCTGACTCGTAGCGACCCCATGGACTGCAGCCTACCAGGCTCCTCCGTCCCTGGGGTTTTCCAGGCAAGAGTACTGGAGTGGGGCACCATTGCCTTCTCCATCCCCACATCCTAAGTACCACCAAAGCTGGCTTCCTTATTTTGAATTGAAACAGCTGGACACACTGCTCTTTTTCTCTGTGTGTGTGTGCCTTTTTTTTCTTTCTCCCTTGAGCTGTGTTACCTCTTAAGAAAGTAGAGGCAAAAGGAAAACAGTACTGCCAGTTGAATGGACTTTGCACTTGATTTTGTCACTTGCTCATTTAAATACTTATAACCTCTCGCAGCATCAGGGTCTTTTCTGATGAGTCAGCTCTTCACATCAGGTGGCCAAAGTATTGGAGCTTCAGCATCAGTCCCTCCAATGAATATTCAGGACTGATTTCCTTTAGGATTGACTGGTTTGATCTTGCTGTCCAAGGGACTCTCAAGAGTCTTCTCCAATGTTGTATTTGGACAAGTCCAGGGATTCTGAGTTTGCACAGGATCAGCGTTTTTTTTCCTAGCACACTGCTGCCACCTTGTGGACGTTTTTTGCCCAAGCTCCAGGGCTTGCGGGACTCTGGTTGCCAGACCAGGGATTGAACTGGGAGCAAGGTTGGAGGGGGCGCTTGGCAGTGAAAGCACGGAGTCCTAACCACTGGTATGCCAGGAAATTTCTTGTGGACTACTTTTTAACATGCTGTAATTTTTATTTTCTTAAAAAGAAAATATATATGGGAAAAGGAAAAGAAACCTCCTTGTATTAGATATCCAATTGTAAATATACAGCACATCTCTAGAGTAATGACATCACATTCAGGACATAAACATAGACAGATCAGGGAGGCACAGTGGGCAGTCCCAGCTGCTGGCCGCCGGAGGGATGCAGCCAGCACCATGGAGGTCTGATAAGAGGGGTGGGAACAGATTGGGCTTTGGGGTTCAGGATCATGCACTAGGTTTTGGAGGGTTTCAGTAGGTCGGTTACGAGGCAGGAAATCAAAAGCACAACTTGACTGGGTCCTGGCAGAACCTAAATGCTTTTGCAGACTAACAGTGGTGATCATGGGGAAGCAGTAAGTGCTAAGTTGTTAGAATCAAGACATGGGGATTTCCCTGGCAGTCCAGTGGCTGTCTCTGTACTTCCAATACAGGGAGCACGGGGCGCAGGTTCAGCCCCTGGTTGGGGAACTAAATTCCCACATGCCACAGTGCAACCCCCCCCCCCAAAAAAAAAAAAAAATAGAATCAGGGCATGAAGTCAGCACTGGCTGGCAGCTAGGTTGAACCTAGCATCTCTCACATGGACTCCAAGGGGAGGAAAGTGGAGCACAGCAGGATGGGGAGGGCAGATGTGCTAGGACTGGGCATAGGTGTTGGGATCTAAGGAAGGAGATGAGTGTCAGTGGAGGTGTGACGGTCAGCATCACTGCTACTACGGCATGGGAATCCCGGGAGCACTGTCTGCTTTACTGACTACTCTTGAGCCTGAGCAGCATCCTTCTGTGCCAAATCCAGTTGTACCCCCCCACCCTTGGACTCTGCCACCTGGGTCAGAAAGAGTCCATGCGTGACGGAGGCAGAGGAAGAAAGGGGAAGTGGGTAGACAAGGAAGACGAAGGAAGAAGTACGAGATGAGGGGAAGAAGAAGGGAGCCAGAAAGTCCTTGATTACCAAACAGGGTGCATGTCTTACAGGGAGCAAGGTGCCTGTCAAGTCTGTTTAGCTGTGGAAGGTCTGCAGCCAATATATGAATAACAGTGTTCTGGCTGGGTTTCCCCACCCCACCCCACTCCACCACCATTTCTGTCTCCCCACTAAGCTCTTAGAGGAGAGAGATCCATGTTATAAGCTTTGAAGCTCCAAATGCTGGCACATCGCCCGGTCCAGAGTGCTGAATAAACTTTTGCTGAATCAGTGAATCAGAGGCTCCTAGCCATGTTTCAGTTTCCCTGGTCATGGCCTCTACTCCTCTCTAGATGGTATCTGCAATCTGTGAACACTTCACCAATAAGACCCACAACCTTGTTTTCATTCTTACTGCTTACACAGCCTTTAACCCACTTCTCTCCAAATTGTAGGGTGTCAATGTGAACCTGGTAACAATTAACCGGGTCTCTTCTCTCCATGAGGCGTGCCTTGGAGGACATGTGGCCTGCGCTAAGGCCTTACTGGAGAATGGTGCCCACGTGAGTAGCATTCCTGCCTGCAGGTTTGGTGCCCTGGGACAGCTCCTAATCCCTAAAGACCCATCACCTTCGAGAATGTGCTTATCTGTGGTGGGGTGTGCAGGCCTGGTCCATCTGGGTGCATGTTCTTGGATGGTCAGGAAAATGCTGCTGGTATATTCCTTTCTTCAGCCTCTTTAGTAGTAGTAGTTTAGTTGCTAAGTCGTGTCTGACTCTTGCAACCCCACAGACTGTAACCTGCCAGGTTCCTCTGTCCATGGGATTCTCCAGGCAAGAATACTGGAGTGGGTTGCCATTTCCTTCTAAAGGGGATCTTTCTGACCCAGAAATCGACACTGGGTCTCCTGCATTGCAGGCAGAGTCCTTACCGACTGAGCTACGGCCTCTATGTCCCTGTGCAAATGTTCAGATGAGGTAATTCACAGATCTCATTCAAAATTCATATTAACTTGGGCAAAAAAAAAAAAAAAAAAAACCAGCCTGAGTGAAAGTCATTTGAAAACTGATCTTGGAAAATTTATTTTAAAAATCTTTAAAAGAACACATTTTAAAAGAACAAAAGCCACTTTTAATTCAGCATTGTACACCCCCAACGATTTTTACTGAGCAAAATTAGACTAAATGAACTTGTAATAAACTAGTACCATGGAAAAGCAATACAAAGTGAATTTTAAAATTCTCTCCTTTTCAAGGAGTGACTGAGGGGCTGTATGTAGTACAGATATCAGAATAGAATTATGAATTTAATACTTGTGAAAATCTCAGTGACCTTTAGTTAGTTACCAGATACTGATTTTTTAAAATTTTTATTAGAGGATATGATTTACAGTGTTGCATTCGCACCGGATATTGTTTTGATGTTAATTTCATTTTTAAACTCAGCCCTTGTATTCTTTTCTTTGTGAACTGTAACGTTTTTAAGTGCTTAATGAAGATATGTCTTTGCGTTTTATATGGAAGTTGGGTTTCTACTTGTAGAACTGAATGTAGCAGTCGTCCTTAGGCAAAGTGATTTTCCTGAGGCCACAGTGGTTGTGCATGTTCATTAGGTTGTGCTTCTTTGAGGTCAAGGTTGGGTGGGGGCCATTTCCTGTCAAGCTAGGTGACTGGAGTCACAGGTGGGAAATTGAGGAGCCTCTTGGAGGTTCTGTGGGGGACAAAGAAAGGAGAACAACACGGTCTCTTGTCTTTGGTAGTCTCATGAGGGAGCAGTCAGTAAATATTATCTTATTTAACATTCAGATCACAATAAGAGAGGAATAAGAGAAACTTGATTTATCAATAGAAAATTCCTCAAAATTGGCAGTTTCATGGGTACCTCGAACTTGGTGCATCTGAAACTGTGCTTATCGTGATCTTCCCTCTAGGACCAGCTCCTCCTCTTGGATTTGCAGCCCCAAACCTGAAGTCATCTTCATTCTTCCATCTCCCCATCTGATTAATCACAACATCCCAGGAATCCCTAGAATGTTATGAATTTACCTACACTTGTCCCTGTCCTTGTCTGTCTCTGCCATCTTAGTATTTTATTTAACTTTCCAATTCAATGGAGGCTATTCTGGCACTGTGGGGAAATATCTTGTTTCTGAAACAAGATAATTTAGGATCCCGTTGATCACAAGCATATATCCTTAGTTATTGAGGCAAAATGGTTTGACATTCAACCCTCATTGTCCTATATTTCAGTCTTATCAGAGTCTCTGCACTGAATGCCTTGATTCCAGAATGTTCTTTCCAATCTGTTGCTAATACTCAAAGATGCCTCCCAGATGTGCTTGTTCTCACAGGCCTCTCAGATCCCTGGAAGACACTGAAGTTGGTTAAAGACACCATGTTTTTTTTTTAATTAGTTTATTTATTTTAATTGGAGGCTAATTGTTTTACAATATTGTAGTGGTTTTTGCCATAATGTTCAAAATTCTCCAAGCCAGGCTTCAGCAGTACATGAACCGTGAACTTTCAGATGTTCAAGCTGGTTTTAGAAAAGGCAGAGGAACCAGAGGTCAAATTGCCAATATCCACTGGTTCCTCAAAAAAGCAAGAGAGTTCCAGAAAAACATCTATTTTTGTTTTATTGACTATGCCAAAACCTTCAACTGTGTGGATCACAATAAACTGTGGAAAATTCTGAAAGAGATGGGAATACCAGACCACCTGACCTGCCTCTTGAGAAACCTGTGTGCATGTCAGGAAGCAACAGTTAGAACTGGACATGGAACAACAGACTGGTTCCAAATAGGAAAAGGAGTACGTCAAGGCTGTATATTGTCACCCTGCTTATTTAACTTATATGCAGAGTACATCATGAGAAACTCTGAGCTGGAAGAAGCACAAGCTGGAATCAAGATTGCTGGGAGAAATATCAGTAACCTCAGATATGCAGATGATACCACCCTTATGGCAGAGAGTGAAGAGGAACTAAAAAGCCTCTTGATGAAGGTGAAAAAGGAGAGTGAAAAAGTTGGCTTAAAGCTCAACATTCAGAAAACTAAGATCATGGCATCTGGTCCCATCACTTCATGGGAAATAGATGGGGAGTTGAAACAGTGTCAGACTTTATATCTTTGGGCTCCAAAATCACTGCAAGTGGTGACTGCAGCCATGAAATTAAAAGACGCTTACTCCTTGGAAGGAATGTTATGACCAACCTAGATAGCATATTAAAAAGCAGAGATATTACTTTGCCAACAAAGGTCCGTCTGGTCAAGGCTATGGTTTTTCCAGTGGTCATGTATGGATGTGAGAGTTGGACTGTAAAGAAAGCTGAGCGCCGAAAAATTGATGCTTTTGAACTGTGGTGTTGGAGAAGACTCTTGAGAGTCCTTTGGACTGTAAGGAGATCCAACCAGTCCATCCTAAAGGAGATCAGTCCTGGGTGTTCATTGGAAAGACTGATGCTGCAGCTGAAACTCCAATACTTTGGCCACCTCATGCGAAGAGTTGACTCATTGGAAAAGACCCTGATGCTGGGAGGGATTGGGGGCAGGAGGAGAAGGGGATGACAGAGGATGAGATGGCTGGATGGCATCACTGACTCGATGGGCATGAGTTTTGAGTAAACTCCGGGAGTTGGTGATGGACAGGGAGGCCTGGCGTGCGGCGATTCATGGGGTCGCAGATTTGGACACAACTGGACGACTGAACTGAACTGACCTGAATCAGCCATGGGTGTACATGTGTTCCCCATCCTGAACCCCCCTCCCACCTCCCTCCCCATCCCATCCCTCAGGGTCATCCCAGTGCACCAGCCCTGAGCACCCTGTCTCATGCATCAAACCTGGACTGGGGATCTGTTTCACACATGATAATATACATGTTTCAATGCTCTTCTCTCAAATCATCCCACCCCCGCCTTCTCCCACAGAGTCCAAAAGACTGTTCTCTACATCTATGTAAAGACACCCATGTTGGTGGCTGTTTTCTTTGTGTATTTTGCCTGGTCACAATCTCTTCAGGAGTCGTTTTGGCATATGCAATTTGTGTGGATTATAATAGACCAGAAAGGAAATCTGTGGCAAGAAAGAACTATGGGGGAATCACTGAGGAGGTTTTTTTTTTTAAGCACAGATTCTGGGACCTTACGCTAGATGATTTCTGTTGTACTTATTGTTCCTGACATGTTTCTTCATGATTTGGAGGGGGAGTCAGCTCCATATGAATGGAAAGTGAAGATAATTGTTGTTGCAAATGTTTATTGAATGCTTACTGGGCACCAGGCAATGTTCTTGGGCACCAGGCAATGTTCTAGGTGTTTCCCATATAGGAACTCAGCTGATCCACCCAGTAACCTCATGAGGTCATTTATTTTGTGGTCCTCATTTTACAAGTAAGGAAACCCAGGCACTGGAGGTTACTATCCCAAGCAAGATCTCTGAGCACATAAAGAGAGCTGGGATCTGAATACAAGCCATAGTTGTTCCAGAGACCGTGTTCTACGCCACAATATAGGACCACTCCTCAATAGCCAGGAGGCTCCTAAGAAGCTCTTGAGTACCTCTGAATACATTTAAAAAACTGTCCCTGTTTGCCCCACTTGTGATGCTATTTATAGGTGACAGTTGATAGACCACTGGTACCTAAAAAACACAGTACTGTAAGGACATAGAGTTGTCTCGCTCATTGACCAGCATGGCACATTTCCCCATGCAGATACATAGGAATGCACACTGGGAGATGGTGAGAAAGAAATAGCAAACTGTCTGGTTCTCTCCTTGCCCCTCGTTAGGTCAATGGGGTGACAGTTCACGGAGCCACGCCCCTCTTCAATGCTTGCTGCAGTGGCAGTGCTGCGTGTGTCAACGTGCTGCTGGAGTTTGGTGCCAAGGCCCAGCTCGAGGTGCACCTGGCCTCACCCATCCACGAAGCAGTGAAGAGAGGTAAATGAGGCATCCCATCACACACAGAACATTGAGGGGGCTCCCTTCAGTCTGCATGAATCAAGGGTAGAGTGTTCACCTTGCAAGGATCTCCCAGACCTTCTTCACCAGTGGATTAGGTGTGGCTTAGTTAATCCTACAGCAGTAACTTCAATAGGAAATAACACCGGGGAGTGACATAGCTTTTCTTAGAACTGGGAATGGCTGTCTGCCTCAGACGTCCTGTTTCCTGGGCTCAGTCTCTCAGTTGGTCTTACTTGAGGCTCTTTGCTGGTGTTTGGGTGGGAGCTGGTGGAGTTAAGCATACAGGGGTAACTTCATGAGTTGTGCTGTGTTTCTGTCTCTGTCCTCACTGGAAAAGAACAGCTCATGCCCCAAAGTCCATAAAACATCAACCACGACCATAAAATTGATTGTGAAAGTGTCTGAAAGCCCAGGCTAATCGTTTCTCTAATGGAAGATTAAAGGTGACTGTCCACAACAAGCAATATATTCTAGATGAGCTGATGGCTCTCAAGGTCATTAGTTCTCGAAAAAAAAGCTCCAGCTTTAAAAAGCATGCCATTGGAAACCTTGAATGGACTCTAGATTTCTATATTCTCACAGAAATGGTGGAAAGAGTAAAATTAAGGAATTAGAAAATGATGTGCAGAGACTTCCCTGGTGGTTTAGTGACTGAGACTCTGAGCTCCCAGTGCCGATGGCCTGAGTTTGATCCCTGGTCAGGGAGCTAGATCCATGTGCTGCAAGTAAAGATTCTGCATGCCACAACTAAGACCTGATTCAGCCAAATAGATAACTATGTGCATAGACTAGACGTGAACAAGAAGAGCCATCAAAAGGCCAACACCATTTGTCAGAGGTAACACCCAAAGAAGAACATTTCTGTTAACCAGCAGTGGAGATGTTCTCTTATATTGAGATCAGAAATATAGCAGAGGGAGTTCACTGGTGGCATAGTGCTTAGGTGGCATCAGCTCTTTCACTGCTGGGGCCTGGGTTCAGTCCATGGTCAGGGAACTGAGATCCTGCAAGCTGTGTGGTACAGCCAAAGTTTTTTAAAAGTTTTAATTAAAAAAGAAATACAATGGAGAAGTTAGAACACTGTAGAACAGTGATTTTTGCTGGTATAATGAGGATTAAAGTGTTTCAAAAGGCAATAGTGAAAGATTTTTCCTAGGTTGTTAAACCTGTCACTTGATAAAATTATTATTATTATTATTTTTTTTTTTTTGCAGAGGATTACTATCAATGATAGGGCTTCCCAGGTGGCACAGTGGTAAAGAATCCTCTTGCAATGCCAGAGACTCAGTTTTATCCCTGGGCCAGGAAGAACCCCTGGAGAAGGAAGTGGCAACCCACTTCAGTATTCTTGCCTGGAAAATCCCATGGACAGAGGAGCCTGGTGGGCTACAGTTTATGGGATTGCAGAGTCAGACATGACTGAGCGTGTACACACACACACTATAAATGGTACATAATCCCCAAATCTCAATGCAAAATCTCTATGGTTTTGATGTCCTGTACATATTTGATAAACATTTCTTAATTAATAAGTGATGCTGATTATTTCCCAAACTTAAAGTAAGTCCTTTAAGTTGTAGGGAAATAGTCTACTTTGGAAATGAAATAAAGGTGTTTAAAATGTCTTAAATTTTGATTTGAAGTAATATTTAATCTGTTATTTGCATTTCCATCCAAAAGTTTTAAAATGGATGAATACTGGGAATGGTTTGAATTAAGTAGTTCTGCAGTGTTTAGATGGTTATATATGGAGTGCTTGGTATCTATGTGTGTGACATATATATATACACACATATATATGCCTATCATAAACAATGAGTTCATCTGTCTCCTCACATTTTTTTCTGTGTCATAAAAACATGTTAGGGACCAATGTCCACAGAACAGAAAAGCAAATAGCAAACTTGTTATTCTAGATACTATATTAGTGCCAATCATTTGACTTTTAAATAATCATTTTTAAAAATCTTCCTGAAAATACTTAAATTTAGCTCAAGCTAGATTCAGTTTCTTCTGTTAAAAAAAAAGGGACAGGAATTATTTTAAAATGTTAATTAGATGCACTGTATTTACGAGACAGTTTTAGGTCCTGATTAGATATTATTTCTGAATTCCTACAGTTTTAAACCTCTACAAACTAGTGGAAGGGGGCGGTCAGTTTGAGTCAGTACTTTGACAGATTAATGCTATAATCCAGGTATAAAATTACTTAGTTGAACAAATAGATTTGAATTTGCAGAATCTTTATTTATAGGTTTCAATGCATAATTATGCTTAATTCAGAATTTGTGATAAATCAAGCAGGCTTGATGAAGCTTACTTTTATGTCATCTATAAAGAAAAGGTTGGTTAAGCTAATCAACAATAAGATTTTTTTTTTAAGGAAACATTTAAACCTTCAAAAAAGAACAACCTCTTTGTAAAACTCCCATCAATACCTCAGAAGCAATTGCTCCTAAACTGATCATTCATATGCTTCAAATTAATCATGTCTGTCTATTAATGGGGCCAACTCTCAAAGGATATTGCTTGCTTATATAGTTCTTGTTAGCCACTAAACTTAGCCACTAAAGTTCATTTGAATAGATTTTATACTTGAAGCTTTTTATTAATTCTCATAGGAGTCTTCCAGGTTAACCAAAATAAGGAGGTACATGGGATGGCCATCCACCTAATCTTACATGCATGGGCAAAGAAGAGAAGGAGAGATTTGTAATGGAGAGGGATGGGTCAGGGCTGGGCCTTGGATCTGAGCACTGGCTTTTCAGAGTAATAATGGCATGAGTCATTTGTCCCCCTGGGTCTTGTAGCCTCTGCCTGTAAACCAGGGACTTATTATAGAGAGTGATTTCATCTGTATTCCTTGGAACCCTTGGTTTGGTTGGAGGTACCTCAAAGGCTGTGAGGAAGAATTTCAGTGGGGGGTGCATGGCCATGCTCTTTTTTTTTAGTGGTTTTATTTTGGAAATTTCTAAGATTTCCCCCACTCCCAAATTTTTTTTTGCTATTGAAAAGAAAATCTAGGTTTTTTCTAAAGCCCATTCCAGATAACCAATCTTATAATTCTGTAAATAGTTAATATTTTCCTTACTTGAGTGAGGTTTTATTGTGTTCTACCAGGTAATAGAGAGTGCATGGAGATTCTACTGGCAAATAACGTTAACATTGACCAAGAAGTGCCTCACCTCGGAACTCCCTTGTATGTGGCTTGCACCTACCAGAGACTTGACTGTGTGAAGAAGCTTCTAGAATTAGGTAACTTCCAGTAGTCTTTTCATGAGAAGAACTGAATAATCTTGCTTTTCCATGGCTTCAGAGACAAAGTTCTTGTCAGGCTGGACAAAATTCTGACAGCATTTGATGTTTCAATGCTTAAAATGGAACTTCAGACATGAGTATCTGTAGTTCTCAGTTGTGCTTCCTTTGATGTTGGCTCCATTTACCTGGTATGGTTCTCCTTGGCAGCCTCAAGGGAGAGCAAGAGTCTCTTTCCCATAAATCCAAGGGGAAAACAACCAGTTGTATTTAACTGGCTCTTTTTGAGTCACATGCCCATCTCTGAACCAATCATGGTGGCCAAGGGAATACCCTGACCAGATTGGCTTAGGCCTAGATTTCAGTCTGCACTGCAGTGGTTGAGCTTCACTGGAAACAGGAGCTGGGAATCACAGAAGATGGTTACCCAGAGGGAAATCTAGGTGTGGTTACCAGGAGGATCAGTTCAGTTCAGTTCAATTTCTCAGCTATGTCCGACTCTTTGCAACCCCATGGACTGCAGCATGCCAGGCTTCCCTGTCCATCACCAACTCCCAAAGCTTGCTCAAACTCATGTCCATTGAGTTGCTGATGCCATCCAACCATCGTATCCTCTGTTGTCCCCTTCTCTTCCTGCCTTCCATCTTTCCCAGCATCAGAGTCTTTTCCAGTGAGTCAACTCTTTGCATCAGGTGGCCAAAGTATTGGAGCTTCAGCTTCAGCATCAGTCCTTCCAATGAGTATTCAGGACTGATTTCCTTTAGGATGGACTGGTTGGATCTCCTTGCAGTCCAAGGGGCTCTCAAGAGTCTTCTCCAACACCACAGTTCAGAAGCATCAATTCTCCAGCACTCAGCCTTCTTTATGGTTCGACTCTCACATCTGTACATGACTACTGGAGAAACCATAACTTTGACTAGATGGACCTTTGTTGGCAAAGTAATGTCTCTGCTTTTTAATATGCTGTCTAGTTTTGTCATAGCGTTTCTTCCAAGGAGCAAGTGTCTTTTAGCAGACACTTCCCATAGAATACTTTAGATCAACCCTGCTAAATTATTTAGTTATTTTTAAATTCTCAAAGACATATACAGAAACTGAGAGTCCAAGGAAAAGTAAAAGGTCTTGAAACTTATTTGGTTAAAGATTCCCTAAACTTAGCCACTGCCATAAAGGTACAGATTATAATAAGAACCTTTAAATAGGAATTTTTTTCTCCAATATTTTTGTCTTTTTTTTAATCCCCTATCATTTGCCAGTCCCTATATTAATTCATAAAACTTTTTTTGATTCCAATTTCAATACTAAATACTTATTTAGTATTAATCCCAGTATAAGTACTAAGTAAACTTAGCTTTGTCCTTTGCCAAAAAACAAAATAGCTACTAAAAGGAGCTGCAAATATTTTATTTTGAATGTCACACAATTCCTATAGGGAAGCAGGTAAAGCATTTAAAATGACTAAAAATATCTTTTTTTAAAAATTGACATCTTCATCTTTATTAGTTAATGACAAATGGTTTTTCACACAGTTGTGCCAACCTGAACTAGCTAATCTTATGTGAAGTTTTGCCAATAGTTTACTACTAAAAATGCATCTTTTATTTTTCAACTTCTCAAACTATAACACAAAGCAAGGCATGCATATATGAAAATATGTAACTTAAAGTAATAAACAACTGCCATTGCAACCCAACCCATGAAAACATATAAAATATTGCAAAGACAAGTCCCCCTTTTGACATCTCCCCAAAACTATACCTTCCCCACCTCCTTCGAAAAAGTTATTAGCATCTTGTCCTTTATGGAAATGATTTCTTTCCTTTTCCCTTTAATTTTGCCACCTAAGTTCTCATTAATAATCAGAATTTTTAGTTAGATTACATATTTTAAATTTTATATAACAGGCATCATATAATATGTTTAATATTGCACTGGCCATCTCTTGCTCAACTATATTTGTTTATGTTATTACAAGTAGCTGTAGTTGTTCAGTTTCATTGCTGAGTAATACATAATGTGTATCTATATAGTGCAGTGTCTTTATATATTCTACTATTGAGGCTTCCCAGGTGGCGCTAGTGGTAAAGAACCCCCCTGTCAATGCAGGAGACATAAGAGATGCAGGTTCAATTCCTGGGTCGGGAAGGTCCCCTGGAGAAGGACACAACTGAGCGACCAATAAACACACACAATATCTGATATGAAGTGCTGGTCATAGGGTATGCAAATATCTGTTCATTATGAGATATTGTGTGTGTGTGTGCCAGTCGCTCAGTTGTGCCCAACTCTGTGAAAAGGAAAGATGAATGTAGAGTTCCAAAGAATAGCAAGGAGAGATAAGAAAGCCTTCCTTAGCGATCAATACAAAGAAATAGAGGAAAACAACAGAATGGGAAAGACTAGAGATCTCTTCAAGAAAATTAGAGATACCAAGGGAATATTTCATGCAAAGATGGGCTCAATAAAGGACAGAAATGGTATGGACCTAACAGAAGCAGAAGATAAGAAGAAGAGGTTGCAAGAATACACAGAAGAACTGTACAAAAAAAGATCTTCACGACCCAGATAATCATGATGGTGTGATCACTCACCTAGAACCAGACATCCTGGAATGTGAAGTTAAGTGGGCCTCAGGAAACATCACTACGAACAAAGCTAGTGGAGGTGATGGAATTCCAGTTGAGCTATTTCAAATCCTGAAAGATGATGCTGTGAAAGTGCTGCACTCAATATGCCAGCAAATTTGGAAAACTCAGCAGTGGCTACATGACTGGAAAAGGTCAGTTTTCATTCTAATCCCAAAGAAAGGCAATGCCAAAGAATGCTCAAACTACCGCATAATTGCACACATCACACGCTAGTAAAGTAATGCTCAAAGTTCTCCAAACCAGTCTTCAGCAACACGTGAACCGTGAACTTCCAGATGTCCAAGCTGGTTTTAGAGAACCAGAGATCAAATTGCCAACATCCGCTGGATCATCGAAAAAGCAAGAGAGTTCCAGAAAAACATCTATTTTTGCTTTATTGACTATGCCAAAGCCTTTGACTGTGTGGATTGCAATAAACTGTGGACAATTCTGAAAGAGATGGGAATACCAGACCACCTGACCTGCCTCTTGAGAAACATATGCAGGCCAGGAAGCAACAGTTAGAACTGGACATGGAACAACAGACTGGTTCCAAATAGGAAAAGGAGTACGTCAAGGCTGTATATTGTCACCTTGCTTGTTTTAATTTATATGCAGAGTACATCATGAGAAACCCTGAGCTGGAAGAAGAACAAGCTGGAATCAAGATTGCCAGGAGAAATATCAATAACCTCAGATATGCAGATGATACCACCCTTATGGCAGAGAGTGAAGAGGAACTGAAAAACCTCTTGATGAAGGTGAAAGAGGAGAGTGAAAAAGTTGGCTTAAAGCTCAACATTCAGAAAATTAAGATCATGGCACCTGGTCCCATCACTTCGTGGGAAATAGACGGGAAAACAGTGGAAACAGTGTCAGACTTTATTTTTTGGGGCTCCAAAATCACTGCAAATGGTGAATGCAGCCATGAAATTAAAAGACGCTTACTCCTTGAAAGGAATGTTATGACCAACCTAGATAGCATATTAGAAAGCAGAGGCATTACTTTGCCAACAAAGGTCCGTCTATCAAAGCTATGGTTTCTCCAGTAGTCATGTACAGATGTGAGAGTGGAACCATAAAGAAGGCTGAGTGCTGGAGAATTGATGCTTCTAAACTGTGGTGTTGGAGAAGACTCTTGAGAGCCCCTTGGACTGCAAGGAGATCCAACCAGTCCATCCTAAAGGAGATCAGTCCTGGGTGTTCATTGGAAGGACTGATGCTGAAGCTGAAACTCCAGTACTTTGGCCACCTCATGTGAAGAGTTGACTCATTGGAAAAGACCCTGATGCTGGGAGGGATTGGGGCAGGAGGAGAAGGGGACGACAGAGGATGCGATGGTTGGATGGCATCACTGACTTGATAGACATGAGTTTGGGTAAACTCTGGGAGTTTGTGATGGACAGGGAGGCCTGGCGTGCTGTGATTCATGGAGTCGCAAAGAGTCAGACATGACTGAGCGACTGAACTGAAGTGTGACCCCATGGACTGTAGCCCTTCAGGCTCTTCTATCCATGGGATTCTCCAGGCAAGAATACTGGAGTGGGTTGCCGTTTCCTTCTCCAGGATAAAAATACCATTTTTCAATACTTTTCTCATCAAAATATTTGGAAACAGTCTTAGTAGGCATTGCCGAGGGTTTAGGCTTCAGTCACATATTTTCACAGATTTGTCAATTATGTCATGGCATTTAAGATGTCTTTGTGGACAGCTAGCATACTTGAGGCTCATTGTGTTTCTCCACTAATGTGTAGTGTTAAATTGTGGTCATTTGCTTTCTTAAGGAGCCAATGTTAACCACGGTCAATGGCTGGACACCCCTCTTCATGCTGCTGCCAAGCAGAGCAGTGTGGAAATCATCCACCTGCTGATAGATTACGGGGCTAACCTCAAGTGCAAAAATGCCCAGGGCCAAAGCGCACTTGATCTGGCAGCTCCAAAGAGCAGCGTAGAGCAGGCGCTTCTGCTCCGGGAAGGTAAGGAAGGGTGAGCATCCCCTTTTCCACAAGCACATGTACTCTCTCTCCTTCTTGCCTCCCTGTAGACTGTCTTACCTATTTGCTTTTCCTCTTTCTAATTGGGAGTGGCTCGTGGGAGCGGGCGAGTGCTAGCATTGCCAGACGGGATTTTGTCACTTATAACAAAGGGACATTTTCATACACCTGTTATGTGTCTTTGTTTGTGCATTAACAAGAAAAGAGAGAAATTTGTTTTCACCTTAAAAAGGTGGAACTGCCCCATGTATCCTGGCATAAGCACATGATTGAGCAGGCTGCTTTGTAATACTTGAAAGCATTTTAGGGGAGATGATAAAAATTTGAGTTAGATATGCTTAAGTGGACACAGAGTGTGTCTTTCAGAAACTGGACTAAATGGTGAAGTTGTTTGCCTCTTCTCCAGCTCGGGGAGTCGGTGAATCTGTGCTCCCCATTGCCCCATGCCCATATCCGCCGTGGGTTAATGAATCTCTAGGCGCCAGAGGAGGGAAGGCAGGCCCTCTACCAGACTTGATATCCCAGATTCTACAGAGAACCATGCTGTGTCCCCATAAAAAGAGAACACTGTCTGAGCCTCTCCTGAGCATACAAATGCTCAGGAGACCATTAAAGTAATAGTAATTATTCAGCTTTCCATATGTCAGACATTGAGCTAGGTTTGAAAGAAACATTGATGCATCTCACTGAATTCTCAAAACCTCAAAGCTATGAGAGCTTTATGGTAACTTGTGCTTTAACCCAGCTCCAAATAGAAACAAGAGGAGCACAAAGAGATGGGCTTTCAGAAGGTCACACAGCTACTAAAATGTAGGACTAGGATGCTAACTAAGAGCTAAGATTCTAACTTGCACTCTTCTTATTATTGGAGTACTATGGATTTTTGGCTTCCTTGGTGAGTCAGCTGGTAAAGAACCCACTTGCCAATGCAGGAGATGCAAGAGGCTTGGGTTCGATTCCTGGGTCAGGAAGATTCCCTGGAGAAGGAAATAGCAACCTGTTCCAGTATGCTTGCCTGGAAAATTCCATGAACAGAGGAGCCTGGTGGGCTATAGTCCATGGGGTCGCAGAGAGTCAGACATGACTGAGTGCATACACATATTATTAATTTATAATGTCATGTTTCAGGTGTATAGCAAAATGATTCTATATATATATATATATATGATTTATATATGTATAAATATAGATATGTATATATAGATATAGATATATATGAGCTTCCCAGGTGGTACTAGTGGTAAAGAACCCACCAGCCAGTGCAGGAGATGTAAGAGATGTGGGTTCGATCCCTGGGTCGGGAAGATTCCCTGGACGAGGGCTCGGGAACCCACTCCAGTATTCTTGCCTGGAGAATCTCATGGACAGAGGAGCCTGGCAGGCTACCATCTAAAGGGTTGCAAAGAGTCAGATGTGACTGAAGTGACATAGCATGCATGTATATGTATATTCTTTTTCAGATTCTTTTCCCTTGTTGGTTATTATAAAATATTGAGTGTAGGTCCCTGTACTATACAGTATGTCCTTATTGTTTCTCTCGTTTTATATATACTAGTATGTATCTATTAACCCCACAGTCCTAATTTATCCCTCCCTTCCTTCCCCTTTGGTAACCATATTTCCAGTGTGCACTCTTATTGTTTGGATGCCACAATCCTGAATCTTCTGAAACAATTTCTAATGGGGAAGAGTTTAATTTCACTCACCAGATCCATTTTGTGAAACCACCCCCATGTCTTGTATACATTATACCTTACAAGTGGGAGGCTTGCATCTGTAGTTTTAGTGCTTCTTAAGCTTCATGGTGCTTACAGATCACCTGGAAATCTCCTTAAAATGCAGATTCTGATTCAGGAACTCTGGGGTGGGGCCCCAAACTCTATATGGCCACCAGCTCCCAGGTGATGCTGATGCTGCCAGTCTGAGGACACACTTTGAGTAAGACTGGTCTACATTATTTTCAGTAGTCCGTGTCATTAATGGTTGTTCTTTGATTTGAGTCTCTACTAACAGCTCCCAGTTTGGAAATACCAGGTACTTAACAATTATTAGCTAAGAATATGGTTTATAGCCACTGTCATATTTCCTGTTTCCTTCCATCAAAGATGTCTCCAGGTCCAAGATTTATATTTCTTCTAAACAAGTTCCTCTGCCTTCCATCTTCATCAATACAGCTACTCACTCTAGAAGACTGGACACCAACTATGTCAGAGGTCACTCTGAGGAGCTTTAGTTGTGTGACAGGAGAGACACTTTGCATTCTAGCTTCCTAAGGTCTTGACTAAGGGTGATGGTCTGCTCCTCCAGGTATCTTTCAGGCACATGGGTGCTCCTTGGCAATATCAATCCAAGTGTTATCTGGCTTTCCGCCTATGTAGTCACTATTTCTCATGGGGTGCAAGACGCTGTGACAGTGGGTTTTTCTTGAAAAGGAAAGCTTTGTATAGTCCAGTAATTACATAGGTCTCCTTGCAGCAGTCTTTGTTGATACAGTAAGGAAAAGAAATAACAGGGCATTACAAATGCCCGTGTGTGCCGAGGATCCCAGCCAAATGCTCATTCAGCCTCTTCCACCATGTTTTTGACCATGGTTAATTTGCTTTCCTTCGGGACTCAAAGCCACAGGCATGACAACTCTTTAAGACCTCACAAGACTGAGGTGCAGACTCTAACTGGGTATAAGTGGGTTGTATCCTTTCTCCAGATCCTCTGTTGAGCTGGGATCGTTGTCAGAATGAAGGCCCCCGCTCTGAGTGTGAGTGGGGACCCAGCCAGCACCACCTCAGGGGCAGCTCAAGTCAGGAGGTCCCTGAGGCCTGACTGTCAGGCCCTGCACGTCTCCTACCACCTCCTCTGTGACCGTGTGTTTGAATTCCTCCCGCAGGCCCACCTGCTCTTTCCCAGCTGTGCCGCCTGTGTGTCCGGAAGTGCTTGGGTCGCAACTGTCACAAGATCATCCACAAACTATACCTGCCGGACCCACTGGAAAAATTCCTCCTATACCAGTAGTCCCAACTGTCTATAGGAAGATGCTTGGGAATAAACAGGTTGTTGCCTGCTGTACCCAGGGTGCCTAGTGTAGATGCGTAACAGCTAGACTCCTAGTGTCTTCACATGAGCTAAGCTAGTTAGAGCGTAACACTGATGAACTGGAGTACTTGGGGAATGGAGACTCCTGATTAATGTAGCATTCTCTTTAACCAAGGCGTAGTCAGAAACCTTTTCATTTTTATTTCTCGTTACGAAATTTTAAAAAATTGTGAAGTAGAGTGAAACTAGTAGGCAGTTTTTCAAGATTCATGATTCTCTATTATCTAATGTTACCATTCTGAATAGCATGTAGACACGTAAATCTGGGTGGATAAGATTATGATGAATATAAGTCTTGCAAGATAGATTCTTGATTCAGTTATTTCCTCCTTCCCGTTTGTTTCCTTTCATGAATAAACCTTTGCTAAAATTTTATTTCCTTGCATTTTATTTTATATATAAAAATGCCAAATACTTTAAAACATCACAGTTAATTGAAGCTTGCAGTTATCGAGGTCCTGGTTGACGTTGATTACACATGGGAATGATAATATTTTGAATGTATTGGGCTGGCCAAAAAGTTCATTTGGGTTTTCCCAGACAATGTTATAAAAACTCGAACAAACTTTTTGGTCAATTCACTATTAGGTTAAATACAGTTCATTATTAAAATTAGTTTCACTTCTTTTTAAGTGTGACTGCAATCCAATTTTAAATTATACATATGGTTAACATTATATTTCAGTTGATACTGTTCTAGACTTTTTCTGATTTTCATGACTCAGATATCAATAAGTACTCATAGTTAACTATTTGGGGGATAAAGATTAAATTCTTATTTCATATCAATTTAGAAACAAATATTGGTTTTTAGAAAATGTTAAAACATTTCAAATGATGGTATAAAATACTGGAATAAAATGTTCATGAATATAAATGAAAGGTGAGCTCTTTTCTAAGGATACTATCAAAGAAACTTTAAAGGAAAATACTGATAGATTAAAATAGATATCATAGAATATGCAGGAAATGGAGGCTTTCTGTCTTCTGAGTGTTTGCCAGAGTGCCTTTTTTGGTCTGCTTGCATCATGCTGAATGTCTAAAGTCTGTGTTAAGCCCAGGATGTCCTAGGATGTTCAGTCTGTCTGTGACCACAAGGAACTTGACAATCCTGCTGTTGCATCCACTTTTGGAAATTTTGGACCATGAATTTCATGAATCGCTTGTATGAATCTCCCAAATCTGGTAAGTGTGTGTGTGTGTGTGTGTGTGTGTGTGTGTGTGTGTGTGTGTGTTTGTGTGTGTAGGGGGCGCATGACAATCCTGCTGTTGCATCCACTTTTGGAAATTTTGGACCATGAATTTCATGAATCGCTTGTATGAATCTCCCAAATCTGGTAAGTGTGTGTGTGTGTGTGTGTGTGTGTGTGTGTGTGTGTGTGTGTGTGTGTGTGTGTGTGTGTGTTTGTGTGTGTAGGGGGCGCATGACAATCCTGCTGTTGCATCCACTTTTGGAAATTTTGGACCATGAATTTCATGAATCGCTTGTATGAATCTCCCAAATCTGGTAAGTGTGTGTGTGTGTGTGTGTGTGTGTGTGTGTGTGTGTGTGTGTGTGTGTGTGTGTGTGTGTGTGTGTGTGTGTGTGTGTGTGTGTAGGGGGCGCATGACAATCCTGCTGTTGCATCCACTTTTGGAAATTTTGGACCATGAATTTCATGAATCGCTTGTATGAATCTCCCAAATCTGGTAAGTGTGTGTGTGTGTGTGTGTGTGTGTGTGTGTGTGTGTGTGTGTGTGTGTGTGTGTGTGTGTAGGGGGCGCATGAATTTCATGAATCGCTTGTATGAATCTCCCAAATCTGGTAAGTGTGTGTGTGTGTGTGTGTGTGTGTGTGTGTGTGTGTGTGTGTGTGTGTGTGTGTGTGTGTGTGTAGGGGGCGCATGTATGTATGTGTGCTCTGCTCCTAAACTGAATCCCAAGAGATCACTCCCCAAACCAATCCTTCTGCATCCAGAATGGGTGTGGAACAAGTCCAGATCCCTGCATCTTGGTGGTATTTTGATGTTTGATGGTTTATGATTGGGCACAAGATAGTCTTTCTTCTTCTTCTTCTTTTTTTTTTAATGAGATAGTCTTTGCATTCCCTTTGAGCCCTGCATTCCATCAAGCTAGAATTAGACCCTGAGTTGAATCATCTAGTTTATATGAGATTATATGGCTTGCTTTTCGGGGTTCTGACCACTAATATGGATTATTTCATTTTTTTCACAGGATGTGGAATGTTTTATTCCCAAAGTGGTATGACTTCTTGCCGTTTCAATCATATTTGAAGTACTCTGCAGTAACTTCTCCATTCATTCATGCATTTTTTACTCAGCATCTATTATGTGCCAGACACAGTTTGAGGCTATGAGAAAGAAAGATGAGGTCCTTGCCCTTGAAAAGCTTATGTGTCAGTGGAGGCAACAGGGAATAAGCATACACATGTCATCATGACAGGAAATGATAAAAATAAAGGAAATTGTGGTTAAGAGTGATGATGAGAGCCACTGTTTTAAGTAAGTTGATTAGGCAAGGTCCCTGGCTGGGTGACTGAATTTTGAAAGAAGTATTCATGTGTGTATCTAATATTTATTATTTAATTTTTGCTATTAAGGTTTTAGTGACTGTTTTCAGTGTATTTTTAGTACATCTTGATGGGTTTTTTTGTTTGTGTCTTTGCTTGATTTAATGTAACAATCCTATTACAAAAGTATTCTTTTAATTGAAGTATAGTTGATTTACAGTGTTTGTTTATGGTGTACAGCAGAGTGATCCAGTTACACACATATATACCCATTGTTTTCCACTTTCTTTTCCATTATGGTTTACTGCAGGATGTTGAATATAGTTCCCTGTGCTATACAGTGGGTCCTTGTTTATCTATTTTATGTATAGTAGTTTGTATCTGCTAATCCCAAACTCCTACTTTATCTGTGCCCCCTCTTTGGTAAACCATAAGTTTGTTCTGTATGCCCATGAGTCTGTTTCTGTTTTGTACGTAAGCTCATTGGTCACATTTTAGATTCCACATTTAAGTAATATCATATGGTACTTGTCTTTCTCTGTCTGACTTTGCTTAGTATGATAATCTGTAGGTTCATTGGTGTTGCTTCAAATGGCGTTATTTCATTCTTTTTTGTGACTGAGTAACATTCTATTGCGTATATATACCACATCTTTGTTATACATTCATCTGTTGATGGATATTTGAGTTGCTTCCATGTCTTGGTTATTGTGAATACTATTGCTGTGAACACTGGGGTGCATGTGTATTTTCAGATTAGAGTTTTCTTCAGATATGTGCCCAGGAGTGGCATTTCTGGATGATATGGCAACTCTATGTAGTTTTTAAGGATACATACTGTTCTCCATGGTGGTGGCACTAATGTGCATTGCCACCAATGGTGTAGTGGGGGTTCCCTTTTCTCCACACCCTCTCCAGCATTTGTTTTCTGTAGATTTTTTGGTGATAGCCATTCTGACTTGTGTGAGGTGGTACCTTATTGTAGTTGTGATTTGCATTTCTCTTAACAATTAGTGATGTTGAGCATCTTTTCGTGTGCCTGTTGACCATCTGTGTATGTATTCTTAGAGAAATGTCTATTTAGGATTTAGGTGTTCTGCTCATTTTTTGATTGGGTTGTTTGTATTTTTTGGTATTGAGCTGCATGAGCTGTTTGTATATTTTGGAAATTAAGCCCTTGTCAGTTGCATCATTTGTGATTATTTTTTCTCAGTCCATAGGTTATTTTTTCTCAGTCCATAGGTTGTTTTTTCATTTTGTTTATGGTTTCCTTTGCTATGTAAAAGCTTATAAGTTTGACTAGGTCTCATTTGTTTATTTTTGTTACAAATGTATTTTTTGATTTCTGTTCTCCCCACAAACTATTTTGTAATGATTTTCTAAGTTTCAAACTCTTTGAAACTGTCCTTTAAAATAGTGGTTACATATTTCTTAGCTATTTCCATATTGTTGGATATTTAATTATTTATTTCTAATGTCTTGCTATTATAAATAATATGAGTGTGAACTTCATTTTGATAAGTCTTAAAACAGTTGAAGTATTTCTTAGATTTTCAGAAGTGGTATTTCCTAAGAAAATGATTTAAAATAATAGTATAAAATACTTTAAAATATCTACATAATGAATCATTTTAAGGGAAAATTATTTTCATAACCAAATACCACATATTATCTGTTCAAATGCCATCTGTCTCCCTACAGAGATATCCAATATATTCATCTGTATACCATGTGCCTATCATCTGTCTATCCATCCATCATTTATCTAACTGTATCCATCATCTGCCATGACCCATTATTTTAAAAACTAAGCTTGCATGTGTCACTTGAAGACGCAAACCTCAACTCTCTGAAAAGCCCATCAATTATTTAAAAGGTTGGGTACATCATTCAACATCTCTAAGTTTTTGCTCATATTTTATTAAGGAACCATTTCTCCCAAAGTAATTCTCCTCCCTGATATTTCTAATATTGCCATGTCAAACAAACCTGAGGTTTACAGATAATTTCTTTTCAATAACAGTGCTCATTGCAGAGACGATGTTATGTGCTTCCCACATAGAGAACAGCTGACTCTTCAGAGACAGTGCCTGAAGTTGTCATGGTGAGGGCTGAATCATTGTCAGGGAAGGGCACTCTGTGCACTGGAGGACCTCTCGTTTACTCCCATTCCAAATCCTTGCCAGGGGCTACTCCTACATGAACATTGGCATGTGAAATATCAGTACATCATCTTTCTTTAGCAGAGTCTGTACCAGGACGAAGGCAGGGGTCAGACAGGGTCATGGTCACAATAGCAGCTTCATCTTTTAACATGAGTGTAACCTGTAGAAAATTATATACTAAGTTTTAGTTTTCATTAATTAAATTTCCTCTCCTGCCATCGTTATGTCTTGAAAATCTTTCAACTTGCAAAAAACTTGCAAGAATAATACAATGAATATTTGTCCATCTCATCACTTCACTTTGTCAGTTGATAAGATTTGCCACATTTGGTTATGCCTTTTTGTATGTGTATATGAACATATGTACGTATATATACATACTTGTATGAATGTGTGTATACACACTTACATATATAAGTAGGCCCATGAATAATGAATACCTGTACACATATTTTTTAAAATGAACCCTTTGTAAGTAAACTATGAGTGTTATGATTCTTCACCAGGGCTAGGATTAGGAGGAGGTGAGTGAGGCAAAAAATTTAAGGGGGGACTGAAAAATGTCATCAGAAGAAAAATTGTAGTGCAGTATTAAGAAAATTCAAATGTTAAGGGAAAAAGGTCCCCAATGACCAAAATATCAAAAATTTTAATAAAGACAGGTTGTGGTTTGTTTTACAACCCTGCATAACAGTGTAATGAAAACAGTGTTTCCAATCAGCCCAAGGTCCTGGGACATGGGGCTGCTGGGTTTATGAGGAATGACAGTGGCTTGTGAACAGAATGGGCAGTGCTGACTTTACATATACTTAAGCAGTTTGACCATAGAGCTTACATTAACTTTTTCTTTAAAAAAATTTTTATTAGGCTGCCCCAGGTTTTAGTTGTGGCATGTGGGATCTTAGTTCCCTGACCAGAGATCAAACTTGGGTTCACTGCATTGGGAGCACAGAGTCTTAACTACTGCACCACCAAGGAAGTCCCAAGTTTTTCTGTTTGGTGCAAAATATGTACATAGGGACATACGTTTCTCTCACGCTTCCACAAGATGAGTACTTCAAGTAAGCATGTCCTAAGAACACAGCTTCTTTGACAAGCGTGGGCGATGCAGTGATCACACGCAGGAAGTTTGACATTGATGCACTTGGAGTATCCAATATACATCTATATTTAAATTTCTGTAGTTGTGGCACTGATGTCTTTTATGCCTTATCCTCCCCAATCAGGATCCAATCAAGGATCATCACATTTACTGATCAAGTCTCTTCATTCTCCTGTCATTTAGAAAGCCTCCCCCCCCCCCCCACTGTTGTGTTTTATGCCACCCCACTGGCATTTTTGAGGAGTTCAGCCTCATTGTTATGAAGACTCTCTCTCAGTTTTGATTTGCCTGATTGTTTGCTCAAGAATACTACATTATTCCCGATTAAAAAAAAAAACACATCCTTGTTTGAATTGTACTGCACTGACCTATGGAGTAAGAATGAGTGACAGCTTTCTGAAGTAACACCAGCAGCCAGCTCAGTGTGCGGAGCCAGTTGGGCGGGCACGACTAAGACAGGACTTTGTTCAGGAAAAGCAGATCACACCGAATGACCAGAGGAGAGGTGCACCTTTTAGGTTTTAAAGGTTTTGTACTGGAAAACTTGCTGGCTACAATGACAAGAGGTTTCAGCTCTGGTGCCGACTTTGACTGATTGAAGGTGACTTCCAAGTCTCTCCAAGGTGCAGGAGAAAAGTCTTGGAATCCCATGAGTGATGTCAGCCATAGATCTACAGGTGAGGGGTGGGGCAGAGTCAGTGGCCAATGTTAAGTCTGCATTTGATAAAGAATGATTATGGCCTTACTGCTGCTACAGGCCATAATTCTTTTTCCTTACCTAACCTGGGCTGAGTTTCCTAAACATGCAGACAGACTCAGAGACCGACTCAAACTTGGTAGACTGTTTTGCTCTTGCGGCTTCTTGTAAGCCAAGCTGTTTCTCTTTAATGAAAGCTCATATACATGTAGTTCAACTCTATCCACATGTGGATCCTTAAAAATGCATCAACTTCCCTCATAATATTTTTCTAATTCCTGACTAGAACTGTTGTTAAACAGTTTAAAAAAAACAACAAACAGTTCCCATCTTCCAGCGTCCACAGGTGTTGATCAGCATTATGAGAAGATAAAATGGTGATTAATTCCTTCCCAGATGCTAAGGCAACAAGCTTCAAATCTTCTTTATTGTTGTTTTGGACAATCAAGTTAACTTTGAACATAGAGAAACATTATCTTCTTGGAATTTAATGAAAAGTAAATAAAGCTTTACAGTGAAGATTTTGCTCAGAGAATGGGATGCTTTCCAGCTCTTCTGCTGCACTGTCTGTTTAACTCCTTGACAGCCAGTCTACACTGGGAGTAAATTTCTCCCTCTGCCAAATACAAGGTTCATTTTTCTTCAGATCTTTCCTGATACAGAAATGAACAATATATATATGCTTATGGCACTCTCAGTTAATTCTACAAATAGAGCTGGAGGGCAATTTCAGTTCAGTTCAGTTGGTCAGTCGTGTCCATCTCTTTGCAACTCCATGAACCATAGCACGCCAGGCCTCCCTATCCATCACCAGCTCATGGAGTTTACCCAAACTTGTGTCCATTGAGTCGGTAATGCCATCCAACCATCTCATCCTCTGTCGTCCCCTTCTCCTCCTGCTCTCAATCTTTCCCAGAATCATGGTCTCATGAGTCAGCTCTTCGCATCATGTGGCCAAAGTATTGGAGTTTCGGCTTCAACATCAGTCCTTCCAATGAACACCCAGAACTGATCTCCTTTAGGATGGACCGGTGGAATTTCCTTGCAGTCCAAGGGACTCTCAAGAGTCCTCTCCAACACCACAGTTCAAAAGCATCAATTCTTCGGCACTCAGCTTTCTTTAGTCCAACTCTCACATCCATACATGACTACTGGAAAAACCATAGCCTTGACTAGACTTACCTTTGTTGACAAAGTAATGTCTCTGCTTTTTAATATGCTGTATAGGTTGGTCATAACTTTCCTTCTAAGGAATAAGTGTCTTAATTTCATGGCTGCAATCACCATCTGCAGTAATTTTGGAACCCCCAAAAATAAAGTCAGCCACTGTTTCCCCATCTATCTGCCATGGAGTGATGGGACTGGATGCCATGATCTTAGTTTTCTGAATGTTGAGCTTTAAGCCAACTTTTCCACTCTCTCTCACTTTCATCAAGAGGCTCTTTAGTTCTTCTTCACTTTCTACCATAAGGGTGGTGTCATTCGTATATCTGAGGTTATTGATATTTCTCCCGGCAATCTTGATTCCAGCTTGTGCTTCATCCATCCCAGCATTTTGCATGATGTACTCTGCATATAAGTTAAATAAGCAGGGTGACAATATACCCCCTGACGTACTCCTTTTCCTATTTGGAACCAGTCTGTTGTTCCATGTCCAGTTCTAACTGTTGCTTCCTGACCTGCATACAGGTTTCTCAAGAGGCAGGTCAGATGGTCTGGTATTCCCATCTCTTTCAGAATTTTCCACAGTTTATTGTGACCCACACAGTCAAAGGCTTTGACATAGTCAATAAAGCAGAAATAGATGTTTTTCTGGAACTCTCTTGCTTTTTCGATGATCCAGCAGATGTTGGCAATTTTCTCTGCCTTTTCTAAAACCAGCTTGAATATCTGGAAGTTCACGGTTCACGTATTGCTGAAGCCTGGCTTGGAGAATTTTGAGCATTACTTTACTAGCATGTGAGATGAGTGCAATTGTGCGGTAGTTTGAACATTCTTTGGCTTTTCCTTTCTTTGGAATTGGAATGAAAACTGACCTTTTTCAGTCGTGTGGCCACTGCTGAGTTTTCCAAATTTGCTGACATATTAAGTGCAGCACTTTAACAGCATCATCTTTTAGGATTTTAAATAGGTCGCTGGAATTCCATCACCTCCACTAGCTTTGTTCGTAGTGATGCTTCCTAAGGCCCACTTGACTTCACATTCCAAGATGTCTGGCTCTAGGTGAGTGGCAATTTGGCAGTATTTAAATTTTAAGTGAACTGAATAATAATTGTAGATTCATATGCAGTTACAAGAAATAATACAGAAAGGGCTCCTATAGGTTGGCCCAGTTTCCCCCAATGATAACTTTGTGCAAAACTGTAGTACAATATCACAATTAGGAAATCAATGTTGAGACCATCCATTGATCTCATTCGGGATTCTCGTTTGACTTGTACCCACTCCTGTGTGTCTTTAGTTCTGTAGAAAAGATCACATGTATATGAGCACAACTTGGACCCAGTGTGTCCACTCTTAGTAATCTCACCTCTGGCAATAATTGCATATTGTCACTGAGCCAAATCTGGGTCCACTCAATGTGGTAAAGTCTATTGACACTGCATTGTGATGAAGGAATGTATAGCGTTTATTACAGAATACCAACCAAGGAGAATGGGCAGCTCATGCCCAAATGACCCAGATTCTCCAATGGCCTTTAGGGGAGGGGTTTTAAAGGCATTGTGAGTGAGGGAGCTTCAGGTTGTGTGGTGAGCTTGTGCACAGTTCTTGGATTGGTTAGCATCATGATGATGTTTCAAGCATCATCAACCTTTGCATTTTGACCAGTCTGAGGTCTACATGCTTGTGGTCAGTTTTCATCTGGTGGGGGCCTGCTTCCTGTAAAAACAACTTAGGCATGTGTGTCAGACCTTTGTATCTTTTAGGGAACTGAGAATTCAGTTAGTCTGCTATGTGGCAGATTTATAGCCTAAATTGTTACCATTTCCCCAGCCTAACAGCTATTCTTTGTTTCTAGTCTTCACATTTCCTACTTACTAATTCAGATTGGGGAGGCCTGGGAGAGTAAAGCAAAAAAGCCTTTTACTGGAAAGAACAGGGACACAGGGGCATGTGTTGGGCTCCAGTTACCCCTTTTCTTTGGTAGTCCTCTGTCTTGAGGGGCACAGGTTCAGGACAAGAAAGGGAATATACTTTCAAATAGGTTAATCATAAACTTGGGGAAAAGAGTTTAAGAGGGACTCAGTTTCGATATGTGCATGAAGCCATATGTAGAAATCTATGAAGTGCAGTATTTTTGCAGTAGTAAAAGAAAATGGTAACACTCTGCCTCCATCATTAGGGGGATAATGAAATACTTTTGGTGTGAAATACTTACGAAATGCTCTGCTGTAGTGAATAAAGAAAAGGACAGAGCTATTGAGTTACTCTGCTGAAATGAAAAGATCCCCAAGACAAAATAAGTATAAAAAGTGTTTGTGTTAATATAATTACAATCATGTGCAAAAGGCACAGCAATAAATGTGTATCCCCATGTATGCAGGAAAATGCACTTTAAAATATGCAGGACATTCCTCAGAGCAGTGGCTCCCACATGGGTCAACTGAGGCTCAGTGACTCTGAAACAGTAAGGCTGTATCTTTGACATTAAAAATAATCGGTGATCACTGCACAAGCAGACTATACTTGAGACTAACTCAGAGTCTTCCCAAATGGGGAAGGAAAGTCCCTTTCTACTTGGAGAAGGAGTGGAAATCCAGGGGTGGCCATCAGCCTGAGCCAGCACCGAGGGTATGGGGAAGCTGGGTGTATTTGAAAAAGACACGGATAAAACCCCAAATGTTTTGTAAAGGCAAATGGGGAAAACTCCACACAGTAAAACTTTTTATAACTAATCATTGAAAGATAGCAGCTCACCTCCAGGCCCCCCTGCTGCCCAGCAATCCACTTTTTTTCCAGTAGCAACCCTGAATTATTTATTTAGAAGTTAAACTATAATGTGTGGAGGAGGGTGAGCAGGGCATTTAGTGCAACCCCTGCAGTCAGAAGGTAGAAACTAGAAGTTCTTTCCAAATGTGCATTTTTGTAACATATAGACACATTTTCCCATAAGAAACTCCCAGAAAAATTGAAACCACATGTGCAGATGGTCAGGGCGTGCTGTGTTAAGTTGCTGTGCAAGCAATTCAGCGGGGCTGCAGCAAAACCAGCTTTCTCAGCTCCTGGGTTCTGGGGCTTGTCTCAACAACAAGAAACCCCCAAACAACAAGTGGATCCAGTAGGCGAACAGTGTTGCAGCAGGCTAGCGGTCTCCTCCCCCAACCCTGTTCCCTGGGCTCTCCCAAAGTTACAGACTGTGAGTTTCCTTCCTGATAAACCTCAAGGCTTCCTCACTGATTGGTCTCAGTTTTGGAAAGGACGTGACATCAGCAACTTTGCAGACTTTAGGCTGGGGGGCTGCTGTGGGCTTTGGGCAGCCTCCAGCCTGTTAGGTAGAGTGTGTGTGCGTGTGTGTGTGTGTGTGTGTGTGTGCCCCCGTGTGCGCGTGTCTGTTTGACCACAGGTAGTACTCAGATTACCCTGCCTGTCCTGTTCTCTGCCATCTGACCAGGAGGGTGCCGCTCAGCCACTCACAGCCCTGGAATTTCCCAGGAGCCGGGGGAGCATGGAATTTGGACTTTCCTGAACAGCTGAAGTGGAGTGTGGAGCTTGCCCAGCCCAGGAGAGCACCATGGATGGTGAACCACCGGGCAGAAACGGCAGCAAGCCCCCGGACATGAGGCTCCTTTCCAACCCATTGATGGGGGGTGAGTTTAGGGGCTGTGTTGTCAGCCTGCTGGGGAGGTCGGTTACAGTGCTTAGGAGAGAAGAGAGACGAGGGTGGGGCGATTTCAGTGGCTTCATCTGAAACGTGGCCACGGGGTAGTTACTGGACAGATGTCCATGACTTGCTGGTATCTGTCCTTCACATGGTTGTTCCAAAATGTGTACACCTCTCTCTGCAGGGTCCTGTGGACCATGTCAAGTCACTGATCACAGTTTATTCCCCAGGAGAAACGTCAGCTGCAAAGAATTATTTTTTGTGGGTCAAATATATCACTGATATTCCATTGGAGGTTTGAAAGTCATTTCTAAATAGGAACATCTTCACTGCTAAAACATTTATTAAAAGGTCTTATGTATGTGTCATTTGGGTGGGGCTGGGTTTATAAATGATGTTCAAAAATTGAGCCCTGATTGATTCACTTTAGAAGGAGCCTTTTTTTTTTTTTAACCTTTGGAGCAGTGTCTTAGAGGTATGATTCTCCCCTGTCTTGTGGTGTCTTTGTTAATGCATAGAGTCCTATACCTCTGGGAAACTGTCATTTCCTGTGAGCACTCAGCAGGTACCTGCTGACTGAAAGGATTCTGAAAAATGGGTCTAGACATTAGAGGAGGCTGATTATATGATTATATTCAGCACCCTGGGAGGCTGCCCACAACACTTGCTGGTCAAAGGGACAAAAAGCAGGGACCCTAAAATCAGCCAGGACTTACTACTCTCCTGCTGTTTAGGTGCTGAAGGGGAAAACACACACACACAAAGAAATACAAAATGTCTTCCCTCTGGCTCATGGAGCAGACAGGACTGCTCAGGTTATCCACTTTGTTTATCCACTTTGGCTCATAAAAGGAGCAGAGTCCTCAACAGCAAGTAGGATTTGAATCTGCCAAGGCAGACCTGGATTAATCAGAGATACTGAGTGTGAACTTGGAGGAGTAGAAAGCAGAGTAGCACCATAAATAACTTAAAAAAATGGATTTGATAAATATATTTTTAAAGCAGCAAACCAATCAATATGGGGAAGAATCAGTAATGTGGTTGACTTCTGCATGATGATTTTATTTTCATTTCTACCTAAGAGAGGGGCACCAGCCACTTTTCACTGTTCAGGGTTTCTAAAGGTCCTAATCCAGGAATTTCCTGGCAGTTCAGTGGTTAGGACTCCACGCTTCCCCTGCAGGGGGCATAGGTTCGATCCCTGGTCAGGGAACTAAGATCCTGCATGCTGTGCTGCTGTGGCCAAAAATATAAATAAACAAAGGTCCTAATCCAACCCTGGTTGGAGCTGGCTGGGTGGGTGTGGGTGGGCAGGCACTATATATTTAGAGCACTGTCACAGCTGGATTGCAGTGTCTTAAGAAGTCTAATGAGAACAAGTGTGGAGAGATGAAATCTGAAAATGAAGCTTCAGAAGCTAGGTGGAAGAGTTCAGCCTTCATGAGGCAGGGAACTGGGAGCCATCGACGGTTCTGGAGTGGAAGCTTGGCCATAATAAAGACTGTAAGTAAATTAATGTGGTAGCCATAGTCAGGATAGACTGTGGAGAATTTATGAGAAATTACTGTACTAATCCACTGCTTCTCAAACTCGTATACATCAGTATCACCTGGATGGATTGTTAAAACACTGATGGCTGGGCTCCACCACCTCAGATACTAGGTCTGGGGTGGGGCCTGGAAATCTGTATTTATAACAAGCTCCCAGGTAATGCTGATGGTGCTGTTTGGGGACAATACCTTGAGAACCACTGCGTGAAGCTGATATCTGGATCAAGCTTCAGAAATGACAGAGAAAGGGAAAATATGGCTTGTATTTTCAGAGGAAAGAGAAATCAAGCTCTGTTGCTTGATTAACTCAACTGGTAAAGAATCCACCTGCCATGCAGGAGACTCCAGTTCGATTCCTGGGCTCGGAAGATCTCCTGGAGAAGGGATAGGCTGCCCACTGTAATATTCTTGGGCTTCCCTAGTGGCTCAGATGGTAAAGAATCCGCCTGCAATGCGGGAGACCTGGGTTTGATTCCCAAATTGGGAAGATCCCCTGAAGGAGGGCATGGCAACCCATTCCAGTATTCTGGCCTGGAGAATCCCATGGACAGAGGAGCCTGGAGGGCTACAGTTCATGAGCTTGCAAAGAGTAGGACACAACGGAGCGACTAAGCACAGCACAAAGGAGAGAAGGCGGCCAGAACTGCAATGTTTTCAAAGCCTAGGGTAATGTCAGCTCAGAGGGCTAGATGAGAGAGAAGTCGGGAAGGGGAGCCGGCTTGGGGATCAGAGTGAGATAGGGAGGAGAAGGACTTGTGTTTGAACGGGAATGTGCCAATGGCCATGCCCAGGGCTCAGCATGAAGGTGCGGGACAGAGGTTGGGCAATAAATTCAGGTTGGGAATCAGGCCTCAGGCTGTTCTGCAGAGGGGCTGGGCTGAAATCCTGGAGAAGGAGACATTGTCTGATAGCTGATGGCTGAGAGCCAAGGATGGAGCCCTGGGACAGACTTCCATTTGAGGACGGAGAACCAGTAAATTGGACAGAGAAGCAGGAAGAGACTCAGATGCTGTCATTTCACAGGGACTAAAGGAAGAGTTTTCCAAGAAGCGGAAGTCACAAGGGTGGGCGCCAGGACCCCTCTGCTTACCCAACTCCTCTACATCTGACCCACAGACTACTGCACTTTCGAAGCCACTGCCCTCATGAAGCCCTCCCAGACTTTCTCCCAGCCCTTACCCAAGTGGAGGCTCGGTCTCCCTACTGTGCATCAGCCCTGCCCCTTGGGCAGAATTTCACTGATAGCCGGATTGCATTTATTTATGCTTTGGAAGCCTTGACCTTGGTGAAGGGTGGAATGTGAAACACTCAGAATGTTGTTTCCAGGCCTTGATGAGAAACTCAACTCAGGTGAAGTGAATCCCCTGGTACTGGACCAGGGCAGAGGTCAGTGGGGTGTGGTTGGCCTTGGGGAGCTCTGTTGCTCCCACCTGCACTGGCAGGCTTTTCTTGGCTGCCGCCTCTGGAGGAAAGGAGGAAAGGATACGCAGATGGCAACAAAGTATTTAGAGATAAAATTCTTGACTCTTCTGTCCCAGGAGTGGGAATAGAATGTCTTTCTTTTCCCCCTGAAAATACCTTGTTATTGATCATGTTGCGTCCCCCCAAAAAACATAAGCTAAAGTCCTAAGCCCCTGGACCTCAGGATGTGACCTGAATAGAAACAGTCATTGCAGGTGTAATCCGTTAAGGCCCGGTCACAGTGGAGCAGGAGGGTGCCGCATCCAATGACTGGTCCATGGAAGAAGAGCAGAGGAGGCAGAGAGGGATGAAGCCTTGTGACGACAGAGGCAGAGATTGTAAAGATGCATCTGAAGAGCCAAGAAACAGCAAAGACGGACACCCAACACCAGAGGCTAGAAGAGGTGAGGAAGGACTCATTCTCTTAGGGTGGATTTTTAGCTGTTGGGCCACCTCAACAGGGGCAGTTTTTCTGGGGGAAACCTGCCTGATCAGACAGGATGGGTTGAGGGGGTGAGGTCTCTATGGAGGAGGCAACCGGAGACAGAGACCCAGACAGGAGAGGCAGGGTGATGGAACGGGGAGAAAGAATTGCAGTAGACAGGATTGATGTGCCTAAGAATTGCCTTGTTGGGCCTTTGTATTTGTCTCTTTGCGACCGTGAGCCTCTGTTTCTTTCTCCTCTTTTGATTTGTCCTGCCATCTAACCAAGGTCCACAGTCACTGTAAACACAACACCCAGATCCTCTCCAGCGTTGGTACTCACCACTGAACCTACCCCATCACCACCAGAAGACTGAAGGCTTGTGCTCCCACTGTCTCTGAGCAACGCAGCCTCTCTTCCCCGCCTTGCCCTTGCAAAATGTTTCCCAGGAGGAACAGTGGATACTACTCCCAGCATTCATTGTGGGCTTTCAGAGCTTCATGAATAATAGCTCTTTTCAGAATGTACTAATTAGTACATTTTCAATCTCTTCTGAATAATGGAAATTTAAAAAATCATTCCAGAAATGGCAATAAAGATGAAATGGCAGCTTTCCTAATGTGCTGCAGGGTTTGATGGAGACTCAATTTAAAAGAAAGGTAAGTTGAATAGCACTAATTGGAGGACTTGTGGCATTGTTTCATGAGGAGAGCTCTTGCCTCATGTCAACCACGAGCTACACTAGTGAATCTGTGGCATCGCCAGTGACCCCATTTGGCTTCTATTTCTTGGCAGTAAAACCAACAGTTCTTAGCTGATAAAGTACTGGGGAAAAATTCTTAATATGTACCGAGCACTTGGATGGTGTGTTGTATAGATATAATAGCCCTTGAGTTTCCAGGGGTCAGTGGAAAAGGGAATGTGACTTTGAGTTTTCCCTCCATCCATAGCCACCTCCTGTGAGCAGCATCCATGTTCTGGCAGGAATAGTCCCCTTTCCTGCTTATTCTACTCTTTTCCAGTTGTCAGCAGGAAGGCGGGCAAAGCTGCTTTGGGCTTTAATTGCTCATGTGTTGAGCTTGTAACTCATTGCCTGCTTGTGATGTGGGCTCTGGAAACATCTCCTGGATATCTCATCAGTGTTTTCAAGAGCTAAAGAGAGTATTAGACCAATCCATGTTTCAAATTATAGCATTTGCTAAATGAACTATGCATAAAGTCCATGCTCTCAATGCTAGAAAAATGTCAACCTTTCACAGTTTTAACTCTATAGATAATCAAGTGTTGAGAGACCAGCTGAGGCTCAAGTCTTTGTATATGTTTGAGGTGACCTTTGACTATACAAGAACCTAAGGTTTTCTTCTGGCCTGGAGTACTGGCATGCTCTGGTAGATTCACCAAATCCTAGTCTGAAAGGACTTTAATTTAGGAAGGGAAGTCTCATGTACTGCTGCTGGTAATATAGTGTGGTGCAGCTGCTTTGAAAAGTAGTCTGGCAGTTTCTCAAAAGGCTAAACACTGGATTACCATGTTATATAGCAATTCCATTCCTGGGTGTCTACCCAAGAGAATTGAAAACATATATCAAAAAAAAAAAAAAAGAAAGAAAACATATATCCACTCAAAAATTGGTACATGAATGTTTAGAGCAGAATTATTAATAACAGCCAAGAGGTGGAAACAAGACAAATGTCTATGAACTTTTTGATCTATCTATACAAATATTATTTGGCCATAAAAAAGGATGTTGTGCTGATACATACTCCAATGTGGATGGACCTTGAAACATTATACTTGGTGAAATAAACCAGTCGCAAAGGACCACAGATTGTATGATTCCATTTGTGTGGAAAGTACCCCCCCCAAAAAAAAAAGCAAGTCCACAGAGACAGAAAGTAGATCAGTGGTTGCGAGGGGTTGGGGGAGGTGGCGATGAGGGAAGTGATTGCTGATGGGTAAGGGGTTTCTTTTTGGGATACTGAAAATGTTATAAAATTGACTGTGATGATAGATGTACAACTCTGAAATCTACTGAAAACCACTGAATTGTGTATTTGAAAGGGGTATATGTGAGTGATAAGTCATTAAAGCTGGACAATACCCTGTGCTTTTTGAAGACACAGATAGTCTCCACTTTGTAAATATTGGGTTGGCCAAAAAGTTCGTTTTGTTTTTTTGTGACGTATGGAAAAACCAGAACAAAGTTTATGGCCAACCCAATAATACTATGTCCTAATGCATGGTTGCAAAACCTCAGGTAGTCTTTTTTTTTTTTTTAATGTACTTTTTTATTTTTCTTTTTTTATGTACTTCTTCAAGTACATAATTCTTTATTTACCCTAAGTAAAAGAAGTCTGCTTCCATGATGAATGCAAACAAAGTAAAGCCCATTTTGGTCTACACTTGGTAAGATAATTGCATCACTTTTATGAAATCTAAACAGAGTTACAGTTTAGGACCCAAATTACCTGTCTGGCTATCAACTCTGATTATCTGAGGTAGTTTTAAGAAAGGTTGAGGAGTGTGGCAGTGATATTTCTTAGCAGCTGAGAACTTGGAAGGAAAAAATGGCTTAATCCTCACAAACATGGTGATCCATCTGATTTTTGAAATCTTTCTCAACTTGTGGCTCGTCTCACTCAACAGTTTGTATGGATGGTATTTTGCCTTTGAATGAAGGTAGAATGAGTTGTCCTTTTAATTCTAACTTGGGGATCCGTCTTTCCCTACCTGCTGTCTGCACTGCAGTCGCCAAGCCCTGGAAGCAGTAGTATTTCTCCTGAGAGCATTAGGACCCTCAGAGAATGGTGCAAGGACTCTAATTTTCTATTGAGCATAAGTTTTCAGAAGTTAGGAAAAGTCATTTCCCTGAAGGTACCTCGGGCACGGTGATGAGCCCAGAAGGGAAGCCTTGGATGGACGGTGTGGAGGCGGACTCATTCAGCATGCTCTTCTCTATTAAGAGCCTCGTCAATCCATCCGGAAGAATGGTAACGTGCTCACTGGGACAGATTTTCCAGGACACTGATAGCTCCAGGTGGCAGGCCCACGTCAGCCAACACATGTTAAGTCCAAAGTGTTCCAGCCGCCTCCTTGATGTGCTGGCGTTGGCCAGGCTTTAGTAACTGCCTTGCTTCTCCAGGTCTTCGGACTTTGAGGAGATACCAGTTCAGTCACGAAGCATGACCGATATCAGACCATCCTGCCTCGTTGGTGTGTTGTAGTGTGTTTACTCAATCAGGCATAGCCTGAGCTGCGGCAGGCGCAGACTAGCTGCCTCATGTTCTGACTTCCTGCCTTTGTTCTGAAAACCAGATGCAGCTGGAGATGAGAAAAATTCAGGGCTATGCCAAATTCAGGGCACATCCAGTCGATGAGAAAGAGGGGGAAGCATTTAATGTGCTGAGGTGCATTTTGCAGACTTCTTTCCTAGGAAAGTGTATTCTTTGTATATGGTTAGATAATACATTTGCTATTTTTTTTAAAGATTTTTTTTCTGATGTGGACCATTTTTAAAGTCTTTATTGAATTTGTTTACAATATTGCTTCTGTTTTTCATGTTTTAGTTTTTTGACCACGAGGTATGTGGGATGTTAGCTCCTTGACCAGGGACTGAACCTGTACCCCATGCATGGGAAAGTGAAGTCATAACCACTGGACCTGCAGGGAGGTCCCTGCTATTTTAAATAGCAGTGACTGTGGGGTATAATCAATACCCTCTAATTAGTGTTAGGGTGGAATAATAATAGTAGCTAATAGAAGTTGAGCCATAGGTAAGTATATTGCTGTCCTGACTTTACAGAGAAGAGAACTGAAGCTAGGTTCTGCTCCAGAGAAGTCAAGTGGGTCTGAATTCACAGATTTCTCTTAATCACATTGGCACACTGCCTTTGTGGGTAAATCACATCCCTTTTGCAAGGTCAGAGTGAAGTCTGATTTGTGCTTGATATTGGGACAGGAGGTAATCTCCAAATAGATAGGATTTTGTTTAGATTTGATTCCAAGCCTAATGGCGTATGTAATGACATGATTACTACTATTAGTATATGGCACTGTTTGCTGAGGTGCCAGAGTTTGTATTTCATGCAGGAAACTAGGCTGGCAAACACAGTTTAATGCACTAATGCTGCTAATTAGTGAAGCTCTCATTTAACTAAATGGATCATTTGCCTTTGAAACCAGTGTGTAAATCGAAGTACAGTAATCTGTCATCCCAGTCCACCTCTTTGTCTTCAGTTTGAAAGCAGACTGTAGTTATTGCTTTAGCTAGCTAGACATTTCAAATAAGCTGTATTCAAGAAACATCCATAGAGGGGAGAAATGCTAAAGTCCTGATGAAGGGGGTTGGTTGCTTGACTCCAATGTTTCCCTCTAGTAAGACCAGTTAGGCTTTTATTGATGGGCAAGGATGAGCCTCTGGGTCTAAAGCACAATAGCAGGATATAACTAACCTCTTCCTCCCTTTCCATACAGATATTGTATCTGATTGGTCTCCTGTGCATGAAGCAGCCATTCATGGACGTCTGCTTTCTTTGAGGAGCCTCATCAACCAGGTAGGTAACTTTTGGGGGAAAAAATGATGAATATTAAGCAAGTTCTTCTGCTCACCACACTGAGGAAAAGAAGTCATAGTCTGATCTTAGGATGTAAATTTCCTGTTTAGCAGATTGAGATGAATCCTGTCCTCCTTTATTTGGAGGCTGGCATAATACTAGAGTTTAGTACAATTTTATGCACAAAGTAGATTCTGTAGTATCTATTGAATGAATAGTGGGCAAATTAGTGCATTCAAGTTGCTGTCACTTTATTCCATAGACTGTATCCTGGAAAATTATCATGTAAAGCAGTGGTTTTCAATTGGGGCAGTTTTGCCCCAAATGGGGACATTTGACATTGGCTGAAGACGTTTTTGGTTGTCATAACTGGGAGCAGGAGTGGAAATGGGGTTGGGGTGATGTTGGCATCTAGTAGCTGGAGACCAAGAAAGTTATTAAACATCTGACAGTGCACAGGATGACTCTCCCCATTAAACTGTGATCCAGCCCCCAGTATCAGTAGTGCTGAGGTTGAAGATCCTTCACATAAAATAAATGCTTGAAAATGTCTTTTAAAATATGTCATCTTACAATATCAAAGAAAATTTCAGTTCTAGTGAATCTCCAGTGAAAATGGCTCTGCCAGTTTGATATTAGTTTCTCTGCTCCTTTGATGTGATACTTTCAAGTACACATTAATTGGAATTTTGGTGGTTTGAAATTATTTGAAACTTAAGCAAAGGTGCTTTTAAGAAAGTAGTTTCAATCACCATTCAAAATTCCAATAAAATTTTTGTTCATAGTGTTTGTCCTCTGAAGAGACAATATAGACCTTTTAAGTTAGGAGCTCTTGGCCCTTTCATGGACCCCTTTGATAGTCTGGCAAAATCTAAGGACCCCTTCTCAGACTAATGTCGTAAATGCATAAAACACAGTATAGAGGAACCCTACTAAACAAATGTGTAACATAGTACTATATGAACTTCTTTATTGACACA
Source organism: Muntiacus reevesi (assembly GCF_963930625.1). Lineage (NCBI taxonomy): Eukaryota > Metazoa > Chordata > Mammalia > Artiodactyla > Cervidae > Muntiacus > Muntiacus reevesi. The sequence goes on along the minus strand of NC_089271.1, from coordinate 13,093,377 downwards.
TTCAGTAAGAAGATTTAGTGGCAATTCTAATTATTACCATACTTTCTAAGTAGGATGAATGTATATTTTGAGCTGCTTTATTGATTATCTGCAATAATCAATGCAATTAAAAATATCTGTGATTCCTCTCAGTGATGTCCTATTACTACTGTGGTTTGTGGTCTAGATTCACAATTGAAGGACATGATAAATTTCAGGTGTTAATTCTGGAAATATTAATAAATGTGCTTTGAAAAATTCCAATTTCACAGACCTATCTAGACTAAGAAATCCTCCTATAAGAAGACAATTTTTGAAGATAAATTTCAGACTACTCTAAGTCACTATCTTAAGCTGTTTATGGTAGCAGTAGCCTCTTATAAATAGAAATATAGATAGTAGCACATAACTCTAGCTATATGAAGTTAAGCTGCTTCTCAGATAAACTGAAACATTTGCCTTAATTTGATAGGGTAAAAAATGATCATTGCAACTTTTATATATAACTTACTAGATTGGACTGATATTCATTTATATTCAATATGTTTATTGAATATCTGCTGGAATCATGTCTTTATCTAAACTCTTTTGCATTATTTAAGCTAGTTATTTTCTTGGAACCTCAGTTTCTACCTTCAAAAAATTAAGTGTTTCAGTGTGTGTGTGTGTGTGTGTGTGTGTGTGCGCGCGCGCGTGTGCATGCTGAGTCTCTCAGTTGTGTCCAACTCTTTGTGACCCCATGGACTGTAACCTGCCAGGCTCCTCTGTCTATGGAAGTTTCCAGGCAAGAATACTGGAGTGCATTGCCATTTCCTTCTCCAGGGATCTTCCTGACCCAGGGATCAAAGCAATGTCTCTTGCATCTCCTGCATTGGCAAGTGGATTCTTTACTACTACACCACCTGAGAAGCTCCTGAGCATTCCAATACCTACCTCCAGACTAATACCTCCAGTATTAGCCAGGTCTTGCTGTGTGAGAAAAAAGCCCAAGCGCAGTAGCAAAATACAATAAACATTTATTTCTTGCCAATAAGACTTTGGATCAGCTGATCTGCACTGATCTTGGCTTCAAGCTGTGGGTTGGGTACAGCTCTCCTGCACTCATTTCCCATCCTTGTTTAACCAGTGGCTGCCTGAGGAATTTTCTCCCTGTGACAGAAGGCTGTAGCATATAGCAGGGCAAGCCCAACCACGAGAGAAAACTTCTAATCTGCTTATGTTACATTGCTAACATCCCATTGGTCAGAGCAAGTCAGATGGCCATGTCCAAAGTCAAGGATCAAGGAAGTACATTTTGTCAACTATGAGGTCATGACAAGGGTGTGACTATATTACACTGTTGGAGGAGAGTGAAGAATTGAGACCCAAAATTCAGTCTTTTACGTTACCTTATATATGAGTTTGAGAGAGTTAACTGAGGTGACATTATGTACCTGCTCTCACAAATGAAGAGTACCTATTTTGTTATTACAATCTACATAGCACTTCAGATAATCAAAAACTACTGGAAAAAACTGCTGCTAAACTAAACAAACAAACTTTAGTAAGGGATATAAGACCAAACATTCAAATGTCTATAACAAAGAGAAAAGAAAATTATAAAAAATAATTCTCACTTGGTCCAAGAAGGGAGAAACTGAATCTGTAACTAATTATTCTTTACCATGACTTCACATTAAAATAATGTGAGATTTAAAAAGAACACGACAACTGGCTTTCACTCTAGATATTCTGATTTAGCCTAGGCCAGGCTTCATGCACTGGTATTTTTTAAGCTCCTGTAGAATCACTATGTTGAGTAATTTTTTTAAAAAAGGCCATTTTGCCAGTAGAGAAAGGGAAGAAGGCATTTGACATGAAAGAGAAATAGTATGTGGAAAGGAACAAAAACATTGATAGGTTGTTTAAAGTTAAGGACTTGTTCATCAAAGGCAGCATTGTAAAAGCAATAAGGCAAGCCATACATGAGAAAATATTTGAGATATCTATCTATCTATGACTAAGAACTCTTATTCCTAGCCTAAAATCAATACATAAAAGACTGACAACAGAAAAATGAGCAAGAAACTTGGACTGGCAATTTATAGAAAGATATCCAAGTGTTCAATAAATATATCAAATTGTGCTTATTAGTAAAATTAGTTAATGTGTAATTCAAATTACAAATAAATTATGTTACTCACTCCTCCCACTAGAAGGGTTAAATTTGGAAAGACAGATAATACCAAGTGTCAGCAAGAATGTGGAGCAACTGAAACTCTCATACATTGCTGGTGGGAGTGTAAATTTGTGCAAACCAATTTGGGAACTATTAAGGAATATCTACTAAAGCTACAAATATCTATACCCTACAACCAAACACTTTCATTTCTAGGTTTATATGCAACAGATATGTATACATGAGTTCATCAAAAAACATGTTTAGGTATATTCATAGAAGCCTTATTCCTAACAGCAAAAAAAAAAAAAAAAAAAATACCCTTGAAAGCAACCTAAGTGAAAATGAAAGTGTTAGTTGCTCAGTTGTGTCTGACTCTTTGCAATGCCATGGTGTGTAGCCTGCCAGGCTCCTCTGTCCATGGAATTTTCCTGGCAAGAATGCTGGAGTGGGTTGCCATTCCCTTCTCCAAGGGATCTTCCTGGCCCAGGAATTGAATCTAGGTCTGCACTGCAGGCAAATTCTTTACTGTCTGAGCCACTAAAGAAACAGCCTTATTCATAACAGAAAAAAAAAAAAAAACCTTGAAAACAACATAAGTGTCCATCAAAAGTAAGTGGATAAATATATTTTGGTATATTACTCTAATATACAACCCTATGCACCAATGAAAATACATGAATGAATGAGTTTGAAAAACAGATGTTAAACAAAGTAGCTGAGCACACATACAAAAATACTATACTTCATGCTTCAATTAATAAAGCATTCAAAACCAAGGAAAACTATGATGCTAGAAGCCACTATTCTGAATGCCTTTGTGGATGTAATTTGGGTAGGATGTATGTGGGTTTTTGGTAATTTTTTTTTCCTTTACCTGTATAGTGGTTATCTAGTTAGATTGTCTTTGTGATAATTCACTGAGATTTACACTAAGGATTTATGAACCTTTCTTTGTATCTGTTACACTTCAATAGTAATTTATTTTTTAAAAAGCACTTTGTTAGGCCAGCATAAAGCAATTAAGGCAACCTTGGACACTCTGTGACCTCAAGTTAATGGTTCATATTAGCATCCCTTTGGGCTGGGGTCGCATGGGAAATCTTAAAAATACCAGTGCTGGGATTCAGCTACCTTTGGTTGTATTGCAGTTGCTGTGGGATGCAGCTTGGGTATCAGGACTTTTTTTTAAAGCTCCCCTGAAGGTTGAATGCACAGCCCTATAAACCTTCCCAATAAAGTTCCACTGCATGCACTGGATGAAGACTGACTTTTTTGTTTCTTTTTGTTTGTTTGTTTGTTTTTGTTTTTGTTTTGTATTTTATTTTATTATTTTATTTTTTTCCCATTTATTTTTATTAGTTGGAGGCTAATTACTTTACAATATTGTAGTGGTTTTTGTCATACATTGACATGAATCAGCCATGGATTTACATGTATTCCCCATCCTGATCCCCCCTCCCACCTCCCTCTCTACCCAATCCCTCTGGGTCTTCCCAGTGCACCAGCCCTGAGCACTTGTCTCATGCATCCAGCCTGGGCTGGTGATCTGTTTCACTATAGATAATATACATGTTTCAATGTTGTTCTCTCGATACATCCCACCCTCACCTTCTCCCACAGAGTCCAAAAGTCTGTTCTGTACATCTGTGTCTCTTTTTCTGTCTTGCATATAGGGTTATCATTACCATCTTTCTAAATTCCATATATATGTGTTAGTATGCTGTAATGTTCTTTATCTTTCTGGCTTACTTCACTCTGTATAATGGGCTCCAGTTTCATCCATCTCATTAGAACTGATTCAAATGAATTCTTTTTAATGGCTGAGTAATATTCCATGGTGTATATGTACCATAGCTTCCTTATCCATTCGTCTGCTGATGGGCATCTAGGTTGCTTCCATGTCCTGGCTATTATAAACAGTGCTGTGATGAACATTGGGGTGCATGTGTCTCTTTCAGATCTGGTTTCCTCAGTGTGTATGCCCAGAAGTGGTATTGCTGGGTCATATGGCAGCTCTATTTTTGTTTCTTGAATGAAAACTCTTTATGCTGCTCCGTGCAGTCTTTAAAGGATTAAGTCACTATCAGGGTGGATACTAGGAAAGATCCTGGGCATTCTGAAATATCAGACCTATAGGATGTAGCAGGCTTCCCTGATAGCTCATTTGATAAAGAATCTGCCTGCAATGCAGGAGACTCCGATTCAATTCCTGGGTCGGGAAGATCTGCTGGAGAAGGGATAAACTACCCACTCCAGTATTCTTGGGCTTCTCCTGTAGCTCAGCTGGTAAAGGTATAGCAGCTGATTCAAGGCTCAGTGATAAAGAATTAAAAGAAATCTAATCTATTAACTGCCTGGAAGTTACTGAGTGCTAAACACTTTGCATACATCATTTTTAAAATCTTCATAACCAACCTGGTAGGGTAGGTGAAATTGTCCCCATTTTACAGATGGAAATTGAGGCTTTGAGAGAAAAGTAGCTGGCCCAAGGTCACACTGCTAATTAGGTGATGGTGCCAGCATTTGAACTTGAGAATCATTCTGCTATCCTCTCTCTGAGATTTCAGTCCTAGGTTTGAAATGAAGATAGTGGTACCATTCAGAGAATCAGGTCTGGCAGAAAAGGAGCTCTTTTCAGGAGAGTTTGGTTGGCAAAGGCTAAATTTATGTCATGAGCTGGGTCTCTGGGTGATTATGTCTTAGCAGGGAATTAGGAATGTGTACTGGGGCTGGAGATTTAGATTTGAAAGCAATATGTAGTATATAGAGGGTATTGAGAGAAAAGAAAAGGATTTGGGGGCAAATCCTTGAGGAAATGCCTACATTAGGAGATGTAAGGAGGAGAAGAATGGAGTTAGTGAAAGAGACAGAAAAAAAGGCAATCAGAGACTGGAGATAATTTCAGGTAGAAGTCTGTTTTAGAAGCCAGGGCACAGGTTCCATGAGGTCAGGATGAATATGTTGCAAATTCAGAGGTGGAAGGAGGTGGGGAACAGAGCAAGGCATACTGGATTCTGAAAGTCACTGGTGGTCTTTAAAAGCCATATCAGCAGGATTCTGCTGGTAGAAAATGAGAGAAGGTATAAAAGTAGAGATAATGGGGGTAGACTATTTTTGGAAAAAAAGTGGGGGCCAGTGAAGGGGTGAAGAGCATTGAATGGATGCTTCTCAGAGGGTCAGGACTGAGGGCTGGGAGCTTTGAAAGCAAAAAGAAAGTGTACCTAAAGAGGAGAGAGCAGGGGAACGCATGTGAGAAGATAGATGAAAGAAAGTCATGGGGGTGGTGGGAGGACCAGGTGAGGTCATGGGCTATTGAACTGAGCTCATATATTTCTCCCACAGAGAAAGGAGCAATGGGAGAAAAGAAGACTGGAGAAATATTAAGAGATGTTAGGGGTGGAGAGGAGGGTAATGTAGGAAGCTCTCACATCAAATGGTTTTGACCTCCTTGGTAACGTAGGGAGGAAGTGATGTGTTTGGATGAACGTGAGATGGAGGTCTGTGATTTTCCTTTCTGCTGAGTGTAGAGAAGGAAGCGATAACTGTGGACAGGATAAATGATAAAGTCTAACCTTCTTGTGGTCGGTTGGTTCAGTCTGGGTAGGCATATGATTTGGAGCTGGGACAGAAAGTTGCCAGGTACTAAGCACTATGTCACCCGTAACTTCCCTGATATTGCACAGCCCCATGGAATCTTCAGAGCTTCTGACTGTATGCTGAGATTAGGGGACAGACAGTTGATGATAGAAAAATTAAAGGTCAGCTCTTCAATCCATTTTTTTTTCTAACTAAGATCCCTCTGTAGACTGGATCCTCTCTGAAGTAATGGGTTAAAAATTACCTTAAATAGTATATGATTCAGACTTGACAGTATTTCAGACAAACTGCCACAGTTCATTTAAAGTCAAAATTGCATATCTGTGATGAACTGTAAATACAGACCTCAGTTTGCACAAGGAAGCTTAATTTAAAGGAACTTCTTTATAATGTGAATATGTAATGAGTGGTGAACATTTTTGGAGTGTAAATAATTGCTTTTTTGTTTTTTCATTTACCTGGATTTATGTATAAGCACCTAAATGATTTTGAAATGGCAGTAGTGGCTATAGGAGTACATTTGTAATAGAAGAACTCTTAATAAAGAATTTCTTTAAAGAATAATCTTCTTTCATCTCTTGATCTGTAACACAGGGAAAAATGCAGTTAACATTTTGCTGTGAATTTCCTATGTATTCTACCAGTGTGTGGGGAAGAGCCTGGACAAACATAGAACACTGAGAGTGGGGAAAAACGGATTTGAGAACAGATCTTTGAGAGGAATGCCTGTAATAAAATAATAATGGCAGTAATAAGATAAAAGATGCTACACCATGAAGTCCATGGGCAGTGCTTGTGAAGGGAATAAATGCGACAATTCAAATTTTTCTCAAGTCAGGGTGTCAGTGAGCATTTGTTGAATACAGATGGGATTTGAGGTTGTGAAGGAAGGGAAGAAACAGCCCTGTCCCTCCCTGCAAACAGCAGAGCTGGTATGACAAAGTGCTGAAATGGATTTTCAAATTTCTCATTTACAGGCAGATTATTTTGAGTCTCCCAGAACCCCTTCCTAGACCCACCTTAAAAAAAAAATCTCTGGGTTTGAGATCCTGTGAACTCAAGTGTATATCCAGAATGATGGGATACATCAAAATGTGTGAGCTTGCCAGTCAGAGGGTAACAGCCCAAAGGACAGCATGACTAGGGGCTGACAAAAATGCCCACAAAAGTAGAAGAATGTGTGTTAGGGATGATGGTGAGTGAGATAATTTAATGGAATGATTTTAGGCAAATTTATCCCAGAAAAATTTATTTATTCTGAGCTCCCCTAGTGGCTCAGACGGTAAAGAATCTGCCTGCAATGCAGGGGACCTGGCTTCGATCCCTGGGTTGGGAAGATTCTCTTGGAGAAGAGCATGGCAATCTACTCCAGTATTCTTGCCTGGAGAATCCCATGGACAGACGAGCCTGTTGGATTACAGTCCATAGGGTCACACAGAGTCGGACTTGACTGCAGCGACTTAGCCTGCATGCATTCTGGAAAGAAAAGGTATAATATATTGAGTTGACCAAAAAGTTCGTTTGGGTTTTTCTGTGACATCTTACGGAAAAACCCAAATGAACTTTTATCTAACCCAGTATTACCAACATGTTGATTAAACTATCCATGCTGTTAATTGACATATGCTAAGGAAAAGAACTTTTATTGTACCTGGTTTCTTCCTGTTAGGAATAGATTATATATTCCAAGATCAGGGGGTCTGTGGAGGCTCTCCTTGAGTTCTTTTGATGTTCTGCTTGGATTAGGTTCAGGATCCATCTCCTGGAGAGCACACTTTGCAAGAGGTTGAAGAACCCCACAACCTTTCTAGACACTTTCTCGCTTCTTTAGCTCTAGGCTACTAGAGTGAGAATGTAATTGTCCCTTTGCCTCTCTGTCGATAGAGGTTCACGTAATGCTTTGGACTGTCTTAGTCATGTTTTGCTGTGTAACATATTATCCTCCAAATTAGTGGCTTAATGTAACAGACATGTATTCACAGTGTCTATGGGGTAGGAATCTAGACACAATTTACCTGGGTCAGGGACTCTTTTATGAATCTGCAGTCATGAGAATATATATTGGCTTCCCTGGTGGCTCAGTGTAAAGAACCCTCCTATCAATGCAGGAGATGCAGGTTTGATCCCTGGGTCAGGAACATCCTCTGGAGAAGGAAATGGCAACCCACTCCAGTATTCTTGCCTGGAGAATTCCGTGGACAGAGAAGCCTGTTGGGCTACAGTCCACAGGGTCACAAAGAGTCAGACACAACTGAGTGGCTGAACACATAGGTGAGCCAGGTTAGCTTTTAAAAGAATCGTGGATTCATGGCTGAGCCCTACAGAACTGTTACATTGCACTCCTTACTCTGCCCATTTCCCCTCCTCCAGGGGTGGCCGGTGAACCTCATCACGGCAGATCGTGTGTCTCCGCTCCATGAAGCCTGTCTTGGAGGTCATCCTTCCTGTGCAAACATGTTATTGAGGCATGGAGCTCAGGTGAGTACAGCTCAAACCACATCTTAGACACCACTACTGAAAAATGACTATTTCTATCCCTTCTAAATACTTTCCAGCATTTTTGATTAGCCTGATTTGAAATATGAAGAGGGTTTTTTTCCCCAAAAAGTATTATGTCCATCAAGCTTATTTACTTTAGCGGTAGATGAAATACTGCATTTTTAGCTAGAAAGTCATGGTCTGAACCCATATCATTTTCTTTAGCTGTCACTACTAATAAATAGCTGTTACATTTCTGCCTTCATTCCTATGGCTGGAAGGTAGTGACATATTCTAAAAAATATACAACATTTGGCGCCGTAAGACCTGAATAATGGTCCTAGACCATCTCTACCATTTACTAACATTGGAAATTTGGACAAGCTACTTAGCCTGTGAGCTTTAGAGTATATATATGAAAAATAATGGGGAAAATAGCGAAAAAGTTATGTAGCATATTTTGTGGGATTGGGAGGATTGAGAGGGGTAAGCCATGTGGTTATTTGGAGAATGGGAATCAGGGTGACATAATGAGATTACAGAGAAGGAAGTTACAAAATCATTGAATTTGAAAGTAGGGACCAGTATTTCTTCCATTAACTAACTCCCCTCTTGCTCAAAAGTGATGGGAAAATCTGATCAGACGATTCTATATAGATTGCTCATCTTTTCTCAACCAGTCTGTACTGAACATTTATTATGTGCCTAACTCTAAATAAAGATTTTCAGGAACTTCTAAACTAAATGAGGAGATAACCAGATAAACAGGTAAATGGCTGAATGTAACACTAAATGCTTCAGTAGATAAACCCTGAAATCTCAGTAGCCTCATAGAATAAAAGTTTATTTCTTGTTCAATTTAGACTCCTATGTGGGTATTGCCGGTTGGGTGGCTGTTTTCCAAGGGTGATTCAAGGACACAGGCTCCTTTCATCCTGTTGCTCCTCTGCCTTCAACAAGTGGCTCCCATGTGTGCTCTGTTCCAGATGGCTGGAAGAGGGAAAGACATGGAGGATTGTGAATGGAGACTTTTCAAAGGCCAGTCTTGGCAGTGACATATGTCACTTTTGCTCACATCCCATTGGCCAGAGTTCAGGCCATGTCTAACTGCCAGGAAGGTGGGAAAGTGTATGGCTGTGTGCCCAGGAGAGAGGGAATGAGTTTGGTGAATGCATAATATCTCAGCCACAGCAGGCAATTACAATACACTGTTTTTATCCATCAGTTTCTGCTGTGTAACAAACCACCTGACTTAATGACTTCAAACAGTAGCCATTTCTTTATCTCACAGTTCCTTGTGTTGTCCGGACAGCTCTTCTGGTCTGGCCTGCTTTGGCTAGCCTCAGCTGGGCTCACTGAGGCATTTGGGGTTAGCCGAGAGGTGGGCTGTAGCAGACTGCTTCATGGTGACTGTGGCTGGGGCCTCTGGGAGGTCTGGGGAGAAAGAATATCTCCCTGTGGTCTCTCATCCTTTAGCAGGCAGCCCGGGCCTGTTCACATTGTAGCAGGGATCCCGAGAGCAGCAAAAAGGGGGAGCTCTTTGCTTGCATTACGCTTGTTAACTGTCCCATTGACCAAAAAGTGATTCATGTGGGCAAGCCCAGATTCCAGGATTGAAAAAATAGTCTCTGTCTTGTGATGGGAGGAGTCGCAGAGCCATATTACAAAGGAATGTGCATCCTGGGCCCAGAGTCTGTGGCCATTTTTTGCTACCACATGCTGCCAAAATATAGTAAGTATTAATAGTAAGAGGATTGTTGGCAACATGTAAAAATGTTCCTAACCTGTTTATTTCTGATGGAGAGAGGGAGTGAAAAGATGCTTCCTGCAGAAAGTGACATCACAGTTGAAATCTATAGGACCTGTTGGAGTCACTCAGCTCATTGGTGGGTTGGGGAAAATGATGAGCTTCCTACCCACTGGGAACAAGAAACGCAAAAGCCTTGAAGTGAAAGTGGGGGCATTTTGTGTGATTTCAAATCATTCCTTATAGCAGCAGGGTAGAGCAGGGGACAGGGGTCAGAACAAAACAAGCTTGCTGTCCATGCCAAGAAAATGGACTTTGTCCTGAGGGCAGCCGAGAGCCATGATAAGTATATCCACAGGTTTATAAGTGTATCCTCAGGCTAAGAAAACTTACCCTGAACTTGGAAACAGGGCCAGGACTAAGCAGAGGCAAAAGAGGAGCCTGAGGGTGCAAACGTGAGGGAGCTGCCCCCTCTCAGGTTGTGCTGCACTTTGGTCATCCTGGGAGTGAGTGTCTCCTTCAGGTTTGCACCTGGGGCATCTTAGTTAAAAAATATATATATATTCACAATTTTAAGAGGTTGCTCTAACTGCTTTGCGGAAATTGGATTGGTGTGGGATGGGTCTAGGATAGAGTGTTTAAAATAAGGTGAGTAGTTTGTGACCTGTTCAATTTATCCTAACTAGTGTCCAAATTCATGTTCCTGGAGGAGGGCATGGAGGAGACAAAATATTCAGAAACATTCTTGGGGCCCGACAGCCCATCCTTCATTCAGTTTTTCACAACAGCTTTGTGGCATTTGTTCTTTTCTGTCTCCATCTTGTAGCTGTGGAATTTAAGGCTCTGATAAGCAAAAAAAACAGCTTGAAAATGGTGGCGCTTATGATAGAATCCAGGGTACTTCACTGCCTGCCTTCATCTTGGAGTTTTTCCTTACAGGTGAATGGTGTCACTGTAGACTGGCACACTCCCTTGTTTAATGCTTGTGTCAGCGGCAGCCATGAGTGTGTGAATTTACTTCTGCAATATGGAGCCAGTCCCTACGCTGTGAGTGACCTGGCATCCCCCATCCACGAAGCTGCTAAGAGAGGTAAATCTGTTGAGAATTGAAGTTTTCCACCTACTCCTTCAAGGGACATCTTACAATTGAAGAGGGAAAAGGAGGTATAGAAAGCACTCGTTCTCCATGTGGGATCCTGGGATCCACACAGAACTAAAATGGTGTAACAAGATAAATGCAAAGGAGCAGTGTTTCAGTATGACATTCTAGACCAAGGAAGAATGATTCTGCTTTCACCCAACCTAGTTGACCACACAGGGCCCCATTCATGTTGGATTTGGCACCGTCTCCTAAGCCTCTCCAGTGCCCACCGTGGGCTGTTTCTCCCAGGGCCTGCTTTTGGTAAGGTTATAAGTTTCCTTCCCTACTCCATGGCCCACTCTCTGTGCTGTCTTCTTCAGGCCCACCTTGTCCCTCTTCCACACCTCTTCCCAACTCTCACTTTGATTTCTGAACTCAGATTACAAAGCCACAAACAACTAAAAAAGGTGGACAGTTGCTGGTTGCCTACCGTGGCTAATAAACTCAAGTGGAGTTCCACCCAGAGCTCCAGATGGTGTCTTATGGAACACCCTGTTAACTAGTGATGGTGTTGAAGATCATTTGCTATTCTAAGTAAAGAACATAGCTTTTGGTTCCTAGTTAAGTCATTGGAAATTTTCAACACACAGAATATGGGCAAGGTGGTGTTTCCCTAGCTGTGAGAATTAGTGCTGTAACTGTCTTCTTCCACTTTGGACTGCAGGCCACATGGAGTGCATTGAGTCTCTTGTGGCTCACGGGGCCGACATTGACCAAAACATCAGCCACCTGGGCACACCTTTATATTTGGCTTGTGAAAACCTGCAGGTGGCCTGCGCCAGGAAACTTCTGGAGTCAGGTAAAACCAAAAGCACAACAGAACAAGGAGAGTAAATGAAAAGTACATTCAAGGTATTTGAAAGCTCTTTCTGTTGTAGCAGAGGAAAAAGTGTGGGCAGTGGGTTGGACAAGATCAGAGTTCATGTTGACTCTGTTCCCCTGGGGAATTATTTGATACTGTTTCAATTTGAGTTCTCTTACTTGAAATAAGAATCATGATGAGATGATGTCCCTGCTCCCAGGATGGTCCTCAGTGATTATTAGTTTCTCCTCCCTTTCCTCTGCCTCCCTCCCTCTGGCCATTGATATCACTAGTTCCTGCATAACTCCCACAGCTGCTGGGTTAGGACTGGGCCTTTGAATTTTAGGCCACCTTCAGCAGTTCTCTTTAATTTGGAAATAAACTGGCCTCAGTTTTAGTCCATAGTAGATGTTGTATTTTTGAAAAGGCCCATGTCCCACCATTCTTTTTCACCTTCCTGCTATTGTCCAACCCCTTCAACACTTGGAATACCCCTTTTTCACGTTTTAAGTTATTTGAGTCTTGGTTATCTTTAAAAATCAGGTAATCTTTCCCTCTGCTGAAGATTTATTGTTCTCATTGCCTTCTACTCAATTGGCAGCCATTACCACGAACCAGGAGAAGGTTGGTTTTCTCTCGCCTTCTCTCTCTCTCTTCTCTTGTTTTAGATGGCTTTTAAGCTCCTAGTCAGGAAAGGGTCAGGTTTGGCATCCCTCGAAAAGCTAAGAACAATACAAGAACAATTCAGTTAACATTTGTTGACTGGACATAGATTCCCATTTTTCTAGAGAGACAGCAGCTCAGGCAAAGCTGTATGTCCCCACACATCCCAATGGGAGCCAGTGTCTAGGCTGGGCTAAGGCCCTGTTGAGAGTGTAGGGGTAGAATTGGGTGGGGATGGTCCTAGGAATCCACCTGACCCCCAAAGAGGATGACTTTGCCACCTGTCCTGTGATCTTAGGATTGGCCACCCCAGTCTAGGCAATGTCGTCATAATGGGTTGCTCTTCACAGACCAGTTCACATGGTCTCAAGTCTCCAGTTTAAACTTCATCACAGTTTCTGGGCGTGTGAGTGTGGCAAATTGCCATAGATGAGATTTTGCCATCTAGCCTCACTTCCGGTTTGTGCCGGCTAATATTTGGGCTCTAGCAATAATGAATGTGCAGCTTTCACACTGCCGGTGTTTTTCCTTAATCCATCACAGCTATGTATGATGCTCAAAGGTGAGGTTTTTCAACCTCATCTGCCATATGGCTCATGTCATACCTTTAGTCATATTGTCAAGTGGCCTTTTCCCCATATTATTAAATGGAATCAAGTCATCTCCTGATGACTTGGAGAACTGCCATGCCCACTGTGAAGGCACAGCACTTTTAGAAGGGGGTGCTTGCACTCTGCTGCTTGACTGACTCTGTTGTTCTCCTGACTGTTTAGGAGTGAATGTGAACCAGGGCCGGGGGCTGGACTCCCCTCTTCATGCAGTGGCCAGGGCATCCAGTGGGGAGCTGGTCAGCCTGCTCCTGGACTTTGGAGCAGACACCCAGGCCAGGAATGCTGAAGGCAAACGACCCTTGGAACTGGTGCCTCCAGAGAGCCCCCTGAGGCAGCTCTTGCAGAGAGAAGGTGCTTCTCCTTTGCCTGAATCTAAGCCCTAATCTGTATAGACTCTCACGGGCTCTAGCAGGAGGCAGGTACTTAACCAAGTTCTGACTTTGCATTCTATTAAACAGATCATACTCTCCCTTCCCCAAATGTGGGGAGCTGAGATAATTTAGTATTAAAGGTACAGTATTGGCTGCATAATAAACAACCATCCTGCTGTTTGGCATGTTGGAGAGAGGCTGGTTTGGATGATCTAATATTCAGGGGTATGCCAGCTCTCAAAGAATTAAGATATTGTTTTAAATTGTTAAAAATTAAGACATGCTTAATTTTTTAAAATTTATTTTATTGAAATATATTTGGTTTACAGTTGTTTATTTCTGCTGTATAGCAAGGTGACTCAGTTATACATATATATTCGTTCCTTTTCATATGCTTTTCCATTGTGATTTATCACAGGACACTGAATATAGTTCTTGTGCTCTACAGTAGGACCTTGTTGTTTGTCCATCCTATGTATAATAGTTAGCGTCTGCTAACCCTAAACTCCCAGTCTAGCCCTCTCCCAAGCTCCTTCCCCTTTAAAACACAAGTCTGTTCTCTATGTCTGTGAGTCTGTTTCTGTTTTGTAGTTAAGCTCATTTTGTCTTATTTTAGATTCCACGTGTAAGTGATGTCATATGATATTTGTAAGCCATGCTTTCGAGTGATGTGGCAGAAGCCTCTTTGAGGTTATACAAGCCCCAGTATGTCCTAATGCGAACTACTGGGCATTAGGCTTCTGGGATAGTGGGTAAGAATGCAATTTATTGAGCATTATACAGTATTGCTTTCATGATCCGTGGCAATCTGAAGACATTTACTGTTATAACTGAAGCAACACTGAGCCCATATACCTTCATAAATAAAAACTGACACTTCTGACCCAAACAACTAAACACTGGGGTTGAGCAGTGTGCAACTTCCCTGGGTTGGGAGTGGGCTGGGAGTAAGGAGCAGAGACCCTTCAGATTGCATTCTTTTTTTGTGTGTGGATACAAATTCTATTTTTTAGCTTTTACTTTATTTTTAAAATTAATTTTTACTGGAGTATAGTTGCTAAAAATGTTGTGTTAGAGTCTTAATTGTCCTGGGAGGTGGAGAGCAGCCAGCTGAGGACCTATTTATCTGACCAGAGTATGGACTTCATTGAGTCTTAGAGGTTGTGGAAGTTTGAAGCAGGCTTCCCAACCAGGAGGATTCTGATATCAGAATGTGGTTATTTTCTCCCCATATGCTGAGAATTGGGGTTCTGGGCAGAATTGTAAAGTGGTTCCTGAATCCTTCTTCCTCCTACACCCATCACCCCAGGGTACTTGGGGGTCATAGCCTGCCTTGGGCCCCCTGCAAACAAGGAACAAAACAATAGAAAACCCTTTATGTGAAGCAGTGGGGTAACCCCCGGGCAGTTTTGCCCATGTTTTGAACATTTCTTGGTTTTAAAAAATTACATCTAGACAGGGCAGATTTCTCCAGCAGGCACAGATGGCACAATACGTGGGGCCCACTGTCTTTTTAGGGGTCCACAGAAATGTTTTAATTTCTTTTAAAATCAGAAGGAAGAAATGAATATAACTCAACCTGGATTATTTTCATCCTTATATGGACACAGTTGTAAAATTACCAGCTGTAAAATATCTTTTTTTTTTTAATTGAGAAAGAGATCCACAAAGGCATAAGTGCCTCAGGCCCCCCTAAAGTCATTTAATCATATATGTAGACACACACATTTGAAAGAAGTTCAATAATATGACCACCCCCTCCCTCGCCAAAGCATCTAAAGCAGTGTTTATTCCTGACACACAACGACAACTAATAGGGACTCTCTCACCCCAGCACCACAGGAGCCACCTTGAATGCACTTTGGTCTTAAAGCATCATGAGTGTTGGTGCAGGAAAAAAAAAGAACTGGAATCCCAAAGTAATATGCCCATCAGTAAATATAGAATTAGTTGATTCCATTATGGAGTAAAGCAATGCCCCCTGAATATCTGCAGGTGCCAACAAGTGGCTACAAAGCACTAGTGAGCTTTCAGCTCTATTTATATGGAATGAAGGCGCTAGTTATACAGCATCCCACGTGTAAATAGCAGATATTCAGTTTCCATTGGTAGTTATGCTGAGTTTCCTCCAATGGCCTGCTTTGCCTAAGTCTCTACCAGGCTTACTCTGATGTCTTATTCTCTGTACTCATTCATCAGTACCTCCTGCACTTGTCCCTGACATTGTATCTAGCACATGTGATTAGTCATGTCCTTCAACATGCTTTAGTGAGATGAGGTTAAGTTCAGTTTCCCCACACTATGCTTTTTGCAGTTTGTTAATAAGTGCTTTAAGTACACTGGGAAATCCTTCATTAATATATGCCTTGAGTACACTGAACATAATCTGGAAAGTACCCTAAATTCCAACAGTGACCTTATGAATGTGTGGTGAGGGCCTCATTGAAAATATTTCCTTTCTTTCTTTCGTTGTATATGTGTCTAGTTCCACCTCTCCCTGTTTTCCATCACCTGAGAAGTATGCAACCCAGTTTATCCTGTAGCTCGCAGTGATGCTCTAGGAAATTGAAGTCTAATCCAGCCTTTGTACCCTGCCCAACACACTGAATTGAATCTTGGAGACAGAGTTTTGGCTCAATCAGAAAAGAATAGTTTTATTGCTTTGCCAGGCAAAGGGGGTCACAGTGGGCTACTACCCTCAAAACTGTGTTCTCACCTAGAGGGAGTAGTGAGGAGTTTTACAGGAATGGTTCAAAGAGGGCGTGGTCAGCTTGTGGACATTCTTCTGATTGGTTGGTGGTGAGGTAAGTGGAAGTCGGCATCATCAACCTTCTGGTTCCATCAGGTCTGGGGTCTAGTGCTTGTGGGCAGCACTCAGTTAACTTCTCCCACCTGGTGGGGGTTTCAGTATCTGTAAAATAGCTCAAACATATTGTTCTGTGTATCCCTGGAGGGGGGACCAGGACCCTGCCCTAGGCTACACTATTGTTCCTCCCTTGTCTCAGGATCCCCTCCTTCCCTAACTAGCATCTGTTTGAACCTGCTCCTTGGAACTCAGGGAAGGTCTTAGAAGCTTAATGAAGCCTATTTCCTGTAATCAAGAAATGGGGACACAGATAGGCTTTTGTAAAAGCCCAGGAGCCCCAGAGGGTCCTGCTTGGTATCACAATCACAGGTCACTGTACCCTTTGAATTACATTCTCAATCCTGGCCACACAATACAATGACCTGGGGTGCATGCCTGTACAAAACCCAGATGCTTAGCCCACCTGATGATGGCCGTTGAAGCAACATCTCAGGGGTGGGCCCAACATCCCCCCAGCTCCGCAGAGTCTGGCATGAGGGCTACTGCTTTATGGAATTCCTGAGGGTGTGCATACATGCTCAGTTGCTCACTCGTGTCCGACTCTTTGTGACCCTGTGGACTGTAGCCCACCAGGCTCCTCTGTCCATGGGATTCTCCAGGCAAGAATACTGGAGTGGGTTGCCATGCCCTCCTCCAGGGGATCTTCCCAACCCAGGGATCGAACCCAGGTCTCCTGCATTGCAGGTGGATTCTTTACCATCTGAGCTACCAGGAAAGCCCTGAAAGTGAAAGTGTTAGTCGCTTAGTCATGTACAACTCTTTGCGACCCCATAGACTGTAGCCCGCTAGGCTCTTCTGTCCATGGAATTCTCCAGGCAAGAATACTGGAGTGGGTTGCCATCCCCTTCTCCAGGGGATCTTCCCTACCCAGGGATCGAATCCAGGTCTCCTGCATTGCAGACAGATTCTTTACCACCGTGCCACCAGGGAAGCCCCTCTTTAGGGTATACAGCTTTGCTTTTTAAAATGTTTTTAATAATCAAAAGAGAACTCCTGTTACAATTTAGTGCAGGAGTTGGGGCTGGGAAACAATTTCCCACCCTTTTACCCTATGATAGGGTTTCTCAAGCTCAGCACTATTTACATTTTGGGCCAGCTGGGGGCAGTCCTGTTCTGCACACTGGACATGTTTAGCAGCATCCCTGTTGTCCACCCTCTAGATGCTAATAGCCCACCCCCCAAGTTGTGACAAACAAAAGTGTCTCTAGACATTACCAAAGGTCCCTAGGGAGCAAAATACACCCCTCCCACCCCCTGCCCCATTGAGAATTGCTATCTTAGGATGTAAACTCTTGGCTGGATCTGTGCAAGGTTTGTGCTAGTTCATTTTCCACTATGAGCTGAAGCACTGGGGTGGTTCTAAATGCAGAATATAAAAACAAACATGACTTCAGATCACACTTAGGTTTCACATTTGAATGTCTTAAAATTGCTAAATTATAAAATTAGAGTATTTGCATCCAGAAATATGGACTTATTTTTTTAACTGTGAAGACAAGAAAACCATTAAACATGGATTTTCTTGTCATTGCCGGGGATTTCATAGCTTTGTAATTTCAAAATTAGCTTCCATAAGCCTCCGTTGGTGAGACCGAGCTTTACATTTCTTTGTTTTAAATCAAAACCTAACAGCCTGATTTCAGCTAGATACCAGAAAAGAGAGACCATGGCCTTAAAATATCTCTTATTAAACCCAGAACATGGTCTTAAGCAGTACCATATTATTTCTTGATAATAGTGTTAAATCTTTTATGCTTTCAATGAAGGAAAGGAAAGGTCTTGGATCAATGAAACCCATGTGTGACTTGTCTTATCATCTTTCTCCAGGGCCCTCTTCTTTGATGCAGTTATGCCGCCTTAGAATTCGGAAGTGCTTTGGGATCCAGCAGCATCATAAGATCACTGGACTCAGCCTCCCTGAGGAGCTGAAACGATTTCTCCTCCACATTTAAATGTGTCAAGGGAATGGCGCCACAGACAACAGACAAACGTTATCGAGCGTTGAGACCACTGGGATTTTCAAGTAAAGTCAGGTTTATAGAGTTCAGCTAAGTTTTTTTTTTCAGTGAGATTTTTATTTGTAACTCTTTGTACTAGGTTCTTTTGTGCTGTTGGTTGGAGGGTATGAAAACTCTTCTCCCCTGCCTGGAAGAGGGTGGCTAAGATATCCATGGTGTTGCATACCTTACCTTGCCAAGCACTGAGCTAACACTTTATGCTTCATCTAATTTAGTCCCCAGAGCAACCCCACCAGGTAGGCACTGTTCCTCCCCTCTTCCCTAGGTGACACCCTAAGACTTGGGGAGGTCAATTTGTTTAGTTACCCACAGTGAGGCTAGGCAGCCAGATTCAAGCGTAGGTTTTCTGATGCTAACCTGGGGATTTGTGAGGGAGGCAGAATTTTCCAGTATCGCTATCCTGTCTCTGTCTCCACTTTGTGGGGAAAAAAGATTAAAGAAGTGTGACATTTCTGTGACTACGTCTGACTTTATTTACTTTTTTTTTTAAAAAAAAAAACACCTTCCTTGTTCTTATTATAAGACCACTACAGCCTTAGTGGGCAGTTCTTTTTCTCAACCAAAATGTTCTATATATATCAGGTATATTCTAGAACTGTGCTGTTCATTGCAGTGGCTACTAGCCCACTGGTTCTCAACCAGGGGTGATTTTGCCCCTTAGAGAGGGTATTTGGCAAAATTCAGGGGGTGGTTACTCCTAGCCAGTGACTAGAGGCTAGGACTGTTGCTAAACATCGTACAGTGTACCACGCAGTCACCACAGCAAAGAATGATGAAGTCCCAAATGTCAGTAGTCCCAAGGTTGAGAAACCCTACACTCGCCGTATGTGACTTTTGAAAAATGTAAATTAGTTAAAATTAGATACAGTTAAAAATCTAGTTCTTCAGCATCATTAGCCTCATTTTAGATGTTTAATAACCTCAAGTGACTAGTGACTACCGTATTGGACAGCACAGACATGTATAGATCATCATAGAAAGTTCTATTGCTCCATTGTTGCAGAAATTCCTATTGGACAGCACTCTTTAGATGCTCGACAAATGGATTTTAACTGCTTCTCAGTTTCTGATTTATATGAGACCTGTGATATAATTTAGCAATGATGGCTGTAGTTTGTCTTCTCTCTGAGACATGAATTTGGGGCTCCATTGGATCAAGAGAAAATAAGAAAATATTGTACTCACTTAAGGCAAACCCTTACCTGTAAGATGACATATGGCCTAGATGATCTCTAAAGATATTTCCTATGTAATCTTCTGTGATTCTAAACTCAATTTGGTATATGAAAAAAACAAAACAACTCAGACTATTATTCTAAAATGCCCAACTAGTTACCCAGAAGATGGCGCTGCTGCCACATGATGATTTAAGCAAAAAGGTTACTGGTCATAAACTACCCATTGTAAGATGGTTTACAACATAGGCTCTGGAAATTTCCATGCAGGAATGAAAACTTTGTAGTGATAAATTCCATTGACACTGCGTTTTCTTCTTCTCTTCCAATATGCTCAAAAATTCAAATATGACTTTACATTTCCTCTGTACTCCCTTTCCTTTTCTTTCCCCTTTTGGTCTGATCATGTTCACATTTTTAATTGCTCAGAATTTAGACAGAAAATGAGCACCAATACCGTATCACTTTCTAATTCATGTAACTTCATTAATTAATATTTTCAGGACATACTTAGTCAGTGCCAGGTGCCATTCTTGGCACCAGGGTAGCAACAGTGAAGGAAACGGGCAAAGATACAGACTTTCCAGACCTTGTACTCTAGTCGGGGGAATCATTTGCTAAGAAGTAAAGAGTCATAGGCATTGGCTGATAGTTTTCTTTTTGAAAACACTAGTTTTTAAAAATATAGCCTGATTTCTCATATAAAATGTATTGGACAGACTCTCGCTTATGTTAATCTTCCCTCAGTCAAATCTTCTGAGCTTAATCCAGTACTGTACAAAATTACTAGAACAGCATTTTTCTTCTCAGATCTTCCAGCCAGTTAACCAATCTGCAAATCCATATAGTAGATGGTCATCTCCAGAAAGGGGGAAAATACCACTGCCACCTCCCTCGTTGCAATTTGGGAAAATTACAAATTACTTCACTTAGCAGTGTTCAGAAAGAAGCTTCTATTTAAACAGGCAGTCTATTTTTATAAGCCTAGATGTGGTTATATTTATAAGTGACATATACCTTTGAAAGCTGTATCATCACGATCTGACTGGCACAGCCTCATAAATTCCATCATCAAAGCTGGTTCAGTGACATTTACTAGACCCCACCTTCCTGAATGAGGGATATAAATTTTTAGCATCCTGATACCATCTTTTAAAAATGTTAATTACTTTAAGAGTGAGGACTTCCCATTATTTCATGTAGCCCACTCTCAGATTGTTGCTTTACTACATTCCCAGTAGTAACGTTGACCAGTTGGTACAGCACAGGTTATGATGAAAGAAGTAAAGCAAGAAGAGGCCAGTGAAGGACGATTGCTTTCTTTCTGTGTATATGTTGCGGCTGATTGACAGAGTTTGATACTCCTTGTTCCACTCTGGAGTGGTTAGTCATTCAGCAGTCACTTCGGCTCCAAAACAAGGGACCAAGATGTGGTCTGCTGCCTGCCCTGGGGCATGGGGATGGGCACTTACAATCTGATGAGAGCCCAGCTTTAGGGCTTGTGTAGATCAGCATCAAAATCAGCCAAACACCAGCTTGCGTTTTGACGACTTGCTAGGGCTAGGCCCCACTCACCAGTGTTCTGTCTTACCTCCAACCTTCACAACTCTGTTATCCCCATTTTACAGATCGGGGTGCTGAGGGCATAAGGAATTTGCAGAACATCACAGTTAGCAGGCAAAACCAGAGCTTTATACAGAAGCCAGAGCTCCTTTTTCTTTAATTTTGACCACAAGGTATATGGGATCTTAATTCCCTGACCAGGGATTGAACTCACGACCCCTGCATTGTCAGCATGAAGTCTTAACTGCTGGACTGCCAGAGAAGTCCAGTCAGAGTGCTTAATCATTATACTCTCTGCCTTCTGGGAAAGATTGAAGGCAGGAGGAGACGGGGGCGACAGAGGAAGAGATGGTTGGATGGCATCACTGCCTCAGTGGACATGAGTTTGAGCAAACTCCAGGAGATGGTGAAGGACCGAAAAGCCGGGCGTGCTGCAGTCCACGGGGTTGCAAACAGCCAGATAGAACTGAGCAACAGCTGCCTCATGGGTCCTAAAACCCCCCTGTTTAGTTTCCCAGCATGCCTTGCAAGTGGAGGTGGAGCCAAGTATGTAGGTACGTAGGTCAAAGGTCTTGGCGTAAGGTCGGGCGGCTGTTCGAGGTTTAGATGGAGACTGAGAGAGATGTCTCCAGGCCAGGGGAGCCAGCTTGGGAGGCCCGAATCTTGCTGCCTCTTAAAGCAGGTGGTTCAGCCTCGCTCTGTCAGTGACACTGGTGAGTACAGAACCACGCTTTCCTGTGGACCCAAGCCCAGCGTGGCAAATGAAGGTTTTTTTTTTTGAACTGGAAGTATTTTGTACTGACTTTGTCAGTGATAGTCCTTATCTGTGCTGGGCAGGGTGGAGGGGAAGCTGTCTGGGCTTTGAACAAAAATCCTCCGGCCGCTCATTTGCAAGTTCTGTATGTTTGCTTCTTTCTGGCTGTATTAGTGCTCTACTGCTGCAAGACAAATGATCACTAACAACTTAGTGTTAACCCAGGTTGGTGTGCCCAATACAGAGTGAGGCCAAAGAAACTGAAACGTCAGAGTTTGGAGCAGACGTTTATCACGAGGTCTTGCAAGGAGGTTTCAGGCCCTAAAAAGCTGAAGGGTTTCGGCAAAGCCCTTTGAAAAGCCAGGTGAGGGAGTGGGGTCGCAGGGTGTGTGATCAGCTTGTGCAGAGTTCTCTGGCTGGTGGTGAGGTATCAGGGTGGTGTCATGGGGGTGAACTGTATCAGTCCTTAGGCTCCAGGGGGCCTGGGACTGTGTGTTCATGGTCACCAAGTAGTGGACATCTTCCATTTGGTAGATGGGGGGGAAGTTTTTTTACATCTGCAACACAGCTCAGGAAGTGAGCATCAAATACTATTATCTAGGTGCTTCAGAAAGGAGCTAAAGCAGAGGATATGGGGGAAGGCCTGTCCCAGGAAGGCCCCATAGGGTCCTGCTCGATTGCATTAGCGGCTTCAAGCAACATGAATTTGTTATTTCATAGTTTCTGTAGGTCAGAGGTCCAGGCATGGCATGACTGCATTCTCTGCTCAGGGGCTCACAGGGTTGAACTCAAGGCATTGACTGAGGCTCCAGTTCTCACCCAGGGATCAGGGGTGTCTCCCTTTGTGGGCAGAAATCAATTCTTTGCACCGTGGGACTCGGGTCCCTGTTTTCATGTGTGCTAGCTTTCAACTCAGGACTGCTCACAGGACCTAGAGACCACCCACGCTTCCCTGCCCAGTCATCCCCTCCATAGGAAGTTCATGACATGGATGCGGGTTCTCCTCCAGGACGGATGGAGTGCATCTCCCCGTGCTCCTAACTGTGACCAGCTGGAGCAAACTCTCTGCTTCTGAAGGGCCCGCGTGATTGGGGCAGGCCTACCCGAACAATCTCCTCATTTAGTACCTTCTTTACGCCTGCAGAGCCCCTTCAAATGTGCACCTAGATTCGCATTTCATTGAATAACTAGCAGAAGGCATGTATAATGCCAGGGGCCCAGAATCTTGGGAGCCATTTTAGAGTTCTACCTACCATACCTACTAATGGCTAATCACCATCAATGTTGTATCAAGTTTACCTTAAGTCTGATGTATAATAATGGTGATTTTTGTTATGTTATCAAATTCATATATAGTGCTTACACTCTGTTGGGCATGACTCTTTAAGAATTTCACAAACATCAACTCATATAATACTTATAATAGTCCTATGATATAAATGTGTTATACATTTTCCAGTAAGGAGACAACCACAGAGAAGTCATGTAGCTTCTCCCAGTTCATACAGGGCTGTCAGGAACCACATAATTTCTTTAATCACATCAAGTCTAGATTGGCAAGTTTGGCAACGAGGAAGGAAGGGCCGGGCGGGGCCAAGAAGTGGGACTTCTCAGCCTTGCCTTCATTCCCTTTGGAGTCTGCTTGGTAAGTGCCAGCTCATGCCTGCCTGGGGATGAGGTGATGGAGGACTGCTCTCTCTTGAACTGGCCTTTGTGAAGCTTCTGTAAATCTAGGTATGCTGTGGACTAAAATCATATGTTGAAATCTTAATCCCCAATGGAATAGTATTAGGAGGTGGTGGCTTGGGGAGGTGATTAGGTCATAAATGTGGGGCCCTTGTGATGGGATCAGTGCCCTTATAAAGGTGACCCCAGAGTGCTCTTCATTTCCTCTACCATGGGAGGACACAGCGAGACGATGACCATCTGTGCGTCAGAAAGCTAGTCCCCACTTGACACCTCATCCAATGATGCCTTGATCTGACACTCCCAGCCTCCAGAAGTGTGAGGAATAAATCCTTACTGTTTAAGTCACCTAGCCTTTGGTGTTTTTGTTATGGCAGCTTGAATAGGACCAAGACAAGGAAGGACAGTTTCAACTAGGCAGATGTTTTACAGGAGACTTCACTGAAGTTTATAGAAGCCCAGAGGGAAACCAAGTAATATGCTTATACAATGCAACTACATTTGCTACTGGTCCCCCTTCTGGCCATCTGCCTTCAGGCAGAGGACACTGGTCCTTCCCTCCCCTGACTTGCCTTCAGCACTTACCTGTGAGGTCTCCTCCACGTCTAGGAGTGGAAAGCCCAGAGAGGGCAAGGAGCCTCCAGGTCTGCCCCCTGCTCAAGTCCTGCCTTCCATAATCCAGTTTCCAGTCTAATTCCTTGAGGATGTTACTGGGAGTGACCAGCCCCTGCTCCCCAAAGCATGGATTTACTCTGCAGTCACAGGAGGGCTCTTGTATCAGACAGCCCGGCAGCCCCCAAAGGCCAGAGGCAGTCACCATCAGAGGCAGGATAAGGGGTCTTCGGTTGGATGTAACCTGGAGGCTTGTATTCGTGAGTTAGGAACAGGCTTCCAGGCCTTCCTGTGTGTCTCCAGCCCCACCCTTTAGAGTGTGGGGACTGGGGCCGGGTAAATGGACTTCAGGTTTGGCTTCTGCCATGGACTCATCTTTTTTTTTTTTCCATTTATTTTTTTTTTAATTTTTTTAAATTTATTTTTATTAGTTGGAGGCTAATTACTTTACAATATTGTAGTGGTTTTTGCCATACATTGACAAGAATCAGCCATGGATTTACATGTGTTCCCCATCCTGATCCCCCCTCCCGCCTCCCTCCCCATCCCATCCCTCTGGGTCTTCCCAGTGCACCAGCCCTGAGCACTTGTCTCATGCATCCAACCTGGGCTGGTGATCTGTTTCACCCTTGATAGTATACTTGTTTAAATGCTATTCTCTCAGAATATCCCACCCTCGCCTTCTCCCACAGAGCACGGACTCATCTTGATGAGGAATATGGCAGGCATTCTTGGCACAGTCTCCTTGGCACAGAAAACGACCCTGCCCTCACACTGTACCTTCCAGGATGTGCTGGACGAGCACGTCCTCCTGTCTGATACACCCTCCAGGACCTTTTGACTCCTTCAAGTGTATAAATTCTCACCGATTTGCCAAGATTGATTTTCTACCCTTTACTTTGCAAAATCCGTTGTGAGGCTGGAGCAAGTGAAATTGATTTCCACTCACTTTCCTCCCCACCCAAGGCCTCTTCGCTCACTCCAGGCGATAGGAGATTTTTTCAACTTTCGATGCCCTTTTGAAAAGCTTTTTCTTTTTTAAAGTACAGTGAAATCAGGTGGTTCTACAGGCCTCTGTGGGCATTTTAATGTGATGTTTTAAGTGTTTAAACTTCATTGGCTTAGAAGACACCTCTTTTGGAACAGACTTCTGTTAGAAGATGCCTCTGCTGGATACTTGAGTATTTACATTGTAAACATTGATGTTGGTTGTCCTGACTCACATGCTCAGGTAGTTTCTATTTTTCCAGTGAAACAGGAAGAGTGAGTATGGGGAGGTGACTCTGGAGGTCAGAGAGTAGAAAAGATGTGAAATGATTGTCTCTACGAGTGGAACAGTTAACTGTACCGGATGACTGTGCTAGCAGACAGAGTGGAGAGCCGGGTATACAAAGTACCCGCCTGAGATCTGCCGCCAGGACTGTTTCTCCTCCAGCCACACTCAGTGCTCAGGTGCAGCTGTGGTGTGAGGGCAGAGCTGGGAAAGAAGAACAAGGGGGTTTAGGGGAGCACAGGGGTATGCTGCTGCCGCCGCCAAGTCACTTCAGTCGTGTCCGACTCTGTGCGACCCCATGGACGTCAGCCCATCGGGCTCCCCCGCCCCTGGGATTCTCTAGGCAAGAACACTGGAGTGAGTTGCCATTGTCTTCTCTGACACAGGGGTATGGTTGCTGTCTAAACTGGGTGAGGAGAGAGAGTACAGGCTGGTGGGCAGTAAAGATGTGGTCGAACCAGTGGGTCAGAAGTCCTAGTGACCTCAGTGAGCCCAAGCGCTATTGGCGTCCAGAGCATGTGGGTTAGAGCAAGAAGGGTTGACAGTGAGAGGCTCGAAATCCAGATTTTGGAGATAGTTTTATTGGAGATGACAGACTCTAAGAAAAAGTGAGTGCATTAAGTGGGTGGGTTAAGGAAAAGATGATTGGAAGTGAAGGCAGCAAGGGACAGAGAAATAAAGATGCAGAGTGATTTACCTTCTCCATGAGCAGAAAAATTGCCAAGAATAATGACAACCAGACAACTAGGTCTAAAAACCAGACATTTGTTGAGGACCATAACAGAGCAGTGGTGGGTTGTATCCTCTGATGATATTCATTTAAAAGGAGAGGTTTGAGGGAGGAGGAAGAGCAGTGATTTAGAACAGAGATTGGCAAAGAATGATTAGCAGACCCCAACCCATCTTGCTTCCTGTTTTTGTAAGTAAAGTTTTACTGGAACACAGGGACACCCATTAATTTACATATTCTCTAGGTTTGCTTTGGCATTATGTTAAAATTGGTAGCTGTGATGAAGACCATATGGCCTACGAAGCTTAAATTATTCACTATCTGGTCCTTTACAGAAAACAGTTTGCTGACCCCTGAACCAGAATTACCAGTAAAGAATATTAACCTCACACTGTAAAGTAAGCACAATTAATATCACAATAACTTATTTTGCCATATACATGTCAAATTTTTCTGTTCCTTTCAGGCTGGATCTGATCTCGGTCACCAGATCAAACATTTTGACTCAATAGGTTTTTTTTTTCCCCCACAGTGAATCATCCCATCGAATGGTTGAAATGGTAGAATGCCCACTTTAACTTGTACATGGATACATTTTTCCATGTAAGCCAAAGCCAGTGTACATGACTGTAATGTATGAAATGTATGAGGTAAATTTCAGCAGGTGCAAATCTAGATTGCCGTTTATTCAAATGTTAACTGCATGCTATATAGCAGTACCTTGTGGCTTATTAGGGAACTGAGTAGAGATGATGTGGATCTGTCTTCCATAACCAATATCCTGTTCTAAGAACAATTTGCTTGTTCCTTGCTGCTAGTTTTATGAATGGGAAACCATTCTAAATGGTTTTGCCCAGTGTAATAAGACAGGAATGCATAGCATTCCTATAGTAGTCAATCTAAGTTTTGTTAGTGGTCACTCATTCCTTCTCTGGAAAATTTGAATCAACAAACACAAAGACTCTGAGAAGGATCAACTGACTCAAGTATTGATGATTGATGGGGCACCAGAGTAAGTATTCATGTGTGCCTATTGTTGTTGTTCAGTCACTGAGTCGTTCGTGTCTGACTCTTTGCATCCCCATGGACTGCAGCAAGCCAGGCTTCCTTTCCCTTCACTATCTCTCAGAGTTTGCTCAGACTCATGTCCATTGAGTCAGTGATGCCATCCAACCATATCATCCTGTCTCCCCCTGCCCTCAATCTTTCCCAGCATCAGGGTCTTTTCCAGTGAGTCGGCTTTTCGCATCAGGTGGCCAAGGGATTGGAGCTTCAGTATCAGTCCTTCCAATGAATATTCAGGGTTGATTTCCTTTAGGATTGACTGGTTTGATCTCCTTGTAGTCCAAGGGACTCTTTAAGTATCTTCTCCAGGACCACAGTTCAAAAGCATCAATTCTTTGGCACTCAGCCTTCTTTATGGTCCAACTCTCACATCTGTACATGACTAGTGGAAAAGCCATAGCTTTGACTATACAATCTGTCACTGCTTCCATATTTCCCCCTTCTGTTTGCCATGAAGTGATGGGACTGGATGCCATGATCTTCATTTTTTGAATGTTGAGTTTTAAGCCAGCTTTTTCACTCTTCTCTTTCACCCTCATCAGAAGCCTCTTTAGTTCCTTGTGCTTCATTCAGCCCGGCATTTTGTGTGATGTACTCTGCATATAAGTTAAATAAGCAGGGTGACAATATGCAGCCTTGACGTACTCTTTTCCCAATATGGAAACAGTCCATTGTTCCATGTTTGGTTCTAATTGTTTTTTCTTGACCAGCATACAGGTTTCTCAGGAGCCAGGTAAGGTGGGCTGGTATTCCCATTTCTTGAAGAATTTTGCACAGTTTATTGTGATCCACACAATCAGAGGCTTTAGCATAGCCAGTGAAGCAGAAATAGATGTTTTTCTGGAATTCTCTTGCTTTTTCTATGATCTCATGGATATTGGCAATTTGATATCTGGTTCCTCGGCCTTTTCTAAATCCAGCTTGTAAAATCCAGCTTGTACATCTGGAAGGTTTTGATTCACGAACTGCTGAAGCCTAGCTTGAAGGAGTTAGAGCATTACCTTGCTAGCATGTGAGATGAGTGCAACTGCATGGTAGTTTGAACATTTCTTGGCATTGCTCTTCCTTGGGATTGGAATGAAAACTGACATTTTCCAGTCCTGTGGCCACTGCTGAGTTTTCCAGATTTGCTGACATATTTAGTGCAGTACTTTCACAGCATCATCTTTTAGGATTTTAAATAGCTCAGTTGGAATTCCATCACCTAGCTTTGTTCATAATAATGCTTACTAAGGCCCCCTTGACTTCACATTCCAGAATGTCTGGCTCTAGGTGAGTGACCACACTATTATGGTTATCTGGGTCATTAAGACCTTTCTTGTATAGTTCAGTTCTTCTGTGTATCCTTACCACCTCTTCTTTGTCTCTTCTGCTTCTGTTAGGTCCTTGCCATTTCTGTCCTTTATTGTGCCCATCCTTGAATGAAGTGTTTCCTTGGTATCTCCAATTTTCTCGAAGAGATCTCTAGTCTCTCCCATTCTGTTGTTTTCCTCTATTTCTTTGCATTGTTAACTTAAGAAGGCCTTCTTGTCTCTCCTTGCTATTCTTTGGAATTCTGCATTCATTTGGGTATATCTTTCCCTTTCTCCTTTGCCTTTCACGTCTCTTCTTTTCTCAGCTATTTGTAAGGCCTCCTCAGACAGCTGCTTTGCCTTCTTGCATGTCTTTTTCTTGGGGATGGTTTTGGTCATCACTTCCAGCATATCATTCCAATCCCCTGTGTTGAAAAGGACATCTTTTTTGATGTTGTTTCTAGAAGGTGTTGTAGGTCATCATAGAACTGTTCAACTTTGGCTTCTTTGGTATCAGTGGTTGGAGCATAGACTTGGATTACTGTGATATTGAATAGTTTGTCTTGGAAATGAACCGAGATCATTCTGTTGTTTTTGAGACTGCACCCAAGTACTGCATGTTGGACTGTTTTTTTGACTATCAGGGCTACTCTATTTCTTCTAAGGGATTCTTGCCCATAGCAGTAGACGTAATGGTCATCTGAATTAAATCTGTCCATTCACGTCCGTTTTAGTTCACTGATTCCTAAGGTGTCGATGTTCACCCTTGCCATCTCCTGCTTGATATTGGATATTTGGCTGCTCTTAATGTAGAGCAGCCTTTGAGGAAACACTTTACCTGACTAGTGGAGGCAACATAATGGCATTTTTGTTTTGTCTACCTGAACATGGACAGTAGCTGTTTTCTAAAAAAAAGTTACTGAAGTATAGTTGATTTGCAATGTTGTCTTAAATTTCTGCTGTACAGCAAAGTAATTCAGTTATACAGATTTTCTTTCTCATTATGGTTTATTACATGGTGTTTAATACAGTTCCCTGTGCTAAAGAGTAGGATGTCATTGTTTATCCATTTCATGTGTAGTAGTTTGGTCAGCTAGTCCTAGGCTCTCTGTCCTTCTCTCTCCCACCTCTTTCCCCTTTGGTAACTATTAGTTTGTTTTCTATGTCTGTGAGTCTCTTTTGTAAATAAGTTCATTTGTATCAATACTGTTTTAGGTCCCATGTATAAGTGATATCACTTGATATTTGTCTTTTTCTGTCTGGTTTACTTCACTTAGTATGATAATCTCTAGGTCCATGGTGTTATTTGATTATTTTATGGCTGAGTAATATTCCATTGTATATTTGTGCCACGTCTCCTTTATCCATTCCTGTGTTGATGGACATTCAGGTTGCTTCCATGTCTTGGCTATTGTGAAGAGTGCTGCTGTGAACATTGGGGTGCATGTATCTCTTTGAGTTACAGTTTTGGACAGTAGCTTTTGATAGTGCCATGTTGGTAAACATTTAACATCCAGAAAAAAAAACAAAATATCTGGTTTGTAGTGTGTATCAGTTTCTGTGGTGTAAAGATGCCTATAGTGGCCAATATCAGGCCTCCAACTGAATGTCATTGAGTGCAGAGTGGGAAACAAAATGAGTTCAGTCAGTTCTTAGGAGACACCACTGTCTTCTAGGAATGGCTAGACCACACACAGCAAGACTGGCTCCTGTCAACCGCTCCAGAAGAATATCTGATGGGGAGTTAAGGGAGATGTTTTGATGATGTCACTTTTAACTGTGGCTCATCTTAATGGCTTAAACATGAGCTGTCTCACTTGCTGTAGATTCCTTTGACCACTCTAGGTAAATTGTATGTGACCTCCAATGACTTACATTTTTCACTGTGGCAGTACAGAATTTGAGAAAGAGCTTTGTATTGGGGTATGGTTGGGGCACATTGCAGGAAAAGATCTTGCTCCCATCTACAGTTCTTTCAAAAACTATTTCACTCATGGACAAAGCGTATGTCACCCAGCCCCTTCATGGCCTCCCCAGCAACTTACGAATAACATCCAGGGACCAACCAATTCAAAAGCAAACATAGAGGGCTATGCATTTCACCTTTTGTCCACTCTCTTCTCCCTCTGGAAGTTCAAATACTAGGGCAAGGAATGGAAAACAGAAACATGGTGTCAGCCAACTCACGGAGCCCACAGCAACTGCAGAGTCTCCTCTGAAAGGACTTCACCACTTTGGCACTTAAAAATGTAATGTGCAGAATGGTGACTATAGTCAACAACCAGTGTTGTCTATTTGAAAGTTGCTAAGAGAGCAGAGCTTAAAAGTTATCACAAGAAAAACAATTATGACTACATGAGGTGATGTAAGTTAACTAGATTTAAAGTGTACATTTCACTATATATATGTATATCAAATTCTGTTGTGCACTTTAATACAATGTTATATGTCAGTTTATTTCAACAGAACTTGGAAAAATTAAAAATTAAGAAACCAGATTCCTTGAAAGAAAAGAAAGGAGTTTTCGCCTATAATTCAAAAAGAGTACATATGCTTTGCATAGTGAAATCACCAAACACTTTTCACTTCATTAATTCTTTATAATACAATTTGGAGAACGTATTCCCCAACTGTAAAATCATATACAGAAGTTGGGAAAACAATGATTTTCCAGATCCCACGTCATACCTGATGATTTAGAATCCCAATCAGGGTGGGGAGTAGACAGGAAGGGTAGAGCATGCATTTAAAAACATTCCTCCAAGATTCTGATGCAGTTGAAGATTTGGAAGTTACTGCTCTAGACCATGGAGGGACTTGGTTCTTGCTCAGCTAAGCAGCACTCAGCGTTAAGCTGTGTTTTCTAGATCAGCTGTCCACATGGGAGCCTAGAAAGACTGAGGCGTTTATAGATGAATGTTGCCAGCGATAAGAAGCCAAAATATTAGGAAAACTGCTGATTGCCTTCAGACGCTGGAATAGCTGTCAGAAAGAGAAGCTCTTAGCTACTTGCAGCCCTTCATGGACATCAGGTTTTGGTCTTCTAGTCAACGTAGATTAGGTGCATCGATTCCTATTGTAGGCAACTGTCAGTCAACATCTCTGTCCCTTATGATAACTGACTTGAGTATAATCAGCAGGTGAACACACACTCTATCATTGTCCATCTTTCTTAGCCTCTCTGTATTGATTTTCAGCCTCAGAGCTGGGCCAAAACAGCCTTGAACTCTAAGTGATTTTTCTTCTCTGCCTCTTTCTTCAATTCATTCATTCATCAGATAATGTAAGAAAGTCTGTTATGATCCAGAAATACTTCTGTTAAAAAAACTGGACCAGAAACCTTGACCTCATGGAGTCCCTGAGCAAGAGAATGATAAAAAATAAAAAAGAACAACCAATAAATATGTTAATATAATCAGCACAATGAGTAAAACACATATTATGTCAGATGGTGCTAAGTACCACAGAGAGAAGGAAAGCAGACAATGAAGAGGGAGAGTTGTGGTCAGAATTATTCACTGATGATGACTGTTCAACAGGGTTTGATTGCTAAAGAAGACCCAGAGGAACTTCAGTGACAGTGCTTCAAAATCTGGAGTTTATTGTAGGAAGAGAATATCCACTAGAGAAAGAGTATTAGCATGAGAATATGCATCACAACCAGAGACTGTCCCCTGGGAAGGGATCTGGAGGAGCCAGGGGTAGGGATCTGTTGTCCTCTATCTGTAAGGGTTATGGCATGACACACTCTTGGTTTCTCATCAGGAGTCATAGATGTGTGCGTAGTACCTCTGGGAATCGGGAACCCCAAATGGAGTCTTGGCTGGAGTTACTCATATTTTGCTGGTTCACTGTGCATAGTTCTGCTGTGTAACCATCCTTAACAGTGGAGACTTCTGAGGGTCTCACCCTGACCAGACTCAGATTGTTAATCTCCCTGTTGTCAATTAACAGTGCTGACAAGCTGGTACAAACCTCCTCAAAGTCCTCGAACCCATGGTCATACAGCACCATGATTAATTAATAGGCTTTGTGCCTTGACCAGAGGTCAGTGCCATATATATGCATTTCTTATTCCAGCAGAACAGCTTAGGCCAATTCTAGGCATGCTGCAATTAACTCATATAGTGCAGATTGCAACTCTTATTTTGAAATGAACTCTAGTTGCTTTTACATTTTGTGTTAATTTCAGGTGTACAGCAAAGTGATTCACCTATATGTGTGTGTATGTATATTCTTTTTCCATATTCTTCTCCATTACAAAATGGATAAATTAGTTTGGGATTGACATATATACACTACTATGTATATGGTACATAAACAACAAACACTGTATAGCACAGGGAACTATATTCAATATATTGTAATAACCTATAACAGATTGTAATTCTAAATATTAACATTAAGTCAGGGAGAGCTTAACTGAGAGGGTGACATTTAGGCCAAAATCTCAAGGTGGTGACAGAACTAGCTATGTAGAAATCTGAAGGCAGCTCCCCACACTGCTCCAGGCAGGAAAATCGGCGAGTGCAAAGGACCCTGAGGCAGGATCGTATTCAGGGGAGAGCACGGGGGCCTATGAGGTCAAGGCTGAGTGAATGTTGGGGAAAAGCTTAGTAAATGATCTCAAAGAGGTCAGAGAGGTAAGGAGCAGGTACTGGGTGGAAATCTGAATCATGTGGCCTTTGAAATGCTTCTCGACTCTGCCTTGCTTTTCCCTTCATGTGGCAATGGATGATATCAGTCCATGAGAACAGGAAGTCTTAATCTAGGAGTCAAAGGATAGAATTCAAGAAACCTATAAACAGACGTCTAAAAATATCTGTATTTTCATTAACTTCTAACTGATGTCAGGTATTTCTTTCAATTAAGGATTCAGGCATAGATGTGTGCATGTGTATGTGTCTGACTGAATCAATTTGCTATATACCTAAAACTAGCATAACACTGTAAATCAACTACACTCCACTACACTCCAACATAAAATAAAAAATACAAAATCATATAAAAGATCAGCTTTGAAAGAAGAATAAATTCAGGCAGAGTAGTATTCGCATTACTTGCTATTTCTGCATCCATAGATCTCATAGACTTTTTTGTATCACACTGTAGTTGTTGCAGACATCCTGAACTATCTTTTATGTTCCTCACTTCTTGGAAATTACTGTAGTTAGTAACCTGCTGCTAGATTATACACAACCACGATCTTCCTGTCTCTTGAATATTTTCATAACTGGAGTTGAACTCAGAAAGTTTTAAGGGAGTAGATTTGAAAGTTGCTAAGAGCAAATCTTAAAAGTTCTGATCACAAGCAAAGAAATTCTGCAACTATGTGTGATATGAGTGTTAACTGGATTTAGTGTGGTGATCATTTTGCAATATATACAAATATCGAATCATTATGTTGTATACCTAAAACTAACATAGTGTTCTGTGTTAAGTGCGCCTCAATTAAAAATACAAGCCCAACAGCACCACTACCAAAGCAAAGCCAAACACACAGCTCTGGAGACTTCTGGTGTCTTTAAGTGAAGATTAGCTTTGCCTTGTAAAATGGCCTGTGGAAGTTTAATTCCATTTGCAACAATGTACCTCAGTGGATTGACTTTTCAGCACTGGAAACTGTAACAACAAACAAAAGGATGTAGGTCATGTTGATTAGATAGCCAACAAGATGTGCTTCCAACCTTTATCAAAGACCAGTCCACAGTTCAATGTTTTGTTTTTGAAACTAAGCAACAACAGCTTTCACACAAAACTGTCATTTACAAAATCTTTTAACTTGTATGTGTGTGTTGTATTGTTATTGTTTTTGCTATTTAGGGCGATCACAGATGCACATAGATTTCATGTCACAAATGGATTAATTTTCTTTATTTTTTAAGATTCATTGAAGTATACTTTACATATATTTCATAGAACTTTACTAGCTGCAAAAAAAAAAAAAAAAGAAAATGAGCTCAGCAAGAACATTTCCTATTAGCTGTTCCAAGCAGATATGCAAGGTCTCCGGGATAACAGCTGGTATCTTGAGAAATTGAATTTTCCAGTGCCAGGTAAGGTTGATGAGGTATTAGCTCCTGAATGGAATATATCATATAAGATTTGACAAGCTTGAATTAATACCTAATGTTCTCGAAAGGGGTGGGAAATGATTGGAGAGCAATCAGGGAGCGTTCCCGAAGAGGCCACGGACAACGTGAAAGCAGATAAATACAAAAATGCACCCCATTAGCAGGTCAGGAATGGACTGGCATCAGGTGTGTTATTGCCCAGGGTAAAATGAAAGCTGAAGAAGATGTGTGAACACAGCAAGGAACCAACACCCCTGCTGATTTTCGCTCCTCAGGTAACAAGAGATTTGTTTATAGGGCTGTGCAGAAATGCTTTTGGCTGAAGGCTCCACTTAAAGAAAAAAGGCCTGCTCAGCCATACCCCCTGAGCTGAGAAATATGCACCCCTTGGGGTCTGTTTCAGTTATTGATCTGGGTTCTAACCACATCTGACAGTCATCTAAATTCAGTGCTGACATCCAGCACCTAATCCAGCAGCCCTTTCTCCACTCTGTTCAATGTGGGAGAATCTTCTGAAGTCTTCTTTGGTTCATTGACTTCTTGGGCCTGTGGGTGTCCTCTACTGCGGGGTATTTAGGCCCTTCCCAGGGGACATTTGACAATGTCTAGAGATATTTACTGGCATCTAGTGGGTAGAGGCTAAAGTGAAAAGTGAAAGTTGCTCAGTCATGCCCAACTCTTTGTGACCCCATGGACTGTAGCTCACCAGGCTCCTCTGTCCGTGGGATTTTCCAGGCAAGAACACTAGAATGGGTTGCCATTCCTTCTCTAGGGGGATCTTCCCAGCCCAGGGATCGAACCTGAATCTCCTGTGTCTCCTGCGTTGCAGGCGTATTCTTTCCTGTCTGAGCCAGCAGGGAAGCTGAGGACACTGCTAAACATCCTACGATGTCCAGGACAGCCCCCAGGACAAAGAAGCCTGGTCTAGAATGGGAGCAGTGCCAGGTTTGGGAAACCCTGATGTAGAGGGGATGCACAGAGTTGCCTGATAGTGTCAGCCCTGCATTAGAGGAGGGTCTCGCTGGAGGAGCAAAGTGGCCCAGGTAAAGAAGGGAAGAAAAGGTACACCGTTTTGTCTGTTCTGACACATTTTCCGAACATGTCTCTGCTTTGAACTTAGAATTGTTTCATGCAGACTCCTCACTTCTGTCCTGCTTTCATCTTTCCCGTGCATAAAAAGGGGCAGCTGCAATCAGGAAATGCTAGAACAGGGCTCTGGCACCACCCAGAAAAGCATGCACACTTGGAACTCCTTTGTTCAATTATTTTTTCCTTAAATTTTGATCTATTGGATTGGCCAAAAACTTCGTTTGGGTTTTCCATTACATCTTATGGAAAAAACCTGAATAAACTTTTTGGCCAACTCAATATTATCACCGAATATTGGCCTGTCATACATCAGTCATAATATACTGTGTATACTGTTGTCATCTGCCCAATTAATATTATTATTAGCTCTTATCCAAATAGGTTGAATGTAGTCATAACTCACATGGTGGAGTGATTGGGTAATAAATGGGTTTTCAAGTAATATTCCACCTCTTACCTAACGTTGGAGTTCTAGGTGCTCTGATTTGTCTCATGGAAAGGAAAGGCCGTGTTAGGACAATGAAAATGATGGGAGAGAAGTAAGGAAGCACATTTTCAGAGGGTTATGGGAGATGTATTGGTTTTCAGACCAGACCTACAGCAGATTGCAAAGTAGGGCAAACTTGTAATAAGTAGCTGTCTTTAATCATCTCTTGTGGTCCCTTTTCCCACCACAGAATCCATGATCCATTTATGCAACCATCTTGGGGTCTACTGATCGCTAATTATTCCTGCTGTGATGTTTTTTAATGAAAGCCCCCAGTACTCTCTAGCAATGTATTTGGAGATTCTGGTAAACAGAAAAGTCCTCAAAACACAAAAGAATAGCTTCCAATGTTGTGTTTCAGTAGTCTGGAAGAACAGATATTGGAGCTCAGAGAGACACTGAGAGAATTCCTTAGTCACCACCACCAGCTAGGTTGTCCGCTGTCTCTGTCCTCCTAAGCAACTGAGCTTACTCTTTGGCACCACACTCCTAAAAATCCATAAAGCTCCAGATGGCCTTACCCATTCCCATGGCTGTGAATGCCATCTTTTTACCAACAACTCCCAAACATAAGAACTCAGAAGTGACCATCTGATGTGGCAGTTATCAATATGTCCCTCAAACAGCAACTTGGTTTCTTTGAGCTTGAAATTTGATCATGGTGGATTGGAAACAAATGGAAGGTGAGAAAGTGGAGATGGCTACTCTTTCAAGAAGAAACCAGTGATGAAGTTCTGGAGAAGGGAAGATTTTGGCTAATCTTTTGAGGAAAACGCCTCTGGTACCTGGGTCATATTCACTTGGTTTACTTCTGATTTCACTTGCAGCCGAGCTGGACAGTTCCTTGCAAATCTAGACTCAGCTTGCCCTTACAAGGCCCTGTCCCAAGCACACACCTTTCTGCCTTCTGCTTCAAGATCTCCTCTGACACCCTGGAGATTCAGTAGGCTTTTGTATGAGCACAGCCCAGAAATAAGGGAATTAACCCCAGGGTCTACCCTCACTATGAGGGACGGAAGCTAATCTATAAATGCTCCAACCTCCCATTTTGAGGGTGGTCACTTTTTTCTGCTTTTGTGGTGGAATGGTGTCCCCATTTCTCACAGCAGTGCCTTTGAAAAGGTACCCTGATACTGGCTTTGACTCCTTTCCTGTGCACTCTTCCTACTCACTTATTCATTCCTGATTATTATTGCCAAATGCTTTTGCTTAGATCTTGTCATTACCAGCACTGAGTGAATGCCAGACTCTGCAGTCGTGGCACTTCATTGTTTTACTGCATATGTTCACAGTTGTATTGAATATCTTCTGTGGATACCGAGTCAGATAATCTGCGCTTCTGAGCTCTCCCTTGTACTGCAGGGGCTTAAAGACTAGAAACTATATTGCCCAGATCCCTTGGCACATGGGTTCCAGTTTCATTCTGTTTCTGAGACCATGGTTTGGAAAGCCATTATCTTTCCATGGAAGCTGGAGGTAGTGACTGGGATTGTAGATGAATACTTGAAAATTGCTCACTTTAATAGCACAGGTATCTGAGATCATTGGTGCCTGTGACTTGGTCAGTTGCACACTTGGTCAGTTCCTGTGACTTCCTTATGTTCTGATCAGTTTTCCTGACTTTCATTCTTAGAACCCTTTTAGGAGTTGTGTAATCCTCTAATTCCCTATGGCAAATCCCTTCATGTTCAAAATACCCAGAGTGGTTTCTGTTTTTGTGGCCAAACCCTGACACACATATAATCTAATTTTGTTGTAAGAAAAGGTCTAAGAGTTAGATTTGCCAATGATGGTTAATAGGTGAAGGAAAGATAATATGAGGCAGCTCAGACCACAAAGCACAGATATTTTTAGAGATGTTAGAACAATGAAGCAAACACATTACATTAGAAGTCAAGGTGAAAATCATTTCAAGGGAAAGGGAATCCTTGATGATGAATATTCTCTTGTCTCTCAAGAGATGTCAACCTGTATCAAGCTGATGGATATGAAACTGCAGTTTTTAAAGTCATGGAATTGAAGTCTTCTATAAGTCACTGCAAGTGAATGTAGAAGGAAGGATGAGCTGACCATAAATACCTCATTGACACGCATGCAGTGGCTGTGTTATCTGAGTTCTCACAGGCACTGATGCAGTGATGTTGGGATTGTGTACCATGTGGTGCTGTGAAGTGGAAAGTACAATTTACTGCAAAATTAAGAATTATAGGTGACACTGCAGCTCATAAATCTATCATATAATGCTTCCTTAATGGATGAGGAAGGTGGTATTTTTTTTTTTTTTTTGGAAGGTGGTATTTTTAAAGATTTTCTTGGGTTTTGAGGAGTTTTTGGTTTTGGTTTTTAGCTCTTTGGCATACTGGAGATTAGGATGAAATTTGGGGGGATAAAATAATTCTCTACTCATCTGAGTCCAGATGAGATCACACATGTTCAGGGTGGTATGGCCATAGACCACATGAGTACAAAATGCCTGAATCATGTAATAAATGAATGCTTAGGTGAATGTGTTCCCAGGGTTAACATTCTCTGTCTATAGCGTTTTTGCACTATTTGCCCAGAAATTTTGCACAAAATGTTTTAGCCAATGATCTTAATTTGTAGTCTATGATTTTGATAAAATATTGATGGTAGTCTTAAATT
Organism: Muntiacus reevesi; assembly: GCF_963930625.1. Classification (NCBI taxonomy): domain Eukaryota; kingdom Metazoa; phylum Chordata; class Mammalia; order Artiodactyla; family Cervidae; genus Muntiacus; species Muntiacus reevesi. The sequence continues at coordinate 13,054,500 of NC_089271.1, read as the reverse complement.
TAAAAAAGACTCCAATAAAAAGCCATGTGGAGTAGTCAGGGTTCTCCAGAGAAACAGAACGAATAGGATGTGTATATGCATACATATTTAAAGAAATTGGCTCACTTGAAGGTGTTGGCGAGCCAGACACCCAGGAGAGGTGATGATGTTGTTCCAGTTGGAGTCTGATGATTTGAGAACCAAGGGAGGTGATGGTATAGTTCAGTCCAAAGGCCTGCAGACTTGAGGCCAAGGAAGAGCTGATGTTTTAATTCAAGTCCAGAGACAGGAGAAAGAAACCAGTCTCCCAGCTTGAAGGCAGTCAGATAGGAGAAGTTTTGTCTGGCTTGTAAGAGAGTCTTTGTTGTGTTAGGTCTTGAACTGATTGAATGAGGCCCACTCATGTTAGGCAGAGCAATCTGCTTCATTCACTTTACCCATTTAAATGTTAATCTCTTCCAGAAACACCCTCACAGACATACCCAGAATAATTATTTTTAATATTTATTTATCTGGCTGTGTGGCGTCTTAGTTGCAGCATGCAGACTCTTTGTTGCCATGAAGGCTCTGTAGTTGTGGCCCATGGGCTTGGTTGCCCCACGACATGTGGGATTTTAGTTCCCTGACTGGAGATTGATCCCTGCATTGGGTGTCCCCTGCATTAGAAGGTGGATTCTTAACCACTGGACCACCAGGAAAGTCCCCAGAATAATGTTTAATCAAATGCCTGGGCATCCTACCTGTGGCCCAGTCAAGTCAACAAGTAAAATTATCTGTCACATCAATGTGAAAGGGAACGCCTGATTTCCGGCTAAGAACACCCAGAGTAGACCCATCTATGTATCTAAACCACATTTCCAAGCGTAAGCTCAGGAAGAGCTCCTGTTTTAGTTGCTAGGCCCACAGAGGCAATGATCCTATTTTTAAGGATCCCCTAGTCCACTAAGAGGAACAGACAGGTTTTGGAAAACTGCATTGCAATGTGATAGAGACACGTATGTGCCAGATGTTGAGGGAGCTCCAACGAGGTGCCACAAGGGAGCTTGAGATGGGTTCTTGGAAGAGCTGATACCTGATCTGTGTCTCAAAGGACAAGCAACATTTAGCTCGACAGAGGAGAGGTTGAAAAGGAAATGTTAGATGACAGAGACAAGAAAGAGAACAGCACCGTCAGGAAATTACAGATAGTTACCATGAGGATACACTGAAAGAATGTATTTAAGCACCAATGAAATAACAGCTCTGAGCACCAATATCTGACACTCAAGTAAATGTTAACCCATCTCTACTTTCCCTCTTTTCCTTATTGTTGCTGTATATTCTTTGGGGGGACAGTACGATTTTCAAATGTCGGACAGTATTTGGATAAGCACTTGCATGTAATTCACTACACTTAAATCATTGCCTCCTTGTCAAAGCTGCACCTTAACAGATGTTTCTGGGTGAATTTATTCATCATATCGAGCATAGCCTTGCAACGTGGGATGCTTTTCAAAAGCCCCTTTTAGGTGAACAGATTGTGTTGCTGCTGAGGGAATTCACAGGAATGAGGCAGTCACTGTAATTCAAACAATTTCTCCTCATTTAAGAGCACCACTGTTTGTATTAGCACTGACATGATCCATTTATGAAGCATCTTAGCACAGTTGTCTGAAATTTTTGGCTGTCAAATGGTCATCAGAACTGAATTGGCTCTAATTGCAAGCAAGATCCTTCTGATCGCTTTATCCAAAACCTTTACTGAACTGCGTCCGTATTTGGGAGTTGTGTGTGATACTACACCATGAGAAAAGTGGCCAACTTATTTATTTACTAAGCAGCATTACTCACATGCCTGCCACACTATGCTGGCTCTAAGAATACAGGGATAAATAAGATATCCTCTCAAAGAGTTCTCAGTCTAGTAGTAGAGAAAGATACAGAAACAAATGATTGCAGCAGAATGTTATTTAAACGATAAATACTGGAACAATGACATATGGAGAAGGGCATCCTTGAACTGAATTTTTAATGTAGAAAAGGTAGAAGGAGGAAAGAAATATAAATACAGGGGACAGCATTATGCAAGAGAAGGGGTGTATAAAACAGTCTAGTCCAGTGAGAAAAGAGAAATGGACTTGGCATGATTCTAACATGTTGGGAAAGGGCAGGGGATGATTCAGAAAGTCGGACAAATACCCAATTAGACCTAGATGGGGTGTGTGTGTGTGTGCACACGTGTGTGTACCTGAGACTCCTCTTAAAGTGTGAGCTAGATTAACACCTTCCCTTTGACCTTCATATGACACATCAACATAGTGGGTGTGATATCTGCTTCATAAACATTGCATTTTCTCAAATGCATCATATAAGAAAGTAATGAATTCATTGCAGTTCAGTAAGATGGCAAAGCTGTTCTGAACAACTTCTTGATTATCTGTCCAATTCCCAACTTCACTTTCACTATGCCTTCTCATTTCCTCTACTCAGAGACTGGCTACATGTTGAATGAAGCCCATTTCAGCCTGTTTTCCCTGATGTCATTGAGAAGGCATGGTAGTGATCACTTGAATGACTGTGGCATGCTTTGGAATTTCGGCCTTACTTTCTAGGAAATAGTGTGCAGAAGCATACCACGATCTGATTTAGGCTACAGAAAGATGATTGCAGCAGTGGGATGGATGGTAGATGAGAGGGCAGGGATGAAACTGGAGGTAGAGAGAGACTACGAGATGATGGTCTTAATTCCTGAGAAATGCTGAGGTCCTGAATCAAGCCTGTAACATCGAGTTGGAGAGGAGGAGATGGATGTAAAAGAGGAAATTTTTTTTAGCTTTATTGAGATATAATTGACATGTAACATTGTATGAGTTTAAGATGTAGAATGTGATGATTTGGTACACATATATATTGCACAACGATGATCACATGAGGCTAACACCTCCCTCACCTCACCTGTATGTGTGTGTGTATGGTGAGAACATTTAAGATCCATGCTGTTTTTTCAAGTATACACTACAGTATCAACCGTAGTCACCATGCTCTACATTACATCTCAGAACTTCTTTGTCTTAAAAGTGAAGGTCTTTACCTTTTGACCAATTTCTCCTCATTTCCCCTTCCATTCAGCCCCCAGCAACCACCATTCTCCTCTCTGTTAGTATGAGTTCAGCTTTTTAAGATTCCACACACAAGTGATATCATCTGATATTTGTCTTTCTCTGCCTGATTGATGTCACTTAGAATAATATGCTCCAGGTTTGTCCGTGGGTTGGCAAGTGGCAGGATTTTCTTCTTTCTCATGGCTGAGTAATATTCCTGTCTACCTCACCATCTTTACCCATTTATCTGTTTCCATACCCTGGCTATCATGGGAATACAGATATCTCTTTGAGATTCTGATTTCATTTCCTTTGGAAGTATGCCCACAGATAGATTTTCTGGGACATATAGTAATTCTATTTTTAATTTTTTGAGATACCTCCATACTGTTTTCCAAGGTGGCTGCACGAGTTTACATTCCCATCAACAGTTCACAAGGGTACCCTTTTCTTCACATCCTTCTCAACCCTTGTCTTTGATCTTTTTCATGATGGTCATTCTAACAGGTGTGAAATGATATCATTGTGGTTTTCATTTCCCTGATGCTATCTTGCTGACATCACTTGGTCTGAAAGAGAAAATGTCACAGCAGTAGACGAGGCATGCCAGTGGAGGCCGAGTGTGGGGTGACAAGGAGAAGGCTAGGACAATATCCACTTTTCTGACTTGAGATCCTGTCCAGATGATGGTTCTATAGATCAGAACAGGCTGATGGGAGAAGGAATTTTCTTTTACAGTAGTGGGATGGGGAGAACGTAGAACAGAAGGCTTCTGAAACACTAGCAGTCAGATGGAGATTGGCACCAAACGTCAGGAAGGTCTGAAGTAGGTCATGAGTTAGATCGAGACTCCTTAGAGAGGGAGTGTGCAGGTGAGATGAGAACAGGAAACAGAGGATCCTTTGCTGACTTTGACTCATGTCCCTGATTTGGGAGGGTTCATTTCTCAATGAACTGGCTGCCTGTCTCTTTCTCCTACTTCATCTTTCTCCTCCTCCAGATGGTCTTTTGTAACCCCAAGGCTATAAATGCCACCGTTATATCAACAACTCTCAAACATAAGGAATGAGAGGTGACCATCTGATTTGGCAGTTACCACGACAGTAACCTAACAGTCACTGAGCTTCAGTGAGTTTGAAATTTCATCATGATGAGTTGAAAACAAGTGAGGGTGGGTTGAAATCAAATAGTAGATGAGGAAGTGGAGATGCCCAGTCTTTGAGGAAGAAACAAATAATGAAGGGGAAAGGAAGCTTTGGGCTGATGTCATAAGGAAGACACCTCTGGCACCTGTGTACTATTCCTTGGCCTGTCACTGATTTCAGCTGTAGCTGAGCTGGACAGTTCCTTGCAAATCTAGACTCAGCTTGCACTTACAAGGCTCCACCTCAAGCCCACACCTCTCTGCATTCTGCTTCTAGATCTCTTTCGATACCTTGGCAGCTGACTAAACCCTTGTACAAGCCTAGTCCAGAAATATGAAGGAAGCCCCACCAGGGACTACCGTTCCTATGAGGGAAGGAAGCTAACGTATAAACCCTCCAACCTCCTCCTCTTCCTCTTTAGGATGGTCATTTTTTCTGATTTGTGGTAGAATGGAACCTCCATTTCTCACAGCTTTGACTTTGATAAGGTGCCCCTGTATTGGCTTTTCCTCCTTCCATGTCTCATTTTTCCCATTCCCTTATTCATCTTTTCTCGCCAAACGGCCCTCCAGGACACACCAGGTGCTGTGTGTGCTTAGTCGCTCAGTCATGTCCGACTCTGTGACCCCGTGGACTGTAGCCCGCCAGGCTCCTCTGTCCATGGGAATTCTCCAGGCAAGACTACTGGAGTGGTAGCCTTTCCCTTCTCCAAGGGGTCTTCCCAACCCAGGGGTCAAATCCAGTTCTCCCACATTGCAGGCAGATCCTTTACCATCTGAGCCACCAGGGAAGCTGACCCTTATTTACCTCTCAAATAAGCTGTCTTGATCCCGGATTTTGTGTGGTCCAACTGAGACATCCCCTCCCTCCTGAGTCCTGAACTTTATCCCATCCAAGCCAGACATCTGAGTTTCATCTCTTAACCACCTGGTTCATTGGTCCAGATGGAAGGAGATGATGAGTAATTTCAGAAGACATCTGGGCATCTGCCCATTGACCAGTAAAGGAGTTCATTCTTTTTCAGAAGAGAAGAGTTAGGTCTAGTCAGTACTAGATCCTGACTGGAGGGCCGGCCCTTCCTCTCAAAAGCCCTGACCCTATGATGACCCCGTGGGAAGTAGAACCAGTCCCAAGTGCTCCTATTCCTAGACAGTCCCATCAGGGAGCTTCAGGTGCTATTTTAGGAAATCTACTTGAGGATTTGAAATATTGTTAATTCCTGGTTAGTCTTAACCAGTTTTAGTAGTTTTGGCAGTAAAAGGCATTAATTTCCACAAATACCATATATTCCCTTGATTGCTTTTTTAAGTTCTATTTTTAAGAAAGGAAGATGAAGAGAGTTGACAATTTAAGTTTACTTTTGGTACTGTTTAGGTCAGCTAGAACTTAAATCTAACAAGTAGTCACTCGTTCTGTCCTGTTTTTGAGAAACATCTATTGTTTATTTTCTGTGTAAGATACTTTGCTGGCTGTAAAAAAAGATGAACAGAACATAGTCCCCACTTCAAGGAGCTCATAGCCTCATGGGTGTGTTTGAAATTTTACACAAGGCATGGGTGAGTCTTCATAATGCTTGTTTGTTTGTTAAGTCGCTTCGGTTGTGTCTTCCTCTGTGTGACCCTGTGGACTGCATACAGACAGGTAAATGGGAAAAACAAAGTATGTAGGTTTTGTTTTAAAGTCACTATTTATGTATCAGAATAAAAACAGCTCATGTTTATTGTGTGCTTACTATACCAAATTCTAGTCTAAGCATTTTACATGAATAATTTCATTTAACCCAAATCATACCAGTAGCAGGGTATTCCGTTTAGTTCATTCGCTCAGTCATGTCTGACTCTTTGAAACCCCATGGACTGCAGCACGCCAGGCTTCCCTGTGCATCACCAACTCCAAGTCTATGCAAACTCATGTCCATCGCATCGGTGGTGCCATCCAACCATCTCATCCTCTGTCGTCCCCTTCTCCTCCTGCCTTCAATCTTTCCCAGCATCAGGGTCTTTTCCAGTGAGGCAGCTCTTCTCATCAGGTGGCCAAAGTATTGTAGCTTCAGCTTCAGCATCAGTCCTTCCAATGAATTTCCTAAAGGACTTATTTCCTTTAGGATTGACTGGTTGGATGTATTACTAGTTCCATTATGTAAATGAGGAAACTGAGGACTGAGTGGTTGAGTATTTTGACAAAGTCACATACCAAGTAAATAAAAGAACTGAAATTGGAAGTCAGGGTGACTCTAGAGTCCAAATATTTCACTGTAATATTACACTACCTGTCTTTCTACCTTTCTGTAGCTCTTTCTCTTCTTTCTGTCCTACCTGTTCATCCATCTACCTACCCATCCATTCATCCCTTGAAAAATCTATCCATCTATTCACTCACCCATTATTTTATTTCAATAGAGACATTAAAGACACAAAAAAGCTCCATGGGAAATAATTAGGTTGAATGAATCAGGGAAGTCTTAATGGTAGTTTAAATATGCATAGGATTTTGAAACGTTGGGGTGAAGTGGAGAATAAGGGATATTTGCAGCAAAGATTAGGAAGGACTGATGAATGTGAGAAATGGAGTTTTTGTAGATTATAGTGATGCTGGTGATAGAGAAGAAATGATTTGATTGTTACAACCACCCTAAGTATTGACAAAATGATAGTGCTATAGAAACAGTAGAATTCTTTGCAAATGTAAGGTACTATTATAGAAAACAGTCCCAGGTCACCTCCTTTGTCTCATATATCTCCATGGCGAGGGACTATTAGGTCTTGAACCAGATGTTGGCCAAGAAACTTAGTAATTGGCAATGCTGATTTAAGTGTGCCTGAGGCTTTAATTATATTTTGCTGTTTCTGCATTTCTGGCAAAAATGTAGCTGTGGAGCATGGTTTGTTAATCTGTACACATGTGGACTGCAGCTGGGGTTTAAATAAAGCCTGTTTTCCCCTGTTTCTTGCCAAAATGGAGCTGCAGCATCTTTTTGAGTCCAGTGAAAATATAAACAGGCTCCTCCCAGAAGATGCTAGTTTGTAATGCCACACTCTGATGCCTTTCTCATTGTTTCCAAATGCCCCTCGCATGACAAAAGTCACCCGGAGCAGATTTCTTTCTTTCCTTTAAATCATAGAATTCCAAGATCTCGCTTCTCTCCTGGTCATTTCACAGCCCCAGAGTGAGGGAGTTTGGATTGTTCTGTCACATTCTTCAAGGCACTAGATTTTGCATTTGCTCTGGGATGTCTGTCAGTGTGACAGAGTCGTGACTGTGCATATGGTGACCAGGCCTCACCAGAATACTCCTGTCTGTTGAGAATACTCTGTCCTAGCTTGTGAATTAACTGTGGTCAGATTTCCAGCTGGCCAGGTTTTTCAGGCCACCTGACATTTCTGGCCCTCAGCTTCCCCATAAGGCTGCCATTCACCTTTAAGGCCTAGATCGGTCCTAGTTGCAGGCTTCCCTGATGGCTCAGCAGATAAAGACTCCGCCTGGAATGCAGGAGACATAAGAGAGATGGGTTCAGTCCCTGGCCCAGGAAGGTCCTCTGGAAGAGGGATGGCAACCCACTCAGTATTCTTGCCTGGAGACTCCCATGGACAGAGGAGCCTGGTGGGGTATAGTCCATGGGGTCACCAGGAGTTGCACATGACTGGGCTACTGAGCCTGCATGATCCTAGTAGCCTGCAGGAGGTTGAGGTAGAAAATGGATTGAATCAATTGATTCATTTCCATTCTTTGGCAAGGATCCTGCCAACATCAGCAGTTACAACCCATTTTAATGAAATTGTCAAGCCTTTGGATGGCTCCTTCCACTTGGCAGGTTTATGGTGACTGTCAACTGGTGCCAAAAAGAATTTTTCTTTTGGCATGAACTGTATGAAGTAGAGACTTAACAACTGTTCTTCAAAATCCTCTGCTCTGCGTGCACATAGTCAGACCACTCCCCAACATTCCTTGAGGTTCGTTGAAGCTGTGACCAGAGGAATGTAGACAGAACTGGGAAATGCCACTTCCAGCCTGGCTCAGGAAAAGTCCCACAGCCACAAGACAGAAAGGGTCTGAGCCCTGAATCACCGCTTTGAGAAAAGCCATGACTGTTGAGTACATTTAAATATTATCTGAGTGAGAAATAAACTATTACTGTGGAAAACCACAAAATTTAGGGGTGTATCTGTTAAAGCAGCTGTTGCCCTGATCACATTTCCGTTATGAGGGACAGGGTGTTACGGAGACTTGATAGATGCTGGGAGGGATTCTGCTAAAGGAGAAAGGAATGCCATGGCTAGGGAGCCCCACGTGAATGGTTCACCCACTCTCCTGTGTAGTAAGCAGTGCTACCTGGAGGTCTGGTCACAAATTCAAGTCCATGAGCTTTGCCTGTGAGCTGGGGAGAGGCCTGGAAATGTGCACTTTGAGTATTAGTTTCCATGATTTTGATGCAGGTACACCAAGAAGGCCGTTCTCAGAAGCAGGGAGAACAAACTCTCTCCAGGCGAAGGAGATGTTTGTCAAATGAATAATTAAATGGACAAGAAGTGGGAGAAGAGAGAGCAAAAGTGAGATTACAGTGAGGAGACATGAAAGGGAGGTACCCAGCTGGGCAGAGCCTCGCCCTGGGGCACATTAGAAGGTGGGACGTCTGGTCACAGGTGGCTGTGGCTGACGGTGGAGTGGAGGCAGATGGAGTGTGCTCCTGAGCTTGCCAGCCCTAATTTCCCGGGGGAAGCCCTCTGTTTTGAGGAGCCTGCTTTTTATCAGGCGTTTTATGTACATCCTGCTGTCATCATCCCCTAACAAGCTGTTCCTCTGCTAGAGGCATTTTCGTGGCTAATGGCATCATTGACTTTTTTGAAGATTCCGGGGGCAACAGAAAAACACCGTGTAGACGGATAGATTGGAATCGGTTGCCACATGCCAGCTTCTGTTCATTTGCTGCACAAATTTAATTATACCAGAAAGATGAGATCTCTCGGGTCCTGCAGCATCTTCATCTTGCTTTCCTGCCACCCAGGTAATAAGGAGCCTACCTGTGATTTGCTGAAATCAGTGTCATTTTGTCCATAAGGAGGCTGAAGGGAAACCCACCCAGGGCTCATCTGGTGCAAATGGCCAACCGGGGTCAGAGCCAAGGGGTTGAGCCAGTATCAGGAGCTAAGGGGTCAGGATGGAATGTGCCTTGAGTGATGGGAGCAGATGCCAGTCAGAGGCTAGAAGTGATAGAGACAAGTGACGGAGTGTGAAGATGGAGAAAGGTGGACGGGGTGTGCCGGGGCACCGACCACTCCAGCAGGCTGCTTGTCTGCTGCTCTGGCTATGCAGGGATCATTGCACTAGATACCTCTTTCCCATCAGGCTGTCTTGAAGGTCTCATGTGTCTTCTACTAGTGTCATAGTAAGTTCTTTTCAAAAGAAATGAAATGCCTTTATGGCCAAAGGTCTCCAGTTGATGATTTAATATTGTACCTTTAAGAGTTTGAGGTATGCTGGTGTGTTAAGTCAGTATTCCTCCAGGAATGCCAATTAGAATTAATCTTTGCTTCTTAAAACTTTAGGTAGGAAATAGTATCATTATAATATCCCACCCACCCGTTATAACAAGAGCTTCGATGTATGGACCACTCAGTGCATGGCTTGTATCATGCAAAATGCTTTAAATATGTTGCCTTATTCAATTCTGATAACAACCTTGTTGAGACCAAGACCTTAACTGTCAGGTTAGAGTCCAGGAGACTGAGTCTTAGAAAAGAAGAAACATGTCCAAGGTCTCCAACCCACTAAGCAGCAGAGCCAGCTTTTCAACATAAGCCTGAAGATCATTGTTTTAGCATCAATCTATTTTTTAAAAAATTACATCATGCAAGTGAAATTAGCCAGACAGGGAAAGACAAATACTGTATGACCTCTTATATGTGGAATCTAAAGAAAAAAGGCCAAAGTCATAGAAATAGAGAGTAGAGGCGTGACTACCAGGGACTAGAGGGTGAGGCGAGATGGGGAGATACGAAGGGAACAGGCTTCAGTTTCAAGATGGATAAGTCTGGAGCGCTAATGTACAGTGTGGTGACTCTGGTTAATGACACAGTATCATATACTTGAAATTTGCTAAGAGAGTAGACCTTAAGCCTTCTCCCCTCCACACACATACATGATAGTGATGTGAGGTGACAGATGTGTTAATTAACTTGATTGTGGTAATCCTTTCACTAAGTATATGGATGTCAAATCATCACATTGTACACTTTAAGTATATATAATTTCATCTGTCAGTTACACCTCACTAAAGGTGAAAAAAAATGTAAGCACTTTAAAAACTTTTTCAGCTAACTTTGATCGAGGGAGATGTAATGAGCCCTTATACATATCACATCCTTTAATCTTCACAACAGCCCCACGGAGTAGGCATTCCGGTTTTCAGATTGAGATGGAGGAAATGAGGGGTGGGGACTCTGGGTGACTTGCCTGAGATCACCTGGCTTTTAAGGAAGACAGAGCTGTGATCTGTTGATCCCAGGGGTTGCTCCCAACTCTTCTGTGCTGGCTGATCTGTCAGTTAGGCTGCGATTTGGAGCTCCCAGAGGCGGAGATCGTCTCCACTGTCCCAGCCTGTCAGCCTGTTATATGCACCATTGAGGGAGGGTATACTTGTATTATTTAAAACTCCCATTTCTAAGTTGTTGGTACTCTGGACTTAGGAGGCTCCAGGGAGCTTCTGTGAGGGGCCTGGGAGATTAATTTCAGTGGAAATGCTGGCAGACAGATGTGAAATGGTGGACACTTCAGAGATTTAAAATAAATCGCTGTGTGTGTGTTATTTCCTTCTCATATCACTCTTGGGGGTTGGCTAAAGGAAAGTTATCACATGTTCGCCTCAGCCCCAGTGCTGTCCCAAGGGTGATAAACAGCCTTGTCTGAACTGGGGCCAGGTACTTGCCTGCAAAAGGAAGTCAGCCGTGTGTAGAAATACACACACAGCTGGCGTCAAATGGGGAACTGTTTAATCTGTCTTTTGAATGGATTAACAGTTGGCTTTAAGAAGGCGCTTCTGACTTTTGGCTCCTTAGACCAGGTGGAGAGGCTGTGCTACATAATGAGCATGAGGACCAGCGGGGAATTAGTAGGGGGAAAAAAGCCATAAGATGATTTTCATGAGACTCAGACTTCCTCATGTCAAAATGGGATGGAAAAAATCACCCACATAGGACCCTTTCTATCAGTGTTGAAAAGTAATTGCTTTCAAAAGCAGCCTGATGTAGATCTGGGCTTTCTCCTACAGTGGCTACTAGCCCCGGCTTGCCAGGGAACATGTGAAAAGTGGCTAGTTCAAACTAAGATATGCTGTCAGGCTAAAAGACACTCCAGATTTCGAAGACTTAGTAGGAAGAAGGCCAGAGAGCTCCTTGATCATTTTTTAACACTGATTACCTGCCGACATGATATTTTGGATCTATTACATTAAATAAAGTGTGTTTTAAAAGGAATTCTGCCTTTTTACATTTTAAAATTAGACTACTAGAAAATTTGAAATTATATATGTGGCTTGCATTTTATTTTTGGGAAGGCAGTGGTCTAGATTCTGGCCTTTGTGTCCAATGACACTGGACTAAAAGCATCTCTGGCACTTACTTGCTGTGGAACTCTGGCAAGAGAACACCTTTCTGAACTTCAGTTTCCACTTATGTAAAATGGCCAACTACTACCTGTTTTAAGATTGTTATGATGGTAAATTAACAAGCATTGTGAAAGCAGCTGGCAAAATGGCCCACACTAGATAAACACTAGTTGTCTTCTTCCCTCTTGCCACATATTTTTTTTTTTAATTTTATTTTATTAGTTGGAGGCCAAGTACTTCACATTTCAGTGGGTTTTGTCATACATTGACACGAATCAGCCATAGAGTTACACGTATTCCCCATCCCGATCCCCCCTCCCACCTCCCTCTCCACCCGACTCCTCTGGGTCCTCCCAGTGCACCAGGCCTGAGCACTCGTCTCATGCATCTCACCTGGGCTAGTGATCTGATTCACCATAGATAATATACATGCTGTTCTTTTGAAACATCCCACCCTCACCTTCTCCTGCCAGGACATGGAAGCAGCCTAGATGCCCATCAGCAGATGAATGGATAAGTAAGCTGTGGTACATATACACCATGGAATATTACTCAGCTGTTAAAAAGAATGCATTTGAATCAGTTCTAATGAGGTGGACGAAACTGGAGCCCATTATACAGAGTGAAGTAAGCCAGAAAGATAAAGAACATTACAGCATACTTGCCACATATTTTTTAAAACTTGAGGGAAATGATTTTGAATTTTGAATCCTATATTCTGGCAGACTGCCATTCAGGTGTAAAGAAAAATAAAGACCTTTTGGATAGTCAGAGATACTTTTTGGATAGTCAGAGATTTAGGGATATTCAGAGGTACTTTGAAAGCATTACTTAAAAAGATGAACGCCAACAGAATGAAAATGTAAATGAAGAGAACATGAGAGTAACAGTAGTAAGCAGAAAACCAGAAAAAACTATTGACAATTGCACAAATAACAGAAGCAAAACTAAAATGATAATAATAATACTAACAATATAATCCAGTATCTAAAATTCTAGATATTAAAAAGGAGATTAAAGGGAGAGGGAACTGAGGTTTCTGCCTTGTTTAGCAGGAGGATTTAGATACCAATGGCCTTTCAATACGACTAAAATACTATCATTTAAAATATACTTCAGTTAAGAATGTAAGACTATCAAGTAGCTAAATAGAAAAATGATGACTAGTTCCAGTTTCCTAGAGGAAAATTAAGTGGAACAAAAGACAATCAACACAGTAGGCAGGAAGTAAAAAGAAGAAATGAGAAGTCACGATAAACAGGAAAAATGAAACAAGGCATGAATCAATTCAAGAATATTAATAACATCAAATATGATGTTAATACATCTTTCAAAAAAACCATACAACTTTCAAAAAAAGATAAGGAAAAGCTGATGAATAAATTATAAAATTCAGCTGTATTCTGTTTTACAAGAAATAACCTTAAAATGAAATAACATAAAAAATGAAAAAGTAAATGATGGAAAAGATACATCATGAAATGCTAAAAAGAAAGGACAGAAATAGTAAAATGAAAATAAAAGTGAAAGTCAAAAGTAGTAAAAGAGAAAAAGAGTTCGTATTGACAATAGATATATTTCTTTAAGAAGATAAAACAGCTATGAACAACAGAAGTTTGATGTAAAGGAGAATAGACAAATTTCCAAACATATTGGTAGAATTTAATACAACTTCTCAGAAACTCTTATCAAAAACACAAAAGCAATGGTGTATAAAGCTTTTAATTACACATTTATGAAGCTTCAGTTCAGTTCAGTCACTCAGTTATGTCCAACTCTTTGCGACCCCATGGACTGCAACACAGCAGGCCTCCTTGTCCATCACCAACTCTCGGAGTTTACTCAAACTCATGTCTATTGAGTTGGTGATGCCATCCTACCATCTCATCCTCTGTCGTCTGGTCTTCTCCTGCCTTCAGTCTTGCCCAGCATCAGGGTGTTTTCAAATGAGTCGGCTCTTCACGTCAGGTGGCCAAAGTATTGGAGTTTCAGCTTCAGCATCAGTCCCTCCAATGAACACTCAGGACTGATCTCCTTTAGGATGGACTCATTGGATCTCCTTGCAGTCCAAGGGACTCTCAAGAGTCTTCTCCAACACCACAGTTCAAAAGCATCAATTCTTTGGCCCTCAGCTTTCTTTATAGTCCAACTCTCACATCCATACATGACTACTGGAAAAACCATGGCCTTGACTAGACAGACCTTTTTTTTTTTAAATTTTTTATTTCCATCATCCAAAAAGATGTCTTTCACATCATTAATAACATCTTCAATCACAGATCTGTATAATTTAGGCACAAGTGTTTGTATTTGCCGAGTTCGCCATTTCCACAGACAACACAAACAAGAGTTGGCGGGGGGGCACCCCGAGGAAACAAGATGAAAACAAAACGAAAAAGAAAGAGGGGGAAAAAAAAAAGAACTCTCGAGGGTGACCCAAGCCACCGCAAAACTGAGGGGAAAATCTTTCAAGCAAAATCGGATCCTGACGGAGGAGAGGGGAGCGGCGAGAGGAGGAAGGGGAGGGGAGGACGGAGGGAGGGGGAGTCCTTCCAGAGCTTAAAAAAAAAAACCTCGAGAATCACCCTTTAGAAAAAAAAAAAAGGCCAAGACCCTTCTGGGTCCCGGGGGGCGTTGCCCGCTCCCCACCCCCGCGCCAAGGAGGGAAACCACCACCGGTCGCCGCTCCCTGCGCCGCCGCCACCGGCTGCAGCTCCAGCGGTCCGGTCCACCCGCTTCTCCCCTTTATATAGGTGAGCCAATGAGCTGCGCGAGCCGCCGCCGCCTCCAAGAGACTAGACAGACCTTGTTGGCAAAGTAATGTCTCTGCTTTTTAATATGCTGTCTAGGTTGGTCATAGCTTTCCTGCCAAGGAGTAAGCGTCTTTTCATTTCATGGCTGCAGTCACCATCTGCAGTGATTTTGGAGCCCCCCCAAAATAAAGTCTCTCACTGTTTCCCCGTCTATTTGCCATGAAGTGATGGGACTGGATGACATGATCTTAGTTTTCTGAATGTTGAGCTTTAAGCCAACTTTTTTACTCTCCTCTTTCACTTTCATCAAGAGGTGCTTTAGTTCTTCACTTTCTGCCATAAGGGTGGAGTCATCTGCACATCTGAGGTTATTGATATTTTTCCTGGCAATCTTGATTCCAGCTTGTGCTTCATCCAGCCCAGTATTTCTCATAATGTACTCTGCATATAAGTTAAATGAACAGGGTGACAGTATACAGCCTTGACGTACTCCTTTTCCTATTTGGGTCCAGTCTGTTGTTCCATGTCAAGTTCTAACTGTTGCTTCCTGACCTGCACACAGATTTCTCAAGAGGCAGGCCAGGTGGTCTGGTATTTCCATCTCTTTGAGAATTTTCCATAGTTTGTTGTGATCCACATAGTGAAAGGCTTTGGCATAGGTAATAAAGCAGAAACAGACGTTTTTTAAAAAATAGATGTTTTTCTGGAAACTTCTTGCTTTTTCGATGATCCAGCAGATGTTGGCCATTTGATCTCTGGTTCCTCTGCCTTTTCTAAAACCAGCTTGAACATCTGGAAGTCCACGGTTCACATATTGTTGAAGCCTGGCTTGCAGAATTTTGAGCATTACTTTACGAGCGTGTGAGATGAGTGCATGCTTATGAAGCTTAGCTTGATATTTTTGTTTTTCATTTTACATATCACTATTTAGATACTTTAAAAAATTCTTTATTTAGTTTTGGATGTACGGGAACTTTGTTGCTGTGAGCAGGCCTTCTCTAGCTGTGGCAAGCAGGCTTCTCATCATGGTGGCCTCTCATTGCAGAGTGCGGGCACTGGGTCTTGCGGGCTTCAGTAGTTGCAGCTTGCAGGCTCAGTAGTTGTCGTACATGGGCTTAGTTGCTCGGAAGCATGTGGAATCTTCCTGAACCAGGGATTGAACCTGTGTCCTCTGCATTGGCAGGCAGACTCCCAACCACTGGACCACCAGGGAAGTCCCAGATATGGCTTTTATAGCAACAGACTGAAGATAATATTATTCCATACATGTATCATAAAAATTCTCCAAAGCAGAAAACACAGGCCATAATTTTTGGATCAGTAGTAAAATTAGAAATTAGTGACAAAATAGAAGCCAGAAGTAACCTAAATTACTCTTGGAATGAAGACGAAAACAAAGAAAATTATAAGGTCAATCAAGGTCAATGAGAGCTGTACAGAAAACAAAATGTGGAGTACAGCCAAAAAATACTTGAAGAAAAAATACAGTTATAAATATGTTTCCTAAAGAAAGCTGTCAAGCTGAGAGAGCTTACATGCAAATTGTATAACAATATGAAAAGCTTCTAAATTCATATTTTTGAGGCTAGTATATTGATAGAAAAATCAGAAAACTATCACACGCACGCACGCACATGCCAATCTCACCTTGGAGCCCCTATGCAGAAGTCCTAAGTAAATTTAGTATTTGAAATCCAGCAGTCTATTCAGTCAGTATTACATAATGATCATGCAGGGTTTATTCAAGGAATGCAGGAATGGTTTAGAATTTTGATATTTATATGCTATTTATGACAGCAACAGATTAAAGGAGTCAAACTTAGTAATCATCTCATGTATGCTGAAAACAATCACTTGATGATTAAGTTTAAGACTGATTTCTCCTGTGCTTACTAGAGAAGTGTAAGAAGCATTTTTATTAAATCCAGGAGGAATATAAAATGCTCATTTTCACTGCTGTACTTCAAAAACAGGATGACAGGGAAAAGACACTAGAGGCATAAATATGGAGAGAAGAGGGAAAAGTGTCTTTTCCTTAAGATAATACTGATTATCTGGTTTGAAAATCCAAAAGGTTTCTCTTAAAAGTGGTCAAAACTGTTAATGATATTCATATAATTAAGGAGATATAAAAATAGAAACATTAATAGTCTTTTTATTTTAGTAACCTATTTGAAAATGAATTTTAAAAAAATTATGTTCACAATATTGGCAATAACACACACATTAAAAAAAACAAGAGTTAACCTAACACAGTTTGTAAGATTTCTTTTCAATTTGCATGACTTTCGTGAAGAAAATAAATCATTACTGAAAGATATTAAATAATATCTGAAAAAGTAAAATCTGAAAAGTTACATCATGTTTCTGGATGATAAAACTCAGTGTTGTAAAAGTATAAGGTTTTGTTAGGTTCATTTATAAAGTCAGGGCTCTTCAACTCAAAATTCTAACATAGAATTTTGGAAGGAAGTTAACATTCCAACTCTGAAATTCAGATAAAAGTAAAAATGTATTAAAAAGAACCAAGAGAGTCTAATAAAGAAAAAATGAGGAAAACTTGCCACATCAGAAATGAAATATTTTATAAATACTCTATGAGGCCATTTATATATGAGGCCATTTATAAATACTCTGTGAGGCCACAGGACTTCAAATAAAACCTATGTACTTAAAAACTAAGAAAAGTGAACTAATAGAAGGGAAAAAGGAAATTAGAATCTGGTGCATGTTAATTTGTAATTAATTCACAGCATTGTATTTTGTATCTTTATTTAAATTATTTAAAAAGAAATAAATTGCAGTTGGAGTCATGATCTAAATGTAAAATCAAAATTATGAAAGTATTAGAAAAGACTTAGGAGGATTTAAATAACAAAATAATCTCCAACTTTATTGTTATTTAAATGGAAAAAGAGAAATCACAGCATAATACATGTCATGTGTCATGTCAAAGTAGAAACAATTATCTAGACAAAGAACCAGAATGATCCATAGTAATGTGCTCGAGTGGTTACTTGTAGAAGCCACTTAAATGTCCAGCAAGAGAAAAATAGTTAAATTATGAAAATTCCTTAAAAGCAGTATTATTCAGCCATGAAATGAGTGAAGAGTATATTTACTTACATGGAATGACCTCCAGATCATTTTGTTAGTTGAATTAAAAAGGAACATCACCAGGCAATATGTGTATATATATATACATGTGTTTATATTTATAATTAAGGCCATAGAAAAACTAATACAAGATAGAAGGACTGGAATGATGATATATAACAATTTGTCAGGAGTGATGACCTTTAGGGAGAGGGCAATGATTTGGGTATTTTGCTGATTACTTGTGTTTTTTTTTTTTTTTTATTGAAGGATAGTTGACTTACAATATTGTGTTAGTTTCAGGTATACAGCAAAGTGATTCAGTTACATATATATTTTTTTCAGATTATTTTCCATTATAGGTTATTATAAGATATTGACTATTGTTCCCTGTGTTATAAGTAAATCCTTGTTGTTTATCTAGTCTATACACAGCAGTGTGTATCTGTTAATCCCATGCTCCTAATTTATCTTTGTCCCCCTCTTTCCCCTTTGGTAATCGTAAGTTTGTTTTCTATGTCTGTGATTCTATTTTTGTTTTGTAAATAGATTGATTTATATTACTTTTTAGGTTCCACATATTAGTGATACCATTTAATATCTGTCTTTGTTCGACATCACTTAGTATGATACTCTCTAGGTCCATCCGTATTGTGACAAATGGCAACATTTCATTCTTTTTTCCAATGGATGAGTAGTATTCCATTGTACTTATGCACTACATCTTCTTTATCCATTCATCTGTAGATGGACATTTCGGTGGCTTCCATGTCTTGCCTATTATAAATAGTGCTATATTGAACATTGGGGTGCATGTATTTTTCTGGTTAACTCTTCAACATTGTTCAGCATAACTTCCTGTGAAGAGGGAACTGTGCTGTGTCTATGTTGTCCTTTTCAGTAGCCACTAGCTGTTGGGCACTTGAAATATGGCTAGTGTGACTGAGGAAATCAATCTTTACATTTTGCTTAATTTTAATTTAAATAGCCACGTATGAATAGTGATTACTGTGTTGGACAATGCAGCTCTATATACTTTTGTATTTGGAAAAAGCTTAATTTTTAACAATAATAATGCCTACCTCTATTATGGTTTAGGTCATGCCGTGATGACAAACTGCCCTACAAAAAAAGAAAGAAAGAATAAAAGAAAGAAACTATGACTTAACAAATACTTATGTTTATCGTGGGTTGACTGATGGGCTATGCTCCATGTCCTGTCATCCTAGGACCCAGACTGATAAAGCCTATACCTCAAGCTTCACTGGTCACCATGGCAAAAGGAAAGGGAGACAGATGGTCTCATGGTAGCAATATAAAGCCTTTCTCCTGAAAGGAATGAACACATATCCCTTTTTTAATTTCATTGGTCAAAGAGAGTCCCATGGCCACCCTGAGTCCAAGGTGGTGGGGAAATAGAAACAGAGCATGTGCCCAGAGAGAAGAAGATTAGCATACATACAGCCCAACATCGCCCACATTTGTATGATATTCTTTTTAATGACGAAAGGATGAAGAAAAAGTCAAATGAGAAAACTGGAGCTCAGACCTCTATGGTAATACTCATCAAAGCTTAATCAGTATTGAAAAGTTACTCACCTACCCCCTCCCTCATTTGAGTAAAAAACATTTTCCATTTATAGAACCAGAGAACTTAGAATATACTGAAAAAGTAGGTTGTTGCTTTCTACAGCTATTTTGGCTGAATACCTGGGGAAATATTTCAGTAGGATTTAACATTTGTAATTGGGTGAAGTATTCTAGCTGATACTGAATACATACTATTTTTTCCAAATAGTCATTTATTTCAAGAAAATATACCAAGTACTGATACTACTATGATTAATGATATTTCTACAGTGGTTTACACATGTCTTCTAGTAATATGATAGTGTATGATTTTGATGGTATCTGGAAAATTGGTAGAAGTGAGAATTTACTTCTCATTTACACTCTTCAGTGACTGCAAATGAAAGCATTGTCATATAAGAGAGTATAAAACACTTACTGGAAAAAAAAGTGAAGGTAAATGAGGCAGGAATTCAGGTCACACCAACTCTAAACAATGAATCTCTGGGTCCTTCTAAGAACTGGTTTTGCTTAGTCTGTGCAGGTTTGAGTCTGATAAGGACCTAATGTGGTTGGTGGGATCCATTTTATCCTACAAAACCTTACTTTCTCTTGTTGGAGTCTTGGCATGAATGGGAGTATGAATTGAGTTGCTCTGAATACATTACTGACTATCCTATTGAGAAGTGGTAGAAAAGGAACATTGAGTTTTATCAGTGATTGCTTCCTGCATCTGTCTAGAACCCAGCACACCGCCCAGCATGACTAAATCCTAAACTCACTCAGTGATACCATTTAAGTCTCCTTAATACTACTTCAGGCACTCTGTCTATCAGATCTAATCCCTTGAATCTGTTTGTCACTTCCACTGTATAATCATAAGGGATTTGATTTAGGTCATACCTGAATGGTCTGGTGGTTTTCCCTACTTAAGTCTGAATTTTGCAATAAGGAGTTTATGATCTGAGCCACAGTCAGCTCCTGGTCTTGTTTTTGCTGACTGTATAGAGCTTCTCCATCTTTGGCTGCAAAGAATACAGTCAATCTGATTTTGGTGTTGACCGTCTGGTGATGTCCATGTGTAGAGTCGTCTCTTGTGTTGTTGGAAGAGGGTGTTCATTATGACCAGTGAGTTCTCTTGGCAAAACTCTGTTAGCCTTTGCCCTGCTTCATTTTGTACTCCAAGGCCAAATTTGCCTGTTACTCCAGGTATCCCTTGACTTCCAACTTTTGCATTACAGTCCCCTATAATGAAAAGGACATCTTTTTTGGGTGTTAGTTCTAGAAGGTCTTGTAGGTCTCTATAGAACCATTCAACTTCAGCTTTTTCAGCATCACTGGTTGTCTGAGGAGGTCTTACAAATAACTGAGAAAAGAAGAGAAGCAAAAGGCAAAGGAGAAAAGAAAAGGAAAGATATACCCATTTGAATGCAGAGTTCCAAAGAATAGCAAGGAGAGATAAGAAAGCCTTCCTCAGTGATCAATGCAAAGAAATAGAGGAAAACAATAGAATGGGAAAGACTAGAGATCTCTTCAAGAAAATTAGAGATACCAAGGGAATATTTCATGCAAAGATGAGCACAATAAAGGACAGAAGTGGTGTGGATCTAACAGAAGCAGAAGATATTAAGAAGTGGCAAGAATACACAGAAAAACTCTGCAGAAAAGATCTTCATGACCAAGATAACCACGATGGTATGATCACTCACCTAGAGCCAGATATCCTGGATTCAAAGTCAAGTGGACCTTAGGAAACATCACTATAAACAAAGCTAGTGGAAGTGATGGAATTCCAGTTGAGCTATTTCAAATCCTAAAAGATGATGGTGTGAAAGTGCTGCACTTAATATGCCAGCAAATTTGGAAAACTCAGCAGTGGCCATAGGACTGGAAAAGGTGTTTTCATTCCAATCCAAGAGAAAGGCAATGCCAACAAATGCTCAGACTACTGCACAATTGCACTCATCTCACACGCTAGCAAAGTAATGCTCAAAATTCTCCAAGCGAGTCTTCAACAGTATGTGAACCGTGAAATTCCAGATGTTCAAGCTGGTTTTAGAAAAGGCAGAGGAACCAGGGATCAAATTGCCAACATCTGTTGGATCGTCAGAAAAGCAAGAGAGTTGCAGAAAAATATCTACTTCTGCTTTATTGACTATGCCGAAGCCTTTGACTGTGTGGATCACAATAAACTGTGGAAAAATCTGAAAGAGATGAGAATACCAAACCAACTGACCTGCCTCCTGGGAAATCTGTATGCAGGTCAAGAAGCAACAGTTAGAACTGAACATGGAACAATATACTGGTTCCAAATTGGGAAAGGAGTATGTCAAAGCTGTATATTGTCACCTGCTTATTTAACTGATATGCAGTTAAATGCCATATCATGAGAAATGCCAGACTGGATGAAGCACAAGCTGGAATCAAGATTTCTGGGAGAAATATCGATAACCTCAGATATGCAGATGACACCACCATTATGGCAGAAAGTGAAGAACTGAAGAGCTTCTTGATGAAAGTGAAAGAGGAGAGTGAAAAAGTTGGCTTAAAACTCAACATTCCAAAAACAAGATCATGGCATCTGGTCCCATCACTTCATGGAAAATAGATGGGGAAACAATGGAAACAGTGAGAGACTTTCATTTTTTTTTTGGGCTTCAAAATCACTGCAGATAGTGACTGCAGCCATGAAATTAAAAGACACTTGCTCCTTGGAAGAATAGCTATGATCAACCTAGATATCATATTAAAAAGCGGAGACATTACTTTGCCAACAAAGGTCCGTCAAAGCTATGGTTTTTCCAGTAGTCATGTATGGATGTGAGAGTTGGACTATAAAGAAAGGTGAGCACCAAAGAATTGATGCTTTTGAACTGTGGTGTTGGAGAAGACTCTTGAGAGTCCCTTGGACTGCAAGGAGATCCAACCAGTCAATCCTAAGGGAAATCAATCCTGAATATTCGTTGGAAGGACTGATGCTAAAGCTGAAACTCCAGTACTTTGGCCACCTGATATGGAGAAATGACCCATTTGAAAAGACCCTGATGCTGGGAAAGATTGAAGGCGGGAGGAGAAGGGGACGACAGAGGATGAGATGGTTGGATGACACCACTGACTGAATGGACATGAGTTTGAGTAAGCTCTGGGTTGGTGATGGACAGGTAAGCCTGGCGTGCTGCAGTCCATGGGGTTGCAAAGAGTTGGACATGACTGAGCGACTGAACTGAACTGAATACTACTTAACTGTACTTGAAGTTCAGTGTGTTTCAAACTGATGTCAGAGTACTTACCCCTTTGAATAGCAGTGAGTTACCAAAAGGAGCGAGATGAAGCCACTGAACAAACACACCAAGGATATCCCTGCACTTGACCAAAGTCTGTTTTATTGAGATTGTTGCCACAAGAAATACCATCTGTCAGAGGACCATGGACATTTCAGTAAGAGGAATCTGGGATGGCCTCCTTAGAGCAGAGGCCTCCAACCTCCAGGCTGCAGACCCATACCTTCTGTCAGATTAATGGCAGCATTAGATGAGAAATTAAGTGCACGATAAATATAATGCTCTTGAAAGCCCGAAACAATGCCCCCACCCCCCAATCTGTGGGAAAATCATCTTCCAAGAAATCGGTCCCCAGTGCCAAAAAAGGTTTGGAGACTACTGCCTTGGAGGGCTTTGGCTTGAGCTAAATATTCTAAGGAGGATTTAAGAAATCAGTGCCTCTTCTAACTTGCTTGTTATCACTGAGCTGGAAGGATCTGGTGATTGGGTACTTTAAGAGTATTTGTCTAGGAGGCAGGAAGGTTAAAGCCAGGCTTGAGTGGTTATTGGTAAAGCAGCAGCAGGTACTCGGGTTGGTCCTAAGAGAAGGGTACTTCATCATTTTTGCAGTTGTGGATTGGCCCTGTTGCAGTCATGATCACAGGGTGACCTCGTCAGGGCATTTTCTGTCAGCTTTGCTTATGGTCAGTTGAGAACAGTACGGTTGTCTCCAGTAGGGCTGCTTTTGTTTTCTATATTTTATTTGGCTTCCCTGGTCTTAGTTGCAGCATGGCATGTGGGATCTTTCATTGCGACTCACAGATGTTTTAGTTGCAGCTCCCACGCTTAGTTGCTCCACGCCATGTGGAATCTTAGTTCCCTGACCAGCATGGCTTTAGGACTTGCCCTTAGCCTCCTGTATTTACTTACTCCATTCAATTGAATTTCAGTAGAATTTCAAAGAAAGAATGAGCTATCAAGGTTTTTGGAGGAAAGAGGAAACTTGAGATGTTGCTTTAGTGTTGTAGGGTGTGATAAGACCTCAGGTGGAGCTGCTATCCAAAAGTTTACAAGCAATAAATGCTGGAGAGGGTGTGGAGAAAAGGGAACGCTCTTACCCTGTTGGTGGGAATGCAAACTAGTACAGCCACTATGGAGAACAGTGTGGAGATTCCTTAAAAAACTGGAAATAGAACTGCCATATGACCCAGCAATCCCACTCCTGGGCATACACACCGGGGAAACCAGATCTGAAAGAGACACGTGCACCCCAATGTTCATCGCAGCACTGTTTATAATAGCCAGGACATGGAAGCAACCTAGATGCCCATCAGCAGATGAATGGACAAGGAAGCTGTGGTACATATACACCATGGAATATTACTCAGCCATTAAAAAGAATTCATTTGAATCAGTTCTAATGAGATGGATGAAACTGGAGCCCATTATACAGAGTGAAGTAAGCCAGAAAGATAAAGAACATTACAGCATACTAACACATATATACGGAATTTAGAAAGATGGTAACAATAACCCTATATGCAAAACAGAAAAAGAGACACAGAAGTACAGAACAGGCTTTTGATCTCTGTGGGAGAAGGTGAGGGTGGGATGTTTCGAAAGAACAGCATGTATATTATCTATGGTGAAACAGATCACCAGCCCAGGTGGGAAGCATGAGACAAGTGCTCGGGCCTGGTGCACTGGGAGGACCCAGAGGAATCGGGTGGAGAGGGAGGTGGGAGGGGGGATCAGGATGGGGAATACGTGTAACTCTATGGCTGATTCATATCAATGTATGACAAAACCCACTGAAATATTGTGAAGTAATTAGCCCCCAACTAATTAAAAAAAAAAAAATAAGATGGTAACAATGACCCTATATGCTAGACAGAAAAAGACACACAGGTATATAGAACAGACTTTTGGACTCTGTGGGAGAAGGCGAGGGTGGGATGTTCTGAGAGAATAGCATCGAAACATGTATATTATCAAGTGTGAAATAGATCCCCAGCCCAGGTTGGATGCATGAGACAAGTGCTCAGGGCTGGTGCACTGGGAAGACCCAGAGGGATGGGATTGGGAGGGAGGTGGGAGGGGGGATCAGGATGGGGAACACATGTAAATTCATGGCTGATTCATGTCAATGTATGGCAAAACCCACTACAATATTGTAAAGTAATTAGCCTCCAACTAATAAAAATAAATGGAAAAAAAAAAAGACTTCAGGTGGAGAACAAGTGTAAACAAAGAACCCCAAAGAGACAACTGTTCAAGTCTAGAAGTGAACTGACCAATCAGATGAGCACTGGCACTCCCCTGACCACTGGCTATACACGCATGGAAAAGGAATGTGGTGATTGCTCAGTCATGTCCGACTCTTTGTGACCTCACGAACCATACAGCCCATGGAATTCTCCAGGCCAGAATACTGGAGTGGGTAGCCATTCCCTTCTCCAGGGGATCTTCCCAACCCAGGGATTGAACCCAGGTCTCCCACATTGCAGTGGATTTTTTTTTTTTACCAGCTGAGCCACCAGGGAAGCCCTAAAAAGATGAGAAGAGGTTACCTAAACAAAGGAAGTGAGCAGGTTTGGGGAGGAGGAGCTTTTCAGGAAGAGAGAAGAGTGCTAAAGAGATTCAGTGGAAGGGAGCACAGGATTCAATAGTGAAGGGAATGCATTAAGACTGGCAAGAAAGGCAGGGACTAGAAAACAACCCCACAGGGGCAGATTTGGGAACTTAACCTAACAGTAATGGAAACCTATGAAAGAAGTGTAACCCGGGAGTGACATGATCTCATTTACTTTTTGAAAGATCACTTTGGTTGCTGAGGTATTAGTATAATTGGGATAGAATTTGGGACAAATAAGTCCTGGCATTTTCCCATCTTTGTCAGGGTGCCACACAATACAAATTGACTCTCTCATTTGTTCCATTAAAATCAATGACTTTGTTTAGGCAAAGTGGCTCCTGGACCTCATCCCAGAGAGAGGTTAGAAGGGTTCTTCATAAAATTCTAAATTTTCTAAATGAAAATTAGAGAGTAGCCAAGAGGATTGATTTTGGGGCAAGCCAACAGTTCTTGGTGGCACTGCGCCAAGGCAAAGAAGGGCCATTAGGCTGGGTTTAGAAGACTGTGGCCATGAGTAACTAAGAGGGTGCCATTTTTTTTTCCAGTGATGACTCATTGTGGAAATGAGATTGATAAAATAAATAGTTTTTTTTTTCCTGTATGAAAGCTAAAAAGACACAACCCTTTCCAGCCCTCTCTCTAATTACTCAGATTTGGATTTCATCTGGAGGTGCACTTTGAGGCTATGTCATATGTCAGAACATTCGATTCTCTCATTTAGCAGCTTTAGAGGGCTGATAGCACATAGCCTTTCATAGGAAAACAAAATTAAGGTAAAAGTGAAATCAGATTGACACTAAGTCTTAGAAACTTGGAAATTCTGAAGACAGGAAATTAAATGACAAGAAAAAATTTAGCTTGCTCTTTAAAGTTGGCATGTTTGTTTAAAAAAATTAAGAATTTTAGAGACATTCAAAAATGGACTATGGATCGCTGATTTTGCTAGTTACTTAGGGTTTGGGCCCTGGTTTGTCTTTATACCCTAGGGTATCCATGCTTTGATTTCCAGAATGAAGGACTTATGAGGGGAACTTCAGTGGTACCAAAGTTGTGTACAGGCTAAAATGTCACGTAATTGTTAGGAGAGCACATTTTTAGGAAGTTGAATTGTGCAAGTATAAATCGTGTTAAATGTTGACAAGTTTTAAGAGTTTCCCAAATTCAGCCCTGTTGGCATTTGGAGCTAGAAAATTCTTTGTTGTGGGGCCTGTTCTGTGCATTGCTGGAAGTCTAGCAGCGTCGCTGGCCTCTACCCACTGGATGCCGATAGCCAACAGTACCCTCCACAAGTAGTGACAAATGAAAGTGTCTCCAGATATTACAAATGTTCCCATGAGGTGCCACATCACCTTGGGTTGACAAGTAATGGGTTAGATACTATCTAAACACTATTTTTGAAATGACTATTGGACAGATTTTTAAACTGTTATTTTAAAAATTGTGCCTCATTAGAAGATTGACTATTTATAAATAGGTTCAGAGCTCCACAGCAGGCCAAGAGGTAGACATTTGGATGTGTTATCCTGTGGTTTCCATCATGGCTGAAGCTGTGAGTTAACACTGTGGTGAAATGTCAGAGGTATTAGTTGGATTTTAGAAAATCATTCACTGGTCTCTGATGAGGGTGAGAGAATTTAAAAGGGGTGTGTGTGTGTGTTAGAAAATGAGAATGTGAGGGAGGGCCTCAAGATCTAGTTTTGGAAGAGCTTGGAAAGGTCTCAGAATTCAGTGTATTTTATGCATGTGACAGAGCATGAAAAAATATTCATTGAATGAAATATTCATTAAAGTCAAGTTTGCTTTTTCTGTTTACCTTTAGCTATTAGAACAGGGATAGAGAAATACTGTGGATTACCAGGATGAAGGTCTGCTGACTTGGGTCACATGTGGTTGTGTTTAAGAACACGCAGGAAGGGCCAAATAAAACTTGTGACCACAAACAAGTGATAAAGGAAATGGAGAGGATGATTTTAGAGTTGACTTTCATTTAAAGAATTACTGGGATATGAAATGAGGAACTCGGCTCCCTAGAGAAATAGCTGAAGTCACCAAGCATCAGGTAATTTGAAATAGGGAGGGATGAGTCACAGCATGTCTTAGGAGAGTTTGTCTAGCTCTGAAATACTGATGAGAGGATTAGTCCAGAAAATTAATGAGATAAATGTACGTGTTGCCAAATCACCAAAGAGAGCCGAAGATGAAAATGGAGAACACAAATAACCCATTCTCTAAAGGAGACTGGAACACCCAAGTGCAGATAACTCTGCAAAGTGCTAGCATGGAATCATATTCTCACACCTGGCAGTGCCCTGTAATTACTGAGGGTGTGAGCTTTTAAAACAGACTGGATGGGATCAAATCCCAGTTCCACCACTTACTAGATGTATAGCCTTGAGTACAATACTTTCTCTGTGGCTCAGTGTCTTCATTTATAAAATGGGAAGAGTAAGAGCAGTACCTACCTTATAGGGTTGTTGTGTAAATTAAATAAGTTAAACCATGCAGAAGAGTTACAACTGTTTTGTTCTATTTAGAAAATGTCAGCTTTAATTCTCCATAGGAAATGTTGGCTATTATTAATCAAGGCTCAATGGGACTATGACTTGCCCATATTCTGCAATCTAGCTGGGTACAAAGCTAGGCCTTGGACTCTCAGTTCATAGCATTTATGTTGATGTCAGGTTGTTTTCTTCCATGTGATGTACCTCTGTACATGTATGAGTTGAAGAAGGTAAGAGAAAAACCTGGAAGCAATAGTAGCAAAATACAATTGTTTAGGATTTTTATATCACTTTTATGTTGTGTTCAGTCACTAAGTCATGTCCTACTCTTTGTGACCCCATAGACTGCATCACACCAGGCTCCCTTGTCCTTCACTATCTGCTGAAGTTTGCTCAAATTCATGTCCATTGAGTTGGTGGTGCTATCTAACCAGCTCATCCTTTGCTGTCCCCTTCTCCTTTTGCCTTCAGTCTTTCCCAGTCTTCACTTTTATAGCCCTATCATATTTGAATCGCAAAACAACTTTACAGGATAAGGTTAAAATTTCTCCATTTTATAGATATATGATAGAAAAGCTAAGCAATTTGCCTTAAATGGAGAACTGATAAGTAGAACTGGAATTCAAAACCAGGGATTTGGAGTCTTGTTCTGTGCCTCTTTCTTTGCATTCCACTCAGCAGCTATGAATGCGGGAGGAAGCACAGTAGGAACATAAGTGGGGTTATATAAAGCATGGTGGAACAAAGGATTTTCAGGGCAGTAAAACTACTCTGTATGATGCTATAATAAAGGATACATGTCATTATACATGTCCAAACCCATAGAATGTCCACCCTGCCTCTTGTCCTGCAGGCAGGGTCCATTAGGGAGGGCTTGTTGGAAGAGAGGATACCAGTCTAAGTACATTTCTATCCCTCCTCCAAAGAACTTTGGAATCCATCCATTTAATTCCAACCCTCCCCACATCCATATCCTCCATCATCTCTTACCTGGACTTGTATCTTTAGACTGGTCAATCCATGCTCTCCATGTGGTCCTAGTGATTAGGTAAGAAATAAATCTGATCATATTTCTCCCATCACCTCTTTCACCCTCATCACTTCAGTGACTCTTCATTGCCTACAGATCACGCGACTGTCCTCCACAGTAGTTACACTCCTTCAGTTCTGACCTGTGTTCCTTTATCAAGACCCACCTCTCTCCACTACCCTGATGCTCCCTCTGTGCTGACATATATTTCAGTCAAAATACATTCCACGTTGTATGGGAAATGGGAATGAAAACAATGAGATACCACTGTTTACTTATCAGAATGGACAAAATCCAAAACACTGACATTACCAAAAACTGACAAGGAGGTGGAGTAACAGGAACTCTTATTCATTGCTGGTGAATGTGCAAAATGACACAGCCACTTTGAAAGACATTTTGGCAGTTTCTTACAAAACTAAACATAGTCTTATATGATTAAATGGTTGCATTATTTGGTCTTTACCCAAAGGAGTTAAATATGTATGTCCATGCAAAAACCTGTATGTGGATGTTGGTAACAGTTTTACTTGTATTTGCCAAAACTTGGAAGTACCCAAGATGTTCATCAGTTGGTAAATGGAAAAGTAAACTGTGGTACATCCAGAAAATGGAATATTCTTCAGTGCTGAAAAGAAGTGACTTAACAATCTGTGAAAAGATGCAGAAGAAACTTAAATGGGTATTACTGAGTGAGAGAAACCAATCTGTAAAGGCTCTACACTGTATGATTCCAACTCTTAAGATATTCTAGAAAAGGCAAATCCTTGGAGACAGTGAAAAGATCAGTGGTTGCCAGGACTTGGGCGTAGGGAGGGATGAACAGGCAGAACACAGAGGATTTTCAGGGCAGTGAAACTACTCTGTATGATGCTATAATAAAGGATACATTTCATTATACATGTCCAAACCCATAGAATGTCCAACACCAAGAGTGAACCCTCATGTAAACTATGGATTTGGGTGATAATAATGTGTCACTAGTTTCAATTGTAACAAATGTACCACTCAGGTGGAGGTATTGGTGATGGGGGAGTCAGTGCATGTGTGGGGGTGGGGGATATATGAGAAATCTCTGTACCATCTGCTCTATTTTTCTGTGGAACTAAAATAGCTCTTTTTAAAAAAGTATTAGAAATGACAATGTAAATTATAACAAATTATATGATAAAATTAAAATAATCCATAATGAAATATATATGTATATTTTAACCTTCTCTAATGCATCATGATCTCTTGTCTTCCTACCCTCTGCATGTAACCTTGCGGCATTTGACACGTTCTATTTTAATTGTCTCTTTGGACTTTGAAAAATGAATAGTTTCATCAGGCAATGAAACCTGGGCAGACGGTCTTGGCAAAATCAGAGATTATTAATATTTAACATGCATTAAACGTTATTGCTCTGTAGATGCTATAAATTGGCCTTGCAAGAGTTAGTTTCTACCAGTGGAACATGTTTAAATTTTATCCTTGGAGCCAACATTTCAGAAAGGATCCTTCACCCTTTGTGAATTGGAAAACCAAAAAGCTCTTTAGAGACATGTCTGCTCTCCCCAGCTTATTCATCCTCTCCTCAACCTAAGGGCATCTCTGATTCTCAGTGAAGGTATATTTGGGTGTATCTGCAATCTGGGCTCACAGTGAGTCCCCTTGCTCCTCTGAGGCCCTGCCTCTTGTACCCCCTAGGGCTCATTTGTATCTTTGTGATTAGTAGGAATGGCCCAAGAGTTCACGAATGGGGCATGTAATTACATTGGCTATGGCTTATTGGAACACATCTTTAACAGTAATAAAATACTCTGTTTGACCAAGAAAAGAAAGGTTTATCTGGGAGACTCACTCTAGGTCCTTCAGATCAACCCCAGTGGGGAAAGAAATAAACTGACTGAAAGGATTCCAACTGCAAATGTCCCAGATCTTCAGGGCAATTTAATAATATAAACCAACCTAAGGATTTGGGCTTTCTTAAATTAAAAAACTTTGGAGATTATAGAAATACCCTATAATTATATGGAAATTGCTGTTCAAGTCATAATTATTTTCTTCATTAATTTTCAGGTCCATGGTGACATCTGAAAGAAGCTATTTTAGTCCAGTAAGCATCATAAGTGATTATGGTTTCTTTTTAATATAAATGAGAGTAGATTAAAATGGAAAAGAGGCTTTTGCTTCAGTTTGTGTATATGACATACTGAGACAACGTTCACCTATAAATAACCTAGTAAGCGTAAGTAGAAATCTTATTCCCAAGCATAGCTAGAAATATCTCCATTCATGTTCCCAAATATAAAACGATCTAGAATATAAACTTCAATACTTGCTTTACTTTTTGTTGCCTTTACATTTTTTTTTTGATGGATTATCTCATTTTGCTAAGACTTGAAGGTTTATGCGTACTGGTCTAACTTATCTATGTAATTCTAACTTCCAGATAATAGGGGTCTTCCTATCCACGCTCTGCCAACCTTACGTCTGGCAGGACCTTCTGTTACTATCATAGGCAAAGGAGAGTGAGTCAGGGAAGAAAGCTCTAGGTCAGTGGTTCTCAGCCAGGAGTGATTTTGCTGCATCCCGCTCCCCCAGGGGATATGTGTAATGTCTAAATATATTTTCGGTTGTCACAACTGGAGAGGCAGGGTGTTACTGACTCTGGTGGGTAGAGATCAGAGATACTGCTAAATGTCCCACAGTGCACAGGGCAGGCCCCTGCAGTGAAGAGTTATCCAGCCCCAAATCTCAGTAATGCCACAGTGCAAAAACTGACCTAGAATCATGGTTATAGGTTTTTCACATGCAAAAAATTAAGAATATAGTACTATCTATCATTTTCTCTAACACTGGCCTGATAGAGGGAAGCAAGAATCTGCTTATCCAGTTCTGGTGGTCCCTCCAGCAAGGGGCATTGAAGGAATAGATAGAAGAATCCCTCTAGGTCTTACAGACATCATAAGTGTGTCCATGTGTCTTGAAGAGAGTGTGAAGACAATATACTTAATTTTGTCAAGTGCTTTTTCTGCATCTGTAGAGATGATCATGTGGCTTTGGACTTTTCTTTTGTTAATGTGGTGTATTACATTGACTGATGTGCATATGTTGAACCATCCTTGTGAATTTGGGTTGACTCCCACTTGGTCATGGTATATGACCTTTTTTATGTGTTGTTGGATTCAGTTTCCTAATACTTTGTTGAGAATGTCTGCATCTATATTCATCAAAGATACTGGCCTGCAATTTTCTTTTTTTGGGTGCTGGTGGCTTCATGAATGTCTTTGGGAGTATCCCCTACTCTTCAGTCTTTTGGATGAGTTTAGAAGGATGGGTATAAGTTCTTTGTATGTTTGATAGAATTCGCCTGTAAAGCCATCTGGTCCTGGACTTTTGACTGCAGAGAGGTTTTTTTTTTTTTTTTTTTTTTTACTACAAATTCTATTTCACTTCTAGTGATTGGTCTGTTCAAATTAACTATTTTTAAAAATGTATTCTTTTATAATTCTTTTTTAATTTCTGTGATATTGGTTGAAATGGCTCTTTTTTCTTTTTTGGACCACATCATGCAGTGGGATCTTTATTTAGTTCCTTGACCAGGGATTGAACCTGGCTGTGCCCCCTGCAGTGAAAGCATGGAAACCTAGCCACTGAACCACCAGGGAGGTCCCAGCATTTCTTATTTTGTTTATTCGGGTTCTCTCTCTTTTCTTCTTGCTGAGCCTGGCCAAAGGTTTGTCAGTGTTGTTTTCCCTGTTAAAGAACCAACTCTTGGTTTTATTGATGTTTTTCTATTGTTTTTTTCAATCTCTATTTCCTCCCTGGTCTTTATTATTTCCTTCTTTCTGCTGGCTTTAGATTTTGTGTAATGGTACACTTAAGATCTTGGAGAAGGGTAGGCTTTCTGTTTGTGTCATCCAAACCTACTCTTCTGGGGTCTTCAAGGCTGTGGTCAGCTATGTCATTAAGAACATTAATGAGGAGAAGACAAAGGAGCAGACAAAGGCATCAGCTTTCATGGGAGCTCCAAAGCTTGGCAGGTACATACATAAGCAAGTTGACAGTTGCAGTGAATTGAGGCCGGGTGGCCAACTGGAAAACTGTATGCAGAATCTGGCATGTAGGTTCTCTACTTGCAGTATTGTGAATCAGTGTATCACTTAACATGAGATCCAGAACTGAGAAATAAGTCAAAACAACTTGGATACATGAGGTTGTCTAATATTTGGAAGCTTGTATGGAAAGAATGGTAGGCTGGGCTAAATCCTGTGGATAACAGAGAGCAGATTCAATACCTCCATTTTGGTGCTCCATCTTCTGTGGGAATACAATACTGCTTATTTTGCTTTTTCTAGCCTTTTCCCTAGAGGTTCATCAATTTACTATGCCCCCAGAGGTCTCCTTGTTCTTGCCAGCATTATAATCCTTTTTGAAAGTGAAAGTCACTCAGTCGTGTCTGACTCTTTATGACCCCATGGATTATACAGTCCATGGAATTCTCCAGGCCAGAATTTCCCTTCTCCAGGGGCTCTTCCCAACCCAGGGATCAAAATCAGGTCTCCCACACTGCAGGCAGATTCTTTACTTACTATATCAGAATCTGCACTTTAATAAGATCATGGTCATTTGTATGCAGTGCCTTAAGGGTTTATAATCTTGGCCCAAATCAGGACTGCGTTTGTGAAATGCAGCTTAACTATACAGTAACAAACCAATAAGCAGTTATTATTTTGAACCCAAACCTTTCCAAAGTTATCATATCTCGCTGTGTACCTGAACAGAGTGCACCATGGTGGTAAAGGTCAACAATGTGTTGCTGGACATGAGTGGAGAGAAAGCTGATGAACTGTGCAGTAGTTTTAAGAAGATACTACTTCCTTTTTGCAAAGTTCAAACAAAAGAGAAAAGGAGAATGGGATCAGAAAAGTTACCTAGGTGTCTTAAGGGGCTACTTCTCAGGGCATGGCCTATTTTGTCTCAACAATCTTTGGGAACTACAGAAAATGATAGAAGGGTAGATACTCTCACTTTTATTGTTGATGATTTGCAATGCATCAAAGGAGACTGACATTGATAAACTAAACCATATTTCCTGAAATTATTTCAGTTTGTCGGAGAGAGCTTCCTTGATGCACTGTTTAATATTGAGCTACAAAGTACCATGGTATGGTGTATATCGTGTTTAATTCCCCAGAATCCATACCATTCCAGCCAATGAGTCTCCAAGGCAGTCACAGAAATTCCATCTCTCTTGACAGTAATTTAGTTCAGGGCTGGGCAGGCATAAGCCACTTTGGACCAAAGAGAGATGCTAGGGGAGACTAGCCAAGGACATCTGAGAGGAGCTTCCTCAGTGTTAGAAGTGACCTGGGAGAAGGCTCCCCTCACTTAAGAGACGTGAGCGAGGGAGGGTGGGGTGCAGGTTACTACCTGTAGCCATCTGGTAACTACAAAGGGCGCATGCTATAGGGTGAAGCCAGCCCTAGAGGCTTGAGAAGAAACTAGTTCTTTTTTAAATCTTTTTACAAATTTCAAATCCACACAGGGAAGAAACAGAAAGAATTCAAGTCCCTGATGTCACTATTGAATCCCTGAAGCTAACCCTATTTCTTGACTTCCTGTTGCATGTGTTATTGTGTGATCTCCCTGCCTAAGTTGTCAGTTTGATGTGAAGTTCATTGCTGCCCACAGCCATAAGCATCCTTACTGCTAAAAATCACTGGCAAGAATCCTCTCTTCATGGCGAGCACAGCACAACGGCATAATTAGCATGGATTCACAATCGTCATTTCTGAAGTGATGCTATTTAAAATCAGAGGCACTTATCCCAGGTGAAAGAATACAATTTTCACCAACTCTAATGAGATTCAACAATTACAGCAGAGTAATTTTGAAAACAGATGTCATGACACTCCCATCTTGTGCAAAGCTTATTTTAGTATTTTTATTGGCAATTCTTCACAAGGTGCTCAAGGCTGCTGTCACTGTAATTGATAAGACTGATTGCATCATGAAGAACATTAACATTCTAATTTCATTTCAACTTTTAGACCATATGTATTGAGTAGACTCTATGGGAGGCTCTCATTATTTTCACTTAGGCTCCAAACAGGGCTCAGTTTTCCATTTTATCTCTACCTTTAACCATTCACAGTACCACATGTCTTAACATGTCTAAAATTTGCATCTCAGGGAAGAAAGTGATTTTAGAATCTTGGCAAGCTGGTAACAGATTAGATCTATTAGGGCTGGAAATGAAAGTCTGTGGTCATTATTCCTAAAAAAGAGTCAGTGAGTCACATTTTTGAAGCTAATACATAACGTTCTTGTCAAGTATTAGTGTTCATCATTCCCGACGTGTTAGTTCTTTTCCCTCAGCTAGCCCTTCCTTGTTTATGCTGCTAATTCAAATCTTAACTATCCCCTGATTTTTAAGACTTAGTTCAAGTAAAATTTCTTCTTTAAACTTTCTCTGAGTTACATCATAGACTGGAGGATAGCAGGGGCCATATTGACAAAGCTGGGTCCTCAATTTCAGCACTCAGCAGCAGAGAGCAATTAGACAATCAATATTGTATAACCCTCGTTCTAAGTTCTAGATTCACCCTGCCTTCTGAGCCTTAGTATTCTTATCTGTGAAATGGGAAAATTGAAAGTATATAACTCAAAAAGTTGCTATAAGGATGAAATGAGATAGTCCAAATAATGTCTTAATCCAGTGCCTAGCACATGGAGAATGTTCAATAAAAGTTGTTATAATTATAGTTTTCATATAATATTTCAATGATCAGAGATAAATATACCTAGGGGAGGGTACAGAATTCTCTCTATATATTGCTCTAACTTTGCTTATTAAAAAATTCTGTGTTTTATTCCCTTGGTTCAACTTAGGCTCAGAGTTTCATATATAATGATGGAAAGTTTTGCTTAATCAAATCATTTGATATATTCCCAGTTAAAAAATAACTGTTTTGCTGATGTGGACATCTTACATATATATGCACATGTAGAATCAAGAGTCATAAGTGACAACCAGCCTCTGAATTTCCTTTGAGATTTTGAGTAGCAGCAACAGTCTATTCAACAAATGGACAAGTAGATACCAACCATCTATTGCTTAAAGGGCATGGAGTGACTCTTTGACAGCTGTGGGAAGGAAAAAGAGGACATGCAAAAAACAGCAAGTTTTCATAAATGAATGCTTCATGGGTTGTATAGGGAAAGTAGTTTATATTAGAGGCAGAAACAATTGTCTTTCAAGATAAATGAGGACCAGTTAACATCCCAAATTTATTTTCATTTTGTAGTTGCCTCAAGTTAATATCCTCTCTCATTTCTGAATTATCCTTTTGGGAGAATACAGAATACTTGCTGCAGTCTAAACTATGAAATTTAGGTATGAATTCTGGCTTCACCACTAACCCCCTGGGTGACCTTGGGCAACTCATTTAACTTTTTTTTTTTTTTTACTTTTCGTTTTTTCTTAGCACCATTTTTTTTTTCCAGCAAAAGGGACTACATTATCTCTTCTATTATCCAGTTTTGTACATTAAGGGGCTAAACTCGACTTGTAGCTTCTCCCATTAAAAACTGTTCTTTTCTTTTGTTTCAGGAAGACTTTTTAGGTAACTAATTCCATTGTAAGCCTTAGTCAGTTAACCACTGTTGGAAATTCTATTAATATTAAGAAAAAATACCACTACTCAACAATTCTTTCCATTATTTTCGGTTACATGAGTGAAAGTAATAAGCGAAATTAGAGATCATCCAGGAAGTTATCCAGTATTTCTGAAAATTGTTTGACTAGAGTGTTCATTTCTTGTGGAACACATCAGGGATGAATTTAGGGGGAAACACAAGCCAGTATATTAATAGTATTTACCAGGCAAGTGGTCACAATAAAGATTAAAGATGTGAGTGGAGTTGCTTAGCTAACTCTTGCTACTGATTTTTTGTTGCAAATGAGATAACATATGCAGAAGGCTTTGGAAATTCTAATGCCCTGTGTATAAAGAAAACACAGGAGAAGTTTTGTCATAATAGGGTTGATAAAATAGAGCATGTGGATTTTTAAAAAAAAATCCTGTCAAATAAAATACCACAAAGAAATTTAAAGGCAATCAATAAAGCAAGAAAAAAATATTTGCAATACACATCAGAAAGAACTAATTTCCCTATGTAGAAATTGGTCATGCAAATCTGTAAGAAAAGACCAACAATCCAATAGAAAAATTGTCAGAGGCACAAAGAGTTAATCAGTTCATAGAAAATAAAGGATAATCAGTTTTGCTCCTAGTTAAGAAAATGAATATAAAACAAATCAGTCACCATTTCCTACCTGTCAGGTTGGCACATGATTTTATGGTACCCAGTTTTGGTGTGGTATGAGGAAACAGACACTTGGGACAGTCTCTTTTGAGGACAATTTATTAGTTTCTGTCAAGTTTGCAAAGTTCCATGACATTTAACTCAATAATCCCTTTCCTAGAAATTTGTCTTAATATACATTTACACACACATATATATACAAAGCCATATATTTGAGACTATTTATTGTAGCATGGTTTAACAGTAAGAGGCTGAAAAAGAAAACTTCACCATCTGTCACTGGGGACTGGATAAAATACATTATGGGACACCTGTACAGTGGCAAACTGCAGGCAAGAAAAAAAAATAGGTCATTGGAATGATCTCTATGAGGCATTATTAATTAGAAACAGCATTTAGATTGGCTGATACGGAGACATTTCAACCAAATGCAATGTGTGGACCTTATTTGAAACCTTAAACCAAATCAACTTTAAAAGTGCAATTATGAACCATTTGGGGAAATTTGGACACTGGATATTTTGATGATGTGAAATAGTTATTGTTTTTAGGTTTGATAATGATGTTGAGGTTTTATTTAAGGAAGAGCCCTTAAATTACAGACATGCATAATGAACCATTCTGGACGAAGTGATATGGTGTTTGGTATTTGCTTAATACTAATCTGTGGGTTGTGAAGATGAACAGTCTGTTAATCCGTGGGAAGGAAGGAGTGGATGGATGATAGAAACATGGAGTTTAGTGAAAAGAACCATACAGTGATACTATTCTTCTGCTACTTGAGTGCTTGAAATTTTCCCTAAGAAAAAACCAAAACTGAAAGTTAAAAACTGAAGTGTGAAACATTCAACTAAAAAGTTAAAAGTTAAACAAAACAAAAATGAAAAAGCACAGTGGGTAATACAAGTGTAGTTATCCGACAACAAATCTGCATAGAAAACTTCTGGGGAAAAGCCCTGCTGCTGCTGTTTTCCTTCTTGGGAGGGCTGATGTCATCCTAAAATAGAAGGAATCCTTACTTACTTTTCATTATTTTTATAACTTTTTGAAAGAAAGAATAAAAACGAAGTGATATACAAATATTAAGCCTCCTACTATAAATAATGTATGCCACAGTTAAGTCCAAATAAGGGAATGTGCTCAGCAGGGCTATCTGCTGATTAGCACGTTTATTATTTCAGGTCCTGCTTAGACTTCTACTAACATGGTAATTATTTTAATTAAAGTCTTCAGTTTTCTTGCAGTCATTTAGTACTTGGTAGAATAGGGTGATGGAGAAGGCAATGGCACCCCACTCCAGTACTCTTGCCTGGAAAATTCCATGGATGGAGTAGCCTGGTAGGCTGCAGTCCATGGGGTCGCAAAGAGTCAGACACAACTGAGCCACTTCACTTTCACTTTTCGCTTTCATGTATTGGAGAAGGAAATGGCAGCCCACTCCAGTGTTCTTGCCTGGAGAATCCCAGGGACTGCGGAGCCTGGTGGGCTGCTGTCTATGAGGTCGCACAGAGTCGGTCACGACTGAAGTGACTTAGCAGCAGCAGAATAGGGTGATATATCACCCTATATATAGGTAAACACTATTCTTATTTATTTATATATAATTAAATATCAATATAATATACATTTAATTAAAATACATTTTTTATATGCAGGCATACCTCGGAGATATTATGGGCTTTCTTCCAGACCACTTCAGTACAGCAAGTCACATGAATTTTTTGACTCCCCAGAGCATGTAAAAGTGATGTTAACACTCTCCTGTAGTTTACTAGGTATGCAATAGAATTAAGTCTAAAAAAGCCATGTACATTAAACATAATGCTCTTGAAGAAATGGCGCCCATAGACTTGCTCGATGCAGAATTCAATTTGTAATAAACACAGTATCTGTAAAGTGCAATTAAACAAGGTATGCCTGTATTGGATATATATTTAATTAATATATATAACTAAATCTGCAGATTTGATTTAATTCATTAAACATTTATAGGAATGTGTATCAATTTTTCAAATAGAAATACAATGGACATCCATTGTCTAGATTTTCCCATATTAGCTTCATCTGTTTTGTCTGAAGTGTTTTAAAGTAACTTACAGATATGTTACAACTCACCCCTTAATAGCACAATATGCATCTCTCAGCTGTGTCCAGTCTATGAATAAATCCCTCAGAGGGATTCTTCATTTCTGTTATGGTGCTTTTTGATCTCTCGCATTTCTTTTTATTCCTTAGGCTTTCCATGTCTCTGTTTTATATTGCTCATCTATTTTCTTTCCCATCTATTCTTGTGTGCTCTTTTGTCCATGTGAGACCTTAGCATATTCATCAGAGTTGTTTTAAATGGGCTGATAATTCCAAAATTCCTGCTGTATCTGGTTCCGATGCTTGCTCTGTCTTTTCCAACTGTAGGTGTTTTTTTTTTTGCCTTTTAGTATACATTTGTTATTTTTTCTTGATAGCCAGACAGGGTGTATGGGGTAAAAGGAACTGATATCCACAAGCCTTTAGCAAAGTGGTGATAGGGGTGTCAGAGGGGGTGGTGGAGAGTTAGCTGTCAGTTAACCAGATGCAATTGTCCCCAGCAGCAGCACCACCCCATCCCGCGCCCCGCCACCCAGTGATGGAAGTGGGGCAGTGATGGGAAGTTCAGAGCAGTGGAAGGAGAAATTTCTCCAAGTGGGTTGGGAAGGGTCTGGTTAAGGCTCTCTCCCTCCCCCCTCTCCTTTCCACCCACTGGGGGAGCCACGACCATCTCCCCCACCTCCACAGATCCACACCAAGGCTGTTCTCACCAGCTGCTGTAGATGACAAATGAGGCAAATGTACAGAGTCTGCATCCTTTTTGCCTGCACCTTAAAAAAAATTATTTAATTTATTTGGAGGCTAATTACAATATTGTAGTGGTTTTTGCCATACATTGACATGAATCAGCCATGGGTGTACATGTGTCCCCCATCCTGAACCCCCCTCCTCCTCCCTCCCTCCCCTCCTCACCTTTTTGATAAGACGGGACAGCATGGCTAGAGTGGGCCGGGGTTGGGTACTCCGCTTCCTCTGGATCACTTAGGCTCTGGTGAAATCGTTTCACCTGAGGGTAGACTGTGTTAAGAAAGAATGCTCTGCTGTCTATCAAAATGGTTCCTTTCCCCTGCCTCCCATCAGAAGCACAAGGGGATTTTTCTCTGCTACTTACAACTGACATCCTGCTCGAGCTCCTGGAGTTAGAACTCATAAAAGCGCGGGGGCCCTGCTATGACCGGGTCCGCTAGGAGCCTGAGTTTTTTCCACTTTGAGCTGACAGCAATTCCTCAGTTACAGTTCTGGCTCCCACAGAAGCTGCAGCTCTTGAACTTATGCCCTGGTAGGCTGTGATTCTCTATTTGTCTGTCTCTCCAGTTTGCCATTTGCAGGGGATCTGTGGCTCAGCGGTAGAGAATCTGCCCGCTAATGCAGGGCGACTCAGGTTCAATCCCTGGGTTGGGAAGATCCCCTGGAGAAGGGAATGGCAACCCACTCTAGTATTCCTGTCTGGAGATTCCCATGGACAGAGGAGCCTGGAGGGCATGGAGTCACGAAAGAATCAGATATGATTTAGCTACTAAACAACAACAACAACAACTACTTTCCAGTTTGGGGGCACAGCAGTTTGCCTTGTGACCTCATTTCTTTTATGAAACTAAGAAGAATTGTTGATTTTTTATTTATTTGTTTTAGCTGTGCTGGGTCTTCATTGCTGCGTGCGGGCTTTTCTCTAGTTGCCATGAGCGGGAGCTACTCTTCGTTGCGGTGCTCGGGCTTCTCATTGTGGCAGCTTCTCTTGTTGTGGAGCATGGGCTCTAGGGCACGCAGGCTTCGGTAGTTACGGCTCACAGGCCCTAGAGTGTGGGCTCAGTAGTTGTGGCACTCAGGCTTAGTTGTTCCGAGGCATGTGGGATCTTCCCGGACCAGGGATCAAACTCGTGTCCCCTGTATTGGCAGGCAGATTCCCATTCTCTGTGCCACCAGGGAAGTCCCAGAGTTGTTAACTTGTTTTGGTGTGTTCAGTTTTGTACTTGTTAGAATAGATTGCTGACTTCCAAGCTCCTTATACATGGATCCAGAAACTGGAAGTACCTTCCCCACCCCCACCCCAACACTGAGCTGCCGAAACCCCCACAGTGAATTATGGCTGTATGGAGACGAGTAGCACTGTCCACTGCGGAGCACTGGGTGGTGTCCTGCAGGTCTCCTGCTAGTGGGTACTGGTGATTCTCCCTCCGCGCACACAGCCCTGGTGTCCCACAGGATGGCCAGGTGTTACCAGTACAGGCGTCCCACTACACAGTACTCCTTTACCACTTTCCTGAGTCCAGGAGTCCTCTGCTTGCCAAGCCACTCAGGAAAGGGAGTCCCTCTTTTGTAATACCCCCCACCCCCCGCCTTGATGCAGACCACGAGTTCCCACCTACTCTGTGCAAAGATGGTTGACATTTATCCAAAGCCTTTGGTGATCAGTGGAACCCAGTGTGAAGCTCTGCTTGCAACCATAATTTCAGAAGGGTTCCAGTTCCTGGACGTGTTCAGGTTTTACCTTGTGGGGTCATTTTACTTGTCTTGCTATGCCCTATATTTCTGTAAACTGGAAGTCAGATCTTCAGGCTGTAATTCACACAAAGCATTTCTTGGGAGGAGTATGTATACATCATATAACTATGATGTATATTTCCTACCACATCACCTCAGGGGCTTCATAAAGTCTGATTGTTCATTATTAGTGAAAACGTTGATTGATCACTGGGTTAAAGTGATGACAGCCTGATCTTGCTCTTGTTATATTTTCCTCCTGGCATGCAGTGTGTAATCTCTGGGGTGACTCTCTGATACCATGTGATTATCCAATTCCTGGTCAACAATTTACCTAATGAATTTAACATCTGTGGATAATCTTTGCCCTAATGAAGGACTACATAAGACTTCTGATTGGTGGTTTTCTAATCCTACCATTCGTTCTACATTTTTCAGCTGCCATCTACTTTGAGGAAGAGCCTTCTCACAAGTTGTGTCAATTTGGTTACTCTGAAATATAACTCCTCTTGCAAACTGAAATAAATGTTTCTTTTTCTTCAGTATATATTCTAGGGTAAAGAGTAGGTGGAATAATCTCCTCCAATGATGGCAAATGAGTGTTTGTTCTTGATTTCTTGTTACAGACTCACGGATTGAATACAGTTAGTGAATTTCAATTAATAATAGTCACATATGTATTTTTTGGAAGGCATGTGATTTTTCTTTATTGCAGCAGAGATTTATAAACTTGCCAGCTAATTTTGATTGGAATATTATGAAAATTAGTTAGCCTTCTTTAAGTATAAACCCTTATTATATTATTTGATTCTTAAAGAGCCCTGCATTTGGACAGTGAAACTCCTTCAAGCAACCTTCTTTTGATTCAATCCCAATAGTCTTTGAGTCCTTCCCTGCTTTTTGGCTCATCAGGTCGTCTCCATGTTCACCTAGTATTTTCCATATCCCATACCTGGAAACAGCTGTTTCTCCAAAGACCTCTGCTTCTTTTTAGTAGTTAATGGCACGTAGGAATCACTTTGTAGCATGTCATTGTCTCCAAGTGCTATAGGCAGACAGGCTTAAAACACACACACACACACACACACACACACACACACACACACACACGATGAGTTTGTATTGAGTTTTCCCAGCATTCTTACTTATTTGGTTTTATACTTAGGGATCTTTTCTCTTACACTGGAAAATCATGGATTCTATCATTTATTTACTTTATTCTTTAATGTGCAAAAATGATTTCAAAATGACAATACAGTAATACCACTAACCATAAAACTATTGAATACCATTTAAGATTTTTTTTTGCATTTCTTTTTTTCCTTGTAATATATGCTCCAAGGATGCAGGTCAAAATGCTTTGTAATACAGCCAATGAAATAATAACCTTCTCTGGTTATATTGCCAATTTGATAAGTTCACTTGTTTCAGTTTGTTTTCAATCTTAGGGCATTTTTTTCTTTTGAAAGTCTGAATTTTTTCTTATTTTAATTGCAGAGGACACCATTAGTTTTCATGGACATGAGTTCTTAGGCATCTCTCAAATAGTTAACCTCCCCCAATGGACCACTACATAGAACTTCTAATTCTTGAATTTTTCAGTTGATTCTCCAGTCTCTACATAATGGCCTCCTTGTAAACTTTTATATTAATTATACAGTTAAAGGGCTTCAATTACAGGTACTTACTGAGTTCAGATAATTACCTGAAATTATTTCCTGTATTTCCACCCCTTTTAATGTCTTCCCCACAAATTCCAGTTATTTACATTTATATATGCTTTAAGGGTCTTAAAACTGATGGTAGAATACCAACTGGAAGGTCAGTCATAGGATTCAAAGGAAGAATGGAACAAAAGGCCTCTGGATGTGTCTTATTCTATAGAGAAGTCTTCTCACTCTCAGGAGCGTTTTTTTTTTTTTTTTTTTCTTCAGCTGCTGCACACTCACATGGCTGGGAACATTCTTTCGCGTTGGATCCATCTTGATTGGTTTGTTTCCCATGCCTGACTAGTCACGAAATATTTTTAGTATCTTTCCTGTTTGGAGGCGTAGGATTTCATTTCCCAAGTCAATCCCTGTCCATGTTGGACTCCCTTTAAAACAAAGATAAGCAAAAACAAACTTCTTCATGATTAAAAACTTCACAAGGAGTCTTCTGAGCAAATATGAACTGATTGACTTTAGTTCATATAATTTTATCCAAGAAGATTAAATATAGTTGTTTTCTAGCACAAACTAATTAGCTTCTCCCTTGTGTCCACTGATAGAACACACATTTTGCTTTCATAAAGACAACACAGTTTTCATGGTAATGTGCCTCTGGCTCTTGAAAAGAGTAAGGAAAGTTGCTGTTGAAAAATTGATTGCCTTCTGCTCCCTTTTTAGATTATAGAATAAAATACTGAAGGTTTTCTTGCAACATGCAATTTGAATGTATTTGCCTTTGAAGAACTAAGGTAGAAAAGACTAAAGAAAGAAATCAATCATTAAAATCCCTATAGAAAATATGAAACTAGAAATAAAAACCAGAAAACAAGAAATACAAATGACAAGTACAGTATTAGTGGTTAAGCACTACAAATGAAATTTATGCAGTGATGAAGAATTTTCTGTTTATCTAAAAATGTGATTTTCCCCCCTTACATACAATACTTGGTAATGATAAAGGTGTGGTGAAATCATCACTTACAAAATAGATGTTGGGAGTCCACATTTGTCATCCTTTCTGGAGGGCAGATTGGAAATATGCATCAAAAAGCTAAATACTCAATTCCCAAGGATGTATCCTTAGGATATAATTGGAGTGTGAGTGCTCATTTATGGGAAACAATATTCATTGTAGCACTATTTATTTTGACAAAGAATTAGAAATAAAAGAGATGTAAAGACAAACTGGTTATATTAATTATGTTCATCGATATAGTGACAGCCTAGGTAGCTTTTAAAATTTTTGAAAGAATATATGATAGCGTAGGAGATTTTCAATTGAACTAAGTGAAAAAAGGAAGATGCTATAAATTATGGTAGCAATTTTGTAAACAAAAACAAAAAGCAAAAAACAACACCTTCCTTCCCTCACATTTATATATGTATATATGAATTATTGGAAGGAAATAGACTAATATAAAAAAATAATATGATTTTCTTTTTTATGA
The DNA here is from genome assembly GCF_963930625.1 of Muntiacus reevesi. NCBI lineage: Eukaryota > Metazoa > Chordata > Mammalia > Artiodactyla > Cervidae > Muntiacus > Muntiacus reevesi. The sequence continues at coordinate 13,009,813 of NC_089271.1, read as the reverse complement.
CTTTAGTATTTTCCAATTTTTTAAACATAAAGACACATTCCTCTATAAAAAATAAATTGAAGATGGCTTCAAAAACACGCATTAGGATAAGCATGTATACCTTTTCCTTCCAATCAATACCTGCCAAAATGTATACAGAGAACAAAATTTACATTCAAAACCTTACAAAGAAACTAGGAAAGACTCACTTTTTACCAGGTCTCTGGAAAACAATGATCAGGCACAAAAAAATTAATCAAAATTGAGAGAGGACTTCATAGGTCATGGCAACTTTTCTGTATGGGAGACTGGTGCAGAGTTACTGGAAGTGAGAGATGAAGGTTCTGAGAACCAGAGCAGGGCAGGGGTGAGGTGTGAGTGGGCTTTAGCAAGATTGACTGATGAGCATAATTTGTTTAAGCCTTTATTTGGTGTTGTGTAGTTTGTAGTTGAATCTAAACAGATACAATGATATAAACAAACAATTTTAATGTAAGTAACTGGGTTAAAAATCACAGACACAGTCACAAAACTGGGAGAATTTTCTCTCATCTCCCAGAAAATTGTTCGGAGATATTATTCCATTTTCATTTAAAATTTTAAATTTATTATATTTTAAATAGTTGAGATATCTCCTGGAGGAGGGAATGGCAACCCACTCCAGTATTCTTGCCTGGAGAATCCCATGGACAGAGGAGCCTGGTGGGCTACAGTCTATGGGGTCTCAGAGTCGGACATGACTGAGCCACTGAGCCCATAATGTGCCCAGATGCTCAAGTACTTTGTATATTTAGTGTTTCTTGAAGATGTTGTTGTTGTTGTTCAGTCGTTCAGTTGTGTCCGACTCTGCAACCCCATGGACTGCAGCATGCCAGGTTTCCCTGTCCTTCACCAACTCCCATAGCTTGCTCAAACTCATGTCCATTGATACCATCCAACCATCTCGTCCTCTATTGTCCCCTTCTCCTCCTGCCTTCGATCTTTCCCAGCTTCCTTGAAGATGAAGAAGGCTTAATTGAGAGATAAGCAGAAATTGTTGGATCAGGTTTCCTAGAATTAAAAAAAAATATTTTGTTGTAGTAAGAATACAACATGAGATGTATCCTCTTAACACATATCAAGTGTACAATACGTTATCACTGACCATAGGTACAATGTTGTATCACAAATCTCTAGAGTTTATTCATCTTACTTAACAAACTTTATGCCTGTTGATCAATAACTTACCATTTCTCCCTCCCTCCAACCTCTCTCCAAAGACCATTCCAGTCTTTGATTTTATGAATTTGATGATTTTAATTGTCTCAGTGATGTATGGAATCATACAGTACTTTCTGTATCTGGCTTATTTTCACTGAGCATAATGTCCTTAAGGTCTTCCATGTTGTCACATATTGCAGAATTTCCTTCTATTTTTTAACCTGTTAAAAGATAACTGAGGCACATTAAATTTTTAAGACTTACTTGAGCAAACAAATAAAGCAGTGTCAAAAGTGACAGTGATTAGGGGCATTCCACCGGCAGGAGCTAAAGCTGTCCTTCACAGAGCAGGACAGAGGGTTTTACAGAGCAGATGTGGAAGTAAAGGAAAGAAATTACTGATTTAATTGGTTTGGGAAAGCCTGGTTGGTTATTTGTGATTGGTACTAAGTTTTGAGTTCTTAACCTTGAGGCATTTCTAGGAATTAACTCTGGCTTAGATTTCAGTCTGCTTATGTAGGCTGCCAAGGCATTACAGCCACCTCAATTTAATGCCTCTTTGTTTAGTTACTGTAACAAGGCTGACTATGTGCATATCACATTTTCTTTATCCAATAATCTATCGATGGGCATTTATGTTGTTTCTGTATCTTTGTTGTTCACTTGCTCAGTTGTGCCCGACTCTTTGCGACCCCATGGACTGTCAGGCTCCTCTGTCCATGGGGTTTCCAGGCAAGAATACTGGAGTGGGTTGCTATTTCCTCCCCTATGGGATCTTCCCAACCCAGGGATCAAACCCACATCTCCTCCATTGGCAGGTGGATTCTTTATCACTGAACCACCATGGAAGCTCCTTCTATATCTTAGCTAGTATGAATAGTGCTGCAATGAACATGAAAGTGCTAAAACTTTCTTTGAGATCCTCATTTCAATTCTTTTGGATAAATACCCAGAAGTGGAATTGCTGGGTCAATTTTAATTATTGGACTAACCTCCATACTGTTTTCCATAGAGGCTCTACTGTTTTGTGTTCCCACTAACAGTGTGAATGGGTTCCAGTTTCCTAGAAAAGCTTTTTTTTTAAAGTGGGAATTGACTCAGGAGGCCAGTGCCCCTTTCTTGTCCTGTTTTTTCCTTCCTTCTTGACCTAATGTGTATTTCTCTTTGACTTATCAATATGGATGGTAATTCTAACTTACAATTGTTGATATTCAAATATTGAGAAAACTCTTGAATTACTAGAATGAATGAAACTGGTTAAGATGACATATTTCTATGCACACTGATAGATTTTCTGAGGACATTTTACTTAATATTTTTGCGCTGGTATTTGAAGATATTTAGCCAAAGTTTTCTAGTGCTTTCTTTTTCTTTCTTTTTTAAATTTAATTTTATTTATTTATTTTTGGCTGTGCTGGGTTTTTGTTGCTGCACAGGTTTTTTCTCTAGTTGCAGTCAGCGGGACTTCTCTCTAGTTGTGGTGTGTGGGCTTCTCTTTGCAGTGGTTTCTCTTGTTGTGAAGCATGAACTTTAGGGCACACGAACTTTAGTAGTTGCAGCTCTTAAGCTCTAGAGCACAGGCTAAGTGGTTGTGGCTCACAGGCCTATTTGCTCTGTGGCATGTGGGATCTTCTTGGATCAAGGATTGAACTTGTGCTCGATTGACAGGCTCACTCTTTACCACTGAGCCACCATGGAAGCCCTACTGCTTTCTTTTTCAGTTGTTGGGATGACTGTTTTATCTTTATCTGCTAAATGCAGTCTGATCTTACCTTGGCAAGCTCCTTCCCCCACCAAGCAATAAGATTGTAGAAAGGTTCTCTAACATGGTTCTCTATCCTTTTCTTCCACCTCAGTGAGAAAGAGACTCAGGGTAATCAATCAAATTAATCTGTCCTTCTGACCACAGTGACTGTAGGCCAGTATATGACCCAAATAAGTCAATCATCCTCTTCCTAAGGTTCAACGTATTGACACTGCTTCCTCAGCAACGTGGGAGAAGAGATAGTAAATCCAGAAAGCAAAGAGAAGCAGAGATGAAAAGTCAGAGGTGGATAGAGATCAATCCTTGGTGATAGTTCAATCAAGGATCCAGTCATTCTTGATCTAACCATTAAGTGTTCAGTTATATTAACCACAAATTCTCCAGGTTGCATAAGCTAATTATGATTTGGTTTTCTCACTTGTGACCAAAAGAATACTGATAAATAGACTTGATGTACATTTGTTCGTTGGAACAGATTAAAAGTATTATGGCAGATGCATGCAGTAGAGAATTGTTTACCTTTTAGAAAGGATATTGCCGATCTACATTGATATGGAAAGACGCTAATGACACATTATTGAGTGAAAATCATCAGTCTTTGAAGTGTGATTCCATTGAAGTAAAATAACATATATATGTATATACAATCATCCTTAGGATCCATGAGGGATTGGTTCCAGGAGCCCTACCCCGCCACCCCACATATACCAAAATCCATATACCTTATATAAAATGGAGGGTACGGCTGACCCTCCATATCCCTGGATTTCACATCTGTGGATTCAACCAAGAGTGGGTAGACATTTTTCTGGTTGTTTGAGTCCATGGTTGTGAAAGATGCAAGTTCAGAGGGCTAACTGTATATTAACTGGGGGAAAAAAAATCTGTTTGTAAGTATGGACCTGCATGGTTCAAATCCATGTTGTTGAAGGATCAACTGTATATGTGTATGTGTATTTATATACATACGTGTATAATTTTTAATTCTCAATGAGAAAGTGTTAACAAAAAAAAAAAAAAAATAAGAACTCAGTGAGAAGCTTGGTGAAGCAGGCCAAAAATGACTTGTTGAGTTTTGTTCCTTCATGTGATTTTACTTAAGACTGAATAGTGGGAACTTTAGGAATTAAATTTAGGTGATAAGTTGTTTAAAAAAAGTAGTCCTGGAGCTGAATTTGTTGTTTTTCTATCAAAAGAAAGCTGTGTCACTCAGGCATGAGTTCAGTGCATCTCTGAACAGAAATTAGAAGAGTGAGATGAACTACAGGGGAAGAAGGAAGAAGAAGTACACCATATTAGGCAAGTCCTGAGGACAGTTCTCTGGTTAGCACAGGAGGCAGGCCCCTTGTGATAGGGTTGCTTTTAAGTTTTGTGTCGCTGATACCAGAAAGGTGCTTTCAAACAAGGTTGGTATGGATTAAGATGCTAGTGAGCCCAGGGTCATTCAGAGGATGCGCTCATATCCTCCTGCTCAGTGGCTGACTGTTCCATTAATAGTTGTCATCCGACCTCTATCGAGGCCATAACTAAATAAGCATTTGTACCTGGACAGTTTGTGATCATTCTACCTCTTTATCACCCCGTGAGAAGGTTAGTTTGGCATGTGAAATGCGAGCTGATAAGGTGGCCACTATAATGGAACAGGGAATTCTCTTTCTGGAACTTAGGGTCAGGATGACCAAAAGTCAGATGAGACCTTAAGGGTTGGAGGTAGTCTGCTAGTAGAGGCTGGGAGTAAGACTGAGAAATCCCTCTTCCAAGGGACCCTAATGATAGGTCTTCATTTGGGTCCTGCTATCAAACTATCCTGTTATTTTTAGTTTTTAAAAAAATTATTATTGCCAGCATTACAGGAAAGTCCAGTGTAAAGGCATCACCTGGTTTGTGTTATGCTGATGAGAGATACAGAAGAGGGTATATCCTTCACTTGTGAGGCAGACAGTGATGGGACCTAGTGTTCCCTGGTGAGAAGGTCAAGCGAGAAAGCAGTCACCTGGCAAGGACAGCAGTGTCCTGCAGAGCTGGGACCCCACTAACACTACTCTGCTGCTGGGTGAGGGTGGGGGTGTGCAGCAGGCTGACCATGTAACAAGGATGTAGGAGTGGAATGTACTCACCAGCACGTGTGAAGCGCTCCCTGGAGCCTCTCATAAGACCAGAGGGAGACCCTTGGTGATAAAGATATATAGGTGAATGAGCCCAGTAGTTCCACATGGGGTGTGTGTGTATGTGTGTATGTCTACCATGAGAGACAAAGCAGAAGGGAAATTGAGAGCAAGCAATTTGGAAGGATGTTTAAATGTTCCAACTAATTAACTGTGGTGTGACTTCGACTGGTTTTTAATTTCTTCTTTGTGCTTTTCTGATTGTTTGACTTTTCTTTTTAAATGATGAAAATATATTGTTAAAATATTTTTACAGGGCTGAGAAAGGAGTCGAGTTCCCAGGTTAGCTCATTTATAGCAGCTCTTAGTAGGAATTACATTTTCTATTTCAGGTTATGGGTTTAACTTAGCCTTTGGAAAATATTCCTCACAATGTAGAAACATCAGTGAACTCTTTTGTGAGACAAGGGTCTAGATTTTCTCCTTCCTATTCAATAGCTACGTGACCTCAGATGAGTTTCTTTACTTCTTGAAACTATTTCCTTATCAGTAAAGTCATCGTGTATGCATGCTCAGTCACTCAGTTGTATCTGATTCTTTGTGACCCCATGGACTGGAGCCTACCAGGTTCCTCTGTCCGTGGAATTTCCCAGGCAAGAATACTGGAGTGGGTTACTATTTCCTCCTCTAGGGGATCTTCTCAACCCAGGGATCAAACCCATGTCTCCTGCATTGGCAGATGAATTCTTTACCACTGAGTCACCGGGGAAGCTCTTACCAGTGAAAGAGAATAGTAATTTCCACCCAATGGAATGGTAGTAAGATCTAATTGAATTGTATGCACATGCTATGAGTTATTATGAAAATGTAAGGTTTTATTAGTGTTATTATTATTATTGTTACTTGTACTGAAATTATGATGATGTCACGTTTCAGGGAAATAATTTGCTTTCCCAATTGGATATCTGGTTGCTAACAATGATAAAAAGGCTTAATATAAGCTGTCAAAAGAAAGCAAATAAAACTTAGGTCAAAAAAGAGGAATTGGATTTGTGAACTGGAATTTAATATGTAATGCATGAAATGCCTTACAGAGATGACTTAGAGCACTCAATAAAACCTTTTGGTTGGTTGATTTGATTTAGAACAGCAAAATCCATGAAAATAAACACTGACCCATCTACCCAGGAAGGGCTTTGCAAATCAAATAGCTTTTGGTCAACAGGCCTGATGACAGACAATATGAGAAATTCAATTTGCTCCACATCTATTTTCATATATTGGCTTGGAATATTCTGGCTTTTTGGGGAGTCTGCAGCAGAAATTGAGTGTTTCATCTGCAAGTTGAAAGTATGAGTCAGTTTAGTGAGCAAAGAAATATAAGCTGTATCATTGCTTAGGAAGATAATGTGAGGCATAAATGGTATACATGGGTGAGGCCTAAACGGAATACTGTGAGCCCAGATACATTTATTCTGGTCAAATGTTCCGAAAACTATTTTCAATACTCTTTTTAAAATACGGCAGGCACCAGAACTCTGATAGTCCAGTAAAAAGACACAGAGCTCAATAAAATGTGGGCAAAAGACTTGAACAGATGTTTCAGTAAGGGTGATATATGAGGGGTCAATAAACACATGAAAAAGTTTTCAGCATTATCAGTCAACAACAAAATGCTAATTAAATACCATTTTTAAATGTGTGAGGTGTTCTTTGGAACCTCTGAGATGGTCTCAGGAAATACTACTTCTTCTTCTGCTGCTAAGTCACTTCAGTCATGTCCGACTCTGCAGCCCCATAGACGGCAGCCCACCAGGCTCCCCCGTCCCTGGGATTCTCCAGGCAAGAACACTGGAGTGGGCTGCCATTTCCTTCTCCAATGCAGGAAAGTGAAAGGTGAAAGTGAAGTCACTCAGTCGTGTCCGACTATTAGCGACCCCATAGACTGCAGTCTACCAGGCTCCTCTGTCCATGGGATTTTCCAGGCAAGAGTACCGGAGTGGGTTTCCATCGCCTTCTCTGAGGAAACACTGCTACTCACTTAAAATTAAAGACACTGACCATACGTAGCATGTGTTGGCAAGGAGGTGCAAGAACTGAATTCTCTTGTGCATTACAGATGGAAATGTGAAATGGTACAAACACTTGGGATCAGTTTCCTTTTCTTCTTTTTTCTTTCTTTTTAAAAAATATATATGTGACTGTGCTGGGTTTCAGTTGCTGCATGCAGGATCTTTAGTTGCAGCATGTGGGATCTCGTTCCCTGACCAGGGATCAAACCTAGGCCCCCTGCATTGGCAGGATGAAGTCCTAGCCACTGGACCGCTAGGGAAACCCCTCCTTTACTTAAGCAGTTAAACACACTCCTTTTGTCCCAGCAATTCTGCTTCTAGGTATTTACCCATAAGGAGTGAAAATGTACCTTCAACAGAGTGGAGTTGAATCAACTCAGCTAGGTCCCAGCCTTGACTCCTGGGGGGGTGGGTTTCATTGGGTTCTGTCATCTTTCTGTGCTCCACCTTCTCATTTTACAAGGATTGGTGAGATTAGGTGGTTTCTCAGTTTACTTAAAAGCTCTATTTATAAGAGTCTGAGAAATAGTCCCTTGTGATATGGCTCTTACTTTCAAAGCCTCAGAAGCTCTGCCCCCCTGGCACCAGCATGTGTAAGGACTCAGATGGCAGGAAGTCCAAAAGGTTTGGTAGCTCTCCAGAAATTGTCCTGTTTTCAGAGGAAAACTTCCCTATCTTCCCATCAGGGCTCAAAGCGAAGAAACAGGTGTGTTAGCATATCTGGAAGTTGCTCTGATCTTGTGTCTGAATACATTAAGAAATCCATTCACCCACAAGTATTTATTAAATACCTCCTGCATATAAGGCATTGTGTTAGGAACTGGCTTTGAGGGAATACACAGCCATGAATAAAACACAATTTTATGTCCTCACAGAAATGCTTATGTGATTAGAATATAGACAAAAATATGACTGTGACAGACATGGCACAGACAAGACATACAAAAAACACCATGAGTCAGAAGGAATTGAGTGATTTGTTCTGACCAGGGAAAGCATAATCAAGGAATTTCTTATGGAGAACAGGGCATAGGAGCTGGGTTTTAACGTGTAGAACAGATTGAGAAGGAGCAGACAGAGGAAAATCCATGTAATATGCCATTCCGTGGTCTATTCTGGGATGGTGGCGAACTGGACACTGCTGGATGGAACATAGCTAGAGCATGGTAGAGGGAAAAGAGATTCAGGTCAAGTAAAAAAAAGCCTTGATGTGCAAGAGTAAGATGTTTGGGTTTTATTTTGGAAACATTTGGGCCCCTCTACTTGATGTTGTTGTTGTTTATTTTTTTAAACAATTTTATTTATTGTCACGGGCTCTTTGTTGTGGTGTGAGGGCTTCCCTAGTTGTGCAGTGCACAGGCTTAGTAGTTGTGGTACATGGGCTCAGTTACCCTGTGGCATGTGGAATCTTTCTTCCCCACCCAGGGATTGAACCCATGTCTCATGCATTTGAAGGCAGATTCTTAACCACTGGACCACCAGAGAAGTCCCTAGGACCTGCTTTCTATTGACAATGTTCCAAAGTGGGATCAGCAAACTATAGCCCATGGGTCACATCTGGCCTGTGGCCTATCTTTGTACAGCCTGTAGGCTAAGAGTGATTTCTTACATTTTTCAGTAGTTGAAAAAAAATCAAAATAAGAATAATATTTCATGACAAGTGAAAATTATTTGAAATTCACATTTCAGTGTCCATAAATACAATTTTATTGGAACACATCTCAGGGTCTATAAATGCAGTGGCCATAAATATAGCTACACTAATTTATTTATATATGGTTGTCTCATGCTACAACAACAGAGCTGAATAGTTGTGACAGAGGCAGTGTGGCCCGCAAAACCTGAAATATTTACAATCTGGCTCTTCACCAAAAGAAGTTTGCCAGCCCCTGGCTTAGATAATCAAAATCTTTAACTTGTTGAAGAACTTCATTTGTTTTTATTGATCACTGTAAATGAAGAAAAAAAAAACACAACTTTTTAGCTATCTGGCCCCTTTTATTTTCTACTCATTCACATTTCATGAAAACCCAGTATGCTGTATTAAAAATTCTTTATAGCCAAAATATGATGTTCTGTGGCAAGGTTTCCCTAAGATGCAAGTTTCAAAAGGAAAGCCCTATAAGTATTCCACACTGCAGACAAATACTGGAGTAACTATAATACGTGACATTATAGTCTGACTAGCAGTCATAAAACATGTAGGTAGCATGACAGTGAACATATATGAGCACTCAAGTGAGTTTATCCAAGGACAGAGCTGGTGAAGTGTGGTGTGGAGTGCTTTCCTCCTGGTGTTTGAGCACAGACTCTCTCTTTCCCAGTCAAGGCCTGCAAAACTTAGTGGCAACCAAGTGCATGACTTTCCTGGTGGCTGAGATGGTAAAGAATCCACCTGCAATGCGGGAGACCTGGGGTTCAATCCCTGAGTTGGGACAATCCCCTGGAGGAGGGCATGGCAACCCTCTCCAGTATTCTTGCCTGGAGAATCCCATGGACAGAGGAGCCTGGCGGGCTGTAGTCCATGGGGTCACAGAGTTGGACATGACTGAGCGGCTAAGCACAACACAGGTGCAGGGCAGTATTTGAGAAGGTTATTTTGCTCCTGGGAAATGAGTTTGGAATAATAAGAGGCTATGGGTCCATCATTTAAGTGACTCTTATAAAATAAGGGAGTAAGTCTGCCACTTTTACTGGCTTCCTACAGTATCCTAAGAAAAACCAGAAAGTGTTCCTTATCTTCTGGATTAAAAAAAAAAAAGATCAGAGAAAAACTTAAATATCACGAAAAAAAAACCCCCTTAGGATTAGGAATTCTCTTTTCTTTGGCCCTCCTGTAGTACCTTGCAACAACAACAGTATCACCATCATCATTGTCATTATTATCATCATTATAGCCATTGTTTCTTGAGCAGAATAGAAGCTTTTCATCCATCGTGACTGTTAGTATGATCCATGGTCTTGAAAGCTGAGTATATCATAGATGAGGGAGCTGAAGCTTAGAACCTCGACTTGCCTGACACAGAAGAACTGGTAAAGGGTAGGACTGGATTTGAACTGTGATCTACAAGTGTCACAGTCCATGTTGTTTTTTCACTATTGTTTTTTGTTTAGTCATTAAGTTGTGTCTGAATCTTTGTGACCCCGTGGATTACAACCCTCCGTGGACTACAGCCTCCCACGGACTCCTCCATTCACGGGATTTCCCATGCAAGAATACTGGAAGGAGTTGCCATTTCCTTCTCCAGGGGATCTTTCCAACCCAGGGATCAAACTGGCATCTCCTGCATTTGTAGGTGGATTCTTTACCACTGAGCCACCAGGCAAGCCCTGTTTTCACTACCAATTTTCACTAAATTCATTTTAAAAATTACAGTAAAACACACACACAGTTGGCCAATGTTAACTTTATTCACATTGTTGTGCACCAGGTCTCTAGACCTTTTTCATCTCATAATATTGAAACTCTACACCCACTGAACACCAGCTCCCCATTTCTCCCTCCTGCAAGCCCCTGGCAACCACTATTCTGTTTCTATGAGTTTGACTGCTTTAGATACTTCATATATGTGGAATCATACAGTATTTGTCTTTTTACAAGTTGCTTATTTCACTTAGCATAATGTCCTCAAAGTTCATCTTGGTAGCACATGACAGGATGGTGAATAATATTCCATTGTGTGTATCTAAAGTAGTCAAACTCATCGAAACAGAAAGGAGAACAGTAACAGTGGAATGATTAATAATGCTGAACGGTATACTTAAAATGTTTAAGCTCACAAATTGTGTATTCTACCACAATTAAACATTTTAATTTAAAGACACTCCCTAAAGTCAGGAATAAGACAAGGGTGCCCACTCTCACCACTATTATTCAACATAGTTATGGAAGTTTTAGCCACAACAATCAGAGAAGAAAAAGAAATAAAGGGAATCCAGATTGGAAAAAAAGTAAAACTCAAACTGTTTGCAGATGATATGATCTTCTACATAGAAAACCCTAAAGACTCCACCAGAAAATTACTAGAACTGATCAATGAATATAGTAAAGTTGCAGGATATAAAATTAACACACAGAAATCCCTTGAATTCCTATACACTAACAATGAGAAAACAGAGAAATTAAGGAAACAATTCCATTCACCATTGCAATGAAAAGAATAAAATACTTAGGAATAAATCTACCTAAGGAAACAAAAGACCTATATATAGAAAACACTGATGAAAGAAATCAAAGAGGACACAAATAGATGGAGAAACATACCATGTTCATGGATTGGAAGAATCAACATAGTTAAAATGAGTATACATCCCAAAGCAATCTATAAATTCAGTGCAATCCCTATCAAGCTACCAACGGTATTTTTCAGAGAACTAGAACTATAATTTCACAGTTTGTATGGAAATACAAAAAACCTCGAATAGCCAAAGCAATCTTGAGAAAGAAGAATGGAACTGGAGGAATCAACCTGCCTGACTTCAGACTATACTACAGAACTACAGTCATCAAGACAGTGTGGTACTGGCACAAAGAAAAAATATAGCTCAATGGAACAAAATAGAAAGCCCAGAGATAAAGCCACGCACCTATGGACACCTTGTCCTTGACAAAGGAAGCAAGAATATACAATGGAGAAAAGACAATCTCTTTAACAAGTGGCACTGGGAAAACTGGTCAACCACTTGTAAAAGAATGAAACTAGAACACTTTCTAACACCACACACAAAAGTAAACTCAAAATGGATTAAAGATCTAAATGTAAGACCAGAAACTATAAAACTCCTAGAGGAAAACATAGACAAAACACTCTCTGACATAAATCACAGGAGGATCCTCTATGACCCACCTCCAAGAGTAATGGAAATAAAGGCAAAAATAAACAAATGGGACCTAATTAAACTTAAAAGCTTTTGCACAACAAAGGAAGCCATAAGCAAGGTGAAAAGACAGCCTTCAGAATGGGAGAAAATAATAGCAAATGAAGCAACTGACAAAGAATTAATCTCAAAACCATACAAGCAACTCCTGCAGCTCAATTACAGAAAAAGAAATGACCCAATCATAAAATGGGCCAAAGAACTAAACAGACATTTCTCCAAAGAAGACACACAGATGGTTAACAAATGCATGAAAAGATGCTCAACATCACTCATTATCAGAGAAATGCAAATCAAAATCACAATGAGGTATCACCTCATGCCAATCAGAATGGCTGCTATCATAAAAGTCTACAAACAATAAATGCTGGCGAGGGTGCAGAGAAAAAGGAATCCTCTTACACTGTTGGTGGGAATGCAAACTAGGACAGTCGCTATGGAGAACAGTGGAGATTCCTTAAAAAACTGGAAATAGAACTGCCATACGACCCAGCAATCCCACTGGTGGGCATACACACCAAGGAAATCAGATTTGAAAGAGACAGGTGTACCCCAATATTCATCACAGCACTGTTTACAATAGCCAGTGCATGGAAGCACCATAGATGTCCATTGGCAGACGAATGGATAAGAAAGGGTGAAACAGATCGCCAGCCCAGGTTGGATGCGTGAGACAAATGCTCAGGTCTGGTGCACTGGGAAGACCCAGAGGGATGGGATGGAGAGGGAGGTGGGAGGGGAGTTCTGGATGCATCTATGGCTGATTCATTTCAATGTATGGCAAAAAAAAAAAAAAAAAACACTACAATATTGTAAAGTAATTAGCCTCCAATTAAAATAAATAAATTAAAAAAAACTCCCTAATCTTTATGCATGTGTCATCATAGGTTGAAAAGGCAGTGTGCTCTAGTGGGAAGACAACAGGGATTGTGGCATTGGTAGACCAAGGTTCAGATCCAGCCCTTGGTTCATTTCCAGCTCTCCTGTGTCAGGCAAGGTAAGCTTCTAAGCTTCAGCTCCTTCATCTATGATATATTCAGTTTGTTAGACTATTGATACTATATTTCCTTTATCCATTTATCCATCAATGGACTTTTGGGTTACTTCTGCCTCTTGACTATTGTTTATGAGCGCTGCTGTGAATGTGGATACACAATGTCTCTTTGAGAGTCTGCCTTCAGTTCTTTGGATATACATTCAGAAGTGGGTTGCTGGATCATGTGGTAATTCTGTTTTTAATTTTTGAAGACCCACTATACTGTTTTTCATAGCAGCTGCACCTTTTAACATTCCTCTTGGTGAGCATTTTTGAATGAATATAAGCCTGAATGTTTTCATTACTCCAGATAGATCAACAGTATAGTGATTCTGAAACTCCCAGTCAACACTAACCTAGATTAATGAAAAGAAAAGGCCCATCAGAACCATTAGAACATATGAATTATAGGATATTTTCAAATAAATGCCTTTTATTTCATGCAGATATTTAGAAACAAAACAAACAAGCTTGCTATGTTACCTGGCAAAGACTCTTTGGGGTTCTATTTAAGGAACAGAGAAAAGTGGCATCAAGCTAGAAATAAGTCTATGAATCAAGTCCATAATAAGTATCTAATATTAATTGTCTCCAATCTATGTAGAGTTTATTCAGAAGAGGCAAACTTTGCCCCAAGTCTTAAATCAGTGGAATCTGAAATTGAGACTGTTATGCATTTATATGTCCTCCAGAAATGATTGAAGCAGTTGTGTCTACAACTGATCTTTGACTTACCAGTGTGGCTATCTTATCCTTGAATTATGTTAGCAGGAGTCATCTTTTTCATTTGTGAATCGATATTTTTCATTCATTTTAAAGTAACCATCCTTTAAGCTGATCTTGCTGACACAGTCAATAGATCTTTAGCATCATCTAAATGTGTAGGCCTTTAAGAGCCCTCCACAGATTATGTCAGCTGCTCCATCCTCCACTGACAGTGCATTTGCCCCTCATTAGTCACTGTATTGTTAATAGCTAGCCAGACTCTTTGGGGGGAGTAGAGTTTAAAATCTTCTAGACGGATGGTAGGAAATAAGGAGGTGGGCAGAATATTTGGAATAATGTGGCTTTTGGTTTAATCAAGAACCATAAAGCCTTCCTCATAACGCAGTGCATGAGTGGAGATGAAAAGGGATCTTGAGGTTAATTTTTATTTTCTTACAACCATTTAGCCTGGAAGTGAGAATCTTAATTAAATAATTGAGAAAGGGCAGACTAGCCTGGAGCAACAGTCTTAGCCCAGATAAGGTCAGACGCAGGATTAGGGGTTCACAAACTGAAGGGTTCTATGACAGAAAATCACTTGCCATGTGATCTAACCTGCTGAGCAGACAAAAGGGATCAACGATATAACTGTAGCTTTGCAGGATGCAGGATCTTAGTTCCCTAACCAGGGATTGAACCTGTGCCCCCTGCAGTGGAAGCACAGAGTCTTAACTACTGGACAGCCAGGGAAGTCTCTGAGGGAATCTTTGAAGACATGGTCATTAACACAGACTGTGAAACTTGTACTATGTCTGGAAATAGCACTGGACTAAGGATCAGGGTTTGTATCCTGGCTTTTCCCGTAGCTGACTAGCTGACACTGAAGAGCTCCATTCTCTGAGCCTCTTTACCTACCTGGAAAATGAAGACGAGCTTGGAATTTAGAGTCTTGCTTCTCAAACTGTATGGGTGAAGGATCAGGTGTTTTAGTACCACTTCATCATCAATTGATGGTTTGGTTAAATACAGTAAGAATGAATTGCTGAAAATAATCAGGTATTTGATTATTGACAATGTCTAATGGCAGTACAGGTTTCTCAGTGCTCACTGTCAGTTTATCTACCTATCTCATTGTGGACTCAAGGCAAACATGCACCTTGGATGGGTGCTGGTTATCAGAGCATATTTAAAGTAGCACTGGTTTAGAGCAGGTGTCGCTCTGTACAATTTGCTTACGTATTGTCTGTGTCTGTTTTCAGGGCCACCATGGCAGAGGTCAGTTGTTATGACAGAGACCCCGAGGCATCTAAAGCATGTACTATCTGGCCCTTTATGAAAAAATCTGTCCAACCTGGTTTAGCAGGGACAGAAAATAAGAGAGCTGGATTCATTTGCTAAGACTCTTTCAAGCACAAAGAAATAATAATTCTGCCAAGATGCTTGGTAACAGGGAAAATTGGCTGTCTGACCCTGAAAGAGAAATAGCCAGAGAGCACTGTCCCTTTTGGTAAATTAGATCAGTATGTCCTGTAAAGACATTCTGTTCCAAAAGGAAATATTTCAATGTTTTCATCCCTTATAGTTCTAATATTCCAGGGTATTAGACCTATGCACTCTGTTACACACATAATTGCATGTTTGGCCAATTGAGATCAAAGTAAAAATTCTGTCCAGATTTCTGGCTTATGCCTTTGTTAAATTCCTGGAAATGTGTACTGTCTTATTTCATTTCCAAAACCTAGTCGATTCCTAAGTAATTGTTAAGTCTCTCTGTTTACCACAAAGACCTTTCTGGAATGAGCTGCAATTTGTGGGCAAAAGTAGCAAGTTCATTGGGGATTTTTCTCTTTGGCTAGTCATGAGCCTGGTCATTTCCACCTCAGATGTCTCTTGAAGCCTTCCTCCCTCTTCCCACCACAACTGCCTTAATTTATGCCATGAACAAAAAGCATTTGAAGTATATTTCCAAAACAGACACTGTTTTGTCCCATGTCACATCTCTGATTTCAGCTTCTCTGAGGTAGACTGTTCCATATATCCTAAAGACATCCAACCTCAGAGAGATCCGGAATTGCTTTTCTTCTCTCTCCTAGAGTCCCAGAGGCCCACTTAACCTCTGAACATGCACACTGGAGGTGCTAGGGGGTTAACATCTGGTGGTTACCACCACCAAGTGGAGAGAATCTCTGGATCAGTGCTTTAGAATTCCTGGCTTTGGGTCCCTGATAGTTCAGTTGGTAAAGAATCTGCCTGCAATGTACATTATCTAGGGTGAAACAGATCACCAGCCCAGGTTGGATGCATGAGACAAGTGCTCGGGCCTGGTGCACTGGGAAGACCCAGAGGGATCGGGTAGAGAGGGAGGTGGGAGGGGGGATTGGGATGGGGAACACATGTAAATCCATGGCTGATTCATGTCAATGTATGACAAAACCCACTACAATATTGTATAGTAATTAGCCTCCAACTAATAAAAATAAATGGAAAAAAAAAAAAGAATCTGCCTGCAATGCAGGAGACATCGATTGGATTCCTGGGTCAGGTAGATCTGCTGGAGAAGGGATAGGATACCCACTCCAGTATTCTTGGGCTTCCCTTGTGGCTCAGTTGGTAAAGAATTCACCAACAATGTGGGAGACCTGGGTTTAATCCCTGGTTGGGAAGATCCCCTGGGGAAGGGAACAGATACCCACTCCAGTATTCTGGTTTGGAGAATTCCATGAACTGTATAGTCTTTGGGGTCGCAAAGAGTCGGACACGACTGAGTGACTTTCACTTCACCACACTTCTCCTCCTCCTCTTTCAGAGACACAATTCAGGATCATTCTGTGGACTTGGGTTTAGGTTACTTATCATGTGAAGAAGCTTATTCCTGAAGTTTTTAATTATTATTTTCCTCCTATTCTGTCTCATTCTTCCTACTCTGTCACTCCTGTTTTCTGGGACAATTTTCCAAGGAAATCACCTGCTCTCTAGTCTTGCCTTTGGCTCTGCTTTGGAGGGAACACAAGTTAAAGTATTTACTCATTGTTGATGAAATTGGAAGGTTTTATTACTATTGCTATAAAGATGAGAAAGCTGAAGCATGGATGGGTGAAGTATCACGTTGAAAGTTTTATTTCTAGGATGTGTCCT
Source organism: Muntiacus reevesi (assembly GCF_963930625.1). Lineage (NCBI taxonomy): Eukaryota > Metazoa > Chordata > Mammalia > Artiodactyla > Cervidae > Muntiacus > Muntiacus reevesi. Next base: position 12,992,938 of record NC_089271.1, on the reverse strand, counting down.
AGCTAGGAATAGATCCCAGTCCACTGTTTCCACAACACCAGTGTCACCTTTCCACCTAAGATCCAAAGCATTTTCCATGTAATACCTTAATTATTTGTGTAACAATTAAATGGCATAGATAGGCATAGGGCATTTTACAACCCATTTGTGGCAAGTGGCCCCTTTGCAATCAGTCAAAATGGCAAACATTCTTTAGACGAGCTTTGTTCAAGTGTGAGGACCATTTACAGTGATTCAAAGAATGGTGACTTTATTAGCTCTTTATTTGTTTCCTGAACCATTCCTGTGACAAGTATTGTTTGCCATGTTGCATTTCTTGAAATACAGCCAAATGAAGCACTTTATAAACAAAATAGGCCACTCAAATGATTTATTATCATTCACAAATTAATGGAAATGCTCCAAAGCTGAACAATTAAGCTTTCAAATGTAAGTACTCAAGGTCAGAGTCCTCATTTAAAAAAAAATCAAATTAGCTTTAAAGGCTGAAATCTCATTTCTACTAAGCAGAAAAGAAAATCCCTGGCCAATTGTGAACTATTTTTATTTGGCCTTTAAGTTTTTTAAGTCATCAGAAGTATGACGGCAGAAAAAATAGACTGGTGGAAGAAATTGCCTCAGTCAGTTCAGTTGCTCAGTCGTGTCTGACTGTTTGCAACTCCATGAACTGCAGCATGCCAGGCCTCCCTGTCCATCACCAATTCCTGGAGCTTACTCAAACTCATGTACATTGAGTCGGTGATGCCATCCAACCATCTCATCCTTTGCTGTCCCCTTCTTCTCCCGCCTTCAGTCTTTCCCAGCATCAGAGTTTTTTTTAAATGAGTCAGTTCTTCGCACCAGGTGGCCAAAGTATTACAGCTTCAGCATCAGTCCTTCCAATGAATATTCAGGACTGATTTCCTTTAGGATGGACTGGTTGGATCTCCTTGCAGTCCAAGGGACTCTCAAGAGTCTTCTCCAACACCGCAGTTGAGAAACATCAATTCTTCAGTGCTCAGCTTTCTTTATAGTCCAGCTTTCACATCCATACATGACTACTGGAAAAACCATAGCTTTCACTAGATGGGCCTTTGCTGGCAAAGTAATGTCTTTGCTTTTTAACATGCTGTCTAGATTAATTATAATTTTTCTTCCAGGGAGCACATGTCTCTTAATTTCATGGCTGCAGTCACCATCTGCAGTGGTTTTGGAGCCCCCAAAATAAAGTCTGTCATGGTTTCCACTATTTCCCTAGCATCCCAAATAGTTATAAAGAATGGGCAGGAGCAAAAGATGTCCTAGGAATGTTCTCTCAGCTTCTATAGCTCTGTAATCACACACGTGAAACGGGAAAATTGGCCAAGGAAAATGAGTATATAGGTCAGAGTCCCAGAAGAAAGCAGGATACTCAATTGGGAGGTTTGAAGGAAACTTTTTAGCGAAGAAACTATTTAGAGGCACAGGTAGGATTAAGGGAACCATTAGGGAACATTGGAGCTTTAGGAAACTGTCAGCACCCTTTGGCCTGCTGAGGCCAAAGAAGAAACAGCTACCAGGCACAGTGAGAGCTGGAACTGTGGAACAGCCACCCCCCACTTCCGTCTCTCACAGGAAATGTCATCAAAAAAGAATTGTATGGAGCCAAGAGAAGGCTGGGCGAATAATTACTTTAACCTTTTTTCAAATCTCCTGTACTCTGATCACTCTGCAACTGACCCCTGTTCACTGAACCCAACCAGAAGCCAGAGATACAGAGGTCTGAGGAGTGCAGTCCATAGAAATCAGCCTCCTGGAGCACATAGAGGGACAGAGAAACATGGAGAAGAGATCTAAGGGCTGGTAAAGGAAGAAGGAGGTGCTCACTTTGCTTACACACTCATGAATCAATTATGAAATATCCACAAACAAAATCAGCTTAAAAGGAGCTTTAGCTCTCCAAAAGATAGGACTTGAACCTAGCACTTATAGTAATCAGTTGAGGAGCACTTAAAGTAGTTTTTAGCCTAAAGTTTAGATTATCCACTGGTATTTATAAGAAAGTCAGTATACATTTGGGCACATATTTAAGCAGAGAACTGTGATGATCTACTGTCAGATGGATAGATAGTAAAAAGTGCTCAAGAAGCAAAATTATTTCTGTCTTCCTTAATATTAGAAACTCTGGATCACGTAAGTCTTTTCTCAGTTGACCAACTATTGTATCAACATCTCCAAAGTTTATTCAGATTGGACAAAAATACTTTATTTTTTTCACATATTCTTGTTGGGGAAATGAACAGATCACAAGATCAGCCCCAAGGAGATGTTTTTGCCCTAGTGGACTTCAGCTTGTATTGAAGTGTGACCCCATGCTCATGAGTTTGCTGAAGTTTGTTCATTCATTCATCAATGAACACTTGTTGGGCATCTAGCAGTGTACTCAGCATGAGATAGATTTCAAAACAGTCCTTGCCTTGTTCAATATTACATGCTCATTTAGGAGGTAGATAACAGATGAGTAAATTCTTTAATAAAATAAGTGCAGATTATGATCAACACTGTACAGGAAATGAAAACAGTGAGGGGCTGAAATATAACTACAGATAAACAATCTCAAACAGATAGGGTGGTCAAGGAAGAATCTTTTGAGAAGAGAGCATGAAAACCAAGATCTGAGTGATGGGGAGGAGCTGGATCTGCAAAGAGCAAGGGGTGAATACAGGCAGAATGAATACAAAGGCCTAGTGGCAGGAAAGGGACTAAGTCTTATGACAGTTTGTTTCCATCTTCCTTTAGGGTAAGATGACCTGAGGCTGCTTCAAAAAGTGAGAATTTCTGGGGCAGTATCTAGAGAGGAGAGTCCTGGGCAATAGGTACATGCTATCATTAGAAACATTAGGGAAATCTTGTGCATAAAGAGCTAACAGTGGTATTTGGACCATAGAGTGGTGGAGGAGATGAGAACTGAGTGTAAAGAATGCTGTGTAATTTTGTTGGTTTTCCCACTATTACTCATTTCAGTAGTGTGAGCCTCTCATAAGCCATGATCAAAGTTAGCAAGCTCAAATGTATTGGACATAGCCTACTCCCTGGGCCCTGAGGCTGCCATATGCTTTAGATTTATAAGTCATGAAATTTGGTAGGCAGAATTCCAAAGATGTGCCCCCTGCCCCAGGTTCCCAGCCTCCTGGTTATTCAAACACTAATCTAGATATTGCAGTGAAGGGATTTTGCCAATCTCACTGTGGTTACTGAACCTTAAAATAGGGATGTTAACCTGGATCACCCTGATGGGTCCAATCTTATCACATGAGGCCTTACAAGCAAAGAAATTTCTCTGAGCAGAATCAGAAGTGATGTGACCATAGAGGAAAGCAGAAGATGCAGTCAGAGAGAGGCTGCAGGAGCAAAGTTGTAGATATATAAGGCGTGAGAAGGACTTGACCTGCCAATGGGGTTTGGGGGGAGGCACACAGAAAGTGTAAGAAAGGATGTGGGCAGCCTCTGAGAGCAAAGACAGCCAGTAAGGAAATGAGAACCACAGTCCTATAACCCCAAGGATCTGAATTCAGCCAACAACTTGAAGAAACTTGGAAATTGACATTTCCTAGAGTCTCCCAGGAAGCATCCATTAAGCTGACATGTTGATTTTGGTCTTGTAAAATATGAAGCTAGAAAACCAGCCAAGTCCACCCGGACTTCTGACCTACAGTATTCTGAGATAATAAGTTTGTGCTGCCTTGAGCCACCAGGTTTGTGGTGGTTTGTTATGGCAGCATGGAAAATGGTTACAGGAGGTAATAGTCAAACATAGCAGTTCCCAACTTTAAGGCCATTCTTTACACCATTAGGATTTTACAACCATTAGGATTCCCAGCAATGGTTTAGTGAATCGAACCATGTACTAGTTAACTTTCCCGAGACTTACATTCCTGATCTGTAAAATAGAGATAAAATTATCCCTAACTCACAAAGTAGATTTGAGACTCTAATGAGATGAAAGCACTGTTGGATCTTTGAAATACCTCACAAACATCTAGAGGTTGCTTTCATAAATTTGGAGGTATTAGGATGCTTTTTGGCAAAGTACTTGCCCTTAAGCACTTTCCATTTATTACAAGTTGGGTTGCCTAGGAAGCAGACTTGGAGATGGTAGAGGACGGTAGTTGGAGTTAAGATATGAGGCATTTATTAGGAAGTGTCTGGGATTAGCGCCTATGGAAGGGAAGGAAAAGAAGCAGGATTGGGCTTGAGAGAAGTTGAGCTGGGATGCATGCTAAGACAGGCCTCAGCAGATCCCATGGGGACTTTGAAGCTAAGATGGCCCTTCAGACTTATGCTGAGATGTCCCAGGTTCTAGGCCTTTCTGACACTTGGCATTGCTCCTCATTGGTTGAGGCTGACTGGAAAGAGAACATAGCTTGATCCAGTGTGCAGGACTGAACTGCGGCAGTCCCGGGTAAACATTGCCAGCAGCTGTAGGTATTCCTGAAGGTATCTCTGGGCAGTCCAGCATAGTGTTCACCAACACTCCTGACCTTTGTGGATCTACAATAGAGAAGGTTTTCTATCACTTGAAGGAAATCCTATCTTCCTTTTTGACTTCTAAATCTTTCCTGTGTCAGCAGTTCCATCTCATGCAAGATAGATGGTGTTCTGCTCTTAGTCTCCTACTTCTGACTCTCGACAGTTTCTTGAATCAAACCCATTTGTTAGGTCCTGCTCATACTCATAGATTCCTTGGCCAGATTGGAACCTGCTTTAACTCTCTAACATATATGTCTGCCCCGACTGTGTCAAGGAAGTAACAGTGGGAAGGCAAATCCCTTAGGAACCATCTTAAAATGCCTGTGGGCTAAATGCTTACATGAACTGAACACCTGCTGGGGTCCCCAAGGCTCCAATTTCCTGTACTAAAAGGGAACATTTTGTTCAGTGGCAGCCACAGAATTCCAGGAGAGTGTCAGGAGAGGCAGTTTAATATTTCATTTTCTCAAGCCTCTTCTCTCCTTCAAGTGGCACAATCAACTGGAAATGTCTTATGACTTTGGAGTGTTTTTATTACCATACTCCAAGCCTTACAAGCTACCCTGGAATGTGAGAGCCAAAATGGTTTGGTAACGTGTGATTAAGAAGGAAGAAACTAGAGAGGCAAAGGAAAGGGATGGAAGAGATGTGTTTTTTAAACATCTTATTCAGTTTTACTTCCCAGCTGCTAGCTTTGTCCCTTTGGAATCAGCATGAACTTTGCTGTATCACAAATGTTATTGTTTAGTTATTCCAGGGAGTGGAAAATGTTAACCTGTACTGAGACCTTTGGCATAACTGAGAAAGCATATTTTTGACTCATGAGATTTTGGGTAAATACCCTTTTCCCAGATAATTGCTCAAGTGAGTATTTTCTCCCAAGAAACACTTTGTAATAAGACATACCCCTAATTCTTAGAGAATTATAGATAAAAAGAGAGGACTGTATAGATGTAATCTGAAATCTACTGAGATGTCCCATAGGAAAAGCATTTGTGCAAAATCAGTTTCTTCTATATATGCTCCTCCTGTAGAATTCCATGGACTGTATAGTCCATTGGGTCACAAAGAGTTGGACATAACTGAGTGACTTTCACTTCACTTTACTTCTGTATTCCATGTTCTGGAAAGTAGCCCAAACATCCTCTCAGTCACCTAAATCAGAAATTTAGGAATTAAAGACAATGAGGGAAGGGAAAATGGAGAGCAGAAAGTTTTTTGAACCTGACACTAGGGCCATACTCTTCTGAAAGTCAGGGAAGAAAATGTATTATAATAAAAGCAAACATTGATTGAAGAGTAACTATGTATAGGCACTATATATATTGGTTAAATTTTATTTTATTGAAGTATAGTTGATTTATAGTGTTTTTCTGCTATGTAGCAAAGTGATTCAGTCTCACACACAGATACTTTTTTACATTCTTTTCCATTATGGTTTTTCACAGGATATGGAATATAGTTCCCTGTGCTATACAGTAGGTCTTTGTTGTTTATCCATTCTATATGTAATAGTTTGCATCCACTAATCCCAAACTCCCAGTTCATTCCTCTCCCACTCCCCTTCCTCCATGGCAACCACAACTATGTTCTCTGCATCTGTAGGCACTATATATCTTCAGTTCAATCGCTCAGTTGTGTCCAACTCTTTACGACCCCATGAATCACAGAATGCCAGACCTCCCTGTCCATCACCAACTCCCGGAGTTTACTGAAACTCATGTCCGTGGTGTCAATGATGCCATCCAGGCATCTCATCCTCTATTGTCCCCTTCTCCTCCTGCCCCCAATCCCTCCCAGCATCAGTGTCTTTTCCAGTGAGTCAGCTCTTCGCATGAGGTGGCCAAAGTATTGGAGACCATTCAGGTATAACCTAAATCAAATCCCTTATGACTATACAGTGGAAGTGAGAAATAGATTTAAGGGATTAGATCTGATAGACAGAGTGCCTGATGAACTATATATCTTACATATACTAATTCGCTTAAATACTCATACCAAACCTATGAGGTAGATCATATTCCATATTTTTCAGATGAGGTAATGAAAGCACAGTGAAATTGCTTACCCACAGTTATACAGACAGGACAAGCAGACTAGGATTTCACCCGTCTGCTTCTGGCAGTCTGCCTGCAGAGAACATCACTTGGTTACAGGGTGAACAGTGTTGGGTCAAACTGGTGTCAACTAAGCTTATAGGTTTTTAGTCTTTAGGATCAATCCCTAGACAGATCACGAGAGACTTGACGAGGGTTACAAATCAGGATATAAATGTCATGCAAAGAAAGATGTAACTGACAATATCTGGGACATTAAAGGGAGGGAGGAGACATAGAAAGGAGGATGGTGTGGTACTGTCTTTGACTAACACAATGAGAGAAGGAGAGCATATGTTTGATAGTGGTAGACATGAAGATTTAAAAGGCTATTTATTTTAAAATATTTTATTTTCATTTATTTATTTTGCTGTGCTGGGTCTTACTTGTGGCATCTGTTTTTTTTTTTTTTTTTTTTTTTTTAGTTGTGGCATGCAAACTCTTAGGTGCAGCATGTGGGATCTGGTTTCCTGACCAGGGGTCAAACTCAGGCCCCCTGCATTGGGAGCGTGAAGTCTTAGCCAGTGGACAACCAGGGAAGTCCCTAAAATGTTATTTAATGTTGCGCAGGTGATCATTCTTGTCAGTTGATTGGCTGCAATATAGAGGAGATGTGTGGAGTAGATAAGTGGGTTAAGTGAAAGCGAAGTTGCTCAGTTGTGTCCGACTCTTTGCAACCCCATGGACTGTAGCCCACCAGGCTTAAGTCTACACCTAAAAATCAAGAAATTGATGCACAATGTTTAAGATTGATACCTAAGTTAAAAATATCAGTATAACCAAATTACTGAGAAAGCATTACCTATCAGAGAAACATAATCAGAAATAGTGGTTTCTTCAAAGTAGGCCACTGCAGTTTTTCATCATAAATTCTGTTCCACTATTGGATTTTTAACTATATTACTTTGCACATATTAACAGTTGATAAGCCAGAGAAGCGGAAGATGCAACATCAGCTTGGTTTCAGGAAAACATCATCATCCCTTACATTAAGTGAAATGTGGCTCATTTGGAGTTTTGATCATATTTATTTTGCAAATTTATTTTCATTTTACAATGTAATAGAATAAAAGCATAAGGATTTTATACCTACTTTTATGTATATACATTTCAAAATATCATTAGAGTTAAAAATGCTGAAAGTCGACTGTGAGAGGCCAAATCATTTTTTTTTTCTATCACCTTATCACTCAAGTTAGAAAAATACCACTTCACTATAAGAGGTCGAGCTACCTTGCTACCAACTCATTACTCAGGGCTTGGTTCAATTTCATTTCTTCTGTGAAGGGTTTCCTTAATCTTCTAGGAAGAATTGATGATGGTCTTTCTTGGGTCTCACTGTACATGTATTTTTCATGGTTTATGTCTCTCTTTAGAGAGTTATTTGTTGGCATAGCTGTTTGTTTATGATTTCTAGATTAAAAGTGCTTATGAGCGGGGCCCATAGCTTATTCATCTGGATCCTTAGCTCCCAGCTCACAGCCAGTCACACACTAGGAGTCCTGCAGGCATTGGCTGAATCGATGGGTGGTAACAGCAGTGGTACCCTCCTGGCTTTCCAAACTCCCTTCGAGGGTTAGCCATCAAATTGAAAAAGCACAAGGCACTTTATCCACTACAGCTAAAAGCTTGTTAGAAATAGGAAGACATCAAACTTTAAGCCTTGTGGTCAAATTTATGGCACATTAAGGGCATCATGAAAGGAGTTGTCGTAAACTCCTCTTCTGAGTTTCTGTACGACTGTAGAGATAAGCTAATGGTGTCATTATATTCAGGTGTAGTCAATATTTGGCACTGTAGTAGAATATCCAAGCATATGGTGACGCACCATAGTTACTTAGCCATGACTGGCTTTGTTAACACAACGTGGCAACACTGAGATTTTCACTACTACTGCAAGAAAAGAGTTGAACATATTTCCTAGCCCCTATTCTTACCTCCCATAGAGTTTGTCCTTCTCCGAGATTAAAATGAATCTGGCTTACTTAAGAAAGGAGACAGTCTCTATCCATGGGATTTTCCAGGAAAGAATGCTGGAGTGGGTTGCCATGCCCTCCTCCAGGGGATCTTCCAGATCTGCCGATTGAATCTGGGTCTCCTGCATTGCAGGCAGATTCTTTACCGTCTGAGCCACCAAGGAAGACCTATGTATGCTTAAGGGTTTTTTTAAATGTTGCTCTCCAGAAAATTAAACTTTTAAATTCATCCTGGTTGCTGAAATTCAAATACAAAATATAAAAATAAAAATATATAACCTAAGGAAAAAAAAAAAAAGAAAGGAGACAGTAAATCTTTAATACAAGAAAGTGAAGAGGTGAAATTGTTGAATTTTTCTGAAAAGGCTAGATTCATGGAAGATAGTAGTAACTTTATCGGGCTCTGTGTTCCTGTGGGTTGTCACTGGTGAGACTGTCATTCATTGTCTCCTCTGCCCCTCTACTCCCTACCCTGACCCGCCCAGCATGCAGCACCAGTGCAGTTACCTATTCATTAATTCACTGGGCAAGAATTAGCAGACACCACTTAGGAGTAAAATGTTGCTCTAGGCACTGTGGTTGATTCACAAATAAGACGTGGCCCTAATAAGCCAGAGTTAGAGCTTCATGCAATTCGTCTCCTAACCAACCAGTCTCTGTTACTTGCAGTTTTACAACCTGGCTTTGACAAAAGGGAACATGTCTCTTTCTATTGATTACAGCTCTCTAAATGGAACTAAACAGCTCACAGGCAGGTATTTAAACGAAGCATGAAAATTTCCTAGGAGCCATTGAAGGTGGCTTAGTTTCTATATTCTAAAAACAAAGCCAAGCAAAATGAAAACCTTATTTTACTGTGATCTTAGTTATGGCACTTCTTCAAAGGATGGTGCCTAATGAGAGTCACTGCGTACTGTGGGAAAACCATTATGTGATACTTAACCCTACCTACTTAAAAAATAGCTCATTTTATTCCAACTCCTGAGAAAGATTGATTTCTTTGAAAAATTAAGAATATGACTTCCTTTCTTACATCTTTTGCTTTTTAAGCTTGGAATTTCTAGACAGTGATGTAGTTGGAAACATCAGCATTTGAAAAAATAAGGTTTATTTAGTTCCTACTGAACGTTTTTATTTTCTTTGTCACTGAAGTGGCTTTAAATGTTCTTAAAGATTTGCATTAGGTATTTATGGAAACTTCTGTCTAAATTATAGAGTTTAAACTAAAAAAGTGTAACTTATTCTCAGCCAGGTATCGAAAAAGAATATCTGAAGAATATTAACAAGCCTTTGAATTTATTTCTTTTCATCCATCAGCTCCATTAGCCCCAGTTAACTTTAAACTACCTATGCTTTTATAAGTTAGAAGAAGTTTCGTTCAGATTGTAGGCATCAAATACCAATATTAAATATCTTCCATGTCCCTAAAATAATGCTAGGTATTATAGTCTTAAGATAGCCCCAACTGATGCCCATGGGAGAGTTTCCCTAGTGGCTGAGATGATAAAAACTGTGCCCGCCATGTGGGAGACCCAGGTTCGATCCCTGGGTCGGGAAGATCCCCTGAAGAAGGGAATGGCTGTCCACTCCAGTATTCTTGCCTGGGAAATCCCATGGACAGAGGAGCCTGGTGGGCTACAGTCCATGGAGTCGCAAAGAGTTGGACACGACTGAGTGACTACACTTTCTTTCTTTCAATGCCCATGGGAATTTATCACTTGTAGAACACTGGAGAGGTCCAGAGGGTAGAAAAGACATGGTACCATATTTAAACTTGTATAACAAAACACCTTTCTATGAGCTTTAGGGAGTAGATTATTGAGCCAATACACATCTTTCATGTTTCATCACGTCTGGTCCCCAAATAGGGTTTCAACAGTAATTATAAAGCAGCATTTCTTCATCCCACACCTATAACTGACAAGACCTGTTCTTCCCTCAATTTGCTGCTGCTACTCCAGGGAAAACTCAAAGAATTCCTGGAGCTTCCATCATGTGCTAGCAAACTTAGCTAGCAATATAGCTTCCATCATGTTCTAGCAACATAGCTAGCAAACATTCTTCTTTCTTGCCATTTCAGCTGCTGATTCCTTGGGCTCTAGGCTGCTGTCCTGAAGTTTCCTGTTCCCTTCATGTGGGAGGGCCAGCCTCAGAGAACTGTGAGTCTCCTCAACCTGCGGACTGGGAGCACCAGCCGTCACATCCCTGAGAGCAAGGGAGGGAGGAGGCACAGATTCTCCTCCAGGCTGGCGCACAGGCCCCTGGGAGCCTCAGTGACAACTCTTATTTTTTCACTTGGGGTTGGAGAGGAAGTCTTGGGGGACTTCACATGCCTAAGAATTAGGACAGTTGAAGGAGAGATGATAGGAAAGTTTTAGACGATAGAGAACCAAGGGATTGACCTTCAGAGCAGAAGTGACTGTGTCTCCACCTCCCAGGGAAAGCAGTTGTTGGACCACTGATCCAATGGGATGCAAAACTGGAGGTCTTTGAGAAATGCTCCCTGGAATGTCAGAAACCCCCAGTGGAAGTTTCAGAAAAGTCAGACTAAGTAAATCTGCCACTTTCAGGCTGAGAGTTGACCCGTATGTCTGAGCTAAGGGAGAGAACACTATTCATCTTTCTGCCAGCTTATCTAACAACAGTGAAATCTTCAGAGTCACCATGTTGGATAACTTGGAGGTTAGGCTAAGGAGGAACAATTTCTGCCCCCACATTTGCAGTTTTCTTCAAGTCGTTCTTTTCTGTCAGGACCTCAGCGTTTCCACGCAGGTGCTGTTTCACTGCTCTTCCAGAAAGGTAGCGCCCACTTGGTCGCTCCCTTTGTAGGCTAGAGCACACAAAGGTGCTAAGTTGAGAGTGTGTTTGACTAGGCTGTGTAAGAAGCAGCCTTAATAGGAGCTGAAGGACAGCTCCTGAATATGTCTTGACTTGGAAAGTCCACTGGTCTTTTCTGTTGGGTTGGCCAAAAGGTTCATTTGGGTTTTTCGTTAAAACTTTGCCTGACTGCTGATTTTGGATGATCTTCAGTGGACTTCAGGACCTAGGATTGTTCAACAATAGATTGATCACTTGTAATCTTTTTTTTTTAATTAATTAATTTATTTTGACTGCACTGGGTCTTTGTTGCTGCACGCAGGCTCTTTCTCTAGTTGCAGTGCACAGGCTTCTCATTGTGGTGGCTTCTCTTGTTGCAGAGCACAGGCTCTAGGCATGCGGACTTTAGTAGCCATGGCCTGTGGGCTTGTTGTGACTTGTGGGCTCTAGAGCGCTGGCCCAGTAGTTGTGGCACCCAGGCTTAGTTGCCCTGCGGCATGTGAGATCTTCCTGGGCCAGGGATCGAACTGGTGTCTGCTGCATTGCAAGGTGGATCCTTAACCAGCTGGACCACCAGGAAAGCCCTATTTGTAATCTTGAACAAGTTATTTAACCTTTCAAAATCTGCTCTTTTTATGTAAAGTAGAGATTATAATGCCTGCTTTGCAAGGTCATAGTAAGTTTTAAACAGAGTAATACACAATCAATCCTTACTCTCTGCATTTCTGTATTCGTGAATTTGCATGCTTGCTGAAATTTATTTATAGTCCCAAATTAATACTTACGTCTCTTGCACATTCATTCACAGAGAGAGGCAGAGTGGCAAAAAAATTTGAGTTCCTCAAAACACATTCTCAGCTGAAGTCAAATAGGACAGTGCTCCACTTTCTTGTTTCATCTCTCATGCTATAAACAAGTGTCCTTTTTTGGGTCTATCTAGTGCCACAGGTTTTGCATGCTTGTACACCAGACCCTTGAACAATAAGGGGGTTAGGGTTCCCAAACCCTGCACAGTGGAAAATCTGCATATCAAGAGCATTGGCCTTCTGTATCAGCAGTCCCGCATCCACAGATTCAGCCCACTATGGATGGTGTAGTCCTGGAGTGTTGACTACTAAAAACCACCTGTGTGTGAGTGGAGCTTTGCAGTTCAAACCTGTGTTGTTCAAAGGTTACTTGTGCTGTTTTTTTAATTTTTTTTGGTGACCTTTTTTGCTGTTTTAAATGCCCCCAAGCATAATGCTAAAGTGCAGTCCAGCGTTCCTAAGTGCAAGACGGCTGTGAGATGCCTTTTGGAGAAATTACGTGTGTTAGAGAAGCTTCCTTCAGGCCTGGGTTATTGTGTTGATGGCCCGGACTTTAGTCTTAATGAACCAGCAATATATATATTACATAACGTGTTTTTAAACAGAAACACATAAAACAAGGTTATGTGTTGCTTAGTTGACACAAATGATGTGGCCAGATGATTGCAGGAACCTAACGCCATTTCCCCTAGGAGCAGTGGTTTGGTGGTTATGGTAAATCCATGGTTTATGGTGGATAATCCACCATAAATCCACGGTTTATGGTGACTGTATAGACTGAAACTGCTACAAATAAGAAGACTTAACTGTACTTTAAAGACTGGATACTTAGTTGGAGCTAATCAAATACTCCTTTGTCTTCTCTCTGTATGATAAGGGCAGAATGGCGAATTTCCTTGAAGGAAGGAAGGAGTGACTGCTTCTTTGTCCTCCTCTCCTTTGAGTATTTCTTGAAAAACATTATAGTGCCAGTAAGAGGTCTGACATTTTAATTTTTAATAGCTATTTTTAATTGGAGTCTAGTTAATTTTCAATATTGTTAGCTTCAAGTGTATAGCAAACTGACACAGTTATACATGTATCTGTATATATACACACACATTCTTTTTCTGATTATTTTCCCTTATAGGTTAATAACATGGAATATCATTCTCTGTGCTATAGTTGTTCATCTACTTTATACATAGTAGTATGTATATGTTACTCCCAAACTAAACTCCTAATTTATCACCAACCTCCATCCCCTCTGGTAGCCATAAGTCTGTTTACTTTGTGAGTCTATTTCTGTTTTGTAAATAAGTTCACTTATATCATTTTTTAAGACTGCACATGTAAGTGATAACCATATGATGTTGACATTTTAATTTTATAATGAAATGTCAGGAGCCTTCTGATCCTTGGTGTTATATATACACACCTCCAAAATTAACTCTCTCCTGAGGTGTACAGGAGACTCTCAGCAAGGTGAATTCACTTATCCCTGAAGGAGATAAGAGAAGATTGAATTATTTTTTCTTCTACTTCACTGTAGAAACTTGTATAAAATTCTATCTGGGCTTTGCAGATACCTTTGAGCTCACTTCCATGCACATAAGTCTGGTGGTGCTTGCCCTTTAATAGATTGGGTTTCGTCTCTTTTCTGTATTCACAGAAGGGTGTTTTGTTGGTTGGATTATTTTATTTCTCTACCATATGTTTGGGTTTTATTCTGGGAAGGCTGTTCTTTTTAAATTTCTTGGGCTTGTTTGTATCTGTCAATGACCAAATGGCTTTTTGGCTTTGCGATTATGCACCTCAAATTATACTAATGCACCGGTTAAGTTAAAGTGGCTGTGCTTGTGGACTCTCAGTGAATCAATTTTGTTGCTGGATAATGAAGCACTTCAGGTTTTCTGTATTTCTGTGTTTACTTAGAAGCCAGCAAAATGGATGGCCAGGCATTTTACAAGGTACCCAATGATCCTAATTGTTGACTGGGTGTTTTGCAGGCATGGGAAGAAAGGTTACTTAGACTGAATTTCAGGGCATGATTCTCAGTTATTGGCTGCAGCTATGAGCCAGATATTTGGTGTGTTTTGGAGATGTATAAAACCGATAACTTAAGAGAGAAACCAATTTAGGGCTCTGTTGATCCATTTTGTTGGCTTTCTGAGGAATCCATTTCACCAAAGGACAGTGTAGCTGATGCTTGCTTTTATATCCATCTGGTTTATTTTATATCCATCTGTTCTCTCTTTCTCCACACTCTTCTTTTCCTGCTGATGTTCAGAGGCTCAGCATACTCCTTCATCTAGGGCAGGATTTTTCAGCTATCCCTTGTGGTGGAGGCTGTTCTGTGATGGAAGTTTGTAAAGCATCATCCTTGATGTCTACTCATTCAATGCCAGCTGCACCCCCACCCCGATTGTGATAACCCCAATCCCCAGACATTGTCAAAAGTCCCCTGGGGTGGGGAGTGGAATTGCCCCATTGAGAAACACTGCTTTAGAGAGAGAAAACATCTCTCTATGCTGTTGTCAGCATCTCAGGAACAGCGCCTGCTCTGTGCTTTGGTTTCTGTCACCCCTACAAGGAATGAAATGCTGCCCCTCAAAAGAAGCTTCCTTTTGTTTTGCTTTTAGTTTCCTTTGTCCTTCTTAGAGGACAGCAAGCATCACAGCTTCTGGAAGATAAAGAACAACCCGATCATCCAAATTTTATCCTTTCTCAGCTCTGCTCTCCAGACCTTAAAAGTCAGCCACTTCCCTTTTTCAATAGTTCCTTTGTAGGACCTTTGTCAACCAAGCCCTGCAGAGACAGGGAGGGCCCAGTGGCCAAGAGCATAGACTCACTTCAAAGTTTGGTTTTGCCGTTCACTTTGTGTGACTTTGAGTGGTGCAGTTTAACTTTTAGATGCCTTAGATTTCTTTTTCTTTTTAATAACTTAAAAATTCTTTATTGACTGCACTGGGGTTTCATTGCTGCCCGTGGGCTTTCTCTAGTTGCGGAGAATGGTGGCTAGTCTCTAGTTGTGGTGAGCAGGCTTCTCATTGCAGTGGCTTCTTTTGTTGTGGAGCTTGGGCTTAGTTGCCCTGCAGAATATGGAATCTTCCCAGACCAGGGACTGAACCCCTGTCCTCTGCATTGGCAGGTGGATTCTTAACCACTGGACCACCAGAGAAGTCCATGCCTTAGAGTTCTTCTTTACAAAATGCTGATAATCACATTACTTTTTATACATCATCATTGTCGATCTTAAATGAGTTCATACCCTCACAGAACTTGGAATGGTGGTTTAATGAGAAATGTCTGTTTCAGTGTAGATCTATATACTTCCCCCACCCCCACACCTTTGTTTGTCCTGGTTCTGTGGGAGAATTTTACAGTTCTAACTTGTAGATAACGGAGAGCAATGCTAAACAGTTCTTGTCCACAGATAAGAAAATTGTCCAATCGTTGATGTCATACTCATCTAGCCATTTTTATTTCAGTGTTTCCCTGAGTGAGGGCCAGGGGGAGCTGCCATCTTTGGCTGGGCGTCCTTTCAGTGTCTATGTAATACGTTGTCTGAATCTAAAATATATTCATGTTTCTTTACTGGCCGAACCTGTCAGGCCTTGGCCTTGCCTTATGCTTGACAACCAGAATTTGAAATTAAATTTACCCGACTTTCCAAAGTCAATCTATTTGTTACTGTATCTCTTTACACCCTTAGATATTATTTTTGTTAATAGCCTGCCATCTTGTTTTAAATTTTATTTTGTTTTTAATTGGAGGATAGTCGCTTTACAATATTTTGATGGTTTCTGTCATACATCAACACGAATCAGCCATAGGTATACATATGTCCCCTCCCTCTTGAACCTCCCTACCACCTCCTTCCCCATCTCACCCCTCTAGGTTGTCACAGAGCACTAGCTTTGGGTTCCCTGCATCATAAAACAAACTCCCACTGTCTATTTTACATATGGTAATGTATCTGTTTCAATGCTACTCTCTCAAATCATCCCACCCTCACCATCCCTCACTGAGTCCAAAAGTCTGTCCTTTATGTCTGCATCTCCTTTGCTGCCCTGCGAATAGGTTCATCCGTACCATCTTTCTAGGTTCTGTATATACGCATTAATATATGATATTTATCTCTTTCTGACTTTGTATAACAGGCTCTAGGTTCATCTACCTCATTAGAACTGACTCAAATGTATTCCTTTTTATAGCTGAGTAATATTCCATTGTATATATGCACACAGCTTCCTTTTCCATTCATCTGTTGATGGATGATGGTTGTTTCCTTGTGTTTAGCCTGCCATCTTTTAACTACCTTTTTACGCTTTTTAGTTTTTTTGCTGTAGGATTTATGCTTGAGTGGTAATGCCAAGCTGAAACGGATAGTACAAACATCTGTGGCCTCCCAACCTGTATTAGTATCTACTATCACAAAGCACAGTACCTGGAAACCTATCAGCTTAAAACAGCATACATTCATTATCTGAACATTTCTGTGGGTTACGAATTCTGACATAGCTGAGCTGTGTGGGTCCTCTGACTCTGAGACTCTTATAATACTGTGATCAATGTGTCCCCAAGGCTGTGGTCTCCTATCAAGTTCAACTGGGGAAGGACTAACTTCCAAAGTCACTCATCTGGTGGTGGTCATGAGTCAGTTTCTGAAGGGCTGCTGGACTGAGGGCTCAGTTTTCTGCGGCTGTTCCTTGCCATATGGACCTTCCCAAGTCCTGATGACTTGTTTTACCAAAGTGTGTGAGCTCAGAAGGCAATAAAGTTGGTCTACTAGCAGGATGGAGTCATGGTATTTTCTAACTTAATCATCAAATTGACATCCCACGACTTTGTTGTTGTTCTTCAGTCGCTAAGTCGTGTCTGACTCTTTGTGACCCCATGAACTGCATCAGGCCAGGCTTCCCTGTCCTTCACCATCTCCCGGAGCTTGCTCAAATTCATGTCCATTGAGTCGGTGATGCCATCCAACCATCTCATCCTCTGTCGTTGCTTTCTCCTGCCCTCAATCTTTCCCAGCATCAGGGTGTTTTCCACTTAGTTGGTTCTTTGCATCAGGTGGCCAAAGTAGTGGAGCTTCAGCTTCAGGATCAGTCCTTCCAATGAATATTCAGGGTTGATTTCCTTTATGATTGACTGGTTTGATCTCCTTGCAGTCCAAGGGACTCTCAAGAGTCTTTTCCAACACCACAGATCAAATGCATCAATTCTTCTTTACCATATTCTATTCATTAGGAGCAAGTCACTAGGTCCTGCCCATAACAGGTCCTTCCTTAACAGGAAGAGGTTATGCAAGGCCATGAATACCAGGTGGTGGGAATTATCAGGCACCGTCTTAGAAGTCTGCCTGTTACACAGACAAATGTGGACCAGATCTGTTGGGGCAGACAAAATAACTGTAACCCAGATCCCCAGGGTCTCACCAACAGAGGGACAGATGAGGTGACATTGTTGTTAATGCCCACACACAGCTGGATCATAGGCCTCACCTGCGAGCACGATGTCTCCAGGCTCTCCCTCAAAGTCAACTTTGTTTAGTTCTGAGAGTCCACAAAGAATACCTCGTATAGTCTCAATGAAGCCCTCCCTGGTCTTCGGTTGCAGCTTTTAGGAGATGCACCCAGGTGCTGACATCACTACCAGCTTTCTCTGTCAAAAAGAGTCCCAATGATGGAGTCCCATTGTCTTCAAAGCAAACAGAAACACTCAACAGGTCCTCCCTCCGTGCTCTAGGTCACGACTTAGATTCACACAGTATGGCTGGTGCCCACCTGCTGTCTAGAGTTCCCTCTCTTTGGCTCACATCACCTCACTCAGGTCTGATTGGGGAATGCACATGATACCCTCCTCTTTGCCTTTTGATTTCTCTCATCTTGGCTCCCAGATGCTCAAGACCTCCCCACAGGTCCCCTCACCCTTTGCCATCTGTATTGATACCTAGAGGCAGACTTGCCTCTTAGAAAAAATAAAAAAGTCCTGATTTACAGCATTTGCCAGTTTCCACGGTATAAAGGCTCCCACCATGAATGATTACAAGCCACTAATGTGACATCAGTGAATGTGGAGTGGGGAGGAGGTGAGGTGTGTGCCGGCAGCTCAGTTCCTTGTGAGCTGATGCGGGCTGGCTCTGGCCTAGTCTTGCCTGGAGGGCCAGCAGCCAGAACACATGGCACAATGTGAATCCCAGCCTGGACTAGGTGGAACCTCCTGGCATCCTTTGTGTTGAAATGCATCTCTGTCTGCTGGGGCACGGGATGAAATGGCTTCACTGCTGCTCCACATACAACTATAGGCTCCCTGTGTATTTCTTTCATAGAAATTACTTTCTCTGCAAACTAGTCTAGACCTTTATATCGTCAGAGAAAAGACTGAAATACCCAAACATTCCCCAAAGTTACAGCGCCTTTAATATTAACTTCATGTTTCCCAAGACCCTCATGGACTCTAAGCTGTTTCAGACTTGAGTTATTTCTCTTGGTCTTTGACCTTTCCCCCCTCTATTTCTCCATGTTGCCCTGACCCAAAGAATCAAGTCTCTTCCTCCTTGATTTCAGCTAGTGTGTGTGTGCTCAGTCATGTCCGACTCTTTGTGACCCGTAGACTGTAGCCCACCAGGTTCCTCTTTCCATGGGGATTCTATAGACAAGGATCCTGGAGTGGGTTGCCAGGCCCTCCTCCAGGGGATCTTCCCAACTCAGGGATGGAACCCATGTCTCTTGCGTCTCCTGCATTGGCACAGGAGGGAAGCCCGATTCCAGCTAGGACCCCCCTTTATTGTTAACGGACACTATTGCACCCATATCACTTGATTGAGTTTCTTTGTCCAAGGCTTGGTTTTGCCCCTCTCCTCTGAATGTATCATAGACTCAAAGCTCCTTGGCTGATGAAACTTTTGGAAATTTTGAAGAGAGTCAAGCAGACATACCCTTCTAATTCCTTAGCAGTGTGACCTTGGGGATTTACTTAGCTTTCCTGAGTCTGAGCATCTCTCTAAGTTTAGTGGCAATAAGAATACCTACTTCCTAAGTTTGTTGTGAGGATATAAATTAGAGGTTGATATGAAGTTCCAGGCACAGAGTAGGTGTGTGACAAAAATCTCTCTAAACACCCCTTTATTGCTATTTCTCCTCTTTTTCTTTCTTTTCTTCCTCCTCCCCTCCCATCTCTCCCTCCCTTCTGCCCTTCTCCCTCCCTCCTCCTGAACCTTTTTTCCAATCATACCAACCCCAACTCAATCTTCTTCCATGCACCTGTCCCAGGAATGCCTCATCCTCAACAGAACATTAGAGTTCCCAATTCAGGGATGTGTGCAGGTGATCAAGCTCCAGTTACCCACTAGGTCTGCATGTTTTATGGCAGCGGATGATATCAGACACTCATCTTGAAAATAGCACATTCTTTTTTCCTCCAACAGCAATGAATTTGTACCTCTCCCGACAATTTGACTGGATAATAATAATCTCATCTTTTTATTTTCAGTACAGATTTTTTTCCAGAATGTCAAACATATCTAGCTGCCCGAAACGTCTGGATTTCCTATAGCTTCTTTAAAAATCCCCAGCCCTCTCTATCAATCCATTCTGCATGTGATAAGGTATCCAAGGCAGGTCAAGCTTTCTGAAATAGTTCTCTAATGCATCTTCTCTTTGTCCTCATTGCCATGACATTACGTGAAGCTATCATAATTTATCGTGTTCCATGACCTCCTGAAACACACAGGGTTCAAGTTTCAAGATGCAGAAGGATATCTTCTTTGCCTACAATACCCTTTCCTATCCTATGTGCCTGGTTAGTGTTTAAATCAACTTTTAGGACTCAATTCAAATGTTCATTTTTTTCCCATTTATTTTTATAAGCTGGAGGCTAATTACTTTACAATATTGTAGTGATTTTTGCCATACATTGACATGAATCAGCCATGGATTTACATGTATTCCCCATCCCGATCCCCCTCCCACCTCCCTCCCCACCTGATCCCTCTGGGTCTTCCCAGTGCACCAGGCCCGAGCACTTGTCTCATGCATCCAACCTGGGCTGGTGATCTGTTTCACCCTAGATAATATACATGTTTCGATGCTGTTCTCTTGATACATCCCACCCTTGCCTTCTTCCACAGAGTCCAAAAGTCCGTTCTCTACATCTGTGTCTCTTTTTCTGTTTTGCACATAGGGTTATCGTTACCATCTTTATAAATTCCATGTATATGTGTTAGTATACTGTAATGTTCTTTATCTTTCTGGCTTACTTCACTCTGTATAATGGGCTCCAGTTTCATCCATCTCATTAGAACTGATTCAAATGAATTCTTTTTAATGGCTGAGTAATATTCCATGGTGTATATGTACCACAGCTTCCTTATCCATTCGTCTGCTGATGGGCATCTAGGTTGCTTCCATGTCCTGGCTATTATAAACAGTGCTACGATGAACATTGGGGTGCACGTGTCTCTTTCAGATCTGGTTTCCTCGGTGTGTATGCCCAGAAGTGGGATTGCTGGGTCATATGGCAGTTCTATTTCCAGTTTTTTAAGGAATCTCCACACTGTTCTCCATAGCGACTATACTAGTTTGCATTCCCACCAACAGTGTAAGAGGGTTCCCTTTTCTCCACACCCTCTCCAGCATTTATTACTTGTAGACTTTTGGATAGCAGCAGTTCAGTTCAGTTTAGTTCATTCACTCAGTCGTGTCCTACTCTTTGCGACTCCATGAATTGCAGCACGCCAGGCCTCCCTGTCCATCACCAACTCCTGGAGTTTAGTCAAACTCACGCCCATCGAGTCAGTGATGCCATCCATCCATCTCATCCTCTGTCGTCCCCTTCTCCTCCTGCTCCCAATCCCTCCCAGCATCAGGGTCTTTTCCAATGAATCAACCCTTCACATGAGGTGGCCAAAGTATTGGAGTTTCAGCTTTAGCATTGGTCTTTCTAATGGACACCCAGGACTGATCTTCTTTAGGATGGGCTGGTTGGATCTCCTTGCAGTCCAAGGGACTCTCAAGAGTCTTCTCCAACACCACAGTTCAAAAGCATCAATTTTTCGGTGCTCAGTTTTCTTCACAGTTCAACTCTCACATCCATACATGACCACTGGAAAAACCATAGTCTTGACCAGACGGACCTTTGTTGGCAAAGTAATGTCTCTACTTTTTAATATGCTGTCTAGGTTGGTCATAACTTTCCTTTCAGGAGTAAGCGTCTTTTCATTTCATGGCTGTAGTCACCATCTGCAGTGATTTTGGAGCCCCAAAAAATAAAGTCTGACACTGTTCCCACTGTCTCCCCATCTATTTCCCATGAAGTGATGGGACCAGATGCTACCTCTCTCTAACCCCCTTTAGTCCCTTCTCACCTATGTCAAGTGAGTTTCCCTTCTTTGCTTCTTGGCACACTGTTCTTACCTTTATTTTAGCACATATCGTGTTCTAGTGTAGTTACTGGTTTAAATTGTCTATTTAGGCTTTCATTTGACCCTGAAATTCTTCCTTTTTAAAAAAAATCACTGTAACTCACACATCATTAATACTAAAAAATGTTTGTTTAATAAATGAATGAACTCCTAGCCCTTTGTATATGAGAAAGAAAATTTTGGATGACCAGTTTTTCATTTACAAGTATATTATTTGTAATATCCCCTCCTTATAAAGTCTTAGCTGTTCATTTGTAACATCAGTCTTAAGTTCAAGGATGCTTATCTAAATATGTAACTGTTTTCATCTTTGCTTCCTCCATCTGATTTGATAAATCTTAATGATTAAGTTCTGAAAAATTCAAGAGACTCCTTGAAACGTGTGTAATAGGTCTATTAATAGTAATATCTAATTAAAGACTATTTTTAAAATGAGCAAAGTAATAGAATAAATCCATTAAGTTCACATTAAATCCCTCCATGAAAGTGAACACTTTGCATTTGTTAAGGGTTTCTTAATGAAATATCATTAACCCAAGTAATTCAGAAATTAATATGACTCTTCATACAGAATGATGTCTTATAGAGGCGTATGTCTTGTTAGGTGGCCCCATGGTCAGAGCTCATCAATTCATACGTTTATCACACTGAGGAGATTAAATTTCATGCTTTGCTAAAGATTAATAGAAAAACATCATTATAGTTGTACACATTATTTATTAATTTAAATAGATGACTTTCTCTTGCTACCAGAAAGAACTTCAAAATTAAGTACTATAGAAGATTTGGGCATTTTCATATAGGAGAAAACAAAAGGGATAAGGAATAAGTACACAGGAGGAAATGCTAAATATTTAAATCTACATGGTACATGCTCACCGTAGCTTTTTAGGTTTATGGGGACTAGGAAAGTACAACTGACTTTGTGTATTCTATGATAGAGAGTGCTAAGCAAAATACTAATTTAATTATTTGTGTCAGAAGGGCAAACTTCACCTTTTTCTGCACTCAAAAATTCCATTGATGTGTCAGAAGAATGGTAAGAATTATAAATTCAGGGCAGCTTTGAAAAGAGACTTGGGTGCTCCCATTGAGATCATAGATTTTGAGGAGTATCTGAAATTTTATAAACTAGAGTTGAGTTGATGGAAAAAGGGGAGGTGAAAACCCCTCCAGTCCAACCAGGTGGATGAAGAGACTTGAAGTGAGCAGACAGGTTTTCACAGGGAAGTTCACCCCTGCCAAGAGACAGGGGAGCAGAAGATCAACAGGTGGCTGGTGGAGTAACTGGGCTGGAGGTAAAGATCAGGAATCTGTCAGTTCTACACCTGGCCTTTCAGCCATGGCACCAAATGAGACCCTGTAGTGCTGGTTATTATTCAAGGTAGCTACTCTTAGTAAAAATCTACTATGTGCTAATTATTTTATAACTCACTTTTGAATTATTTTGAGCGCTTCTGATATGAAATAACAAAACTTACTTCAGGAAGGTACTCTGAAATCAATTCCCAATTGCTTATACAAAGATCATGTATTATTTTTTTTTCAAGAGCTATTTTATTTTTTTCATTTATTTTTATTAGTTGGAGGCTAATTACTTCACAACATTTCAGTGGGTTTTGTCATACATTGACATGAATCAGCCATAGAGTTACACGTATTCCCCATCCTGATCCCTCCCTCCCACCTCCCTCTCCACCCGATTCCTCTGGGTCCTCCCAGTGCACCAGGCTCATGCATCCCACCTGGGCTGGTGGTCTGTTTCACCATAGATAATATACATGCTGTCCTTTCAAAACATCCCACCCTCACCTTCTCCCACAGAGTTCAAAAGTCTGTTCTGTACTTCTGTGTCTCTTTTGCTGTTTTGCATATAGGGCTATCGTTACCATCTTTCTAAATTCCATATATATGTGTTAGTATGCTGTAATGTTCTTTATCTTTCTGGCTTACTTCACTCTGTATAATGGGCTCCAGTTTCATCCATCTCATTAGAACTGATTCAAATGAATTCTTTTTAGCGGCTGAGTAATATTCCATGGTGTATATGTACCATAGCTTCCTTATCCATTCGTCTGCTGATGGGCATCTAGGTTGCTTCCATGTCCTGGCAATTATAAACAGTGCTGTGATGAACACTGGGGTGCACGTGTCTCTTTCAGATCTGGTTTCCTCAGTGTGTATGCCCAGAAGTGGTATTGCTAGGTCATATGGCAGTTCTATTTCCAGTTTTTTAAGAAATCTCCACACTGTTCTCCATAGTGGCTGTACTAGTTTGCATTCCCACCAACAGTGTAAGAGGGTTCCCTTTTCTCCACACCCTCTCCAGCGTTTATTGCTTGTAGACTTTTGGATAGCAGCCGTCCTTACTGGCGTGTAATGGTACCTCATTGTGGTTTTGATTTGCATTTCTCTGATAATGAGTGATGTTGAGCAAAAGATCATGTATTAATACTTCAGAATATAGCTCTCCTGGTTTGAATGTAATTGGAGTTTTCATCTCATCTCCCTTCATTGAATAGCCTAACCTTTGATCATTTTCAGGAATGCCTCTTCTACATTTCACCTTTCCGTAAGTTTGTGTGATATCTATGGAACGATTTCACCTTTTTTTTTTTTTTTTTTTTTGGTTGAATGGAATCTTAGTTCCCTAGCCAGGATTTGAACCTGTGGCCCCTGAAATGGAATTGTGGAGTCTTAACCACTGGACCGCCAGAGAAGTCCCGACTTCTCCTTTAAATACAGTCTTACTCTCTAATTTGTGTTAAGCTCCCAAATCTGTTGCACTCTTTGCCTTATTTCCTGTAGGCTCCCTGGCCTGCAAGAAAGAGTAGATTTTCTCTCTTTAGTGACACTTGGCATAGCTCCGTTAAGAAGAAAAGAATGAAATCTGTTTGATCTCAGCATCATGCTGTTTTGTGGAGAATGAAAACAAATGAAGCGTAACAGTTAATGTTGTTCTTTCTGTCACAGATGGGGTCTCCTGTTAAAGAAATCTCTCAATCAAGTAAATTCTTTTACTTGACACTGAAGACCCAGAGAATTAGACAGCTAATGTGGTCACCTCTCTATTTTCATTTAGAGATAGATCAGCCAGGACAAACACATATTCATTTGCTGCCCAACTCCCATTATTCTCTGAGCTTTAGACATTTTAATTCTAAGACCTCTGATCATCATTGCCTATTTTTAAACAGCAAAAGGCTGGAAAATTATTCTTCTTTATAGTCCATAAGATAGATATCAGCACAGGACCAAAACCCACTAGAGACCTTCGTGTTTTAAATGGCTTGTCTCTCCAAAGTTTGAAGGGCACGTTTTCTTTGTTTTCTTAAAAAAAGGTCAGTGCAAAAATAAATGAATTGCCACAAAGAGAAATACCAAGTAAATATAGCAGAAGGGAAGCCAAGGGGATTGGGGAAAAGTCAGGGGTGAGCTGAATATCAGTTGGTTGAGTTTGAATTAGGAATTTCATGCTCACAAAAATTTCTTTTAGAAAATCATCAGAAATCTATTTTGTAAAAGCTTATAAACAGTGGCCTCAAAGCCAAAGTTAGTTCCTTTCCAGAGATAAAGTATCTTCACAAGATGATTGTTGTTTCTTAAATGTCTTCCTCATGAATTCTTTATCACTTGAAAGACGTTGTGCAGAGATGAGAGAGCCTGAGGCTCAGAGAGGTCATGTGACTTGTTCACATTAAACGTATTTTCCCATGTCCAGGATTAGACGTTCAGGTTTGTCATTGCTGGCCAATGATTTGTCAGTTCTCTCCCTGATTTGTTCCCAAATAACATATTAGTATTATGTACAGGTGATTATGCAAAATTATTTTTATTTATGCAAATTAGCTTGCACAGTACATTTAATTCCACAATCACTTACCTGCTTTAACCACACATCATGCTTGTTTTTCCATGTCACTGTGTGTGACTGATACATTCTTTTTAAAGACTGTATCATTTTCACTTAATGACTCTAAAAAAGATAGGGTGTAGTTTTGCTTCCCAGGGACAGTTGGCAATGTCTGGAGACCTTTTTTTGTCATACTTGAGCAGAAGGTGCTATTGGCACAAGACAGCCCTCTCAACCAAGCATGATCCAGCCCAAATGTCAGTAGTGCCAAGGTTGAGAAACCATGAAAATAGATGTACCACAACTCATTTAACAAATTCTTTATTGATGGACATTTGGAGTATTCTCAATTTTATCTACCATGGTAGCATCACATATCCAAGAATCTCTGTTTCTGCATCATTCCAAATAGTGCTGGAGGATAAATACCTAGAAGGATAGTTTCTTGGTCAAAGATTATGCTGCCAGGGGGTTATATATATTGCCATCTTCAACTACTAATGTTTATATGAATTTACATTTCTTCCAGGAATATGTGTAGGTGTGTGGTTTCTCAAACATTCTTCAACTGCCAGTTGACTATTAACTACCTCTTTGAGCTATATATGTTTTTCTGATATATAGTATTCCACTTTCTTATTGTTATTTTAAATTTATTAATTGTTAGTATGCATGACCATCATCTTTTTGAAAAATGATTTTATTGAAGTATAGTTGATGTCTATAATATTATCTAAGTTACAGGTATATAGTATGGTGATTCACAGTTTTGAAGGTTATACTTTGTTTATAGTTATTATAAAATATTTACTGTAGTCCCACATTGTACACTATATTCTTTAAGCTTATTTTATGCCTAATAGTTTGTATCTTATAATCCCCAAATCCTGTATTGCCCCTTCCCTTTGTCTACTGGTAAATACTGGTTTGTTCTCTCTATCTGTGAGTATGTTTCATTTTTGTTTTATTCACTAGTTTGTTGTATTTTTTAATTCCACATATAAGTGGTATGATATGGTATTTGACTTTCTCTGACTTATTTTATTTAGCATAATGCCCTCCAAGTCCATCCATGTTGCTGCAAATGGGCAAAATGTCATTCTTTTTATGACTGAGTAATAGTCCATTGTGTGTGTGAATATATATGCACATATACATGTGTGTGTGTGTACATGTATATGTCACACCTTCTTGATCCATTCCTCTGTCAATGGACACTTAAGTTGCTTCCATGTCTGGGCAGTTGTAAATAATGCTGCCATGAACATTGGGGTGCATATATCCTTTCAAATTAGTGTTTTTGTTTTTCTTGGACATATACCCAAAAGCGGAATTGCTGGATCATGTGGTAGTTCTATTTTTAGTTTTTTGAGAAAGTTCCATACTGTTCTCTATATAGGTTGCACCAGTTTACATTCCCATCAACAGTGTATGAGGGTTCCCTTTTCTCCACATCCTTACCAACACTTATTATTTGTTGTCTTTTTGATGATAGCCATTCTGGTAGGTGTGAGGTGATCCTCACTGTGGTTTTGATTTGCATTTCCCTGATGATTAGCAATGTTGAACATCTTTTCATGTGCCAGTGGGCCATCTGCATGTCCTTTTTGGAGAAATGTCTATTCAGGTCTTCTGCTCATTTAAAAAAATCTGGTTGGTTGGTTGTTTTTGATGTTGAGCTGTATAGTTGCTGAATCTTCTGTTGTTTATATGTTGAATATTCACCCCTTGTCAGTCATAGCTTAACCATCTTTTCAAATGTTATTGGTCTTTTTCTCTTTTGTGCACTATCTGTTCATGTCCTTGATAAGTTTCCTATTGAGTTGATTATCTTTATCTTCTTGACTCGAAAGAACTTTGTCTCTTGTATTTGTTACAAATAGTTTTTTCCTAGTTTGTTGTTTGCCTTTTAACATTAAAATTTTTGGACCTGTGGAAGTGTTATATTTTTATAAAGCCAAATTTATCTTTATTCATACATTTCCTCCTGGAGCTTATGTCATGTTTAGAAATACTTTCCCCACCCTAGAATATAAAAATATACCCCTGGGTTAGATGTCATCACTGACTGCATGGCCATGAATTTGAGCAAACTGCAGGAGATGGTCGAGGGCAGAGTAGCCTGGCGTGCTATAGTCCACGGGGTCGCAGAGAGTTGGGGTTATGAAGAGTCAGGGTCATCAGCAACTGAACAGCACAGCAACAAAGCTTTTCTTCCAGTCTCTCCCCAGTTTCTTTGGGATCTGTTTGTCAGTTTCTTTTACATGAAATCCTTTACATCTATCTGGGACTTAATTCCGTGTGGAAAATGTTAGCCCACTGATTTGTCCTAATACAGCCATCACAGCTTCACAGAAACGAGGCAAGTGGAGATTTTCCCTAAAGAGAATAAACTCCTAACCTCCCCATCTGTAATTGATTCTGGAACACCAGGCAACTTTCTTCATAGCATCACCCACAGGCAGGAATGATACTCAGTGCTGTTAAGTATTAAGCTTGTTAAGGTGAAGAATTTATAAAATTTCACGTTAGTTTTATATTTTACATTATTTTGTTTATTCATGTTATTCCATTTGGTTACCTGTATTTTATCTTCCTATGACATCTTTAAAGAAGTGTATACAAGCAATAAATGCTGGAGAGGGTGTGGAGAAAAGGGAACCCTCTTACACTGTTGGTGGGAATGCAAACTAGTGCAGCCACTATGGAAAACAGTGTGGAGATTTCTTAAAAAACTGGAAATAGAACTGCCATATGACCCAGCAATACCACTTCTGGGCATACACATCGAGGAAACCAGATCTGAAAGAGACACGTGCACCCCAATGTTCATCGCAGCACTGTTTATAATAGCCAGGACATGGAAGCAGCCTAGATGCCCATCAGCAGACGAATGGATAAGGAAGCTATGGTACATATACACCATGGAATATTACTCAGCCGCTAAAAAGAATTCATTTGAATCAGTTCTAATGAGATGGACGAAACTGGAGCCCATTATACAGAGTGAAGTAAGCCAGAAAGATAAAGAACATTACAGCATACTAACACATATATATGGAATTTAGAAAGATGGTAATGATAACCCTATATGCAAAACAGCAAAAGAGACACAGAAGTACAGAACAGACTTTTGAACTCTGTGGGAGAAGGTGAGGGTGGGATGTTTCGAGAGAACAGCATGTATATTATCTATGGTGAAACAGATCACCAGCCCAGGTGGGAAGCATGAGACAAGTGCTCGGGCCTGGTGCACTGGGAAGACCCAGAGGAATCGGGTGGAGAGGGAGGTGGGAGGGGGGATCGGGATGGGGAATACGTGTAACTCTATGGCTGATTCGTGTCAATGTGGTGGGAGGGGGGATCGGGATGGGGAATACGTGTAACTCTATGGCTGATTCGTGTCAATGTGGTGGGAGCGGGGATCGGGATGGGGAATACGTGTAACTCTATGGCTGATTCGTGTCAATGTATGACAAAACCCACTGAAATGTTGTGAAGTAATTGGCCTCCAACTAATAAAATAAAATTAAAAAAAAAAAAAAAAGAAGTGTATCATTTCCACTTTACAGATGAAGCCCAGTTCATGTTGTTCACTTGGCTGTACATTTCTTGAGAACAGACTGTTTTTTTTCCTTTCCAGGTCTCAGCATGTATAGTCTATTGAAGAAATTCCTGATCGGCCCAAGGGCACACTTTATTATGTAAAGGAGATGAGCAGGTTGATGAGGTAGTTGACATTTTTCACCTCTCCTTGATTTAGCTATAACTTAGTCCAGTATTATCCTCAAGAGGAATTGTCTGCAAAATACTAGGTGATTTTGTTCTCTTCTGGTTGATCTTTGTATGACAGTACTTTTCTGCCTATGTAAATTGAAGATAGGTAATGTGACATCACCCCAAGTTAAGTTAGCATAGGATGTGGCTATTTAAAGGTCAATAAATGCAGAGTTCTGAGATGTTTAGAGTCCATCAGCTCACAATTTTGGTGGTGGTGGGGCTTAAAAACTAATATTACTTTTAGAACTGTTGACAAGATATCTTGGTCAGAGAGAAGGAAAAATGGAATTTGTATCCAAATAGACCATAATATCAGTTTTATCTGAAAACATTGCTATTTCTTTTCAAGAAAGATAGGCTACTCAGTTCCCATGCAAATAACTTGCTATGATCCCCTGATTAAAAAAAAAAACTTTAATCATAATGCTCCCAATCTATAAACCAGAAAGCATTATTTCTTGACTGCTAGCCCACCTGTAGGGAAGTTCCTAGGTGATTTAAAAATCTAGCTGCGTTCTGGAGACACCAAGGCCACAGACATGTCTGTGGAAACAGACCGTGGTGTTGGTGTCCTTAAAAACAATTCTCTTCACTTGGTCAGAACAGTTGTGTGCCAAACCAGGAGCATCCTTGCATAAGTGATACAGAGAGATCTTTAGAAGCATACCCCTTTGACTCGAATGACTAGGACCATGACCGCATAGATTCTAACTTAATGAGTGGTCAGTGATCAGACATTTTTTTAAAAAGAAAATTGTTCTATGAGAAAGTGCCAGAAGCACCTCCAAACAGAAGCCTTTTTGTATTCATGGCTAGTTGCATCCATAACCACCAGACAAGAGATAAAAATTGATAAAACTACAGCCTTGGGGATATAACTTTCTCCCTGAGGTCTCCTCAGAGCCCCAGCTTTATATAAATTTTCCATCAGACTCTCAGCCAGCTGTTCAAAGTACAAGAATCTATTTCCCTGATGGGTAAGGAATCTCAGGGTAGAAAACATATTCAGAACAAAATCACCAAATTGTACTTCTTCCTCAATAAAAATTCATTTCTTTTCTTTCACAGAACATCCAGAGCTGAGTCTAAATAAATTTCCAGTCTGATGTCCTTAAGAAAACAAGATCTTCAAGGCTGGTCTTAGACACATCACACGATCCTGCTTGAAACTATCTTTCCCGTGTCCATTGTTTCAATTGATTATTTTGTTTTCTGGCTTCTCAAGTCTGGAATCCTTTAATTAGGTGTTTTCTTTGGATTTACTGCCAAGTTCAGGGCCACCTGGTGATTCTGCCTAGGTTCTAATGTTAGTCAATTTGCTGACTTGTCTATACCATTTAGAGACTTTGCTCTGTTCTAGAATCTTGGTCTGAGCTAAGCCCTGGTTGGGGGAATGTGGAAAGGGTGGGTGGAAGTGGCTGAACATTAGACAGAGAATGTCAGTTAGAAGCAGTGTTTGAGATGCTTACATTTTCAAGGAAGAGAAACCCCAAACGAAACTGGCAATGCAAAGGAGATTTACTAGTTCTCATAAATTAATAATCAACAATTTATAAAACAATTCCACGTGTATTATTTCACTTTCTCCTCAAATAATCCTCTTAGGTAATATCCCAGCATTGAAGATGAGTTGCCAGGGACCACATGGCCACTAGGTGGCGCAGTGAGATCCAAATAGAGGCTATGATCTGTGAATCCACTATACCTCCTCGCCACTCCCAGGGTGATGTTTCGTTGTTGTTTTTAATGTTAAGTATCTTTTTTTTTTTTTTTTCTTGAATTGAAGTATAGTTGATTTACAGTGTCATGTCAGTTTCAGGTGTGCAGCAAAGTGATTCACTGATACATACGTGTATGTGTGTGTGTGTGTGTATTCGGATTCTTTTCCCTTATTGGGTATTACAAAGAAAATACATGGCTTGAATGTGGGGAAAAATAAGAAGAAAATGTGAACTAGGAAGGTAGTGAGAGAGAGACCCTGGTGTATTTCAGTTAAGGAAAAATGTTACAGAACTGAGTTTTTTTTTTTTTTTTTAAATGAAGGGAAATCCCTTGAGAGCAGAGACAGGAGGGAGTTGCAAGATCTGACACCCTGGGGACAGGGGCGCTTGGGGGCATGGGGAGGGGTGCGGAGAGCTAGGACCTGACCAGAGGGCGAACCTCCCTCTTCATGTTCTGAGCACTAAGGTCCCGCAGTGAGCGATTCAAAGACTGCGCCCGTCTAGATGGGCTCGCTACATAGTGGGCTTTCTTTGCTTCCTCTGAAACTGGTCTCCATGGACTCCAGTGCAAAGGTACGGTATCATGTTTGCAAAGACAGTTGTCTGAGGTCACACAAGCAATTTTCAGTTATTTTAATCCACAGGCTCTGGCCTCACCTCTCATAATAGAGGCACTTTCGTTCAGAAGCAAAGAACCCAAGTGAGAAACGGCAGAAAGGAGTCACCCTTTCTATTAAATTGTATTCAGTGAGTTTGGCTAGTCTCCCGCACTTTCCCGGGGCCGCCTTCACAGCTGAGAACAGCTTTTCGTTTCCAAGTTTGATTTTTCTTATAAGACAAAAAGAAAAACCAAAATACCTTTCCTCCCAGAGTTTTAGTCAATTCAGATCGAGTCAGTTCTGCTGCTTCTATTTTTCTGCCTGTTTATATGGTTTGTGGTCAGAGGCTAGATTAAATAGCGAAGGCTCATGTTGAAGATCTCAGCTGGAGCACCAAAGAGGTTATCGAAAAAAAGAGGAACAGAAAGAACTAAAGAAAAGGTTGTGTAATCCACCTGCAGGAAACAACTTGACCCGAGGTGGTTGGTGTGGCATATGTGGTTAAAACCCTTGCCAAAATGACCTTTTCTCCACTTACCTATAGTATGCATCTTTCCAAACCTGAGCTGGAAGGCTTGATAAGAAAGGGCAAGGCTTGACACCTCTTTCAGAGTGTGATGAACTTGATAAGCACACATAACCCTGGCACAGGGCTTGGAGGGCGCTAGGTAGAGGGAAAATCTCAACAACAACCAAAAAATCTTTGGGTGATGGACCGTGCCTTTCCAGTACTCTACGACTTCTTGCCCAGCTCCCGTGTGTATGGTGGGTGGGGGTTCCAAGAGGAGACTTTCTTCATCTCTCCCTTGCTCTCAAGTGATAAAAGCTAGTCCTGAAGTAGATGACCAGTCCAAATTTGATGCATGAAACAGGGCGCGCACAGCCAGTGCATGGGATAACCCAGAGGGATGGGATGGGGAGGGAGGTGGGAGGGGGGTTTGGGATGGGGGGCACATGTACACCCATGGCTGATTCATGTCAATGTATGGCAAAACCACTACAATATTGTAAAGTAATTAACCTCCAATTAAAAGAAAGAAAGAAAAAAATAAAAAAGCTGATCATCCAAGGCATCAGACATACACACAAACTATACTTTGAGCTTAAAAAACACTGAACTCTTAGGACAGAAAAATATTTCAGGGAACCCAAATCAGAGATTTACTTTAATATACATGTTCTCTCCTATTTTCATACTTGCATGCCAATCTTTACTTATTTTTTAATGTATTTACAGTGTGGGTTGGAAGAAGGTGAGTATTTCAGAAGTATTACTTGGGAAGAATTTTGTCTTGAAATATAGTTGATTGAAAAATTCTTTTCCCTTAGGTTTATCATGAGATATTGAATATAGTTCCCTGTGGTATACAGTAGGATCTTGTTGTTTATCCATCTGAGATATATTAGCTGGCATCTGCTCATCCCAAACTTCCAGTCCTTCCCTCCCTCACCCCCTCCCCTTCGGCAGCCACAAGTCTGTTCTCTATGTCTGTGCATCTGTTTCTTTTTCACAGATATATTCATTTGTGTCATATTTTAGATTTCACATATAAGTGTTATCATATGGTGTTTGTCTTTCTCTGACTTACTTCACTTAGTATGATAATCTCTAGGTCCATCCATGCTGCTGCAAATGCCATCATTTCATTCTTTTTTCATGGCTGAATAGTACTCCATTGTATATATCTATGCCACACCTTCGTTATCCATTCCTCTGTCAGTGAAGACTCAGGTTGCTTCTCTGTCTTGGCTACTGTGAATAGTGCTACTGTGCACATAGGGGTTCGTGTATCTTTTTAATGTATAGTTTTGTTGGGATATATGCCCAGGAGTGGAATTGCTGAATTATATGATAGCTCTCTATTTTTAGTTTTCCATTGTGGCTCCACCAACTTATATTTACTTGAGAAGAATTTTTGTATACTTGTCTCATTGAAAGTTAGAAATCTAATCACCAGAAAACCTATAAAAGGATGATAGATCCCTACAGTATTATGCTTTGAGAAGCCTTTGGAAGAGATTTACAATTTTTTTTTTCAAGTTGTAGCCAGTCATGAGACTATACAACATTTTCTCTCTTAGTGCTTGCCATCAAAATTTCCACAGTTTAAATTGAGATTAGTGAGTCCAGAGAGATGGAGAATCCTTCGGTGAAACAAAAATATATAACCCCTCTTTGTGCCTAACATGGGACTCATGTTGCTATAGCAAACTGGTTTTCTCATTAGGAGCCAATTTCATAAGGAGAAGATTGCCACATGAGATGCTAAAGGATAAACTCCTGGCTTTCTTTCTGTACAATATAGATTTATTGTAGATTGCAATTCTTCCCATTTCATTTCTGCAAAAGTCCTTTGGGAGCCAGAGCAGATGTGAAATTGAGGAGGTCGCACTGAGGCTCTAGGGGCAGGAGTCATGACTACCTCTTGACTTTCACGTCAGCAGTGCTCAGGGCAATGTGACACTTGGAGGCCATCCTCTGCTCATTAAAAAGGCGGCTGTTCATGGGAAGACTGCTTGTTCTCTGTTCTATTTTTGGCCTTTTTATTGTTGTTTCTCACCTCCCTCTTTGACCCTCTAAGTATCCCCAGTCCCCAACTTCCATAACAGGATGTCAGTCAGCACTTGCCTGTTACAGTAATGCTTCATAGCAAACAGTCCCCAAACTCAGTGACTTTAAGCAATAGTCATTTATTCTAGAGCTCATAAATCTGTGGTTTCAATGCATCTACATGGAGTTAGGCTGGTATCCAGGCTCCAGGGTCTGGGCTCTAGGATCTAGATTTCAGGTTCCAGACTCCAGGATGAACTCGGTTCTATTCGATTTGCCTCTTCTTCCATGGACCAGAGGTTACCCAGAGCATGTGGTGAACTCAGCATGTCCTATTCAGGGGCCCAGGATGAAGGCCACTGTCCACATGGGGCACATACTTCTCATGGCAGTGCACTAGACTTAAAAAGGACAAGCTTAGTAGAGCAAACACATTTCAAGCCTCTGGTAGTCTACACACATCCTCTTGTCCAAAGCAAATCACTTAGCCAGACCCGGTCAGAGAAGCAATATGTCCTTCAGGAAGATCTGATAATGATGTGGATATATATAATGTGCCTGCAACTGAGTGAAGAATTAGGGACAGAGAATTCAGTCTTCCAAAAGTAGGAAGTATCACAATGTACTGTATTGTTGGGTTGCCTATATCTACCCAAAGTGGACTGATCCACTTGAGGATAGAACCCAATTCTTACTCACCCTTGAATTTCTACATCTAACATGAGACCTGCATTTATCTGAGGTATTCAGTAAGTTATTCTAGAAGTAAATTACTCAATAAAGTATTCTGAAATAACAAGAAGATGGAAATAATTCTCTCAGAGCACCATTTAAAAAGAGAGAGGAAGAACAACTCTTGTAGGGTTTCTTCCCCTCCTCTTTTATTCAGCCTGATTCTTTTTGGCAAATACTAGGTTTTCTTGATTTTGAAGCTATTGACTCCTCTTGCAAAAGCCCACCATGACAGGCAAAATCTTTACTCTGATTTTCATCTCTGTGTATTCCCCAGCACCTGTGTGGATGCTTGCTGTTTTTGTTTTCATAAACAGAACAGGAAATGTTCCCCAGGAAGATGCTTTTTTTCTTTTGATGAAACTTCTTGAAATTAGATGGGCGCCTAAAATAAGATGAGATTGTCTTGAGGCTTTTTGTTCCCCCATGAAACTGACAAGAAATCAGAATTCAGGCATTCTCTTTTCCTCTGTAGTCTTAGGCCTCCAAACCTGTTAACTCTAATGCTAAAATAACAACTTGTTGTCTCCCTTGATATTATGTGCATTCAGTTCAGTTCAGTCGCTCAGTCGTGTCCGACTCTTTGCGACCCCACGAATCCCAGCATGCCAGGCCTCCCTGTCCATCACCAACTGCCGGAGTCTACCCAAACCCATGTCCATTGAGTTGACGATGCCATCCAACCATCTCATCCTCTGTCGTCCCCTTCTCCTCCTGCCCTCAATCTTTCCCAGCATCAGGGTCCTTTCCAGTGAGTCAGCTCTGCGCGTGAGGTGGCCAAAGTATTGGAGTTTCAGCTTCAACATCAGTCCTTCCAGTGAACACCCAGGACTGATCTCCTTTAGGATGGACTGGTTGGATCTCCTTGTAGTCCAAGGGACTCTCAAGAGTCTTCTCCAACACCACAGTTCAAAAGCATCAATCCTTTGGCCCTCAGCTTTATAGTTGAACTCTCACATCCATACATGACTACTGAAAAAACTATAGCCTTCACTAGATGGACCTTTGTTGGCAAAGTAATGTCTCTGCTTTTTAATATACTGTCTAGGTTAGTCCTAATTTTCCTTCCAAGGAGCAAGGGTCTTTTAATTTCATGGCTGCAATCACCATCTGCAGTGATTTTGGAGCCTCCAAAAATAAAGTCAGCAATTGTTTCCACTGTTTCCCCGTCTATTTGCCATGAAGTGATGAGATCGGATGCCATGATCTTAGTTTTCTGAATGTTGAGCTTTAAGCCAACTTTTTCACTCCCTCTTTCACTTTCATCAAGAGGCTCTTTAGTTCTTCACTTTCTGCCATAAGGGTGGTGTCATCTGCATATCCGAGGTTATTGATATTTCTCCCAGCAATCTCAATTCCAGCTTGTGCTTCCTCCAGCCCATCATTTCTCATGATGTACTCTGCATTTAAGTTAAATAAGCAGGGTGACAATATACAGCCTTGACGTACTCCTTTTCCTATTTGGAACCAGTCTGTTGTTCCCTGTCCAGTTCTAACTGTTGCTTCCTGATCTGCATACAGATTTCTCAAGAGGCAGGTCAGGTGGTCTGGTATTCCCATCTCTTTCAGTATTGTCCACAGTTTATTGTGATCCACACAGTCAAAGGCTTTGGCATAGTCAATAAATTATGTGCCTTAGGGTTTTGCAAGACAGAGCATCCATCTTTATTAGTTGAATAAAAGGAGCAGTTATTTATGTAGCACCTACTTTTTCTTTCCATAAAGTGTTTGAAGACTAATTAACCACATGGATTTTGCCAAGGCCTGCTGTAGACTGGAAAGAAACTGTCAGTGCCTCTCCCATCTCCTGTAGTAGGCATGGAGCAATGGGTCCTCAGAGATGGCCTTGTCCTACTCCCCAGATCCTGTGAACATGTTACCTTACACAGAAGAAGGAAGTTTTCAGATTTTATTTATTTTTTTAAATATTTATTTGGCTGCATGGGATCTTAGTTGCAGCACATGAAATCTAGTTCTCCAACCAGGAGAGGAACCCAGATCCCATGCATTGGGAATGTGGAGACTTAGGCAAGCCCAGAGTCTATAATCTTGAGTGGATTATCCTGCATTCTCTGTGTGGTTTGACATAATCACCAAGGTCCTTACAAGAGAGTAAGGAGGGTCAGAGTCAGAGAAGGAGATACAGTGACAGAAGCCGAGGGTGGAGATGTTATGCTGCTGACTTTGAAGATATAAGAGGAAGGCAGGTGGCTTCTAGAAGCTCAGGAAGGTGAGGAGAAGGATTCTTCCCAAAGTTGCCAGAAGGGATACAGCTCTACCACCACATTTTAAACTTCTGCTCACCAACGTCAGCTAGTAAAGGCATGTTATTTTAAACCACTAAGGTGGTGAGGGCTTCCTTGGTGGCTCAGATGGTAAAGACTCTGCCTACAATGCAGGAGACCCGGGTTCGATCCCCGAGTCAGGAAGATCCCCTGGAGAAGGAAATGGCACCCCACTCCAGTACTCTTGCCTGAAGAATTCCGTGGACAGAGGAGCCTGGCAGGCTCCAGTACATGGAGTCACAAAGGGCTGAACACGGCTGAGCAAGTAACACTTTCACTTTCAAGGTGGTGAGAGTAGGAAACTAGTACACCTCCCAGAGGCCTTCTAGAGAGTTTAGACTTGAGAGCGTCTCTGGCCGTGGAAGCAGACTTGTTCATGTTGGGCAGGCCATGTGGGCTGCAAGTTGGGACCCTAGGACCGGCTGCAACCGCTGACTGACAGGATGAACGTGGTTGCTGCCTGCCCCCTCTGCTGGGACAGCTCTGAGGCATATTCTAGCCCATCTTCAACAGTCTCCAGCTGGAATGAGACCAGTTGCCCACAGCAGGCTCCCCCCATCCAGTGGCTTCCTCCCATTTCCTGTTGCACTACTCCACTTTGCCTACCCCCACTTCCCGGGAATGCCTGCCTCATGTTACTTGTCTCAGGGTCCTTTATCAAGAACACAGCCTAGGATACACACACACATGGACAGAGAACTGCTGTGATGGTGAGGAAGGAATGACTGGGAAACAGCTTGAGCTGACATCCCTAAGAGTCCAGTTGGATGTGTGCCTGGGACGGTCTCTGATATAGATGCAGTGGCTCCATCAAAGTCTTTTTGGGGTTTTTAACAGATTTCTCTGGTGGTCCAGTGGTTAAGACTCCACATTTCCGCTGCAGGGGGCATGAGTTTGATCCCTGGTTGGACAACTAAGATCCTGTGTGCCATGTGGCATGGCCAAAAAATAAAAGTCTTTTTGGTATTTTCACAGGAGAGAGCAAGTCTTTATCTGTAAAAATTCTGATCAATAGGAAAGTGTAGAATGGTACCAGAAGAATAAATTGGAGCTCTTGAAGAGGAAATAATTAACTTATTAAAAAATTTGCTCATTCATCTTATGATACTTACTTATCCTGTATGATTTCCTATGGACCTTTGAAATCAGACACCATGCATGGGTATTGTTTTCTTCATAGGTCAACAAGAGAACAAAAGATACTTTCAAGTGAAATGAAATAAGTGTGCCCAATAAATGTGGTATTCTGAGTTTTGTGAAAATCACTTTGCAAACAAATAAAATGGAGAGGTTCATAGGAACAGTTGTACTTTCGGACTTCCTTGAGATCCAGGGGTTAGGACTGTGTGCTTTCACTAGTGGGGGCCCGGGTTCAATCCCTGGTCAGGGAACTAAGATCCCGCAAGCCACACAGTGCATCCAAAAAAAAAAAAAAAAAAAAGTGGGTCTGTTAATATTAATAACTTAGAGGTTATGGACATTTACAGTTGCATCCCACGTTTTGTCTCAGGCAGTCCAAATGCTGCATTCAAAAGCACAGTTCCTATTGTGTGAGTCTCTAATGGCCATGACACAGGAGTAATCTCACTTTGGAGCAAGGGGCATGGAGTGTTCCAGCATCTTTCAAAAAAGCGACCTTAACCACCATGCTGCCAATGACTTCATCTTAGCAGTAAAAGCAACTGGCCACAAGAGTATGGTTTTTGCTCTGAGCAGTAGAGTTGTTCTTTTTATAAATAATTTTTCATATTAAAAAAATTTCAGCATGAATACTATTGCTTACTTCAGGGTTAAAATAGTGTAGTTGCAAAATGTTAGTAGTTCAGCATTTAAATGTTAAATGGTGAAAACCTGATCATTTTAAGGCTTACAAAAATAAAATTTCTGTGATTGCACTCGACATCCCATCTAGTAATCTCTCTTGTTTATATGAATGGCTCAGATATGTGCGGTAGATATTTTCTACTAATGTCATTCCACAAGGCAATAAAATAAGTTTATTATCACTGCTATTATTATGATGTCACTTTATGGAGAATGTGTTAGTATATGGAGTTGTGGAGAAGGGGTACTCTGGTCATGTGCACTTTATAGATGAAGACATAGGGCATCACAGTAATAAAGCAATTCATCGCAAATTATGCAGCATATAAGTGGCAGAGCCAATGTTCAAATCCAAAAGAAAAGAATCCTTTACCTGTTTTAAATGGCCAATTTACATATTTGAGAACCTTTATCTGCAGATGGATTCTAAGAGTTAGGAACTAATAATTAGTACTCTCAATAGTATAATTTTTTTTTAATATTATTCACTGTAGAATAAAGTATTCAGTAGTATGGCTGGAGCAATAGAGAAGTAATCCTATATCATTTCAATCGTCCCTAATTATTTTTACCATATGTTTTCTCTATAGTATTTAATCCTAACCTAAGATGTATTTATCTGTCTAATAACTCCCACATTTATAGCTCCAGCTTTGATCTTTCTGTTAAGATCCAAATTCATGCAGCCATCTGACACCTGTCATCTAAATGGAGCTATTTCAGAGGGATTAGAAACCTTACATTTCCAAAAGTCAATCATCAGTCTTTCTCACCACCTCCATCCCCTTCTGGAACTTCTCTAATATCAGGAGTCTAGAATCGTGGCCTTGCCATCTGACAAGTTGTCATCCCACAAATCTGAAATTCATTCTTGCTATCTCCTTTCTTCCTGCCATCTTGCATTCAGTCCATCATGTTCTATTGCCTCTGCTTTTGGGATCCACCCACTTTCTTTCCCTCTCTAGTCTCAGCATCCTCGTCTAAGTGCCCATCAACTCTTGCCTGAACCATTGTGATACTCTCCTTACTGTGAGACACTTATATAAATAACCTAGAAAAAAATATAACTCGCCATTCTTTTAGAGAGATATATTCAGGGATTTTAGAGAGATTTTACATTTTTCATTTGTTGATTCAGATCTCTGTTTGTTGAGGCATAGATGATTTACAAAGTTGTGTTAGTTTCCTGTGTACAGTGAAGTGATTCAGTTATATGTACACACACGTGTATACGTTTCTTCTTTTGTTGTGGCACATGGACTCTCTAGTCATGGCACACAGGCTCAGTAGTTGGTGTGTGGATCCCCGCAGCATGTGGAATCTTAGTTCCCCGACCAGTAATCGAACCCATATCCCTGTATTGCGAGGTGGATTCTTAACCACTGGACCACCAGGAAAGTCCCCAGATCTCTTTTAAAAGAAATAAAATAGTATAAATGGGATGAAATCTCCCCCCCAATCCTTTTTTCCTTCCTCTTTTCCCTGATGATGGTGTATATTGTTTAACTGAGTATATGCTTTTACTTCTCTGAATAGTGCCTTAATACAATGTATTGCTTTGTATATTTTAAAATGTACACCAACTGTGGTTTATTCATGCAATGGAGTCCTTATTGTAGTTAAAGTGAGTAAATTTAACCTATATATAAATATATATTTGCAAATGCAATATTAAGAAAATACACCAGAAAAAGAACCTTTATGGTCTTTTCTCATTCCTGCATAAGCACATAGAGTAAGTGACC
This sequence comes from Muntiacus reevesi, assembly GCF_963930625.1. Taxonomy (NCBI): domain Eukaryota; kingdom Metazoa; phylum Chordata; class Mammalia; order Artiodactyla; family Cervidae; genus Muntiacus; species Muntiacus reevesi. Next base: position 12,952,259 of record NC_089271.1, on the reverse strand, counting down.
TTTAAAAAACAAGAACTTGGCCATGCTTTAAAATGGGGTCTTCATGTTGCTCTTGGGATAAGGTTCAAAATCCATGCCACAGCCCACACAGACCCTCCCTACCTGGCTCCTTCCTTACTTTGCAACCATTGTCTGCATTTCCATCTGCCCTCCATCATCAGGGTCCCTTTACTGTGTGGATTCTCCATGCTCTTCACTGCCTCCTCCCCTCATGCACCCAAACCTGGCCAGTTCCTACAGTTCCTTGATATTCAACTCTAATGCCTTTTTTTGTGGGGTTCCCCTCTGACTCATAGGTCTCCCCCCCCCCCCACCTCAAGTCTTAACTCATTCAGATAGCCTTTAGCAGCACTGATCAGTAGAACTTTCTGTGATGATGGAAATGTTCTATATGTTCTCCATCCAATACATCACATGTGACTAATGAGCACTTGAAATGTGGCTAGTGAGACCGAACGACTGAATTTTTCATTTAAGTTGATTGAAATTTAAAGAGTTGTGTGGGTCCCATAGCTACTGTATGGGGCAGTGCAGCTCTGAAACCTTGCCTTTGTCCTTCACACCACTTCATACCACAGTCCTTAGATATTTACCTCTGTGGGTGTTTGTTTCATGTCCATCCCCTGAAACTAAGCTTCACTAAGGGAAGAGCATGTTTGCTGCTTTATCACCAGCAATTGCAGTGTGTTTGGCACAAAAGAGACACTCACCACCTACTCCTTGAATAAATGAATGAATCACTTTGTATATTTCTCTAAGGAATTTAGATTCTAACTATTAGACCAAGAAGAATTTGGGGGCAAGAATTGTGAGCAAGAAACCTAATAAGACTACCTTTGCATTTTAGAAAGAGCGTGGGTGCAGCCAAAGGAAGGATGGGTGCAACCAACCGAGGGAGAGGAAGATTGGAAGGTGGTTAGTGCATTCATCCCAGCAATGAATGGTGCACATCTAATGATGGGAGATTGTTATAGATGCAGGGAGAAATTAGGAGATTGGGTATTAGTTAAATATGAGGCATAAGGAAGGGAAAGGATGTCTCAATTTATCTCCTCATCCCCCAGGGCAGACCAAGGCTTGGATGCCAGCAGTTATTTGGGAGGTACTCCCAGAGGGTATGAATGAGGAAAAGGGGATATGAGACTGGGAAGAAGAAGAGCCAGCACAGGGTGAACTCATGGTCAGGTTACTGCTGCGGGAGCAACTTGGACTCAACGCCATTGGGGGCGGGGCTTCTGAGGACCAGCGTGGAGCACAGGTCACGTGGTTCTGTTGGATGATGAGAAGGCAGGGCACTTATTCACCAGTTCCATTCCTTGTAGCAGGTTTTCTCTGAACCCATCAGCTCCCCTGCATATCTGTGTTAGGTTCTGGTGGCTGAGTGGGCTCCTCTACTGTCGGACAGAATGCTCAGACGTAGAAGTGAGATGCACGTGCTCAAGGAGGAAAGTTGTTGGTCAGCCAGGAACTCTCTCCCTCAGCGGCAGCTTTCAGGGATAGAGAGCAGGGCATTGACTGCATCTGTTCCACAGGGTTCAAAAAACACTTGCAGGCTCCTGGACCTGTTGCATTACTTCTGAGAGCAGGGTGATATAAAACACAGGGAGACCTGTAGAGCAGATGCCATGACCCACTCCCGCACTTTGACCACTGTCTCTCTTGGTACACAGTGGACGTACAAGGGCCAGGTGAGCACTGGTCCCATCATTCCAGAATACAGGCTCTCTCTTGGCCTCCATGCCCTTGTTACCAAACTCTCACCATCGGAGGTGATTCCAGGTTGAATTAGTATTGGATATTGCAATATCTTCTTTCCTAATAGCCAGCATGCTTGTACTTAAATAGGGCAGCTTGTGACTCAGCTGGTAAGGCATCAGCCTGCAATGCAGGAGACCTGGGTTCGATCCCTGGGTTGGGAAGATCCCCTGGAGAAGGGAAAGGCTACCCACTGCAGTATTCTGGCCTGGAGAATTCCATGGACTGTATAGTCCATGGTCATAAGGAGCCGAAAATGACTGAGTGACTTTCACTTCACTTCAATGGTACACAGAATTCTAAAATGGCCCCAAGATTCCAGGAATTTGGTGTACGTGTCATGAATAAACCTGCCCCCCTTTTGGAGAATGGGTAAGAGTTGTGAACATAATGGGATCTCACTCCCATGACTAGCTGACATCACATGGCAAAGGTAAAAAGGTTTGGACATGTAAATAAGGTAGGGCACCTACTCAGTTATCTTGAATTAATTAAAAGGGACAGTATCCTGAGTGGGCCTGTACTAATCAGGTGAGCCCTTTAACACAGGCCTAGTGGTTCCAAATAGGGAAAGGAGTATATCAAGGCTGTATACTGTCACCCTGCTAATTTAACATATATGCAGAGTACACCATGAGAAATGCTGGGGTGGAGGAAGCACAAGCTGGAATCAAGATTGCTGGGAGAAATATCAATAACCTCAGATACGCAGATGACACCACCCTTATGACAGAAAGCAAAGAAGAACTAAAGAGCCTCTTGATGAAGGTGAAAGGGGAGAGTGAAAAAGTTGGCTTAAAGCTCAACATTCAGAAAACTAAGATCATGGCATCTGGTCCCATCACTTCATGGCACATAGATGGGGAAACAGTGGCTGACTGTTTTTTTGGACTCCAAAATCACTGCAGATGGTGATTGCAGCCATGAAATTAAAAGACGCTTGCTCCTTGGAAGGACAGTTATGACCAATCTAGCATATTAAAAAGCAGAGACATTACTTTGCCAACAAAGGTCCATCTCGTCAAGGCTATGGTTTTTCCAGTGGTTATGTATGGATGTGAGAGTTGGACTGTAAAAAAAAGCCGAGTGCTGAAGAACTGATGCTTTTAAACTGTGGTGTTGGAGTAGACTCTTGAGAGTCTCTTGGACTGCAAAGAGATCCATCCAGTCCATCCTAAAGGACATCAGTCCTGAATATTCATTGGAAGGACTGATGTTGAGGCTGAAACTCCAATATTTTGGCCACCTGATGCAACAAGCTGACTCATTTGAAAAGACCCTGATGATGGGAAAGATTGAAGGCAGGAGGAGAAGGGGACAACAGAAGATGAGATGGTTGGATGGCATCACCGACTCAACAGACATGAGTTTGGGTGAACTCTGGGAGCTGGTGATGGACAGGGAGGCCTGGCGTGCTGTGGTTCATGGGGTCGCGAAGAGTCGGACACGACTGAGTGACTGAACTGAACTGAACTGAACTTGGGCTGAGAATTTGTGAATGTCAGTTTCCTCATCTGTAAAATGAGAATAAAATTATAACATAAAATTTTTATGAGTTTTAAATTCAGTGCCTGGCATTAAGCCAGCACTCAAGTCAGTTATTGTTATGATACTATTATCACTTTATTTTTATTATATAGTTCTTTGTTAGGTTGCAAATTATCAGACAGCTTAACAGTTAGATATTGAATCAAATAAAACTGAATCTAACTGATTTTTATAGTAGTGAGCTTTGATGGGACTTCCCAGGTGGTGCTAGTGGTAAAGTATCCCCCTGCCAATGCAGGAGATATAAGAGAAACAGATTTGATCCCTGGATTGGGAAGATTCCCTGGAGGAGGGTATGGCAACCCACTCCAGTATTATTGCCTGGAGAATCCCATGGACGGAGGAGCCTGGTGGGCTACAGTCTATGGGGTCGCGAAGAGTTGGATACAACTGAGCAACTAAGCATACAGACAAGCTATGATGGGCTGACCCAAGCAGAAGGGAATAGTTTTATGTTCTATTTTATGGAGATTAATTAGATACATACTATGTGCTTTGGAGAGACAGATGAATAAATCCTTGCACTTAAGGAACATGTGGTCAGAATTCATTGACGCTAAATGTTAAGCGTGGTAGCATAGATGCTGAGTTTTTTTTTTTTTTTCAAAATTACTTACTGAAACAGCATACATGTGTAAGACTGCACAAATCCTAACCATACAGCTGAAAACAAATTTGAACAAACTTCCATGACTTCCATGTAACTGGCACCCAGATGAAGAAAAGGAACATTACCAGCCTCCATCAGCCTCCACCTTATACCCCATGCGAGTGACTGCTCAGATGCAACACTTCTGTTGACTTCTCATACTCTAGACTGACTTTGCAAGTTCTTGAATTTCATATAAATGGAATCACACAATATGTCCTTTTTTTGTGGCTTGTTCACTTAAGTTTCATCCATTTAAAAAACAATATTTATATCTTTATTTGGCTATGTCGTGTCTTCGTTGCAGAATGTGAGGTCTTCATTGCATCGTGTAGATCTTTTGTTGTGGGCACTCGGACTCTGTAGTTGTGGCAAGAGGGCCCAATATTTGTAGCCCATGGGCTGTAGTAGTTGTAGTGCAGGGGCTTAGTTGCTCTGTGGCATGGGGGATCTTAGTTCCCTGACCAGAGATTGAACTTGCATCCCCTGCATTGCAAGGTGGTCTTAACCTCTGGACCACCAGGGAAGTCCCTCATCCATGTTGTTGTACATAGTTGTTGATCAGTTATTCTCATTGCCAGATGGTATTCCATTGTGTCAATATCCCACAATTTATTCTAGTATTGGTAGGCCTTTGCATGGCTTCCAGTTTTTGCTGATTACAAATATTGTTCTATAAACATGCTCAGAGATATTTTGGGGTGACATTTCTGTTCGGAATATATAACATATAGAAGTAGAATTAGATTTTGAATTTTCAAATAACAGTAGGATCAATGAATATGAACAGCAATAAAATAACTCAGAGAGACAGAAACAGGACATTCAGCAGTGTGCAGGCTGCTAGGTAGGCAGTTGTACATCCTGTAATGAGCACCAGAAGAATCAGTCAATAATGACTGAGCTGGAATAGATTGCACCTTCCAGTATGAAAAGGGGCAGAGACCATACACCAACCTTATAGGGACAGACATGTGAATATTGATTGAAAGAACATTCTCAATATCGAGGAACATTAAGACATAGCTGCGAGGGTGACATGTGAGTAGAACGGATACAAACAAGGTTATCTTACTGAGCCAAAACACAAAACTCATCAGTTTCTAGTAGTAGGTGTAACACTGGTAAAGAAAATGCTCTTTGAAGCAAATCACTTTCTGGTTACACAGTCTCCTTTATGGCTATTTGAAGACATATGGCTGGCTTCTGACCAATGAGTTGTAGGGAGAAGAATTCATAGTACTTACTGGCTTAGATATAAACCTTTCTGTGTAATCTACTCAGTCCCTTTTTCTCTGACAAGAGCCAACAAAGAGGGCTCCTCCCACATCCAGCCAACCACCATCAGACTGTGATGACAGCAGAAAGTTAACTTTTGTTGCAATAGACCACTGAGCTTTTAGGGTGATTTTATTACTCATGTACAGCTCAACCTGCCACGATTGTAATGGTAGGCAATAAGAGGGGCTGTAGAGAAATTTTATAACTTTGAGTTGTCTGACTATATAGACTGCCATTAACTACTTAATAATCATTATCCCTTACTTAGTACCCAAGCATTCCTTGTATTTTTTTTTTTTTACTGAAGTATAGTTGTTTTATAATGTTTTGTTATTTTCTGGTATACTACAAAGTGATTTAGTTTTACGTAGTTCTCAGATTCTTTTCCACTGTAGATTATTACAAGATACTGAATACAATTCTCTGTGCTATATAACTGGTCCTTTTTAGTTATCTATTTTATATGTAGTATGTATCTGTTAATCCCAAGCTCCAAATTTATCCCTCCTCCCCCTTTCCCCCTATGGTAATCATCAGTTTGTTTTCTATGTCTATGAGTTTCTTTCTGTTTGGTAGATAAGTTCATTTATATGATATTTTTAGATTCCACATATAAGTGTTATATGATATTTTTCCTTCTCTTTTTGTATAATCATCTCTAGGTCCATCCATGTTATAGCAAATGGCATCATTTCATTCTTTTTATGGCCGAGTACTATTCCACTGCATATGTGTACTGCATCTTCTTTATCCATTTGTCTGTCAGTGGCCATTTAGGTTATTTCCATGCCTTGGCTTTTGTAAATAGTGCTGCTATGAACATTTGGGTGCATGTATCTTTTCAAAATAGGTTTTCTCCAGAAATAAATGCCCACGGTTGGGATCACAGGATCATATGGTAACTCTGTTTTTAGTTTTTGTAGGGAACCTCCATACTATTCTTCATAGTGGCTACATCAATTTATATTCTCACCACTATTGTAGGAGGGTTCCATTTTCTCCACATCCTCTCCAGCATTTATTGTTTGTAGACTTTTTAATCATGGCCATTCTGAGAGATGTAAGGTGATACCTCATTGTAGGTTTGGTTTGCATCTCTAATAATTAGCAATATTCAGCATCTTTCCACAGGCCTGTTGGCCATCTGTATGTCTTCTTAGAATTTTTAGTAAATTTACAGAATGGAGCAACTACCACCACAGTTCACTTTTAAAACATTTTCATCACCCCCAAAGTATCCTCCATGCCCATGTGCTGTCAATACTAGTTATCCAGCCCAAGAGTCCAGCAAACTGTTAACTTATGCTAATTTTAAGGGATCTGGCAATCCTAACATTCTATGAAGCTTAGAATTCTGAGACTCGGGCGCACTTACATTGCCCCAAATGTGGGCTCAGTCAATACAGGGCATTCCAAAAGCCTCCGCTTTTCAGAGAGCACATGCCTTCCTTGCACTTGCCATTTTGACACTTAGCAGCTTCCTCATTAGCACAGCTTTTCACGTTGAGCAGCTGTGCAGACACTCACTGTTGCCTTTGCTGTTGACTGACGCTCTGGCATCCCAGGAATACTGAGGGCAGAGGGGCTCTCTCACATGGTATAAACATTGACTTCTTGGTTAATGTAGGCATGTTGCTCCCAGGTTGTTCTTTATGGATGAACTCAGCAGAGGACAAATTTTTTTAGAACTTTGAAATATCAGATCTTTTCTTCGGAGGTTTCCAGAGAGTGTTATTCTGTCCTAACTGCATGAAAGAAACACATTTAAACCCATTCCTAAGACTGTGCATTTGCGTTAAGCACTGAAGTAGCTTCTCCACAGATGGAAAGATTCTGTTGGGTTTCTGGGGCTTCCCTGTGGGCTCAGTGGTAAAGAATCACCTGCCAGTTCAGGAGACCTGGGTTCAATCCCTTAATCGGGAAGATTCCCTGGAGAAGGAAATGGCAACCCACTCCAGTATTCTTGCCTGGGAAATCCCATGAACAGAGGAGCCTGGTGGGCTACAGTCCAAAGGATTGCAAAAGTTGGACATGACTTGACGACTAAACAACAACAACTGTATATTTTCTTATTTATTTTTATGCACAAGGGACTGAAAGGCATTAGTGTAGTCTCCTAGGCTCTGAATATTATCAGGGTTAGTATGTTACAAGATCTTAGTTCTACCCTCTTTGTATCAGCTAAGAGTACTTTTGGCTATAGTAAGAGAATTCACAGCTAACAGTAGTTTAAACAATAAGGAAATTCAGTTATATTATACACAAAGAAGTCTGGTTGTCCCAGGCTTGATGTGATAGCTTGATAAAACCTTCAAAGACGCAAGCCCTATCATTCAGTTCTGTCATTGTCAGCCCATTGTCTTTTCTGCCTTAGGTCACGTGATGGCTGCTGCAGTTCTATGGATCAGAGCATTCCATGTCCACAATCAAGGTGGGGAGAGTGAGCTGTACCAGAGTGCTCTGTACATCTGTCCTCTTGGAAGGAAGAAAGATTCTTTCCAGAAGTTCCCAGCTGACTTCCTCTTCCATCCAGCTGACTGGAGCAGTGTCACGTGGACACTTGAAGCTGTAGGAGAGACTAAGAATGTAAGTTATTTTTAATCTTTCTTTTTAATTTTAAAGTTATTTATTCCTTTGGCTGCTCTGGGTCTTAGTCACAGCATACAGAATCTTCAGTCTTCATTGTGACACTTAGGATCTTTAGTTGTGGCTCTCAGGGTCTTTAGGTGCGGCATGTGAACTCTCAGTTGCAACATATGAGATCAAGTTCCCTGACCTGGGATTGAACCTGGGACCCCTTTATTGGAAGCGCAGAGTCTTAGCCACAGGGCCACCAGGAAAGTCCCTGACCTCTTTAATAGAAAGTTGCAAAGGAGAAGAGGAATGGATGGCTATTGTACCAATGACACTATCTGCCATACCATATCACTGTTCTGAGAGATTATTTCAGGGCTGCATGACCCAAATTTTAGGCTCTAACAGTTTTGCAAATTCCTAGATATGTTGAAGAGGGAAGATATTGACCTATTTTTTTCAGGGAGGGCAGGATTTAAACCTGTGGGCTTATGAGTTAAACAGACTTTCCCCACCACTTTGGGATTTTTTTTCCCATTTTTTGGTTTGCTTTAGTGATTATTATCCAAGGAACTATAGTGTAACCATAAAAATGGGGAAATTATCTGATTATTTTGAGTAACTGAGCCACAAAAGAAAATAATCCAGAGACTTTACTTTTAAAAGTCAGCAGTGAACTTAGAATATCCAGTTGGAGTGAAATTTACTGTGCCTTTCCCTTTGGGATATAATTGGGCTATTATTGAGCTTCCCAAATAGCAAACACTGAAAAGAAAGACTCAATTTTAACTAATAACACCTACACCTATCTATACCCAAAAGCCTTTTGCCTGACCCTCATTATACAACCAAAATCTATTTCCATTTACTTGTAGAGAAAAGATTGATTTTCTCATTTCTTTTTAGATAAACACTGATAACTACACTCTGAAAAAATACCATTCACCTGCAGTGTCTTCTTCCCTAGGGTCCCATCAAATTAAAATTACTTAATTCCCCCAATTGAGACACAAATTTCTCTTGTCAAAATATATAAATTAGGGCCAAAAATAGAACCTGAAAATTAAAATGAATAAGAAGTAATACTTTTTACCCACATACCAGTAGACCAAATTTTAAAAATTGGCAGCTCTTGCTAAAAATGTCTTCATCCATATATTAGGAAAGAAAATGAAGAGGCCCAGAAACTTTTACTGACATTAATTTCATCTTGGAGTTTGAATTCGTGGTCAGTTCTCAGTGTCTTTGTTTCATTTTTATGATATAAAGGAAGCTAGAGACTGGTCCTTAAATATATATATATATATTTTTATATAACATAAATATATATGTTTATATAGCATACCCATGATTTATAGAAGCCTGTCACTTCTTCAATGAAGCCACTTCTACCTAAGACCAAACCACATTATACAACAATACCTGTCAGTGTTGTTTTTTACTGACTCCTTCAAAATCTAGTTCAGTTTGCTTCTTATCATCATTATTACTATCATCATCATCATCATCATTATTTATTTGGGAAACTCATCCATGGATAACAGCTTAGTCAGTAAGTAGGAAGCAAATGTTTCTGGATGCCCTCCTCCAGCTCCGTTTCTTTTCTTTTACAAATTGTAAGAAAATGGATGAAGCTGGACTACCCCATCCTCATCCAAAGATGTCCCAGAATTTGTGGCCTAAACATGGATTGGCAATAATATAGAGGGTTAGGATACACTGTGGGGCTGTCCTAACCTCATTTTGCTCTATCCTTGCCACTGTCCCAAAGGCCCAAACTGGGTAAAGGTAGATTCTAAGACTAATGTAATTGAAATGTATCTATGTGGGTTTCATCACTGTAAGATGTAACACAAATCTGTCCTCATTGCAACTTGAAATTCAATATCTAAATCTGCTAGAGGAGAGAGTATCATGGTTTAACAAAATGCTACATAATGACCCAATTAGGCTCTGGCTTTGTGTAGACTGCTTATGGTAGATTTGGCCTGCCCATGAAGATCCACCCCATAAGGGTGACAGTCATATCAGTTCTCTATGACAAGCTCCTTCTTGTCCCTGCCAGCCACTGGCCACCGCTGACTATTAGAGAATGACATGTGCTCCAAGCTATGGCAGCCAGATCCTCTGTCATAGGACCTGAGAATCAGGATTCAGAGGAGAATCAGAATTCTCTGGGTCTGGCTTGAACTGAGGACGTGGAAATTTAGGGTCTCTGGAGGGATGGCTCTGAGCACAAAGAAACAAAGATAACTAAGAAAAGAAAGAAAATTCTGAAATATATGAGCAGAGAGAAGCAGTGCTAGGAAACCCTAGGTATACTCTGATAGGGGAGAGAGAGGAGAAGGGAGAGAGAGACTGCATTTCCATGAGTTTGGACAAATGTGTAATGACATGACCCCAGTATTATAGTATCATATGCAGTGGCTACTGCCCTAAAAATCCTCTGTGCTCTGCTGGTTCACCCTTCCCTTCCCCCAACAGCTGGCAACCACTGATCTTTTAATGTTGACATAACTTTGTATTTGTTGCAATGTCATATAGGTGGAATTAAACCATGTGTAGCCTTTTCAGATTGGTTTCATTCACTTATCAATATGCATTTAAGTTTCTGCCATATTTCTTCATGGCTTGATGGTTCATTTTTTCACCACTGAATAATATTCCACTGTCTGTATATACCACACTTAAGTTGTCCATTGAACTGCTAGATATTTTGGCTGCTTCCAAGGGTTTGGCAGTTATGGATAAAGCTGCTATAAACATCCATGTGCAGGATTTTACATGGACATATGTTTTCAACTCCTTTGGGTAAATACCAAAGAGCATGATTGCTGGATCATATGCTAAGACTATGTTTAGTTTTCTAAGAAACTGCCAAACTGTCTTCCAAAGTGACTGTGTCACTTTGCATTCTCATCAGCTATAAATGAGAGTTCCCGTTTTTCCACATCCATGCCAGCATTTGATATTGTCAGTTTCCGGATTTTGGCCATTTTGATAGCTGTATAATAGTATTTTCTTGTTGTAATTTGCATTTCCCTGTAATGATGTGATGTGGAGCATCTTTTCAAAGGCTTGTTTGGCATGTATATGTCTTCTCTAGTGAGGCGTCCGTTAAGGTCTTTGGCCCATTTTTTAACCAGGTTGTTTGTTTTATTGTTGAGTTTTAAGACTTTGTACATTTGGAGAACAGTTCTTTATCAGATGTGTCTTCAGCAAATATTTCCTCCCAGTCTGTAGCTTTTAAAAAATAGTTCTTTATTTTTGGCTGTGCTGTCTTCATTGCTGCGCTCTGGTGTTCTCTAGTTATGGAAAGCAGGGGCTACTCTCTAGTTGTGGTGTGTGGCTTTCTCCTTGCAATGGCTTCTCTTGTTGTGGAGCACAGACTCTAGGGTCATGGGCTTTAGTAGTTGTGGTGCACAGGCTCAGTAGTTGTGGCACATGGGTTTAGTTGCCCCACAGCACGTGGGATCTTTCCAGACCAAGGATAGAACCCGTGTCCCCTGTATTGCAAGGCGATTCTTTTTTTTTTTTTTCCATTTATTTTTATTAGTTGGAGGCTAATTACTTTACAGTATTGTAGTGGTTTTTGTCATACATTGACATGAATCAGCCATGGAGTTACATGTATTCCCCATCCCGATCCCCCCTCCCACCTCCCTCTCCACCTGATTCCTCTGGGTCTTCCCAGTGCACCAGCCCTGAGCACTTGTCTCATGCATCCCACCTGGGCTGGTGATCTGTTTCACCCTAGATAATATACATGTTTTGATGCTGTTCTCTTGATACATCCCACCCTCGCCTTCTCCCACAGAGTCCAAAAGTCTGTTCTGTACATCTGTGTCTCTTTTTCTTTTTTGCATATAGGGTTATCGTTACCATCTTTCTAAATTCCATATATATGTGTTAGTATACTGTATTGGTCTTTATCTTTCTGGCTTACTTCACTCTGTATGATGGGCTCCAGTTTCATCCATCTCATTAGAACGGATTCAAATGAATTCTTTTTAATGGCTGAGTAATATTCCATTGTGTATATATACCATAGCTTTCTTATCTATTCGTCTGCTGATGGGCATATAGGTTGCTTCCATGTCCTGGCTATTATAAACAGTGCTGCGATGAACATTGGGGTGCACGTGTCTCTTTCAGATCTGGTTTCCTGGGTGTGTATGCCCAGAAGTGGGATTGCTGGGTCATATGGCAGTTCTAATTCCATTTTTTAAAGAAATCTCCACACTGTTCTCCATAGTGGCTGTACTAGAGGAGAACATAGGCAAAACACTCTCCGACATAAATCACAGCAGGATCCTCTATGACCCACCTCCCAGAATATTGGAAATAAAAGCAAAAATAAACAAATGGGACCTAATGAAACTTAAAAGCTTTTGCAAGGCGATTCTTAACCACTGGACCACCAAGGAAGCCCCCCAGTCTGTAGCTTGTCTCCTCATTCTCTTACAGGGTCTTTTGCAGAGAAGAAACCTTTAGTTTGAATGAAATCCTGCTTGTCAATTATTTCATTGATGGATCATGCCTTTGGTGCTGTGTCTAAAAAAGTCATTGCCAAACACAAAGTCATCCAGATTTTCTCCTTTGTTATGTTTAGAAGTTTAACAGTTTTGTGGTTTACATCTAGATCTGTGACCCATTCTGACTTAATTTTGGGTGTGGTTGTAAAAGGGCAGCACAAGGGATCCTTGCACTTTTGTTGTTGGAACTATTCTGCATCTTGACTGTGGTGGTGGATCTACATTTGTGACCAGTTGTGTAAAATTAATACACAGCATGACTATAAAACTGGGGAAATCTGAATAAGATCAGTAGACTGTTTAACTTTCAATATCCTGATTGTTATTTTACATTACAGTTTTGCAAAATACTGCCATTGGGGAAAATGGGTGAAGTAACATGGGAATCTCCTTGTATTATTCCTTCTAACTTCACATGCATCTGCAACCGTCCAAATAAAAAAGGACCATTGATTAAGCCTAAGAACTCAGCTCTGTGGTCTCTATTAATCCATATCACATTCTCAGAAAAGTAGTCTCATGGTCTATAGGAAATAGAGAGTTTATGGTCATCTAAGTGGAGAATAAGGAAAGATATAAGCATCTGAATGCAGAGTTCCAAAGAATAGCAAGGAGAGATAAGAAAGCCTTCCTCAGCAATCAGTGCAAAGAAATAGAGGAAAACAATAGCATGGGAAAGACTAGAGATCTCTTCAAGAAAACTAGAGATACCAAGGGAACATTTCATGCAAAATGGGCTCAATAAAAGCCAGAAATGGTATGGACCTAACAGAAGCAGAAGATATTAAGAACAGGTTTCAAGAATACACAGAAGAACTGTACAAAAAAGATCTTCACAACCCAGATAATCATAATGGTGTGATCACTCACCTAGAGCCAGACATCCTGGATTGCAAAGTCAAGTGGGCCTTAGGAAGAATCACTATGAGCAAAGCTAGTGGAGGTGATGGGATTTCAGTTGATCTATTTCAAATCCTAAAAGATGATGCTGTGAAAGTGCTGCACTCAATATGCCAGCAAATCTGGAAAACTCAGCAGTGGCCACACGACTGGAAAAGGTCAGTTTTCATTCCATTCCCAAAGAAAGGCAATGTCAAAGAATGATCAAGCTATCATGCAATTGCACTCATCTCACACGCTAGTAAAGTAATGCTCAAAATTCTCGAAGCCAGGCTTCAGCAGTACATGAACCGTGAACTTCCACATGTTCAAGCTGGTTTTAGAAAAGGCAGGGGAACCAGAGATCAGATTGCCATCTATTGGATCATCAAAAAAGCAAGAGAGTTCCAGAAAAACATCTATTTCTCCTTTATTGACTATGCCAAAGCCTTTGTCTATATGGATCACAATAAATTGTGGACAATTCTGAACGAGATGGGAATACCAGACCACCTGACCTGCTTCTTGAGAAATCTGTATGCAGGTCAGGAAGCAACAGTTAGAACTGGACATGAAACAACAGACTGGTTCCAAATAGGAAAAGGAGTACGTCAAGGCTGTATATTGTCACCCTGCTTATTTAACTTATGTGCAGAGTGCATCATGAGAAATGCTGGACTGGAAGAAGCACAACCTGGAATCAAGATTGCCGGGAGAAATATCAATAACCTCAGCTATGTAGATGACACCATCCTTATGGCAGAAAGTGAAGAAGAACTAAAGAGCCTCTTGATGAAAGTGAAAGAGGAGAGTGAAAAAGTTGTCTTAAAGATCAACATTCAGAAAACTAAGATCATGGCATCCGATCCCATCACTTCATGGGAAATAGATGGGGAAACAGTGACTTTGTTTTTTTGGACTCCAAAATCACTGCAGATGGTGACTGCAGCCCTGAAATTAAGATGCTTACTCCTTGGAAGGTAAGTTATGACCAACATGGACAGCATATTAAAAAACAGAGACATTACTTTGCTAACAAAGGCCTGTCTAATCAAAGCTTTGGTTTTTCTAGAAGTCATGTATGGATGAGAGAGTTGAACTATAAAGAAAACTGAGTGCCGAAGAATGGATGCTTTTGAACTGTGGTGTTGGAGAAGACTCTTGAGAGTCCCTTGGACTGCAAGAAGATCCAACCAGTCCATCCTAAAGGAAATGAGTCCTGAATATTCATTGAAAGGACAGATGCTGAAGGTGAAACTCCAATACTTTGGCCACCTGATGCAAAGAACTGACTCGTTGGAAAAGACCCTGATGCTGGGAAAGATTGAATGTGGGAGGAGAAGGGGATGACAGAGGATGAGACAGTTTGATGGCATCACCTGCTCAATGGACATGAGTTTGAGTAAACTCAGGGAGGCCTGGTGTGCTGCCATCCATGGGGTCGCAGAGTTGGACACGACTGAGCAACTGAACTGGACTGATTCCATATAGGTTATAAGATATTTAATGTAGTTCCCTGTGCTATACAGGTCCCTGTTGGTTATCTATTTTATATATGGCAGTGTGTATATGTTAACCCTAAGCTCCTACTTTCTCTCTCCCTGCCCCTCCCTCTTGGTAATTACAAGTCTGCTCTCTATGTCTGTGAATCTATCTGCGTTCTATCAACATTTTAAGGATAGTTAGCTGATGTGGTTTTAAAAAATACCTTCTCTACATTTCGAACACTTCAAAGGGCCATTGAGAGGTACTCGCCCCAAACTGATGCCATCCAGTGAATACGGACACCAGACAGGTTGACTCCAATATAAGTGCCTGGTACCTGGAAAGGGGAGGTTAATCCCCCAGCCTCTAGTTCCACAGAAGATTTACTTCAGAGCAGGGATCAACAACCTACAGCCAAAGGGGGAGTCTGGCCCACAGCTCGTTTTGCTTTAACACACAAGCTAAGAATGGTTTTGTATTTTTGATAGCTAAAAAAAAAGAATGATATTGGTGGCGTGTGAACATCATATGTAATCCATATTGTAGTGTCCATAGAGTTCAGTTGGCACCTAGGCACTCCCATTTGTTTACATGTTCTTTCTGGCTGTTTTCCCACTACAGCAGGAGAAGGGGATAGTTAAAACAGGGCCTGTGTGGCCTGCAGAGCCTGAAATAGTTAATATGTCCCTTCATGGAGAAAGCTGGCTGACTTGTAGTGTAGAGAAATTGGAGGGCTTGAGTCCTGATATATTTGACAGAGTTCATGCTGAGTATCTAATTCTGACTGTTCCAAGACCTTTCTCTGGGCTACCAAGTTTGAACACAAGAGAGTCATTGTGTCTGTGGCCAGTGGGGGAAGGAGCCCTGCATCGGAGGTTAAAAGCCCACAGTGAGAAAAACAGGCTCTGTAGCCTTGAAAGACCCACAGGCAGTTTTTGTCACAAAGAAGAAGGAAGAGGCTGATTTGTGGCAGAAGGCACTTGGAGAGGTAGGGATAACGGACTGAGGTCAGCCAGGAACTCAGAGAGCTAAAATAAGTGCAAGTCAGTAATTGCATTTCCATAGTGTCCAAGCCCCAGGGGCCCGACTGAAGCAGCCAAAATGGATTGAATTCGTGCTAGGAGCAAGGCTTGCTATTGATCAAGTAGGCCCATCTAGCAGTCCTGCATCTTAGCAGGAATTATTACTCTCCAAGAAATCCTTCCTAGAAGCAGATCTCCATCACTTTCCTGATGACTCAAGAAAGCATTCTAGGCAGGATGAAGTTGGCGGGATGGATCCCTGCAGCACAAGCTAAAGAGGGGAGAGGATGTGAAGGTAAGCAGGAGCTCATTCAAATTCAGCTCACATTCATCTGATGCAGAGCAAAGTTTTTGCCTGGATATTACCAGTCATTCTGACCCCTAATGTCTGGATGGAGAAACTAAGACTCTTGACAGTTTTAAAATTTTTTCATGAATCACAGTGCTAGTAAGTGAAAGTAACAGAAAGTAGCATTGTTGGCAAGCTAGAGTGGCATCAAAGAATGAGAACAGGAAGAGAGAGGTAATGGAGGAACTCCACTGCACATGGGAACCCAGGGGGCCACTGCTGGATCTGGGCCTTGAACTCTGTAGGTTGATACCAGCTCCCACAGTGGGCCTGGAACCAGGAGTGAGCATATTAAGGAGGTTGGGAATGATGAAAACAACTTCAGCTCTAATTCTGAGTGAAGGTAGAGTGTTCCCTAGGATGTACGGTCTTTTCACAAAAGGAGGGCTGCACACACACTGATTAAGGACAAGGAGCCTGAAACCAGAATGCCCACTTAGCAGCTCTGGTAATTTGGGCAAGTCACTTAACCTCAGCAAAATAGGGTCAACACTAGCACCTGTTTCATGCGTTTGTTCTGAAGATTAAAAGGGGTTAATATTTGTAAAGTGGAAATATGCCTTTATTAAATAAAGTAGATGATGAAGATCATTAGTTACATGCTTGTAAACACTGACTTGAATATTCATTGGAAGGGCTGGTTTTGAAGCTGAAGCTCTAGTACCTTGGCCACCTGATGCAAAGAACTGACTCATTGGAAAAGACCCTGATGCTGGGAAAGATTGAGGGCAGGAGGAGAAGGGGACGACAGAGGATGAGATGGTTGGATGGCATCACTGACTCAACGGACATGAGTTTGAGTAAACTCAGGGAGATGGTGAAAGACAGGGAAGTCTGGCGTGCTGCAGTCCATGGGGTCATGAAGAGTCGGACATGACTTAGTGACTGAACAGCAACAATAAAAACATTGACTAACCAATTCTCTAGGGGGGAAGATCTGGTTTCTCTTGTAAATACTCCCACTCTGGCATGTTTGAAGCTACTGGTGTAGTGTCATTGATTGTAAATTTAGGAAGCGATAGGTCTGGTACCCACCCACCCCTATTATATGGTATTTCCACTATACAGTTACAACAGTTGTACTGAACCCCAAGACCATAATCCTACCATGTATTAATGATTAGAAAGTAATGGGTTTTGAGTATTACTTTTCTTTTAAAATAGTTTAATTGTAAGTTTGTATAACTTAATTTCAAATGTAGCCTGTGTTTAACAACTCTCAATGCCCGACATTTTGACAGTTGGCCCTCACAAGCATGTAGTTAATGGCACATAATTTGGAGACCTCAGTCTTCATGGCAAAGGAGAGATTTGTAGGATGAATTGCTAAGTGGAAGAGTCAAACCTCTGTGCCTCAGGGGACATGAACAGTGGTTAAGATGTGGGGGAACAGGCAACTGCATCTGCTCAGGTGGACCTCTCCAGGTGGCAGCAGAGGCTGCTGCCAGCCCAGCACTGTCAACTCCTGGAAGCCGTCCCAGACTGTGCATCTGCTTTTTTAACTCCCCCTTGCAAGAGGGTGGATTTATGGAAGCCTTTCTTTATTGTGGGACACAAAGGAGCCACACTGGATTATGTTGGCAGCACCAGTGAACACAATGAGGGCTTAGTTTGGAATTTAGGTGGTGCTTTATCAACACTGGGATAATTCAGATGTACAATGACGGGGAAACAAAGCATGTTGTCATCCCAGCCACGTTTCTCCCTTCTTTCCTTGTATTCTTCCTTGGGGGTCATCAGGCTGCTGAATCATTGTCCAGGAGAGGATGGTACAGGCTGTCTTGGAGCTGTCCTTGAGAAAAAAGGTCAACCTTGGAATACAGGTGTAGATTTATTCTGAGAAGTTCTTTCAGCCCTCCTATTCAAAATATACAGCACTAGTAGATATTTAATAGATTGATTTTAAAATAACTGAATAAATAAGTGAATGAAACTAATCAATGGTGGGTTTTTTTCCCAAGAAAAAAAAAAAGAACTATCTAACTCTTAACATGAATATGGTTCTCCACACTATACTGGAATTTCTGTTCATAACATAATCTTCCTTTTCCCCATCTCTGCTAGAGGAATACATTTACCTATTCTATTGATATTGTGTTCAGTCTTGTAACTTACTTTGGCCAATGAGATGTTAGCAAGCATGGTGCAAGCAAAGTGTTTAAGCATACTTGGAGGTTGGACGTGCATGCTTGTGTATCTGCTGTCACCATGAGAAAAGCTTCCCCTGGGAAGTTGGTAACTCTTAGTCCTGGGCTAAAGGATGAGACACATTGAGCAGAACAAAGCCCAACCCACAGAAAGGCAAGCCTGGCTGGGTCTACAGCTTGAAGCAGAACAGCCTATTTAGAAGCCAAAAGACAGTAACCTAAACTCAGTCAATTCACAGACACATGAGTGTGGTTGTTTCTTAGGCAGCAGTAACTGATTAATACAGCCCAAATAGGGCCATACCCAGGGTCATGTCCCTGGGAAGAACTGGATGGGATTAGTACTTTGTACCAAGACTTTGCAAGGAGAAAGGACACTTTTCAATTAATTTATCCGTCAAGAGCCTACCATGTGGTAGACACTCTGCAAGACACACCAGTACAACCTGGCATTGAAAACCAAAAGTCCACTCTTTAATTTAAAGGATCATTAATCGGCTTTCATCTATGGAGCTTGAGTCATGGTTATTCTGAATATATGTGGTGCCTGCCTATATTCTTTCCATTAAGGGACACGTGAAGCCCCTGAAAATTTTCAACTGGCTTTATTATTGGGAAGGAGCGATGGATAAAACATCTCTTTTCTCTGTGTTTAAAAGGCCACTTGGCTTACATATTAGTTAGGACTCTTTTTCTGTAAGAAAAAGTAGTGTAAGTCTAAGAAGAAACCTATTAGTCACCTAACTGAAAATTCCAGAGAACTTGCACTAGGAAAAGATTAACCTAGGGGCTCAAGTCATATCATTAGTCCTTACTTTCTCTCTTTCCCTTGGGTCCACACTTTTTTGTGTGTTGGCTTCATTCCTAGAGTCCTTGTGGCAGTCAAAAACTCCAGGTCTTCATAACCCCAAGTTCAAATCCAAAGGAAAAGATTTTTTCTATAGCTCCCACCAAGTCCGAGGACTCTGACTAGGATTAGTGGTGTAATTTGAGTCACATGTGTATGCCTGAACCAATCATTGCAGTTGAAGAAATGAAATGTTTTGTTTGACTAGGGATAATTATGTATCATGATCATGCCTTCCTCAAAGAGCCACAAGTGAAGAAAGAAAAAATAGGAGTAATGTCTCCAGAAATAAGGTGAAAGAAAATTTTATGGACAGAAAGAAACAAATGTATAGCTAGGTTACTTTAAAAGTAAATATGTAGGTATTGTGATTTTTGACAAGGATGCTACATGTAACTGAATGAGGTTGGACCCCTACCATATTAAAAATTAATTGGACCAAAGACCTAAATGTAAGAGCAAAAACTATAAAAATTCTTAGAAGAATACAGAGAAGTAAATCTTTGTGATCTTAGATTTGGCAATGAATTCTTAATACCAAAAGCACAAACAGCAAGAAAAAAAAATAAGATAAATTAGACTTTATTACTTTAATGCTTCAAAAGGCACTGTTAAGAAAGTCAAAAGACAACCCACAGAATGGGATATATTATTTGCAAATCATTCTGATAAAGGACTTATATCTAGAATATATAAAGGACTCTTAAAACTCAATAATAAAAAGACAACCCAGTTAAACATGGGCATATGGATCTGAATAGACATTACTCCAAAGAAGGTATACGATTGGCCAACAACATGAAAAGAAGCTCAAATCAGTAATCATTAGAAAAATGGAAATCAAACCACAATTAGATACCACTTCATACCTACTAGGATGTGTATGATAAAAAAAAATCAACTGTTGGCACAGATGTGGAAAGATTGGAACCTTTTTATATACTGCCTGTGGGAATGTAAAATGGTGCAGCCTCTATGGAAAATAATATAGTGTTCATTCAAAAAGTTAAATATAGATTTGTCATTTAACTCAACTGTCCCATTCCTATATATGTTTACATCCAAGAAAAATGAAAACACATCTACATGAAGATTTGTCCACAACTGTTCGTAGTACTATTAGTCATGATAGCCAAGAAGTGAAAAATATCCAAATGTCTGTCAACTGATGAATGAATAAACAAAATGTTGCATATCCATCCAATGGAATATTATTTGGCTACAAAAAGAAGTACAGAACAGACTTTTGGACTCTGTGGGAGAAAGCGAGGGTGGGATGTTTTGAGAGAACAGCATCGAAACATGTATATTATCTATAGTGAAACAGATCACCAGCCCAGGCTGGATGCATGAGACAAGTGCCTGGTGCACTGGGAGGACCCAGAGGAATCAGGTGGAGAGGGAGGTGGGAGGGGGATCGGGATGGGGAATACATGTAACTCCATGGCTGACTCATGTCAATGTATGACAAAACCCACTACAATATTGTAAAGTAATTAGCCTCCAACTAATAAAAATAAATGAAAAAAATTAAGAAAAAGAAATGAAATAGGGATACATGCTACAACATGGATGAACCTTGAAAATATTATGCTAAGCGAAAGAAGCCAGTCATAGAAGAAAGTCATAGAGGCAGAAAGTAGTTAGTGATTAGCTAGGTCTGAAGGAGATGTGGGGATCAAGAGGTAATTAAAAGGTGTAGGATTTAAGGGAATGAATTGTATGGCGTGTGAGTTGAATCTAAATAAAGTCGTTACAAAAGAAGAGTAAATATCTACCATCATCAAATAGTCCAATTTCTCAAACGAATAGTTTATAGTCCTAACCATTAAGTAGAAAATGAAGTTATGTATTTATAAAATAGTTTGATATTTTCTTCCATGAAGATTTGAGTAGCTTCACCTAATTTTCCTTCCTCATCATTTTGTTTCTTATTATAGTATGTTGTTCTCTATCATGGAAATTTCCTTTTGTATTAAAAATAATAATAAAAGTAATAAATCAGAGTGAGTTGACAGAAATGAAATGAATTGTAAATCATTTCACATTTATATTATGTTAGGAATTTCAGATTATGTAAGGATGATTGATATCACTTATTAATAGAACAATCCATATGAAGCAATCAATATGTATTAGGTTTGGTAATCTTTTACAGGCATGCCTAATTAGCATTTTATACTTACATTTCTCAATAAAAATAGAATCTCCTAGCATTCTGAAGATTGCATTAATTTGTAACACCTGATGGCACAGAAAGAGAGGAAATTTTAAGTCTTCATTAATGGCCTGGAAGAGAGAATAAACAGCAGGCTCATTAAATTTTACACTGATACCCAATTAGAAAGTTTTCCCACACTAGGAAGGCCAACAAAGTTATAAAAATAGATCTTGGGAACTTGATTCGATGTGGACAAGAATCAAACTACGGGGAATTTAACCTGTTTGACAACAAGGTAATGTTTTTGAAGGAGGTAAAATAACTATGGCAAAATTTACTTGAAAGGTAGCATGGGCCAAAGATAGCTAGAACTTACAGGGTAAATGTAGGCAGACATAAACATTCAATGGGATATAAAGATATTCTGTCCATATTGGACAGAAGATCACAACATAAGAATTTATATGTCAGTATTTGAGTATATTTAATTAAACCCCTATTCAGTTTGTGTTTAAGAACTTACAATCAGGAGTCAGATAGCTCAAGTCTCAATCTAGTTTCTGCCATTTACTTGAGCAAGTAAATTTACTTTTGTACACTTCATTTCCCTCATGCATAAAATCTGGATAATAATTTCTAACTGGAATAAAGAATAAAATAATAGCTGGGAATCCTGCACAGTGTCTGGCACTTAGGGGCTAATACATGTTTGCATTTTTAATTATTATTATTACTATTTCAACAGCTTCCTAATGGTTCCTCCTGACTTCTGTCAACACCTCACTTTGCCACTGAGTGATCTTTATAATAAACAAATGTGAAACTGTTGTATTTTGACTTAAAACATTCTACTGGCTGCATGAAACTCATGGATCAAAGTTCAAATCATTTTCATGGCACATAAGACTCTTTAAGCTCCAGTCTCAATCCCCTTCTCTGTCTTTAGCTATTTCTCTTTGTGTACTCCACCTTTGAAGTTACCACAGACTTTTGCTTCTCTTGGAATCCCAGATGTCTACTTGAACTATTCCTTTTTCCTGAAATGGGAGAAAAGAAACATTCTTCTTGTCCCGAACTGCAGAGTCTATAATTTTTGCCCAACTAGCAACCAACAGTTAGTGTGGATTTCCTGGATACAATCAGAAGACATGGAATACCTGAATCAGAGACAAATATCTTTATTACTCACAGCACAACAGGAAGCATGAGGTTCATGTTTGTGCCACTTTCCCTTGCCTGCCAAGTCCCACAAAGGCGACGTGTTATGGCCCAGGTGGATGCTTCACACAAAGTAGGTTTGTGTCACGGCTAAAGAACTGCAATCTTAGGAATTGAAAATAGCTTGTATAATGGGCTACAAGGAAACCTGCCTGAACTTTGCTCCAGATGTAGACATTATGTTTTTTTATTTAATTTTTTAATTGAAGGATAACTGCTTTACAGATTTCTGTGGTTTTCTGTCATACATCAACAAGAACCAGTCACAGGTACAGCCATGTCCCCTCCCTCCAGAGCCTCCCCCCCATCTCCTCCCATCCCTCCCTCTAGATGGTCACAGAGCCCCTGTTTGGGTCCCCTGAGTCTCACAGCGAATGCCCACTGGGTATCTATTTTACATACGGTGTTGTAAACTTCCATGTTACTCTCTCCATACATCTCTCCCTCTCCCTCCTCCCCTCCCTCTATGTCCATGGGTCTGTTCCCTATGTCTGTTTCTCCATTGTTGCCCTGAAAATAAATTCATCAGTACCACCTTTTTAGATTTCATATGTATGTGTCAATATACAATATTTACATTCCTCTTTCTGACTTACTTCACTCTGTATAACAGGCTCTAGGTTTGCCCACCTCATTAGAACGGACTCAAATGTGTTCCTCCTTATGGCTGAGTAATATTCCATTGTGTATATGCACCACAACTTCTTTATCCATTCATCTGACGATGGACATCTAGGTTGCTTCTATGTTCTAGCTACTGTAAATAGTGCTGCAATGAACATTGGGGGTACCTGTGTCTTTTTCAGTTTAGGTTTTCTCAGTGTATATGGCTAGGAGTGGGATTGCTGGGTCACATGGTGGTTTTATTCTTAGCTTCTTAAGGAATCTCCATGCCATCTTCCATAGTGGCTGTATCAGTTTACATTCCCACCAACAGTGCAAGAGTATTCCCTTTTCTCCACACCCTTTCCAGCATTATTGTTTGTAGACTTTTTGATGATGGCCATTCTGACCGATGTGAGGTGCTATCTCATTGTAGTTTTGGTTTGCATTTCTCTAATAATGAGTGATGTTGAGCACCTTTTCATGTGCTTGTTAGCCATCTGTATATCTTTGGAGAAATGCAGATGTGGACATTGTCTTTATGATATTGGACAGCAAGCAAGCTTGCCACCTGTTCTAGAGGGAGACACTGTCTCTATCTTCCAAGGCTATAGAAACAATATTGCCCAATATTACAGGTCATGAAACAACAGCCTCTCTTTATTTAAAATTTTGATATTTTTTCATCATGAACTTTTTGGCATTTATTTTGATTTTTAAAATATTGCATTAAAATATTGACCATGTTAGCAATAATATCAATACAATAATATTTGGAGACTTTTAACACACCACCATTTAGACTTAATAGGTATCTATAGGACAGTCCATGCAAATACAGCTGGATTCACATTCTTTTTAAGTGCACCTGAAATGTTCTCCAGGATAGGTCATGCACTAGGCCACAGAACAAGTCTCAAGATATTTAAGAGGACAGAAATTATATCAAGCATTTTTCATGACCACACTGATATGAAACTAGAAATCAACTACAGGAATATAAATGAGAAAAGCACAAACATGTGGAGGCTAAACAACATGCTATTAAAAAACCAATAAGTCAATGAAGAAATCAAGAGGAACTCTGAAACTGCATCAAGGAAAGTAAAAATGGAAGCACAACTTTCCAAAGCCTATGGGATGCAGCTAAAGCAGTTATAAGAGGGAATTTATGGCAATACAGGTCTTCCTCAAGAACCAAGAAAAATCTCAAACAATCTAAGCTACCATCTAAAGGAATTAGAAAAAGAAAACAAAGTCCAAACTCAGCAAAAGGAATGAAGTAACAAAGATCAGAGAGGAAATAAATATAATACAGACAGCCCCCCAAAATAGGGGAAAATAGTTCAGTGAAAGCAGGAGCTGTTTTGTTTTGTTTTTAGGATAAACAAAATTGATAAACCTCTTGCCAAGCTCATCAAGAAGAAAAGAGAGAGGGCCCAAATAAACATAATAAGAAACGAAAGAGGAGAAATAACAACCAATTTCACAGAGATGCAAAAAGAATCATGGGAACACTACAAACAGTTATATGCCAGCACATTGGTCAACCTAGAAGAATGGATACATTTCTAGAATATGCAACCTTTTAGGACTGAGTCAGTTAGAAATAGACAACCTGCACAGTCTGATCACTAGTAGTGAAATTGAATTTGTAATTAAAAAAAAAAATCTCAGCAAACAAAAGTCCAGGAGCAGATTGCTTCACAGGGGAATTCTACCAAACATATAAATAAGAACTCATAACTATCCTTCTCAAGTGCAGTGCAAGTCACTCAGTCGTATCCAACTCTTTGCAACCCCATGGACTATACAGTCCATGGAATTCTCCAGGCCAGAATACTGAAGTGGGTAGCATTTCCCTTCTCCAGGGGATCTTCCCAACCCAGGGGTCGAACCCAGGTCTCCCACATTGCAGGTGGATTCTTACCAGCTGAGCCACAAGGGAAGCCCATCCTTCTCAAACTATTCAAAAAAAAAATTGAAGAGGAAGGAACACTCCCAGATTCATTCTATGAGGCCACAGTTACCCCGATACCAATGCCAGACAAAGATACTACAAACCAAGAAAATTACAGGCCAGTATCTCTTTGTATAGATGCAAAAATTCTTAACAAAATTGTCTTTTGTTGGTGATTTTCCCATGCAGAAGAGTTTTTTAATAGTCAGAATTAACGATCTTTTATGGAGTTGGAATTTTTATCTTTCTTTCAGACTCTTAAGTTTTTAAGTTAAAAATAATACATTATTACTGTCCTCAAGCAATCATCTTTAAAAACTAATTTGAGATAAATAGATTTATTAAGTAAAAATTGATATTACACATCCCACTCCTGCCGCCCATTCGCAGAGGTAACTGCTGTTAACTGTTTCCTAGCTTGCAAGCTGGGAATAATCCTATCTGTAGAGCAGGACACACACACCCACCTACGCACAAGCGCATATTTGTGGACATAGTTAGCATGTATTATGTGTGATATATAATGGCTATTATAGCCTCTCAATTCCTTTTTTTAAAAGTATTTATTTATTTCTGTCTTTGGCTGAGCTGGATCTTAGTTGCAACATGTGGAATCTTTTAGTTGTGGCATGAGAACTCTTTTTAAAAAATTTTTTTTTCCATTTATTTTTATTAGTTGGAGGCTAATTACTTTACAATATTGTAGTGGTTTTTGCCATACATTGACATGAATCAGCCATGGATTTACATGTGTTTCCCATCCCGATCCCCCCTCCCACCTCCCTCTCCACCCAGGTGGCATGAGAACTCTTAATTGTGGCATCTGGGATCTAGTTCCTTGTCCAGGTATCAAACCTGGGCTGCCTGCATTGGGAGTGCAAAGCTTTAGCCACTGGACTACAAGGGAAGTCCCTAGCCACTCAATTCTTATTAATTTTCTTCTTCCTGTTCTTTTAGGCAAGTTATTTCACCTTTCAGTCAAGAATTTTCTCATCTCTGGTGATGTCTAAAGTCTTTCTGAGCCCTATGATTTGACATATTTTTTCTTGTATTCCACCTTAAGCAAATCCACTCTAATAATCACCTGGCTTACAGTATTTCCTGTTGTTTGGCTTATGAAATTGACACAGCTTCTAGAACATCACTTTTTATTACATGATTTGCAGCTCTTATCTCTGTCAGCTTCCTATTTTTCTGCACATACCTAATAGTATAAGCCAGCAAAAATCAACACCACGGCTACATAGAAACATTTCTTCACTTTCCCCTGGGTGGAAAGGTAGGATTTAAGTCATTGGAATATTTGTCTGATCTATTGATGTCTGTCTTCTGTATTTTGAGATAACATCCATCTAGCAATATTTTTAGAATTCATGGGAAGGTGATTCTGCTCACAATATGTCAAAAGCCATTGAGATTCCTGAGAACAAGGTAGATTGCAGGTTTCCCCTGCTATTTGAAAGTAAAGTGTTCCTATGAAAACTTTCAGGAAGCAATGACCTTCGGACACATCTTACTAAGGGATGCACCAGATAAATTGAGGTAAAGCCCAGGTGCTCACAGAGCCAGGTGAAAGCATGGCGGCTGGCTGCTGAGATGCTGAGAGCAGGTCCTGAGAAGAAGCTTGGCGGGTGGTGACACTCTCACCACTGGGGATGCTTGCTGCCTTTGTAACCTGCTCCTTGTAAAACAAGCGCTGAGCTCTTTTCACTTTTTGCCTTTTCTCCTAAAAGCGAGACTCCTCTTTGGATTTCTTTAGGTTGACAAAAACAGGTGCTAGCGTAGGTCTTTTGTAAAAAGAAAGTGGCCATAATGGGAACTTTTGAAAGATAGGGGATACTTGCAATGGCAAACTCAGTCTTCAATCTTTGTGATCATGTGTGGGTCATGACACCGATGCAGTGAAGGGTGGGGTTGGAGGTCACCTGGATTGGAATGTGAGTGTAAAATTGCTACCTGATAAACACTTCCTTCATTTCTTCCTCCATTTATCTTACCCTTTCTTTCTCTTCTTTACCGTTCTTCCTTTTGTCTTTTCTTCCTTCCTGCTACAATCCCACATAGAATTACAGAAACCGAAAACAAGTAAGTAATCATGAGACCAGTGTCCACTGTGTGAAAACTCCGTACTCCATACTGCAACAACACAATTGATTGGGGGGAGAATTTAAATATGTATAAGCTAGCCTGTCTCAGATATAACCATTCACTTAATTATAGACCGAATGACACATTTTGCCAAGTTAATATTAAAAAATGTTTAATTCATTTATTTTATTACCTCTGTATCTCCAGAGGGACTAGGGCAATGAGAACAGAAACAGCTAATTAAATGTCTTGGTGAACGGGCAAGTAGCTGAAGCTTGTTTACAGGCTTGGTATACTGCATAATTAGATTGCAACTTGGGGAGAATAAAATCACCAATGCTTAAGATTCTAATTTTTCTCCTTGGGGATAAATCTATAGATTTGTGCTATTGGTGGCCAATAAGCAGGGCTTAGTTTCTGGAAGAAACATGACACTTTTTCCTGGCTTCTATTCAATAGGTTTCTCTGTAACTAAGTCTTTACTGTTAGCAGAAGCGTTATGAAGCCTGTTGACCCAGGGTTTGTGAAGAGATTTAACCTTTTGCTACAAAGGGTATCTGAACTTCTCAAAAGGGAGCCCTGTGGTGTCTACTAACTGTAAACAAATGCCAATCCTATGATCCAGCAATTTTACGCCCCCAGGTATATCCCTGGGAGAAATGACTGTTTCTGCCGATCAACAAAACAAAACCCATAAAAAACCATGGTCAAGAAAGTTCGTGGCAGCTTCATTTATAATAGCACCAACTTGAAAATGACACAAATGTCCATCAGGAGTAGAAATGGAAAATAAATTTTGCTGTGCTTATAGAATAGAAAGCTCCACAGCAATGGAAAAAGAAGAACTGCTGGTATATGCGGCTACATGGATAACTCTCTCATGTGTTATGGTGAAAGAAAGAAGCCAGACAGAGGGTGCAAGCTGTACATGATGTTCAAGATGAGGTTGGAATAAGCTATGATGATGGCAGACAGAATAGTGGTTCCTGCTCTGGGGTGTGGGGAATGAAGGGTGTATTTTTGAAGGGTCATGAAGGAGCCTCGTGGGACACCGGAGGTGTTCTAGATCTTGTTCTGGGTTGTGGTCACATGGTGTATACATCGGTAAATACCTTTGAAGGAAACATTTTTGTACACTTTATACAGCTAGTGTTTTTGTACTGCTGTGGGCAAGCATGCTCAGTTGCTCAATTGTGTGTGACTCTGCGACCCCATGGACTGTAGCCCGTCTGGCTCCTCCGTCCAATATTGGAGTGGGTTGCCATTCCCTTCTCCAGGGGATCTTCCCAACCCAAGGATCAAACCCAAGATTCCTAAGTCTCCTGCATTGGCAGGCAGTTTCTTTACCACTGAGCCACCTGGGAAGACCCATGTGTGCTGTTAAGTATTACTCGCTCAGTCGTGTCTGACTCTTTGTGACCCCATGGACTGTAGCCCACCAGGCTCCTCTGTCCATGGGATTCTCGAGAATACTGGAGTTGGTGGGTTGCCATTTCCTTCTCCAGGGGATCTTCCCGACCCAGAAATTGAACCTGGGTCTCCTGCATTGCAGGCAGACTCTTTACTATCTGAGCCATCAGAGGGTGCTGTTATACCCCAGTAAAAAGCCAACAAAGAAATAAAGCCATCAGTAAAATTTTCCAAGGAAAACTCTTCCTCACTCCCAAGTGCAGACCTGGAGAGAGACCAGTGTGTCTCACAGATTTCACGTGGGGCCTGGATGACACTGTGGGCAATTGTCCTCGTGGATGGGAGTGAACAGAGGCCACTGTGCTCCCGGCCTCCAGCTTATTCCTTCCTTTTTCATGTCTGTTCCTATCTTCTTTGGCAATCTTGATCCTTTGAGCAGCTGTGTCCTGTGGAAAGGGGTGTCACAATGAGGGGTGAGGGGACAGGAAGAAAGATGAGTTTCATAAGCTTAGGTCCTGAGGGGACTCATCAACTGTGATAAGACAGAGCTAGGCTTCCTGCCAGGGAGATTGGATAAAGAGTTACCAGATAAGAAGGAGAGCAAGAGTTGCAGGGGAAGCAAGGAGTGAGATGATGTGGGTCTTGGGAAAGGGGAGCCCGGTCCTCACCACAGAAATCTCAGGTCAGATAATGACATCCATGGTGCATCTTGCCTTTCTTCCCAACCTCTTTTTCTAAATACTACTCTGACTCCCAATTTTCCTTCTCTTACCAATTTTGTGTTCCAAATGACCACCCTGGAGTCTTTTGTTTTCCTTCCTCTAAAATCTGTCTGGCTGGAAACATCCGTTTTTCGATTTAAACAGTGTCATGGATGAACAGAATGGTTATTATATTCATGCTCACATTTTCCTTACGAAATTTAATTTTCAAAAATTTGGCTCTAAACTCTACTAAGGAGTCTAATGCCAAGAGTTTTCTGACATAAGTATTCCTTTAAACTTTATGACTGATTGCTATTCTTACCTCCCACATATATTTTCTTTCAGTGAAAGAGTAAATGGAAAATACAGATTGGGAAAATGAGAAAAAAATCCCTCCTAACATATTTTAGTACTGGATAGTGAAGCGTTTTTTGGCTTGCCTACCTGAGACAGTTGGAAGAGTGATTTATTCGTATCTATTATAATAAATGTCCTCTGTGTTCCGTTTTTGCTGGGAGAGACTCAACAGCTTGTTTACAGCATTTTTGTCTTTGGATTTTGGCACCATAAATAGACATAACTAGAGACATGGGTAGAGTTTGGTCTTCACTGAAAGCCTGATCAGAGAGCCTGACACATACTGATTACTGTGCCTGAATCCTTTGTATTTCAGGAGACACAGTGGGCCAGCAAGCACAGGGCAGTTAGCCTTAAACGTGAGGATTTTGTGATGGACAAATTAATGCTGAATTTGGACACATGGTTATGCATTGACCTGAATGTTAACATTTCCTCAGCTGTGTTGTTAATTTTTTTTTAATTGAAGTATGGTTCATTTACAATGCTGTGTTAATTTCTTCTGTACAGGAATGTGATTTAGTTCTCCATGTGTATATATATACACACACACACACACATTCTTTTTTATATTCTGATTTTTTAGCACTATATTTCTCATTTCATTGAGAGGACAGTGTCATGACACAAAGCTTTATATGTGTCTCTTTCTGAAACACAACATTATCGAATTACACACACAAATCCAGTTGCCCTTGCAGCTTTCAGACAGATAGATTCCCCCGAATGTGGGCTAACTTGAGAGCATCCCTGCATTTGTGAAATCCGCCATGCATTTCATATTTGATATTTCACACATCATCAAAAGGTTGTCAGCAAGTCAGGAGACATAGAAATTTAGAGACAGAATGTAGCATTTCTGAGTCCCTGTCAAAGTTGTCAAGTCTTTGTTTCCCTGACTTTGTAGAAAGAAAAGCTAAGCAGTGTGAGCGGGGAGAAATCTCTGTGTTTAAAGGTACAGCAGTGCTTTCTAGTATTAAACTTAATAGCCAGGCTGTGTTTATGTTGTTCAAAGTGTGAGCATTTGTACATCACAATATTTTTCAGTCTCTGAACCCAAAGGCAGCATGCTCTCATCGTTTGCCTTCCTCACAAAATGTATTGAACAATGGCTGGGAAGTTTATAACCCAGTGAGTATACTTAAGAGTTTATATTTTTGACTTGCACCACGCTCCTCAAGCCTTGTCCATAAATATGAATTCTTCTGGGATGTGATGGGGGAAAAGTTAATGCCAAGACTGATAGAAACCTCCTGTAGATGGATTGTATGGATGTAGACTTTTTCCCTTGCCATCTTTTCTAGAATGGGAAGAGGCCAAGGCATAACAGTTTCCGTTGTGTTTTTATGTTTTAAACTGTTGATGTTCCAAAATGGAAATAGCACCTGTTCATTTAGGCATTCTCTCAGCCTACCTGTCGGTCATTGAAAACTTATTTCTGGTTGGTGATGCATTTACTTGTATTATTTCTCATTCACAGGGTTGAAGCTATAGAGTTATTTGCATTCCCTCTTGCTTACTGGGGCTTCTTGGTGGCTCAGATGGTAAAGAATATGCCTGCAATGCAGGAGATCAGGGTTCAATCCCTGGGTTGGAAAGATATCCTGGAGAAGGGAATGGCAACCCACTCCAGTATTCTTGCCTGGAAAATTCCATGGACAAGGAACCTGGCAGGCTACAGTCCATGGGGTCACAAAGAGTCAGACACGACTGAGAGACTTCACTTGCTTACTGGGTCAACCAAGCATTCACCATGGCCCAAACCACAAGAAAGCAATTGCACACAAAGACTTGGGTTTCACTGATGAAGATCCTGTGGTCATACCTCAGTAATGCTGAGTTGGCTCCTGTTGGAGACCATGGTTTCTGATTTCCCATTGCCCACCATGGCACTGGTCCTCAATGTATAATCTTGACCTTCAAATATATAGGGTGTAAGTTGGAGTGCCATGTGGCAGCAGAACCATGAAGGTCTTCTGCTCTTTCCAGGAGTCTCCTTGGAACCCCTTTCAGATCTTTGTAATAGGGAAGGACTCATACTCAAAGGATTCCCACTTCCTGTTTCCTATTTGAGACAGGATTGTGTACTGAAAACAACCTGGTCTTTGGAGACAGGGCAGTCAGTGGTTGAGTCAAGGCTCTGCTCTTGGATCTTGAATGAGTCAAGTTAACTTTTCTGAATACCAATTTTCCCCTCTGAAAAAAATAAATCAGAATAACACGTATCTGACACAAGTCTGCTGCAATGAATAAAAGTACTAACACAAGTAAAGTGCTCATCATCATAGGAGCCGTTCAACCAGTGTTGATTCTGAGCTTTGCCCCTCTTCACATGAGCCTTGTCTCTCTGACTCTATTGTATTAATTCAACAGGCATCGGTTGTGCATCTGTTATGGAATTCACTCTGTGGAAGGTCATGGGGGAGAAAACAATGGTGAGGAAAACAGCCCTGTCTGCAGAAAATAGCATTCTAGTATGTTGTTTCTCACCCTTGGCTGTACTTTGGAATTATCAGAGGAGCTGTAAAGGATGCCAATGTTCAGGTCATTCCCCAGGTCAGTTGCATCAGAATCTCTAGGAATCAGGGCCCCAGGAGAAGTATTTCTTTAAGGCCCACTAATTCCAACGTGCATCCAAGTTGAGAATCAATGTTCTAGAGCTAAGTCCAACGTGAATCCCAGAGTTAGACAATCCAATTCTGTTTGATACAGAGGATTCAGGGCCAATGGGATGGAGGGGATTCAATCATGAAGTGTCTCATATACCATCTTATGAAACATGGCTTTTGTCTTAAAAATGCTGGAAAACCAATGAAAGAATATCTGATTAAGCTCTAGAGTCATTCCCCTGGCATATGTGTGAAGGATGTTTAGCAGATGCTGTTCCTCCCATATACTTTGGAATTTGCCATTGTAGACATCCCCCCAACTGCCTGGTGGTCTTCCCTGCATGGTGGAACCCTATTCTTTGTCTGCTCCTGTGTACAGCACACTAGAAGTATGGGGTAATTAGACAAATTATAGCTCCACTGTGGTAGCAGCCTCTGCCGACTTACAGAGGATGTTGTTTAAACACTCTAGTTCCCACAGCCCTTGAGTGGGGTAACTCTGACGTATGTGGTCTATTCTGTCTCCTAAAGTAGCAGAACTAAGCTATGGTTGCCCCCAGGACCACCTAGCTTGGTAATGTACCTTTATTTGGCTTCTTTCTCTTCCCCATGTCACTTTGATACTTCTCTGCTGCAGGGTTTCTCGCTGTGGCCATGTTGGCGTTTAGAGCTGACTAATACTTGGCTATTTTTGTTGTGTGTTGTGTCAGGGGTCGGGGGGCAGGGAGTATCCTGTACCTTGATGAATACTTAGCAACATCCCTGATTTCTATCCACTAGAGTTCATTGACCCACCTCTCCCCAAAACTGTAACAACCATAAATATCTCCATCTTTGGACAAATATCCCTGGGGAACTAAATTGTCACTCCCTGTGGGTTAAAACTACTGCCCTACTGATGTTTCCTGCGTTCACATCCCAAACAAGCTACTTGCCCTTCAATCCTTATCTCTGGATGTGCTTCTGAGGAACCTAAACAAGACAGAGAAGTTGAAGAGAGGCATACCAGGGGTGTGGAGACCATTTGTGAGATGGTCAGTGGGTCTGAGACAGAGAAGGTCATGAACCTCAGATGAGGCTGTGGTAGTAGAGAGGGAGAGATGGGTATGAGATGCCAAGAGAGATACCAGTTGATGGAACTTCAGCCTCAGAGCCTCAAAGAGTGAGGAGTGAGTAAGAAGAAATTTAGCATGACTCTGGAGATGTTGTTCAGTGAGAGGAAATCCAGGAGTAAGAGCTGGATTTTATTTTTTTTTTTATTTTTTTTTAAATAGAGAACAGATACTTTAATGATTAGAGATTTGTATTCTGTGTCAGTGATCTCTAAGCCTTGTTAATTCTTTTTTTTTTCCATTTATTTTTATTCATTGGAGGCTAATTACTTTACAATCTTGTAGTGGTTTTTGCCATACATTGACATGAATCAGCCATGGATTTTAAAAATACATGTGTATTTATTTATTTGGCTGGGCCGGGTCTTAGTTGTGGCATGTGAACTCTTTATTGTGGCATATGGGATCTAGCTCCCTCACTGGGGATCAAACCAGGATTACCCCAGGATTACTGAGAAATATATGAATGAGAAATTTGGGGGAGAACATGTAGCATTTTCAAATCTAAGTGGCAAGCAGGACCTTTGCTACGGGTCATGCAAATCAGAAAGATCTGACCTGATCAGGATAGGAAATGACCATTACTTTCATAATGGTACAGACTTAAAAATGTGTTTCTGTTTCTTCAAATTCAAAGTGGAGCACCTAATTGCTGATCTGAGAAAGACTGATGGTTTCGCTCGAGTTTTAGAATACTTTCAGAGAGTATGTTGTTTTATTTAGCTTATCTTTTTAGTAGATAATATTGAGGATTGTAGTCATTTATTTATGAAAATTTCTGTGTAAATGTGAGGAGGAGGATGCTAATCATCAAAGTAACATCTCCCCTGTTTCTCTGACATGATGGTTTCCAGGCATCTACACCATCCCATTAAGCTGGTGAATTTCCACTGTCTTTTGATGTTCAGAAATAGAATTATGAGAGAATAACTTCAATGGCATTTGACACTTTACTTTGAAGCACATGACACGTGGCCTGTTGACCTATTTCTCTGTGCTTCTTTATAGTATCTTTTTTGCAAGGAGTAGGAAATACTTTGCAACTATTTATTTTTATTACATTTTGGGGATGTTCAAATGGACAAGAATATTTAAGCTATTTCACAGTTTCTTTTTATCGCGCCGAAGTTAGAAAAAAATTGGCCAAGTGGCACTCATCTTTAAGAACCGTTGGGAATCATGGTTTCTATGCTCAATTCTCTAAGCTTTGTGTCCACATTTTTGAAATGGCACTCATTTGAGCAAATGGTATGTTTAGTGCCATTGTCTAATACGTTAGTTTGTGGACTGAGACCGAAAGGCCAGGGATCAGCAAATTTTTCCGACAAAAATGCCAGCTAGTGACTATCTTAGACTGTACAGGCCATACAGTTTCCGCTGCAACTACTCAACAACCCTGTTGTAGCATGAAGTCAGCTGGAAGCAGTGTGCAAATGAGTGAGCATGCTGCTAGTGTTCCAATAGGTCTTTATTCCCCAAACTAGAAGGTGGACCAGATTTGGCCTGCAGAGCTATCGTTTGCTAACCTCTGGCATTAAGTCACATAAGAAAGGTTTGCTAACCCCTGGCATTAAGTCACATAAGAAAGGCTATAATCTGGACTTCACAGTATCAGGGTGCTAATTTCACTCTTCCTTTGTGTGTGCCCTTCAAAGCTGTCAGATGGCAAAGCTCTCAGTAAGAGTGGTTAGTTTGTGTCAATAAACACAGCTGGGCAAATGCTATTAGTTTTATTCCAAATGACTTCACCTACCTTGCCAGTTCTTGTTTGCTGGGATTCAGCCTCATTCAGAACCTGGGAGAAACTTGATCTCAGTGAAGTCTGGGTATGGCTGACTGGCCAGTAGCAATATGCTTAACCTGTTTATAACTAGGAAGCCCAGTGGTCTGCAAGATCCTTCCACTTCTAGCTTTTCAGGGTATGTCTAAGGCCATCTGCTCTTCCAGCAGGCACACATGTGGTCTCTGAGGTGACCACACTCAAAACGTCACTGTCTTGCCAGTCACTGATTTAACAATGCTAATAAAAAATAATGGTTGCTTTCGCTTGAGCAATCTGTCATTTTTCTCATGTAAACCTCTTATTTCTTGACAGTTAAGGCCACTGAGAGTTACTTTTCCCTGCATCACTCGACCAGTGAGGGGTGGAATTTTTGCTCAGACCCATATATTCTGAATGCAGAGCCTATATTCTTTTCACTTTGAAAGCCCCGTCTCTGTCAATAGGAAGTTACTAATGACAGAGTTTACAAGGTGACTGGCACTGAGTTTTCCACAGATGTGAACCCACTCATCCCTGCAACAGGCCTGTGTCTTCTCATCATCCCCGTGTTCTAGATTGGAGAAGGGAATGGCAACCCACTCCAGTATTCTTGCCTGGAAAATCCCATGGACTGAGGATCCTGGTAGGCTACAGTCCATGGGGTCGCAAAGATTCACGACTGAGCGACTTCACCTCATGTTCTAGATTAGCAGCCTGAGGCACAATGATGACCCAGAGAACCCATGTCAAGGAAGTTTCTGGAGTCGAAAGGCATCACTTAATCCAGATGGAAACAGTGAAAAAGTGTTAGTCACTCAGTCGTGTCCAGCTCTTTGTGATCCCATAGACTGTAGCCTGCCAGGCTTCTGTCCATGGAATTCTCCAAAGCAAGCATACTGGAGTTGGTTGCCATTCCCTTTTCCAGAGGATCTTCCTGACCCAGGGAGAGAACCCACGTCTCCTGCATTGGCAGGTGGATTCTTCACCATCTGAGCCATCCCAAATGGAAACAGACTGGGCAGGAAATGCTTCCTTCATTTTCCTATGTCAGAAGAGGAAGGAAAGCCTTGGTGGTTTAGAGAAACAATTGAATCCCATCCTGGCTGTACATTCTAACTGCATCTCTCCTCTCTCTACTCACCTTTCACGTCCATTCATTTCATGCTGATATGGTCCAGCCTCCCTGGAGTCTCTTCCACACTGCCAGATGAACCTCACATCAAAGTCACACATTTTGGAGAAGTCGCATGGACAACAGCAGAGAATATATCTGTCTCTCTGTCAAACTGTGAGACAAACCATTACTTCTGCCTTGCCCTTCGCATCGCTCTCTTGAAAGGCACACGGCAGTGACACTGGAGCTGCTCAGGCAGCATTCCAGAGCCCAGATGTTCAGGACGTGCTGTGAAGGCGGCGTAAAAGGAGAGAGAACTCTCCAGGGCACCCACCGGCTCAGGTCACCACCGCCGTGAACCAGGAACTGCCTTCACACTGTGCGGCCATGGCGGGTCCAGACATTTTCTTATTTTTGCTTTGTTACTAATGGCATCAAATTCAATCCCCTCAAGTTCTAATCACTGCTGGGCAAGAAAGTAGATGTCCTCTGTGTCCTCTTTCTCTTGGGGAATTGTGAGAGGACAGGAGTTAGCCATCATTTCTGTCCTCGCACATTTTCTGCCATTCTGCCCTCTTCCTTCACAGATTCTGAGGATCTTTCTGTGCTCGTGGGTAAGAGCTGCCGAGCTTGGAAGTGCCAGAGCAACCGCGGCCCTTGTAGTCAACGAACTGGCAGCTAGACCAAGTGGCAGTTACAGGTTAGACATCGCGCCCACAGCCTTGCTACCAACTTATAATGCCAGGGTCAGATAAAGGCCACTACACAGAAAGGTCTTTTAAATGCTTACTCTTCGAAACTCCTCACTAAGAGAAGAGCTCCTAGAATAGTCCAGAGAGTTCCCAGGGAAAGCCCTTACCCAGCTTCCCCTAATGATTACATTTTGCAGGACCACAGTACAATGATAAAAACCAGCAAATTAATCTCGACAGAGCACACTGTTCACCAAGCTACAGATCTTTTGTGACTTTCTCCAGTTTCCCCACTAATGTCCTTTTTCTGATCCTGAATCTCTCATCAAATTTAGTCTCCTTAGTCTCTGATGATATGTGATACAGAATGGTTAGTATTGCACCAGAGGTTACATAGTTATTAAATGACATTGTTGAGGTTTTGAATCCAGATGCTCCCCTATAAAAACCATTTTCTTAATCACTGTACCATTGCCCTAAGTTTCCTTTTGGCCATTGACTGGACTGTACCAAGTGAAAAATAAATGTCTCATTTCTATGCCCTGGATAGTTTAAATGCTTTTTGTTTCAGTAGCTGGCATGATATTAACTAACATATATAGTGTTGAGTTATACTATAGAGTATAGAGTTATACCAATAAAGTCCACTGGGCTTTTCTGGTGGCTCAGACGGTAAAGAATCTGCCTGTAATGTGGGATGCCCAGGTTCAATCCCTGCATTGGGTTCAATCCCTGGGTGGGGAAGATCCCCTGGCGAAGGAAATCACAACCCAGTCCAGTATTCTTGCCTGGAGAATTCCATGGACAGAGGAGCCTGGTGGGCTACAGTCCATGGGGTCACAAAGAGTTGGACACAACTGACCAACTATACTTTAACTTTCGTAGAGTTATACTAGTAGAGTCCATACAGTACAGAGTCCATATAATACAAGGTTATATTAGTATAGACTGACACTAGTGTAGTCTAGTTTGGCCATGATACTAGCGGCTTCCCTGGTGGCACGGTGGATGAGAATCTGCTTGCGAATGCAGGAGACATGGGTTAGATCTCTGGCTCGGGAAGATACCCTGTAGAAGGAAATGGTAACCCACTCCAGTATTCTTGCCTGAAGAATTCTGTGGACAGAGGAGCCTGGTGGGCTACAGAACATGGGGTCACAAAAGAGTTGGACACGACTTAGCAACTAAACAACAAAATAGTATAGAGTTATACTGGTAGGTGAATGGTTTAGCATAGTATAGGGTTAGCCCAGTACTCTTCTATATTGACACAAGAAAGCAATATAAGTGTACTTGTCCTTTAATTTAGGCCATTTTCCCCCCATACCTTCATTTATCTTTGATTATTTTAAGGCCTAATCAACAAATGTTAAAATATATCTAAAATAAATTCACTTTTCAAATTAAATAGGTGTCACAAAATAGTTTTTGAAATGATGGAGAAGGTGGAGGAGAGACTGGGTATTAGGAAACCCAACTTTCTTACAGTATTAGGAACTATCATCATTTCCTAGAGGTTTGGAATCTCTATTTCAGCATACGGTTGATGCCAAGGATTTTTAGGCTTTTTTCTACATCTGTTTTTTTTGTCTCATATCAACACATTTCATAATTAAATTGAAAGTTGGAATCATTAATCAGCAAAATGAACTTAGAGCTAGGAAGTTTGTGTGGGAGCTAATTAGAGCATAGCCTGTGGGATAAAAATTAAATAAAAATTCAACCCTTGGATGTAGCATCAAACATTTTCCCAGCAGAAACACCTCATAGAGGTGACTTCATTATTTCTAGCATTGTGCCTGGTCAAGGTTTTGGAAAACAGTCCAATATGCTATAAAAGAGCATTAAAAAAAATTTTTTTTGCCTGTATAAGTAAGCATATTGTTGTGTGTGCTCAGTTGTGCCTGACTCTTTCCTACACTATGCACTATAGAACCCCAGGATCCTCTGTCCATGGGATTTTCTAAGCAAGAAAACTAGAATGGGTTGCCATTTCCTACTCTAGGGAATTTTCCTGACCCAGGGATCGAACCCACATCCCTTGTGTCCCCTGCATTGGCAGGAGGTTTCTTTACCTACTGTGCCACCTGGGAAGCCCAAGTTGTGTCTGGCTCTTTGCAACCCCATGGACTCTAGCTCACCAGGCTCCTTTGTCCATGGAGTTCTCTAGGCAAGAATACTGGAATGGGCAGCTACTTCCTTCTGCAGGGGATCTCCCCAACAATGGGTCTCTTGCATTGCAGGCAGATTCTTTACTGAGCCACCAGGGTACTAGATATAAGCATAGGGGCCTTCCATTTTCCAAATAATACTTGGTCATCAACCAAGTACTTGATGAAATATTTTTTTCATCAGAGAAGAGTATTTGAAAAGTTCTGAGAGAATATCTGTGCAATTGGATTTTCTTTCTTCTGTTCAACCTCCCATTGATCCCCATGTGGGCTACTGATGTACACTGTCTTCACTGTTGATAGGCTGTGTAGTATGCGATATCCCTCCATACTCAACAAACAGGTAGGTGGGCTGGTGTGTAGACACTGAAGATCCTGGTGTGGGCTGGTGCCAACAGACCTATTTACAGTTGGATAAGAGGCGGGAAATGGCTTCACTTGTCCTGGTATCTCTGAACGTAGCACAGACCTAGCAGCTATGTCTGTAGCGACCATGAAAATACATCTAATATATCTTGAATTGCAGAGGGTCATGGCTCCAGTTTCTGCTCAGAAATCCATCAGTACATTTTATAAGAAGAGCTTCGTTGCCTACTGCTTCTGTTTCATGATTCTCATTTAAAAAAATCCCACTCACCATGTATGCCAAAGTTTCTGTTGACATTTGGTTATTCATTTCCATTTTCCATGATACAAGTCAGTTGTTCTTGTGAATTTATTAGACATTCACATTTAAATATATTTCAGTGGGTTTAAAACCCAGTAAGCCCTCTGTGTCTTAAAGGGAGTTTTCAGTGTAGAATATTCAGTTTCAAGGCTCTTCTGTATATATTTATGATAATATTTTTATAAATGATATAATTCCGTCATTTTTGGTGAGAAGTTACATAATGCTGGGAAATTTTCCAAACATTTATTTTGAAGATGCTCTCTCTGTAAAATGCCTCTTTGAAAAATCACTTTTGTACACTTTGCTAAAATGTTAGTATGTATGTATCTTGAAAAGTCACAATAGTGCATTAGTTTTGTTTGTCTGCTAAGTAGCCAACTACAGACAACAACTTGTCATCACGCACAACTTCTGTCCTTTGCCAGCCAACTAGGAAAATAAGCTTTTTAAAAAAAATTATTTAGTTGATTGTGTCAGGCTTTAGTTGCAGCACGCGAGATCTTCATTGCAGCGTGGGGACTCTCTAGTTGTGACACGTGGGCTCACTGGTTATGGCATGTGGGCTCCACAGCATGTGGAATCTTAGTTCTCCAGCCAGGGCTGGAACCTGTCTTCTCTGTACTGCAGAGCACATTCTTAACCACAGAGTGGATTCCTGGACCTATGTAACTTATCTTTTCGTCAATAGCTATTTTAAGTACTTTGGCACAAGGTAGCCAGAAAATTCTGTAGCAAGCACAATAGAATGGTATAGCATCTTGTTACAAAACCTTATAAAGAATCTCCTGTTTAAAGGTCTTTGTAAAAGCAAACTTGATGACATCCTGTGGCATGGGAATTGAAATGTCACAAAGTGCCAGTGATGGATAAAAGTGTCAGTCCCTCCACATTTTGACATTCCCGTCTTCCTCTGGGACATGTTATGGACTAAATGTGACCATCTGACATACAATTGAATGAACATGCCAGTGTCACTATTTGTATAAAATGTTAGTGGTACTTGACTTCTTACACAGATGAAAATAACTTAAATTGATACCATATTTCCCCCTTTATTCCTGTGATGGCAATTATAGTCAGAGCAGTAAGCCACTGGCTTGCTGGGTAAGGAAGGCTTCAGTCTTGATAAGCTAGGAGTTTGGGTTTTATCACTGATGCAGAGACTGGAGGAAAGGTCTTCCATGTATGCAAGGCAGATAGTAGAAACCAAGATCCCCGTAAAGAGTCAAGATTCTTGTAGTGATGCATATGTAGGGCAAGAGTTGAAAAGTTTCATTGATTAGCATAGTAAGGCAGCAACAACAACAACAACAACACTCTTCTAACCGTGAGTGGACTTTGGGTAGAAATAAACATGGACTTCTTTTAGACTGTATAATTATGGGTATGTGTCTCAAAAGATTTAGGGTTAGACTTTGAGCTATTCTTCTGGATCAGGAATTCTCGAGCTGGAAATTAACATAGAACTTGAGTCTAAGCCAGTTATACACTTAAGATATCAGGAAGCAAATAACAACTTTTTGGCTGGGGATGTCTTCCCCAACTCCTCCCCAAGCAATAGGGGTTTCTCACAGAGAAGGCAGCCCTAAACGTGCGCTTACAACTGTGCTGAATGTCCTCCAGTCGGCCCTCAGGATCTTCGCTCCATCCTTTTTCACTCTGGTTTGCTGCCGAGCAGACTGACCTCTATATCCTGAATCTCCTGGGCTTCCTGGCTTTTATTTTTCCTTTTTTATTGAAGTATAGTTGATTTAAAATATACTATTAGTTTCAGGTGTGCAGCATAGTGATTCAATATTTTTTATAGATTATACTCCATCTCAAGCTATTATAAAATAATGGCTGTATTTCCCTGTGCTGTACAATATATCCTTGTACTTTATTTATTTAATACATAGTAGTTTGTACCTCTGTTTCCCCTAACCCTATATTTACCTTCCCTGCTGGTAACCACTAATCCTTTCTTTTTTTTTTCCATTCATTTTTATTAGTTGGAGGCTAATTACTTTACAATATTGTAGTGTTTTTTTGCCATACATTGACATGAATCAGCCATGGATTTACATGTGTTCCCCATCCTGATCCCCTCTCCTACCTCCCTCCCCATCCCATCCCTCTGGGTCATCCCAGTGCACCAGTCCTGAGCACCTGTCTCATGCATCCAACCTGGACTGGTGATCTGTTTCACACTTGATAATATACATGTTTCGATGCTGTTCTCTTAGGTCATCCCACCCTCGCCTTCTTTCTTTTTATCCATGAGTCCGTTTCTGTTTTGTTACATTCATTTGTGTGTTTAATTCTTTAGATTCCACGTATAAATGATAACATTTATAAACGAGAAATGATAACACGTATAAATGATAAATGATTTCAGTATTTGTCTTTTTCTCTGTGACTTATTTCACTTAGCATAATATCCTCTAGGTCCTCCAGGTAACTGCAGAAGGCAAAATTTCATTCTTTTTAATGACTGAGTAATATTTTGCTTTACACACACACACACACACACACACACACACACACCCCACATTTTTTTTATCCATTCCTCTGTTGATGGACCCTTAGTTTGTTTTATTGTCTTGCCTATTGTAAACAGTACTGCTGTGAACATTGGAGTGCATGTATCTTTTAGAATTAGTGTTTTTATTTTCTTCAGATACCCTGAAGTAGAGTTGCTGGACAATATGGTTCGGTTCAGTTCAGTTCACTCACTCAGTCATGTCCAACTCTTTGCAATCCCATGGACTGCAGCACACCAGGCTTCCCTGTCCATCACCAACTCCTGGAGTTTACTCAAACTCTTGTCCATTGAGTCAGTGATGCCATCCAACCTTCTCATCCTCTGTCGTCCCCTTCTCCTCCCACCTTCAATCTTTCCCAGCATCAAGGTTTTTTCCAATGAGTCAGTTCTTCCCACCAGGTGGCCAAAGTACTGGAGTTTCAGCATCCGCCCTTCCAATGAATTCTCAGGACTGATTTCCTCTAGGATGGACTGGTTGGATCTCCTTGCAGTCCAAGGGATTCTCAAGAGTCTTCTCCAACACTACAGTTCAAAAACATCAGTTCTTCAGCACTCAGCTTTCTTTATAGTCCAATCTCACATCCATACATG
This sequence comes from Muntiacus reevesi, assembly GCF_963930625.1. NCBI lineage: Eukaryota > Metazoa > Chordata > Mammalia > Artiodactyla > Cervidae > Muntiacus > Muntiacus reevesi. Next base: position 12,909,442 of record NC_089271.1, on the reverse strand, counting down.
ACTACTGGAAAAACCATAGCCTTGACTATATGGACCTTTGTTGGCAAAGTAATGTCTCTGCTTTTTAATACGCTGTCTAGGTTGGTCATAACTTTCCTTCCAAGGAGCAAGCGTCTTTTAATTTCATGGCTGCAGTCACCATCTGCAGTGATTCTGGAGCCCAAGAAAATAAAATCTGTCACTGTTTCCATTGTTTCCCCATCTATTTACCATGAAGTGGACCATATGGTAGTTCTGTTTTTAGTGTTTTGAGGAACCTCTATACTGTTTTTCCCAGTTTACATTCCCATCAACAGTGTTTGAGGGTTCCCTTTTCTCTGTAGCCTTGCAACATTGGTTATCTGTAGACATTTTGATGATAGCCATTGTGACAGATATGAGGTGATAGCTCATTGTGGTTTTGCTTTGCATGTCCCTGATAATTAGTGATCTTGAATGACTTTTCACATGCCCATTGGCCATCTGTATGGCTTTGGAAAAATGTGCGTTCAGGTCATCTGCCCATTTAAAAAATCTGGTTCCTGGCTTTTCATTGTATTCAGCTGGTAGGAGGTAATGGCAGGATATTGAAAAACTATAGATTAGCAAGATTATGATATGAGTTGCAACAGCTGCATCGATACTATTAGGAGTTCCAGCAGCTGCATCGATACTGGGCTGCTGGTTGGCTGTGCCAGCCAGCCTCTACCAGGGAGCACATATTCCTGTCAGGCAACCCTGCCCTCCAGCTGCCAGTCTGATATGCACTTCTTCCTCGTGCCACTCAGGCTTGGGATAACAAAAGCTTCATGTTTCACTACCTTTGGGCTTCTCTTAGCCCTGCCCACACCTTGGAAATAGTCCTTTCATCAAACCCCCCCAATTACTCTATTTGATATGCCATCTGATTCCTGCCAGGAATTTGACTGCTATATTATTGACAATTTTAAAACTTAATGATAATAATTAAGGACAATATCCACTATGAGCCCACAGATCCAATAAATAGAATACTTAGAACTCAAAGAACTTGAAATAATAAAACAATTTATAGGTACACATTGTTAGATTTAAAATGGATAATCAGTGAAGACCTACTATAAGGCAGAGGGAACTCTGCTCAGTATTATATAACAACCTACACTGGAAAAGAATTTTAGAGAGAATAGATCCATGTATATGTATAACTGCCTGCAATGCGAGATCTGGGTACAATCCCTGGGTCAGGAAGATCCCCTGGAGAAGGAAATAGCAACACACTCCAGTATTCTTGCCTTGAAAATCCCATGGACAGAGAGGCCTGGTGAGCTACAGTCCATGGGGTCGCGAGAGTCACACATGACTGAGTGATTGAACTGAACTGAACTGACTCCTGAGAGTCGATTCGTAGGCAGATTGATAAGACGTCCAGGGTCTCTGAGGAGGAGAGAGGGGTCTGGAGGTCTCAAGGAGGAGAAAAGGACAGAAGTTTTTTTCTTTAAGCCTGGAGCTGCTGGTTGCACAGCAAAACAACTAATTTGGTCAAGGATATGTTTTCTGTTATACTCTGTACCAGTGCAACAATTATCCTGCTTGAGGACATGTTTCTCCTTCTTGAGAACTACTGACTAATTCTGGCATCTTACAGTGTATATTATGGAGGTGGATCTGGTTCAGCTCAGTTTAGTCCCTCAGTGTGTCCGACTCTTTGCAACCATGGATTGCAGCACGCCAGGCCTCCTTGTCCATCACCAACTCCTGGGGTTTACTCAATCTCATGTCCCTTGAGTCGGTGATGTGATGCAACTTTCTCATCCTCTGTCGTCCCCTTCTCCTCCCGCCTTCAATCTCGCCCAGCATCACGGTCTTTTCCAATGAATCAGCTCTTCATATCGGGTGGCCAAAGTACTGGAGTTTCAGCTTCAGCTTCCGTCCTTCCAATGAATACTCACAACTGATTTCTTTTAGGAGGGACTGGTTGAATCTTCTTGCAGTCCAAGGGAATCTCAAGAGCCTTCTCCAATACCATAGTTCAAAAGCATCAATTCTTCACAGTCCAACTCTCACATCCATAGATGACTACTGGAAAAACCATAGCCTTGACTAGCCAGACCTTTGCTGGCAAAGTAATGTCTCTGCTTTTTAATATGCTGTCTAGGTTGGTCAAAAAACTAAGATCATGGCATCCTGGTCCCATCACTTCATGGCAAATAGATGGGGAAACAGTGGAAACAGTGGCTGACTTTATTTTTCTGGGCACCAAAGTCACTGCAGATGGTGATTGCAGCCATGAAATTAAAAGACGCTTACTCCTTGGAAGAAAAGATATGACCAATGGTTCATGGGGTCGCAAAGAGTCGGACACAACTGAGCAACTGAACGAACTGAACTGAACTGAGGTTGGTCATAACTTTTCTTCCAAGGAGCAAGCGTCTTTTAATTTCATGCCTACAGTCACCATCTGCAGTGATTTTGGAGCCCCCAAAAATAAAGTCTGTCACTCTTTCCACTGTTTCCCCATCTACTTGCCATGAAGTGATGGGACCAGATGCCATGATCTTAATTTTCTGAATGTTGAGTTTTAAGCCAACCATTTCACTGTCCTCTTTCATCACTTTCATCCACTTTCACTTTCTGCCATAAGGGTGGTGTCATCTGCATATCTGAGGTTATTGATATTTCTGGCAATCTTGATTCCAGCTTGGGCTTCTTCCAGCCCAGCGTTTCTCATGATGTGCTCTGCATGTAAGTTAAATAAGTAAGGTGACAATATACAGCCATGATGTACTCCTTTTCCTATTTGGAACCAGTCTGTTGTTCCATGTCCAGTTCTAACTGTTGCTTCCTGACCTGCATATGAATTTCTCAAGAGGCAGGTCAGGTGGTCTGATATTCCCATCTCCTTCAGAATTGTCCACAGTTTATTGTGATCCACACAGTCAAAGGCTTTGGCATAGTCAATAAAGCAGAAATAGATGTTTTTCTGGAACTCTCTTGCTTTTTCAGTGATCCAGCAGATGTTGGCAATTTGATCTCTGGTTCCTCTGCCTTTTCTAAACCCAGCTTGAACATCTGGAAGTTCATAGTTCATGTATTGTTGAAGCCTGGCTTAGAGAATTTTGAGCATTACTTTGCTAGTGTGTGAGATGAGTGCAATTGTGCAGTAAATAGCAACTCACTCCAGTACTCTTGCCTAGAAAATGTCATGGATGGAGGAGTCTGGTGGGCTACAGTTCATGGAGTCGCAAAGAGTTGGACACAACTGAGTCACTTCACTTGAGCATTTTTTGGCGTTGGCTTTCTTTGGGATTAGAATGAAAACTGAGTTTTTCCAATCCTGAGGCCACTTCTGAGTTTTCCGAATTTGCTGGTCTATTGAGTACAGTACTTTAACGGAGTCCTCTTTTAGGATTTGAAATAGCTCAACTGGAATTCCATCACCTTCACTAGCTTTTTTCGTAGTGATGCTTTCTAAGGCCCACTTGACTTTGCATTCCAGGATGTCTGCCTTTAGGTGAGTGATCACACCATCATGGTTATCTGGGTCATGAAGATCTTTTTTGTACAGTTCTTCTGTGTATTGTTGCCACCTCTCCTTAATATCTTCTGCTTCTGTTAGGTCCATACCATTTCTGTCCTTTATTGAGCCCATCTTTACATGAAATGTTCCCTTGGTATCTTTATTTTTCTTGAAGATATCTCTAGTCCTTCCCATTCTATTGTTTTCCTCTATTTCTTTGCACTGATCACTAAGGAAGGCTTTCTTATCTCTCCCTGCTATTCTTTGGAACTCTGCATTGAAATGGGTATATCTTTCCTTTTCTCCTTTGCTTTTGGCCTCTCTTCTTTTCACAGCTATTTGTAAGGCCTCCTCAGAGAAACATTTTGCCTTTTTGCATTTCTTTTTCTTGGGGATGGTCTCTTGCTCCCTGCCTTCTGTACAATGTTGTGAATCTCCATCCATAGTTCTTCAGGCACTCTGTCTATCAGATCTAGTCCCTGGAATCTATTTGTTACTTCTGCTGTATAATCATAGGGAATTTGATTTAGGTCATTCATGAAAGGGCTAGTGGTTTTCCCTACTGTCTTCAATTTAAGTCTGATTTTGTCAATAAGAAGTTCATGTTCTGAGCCACAAGCAGCTCCCAGTCTTCTTTTTGCTGACTGTATAGAGCTTCTCCATCTTTGGCTGTAAGGAATACAATCAATCTCATTTCGGTGTTGACCATCTGGTGATGTCCATGTGTAGAGTCTTCTCTTGTGTTGTTGGAAGAGGGTGTTTGCTGTCACCAATGCATTCTCTTGGCAGAGCTCTATTAGCCTTTGCCCTGCTTCATTCTGTACTCCAAGGCCAAATTTGCCTATTACTCCAGATATTTCTTGATTTCCTACTTTTGCATTCCAGTCCCCTATAATGAAAAGGACATCTTTTTTGGTGTTAGTTTTAGAATTTTTGTAGGTCTTCATAGAACCATTCAACTTCAGCTTCTTCAGCATTACTGGTTGGGACATAGACTTGGATCACCATGATATTGAATGGTTTGCCATGGAAACGAACAGAGATCATTCTGTCGTTTTTGAGACTGCATCCAAGTACTGCATTTTGGACTCTTTTGTTGACTCTGATGGGTATTCCATTTCTTCTAAGGGATTCTTGCCATAGTAGTAGATATAATGGTCATCTGAGTTAAATTCACCCATTCCAGTCCATTTTAGTTTGCTGATTAATAAAATGTCTATGTTCACTCTTGCCATCTCCTGTTTGACCACTTCCAATTTGCCTTAATTCATGGACCTGACATTCCAGGTTCCTATGCAGTATTGCTCTTTACAAGATCGAACTTTACTTCCATCACCAGTCACATCCACAGTTGGGTGTTGTTTTTGCTTTGGCTCCATCTCTACATTCTTTCTGGAGTTATTTCTCCACTGATCTCCAGTAGCATATTGGGCACCTACTGACCTGGGGAGTTCCATCTTTCAGTGTCCTGTCTTTTTGCCTTTTCATACTGTTTATGGGGTTCTCATGGCAAGAATACTGAAGTGGTTTACCATTCCCTTCTCCAGTGGACCACGTTTTGTCAGAACTCTCCACCATGACCCATCCATCTTGGGTCGCCCTACACAGCATGGCTCATGGTTTCATTGAGTTATACAAGGCTGTGGTCCATGTGATTTGATTGGCTAGTTTTCTGTGATTGTGGTTTTCTATCTGTCTGCCCTCTGATGGAGAAGGAGAGGAGGCTTATGGAAGCTTCTGTATGGGAGAGACTGACTGAGGGGGAAACTGAGTGTTTTTCTGATGAGTGGGGCCGTGCTCAATAAATCTTTAGTCCAATTTTCTGTTGAAGGGTGGGGCTGTGTTCCCTCTCTGTTATTTGATCTGAGGCCAAACTATGGTGGAGGTAATGAAGAGAATTGCAACCTTCTTCAAAAGTTCCCATGCACTCACTGCTGCACTCAGTGCCCCCAGCCCTGCAGCAGGCCACCCCTGACCCACGCCTCCACTGGGGACTCCTGGACACTCACAGGCAAGTCTGGATCAGCCTCTTGTGGGGTCCCTGCTCCTTTCTCCTGGGTCCTGGTGCACACCAGGTTCTGTTTGTGCCCTCCTAGAGTCTGTTTCCCAGTCCTGTGTAAGTTCTGGCGGCTCTGCGGTGGGGTTAATGGCGACCTCCTCCAGGAGGGTTTATGCCACACCCAGGTCTGCTGCACCCAGAGCCCCGGCCCCTGCATCAGTCCACTGCTGACCCGTACCTCCTCAGGAGACACTCAAACAGAATTCTGTCTTAGTCTCTGTGGGTCTGGTAAGATCTTTCAGTTGTTAGTTCTAATCCTGTCATCTTAAAATGTAAATTATGGGAGTGGGTCTAGTAAGATCTTTAGAACCTTAAGACATTCTTTTGATTTATTGTAATAACCAATTTAAAAAGTATATAATTCCCTTTCCTAAGACTAGTGAAGAGGGCACTCCCTGTCCCCCTTCTGATGTTCATGTCAGAATTGTTCTCTGTCCATTTTCTTACTTTAATAAAACTGCTATACAAAATCTCTTGAGTGATCAAGCCTGGTCCCTGGTCCTGAAGCTAAGTCTTCTTTGGAGATCATGAATCTGACATCGTTCACCATAAGCTATTACTCCAGTATAAAATAAAAAGTAAACAAAATGGAACAATTTATACAGACCATAAAAAATGTTTAGCATAATTAGAAACATAAAAAAGTAATCAAAATCATGAAAAATATAGTGAAATAAGAACAGACATTTTAAAAGTAGCCAAGTAGAATTTGTAGAAATAAAAAAAAGGTTATTGAAATTTTAAAACTGTTGGACAATTTAATCAGTGAATTATACATAGCTAAAGAGAGCCATGAAATCAAAAGAGAATTGCTTCTTGGCAGGAAAGCGATGACAAACCTAGGCAGTGTTATATGAAAAGCAGAGACATTACTCTGCTGATAAAGTTCCATATAGTAAGGCTATGGTCTTCCCATTGGTCATGTACAGTCATGAGAGCTGGACCATATAAAAAGCACAACACCAAAGAACTGATACCTTTGAACTGTGGTGCTGGAGAAGACTCCTGAAAGTCCCTTGGACAGCAAGGAGATTAAACCAGCGACTCTTAAGGGAAATGAACCCTGAATATTCACTGGAAGGACTGATGCAGAAGCTCCATTGTTTTGGCCATCTGATGCGAACAGACGACTCATTAGAAAAGTCCCTGATGCCGGGAAAGATTGAGGGCAGAAGGAGAAGAGGGTGTCAGAAGATGAGACAGCTGGATGGCATCACCAGTGCAGTGAACATGAACTCAGGCAAACTCTGGGAGATGGTGAGGGACAGGGAGTCCTGGTGTGCTGTAGTCCATGGAGTCGGAAAGAGTTGAACATGACTGGGTGACTGAACAACAACAAAAGAGAGGTTTGGTCACCAAGAAGGTAAATCTGAGCATGTTGATCAGAATGAAGTGTGACGAGATAAAGGGATGGAAAATATGAAAGAAGGGTTAAGAGACATTAAGAAATTGGCAGAGGGGCAGTACTTGCAGGATAACAGCTGATAATTTTTCATAATGGATTAAAGGCATAATTCCTAAAATTTTAAAAATATAGCATGTCTTGAGTAGGATTAAGCAAACATGCCTACATCTAGGCATGTATAGGCAATAAAACAAAGAATAAAGCAAGCAAAAAGAAAAACCGTATTAGCCAGAATACTAACAATAAGACAGACAGTAGGTTTTGCTGCAGCAGTAATACAGACCTAGTAACATGGAATAATATCTCAAAATGATGAGGGAAATTACCTGTTACCTATAATTTCACATCTAGCTAAAATAACATTCAAAATTAAGGTCAAAATGAAGACTTAGAAAAAAAGATTCATTTTCTTTTTTCATGTTTTTTTTTTCTTTTTTCATGTTTCTTAGTCAAACATTAAGTTATGAAATTGACCAAAAGAAAAAAAAACATAATGATTGAACAGATAGAATCAATAATCTAAAAACTATTTATAAAGTGAGCACTAGGCTCAGGTGGTTTTACAAACAAGTTTTACTAAAAAGGAAAACAACCCAAACGAGAAATGGTCAAAGGATGAACAGATTATTCAGAGAGGAGAAATTCTCATTGGCTAACAAACCTAGTGGAAAGTTTCTCAGCCTCATTTATTATCAGAGGAAAGAAAATTCAAATAATAATGAAATATCATTCCACCACTTGCAGGTTGGCAAATATTGTTCAGATCTGAAAACACCAAATACTGGCCTGAGTATATACATAGAGAAATAGGAAGTCAAAGGCATTGGTGGTAGACTATGGATTGAATTGCTTACTCTGGGAAGCACTTTTGCAGCGCTTAATAAAGATGGAGATAAACATACACATCAAGTGGGCAATTCCATTTCTAGAAACTTTCACACATGTTCATAGGAAGACAAGTACAAGGTGATTTAGTGGAGCACTGGAGATAATCTAACTCTATCCATCAATAAAATAATGGGGAGCTGCAGTATTCAGAAAATGGGTATCATCCAGGAGTGGAGATGCATGGACTCAGTCTGCATATATTAGCTGAATGAATCCAAAGAACAAAATGTTGAATGAAAATAGCAAGTCACGCACTATACATCATTATATCATTTATGTATGAATTAAAACACAAACGAAAACAGTGTAATTTCCTATGGATATATGCTTATGTTGTTAAAAGTTAAAAACACACAGAAGAATACACATCAACTTCAGGCTGAACGAAGATAGGATGGAGTGGTAACTGCTGTATCTCTAACACTTTATTTTTAAAAAAGATTTAAAAAATGTAAGACATTTCTACTTATCTAGTATTGGTGTAGGAACCAAGGTATATTATATGATTTTCTGTACTGTGACTGTATGTTTGAAAATGCCCTATACTTCTAGACAAAATAAGACCCATATGTTTGTATAAATCACCAGGTTATTATTCCTGGGGATTGCATTCTTATTATTTTTTGTATCTGTAGCAGAGGAATAGCACAGCCAAGTCCATAAACAGTTTTACCATACATAAAATTTATATTATGTATATTGGTATTCAGAACTGTCTCAAACCTGGTCCCTGCCCTCTGGGATATAAGTAGGGATGGAAATTGTTAGCCTGGAATTTAAGGATGACTAGCTGACAATGAATGTTTCATGTGAGACTCTGCCACCTACTTGCTGTATGGCTCCTTAACTGGCTTAAAGGAGGCCATGCAGTTAGCATGGTTCCACGTTCCCCCTTGAGACATGTCTTGTTGTTTATTCTGGCTGCTGAGTTTCCAGCCCTTTCTTTTCCTTTTTAAGTACTGGCTGGTGATGCTTAATTTGACAGAAAGAAATGTAGAAGGAAATCTACCTGCAACCAAAGGAAATACACAAGTTCTTATGAACTCCTTTGCGTGCATAAAAGTTAAAAATGTTGATTGAACTCAGCTCATTGAATTTCTATTTCGAACTTTTTCTATGCTAAAGAGTCTGTTCCATGCACACAGTGGTAGTCTGAAACTGCCTTGAAGACTTTGCTATATCCCAGAAGGGAACATTAGCGTGTGTTTCTGGGAACCTGTTGAAATTAAAAATGAGTATGTATAAGGACTTGGACCACTGGGTGAGAGAGCCTGGAACAGTGTATTTCATTATATAATGTGGGGTATTTACTTCAGGGAAATAAAAGTATTTATCTTTGGGTATGATTGGAGAAAAAAAAATCTACAACCATGTCTCAGTGAAAAATTATAACCCATAAATTTTGCTCAGTTTCTAGAAAGACGTTGTATTAGCACTGACAAATAGGAAAGAAAAATATTGAATAAAGTCATGACTAGATAGGGTCTCTGTCCCAGAGAACTTTTAAATCTAGTTGGGAAAAGAGGACGTAGGTTTGTAAAGCAAAGAATGAGCAGAAAACTCTGATGACGTTCTCATGTTTGCAAGTCTTAAAAATCCAACTGGCCAGCGAATTTGTTCAGAGCAGCAAACATTTACTATGTGCTCATGATGTGCCAACTGTTGACATAAGCACAAGAGATGTAAAATCAAGTCAGAGAAAGTCCTTACCTTGGTCCATAGGTGAAGAGAGCAATTAAATTGATTATTCTAATATATAAATAATGGAGTCTTCTAATAGGAAATGTGCTCTAAGAGCTACTGGGGCACAAGATGGTTGGAATCTTGAGACATAAATAATTAGCCAGGCAAAAAAGATTATTCTAGACGCCTTTAAAAGTATGAGTTAAAGATTCCGAGGAGGGGAATTTCATGTAGTTTGAAAGAGTATCAAGTCTTTTTTTTTTTTTTCCCCTTTCACCTGAGTTTTAAACAGTGGTCCTTAAAGTGGGGAATGTGTGTTTATTAGTTGCACAGTCGTGTCCTACACTGTGCCACCCCATGGATTGTAGCCCTCCAGGCTTCTCTGTTCATGGGGATGCCATGCCCTCCTCCAGGGGACCTTCCTGACCCAGGAATCGAACCCAGGTCTTCCTGAATTGCAGGCAGGTTCATTACCATCTGAGCCACCAGGTAAGCTCCCATGAAGTGGAGAACAGAATGCTCCAAAACCCTTTTGTGTTTCCATGCAGAATTGGCTCTCCTCATCCCTGGTGCCACAGGCTAAGTATAAGGAAGGAGATAACGGGATGAGGGCAGACTGTTGGGTTTCTTTTTTTTTTGGCACTTCATTGCTTGGCTCGTGGTTGGATGAATGGATGGACAGAAAGGCATAGAAAACAGAAGCTTTGTACAAATACAAAAATATCTATATCTCTTTCGAGAAGGCTTGTTGAATCAAATTAGCTACCAGTTAACAAACTAAATTGTTATTTACTTCACTGCAGGAAGATAGGATGGACACTGCTCAATTTTCTAGGCCCTCCCGTCCAATTTCGATGCTTTTTGACATTGAGAATTAGGAGGCTCTAGATCTGCAGGCTCAGATTTTATGTCAGTGTACAGGGGGATGGAAATCCCCTCCCCCATCAACTTAAATGTGTGCTAGCTTCCCCTATAGGAACCTAAACATATTATAAATATTGACTGCACTCAATGCCAAGTATTTCGGACTGATAAGTGTATTACCTTCAGATTGCATCCTGTGTCTTGGTGCCTGAGGCAAGCTGGGAACACCCACCAAGGTGCCGATGTTTTATTCTCATCCAACTTAAATGAGTTATTTTTCAATGATTTCACCATACTCCCGACACTGGGGGAGCAAAATATTTTTTTCCACACACAAAGCTGATTCTGCTCAACATGTTAATTATTATATATGTTGACAATGATATATATAACTATAAGATCTTTTACTTCAACAGTGTAAAAAAAATTCTCTCTTCCAATATTTTGCCATCTTGATCGCTAATGTAATGTGTTCTGTCCTGGATCTTCATTTTTCTTTCTCCTCAAATGACATTCACTGGTGGAAAAAATTATGTTGGTGAAAGCAGTCTTTGAATTTTCATACTCTGAAAAGTTTGATATTTATTGGCTTTCAACCTAACCTGGTTTTGCTTTCCAATTTCTGTTCAAAGAGGCACTTCATAAAATATGATTCGAGGTTCAGATTTCTAGAGGGCAGAAAAGTCTTAAAAGTAATGAGAAGAATGTGATATAAATGAAACTTTTTAAAAAGGATATTTATCTATCTTAATTATGGGTAACTTGTAATCCTTAACTAGAACTTTTTGCTCTCAAAAAGTAAATGTTTCGAAAGAACAGCATGTATATTATCTATGGTGAAACAGATCACCAGCCCAGGTGGGATGCATGAGTCAAGTGCTCGGGCCTGGTGCACTGGGAAGACCCAGAGGAATTGGGTGGAGAGGGAGGTGGGAGGGGGGATCAGGATGGGGAATACGTGTAACTCTATGGCTGACTCATATTAATGTATGACAAAACCCACTGGAAAAAAAACAACAACAACAACAAAACAAACAAACAAAAAAAAAAGTAAAACAGTGTCAGGAAAAGTTCTTTGATATGAAAACTGACATGGATCTACTGTCTACACAATCAATGAGGAAGTCTTTCTCTGTAGGTAAGTATCAGTCTGTGCTCAGTCAGAAGACAGAAATCACACCAGCAATTTTAATAGAATTTTTTATTATTTTTTAATTAACTTTTTAAAGTATACAATTTTAAAGGTCACTTTCCACTTACAATTATTACAAAATGTTGGCAATGTCCCCATGTTGTACAGTACATCCTTGAGTCTATCTTACACCCAATAGTTTGTGCCTCCCACTCCCCAACCCCTATCTTGCCTCTCCTCCCTTCCCTCTCCCCACTGGTAACCACTAGTTTGTTTTCTATTACTGTGCATCTGCTTCTTTTTTTTTTACTATATTCACTGGTTTGTTGTATCTTTTAGATTCCATGTATAAGTGATATTGTAAAGTATTTGGCTTTCTTCATAGAATTGAATATAAAGAATTGCTAACTAGGTATAGTGTTAACTAGGTAACTGAAAAGGGCACAGTAGAAGTTGCAAATACAGGAACCAGCTCTTACCCTTGGGGAAACAAAAGGAAGAGGTTGGAAATGTAATGTTTTAGCAGATTGGAGGAGGAGGAGCCCATGTATTTAAAACTTGGAGCCCTGAGAAAGTCACACTGCTTGGTTGGAGCTGGTATCTGTGGGTGGTGGTGGAGTGCAGTGAGGTTGACTGTGCCTGTGTTGTTTTTTTTTAAATTTTATTATTTTAAGTTATAGTTGTTATACAGCTATTAAGTTATACAGCCAGGGTAAAGAGGTGAGACTGGGGTGACGATGATAGAAACAAGAATCCAACTGGAAGCCCATAGAAAGCAAACAGGAAACAGGAAAAAAAACAAGTCCCTCTTCCTTCCACAACCTTACTGTCTATTTGCATCTCCTAGTGAGAGCCTAACAGACCTTAGCTGGCGACTGAAAAATGTGTTTTGCAGAATCTCAGTCCCAGCGAAGAGCAGACTGTGGCAGGTCAGTTGGAGCTGGGGGACGCTAGTTTAATAACCGGCATGGAGGTTTGCAGAAGTGACCCCACCTATGGCAGAATGTGACTATGAGATTAGAAGTGCTGCCTGCAGACCACTCGGAGGGCCATGCGAATTGACTCCACGTCATCCAGGGGTCCCTGATGATTTATCTGAGCCAAAACCCATACCCCTTGCTAGTGAGTGATATAGAAATCAGTTTCTCATATTTTATGGTAACCTAAAGAGTTTTATATGGGCTTCAGCAAATTAATTCAATTGGTCCAGTGCAAGGATTTTTTTTTTTTTTAATATTATTTTATTAGTTGGAGGCCAATCACTTCACAACATTTCAGTGGGTTTTGTCATACATTGACATGAATCAGCCATAGAGTTACACGCATTCCCCATCCCGATCCCCCCTCCCACCTCCCTCTCCACCCGACTCCTCAGGGTCTTCCCAGCCCACCAGGCCTGAGCACTTGTCTCATGCATCCCACCTGGGCTGGTGGTCTGTTTCACCATAGATAATATACATGCTGTTCTTTCAAAACATCCCACCCTCACGTTCTCCCCCAGAGTTCAAAAGTCTGTTCTGTACTTCTGTGTCTCTTTTTCTGTTTTGCATATAGGGTTATCGCTACCATCTATCTAAATTCCGTATATATGTGTTAGTATACTGTAATGTTCTTTATCTTTCTGGCTTACTTCACTCTGTATAATGGGCTCGAGTTTCGTCCATCTCATTAGAACTGATTCAAATGAATTCTTTTTAATGGCTGAGTAATATTCCATGGTGTATATCCACTAGCATTAGGACTTACATCCGGAGAGCTGACATGTAGCAAATTTGGGTCCCTGTTGTCTCCTTTATATCAAAGACCCAGAAGCATTGTTGAAAACTTTAATAAATTTCTTATAAAGAAAAAGAAACAACTAAGCAAAATAGTTAGGGCAAGATAAGTTTGTCCATTTTCATTTGTTCAATCAGCATTATTCTGGTATTCCTACACAGTGCATTTAGACAAGAAAAATAAATAAGATACATATATGAATATTAGAAACTGTCATGGTTCGGAGTTATTATCATTATCCTCCTAGAAATGCCTATTCAATCAACTCAAACTCTAACAGAATATTCGATTTCAGTCAGTAAGCCAGATGTAAGATTAACATATGCAAATCAGTAGCTTTCCTTCAAGTCAGCCACAACCAAGTAGAAAATATAACAGTGAACACAAAAAGAATTTAAACTTTATTCTTAGTACTATTAAAAACTGAAATACTACTGGCTTTATAAATAAAATTGTATGAGAACACAACCACACATTATTCACATGTGTATCATGTGTGGTTATTTTTGTACTTCAATGATAGAGTTCAGTAGTTGTAGCAGAGACTCCATGGCCCAGAGAATGGGCAATATTTATCATATGGTCCTTTACAGAAAGTGTTGGCTGATCCTCTATCTCTGTGATCACATTAGAGATGAGCCCAGTCCACATTTGCATTTGTGTTTCTAATCACACTAGTGCCTGAAGTGACTGTATTTACTGTCTTTTAAAAATAGAACTGTAGTAAGTTTACAATGGGCTGGTGGTTTAGCAGTAAAGAATTCACCTGCCAGTGCATGAGGCCCAGGTTCAATCCCTGGTGGGGAAGATCCCCTGGAGAAGGGCATGGCAGCCCTCTCCAGTGTTCTTGCCTGGAGAATCCCATGGACGGAGGAGCCTGGTGGGCTACAGTCCATGGGGTCACAGAGAGTCGGACACGACTGAGCCCCTCAACAACAACAGCAGCAGCAGCAAGTTTCCAATATTGTGTTACTTTCAAGTACACATTAAAGTGATTCAGTTATATGTTTGTGTGTACTTTCTCAGATTCTTTTCCATTATAGGTTACTGTAAGATATTGAATATAGTTCCCCGGGCTGTACAGTAGATCCTTGTTGGGTATCTGTTTTATGTATAGTGTCGTATATATGTTAACCCCGACTCCTAATTTATCTCTGCCTCCCATCACTATCCCCTTTGGTAACCACAAATTTGTTTTCTGTGTCTGTGCATCTATTTCTGTTTTATAAATAAGTTTATTTGTACCATGTTTTAATACTCCATGTAAAAATATATGATATTTGTCTTTCTCTGATTTACTCACTTAGTATGATAATCTCCCGGTCCATTCATGTTGTTGCAGATGGCATTATTTCATTCTTTTTATGACTGAGTAATATTCCTCTGTGTGTGTGTGTGTGTGTGTGTGTGTGTGTGTGTGTGTGTGTGTGTGTGTGTAAAACATCTTCTCTATCCATTTATCTGACAGTGGACATTTAGGTTGCTTCCATTTCTTGGCTATTGTAAATAGCGCTGCTGTGAATATAGAGGTGCATGTATCTTTTCAAATTAGAGTTTTTTTCCTGAATATATGCCCAGGAGTAGGATTGCAGGATCATATGCTAGCTCTGTTTTTAGTCTGTTAAGGAACCTCCATACTGTTCTGTGTAGTGGATGCGCCAATTTACATTACCACCAGCAGTGTTTGAGGGTTCTCTTTTCTTCACACCTTCTCCAGCATTTTTATTTGTGGATTTTTTTAATTGGAGGATAATAACTTTACAATGTTGTGTTGAATTCTGCCATACCACAATGAAAATCAGGCCTAATGATGTGTATCCTGTCCCTCTTGAGCCTCCCCCCCATCACCCCTCTAGGTCATCACCGAGGGCCAGGCTGGGCTCCTTGTGTTATGCAGCAGCTTCCCACTAGCTAGCTATTTTACTGACAGTCATTCTGACCCGTGTCCCACTCTCACCAACATACAAACATGCACAGATGTGCATGCACACTCAAACACATCAACTCCACAGACATTCTCTGTGGCGAGGGAAGGGCAGCTAGTAAGCCTTTGTTCATTTCTTCCTGCTGTCTCCAACCTAAGTAGCTTGTATTATAATGTTTCAGTCCCACACTCATCACCCCAGCATCAAACTCAGACTCTTTGAGGGAAAAACAAAACCTAGTAGCTAGCTCGGGAACCTCTGATGTATTCTTTCTTAAATAGAGCACACAATAAAATACTATAAATATCACAATATTATGTGATTTTTTTAATGTGTGTGTAGAATCTGGGAAAAGTCTGTTTTGCAAAAGAAAAAAAATAAGTCACATTAAAACAAACCACACACCAACAGCTAAAGCAATGCTCAAAAATATCTGAAAACTCTAGCTGGGTTATTTTGCCTGTGTAATTTTCTTCTAATGACTACTTAGCAGGTAAAGGAAGAACAGAGAGACTAGTGCTTCTAGAATAGTATTCTTAAGAATTCCCTTAATAGCCTACTATTACAAATAAAGCTGTAGGCAGCTTGAGCCAACATGAAGTTATAATGTTAGTAGATAAAAATAGTTACCATAGTTACCTTTCTCCCACTAGAAAAAATTCAACTGCCTACAGCTATCCCTCTTAGGGATTTTGTAACAAAGCAGGGAGGCCTGGTTTTATCTGGTAGCTTCAGAACACTGTGGCATCTGAGAAAATGAACTTGGAGTTGTTACAGTAAACTGGCAGTGATGTTGCTACCTCTGGAATCCCTACTCCCATTTTATTCGTCCAAGAACAGAAATCTCTGTCTTAAGGTCTGTGAGCATTCAGTGATGAGAGAAGAAACTTGACAATACAGAATTCCGACTTCTGGTATGAGTGAAACTCTTATTTTGTGAAACTTCAGAGCAGTGAAATTTCCCTTTGGTTTAATTGACAACTTTGAGGTAAAAATGACAGGGAAAAAAATCTTGGTTTAAAACTGAATTGTGATAGCTATTCATCTCCATGAAAAAACACAGTAAGTGATGGCAACTGGAGGATCGTAGATGGTTCTCAAGTGAATGAGTTCAGCTCAAGGTTCCTCTAACAGTGAATTACTGACACCAGGCTAGACGCTTATTGTTTCCAAACTGGTGAAGATATTCTACTGTGAGGTTATGCAGGGTCTAATCACTGGTTTCAGAGTAGTTTAATTCACCCACTTGATATTTGGCTGGTGGATTTACATTCTTTCACAAATAATGATGCAATTTTGTTTTTGTCTAATGACCTCATTTGCATTTTCATATTGCTAGAACCTACAGACTTTTTGATGCACATACAGCCTACAGACTGTATTTTTAATGTTTTTCTGATGACTTGAGTAATAAATATTCATTATTGAAAATACATGAAAAATTCAAAAAGACCTGAAGGTGAAAATGAACTGTTATCCATAATAAAACCCCAGAGTTTGACATGTGGATGAATCTACTTCCAGTATTTTATATATAATATCAGCATACAATATCCATAGTGTGCATATATGTAATACATATATGTACAGTGGGCTTCCCTGGTGTCTCAGATGGTAAAGGATTTGCCTGAAATGCAGAAGACCCAGGTTTGATTCCTGGGTTGGGAAGATCCCCTTAAGAAGGGAATGGCAACCCACTCCAGTATTTGTGTCTGGTGAATTCCATGGATGGGGAACCTGGTGGGCTATAGTCCACAGGATCAGAAAGTCAGACATGACTGACTGACATTTTCACTTTTCATTTTCATATATACAATGTATGTATATACACACACACACACGCACACACACACACCATTTCCATATCCACTGTTCTACTTATGGACATTGGATTTTCTCCAGTTTGGGCTGCTGTGAATCAAGAGGCTATGAACATTCTTATGTACATCTTATTTTCTTGAACATATACACTTATTTCTCTTGGAATTGCTGGATCACAGAGTAGGCATGTTTAGAAATATGTCTTCTTAGATGAGGGCAGAAGCTCATATGAGAAGAGAAAAAATTGATCAAGCCCCTGAATATAGGAATGGATGCTGACAACCGCCAATAGAGAGGGAAAACTGGCCCCAGTCACTTCAGTTGTCATGGACATGAGGCAGCCAGGAGGACGTGTCACAGGGGCAAAGTATTCCACAGTGTCAAGGAGCCTGGCCAGTGATACCATAGAAAAAAATTTCCTTGGGCCAATTTCAAGACTCCCAATTTCCTCTAAAATGTATTTTTCTTTGGAAGTCAGAAAGAAGACAAACTAAGTACCCTTTAATACTCCTCCCCCACAGATGTGAAAGAAGAAAGGCTCTTTCTAAGAGTCAGTGTAGTTTTAGCGTGATGCTACACGTGATGCTACACGTGATGCTGATTCATGACAAGATAAGAAACAGGCATGCATGCACGCTCAGTCATGTCTGACTCTTTTGTGAACCCATGGACTGTAGCCCACCAGTCTCCTCTGTCTATGGGGTTCTCCAGCAAGATGCTAGAGTGGGTTGCCATTTCCTTCTCCAGGGGATTTTCCTGACCCAGGGATCGAACTCAGGTCTCCTGCCTTGACAGGTGAATTCTTTACCACTGAGCATCTGGGAAACCCTAAGAAACAGACTCCAGAATGTAAATCATTCCACTGCTTACTTTATTAAAGAAATTTTGGTACAAAAAAAATCAGATGAATTAAACATTGTTCTTATATATTTGACTTACATGCTGGCCCACGTTCCTTAGCTCATCAGAAATCAATACCAATTTGCTAATGGGCAACCAATCTGCAGAATAGACAGGCTTTGGAATAATATAATCTGAGTTCACATGTTTCCTATGCTACTTATTCTGTGACTTTGCATATATTTCTTAATCACCTTAGACCTCGATTTTCTCATCTGTAAAATAGAAATGATAACAGTACCTAACATGGGGGTATGTGAAGGATTTGGATACATACACATAAAGTGTTTGCTGCTGACCCAAAGTAAGTGGCTATGTTTGTGCCTGCAGTCCAGATTCTGTGAAATATGATAGGCCCAGAGTGTACTTTAGCAACTCAATCCTAGCTTTTTACCATGTAGAACAGGTACTGCAAGCAATGGATTAGAAAACCATTGCTGAAATTGCTAAGCTTCATTTTGCCTTCCTGGAGAAGAAGTTCCATGTTCTGTATAGGCATTAAGCCTTGCTTTCTCAAATGAGAAAATATGCCAGTAAATTAACAAGTGCCTTTGTTTTATCTCTATGCATTAAGATTCTTTATTTACATGTTGTTCTGCACCCATTGGACTGTGAATTCCTCAAGGTCAAAGGCTTCGATTAATTTTCTTTGTATTTCTTGTATGCCTGGCACATGGTGGACAGTCAACACATTTTTATTGAACCAGTGGAATGGCAGAGTCCTGACATTAACTGCAAGCAGAAGATAGTACAAGCCTTTGTCTACTGTAATTGGACTGACCTTTCCAAATGAATAAGTAATTTCTCTGTGTTGTTTGGTCTTCCATGAATTACAGTTGGTAGTATTTGACAATTAATTAGGATATGCTAATGTTAAAATATAAGCATCATTAGGTGTGCGTCAGAGAAAAGATGGATGAACAGTTTGGAGTGGTACATGATGTATTCAGTTTCCACACGGTCGCCCAAGATCTAAAATCTACAGCTTCTTTTGCTCTGACCAAGCAGAATTTCGATCATTGATTTTTGGATTATTTGAGGACAGCATAAAATTTGGTACAGAGTTAAGATTCTGGGCTAAAATGTTATTTTGGGGTGAAAGGTGATGTATCTCACCTGATTTATGTACTTCCCCACTTTCTCTTGACCCCTTCTGTGTTGCTGGTCCTCGGCTAAGAACCTAAGGGAGAGGCTGAAGGCCATCATGTCTGCCTCATATCCCAGGTCCCTCTCAGTTTCCCTTGCCAATTAAGTTTTAACGGTGTAAAAAATCATGTGATGTGTTCTTTATCCTAAAAGAGACATTTCTGTGCATTGTTGTAATTTTCTCGTAAGTCATGTCTGACTCTCTGTGACCCCATGGGGTATAGCCTGCCAGGCTCCTCTGTCCATGGGATTTCCCCAGCAAGAATACAGGAGTGGATTTCCATTTCCTTGTTCAGGGGATCTTCCTGACCCAGGGATCAAACGCATGTCTCCTCTGTCTCCTGCATTGCAGGTGGATTCTTTACCCACTGAGCCATCAGGGAAGTCAGGCTCTTCTGTCCTCTGCTATCTCCCAGAGTTTGCTCAAATTCATGTCCATTGAGTCAGTGATGCTATCTAACCATCTCATCTTCTGCCACCCCTTTTTCCCATTGGCATCAGGCTTTCCCAGCATCAGCATCTTTTCTAATGAGTGTGTCTTTTTACCTCTTTTCTGATTTCTGTATACCTTTGGGTCAAATTTTTCAACTTGAATTTTTTTTTTTTTTGCAGCATAGGTGATTTACAAAGTTGTGTTTGTTTTGGGTGTACAGGAAATTAATTCATTTATAGAAATGTGTATCTATATACCTGTTCTTTTTCAGATTCTATTCTATATAGGGGATTATAAGATAGTGAATGTAGTTCCTTGTGCCATACAATAAGTCTTTATTATTTTATCACCTTGAATTTTTTTTGCACTGAGAAGAGATTTAGAAGCTGTTATGTAGGCTGGGTGGCATCACTGACTCGACGGACATGAGTTTGAGTAAACTCCGGGAGTTGGTGATGGATAGGGAGGCCTGGCCTGCTGTGATTCATGGGGTTGCAAAGAGTCGGACATGACAGAGCGACTGAACTGAACTGAACCTAACTGATGTAGATGTAATATAGAAATAGTAGTCACAAAGCTACTCGTTTCAGCTAAGGTTCTCCAGAAAATAGCCTGTGAGCTGCATGTCTTAGACAGTATGACAGTCTGTGTGGGGTGCAATATCAGGGCAGCAAGAATGAAGGGGAAAAGTAAGGGAAGCAGGAAGTGAGAGAAGGCAAGAAGTGAAGCAGCCACCTGCAGTTGTCACAGTGTCAGTTGTGGCCATCTCTGACTTCATGTCCGTGACATCTCCATTGCTTTTCGCAGACCCAGAGCCTCATCACCTCACATCCGTCTGTGGCAGAAGCGTCTTACCTGGTCCTCCTGCCTCTCCTCACGCCAGTCCAGCCCTCACACCCCTGCTGGAGCGCTGCTCATGCAGCTGTTCTGATCACACCCTCTTCATGCTCAGAAACCCTCGGCAGCTCCCCACGGCGCACAAATTAGCACTCCGCCTCCCCTCTCACTCCTGAACACCATCCGCACACTGTTCCAGATCCCTCCAGCTCCGTCTAACTATCCGCATAGGTCTGAGTGCGTCTTGTACTTTTCTGCCATGAACCATCATTTGCCCTCCCAAGTCTCAGCGGGATGTCTTCCTGCCTGAGCTCCCCGCCCTGCCCCCTTTCTCAACTGTGGATATTCAGTTTTTCCTTTAGAGAGAGCCCCAGAGCTGCGGGCCCTGTCCCTGCAGCTCTGCATTTCTCTCTGGCTTAGATTACTTTATCCATTTGTGTGTGTGTGTGTGTGTGTTTGCATAGCAGTTTTGTTTGTATATCGTGGCCTCTTAGGGTTTCTAATTTAACGATTTGCATTTCTAGTGATGTGTCAACATATCCATCTCGCCTGCACTATAAATTCCTTGAAAATGACTTCTGGATTCCTCTATCTCAGGGAATTCTTAGACTAAGAACCTTAGACTGGCTCAGTCCCTGACACGTGTGAAGTAGTTGAATTAAACTCTAACACATACAGTTGAAATGGCTTAACTTCATGTAGCTGTTTCTGCTGTTACATAGTAAGAACCAATACAATAACAAAATCCACGCCACTAAAAGTATGGCAATATGTAGAATGTTTTCTGAGGCTTGGAGTTAGAGCAAGACAAAGTTTACTTCTTTCTAAATGCAGGTACAAAATAGAAGGTATCCAGCTTTCCATGACCAGTTCCTGTTGATGAAAGAGGATTGCTTTCTATTTCAATAAAAAGAAAAACATTATAGAATTAAATAAATTCTTACTTATCTAGAATCACCAAGGAGCCAATACATTGTGTTGTCTGGAGTCATTGATTTACATATTTATTTGAGCTCTATTATGTAGTTTTTATAATCAAGAGGGAGAAAATGGTTTGATTTCAATCTCTCTAGTTAAAATTCCTTAACATGAAACCATAAAAAATCCGTACTGAAGTCAGTCTGAGAGCTCTGCCCACTTTCAGCTTGGAGCTTAGACTATCTTTCAGAAAAGGCAGCTGGAGGTTGTATGGAAATAAAGGAAATGCCATTTGTAAAATCCCTGCATTAGCTGGGCCCTTCTGGGAAGTGAGAATGCTTAGATTTCAGAGGTAAATGTCTATCTTTGCAAGGAAATGCACATTTATGTCATGTCAGAAAGCCCCTTAACAGTAGGTGACTGAGGATGCCTTCAAGTAATCGTCTTTAGAGAATCTCTGCAGAAGAAAGGCGTGATCAACTAGTGTTGAAGGGTCTAAGAAAGAAGACAGAGATAGCAAATGAAGTCAGCCTTATGTGTCAAGCAGTGAGTCAGTTTTATAGGATTTAATTTTATATCCTGAGGAGGTTGTATGCTTAGAGATTCATTACTTTGGGCAAAAATATGGTGCCATATTTTTCCATTTTGATATTCTGGTATTGAATAGAAAACAGTTGTGCTGGGATGTTTTCCTCACTGATTTCAAGAATAATTATCTGGAAAATTTTGGAGCATAAAGGAAAGCATAAATAGAAAATGACTTGTAATCCCATCTCCCGAAATGAATTCTATTCACATTTTGTTGTCCATCTACTCAGTCATGTCTGATTCTTTGTGACCCCTTGGACTGCAGCATACCAGGCTTCCCTGTCCATCACCAACTCCCGGAGCTTACTCAAACTCATGTCCATCAAGTTGGTGATGCCATCCAACCATCTCATCCTCTGTTGTCCCCTTCTCCTCCTGCCTTCAATCTTTCCTTTTGGAGCCTATCATTTCAGCCTTTTCTCCCCCTATGCAGACATACACTTTAAGAAAGTTGTATAATTGTCATGATATTGTGACTGCTCTTTTGTTATTTGGTGGTTGGTTGTTTTCCCATGTAAACTAGCCGTGCTCAGCCCCGCTGTGTCTTAGAATCCCTGGGGGATTT
Organism: Muntiacus reevesi; assembly: GCF_963930625.1. Lineage (NCBI taxonomy): Eukaryota > Metazoa > Chordata > Mammalia > Artiodactyla > Cervidae > Muntiacus > Muntiacus reevesi. Next base: position 12,887,024 of record NC_089271.1, on the reverse strand, counting down.
TAGAAGCTTGGCTGGAAGTGGTGATTGATGTGTCATGAACAGTCTTGATTTGGACAAGGCGTTCTCAACCTTGAGTGAACATGAGGCTCTCCTGGAGAGGTTTGACAGATCCCCATGCCCAGGCCACATCTAAACCAATTGTATCAGAATCTCCGGAGTTAGCACTCCAGTATTTTTTTTTAAGTTTTGTAAAGGTGATTCTAGTGGGTAGCTAAGAGTTGAAAACCTTAACTCTGGATGTAGAGTACACAGCAGGTTGTCTTAAAAATCTTTCAGTTGATTTCAGTATATTTACCTAGGGTGGAAAAACCCATACTCAAGACTCCTAATTCCCTCATCTCCATTTGGGTCTATGACTTTACCTGTGAATTTGTTGTTGTTTGCCTTGTCTGAGGAGACAGATTCCCCCAAATATTGCTAACACCCATGTCATAGAGTATACTGATGATGTTTTATTCTAGAACTTCTGTGGTTTCACAGCCTTGCATTGAAGTCTTTGGTCCATTTTGATTTCATTTTTGTCTATGCTGTGAGAAAGTAGTTCAGTCTGGTTCTTTTGCATACAGCTGTCCAGTTTTCCAAACACCATTTACTGAAAAGGCTGTCTTTACCCCATTGTATAATCTTGCCTCCTTAGGCAGGATCATCTCTAAAGCAAAATTTCCTTGCTTCGGTGCCTTGGGTCTACCCCTCCCTTGTCAGCCTTCAAAAATGAGCAGGGAAAATGCAAGTGTCTAGAGTAAGAGTGAACCCTTAACCCATCAGCAGCTGACGTTCCCGGAGCTGAACTGGCATCCCCTGTGATGGAGCCAGGACCGGAAGCAGATGCTGCATCACTGTGAAGTGCTGTTCCGGTCCAGCTGATGGCGGAGGGCTGCTCCAATGTGGAAAGCAAACCACTAGGGGAACAGGGGTGATGGGAGTACTGAAGGAACGTGAGATGGAGATGAGATGGCTTCAGACCCAATGCTCATTCCAGTGGTAACAGCTGCTCTTCCGGGTGGCCTGTTCCCTGGGGCTCCCATTTGTGTTAAGTCACTTCAGTCCTGTCCAACTCTTTGCGACCCCATGGACTCTAGCTGTCCATGGAATTTCCCAGGCAAGAATACTGGAGGGTGTTGCTGAAGGATCCTCTCCACCCGTGGATTGAACCTGCATCTCTATGTCTCCTGCATTAGCAGACGGGTTCTTTACCACTAGCGCCACCTGGGAAGCCCTCTGGGATTCCCACTGCCAGGCAAAGCAGTGTTCTGTGTTCTCTGAGGAGGCTCTTTAGGGAGCATGCCTGCAGAGATTTGTGGCATGTTTTGAGAGAAAGGTCACTGCTAGACAGTGACGTTACAAACCCAGCGTAAGCACTGCTTTTTCCACTGCAGCACGTGGGAAAGGTGCTCAGAAATGTCAGAGCAGTGATGCTTGGGAGCGGTGATTTCTCTTGTTGAAGGAATCTCGGGAATGTGCTATTAAATCTCTAGTTCTACCTTTACATTAAACTGATTATAATTACGGCATTTTCCTTTTTATGTTCAGCTATCAGCACTATATCCATGGCATGGCATTTTGAAGAATAAAAACCAGTATTTTTCTAGTTGGGATTTTTATTATTTAATTGAAGTATAGTTGATTTACAATATTGTGTTCATTTCTGGTGCACAGCAAGGTGATTCGGTTATAGATATATTATGTGTTCTTTTTCATATTCTTTTCCCAAGTTGGGGTTTTTAAATGTCTGGGGTTCTAATATTGGTCTTTCAAGGCAATTAAGTTCTTAATAATAACTTATTAAACTTTGGCTCTATCTTCAGTGAAAATCTGAAAAATAGTTTAGGCACAATACAGGTTATCAAGACGATGATCTTTAGGAAATGTGTTGAGTTCTTACTGTTTAGCGTTATCTTATTTCAGTACTCATTGAAATTCAGTGATTTTTGTCCCCATTTTGAAGGTAAGTAAGGTTTGCACAGAGAGGTGAATTAACCTGCTTTGGGTTAGTAAAAGGAGGAGGCACCATTAGTAACCTAACCTCAACAATGTTTTAGTGCCAACTTCAATTTGTCTCAGAGTAATGAGCCAAAACAGTGACTTCATAACATAAATCAACTACACTTCAATAAAGGCTGGTTATGTCCCAGTGTGCAGTGGAAAATTTAGTGAATCCTCAGAGAAAAAGCCCCAAATTGAGGACTGTGTGTTCAGTGTCTTTGATGGCTGGAGAAATCTGCTAATAGCTGCTTGGAGGCAGAGCAGGACCTTTGTTTCCACTGATTGATTTTCGCCTGGGAGTGTTTGGTACCATTGTAATGACTGCCTCCGTCAGGGGACACGATACTATTGCCTGATAGATCTAAGTGATACCACAGACAGCTGGATTATTGTTTAGTCTCAAGCATAATGCCTGTTATTTCTGACATGTCTAGCAATTATGGAAAGATGATTCTAAGGACCCTGTGCCCTAAATATTAACTCGTGCCACTAGGGGAAGAAATGGTCTGTGAGCTCATAGAGCCCCTCATTGAGAACATATGTCTGTTTCCCCCAGCTCTTTGCTTTCAAACTGGCATTCTCTGTCTGTTCATTACCTCACTAATAAGTAATAGACTTTGACATGCTTAGGTTAACTTGTTCAAAGAAGTTTGCTTCAGCAGTCGTATGGAAAAAGAGGAGGGCCCAACTCAAAAGAATTGGCTCCCTGAGATTTTATCCCTTATTTGTGTTTCCAGTGGCTATTTTATTTCATCTAAAAATGGAAAAATTCCATATAGCTATTACATTTATGTTTTGATATTTTTTGTTTTTTGGGGGGTAAATTGGTCTTGGTTCTGTCATGCACTGAATGACTGATTAGTTCCAGAAATATCTGTGTGCCAGGCACTGGACTAGGAGCAGGAAGAACATACATGAAAAAACTAGACAGAATTTCTGTCCTCACAGGACTTAACGCTCTAGAGCAGGTAAGCCAAGCAACAAACAAGAACACTGATGAGAAAGAAATGGACTCAGTAGAAGAATAAGGCAGAGAATGGTTGGGAGACAGGTTCTGTTGCAGAGAAGGTAGCACAGGGTAGAAGGTAGCCTCTTGGAAGAGATGACATTTGAGCAAAGATTTAAATAAAGTGAAAGAGTCAAGAAAACATATGGGAGGAACATGCCAGATAGAGGAACAAGAGTAGGGGAAATCTCATTTCATTGGAAAGCTATACATTGTTTAGAGCAATGATTTTTTTTTTTAGTTTAAATTTCTTTATTTTTGATAGGAGGGTAATTGCTTTACAATATTGTGTTGGTTTCTGCCCTGCATAAAACATGAATCAGCAACACTGGTGGCGATTGGCCTGAACCCCCTCCCCCACCCGCCAACCCAGATATTTTCAGTTGTCAAAAATTGGGGAGGAAGGTGGTGTTAGCACCTCATCCGTAGCTGACAGAGATGCTGTTCAACATCCCATGGTGTGCAAGAAAGTTCCCTCCCACCCTAACAAGAATTAACTATCTAGCCTATAATGTCAGTAGTGCTGAGGTTGAGAAATCCTGGTTTAAAGCACATGCTTCCAGGTTATTTGACTCCCGTTCTGTAGGGCTCTGTGCCTTTCATTACCTTTGAGTTATTGTACAACTCAGTAAGTTGCAGGTAGCTGATAAGAATGCAGAACAATACTGCTCTGTGGATATCTAATAAATTCTTTCCCTTGGAGGTTCAGTTAACTTCCCTCCCCTCACTGGGAAGAGGCTGCATTGGCTCCCATTCACACATTCATTTCAGTGTCTCTAATCTATAAATGGGTCTGTCCTTTGGATTCACCTTCGAATTGACTAACATCTTACTGATTCCTTCACTGATAATAAGTTGAATGAAATCAGTATCACATGTTTGTTTTATATCTCTGTGAGAGTCATGGTTTTACCTTCTTTTGAAAATTGTCCTTCAACACAAGCAAATTTAACATAAGTAAGTATAAAAACTGTGAAGTGTAACCTCGGCTCTTTTGAGAACCACAGGAAGGAAGAGTGTGGAACAGGGCAAATGAAGGAGGAGCTGGTAGAAGATTGAATGAGAGAGATAGTTGGGGGCCAAGTAACGAGGGCCTTGGTATCACTGGTGAGGACTTCATGTTTTATACTTCGTGTGATAATTCTCAGCCACAGACTGGTTGAAAATCAGGGGAGAGCCTTGAAATAATTTCCATTTTCCAAAGATCCTTGTGGATCTTTAAGGATTAGAATTTATTAAGATAATATTAGAGTATATTGTGACTTCCCAGGTGGCTCAGTGGTAAAGAACCTCCCTGCCAATTCAGGAGACACAGGAGACATAAGTTTGATCCCTGGGTCAGGAAGATCCACTGGAGACGGGAATGGCAACTCATTTCAGTATTCTTGCCTGGGAAATCCCATGGACAGAGGAGCCTGGTGGGTTACAGTCCACAAGGTCGCAATGAGTCGGACATGACAGAAGTGACTTAGCACAGCATAGAGTATACTGATTTAAGAGTTCATCAGAAACCAAGCTTTCAAAATGATGCAAAGAAGAGAGAATGGTGATTTGGACTCAGGAAGTAGTGATCAAAATGGGGAGAACTGTTCAAATAAAGATGGTAGATCATGATATTTGCACCAAGAGGGCTTGGTGAAGCCGTGCTGGCCAATTTGGTAGCCTCCAAATACATGTGGGTATCAAGTACTTGAAATGTGGATAATTCAAAATGAGATGTGCTATAAATGTAAAATACACATAGGATTTCGAGGACATAGTAAGAAAAAGTAAAACATCTCATTAATTGTTGCTTTTATGGATTATATTTTGAAATGATAGCATTTTGTATCTTCTCAGTAAAATTAATTTCACCCATTTTCTCTTATTCCTTTTTGACATGGCTACTAGAAATTTTAAAATTACTTATATGCTCACATTTTCCTATTAGACAATGCATGCTAAAGAATGACAAGTAGGTTTTTAACTGCAAAAGGGTAAAAAGGCTATCTGCAAGGTTTTTTAAACTGAGCAAACACATTAGAGATAAGCAGTTGATCCTAGCTTTGATTTATGTAGCAGTCATTCTTCCACAGTGGGAGAGGAAAGTGAATTGATCCTAGTGTTGATTTATGTATAATGAATCATAAACATTTACCTACATAAATAAATCTATGCCTAATAAAACTAGGGCACCCTTCAAGAATCTTAGAGGAAGAAAAAGTGGGTCAGTACCTCACTCATGTTTGAAGAAGCTGGGGAAAGATCATTGGATTAGTGATTAGGAGACCTGAGTTCTACTCCCTCTTGACTGTAATACTCTAGGAAGTTCTATGGCCATGGGAAAGTTGCTGCCCTTTCTGAATCGATTCATGGTCTCTCTTTTACCTACCCCACGGTGTCATTGGATGCTCTCAAGTTCTGAATAGCTTACTCAGGTTGTATCTTCCATTGTAATGGCTTACATACATAAATAGATATGTGAATTGAAGAAGATTCAGATGGTAGTCCTATCCTAAAAGAGTGAAATAATCTCACTGAGTCCTAGTTTCTTCATCTTTAAAATAGAGGTCATAACTGTATAGGACATGTGTGTGTGTGCATGTGTGTGTGTGTGTGCATGCATGTTCGAACATGCACTCAGTCGTGTCTGACTCTTGTGACCCTATGGACTGTAGCCCATTGTCCATAATTCCACTGTCCATGGAATTCTCCAGGCAAGAATACTGGAGTGGGTTGCCATTTCCTTCTCCAGGGGATCTTCCTGACCCAGGGATCGAACCCAGGTCTCACATCTCCTTCACTGACTGGCAGATTCTTTACCTCTGAGCCACCTGCCCTTGTAAGCTTTAAGTAACTTGTGTTAAGCATTGTTTCGGTTTCCTAGGGCTACAGCAATAAAGTGTTACAAGGGTACTGGAAGGCTTAAAGCAACAAATTTATTGTCACATTTCTGAGGCTGGAAGTCTGAAATCAGGATGTTGGTAGGGCCATGCTCCCTATTCTCAAAACTTCTAGAGAAGCATCCTTCCTTGCCTCTTCCAGCTTCTGGTTGCCCCAGGCATTCCTAAGCTTACATCAATGGAACCCTGATCTCTGCCTCTGCCTCCGCACGGTCATCTTCCATCTGTGTCTGTGTCCAAATTTTCCTCTTCTTGTAAGGACACCAGTCATAATGGATAGGGCCCACTCTGGTTTAGTATGACTTCATCCCAACTTGATGACCTCTGCAAAGACCCTGATTCTTAATCAGTTCACATTCAGAGGTACTGTGCCAGAATTAGAAATTCAATGTATATTTTAGAGAGGACAGAATTCAGCCCAGAACAGTCATTTTGCAGAAAATCCACCACACAATAAATACTCATGATTGCTATTATTAATAGTCTAGAGCAGGATTTGACAAACTATGGAGCATGGGCCAGATCCACCTGTCGCTTCTTCATTTCCATATTGTCTGTGGCTGCTTTTGTGCTGCAAAGGCAGATTGTGACAGAGACTGTGTAGTTTGCAAAGCCTGAAGTATTCCTCTCTGGCCCTTGACAGAGGAAGTTGCCTGATTCTTGGCCTAGAGTCAGTGTCATGCTTGTTAGAAACATAAAACTGTGGGTCCCATCTCAGACCTACTGAATCAGAACCTGCATTTTAGCAGGATCCCCAGGTAATTCGTATGAACTTTTATATTTGAATAGAACGGATTTAGAAATGATCTTTTAATGACTCACAATTGGTTCTTAGCAGTTGTTAAGGTTTCTTTTTTTTCATGTCTTTTGTTTGTTTTAGTTTGTGGAAGTGGGAGTACTTGTACATAGTAAAAACTTCAAATAGGACTAAAGAACTTACAATGAAAATATATTGGATTCTTTTTTATTCTTTGTTTTTTACACCAAAGGGACCATACTATATAGATTATTAGGTACATAGCTTTTACACACAACAGCATACTTTAGAGAGAGTACCATCAGTACATAAATCCATCCCAGTGTTCTGCATGGCTGCCTGCAGTTCGGTTTTGCTTAGATACCACACTTAATTTAACCAGTTTTCTTATTAAGCATTTGCAGGGATAAAGCTTTTTATTTTCTGAAGTTGTTTTTATGATCATGGTTTCTCTTTGAACAATTTCAGGTTCTCCATTGTTTTCTAGGGTTTGATTTGTCTAAAACATGATCCCTGTAGGCCCTCCAAATTGGCAGTTTGGAAGAACTCATTAGGAAATCTTACAACAGAGTCAAATATGGTAGAGCTTAACATTGTTGGAGTTGTTGAGAGTCCAAACCAGCGCCAGGATCCTTGGACTGAAGCATCTCCTTGCCTCTCTATATCCACACTCCATCCTTTTTACCCTCTGCTTTCTGCCATCTTTGTTCCAATTTAGCTAATGAGGAGCTTGACCAGAAGCTGAGGGAAGGAGGAGAATGGAATCAGGGTCTTGCTTTGTTTTGCTTCTGGTTTCCTTCTGAACCTCCACTGAAAGTCATTGTTCTTTGATAGTCGCCTTTTTCTGTATGACTCCCTCAGCTTTTTGTGTTCTAAATTTCACTCATCCCGTAGGCCTTGGAGTGGCAATGGCCACCCCATACCCAGCCCTGTGCGCTGCCAATTCCTTGTGGTCCTGTGACACTCTCTCCACAGTTTCATAAATAAACTCTTTGTAAACAGATTTTCTCAAGTTATCCTAAATGGAGAGCTGGGTTTCCTATTGGTTCATTGATACAGTCTTGCTCCCTCCTCTGCTGCCCAGTGGTGAAAAGTGGTGAATGGACCAGGCTTTACATGTGAATAGTCACCTCATTAATGCAGTTGCAGAGATATTGGAGAATATTTTGCTGTGTGGATCCCAGAGATATGTCATCTTTGTCTCTTGAGCCAGTTAGGATCCTCTGACTACAAGTGGTAGAAAACCCAAGTTAAACTGGCTTAGTACCAAAAAGGGACTAAACTGAAAAGGGCAAAGGTCAGCTTGCCTTCCAAAGTCAGCCAGCGGGTAAGTACAGGAACTGCAGCCTTCCCACCAAGAGTCATGCTTCCTGTATCTCTTCGATCTGTTCTTCTCTGTTATTGGCTCAGGTTCCCATAGGGAACCAAGATGTAGGCTTCAGATCGACATCCTTCTGTTTGAAGATGAGCAAGAAAAAGGGAGTGTCTTGTCCAAAAGAGTTAACCAAAGCCTTAGCCCTCATTCTCACTGACTCAACTTCCTGATGCTAGCAGGTTTGTGGAAGAATAATGAAAGTGAACATTTATTAAGTACTCACTTTGTGTCAGACTAAGGGATGGCAACCTGCTCTAGTAATCTTGCCTGGAAAATTCAGTGGACAAAGAAGCCTGGACTACAGTCCATGGGGTCACAGAGAGTCAGACATGCCTGAGCATGCACACAACAGTTTGTGTCAGACTTGGTTCCAAGGACTCTTCCCATGTGATAGACATTGTTATTTTGTCTGTTTCAGTGGGACATAGACTATGTCCCAGAGCTAATAACTGGTAGAATGGGAAGTCAAATTTGTAGTTTTGTTCCAGCCCCCAGTATAAACCCCCACACTCTTATCTTTTGTTTAGCTTAGACCTGTACCCCATGTCCACCTCTGGGACTGGGGTGGAGTCACCTTCACAGTGGACTTGGAATAGAAAAAGAGTACTCATCACAGAAAATGTCAGAAATTGTTATCACAGAATTGAAAATGGATGGCCACCAACTGTAATCAGTAAATTTCCACTTTAGCAAGTCATGATACTTTGCTAAGGTGATAGTTCTCATTTTTCCCAAATCAACATGCCATAATGCATGTGTTAACATCAATAAGAATGATAGTCACTCACCTTTAGGGGTGCCCCTCCCCAAAAGTATACTCTGCATACTCAAAGATAATTTTCAGAACAAGCTAAAAATCTGACTCTGACATAGATAAGTCTGTGCTTAAGATATTTAACTCATGAGGAAGCTAATTCAAGGGAAAATTTTAAAAAGCACAAATTTAGATGCAAAAAAGGAACATTTAATAGAGTATGCAAATAGACACAAAACGATTTTTCCACAAGGGACAAAGAAGTCAGACCTCTATCGAGAGGACAGAATTCACATGTCTATAAGAATTACTTTGCATTGGTATCACTTAACCACAGAATTGTGAAATAGTTCAAAGACAGTGAAAAGCTTGAATCTGATATCTGGGCAGGGAAAGCTCTAGACAATGCATAGTTCCTCACTGAAGCACAGTATTTTCCTATTTTTTAATAGTATTTTATTATAGTAAGAACACCTAACTAAAATCTATACTTCCAACAAAACTTTAAGAGTACAATACAGTATTGTTAACCATAGGCACAATGCGGTAATGCAGATCTCTAGAACTTAACTCGTTTTGCATCACTGAAGCTTTATGCCCATTGATTAGCAATTCCTCAATTCCCCTCAGCCCCAGGCAACCAGGCAACAGTTTTTTTCTATTCCTCATATAACTGGAATCATACAGTATGTGTCCTTCTGTGACTAGCTTACTTCATTTAGCATAATGACCTCATAGCTCATCCATGTTGTCACATATTACAGAATCTTCTTTTTAAAGATTGAATAATATTCCATTGTATGTATCGGCCACATTTTAATAAAATCTATTCATCTGTCAGTGAACATTTAGGTTTTTTCTGCCTCTTGGCTGTTGTGAATAGTGCTGCAATGAATATGAGAGTATTACTATCTCTCTGAGATCCTGATTTCAATTCTTTTGGATATTTACCTGAAAGTGGAATTTCTAGATCATATAGTAGTTCTATTTTTAATTTTTTGCAGAGCCTCCATACTGTTTTCTGTAATGGTCACATCATTTTGCATTCTCACTAAGACTGTGCAAGGGTTCCAGTTTCTCTACATCCTTGCCAGCACTCGTTGTCTTTTTATAATAGCTGTCCTAACAGATGTGAGGTGATAGTTCATTGTGGTTTATATAGGAAAGTACGAAAGGTAGAGCTTCCATTGTCCTCTCCCCATGGAGTCGTTGACAGTGTTACTGCTATGACATTAATGTGTAACAATACATAGGAAGTGATTGACAACCAGGGAAACTCACTCGAGCTTTCATGTCCAGAATTTTTTGTTTCTATTTTTTAAGTTTATTTGGCTGCACTGGGTCTTAGTTGCAGCATATGGAATCTAGTTCCCTGATCAGGGATAGATCCCACGCACCCTGCATTGGGAGTGTGGAGCCTTAGCCACTGGACCACCAGGGAAGTCCCCAGAGTTTTTACTGGGGCTTGATCACACACTACCCATGGGGCTGTCCTTATTTTTGAGAGCCCTTCCAGAAGCAGAACTGATATCTCTTGGTCCACAGTTCCCATCATCAATCTTATTATTTGACTATCTTGTGGTCAGGGCTTCCCTGATAGATCCATGGTTAAAGAATCCACCTGCAGTGCAGGAGACACAGGAAACACAGATGCAATCCCTGGGTGGGAAAGATCCCTTGGAGAAGGAAATGGCATCCACTGTGGTATTGTTGCCTGGAAAATCCCATTGACAGAGGAGCCTGGCGGGCTACATTCCAAAGGGTCACACAAAGAGCCGGACTAAATGTGATTAAATGCACAAACACATGCGTATGTGCACATGTGTGCGTGCGCACACACACACACATCTTGTGGTCAATGTCCCAAAGCAAGCAAAGATGTTCCAATCAAACATGATATTCCAGGGGATAGAGGTCATGTCCCAGTAGCCAAGGAAAGAGGCAAAACATATTTTTGGGTAAGGTTAACTCTTAACTACACAGGGGGGCCCTAACCAAATTCTTTAAACTGCTTTAATTCTCAGGTCTGCAAATTACAAATATGAATAACAACATGAAGCACTCTCACATACTGAGTGCTTACCAAGTGTGATGCCTAGAGTTAAGACTTTTACATGCATTGTATTATTTAATCTTGGGTTTTATCATTAAATCCTGTGAGGTGAGCCCTATTGGCCCTGATTTGTGCATACAGTACACCCAGAGAGTTTGGGGAATGTGGCAGGGACTCAGAAATTCTGATAGGGTTACATTCCAGCCTTGGTTGGACAGACTCCAAGCCCTTCCTTTTAACCATGGGACTTCACCCCTTCTAATTAGCATACTTTGAATGAAACGATTCAGGCCAAAGTGTTAGCATAAAATAGATTTTTAAACAACTGAATACTTATACTGGTAAATGGCTTCTTATATTCTATCATCACTTAGGTGCAAAGAGGATGGTTGATCACTCACTACTTCAGCCTGGAACAGCACAGAAAGCTGTGTTAGGCATTGAAATACCAGCCTTGTGAAGTTAGTTGAGGGAAGCATGGCGGTGAGGGAATTTTTTCTTTTTTTCTAAGCTGTTGGCAGAGTCTCAGTCATTACGACGACGTTGAAATCTAATCTATCTTGTGTGGTAAATGTCGTGGGCATTTGTCTGTCTCCATCTGGGAAATTTCAATGGTGTAATTTTCACCTGCCAAACCTGTGCAGGCAGATGATGAGAATTAACAATGTGATTTGAAAGAGCTCATAGCTATTGCTCATAAAGGTGAGGAATGAGAACACAGTGTTCTCAGAGTAACTTGTAAATATGCATGTTGCTCAAAGGTGAATTTGCTCCACTCGTTCATGGGCTAGTAGGATGGTTTTGCTCTAGTGTCCCTTTGAATGTCATCTGAATAATACATGATTATGGTGCTTTTGTTGTCTGTGCAGTTGTATACCTGAGAGTTTTAAAGGAATGAGATGTTTTCTGTTTCTAGAAAAGAAATAATGTGAAGAGGTAGGCTAATGAGTTGTATAGCCACAAGAATAGACAAGGAGTGAAGACAGCTCAGACTTTATTTAAGTGCTACTTATTGGAGGTGATAGAAATGCTCTTAGAGCTTTATTTGTTGTTATTTAAATCCAAAGATATGCATGTGGAAGAGAGTCACCGACAATGGGAGCAGAAGTGTATTTTTTTCCCCCCTGCACAGCTTGTGTGTCTTTGGTAAACTTGGGCCCTTGGCAGTGAAAATAGGTAGTCCTAACCACTGGACTGCCAGGGAATTCCTGCAGAACTTGAGATCAGCTCCTAATACCAGGATATTCTGTCTTTTCCAGAAGAAACAAGTCAAAGTAAATTCATGGTGTCCTTGGAAAATTCAAAACCCAAAGTCTCAGTGATAGGTGATTCTTGGAATGGCCAGCATCATCACTAATGAACACAACTCTTTTTAATAGAAATTTTTAAATATAGAGCAGTGTAAGCCCAGGTTTTGCTGTGGTTTGAAACTAGTGGGCATACCTATAGGAGTCAAGTTTATATTTCTGCCCCTACCACCTTTCCCCCACTCTTCCTATAGGTAACCTCCTTTATTAAAGTTTAGTTTACACTCTGTTTTTCTTATTATAAATAAGTGTAGATACTCTTATGCTTCTTTTTAGTTACATAATAGAATAGTGTGTGTATTGTGCATATGCATCTGTGTGCACACATGCCCGTGTGTGTGTATTACATCTTGTTTTTTCACTTGATAATATATCCTGGCAATCATTCCAAAGTAATATTAGAGATATACCACTTAAGTTTTCACAGCTATACTGTTCTGTTATGTGAGTGTACCCTAGTTTACTCAACCAATCTCCTAGTTTATGGGCATTTGGATGTTTCTAAGTCTTTTTTGCTATTACAAATAACACTTTAGCAAATAGCTTTGTGCATAGACTTTTTTTCATATTTTTGCGAGTGCATGATTCCCTTCTCCAGGGGATCTTCCCAACCCAGGGACTGAAGCCACATCTCCTGTGTCTCCTGCATTGCAGGCGGACTCTTTACCCACTGAGCCACCAGGGAAGCCAATTCTGAGGTTGACTATTCTTAATTATATTGTTAATCGCAAGTCATGTTGCCTCCATATTCCCCTATGTGAACTCCTTCATACAGTGAGTATAGAGGTGGAGGCTAGAGGGATGAACCCTTAACAAAGGCTGGGGCTGCCCAGGAGCACAGTGGGGGGATACTGGCTTAGATCGGGGAGGGGGTGGCGGGCAGGATGGTTTTTCTGTACCACACAGCTAGGCACCTTGAGCAGAGCTAATGAACTTCTATGCACTTCTGTCCTCACCTCTGAAGAAGGGGTGGTGAGAACATGACCTATCTGATGGGGCTGTGTGGGAGGAAATGAGACAGGCCCTGAAAATTCTTAGCATTCTGGCAAAGGCCCACATCACTGACAAATGCTGGCAAAGGATAAGCAAGCTTCCCTGCAACAGTGTCCACTTTGCTTCCAGAGCATCACTCTCCTGTGTGTCCTCCCGGCTGCCTGGCCACTCTGTTTCTTTTGCTGATGTTTATGTCAATATCAATGCTTATCTTCGTTTATGTCCCCCTTCCCCCTCAAAATAGAGCTCAGAACAGGAACTTGAGAAAGATGTTGATGGAGATGGTTTCCCAGGCTAGGGTTTCCAGAGTTAGCAAATAAATATAGAATGCCCCATTCATGTTGCATTTCAGTTTAAACAATGCATACTTTTAAAAGTATTTTTAATAAAGGAGAAACAAAATTGAACTGTCCTGTGTTTAATCTGACAACCCTATCCCAGGTGGCACCATGGAGAAAAAGAGCAGTGAGACATAGAGGGAAGAAAACCTGAAGAGCATGAGAAGGAGTCATTAGACCGCTGGGAGGCCAGTGGGGCTCAGACCTTCGGAGGGACGATGCAGAATCAGGCTCACCATTGCCTTTTCCAGGGTCAGTGAGACTGGAGCGCCCCTTTCAAAGGTTGCCCCTGGGAAGCTGACTCTGCAGCACGCCCCTATTTGCGCCAGGCAACCTCTCACAGCTTCAGGCAGTGTCCTGTGCAAAATTCCATTTGACCTCGCATCCTTGCTTTGTAGCCGTTTTTACAAGTGCCATCAATTATTTCATGATTATTTTCAATGTGCATATTTCCTTTCATTAGACTAAGCTCTACAAGAGCAGGATTTTGTCTCTGTCACTGCTGGAGCCCTAGAGTTCAGCCATGTCAACAGGTATGGAGAGAAGGGTCTGTTAGTTGTCGTTGGTGCGCAATAGATCTTAGTGACATAGAAGGAGCTTCCTTGTGGGCACTGAGCACTGACCCCAGTGCCTGCTAGGGTGGACAGTCTCCTGAGTACTCCACTGGGTGGAAGAGGGGCTGGTCCTAAGAACCTTCTTCCTACTTCTTGATCTTAACACCTGTTGTCCCAACTGAGGAACTGCTACAGACAAGGAATCTGTGTAATCCCACTCAGAATGAAATCTGCCACTATAAATGTCCTTTAAGCACCTATTGTGCATACAGCCCATACCATGGCAGGTGCCATGGAGGGACGCACATGTGGGTTCGGTGGGGTGCTCCTCCCTCTCTCCACGAACTCATCTTGGTAGATGAGACATGTGTGAAAAGCTTTAACATGGGGCGGCATTGAAATATAACTGGTGATCTGATGTTGTCGTCCCCATCTCCCTGGTCTGTAGGTTGATCATCTAGGTCCCACTTTGCACAGTAATCCAGGCTTTATGCACTGGTCTGTAGGTTGATCATCTAGGTTCCACTTAGCACAGTAATCCAGGCTCAGAGCGGAAATAAATACTTAGGCACCTCAGTCATGAGGCTGAGCTGGAAGTTCCATCATTGCCTCTGTAAAAGCCTCTGTCATTGAATGAGTGCAGATGACAGTGGCCCTTCCTCTTGGTGGGGGTTCATTCCTCCTGCCCACTGGTGTCTAACTGTTGGCAACTGAGTTCCCGACCTGAGCTCATCCTCCCCTGCATCCCCCCAGCCTCTTATGTTCCCCACATCCCAGAGCAGGGCTGTGCTTCTGCATTGCTCTCCATTTACAATTCCTCTGCCAGCAGTCTGTCTGGTTCTCAGCTTTTCTTTAAAAACCAGAGCCTGGTCTCATCCTCCCGGACAGTACTCATTAAACCAAGTTTCTCGTCATTGGATAAGGCACAGTTGCCCATGCACAGACTCTCAGATGCTTGGCCGTGGGATCTTCCACAGACCAAGGGTCAGGGTCACACAGGAAAGGCTCCACCCTCCAGGACGAGCTCTTCCCTGGGTGTGAGCGTTTGCCTGAACTGGAGAGGAGGCCATCTTGCCCCGAACACCATCCATGCCTGATGGCTGGATCTCTTCCGACATCTCTGTTGAGCACGCATGTGCGTGGTCAGGTTTATTGCGGGCCCCAGCTTCTACCCCTGCCACAAAACAGGCATGGTGTGGTTTGTATCAACCTGCAGGCCTCAGTAGGTGGTTTTGAAAGCTGACACCCTGACAGTGGTGGGCAAAGAAGAGAGAGACTCTGACAGTCATGACCTGGGGGTCATTGGGAAAATGGCAGGGATTCAGGATGAGCAGGAATCCTACTGAACTGCAGGTATTGGGTGACTTCTGTCTCTGGCCCTAGGAGTCAAATAAAAATATATTAGTCATCTTCTCTCTCTCTGTCTGCTCTCTGCTCTCCAATATGTCTGTTGGAAATACATAGATGCTTCCAAGAGCCTCTTGTGGTGAAGCCCTCAGAATACTCCAGAAGGCTGTGGCAGCTTTGAGTGATGAGTGCATGTGTATTCAGATCAGTCCAACTCTTTGAGATCCTATGACCTGTAGCCCTGCGTCCATGGGATCCCTTAGGCAAGAATACCGGAGTGGGTTACCATTTCCTTCTCCAGGGGATCTTCCTGACCCAGGGATTGAACCCGGGTCTCTTGCATTGCAGGTGGATTCTTTACCACTGAGCCACCTGGGAGGCCTGTGGCAGCTTTGAAGTCACTTGGAAAAGAATTGCTCTCTATTCTGAGTTAAAAGTATCATTCCATGATAATCTTTGTATTACTCTGAATTTTGAGAGGGTTGAAAAATTGTGGCATTTCTTTCACAATATAGCTGTTTAGGGTTTTACATTTATGTACAAATATTCAGCTTTGAGACCTGTATTCAACTTCTCAATTAAAATTTTATGGAGAACCAAATTAGGCGTGCAAACATATAGTATATTTGTAATTTTTGTTCATCTTAATTATAGTTTCATTCAGCCCTCAATAGGAACATTTGTTTTCTTACCTATAGTCTACAAAACATAGAAAAAAAATAGTTTTGATTTTGTTGGTTGTATTTATACCTTTCCAGGAAGGAAGTGTAGTGTTACCTTATTTCATTTAAATTGAAAATTTTCTTCTGATAATATTATATAAGAAGACATACACCATGCTGGTTTAATGAAAATTTCCAGAAATATCTCCTCCAAATTATCTCCCTTCCAGAGGAAATAACTACTTAAAAGGAATCAAATATACATTTACTATTTTCTACCAGTTTTTCTTTTATAACCTGAACATATACAATATGCTTAATTGAAAAGAGAGAAATATATTTTCTATTACCATGGCTCCAATAAGTCTACTCTTTAAGGAGTGCCACTTTTAAATGCATTTTTAAGTTTTAAATTTTTCATATATTTGTATGAACTATTCTAATTCTTCCCAACCTAAGCATTATATCTATTAAATACTTTACATTTTTTCTGAATTCAAAATGATAAGGTAGGAATAGAAACAAATTTGGGCTTTTATGAAATCTGCTCTTAACATCCATGGAATGATGATTTGGGATTTAAAACAAAGAATTTTTGTTGCAATTTCTTTGAAATGCAGAGTACTGTTGAAATTTACCCTTACTGGTATGTTGTGTATGCACCCAAAACTACTCTCTAATATCTGGGAAAAATGAAATAAATTTAGGTGAGAGATAATTGTAGACTTATGCCATCTTGAGAGCTGGTTATAACGACATAATGTCAGTGAGATCCTCCCAGCAGGATGGAGTTGTTCTGAGTTCATCTGGCAGCTTCTGTTGGATCTGGGAAATTCAGAATGGGCCAGCATTCCCTCTTTGTCCTGACCCTCAGCATGCACGTCTGTAGTTACGGAAGGGAAAAGACATTGTTGCCTACCAGCCTCTTGCTCTCCTGCTCCACAACCAGCCCCCCCCGTACAGAGCAGAATCTGCAGGACCCTGCAAAATAGGCAAGGTCGGAGTTTCTAACTCCCCTCTCCCTGTTTGGAGCACTCACCCATACTGAGTCACAGTCACATCCCTGGCACTTAGCAGTTGACTGGAGGCATGCCTTTCAGATGAGAAGGAAGATTTCATGAAGCTGGCCTGAGTATGATTTTCAGTTGGGGGAGAGACTGGATGCCGGGGAACACACATTTCATTCCCAAATGCATCCATCAAAGCAAATCTAGCTGTCTGAAGGCTCCTTATATTTAGTAAAAATCAATAGCCTGATGTATCCACACTGTATTTCCTCATGAACAAGCTTTCGCGTTTCCTGGGGGCCTTTCCCCAGGCTCCCTATCAGAACTTGCATTTTCCCTTTGAATGCTCTGCTTCACCGGAAGTCCAGTCATGCAGGAGAGTGTTGCGTCACTCAGTTAACCTCAGCGCCAGTGGCAGAGACCTCTCCCTAATAC
Source organism: Muntiacus reevesi (assembly GCF_963930625.1). Taxonomy (NCBI): domain Eukaryota; kingdom Metazoa; phylum Chordata; class Mammalia; order Artiodactyla; family Cervidae; genus Muntiacus; species Muntiacus reevesi. Next base: position 12,869,571 of record NC_089271.1, on the reverse strand, counting down.
TGCAACAGGCACCTTTTACACCCTTTCTAGTTAATTCCTCCCCTCTTCAAGGTTAAAGTCAGAGTGCTACTGTGCATTTTTTTTCTTCTCAGTGCTATAGCAGTGCTGTGAAACCATTTTATAGGAGGTGTGTAAAGACAGTATGGAGTTATCACAGAATGAGTGTGGACAGTTTACAAGTATCTGTATTTCTTAGCCTGTGGTTTTCCAAAAACAGCCTGAGAAAATGGCTTGTGTGCAGAGAGTTTATTTGAGACCCAACTCAAGGATGTAGGAGAAAAAGCTTCAAGTTGGGATGAGGAGGATCAGTTGGTAAATTTGGGAAGTAGGAAAGCCAATGCAAAGATGTGTCGTGGAGTCAGCTCCTACTCTAAGCTTGTTGTCGTCTCCAACTCTTTTCGACCCCAAGAACTGTAGCCCGCCAGTCTCCTCTATTCATAGGATTTCCCAGACAAGAATACTAGAGTTACTATACTGGATTACTATTTCCTTCTCCAGGGGATCTTCCCAATCCAGGGATCGAAACCAAGTCTCCTGCGTTGGCAGGGGGATTCTTTACCGCTGAGCCACTGCTTTTCCTACTCTAGGCTACTCATGCTGGATGACCCAGACCCCTCCCAGGAGACAGGAGATGCATCTCAGAGCTGTCTGCCCAGGGCACAAAGGAAGGAACATTCACCCTTCAGGTCCCAGCCCCAATGACTGATGGTATACCGATCTACACATGTCCATCCCCACACATGCTTTCTGCTTGTATTTGCATGAGGGTCACGTGGATTCCTCTGAGTGGCCCATGCTGTGGTGTTGAGGAAGCCTTGGGGCAGGGAGAAGAAGTAAGAGGTGTGACATGTAGACAAGTGCAGTCAGGTTGCATGTATATGAAAATGCTGGCCACCGTGCACATAACGTGATCAAAATGGTGTGCTTCCTTAGGATTCCAGTGTAGCCATTTATTTTGAGAGTGAGATGGAACTCCCAGCAGGGAAGTGGGAAAGTGAGACAGGGGTGGGAAGACTGCCCATGAATGGTGCGTTATCCAGACTGCTGTCTCTGTGGACAATTGGAACTTAATTCCATTGGAGAGCTCTCAGAGACAGTAATAGAAAATGTGCTTCTGGATTTTTTTTATCCAAGGGTGAGAGAACCAGGGTGTTTATATCATTTCACACCAGTGATTGACTGGGGGCCTGGGAGCATTCACTCCCTAGTACTTTGTAAGTATGGCCAAGCAGGCCCCAGCAATGCTCTCAAAGAAATGTATGTACTGTCTGGTTGGAAGGCAAACTGGTGGGCAGTCATGCAATTAAGTGAGCATATAGGGGCTGGACACTGCTGACAAGCTGCTACAGTCCTTGACAAATACATTTTTCTTTATTTGTAATACTCTTATTTCTGCAGGAGAGTCTTTTATTAAAGGGACCACTGGGTTAAAGTATATATTTTTATCAGTTACAATAGATGCTACCTAATTGCTTTCCAAAAGAGGTGTCATAATTCACATTTCTACCAGTAGATTTTGAAATTACTCTTTCTCCTATTAGCAATGAATGTTATGATTCTTTCAAAGTTTTGCCAGTCTGGTAAATGGAACATGATGTCTTACTACTTTAAAAAATATTATCCTGATTAGTATTTTTGTTCATTGGCCAAATGGATTTACCCTTCCAGAAAATATCTCTTCAGATTCTTTATCCCTTTGTTTTGGTAGGTTGATTTTCCCTTTTGGGCAATTTTTAAGAGTGCTTTGTGTATTATTTATACTAGCCTACTGTCTGTTCTCTGTTAGAAATATTTTTTCAAGTCTCTTCTTTGTCTATCAAAACTTGTCAAATATTTTTTATAATATAGAAGTTTCATGGAACATTTTCTGGATGTACTGTATTGTGATAAATCAAAGATGCCAACACTTGCTGTTACATACCACTAAGAAGGAAAAAAACCTGTCAATTAAATCGCTACAGTGCTGTCTCATGAATTTAACCTTGTGTTTGCAGTGGGGACTTTTATCAGTCTTTAATATTGACAGTATAGTTTTGTAGCACATTGAAGAACACTGGTTTTGTTACTACTGCCTACTTGCTTCATTGTCTTATATTTCCTTATTAAACTATATATAGCTGGTAGTTTGGGCTTCCCTGGTAGCTCAATGGTAAAGAATCCTCCTGTAATGAAGGAAATGAGGGTTCAATTCCTGGGTCGGGAAGATCCCCTGGAGGAGGGCATGGCAATGCACTCCAGTATTCTTGCCTGGAGAATTCCACGGACAGAGGAGCCTGGCAGGCTGCAGTCCATGGAGTCGCAAAGAGTCTGACACAACTGTAGTGATTGAGCAACACAGCTGGAAGTTTAGCATCAGCTTCTGGTCAGTGTCAGCAGGAAGTTTCTGATACTTTGATATTCTGCTTCTTCATGATAGTGCTGCATGAATTGGTCACTATGGCCTCTTTTTCTTTTGAAACCTTTTTCATCTTTTTCAAAATTTGGCAGTTTCTTCAGTCTCTGTCTCGAAGTTTGGTGTCAGTAAGCAATAATTTTCCATGTATTTCAAAAGCAAAATATAGTGCATTTTCACTCATTTGTGAGTATCTTCCTTTTTGACCCCACAGAGCACTTGGCTATTGCTCTGTGTGAGGCATGGAACAGGCATTCCTCCAGTGGTGATGGGCATTTGCTTCTCAACTATCCAAGTCATGTCAGTATGTTGTTTTATGCCTTTCTATGTACCCACTAACATTTTATTTCAATCCCAAATCACTGTACACTTAGGAAGCCATTTTAAAAATGGTGACTAAACAAGTGAGATGCCAACCTTTGTTGTTGTTTGGTCACTGTCGTGTCTGACTCTTTTGCAACTCCATGGACTGTAGCCCACCAGGTTCCCCTGTCCATGGGATTTCCCAGGCAAGAATAATGGAGTGGGTTGCCATTTTCTCCCCCAGGGCATCTTCGCAAACCAGGGATTGAACCCTCATCTCCTGCATTGGCAGGCGGGGTTTTTGCCACTGAGCCACCAGGGAAACCCAACAATGAATGTATATGACTGTTGAAATGATAGCAGTATCAGTAGTCATGACCAAATCTGAGCATACTCAGACACGTAAAACTAGGTCACAAACGGACAGTTACATCCAAGTTCAGAGATGTGAAAAGAGAGGGAATATATACATCTTGGGATCAATAAAATAAGGTACATAAATTTTCTTATCTTCCTTTTTAGACTATAGCAAGTATGGTTGAAGTTTCCCTTTAGGGCCAATTTCAGTCAGAACACCTATCTTTATGCTGTGTAATAAAACAGATAACTCCCAGGAATATTGATACAGGTGATGGTGGCCCCATGTCATTCCATGCAGGAAATGCTCTGACCTTTCATTTTCTACCTTCTTGCAAAATATCAGGTGATTGGTCAGTACCACACATAGTGGTATATTCACTTTCATTATACTGTGGGCTGGAAAACCACAATACCAGGAAAAGATGCTTTCCAGGCCAGAAATTGGACGAAGGACAATTACAGAAGGAGGGTGTGGTAAAAACAATATTACAAAAGCAAGAGTCTGGGACTTGAGTCTTGCATTGTTACTGCATCTCTCCCTTCTAGTTTTACCCACTAGCACAGCTCACACCTCTAGATTTCCGTATCAGGGAGATGTTGTCCATCAATTGCTGCCTCTAATATCTTTCCATCCCTGACGATGCTGCTTTCCCAGTTTAGAGCTTATTTTCACCCTCTGTCAGTGGGAGCCTCCCGGGGCCTCTTGGTGCTTGAGCCCAGGCTGCTATAGCTCTCCATCCTGCAGAAAACTGGGGACCACCAAATAAGACCACCAAAAGCCCAGCATGGGTCACTGTCCTAAGAAGGACAGGCTGATTATTGCTGGGGTTCTCTGTTGAAGCAGTTTCTCCCCCTAGCCTTGGGTACCCAGGAAGCTTGAGGCAGCTAGGTCCAAATCAGGGAGAGTTGAACTGGGTCCTCCCACCACACAAGCCATAGCTGCACCCCCCACTTCCCTCCACCCCTCCTTCCCCAGTGCCTCCTGCCCATTTCTCTGGGTTCTGTTTTTTGTTACCCTCAAACTGTTTAAACTTCTCATTGTAAGATGTAAGACATCCAGGAAATTAGGCCAAAATGCAAATACAGAACTTTTTTAAAAAAAAGTTTTGCAGAGTGAGCACCCATACAATTAACACTTGTTTGGATCACTGTACAGCTGTTGAAGGAAAATTAGTTACAGCCACACATAAAAGTGTGAATGAATCTCAAAACATAATGTTCAGTGAAAATGTTGGTGCCAGGAGAACGTATACAGTATGATGATTATATTTTTAAAGTTCACAGACACATGAAATTAAACAATTATAAAGAGAAAAATAATTATAAAGAAAAGCAAGAGAAAGTTAACCACAGAATTCAAGACCATGGTTATCTTGGAGGGGCAGAATGGGATGCAAATGAGAATGGGTTACTGGGGACTATTAAAGAAGCAAGTGTTCACACGTGCTTATAGTTTTGGGATTCTTTATTATACACGTGTACTTTATAAACTATTTTGCACATAATACTGAATAGCAATCTAAAAAAAATGAATACATTAACCAAAGAGAGGCTATATTTAGTATCTTCTGCTCTAACCCAGATCAGAAGAGCCAGTGTATTTTTCTCCTCTGGTCTCACTTTTCCCATCCAATCTACTGTAGGCTAGAAAAATACAACCCCCTTGCATTCAGCATGTATGTGGGTGTTTGTACTTACTGTTTTTTGACATACTAGAAGTTGGCAAATACAAAGTGAAAAAAGATATGAGGCATAAAATAGAGCTCCAAGATGGTTGATAAAAAATGAGAAAAATGCAAGGATGAGCAAGGAAGAAATGACTGGAGACAAACTAAAATGAAGAAAGATGATTAGAGAACATCTCCTTACATTGATGTACAGGGGGGACACCTGGGGACAAACTAAAATGAAGAAAGATGATTAGAGAATTAAATGTGTACACACTGTCATAACCATAGAAATGACAGAGGATGCAGCGAGGTGATGACTCCACAAGGTTTCTCAAAGAGTCAAAGACTGCAGAGAAAAGGGGATTTTTAAGTCCTTCTGCCACCTAATGATACTGTATAGTTATTTGGTATACATTTTGTAGACAAAAATTCCTTACCCTGTGGTCAAATGGATCCTATATTCCAGATATTTGACTGAACTGTACTGTTCATATCAGTGATTCAGCATTGAAAATACTGTTCAATGGAATCAACAACAGGACTGTATTCCCAAGAGGGTAATCTTAATAAGGAGGCAGCCATGGTCCTATTCCTTGGCTGATAGAAACTGACACCATCCATGGCAGTCACACGAATAATCTCTTCATGGAACCTCCTGTGTGTGTATTTAGAATGTTTTCAGTAAATATTAACTGTTATGTTTAGAAGAAGATGTATGACACTAAACTTGTGATAGACATCTTTGGCTGCCTACCAAGGACCATTCTCTCTTATTCACACCTATCAAAACCCTAATTTTACTTGGGAAAAACTGGGTCCAGCACTAGAGGGTGAATCATGATTAATGAAACCGTAACAGCAGTCCTCTTCTCTTTTGGTTAGTGGTCAGTTGATGGGTGAGTGTGTGACCCAGTTCTAGCAGAAGAGATGGAATGGCAGCCTTGTAGGGGAGATTCTGGAGAAGCAAAAACATTAAAGTCTCACCAAGAAAAAACCTTTTAGCCTCTTCCTCCACTTAGTGCTTTGAACTCTGCTTTGGGAAGATGTTCTCTAGAGCTGGGCCAATAAAAACAAGGAAGGTAAAGACTCAGGGTCCTTGGTGACACCATTGCACTTCTGAGCTAATCCTATATCAACTACCAACAGACTTCATGTGGTAACCATAAATGTCTTTATGTTAATAGATTTTCTGTTATTTGCATCACATAAAAAAGACATAATGAGTGAAGTGAATGAATGCTGATCTACACTTGTGTAAACATACCTGAATCACTTATTCTATTTTGTTATCGTTTATTATCATATCCAAAGCAAACACCATTTGGACTAGTGCTGAACAAATAATTATTAAAATTATTGAATAAATAAATAATAAATGGAAATGAAAATAAAAAAAATAAAATTCCAAGATAAACCTTAGTGGACACACTTTGATGGTTGTGTAAAACTGTGTATCTTAATGCCTAAGCTCCACGAGTAGTCAGAGATGTTGCAAATTGCCAAACGCATATTTGATTTGGTTAGATATATGCTAAATTTAGGAAATGGAATGCAAATAAGCAGAGACTAAAAGCTTTTCCTGGCTCTGATATAAGGTACTTTGGCAGGGGAAAAAACTCAATAGTGGAACTAGAATGAAGAATTTGGTGTAAATTGAAGAGACTCGTCTAAAAATTCAGCTTACATCATCTTTTAATATATTTCAGTTACCCAGAAGAATATATATATAGCATTCTGAGGAATATGTTGATCTATAACTCCCATTTGAAAATGAAATTCTCCCACAATGGTGCCACTTTAATACCCCCTAAAGCAGCCCAATGTGCTTCTTCCTTTAGTTCTTCCCAGTTAGCCTCTTAGCAGATTCTCTTAGATTAGAAAGATTACAGGAAGTCATTTAATACAGGTGATGATTTTGATCTTATTTACCGAGATTTCTGCCAGCTGATAAGTATTGAGAGGGTAACAGGCAGGAAGGTTAGGGGTCCCCAAGTGGAGGAAATAGACTGCAAGTGTTAGACTTTTTTTTCCTCTCTGTTAATCAGCAGAAGGAAACAAACTACAAGTGTCAGACCTTTTTTTCCTCTTCTCTGTACAAAATCTCTATACAAAATCTCTAAGCCAGGCTTCAACAGTACATGAATCGTGAACTCCCAGATGTTCAAGCTGGATTTAGAAAAGGCAGAGGAACCAGAGATCAAATTGTTAGCATCCGTTGGATCATCGAAAAAGCAAGAGAATTCCAGAAAAACATATTTGTGCTTTATTGATTACGCCACAGCCTTTGACTGTGTGGATCACAACAAACAGTGGAAAATTCTTAAAGAGATGGGAATACCAGACCACCTGACCTGGCTCCTGAGCAATCTGTATGCAGGTCAAGAAGCAACAGTTAGAACCAGACATGGAACAACAGACTGGTTACAAATCAGGAAAGGAGTACGTCAAGGCTGTATATTGTCACCCTACTTATTTAACTTATGTATGCAGAGTACATCATGCAAAATGCCAGGTTGAATGAAGCACAAGCTGGAATCAAGATTGCTGGGAGAAATATCAATAACCTCAGATATGCAGATGACACCACACTTTTGGCAGAAAGTGAAGAGAAACTAAAGAGCCTCTTGATGAAAGTGAAAGAAGAGAGTGAAAGAGTTGGCTTAAAATTCAACATTCAAAAAACTAAGACCATGGCATCTGGTCCCATCACTCCATGGCAAATAGATGGGGAAGCAATGGAAACAGTGACAGACTTTATTTTCTTGGGCTCCAAAATCACTGCAGATGGTGACTGCAGCCATGAAATTGAAAGATGCTTGCTCCTTTGAAGAAACGCTATGACCAACCTAGACAGCATATTAAAAAGCAGAGACATTACCTTGCTGACAAAGCTCAATCTAGTCAAAGCTGTGGTTTTTCCAGTAGTCATGTATGGATGTGAGAGTTGAACCATAAGGAAAGCTGAGCACTGAAGAATTGATGCTTTTGAACTGTGGTGTTGGAGAAGAGTCTTGAGAATCCCTTGGACTGCAAGGAGATCCAACCAGTCCATCCTAAAAGAAGTCAGTCCTGAATATTCATTGGAAAGACTGATGTTGAAGCTGAAACTCCAATACTTTGGTCACCAGATGTGAAGAACTGACTTATTGGAAAAGACCCTGATGCTGGGAAAGATTGAAGGCAGGAGGACAAGGGGACGACAAAGGATGAGATGGTTGGATGGCATCACCAACTCAATGGACATGAGTTTGAGTAGGCTTCAGGAGTTGGTGATGGACAGGGAGGCCTGGCGTGCTGCAGTCCATGGGGTCGCAAAGAGTGAACACGACTGAGCGACTGAACTGAAGTATACAAAATTAAAAGGTTTCTTTTAAAATTCTGTGTTGCCACTCTCCGACATAAATCACAGCAAGATCCTCTATAACCCACCTCCCAGAATATTGGAAATAAAAGCAAAAATAAACAAATGGGACCTAATGAAGCTTAAAAGCTTGCATAACAAAGGAAACTATAAACAAGGTGAAAAGACAGCCTTCAGAATGGGAGAAAATAATAGCAAATGAAGAAACAGATAAAGGATTAATCTCAAAAATATATAAGCAACTCCTGCAGCTCAATTCCAGAAAAATAAATGACCCAATCAAAAAATGGGCCAAAGAACTAAACAGACATTTCTCCAAAGAAGACATACAGATGGCTAACAAACACATGAAAAGATGTTCAACATCACTCATTATCAGAGAAATGCAAATTAAAACCACAATGAGGTAGCATTACACGCCAGTCAGGACGGCTGTTATCCAAAAGTCTACAAGCAATAAATGCTGGAGAGGGTGTAGAGAAAAGGGAACCCTCTTACACTGTTGGTGGGAATGCAAACTAGTACAGCCACTATGGAGAACAGTGTGGAGATTTCTTTAAAAAATGGAAATAGAACTGCCATATGACCCAGCAATCCCACTCCTGGGCATACACACTGAGGAAACCAGATCTGAAAGAGACACGTGCACCCCAATGTTCATCGCAGCACTGTTTATAATAGCCAGGACATGGAAGCAGCCTAGATGCCCATCAGCAGATGAATGGATAAGGAAGCTGTGGTACATATACACCATGGAATATTACTCAGCCGTTAAAAAGAATTCATTTGAATCAGTTCTAATGAGATGGATGAAACTGGAGCCCATTATACAGAGTGAAGTAAGCCAGAAAGATAAAGAACATTACAGCGTACTAACACATATATATGGAATTTAGAAAGATGGTAACAATAACCCTATATGCAAGACAGCAAAAGAGACACAGAAGTATAGAACAAACTTTTAGACTCTGTGGGAGAAGGCGAGGGTGGGATGATCTGAGAGAACAGCATTGAAACAAGTATATACTATCAAGGGTGAAACAGATCACCAGCCCAGGTTGGATGCATGAGACAAGTGCTCAGGGCTGGTGCACTGGGAAGACCCAGAGGGATGGGATGGGAAGGGAGGTGGGAGGGGGGATTGGGGTGGGGAATACATGTAAATCCATGGCTGATTCATGTCAATGTATGGCAAAAACCACTACAATATTGTAAAGTAATTAGCCTCCAACTAATAAAAACAAATGGAAAAAAAAATAAAATTCTGTGTTGCCACGACAACACCTGGTTCCACCTTAACTTTTCTTGAGCTAACCTTTGTATTTTTCTTATGGAAATGTTTTTCTTAAGCTATGTTAATGAAACTGTATTTGCTTGAAAATCTGCCTTTTTCAAGATTCATGCCAGTTGTTTCATGGCGGGGGAGGGGGGAGCGGAAATGACTCACCTTCTGCCAATACTATCTCAAAATGCATGTTGTGGGTCAGGGGCCTAGTGACACTCTCAGTTTTGAGGCATTTCCTTTCTCTAATTAGCAGCTTGCTAATAGGTATATAACTTCTTGCTTTAAACTAGCAAGGGGGGGCACTCTTTCTGCCCCCTCCTAATGTCTATGTCAGAAACTTGCTCTATCTCTTTTATACTTTAATAAGACTTTATTACACAAAAGCTCTGAGTGATCAAGCCTCATCACTGACCCCAGATGGAATTCCTTTCCTCCGGAGGCCAAGAATCGCAGCGTTGTTCATGGCGCATAGCGGCAACCTTTCAGTATAGGCAGTAATCGTGATTACACATGGTATGAAAATAAATAAAATATGGAATACGCAAGTTGACATATCTGTCCACAATGGTGCAAATAATAGTCACTTTATCTAGATGATTATCCTTTAAAAAAATATGCTTAGTCTCTCCCTGTCATTATTCCCTTCCCATGAGCTCTTAAATCTCTCCATTTAAAACAACGAAATAATCTCTTAACCTTCTATCTCACTCTAGCCGACTCAGTATCTCCCTCCTATTCATCATCCCCAAATATCTTGAGTTATCCATAGTACCCTGAGGCATATGCAGTCAGTGACCCCCTTACCTCCACTCAGTTCATGGTACAGGCCAGTGGCATCCTATTTTAAGCACCCCGTGTACTCCCCTTGAGACTTCTCTCAGCCGTCTCTCGTGCCCTAGGGAATATCCCTCAGCCATCAATGACTGGGAGTTGGAGGACAAATGCAACATCCCAGCATCTGTGGAATGAGCATGACTGAGTTCTTTTCTGCGTTTCTGCCAGAGATCCCCAGTAGGGCTGAACGGCAATCACTCACAGCATTAACGTGCTCAGTACCTTACCCTTTGCGTGCTTCCTTCCCTTTCCTTCTCACTTACCGCCTTCCTTACTGGTGCTTCCTGGGATTTCTCCCAAATAAAACACTTTAAGTCAGATCCTAGTCTCAGGATCTCTTTCTGCGGGAGCTAGACTGAAGCAACTCATTTCTGTTTCATCACCTTTTATCACTCTCCAACCATTCCCATGTGGGTTCTGCCCCATCACGTCGCTGAAGACTTCCATGTCAGTGAATACAAAGGGCATTTTCATCTTAATCTCCTAGTGACATTACACAAATTGACTGCATAAACCTCTTGCAATACTCTTTTGACACCTTGACACTATGTACCATTTTTTCTCCTTTTATTTCTCTGCTGCCTGGTCTTGCTCACAGTCTCCAACTAACAATTAAATATTAAAGTTCTTCATGGCTTGATTCTACACCTACTCCTCTTCTCACTCTATACACTCTCTCTGGATAATTTCATCTATGTGTTCATTTTCAGTTGCCATTGAAAGGAAATAACTGACACTTTTGTGCATCTAGCCCAAACCTTTAGCCTGTACTCCAGACTTGCATATCTAATTGTCTGCTTCATACTTATTTGATCTCTTGAAGGTAACTCAAACTCAACTGTATCCAAAGGAAAATATGACCTTTCCTCCAACACTCTGTACTATCCTATTGATCTCTGTTTCAGGGAATGTTAACACTGTTCATCCAGCTTTCAAAGGCCAAATCCTAGTAATCATTCTCAGTTCATCTCTCTTCTTCATCACCATTCCCCAACACACATCCCATCTATCATCAATTGGATCCTTTTGATTTTACTTCTTAAATAGTTTTTAGCCTCTCCAAAAAATTTTAAAACAGAAGAAAAACCTGTCTGCTTCTTTTGCCTCTCCACCATCCCCTGAACCTCTACAAATACCTCCTCACTTGCTTGCCCACTTCCTCTCTACTGCTGCCTATGATCCATTCTTTACACTCTAATCAAAGTGGTAGGATCATTTCCACCCTTGTCCTCCTCCCTAAGTTTAAAACACATTAACATCAGTACTTATCAGCTAGACACAAAAGCATTAGATCCTTCCTGTCTGGCTTCTACCTGTTTCTCCAGCCTCATCTTGTCCCAGACTTCCCCTTCTTCACACATTGTGGCATAACATGGGTGTCTTTGTATACACTGTGTTCTAAAACACCTCCATCTCTCCTTCATTCGCTCCATAACTAATAATAATTTTTCAGATCTTGATTGAGTTGTTACTTGCTTAGGGATGGTTTTCATTCACCTCTCTTGCCAAGCTAATTCCTCCTAATATAAACTTTGTTTACTCCGCCTGTCCCTCTTGAATTACAATGATTACAGTTGAGATTCACAACAGTTATTCGTTCATTAAGTGAAGAATGGAAGAAAAGCTCCAGTCTCAAAGTGGAAGAATTGTATTGTCTCCTGTTACGGGCTGAATTGTGTTCTCCCCTCAAAATTCGTGTACTGAAGTCCTAACCCCCAGTACCTCAGAATGTGACTGTATTTGGAAATGAAACTTTTGAAGATGTAATTTAGTTAAAATTGGATCATTTGGGTGACCCTATTCCAATATGAATAGCCACCCTATTCCCTGGTGGCTCAGCTGGTAAAGAATCCACCTGCAATGTGGGAGACCAGGGTCTGATCCCTGGGTTGGGAAGATCCCCTGAAGAAGGAAACAGCTACCCACTCCAGATTCTGGCCTGGAGAACTCCATGGACTGTATAGTACATGGGGTCGCAAAGAGTCAGACACGACTGAGCAATTTTCACTTTTCATCACTTTCATTCCAATATGACTGGTGTCCTTGTAAGAAGAGTAGATTAGGACCCAGAAAATGCAAACAGAGGGACAACCATGTGAAGACACAAGAAAGCAGCTGTCTGCAAGCCAAAGAGAGACGCCTCAGAAGAGGTTAAACCTGCTCGCTCCTTGATCTTGCACTTCCAGCCTCCAGAAGTGTCAGAAAATTAATTTCTGTTGTTAAAGCCACCCAGTCTGTGGTATTCTGTTGTGGCAGCCCTAGCAAACTAATACATCTTGGCTGTCTCAGTGGGCTGGTGTATACTATCTTGGAGTACATCCAGCACCATCTTATTCCTCAAAAACTGTGCTCACATACTTTGCCACTTTACCAAATACAGTTTTTGATGCTGCCAGGATGTTCTGTCTGCTCTAAATGAAGCAGCATTCATCATTGTCCCATGTGCTCAGCCTGAAAGCCAATTTTTATAAATTGGGGAATGAAATGACCTTGGTGTTCTGTGTACATACATGCTCAATCGCTCAGTCAGTGCCCTCATTCCATGGGTAGAAATCAATAATATGAAAGACAGCCTTTTTGGAAGGAAAAGGCAGTGCTTTTTAAGGTAGCTGCTCTTGAGATTTTCATGACACCTTTGTTGTTGAGGAATTTACAGTTTCCATCTCTATATCATTGTATTTCTTTCCTGATCCTGCCATGCAGTATGTGGGATCTTAGTTCCCTGACCAGAGATTGGACCCGCACCCCCTATGTTGAAAGCACAGTGTCTTAACCACTGGACTGCCAGGGAAGTCTATCTTTTTTAAGAACAACATTTCCTGTGGACCCTTTTTTTTTTTTTGCAAATTATGTATTTGTTTTACTTTTGGTGGCACTAGGTCTTCGTTGCTGCCTGTGGGCTTTCTCCAGTTGCGGAAAGTGGAGGCTATTCTCTAGTTGTGGTGTGCAGGCTTCTTGTTGCGGAGCATGGGCTCTAGGTGCATGGACTCAGGAGTTGAAGCTCTTGATCTCTAGAGTATGGGCTCAGTAGTTGTGTAGGCTTAGTTGCCCCATGGCATGTGGAATCTTCCTGGGCCGGGTATCAAACCCCTGTCCCTTGCATTGGGAGGTGGATTGTTACCCACTGGACCATCAGGGAAATCCCATTTCCTACAAATCTTGTGGCCAAGAATTCTAATATGTCCACCTCTTCTATTCATTTTTCTTAGAGTAGATCTGACAAATGATAAAGTCTCATGTTTGAAATCATAAGACATTTAACTGGGAAGAAGGCATTTCTTCAGTTGCAGGAAATAAAATGGTTTGTACTTGCTTATTTTTAGAGAATATTACTTCTTGGTTTATTAATTTTTGTAAGATTCTATTAATAATAGGATAATCATTTCCTTGAACATTTTGTATCATTTCTATAAGTGGCACTATACGTGGTTAATAGCCTAACCCCAAAACTAGCCATGTTTTCAAATGTGATTAATATTTCTGTCTTTTTCTTAATGCTCCATTAACTACTGCAAAGTAAGTGGTCCTACTGCCAAAAGGCTTTTCCATTAAATGGAAATACATTTACTCACATTGTGAATTAATTAAAGCCATATGGAACTTAGAGCAGAAGAGTCTAACTTACACATTTTGTTTTAGAAAATATGGAGCCATTTGTAGCCAACAGGACTCCCATATGCTTTCCCATCTTAAAAATACAGTAACAAGTGTTTCAGCTTTTTCTCAGCCATCGCAGTTTTCATGTGTATGATTACAGTGAGGTTCCGTTTCTGTGGTTAGTAGCAAGGGCTTTATACTGAACATCAAAACCTCTGGATGGAGGGAGATTTTTCAGTGGTTTTTCTTCTGATTCCATAAATCTCTGATATTTTAGAAAGTTGACCGTGGGGGCAGAGGGCCTGGCTGCATGGGTTGTCAAGGTGATGGACGGTCATATCTCTAGTCTCAAACAAATCATATGCTTTTTCAGTTCAACAGTGATGCTGAGGTACACAGGTGTGGGATAAGGAGGCCCATACACAAGAAGTTGCTTGTGCCAGGGTTCCTGTGAAGAAGAGGTGATAGAAGCTTGAGCAGTAGAACGCATTGAGGACTTTTGTCCTCTGCATATCCTCCCTTATTCCTCAGTTCAATAACTTATTTGTTGAACACCTACTGTGGGCCCACGGGCCAAGCACTCATGAGTACCTGAGCTGCATCTCCACATTATGATATAGCGGACAAAGAGGTGGCTGTGGTCCTCTCTTACTGCTCGCTCCATGGAAGGCCAGCTGGAAGGGTTGATGTCCATTTATGGGCATCCATGAAGGTACTTCCTGGAAGTTACTTGTCTCCAGAGGCACTGCTCCCAATTTTGCATGAAAAAAATTAAGGTCCCTTTCCTTTCTTTTCTGAAGACTAGGAGATGAGCTTTAAAACTTGTGCATCAGAATCCCCTGAAGGACTTGTTAAAAAACAGATTACTGGGCCACAGCCCTAGAGTTTTAGATTCAGTCGTTTGGGGGCGAGGCCTGAGAATTTGCATTTTTAACATATTCTCAGTTGGTCTGTTGGCCTCAGATCCAGACTTCTAGAACCACTGGGCCAAGACATAGCCCCAAGCAAGCAGAACCCTGTTATTCTCCACATACCATTCCAGGCCCTCTCAGCTCTTCTGTTCCCAAAGGTACCTCCCAAGAAGGCACATGAACCTCCTCCACGTGTCACCACCCAAGATCCCCATTTGAAAAAGAGAAGCATACTCAGAAGGTGGAGGTCTTCTATTATGGCTTCATCACTAATTGCAGGAATTGTATCTCCATCTTAATAACTGACGATTTGTTGAATACTTACTATATGCCAAACACTGTGGTGGACTTTGAATAATAATGAGTTAACATACACTGAGCGCTTGCCTGTGGGTTAAGCTGTAGTCATGGTCATTTCAATGGTCACTTGATTTTCACTAGAGTTCATTTTACAGATGAGGAAACTGAGGGATATAGATGCTGATAACTTGTGCAGAGACATATGACATATAGCTGGTGAATAGTGGAGCCAAAAATATGAAACTAAGAAAATGTGAGATCTTAACCATTAAGATATAGTACCTTTCAACATATGTCTGTGTCTATGTATCTTGTTGTTTAGTTGCTTAAGTCATGTCTGACTCTTTGTGATCCCATGGACCATAGCCTGCCAGGCCCTTCTGTCCATGGGATTCTCCAGGCAAGAATACTGGAGTGGGTAGCTGTTCCCTTCACCAGGGGATCTTCCTGACCCAGGGATCAAACCCGTGTCGCCCGAATTGGCAGGCAGAGTCTTTACCACTGAGCCACCTGGGAAACCCTCTGTATCTATCTAAGTTCCATTTAATCTTCCCAAGAACCTTAAAAAGTAAGCATTATTAGCCTCATCTATAGATGAGGCAGCTGAAGTTTAGAAATATGAACAACTTGCCCACCAGGTCAGGGTTGGATGGGAATGCAGGCTGGCTGATTCCTGAATACATGCTTCTGGTGTATAAAAGATTATATTTGCTTCAGCAGGTAAGACCACCCATTGTCCTCCCAGGGCTCATTGGCAGCCCTTGACCTGGCCAGAACCCCTCTCCAAAATGGCTGAAATGAATGGGGAAGATGAGTTGGGGCCACCGGGATTCATAGCACCTAAATGATAATGTCCCCACACCAAAGGGCTGGAATAGCTCCTCAAATTGACGGAAGATTGGCCAGAATTTCCCCAAGTGTCATTTAGTGTTGGGCCCTTGGTCCTCCAGATTAGGATGACTGCTCTGTAAGGGACCAACTGGACCCACATTTGGATCCATCAATTTTCAAGGACTTTCTCAGAGCCCAGAAAGTAACTTATTGCAAAATCAAGTGTCTCCCAATACTGCCCCCCTTCAGGACTGAAACACACCTTCTCCCAGATGGTGAAAAGTTGGTCAGGGACAGCTCACAGCTGTGTCCTTCTCCAGAAATTGCCCTTGACTGAAGAGAGACACTTCATCCAAGGCTATGTATGCCTCTTTGGGATTTAGGAGGATATCCCCTAACCAATGACTGGTTGCTGCCAGGGCATAAAGGCCCAGACTCCTGGTCGCAATCAGGATATTTCTGCCAGGTCATCCCAGATCTGGAGGTCCTAGGGTGACCAGCCATCCCTGGCTTGCCTGGGCCTGAAGAGTTTCCCAGGACTCAAGACTTGAAGTGCTAAGACTTGAGCAAACTGGGACAAGTTGATCACCCTAAGAGATCCCCCTGAGACTGTCTGAGGTCCATCTTCTCCTCCTGCCCACCACCTGCTTCCTTCCCTTCCCTTCCCTCATAGGTGTTGATTTCTAGGCCATTTCCTAATAAATTTCCCTCTAGTTGATCCCTATCTCAGAGTCTGCTGTTGAGGCTTTTCTTAGAACCTGTCAGGTTTTCCCTAACACTTGTGACACCCCAGACTAGGGGAACTGCTGGACGAGAATGCCACCTCCTGCAATTAACCATTCTTCCCTCACCTGCTGAAAGACTCATTGGATGAGTCCGGAGAGATGGTGCCAAAGTGGGTGGACAAAATGAAGCTAACGGGGATCACAGCCAGATACAGAATTCACTCAGCATCCCCAGTAGTTGAAATCTATTTGTCAGAGATGAAGTCACAGTATCTGAAGCAGAGTGGAGTAAAGCTATTGATAACTTGTGCTATAATGCACACTTCTAATTTTAACTTGTGGGGAAATGTGTTCATATTGAAATAAATTCTTAAAGACTCTCTACCCCAAAGTCTAGTCTGTCTGTCTGTCTCCCCCACCGCCACCTTCCTTTTCCTTTTCCAAAAAATTTTATTTTATTTTGGAGTATAGTTGGTTTACAATATCATGTTACTTTCAGATGTACAACTAAGTGATTCAATTATGCATTTTCATGTATCTGTTCTTTTTCAGATTTTTTTCCTATTTATGTTATTACAGAATATTGGGTAGAGTTCCCTTTGCCATTTAATAGGTCCTTGTTGATTATCTGTTTTATATGTAGTAGTATGTATTTATTAATCCTGACCTCCTAATTTATCCTCCCCCACCAACCATAAATTTGTTTTCTATGTCTGTGAGTCTCTTTCTGTTCTGTATATAAGTTCATTTGTATCATTTTAAGATTCCACATATAAGTGATATCAGATGACATTTGTTTTTCTCTTTGTCAGGGTTTCTGCCTTTGCCAGAATTTTTAACTAATAAAAATGTGTTTACTGAGCCTGACTCCCTAAAGCCGGGTACAACATGATTGAATTATAAATTTTGTATGACATGGGCTGTAATCAAGGTGGAGATCCTTACCAAGAAATAATTAGCTCTGAGGATAGAAAACTCAGCAGATGCATAATAATTAAATTGGCTCTCGGTTTTTATTTTATTGAGAACTCTAAGCTATATTGATTTTTCAGACCAGATGTGGATTCAAACCAGATGCTACCCCTTGCAGATCTTTGCTGAAGTGCTTATTAAAAAAAAAAAAAAAGGAATAATCTTGAAAATTCCTCCCTAGTACATTAACACATTTTGGAAAATCCCAACACTTGCAACTTCAAAGTACCTGACTTGGGGTTCTGAACTCCTCCAAGTGGGAGAAGTCAAGTGGGAGATGCTGGTCCTTCCAGTATCTGGTGGGTCTCCCAACATGGAGGGAAAAATCTAAGAAGAGAACCAGATGGGTGACGGTTTCAGTTTTGCCAGTTGTAAAGTTCTAGGGTCTGTTACACAACTATGAATACGATTAACACCACTTGAACTGTACAGTTAAAAGGCTAATGTTTATATTAGTGCTTCTGCTCTATTTTTAGAAAAAGACAGAGACTCGAGGCCAAACATGAGGTAGCAAATTACCTGCTGACTGCTGCTGCTCACAGGAGGGCTGTAGAGAAAACCTCCTTGCTCTGAATGGCTCCTTTCTCCCAGACCCAGTCTTCTTCCTAATATTCTGACCTTGATTCCCAAGCCCATACTTCAACTGTTCTTATTCCATCTCTCAGGACTACCTTACTCCTCTGCACCCCAGTAAATGTGTTCACTCCGTGGTGAATGGCCTCCCCTTGGGCTGGCATCTACTTTGAGTGGGACCTCCCTCATCCAGGCGACCCTCTTGTGTCTGAACCAGAGGCTACCAGCCACGCATGCTTCGGTGCTTCCAGCCCCATAGTCTTTCAGAAGGGGTTCTCGACCTGAAATGTGCCCTCCTGATCTTCAGGAAGTTAGACATACCCTCTCTTTTGTTCCCACAACCCCATTTGGACCCTCATCACGTTATCTTATAATTGTCTGTTTCACATTGCATCTGCTTACATTTCTGTCTCTTCAGCCAATACCTCAGCGTGAGCAACTTGAGGGCTGCAACTAGTATATAGTTGGGCTAGAAAGTTATTTTATTTTTCTATCTATGATGTGTGATGTGTGTATGTGCTCATTCGTGTCTGACTCTTTGTGACCTCATGAATTATAGCCCAACAGGCTTCTCTGTCCATGGAATTTTCCCAGCAAGAATACTGGAGTGGGTTGCCATTTCCTTCTCCAAGGGATCTTCCTGACCCAGGGATCAAACCTGTGTCTCTTTTGTCTCCTGCATGATTCTTTACCACTGTGCCAACTGGGAATCCCTCTTTATATGATAGCAGAGCTTATTTTGAATTTCACAGTTTTTGATCATCCTGATAAAAATTAGTTGATTCTGAAAAAAATATTGGTTTGTTATTGATTAAGCACATATCAATTTCAGAAGGCATTGTTCTGATTTTATATATGATACAAATATAAAAGTTATTAAATAGTTGTTATAAGGCAATTCTATTGATTGCCCCAAAGGGAAAAGTATGATAGTCTTCCAATACTTATCTACTATGGGAAAATAGATCTTTAAAATAAAAATAAAAGCTCACTGTTAGTGTAAATAAATGGACTGTGGCGTAAAAATGATTTTACTGTCAACATGCCTTATTCAGTCTCCTTTTTATTTATGTCACTTTTACTAAATTTACATCACCAAAAAAGAAACAACCCCAAATCTATTTGTTGTCAACTTCTTTTAGCTTATTGTTGACATGACAATTCCAAAGACATTTAGAGCTTTGACTTTCTAAGAAAAGAATATGAGCTAGGTAGAATGCAAGATTTGTTTTTGTTTCTTTAACTTCTGTATTTATCAAAGTTATATTTCTGTGTGCAAAGTTATAATGAGCATAAAATGCACATATAATATTTTTACAGATTTATATAAAAACCAAATGTCTCCCTTGCCATTTGCTCCCTTTGAGAAAAATCACTTTCTCCTTTTCTTAGCTGATTTATTTTTATTTAACTATTCTATTTCTCTAAATAGCATGTTTCTCTCAGTAATTGCTGCTTCTTGATTTTTTGGCTCAGGCATAATTAACTGACTTCCCACTGTGGAAAATGAGCATTTAACATCCCCCCTTTCCCCAGTGTTCTCCTTTATTATGGCTATATAAATACTATACAGTGGTGAGCTTTGTTGTAAAACATGGTTACTTTTCCTTGTATATACTTTTGATTCTCCTGTGATTGGTAACTGCATAGGAATTTGTATTGGCTTGGTAAGTTTTCTGTGTCCTTAGCATTAAATATTAATTAAACACCATACTTTTTAGCAACTGTCTGAATCTCTTTTCAAGAGGTCCAGTCACACCCATTGCTCTACAATGTTCATTTTTCTTCTAGAAATCTCTTGAAGCTTTCTCATCTGTGCTTCTCCGGTTGTGTTGTCTTCTGCGCCTTCTACACTGCTGCCTCTGCCCTGTACCGATCTCCTAGGGCGTGTATTTAGAGATTTCTTCATCAGGAAAGCATACCCTTAAGTGGCTTCCAAATTATGAAGATGAGATGGTAAGTCTTTGAGACCTTTTCATTTGACTAATAAATTTGGCTGAGTACAGAATTCTCGGTGGGAAATTGTTTTTAAAGCATTGTGCCTTTGTTTTCGAGCTTCCAGGAATGCTGTTAAACAGTCTGAAAGTGTCCCAGTTTCTGAGTAGTGGAATGTGACCTGTTTATTCTCTCTCTTGCTCTCAGTCTGTCTCTGTTTCTCTCAGCATGTATCTAGGATCTTTTTATACTCAGGATGCTGAATTTCTTGATGATGGGTCCTTGTGTGTTTATTTTTATCCATGACCCTATTTGCTCTGTCAATTTTTTCCATTTAGAAGCATATGTCCTTTGATTCTAAACATTTTCTTTAATTATGTCGTTGATGGTTTTTTTTGCCTCTGTTTTTATCTTTTGGAGCACCTCTGATTTGGCTTTTTGATGTGTTGAACTGCTCTTTTCATTTTCTTATTTTCCTGTGTCATTACTTTTTAAAGCTCCTTTCTGGAAGACTTCTTGAAATATGTCTCCCAACCCAACCATCAAGGTTTTCATTTGTGCTGTAATTTAAAAACAATTTTTTTTAAAGAGGCATAGTTACCTTCTTAATGTTGTGTTTTTATGATAGCTTGTTCTTGTTTCATGCTTGCAATATCTTCTCTGGTGGTATTAACAATAGACTTTTAAGGTTTTTGGTTTTCTGATTTGTCCTCTCCGTACAAAGCCACTGTCATATCTAGGCGGCATTTTCTCTGGTAGGTGTATTGGTCTCAATATTGTGTGTTAGAGACCTTCCTCAGATATCTGGTAATTCTTGATATACACTCATACTGAAGATTGTGAGATTAAGTATGTTACTTATTAGAAGCTCTGGCCAATCAGAGCCTCTCATCCCCCTGAATGAGTGATTAATTCAGGGATGAGCATATTGTCCTACGCTGGGTTGATGTGTATTCTCTGAGGATTAGGAAAAATGACTCTGCATTCCCAGTGTTACTAAGCTAGAAGGATGTGAATTTTGATTTGCTGGTGCCATCTTGACCCATGTGTAGAGAGAGATCTCAGGAGATGGGGAGACAGAATGTAGATGACATCACTCGCAGCCCTGGATCTGATTAATTACACATCTTTTGACTCCTCCCTAACTTTAGTTACTGTACCCCCTTGAGTTTTTTTCTTGCTTAAATTATTCTGAGTTGGGTTTCTATGACTTTGAACTGGAATTTTTTTTACAGATATGATGTCTTTCACCATGTTTCTCTGTCCGCCTGAAAATAATACAATTTATGCCACCTACATATGCAAAGGGTCATCAACTATTCATTATTTCACTTCAGCTTTCTCATAATGGCTTATATACCCTCTGAGCACTAGTGTGTCATCCACTGTTCAATATAGCAACAGTGAGAATGACTCTATGGAGACAGACACAAAAATACCATCTGCAAGTAACAATGATGATAGATTCACATTTCCTCTGAGGGCTACCTCCTCTTTCTCAAGGGTCTCATTCACTGCCTGGCTATTAAACAGGGAGAAATTGTGCCCAAGATTATTCACTGATTACTTATTTTTCATTCTTACTGATTTCCTCATGATGGCATGTGTATTAATGCCTCTTTATCTTAGAGTGTTTCCTCATTTGGCTTGTTTGTGAGAATAGGGCAAACGTTCCTTATTTATAATGTCCTTATTTACCGGGTTCAACTGGTTTGATATTACCACTTTAAAACTCATGTTTCTTACACAGTTTTCAGTTACTCTTTTTAGCAGATAGTGGATAACTTCTCTATTTTTTTTTTTGTACACGAACTCTTTATTGATTCAAAGAATATTCACTGAGCATTCATTAACTGAATACCAGAAAATGTTCTAAGGTCTCAGTATAAAATAGTAACAAGTCAACTTCTCAATTTGAGAAGTCTATCTGTTGTTTCTCAAATTCCAGTTTAGATTCCTCTAAGAGAAATGAGAACTGAGAATATCATAATCATACTTTTTTTTTTATTGAGCCATGTCTGAATATGAAATATCTTTAGCTTCCCAGGGCTTCTAAAGATAGCTCTCATAAACTTCATATTCTTACAAAATCAGGTTGCTGTGGAAAGCAGTGGAGAGTGTCTCACACTTCTCTGTCCACAGGGCCTGATGCATTTTCTGTGTCCATAAAAAGAAGCCACATAATAATGACTGATTTCTGAGGAAACCAGATCTGAAAGAGACACATGCACCCCAATGTTCATCGCAGCACTCTTTATAATAGCCAGGACATGGAAGCAACCTAGATGCCCATCAGCAGACGAATGGATAAGGAAGCTGTGGTACATATACACCATGGAATATTACTCAGCCGTTAAAAAGAATTCATTTGAATCAGTTCTAATGAGATGGATGAAACTGGAGCCCATTATACAGAGTGAAGTAAGCCAGAAAGATAAAGAGCATTACAGCATACTAACACATATATATGGAATTTAGAAAGATGGTAATGATAACCCTATATGCAAAACAGAAAAAGAGACACAGAAGTACAGAACAGACTTTTGAACTTTGTGGGAGAAGGTGAGGGTGGGATGTTTCAAAAGAACAGCATGTATATTATCTATGGTGAAACAGATCACTGGCCCAGGTGGGATGCATGAGGAAAATGCTCGGGCCTGGTGGGCTGGGAGGATTCAGAGGAGTCGGGTGGAGAGGGAGGTGGGAGGGGGGATCGGGATGGGGATTACGTGTAACTCTATGGCTGATTCATGTCAATGTATGACAAAACCCACTGAAATGTTGTGAAGTAATTAGCCTCCAACTAATAAAAAAAATGGAAAAAAAAGAAATTGATAGAGAAACTAGACTTTAAGCAATCAAAATCAATTCACCTTCAAAGAAGATAAAGTATCGAATAATTCAATATATATACATGGAGATATGTATATAAAAGTGAAAATAAAAATTTAATCCTTAAAAAATAATGACTGATTTTACTTGGAAACAGTTTTTCCTGTCAAAAATATTCTTAGTGATTTGTTTAATCAGCCTTCCTGATTCTGAACACATTGGGAAGATGGTGTTTATCATCTTTACTAGTTGATTCCATCACATGTTAGCCTCTGGGCATGCTCACATGATCCTGGGACTGGAGGAAAAAGAGACGATCATTCATTGTTTCATGCTCTACAGTAAGTGTCGAAAAAGCAAGAAATAGGCTCTTATCTCAGAGCCAGGAGTTGCTTATAGGGCCAGAATTTTTAAACAAGGAACTGGGTGTCACCAAAAAGAGGCAATGCATTTAGAGATTCTGAAGAAAAGGACCAGGCACCCCTCAAACATCACCACCTGAAGGTTAAGCCCCAAGGGCACTCTTCAGTCCTTACCTGTCTCCCCTCCTGCTCCTCTGTCTTTTTTATATGACTTCATCCCACTTTTTCCTTTTTATGTTTGGTGCATTTTTCCATTTTAAATATTTCTCTTTTCCATCTCTCCAAAAATATGACTCTCTGGCTAAACCCAGTCTGATTATTTTTTCTTTGAGCCTTGTCTGATTTTTAAAATACTTGTTGACTTTTCAGTCATTTCATCTGGAGGCAAGTACAGTATGCATCTTAATTTAAGGACAACTTGGTAGTATCACTACAATGAAACAAATGAAGAATGATACACAAGCACAGACAAAATGTTAATAATGGAGACAAACCCAGTCTAAAAGTTTCCTTTACCTTTTCCCAAGGATTCTGGGAACTACCTCCTTCTACCCACAATGATGCATTTCTTTAAAATTTACACCCTCTTATCCTTCTAGCTAGTGAAAGAGTGTTATAGAGTTGGATCTATAAAGCAATGTGAAATTTCTTATCTTTAGAAAACACAGTGTCATGAAATCTGGCTGTGCAAAAGAAGCAGATTCATCTATACCAATGTCACTGTCATGGTGCCTGGTGGCCCAGAGGCAGAAGGTTTCTGGTTACATGATCATAAGGCTATAATCTAAGTCTCTATTGCCTGTGAAGTGACCATGTGGTGGTTAATAAAAAGAATAGCCTTGGCATCAAGAGGTTGTGCCTCTAGATTTATAAAATTTAGATTAGATCATTGTAAGGTCTTTCCCAGCTGTAACATTTTATGTTTTAGATCAATATAGCTGTGCCCTCTTGGAGAAATTTTCTCTCTTCTTATTCTCAGTTTTGAAGGGGGAAAAAAAATCCTCATTTTGCGAAAAGACTTTTGTGAGGCCCACCCCCCATTTTATAGAACATAAGACCCTTCCCTTCAATCCATCCATTACACCCCTCTTCTTCCAGGAATAGTGGGAACATTAGGTTGACTAAACCCTATAATTCTAAGCTTTCTTGGCTTAATATTGTTCTGTGGAGTTAAGAACTCTGAATACCCCTGTGGACACTCTCCCATCTTTTTTTTCCAAGAGGATTTTATTCTTGACCCACAGGAGTTGGAGTAACTCAACAATAAAATGTTGAGGATTTCATAGTAACTACTTCTCTATGCCATAGACGGTTTTCCTCAGTACAGAGTCTTCATCAGGCAATGTGACAGGGAACATTTTCACTGGCAAACATTTTCAGTTTCACTTAGGGATGGTGTATGGGGAGACACAAGCTGACTTTATGTTTCAATATTATTAGATAAGTTTCTGCCAGACAGTTTTTTTCTTGAGGTAAAAACCATTCCGACATAGGCACTTGGGTTTTATTCATCTCTGAAATTACTCTCATAACCAGTTTGAGAAGAGGGTTTAAATACAACTGGATTATTTTCCCTCTAGTCACTACTTTCAACCACGTCCTGTAATATCTCCCTTCCTTGGCACATAATGAATCACTTATTGGTAGGCTGGGCAATTACCTTCTGGGGCCTATCAGTTACTTCAAGACCAGCCCAGGTTAAAGCTTCAATCTCAGACATCATTTATATAGCTCATCTCCTTCAGCATCATGATTACAACCAGTGGATGGGAGCTTAATCAGCTCTGAAGACATGGTTTTCCCCACTCAACCTTCCAGAACTAACTAGAGAGAGATGGGAGGAGAGACAAGGAAGGAGACAAGTGCTCTTGACTTAAGATGGCTGTTGTCATGCTCTCTGGCTCTCATAACGTCGCTAGATATCTCTGATCGTTGATAACCCTGTGGTAGACATCCAAAGGAGATGGATCCTGGCTCTCTGGTGGACTGGGAGTTCAAGGGTATGAGATCTTGCGGATAAAGTTCAGGGCCTCTCTCACTGCCCAAAACCCTGAAAAGGTTGACACATTCAACTTTAGCCCTGTTCAGCCTCTCACTCCCCCACCCCAGGTGTTCCTGAGGTCACCTCGCTGAGTGCTTGTCTGGCATATCAACAGGATGGGTCCAATCCCCTTACTGCCTTAGTATAGGTCCCCAAAAACATACTCTTAGATGAGAAATGCAGAAAAGGAGTGGGAAATGAGATGGAGCAACGAAGCCAGCTGGAGCTCAGTTTCCAGCCAGTGTAGAATATGGGCCTTAGAGTTTTCCTGCTCGTGAGGAAAGGGAAATGAGTGCTCTGTAGGCATCCTCGTCAGTGATGAGTTGAGAATTATTCTCACAGATGTAAACTTCACAGCATCTTTGGCCCATGTGAGCATGGCAGGTTGGACTCCAGTGGCCAGAGGAAGCTCTTCGGCAAAGAGCCACAGAGGTAGAAGTTGGTGGTGCCCTTCATGGCACCATCTCCAATCTCATCCCCATAGGGTCCACAATGGCGACTGCACTGCGTCAGGCTTGAGCTGTGACACACGCCTCACTCCCTGACTCAGTTGAGAGGGACAGTGGCTTAGTGGACACATTCTCCCCAGGGCAGGAGGTACAGACTCCCAGAGGGGTGGGAGAAAGCTCGCCAGGCCATTTAGGGCCTAACCTTTGAACTCACTCCCTGTCCCTCTGGCCTGTTCTTCAGTGGTCAAGTTCAATACTTATAGGGGAATGGGAAGCATACCACATCTCCCATGGAAATACAGCAGGAGGCAGAGGAGGTGACTACCTGGTCAACAGTAATGGCATTTCCCACCCACTCTTTCCAAGCAAGGAAAAGATTGAAGAGCCTCAAAATGAATAGTAACAAATGTCTAGAGAAAACAAAGACATAGCTATTGTGCTTGCTGGTTTAAGATAATACTGATTACCTTCAAGCATGTATTTGTACCAGAAAAGAGGAGACCAAAATAAGATTTTAGGTAGTTACTAGAATTCTTTTAATGTATTAATTTATTAGTAAATAATAAGCACTTATCACATAATATAGCATTATAATAATTCATGTATGTATTTATTACAGTAAACTATTAAAAAGTAATAACTCGGCAGCTGGTGTGTGCAGCTCTCTGTCAGGGCTTGGCAGAGACAAAAATGAGATCAGGTCAGAGCCAGAGGAGAGATTCAGAGAGCATCATGGAAAAGACAAGTGACTTTTTGGTGGAAAAGAAGAAAAACCATTATGAAGACAAAAAGAGAGGGGTTAGCTACAAAAGAACATTTCCTAAGTAGGCGGGAGTTCATTTTAGCCGAGGGACCTCTAATGCTGAAAAGAGAATGCCAAGTGTGGCTAGTAACTTCAAAAATGCATTTCTAAGCCCTATGGGGCAAGATCCCAAACTAATTATTAGTTAAGATAGTAACAATTATTAACCATCATTAATTTTGTCATGAAAATCAATATCTGATATTTTCACTCTCTTTATTTTCAGTGTCCTCTTCCCCTACACCCTTAATTTAACAAATCAAGGCCTGAAATAACAAGAATAATGTGGTTCAGATGTTAAGAATCCACCTGCAATGCAGGAGACCTGGGTTCGATCCTTGGGCTGGGAAGATTCCCTAGAGAAGGGAAGGCTACCCACTCCAGTATTCTGACCTGGAGAATTCCATAGACTCTATAGTCCATGGGGTCGCAAAGAGTCAGACATGACTGAGCATCTTTCACTTTCAAAGACAGCAAGCTGAATAATAGCTTCCAAAGATGTCCCTATCTGAATCCCTGGAAACACCTTACATTAGAAAGGTATTGGGTAGGTGTGATTAAGTTTAAACTCTTGAGTGTGGAGAGCATCCTGGATTAGACAGATGGACTCAGTGTGATCCACAAGGGTTCCTATAAGGGGGAGACAGGGGGAGATCAAGGTTCTGTGAAGGAGGAGGCAGAGATAGGAGAGATGCAACCAGGAGCCAAGAAAAAGAGGAAAGCTCCCAGAAGGTGTAAGAAAGAGGCAAGGAGCAGATTCCTCCCTGGAGCCTCCAGAAGGTCCCAGCCCTGTCAGCACCTTCATTGTGCTCCTTTTAACTCACTGCAGACTTCTGACCTGCGAAGTATAAGATAATAAATTTGTGTTGTTTTAAGCCACGAAATTTGTGGCCATTTATTACAGCAGCCTTAAGAAACTAATATAATGAGCAGCATTTATTGGGTGTGCCCTGTGTGCCGGGCACTGTGCTGGGTGCTAGGAGGTGTCCTGTCTCCTTACCCCATGTTACAATCAGGGAGCTTGTCCCCAGCTACACAGCTGCTCTGTGCTGGGAGTCAGGACTCAGATCTGGACCTCAGACCCTGTATTGTTCCCATCCTGTTAAGAATCAGAGCTCTACTGTTCTCCATTAAAAGGTGCCAGAGCCTCTTAGAGAAACTGCTGATTCTAGAACTGGAGCAGGGAAGACCAGGTAAGACAAGATGAGCCTGGAGCGTCTTGCAGTGCCACAGAACAAGGAAGTAGTCAAAAACAAAGATGGCGGCACGTGAAGGGACATGGGAGCCAGGCTGAACATGTTCTCGATGGCCAAAGCTGGAAAAATTTGAGCCACTAAATAAAGTAGTATTGGGTTATAACCCTAGGTGGAAATTAAACAGCCAAGCACCCAAATAGAAAGAAATGATCAAATAAATATATAGAGGAGAAGGGACATACCTTCCTTATAGAAGGGTTTCAAATAATATTTTTAAATACCCACCTCCTCCTGGAGGTGTAGTTTAATCCCCGACCCCTACCCCAGTGTGGACTAGGTGTAGTGACTCATTCTAATGGATGGAGGATGGAAAGGGCAAAGTGATAACTTTACAGTGGAGAAACCTGGTGAACAGCACCTTATCCAAGTGGGCAAAGTTAACATCACCCATGATAAGTCATGTGGAATTATGTATGCCCTGGTGTGATGTGATGAGAAGGGTACTTCACCTGTGTGGTCCTTTCCTCCAGAATCTGTATCTCTAGTTCAAATTATGAGAAAACAGACAAACTGAAATTGAGGATTAAGAGCAAGGAAAGTGTGAGAAACAGACCAAAGAGCCTAGGGAGACATGACAGCTAATTCAATGTGGTATATTGGACAGGATCCTGGAATGAAAAAAGAGACATTAGCCAAACACTGGGGAAATCAAAATTTTAAAAAAAAGAAAGCAAAATGAGAAGGTATGTGGGGTGGTGATCTGAAGAAAGATGAACCATGGTTATAAAACACTGTGTTACTGTTTATTCTTCATTACAAAGCAGCAACAATTTGATGGAGTATATTGGCCTTTCCTATGTGTCACAGCACCGGAAGAAGTGAAGTAAGGCAGGTTATATTGGCCCCAATTTACCATATAATTCAATGCTCGCAATTTACTGGGCACAGTCCTAAACAGATTCGATTAGAACATCATGTTACTTGTTTAATCCTTACAACAACCCTGTAGGGTAGTTTCAGTTTTCATCCCTGTTTTCCAGAGGAGGACTCTATGGCAAAGAGAGGTTAATTGACTTGCCCAAGGTAACACAGTGAGTGGAGAGGCCTGACTATGAGCAGAAGTGGTTGGCTCCAAGACTTGCCCATAACCACTAAGCTATAGTATTTTAAGTCTTTGGGGTTCATAGAGACTAAATGATTGGCTCAAAGTCACAAAACCAGTTCTTTCAGGACTGAGACTAGAATTGAAGTCTCTTCATTTCTAGTTCAATGCTTTACCCCTATTTCCAGGCACCACAATCCACAGTCATTTTCCAAAGCTCAGCAAAACTTAGAATATCAGGAGCTAATCTGAACTCTCAATGGTCAAAACAGGAACCATTTGAAAAACAAAATAAAGTAGTATTGGATTCTAACCCCAAGTGTGAAATAAATAGGCATGCATCCACACTGTTATCAGTAAATGATTGAATAAATCAAGTGGAAAAGAAGATAATTCTTTGACTTTCACTCAGCCTCAATAGCTCAAAAACAGGTAAGACGTCTATTAATAAATTGCACCTATTTGTGGTCCCAGGTTGAAAGTTGAATAGAGAGAAAAATTTTGTCTCTGGTTTAGTTGCCCAACAGGATTCCCATGATTGTCTCAGAGCTTATGGCAGTTCAAAATTTCTTAGGCTTTACAGATATTGTCCTGATAGTTCTTGACCTTTGTCCATCCTTGAGGTTACCTTTACTTACACTGACTTTGTACTTAGTATCATTTGGCACCCTTGGGAGTGTTACCTTAATATATGTTCTCTGTAGTTGGACAATAATGTTGATCATCACCAGCTGTTGTCCTCTTCAAAATATTTCATTTTAAAATGGAAAAATGACTTTAAAGATTTACAGGCTTTGGGAATGCTGTTAAGATTTTTTTTTTGAATCTTGAAACTATATCCCCTGGTGGTGTATTTAGACTGACTCAAAGAAAATGGGGAATACTAACGGTGATCATATTTTCTTTTAAAAACACATTAATATGTCGGGTTTTCTTGGGTTTTCATGGAAAATGGGTTGAATCTCTTAAATGAGAAAATTACCACTTGGATTCTTGATTCCATTGTACTATGATCTGAAAATAATCAAACTGAAGAAAGGCATTTCCAAATATAGCAGCAATTGTAATAAACGTAAAATTTGTAAAGGGCATTTCCATTTCCAAAATATTCTTATTCGTGTTTTCTTCCAAGTCTCACAAAAACTCAGTGAGTTGGTATTATTACCTTTCTTTTTATAAGTGAAGAAATGACTCAAGTTCACTCAATTAGTTGTGGGCTAAGCTAAGATCCCATCATTTCATATTACCTTGAGTCCTTAAAGAGAGAAAATTGTAGTAAGGCAAAATCTTGGCAATATGTCAATAATCATTGCTTTGACACATACAACATATTAATTAATTCTTTTTAGATATGCCACTTTCATCAAAATGACAACAAGCATTCATGAATTTATTATGGAAATAGAAGATGAAATAAAATCAAGATTAATAGTGGCCATTTATTATGATTTTACCCACATTTCATAAGTGGGAATTTAAAAAGTCATTGTGATGCAAAGGTCTACCATAACATGGTGAGATAAGAGATCAAATCTCTCAAGGATAAGTTTTGTAAAACAAAAGATCACAGTGCCTTAAGAGTACCTAGCATAAAAATTGGCTTTTAGTAATCACTTTTCAAAAACAGTAAATGATGCATGGTGAGGGTGGGATTTTTGGTCTTGGACTCCAGCCTCCGGGACTTATTTGTTGGGAAGTTTAATAGAGATGATAAATTCTTTTTTGCAAGGTTGTTATGTTAGAAATGAGAAAATTTCTTTCCCTTGTCTAATACACTATCTGGCACTCAATAATCATATTTTTGTTTATATCTTTATTAAATCATTGAATGTCCAGCTATCTGCTTTAGGTAATCTATGAATAAAAGCATTCTTTTCCCCAGAGTAGAAAATGTCAACCTTGAGCTTTGTTCTTTCTCCGGAGTTGCTAACATCCAAAGCTTTCAAAATTAATGTGCCAGAGAATTACTTGTTTAATGCTCGTAAAACCACTTCTTATTCTATTTACTTGGAAATAGATTCCAGGGGATGAGGGTGGGGAGAAACATCAGACAATAGGGCAGGAGGAGAATCTTCTCTAAATATGATATCAAGGAAGTGTGACGAGTATTGAACCAGCAGGTACTTCAGATGAAGAAGTACACACTTTTCAAATGGTGATGAAAGTCACATAAAGCAGAACAGTAGAGACAAGTCCAAGCTGTAAAAGTCTTAAGATGTAGAAATGTGAGTTCCAGCACATTCAGCCTCCACTTTCACACCTGATAGGAGTTTTATTCCAGTAACCATGGATACTCATAAAGTGGAAGAGATGAGAGAAGAGTAAGGTTAAGCTCTACTAAGGCCGGGACTGGTAATAGAATAGAATTTCCTTTTGCTTTGAAGATTTAAATTTGCATAAACACTGATCTATGGTGCAGTCATTTGGTGCAAGCTACTTCTGTGTATATATTTTACCTGTATCAGGACTATACTTTGAACAGGTAGGTAATAATGTCTTACCATCTAAAAAGACAAAACTTCTCATAGAAAAATGTATACTAACTGGTGGAGGAAGAATGCGAATAATATGGGGGAGTTGGGATATTCGAGTAAGAGGGGAAGTCAATTAAGCATAGCATATCAATCTTAAGATGCAGTACAAATCACAGTATTTATGAGAAGGACACACAATTACAGCCAAGGATAAAAAAATACGGGAACTTCTCCCCAGCATAAAGCGATAAGTGAGTCCAAAAAGCTGAATTGTGTTACCGCATTATGAATGAATCATTTGGTGCAAGCCTATGCAGCTAGCTGACCACAGGCCCATTCTTTTTTTTTTTTAATTTTTACTGGAATATAGTTGATTTACAATGTCATTAGTTTCTGCTTACAGCAAAGTGAATCTGTTATACATATATCCACTCTTCTTTTGGATTCTTTCTCCACATAGGTCATTACAGAGCATTGAGTCGAGTTCCCTGTGCTATACAGTAGGTCCTTATTAGTTACCTGTTTCGCAAACCCATTCTTGTCCTTGCTCTGGTTTAACATCACCTGTTGACAGTTATCTTCTCTGACTTGGATATTGATGGGGATGATTCTGGCTTCCATGGGTGATTCTGAGACTCTGTTAGATGGTGCCGCTTTTGTCAACCCAGGGTGGGAGAGCTGATCCAAGAGAGCACTCAGGTCACAAGGACGTTCCTTCTACCTCTGCTTCCCACCTTTCAAACAACCCTCTGTTTCCTTGGAGATTCACAGGTTTTAGGTGCATTTCAGAAGAACTAAAGAGCCTCTTGAGGAAAATGAAAGAGGAGAGTGAAAAAGTTGCCTTAAAACTCAACATTCAGGAAACTGAGATCATGGCATCTGCTCCCATCACTTCATGGCAAATAGATGGGGAAGCAACGGAAACAGTGACAGACTTTATTTTTTTAGGCTCCAAAATCACTGCAGATGGTGATTGCAGCCATAAAATGAAAAGACGCTTGCTCCCTTGAAGAAAAGCTATGACCAACCTAGACAGCATATTAAAAAGCAAAGACATTAATTTGCCAACAAAGATCCATCTAGTCAAAGCTATAGTTTTTCCAGTAGTCATGTATGGATGTGAGAGTTGGACTATAAAGAAAGTTGAGTGCTGAGAATTGATACTTTTGAACTGTGGTGTTGGAAAAGACTCTTAAGAGTCCCTTGGACAGCAAGGAGATCCAACCAGTCCATCCTAAAGCAAATCAGTCCTGAATATTCATTGGAAGGACTGATGCTAAAGCTGAAACTACATACTTTAGCCACCTGATGTGAAGAACTGACTCATTTGAAAAGACCCTGATGCTGGGAAAGATTGAAGGTGGGAGCAGAAGGGGATGACAGAGGATGAGATGGTTGGATGGCATCACTGACTCAATGGACATGAGTTTTAGTAAACTCCGGGAGTTGCTGATGGACAGGGAGGCCTGGCATACTGTAGTCCTTGGGGTCACAAAGAGTCAAACATGACTGAGCGACTGAACTGAACTGAACTGAACCGAGGTGCCCTTATTTTTCTCACGTGCCCATGAGTCAAAAATGAATTCAGACAAGCTAGTCAAAACAAGTCATCTTTCTGGCCATTTACTCGTGGGTGGGTGTATCACCTATGCCTGTTCAATCTGAGTGCATCTCAGGACTTCTTTGGGGAAAATCTGAAACACAAACCTTCTCTCCTTATGGATACTGTGGAATGCAAATGTGAAGACTGGAACTTCCTCTGCATCTTACCGTTATGGGGAAAGCCTGTCTTGGAAGAAGGCTGACTCTTGAAAAAGGGAAGAGCTGAGGAGATGACCGAGAAATGGATCCAGAGCACTGCTCAGACCACACCTAAAGCGTGACATTTAGTCCAGTGAGCTCTCTGCTGTAAACTCAACAGATAATTTTCCTTTTATTTCAAGGAGCAAATCGAAATTATTAGACAGCCCATCATCAAATTTGCAAGCCAAATTTACAGTGGCAAAATGTCTTTTCCTTTTTAAGTCTAGGTGTCACCCATGCTCTGGATCCAGGTCTTTCTCTCTTTCTGTTAGCATTCAAACTCACACCTCTCCCAATTCAAAATCCCTCTTGCTAGCCAATTTTTGTCTAATGGATGCTTTATTTTTCTTCCCCCTCTCACACAAACTTGTCAAAAGGATGCTCAATACTTTCCATTTCTTCACTGTCCTCTCTCACTCCACATTTTATTCTACAACTTCCATGTCATCAAAACTACTTTTTACCAAGATCATTGGTGACCTCCATGCTGCTAAATCCAATGGACAGTCTTCATACTTCTGACTTAATATCTCACTTCCTACCTTTGATGATGATGTACTCTTTCTTTAAATTAAAAAAATTATTATTTATTTATTTTAATTGGAAGATGATTACTTTACAATATTGTAATAGTTTTTGTCATACCTCAACATGAATTGGCCACAGGTACACATGTGTACACCCCCATCCTGAGACCCCCTCCCACCTTCCTCCCCCACTGCATCCCTTGGGGTTGTCCCAGAGCACCGGCTCTGGGTGCCCTGCTTCATGCATCGAAGTTGCACTGGTCATCTGTTTTACATATGATAATGTACATGTTTCAATGCTTATCTTTCTTTAGCTTATATGTACCATGCTTTTCTGGCCACTCTAAGGCTCTCTCCTTTTAATCATTTCTTAAATGCTAGAGTTCTTGAGACACGGACTCTAAACCCTCTTCTCTTCTTCATCCTTACTCTCTGCCTGAATGATCTTACCACTTGCCATGACCTCATTGTTGTCTGTATGTCAGTGGCTTCAGACTGGTTCTCTCTCTCTCTCATGAGCTCCAGATACATTTATTGTCTCAAGGGCATATTAGGCTAATTGTATCGAAACTTGAACTCATCATTTTCACCTCCAAAATCTGCTTATCCTTCAGTGTTTTGTACCTTGGTAACAATCCTTCCATAATGTTGCCAAATGCTAAAGGCAGAAACCTGAGAGTCAAAGAATGCGCTAACCATACCAGACAAGGTTGTGAACTGCAAGCAATTCTTCAGAGTCCAAAATTTTAGAGGTGGAAAATTTTTAGGCAGTGTTACGTTCTAAAAGATGACTAGGAGTGTAGAAGTCTTAAGTGGATGGGGAAGTGAAGATCATAGATTGAGAAGGTTAAGACAGCTTTGACTTTAACGTGTTGGAAGTTTCTACATCATTCTAGAAAAAGCTTAACTCTCTGCATACATTTAATCAGAAACAAGCATTAGTTTTTCTTAATTAACATTCCCTTGGTGCAAACTGTTTTGCCAGGAGTTAGTGGACACATGGTTCTAAATGATTTCCAGCAACATGCAAATGAATTCTGAGACAAATAGAGACATTCTATAGTGTTAAACATGAAACTGCATACTTCTTTTCCCCAATTAGGAGAAAATGAATTTTTTTTCCTCCTAACCTTGCCCTTTGAAGGTAGAGCTAATTTAAAAGCTCTGGTCTCTTAGCAACCATAGCTGATTCACACATTTAGCGTGGATAGTAGATGTGCTTTTCTGGAAAGATTTGAAGTTACTGTCTAAGCTTCCCAGAGAGTGTTTTTGAAATGTATTTAAACAGGATATAGCAAGGTATTTTAACAGAGATAAGAGTACTTTCATCTCAGTAGTCATCTTCTTCTTCTTCTTCATCATCTTCATGACAAATCTATTCCGTTTCTTCACTTCCCACTCTTACCTGGTTGCAGTGGTAGAACACACGTTTGCTTGCTTTAATTAAGGGATTTGCATTGAAATTTGGTCTCCTTTGCTGCTCACAATAAAATGTTAGGAAGTTGTTATCCATTACAATACTGTTCTCCTAGCCACTATACCGGTTGACGGTTGACGCACAAGTGCATTCTGACTAAAGGCCCACTCCTTTGTTCAGAGTTCAACTTCTAAACTGCTTAACTCAAGAGTCACAACCTTTGTTGAAAACTCTCTTATCACACTCAAGGTTTTAAATTATGGTAGTAGAGAAAGCTGTCAAAAAACGGCTCAGTTAGCTGTTTGTGGGAACTTTAATCCTGGCTGCGTGTTTTGTTTTGTTCTTTTTCCAGGCAGAAATACACATTCATGTAATTGCTTTCAACATATATCAGTAAGAAGAAGGTTAAAAGTTCTCAAGTTTGATTTTTGTGTTTACCCCATAGGCTCCAACACTTAGATGGGGGCTTTCAAATTGATTGAAGTTGATTTCTTTGCTTTTCCTCCAAATAATGAATGGTATAAGTGCATGGTCAGTAGTTCAGGGAAATTAATAAAAAGAAAAAGACATCCTTACAGGCAATACAGAAAGAGCACAAAGAACCAGAGGGAGAGGTCATGCAGTTTTCAAATCAGCTCAAGGACAGTGCTCAAAGCAGAGGAGGAAATTCATTAGAGGATAAAGTTCCTCCCAGGAGTAAGAGATTCCTGGAACCATTGACAGTCTGTTGGTTCTATTCAGTCACCAGTTTTTCTGTTCCTTTCCTTCTTAACTGCAGCATCTTCTAGTCATACTCTGGTTGATAACTGTAATGAAATAAGATCAACGATATTCCCTTGGTCTCTCTTGGTTCTCTTTTGCCTCGCCTGGTTTAATTCATGAACTATCTCAAGCACAAGCCCAGAGTACCCTAGGCATTCACTAAATACTTATGGCAGAAATAAACTCATCTTTCTGAAATACCAGTAAAATAAGTTTACTATTTTATCTTGTGAGACAACATACAAAATGTGCATAAGACGTAAAGATTTAATTTAACAAATTATTGAAAAGCATCAGTGTGTCTTCCCTGCAGGTCAAAACATAATATGGCATCTGCTCCTGAGAAGGCCTTATCTGGCTCTTCCCAATCCTAAACCCACCCAACCTCCTGCCAGAGACCACTGTCCTGACTTCCTTTGTATTATTTTTGCATCCTCTGGAGTTATGCATAATTATCATATAACTATATTATAATTAACATATTGTATGTGTGTCTGTGCTCAGCCGTGTCTGACTCTTTGTGACCCCATGGACTGTAGCCTGCTAGGCTCCTCTGTTCATGGGATTCTCCAGGCAGGAATATTGGAGTGGATTGCTATGCCCTCCTCCAGGGGAATCTTCCTGACCCAGGGATCAAACCCATGTCTGCTGCATTGGCAGGCGTATTCTTGAACACTGAGTCACCTGGAAAGCCCACTGTATAATAATGGTTTAATTTAATTTGGCTTTCATTTGAAATATATGTTAATGGAATCATACAATATGGCATCTGGCTTCCTTAGCTCAGTCTTCAGTGCTTAAAATTTCTCCCTGCTGTTGTATGGTGGTGTAGTTCATTCATTTTCTTGCTCTAGAGCGTGGTGTGGATCTACCTCTACTTGCTTATCAGTTCTCCTATTTGGTGCTCTTGTTTGGAACATCTATTAACAATACTACTGGGGACATTCAAGGGCATGTTTCCTAGTGCACATAAGAATGCATTTCTGTGGGGTTTAGAGAGCCAGAACTGGAATCACTAGGTCATAGACTGTACACATTTCCAGCTGTATTGCCAGACACACTCAAAAGTGATTTTATAGTATTTACTCCCATCAACAGTGTGTGGGTTCTCATTGCTCTCCATCCATGTTAATATCTATCAAAGCCATATATGTAAAAAGATCTTGCCATTCTGATACATGAGTAACAGCAGATGCCACTCTGATGTGTATGTAGTGGCATCTTATAGTTTCAACTTGTGTTTACTTAGTTGCCAGTGAGGTTGAACCCCTTCTCATATGATACTGACCATTTGAATTTCCTCTATTGGAATGTGCCTGTTCAGGTGGTTTTCCTATTTTCCCCTAGCATTGTCTTTTTCTTATTCATTTATAAAAGGTCTTTATATATCAATAGGAAGGTTGCTTTCACCAGGCACTGGAGTTGCTAATGTACACATTTTATCTGTATATACTTGACGGTATCAATTTCCTTGATGGTTCATAGTGGGCTACCTGTAAAGTTGAAAAAGATTAAGATAATTAAGCTAGGATTGCTTAATATTCAACATGGTTCTAAGTTTTTTGCAGTTCAATTGTTAATATTTTCCTTTCATTTTCATTATCTATAATGAAATGGTTTACTTAGCAACCATTCAGTCACTTGAAAATCTCTACCAATCAGTCTATCTTATTTTTCCCAAGTAAAGGACAAATTATTTTTTCCAGTGGAGTCATGTTTAACAATATGTGTAGTAATAAGTTGAAAGAGATAGTATTCTAAAGTGATTAGCACACATTAAGAGCTCAATTACACTAGTTATAAGATTGTATTTAAGAATAATCTTAATATTACCTTCCTGAATCTTGATTTCTTAAAAGGAGGTCATCTATATCTTATGAAAGTTTTAGGAACCAGAGCTTTGATTAACCAGAATACTTTATTTCATTTGAAATATTGCATAACCACATACCATTTGAAATCTAAAAGAGAAAAATACTTAGTCTTTTATATCTAACTTACAATATTTTATTTTAATGCACCTTCAACTATCCTATATCTTTGCAAACATTCTTTCTGTTTTTCCTCCTTCTGAGCTCCACCAAAAGAGGAAGCATTTATCTAAGAACATTATCAGTTCTCTAGAGGGCTCAGTTTAATATGGAACTCTGCCTCCTGTGGCTACATAACAAATTGCAAAAAGATATTTGCATAAATGAAAACATAACTCCAATTGCAATAAATTACAAATTTCTAATCATGTTGCAACTCATCAGGCCTGAAACTTATAAGACTAAATGAGAAATTTTTAGTATTAGCTGTGGAAAGCAATTTCTGGCAACTATCCCTGAAGAAAAGGAGTTCTAACAGAGAAACAGATTTATTCTGATCCTTTCTGAAGAATTTTTGTTTGCTTGAGAACCCACTTGGGACAGAAAGACACCACGGGCTCCAGTGATTGATGTCTCCTTGGCATCATTTGAAACTGTTCTATAGGAAACTTATGGACTCCAGAACCTGCCTCTTCAGTAGTTACAGCCTAAGTGACCCTCTTAGGTATTTTACAAAATGTAAATGCTCAGTGCTTTGATAGATGCCCTCACTCTTAGAGCCCTACAGGAGCCTTTCATCATAAATGGTCTTTGAAAATCAAAGGTTCCCCATCCTCAACATGAGGACCCGTAAGGCTAACATCTGAAGTGCTTTTGTAACTTCTTCTGACTTACTGCTGTAGCTCTAGGGCACTGGATTTTTTATTTCTCTTTCTTTTCAGAGAACACATTTTATAATGGATTTAAATATAATGTTCTCATACGAATTCAGCATGACAGAAAATGTATAGAGAGTCTTTGAAAGCTTAGGAATTGATTGGATCCATTCATCAAGCTGACGAAACTGGATGTCAGCAGCATAATCTATATTTCTGCTTGGAGCTGGAGCCTGTATACGATGATTGTATTGGGCCAAACTTTAATAGGATACAGGTCATCTATTAAGAAATGTCTCAACCGTGAGAAAATATCTCTGCTGAATTTGCATTACTATTCTAGGTGTAGGTATGATGCTTTAATAATGGGAAAACAAATGTAATGACCCAAGTATATTCTGCCCATAGCTTCATGAATTACCAAATGAACATGGAAATGAAATACTAAGAGTATTGATATAAGCAGGGGTGCTTTTTAAAAAAAGCAAAACAAAAATTTGATATTTTATGGTAAATAACTCAGCTACACTGCTTTATACTACAGGCATATATCAAGGTCCTTTTTACTAAAAAGCACAGAGAGGCACTATAAAACATGCTTGCAAGTATCCACATCTTTAAAAAAAAAAAAGGAGGAAAAACTTTCCTCTTGAAGACTATTTCAAAAATATTTTTTGAAATACAGTAAAGGTGTTTAAAATAATATTAAAATATCATCCACTTATTTCTCAAAATAAACATATGTTAATTTGTGCATTGTTTTAATATAAATGAAATTATGGAGATAGAAGTTGAAATCTCTGTTCCCTTCCCTAGGCTGTTGCTGTTCCTCCCTCTTCGGATGTAGCTACTTAAAAGATTTGGATATATATCCTGTTGTTGGACCTTTGTCAGCAAAGTAATGTCTCTGCTTTTTAATACACTGTCTAGGTTTATCATAGCTTTCCTTCCAAAGACTAAGCGTCTTTTAATTTCATGGCTGCAGTCACCATCCGCAATGATTTTGGAGCCCAAGAAAATAAAGTCTGTCCTTGTTTCCATTGTTTCCCCATCTATTTGCCATGAAGTGATGGGACCAGATGCCATGATCTTAGTTTTCTGAAAGTTGAGTTTTAAGCCAGCTTTTTCACACTCCTCTTTCACCCTTGTGAATTTTTTTCTTTTTTAACAAATTTTTTATTGAAGTATTGTTGATTTACAGTGCTGTGTTAGTTTCAGGTGAATTTTATTCTTGCTTGTGCTACATGAAACCTTTATTTCAAGTAAACTTCTTAATCATTTTGAATTTCTCTTAGCTGAACTTTTTAAAAAAATTTGATTGATTTTCATTTCTAACAAGACTGATAAACATCTCATCCCTCCCACCCCAGCCCCATGCTTGCATTATTAGTGTTATTGATACTATTGTTCTTTACTGGTATCTTTTAAAGTCACTTGTCCATTTGGGGGATTCAAGTTAGTTCCCGCTCAGTAACACAATCTGGAGACACTGCATAGGCATTCATAAAGTGCGCTATTTCACGATATGTTGACAGCCAGAAAATGAAGGCGGAGGAGCCACTGGCCACTCCTACTTGCTGATCTGATTGTTCCCTTGGTTTATAATGAGAAAAATGACCATCAAGAAAAGTTTTCTTTCCTCTGCCCTACACTAGTGGACTGTTTTGCAGATCTCTAGTCTTGACTAGCGGCTTCCCTGGTCTCTCAGCAGTGTGAGAATCCACATCAATGCAGGAGACCTGGGTCTGATCCCTGGGTCAGGAAGATCCTCTGAGAAGGGAATGGCAACCAACTCCAGTGTTCTTGCTTGGAGAATTCCATGAACAGAGACACCTGGCAGGCTACAGTCCATGGGGTCTCAAAGAGTCAGATATGACTAAACGACTAAGCAACAAAAACAAATTTCAGCCAGGGGTTAGTGAGCTTCCTCTATAAAAGGGCAAAGAGTAAATATTCTTTGCTCTGTGAATCAGTGTTCACATCTACACAACTCTGCTCTTACAGAGAAGAAGCAGAAAATACATAAGTCAATGAGCTTAGCTCTGCTCCAGTAAAACTTTATTTACAATTACACATGGCAGCCCATTTGGCCTGTGGCTGTAATTTGCCCACCCTCTTGATGAGGGCAGTCAAAACTCAGGCTCTCACAAAGGGAATTTGACACAAAGAGTCTTCCTCCCAAGAAATAGTACAAGGTGATAAATACTTTTAGGCTCCAAGAATTCTAAATATAGGTTAAGGTTAGGAAAGCAGGTGCCAACTTTGTAGGTCATTGAATCAAAGTCTTAGAGGGTAAACCACCAGGTCCCAAGATCAGAGGGGCTCTCATGGTATGTGTTGTGTTGGACTGTATGAAAGGGCTGATAGTTGACTTTTTTTATTTGGTCATGCAGCGTGGCTTGTGTGATTTTAGTTCACTGACCAGGGATCGAACCCAGGTCCTGAGCAGTGAAAATGTGTAGTCCTAACCACTGGATCACTAGAGAATTCACTGAGTTGACCATTATTTGCAAGCAAAGATGGCAGCATCCTATCGTTGTACTTATATATATATATTTATATATTAAAACATATGTGCAGAAATATAAATAAAAATGATTAGGTTTTACTGAGTGCTTACTACATTCTTAACACTGGGCCCCTATTATGCATACAATCTTTTACTTTTCAAACCTCTAAGGTCACTATCAGTATTTATATTTTCCTGGTAAGGAAAATGAAATGTAAACTGTTTATTAATACATACCTTGCCCACGGTCTCATGGCTGGAAAAGAATCCAGAGTGTCTTTCCATACCGTCAGATGTGGAAATATAACCATTTGTGGAAAAGAACCATTCTGGAAAAGCAGGAAAAGGGTAGTTTTATTTTGAATCATTTTTATATATGTGAGCCAAATATACCCCTGTACACTGGCCCCTGTTTAATCCTTCACAGTGGGCTGGGACTGGCTCAAAAGTCTGCTGGTGCCAAGCTCAAATTCATATGCATCCAAATATTTTAACTATAGCCCTACCAAAACATATATTTATAGAGTGTAGACTCAAGAAAAAGTTTTTGTTGTTCAGTTGCTAAGTTGTGTCCCACTCTTTGTGACCCCATGGACTGCAGCACCCCAGGCTCCTCTGTCCTCCACTATCTCCCAGAGTTTGCTCAAATTCATGTCCATTGAGTTGGTGATGCCATCCAACCATCTCATCCTCTGCCACCCCCTTCTCCTTTTGCCTTCAATCTTTCTCAACCTCAGGGTCTTTTCCAATGAGTTGGTTTTTTGCATCCGGTGGCCAAAGTATTGGAGTTTCAGCAACAGTCCTTCCAATGTATAATCAGGATTGATTTCCTTTAGGATTGACTGGTTTAATCTCCTTGCAGTCCAAGAGACTCCCAAGAATCTTCTCCAGTACCACAGTTTGAAAGCATCAATTCTTCAGTTCTCAGACTTCTTTATGTTCCTTCTCTTTGTTGTGTTTAAGATATTGGTAAATAAAAATAGGAAGCATCCTAATTAGCGAGACTTAAGATCTGTTTTAGTTCATCTGTATCATGTTAAGTTTGCAATTTTGCTTTCTTTTATAATGTATGTACTGTATCAGAACTATAATATATGTATATAATTTAAAAATATACAACCAAGCATGTAACAGTAGGTGGGTACTTACATTTCCTTTTATTTCCCCTTAGAGCAGTCTGCAGTACATCAAAACTAGGCACCATAAGTCCAGGCCTCTGGATGCTGGAGCTCCTTTTGTAATGCCTGTATTCACTGGAATTATTCAAAATTGTATTAATTGCTTAATTATTTTTGGCTGTGCTGGGTCTTCATAGCTTTTCTCTAGTTGTGGTGAGCGGTACTCTTTGCTGCAGTGCACGGGCTTCCCATTGCGGTGGCTTCTCTTGCGGAGCACAGGCCTCTAGGGCATTTGGGCTTCAGTAGCTGTAGCTCCCAGGCTCTAGCACACAGGCTCAGTAGTTGCAGCTCTCGAACTTAGCTCCTTTGTGGCATGTGGGATCTTCCCAGACCAGGGATTGAACCCTTGTCCTCTGTATTGGCAAGCATATTCTTTACCACTGAACCACCAGGAAAGCCCTCACTGACATTTCTGTGGCTGCCCTCCTCCTCTCTTCCCATGTGGGCTTGTACTTACAATCCCCTGGTTCATCTCCTAAACTAGTGAGGTCTCCAAGGCCTTGCTGGATGATTACTGGGTAAACTTTAGACTTGGAATAAATTTCCTTTAGACTCATCTTAAATATCTCTAGCAATGGGGGAAAAATGCTCTGTTGGGAAGCAATATGTTAGAGTAGAAAAACTATGCAAGCCCCAGGGATATAATGTCAGTGGAAAGGTGAGCTTCCCAACTAGCTCAGTAGCCATGTGTGCGGACACATTTATGACTCCAGCCCGAGGTGGAGGGCAGAGTCTCAGCCAAGCAGAGACCACAGGTTGGTGGCCTTTGGCTGGAAGTAGCCTCTTGCCCTCATTATTCCAGTTTCTCTTGTAAATATCATTTTTCTCCTCATGCTTTGATGCAGGAAAGGGTTAGGAAGTGATTAAAAACCATAGGCAAACCCCTGACCTCATTGAATTTTCATCCTCCTACAAGGACATACATACATAAAATAATAATTTGTACAGTTATTATTTATAATCACTTTATTACCTTTGTGACAAGTGCTAAGAAGTACTAGATGCTAAGAAAGCAAACAATGGAGCTCTCACCTATCTGGGAATCAGGATAGGGGTTTATGGTGGAAACTATACTTAAACTGAGAGTTTCATAATGAGAGTTTTCTATGTCAGGTATGGGCGGAGGATTGGAGGGAAGAATGAGAATATGAAATACCCAGGTAAGAATTGTGAGTCTTATACTAAGAGTAGTTGGAAGAAGTTGAAATGCTTATACATGAGCAGATTTGGGTTTTAAAATGATATCTTTAGTAAACTAATTTTGATGGGGACAAATTGCTTTTAATGAAGCTTAGATGGTTATAGCAAGTGAGGACTAGAATGGGGCCATGGGAACGGAGTGAAATACAGTGTCAGATGTTTAACTGCCTGGTTGGGATGTGGACATGAAGAAGGAGTATCAGAAATGATTCCTGATAAACTGTGTGAGTAGGTGGTTGGGGCCATCCCCAAAGAGAGGAATCCCTAGGATGGGAGAAAGAGTGCACATCTGGTTTGCAACATGTTAAGATGGAGGTGCTTCTGCCACAACTGGACGAAGATGAAGAGTTAAGAGTTAGGCATACAGGTCTTCTACTCATGACCGAGGGAGGTGCAATGGCTAAAACAGGCCAGAGAATGAATGACATGGGTAGAAAATCGGGAGGAAGAAGAAAGGTGAGAAACAAAGGGGAAGAACTAGACTTCAAGGAGAAATAG
Source organism: Muntiacus reevesi (assembly GCF_963930625.1). Lineage (NCBI taxonomy): Eukaryota > Metazoa > Chordata > Mammalia > Artiodactyla > Cervidae > Muntiacus > Muntiacus reevesi. The sequence goes on along the minus strand of NC_089271.1, from coordinate 12,825,684 downwards.
AAGAGACAAGGGGATTCTGAGGGAGCATTCAGAGCCTTAGGGAGACAAGCAGAAAAACTGGTGTCATGCTAGCACCATAAACAGGATGCTTCTGTTTTTTTTTTTTAATACTTATTTACATATTTATTTGACCACCCCGAGTCTTACTTGCAGCATTCAAGGTGTTTAGTTGCAGCACACGAGGTCTTTCAGTTGCATTATGCGGAATTTTGTAGTTGTAGCATGGGATCTAGTTCCCTGACTGGATATCGAACCCAGGCCCCCTGCACTGGGAGTGCAGCATCTTAGCCACTGGAGCACCAGGGAAGTCCCGAGGATGCTTTTGGAAGGGATGCATTTAATGATGCCAAGAGCTCAGGAAGGTTGGGAGCAGAAGAGTTTCTGTGCATTTTAGTGGCTTAGAGATCGTGATGACATGAGTGAAAGCTATATGGTGAAAGGCTTGTTGGGAAGTGAAAACATGCTGAAAGTTCAGACACAGAGTGAGTTGAAAGGGAGAGGGAAAGGGGAGCATTTTCTGGGGGTGGGAGATGGGGTCAAAATGAACTCAAAGGAAGTTTTCTTTCTTTTTATCCAGATGAAGGAGACTTGATCATGATCAAAACCTAATAGAAAAGTTCTTTGCTCAAAAGTCAGCTGTGTTCTAATGTTAATACTGTCTTGTTCATGTGGGGAGTACTGGTCCCACAAAATGCTAGATTAATGTTACCTGGTCCCTAATTATGAATGCAGAAAATGAGTTGAAATAGTTAAATAATAGCACATACTTTAGAGTAAAAAAATATATATATATTTTTCTTTCAAATTCCAATTCTGCACTCATATATCCATTCACTATTCAGCAAATATTTATTGAGCATGTACTGTATGCCAAACTCTGAGAGAAGCTTGGATACAGAGGTAACCAGTATCTTGCTAAGAAGAAAGAATGTAATTAGGCTAAAATAAATAATTTATATATTATCAAAATTAATATATTTTACTATAAGATTATAGAAATAAGTAAACAATGTAATTTTAAGTACAGGACAGTAAATCAGGGTGAAGGTGTTGAGAGAGACAAATGACAGGGGTGGAAGCAATTGACAAGGAGTAGCCCACACTTGGTCGAATACATAGTCTATTTTTTACCATTGCTTCTGACTGAGACCCAAAATAACACATTCATACAACCTCGTGGGGACCTTAAATGAATGAATACATGCATGCATGAAAATAGACTTGTGGGCTTTTGGCATTTGGAATATGTCAGAATATTTGCAGTATTCCCCTCCTCCCCAACCTGGTTTTGTTTTATTCATTTTGCATAAAAGTTCACCTCTCGCTTTGGATTTAAATCTCTTGATAGGAAAGGATGCCCTAGAGGTGGCTTCTGGCATGATTGTGCAGCTTCTACAAGGCAAGCCTCATAGTCATAGTAGTGAAATTTCTGCAGGAAAATGACTGGACCCTAAAATTATGGAACAACCCTAGAAAGCTCAACAAAATGCAGAGGGGGCGCATGACCTCTATAAATTTGGAGTAAGAATGCAGCTCATGTTTCTAAGTTCAGTGTTTCTGATTCTGTACATAAATCAAAGTGGATTCTCCTGAAACTAGGCTCAGGGATGGATGTGTGCTTAATGGTGAAATTATTCAGTTAAGTAATGAATAGTAATGTGGTGGATGAGTGAAATGCTGGAGGGGCAGTCTTCCATAGATGGTTCAAGATCTCCTTATGTTTCATGAAAGATGGTGGTTAGCTGTGAATATACTGTTTCTTGAGGTGTTTCAGTGTTCAACTCTAAGACTTCTTAAGATTTAGCAGACTAATCAGTTCATTTCCAATAACTTATTCTCTTCTTTCTTGGAAGAGAAATACACATTTCTTCAGTTCTAAGAGTCCTGATAAGAGTTCTGGAAAAAGAAGTTTTTCAAATGCACTTCCTAAACTGGCAAGCAGGAAGGAAATCTACAAAGGTCAAAGGGGAAGGGAAAGTGACCCTCAAGTTCTGTTTTAGAGACTTCATGGGGCTGGGGACAAGGGTTGGGAGACAATAAAGCCTAGGGAGCATTAAGGTAGAGATCTTAATAGGGGTACCCTCCATAAGGCAATGATCCTGAAGTGCTTCACCTTTGGTGTTAGGGTGAACAAGAAATGTACCCACAACACAGAGGAGACATCTGAGAAACTTCCCTGTCTCTGTCTTTTCCCTGGATGGAAGGAGTGGGGAACTAGGCATATGGCAGCATGAAATACCATGCAGCAGAGAAAATGAATACACACCAGCTCCATGCACCAATCTGGGTAAACCTCAGACACATAACACTGATCAAAAAGGCAGCAAGTCATAGAAGGACACATGTGTAATTCCATGTATTAATATATACAGTTATATGACACAAGTCATGTTGGATTAAAGACCCATCCTACTCCAGTATAACCTCATCTTAACTAATTACTCTAGTACCACTCTATTTTTCAGATAAGGTCAGATCTGAGATATTGGGAGTTAGGACTTCACTACATCTTGTGGAGGGGGGGGAGTATAATTCAACTCATAACAGCATAGGACGGCCCCTCACAGCAAAAGATTATCCCATCAAAAATGTCAGTAGTGCCACTATTGAGGAACTCTGGGGTAAGGCGAAAAAGATAGCAAGGGGATAATTAAAATGATTTTGAATACCTTTTGGAGGTGGGGGAGTAAAAATATGAGACTAAGAAGGAGTACACAGGGCACTTCAAAGATCCTAGAATGTTTTTTATCTTTAGCTTGGTTGTACATGCAGAGATGTGCATTTTATTATCCTCCAATATACTTATATATTGCATACCCTTTTTGACTGTATAATTTTTTTCAAGATAATTAAAAATTTTGAGGATGCAAATAAGTTATAAGTGTAAGGAAATAGGCATGGAAGAAACTGAGGGACTTCCCTCGTGGGCCACTGGTTAAGACAATGCTAGGGACGTGGATTCAATCCCTAGTCGGGGACCTAAGATCCCACATACCGCTAGTGTGGCAAAAAAAGGATAAAGAAACGGAGCCTATTATCATGCATGCATGTATTCATTCATTTAAGGTCCCCATGAGGTTATGTTTGAATGTGTTATTTTGGGTCTCAACCAGGAGCAATGGTGAAAAATAGACTATGTAGTTGGCCAAAATGTGAGCTACCTAAAAGGCTTCTTCATATGACTATGCCACATGTATTGAGGGTTCTCCAGTTGTTAGGCTTCCCTGATTCTGCCAGGTTCTTGCTCTGTCCAGCTACAGTTTCACTCTTAAGACCCCAAAGAAACTGCAGACACACACACATTACCTTTCATTGGTGGTTGGATCTTTCCCAGACTCTGAAACTGTCCAATACAGTGGTACCAGTGAGAGAACTGGAGGCAGGCTGCCTGGGTTTGCCTCTTGGCTCTGCCTCTAACAGAGTATCAAGTTCATCTTTCTGGGCCTCTATTTTTGCCTTTGTGAAAGGAGAATATTAATAGTGCTTAATAATTGGATTGTTCTGCAGAATGAATGAGGTAGTGTGTGTAAAACTGTATAACAGTGATGGCATGTGTTAAATTGTTAATCGTGTTACTTATCGTCACCATCATTTATTCTCCTTTCAAGTGTACAGCAAAATGATTCAGTTATATATATTCTTTTTCTGAATCCTTTCCATTATAAGTTATTACAGGGTATTGAATATAGTTCCCTGTGCTATACAGTAGGGCCTTGTTGATTATCTATTTTATATATACTAGTTTGTATCTGCTTATCCCAAACTCCTATTTTGTCCTCCCCTTTCCCTTTTGGTAACCATAAGTTTGTTTTCTATGTCTGTGGATCTATTTCTGTATTGTAAATAAGTTCATTTGTATCATTTCTTTTAGATTCTGCCTAGAAGTGATATCATATATTTGTCTTTCTTTATCTTACTTCACTTCATATGATAATCTGTAGGTCCATCCATGCTGCTGCAAATGGCATGGTTTCATTCTTTTTCATGACTGAGTAATGCTCCATTGTATATATGTACCACATCTTCTTTATCCATTCCACTGTCGATGGACATTTAGGTTGCCTCCATGTCTTACCTGTTGTAAATAGTGCTTCTATGAACACTGGGGTGCATGTCTCATCATTCTCATTCTTAAAACCAACACAAAAAGTAGATCTCAGCAGTCAGCTGCTCCTTGTTCCTTCTTTGGCTCACCATATCTCTTCTCTTCATAGAGAGACTCTCCAAACCCTCTTGCAACAGTCTAGCAGCAGAGAGCCATAGTAAGAGGAATCCATGAAGAAGGGAGACTCTTTCATTCCTCAAACAAACACTTTGCTGTCTAGGATGGGGGTGCAGGCTGTGCTGTCAACTGGGTGACTCATGATTCTCTCTCCATATCCCCAAGTTCTGCTTGCCCATGGAAGGTAGATTGTGAAGGTTACAAGGTATAGTAGTTAAAATATGTTTAGCAGCTGTTAAAAAAAAACAAAACTTACAATTGGTGGAATGATTCAAACACAAAAGAACTGTATTTCTCCATAAAGTCAAAAAAGAAGTGTTCCTAATTGGCAGGAAGCTCCCTCTCCATCTTGTGGCTCTACCATCTGTAGCACATGGCTTCCAAGTTGCTGAGCATATTTGCACAAAGTTGGCAGAGGGGAAAGCACATAGAAGATCACATGGAGAGAGATTTTTATGGGCCTGGTCTGCATGCCACACACATTATTTCTACTTACATTCCATTGGCTACAATCCAGTCACGTGACCACACCTAATAGCACAGGAGGCTATGATTGGTAGACCAGTAGGGAAGAGGATGGTGGGGTTTGGTGAATTGCTGGCATGGGCAGGAAGAGGGGAGGATGTCATTGAATAACGTATACCTGGTACAAATCAGAATTCTGGTGGTGGAGGGAGAGGGGAATGCCTGATGACTTAGAAAATTATTGGCAAGGCTTAGTCCCATGCATACCATATGGAAGAATATGCTGTCCTCTGAAATCTGATTTCACTGAGCAATACTGGTAAACATGGGATTACTGAGGGTTCATCAAATCCAACAGTCTGTCCAGAGGGCACAATATTCTATGCTAGGAAATGCTGAGCATTTCATGTAGTGAGGCCTGGTAAGAGAAATTAGGATTTCAGCTGTTGCCTCACCAGAGACAGGATATAACACTCTCAATGGAGCTGAATGGCTGATATCTTGATTTGATCTGGTGCTTACTCTGACTCCAGCCAAACCAGAAGGTCTCAGCAGCTGGATATCTTTGCATTCAGTGGAATACAACTTTGCTAGGCATTTTGCTGCTATTCTTATGCTTGAGATACATTCCGTCTAGGAGCTTGTTAGAAATGCAGTGTCTTAGGCCCCACTCTAGGATTACTAAGTCAGAGCAGTCTGCCTTTTAGCAAGATACCCTGGAGAATCTTATTCAACTTAATAGATCAGAAGTTCTTCAAGACACTGACTGACTGGGTTTTTTTGGCCACTCTGCGCACCTTGTGGGATCTTAGTTCCCCAGCCTGGGATTGAACCCATGCTGTCAGCAGTGGAAGGGTAGAGTCCTCACCACTCGGCATCCAGGGAATTCTCAGGACACTGACTCAAGCTTAGTTGCACGTTGGCGTCGCCTGGGCAACTTCAAAGATGCCAGTGCTTGGATCTACTTGCAGATTCTGTTGTAATGGGTCTGAACTAAGGTCTGGACTTCAGATTTATAAAAGCTCCCCCAAGTGATGTCATTTTGCAGTGAATTTTGAAAACCTCTGCTTTAAATGGCCTATTCTTTCTCACCAAAGATTCTTCCTTGATCAGTGTGGGTGCTTCTTGAATGGATTGTTCCAATGCGTGTTTGATGGCCAATCCAACAGTCCAGATTCATTCACCTTAAACTGAGAAAGACAAGGGGTATTGTGTAGGTCTTGGTCAGCAGAGCAGCAGCTGACCACGATGTCACAGCTAGGGTCTGTGTTCTCGCAGAAGGCCTGGGCTGATGAACAATGAATGTATTTTTTTCCCCTAAAGGCCACTGCAGGTACCTACCACCACCACCTTCTTCCTGGCTGGCACAGGCTTGGATAGATAAAAAAAGAAAAAGTTTCACATAATTTTTCACATAATTGTTTTCTGTTCCCCTGTATCATTTTCTCAGAACACACTAGTTGATATGATGTTCTGATTTGGAGACAGTTTTCAAACTGTATTTCAGTTTGGAATCTGCACAGAAATAGATAACTTTACTGCCATTCCCCCCGCCCCCCATTTCTTGAAAGATCCTAAGACTGCCAGAAGACATCCCTTCCTTTCGTTTCACATTCTGCCCCAATCCCATCATATGCTTAACAAACAGTGAAAGAGCAAAGCTGGGTCACTCATGTCTTCCTGATAAAAATGAAAAATGTACCAGATTGCTCTCAGTGTATAAAACGTGGCCTGCATTTCTCCTTAGGTTGTGTTGACCTGTATTTATTTCTGTTCACTGTCGGCCAGCAAAGCCTAGAGCAGCGGTGGGCCTGTGGACGCAAAGCCTGTATCATCCTTGTCCCCTGAGAACTTGCTAGAAATGCTAATTCCACAATCCCACCCCAGGTGTTTTAGCAAGCCCTCCAGGAGCTGATCCTGATGCGCACTCAAGCTTGAGAAAAGCTGGCCTAGGGATTGACTTCAACTCAATAAGCAAACAGACCATACTCTGCCATCTTCTGTCTTGTGCCATCTTCTTGTCTGTTTTCAACCTTTATAAACTTCATTTTCCTCAGCTGTAAAGTAGCAATAATAATAATACCTAATCTGTGGAGCTGATGTGAGTTTTACATGTGTGCAAGGAAAGTAATTTGCAGGCAGAAAGTCAATGTCCTATGAATGTTAATCATCATTGTTTGTTATTATTCACTTACATACTTTTGCACTAAGTATCATTTATGTATTTGCCAACAGTTGTAAGTACATTGCACATGCCAGTGGAATTGTCTTAGGTAATGTAAGTGCCAGTTGGGCCAAAGCTCTACACTCAACCACAAGGAGTTCTTTTTTTTTTTTTTTTTTTTTTTTTTTTAGTATTTGTTTATTTGGCTGTGCCAGGTCTTAGTTGCAGCACATGGGATCTAGTTCCCTGACCAGGGATTGAACCCAGGGCCCCTGCACTGGAGTGCAGAGTCAACCACTGGCCCACCAGGGAAATCCTGCTATAAAGGAAGAGTCAGACAGGATAAGCGGAGAGTTCCTGATGGGAGTGAATCAGGGCTTGGATGCTGTGATCTTTAGCAGTCGAGGGCAGGGAAGGGAGAACAGAGTGTTTGGCTACGTGGTATACATGTTGGTGAGGAGCATGAAGGTGAGCAGGACACACTCCCCCCCTCCAAATATGCCTCTTTGGCATATGGATTATTCTGAGCTGATTATTGTTAAGAAACAGCCTATACAGGAGAAGCTCTGAAAACAGAAAAGAAGTTACCCTTTTGTTACAAGTGAAATCTCCATTTGTAAGGGCGTCTCCCTCTCTGTGGGCTTCCCAGGTGGCTCAATGGTAAAGAATGCCTACCAATACAGGAGATAAAGGAAACGCGGTTTGATATTTGGGTCAGGAAGATCCCCTGGAGAAGGAAATGGCAACCCACTGCAGTGTTCTTGCCTGGAGAATCCCATGGACAGAGGAGCCTAGTGGCTGCAGTCCATGGGGTTACAAAGAGTCAGACATGACTGAGCATGCATGCACACTCTGTACCACGAAAAGAAGGATGATTCTTAATGTCTAGAAATTCTACCTGTGGTAAAGGCAGCGGTTTAAATCTGGTTAACATTCTTACCCTTGTTTACTGTGCTTTGCCTGAAAACCTTGCCTGAACCCACTTCTCTCCACCCAACATCTTTTGTCTTTAGCTGAAGATGGTATTTACAGTGGTGTCTTGGACCTTTTTGGGGAGATACTGAGTTCTGCTAGGGCTTCCCTGGTGGCTCAGATGGTAAAGAATCAACCAGAATTAAAAAAAAAAAAAAGTATCAGCCAGAAATGCAGGAGACCCAGGTTCGATCCCTGGGTCAGGAAGATCCCCTCGAGAAGGAAATGGCAACCCACTCCAGCATTCTTGCCTGGAGAATTCCGTGGACAGAGGAGCCTGGCAGGCTACAGTTCATGGATTCGTGAAGAGTTGGACACGACTGAGTGACTAACACTTCACTTTTAAGTTCTGCTGGGTCTCTCCCACACATGCAGGAGGTATTCATGTTGTTAAACTTCTGTTCTTTGATTATGGGCATCTCAGCCAAGTACCTGAAAAGGTAGAGGGGAAATGATATTTCTCTGCTACAAACACAGCTTAGAGTCTGGAAGCGCGAATTCCAATCCCAAGTGGGCTCCACCGGGCTATGAGACTCCAGGGCACATCCCTCATCTCTTGGCATTGTCCTCTTAACCACAAAATGATGGGGTTATCCGAGAGCAGTCCTAGCTTTCCTCCTGCTGTAGATACCTTGGTTTTAAAAATAAAAACCAAGGAACCCAGTGATATTGTAACCAGTTAAACGATCCATCCAAAAAACAGACATGTATATAGATTGAGGATACAAAAACATATATTTTTATATTCAAAATGGGGACTGATGTATAATAAAGAATTGGTTGGCCTTTGTCTCTGTAGCTCCTGGGAGGGAAATGTTAAATCCTTGGAATTTCCTGAGTGATAGAAAGTGAGTGTTAGTCACTCAGTCGCGTCCAACTCTTTGCCACCACATAGACTGTAGCCCTCTAGACTCCTCTTTCCATGGGGTTTCCCAGGCAAGAATGCGGGAGTGGGTTGCCATTTCCTTCTCCAGGAGATCTTCCTGACCCAGAGATTGAAGCAAGGTCTCCTGCATTGCAGGTGGATTCTTTACAGTCTAAACAACCAGGGAAGCCCCAATTGATAGAAGGATTATTATTCATGGTGGGTCCTTGTACCACATTGGTGTTCATGCTTAGGAGACAACTCAGGATGGGGGCCAATCATGTGATTAGACAACCTTGTCATTAGAGGTTTGTGGCTATGAGCCACGTGATGTCCCCTGGACCTCCAGGAAGGAGTGGGGGTGGTGCTGGATATTGAGCTCCATCATGTAGCCGATTCCCCATCTGATCATACCTATGTAATGAGACAGTTAGTGAGCACCCATGTGCTGAGTTTTACATACTCTGATTCCACGGGAAGAGGATGCAGCAGCTCTGTGCTTGAGACCCTTCTGGACCTCACCCCACATGTCTTTTCATCTGACCCATCCTCATTTGTACCATATATTACAAAATTGCAATCATAAGTATAGAGACTTCCTGAGTTCTGTGAGTCATTCTCATGAATTCTCAAGCATAAAGGAGTAGTGGGCTCCCCTGAGTTAGTGGCCAATTGATCAGAAGTGCTGGTAGCTTGAGGACCCCCAGACTTGCAGCTGGCATCTGAAATGAGGGCGATCTCATTGCAGACTGCACCCTTAGTCTGCTGAGTCTGCCCTACCTCCAGGCTGGCATCACAGTGGTATTGCAGGATGGTAGAGATGAAACCTGCTTCTTCGTTCTTCCCGTGAGAGAGGGAAGGTGCTGGGCCCTCCATTTGCATGTCTACAGGCAATAATTACTTTGCTATCAATTATTTCCAGCTTACAGAGTTGTTAAATAGCTTTCATAGACTCAGAATGAGGTCACAGGGAAGGGTGAACTATAGACAGTGCATAGCTTCCCACTGAAGCACTGACTTTTCTTTACATGCTTTCTTTACCTAAAGAAGAAACAGCACTTGAGATATCATTATATCCATTCTCCTGCGTCTAGGAGAGTCTAACTAAAACCAGCCCTGGCTGCCCGATAAACAATGGTTGAGTCCCAAATTTAAGTCTTCAGGGAAGACAAACTCCACTTTCACTGGCTCCTTACCCAACATCACAGACCTCCAGACTAGGATATTCTTTCAGATGTATAGCTCACCACAAGCCCATGCACCCTGTGGACATTAATAGTCATGAGATTAGTAAATAAATAACCAACACCCTCCTGCTCCTTCCCTGAAGGCTGGTCTGTCTTCCATATAAAAGATGAGTATCTCATCCACAAAATAACATTCCTTCATCTTCTGAGTCTCTCACCGAACTGCTCCCCCTCCCCACTCCATCCCACACACACACTGCTTTCTGTGCGTGGGGTGTGGTATTTCCCTTTATGCTCCCACCAGTGTTTTAATGGTATTTTTCTTGTTTGACAGTCAGCTGCTATTTAGTATATGAAACAAGAAGTGGCTGTCACACCAGTCACGTCCTGGGCAGCCACAGTCAGCATCTTGCATGTGACTCCTGGTCCTGTGCTCACTTGACCTACTGGGGACCTAGATATTTACACAGAGGTACTTGGGTATGAGTGCTCAGAGTCACGTGTAAGTCATCCTTTATGGTTAAACACCCCGCATCATCCTCAAAGCAGTGGCTCTCAGAACATGACCCCTGGCCCACTGGAGTCCCCTGGGAACCGATTGGAGATGGAGATTCTCCAACCCTCACGCAACCCTGCAGGACCAGAGACACGGAAACGCTGGGGGTTGGGGGGGGCGTTTCTTCACAGGCTCCCCAGGGGATTCTGATGCAGGCTGAAGTGTGAAAACCACTTGTACAGAATTGTATTTTTACTGGAATTTGAAACTCAGTCTGGAAAAACCAGTGGGTTTAATGAAACACAACTGCTTCTCATTTCTGTTTCTGGCCGTGACCTAGAGAGACAGCTTTGGGGGCAGAATCTCCTGCGCTTCCCTAACAGAGTGGTTTTTCTTCCTGGTTGAGTCATCTCTTCACCAGACAGACTGCCCTTGGTGTGGGAAGAGGACCATGTCTAACCAGGGGGTTGATGACAAATAGCAGTTTCCCTTTTAACCCACAATTTTCTTGAGTTCGTATCTCCATCTGCATGTGGCGAGAACTCCCAGGGGGATCCGCCAGGCCAAACCACCACAGTGTCGCCCAGATGTTTTGTCTGTTTGCTTCCAGATCGCTCAGCCTAAGAAAATCTGAGGCCACAAGCTTTCCTCCTGCTTGTCTGCCTTCAGCCATGGTTCAGAAGGCTCCTGTTACCTACTGTTCCTTGCTTTTCACATTCCATCCCACTCGGCGTGACTCATCGTCTGGCATGCATCCCTTTCAGCCAGAGGATGGACTTTTCACCACAGAACAAAGCATCCACTTCTCTCTTCTGACATTTATTTAAACTCCTCTTCCAAAGCTCCCTAAAGATTGTTGCCAGGAGTGGCAACTCCTCTCAGATGCTCATCTGGACATCGAGAGTGTCTTCTGCAAATGTGCAGAGAAGATATATTAAATTGGGGAAAATGTCTTCCACCACTGGGGATCGTGGGAATGAATGCAGGCGGATAGTTTCAGAATGAGGCTGTGTAATTAGGCACATCTGATGAAAATGACAGTCCGCAGGTGGCACATTGCTTTGGAGGTGTGATCACAAACAGCAGCCCCCCTTGGGAGATGAGGTAGAGGCAGTTAGGACTTAAATTAGTTTATCTGTAATTTGCATTTGATGTTGGTATAACGTTGGCCCACCAGGAGGTAGAGAGTTGATGAGTTGAGAGACGCTGTTATGCAGAAGTACTTTGCCTTCACATCTGTAGAACTGGCATGCCCATGAACTCTGCATAGATCATGCCAGAGACTCCAAGACACTGTAGGGGTCTTAGCTGTGGGAAGGGGCAATTTAGATTTGGAATACAGTGTTCCCAGTAATGATTCATCTCCGAGCATTCTCTGTTGCATTTACAGCACTTCATCGCATTGTATAGGAGTTCTTAGTTGAAAATATGACAATTCTGCATAGCTGCTTGTCTCACAGACTATTTTTGTTAGAATCTTTTGGTGCAAAAGTCAGTTTCTCAACACTAAATCAAATCTCACTGGGACCAGTGGTTTTCAAACAGTTGAACATTAGGATCTGCAGAGACTCTTAAAAATCCCAAGGCCCTGGGAATTCCCTGGTGGTCCATTGGTTAGGACTCCACACTCCCACTGTCCAGGACTTGGGTTCAATCCCTGGTCAGGGAACTAAGATCCCACAAACCCCATGGCTTGACAAAAAAAAAAAAAAAATCCCAAGACCCAGGTTGCACCCTAGACCAGTTACATCAGACCATCTGGGTGGGGCCCAGGCATTTGTATTTTTTTTTTTTTTTTTGCTTGTAGAAATATAACGGATTTTTATTATTTTTTTTCTTTTTTTCGTTTATTTTCACCAGTTGGAGGCCAATTACTCCACAACATTGTAGTGACTTTTGTCATACATTGACATGAATCAGCCATGGAGTTACATGTATTCCCCATCCCGATCCCCCCTCCCACCTCCCTCTCTACCCATCCCTCTGGGTCTTCCCAGCCCACCAGGCCCGAGCACTTGTCTCATGCATCCCACCTGGGCTGGTGATCTGTTTCACCATAGATAATATACATGTTTTGATGCTATTCTCTCGAAACATCCCACCCTCGCAGGCATTTGTATTTTTAAAAAAGTGTCCAGGAAATTCTAACACACAGCAAACTGAGAACCACTGACTTGGACAATTGACATGGCTGTTGAATGGGTGGTTGGGAAGAGTCTTGGGGGCTCAGGATAGATGAATCCATTTCACGAGGGACAGGAGATACTGTGCTATGCCCTGGTAATGAGAGTAAGTGGCAAGTTTACCAGCCTTGAAAACAGGTAAAGTTATCAGTGATTTTGGAGAAACAGATGGGGTTCTAGCCACCACCCCCAACCTGTAAAGTTTTCTCCTTCCTATGGAAGCATTCACTGTTGAATCCTGTGTGCCAAAACAGAACTGATATTGCAGTTGAATTCAGCTTCTGTTCCTTGACACTGAATCAGATCTCTGAGGCAGAGTTCTGGGTGAAGCAGAAAAGAATAATTTAACTGCTTTGCCAGGCAAAGAGGGCCTCAGCGGGCTCCTGTCCTCAAAACCCTGTGTCCAGACCTGGAGAGGGCAGTGAGGAGTTTTACAGGAATGGTTCAGAGAGGGCGTGGTCAGCTCACGGGCAGTCTTCTGATTGGTTGGTGGTGAGGGAAGTGGGAGTCAGCATCAGCAACCTTCTGGCTCCAACAGGTCTGGGGTCTAGTGCTTGTGGGCTGCATGCAGTTAACTTCTCCCACTTGGTGGGACTTTCAGTATCTGTGAAATAGCTCAAATATTTTCTGTATATGCCTTGAGAGGGTGGACCAGGACCTGCCTAAGGCTGCACTATTGTTTCTTTTGACTGTTATTCCCTTGTTACCTCATCCTCTCCCTTCCGTAATCATCCATTTGAACCTGTTCCTTGGAACTCAGGAAGGTCTTGGAGGCTGAATGAAGCCTATTTCCTATAATCAAGAAAGGGGGATATAGAAAGGCTTTTGTGCCCAACAACCCCTTAGTATCAACATTGCTGTAGAAGATTAGGGAAGGTGAGCACCTAAACCAGTGGTTTTCAATCTTGACTCCATGTTGGAAGCAATTGGGGAGCTTTAAAAATCTGCTGACCTGGCCACACCCCAGAGCAATCAGGGTCTTTGGCTATCAGGCCTCAGGAGATAGGAAAGTTCCCCTAGGTAATTCTACCTTGCAGGCAAGGTTGAGAGCCAGTGGCCTAAAACAGTGGTCCTCAAAAGTCCTTGCTGAAGGCAAGGAAAAGTAATTTTCCTCAACCCTTCCGAGTTCTTAGCTGAGACCCCTGTGATGAAAGATTAACAAGAGAAATACAATGAGAGTTGTTTTTTTTTTTAACATGTTTACCTCATGTATACATGGGAAATACCCAGGGGAAATGAGTAACTCATTAAAGTGGCCTCAAGATGGCCTAGGTTACCACATTAAATGCCATCTTTCCCTAAAGACAAAAGAAAAGTGGTGGGGAGACGAAGTGACCAGGAAAAGCAGGGTAAACAGGGTAAGGCTTGTTATGATGACTAAGCTGGTGCCTTCTCCATGGATGACTTTCTGGTTGATTTAGTCATCTTCCTCTTCCCAGTACAGAGAGGGAGACCCCCTGATAAATGGAGCTTTCCCTTGTAAATGTCCCTCCCAAGAGGGTAACTTCTACTCTGTTCTCAGAACTTCCCCTGTGCCTGCTGTCTCTCAAAATAATCTTTGTGCCGAGCGGGCAGATTTTGGGTTGGCATATTCTGCTTCCCTTCTCTGTATTAGAGTCCCCAGGGGAGATGCCCTGCTCACACTCCACACCTAGGAAATGAGGATCGCCAGGAGCAGGACCCAGGTATCCATATTTTTTAAAGCTGCTCTTCCTATAAGAAGAGCTCACAGTGTTTAATCCACCTTAAATTTGCCCAAATCCTGTTCTTTCCAGGGGTTAGAAATAGCTGGACCTCTGGCGTGACATTATGCTAGAACATAAAACCTCCTGAGAATAAGCTGCATTCTCCTATTTGGGGGCTGAGTGTGAAGATAACCCTCAATCCAAAAGCCCCAAGTCAGTTGCTTCCCTCACCTGCCTTCAGGCTTTGTGTTATAAATTCCTATTAAGCTATGCTCTTTATCCCCAAAGAATTGTCCTCAACCTCGGCTGTGCATGAAAATCATGGTGGGGGGGAGATGTTTAAACTCTGAATGCCCAGGTCATACTCTGGACCACTTAAATCAGAGGCTAAAGGAGTGGGAGGATGGGAAGGGGGAGATCATAGTACTTTTGAAAATTGAAATTTGTATTGAGATCATTGTGGATTCCAATGTGGTGTTTTAATTTGCATCTCACTAATGATGTCGAACGTCTTCCCACGTGCTAATGTGCCATCTCTGTATGCTCATTCAGTGAAATATCTGTCCATGTCTTTTGCCCATCCTCTCATTAGATGATTTGTATGTTTACTGTTGACTTTGAGCCCTCTCTGGGTAGTCTAGATACTTTCTTACATATGCGGCTTCTCAGTATTTTCTCCTAGTCTGTAGTCTGTCTTCCTCAATGGACTTTGAAGAAGCTTATTGGGGGTCGCCTCCAATTGAGATTCACTCCAGTGAAATGAATTTCTGTCATATATGGGATTTTGAAAGTGAAAGTCGCTTAGTTGTCTCTGACTCTGCAATCCCATGGAATTCTCCAGGCCAGAATACTGGAGTGGGTAGCTTTTCCCTTCTCCCAACCTAGGGATCGAACCCAGGTCTCCCTCATTGTGTCAAAGAATTGATGCTTTTGAACAGTGGTGTTGGAGAAGACTCTTGAGAGTCCCTTGGACTGCAAGGAGATCAAACCGGTCCATCCTAAAGGAAATCAACCCTGAATATTCATTGGAAGGACTGATGCTGAAGCTCCAATACTTTACCTGATACGAAGAACTGACTCTGGAAAAGACCCTGATGCTGGGAAAGATTGAAGGTGGGAAGAGAAGAGGACGATAGAGGATGAGATGGTTGGATGGCATCACCGACTCGATGGACATGAGTTTGAGCAAGCTACGAGATTTGATGATGGATAGGAAGCCTGGCATGCTGCAGTCTATGGGGTCGCAAAGAGTCGGACATGACTGAGCAACTGAACTGAACTGATATGGGCTTTTTGGTGTGTGTTTTTGTTTTGGTGTCATTTGAACAGAAGATTTTAAATTTCATGGAGTTTTATCCATTTTTTTTCCTTTATGAATGGTGCTTATATAAAAGTCTAAGAATTTGCTGACTAGCCCTAGAACCTGAAGCTCTTCCCCTCTGTTTTCTTTTCTACAAGTTTATAGTTTGATATTTTGCACTTAAATCCATGATCTGTTTTGAATTAATTTTTGTATAAGATGTGGGATTTAGGTCTAGGGGGATTTTTGGTTTGTTTTGCTGATGAATGTCCAAGCATCAATATTTTTTAACAGGTCTCCAGTGTAATTTCCTCAGATTTTTCAGGAGCATCATAATAAAATTTTAAAAGAACAACAGAAATGTGTGCTTTTAGAACAATGTTGTCCAGTAGAAACACATAATATATACAACTATATATTATATACACATACAAAATTTTAAATTTTCTACTATAAAATTAAAAGTTAGGTACAATTAATTTTGATAATATATTTTATTTAGCTCAGCATATTGAAAAATTACTTCAACTCATAACCAAGCTAGAAATTGTTGAGACATTTTGCTTTCCTTTTTTCTATAATAGGTCCTTGAAAGGTAGTATGGTTTTTTTTTTTTTTTAATTTAGTTAGTTTGCTTCTTTATCTTTGGCTGTGCTGGGTTTTTGTTGCTACGCACAGGCTTTCTTTAGTTGCAATGAGCAGGGGCTGCTCTCTACTTGTGGCTCATGAGCTTCTCATTGCGGTGGCTTCTCTTGTTGCAGAGCGTGGGCTCTAGGGCACATGGGCTTCAGTAGTTTTAGTGCATGGGCTTAGTTGCCTTGCAGCATGTGAGATCTTTCTGGACCAGGGATCAAACCCATGTCGCCTGCATTGACAGGCAGATTCGTGTTTACTGGACCACCAGGGAGGTCCTATGTATTTTATATTAATAGCACATGTCAGCTGGACTCACCACATTTCACGTACTCAACAGCCACATGTGGTTAGTAGCCACCAAATTGATAAATAGTTTTAAACCAAAATAGTCTTGTTCCCCACCCGCCGTTCTTTGCATGTTTGCTGACTGAATGTTAAATTCTTGCACTACTCCTCCCTGGAGCAAATGTAGGGCTACTCATTTCAAGTAATACAGGCTGTATTTAGAAAACCTTGCTTCTGCTTATAGCCTGATGACACACTTCTCTTCTAGACAGATGCACTCTGGGTGGAATGTGCTTTCATAAATATTTATGTTGCACTGACAGTATTGGGCCCCCAGCCTTGGAGTCATGATGGTCTTCCCCCACACTTGGATTCTTATACGATTTTCCCTCAACTCAAGTTATTAAATTCACATGAGTGTGCACAGTGTTCTAAATTCATGAGGACCCTGTTTATACATGGAGCCGCGCAGCAGTGAGGGCAGGACAAGGTAAATCTTACATGTCATCCTTTAAACTGTCTAAGGAAGAAAGAGCAGAGCAGCACTGATTTCCATTCCACCAGTGAAAGCACACCAACTTCAGTGAATGTCCCCTTAGTCGTGTGGCATCAAGCAGAACAGAGTTTCTCGTCCTCCGCGCTGTGGATGTTTTGGATTGGACCACTCTTTGTCGAGGTGCGGGGCTGTTGTGTGCACTGGAGGATATTTAGCAGTGTCTCTGGGCCCCAGGGTCTACACACTCCACAGGTGCGACTTCACAGTGTCTCCAGACAGGACCAGATATTCCCTGGGGTTCACAATCCCCCCCAGTCCAGTCAAGGGTCACTGGGCTCTAGTGAAATGGATTTCTGCATCATGTATGGGCTTTGTTGTGGGTTTGGTTTGTGTTTGGTTTTTTGTTTTGTTTTGGGCCTAATTGACAATTTTACAAGACTAACTATGTTTGAACTCTTCAAAGATAAACTTAAAAGTAAGCCAGAAAGATAAACACCAATACAGTATACTAATGCATATATATGGAATTTAAAAAGATGGTAACGATAACCCTATATGCAAACAGAAAAAGAGACACAGATGTACAGAACAGACTTTTGGACTCTGTGGGAGAAGGCGAGGGTGGGATGTTCTGAGAGAATAGCATTGAAACAAGTATACTATCAAGGGTGAAACAGACCACCAGCCCAGGTGGGATGCATGAGACAAGTGCTCGGGCCTGGTGCACTGGGAAGACCCAGAGGGATGGGATGGGGAGGGAGGTGGGAGAGGGGATCAGGATGGGGAACACATGTAAATCCATGGCTGATTCATGTCAATGTATGGCAAAAACCACTACAATATTGTAAAGTAATTAACCTCCAACTAGTAAAAATAAATGAAAAAAAAAACAAACAAAAAAATAAAGTGATGAAGATATGGTTCAGAAAAAAAAAGATAAACTGAGGCCTATTAAAGAATTTTAGTTTATTGGAGCAAAAGTGATTCAAACAGAGCATCCAATTTAGCAGATAGAAAAGAGCTCTGAGGAGCTGTACAAAATGAAAAAAAAAAATGAAAGACTCATGGAAGGAAGGCAGTGGAAATGAAGAAGTTATATAGGGGGAAAGAGCAGGTTGGTTATTGCAGGGTGACTTCCTATCAGGCAGATGACATAACTAGTGCTAATGGGGTGACTCCTGATGGATTGGTTTAAGATTCCATTTGGGGGAGAGCTAAGACTAATTAAGTCTTGCTTTGGTGCGGGCTTAGTCTAAGCCACTTCATTTGGGACTTGTGGTCTGGTTTGGTAACCCTTCATTTCATGGAATATTTCATTCACCAGTTTATCTTCTTTGGGGGAACCTACATTTCTAAATGTGCCTATAAAGTGAAGGTGCTCAGACCCCACGCACTGTAGCCTGCCATGCTCCTCCGTCCTTGGAATTTTCCAGGCAAGGATACTTGAGTGGGTTGCCATTTCCTTCTCCAGGGGTTCTTCCCAACCCAGGGATCGAACCTGGGTCACCCACACTGCAGGCAGACTCTTTACCGTCTAAACCACCAGGGAAGCTATAGCTGACTTTAATCATTGAGAAAATGGTACCCTTAGTTCCGGGCTGTGGTACTATGGCTCATTTAGACACAGAAATATGACATATTCTCATCTAATCTTCAGTATATGATTTATCTTTGAAAAAGACCTCTATTCCCTGCCTGACAAATTCTCACTCATCCTGTAAGGCCAGCCCAAATGCCGCCTCATTTGTGAAGTCTTTGATAATTTTCCAAGAAAAATGGTGCCTTTGTCAGAAGTCTCCTTGCTTTTTGTTGAAGCTAGGCTAAAGGCATCTGTTCATTCCTACAGACATCCCTTCATGGTGAGTGAATAAAGGAATGATGTCAAGTGACATTACGGATCAATCACAGCCAACTCTTAATAAACCAAGAAGCACACTTCATATACACACATGGAGAGAGCAAAAGCAATCAGAAGTAGATGCATCCTTAGAGCATGGTCGAGCAGCTCTCCAAAAATATTACAAAATAAATAAAGAAGAGTGATAGCCTCCCTCCAGAGAACACCCAAGGCCAGGGTAGCTAAGAAAAATGGTCGTCAGTGCTGTTCATCCCCTTCGGTAAACTGGAATCCATGTTGCAAACTTCTCTGCCCTATAATTTGTGACTCTCAAGATGTCTGAATCAACACTCATGGTAAATATCCTTTAGAGTCAAGAATCCCTAGAAAAAGTTATTGTGCAGATGCTGAAATAGCTCATTTACACAAAATGTGACAGTTCCGTCACTATATGGAGATTTTATAGTTTTACTTTTGCTCCCTGAGCATCAGGGAGATGGCGAAACTCTGCAAGTGGGTCTGTCTGACTAAACTGGAATATTGGGAAGAAACATGAGTCTAGGTGTGATCAAGAACACGATTCCAATGTCCAGTTTGATCTGCCTTTAAGAAGAAATACTCGATTCAGTGGTCCTTGAACTTGAAGCTACTTCAGAATGGTAGACAGTAACAAGCTGCCTGATTTCCTGGAGGATTCTGATTCAGATGGCCTGTTGGGGCTTAATAATCTGCTTTTTAAATAAGCAGGGAACTCTGCTCAGTACTCAGTAATAACCTAAATGGGAGAAGAATTTGAAAAAGAATAGATACATGTATATTTATGAAATGGGAATATCAGACCACCTTACCTGCTTCCTGAAAAACCTATATGTAGGTTAAGAAGCAATGGTTAAAACTGGACATGGAACAACAGACTGCTTCAAAATTGGGAAAGGAGTACATCAAGGCTGTATACTGTCACCCTGCTTATTTAACTTATATGCAGAGTACATCATGCAAAATGCTAGGCTGGATGAAGCACAAGCTGGAATCAAGATTGCCAGAAGAAATATCAATAACCTCAGATACGCAGATGACATAATGGCAGAAAGCAAAGAAGAACTAAAGAGCCTCTTGTGAAGGTAAAAGAGGGGAGTGAAAAAGCTGGCTTAAAACTCAACATTCAAAAAACTAAGATCATGGCATCTGATCCCATCACTTCATGGCGAATAGATGGGGAAACAATGGAAACAGTAAAATAATTTATTTTCTTGAGCTCCAAAATCACTACAGATGGCGACTGCAGCCATGAAATTGAAAGACACTTGCTCCTTGGAAGAAAAGCTATGACAAACCTAGACAATGCATTAAGAAAAGCAGAGACATTATTTTACCAACAAAGGTCAGTATAGTCAAAGCTGTGATTTTTCCAGTGGTCATGTATGAATGTGAGAGTTGGACCATAAAGCAGAATAAGTGCCAAAGAATTGATACTGTTGAACTGTGGTGTTGGAGAAGACTCTTGAGAGTCCCTTGGACAACAAGGAGTTCAAACCAGTCAATTCTAAAGGAAATCAACCCTGAATACTCATTGGAAGGACTGATGCTGAAACTGAAGCTCCAATACTTTGACCACCTGATGAGGAGAACTGACTCATTGGAAAAAACCCTGATACTGGGAAAGAAAGGAGGAGAAGGGGATGCTTGGATGGCATCACTGACTCAATGCACATGAGTTTGAGCAAGCTCCAGGAGCTGGTGAAGGACAGGGAAGCCTGACGTGCTACAGTCCATGGGGTCGCAAAGAGTCGGAAACAGCTGAGTGACTGAGCAACAACAGCAATCTGTATGTATAAGTGAATCACTTCGATGTATACCTGAAACTAACAGAACATTGTT
Organism: Muntiacus reevesi; assembly: GCF_963930625.1. Lineage (NCBI taxonomy): Eukaryota > Metazoa > Chordata > Mammalia > Artiodactyla > Cervidae > Muntiacus > Muntiacus reevesi. Next base: position 12,805,013 of record NC_089271.1, on the reverse strand, counting down.
AATCATCTATACTCCAATATAAAATTTAAAAAGCATCTTTAATAAAAGACCCCCCAAAAAGGAAGTTTTAGATCCCTTGATTTGAAGGAGGGGGGGGAGTTGGTCCTAACTATTAACACCCCCCCTCACTTTGGAAAGGAGTTTGAGACATTCCATCTCAGGGCTAAATAGCAAAGCTGCTGAAGATTTTGTCTTTTAATCTACCTTGAACATCACCTCCCATGATCCCTTCCAAGAGCGAACAGGCAGCTAGAGATAGTGATAGTCTGTAGCACAGATGTGTGACTATGACTCATGGGTTATCATTGAGGACTTCCCAGGGAAGGAATGCATGGTTTCGTAGCTACTGTTTCCAGACAAGCTTGCACATTACAGAGGGTTAAAGATGAAGTGAGTGGAAAGCAGGGGTGTGGGTGGCCAGCTTCTAGTGTGGGTCAAAGCCCCTAATACTGACCACTGGTTCCTTCTGCGAGAAGCACTCTCATGATACCCAACAAGCCTGGGAGAAACAAAGATGGGTAAGATGCAGTTCCTTAAGGTACAGAACTTATTTACATTACTTTCTTCATGATGCTTCTCTTGACCAGTCTGAGAGCACACAAACCATAAGCTTCAATTTCCTCCTCTATGGCATTTCTTACTTATATGACTTTAATCTTTCAAGGGAGTTTCCCTGGTGGCTCAGTGGTAAAGAATCCACTTGCCAATGTAGGAGACTTGGGTTCAGTCCCTCGGTTGGGAATATCCCCTGGAGAAGGGGATGGCAACCCACTCCAGTATTCTTGCCTGGGAAATCCCATGGACAGAGGAGCCTGGCAGGCTACAGTCCATGGGGTGGCAAAGAGTGGGACACAACAACTAAACAACAACAATCTTGTAAGAGAGGGAGGATGGGTAGGATCACAGTTTGGAATCCGATGTGCTTGAATTGGGATCTTAGCCCATTTGCTCACTACTTTTATAAGCTTGGCCTAGTCTTGTCACCTCTGCTTGCCTCGCTTTCGTCAACAATAAAGTGGGAACAATGGTAGTACATATTGTGTAGGTTGGTCACAATGATTGAGGTAATATATTTAAAGCCCTAAGCACTTATCTCACTTAATCATTGTGACCAACCTACACAAAGTGAGCCTTCTAAAAGTATTAGCTCTTATGGTTATAGCAGCCCAATCAGAACTCTTATTATGGGATATAAGATTTATTTTGTGTGTGTGTGTGTGTTTTCATTTATTTTTTATTAGTTGGAGGCTAATTATTTTACAATATTGTAGTGGTTTTTGCCATACATTGATATGAATCAGTCATGGGTTAACGTGTGTTTCCCATCTTGAACCCCCCTCCAACCTCCCTTCCCACCCCATCCGTCTGGGTCATCCCAGTGGAATATAAGCTTTATAAACAGCATTTTAATAAATCAGCAATGTAAAATCAACCACATTCTTTATTTAAAAATACCAGGCAACAGCAGAGGACAGACTATTTTTCCGAAGTGCCTCAGTCAAGATTGCAAAGACCTCATTTCCAAAAACTTCAGGAAATCTGTTGGGTTCAGTTGTTCAGGTGCATTGGCCCTGTGGCCAATGAGTATGCTTATCTCCAATGAGTCGTTGACCCTGCCAACATGAAGGAAAAGGATCAGGTCACTGAAAGAAAACTGAGATGAAATTATTTTTTATAGTAGTGCAAATAAGCATGAACAACTTTAGATCCAGTGCTTCCTATTTTCTTCAGCAAACCTTGAGAGAGCCTGTGGACATGTGTTTGAGAAGTTCTGTTCCAAGAACTCTGAACAGTAATTTCAAATCCAGCATGAAAAGAGTTTTCATTTAGTCCCCTTCGAGATGGTTGCCAGAAGGGTTAGCAGAGGGCTCTTTGGAACGTGAACATTTAAGCATTGCTTTCACATTCGAGTTCACGTATATTCTAAGTACATGATTGAGAAACCAAAGAACCGGCTGTCAGAAAAAGTGATGAGAGGGGGGAAAGAGTCATGAGACCCTCTCACTGCAAAATCATCAGATTGTGCTTCTCTTTTTGCTCTGCCTTAGAGAAATCAGGGGTGTCAGGAGGAAGAATCTTTGACCCAAAGAAGAAAACAAAACCAGGGGAATTCTTATCAGATCTCACCCTGTGAGCAGGTTGACCATGTGACTCTCCCATTGGTGCTTACGATGGGCAGAAGCAACTCACCAGCTAAGAAGAGGCAAAAGAAATAAAAAGTCTGAGGCCCTAAACTGGCTTCAGATTGTGGGTTTAGATCTTTAGATCAGGGTTTCTCACCCTCACAGTATTGACATTTAGGGCCAGATCATTTTTGGTGGGGGGTGCTCTCCTGGGCATGGTGGGCTGTTGAGCAGCACCCCTGATGTCTCCCCACTACATACTAGTAGAACCTACCCCTCCTCTGCAGTTGTGAGGGTCACAAATGCATCCAGTTGGTGACTGGGGTCCCCTGGAAGGCAGGATGACACCCCCCCCCCCAGTTGAGAACCGCTGCTTTAGATCTGACCCAGATGAGAGAAATTTGAGCAGTGGTCCCCTAATGATCTGTAGGGAAAACCAGTTGTGAAAAAATTTCTAATCCATTGTGAACCAATATATTTTGAAACACAACAAAAATTAATTACTGTAAAATAGCAAAGTAACAAAAGAACATAAAATAGAAAGCAATTTGTTATGGTTAGATTCAAATGAGATAAAATAACTCTGTAAAGTTCGCAGACAGATTTCCCAGTTCTTATTCTCCCTTTCTGTACTCATTTCTGTGATTCATTCATTGGTTCATTAATTCAACATGCATTTGTTCAACATCCCCACAGTGTACCAGGCATTGAACTGGGGACTGGGGATCCGAAGATGAGTGAGGAAGAGATTCCATCCCTGAGGGGAGGGTGTGGCATCCAGAGAACCTTCCTGGAGGAAGTGATACCCAGCAGGTCCCAAGACAGGAGTAACGATTCACAGGAAGAAGCAGAGTGGGCAGAGTGTGAATTTCAGGCAGAGGGTACTGTGTGTAAGGCAGTCAGCAGTTAGTCACGACCCTTCCAGGGAACTGAAAGTAAAATATGACTGGAGCTGAGAGAAGAAGGGGAAAAGGCAAAAAGATGATGCCGTAGACGTAGAGCAAGGGTCAGATCATGAAGCCCTGGTCGGCCCTTGCTATGCCAGGTCCAGTGCCTGGGACAAGCACTAGTATCAACTGGGGAACTTGGTGGAAATGCAGACTTTCCGGTCCTATTCCTAGATCTGCTGAATCAGAGTCTGTTCTGAGACTTAGGAAGGCTGGATTGTTTATGATGCTTTTATCCTGAGCGATACAGGAAAAGATTACAAGGTTTTTTTTTTACCTGTATCCCTCAGGATAAAGGCATGGGCCTTCCCTGGTGGCTCAGATGATAAAGGATCTGCCTGCAATGCAGGAGATGCAGGTTAGATCTCAGGGTCAGGAAGATCCCCTGGAGGAGGAAATGGCAACTCATTCCAGTATTCTTGCCTGGGAAATCCCGTGGACACAGGAGCCTGGAAGGCTACAGTCCATGGGGTCACAACGAGTCATACACAACTGAGCAACTAACCCTAATCTTGTGGGGTGCAGATAACCATTACAAGGGTTTTCGGCACGGGAGGTTGGCTAAGCTGGTATCCCAGGCACTGCCTTTGCCGCAGGTACCACAGGAAGATGTGCACGGAGCTCAGGATCGACTTTCCCAGACTCCTTTGTGGCTGGAGGAAGGGTAGAGCCCCTCACTGGAGATGCATTGTAGTAATGTTTGAGAAAACTACTGTTTCCCCGATGAAAATATAACATGTGGCCGGCAGCTCTCTTGGCTGTTTCTTTCTGCCTTGAATGAGGCTGTGTTCCCTGGGCTGAAAGCACTCCTGTGACTAGCCCAGAACGGCATATCATTAATGTATCAGTCGGTGTTGTGTCTGTACATACATGAAATCCAAAACAATATTTGCTTAAACAAGATAAATACATTTGCCACTGTCACAGAGAAAATCAGCAATGTGCAGTCTAGGCTAGTATGCAGTTCCTGCCCATAAAACCCAAGGAACTCTGTTTTCTCTCTTTGTCCTTTTTACTGCTTGACTTCTATCATCATGATATTTGCTGAAATTCCACCCTTCACAACTGCCTCCCAGGTCAATGGACCAGTTCTTAATTTGCCAGGAGTCACCCTTGAAGTCTCACATCATACTCCTACATAAAGTTCAGTGATTAGGACTATGTTACATATTTGCACTTTGCTGTGAAGGACACTTGGTGATGTATTTATTTATTTGGACTGTGCTGGGTCTTCATTGCTGCTCAGGCTTTTCTCTAGTTGCAGCAAGTGGGGGCTACTCTCTAGTTGTGGGGAGCAGGCCCCTCATTGTGGGAACTTCTCTCATTGCGGGGCATGAGCCTAGTTGCTCTGCAGCACGTGGAATCGTCCTGTCCCAGGGATGGAACCTATGCTCCCTGCATTGGCAGGCAGATTTTTAACCTCTGGACCACTAGGAAAGTCCTAGGTGATTTATTAGTACTTGTTTTTCTGGGTGGCCATGTACTAAACTAAAGACTAGAACTCCATGACAGAGTAAGTGGGAGGAAAAAGATGCTTGATAGCCATATCTCTGTAGAAAATTCCATCACAGTCACGTTTGTATTTCAAGAAGATGATTCAGATAGCAGTGTGGAGGGCAGGTTTTAGAGAAAGAAGACTGGAGGTAGGCAGACCAGTGGGTGAGGCAGTGGAATACTCAAAGACAGGGGTGTGACAAACTGCTGCTGCTGCTGCTAAGTCGCTTCAGTCGTGTCCGACTCTGTGCGACCCCATAGACGGCAGCCCACCAGGCTCCGCCGTCCCTGGGATTCTCCAGGCAAGAACACTGGAGTGGGTTGCCATTGCCTTCTCCAATGCAAGAAAGTGAAAAGTGAAAGTGAAGTCGCTCAGTTGTGTCCGACTCTTCACGACCCCATGGACTGCAGCCTACCAGGCTCCTCCGTCCATGGGATTTTCCAGGCAAGAGTACTGGGGTGGGGTGCCATTGCCTTCTCTGGACAGACTACTGGCCATAAGCTAAATTTGGCCTCCTGCTTGTTTTAAAGTTTCATTGCAGCAGAGTGAGGTCACACACTTAGACATTGTCTGTGGCTGTGTGGAGGGGGAGCAGTCATTGTTTCTCTGTATCCTTCTGATTTCTTGGCTGGGAACGCTTTAGGTGTCTTCTATTTGGTTAAAGACAAAACACAGATGTTGGAGAGGGGAGGAGACCAGTTAGCAGGAAATGAAGGTTAGCAGGAAATGAAGCGTGGTGAACAAAGGTCAGGTTAAGTGGATTCAAGTGGGTGCCTTCTTCACAGAGGAGAGTTTGTGGAGATTTTGTCGTCCTTCTCTTCCTGGCGCAAGAGGGAGACAAATGGAGATTTCCTTTATAAATGGGAATGTTCTTTACTTGTAAAGCTACTTTACAAGAGTAGCTTCTGTGATGTTTGCAGAGAATGTCCTGTGTCTGCTGATTATTTTAGGCCTCAAAAATACCCAGCTTAAAATAATCCTCGGGCCCAAGAGGCCCATTTCGGGTGGCATATCCTGCTCCCCTTCAGCTGCTTTCTCTCTTCTTCCTCTCAGTGTTGAGTAGTTTCAACAGAGGCCGTGGGAACTTACCCTAAAACTTTCATCATCTGGCTTTTGACAGACAAACTTTGCTGAGTCTTGCACTAGAGGAGTATCATGTAGAGTTGGAGAAAGTGGACATCCTCCAGAAGACATGGGGGAGGTATAAAGAGTGGGTGAAAGTTGAATGTGGGGAATCAGAGGCAGACTGGAGCTCTTCCTGGAGTAGGTAGAATATTCTGGAAATCTTAAACCATACCCAGATCACTGACCTAGCAAATGCAAGTTTACAGGGGTGGGTTCTTCTGAGACTTCATGTGTGTCGTTATTTATGCTCCATTAACTAAGGAAACAAAATAGTAATTCAGGTTTTGAGATCTTGGCTATAATGAATAAAAAATGAAAGGGCAAAAGTGCCTGTTTGAAAAGGAAAGAGAACAGCCGTGGAAACACGGAGTGTCTACAACACGTCAGTCTGTGCTAGAGTTGTGTTTATGCTGCTTGTTAATACCCAGGGACAGTTCTTTTTCATTGGAGTTTTTGATAATTGACAGTTAACGGTTTTGAATGTCATTTTTAAAGTGTCAAAAAATTATTTAACTAAGTCAAAATTTGTTTTTGTTTTGTCTTTATTCTTTGTCATTGTATGATCTTTGCCTCATTTTGGGTTCTGTTAAAAAAGTAAAACTCATCTGAGTAAATTTGAAAGATCTTTTGGCTTTATTCAGGTATTCATGAAGGGCGGCACCCACTCTATCAGGAAGAAAGAAGCTCTGAGGAGCTGTACTGAGTGAAAGACTTTTCACTTAGGCAGAAGGCAGCAGGAACAGGAAGTTGTTCTGGGCAAAAAACCAGGTTGGTTAGTGCAAAGTTACTTTCCTCGGTGTGTGTGTGTGTGTGTGTGTGTGTGTGTGTGTGTGTGTGCGTGCTAAGTTACATCCGACTCTTTGCAATCCCCTGGACTGTAGCCCTCCAGGCTCCTCTGTCCATGGGATTCAACATTGAGAGGCTCTCCAAATCACCTATAAAAGAGACACCTCAACAGGTGCATTTACAACTTTCTACCCCCTAAGAGGCTCCTTGGAAACATAAAATACTGGAAAAAAATACTGGAGAGGGTTGCCATGCCCTCCTCCAGGGGATCTTCTCGACACAAGGATTGAACCCGCCTCACTTTCGTCTCCTGCATTAGCAGACAGGTTCTTTACCTCTAGCGCCACCTGAGATGGGAGGGGTCTATCAAGGGGATTACCTAACTAGTGCTGATCAGGTGATTTTCTTACCAACTGGTTTAAGATTCTGTTTCTGGAAAAGTTGAAACTGTAATTATATCTTGGTTTGATGACATGGGGTTTAGCATAAGCAGCTCTGCTTGGGGCCGGCTGTCAGGTCTTAAACAGTTAAAAACCATTCTGAGCATGTCTTGGAGGTGCCTGGATTTGCACAGACGAGTGAATTTCAAAGGTCCCCTATTTCCTCACCTGGAGAGATAAGCCCCCTACTTGATATCCTGAGAAGTGAAAGTGAAAGTTGCTCAGTCATGTCTGACTCTTTGCGACCCCATAGACTATACAGTCTATGAAATTCTCCAGGCAAGAATACTGGAGTGGGTAGCCTTTCCCTTCTCCAGGGGATCTTCCCAACCCAGGGATCAAACCCAGGCCTCCCACATTGCAGGCAGATTCTTTACTAGCTGAGCCACAAGGGACACCCAAGAATACTGGAGTGGGTAGCCTATCCCTTCTCCAATGGATCTTCCCAAGCCAGGAATCGAACCAGGGTCTCCTGCACTGCAGGCAGATTCTTTACCAGTTGAGCTATCAGCAAAGCCCTGATATCCTGAACACCCCACCAACTACTTAGAGGGCTTTTTGAGCCAAGAGCCCTTTCCAGTACAACAAGCACTTTCCTTACTTGTGAAGAAGGCATCTGATTGTCAAGCTGGCAGCAAAGCCTTCGAGTCACTGCTTTTGTTCAGTGGTATTTGTAGAACCTGTTTGTAGATGCAAACTTGCCCTTTTGCTCTTGCCTTTTGAGCAACAGACAGGGTTGCTCTCCCACCCAAAACAACTCTTCTTTCCCCATCTACCTTCCAATGACATTCCTTGGCATTAATCTTAATCTAAAACCCCACCCTTTTCGCCAGTCCTGGAAATACTTGGTAGCTAGTCCTAGATTCAGGAGTCCTTTTTTAATATGAAGAAAACAAAAGAGACAAAGTCATGGAGTTATGGGTTTTCTAAAGGAGCTAAACAAGAAACGGAGTCATTTCACAGATCTAGCAAAGCCAAGATCCATTTCATTAGCACCCAAAGGAAACATGCTTAATAGGAACCGTTGCCAGGAGAGAGTTTCTGTGGCATTTTCTGTTTCCAAGGAGCATCTTAGGGGGGAGAAAGTTGTAAATGACACCTGTTGAGGTGTCTCTTTTATAGGCGCTTTGGAGAGCCTCACCATATTGAATAATTGGTCCCCAGAATAAACTCTGTTTTGCTAATAATGGGTTTCAAACATTAAATGAATCTGTTAATTCTCAGGGGAACATTACACATCAGAATTCGTTTTGCAAGGCTGAATATCAAAGTAGTTTTTGAAATGAGACTAAACCTAGAGCCATTTATCACTAGTGATCCCACCAACAGTTGTAACAACTTGACCCTGCTGAGTAGAGGTCAGGCCATACCCTGCCTTCTTTTGTTCTACTGTGAAAGACCAACACTGACCTAGAGGTGTGCTCTCACCGGTGTGGAAGAGGGTAGTCATCAGTTCCTCAAGAGCAGTGCAGGGATGTATTGGGGTAAGTATTCTAGGCTATTTGACCTAAGGCAGATTTACATTTTCTTTCCTTCTGCAAATATTTCTTGAGGGCCTTCCCTGCTTCAGATGCTACATTTCCAGGATGTTTTGTTACAAATAAGGTAAACTGTTTTCCACATACAATTTGCCTTTCCTGTCCTGCCTCTGAAAAGTCCACACTCTAAACAGTGAACTTCATCAGCCAGCTCCTAGCTTGACACATCTGTGCAAGTAGGAAGGAAAGAGTTAACAGCTGATCTGCAATCCCTGGGGTCACATCAGGGAACAATGATCTGAGCAGATCATGTAGATGTGTTTGCTGGACTTCGTGATGGTATTTGCTAATGGGGTATCCTTACTGATGGAATGTTTTTGTCAGGATATACCAGATTTCTATAGGATTACTTATAGTGAATGTCCCTGGAGTTTGTGGGTTTCATGGCCAGCTGGAAAATGTCATTGTCATCCTTTTAATTATCAGAATATAAAATTAATAAGTTTCATGACAAAAATAGCTCATTTTGTATAAGTGATTGCTGTTGTTCAGTCACTAAGTTGTGTCTGACTCTTCAAAACCCCATGGACTGCAGTACGCCAGGCTTCCCTGTCCTTCACTATCTCCTGGAGTTTGCTCAAACTCATGTCCATCAAGTCGATGATGCTATCCAACCATCTCATCCTCTGTTGTCCCCTTCTCCTCCTGCCCTCAATCTTTCCCAGCATCAGGTCCTTTTCCAATGAATCTGCTCTTTGCATCAGGTGGCCAAAGGACGAGCTTCAGCTTCAGCATCAGCCCTTCCAATGCATAATTAAGGTTTATTTCCTTTAGAATTAGCTGATTTGATCTCCTTGCTGTCCAAGGGACTCTCAAGAGTCTCCTCCAATACCACAGTTCGAAAGCATCAATTCTTTGGGGCTCCGCCTTCTTTATGGTCCAATTCTCACATCCGTACATGACTACTGATACCCTGTATGTTAAATCTGGGTCAGGGCCACCCCATCCAAAGGCTGTGATTCCCTGAGGATAGAAACCACTTATTCCTCTTTGTAAGACTATGCCCAGCACAGTACCAGTACCTAGAGAACACTCATTAGATGTTTAACTTTAGGTATGGAATATAACCACTTATAAATGGTCACAAACTATTTAACTAGCAAAATCTGTAAGAACAGTATGAAGTAAAGTGAAAGTCGCTCAGTCATGTCCAACTGTTTACGACCCCATGGACTATAGAGTCCATGGGATTCTCCAGGCCAGAATACTGGAATGGGTAGCCTTTCCCTTCTCCAGGGGATCTTCGCACCCTCATTGCAGGTGGATTCTTTATCACCTGAGCCACAAGAAGAGCATAACATCTCACCAAAACTGTTGCAACCAAGGGGATGATGAAAAGTCAAATAAAATGGAAAGGGCCTTAGGTAAAAGGACTTTGGAGTGAAAGGTAGAAGTTGTTTTGATAGGTGCTTTCTAAACTTTAATGTGCATGTGAACTACTTGGGATCCTGTCTACATGTAGCTTCTTCTTTTTTCATGTCTTTTTTTTTTTAACTTTTCGACTGCACCACACATCATATGGGATCTTAGTCCCTGACGAGGGATCGAGCCTGTGTTTCCTGCAGTGGAAGTGGGGAGTCTTCACCACTGAGCCACCAGGGAAGTCCCTCTATGCATCTTCTAATGCAAGAGGTCTGCAGTGGACTCTGAGATGGTCTTTCCTAACATTTCTAAAGCCGTGTTAGTCACCTTGTGGTCAGGAGCTGCAGTATCAGCTTGACCTAGGTGCCTGTTAGAAATGCAGAATCTTTGGCCCCGCCCAGCCTTTCTTAATCAGATTCTGGCTTTTTTTTTCATAGGTTCTTGATTCCTCTGAATTCACTCTTTGCAAAGGGCCAAGAACTCTTTATTGTGCACACTCTCTTTCTTTCAGGTCACCAGGTCCTTCTTGAGAAGTGATATTTTCTTCTTATATCACTATATATAACAATATATCTTCTATAGCTCCTTTATAATTGATTGGCTTTTCCAAGCTGATAGTTGAGGGGCAACAAAGCAGATTTCTATCTCTTGTAACTTTCTGAAACCATAAAACTTTGAACTTGCAATCCATTTGAAACCATGTTTTGTTTAGGAGCTGCCTGGCAAACAGTCTAATAGGGTTTTTAAATAAAAGCAAAACTGGTTCAAAACTGTGAAAGGTGTACAAGAGGCACAAGTAGTGTAATCAAACAGTCTAATGCATGCTATTTACTGGAGGGCAGGAAAATCCAACATTGAATAATGAGTCCTGTGGACAGGAAAAGGCATGTGGAAATTTCACCTATAATTGAGTCAAAGAACATTAGATTCAATAACTAGAGAAGGATATACCTGAGGTAAATAAAATGCATTTGTATTTAGGTACCTCACAGAGTCAGTCACCTTTTTTTCCCTCCCCTGAAACTTTAACAAAAAAATGTATATGGTTTTTAAAAAAATGTTATTTATTTATTTATTTGGCACACCAGGTCTTAGTTATGGCATGCAAACTCTTAGTTGTGGCGTGTGGGCTTCAGCTCCTTGACCAGGGACCGAACCCAGACCCCTTGCATTGGGAGCACAGTCCCAACCTCTGGACCACCAGGGAAGTCCCTGGATTTTTTTAAAAATAAATTTTTATTATGTTTTGGCAGCACTGTGTGGCATGCGGCATCTCTTTTCCCCCAACCAGGGATCCAATCTGCTACCCCTGCAGTGGAAGCATGTAGTCTTAACCACTGGACCACCAGAGAATTCCTAAAAACTGTATAGTGTTTTTTAAACCATGAAATGGAAGGGTTAATAGATACAAGTAGCCAAAGATCGGAGCCAGAAACATTGAAATTCATGGATGTAAGTGAAGAAGAAAATACAACTGGCTTTAAGTAGAGCTCTCAGCAGAGTTTCAGTCTTCAGAGAAACATCGAGATGGGAAAGAAGGCTCAAAAAGGAAATGCCATTAATGCAGAGGGAGAGGCAGGGTGAGGTGAAAGCATTATATGCAGTTATATCCAAGTCAGCCAATACTTAGAAAATGCAATTAACTTGAAACATACTTGCATTTAGTGGCTATAATGAAATCCTCTAAGTTAAGATTCTGATAAAGCCCTTGAGGTCTGTTTGGATTTGCCCTTAATGAAGAAAAGCCAACAAAATTAGGGATGTTTCCTGGAAGTAATACCTGCCTGTGGGCTATGAGCTGGGTTCCAAAGTCATGTACAGGTTGGCTGAAATCATGCTGAGCAGAGAGCAATGATGGCTGGCTTTCATGATAAGCTTCTATCTAAGGGAGTCACAAATACACTTCACATGTTTGATCCACAGAAAGACAACAGACAATATTGGTCCAGATAGGGATAGGAAGGAAGGGAGAGTTAGACATCTGTAGTCTGGGCATGACTGAAATATAAACTAGCTATAGGGAGGAAATCAGATGTGGAAAAGGAAATCCATGGAAAGTCTTGGAGAGTGCAGGTTGCTTTGAGTTAAAATACTCTTTCTGCCATATTCAGTTAATTTTACAAATGAAATTTAAAGAATGAGAGTCAAAAGAGCTGTAGCAGGCTGAACAGTATAGAACTTTATGTTTACAAGTGTCGTGGCATTTTAACTTTGTAGCATCCTTAATACACTTCTTACAGGCATACAGGACCCTTCGAGTGTTAATACTAACACAATGTTTTCCCAAGTGTAGGCTCAGGATCCTTAGCCCCCAAATATATTGCTTGAAAAGGGGGTTCCATGGTTATAAAAAATTGGGGAAATACACAATATTCTCAGAGATTTGTCATGCACATTAGTACCCTAAAATTCTGAGAAAGTCTATGGGAGAAAACTACAATTTTGTTTAATACAGCGTTTCTCAAAATTGTATGACGATGGAAACCTTTTGGCCCAGAATAAACTATAGAATTAGTACTCTGGAGGATCTCCTGGGATGGGGGGTGGAAATGCAGGCCTATGGAAAGAGAAGGCAGCACTTGAGCAACTGTTCAGGCATGATCTCAATGAAGCCAAAGTTGTCTCTGCTGTGATGTGAATAGGGTAAGAAAAGCTGGGGGGACTTCCTTGTGCACTCAAATTGTGGGTGAGCCCAAACACCATCCTACCCCCATGAGCCCTTGACAAACGAAGATGGGAGAAATTCCATCAACGTGAGTCTTGGAAAGACAATGAATGGCCCTGCTGACCTATACTTCCCATCAGGGCTGCAAACCAGCTATTCACTGACTATTTTACTTGCTCCTTTTTCTCGGCCGCTAAGTTACATGCTTTGTGTAAAGCTGGGCTTGGTAAATGTTAGTTAATTGACGTACTTGGGGGAAAAGGCTAGAAAAGAGGAAGGGGAAGGTTAGCCTTGGACTTCTGGATAGTCTGTTTTTATTATTTTAAATTGATTGATGATTGCTTTACAGTATCAGTTTGATTTCTGTCATACATCAACATGAATTAACCATAAGTATACATATGTCCCCTCCCTCTTGAATCTCCCTCCCACCTCCTGCCCATTCCCACCCATCTAGGTTATTACAGAGCCCCAGTTTGAGTTCCCTGAGTCATATAGCAAATTTCCATTGGTTATCTATTTGCGTATGTTAGTCTGTTTTTTAAAACCTAGGAATTAATTCCTTCATCAGGTAGGCTATACCCATGTGGCATGTATGTACTTGGTGCTAGGGATTCGATGGTGACTGTCATGTCTTCCCATGCAGAGTTTATAGTCTGACAGGGAGAAAGGCATTAATAAATATCACACAAGCAGCAACATGGATGGACCTAGAGACTATCATAATAAGTAAAGTATATCAGAGAAAGATAAATATCATATGATATCACTTATGTGTGGAGTCTAAAAAAATGATATAAATGAACTTATTTATAAAATGAAGCAGACTCACAGACATAGAAAACAAACTTATGGTTACAAAAGGCAGGAGAAGATAAATTAGGAGTTTGAAATTCACATATACACACTACTGTATATAAAATTGATAATCAACAAGTATTTACTGTATGGTGCAGGGAAGTCTACTCAGTGTTCTGTAATAACCTAAATGGGAAAAGAATCTGAAAAAGAATAGATAATGTAAATGCATGTGGGTTTCCCTGGTGGCTCAGTGGTGAAGAACGTACTTACCAATACAGGAGACGTGGGTTCGATCCCTGGGTTGGGAAGATCTCTTGGAGGAGGAAATGGCAATCCTCTCCAGTATTTGCCTAGGAAATCCCATGGACAGAGGAGCCTGGTAGGCTACAGTCCATGGGGTCACAAACGCAACTGAGCGACTAAACAACAACAACAACAGCATAACTGAATCACTTTGCTGTACATTTGAAACTAACACAGCATTGTAAATTAACTATACTTCAGTTGTATTTGTGTGACATCACACAAATATCTAAATATAAGTAGCAATGAATGCTGTGAAGAAAACATGGTACTATCAGAGGACATCTGATAGGGGAAATTGACCAGTCACAATCACATCCTTGGAAAGAGAGGCCTTTTCTTTTTGAGATATCACTGATATAGAATGTTATATTAGTTTCAGTTGTAAACATAAGGATTCAGAATAGGTATATATTGCAAAATGATCACCACAACAAATCTAGTTAATGTCTACCACCACATGTAGTTAACAGAATTTCTTTTCTTATGTTGAAAACATTTAAGATCTACTCTCTTAGCAACTTTCAAATATCTAATATAGTATTATTGACTATAGTCACCATCCTGTACATTACATCCCCAGAACTTGTTTATTTTATGACTAGCACTTTGTACTGTTTAGCCCACCACCCCCCTCTGCCTACATGCTCTGTAGCTATGAGTTCATTTTTTTCAGTGATTATTTTTTGAGCCCACAAATAAGTGAGATCATATGGTATTTGGCTTTCTCTGTCTGATTTATTTCACTTAGCATAATGTCCTCAAGATCCATCCCTGTTGTCATTAATAGCAACATTTCTTGTTTTTTATGACTAATACTGTGTTGTATATATATTGTGTATTTATCCATTCATCACTGGACACAGGTTGTTTCCGTGTCTAGGCTATTGTAAGTAATGCTGCAGTGAACATGGGGGTGCATGTATCTTTTTGAATTAGTAATTTTGTTTTCTTTGGATATATACCTCAGAGAGGAATTGCTGGATCATATGGTAGTTTTGTTTTTAGTTTTCTCAAGAACCTCCATACTGTTTTCCATAGTGGTTGGAACAATTCATATCCCCACCAGCAGTGCACAAGTGTTCTGTTTTCTCTGAAGCCTCATGAATGCTTGTTATTTCTTGTCTTTTTGATGATAGCCATTCTGACTGACAGATGTGAGGTGATATCTCCTTGTGGTTTTGATTTGCATGTCCCTGATGATTAGTAATGTTGAACATCTTTTCATATGCCTTATATCCTTTACCTTGCTTACCAACCATCTAAATGTCATTAAAAGAAAATTTCTTCAGACTTTTTGCCGATTTTTTAAATTGTATTTTTGTTGTTGTTGCCATTTGGCTATATGAGTTCTTCATGGATTTGGGATATTAACCCATCATCAGATATATGATCTGAAAACATCTTCTCCCATTCTGCTGGTTGTGTTTTCTTTCTTTCTTTTTTGTTGTTGTTGTGCTTTTTAGCTTGATATTGTCCCTTTTGCTTATTTTTACTTTTATTGCCTTTGAATTGGGAGTTAAATCCAAAAAAATCATAGCCTAGACCACTGTCAAGGAGTTTACTTACCCTCATATATTCTAGGAGTTTTATGACTTCAGGCCTTACATTCAAGTCTTTAATCCATTTTGAGTTAGCTTTTGTGCATGGTATATGATAGTGGTCCAGTTTCCTTCTTTTGCATGTGCCTATCTAATTTTCCCAACACAATCTACTGAAGAGACTACCCTTTTCCCATTGTATATTTTTAGCTTGTCATAAACAAATTGACCACACATGTCCATGGGTTTCTTTCTGGGCTCTCTATTCTGTTCTTTTGATCTGTATGCTATTTACCATACTGTTTTGATTACTATAGCTTTATGGTAGCGTTTGGAATCAGGAAGCATGATGCCTCCAGCTTTGTTCTTTCTCAGTATTGCATTGGCTACTCAAGGCCTTTGTGGCTCCATACAAACTTTAAGATTGTTCGATTTTTGTGAAAAATGGCAGTGGAATTTTGGTAGGGATTATATTGAATATGTAGGTTGCTTCAGGCCATTGGGCCATTTTAACAGTATTAATTCTTCTAATCCATGAGCACAGAATATCTTTCCATTTATTTGTGTCTTCTTCAGTTTCTTTCACTAATGACTTATTGCTTCACTGTATGTGTCTTTCAACTCCTTGGTTGAACTTATTCCTAGGTATGGTAGTCTTTTTGATGCACTTGTGTATGAGATTATCTTCTTAATTTCTCTGATAGGTCATTATTAGTGTGTAGAAATGCAACAGATTTTTGTATATTGATTTTTGTATCCTGTCACTTTATTGAATTCATATAGTCTACATTTTTTGGTGAGGTCTTTAGGATTTTCTGTGTATTTCTATGTATATTATGTCATCTGCCAGTTTTATTCCTTATTTACAATTTAGATGCCTTTTATTTTATTTATCTTTGCCTAGTTGCTCTGGCGAGGACTTCCAATACCATGTTGAAGAAAAGTGGTGAGAGTGGGCAAAGAGGTGTCTTTTATGAACAAATGAGGAGCTGAGAACCATCTTGAAGAAGTGAGAATGGGAGGCTGGGATGGGAGGAAGTTCCAGGCAGAGACATGAAACCAGACTTTTTTTTTTTTTTTTTTTTTTTTTTTTTTTTTTTTTTTGAAACCAGACTTTTTAGAGCAAGAGAGAGGGGGAAATGAGACTGGGAAGGTAGCAAAGGCCAGCTCATTTAGCAGCTTGTAGGCCAAGTTAGGAAATTTAATCATGGGCTGAGAGCCATGGAAGCCACATAAAGTTTTAACCTGGGTATGATAAGATGTTCATTTTCAAGGGTCCTCAGTGTCCCTGCCTATGGAAATGACTGCTGAGAGTCAGAAGGAAAGCCCAGACACTGCCTAAGATTGTTGCAGAAGTCACGTGAGAGACACTGTGGATTGAAGGAGGGAGTTTGCAGTGGGGAGGGGAGGGGCGCTGTAGGGTCAAGGGTGAAGGTCAGGTTTCTGGCTGGTATAAATGTGTTGCCAAACCAAACTGGGTTTTCCCCACTCACGTCCAATGAAGCCAGTCTATTGATACCAGGTTGTGGTGAAGGAAAGTGCAGGCAACAAGCAGGGAATATGAGTGGTTAATGCTCAAAAGACCTGTTGGCTTTCAGCAAAAGGTTTTTAACGATAGGGCTCTAGGGTACATGATCAGCTTGTGGGCGTTCTGATTTGGTGGTGGTAAAGTAACCTGGCCTCAGCATAATCAATCTTCTGGTTCCAATTGATCTAGGGTCTATGTGCTTGTGGTTCACATACAGTTAACTTCTTCCAGCTGATGGGAGTTTCAGTATTTGCAAAATAGCTCAAGGATATGGTCATAATATTATCTATAGTCCCTGAGGGGGATCTAAAGGTCCTTGACATTGTTCAGTGATTAAACTATTGTCATTTTGTCTTGCTTGCTTGTTTTCCTTTGTTTTTGCATTTTCTCACTCCTCTGATTAAATTTGCTTGTTGGAATTCGGGGAAGGCCTAGAAGGCTCAAGTTTTTCTATAAACAAGAGGCAGGCAGAGGACATGGTGGGGAGAGGGTCTCTCTTGGGAAGGCCCCACAGGGTCCTGCTTGGTTACAACCCTCCCTTTTCCTTGATACTCCTCAATCTTGAGGGGGAATAGGTGCAGAACAAGAAAGGGAATAAGGTTTTGGGTAGAGAGGTTAACCATAAACTTGGTTTTAGGGATACTTGGTTTTACATGGATGGAGGGTGATAACTTCCATTGAGATATAGGACCTGGAGGACTGGGTATGGGGGAGGATCATGAGTCGTTTTTGACATTTTCTGATGGACACCTGGAACTGCTGAGTTGGGGTGATGGGGTGGGGGGGTTACCCCCCTCATTCCTCCATGCTGCCGTGCATCACCCTGGGCCTGGGTCCCGGCATACCCGGCTCCTTGTGCTCGCTTGGGCTTCCCTGATAGCTTAGTTGGTGAAGAATCCGCCTGCAATGTGGGAGACCCTGGTTCGATTCTGGGGTTGGGAAGATCCCCTGGAGAAGGGAAAGGCTACCCACTCCAGTATTCTGGCCTGGAGAATTCCATGAACAGTCCATGGGTCGCGGAGAGTCAGACACAGTTGAGTGACTTTCACTCACGTATGTCTAAGACCTAGAGGGGGAGTTATGGTTAGACCATCAGAAGGTTAATGGCTGGCTGATGCTAACTGTAGGTCTGGGTATAGAGGAGGTCACCTTTGGAAAGAAGGGAAAGAGAGCCCACTTCTAACTTGAATGCCTTAAAGACATGGTGGAGGAAGAGGAGGCAAGGAGAAAAGAAAAGCAGGAGTTTGTTGTGTCAGAAACCTTGAGGTTAATACAGTCAAATGCTGCTGCATGAATTCACTTCTGATTCAGACTGAAGCACATGCAATGGATGACCTAATAAGGAGGTCATTGCTTGACCTCAGCAAGTATTGTTTTGCTGGAGTGACAGTAATAGACACTAGGATGGAGTGAGACAGCATGGAGCAAGATTGAAGTGGAGATATGGTGAGGACCCTTCCTAAAGAGGCTTGTCTAAGAGGAAGACCATATTTCATTTCTGACTTTGGCCCTAACATAGTTAGCAACCTCACTTATATATGGCTCTCAACTCTTAGAATCAAGATGATTGTACTTCCCTGTGTATAGAATGGTAAATATGTTTTCCTTTCAGTCATTTGCAATTTTCTTGTGTCTCTCAACAGAATCTTGCTGATGGTGATTCTAGTTTTAGGACTCATTGCATGTATTTATTATACTACATGACCTCCACCACCACCATGAAATGAAGCAAACCAAATGCTTTATCTGCTGTTAAAAAGGTTTGGACTCACCAGGATATGGTTACTATATCACCTCTGTTTTGGCATCTTCCTAATGAATTTGACTATACTCAATTCTACCCTAAGCACTGACTTTATAATTCCAATCTCTATAAGACATACCCCACCTCTGATGACTAAGATCTTAAGTGATTTAAGAGATCTCAGAGCAGTAAATACTGGTTTGCAAGGAAGCTTTGCTTTTTACATCAGTTTCCTTTTAAGCAACTTACTAGTTCAGTTGCATGAAAAAAAATTTAAGTTTGGCTAGACTGCATCATATGATTGTTATTCCCCCTATTTATAACTTTCTCCCTCTCCACCTCCCTAAAAAGAAGTCACTGGAGTTACAGAGTTGGAAAAGTACCCAAAACACATTTCTGGCATTTATTTTATGACCGAGAACAGTGATTTGGTATTTGACTCAAGCACACTTGCCTGTTAGTGGGCGAAAGCGGTTCAGGGAAAATTGAACTACAAATAGGAAGTTCTACTGAATGAGTCTCTGTGACAGTATTAGGGTGAGGGTTTGCTGCAGAAAAGAGAGGAGTATTGGCGTGAGGAAGACAAATGATTCACTTCTTAGTTTGTTATAGTCCCAGATTCTGCAAAAGGGGATAGTCATAATATTAGTGGTTTTAAAGTTTCTTGCAGTCAGAAAGAAACAAGACTTCATACTTACATAGAGGGAACGTCAAATTAGAATTTATGGGGCAGTTGCAAATCCACATAGGAGGAGTTTGGGGTGGCTTCCAGAAACTACTGAGACTTTTTGACACTCACATGTACATACACAGCTCTAGAAGGACCTGGAAATTTGCAGAGGACTTTCTGGCATAATAGAACTCAAGGCACCGAACTTTGATCCAAAGTAAATTAGACAGTAACTATGCTGGGAGTCACAAGGCAAGTCTCCATGAGGAAAGGAATTTTTTTCCTTCCTTTGTTTTAACCTTTTCTTATAGTTACCTTAAGACAGTATATATAGGTCTAAGAAAACTAACTTTAAAAAACTAACTGAAATGGATTATTCTGAAAGAAAAGGGAAAGTTAAAAAAAAAAACCAAACTGTTTTTCACTGGAGCTATTTTGACAAAAGCACACAATTACTGGAAGTCCTTTTTGCCCCAGCACATGAACTCATTGTGAGAATGTTTCTTGTTTTTTTTTTTTTTTTTTAACGACTTAATCAACGTTTGACATAGTGGTGGCATTCTTTCCCTTACCAGATTATTTACAAAAGTTTGAATTGTTGTGTGCAGTGAAGTTATGAGGCGAGGAAACCAGCTGGGATAGAGACATACTGTCCTCCACGCCTGTCATTTGGTACCTAACACAGAAGTTCTAGTCTGTTTCTTTTCATGTGCAGGACGTCTGCGAATTCAGAGCACTCAGACTGGGTAAGATTGGGTCAGCTTTCTGATCCTGTTTTCTGATCTGTAAAATGAGGGAACCATATTGGTTGAGCTTGCTGATTCCACCCAACATACACCCTGTATAATCCTTTCCCTTTGAGAGGCGGCTGGGGCTCGTGAATGTGATGGAATAACACTTATCCCAAGCTTACATAGAGGAAGGGATTTTGCATATGTGATTTTTTTTCTTTAAAAAAATATTAATTTGGCTGCACCAGGTCTTAGTTGTGGCACTCAGAATCTTCAATCTTCATTGCAGTATGTGGGATCTAGTTCTCTGATCAGGAATCGAACCCAGGACTCCTGCACTGGGAGCACGGAGTCTTAGCCACTGGACCACCAGAAAAGTCCCCAGATGTGATGTTTCTAATCAGTTACCTTTGAGTTCATCAGAAAGGAGATTGTCTGGGTGGGTCTGATCTAAACAGGTGAGCCCTTGGAAGTGGACCTTTATTCAGTTAGCCTCCACAGAAGACGCAGGTGACTTGACAGTTTGATTTTAGTCTTGTGAGACATTAGCCAGAGAACTTAGCCATGGTGTACCAGACTTGGCCATGTGAACTAGGAAATAATCTGGGTTGCTTTTAAGATGCTGAGTTTATCATAATTTGTTACATGGCCATAGCTCAGATGGTAAAGAATCTGCCTGCAATGTGAGAGACCCAGGTTCGATCCCTGGATTGGCAAGATCCTCTGAAGAATGGAATGGCTACCCACTCCAGTACTCTTGCCTGGAGAATCCCATGGACAGAAGAGCCTGGTGGGCTGCCACAGTCTATGGGGTCACAGAGTCGGACACGACTGAGTGACTAATACTTTCACTTTACTTTTAATAGAAAACTTACATGATTTGATTTCACTGAGGTGACTAGACTATGGCTGAGACAACTAGTAGCTGCACCCTGCTAGATGCCCTTCTATAGACTGATGGATAAACCTCTCTGAAAGTTGATGAGGCACAACACGGCCCTTCATCAAAGTAAACAGGACATTAACCTGTACCTTTCAAATCTTTTTCAATAAGGTCTGTCTGTAGCTTAGAATACCAAGAAACTTTTCCAGCCAAGGGTCTTGAGTGGTTATTTGTGTTTTGTCAACTTTGCTTCTCAAGTTAGCTATCTTCTCTCATTTTCCTCTTTTGCTATTTAGGGAATGTGGAATTCTCAGACCTGTCCTTCGATATGGTAACCTGTTACTCAGTCGAGGCAGTTTTGAGTGGTTGTAACAAGCAGTGGACTTGGGAGACTAGTTCAACTCTTGGTTCTGAAACCAACTAGCCTGTGACCTTGGGAGAAAGGGTGATTTCCCAGGCTTTTGGTTTCCATATCTGTAAAACACAAGATCTTATCATGTCTTCTCACACTGTTCAAACGAAGGAACATGAACAACTGGTAGTTTCAAGCATCACTCAAATTCTCAAGTCTAGAAAAACTTGAAAGAAAGCTCAGCCAAGTGTGCATGAGCTCATTTCTGTGGGTCAGGGAGATGTTCCTTTATATTCTTGCCAGCTGAACCAGTTGTCTCTAATATTTTAACACGTGCCAGAGATTAGTGTGGCAGGGGACCTGAGAGGGGTAGGGAAGAGGATCTTTGGACATTACGGGGAAGTAATTATAGTCAGTGTTAAAGATGGAATTGTCATGAAGATATAAAAGATCCTATGTGATATTTTTATGGAACTGTTACAAATACAGGGGGAAACTGTCCTGGGTGGAATATTGTGGTATCAGTTTAGGGTGTGAGTGTGGTGTTTTGAGGGGTCTGGGTGCCATGGCGGAAGGAAGTGTCAAAACAAGTCTTCCTCTGACTGGTGGGGGGATACTCCTTCACGGGGTTCAAGGCAGCCGATCTTCACTGGCTTTCTCCATGTGTCCCTTCACCTGGAAAGCAGAATTCAGTGATGGAGCAAGAAAGGGATAGAACAAAACAGGGAAAAAGGCTGGGGCACTGATGTGTGGCTTTGAGTGAGATGGGCTATTCAGAAAGACCAACCCCAGTGTGAAAAGCTCTGGGGGCTGGGAAGGAAGGTGGTGGAGGCAACATCAGCAGAGCCAGGCGAGCCTCTCCAGGGCAGCTTTAAATGCAAGATCTCGTCCCTCTCACACTCCTCTTGGGAAGAGGTGCTCTGATGATCACAGTCACTGGGGGATGAGGAAACGGAGGCGGAAAGGTTAGTGAACATTCCTGAGTCACACAGGAATCAAATGACAGTGAGGGGACTGGAACCCAGGTGGTCTTGGTTCAGAACCCTCACTCCTGGCTACCCCTGCCCCAGTCGAGACAGATGGGACTTCCGTTCTGTGCTCTTGGTCCAGGGAGAAAAAGGGGAGCCCTGTGCTTCTGGAGACCCATGTGGTGCTGACATCAAGAAACCTCAAGTTGCTAGTAAAAAATCTAGAGGAAGAGCTGGGTTGCTGTAAAGTAACTGATCCTTTTCTAGCTCTTCTGTTCCCTAGAAAACGGTGTCTTTTGGGAAAGGTCACACTCTCACTGTCCCAGGTAGGTATGGGGCTCCCTCGTGGGTTACTACTGGTCTTAGTGGCTCTATTTTTAATTTCGCAAGTGGTTTTCTATCTCCATCTCTTTTACAGTTTAGAAGATGGACCTGTCCTTTTGGTTCTATTTTATGGAGCTGCACTTGGGAGTTGTTTTCCAATGGCGAGGAGCCCACACACTCCCCAGGGCCTTTGTGGTTCCCATCCAGGGCTGCCCCCCACCCCCAGCCACTCTGATGCCTTCTCGCAGGGACTTTCTGCCACGTGCCCGGCAGCCAGGCAAGACTTGTCAGCCTGCTTCCTACAGGTTCCTGGCAGGCAGGCAGGTGTGTGGATACTAGGACGGGGGATGTGGGGCAATTGTGATTTGGGTGGCCGCTCTAGTGGTAGATTCCACGATGGAGCCCCAGCTGTGGCAGCGAGGCCAATGCTGAGGCAGGAAAATGGAAAGCAGCCCCGAGGAGCAGACCCTGACCCTGGGCAACAAGAAACAGGATACAGTGAGGTCGGGTTCTCCCGAAAACACAATTGTCTTTGGAATCCTGCAGTGCCCTCCTTAATAAAAAGGTAAGCAGGTCCAGGAGAAATTAATGTGATCTTTGAAAGGTCAGTGGGAGCCTGAGCATTGATTTTTTAAGATGCTTTATGAATTAGAGACCAGAGGTTTTTCCTGATGATATTTATTGCATAAATGTAATTATTTTTCTAAAACATATTAAAATAGAAAGCATGTTCTTTTGATCAATTTATACAAAGAAAATACCAATATAGTAATAAAAATACTGAAAATATATGAAAAGCACCAGAACATTAGAGAAATTACACTGGCAACAATTCTAGGAATATATTTTTTTTCGCAGTTGTACAATAAAGTGCTATTAAATCCAGTCAAAATTAGTGGCAAGATATAAAAACAGTTATGGTATATTATGAAATTTGAGACTAGGTTTACCAGCAATTGTATTTTTAGGCTACTTGCCTATAATGATACTTCATTAATGTTTTCATGGAAACTCTATGAATTTCCATTCCCAAGTGAAAATAATCTAAATGTTGGTCCTTGGTAATCTGGTCATAAACAGGTAATGACATATTAAAAAATAATTATAGAGTACTCAAAATAATCATACAAATGTGATTAAATAAAATCAAAGGAAG
The DNA here is from genome assembly GCF_963930625.1 of Muntiacus reevesi. Taxonomy (NCBI): domain Eukaryota; kingdom Metazoa; phylum Chordata; class Mammalia; order Artiodactyla; family Cervidae; genus Muntiacus; species Muntiacus reevesi. Next base: position 12,781,531 of record NC_089271.1, on the reverse strand, counting down.
ACAGAATAAAATCAAATATATGTAACCAATCAAGACAAGTACAAAAGTTTAGATGCCTTTGATTTTATGGTTAATTTTCAGTACATTTTGCTTAGTCACATTTAATCGACACACAAATGTTAACAAGATATGTTATTAAATTCAACTGGCCAGACGTCAGGGAAAAACATTTTAGTGAGTTGATGTAATTTTCACGTGAAACATTAAAGGGACACCGTTAGGACAGTACATTTCCAATTTTGACTAATTATTTCCACATTTATTTGCCGAAGAACAAAACACAGACAATTAGATTACGGTAAAGCCAGCGATCTACCATATAAGGGGCAACCGCTGTGCACACACAGGGAGAAACTATGAACAGTACTCAGGGTGGACTGCAGTCACTCTCACTTCTGGAGATGGCAAACTGAAACAGAAAAACCCAAATTAAGACAAAGTGTGAGACCAGTGTCCATTTAAGGTTTTATTTCCTAGGCCAATTTTGAAGGAAGTCTCTCTCTCCATTCTTCATAATGCCACTTTGGATTCATCAAATTCTCAAGATGAAAGCCACCAACACTACAACTTCAGAATAAAACATTCTCCAAACGTGGCTCAATCACAACTCAAAATTTATTTTACAGACTATTTTTTGTCTTTCATATAAAGTAGATTTACATGTGAACCAACAGGGACCTGAACTGGTTATATTGATGAGAAAACAAACTACTTTCATTAGGCTCTGCTCCTGCGAGGTGTTTCATGTTAGGAATTGAGGAACTGTCCTCAGTATTGCTGTGACAAAGGTGGAAGATCAAGTCAGTTAACCTTGGTCTGAAGGTCGGACAGTCAATCATCAAGTAATATTTTTCACTCTTAAACAGAGAACTGACAACCTAGGTTTCATTTTTTCTTCCACCCTCTTAAATACTCCAGTCTTTTGTCAAGTTCCCCTCTCATGCCTGATTTTAACAAGAAACTGAAATGTAAATGAATTATACTGCTAGGCATCTTTTTCAAAAATTAACTTTTCAAAAAATATGTTTATCTAACTCCTTTCATTTAGAAAAGAAGGTGAAGATGGTCCAATGGAGGATCAGGCCTTTATAATAGGTGAAGCAAAAAGGTGTGTGTCCAGCCAGAGAGCAACATGAAACTGCATAAAAAAGACTGGAGAGTTCTCCTTCCAGATGTTACTGACAGATTTCAGAGAAAATCCAACCAGACTTAGTTCCACAGTCCTACCTCATTGAGAGTGTGATTGTTCAATACAAAGTCTGAGATTAATAAAAGGCAGGCAGGCCTTTAAGGAAGACGGATAGGAAACAAAGGCTGAAGGTGGTTTGGCATTAAGTAGTTGTACATTCCAAAAGAACATCAACTAGCATGTGTTAGTAGTTCTCAAAAATGACAAAGTCCTGGTTACAGAAATGACTCTCTATAAGTACGTTTTTTTTTTTTTTTCAATATACATTGTTCTATATACACAGTATAGAAAAACTAAGTTGGCTCAGCTATAATAACTGTGTTAAAAAAAAAAAAGCAGATGACGGTTTTTGGCTGCAACAAAGCATGGTACTTTTCTGTTCAGCTAACATATATATATATATATATATATATATATATGATAAAACGAGCTTTAAAAGTATTCAGATCAGGAGGGGAAAATAAATTATCTCTAAACTATTAAGTCACACAACAAATATGCCTTTACTTACTTGAGTACCTATAGACTCTCATAATCAGTCTCTTCAGTGTTTGCTTATTCTACTAGTTTATTTCAAGAATGTTTCAGTTCTGCCCCTAAATGCCATACATCTTGGTGGAAGCACAGATGTGCGACACTTGGAACATGGTGGTGAAGTTCTGAGTCTTACTTTCTCCCACTAAGGCCCACTTCTTTAACTGGACAACAGATAGAAAAAAGAAACCATAAAAGCAAGCGAGAGCACAGTTAGGGCAAGTAGCAGCTGCTGGAACCAGATACATCGTTGGACTTGGTCTTCAAGCTTCCTAGTGCTCTCTACCAAACGATTGAGCTGAAGAGGGAAAAGAGGATGAAAGGTTTGTATCAATACAACAGTACATTAATCATGTGCATGCCAAACGAATATTAGAAACCCCACAAACATGTACGGGAGAGAGTCCATGTACTCTGAGAGGCTGGGATGGAAAGGCAATGAGGAGTTAGACTTGGCTGGTGAGGAGATGTACCTCTCTTTATTCTTGTTTTGAAAATGTCTAATTTTCAAGTTGAGAAAGGATCGAAGCTATCACTTCCTGGAGGTACTGAAACCACTCTTCAGAAAGAGGCCCTCTACCTTTTTCAAATGTAAATGCACTACATGGTACCTTTTCCCAGAGATCATGTTTTTCGATGAGCTTTCAGAAAGTACAGAGCTTTCAGAAAGAAACAGCTCTCTGAAAGCAACTCACTGCTTACCATTTCTGATCTGGCTTCCCTTCACAAAGAGGAGAGCATTTCTGTCATGTCTATGCCAAAAGGTTTCCTTATGTCAGTGGGGAAAAATGGATTTCTAATATTGATTAACATTAAGGACTTTGTTTTAGTTGGGAAGAAAGAACACTTACCTGATGGTAGAGGTCTTCGCTGGTTTTATCTGACATGTTAAAGGCGTGATCTTTCAATGTAAGACTGGATGGTTTACAGCTCTCAACAATATGGCATCTTAACCTATGAAAATCCAAAGGAAACACAACTTCTTGAAGCTGTTAATGAATTTTTTAAAAAGTAAAATATAAGGTGAAAAAAAGTAAACACAGAAGTGTGTGTCACAGCAGTGAAAGCATTCGCTTGTCTGCCCAGAGATACCTAAGGGAGCCGCTCGGCGTGTATCTTCGAAGGGCAGCAGAATTTGTCATCCCCTCAAAATATGCCTCTGTGGCACAAGGTTTATCTTGAGCTGGTTCCTTAGGTGTCGTGACTCTGGTAGAGACTTTTGTTTTCAGGACTTCTGTTTTCTACTGGTCCTCTTTCCTCCCAGAGATGGTCATTGTTTTCTGTCTTTTGTGGTGTTTGGCATAAGGAGAACCACAGGACAGGTGAGACTTTGCTTTTGTTTCATTCTGTCCTGAGAGCTTGGCTTTATGACCATTGAGAGTATTCTCTCTGGTCACTGCCAGCTAAATGATGATCTTATCTACATGCATCTCATGACCAACTGCATAGGCCGGGGATCCGAGACACAAAGTGATAAGCAGCCTTCTCTGATGCTTCCAGCTGTTGTGGGAGTTTGGCATAAAGGGCCCTTGTCCTCGCAACCTTGCGTCCTTTAGTGTGGGAAAAGTCCTGTTCCTATAGCGCCCACTCGGTGTCACAGATGAGGAGGTTTGTAACTGAAAGCATTATCACATTCTTGTGGGAAACTGGAGACACTTATGACACTGTCCATAGCACCTGTGACAGTGAAGGTCTTGGCTTCCTGAAGTTAACTCTGCAAGTGAGCTTTCTGAATTTTGTGAGGGCTGCATCTCTGCACCCCGTTTTGGGCTGCCTCTTGCATCCATGGTTAAGTCATCAAAAGGCTCATTGGTGTGGGTTGCTATTGAAAGTAATGTAAGATGTTACTTGTCAATGGCCAAATGATGGATCTTTTGAATTGGAGAAACTTTTGTGTTTAACATGTTTCAGAGCTCTCATCCTAAACAATTACCTTCTTCGCTATCTAGGGAAAGACTAACTTGAAAGGAGGACATGAAGGAGTATGGTAGTCAGCCTTAGGGACATCCTTAGAAAGATGAAATGACAAAGTTCTTTTTACCTCCACTTTTAGAACATATCTATCAAATTTAGAGAAGAGTTAAAAAGATCAGTTCCCCGCTCCCAGGGACCTTGATTGGCTGTGCAGGGGTGTTCTTAACATCCACAATTATACTGTAGTTATCAGATACAGCAGATGGCCCCCTGGGGAAAACAGGCACACTCACACAGGAAATATGACCACAATTCCTCCTAAATTATCAGGAAATGGATAAACCAATATTCAGAGGCTGTTAGAAGCAATAGTAAGGGCTTCCTCTACCTGCTCCCTGAAGGTGAATTGGTCCAAGGCTGAATTGTACACTCAGAAAAACAGCATTCAAAGGCCTTTGTTGAATGCTTTATCTGAACTTTATAAAGCATGCTGCATTAAGCCCTGAAACTCCAGAACATAGAAATCATTTGATTTCCATCTTAATTGGAAATCTTCTCCCTGATATAAAGCAAATTGAAGAAAATGTAGTTGGATGGGCAGGTCAGTCCCTTGATATCATTCAGGCTTCAATCCAATTTTTTGAGGCATTAAAAGCAACTGTCTTTGTCCTGCAAATCTTTACAAAGCCAGAAATTCAGCTCTAGAAGCAATTCAGTTTGAAAACCTGCCCTATTTACTAATACCTCAAAATACCTGTAGGCATTGTAAAAGACCAGGACACTGGAAATAGAACTGTTCTGCATTTGGAAAAACTTTAAATGGTAATTACTCTAAACCTCTGATATTAGGCAAAGAATCCCCAAAACTCCAGGCAAGAAACTTAAGACACTTTCTCTGTGATATAAATTTTCTATCCCCACCTTCTTTAGGACCTGATAGCCAGCTCTTAGAAATGCAAATTCTCAGAAAATGATTTTCATCAGAAGGCAAAAAAGGAGCTATTTTGAGACTGGACAAATGAAAAAACATATATATATATATATATATATATATATTAGTTAAAAAAAATATCTTAGCACCCTGAGCAGGTAAACTTACTCCAACTGCCAGAAACACAATTTGGATTCACCTGTTCTTTTATAAGCTAGTGAGTTTTTTGTTACTGTACCAAAAATCAGGGCTAAAATTTTGGAACCAAAGCTTTAAGGTCTCTGTATGTTTACATGTGTTTATATATGTGTTAACAAATGTGTGGTATTTTTCTATCTCTGAATGGTACTGTAAAAACTAATTCATAAAAGTTATATTTAATTGGCATAAAGAAAAATAAGTGCTTCTCAAATTAAATATTCCTAGAACTCTCAAATATAGAAACTAACCCCAATTTATTTTTCAAGTTCACATGATCTGGGATAATTTTTGGTAAATAAAAAGCTGGGTTAAGTTTGTTGGTTCAATTCAACAGGCAGATCTTCAGAGTTATCAAGATGAATACAATGAGAGAGATGCAACTTTTATTCTACCTGGACTGACTTCTCAAAAAAGCTCATGTTAGCTCTGTTACAAAATCCGTCAGCAAGAAAAACACCTTGGGATGATGGCTGACACTGTGCCTTGATGTTTGTATGAGTAAACTGAACAATTCTATCTAAATCACTTGACCTAACAAGTCACAGGGATAAAAGTTTGTAGGTGAGCTTTTCAGCACTGAGGATGTTTTATATCTCTTAAAAATAGTTTTCTAAATATCTTTGATTACTTGAAAGTTTAGAGTTTTGCCAAGTTAAATGATAGGGAATTAATTGAATATCTAGGTCATTTCCAAATAAGATAAAATACTGAAACATTACTAAACATAGGTTTATCTACTTTGGGCTTCTTAGTACAGAATGAAAGATATTTGGATATGTAAGACACAGTCAGATCTTGTGCCATGTTAAAAAGCTATACTAGGAGGAAACATCTGTTTTTAGAAATTATGAACTATATTCATAAATTTTCCATTTTAAAGAATGCTGGTGTAACAGATTACAAGTGCTTGTTTTCACTAGAAATTAGTTTCCAAGAGTTATGAAAATTATAATGCTAGAAATTAGTATAATTACTATATGCAAGAGTTAGGATATTTTTGACCAGGAGAAATGAAAGTAGTTATATCCTAAAGTAAAACTAGTTATTTCAGAATAAAAAGTAGGAGAATAAAGGACAAATTAAAGGCATATAGAAAGCTGGGAAGAGAGAGGAACAGAAAATGTTACCTTGTGTAGTCAAGAGGGCTAAAATTGAATAACTGTTTTAAGAGTTTTAAAAATAAGCTTAATATCAATAGTCTAATTACATAAAACAAAATTTTCTTTCATTTATTGGTTAAAGGACAGTTTTATTAGACTACTGGTCTGCCCCTGATAGGAGATTGTGAAAGGTTTTTCTTTACCCTTTCTAAATAATCTGCCTAGAAATCAAAGATTTTAGATTGTATTAAAATGATTTCCTGTACTTCTAGTTATCTTTATCATCAGGTCTTTGATTACTTTAGCAAACAGTCTTTTAAAGATTAAGAGCTAAGTTTTGGTCACAACTATGTGACCATCTGTATTTGCCTTTGAAATTTAACTGTCACTTTGGTTAATTGGATCCTTAAGTATTGTTCCATATTAATTTATGATTCTATTTAGTCAAGTGTCCAAAACCCTTTGATATTTTTGACAAACTTCCCCACATCAAATTCTAAATGAAATTTTTGACCTCTAACTAACTTTGGGATTTTCCACAGGGCCTCTGTGGAAAGATGTGTTTTCTCTCATTATAAAAATATATTAAACCACTTAGGCTTATTTGATAAATTATGTGAGTGAAAGTGTTAGTTGCTCAGTCCTATCCGACTGTGATCCCATGGATTGTAGCCTGCCAGGCCCTTCTCTCCATGGGATTTCCCAGGCAAGAATACTGGAGTGGGTTACCTGTTCCTTCTCCAGGGGCTCCTTCTGACCCAGGAATCAAACCCAGGTCTTCCACATTGCAGACAGGTTCTTTACCATCCGAGCCACCAGGGAAGCCCCAAAATACGTGAGACACATTGTCAAATAAGAATACTAAACCTTCTTGATTGTATTTGTAGAGATACATGTTTCATCTTCAAAGAGACTCACAAAAAGGACTCTGACAAATACTGTAGGATTCAGGTTTCTGATAACTTGAAGATTATAAAACTGAACTGGGTAGGAATTTCCAGAACTAATGGAAAACCTGGACTCAAGCAGAACAAAAATTAATAACACGGAATTGAATGAAGCTGATGAAAATGATTATAATTTTTATGACTTTTGGTTAGAAATAGAATGTTTTGTTTCTCCAGACTTAAGGTATCTGTGATTTACTGCAATTTGGTGAATATGCCTTTATAAGCAGAATTGAGACAATGTTTTTCCATACCTGATCCCTCCAAAATCTGGAAACACTTAGTGATATTCTTATTTTCATGGTGATACAGTTATTTGCGTAAGTTCAATGAGAATCTGTTCCCCTTGTAACAGGGCACAATTGGAGACATGGTTATATTATCAAGGTTGATGACTCAAAGGTCCTATTGAAAATGAAATGCATAAAGCAGGCATGACCAGATGGCTGTAAGGAACTAAAGACACTTGGGGAAAAAACTCACCTGGTACCTTGTTTTCAGACAGCCTTACTAGGTAAGGAAAGTCACTTCCTGGCAAGTTCAGGAACCTCAGGATACTTTGGGGACCTCAAGAAGAGAGGAATTTGCCTCAATTGGCACAATAACCTTACTTACCCATGTTTACTATGCTTTCCCTGACAGCATCTCAGAACTGGCTTTCTTTGGTCTTCAGCTGGAGGTGGTGATGGCCTGAGCCATTTGGCTGAGTTACTTAGTTTTCCTCGGTTTCTCCCACATATACAGGAGGTATCCATGTTATGAAACTTCTGTTTCTCTCCTGTTCATCTGTATTTTATACAAGGGGCTCCTGTTTATCTGTCTTTTATACAGTGGGTCTCAGCCAAGAACTTAGAAGGGTAGAGGGGAAATTATTTTTCCTTTCCTACATCTTCTAGCTTTATTGCATAATCAAAGAACACAATTACACACAGTCCTCAATAACCTATGAGAAGTTTTCTTTTATATAAAGTATTCAATAGAATTCACCCAGTCTTAGGATCTGAAGGAAACCACCCTTTCTACATGGGAAGCAGTGCTCTCACCTGGCCTTCAGTACTAAACACCAAGTCTCCCTGTTTCTGTAAGTGATGGATTGTCTTTTGACAGTTATAGAACAGCAAGCCATTAGGAACTGATTTACAAAATAAGACAACAAAACAACTCATATGTAACAAGACTAGGAAAAAAACCCAGTAATTTTAAGGTATGGTTTCATAAGCACTTCAAAAGTAGACCTAATATAACTTGAAATTTAAATATCTAAATATTCATTTAAAATATCTAAATATTTCATTTAAAATTTAAAAGAGAAACAACCAGCATGAGCCTTATCTAGGATCTGTGTTCCTTTCTTCCTCTTGACTTAAGGCTGACCTCTACCTGGGATTTAGGTTTTGTTCCTTCTTTCTCAGGAATTTCATGGTCAGTGATTTACCTTGTAAGGTCAGCTTCTCCTTCTAAAATCGTTCTTACCGTGGTTTTAAACAGTGCTCAAACAACTCCCACTAAGAACCCCAAACATAACACATTCGTCCTTCTAAAGATGACCCTGGTCCCACCTAAATAAGCCAAACCTTCAGGAGACTCATTACCTATGTTTCTTGGGCAGTTGACTCCTGCCAACTGAAACTGATCTCGTGAGGTCATCAAGGACCTCTGTGATGTCATCAGCAGTGGCCACCACTCACACGTCATCTTTGACAGACACTGGTGGCAGCTTGCTCCTTCATGAAACATACTCTAACCTGGGTTTTGAGGGCGCAGCTCACTTACTGGTTTCCCTCCTGACTCCCGGTACTCCCTGACTCCCTGGCAAGCTCAGGAGGGTTTTGAGCTTTGTTTGGCCACTAAATATTCCTCTAGATTAGGTCTAACTGTAACTTTTACCCCTTTTCACTGGGGAAAAGTCAGACCTAGCCTAGTGGAAATACAGCTTGTCTTTCTAGACCCTTTCTAATTCTTCTTCCTCTCTTACCTATGAATGACCTGAAAATGGTAATCTCGTCCAAGGCATTTCACATCAGGTCAGTGTTCTTCCTGTGGTTTTACAAAGGTGACCAGACTCCTCCTCTGGGCCCTGCTTCCTCTCCAACAGTCTTTCTTAGTATGGGTCCTCTCAAATTCTGTTCCCGCCATATGTGTTATATAACCTCCTCTATTTTTGTAGATTTAAATCAACCACAACCATTAATAGACTTCCCAGCTTCTCGTCTATAAAGTGAGAAAAATCATTACCCATACCTAACTTTCCCAGGTGGCGCTAGTGTTTAAGAACCCACCTGCCAGTGTAGGAGACATTAAGAGACACAGGTTCGATCCCTGTGTCTCCAGAGGAAGACCCTCTGGAGAAGGAAATGGCAACCCACTCCAGTATTCTTGCCTGGAGAATTCCATGGACAGAGGAGCCTGGTGGCCTACAGTCTATAGGGGTCACAAAGAGTTGGACACGATGGAAGTGACTAAGTATGCATGCAGAGTTGTCCTAGTAACTAAATGAATAAATATGAGTAACACACTTACACCAGTACTAGCATATAGGAGGTTCTATTTAAGTGTTAATATTATGTCTGCCCACAGTCTATTTTCTACACAGTCTCCCAGAGTAATCCTTTACGTAAGTCACTTACTTCATGGCTCTGCTCAGCACCAGGTAATGGTCTCTCCTCTTAGAATCAGCAGTTCTCACTATGGGAATGATTTGGCTCCCTGCTGCCCCCTTACTTGATCCAGGCTCCAATGACTTTACTGTTCCTCACACAGGCCAGGAACACAGCTTTTTCATTTGTGGTTCTCTCTACCTGGAAAGCTCTTGTCCCAGTTATCTATGTGGCTTTCTCTCATTTCCTTCATATCCTACTCAAATGTCATCAGAGTGGCCATCTTAACCATCCTCAACTGAGCTTCCTCAATACCTTCTGGGCTGCACCATTCTTCAGCGGTGTTGGGGGGGGTGGGTGCAGAGGGGTACACTGAGTGGTATCCCTGGTGTCTACCTGCTAGATGCCCATAGCATCCCACTGTCCAGTTATGACCTCAACATTGTCTCCAGTGTGACAAACAACTGTCCCTTGGGGGGCAAAACTGGGCACATGGGGAAAAAAAAGACCCATAACCAACCTTCTCTTTCCTATACATCTTTTTAAGATGTAAAAGACTTGCATGCATGCACGCACAGATGTACATGTGTAATATGCCTATACAGTCACGGGGTTTTCTCGTCTTAAATAGGCTAATTGTCATACATATTTTTCTGTGAGCAGGTTCTTTTCTTTTCCTAATACTATATCAGATGTCTTTTTCCTGTACCAGAACAGACAGACATACTACACTCTTTTGAATGGCTGCAGAATACTCCCTAGTGTGGCTATTCTCTAATGCATTTCACTGTTACTTTCCTGATGGTCATTTAGGCTCTTTTTCATTTTTCACTAGTACAAACAATGCTGCAGCAAACATTCTGGTACATAAGGTGAGCATTCCTATAAAGGTTAACTGCTGGAAGAGAAATACCTGTGCTTGTAATTTTGACACATCCAGAATCTTGCACTAGCCTGCCAGCAAGTCTCTGCTATTAGCAATCCTAGAGCCACTCCAGGTCCCATTCACCTGGGCACCCTAGAGCCTTTCAGCAGTTGGGGCCCACAGTGTAAGCCTAGTGTCTGCCAAGCGCAAGAAGGAAGGAATGCCTGCCTAGCCCAGGTAGACACATCCCTCTGTGGGATTTTTCCCACTGCAGTTTGAGAGCTTATGAGTCAAAAAGTGTACCTGTGCTCCATCACTTTGTTTCTAGGAACTTCCTTCCAGAACTGAGTTAATTCTGCTGGACCTGTGCCAGATGTCTGTTCCATTTCTGCAGCCATTACTAGAAAACGGTCTTGGGCAGAGACTGTTAAACCTGCATTCCAAAAGGGCAAGTTAATACATAAACAGGAACATTTACAAAGGGTTGGGCATGTGGTTTAGGCACTGTTCTAGAAAACAACACTAAGGAAAAAGAATAATATGGAACTATTGTAAAACAGGCAGCTCTCCTATAAAGATGAGGACTTTTGTGGTTTGAAATTCAATTTCAGCTGGCATTAGTTTCAACACGTTTAGTTGTTCAATTTTTTAAATGAGACTCATTCAACCATCTCGTTTTACAATTGGCCAGAGTATGGTGAGGTGACTTGCTGACAGTCCAGCTTTGGGATTCCAGTCGAGCTCTGCTGACTCATCGCCCAGCCCTAGGTCCCCCATAAATACCCTGTTGCAGCCACTCAGGTGACAACTCACCGCCATGGGGAGACACAACTATATCAACTGATGCACCAGGGTCACAGCTGCTATTGCTGGGCTTGACTCTGTACTTTTCTGGAGCAGTTGTTCTCACCTGTTTATAAAGACATCAGTCACAATAACTTTCATGCTCTTTGGGGGGAAATGGTTTAAAAATGACTTTTAAAAACCAGTTAATAAAGTCCATAAAACCACCTTGGTGGTTAAAATGTACCTCTTCCCATCAACAGGTAAAAAGCACCTCAATTTATTGGGAAGAAACATTCATCAGTCCAACTGTCACTGAGCTTTCCTCTTAAATTAAAAAAATGAGCCCAACTGTTAATTATTAAATTCAGGTGGTTAACAGGATAAATATTTCATATTCAAAAACACATCCTACATTAGAATACATGTTACAACAGTGTTTAGAAATTTAATAACATTAGATAATCAAAGGGCATCCAGAAAGTAGATGATTTAAGGAAGTAAAACCTACCACATGGGTAATAGTGGGCTCAGTCCTGTTCTACTTACTGCTCAGCACCAGGTTAGTGTCCAGTATAAACCACACTCCAGAATGTACCACACTTGGGGGGAAATGCACTTTTGATTTTATAGCTTTATTTTTCACTCTTACTTATTATTCATATAATGAAAAAAGGATTTTTTTTTAAAAAAATAACCAACATTAAACCCTGGGACTAATTTGGACAGTACCCTATCACTGCATATTAAAGACAGATACAGACCTCAAAGGAACATTTTAGATAAGCTCAGAGCTAAAAGGCAGTTTAACAAGCCTAAAAATATCATAAATAAAAACATGCAAGCTCAAAATTATCAATCTTTTAATTTCCACACATAACTTATAAATTATCTTTCAGATATTTACCTTAAATGCCACTATGTTTTTTGTTACATTTGTCAACACTATCAAAGCTTTCTTCTCTCCTGAGTCTGTACTTCCAAAATACAGTTCTTCCGCTGGGCTACGTGGTAATAAAAGCATAAGGCATTGGTATTGTTCAGAAGAAATGACAAAGCTAATCATCAGCTTGAAGAAAAATATCTGGTTATGCCCATTTGTATAAAGAGATTTCATCAAAGAAGATTGCAGAACAATTACCTAATACATTTTGTATTTTAATCTTACTGACTGAATGAATGCATGCTATTTGAAAAGTCCTATGGTTTCCCCCCAAGATCTAAAAGAAAAATAGGCAGGAACAGAAGGGAGAATTAGGATGATTCTAAATTAGTCCCATAACCAGCACCATCTTCAGGTTTATTTACTGAAACTCTTTGGTAGGTGATAGGTAAGAACCAGAAAAGAAATTGCCACTTCAACTTTACCTAATTACAAACATTAGAATGGGGCACATTTCTATACACCAACTTAAAAAAGTCAGAGATATATATATTTAAGTAACAGAATAATTCCTGACTATATATAGTTTTTTTCTAAGTAACATGGAAGGAGAATAACAAAAGATTTGCTGTGGGAACTACAGGAAAATTGGCCAAAAAATCACTAAGCTTCAAAATGCAATTTTTACTGTTAGCCACTGTAATGCCCAGGATCTAAAATAAAAATGTAAAGACTCAAGCAAACTTTGTGTAATTTAATTACATGAGCTAAATTTAAATTGCATCAGGTGCCTCTCCAAACAGTGCAAAGGACTATGATTTTTAAATAAAAAGGTGAATTCGCTAGATAGCCCTTGACTTTGAGCTCCATCTTTAAACACTCATTTTATATCAGGAATGTCTGCATATCAGATATTTATTCATGTAGAGAACACACACTGTTAAATAAGAGCTCTCCCTGGAGAGCTGTGCCTAGCTTTGGACAAGACATAAATTGGCATGACTGCTGGCTTCCTTTAAAAACCCATGTGAAATATACCACAGAAAAGATAGGAAGTTTCTATCTTCAACTGCTCTCAGTACCCAGCACAAAAACCATGAAAAGGTCTGGGGAGACAGAGGCTGGTTAGGTCCCTGGTTCTATGAAGGAGAAGCACTGTGATTTTCTGGTGGGCATTGCAGAGTTGGCTTTCTCCTTATCTGGCTCTTCCAGCCATATCACGATAGCTGTAGCCCAGGAACTAAAGCTGTGACAGGCCTCCAGAGGGGGAAAAAAAAAACTAGTCTGCAAACTAGTAGAGGGGAAAATGGGGAAAAAAATTCTGAAGCAGGAAAATGACAAAGCAAAACCATGGAAAGGAGAACAGGCACCTGTGTTTCCCTCCCTGCAGCCCCCACATACACACTCATGCAGATGGGCAAGATAAATCCAAATATAACAGTAATCAAAATATATGTCAACAAATCAATCTTGTCAGTTAGAGAATTTCAAATTCGACCTTTAAAATGTCTGGCTCTACTGTTCATGAGTCTTTAACAGTTATATAGAAAGGTTTCAAGTAAAAGGATAGAAAATGATACAGTAGGCCATTACTAAAGACAGTTGATAAAGCACTGTTAAATAAGGTTATATAGATTTACCAACCAACAGCATCATTAGTGAGAAAGCACTCTACATAGTGATAAAGAAATGATACTAAATTTTTTGGATTGAACACCCTGGAGAGAAAAATAGAGATGTGCTGAAATCTGGCTTTGGTAAAAATCCTATTTTTCTGGTTCAGTTTTAGTTTTGGAAGGTTAAATCAATAAAGGGCTACTTCAGTGTCATTTCTGGCAACCTCAAACTTATGCAAGTCAAACACAATCAGTAAAATGAGAAAAATGTATGTCATTCAGATTTGTTGTTAGTACAGGAGTATTCATTATTACCTGATGTGGGATAAAGGCCTTTTAAACAAACTCAACAGAATAAATAAAAAGGTAGCTACAAATATCCATTATGTTTGAAAACCAAGGTGAGACTTCAGATACCCCTTAATTTTATATTTCCACAGTTTCAAAAAAAAGTCCAGAAATTTTCTTAACTTTGCAGTTCTCTCAAAACAATCAAGATATGTTACAAAAGCATAGCTAATAAAATCCTCAGCCATTACCTGATGTGTAATAAGGGCCCTTTAAACACACTCAGTGGTTTCTTGAAAGTTTTCATTTTGGAATCAACTTTTTCATTCTCATCTGCTTTGGATATAGGTTCCATTATGTTACCCTAAAGACAAATTATATATATATATATATATGAAGAAAGATAAAAAAAAAATTCAGTTTCACACAGGCAGTGACAGGCCGTTCACTAGGTCACAAAGTAAGCATTATAGTAACTCGATCCAAATTATAATCTTTAAGCTAGGTTTACTATATGTTAAATATATAATTTAGATATAATAATCAGATCATTAACCTGTATTTGAGTGCCTACTATATAAAGAAGCCCCTTTAGAAAATGTAACATGGTCTTTCTCTTAAGAGTCTTTTTTAGTTTTTTGGCTACACTGCATGGCTTGTAGGATGTTAATTCCCCAACCAGGGATTAAACCTGGGCCCTGGGCAGTGAGAGCACTGCATCCTAACCACTGGACCATCAGGAAATTCCCCTCCCTTATGTATTTTTAAATATTTTCTACATAGAATATATTTATATCCTATCAAGTTCCTGATATAAAAACATAACAACTCAGTGCGCTTTAAAAATGACAAAGAGGGGGTAGATCAAGGGTATGTTTTAAGATACTTTTATTTTAGATAAAAAATTTTTTGGATAAAAGGATTCTTTCAAGGTGTGTTTTGCCAATTTTTATACAAAGCATGGAATCAGCCTTTTATATAATGTAGTGGTACTAACAGTCAGCTACTGCCATCCTTCTTCTTTTCACATTTCAAGATACAGAAGGGCAGCAAATTTAGTGAATTATCCAAACTCACATAGCCAGCTGGTGGGACAAGATCACATCTTTTGTCTCTATTAAGTTTTTTTTGTTAAAATTACCTTTTTAGGAAGAATTGTTTGTTCTTCATTAGAAATTGTTTCCAAGGTATCTTTGCCATCACTTTCTATATCTTCTTTACTTGAAGCTTCATCCTCACTGGCAATAGGCCCATTTTCACACAACGGTGTTTGGAAATCATCATCTACAAGTGGTGGATAGCTATACTTGAAAGGATCCTGAGAAAAAGAATTTTGTATCAGCTTGCTGAGAGGTGGGTGGAGAAAAAATTCTCTTAGTAAAGTTAAAATCCATTCCTCTGGCCAAGGAAACAGAGTTAATTAGATAGGGAAATTTAAAACAAAGCAAGCATTTCAAAACAGCATGGGAAAATGCAATAAGTGGTGTGGGACAACTGGCCAGCCATCTGTAAAAGAACCAAGTTGGATCTTCAGCTCATTCTTTATACCAAAAAGAATTTCAGATGGGTAAGAGCTTTAAATGTGTGTCTTTTTTAAAAACCATGTAAGTTTCAGGAAAAGGGGGATTAAAAACAACAACAAAACCAAGAAACACAAAAGCTGAGTAAGGAAAGGCCTTTCTAAGTATAACACAAAACCTAGAAGGCATAAAAAATATTTATAAAAAAGGAAACATTTCTGATTGAGGGCTGAGACAAGATGGCAGAGCAGAAGGATGTGAGCTCATCTCTTCTCATGAAAACACTGAAATCACAACTAATTGCTGAATAACCATTGAGAATAAAACACTGGAACCGACCAAAAAAGATACTCTATATCCAAAGACAAACAAGAAGTCATAAGAAGACAGTAGGATGAGCACGAGAATGATAAAATCAAATCCCGTACCTGCCAGGTGGGTGACCCACAAATGAAAATAATTGTATCACAGAGGTTCTCCCACAGGAGTGAAAGTTCAGAGGCTTACATCAGGTTCCCTGGCCTGGGGGTCTGGCACTGGGAGTAGGAGCCCCCAGAGCATTGGGCTATGAAGGCCAATGGGATTTGACTGCAAGAATTCCACAATACTGGGGCAAACAGAAACTCCACTCTCGGCGGGGACACACAAAATCTCGTGACCACCAGGACCCAGCGGAAAAGCAGTGACCTCATAGGAGCCTGGGCTAGACCTACCTGCTAAGACTGGAGGAAGTCCTGCTGAGGCAGGGGGTGGTTACGGCTCACTGTGGGGACAAAGCCACCGGCAGTGGTAGTTCTGGAGAGTATTCATGGGTGTGAGCCCTCCTGCAGGCCACCATTTCCTCACTGAAACCTGGTCCCTCCCAATAGCCTACAGGTTCCAATGCTGGGATGCCTCAAACCAAACAACTCACTGGGTGGGAACACAGTCCTGCCCATCAGCAGACAGTCTGCATGAAGTCTTCCTGAGCCCACAGGTGCCCACTAAACACACCCCTTCACATGATCTTGCCCACTAGAGGTCTTCCAGGACAGAAGTGACTCCATGTCTGATCTTTTTTTGACTTTTGACCATTGCCGGATTATTGCAACTGGATTACAACTAGTTCCACGAATCACTGTTTTGTTTCTTGTCTCCAAAATGTTTGTGCTTTATGTCTCCCTGCTGCATTATGTCTTTGTAAATGTTGCTTGCTGCATTATTTATATCCTATCTCATTTATAAGATGAGTTGTCTATCACAGTGCCAAGTGTGCAAACAGGCCTCCAAAGAAACTTCTCTGGCTAAACATCTTAGGGAAATACATCACATTGATAACATAAAGTAACTGTAATAGTGTGGTTCTAGGTATGGGAAGAGGTAATAATTGAAAATGTCTCCTGGATCATAATTAGACAGATCTAGAGAATCGTTAATTATTGATGGGGGTCTACCGACTCGATAGATGTTGAGTTTGAGCAAGCTCTGGGAGTTGGTGATGGACAGGGAAGCCTGGTGTGCTCCAGTCCAAGGGGTCACAAAGAGTTGGACACGACTGAATGACTGAACTGAATCCAAAAATTAGCACCTGGAGTGGCATATTAAGTACTTTTGCCTGATCTGGGAGGTGCGTACCAGTGTCATAGGGCAAAATTTCATCATAAAATGTCTCCCAAATATTGGGTAAATTTCTGACCAAGAGGGGAGGATCTGAGAAATTGGAATTATTTCCTGCCACATCAGCCATCAACGATTGCAGCCCCCTGCCCAACATGACCTGGTGAGCCATAGGACACTCAGGAAGGAGAAGAATATCTCCCATCTAGCAGTCATCAGACTTCAGCCACTTGCTATGGTGAGTCCTGAGGAAACTCGGGATATGAGAATACAGGATTATAGGCCCCAGATACCTGAAGTACATGTTAAGGAAATGATTTCAATGAGCCCTGACTCTTGCATCTTCACATACACAGAAAAGTTGCTAAATTCTTTACCTGAGGGGCTGCCTCTCAGGCCTTAAGTTCTCAAAGTTCCCAAGGAAAAGAACATAATTCTTAACTTTTAGGTTGTGAATATTTTCTAAGTGTACAGGTGTAAAGTAGACACTTCCCATATAGGAACAAAAGAAGCAAAATTTGGAATACTGGCACTGATGGCAGACATTCCCACAGACATCTGTCTGACAAGACACAGCAGGAAGCAATTAGAATGGTCATGGCCCCCTTTCTACAAGACTGTGGAATGGACATCGACAGTGTGCAACTGTTACTGGGAAGAAGTGACTCCACGTTGGATCTGTTTCTTCTACTTTAACCTTTGCTTCCCATTGCTTTTGTTCACTAAAAGGATACTGTCCATACATAGTGGCCTGCCTTGGGGAACCCTGCCCCACTGCCGGAATGGTAAACCAAAATGCCTTTGTTTCAGGCCCTGTCCACCTGTGGATGGCTACAGGAAGGAATTAATGCATCCTCTCCACAAGACTGGCTATTCCAGGAGATATTTGCAAGATTAATGGAACTTTTACTTGACTTCCTCGCCTTCTCCCATCCCTGTTCTATAAAAAGAACCTGGCATCCAGACCCTGATATGATGGCTTTGGAGACACTAGTCTGTCATCTCGGTCTGCCAGCTTTCCAAATAAACTCGTATTCCTTGCCTCAACACCTCATCTCTCGGTTAATTGGCCTGTCATAGCAACCAGAACAAACTTGGACTCGGTAAAAGAGACACAAGACTCAGCTCTGCCCACAAGTTGGCAGGAATCAGTCCCTCCTAACAGGAAGCCTGCACAAGCCTGTTAAACAGTTTTTCTTTTTTAACAATGCTGTATGGCTCGTGGAATCTGTTTTATAACCAGGAACTTAACACGTGTACTCAGTAGTAAAAGTGTGAACTCCTAACCACTGGACCACCAGGGAATTCCCAGGACAAGCCTCTTAGACTGGCCTCATCCACAAGGGGACAGAGAGCAGAAGCAAAAATGAACTACAACCCTGCAGCCTGCAGGATGGAAATCGCAATCACAGGAAGTCAGACAAAATGAGACCAGCAGAGGAATAAGTCCCAGATGAAGGAAAAAGATAAAATCTAAGAACAACAACTATGTTTAGTGGAGACAGGCAATCTACCTGAAAAAGAATGCAGAGTACAGACAGTAAAGATGATCCAAGGTCTTGGAAAAAGAATGGAGGCAAAGACTGAGATGAAAGAAAAAATGTTTAATAAACACCTAAAATATCTAAAGAATAGAGACAAACTACAATAAGTGAAATGAAAAACACACTAGATTAAACCAATAGCAGAATAAATGAGAGAACAGATGAGTGAGTGGGAAGACACAATGGTGGAAATCACTGCCACAGAAGAGAATAGAGAAAAAAGAAAAGAAATGAGGACAGTCTAAGACACCTCTGAGATTACATTTAAAGCACCAATATTCACATTAAAGGGGTGTCAGAAGGAGAAGAGATAAAGGACCTGGGAAAATGTTTGAAGAGATAATAGCTGAAAACTTCCATAACATGGCAAAGGAAATAGTTACCCAGGTTCAGGAAGTGCAGAGTCCCAGGCAGGATAAACACAAGGAGGAACATGCCAAGACACATGTTAATCAAACTGACAAAAATTAAAGAGAAAATATTAAAAGCAAAAAATAATGTACAAGGGAATTCCTGAAAGATTATCAGCTGATTATTTTTTAATCAACTGATTTTACAGCAGAAACTCTGCAGACCAGAAGGGAATGGCATGATATATTTACAGTGATGAGAGGAAAAGAACCCATAACCAAGATACCCTTCCTATAAAGGCTCTAATTCATAGTTCGTGAAGGAATCAAATGCTGTCATGCGAAAGTTAAGAGAATACACCACCATCAAACAAACTGTGCAACAAATGCTAAAAACAATCTCATTTATAGACTACTATATCAAAACACGGTAACGGCAAACTGAAAATCAATAATATATACACACACACAAAAGGAAAAATGAAATCAAACACAACACTAAAGTTAGGCATCAAATCATGACAGAAAAAAAGAGGAAGCGGGGAAAAAGACCTACAAAATCAAATTTAATAATTAATAAACTGGCAATGACAAGGGAGTTTCCTGGCAGTAGTGTGGGTAGGATTTGGTGCTTTTACTGCCATGGCCTGGATTCTATCCCTGGCCAGGGAACTAAGATCTGCAAGCCATGCAGCAAGGCCAAAAAAGAAAAGACAGTAAAACAAAAACATATCAATAATTACCTTAAATGTAAATGGATTTAATGCTCTATCCAAAAGACAGACTGGTTGAATGGATGCAAACTCATACATACATAAGCTGTCTACAAAAGACCCACTTCAAATCTAAGTCAGGGGACTGAAAAAGGTATTCCATGTAAATAGAAATCAAAAGAAAGCTGCAATGTTAATACTCGTATCAAACAAAATAGACTTTAAAATACATAGACTGTTTTAAGAGAGAAAGGACACTATACAATGATCAAGGGATCAATCCAAGAAGATAAAACAACTGTAAATATACTTGCACCCAATATAGGAGCAGCTCAATATATAAAGCTGGTACTAAAGGCTAGAGCCATAAAATGAGAAATCTACAGTAACAAACTAATAGTGTGGGACATTAACACCCTACTTTCATCAATGGAAATATCATCCAGACCAAAAGTCAATCAGGAAAAACAGAACTTATATGACACATTAAAATAGATCAACTTAATATTTATAGAGCATTCCATCTGAAAGCAGCAGAATACACTTTCTTCTCAAGTGTACATGGAACATTTTTTAGGATTGATCACAAGTAAGGCCACAAAGTAAGGCTTGGTACATTGATGAAAACTGAAATCACATCAACTATCTTTTCTGACCACAATGCTATGAGATAGAAATCAACTGAAAGGAAAAAAAGTAAGAAACACAAACTTGTAAAAGCTAAACAATATGCTAAGAAACACTCAGTGAGTCACTGAAGAAATCAGAGAGTAAATTAAAAAATACCTAGTGACAAATGACAATGAAAACATAAAGATCCAAAACCTATGGGAAACAGCAAAAACAATTCTAAGAAGGAAGTGTACAGCAATACAATCTTACCTTGGGAAACAAGAAAAATCTCTAATAAAAAACCTAAACTGAGTTCTGACAAAACATGGTCTACTGGAGAGGGAATGGCAAACCACTTCAGTATTCTTGCCTTGAGAACCCCATGAACAGTATGAAAAAGCAAAAAGATATGACACAGAAAGACGAACTCCCCAGGTTGGTAGGTGCCCAATATGCTACCGGAGAAGAGTGGAGAAATAACTCCAGAAAGAATGAAGAGACACCGCCAAAGCGAAAACAATGCCCAATTGTGTGTGTGACTGGTGATGGAAGTAAAGTCCGATGCTATAAAGAACAATACTGCATAGGAACCTGGAATGTTAGGTCCATGAATCAAGGTAAATTGGAAGTGGTCAAACAGGAGATGGCAAGAGTGAACATCAACATTTTAGGAATCAGTGAACTAAAATGGACTGGAATGGGTGAACTTAATTCAGATCACCATTATATCTACTACTATGGCCAAGAATCCCTTAGAAATTGGTGTAGCCCTCATAGTCAACAAAAGACTCTGAAATGCAGTACTCGGACGCAATCTCAAAATTGACAGAATGATCTTGGTTCATTTCCAAGGCAAACCATTCAGCATCACAGTAATCCAAGTCTAAGCCCCAACCACTAATATGGAAGAAGCTGAACGGTTCTATGATGACCTACAATACCTTCTAGAACTAACACCAAAAAAGATGTCCTTTTTATCACAGGAGATTGAAGTGCAAAAGTAGGAAGTCAAGAGATACCTGGAGTAACAGGCAAGTTTGGCCTTGGAGTATAAAAGGAAGCAGGGCAAAGCCTAACAGAGTTTTGCCAAGAGAATGCACCAGTCGTAGCAAACACCCTCTTCCAACAACACAGGAGACGTCTCTACACATGGACATCACCATATGGTCAATATGAAAATCAGACTGCTTATATTAGTTGCAGCCAAAGATGGAGAAGCTCTATACAGTCAGCACAAACAAGACTGGGAGCTGACTGTGGCTCAGATCATGAGCTCCTTACTGAAAAATTCAGGCTTAAATTGAAGAAACTAGGGAAAACCACTAGGCCATTCAGGTATGGCCTAAATCAAATCCCTTATGATTATACAGTGGAAATGACAAACAGATTCAAGGGATTAGATATGATAGAGTCCTTGAAGAAGTATGGATGGAGAGTCATAACATATGGTACAGGAATTGGTGACCAAAACCATCCCCAACAAAAAGAAATGCAACAAGGCAAAATGGTTGTCAAAGGAGGCCTTACAAATAGCTGAAAAAAGAAGAGAAGCAAAAGGCAGAGCAGGAAAGGAAAGATATACCCAAATGAATGCAGAGTTCCAGAGAAAAGCAAAGAGCGATAAGAAAGCCTTCTTATGAGAACAATGCAAAGAAATAGTGGAAAACTACTGAATGTGAAAGTCTAGAGATTTCTTCAAGAAAATTAGAGATACCAAGGGCACAATAAAGTACAGAAATGGCAAGGACCTAATAGAAGCCGGGGAGATTTAGAAGAGGTGACACAGAAGAACTATACAAAAAAGGTCTTAATGACTCAGATAGCCATGATGGTATGGTCAACAACATAGAGGCAGACATCCTGGAGTGTGAAATCAAGTGAGTGTGGGCCTTAAGAAGCATTACTATGAACAAAGCTAGTGGAGGTGATGGAATTCCATCTGAGCTTTCAAACCCTAAAAGATGACACAGTTAAAGTGTTGCACTCAATATGCTAGCAAATATGGAAAACTCAGCAGTGGCCACAGGACTGGAAAAGGTCCATTTTTATTCCAATCCCAAAGAAGGGCAATGCCAAATAATGTTCAAACTACTGCAAAACTATGCTCATCTCACATGCTAGAAAAAGCAAGAGAATTCCAGAAAAACATCTACTTTTGCTTCATTGACCATGCCCAAGCCTTTGACTGTGCAGGTCACAACAAACTGTGGAAAATTCTTTAAAAGATGGGAGTCTGAACCACCTTACCTGTCTCCTGAGAAACCTGTATGCAGGTCAAGAAGCACCAGTTAGAATTGGACATGGAACAATGGACTGGTTCCAAAGTGGGAAAGGAGTACGTCAAGGCTGTATATTGTCACACTGCTTAATCTATGCAGATCACATCATGTGAAATGCCAGGCTGGACGAATCACAAGCTGGAATCAAGACTTCCAGGGAAAATATCAACAACCTCAGATATGCAGGTGATACCACCCTAATGGCAGAAACTAAAAAGTAATTAAAGAGCCTCTTGATGAAGCTGAAAGAGGAAAGTGAAAAAGCTGGCTTAAAACTCAACATTCGAAAAACTAAGGTCATGGCATCTGGTCCCATCATCTCATGGGAAATAGATGGGGAAAAAATGGAAACAGTGACAGACTTTATTTTCGTGGGCTCTAAAATCACTGCAGATGGTGACTCCTGCCATGAAATTAAAAGTCTCATGCTCTTTTGAAAAAAAGCTATGACAAACCTAAAGAGTGTATTAAAAAG
Source organism: Muntiacus reevesi (assembly GCF_963930625.1). Taxonomy (NCBI): domain Eukaryota; kingdom Metazoa; phylum Chordata; class Mammalia; order Artiodactyla; family Cervidae; genus Muntiacus; species Muntiacus reevesi. Next base: position 12,758,594 of record NC_089271.1, on the reverse strand, counting down.
CAGAGAAATCACTTTGCCAACAAAGGTATGTATAGTCAAAGCTATGGTGTTTCCAGTAGTCATGTACAGATGTGAGAGACCATAAACAAGGCTGAGCACCAAAGAATTGATGCTTTCGAACTGTGGTGTTGGAGAAGACTCTTGAGAGTCCCTTGGACAGCAAGGAGATCAAACTAGTCAATCCTAAAGGAAATCAACTCTGAATATTCACTGGAAGGACTGATGCTGAAGCTCGAAAACTTTGGCAACCTGATGTGAAGAGGTGACTCACTGGGAAAGACCCTGATGCTGGGAAAGATTGACGGCAGGAGGAGACAGAAGCTGAGATGGTTTGATGGCATCACTGAGTCAATGGACATGAGTTTGAGCTAACTCTGGGAGATACTGAAGGACAGGGAAGCCTGGCATGCTGTAGTCGGACATGACTGAGCGACTTCACTTTCACTTTTCACTTTCATGCACTGGAGAAGGAAATGGCAACCCACCCCAGTGTTCTTGTCTGGAGAATCCCAGGGACGGCGGAGCCTGGTGGGTTGCAAAGAGTTGGACACGACTTAAGAACTGAACAACATCACCTAAAGTAAATAGAGAAAGAAGAAGAAGCAAACCCCAAAGTCAATAGAAGGAAACAAATCATAAATATCAGATCAGAAAGAAATGAAATAGAGATAAACAATAGAAATGATCAATGAAACTAAAAGCTGGTTCTTTTAGATGATACACAAAACTGATAAACCTTTTAGCAAGACTCATCAGTAAAAAGGAGAAGGCAATGCCAGCCCACTCCAGTACTCTTGCCTGGAAAATCCTGTGGACGGAGGAGCCTGGTAGGCTGCAGTACATGGGGTCGTGAACAGTCGAACATGACTGAGTGACTTCACTTTCACTTTTCACTTTCATGCATTGGAGAAGAAAATGGCAACCCACTCCAGTGTTCTTGTCTGGAGAATCCCAGGGACAGCGGAGCCTGGTGGGCTGCCGTCTAAGGGGTTGCACAGAGTCAGATACGACTGAAGGGACTTAGCAGCAGCATCAGTAAAAAAAAAAAAAAGAAAAAGAAAAACAAAGTGAGGACTTCCCTGATGGTCCAGTCTTTAAGAATCTGCCTGATAATGCAGGGGATACAGCTTTGATCCCTGGGCCACGAAGATACAACAAGCTGCAGGGCAACTGAGCCCATGTACCACAACTATTGATGCCTGAATGCTCAAGAGCCCATACTCCACACATAAGAGAAGCCACCACAATAAGAAGCTGGCACACCACAACTACAGAGTAGTCCCTGCTCACAGTAACTAGAGAAAGCCTTAACAGCAACAAATACCTACTGCTACCAAAAATAAATGAATAAGAAAAAAAAGGTGGAGGGTTCCAGTCAATAAAATTACAAATAAAAAAAAGAGAAATTACAATAAATACCACAGAAATACAAAGGATCACAGGAGACTATTATAAACTATAAGCCAATAAAATGAACAATGTAGAAGAAACAAATTCTTAGAAAGTTACAATCTCCCAAAAATGAACCAGTAAGAAACAGAAAATATGAACAAACCAATCACAGGTACTAAACTTGAAACTATGTTAGAAAAATTCCTAACAAACAAAACTACAGGACCAGATGGCTCCACAGGCAAATTCTTCTGAAAATCTTCAAAAAAACCACTGAGGAAAAATCACTCCTAAACTCATTTTATGAGGACAGCATCATCCTGATACCAATACCAGACACATATCACACACCCCACAAAAAAATCATAGGCCAGTATCACTGATGAACACTGATGCAAAAATCCTCAACAAAATACTAGCAGACCATATTCAACAATACATTAGAAGGATCATACACCAAAATCAAGTAGCATTTATCCTTAAGGACACAAGGATTTTTCAATATTTGCAAATCAGTGCGATATACCACACTGAGAAACTAAGAATAAAAATCATATGATGATCTCAATACATGCAAAGAAGGTCTTGACAAAATACCCATAAAGAACAGTATGTAGATTCCTTGATAAACTAGGAATAAAACTACCATATGATCCAGCGCTCTTACAGCAGAAAGTGAAAAGGAACTCAAGAGCCTCATGAAGGTAAAAGAGGAGAGTGAAAAAGCTGACTTAAAACTCAACATTAAAAAAATTAAGATCATGGCATCCAATCCAATCACTTCATGGCAAATAGATGGGGAAACAATGGAAACAGTGACAGACGTTATTTCCTTGGGCTCCAAAATCACTGCGGATGGTTACTGCAGCCATGAAATTAAGATACTTGATCCTCGGAAGAAAAGCTCTAACAAACCTAGACAGCACATTAAAAAACAGAGACATTACTTTGTTGATAAAGATCTGTCTAATCAAAGCTATGGTTTTTCCAGTAGTCATGTAAGGACATGAGAGTTGGACCATAAAGAAAGCTGAGCACCAAAGAACTGATGCTTTTGAACTGTGGTGTTGGAGAAGACTCTTGAGAGTCCCTTGAACTGCATGGAGATCAAACCAGTCAATCCTAAAGGAAATCAACCCTGAATATTCATTGGAAGAACTGATGCTGAAGCTCCAATACTTCGGCCACCTGATGCAAAGAGCTGACTCAATAGAAAAGACTCTGATGCTGGGAAAGATTGAAGACAGGAGAAGGGGAAGACAGGATGAGATGGTTGGATGGCATCACTGACTCAATGGACATGAGTTTGAGCAATCTCTGGAGATGGTGAAGGACAGGGAAGTTTGGTGTGCTGCAGTCCATGGGGTTGAAAGAGTCGGAAACAACTGAGCAACTGAACAACAACAACAATGATCTAGCAATCCTACTACTGGGCATATACCCTGAGAAAACCCTTATTCAAAAAGACACATGTACCCCAAAGTTCACTGCAACAGTATTTACAATAGCCAGGACATGAAAGCAACCTAGATGTCTGTTGACAGATGAATGGATAAATAAGTTGTGGTACACAAATACAATAGAATATTATTCAGCCATAAAAAGGAACAATTAGTCAGGTGACTTGAGGTGGATGAACCTAGATCCTGATACAGAGTGAAGTAATTCAGAAAGAGAAATACAAATATTGTGTATTAACCCTTATATGTGAAATGTTGAAAAATAGTACTAATGAATCTATTTGCAGGGCAGGAAGAGAGACAGACATAGAGAACAGACTTGTGGATACAGTGGGGAAGGAGAGGGTATGACGAATTGAGAGAGTAGCATTGAAACATATACATTCCCATGTGTAACAAGCCAGCAAGTGAGAAGTTGCTGTATAGCACAGGGAGTTCAACCTGGCGCTCGACAAGCTAGAGAGAGAGGATGGGGGGGTGGGAGGGAGGTTCAAGAGGGAGTGACACACATGTATTTATGACTGATTTAGGTTGTTGTAGGGCATAAACGGACATAACATTGTAAAGCAATTATCTTCCAATTAAAAATAAAATTTTTAAAAGTCACCCATTTATGATAAAAAAAAATCTCTCCAAGAAATAGGCATAAAGGGAACATTTCTCAAAGTAATAAAAGTCACCTATGACAAACCTACAGCTAACATGATACTCTATGATGAAAAACTGAAAGCACTTCCTCTAAGATCAGGAACGAGGCAAGAATATTCACTATCACTTTTATTCAACATAGTTTCAGAAGTCCTAGACACAGAAATTAGAGAAGAAAAAGGAATATAAATTGGAAAAGCAAAACAGTCACTGTTTGCAGATGACATGATACTATATACATAGAAAACCCTAAAGATGCTTCCAGAAAACTACTAGAGGTCATCAATGAATTCAGTAAAGTTGCAATATACAAAGCTAATACATAGAAATTTCTTGCATTTTTATACACTAACAATGAAAGCTCAGAAATTAAGGAAACATTCCCATCATCATCACATCAGAAAGAAGAAAAATGCTTAGTAATAAACCTACATAAGGAGGCAAAAGGTATATACTCTAAAAACTGTAAGATGCTGATGAAAGAAATCAAACAGAAGGAAAAATATAGCATATTCTTTGATTGAAATAATTAATCCTGTCAAAATGACTATACTACCCAAGGTAGTCTACAGATTCAATGCAATCCCTAACAAATTACCAATGGCATTTTTTCTTCTACCCAGAACAAAAATTTGAAAATCTGTGTGGAGACAGAAAAGACCCCAATAGCCAAATCAATCATGAGACTATACTACAAAGCTAACAGTTATCAAAATAGCATCATAAGAGACTTTAGCATCTCTTTTGTGGCACAAAAAGAAATAAATAGCATCTCTTTTGTGGCACAAAAAGAGAAATACAGATCAATAGAACAGAAGTACAGAAATAAACCCACACATGTATAGTTAATTAATCTACAACAAAGGATGTAAGACTAAAAGTTGGGGAAAAATATCTCTTCAACAAATGGTGCTGGGAAAACCGGACAGTTACATGTAAAAGAATGAAATTAGAACATTCTTTAAAACCATACACAAAAATAAACTCAAAATGGATTAAAGACCATTTAATGGTACTATTCAATGAGTACTATTAAACTCCTAGAGGAAAACATCACAGAACATTCTTTGACATAAATTGCAGCAATATCTCTTACAAGCTGACTCCTACAGTCATGGAAATAAAAACAAAAATAAACAAATTGAACCAAATAAAACTGAAAACCTTTTGCATAGCAAAGAAAACCATGAACAAAATGAAAAGACAACCCAGAGAATGGAAGAAAACATTTGCAAATGATGTGACTGACAAGGGATTAATCTCTGTAAAGAGCTCATGCAGCTCAATATTAAAAAACCCAAACAGCCCAATCAAAACATGGGCAGAAGACATATATAGACAATTTTCCAAAGAAGAAACATGGAGAGCCAAGAGGCACATGAAAAGATGCTCAACACTGTTAATTATTAGAGAAATGCAAATAAAAACTACAAGATATTCCTCTAAGATCAGGAACAAGATAAGGATTTCCACTCCCACCATTACTATTCAATATAGTTTTGGAAGTCCTAGCCATGGCAATTAGAGGAAAAGAAAATAAAAGGAATCCAGATTGTAAAAAAAAGACGTAAAACTCTGTTTACAGATGACATGATACTATACATAGAAAACCCTAACAATGCCACCAGAAAATGTCTAGAGCTAATCAATGAACTTAGTAATGTATCAGGATACAAAATTAATACACAGAAACTCCTTGCATTCCTATACACTAATATACAATGAAAAAACAGAAAAAGAAATTAAGGAAACAATCTCCTTCACCACTGCAACAAAAATAAAATACCTAGGTATAAACCTACCTAAAGAGACAAAAGATCTATAAGCAGAAAACTAAAACACTGATGAAAGAAATCAAAGATGACACAGATGGGGAGATAAACCATGTTCCTGGAAGAATCTATATTGTGAAAATGACTATACTACTCAAAACAATCCACTATCAAATTACCAATGCAAATTACCTAATTATCAAGATTCAGTGCAATCACTATCAAATTACCAATGGCATTTTTTACAGAACTAGAAGAAAAAAATTTACAGTTTGTATGGAAACACAAAAGACCTCTAATAGCCAAAGCAATCTTGAGAAAGTAAAACAGAGGTGGAAGAATAATCCTTTCTGACTTCAGACTATTCTACAAAGCTACAGTCATTAAGACAGTATGGTACTGGCACAAAAACAGAAATAGAGACAAATGGAATAAGCAGAAATCCCAGAAATAAAGTGCTCATAGGTGCCTGGGTTTATCTTTGACAGAAATCCCAGAAATAAAGTGCCCATAGGTGCCTGGGTTTATCTTTGACAAAGGAGGCAAGAATATACAATGGAGAAAAAACAGCTTCTTCAATAAATGGTGATGGGAAAACTGGACAGCCACATGTAAAAGAATGGAATTAGAACACCGCCTAACACTATACAAAAAACAAACTCAAATGGATAAAAGACTTAAATGTAAGGCCAGAAGCTATAAAACTCTTTAAGAGGAAAACATAGGCAAAACACTCTGACATAAATTGCAGCAAGATCCTCTTTGACCCACCTTCTAGAGTAATGGATAGGAAAACAAAATAAACAAATGGGACATAATTGAACCAAAAAGCTTTTACACAGCAAAGGCAACTATAAAAAAAATGAAAAGACAACTCTCAGAATGGGAGAAAATAATTGCAAATGAGGCAACTGACAAAGGATTAATCTCCAAGATATAAAAGCTGCTCATACAGCTCATTATAAAAAAAAATGACCCAATCAAAAAAAGGGCAGAAGACCTAAACAGATATTTCTCCAAAGAAGGCAGACACATGACCAACAAACACATTAAAAGGTGTTCAAGATTATCAAATATTAAAGAAATGCAAATCAAAACTATAATGAGGTATCACCTCACACTGGTCAGAATGGTTATCATCAAAAAGTCTACAACAACTACAACAACAAATTCTACAACAAATGTTGGAGAGGGTGTGGAGAAAAAGAAATCCTCCTACAATGTTGGTGGGAATGTAAACTGATGAAGCCACTATGGAGACCAATATGGAGATTCCTTTATTTTATTTTTTTTTTTTCTTATTCTTTTTTTTTTAATTTTTTTTTATTAGTTGGAGGCTAATTACTTCACAACATTTTTGGGTTTTGTCATACATTGATATGAATCAGCCATAGAGTTACACGTATTCCCCATCCCGATCCCCCCTCCCACCAGCATATATATTATCTATGCAGATTCCTTTAAAACAAACACACTAGGAATAAAAGTACCATATGACCCAGCAATCCCACTACTGAGAAAACTACAATTCAAAAAGACACACATATCCCAATGTTCACTGCAGCACTATTTACAAAAGCTAGGACATGGAAGCAATCCAGATGTCCATCGACAGATGAATTGGTAAAGAAGTTGCAGTACATATATACAAAGGAATATTACTCAGACATAATACGGAACAAATGTGAATCAGTTGAACTGAAGTGGATGAACCTGAAGCTTGTATACAGAGTAAAGTAAGTCAGACAGTGAAAAACAAATACCGTAATATTAGCACATATATATATGGAATCTAGAAAAATGCTACTATTGAACCTATTTGCAGGGAAGAAACGGAGATGCAGATGAAGAGAATGCACTTGTGGACACACTGGGGGAAGGAGATGGTGGAATGAATTGAGAAAATAGCACTGACATATATACACTACCATGTGTAACACAGAAAGCTAGTGGGAAACTGCTATACAACATAGGGAGCCCAGCCTGGTGTTCTGTGACAACCTAGAGGGGTGGAGTGAGGGGGTGGGAGGGCGGCTCAAGAGGGAGGGCATATGTGTGTGTGTGCATGCATAGTTATGACTGATTTGCAGTGTTGTATGGCAGAAATCAGCACAACTCTGTAAAGAAATTATCCTCCAATTAAAAAATAATTTAACAAAAAAACTATGAACTATCACCTCACACCAATCAAAATGGCCATCATCAAAATGTCTGCAAACAATAAATGCTGGAGTGGGTTTGAAGAAAAGGGAATCCCCACGAATTGTTGGTGGGAATGTAAATTGGGATAGCCACTATGGAGAACAGTACGGAGGTTCCTTTAAAAAAAAAAAACAAACACAGAGCTACCATGATCCAGCAATCCCACTGCTGAGCATATATTAGGAGAAAACCATGTTCAAAAGGTTACATGCACCCCAATATTCACCAAAGCACTGTTTACAATAGCCAAGACCTGGAAGCAACCTAAAAGTCCATTGACAGAGAAATAAATAAAGAAAATGTGGTACAAATATTCAATAGAATATTCAGTCAGTTCAGTTGCTCAGTCATGTCTAAGTCTTTGCGACCCCATGGACTGCAGCACACCAGACTTCCCTGTCCATCACCAACTCCTGGAGCTTGCTCAAACTCGTGTCCGTTGAGCTGGTAATGCCACCCAACCATCTTATCTTCTGTCATCCCCTTCTCCTCCTGCCTTCAATCTTTCCTAGCATTAGGGTCTTTTCCAATGAGCCAGCTCTTCGCATCAGGTGACCAAAGTATTGGAGTTTCAGCTTCAGCATCAGTCCTTCCAGTGAATATTCAGGACTGATTACCTTTAGGATGGACTGGTTGGATCTCCTTGCAGTCCAAGGGACTCTCAAGAGTCTTCTCCAACACCACAGTTCAAAAGCATCAATTCTTCAGCCCTCAGCTTTCTTTATAGTCGAATTCTCACATCCATACATGACCACTGGAAAAACCATGGCTTTGACTAGACGGACCTTTGTTGGTAATGTCTCTGTTTTTTAATATGCTGTCTAGGTCAGTTAGGTTCTGATAATAATGCCACAGGAAGGTAGGCTCTGGTTAACTGATTTCCCATGATGGCAGAAGAACTGAGTCCTCTGGTGCATTTCAAAATGGCTCTTCTTCCAGCTCCCCCTGCAGGAAGTTCTAGGAGATTTTTCCCTAGTATTTACTTTAGAAATCTGGTGGAGCTCCTGGAAGTAAATGTCACAGTGTTGTGGGGTCCCTCTTGTGACTGGATCCCTTGGAGTTGTTAACTGAGAATTTTCCAGTGAGCCTCCAGCAATCCACCAATTGCCATTTAGGTTTTTAACTCCGGCAGTAGTTTCTGCTTTGTGAGTCTCCACTCTGGAAAACCTAGACTCCCTACATAGACTTGACTGTCTAAGTAGTCTGCCTTGTGTCTACCCCTCTCTTATGAATTCATGAAGAGCTGTTGCTGTCATCACTCTCCTCAGCTTTTTACTTTTAGGACAAGGTAGCGACTTCCAAGCATCTAATATGCAAAACCAGAAACTGGAACTCTCTGTCCACTTTCTAAAAGGAAAGGATTCTGGATTTCTATGTCACCTTTCATGCTTTTTGTCATACTGAAATTTGGATAGCAGGCTATTTCTCCAAATAATCAATGAGAGGCAGAGTAGAAATTTTACTCCTCAACACCTAGGCTTAGAGGAGCAGAGAAAGGAAAATTGTGAGATAGTAAGTTGAGAGTTGAGTCTAGTTGCTCAGTATTACTCAGCCATTAAAAATAAGGAAATTATGCCATTTGCAGAAGTATGGACGGACCTGGGATGATCATACTAAGTGAAGTCAAAGATAATTATCTCATGATACCACTTATATACAAAATCTAAAAAAAAAGGTACAATTGAATTTATTTACAAAACAGAAACAAGCTCATAGACTTAGAAATCAAACTTATGGTAACAAAAGTGAAAAGCTGGGAGGGGAGGAATAAATTGGAGGTTTGGAACAGACATATATACACTCAGTTCAGTTCAGTTGCTCAGTCGTGTCCGACTCTTTGCGACCCCATGAACTGCAGCATGCCAGGCCTCCCTGTCCATCACCAACTCCTGCAGTTTACTCAAACTCAGATCCATCGAGTCGGTGATGTCATCCAGCCATCTTATTCTCTGTCGTCCTCGTCCCCTTCTCCTCCCACCCCCAATGCCTCCCAGCATCAGGGTCTTTTTCAATGAGTCAACTCTTCACATGAGGTGGCCAAAGTATTGGAGTTTCAGCAGCGAAGGGACATATGTATACCTAGGCTGATTTCATGTTGATGTCTGACAGAAAACAACAAAATTCTGTAAAGCAATTATCCTTTAATTAAAAAATAAATAAATTTAATAAAATACAATAAATAATGAACAAAGATCTACTGTACAGCACAAGGAACTCCACTCAATATTCTGTAGTAATTTGAAGAATAGATACACATATATGTATAACTGAATCACTTTGTTGTATACCTGAACTGTGGCTCAGTGGAAGAGAATCTGCCTCTAATGTAGGAGACCCAGGTTTGATCTCTGGGTTGGGAAGATCCCCTGGAGAAGGGAATGGCAACCCACTCCAGTATTCTTGCCTGAAGAGTCCTATGGACAGAGGAGCCTGGTGGGCTACAGTTCATGGGGTCGTGAAAGAGTCAGATATGACTTAGCTACTAAACAACAACAACTAGTCTCTAGTTTGGGGGGGGGGGAGCAGCAGTTTAGGACTTCCCTGGTAGCTCAGCTGGTCTGCCTGCAAAGCAGGAGACCACAGTTTGATTCCTGGGTCGGGAAGATCCATTGGAGAAGGGATAGGCTACCCACTCTAGTATTCTTTGGCGTCCCTTGTGGCTCAGCTGGTAAAGAGTCAGACACAGCTGAGCAACTTTCATTTTCACTCTCAGTAAGCATTGTAAATCAACTATACTCCAATAGAAAATAAACAATAAAGGGAAATATTTCTGAATGGCAACACAAACAAAATCTAACCAATAAATCAACCAACCACAAATTTAAAAAAAACTTTAAAAACAAAGCATTTTTAAAAAGTCCGTAACTGGGAAAATATGTATTACATATAATAGAAACAAAAACCACTTTTTCTTATTATAGAAAAATCAACAAGAGTAACAACTCAACAAAATAAGGAATAGAGGAATGATGGAGAGTTCATAGAAAAAAGTAGATTGCCTTTTAAACCATTAAAAAATGTTCAACATCACTTACAATAAAAAAATGCAAATTCAAACCATAGTTAAGTCTTTTTCACCTGAGACTGACAAAGATTAAAATAAGGAAAATAGGTGTTGGTAAGGATGTGATTTAAGCATTCTCACACATTAAATAGGTACAATCTCTTTACAGGGAAATTGGTAACAGGTATCACAAATCAGCTATTGAAGTTTAAACTAAATGTAACGACTGACCTAATGATTTCAATTAAGGAGTTTATCTGCTACAGATTCTGCTGCTTCTGTGTATTAAGAATTCGTTATGAGAATATTCACTGAATCAGTGTTAGTAATGGTAAAAGATTAGAAAATTAATGGTAGTTTAAAAGAGAATAGAATAATAATACATCATTAGACCCACACAATGGAGTATTCTGCAATGGTTTAGAGAATCTATTAGATCTCTAGCAATCAATATGGTATGACCTAAAAATAAATGATATGAAAAAAAACACAACAGAATAATATACTAAATAGCATATAATGACTACATTAAAAAACAACAATGGACTGAGTATTTCTAGAAGAAAAAACTCTGAAACAGCGACTGCCTGGGGGAATTGCAGTGGCAGTGATTTGGAAAAGTAAACATACTTTTAATTTTCATTGTGCTGCTGTAATTTTCAGTCCTTGGTATTGTTTCCTTTATTTAAGGAAGTGTGTATGTATTTAGGGGAAAAATGTACTTTAGTGAACAGTAGTCCTATTACTATTATAACTACAATTCTGAGGAAATAAATCTCCAACAACAGAGAAGGGAAATAAAATACCTTTTTCTACCCATAAAAATAAAATTAATAGCATGTAGTAAAAACTACTTTTAAGAAACAACACCTGTATTGGCAAATTATTTAACAGAACAAACCAATCAAATAGTTATTTTAACCAAGGGTAGTATCTGAAATGAAACATACTTTTTGAAATGAACCACACTTTGTTTTTCTAGGTTTAGAAGTGAAATGTAAAGCCTCAGTAGAGGAACGGAGGAAACATGAAGTTTAAAATAGTGCTTCGGGGGAGGAGTCAAGATGGCAGACTAGGAGGACACGGAGCTCACCTCTTCCCACAAATACATCGAGAATACACCTACAGATGGAACAATTCTCAGAGTATAAGCTGAACACTAGAAGAGGACTTCGGACAGCTGAAAGGACAACAAAGATCTCTGCATAACCAGGTAGAATGAAAGAAAGAAAGAAGAAACAGGAAGCTGAATGGGATCTTGCACCCCAAGGAGGGAGGGGCAAGAGAGGAGAGGCTCCTGAGCCTGGGGAAGCCCCCTCATTGGCAGGGATATCAGCTGGGACAGAAAAAGTGTTTCAGGGGCTCAGAGAATGCAGCAACCAGTCTGTGGCGGGCAGCAGAGTGAGACCTCCACAGGTGGTCCATGCCACAACCTGTGCACCCCAGCCCGAGATGTGTCTGCAGATGCAAACGGGCTGGATGCTGCAGTGTTGGGTCTGGAGAGAGCAGACCTGGTGAAAGCCTGCGGCCCGTGGTGGGGAGGAAGCCTGAAGGGATGGGCGGGTGGAGCTCTACAACCAGGAATATTTATGGAAGAAGCCTGGGACGCCATAGAAGCAAAGTGCCATTGTTCAGAGGCATGTAAAGGGTGAGGCTGTCACTGCAGGCTCTTTCAACATGTGTTGCTCTTTGCCTTGGTGGGCTCCAGGAGGGGCTGCCTCCTCAGTGGTCCACACATGCTGAGCACTGCCCCAGTGGTCTACTGCCTGAGCAGGCTCCACAGGGCTGGGGCGAGACAGATTCTCCGCTCTTGGAGAGTACACACAAGGTCTCAAAAACTGGGCCCCAGGGCAAAGCAATGACCCCACGAGAGTCTAGACCTACTTATGGGTCTTGGATAGTCCCCTCGCCAGGTGCAGGTTGGCTGTGGCTCCCTATGGAGGCAAGAATACTGGTGGCAGAGACCTCAGAGAATATTGATGGATATGAGCTTTCCCAGATGGAGGTCCCTGTTTTGGCACCAAGACCTGGCCCCATCTAACAGTCTGCAGGTTCCAGAGCTGAAATACTTCAGGCCAAACAATCAACAAGACAGGAACACAGCACCATCCAGCATCAGACAGGCTGCCTCAAGTCATACTGAGCTCAAGTGAAGTTAAGTGAAAGTCGCTCAGTCGTGTCCGACTCTGCGACCCCATGGACTATATAGTCCATGGAATTCTCCAGGCCAGAATACTGGAGTCTGTAGCTGTTCCCTTCTCCAGAGGATCTTCCCAACCCTGGGATCGAACCCAGGTCTCCCACATTGCAGGCAGATTCTTTATCAGCTGAGCCACAAGCCCTTACTGAGCTCAAAGATGCCTCTAAACATATCCCTTGGCATGGCCCTGCCCACTGAGGGCAGGCACCAGAAACAAGAAGAACTAGGATCCTGTAGCCTGCACAAAGATGACAACAAGCACAGAAGGTTAGACAAAATAAGATGACACAAATATGTTTCAGATGAAGGAACAAGATAAAAACCCACAAGAACAACTAAATGAAGAGGAAACAGGCAATCAAGCTGAAAAAGAATTCAGAGTAAAGATGATCCAAAATCTTGGGAAAAGAATGGAGGCACAGGCCAAGAAGATTTAAGAAATGTTTAACAAAGAGATAAAAGATTTAGAGAATGAAGAATCAGAGATAAACAATTCAATAATTGGGACTTCCCTAATGGTGCAGTGGATAGGAATCCACCTGCCAATGGAGACAATATGAGTTCAATCCCTGGATGGGGAAGATTCCACGTGCCAGGGAGCAACTAAGCCCATGTACTGAGCCTATGAGCCACAACTACTGAAGCCTGTGTGCCTAGAGCCTGTGCTCTGCAACAAGAGAAGCCACCACAACGAGAAGCCCATGTACAGCAATGAAGAGTAGCCCCCGCTTGCTGCAACTAGAGAAATCCCACACAAAGCAACAAAGATTCAGTGCAGCCAAAAATATGTATTTTTTTAAAATCTAAAAATCAAAAAACACAATACAAACTAAAAATATACTAGAAGGAATTAATAGCAGAATAACTAAGGCAAAGAATGAATAAATGAACTGGAAGAGTGGTGGAAATCATGGCTGCAGAACAAACAAAAATAGAATGAAAAACGATAAGAAATGAGAAAGAAAGAGGGAAAGGGCCTGAGAAGCTATTTGAAGAAATTACAGCCAAAATATCCCTTGAAAAAGGAAATAGTCACCCAAGAGCAGGAAGTGTAGAGAGTCCCTGGCAGGATAAATCCAAGGAGGAACACCATGAGGTACATATTAATCAAACTGACAAAAATTAAAATACAGAGAAAAAATATTGAAAGCAACAAGGGAAAAGCAACAAATAACATACAAGGGAATTCCCATAAAGTTATCAGGTGATTCTTCAGTGGAAACTCTGCAGGCCAGAAGAGAGTAGCATGATACATTCAAACTGACAAAAGGGAGAAAATCTCTAGCCAAAAACACTCTAACCAGCAAAGCTCTTGTTCAGACTCCACAAAGAAACGGAAAGCATTACAGACAAGCAAAAGCTAAGCGAATTCAGCATCACCAGACCAGCTTTGCAACAAATGCTAAAGGTACTTCTTTAGGTGTTAAAAAAGAAAAGGCCACACCTAGAAATATGAAAATCCACATGGGAAAGCTTACCAGTAAACATACAGCAAAAGTAGGAAATCATCCACACACAAATATGGTATCAAAACTGGCAACTGTGAGGAGAGTACAAATGCAGAAAATGGGCAATGCATTTGAAATTAAGTGAACAGCAACTTAAAAACAATGTTGTGTATATATACATATAGATAGATAGATTGCTATATCAAAACCTTATGGGAAGACTTCCCTGGTGGTGTAGTAGATAAAAATCTGCCTGCCAATGCAGGAAACACAGGTTCAATCCCCGGCCCAGGAACATTCCACATGCCTCTGGCAACTAATGCCCATGTGCCACAACCACTGTGCTCTAGAGCCCATGAGCTGTAACTATTGAGCCCACATGCCTCAACTACTGAAGCCGTGCACTCCAGAGCTCTGCAACGAGAGAAGGCACGGCAATGAGAAGCCTGCATGCTGAAGCTACAGAGTAGCCCGCACTCTCTGCAACTAGAGAAAGCCTGTGAGCAGCAATGAGGACCCAGGGCAATAAGAACTAAATAATATTAAAAAAACATTATGGGAAATGTGAACCAAAAAACTACAACAGATACACTATAGATACACACACAAAATAAAAAGCAATACAAACACTAAATCACGAGAAGAGAACAAAGAGGGAAAAAGACCTACAAAAACAACTTCAAAAGAATTTTTAAAAATGGCAATAAGAATATACATATCAATAATTACCTTAAATGTAAATAGGTTAAATGCTCCAACTGAAAGACACAAACTGCCTGAATGGATGCAAAAATAATACTCATATATACGCTGTCTGTAAGAGACCCATTTCAGACCTAGGAACACATATAGACTGAAAGTGAGGGGATGGAAAAAGATATTCTATGCAAATAGAAATGAAAAGAAAGCTGGAGTAGCAATACTCATATCAGACAAAACAGACTTTAAAATAAAGACTGTTATAAAAGACAAAGACATTACATAATGATCAAGGGATTAATGCAAGAAGAAGATATAACAATATAAATATACATGCACTCAACATAGAGACCCTCAATATACAAGACAAATGCTAAGGGAAATCAACAGTAACACAATAATGGGAGACTTGACCCTTCACTGTTCACCTGTACCTATCACAATACTGTTAGCTGGCTATATCCCAGTAAAAAATAAAAAGTTTAACAAAAAATAGATAATAAACAGAAAATAATGGGGGACTTTACACCCCACTTCCACCAATGGACAAATCAACTAGACAGAAATTCAATAAGGAACATAGGCCTTAAATGACTCATTAGACCAGATAAACCCAACTGATATTTACAAAACATTCCATCTAAAAGCAGCAGATACACTTTCTTCTCAAGTGCACATGGAACATTCTCTAGAATACATCACATCTTGGGCCACAAATCAAGCCTTGGTAAATTTAAGAAAACTGAAATCATATGAAGCATCTTTTCTGACCACAACACTAAGATTAGAATTAAATTACATGTAACAACTGTAAAGAAAACACACACACACACACAATCACGTGAAGGCTAAACAATATGTTACTAAACCAATGGATCACTAAAGAAATCAAAGAGAGAATAAAAACATGCCTAGAGACTAATGACAAAACACGACAATCTAAAACCTATGTGAAGCAACAAAAACAATTCTAAGAGGGAAATTTATAGCAATATGATCTTACCACAGAAAACAAGAAAAATTTCAAATAAACAACCTAAACTTACACCTAAAGCAACTAGAGAAAGAGGAACAAACAAAATCCAAAGTTAGCATAAGGAAAGAAATCATAAAGATCAGAGTAGAAATAAATGAAATGGAGACAAAACAATAGAACAGATGAATGAAACTAAAATCTGGGTCTTTCAAAAGATACACAAAATAAACTTTTAGCTAGACTCATCATGAAAAAAAGGGAGGACTCAAATCAGTACAATTACAAATGAAAAAGAAATTACTATAAGCACCACAGAAATACAAAGGATCATGAGAGACTACTACTACACTACTACATGTGCCAATAAAACAGACAATCTAGAAGAAATGGACAAATTCTTAGAAAGGCACAACCTGCCAAGACTGAACCAGGACAAACTAGAAAATGTGAACAGACCAATAACAAGTGATATTGAAACTGTGATTTTAAAAACTCTCAACAAAGTCCAGGGCCACATGGCTTCAAAGGTGAATTATATCTCACATTTAGAGAAAACTTATCACCTATTTTTTTGAAACTCCTGCAGAGGAAGGAAAACTCCCAAACAGCTTCTAAAAGGTTATCATCACTCTGATATCAAAATCAGACAAAGCACAAAAAAAGAAAATTACAGGCCAATATCACAGATAAACAGACGCAAAAATTCTCAACAAAATACTAGCAAACCAAATCCAACAATACATCATGATCAAGTGGGATTTATCCCAGGGATGCAAGGATTCTTCAATGCAAGCCAATTAGTGTGATATATCATATTAACAAACAGAAGAATAAAAACCACATAATTATCTTTGTAGATGCAGAAAAAGCTTTTGACAACATCATGCATATCGATATTACTTTAAATGTAAATAGATTAAATGCACCAACCAAAAGACATAGACTGGCAGGGTGGATGAAAACATGTGCATGTACACACTTCTACTTACCACATCAGTCTGCTTGACCTCCCCACCAAATTGTATGTAATTATTTTATATTGTTAAGTTAATCATGTTCCCATTATGGCTTGCAATTGTAATTAACTTTTATTTTTTGTCTGGCTATTGACTGTGAAAACTGATAAACATCTTTTACTTTTGTGATTATATTACTCACTTAATACCACCGTATCATGATTGGTCAACAGAAAAATAATAGAACTCTATATCACCAAAACTAGGATCTAACAGAAAAAAACTTGTAATCACTTTTTAAAATCTAGATGCATATCAGAATTATCTTGAAACTTTTTGAAAAATACAAATGCTCAGGTATCTCTTTTTCTCTCCAGAGCTCCAGATATGTTTCTAACGAGCAGTCATGTTTAAAAACAACTTGACTATATCATGATCTTTTAGTTTTATCTAGTATATTTCACTTTTTTCTATTTCATATTCAGGGCTCCCATTTCATTTAGTTTATGTTCTCTAATTTTTCCATCTCTTCTTTTTTTTGGATACTCTTTCTCAAGCCTTTATCAAGTATAGTAGAAAAAGTTTTGTAGACACATATGTAAATGTGTAATATATATATTTTAGAAAACTTATGAATTTTTGACTAACTAAAAAATTATGACATTTTGATTCCACCTGTTTGACTTAGTATGACTAGAATGCTAGAGTTCTAATTAAAAACTAGATATGCAATAAGCGACAAAGTTTTACTGTATAGCATATGGAACTATAGTCAATATCTTGTAATAACCTATGATAGAAAATAATTTCAAAAATAATATATATGTATTTGTATAACTCAATCACCTTGCTGTGCACATGAAACACTGTAAGTCAACTATACTTCAATAAAATATATATATTAAAAAAATGGCAAAGTTCAACAATGCAAAACTGCAATTACTTTTGCACCAACCTAATAACCTACTATACACAACAGGGAACTCAACACTCTGCAATAACCTATATGGGAAAAGAATCTGAAACAGAATGGATATATGTACAACTGATTCATTCATTTAGATGTACACTTGAAACTGACAATAAAAGTTAAAAAAATTAGAAATAATTCAATATTTAGGGGAAGAAAAAGAAACATCTTTGAAATCATCTTTGATGACCATCATTCAGTAATAAGAGTCTTTTCATTTGGTTTTTCAGATGTCTAGGAATCAAGATACTCATAACCAGTTTAAGGTTCAGTTTGGCTGAAGAAATAATTGTGCATGTCTCTATATGAAAAAATTTCTATTTTTGCTACCCTTATCCCACCCAGTTTCTTTTGCAGTGAGTTGGAGTGTTGTGGAGTTCTCTGTAGGATTACGTTGTGATAGCCCGGAAACAGTCTCAGACATAAGGATATATATATTTTCTTTTAAAATAAATCTGAGTCTCAGTTCATAAGTATTATCTAGGGACCTCATACTATTCTTCCTTTCTTTTCTTAAAATCATCCTTAGCTGGTTGTCAAAAGCTGCTGAGAACTTTCTGTATAATACACCACTCTGGTGGAGAGTCAATTGTGGTTCAGATATTTTATCCAGTCTTTCATAGGTTCCAGATGTATTGTAGAACAAAAGGTTGATAACTTCCCCCCAAAATTAACAATTCAAGATTTTTTTCCAATGAAAGAAAACACAGAAAACGATACACAAAAACTTTTCATTTTGTTACTCCTTTGATTCTAGTTGAATGTAATTGTGCCAGTACAAAGTAGATTGCAAAAGTCAAATAACTGAAGTATTATCAATCAAATTAACCCAAAGCATACAAAATCCATAGGTTTAACAGTTTTTTTTTTTAAAAAAGTCTTTATCAAATTATGTTAATTGCTATGGAGTACTAAAAATTTAACACATATCTACTTACTTCTGGTCTCTTATTTGTAACTGGTAAGATCATTTCCAAAAAATATTATAATATATATTAACTTTTAAATTAAAAACTGTTCAACAGTAAATAACCGAAATCAAACTAAAGTGACATCAAAAGGCAATTAAGTGATTTATAGTCATTCATTAAACAATTTATGGGGCATCTCTAGACAGTGGAATACTATGTAGCCACGAACAAGAATAAGACAGCTTATCACATAATGATTTTGAATGATTTCTAAGAGATTTTGTGAAGCAAAAAGCAGCTCACACAATAGTGTATAAATAAACTACTTGGTTAAAACCATGATGTGAGGGAAAAAGAATTTTATATATATATATATATGAATACTATAGTTGTTTATATATTACATATTTGGTATAGATTTTATATAGGTAACACAGGTCCCTGGAAATAAAAAAAAAAGAAATTAAACTAGAGAGGAGAACAGGATGGTAGCCATAGCAGTACAACTTTTACTGAATACTTGTTTCTGAATACTTTTACTGAGTATCTTTCAGTTTAAAATCATATAAAACCGTGACCTATTCAAAAATAATTTAAAAACTCAAAATTTTTAATAAAAAGTGTCTGTAACTCTGGTTGCTATTTTAGAGTATCTAATTTTTCTTAGGATGTTAAGATATTGCTTTTCTGTTTCTGTTGAGGAAAGAATCAGCCTCATGTGTCACGACCCAGTCTTATTTTAAAAACAGGTTTTAGGTACTGTACTTACAGTTCCACCCATGTGAGGCGGCAGGTATTCTACACTGACATAGTCTTGGATGTCATTTTTACTCGTAAACTTCAACAAACTCACTGCTTCTGGACCAAGCCAAGTTTTCACAATTTTGAAAGCAGCTGAAGAAAAAGACAATCACTGTATTAAATTCCTTTCATTCTCTTTCTCGATTTACTTACCGTATGTGCTAACGTAGGTCCTCTGAGATTAGTTTGGGCTATAATCTGTTAATATGTATTTTTCCATGGCATGATAGTTATATTCACATTCTCTAACCCCTTATGGCAGAAAGTGAAGAAGAACTAAAGAGCCTCTTGATGAAAGAGCAGAGTGAAAAAGTTGGCTTAAAGTTTAACATTCAGAAAACTAAGACCATGATATCTGGTCCCATCACTTCATGGCAGATAGATGGGGAAACAATGGGAACAGTGATAAACTATTTTTGGGGGCTCCAAAATCACTGCAGATGGTGACTGCAGTCATGAAATTAAAAGATGCTTGCTCCTTGGAAGAAAAGCGATGACCAACTTAGCATATTAAAAAGCAGAGACATTACTTGCTGAAAAAGGTCTCTAGTCAAAGCTGTGGTTTTTCCAGTAGTCATGTATGGATGTGAGAATTCGACTATAAAGAAAGCTGAGCACCGAAGAATTGATGCTTTTGAACTGTGGTGTTGGTGAAGGCTCTTGAGAGTCCCTTGGACTGCAAGGAGATCCAACCAGTCCATCCTAAAGGAAATCAGTCCTGAATATTCACTGGAAGGACTGATGCTGAAGCTGATACTCCAATACTTTGGCCACCTGATGCAAAGAACTGACTCATCTGAAAAGACCCTGATGCTGGGAAAGATTGAAGGTGGGAGGAGAAGGGGACGACAGAGGATGAGATGGTTGGATGGCATCACTGACTCAATGGACATGAGTTTGAGCAAGCTCCAGGAGTTGGTGGTGGACAGGCAAGCCTGGAATGCTACAGTCCATGGGGTTGCAAAGTTGGACACGACTGAGCAACTGAACTGCACTGAATCCCTGTAGGCATTTATACTTTGTGCCTTATGGATTTCAAATGTTCCAGGAAGATTCTGGGGGATTAAATTACCTTGATGTTCATTAACAAACTTATGGTTTTGGCCTGTGAACAAATCCATCAATGATCCCGACTTCTAAGATTTCCAGACAATGAATCAAACTGCATTGTGATTCACCACCTGTACAATAGTATGGGAAAAGTCATTTTCCTTATGCTTCTCTAATAAATCCCCAATCTGAAAAATCTTCTAAAATGGGAAGTCAGGAAGACAAAGAAAAAGCACTTCCCTTATGTATGTGAGCCAGACCCAGACTTTTCACCCTAACCTTAAACTTCTGTGCCTTTCTCTTAAGCCCTGCAGCTTAGAGTTATGACGATATTATACAATCTCCAAGAATAAAATTCTCAAACACAGCTATTTAGTAACTACAGTTTTGTTCTATCATGCCATTTTGATAAACTTTTTAACCTTTCAATCATGACTTCCTAAGCACATTTTAATGGAATTAAAAGAGAAATCCTGAATTAATTTGCAAAAGCATCAATGAAAAAGTCAAGAAATAAAACAGCATGATAATGAACATTAAACAGTAGTTCAGAAAATTGCATTTTTACTTTGGCTAATTATTTTAAAAATTTTCTACATAACATTTACATTTTCATTAATTTCAATTTAAAAAGTCTGAGTTGGCATGTTTGAAGCTATGGTACTTGAAAGTAACTGAAGTGCTAAAGCTGACTTTTTATAACAGCTTTTATTGAGATAAAATTTACATACCATAAAATTCACTTTTTTAATGTATACTCATCAATGATTTTTCTTTAGTATATTCACAGAGTTGTGGAACTCATCACCACTATCTGATTTTGGAACATTTTCATCATCCAAAAAGAAATCTCCACCCATGGGCAATCTCTCCTTATCTTCCTTTCTCCCTGACAACCATTAATCTAGTTTCTGTCTTTATGGATTTGCCCATTTTTATAACTGAGTTTTTATAAATACGTGTTTTTATTTCCTACTAGCTTTGTTCACTCAGCATGTTTTTAAGGATCATCTGTAATGGAGCATGTATCATATTTAATTCCTTTTTATGGCTGAATAATTTTTCATTTCATGGTTATATAACATCTGTTTATTTGCTGTTTATTAGCATTTGTTATTATCAATAACCTCAGATACACAGATGATACCACCCTTATGGCAGAAAGTGAGAGAAACTAAAGAGCCTCTTGATGAAAGTGAAAGAGGAGAGTGAAAAAGTTGGCTTAAAACTCAATATTCAAAAAACGAAGATCATGGCATCTGGTCCTATCACTCCATGGCAAATAGCTGGGGAAACAATGGAAACAGTGACAGACTTTATTTTCTTGGGCTCCAAAATCACCTGAGATGGTGACTGCAGCTATGAAATTAAAAGCTGCTTGGTCCTTGGAAAAAAAGGTGTAACCAACCTAGACAACATATTAAAAAGCAGAGAGACATTACTTGCCGACAAAGGTCTCTAGTTCAAGCTGTGGTTTTTCCAGTAGTCAAGTATGGATGTGAGAATTGGACTATAAAGAAAGCTGAGCACCGAAGAATTGATGCTTTTGAACTGTGGTGTTGGAGAAGACTCTTGAGAGTCCCTTGGACTGCATGGAGATCCAACCAGTCCATCCTAAAGGAAATCAGTCCTGAATATTCATTGGAAGGACTGATGCTGAAACTGAAACTCAAATACTTTGGCCACCTGATGCAAAGAACTGACTCACTGGAAAAGACCCTGATGCTAGGAAAGATTGAAGGTGGGAGGAGAAGGGGACGATAGAGGATGAGATGGTGGATGGCATCACCGACTCGATGGACATGAGTTAGAGCAAGCTCCAGGAGTTGGTGATGGACAGGGAAGCCTGGCCTGTTGCAGTCCATGGGGTTGCAAAGAGTCAGACACGACTGAGCCACTGAACTGAACATTTGTTTATCCATTCATCAACTGATGAACTTTGGATTATTTCCACTTTTCACTACTATGAATAATGCTATTATGAACCTTTGTGTAGAACTCTTTGTGTAGATACACGTTTTCAATTCTCTGGGACATATACCTAGGAGTGAAATTGCTAGGTCACATGATAACTCTGTATTTCATTTTTTGAGGAATGGCCAACTGTTTTTCCAGTGGCTGCACTATTTAACATTCTCACCCACAGTGTATGAGGGTTCCAAATTCTCTACATCATTATGGACACTTGTTACTTTATTCTGTATTTTTTATTACAGCCCTCCTAGTAGATGTTGAAGTAGTATCTCATTTGGTCTTAATTTGCATTTCTTTAATGATGTTGAGCAGCTTTTATGGGTTTATCACCCATTCGCATATTTTCTTTGGCAAAATATCTATTAAAATCTTTTGTCCTTTTCAACTGGGTCACTTGTCATTTTATTGTTGCATTATAAAAGTCATTTATATATCCTACTCATAAGTCCCTTTTCTGATGTCTGATTTGTAAATATTTTCTTCCATTCTGAGAACTGTCTTTTTACCTTCTTGATGGTGTCCTTTAAGGTAAACAAGTTTTCAGTATTAACGAAGTACAATATATCTATTCCTTTGTTGCTTGTGCTTTTTGGGTCATACCTAAGAAACCACTGTCTACTCCAAGGTCACATTGATTTACCCCTATGGTGTTTCTAACAGGTTTATAGTTTTAACTCTGATCCATTTAGAGTTCATTTCTGTAGATGTTGGAAGGTAGAGGTCCAACTTCATTCTTTTGAATGCTGATATTCAGTTGTTCCAGTATCATTTGTTTAGAAGGCTAATCTTTCTCCACTTAATTGTCTTGGCACCATTGTCAAGAAATCAATCATAAATGTTAGGATTTATTTCTGGACTCTCAATTCTATTTTACTGATCTTTATTTCTATTACAGTGTTCACACCACCATGTCTTAATGCTTTATAGTGAATTTTAAAATCCAGAGATTGACTTTCCTGGTGGTGCAGTGGGTAAGAATCCACCTGCCAATGAAGGGGACACAGGTTCAATTTCTGGCCTCGGAGGATTCCACATGCCACGGAGAAACTGGGCCCGTGTGCTGCAGCTACTGAGCCAGCGCTCTAGAGTTTGCGAGCTGAGACTACTGAGCCTGTGTGCCATGATTACTGAAGGGCGCTTATCTACAGCCAGTGTTCTGCAACATAAGGGGTCACCACAATGAGAGGCTCACACACTGCAACTGAAGGGTATCCCGCATTCTCCACAACTAGAGAAAAGCCCAGACAGCAGTGAAGACCCAGCATGGCCAAAAGTAAAGAAATAAAATTATTAAAAAAATCATCAGTCAAAAATAGTTTAAAAATTAATAAAATCAAGAGGTGTGAGTCCCTCAATTTCACTGTTCTTACTCAAGACTATCTTTATTACTCTGGGTCTCATGCATCTCCATATGATTTAAGGACAAACTTTTCCGAATCTGTTAAAAAAAAAAAAAAAAAGTGGGGGCAGCAGTTGGAATTTTGACAGAAACTGCACTGAATCTGTAAATCAACTTTGAAGCACTGCCATCTTGGTAATTAACAGGTCTTCTAATCCATGAACAAGATATGAATATTTACCTAGATCTTGAATTCCCTTCAGTGGTGTTTTATAGTTTTCAGTGTATGAGTCTTCACCTTTTTATTATTTTTATTTCTAAGTATTTTATTCTTTGTGATGCTATTATAACTGGAATGATTATATAATATCATTTTGGGTTATTCATTGCTAATGCATAGACACAGTTGATTTCATGTATTGACTTTGCATCAGGTCACCTTGCTGAACTTGTTTACTGGTTCTAACAGGCTTCTGTGTATGTATGGTTTGTATTACTTAAAGTTTTCCATATAGATGTCACCTGCAAATATGAACAGTATGACTTCTTTTCTAATCTGAATGGTTTTTCTTTTTCTTGCCTAAGTGCCCTGACAATCTAAATGGTAAGAGCTGACAACTTTATCTGGTTCCTGATCTTAGGGGGAAAGTATTCATTCTTTTACTAAGCATGATGCTAACTGGGGGTTTTCAAAGATGAAGTTTTACACAGATGTCCTTTATCAGGGTGAGGAAATTCTCTTCTGTGAAGAATTAACTTTACTCAAAGAAAGGTCTGGCCTTTATCCTCAGTTTTCAGAAGTAATCTTCATGTCTGTCGGAGTGTCTTTGGTTGCCTATATGCTTGAGGCACACTGAACAGTATGATTTAGTTTGGGGGCTTTGGGTCGCACAGTATCTGGAGACCCCTGGAGAGACTGGAGACTGAGGTGAACCATGCGATAAACTGGTCAGGCCTGGGTGATGGAGCCCCGGTAAAAGCTTTGAACGTCAGTGCTTGGGTGAGCTTTCCTGGTTGGTGGTACTCTACGAGCACTGTCACCTACTGATGGTGGGAAAGTAATGCACTTCACATTTGATACTTTCCTGGATTCTGCCATATGTTTTTCTTCCTTGGCTGATTTTAATCTGAATCCTTTTTCAGTAATAAATCATAGCTGAGTATAATACCTTTCAGTGAATTCTGTGAGTGACTGTAGTAAACCTAAGGGTGCTTTTGGAAACCCCTTTACATTTACAGTTGGTATCAGAAGTGAGAGTAGTCTTGTGTGAACTACTGTGATCCCCACTAACTATTCAGACATTCCAACTCTTTCTGCCTTCTATTCCTAGCTTCTTGGGTACTGTTATCAGGAGAGTGCAGTGGATTTTCTCAAATTTTTCTTGTGTCTATTAAAATTATCACGTGGTTTTTTTCCTCCTTTATTAATATGTTGAATACCTGGTTAATTTTCATATGTTGAACCGACTTTGCATTCCTGAATAAATCCCACTTGATCACAGCATATAACACCATTCACATGCTTGCTAGATTCAGTTTGTTAATACTTTCTTGAGGGTTGGTTCATTTATATTCATAAGGAATATTAGTCTCTAGTTTTCTTTTCCTGTGAGGTTTGGTATTAGGGATATACTCGCCTCATAAAATGAGTTGGGACATGCTTTATATTTTCTGGAAGAGTTTCAGAAGAGTTGGTATTTTCTTCTTCTATATAGGTCTAGTAGAATTTACTAGTGAAGCAAATACCTTGTCCTAACAACCCAAGAGACAACTCTACACAAGGACATCACCAAATGGTCAATACTGAAATCAGACTGATTTATATTCTTTGCAGCCAAAGAGGAGAAGCTCTATAGTCAACAGAAATAAGACCTGGAACTGCCTGTGGCTCAGATTATGAGCTCCTTATTGCAAAATTCAGACTTAAATTTGAGGAAAATAGGGAAAACCACTAGGCCATTCAGGTATGACCTAAATCAAATTCCTTATGATTATACAGTGGAGGTGATGAACAGATTCAAGGGATTAGATCTGGTAGCAAGTGCCTGAAGAACTATGGATGGAGGTTCGTAACATTGTACAGAAGGCAGTGACCAAAACCATCCCAAAGAAAAACAAATGCAAGAAGGCCAAGTGATCATATGAGGAGGCTTTACAAATAGCTGATGAAAGAAGAGATGAGGAAGGCAAGGGAGAAAGGGAAAGATATACCCAACTGAATGCGGAATTCCAGAGAATAGCAAGGAGAGCTAAGAAGGCCTTCTTAAATAGACAATGCAAAGAAACAGAAGAAAACAATCAACTGGGAAAGACCAGAGATTTCTTCAAGAAAACTGGGGATATTAAGGGACCATTTCACACAAGGATGGACATGATAAAGGACAGAAACAGTAAGGACCTAATAGAAGCAGAAGCGATTAAGAAGATGTGGCAAGAATACACAGAAGGACTGTACAAAAAAGCTGTTAAAGACAGAGATAACCATGATGGTGTGGTCACTCACCTAGACTCAGACATCCCACAGTGTGAAGTCAAGTGGACCTCAGGGAGCACTACTAACAATAAAGCTAGTGGTGGTGATGAAATTACAGCTTGACTATCTAAAATAGTAAAAGATGATGCTGTTAAAGTGCTGCATTCAATATGTCAAAATCTGGCAAACTCACTGGTGGCCACAGGACTGGAAAAGGTCAGTTTTCATCCCAATCCCAAAGAAAGGCAACACTAAAGAATGTTCAAACTACCATACAACTGTGCTCATTTCATATGCTAGTAAGGTTATGCTCAAAATCCTTCAAGCTAGGATTCAGCAGTACATGAACCTAGAACTTCCAGATGCACAAGCTGGGTTTAGAAATGGCAAGGGAACCAGAGATCAAATTGCCAACATCCACTGATCATAGAAAAAGCAAGAGAATTCCAGGAAAACATTTACTTCTGCTTCACTGACTACACTAAAGGCTTTGTGTGGATCAAATCAAATTGTGGTAAATTTTTAAAGAGATGAGAATACCAGATCACCTCACCTGCCTCCTGAGAAACCTGTAAGTGGATTAAGAAGTAATAGTTAGAACCGGACATGAAAACAACAGACTGCTTTAAATTGGGAAAGGGGTATAACAAGAATGTATATTGTTACCCTACATTTAACTTATATGCAGAGTACATCATGCGAAATGTGGGCTGGATGAATCACAAGTTGGAATCAAGATTACTGGGAGAAATAGCAACAACCTCAGATATAGAGATGATACCACCCTTATGGCAGAAAGCAAAGAGGAACTAAAGAACCTCTTGATGGGGTGAAAGAAGAGAGTGAAAAAGCTGGCTTAAAACTCAACATTCAAATGGTTATATTTGACTAATTTAAAATTAAATACTCTGCCAAATAAAAGACTTGTTTTCTAAGTACACAAACAAAAACACTCAACATTTAAAAAGCTAAGACCATGGAATCTGTCCCATCACTTCATGGCAAATAGAAGGAGATAAAGTGGAAGCAGTGACAGATTTTATTTTCTTGGGCTCCGAAATTACTGTGGATGGTGACTGCAGCCATGAAATTAAAAGACACTTGCTCCTTGGAAAGAAAGCTATGACAAGCCTATTCAGCATATTGAAAAGGAGAGACATCACTTTGCCAGCAAACGTCCATAGAGTCAGAGATATGGTTTTTCCAGTAGTCATGTATGGATGTGAGAGTTGGACTATAAAGAAGGCTGAGCGCTGAAGAATTGATGCTTTTGAATTGTGGCGCAGGAGAAGACTCTTGAGAGTCCCTTGGACAGCAAGGAGATCAAACCAGTCCATCCTAAAGGAAATCAACCCTGAATATTCATTGGAAGGACTGATGCTGAAACTGAAGCTCCGATATTTTGGCCATCTGATGGGAAAAGTCAACTCACTGGAAAAGACCTCGATGGCAGGAAAGATTGAGGGCAAGAGAAAGGGGTGACAGAGGATGAGATGGTTGGATGGCATCACCAACTCAATGGACATGAGCAAACTCTGGGAGATAGTAAAGGACAGGGAAGGCTGGCATGCTGCAGTTTATGGGGTCACAAAGAGTTGGACACGATTTAGAGGCTGAAGAACAACTAGGGAAGCCATTTTGGGTCTTGGCTATTTTTTATGATTTTTTAAATTAATAATTCAAGTTCTTTTGCTATACTTATTCAGAATCTTGAGTCCATTTTCATAGTTTATGTCTTTCTAGGAATTTGTCCATTTCATCAAGGTTATCTAATTTCCTGGCATGCAATTATTCACAATATCCCCTTACAATCCTTTAAATTTCTCTAAGGTCTACAGTGATGTCTCTTCTTTTATTCCTGACTTTAATAATTTGAGTGGGTTTTTTTTTTCCATTCATCAATTTAACCAAAGTTTTTGTTAATTTTGTTGAACTTTTCAAAGAACCACGTTTTGATTTCATTGCTTTTCTGTACTGCTTTCTATGGAACAACTGACTTTGGCAAACACAAATGAAAACGCACATTCTAAAAATAACATTAAATTTACAACCACACTGAAACTGGTAAAGAAGGTTCTTCAATGGTTTAAACTTTTTTTTGTCAAAGAACATATCATGACTGTCATAAGGATCATGTGACAACAGAGATTTGAGTATTAGATTCATCCCATTTTCTTGCTCAACTCTTGAAGCCCAGGAGAAAACCTAGCTAAGGCCTGCATTCTGTGATATACCTCATCTGAAGGTGACGACTGAGGCTTCTGGCTACAGTTTTACCTGAATGGTTCAATATTTAAAAGCTGTTTTTAGGCATGACTAAAGGGTGTCCCCAAAGTCTGGAAACAGAATGTTAGCCCAGTTTGCCTAGGAACAGCCTTTGACTATTCCAGCTCCAGCCTGTTGAAAGTACACACCGAGCACAATACAAACATTTTTTTAAAAAACAAGTATAGAAATATTGCTAAACTGGGAAGAAATAAAGGAATCGGACATTTTGTATTATGAAGGTATAAGTAATATACTCACCGTTCATTATCCAAGGCATATCGAAGATCACAATTTTTGCTGAAAGATGGGGGAAAAAAAATTCATTGACTGTAACTCAGTCCTGCAATAATAGTATCACTCACACCTGATCAAGAAAAAACTAGTGACATAAATGTAACTAAAAGCTGAGATATATGACTCAGGTTTAATCCCGTGAAGTGTGAGTAGTGCTAGAAGTAAACTAACTTCTCACAATGGTGAGGGGTTCACCCAGGAGGATGGCTTATGTGTAATGAAAAATGCACTATCACTGCCTGCTGGCAAATACCCTGTTCCTTTATTCATTTATAGCTTTTGTTTTTTGCAGAAAAGTACAAAAAATAGTTAAGTGGGTAAGTGGAGACTATGGATGTGGCATGTGGTATTAGTGCTAAAGTCCACTGAGCTTTAAAATGATTTCAATGTCTAATTTATGGTTTCAATTATAATTTTATAGAGATTATATTGTTAAACCCACTCTTGACAGTTGTCCTCATTTTTAGTAAGTCATGTTTTAAGAAACAAAACTTGTTTCAACTTTTCTTAATATTATCAGCCCTAGGAAGCCAATAATTCCGAAGTATACAGAAACATTAGTTGTATACTTAGATGAAGATATTAAACAGCTCTATTAACAATTGTGACAAAGAATCAGAACTCACAAAGGGGACTTTTGATATAAAATTCATTCTAGTTCAGATGAATCAAAAGACAATTTCATTCTTCTCTGAACAGGGAACCTCCTAGAATAATTAATGTAGGACAAGTAAAGTACAGGTAGGGCAGAAGGTACATGAAAACAGGTACCCTGGTGCTTAATACCTCAGTCTTCATCTGAGATATGCCTCAAAAGATCTGGATTCAATAGTTTAAGAAATAATAGTTACATTTCATGACAAATTTTAAAGCCTGGGTGTTCACTGGAAGGAATGATGCTGAAGCTGAAACTCCAATACCCTGGCCACCTCATGTGAAGAGTTGACTCACTGGAAAAGACCCTGATGCTGGGAGGGATTGGGGGCAGGAGGAGAAGGGGGCGACAGAGGATGAGATGGCTGGATAGCATCACTCACTCGATGGACATGGGTTTCAGTAAACTCCAGGAAGTGGTGATGGACAGGGAGGCCTGGCGTGCTGTGATTCATGGGGTCACAAAGAGTCGGACATGACTGAGTGACTGAACTGAACTGAATCTAAGATTCTATAAAATTCAATGTCTGCAAAGCATTATGCAGCTAGAATATATACATTATATAGTTATTTGGAATGATACTGTTCAATTCATCTTCATATAGACCTGTGAACTTATTAACAGTTTCCTCAAAAGAATCTTTGATATATTTTATAAAGTAGTAATAATATTTGTGCTCTTCAAAATGGCTCTTCACCCATTTTTTAAAAATAAAACTGAAGTGTTAAGTATAAAAAAAATGGCTCTTCACAAACTGCTTTGGATATTTCAATAAACGAGGGGAGATTTTTCTTTCATCTTGTACATAAAAGAAAGAAAGCCTAATAATATGGGGTAGTGTTTCCCTACTGACCAATGACTGGCACCACTCAGCAAGTCTTAATGAATCAGGGTACATGCCAGATCCAGGAAGAATTCAGAAGGAACAGCAGATTCTACAGGTTCCCCAAATCAAACATTTCTTTTACCTAAAAATGTTCATGAATACTCTCTCTGAAAACATGAAAGCACAGGGCTACGAGTGGCACTGATCCTTGACATCCTTCATGCTTTCTGTCTGCTCTTCATATTAACACTAACGTGAAAGCATGTCAGCAATAACCACCACAATATTGTAAAGTTATTAGCCTCCAATTAAAATAAATAATTTAATTTAAAAAACTCACCAAAAAAAAGGCTTGACCTAAAAAAAATATATAATGACTTAGGGATTTCCTGCTTTAATGTCACCTGAGTTACCAGTTCCAAAAGATCCCAACTGTGGAATTTGCCAGGGGTGTATCCAACCAGACCTCAGTTTTTTTCTGATATCCCTGTTGCATCTCTCCTGTCTCTTTACTTTCATCCTACAGGGGTTAAAAGTTTTTGACTATCTATGTGGGATGGCATCTTGATTCTTCAGGGGGAAATCATCATATAAATCTAATCAATCAAACATGAATATATAACATGTAGGAGTGCCTCATTTAGGTAATGAACAGAAGACTCACAAAAAAACAAAATCTAAATGCCAACTAGTCAAATGTGTTCTTAGTAACAATTAAAAAATATCAAATTGATAGAAACAGTGCATTTTATGTTTGAGTATTGCTTATCACACAGTATACTTATCAATACTGCTCATCTGTTTCCTGCATGTAAGAAGCTCCAAATAATACTTAAAATTAATTTCTCAGTTGAAAATATTAGTTAAAAATGGTACGATCTTAGAAATATATGTATGTTTTTATGTCTCTACATGTGTGTGTATGTGTGTGTTATAGGATGACAAATACACAGATTATAACTATAAAGGACAGTGATTATTTATTTATGAAAATTTTCTCCTATACCTACTAGGATATGCACTTACACTTCTATTAACACATTTAAAGCTCTCACCAAAAAGTAACGTCTCAGGTTTTAAAGGCTATAACAATATAAAGCTCACAATTGTCATTGTCTATGGTTTCACTATATTTTTATAAACAAGAAACTTACTTACAGAGGTATTTAGGGTAATAAACCTTAAAGCAGTTGATGATAAAGCGTACAAAGTCCATGTCCTAAAATAAAGAATATACATTTAAATTTACATAATGTCCACATTAGAAAATTTTAAATTGCATATTTCTAAGGGTGATCAATTAAATAAAAATGAGGTAATTATCAAATTCTTTAAAAATAGCTCATAAAATAAGTATCTATATTTCCAGAATTTGGTTTCTAAGTCATTAACATACTTAAAATAATCAATCTTAAAACTGAATTAAATATATGGCTGAGTCCCTTTGCTGTTCACTTGAAACTATCACAACATTGTTTGTCAATTGGCTATACCCCAATACAAAATAAAAAGTTAAAAAAAATCGAGTTAAAGAAATTAAATGCTTACACATCATTCATCTTACCTCAAACTAGTTAGATACTTCAGGCTGCTAAGGAAATGTGGCATTATAAAATGGATCTAAAAAGGAACTCTCATAGAAAAATTCTAAACATCTGTTGAACAATTAAAGAATTATTTACAACATCACTCATTATCAGAGAAATGCAAATCAAAACCACAATGAGGTACCATTATATGCCAGTCAGGATGGCTGCTATCCAAAAGTCTACAAGCAATAAATGCTGGAGAGGGTGTGGAGAAAAGGGAACCCTCTTACACTGTTGGTGGGAATGCAAACTAGTACAGTCGCTATGGAGAACAGTTTGGAGATTTCTTAAAAAACTGGAAATAGAACTGCCATATGACCCAGCAATCCCACTTCTGGGCATACACACCCAGGAAATCAGATCTGAAAGAGACACGTGCACCCCAATGTTCATCGCAGCACTGTTTATAATAGCCAGGACATGGAAGCAACCTAGCTGCCCATCAGCAGACGAATGGATAAGGAAGCTGTGGTACATATACACCATGGAATATTACTCAGCCATTAAAAAGAATTCATTTGAATCAGTTCTAATGAGATGGATGAAACTGGAGCCCATTATACAGAGTGAAGTAAGCCAGAAAGATAAAGAACATTACAGCATACTAACACATATATATGGAATTTAGAAAGATGGGAATGATAACCCTATATGCAAAACAGAAAAAGAGACACAGATGTACAGAACAGACTTTTGGACTCTGTGGGAAAAGGCGAGGGTGGGATGATCTGAGAGAACAGCATCAAAACATGTATATTATCAAGGGTGAAACAGATCACCAGCCCAGGCTGGATGCATGAGACAAGTGCTCAGGGCTGGTGCACTGGGAAGACCCAGGGGGATGGGATGGGGAGGGAGGTGGGAGGGGGGATCAGGATGGGGAACACATGTAAATCCATGGCTGACTCATGTCAATGTATGGCAAAAACCACTACAATATTGTAAGGTAATTAGCCTCCAACTAATAAAAATAAATGGAAAAAAATAAATTAAAAAAAAACCTGAAAAAAAAAAAAAGAATTATTTAGAACAAATATACAGACTACAGCCTGACTACTGGGAATGGCAATATATATGTATATAAATTCTGATATGTCTCTTTTTTAAACCTAATTTCTATATCTCATAATAGTCAATAAGATATATTTTATTAATCTTTTACACAGCAGTTAATCTGATCATACCAGCTCACTGGATCTACTTCTACCTTTATTCCTCTTATGTAGGAATCAAGAATAAGAATTTTGTTAGTGTATATTTAAATACTGTTCATTGACTTCAATTTCTGGGAGATATAGCTGACTGTTGGTTCTACTGCACCGAACACAGCAACATGAAATTAGATTATCAAGGATACTATTTACATGGATCATTTCATTTTGTATGTTTCCACTGGCCATGGGATGACTTACTCATCAACTATCTTGTAAGGACTGTAGGATGAAAAATACAACCAGGTAAACTTAAAGGCATCAATTACTAAAAGGTGAGCTGTCCTGGAGATCTGAGTCTATAAAGTTATTCCTAGCATGCGAGTTATAGCATCTTTTAAATCCAATAAACTGAAAATAAGCATCCTTAAGTATCTTAAGTATTTACTATGGAATAAACCCTAGCATATAATAACACTTTTATAACTAGTCATTATATCTACTGTACATGGGTTTTAATAATCTGTAGTAAAGTAAGAGTCAAAGAGAATAATTCAAAATTTATATATTAAACTACCTAGTACATGATCTGTGGCTCCCAGACTTTGCCTAAAAAGTCCTTGTCTAATATTCTTGTTTTCACCGTTTATTTAACTGAATCACCTGGCTTATAAAATCCCAAATTACTGCTAATTCAAGTCGATTTAATAGGATGCCACTGGTGTACGTATATTGGTAGGTACTACATAAAGAAGTTCCATGAAACCCATTGCTCTGCAATCTGTGAAGATATTTTCAAGGATGCTATTCATTATCCTGTAAAACGTCTTCCCTTTGAAGACCCATGAAAGACTTTTCTTCTAGTTCAAGTATCAGGAATGGATGAACTTCTCTTAAGACACAGGTTTTAAAGTATGTCCACTGAGTAATTTTAAATGTTTCCGTTTCTTTCAGGCAAGGTTAAAGCCAAATTGGTGGCCTAACTCTAAAAAATAATTGTAAAAATTTTTGACTTACAATTCTGTATACATCTTTACAGGCCAGCTTAAATCTTTTGTGAATTGCAAGGATTACATATAATTATATATATATATATAAACATTATTATGTATAAACATAGAAATATATAAACTATATAAACATAATTCAGTAATATTCTAGTACTTGGAAATATTAATGAGTTACATACTAAGTAATGCAAATAAATCTTATTTATAAATTAAAGTTAATGAAATAAAATATAAGTAGTTTGAAAAATTATCAGACAGCTCAACTCTCTACCCCTGTATTTGTTAATAAAAAACATTAGCATTTTTTTATGATTCTGGGTTAATTCAAATACTAATTATTAGAATACTATCATACATAAAGGATAACAGAATCATAATTTATTTTCATGGGATATTTATTTACCTAGGCATTTTGGTTTAGATTTGAGATATAAAATGATTTACTCTGTAATCTAGAACTCACTGACATGGAAACTAGATTGAAAAATGAATCAAGGGCAAATGACTCAGAGATACAGAAAGATGAAAAAATATGTGGGCTTACTGCCTAAAAAAACTCTAGCTTTTTTTTTTTTAATGTCTAAAGTTTCCCTTTTTGGGGTGAGATATCACTATGATATAATTTTGTCATTTCATCTAAAAAAAAAGCTATTTTCCAGTATTACTGCAAATTCTTTATAAACAGCATTGTACATAGCTACACATACGCCATCAGTTAGATATACCATAAGTCACCACTTCACTGTGTTGACATTTACATTTTTTCTAATTTTTCACCATTTTAAATGACACTCTGAAAAAAAAATTCTGATGTACAAAGGTTTATTTTTTGTACCAAGGTTTATTTCTTTAGATTTCCAGAAGTTAATTACCAGGCAAAGAGTATGAATACGAACACTTGAAAGATATTAGCATACTTTGCCAACTGGATTTTCAAAAAGATTTCAATACTGATGCAGGCGGGTCCCCAAACACCACTTCACTGCCACCAGCACTAGCCCAGGTTTGAGGGTTAGAGACAACAGCTCTAATAAACAGACAACAAATCCCCATCACTGTTGAAGGGTTTGCAGTCAGCACTAAGGGCTCAAATGAAAGACTGGTAAGTTTTATTTAAGATTGGCAAGAATCACCTGAAGAAAACTGGGTTTGAAAACTAACCAAATCAAACAGAAAGTGAATTTAAAGGAGCAAACAAGAAACTCCAACAAAATCACAAAGTGCTGGATATGCAAAAACGCAAGTGAACATCCTGCCACTGCAAAACCACGGCATGCAGGTAATGGTGTGCTGGAGAGCCTCCACTACCGTGCTCCTCTTTTTGGAGTGCCTTCCTCCGTGCCAGGCACAGGGGAGGTGCTATAGAGGATATTGGCTCTGACAGAAAAGTTCACTGTTACCACATCTACTCATTACCCTGCCAGCCTTGACATCCAATATCCTGCATATCAGGCAAGGAACATTTCTAGGAAATATACAGTTTCAAGCCAAATAGGTTTAGGTTTTTTGCAAATCCTATTCCATGTTTGACTTCAATCACAATTCTGGGCAGGGGGAATAGATTCCAAACATGACTTGCTCAATTTTATAGGATTCTTTGGCTGAGTGGCTGGTGATGGGAAGGACAGGAGAGGAGGACGACACCATGATAAACAATGATTCAGAATGAATGAAAAATGCTTACTATGCTATTCAGTCCAGTCTCTGACAGGTCAAACATCACCGTAACAGGCTTCCCATTTTCTCTCTTAGCATACCGTTCCAACCAGAATGCAATAAGCTTCTTTTTGTCCAACATGGTCTTATGGTCTTTTATATGGTACTTCACCCTGATCCAGACTTTAAGCAGAACATAAGATAAAAAGAAGAAAAAATATTTAGAGCATTTTAATACTATTTTATACATATATCATTCCTTTCCCTTGAAATTTTTAAATTTATATTTCATTATGTTTCTCAGATTAAAAACATCTCTTCCTTCTTTTAAATGAGAAGCAGTGTATACTTGTTTCTCGTACTCTTAAAGAGTCACAGAAAGGCATTTCCGCCCCCTTAGAAATACACTTTCCCCCCTAGTAAGCAAGGGAAGAAAGACAATACAGGTGAACAAGTAATATTTGCTAATAACCTACAAGTACTCTACCCTGTGCTTAACAATAAAGAAAGCACGAGAGAAACATGTTACCCAGAGGAAAAGCCCAGACAGAAGCACCATGGTGGCAAAAGAGGGTGCCGTGCGTGGGGGCAGAGCATGGCGCGTGTTGAGAGTGGTGGCAGCTAGGACAAAGTGTGACGAGCAGTGGGAGGAGTAGCTGAACAGAGACAGGGCTGGGCTCGGAGGACTCTGCGTTAAATGCTAAGGTGTTGTGATCTGCCTATTTCAAACATCTCTAGGCAGCAGCACAGAGAGGAGGCGGCAAGAGGCAGAGAGGGAGGCCCAGCAGGCTGCATCCTGGGGTGGGGATGGGCTGGGACCGAAGTGAGGAAGTGCTGCTGAAATCAGAGGAGGGGCCCAAGTGAAGCTCTGTCCAGGGAAGAGTCGATGGCTTGTGGACCTGAGCTGGGCAGGACAGGGAAGGCGGTGGCGGGATGTGTGTGAGTGTTGTGTTGAAGGCGCCAACCGCCGAGCCAGTACGCAGCTGGCCATGGATGTGCATGTGGCCTGGGGGCCAGCCTGGGGTCACCGCGGTGTGGTGGATGGGGGCTGAAGGAGCCGGGTACTTGACATCACCCAAGGAGGCGCCATCAGCTGGAAAGGAAAAGAGGCCAGGAAAGGAACAAAGCCTGGGAAACACATGTGAGGCACCAAGTGGAAGAAGAGAAACGGGAAAGCAAGCTTGAGCAGGAGCAGCCAGCACTGGGAGGAAAACGCTCCGAGAGGCCGCGGACCGGGCGTGTGAGGTGGGCACGGAGCGTGCAGCACACTGCTTTGGCAGGCTGACTGCCCAGGATGGGGGCTCCGCCGCGGCCACCGAGGCCCAGCCGTGGTGCCAACCGAGTTGCGTTCTGGGCAAAGGGGAGAGAGGACTGATGAGGGAGACTGGCAGGCTGCCAGTCGCCTCACTCAACACACTGATTTAGGAAGCAGCAAGGGGAGAAGACTGTGGGAAACTCGAGAAGAAAAAAAGTCCATTTAGCCATCCTCAGTGACTGTCAAAAACATTCTCCATCAGGATACCGGGTTGAATTTTCATATCAGTAAATTAGAAAGAAGAAAATGACTCTGAGTTACATCGTTTCGGTTGTGTGATGGGATGTGGCATTTGGGCCTTTACAGCCTGCTTTATTATGATGCAAATGGCACATTCAACTACTTGGTCCACCTGGCCCTAACCACTCCCACTGTAGGAAACCTGACATATGGTTCATACACAGAAAGTTATGCCTATAATCAATTCAGTTGAGATGGATGACGTCTCAAAATCCTGAAAAGCCAGTACATATATTAAATATACTCACACAACTTGTTGCCTTCTTTGTCATAACCGTGGAGATAAATGCCACCAATTTCCAATAGCCACCTGGGAATGGAGGCTTCAGTCAGGTCTAAAAGGTGACAAACTTTAATGAGTAATTCTAACTCAGAAGTCTTTTAAAGAGAATACTTACAATGTAAAGGTTACTATTACATAGTAGTTCTGATACAGAAAAAGATAAGGCTATTTTTTAAAAAAGATACAGCTTTTGCAAACATCCGGAAAGTACCTCTGATGATAAAAAAAATAGTGTTTCTTACTAAGTAGGAAAAAACTACATAAAGACAGAGATGAGAAAAATGGAAAAAATCCATTTCCTTTTACATGTCAGCCATTATGATGTGGACACATTTTCATGTTCTGATTTTATTTCTCATAATGACTTGCAAACAAATACTACTATTGGACAATTTTGGAAGAACATGGCAGTAAATATCCACATCATAGTCTCGGAGGTGATGTAAGAAATCACTATGGTTTCTCTAGTAAAGTGTTTTTCTATAAAGTCTATTTTTCTACAAAGTCTGATAACCAGCAGAGTCTAACACATTTATATTCTTGGCACAGGTGGGAAATACTTCAAGAAAAATGCTAGATCCTTTAGCAGGAGACCTCCTCTCAGCAAGGTCAAGAACCAACACAGCAAGGCAGCAAATGCCAAGGCTTTTGTGTCATTCATCAGTACTTCCCTAAGAACTCTCAAAGATGTCTTTATCTTTCCCCACCCCTCTTTCATCATATCTCTGCCATTGGCCACTAGAAACTAGCAATTCTATGTAAGAGAAAACTATTGCTGAGTTTAGGTTTATCCTGTACTTAAACAATTTAGGAATATCAGGTTTATATTTCTTGCTTAATAAATGCTCACTGTTCAAATTACCTACAGTTTTTATATTTCCAATCAAATTATTTTTTAAATACCCTCCTTCTGATAGATTCCTTCTCCAAATATGATGACTGGAAAGAGTATCTGCTCTGGATTTATTTGTTGACTATTTTGTATTAAATCTCCAGACTCGGTCACTCCAGAGTTTATAACCCTTATAGTCAGGAAACCCTTCTTTAAACCTCATTAAAACCAGTAGTTTCAGTGACTCATTTGAAAAGACCCTGATGCTGGGAAAGATTGAAGGCAGGAGGAGAAGGGGATGACAGAGGATGAGATGGTTGGATGGCATCACCAATTCGATGGACATGAGTTTGAGTAAGCTCCAGGAGTTGGTGATGGACAGGGAGGCCTGGCGTGCTTCAGTACTTGGGGTCGCAAAGAGTTGGACACGACTGAGCAACTGAACTGAAACCAGTAGTTATGCCTGTTTCTTCCTGTTAAACTTTTTAGGAGGAGAGAGATAATGGGTAACTTTTCCTGAAAAGAGATCATCATTTACTTGAAGACTACTACATAATCCCCTCTAAGATCTAACTCTTTTTTTTTGGGGGGGGGGCACAATTTCAATCTAGAATTGGACCTTGAAATCAAGATGTTAAGAGGAGGCGGCTACAGGCATCCTTGGGGATAAGCTTGCATTTGGGGGATTCTCATTCGTCTAGTAATTCCACATGGAGCACCTATAAGCACAAGCAACCCTGGGAATAGAGGCAGACACCAGGCAACAACTGAGAAAAACAGGCAAATAGTATCTCTCTCCAGGCCTGGTGGTGAAGATGCTGAGCTGCTAGTTTAATTAAGGTTCTAAACCAAAAAGTTACAGAATAGGAGACTGTGCTGTTAGTGAAGAACTTGAGTGTGATTCGGCTCCTTGGTAATCTGATTTCCTTGTGAATAATCCTACATTTAAGACTTATTTATAAGATGCTTCTCTCAAAGTGTTACTGGGTCTTTATAAAACCTTGTACCCTGATATTTATGGTGACTGCCAAGAATATTTCCAAATATGCTATTTGATAAATGTAAAATAGTAACATTTATGCAGGGGAGGGATATAGTACACAGTCAAGGTTAAATTGAACAGCTTACCATTGACAGCCATTTCTTTCCTCCACTGAAAACTCTCATCAAGCATCTTCAGTGTTTCATCTACGACATTATGCCTCCAAGCCAAGTAACTTTCAACCCAGTTATCATCTTGCTGTAGTCTTTCAACATCACGTGAATCATACTTATCTGACTTATCTAGGGGAAAAACAGTAATAAATATCCATGTCAGATAAATTCTGCAGTGAATGATAACCAATACTAATACCAAAGGAGAAGAAAGACCCGAAGGATAAAACTAAGCTATTTGAAGATAGACACAGGGATGCAGTTCAGATGAAAATGCAATTTAAAGGATTGATGGAATTTTTAAGTGTGACTAAAATAAAGTTATCTAAAAATTGCAGCTTTATTTCAAGACAAGCCACCACAGGTGTAAAAAAAAAAAAAAAAAAAAAGAACATAGTAAAATATTTTGCATAACCCTCTCTAAAACCATAAACGAAGATCTGGGAAGAGCAATTACGTTATCGGAACTTGAAGTCCTCACCTTAGTCAACAAAAAATGAACTTTTGTGTAAAGAAATAACTAAGTCGTACTTAAAAAGACATGTATTTGACAAATGTCTTTTTTGAAAAGGAACTAAATCCAAAATGGAAATGATGTATGTAGTAGTCAACATTTCCCATAGTTCACTGGAATGTGTGTGCGTGTTGTGTTAGTTGCTCAGTTGGAGTGAATCGCTCTGACTGTTTGCAACCCTCTGAACTGTAGCCTGCCAGGCTACATTCATGGACAGAGGTCCATGGAATTCTCTAGGCAAGAATACCAGAATGGGTTGCCATTTCCTTCTCCAGGGATCTTCCCAACCCAGGGACTGAACCCAGGTCTCCCACATTGCAGGCAGATTCTTTACCACCTGAGCCACCAGGGAAGCCCTAGTTGGAGTAATTATTGCCAATATTGTCTCATTATCCACCTACACACAAGCTGTGTTCTCATCAACCTCTGCTGCTGCTGCTGCTAGGTCGCTTCAGTCGTGTCCAACTCTGTGCGACCCCATAGACGGCAGCCCACTAGGCTCCCCCGTCCCTGGGATTCTCCAGGCAAGAATACTGGAGTGGGTTGCCATTTCCTTCTCCAATGCATGAAAGTGAAAAGTGAAAGTGAAGTCGCTCAGTCGTGTCCAATTCTTCGTGACCCCGTGGACTGCAGCCTACCAGGCTACTCCGTCCATGGGATTTTCCAGGCAAGAGTACTGGAGTGGGGTGCCATTGCCTTCTCTGCATCAACCTCTACATACCTCTATACCCTCCTTCCACGCCCCACTCTATTCTCCTGTAACTGAAGTTTCCTTGTCTCCTTACAACCACCTCTGCACATCCAAATTCTACCATTCTCTAAGACTCGTTTCAAATGCTTCCTCTCCCATAAAATTTTCCCTAGGCCCAGAAGTAATTCCTTCCCTGTGAATAGCTAGTGGACCTAACTATGCCTTTCTTAAGGCACTTAGCGCATTTCCCCTTGAATCTGAGTTACTGGCATTTATGCCATATCTTCCTGTACAGAAATCTTAACAGCACAGTCTATACATCCTAAGAAGACCCCAGAGTGGATTACAGCAGAGCCAATGAAAAGACTTTTAGGAAATATTTGTGGACTGAATCTTTTCCTTTCCTATTTTTATTTTCTTGGGCAATGGTACCCTCCTAGGGCCCCAAGGAAGATATTTCAGAAAATCACCTTCATCTCCATTTTTTTTTTGCCCCTAGTTAGTTACCAAATTGTATAGATTCTATCTCCTCTCCATTTGTTCTGGCTTATTTCAGGCCATCATGGATAACAGATGAAAGAGCAGGGGAATATAAAGTGCATTCATGGAATTATCTTCTTTAAGACCCAATTTCCATATCTTTAAATTGCATTAGATACTCACAGAGTTGTGTGAGGATCAGATGAAAATGTATATATATAAAAGTAGTTGAAAGTTTAAAGCACTATAAAATATAAGATGAGGCCATAAGTCATGCATTGTAGAGTGTTAGCTTGGATATGGCTTTCAATATCTGGTCTCTACTTTTCTAACGTATACTCTGCTGTAGGTAAACCATGGAAAATGGTATTTTAGCTCTGCTATTCAAACATTCATCAATATTCAAAGCAAAAAGGCCCCTGGGAACAGGGGCCCCTGCCTCTCCAGAAGGACCATCCAGTTTGGCCACTGGACAATTTTCTCCAATGGACCAATATGGTGTTTTCCTTGAAATTACTGTCCGCCTTCAAGAAAATTTCTCCCAAAAACCCAAGTCTGAATAACCACAGTTTACTTAACAGTTGTTCTTTCAAATAAAAAGGGTGGTCCATGAAAAATATGACTAATTTAGTTGGTAATTCAAATGCACAAAAGTATTTTATGCATACTTCTCGATTTTGTTATCCAGGACACTTAAAGAACATGTACTCAAGGGTCAAGATTTAATAAAATTTACTGCTTCATTAGGGGCTTTCTAAAATAACATTGAAAAAAAACATAACATTGACTTAAAAAAAAAGTTTTAACTGAGAGTGCTGACAATGAAGACTATATTGGCCGTTCACCTTGATTCAGGCTGAGGAGCCGACAGCTTTGCGTACCAATGCTTCCGTGTAATCAGAGCAAATGAAAAGTGCAGAAGGCTTCTTAGCATCACTGTGAAAATAGCTCTGACCTCATGGGTTCCTGAAGAGCCCTTGGCATCTCCAAGGATGCTGAGACTAAACTCTTGAGAACCCCAGGACAACGTGTGGTTTAAGTGGTGAAAACTTGGAAAATTACTTGCCATAAGCAGAAGAATCAAACATACTTGCTGTTATTATCATTATTCCTACCCCTGTTGGTATTACCACTACAGTGTCCCTTACCAAGAAATGTAAAGCTTACTGCTCCTGGAGAGCTTTTAGGAATGAAGATTTTTGCAATCAGAAATCTCCATTTAGATGAAAATGATTGTTATTAATAAAACATGTACTTAAACACATGAGATGCCTGTTGTTAGACATTATCCCTAGATACAAAGAAATGGAAATAGAGCGCTAGAAAAGAGAGAGCAAGAGAGGCCTAGGGAGAAGGTTCTGTAGGTGGAGGGAGAGAGGCGAGACAAGTGGGGGCAGAAGAGGACCGAGAAGAGGGCTACAGTAAGGAGACGGAGAGAAGG
The DNA here is from genome assembly GCF_963930625.1 of Muntiacus reevesi. NCBI lineage: Eukaryota > Metazoa > Chordata > Mammalia > Artiodactyla > Cervidae > Muntiacus > Muntiacus reevesi. The sequence goes on along the minus strand of NC_089271.1, from coordinate 12,715,919 downwards.
AAGGAGACAGAGAGAAACAGAAAACTGAGTATTCGAGGTAAGGAACATTTGACCTGGACCACAAGACCAAGTGCAATACTGTTTATGACATCAGTCTGCTGCAACACAGCTCCCAAACAACTGAGCTGAGGGGAGGCAAAATATACAGCCCCAAACATGCTTCTCTGGTATACTGATTATTTTGAGCTATTTTTAATAAACAGCAGATACAGGAAAATCTCTAGAAGGTGAGCAGAAGTCATCCTTTTATAACAAAAAGTTATCCTTTTATAAGAAGTCATCCTTTTATAAGGGAAGTCTCCATTTGTAAGGATGCCGCCCTCTCTGTAATGGGGAGAGAAGAATGATACGAAATCTCCTGAAACTCTTTATCAACACAGAAGGCAAGGACTTAAATCTGCACAACCATACCCTTGTTTACTGAGCTCTTCCTGGTCATCTCTAATACCTGACTCCCAACCCCAACATTTTCTTTTGTCTTTAGCTGGAGATGGTAGTGAAGGTGGTGACTTGGGCCACTTTTGGAGAGTGACTCAGTTCTCCTGGGTCTCTCCCAACGTATAAAGGAGGTATACATGTTATTAAATGTGTTTGTTTTTCTCCTGTTCATCTGCCTTTTATCAATTTATGAGTCCAGTTAAAGAACCTAGAAGGGTAGAAGGAACTTCCACAGAACCCTCAAGTGTTAGGGAGTTTTCTGAAAACCTGTCCTTTGGTAAATCCAGATGTTACAGGGAAAAGCTAAAGATGTACACCCAGAAGGTATCTGAAGATATCAAAACACACAGGAAGATATCAAAACCTTCCCCACTCCCCACCTAAGACATCACTTTACTTCTCAGTGACTAAAGCACAGAGATAAAGAAGAGATCAGTCTCATACAGAGATATATGTGTACACTGTCAATACCTTGTCCTTATTACTTTCACCTTGCTGAGGACCAGTGAAAACTGTATCACAAACCAACATGAATCTCAAGTAGCAGACTTTTAAACCTCATCCTTGCACTTGTTCAAAACAGTTCAAAGCTCATTTCTGGCCACTCCTCCATTAAGAAACCTTAATGAACTATTGCCACACTTACTATGGTTTACTGTCTCTTTCTACTATTTCTCCTTATATGAATTTTGCTCTATAAATTGGTCTTATATTTATACAGTATATCACCAAGCCAACTGGACACTCCTAATTTTGCTGAGAAAGCAGCAGATAAGTGGCAATGGTGATTAACCTCTGAGTCAGACAGGACTAACTGTTCCAGAGAAAAGATGACTCCTCTCAACTCTCTTTCTTCTCCCACGTGCACATGCACACTTCCTTCGAGCTCTCTCACATACACACTTTTAAATGTTGCAAGATAAAGAGAATACAGTGCTTACTCATAAAACAGCAAATTACTAATTAACTAATCCATTACTAACTTTTCTCTCTTGTATTTGTTGGCTGGTGAAATTACAAACCAGCCAGAAACTATGTTTTAAGGTTAACAAATATGAAAAAAAAAATTCATAGCCAGATTCAGGATATGGGACAGTGATGGAATCAGAAGACCCCTGCTATTAACCATGTTCAGGGAGACTGAGCAAGTCACTCCAGGCCTGACTTTTTTTCTCTGTAAAATGTAGATAAGGTCTGCCTTTTCAGTCTTATGAAGATCAAGGACACTTTGAAAACTTTTAACACAATACCAATGAATTTTTATTAACATAAGGTAGAATGCTACCCATGAACAGAAAACTAAATTCTAATTGACCTATTAGTCAGTTGAGAAAATCTTGAAAGTATATTGTAGTTATTATAAATGTGCCTAGAATGCATATAAAAGGTTAAAAAATGCAATAGTATTTTGAAAATGAAAAACAGAGAACAGTTATCAACTGGGTGTCGTAATGTCAAAAAGCAGCAAATATACAACTCAAACATTAGTGTGAAATCTCATGTGTGTGTGGGTGCGTGTGTGTTTGGTCACTAAGTCACGTCCAATTCTTTGCGACCTCATGGACTGTAGCCCACCAGGCTCCAATGTCCATGGGATTCTCCAGTTAAGAATACTGGAGTGGATTGCCATTTCCTTCTCCAGTGGATCTTCCTGACCCATCAAACCCGAGCCTCCTGAATTAGCAGGCAGATTCTTTACCACTGAGCCACCAGGGAAGCCCTTAAAACCTCTTAGCATCTGTTATTTCTCCAAGACTCTGAGCATGATCCACTTAAAGTCCTGGTGGGGCCCTGGAAGAGCATTTGTACCGGATGGACGACTTCTATTGGCTGGAGCCTGTATATGTCAACAATGGGAGTGATCAGGCTGAAAGAACAAATATTCCCTTAAGGGCATCCTCTGCTGATTGGCCACAACCTACCCTGAATCTCCTCTTTCCTGTGAAGCTTCCAGGTGAAAAGACTGACAAGCAGGCGGCTGTCTACGGTGGGATTAAGCCATTGGCCATCAGCAGTGATTCTCAAACTTTAACACCTATCAGAGTCACCAGGAAGGCATGTTAAAACAGGGATGACTGGGGCCCTACCTCTAAATTCATGGGGCCCAGTAATTTGTGGGTGACATCTCAGAATCTGCACTTGCAGCAAGTTCCTACAGAATGCTGCTGCTTCAGAGACCACACTTTGAAAACTCTGGGGCTACTACAGGGGTTGGCAAAATTGGTAAAGGGCCTGAGGTAAACATCTAAGGATCTCAGACTCTGACGGCCACATATGGCCTCTGTTGCTGATTCTTTTTCTTAGCAACGCTTTACAAATAGAAAAACCATTCTGAGTTCAAGGGCTATTAAAAACAAACACAGGGACTTCCCTGGTGGTCCAGTGGATAAGAATCCACTTGGCAATGCAGGGCACACGGGTTCGATCTCTCGTCTGGGCAAATTCCACATGCTGCAGAGCCAACTAAGCCTCAGAGTCACAACCATTGAAGTCTGTGCACCCTAGAGCCCACATGCTGGAACTACTGAGCCTAAGCGCTGCAACTACTGAAGTCTGTGTGCCCTAGAGCCTGTGCTCTGCAACAAGAGAAGCCACCATAGTGAGAAGCCTGCACACCACAACCAACAGTAGCTTCCACTTGCTGCGACTAGAGAAAGTCTGGACGCAGGAGAGAAGAGCCAGTGCAAGCAAAAATAAATAAATAAGACACAACACACAACAGAACTTTGCTGACTTCTGGTCTGTTGTAGAGAGGTAAGGGGCTTTCTGCTTCAGCTCCTGTCCTTCAAGAACTGAATTCATATGCTCAATATGTACAAGACATTATATCTTGGTGACTTGCCTCTCTATCTGTTGGAGTCTTCTTTCAACGTTCTTTAAGAACAATTCATTAGAAATTTTAGAGATTTTTGTGCTGCTATCATGAGCCAATAATGACAAGACTTGAAAACCTTACACCTCTTATTCTCCTTGCCACGTTGATGACTAGGTTGTTCTATATCCTGCAGAATTATAGAAATAATATTGGAGATCATTGTCTTTTGCCTGACTTTCTGGAAATCATTTTGAAGTTTCATGATTAACCATGACTTCTGCTGTAGGATTTCTAGAAGAGTTAAGAAAACAAGTTACCTTGTTTGGTAAAAGTTCTGTTTGCTTTTCATAAAGGTGAATTATAGCCAATGTGGTTTCTGTCTTAATTGAAATACACATTTCCCCTTATTTAATCTTGTTACTGCAAATATGTTTGTCTTTGCTTCAACAAATATAGAAAAAAGAGAGAGAAAACAGATGTGGCTAGCTAAAAAGGCAAGAAGGAAAGGGAATGAAGAGACACAAGAGATGAAAGACACTTCTCAATACTTACCTTTCTCAATAGTTTTGGTGGTTGAACTGTGCCCATCAAAATTTCACTGAGAAGCATTTTGTAAACATAGTAAGTTCCTCCCCTGCATTTTCTAATCATGAATTATCTTTACATTCCTGGGGTTAACAAAAGTGCTTACTTGAGCCGTATGTGTGTGTGTGCCTTTGTGGTGGTAGGGCAGGGACAGTGGAGAGGACTATGGCTGTCAATTCAATCTCCTTTAACAGTCTTTGATATATTTAGGCTTTTTACTTTTTATTGAGACAATTTTAGATGATTTTTCTTTTCTCTGGAAAGTCTTCCATTTAATCTAAGTTTTCTAACTTACTGTGATAAAGCTTGTCATTATATTCTCTTTTATGGTTTTTAAAATCTCTACCACATCTATAATTCTATCTGCTTTTTGTTCCTAGTGTATGTTTTTGCCTTCTCCTTTTCTTCCTATTCGGTCATCCTAGGTTTGTCTATTTTACTAGTCCTTTCAAAAAATCAGCTTAGGTTGATTACATCTACTATCTTTTTTCCTATACCATAATTATCTGCTCTTATTCCCTTCTACTTTCTCTTTATTCACTCATGTTCATTTTTTAGTTTCTTGAATTCAATCTTTAGTTGATTTTTATTTGGGCCTTGATTCCTAAGAAATGAATGTAAAGACCACAGACATTCTCTTGGTCAGCTTTCAGTATTTTGTAATTTCCACTGTGATATCCTCTTTACTCTCTGGGTTATTTAGCAGAAGAATTACATACATTGCTAGGAAGTTGTTAATCCATGGTTATTTAGAGATGTTATTTTAATTTCCTAACATTCAATTTACTTTTAAGTACCTTTTGATTATGACTTCTCATACAGTTGCTTCCTGGGGTGAGACCATGGTCTGTATGATCTAGTTGCTTTGAAATTTCTAAGACTTCCTTTATGACTTAATATGTGGGGACTGTTTACAAAAGTTCTCAAAGCACAACTATATATTCTACATACAAAGTTACTAAATCATATTACATGGTCTGTAGATATGCAATAAGAACAAAAATTGATAAACTCTTAACATCTTTTCCTCTTATTGTGACCATGACAACTTTAAAAAGTTGACCTGGAAAATGTCAGAGCACAATTTAAGGAAATCAAAGTCTCTGTCTATTTACCTATCTTCTAAAGGCTTCCTCTCTTGGGGATAAAACATAATTCAATAGTTATGAGCATCATATGTTAGCTCAAAAGAGAGCTAGGAATTGCAGATACAAAATGAACAAAGCCTGGGTTGATTCCTTGGATGGTTCATAATCGAGAGAGTTTATGTAAAATATCCAGGAGTGTAATTACACTTTAAAAGTCATTTTCCTTCCACTCTTCCTTTCCAGAGAGGGCAGTTGATAAGAAAAATTCCAGTTTTATGTACTTTTACTCACAGAGGTTCCTTCTATTCACTACTTATCTTCCTGTCCCTGAAATTCTCCTCTCAGAGATCATCTATGATACTAAAGTTTCCTGGTTCTTCTACTTCTCTAACCACTTTCTCTCCCTCAGCCTAGTAAGGTGAAGGCATTCCTCAAGGTTAACTGTGTAATTAAAAAGGCAGTGAAAATAAAGACACTTTCAAAATTAAATTTACCACCAAGATTGCACCAAGGGAAAATCTAAAGATTATACTCAAGATGAAACAATAATGACACCAGATAAAAGATCTGACACTTAAGAAGAAATGATAAAGATATTGGCAAATACATGGTATAAAAGCAAACACTAATGTAAAACAACAACAACAAATTGGAAGAGCAGTTAATTTATGAGGAACCAAGTTAGAACTACACAATGACCATTTCTTTCAGGGAAGAGAAAAGAGGAAACACTCCTAACTGATTTTATGAAGCCTGAATAATTCTGACATCAAAGTCACACAAGAAAAATACAAGAAAGGAAATTTACAGACCAATTTTTGAATACAGATGCAAAATTTCCAAAGAAAATATCAGCTACTGAAAATATCAACTGACTATAGCAAAATAAATATTTAAAAACCGATTACTACAATAAACTATATTAACAGATTAAAAGAGAAAAACCAAGTGAACATTTCAGATACAATAAATGTATTCAACAGATGAAGAAACTGTATTTAGTAAAATTCACCCCTTAATTGTGATGGGAACAAAACAAAACAATGAACAAAAATCAAAACTAGCAAAGCAGGAACAGAAGGAAACCTATTCATTCTGATAAAAGACATTTACAGAGATGTTGTTTGGAGCTATCCAAGATCAGGAATAAGACAAGTAGGCTTTTATGACTGATTCAACAGTGTTCTTAAAGGTTCCAGCCAGTATAAAGCAAAAGCACTTAAAAGTTGTAAAAATCGTTAACAACAATTAGTTTTCTTTCTAAATCATTATTTCAAGGTGATACTACAATATACAAAGAAATTGCCAACTTATCTAGAGATAAATTAATTGTAATGAATAAGAATAAGGTTCTTGAGTCCAATATTAATGTAAAAAGTCAAACATACTTTCTATAAACCAGCAACAATCATCTAGAAAATACATTCTGAAGAGATACTGTTTAAAGCACCACAGAAATAAAACATATACAATATGTGGAAATAAACTGAATAAAAGTGGGTTAACCTTTATGGACAAAATTATACATTTTTCCATAAGGAAGAGTTTGGCTGATGGGTATGCCAAGTTTTCCGAAGATTTAACCATTGTTATGTCGTTTCCCAAAATTGATCTTCTGATTTAACACAATTCCACTCAAAATCCCCAAAGAGGTTCTTTTTTTTGGGGGGGGGGGGGATTGCAAAACCATAATAAACTGATTCTAAAATTTATACATAAGAACAAAGGGCCAAGAAGAATCTGAAGAAGTGATTTTCATAACCAGAAACCAAATGGCCCATAAAGATATGAAGAGATGCTCAATCTCACTTGTACTCAAAGAAATGCAAACTAAAACCACAATAAGATATTCTAACAATGGCATCAGATGGGAAAAAATAAAACAAAACAAAACAAAACACTAACAATGCCAGTTTTTAAGGTGTAGAAAAACAAGGACATTCAAAAATTGCTGGTTAAAATAAAAGCAGGTGAAATCACTTTGGAAACTAGTTTGGCATTATCTAGTAAAGTGGACTGAGTATCTATTCTACCACCCACTCAGTTCACAGTTGTCTACAGACTAGAGACGCAGTCTTCAAACTTCTTGGTCTCTGGACCCCTTTTACGCTGAGGGCTCTCCATTCCATCCCAGGCAACAGAATAGGACTTCTCTGGTAGTCCAGTGGTTAACAATCCTCCTTCCAATGCAGGAGACATGGGTTCAATCCCTGCTCTGGGAAGACTGCACATGCAGTGGGGCAACAAAGCCTGTGCACCACAACTACTGAAGCCCATGTGCCCTAGAGCCTGTGCTCTGCAATAAGAACCCCATGCATGGCAACAGAGAGTAGCTCCCACTCACCACAACTAGAGAAAGCCTGCATGCAGTGGCAAAGACCCAGCACAGTCAAAATTAAGTAATAATGTTGTTTAAAGCAGCAGAAGGGAAGTGTGAGGGAAATGGATACATGTATATGAATGCCTGAGACCCTTTGCTGCTCACCTGAAACTATCACATTGTTTGTTAATTGGCTATATCCCAATACCAAAAAAAACCAAAAAAAAAACCCAGCAGAATACACATTATTTCCAAATGCATATGTAATGTTCTCCGGGACTGACCACATGCTGGGCCACAAGTCGAGTCTTGGTAAATTTAAGAAAACTGAAATCATATCAAGCATCTCTTTCATCACAATGCTACAAGGTTACACAATGCTACAAGCAACTATATAAGAACAACTATAAGAACAACAACTATTAAAAAATACAAACAGGTGGATGCTAAACAACATGGTACTAAACCACCAATGGATAACTGAAGAAATCGAAGAGGAAACCAAAAAATAGCTAGATACAAATGAAAATGAAAGCACAATGATAAAAAAAAAAACCTATGGAATGCAGCAAAAGCAGTTCTAGGAGGGAAATTCAGAACAATGCAATTTTACTTCAAGAAACAAGAAAAATCTCAAACAGCCTAAACTTACACCTAAAACAAATACAGAAAGAACAAACAAAATCCAAAGTGAGTAGAAAGAAAGAAATCATAAAGATAGGAGCAGAAATAAATGAAAAATGAAGAAAACAATAGAAAAGGTCAATGAAAACTAAAGCCTGGTTCTTTGAAAAGAAATGCAACTGCTAAACCTTTAGCTAGGCTAACGAAAAAAATGGAGAGGACTCAAATCAATAAAATTAGAAGTGAAGAAGTTACAACTGACACCACAAAAATACAAAGGATCCTAAGAGACTACCACAAACAACCATATGCCAATAAAATGGACAATCTGGAAGAAATGGACAGTTTCTTAGAAACGTACAGTCTCCCAAGACTGAACCAGGAAGAAATAGAAAATATGAACAGATCAATGACCAGCACTGAATTGAAACTGATTTTAAAAAACTCCCAACAAACAAAAGTCCAGGACCTGATGGCTTCACAGGCAAATTCTATCAAACATTTAGATATCCTTCTAAAACTTTTCCAAAAAATTGCAGTGGATGGAAAGCTCCCAAATTCATTCTATGAGGCCACAATCACCCTGATACCAAAATCACAAAGATACAAAATCTTTATGATACCACAAAAAAGGAAAATTACAGGCCAATGTCATTGATGAACACAGATGCAAACATCCTCAATAAAATATTAGCAATCCAAATCCAACAATAGATTAAAAGAATCTTACACCAGGATCAAGTGTGAGTTATCCCAGGGATGTAAGAATTTTTCAGTATCTGCAAATCAATCAGTATGATATACTACATCAACAAATTGAAGAAAATCACATAACCATCTCAATAGACTCTGAAAAAGTTTTTGACAATATTCAGCAGCCATTTACAGTGAAAAGCTCTCCAGAAAGTGGGCATCAGGGGAACCTACCTCAATATAATAGAGGCCATATATGACAAACCTATAGCTAACATCATACTCAATGGTGAAAAACTCAAAGCTTTCCCTCTAGGATCAGGAACAAGACAAGGATGTCCACTCTCACCACTTTTATTCAAAAGAATTTTGAAAGTCCTAGCTACAGCAATCAGAGAACAAAAAGAAATAAAGGGAATCTAAACTGGAAAAGAAGTTAAACTGTCACTGTTCACATATGACATGATACTACACATAGATGATCCTAAAGATGCTACCAGAAAACTACTAGAACTCAATGAATTTGGTAAAGTTGCAGGTTAATACACAGAAATTAATACACAGAAATCTGTTGCATTTCTATACACTAACAACAAAAAAGTGAAAAAGAGAAATTCAAGACACAATTCCATCTACCATCATCAAAAAGAATAAAATACTTAGGAATAAACCTACCTAAGGAGAGATCTGTACTCTGAAAACTGTACGACAATGAAAGAAACTGAAGAAGACACAGACGGATAGAAAGAAATATCATATCATGTTCATGGATGGGAAGAATCAGTATCGTGCAACTGACTCTACTACTGAAGGCAATCTACAGATTGCAATCCCCATCAAGTTACCAATGGCATTTTTCACAGAACTAGAACAAAAATTTGTATGGAGACACAGAAGACACCAAACAGCCAAAGCAATCTTGAGAAAGAATAATAGAGCTGGAGGAATCAGGCTCCCTGACTTCAGACTATACTACAAAGCTATAGTCACCAAAACGCTATGGTACTGACACAAAAACAGAAATACAGATCAATGGAACAGGACACAAAGCCTAGAAATAAACCCATGCACCTATGGCCAATTAACCTATGACAAAGGAGGCAAGACTTCACAATGTTGGAAAGGCAATCTCTTCAACAAATGGTGTTGGGAAAATCAGACAGCCACATGTAAAAAAATGAAATCAGATCATTCTTAAACACAATTCACAAAAATAAGCTCAAAATGTATTAAAGACCTAAATGTGAGACCAGACACTATAAAACTCCTAGAGGAAAACATAGGCAGAACCCATTCTGTCATAAAACCCAGCAATATCTTTTTCAATCTGTCTCCCAGAATAATGAAAATAAAAATAAACAAATGGGACCTACTTAAACTCAAAAGCTTTTGCACAGTAAAGGAAACAATTAATAAAACAAAAAGATAACCCAGTTCAGTCAGTTAAGTTGCTCAGTCATGTCAGACTCTTTGCAACCCCATGGACTGTACCACGCCAGGCCTCCCTGTCCATCACCAACTCCTAGAGTTTACTCAAACTCAGGTCCACTGAGTTGGTGATGCCATCCAACCATCTCATCCTCTGTCGTCTCCTTCTCATCCCATCTTCAATCTTTTCCAGCATCAGGGTCTTTTCCAATGAGTCAGTTCTTTGAATTGGGTGGCCAAAGTGTTAGAGTTTCAGCATCAGTCCTTCCAATGAATATTCAGGACTGATTTCCTTTAGGATGGACTGGTTTGATCTCCTTGCAGTCCAAGGGACTCTCCAAGAGTCTTCTCCAACACCACAGTTCAAAAGCATCAATTCTTCTAACCCAGAGATTAGGAGAAAATATTTGCAAATGATGTGACTGACAAAGGATTAGTCTCCAAAATTTATAAACAGCTCATGATGTTTAACATAATCAAACCAATCCAATCAAAAAATGGGCAGAAGACCTAAAGAGACATTTCTTCAAAGAAGATACACAGATGGCCAAGAGGCACATGAAAAAATGTTCAACTAATTTTTAGAGAAATAGGAATAAAAACTACAATGAGATATCATCTCACACCACTCAAGATGGCTATCATCAAAAAATCCAAACAACAAATTCAAGAGAGGATGTGGAGAGAAGGGAACCTTCCTACGTTGTTGGTAGGAATGTTAAATTTCTACAAGCGATATGGAGAACAGTATGGAGGTTCCTTAAAAAACTAAAAATGGAGCTACCATACCACCCTGAAATCCCACTCCTGGGCATATCCAAAGAAAAATATGATCTGAAAGGATACAAGCACCACAATGTTCAAGGCAGCACTGTTTACAATAGCCAAGACATGGAAGGAACCTAAATGTCCACTGACAGAGGCATACATAAAGAAGACGCAACATATATACACAATGGAATATTACCCAGCCATAAAAGAGAGTGAAATAATGCCACTTGTAGCAACATGAATAGACCCAGAGATAGTCGCACTGACTTACGTCAGACAAGAAGAAATACCCGATGACATCCCTTATATGTGGAATCTAAAAAGAAATGATACAAATGAACTTACTGACAAAACAGAAATAGACTCACAGACTTAGAGAATGAACTTATGGTTGCCAGGGGGGGAAATATGAGGTTAAGGGATGGTCAGGAGTTTGGGAATGACAAGTACAAACTGCTCTATTTAAAACAGACAGCCAATAAGGTCCTACCGTATAGCACAGGGAACTCTGCTCAGTGCTATGCAGCAGCTTGGGTGAAAGGGGAGTTTGGGGGAAAATGGATACATGTATACGTATGGATAAGTTTCTCTGCTGTACATCTGAAACTATTACAACATTGTAAATCAACTATACTTCAATATAAAATAATGAGTTTTAAAAAATAACTGAGGCCTCTAAAGACTTTTTTGTTTCTGTGGGTTGTATTTACTGGTTACTACATTTGGTATCATAACTGAGGAAAAATGTAAATATAATGACACACAAGCACTGTATTCTATCATCTGTCAGAGTAATATCATCACATGCCATGTAACCTCTGGGAAACCCCACTGTATGCTTGTGAGAGAATGCCAGTGAAAAAGGAAAATGATGTCTTAGTGTTATTACGGAAATAGTTTGGACTCTGAAGCTCTTTGAAATTGTCTCAAGAAACGATAGTTCCTAGACCAATTTTGAGAACCACTGCTCTAGACAAAATCTAGGCATCACATATGTTTAAGAATGTTTATAGCAGCATTGTACATAGTAGTAAAATCTAGAAAGAACCCCAAATTCATCAATTGGTATTTTTAGTCTGTGAACTGTTGATACACCATGACTGTAAAAAAGGAAGTCAACTACAACAAGAATGACTCTTGAGCAACAGAAGCAAATCATGGAGAAATATATTCAGCTTTTATTTCAAGTTCAAAAAAGAGGTAAACTTAATAAAGCAGTGGTGAGGAATACATCACAGGTGGCAAAGCTAATGAAAAGCAAGAGATTGAGTAACAGCAAATGCAGGACCAGCAACTACCGTGTGAATGGCAGGATCGGGGATACACAGAAAGTTCTGAGTAGTGAATATACGGGTGTTTATTTTATGTTTTATATATTTTGTATGTAAAATATACTTCAAAATTAAGAAATAAGAGACCAACACAAAACAACAGCACTAGAAAAAGTTACTGAATGAAGGACAATTATTTAACGTAACAGCAATGGAAGAAACCACAAAGGAGTGGGTAATTTTGAATACATTCATTCAAAAAATGAAAAAAAGAGTGACAAACAAGAAAAGGCCAAACCAATTTTAAAAGCCACACACTAATGAAAAAAAGAATTTTAAACTACAAATGGATATAAATATATGAAGTTTATTCTCACTAGTAATCAAATGCAAATTAAAACCAAGAAAAAAGCATTAAGAAATGATCCTAATCTGGGTAAGGCTGTAGTGACCCTAACACTTTCCTATGTACTGGTGGGAATTAAGCTTGGTGCAATTTATATAGAGGAGAATTAAACACATATGTCAAGTGTCCTAAACTATTCACTCTTCAAACCAATAATTCTACTTCTAGACATGACTCTTCAGGAAACAAACTGAACTACTGCACAAAATATTATATTAACAAACAAACAACAACAAAAAAAAACAGGAAAAAATCTATATGTCCAAAAGAGGCTATTTCAGATAAAAGAAAATTCTCTTTTATTTACAGAACTGAATATTAAGTAATGCTAAATGTTGGTTACTTCCTAATATGGGGAAATAAAATCATGGCAATCAAAAATAGAACACAGAAAACTACAAACAGAATGATCTTTTAAGTGTTTGTTTTAATGTACAGACAAAAGTTCGTTCACTGTTGTAAGAGCTATATCTCTTTATGATAAGTTTATGGGAGATCCTCTGGACAGTTTTTGGTATAACACAAATTTATTTAAATAAATTCACATACTTATAGAATCAGACAACAAACCTAAAACAATAAAACCCACAAACCTCAGTTGTTTCTCAAACTCACTAAACTACAAATGTATTGTTTCAGTGGCCATGGATCTCCACACTATACTCCCAATGATTTTAGTCAGGTGTGCTTACTCTCCTTAAGGATCATCAAAGTGGACTTCCTCTGGCTTCTCAAACATGCCCATAGCTTCTCACTTAAGCATCTCAACCTGGACTATTTGATCCACCTGAATCACATTCGCTATCTGGCTGGCCGAGTTCTAGCATCTTCCAAAGTTCTTGAGAAACACCGCCTTTTCTGAGAAGGTTTTTCCAACTCTGGGCTAACCCAGTCACCCAAATTAGATGTGATTTTTCCTGGTCTTGGACTCCTCCAGAAATGATTTTAGCATTCCTATTCCTCTGGACAGCATTTGCCTTTAGTATTTCTGTCTTAACGCCTTTACTAGATTGTAGTGGTAGTTCAGGAAGGGGCTCTATCTCTAATATTGGCACACTGCTTCCCAGAATTAAACAGGAACTGAATAAATTTTTGTCACAAGAGACTAGTCTCTTGCCCTGGACACAAGAAGGAGGAAGAGAGAATGGGAAAAGTTTCTCATTTGAGACTCAGCATGAAATTTCTCAGAGAAACAATGAGGTATAAAAAGGACAATTAGCAGTGCTACAACAATTATGACCTTCAAATTTGTTCTTTTTGCAGCTACAAATCTATCCATAATTGGTTAACAATTTCTGTGAAAACAAAAACATGCTTGGAATTTCCAAGAACCCACCCCCAAAAGAGCTGTTGGAGTTCAGCCAGTGTGTAAACTGATACACTGCAGATAATATTTTCCTTTAGGAAAAACATGTTTGCTTAAGTCTACCTAAAGCCACTTCTGAAACAAAATATTGTTAATGGTGAGAGAAAGGGGAAAATCAAAAAGGAGGAAAGTGGTTGTTCTCAATATCTAACTAACTTTTAAAAAGTAAACTTGAAAGGCATACAACCCTTTGTGCCAGTTTCCTACTCTACCTGTACCCAATGCTCTATTTCACGGAACAGCGGAAACTCTGAGGGGAGAAAATCTCAAGAATTTTTCTTTTCCTTACCAATGCAAGTCTTTAATTAAATCAGTATTTGCCATGGCTGTGCAGATAACTCATTCACACATACCCAGGTGTGACAAAATCCTCCTTAAACTTAATACCAGACAGTGCTTTACTTTGAAACAACACTGGTCTTTATGAGACATTTTGTGAGGGCTGCTCTTTGCCAGATTTTTGTGGGGGAGAGGAGACAGGACAGCTCTTCATACAGACTTGGACTCATCTTCATATATATATATTTATATTTAAGTGTTGCTATATTCAGTCAATGACTATGTATTGAGAACTATGCTAAGTATATAGAGATGAGTCAGACCCTGCCCTCAAAGTCCACAGGTTGCCCCAGACCCACATTTTGCTGAAGGAAATAAACAATAATAAGTCAACAAATGAACGAGGAAGGTTACAGGTGATAACCATTAGGAAGACAAGACAGGGAGGCCATTTAATAAACAGCAAAAGCCTCTCAGATCCATTTAAACCAAGATGGAGAAGCAGAACCTAGCTATGCTTGGTAGAGTCTTCCAGGCAGAGAAATGGAAAAGCCCCAAGATGGAAACAGACTCAAGTCAGTTTAAAGGGCATAAAAGAAGCTGGTCACACTATTCTGTGGGTCACATTTGTAGGTTATGATGTTAATTTTGTGCATCAGTGTACCAGGGAGTCATAGGTTTTCAACAGAAGTATTCTTTAATGAACTGTTGCTTCAGTAATGTGTATAGAGTGTGTACTAGACTGCAATATATAATACGTTTCTTATTGCAGGCAGTGGTGAAATTTGCACTGAACAAGATAAGTAGTAACATGAGGATGGTGTTGCAGGTCACCAAAAGTAATTTGAGATTATTTTTTTCCCTAAACACAGTAAAATGGTACTAGAGGGTTTCAAACTGGGGAGGGCCATGATCTAACTAGATATGCTGGTGTTGCCGAAAGATTACTACAGTGAATTCAGAAGACCCAGCCCCATCTTAGCTACCAGGCAATCTGAGCAAATCATTTACTCTCTCCAGAGTTCACTTTCTTCATTGTAAAAATGAGAAGGTTGGACAGACATGACCTTTAAGATTTTATCTATTACTAAATTCTCCTGGCTATATCCTGCTTCCTCCCTTGGGCCTAAGTAAACAACTATTGGTGAGTACTAGCACATTAGGTCAAGTTCCGGGTTACTTCTTACAATATTATAAACTATACAGCTAAGAATTATGTTTCCATAGAAATCAATTTTAGAATTCTCTCTTTACTGGAACCAGCTACCTCATTGGGCTAAAAGTGAATTAAATGCTTTTGCAACTCTCTGGTACAAGATTTGGGGTGTGAAGAAAATTGACAGGGAGGGATGAAAAGATTTACTGACCAGGTTATTCAGAACAGATTTATTTGTTCTAGGTCATCAACTGACATACAAGCTAGTGGCATCTAAAGTTGCAGGGAACCCTCAGCACTGAAGTCAGGATGTAGAAACTGAACTTCTTTCATGTAACCAAAAAGACTACTGAGGAAAACTACTTACTGAGAGCCCCATGCTACACAGTTTGCTATACATATTTTCATGTAATCCTCCTCGTTAGTCAAACTTCACAAATATGGAATCAGGGGTTCAGAAAAGACAAGTAAGCTATTAAGAGGCAGGGTCAGGATTGGACTTTAGTCCCTCCTTACAGTAAATTATCCTGCAGGATTTTGAAAATTACTGTACAGGTATTAAATCATCAGTTAAATATTGGACAACTCCAGTTATCTATGACATGTGGACAGAGAAGTTCACCCAATAAATCAATTTGGGATGCACGGGTACTTTGCTAGGTACATTGTGAGATGAAAAGAACCTGCTCCAGCACAGGGGGGCCTACTTCGGGGGCGCCTGCTGGGTTGTATAAAGGGAAATTAGGCAAACTAACCTAGGGATTCAGATACCCAATTAAGCACACGTGAATAGTATTTCGGCAATTTCCAGGTTCATTATCTCGATGGTTGTTCCTGACAGGTCAGCAGAGGAACGGCGTCACCTGAGCTGAGGGCCTAACAAGTGTCCTGAAAGTTCCATAAACTCGAGATACTCGAAACACGAATTTCCAACTCACATTAACCCTTTAGGAAGCAAGAGACACGTCACTTGCTCAACTGGAGCAGTATCCTTGCCATACTACGGAGAGAAAACCTAGAAAACGTGGAAGGCACGGTCCTCGTGAGGATCGAAATGGTCCCTAATGGCTTCCACAGAGACCCAAACAACCATCTTAGCAAAGTTGGGGCCGCTCATGGCACACCTGCCTCAACACCAAAATCGCGGTACCCACCTGTCACATACTCAGCTTCAAACCTCCGTCGGACCTCAGAGATGAGCTTGGCTTTATTCTGGGCTTGATACTAGAAGAGAGACACGAGGGGACGCTTAGACATTGCAGGCATCATCCCACTCCCCCTCAGCCCAGCCCACCTGCACCTGGGCGCGCGGCCCCCTAGCCTCAGAGGCTGCTTCGGGGTCCGGGATGGAGGGGCCCGGCAGTGATGCGGTCAGCTCCTCACCTCGGCGATAGTCGCGGTCGTGGACATGATCAGAGTTGGCGTCGCCCCTTTCCACAGCTGCGGTCCGAATATCTCAGCACTGGTCAAGCTGGCCAGGAGGTAAAGAGGGAAGGGCGGGAGGTGGAGGCGGTCGCGTGACAACGGAAGGAGGGCGGAAGCGTCGCCACGCCGCCCAATCTGGTGCGTCCGCTCGGGTCTGGAGGCGGGACCAGGCCTTCAACCTGGCTTTCCATTCGCTTCGCGTTCGGGCCCCGCCCCCGACGTCCCCTGAACTGCGGACTCTCCCCCGCCAGCCCGCGAATCTCAGGCTCTTCCCCTGCAGAGGTCCGCCCGTACGAGCTCCGCCTGCCATTCACTTTTACAACATTCCCCGGAGGCCCCGCCTCCTCAGGCTCCCATGGCAACCGAGTTCTGGCTGTTTGGGCAGGCTCCGCCTCCTCTGCGCTGGACGCAGCCTCCGGCCTGGACCTCCCAAGATGCAGCGCGCAGGCGGGAGGTTTGGAGCTGCAGGACACTGTAAGTATTTTTGGCGTTGCTGCTCCGGGGCTGTTGCTGTTGTGTTGAGCGAGGGCCTCACGCGTAGAGGTAGGGCTGGCGGCTTGGTCCCTGACCCGATCTTCGCCTAGAGGTAGCGGGGCTGGGCTTGGCTCCCCTAGTCCCGTTATTGCGGAAGAGCGGTTAGGAAGTGGGCATCCCCAGGCCTGTTCACCTCTTTCTCTGGAATGACTAGATTATTCCTAGTACTTTCTCTATTTGGGAATTATTTCACTTGCAACTTCCTTCACTTCTGCAGCATCTTTCTCACTTGGAGTGTGAGATACTTAACACAAGATTTAACTTTGAACTCTTTGAAACAGTTATATAAAGTTTAAAGATATAAAGCATGTTCAGTTCAGTCGCTCAGTCGTTTTCGACTTTGCGACCCCGTGGACTGCAGCATGCCAGGCCTCCTTGTCGATCACCAATTCCTGGAGTTTACTCAAACTCTTGTCCATTGAGTCTGTGATGCCATCCAACCATCTCATCCTCTGTCGTTCCCTTCTCCTCCTGCCTTCAATCTTTCTCAGCATCAGAGTCTTTTCCAATAAGTCAGTTCTTTGCATCAGGAGGCCAAAGTATTGGAGTTCAGCTTCGGCATCAGTCCTTCCAATGAATATTCAGGACTGATTTCCTTTAGGATGGACTGGTTGGATCTCCTTGCAGTTCAAGGGACTCTCAAGAGTCTTCTCCAACACCAGTTCAAAAGTATCAATTCTTCCGCGCTCAGCTTTCTTTATAAGTTCAACTCTCACATGCATACATGACCACTGGAAAAACCATAGCTTTGACAGGACCTCTGTTGGCAAAGTAATATCTCTGCTATTTAATATGCAGTCTAGGTTGGTCATAGCTTTTCTTCCAAGGAGCAATTGTCTTTTAATTTCATGGCTGCAGTCACCATCTGCAGTGATTTTGGAGCCCAAGAAAATAAAGTCTCTCACTGTTTCCATTGTTTCCCTATCTATTTGCCATGAAGTGATGGGACCGGATGCCATGATCTTAGTTTTCTGAATGTTGTTTTAAGCCAACTTTTTCACTCTCCTCTTTCACTTTCATCAAGAGGCTCTTTAGTTCTTCTTCATTTTCTGCCATAAGGGTGGTGTCATCTGTGTATCTGAGGTTACTGATATTTCTCCCAGCAACCTTGATTCCAGCTTGTGCTTCATTCAGCCTGGCATTGTGCATGATGTATTAAGATAGTTCTCACCTGGGGCAGTTTTGCCCCCCAGGGGACTTTTTGACCATGTCTGGAGACATTTTTGCTTGTTGCAACAGAAAACTGCAAAGAAATTATAAGAAGAAAAGAACAGTCCCCATACTCCCACCAGGCATAGTCAAACAGGATGGACACTTGAGCATCTTTTTCCCCAAACTTTTTTTGTATCTTTACTTTTTTATGGGGGAAAATGAACATTGTGTTCATTTTATTTGTAATATTGTATTTGAATATATCCTTGAAACAGTATCCCAAGTATGGCTAAAGTCTCTGTATGGCTCTACTCCCCTACTCTGATATCCTTCTTCTCCAGAATAGACAGTCACTGGGATTTGTCATGAATCCTTACACCTTTGCTTTTTCATTTTGGACCAGGCTGCCTATGTTTGAATCCTGTCTCTGTCACTTCCAATCTGCAGGCCTTTGTGAATATCCTTAAATTCCATGTCTCAGTTTCCCCATCTGAGGATAATAGTACCTATAGCATAAGGATGTTCTGAGGAATAAGTGCATTAGTCCAAAGTGCTTAGAACAGTGCCTGGCACAGAAGAAGCAGTCAGGGAATGTAGCCATTGTAGGTAAACAGAGTATATCATGCTGTTTTATCATGCTGTTTTATCTGTTTTGATTTTGATGCGTAATATACTACAGTATACATATTTCTGCAACTTTTTTCATTTGATTTTTGAAATCAAGCCACAGTGTTGCTGTTTAGTCGCTAAGTCGTGTCTGACTCTTTGCAACCCCTTGGACTGCAGCACACCAGGCTTCCCTGTCCTTCATTATCTCCCTGAGTTTGCTCAAATTTATGTGCATTGAGTAGGTGGTGCTATCTAACCATCTCATCCTCTGCCTCCCCTTTCTCCTTTTGCCTTCAGTCTTTCCCAGATCAGGATCGTTCCCAGTGAGTCATCACTTTGCATCAGGTGGTCAAAGTATTGCAGCTTTAGAATCAGTCTTTCCAATGAATGTTCAGGGTTGATTTCCTTTAGGATTGATTGGTTTGATCTCCTTACTGGCCAAGGGACTCTCAAGAGTCTGCTCCAATACCACAATTTGAAAGCATCAGTTCTTTGGCACTCAGCCTTCTTTATTGTCCAACTGTCATATCCATGCACGACTACTGAAAAAACCATAGCTTTGACGAGATGGACCTTTGTTGGCAAAGTAACATCCCTGCTTTGTAATATGCTGTCTAGGTTTGTCATAGATTTTCTTCCAAGGAGCAAGTGTCTTTTAATTTCATGGCAACAGTCACCATCCACAGTGATTTTGGAGCTCAAGAAAATAAAATCCGTCACTGCTTTCATTTTTTTCCCCATCTGTTTGCCATGAAGTGATGGGACCAGATGCCATGATCTTAGTTTTTTGAATGTTGAGTTTTAAGCCAGCGTTTTTGCTCTTTTTCACCTTCCATCAAGAGGCTCAATGATACACATATAATTCATTCCTCTTAGCTATAATATGTTATTCCATCCATATCTATTCATTCCCCTATTGGTGGTCATTTAAATTTTTGCTTTTGGGAAAAAAAAAATAGCATGATGAACATTCCAGAAAAAAGTCTTCATTATTATGTAGGATTATTTCTCTGGGTTCATATCTAGAAATGAAATTTCTAGGTGTATGCATTTCTGTTCACTGCCAGGTTGTCTTCCAAAGTCTCCCTTTAATTAAGTCCTTGTAATTATTTCCTAATTTATGACTGCACCCCCAGTGTCACTTCACTCCCCTGCCTTAAACACTGTCACCAGGATCTTTATTACTCAGAAGTACACTCCTGTGGTTTCTATTTTTGAAATCTTTCAGTGGTTTAACATTCCTTAGAGAAAGTTAGAAGTCCTTAGTATGGCATCTAGAACCTTTAATCTTTCCTGATTCTCTTAGTGGATCATATTCATCCATATTTCAGACACACTAAGTGTTTCTGGGAAAGGGGAGATTTGACTCTGGGCAGGCCTCAACAAGTGACTTTTAGTTATATAGGTAGAAGAAGTTTTAATAGTGAACCTCTTCTGTAGCCAAGTTAATTTACTAGGTAAACAATGTCCTGTATGTTGGAAAAATGATTATCTCTGTGTATTATGCTCATACTATTATTATGTTTAATATTATTAGGTAAAGTTTACAGTTGAGTGTCATAATTCTACCTTTTTCCCAAAGGTAGAATTCCAAAGACACTTTCCACTAGTCACAGTGTATCGATTGGTTTCTTAGAGAATTTTATAGCTTTCATATATAAATAATATAGTGCTCTTTTAGGATCTTCCTCTACCAGATCTGGTTCTGAAATTTATAATACCAAATATATTTATTAACATTTAACAGAAGCATTGTTTATTTGTTGGGAGACTGAGAGAGAAGGATGGATAAGGGTGATAATTTGTTGCCTATATTTAGGTCAGCATGTATCATTTTTCTAATATGCTCATACATCTGTTTTCATTTTATGTGTAAAATATACAGTCAACTTTGATGTGTGGTGATACAGAACAGGAAAAGCTCAAATTAACTGCCTAGTATTTTATAAATAATCTGCATCCAAATCTTCCTTCCTGCTTCTTTCTCTCCCCCAGCCCCCACCAGAGCTGTGACAGAAGGTAAAACTTAACTGGTTTGAGTTACCTGTTTTTTTCTGCAGCCACTGTTGTAAGAGTACTAAGTAAAAAGTCAAATGACTAATAGGCTAGAATACTAAGCCTGGTGTTCTGATTTGATTAATCAAGACTTGTTTATATTGGTTTAAGAACCTCTACATTGAACCTTAGTTTCACTTGTTTCCAGATTATTTATATCTTAAAAATGAATATTACCACTTATTCCATAGCTTTAAAGTTCTGTCTTGTGAACATATGCGCAGAACTTTTACCTTTAATGTAGATGTTGCATTAGTATAAAATAAAACATATTCACAGATATGTGAGTTCAGTAAGCATTGAGATTATTATAGAAAGTTTGAAGGAAAAAAAGTTATCTTTATAAATTAGTAGTTTAGCTTCTGATCTTTAGCTCTGAAGATGATCCATGTAAAATAGCTTATCTTGAAAATGTGCATGTTTTTGCAGTAGTACTTAAAAATAAAAAATAGCCTTTCATATAACAGTTGTGTTTTTAAATCTATTTGAATCTAAGCCCATGAGAATAAGTTTGCTTTTTGCCTGGAGCTCACACTGAAAGCTTGTAGCAGTGGTTTGCAATTTTTTATCTCTGTTATCACTCAGCGTCTATCTTTCCAGGTCGTAGTTCAGGGACACA
Source organism: Muntiacus reevesi (assembly GCF_963930625.1). Classification (NCBI taxonomy): domain Eukaryota; kingdom Metazoa; phylum Chordata; class Mammalia; order Artiodactyla; family Cervidae; genus Muntiacus; species Muntiacus reevesi. The sequence goes on along the minus strand of NC_089271.1, from coordinate 12,694,285 downwards.
AATCATGGAGGGATGGTTGGGGCGGGGGTGGGGGGGTAGAGCAACAGTTGCATGCAAAACTTTTGAATTAGGGACCAGTTACCAGATAAGTTTGTGTTTTAAAACAATAACTGAGGTAGCATAAATGAATGGACATATTGGAGGAGAGAGAGACTAGAGTAAGGAAGGCTGATTAAAGGGCGTTTGCTGCAGCCTAAATGAGGTATGAAAGCTTGAACCATCACAGACACAACTGGGACAGAAAATTGTAAGGAAGAAGTTTCTAAGTTAAGGAACTTAGTGATAGCATTAAGAGAATACAATGTAAGGTGCCGGATTTTCCTAACTCTTCACTTTATGAAGGGGCAACAATACATACTCTCAAGTTTATAAAAGGGGATGATTCTACTGACCTTTTAGCATTAAGGTCCTCCTTACTCCTGCCACACTTGGGTGTGGGTAAACCAGAGCATTGTGTTGATGACCCATTAGTTGTGACATTTAATATTAAAATTACAAAATCCTTTTCTGGATGCAAGTTATTTTTGTTTATTTTTAATATTAGGAAGTCAAGACCTGTTGATGTGAGTTGGTAGTAAAAGACGATGAATTCTTGTATCTTTACCTCAGAATATATAATGTTTAAAAGTATCATTTAGTGCCAAAATAGGAAACTCTGTTAGAAGTCTCCTAAGAGGTCTGAGATGTCTGTGGGAAATTTGAAAAAAAGAAGGTATTAGTCATACATTTTCATGTAATGTAACCAATTTCAAATAAAACATAGTTTCACAAGTAAAAGCTACACCTTTGGTTTCACTGCCTATCTGCTTTACTGATAAAGCTGAAGCTGCTCTGGGATACCTGTTTCCCCAGATCTTTGCATGAGTTGCCTAACAAGCCAGGAAGTCATTTGGCTTTTGCTACTTTTTATTAGCCAGTATGTCCAGTTGCTTCAGTAATTCTTCTAGAAATTCTCAAAAACAATATCATAAATTTGATTTGAAAAGAAATTGTTGTGTAACAGATTACTCCCAAATTTAGCAATGTAAAAGAGCAAGCATTCATTATCTTAAAATTTCTGAGGACCAGGTTTTTTGGGAACAGCTTAGGGGTGGTTCTGGCTCAGGAAGGCTGGACTGGAGGTTGCAGATGTGATCCCAGGAAGGCTCACTCACATGGCTCTTGGCAAAAGGCCCCAGTCCCTTGCTAGCTGTTGGAAGGAAGCCACAGTTCTTTGCTGCGTGTGCATCTCCACGGGGCTGCCCGAGTGTCTTAACGATATGGCAGGGGATTTTCCCCAATGCAAATAATCCAAGGAAGAGGTCACTGAGGAAGCCACCATGCTCTGTAACCCAGTCTTCCTCTGTATTCTGTGCCTGAAAATGAGTCATGATGACCAGGCCTCACTCAAGGAGAGGAGATTCAAGTGCCACTTCTTGATGACAGCAGTTTCAAAGAAATTTGTGAGGGTCTTTTAAAACCACAAGTGATGTATTTGGAAGTTCAACAATAAGGTGCAGCATCTCCAATTTGAATGATCTAATATACTTTTAAGTAGAATTGCCTGTAAATCAAGTCATTTTGATAAAATATAGGCTGCATTAAGTTAAATCAATAGATTATGGTTCAGTGATACTTTTTTTCCTAATTGGATTGTTGGTAGATTTTTATAATAAAAGAAAAAACCTAAGCCTTTGGAGTTTGCTTCTCATTCAAAAGAGGAAAACTATATTACTTACTTGTACATGACCTCATTTTCATTTGTTTCTAAAGTACTTGATTTTCTTGGTGTAAATGATCCACAAATAAGAGAAAAGAGAGAGTATGAGTTAGAGTTATTTAAAGTGACAAGAGACCTTTTAGCATTCACAAACCATTAAGTATACAGTTGCTCTGATGTTTCTAAGGTTAGATACTGTATGAACCACAGCTAGCCATGATGATGAGAATGAGCTAGGCTTTTCTAGCACTTTCTATGGGTCAGGTTCTATTTCAAGCGAGTTCTATTCATTAATTCTAGTACCTTGTAGGTTTGGTGCTGGTACTGCACCCTGTTACACAGATGTGGATGTCAGGTGGCATAAAGGGACTAAATAACTTGCTCTAAATCACACATCTAAAAAAAATAAAATAAATCACACATCTAAGGAGAAGCAGGCCCACCATTCAGAGGGTGCTCTGATGGTTCTTAGCATATGCTAAGCGTTTGGTAACTATTACAGTAGTGACTCCTGGGGCCAAACTCTGGTGGAGGTGATGAAGATAATGGTGACCTCCTTCAAAAGGTCCCATGCATGCACTGCTACACTCAGTGCCCCCAACCCTGCAACAGGCCACTACTGACCCACGCCTCCACCAGAGACTCCTGGACACTCACGGGCAAGTCTGGGTCATTCCCTTGTGGGGTCCCTGCTCCTTTCTCCTGGGTCCTGGTGCACACCAGGTTCTGTTTGTGCCCTCCAAGAGTCTGTTTCCCCAGTCCTATCTAAGTTCTGGCAGCTCTATGGTGGGGTTAGTGGTGACCTCCTCCAAGAGGGCTTATGCCACACCCAGTCTGCTGCACGCAGAGCCCCTGTCCCCGCGGCAGTCCACGGCTGACCCGAACCTCCTCAGGAGACACTCAGCACAGTTCTGGCTCAGTCTCTGTGGGGTTTCTGGGTCCTGGTGTGCACAAAGTTTGTTTGAACCCTCTGAGCATTTCTAGTGGGTATGAGGTTTGATTCTAAACATGATTTTGCCCCTCTTACCATCTTGCTGTGGCTTCTCCTTTGTTCTTGGACTTGGGGTATCTCCTCACAGTTGCTTGAGCACCGCGCAGCTGCTGCTTCATCTGGTCCCATCACTTCATGGCAAATAGATGGGCAAACAGTGGAAACAGTGTCAGACTTTATTTTGGGGGGCTCCAAAATCACTGCAGATGGTGACTACAGCCATGAAATTAAAAGATGCTTGCTCCCTGGAAGAAAAGCTATGACCAACCTAGACAGCATATTAAATAGCAGAGACATTACTTTGCCAACAAAGGTCCATCTAGTCAAACCTATGGTTTTTCCAGTGGTCATGTATGGATGTGAGAGTTGGACTGTGAAGAAAGCTGAGCGCCAAAAAATTGATGCTTTTGAACTGTGGTGTTGGAGAAGACTCTTGAGAGTCCCTTGGACTGCAAGGAGATCCAACCAGTCCATCCTAAAGGAAATCAGTCCTGGGTGTTCATTGGAACGACTGATGCTGAAGCTGAAACTCCAATACTTTGGCCACCTGATGTGAAGAACTGACTTATTAGAAAAGACCCTGATGCTGAGAAAGATTGAAGGCATGAGGAGAAGGGGATGACAGAGGATGAGATGGTTGGATGGCATCACTGACTCAATGGACCTGAATTTGAGTAAACTCCGGGACTTGGTGATGGACAGGGAGGCCTGGCATGCTGCAGTCCATGGGGTCGCAAAGAGTCAGACACAACTGAATTGAACTGACAGGAGTGACTCAGCATACATAACCAGTGAATGAAGAGACTTCACCATCTTTTACTTACGTGTATTCTCACATGGATTCAATGGAGGGGGTGTTCCTTTGTTCTTTATTCTGCCTTACTAATTATCTCAAGTTGTCTTTCTTACAACCAGTCTTCAGAGCAAGGGAATACGTGCCAGGACAATGTAGTGGTTAGAAGTATAGGGTCAGGAGCCAGAGGGCCCCTCTTCTAAATCTAGTGCTATTGCTGATTAGCTTTGTAACCTTGGAAAATTTTCTGACCTTCATTAAAATACAGTTTTCTCATTTAAGAAGCAGGGCACCTAAAGCCGGTGCTCTGGGACAACCCAGAGGGATAGGGTGGGGAGGGAAGTGGGAGGGGGGTTCAGGATGGGGGGGCCACATGTATACCTGTGGGCAATTCATGTTGATGTATGGCAGGAACCATCACAATATCGTAAAGTAATTATCCTCCAATTAAAATAAATAAATTTTAAAAATTAAAAGATGGGATATTAAGAATTCTTACTTTAAAAGAATATTCGTGAGTATTAAATAATGCATGTATTGTACCTGGCATATAATAAGCATGAACAATTTATGGCAATTTTTTAATCCTTGTGTTCATTACAATATCTAATCCTCTGTTTTTTTCTACTTTGAATAAGAATAGTGACTTCCTTAGGATGTAAAACTGCATTGCTTTTGCAAAATAAGATTTAAATTTTATTTCTATTACTCCTATGAAGATTTTTTTTAAAGTCATGTTACAGCATTTCCTGGTTTCTACCACCCCTCGCCCCAGTCCCCCACCTCACCGCTCTTTCAGTTTGACCATCAAGTCTGTAGAAGCTCCTTTCTCAGGGAGACAGAAACCCAAGTGCCTGGGCTATGGGAGCAATCTAATATGAATCCTTGACTGACTGAGATGCCATTGCAGAGGGGCCAAGACATAGAGGGAGAAACCAGGTTAGGACTGTATGTTTGAAATTCCCTGAACCGGAAAGTTTGCAGTTCTTTATAATGGAGCACTTGTACCTTTTAATAGAGGCTGTTAACAAATTCACTTATCTTCTGTGATGTACTTATTTGCCTTCTTTGCAAACTGTGTTTTTTAAGGGCTCTACAGAAATGATATTTGGGATACAGATTTTTTTTTTTAATTTTTATTTTATATTGGAGTATGCAAGAATTAATATGAATTGCAGGACACATCGGACTTCCCCGGTGGCTTAGCGGGTAAAGAATCCCTCTATAATGCAAGAGACATGGATTTGATCTCTGGGCCGGGAAGATCCCCTGGAGAAGGGTATGGCAACCCACTGCAGTATTCCTGCTTGGAGAATCCCATGGACAGAGGAGCCTGGCGGGCTTCAGTTCATAGGGTTGCAAAGAGTCAGACACGACTGAAGTGACTGAGCACATAGTCGATTAACAATGCTGTGATGGTTTCAGGTGGACAACTAAGGGACTCAGCCCCACGTATACATGTATCCACTTCGTTCTTTCTGGGGCTATTAGTAGTTGTCCTCCGCTCTTCTCGAGTAGCATATTGGACACCTTTCCAACCTGGGAGACTCGTCTTTCAGTGTCATATCTTTTGGCCTTTTATACAGTTCATGGGGTTCTCACAGTAAATATACTAGGGTGGTTTGCTGTTCCCTCCTCCAGTGGATCATGTTTTGCCAGAACTCTCTGCCATGACCTGTCCGTCTTGGGTGGCCCTGCATGACATGGCTCATAGCTTCAGTGAATTATGCAAGCCCCGTTGGCACAACAAGGCAGGGATCCATGCAGGGGATACATGTATCCATTCTCCCCTAAACTCCCCTCCCATCCAAGCTGCCACATAACATTCAGCAGAGTTCCCTGTGCTATACAGTAGGTCCTTGTTATCCATTTTCATGTCTACATGTCTATCCCCAACCCCCTATCCCTTCTCCCCATCCTTTCCCTGCCCCGCAACCATAAGTTCATTCTCTAAGTCTGTGAGTTTGTTTCTGTTTTGTAAATAAGTTCATTTGTATCATTTCTTTTTAGATTCCACATACAAGGGATGTCATATGATGTTTCTCCTTTTCTGTCTGACTTCACTCAGTGTGACACTCTCAAGGTCCATCCATGTTGCTGCAGATCGCGCTATTGAGACAGTTTTTGATAAGTGTGACATTGTTAAGATTGCATAAAAAGCTAAAAAATGTTGATAACATTTACAGTTACCTGTGTAACAGTTCTCTAACTAAAGCATGTGTTTTCTTTTCAGCTCTGCCTACTCAGTGGCAGTTTTCCTCATTTCATTTTTAGGTTTAAAAGCATCAACTGGAATTGACTTACTTTCAAAAACTGGACCAACACAAATTGGACTTGATACTGTAGATTCACTGGCAAACAAGCAATGTCATCTAATGAACAAGAAAGGTTCTGCTGTTATAATGGAGAAGTCCTTATTTTTCGTTTGTCTGAAGGAAATTTTGTAGATGTAGGGCCTAAAACAATACCTGTGTTACATGTCAGAAGAATGGTGTTTGGCAGAGGACCAGGGGGATTTGTTCAGAAATCTACTGGATTCTTTAGCATAAAAGAAGAATACTCTCATTTAAAAATTATGTGCTGCGACTGTGTTTCAGATTTCAGAACTGGAATTAATCTGCCTTATGTTATGATACAGTGCATTAAAGAAGAGAACATTTTCAAATATTTTCTACTGTTTCTTCATGGTACCAATAAATTTGAAAAGCGTTTGAGTTTTAGACTAGGCTATGAGATGAAGGACAGTATAAGGGTCCTTAATGGCCCTTTAGTTTTATGGAGACATGGTCAGACATTCTTTTATATCTCTTCTCAAACTGGCAAAGTTGTCAGTGTGTCTATGAACTTTTCCTCTGTTGAGTGGGCAGGGGAGATTGAAAATCTAGGTATAGTTTTATTAGGACCAAAGAGATGTTATTTATCTGCAGAAGAATGCACTCCAAAGCGTTCAAAATCAGATTATGCAACTTGGAATACCCACTTTTGTGCATACTCTCTTGAAAGGGCAAAAGTAATAAGTGATACATACATTATCCCTCCTGCTTATACCAGCATGATAACATTTGTGCATGTCTATTCAACTGAGATTGTCAATGACCAGTTAAGAATGTCACTGATTGCCCTTACTCGAAAAAATCAGCTGATTTCATTCCTAAATGGGACTCCTACAAGTGTGTGCCAGCTTCCATTTGGAGATCCTTGTGCAGTTCAACTTGTGGATTCAGGTGAAGAAGGCCTCCTTTTCATCATATCCTTTAGGTCCAGTGATGCTTGTGCTATTTGGGAAAAGAGCTTTCAGGTATGGTACTTATAATCATTCAGTTGGCATCATCTTAGACCTATTAAGCATCCCTAAGCTTTATAGGATTCATCCTAGAGTCTTATTTTCCAAATTGATTTTTAGTCCTGCACTTAAAAGGAAATCATGTATGTTACAGCATTCCTTTTTCTTAAAATGATTATCTGAATGTTATTTGGTAAGTTTTGCCTTGCCATTTTGAGTCATAAAACCCTTGAGTTTTTGGAAAGACATGAATACATAACTACAATTATTATCTATTTGTCTTTTACTGTAACTGTTTCTGATTTTCATAATGTGATAATTGGATTTGTATTTTTGCTTAGAGCAAGACCATAAGCCTTTCTGGAAAACTCATATCAGTTGTCCAACTTTGAAAAAGTTGGAAAAAAAAGAAAAAGCTGGTAGTTGTCGTTTTAAACTTGAAATCTAGGGGAGTTCCTTGAAACCTGTCATTGTCCTTTTAGAGACAAATGATGGTTCTCCAGAGAAAAGCAGCGTGTTAATTTTTCTAGAAAATGTTGCTTAGAGAATTGCATTATGTTACATTTTGAAACTCAGAGTTGTCCTCTGAAAAAGCATTCACATTTTATCTATAAATAGTCATGTCTTTTAATGTAAGGTTTGAAATTGCTTTAAAATACTCACTGTTATTGAACGTTCAATAACAAGTAAAAAGGTGTAGAAAATGAAAAGGAAATTGGAGGATTGGAATTATTTGTCTCCAATAATATCTCTCTGACCCTGATGTTTTGTTAACATTGCATTCTCCTGGCATAAGATGTTTATCAGCACATTCAGTTCTGTGTGCTGAAGTGTTAATAATTTGAGATCTTCCAAAGCAATTTTTAGTACATTATACAGCTTTTTAAGTTCTTGTACTACTTTGGAAAACAAGAAGCAGATACTGCCTTAGTTGGTGTGCCCTGTCCATTTCATTAGAAGCTCAGTTGAAATTTCTCTCATTGTATTATCACCTTGATATGAAATATTGATAAATGTTTCAGAAAGCTTGAAAGGCTTTTTTTTTTTTAATTTGAATGTGTATACGTGTGTTTGTGTGTGTGGAAATAGGTTGAAATTGTGTTTTATGAGACTTTTCCTTGTAGATAGGAGTTATGTGACCATGTTCAACCTCTGCACCACACAAAGGACTTAAATTCTCAAAAGGAAAATGATTTGAAAACTGTCCTGTTTTTATTTTGAAAGCAATCTTTAAAAGCTCATCACACTTTTATTTCGAGGTTTTGTGGGAAGGTAGCATTTTCTGTCTTTTTCTACTCTTCATTTGAAGAAGTGGTGTGGGGAAAAGCATCTGTTAATAGTGAAGCCTATAATCCTTATTGGGGTCAGAGTAGTGGGAAGAATACTCTTAACCTTGGATTTCAATCCCAGATGAACACCATACTAGTATTACCTAAAGGGAGGTATTCGCTTTTTGTGAACTCGTTATCTGTCTGTATGAATTTGCGCTCATCCCGCCTCGAAGAGGGGAGAATTCAATAAGATGACATTGTAAAGTGACTTGGACAGCGCCTGGTGCTCAAAAGAAGCCCAGAAAGTGGCAGCTACTGTTGTGCTGGACGAGGGCTAGGCTGTCATCAGTAATGGGGCACACCTAAGGTTCCCTCGTCACCTGGCTAAGGAGTAGTAACTTCCTGTCTCATTCACTCAGTGGAATAGTCCTCTCTTACTTGAAGTGGGTCCCCTGCTCGGACTCCATAGAGCTCTGCCACCGACACATTCCCAAGGCAGAAGACTGCATCACTCTTTGTACGTGGGCCTGTAACTGGTGGGCTCCCTGCTTTGAAATCGGATCCTAGGGTTCTTTTTCTACACTAGACCACCAGCCTTTCCACAGGTTATTTACCTTCGTCTCTACTGACAATCACTATGCTACCTCTTCAGGGATTCCGTACTTCTAAGCTATTCTCAGGTGCTCAGTACTGAATGCTCGGGAGCTGATACCTACAAGTTAAGTGCTTGTAGATTGTCCCTGATACCTCGCCACTCTGGGAGTTTCACAGCTCCTGTCCCTATCGTGGTGTTTATTTATACATACCTACTTAAAAAGAAAACTTGATGTAGCTTACGGTAAAATACTTGATTACTTTACCAACAAGAATAAAGGTTAAGAATCTACAGATAAAAGGGGGAATAATCGTGTCAGAAAACCTGAGTTAAGGGAAGTAATTGCATTTGAGCAATTACACTTTGTTTAGCAGTTAAGAGAAATAAAGTAAATAAAGGAGGTTTGTAATTGAATGGAACATACTAGTAAGGGGAAAAATATTTTTTTGATTGCCTAGTGAAAGGAATTTCCTGTTTGTGGTATCAAGAGGTTTTAAATAGTAAAATGAATACATTATTGAGTAATAAAATGGTGCCTTGAATGGTTTTGCCCCCAAATGGGAGAAAACATCAGATGCAGTCTTCCTTTGGGTTGGCTATGGATTTCATCCATCCGTCCTTTTACTACTTCTTTACAAACAGGATTTAAGGCAACTTACAAAGATAGGTGAACTACAAATAAGCATAAATTAGAATAAATAGTGAGAATCAAGGTTACCGTGTTCTGAGATCAATGCTTCATGAAGGCCCTAGTCCTTAATCCAGTGATAGGGCTTGAAAGAGAGAGCTGAGTGTGGAGAAAAACACGATTAGCTTTTCTCCTAGGCTTTTTCTTTTGAGTAGAAATTATCTCTGCAAGTTGTGACAAGTATCAGGCATTTCAAAATTGAGATCCTTGTCAAGTATGTGTGAAACAGGTAGTGGTGTGTTCTCAAGTAGAAAGAGGCCAGTATGTTTAGAGGTGTGATATCTGATATGGTCAGTAGTCACTGGCTCCAGGTGGTGATTCAGCATTTGCAGTGTGGCTGGTCAGATTTAGGATGTGCTGTCCATGTCAAATACACAGCAGATTTCAAAGGCTTAGTATAAAGTGGGAGTAAAATATTAATAATTTTTCTTGATTCTGTTGAATTGAAACGATAACATTTTAGATAGACTAAAATGCCTTTTAAAAGTAAAATCACCTTTTTACTGCTACTAAAGAATTTTCTTTGATTGGCTACTGGAAAATTGAAAGTCATGCATGTGCCTTGCGTTGGTGGTTCACCTATATTTCTTTTGGACAACCCTCTTCTGGAGCTAGAGATTGCAGGTGTATGTACATGCATGTGTGCATAGCTGTGGTGTTTGCGTGCTGAGCACATTCTTATTACCAGTGTCTGTTGGCGTGGTTCATTATAATGCATGCTCCTCGTGCTGGGGTGGTGGGAAGAAGGGAGGCTGTGGGTTACAAATAAGCTTACTCCCTGCATGAGTGAAAACTCACTGTTTTGAGTGAAACATCACTGCTTTGGAATTAGCCTTATAGGGGAAAGATCTATATTTGATTATGTAGCTTGAAGAGTCTTATGTATTCTTGCTTGAATGCAAGTTCTCCTCTACCTGGAAGATGGTGTATCCATGCTTCTGGGGTTCTGCATGGGGGTTTCAGCTTTTCTGCCTGAGGGAGAAGGAATTTCTGATCCTTTTCTGTGTTAGTTTTCCAGGGGATCAATCTGGAAGCCTTCAGCTTTATGGATCTTTAAGAAGTTGTCTTCTATTTTAAACTTGGGATTTCATGTTCTTGTATAAATTTAACAAATCATTCCAATAGGCTATGATGATTCTAGGTGCCCCACTGTTAGGATCTCTTCCCTTCTGTGCCCCACATAATCACTATGTTCTCTCCTACCAGAATTCAGGATATACTAATTAATTATCATTTCATGTGGACTCTTACTCTGCTTTGAGAGCTCTTAAAAGTGTTTGCTAGTACCTTCTAGTTACCTAACGCAACTGAATTCCTTGTGTAATTGGTCTGATCATAAATACATATCCACCAAGGCTCATGGGAGTGAGGGTTATCATTAAATTAACCAGTTAGAGAAAGAATCTTCACTAGAGTTAGTCATGAGAAGTGCTAACATTCATAAATTATAATAAAATTTTTATATAGGAATCAGGAACATGACAGCCCCAGGACAAATGTTGATAAAATATTAAATATAAGCATCTTGCTCTCTACAAATTTATGACTCCTTATGTCTTCTGATCTCCCAATATCTTTATTTTAGTTTGGTCTTAGTGTTTGCACTACCATTTTCATGACTTAATTGTAAGATCGATGATGACAAAGTAGAACTACTTGCAGCAAAAGGATTTAGCTCACTTTATGTGTATTCATGTGTTTCTTTCTTTGTTCCTTCTTTGCCACTCTCTTTCAGATCGCTGCCAAGTGGGAGAAAATTAGTTCAGTACTGATAGATGACTTCTTTGGAACTGGAACAGAACAAGTACTGCTACTTTTTAAGGACTCCTTGAATTTAGATTGCCAGAGTTCCTTTGAAATAATAGGCCATGACACCTTAAACTCTTCAGTAGGTTCTGTTTACTTTTATACATTACTTTAAAAACATTTTAGAAAATTTGAATACTTTAAAGCTTTTGACTTACCTTTAAATATTTATTTCATACTTTTGACCCACCTTTTAAATATTTTGATTTCATACTTAAAACTTTGAGAACTTAAAAATACATACACTGAATCTTTTAAATAGTATATTGACTTTCCTTTCAACAAATGTTATGGAATTGTAAACCAAATGTTATACCAACAGTATACCATTACTGTTTTTGGTGTAAATTTGAAATATAATGTATCTGGTATTTGCTCATGACAATACTGTAAATTAGCATCATCATTGCTTCTGAAGAGCACATTTTATGCCAATAAAGCATGGTGATATTAGATTTATTAAGGAATAAAATCAAGTGAAAGTGCTTTATTAAAAGAAGTAACAGTTCACAATGTGTTAAGATCTTGAACCTAAGAGAAACAATACCCCGAAAGTTTCAGGCCTATCTTAAACACCTCTGAGCCTCAGTTTTTTTATTAGTAAAATGACAATAATTCTTATTTTCTCTAGTTAGGACATTTTATAAAAGCCTAGTAAGCTGATGCTTTTTGAGGCAGTATACAAATGTTCCATGGGTGGTAATAGTGGTATTCATTTTTTTCCTAGTTAGGAGAAAATGGTATATATTGTGGCACACCACTTTTCGGATAAACTTTAATTCATTTTGTTGATCTTAGGAATTTTTTAGTTTATTTCAAAATTTCAGTTTTAATGTGCTTTTTTGTTTACTAGGGTGAAACATTGGATAGCAGTGAAGATGACCTGTTTGAGGACAAAGAAGAGAATTGTTATTTGGTGGTCCTACCTCTGGAAAGAAGATTGCAAGTTAGTGTCTGTTTCCTTTTGCTTTTTTTGGACTAGTGCTGTTCTAAGTGAAGGAAAGAACATTGAACGAAAGGTCCTTAAAGTATAAGCAACACAGTGAATGGGAAAAAAAGAAATGATACAGGTTATCTCCTGCTTTTCAAAGTTTGCTTTATGCTACTTTGCTTAATGCCATTTTGCTTTATGACACTTTGCTTTTATGAAAGACCTCCATTAGCAAAAACTATTTTTTGCTAACCAAAAGAAATCTGAAGAGGAGTTTTGGTTTTATGAAAAAAGTTGAAAGTGAAAAGTAGTGTTCAGCATTTGTTTTTGCAACAAGCCATTGCAGCACACATCCCAAGCAGCAACAGTAGTCCCGCCAAGCTCCTTTTGCGGACCTTATCTCAGCCTCTCAGCAGCCAGCTGCCTTGGCTTCCACCTGGGTCTGTGAGCACCTGAGCTCTATCTTGATTTATTTGGTGCATCCCTAACCAAGATGTGTCCTAAGGTAATTGCTACTTTGCTTTACACCGTTTCTTCTTGGTTAGTGGGGAAAACCTGTATTTCAAAGGATCTATTTCCTTTTTCAGTCCCTCTGTAAAAGCTATTAAGACATTACTTATAAACGTATCATCTAAAATGATAGTTTTTTGAGTAAGATTGTGTAAATTTGATAAAACTTATAAAAGATAAACATCTGATTTTTGGAAAACACGTATTTTGTAGTTTTAGGATCAGTATACCGTTACTCTTTTAAAAGAGCAGCAAATATGATGAATGATGACATGTTCCAAACATGAATAGTTTACCTTCAAGTTTTCCATGCAAAGCTCTCTAAAAAAGGTTTTGATTTTCTCCCAAGTGTACAAAGGTGCTGCATATTCCTTGTAAAATACTCAAACTTTAATGCCAAGAAATATTAAAAAGAGACTAACAATTATCTTTAATTCTATTACTGTGATATAACCAGTTTTAACACTCTGACTTGCATATTCTTATTTATGTTTTTAATGAATATATACAAGTTTACATGGAAATGTGATTACAAGTTGCTTGTTCTCACATAATCTGCCTTTTCTCGTTCATAAAAATTTTCAAATATATACAAAATTCATAGAATAATATAGTGATCATCTCTAGTACCCATGTAGATTCCCCTGTTGTTACTTTATAAAAATCATATTTGCCTCATGTGTTGCTGCTTGTGTGTATGTACATGTATTTGAAAGTTGCAAATATTCAGTATTTCACTCTTATGTGTTTTAGCAGGAATTTCCTAAAATAAGGACATTCTTCTGTGTAACCCCAATACCATTATTCACTTAGAAAGTTAATATAATCTCTTAGTTTTATTTACTCTTCAGTCCATATTCAGAGGGCTTCAGTTGCCACAGAAATGTTTCATATGGCTGCTTTTTTCAGGATCCAGTCAGTGTTTGCACTTGATTATTATATGTCTCATTGGTCTTTTTCTCTAGAATAAGCCCTCCCCTCCTTTTGAAAAAAATGACCCTGCTGAGGCCAAGCCAGTTGTCCTTCCTTTTGGATTTGTCTGACTGTTTCCTTGTGTTGTCCTTTAGGTTTTGCTATATCCCTGGCAAAGTTTTTTGGTGAAGGGCCAGATAGTAAATATTTATACTTTGCAGGCCTTTAAAAATTTTTTTGCAAGTATTTTAATATTAAAGTGAATTCACTAAATACTTAGTGAACACATATTAGATGTAAATGTGAACGGTAGATAAATAAAGCATCATAATGGACAAAGAACCGTAAAGGGAAAAGTAGATTACATTAAAAACTTTTGTGCTCCAAACAAAGTAAAATAAAAAGACAAATTTTATAAAAGGAAATTGTAAAATTTGACAGAGGATTAATTTTCTTAATATAAAATGCATTCTAAAACAGTATTGTTGAGTATATAAAGTGGCCCAGTCTCTTGAAAGGAAGTTTGTTATGGCTATTAAAATGTGAATTGCTTGTCTTTTTACTCTTACAATTTCACTTCTAGAAATGTGTTCTAAGGTTGTACTTATACATGTGAGCAAAACTGATTTTATAGGAATATTTAAGTAGTATTTATAAATACAATTCAGTCAAAATCTAAACATCCATCATTAGGAGTATGGTAAATCAATTATGATTTAACTGAATCATGGAATACTATGTAGCTGTCATAAAGGATAAGGTACTTTTTAATACAATCTTTAAGTGATGCCAAATAATTTAATTTATGAAAGCACGGCTTTTTGAAATTCCACTTCTGGTAATATGTCACTTAATTTTTTTGAATCAACTCTAATAATAAAAACAATTTAAAATGGTAGTTGAAATATATATTTTTTTAAGCTTCAGAAAGCTGAAAATACTAATATAAGAGTAGATTAGCAGACCAAACTCTAAAGGCTAGAACCCAGAGAGACAAGCAGAACACAATTTTTGCCCTGGAAGCATTCTATATTTAAACTAAAGCAGTAGGACCCTCAGTTCAGTTCAGTTCAGTCGCTCAGTTGTGTCCAACTCTTTGCGACCCCATGGACTGCAGCACACCAGGCCTCCCTGTCCATCACCAACTCTCGGAGTCCACCCAAACTCATGTCCATTGAGTTGGTGATGCCATCCAACCATCTCATCCTCTGTCGTCCCCTCCTCTTGCCCTTAATCTTTCCCAGCATCAGGGTCTTTTCCAATGAGTCAGCTCTTTGCATCAGGTGGCCAAAGTATTGGAGTTTCAGCTTCAGCATCAGTCCTTCCAATGAATACCGAGGACTGATCTCCTTTAGGATGGACTGGTTGGATCTCCTTGCAGTCCAAGGGACTCAAGAATCTTCTCCAACACCATAGTTCAAACCCTAGTCACCCAGCAAAACCAACGTAACGTCCTCTGCAGGAACACATTTATCCTAGGCCTGTTCTGAATCTCACAAATAATTTTTTAAAGAAAATGAGCCACCCACATGAGTGGGTGAGTGAGCACATGAAGAAACAAGGCATCCTGATTAATGATTCACAGAAAATAACCAAATACCATCTGTAAACAAGTTTCCATATGTTACCACTAGCTCTCATTGTGGCTAAAAACATTTCTAAGTGCTGGAAGGCCTTTTAGAGATGAACAGATCTACCCTCTCCACCATTTTGCATACAGGGAAGCTGATGGAGAGCCAGAAATATGAGGTGGTTTGTGGAGCTGGAACTGGAGTTCGGCTCACTGTTCTTTCCTCTCTAGAGTTTATCTTCCAGCCACTCGTTGAAGGGGGTAAGGCAAGACCAGGACCTTGGAGACAGTTGTGCACGTGTCCAGGAAGGTTCACAGTGTTGGTGGGAATGTTCCACGACTGGGCATCCACCCTGATGTCCGCCAGCAGGAGGGGACGAGGGAAGCTGGGGTAGTGAGCTGATGGGGTGCTGCAGAGCAGTGGCAGGCCCGAGCTACAGCTACTAGTGAGAAGTGGATGAGCTGAAAAGTGAGTGCATACAGAATGACTCCACTTGCAAAAGTTCAGAAGCAAAAGACACACACAAAGTAAACATATCCTTTAGGAGTTGATATGATGATGGTAAAGTGATGAAGACCAACAAAGAAGTTATCTTGAAAGGGGAGGGTAGTGTTGCCTCCAGTGGAGAGAGGTTCTCGATTGGGGAAGGCCCATGGGTTGCTCCGAAAGTGCTGCTTTTTTGACCTGAGTGTGGTTCCAGTGGTTTCTACTTCATCCTTAGTCTGTGAATTGTTTATTTATCTTGTGTACTTTTCTGCGTGTATGAGAGCTGTCATAATATGAACAGGAAAGCAAGATTCAGTGTTACCTAGTACAGTGTGCTCCTGTATTTGGTTTGGGGTGGGTTTTATTTGTTTTTGGGGAGAAGAATGAAAACATCCCTTAACATATACATGGGAAAGTTCTGGAAAGGTAAACAGTCTTTTGTCTTTACCAGTGGGATTGAGGGTCTAGGAAGGGAAAGTGAGATGTCTTTGTATGTTGTTTCAATACATTGTCATGGGCTTATTTTATAGTTTTATAACAAAACTTGTAACAACTTAGAACATTTCAGTTGTCTGATGACTCACGATTTATTCCTGGAGTATTGGGATCATGTTGACAAGAGTCAGGAAGAGAGAACACGGAAAATTTCTGAGGGGGTCCTCATTGTCAACCTGCCCGTGTGTCCCTCTTCTTCCACCCCGTGCCCCTCCAGCATTTTCAGACTTGGTTCTCCACCATGGACAGGTACATCTCACGGCCCCTCAGTCATGAATTACTCAACCAGCGAGTGATGGAGTATGAGTGATGTGGAACCCTCAGAACTAGGCCAACATAGGAAGTTTTAAAATATTAGCTAGAAAAATAAAACAAAATAAAATATTAGCTAGACACTTGACATATTTTGTGCAGTGAGGTAAGATAGGGTTCAGTCTTCGTTCTCCAACTTCTATTCATTGATAGAAGGAAAAAAAATTATCTGTTTTAAAATGTAATTTAAAAGAAAGGCAAATACAGGGTGTATCTTGTTTTTTTCAATCTAGAAAAGCATATTATATTAAAAGCCAAATTAATACTTGAACAGTCTCAGATCACCATCTGCAATGAAACAGCTTCTAAAAGTTCAATGGCGTGACTCTTTAAATTTTCAGAAGTAAAATATATTTCATGAATGTTTTATCCTTAGTGCTGATATCTATTTATCTGGTATAATAACAGTAACAGTTTGCTCTTTGCCCATTGAGAGCCATTTTATCCCCCTGGTAGTTAAGAGTTAACCCCAGCATGGAGTTTATTTGCACAAAAGTAAACATGTGACAGTTTAGGATCTGTTATGTGTTACCTTTAAAATTTTGCTGTAAAGGTCATATAAACAGAAGATTTAAAGCAATATTAAATCAGAAGTAAGCATTTCTATTCATAATGAGACATCTTGTTTTTGCAGAAATTATTTCAATAAGAAAAAGTTTTCTTGTTGGTGTAGTCCTTATTTTTTATGCATGTTGATTAAATTCATTCATATTCATATCGATACTTAACTCGGTTGTGAAACATGTGAATACACTGACATTGTCTCAATTTGATATGGCTATTGCATTTATTTGCTGTATTATTTTCCTTTGTAATTAGAGATTTTTTTAATAAAATAGTTTTGCTCTGAGTATTCATTGCTGTCTATAGGAAAATGAATTAATAAGCAAATTTGGAGAAGATACCTACTGAATTATTAGTATACTTGGTTTCATTTGAAGTTATATCTCTGACAATGGTTTTTCTTTATGCTTTATAGGTTGGTTTCATTTCTCTTTGTGAATTACAGCAGCATCTCTTGCTTAAGGAAAAAATTATATCAAAATCTTACAAGGCTTTAATGAACCTGTTTCAAAGAAAAGATGATAGTACATTAAGTGCAGAGGAGGTAAAGTTAAAAATGTGACCATTTTATCATTTTACAAATTGAAAATCTAAAAGCTATTTAAGAGTTATTTAAATTGGAATATTGGAATGTATTAGAAAGTGCTGCTCAGTGAATCAAGAAGCACAATGGCAGGGATTATGTAATGGTGGGCTTTAATGACATTGAAAAGTGGTTAAAAAACCAATATTTAACCAATTTGCAAATTATTCTGTAAGATATTAAAATCTCAGTTGTCAGGCACCTTGAGGAACAAGTTTTTTTTTCTTTTTAAAGATGTAACTATTAAACTGTTTTATTTGTATAGTTTGAATAGAAATTGCTCTTAAGTGAATTGCAGTTAACCCTTGAACAACAGGGTCAGGGGCCCCAGCCCTATGTGCAGTTGAAAATTCACAAGTACCATTGCTGTGCACCCTCTGTAATTAGTTCCCCATCTGCAGATTCAACCAACTGGGGAGTATGTAGTGCCGTAGTATTTACTATTGAAAAAAATTCACATATAAGTGAAAGTGAAAAGTGTAATCGCTCAGTCATGTCCGACTCTTTGCCATGGACTTTAGCCCACCAGGTTCTTCTGTCCATGGGATTCTCCAGACAAGAATACTGGAGTGGGTTGCCATTCCCTCCTCCAGGGGATCTTCCCAATCCAGGGATTGAATCTGGGTCTTCCGCTTTGCAGGCAGATTCTTTACCATCTGAGCCACCAGGGAAGTCCTCACATATAAGTGGACCTGCACAGTTCAAACCCTTTTTGTTCAAGGGACAACTGTATATGTTTTCTGACTTCTTCAACAGAATATATTAATTATTATTTTATTTTGTGTTAATAGTCACCTAATTTTATCTTTAATATAATGATTGTTCTTTTAGTCTGTTGCATGATTCATTTCTAAGAATATTTATTCCTCTAGTTAATGTCCCTAAATTGCTATCTTTTCAGTCCTCCTATTTGCTTTTTATAATTTTATTCTCATTTTCCTTGAGGTTGACCATAGTTAAGAACCTCTTCAGGTACCTTGCAGTTACTTATGCTGGTGTGGTAGTGTAAAATATTAGCAAAAACTGCTTTGACTTCATAAAAGATAGTGTTTATACATATCTGTTTCATACAGAGAAAGACAGTATAGTTGAATTACAGATAAGACAAGCTGGACATAGACAGACTTGAAGTTGCATATTTTCTTTCCTCAGGTGACTTTAACATCTTACTCTGACTTCCTCTAAGATTTACCATTCTTATAATGGTCTTTGCCTTTTGTCTGTATTTCAGTCTTAGCAACATGAGGATTTTGGCCTCAAATGCTTCCATTAATGTAAGAAACAGAAGCACATCATGTTGCATTTCTGTATTACTATTCTCATCTCCTGGGGACCCTCATGCAAGTGCTGTTGAAAGCCATTGTTTGGTCTCCGCATTTCCCTTCCCTACTTGAACCCAGTGATTTTGCTGGTATTAGAAAAGGGGAAGAAAGGTTAGAAACTAATGCAGTGAAATCACTGTCTGCAAGGCACTGTTTTGAGCCCTTTAACACTGTTATCTTTAAAAGCAATTCTGGCAGGTAATAAAAATTTCTGTTTCAGGTGAATACCCTGCCTCAAATCTCACAGCTAGTGGCAGAAGTATCAAATTCCTCGGAACACATTTAGTTCACTAGAATGTAGATGCCCATATCTTTTTTCAGTAATTACCATGCAGAGTGGCAGTATAGAGTAATAGTTAATATGCACCATGGGCTCTAGAAGCGGTTGGCTCCGGTTCAGACCCCAGCTCTGCCTCTTGTCAACTGTGTGACCTGGGACAAGGTACTTAACCTCCCTCTGCCTCAACTTTTCCTTATCTGGGAACTGTAGATAATAATACTACCAACCTAGGGTACTAGAGTTATTGTGATGGTTAAACATATTTATACGCGAATGGCATTTAGAACAGTGCCTGACATATAGTAAGCATTCAGTAAGTGTTTTATATTTTTTTTAATTATCATTACTCCTCCTCCTATTTACATTTGTATTATAAATCCATATGTGTGTGGAAGTGAGTGAGTGTGGCCTGGACTTTTAAGAAGAAAACTTTACCATCAACTGTACTTGAATTTTTAAAAAAAAAAGGAAAAAGAAGAAAATTTTAGCAATAACTACACTTGAATGAAAAAAAAAGAAGAAAATTTTCACAAATATAGTTTAATCAGTGTTATTCATACAAAAATTTCCAGTTCTAAGTTTAATGTTAGTCATTGATAAAATAAAGATTGCATTGTCTTCAGCATGCCTTGGGCACGTATTGTCAGATTATTTTTCAAAATGGACTCAAGGTTACATCCCTGCTGGCTCTGTATTGGGTGTCCAGAGCCTTATTTACAGTTAGGCCATGCTTCTTGATCCAAGGGTGGTTATTGTTCAGTCGGTCAGTCGTGTCCGACTCTTTGCAGCCCCACGCACTGCAGCACGCCAGGCTTCTCTGCCCTTCACTATCTCCTGGGGTTTGCTCAAACTCATGTTCATTGAGTTGGTGATGCCATCCAACCATTTCATCCTCTCTCACCCCCTTCTCTTCCTGTCTTCAATCTTTCCCAGCATCAGGGTCTTTTCTAGTGAGTCAGCTCTTCACATCAGGGGCAAAGGATTGGAACTTCAGCTTCAGCGTCAGTCCTTCTAATGAATGTTCAGGGTAATTCCAAGTAGATAG
Source organism: Muntiacus reevesi (assembly GCF_963930625.1). NCBI lineage: Eukaryota > Metazoa > Chordata > Mammalia > Artiodactyla > Cervidae > Muntiacus > Muntiacus reevesi. The sequence continues at coordinate 12,674,148 of NC_089271.1, read as the reverse complement.
TTAATTGTATGTTTTATAAATGTTATTTTAATGAATTATGCATTATCTATGTCATTGATAATAATTTACTTTAAAATATGTAAGCCATAAGGCCCAGCCTAAAACTGGTTTACATTGTATTTTTGTTTTGCTACATTTGGTATATTTTTGTAATCAGTTATTTAAACATATTTTTCCATAAGGAATGTCTTGTTACTCTTTGTGGTGAAGAAGAAAATCCTGTCTGTACCTTCGATGAAAAGTTATCAGACCATTTTCAAGATTTAGAACAGCTAGTAGAGAAGATATGGTATCGGGTAATAGAAGATAGCTTGGTTGTTGGAGTGAAAGCCACATCTTCTTTGAAGGTGTAAGTAAATTCTAACATGATAATGTCATCTTGATCTATGGAATAGCACTGTCCAACAGAAGTATAATGCATGCCGCATAGTAATCTAAATGTTCTGGTCGTCATACTAAATACAAATAGAGGGCTTTCCTTGTGGCTCAGTGGTAAAGAATCCACCTGCCAATGAAGACACAGGTTTGATCCCTGATCTGGGAAGATCCCACAAGCCGGGAAGCAGCTAAACCTGTGTACCACAACTCTTTTGAGCCTGCACCATAGCCGCTGCTCTGCAGCAAGAGAAGCCAGCGCTATGAGAAGCTTGTGCACCGCTGCAACTAGAGAGTAGCCCCTGCTCACCTAAACTAGAGCAAAGCCCGCACGCAGCTACAAAGACCCAGCACAGCCAAAACTAAATAAATATTTTTTTTAAGAGAGTAGGGTTTTTTTTTTCTTATTTAAGAAGAAAGGTGAAAAATCTACCCCAGAAAGAAAATACTGGCGTTATTTTACCTTTCCTGTCTCTTAAAAAAATTCCCTTTGTAAAGTCCAGCATATTTACAATGGTTTTGCTTTCTGGTTTCAAGAGAAGTGCTATTACAGGATCTTTGGAACTATGTTTGCTTTTATACTTAATTTTCAAATCTGTTTTACATTTGAAATGATTTTACATTTGAAATGAGAGGAAATGAGAGGAAATACTTGCTTTTATACTTAATTTTCAAATCTATTTTGCATTTGAAATGAGAGGGAAGGAAAGAGTAAACAAGTTTTTTTTTTTTACTGTTTTAAGGCATTTAATCATCTGGTTGATGACCTTTTAGACTTAACTGAGCTCTGTATTTTTTACAGGTCTCTGAATCTGACTTTATTGCTGTCAGTGGATCAAGGCCCTAACTCCACCTTTCCACTTATTAAGTGTCAAAATAGGATATTTAAGTTGACTCGGAATTCTTCTCCAGTACTAAGCTCAGTGCCATATGAAGTAGGATCAGAGGTAAAAAGAATCAAGTTGAGTGTTGATAGTAAAGAAGAGAAAGAGAAAAGCTTTGTTTGTGAACCACCCTTGAAGAAAGAGCATGTACAGATGATTACAGCTGTAACAGCTCTTCCGCCACTTTTAACATTCAGTAATTTTTGTTGCATTGTGCTGCTACAAATGAGAGAGAATGGTAACTCTTCTGAAGCTCATTATGTTCAATGTGGCAGAATTTTTTTAAGTTTAGAAGATCTTTCAAGTGGGAAATACGTGCTGACATTTCCAGAGAGGAAACCTATAGGTAATTTTTGTGGGTCCTTTTTAATCATATACCTAATTGAATCAGAAAATTTTAAGAACTTCTTTTATGTGATCCTGGACAGAGTCTAATGACAGTGCTTGTGATGTTTTTGACGTAGAACACATGGAAGATCTCTTTACACTTCTTGCAACATGGCCCAGAGCTGGTTTTCAAATCACGTCACCCATGTTCGTTCTGACTTCAGTGAGGCTATGGCTCTTAGAACACATGAAGTGTGAAGTCATCAAAGAATTTCCAGAAATTTGCTTTTGCAAAAGGCCAGGAAGTTTCTATGGGACACTCTTTAATTGGAAACAAAGAACACCATTTGAAGGAATTTTAGTAGTCTATTCCAGGTATTTCACGTAAAATTGGAATTGGTCCAGGGAAGTGTGTGTGTGTGTGTGTGTGTGTGTGTGTGTGCCATTGTAGGGCATGTCGGGAAGTGTGTGTGTGTGTGTGTGTGTGTGTGTGTGTGTGTGTGTGTGCGCCATTGTAGGGCATGTCCAGGTCATCACCTGGTACAAGGTGAATAAACAGGTGGTCTCATTTAGAAACCAAAGCTGTTTTAATTATGTTTGTTTTTGGTTTTTTGGTGGGGTTGATTAGGTAGGGCCTAATAATTTTAGGATTTGCCTTCGCTCCCCCACAATGGAATTTTACAAATATAATTTTGATTTCATGACTCAGAGAAAAACTTTAATCAGGGAGCAACCTAATCAGGTTATTAGTCAGTAGCGAGGCCTGGTGTGCTGCGGTTCATAGGGTCGCAAAGAGTCGGACACGACTGAGCAACTGAACTGAACTGCACTGAGTTGGTTAAGAGATGTATACAGTTGTTCCTCTGTATCCACAGAGGATTGGTTCCAGGACTGTGATGGACAGCAAAATCCATGGATGCTGAAGTTCCTTTTATAAGCTGGCTTAGTACGGTCTGCCTTCCATATCCATGAGTTCCATATCCACAGATTCAACCAACCACAGGGCTGGCTGTATCTGATTACTACTGTCTGAATTGTATCAGTGACCACCTGCACGCATTATAGGTTCTATTCATTACTAGAGGATGTAGAAATGAGTGGTAACTGATTATTACAATATGTTGTACATGACCATTTTGCACTAAGTTTGGTAATATTGTGTTTGTTTTTTTTTATTCCAGGAATCAAACAGTTTTGTTCCAGTGCCTTCATGATCTCAGCACAGTTCTCCCTGTGAACAGTTTCTTCAAATATCTAGAGTTAGAAAGTGAGGATTTTCTAGCAGGTCATTTGGCAGTAGCTTTGGAGAAGGAATTGGTCACCTTTGGTTCTCCTTCTTCTGCCCTAGTGAAGGTTGAAACGAGCTTGGTGCAGAATTGTGAAGTAAGCAAAGAAAAGAGTAGTGATAATGTGGCTGCTTTATCAGACATAAAGGAAAGCATCCATCGCTACAGAAAAGAACTTCAGAGAGAAAAGGAGCAAATGTTGGGGACGAACTTAAAAGTGAGTGCTGCTCTTTACAGAGAAATGACTTTAAAATTAGCTGAAGTTCAGCTGAAATCAGACCTTGCTGCCAAGCAACTGACAGATTTATAATTATATTCTCAGTTTGATTATATTTTAGAATATTTTTCCCTGCCATAGTGCTTTGGTCCTACTTTTTCATTTTACATTATATGCCTCCTCTGTAAAATGAAGATTGAGGCTCACTGTGGAGTCTTTGGTTTTGAAGATGCATAAAATAGCCTGCCTTAGATCAGCACTTCTCACCTGGGCTCATTTTGCCTCCCAGAATGGGTAAAGGGACATTTGGCTGTAATTGGAGATACTGTTTGGTTGTCAAAAGTAGTAGTGGCGGGTGGGGAGAGCAAGAGGTGGGTGCTATTCGAATCTAGTGGGTTGAGGCCAGGGATGCTGCTAAACTTCCTACTCTGCACAGGACAACTCCACAGCAAGGAATGATCCAGCCCAAATGTGAGTACTGCTGGGGTGGAGAAATCTTGCCTTAGCGTTTCCACTTAACACGCAAGTGATTGAACGATATTTTGTTTTAAATCTTCAAAAAAAAAAACTTAAATAGTCCTTTTATTATTTTCTGCTTACTGAAATCTTGTTGTTGTTGTTATTGTTTAGTTGTTAAGTCGTGTCCAACTCTTTGCAACCCTGAGGACTGTAGCCCACCAGGCTCCTCTGTCCATGGGATTTCCCAGGGGAGAATACTGGAGTGGGTTGCCATTTCCTTCTCCAGGGGATCTTCCTGACCCAGGGATCAGAGCTGCGTCTCCTGCATTGGCAGGCGGATTCTTTACCGCTGAGCCACCAGGGAAGCACCCTAGTAAAACCTAGCATATAAAAACCAACTTCAAACAGATAAACAAGGTTTTCAGGATTCAGAAGGTTTTGTAAATATCAAGCCCCTGTGGAAATTTAAATGGCAGAGTGTCTAGGTGATACCACTAAAATGAAAATGGTGGAAACCCTTATTAAATTCAGTTTTATTAGAAAATCTCTCTGAAACTGTAAGTCTACAGGCATGTGAAAATTTGGGGGCATTTCTCTGAAAAGCATCTCTTTTAAAAGGCTAAGTATACCTCACAGGCCACTATTTTCATAAAGTTGAAAATGCCTTTAAGCTATCTGAAATTCCAACTCTTGGCAAAGCTAAAATGTAAAATCCTAACTAAAGTAACTTAAAGAATGGGACACTTTTTAGGGACTGAGAAATTTAAGTGAAAATTCTCTTTAGTTGAGAGATTTTTAAGGGGTCAAATTAGGCATTTTAAAGGAATAAAAATTCAACCTATTCTCTTTTCTTTTTGAAAAAAAATAAGATTTCTGAAATAATAAGAGAATGTCAGGAGAAGGGAAAAGACACAGAAAGATATGGGCCAAAAAGAATGTTTCTGATCCTTTTTGCTCTAAAATCTGTAAGTGGGATAGAAGTTTCTGTCCCAGTTGAAAGAAAGATGATTTTAGGAAGCAGCATTTCTCTCTAGTAGCAGTGAAGTGCTAATTTTCACCTGTGCCTCAGATGTGCTTGTCCTTAATGATCAGATGATGCAAGTGGGTTTTTACAAAGCTAGATTATTACTGTCTTGGTTTTTATGGCTGTCCATATAATATGCTACTTCTTTTTTTAGTAATCCATTGCAAATTGAGATAGCACTTTATAACTCTACTTATATGAAATTTCAATGAAAAATGTTTCAGACTTTCTGGAAATGGAAATATGATAATTTCAGGATTAATTGTGGAAATCTGGAAGCAGTATGTTTCCATAGATGTAATGAAGCTTCCCATGACATGTCCTGAAAGAACAACCAGGTAGAAAATATAGGAACTAAGTTGTAAAATGGAGGCTGCCAAAAAGCTAAACAGAATTTAATTATAATAGTTTATGTGTAGAAAAGCTGGAATATTTTTTAAAAGCATGTTTATTTTTTATTTATAAAGCGACTAAAAGTTATTAATCTGTGTGTATCAAATAACCTCTTTACAAGTGAGCTTTGTACTCCAGTATAACTTTTCTACATACTACAGACTAGAAAGGCCAAAGTTTGAGGAAATGACGCCCTTGGCTGTGCTCTCATGATTCAGTTGTGTTTGCCTCTGTAATAATCATATTCCTTTGACCACTTCATCAGGAATCTGAGATTCCCCTCGGAAACCTGTCCTCCCAAAAGGAAACCCTCCTGCATTGTTGGTGGGAATGTAAATTGGTGCAGCCATTATGGAGAATAGTATGGAGATTCCTTACAAAAACAACATACAGTTACCATAATGATCCAGCAGTCCCTCTCTTGGGCATATATCAGGCACCTACTGTCTCCTCACCATGCAGTTTTTCTTGTACTACAGATGTCAGCAGCTTTACGGGACAAAAGTGCCTGTATGCATAACTAGAGGTCAACATAATCGTCCTGAGCAAGGAAACTTCTTTAGCATCTTTAACTTCACCTTGGATTATCCATTTCCCCACAGTATCAGTCACTTACCCCCAAAGTATAAGCAGTGTTAGGGACCAGCAAAACATACTTCTAGTAACCAGCCAAGGCATTTAGCACGAGATACCGAGTCTATCAGGAGTAGGAGGCAGATGTCATGTGGTTGACTGCATGTTCCACATCGATTTCCTCCTTTTCTCGTACCAGAACTCTCATTTTGCTCAGGAAATTTCCTTCCCACTAATCACGTGACTGGGGAAGTGGACTCCATCCCCAGTCTTGACAGTCAGCAAAACTTTGAGAGAAAGTGACCATGAGTTCATGTGTTGGGCCCAAGAAGAGGAGATGGGGAATTGTTGTGCAGACTGGTCTGGTGTTTCCTGAAGCCGGTGCCACCTGGAAGGGGAAATAATTAGCCTGGAACTATAAATAGTAGGAAAGCGGATTACATAAAATTTTGGAAAAGAGTTGAGGAAAACTGTAATCTACACTTGAGTACTAGTTTTTTTATAGTATGCCATGCTGGAAAATAGTAGTAGCTAACATTTATGTACCACTGTGTATCGGACACTGATTTGACTGCTTAGTCCATATGATCCTTACAACCCTCTAAAACTGTGGTTTCCAGGACACTGCCACTAGTCATGTGTGGCTATTTAAATTTACATTTAAATGAACGAAAAGTAAATTAAAAATTCAGTTTCTTAGTTGTGCTAGCCACATTTCAGATGCTTGATAGCTACATGTGGCTAGTGGCTACCATTTGGACCATACAGAATAGAACATTTCCATAGTCTCAGAAAGTTTTATTAAACAATACTACACTATAAGATATCCTCTATTAACTATGTCTTATGTACAAATCAAGAAACTGAGACTCACACAGGTTTAGTCCTACACCCAAGGTCATCTGGCTAGTAAGGAACTGAGCCAAGATTGAAATCCAGTGTAGCTCTAGGACTTCTGCTCTTTCACCACTATGCTCATTGTAGTGAAAGAGCAAAGCTCGGTTTGTAATAAAGTCAGTTTGTAACAAAATGGTGCCGTGTCTTACAGTTTTATATTAACAAAATGCACTTACTGTTTAAAAAATTTACAAATGTGCAGTTCAATAAAAGTATAAATTTATTAATATTGCAATATCAGGGAAATGTGGGACATGTTATTTTTAATTTTTTTATTGAAATATAGTTAATGTACAATATGATGTAGGTTGCAGGGATATGATATGGTAATTCATAATTTTTAAAGGTTATACTCCATTTATAGTTATTAAATATAGGCTATATTCCCTGCATTGTACAATATATCCTTATAACTTGTTCTATACATAATAGTTTGTTCTTCTTAATTCCCTACTCCGATGTCATCCCTACCCCCTTCCCTTGCCCCACTGGTAACCATGAGTTTGTTCTCTATATCTGTGAGTCTGCTTCCTTTGTGTTATATATATAGTTTGTTGTGTTTTTTAGGTTCTACATATAAATGATTTCATACAGTATGTGTCCTTTTCTGTGTGTCTTATTTCATTTAGGACAATGCCCTCCAGGTCCATCCATGTTGCTGCAAATGGCATTATTTCATTCTTTTTTATGGCTGAGTAATAGTCCACACACACACACACACACACACACACACACACACACACACCCACATCTTTATCCAGTTATCTGTTGAACTGGTGTTTGTTTACACACACACACACACACACACACACACACACACACACCCCACATCTTTATCCAGTTATCTGTTGAACTGGTGTTTGTTTTGGTTTTTTCCTGGACACACACACACACACACACACCCCACATCTTTATCCAGTTGTCTGTTGAACTGGTGTTTGTTTTGGTTTTTTCCTGGACACACACACACACACACACACACACACACACACACCCCACATCTTTATCCAGTTATCTGTTGAACTGGTGTTTGTTTACACACACACACACACACACACACACACACCCCACATCTTTATCCAGTTATCTGTTGAACTGGTGTTTGTTTTGGTTTTTTCCTGGACACACACACACACACACACACACACACACACACACCCCACATCTTTATCCAGTTATCTGTTGAACTGGTGTTTGTTTTGGGTTTTTCCTGGATATACCCAGGAGTGAAATTCCCAGCTCACATGGTAGTTCTATTAATATTTTTAATTTTTTGAGAAGCCTCCATAATGTTTTCCACAGTGGCTGCACCAATTTATATTCTCAGCAGCAGTGTACAAGGGTTCCCTTTCCCCACACCCTCACCAACGTTACCTGTGTACTTGGTGATGGTAGACGTGATGACAGATGGGAGGCGATGATCCCGTTGTGGTTTTGATGCATTTCTCTAGTGATTAGTGACTCTGACAGTCTCTTCAAGTGTCTGTTGGCCATCTGCATGTCCTCTGGAAAAATGTCTATAATCAGGGCTTCTGCCTACTTTTTAACTAGATGGTTTGTTTTCTTGATATTGAGTTGTATGAGCTGTTTATATATTTTAGATATTAACCCCTTAACAATCATATCATTTGCAAATATTTTCTTCTATTCAATAGGTTGTCTTTTCATTTTATCATGGTTTCCTTTGTTGTGGGCCACGTTATCTTAAATCCTGTAATAGGTGAGTTCTTAGAGGTGATTGCTGGTCCCAGCCAGGTTTTCTCTCTTGACTATTGCCTTCACCTCTATCTGAATACTTGACTCTCTGTTTCTTATTTCATTTCAGTTATCTTTGTTAGAACCATAACTGTGTAGAATTATTGTATAATAATTTATATTTGGGAGTTTCTTAAATGAAAGTGTCAATTCTTTAAATAATCCTTAAATAACTTCTCTTTGAAACATCTCTAGAAAGTCTTGAGATTCCATGAAGTGTTTGTCACTGGCTGGTAGTCACTACAGTAGAGCTTGGAATTCCAGGAAAACTTAGCTCTTTTAGAAAACTTAACGTCTTTATTCCACATTAGTACATCACTTGAGAAGAAAAGGAGTAGGATTCTCTCTTCTTTTTTCATCCTTTGTATGCACTAATCCTTCCCAATGATATGCCTATAGAAAACATTTTGTCTCTTTCAAAATATCAATGGTGTATGAAGTGGAAGAGGATGTGGAGATCTTTCATCTACTCATGTGTTTATTGATATTTCATCGAATACGTGTCCTGCCCAAGTGTATAGGTAGCTGCTAGGAATCTAAAGATAAATATGACTCTTTGCAGCTTGAAAAAAAAACTTGCAGTCTTAATGGGAGAGACAGTGGCACAGAGCTCTATGCTATACTAATTCATAAAAGTATTCCTGGGGTCTTATGGGAATACCCTTCTGGGGCACTGTACCCAATAGGGACAATGTTTGAAAGCACGAGTTCTTTATTTTACATGACAGGACTCTTTAGGGATCTGATCAATTAAGGATATTCTGGTTGGGGTGGTTGTGGACTAAAGTGGTATTATCATATACTGGTCTTGTGCCTGATGATTCAGCGATCATCCTCCAGACATGTTGCTGTCACATTAAGAAAGGGACAGAGAGGGACTTCCCTTGTGGCCCAGTGGCCACGACTCTGCACTCCCAATGCAGGGGACCCGGCTTTCATCCTCGGTCAGGGAACTATATCCCGCCACAACTAAGAGTTCCCATGCTGCAGGGAAGATAGAGGATCCCTTGTGCCACAGCTAAGACCTGGTACAGCTGAATAAACAAACTAGAGAGTAACCCCCACTCATTGCAATTAGAGAAAGCCCAAGTGCAACAGTGAAGAACCAGCACAACCAAAAGTAAATAAATAAATATAATAATTTTAAAAAAATATGAAAAAGAAAATGCTCAGAGAGTTATATATACACAAAGAAAGAAGTTCAAACCAGAGCATTTGGCACAATAAGAAGGGATCTAAAACATTTAAATCATGCAATTTTGAAATACTTATTAATTGAAATTGATTATCTGAATTATTTACCTATGTGGTAAATGCATAATATTAAATTTGCCATCTTAATCATTTCTAAGTATACAGTTTAGTCATGTTAGGTATATTCACGTTGTTGCACAATAGATCGCTAGAACTTTTTCATCTTGTGAAACTGAAACTGTATTCATTAAGCATGAATTCTCAGTTCTCCTTTTCCTAGCCCTTGCTTTACACTAATAATTCTCAGCCGTGGTTGTTGATAAGAACCACCTAAGGACTTCTGAAGCCTCACTCCAAAGATTCTGATGCAGTTGGTCTGGGTTCTGCCTTGGGCCTTGGCATCAGTTTAAAACCTCCCGCAGTGATTCCGATATACAGCCAGAGCCAGTGCCTTAAAACAAGCAGAAAGTCAGCTTGACCGTTTCAGGGGGCACGGCTTCACAGATTTCTCTTTGTCATCTTTCTCTTCATAATGTAATATGCCATTGTTTCTCATGCTTTCACATACATACAAATAATCTGAGGATCTTGTTCAACTCTGCATTCTGATTCGGCAGGTCTCTGGGGGGGGTCCTGAGACGGCATGTCTAACAAGCTCATGGGTGATCATGATGCTGCTGGTTCATGACCATAATCTGAAAGGCAAGGTGATAAGCAACTTTATGGTATTGTTAAAGTCAGGACTTTTGTGTTGGGGAAAATGGAACTTTTCAGATATCTTATTTTCCTTCCATAAAATCCTCACAGTCTAATGTGAGGTTAGCTAACTACAAGGTCATCCGTCTCTCGCATTGTGCTTCCACTGGTACAGATTCTACACAAAAGTGTTGCCATGCATTGTCTATGTCTCAACAGCTCTGGTGATGAAAGGAAAACCAAAGAATACATTAGCTTACTCTTATTTTCTTCTTTGACATTTCCCAATTTAGATTATCTTCAATGCCTTATATCCATAATCATTGTGGAAGGGTATCTTCTCTTTCATTCCAAAGAATGAAAACTTATGCCAAATACTGAAACAATGGAAAGACATTGATTGTACAATTCCAGATGACACCTTTTATCCATTAGGTCTTCTATTAAAGGAACATCCAACACAAAACAAACTTACCAGTGGAGGAGATGTCATAGTTACTATAATTGGTGAGAGGTGTGCAAGCTTGAGATGGCTTGATTCAGCAGCTCAGCAGTATATTAAAGTATACATCTCCACACACCAGTCCATCCAGAAGGAGAAAGCTTACAGAAGAGTGAGGAACCTTCTTTTCCAAAGCATAATCTCCCCTCATGTCTTGCTGTCCACATTCAGCCCTGAAATGGCCTGTGGGCATTTGCATAGCCTGTATTGATTGGCTCAAGCATGGGTTATGAAAGGGAGGCTTACCTGCTTCCTGTTTACTACTATTTAACTGTTTTTACGTAGGCATTTGTTATGAATTAAATTGTGTCCTCCCCTCATCTCCCCCGCCCTCCCCAAGATAGATTGAGGTCCTAATCCTTAGTATCTCAGATTGTGACTTAGTTTGGAAATAGAGTTGTTACAGATGTGACTAGTTATTGTTGTTCAGTTGCTCAGTCATGTCCAACCTTTGCAACCTCATGGACTGGAGCACACCAGGCTTCCCTGTCCATCATCATCTTCCAGAGCTTGCTCAAACTCATGTCCATTGAGTCAGGGATGCCATCCAACCATCTCATTCTCTGTCATCCCTTTCTCCTCCCACCTTCAATCTTTCCCAGCATTAGGGTCTTTTCCAATGAGTTGGCTTTTCGCATCAGGTGGCCAAAATATTGGAACTTCAGCTTCAGCATCAATCCTTCCAATGAACATTCAGGACTGACTTTCTTTAGGATTGACTGGTTAGATCTCCTTGCAGTCCAAGGGACTTTCAAGAGTCTTCTCCAACACTACAGTTCAAAAGCATCAATTCTTCGTTGCTCAGCTTTCTTTATGAAGTCCAACTCTCACATCCAAACATGACTACTGGAAAAACCATAGCTTTGACTAAACAGACCTTTGTTAGCAAAGTAACATCTCTGCTTTTTAATATGTTGTCTAGGTTGGTCATAGCTTTTCTTCCAAGAAGCAAGGATCTTTTAATTATATGTCTTCAGTCACCATCTGCCGTGATTTTGGAGCCCCCCAAAAATGAAGTCTGTCACTGTTTCCATTGTTTCCCCATCTATTTGCCATGAAGTGATGGGACCGGATGCCATAATCTTAGCTTTTTGAATGTTGAGTTTTAAACCAGCTTTTTCACTCTCCTCTTTCACTTTCCTCAAGAGGCTTTTTAGTTCCTCTTTGCTTTCTGCCATAAGTTGGTGTCACCTGCATATCCGAGGTTATTGATATTTCTCCCGGCATTCTTGATTCCAGCTTGTGCTCATCCAGCTTGGCATTTTGCATGATGTACTCTGCATATAAGTTCAATAAACAGCGTGACAATATACAGCCTTGACATACTCCTTTCCCAGTTTTGAACTAGTCCGTTGTTCCATGTGAGTGGGTGTAATTTTTAAAATTGTGGAGATTAGCATAGAATTGATATCTTTTTGTTATACCATGTAAAAATGTTTTTAAAAATGGCTCCCACACCTGCATCATTTTGTAGAACAGAATATACTGATGCTAAAAATATAATCATAGAATGCACATTATTTAAACTGAATAAATTTAGTTTCATAAAAAAAACACCATGTTGTCTTAATTGTTCTCAGTCTCGTTGTGCAACACACCAATGGAAACTTAGGGACTGGCACTTGTCAGTGAATCAATGTTTAAGAATCATAGATGGGAAGTTTTGAAGGAATTTATGTGAGCATGTGGCACAGTCTGCTTTTTCTTTTACATATATGGCCCTGTTAGCTGTTTAGAGGCTGGATTGTAAGGGACAAAGAGTAGATTGTAGAGTTGCAATGAGGAGATTGTTGGAGTGGTCTAGGCATGAGATGATGAAGTATTGGTTTAAATTGGGATAAGTAGAACTGAGCCAGGCTGGGCCGGGCTGGGCCAGGCGGCCGGAGTTGCTGCTTCCTTGGTGCTTGGCTGGAGCCCACCAAGCTGTCCATGTCGGGGAGCCGGTGGCAGGGGACTCATTGGGGATGCTTGCAAGCCTGCGAACCTTGCTCTGGCGCCTCCCCCACCCCACCCCCACCTAGCCCTCATCTGCATGGGGAACCCAGGGCCTGGCCTCTCCATCTAGAAAACCTATGATCTCACCTGCTACCTGGACACCAGCTCCACAGCTTGGCCGGGACCAGTCTGAACTACCTGAGCCCCCCCTTTCAACGAGCCTGACTTCAACACACCTCAGCTGGGGGCAGAGACTCTGCTCAGGCCCTCTGTCATCCTGGAGGTGTGGCGAAACCTCAAAGACAAACCGCTGCTGACCCAGAACTATGACGCCTACAGCTACCACCTGTGCTACTTGAGTGGCCCCACCTTCAAGGCCATCACTGTCAAGCAGTGCCACAGCCGGGCCCACCTCTGCACCAGCCTCTAGGGTGTGCTGGGAGACATGTGGGTGTTGTGGCAGCTCTGGGCTACCCACTGCCCAGCCTCTGCCTGGGACTGAGCCCACCTGGGCCCCTGGCCCTGCCCACAGTGACTTCCTCCAGAAGATGGACAGCTTCTGGCTGCTGAAGGGGTTGCAGATCTGCCTGTGACACTCGGCCAAGGACTTCAGCGGGCTCAAAAAGAAGATGCAGCCTCTGGCCACTGTAGTCACCCTGCCCCTGGAGGTCTGTGACTTGTAACCTCTGACCTTCCTTTACCACCTTCTCTTTCCCCTCCCCCTTGAAACCCTGCTACCATGCTGGGAAGGAGAAACCTATACGCCAATGCTCATTGAGCCAGGAGGCCGAAGCCATGAGCCTTTAGCCCTCCTTGGACTTGGAAGAGGATGTGATTCAATAAGACCCATCCACTCCCAGCCTTCCTGACTCCTCCAGGCCTGGGGAAGAGGTGCAGTAGGCCCCATCCCATTTCCATCTGATGTGATGCTCAAAGGAGCCCAAAATGATTGGTGCAAGGCTCTCATAGCTTCATGCTTCCTGCCCACTACTTGCCAGCACCCACCCAAGCCCTCAAATGGCGCTTCCAGGAAGCATGCCTGTAGGTAGGGAGTGGGCCACCATCTCATGTACCTTTCTGGCATGAAACCTTTTGGCTGCCATCCTCTCCTTAGATGAGTGTTGCTCCGCTTACCCCCAAATAACACATCCAATTCAGGAAACACACATGGTAGCAAGTTGAAACAGGAAGAGGTGGGATTAAAAAGGGAAGAGCTGGGGTCTGCGTTGGAGGTAATACTGAAAGCAGAGTGGGAGGGACAGACCAGGCACAGGGGTCACCAAGGCAGTCAATGTCCCAGGTGGCAACCAAAAGGACATTGCTAAGGATTTTCTTGCCAGCTTCAGGACCCTTCCCCTCCACCCTCTTTCCCAGATTATGTGGGTTGTCAAGGCTGAGGAGGGCAGCCATAGCCACAGCCACAGAATTTCCTCAAAGTTTATATTGCAATAGCATTTTGAGGTGTGGGGGCAGCTCCCCCAAGCCCTAGGCCTCAGCCCCACCCACTCATGACTCTTCAGTTTATTTATTTATTTGAAGATGTTATATATTCAGTTCAGTTCAGTCACTCAGTCGTGTCTGACTCTTTGAGACCCCATGAATCGCAGCACGCAGGCCTCCCTGTCCATTACTAACTCCTGGAGTTTACTCAAACTCATGCCCATCGAGTCGGTGATGCCATCCAGCCATCTCATCCTCTGTCGTCCCCTTCTCCTCCTGCCCCCAATCCCTCCCAGCATCAGGGTCTTTTCCAGTGAGTCAGCTCTTCACATGAGGTGGCCAAAGTATTGGAGTTTCAGCTTTAGCATCAGTCCTTCCAATGAACACCCAGGACTGGTCTCCTTTAGAATGTACTGGTTGGATCTCCTTGCAGTCCAAGGGGCTCTCAAGAGTCTTCTCAAACACCACAGTTCAAAAGCATCAATTCTTCAGTGCTCTGCTTTCTTCACAGTCCAACTCTCACATCCATACATGACCACTAGAAAAACCATAGCTTTGACTAGACGAACCTTTGTTGACAAAGTAATGTCTCTGCTTTTTAATATGCTATCTAGGTTGGTCATAACTTTCCTTCCAAGGAGTAAAATATATTAGGTGATATTTATTGCCAAATTTCTATCCTTGTATTAACCAATAAAATGCTTGCCTCAGGAAAAAAATTGGCAAAGGTAAAAATGGAAAAGTATCTGGCAGAGATATTTAGAATGTATGGTCAACAGGACTTAGTTTTTGATTTGTTAATAATTCTTAAACGCAGGGGCATCACAATCACTGGAGTTGAGTGTGTATACACACACATACACATGCCTAGACTTACCCTAGACCTGAATCAGAAGGGTCAACCTGGCTGTATGTATTTTTAAAAGCTACAAGTATGAGCCTGATGTTCACCATTGGTTAAAAACCAATTCATAGATGGTCAACAGAAGGAGAGGGGGTAGCCAAGGAGTGCTCCCAGGTTTCTGAGTTAATGATAGAATGGACATGAAGCTGAGCAAACTCCAAGAGATGGTGAAGGACTGGGAAGCCTGGTGTGCTGCAGTCTATGGGGTCACAAAGAGTTGGACATGACTGAGTGACTGAACAACAACAATGATAGAAATCGTGGAAAAGAATAGCTTGAACTCCTTCAATGAAATTATTTCATTTTATGAAAACAGTATTTTATTGAATAGGCTGAACTCAGTGTAGGCAGTCTTCTTGTTTCTGGAACATCCCTATAGCTTCTTTGGCCCTTCTAATACTGAAGAGCAATCTCATTTTCAAGTATTGAAAAATTCATTCCAATCCATTATCCACAAAATGAGACTATATAAGAAAGCAAATATAGCATAATTATAGTAAGAACAAAAAAGTACCCCTAACAAGAAAGGTGCAAGACCAGAATGAAGGAAACAAATACTGCTAAAGGACCCTCCCCTCCAAAAAAAATCAATAGTGACATATCTTTTTAAATAGAAACTCAATGTCATTAAGTTGTCAGTTCTCTCTATGTTCGTTATTGGATATAATCCAGTTCCAATAAAAATACCAGTAGATTTTCTTTGAAACAAGTCATCCTGATTCTAAAGTTTTTGTGGAAAAATCTGCAAGCCCGAAAAGTCTTGAAGATTCTGAAAAAGAAAAGCAAGTGCAGAGTCATCCTACTGGTTATTAAGATGTATAGTAAAATTGCTGTTGTTCAGTCACTCAATTGTGTCTGACTCTTGCAACTCTATGAACTGTAGCCTGTCAGGCTCCTCTGCCTATGGGATTTCCCAGGCAAGAATACTGGAGTGGATTGTTATTTCCTTCTCCAGGGGATCTTCATGACCCATGGATCAAACCTGTGTTTCCTACATTGCAGGCAAGGTCTTTACCACTGAACCACCAGGGAAGCCCATATAGTAAAATATCAATGAGCAAAAATGTGTTTCTGGTATACACATAGACACACCATAATAGAACAGAAAGTTCAGAAATAGAACCAGATGCATATGAGAATATGTACATTGACAGCATTCCACTTCAGTGAGCAAAAGGTGATCTTAGGAAATCCAAGTAGCCATCTGGAGAAGACATGTGAGAATGTGCCCATTACCAGGATCAAAGTTTCAAGTATAAAAAAAGGAAACAAAAAACTAGATGAAAATAAGGGATAACTTCCAAAGATTATCTTTATTTCACAATGTCCAGAAGCCGTAACATTCAGTCATATAAAAAGAAAAACTCAAAACATCTTTATTAAAAAATAAAGTCAAAAGACAACATGGGAAAGATGTTATTTGTGATATGGCTTAAAATAAGGACTAACATCCATAATACAGAGAAGATATCTTGAAAATGGTAAAGGGAACATGTCAATAGGGAAAATGGTAAAGAAAAAACTAATGGAGAAGGAGATGCAAATAAACATTTTAACAACATGTGCAACTTAAAGCAAAAAGAAAAATGCATCCATAAAACTGGACTTTCACTAACAACTTTCAGCTCTGTGATCTTGGCAAACTTTGCAGATGTATGTGTTGTTTCAGCAAGCCTAAACCTTGAGATGCGTGCTGGAAGCAGCTTTCAGACTGGTAGGAAGTTTTGTACCTAAAATTCAAAGTCCATAAATGAAAATAAAGAGCAAATACACTCAGTGACAAAAAAGCAAACCCTGACTTTCATTTAACAGTGAAAGGAAATACATTGCCACTCTCCCACCAGACAAAACTGGATGCACTACAAAAGTCACATTTTAAAGGATTCAGAGAGCTGTGGAAACAAAGTGGATGAACTGAAATTACAGAAAATGGAGGAGAGTTGTTCCAAAATGACTCAATAATTGCCGGTCCTTTGTTTATCTCGGGACAGGCTGTAGATCACGCTTGTTCCAGGCAAAGGGCTTCTGCTTGAAGACAGAGAAGCCAGCAGCCTTTTAGCAGTTGCATAGTACTGTAATGACATTGAAATATTAAGGGGCTCTAAAGGCGCATAGTTTTCACCTTGGAATATTTTCATCATCAGTGGCTGTACAAGAAATGGAGGAGCTAGCACAAAAACTTTTAAAAGACAAATATCTGAAATATCTTTCAGTTGTGCAGTGCTGCCAGAGAGGAGCATTGCTTCAAACACATGGTGAGTTTCCCCTTAAAGATATTTCCCAAATTTTAAAGCTGCATGAAGTAGGAGGCTAATGGAGGCTGAAAACCTCTGAAAGTCAGAAATATCTGTTAGCGTCTAGGGCCAAGGAGATCTGTATTTCCAGAACCTATGAACAGAAATATACCAGAAGGAGACAGGGCCTTACAAAGTTTGCAGTATGTTCCAGATCAAGCTGAATTTCTGATTGGATTGAGTTTATTAGCTACTCACCTTAATTGCATAATAAAAGGGAAACCCTCTTTTCTGTGAAACTTCTATGGTTTTCTTATTCACACTATCTGGCACACAGTTAAATTTCTAGATGAGCAAAAAGCAAGACTGGCATTTAAGAGGAAAAAAATAGATGTGTATCCATGGATGTTACAGATACTGAAGCTAGCTTATAAGAACTCTAAAATATGTTATAGAATATATTCTAAATAGAGAATAAGGACAAAATAGATGAAAGAACAGATAATTTTAAATGATTGGGATGTCTAAATAATCAAAATGAAAGTTTAGGACTGAAAAAGGCAGTATCTAAAATTTAAAGCATCATGTATGAGTTTGACATCAGAGGGGACATGGCAGGATGTAGGATTAGTGAACTGGAATATGGGTCAATGGAAAATGCTCAAACTGAAGCAGAGGAAGAAAGAATGGAAGAAAGATTAGTGTATAAAAGACATGTAAGACCTACTCAAATGGTTTAACATTCATGCAATTCACATTCTATAGGAAAAGAGAATGAGGCAAAAGCAATTTTCGAAGAGGTCATAGTTGAGAATTTGTTTGAAACTGATGCAAGACATCAACTCAGGGACTCATGAAACAAGTAGGAAACTGCACTTAATGTGCATTAAGGAAAAACAGCTGATAAAGTCAAATGTAAAATCTGAAAAAGGGTTAGAGAAGAATACATTGCCTTCAAAAGAACAAGAGTATAACCAACAGTCAGTGTCTTATCAGAAACATTGAAACCCAGAAAGCAATGGAATTTCACCTTTAAACTGCTTATAGAAAATAACTGAGCTGAAAACTATGGATGTAGTAAAAATATGCTTCAAAAATGAAGATAACATACATACATTTTCAATCAAATACTAAGGGAATTCATTGCCAGCAGACCTGCTCTAAAATATTAAGGGCATTTCTCCAGGCAAGAACAAAATTATGCTGTATGAAAACATGAAAATTGCAGGAGAGAATGAAGAACATATTAAAAGATAAATAGCCAATATACATGAATCAATATTGTACAAAACAGTTATTGTTATGTCTTCAAATTATTTGTAGAATTAAAGTACATGACGACAGAAAAGTGATATTACCAAGATGGCAGAGCAGGACACCCAAGCCTCTGTCTCCCTCCAGAGAACAACAATGAGCAATCCACAAACAAAAATAGCTCTGGGAGTATTCAGGAGTCCACTTAGGAAGCTTCAGCACCACAGTGGACCACTAACCTGAGAATAACTGTATTAAAAAAGAGTAGGAAGAACAGCTCCATTTTGCCTGCATCATCCCAGTTCCAAGTGAACACTGG
Organism: Muntiacus reevesi; assembly: GCF_963930625.1. Classification (NCBI taxonomy): domain Eukaryota; kingdom Metazoa; phylum Chordata; class Mammalia; order Artiodactyla; family Cervidae; genus Muntiacus; species Muntiacus reevesi. Next base: position 12,655,480 of record NC_089271.1, on the reverse strand, counting down.
TCAGTGCCCGGAGGGAGCTCCCTGGCCCAAAATAGTTCCCTTTGCTGGGAAAAGAAAGGAACGAGTGATGAGTGACCAGCTTACCCAGCCTTTCAGGATACAGCACAAAAGACCTGCTTCATTTCACGCTACCCAGAGACTGGCATAGTTGTGACATCTGGAGATGGCTAGGAATATGGAAGATGGGCAGGGGCTACTAGTATCAGCCATGCAGTGGGAGTGAATGTGGTTCCCAGTGACCTGCTCTGAAAAAGACCCCAGTAGCCTTTGCCACTGAGGACCTCGACAAGCCTTGAGGATGCTGCAGACCCCTGCAGCTTTCATCACTGAGGACCTCGTCACAGGCCCCAGCAGACCTCTCCACAGAAGGTGCCAGAAACTTTCGACATTAAGGAAACCAATGGCCAGCACAGCCACCGTGGCCCCCTGCAGCTTCTGTTCCTGAGGGCCTCATTTTGCCTTTGCAGACAGACGCCAGTTGCCTGAGTCCCTTCCTGTTTTCCTCTGTCTTTGCCCGGAACTTGCTGCAGGACGTCCAGGACCCAGGATCTGCACTGGCAATTAGCCACAAAACCCACTCCAGCAATCCTTGCCTGGAAACTCACATGGACAGAGGAGCCTGGTGGGCTGCAGTCCATGGGGTCGCAAAGACTCAGGCACAACTGAGCGACTAACACACCTGTGACTGTTTGGGTGCATAATGCCAGCTTAGGTCCATGCAGTACCACCCTGTGGCTACCTGCAGCTAGCCCCAGTAGATGCATGAGGGGGTGCCAAAAGTCCAGGCACCTCAGCTGCTTGTATGCCTGGAGCTGGCCCTGCCTCCTTTGACTGGACCTTACTGCCATGCGTGTACCTGCAGCTAGCTCCTGCAGCCACATGAGGGCACATTAAATAGCCTGGAAGCCTGCAGGTACTTCTGTGTCCACCGTTGGCCCCAACCCTTGACATTGGCCCTTGTCACTGCATGTGTCCCCTCAGCTGGCCTCCACCCCCACAAAGGCACCTACAGCCAGTGTCCATAGTCGAACATGTGCACACCACCAGGCCTGGCCAGAACTAATACCAGCCCCAGACCCTCCCTTCTGAACCTGGAGGTATCACTAAGGACCCCAACATCCATTGTAGCCACCAGATACCCTGCAGCTCTCATCACAGTGGATCCTGGAGTTGTCAGTGTTGTGATCAATGGCTGACTGAGTCGAAGAGCAGCTTTGCACTGCCCCAGTCCCAGAGACACCACATGCCCCCACACTTGGCACCTCACACCACTAGACCAAATGCCACAGTATGCGCTGGCATGCCCTGACTCACAGGTGAAGGTTTTTCCTTACCAAAATCAGTCTGTTATATCTGGAAGAGGTGACTACTTTGAGTACGCAGACAGACAAGTTTACACAGATCACAATGAGTTGAGAAACATGACACGACCGAAGGAATACAGTAAACTTCCAGTAACTGATTGCAGAGAAATGGAGATCCACAAACTGCGTGACAGGTAGTCCAAAATAACTGATCTAAAGTTCAGAGAGCTATAGATGGACAATTTAACAAAAGCAAGAAAAAGATACAAGAACAAAATGAAGTTCAACAGAGAGGGAAAAAAAAAAAAAAAAAACATTAAAAAGACCAAACACATTTTGGAGCTGAGGAATATAATGATTGAAATTTAAAAATGCAATAGACAGTTCCAACAGCAGACTTGATCAAGAGGAGTGAACTATAAGACATTTCATTTGAAATTATCTAGTCAGAGGAGAGAAAAGAATGAAAAGGAATGAAGAAAGCTTACAGGACAACTCAAGCCAAATGGTATTATAGAAATCCTAAAAGGAAAAAAGAGAAAGGAGCAGAAAGCGTATTTAAAGAAATAATGGCCCCAAATGCCCCAAATCTGGGGAAAGATATGGATGTCCAGGTACATAAAGGTCAAAGGTCCTTAATCAGGTTCAACCCAACCAAGATTTCATTGAAACACTGTAATAAAACTGTCAAAATCAAAGACAAAGAGAGCATCTTTCCAGAGAAAGCAAGATCAGCAAGAGAAAAAAAGCTCATTACATACAAGAAAAACCACATTCCAACACCCAGCCCTCAACATAAGTAGGTTTCTCAGGTAGTCTCAAGATTTCTCAGCAGAAATCTTGCAGGCCAGGGAAGAGCAGGATGATATATTCAAATTGGTAAAAGAATAATCTGCCAGCCGCAAATACTTTGCCCAGCAAAGTTGAGGGACTTCCCTATAGCTCAGATGGTAAAGAATCTGCCTGCAATGCAGGAGACCCGGGTTCAGTCCCTGGGTCAGGAAGATTCCCCTGGAGAAGGAAATGGCAACCCACTCCAGTATTCTTGCCTGGAGAATCCCATGGACAAAGGAGCCTGTGGGGCTACTGTCCATGGGGTCACAAAGAGTCGGACACGACTGAGTGACTAATACACACACAGAGCAATGAAGGAGATGAAGGAGAGAGAATTACATTCTTAGGCAAACAGAAGCTGAAGGAATTCATCACAACTGGATATACTTACAAGAAATGCTAAAGGAAGTTCTTCAAGTTGAAAAGAAAAGAATGCTAAGTAGTAACATGAAATCATATGAAAGTATAAAACTTACCTGTCAAGGTAAATATATAGTCAAATTAGGAGTACACTAATATTGTAATGATAGTATCTGGCTCACTTTGGTGTAAAGGTTAAATAATGAAAGTATTAAAAATATAGCTGCAATAATTTGTTATTGGATATGCAATATAAAAGATGTAAATTGTCACATCAAAAACATTAACTGGAAAAGCAGTGTATTCTTGGTGAGAATGTAAATTGATACTTTCCTCAAAAAATTCAAAATGGAAATTTAATTGAAAATAAAAAATTCATATTATCCATCAATTCTCACTTCTGGGTATGTATCCAAAGGACATAAAATCAGTTTCTTGAAGAAACATCTGCAGTCTCATGTTCATTTCAGCATTATTCACAGCAGGCAAGATATGTCCATTGATAGATGAATGAATAAAGAAAATGTTACATATATGCAATCAAATATTATTCAGCCTTAAAAAAGAAGGAAATCCTTCCATTTGACAACATGGATAACCTGGAGGACATTATGCCAAATGAAATAAACCTACAGAGAAACAGAAATATCACATGATCTAACTTATATGTAAAATTGTTAAAGAAAAAAAAAAGAAAAGTATTGATCTCATAGTACCAGAGAGTAGATTGGTGTGTATCAGAGCCTGAAGGGTAGAGGAAAAGGAGAAGTAATTGATCGAAGGGCACAAGCTTTCTATTATAAGATGAATAAGTCCTGGGAGCCTAGTGTACAGCGTGGTGATGGTAGTTAATGTCTGCTTGAAATTTGCTAAAAGAGTAGATCATAGAAGAAAAAACTAACTACAGGGAGGTGATGGAAATGCTAGTTAGATTGTGGTAATCACTTCACAATGTATCAAAATATGTTGTACATCTTAAAATATGATTTTCATTTGAGAAAAATAAGTATATAAATGATTAAAACAGTAATATAAGATGCATTGCAACAATTACAAAGCAGTCTGGAGGGGAAATGGATTTTAAGACTGTTAGGTTCTACTGAAACAGCAATGTAAAGCAACTGTACTCCCAATTTTTTAAAAAATGAGTATTAGGTTCTAAACATATCAGGAAAATGAAAAAATAATAGTTTGTATTAGGCTGTAGTAAGCCAAAAAAGAGCATTTTATAATCTATAAGTTAAACACTGAAGATTAATAGATGTTTGGATGGCTCAGAAATTCCACTTCTAGGTACTTACTCAAATAATATATCCCTCTAAAATCTTATACACCAGTGTTTATGTGGCTTCATTATAATAACCCCTGAAGGAAAGAACCCACATGTCCTTCAATAGGAAAACAGGAACCCTATATACAAGACAGAAAAAGAGACACAGATGTATAGAACAGACTTTTGGACTCTGTGGGAGAAGACAAGGGTGCGATGATCTGAGAGAACAGCATTGAAACATGTATATTATCAAGTGTGAAACCGATCGCCAGTCCAGGTTGGATGCATGAGACAAGTGCTCAGGGCTGGTGCACTGGGATGACCCAGAGGGATGGGATGGGGAGGGAGGTGGGAGGGGGATTCAGGATGGGCAACACATGTAAATCCATGGCTGATTCATGTCAATGTATGGCAAAAACCACTACAATGTTGTAAAGTAATTAGCCTCCAGCTAATAAAAATAATTGGGAAAAAAATAAATAAAAAATCCAAAGGAGAAAAAAAAAAAGGAAAACAGGTAAACAAATTGTGGTATTGTATCCTACCATGAAATACTATTCAGGAATAAAAAAGAGCAATGATATAGATTAAGTTCATAAGCATAATAATATTGTATTGAACAAAAACATAAATGAGTAAATACTTTATGATTTTATCTATGTGAAGTTCTAGAACAGACAAAATTAATCTATGACTGAGGAAGATGTTAACTAGAAAGGGGCATGAACTTTTTGCGATGATAGAAAAGTTGTAAATCTTGATTAGAGTGATGGTTGCATAAGTATATAATATACATTTGTTAGAAACCATCAAACTATACCTTTAAAATCTGTGAATTTTATTTTATGTAAATTTACCTTGATAAAAAATTATTGCTAAAACAACTAGGGAAAGAGTAGTCAAAATGTTATTAATTAAAAAGAACACAAGTGAAAAGGGAAGAAGGAACATAAACCAGATGGGCCAGATAGAAAACAAATACAGTAGTAAGATTTTGTTGTTGTTGTTCAGTCGCTCATTTATGTTCAACTCTTTGCAACCCCATGGACTGTAGCATGCCATGCTTCCTTTCCTTCACTATCTCTTGGAGTTTGCTCACACCCATGTACATTGAGTCAATGGTGCCATCCAACCGTCTCATCCTCTGTCTCCCCCTTCTCCTGCCTTTAATCTTTTCCAGCATCAGAATCTTTTTCAGTGAGTCAGCACTTCATGTCAGGTGGCCAAAATATTGTAGATAGTATAGTAAGATAGTAGATATAAATCCAACAATATCAGTAATTGCATTTAATGTAAATGGATTGGGTATTCCAGATAAAAGACACAAGTTGTTATCGTTATTTTATATTTCTTAGTTTAGGTTTGTCTGTCTTACATATAAGAGATGCACTTTAAATAGTAAGATACAGAAAGGTGAAAAGTAAAAGTATGAACAAAGATATACCATGCCAACATTAAGCCAAAGCAAGCTAGCATAGTGATGTTAATCTTCAGACAGTAAGAATAGAATCATTTTTCAGGTTACATGTTGTCTAGAAACTGTAGAATATACCCACATATAAAGTTAACACTGAATATTTTGTGATCCCCATTTTCACAGTGAAAAACTACCATGGGTCAGGTTTGTGAGAGCATTCTTTTCAGGTGAAAAGAGCAAGCAGTGTTTTGCAGAGTCTTTAGAGGGAAACAAACTTAGAAATATAGTTAATGGGAATTTTCTAGAGTTTGTAGAACTGGGAGAGTCATTTCTCTCAACCACACACCTAGCTTTAGGAGGGCTCAGATCAAAAATTAATACTGCCAGAACCCCGTGAATTATTTGCAATGAGTATCAAGTCTTACGGTTGTTGCTGTTCAGTTACTAAATCACATCTGACTCTTTGCAACCCCATGACTGCAGCCCACCAGGCTTCTCTGTCCTTGTGGTGAAGTTTAATATTTTTGTGAACTCTGCATGGCTCATCGTGGCTTTATTTACTCTCAGCTAATCGTGTATGTTATTCTGATTTTAGAAAACAGTCCAAGTTCAAATCTGGGACCTACCACTTTATAGCCAGGCACGTTAGGCTAGTTATTTAGCCTCCAGGGGCCCACGTTTCTGTCTGCAGCTCAGCTGAGCTATGAAGAGCTGAGCTGCCAGGTGTCAGAGTAGCTGATGAAGATAGCCAGCCAAAAGAAAAGCATCGTTCAAGCATTTACTCACCTACTGTGATAGTATAAGAAAGAGCAGAGAGAGCACCAGCGACCCATGGTTCCATTTTCCACCGAGGGAGGGCCCGCTAGGTGGGTCAGCACAGGCAGAGGGGTCATCTGCCTGCTGAGGGAGGCCCACACAAGGGGCTGCTGCTGCTCTATGGACCTGGGAGTAGGGGAAGGGAGAGGGGAAAGGCTAGGAGTAGAAAAGGACTGAGTCTGAGTGGAGGAAAGTGTGTTCAAGGAGCTTAAGAAGGAGGCCTTTGAATGAAGGTGCCTGGACTTGGAAGTCAGATACAAATCAGGACACCTGCCTCTGCTTGGGTCTGGAAAATCACGTGTAAGTTTTTGGCCAGAAGCTGGACTCCTCAGTTTCGACTGTAAAATGGGGGATCATAAATGGAATGATGGGGACTTGCCTAGCGCTACAGTGGTTGGGACTCCACAATTCCAATGCAAGGGACATGGGTTCAATCTCTGGTCGGGGAGTTGGGATCCTACACTATATATGGACCAGCAAAGAAGAAAAAAAATGGCATGATACATATAAAATGTTTAGGAGAACTCCTGGTACCACATGATAAATTCTCAAGTGTCTATTATTTTAGTGTTGCTAGTGTTACCCTTGAGTTAAAACTCCTTACTTGTGATGTTGTGATATATAATAAGAAATGTGTATATATATATATATATATATATATATATATATGTGTGTGTGTGTGTGTGTGTGTGTGTGTGTGTGTGTGTGTGTGTACACTTGACCTTTGAACAACATAGGTTTGAACCTCAAGGGTCCACTTATACTAGGATTTTTTTCAATAGTAAACACTGCAGTATTACGTGATCCTTGGTTGGTTGTATCCGAGAATTCAGAAACAAGGATATGGAAGGATGACTTTGAAGAGTTAGCTCCCCTAACCCTTGCATTGTTCAAGGGTCAACTGTATTTAGTCTTCATCCTCATTTCTGGCGGGCTTCCCAGGTGGTGCTAATGGTAAAGAACACACCTGCCAATGCAGGAAACATAATGAAATGTGGGTTTGCTCCCTGGGTTGGGAAGATCCATAGGAAAAGGAAATGGCAACCCATTCTAGTATTCTTGCCTGGAGAATGTCATGGACACAGGAGCCTGGCAGGATACTGTCCACTGAGTCACAAAGAGTCGAAAGGGAATGAAGTGATTTAGCATGAACATAAGCCTCATTTCTGGCACAGAGCTCCTAAAATCTTTGGAATTTCCTATAAGTTCAGTTCAGTTGTTCAATTATATCCAACTCTTTGCAACCCCATGGACTGCAGCACACCAGAGTTCACTGTCCATCACTATATCCTGGAGCTTCCTCAAACTCATGTCCATCGAGTCAGTGATGCCATCCAACCATCTCATCCTCTGTCATCCCCTTCTCCTCCTGCCCTCAATCTTTCCCAGCATCAGGGTCTTTTCAAATGAGTCAGCTCTTTGCATCAGATAGCAAAAATATTGGAGTTTCAGGACATCAGTCCTTCCAATGAACACTCAGGACTGACCTCCTCTAGGATGGGCTGGTTGGATCTCCTTGCAGTCCAAGGGACTCTCAAGAGTCTTCTCCAACACCACAGTTCAAAAACATCAATTCTTCAGTTTTCTTTATAGTCCAATTCCACATACATACATGTCTACTGGAAAAACCATAGCCTTGACTAGACAGACCTTTGTTGGCAAAGTAATGTCTCTGCTATTTAATATGCTGTCTAGGTTGGTCATAGCTTTTCTTCCAAGGGGTAAGCGTCTTTTAATTACATGACTGCAGTCACCATCTGCAGTGACTATGGTGCCCCCCAAAATAAAGTCTCTTACTGTTTCCACTGTTTACCCATCTATTTGCTATGAAGTGATGAGAAAATGCAGAGGAACCAGAGATCAAATTGCCATCATCTGCTGGATCATAGAAGAAGCAAGAGACTTCCAAAAAAAAAACCCCATCTATTTCTGCTTTATTGACTATGCCAAAGCCTTTGACTGTGTGGATCACAATAAATTGTGGCAAATTCTTAAAGAGATGGGAATACCAGACCACCTGACCTGACTGTTGAGAAATCTGTATGCAGGTCAGGAAGCAACAGTTAAAACTGGACATAGAAAAACAGACTGGTTCCAAATTGGGAAAGGAGTACGTCAAGGCTGTATATTGTTTCCCTGCTTATTTAACTTATATGCAGAGTGCATCATGAGAAATGCTGGACTGGATGAAGCACAAGCTGGAATCAAGATTGCCGGGAGAAATATCAATAACCTCAGATATGCAGATGACACCACCCTTATGGCAGAAAGTGAAGAAGAACTAAAGAGCCTCTTGATGAAAGTAAAAGAGGAGAGTGAAAAAATTGGCTTAAAGCTCAACATTCAGAAAGCTAAGATCGTGGCATCCAGTCCCATCACTTCATGGCAAATAGATGAGGAAACAGTGGAAAAAGTATCAGATTTTATTTTTGGGGGCTCCAAAATCACTGCAGATGGTGACTGTAGCCATGAAATTAAAAGACGCTTACCCCTTGGAAGGAAAGTTATGACCAACTTAGACAGCATATTAAATAGCACAGACATTACTTTGCCAACAAAGGTCTGTCTAGTCAAGGCTATGGTTTTTCCAGTAGACATGTATGTATGTGGAATTGGACTATAAAGAAAACTGAGCAGTGAAGAGTTGATGCTTTTGAACTGTGGTGTTGGAGAAGACTCTTGAGAGTCCCTTGGACTGCAAGGAGATCCAACCAGTCCATCCTAGAGGAGGTCAGTCCTGAGTGTTCATTGGAAGGACTGATGTCCTGAAACTCCAATATTTTTGCTATCTGATGCAAAGAGCTGACTCATTTGAAAAGACCCTGATGCTGGGAAAGATTGAGGGCAGGAGGAGAAGGGGATGACAGAGGATGAGATGGTTGGATGACATCACCGACTCAATGGAGATGAATTTGAGTAAACTCTGGGAGTTGGTGATGGACAGGGAGGCTTGGCATGCTGTGGTCCATGGGGTCGTGAAGAGTCGGACACAACTGAGCAACTGAAGTGAACTGATGGGACCAGATGCCATGATCTTAGTTTTCTGAATGTTGGATTTTAAGCCAACTTTTTCACTTTCATCAAGAGGCTCTTTAGTTCTTCGATTTCTGCCATAAGGTTGGTATCATGTGTGTCTGAGGTTATTGATATTTCTCCTGGCAATCTTGATTCCAGCTTGTGATTCATCCAGACTGGCATTTCATATGATGTACTTTGCATATAAGTTAAATAAGCAAGGTGACAATATACAGCCTTGACGTACTCCTTTTCCTATTTGGAACCAGTCTGTTTTTCTGTGTCCAGTTCTAACTGTTGCTTCCTGACCTGCATACAGATTTCTCAAGAGTCAGGTCAGGTGGTCTGGTATTCCCATCTCTTTAAGAATGTTCCACAGTTTGTTGTGATTCACATGGTCAAAGACTTTGGCGTCGTCAATAAAACAGAGATTTTTTTTTCTGGAACTCTTTTGCTTTTTCAATCATCCAATGGATGTTGGCAATTTGATCTCTGGTTCCTCTGCCTTCTCTAAATCCAGCTTGAACATCTGGATGTTCGTGGTTCCTGTACTGTTGAAGCCTGGCTTGGAGCATTTTGAGTATTACTTTGCTAGCATGTGAGATGAGTGCAATTGTGTGGTAGTTTGAGCATTCCTTGGCATTGCCTTTCTTTGGGATTGGAATGAAAACTGACCTTTTCCAGTCCTGTGACCACTGCTGAGTTTTCCAAATTTGCTGGCATATTGAGTGAAGCACTTACACACCATCATCTTTTAGGATTTGCATTAGCCCAGCTGGAATTCTATCACCCCCCACTAGCTTTGTTCATAGTGATGCTTACTAAGGCCCACTTGACTTTGCATTCCAGGATGCCTGGCTCTAGGTGGGTGATCACACCACCATGGTTATCTGGGTCATGAACATCTTTTTTGTATAGTTCTTCTGTGTGTGTTCTTGCGACCTCTTCTTAATATCTTCTGCTTCTGTTAGGTCCATACCATTTCTGTCCTTTATTGTGCCCATCTTTGCATGAAATGTTCCCTTGATATCTCTAATATTCTTGAAGAGATCTCTAGTCTTTACCATTCGTTTGTTTTCCTCTGTTTCTTAGCACTGATCACTGAAGAAGGCTTCCTTAGCTCTCCTTGGTATTTTTATCTCTCTTTGCTATTTTTTGGAATTCCCTGTAAAGAGAGATCCAGTAGTGTGTTTTGCTAAGTTAATGAGGTGACCTTTGGACTGCACTTAATGATGGGGGCTGGTTGTCAGTGGAGCCATCCTTGTGATTGGAGGGTTGGAAGGTTCAGCCTTACCTCCAACACCCCCTCCCCTGTAGAGGAGGGGCTGGAGATTGAGTTCCTTTGCCAGTAGCCAGTGATTATATCAACCATGCCTACCTAATGAAGACTCCAGGGTTTGGGGAGCTTGCAGGTTGGTGAACATGTGGGAATTTGGGATAGGTGGCACCTGAAGAGGGCAAAGAAGCTCTGTGCCCTTCCCCTATACCTTGCCACAGGTGTTTCCTTCACCTGGCTGTTCCTGAGTTGTATCCTTTTATAATAAATTGGTAAGTTAGGGAGTAAATTGGAGAAGGAAATGCAACCCACTCCAATATTCTGCCTGGAGAATTCCGTGGACAGAGGAGCCTGGCAGGCTATAGTCCATGGGGTTGCAAGAGTTGGACATGAGTTAGCATCTAAACCACCAAGGAGTAAATGGGTTTCCTGAGTTCCGTGAGCAGCTCTAACAAACTCATGGAACCCAAGGAGGGGGTCATGGGAACATCTGATATATAGCTGGTTGGTAAGAGGAATAATAATTCTGTTGTTGGTTTAGTCACTAAGTCATGTCTGACACTTGCAATCCCATGGACTGTAGCCTGCCGGGCTCCTCTGTTCATGGGATTCTCAAGGAGAGAATCCTGGGGTGGGTTGCCATTTCCTTCTCTGTACAAAAGTCTAATAACTTGGGCTTGTGACTGGCGTCTGATGTGGGAGGACACAGTATAAGACACCCAGTAGTTGTCCAGAGAATTGTTTCTTGGAGGTGTGTGGAAACCACCACCCCCACACTTTGAAATTGGGTCCAAAAACCCAAGAGACTTGTAGTTGCTTATGTGTGTGTGCTCAGTCACTCAGTTGTGTCTGACTCTTTGTGACCCCATGGACCGTAGCCCTCCAGGCTCCTCTGTCCATGGGCTTCTCCAGGCAAGAATACTGGGGTGGATAGCCATTTCTTTCTCCAGGGTATCTTCTCATCCCAGGGATTGAACCTGAGTCTCTTGTGTTCCTGGGTTTCCCTGGTGGCTCAGTGGTAAACAATCCTTCTGTCAATGCAGGAGATGCAGGTTTCATCCCTGGGTCGGGAAGATCTCTTGGAGTAGGAAATGGCAACGCAGTCCAGTATTTTTGCCTGGGAAATCCCATGGACAGAGGAGCCTGATGGGCTACAGTCCATAGGGTAGGAAGAGTCAGATAGGAGTTAGTGACTAAACAGCAGCAACAACAGATAGAGCTAGTTCCTAATCTCTGGAACCTGTGTCTGTTTCAGTTATTGCAGACATGAAGAGAAGAGAAGGCAGTGTGGCCACGAGGGCAGAGAATAGAGTGATGCAGCCGAGGTCAAAGGATGCCAGCAGCCAGGTTTGTGGTAGTCTGATTCAGTAGCCAGAAGAAACTCATTCAGAAACTAATAAAATTACTGCTTATGAAGAATTAGGTGATTGAAACAGAGTTCGGAATAAGATTTTTTCATTGATGATCCTTTTATAGTATCTATTTTGTCAAACAAGATGAGTGCTTTACATTTAAAATGTAAACCATCAATCTCTCCTTTAATTCAAAGATTTCCTCTCTTCACAGCTCAGACTGGGACCCTAGTCATGCAGACCACTGTGAGGAAGGGGAGTAGACAGTATTCTGGACTTCCACTTGTTCTGCTGTGCTGGCTTGCTCCTGACGTGGAGATTCAAGACAAAGAGCTTGGCTTTAGCACAGTCTGGCTATTGGTACCTCTGTCCAGGCAGCCGGCCCAACTACAGGCTCTTCATCTCATCTCTTGTTTGCATGAGCTCTCTGGAGGCCTTCGCCCTGCCACATTCCAGGACCAAGGTGAGAATTGACTTCCTATGATTCCCCTATATCTCCTTCCCTTTGAATCTTAAAGCTGGTATGTAGTTCCCACAAGTCTTCTCAGGCTGAATAGTGCTGCCTTCTCTTCTTATATTTACATCACGAAAGGAGTTCAGTAGCTTTTACATAACAGTGAAAATGAGTTTCAAGAGTATATCACCCACCTTGGGCACTCCATTCAACATCTGCCTTAACAGGCGATCTATTACATAAGCAATCACAAAGTTCTGCCCTTTTCAATGCCAAAAAAAGGGCAAAATGTTTCCCAATTCCTTTTAATGCCAAAATGTTTCCCAATTCCCTTCATTTGCGTCGCCACCACCTTGTTCAGGCCTCGTCTTTCACCTGGATTGTTGTGGTGGCTTCCTCACATTGCCTGTTTTGTAGTGCTCTGGTCCAATTCTACATCCCAAACAGTAAGAATACTTTTTCCAAATGCAAATCAGATCTTGTCACCTCCTGGTTCAAAACAAGTCAGATGCTTCCCACTGACCTCCTAGTGAACCCCTTGACATGATTTTACAAGACCATCGTCATCTGGTCACTATGTATAATACTTCTTCAGCATTATGTGATATCTTCCTCTGCCTCCCCCACTGCTCACTAATCATTCCATTCCTTCTTTCCTAGTTCTATCCTCTTATTTATTTTCCCTTTCTTGCAAATACTAATCAATCAATATCTCTTTCTTCCTCTCTCCCTATCCAGGCTCCCCTCCCAGCCTTCCCCCGTCTTATTCCCTAGCCTGGCGTAATCTTCCCTCCATTCCTTACTGGTATACGTCCTACTTCTCCTTTGTGTCACAATTTAAAGCCAGTTGATGGGAAAAGTCTTTGCTGATCCCTTCAAGACTAGGTTAGAGTCATGTTTTATATATTCCCACAACCACTGAACTAATTTTACTGTATTGTAATACCCGTCATGTGGGAATTATAATTTCCCATCCCATTTGTTCTTTTTGGTTTGTTTGTTTCCCAACTAGAAAGGAAGCTCATTGAGGGCATGGACTTTTAAGAATTTAATCAATAGGAGGTACAGAATAAAAATGTGATCATTGGAGGTCACATACATGAATAAAACCTAATAGAATTTAATATCAAAATTAACTGAACTCTTCAATGCAAGGAAGTGGTAATAAATAGCATTTGTTAGGATGCAAATCCAATTAGACCTAGATTTTACCTCCTTGAAGGTTAAATCTAGAAAAGACAACTGAGAAAGTAGATGGCAATAATCTCAGCTGTCTAAATTTTTACATAAAGTAGTATTTTATTACTAAAATGCATTTTGTTACAGTTATATAAGATGTTAACATAAGAAGAGTTTGGAGGACTGGTATACAGGAGCTCTAAATACCAGTTTCCTGGTATACAGGAAACTCAGGGTTTCCCTGGTGGCTCAGATGGTAAAGAATCTGCCTGCAATGCAGGAGATATGGGTTTGATCCCTGGGTTAGGAAGATCCCGTGGAGAAGGAAATGGCAGCTCATGCCAATATTCTTGCCTGGAAAATTTCATGGACAGAGGAGCCTGGTGGGCTACAGGCCATGAGGTTGCAAAAGAGTTGGACACAACTGATCAACTAAGCACATACAGGAACTCAAATTTAAAAGTTTTAAAAATGCTTTTTTTGCATGAATTCTTTCCTTAGCTATGAAATCCCCTTCAAAAAAATGAATTCCACAAATACGTCAAGACAAAAGAGAACATTTTTCAAAATTAATGCTGATCTAGAAATTCAGATATAGATATTTGAAGTACCTAAAATATTCTATTCATTGCTTTACTAAAGTATAATTGTTTTGATCTGTTACAAATTTCTTTTATTGCTATAAAGATAAATGCATATACAGAAAATTGATATTTTTACCATAAGCAGCTTTGAGTCTCAAAATTCCATAATGCCTACAATGGCTAAAATATTATTTAGGTAAGAAACTGCCACATCAATTTAGTTGAAATATGCTACAATTTTACCACAATCCAGTAGTAGGTTATATGCCTCAATTACAGAAAACCCTTGAGAGAGGAAAAAAAAAAAAATCACATGTAAAGTGAAGCCCCATACTGAGGGAATAAGCTTGATAAAAGCCAGTAAAACAGGGAAAAAGACATCTATCTAATTTCATGTTTTCAATATATATGTATATTCCAAAAATGCTGCCATCTAACAAATTAACCCTCTGTCATACAGTTGACAAATGATGATGACATTTGACATGACATGGGACTTCCCTGGTGGCTCAGATGGTAAAGAATCTACCTGCAGTGTGGGAGAACTGAGTTCAATTCCTGGGTCAGAAGATCCTCCGGAGAAGGGAATGGCTACCCACTCCATTATTCTTGCCGGGAGAATTCCATGAACCAAGGAGCCTGGGGGGCCACAGTCCATGGGGTCACAAAGAGTCAGACACTACTGAGAGACTAACACACTTTCATGACATGACATAGAACATAACAGAATAAGATAAAACATTGAATGTGATATATGATATATATGACCTAATTATTTAAACAGATGATTATTCCAGAAGGTTCTCTTTTAGTCTGCTAAATTCGTGTAGTCACATAACCAGGCCATGTTAAACTAATGTCAAGTGATATTAAGTGGGGGCTTTTCTTATTGTCTGGGGTGTCCCATGAAGCCCCCAGAGCTGAGACCAACAGGTGTCAAATGTCTAGTCACTCTCTTGGTAGGTGATGACTGAATCACATAAGTGGTTGGTACAGTGCCCACCTCCTACCTCCAGCTTATTCAGGAGAAACTCAGAGAGACTTATTAGAAAAATTAGAGATTTCTCAAAATGAAAAGCAATGAGAACAACTTGATATTTTTGTTTTCTTCCTCATCAGGAAGAAAACATATTTTGTTTTCTTCTCTCTTCCTTCAAAGTTAGGTCAGGGAGGTCAAGGAGGCAACAAGAAACTCCTTTGGGGAAATGGGAGTATAGGGCTAGGAAAGAAGGAATGGGATGATTAGTGAGCAGTGGGGGAGGCAGAGGAAGATATCGCATAATGCTGAAGAAGTATTATACATAGTGACCAGATCATGATGGTCTTGTCAAATCATGTCAAGGGGTTCACTAGGAGGTCAGTGGGAAGCATCTGACTTGTTTTGAACCAGGAGGTGACAAGATCTGATTTGCATTTGGAAAGAGTATTCTGGTTACTGTTTGGGATATAGAATTGGACCAGAGCACTACAAAACAGGCAATGTAAGGAAGCCACCACAACAATCCAGGTGAAAGACGTGGCCTGAACAAGGTGGTGGTGACGCAAATGAAGGGAATTGGGAAACATTTTGGCATTGAAAAGGGCAGAACTTTGTGATTGCTTGTGTAATAGATCACATGTTAAGATAGATACTGAATGGAGTGCCCAAGGTGGGTGATACCCTTGAAACTGACGTTCATTGTTGTGTAAAAGCTACTGACTCCTTTGGTGATGTAAATATAAGAGGAGAAAGCACCTTTATTCTGTGTGGGAAGACATGTGGGAACTGCATATGTGCTTCCCAAGATTCAAAGTTAGGAAGACTTATAAACTTGGGCCAGAAAGATCTCTTCTGCAAACCAGTGGTAGAGACAGACAATGGGACCCTATAAATACAGTGAGTGAGAAAAGGGGGCTTGTGAACAGAGACCAGGGCAGGTTTTGGAGTTTATGGAGAAGGGATGGTTTAGGCATAGTCTATGGCTTTAGCTGGAGGCTTCTCCAGACCTAACCTCGCGAGCTATTACGGTACATGATGTGGCAATCCTTGTAGCTTGAGATGGGCTGTTGACTAGACTTTCCCGCAAAAGTCTACTGTACAGAACTTGTTTACAACTGCAAAATTGTGGGAGAACTCTGACAGAAAGCAGTTCTCTACTTGCTTCTCTAGAGAGTGTTTGTATGAAAAATTAATACCATACTTTGTGTCCTGGTCCCATCTCTGGAATTGGGTAAGGCCCTGGAGGCTGTGGTCAATTGTGGGGAGATGTGATATGGAGGAAGTGGACTTGCTGTTACCAGCAGGGGTAGAGCCTTGAATGTATAATTGTTCATGTCTCTATTGTCTTCTGTGATGGTGAAACAGGTGACACTGGTCCTAATTGGGTGTTAGGAGTGAAGGAGAAGGAGGAATAAAGGATGTTTCTTAGGATTTTGCTTGGGGATCTGAGTCAACAATGGCACCATTCCCAGACATGTGGAATTTACTTTCTATGTATGTCCTGTACTTGGCTAGGTTTTTATGTCTCTATCCAGACACCAGTTAGTAACTAATATTTGCATAGTGCATTACCATTTGTCAAAAGTTTTCACACATTATCAAATGTGGTGCTTTCCAGTGTCCTACAAGTTCACTGGGCAGTCCACTATTTCTCTTTATTATGATAAGGAAATTGAAGCTCAGAGAGGTGGAGTGAGTTGCTCAAGGTGGTAAGAGTTCCAACTGAATATTACCACCTGAAGATCGAATCCGGTTCTTCCAGTTCATTTGTTTGATCATTTATACATCCATTCTTTATTTCTTACAGAAATATTTACTGGATCCTTCCTAGACCAGTTACGGGTACTCTCCGGAGATACAAAGATGTGCATGAAGGTCCCTCCCTGAAGGTCTGGCACAATCAGATGTGTTCATACATAAGAAAAACACAAGTAGATTTCTCCAAAAGAGTAGAGGTTTTGTAAAGGTGCAGAGGAGTTCATGTGAATGATTTGTAGGAGATGTCAGATGAAGAGGGAAGAAAGACACATCAGGCAACTGCTTTTTCTTACTGCATGCTCTATGGTTCTCTGATTTCAGAATCTTGAATATCACGGAGAGAAGTGTGGAGTTAATGAGACTGAATTTTACCTTATATGAAAAATTTGGAAAGAAGGACTAAATTGAGGTAAAGCCTTGTTTTATGCAAATGGTTAAATTTAATGAATAAATTGTTCCTTTAAAGTTCTTTTTTAAAAAGTCAGCTATGCAATAAAAGGAATTACATTTCCAAGATTGGTAATTTTCTCTATTGTATTTCACAGTTTGAACTCAGAATACTAAACATCCCTCCAAATTACAAAGCAGAGGAAATAGAAGTTTCATAACTAACAAATGAAAAATCACAACTGTTCACCAGGGTAGAATGGAAATCTATTTGGAGCAAGTGAAAATATGGTGGTCCCGTTGATCCTTAGTGGAAAAATATTATGACATTTCTATGCAAAGAGAAGTTACAAAGTTAGACCATTCTATCCTAATTCAGTTTGAACACTATTCCTCTCCAAAATTAAATGGTATAACGTGCCATCTGTTCATATTGAATTGCATGTCTTCTGGATTTTCTTTCATCATAATTTATGTCATTTCTGTACCTCCACACCCATCTTTTTGTATCAGCTAATGGATGAGAGACCAACACTAACTTCCCTCTCCCAAGTCCTGTGCTGCCTTTAGCACTATCTCTACCATGAAGAAGATTTCTCTGTCATCCCACCTCTCCACAGCCCCATCTTCTCTTTTCCTTTTAAGATATGAATCTAATTACTTTGCTGTTGATAGTAACAGTAAGATCTTCCTTGAAGAGCATTGTTAGATGTGGCAAATGAATCATCAAGTGGAAAGAATATGATTTAGACTGACCCATCTCTGAAGCCAGAACCCTGCCAGTGACACAGGGCATGACTCTGCTGTGGACAGAGGGTATCTGAGCTTTAGTCCTGGCTGAGATCCTAACAGGGCTGTCTCCCAGGGTGGTTCACCTCACTTGAATCTAGAATGCACACACTGAGGCCTTTGTCTCAGTAAATGTTGACCAAGTGAATGAGGCCCTGGAACAGACCCCTAACCTGTCTGGTTCAGTTGCTTACCACATTGGAGACATTCCTTTGAAGGCTTCTCTGTCCCTGGAAATGAATTGATCTCTGTCACTCAGATGGTTTGATCTATTTATTTGTTGGTAAATCCTAAATTCGGAATTCATTGCTTCTCCTTCTATGTCTCCTGCCCCCTTTCCTCCCCTACCCTCCTCTTTTCTCTTTCATTCCTAACAATAGACCCTTTGCATTCCCCGGCGTTCCATCTCAAGAATCCATGAGCTCCTGGGAACTGCTGTGGACTATAATTTTTCCTGTTAATCCTCATAGAAGAGAGAATAGAGAAAAAACACAGAACAAAAACCCAAACAAAACACAAAACCAGGAAACAAAACCCAGGTCCCTCTGACTTCTTCAGCAGATGGCCCTTCTTCTGCGTCCCATCTATTCTTCAGTCCTGTCAGTTCTTGTGTTTAACAAACAGCCTCTCAGATCAACTCCTTCCCACTTCCAGCTCCAGTCCTCATTATCTCACATTTTGCTTATTACAGTGAACTGTTCCTTGGTCTTCCTGACTTTGCTTTTTTCTCTTTTGTTTTCTCTGTTTTGTTGCAGATTAGTCTCCCTGGAGATCTATTTTTATCTTGATATCTCCTTTCTTCTTGGCAAGTAGGAGAGGGTGGCACCCTTTGCTGTGCTAACTCATAGGCAGAGGCTCCCTCCAGGCACTCTGAGTCAGCCATCCAAGGGCCCTGGGTCACCTGGCTGCTCTGCTTCCCACTCCTGACACCCACATCTAGACCTGCAGAGCCTAAAGCATAGCCACTTTTAGTTTATTTAGTTTTATTTGATTTGTTTTTAAATTTAAGAACTGAAGCACTTTTGTCAATGTGGATGGGAATATTAACAGGAAATGATTTTTAGTATTTGATTAAGTTATGGGGAAACTTTTATGTATATGTATTTGCAACTGCTTGGGTAGGTGAATTCATCTTTTCAATTGTAAATTTTATAGAATCTAAGTGCAGATTATTTCTGATGAGTTTAACATCCAAATTAAGGTATGCTGTAAGTGTGGACTGCATGTTAGATTTCAGAGACTTAGTAAAAAAAAATAAAATATGACATTAATAATTTTTATATAGAGAGTACATACTGAGATAATATTTTATATGTATTGAGTTAGATAAGATATATTTTAAAAGTGAATTTAATCTGCTTTTTACTTTTTTTAATAGGGCTGCTAGAAAATTTTAAATTATACATGTAACATGTATTATATTTCTATCAGACAGTGCTAGTCTAGAACAATTGGGTCATTTTATTTATTCTGTCTTCAATTTAGATTTTTCAGGGCAGGTTAAATTTTTAATATTTCCTGTAGCCACCCCCTCCATCTTCATAAATAATTCATAACTGTTAGATAACCTGTTCGAGTGAATGATTTAGAAAATGTGATCTAGGCTTCCAGCCCCTTCTAGTGTTTTCTAACATTGTTCTCTGCATCTGGAACATCCAACTCAGATGACCTGTCCCACCCCACCTTGACCATCCTTGACCACATACCATGGGTTGATGTCTCTTATCTCTTAATTCCCAGAGCATCTAGATTTAGTTTCTACACACTCAGATTCATTGCCACCCTCCACACCACTTTGCATTGTTCTGACTTCTTACATGTAAAACTTCCCTTCTCTTCTAGAAAGTTCAATCACTGAGTCAAGCATCATGCTTTCTCTTTCATTTGACCCATCTACCAGATTTAAACTATGATTTCCTTTTTGAGCAACACAAAGGCTCAATAAGGACCAGTGCAAGAATATTCCATATAGTTGAATTGTACCCTTACTGAGTTGCCAAATATTAAACTTGGCTACTATAATAAATTAAGGAAATATATTTATAATTTTGAAGATTATACTTATACTATAAGTATATACTATACTTATTATGTTATACTTATAATTTTGAAGATTATATGTACTGGAAAAGGAGTTTTCCATGGAGTCAGCAAGCTAAGATTTTAGTTCTATTCCTGCCTCTCTGGGCACCTGACCTTGGACAAGTGTACTTCACCTTTCCAGAACTTTCTTCATATAGAAAACAGATAAGCTCTAAGATACATTGCAAATAGCATGTTTTATAAGTCTGTGATGGAAATCTTTCTCAAATGCCTTGCATACTACTCTGAGTTTTTAAAATAGAACATGCTGAGCAGAAATTAGCATTTTTTAAAATGTCAGAGTCATTATTAGGGATGTCAATTATTATACACTGACAGTCTAATGCAGCTAAGGGGTTATTGTGATGTGTATGACTGCTTACTCTCCAGAGCAGCGGTTTGTATTTGTTAATTAATGTCTGCTCTTTAATGTCCTCTTTTAATGTCATACTGTCACCTGTCACTTATTGCTAACGCTGGTCTTGCCTATATTAATACCTTCCCTGTCCTCATCCCATGTAATTTGGGATTCCTAACCTAAGGTGATGTTGGGAAACCCGATCCTGAGGAGCGTGTTTGACTTCTGTCTGAAATTGGGAAGTTAGTCCCTCGACAACCATTTATTGGGTCCCCTGTACCTGTGTGCAAGATGGTGCAGGGGCTGAAGAAGAAATCATTTGTGAACCATCTGCACAGTGAGAAAAGTGTCTGAGCTTCAGTGCAGAGGGTTTGTAGGCCTTTTCTTCACTTGTTAGTTTCCAACTCCTGTCCTGATGGCTGTTTCCCAGACAGGTCACCTATAGATAATAGAGGACCTAATGATAATAATGGTTAATCAACAGGGTGAAGAACTCTCATAGAAGTATGCAAAGAGACAGAACAGAACAGAAAGTCAAGATAGGTTCCATGTATGTGCTTGAACTGGATATATAAAAAAGTAGTTTCCCGAGACAGAGAGAAAAGCATGGGCTATTTAGTGTCTCATTCAGTTCCTACAAAAAACCCTTGTGAACCAGGTAGCACTATTCTCCCCACTTTATAGATTAGACAAAGAAAGGTTCTGAGATTTGCCTAAAGTCTCCATGGTAGATCTGAAAGAAAGTGTATTATCTTTGGTCTGTTTCTCCCCTTCCTTAGTACTGAGTCCTATTATATGTTAAATGATCTGAACACTTCTAGAGGTCCAGAGAAGCAAATAGAAAAGCAGTTCTCAACCGGTAGTAATTTTACCCCCCAGGGACATTTAATAGTGTCTAGAGACATTTTTGGTTCTCCAGACTGAAGTGGGAGAGATGCTATTGGTATCCAGTGGATCGAGACCAGGGATGCTGCTAAATGTTCTGCAACACAGAGCAGCTCCCAAGGATGGCCCAGCTCTAAAGATCAATAATGCCAAGGGTGAGAAACCTTGCAATAGGTAGAAAGAAAGCTTAGTCCTTCTCTACTGTGGATTGGATTAAAACGAATAATTATTTGAAGTCTGTTTTTATTTCTTTTTTTTTTTCTTGGTCACCCATACTAAAGCAAGGAACAAGTAGTAGGAAGGTGAGAAAGAGCTTGAAAATACCTGGACACATTTTTATTTTATCTTTTCTATGGAAATACGAGTAAAATCTAAAGATCTTCTACATTTCTGTAGCAAACAAAACTAATATTTGCCACTGAGATTACTCGTCTTTTCTGGGGCTGTGCTAAGGGGTGGGAGGCCTCTTCAGCACATGCCTCTTGCAGTTAGGTGTAGTCATGTGACTGAAATGGGAATTATTGGTGGAAGCCTGTTCATGATTTTTCATGCTGTCATCCTAGACCACAGCAACCATGGAAGTGTATATTGGTATGGAGAAATCATAATATCTAAGCGATGTGGAAAACTGCACCAATGGAGAACAGCAATCCCGCCCAGTCTCCAGGTCTGCTAGACTTTGCATTAGTAAGAACCAATCTTTTTTGTGCTATATTACTGAGAATTTTGAAATTATTATTGTAATGTATTCTAACTTATCCTAATACATCCAAGTTAATTAGCAAGTACTCTGGGATTCTTGAACCCCACCCCAGCCCCAGTCCCGCCAAATTTCTGGGGGTGTTGCTTCTGCCTAGGGTTTCAGGATGTATTGATATTTTACATATGGATTCATTCACATTGCTTTTTCAAATTCCAATTAGCATTGAAGTCCTAGAAAGATGTTAGTCTTTATAAAAATCCAATGAGTCGGCAGTAAGCTCCAAATGTTCTCACACATAGTTTCTGGGACTGCATGTGAAAGAGTATATTTTTTAGACTTTGAAAAATACATTTTTATGTCTGAAATGATTTTTGTTGACATTAAAATATATCCTGAATTGTGACATCTCAAGCTTGATGGCTTTTACCTACTCATTATATAAATTCCATTATGTAAGCTAGAATATAAAACCTTATTTCGTTTACCTGAGTTTCTAGATTAGAGATTGTGAAAATTCTAGGACAATGGTAATCAACCTCTCATCTGTTCCACACATTTTTTTCTCTCTTTTCTCCCTAATTTGAATCAAAACCATGTCATTATTTCTCTCACCTGTTGGAAACGGTTTACCTTTTTTGGTAAGGTAAGTCTTCAGAAACCAAAGACCAATCTTTTTAGGTTATCGTCAGTCCCTTGTAATGTTACTTTATATCTATGACCCAGCATGCTTTTTACCACCCTCCTTCTATAAGTTTATCCATTTTAACTTATATTTAACATATTTATTATTGCATTTATTTAACTGCTCAGAAGCATCTATGTACTTCATAGCACTCCTTTAACTTTACTATGAGCTATAACTGTAACATAAGGGTCAGCTGCCTATAGGAGTTTCTTCTCCTCCTTTTCCTTGGATGTCAAGTAAACTGCCCTGAATTGCAGTCCCTTGGGTGGGAGAGAATCTAACATGCTGACTAAAGACATCCAGACTCTTCCGTGCACCTGATTTTCTTGTGGTTGGTCCACACTGTGGCCTGTTCCCCTGTCACCGCTGGTCAGACAGGGCAGCACGGTCTGTGTGCACACACCCGTCAGGACAGTCAAGACGAGCCACACAACACTGCGTCACGGGCACGCCGCCTCGGAAGCGTGCAGGGGCCATCCGCATTACCGGGAACTGCTCAGTGGGTGTCTTTCTTTTCAGACTTAGCATGTCACTGTGACACTGGGCTCTCCTTCATCTTCACACTCTGCTAACAGTCTCTACCCTGCTCCTTCTCAGAGCTCTCCCTCCATCTCTCTCAAGCTCTCCTCACCCCACTCCTTTGAAGCCCAGAATCCCCCCTCTAGTATGTCCTGCACTTTGACTTTCCTAACCTTTAACTCAACCCTAGTCCAGCCTCTGTCGTTTATTTTTTATTCTGTTTATTTTTGGCCACGCAGCTTGCAGGGTCTTAGTTCCCCAACCAGGGATTGAACCCCTGCTCTCAGGAGTGAAAACATGAGTCTTATTTTTTTTTTCAATGCTCAGTATATTGTTTTATTATCAACAACCAGGACTGACTTGGATTGACAACGAATTCTGTTATATAATAGTTTCAGGAAGAATTGCTACAGAGAATTGTTTATCAAGCTAATATACTCAAATATGTAAACATCTCTCCATATTAAATTCCTTATGGAAAGCATCCCTATCTAGCAAGCTAATTACTTGCTTATTTGAGGGTACATTTTGTAATTAGAATATATTGAAAGGTTATGTTACTTTGTGGGAATCTTACTAAAATATCATGTGGATCAGGTAAATATTTGGGTGTCCTGCTTTAAATTTTGTCTAAGTGAAAGTCTTTTAGGGATATTGATCTATACATTTGGCATCAACATCTTATAAATGTCTTTATGTTACCATGTTAACCTAATCTTTCTGAGCAAAATCTTAGCTCTGGTTGGGATTTATTTCTTGGCCTGACTCTGCAAGTATCAAAACTTATTTTCAGGAATACCTGGTTTTTCGACTCCTTGTTCTAATTCTTAACCCAGCTTAGTTGAACCAAAGCATATAGCTGTATCCTTCATAGAAGCATAGAATAGCTATTTTCCAACTGATTTCAGGAAATATTACCCCAACTTGTAACTTCACCATAATTATCCAATCCTTATTTAAGAAGGATTGTCCAAAAACAGGCAGTTTATTGATTCCTTTAGATGTTTTGAAATTCATACCTTGACTGCTGAAAGCTACATTTTTATGCTACATTGTTTTGACTTTCATAAAATTGCTTTTACAAAGTTGCGTTTTATCCTCTGTTCATCTTGAAGAATAGAATACAGAAGAGTTTGGTGAAAAGAATAGAATACAGAAGAGTTTGGTGAATCCTGCTAAGAACAATGATATGTTGATAATACTCATTATTAATTATATGATGACAATTCATGAATTTGAAAGCATGAGGCTTAACCACTGCATGACCAGGGAATTCTCCTCCTTCTTTATTTGATAAACTTCAGCCAGAGATTCTGCCAAATAGAGGCCCTCTACTCTGGGTATACACACTTTGGAACCACAGGCTTTCAGATTAGTGTTTTCTTTTATCTAGCACATTGTTAGAAATGGAAGTTCCTAATTTCTAGAACAAGAAGAAAGCTATATGAGGCCTCCAGGCATTTGAGGAGCGTGAGAAGGAGTAGAGGACTTGGTGGCAAGAAAAAGTAGCATGTGAGAGCACAAGAGGCTTGTTGATCTGTAGTTGATGGGGTCAGAGTGGTCAGAATGGCCAGTGCATGGAGGCTCTTGGGAAGTATCATGTGGGCAGAAGAAAGCTTTTGAAAGAAGTGAAGGAGCAGAATGCCATGCTCAAAACTACATTCTACAAAGATCACTCTGGCTTGGGTCAGAGGGCCACAGTGTCGAGTCTAGACAACAGTTATAAGACTTTGATTGCAGAAGGAGCTATAGTGACTTCCCTGGTGGTCCAGTGACTAAGACTGTACTCCCAATGCAGGGGGCCTGGGTTCGATTCCTGGCGAGAGAACTAGGTCCCACGTTCCACAGCTAAGAGTTTGCAAGCTCAATGAAGATTCTCCATGCTGCAACGAAGATCAAAGATCGAAGACACTGAGTGCTGCACCTAAGACCCAGTATAGCCAAATAAATAAGTAAATTTTTTTTAAAAAAGAATGAACTATAAAATGAGAGGGCTGTTGCAGGACAAGGCTAGTGATGTGAAGTGGGTTTGAGAGCTATTGTGCAGTGGGATTGAAGGGGCTCTGCAACTGTGTGGGCAGATGAATCAGTGAGAGGATGGACCTGGCTTGAGCAGAAGAGGGGTGCTGGTGCCCTCTCTGAGGCCAGGTGACATGGAAGGAGGAGCACTCTGCAGGGGGCGCGGGCGGGGGAAACCGTGGCTTCAGTTATGCCCATGGTATGTTTGAGGTACCAGTACCACCCTCTCAAAGATGTTGAATCAGCAGCTGTAGACCCTCAGATACCAGCGCCCATGGACTTAGCATGCTTGGTTTTGACTGTTCTTAAGGAGCATGACAGGGCTTCCCTGGGGGCTCAGGCAGTAAAGAATGTGCCTGCAATGCAGGAGATCCAGGTTTGATTCCTGGGTCAGGAAGATCTCCTGGAGAGGGGCATGGCAACCCAGTCCAGTATTCTTGCCTGGGAAATCCCATGGACAGAGGAGCCTGGTGGGTGACAGTCCATGAGGTCGCAGAGTCAGACAGGACTTAGCAACCAAACCACCACCACCACCGCTACCACCAAGCATGACGTTGCCTACAACACAAATATATACCAGAAAGTGATGGGCGATGCCTAAGGATGAATCCCTGGTGCCTAAGGGTGAATCATGTGGCCCTGGAGTGAGACTCACACAGCTACTTTTGGGGATCAGGAGAATTCAGGAAGGATGGGTTCAGAGATAAAAGTCAGAAATGGTTGCTAGTACAGCGAGAAGGAGGAGACAATAAATACCATCTGAGCCTATGGAATCTAAGTGGACAGAGTGACATAGAAAAGCCACTCTAAAGTCAGCACTGGAGCTTGGGTGGTATCAAGACTGGAGCTGTAGGTTAGCAAAACAGAAGTGGGATCCCTTTTGCCGAACTGCAGCCTTTGATGTCTTGACTTCTTACCTCTGCTAAACTGTGTGGAGCTAAGAAGCAGGCCCTCACATTTTGAGTTTGCTCACCTTTCTTCAAGGCACCCCTTGCAATTGACAGAGGCAGGTAGTTGTTTAACAATCTGCAGGGAGATTGAGGTAATGAACTTGGAAAAGAGGATGAAATCTAACCCAAGTCAGCAGAACTATATCTGTTATGTCTGTGTGCCAAGGATGAAAAGCAAGCATGGTGTTTGAAGCCAGAAACATACTAATTTTTTACTTCTGACACTTTTTCTGATCTTAACTTTACTAATATTTACATAATATTCTCTGTGCCTTCCTCCCCTTCAGCACCACCCCCCCCACCAAAAAAAAAGCTCTGCATAAGTTTCTTCTCCTCTCCAACACTCTTCTGCCCCCAACCGCACCCCCCACCCTACCTACACATATCCAAAGTTATTACTGGGTAATTTAATTCAGAAAGGCATTTCAAAATGTAATTTCTTCATTGATGAGGAAATACATGGTGATCATTTTAAAATAATGAGTGGCAAAGGAATTCCTGAGGTCTTTAAGACAACAGATTAAACTGGAGTCTTGTTCTGCAATAACATTTGCCGGGACCAGGTTTATTGCTGAAATCCCAGTGGCATGTTTGTTTTGTCTCAGCTCCGTACATGCTCATGGCTAATCAACAGACAGGTCTCGAAATCGCTGGGTGACCTGTACATCTTGTCCCTAGGAATAAATATCACTCCCTTTGGGAGAGCTCAAGGCTGAATGAGTCATAACCCAGTCCTTTTGGTGTGTACAAAACAGTAGTTTTCTTGGAGTCAGAGGCAAATTCGTGACTGACTCTTTTCCACCAGTGCAAATGTCTTGGCTCTCAAAATGAAGCTTGGTTTTCATATCCTGGAATGAAGAGAATTTATTCAAGTCTTAGCAGGACCTCGATCTGAAGATAACAGCATTGGTGCCCTAATTTTCCAGAATTTTTTGTATTCAGTGCACGCCAAATCTTTTCTTCTTCTGAAATATATTTTCAAGGGCTATAGTAGGAACCACTGCCTGGAGACTTTAAAGGAAAACGTTCATTGATTTAACGCCTATACATTTCTTGAGTTGTTTGATTGCGTTTCAGCTTAGAAAGCAAAAGAGGGTACCGGATTCTATTATCTAATATCCTTGTTCATTTGGATGTCCTGTAGTCACATGAATTGATTTTAGCCCAAACAGAATTTGTCATCTCTCTCCAGTGTTGCTTCTCCTCCCATAATTCTTGTCCTAATAGATAGTACAGCCGCTCATGCACGTATCCAGTGCCAGTGGGAAAGAATGGGAATTATCCGAGACTCTGCTTGCTTCTTCACCAGTCTCCAAATTCTCTCATTAAAAAAAAAATATTTATTTTTACTTTTGAATGTGCTGGAACTTTGTTGCTGCTAGGGGCTACTCTCTATTTGCAGTGCTTAGGCTTCTCATTGTGGTGGCTTCTCTTGTTGCGGAGCACGAGCTCTAGGGCATATGGGCTTCAGTAGTAGTAGCATATGGGCTTACTTGCCCCATGGCATATGGGATCTTCCCAGACCAGGGATCCCCTGCATTGACAGGCAGATTCCTAACCACTGAACCACCAGGGAAGTCCTCTAGATTCTCCTGATTCTATCTCTTTAATCTCTTATTTTCTCTTCTGTGCTCCCACACCAATGTAATTAAAGTCCCCACCATGTCTTACCTGATCTAAGGTAATAGTGTTCTGTCAAACTTTCCTGCTTCCAAAAGCTTACCATCCCTGATCTCAGCAATCAGCCTTGTGGTCCTTACAAAATGACCCTTCTATGTTGCAAATCTGATTGTTTTATTACAACTTAAGACCCCTCGATGGTTTCCAATGACTACTGAGTATGTCTGAACTCTAGTGTAACTACCAAGGCTTTTCTTCTATGACCTGGTCTCTGCCTTCACTCCTTACCCCATGGTCTGACATTCTGCCCTGTGACCCAACGTTTCAGCCACATCATATGATGCCGTGCCATCCTATGACATGCCAGGCCCCATTGCCTCACCATTCCTTTAATGTATCCTGCATATTCCATTCTCTGCCTGCAGGGTCATTCCTCCTCCTCTCTGATGGGGAAACTCCTAGTTATCTTTTAAGAACATCCTATTCTTGGTAGCAGCTACCTTGTTTTTCTCGAAAGCACTCACATTACCTTACAGTAGCACTATCTGAAATTTCCTGCTTTGCTGTCAGTCTGGGAACACCTTCAGGAGAAGCCATGATCCATTTCTGTTTGACACTCTTACCTAAATAGCCAGAAAAAGAGGCTAAGACAGGTCATGTGGCCACAGTCCAAAGGTTTCAAGCACATTACCGAGCTCTGAAAGGAGAAGAAGCCACGAAGCTCTTCTTATTGTCCGTCATGCTCTTTTCTTTGTGTTTCCTAGGAACTGGAGTGTTTGCACTTTATTTTCCCTAGCAGGCACCAGTGGCCTGGGGACATAGTGTTACTAAAAAGAAGTGGAGATGGGGTGGCTGTGTTAACTGTGCAAGGCTCTAGTGGTCTTTTAGATGAAAGGGAATTTGGGAATCAGTTTTTCAAACATTTAAAAACATGATTCCCCCCCCCATCAGAAGGATATGCAGTTTTGTTATGATCTAATACACATAAACACATACACAAACATACTTTGAAAAAAACAAGTGAAGAAGACATGGTTACCTTTCCTATAGGGCAGGCATTCTGATGTTTCAGTTCTAATTAGTCTAGCCTGGTCTATTTTGTCTTTTAAACATTCTGGTTACAACCTAGCAAGTGATGTTTCAATTCTCCAGTGGGTCGGGATGCCTATTCCGAGGAACCCTGTTGCCAATGCTGCCTCTCTGTGACTCAGGTACCTGCTTGTATGTAGATGAAGACAGCCACATTCCCAGAGGCCCTGCTGACAAACAGCTGTTTGTGGGAGGGAGCCACGCATGGTTGGTGGCATCAGTATCAAAGTGAGGACGAGAATTCCTTGCAGTTTTAGAGAACGGAAAGAAATGTGCAGTGCAGCTCAATTCTGGCTCTCCCAAGATTAGAATACAGTTGCCTGATTAACGGCTCGTGAGCTCAGTCACTGGAACGGCCGACGACTGACCCTTTGGTCCTAGGGGTCTGGAAGCCTCCTCTACGGCTCCGGCAGTTGAGACCGCTTCCAGCAGCCACACCGGGCGGGGATCAGTCTCATCAGTCTTGTGCCTCTGTTTTGGTAATTTCCACTGCTGTGGTTCACTGTGCATACCAGGCTGACTGACAATTAGTGTCTGAGTATGTAAACAAAGCCCAGGCAGAATTTAAATCCCTTACTAATGAGCAGTGATGTTTGTCAAGAGAACACTGTTGTTTATTCCATTGGATTTCACCTGCAGAAATCTTGTTTGGTATTTTCACAACAACGTGAGAGGGGAAAAGGAAATGAGAGATCAAAGCAGAGGCAAACAGCGCAAAATGACAAGTAGTAGAACTTTCAAGCCAAGTCATAAATGAACTTAGTTAATCGTTAGTTAATTTAATCTAATTATTTATTAGATCAGAACATGTATCTGTTATTCTGCAAGGCACGTACAGAATGTATATAAGTTCAGTGAAAGAGGAAATTTTAGCTAGTATCTATTTTCCATGCTTCCTGTATTCATTTCCTAAAGCTGTTGTAACCAAGTACTACCAACCAGGTGACTGAAAACAACAGAAATGTGTTCCTTCGCACTGTGCAGGTGAAAAGCCTGAAATCAAGGTGCAGCCAGGCCCTAGGGGAGGGTCCTTCCTTGCCTCTTCCTGACTTCTGGAGGTCTGCGCAGTCCTTGACTTTCCTTGGCTTGTAAATGCATTGCTCCAATATCTGCCTCTGTCTTCACGTGGCATTCCCCTGTGAATCTCTGTCCCTCCAAGGTATTCGTCTCTCTGTCCCTCTCAGCACAGGGTGACAGTGTTTTTGCTGGTATAAAATGCTCAAAAATTTGTCAGTCTTCAGGTGAAAATCATAGGCGTCTGAGCCATTAGACATGAGAATCCTCCACAGACCTTTCCTGGATCACAACCTCTCTATTCCTGACTTTTGCTGAGTTGGTTGATTGGATCCATAAATCATATGTCCAGTCCCTTTAACAAACTGTTGTCCGACCACACTCTTGGTGTTCTTACACACTTTCTCATTTTCTGCTGCTCTCTGAATTGGCTGAAAAATTTCCAAATCAAGTGCTGGTCGCTTTTTGCTGATCAGTTCTTTCTCAACTTGTCCCTTTCCTTTAGCATTTTATCATAAGCAGCAAGGAGAGCACCTTTCACACTTGGCTTAGATATCTCCTCAGCCAAATATCCAAGTTGATCACTTTCAAATTCTTTCTCTAAAACTCTAGGACACAATCCACCCAAGTTCTTTGCCTCTTTTGAACAAAGATGTCTTTTCTCCACTGTGCAATAACATTTTCTTCATTTCCATCTGTGACCACACTAGAGGCACCTTTGGTGTTCGTATTTCTATTACCATTCTGTTCATGATGACACTGTGTATTCTCAGAGATCATAGAAGCTTTCTATACTGTGTTGCTCACATCCGCCTGAGCCTTCACCAGAATCACCTTTAATGTGCAGATTCCTACCAACCATCTCTTCAAGGCAGTCTAGGCTTCTTCTGTCCAGCTCCTCAAAATTCCCCAATTTCAAACAGTTTCCACATTTTCAGGTATTTGTTACAGCAACACCCCACTTCCACATACCAAAATTTCTATCTGTCAGGGATCTCCAGAGAAACAGAAGTAGTAAGATGTATACAGATAAGTTACGTGTGTGTTCGTGTGCTCGGTCATGCCCTACTCTCTGTGAGCCCATGGACTGCAGCCCACCAGGCTCCTCTGTCTGTGGGATTTCCAGACAAGATACCGGAGAGCTGCCATTTCCTCCTCCAGGGGATCTTCCTGACCCAGGGATTGAACCCAAGTCTCTTGCATCTCCTGCATTGGCAGGTGGATTCTTTACCACTGCACCACCTGGGAAGCCTATAGATATGTTAATCTGTATCTAAATATCAAATATCCACATCTATATATGTATATCTATCTGTCTATTTAGTTTCGCAGGATAGAAACACAGGCAGCAGTTGATGTTACAGTCTTGAGGCAGAATTTCTTCTTCAAGAAGCCTCAGTTTTTGCTCTTAAGACCTTCAATCCATTAGATGAGACTCAATCACATTATGAAGGGTAGTCTTCTTAAAGTCAAGTGATTATAGATGTTAGTCACACCTACAAATACCTTCATAGAAACATCTAAATTAGTGTTTGATTAAATAACTATAGCCTAGCCAAGTTGATATATAAAACTAACCATCACACCCCCAAAGTCAGACTTGGTCATATTCTGTTATGAATTATCACTAGGTATCTGATCCTTTATAAACTTGAAGTATCATTTGCTAATATGTTTATTTATGGGAGAAAGCAAAGAGGAACTAAAGAGCCTCTTGATGAGGGTGAAAGAGGAGAGTTAAAAAACTGACTTAAAACTCAGCATTCAAAAAACCAAGATCATGACATCTATGGGATGTCATCACTTCATGGCACTTCATGGCACATTTGTCACTTCATGGCAAATGCATGGGAGAAATAGTGGAAACAGTGACAGATTTTATTTTCTTGGGCTCCAGAATCACTGCAGACAGTGACTTCAGCCACAAAATTAAAAGACACTTGCTCCTTGGAGGAAAAGCTTTGACAAACCTAGACAGTTAATTAAAAAGCAGACATCACTTTGCTGACAAAAGTCTGTATAGTTAAAGCTATGATTTTTCCAGTAGTCATGTACAGATGTGAGAGTTGGACAGAAGGCTGAGCACTGAAGAACTGATGCTTTTGAAATTGTGATGCTGGAGAAGACTCTTGAGTTCCTTGGACTGCAAGATCAAACCAGTCAACCCTAAAGGAAATCAGTTCTGAATGTGCATTGGAAGGACTGATGCTGATGCTGAAGCTGAAGCTCCGATATATTGGCCACCTGCTGCGAAGAGTCGACTCATTGGAAAGGACCCTGATGCTGGGAAAGATTGAGAGCAGGAGGAGAAGGGGGCAACAGAGTTTGAGATGCTTAGATAGCATCACTGACTCAGTGGACATGAGTTTGAGCAAACTCTGGGAGATAGTGAAGGACAGGGAAGCTTTAGTGTGCTACAGTCCATAGAGTCACAAAGAGTTGGACATGGCTTAGTGACTGAATAATAACAATAAGTTTGAGGCTTCATACTTAACTAGAAGTCTCTTTTATTTGTTTTACTTTATAGCCTTCCTTTGTAATGCATATGATTTTGAAAATTCTAGGTATTAAATGCTCTTCTCTTGAGTATCAGGCCTCTATGTAAAATATACCGCTTGGTTTTTCTCATTAAGAAAGTATTTTGATTATTTAAAAAAAATTTAATGAAATAGAGTTCTTTATCAGAGGAAGTTTTCACACCCACTGGCATATTATGCAACATTAGAGCTGGTGAAGTGCAAATCACAGGGCTGTGTGCTTGCTTGCTGAAGGCTTACTATTAAGAGAGAGAAGAGTGGATGCATATGCTAGAGGGAACACTTGGCTGCCCATTAGAATTACCTGGACAGCTTAAAAAAAAATCCCAGGCTGATTAAATCAGAAGGGCTAGGGGTGGTAGGTAGTCACTCCTCCTTTCTTCAAGAGGTAAAACTTAATTTCTTCAGCTCATTGAGAGTGAGCTGGACTTAGTGACTTGCTTCTACCAAGAATATTTGGCTGCAGTGACTGTATGTGACTTCCAGTAATATTGTGTCATAAAACACTGTGAAGCTTCCTCCTGGTTTTTTCTTTTTTGAACCACATACTTTTGGAGAAACCAGCTACCACGGCCATGAGGACACCTAAGCAGTCTCATGTTATGAGACCTCCTATCAACAGCCAGCAAGGAACTGGGGCCTTTGTGATGGTTAATTTTATGTATCAGCTTGACTGGGACACAGGTGCTCAGACATTTGGACAAAAGTTATTCCGGGTGTGTCTGTGAGGATGTTTCAGGATGAGATTAACATTTGAATAGATAGACTGAGGAAAGGAGATTGCCTTCTCTAATGTGGATGGGCTTCATGCAATCAACTAAAGACCTGACTAGAATAAAAAGACTAAGAAGGGACTCCTCTTGCCTAAGTCCTTGAGCTGGGACGTACGTCTTCCTGCCTTCAGAATCAAACTGAAGCAGTTGTTCTTTTGGGGTCTCAGGCGTGCTGGCTTTTGGACTGTAACTGACACCATCAGTTTTCCTAGGTCTTGGGCTTTTGTACTTGAACTGGAACTGCAGCATTGACTCTTGTGGATCTCTGCCTTTTCGACTACAGATCTTGAGACTTCTCAGCCTCTGTAACTCTGCAAGATAATCCTCCATTTTTTATATACATTATATCCTATTGGCTCCTCTCTGGAGACTCTTGTATAGTGCAGCCTTCTGCCAGTAGCCATGTGGGAGAACCATCTTGGAAGCCCCAGTCAAGCCTTCAGATGACTGCAGCCTGAGCTGACATCTTGACTGTGGTCTCATGAGAGATGCTGAACCAGAACCCCCACCTGAGCTATTCCCATATTCCTGATCCACAGAAACTGCACGGGGTAGTAAATGTTCTTTGTTTTAGGCTACTAAGTGTTGTGGTAATTTGTTATACAACAATAGATGACTACCACACTAGGTGATTCCAAAATGCAGCCAAGTTTAAGGAGCACTGCCTTACTCTTCTGTCAGTAAAAATCACGAAATACCTGCTTTTTAGGCACTCAAAGGGATCTTGAGCACTTACTTATATTGTAAGGGGCCTGTCAAATGTCTAGGTAAAGCCACAGATCTGTAGTGCTGACTTTTCTTTGCTTCTCAATATTTTCCAGTTTCGTCCTTATGTCCAAGCAAACCCTCCCATCAGTGAGCTTCATACCTGGACCATATTACAGTTCCTTGGTCCTTGTCTCTTTGTAGTCAGAATTGATTTCCCAGCTGCAGTAATTCTGTTACCTCATGTTTGGGTGTAGACATCTTTGTGTTTGGGACAGGGCAAAAAACCCTATAAAAGACATAATATTGTTCTAAAATTTTCTGCTGATTTGAAACTTTCTTCTTGATTTTCAGAAGAAAATTCCACAAGAAAAATAATAGATGCCACTAGACACAAATTCCTTTAATTTTCTTGTCATCAAACTGCTTTTGTACCCAATCTTTCTTCTCCTCTGGCTGTTATTCTTAAAGAGATGTCCTCTTTTCATAGGCTAGTATTTCCACCTGTGCTGTGCATCACATTGTCTCGCCCTGTCTCAAGGGCAGGTCTGCATCTTCATTGCTCCCTCTCTAGTAGCTTCTCATTGAAGCTACTTGTGATTGAAGACTGAACTCTTTCCACAGCTGAACTGTAGTATTCTAGAAGGCAAGAGCAGTGTCTTGTTAATGAAGAGTCATTGAATGCATGAGTGAATGTATTAATTTTGAAAATACTGAAGCATTTAGTAGATAATAGTTACTCTTTTTCATTGTCTACCCCAAAATTTGTATTTCCTTTTCTTGAAACAAAAACTAAGATGGAAGTTATAGCCTCTTCTCCAGAGATATAGTAAAGGAAGCTAGAAAGCTGTTAAAATAGAGATGTGTCTGGTTGGTGGTCAGGTACCAATTTGGCAATCTAATGGCCACTTTATAGCATTTAAAGGTTCATATTGAAACTGAGAAGCTGGAGACCCAAGACACTCTTTCTTTTATTGCTCCCTAAGTGTTCTTGATTTCTCTTTACTTTGCCATGTCTGAAAGTCACATTCACTCAAAGAGCCTGATGAATGTTTTCCTAGAAAGTAGAGTAACAGCCATTAATAGGTGTGAGAATCACTTTGTCAGGGTGGCTACTGTCTCTCTCTTTCAGCCACACCATTTCTTACATTCTCCTTGTGGAATGTAAACTACAAGCTGGCTGCATTTGATTTTTCCATCACACCCAACACTGTACCTACTCTCTCCTCACTCTATAGGCTTTTCATGGGAGAGTCAGTCACTGCCGTGACTTAGAGAGGGTCAGCAAGACACAGAGGAAAGAATGTAAACTTTGTATTTAATAAGAGTTAGTTGAATCCTGGTTCTGCTGCTTAACTAGCTACATAGCTTTGGGGAAGTGATTTAGTCTTTTAGAATTTCAGTGTCCTCATCAGTAAAAGTAATGTACAGTTCAGAGTTGTCATGGACATTAAATGAAATAATTTTGAAAACATTTATTACGGTGGCAATTTCTTTGCCTTCTATATTCACAGATGACTTACAAATCTATATTGCCTCACTTTTCTCCTTAGATCCAAACCCATGATTGTAACTGCATATCTCAGAGGCATCTCATAAAGGCTTTTTCACCACAGTAACTCATTATCTTTCCTTTCATCCTTTCTCCTCTGTTGTTCTCTAGTTTAATTAACAGCAACATCACTCAGTCATCCAATCTAAAAACCTTTGCATTATCCTTTAGCTTTAATTTTCCTCTCCCTCAGTCTTAATCCCCAGGATCTATGTCAGTCAACAAGCTGTTGATTCAGCCTTTAAAATTACAACATGTCCTCTTCCTCCCCGCTTCTGCCTTGATTCTGACCCTGGATTCAACCTGACCCTTGATTCAACCTGGACCGTTGCCTGGTTCTATGTAAACAAAAGCATGCCTCTCATTTGATTACACACAAGATGCATTTGTAACAGTGTCCT
Source organism: Muntiacus reevesi (assembly GCF_963930625.1). Lineage (NCBI taxonomy): Eukaryota > Metazoa > Chordata > Mammalia > Artiodactyla > Cervidae > Muntiacus > Muntiacus reevesi. The sequence continues at coordinate 12,619,811 of NC_089271.1, read as the reverse complement.
TAAGGACCCCAACATCTCTTGTAACCTCTGTGGTCCCTTTACATTGTTCACCAAGGACCATGTATTGGTTGATGCTGTGGTCCCTGGTACCCAGAACCACCAAGTCACCACAGCCCCCCAGAGACAGAGTCTCTGCTTATGCCTGCACGTGGTACCTTTACCACAAGGCACAGGGTCATTGCATACACCAGTATGCCCCACCCACATTAGAGGTCTTTCCTTACTAAGGGCAGCCAGTAAAGTCTGGGAGAGATGACTGCTTCTTCAAATGTGTAGACACCTGTGGAAGTCTACTGAGATCAAAAAGATTCAGGGAAAGATTACTGCACCAAAGGAATATAGGAAACCTCTAATAACTGACCCCAAAGACATGAAGATACAGGAATTGCCCAATAAATAATGAAATAATTCTTTAAATAATTGAATAATTATTCTAAAGATGTTCAGAGAACTATAAAGCAACATAAATGATTAATTTAATGAAATCAAGAAAATAATACAAGAACAAAATTAGAAGTTCAATGAAAAGGTGGAAAAAAATAAAAGAACCTTTGGAGCTAAAAAATCAATGACTGAACCAAACTTCAGTGAGAGAATCAACAGCAGATAGGACTAAAAGGAGAAAGAATCAGTCAGTTTAAAGACAAATCATTTGAAATTATCTAATCAAAGGAACAAAAAGAAAAAAGAAAGGGAGTTTCCTTGGTTGCCTAGTGGTTATTATTCCAGGCTTTCATTGCCATGACCCGAGTTCAAACCTTGGTCAGGAAACTGAGATCCCACAAGCCACAGAGTGTGACCAGAAAAAAGAAAAGAGTGAGAAAGGAAAAAAAATGAAAAAAAGTGAAGAAAGCCTATGGTTCTTAGAGACACCATTAAAGAAATAATCTATGCATCATTGGAGTCCTAGAAGAATAAGAGAAGGAGAAAGAGGTAGAAAGCTTATTTAAAGAAATAATGGCCAAGAACCTCCCAAACCTGGGGAGAGACTTGGAAATTCAAATTCATGAAGCTAATGTTACGCTTATTTGTTGTGGAGTCTGACTCTTTGCAACTCTGTGGCCTATAGCCCACCAGGCTCCTCTGTCCATGGTATTTTTCAGGCAACAATACTGGAGTGTGTTGCTATTTCCTTCTCCAGGGGAATCTTCCTGACCCAGGGGTCTAACCTGTGTCACCTGTGTCTCCTGCATTGCAGGCAGATTCTTTCCCTGCTAAGCCATGGGGGAAGCTCATGAAACTAACAGACATCCTCAAATTTCAATCCAAATTGATCTTATCCAAGATACATTATAATAAAACTGTCTAAAGTCAAAGATGAGAGATTTTAAACAGCAGAAGAAAAAAAGATTCTCTCATGTAAGTGAACCCCGATAAGGCTATCAGTGGATCATTCAGTGGAAACTTTGCAGACCAAGAGAAAATGAAATAATCTATTAAAAGGACTGAAAGAAAAAAAAAACCTACCAGCCAAGGATAGTTTACCCAGCACGGTTGTCTTTAAGAAATGAAGGTGACGGCTTCCTTGGTGGCTCAGTGGTAAAAAATCCCCCTGCCAGTACAGGAGACAGGGGTTCAGTCCTTAATCTGGGAATATCCCACATACCACAGAACAATTAAGTCTGTGCACCACAACTACTAAGATAAAGAAAGATGGCAGAGAAGAAGGATGTGCACTCAACTTCTCTTGCGGGAACTCCAAAATTACAACTCACTGCTGAACAACCATCGACAGGAGAATGTTGGATCCCACCAAAAGAAGATAGCCCACATCCAAGGGCAAAGGAGAAGCCCCAGGAAGACAGTAAAAGTGGCAAAATCATGTTTAGAATCAAACCCCATAACCCCCAGAGATGCTCGGAGGGCTCAAACAAAACATTGTGCGCACCAGGAAATACCCACAGAGACTGAGCCAGACCTGCCTTTGAGTGTCTGAGTGTCTCCTGCAGAGGGACGGGTCAGCAGTGGCCTGCCACAGGGGCAGGAGCTCTGGGTGCAGCAGACTGGGTGTGACACAAGCCTTCTTAGAGGAGGTCACCATTAACCCCACTGTAGAGCTGCTAGAACTTACACATGGCTGGGGAAACAGACTCGTGGAAGGCACAAACAGAACCTTGTGTGCACCAGGACCCAGGAGAAAGGAGCAGGGTCCCCACAAGAGACTGACCCAGACTTGCCTGTGAGTGCCCAGGAATCTGGCAGAGGTGTGGGTCAGCAGTGACCTGCTGCAGGGCCGGGGGCACTGAGTGCAACAGTGCGTACATAGGACTTTTTGAAGGAGGTCACCATTATCTTCATTACCTCTATCATAGTTTTGTCTCAGGTCAAACAACAGGGAGGGAACACAGTCCCACCCATCAACAGAAAATTGGATTAAAGATTTACTAAGCATGGTCCTGCCCATCAGAATAAGACCCAGTTTCCCCCACAGTCAGTCTCTCCCATCAGGAAGCTTCCATAAGCCTCTTATCCTTTTCTATCAGAAGGCAGACAGAATGAAGACCACAGTCACAGAAAGCTAATCAAACTGATCACATGGACCACAGCCTTGTCCAACTCAATGAAATTATGAGCCATGCCCTGTAGGGCCACCCAAGATGGACGGGTCATGATGTAGAATTCTCACAAAATGTGGTCCACTGGAGAAGGGAATGGCAAACCACTTCAGTATTCTTGCCTTGAGAACCCCATGAACATTATGAAAAGGCAAAAAGATAGGACACTGGAAGTTGAACTCCCCAGGTCAGTAGGTGCCCAATATGCTACTGGAGATCAGTGGAGAAATAACTCCAGAAAGAATGAAGAGACAGAGCCAAAGCAAAAACAGTGCCCAGTTGTGGATGTGACTGGTGATGGAAGGAAAGTCCCATGCTGTAAAGAACAATACTGCATAGGAACCTGGAATGTTACGTCCATAAATCAAGGAAGATTGGAAGTGGTCAAACCCGGAGATGGCAACGGTGAACATCGACATTTTAGGGATCAGTGAACTAAAATGGACTAGAATGGGTGAATTTAACTCAGATGACCATTGTGTCTACTACTGTGGGCAAGAATCCCTTAGAGTAAATGGAGTAGCCCTCGTAGTCAAAAAGAGAGTCCAACATGTAGCTCTTGGGTGCCATCTCAAAAATGACAGAATGATCTCTGTTCATTTCCAAGGCAAACCATTCAATATCACAGTAATCCAAGTTTATGCCCCAACCAGTAATGCTGAAGAAGCTGCAGTTGAATGGTTCTATGAAGACCTACAAGACCTTCTAGAACTAACACCCCCAAAAGATGTCTTTTTCATCACAGGGGATTGGAATACAAAAGTAGGAAGTCAAGAGATACCTGGAGTAACAGGCAGATTTGGCCTTGGAGTACAAAATGAAGCAGGGCAAAGGCTAGCAGAGTTTTGCCAAGAGAACACACTAGTCATAGCAAATACCTTCTTCCAACAGCACAAGAGAAGTCTCTACACATGGACATCACCAGATGGTCAATACCGATATCAGATTGATTGTATTGTTTGCAGCCAAAGATGGAGACGCTCTATACAGTCAGTAAAAACAAGACTGGGAGCTGACTGTGGCTCAGATCATCAACTCCTTAATGCCAAATTCAGACTTAAATTGAATAAAGAAGGGAAAACCACTAGACCATTCAGCTACGACCTAAATCAAATCCCTTATGATTATACAGTAGAAGTGGCAAATAGAATCAAGGGATTGTATCTGGTAGACAGAATGCCTGAAGAACTATGGACAGGAGGTTCGTGATATTGTTAAGGAGGCAGAGAGCAAGACCATCCCCAAGAAAAAGAAATGAAAAAAGGCAAAATGGCTGTCTGAGGTGGCCTTACAAATAGCTGAGAAAAGAAGAGAAGTGAAAGGCAAAGGAGAAAAGGAAAGATATATCCATTTGAATGCAGAGTTCCAAAGAATAGCAAGGAGAGATAGGAAAGCCTTCCTCAGTGATCAATGCAAAGAGATAGAGGAAAACAATAGGATGGGAAAGACTAGAGATCTCTTTAAGAAAATTAGAGATACCAAGGGAACATTTCATGTAAAGATGGGCTCAATAAAGGACAGAAATGGTATGGACCTAACAGAAGCAGAAGATATTAAGAAGAGGTGGCAAGAATTCACAGAAGAACTGTACAAAATAGATCTTTATGACCCAGATAATCATGATGGTATGATCACTCACCTAGAGCCAGACATCCTGGAATGCAAAGTCAAGTGGGCCTTAGGAAGCATCACTACGAACAAAGCTAGTGGAGGTGATGGAATTTCACTTGAGCTATTTCAAATCCTAAAAGATGATGCTGCGAAAGTGCTTCACTCAATATGCCAGCAAATTTGGAAAATTCAGCAGTGGCCACAGGACTGGAAAAGGTCAGTTTTCATTCCAATGTCAAAGAAAGGCAATGCCAAAGAATGGTCAAACTACCACATAATTGCAGTCATCTCACATGCTAGCAAAGTAATGCTCAAAATTCTCCAAGTGAGGCTTCAACAGTACGTGAACCGTGAACTTCCAGATATTCAAGCTGGATTTAGAAAAGGCAGAGGAGTCAGAGATCAAATTGCCAACATCTGCTGGATCATCTAAAATGCAAGAGAGTTCCAGAAAAAAACATCTACTTCTGCCTTATTGACTACATCAAAGCCTTTGACTGTGTGGGTCACAACAAACTGTGGAACTTTCTTGAAGACATGGGAATGTCAGACCACCTGACCTGCCTCCTGAGAAATCTGTATGCAGGTCAAGAAGCAACAGTTAGAACTGGACATGGAACAACAGACTGGTTCTAAATTGGGAAAGGAGTATGCCAAGGCTGTATATTGTTACCCTGCTTATTTAACTTATATGCAGAGTACATCATGAGAAATGCCGGGCTGGATGAAGCACAAGCTGGAATTAAGATTGCTGGGGGAAATATCAATAACCTCAGATATGCAGATGACACCACGCTCATGGTGAAGCAAGTGAAGAACTAAAGAGCCTCTTGATGAAAGCGAAAGAGGAGGGTAAAAAAGTTGGCTTAAATTCAGCATTCAGAAAACTAAGATCATGGCATCTGGTCCCATCACTTCATGGCAGTAGATGGGGAAACAATTGGTACATTGAGAGAGTTCATTTTTGGGGGCTCCAAAATCACTGCAGATGGTGACTGCAGCCATGAAAATAAAAGACACTTGCTCCTTGGAAGAAAAGCTATGACCAACCTAGACAGCATATTAAAAAGCAGAGACATTACTTTGCCAACAAAGGTCCGTCTAGTCAAAGCTTTGGTTTTTCCAGTAGTCATTTATCAATGTGAGAGTTGGACTGTAAAGAAAATTGAGCACTGAAGAATTGATGCTTTTGAACTGTGGTGTTGGAGAAGACTCTTGAGAGTCCCTTGGACTGCAAGGAGATCCAACCGGTCCATCGTAAAGGAAATCAGTCCTGAATATTCATTGGATGAACTGCTGCTGAAGCTGAAGTTCCAATACTTTGGCCACCTGCTGCAAAGAGCTGATTCATTGGAAAATACCTCGATGCTGGGAAAGGTTGAGGGCAGGAGGAGAAGGGATGACAGAGGATGACATGGTTGGATGGCATCACCGACTCAATGGACATGAGTTTAAGTGAGCTCTGGGAGTTGGTGAAGGACAGGGAATCCTGGCATGCTGCAGTCCATTGAGTTGCAAAGAGTTGGACACGACTGAGTGACTAAACTGAACCAAATTGAACCACAACTACTGAACCTGTTCTCTAGAGCCCAGAAACCACAATTAATGAGCCAATATGCTGCAACTGTTGAAGCCCATGTGCCCTAGAGCTTGTGCTCCACCCAAGAGAAGCCATGTACTGAAACTAGAGAGTAGCCCACATAAAGCAATGACCCAGCACAACTAAATATGAATAAATTAATTTAAAATAAAGAAATGAAGGTAATATAAAGACTTATCACTACAGCCCCCTATATTAATGCTGAAAGGAGTTCTTCAAGCTAAAATGAAAGCTTATAAATTGAAAAGATGGCAATAGTAAGTCCTTACCTATCAATAATAAAATTTAAGTGGATTAAATTTTCCAATTAAAAGATGCAGAGAAGTTGAATGAATAAAAAAAAGACCAAACTATATGCTGCTTACAAAAGACTCATCTTCAAGGACACAGATAAGCTGAAAGTGAGAGGATGGAAGAAGTTATTCCATGAAAATAGAAGCTAAAATTGGACAGAGTCTCTATGTTTACATCAAGTGAAACAGACTTTAAGTCAAATACTATAATAGGAGATGAGGTCATTATATAATGATAAAGGGATCAATTCAGCAAGAGAATGTAACAATTGTAAATATATATCAACCCAATAGCAGAGCACCTAAATATATTGAGCAAATAGTAATATCTGAAGGGAGTAATAAGCAATGATAAATAATAAGAGTTTAATACCTTACTTTCAAAACAACCTAAGTGTCTATTGACAGATGAATGAATAAACAAAATGTAGTGTATATGTATACAATGGAATATCAGTCATAAAAAAGAAAATCTTGCCATTTGTGATAACATGGATAGATCTTAAGGGCATTATGCTAAGAGAAATAAGGGAAACAGAAAGAGAAATACTGTACAATCTCACTTATATATATGGAATCTACAAGCATTGAACTCATGGAAACAGTGTGGAATGGAAGTTATCAGGGCCTGAGGGGCAGAAGAAATTGAGAGACGTTGGTCAAAGCGTTCAAACTTCCATTTATAAAATAAATCAGTTATGGGAATCTAATATACTGCACTGTAACTATAGTTAAAAATATTGTATTTTATACTTGAAAGTCGCAAAAGTAGAGCTTTAATGTTCTCACTGTAAGAACAACAACAAAATGGTAATTACGTGAGGTGAAGAATGTGTTGACTTGCCTTATTGTGGTAAACATTTTGTAATATATACATGTTAAATCATCACATGATACACCATAGACTTACACAGTGTTATATATCAATTATATCTCAATAAAGCTGAAAAAAAGAAGGAATGAGAATTCATGTTAGAGAGACTTTCCTGGTGGTTCACTGGTTAACACTTCATGCTCCTAATGTAGGGGATGTGATTTCGATCCCTGGTTGGTTGGGGAACTAAGATCCCACATGGCGAGCAGCGCGTGACCAGAAAAGAAAAATGAATTCATGTAAGAAAAATCTAAAGTTTAATTTCCTTATCCAACAACATAGATCCTAAATGGCACATTTCCTTTTTTTAATTTACAGTATTCCAAATGGAAATGTTATTTATGACGAAGTGTCCAAATTACTTCCAACTTACTTTTTGTGTTTTAAACTCTTGACAAGTTAGAACTCCTTTTACAATGAGGCAATAGGTCTGATTTTTTTAAATGAGGCATTGATATTGAAACCCAGCCCTTGATCTCTGTTGGCCAGCAGGGTTCAGTGTATATATTCATCCCAGAAAATGGCTTACTTTCAGGAAGGACAGGTCAGCCAGGTGGGGAGGGAGAGTCAGGTTCTAACCAAAGTAGGGCATGATGACTTCCATGGAGAGCCTTGCTTTTTCTTCAGATCAAACATTCAGTGTCATGAAAAACTCTTCTCACTAATTTGTGCACATATTTCTTTTGAGATTGATGCTTTTGGAAGGAAAGTACAAAATGACAGTGTCTGAGAACAGGAGTTTTAGCAGGATATTCCTGACCCAGTTAAAGAGACTCAAATTTTAGGCAAAACTCCATGCTCCCAATTTCCTCGCAGTTCTATGACACATTTGAGTGGATGCTTTACAATTTTTAAACCTTTCCCAATAAAAAATATGAATATAAATGTAAGATTTTTAGGTGTAACATGGTTGTCATCCATTTTTTGTTTTTGTCATTCTTACCCTACAAGGAATGGAGGCTGCTCTAGAAACCAGGCTATTAAAATGTCCCTTTGTCCCTTTGAATGTGTTAACAAATGTAATTCATTCATATAAAAGAGGACATGGAATCTCAATAGCTGCCTTAGGAACAAAAGTTGTATTAACAACTGAGAGGATTATAGGAGGGTTTATCACTGCTTTAAGTATAATGAACACACAGAACATATCTTTTGACAGTCTGGGTTATAGTTTTAGCCATTGCAAGTTGTAGTTTTCTCACCCTTTCTTGAAGGGGAGCTGAAAAGCAACAGGGTTATCTCTCAGCTCCAGCACATCCACCTTCTAGGAACTCTTTATAAGATGTTTTTAGCACCCGTGTCACTTCCCTCGCCTGCTTCTAACTTCAGCCATTTCTGTGTCACACCGTTCCTTGCACGTGCAGATGTGTCACAGCAGCACCTATATTAGCTTGCTAAGGCTGCAGTAACAAAATCTCGTGAGCCGAGTGCCTTACACAACAGAAATGAATTGGCTCACAGTTTTGGAGACTAGAAATTCCAGATCATGGTGTTGACAGGCCACGCTCCCTCCAGAGGTGCTAGGGAAGGTCTGTTCCTGGCTGCTTTCCCAGGATCTGGCAGCTCCTTGGCTTGTGGCAGCAGAGCTTCCATCTTCACGTGATATTCTCCTTGTGTGCTTATTGTTGTTCTAAGTCACGTCCAACTCTTTGTGACCCCATGGACTGTAGCCCACCAGGCTCCTCTGTCCATGGAATTCTCCAGGCAAGAATCCTGGAGTGGATTACTATTCCCTCCTCCAGGGGATCTTCCTGATCCAGGGATCAAACCTACATCTCCTGCATGGGCAGGCAGATTCTTTACCACTGAGCCACTGGGGAAGCCCTATCTGTGTCCAAATTTCCTCCTTTTTCTAAGGATGCCAGTCATGCTGTATTCAGGTGTACCTAATAACCTCATTTTAATTTGATTATCTTTGTGAAGAATCTGTCTTCAAATAATGTCACCTTCTGAGGTGCTGGGAGTTAGAATTCCAACATGCAGAGTTTGTGGGGGAACACAGTTCAACCCATAGCAGCATCACACCTTAAATACACCTTGCCTTCTGTCTCATGGCTTTATCAGAGCTAAAGCTGTGGAAGCTGCTGGGCTCAGAAGGTGACACCCTTGGGGCAGTCCTCAATCAGTCAGGAACAGGACCCAGTGAAAAAATGCACCAGACTCCTCTCATTTTGATGTTTTATTCTGACAGGTATTCCATCTTTTCTCAAAAGTCCTTTTACGACTGGGTCCCAATTGCTACAATAGTAACTTTATTAACACACCCAGACGTTGACTTTCTCCCCTGTCTCACTGTTCTTTTCTCTTTCTATAACTTCTTGGGATTCCCTCAAACAAATCCCCAACACTCTGCTGACATGATCTCTTTGTCTCAAACTCTGCTTTGGGGACTATCCAAACAGCTGCTTTTTCAATCTTCAGTAGAAAAACTAAGCAATCCCCTAAAAGGTTACATCTCAAGTTATGCATGATAGTAGTGCCTCTGATTTGAGCTTCTCAGATGGCTCAGTGGTAAAGAATCTGCCTGCAATGCAGGAGATGCAGGTTTGATCCCTGGGTCGGGAAGATCCCCTGGAGAAGGAAATGGCAACCCACTCCACTATTCTTGCCTGGGAAATCCCATGAAACAGGAGCCTGGTGAGCTACAGTACATGTAGTTGCAAACAGTCAGACACGACTTAGCGACTTAAAAACAACAACAACAGTGCCTCTGATTATTATTAACTATGAAAAACTATATTTTTCTGCTCTTCATAAATGTGGCATCTTGCTAGTATGACTATAGTAGATGTGTAGAAATAACTTTATTGCTGATAATACATATTCCCATTTTGGCAGGTGAGAAAAACTGAAATTCACAGAGTATAATTGATAATACAAGAAGCTAGAAGCAGAGAGAGGACTAGAACCTAGATTCTCTGATACCTAAATTAGCATCTTTTCCCTAGTTAGTTGCTCTGTCATGTCCGACTCTTTGTGACCCCATGGACTGCAGCACACCAGGCCTCCCTGTCCATCATCAACTCCTGGAGCTTGCTCAAACTCATGTCCATTGAGTCGGTGATGCCATCTAACCATCTCATCCTCTATCGTCCCCTTCTCCTCCTGCCTTCAATCTTTCCCAGCATCAGGGTCTTTTCCAGTGAGTCAGTTCTTCGCATCAGGTGGCCAAAGTATTGGAGCTTCAGCATCAGCATCAGTCCACAAAATGAATATTCATGGCTGATTTCCTTTAGGATTGACTAGTTTGATCTCTTTGCAGTACAAGGGGCTCTCAAGAGTCTTCTGCAACACCACAGTTCAAAAGTATCAATTCTTCGGCACTCAGCTTTCTTTATAGTCCAACTCTCATATCCCACTACATGTTTAATTCCTGTTGCCAGGAATACTTCATATGTTCATAAATGTTCCTTTTAGAGGGTGTTTTACATGCTTTTTAACGTAATGGAATATAAAATTTGTAAAGACAGGGAGGATTCCTATTTATATTTGTGACAAATGGGGTACTGTCGTTTATAAAATGGATGGTGTCTATATATAATGTTAGTCCCATAATGGCACAGATTTTTGTCTGATATGTTCATTGATATGTCCGAAGAACCTGGGATAGTGTATGGCACATAGTAGGCATTTGACAAACGTTTGTTGAGTGAACAAATACCTGTAGACATGCTTGAAAGACAAGAAATAATTTTTTCTTTTTTGCCTTCTGTTACAGGACCACCTAACATCCATTAATAATAGCACTATCATACATGTCCAAGAACGTTCAACATTGTTTACATATATCTATGATCTAATTTAATCCTCACAATATCTGTGTGAGATAAGGAAACTGAGGCTTAGAGAAACTTCATAGCTATTTAATATCACAAAGCTAATGACTGACCCAATCATGTTTTGATCATGTGGCCTCTGATTAACATAACTTAGATAACTGTGTTGTTAATGCAATAGAAAATGAGGACACAAGGAGGTTTAATCTATATTCATAAATTAAGCAAAAATCTTGCAAACAAATCATTCCCTTTTCCAGGAGATCTTGCAGAACCAGGGATCAAACATGGGTTTCCTGCATTGCAGGCAGATTCTTTACCATCTGAGCTACTAGGGAAACCCAATTGAAAGGTGTATGATTCAATCCAAGATATTTCTAAACACTGAATCTGATGGAGTGTGATGACTCAACAAAAAACCAGAAAGAGCCTTTATTTCTCCTCACTGGGTTGTTGTAAGTCTGCTAGGAGTGAATTTTATTAAAGTAAAATTACTTTCATTGTCATAATTCCTTATGTTATTAAACACCACTATTAATTGTTGGTTTTCTTGGCCCAATTAATTTTTTTCTGGGAAAATAACGTTCTACCAAACAATAGCAAGCAAATAAAATCTCCTTGTGATGATTTTATAGCCTGAAAAAACATATTCCAGATATTAAGTCAAGAGTTTGGCTGTCAACTGTGTGGCTTTGACAAGTTTCTTACCCTACATTCCTCTGTGTCTGTATCATAAAAGTACTCAGCTGTTAGTGCTGTGTTATTAAATGAAATCCTGAAACCAAAATACTTTGCACAGGACCTGGCTCTTAAATGTAAATGCTTAAGAAAATATTGCCACTGCCCCGCCACCACCATCATCATATTGAAGAAAAGTCCTTTTTAAATGACATAAGACCATTATTTTTTTTTGAAGAAAGAGTGCCTTTGCTACAGTATGAATGGTTCCTCTGGGTCTGAAGATACAGCATAGGAAGTGAAACTAATCTAGATGAACTGCATTCCTTGTCAGGTGATTTAGGGCCTCGCCATCTCCTACAACATGATAGCCACTAGCCACACGTGACTCTTGAAGACTCTAAATGCAGCTAGTGCAACTGAGGAACTGAATTTTTAATTTCACTTAATTTTCATGATTTAAACTGAAACTTAAATAGCTGCTTGTTTCCAGTGACAACCAGACTGGACCGCGCTGTTTTGTTGCTGGGGATGAGACTTTGCAAACCTTTGCCAGGTTCTGCCAGTAGGGGGCACTAGAGGGAGACGTCAAAGTTGGGAGGAGAAGGCACCTGTTTTTTCCTGTCCACTTTTGTTCCTGTCAGTCAGTCACCACAGCAGTGGTTCTTCACTCTACAGTGGCAGTTGGTTTCAGTACTTGCCACACTCCTAGTAGGAGGCCCGCTTGGACCCCTCAGAGCTCATCAGGACCAGCTGGACAGTGCCCGCCCCTTCCATCCATGCCCCCAGGTCTGGGTTCCAATTCCGTGGGACTCCAAACCTTTAAATTCCAATAACTCTAACCTCTTCTATAGGGACAGGTTGCTGCTTTAGTTTCCTACCTTTCTCTTATGGTTTCTCTGACAACAGTTTAGTCAGTTCTCTAGATTAAATCTTTTCTATTAAAATACCTGGCATGCATATGACCCAGCAATCCCACTCCTGGGCATACACACCGAGGAAACCAGATCTGAAAGAGACACATGCACCCCAATGTTCATCGCAGCACTGTTTATAATAGCCAGGACATGGAAGCAACCTAGATGCCCGTCAGCAGATGAATGGATAAGGAAGCTGTGGTACATATACACCATGGAATATTACTCAGCCATTAAAAAGAATTCATTTGAATCAGTTCTAATGAGATGGATGAAACTGGAGCCCATCATGCAGAGTGAAGTAAGCCAGAAAGATAAAGAGCATTACAGCATACTAACACATATATATGGAATTTAGAAAGATGGTAATGATAACCCTATATGCAAAACAGAAAAAGAGACACAGAAGAACAGAACAGACTTTTGAACTCTGTGGGAGAAGGTGAGTGTGGGATGTTTCGAAAGAACAGCATGTATATTATCTATGGTGAAACAGATCACCAGCTCAGGTGGGATGCATGAGTCAAGTGCTCGGGCCTGGTGCACTGGGAGGACCCAGAGGAGTCGGGTGGAGAGGGAGGTGGGAGGGGGGATCGGGATGGGGAATATGTGTAACTCTATGACTGATTCATATCAATGTATGACAAAACCCACTGGAAAAAAAAAAAAGGGATTGCTTCCCACATCTTGAAAAAAAATAAAATAAAATAAAATACCTGGCATGGACCTTGCCTGATACCAGCCTCCTGGGATCTCAGTCTGTGGGTCATACTCCTGCTATTTCAGCCAAATGCAACTCCAGCCCTGGGACTTCACCTGGAACTTCACCTCTGACACAATCCAGCCAGATTTCCCCCTTTTTTCTACTAATTCCTAACCTCGCCTTTTAACCAAAAAAATTTAAGGTTTATTTTAACCATACCGCCTTCAGTTTCTGTTTTTGTTGCTTTTCTCACTGGATCTCAGCTTGTTATTCATAGTAATTTTCCATTTTCTTTATATTGGGTTTTTACTTATTACTATTTTTGTTTTGTCTTTTTATTTTCTCCTGTCTTATTCTTGACTTCCTCATTTAAAGTCTCATCTATTTCATGTATTTATCCTTCCTGTTACTTATTTTGAGTGGATTTATTTTAAAAAAGCTTTAAAATGAACAAATTAGCTTTCTTTTATTTTTAATTTATCGATTTGTCTTTGCTTTTTCTCTGTTCTCGACTTCATATATGCTTTATTTTTGAATATTATAGTAAAATACATACAACGTAAAATTTACCATCTTAATCATTTTTAAGTGCACAGATCTGTGGTATTGAATGCATTCACGTTGTTGTGCAACCATCACTGCCACCCACCCCTGTAATTCTTAACATCTTGTAAAAGGTGAAACTATACCCATTAAGCAATAACCCCATATTCTTCCCTCCCCCCAGCTCCGGGCAATCACTATTATACTTCCTATTCTTATTGCTTTGACTACTTTATGTACCTTGTATAAACGGAATCTTACAATATTTATGTTTCTGTGACTGGCTTATTACACTTAGCATAGTGTTCTCCAGGTTCATCCATGTTCCTGCAGATTGCAGAATTCCTTCCTTTTACAGGCTGAATAATATTCCATAATGTGTATATCCATTGCTCTGTCAATGGATACATGAATTGAGTCCACATTTTAGCTGTTCTGAATAATGTTGCTGTGAACAGGAGTGTGCATCATATAAGCTTTATTTATTTATTTCTGGTTGCACCAAGTCTTTGTTGCTGTATGCGGGCTTTATCTAGTTATGGTGAGCAGGGGCTCCTCTCCATTGCAGTGCATGGGCTTCTCACTGCAGTGGTTTCTCTTGTTGTGGAACACAGGCTCTAGGTGCACAAGCCTCAGTAGTTGTGGCATATGGGCTCAGTAGTTTTGGCTAGAGGGCTTAGTTGCTCCGTGGCATTTGGAATCTTCCTGGACCAGGGATTGAACCCCAGTCCCCTGAACTGGCAGGACGATTCCTATCCACTGTACCACCAGGGAAGTCCTGTTTCATATATGTTTTGAATGACTTTTCATGAAGAAAGCAAGAACTGAGGGAGTGTCAGAGGGCACCGATGAGAGAGTACTTTAAATGCTGAAGGAAATGGAGGTGTTCCTTCCTCTCACATCCTTGCGTTTAATTCTCTGACTCCCCCTAATGGAGCTCCCAGCCCAGGGAGGCATGTTCTCCCAAGAAATTCACCATATAGTGACCAAGGCCATATATAAGTTACCTCTCTTCAGAATCATAACCCCCATTTTGCCTTCGACCCATTTTCTTCAGTGAAGCATTTTGCATGCTGACCTTTCTCATCATTCAACTCACTGGGCTCTAGATCCATTATCTATGAAATATATTATCATTGGATTCGTGACAAGGCCTTCTGGTGTCACAAACGTGGAGAACTTGGCACTAAGGAGTTGGCAACCAGGGCAAGGCTAAACTCATGGTGTTCTCAGGTGAACTTGATGCCAGTAGAGGCCCGATAATAGATTATGTGGCTGCTTCTTGGACAATTTTACCCAAGTCTGCTGGCTGCCTACTAATTATGGAGCTCCTTGTTCTCACTTTCTTATCAGGGACATGATAAGGCTCTTTCAAGGTACACTTTTCCTCAGCTCCCTTCCCTTGCCACAAGGGCCTGAGAGAGACTAGATGAAACAGGCATTAGCACAAATGGGAGTTTAAAATAGTTCCTTTCCTTTGGGGGAGGTCCTTTGATTTGTCAGGTTCCATTCTTGGCAAGCAATGACAAAGGAGAAGGGCCAGACCCCACCACTGTTAGATGTAAGGTCCAAGACCCCACAACTTCCACTTTCGGGCCAGGAAAAGTCCTCTCAACATATCAAAGCTGCCAGGGCAATGTTTTGAAAAACTTTTGATTTGTTTTTTTTTTGTTGTTGTTCATTTGTTTACCATTTCCTGTTAGTAGATGCTATCTATCACCCAGGTTTCTTTGGGGACTGAAGCACCTATCCCCTCATCTGCTGGATGCCAAAGTCCCTTTTTGGGGATTGCCCTTCTCTGAAGAGAGCCACATCACAAGGGTCATGGCCCTTTCTCAGGGACAGCCACAGCCGTTGATTAGCTGATGCAATGGGAATCCCTGGCCCCCTTGCCTCGAGGCAGGACCCTTTTTTTTTTCTATTTATTTTTATTAGTTGGAGGCTGATTACTTTACAGTATTGTAGTGGTTTTTGCCATACATTGACATGAATCAGCCATGGATTTACATGTGTTCCCCATCCTGATCCCCTCTCCCACCTCCCTCCCCATCCCATCCCTCTGGGTCTTCCCAGTGCACCAGCCCTGAGCACTTATCTCATGCATCCAACCTGGGCTGGCGATCTCTTTCACACTAGATAATATACATGTTTTGATGCTGTTCTCTCAGATCATCCCACCCTCGCCTTCTCCCACAGAGTCCAAAAGTCTGTTCTATACGTCTGTGTCTCTTTTTCTGTCCTGCATATAGAGTTATCATTACCATCTTTCTAAATTCCATTTATATGTGTTAGTATACTGTATTGGTGTTTTTCTTTCTGGCTTACTTCGCTCTGTATAATGGGCTCCAGTTTCATCCATCTCATTAGAACTGATTCAAATGTTTTCTTTTTAATGGCTGAGTAATATTCCATGGTGTATATGTACCACAGCTTCCTTATCCATTCGTCTGCTGATGGGCATCTAGGTTGCTTCCATGTCCTGGCTATTGTAAACAGTGCTGCGATGAACACTGGGGTGCACGTGTCTCTTTCAGATCTGGTTTCCTCGGTGTGTATGCCCGGAAGTGGGATTGCTGGGTCATATGGCAGTTCTATTTCCAGTTTTTTAAGGAATCTCCACACTGTTCTCCATAGTGGCTGTACTAGTTTGCATTCCCACCAACAGTGTAAGAGGGTTCCCTTTTCTCCACACCCTCTCCAGCATTTATTGCTTGTAGACTTTTGGATAGCAGCCATTTGAGGCAGGACCCTTTAAGGGACCGTCTCAGTTTCAGATTGCTTCAGATATGCTCGCCTGAGACCAAGGTTGTGAAAACATTGCAGTTAACTTCTGTTTGTGCCCAAACCTGCTTTCCTCATACCTTTACGTGTGTTGCCAAGAGCACTCCTACAACCTAAGAGATCTGGTGCCAGAAATGATCTGAAGAAGCTCACTCTAAAACAACTTGGAAGGTGGGATTGTTAAAACTTTCAGTGGCAAACAGGGATAGAATGCTTTTTTATCCTGCAGCCAGTTAGGAGCGAAATTGGGGTGATGTCACAGCACAGCCCTGCCAGAAGCACTGACCTTCCAAGGGAGAAAGGGGACTGTGTCCCAAAGTTGCTACAGGAGCCAGCCAACATATGGTGTTAGGATCCAGAAGAGAACTATGGTATTGGAGCTTGAGAGTGCTGGATTCAGGAGGAGAGAGCAAAAGGTTGGATCCAGGAGAGGGTATTGATTTGGGAGCACTCGTCTGAAGGCTCCAGGGGACACTTTGATCTTAGCCCAAGGTGACTCATTTCAGATTTCTGACCTCCACAGTTGTAAGGGAATAGATTTTTGTTTTTAAAAGCCACCGAGTTTGTAGTAGTTTCTTACAGCAGCAATAGGAAACTCATACTGACCCATGCATGTATTGCTAACGTAGCACATCTGCATCCATGGGCATTTGAAGCTGCTGCAAACAGCTGAACAGTGAACAGGCAAGTGTCTGACTACTCCAGAATACTAGTCAATACTAGTCAATAACTCCTCCCAGCATTCCCATCCTGAAATATATATTGTTTTTTATTGTGCATTACATTCTTTTTTATTCTTCTTTTATACATTCTTTCCTTTGGGTTCAAAATCCTCAAGATCTGTTCCCAAAAATATCCCTCTGATTTTCATTGCTATAACTTAACAAATTCCTAAAGGTCTTCCATTATAGAAACCTTCTCTTAAGTTTGATGCCATCCTCAGCCTCTCTCCCAGGGCATGCTGAACTCTGATTATGGTTACTGACTGAGTGACAATGACTGGTGGGCTACAAAATATTAATTTGTTCTATGAAGGCACACACTCAGGCAAGGTAGTAAGAGTTCCTCTAAGCAAGGGTAGGAGAACTGCTCTGCAGACTCACGAGGCCCAGTGGGAAGCACTTCCTGGGGAATTGGGGATTCAGAGTATTCATCAAAGTGTTCTAGATATTTCCATTTGAATTGCTAAAATTGCACTCTTTCCAGAGCACTGTCTTCACTCACATTAAAGACATGGCAGGGCTATGAATCCAACTGCTACTGTGATTCAGCAGGCAACCTTGAATGTGATCAGACTCAAAGTCAGAGTTAGATTTTTGGGTATTTTATTTTTATTGCTCTAAGAGAGAATGTTTTAAAGCATGTTACAGAAAGTCTTTGATTTTAATCTGTGCCTCAAGGCAAAAGTTTAGGCATATGAGGTTTTTGTTCTCCATGCTTTCAGCTTGGCACTGCCATCCAGAGCCTCCCATTCTTCAGAGGGGAATGTCTGAGCACATTTTACTGGTTTCTGAGAGAGTCCCCGGTGCCATTGAGTCCAGCTGCCCTCAGTAACGGATATGATTCCACATCCTTTGTTGGCTGTTTCTCTTTTCCAGTCTTTCTCTTCATACTCCTTCACTCCCACTTCCTGGGATCACCTCCCAAATAAACTACCTGCACTCCCAAACCTTTGCCTTAGCCCTACTTTGGGGACACCCAAAACTAGGACCCTAGTTTGTTGAACCAAACCCACCCCACTGCCTGTTTTTCTGTAGCCCACTTGTGAGCTGTGAATGTTTTTCGTGTTTTTAAGTGGTTTAAAAACATCAAAATACTTTGTGACATATGAGAATTACATGAAAATCACATTTCAGTGTAAAGTTTTATTGGAACACAGTTGCACTCATTAAGTTTTGTATTATCTACAGCTACTTTTGCACTGCAGAGCCATGTTGAGTAATTGTAACAAAAACCATCTGACCTACAAAACCTCAAATAATTCTTATCTAACTCTTTACGGTAAAAGCTTGCTGACCAATGAATCTGGGCAATACATGCTCTACTAAAATTGAATTGTAACACTATCAAGTATACACTAAAATCTAACCTTCTATGTAATATCAAAATCAATTATTTCAGAATATTTCAGGCATTTAAAAAGTTTAGATGTATTTCTATCCAATTATCATTAATAACTTACTTTTTAAGCCTCAGACTGAAATTTAATGTTGTAATGTCTCTCTTCTTGTTATATGTATAGCACATAGACTTAAAAAACCCAGAAAATGGTTTCAGTGTTTAACCTTAAGATTTACTTCTTAACTAATCTTATTGAATGCTTGGCACATAGTAGGCAGGTAGGGAATAGTCAGTAGTAAAGCAAACAAAAAATGACCATACTTTTCTGAGAGACCAAGTATCAATAGTTTTCCTTTCATGTTAGAAACTTAACTTGTTATAGAGAGAAGTGTTTCACTTTGTAAGAATTTTTTATTTTCCTTTGTTACATTTTGCTGTACTTGCAAGTTCCCCATTACTTACTAATACACTTGGAAAATATCCAATAACTTACTTTTAGTATCAACTAAGGTTTATTAATGTAGTGGATTCCATTTCATGGAGAATGCGCACACTTATTACTAAAAAAAAAATATTGAGGATAGTTTTCCATTGCTCACAGGCTGCATGCAGATTCCTTGGTTGGTCCTGGATGCCACCTATCTTGCTGAGCTTATCTCCCATGATCCTCCAGTTCAATGCCCTTTTACTTTGAGAAGCATCCCCAACCTCCCTGGCCTCCACACTATCTCTTCTTATGCATTAGGTGCCCCTAGCAGCAGACTTGGAGACAAGGATTTGTGTGTAAGTGATTTCTTAAGGATGTGCTCTCAGGAGAAAAGGGTGAGGGGATGGGGCATGCAGGTTGGGGAAGAGTGGGATTGTAGGTGAGTTCCCATAGAGGGTACTCCAGCCTCATCCCATGGGGGAGCTCTGGGTGGGCGTTACTTCTTAGCCTTTGCCTTGCCTTGAGAGCAGGAGCTAGACTTCTGTACTTTGAGGGGCCTGAGTTACTGGCTGAGGGCTGCTCAGGGCCAAGTAGAATCCCAGGCACTGTGGGCTTTCCATGTTGGCAGGTCAAGTGACTCTTGGCACCTAAGGATGTCTTCTAAACAAAGTCACAGGTACATCTCTTAGGAGCAGAATCGTGCTGAAGCCAGGGAAGGGTGCGCAGAAGTGGTAGGAGGGATCTCAGTTGCTGTCACATCATCTCCTCCAGCATGTGCTGCTGTCTTGCAGGTACCACCTTCTACTTCCTAATACTATGGGAAGGAAGCCCTGCAAGTCAATCTTGGCTACCCACCCAGCCAAGAAACTTTGGTCATGTTTAAACTTCTCTTAGTTTCTTAGATTAGGCTTCTTTAAATGAGCATAGTTCTGTATACCTCAGAGGATTACTCTGCAGATTAAAAAAGATACCTAGGAGGGCTTCCCTGGTGGCTCAGTGGTAAAGAATCCGCCTGTCAATGCAGGAGACAT
This sequence comes from Muntiacus reevesi, assembly GCF_963930625.1. Classification (NCBI taxonomy): domain Eukaryota; kingdom Metazoa; phylum Chordata; class Mammalia; order Artiodactyla; family Cervidae; genus Muntiacus; species Muntiacus reevesi. Next base: position 12,599,961 of record NC_089271.1, on the reverse strand, counting down.
GTGTTCGATCCCTGGTCTGGGAAGATCCCACATGTGGAGGGCAGATAAGCCCGTGTGCCACAACTATTGAGCCTGTGCTCTAGAGCCCGGGAGCCGCAACTACTGAGCCCACTTGCTGCAACTACTGAATCCCTTGTTCCCAGATCCCGTGCTTTGCAACAAAAGAAGCCACTGCAATGAGAAGTCTGTGCAACTAGAGATTAGCACCTACCTTCTGCAACTCGAGAAAAGCCTTCAGACAGCAATGAAGACCAAGTACAGCCAAATATAATAAATAGAGTCATTAAAAAATATATCTAGGAAGCTAGCACAGAAGAGGTCTTCCACACATGTCACATCTGAAGTTGTCCCACTTTGCCAGTGTCTGGCAACTCATACTCTCTCAGCCATAATCTTGAATTAGTCTCTCTTCTGAAATACATGGAATGAATGAAGAGCTTCTCTATTTAGTCCAGTTAAACACCATCCCCAAGGATGCATCATTTGTAATTGAGTTAAGCAGAACTTCCCAACCTCTCCTGACATTTTGGACTGGATAATTCTTTGTAATGTGGGGGGCAGGGGCTGTGCCATGCACTCTGAGATATTTATCAGCATCCTCGACATCTACCCAGTACATCTGAGTAGACCTCCCTCAAGTTATGACAACCCAGAATGTCACCAGAGATTGCCAGATGTCCCCTAGGGAGCAAAATCACTTGTGGTTGAGAACCTCTGGATGAAAGAAATTCCTAGAAACTGTGCAGAGTTGATTTAAATTTTGGAAACCATGCAGGTTGAATAACAGCAGGACTTTTTAAATTCTGGAAATATTTTCCTATTTTTTCTCTTTAAATAATGCAATTTTTCATGCATCATTTTGGTGTTTTGGTTGCTGTTGTTTCACTTTGCTTGATTTTTGACATTGGAGAAAGTAAAGGTGAAGAAACTCACATATTTCAAATTCAAGAATTTGAGGAGCCATGCTTTGAGCAACATCTGGATCTCCGAGACCAGAGAGCTCACATATATCATATCTCAAGTCTCTGAAGGAGCAAGGATTTGAGTGGAGACTGCCTTGCTCCACCCAGTATTTGAGAAGCAGCCATTGACAGACTGTGATATTGGATAATGATTGATTGTTTCCTTGATAACATTTTATTGGGGACAAGAAGAATAGAATGAATGTTATTGGGTCAGACAGCATGTGCCAATTTATTATTTAAAAGGAAAGATTAACAGTGTTTTCTGACTGTGATTCTAATGAGGCATATCTAGGAGTGAATATTTCCATACCAAATGTTGTCTAGTAATCTTATCTTTATATGACCTATGGATTCCAATTTCAACTTGTTTCAGTCCTACTTGTCAAAGAGAACACCAGAGTAATTGAAATCGTCAAATTACTATAATTGCAACTTTACCCTAATCCAGTAATTATCCCCTTAATTCAGTTTTCACCATTGAATATTTATATCTCTATTAGGAGCAGATAGAATTGAAAAAAATATTGAGTGTTGCAAATTGTAATCTCAGGAATTTGAACAGGTACAAAGTCATTACTTTCTCATCCTAGAAAAATAATTTGCTGTTTTCAAGCTTTCCCACAGTGATGATAGGTAACTGCTGAGAAACTGATCCCAGCAGGTACCCTAATAGGTAGACCCCCTGGGAAAAGCCAACTAATTTACACTATACCAGACCTTCATTTAAGAGTGGCTTTTGAATTTTGGGGATTTGGGTTTGTAAACCTTTAAATATTTCAGCATTATAATGATTGTTTTTATTTTGGTAAACCTGCTTTTAGACCCAGGAATGCCTGGCAAGTTTTCTGAAACAACCTATTCTTACCTGTGGGAAGGCAGAAATATCTGCAGAGAGCAGTAGACAGGGCCAGTGTCTCTGACCACTCCCCTGTAAGCATCTTCTAACTACCCAGATGAACCTCACATGAGTACCAAGGATGACTCCTGCCTTTCTTCCTCTTTCTACTTATTCCAGCCTCTTCCCCTAGCTTCATCCCCATGACTGCCCAAAAACCTACCCATTCTGGTCCAGATGGCAGGTCTTCAGCCCTTGTGTTAGCAAGCCCCATTTTGCTCCAAATCCTTATTAGGTTCACAGTGGCATGCCTACAAATAAACACCCCCATCTGTTGCTAAAGACCATCACTACCCACAGCTCTACTTTGATGTTTTCTTACGAGTAACTGTTTTAATTTGGTTACTTGTTGTTTAGTTGCTGAGTCATGTCTGATTCTTTTGGGACGACATGGACTGCAGCCCACCAGGCTCCTTTGTCCATGAGATTTCCCAGGCAAGAATACTGGAGTGGGTTTCCATTTCCTTCTCCGGGGATCTTCCTGACCCAGGGATTGAACCCCTGTCTTCTGTGTCTCCTTCATTGGCAGGCAGGTTCCTTGCCACTTTGTCACCAGGGAATATACAGTATTTTTCTTTCTGCATCTGGTTTATTTCACTTAGCATAATGTGCTCCATTGGTTCATCCATGTTGTCACAAATAATAGAATTTCCTTCTTTTTTATGGCTCAGTTCAGTTCAGTCGATCAGTCATGTCCCACTCTCTGCGACCCCATGGACTGCAGTACGCCAGGCCTCCCTGTCCATCACCAATTCCTGGAGATTACTCAGACTCATGTCCATTGAATTGGTGATGCCATCCAACCATCTCATCCTCTGTCGCCCCCTTCTCCTCCTACCTTCAATCTTTCCCACCATCAGGGTCTTTCCAATGAGTCAGTTCTATGCATCAGGGGCCATAGTGTTGGAGCTTCAGCTTTAGCATCAGTCCTTCCAATGAACATTCAGGACTGATCTCCTCTGGGATTGACTGGTTTGATCTCCTTTCAGTCCAAGGGACTCTCAAGAGTCTTCTCTAACACCACAGTTCAAAAGCTTCAATTCTTTGACGCTCAGCTTTCTTTATGGTCCAACTCTCACATCCATACATGACCACGGGAAAAAGCATAGCTTTGACTAGACGGACCTTTGTTGGTAAAGTAATGTCTCTGCTTTTTAATATGCTATGTTGGTCATAGTTTCTCTTCCAAGGAGCAAACGTCTTTTGATTTCATGGCTGCAGTCACCATCTGCAGTGATTTTGGAGCCCCCAAAAATAAAGTCTCTCACTGTTTCCACTGTTTCCCCATCTATTTGCCATGAAGTGATGGGACCAGATGCCATGATCTTAGTTTTCTGAATGCTGAGTTTTAAGCCAACTTTTTCACTCTCCTCTTTCACTTTCATCAAGAGGCTCTTTAGTTCTTCTTTGCTTCCTGCCATAAGGGTGGTGTCATCTGCATATCTAAGGTTACTGTTATTTTTCCCTGCAATCTTGATTTCAGCTAGTGCTTCATCCAGCCTGTCATTTCACATGATGTATTCTGCAGATAAGTTAAATAAGGAGGGTGATAATATACAGCCTTGACATACTTCTTTCTCAATTTGGGACTAGCCTGGTATTCCATGTTTGGTTCTAACTTGCTTCTTGACCTGCATACAGATTTCTCAGGAGGCAGGTCAGATGGTCTGGTATTTCTATCTTTTGAAGAACTTTGCAGTTTGTTGTGATCCACACAGTCAAAGGCTTTGGCATAGTCAATAAAACAGAAGTAGATTTTATTCTGGAACTCTCTTGGTTTTTCTGTGACCCGGTGGATGTTGGCAATTTGATCTCTGGTTCTTCTGCCTCTTCTAAATCCAACTTGAACGTCTGGAAGTTCTCGGTTCACGTACTGTTGATGCCTGGCTTGGAAAATTTTGAGCATTACTTTGCTAGTGTGTGAGATGAGTGCAATTGTGCGGTAGTTTGAACATTCTTTGGCATTGCGTTTCTTTGGGATTGGAATGAAAAGTGATCTTTTCCAGTCCTGTGGCCACTGCTGAGTTTTCCAAATTTGCTGGCATAACTTTCACAGCATCATTTTTTTATGGCTAGATAATATTATTAATGCATTGTGTTTTTATAACACATTTTTCTTTGTTCATTCATTGGTTAATGAGCAGTTTAGTTGTTTCCGTATCTTGGCTATTGTGAATGGTGCTGCACTGAACATGGCAGTTCAGATATCTGAAGATACAGATTTCATTTTCTTTGGATAAATACTGCAGTTGCTGGATCATATAGTGGTTTTATTTTTAGGTTTTAGAGCGACCTCCATACTGTTCTCCATAGTGACTGTACAAATTTACATTCCCACCAACAGTGTAGGAGGGTTCCCTTTTCTTCACACCCTTGCCAACACTTGTCACCTTTTTGGTAATAATCCTTCTAGTAGGTGTGAGGTGATATAAAGATAGCTTGTGTTGAGTAATATTGAGCAATGTAAGATAGATTTTCCCTCCCTCCCTCCATGCCTTTGTTTAGATGTGAGGCTCTTATTGAGTGTTCAGTATCCTCTAAATTGTGGTCATGGCCTTTCCACAGGTATGTCTTTCTCCTATTCCTTCCCACACCCTTCATGTCAGCCCGACTGCTTTATGACTGCACCTTTCTTGCCTTTGAAACCTCTTCCAAGACTCCCAAGGCCTCTCATTTTCTGATTCGAATAGCACTGTTATGATACTTCACCTTTCATAAGAAGTATATTCAGAGCACTCATGACCCTCGCCTTTCCTAACTTGAAATGTTTGTTCAGACTTTCTTCTGAGCTGAAGTTTTGTGCAAGGCATGTGTATGTCCTAGAGCTAGCTCTTCAATCATCATTGAAGTGGGTTTCACTCAGCTGCTGTTTTTTAAAACATCTTTTAAAAATAACCTCTTTGTAAATTGCTATATGCTGTATAAGGTTAAAGAAAATTGAAAGTGAGTCAATGAAAACAGTCTTGACCAGCTAGCATCACACAGAAGCCCAATGATGCTGTCTTTGCCGAGCTTATAGACTTGTGACAACTGCTCTTTAAATATTTGCCCAAATAAAATTACCCCTTATTGGGATTACATAAAGTTTTGATTGTTAAGTCAGCAGGATTTTGCTTTATTTTTCCTGTTTTCTCTTCTGTTTTCATTTAGTATTAACTCAAAATTTGATGTTTTTTGAGGGAAAGACACAAATTTGATTCATTTACCACATTACATATAGGTGCTGACTAATTTATTTAATGGTTAAGTGAATTGTCTTATGTTAGTTTTCCTCAAAGCACCTCAAAAATTTATTGAATGAACAAATAAATGTATGAGTATATGAATGATTATAGACTGAATAAATGAAAGTATATAGAATAGATCATTGAACAAAATGTTTTCAAAAAAGAAAGTTTCTTTTTTTTTCCATGGAAAGGCATTTTAGTTTAAGTGTAGCGCTATGTGCATGTCAGTCCCAACCAAACAAAGTAGAGTTTTCTGAGTACCAGAGAATTATAGCAATCTGACTTGTCAATATAACAAGTTGTTCATTTCTATTTCTCTTGGGCAGGATATGTCAGCCTTGGCATTGATGACATTTGGGGTCAGATAATTCTTTGATGTGGGAGTGGACTGTCCTATCCACTGTAGGATGGTTAAAAGAGTCCCAGGGCTCTTCTCACTAGATGCTGGTAGCTTCCACCACCTCTGGCCCCCATTTTGACAACTAAAATTGTCTCCAGAAATTGCCAGGTTTTCACTGGAGGGCAAAATCATCCCAGATGAGAAGCATGGCTATTAAAATCCTTCGGTTCCCCATTTCCTCCTTTCTCTCCAGCTATGTGTTTACTAATATGTTTATCATTTTTAAACATCTTTCCATCCCTCCAGTGGCTGATTGGATCCCGGTGGCTCTCTCAGTTGTCTAATGTGCATTTGCCATTCCCATCTTTGCTTGAGGACTAGCAGGACCTCATATTTACAACAGACATTGCTTGCCTGTCATCAGCATTTTGGGGTTGAATCAAGCTGTCAGGCTTTGTTATGTTGAAGCTGCCATTGCCAACTTCTGTAAGCAGGAACAATAAAAAATGCCTTCTGACTACTCTAACCAAGATGTCCTGTTTGACAGATTTAATTCAATCAAATAGATACTGAGGCATTTCCTTAATAAATGACGAGCTCAGCTGTCATTTCTGAGCTGTCTTCTTACTTTTCGACTAGAGAAGGTGTTTGCTTCTTATATGATGGAACTGTTCTTGGTTTTTGTCTCAGAGAAACAGGCTGACTGGCCAAGATAATGGGTAGACAGTTATCTATTATATTAGTCATTATTTACTGTGTAACAAAGAACTCCCTACCCTTAGTGGTTTAAAATAGCAAGCATGTATGATCTCAGTTTCTGTGGGTCAGGAATTCAGGAGCAGCTTAGGCAGGAGATTCTGGCTCACAGTCTTTCCCAAGGTTGCAATCAAGATGTCAGCTATGGCTGCAGTGAGATGAAGATTTGATTGAAGCTGGACAGAGGAATTCGTTTCACTTATATGGCTGTTGGCAGGTTGAGTTAGCAGATTGTGGAAAACAAACATAAAAACAAAACAGTTACATTTGAATTTCAGATAAACCACAAATAATTTTGTAGTATAAGTGTGTTACAAGTAATATTTAGAACATACTCAAACTACTATTCATTGTTTATCAGAAATTCACATTTCTGGCAGTCTTTTTTGCATCTGACAGCCTTATTGGCAGTAGGTCTCACTTTCTTTGCATGTCTCTCTCCAAGGCTCTTTCTTTTAGTGTCTTCATAGCATGGCAACCAGGGGTTCCCTGGTGGCTCAGATGGCAAAGAATCTGCTTTCAATGCAGGAGACCCAGGTTCGATCCTTGGGTCGGGGAAAATCCCCTGGAGAAGGGAATGGCTACCCACTCCAGTATGCTTGCCTGGAGACTCCCACGCACTGAGGTCCCAGTCGGACAGGACTTACTGACTAAACAACAACAACAATGGCATGGTGGCCAGCGTTCCTGAGAATGAGTGTCAGAGAGGTGGAAAATACATTGTCTGTTTTGATCTAGCCTCAAAAGTCACATGTCATCATTTCTGTCAATTTCTGTTGGTGACATAGACCAATTCTGATACTTTAATTGGGGCTTCCCTGGTGGCTCAAGGGTTAAGAATCTGCTTGCAATGCAGAAGCCACAGGAGACATGGGTTCGATCCCTGGGTCAGGAAGATCCCCTGGAGGAGGAAATGGCAACTCACTCCAGTATTCTTGCCTGGAGAATTCCATGGACAGAGGAACCTGGTGGGCTACAGTCCTTGGGGTCACAAAGAGCCGGACACAAATGAAGCAACCTAGCAGCAGATACTATAATAGAGTGCTGAAGTGCACAGCCCTCAGCAAGTGGCCATTGCTGTGCGCTGGGCAGCCCATACAGCATCACGAGGCAGTAGTTACCACGAGACCCTTATGGTTGTTCAGCCATTGGTCAGTGCCACAGCGGGCTCCTACCCCAAGCCAGCACCTGTCACTGAGCAAGCAGTAGCGGTCCTGCTCAGCCATTGGTCGGCACCGCCCTGGCCCCGCCCCTAAGTGAGCAGCTGTCACGAATGACCGTTGGTGGGCCAACGGTCCGGGGAGTCGTGGTCTGCAGGTGGAGACTGAGGCCAGAGGCAGATCCCAGCCGTCTGAGCGGGCCGTTAGCTCACCTGTGCTCCAGCTGGTGGGAGAGCTGGGGGGACCGGCGGCCCAGGGGACAGGCTGGGGGCTGTGTCTGGAGGGCTCCAGAGCCCTGGCCAAGGCCGCCCACTGGCCGGGCCCAGGCCTTGAGGTGGTGCTGACCTTCTCCCCCACTCCCGTCTCTGCGGCCTAATGGCAGCAGCCATCTGCATGGGTCACAGACTGTGGGTCCTGACTGCCCCCCAATTTTGGCTACCTGAGGAGCCTGGGGGCCGGCTGGGCCCTGGGCGCCTGGCTCCCTCAGCGAGGATGGCTAGGCGAGATCTGGGGACCCGGCCCTGAGGGCGCCACCAGCTGAGATCTGTCTCCTCAGCCAGGCCTGGCACTGGTTGGGAGGACCCAGCCTGGGTGCTGGGTGAACACTTTGGGGCAGGGTGACCAGCCGGCGCAGGGACCCCCTTCTCTCAACCAGGACCTGGAGCTCTGAGGGTGAATGTTGAGCCTTGGGACCTTGCCCTTTCTTGTCAGAGCAGAGAATAATACTTGTTTGGTGGAGGTTTGCAGGAACTTTGTCACCTGACCTCAAGAACAAAGGATTTGACACCAAGACGTTTGCCCCTCCCTCCCCTTTCCTAGAAAAGGGCTCTGCTGAAAGCTTTTGGGGAGTTGGAGTTTATAAGGCATGAGCCACCCATCACTTTCCAGGGCCCTGTAGCAAACCTTTCTGTGCTCTGAATTCTGATGTTTTGGTATTGTTTGGTCTGTCTGGGCGTTGGGCACAAGGACTGGCATTTTGGTAACATTGCAGCATGGGAGAGGTTTATAGAAGGATCTGATCATAGGTACCCTCTTGGAGGCTGGTTCCCTCATCTACATTGTGCAGTTTCGTGGCTAGTAAGATGGTCTCAGTCTCCAAATATTACCCTACTGGGTAGACCGCATTCTAAAGTAACCCCTAGTGAGTTATGCCTTTGTATCATACCCTCCCCTGGGATGTGGGCAGAAGCTAGAACTTTCTTCTAGCCAAAAGAATATGACAGAGGTAATGAGATGTCACCACCTTGATTAGGTTATGTTATATGGTCAAGGAGATGAGATTTTATTTGCAAAATTCTTTTGCATTGCCTGAGTCCCTCTTAGCCTGCTAAAATGAGAGACTCTCCCTTGCTGGCCTTGAGGAAGCTGCCCTGTTGAGATGTCGGCTAGACAGTCTGTGACAGGGAAGGTGGGTGGGCTTTAGGAGTAGAGAGAAAGTGGCCCTTGGATGACAGTCAGCAAGAAAGTGGAGATCTCTCACCAGCCCAGGTTGGATGCATGAGACAAGTGCTCAGGGCTGGTGCACTGGGAAGACCCAGAGGGATGGTATGGAGAGGGAGGTGGGAGGGGGGATCAGGATGGGGAACACATGTACACCCATGGCTGATTCATGTCAGTGTATGGCAAAAACCACTACAATACTGTAAAGTAATTAGCCTCCAACTAATAAAAATAAATGAAAAAAAAAAAAAAAGAAAGAAAGAAAGTGGAGATCTCAGTCCTACAGTGGCAAGGGACTAAATTCACCCAAGAGCTGTGTGAGCTTGGGAGCAGATCCTGGGTCTACTGGGAGAAATACATCCCTGGTGACACGTTGATTTATGCCTTGATCATGAGACCCCAGAGCAGAGGACATGGCTAAATTGGACTTGTGATGCACAAAATCTCTGAGAGAATAAATGTGTGTTGTTTTAAGCTGCTAAATGTGTGGTAATTTGTTACAAAGCAGTAGAGCACTAGTTCATCCTTTCTGTCTTTTGTGCTGCGTTAGGGCTGACAGTCTACCTTCGGGAGAGTATTATTATATCTTACTCCCTTTACATGCCCTCTATTAAACAGTGTGCACTTTCACAATGTGCCTGAAAAGAGATAGAAAGCTAATTTGCAAAAACTTGATTCAACAAGTAATTGTAATTAAATGTGGAGAGTTGTTAAGAGAAGTGAACAACAGAGGGACTTTGAACACACGCAGGGTTAGTTAAAATAAGAGGAATTCAGGAAAGGGCTTCTGGAGGAAGGCGTTTTAAAAGTTGGAAGAGCAAGTTCTTTAGGCTGGAAGAAGAGATACGAAATATGAAGGCAGAGAATTTTTCAAAAGTATACACTATTGTGATATGACAGAAAAAGTACACAAATCCTGTGTGTGGCTTGACAAAGTTTCACAAAGTGACCACCCATGCAACTATCACTCAGCTCTGCAAACAGTACGCCCTGCCTTTGAGGAGCAACCCCCCTTGCTCTGCCCACCCCCCTCCCCATCCCATTCCAGAAAGTAATCTGCCCTCTTTCTCTGCAAGGGTAATCTGATCTTGACTCATAATACCATAGTTTAGCTTTGATTGTTTTTGTACTTTGTATACTTAGACTAATATAGCCTGTGGTCTTTCTTCTGTACCCGAGTTTCCCCCCAGTTTTGTTTGTGAGGTCCATTTCTGTTGTTGCATGTGGCTGTAGTTACTTCTTTCTCATGGCTGTGGATTATTCCCCTTTAAAGAAGAGGCCACTTTTATTCATGCTTATCTGGGTGATACGAGTTGTTTGCCATTTGGAGCTGTTACACCCATAGTGCTGCAATGAACATCCTTGTGCAGGGCTTTGGTGAACTACAACATATGTTGAGTAAATACTTAGCAGTGGGATTGGGTCATAGGATAAAGGCATTGAACTTTGAAGTCAAGGAGTGGGACTTCTAATGTGGCTTACAGGGTACAAAGCAATATAACACCAGCCTACCTTTCCAAACTTGGTTTAGACTACCCTCTGAAATACAGCTATTCAGAGGAGAGGATAATCTAAAGAGATGTCAGAAGGGTAACCCAGTGCTAGATTGCTCCCTGCCCTGCAAGCCAGGTTTGAATTCGACTTTATTCCAAGGAACAATTTAAAGGCTTAGAGTCAGTGAAAGCTCAAAATTAATTTAAAATATATCTTCCTGGCTAAGTTTTAGAGAATGAATTGAAAAGAAGCAAGTCTGGTATGGGCAGACAAATTGACTATTTCAATAATTGTGAACCACAAAAATGTTTGATCTTGAAAGAGTTTATTGAGTCTGGTGTTGATGTTTTCTGGTAAAGGACTTTGCATTTAGTCATTGATTTTTCCTGGATCAGCCAGAAGACTTAGCTGGCATTTTTCATGAAAGAATGGGGAGGTTCGTGGAGCTGCTGGTTTGCTTTTGTCGAGTATCACACATTCCTCTAGTAGGCAGACGTTCTGCAAATGCTACTGTAAAGAACACAGAAAAAGCCTGAGGGCCACTGTCCAAGTGCCTGTGACCATGATTCCAATATGTTAGTAATGGAAATGCAGGCCTATGCTTGGGCAAAGAGGGCATCCTGTATTCTCTCTGGCTAGACATGTGTCTCCTCCATGCACTGAGACAGTTCCATCTAAAATGGTACTTTCCTCATGTTATGATTAGACTTCCCCCAGTGTGCTCTATTTATTCACCCCCACCCAGGATTAGCCATTATGTCTACACTATGCACAGCTTTAGAGCTCCTCCTCCTTCACTCTTTTAGTACATGCCTGTCCTTACCAGCAAGGATCATAGCTGTCTGAAACCTGTTTCCTGTCTATTCCCCATGTATCCACTATCCACCCATCATCACCCTCCACTCATTTCCCCCAGTCTGTCATAGTTTTTCTCTCCACCATTCACTAAATCCCATCCACTCCATCTCAGAAAACACTTTCAAGACCAATTTTTGCTTTCCACACCTACTGTTGACCTTCTACCCCTTTTTTCATGCACTTACCTTCTCTTGAATGACTTGGACAGAATGACTCCAGATGACTTCCTTGCCCAGGTTCCCTACCCTACTTCATTTTTTTTTTCTTATGTCAAGAAAATAATATCTTTTGGACACTTTCCTTTCACCTACACCACAATCAGGATTCACTTTTAGAGTTTCTGAGACTGTCACTGCCCATTCTATAAAACCTATGGTCACTATTCAGAAAAGTGAAGAGATACATGAACCAAGAATAGATTTACTTTCCTTGGGGCTCGTCAAAGGAGGCAATTGTTTCTTAGCAACTCGAAAAGTTCAGTCTTTGCCCAGATGTCATAATCATGCTGCTCATCCATTGTCTACACACCTTCCCCCAGTCTGTGAAGGTTTAAGTGCCAGGACTCCCTTCAAACCTGTTCCTGGTGCTATCACTTAACCTGGGTAACAATACCATCTTCTACCAGCACTGTGTCCCCAACTCCTCTGACCTCTCACCCTGCACCCAATCATGAACTGCTCCCCATTCTGTTTCAAAAGCTTATATCATAAAAAGCTTAGCCTTTTTACTTCTTCTGCCATGCTTTAATCCAGACCCTTATCATCTCTGGAATCATCTGCAACTGACCTCCCTGTCACCACTCTCCCCTTCTGTAATATTTACAATTATCTAGACTCTTCCACAAATACTAAATTGCTATGTTACTCTTTAAAACTTTTGAAGTTTACCTCTGTAACAGTACATATATTTTATGTCTACTTAATTGTATTCATTGTACAGATACACTGTGCTGTGCTGGGCTTTGTCACTCAGTCGTGTCCAACTCTTTGCCACCCTATGGACTGTAGCCCGCCAGGCTCCTCTGTTCATGGGGATTCTCCAGGCAAGAATACTGGAGTGGGTTGCTATGCCCTCATCCAGGGGATATTCCCAACCCAGGGATTGAACCCAGGTCTCCTGCATTGCAGGTGGGTTCTTTACTGCCTGAGCCACCAGGGAAGCCTGTGAATACTGGAGTGGGTAACCCATCCCTTCTTCAGGGGAACTTCCTAGCCCAGGAATCAAACCAGGGTCTCCTGCATTGCAGGCAGATTTTTTTTTTTACCAGCTGAGCTATCAGGGAAACCCCTTATAGATATACTACATTTTGTTTATCCATATATTCGTGAAAGAACATTTCAGTTGTTTCTAGATTTGGGGGATTATGAATAGTGTTGCTATAAATACTTGTGCTCAAGTTTTTCTTTGAATACCTGCTCTCAGTTCTTTTGGGTCTATATTAATATCTGGGAGTAGAATTGCTGAGTTGTATCATAACTCTGTGTTTAACTTCTTGAGTAACTACCGCAGGGGCTGCATTGTTTTACATTCCCCTCAGGGAGGTATTGATCTCAGCGAGGCAGCAGCAAGCAGTGGCATGGAGTGAGATCTTAATTCCCTGCCCAGGAATTGAACCTGGGTAGCCTGGATGAGACCCAGGAATCCTAGCCACCAGATCAGCAAGGGCTAGAGGCTAGAAACTAATTTTCCCTGGATCTTTGCCCCCAGTGAAAAATGCATGGAGGCAGAAACTGTAAATGCAGGTACAAAGTTTATTATTAGAGATTAGCACAGCAACAAGTGGGAGAGTACCTAGAGAAACAGCTTAGTTGAGATAGAAACAAGGCAGAGATGCTCACTGGGAGAGTAAAGGGTGTGGGTGTCCCCCTTAGTGAGGAGGAGTGCAGTGAAGAGATGGTTAAGTCATTTATATTTGACAGCTCTTCCAGGTTTTCTCTTCCTTCAGGCCAATGATCTGGTTTCTTTTACCACACCTGACCTACCCTGGAACCCTCCCCTGGGATATGCATGCACCCCTCAGCCAAGATGGATCTCAAAGTGAAGGCTTCTGAGATAAGCAAGACTCATTATGGCCTCGAGTTATCTCTTGACTGTTGACCCACAAAGAGCCTTTCTGCACACGTGTAATGTCTCCCTTGCCCCAAAAGAATGGGGGAGCAGAGATCCCTTAATCATTTACTCAAACAGGATTTTGCCCCTCTTTGTCCTTGCCGTGACTATTACCTTAAGGTGTTTACAACAGACAACTACTAGCTATTTACCCTGTTTCTGTTCTTACTTCCATTTTGGAGAGCAAACTGGAGGCTGATTGTAAATGCCTCAGTTGGAGCCCACCTATCTCTTGCCTCAGGAAATGCAAACCGGAGGCTGCTTGTAAATGTCTAACCTGGAGCCCAGCAGCAAATGGCACCATAAAGAAAGTGAAGAGACAGGGCTTTCCAGGGGGCTCAGTGGTAAAGAATCCGCCTGTGATGCAGGAGACGCAGTATGTTCGATCCCTGGGTCGGAGGATCCCCTGGAGGAGGGCATGGCAACCCACTCCAGTATTCTTGCCTTGGGGAATCCCCTGGAGAGAGGAGCCTGGCGGGCCACAGTCCACAGGGTCTCACAGGATCAGACATGACTGAAGTGACTGAGCATGCATGCAACGTGGAGCCCATCTATTTCCTGCATCGGTATGACGGTTCTAATATATCTACATCATTGTCATCTCTACATCTAATATTGCTAGTTGTTATTTTCTGTTTTTTTTTTTTATTGTAGCCATTCTAGTACATGTGAAATGGTATCTCACTTTGGTTTTGACTTGCATTTCCTTAATGATTAATGCCATTGAGCATCTTTTCATGTGCTTATTAGCTTTTTGTACAACTTTTTTGAAGAAATGTCTCTTCAAGCCCTTTGCCCATTTACACATAGATTTATCTTTTTTTGTTGCTTTGTTTTAAGAGTTCTGTCTATATTCTGGATATGAAACCCTTATCAGATACATGATTTGCAAATATTTTCTCCCATTCTGTAAGTTGTCTTTCACTTTCTTTATTTTTAAAAAAATTTTTGGCTGTGTTGGGTCTTTGCTGCTGCGCATGGATTTTCTCTAGTTGTGATGAGCAGGGGCTACTCTTCATTGTGGTGCAGGGTACCTCATTGTGGGCTCTAGAACATGGGTTCAGTTGTAGCACACAGACTAGTTGCCCTGTGGCATGTGGAATATTTCTGGACCAGAGATCAAACCCATGTTCCCTGCATTGGCAGGCAGATTCTTTACCACTGCACCACCAGGGAAGTCCTGTCTTTTCACTTTCTTTATAGTGCTATTTGCTGCACAGAAGTTCTCAATTTTGATGAAGTCCAATTAATCTAATTTTTCTTTTGTCATTTGTGTTTTTGTTATCATGACTGAGAGTATATTGCCAAATCCAAGGCCAGACCTACTTTTAATTTCCGTTTCCCACCAAGAACCTTCATCCTGTAGATTAATTAACCAAAGTGAATCTCTAATGAGTCCTTGGACATACAGCTTCCTTCCTGGCAAATCTTTTCTTTTCCTTCCAGATCCAATTCGAATATCACCTTAGTGAATTCTCAGTGTCCTCAAGGAATGATGCTTTTTCAAATACCTGCCTCCTTCAGGCACTGATCCTGTCTCTGTATTCACCTGGTGTGTAAATTTATCTGCGTCTTTTTCTTCTTTTAAGGCTATGGCGCTTTGAGCACAAGGATGAATTTTGTTGTGCTCTGAAGGCTATCAGTTCAGTTCAGTTGCTCAGTGGTATTCAACTCTTTGCAACTCCATGGACTGCAGCACGCCAGCCCTCCATGTCCATCACCAACCCAGAGCTTGCTCAAACTCATGTCCATTGAGTCGGTGATGCCATCCACCCATCTCATCCTCTGTCGCCCCCTTCTGCTCCTGCCTTCAATCTTTCCCAGCATCAGGGTCTTTTCCAATGAGTCAGTTCTTCGCATGAGTTGGCCAAAGTGTTGGAGCTTCAGCTTTAGCATCAGTCCTTCCAATGAACATTCAGGACTGACCTCCTCTAGGATTGACTGGTTGGATCTCCTTGCAGTCCAAGGAACTCTCAAGAGTCTTCTCCAACACCACAGTCGAAAAGCATCAATTCTTTGGTGTTCAGCTTTCTTTATGGTTCAACTCTCACATCCATACATGATGACTGGAAAAACCATATCTTTGACTAGATGGGACCTTTGTCAGCAAGGTAATGTCTCTACTTTTTAATATGCTGTCTAGGTTGCTCATAACTTTGCTTCCAAGGAGCAAGTGTCTTTTAATTTCATGGCTGCACTCACCATCTGCAGTGATTTTGGAACCCAAGAAAATAGTCTGTCACTATTTCCATTGTTTCCCCATCTGTTTGCCATGAAGTGATGGGACCGGGTGCCATGATCATTGTTTTTTAAATGTTGAGTTTTAAGCCAGCTTTTTCACTCTCTTCTTTTACTTTCATCAAGAGGCTTTTTAGTTCCTCTTTGCTTTCTGCCTTAAGGGTGGTGTCATCTGCATATCTGAGATTATTGATATTTCTCCTGGCAATCTTGATTTCAGCTAGTGCTTCATCCAGTCCGGCATACCCTTAGTAAATGCTCAGTTTGTGGGATGAATGGATTAATGAGTATTTATGAGAAATAACACATTCTCTTGGTATATAGTTTTAAAAGCCATATGAAATCTATACATTTTGTGGAAAGGGGAGACAAAATTCCCACTGAAAGGGTCAGATAGATACAAAACTGATTGGATATGTGGCATTATCATTTGTTACTGAACACCCAGCAAGGTCTTCTCAGCTCACCTACTTCCTGTGGTCCTTTTTGGAGATCCCCCAATTTTCTAAGGCTCCTTAGGACTCTCTTTACATGAAAAGTCAGGAGAAGGGAATCTCACAAGAGATCTAACCTGTGCTTCATATTTCTTTTTTTTTATTTTATTTTTCAGTGTCTATAATCAACTTTATTTTAATATAATCTAAACACATATCATTTAGAAAATACCAAGAAAAATTTATGTACAAGAGTTGATGCTATCGCATTTGGACAAAGC
This sequence comes from Muntiacus reevesi, assembly GCF_963930625.1. Classification (NCBI taxonomy): domain Eukaryota; kingdom Metazoa; phylum Chordata; class Mammalia; order Artiodactyla; family Cervidae; genus Muntiacus; species Muntiacus reevesi. The sequence continues at coordinate 12,583,764 of NC_089271.1, read as the reverse complement.
TGGCAAGTTCCTGCTACGAGCATATGCCAGGAGATGCCACCGAGGAAACCTAATATATTAGAATAGATGTTGTGGCATTTGGCCCACAGTTTGATAGCCCTCAGAGTTAACCTGAAGTTGTCAGTGTTTGATACTAGATGTAAAACATCTCATAAAACCATTTCATTGATTTGCAACAAAATCAAAACCCTGCAATCATTAAGACTTCTTATACACATGTAAATTTTTAAGCAGATTGTCATGTTTTAAGTCCAAGTTTCCTGGAATAGTCTGCAGTGCTATTCTTGCAAACAAAATATCAATCTCTATCCCATCAAACAGTTTGATAACTGGTACAAATGCCTCTTCAACAGCTCTTAAATCGTTTACTTATCCCTGTAACTTCAACTTATCATAGAATGAGGTGAAAAAGTCACTTCAGTCAACATGTCTTGGTGCAACACACAATGCATCGATATTGGCATTTTTTTGTATGCACTCCTAATCTGTAAGATCCAGATGTAAACATTTCCCCATCAGCATGTTCAGTTACAGATTGCGGAAGATTCTTGCTTTCGCCGATTTCTCGTATCCAGTCTTTCACCAGGTTAATTTTCCCAAAATTAAAATCCTGCACTGAATTTCCTCTTTCTCTTCAAAAACCCCAAAGGGCTTCAGAGTCTCCACTAGTTTCTGTGTAAGTAGGCAGTTAGTCTCCTTGGGGGCTGCTAAGCGGGAGGGGGAAGAAACGCCACAGTCCTTCTGTGGTGGGTGTTTGCTGAGATCCCTGCTTTGTAACTGCAAACAGCTTTGTCTCAGTACTCCGCCCTCCTCGCCTGCAGCCACCCCCTACTCTGGGCAGGATCCACTGAGATGGGAAGGAGGGGTGTCCGCTGCCTCAGCCCTGGTCCAGCCTCACTCCTGCTCCGGCCTAGAGTATTTTTATTTTAAAATAAAAGTTTTAATTTTAAAATTTTCTAGTTGCCTTTTTACTAGAGGCACTATAATGTATTATTCAATCCGGAACACTTAAAAAATTATATATAACTCACATATACATAAAATATAGACATCTTAAGTGCATAGGTTGTGAATGTTTACATATGGATGGGTGCATCTAAGTAACTGACACCAAAAAGAAGGTAAGCTCACCTAATTACGCTGAGACAAGAGGCATCAGCAGGACTGATTGCTTCCCTGTGAATAGATTCTTTGGGGCAAGAATATTGTCAGTGACAACACGTTTCTGCTTGTACCATGCCTGGTGATGATAAAGTTGAATATCTGGTTGAGGTGTACATGACCAAATTGCAACTGTTGCCCATGAGATCTGTCTTGTCCAATGTAGAAATTTACTTGAGGCATTTTCAAGCAAATTAATTCCATTCGGTGACTTAGTATTTTTCAATGTCCCCATCTCCTTTATCCTCTGCTCCCTTAGGGCTGGGCATCTTTGGAGAGACAGTCACTTCGGCTTGTGTTTCCCATCAGTTCACAGGCTTGCTTTCTTCACGTGACCTTGTAAGCAGGCTGTGCACCCTGGAAGCCGGACGCATGGAGAGAGTGGAGTGGCCCCACTATCTAAAGTCTAAAGTCACTGTGGAGTTGATTGTAGTCACTTCTCTATCATTAATTATAATCATAGCTGTATCCTTTTCTGCTATTATGATCTCACTGCAGGCTTTTTGTTAATACTTTATTCCTGTGTACACACTCAGGGCACAGCATATTGTCTTCCAGGTGTGGGAGTGGAAAATCACCAGAAGGTATCAGGAAGAGTGCAGACACCCTCCTTAGCTTTCCAGGCACCCAGGCCTGCCCAGCATGAAACTGTAAATGAACCTAGCCATCTGTGTTAGCTGGGAGACTTCTCCCGTGGACCACGCACCACCGGACCTCACAAGTCTCTTGTGAGCGTACTGGCTCCGTCTTCACGGCCCTGGTTGTCATCCTGCTCCAGGCAGCAAACACAGCTTCTGAGTCGGGGGCAGAAGTTGATACAACTCCCTCAAGAGGCGGAGGAGCTCCCTCAAGGGCAGGTGGCCCCTCTGCAGGAGGAGCAGCCCCTTCAGAGCATTCCAGTGGTAGCTCCCCCTTTTCTATCTTTATCCTTTTCCATAGTGACAGGATCCTGGCCTCCTGTGCCATGGCAGGAAAGTTTTTGATGAGGGTAAGCATATTCACAGAGTCGTTTATATCCATCTAATTTCAGGCCTTTGGTGCTCAGCTTTAGCTGCTGGCACCAAGCTTGAATGACGTCACTGTGGACCAGGTTGACAGGCGGCAGGACAGAAGGAAGAGGGGGGATGGGGATCTGCGTCGGTGTCCTCGGAGGTTTCACACCGTCACACCATTGTGATGTGTCTCCTGGACCGCAGGCTGTGCTATTTTTTGTATCTCTTTTTCTTTTGGTCCCCTGTGCTGAGTTTTTTTGCTATCTCTGCTTCAGCAGAAGTTCCCGGTCCCTCTTCAGCTTCTACTGATGTAAGCCTGCAACTCATATGTTCTTCAGATTTCTCTGTGGAGTTGTTCTGGAAGGTTTTTTTCCCCTTAACCTGTGCTTCATATTTCTAAAGAGGTAGTCCACATCTTATTTAATTTAAAGCTAGGGACATGCTATCAATAAGGGTTAAAAAATTAGTCATGGGATTCATGAACTCTTTCACAGAAGTATATAAAAAATGAGTGCTGTCCAGCTGGCTGAAGTTTAATATATTTCCTGATTTCAAACATAGTTGTAATAAGACATAAGACTAGCTTTACCTTTGCTTCTTATTTCTTTCTCCTTTTGTTTCTCTTCAGTATCTCATGCTCTCTCTTATTCTCCCCTTTTGTGCTAGTATTGGGGTAATTAGATTATGCTGTTAATAGAACATCATTTTGTGGACTTACAGTTTTTGTAGTTTGTGATGTTGGGAATGTTACCTTTCAGAGGAGCAAGATCTCCCCATATACATTGATAGAGCTCTTCTTAGATTGAGATGAGATGTAGCCCAGACTTTTTACTTGGGCAGCCATGACTTCACAGAGAAGCTCTACCCTATGTGGTACTAAACTCAGCTCCTTGTGAAGTAGTGTACATGCCCATGTACAGCTGTGGCAGTGTAACCCTTGTGGTATCTTCTTTCTTCCATTGTTCTACACAATTCTGCTAATTCGCAAAAGCCCTTACATCTCTCTAAGGGGACTGGAGAATGACAGGTCACTCTCTAGCCATGGTAACAATCAAACCTCAGAATAGGATCAGTTTTATTCATCACTAATTACTCTCTGAATAGCAGCCAATCGGCAACAATCTCACACTTTGACAGTCAGCTGATGGAAAGCTGCTGATTCTTCACATTTCTGAGGCTAAGCACTCCTGTCTCTTTGACAAATGTAACCTGGACAAACCCATCCCCTAAATCAGCAGTTTATTTTTCTCACGGAGACTCTACCTGACTAGTAAAACTCTCCCTTACTTAGGTAAGAAAGAAATTCAGGCTTTTGGTTTCAGAAATTGTGTGATAGTCTTATCCTTTGTCAGTTTTCCATTGTGTCTTGAATGACTGCCTATGCCAGTATTACAGAGTACTATCTATATAGGAAAAGGAGTACGTCAAGGCTGTATATTGTCACCCTGCTTATTTAACTTATATACAGAGTACATCATGAGAAACGCTGGGCTGGAGGAAGCACAAGCTGGAATCAAGATTGCCGAAAGAAATATCAATAACCTCAGATATGCAGATCACACCACTGTTATGGCAGAAAGTGAAGAGGAACTAAAAAGCCTCTTGATGAAAGTGAAAGAGGAGAGTGAAAAAGTTGGCTTAAAGCCCAACATTCAGAAAACTAAGATCATGGCATCTGGTCCCATCACTTCATGGGAAATAGATGGGGAAACAGTGGAAACAGTGGCTTACTTTATTTTTGGGGGCTCCAAAATCACTGCAGATGGTGATTGCAACCATGAAATTAAAAGATGCTTACTCCTTGGAAGGAAAGTTATGACCAACCTAGATAGCATATTAAAAAGCAGAAACATTACTTTGCCAACAAAGGTCCATCTGTCAAGGCTATGGTTTTTCCAGTGATCATGTATGGATGTGACAGTTGGACTGTGAAGAAAGCTGAATGCTGAAAAATGGATGCTTTTGAATTGTGGTGTTGGAGAAGACCCTTGAGAGTCCCTTGGACTGCAAGGAGATCCAACCGGTCCATCCTAAAGGATATCAGTCCTGGGTGTTCATTGGAAGGACCGATGCTGAAGCTGAAGCTCCAATACTTTGGCCACCTCATGCGAAGAGTTGAATCATTGGAGAAGACCCTGATGCTGGGAGGGATTGGGGGCAAGAGGAGAAGGGGACGATAGAGGATGAGATGGCTGGATGGCATCACCGACTCAATGAAAATGAGTTTGAGTAATCTCCAGGAGTTGGTGATGGACAGGGAGGCCTGACATGCTGCGATTCATGGGGCCGCATAGAGTTGGACACGACTGAGTGACTGAACTGAACTGGACTGTTCTATATAGGATATATCATGCTAAAAACAATAGTTATGGAACATAAAGGTTTAGCCTTGCTATATACACAATGCTGCGTCTTTTAGTTACTGAGCACAAATCAAAGTATGTTTTACACAGTCACCGGTTAAGAGAGGTATTATATCTCTATAAGGGGATCGGATAAGTATTTCTTGTATTCAATTTTTAAATGCTCTCCGTTCTTATAGGTTGATTTTTTAAATTTTAGTTTAGAAAAGTCAAGTTTTCAAATATGGCCTTTGGGCCTAACTCAGCCTGAAAATGTGCTCTTACAAATACTTAAACCAATATTTAGAAGTCTGGAAATTTCACACTTAAGTCTAGATTTTGTTATTTAAAAAAGAAAAAGAGCGTGGTATTCCAGGGCCTCCCCTGCTACCTAGCAGCACTGAGCATATGGGAAGGGGAGGATCAGTTTCCCTTTATCAACATTCTCTCTGTGTTGTTTTTCTTGTAATAGGGACCTATCACTCTACACAGAACTCTCTGTCATTCAGTTATCTGTGTTGAGTGCGTTTAAGCTTAGCGGGTGAGCATTCCAGTTCATTTACAGCCTTTAAAATGTGACCCCTTTGACCAGTAAAAACAATCCAGGTGACAAACCCTTTCCTAGTCAGCTTGTGTTATAGATCCTTTTCCCTTACTGGTGTTGCATCTTCATTTCAAATTCTTTCAAGTCATACATTTAGCTGTATGTGTATCACTGTTTTGGAGGCTTTTGTCTTGTCATTACTTCCATTAATAGCAAATTTTCTTCCTTAAAAATGACAACAACAATTTTATCCCCTGCTATGATACACTGTGAAAATGGCTACAATTTTTCTACTTCTATCCACGATCTAGCGGCGTTCTCTCCCTCACTGACTCCAGGCTGGCCTCATGACTTCTTAAGTCATCCTTGTCACCCCAGCCTGTGTTCAGCCAACTTCCAGACACATGAAAGAGGGCATCCTAGGCCATCCAGCCCCAGCCAAGGTGGCCCAAACCAGAAGAATTGTTTAGCTGTCTTGCTGAGTTGTGAGAAATGATAGATTTTTCTTCTAATAAATTTTTGTTTTAAGCTTTTAAGTTTAGGGATGGTTTATTATATAGCAGAAACTAACTTGTACAATCTAAGTCAAAGAATGTTCTGTTACCAAAAAGACCTACATTTTTCAAAAATGTCAGTATCATAGAAGAAAAGAAAAACCAAAGAACTTTTCCAGATTGGAGAAGAGTAAAGATGCATGAAAATTAAATGTAACACATCATACTGGATTAGGTCTAGGACTGGGTAGGGAAAATGTTCTAAAAGACATTGATAGGGACAATCGAAAAAATTGGAATATGGGCAATAGAATAGAAAATTGTGACAGTATCAATCTTCTTAAAGTTGGCAATTATATTGTGACTGTAAGAAAATATCTTTGCTCTTAGGAAGTAAACACTGAAGTGTAATGAGGTAAAGTGACATGATTTATGCAACTTACTCTCAGAGAAAAATAGCAATAATTATATTTTCTCTTAAAGAATAAGTAATAATAATGTGTATGAGACAGAGAGAAAGGAGGGAGAGAAGAAGAGAGAGGGTTAGAAGGAGGATGAGGAAAGTGGGAGGAAGAGAGAGTTATAAAGCAGTTGGGCAAATGTTAAAAGTTGATCAGCCTAGATAAAGTTATATAAGGGTTTTTATACTATTCTTGTATCTTTACGTTACAAAATATTTTTAAAAAGGAGAAAGGAAAAACTCAACAATTGAAGAAATAAAATATTAACTGATGTAGCTTTCTTCAGAAACCCCTAACATTATCTCAATACATTTGTTGTAAGCCAAAGCCAAGATAGGTGTTTATATAGACATCAGATCTAGGGGCTTATGATTGAAATGGGAAATGGAGGATGCTAGAATCTTGTTCATTTTATGCCCAAGACATGTGGAGGTCAACAGAAGCTATTTAAGAGGTAGTGAAGAGGCTGAGGGAGAGGGGTCAGAACATCTGGAATTTTGTCTTCTTTCTGCCACAGTTATCTTTAAGTTTTAAAGCAAGTTATTCAACTCTCTTCGTCTCAGTTTTCTTTATCGATTACATGGGAAAGTAATTTCTCAAGGGTCCTACTAATGCTAACATTTACAAAATACTTATAAAATGAAGCCAAATGTGTTGATCAGTGACTTCAAGTGTTGTAATCTCAGTGACCCTTTGTTACTATGTAATAACTACCATGTATTTATGGCTGTAGATAGGTGTCTCATTATGTATATAGAAGTATAGTGGGCATGGGCTTGAGTTATTGCATGGTTCCCACTGTAGAAGCTAGGCTATCTGGGGTGATATTAGCAGAGAATGACTTTTATATGATCATGATGTTGGAGGGCCTCATTGGTGATCGGGGTAAGTGATATAGATTGCAAGGACTAGCATTAGTCAGGATCAACACCTTCTCCTCCCTCTCAATAAACACACATACATATAACCCTAGCTCCCCAAACTGACACAGGAGAGAAGAATCACAATGACAGAAATGACAGGATGGCATATGGAACAGAAAGACACATTATAATCTGGAAGACATGTTGTGGAGTGCCCATAGGAAAGATTTGTATTTTTAGCAGCATTAAAACTTACCCCAAATAAGAATACCAATGTCACTGTGTAACAGTGGCTTGGACCCTTTTGTTATTGTCCGGGATTTGGGATACATAACACAAAATGGCATTTTTTAGAAAAGTGGTAGATATCTCTCGTTCTTGGTACTCTGCATCCTTATTATGCATCCTAACCATCTCACCTCCCTCTTTATGGCTTGCTTTCACATTTCTCTCCTCCTGATCCTTTTTGCACCCCACCCCTCTTCAAAGGCTGGTGGCATTCAGGAGCAATATTTAAACACTTTGAGAGTCTCTCAAGGGAAGGATGCTATTTGTAAAAAACCTTTTTATTGTTGTAAGTACAACTTAATGACTTTGCACACGCCTTGTGACACTGGCACTTTGTTGCCAGGCACCCACCCCCATTTCAAAAGAGGACACTACTTGCATCTCACAAGCCGTTCTCACTCTATTCCTAGTCAATAGTTCCCTCTGAAGGTAGCCATCATTCTGATTTCTCATAGCATATAAATTTTGCCTGCTTGGAACTTTCTAATTTATTTGCACATGACTTTTATGGCCCAAGCACCTTCCATGCCATCCTACATGAAGCTTACACTGCTTCTGAAGATGCTGAGGTTTAGAAGGGTTAAGTAAACTGTGCAGAATCCCATATTATTTGGATTAGAGCAGAGATTAGAATCCAGCCTGACTTGACTTCAAAGCTTGTTGTTGTTTTTATTTTTAAATGACACCTTACCATAAGCTTACCTACATCTGATCTCAGATTTAGAGCTATGCCAGACTATTTTCATACGATTTAATGATGAATGGTAGTGTCTTTCCAAGCAATGCTCTTTATTTTATTGGTAACATTTCTAGCTATAAAAACTTTTAATGTGTGTATTATCTAGAAATGCTGGGAAAAGAAAAGAATGCAAAATGGTAGAGATCTGTGTTCTCTCTGTTCCCAGGTGAGGCAGAGATGCTACTGGTTTTCCCAAAATTTGAGCTCCCTTGTTGTAGCATTGAGTTGGTGCTGGCAAACCAGAATCTATGTTTCTTATCTTGCTTGTATCTATTGGAACCACATGACAAATTCTCACTACAGAAATGTATGTGATAGTGATGTGTGTCATCTCCATGCATAAATGGTTCAAAACTGATATTCCTCCTTCTCCCTGTCTTTTTCTGCATATCAGACAGACAGACAATTCAGTGTGGGCCTTTATGTCCATGGTGATGCTGAAGCCTTCAAGGGAGTCTGAGTCCCAAATCACAGCTTGAAAGAGATGAAAGCTACCTGCGCATCAGGAATGCCCATTTGGACTTAGCAGGAGTGAAGAACAATAAACTTCTGTTGTGCTAAACCTCTGAGATTTGGGGGCTTGTCTTATTACAGCAGCTATTGTTACCTTAGGGCTTCCCAGGTGGCGCTAGTGGTAAAGAACCCACCTGCCAGTGTAGGAGACAGAAGAGACATAGGTTTCATCCCTGGGTCAGGAAGATCCCCTGGAGAAGGTCATGGCAACCCACTCCAGTATTCTTGCCTGGGAAATCCCGTGGACAGAGGAGCCCCATGGGTGGACTATAGTCCATAGGGTTGCAAAGAGTTGGATACAACTAAAGTGACTTCACACACACACACAAGTTACCTCAACTAATACACATGGGCCATCTCCAGGCTCATCTCACCATTTCCTCCTACTTCCATCATTTGGATTCTGGTGCTTTTTTCGTGGCTGAAACCCTAAAGACTAAATTCCCTGCCTTTTCTCACTGGCTAGAATCATAGGAAGTGAGTGTTGTGCTCTTGTAGGGCCCTGATCTGATTATCTTTGTGAGTCATCTTAAGCCCCATTATTTATTGCGTGTGCTGTGACAATGTGATGTAATTTAATGTAATTTAGCCTTTGAACCTCTTTGTTCTTTGTGAAGAAAGCCATTATAGAATGAAAAAAAAGGCCTTTTTGTGACAACAATAGAAAACTTAGTGGAACCTTTTTTATATATAGCCGTGAATTTGTACAGCTCTTTTATGCTTTTCAAACTTCAGCCCTCACAGAAGCTTTGTGACATGGGACAGGCAGCTTTTATTATCTCCAGTGGGCAGTTGAAGAAAATGAAGTGCAGAGAGGTTCAGTCATGCTGAACTAGAAACCAGACTAGTGACTGCAGTCCACTGTCCTTTTGACTCCTCTCTGATGCCCTTATGTCTGTGTCAGGAGTCAGAGAATTATGGCAGAACCTACCAAACCTCATTATGATCAGCTATTATTACATTTAAGATTCTTTAATCTGGGTCTGAAGAATTAGTAATTTAAAGAAAACAGTTTCCTAATAATTTCTTTACTGTTGACTTCTTGTGGGTTAATTTTACATGTTAGTTCACAAAGCCTTATTAGACTATCACAGGGCTGTGTTGTACAGCTTTGTAGACGGATCACAATATAACCTTATCTGGCAGCTCATATGGTCACAACAATGACAATACTCTTGTCACAAGATCTGGGTAAGGATTTTGCAACATTATAAGCACAGATCTGAGCCCTCTATCTATAGATGTAAGCCCTTCCTCTTTTCTTCTACTTTAAGACTGGGAAACTAGCAAGTTTCCCAAATTCTGATGCTCATTAACTTTTTCTGCTGGCCTTTTTTTTCTTTTTTCCTCCCAGTTTTATTGACATGAGGTTTACATACAGCACTGTATAGGTTTAAGATGTACAGTGTAATGATTTAACATTATGAACTTACATCATGAAATGATTACAAGTTTAGTGACCACCCATCATCTCATAAAAAATTGAAGAAATAGAAATTTTTTTCTTGTGATGAAAACTCATAGAATTTACCCTTAAGAACTTTCATGTGTAACAGTAGTGTTAATTGTATTTATCAAGTTGCTTATCACATTCTTAGTATTTATTTATTACTGAAGTTTGTGCTTTTTGACTGCCTTTTATCCAATTCCACCTCCACTGCCTACCCATTTTTCTTACTTCCAGATTCACTCTGGCTACCTGCTATAAAGTCTCATGTGAATATTCCTTGCTTGGTTTATCTGTCCACCAAGATTTGTCCTTTTTCCTCTGCTGACTTCTCTTCCTTAAGGGTACAATTTCTTTGCAAGGCCTTCCCACCCTTAGCTTTCACATGATCTTCAAGTTAATTGACCAAACCATGAAGATTTTAATTCTCATGAGGTGCCATCCCATCACTATTTTTCTGTCATACACCCCTTGCATGCAATGCCTTCCCTCATCCAACCTACTCTTCCTAGCCCCGCTTGAGCCTTACTTTCTATAATCAGAGTTTCTGCAGCCCTTCTCATATTCCTGTCCTCTAAACACTGCCATGGGATGCTGCAGAAGAGCCCTGGAGAAGGGACCAGAAGTCCTGGATCTACTCTGACACTTCCAAGGACTTTGTGGCCATGGGCAAGTCACATAGTGCCTCTGAGCCTCAGTTTCCATTTCTATAAAATGAGGGCATTTGGCTGATGACCTCAAAGTTCCTTTCCAGAAAGAAATTCTCTGAATTTAGGCTTGATTTACACTGATGGGATTCATCCAATTTTGGGGCTCATGCCCTGTTTAGTTTTCTATAAACACCAGAGCAGATTCAGAAAGTCTTGGTTGATTTCCTAGCAGTAAGTACCTAAGGATTCAAATCAGTTGAGCTCTTTGGGGAATAATTTGTCATGCATTTAATCTTGCTTCAGCATTCATTTACTGAATGTATTAGTTATCTATTGCTGCACAATAAATGTCCTTAGAATGTAGCAACTTAATACAACTAACATATATTTTTGCCCAGTTTCTATGGATGAGGAATCTGTACAGGGCTTAACTGGATCCCCTGGCTCAGAGTCTCTTACGAAGCTGGAATCAAAGTGTCAGCCAGGACTACAATCAACTCAAGGCTCAAACAGTGGAGGATTTGTTCCCAAGACCATTTATATGATTATTGGCAGCCTTCAGTTTCTTATGGGCCTCATAGGGTCTGAAGGGATTCAGTTTCTTGCTGGGTGTTGACCAGAGACCTCCCTCAGTTCCTTGCCACATAAGCCTTCCCGTGGGACAGTTCACAACATGGAGCTTGCTTCTTCAGAGCAAGTAAGTAATAAAGAGAAGAGAGAGCAAGACAGAAATCACAGTCTTTTGTAACCTGATCCCAGAAGTGACATCCTGTTCCTTTTGCCATATTTAATTTATTAGTGGAGACCAGCAAAGAGCTGTCTGCTTTTTCCATTGAGTTGTGAACTAATTGAAAAGTCAGGCTGATTCACATCAATGTATAACAAAACCCACTGAAAAATAAAAAAATTAAAAAAATAAAAAATAAAAAAAAAAAAAATCAAAAAAAAAAAAAAAAAAGAAAAGTCAGACAGATAGGTAAGGCAGATGGGAAGGCCAAATGCAGACATCTCTTGCTTAATACTGGTTTTCTGTTAGTTAAATTATATGTTCTGCACACAAATTCTAAAGGATCCCTTTCCCAATTATTTTAAGTGGGAAAAAATATTATGTATTACTAATCAACCCATGCCCCCAACCAACTAAAGCACATTAAAATGCCCATATGTAAAGAGCAAACTGTCATATTATGAGGTAAAATGCTTAAAACATGGCTTCCTTGACACCAATAGTTAATATGGTTGTTAACAAGCAGTTGCTTTGTCACAGTCACCTCTTAGTGCCAATAACATCCTAGCCTTTGTTGACACTCTGGAGAACATCACAATGTCTCTGCATGCTTCTGATTCATCCAAACTTGATTTATTCTAAATGCCAATTGTATTAGGAGTGAAACTTGAGAATGTTTCTCACACACTCTTTTGTTAAAAAGGTTGTATTGATTTTTAAGGCATAAATGTAATTTTTTAATACAACCCTTATTCCCCTGTAAAGTATTCAGGTGAAATTTTGATGTTAAAAACCGAGACATTTTCCTGAGAAAACATTAACCAAAGACACATTCTGTGTGGTATATACCTGTGTCACTTTTTTTGCAGATAGTGCTGATATTGGAAAATGTGATCTCCATCTGTGGGTGTGCAGGCTCTAAAGCTCTGCTCTGTAGAATTATTCAGACTTATCTGTTGAGTCATACATCATGCTGAAGAACCGTGGGCTTTCCCTAAAGGGAAATGTTGAAAACATTTCCTTTATGGGAAACATTTCCATTATGTTGAAAGCATATGGCAAGACCAGAGTACAACATGTAATTTTGGAAGATCAGCCATTCCCCAAGAGAAAGGAGAGAGGAGCGGGCAGGAAAACACTTCCACACTTCCCAATCAGATTCAGTCACTTTTCCAGGAAGGAGCTGAGAGAGGCCAGAAGAAATACCCCAGGAAGTTCTCTCCACATGTAAAGAAAGCCCCTGAGTTTGGGAGACAAGACCCTTGCTACAAATCCTATAGTTCTAACACTTTACAAACTTGAATCTCACAATGGTGTTGCAAATCAGGTGTTGCTATCTTTATTGCCATTACAGATGGGGAATCTGAGACTGTAAGAGAAAAAGCAACACATCAAAGGACCTGAGACAAAAAGGGACAGAGAATGACACATTTGAGACTTGATCCCAGTCCTATCCAATGCTAAATCCTATAACCACAGAGTGATAATACTGTATTGTTTTGTGTACAATATTTAAATCTTGATTGTAACCAGAAGTGAAATGTTGCTGAATTTTTAGCTGATAACATGGTGAATTTAGACAAATTTTAACTAGTAAAAAATTGTATCCACATTTCTAGGATCTATTTTGTTTATGTCTTTGTCTAGGCCAGAAGTTTTCTTCCTTTGCTTAGGTTATGTTCAGCAGTAGATGAATCTTGTCAAGTTACAACAGGAATATTTAATTTAAAAACTTTAGAGATCACCTCTCTTTCATCTTTGTCTAATCTCCTTTATACTCTGCAGCCGGAATTATGTTCTGAAATGCAAAATCAATCTTGTTCCTCCCCTGCTTAAAACCTTATAATGGCATACCATTACTTACGAGAGAAATCCCAAGGTCCTTAACCAGGCATGCAACGTTATATTTTTCATCCCCTCTTTTTTTTTCCTAGACTTATTTCTCATTCCCATTCCAGAATAAGAGCCAGCCACTTTAAGTTATCTGCAGTTGGCATAGTTTCTCTATGAAGGAGAATGTGGAACACTAATAGTGAACACTGAATGATGTAGTAAAAATATAACCATAGAATCAGATCCCCAAAAGGTCTCAAATACAGCTCCAACTTGCCCACTAAGTGCCCCAAAGTACCCCTAAAATATTCATAATTACTTAAGACTGTTTCATAAAAATCCAGAGTCCCCAGTCATCAGTTTCAAGGCTTTTATTGTGTTTAGAAGTGACCAAATGCTCCCAGCAAAACATTGGATTGCTTGTTTTTCCAACTAAATGGGAAAGGTGAATGTCATTGTCGGATTCTGAATACTTTGGAAGGCAAAGTAGCTGAGAAGATATAGCTGGAATCAAGAAAAGATCATATTGTCAGTGGGACTAGAAAGGAAAGTGGGACTGTTAAGTTAACCTTAATTCATTTTTAATCTGAGGTTTAGAGTTCTATTACCCCTGCAGTCAACCCACAGGCTGGATGGAGCCAGGACACAGTAACTTCAGGTTGATATGTAGCCTGGTGTTGTCTTGCCACTTCATTAACAGCTTGTTAAACCAGTCACCAAAGCCATTAAGAAAATTCCTGGTAAGAGGGAACCAATAGGAGCACCATGCATTGAGCACATTGAATGTCACTTTGATATCTCCCAGAATTCACTAACAGACTTTTTTTTAGCCTGTCTTGATGTGTGATGTTCTGATATTTGCAATCTGCAGACTCTTAAATATGAGCCCATTTTCATGACACTGGAGAGCAAAAAAGGGGAAAAAAACATAGATCCAGCCAAGGCTTTCTTGAGATCAATACCATAATTACATTTTAGACCCTCCAGGTATTAATCTCTTTTCTTTCAGAAAAGCAATTCCATTTTCCTAGCATTGGTCTCTTAGAAATATTACTGCTTCTTCATGGCTCTGTTGAATTTTTTTCCCCTTGAGGGAGAAGGAAAAGCAAGCTTTTGTTTTCACTGTCTTTGCTCCTATAGCCCTTTTCTTTTTTAAATTGAATGTTCATTCATGCTCTAAAAAGACCATGCACAGAGAAAGGGCTAATGTGACAATATTTTATAATATCAACAGCTTGAACATAAGCTGTTTTCAGTGCTTTCTGACACTCCTTGATTTCATTATTTTATTTAGCAAATGCTGTGTTTTTTCCTCTAAAAATAAATGCTAATACTATTTGTTAAGCACTTGTTATGGGCTAATGATTTTTCTAAACACTTGTCATGAATTGACAAATTTAAATCGCATTAGACCTCATGAAATAAGTACTGTTTTCACATTAGAACTCCAATGCACATAGAGTTTGGAACCTTTGCCCAAAGGCTCACAGCTAGTAAAGGCGCAACTAAGATATGATCCCAGGCAGTCTCACTCTAGCACCTGCATGCCCAACCACTAAGCTATGTCTGGCTGAATCTATATGTACCTTACACTGCTACATGCATAGAAGGTGGTAAAAAATTAAACACAGTTGGTGCATATACTGGGTTGAGTAGTGTTTCCCCCAAATTCATGTCCACTCAGAACCTCAGATTGTGTCCTTGATTTGAAATTGGATCGTTGTCGATGTAATTAGTTAAGATGAGATCATACTGACCTATACTCTGAAAACTATAAAACACTGATGAAGAAAATTGAAAATAATGTAAAGAAATGGAAAGACATCCTGTACTGTTGGATTAGAAGAACTATTATTGCTAAAATGGCCATATACCCAAAGCAATCTACAAATGTAATGAACTCCCTGTCAAAATACCCATGACATTTTTCAGAGAACTAGAACAAATAATTTTTAAAAATATATGGAATCACAAAAGACTCTAACTTGCCAAAGTAATCTTGAGGAAAAAGAAGAAAGCTGGAGGTATTATCTGTCCTGACTTCAGATTATACTACAAAGCTATAGTAATCAAAGCAGTATGGTACTGGCACAAAAATAGACTTATAGATTAATGGAATAGAATAGAGAACCCAGAAATAAACCCAGGCATGTAATCTACTATACTGGAGAAGAGACAATTTCTTCATTAGTGCTGCTGGGAAAACCAGACAGCTACCCATTCCAACATTCTCTCATACCATAAACAAAAATAAACTAAAAATGGACTAAAGACCTAAATATAAGACTGGAAATGATAAAACTCCTAGAATAGAACATAGGCAGAATACTCTTTGGCATAAGTTGTAGCAGTAGTTTTTGGAGCTATCTCCTAAGGCCAAAGAAGTAAAAACAAGATCAAATAAACAACTGGGACCTAATTAAACTTAAAGGCTTTTTCACAGCAGAGGACACCACTGATGAAACAAAAAGACAACTTATGGAATGGGAGAAAATATTGCAAATGATATGACCTATAGGAGGTTAATATTCAAAATATATAAATAGCTCATACAACTCAACATCAAAAAAACAAACAACCCGATCAAAAAAAAAAAAAAAAGGGCCAAAGACCTGAATGGGCATTTTTCAAAGAATGCATATAAATGGTTAACAGGCACATGAAAAGGTGTTCAGCATTGCTAATTATTAGAGAAATGCACATCAAAACCACAATGAGATATCGCCTCATACCTTTGAGGATGGCTGTCATCAAAAATAACATCTGTTGGTGAGGATGTGGAGAAAGGGAGTCCTTGTACACTGAATGTAAATTAATGCAGTATGAATGTTGCTCAAAAAAACTAAAAACAGAACTACCATATATCTGAAACAAATGAAAACATTATTTTGAAAAGATGCATGCCCCTCAATGTTCCTAGTGGCATTATTTCCAGTTGCCAAGATATGGAAGCAACCTAAGTGTCCATCAACAGATGAATGGTTAAAGAAGATGTGGTATGTGTACACACATACACACACACACACAATAGATTACTACTCACCCATAAAAAGGAATGAAATTCTGCCATTTGTAGCAACATGGGTGTACCTGAGAATATTATGCTTGATGAAATATCAAATACCATATGATATTACTTATGTGTGGAATCTAAAAAATAAATGAATATGTACATAGGAAAACAGAAACAGACTCACAGATACAGAAAACAAAGTAATGGTTACCAGTGGGGAGAGGAAAGAGGGGAAGGGTAAGATAGAGATATAGGATTAAGAGATACAGACTACTATGTATAAAATAGATCAGCAATGCAGATACTCTGTACGGCACAGGGAATTCTAGCTGTTATTTTGTAGTAACTTTTAATGAAGTATACCTATAAAAGTATGGAATCACTATGCTGTACACTCAAAAGTAACATAATATTATAAGTTGATTATACTTTGATTTTTTAAAAAAATGAGCTCATACTGGATTAAGGTGGCCCCTGTACAGTGTTCTCATAAGCCGACAGAGTTTTGGAGAGAGAGAGAAATGCAGAGGGAAGACAGCCGTATGAAGATGCAGGCAGAAATTGGAGTGACGCAGCTACGAGCCAAGGAATTCCAAGGATTGCCAGTTACCAGAAGCCATGAGGCAAGGAAGGATTCTTCCCTAGAATCTTCAGAAGAAATGTGGCCCTGTTCATACCTGGATTTCATGTTTCTGGCCTCTAGAATTGTGAGAGAGTAAATTTCTATTTTAAGCCACCTAGTTTGTGATAATTTGTTATAGCATCCCTGGGAAACTATTATTGTGCCCTTGAAAGTCTCAGAGACTGTAGGGAAAATGGATAAGGACATAAATAATTTTAAATGACATGATAAAATCTGCCAAAAATAACCATACTATACCCATCATGATAATTATATATATAATCATATATAAATGTATATCAATATCATTTTTATATTGAAGATGCAAAATAACATGACTAAGAGCACAGATTATGCAGAAAGAGTGAATGAATTTGAATCTTGGCTGTGACATTTCATTTATAAACTTTGTGCTCTTGGCAAGTTATTTTACCTCCCTGTGCCCTATTTTTTGCATCCCTATAAGTTTTCAGATACTTTTGACATCTGCAGTTTCATTTTAGTCTCACAGCATCCTTGAAATGTGGGCAGGTGAGGCAAATATCATCATCATCATTCTGCAGACATTGCCTAGTGTCACATGCTAAAACATAGTGTCGTTTCAGTTTCTTTCTCCCTAGAATGATAATTGCAGTGATGATGATGGTTGTCATGCACAGATCAGGCTAGGATCTCTGATGGGAAAACATTCTTCTCTAGTTTACGGGAGAATAAACTGAGGCTATGAGAGAAACTTGCCCAAGGCTACCATGCCTGTGATCACAGATTGATCTGGCAGAATTTTTTGTGAAAGCAATTTGTAAACTGTCCTGGTGCTGCACAAATGTTAGTTAAACACAGCAAAAGTCATAATAACTTCCTCCCACTGAACCTGGTATGCCAACTAAAACATTTTCAACACTACAATCAGGAAAGTATTCTCCTCTCTGTAATAGGTCAAAGTGAAACAATATGAATTCTATTTCCCCCTTTTACCAAGGATGTTTTTTCAGACTATCTATAAAAAGGATCTTTTCACTTTTAGTCAGGCTTTTTGATGTTTAGATGATAATTTAAAATTGTGTGAGTTACAGTAGACCACACAAGAATAGATTTCATTCACAGGTGATAGATTCTGAATGATGTCCTAAGTGAAACAAACATTCATTAAAAGTAGATATAGAGGGAAATTAGAATTACTGTTTATTCAGGTACCAATCAATTTAGCTCTTACCTACAATTGTATAAGTAGATATTATTGTGTTATATATATATATTGCAATATCTTCAGTACTGTGACTTAGAGACATTAAAGCTTTGCCCAAAGTCATCCTGACAAAAATGAGACAAAGGGAGAATTTGAACTCAGTTCTCAATCCACAAACTATGCATTTATAACCATGCCACCTGCCTTCAAAAAGAATGGGCAAATAATTACATAGAGGTAGAATCATTTGAAGGAGAAAAATTCCATTTCTGTTTCTACTTGGGATACATGGAAAAAGCTGGTGGGAGTATTTAGAAAGGAACCAAGATATAGCATTCAGGGGATTTTGCTTTGAGCCCAAAGTTATACCTATATGCTGTGTGGTATGAAGCATGTCACTAATGCTATGTGTCTTGGTCCCGTCCAGTTCAGTTCAGTTCAGTCGCTCAGTCACATCCGACTCTTTATGACCCCATGGACTGCAGCACGCCAGGCCTCCCTGTCCATCACCAACTCCCAGAGTTTACTCAAACTCATGTTCATCGAGTCGGTGATGCCATCCAACCATCTCATCCTCTGTCATCCCCTTCTCCTCCTGCCCCCAATCCCTCCTAGCATCAGGGTCTTTTCAAATGAGTCAGTTCTTAACATCAGGTGGCCAAAGTATTGGAGCTTCAGCTTCAGCATCGGTCCTTCCAATGAAAATTCAGGATTGATTTCCCTCAGGATTGACTGGTTGGATCTCCTTGCAGTCCAAGGGACTCTCAAGAGTCTTCTCCAACACCACAGTTCAAAAGCATCAATTCTTCGACACTCAGATTTCTTTATAGTCCCACTCCTACATCCGTACATGGATACTAGGAAAACCATAGCTTTGACTAGATGGACCTTTGTTGGTAAAGTAATGTCTCTGCTTTTTAATATGCTGTCTAGGTTGCTCATAACTTTTCTTCCAAGGAGCAAGTGTCTTTTAATTTCATGGCTGCAGTCACCATCTTCAGTGATTTCGGATCCCCCCAAAATAAAGCCTGTCACGGTTTCCATTGTTTCCCCGTCTATTTGCCATAAAGTGATGGGATCAGATGCTATGATCTTAGTTTTCTGAATGTTGAGTTTTAAGCCAACTTTTTCACTCTCCTCTTTCACTTTCATCAAGAGGCTCTTTAGTTCTTCTTTGCTTTCTGCCATACGTGTGGTGTCATCTGCATGTCTGAGGTTATTGATATTTCTCTCATCAATCTTTATTCCAGCTTGTGATTCATCCAGCCCAGCGTTTCTCATGATGTACTCTGCATATAAGTTAAATAAGCAGAGTGACAATATACAGCCTTGACGTACTCCTTTTCCTATTTGGAACCAGTCTGTTGTTCCATGCCCAGTTCTAACTGTTGCTTCTTAACCTGCATGCAGATTTCTCAGAAGGCAGGTCAGGTGGTCTGGCATTCCCATCTCTTTAAGAATTTTCCACAGTTTGTTGTGATCCACACAGTCAAAGGCTTTGATGTAGTCAATAAAGCAGAAGTAGATGTTTTTCTGGAACTCTCTTGCTTTTTCAATGATCCAACGGATGTTGGCAATTTGATCTCTGGTTCCTCTGCCTTTTCTAAATCCAGCTTGAACATCTGCGAGTTCATAGTTCATGTACTCTTGAAGCCTCCATTTGTTTACATATTCTCTTTGTTTTCACACCATAAGAGCAGGTTGATCAATTTTAGCAGAGACAGTATGGCCTACAAAGCCTAACCATTTTACTATCTGGTCTTAAAAAGTTTGACCACTCCTGGTCTAGGGAAGAGTGCCAGGCAGAAGAAATAGCACCAGCAAAGGCTCTGATGTAGAAGTGTGGTTGGCTTGTTTAAACACTGGGCACTATGCCTGGAGGGAAGGGGTGGAAAAGGGTTGGGGGGGAGGTCAGATCATGTGGCCACAGTGAAGGTTCTGACTTATTCTCTAAGTAAGATGGGACGCCCTTGGAGGTTAAATGTAGAGTGGCATGATCTGATTTATGCCTGGAAAGGAGTTTTCTTGCTACTGTCTTCCTTTTATCTCTTCTGCCTTTTTCACTACCCTGCTCCTGAAGCCTTCTCCTCAGAAAGTAGGGCTAGCTTAAGAAATGATTATCCATGGAAGGTGATACAGCCTTGGTTAGTCCTAATCCTTGCATATGAAGAGTCTCCTATCTCTTGATTCTATCATTTTTGAGGACCAGGAACTTCTGATGAGACTTCAGTGTGTGTGAGGACTGACCGAGCTGTCTACTTCACAACCAATCTTAGTGGGAAAAGGCTGGTGTAGCACGCACTTCACAAAGAGCAACCCAGAGCTTTGCTCTCCTCTTTGAAGACACATTCACCTATTTATGAATCATTTATGCCAAATTAATAATGAACTTTCTAAATTCTGGCTCATGGTCTAAAAGCATCTAATACACACTACCCTCACCTTGGAGGAAGCTGAATTGCTTATTATTTTTGAGATGCATTTTCACCAAAGTAGTAATATTGCATCTTTTCTTCAGTGAGGACATGTGTGACAGTGTGAAGGTCATTTTCCCTCCTTCAAAAATAGGAATAAGTACCTTCTAAACTAAATTCCATTTGTCTTTTTTTCAACTCCAGTGTGTTTTGGGTCATTTAGTAACACAAGACATATACTCTCATTGAACATGTTCTTAATACTATATGCACCATTTGTACTACCTCTCTTAGGCATTTTCAACAGAAATGTTGTATGCTGTCCTTTACCAATTTATTTTGTTATCCATGAGTGTGGGTCAGTAGTACAATGACTTTTTACTTTCCAGGCTTTTGTTTTCTTAGACAGTGTGGTCTCCAGGGGATCTTCCCAACCCAGGGATCGAACCCAGGTCTCCCACATTGCAGGCGGATTCTTTACCAGTTGAGCCACAAGAGAAGCCCATGGATATAGTAAAAGGAAATAGTCTGGGGAGTTAGGAAACAAATATGGCAGATGTTCAACCTCTAATATGTTAGATGACTTGAGTGAGGTATATGATTCATGGGCTTCTGTTTATTTATCAATTCTTTGTGATCTGGCTACCTTGGATTATTATTAGAATTGAATGCTGTTGTAGACATAAAATCATGTTTATATGTTGAAAGCACTAAATGAATATGAAGTTGTGGTGCTATTTTCTACTTTGTAATCTGTGAAGAGCATACATTACTTGAATCATTCAATCTATACTGCAAAAAAGAGAAAAAAGCCAAACCCAAACTGGTGAAAATAAGAAACAGTTTAAAGCAGAAGTTAAAAGTAATTTAAAAAGAGCATTTGGCAGATATATGACTTATATTCATTCAAGAAATTGGCTTCAGGTTTAAACTAGGAGATGCAAAAGTCCTAAAAAATATTCCAAAGAGGATTTTTTCCTTTTCCAAAGTGGTAAATCATATGATATGGAATTTTATGCTGTGTTTTAGTTAGAACATACTTATTTGATATTAAAGGAGTAAGCAAAATGTAAAATGATATTCATTTAATCTTTATTGGAAAATTTGCTTTCAGAATTTGACAGTTTTTTTCCAGTGGCATGGATGCAGCATGTGTGTGTATGCTCAGTTATGTCCGACTCTGCGACACCATGGTCTGTACCCTGCCAGGCTTCTCTGTCCATAGATGAGGAGCTTAGTGCTAATACTGTTTGGAAGGATTTTTAAAAATCAACAGCCAGTCTGGTTTGTAGGATCTATTTTGGACCAAGGTGTTTGAGAGTGCCACAAAGAGTCTTAAGCCTTGAATCATCTCAATCTGTTCTTAAAACCAAGTGGTAGGAATTGAAAAATGTTTAAAAGTCAAATCCCCGAGTAATCCATTATCTGAAAAGTGGTAGCAGTAGTCGGTTCCTTTTCATTGCTTAATTGGAAAAAACTTATGTAAACTTTGTCCAACAGGCGCAGCATAGCCTCCTTCACCAAGTTTTGCCTTAGCGATAGTAATAATACTCATCGAGCATTTCAGCTTTGGCAAGCAGTGCAGAAAACCCTTAGAAACATAACCATTTTCTTCCAGAAGCTTCCAATCTAGTGAAAACTGGTGGTAAATTCTTTTCCTCAGAGCCATGATTTTACTTTTGAACTATTTTCTTTTAAGTACTATTGTGAAAGAAAAAATATCCTCAATTCTTCCATTATAAGGGAATTATGTATTTTGTCAGAATATGTGGTGCTTAAAATCTTTCCCTTGAGATTTTATTTATATAACCCAAATTCAAGAGTGATTTCTAATGAAAGACAAATTCCATATGATGTAACTTATGTGTGTAATCTAAAATACAGCACAAATGAACCTATAGACCAAACAAAAACAGACTCACAGATATACGTAACAGATCTGTGGTTGCCAAGGGGGAGGGGAGAAGGGAGAGAGAAGAACTGGGAGTTTGAGGTTGATAGATGCAAACTGTTTTATATAGGGTGGATAAGCAGCAAGGTTCTAATGTATAACACAGGGAGCTGTATTCAATATCTTGTAATAAACCATAATGAAAAAGAATATGAAAATGAATATATATTTATATATAACCGAGTCACTTTGTTCTACTTCAGAGATTAACACAACATTATAAATCAACTATACTTCAATTTTTAAAAAAGTTCTTCCCACTGAATGTGGACTATAATTAGAGAAAAGTCAAGAACACTTCTTGCCATCTAGGATGTCTTTATCTACTTGTGTGGCTGGCAGATACATTTAGACGTGAATATTTAAACATTTTTTCTAATGTGGGGACTACACCCTCCCTCTGAAAATTATACAGTCAGTATACACTTTAATTAGACATGATTGTTCAGCTTTGAATTTTCCTCCAAGGTGCCTCCCCATCCCACCATATGTAGCCTCAGGGCTCTTCCTAGTACACTTATGTGGTCAGGCCCATCTTTGGGAGGCATTTTAGCCTCAATTTTACTACTTTACCGTGGAAGCAAGAGATTTGAGACCAGTCAAAGACTTTGCCTTATTTGTTTGGGAAGGAGTGAGCAATAAGACAGAAATAGTGTTTTGGGAAAGAGGCAAAAAGCATGGCATTAATCTAGCCGAGGCTAGGAATTGTATAGCTTCTTACCCAGTGTAGTACAATTCATAATAATAATACTAATTTTATTATTATCTGTTAGTTATTGAGAATTTACTCTCTGCTAGACCCCAAATTAATGGCTTTACTTGCATTTTTCTCAGTTTATCCTCTTAAAAGTCTCTGAAGTAGGAGCTACTCAGAAAAATCAGGTAACTTATCCAAGGTAACACTGTTGATAGGTGGCTGAGCTAGTCTTTCTGTCTCTAAAATTCATGCTTTTAGCCATTCTGCAATATTCCTTTCTATGGAAATGATTCAATATTTGAATAGGTTTAAAAGGCCATAAACATCAGCTTAGAAATCCACATCTTCCTGAAAATTTTATGATGGATACCTTTAGTTAAGAAAAATCTACAAGGGCCAAGATGAATTACCTCTATTTCACTGGGGCTCTCGGAATTATTTTTCATCATGGAACTCTATTCCTAACAAAAGCAGGATGGATAGGTGAACAGGTTGATATTTTAAATTTCTTTTCAGTTTGGTATTTTATGATTCCTAAGTGCTCTTGAAAGTGTTCTGTATCTCATATCCAGTATTAGCTTCTGCTTACAGTGACTACTAATACTTCCTTGTCTCCATTTCCTTGTTTCTACAATGAGAATGATGTATTTTTTCTTTCTTCATGGAGATACTATGAGCTACATTTTTATATTACAACAAAAGTATAATAGCTATGTAAGTACTTCAAGTTTATGAGGAAGACCAGAAACAAAAGTCTAAGTTACCATTCTCATCTAAATTAGTTACATTGTAATGCAAAAGTGGAAAGACTTAGCTTCTGTGGCACACTTAGCTTTATTGAAATTGAACAAATATTTTTAATAACCCCTTTTACAGCACATGTAAAATTTAATTTTTCATTATATTTTTTACAGGTTGTCTTTTATCTGAGTAAGCAAAAATACGTCTTTTTTTTTTTTTCTTACTTAAAACATGTAGCCAGGATTCAAACCACATAGCTCTGGTACCAAAAAGGAAACAGGTTATGAAAATCACAGTACAACTTTAAAATTCTTTAAATTAGTTAAAGATATTTCAAACAATATTCACTTGGATTGACAGTAGAAATCATGGGTCAGTTGACATTAAGATTAATAGTTACACCTACAATGAAAGCAGAAATGGGAAGTTCAAGCTAATATGAGCTACATCGTTTAGGACACATCATCTTCATAAATACTGTGGCTGAGAGGCTGCAATGGCTAAGTCACACTTGAGCACTTAATTGCACATAAATATAGGCAAAGCGGAAAAAAAATATTGTGTGCTAACTTGGATCTAAAAGAAAATGGGCATTTATTTTCAAGAGGGCATATGATCAAATCAACTTCACAATATACAATTCAAATCCCCAAATTGCATCTCGGAAAGAAAAAGAATATTAAAATGCACACTTACACAGACAATAAAGTAGAAACCTGTTCTTTGTGATTGGTATGTATTGTTGTTGTTGTTTTCTCAATAAGTAGAAATTATTTATGACCACAAAAGGATTTCTCAGGTGAAACACTAATTACAGACATTGTAAAGAACATAGCTCAGGAGGCTGTTTTAAAAACAAGGCAGCATTTTCCTGAAAAAGTTTGGTCCTCAACTCACTATCATCTAGTCACTATGGTCAGATGGTAAGCATTTTCTGTGTGTGTGTGTGTGCGCACGTGCACACACACGTGTGTTCAAACTATCTTTTCAGTACCAGAATAAGTCCAAACCAAACCAAAAAACAAATAGCCCTCAAGTACTTGACCTTGCATATCATGTCTAATTAATGCATCATCTGAAAGAGCAATGCTAAAGACTATGAATGTAATTATGCTCACGTGATTCTGCAAAACCTTAATTTTGTGCAAACATTTTCCTTCATTGCCCGGATATCTTATCTTTATTCATGTAGGTGCCAGGAAACCCACCCCCATGATCCTCCCTCCCCCCTCCCCCAGTCTTCTCCTCTGTCAAAGTGATATAAAGACAATTTCACTGTGTATTTACAAGCACAGCAGTTAGGCAAGAAGGTCCCAGGATCTGAAGAGCACATCTATTTCTTATGGACATCTTCATGCCGAATGATCTTATACGTGATCCAGTAAAAGATGTTGAAAATGAGGAAGGCCAATGGGAAGGCAGCTCGAGAAATCGTGTCAATCCTTTTTGCCCGGTCCACAAACTTCTTCTTGATGGCATCTGCATCTTTGGGGGGCTGTGGGAGCTGGTTGGCAGGTGTGGCCTTGACAGCTGTTCCGTCTTTCACTTGAAGGCAGTGACCCATTCCATAACCACTGAAATTAAAGCGACTTTCACGAGTAACATCTTCTTCCTGGGAGAATAAAGACAGCGGAAGTACAGATTGGTTGTCAGTCAAATCAGATGGAAGATGCTTAAAATTCTTCAGAAGTAAAAGGATAAATCACAGTTAACTGGTAGTGTGGGAGGCTTTTGGAATGGGGAGTTGTCTTTCAAGTTCAACTCAGTTATTCATGGAACAGATATAGTTCATTAACATTGCAGGCTCAGAAATTAAGGGTAAGAGTAATGACTCTGTGGTTATTTTAATTAAATGAAAAATAGAAACAGCTACATTATATTCAGCACTGACTTTCCTGAAATCTAGTTTATTAATCCACAGCTTTGGATAGATTTGTTTTTAAAGCCAAGTCTTCAAATCCCAGTACTGTACTCTAAATTTCTAAAGAGGACAACTCATTCATTCACTCATTCACTCAGTCATTCATTTACCCATTCATTCATTCAACAAAGCATTTACTGAATCCTCATCATGTTCCTGAGCTGTTGTGGCCAATTCACAGCCCAGTTCTTTCCATTAACCTTGGCTTTAATATTAGTGTTAGATTTAAGATTAACTCCTTAAATGTATACCTTTCCCCCCTCCAACCCTCCAGTTCATCTCAGTTACATAGCAGAGATTAAATATTCATTGTTTGGTGTCCAATATTTCTACCATAGCTAATTTTTCTGTCAATTTTTTACATTGCTTCTTTGGCTATTCATCTCTACCATATTTAAACATATGTCATTTTAGCTCATGTCAGTACCTCATTTCTACATGAATCAGATAAAAGACTGCAAAGTTATAACCTCTGGGTAAAGAAAAAATACCCTTTACAGAGACAAAAGTATGGAATTTTGGTGTGTGTAGGTTGAAAAGGTAGGATTGAAATGATCTGCCTAATGAAAATTTAATTCTAAGTAGTCATCAATTGAACCATCTTCTGCAACTAGATTAGTGCTTTCTACAATACTGTGCCACCCTTTTGACTCACCAAAGATATCGCACTCTTTATCTTTCCAGATAATAATATTATGTTAATTAGTTTGGTTACATTTTCCCAAAAGACGGTAAAATTCGGTATTTTATTTCATCACTGTTTATTGCATGTCACTTGTGCCTTCACACATATAAAAGGTTTACTGAATGAGGACTTCTTAAAAAAATTTATTGGAGTTTAGTTGATTTACAATGTTGTATTAGTGTTAGGTGTAGGGCAAAGTGACTCGGTTATACATATATGTATATATATTCTTTTTCAGACTTTTTACCCACATAGGTTGTTACAGAATATTGAGTAGAGTTGCCTGTACTATACAGTAGGTCCTTGTTGGTTATCTATTTTATACATAGTAGTGTGTATATGTTAATCCCAAGCTCCTAATTTATCCCTGCCCCTCCACATTTCTCCTTTGGTAACTGAAATTTGTTTTTGAAATCTGTGAGTCTATTTCTGTTTTATAAGTAAGTTCATTTGTATCATTTGAGTGAAAGGCTGTTAACATAATATTGGTGAGAGCGAGCCCAACTGTAACCCAAATGGTACAACAAAGACAAATTTAGGTGAGGAAAATCAGGCCAAAGCTCTTCTTATAAAATAACTGTAAAACTACTCCTTTATAAAACCATCTTCCCAGTACTTTTATGTATTTGAGACTGTCTTTCACAAGTTGGTTCAGGATACTCTGTCTCATTTCTTAACAAATATAAGTAAAATTTTTCATTCAACAGTTAGTTGTTGAGTGTTGAGTTTGCGGCAAGCATTTTGCTAGATGCTGGGAGACAGTTGATGAAGTTGGACAAGAGCCCTACTTGCATGGAGCTTTTAGAACCAAGTGGAAGTGGCCAATCTAAAGACATTTTATTTTTTTTTTCTTTTTTTTTTCTTTTATTAGTTGGAGGCCAATTACTTCACAATAAAGACATTTTCATGTAAGAAATGTGGCTAAGAAAACCCAACTGGATATTCGAGCGCTGCTATGTGCTCAGCTGGACTCAGAATCAAATAGTAAATCTGCTTTCTTTGTCTTAAAATGGGAATTATATGTTTTATAGGTGTAAAAGTTTCAAATAAGTATTTTAAAATGTGGAATAAACAGATATATTAATCATCACAGTGTCATTGAAAGACTTATTAGTTAGCAAGTAAAGAAACACACAGGTCTCTTGAAGGAGGGAATGTGTTATTTATGAGTTATAAGCAGTCTTATTGCTCCTACCTACTAATTAGATAATTAGGTAATTAGATCTGAACCAGTGTGTGAGAGAAATAGAAATGGTGTCAATTGGTTTAGTAAATAGATCTAAACTAGGAATTTGACTGTTTGGGTTCTAAGCATGGCTCCAAGGGTTATAAGCTATGTTTTTCTTAGGCAGGGTATTTATTCTTTCAAGGCTTGGAGACCTCATGCCAAAATATTGAGGCTTGGCTAGGTCTGTGGGTCTCAGCTTTGGCTGCTAGGGAAATTTTACAAGTTATGTTTATACCTGCTTCCCCTCCCAGCCTCTTCCTGGTCAAGTGAATCACAATCTCTGGGAATGAGAACTGAGAATCCATATATATATATTTTTTTTCATTTATTTTTATTAGCTGGAGGCTAATTACTTTATAATATTGTAGTGGTTTTTGTCATACATTGACATGAATCAGCCATGGATTTACATGTATTGCCCATCCCGATCCCCTCTCCCACCTCCCTCTCCACCCGATTCCTCTGGGTCTTCCCAGTGCACCAGCCCTGAGCACTTGTCTCATGCATTCAGCCTGGGCTGGTGATCTGTTTCACCCTAGATAATATACATGTTTCGATGCTGTTCTCTCTAAACATCCCACCCTCGCCTTGTCTTCAATACAAGTGGTTAGAAACCAGTGGCCTAGATCAGCTCTAATGTCCAGCTCTAAAATGCTGAACCTAGTCATGTTATTAAGTCTAAGATAACTTTTTAAAGTGAAAATCAGCCCTCAAAATATATTTCCCCTTATCTGCCTAAAATTACTGTGCTGTTTTTCCTTTCCATATCTGTAGAATCTTACAAATTGCTGTTCTGTATCAACATTTAGAAAGTCATGATTAAGTGTGTAGTTCACTGCCTGAGTGAGATAAGATTCTTGTAAAATTCCTGGGTCCCTGAAGAAATTAAAAAAGAGTAGTTAGCTGGTAACTGGTTTTTAGCACATGAAACCAAAGGAAACCTAAATACATCCATTTTTTTTTTCAGACTTACTCATTCATTTAATTCCTGTTGTCTATTGGCATACTGTGAATGGACAGCTGGAGAGGTTAGCCCATTCAGTTAACTAGCAGGACTAGAATAGAATAATGCCAGGTTAGGTTATTATCATGTCGTACATTGCCGTGAAAACTGTAGGTGCTTAATAAACTTTCATTGACTAATGAACAAAGGAAATTTTAAGAGAGTTTTCTCTCTGCTTGAAAATACTTTCCCTTTCCATTCAATGGTATTTCAAATTATACTTCTGAGCATAGTTACAACTAATTAAATCAATTCTTTAAAATTATCCACCACAAAATAAATCTGTCGTAGGTAGAAATTATCCATTTAATTTTTCATGTGCAGGAGATATGAATGCTAGTTTAAGGGTATTCTTATTTACCATTATGACTCATTGAGTCTTTTTTAAATATAGAACCTTAAATTACCCACATCAAAGGGCTTAATTCAGAAAACATAATTGCAACCACTTTGAATTTTTGTGTTATAATGAATGACTAATTGCCTTTATAGCAGGTTCAGAATAAAATGCTATGGTATGCCTTTATAGCAGATTCAGAATAAAATGCTATGGTAATATGGCAAGATTCCTATATGAAGGCAAAACGGAGATGAGCTTGAGTCATGGATAAACTAAAGCTGAAATAAAGAACAATCTGAAGGTACAGCTTAGTTGAATGTATTCACTGGGAGAGTTGGTGTGATCCTCTCAGTGAGGAAAGAATTTCAGGCATATATTCTCCATTTCTTCTAATTAGCCAGAAAACTAATTACTTAATTATTGCTGCTGACCTGCCATCTTCAGTATCTTTGAGCAGTGAATACTTCTAGCTCACTCTGTTTTGTTATTCACCGATTCACTTTCATAGAAAATGAATCATCCAGTCAAAGTTTCAGTACATGCAATTTCTGTATCCCACTTTGATAAAATCTCCTTAAATCCTGTCTACATAGAAAGCACTGCCATGGCACTATGCAATTCATTGGAGCCTTATCACCTTATTTTACTTATCTTAGCCATTGGTTTTACTTATTATAAGATTTACCCATTCCTGTGTTTGGAATAACTCTTGTCTAGATGTGAAATTGAACCTAAAGCTCAGCAGAATTGCATGGTACTGAATTGTTTGTTATAAGCAACTTATTTCAATATAATTAAAGATTATGGGACTTATGCAGTGAAAGATTTCAGTGGGACCAGCATTTCTAATTTGTCTTTTATGTCCTAAAAAGGAGGAAATAAAAGTACTCCTATAAACTGAGGTGGGGAAAAACTCCATTCCATTTCTCACCCAGATTCTCTGGTTGAATCTTCAGTCTTCTGGGCCAGGATATGGCCCAGTTGGAAGTGAAAGTTGCAGTGAGCTTCAGTCAATGCAAGGACATAAGGGAGTCTTCAGCCCTACTTAGGAAACAGTGTGAGTCCAAACACAAGCAGATTTTTCCCCAGAAAGTCACCTGAGCAAATGAAGCCTTGCATGCATGCTTTGTTGCTCAGTCATGTCAAACTCTTTGCGACCCTTTGCACTGTAATCCTCCAGACTTCTCAGTCCATGGGATTCTCCAGGCAAGCATACTGGAGTGGATTGCCATTTCTTCTCCAGCGGATTGTCCCAGATCTGGGACTGAACCCACATCTCCTGTGTCTCCTGCACTGCTGGTGGATTCTTTACCTGCTGAGCCATCAGGGAAGCCCAGTTCTAAGTGGTACTTAATTGTAGACCTGCTGATTTCTATCACCTAGATTTGGAGAAGAGGGATGGCTTTGAGAAATTTCCAATTCTTATGGCCTCAGTTTTCTTCTCTGTATCACGGGGACTTGGGAGTAGATGCGAATAATAGATACCATATACTGATTATAATTATAAACCATGCACTTAAAACCACAGTCAATCCTATCACCAAACTGTCCCTACAAGTCACAAGGTTTCAGAGGAAATTAAGACTGAGAGAAATTATGTGGCTTCCTGAAGTTATATTGCTAACAAATGTGGAAACTGAAATTCAAATCTGATTTGTCAGATCGCCAAACTCTCTGAACACTCTGAACAAACATTCTGAACACTCTGGAAGTCTCTGGTTTTTATGAATTTGTCTCTATCAAGCCCCAAATGACTTCCATTCAAGATTATAGATGAAGAATCCAATCGAAATTTGTGGAACAACTGATCTAAAATAAAGTAAGCCAAATATAATTCCTTGTTGCTTAATGATGTGGCGAAATGAATTAAAACTGTTGCAGTGTCATTTGGGGGTAGAGAGTGAATAGCATTGTTTCCCAAAAGAAAGCCATATCAGTGGATCATCTCTTTTTCAATGCAGGATATCAGTATTATTGATTTTTCTTTTTAAATTAGTTTTAATTTGAAGATAATTGCTTTACAATATTGGATTGGTTTCTGTAACCTCCCTCTTGAACCTCCTTCCCACCTCCCATCTCATCCCATCCTATCCGTCTAGGTTTGAATTCCCTGAGTGACACAGCAAATGTCCACTGGCTACCTATTTTATATATGGTAGTGGATATGTTTCCATGCTACTCTCTGCATTCCTCCTATTAATATTGATTTTTGAAGGAGAATGAACTTCTGGTGTTCATTTCTTGAGCATTTGCCATTTATGTATTCATATTTCCAACAAATAATTCCTTGAGTACCTATTGTGTGCCAGGTATGTGGTGAGGATACAGCAGTGAACAAGGAGATGAAGTCTCTTCATTTTTGGAGTTTACATGCTATTGGAGAAAACAAGTAACAAGTAGAGAAATCATGTGTACACACACAAACACATATTTATACATATATATACATATACACAGTTAAGACACTCCCATATATTTGTGTACACACACACACACACACACACACACATACACACAGATAATGATGAATGCATTGAAATAAAACAATCAAGGTAAGACACCTAAGAGAGATGAAAGGCAGAGAAATGGATGTTTTAGACTGAATGGTCAGAAACGTCCCGAGGACATGCCAGGCACTATGCCATTTGCCAGGAATCCAGTGATGAGCAAAACAGATGAGACTCTTGCCTTCAGGTAGTTCCCAGCCTTGAGGTGAAGACAAACATTTATGAAAGAATCACATGAATACAGAATTACTAACTATGATAGGGCTCTGAAGGAAAATTATAGGGTGCTGTGAGAGCTTATTAATAGTGGTCCTGGTCTGATCTGGCAGATAAGAGAAGCTTTTCCCTGGGGAAGTGATATTTCATTAGAGGTTTGAAAAAAAAATGAGAAGTGTTAAAGAAGGGACAGCAGAGTTGGGAGATGTCTGAGATCGGAAAGTTTCCTGTAGTTGAGAGATGGTAGGATGGCCTGTGGAATGCAGAAAGAAAGTGGGGTGAGGCAAAGTTTCAGAAATGACCAAGAACTGGATCATATGGGGCCTTGCAAGCTATGGTACTGGTTTAGAGCCTTATATTAAGAACAAAGAGAAGGAAAAAATGAATAAGACCTTAGGTTTTCGGGGGGTCATGAGAACTGAAGAGAATGATATGAGAGAGATTCTTGAGATATGTACAAAGGTTTATTGGGGCTCAGGTGAGCCTGAAGCCTTTAGAGTTGGTGAGGGTATGGATGGTGATATTACTGAGAGATATACAAGGCAATGTGCAAATCATCTATAATCCCCTGAATCTGAAAGAAAACTCTATAGCTACCTATTGATGTTTAGAATTTGTTTCCAATTTTCTTTTTTATTATTATTTAAAATATTTGCTTCCCAATCATATTAAAAAATAGGTAGACAGAGTCTCTGGATTGTGATAGCTGTTTCCCACTGCTGTCTTCATTCACCAAAGGATAAGCTCTTGAGAGTGTGCCTGAGTCATTTCTGTACCCTTCTTCCCTGGCACAATGCTAGGCCCATGAGTTATTCTAAAATTGTGCTTGGAAAGATCCTCTTGATTCTGACAAAGGTCTCAGAAAGGATGTGCTCCCTGGGGGAAGGGAGGGGACAGCAATTGTCTCCTAGCTGATTTCCATTTCTTGGTCACTTGCCGTCCTTTCTGCAGCCTCTGGATCATTCTTGCCCAAAGAACTTCCATCCTATCCCTTTCACTGCAGACTCACTAGCCTTGACATTGTAGAGGAGGAGGAGACACTGGGATAGAATCTAAAAGGCTTGGATTGAATTCCCTCAGTCTCTCAACATTTTTGGTCTCCTATTTCCTCTTTAAAATGAAGAGATTAGCCATTTGGCCATTTTCTGAGTTTGAGTATGGGACTATAATGCTATCTAGTATATTGCCTCGAGACTAATCTCTAGGTGGTTGAAATGCTTAAGACTTTTCTTCTCAACTACAGACTGGACAGTATGCAAACAAAGGTCTTAATGCCGTCTTCCTCCCCTGCCCTGATGCCTTCTGGTAGAGTTGGCCTTGTGGGCAGGCATATGTGCAGTCACACACACCTCAGTGCTTTGAAGGGTCCTATATTTGGTTTAATGCTTTGCTGTAGCCATCTTGAAGTTGGTAATGGTTTTTGAACAAGCACCCCACATTTTCATTTTGTACCAGGTCCCACAGATTTTGAAGCCAGCCCTACTTTCTGCTCTAGTGAAATTGAAGGAATGCACATTGCTTCCATTCCTGGCTTAATACTTTTCAACAGTTTCTCATCTCCTTAATGACCACTCCCAAGCTCCTTTGTGACTTTCGAGGACCCACCATGTCTTGTCTTATACTTGATTATCTCATGGTGTTTCATGGTCTTTGGCTTTATTTTTTTGCATAGAATAGTCCTCACCTCC
Organism: Muntiacus reevesi; assembly: GCF_963930625.1. Taxonomy (NCBI): domain Eukaryota; kingdom Metazoa; phylum Chordata; class Mammalia; order Artiodactyla; family Cervidae; genus Muntiacus; species Muntiacus reevesi. The sequence continues at coordinate 12,550,498 of NC_089271.1, read as the reverse complement.
CTCTACCTGGTGAGCTCCTGCATGTTCTTCCAGACTCTACTCATCTCATTCAGGATGCCTTTTCTTGACCCCTGTGCCTGGGCCATGGGTCGGTAGCACTGAAGCTGACCCCATAATGGAACCTGTTGCACCATATGTTAAAATTAGCTACTTATATGTCAGCCTCTTTTATGTGACCTTCAAGTGTAAGGACCCAGTTTTGCATACCTTGATTGCCTCAGTACCTAGAACAGTACTGGGCTCAAGTTGCCTGTGTTGAATACTGTTGGTAGCTCAGCTGGTAAAGAATCTCCCTGCAATGCAGGAGACCCCGGTTCGATTCCTGGGTCTGGAAAATCCCTTGGAGAAGGGATAAGCTATTCACTCCAGTATTCTTGGGCTTCCCTGGTAGCTCAGTTGGTAAAGAATCTGCCTGCAATGTGAGAGACCTGGGTTCAATCCTGAGTTGGGTAGATCCCCTGGAGGAGGACATTGCAACCCACTCCAGTATTCTTACCTAGAGAATCCCCAAGGACAAAGCCCTCGTGGGCTATAGTCCATGCAGTCACAGAGAGTCGGACACGACTGAACGACTAAGCACATATATAAGATAAATGCTTCTTAGATGAATGTTGGAAAAGTCTTTCATGATATGAAAAATGCTTTTCTAGCTTACTTATTGCATGGTCTGTTTTTGCATATTGAATTTATAGAAAATTAGGGCAAACCTCAACTCCACAGTGCCACTCAAGAGCTGAGGTATTTATGATCTATATTTGAAACACTGTCCATTTTTTTTTGTTCCAGTGTTAAGTTAGTGAGTAGACCAGATACTGTGAAAATATATAAAATTAGATCCATCTTATTAACAATCTTAGCAAAAAGTGTGTACTTCTTTGCAAAGAAAATTAATGGAATAGACAAGCCAGAGTACAAAGAAATAGTTTTTCATTTATGCATCTACTCACAAATCAAAATAATAAAGCTAGGTAAATGAAAAGCCAGTATTTTTATATACATGCAAGTATTTTACCAAACAAATGAGACCTTATCAGTTATTACACATAGCAAAGACTAAGGAATATTTGCATAATATTAAGGGTATTTGAACTCATATGCAATCCATTTGGGTTTGATGAAGAGAGTAAAATTCTTGTAGATCTACAGTCATCACCAAACATCTTTAAGTTTTAAGTCTTGAAATTTTAATTAATAGAACATTTTTCTTCACAAATCTCTTTAAACAAATTAATACCTGCACTGTAGTGCTCTGCACCATTTGCCTGTCATTACACAAAATCCCTTTCATTGTCTCAATCACACATGTTATTTTTACAAGCTTCTGTGTGTGTGTATATATACACACACAGAAAAAAAGGCAACAGAGTTTCTTATTCAGGACAAAGCTCACTTCCAATAACTGGGGAAAGATATGTTGGCAAGAGAGGACAGACAGGATTCAGCTTTGATATGAGCTGGGATTCCAAAATTGCTGTTGCCACAGCCTTCAGATGCTTTGCAGGAGTTAGGGCACTGGGAGTTGAGCTGGGCTAAGACTCCTAGTTATCCGTGAAAACCCATCTTTCTTCTTCCATTAGTGGGTCTTTCTTGAGGTCAAGGTTCCTTACCTATAGCATTGTTGACATTTGGAGCCAGGTAATTATTTTTGTGGTAGAGAACTGTGTTGTATATTTGAGGATATTTAGCAGCATCCCTGGTCTCTATCTGCTAGAAGCAACTAACACACTTCCGCTGCAGTTGTGACAATGAAAAATGTCTCTTGACATTGCCAAATGTCCCTTGGGGGGCAACATTGTGCCTACTCAAGAAGTTCTGCTTTAGTTGGTCATACATGTGCACGACTATATCTAGCCTCCCCTGCACCTGGCGGCGGCAGGGCAGTGGGGTGGGGCATGTGACATATCTAGTACCGGGAAGTCTAACCAGCTCAATCTCCAGACCAGAGTCTAGGCACCTCTTACTAGCTCCTCCACTCCATGTAGGTCTGAGCCACCTTACAGTGGTTCATCAGAATCATTTCCACCAGAATCACAGTGATCATCTTCTATCTGATCCCCTGGCTTCTAGACCCTCCCTCCCAACAAGAATGTCTATTCTTAATCCAGCAACTAGAGGGATACTGTTAAAATGTGAGTCAGGTCAGATCTTCATGAGCTCAAGCCTCCAGTGGCTCTCACTTCAGTAAAATACAACTCTGTAATGTTCCGTTTACTTCTCAGGGCTCAGCTCTTGCTGCTCTCCCTCTAGTCCAGGTGTCAGCAAACATTTTCCATAAAGGGTTAGGTGTAAATATGTTAGATTTTATGGGCTATCCTGAAGATATAGGTCCATTTATTGCATATTTTGAATCTAATTTTCTAAAGTGAGCTATATACTTCACTCTACTTTGGACCACACCTCACCTCCAGCACTCTATTTTTTTTTAATAGACTGAAAGTAATTATTTAAAAATAATTGACTTTTGACTCAAAATCTATAAAGCAGAAATATTTTCACTTAATGTCAGCTGCAGTCTTAGAAAGTAGTTTAGAAATCAATAACATGGTTGTGATGTTTCAATGCCTCGAGAGGGAAGCAATGCCTTGCATATGGAAATTCTTTTCTAGTAGTCTCTGTCAATTCTGGTCTGGTCAGAATGCTCAGAAGACACACTAAAGTCTAAGAAGCATGAAGGTGAACGTCTTCCATCTGGAGTATGAGCTGTTCAATTATTAACATAGTTTGCCATCTGTTCAGGTTGTAAGCAAAGTGAGTGTTGAGAGTGTCTACACAGCGCAGACTGGAGGGGACAGGTGATCAGAGGGTGAGTCCACTGCCAAACTAACAGCAATAACAATAGAAACAACAACCCATCACATCAAACACTCACTTGCTTTCTAATGTGGATGACTGTGACTGCCAGATTCTTCAGACTGTTGTCATGCTTTGATCTGTATATGTAACATACACACTTGGTGTCAAAAAGTGGTTACTGTGTGAGATTATCTGTTGTTTACCTGGCACGTCCACTCCTGGAGAAGTGCCTGCCTACAGCTGGAAAAAACTACATTTCCCAGAATTCCCTCTTTGACTGGTTCCAGGTAAGGGTTTGCCAGTGAGAGGAATTTGGGAGATCTGGAAGGTAGAAGGGAAGGAGAGGCCATTATTTTGGAGAGTGTTTGGGGGTCAGATGAGGCTGATTTGTTGGATAGAGTGGCATTCCACACCTTTCTATGGGCTCCAATTTTATGATCCCGCTTTGGAGGCGAAATATGGTAGCTTCTCAGATTTTCCTGTGAATACCTGCTTACCTCATGAGAAGTTCAGCTTAAAATTCTGTCTTCTGACTGTAGCCTTCCAGACCTTCCTTTCCCCAGTTACTGTCATATTTATATAAATTGTAATTTCTACAGTAAACCCCTTATCCTAGTAGTATGTATAGTGTCTCTGTTTCCCTGACTAAACCCAACCAGATATAGATATATAGGCAATCAAGGCTTCCAAGCATCTTGATGCAAGTGACTGTAGTTTTCTTCAATTAAGATTTATTGAGCATCATAATGTACCAAGTATTGGAAAGAAATAAGGGTACAAAGACAGAGCCCTGCCCTTGAAGTCACTGTGGGATTGGTGTAAGAGGGCTAGAATATGTGGACCAGTGGCTTTCAACCAAGAGTGATTTTGCCCCCCACCCTCCAGGGGACATTACATAATGTCTGGAGACATTTTTGGTTGTCACAGTGGAGCAGAGTGTGCTTTTGGCATGTAGTGGGTAAAGGCTAGAACACCGTTAAACACCCTACAACACACGGGGCAGCATCTCACGACAAAGCATGAATTATCTAGCTTCAAATGTCAATAGTGCTGAGGCTGGGAAACTATGATACAGACAAATGATTCCAGTATAATGTGATATCTGCTACCTGGTCAAGGAATGTACAGGCCACAAGATACTATAGAAGAGGTGGTGTTAGGCTAGAGTAATTAAAGGACAGTTAGATGGCAGGTTTTTTCTTTAATAATAACCTGGAATGCACTGCTTCTGGAAGAATACATGAATATTCAGATATGTTATAGAATATAAAAGCACTCTCATTTGGTACACTGACCCTGCTTTTTAGTGCAACTAGAGAGCAGCTCAGAGACACTTGTCTGTGCTATTTATCCAGGTGAGCTGACTGTGGCTCAGATCATGAACTCCTTATTGCCAAATTCAGACTTAAATTGAAGAAAGTAGGGAAAACCACTCGACCATTCAGGTATGACCTAAATCAAATCCCTTACAATTATACAGTGGAAGTGAGAAATAGATTCAAGGGATTAGATCTAATAGACAGAGTGCCTAAAGAACTATGAACAGGAGGTTCATGACATTGTACAGGAGGCAGGGATCAAGACCATCCCTGAGAAAAAGAAATGCAAAAAGGCAAAATGGTTGTCTGAGGAGGCCTTACAAATAGCTGAGAAAAGAGAAGCTAAACGTAAAGGAGAAAAGGAAAGATATACCCATTTGAATGCAGAGTTCCAAAGAATAGCAAGGAGAGATAAGAAAGCCTTCCTCAGCAGTCAATGCAAAGAAATAGAGGAAAACAATAGAATAGGAAAGACTAGAGATCTCTTCAAGAAAATTAGAGATACCAAGGGAACATTTCATGCAAAGATGGGCACAATAAAGGACAGAAATGGTATGGCCTAACAGAAGCAGAAGATATTAAGAAGTGGCAAGAATACACAGAAGAACTATACAAAAAAGATTTTCATGACCCAGATAACCACAATGGTATGATCACTCACCTAGAGTAGGACATCCAGGAATGCAAAGTCACGTGGACCTTAGGAAGCATCACTACAAACAAAGCTAATGGAGGTGATGGAATTCCAGCTGAGCTATTTCAAATCCTAAAAGCTGATGCTGTGAAAGTGCTGCACTCAGTATGCCAGCAAATTTGGAAAACTCAGCAGTGGCCACAGGACTGGAGAAGGTCAGTTTTCATTCCAATGTCAAAGAAAGGCAATGCCAACGAACGCTCAAACTACCGCACAATTGCACTTATCTCACATGCTACCAAAGTAATGCTCAAAATTCTCCAACCGAGGCTTCAACGGTATGTGAACCATGAACTTCCAGATATTCAAGCTGGGTTTAGAAAAGGCAGAGGAACCAGAGATAAAATTGCCAACATCAGTTGGATCATCGAAAAAGCAAGAGAAATTGCCAGGAAGTCCAGGAGGGCAAACCATATTGAAGGTGCTGACCCAAGTGCTGGAAAGATTTACTTAGTAAGCTGTGCCCTGCTATGACCCTCATTATCTCCTGGAAGTTTCTGGTCATTCTGATCCCATTTTGAGAAATTCTGCTCTAATATAATCAGCACACAACAACAGTTTGGTTCCTATATATTTTCTCTTTTGATAATCTTTGACTTGCATACTATTCTATGTCATCATTTCCAAGGGTTTCACTTAAGCAGCAAGTTGCTTGCTGCTGTTATAATGTTGAAGAAGATTATAATATGTAATATGTGTATGTTAGTTGTTCAGTCGTGTCCAATTCTTTGCAACCCCATGAACTGTAGCCCACCAGTCCCTCTGTCCATGGGATTCTCCAGGCAAGAATATTGGAGTGGGTAGCCATTTCCTTCTCAAAATATATAAAATATATAATATGGAATAATTTTTAAAAATGTAAATAATAATGTGTAAACTCATTCTATGTAAACTAGGCACAGAATGGATGTATTTTTAGAGGTCTACACAACACGTTTGTAGAGGTCTCTCTTTATCATAGCCAGTTTTGACAGCCTAGAGGCTCCATCCTATAATAACAGCCTTCCAAATAGCCATTTCTTTCTTTCTCCTCTTGCCTCCCACTGCTCCGTTTCTGCTGAAAGCTGCTCAGTGGGAGAGCAGTCAGTGCTGTTGGCTGTCAAAGTTTGGCAAACTGTTCATTTCTGCAGGGAGCTCAATAAACTCAAAAACTGAGAACTCTATCCACAGAATTGGACCTATATTTGGTCTTGCCCTTGATCCTTTCCTCCCAACTTTGAAGAGGAAGGTTAACATCATGATGAAATCATCCAGGTGTGACTTGGAGAAGCCTTAGGAAGGTTTGACAGAATGGCAGTGAGGCGTATCCTGAAAAAAGAGACGTCTCTGGGCCATCACTTCATTGCTTTGCACAGTTGCAGAACAAACACGTTTTCTCCAGGTAAAAAACTGTAAACCTACTTTCTGTGGCTGATGATATTTTTTTTTTGGAATTTGAATGATCCTCATACGCTAGGTCTACTCTGTTGACTACGGATGGACTATAGGTTCTGTGTTAAAATTAGTAGCAAATGAAGACTATAAACCATCAGGAGGCACTTTCCTGTTGCTTCTTCCAGGGACATGCAAGGCAGTGAAGTGAACCAGAAACACAATCTATGCTCCATTCTTCGGGATGATTGTTTACTTCTGTAGATCATCTGTGCCTCAGCTTTCTTCATCCTTCCCTGAAACCATTTATTCACTAGCACTTCAACTGTAGTTTCTTGTAAGCAACTCTTGCAGAAAAAAAAAAATAGGAAAAGGAAATGGAAAATAACAGAGTTTTTTTTTTTTTAAGTGTCTGTGCTGCATTTCCAAGATGTCCCCTCCTTCTCTTTCTTTTTTTTTTTTTTTCCTCCCTCCTTCTCTTTCATTACTATGGTTACCAGATCTGAGATTTCAGGCAGAAAATTGTCTGTAGGCCCAGAGGGAAGATTTATTGCAGTAAACTCAGAAGACAGAGATTGGGCAAAATTTGAAAATAATACTGGAATCCGTTGATCTAATTGTCCACCAATCAAGTTTCTAATTAAGAGAATGTACGTGAAGGTAGGTAGCATAGCAAGTAGCATGGCAAGTAATGGGGACTCTGCCTCCTTTTCCTTTTCAAGGATGCCAACACAATAGTTGTAATCAGAGTCAAAGAGGAAAACTTGAGTGGTGATAAGAAGATACATTTTCATAGAAAACAGATGGAAATCCTGAGCAGATGTATCTCTTTCACCCAGTGTATGCCTCCTTATGACACAGCTTCCATGCTACAGACACAGGTTACCTCCTGGTGAGCCCACAGGGTCTTGGGCACCACAGTCATCAGATGGGGTGTGGATGGGGACTGGTACGTAGGGCAAGGGGCTCAGTGCTTTGTGGTGAGGCGTAATAGTGAGTGCAAGGTAAGCCGTCTGTCCCTGTCGTCATAGCAACCAAATAAGGACCCTGTGCTACTGGAACTTGTGACTGAGTCTTAAGGGTATTTGAGAAGGTTTAATCCAGGAAGGCTCAGATGAACTTGTTTACCTAACCTGCTGTACCCCGAACTCACTTCTTTGCTGTGATCCAAGATAGAACACATATTTTCCATTACCAGCCAGGACATGTACACACTTCCCAAACACATTGATATATCTAACAGAAACAAAAGGTTTGCAAAGTGACATTTAATTTTCCAAAACAGTATGCACTCTGACATTTTCTAATTTTTTTCTAATTTTTATTTTGCAAAGAAGCTGGTGGTAAGCCACTGAACTGATTTGATGACCCACAAGTCACTCACAGCCCACAGTTTGAAAAGTAGTATGTTTAATGGTCTTGGTTGGTTTCTTTGCTATCATTATTCATTTATCACATCTTTACTGAGTATCTGCTATATAATAGGCATGTGCTATGATAGGTACATGCTCGTCACAGGAAAATTTAAAAGAGAGGCTTTCAGATCCACAGAAGAGTCCTGACCAAGAGTCACATGTTCTGTTTAAATACATAGCTGCTGTCATCTGTCATGATTGAAAAGGTGCTGAGGTTTCACAGGGAGACTGGGAGACAGCCTGCTGTGTTCAGGCATGGTGGGAGGCCCTGACACTTCCTGCTGAGCCCTAGACGCTACCTATATACAGCTTTTGTTTGATTTTACCAATGAGGCAGCAGTAAATGCTTCCAAGTTTTCAAGAACTTCTCAGAGGAAGCAACTTTTTGTTACAAGAAATAAGATCCAGTGATGAAAGTTTCTGAATTTACTTTTCTGGTTATCCATGAACTGATAGTTTCCCTCCAGGATAGTTTCCCTCCAGGATAAACATCCAGATCCTGTTGGCACAAGTTACTAGGCCCTTTAGGCCCTGATTAGGCCCTAACAGATTGTTTGAGTTTCGTTTTCCATTGTTTCTCATGACATACCCTTTGCTTTAAAAACTCTCTGTTCCCTCAATAACCCAGATTTTTCTTCCTCTCTGGGCCTTCCTTTTCTCTTTCACTTGTCTGCCTGATGAATGACAATTAACTTTTCATCCTTAGCTCCAGAATGATAGCTCCCTCCCAGAGGCACTTCCTCCTGCCACCTCTAGCGGTAGCCACACCTTTTCCCTATTCTCTCCTAAATGCTTCCCTTTTTTAGGTTGGAATTGAATAATATAGTTGTGAGCCTCTTATGCACTGAACAGTAGGCAGTGAAATTAATAAAATAATATGCAGGATTGTTTTCAAGAGTCAGAGGAGCATGTGGAGATACTTTTACATCAAGAACTCAATTATACTATTCCAGGTAACTGTCTATTCCTTTCCCCATAGATTTTTGTGTGGGGCTAGAAGTAGATGCCAGTGGGCTGGATTCTTGTGAAGACATAATGTTGGATCTTTAAAATGCCCTGCATAAGATATGACATGACTTCTAATGACTTATTGCTGACTGGTTTCCTACCTTCAGGCCACTGAGTAAGGAGCCCTGAGTTGAAACCAGCAATTCATTCAACATTTCTCAAGAACCTAGTATGTATTAGACAATGTGACAGGCTCTTCAGATTGAAAAATGAATGATAGCCTCTGCTGTTTAGAAGATTGCTGATGACCTTTTCTTGTGGGCTTAAAAAGAAGACAGACAAACGAAGAGAAAGGAAATATTTGATGAGTGTTGGCTGTGTGTAAGGCACCGTAGTTTGCATGTGAAAAGTGAAAGTCTCTCAGTCATGTCCAACTCTTTGAGACTCTATGGACTATACAGTCCATGGAATTCTCCAGACCAGAATACTGGAGTGGGTAGCCTTTCCCTTCTCCAGGGGATCTTCCTAGCCCAGAGATTGAATCCAGGTCTCCTACATTGCAGGAAGATTCTTTACCAGCTGAGCAACAAGGGAAGCCCAAGAATACTGGAGTAGGTAACCTATCCATTCTCCAGCAGATCTTCCCAACCCAGGAATCAAACTGAGGTCTCCTGTATTGCAGGCAGATTCTTTACCGACTGAGCTATCAGGGAAGCCCTGTGCATAATCTTTATTGTTGTTAAGTCCTAAACTCATGTCTGACTCTTTGCAACCCCATGGACTGCAGCACACCAGGCTCCCTGTCCTCCACTGTTTCCTGGAATTTGCTCAGATTCACGTCCATTGAGTCAGTGATGCTATCTAACCATCTCATCCTCTGCTGCCCTCTTCTCCTTTTGCCTTTGGTCTTTCCCAGCATCAAAGTCTTTTCCAGTGAGTTGGCCCTTTGCATCATGTAGCCAAAGTATTGGAGCTTCAGCTTCAGCATCAGTCCTTCCAATGAATATTCAGGGTTGATTTCCTTTAGGATTGACTGGGTTGATGTCCTTGCTGTCCAAGGGACTCTCAAGAGTCTTCTCCAGCACCACAGTTCAAAAGCATCATGTCTTCAGTGCTCAGTCTTCTTTATGGTTCAACTCTCACATCTGTACATGACTACTGGAAAAAAAGTCTGTAGCTTTGACTATACGGACCTTTGTCAGCAAAATGATGTCTTTGCTTTTTAGTACACTATCTAGGTTTGTCATAGCTTTTCTTCCAAGGAGCAAGCATCTTTTAATTCCATGGAGTACATCACTTCAAAAAAGTATTTCTTCCCTGGGCTTGTTACTCAAACTGGGAGAATACATAGGAATCCTCACTCCCTATACTAGCGCAGGAATTGAGAATAACCAATAACAAATGCACTTTCTCAGTTGCAGACTGTAATCAACAACTCACCGGAGTTGCTGGTGTATGGACTCGATCTTGACTGTCCTGCTCTGGATCAATACTTCTCCAATTTTGATGCACACGAGCATCATTTGAGGCCTAGGTAACATACCAATTCCTGGGCCCCAGCCCAAGAGATTGTGACTTATTAGGTCAGAGCTTGAGACTTTCCCAACAATTGCGTGCAAGGTAATGCTGATGCTGCTAGTCCAGAGACCCATTCATTGGGTAATGAGGTTCCAGAGAACTTCTGAAATACCTTTCAGTAGTAATGCCATGTTTGCCTCACACCTTTGCTGTAAATGTGTGCGTAGTCATGTCAAGGACATTAACCCCAGAGTCCATGTTGGGAAACTAGCCATTGAAAGATTAACAAACAGAAAATACTTTATAAAGATATTTTAGGTTGAAAATGCAAGGCTCCTTTTTTTCTTTTTGGTCCTTGAATGGAAGTTTTCTTCTTTCAAGACAAAGAGAGTAAAACAGTGCATGTTCTCTTCAGTCATTTAGCATTTTTTCCATATTCTGCCACACATTTGCACAAAGTGTTTAAAGAGGATTTCATAGATCATTAATTAAGGTAACAACTGCTTCCTTAGCAAGCAGGATTTTGATGAGGTTGTAAATGCTTAGCCTGGGAGGTAGGTGGCATGTTTATTTTTTGTCTTAAAGGTTAAGGGGTTTAGATGACGCTTTAGCAGACCTGAGTGGATTAGGAGTTTGGACTTAATTGTGAAAGCCAGCAAGAAAAATAAATGTCATGGTACTTTTTAATTTCCCTATACCATCAAGGTAAAGAACTGGTGCTTGTCAGGGGTATATAATCCTAAAATATTTTTCAGATGTTCCTTCTTCCAAGTTTTTTCCATTTTGTTAGTTATTATGATTGACTATTCTTTTAGGGCATGCAATATGGAATTCCCTTTTGCAAAAAGACAAGTGACTTGCAGAAGCAGCCTTGCAACTTAAATCCCTGTCTTTTTACTGTTTTCCTCCAATTCTTTTATCTCAGGCTGTTTCCCATTATCTATATTTTCTTTACTACCTTCCTTCCTACTGGGTCATATCCGACTCTGATTTTCTTCTCTTCAAAATTATTCTTCTCCTTTGCTTTGAGACTATTTTATTGATTCATTCATTCATAGACTCAGTTTAGATGTATTGCATACCTTCTATAGTTCAGTTCAGTTCAGTCGCTCAGTCGTGTCCGACTCTTTGCAACCCCATGAACTGCAGCACGCCAGGCCTCCCTGTCCATCACAAACTCCCGGAGTTTACTCAAACCCATGCCCATCGAGTCGGTGATGCCATACAGCCATCTCATCTTCTGTCGTCCCCTTCTCCTCCTGCCCCCAATCCCTCCCAGCATCAGGGTCTTTTCCTATGAGTCAACTTTTCACATGAGGTGGCCAAAGTATTAGAGTTTCAGCTTCAGCATCAGCCATTCTCAAAGTTTGCCCTTGAGATGCTTACAGTCCAGGGAGAGACAGAAAATGTGTCTGCTCATTAGTCTATGTACATATGATAGAGGCTGTCATGATATCATGATAGAGGCTGTATGTAACACTGTGGATGCCTCATCCATATCCCTACAGCTCTCACTGTACAATCATGGTTTCTCCTACAAACTCTGCTCTACCTTGTTGTGAGGAAAAGGGGAGTGTCTTAGGCCCCAAAAGTATGCTCAAGTTTTGCAGGGCAAGCTGGCAATGCTGAGTGCTTACTCCAGAAACAGCCCTCCATTAATACCAGTTGAGGGCAGGGGATAAATATCCCAACTTCTTCTTCCCTCTGAGGCTTGTTCTACACTGGCTTGCAGGGATTCCAAGAGTGGGAGTTTGGGATTAGCAGATGCAAATTATTATATAAATCAGAGAGACAACAAGGTCCTACTGTATAGCCTCTTGATGAAGGTGAAAGAGGAGAGTGAAAAAGCTGGCTTAAAACTCAGCATTCAAAAAACGAAGATCATGGTATCCGGTCCCATCACTTCATGGCAAATAGATGGGGAAACAATGGAAATAGTGACAGACTTTATTTTCTTGGGCTCCAAAATGACTGCAGACAGTGACTGCAGCCATGAAATTAAAAGACGCTTGCTCCTTGGAAGAAAAGCTATGACAAACATAGACAGCATATTTGCAGACAAAGGTCTTTATAGTCAAAGCTATGGTTTTCTAGTAGTCATGTACAGATATGAGAGTTGGACCATAAAGAAGGCTGAGCGCCGAAGAAATGATCCTTTCCAACTGTGGTGCTGGAGAAGACTCTTGAGAGTCCCTTGAACTGCAGGGAGATCCAACCAGTCCATCCTAAAGGAAATCAAGCCTGAATGTTCATTGGAAGGACTGATGCTGAAGCTGAAGCTCCAGTACTTTGGCCACCTTCTGTGAAGAGCCAACTCATTGGATAAGACCCTGATGCTGGGAAAGATTGAGGGCAGGAGGAGAATGGGGCGACAGAGGATGAGATGGCTGGATAGTGTCACTGACTCAACGAACATGAGTTTCAGCAAACTCCGGAAGATAGGGAAGGATGGTGAAGACTGGCATGCTGCAGTCAATGGGGTCGCAAAGAGATGGTCATGACTGAGTGACTGAACAACAACAGGCCTTTGGAGAGGCAGAGAAAGGTGTTCAGTTCGGTTCAGTTGCCTAGTTGTCTGACTAAGAGAAAGGTGAGAGACCTTAAAAAGCAAGATTCTCCAGTGTGGAGATTCCTTAAAAAACTGAAAATAGAACTGCCATATGACCCAGCAATCCCACTTCTGGGCATACACACCGAGGAAACCAGATCTGAAAGAGACACGTGCACCCCAATGTTCCTCGCAGCACTGTTTATAATTGCCAGGACATGGAAGCAGCCTAGATGCCCATCAGCAGACGAATGGATAAGGAAGCTGTGGTACATATACACCATGGAATATTACTCCAGCATTAAAAAGAATTCATTTGAATCAGTTCTAATGAGATGAATGAAACTGGAGCCCATTATACAGAGTGAAGTAAGTCAGAAAGATAAAGACCATTACAGTATACTAACACATATATATGGAATTTAGAAAGATGGTAATGATAACCCTATATGCAAAACAGAAAAAGAGACACAGATGTACAGAACAGACTTTTGGACTCTGTGGGAGAAGGCGAGGGTGGGATGTTTCGAGAGAACAGCATCGAAACATGTATATTATCTAGGCTGAAACAGATCACCAGCCCAGGTTGGATGCATGAGACAAGTACTCGGACCTGGTGCACTGGGAAGACCCAGAGGAATCGGGTGGAGAGGGAGGTGGGAAGGGGAATCAGGATGGGGAATACATGTAAATCCATGGCTGATTCATGTCAATGTATGACAAAAACCACTACAATATTAGCCTCCAACTAATAAAAATTAAAAAAAGAAAAAAAAAGCAAGATTCTCAAAGGTTGACTGTACTCTAATTATAGTTCAATGGATTCCCCATTTGCTTAGATTTGTTTGGAGGTTAGGCTTGGTGGTAGTGATGTCTGCATTTCAGCAGCCTTCTTTTAAAGTCCATTTACATTCTAATTGAATTGGCAGGGTCTTTTTTTTGTAGATAAGAAGCGATTTATTAGAATAGGATGCTTATGAGGCTTACAAGCAAGCAGACTTGAGGATGGAGTTGGCGGCACCTTAATGGGCTCTCTGACTTTGAGAAAAGTGGTCTTGTGCTGACTGACTGTGGCTAAACTACATCTTAGCAGTGGGAGGTAAAATGGAAGAATTCAGGTTGCCCTTAATCTTTCTGCTTCTCTTGTGTAGACACTGTAGAGTAAAAGCACAAATTCAATATTTCAATTCTATGATTATAAACATAGCTGTACATGGGTGACCTCTTGCTGTGCAATCTGATTTCCCTTTGCAAAAGAAAGATAAGAGGAGTAAAAATACGGGAGGGTGCATGTTGGCAGCCTATTGCTGTATTCTAAGATAGTTGATTTTAATCTGGAGAATGTGTGTGTGTGTGTCCTCAGTAGCTCAGTTGTGTCTGACTCTTTCCAACTCCATGGACTGTAGCCTGTCAGGTTCCTTTGTCCATGGAATTTTCCAGGCAAGAATACTGGATTGGGTTACCATTTCCTACTCCAGTGGATCTTCCTGACCCAGGGATCGAACCCATGCCTCCTGCATTAGCAGGCAGATTCTTCACCACTGTGTCACATGGGAAGCCCAATGTATAGAATATGTTCTCTCATGAATTGAGCAAAACCTTTATGATCCTGTTCATAAAGGATACACATACCTTCGAGGTGAAGAAAGTGGATACTCAAACAAGCACTCATTATACATAGAACTTAGCACATGCCAGGGCCTGTTGTAGGAGCTTTACCCATGGAAACTCATTTTTACCACAGTCCTATAAGATAAATACATTTTAATTCTATTTACAGATGGGAAGACGGAGGCACAGAGACTCTTTTTAAAAGTAACCTGCTAAAGTCACATAACTGGTAAATTACAGAGCTTCTGTTTGTATGTTGGTGGTTCAAATCATCTTGCAGAATACCATCCTCAGGGTTACTCTGAGACTATGATCAGAGTAGTGAAACAAAACAAGGTCACTTCATAATGTTCGCTAAGCATAGATGAGAACAAGGTCACTGTGACACTCAGAAAATACTCAACATCTTTCTTTCAGTTAAAATGAGTGATTCCTTCTTCTTTACCAAATAAAATTTTATTCTAACTCTAGTCTGCCCTCCTATAAATAAGATTTATTGAGGTACCTAATCCTAGAATTTCCCCTGCTTTCTGACAGCATCCAGTCTAGAGCAGACCTCTGCTTCCTTAGACTTTCTTCCCAAATTGCCCAGTTTAGAGTTCTCTCTATAGCACACGGTCTTCCTTGCTGCAAAGAACACTAAGCCTGACTTAATTACTGGCTTGTTCCTGGTGGCCTTTACTTGAAGGGCATTGGCACCTATTTGTCAGTGTTAAAGAGCTAGATGTGGTAGCTAATTTTCCGAATGACTAAATCACTATCAAGAAGATTAATGCCATCTAAAAAATGGGCCAAATTCAATGAGGTAAAAATTTGTAACAATAAATATAAAGTCCTTTGTTTAGGTTTGGAAAAAATCAAGCACATAATTAAGAACAGATAACTTGACAGCTATTTGTATTAATAGGAAAAAAGACTTGGGAAATGAACAAGCATTAGCAGCATCAAAATGAGTCAAATGTGGAATATGACTACTGAAAAACACTACTATAATTTAATGTTCTGTGAAAAGTGCAGATAAACATAGGGGATATTACTGGTTTTCTGTGTTACATCCCGATCATGCCTGGGCTGTCACATTCTGTGACTCATTCTTCAAGATGTCACTAGCAAACTACAGAAAGGGTGACCAGTATGCTGAAGAGCTGTAAGCCGTATCATAGGAAGGACTTGGTCAGTTTAGCCCAGAAACTTTGAAAAGACCTTCCAGTTCACCATCCATAAGTGTTTAAAGGGACGTCTCCAGGAAAAGAGGAAGTAGACTTTGGTCCTTAAGGAGGAGTATTGGTCTGACTGGGGACCTTCCAGGACCCCATGGTTGTTAAAAAGCCACTCCTGGATGTACATCTGCTCTGGGTCCTTGTCTTATGACCTTCAGCAGTGGGGCTTGTGTCCCACTGGGGTAGGAAGATCTAAGGGCTTTGAAACATTGGGGAGGAAATAGTGCAGAGCTCCTGGACCTAGTGAGTGGAGGGACAGGGCTTCTTCTAAGTTGTTCTCCTCTTGAGGCATGGCACTGGGATTTGAGGTTAAAGCCTGGATAATAGTAAAAAAGTTACTGTGCTTGTAGGTTTATTCTCCTCTAATAGGTCAATGGGAAGATGATTAGTTGAGAGCAAGATTCAGGTATTTCTAGGTACAGTGTCCTAAATAACATCTACAATACATTTCAATTTTATATTCTGTAAAACATGCAAATAATGGGTAGAAACTGGCACCTTATAAAAGGAACAAATTAGGTAATATGGATGCATCCTTTTAGCCCTATAGGATCAGGAAATTATTTTTTTTTAATTGAAGCATAGTCGACTTAAAATATTGTATTAGTTTCAGGTGTCCAGCAAAGTGACTCAGTTATATGTATAGATATTTCAAATTAATAAGTTATCTTTTGAGAAATTAACAATTTAGCTAAGAATTGAAGGACAGATAAATGAAGGGAGGGAAAGAGAAAACTGCAAAAAATGAGTACTTTCCCAAGTTACTTTCATGTGAGACATTTTGGTCAGGGCCTCACATTCTCACCCTGTTGTCTAATTAGGTTAAGACCTCTTATTTTCTTCTGGGGAGACTGAAATCTAAACAGTGTGTTTACAACTTTCCCTTAAAAGGTAGCTCAGCCTTCAGTGGCTTAGAAGCCATAACCGTGTTCTCAAATAGCTTCAATTTCTGTTTAGTCACTGAAAATAAAAAAGTCAGGGCTCTATAGGTAACTGGAAACCTCTGAAATCAGGCCCAATGCCAAAGTCAGGAGTGGTATGGCCAGATATAAAAACACAGGGTGAGGCACAATTGAGGCTTTAAAGTTCTTATGGGACAGTTGTTAAACTATCACATGGTGTGAAAACTTACTGGAGCTGAGGATATAACATAAAAATAGGATTTTACTACGTAGACCCTGGACATCAACTTCTAATAGACCAAGTTTGGCCCAATCATAGGGATTTGCAGGATCTGTCAGTGAAGATCTTGGCTTGATTTTTACTGAGAAACTCAGCTTTGATAAAATTGGCTGCTTTTTGAGATGTAGAGAAGGAAAAGCAAATGCACCTAATTGCAAATTATCTGGTCCCTCCATGACAGTGGCCCTATTTCATAACTTGTTCAGTAAGCAGCAGATATTCTTCCCACAGAAGTAATTGTAGTCTCAGGGGCTCCCTCCATAAACACCTTCCTTGAATAAATCATCATGCCAGTGTCACTTTGGGAAGTAATCTGCTCTTGGATATTCTTACACCGTCTAAAGAATCAACTGTGTTGTGCTGGGGAGGTCAGTTTCCTAGTGGGAAACTAAAGAGATGCCTTTTTTCATTGGAGACATTGAACATTTAAAAATGGTGGCTTGTTTTTGCTTTATATTCAGGCTACAACCCAGTAGTATGAAAATTTAATAGTTCATCACCAGCTGGGCTGAAACTAGAGCAAGGTGAGTAAGGTCTCGGGTGCAAAATGTAAGGGGTGCCAAAACCCCAGTACTTCAGGGCATTATTTTAATGCAGTATTTGAAAAATTCCTTATTAAGGCAAAAAATTCATGGTGAAAAAAATACCAGATTTAAATAAAAGCAAGATCTGACCCTGTACTCATGTGACTAATTGCACTTGCCTCACTCCAACCTCATCCCTGATGGACCGGCCTTAAAAAAAACATAATAGAAAATATTAGGGTACATTAGAGATGTCTAAGTGTGTGAGTGAGTGAGATACTGGATCAGAATGTAAGATGTAAAACATGATCTGTGCACAACAGCAGCTGAGGTCGGGGACCCTGGAGGCAAGCTGCCTGCATGTGTGGCTTTGGTTGTTTTCCTTAAGCTCTCAGTGGTTTCCTCTTGTCATCTGTAGGATGGAGATAAGAATACTGCCTTCATTATTGATATGACCACATTTTATCTCAACGAGGACAGTTGTGATAGTGGAAAGTGGCACGGACCATCCAGCTCTATAATGATGATGCTTTGTTTATTTTGCAGTAATTATCAAATAATAAGGCAATTACAGATTTAAATGATCAAAAAATCACAAAGCCATTCAAACATGAGCATTCAGATGCCCACAGCAAGACTGCTCAGCCTCTATGATGATGGTCTCATGTTCACCAAACCTATGATTTTGCCATGTTTCCCATTGACCCCACCAAGTAGTTGCCTAGTGGCTTAATGGGTTTTGCATGTCGTGTCATGGGCCCAGACTGGTGCCCCAAATGCTTGTCAGCAGGACAGCAGTATTTCACCACTGACAGACTGAATTAAAGATTTATTTATCCCCAGCCTCTTTTGTCTGAGTGCACTTCATTTTATCAGCAACTTCTGTTCCAGTTATCCTGGAAAGAGTCTTAGTTCTGACATTGCTTTTGGAAAGGTTCAAGAACAGAAGCCACAGATGGTGATTTTTCTTTTTTTTAGATTTCAGCACTTGTTGAAGTGAGAACTTGTGTACTGCACCTGTATGCCCCCACCCCAGAAGGTCACACCATGACAGAAAGCAGATGTATACAGAGTAAAGGTCCACCAAACCCATCTCAGTTTATTTTAATGCAACTATTAATAGGTGTTTTATTTTAGAACTAATAATTCAGGACAAATGCCAAATTACACAGGGCATCAGAAAAATAGGCAGAACTAGGACTTTCTATAGTAAGCCGTCTATATGATCACAGCACTCAGAGTTGTGGGGATTAAATCAATTCCTGTATAGAAAGTACCTAGATTAGTGCCTGGGTTATAGTAAGCCCTCAATCACTGTGAGTTCTTGTTACCATTTTTTGTTAACATAATTTAGACTCAAAAAATTTGAAAAGCACTGGCTTCGAAAGATGTCATTTCCTAAGGGATAAATAATTGGAAGTGCCTCCTCCTCTTCTTTTTCCCCCAAATTTAATTGTCAATGGTAGTAAGACCCTTGACTACAAAGGGTCACACACCTGCTTGTTGTTTTAAAGTTTTAAATTTCAGCTTAAACTTTAAATTCATAGCCACAGACCTCAGATGCAGTCTCCCACTACATCTGCCTCAGCATCCTGACCCCATTTCCCTCTTGAGAGCATTGGTTTTTTACTCTCCCAAACTACTATTTAATATCATATCTCTTTCCTCCTTAAACTTTCTATATTCCTTCTTTCCATTCCATTTTCAGCTTATAACTTCCCTGATAATCCTTGGAAATGATTGGAGCAATTAGGAGTTCCTACACTGTACCATCATCAAACTACCAATGGATCAGCACCCACTGTCATTCTGCCCTTTTGTCAGTACAGTGGGAAAGCATGTGGTCTCTGGAGACAGTATCACATTTCAGATCTTGCTGTGCTACTTCGTGACTCATGAGTATGGGCAAATTATTTAACTGTTTTGGTATCCTCATGAATGAACTGACTCTAATTTAAGTCATCATTAAAATGGCTGAAATATCTGTCCCCATGTAAGGTTAACCCTGACCCTTGACTCTGAATTGTCACCCTTTCTTCTCAAGGTGTTTTTTTTTCCCTTGAAATTCTGGTGTTCTTTCACTGCAGTGTTGATTTTTCCCTTTTAGCTATAATATTCCTATTGTTAAACATGTTCTTTTATCTTCCATTTTGAAAAAAGGTTCCTCCCATTATCCCACATTATCTTCCATGCTATCTTCTGGGCTCTCCAGCACAGCAAAGGCAAATGGAAGTGATGTCTAAACTCTCCCATCATTTCCTTTGTTCTAGACATGCTTTTTAAATGGTGGATTGTTCCATTCTCAGAGCTTTTTTTTTCCCTTTTCTTTGAGGAATGATTTTATTACTCAGTGTTGTAATTAAGTTACCCCCTCCAAACTTTATAATTGACAAATAACAGTTGAGTGTATTTAAGATGTACAGTGTGAGGTTTTGCTATAAGTGTACACTGTGAAATGATTACCACCGTCAAACTAATTAACATATCCATCACCTCACATGGTTACCTTTTTTGTGAATTTACATTTAGGAGGTGATCTTACCCAGTTTTGTGGATTTAAAACATTGTTTGCTGGTTACTCTCAAAGATCCTTTTTCAGATTTCTTCTCTCCCTTAGGTGTGTTTATCTGTATAATTACTTGCTAACCCTACCGGCATGTCTTACAGGCATCTAAATTTAATGGCATAAAAATGACCTGAGTTCCACCCCAAGTCTGCAATAGTCCCCATCATAAACACTACCCACGAAGTTGTTGAAGCCAAGAATATGAGACATATTCCTCTCTTTTCCTCACCTCCCCACATCAAATGCATCAGCATGACCTCTTGGTTTTACCCCAAAAGGATAACCACTAGAATGTAAGTTTCTTCATGGAATTGCAATTTGTCTGTGCTGTTCAATTATGTCTTCTAATGATGTATATAGCTCCTGGCACACAATATGAATCAAATATTTTTGGAATGAATGAATGAATCTTGACTCTGACCACTTCTATGACCAGTACCACAGTCTATGCCAGCAACATGTCCCCATATTTCTGTAATAGCCTCCTGACTAATCTGCTGCTGCTTCTCATGAACTACCCACTCAACATCCTGATATTTGCTATGTTGAATCTAGCCAGTGACTCTAATCCAATCAGAATAAAATCTGTTCTTTCATACTGGTCTACAAAGTCTTATATGAACTTGAAATTACCATTCCTCCAATCTCATTTCCCACTCTTTTGTCTTTCCCATTCTCTACCACTGCTCTAATACTGCCCCCAAACAACCTTATTGTAGGACTCACTGGGACACTTGTGAAAAGTAGTAATTCTCAGTGACCTCCCTACAGACTCTGTTTCACA
This sequence comes from Muntiacus reevesi, assembly GCF_963930625.1. NCBI lineage: Eukaryota > Metazoa > Chordata > Mammalia > Artiodactyla > Cervidae > Muntiacus > Muntiacus reevesi. The sequence goes on along the minus strand of NC_089271.1, from coordinate 12,530,005 downwards.
AGATTTGGGGTGTGACACTCTCTCTGCTCTTAACAAGCATTCTGGGTGACTTATGATAAGATACAGATACAGCCTAAGAATCCTCCACACAGCATTCCATGAAAGTATTCCAGTTATTCAGAATCAGGGAGCAAAATGAAGCTCCTTTTCTATTTCTGGTCTGGGAGAGCATATAGTCAGTGGGTAATTACTAAGCTAAACCAGGGAATTCTGAGAATACAGCTTGTATAACTGTAATAACTTTACATTCTAGTAATATTTCCTGAGTGGCATAGGTGACCTCAAACTTCTGCCACTTTGTACTAGACACCTATGGGAGAGGTTCAAGAAATGGTTATCACCAATAGGGAGGTGAAAATTGAGAGAGGCTTGATACTGAACAATGTGCAGCAAAGGGCATGCACTTGTGTGTGTTGTTTCCTGGGATGAGGGGAAGAGAGAAAGAGGGCACACACATGGTACCAGCCCAGAGTATGTGAGGAAACATTTTGGCACATGATGTAATGACTCAGTTTTTACACGTATAAGCTCCTCAATGTAAGCAACATCTAAATTGCAATGTTCGGACTTCCTTGGTGGGCCAGTGGTTAAGAATATGCCTGCCTCCCCGTTCTACTGCTCCGCCATCTTGGCTCCTCCTTTACACTAACAATGAGAAAACAGAAAGAGAAATTAAGGAAACAATACCATTCACCATTGCAACAAAAAGAATAAAATACTTAGGAGTATATCTACCTAAAGAAACAAAAGACCTGTACATAGAAAACTATAAAACACTGATGAAAGAAATCAAAGAGGACACAAACAGATGGAGAAACATACCGTGTTCATGGATTGGAAGAATCAATATTGTCAAAATGGCTATTCTACCCAAAGCAATCTATAGATTCAATGCAATCCCTATCAAGCTACCAACGGTATTTTTCACAGAACTAGAACAAATAATTTCACAATTTGTATGGAAATACAGAAAACCACGAATAGCCAAAGTAATCTTGAGAAAGAAGAATGGAACTGGAGGAATCACCCTCCATGACTTCAGACTCTACTACAAAGCCACAGTCATCAAGACAGTATGGTACTGGCACAAAGACAGAAATATAGATCAATGGAACAGAATAGAAAGCCCAGAGATAAATCCACGAACCTATGGACACCTTATCTTTGACAAAGGAGGCAAGGATATACAATGGAAAAAAGACAACCTCTTTAACAAGTGGTGCTGGGAAAACTGGTCAACCACTTGTAAAAGAATGAAACTAGAACACTTCCTAACACCATACACAAAAATAAACTCAAAATGGATTAAAGATCTAAATGTAAGACGAGAAACTGTAAAACTCCTAGAGGGGAACATAGGCAAAACACTCTCCGACATAAATCTCAGCAGGATCCTCTATGACCCACCTCCCAGAATATTGGAAATAAAAGCAAAACTAAACAAATGGGACCTAATGAAACTTAAAAGCTTTTGCACAACAAAGGAAACTATAAGTAAGGTGAAAAGACAGCCCTCAGATTGGGAGAAAATAATAGCAAATGAAGAAACAGACAAAGGATTAATCTCAAAAATATACAAGCAACTCCTGCAGCTCAATTCCAGAAAAATAAATGACCCAATCAAAAAATGGGCCAAAGAACTAAACAGACATTTCTCCAAAGAAGACATACAGATGGCTAACAAACACATGAAAAGATGCTCAACATCACTCATTATTAGAGAAATGCAAATCGAAACCACAATGAGATACCATTACACGCCAGTCAGGATAGCTGCTATCCAAAAGTCTACAAGCAATAAATGCTGGAGAGGGTGTGGAGAAAAGGGAACCCTCTTAGACTGTTGGTGGGAATGCAAACTAGTACAGCCACTGTGGAGAACAGTGTGGAGATTTCTTAAAAAACTGGAAATAGAACTGCCATATGACCCAGCAATCCCACTTCTGGGCATACACACCGAGGAAACCAGATCTGAAAGAGACACGTGCACCCCAATGTTCATCGCAGCACTGTTTATAATAGCCAGGACATGGAAGCAGCCTATATGCCCATCAGCAGATGAATGGATAAGGAAGCTGTGGTACATATACACCATGGAATATTACTCAGCCGTTAAAAAGAATTCATTTGAATCAGTTCTAATGAGATGGACAAAACTGGAGCCCATTATACAGAGTGAAGTAAGCCAGAAAGATAAAGAACATTACAGCATACTAACACATATATACGGAATTTAGAAAGATGGTAACGATAACCCTATATGCAAAACAGAAAAAGAGACACAGAAGTACAGAACAGACTTTTGAACTCCGTGGGAGAAGGTGAGGGTGGGATGTTTCAAAAGAACAGCATGTATATTATCTATGGTGAAACAGATCACTAGCCCAGGTGGGATGCATGAGACAAGTGCTCGGGCCTGGTGCACTGGGAAGACCCAGAGGAGTCGGGTGGAGAGGGAGGTGGGAGGGGGGATCGGGATGGGGAATATGTGTAACTCAATGGCTGATTCATGTCAATGTATGACAAAACCCACTGAAATGTTGTGAAGTAATTGGCCTCCAACTAATAAAATAAAATAAAAAAGAATATGCCTGCCAATGCAGGGGACATAGGTTTGATCCCTGGTCCAGGAAGAGTCCACATGCCACAGGGCAACGAAGCCCATGCTCTGCCACTAGAGAAGCTACTGCAATGAAAAGCCCGTGTACTGCAACTAGAGAGTAACCCCCACTCTGTGCATCTAGAGAAAGCCCTTCAGCAGCAAGGAAGACCTAGCACAACCAAAAATTCATAAATAAAAATGTAAAAAATAGCATACCTTACAATGTTCAGCTTTACATCTAGGTATTTGGAAGCATTAAAACTGACAATGAAGCATTTTTGGTTTTGCTCCAACAAAGTAGTGTATAACTATACTTTACCAGCGGGTTCAATTTATCCTTTTTTAAGGGGAGGAGATTTTGAAAACTGTCTTTGATCTCCTGTGTGTAAAACTTGAACTTCAGTTCTCTAGTGATATTGTTACAGGCACTAATGTTCTACATACCAAAGAGCATGTTCCTCTCCTGGAATCTGAAACTGGAAACAAGTGCAAGGCTTCTGGAGTGCTATATGAATTTGAATTATAAACCAGACCACTGCTTCCCAAATGCGTCTGTACCTGGAATTACCTGGGAAGCTTCAGAGATACTCCTGTGCCCCATTCTGAGACTGAGATTAATGGGTATGAGGTATGACCAAGGTTTGGGATTTTTGAAAGATCTCCAGGCTATTCTCATGTGCAGGCAAGTTTGGGAACCACTGAAGTGGAGATTTTGAGCCATGTATTTCCAACTTCAAACTTCTAGGTAATGTAAATTTGGGGTTTCTGCATTAAAATGTAAGTTGAGACAATGAAATCAGTCTAATTGGATTTATCAGGTTGAAATCAACATGATTTGGACCTTATTTACATAAAGCCAAGCAATTCATGAAAAAGTCAAAGTAGTTTTGTGCGCAAAGACACACAAATTATTAATGTTCAAAACAACAAGGTTTTAAAGTAATTTTGTCAGATGGAGTATATATCTCCACTACAGTTTCTAGGCTGTAGCAAAACACAAGGCTCTCAGTTAGATTTTAATTTCAGATAAGCAAGGAATAATTTAGTAATATAAGTCTGTTCCATGCAACATCTGGGATGCACTTGTACTAAATATTGTTTATCATTTATCTGAAATTCAGGTTTGTGTGCCCTATATATATTTTTAATTGAAGTATAGTTAATTTACATTGTTGTGTTAGTTTTAGGTGTACAGCAAAGGGATTAAGTCATATATATGTGTGTATATATATGCAATCTTGTTCAGATTCTTTTCCATTATCAGTTATAAGATACTGAGTAAAGTTCCCTGGGCTATATAGTAGGTCCTTTGTCATTTACCTATTTTATATATAGTAGTATATATATGATTTTTGGCCTCTTTTTAAATTATTAATTGGAGGATAATTGCTTTACAATGTTGTATTGGTTTCTGCCATACAACAGTGTGAATCAGTCATAAGTAAATATATGTCCCCTCCCTGGCGAGCCTCCCTCCCACCCCCAACCTGATCCCACCCCTCTAGGTTGTCACAGAGTACTAATTTGAGTTCCCTATATTTTAAAGTAACTTCCCACTAGCTATCTAATTTACATATGCTAATGTATTTGTTTCAGTGCTACTCTCTCAATTTGTCCCACCCTCTCCTTCCCCCATTGTGTCCACTGGTCTGTTCTCTATGTCTGTGTCTCTCTTCCTGCCTTGCAAATAGATTCATCAGTACAATTTTCTAGATTCCATATATAATGTGTTAATATATGATATTTGTTTTTCTCACTCTGTATAACAGGCTCTAGGTTCATCCAGATCACTAGAACTGACTCAAATGTGTTCCTTTTTATGGCTGAGTAATATTCCATTATATGTATGTACCATAACTTCTTTATCCATTCATCTGTTGATGAACATCTAAGTTTCTTCCATGTCCTAGCTATTGTAAATAGTGCTGCAGTGAACATTGGGGTACCTGTGTCTTTTTGAATTATGGTTTTCTCAGGGTATATAATGCAGGAGACCCGGGTTTGATCCCTGGGTCAGGAAGATCCTCCAGAGAAGGAAATGGCAACCCACCCCAGTACTCTTGCCTGGAAAATCCCGTGGACAGAGGAGCCTGGTGAGCTACAGTCCATGGGGTTGCAAAGAGTTAGACACAACTGAGCGACTTCACTTTCACTTTCAGAGTATATGCCCAGTAGTGGGGTTGCTGGGTCATATGGTGGTTTTATTCCTAGTTTTTAAGGACATCTCCACACTGTTCTCCATGGTGAGTAGTGTGTACATGTTATTCCCAGTTTCCTAATTTATCCCACCTCTCCCTTTGCCCTTTGGTAACCATGTTTGTTTTCTGTGTCTGTGAGTCTATTTCTGTTTTATAAATAAGTTCATTGGTATCATTTTTTAGATTCCACCTATAAGTGCTAACATATGATATTTGTCTTTCTCTGTCTGACTTACTTCACTTAGTATGATAATATCTAGGTCCATCCATATTGCTCCAAATGGCATTATTCCATTCTTTTTATGAATGAGTAATATTCCATTGTATATGTATACCACGTCTGTTTTATCCATTCATCTCTTGATGAATTTTCTTTGCTAAATGTGACAACTCTGCCCCAATTTTAAAGGACCAACCTGAGCAGTAATTCAGTACAGTAGAATGAATCAGGACAAAAATTAACTTCAGCTTCTTGCTCACTATATGTTGTTCTAATTTCTAAATTACATTGACTGGTTAAACACCTCGAACTCTGCCTGACTTTGTCTGCACTCAGAGTCAACGGTACCTTATTTTGCCTCTTCTGTCTTCTCCGGAGCCTCAGAAACTCCTTGTGCTGCCTGGAGACAAAGTTCACTGCTGCATATTCCAGTAAGGCTGCAAACACAAACAGAAGGCACACCGCCATCCAGATGTCAATCGCTTTTACGTAGGAGACCTGAGAGAAAGGGAGAGAGAGAAGCACCTTGAAAACTGGTGGCGAAACCAGGTTCCTCATGGTGTGAGCAGCAGACAAACCTCAGTTCTCTTCAGCAAGGATTATTTTCTAGACTTTCCTTAAGAAAATACTTAAGCATTTTCCATCCCACTTTGCAGATTCTGAGCAGAGCAGTGAGAATTACAGCCCTCTCTCCACCCCCCGCCCCAGGTCCTTCTGTCTTTCTCAGTATAGTCCACCTGCTCAAGTAGCCCCTGAGACCATCCCCAAACATAGCTACAAGAATTACCTTCATGAAAACAAGGAAGAAAAAAACAAAACTTTAAGGTAAAACAGAGTCAGGGTTACTCTTGAAGCTGCTCATTTCCTTATATTTTTCTTAACATTTAAAAACTCATTAAGACAATTCTAAAACTCGGATGAGAAATAAACTATATGTGGCCTTGGGTCCTTGAAAAACCAGTTTGTAATTTCCATTCAACCTTTGATCCTAACTGATGTGGAAGCACATTTTTTTCTTTTTTTATTGAAGTGTACAATAATATAGGTTACAGGTGTACAATACAGTTATTCACAGTTTTTAAAGGTTGTGCTCCATCTGTTGGTTTGTTTCCAAGGCAAACCATTCAACATCACAGTAATGCAAGTCTACGCCTCAGCCACTGATGCTGAAAAAGCTGAAGTTGAACGATTCTATGAAGACCTACAAGACTTTCTAGAATAAGAACAACAAAAAAAAGATGTCCTTTTCATCATAGGAGAATGGAATGCAAAAGCGGAAAGTCAAGAGATACCTGGAGTAACAGGCAAATTTGGCCTTGCAATACAAAATGAAGCAGGGCAAAGGCCTACAGAGTTTTCTCAAGAGAACATACTGGTCATAGCAAACCCCCTTTGCCAAAAACCCAACAGACCACTATACACATGGACATCACCAGATGGTCAATTCTGAAATCAGATTGGTTATATTCTTTGTAGCCGAAGATGGAGAAAATCTATGCAGTCAGCAAAAACAAGAGCTGAAGCTGACTGTGGCTCAGATCATGAACTCCTTATTGCCAAATTCAGGTTTAAATTGAAGAAAGTAGGGAAAGTCACTAGGCTATTCAGGTATGACCTAAAGCAAATCCCTTATGATTAAACAGTGGATGTAATGAATAGATTCATGAGATTAGATCTGGTGGGCAGAGTGCCTGAAGAACTATGGACAGAGGTTCATAACATTGTACAGCAGGCAGTGAAAATCACAAAGAAAAAGAAATGCAAAAAAGGCAAATTTGAGGCGGCCTTACAAATAGCTGAGAAAAGAAGTGAAAGGGAAAGGAGAAAGGGAAAGATATACCCAATTGAATGCAGAGTTCCAGAGAATAGCAAGGAGAGATAAGAAGACCTTTGTAAGTGAAGGATGCAAAGAAACAGAAGAAAGCAATAGAATGGGAAAGATTAGAGATCTCATCAAGAAAATTGGAAATATCAAGGAAACATTTCATTCAAGGATGGGCACAATAAAGGACAGAAATGGCAAGGACCTAACAGAATCAGAAGAGACTAAGAGAGAGGTGGTAAGAATACACAGAAGAACTATACAAAAAAGGACTTAAAGACCCAGATAACCACAATGGTGTGGTCATTCACCTCGAGCCAGACATCCTGGAGTGTGAAGTCAAGTGGGCCTTAAGAAGCATCACTGAGAACAAAGCTAGTGGAGGTGATGGAATTCCAGCTGAGCTGTTTCAAATCCTGAAAGATGATGCTGTCAAAGTGCTGCACTCAATACGTCAGCAAATTTGGAAGACTCAGTGGTGGTCACAGGACCGGAAAAGGCCAGTTTTCATTCCAATCCCTAAGAAGGGCAATGCCAAAGAATGATCAAACTACCATGCAGTTGCACTCATTTCACCTTCCAGCAAGATAATGGTCAAAAATCGGTGAAGCTAGGCTTCAGCATTACGTGAACTGAGAAATTCCAGATGTACAAGCTGGATTTAGAAACTGCAGAGGAATTAAAGATCAAATTGCCAACATCTGTTGGATCATAGAGAAAGTAAGAGAATTCCAGGAAAACATCTACTTGTGCTTCATTGTCTATGCTAAAACCTTTAACTGTGGATCACAACAAACTGTTGACAATTCTTAAAGAGATAGAAATATCAGACTGCCTTACCTGTATCCTAAGAAACCTGTATGCAGGTCAAGAAGCAACAGCTAGAACTAGACATGGAACAATGGATTGGTTCAAAATTGGGGAAAGAGTATGTCAAGGCTATATATTGTCATCTTGTTTATTTAACTTCTATGCAGAGTACATCATGTGAAATGCCAGGTTGGATGAATCACAAGCTGAAATCAAGATTACTGTGAGAGATATCAACAACTTCAAATGCTGCAGATAATACCACTCTAAAGGCAAAAATTGAAAAGGAACTAAAGAGCCTGTTGATAAGGGTGAAAGTGAAAAAACTGGCTTAAAACTCAGCATGCAAAAAATTAAGATGATGGCATCCGGCTCTATCACTTCATGGCAGATAGAAAGGGAGAAAATGGTATCAGTGGCAGATTTTATTTTTATGGGCTCCAAAATCACTGTAGATGGTGACTGCAGCCATGAAATTAAGTCACTTGCTCCTTGGAAGGAAAGCTATGACAAACCTAGATAGCATATTAGCAAGCAGAGATGTCACTTTGTCGACAAATATCCAGATAGTCAAAGCTATGGTTTTTCCAGTAGTCATGTATGGATATGAGAGTTGGACCATAAAGGATGAGTGCTGAAAAATTGATGTTTTTGAGCTGCGGTGCTGGAAAAGACTCTTGAGAGTCCCTTGGACAGCCAAGAGATCAAACCAGTCAATCCTAAAGGAAGTCAACCCTGAATATTCATTGTAAGAACTGGTGCTAAAGCTGAATGTCCAGTATATGGCCACCTGATGCGAAGATCTGACTCACTGGAAAAGACCCTGATGCTGGGAAAGAGTGAAGGCAGGAGGAGAAGGGGAGGACAGAGGATGAGATGGTTGGATGGCATCACCAACTCATTGGATATGAGTTTGAGCAAACTCGATGAAATAATAAAGGAGAGAGAAGCCTGGGGTGCTGCAGTTCATGGGGTGGCAAAGAATTGGACGTGACTGAACAACAACTCCATTTGTAGTTATTGTAAAAATACTGGCTATATTGCCTGTGTTGCACAGTATATCATTTTAGCTTATTTTATACCTATTAATTTGTACCTACCCCTAACTTGCCCCTTTCTCCTTCCCTCTCCCCACTGGTAAACCACTTGTTTGTTCTGTTTATCTGTGAGTCTGGTTCTTTTGTGTTATATTCACTAGTTTGTTTCATTTTTTATATTCCACATGTAAGTGATCCATATGTAAGTGATATCCTGCAGTATTTGTCTTTCTCTGTCGGACTTATTTCATTTAGCATAATGCCAAATTTTGATAGGGATTTAATTAAGTCTGTAGTTTGCTTTGGGTGGTATGATCATTTTAACAATATTAATTCTTCCAATCCAAGAACATGGTCTATCTGTCCATCTATTTATGTCATCTTCAGTTTCTTTTATCAACGTTTTATAGTTTACAAAGTACAGGTCTTCTACCTCCTTAGGTAGGTTTATTCCTAGGTATTTTGTTCTTTTTGATGTGGTGGTAAATGGGATTGTTTCCTTAATTTCTCTTTCTTAATATTCATTGTGAGTATATAGAAATGCAATAGATTTCTCTGTGTTATTTTTTTTATCCTGCAACTTTACTGAATTCCTTGATGAGCTCTAGTAGTACTGGGTGGCATCTTTAGGATTTTCTATTTATAGTATCATGTGTAAACAGTGACAGTTTTACCTCTTCTTTTTCAATTTGGATTCCTTTTATTTCTTCTTGTCCAATTGCTATGTCTAGGACTTTTAATACCGTGTTAAATAAAGTGAGACTGGGCATCCTTGTCTTGTTCCTGATCTTAGAGGAAACGTCTTCAGCTTTTCACCATTGAGTATGATATTAGCTGTCAGTTTGTCATATACAGCTTTTATTATGTTGAAGTTAAATGTTTTTAAGCTATCACAATTCAGGAATATTCAGCCAAAATAAAACATCAGTGTTCTGGGCCTTGGGAAGGTATCTGGTTAGAAAGGAAATTTTCATAACCCTTTGGTGATTGGTTGAATATTTCATATATGAAATACTTCATGTATTTCATTATAATTTGATAAAGCAGAATCTGAAAGCAAATACTTTTTATTTGCAATGCAAATTTCCCCTCATGTCACTCAACTTCCAATTATTTTTTAAAATATGAGGGGAAAAATAACTAGATAAAGTTGTAACCTATTGGACAACAAACTACAAAGGATTCTTATTCAGCTGTCTGTGTGAATGTGTAGTGTGCTATGCCGGGCTTAATCGCTCAGTTGTGTCCAACTCTTGGCTACCCCATGGACTGTAGCCAGCCAGGCTCCTCTGTCCAGGGGATTCTTTAGGCAAGAATACTGGAGTGGGTTGCTATGTCCTCCTCCAGGGGATCTTCCCAACCCAGGGATCAAACCCGGGTCTCCTGCATTGCAAGCAGATTTTTTACCATCTGAGCCACCAGGGAAGCCCGTGAATGTGTACTATCTAGTTCCAATTTTCAATAGGGTTTCCAAAGTTTTGATAGCTGACACTGAATGTTTGCCAGTCGGAATTTTAAGCATTTTATATATATTAATTTTCTAACCAGTATAACAACTGTATTACCCCCACTTTGTGATGAGGAAACTGGGTTACAGAGAGATTAAATTATTACTGAAGATCAGAAAGCTAAAAGGTGGCAGAGCTAAGATTGGAATTGGAACTCAATCTGACTGGTGATTCTTCTTTCTGAACATACACAAACATACTATTAGGATTATACCCTTTGTATCTTACATTTATTTCTCTTTGATCTTTATAGTAAGCATTTCCCATGTCATTTAACTTTCTTCTAAATCATAATTTTCAATACTTGTGTAATTGTCTAAACCATCATTAATTGTTCTGTATGATAGGATATTTAGGTGATTTTTGGTTTTATTTTATGCTACTATAAATTTGGGGGCTGTGAATATCCTTCCCCTAATATTTGACTGTATTTCGTTTATTTGCTAGGTCAACTTTTAGACTTGGGACTATGGGAGTAAATTGTAAGAAAATAGGCTTCTGACTTAGAAAGTGTTAGGAACATAGAAGATGTAAAAGCAGAAACTCTAGAATAAGATGCTTGAAGTTAAGAAACACTACTCTTTTCCTTACTCTGACTTTGCCAGGTTGTTTAACCTCTCTTTGCCTCCCCTCCTCATCTGTATAAAGGAAAATAATAGTAGCTATTTCATAGAATTATGTGGATAAAATCACTTAATGTATGCAGAGTGCTTAGAGTAGTGTTTGGCATAGAGTAAGTGCTATATAAATGTTGGCAATTATTTGACTACATAGGGCGTGATTTTGTTAAAGAAAAATCTTGGAAGAGACAGAAAAACAAGAAGGAAAATAAAAATCACCTACAGTCCTAGGATATTCCAATTATTGCCTTACACTATTTGTCTGCATCAATCTGAACTACTTGTCAGTCCCACATATGTTGTGACAAAGTGGTACAGCACCTGGGATGCTTATTCTCAGTCTTTCTGATTAACTGTTGACTCAGAACCCTTCATGAGTTGGCTTGGATACCAGCTTCTCTGCGAAGCCTCTGTAAGATTCCTCCTACTTTTGTCTCATCTGGGTGGGGACCACTTTTCTTTGCTCCCTTATAACTCTCTGTTGAACCTGTCTGTTTCTTTTTAGTCCACCAGCTTCCCTACTCCAACACTAGACCCACTAGACTGTAAACTTTTTAAAGAAAGATCCTATATAGTATTACTCTGTGTATCACCAGTCCAGGACCTGGCAAATAGTGAGTAAACATTGGATGTGGGATGAATGAATAAATGGATGTTTGAATGACAGAAGGAAGGAATGAAGGAAATACCTCACTGTCTTTCCATTTTTGTCCTGTAATTTCAAGAATTCTTCACTATATAACATTACCCACAATTGCATATATTGAATATTTCTGAGAGTGGACTGTTAGTGCAGTTTAAGTCTCTCTGTTCACCAAGCATTCCTGGAATGTTTCTTTCCTTAATAAGCAATAAATGTTTTTTTTGTTTTTTTTTTTTTTTTTTTTTTGTATTTGCTGTTCGGGAGCAGTCCTATTCTCCTGTAATAATAGAATATTTCCGATCATAGCATTCCCGGTTATATATTATTCAGATGGCCTTTAAATGTTTTAAGACCTAATAATGAGAAGAATTTGTCAATGCCTGTTAGATGTTCACATGAAGAAAGTCCAGGAGAATTCACCATCATTCCCCCCCTTCCTGATGTTTACAGCATTCAGTCATTTGTGAACCTAGCCCCCCACCCCCCTTCTAGCCATCAGCAGACCAGGCACATAAATGGCTTCTTTTATAACCACCTATAAAGGAATCCTTCTCATCTCTTAATCATTTTGGCTGGTCTCCAAGTTTCCTCCAAATCATGATCATCTTTCCAGCATTGAAGTGCTGGTATTAAATGCATTATTCACTTAGAAGGTACTGTGAGACATCTATTACATATGATGGGATGTCCTTCAGTGCTGCTCTCTCAGGACTGAAATGCCTTTTTGTTACTTTTATCCAGCTCTGATGTCAGATTCTCTCTCTTTGGCTGCTAATTCTTACATGATTTTAGCTCACGTTTTTTCCTGTCACATTATCTTTATGATTTGGGGGCTTACATGAGCCATTCCTGAACTACTTTACTACAATCTTGCAAAATACTTTTTATATTAATGCAATTCTCAAAATGCTATTATGATTCATTGAATTGTTAGTTTTTCAGGTATATTTAATTCAGAAACATAAACATTGAGGGCCTACTATGTGAAAGGCACTGTAGTAGGTGCTGAATGGAAGATGGGGCAGAAGATATGAGAATAACTAAGATTCACATCTATTCTTCTCAGGACTCCCCAGGTGAGACTCTGGGGAACCTGTTCACATGGTTCACATGCTCCAGAAAATGTCATTCACGTAGGTCAGTTCAATTCAGTCCCTCAGTCGTGTCTGACTCTTTGCGACCCCATGGACTGCAGCACGCCAGGCCTCTCTGTCCATCACCAACTCACAGAGTTTACCCAAACTAATGTCCATCAACTCAGCGGTGCCATCCAACCATCTCATCCTCTGTCTTCTCTTTCTCTACCCACCTTCAATCTTCACAACAAACTGTGGAAAATTCTTAAAGAGATGGGAATACCAGACCACCTGACCTGCTTCTTGAGAAACCTGTATGCAGGTCAGGAAGCAACAGTTAGAACTGGACATGGAACAACAGACTGGTTCCAAATTGGGAAAGGAGTACATCAAGGCTATATATTGTCACCCTGCTTATTTAACTTATATGCAGAGTACATCATGCAAAATGCCAGACTGGATGAAGCACAAGTTGGAATCAAGACTGCCGGGAGAAATATCAATAATCTCAGATATGCAGATGACACTACCCTTATGGCAGAAAGTGAAGAACCTAAAGAGCCTCTTGATGAAAGTGAAAGAGGAGAGTGAAAAAGTTGGCTTAAAACTCAACATTCAGAAAACTAAGATCATGTCATCTGATCCCATCACTTCATGGCAAATAGATGGGGAAACAGTGGAAACAGTGAGAGACTTTATTTTTGGGGGCTCCAAAATCACTGCAGATGGTGAGTGCAGTCATGAAATTAAAAGACACTTGCTCCTTGAAAGAAAAGTTATGACCAACCTAGACAGCATTTTAAAAAGCAGAGACATTACTTTGCCAACAAAGGTCCGTCTAGTCAAAGCTATGGTTTTTCCAGTAGCCATGTATGAATGTGGGAGTTAGACTATAAAGAAAGCTGAGTGCTGAAGAATTGATGATTTTGAACTGTGGTGTTGGAGAAGACTCTTGAGAGTCCCTTGGACAGCAAGGAGATCCAACCAGTCAATCCTAAAGGAACTGAACTTAGGACACCAGTAAACTAGAATTTCCAATTCAGCTGGATCCCCAGTGGAATGTGGGAAGAAATAATACACACTGCTTTAAAAGACGCAGGGCCACTCAATTCACAGTGTAATGTAATGTGAGATAGACATAAATTTTTATTCTATTAAGCCATGGAGATTTCAGGGTTTTGTGTTTCCCACACTCAAGCCCATCTCTCAGCCCTGATCACTCACCAGCATTCTTGTACTAATTCTAAAAGGCCCAGGCAATTCCCTGGTGGTCCAGTGGTTAGGAATCTGTGCTTTTACTGCAGGGGACCCAGGTTTAATCCCCCATGACAAAGAATTATACAGTTTCAAATGTTAGTAGTGTTAAGGTCTGAGAAATTTGGTCTACACTCTTCTCCTAGCATGGAAGTTCTTCCTCCCTTTTCCTGCTTTCTCTTTCTGTTTAGCTCAACGTCCATGCTTTTTCTGCCTAATCTAGGCCACAATAGCCTTACTCATCTTTAGCATTTGTAATACACTTATAGTGAGGATCAGATAGCTGAGAGTTTGCTAAATGTTTGCATGTGTTATGTATCCAACTAAAGTATAGGATGCCTGGAGGATAAAGACTCAGGGATGTCTTTTGTATCTATAACACCAAGGACAAGTCTTTATGCATTAAGTGCCTCATAGTTTCTGTTGGTTGATAAGTTATTCAAGCTGCATATAAATTCAAATATTTTTCACAGCCACTGAAGGGAAAAAATTATCTTACATCTTTTAAAGCCAATAACTGATGATATTGAGATTACTCTAGATTTATTTTCACTAAGGGAAAGAAGAATACTTACTCTGTTGAATTTACAATTCAAGTACTTTACAAACATATCTGATGAAACAGTAGAATCAGTGAAGTTGTTTAGGTTTTTGTGACACGAAATAAGCATTTATCTGATATTTGAACAGATTAGTTAGTTGGTGCAGTTTAGCTCATTGCTCAGTTACTTTGGCATCATGTTGACATTTCCTAGAGATGTTTTTATTAGTGTTTTTTTTCCAACACTGTCTAGGTATTTTTTAAAAACTTGGCAGTTTTTCTTAAGGAAATCTTTTCATTAATTATATATTCAGATTAGATTCAAAATGGAGAATCAAGCCACGAATGTAGTTACTTTAGTCCCATAATTTGTTTTGTCTACATTCAAAGACTATACTGTTTCTTGTGTCATGAAGCCAGTTATTCATGAGTTGGGCCATTTTCTACCCAATGAATATTGCCAGCATAGAAGAGTGGCTTGTTGTTGTATAAAAATTGCCTAAATGTGCTTACAGCATGTATGTCTTCTCCATCCATCATGAGCAAGGCACTCCTATTTGACAGTGTGCCAACTAAAATATATCCACATTCCCAGCCCCTAGGCTGACCCCAGAGAACTGTGACAATCCTCCAGTAGCCAGTCAAGGAGGATGGGTTATGAACAAGAATGGACGGAAGTTCTCTACAATAGAGAAAAATCACAAGTGATTGTGGTAAACCAAATATTATTTTAGTAGAAAAGATACAAAATGGAATTTATAGGGCAATTTCAAAATACTAAGATATTTTTCTTGCTTTAAGTGGAATGATGTCTCACACCCATCTGCTTGAGTCAATGTTTAATTATTCTCAAAGTATGCATACAAGCCCTTGCTAAACTGGAATAGAAGCTTTTCTGCTCTGTACAGTACAGTTTATTTTTATCCAATTTAGAGAGAAAAATTTTAATTAACCCTGATTAATGCAGCTGTTGAAATGGATACCTATTGGTCACATTAGCCTAACTTGTGCTTCCATTACACGGAACAAAAGATTTTGGTAGCTTCAATCAATTTGTCTTTTATTGAGTGCTATGAAGTATACCACCACCCTCTCCATCCTTATTTTATGGGGAGAAAAATAAGTTTATTAAATGCATGTCTAACCCTTATACAGGTAGCAATCAACAAAGATGAAAATGAGAATTCCGGCTTTGACTTTCTGTTTTGTCTCTTACTTACATTCAGTCACGGTAAAAAATATCATCAGAAAAAATATAGACAGTCGAATTAATCCTAGTACCAAAGATTCATGGTGTTGTACATTTTTATCTTTACAATTTTACTGTCAAGTTGCCATTTTTATTGCCCAATTAAAGAGCTCACATCTGCTGTTTGATGCCAGGAAAATCAGATTTCCTTGGCAGAGAAAGATGGTGGCAGCACGACTACCTGGCCTGTCCCAGTGTAACCACCCCCACCCCATTTTCTCTCCATGTTTTAAGCTCTCACTGCGTTCTGGGTGGAGTACTGAATAAAGGAAACTCTTATGAGAGTGCTGTTTGTAGAAACAGCCATTGGGTGGCAGTGCCTCCAAGCCTGGTACCTGCAGGATCCAACTAGTTACCAACAATACTCCTTAGATCATCAGGACAGGATTTGAACATCATTCAGGGACCAGATAATTTTGGTGTTGAGTGGCACACAAGTCTCGTTAGCTGGTATTATCTCCAAAGATGAGTAAGTTTCATTATGGTAGTCAGAAAACTGTTCAAAGCAAAGCACACTATTCATGTGAATTTTGTGAGTGGAGAGGTAGGAGAAGGGCAGAACGGCCAGCCCCAGAATGCACAAGTAATCCTCGGTGACCACCTGCATTAGAGCCATCATAGCGACACCCTTGGCTTCTCTGGTGGCTCAGCAGTGAAGAATCTGCCTGCCAACGCAGGAGATGCCGGTTCAGTCTCTGGGTTGGGAAGATCCCCTGGAGAAGGAAATGACAACCCACTCCAGTATTCTTGCCTGGAGAATCCCATGGACAGAGGAGCCTGGCGGGCTACAGTCCATGAGGTCACAAAGAGTTGGACATGACTTAGCGACTAAACAACGACAACAACAACAAATTGACACCCTAGAAAAAGGCACTCCCCAAGGCTCAGCAACTGTAGGCATCTGGGTGAGGGAGCCAAGGTGAGGAGAGAGTGGCATCTGAAGAAGGGGAGGAAGCAGGACTAGGGGAGATCTTCTTCCTTGTGCTTGTGTCTGCCACATATCTCACCATATTCTCAGGTGATAGACAGGAATAGTGACTCCTTCCATAGTCTACTTCCTATGGGTGTACCTCCAATGACAAAAGAAGTGCAATCCATTGCTTCTTAAGCAAGGGCAGAAATGAGGAAGGAGTTGGGAGCAAATTGCCCAACAGTGTAAGAATAACTGCAGTGAAGAAAAGAGCCAATTGGATGGTCTCAGTTTTGGAAAGACAACCACAGGGTTTTGCTGGATAATGAGATGATGCTCCACTGAATAGATATCTGTGTAGTCAGTGTGTGTGCGTGTGTGTGTGTGTGTTAGAGAGAGAAGGAAAATTGGGGAGAATATGAAGATGGGAAAAGAAGGAAGGTAATGAAGAGCTTTGGAGCCAGGCCACCTTGGATTTGAATCCTAGCTGAATGACCAATGAACATTTTGGAATCTCAAGTTTCTCATATTAAACTAGGGACCCAAGGATTCCAGTGTCATTGAGAGATTGCATAAGATACTTTAGGTAAATCTTAACGCTTAATTGGCAGATCGTAAACCCTCAGTCACATTGGTTTGCCAGGGATGTGTTCTGTAAGGCATTACATAATTCAAAACTTGCATAATTCAAGGCAGTTTTCCCTGGAGGTATAAATGTAAATTTGTTGTATTTCATGTTCTGTGTATGCAGTAAGACTTTATTGGTATTTTTATACTGCCCTATTTCAAATTCACATAAGCTAAGTTCACGTAAAATGACACCTCATTGTAGTGAGCACTCATACATGTCAGGAGGGCTGAAATGTGCTGTTACAAAAACCAGACAACGAACTTTCACCACCATCATCAGTGAGTGAAATGCTTGCAAGCACACAACTCTATGAGTTATCTCTGAGACAAAGATAAGAAAACTGAGTTACTCGTTAACTTTACCAAGATCACACAAGTGGATGAGCTGCCATTCACATGAACTGTGGCTCGACTCCACCCTAAGGGGTTTTCTGGTTCCCCCATCCCTGTGGAAACCTCTGTCCCCAAGGAGTGAGTCAGGAGAATTTTAGACTGTGATTTCACCAGAGGACAACATCTGATGTAAAAGAGGTAAGAGAATCCAGGCAGTAGGCTGGGTGATTACAAAAGAGCACAGTCACACCTGCAGCCATGGAGCTCCCATGAAAAGAAATGTTGAAAGATGAACCACAGTTTTCCATTTTCTTTCTCAGCCATGAGTGCTTTTCCTACATCTTTATTTACTCCACCACCCACCTCACCCCAGGTTCAAATTTCATACTCGTGAACGAGGAAGCAGAGGGGAGAAGTATGGTAAAAAAACAAACAAACAAAAAAAAAAAAAAACAAAAAAAAACTGTCCAGTCTCCTTCTTTGGAATAAACCTGAGGGAAAGGCCTTGGAATGGTGGGCAGGTTTTGCAGTGATGACAAATGTTTTCTCCTACCCTCCATCCAGTGCTCCCCAGAGAGGGGGCTGGAAAGGAGAGGAAATCTGGAGAAGCTGAACAGTCTCACCCCCGAGACTCGGCCCATTGATTTATGATTTCCAAGTTGGCTGTGCTCCCTGGAGTAGGATGTGGAGACTGGATCAGGAAGGCAGCACAGGCCAAATCTCTCACCCCTAACCATTTCTGAAACCCTGAACCTTAGCAGAGTGAGTGGGTGGGCCATTGTGGGACATGCACAGGCTCTGTATCATCCTAGAGCAAACATGATGCTAGACTTCTGATGCAAGCAAATTTCTGAGATGCTTGGGGTTGGGGAGATAGATGGGCAATGGATGATTCTGGACTACAGAACCATGGCAGTCTGAGAAGCCCTTTTCAACCTGCAGTGATACCTCCAAGAACATCTGGGATCCTGTGATGACTCTGGGGTACAAAGAGTCTTCTCCAGGTGCTGGACTTCCCCACAATGCACCTGAATTCTCTGAGCACTGGGATGCCACTTCCTGTGGATGAGGACGGATATTCCTTTGGTGGAGGACCAGAGTGTTTCACAACTGAGATAGCAGTATCAATTGAATGGCAGTCGGTGGTAGCCAGGACGCTTTGCACACACCCCTTGGCCTATGAGCTGGTTTAGCATCAGTTCTGTACTTTATTGTGAGCTCATGATGCAGGCAGCAGATCAGTGAGGATGGCTCCACAGGAGCCGCCTTGATAGAAACCTTCCCTTCTTGACTTGAGACCCTGGACACTCGTGCCTGGGACATGCCAACCTCAAGCTCCTGAATCAAATCGGCTACCTACTGTCTCATAGCATCCACAATGAACCTGACATGGAAATAGTCCAGGTCCTCATCACGTTCAAGTTTACATGTGGGGAGAAGAAAACGAGAAAAAGAACTCCAGGTCAGTCAGAGGCTGGGAATTAATGTGATACAAGAGTCTCTGGCTGGGCTGGTGATCTCACTTTTTGTTACTGTAAATTACCAAAGAGCTGGTCTCAACTGTGTCCATATCCTGAGCAGCATTTTGATGCAAGTCAGTTCCATGTCTTTCTCCTCACCACAAAATGAGAAGTTTTACAAACTACCCACTAAAAATTAGACTTATTTACATTAGCTATGAGCCTACAGGAGTCTGTTTGTAATTTAAAAGAAATCCTACAGCCTCTTGAATAAAATGACACAGATAAGCAAGCTCTTTGACGAAATTTAAAAGGCCATGCCATCAGGAGGCATTTTAATATTTCAATATGTTAAGTGTACAGAATGCTAAAAAAAAAAAAAAAAGAAAGAAAGAAAGAAAAAATGGGAATGTGGAAAGATTTGGGTTGGACTTATTGAGCACATCAGTTTCTAATATGTAAGCTGCATATATCTGCTTCACACAGTTTAAATGAGTCCTACTCCTTTGGTGGAAATCAGTCCTGTAGCATTACAGAAGCTAAGAATAGGCAGCAGGGCTCTGATGGAGAGAACAATGAGAAGATGCCAAGGATGTGAGTCTTGGCTTTGCCACTGGCTGACATTGCAAACATGACCACATTATTTCACCCTTCTGGGCCTCAAGTTCCTTCTTGGAAATATAAAAGTGTTGGATGATCATCCCTCAGGTTTCTGATAATCTATGACTCAAGGGAAAGAGAAAGTGATGAGAGAGGAAACCAAATCAGTAGCAGGATGGGGTCTCAATCTCAAGGTAACAGGGGCCGTGAGTACCAGAACCAGCCTCCAGGCTCTCTGGTCTGCCATCTTACAACATTCAATGTCATCCAGTAACGTGTATTCATTGAGCACCTCAGTGTTCTAGGCAGTGCCTGCCTAAAATGGTGAATTCCTTGCTCAGAAAGAAATTGTATTGATAAAAACATTTATCTGCATAAGCCTGTGTGGAGCAAATGTGCTACGAGTTCATCTGCAAGTTTAGTGAATCTCCTGTAAATCATCGGCAACTTACTTTAAGCTTTTGAACCTTGCTGCTTTTTTGCCTAAGAGATTTTTTGGGGGGAGCACTTTAATAACTCTCAACTTGCATACAAAGAAGCTCTAAACCATGGAGGGATAGGAGTTGATAAGACTGAATTTCTGGTTACTTGGTGGGATAAATCTGATAAGAATTCTATATGATTTTTGAAGGATCCCCAGCAGGATTGAATTGCACTTGCTGTTCATGGTAAGTGATTCAGTAATAGACTTTATTGGCTTTTCTCGTTTCCTCGTTTACTCTCCATGTTCTCTCACTAGCCCTTCCTGAGGCTGCCTCCCAAACACTTGTTATGCAAGTAACATCCAACACTTGTTATGTGATCTGTAGTTTTCTGAAGCAAGTGGTGCAAACCTACAATTAAATTGAGGAAACCTGATGCGAAAGTGATGCCTGTCATATATGCACTGTTTAGAACCAGATTAGCAAACAAACCACAGGTCCTCCTGAAAATTCCTTTCCCATTGACAAAAGCCCTATACCTGGCTGGTTTGCACATCATCAATGAGAAAGGAATGTCAACACAGTTCAAAAACCAATCTGGAGAAGTAAATATCAAAGCAATTTTGGGTCTATATTACCTATGCAATTTAACAACCATTACATCCCCTTTTGCTCTTCACAGCTAGTTTTAAATTGACAAAATTAGAATTGTGTAGCTATAACAAAAACTAATTTCCAGTCTATTACTACACAATTCTGCATATACCAATGCTCCTGGGGCCAGGGAAATAATGAGAGTAGCTTATTTGTAGAAACATCATAGAAACTGTTCCATGCTAGGTATGCAGTTTGTTAGGGAGATTGAACCACAGTTATATTTTGAGCCCAAAAGGATGTAGCTATTTTTTATTTTTATTTTTTAAAATTTATTTATTTATTTTAATTGGAGGCTAATTACTTTACAATATTGTAGTGGCTTTTGCCATACATCGACATGAATCAGCCACGGGCTGTATCTATTATGAAGGAGCTATTACTCCTTGTTGGAGGATGGAGGGAATGAAAAGTTCCCATAGGACTGAGAAGGCATCTTGAGACAAAAAAATGAGGGAGGCAACTCCATATTATTAATGAATCAGTTTATTATAGGGTAGCATACTCACAGGGTGAGATCAGGATCAGGCAGACAATGAACTGGAAGCATCTGCAACTGCACTCCACATGGCCAAAAGGCCACTGGTACAGATTTATAGTTAATCTAGAGTATAGGGGTAGGAGCTTGGAAATAGGACATGCCATCCTAAGTCAGAATTCATGAAAGGGTAACTAGTCTGGTGGGTGCCAGGAATATGTCAGCAAAGATTTTCATCATTGTTTGGGGACTAACAGACCATAAAGGCCATCTGGGTTCTAATGATTATTAAACAATTGTTGGAGAAGACTCTTGAGAGTCCCTTGGACTGCAAGGAGATCAAACCGCTAAGTCCTAAAGGAAATCAACCCTGAATATTAATTGGAAGGACTGATGCTGAAGCTCCAATACTTTGACCACCTGATGCAAAGACCTGACTCATTGGAAAAGACCCTGATGCTGGGAAAGATGGAAGGCAAAAGGAGAAGGGGACAACAGAGAATGAGATGTTTAGACAGCATCACCATCTTAATGGACATGAATCTGAGCAAACTCCAGGAGACAATGAAGGACAGGGAAGCCTGGTGTGCTGCAGTGCATGGGGTCACAAAGAGTCGGACACAACTTAGCGACTGAACAACAGCAGTTAATTACAAAATTCCCTTGACAGAGAAGAGCTTTACTGCATAATATAGTTCTGGGCATGATCAGTGAAAGGACAGAAGAAACTAAGGGCCCAAGATGGCCTCACTTGGGCTGACAGCCATACACTCTGATTGTCAGGACATCGGTTAAAACTGTTAATGGCATCACACTGAAAGACCAATGAAAACTTGGTTTTACTATCATGTGGTAGGCAGCCTTCTAAAATGGACCCCAGTGATTCTTGCCTCCTTGTATTCATATTCTTGGCTAATCCCCTCCAGTTGACTGTGGGCTGGACCTAGCAACTTGCTTCTGACATACAATATGGCAAAAATGACAGGAAGTTGCTTTCATGATGAGGTTGTAAAAGATCGAGTTTCATCTTTCCTGCACTTTCTTTCTTGCTGGCATTCTCTCTGGCTCTCCTCACTGCTTGCCATCATGGAGAGGGCTGCCTGGCAAGGAACTGAGTGTGGCATTCAGTCAATAGTCAGTGAGGAATTGAGGCTTCAGTCCAACAGCCCAGGAGGAACTGAATCTTGCCAACAACTACTTGAGTAAGCTTGAAAGTGAATCCTTTTCTAGTTGGGCCTTAATGTGAGACTGCAGTCCTAGCTGACACCTTGATTTTAGTCTCCTGAGAGACTTTGGCAATATGTGCATTTATTTATTTATTTATTTATTCATTTATTTGTATTAGTTGGAGGCTAATTACTTTACAATATTGTAGTGGTTTTTGCCATACATTGACATGAATCAGCCATGGATTTAGACTTTGAAACAGAGATCTCAGCTCTGTTGTGCCTAGACTCCTGACCCACAGAAACTGAGAAGAAATTTTGTTGGTTAAGCTTCTAAGTTGGGGCAGGTGGAAATTTGTTAGGCAATAGGTAACTCATAGATGGTGTCATTAGGAGAGGGTGGAAGAGAGAAGAGAGGTAAATTGTTTACTTTTGACCTCATGAAACTAGAATTTGGTAAGATTTGATGGTTTATTTTGTATTTTTTTAAAAAGGAAAAATTTAAATAAGAAACCCAGTAAGATATCTGTGAGTATATTTGATATAAGAGAACAAGAACAATAATATGTGTGTGTGTGTGTGTGTGTGTGTGTCTGTGTGTGTGTGTGTATGTATTTACTTTTGAACTAAAATAGTCCTTGGGAATTTTTTTTTAACATTTTATTTTGTTATGGGGTGTAGCTGATTAACAGTGTTGTGGTAGTTTCATGTGAACAGCAAAGGGACAGTTAGGGACTTTGGGAAGGCCATGTACATACTGCTATATTTAAAGTGGATATAGGTCCAACAAGGACCTATTGTATAGCACATGCAACTCTCCTCAATATTATATGCCAGCCTGAATGGGAGGGTGGTTGGGGGGAGAATGGATACATAGCAGTATGTACATGGCCTTCCCAAAGTCCCTAACTGTCCCTTTCCCCAGCAACCATAAGTTCGTTTTCTAAGTCTTTGATTCTCTTTCTGTTTTGTAAGTAAGGTCATTTGTATCATTTCTTTTTAGATTCCACATGTAAGGGATGCCATACGACATTTCTCCTTCTCTGTCTGACTTACTTCACTCAGTATGACACTCTCTAGATCCATCCATGTTGCTGCAAATGGTATTATTTCATTCTTTTTAATGGCTGAGTAATATTCTATTGTATATATGTATCACACCTTCTTTATCCATTCCTCTGTTGATGGACATTTAGATTGCTTCCATATCTTGGCTACTATAAACAGTGCTGCAGTGAACATTGGGTTGCATGTATCCTTTCAGATCATGTTTTTCTCTGGATATATGCCTAGGAATGGGATTGCAGGGTCATATGTTACCTCTGTTTTTAATTTATTAAGGAACCTCCATACTGTTGTCCATAGTGACTGTACCAATTTGCATTCCCGCCAACAGTGTGGGAGGGTTCCCTTCTCTCCACACCCTCTCCAGTATTTGTTGTTTATGGATTTTTTTGATGATAGCCATTCTGACCGGTGTGAGGTGATATCTCACTGTAGTTTTGATGTGTATTTCTCTAATAACTAGCAATATCAAACATCTTTTCATGTGCCTATTGGCCATCTGTATGTCCTCTTCAGAGAAATATCTATTCAGGTCTTCTGCTCATTTTTTGAGTGAGTTGTTTGTTTTGATGCTGTTAAGTGTCATATACTTTATAAATTTTGGAGACTAATCCCTTATTGGTCACATCATTTGCAAATATTTTCTCCCAATCTGTGAGTTGTCTTTTCATTTTGTTTATTGTTTCCTTTGCTGTGCAAAAGCTTTTGAGTTTAAATAGTTCTCATTTGTTCATTTTTGTTTTTATTTCCATTATTCTGGGAGATGGATCAAAAAAGATGTTGCTGTGATTTATGTCAGAGTGTTCTACCTATGTTTTCCTCTAGAAGTTTTATAGTGTCTGGTCTCACATTTAGGTCTTTAATCCATTTTGAGCTTATTTTTGTGTATGGAGTTAAAGAATGATCTAATTTCATTTTTTTACATATGGCTGTCCTGTTTTCCCAGCATCATTTATTGAAGAGACTGTCTTTCCAACATTGTGTAGTCTTGCCTCCTTTGTCATAGATTAATTGACCATAGGTGCATGGACTTGTTTCTGGGTTTTCTGGCCTGTTCCATTGATCTGTATTTCTTTTTTTGTGCCAGTACCATACTGTTTTGGTGACTATAGCTTTGTAGTATAGTCTGAGATCAGGGAACCTGATTCTTCCAGCTCAATTTTACTGTTTCAATATTGCTTTGACTCTTCAGGGTCTTTTGTGTCTCTGTATATATTTTGAGATTTTTTTTTTTGTTCTAGGTCTGTGAAAATGCCTTGAGTAATTTGATAGGAATTGCACTGAATCTGTAGATTGCCTTGGATAGTATAGTCATTTTGGCAATATTGATTCTTCAAACCCATCAACATGGTATGTCTTTTCATTGTTTATGTCTTCTTCAATTTCTTTCATCAGCATTATTTTTAAATGTATTCATTCAAATAAAATCCATGTTTAAACATGTATCAAGTAGTTATTAAAATAAATTTACCAAAAAATGCCACCCAAAACAGAATTAATTTACCTATCCTAGAGTCCAAGGGTTGACTAACTGTTGCCCATGGGTTAAATCAGTCTTGCTGCCTTCTTTTGAAGGCATGCTCATTCTTCTATACATTGTCTGTAGCTCTCTATTCTCTATGTAAAGTGTTGAGTAGTTACAGTTGGAATCTTACAGACCAGAAAGCCATCTAGTCCTTTACAGAACATTTTTTTAGTGATCTCCCAATCTAATCATATATTATGGTTCAATGTAACCACTATCCAGGGTAGTCCAAATTAATAAATTTTCTGTATACTTTGGTTGACATAGAAAATAAAACTGGACAGTTCATAATCCAGAACTTGCCTATAGGGTTTTTATTTTTGGAATCACTTACATTCTCTCTCAATTTTGTGTTTTCCAGTACAGATATAGAATCCCAAAATGAATTGCATATTTTTATCAGTCAGTCCACAAATGATTATTAACTGTTCCCCATGTATGAAATGCTGAGACATACACAAATATAATTAATATTTGTTTTTTTCCTTTCAGAAACCTGCTTTCTAAAGGTAGAGAAAGATAAGAAAATAGATGTTGTCCATTGAGTTGGTGATGCCATCCAACCATCTCATCCTCTGTCATCTCCTTCTCCTCCCACCTTCAATCTTGCCCAGCATCAGGGTCTTTTCAAATGAGTCAGTTCTTTGCATCAGGTGACCAAAGTATTAGAGTTTCAGCTTCAGCATCAGTCCTTCCAATAAATATTCAGAACTGATTTCCTTTAGGATGAACTGGTTGGATCTCCTTGCAGTCCAAGGGACTCTCAAGAGTCTTCTCCAGCACCACAGTTCAAAAGCATCAATTCTTCAGCGCTCAGCTTTCTTTATAGTCCAACTCTCATATCCATACATGACTACTGGAAAAACCATAGCTTTGACTAGACGGACCTTTGTTGGCAAAGTAATGTCTCTGCTTTCTAATATGCTGTCTATGTTGGTCATAATTTTTCTTTCAAGGAGCAAGTGTCTTTTAATTTCATGGCTGCAGTCACCATCTGCAGTGATTTTGGAGCCCCCAAAGATAAAGTCTGTCACTGTTTCTACATCTATTTGCCAGACGTGATGGTAAAATCCATTAGCACCAGTGTTCGACTTTGAGAGTCCAAATCAGGTCTTGCCTCTTCCTAGTTGTACAGTTTGGACAAGATACTTAATCTCTCTGTGCCTCAGATTTCTCAGCTGAAAAATGAGGACAATAATGGAGCCCCTCTCATGAATCTGCTCTAAGGATTGAGATACACATGAAATAACAAATGTGTAGTGCTTAGAACTGGGCCTGGTACCTTGCAAATGCTCAAACATGTAAGCTCTCATCATCATGGTGGAGTTGACCTCTTGAACTCATGTCCTGTCATTAGAGTTGATGCCTTGAGTATTGCAAATTAGTTAGATTAATTAATAGTTTTATCCAATTTAGGATCTTCATTAACGTTAAATGTGGGAGCCAGCCTTGCATGCCTTCTTTCTGGATGGAAGCACTTAAGAGATTTCGAGCAACTGCTGTATCTTGAAATCAATGCTATCATCAAGGGGCTAATTTTTCTGCTACATTCTTATTTTAAAGTTACCCTTTGCCCTGAAATGGCTCAGTTCTATGTTTAAATTCCAAACTGAATATTCTGAGAACTGAGAAAAATTATTACTGTGGAATTCTAGATAAAAAGGATGCATGCTATATGTTCTGTCAAATCCTATTTAGTGAATGTTTTTATAATTCATAATTGAATTTGATCTTTTATATAAACTTTGGTTGAGTTGTATCCAATATTATGACTCATGATGGCAATATTGAAGGCATTTAGTTTATAAGTAACATCATGAAAACAATAAATTTGCATGTTTGTGTTAGTTGCTCAGTCATGTCCAACTCTTTGTGACCCCATGGAGTCTGCCAGGCTCCTCTGCCTATGGGATTTTCAACTTTGTCCAGCTTTCTCTAACATTCTGAAGTGTATTGTCAGCATACATAATTAGTATTATGCATGTTGTGTAAGGTACATTGATCTTTCAAAAATATTTCAATATATACTTCATTCTTTCTTGGTGGCTTAGATGCCTGGTAAAGAATCTGCCTGCAATGTAGGAGACCCAGGTTCAATCCCTGGGATGGGAAGGTCTCCTGGAGAAGGGAATGGCAACCCACTCCAGTATTCTTGCCTGAAGAATTCCATGGACAGAAGAGGAGCTTGGCGGGCTACAGTCCATGGGGTTGCAAAGAGTCAGATATGACTGAGTGACTAACATTTCCACTTTCGTAATCTATTCTGTCTCCACAGACTACAGTTGTGCAGATATTTAGTTCAGAGAGCTTGAAAGATTTTCCTAATGTTAAAAAACCAGTTAAGAACAAAGGTCTAATCTTGCTCTAATCTCATTTCTACTGTAACGTCACCTATTTATTCTAATTTTAACACTTAAAACATTTTTCTTGTAAATATTGTAATTTTTCAATATTTTATATCCTAATTCTTAGATCTATTAATCAGAATATTTGATTAACTGGAATGCCTCTTACAATACCTATTGCCAAGTAATTTATGCCTGTGAAAAGAGTTTGAACCAGATATTCTCTTAGACCCTTCCCCATTCTTTTATTTGTTTTTGGTAATTGATAACAGATTTTTTGGGCTTCCCTGGTGGTTCAGATGGTAAAGAATCTGCCTGCAATGCAGGAGACCTGGGTTCAATCCCTGGGTTGAGAAAATCCCCTGGAGAAGGGAATGGCTATTTTATTCACTGTTAAGATGATTTTTGCCATGCATCAGTGTTGTGGATGGTCGAAGACTGACTATACGACCTCTCCTCTAATTTTAGGATCTGTTGAATTAAATATTTACCTTGCTTGTCCTTATTAATTCTCTAGTGGTGATTGAATCTATTCAGAGTAATTTGTAAAGGGTAGATGACAGAACACTAATCATAGAAATTTAGAACTGAGACAACTTTCTAAATCAATTAGTCGAATTCCGTCATTTTTCAGATGAGGAAAGTGAAGGAAACGGGCAAGATTTTATATGTCTGCCTGCTTTAAACTCTGCAGAGTCCATGAATTTTGAAAGCATAATTAAGCGTGGTGGGGGAGGGGATATTTGCAAGAGATAAGTAGCCACAGGATGCAGATTAGCAAGCTCCCATTTGGGGATGAAAAATGAAGTTTATAGAGTCAGTCACAACTCATAGCAGATTACTTTAATAAAACCAATATTCAACTGAGACCAACCTAATTGCCTGGAATTTCCATTGGAGAAGTGACAAAATGACTGAGGAAGTTTCTGAATGTGGAACCAGAGCAGTCATATGAGAGTAGCGGCTACTTCAGGGGCAGGGTACAGAATAAGGGATGTATAAAATGCTGGTAATAAAGTGGATAACCAACAAGAACCTACTGTATAGCACATGGAACTCTTGGCAGCCTGAATGGGAGGGAAATCTGGGGGAGAATAGTGCACGTATATGTATGACTGAGTCACTCTGCTGTGTACCTGAAAGTTTCACAACATTATTAATCAACTATATTGGAGAAGGAAATGGCAACCGACTCCAGTATTCTTGCCTGGAGAATCCTATGGACAGAGGAGCCTGGCAGGCTACAGTCCATGGGGTTGCAAGAGTCGGACACGACTTAGCGACTAAACCACCACCACCACCATGTTCCAGTATAAAATACAATATTTTTTTAAAAAAGAAGGAAAATGCTGATGATAGACACTGGCCACTTTGCGATTTTTCCTAGTTCACTTTTGCGGATGATGTGCTATGGATCACATCTGAGTACCAAGATGGTAGACTGCCAATGTCTGGATGGGAAAATGACAGGACTTGTTTGGAAGACTACCTACTTGCCAGACACCTCCAATCTATCCTCAGTATTTTCTTCCCAGTGTCTCGCTCCTTTTCTTCAGTTTCCAGCTCTAAGAGGAATCCTAATGAATAGAAAGTTAGGGAAATATTCATCTATTCATTCAACAAATGATTATGAGGCCCTCTGTGTGCCAAGAGCTATCAGGTTCTGAGAATACAACAGTGAATGAGACTTGCTTTCTGTTCTTAAGGACCTTGAATTCGTTGACAAGTAAATAAGTAATGATAATTCAGCACAAGAATTGTTAAAATAGCAGGAAATACAGGTGCTAGATGAGCAGATAGACAAAGACCTTATCTAGGCTTAGGGTGTACCTGGTTTGAAAACATGTCTCAGAGGAAATGTTCAGTAAGTTGAGATCTGAAGCAAGTACAAGTGGAAGACCTCATACCGTAATCAATGAATTAATATCTAACTGATATTTTCTAACTCTGTAGAGAATATGACTTATTTGCAAATATCCACAGAATGCTCACAAAAATCAACCATGTGTTAGACTACATAGACAATCTGAATAAATTGCAAAAATTGAAAATAGCCCAGCAAACATTTTCTCATGATAATATGGCAAAACTAGAAATAACAAAATAAAGAATAACAATGCTCAGAATATAAAAAATCCTTACATTCTAGGGGGAAAAGGAATTTCTCTTAATCCTTGAATCAAAGAGGAAATATAAATTGAAATTGTGTAGTATCTAGAAAATTGTAATAAACTATGTATTACAATTTGAAAGACATATTTAGAGCTTACTCTGAATGTTTATATTTAATATTTTAACAGTAAATAATAGAATATAGGAAAGTAGAAGGAAGGAATTATAAAGATAAAAGCAGGAAGTAATGATTTAGAAAAAAATTATTTGAAAAATAAATGAAAAACTAGCTTTTTATGTAAAATAACAAAAAACTGATAACTAGACTAACATAACTATATAAAATAGGACACGATAATGGGAAATAAAACAAAAAGAAAATTAAGACTCATAAGAGACTACTTTGTTCAACTTAACATGTGTATTTCAAAACCTGGATGAAATGGACAATGTTGTAGAAAAATGCAATTTACTGAAAATGATCTCAGAAGAAATTAAAAAAAAAATCTAAGTAGACCATTTCCCTGGAAGAAATAGAGACATTTCTTCAGGTGCTTCAAGGGCTTTTTCAACATATAGATAACCATGTGATAGTATGAAGTATTTTAGTAATAGATTTGCTTATAGCAAATTATTACATTCTTGAATACATCCCACTTGGTGACTTACTATTTTTAATACCTTATCAAATTGTTTGCCACCCAGAATTATCACACTCATTTTCTTAGGTAAGACTTGCCTGCAGTTATCATGTGTGTGTGTGTCTGCATGCATGCGTGTGTGTGAGTCTAATCTTTTTTGGGGAATTTTGACATCACTGTTACGTTTGCTTTATGGTTTAGAAGTTTTTCTGTCATGTACTAGGTTCTGTAATAGACAAAAAGAGTAGAATTATTTATTCTTTCAAGGTTTACTAGAAGTCCTCTGTGAGACCATCTGGACTTGTGACATCTAATATGAAAAACTGTAATACCATTTACTGATAACATGATAAGCAGGTATTTGTGAAAAATTCAACATAAAATCTTAATGAAATATTTAATAGTACTAATTTATAGAAAATACATATGCAAAAGCTGGAACTATGTTTAACGGGGAAAGACTGGTAGAATTACAAGTAGTATTAGGAACAAGACAGGGATGCCAACATTAATATTATCATGTAACATTGTACTAGAGGTAAACATTAAAGCAATTAAACAAAAGAACTTATCTAGAGGTATAAAAATTGCAAAAGTGGTGGTAATATAACTACTTGTGAATTATAGAACAGTCTACCTGGAAAACACAAGAGAATCAACTGACAAATCTATAAGAATTAAGAGAATTCAGTATAATTCTCTCAATTATAGCAAAGTATAAAATTAATATATAGAAATAAAAAACTTTTATTCATATAAAATATTAACAATAGAAAAATAATAAAGTATTTCAGCAAGCTTAACAGGAAATTAAAAGACGCTTGCTCCTTGGAAGAAAAATTATGAGCAACCTAGACAGCATATTAAAAAACAGAGACGTTACTTTGTCAACAAAGATCTGTCTAGTCAAAGCTATGGTTTTTCCATTAGTCATGTATGGATGTGAGAGTTGGACTATAAAGAAAGCTGAGTGCCTAAGAATTGATGCTTTTGAACTATGGTGTTGGAGAAGACTCTTGAGAGTCTCTTGGACTGTAAGGAGATCCAACCAGTCCATCCTAAAGAAAATCAGTCCTGAATAATCATTGGAAGGACTGATGCTGAAGCTGAAACTCCAATCCTTTGGCCACCTGATGCAAAGAGCTGACTCATTTGAAAAGACCCTGATACTGAGAAGGATTGGAAGCGGGAGGAGAAGGAGATGACAGATGGTTGGATAGCATCATCAACTCGATAGACATGATAAGCTCTGGGAGTTGGTGATGGACAGGGAAGCCTGGCATGCTGCAGTCCATGGGGTCACAAAGAGTCGAACATGACTGAGCGAATGAACTGAACTGAACAGGAAATACGTAAGAATGCAAAAGTTTATTTGAACTGAGAAGACATTCCATGTACTTGTGTAGGATGGTACAATATTATTTAAGTTTTAATCCTTTTATGTGTTAAATTTGCAACTATAATGTGTTCCTCATAAATAGATGAAATGTTGACCTGTTGAGAGGGTTACAAACTTAGGACCTGTGCCTGTGGAAGATGGGATCAAGGGAGACTTTTTTTAAAATTACCTTATATGGGCATTCATACAAATGTATTACCTGTTCAGAAAATTAAGTAAATATTTTTTAAGCCAGGTGAAATTAAACATCTAAACCCTGGCATTCTTACCCATATAATTTCTCTATTTTAAATCATTATTCACACCTAAAATACAGTTTTGAAACTGAGTTAGTTTAAGTGAATTGTGTTGTTCATCTTTCTGTGCAGTAATATATAACTTGAAGTTAATGTGAAAAAATCTGAACTGAGCTTTCTGGAACTCTGAGATCAAGTTAAATCTGTCCCTTTAAGTAAAGTTGGCTTGTTGATCATGAATTTTATTTAATAGGTCTTTGTGTGTACGTGTGTGTGTTTGTGTATACATGCACAAGTGTGTGTTTTGTTCTGCTTTGTTAATTTAAAGAGATCAATTTTATAATGTATAATTCACCCTTATTTGTCTGAAGTCACCAAATAGAATTATAGTGACAAACTAATGAGTATCCAGGAAAGTAATAAATCCCAGATGTCCTGGCACTTCATTTCTTTCCACCTACCTCCTATCTCAGATATGATATGGAAATTTAAAATGATGAACTATTTATATCATTATTACATTTATTTAGACAGAGTTGTAAATTTTAATAAATCATAGGTTTAATATTATTCAGCTCAAAAATTATTAAAAATCTCTGAAAATGTATGTAATCCTTAGACTGGATGATACTGATAAGCTTTTTCTATTTTAAAATTAAGTTTTAGCAGAGCTAAATATTCCTAGAATGTATTTTTTCTCTTGGAGTAACTTTCAGCTATAAGTTTTTCCCAGATGAATTAATTTTTATGCCTTCTTTCTTTGGAATTCAATTTCTTTGATCATCTTGCTTGCCCATAAATCAACAACCCTTCTTTGATCGATATGAACCATTCTCTTATGACAGGAATAATAAGAACTGAGACTGCCAATGTATTATCTCATAATACAACTAAAATTATGGGAAAGACAGTATACTGCCAAGTTTGAAGGTTGTATTTGATCCTTTATCATGACCTACTTGAATGTGTCTTCCTAAGTGTCATTAAAGGTAAATGAGACAATTTGAGGTCTTCGTTCTTGCACAGATTGAAAATACTCTTTTCTTAAAGTGCATAAATCAGTCTCATGAAAGTATCTGTCCTTTCATCTATTCATTCATTCATTCCTATAGCATTTTTGAACATCAGTAAAATACAGTGATCAATAAAAATCAATGAATTTTGCATCTCTAGACAGAACCTTGTATTAACTCCATACTTGTATATCCAATGCCAATTGAATAATTCTACTTTTATGTCTAGTGAACGTATGTAGTAACCCATTCTACCTGCCATCTTTCTCACGGTCATGTTGGTTGGTAACTCCATCATTCTAGATGCTATACTACTTTCTTTCATTTAAATTCCATATCCAACCTATCAGGAAGATGTTGGTTTTTCTTCAATATACATCCACCAGAATGTGACCATTTTTCATCTCCCCACTGCCAGCCACTGGGTCCACTGTCTTAACATCTCATTTGAATGACTGTAACAGACTTCTCACTAGTATCCCCACTCCCTTCCTTGGTCTTCCAGAGTCTATAATCAACAAAGCAGCTGTAGTAACCTTTTTAGAACATAAATCATCTTGTTGGTCCTCTATTCAAACCTTCTGTGGCCTGTATTTCACTTAGAATATAAACTGGAATCCTTCCAGTTGTCAACAAGAATCTACATGGACCATGGACCATAATTACTCTGACCTCATCTACTATCCCTTTTACTTTCTACTCCAGAAGCACTGTCTTCTTTCTTGTTCCTGCCTTAGAGTCTTTGCACTGACTGTTCTGTTTGCCTGGAATGCTCTTTCCTAGATATTGATGTGCCTTTCTTTTCACTCCATTTAGTCCTTGCTCATTAAGAAATGGCAGCCCACTCCAGTATTCTTGCCTGGAGAATTCCATTGACAGAGGAACCTGGCATGAGTCCATGGGGTCTCAAAGAGTCAGACACGACTGAGTGACTCACACACACACACACACACACACACACAGAGGAGTATCATCTTCTCAATGAAATAAATTCTGACCACACTTTTTAAAATTGCATCCCTTTGTCTTCTCCATCTCCCATCGACTTTTCCTCCCCTTTCCCCAAAGCACATATTACTCTGAAGTACCATATTGTTTACTTATTTACTGTATGTATTGTTTGTTATCTGTCTCCTCCTGCTGGAATGAAACCTGTAAGAGTACAGAGGGTCTTTTTTATTCACAAATCCCAAGAGAATTGGGCACATAGTAGATAGTAGATACTCCATAAATATTTCTTGAATGAATTTGCTTGACATAGTTTTCCAGAACCCAATTCATAACAAATAAATTCACGAACGGCCAGTTTACCACATTTAACAAACTTATCAAATTACCAAATTATTTAAAAACTATTTGTGATGAATTGCTATTTCCAGTTAATTGCTAGACATGCTGTGAGGGTCATCTACTTGAGCAGGAGTCAGCAGACTTTATCTGTAAAGGGCCACATGGTGATTATTTTAGGTTTGTGGGCCATGCATTCTCTGTTGTGTGTTTGTGTGTGTGCTTCGTTGCTCAGTCATGTCTGACTCTTTGTAACCCCAAGGACTGTAGCCCACTAGGCTCCTCTGTCCATGGAAATTCTCCAGGCAAGAATACTGGAGTGGGTTGCCGTGTCCTCCTCCAGGGATCTTCCCAACCCAGGGATAGAACCCAGGTCTCCTGCATTACAGGCAGATTCTTTACCAGCTGAGCTACAAGGGAAGCCCACATTCGCTGTTAAAACTACTCAATTCTGCCTTTGTAGTGCAAAAGCAGCTATAAACACTATGTAAATAAATGACTGTGACTGCCTTCCAGTAAAACTTTCTTTACAAAAAGGGTAAGCTGAATTTGGCCCATGGGCCATCACTTGTTGACCTCAGCTCTAGAGGACACTGGAGCACTTCAGGGGGGTTGAAGGGAATAGGTCACATACCCAGTGGCTCAACTCAAGGATTTTTAATCTACTCAGACTGGATTCAGATTCTGACTCTGCATTAATTTAACCTATCTGGTTATGTAAATGAGCTAAACTTCATGTTTAAAAATCTTAAAATAGCAAAAATTTAAACCCCTCTCCGAGTAGTGATAATAAGTTGAGAGACTGTATATGACAAGGGCAAAATATAAGCATGTGGATGGCCATTGTGTCTTCTCTTTTTCTTGTGAGAGGAAGGTTTTAGTTGCTCTTCTACCTCTGTGGTGAGGTCAGTTGATTCTGCATTCATCCTATTGGCTGTGTAGAACCCAGACAAAAGAAGCCTAAAATATAGTAGACTTGTTTATATTGAAAAGGATACAAAGCTACTCAAGAAAGAAAAAAAATAAACTGGAATTGCAAAGGATGAGGAAGGAGGCGGAAGGAGAACAGAAACCATACTGGGATGGATTTCAGGGGGAGAGTTTTAGAAGTTTGAAAGAAGTAGTTTATTGGAAGAAGTGCTCGTGCACTGCTTTGTAGGCTGGAGAGTGCATGGGGGGGTGGGGGATGGTGAAGGAGGGAAAGAAGGATCCTAAGAAGTATTGCTCTGTATTATGAATGTAACTCTCTTTCTGGAGTTTCTAGAGTATGCAATGAAGACTAGAACTACAATTTAATTTTACAGCATAGGACTTGAAGTACAATCATTTTATTGCCTGGCCAGGAGGCAGCCTCACTTTATAACAGTTACATAAGTATAGGATGAAGCACAGAGCCTGACACAGAATAAGAATTTAAAAATGGGAATTATGTAGTTTTACTTCTAGTATTTATACCTGATGAGGGGGAGAGAAGGGAAAGCTATGTAGAGAGTAGACTCTTAAGTTGAATTTTATAAGCTAAGTTTATGAGCTCAGGCTTTGGAATCAGAAAATCTGGAGTTTCAGACCTGGTTCAGTAACTTCTTGTTGGCCTTTGTATAAGTTGTCCAATCTCTGTGTGACTCAGATTCCTGGGAGTGAAGATGACAGTAACTAATGCATAAGAAGATTGTGGGGATCTAATTTGATAACACATGTGAGGTGCTTAGAAGGGAAATGAAACAGGTTTATCTTATATTGGTCAATGTTGTTGTAATTATGTATATTTAACCTGCTATACTAGAGACAAATAGCATGTGGAAAAGACGACACCCATCATGGATACATTAATCATTATCATCATCAGAAATCATCATCATCAAGCACTGTTTCTTTGGGAGCTTATATTTCTGACTTCAGGATTTTGCAGTTAAGACTGCTATAATTGGGACACAAATCTCTGAAACCTAGATGGATGTTGGCAGTTGAACTGTAGAAATAAAACCATGGCATCGGGATGGGGGTAAGTAGTTTAAGAAGCAAGCTGTTCAAGATCTTCTATGACCCACCTCCCAGAATATTGGAAATAAAAGCAAAAATAAACAAATGGGACCTAATGAAACTTAAAAGCTTTTGCACAACAAAGGAAACTATAAGTAAGGTGAAAAGACAGCCCTCAGATTGGGAGAAAATAATAGCAAATGAGGAAACAGACAAAGGATTAATCTCAAAAATATACAAGCAACTCCTGAAGCTCAATTCCAGAAAAATAAATGACCCAATCAAAAAATGGGCCAAAGAACTAAACAGACATTTCTCCAAAGAAGACATACAGATGGCTAACAAACACATGAAAAGATGCTCAACATCACTCATTATCAGCGAAATGCAAATCAAAACCACAATGAGGTACCATTACACGCCAGTCAGGATGGCTGCTATCCAAAAGTCTACAAGCAATAAATGCTGGAGAGGGTGTGGAGAAAAGGGAACCCTCTTACACTGTTGGTGGGAATGCAAACTAGTACAGCCACTATGGAAAACAATGTGGAAATTTCTTAAAAAACTGGAAATAGAACTGCCATATGACCCCACAATACCACTTCTGGGAATACACACTGAGGAATCCAGATCTGAAAGAGACACGTGCACCCCAATGTTCATCGCAGCACTGTTTATAATAGCCAGGACATGGAAGCAACCTAGATGCCCATCAGCAGATGAATGGATAAGGAAGCTGTGGTACATATACACCATGGAATATTACTCAGCCATTAAAAAGAATTCATTTGAATCAGTTCTAATGAGATGGATTAAACTGGAGCCCATTATACAGAGTGAAGTAAGCCAGAAAGATAAAGAACTTTACAGCATACTAACACATATATATGGAATTTAGAAAGATGGTAACGATAACCCTATATGCAAAACAGAAAAAGAGACACAGAAGTACAGAACAGAATTTTGAACTCTGTGGGAGAAGGTGAGGGTGGGATGTTTCGAAAGAACGGCAGGTATATTATCTGTGGTGAAACAGATCACCAACCCAGGTGGGATGCATGAGTCAAGTGCTCGGGCCTGGTGCACTGGGAGGACCCAGAGGAGTCGGGTGGAGAGGGAGGTGGGAGGGGGGATCGGGATGGGGAATACGTGTAACTAATGGCTGATTCATATCAATGTATGACAAAACCCACTGGAAAATAAATAAATAAATAAATAAAAATAATAATAATAATACCAACTGCCAAAAAAAAGAAAACATAAAAAAAAAAAAGAAGCAAGCTGTTGTTGTTGTTATTCATTTGCTCAGTTGTGTCCGACTCTTTGTGACCCCGTGGACTGCAGCACACTGGGCCTCCTCATCCATCACAATCTCCCAGAATTTGCCTAAGTTCATGTCCATTACATCAGTAATGCCATCCAGCCATCTCATCCACTGATGCCCTCTTCTCCTTCTGCCCTCAGTCTTTCCCAGCATCAGGCAGCTTTTCTAATGAGTCAGCTGTTCACCTCAGATGACCAAATTACTGGAGTTTCAGCTTCAATGTCAGTCTTTCCAACAAGTATTCAGAGTTGATTTCCCTTAAGATTGACTGGTTTGATCTCCTTGTTGAGATCTCTCAGGAATCTTCTCCAGCACCATAGTTTGAATAATGATGTTCCATATCTTGGCTGGAACAAGAGACTCATGAAATCTGGAACCAGAGCCATGGACTCCAGGCCCAGAGGGTTGGCTTTCTCCTGATCCTGATTTTCTGAACCCTTCACAGAGCTTCTATAAATCAGAGAAGAAGAGACAGAAGCAAGAGAGTGCCTAAATGGACCTTTCATCACCCAAGAGAGCAGGAGTAAATCCACTGAACTCAAGGCACTGCCTAGTGCAGTGATGGTTTGGGGAGCAGACTCCTGCAGATTCCAAAGTAGAATATTATACTGAGTAGTGAGGTTGAGCCAATGATGATGATGTTCTGGTTTTCTGTTACTTTTCTGCTGTCCCAAGTATGAGCTAGTTTTGCCTTCAGGTAGTTTATGTTCCTCATAAATGCACTTAAAGCTTTGATAGTTTCAAGACTTAAAAAAAGAAGTCTACCTGATTCCTTAAGTCATAGACTAGAGACAATTACAAAGAATCCTGCTGCAATGACCCTTGCCCTCTGTCTCCCCCTTGATCTCTCCTAGGTTTTTTCTGCCACAGGGGTTTTATTCTTACAGGATCTCAGGCTGTGTTTGCTTAGCTGGCTTCTTCCGTCATTCTGATCTCTGCTCAAGTGTCCCCTCCTCAGAGTTCTGCTCTGATGACCCAGCTGAGTTAGCTTTTCCCACTCTCACCTAACAATGTACTACTCTCCAGTACTTTACTATGCTTCATTTTTATTAGTGTTTACAACTATCTATGCCTGTATTCTGCATTCTGTTTTTTATTTGCTTGTTTGTTATTCATATCTCTCATTATAATGTAAGTTGTAAGAGGACAACAGGTTTTCTTGTCTTTGTTATTTAAGCATGTATCCTCAGTGCCTGGAACAGCACCTAGAACAGAATAGATGCTCATAAATATTTGGCAAATGGATGAATGACTAATAACTGATATAAAATCATTCATATTTGACTGATAAAAAATTGACTTCCCAACAAGTTTAGGGGGCTGCCTAAGGTCAAAGATGTCATATCGTGCAAAACCAGGACATGAACTCTAACCTTTTGCTGTAATACTTCCTCAAGCACGAACATGTGAGTAACCACCATATGTTAACCACTGTACAGAAGGCAATTTGGAGGACACATAAAAAATAGAAGAGGTGGATTTGACCCTCAAGGATCTTCCAATCTAACGTTGAATACACAACATGTATGGCTTTTAACCATACAGATTTTACCTAATGTTGTTTATGCTAGAGAAGTGTTTTTCATCTGTGACTGCCCTTTAAATTAAATGTGAAATTTAAACTTTATATTGGGGCTATTCCTCAAACTAATTAAAATTAGAATCTATAGGAGTGGGACCCAACTTTGGTAATTTTTTAGAGTTCTCCATGTGACTGATGTACTGTCCCTGCCTCAAAAGCCACTGCTAATGTGCACATGAATCACCTAGGGGCCTTGTTAAATTGCACATGGGTGAGGTAAGTCTGGGACAGGGTCTGAGAGCCTACATTTCTAACAAGCTTCTGGGTGATGCCCATATTACTGGTCCTTGACCACAGTACGGAGGTTTCTGAGTACAGGAAGTGATTTATGTTAGAAAATAATGTCTTTATATTGTTATGAAATAGATTTGCATAGAACCATGCTATAACTTGGGCTTCCCTGGTGACTCAGATGGTAAAGAATCTGCCTGCAGTGCAGGGGACCTGGGTTCAACCCCTGGGTTGGGAAGATCCCCTGGAGGAGGGCATGATAACCCATTCCAGTATTCTTTTTTTTTTTAACTCCAGTATTCTTTCCTAGAGAATCCCATGGACAGAGGAGCCTGGTGGGCTAAAGTCCATGGGGTTGCAAAGAGTCAGACATGACTGAGTGACTAAGCATGCATGCATGCTATAACATAGATGGATACATGGCATAGACTACATATTTCACAGCAAAGTTCCCTTATATTTGGGGAAAAATTGAAAAATAAAAATGTGCAAGTACAAGCAACTCAGCTCACAAGTATTAGGAGCATGTAGAGGGAAGCAATTAAGAAAATATTCTAAAGGACTTTAGGATTTATTGTATAGCACAGGGAAAAATATTCAATATCTTGTAATAAACTATAATGGAAAAGAATATATATATATACATATATACACACGTGTGTATAACTGAGTCACTGCTGTACACTTGAAACTAGCACAATATTGTAAATCAACTGTAGTTCAATTAAAAAAATGTTTTTAATGAAAAAAAAATATCCTAAGAACAGAAAATAAGTACCAAGCTATGGAAACCTTCTTCTGGACAGGTTCTGAGAATAGAGCAAATTTAAAAGTACAGCTGCAGAAGTTGACTGCAAATTCCTTCAGGGAATAGTGGCCATTGAAGAGTCAGAAGGGGTTTATATAGGACCCCTCAGTTTGGATTATTTTCACCAAAATAACAGATGTCTCATGGGTCTCTGGTCTGGTCATTACCTTTCCAGATGGACTGTACTGCCATGCTAAGCTGCTTCAGTCGTGTCTGGCTCTGTGTGACTCCTTGGACTGTAGCCCACCAGGCTCCTCTGTCCATGGGATTCTCCAGGCAAGAATACTGGAGTAGGTTGCCATTTCCTCTTCCAGAGGATCTTCCAGATCCAGGGATGGAACCCACATCTCTTACATCTCCTGCATTGGCAGGCGGGTTCTTTACCACTAGTGCCACCTGGGAAGACCTTAAAGATCTACAACAGGGAGTAAATCAGGGATGGCTGAAGAGAAAATGAAGTGAGGCTCGGCCCAGGTGTCCTTGGCCAGAGTAGAGGGGAAGAAGGGGTACCCATCACCGTGAGAGTAATAGAGAGCTCTGGCAGGCAACCCTCCCTGCTCACAGATGTACCGTACAACCCAGCCTGGCTCTGCTCTCTCCTGGTTTGTTTTTATCTGGCATCTCCTATTTCCAAAATGAAACCTGTCTTATTGGTATATATCCAAACAGCTCTTCTCTACTATACCTCAGAACACCTTGAAAAATCTAAGGTACCATACCTTTCATCCCCAAGTATGCTCAGGATCTGTCATGCTTAGCTCACCAGAGATGGATGATGATTTCAGGGACTATAAATGCATTAGTTCAGTTCAGTTCAGTCACTCAGTTGTGTCCAACTCTTTGCGACCCCAACAAATGCATTAGGGGAGAGAAACACCCACATGCTAACTGTGGGTGGAGAGAGAGCTTGGAGAGGGAGACCAAAGCAGTGTTCTTCTCCCACCTCAAGGACATCAGGATGACTCTCTGCCTTCATTTACATCCCTGGTTTGATTTCTGCTCAGTCAGGCTCAGCGCTGACTAGATGACAGCCTTGAGAAAGCATGCAAAGCAAAGGTGTTCTAAGTTAGGCTGGTTCTTTGGAGCATTACTTTCCAACAAACCTGATTTTACTGTGGAACATCTGAATACAATAACATGGAATTAAGCTATAATTGTGTGATATATATGTATATGTTGATATAGTAATGTATTTTACATTTAAAATTA
Source organism: Muntiacus reevesi (assembly GCF_963930625.1). Classification (NCBI taxonomy): domain Eukaryota; kingdom Metazoa; phylum Chordata; class Mammalia; order Artiodactyla; family Cervidae; genus Muntiacus; species Muntiacus reevesi. The sequence continues at coordinate 12,489,015 of NC_089271.1, read as the reverse complement.
TAGAATGTTATATTATATTATATAATATGATATCAGGCCTAGTTTTACTTTGAAATCTGTCAACACTCAGATCTTCACATCTAAAAAAAGCACACTGCTCCCCATCCAAAGCTTTGGAATTACAAAGTGTAGGATAAACAGTAGTCAAGACTTACAGTTGACCCTTTAACAGTGTTGAGAGTTAGGGGCGTTGACCATCCATGCGGTCAAAAATCTGAGTACCACTTTACAATCGGCCCTCCATACCCTCGGTTCCACATCTGTGCATTCAACCAGCTGCATATCATGTAGTACTTTATTTATTTATTTTTTCTGGAATGTTGACAGTTTATTTATTTATTTTTAATTTATTTTTATTAGTTGGAGGCTAATTACTTTACATGTAGTACTTTAGTATTTACTATCAGAAAAAAGCCATGTATAAGTGGACCTGTGTGGTTCAAACCCATGTTGTTCAAGGGTCAACTGAACTTAAAAGCTACTACTTGAACTTCATTTATAGGCAGATTCTTCCCTCATGAACAATATCACTTTCACAAATGATTATGGTCTAAGTGTTATTCAAATTCAACAGGAGAAGAATAAAGTTTGCACGCAGTCATCTCAGAGATGACATGCTCTGTAGTGACTACTCCACTATGATAGTTGAACTGTTGACACACATTTTCTGGAATCAGTTCAGTTCAGTTGCTCAGTCGTGTCTGACTCTTTGCGACCCCATGGACTATAGCATGCCAGGCCTCCCTGTCCATCACCAACTCCCAGAGTTTACTCAAACTCATGTCCATTGAGTCAGTGATACCATCCAACCATCGCATCCTCTGTCATCCCCTTCTCCTCCTGCCTTCAATCTGTCCCAGCATCAGGATCTTTTCAAATGAGTAAGCTCTTCGCATCAGGTGGCCAAAGTATTGGAGTTTCAGCTTCAGCATCAGTCCTGCCAATGGATATTCAGGACTGATTTCCTTTAGGATGGGCTGGTTGGATCTCCTTGCAATCTAAGGGACTTTCAAGAGTCTTCTCCAACACCATCAAGAGCATCAGTTCTTCGGTGCTCAACTTCCTTTATAGTCCAACTCTCACATCCATACACGACTACCAGAAAAACCATAGCTTTGACTATGTTTTGCCAAGAGAACGCACTGGTCATAGCAAACACCCTCTTCCAACAGCACAAGAGAAGACTCTACACATGGACATCACCAGATGATCAATACTGAAATCAGATTGATTATATTCTTTGCAACCAAAAATGGAGAAATTCTATACAGTCAGCAAAAACAAGACCAGGAGCAGCCTGTGGCTCAGATCATGAACTTCTTATTGCCAAATTCAGACTTAAATTGAAGAAAGTAGGGAAAACCACTTGATCATTCAGGTGTGACCTAAATAAAATCCCTTATGACTATACAGTGGAAGTGACAAATAGATTCAAGGGATTAGATCTGACAGACAGAGTGCCTGACGAACTATGGACAGATGTTCGTGATATTGTACAGGAGGCAGGGATCAACACCATCCTCAACAAAAATAAATGCAAAAAGGTAAAATGGTGTCTGAAGAGGCCTTACAAACAGCTATGAAAAGAAGAGAAGGGAAAGGCAAAGGAGAAAAAGAACGATATACCCATTTGAATGCAGAATTCCAAAGGATAGCATGGAGAGATAAGAAAGTCTTCCTCAGTGATCAATGCAAAGAAATAGAGGAAAACAATAGAATGGGAAAGACTAGAGATCTCTTCAAGAAAATAAGGGAAATTTTCATGCAAAGATGGACTCAATAAAGGACAGAAATGGTATGAACCTAACAGAAGCAGAAGGTATTAAGAAGAGATGGCAAGAATACACAGAAGAACTATACAAAAAAGATCTTCATGACCCAGATGATCACAATGGTGTGATCATTCACCTAGAACCAGACATCCTGGAATGCAACGTCAAGTGGGCCTTAGGAAGCATCACTACGAACAAAGCTAGTGGAGGTGATGGAATTCCAGTTGAGCTATTTCAAATCCTGAAATATGATGCTGTGAAAGTGCTGCACTCAATATGCCAGCAAATTTGGAAAACTCAGCAGTGGCCACAGGACTGGAAAAGGTCAATTTTCATTCCAATGCCAAAGAAAGGCAATGCCAAAGAATGCTCAAACTACCACACAATTGCACTCATCTCACATGCTAGCAAAGAAATGCTCAAAATTCTCCAAGCCAGGCTTCAACAGTAAGTGAACCATGAACTTCCAGATGTTCAAGCTGGATTTAGAAAAGGCAGGGAACCAGAGATCAAATTGCCAACATCCGTTGGATCATCAAAAAAGCAAGAGAGTTCCAGAAAAACATCTGGAATACAGAGTTTTACTAATATCATTATGTAGATAATCAAAAGGATGTAGGAAAAAAATCCTTCCTTCTACCTTCCATCCAAGAGCACACTTCTCAACACCCACAGTCACAAAATATATTCTTTTGATTTTTTAGTTAAGCTGCATAGCAGTTATTCTGGAGTATAAGTGGATATTTATGAAGTTACTAAAGCAATAAAATCGCATATCAAAGTGCTTGCCAAGCTTGGGATGTCATAGTTAAATTTTCTGTAGCCTTACAAATACAGGAAATGTGGGTCTTTCTGAGGTTTCTTTTGAGGATGCAAATGAAAATGAGACCCTTGTGCACTTGAGGGCATTGGGCTGAAGGTGAGATTGTAATGAAATAGAAGGCAAAGGAGTGAGTTGCCTCTATTCTAATAAAAACATGCAATGTACAAGCCACATTTTCTGTTTCTGGCCCATACTGTATTGACAGCTATTAGAATTCCTTGGTGGGTGGGAAAGAGCAGGGATCCACCCTTAGGTTTCAAGCTAAGGCTCCATTAGGGAGGAGGCTGAAAGGAGTGGTTGGAGGCACTCTCTAATGAGCCAGGAGACTTCATTGTTTTCCCAAAGGTCAAAGGTACAAGAACATTCTGATGTATTTTCCCTTCTTGCCATATTTACTTGATTAACATGTCACTAAAGAACAAAAGAACAGAAGGCAACAAGGGAACAGGGATTTTGTTAATTTTTTTTTTCCTGAACAGAGCTTAATTTGCACACCATGAAGAAAAATTGATCCTTTTTCTTACGTCCGCTACTCTGTTGAGAATGGCCTATGCAAAAAATCAATTTCCTTGTCTCAAGTTGGTTTGCCTATTTAATTAACTTAGAGGCTTAATGGAGACAAACATGAGTAAAACACAGTTTGAGAAAGGTTTCAAAATTGCCATTTATTATATATATTAATATTTCATCAGAGATTTTCCCTATAGTCATTATGGTGTGTTTAGATTTTGTTTTCCCTGTGCCAATGTTTGATTAGTTCTTGAAGGTGATTAGTGCAGAAGTCCTGTGATAATTAGAAACGGAAATATTCCTATTATGCTTTAATATGTACAGTATAATATTCCTTGGGTTGGCAGATGATGTTTCATATGAGTCTATAACTTGATGTTTTATTTGCCTTATGTAGAATTTTTGTGGGCTTCCCTGATGGCTCAGCAGTAAAGAACTTTGCCTGCCAATGCAGGAAATGTGGGAAGATCCCCTGGGGAAGGAAATGGGAACCCACTCCAGCGTTCTCAACTAGGAAGTCCCATAGACAAGAGTAGCCTCGCAGACTACAGTGCATATAGTTTCAAAGAGTCGGACATGACTTAGCAGCTAAAAAACAATAGAATTCTTGCATTGAACAGCCTTTACATTACATATTTGTCAACTAACTAATTTAATACAGTGGTAAAGAATTTTAAAGATCAACTTTTGGAAATCACCAGTTATCCAAATGTTTTGGATAACATTTTTTAGCTCTGTTTTTTTTTTTCTTTTTTTAAGAGTAGGTGATCAAAATCCATGTATCCCTGACTTGATAGAGAAGACGACTTAAACAGAAATATATGTTTGGAGTCAGAAGAGGCAGGTTGGAGAACTCAAATATTAGGGAGAAAGATGACATATTGCATCTTGAACTTTATTTGCTTTAAAATTTATGTTAGTCACTTTGCATTAAAAACACTTATTTGAAGTTGCTTAAATATTTTAAAATCATTAGGCAGTGAACTTACAGTCCTCAAATTTTTGCTAGCTATGCTATATCTACACTGTCAAAGCATAAAGCCATTATGTACTATGTTTTCTCCTTAATGGCCTTAATTTAGTTTTAGTTCTGCAGATAAATAAGGACCATCAGTCCTTATACTCTTAAGGTTCATGGTATAGTTATACTACAGTGAGCTTATTCATTCAACTATTGATGGACATTTGGGCTGTGTTCAGTTTTAGAATATCATGAATAATACTACTGTAAATACTTACATGCAAGTCTCTATGTGGATTTATGTCTTATTCTTTTGTGTAAATGCCTAGGAGTGGGATTGTTATGTTATATGGTAAGTGTCTCTTTATCATACACTGCCATATTATTGTCAAATAGGCTTTCACGTTTTGCATTCCTGGCAGCAATACATGAGGATTTCAGTTGTTCCACATTCCCACCAACATTAGTATAACCAGTCTCATTAACTGTAAGCATTCCAGAGATGTATAATGGTGTCTCATTGTGATTTGATTTTGTATCACCTTAATGACTAATGATGTCAAGAATCTTTTGTTGTTTGTATTGACTATTTGCATATCTTCTTTGTAGTGTCTGTTAAAACTTTTTGGCCCACCATTTTATTGGGTTGTTTCTCTTGTTATTATTGACTTGTACAGCCCTTTTTATATTTTGGATATAAGCTTTCTCTTTAGTTATATGTCTTGCTAATATTTTCTCCCAGTCTGTGTCTTGCGTTTCTCATTTTCTTAAACGCCAATTTCAATTTAATAAGGTCCATGTTAGCACTTTTAATTTTATGGTTTGTGCTTTTTGTGATTTGTCTGAGAAACTTTGTCTAATCCAATATCTCAGATTTTCTCCTGTGCTTTGTTAAAGTTTAATAATTTTAGTTCCTACATTTTTAGATTTATGGATATTCAAGATTCAGTTCAAGTATCACTTTCCTTGTGACTCTTCGAGGAAGAGTTCATCAAACCTTCCTTCTGTACTTTCACAGAACCATATGGACATTTACCTCAGAGCGCTTAATTACAATTATATAAATGTTTGTTTTCCCCACTAGACTGTGAGCTTCAGTGCATAGTGATAAGTCTTACTCATTTATGAATACCAAGTGCCTAGACTATGCCTGATATATAATAGGCCTTCAAATAATACTTGTGAAATGAATGGATGAATGAATAAATGAAAGAATGCAATTATATAATATTAATATTTATTCCTTAAATCACATTTTTACAAAGCATTTTAGTGTCCATACTTCACCAACATCTTACAAGATACTCGTGAGCAGACGTTGTGTCACCTCCGTGTTTACAAACTGTTGTTGGTTCTCCAAAGCCTAATGAATTAAGATCAAACTATTTGGCTTAATATTCAAAACTGCCTCAGATATTATTCCCCCCATCCTTTCTAGCTTTGTCTTCTGCTTTCCCCTTTCACATAGCCAATGGAACTGTAACACTGGACAATTTATTATTCTGCATTTATGCCCTTGATTTCTGCCTCTTCACATTCATACAAGTCATCTTTTCCACCTTAAAATTCTTTACACTCCATCTCTGCTTGAGAATACCCTATTCATCTCAAAAGCCAATACTTCAATGTACCTTCCCATGACCTGACCAGGTAAACGACCATCTAAATGTGACTGCTCCTTCATTTACACAACCACGCACCTCCATCTTTCTTACCTTAATTAAAATAAATGGTGTTTGTCCTTAGCTTTAGACCATTTTTCTCTTGGTACCTGTGTCCTGGCTGTGGCTCTCCTTGATTCATGTGTTCCCCTTGCTCCTCAGATGTTCCTCCCTCCAAGTTGCCCTGTCCAACCTCATATATCCTCAAACCAAGAGTCATGAGATCTGGATCCAACTCTAGTTTTGTCAGACAGTGGTAGTGGGACTTGGACCCTTAGTTGTCTCCTTTGTGAAGGAGATCTAGACCTGCCTCCCTTTGAAGACTGCTCTAGAAATTAAATAATACAATGGATTGAAAGTCACTTGTAAATTTAACATGCCACACAAATGTAAGCTATTATGGCTATTATTGAAATCAACATTTAGCTTGACTCCATGGATCTTTCAACTCCCACAGTTGAAGTCAGATGTGTTTGGGAGGAGTGTTTTAGGACCAGTGTATTTATGGCATTTCCTCAAAATGGCCCTTAATTCCTCAGCCTCCCTGTGGCCACGGTGGGCCCTGAACACCACCCTCTTGTTCCTCCCTCTGTTTTGCTTTATGTTTAATTAGACATTTTTGGATCCCTCTGGATGATGCTCAACATCTGTGTATGCTTCCTCCTGACAGCCTTTCTCTAGCTAATGTGAAGGAGAATGATGACTTATTTTGCCTGTTTTACTCAGGTTGTTGTAGTGGTGAAGCCTGGCCCAAATGTGGCTGTCATTGTTTTTTATGAGGGCCAGGGATCCAGATGGCAGGAAAGGAAAGCTTCAGCCCAGAGTAAACAGTCCATTACTGTCTTCACCAGGGCTTCCCTGGTGGCTCAGACAGTAAAGAATCTGCCTGCAATGCAGGAGATCCAGGTTCAATTCCTGGGTTGGGAAGATCCCCTGGAGAAGGGAATGGCTACCCACTCCAGTATTCTTGCCTGGAGAATCTCATGGACAGAGGAGCCTGGTGAGTTACAGTCCATAGGGTCGCAAGGAGTCAGACACAACTGAGCGAATTTCACTTTCACTTTCTTTTTTTGTCACTTTCACTTTCATATTTTCAGCACCAGCAAAGGATTGTGCCTCCCTAGGCAAAACTAACTGCGAGGTTATTGCAACTTGGGTGCCCACCTACCTTGACCAATGGACCCTTCCCACTCTCATTAAACCTTCTCCTCTGGACTGTTATCACCCTTGGTCATCTCTGTCACATATCCACCTGCACATCCCAATTATCTTCTTCTAAGCCCTTTGGATTGATCTGAGACTGAGACAAGTTCCCCAAATTAAGTTTTCTTTCCTGACTCCTTCTCATGGGGAAAGTTCAAGTTATTAGTTATTTAGTGACACAAGGAGAGGACATGGTTAAAACATAGTCTCTGGTGCAAGATTTTCTGAATTCAAATTCCGGCTTTCCCATACTCTCTTTCTACTGATTACAAGTTCTTGAACTTCTCTTGCCTTAGTTTATAAAACTGTAAAATGGGCTTCTGAGAGTCCCTACCTCACTCTCTGTTGGATTAAGTGAGTCAATTAAAGGGTTTAATGAGTTAATCACACAAGAGATTCATTAAAGTTTCCAGTACCAAGTAAGCAGTCAGTAAAAGTGCTATATGCCTGTTAACCTAAAACAGAGCCATAAATCACATGGCTTCTCACCTTTAACTGTCTAGATTCAAATCTTCTTTCTGCTCTTTCTTGGTCACACAATCTAAGTCTAAATAGTTAATCTTTGTAGGCTGAATTTCTTCATCTGTAACAATAAAATCTTCACCATATAGATGTTAAGCATTAAATAACATGTATTATCAAACAAATAACTTTAACACCATGTTTGGTACATATAGATGACTAGAATTCCCCTTCCTATTTATTTAATCATGGTCTTCTGGAGCACTGTTCAAATGTCTCCATTTATTCCAGAGGGATGGCTTTCATGGTATATTCATAAAGTCAGGTCAGGTGGTAGAAGAACTATTTTTGCATAAACTTGAATTGTGATACTTCTTAGCTCACAGAGGATCAACTGAGGTATTGTACAAGGAAGACAAGCAAGGGAACAAGCAAGCAAATGGGCAGTTTTAATTAACCCAACAAATAAAAGCCCTTTAAGTATTTTTCAAAGCACATCTATCATCTCACACTGTGGGAAAACCAGCTATCTAATATTACACCAAGTTCGGCAGGCCCCAGGTGGACTCTGTTCCAAAAGCTGTGATGAGTTCTTGTTCTAGTCTTTCCTTTAGATTAATTACAAAGAGGCAAGATAATGAATTGAGAGCCATGTTTTGTTTAGATCTATGTTCAAAGCATTTTTCTTTGAAAAATGACTCTGTCATTTGCACACTTATTTGTGCACAGTGTGTAATTATGGGCTCAAAGAAGAAAAACTGAAGAAATGGAGTTTATGATTATTTCTCCATATTTTCCTGTTTTCTATTCCTAAGAGTATAACTTAATTCTTGTCCCAGAGGAAGAGACTGGAAAATAAAACCCAGTAGGAAAATGGAGCATGTACAGCCATCAGGAACAGAAAAGAGAAAAATGAAGGCATCAATTAAATGTTCACCTTTACTCTAGTGCAAAAAAGGAAGAATATTTATTAGACACTTTGATCTGTAGGTATAAAGAGTCTATGACTCACATCAAGGAAAATATACATCCTTCACCTTGCAATTATCTTTTATCTACCCAAGCTGGGTAATCAAACCATGGACAAAGCAAGAATGGGATTTGTTGTTCACCTTTACCTGCCTATGCCATTACTATTGATCACAGAAGTCATATCTGTGATATAAAATCGATGTTTCTCATTAATGCTCATAGAATAAAGTTGTTCAGGCCATTTTATTTGCACCTTGATCAAAATTCTTCATATGAAGATGAAGGCTTAAGCATTAATATGTTTCAGAGATTGAACAATGAACACTGTTTACAACACCCTTTAAAATGCTGTGATGAGTCCTAGAGGTTAGCACTAGAAAGGTATAGGATAAACAAGCAGGCAAGAAATTTGCTTTTATCAAACTTTAAAGCCAAAAGCCAATACTGAACTGAATTATCTTCTATTAGTTCCTTTCCCTCAAATCAGTATTTAATTAGACTTGTAAGAATATTTCAGGACAAAACAATAGTTTAAACAATTTAGAACCACTAGAAGGTTGTAGGGGGTAGAGAAGTGTATTCTTCTCTTAGTGGCTTCTTCCTTTTGCTCCATGTTAAACACACATAGGATGCATACTCCTAATCTATTTATTGTGACATCTATGCTCTGTAGGCTTTAATAATGGATTTTGTGATGATGATGCATGATGTCAGCATGTTCCCATTTCATTGATGGAACTGTCAAGGCATTCCTGATCTTGGCCATGTTGCTAGGGGAATGAGAAAGAGCCCTTCTAAGTTGAAGAAGAAAGGGAAGCACAAAAAGCAAGATGACATTCCTGGTATGATTCAAATTTGAGGAAAAATGACTGTCAAACCCAGCACTTGGTGAACTCTCTTATGTTCCCACTAGAAGACTCAATATTCTTTTCCTTGCCCCAATTGTATTGTGATAATTACTATAAAGATGGTGTCAACTGGAGCCTCCTTTTCTTGAAATGACCACATGATCTCTAATAACCTGTGTTAATCTTTGCATGTTTCTCAGGCCTTTTAATTTTCTCTACCCAATCCTTGCTTGGCCTTTTTAAAGAATGCAAAGAGAAGAAGCCAGAACTATTAGTTGTTTAAGTCTCTGTAACATGCCACCACAAATTCAGTGGCTTTTAAATAACACCCGTTTATTAACTGATTTCTGTAGGTTGGAAGTCAGGCTCAGCATAGCTAGGTTGTTTGCTTAGGGTTTCACAAGGCTGAAGTCAAGGTGTCTGTCAGCTGTGTCCTCATCTGGAACTTGGAGAGCTCTTCCAAGCTCATTCCTATTATTGGCAGAATTCAGTTCTTTGTAGTTGTGGACTGAGTTACCTATTCCCTTGATCTCTGTCAGCCAGGTGACTCTCTCAGCTCCTTAAGGCTGCCCACACTCCTTCTCTACTCTGTCTTTAAACCAGAGTTGAATCTTCTGTGTGCTTCAAAACTCAGACTTTTCACGACCAGTCAGAGAAAGGTTTCTGCTTTTAAGGACTCACGTGATTAGATCTGGCCCACCTGGATTATCTACCCATGTTAGGGTCAACTTTGCCAGACATCATAAGATAGTCATAGCAGTGATATCTCATCACATGCACATTTTCTGGGGGAAAGGGGCATGGAGTCTTGATGGGGAAGGGCATTTTTAGAGTTTTCACTACCACACTGGGTCGAAGAATATGTGATACAGGGTCCCAGGACTATCTTTCCTTTGAACCAAATAATTCTCAAGAATCATTTTATTAAATCCATGAAGTCTTAAGTTTTTTTTAAAAAAATAAGATAAAAATAACTATCTGCTCAGTGGGCATACTGATAGCAAGAAATCCATGTAGTTATAACTTGAATTGTACAAAAGGAAAAAATCATGACCAAGTGCAAATCATTGCACATTCTTACATGATTGTTTATGGGAAGCTAACATCCCGATGGCATTGATAATAAACAGTGTGATTCCCCTCAGAATTTAATGAGTTTGCAGAGGAAGAATAGTCAGTCAACACTGTCCTCTGAATCGCATCAAGTGACTGAGGAGCTTGGTCACTGTATGTATGTTGTATGTTGAAATGTCTCTTTTCTGAAAAATTGTTCCTGACATCATGCTGGCACATGCAAAGGAGTAGAGAGGAAGACTTATTTCTTCCAGTATCAGGAAGAGCAGAGTCTCATTAGCAGAAGAACTGCCAGGCACCTAGCCTAGACAGATGGACTTAATGAAAGGAAAAGCTCATGGCCCCCTTTATGTTACTGACAGAGAGGAAGTGCTCTTACTGAGGCAGTTTCTCCCCTGCCACATTTGACTTATGCTCTCTGGTTACTTGGATATCCTTGAATATATAACCTTTAGAGGAGTGTATTATGGATTTTAGAAATTTAGTCTTGTGAAACCCAAGTTCTCATTTTATTACAGTGCTCCTGTGTCTTGGGCTGCCTGAAAGGGGAGCTGTTCTTTTTCTCCTAAATCTTTTATTTCCTATTCAGAGCCAGACTGAGCAATTTACAAGTCATGAATATGTATAATTTGGCCTAGGTCCTCCTAACTCATACACCAATGAAGCCATTAGGCATATGTTGGGTCCTCAAAGCCAAATGGACCAGAAAGAACATTTTCAACAGGCTTCAGTGATCATTTCAGTGGTCGTTTTACACAGCCAGTTCTGTAGAATCACATCCAATTTCGCAGTTTTTGTTTGAGTGGTCCAGATCCACATGTGAGTGCATCCTCAATTCACTGGATGATATTTCAGCCTTCTTTTAATTGAACAGACACAGTGAGGGCATAAACTGATCCCCCCACCCCCAGTAATGTTATCAGTAATGCTGTATGCTGCACTTACTCTAAGAGCTTTATATAGGTTAACCCAAATCATCTCCACTATGAGGTAAGTACTGTCATGATACCCATTATATAGATGAGGTGTCAGAAGCATATAAGTACAACCAACATCATATGACCTGCATCTAGGCATTTGGCTTCAGAGTCTATGCTCTGAATGACTAAACTGTGCAGGATTTTTTCTCACTTCTAATAATATGTATAGGATAAGAACCCTATCATATAGAATTCTACGATTTAAAAAATAGTCATTTTGAAATTGGATTTTGAAAACCACCATAGAGAACTCTTAAAAGGTAAAAGGTCTTACCTCTGAAAAACCTTATTAGATTGGTTTACTAAAATTATGTAGAACTCAGCATAGTATACTCAGATAATTGAGTTAAACTCAAAAATTATGGTTAGGCAATAACATAACATACAAAAACTTGGCATAAGCACTTCACAAAAGAAGATAAATGGCCATTAAGTATATGAAGAGGTGCTCCTCATCGTTAGTCATTAGGGGCAGGCAAGTTAAAACTGGGTTTCCCAGGTGGCTCAGCAGTAAAAGAATTCACCTGCAATGCAGGTGATGTGGATTCGATCCCTGGGTAGGGAAGATCCCCTACAGGAGGAAATGGCAACCCACTCCAGTATTCTTGCCTGAAAAATCTCATGCATAGAGGAGCCTGGTGGGCTACAGTCCATGGAGTTGCAAAGAGTCGGACACGACTGAGCAACTGAGCATACACACAGGTTAAAACTACAACGAAGTACCTCTAAACACCATCTGAATGGCCAAAATGAAAAAGACTGACATTCATGAGTGTTGACACAGATGTGGAACAACTGGAACTCTCATACATTACTGGGGAAATGTAAATTATTTCAACTAGTTGGCAAAACTGTCAATATATACTGGAGCCAAGCATATTCATACCCTGTGGCCCAGCAATTCCATTCATAGATATAGTCTTAAAATGAATGAATGTGTATACCCATCAAAAGTATTAATCAAGTGTTCATAGAAGATTTAACACTTAATAAACTAAAACCTGGAAGTGATGCCGTCAACAGGAAAATGGACAACAAAGAGGAAGAAATGATAGCTACATGAACATGGGAACATTCCACAAACATTACATTCTGCGAAAGAAGCCAGTCATAAAAGAATACATACTGTAAAATCCCACTAATATCAAATTCAAGAAGTGGCAAGACTAATCAAGAGTTAAATAAGTCAGAACAGTAGTTACTTCTGAGGGAAGGTATTGACTCTGAAGGGGAACTAAAACTATCTGAAGTACTGGAAATATTCTCTATTTTGATCTGAAATGAATATACATGTTAAGATTCATTATATTCACTTTATATCAGGGCGTTTTAATTTATGTATTTTTTCAACTCCAGAAAAGTGATTTGTGCCTGGGAAATTTTTTTACATGTGGTTAGACAGGGTGTTTTAGCACTTTTTCATTTCCTTTTCATTTGCATGATATTCCTTCCCTCGTGGTGCAATACTCGATTATTTTTCTTATGATGAGTTTATTCTAGGCATCCTTCAAGCAGATTTGTTGAGGCATTGCCATTTTTCTTCCTTAAAAATGCCTGCTATATTTTGCCTATGTCTTGATAAAGAAATGGGCTACTTTTCTTTTTTTAGATTTAAAGATTTGTAACCACAAGCTCAAATCGTTAAAGGAAGCAAACGTTTAAAATTTATATCCATTTAAAATATATGCCCACATGCTGTGGTCTGACTTGGATGTCACTCTACTATGGCCATGCAAAGAGGAAGAAACTGTGATGATATGGAAAAAGAATTGTAAAATATTCTTCCAATTAGGAATTAAAATTGAATTTCAATATTAAAATACTGATTGGATCACCAAATGTATGAAATTCACATATAAGATATACTTGTTCTGTGTGTGTGTCTGTGTGTGTGCGCACGCACTCAGTTGTGTCCAACTCTGTGACCCCATGGACTGTTGACCACCAGGCTCCTCTGTCCGTGGAATTTTCCACCCAAGCATACTGGAATGGGTTGCCATTTCCTACTCCAGGGGATCTTTCTGACCCAAGGATTGAACCCGTGTCTCTTGCATCTTGTTCTGGGTGGGTGGATTCTTTACCACTTGTGCCACCTGGGAAGCCCATATTTGTTCTACATACCATGCAAAAACTTTTTGTTTACTATGGCTATTTTGGCATCTGTTATAGTAATTCTCTTAATTACTACAAATATTTAAATAATATGTTTTTTAAAGTTATATGAAAACATTCCCATAAAAAATTAAAGGAGCAAATGTAGCAAACAAATGGAGGCTTATTTAAATAAGATTAAATTCTCAAGTTTTGATAAATTTCAGTCCTTTTGTGGATTTTTAAGGCTTTTATAAGAGTTTAGAATCTTTCAGAGGCCACACAAGTCTCAGAATTGCTATTGATGGGGAGCATTTAAGGAGTAGAAAGCAGAGGAGCACAGGGCCCAGAACTGAGGAGCTGACTAGCAATCAGTCCTGGGGTTCCCATGTGCTCATTTGCTTCCGACTCTTTGCAACCCCATGGACTGTAGCTCACCAGGCTCCTCTGTCCATGGGATTCTCTAGGCAAGAATACTAGAGTGGGTTGCCATGCCCTCCTCCGGGGGACCTTCCTGATCCAGGGATTGATCCCGCATCTCCTGCACTGCAGGCGGATTCTTTATCCACTGAGCCCCCTGGGAAGTCCAGGGTTCCCACGTTGACACGGAAAGAGAAAAACATCGTCACTGAATAGTGAAAACCATAAATAACTGCAGTGCAGGAGGGAATTTATTCTAAGTGTTAAATCACCTAATTTAACTAACTGTTGAGGATTTCCTTGCCTCTGATGTGAGATTTCCTCCAATGAGAAATTCCCAATCTTCCTCTAGGTATTCATTCAACAAATATAAGTTGAGCACCTGCTTCATACCAAGCTCTGTGTTATTCTGGGTACACAATGAGTCTCTGCTTTCATGAAGTGTATGGTCTACAGTCTTGTATTTCTCAGCATGGAGGATATGATTCCCGTTAAGATTCACCTGGGAAGGGAAGTTTGGGTGACTTCCGGAGAAAAGAGTTTGAAGGAGAAAAACCTATCTTTTATGGAATACACCATGTGACACTTTATTTATAAAATGTCATGTGAGAGCCCACAGTAGCCTAAAGAGGTAGGTTGATCAAGGGCACTTGTGGCTCATAAGGGATTTAGATCCAAGGAAATAGGAACCCTGGATATTTTATCCTACTACAGAAGACTACCTCACCACCAACCTTCCCAAGGATCCTTGGCAAACCTTTCTTTTCATAGTCCTCAAGCATCAAAGAAACTGCATATTAAGTAGCTTTGGTATGCTTTTACCTACATGCTGAAAATGCCAATTCAATACCTCCTTTCCATCTGAGACTCAGAGTGAGTGCTAGAATTTAAGGGTGCTAGATTAGCGATTAGAAGGTATGCAACTGAGACCCTATCCTTTCCATAGTAAAATCTTCTCTAGGTACCACTCTCTTATCCAGAAAAGGCAATAATGTCAATAGTATCTGCCCTATTTATGTCCAAAACTTGTTTTGATGATTAAAAAAATAACAGATTTGAAGACTAACAATTATTCTTGATAACAAAGTTAGCCTGTCCTCCAAAACCAGCATAGATACTGTGTACTTTTCTTTCAATGTTTAAAGTTTTTTTTTTCTTTGTTTTCTTCTATGGTTTTTATTTTTGTAGCTCTTATTTTCAGAGCTACATGGCAATTGACATTTATGTTCTTCAATATATGTTCTATTATATGTGTATCCCTTAAATGAAGCTCATGGGAGCAATTAAGCACTGTAATTCAGAGGTTTTCAGGTTTTATTAAGGTAATACTGTAACATATACAATTTATTACATATTACTTCTAGTAGGGCTTAGGGACAATCCTGTAATCAAACACATTAATATTTCTTTGGCAAGTGGTATGAATATTCACACTAAATGGAATCCGTAGAGCCTATAATTAGCCTCCCATCAGTTCAGGACAGGTTTGCTGCCAAATGAGCTATGGAAAACCTTTTGGTTTGCAGAGCTTTGAGGGTTTCAGAAGTGTGGATAGGGGTTTTGGACCTGCATATTTTCAGAGGTGCTAAGTATTTACATTTTATATTAAGCCTGCTTCCCCACCAAATCTTATATGCTTATGGCCATTCTTTATTTGGAGGGAGTTGCCCTGCCATCCCCACTGCTCTCCACCCTGCGAGAAACTCCTCCTCCTTGTCCTACCTGCCCATGGCTCCCTACTATCCGCAGGGGGTCTCTGAGCAACCATGTACATACATGTAACTATTTCTTTGATGATAATTGATTGTCTGGATTGAACAAACAACCAGAGCTGCTCGGGTAATCAGAGTCCTTTCCCTGACCCTGCCTATCACAGCTACTGGAAACAGAGGCAGATTCCTGTCCTACAGCAGATGACCATTTCCTTTGGAAACGTGGGACTGGACCCAAAAGAAAGAACAGTCCTTCTTTAGGTGCCTCAAATTATAAAAATGAACATCCTAGCACATTCTATAGCCAGGCTCTGTACCCTGTGCAAATAAGAGACAAGCGAGAAAGAAAACAAATTACGTCTCTTATTTAGAGACAGCCAAAGAGGTTCCCCCTAGTCCTTTTCATCCCCCAGTCCAGTTTGGATGCCAAGGTGCACATCAATTGTTAGATTTATAGGATATTTCAGTTGTTGCAAAATAGGTATCACATATCAAGAATAAACTTTAAGAAGTTTAGAATAAATTTAGATTTATAGAAAGTTGCCAAGATAACACAGAGATGTTCTATATACTCTACACCCAGTTTTCTCCGGTAGTAGCATCTTACTTTGGTATGGTGCACTTATTGTGCCTAAGAAACCACTATGGATAGCTTAGTTTTTGCCTAATTTGTTGTTGTTGTTGTTGAAGGATCCGATCCAGGGTACTAAGTTGTATTTATCTCTTATCTTAGGCTCTCTTTGGCTTTGACAGTTTCTTAGACTTTTCTTGCTTTTATGACCTTGACAGTTTTGAGGAGTACTGGTTAGGCATTTTGTAGAATGCCCCTTACCTCGGAACTATCTGATGTTTTTCTCCAAATATGACCAGGGTTACGGGTTTTGGGAAGAAAGACAACAGAGGGCAAGTTCCCTTCTCATCACATCATATCAAAGGTTCATACTATCAATATGACTTCTCACTATTGATGTTGACCTTGATCATCTGGCTGTCAGGTTTCTCCTCTCCTCTTTATTCCTCTTTCCATATTGTCCTCTTTAGAAAGAAGTCACTGTACAGAGCCTACACTTAAGATTAGTAGAGAAAAGTTGCACCTCCTTGAAGGTAGAATATCTACATAACTTATTTGGAATTCTTCTGCATGGGAGATTTGCCTACTATCACTCAACTATTTTATCCAATCATTTATTTATATCAGTATGGACTCCTGAATGGGCTTCACAAGTGGCTCAGTGGTAAAGAATTCACCTGCCAATGTAGGAGACCTGGGTTTGATCCCTGGGTCAGGAAGAACCCCTGAAGAAGGGAATGGCAACCCACTCCAGTATTCTTGCCTGGAGAATCCCATGGACAGAGGAGCCTGGAGGGCTGCAGTCCATGGGGTCACAAAGAGTTGGACACGACTGAGCACAAGCATGCACAGACTCCTGGATATTTCTTTTATAATATGGGTTATAATCAATACTACTTTATTTTGTTGCTTATGATATTCTAGCTTTGGCCACTGGGGACTCATTCAGTTGACTCCTGTGTCCCTTTGACATACCTCTATTGTCAGTTTTTTTTTTTTTCTTTTCTTCTTTATCCCACCTCGGAATGGCCAGGGAAAGCAGTGATTCTACTTGGGCAAGAGGGAGACTATCTCTTTGCTCTCAATTAAAACTGTGATAATTTATCCCCATGACTTGGGGCTAGGAGACATGTACAGTACCCAAATCTCCTTCCTAGAGTTTCGAGTAGAGAACATGAGATACATGTCTCGCATGACCAAATTAATTCCACATAATAACATATTAACACTTCTCTAGAGGCCCCCAAAGAGAGTAACAGAAATTGTCTTACATTCTCATATTGTGAAGTGTACGAAGTGTACATTATATCCTTCTTATACATATATCCTTCTATTTCCTTCAGAATAATGACACAGATGGCAGCCCTCGTATTTCTCTTAACTTATTTGCTTATTCGGTGACATTTACTAACAAAAGAAGGTTCCAACTCATAAGCTACAACCTACGTACTCTCACAGACAAGCAGGTGTTATATAAACAGATCCTGCTGATGGACGGTGTCGGTATTTGCTCCTAGAAAATTTTCCATAAATGACTCTGGGCCCTCTTTTCTCTCAGCCATCCGTGTGTAGTCAGATTCCATTTTTGCTGTCTGTCTTCATTTTCTCAGTTTACATGACAAAGTCAATTTATAATTCTGCAGTTATTTACTCTCAGTGCAGTTCAGAAGGTCCATTTAAATGCTAACCACTTCATGTTTTTCTTTAAAGAACTGCTAACAAGCTATGTCTTTGTGAAATGCTATACATTTTGCAAAATGATTTCTATAGGAATACTAGCCATTGCAAGAGGATTTGAGAATCTTTATCAGCTTTTCTGTCTTTTCAGGTTAAACTTGCCAGAGGCAGTTTTGTCTGCTGTTGCATAATTAATAGAATGCATAAGGTTTTTACTCATTCCCTTAGCTTTATTATTCATTTTAATACCACACTGATTTGATTTTAACCCATTTAAATTATTTCAAATTTCATGCAAAAATGTATTCAAACATAAAGATTAATTCACTTAATTAACCTTTTGATTAAAAAATAAAACCCCAGTACTTATCTATATGGATTTTTCCCTTGAAATAGACTGTGGAGAATTGCAACTTAGAAGCTGTATTTCAAGTGACTACTAATTATAGTCAAATATACATGATGGAGGAATTAAAGGAATTAACCCATGCACAATTGCAAACTGTCTTACCAAAACCCTTGTTGAAAAATCAAGGTGCTACGTGATAATGAGTGAATATTTTCACTCTTTGTCAGCCACCTAGTTTTTAAACTCTTTCTGCAGAGCCTCAGTTTCTTGTAAGTCCAAATGGTTTGGGCTGCAGTGGATGGTTTCTTTCATTAATCCCATAGATACTTTTGCTCTGCTGCTGGGTTCCATCCCTGTGCTAGAAACAGTGGTGTTTCAAAGATGAGCAACACACAATTATGAGCAATATATAATCCTCACCTTAAAGGTGAAGATTGTCTAGTAGAGAAACAAAAAGAAGTCCCCAAACCACCATGCTGTAAGGCAGAATGAGATCATGAACTAAAGAGAGGATCTAAACCAGTCTGGGCTTCCCTGATAGCTCAGTTGGTAAAGAATCCACTCACAGTGCAGGAGACCCTGGTTCGATTCCTGGGTTGGGAAGATCCCCTGGAGAAGGGATAGGCTACCCACTCCAGTATTCTTGGGTTTTCCTTGTGGCTCAGCTGGTAAAGAATTCACCTGCAATGCGGGGGACCTGGGTTCGATCCCTGGGTTGGGAAGATCGCCTGGAGAAGGGATAGGCTACCCACTCCAGTATTCTGGCCTGGAGAATTCCATGCACTGTATAGTCCATGGGGTCGCAAAGAGTTGGACATGACTAAGCACCTTTCAGACCAGTCTAGAGGAGGAAGACATTCTTTCTGTCTGGAATGGGGACATCCAAAGGCCTTACAGTCTCTTACTTTCCTACCTTACTCCCGAGAATGATTAATATCCCAGATAAATAGGACAAGTTACTTCTACAAGATCTCCAGTGCTTACTCATCTATAATGGTTATTTCAGATCTTCCACTATCACTTCTGCTTACTGTAGTTCTATCTAATCTTAATACAGCAATTCAAATATTGCTGCTTCTATTAAATCATTCATTGTTTTTACAAACCACCTATTAAGACATAAATCTCCCTTCTTTGACATTCCATAGGGCTTACTTTGGTTATCATTTTAATACATATATTTTTGATGTATTTCTCATCTTCTTCCCATTAGAAAAAGAGTTTTATTGGATCACAGCCACACTCATTTGTTTATGCATTGTCTACTGCTGCCTTTGTACTGCATCTGCAGAGTTGAGTAGTTGTGACAGAGACCTTATTGCCCACAACACCTAAAGTGTTTACTGTCTGGCCCTTTTCAGAAGTGTGAAGAGGGTTTCTTTGGACCAGTCAGCAAAGTAGTGATAAGTGCATACATGTGAGGAAAGTAGCTGAGGCCAAGAAAAGAACCACATGCACACACACAGAAACAAACTCTAGAGGAAGAAGCACTTGGAGTTCTCACAAGACTGATAAAAGTGCTTGTTATTCCCACAAGCCAGATTAGAACATTTGATTATGAATGGGGCATTAGACAGTGTATTCAGAAGGGCTTTGCCTTAACTAAATTGCTGCTCTGAGCCTACCTAACAAATCTTAAATGCAAAACCAAAAGGGTCAAGTTGTCTCCAAGTAACTTAATTGTGTCTCACCATCTCAGTAATTCCTATGGAAGAGGAAAATGTAGCACCCAACAAAGTAAAAACAAAGTAAAAACCACAATGCCTGGCATCTAATACAAAATTACTAGGCATGCAAAGAAGCACAAAGAGACACTTAACTGGGAAAAAAAGAAACCAATCAAAACCAAACCAGAATTGACATAGATGTTAGAATTAGAGGGTAAGAACATTAAAGATCATTGTAATTGTATTCTGTCTATTCAAAAAGTTGGAGAAAAGACTGAACAGGGTAATAAGAGACATGGAAGATGTGAAAAAAAAAAAAAAGACCCAAAATGAACTTCTAGAGACAAAATATAATGCCTGAGATAAAAAATATAGTATATTTGGATTGATGGCAGATGATACTTTGAAGAAGAAATAATTAATGAATTTAAAACTATGCCAATAGAAACTAAAATGAAACAGAAAAGGTTACAAAAAGAACAGAGGTTCAGTGAGTTGTGGAACAAGATCAAGTGACCTAATATACATGTAATTTCATTCTCTGAAGAGAAGACAGAGAGAGGTATAGAAAAATTATTTGAAAAACTAATGGATAAATGTTTTCAAAATTTGGTTAAAACAGTGAATCTACAAATATGGGAAGCTTGAGAAACCCCAAGAAAAATTAAGGAAACAACATTGAGGCACATCATAATCAAATTGTTCAAAAGTAGGGATTGAAAGAAAATAGTTAAGATAGAGGACAAAGGACATATATACAGGAAAAAATAGGATTACAGCAGATTTTTAAATAGAAACAGTGCAAAGAATGAGACAATGGAGCAACATCTTTAAAGTACTGACTAGAAAATAGTATTTTATATTCAGTAAAAATATCTTTCCAAAACAAATGTGAAATAAAAGACTTTTCAGACATACAAAAGCTGAAAGTATTCATCACTGGCAGATTTGCACTACAATAAATGTTAAAAAAACAGTCCCATAGGTAAAAGAAAAATGATACCAGATGGAATTATGTATCTACCCAAGGAATGAAGCACACTGGAAATGGTAACTCTAAAGGTGAATATACAAGATATTTTTCAAGTTATTAGAATCATGTAAAACATAATTGACTGTAGACAAAAATAATGCCTTATAATATATTTTGAAATAAAAATATGACAGTAGTGCAAAAGCTGTGAAAGATGAAATGGAAGTTTGCTTTGTAGGGCTCTTGTACTATATAAGAAGGGATATAATATTAGTTGAAGGTAGACTTTGACGAGTTAAACATTTATACCATAAACTTTAAAACAACCACAAAAATAATACAAAAAGAACATGGACAATAGGCCAACAAAACATATCACATAACAAGCCTCTAAGGTATTGTGTCCAAAAGAAGGGAAGGAAAGAGGGAAAAGGTTAAAGAATATATGGGACAAATAAAAGACAAATAGTAAAATGAAGTTCAGTTGGTAAAGAGTCCTCCTATAATGCAGGAGACCTGGGTTTGATCCCTGGGTTGGGAAGATCCCCTGGAGAAGGAAATGGCAACCCACTCCAATATTCTCACCTGGAGAATCCCATGGACTGAGGAGCCTGGTGGGCTAAAATCCATGGGATCGCAAGAGTCGGACTCGACTTAGCGACTAAACCACCACCACCATATCAATAATCACATCAAATGTATATATTCTGAGCACTCCAGTTAAGAAACCCTGGTAGGATTTTCTGCTAAGGACTAATGGTCATGAACCTGACAGGTTGATGTCATCACAGAAGTGGGGATGCAGTTACTGTTTCTTGTTGATGCCAAACAGTAGGCCGTGGACTCTCCTACTTCTTTGGTTCAGACAAGCAGTAGCCAATCCACGGTACTCTGATGATAACCCTGAATGGGGAAGTACACTTCAGCACCCAGTGACAGTATGCTTTGATATGTAAGCTGCAAGTCAGTGCTGCTTATGTTCCCACCACTTTGTGGAGGAGGCTTTCCATGGTTTCTCACAGCTTTCCTTCCCTGGAACTCATGTTTGAGTTACAAATCCCAGGTTGTACTCAGAAACCTGCTTCTTCCAATCCTGAGATGTTTTCCTTGGCTCAAACTTCTAGGCCCTCATTTTTAATTCCCTTAGGGTGAGTTTTCCTCCAGTTGTTGACTTTGTTTCCATTTCTGTCTCCACCATTTCCTTACGTATAGTCATGTGTTTCTTACTATGTCGAATTTTACCTCTAAAATTTATCTCAAATATATCCTCTCTCTGTATTCCTATCCAAGCTGCCTCTCTGTTGCTATTGCTGTCATTCCCCAACTCGTCTCCCTGCGTCCACCCTGGCCCCTCTCAAATCTCACTCTACACAGTGATCATCATGGCCCTTTTACAAAGACAGATCATGTCACAGCCTTACAGGAAGAAAACTCAAACATCTTACTTGTGCCTACAAGGCTCTGACTGACCTGGGTGGCTTTGCGTTTGCCACTTTGTTTTAGTTTTCTACATTCTACCACGTTTTCTTTCTAACTCCCTGAAGTTCACTGGCTCTTTCCAACCTCAAAACCTGCAGACCAGCTCTTTCCCTCCCTGAGATCATCCTCTGTCACCTTTATCTAGACACCTCTCACTTAGCCTTCAAGTCCCACTCAGACTTCACCTCCTTGGGAAAAGTATTCTCCGAGACTCGGAAAAGCACCCATTTCCTTGTCGCATGCTCTCATGGCACCCAGGATTACTTTTTAATATGCACGCATGCATGCTCAGTCATATTCGACTCTTTGTGACCCCAAGGACTGTAGCCCACCAGGCTCCTCTGTCCATGGAATTCTCCAGGCAGGCATACTGGAGTGGGTTGCCATTTCCTCCTCCAGGGGATCTTCCAGACCCAGGGATCAAACCCACATCTCTTATATCTCCTTCATTGGCAGGCATATTCTTCACCACTCAGCCACCTAGGAAGCCCCTTCTTAATAACGCAGCTTCAGCTAATTACATGCTCAATATTTGTCACTCCAGTGAGATATGAGGCCAGGGAGCATGTCTATTTTACTGGCTTCTCTATGCCCAGTATCAAGCATAATGGCTGGCTCTAGAAGAAGTTCAATATAGGAGTTCATTAAATCTAAGATGCTAGTGACTATATAATGCACTATTATTTTACATACCACTAAGAAAGAAAACCATCTCCAGTTAAACTCTGATTTGCCTTCAGTTAGGCTACAATACAGTCTCAGAACTGTGAAAATAGGGGAAAAAAGCATCTTAGAATATATACCATGAATAAGTAAATAGACTAAATGAATGGGTAAAAACTAATTCTATAACACTTATTACCATCTTTAAAGAGCATACTTTCTCTGAAGTCTCCCCCAAAGAGTAACCTATGCATATGATTTAGAACCAACAATAAAAGTTATGGTTTATGGGGAATGGTTTTCTACATGAACCAGTTACATAATGTTAATTCCCTTTGCAGTTTCTCTTTTATTTAGGGTTACGTGGGGCAAGAAGCATTAATAGATACCAATTCCTATTTAATATCTTGTATCTTCATTTTCTCTCCAGTGACAGAGAGGTGCTAATTTCCCTTTTTATAAGAAAGGATTGTTTAGAAAGTGAGTAGAAAACAGCAGTGGAAAGCAAAGTAAAAGGTGGAACTCTTCCAGGGAGAAGTCAGAACTATGTGGAAGATTCACTGTGATTACTCCAAACTGTGAATCACAACTTAGGGATATGGAAGGAATCTCTAGGCTACTGAATCTTTTGAGCACCATCAGTCAAATTTCAAGCACATAAACAACAAGAGGTATAAAGGACATCCATCTTAAAGGCTGAAGGGACATGAGTTATTATAGAGTGAGAATGAGAGTAGCATAGTAAGACAAGAATAGAAAGGAGTGTGCCATTAAGTTTGAATTTGGCTTTGGTATTATTAGTTGTATGACCTTGAGGATCAATTTACTTATCTAGAAAATGGGATCAATAATATCTAGCTCATAGGATTGTTGAGAAGATTAAATAATGCACAAATGAAAAGCACCTAGTAGCAGTCTGGAACATAGAGTCAATTAGTATCAGCTTTTGTTATTTTCATTCTGAAAAAGGGAGAGGAGGAAACTGCCTAAAATGTATGAGTATCCTCTATTATTTATTCATTATTGGTGCAATCTGGTATTTTTTTTTACTTCTTTATTAAAATATTTAAAAGTACCAGGATCAAAAGAAGAGAAAGAATGGGCTTGTGCTAAAATGTTCCTCTAAGCTCACTTGGGGAACCTATATTTCTTTGCTTTACCAACTAGCCTTTATTAGTCTTTTTATAAACACAATGTCCCATTCATATTGGAAAAAAAAGATACCAGGATCACAACTGTCCAGTTCAGTGAATCACCACAAAATGAACACGCCCATCTAATTGCCACCCAGGTCAAGAAATAGAACATTTCTTACCCCCTGTGACGCTCAGTCCCTCATTGTCCCTCTCAATCACTAGTCCAACTCTACTTCCCAAATCCCATCAAAATTCTATTTTGGGCACTGTAGAAGAATTTTGCCCATGAATATTTTTTTGTGATTGTTAAGTTTTCCTTAATGTTAGATTTGAGAGATTAATCTTTGTTATGTGTGACTGCAGTTCTGACATTTTTATTTCCATCTAGTATTTCTCTGTATGAGTAGGTCACAATTTATTTAACTATTTTATTTTTCATGGTCATCCAACCTACTTTTGCTCAACCTTTTAGTTGACATTAAATGACAAATGATAGTTTCTACCAGGTTGGGCTCTTAACACAATCACACTGATGAAAATGAAGGTTCAAATGACTACAACTAACACAAGCAATAGACAGCAACTGAGTTCAGTTAGAAAGTCTGCTGAGGATGAACATGTAACAGAAGCCTCAGGAATCATTGTAAGTTATTCTTAATATGAAAGAGAAAAGGCAATCAGGCAAACATTGTCTCTTCATCAAAATGATAAACAAAGTTGCCAACTGCTTGTAATAAACTGTGAATGCAGTCTGCATAGCCAAAAGACAGGGATTGCAGAGCCTAGAAAAGAATTTACCTCACACTCTAAAGCTTCCACCTGTAATTAGCCTGGTACAGACAATGTGATGACACTTAAAATTCTTAGTTCTTCCTCTGGGAGGATTTGAATCGACCAGTGGTTTGAATATTAGGTCTTCACTTGCTAGCAGCATAACTGTGGGCAAATTGCTTAACCTCTTGATGTTTCCATTTTCCCTACCTATAAATTGGTGACGTGAAATAGTGCTTATCTCATATATTTGCTGTGGGATAAACTATGTAAAGGGTTTAGCATGGTGCAGAGTATGTTGAAGAAACACAATAACTGTGAAAGGTGGTATGGCATAGTGATGAATTACACCAACTCAGACTCAACTGCCCAGATTCAAGGTCTAGCTCTATAGGAACTTGAGCCACTTACTTTACCCCTCTGCACCTTAGTATCATCTACAAAGTGAGGATAATAATGATATGTTGCTCATAGTGTTGTAAAGTTTAAATGCGTCTATGTTCTGACAAATGATAAACACGGTGAATATACTTCCCAAGACAACAAATTTAGAGCCATGGCTCTCATCCCTGGCTACACATTAAAAGCACCTGGACAGCTTTAAAAAATGCTGGTGCCTAGGCCCAAGTGCCAGATAGTTTGATTTAATTTATCTGTGGTGGAGTCTGGGATAACTTTGAAATCTCTGCTGATTTAAATGTGCAGCAGAGGTTGACACACTCGCTTTACTGATATTTCCTTATCAGACCTGCACTTGCTCTGATCACAGAAAATTAGGAATCATTGAACACAGTTCCCACAAAATAATAACTACTGAGGGCCTCTTCTATGTAAGGTCATGCAGAGTTGAATGATACTTGTTTCTTTCTGCAAAGAGTTTATAAAACATTAGAACAAGGACGTAGGGCTCTAATCACTAAGCCCCAAGTTTGAATGCAGTATGTCATGTAAGACACGAAGTTCCATGGAGGCAAGGAAGAGAGAGAGGCCATCTGTATCTGATGAAGATCTGTGAGGGCTTCATGGAAGAAGTGGCATCTAATTCAAGGAGATCTTAAAAAATGAGAAGTAAATTAACCTCCTAGCCATCAGTTTTCCTATCCCTAACTAGATTGCCGGGGCCCCCTTTTCTGTTAACAACAAAAAAGTTTAAGATTTTATCAGTTCATATGTAGTTTTGACAATATTTGGATATTTGAGTTTCATTAAGGCATAGTCAATTTTGAAAAAAGAAAAAAACTGAGATCATCCCCTGTTTCTCATTAGGGCTGGCTTAGGTTTGCTTTAGGTGTATCATGCAGTTTACTTCAGATTGGAGCTCATGGCTTCTTAAGACCTAGATGATGATATAGTCCAAAGCAATGTTAGGTTCAGGTGCACAGATACTGTTTAATGACACATTAAAATCAGAGGAAAACAAAAACCCACTTGGTTCTTGTTCAGTAAAGAAAAGGAGGTGTTTTCTGATGATTGGACCCCTATGGAAGAGTATGGGGTCTGCACCTCTAGCCCAGAGTGACTGTAGACAGTTCAGGGGAGGAGATCCCTGGATGCCTTTATCAGAATTCAAAGAATATATTTGCATCCAGAAAATTGGAGGAGCTAGAAGCAGAGATGGACCGTTGCATTGACACATTGAGAAACCTCCAAATCGGTTGAGATAGTACTGAGGAAGCAAAGAAAACAGAGATAAAAATAGCCCATCTGGGTACCCTCTCACATAAACCATTGCTGCTTTATTAGTGTTTCTTTGGTTACATTATTCTATAAGAAACAGCTATCAAAGAAAAATGAATACACCACTACTTGATACAATCCAAGAGAGAAGCAAAACTTTATAAAAATATTATTATGTTGGTGTGACATAATGTAGTTAGCCAAGATTCTCAGTGGTGAAGAATAGTTGGTTAAGGAAAGATGGGCCCCTGGTTATGTGATTTCCCTTTTATTTGTTCTATCTCCTAGAGAAAGGATAGATGAATTCTTCTCAGTTACTAGACTTTAGAGATGTATTGTGTATATTCATTAAGTCAATCAACATACATTTATTAAGCATATACTATAAGGTAGGTGCTATTATAGTGGCTTCCCTGATAGCTCAGTTGGTAAAGAATCTGCAATGCAGGAGACCCTGATTCGATTCCTGGGTTGGGAAGATCCACTGGAGAAGGGATAGGATACCTATTCCAGTATTCTTGGGTTTCCCTTGTGGCTTAGCTGGTAAAGAATCCACCTGCCCAGGTGGTGCTAGTGGTAAAGAATCTATCTGCCTGCCAATGCAGGAGACACAAGAGACACAGGTTCGATCGCTGGGTTGGGAAGATCTCCTGGAGTAGGAAATGGCAACCTACTCCAGTATTCTTGTCTGGAAAATCCCACGGACAAAGGAGCCTGGCAGGCTACAGTCCATGGGGTCACAAAGAGTAGGACACAACTGAGCACAAACAAAACAGGTGCTATTATAGGGAGCAAGCCAGATAAAGATCTTTGTTTTCATGGAGCTCATATGCAAGCTAAATGAAACAGATAATATACAATAGACAATGTAATAGAATTTGATACAAATCTGTGTTGTTCTAAAATGATAAAATACAGTGGAGGAACAAATGGAAAAGTAGAGTTGGGTCAAGGTGTTGATGAGGGCATGGGTGAAGTGATAATGGCTAAAACAGGTCAGAAGATAAGATTTGAATAAAGACTTGGAAAAGGTAGAGAAGTTACTCGTGTGAATATCTGGGGCCAGAGTGTTCCAGGCACAGAGAACAGTCATTGCAAAGGCCCAGGGATGACAGCATGTACTTAGCATATTTGAAAAACATCAAAGAGGCTAGTGTGCCTGGAGTAGTGGGCAGGAAATTTGGTGGTTAGCTGGCTGCCATCTTGGTAGTTGAATAACTGGATTGTCCGTCTCTTATCATTCAGCAGGCTAGCCTGGCTTTATTCATATGGTGGTATTCATAGGGTCCCACGAGCAGTAAGAGAAAGCTAGCCACAATGTGCAAGCATTTTTCAAGTCTCTGCTTATGTCACATCTGCCGTTGTTCCTTTGACTAAGACAAGTCACATGGTAAGGTTCACAGTCAGTGTGGGAGGGGGCTGTTACTCAAAGGGTATGGATACAGAGAGGGGATTATTATAACCATATTTGTTAAAATTCTATCTCATTGCCCTTACTTTGCTGAATTATAATCTCCAGTTTTATGTATATATCAGTCTGTTTCTTCTTGTCTATATCCTGAGTATATAGTACATGCTCTGTAATAGTTCAGTTTTTCCTCACTGTGTGGCATTTGTAAGAACTGAAGTCACTTAGGTTATATGACCCAGATAGAGTTCCCATTTTAGTGAGATGGAAAGAGAATTCAAAATAATCTTGAACCTCAAAATACTGTCCCCCAAATATTTATAAGCCTCACCAGGAGGTGAGAAGAGGCACAGCCTGGATAGCTTCTCCTGCTGTCAACTCCCTTTAAAGGCTCCCAACAACATTCTTGAAATAAAGTACCAATAGTGCTCCAGCTCTCTCCCAAGAGAATTTGCACATGTCATCTCTTTGCATATTTTTATCACACACTCACTACATCAACTCTTCAGTTTGCTGTGGCTCAGGAAATGTCAGAAGGGAAAGTTTATGAAGTCTCCCACGTATGCAGACATCTGGCTGAAGCGAGCAGGACCAAAGATCAATTTGCCAAAGCTTGGCTTTGTTACTTTTCAATATTTTATCCAAGAGCTCGGTAAAATCCTGATTTCTCAAAACAGAACTGTTCCCTTCCTCTTTCAGAAATACCAATGTGACCTAGGAAATTCCTTCCAATTAGCTGGGGATTAGGAGCATTCATCTTTATTTTTTAAGAGTTAAAACAGACATCCCCCCAAAATCATTATCTCAAAACTTTTGTAGGTATCAATCTTGCTGCTTTCATAGTTTCTCTTGCTGCAATCTCTAGATAGAAACATTCTCATGGGGAATAAAGCATGACCAAACATGACAGGACTCTTGTTTTAAATTCCAAGCTGCCTGGGTCTGGCAGCTTCTTGAAATGGCCCAGCTGGTCTTAGTTGACCAGATGGCTGAAAAGTAAGGCAAAATTTCCTTATATAGGAAATAGGGCATCTCAGTTAATAACGGCTAAGGATAATGCCTCTGGAACTTTGCTCCAAGGAAATGGTTATGGACCTATCAGAGTTACCTGCACACTGCATCCCAACTGTCCCCTATCAGTGCTTGCTCTCAGCTCTACAGCCTCTTGGCTGTAGCCACAAATTAGACTCAAGACATGCTTACGAGTGACTGCAAATCATTTAGCTGTAATAACAAACAGCATAAAGGAGAAGAATTGTTTAACTCCATTTGGCCACGCTCGAAGCCTGCCTGATGTCTCACAGCCTTGTATTCAGTTCATCCTGATATTTTCCTGTGGGTCAGAAAGACAACAATATACCCAGCCTTTAGTCTGCCACTGGGGGTTTTATGCTCTGAACTGTTAGAACATAACCAGCAGAACAGCTTCTTGGAGGCTGGTAAAAAAAAATGTATATTTCAGAAACCAATTTTATAGTTTTAAATGGCAAAGTACCTATGGAACAGATATCATGCCGTTATTTCATTTTTCTTTTTTTGAGGGAGGAGACTGAACTTCTAAACACCAAACTAAATAAAAACTACAAAAAGCTTTGGTTGGCAGGAAGGCAGGAAATTAACTTGGATTCAATAAACACAATTTCTTACTTGAAATGTGTTTAAAATTCGTGAAGCATGTTGGAAACCTGCCCAGATTGTCTTCTCGAAAAGCTTGTTTTATAAGTGTAGCCCAAATATTATGAATAGTAAAGACCTCATTGCCTGGAATGACCTTTACCTCCTCCTACTTCACCTATTTAGTCGGTTTCATAGATTCAGTTAAGGATTCCTCCTTCAGGTCATGTTCCTAGGACTGCACCTTCCCTCTTCTCTGGCTCCCTTCCCCTCTCCTCCTTCCCTCTTCTCTCTCTGTTTCATACTTCTTCATTTAGTAGGTTAGGCATTTTCACTGATGTCCTGTATTCCACATTGTTTAATAACCAACATTCCACGTATCTGTCTTTGGCATATCAGATTACAGGCCCCTGAAGGCAGGGGCTAGGGCTGTTTTATTCGTTTTTAATCTTTGGTTTCCCCAGCCCCTAGCACAATGAATAGCACAGGAGAGATATTTGATAAATGTTTAGCTGAATAAATAAATGGATGAATGAACCACTAATTAAATTATACTTGGAATACTTCTTGACTGCAAGCCTTTTCAACACTGTTTATTCATTCACTAACCAACTCTTTACTGAGCACCTCCTATGAGCCAGGTGTTGTACTAAGTGGTAGATATGTAAACATGGACAAATCAACAGAGTCCTTGCCCTCACAGGGCTAAAACTCTAAAATTAAACATATTTATTTATTTTATAAGGATAATAGCACTGGAGTTGAAGACTCTTATTGTTTCAGAATTTCTTTGAAAGACTCGCTGTGAAGGGAGAATCTACATATATGCTTTCAGGATACAGGACTTTCTAGAAGAACTGCTATCTAGAGACTTTTATGCCTGATACCCCGTATTATGGAAGACTAGACATTTGAAAAGAATTAATTGAAATAATGGAATTTGTGGATGTTGACAGTGCTATGGCATTTTCCCCACTCTTCTAAAGGTGGGAGGAGAGGAGAAGGTTGTTTACCCCTATCACACTAAGGGAAGAGGTTGGCATCTCCTCCATATGTCATATCTGCTGAGCTGCTGAAACTCCAAGTTGCACTGGGATCAGATAATAAAAGAGTTACTAGAAGAACCTGTCTTGTATCCTTAGTAGTGTGGACTTTGTATGAAAATATGAACACCAGTACTTCCTTATAACAGTACGACAGGGCTGTCTGCTGTCACCATGTTTGTTTAACCTATATGCTAAGCACATCATGAGAAATGCCGGGCTGGATGAATTACAAGCTGGAATCAAGATAGCTGGGAGAAACATCAACAACCTCATATATGTGGATGATACCACTCTAATGGCAGAAAGTGAAGAGGAACTATAGAGCCTCTGGATTAGGGTGAAGGAGGACAGTGAAAGAGCCAGCTTAAGATTAAATATTAAAAAAAAAAAAAAAAAATCATCGCAAAACGCAAAAAAAGAAAGAAACTCTTAAATATTCCAGATGTTAAAATAAATGGTGATTATTCTCTTCAAGAAAATTAGAGATAGCAGGGGAAATTTCATGCAAAGATGGGCACAATAAAGGACAGAAATGGTATGGACCTAACAGAAGCAGAAGGTATTAAGAAGAGGTGGCAAGAATCCACAAAAGAACTATACAGAAAAGATCTTAATGACCAAGATAACCATGTTGGTGTGATTACTCACCTAGAGCCAGACATCCTAGAGTGCAAAGGCAAGTGGGCATTAGGAAGCATCACTATGAACAAAGCTAGTGAAGGTGATGGAGTACCAGCTGAGCTATTTCAAATCCTAAAAGATGATGTTGTGAAAGTGCTGCACTCAATATGCCAGCAAATTTGGAAAATTCAGCAGTGGTCACAGGACTGGAAGAGGTTAGTTTTCATTCCAATCCCAAAGAAAGGCAAAGTCAAAGAATGTTCAAACTACCACACAATTGCACTCATCTCACACACTAGCAGAGCTAGCCCCCAAAAAATCAAAGCTCAAAATTTTCTAAGCCAGGTTTCAACAGTACGAACCAAGAACTTCTAGACGTTCAAGCTGGATTTAGAAAAGGCAGAGGAACCAGAAATCAAATTGGAAACATCATTGGATCATAAAAAAAGCAAGAAAATTCCAAAAAAAAAAAAAAAAAAAAAAAAAGCATATACTTCTGCTTCATTGACTATGCTAAAGCCTTTGACTGTGTGGATTACAACAAACTGTGGAAAATTCTTCAAGAGACAGGAATACCAGACCACCTTACCTGCTTCCTGAGAAATCTGAATGCAGGTCAGGAAGCAACAGTTCGAACTGGACATGGAACAACAGACTGGTTTCAATAGGAAAAGGAGTACGTCAAGGCTGTATATTGTCACCCTGCTTATTTAACTTATATGCAGAGAATGTCATGCAAAATACTGGGCTGGATGAAGCACAAGCTGGAATCAAAATTGCCAGGAGAAATATCAATAACTTCAGATATGCAGATGACACCACTCTTATGACTTAAAGCAAGAGGAACTAAAGAGCCTCTTGATGAAAGTGAAAGAGGAGAGTGAAAAGTTGGCTTAAAACTCAACATTCAGAAAACTAAGATCATGGCATCCAGTCCCATCACTTCATGGCAAATAGATGGGGAAACAATGAAAACAGTGACAGACTTTATTTTCTTGAGCTCCAAAATCACTGCAGATGGTGACTGCAACTATGAAATTATAAGACGTTTTTCCTTGCAAGAAAAGCTATGAGAAACCTAGACATTGTACGATAAAACAGAGACATTTTTTGCCAACAAAGGTTGGTATAGTCAAAGCTATGGTTTTTCCAGTGGTCATGTATGGATGTGAGAGTTGGACCATAAAGAAAACTGAGTATTGGAGGTTTGATACTTTTGAAGTGTGGTGTTGGAGAAGACTCTTGAGAGTCCCTTGGACTGCAAGGAGATCAAACCAGTCCATCCTAAAGGAGATCAGTCCTGAATATTCATTGGAAGGACTGATGCTGAAGCTGAAACTCCAATACTTTGGCCACCTGATTCAAAGAACTGACTCATTGGAAAAGACCCTGATGCTGGGAAAGATTGAAGGCAGGAGGAGAAGGAGACAACAGGGGGTGAAATGGTTGGATGGCATCACCGAGTTGATGGACATGAGTTTGAGCAAGCTCTGGGAGTTGGTGATGGACAGGGAGGCCTGACGTGCTGCAGTTCATGGGGTCGCAAAGAATCAGACACAACTGAGCTACTGAACTGAACTGAATACACCAAATTTGCTGTTAAATTACTGCAAATTTAGTCATGATTGATTTGAAGTGGCACATATTAATATATAGAAATGTATACAACTTTGATCTAAATTTTCTGTTTGTGCATGTGTGAGGTTTGGCTACAAATGTACATGGAAAAATACACTTGAAGGACATAAATCTAAATCTTAATAGTTATACACTGGTTCATTAATGTCTATGATATTTTCTGTGTTTTCTGTCTTATATTTATAGCAAGCATGTCTTACTTGTTATAGATAAGATAGTACAATGTGCATACCTATTTTGTCTAGGGCATTGCCATAGGCCTGGAAGGAACTGTGCCATCAGGAGAGTAAAGCACTTGCTCAGGGCCTGCTATGTGTATAAATTAGAATGAGCGTGTGTGTGTAAGTAATTCTTTGTTTTCCATGATTCATTTTTAATCCCATTTTCCTTTCTCACTGTCATCCATATGAATCACATCTCCCACAGTCAGTTGAGAGCCAACCATGTTTAATAATAGCCTAATAAAAATACACATAGAAAGATAAACCTATGATAGCAAAAGGATAACCATGATGAGTTCAGAGTTTAATATAAATTTTTTTTATTATACTCTCTTTAGGTTTATCTGAATTCCTGATTGCCTCTCATACAAAGATTACTAATCAGTGACCACTTATTTAGCAGTAGTTTTTTAAAATTGAAATATAATAGATTTAAATATTATATTAGTTTCATATGTACAGCATAGTGATTCAGTATTTTATAGATTATACTCTATTGTAAGTTATTACAAAATAATGACTAGAGTTCCCTGTGAGGTATGATATATTCTTGTTGCTTTTTGATTTTATACATAGTAGTTTAAATCTCTTAATCCCATAACTCTGTCTTCCCCCACCCACTTCCCTCTCCTGACTGATAACCACTAGTTTGTTCTCTATATCTGTAAGACCGTTTGTTTTTCTACATACCTTCATTTGTTTTACTTTTAAGATTGCAAACATAAGTGATATCATAGTGTTTGTCTTTTTTTCTCTAACTTATTTCACTAAACATAATATTGTCTAGCTCCATCCACATTACTGCAGATGGCAGAATTTCATTCTTTTATGCAACTGAGTAATATGTTCTTTATCCATTTGTCTATTGATGAAGATATGTTACTTCCATATCTTACCTATTGTAAATAGTGCTGCTATGAACATTGGGGTGCATGTATCTTTTCGAATTAGTGTTTTTGATCTGGATATACACCTAAGAGTGAAATTGCTGGATCATGGTAGTTCTATTTTTAGTTTTTTGAGGAATCCCTGTATTGTTTTCCCTAGTGGCTGCACAAATTTACATTCCCACCAACTATGTATGAGAGTTCCCTTTTCCCCACATCCTCACCAACCAATATTTGTTATGTGTAGACTTCTTGATGCTAGCCATTCTGACAGGTGTGAGGTTTTGATTGTGGTTTTGATTTGCATTTCCCTGATGATTAATGCTGTTGAGAAACTTTTCATGTGCCTGGTGGCCATCTGCTTTTCCTCTTTGGAAAAATGTCTATGTAGGTATTTTGTCTACTTTTTGATTGGGTTGTTTATTAGTTTTTTATATGGAGTTAATATGAGTTATTTATTTACCTCAGATATTAACCCCTTGTTAATCATATCATTTGCAAATATTTTCTCCTATATAGTAAGTTGCCTTTTTGTTTTGTTTATGGTTTCTGTTGCTGTGCAAAAGTTTTTGAGTTTAATCAGGATTCCATTTGTATATTTTTGCTTTTATTTCTTTTGCCTTAGGAGACAGATCCAAAAAAATAGTACTATGCTTTATGTCAAAGAGTGTTCTGCCTTGGAGTCTTTTTAGAGTTTTATGTTTTCTGGTCTTACATTTAGGACTTTAATCCATTTTTAGTTTATTTTTACATATGATGTGATGAAATGTTTTAATCTCATTCTTTTTTTTTTTTTTTTTTTAAATATTATTTTATTAGTTGGAGGCCAATCACTTTACAACATTTCAGTGGGTTTTGTCATACATTGACATGAATCAGCCATATAGTTACACGTATTCCCCATCCCGATCCCCCCTCCCACCTCCCTCCCCACCCGACTCCTCAGGGTCCTCCCAGTGCACCAGGCCCGAGCACCTGACTCATGTATCCCACCTGGGCTGGTGGTCCGTTTCACCATAGATAATATACATGCTGTTCTTTCAAAACCTCCCACCCTCACCTTCTCCCACAGAGTTCAAAAGTCTGTTCTGTACTTCTGTGTCTCTTTTTCTGTTTTGCATATAGGGTTATCGCCACCATCTATCTAAATTCCGTATATATGTGTTAGTATACTGTAATGATCTTTATCTTTCTGGCTTACTTCACTCTGTATAATGGGCTCCAGTTTCATCCATCTCATTAGAACTGATTCAAATGAATTCTTTTTAACGGCTGAGTAATATTCCATGGTGTATATGTACCACAGCTTCCTTATCCATTCATCTGCTGATGGGCATCTGGGTTGCTTCCATGTCCTGGCTATTGTAAACAGTGCTGCAATGAACATTGGGGTGCACGTGTCTCTTTCAGATCTGGATTCCTCAGTGTGTATGCCTAGAAGTGGTATTGCTGGGCCATATGGCAGTTCTATTTCCAGTTTTTTAAGAAATCTCCACACTGTTTTCCATAGTGGCTGTACTAGTTTGCATTCCCACCAACAGTGCAAGAGGGTTCCCTTTTCTCCACACCCTCTCCAGCATTTATTGCTTGTAGACTTTTGGATAGCAGCCATCCTGACTGGCGTGTAATGGTACCTCATTGTGGTTTTGATTTGCATTTCTCTGATGATGAGAACTAAAGGATTGCTGGGTTGTATGGCAGTTCTATTTCCAGTTTTTTAAGGAATATCCACACTGTTCTCCATAGTGGCTGTACTAGTTTGCATTCCCACAAACAGTCTAAGAGGGTTTCCTTTTCTCTGCACCCTCTCCAGTGTTTATTGTTTGTAGACTTTTAGATAGCAGCCATTCTGACTGGCATGAAATGGTACCTCATTGTGGTTTTGATTTGCATTTCTCTGATAATGAGGGATGTTGAGCATCTTTTCTTTTTTTTTATTTTTTTTATTTTTTATTTATTTATTTTTTTTATCTTTTTTTTTTTTTTTTTTTTTGCCTTTTTTTTTTAAATTTATTTTTCAGTGGGTTTTGTCATACATTGATGTGAATCAGCCATAGAGTTACACGAATTCCCCATCCCGGTCTCCCATCCCACCTCCTCTCCACCCGATTCCTCTGGATCTTCCCAGCCCAACAGGCCCGAGCACTTGACTCATGCCTCCCACCTGGGCTGGTGGTCTGTTTCACCACAGATAATATACATGCTGTTCTTTCATGTGTTTGTTAGCCATCTGTATGTCTTCTTTGGAGAAATGTCTGTTTAGTTCTTTGGCCCATTTTTTGATTGGGTCGTTTATTTTTCTGGAATTGAGCTGCAGGAGCTGCTTGTATATTTTTGAGATTAATTCTTTGTCCATTGCTTCGTTTGCTGTTATTTTTTCCCATTCTGAAGGCTGTCTTTTCACCTTGCCTATAGTTTCCTTAGTTGTGAAAAAGCTTTTTTTTTTTTTTTTTTTTTGTGAAAAAGCTTTTAAGTTTAATTGGGTCCCATTTGTTTATTTTTGCTTTTGTTTCCATTACTCTTGGAGGTGGGTCATAGAGGACCTGCTGTGATTTATGTCAAAGAGTGCTTTGCCTATGTTCTCCTCTAGGAGTTTTATAATTTCTGGTCTTTTGTTTAGATCTTTAATCCACTTTGAGTTTATTTTTGTGTATGGTGTTAGAAAGTGTTCTAGTTTCATTCTTTTACAAGTGGTTGACCAGTTTTCCCAGCACCACTTGTTAAAGAGGTTGTCTTTTTTTCCATTGTATATCCTTGCCTCCTTTGTCAAAGATAAGGTGTCCATAGGTTCGTGGATTTGTCTCTGGGCTTTCTATTCTGTTCCATTGATCTATATTTCTGTCTTTGTGCCAGTACCATACTGTCTTGATGACTGTGGCTTTGTAGTATAGTCTGAAGTCAGGCAGGTTGATTCCTCCAGTTCCTTTCTTCTTTCTCAAGGTTGCTTTGGCTATTCAAGGTTTTTTGTATTTCCATACAAATTGTGAGATTATTTGTTCTAGTTCTGTGAAAAATACCGTTGGTAGCTTGATAGGGATTGCATTGAATCTATAGATTGCTTTAGATAGTATACTCATTTTCACAGTATTGATTCTTCTGATCCATGAAAATGATACATTTCTCCATCTATTTCTGTCCTCTTCAATTTGTTGAGACTTACTTTATGGCTTAGCTTGTGATCTGTCCTGGAAATCGGTCCATGTGCACTTGAAAACAATATGTATTCTGCTGTTTGGGCATGAAATTTCCTGTAGATATCTATTAAATCTAACTGATCTAGCATGTCATTTAAGACCACTGTTGCCTTATTGACTTTGTCTTTGGGTGATCTGTTCATTGTTGTAAGTGGGGCATTTAAGTTACCTACTCTTATTGTATTGTTGTCCATTTCTCCATTATTTCTGTTAGTATTTCTATATATGTATAAATGTTCCTTAATTGGATACATATTTGTTAATGTGTATGATATCTTCTTCTTGTATTGATCACTTTATCATTTTATAATGTCCTTCTATGTCTTTTGTTATAGCCTTTGTTTTAAAGTCTATTTTGTGTGATATGAGTATTACTACCCCCTCCTTTCTTGTCATTTCCTTTTACCTGAAATGTCTCTTTCCACTCCCCCTCTTTCAGTCTTGTGTGTGTCTTTAGTTCTGAAGTGAGTTTTCTAGGCAGCATGAAGATGGGTCTCTGTGTTTTTTTTTTTTTTAAATACAATCAGCCACTCTATGTCTTTTGATTGAAACATTTAGTCCTTTAACATGTAGAGTAATTATTGATAGGAATGTACTGATTGACATTTTATTACTTATTTTCTGGTTGTTTTTATAGTATTTCTGGTGATTTCTTTTTGTTTCCTTACTTGTGGTTTGATGATTTTTTTTTGGTAATAATATGCTTATGTTTCTTTCTTTTTAGTTTTTGTGTATCTATTGTAGGTTTTTTTATTTGTAGTTTTCATGGGGTTCTTACCTGTTGACCTATAACCAAATCTACCTGTTTTAAACTGATAGTCATTTTAGTTCAAACACATTTTAAAAGATCTACATTTTTTACACCTCTCCCCAACATTTTGTGTTTTTAATGTCATACTTTACATATTCATGTTTATCCCTTTAACTCTTTATTGTAGTTACAGTTGCTTTTGCAAATTTTTGTCTTTTAATATTTGTACTGGCTTAGTTAAGTGGTAGATCCTCAATCCTTACTATATATTTTCCTTTCCTTTCCTTCTTGGAACTTCAATTTTCTATAGATTCTTACTTTTTTCCCTTCTCCCTCAAAGAGAAAACCCTTTAATATTTCTACATTTCTTTTACAGTAGGTTTAGTATTGATGAACTCTTTTAGCTTTTGCTTTTCTGAGTAGTTTTATATCTCCTTTGATGCTAAAGAGCAGTCCTGCTGCTAGCATATACTAGGTTGCAGGTTTTTCCCTTTCAGCACTTTGAATATGTCATGCCACTGTCTTCTTACCTGCAATATTTCTGCAGAAAAACCAGGTGATAGCCTTATGGAGTTTTCTTGTATATGAGTCTGTTTTTATCTTGCTGCCTTTAAAATTGTCTTTAAGTTTTGCCACTTTAATTATATCTGTCTGGTTTTCTACTATTTGGAACTCTCTCTGCTTCCTGTACCTGGATATCTCTTTTCTTTTTTCACCAGTTTGGGAGGTCTTTAGCCATAATTTTCTCAAATACATGTTCAGTCTCCTTCTCTCTCTTCTTCTGCTGGGACCCCTATAATTTGAATATTGGTACAATTAATGCTAAGCCAGAGATCCCATAAACTGTTGTTATTTTTTAAAATTTGTTTTCTTTTTTGTGATTTCCATTACGTTGTTTTCCAGATCACTTATGCATTCTTCTGTGTCAGTCTGCTTTTCATTCCTTCTAGTGTTTTATTTTCAGTTATTGAATTCTTTATTTCTGATTGAGTCTTTTTTTATATTCTTTGTTCCTTATTAACATTCTCACTGTGTTTTATCTATTGTTTTCCTTAATTCAGTTAACATTCTCTATACAGTCAGCAAAAACAAGACTGGGAACTGACTGTGGCTCAGATCATGAACTCCTTATTGCCAATTCAGACTTAAATTGAAGAAAGTAGGGAAAACCACTAGAGCATTCAGCTATGACCTAAATCAAATCCCTTATGATTATACAGTGGAAGTGACAAATAGATTCAAGGGATTAGATCTGATAGAATGTCTGACAAACTATGGACGGAGGTTCGTGACATTGTACAGGAGACAGGGATCAAGACCATCCCCAAGAAAAAGAAATGCAAACAAGCAAGATGGCTGTCTGAGGAGGCATTACAAATAGTTGTGAAAAGAAGAGAAGCAAAAAGCAAAGGAGAAAAGGGAAGATATACTCATTCGAAAGCAGAGTTCCAAAGAATAGCAAGGAGAGATAAGAAAGCCTTCCTCAGTGATCAGTGCAAAGAAATAGAGGAAAACAATAGAATGAGAAAGACTAGAGATCTCTTCAAGAAAATTAGAGATACCAAGGGAACATTTCATGCAAAGATGGGCACAATAAAGGAAAGAAATGGTATGGACCTAACAGAAGCAGAAGATATTAAGAAGAGGTGGCAAGAATATACAGAAGAATGATACAAAAAAGATCTTCATGATCCAGATAATCATGATGGTATGATCACTCACCTAGAGCAGGACATCCAGGAATGCAAAGTCAAGTGGGCCTTAGAAAGCATCACTACAAATAAAGCTAGTGGAGGTGATGGAATTTCACTTGAGCTATTTCAAATCCTAAAAGCTGATGCTGTGAAAGTGCTGCACTCAATATGCCAGCAAATTTGGAAAACTCAGCAGTGGCCACAGGACTGAAAAGGGTCAGTTTTCATTCCAATGTCAAAGAAAGGCAATGCCAAAGAATGCTCAAACTACCACACAATTGAGCTCATCTCACATGCTAGTAAAATAATGCTTAAAATTCTCCAGCCAGGCTTCAAAAGTACGTGAACTGTGAACTTCCAGATGTTCAAGCTGGTTTTAGAAAAGGCAGAGGATCCAGAAATCAAATTTCCAACATCTGTTGGATTATGGAAAAAATACGAGAGTTCCAGAAAAACATCTACTTCTGCTTTATTGACTATGCCAAAGCCTTTGACTGTGTGGATCACAACAAACTATGGAAAATTCTTAAAGTGATGGGAATACCAGACCACCTGACCTACCTCCTGAGAAATCTGTATGCAGGTCAGGAAGCAACAGTTAGAGCTGAACACGGAAGAACACACTGGTTCCAAATCAGGAAAGGAGTATGTCAAGGCTGTATATTGTCACCCTGCTTATTTAACTTATATGCAGAGTGCATCATGAGAAACGCTTGGCTGGATGAAGCACAATCCAGAATCAAGATTGCTGGGAGAAATATTAATAACCTCAGCTATGCAGATGACACAACCCTATGGCACAAAGTGAAGAACTAAAGAGCCTCTTGATGAAAGTGAAAGAGGAGAGTGAAAAAGTTGGCTTAAAACTCAGCATTCAGAAAACTAAGATCATGGCATCTGGTCCCATCACTTCATAGCAAATAAATGGGGAAACACAGTGGAAACAGTGACAATTTTATTTTTGGGGGCTCCAAAATCACTGCAGATGGTGACTGCAGCCATGAAACTAAAAGACGCTTGTCCTTGGAAGAAAAGTTATGAGCAACCTAGACAGCATATTAAAAAGCAGAGACATTACTTTGTCAACAAAGGTCCATCTAGTCAAGGCTAAGATTTTTCTAGTAGTCATGGATGGATGTGAGAGTTGGACTATAAAGAAAACTGAGTGCCGAAGAATTGATGCTTTTGAACTGTGGTGTTGGAGAAGACTCTTGAGAGTCCCTTGGACTGCAAGGAGATCCAACCAGTCTATCCGAAAGGAAGTCAGTGATGAATATACATTGGAAGGACTGATGCTGAAGCTGAAACTCCAATACTTTGGCCACCTGATGTGAAAAACTGACTCATTTGACATGAAACAATGGCAAAAACCACTACAATATTATAAAGTAATTAGCCTCCAACTGATAAAAATAAATGGAAAAAAAATTTTTTAATAAAAAAATAAAAAAAGAACTGACTTATTTGAAAAGGCCCTGATGCTGGGAAAGATTGAAGGTGGGAGGAGAAGGGGACGATGGAGGATGAGATGGTTGGATGGCATCACAGACTCAATGGACATGAGTTTGAGTAAGCTCTGGGAGTTGGTGATGGACAGGGAGGTCTGGCGTGCTGCAGTCCATGGGGTCACAAAGACTCGGACATGACTGAGCGACTGAACTGAACTGGCCCGACCTGAATTATGTATTTTCAGTGGTTTTTTTTCTTACTGTTTCAATTACGAGTAGTTCCTTTGCTTTATTATTTTCCTTAACTTTCTTTGCCTCTATGAATTTAAATGAAACAGTTATCTATTCCAGTCTGGAAGAGGTGTTCATATATGGAAACATCCCTATGCAAACTGTGTATGCCTAATGCCTTTGGAGAGAGAGCAGATTTGACGTGGACATAAGCGAGGTCTTTCCTCACATTGTGCTGGTAGCTAATATGTTGGTAGCTATTACGTTGATATGAGGCTGGAGGCGGAGGGGCTAGAGCTGTAGTTGGGTGTGGGTTGGGACTTTCCTTCCACTCAGTGGCCATCACTGCCGTCCAAGTAGCTGGAGTAGAAGCCCTGTGGGTTGGACCTGAGCTGGCTCTGTTCCCTTTAGGTGTCTGCTTTCCCCTTTCCCAGCACTGGGACTTTTGCCCCAGAGGTGGTAATTGCTGAAGAAGGGAAGTCCATGTGGGCCCCCTCAGCTCATTTTTGCCACAGACAGAAGTCTGAGTTGTTTCTAATGTGCTGCCTGTGCAGGTGCCAGCGATTATTTCTCTCTAACTGCTTAGATGCAGCCTCAGGTCCAAGTTCCACTTGTCCCTCACTG
Source organism: Muntiacus reevesi (assembly GCF_963930625.1). NCBI lineage: Eukaryota > Metazoa > Chordata > Mammalia > Artiodactyla > Cervidae > Muntiacus > Muntiacus reevesi. The sequence continues at coordinate 12,447,186 of NC_089271.1, read as the reverse complement.
CTGACCACTTCCCCCAGTCTGTGACATGGCTGCCCTTTTGTGGAGCTGCAGGGCAAGGCAGGAGGGGCCAGTGTGGACTGTTTGTGTATCGGGGTTAGCTGTGGTGGAGTAGCCGCCCTCAGAGTTCTGGGCTGCTTCTGATGTGATGCTTGAGTAAGTGCCAAAAATAGTTACTGATGCCTCACCCAGACTTTGCCCCAGGACTAGGTCATTTCTGTATCCCATGGCCGAGCTTTTCCCCCAGCTGTGGCAGCCCTAGATCCCATACCACACTCTGACGTGTAATAAGCTTTGCTGGAGCAAACACCAAGGCAGTTGTGGGAAACTTGATTGCCTCTGGAGCAGTCCTCTCACCATCTTCTCTGCCCTGCCCCAGGGGCAAGCCAGTGCACCAGCACTCCTCAGGAGCAGAGACCAGGCTTCCCACAGACCTCCTGTTAGTCCCAGTGTCCTCCAAGCAGCCAAGAGGGCTCATCAACTGTGTATGACCCCAGGACTGGGGCGTCCAGTCTGTGGTTTTCAGTGCTCACTCCCCAAAGCTGGTGTTTGTTCATGTAATCTCTCTTTTCCCCTGAGAGCCCTTCCAGGGTCACGGGTCCTGACTCGATTGTTTTTCTCCCCTTCCTACTCGATTCCATATGTATCTTTCTTACAGCCTTGCTTGTACAAGTCTTTATGCTAGTTTCCAGTTAGTTTTCAATGAGTATTGTTCCACATGCAAATGTATTTTTGATGTATTTATGGCAAGAGGTGACTTCCATGTCCTCCTACTCTACCATCTTGATTAATCTCCTTTTTAGCAACAGTTCTGACCATGATGTAAAATCACAATGGTTAATAAGAATGAATAACAAATTTATAAAATCTCAAGCTCCCATTTTGAAATCAATAACTATTCTTTTTGTATCAATGAGTTTTTGGAGGCTAAATATCTTATGTTTTGACATTATCTGTTTGCAGTGTACCACCAATACTTTAACTATCTATTAAATTGTACAATATATTTCTGTGTCCTAAGGTTAAATGGCATGGCATACAGTGATGGCAATAACTAATAAATAATGGAAAATAAACAAATGAACCTGTTTGGGAGGAGGCACAGAGTGGATTAAAATTTCTGTTAGGCAGTATTGATATGTGATTATATAGCTGAAAAAAAAAAGCTGTTACCATTTCTGACATCTGTATTCCAGTAGAAATATGACATAGGTGTTTTGTACTATTTGTTACCCTATAAAGTAAAAAAGTATCAGAGACAGATCTATTCCTTTCTCTATTAGCATACAATATCTAATATTTATCTTTGGAGGCATGAAACTTGAAAAATTAGTATAAGTATTTTCCCACTATTCAACCAAACTCCATTAAAGCCACAGAACTCTTCCATATGTCATCTTATCTTCCAACACAGGCGATAATGTGGAACATGATATAACATTTCTTATCATGTCAGTTGCAGCACAACTAAACATAAGCCCAAGCTAGCAAAAATAGAGGATTACATCTCAGTTACTTTCTGGAACTGGGTTTTGTAGTAAGTGCTAAACCAGTATGAGTTATATTAAATTGAACTCACAGTCCTGGAAAATTGAGGCTAATGACTCAATGTACTCAGTGAAAGGGGGAAATATACACAGGAACATTCTGAGGTGCTGAGGCATTTCACAAGCAGGATGTTTATCATTATTTTCCTGAGCAATATTGACAAATGCAGACAGCCACTGTTACATAAAAATAGATTATGCAACCATTATGATTTATTATTCAAGGTACTTCAAAATGTCTTTTTGCCCCCAATATCCACTCCATACTTCTTTGTGAACCTGCCACAGTTGCCAGAATTTTTACCATCCTCAGTGACTCCACTGTTATTCTCTAGGTAACTATGTCACTCAAAATAGTAATTTTATTAGCCATTAAGGTAAATTAAGTCATAGCGAACAAACAGATATCTGATTTGCTACACCCTAATACTGCACGTTCATTTCCTGTGTACACTCATTGCATATGGCTTTTCTGTGTAAATTTGCAGTAGCTTAATTACAGTCCATGGGTTCACAGAAGAGTCGGACACAATTCAGCGACTAAACAAGAACAAATTCAATCTTTTATTACAGTAAATGACTTCACTGAGCATATGAATCACAATAGCCTCCCCAATAAATACTTGACAATACAACATAAGTTGTATCAGTCTTACTCCAATTCCTGCGAGCTTCATGCCTCATAAACAACATGAGGTCAAAAGTACTCAAGGGCTTCTGAGAATTCCGAAGCCATGTTTCTGCCTCCACTCATCCCACTTCTCTCTCAACCCTGAATCCCCTTTCCCCTAATTAATCTGATTACAAAGATTCCCCCTTGTTCTAAGAGCTCTAACGCTCTCAAACCCAGCTTTCCAATTCTCTTACTGCATTTGCATCTCCAGCAGTGCCGCACAGAAGCAAACATTTCTGTCTTCACAGAATTCTCCAGCCCGTAAGACCTTTGACAAACCTCTCAGGTCACTTGTTGTCAAGTGAGGAGATCTCTTACCTTTGGCAGAGATGCCCTGGAGCCTGAACTCTGGGTGGTCATTGTTAAGACTGTCGTTATGCCCAGTGCAACTCTGGCAGGGGCCGCATCCATGTTTATCCAAAAAGAGACCCAGGACAGAATGACTATCAACAAACTGGGGATGTACATCTGGATCAAATAATATCCCATCTGGCGTTCCAGGTGAAACTTAACCTCGATGCAGGTAAATTTTCCTGGAAACAGGAAATGATGATTTAAAAGCCAATTTGAAATTATCTTTCCTGTTCCAGCCCCCCACTTTATTTTTATTAAAAAAGAACATTAAAGATAGATTTGAAAGATTGCACAAAACACTGACCCTACATAACCAATTCAACTGTTTTCCAACTCAACCAGTAATGAAAATGACAGTGTGAGAATGAGCGATCTAAAGAGTCTTCTGGCCCAAAACCATGTGGCATATTTAATTTTAAAATCTGAGCTTGTTGCAGTGTGATTATTTAGACAGAGCTTCAGAATTTTCTAGACTGTTCAGTGGAAAGAAACTATTCAGTTTTGTGGGAGTTATAGTATGTAATATATAGCATACAACATGTAACCTACAGTCTATATGTGTAGCACACACTATATAGCATTTAATACATAACATATAATATGAAATAGTTGAAACCTAGCCTTCCTAAGCAGTGAAGTTCATGTGAGGCTCCTAAAGGATTTGGTTAATTGTATATCTCTCTTCATGTTAGCAGTAGCAAGAGAAAAATAGACATTTTTAGAAGCTGTGAATATAATCTGATCATTGTAAAATTTTCATAATCTCCTGGGTAATTACTTGAGGACATTTAGAATATACCTAGAATCTGTTTACAGTGTTGCATTGCCTCTAAAATAGAGTACATGTAAAGACATTACAACTTTTAACATACTATTAAGAGACAGATGTTCCTGCCCCTTACCACTTCTTCTTGCTCAGGAAGAAGACCTTACAATCAGATTTTAGTTATTTAATAGAAAGCATTGTTGACTTCTAAGACAAATGTTCATGGACCATTTACTCAGCAGTGACTCCTTGAGCAGTCACTGAACAAATTATCATGTCTCAATTGCTTCTCCTTGGTCAGCTTGTGTGATATGAAAGACCAGGACATTCACAGGAAAAGCCAGCGACTTTACCGGGCAGGCATAATCTTCCTGGTAACAATGCCCACTTGTTGCTATGACCTCAGATTCTCGCCTTGCACCGTGTGTCTGTCAGCACTAGTGATAGCGCATGACTCTAGAGCGAGCTGACATCCCACCAACTGATTTTCATGCATGCTGTTTAGGACTGGAGAGTGCAACAGCTGTATTTCTGGGTTTGCAAAGACCTTTTATTTCTCTCTTCCACTAAGGCAGAGTACAAATTTAAAATCGATTTATTGATTTATTTGGCCGCCTCAGGTCTTCATTGTGGCATGCAGGATCTTCGTTGTGGGATCTTTTGTTGTGGTGCATGGTCTCTTGTTGTGGCAGACAGGTTCCGGAGCACACAGGCTCAGTAGTTGTGGCGCACGGGCTTAGCTGCTCCACAGCATGTGGGATCTTAGTTCCCTGACCAGGGACCGAACCCTTGACCCCTGCATTGCAAGTGAATTCTTAACCACCGGCCCATGGAAGTCCTAAAAGTGCAAATTGATCTGAGGAGCCAATGTCAAGAGTGGATGCTGGGAGTGGGCCAAAATTTATTCATTTCTTGTACCACTTACAAGGTCTCATACATCTTTCCTCAAAGTCATTTGATAGTAGATGGTCAGCGAGAGAATAGCGCAAGATTCCCAAATCTCTTTCCTTCTCTCTCTCTTTTGGAAAAATTAACTGTCGTGCTCTCTGACCCATTCCAAGGGGTATAGGCATCTTATGTGTTGAAGGAATTTTGAGTTAAGCCCAGGACAGTTCTTTGTAACTCCACTTTCTTGATCAATATGCAGAAAATAAGGTGATAAGATATATACGCCAAGCTGCAGATGGAGCCCATTTGAGTTTAGCAGCTGAAAGGAAACTTACCAGTGTTGTAGTGCTTTGTGCAGTAGCCGAGTTCCTTCTCTTCTTTCAAAATAAACTGAGGCAGGGTCAATCCTTCAGCAACTTGAACTGGACCATCACTTAACCACTCAAATATCAGGTCATTCATTGTGTATCCAACTGGAACAAATGAATCATAGTGAAAAATTGAATGCATCTTTCCAAGAAAGCTTGAAAGTCTAGCCAGGTAAAGAAACAATCAAGGGGGTCATCTAAAGCAGACATGGTTGGCCAATTCAAGAGCATTTTTAAATAAAAGAGCTGTGATCATCATGACAACTACATGTCATTGGAGCCAAAGAAATTGAAGACAACAAGCTATTTCTGAATGATTTTTTTCTGTATAATGAGAGAATAGAATCTATAAAGTCCATTTTGCCTCTGCCTTCTTTATCCACTAAATCTTCTGAAGAACAAACAAGTAAATAAACAAATGCTTTGAATATTGTCTTTACTTGAAAGAGCTATGTCTGTGGATATCCAATAAAACAATGTAATTCATGGCACCAGGCTTAGTATTTCAAATGAAAAGCATTTTTTTTTTTTAATGAGGATGGATTCATCACAGCCCTGCTTAAAATATTTCCATTACAAACTTGGCTCCTCTCTTTGGGTCTATTACCTTTGTTTTCAGAAAGTTTATGTTCAAGTCCTTATGGTCAATCCTCAATTACTTTAGCAAGTGGGAAGGGCTGTAGGTAGGTAACCTGAGAGAAAGTTGTAGAATATGCAAATTAAGCATATTCATTTGTGCTAGTTTCTTGCTAAAGGGGCCTACTAATTATAATGCTGAATATGAAGTAAAACAGATTCTCTGTTATATAGTCATATTGTTACATGACTTTTGAACCATTCGAAGTAAGATTATTATCAGTTTAGTAAACCAAAGTCAGCTCTTAGTCTCCAAGCTCCTGCTAACTAGGTTGTTATATCAAGTACTTCTGGATCTTTTTGCACCCTGGAAATGAAGAGTTCTCTCACCTCTTCCTTTATTTGTGATATGAACTCTAAAAGGAGAGTGAGGCAGACAAGGGTTATTATGTGAGGTTTTGGCTAGCCAGTAACCTCAGCATGTTTATTAAGGTTATAGATTCTTATTCTTGTTTACTGAAAGGTAATGACTCACCAAAGCTACCCAGAAATCAATTGCAAAATTAATTGGAATCTACTTTCCTCTTTCTTTGGACTACCTTTTCCATTCAAAGCCAGAAATTAAAAACAAGCAAGGAGTCACAAAGAGGGCTTTGTACAAGCATTGATGGTCCACAAAGAGAGTGGTCAACCCTGTCTCTTCTACATCAGTGCTGTATGAGGACTTCTTGGATATCTCCATCAAATACTAGAGGCTTGCCAAGCACCCTTTTCTTGCTGACCGCTACAATAGTCCTTGTCAGTCACTTGGAAGCTGCAGCTTGGGGTCCGTCAAATTGAAGAGGAAAAAATGTGGGGAAGGAGGGTAGAATATGAGGGTAGAAAAGTAAAGGACACTTCCCACCCTTCACAGTCAAACTTAGTGGTAAACACATCACTGCTTCTTTGATTTCATTACTTCTAGATCCTGAAAGCACCAAGCATATTTACTAATTGGAGTTTTTAAGCCTTGAAGGGGGCTTCCTTAGTAGCTCAGCTGGTAAAGAATCTGCCTGCAATGTGGGAGACCTGAGTACGATCCCTGGGTTGGTAAGATCCCCTGGAGAAAGGAATGGCTACCCACTCCAGTATTCTGCCCTGGAGAATTCCATGGACTGTATAGTCCGTGGGGTTGCAAAGAGTCGGACACGACTAAGCCTTGGAGGAACCTCGGATGATAGCTGTGGTTGCTGCTTTATAGAAAAACTAAATAATAGGTTGAGGCAGGGGAGAGTTTGGAGCAGTAGAGAAGACACAAAGAAGGAATCATTACGTAAGAAAAAGTTTTTCTTAACCATCTTCTGAAGAGAAGGGGCAATGGGGAAAAAAATGAATACATAAAGCCTATTGTAAATCAGAAATTCTCATTTTATCTCTGACAACCTCTTCAAACAAAGATGTTTCATTATTTTGTTTATTTTTGTAGGAAGTTTCAAGGGAAATCTACAATGATTTTAAATGATCAGAAGAAATCCCTGTCACCGCCTATTTTTAAATAATAGTTGATGTGTCTTTTTGCATTTATTATTTTTCTAAACCAAGAAGTTAAAAGTATTTTCTTGCCCCTGCCTCATTAAATCTCCTAACATCCCTGTAGGTCAGTAGCACTTATTATTCTCTGCATTTTACAAACAGAGCAACTGACAGAGCAAACCAGAGAAAAATCTCATGTCTGCTGACTGAAAATTCCATTACCTTGGAGGCATCAGCAACTTATGGCACATGTTAAAGATTTCAGTGGCATCAGAGCCAGGACATAAAGAGCACACAGTAGTGGCATTTCTCTAGCTCCTTCACCTTGTCTTTGTATGTCCGTGGCCCATCTAAGGGAGATCCTTTTATTCCATGTCATCTCAATGCCCCTCATTTTTACATCCTCTTCTGACTAAGGCCCCTGTATCTTGTCCTCAAATCAATGATCCCTTCCTGCTAAAATTCCTTTGGAGTGAAGGTCTATACAAGCACAAGATGGAAGGAAATACAATTTTCTGACTAGAGAGTGATTCATTATAGAGGTTAAATGACTAATAATCTTAATTTTCCCAGGAGACATTTTCATTTCAAAGAAAAGCTTACTGAATCAGGCTTGTTTTTTGATGAAGGGCAAGTTATTTGGCTTTTTACTTTGAAAAATGGTCTTTGTGCTCTTGGGTATAAGACACGCACACACACTTTTACTTGTCCTTCCCTTAGGACCTTGGGAATTGTTAAATAGGTATAGATGGACTCTTATGGGTTTTTTTTTTTTTCTCCTTAACGACATACTGAAAAGAACCAGGGCATTGCTTAAAACAGGCAGGTGGTTATCTCAGTCGTAGTGACTTACAACTCTCCAGCTGCATTGTACAAGTCTGGACATCCATTGGAAAATTCTTCAAGTCCATGGGACAGGATAAGGTCAAGGTGAGCCTTACCAAAGAAAAGAAAATTGAAAACAAGTTTTTAATTTGTGAGATCTGATTCTTGAGAAGCAAACCAAAAATATATTTGGTATTAAGCAGAGTGACACTGATACAGAGGATGAACTCTCAGTTCTCACTCAGGACAATGTTTTCTAATTTTCAAATGAGCAGTAGCCTTTGGTAAATTTTTTAAATGCTATAGAATTTTGCGGTAACCCCTTACTCTCCATTTCCCATCTTCCAGTCTCTGACTGTCACCTCCCCAGTAGCACTGGTCTGAAGTTTATTCTAGAATCAAGAAGAGGTTTCTGGGGGGAAGGGATAGTTAGGGATTTTGTGAAGGTCATGTACACACTGCTGTGTTAAAAATGGATAAGCAACAAAGACCTATTATATAGCACACAGAACTCTGCTCAATATTATGTGCCAGCCTGGATAGGACGGGGGGTTTGGGAGAGAATGGCTAAATGTATATGTATGGCTGAGTCCCTTTGCTCTTCACCTGAAACTACCGCAACATTGTTAATCAGCTATACCCCAATTACAATACTAAAATTTAAAGTTACAAAAATAAATAAATACATAATTTAAGTGATTAAATAAATAAAGAAGAGCATTGAGAAATACTGTAATAGGAAAGTGGGCTCTTATGCACACTGATGTCCAAAAGATGTAAAATTTATCGTGCTTTGAAGTTGGACAGGTGGGCTTTGCTTCAAGGACAAAAAATGATGTAATAAGCATAATTGGTTGTGGCAAGTATTGGCTCTCCTTGCATCAAATGGGCAAATGCTTCACTATCTTTTCATTTGTTAACTACATGGACAGGTCAATTGTATATTGTAGCATTCATTCTAGAGTTTTCACAAATCTGGAGCAAGTAATTCTGGATCTAAAAAGCCATTTGAGGATCGTAACTTGTACATAGTCTTCACTTCTCTGCATCCTTGAGGGACTACTGTGTTTCCCTTTCCTTAACTTTCTAAGCTCCAGCCACCTCTGATCAAATCTTTTTATCAGGATATCGATTAATTCACCATCTCTTTTCTACTATTTCCTTTCTCAGCCCTCAAGGAAATGCTGCACGCCTCTTGCTCTTCAGTTTTTTTATACCTCAGAGATTAAAAGAAGGAAATTAAGGTTGAGAATCAGCAGATCTGTGTTCCCTTTCAAGAACTGCCTCCAGCTGTCTCTGTCCCCAAAGCAAGACATTAAACTCGATAAACATGCATCCTTAAGAATCCACCTACAATGCGGGAGGCCTGGCTTCGATCCCTGGGTTGGGAAGATCCCCTGGAGAAGGGAAAGGCTACCCACTCCAATATTCTGGCCTAGAAAATTCCATGGATTGTATAGGCCACGAGGTCACAAAGAATTGGACACAGCTGAGTGACTTTCACTTCACTATCAAATGATGAGGTAGAATCAAATGATGCTTATTGCCACTTAGCTATAATGCTAGAATCCATGTTATTCTGAAGTTCACTGTTCCAAGTTTCTGTTCGTTTTCTCTCAAATATCTCTTCTATCCATAGACCCCTTTGATTCTTGCACTGTTACCTAAACTCTTCCTTTCTGTCATGCTCTCCCTTCCTGGTTCCCTTTTCTTTCCTTTCTCAGCTTTATATTATACCTATTCAATGCAAAACAAAATAATAATAATAAAAAAGAGTGGCCCAGTTATTTTAAAGAAAGAAAAGATTTGGGATTTGAAGTGAGATTAGACAAAGAATCCATGCTGACAATCTTCAAAATCATTAAAATATAACAATGACAGGGAAAAGCAAGAAACAAAAACAGTACAGTGTACTCCCAATCATGTAAAAATGTTTTCAATATTAGAAGTGAACACAGCACTATATTAAGAGTAGTTATTTTTGGTTGGCGGGATGATTCATGCTATTTTTTTTAACTCTTTATTCATTCTGTGTTATCTATATTGACAAGTATAGGCTATTTGAAGATGATCAACTTTATGTGTTAAGCATGCCTTTCTTCAAACAATAGCTGAAAGGTAAAATTATTAAATTATATTTTACTCAGTAATGTTTTGCTATTACTGTAATGATAGTAATATATTATTATATTATAGTATATATTATATACCATATAATATATATAGTATACTATATACTATACTATATACTATATAGTATAATATATATAGTATACATTAGTATATTATATATAGTAATATATTATTATATATAGTAATATATTATTATTGTTAAAATTTTGCCACAAACATACAGTATTTCACCTTCATTGCTAAATAAATTACCTACCTTCTGTGAGCTATTCTCAGAACACAAATACCAGATATCTAAAGGAAAAGCAATAGTTTTGAGTTCTAAATATCCAAGTTAAAATAACATTTTAGACAGGAAAAATGATTTTTGTCAGTTGTGGAGTTCATTTACATATATCAATATAAATATAGTTAAATATATTTAAATTTCTTCCTAGCATAAAGACTTTGTTTTTTTGAGGTTTTATTTTATTGAGATCAATGCTATGAACTCTTCAACGTAAATGAAGAGTAAAAGAATCAAAATGAAAATCTCTAGTAATCAGAAATTTTTAAAAAATTGACACTTTATTAAGGGAGGGGAATTTCAAAAGGATCTGTGGGTTTAAAATTGTCATTAACACAGTAAGAATCTATTTCTTAAAATTTTTTACAGAGGAAATATTTTCATCAAACAAAAATATGTCTATCATATAAAAATAACCAGAGGGCATGTGCATAGTTTAATTGAATCAAAACCAGAAAACCTGGAAATTTCATTGTGATTTTGAAAAGTTTACTTTTGAGAAATTAGAAACTGATAGCAGAAATAAATAGTTTTAAAACATGCAACAAGGAAATCAGTGGTATTTTGTTTGCTGTTGGAAGCAACCCAATTTTAATATTCTTAATCATAGGTTTGCTTAATTGGATTCTTTTATGAACTTTTCACATTTATTTAAGGAAAAAAGCTTCAGACATGATATTTCTGGCTTTGTGGCAGATATAACAATCCTACAGAGTTCTTGGGGTCAAAACTATTAACACCATGGAAAAGCCGCACTGAGAGAAATTCCCAAAGAGCATGAAATTTTCTGAGTCTCAGTCTCAGCTGAGAACTGTGTGTGTATTTCCTTCCTTCCTTATTTGTTTTTCTATTTCCCTTTCTAGATAGGTTTTATATGGGAACTCAATGGGTGTCAATAACAAGGAGGCGAGTTAACAGCTCCCCACTTTACTAAATCATGTCACCATCTGAGCAAATGGGAAGTGATTGGAAAGATCTAATAAGTTCTTTCATGGACCACAGAGCCTATAATTTATGATGTCTAGTTTACCACACATCTGCAGGCCTAAAACACAGACTTGCATTTTACTTAGTTTTTTTTCTTTTTCACTGAAGTATATGTTAAACACAGTAAAAATATACAAATCGTAAGTTACAGCATGATACCTTTTTTACATCTATACCCAACTGTTTAACAAGCACCAAGATCCAGACTTAGAATATTCCCATCACCCCAGAACACTCCCTTGTGCTCTCTTCTCAGTCAAGAACCTTCCAAAGTAACCACTATTGATTTTTAAAAGCTATCTTTAAATTTAAAAACATGGGTTTGGGAGAAAAGTGAGCTTGATATTATTTTGTACAGAGATACAGAGTGAAGTGAAAGTCACTCAGTCATGTCCAACTATTTGCGACACCATGGACTATACCATCCATGGAATTCTCCAGGCCAGAATACTGGAGTAGGTAACCTTTCCCTTCTCCAGCGGATCTTCCCAACTTAGGGATCGAACCGAGGTCTCCCGCATTGCAGGCAGATTCTTTACCAGCTGAACCACAGGGAAGCCCAAGAATACTGGAGTGGGTAGCCTATCCCTTCTCCAGTGGGTCTTCCCAACCCAGGGATTGAACTGGGGTCTCCTGCATTGCAGGCAGATTATTTACCAACTGAGCTATAAGGGAAGCCCAAGAGATGTAGAAATTGCACCAAATAAGACTGGCACATATGACATATACCAAAATGTGGCCAATCTTTTATCTCCTTTACTCTGGCTCTCCATCTTTTTTTCCATGAAAGTGAAAGTCACTCAGTCATGTCTGACTCTTTGCGACCTCATGGAGTATACAGTCCATGGAATTCTCCAGGCTAGATTACTGTAATGGGTAGCCTTTCCCTTCTCCAGGGGATCTTCCCAACCCAGGAATCGAACCCAGGTCTCCCACATTGCAGGCGGATTCTTTACCAGCTGAGCCATCAGGGAAACCCAAGAATACTGGAGTGGATAGCCTATCCCTTCTCCAGCGGATCTTCCCGACCCATTTGATTTTTCTTAAAGAACTCATTTACTGAAGCATTATCACACATCCCCCTCTGTTATTGTGAAGACATGCAAGCATTCAGAGCACCCCTGCTCCTGTTTGCCCAAGAGAAAGAATAAAGTTCCCTTATAGAGACCCTGCTTGTTTATACAGAGTGAGAAGGCTGAGTGAACATTTCTGTTTTGAAAGCAAAAGGATAAGACAAAGCATAGGAAATCAGCTTCCCCCATTCCATTCCTTACTACTTTCCTATTTAGTTCACCTTGCTCATCATACCAGCTTAGGTTTATATCTTACTTAAAGTTTAAATGACTGGTAGATGCAGACATTGTAAACCATGTTAATATTACAGTTTTTTAAATCAAATGCATTTTTTAAATTTACTTATTTCTCTCCTACGCAAGGTTCTTCCCTTATGCAAGAACCACAAAGGCTACAAGTTTCCCTTTTTATAATCTAAAATAATGCCTTTAACATAGTAGGTATTCAGTAAACATTTGTTGAACAAATGAATGAATCAGCATCCTCAAGGTCTGTGGGAGAATGTAAGGCTTTTATTCAGCAGAAAAGGGAAAACACAAAGGATTTAGATGAGAAGGAGGGTCATCAGAGCCCATGTCGTTCAGGTGCTCAGTCATGTCTGACTCTTTGCCACCCCATGGACTGCAGCAAGTCAGACTTCCCTGTCCTTCATCATCTCTTGGAGTTTGCTGAACTCATCCATTGAGTTGGTGATGCCATCCAACCATCTCGTCCTCTATTATCCCCTTCTGCCTCTCAGGAGGCAGGTAAGGTGGTCTGGTATTCCTATCTGTTGAAGAACTTTCCACAGTTTGTTGTGAAGTCAACAAACTTTGACTTTGTAAAGTCAAAGGCTTTAGCATAGTCAATGAAGCAGAAGTAGATTTTTTTCCCTGGAATTCTCTTGCTTTTTGTATGATCCAACAGATGTTGGCAATTTGATCTCTGATTCCTCTGCCTTTTCTAAATCCAGCTTGAACATCTGGGAGTTTTTGGTTCACTTACTGTTGAAGCCTAGCTTGCAGAATTTTGATCATTACTTTGCTGGTGTGTGAGATGAGTGCAATTGTATGGTGGTTTGAACATTCTTTGGCATGCCTTTCTTTGGGACTAGAATGAAAACTGACCTGTTCCAGTCCTGTGGCCACTGCTGAGTTTTCCAAATTTGCTGGCATATTGAGTGCAGCACTTTAGCAGTATCATCTTTTAGGATTTGAAATAGCTCAGCTGGAATCCCATCACCTCCACTAGCTTTGTTCATTGTGATGCTTCCTAAGGCCCACTTGACTTCACACTCCATGATGTCTGGCTCCAGGTGAGTGATCACACCATCATGGTTATCTGGGTCTTTAAGATCTTTTTTGTATAGTTCTTCTGTGTATTCTTGCCACTTCTTCTTAATATCTTCTGCTTCTGTTAGGTCCATACCATTTCTGTCCTTTATTATGCCCATCTTCACATGAAATATTCCCTTGGTGTCTCTAATTTCCTTGAAGAGCTCTCTAGTCTTTCCCATTCTATTGTTTTCCTCTATTTCTTTGCATTGATTGCTGAGGAAGGCTTTCTTATCTCTCCTGCTATTCTTTGGAACTCAGCATTCAGATGGGTATATGTTTCCTTTTCTCCTTTGCCTTTCACTTCTCTTTTTTTCTCAGCTATTTGTAAGGCCTCCTCAGACAGCCCTTTAGCCTGTTTGCATTTCTTTTTCTTGGTTATGGTTTTGATCACTGCCTCCTGTATAATGTCACAAACCTCTGTTCATAGTTCTTCAGGCACTCTATCTATCAGATCTAATCCCTTGAATCTATTTGTCACTTCCACTGTATAATCGTAATTATACAGTGTAAAATCATAATTATACATAATTGTTATAATTGTACATATGTGTAATTGTAATTATATGTATAAGAACACTCCAGAGCCCATGGGGTGTTGCCAAATTCCAAGACTGGCAAAGGAAGCCAGAAAGCTTGCCTGGGCCCTCTCTGTAAGTTGCTAGCATTTCTAGTGGGAACTAGAAATAAGGCAAACCAAATGGAAAGAAAGCCAGAAAGCCATGTCCACCTGTCCTGTAGCCTTGATCAGGTAGCTGGGTCCATGGCCAGGACTGTTCTCATTTTGCTAGAAGCATGCATGTTAATCAGTTTATAATTTCATGGTGGACAGAAGGTTCCTTGACTTGTAAAGCAACTGCTCATTCATAAAGAATTCCATGTAAGTGGAAGAGCCTTCCCAGTAAAAGATTCTTGAGGGAAGAAAAAGCCATTTGAAGAGAAAACGAATTTTCAGATGGAATTGCAAATTGTCATGAGAGATCTTCTTGCCTAAAGAAAAGATTTCCAACATTCAAAGAGAGTTAATTCTGATATAGTAGTCTGTCTTGTTTGGAAAGAAAGGGTAAAGGGAGGCTTTTGTGTTTTAGGAAAAGCAAGAGTCTCAGGCATATTCCGGCCATTCCTCTCTCAGGGACCATGCTTAGCACACTCTGTGTAGCATATGCAAACCTTCAGTGTACATGGAAATAGCAGAGGGGATAGAACCTATGTTCTTTTAGGATTAAGATGCTTAATAAGGAAAAATAAAACTTCAAGTGATTTCGATAGTATTGATAATCATTCTGTGAGCACCTGCTTCAGGTCAAGTGCTCTCATTATTTTGCAGTCATGGAGTACTATCCCAGGAGGCAGAGAGAATTCTCTCTGTTTTTGAGATAAGCACATTGGAGCTCAGAGAGGTTAAGCCATTTCCCCAAAGTCACAAAAACAGTAAGCAACCAAAGTTAGATTTGAACCCAACTTTAATTGATGTCAAAGTTTGTTTATTATTTTCTGCTCTACAATGTTCCTTCTTAGAAAAAGAATCTGTTGCTAGTTTATCATCCTCTTTTGTCTGTGAAGCTAGCAGAATAGGTTGTAGACACCTTGGTTGTCTTCATATTTTCTGCAGTTATTCAGGCTTCCCATGACTTTTCCTTTTAAAAACTCCTCTAGCCTCCCCTGGTCACCTCCTAGAGTAGAAACATCATTGACTGTGGATCCAGGGGCCTGGGCGGTGGACCAGGCTTATAGAGAAAGAGCAGTTTGACCTGATTCCTGAGCCTCATTCCTTACCCACAACTCCATCCTGCTCAAAATTTCTATGATTCTAAACTGCAAGTGAAGGTGACCAGCATAAAAATTTCCTCTTATAGGTGAATTTCCACTCTTGAATGAGATGAAAGCCTTAAGTTTAAATAATAATGCTTCTTAAAATTAGAACTTTCTGGCAGTCTGGGTATATATTTGTTGCCCCCGTAGGGTTTTGTCATACCACATCCTAGGACACTATTCACTCTTGCTCCTAAAATGTTAAGGACAGCCTTACTGTACAGTATAGGTCGTGTAGGTCTCTTGACTCTTTCCTCTCAGGTACTTGGAAACTTCTGAACCATGTGACATTCTAATGCCAGGGAGATTTGACATGATGCATCATGTATTAAACAAGAGTGTCCTTCTTAAGTGAAATTAGCCTGGAGCAAGTTAGAAGTCAAGTTAGACATGCATCATTTATATAACCCACAAATATGGGGAGATGGAGGGAAGGAGTTAGAGTGGTCATTGGATTAAAAGATACCATTAGGCTAGTTGTCTGATCAGAGTCTTCTTTAGAACAGTGGGTTTCAAACTCTGGTCGATGTAGTTATCATCTGAGGGGCTTGGTAGGAATGCAGATTCCCAGGCCCTCCTGAGAAATAGCTCAGTTAATGCTGGGCTGATCTTGTGGAGCACATTTTAAGAAGCTCTACTTCAGTATGTCCCAAGGAGGACTTCAGTTACTGTCCATATGATGGACTAAGAGGAGAACATTTTGAAAGAGAAATAGGCAGGGATTTAGAAAGAGGTCTGTGGTTTTTTCAGTGGCATCAGCACTCTCTTTGGAAAATAAGACTTTCTACTCGAAACCTTGTCTGGACAATTGGGCTCAAGAAGACTTCTAAGTGACTGGATCAGGGGTAGTGAGACAGTAAGAGAGATTAGTCATGAACCTCAGTCACCAGGGAGAGGCATGCTGCTAAGGGCAAGGCAGAATACACAAGGTCAATTCATTGGCAACCAAGAATATGGTAGGTATGGCTAGAAAAAAACTGGGGTAGCTGCTGAGAAGAGTGGAAGGTGCAGCAGAGAAGAACCCAAACCAGATGCTTGTTAACACACACAAGTGTGCAAAAGTAGGTAGTGGGACTCTACTCAGGGCAGTAGCAGTGTATCAGAGTGCTATCTCTGGTCTCTGACTAGAAAATCTAATATCCCCAAGAGTCACTGAGAAATTTTAAAGAAAGTTGGGGTGGTGACTGCAACATTCACTGGATGATCCCCAACTAAAGATTTATAAAAACCCCTGGTACTGGTCAGGGATGAGGACAGAGCATGGAGGGAGACCAGCTCCATGTCTTTAGTCAGGAGGGATTCATGTTAAACAGAACTCCATCTGCGGTATAATCTAGTATATCCATTCAGCAATTTTTGGCAAGCATTTATTGGGCATCATGCTTATCAGACACTTAAAATAACAGTTTCTTTGAAGGGATAATAGTTTATATTACTAATGTATTAATATATATGTGTGTATATATGTATTCTTTTTATGGAGTCTATTCCAATAGTCTATTCCAATATTGCTCATCTTTTTAAAGTTGTTTTCAAATTCTCATTTAAAGAATGTTCCAGGTTATGTAAATCAGACATAGCTGAACTCAGTCAACTAAAAGGCTTTTCATTACTCCCTTTCATTACACTGACTGGGTAGAGTGGATAACCTACCTTACAGATATAAACCCTGAGAGGGTCCTTTGGGTCTGTCAGGGAAGTATGACTTACAATAATTATTTGATTCTGAATTAAAACTCAAGGTACCCACAAAAGGATCCTTGTCCACAGAGAACAAAAATAAATCGGTCCAAGTTTGGCTAGGCAGGCAAGGCATGAAGTTTTTAATCATCTTCTGAAAGCTCTGTAATGCAATGGCCACTTTGACCTTGCTCATCATGTGAAGCGTAGAGACGGTCTTGCTCATTCCAGCCCTAAGCCGTTCCCCTGGTCCCCAGGCAGGCGCAGATGTGGCATTGCCTGGTAAGACTGTTTATATAAGTAGAGGTTGAAAAGTCATGGTGTGGAAATTATTAGGATTCTGGAAAGATTCCAGGGCATGGTCCTGATCAAACTCCTCCCAACTCTTATCCCTGGGATGGGAAGTTCTGCTGGAGAAGGGAATGGCAACCCACTCAAGTATTCTTGCCTGGAGAATCCCATGGACTGAGGAGCCTGGTGGGCTACAGTCCATGGGGTCCCAAAGAGTCAGACATGACTGAGCTACTAACACTTTCATAATGGAATAATAGACATTTAGCTAAAGGCTTCCTTGACTATTAAGATGAAAATCTAGGGCGAGAGTATTGTTTCAAGTACTGTTAGTCATTTCCTCCTTTGTGTATATGAGTTGAGAGGTTCTCAGGTTCCTTACCAATATCCCCAAGAGCAGACTTTGATATTAAGAGTATCAAATGGAGGGATGAAGCTAGATGGATAACAGGGCTCAAAACCATGTGGCTAGGACACTGGTGAGAAATAATTTCTTCAATTTTATCTAAGATTGAAACTAAACCCAAGGTTGGTAGTAAGCTTTGCTATTAGTCTATCCTTTTAGTTAATTCCAAATAAGTGTAAGACCTGTTTCTCCATGTTGACCTTGGGTTTTGCAGGGAGTGAATGGCAACAGTGCTGGTTCATCAGCTATTCTGCTCCTCTCCCCTGACTAAAATACCAGTAGCTGACTAGTAAGGTCTATGTTTACCAAACATAAAGGCATCACAGAAAATACCCATATGCATTCAGCAATGCTAGCTGGGAAGGACAAAAATACAATATCTGCTCCCATCTGTGCCTTGTCCCTTCGGAAAATGTGCACACATATGGTGGGCCCATGTTAATTAAGTCCAAATATGGATTGGATTCAACTTGGAGAGCAGCAGATAAATCTGCAGCTAAAACTTTTCCAAATGCTCTGATGCTTGCTAAACGAAAATGTTTTCAAGGTGTTGAATAGGAGAGGGCTACAATGAACACCATCAGAAAGAAGAGCTCAGATGATCAAAGATTCAAATCACCAATTCTGTCCACATTTTAGTTGCATTTTAAATTTCAGTCATTTAACAGCTAATATTTATTTATACACCAAATATTCATGAAAATAAAATGTTACTAATCTGCACATTAAAATAATGAGAACTAACTTGTCCATGGTTACTGTATTGTCTGAGTTCACAGCTATTTAATGGTGATGCTGAGTTGAAAAAAGAGGGAATAGCATTATATAGCAATTCTCTTACTGTTTTATTTGACATTATTTTACTTTTGGGAAAAAATAAGAAGAACTGCCAATGTGATTTTAAGAAAACCAAAGTAACTTTTATCTGCTGACAGCGGAGAGCAAAATTGTGTTACTTGGCTAGCATTTTCCTGCGTTACAACTTCAGTTGTAGTAACTGATGCAAAGTTGTTGGCCACTGTTTCTCCACGGCTAAGGTTGAAGAGAGACTGACGTATTGGTCAGATGGAAAGATAGTCCATTCTTGATTAGACAACACTTTGAAACCGAGTACAGTTCCTTAGTTGACTCTTAAGCAGCTAACATAGGAGCCTGCTGACTTCTGAGGCTGGACAATATTTTCCCATTTTAAAATGGGAATGTCCTTCCTTTGGGTTATGTACTATGAGAATGCACTAAAGCAATCTGTGTGTCTCGTGAGCATCGTGGTAATATTGTGTGTGTTTATTTTGGGATTAATGCCATCCAGGAAGCCTTTGAAAAGCAGCACTATGGACCAGGCAGAAGCCCACATCAACATAAGTTGAGCAGGCTCACCAGGACCTCTGAATTTCCTTTGATTTCCTGTCATAAGAAAATGCAGGTGATGAATAATGGCATACTAACCCTTGAACTCTACTGGTTCAAATCTACTAGGTG
The DNA here is from genome assembly GCF_963930625.1 of Muntiacus reevesi. Classification (NCBI taxonomy): domain Eukaryota; kingdom Metazoa; phylum Chordata; class Mammalia; order Artiodactyla; family Cervidae; genus Muntiacus; species Muntiacus reevesi. The sequence continues at coordinate 12,428,219 of NC_089271.1, read as the reverse complement.
ATTTCCTTCAGTCTACATATCCAGATGATATTTATCTCAGTCAACCATCTTTGTATAATTGTCTGAAAGTATATAAACCCATAATTCATGAACACATTCTAAAATAATATCTCTTGGATACTCCTGCTGGTTGAATCAGAGAGTATGCATGATCTAATTTGCGATTGGGAAATTTCTCAGTAGGGAGTTTAGTATTAAGTATTAGTCTCTGTGCAAACTATATGTTGAATATAAGGCTGCCTCTTAAACTGCAAGTAGTCTAACCTTCCCTACCCCACTCCAAAGTCAGGTTCCTCTCCTCAGAAGTTAGATATTCAGTTTGGGAGAAGAAGGTTCAAAGATCCAAAAGTAGTTTGAGATAGGCCTCACAATTCAGAATCTCCTATTGCTGTCTCCCAAGCCCTAAGGAATATGAAGAACCCACTCATTTTTCCTCATCCCAAAGGAACCTTGTAGTTAGGGAAGGAAGAGATCATTTTGAAAATTAGTATATACTTAAGACAGAGCCTCAGACTTCCTCTAATCTCCTGGTTCAATCTCATTTTATAGTAAGGAAAGTGAGACTCAGAATGATAAACTGATGGGCTTAGAGAGGCTAGTCTTTGAGCCTAGAGGATACAGTAAATGATGGAAGGAAGTGTGGTGCTCCTGTGCCCTAAGCTACCTTCTTGGTATTCTGTTCTTTGCAGCATCACTTTCAGAGCAAACTCTAATGAATATTAATGCAGTGGAAAGTTACCTCCAAAAGAAGAATAACCTACCGGTTGCTATTGCTAGTCCAATCAGGTAAACAGTCAAGGACACGTGGTCATGCCACCTGCCTTGTATTTCATTGCATAATTCCTCTTTTCCTTCAAACAAAGGTAAGATCCTCACTCTGTTGTGTTTGAACCAGTATTACACCCTTAAGTGTATGTGTATTTCTGAACCCAATCAGGAGTGAAATTTCTCGTGTTGTAAGAGAATCTGTCAGGTACAGAACATACTTTCTAGACTTTAATGCTTCTACCCTCAGCTGCACCTTTTTTGAGGCCCTCTCTCCAAAAGTGCACCCTCTGCACCACTTAGCTCAGTTTCCTGCTGAAGCCACCAGTGTATATGCATACCAGTGCCTCCCAGCCTCCTAACCTTGCTTGCCTCTAGGAAGAAGGGAATCGTGGTTTCCATGGTATTTTCCAGCATTTCTCTGAAGCCTCACTGCTTAATTCCAATGTGGGCGCTTATGTTACAGTCATTAATTACTGCATTAAGTCAAGTCACAAAACTAATGAGGATTTGGACACAGAGTTGGAAAATGAGAATGTAATTTTGCCTGGATCATAGGATATAAAGATAAACATGGTCCAAATATGCACAGAGAGAAGAAATCACAGCTTTGCATAGCTGCCTTCTAATAGAAAATATGGGCTTATGTGTCTCATCAAAATTGAGAGTAAGATAATCAAAGTATCACCATTGGCAACATTTAGGCAGGTCTTAGTTCGCTGTGCATTCCATTTTCAGCTCTGACATCTAAATAAAGATGTTCTTTTTTTCCTGTGCGATAACAATCATTCTATAACTGAAGTTAGAATCTTTGAAGTTCTTGCATCAGGCCATAGGATGAGTCAAGAATATGAGGCGATGTTAGAAAAGCTGACCTTTCTTGTGTGTGGATAAAGACAGGTCATTAGACAGGATTATTTGAGGAGCACGGTTGGATACTTGTCTAGAAATCTACACTTCACCTACTCTCATTGCTGCCTGTAATCTGTCATCAGAGAGAGAGAGAGAGAAGGCATGCCAGTCCCCAAGAGTTCTCCATGACAACTCAGATACTACTGGGATGGTGGGACACTGAATCCTCAACACCTGGATTTATGACTTGAATCAAAAGGAATTAACAAGGAAATCACCTCTAACACCATAAAGGAGTAAGTTTCAGGTCAGATTAAGTTGATGAGGAGGGTGACATGGGTACTGTTGTGGAGGAACACTCGCAGAACTATTTATTGTTTGGAGAACTCCTTGCAGTTGGCAGATAGCATAAGACCCCCAGCTACTTGATCAGTCAAGGAAGAAGACAGTGAAGGCAAACAGTAATGTCCAGAAATCGTGGGGATCTATCCTGGTCAGTTTACTCTTTGACTTACAGACTGGGACAGAAAGCACAATCGTGAAATTACAAGAAAATACCAAGGGCCCCAGAGTGGAGGGCAATGCCATTTTTGACTATCTATGCATATAGCATATAGTGTATTCTACCAAAGCTCTTAAGCAAATCATCTCTTTTTCAAAGCTGAGGAAATAGAGGTTCAGAGGGAGAACAAATTTTCCCTAGGTCACACAGTTAGTTCTGAGGCCAGAGACCCTAGCTCAAGGCTATTTGACTCTAAAAGCCTTGTTGACTATAGTATCAGAAGGTACCAAGATAGCATTCAATATCATAAAGTTCAGAGTAGGGGCCTCAAACTGTGCAGCAAACTGAAAACTGCAACATGAAGAACCTCTTGGTGCTGATTTTACACACTGTAAAATTAAACCAGCAACATAATATTGGTGACCAAACATGTCCACTAACTCTGGTGTGGTGAAAATTTATGAAAGCAAAATCAGTGATGTAATCCCTCCATCCTTATAAAAATGGTAGCCATTTGTTTATCATGTTAACAAATATAGGAAAAAGAGACTGATTTAAGTTGTAGCAAATATGATTTAAGTTATATAAGGAAGAATTTCTGGAGGTTTCCCTGGTGATCCAGTGGTTAAGAATCTGCCTTCCGATACAGGATGCATGAGTTCGATCCCTGGTTGGGGAACTAAGATCCCACATGCCACAGGACAACTTAAGTCCACGCACCACAACTAGAGAAGCCCACCGTCCAAACTACTGAGCCCATGTGCTCTAGAGCCCATGGTAAGCAGCTCGAAAAAGCCTATACACTGCAAGAAAGACCCAGCACAGACAAAAATAATAAATAAATTAAAAAATAATAATTTATGCACAATATTAGAGTAACATATAAAATCTGCTTCTTTGATGGTCCTTAAAAATCGAATAGGGCTTCCCTGGTGGCTCAGAGGGTAAAGCGTCTGCCTGCAATGTGGGAGACCCGAGTTCAATCCCTGGGTTCGGAAGATCCCCTGGAGAAGGAAACGGCACCCCACTCCAGTACTCTTGCCTGGAGAATCCCATGGATGGAGGAGCCTGGTGGGCTACAGTCCATGGGGTCACAAAGAGTCGGACACGACTGAGCACTCCACAAGTTCCCTGAAGGTAAGGAGTTTACTTAATAACTGTTTTGTGTTGTCATTTAGTTACTAAGTCGTGTCTGACTCTTTGCAACCCCATGGACTGTAGCCCGCCAGGCTCCTCTGTCCGTGGAATTCTCCAGGTAAGAATACTGGAGTGGGTTGCTATTTCCTTCTCCAGGATCCCGGGATAGTAAATTTTTTCAGAAAGTAGATATGCTATATAAACTATACATGCTACATAAAACTATCAAATGAGCTTCCTATTTGAAAGGCTTCCCAGGTGGCTCAGTGATAAAGAATCCACCTGCCAATCCAGGATACACAAGAGTCTCAGGCTCAATCCTGGGTGGGGAAGATCCCCTGGAGTGGAAAATGGCAGCCCACTCTAGTATTCGTGCCTGTAAGATCCCATGGACAGAGGAGCCTGGCGGGCTACAGTCCATGGGGTCGCAAAGAGTCAGACATGACTGAGCACAAACACAAAATCAAAACTGTGGCATCTTGAATTTAAACAGTCTTTTTGGTCATTTGTGAAATTGGAAGATACTTTACATTCACATCTTAAATCTTGCCTCTTTCCTCTAATAGTCCTTTGAAAAGTGAGTCCCCCAAAGATTTGTTCCAAAACCATGTCTTTTGAATCATATTTGTTTGTGTCTTTAAATTGGAATTGGAGTAAATGAAGAATTAATGTGAGGTAGGAGATGATAGCTCTGAAACAGATGTCAGAGCTTTGACTGTTGTCTGAGCTTTCCTATTTATGGGCTCCATCATTTTAACTCATTTAACTTTTGAAAGAAGTCACTTCCTTATCAGTAAAACAAGAATATTTTGCAAGGTAATATCTTCAAATAAAAAAAATCCTATGCATCTATAAAAGTCAGCATTCTAGCAGAAAATTCTTAGAAGCAATGAGAAGGAAGGGAAGAAAACAGATATTAGCAAAGACATTGTGGACATTTGAGACCAGCCGCTTCTCTTTAAAAATGCTCACCCTCTCCTTTTTTCTTTCATATTGCACACCATATGCTATGATATCCTAACTTCTACTACAATTTACTATACTTGATTCAGTAAATATTATTTGAGCAATAATATGTATGATACTCGAGGCTCACTTCTTTATTTCACTATGGATTTTGGCCTTTTTAAGTAATATAAATTTAGAATTTGAGTGTCTCTGAAGGGACTGTACAAAGGAAGATGTGTGTCCTTGTTTACATTTTGGTCAAGAATGGTCAGTACTTAATGGGGTAAGTCAACAGAAAAGCTTCAAAACGGGGTAAGATCAAACATGTCAGGGAAGTGAATAATTAAAAAATAGAAATCAGAGGTTAAGTAGACAGAAACAAATTTGACACTTGTTCGCCAACAGAAACTATGTCCTGCATCACTGTATATATTGCTTAAATTTTACTCAGGTACTCCAGGTATTTGAATCTGCAGGACACATGGATTTCTGGTCTACTGTCACTCCCTTTTTTAAACTTTTGTCTTCTGACTAATAGATATATTACATTGTGGGAAGTGTGATCTTGCTTGTTATAAAGTCAGTGGCTGCATAGTTCTCTTTGTGTTTTGTTTGACCATCAAAGCCTTGGGCTTTGGTCTCCATGCAGAGTTAATTCTACCTCTGTTCCTACAAAATTAAGAAAGTGTAGAATTTTTCCTGGATGCAGCGCTTCTATCCATATGCTTTAGGTTTCAGGAAAATTCAAATACGAAGCATAACCATAGGACATTATTTTTTTTTTTAATGTGGACCAATGTTGAAGTAATTATTAGAATGTGTCAGGTGGAGGCAATTCTTGAGTTTATCTTTGGTGCTTCTGTTGTATCCCTTCCTTGTATCTTTCTTAACTCTCTTTGTACTATCTGATTTTTCCTCTCAGGCATCCAACATGCTCGTTTCACTATTCTTCACAGACATTAAACCTACTATCTGAAAGAAAATCTCGTGTCAGTTCTTTATAGTTTAGTGTGAATCAAGGACAACATGTTCCCTCTCCTGCGGGCATTTGCATTGTAAACCTGAGAATTGAGAGAAAGTCTTTCCTAATGGAATGTCAGTGAGGACTTTCCAGCACCTTTTAGACATCAGAGACTGATCTTTAAACTTGAGTTGGACCTGTAGCTGAGCATGTATTAGCACTAATTCCTCCTTACCCTCTAGTTAAGATGGGCCAAGTGACTCAAATAAACAGGAGTGTAGGTGCCAACCCCCAAATTCTAACAATATTTGAGTCACAGAGTTCGTTTGCAGAATTAGAGCCACTTTTCTTTCCCTTGGTCCTATTTATTCCTGCTACTTAAATTATCTTATGTGTGCCTGCCTTGTTAGGCTGGAGCCCTTCCAGTGCAGAGACCACGTGTTACTCAGCTCTGGATCTCTAGGCCCGGCACGGTGTCTGGCTCACTGAAAACCCTTCCTGGCAAATAATTAGATTCCTGCAGTTCAGATCTGCCAAGAGCCATGTTTCCTTCAAATTGTATGCCCAGTTCTCTTACACCAAGGGTCTTTCCCCTCATTTCATAGACTACCCACCATGAAGGAAAAGCTGAAACTAGTCTGTCACAGGACAAACTCCACCCAACCCCAAACAATTGTTGGGGGTATTTCAGAGCCTATTGGGAAGCAGAGATGGAAGAATTGCCTCTGGATCTAGTCTGATGAACATTATATTCTTCATGGTTCTAGAATGCAAGGGCTTTATAGAACAGAAGGAAAAGAAAGCTAGTTTTATTTCAGCAGTGCATGATGCCAGGTATTTACTAGAGCAAATGCCACCCAAGGCCCAGAGGGTTAGCTGGAGCAGCTGATACTCTCTGCTGCTTTTTATAACTCTCCTTCCCAGCACCATGCTCTATGTATGTCCCGTTTCATCAGGTCACATCAACTTAGGTCGTGCCCAATACTGCATCTTATCCCAAATGCATCACTGTGTGGAATATTCTGTTTCCTTAAAAAAATTATGAAAGTAAAGATAAATTCCTTAAAAATAAAGTAGGGGAAGTCTCCCTGATTCTTTGTGAAAGCAGTGACTTTGCCAGTTTTTACAAATGAGCAGCCTCTTTCCTTCCAAAAGACATTGCAGCTATCCACTATCAGCAAGCTGTGAAATTGCTAGGTTAAGAATGGAATGTACAGTCCAGAACCAAATTGTATATAGAGTTGTGAAATACAGTTTTGGTGGTGGTGAGTGGTAAGTCTGCAAACTTGTGAAAACCATTTGCAAAGATACTTGCTGTCCACTTTGTTTTTTGGTAGTAAGATTAGAGAGAAAGGGGGTTCTATAAATGATCTTTAAAATGCCAATATTTATTCAATATATTTGATATCTCTCATATACAATACACAGTCTTGGCCATTTGGGAGGGGATATAAAAGATGGAAAATCCAAATATCTTGACTTTAAAGGACTTATTATTTAGAAAGAATGTTAATTTTAAAATACAAAGAGCCATCATGTCATTTATTGAGAACATACCATGCGTGTCAGGAACTGTGGCAAGTATTTTTATATACTCTATATCAGCGGTTGGCAATCTGTGACCAAAGGGCTAAATCTAGTCTATCATCTGTTTTTGTAAATAAAGTTTTACTGAAACACAGCCACTTCTATTTATTTGAGTATTTCCTGTGACTGTTTTGTACTATAATGGCAGAGTTGAGTAGCTGTGAGAGTGTTGAAACAGTCTGACCTGCAAAACTAAAATAGTTTCTATCTGCCCCTTATAGAAAATATTTGCTGACCTTTGCTGTATATAATTCATTCTCACAAGAATACTCAGAGATACAGTGTTTCCCATTTTCCAATTAAGGTAACTGAAGGTATAACTTATGTAACTTAGCAAGTGGCAAAGCATGGATTTAATTCTAGATTTATCTGGTTCCAAAAATCTATGTTCTTATGCTATATTTGTATATAGAAGTGGCCAAAATATGGGGTAGGAAGAAGTCAGAGCCTTATAGATTCACAGAGAAACTATTATTAGGGTTCACAAAAGAGAGATTATTTTGATCATAGGGTGATAAAGATTCTGGAAAAGATTATATTTGAATACAGAAGTCAAAATGCATCTGAGGAATTTTCTGTCCCAAGCTCAAGCCCAAGAAAAGTTAACAGATGAAGGTCAGATGTTTAGTTAGAAGTAGAGCTGAGATTAGAACTAGTTTTCCATTCACTGAGCTCTAAGTATGCCGTCAGTGACCATACTGAACCATTGAATCTTTGTGTGTGTGTGTGGTTAAATGCCATAGGATGGCATAATTATTTGAAATGAAATGTATGTTGAATGAAACATACAAAAACTTGTATGTTTTACTCAGTAGTAATTGAACTAAATGGCCTGCACTTCCTTTATTGAATCAATCAAAAAACATATTTGTGCAGACATTTATAGGATACCACCACCTAACCAACATCCTACCAAATATATTTTGGTTGTGGAAGATTACACTTCTGAGACAATGAGAACCACTGGCATGCTCAATGACTTTAATTTAAAACAATAAACAAGAGACCACGAAGGATAATATTCATATCCATCTTGCCCTGCAGAATCAGGTGGCTCTAGGCCAGGAGGAAAATGGAGAAGGGAGCAGAGGGTAGCTGAAGGGAGCTTACCTGATACTGTAGAGTACTTTGCCATTTTTTGAAATGCGAAGTAATTTGTTGTCAGTGGTAACATCATGGAAGTTGGCCCCCTTCTCATTGGCAAAGAACAAATCTGGTTTCCAAATGGAGTCCAGCATCGATGGGTCCAGGTCCAGAGAATCATCAGGGTACTCGCTATATGCCAACCGTGAATCGTTCCACTGTTGTCTCAGAAAAATATTCACTCGGTAGTCCTACAGAAACGCCATGCATAAGAGTTATCTATCAACCACTCTGACATATTTTCCCCTCACTCTTCTCCCTGATTTGATGTGTGCCATGTTGGTATCTGAATAAACCCGACTGTGTATATCTTGGTCAAAATAAACCACTCAGTTCTATTAGGAGTGGGGACAGACGGGAGAAAGAAAGAAGATTCAACCAAATCAAAACACTAATGGAACAAGCTGAGTTGGTTGACTTTTTATTTAATCATTCTGGGTGGAAAGAATTTGCCTGCAATGCAGGAGATATGAGTTTGATCCCTGGGTCAGGAATATCCCCTGGAGAAGGAAATGGCAACCCACTCCAGTATTCTTGCCTGGGAAATCCCACAGACAGAGAAACCTGGTGGGCTACAGTCCATGGGGTTGCAAAGTCAGACACGACTTAGCGACTAAACAACAAATAACCACCATCCAATTTTGCTGCAGAAAAAGATAGTGGTAAGTATAGCAGTCAGTCTGTGATGGCAGATTGTCAAATAAAACTGATTTATTTTACAAATCAGAAATGACATGATCTCTGTTTTCAATCTTCTCAGATGCTTTGGGCAGAAGAAAAGTCACTCTGTAATTTTGTAAGTGGAAACCTTATTATAAAACTCTGATATGTTGGGCCAGTATTTTTTAAATTCATCAACATAAATATTAAGATGTTTCATGTTGACAAGATAATTCCCTTACAGCTACTTACTTTTGAAACTCTTAAATATTTTATCATTTCTCTGAGTGGGTTGTATATACGGTAGTCGACTTGATGCTTCATCAAAACAGAAATCTCTTTCATGTTTTCCTAATCTGAGCACCTTTTGAGAAAAGTGTCCCTCCCCGTGGAAACTCAGATACACCCTGTCATTCCCACTTGGCCTGGAAATTTTCTTCTGTGCTAATGAATCAGCGTGAAGCAGTAACTTCTCTTCAGAGGAGTTTTACTTAAAGGCCTTTAGGTTCAAGGAAATCGTTGCTTCGCTTGACAAAGCACACCCAATAGAGGCTTCAACAGTATTCCCTAGTCAAGCGGGACTACGGTTCAGAGCGAACAGTTGTCCACATCTGCCACCTGTGGGCTTTTAGGGTGATATATACGCATCCCATCTTACTCTGCCTTTTCCATCTTCATTTGCTTTGTCTCTACATCTTTGTTTTGGCATCTGGATCTTGGGTCATTGCTTACTTTTCTGTAACGGCGACCAACATGTCCTAGTTTGCCTAAGGACTTTTCCAATTTAGCCTCAGAAGTCCGACATTCAGGGAACCCACTCAGGCATAGGCAAAACTTGGATGGTCGGTTTTTCTATCAGAAAAATGGAGACCACCTCAGGATGGTCTGTTTTGGTTAATCCCTTTAGAGCCAAAAGAAAAATCGAAACTAGATTGTAAAGATCAGGGTGGATAAAAGAGCATCAATCCAGTTCCTTCTCCTTAATCACTAAACTCTCCAAATTTCCATGACTTTTCCCCATAATACAGCCATTTGACAATCAGGCTGGTAGAGTATTTTGGAAATGGCAGTTCTTAGAAAGAGTGCCCCATGTGGGTTTAAAGAATGCTAATAATCAAATAGTTACTAACTTCTGGAAATCAGTCATCAAAGCCTAGCTCCTTAGGAAAAGCTGAAATATATTTTTAATAATGACTGTATGTTTCTCTATTGTACAACATAAGGACTTTTTGACTTGGAAAATTTTATCAGCTAATTTTTATTGGGGATTATTGGACAGAGGGACTTGGCAGGCTACAGTCCATAGGGTCGCAAAGAGTCGGACACGACTGAGCAACTTCATTTTACTTGATACCAGGCCTGCAAAGCAAATTCCCAGACCTGAGAGGGTGCTGTTGTGGGCCCAGGGAAGCTTCCATTCCATTCTATTTGCTCATTGGCTATCCCCTCCCTTCAAGAGTGAACCAAGAGAATGGCAAAATCTTAAAAGTTCTCCCCATCACATATTTTGCATTTTTGAAATTATCCAAAGGAATCAGAGGATAGTAACTGGAAGGAGATGACCACTTAGTGTTTCATTGGCAACAGGAGTTACTGGAAGCTTTGGAGTTTTGTGTGAGTAAAGAATGGAAATGCGTGATTTGTGGAAAACAAAACAGGGGCTGTTGAAAATAAAATAATCCAATTTGCATATAAATAGGTACTAGATAGACCAACGGTGATATTTTCTAAAGATTTCCTGAAGGAAAAAAAATGCAGTGTCTCCACTATGTGACAACTACCCCTTTTATTTGCCTTAGGGTGTGAACCAATTATCCTTAATAAAATTTTTTTTGTGAGGGTTTATGAGATTGGTTCAGTAGGAGGTAGGAGAGAAGAGGATGTCATCTCTTAGTCAATTCTGGAGGTAGAAAAATTCTAAGTATAGGAAGTAATGATAACTGGAAATAACAGAGATGAATGAGTTAAATTTCTTAGGCCATGGAGAGACCCCTACCCCGGAAGGAAACAGAAAGAGAGAGGCCATGAAAAGTCAGAGAGTGAGCGTTCAGCAACAAAATCACCAGGAGAACATCACTGTAATCCTCCTTTGAACCTGAGAATGATTTAAATATGCATTTTGAGAGATTCCAGAGAATATTACATTAGTGATATAAAATATGAAACATTGACTTTAAAAAAAACTCGCTATAAATTTCCACAGCTAATGTACATCTTTTAAAAAAGTCTTTCCCACAAGTTTTCTTCTCCAGTGTTTCCTACTTTGCTATTTTGAATTTTCTTCCAATATCAGAACTTTAAAAAAGAGCACTGAATCTATCTTATCACAATAGACCCACTAACTGTCTAAGAGTTAATTTAAAATAAATTAATTAACCTGTCCATAAGCAAGGATAAGTGGAAGAGTTAGAGGAGAAAATATATTTTATGCCATAGTGACAGGAATTATATGAAATAAGACTTTTATTAGATCTTTTGGAAGTATTTTTTCTTTATAATGTATAGGAATTAAAATTTTCCTTAATTTTGTTCGTGATGGTAATACATTATTCCAGAATAAATGGCAACCCTTAAAACTTTAAAGAATAGAAAAGAACACCCAAGGATATAGAGAAGTAGATAGCCAAAGAAAAGATCTTCCAGGGCTGTGTCCACTATCATTTTCAATGTAGGGTACAAATTTGACATATGATTTATCCATGCATTGCCTCTGTTTATTTACAAATAGGTTTATTCTCTCAAGATATTCCAAACCACCGGAGATGGTTATATTGCTCTGTAGCCTTTCTTTGTCTTTATTTTTGCTTCTAGGTTCAATGAAATATTAAAGGAGAAGTAAATATTGAGAAACATGCTTAAGTGCAGACTGAATTTTCTTTTATACTGCCTTGTCTCTCCAGAGATAGATTCTACTTCAAATAAATGATATATCTCCTTGTATTAAAATTTGTTTTTCTATGATTGACTCCCTGGGTACTAGATTAGATAATGGAAACATTTAAATTAAAAAAGTATGTGTATGTATATCTATATATATTTATTTTTGTGTGTGCATGTCTGTATGTATGTAAATGCATACATATATCTTTTATTTTTCAAAGCCATGTGTAAATCATAGAATCTTTATATATTCTTAACACAGGTAATACGGGTACTTATATTCCATACTATTACTTCACATCAAATTTAGAATTTCTAAAATTTTACTTTTTTGGTACCTTCTAATTCTATGCCCATGCCACAGAGATTGTTTCCTTAAATTGAATTATTTTGTTATATTTAGTCTAGCATTTGTACTTGGGGATTGCCACTCTATCTCATCTGCATTCATATTAAACTTCACTTCTTCTCTCTTTTTATTTTATATGTATATATTTTTCAGTCTAATTATGTCATAAAATTTTCAAAGATATGCTTTGTGGATTTTTCACAGACCTATAGGGCAGTTTGGTTTTAACTTCTAGCTACACTGCAGTAATGTTTTCATCATCTTGAGTTTGTGCTAGCTTTGAATATGGAAAGTTAGCTTTGAATTTGAAATTATGGGAGGAACAGTTGCTTTATGATGAATTCAGGTTTTAACATTGCATTTTTAATTTAGAGACCAAAGTCACCTTGTATCTTAGATTAACAAAATGTTAGGTTGATTCTTGGTTCTCCCTTAAGAATTTAGAAATAAAGAATGTAGGTACCTGCTATTCCAGGTAAGTTAGCATATCTTTATGAGTTGCTTATGCGACTGTAGAATGAAAAGGACCCTGTAACGTCATTCCAGCAGTTAGAGCAACCACACATTCTCCTAAGGGACTATCTACATAAATCTTATCCAGTGCTTTGGGAACATGATTTCAGTTTAGAGGTAAAACAACTCTTAAAACCCTGTGGCAGTAACCAGCAGAGGATGTGGAATTTGGGGAAGTTTCTGGGGAGCTGGAATCATATTCTAGAGATACTCTCTAAGTAGACACATTTTGTACACTTTCAGCTCTTTCTACCCCCTCCCTGCTGCTGCGATCTATTTCCTGCTGCTTTGGCATGGGGAATGTTCTAGCACTCACAGGTTCAAGTCACATTTTGTTCACCCACATCCTTCCAGGCCGTTATTTGGAAGGTTTGGGGAGACTGTCTCTTCTCCATTTTCTGATGGCCCAACCTTGGGGACAGCTGGATGCAGATGGCATGCAAATATTCTTGACCTTTACTGGCTCTATCAGTATTCCTGAACTATGCCTTTGTGTTAGGAAGGAAGGGCTTGCAAATACACCCCTCATCCTGTAAATTAACTTGCCATCACTAGCTAAAGAAAAAGGGGAAAGAAAGAAAAGGAAATGGTAAACTGACATTCCGAAACTAAATTATAACCTGTCTCATCATACACCCCTTTCTGGTCTAATGAGTCTTTTGGAATCATAAAAAAAAAATTTTGTCCCACTGAATAGTCTTAACACAGGGTCAGCTAGTAATGACCATCAACAGATCCCTGTGACTTTTAATGAACAGAAGTATATATTTTGAAATAATGTGTATGACCATAATGATCCATAAAAATATTCCTTAGAATAACACAAATATATTGTCCTGTGAGCGCACATCTTCAACACTAATATACTAAAGAGTAAGAGGCAATATGAGTCCCTATGTGAGCCTGTTCTTTGCAGGGAGTAAGTAACAACAGTAATTTACTGGGATTTCATCAAGCATAGTAGGATACACTGGACAGCACCAAGAGAAAGTCATGCTGAGTTCTTAAAACAAATACTTATTGCCTCTTATTTAGAAACAAACATCCAAACTAAATTCTTCAATAATACTGCCAAGAGTTGTGGGATAAGAGTGGGATATGAGAGAAATCAACATGTTTAGAAACTCAAAATTCTGATAAATTCTTGGGGAAAAAAATCATTCCAGAAAACATAGGGAAAGCAAAACTATTATTCTCCCTCCATTCATAGCACTAATCAACATCCTCAGTAACTACATACATTACTGTGCATAAAAGCTAATAGTCTGATGTCTTGTCAACTAAAGGATTCAAGGAAGAATTGGGTTCTGTTTAATTTTTTGACCATTTTTTGAGCCATATTTTGTGAGTATATTCATGAGTGGTAGAGTCTCAGGGTTTTGGGAAGGGAAACTTGGGCTGTGATGACACTCTCTGGGTGCATCAGGTAGATACCTAGGCAGAGCCTAAAAGATCTGGAAAGATAAGATCTTTTCAAGGTGAAGCAATTCTCATATTCTTATGATCACCTGCATAATGTCTGTTTAAATAATGATGCCTTACATCCCAAAATTGACAATCTATGGCCTGTGGGCCAAATTTGGCCACAATCTGTGTTTATAAGTAAAGTTTTTTTTTTCTGGAGTATAGCCATACCCATTTCCTTACTATTGTTTATGGCTGCTTTTATGCTGAAAGGGTGGGATTAAGTAGTAGTGACAAAAATTGTCTGGTCCTCAAAGTCTTAAGTATTTACTGTCTGGTGTTTTTGAGAATGTTTGCTAGTCTCTACCCTACATGACATGAGAATTTATTCTTTGACTTAAGCGTGGTAGAGTTTCAAAAATTTTTTTTAGTTTCACACAAGAGCCATAATTGAAGAAAATAAAGATACTTTTTAAAAGCCAAATTCAGTTTATTATTACATCAGAAGCTAAGAAGTAAAATAAAAGAAGCATATAGGCATCATTCTTCTGATCATGCGATTTAATACATCTCATAGAGCAGAATAGACAGGCCATTGGTATTACGCTTGGGCAATGATTTCCAAGTTTTCTCATAGGAAACAAGGCAAAGGACACTTTAGTAAGTGACCAAGAAGCACCTAGGCAGCACATTTATTAAATACCTTCAGTAGCTCTTAAAGACACAGGAAAACAAGGATATCCATAGTTATCATTTTCATCTCCTTAAATGTTTAGCTTTATCTTGCATTAATGAACATTGAAGAGGTTTATATTTACATTTTTGATTGAGGGTAAGATGCAATGAGGAAATTTAATCAAAGCAACTTAGGGGTCTAATTAATGCAATCAGCATTAGGTCGTGCAAGTATTGTCATTGAATGCCATCGTGTAAAGCTGGTGATAGTGATTTGGGCAGCTGGAATGTCTACCCCTCTGTTATCAAGATAAAACCAAGAGGGGAGAGACAGACGCTGAATGCCAAGTCCAAAGCTGGAGTCTTCTTTCCATGTTGAGCTTTTCTTATGAGCTAATTAATAGTCCTATCAAAACTATCTTAGTTGAGTAAAATTCTTAATGCACTACATATGGTCAAAGTCCCAAAAGTTTCATTTCTGGACAATGCTGTGTCAGAATAGTATTAAAATGGTTGGTGGAGTTGTAGTATGTCTGGTTTGCCAGTGGAAATGAATGTTGAGGTAAATTATTCTTTTCTAACATCAAGGATATCAAGAAGTACAGTAATTTGTTAAGCACAATCCTAATAGTCTAAAAGAGAATTCATAAAGACATTGGAACACGGTTTTTTACTTCTCAATGGCACTATGCTTATTATTTCATTTCTTGAGTGTTTCTAGGACATCAGCCACCATAGTACTTAGTCAAGCTCAACTAACTGTATTTTATTTTGATCTCATCCAATAATACAGCTGTGTACTTTACATATACAGGTAGCGCTAGTGGTAAAGAACCCACCTGCCAATGCAGGAGAACTAAGAGACGCTAGTTCAGTTCCTGGGTTGGGAAGATCCCCTAGAGGAGGAAATGGCAACCCACTCCAGTATTCTTGCCTGGAAAATTCCATGGACAGAAAAGCCTGGCAGGCTATAGTCCATGGGGTTGCAAAGAGGCAGACATGACTAAAGGGACTTAATACAACAACATACTTTACATAGTCATGAAAACTAGAACTAGTCAGTGGACTTAAATTATATGGAGGCTAAGAAAATATTTCACTCAATATGTAATCTCCACACAATAGCCTAGCACTATAAGGTTACTGATCTAATAGGCTGTGTCACAGGCAACAACACCACTTTGACACCGATAAGGAGTCTTGGTGAATTTTAAAGTAGCTGAAATCTTTTTCATGTACTTGAGACATGTCTACACTTAGAATATGATGGGGTTTTGTTAGTTTTATGTTTATTTTGGGTGGGGGAGCCATGCATGTTATGTAATTCCTGTGGAGTTGGAACAACTTTCTATTGCCATCAAATTGGTGTGTGTGTGTGTGTGTGTGTGTGTGTGTGTGTGTGTGTGTGTGTATTTTAAAGTCAGCTTCTTGGCATATATCTTAAATGTAGCATGTCTGAAGCATGATTATGTTAAAGTGTCCCATTATATGAAAATATCTCCTAAACTTTGAAATTTGTATTTCTGAAACTTTGGAGATGCAAATATTTAAATATCCTTAATTATGCACCAGCTCATTACTGATAATTCTACCTAAATATAACCAAACATCAAGTGTTTCCAAAATTTCTCTGGCATGATGGATGAAAGATTATTGAATTTTAAACAAATGAATATCTGACTAATGAATTCCTAAGGTGAAAGAGTATAACTAATTGCTTTCTAGAGGTGAATGAATTTGGAAATTAGCACTCAGTAAATGTCTCACAAATGTACAACAGTGCTCTTTGATCACACATCCCATTCCTTCACACGATGGCTTCAATGCTCAGTCCCACTCACCATTGTAGTTTCTGCTATTGACCCAAAGCTGTTGATAAATATGTTGCAGGTAACATTTACAGGAGGTCCTGCAAGTTGAACAATAAATAGAAAATTTGACAGGTTGTGTTCATGGCATAATCAAGTCATGTTTTTCTCTTGCCAGTGGCATTGTAGCACTTACCATGGTGGTTTCTGTGACTGATCCAAAACTGTTGATAAAAATATTGCAAGTAACGTTTACTGGAGGACCTGCAGAACGCAATAAGAATGTTGCAATAGACATTGAAGCAAAAATACAGCCCCATCAACATCTGTGCAAATGACTAGAGATGTAAAAAAAATTAAAACGATGGTGAGATTGCAAAAAAAAAAAAAAAAAAAGAGAAAGTTTCACCCAGAGAAGTTCACAGTAATAACATTCCCACTAGCCTTTCAAATAATGACAGTTAAGCAATGATAACTTACCCTGAAGAGTTTTGGACTTGGAAAATATAAGCTGAAGACTATTAAATGGAATTCATTGTCAATAGTTGTGATCAAAATTGCCTTTTGGATGAGTGGCTTTCTTTGACCTTAGGCTCATCAACCTTGTAGATGTCAACAGTGGGTGCACATGACGATGAAATAGCCTGGCTCATAAGTTCAAATGGAGCTACATTTTGAACGGTGGATGGGTCAGGAATATCCACCTCCTTTTGTGGAATACCCTTTAAATCAATGGGTCTAGTTTGATTCTCATGATACCTCTGAATTTACCCCATTCCTTCTTTATACCCTGTGACTGCCTGAAATGATGCACAGAAGTACAAAACCAAAGAAGATTAGCTCACTTAAAGAAATAAACCCAGCAGTGTCGCTTAATGTCCAGATTGTTACATGAATAAATATAGTATAAAGCAAGGTTTCGTTTCCCTGGTGACTCAGACGGTAAAGAATCTGCCTGCAATGCAGGAGACACAAGAGACGTGGGTTTGATCCCTGGGTTGGGAAGATCCCTGGAGAAGGGAGTGACTACCCACTCCAGTATTCTTGCCTGGAAAATTCCATGGAGGTTTATTAATCCTAGATGTGCTTTGAACAAAGTGCATGCTTTTTCCTCCAGAGACACAGGGAATAATTCTCTTTTCCTCTTGCCCTTTGTTTCTCCTCCAAGCAAGTACTAACCAGCCTGCCCCTGTTTAGCTTCAGAGATCAGGTAAAATCAGGCATGTTCAAAGGGTACAGCCACAAACTCTTTGCCCTCTGACAATACGTTAATCACCTTCTGATGACCTCCAGTTTCATGTTATGCTGTGCAATATATTTATTGCCCTCATGTAGTTTCCACATAATGCTTTCTAAGATATGAATCAGTTCATATTGCCATGAACCATCTATGCGCTCGTTGCTTTCTCCTTATGGAAATTTATTTCTTTTCACTTAACAAAGGCTCAGTATCCTGGCTCAAGCTACACCCCAGTTGGCTCTGTTTGCAACAAGCAGGTAGGATCTGAACGAGGAGGAGTTTGGCTTGAAGCCTCCTTCATAGGCTGATAGTAAAACACAGCAGCAGCAACACTTGAGTGCCATGTTTTTACTTCTCAAGTCCATGTTGAGTTCTCAAAATGAAAAAAAGAAAAGGGCTCAACAGCTAATATAAATCTCCAGGCAAGGAAACTTTTGGTAAAAGAATGAACAAGGGATATGGATAAAAGAGATGTAGTAAACTGTTTTTCTTTTTAACATAACTAACTTCTCTGCTTTTAATGAGAAAATAGTGTTTTTTAAAGTGTTTTTGGAATCAGATCATAAACATCACCATATTATCAAAACATTTTTCAGCCTACATCTTTGAAATATTCCACATCTTTTTAGTTTATCCGCTTGTTATTCATCATTTGCTAAGATGACTTCTTTTCCATGGTCACTTCCTACTCTGCTTTATTTTGTTTTTCTATTTAGGTTACTTGAAAAAAAAACAGCAAAAAAAAAAAAGAGTCTCTTTCTTGGCCATAGAATTTTATTGTATAACAAATATATTTTTATGCTGGTAAGAGATAAAGTAAACAAGTAAGAGTCAAGTCACGAGAAATTGTGTGTCTTTACTTTTTTTCCTCTCTTCACAACAAGATATTTCCTTTTAGATGCTCCAATTCAGGGTGGAAAACTTTCGTGAATTGTTATATACAAGATAGAAAATGAATAATGTGGGAAAAGAAACAGGAAAGAGAGAAACATCATCTTAACAGGAGGAATTTGACAATCCAAATGTAGGTTCTCATGTACTGTAGACTATCTGATTATCTGGCCTCCCCAACTGGCTTGGAACCAATTAGAAGGCTGGGTCATACCATCATGCATCTGTTTTTATCCTTCCCAGTACATGGCAGTGTGAGTATACTGCTAGAATTCAAAATATTTTTTAAGCTACCACATATTGACACACTGTACTGAGCACATTAAAAAAGTTATCTGTTTTAATCCTCACACAAGAGGAATTGTTTTAGTGCTCCAATAAATATTTTCAGATGAGGAAACTGAGAGTTAGAGAAATTAAGTAACTTGCTTAAAGTCATGCCACAGTAATTAGAGAAGCTGAGACTCAAAGTCTTATCATTCTGATTCCAAAATCCTAAATTTTCAACCATTTTGCTGCACTAGATTCATTGCCTAATATCCTCTGACCTGCAAAACAGGGTATTTTTCATTGGTTTGTACACCTGGGATAGTTTGACCCTTTGCATCTGATCATTTCAATCTTGGCCACTGCCTTAAGAATCATTTGTATTTGAATATAAAACCTTGGAAATGAAAAAAGAAGTAACTTTCACATGCATGTATTAATAAGGAGCTCACATATATTAAAAATTTGCTGTATGCCAATAAGTGCCTTATTTCATTCTTCAATAATTACATGTTACCATGTCTCCCATTCCTAGCAAAATGCCGGGCTGGATGAAGCACAAGCTGGAATCAAGATTGCAGGGAGAAATATCAATAACCTCAAATATGCAGATGACACCACCCTGATGGCAGAAAGCAAAGAGGAACTAAAGAGCCTCTTGATGAAAGTGAAAGGGGAGAGTGAAAAAGCTGGCTTAAAACTCAACATTCAGAAAACTAAGATCATGGCATCCAATCCCATCACTCCATGGCAAATAGATGGAAAAACAATGGAAACAGTGAGAGACTTTATTTTCTTGGGCTAAATCACCACAGATGGTGATTGCAGCCATGAAATTAAAAGACTCTTGCTCCTTGGAAGAAAAGTTATGACCAACCTAGGCATCATGTTAAAAAGCAGAGACATTACTTTGCTGACAAAGGTCTGTTTAGTCAAAGCTATGGATTTTCCAGTAGTCATATATGGATGTGAGAGTTGGACTATAGAGAAAGCTAGCACTAAAGAATTGATGCTTTTGAACTGTGGCATTGGAGAAGACTCTTGAGAGCCCCTTGGACTGCAAGGAGATCCAACCAGTCTATCCTAAAGGAAATCAGTCCTGAATATTCATTGGAAGGACTGATGTTGAAGCTGAAACTCCCATACTTTGGCCACCTGATGCAAAGAACTGACTCATTGGAAAAGACCCTGATGCTGGGAAAGACTGAAGGCAGGAAGAGAAGGGGACGACAGAGGATGAGATGGTTGGATGGTATCACCGACTCAATGAACATGAGTTTGAGCAAGCTCCGGGAGCTGGTGATGGACAGGGAAGCCTGGTGTGCTGCAGTCCGTGGGGTCACAAAGGGTCGGACACGACTGAGCCACTGAACTGAATGCCTCCCATTTTATGGATGAGGAAACTGAGGCACAAAGGAAATTCATTAATTTTCCCAAGGTCACAGAGTTTGGAAGAAGCAGAAACTGCCTAACTTTAGGGACACCTTTTTTAACTAGAGGGATAAAATGCCTGAGGCCAATAAAATCACCTGGAGGATAGAAGTTACCTGAATATGGAACAATGTCTGCAAATTCTTTGTGTTGAATGATGGCATTGTTTTTCACTGTTAAAAAATAAAAAGAGTTATCCTGACATGTGCCAACACAACCTCCCATCTGTGTTTTAGCCCAATAATTTACTAAGGTGTTCTAATTAACAGTAACACATTCTTAGATGTGATCACCAGCAAATGAATGTGTTCTATAAACTGCAGAAAGAGTTAACACTACTTAAGCTCATCTAATTGGTTTATCAGCAAAGATACTCCAAAGTGAATTTGATGAGAATTTGACTGGGAAGTATTATATAAACATCTGATCACTCATATCACTTTTCTCTCCTTCCTTCCTCCCTCCTGCCCTCAACAGAACCAAAAGTTGCCTCTCTTAAAAGATCAAGAAACTTTACAAACTTCTTCTAATGGGAAAAATCTCAGTTGGCTATGATGTATAATCCTTTTACTATGCTGTTGAATTTATTTTGATACTATTTTGTTGTAGATTTTTGCATCTATATCCACAAAGGTTATTTGTCCTTAATTTTATTGTCCTGTGGTGTATTTATCTGTCTTTGGTGTCAAAGTAATTTTGGCCTTATAGAATGAGTTAGGAAGTATTCTTTTCTCTTTTATTTCTTGGAAGAGTTTGAGAAGGATTGGTGTTATTTCTTCCTTATGTGTTGTAATAATTCACCAGTGAAGCCATCTGGTCCTAAACTCTGTTGGAAGGTTTTTGATTTTTAAGTAGATTTATTTGCTTGTTATAGGTCAAAGATTTTCTATTTCATCTTGAGTCAGTTTAGGTAAATTATGTATTTCTAGGCATTTGTCCCTTTTATCTCAGTCAGTTCAGTTCAGTCGTTCAGTCGTGTCCGACTCTTTGCAACCCCATGGACTACAGCACACCAGGCTTCCCTGTCCAAAACCAACCCCTGGAGCTTGCTCAAACTCATGTCCATTGAGTCGGTGATGCCATCCAGCCATCTCATCCTCTGTCGTCCTCTTCTCCTCCTGCCTTCACTCTTTCCCAGCATCAGGGTCTTTTCCAATGAGTCAGCTCTTTGCATCAGGTGGCCAAAGTATTGGAGTTTCAGCTTCAGCATCAGTCCTTCCAATGAATATTCAGGACTGATTTCCTTTAGGATAGATGGGTTTGATCTCCCTGTGATCCAAGGGACTCTCAAGAGTCTTCTCCAACACCACAGTTCAAAAGCATCAATTCTTTGGCACTCAGCTTTCTATAGTTCAACTCTCACATCCATACACGACTGCTGGGAAAACCGTAGCCTTGAGTAGACGGACCTTTGTTGGCAAAGTAATGTCTATGCTTTTTAATATGCTGTCTACATTGATCATAACTTTTCTTCCAAGGAGCAAGTGTCTTTTAATTTCATGGCTGCAGTCACCATCTGCAGTGATTTTGGAGCCTAAAAAAATAAAGTATCTCAGTGTTTCCATTGCTTTCCCGTCTATTTGCCATGGAGTGATGGGACCAGGAGCCATGATCTTAGTTTTCAGAATGTTGAGTTTTTATTTAGGTTACCTAATTTGTTTACAATCTTCTTTTATAATTCTTTTTACTTCTGTGAGGTCAGTAGTAATGCCCCCACTTGCATTTCTGATTTTAGTCATTTGAATCTTCTTTTTTTTCTTCGTCAGTCTAGGTAAAGGTTTGTAATTTTTGTTGATCTTTTAAAAGAGCCAGATTTTAGTTGTGTTGATTCTCTAATTGCTTTTCTATTTTTTTTCTCTACTTTGCTCTTTATTATTTATTTCCTCTGCTAGCTTTGGGTTTAGTTTGCTCTTCTTTTTCTAGTTCCTCAAGATGTAATATTATGTTATTGATTTGGGATCTTTCTTCTTTTTTAGTGCAGGCATTTAGCTTAAAAATTTCCCTCTGAACACTGCTGTCAGTGTATCCCATAAGTTTTGGTATGTTGCATTTTTGTTTTCATTCTTCTTTAATTTCCCTTGTGATTTTTTCTATAACCTGTTGGTTGTATAAGAGTGTGTTATTTTCCAAATATTAGTGAATTTTCTGATTTTCTTGTTTTTAAAACTTGTTTTAAATTCTTGTGGCTGTGCCATGCAGCATGCAGAATCTGAGTACCCTGACCATTATTGAACCCATACCCCCTACAGTGAAAGTATGGAGTCTTAACCACTGGACCACCAGGGAAGTCCCTGGTTTTCCTTTTATGATTGATTTTTACCTTCATTTGACTATATTTGGAAAAGATACTTTTTATAATTTTAATCTTTTAAATTTTATTAATATTTTGTCTCCTGTTGTTGAGTGGTGTATTCTTTATATGTTTGTGAGGTCTAGTTTGTTTATAGTGTAGTTCATATTCTATATATCCATACCAATCTCTGTATTGATGTTCTATCTATTACTGAAATGCTATATTAAAGGTTCCAACTATTACTGTAAAAATATTATTTTTTCTATCAAGTTTATCAAGGTTTACTTCATTATTTTGGGATTCTGTTGTTTGGTGCGTGTATTTCTAGGACTGTAATATCATCTTGATTATTTGACTCTTTTATCAATGTATATTGTCATTCTTTGTCTCTTTTAAGAGATTTTGACTTATGTCAGCATAGCCAACGCCACTCTCTTTTGGTTACTATTTGCATAGAATATCTTTTTCCATCCTTTCACAATCAATCTACTCATGTCTTTGGATCTAAAGTGAGTCTCTTATAGACAGCATATAATTGGATCATAGTTTGTTTTATACAGTCTTCCTATCTATATCTTTTGTGTGAAAGAGTTTAGTGCATTTACATGTACAGTAATTACGTATATAAGGAATGACTTTTGCCGTTTGGTATTTGATCTCTTTATTTTACAGCATTTTTTGTTTTTCTTTTTGTCTATTGCCATCCTCTTTTGTATTTAGTTGATTTTTTCTTTTAGTAAACCATTTTGATTTTCTTTTATTTCAAAGAGATATACTTTTTAGATATTTTCTTTGTGGTTACTGTGGGGATTACATTTAACATCCTAAATTTATAACAATCTAGTTTGAATTGATACCAACTTAACTTCTATAACATACAAAACTCTACTGTTATACAGTTACATCCTCCTCCTTTTAGGTTTTTCGTGTCACAAATAATATCTTTATTTATTATATATCCAATAGCATAGAACTTTATTTCTTTATTCGGCTTCGAGTTACTGTCCAGCATCCTTGCATTTCAACCTGAAAGACTCCATTTATCATTTCCTGTAGGGCAAGTCTAGTTCTAATGAACTCTCTCAGCTTTTGTTTATCTCTGAATGTCTTAATTTATCTTTCATTGGTGAAAGATAATTTTCCTGGATATAAATTTTTAGCTACAGTTTTTTTTTCATTTCAGCACTTTAAATATATCATCCCTTGCAGTCTGGCTTCCCAGGCTTCTTCTGAATGATTGGCTAATGATTTTATTGTACATCCCATGTGAGTAATGATTTGGTTTTTTCTTGCTGTTTTAAAAATTCTCTCATTGTCTTTGGCTTTCAGTAGTTTGATTGTAAAGTTTCTCAGTGTGAATCTCTTTGGGTTTTCCTACTTGACGTGCATTGAAGATTGTGGATTTGTAGATTTCTATCTTTCATCAAATTTGAGATGCCATTATTTCTTCAAATATTCTATTCAAATATTCAAAGATCTTTCCTACCCCTCTCTCATTCTCAGAATGTGTGTGTTGGTCTGTTGGTGTCCCATTGGTCCTTTAGATTCTGTTTAGTTTTCTTCCTTCTTTTTCTTTTATGTGCCTCAAACTCAATAATTCACTTAGACCATCATCACATTCACAGAGTTTTTCTTCTCCCTGTTCAAATATATTGTTAAATTCCTTTGGTGAATTTTCCATTTCTCTTTTTTCACATTTCAGCTCCAGAACTTCTCTTAGGCTCCTTCTTATAATTTGTAGCTCTTTATTGATATTTTCATTTTACTCATACACCAATCTCCTGATTTCCTTTTATTATTTGTCCTTGTTTTCCTTTAGATCTTTAAGCATATTTAAGACAGTTGTTTTACATAATTTATCTAGTAAGTTCAGTGTCTGAACTTCCTCACGGATGTTTATTGTCCATTTATTTTTTACCTTCAAATGGGACATATTTTTTCCTGTTTTTTTGTATGCTTTGTGATTTTTGTTGATAACTAGACATTTGACTTTTATAATTGATAACTCATGGGGAGAAGGGGAAAGTAGATTCTCCCCCTTTGCCAGAGTTTGCTGGATCCTTTTGTTGTTGTTGTTGTTGAAAGCTATTATAAGCCATCCATTTGGTGACTTTCTAACACTATTTTTGCAAAGACTATGTTTCTTAACTTTTGTGTGGCCATTATAGTCTGTTTCTCAGCTTGTACTCTACTTAGAGTTTTGACGGAAATTTTCTTGAACACCAAGGGCTAAAAAAAATCAAACAAATAAACAAACAAAAAATACCTCTCCCAGTTTTTATTTATTATCTGTATTCTTGGGGCACTCCTTTGATACTTAGATAGTCTTGAACTGAATCTAGCGATCAGCCCAAGGTGAACTCTTTGGATCTGCTCAGATCCTTTCTGAGTATTCATCTTGCCCTGAGAATGCCTGTGGCTTTTTAAATTCTCCTACATGCATGGCTGATTTTGAATTTCCTGACTTCCCTAAGAAACTCTTGTCAGCTTTTGCTCTTAGGCCTTTAAATGGTCTATTGTATGTTTCAACTATAATCTTTTACTCCAGGCATCTAAATGTTTCTAGTGTTTCTTGCACTGTGTTTGATCAATACCTACTGCTTTTCTATCCTGAGTTCTACTGGGTTAGGTGGAACAAAGATGAGTACTGTCATAGGCTGAATTGTGCTTCTTCAAAATTTATATGTTGAAGTGCTAACCCCCAGTACCCCAGAATGTATGTGTATTTGGAGAGAAGGTCTTTAAAGAGGTAATTAAGGGTAAATGAGGTCATGAAGGTAGTCCCTAATCTGACATGAATGAGGTCCTTAAAAGAAGAGCAGAAAAGAGATATCAGAGATGTGTGTGCATAGAGGAAAAGCCATATGAGGACACAGTGAGGATGTAGCAATCTGCAAGCCAGGGAGAGAATCCTTGGGAGAAACCAATACCGCTATCGCATAGATCTTGGACTTCTAGCCTAAAAAATTGTGAGAAAGTCCATTTCTATTGTTTAGGTTACCTAGCCTGTGTTATTTTGTTATGACAGTCCTAGCAAACTAACACAAGCTCTTTGCATATGTCCTTCTGGTAGCACACAGACAGGTTAGAATAGATAGACAGAATAATTTGTGAATAATATTTGCTTGTTTACTTTGCCCTCTCCAGAATGAGGGATCAGGCTTCCACACTGGAAATGTAGGTTGCCACTGATTCAAAAACAAAATCACTGCTGGGGAGAGGATGGGCCAAGGACAAGTAAAGACACCACAAAACTTTCCTGCCATTTTCAAGTTAGCTTTTTCCTGATTCCATAGTTTCTTGGTTGCTATAGACTTATGACTATTTTCCAGAATTCTAACAAAATTAGTTCTGACAGTTTTTACTTACTTTTTGACGCTTCTGTGTGGGAACAAGAGCTTGGAGCTGCCTACTCTGCTGTTTTGTTGATGTCAACTTTTTCCTCCCCAAAACTTTAATGCATTCATGTGAATCATGGTGCTTCTAAAGGAGAACAAAGTATGTGTTGTTGTTTCCCAACTTTATTTGAACATAGGAGACTATGTTGTTTTTGAAATAGATCATCCTCTTTTTTTAAAAAAATTGAAGTATAGTTGATTTACAATGTTGTTTCACTTTTTGGTATACAGCAAAGTGATTCAGTTATACATATATACTGTTTTTCATATGTTTTTCCATTATGACTTGTCACAAGATATTTAATATAGTTCCCTGTGCTGTATATAGTAGCATCTTGTTGTTTATCCCTTCTCTATATGATGGTTTGCATCTGCTTATCCCAAACTTCTAATCCAACCCTCCTCCACCCCTCTTCCTCTGGCAACCCCAAGTCTGTTCTCTAAGCCATCCCCATTCATGGAGCACATTTCAAAGATAACATGCATTCTTCAAAACATAGTTCTGAAAATGTTGACATATAGTAATTTATTTATGAATTCAATTAACAAATTCTTATTGAACAGTAAGTATATTAGATGATAATAAGACTAAAGACAATTATAGAGGTATTATCAAACCCTGTGATCCTTCAAGGAGGGAATGTTTTACTGGGGGCTGCAGGGTCAGTGCCTGGGATGAGGAGGTAATGGGAGAGGAACAAAGAATCAGTAAACAAACAAACAAAAAAAAGAATCAGTAAAGATCAGCTTAACCTTTTCCAGGTATTTGCCTAAGACTCTCAATTTATGTAATGGTCCTGTAGTCTAAGAATGTAATTCAGGGATGCAAGTCACAAAGTCTGTTGTAAGCAGATTTGATAAATGTATTAATTCCTAGATGAGTTCTCTTAAAAACTCAGTGAGCTAGATGACAGGTCAGCAGCATTTTTTTTTTTTTTTTTTGGTCAAGGGCCAGATGGTAAATATTTTAGGCTTTGTGGGCCACAAGGTCTCTGTTACAATTACTCAGTTCTGTCTTTGTAGTGAAAGTAGCCATAAAGAGTATGCAAATAAATGAATGTGGCTGTGTTACTGTAAAAACTTTATTCACAAAACAGGTGATGGACTAGATTTGGCTAAGTTTGCTCCACCACTTGAGCCACCTCACATGAAGAGCCAACTCATTGGAAAAGACCCTGATACTGACAAAGATTGAGGGCAAGAGGAGAAGGAGGTGGGAGAACATGAGATGGTTAGATGGCATCACTGAGTCGATGGACATGAGTGTGAGCAAACTCTGGGAGATAGTGAAGGACAGGAAAGCCTGGAGTGCTGCAGTCCATGGAGTCACAAAGAGTCAGACATGACTTAGCAACTGAACAATAAGTTTGCTGGGCCTTCCAGTTAGACATGACTTAGCAACTGAACAATAAGTTTGCTGGGCCTTCCTCTGAACTTTTAGAGTCAGAGATTAGGAGCAACAGAAATTGTCCCAGAATTCCATAATCTTTCCATACCCGTAAGTGAGGACTGGCCATGAACATGGAGGATCATAGGGACTGTTTGTAGAACTATTTATGTGAGTAAATAGTTTTATATCATGCTTTGTGGTATGAATAAAATCCACTTTAGCAGAAAGGATGTATGGGAAATGGTATTCTTTGGGTCAGCTGCACTGTAGTGGTCCCAGATGAAAACCATCAATTTCCAGTCAGACCACTTCATTGTCACAAGAGCTAGGAGGCAGTATGGAAGAAAAGTGAGGCCAGGACAGATCATGTGGATAACAAATATTTGACTCAGCAATTATATTTAATGTGACTCAGACTTGCTCATAAAAATGAATCAATGAAAAGAGCCCTCTGTATCTTGCATATTTAAAACCTGGAACTAATTTTTATAACTTCTACCATGGTAATGAAAGGTTTATCTATTATTCATAGTGACTATATTAAAATAAGATTATATATATTCATATTGAACAAAGCTTTCTAAATTAACAATAAATACTGTTTTTAAAGCTTTGTGATGGATTCTATTTAAAAATAATCACCAGAGACACATGTTGTATGATGTCACTTATTTGTAAACTCTAAAAAAACCAATTTCATAGAAACAGAAATTAGAGTGTTGGTTACCAGAGGCTGGAGATGGGGAAATGGGGAGGTGTTGGTCAAAGGATAGACACAGTTATAAGATGAGAAAGTTCTGGGGATCTAAGGTACAGGATTAGTGGTGGTGGCTATAGTTAACAATACTGTATTATATACTTGAAAGTGCTAAGTGAGTAAATCTTAAATGTTCTCACTATAAAAAAGAAATTGTAGTTATGTGATATGATAGAGGTGTTAGCGAATACTACATGGTAATGATTTTACAATATATAAGTGTATAGCTCAACACCTTTTATACCCTAAATTTACACAGTATTATATGTCAATTTTATCTCAATAAAGCTTGAAAAAGTTTAAATGAGGGTCACTGCATAGGTAAAAAATAAGTACTAGGAAAGAGTAGAGGATCTCTGTAACACCAAAACAACTAGCCACTATTCATCAGTTTTGCCTCAGTTATGTTATTTTCCAACATCATTTTAGGGCAAAAGACTTGAAAGTCAGCATTCTTTCTGTTCTGAGATGAAAATGTTATTTTTTCTCTCTTGTCACAAATAGACAAGAATAACATTTTGATTTTGCATTTTATTCCTTTTAAATAATTTAATGTGTCCTCAAGTATCACAGTTGACTTAGTGTGGGGTCCCTGGATGGGAATGCAGTAGTAACTCTATGTGTTTGATATCTGTAGAAATTAAATTTCTTTTGGAATAAGAAGATTTTTATTTAGCAGAAAGAGTCTCGCCATTAGCTCAAGTGAAAAAGGGAGGAAATAAAGCACATAGAGAAATCAAGAAGATGTATAGTTAATGGTCAGAGACTTGTTTGAAAATAGGGAAGCAATGTTTCTTATGACAGCTTCCTGTGTTGTATGGCACTTTGATGCCCATGAAAGAGAGAGTCTTGGAGGATAAGAGAGTTGGAAAGGGACGGAATGGCTTTTCATGGTGGCACTCCCTTTGTGAGGGGTAATCTAATTCAAAGAATGGAGAAAGATTTTTTTTCTTTTAATGTCATGATATTAATTAGAAATGGTCACCCAAACTAACTCATTGCATTTTAAAAATCTTCTTGAAAATTCATGACTAATAAATTATATACTATTGATTCTTCTGCCCAACACATGGTCAAAATGATTTTATCAGTTCCACTACATTCAGCTCAGTTGCTGACATCCAGGTCTGTGCTGATTCCCACAGCCTGATGAGATAGTCTAGCAAACCATTCGCTTTGGACCAGCCTTGTTGATAAAAGGCTAGAACTGCCAGACAAAGCAATTGATTAGCAACTAAGGTAACTTGAATATAGAGAACCAAATGGCAGATTCTGTGAGTCCTTCCCACTAATGGCTACCAGTTGTCAACTGCTCTCACACAAGGATGAGTGAATGGACATATGTGCACAAAGCTCAGATCCACGTCAGAGGGCTTTGAGAATGCTGACAAGTTTCTATCTTTGCATACTGTGGATTTCTCCACAATTAAAAAAGGAGGAATAAGACAGGAGCCAATATATGAAGTATGGTAACTACCAGTCTGTCTTGTTTTTGCCACTAGCTTTGCTTATTATCACCTGTGAACTTTAAACAGAGTATAGAAACTCTCTGGGTTTGTTATTTCTGTAAAATGGGAGTAATGGTGCTTACTTTGATGTTAATTATGAGAATTAGGAGTGATTTAAGGAAAGCCCATAATAGTTGTTAAAGAAATTGTAGCTTGCCTCCAGGAATTATGCATAAGCATTCTTTGCGTCTGGACAACTACACAGTACTATAGACTTGGGATCATTCCTGCTAGCTTCCTTATTTAAGATAGGGTTTTTCAACCTAAGGACTACTGGCATTTGTGGGAGTCTGTCCTGTGCATTGTAGGATGTTGAGCAGCATCTTGGGTCTCTAGTCATGAGATACCAGCAGCACCCCACCTCCCACAGCCCCTGCCGTGACAACCGAAAACATGTCCAGATATTGCCAAGTGCTCCCCTCCCCGGGAGGGGGGACAAAATCACTCCTGATTGAAAACTACTAAGTTATAAAAGTCAGGTAAAAATGCAGGATTAGTGGAAAGGCTACTTAACAAGGATTACATTATATAACAATGAAAGGAGCTTCAGAGTATTCTTCTGCATAGCCCAACAAATGCTAGGGACATATTATATTTTTGGTCATATGACTTTCTGATGAGAAAGTCATCTCTCTCATGTGTTTCAACAAAGAATGTGGATTTAAAAAATATTTAAACATACTTTGGATGAACACATGGCAGTATTATGGAACTTGTACTCCTTTGTTGTGTGTGTTCATCAAGAAATTAAATGTGGTGCCTCTCTGCAGGCATTTACTAAATTCTGTGCATTTCCATCTTATACCTCTTCATTCACTCACTCAATCAGCAAACATTTATTGAGTATCCATTATATGCTGGTCTTGTACTAATTATCCTTTACATTTAGATGGTGAATTGTGGGACAAAATATAAGAAAGTTGGGCATTAAGGACAAGTCAGAAACAATTTGCTGAAAAGCCCTTGAGTCATTCTGCAAGAAATGTCAGATGAAACAAAAAGTGTGTGCTCAACCAAGCATCACAGAGAGGGCATTTTTGTTAAGCCTCTTTCTAATACAAGTGAACTGCTGCTTTTTTGTTCTTTGCAGGATCATAGTGACCTTAAAGTGAGCAGTTTATGTTCTGGGAGATTTAGGGTGCTTTGCTTGTGGTGACAAGGTTCATTTTCTATTTTAAAGATCTCAGATACTAAGTGGAAACCTTCATGTTGGGAATAATTTTTAAGTGTAATCTACATATATTTCTATTTATGCTATAAATAAAATGTCATCAGATGGAGAATTGCTGGAAAACACAAGGTTCTTGCTATCTTGGGATTAGGGTAGATAATAAATAAAGGCCCATTTAGCCTTAGAAGAAGACAATTTTAAATGCCATTTGGAATTAGTTTTGAAATGAGGAGATCTGAGAATTTCTCATGAACCCAAATGATTTTTCCTTTCATTTTAGGAAGTAACAAAAATAGAATTAAAGAGGACTTTCTCCGTTAATTGAATCCTCTACTACTTTGCAAAATGAATAGCAAGTTCATCAACTTGTTAGGGCCTGACAAATTGAAAATAGATTTGTTTTGCATTAGTTAATTTTTGAAGAAGGAACTATGCTGTGTTTGAGGTTATGATAATGAAATTGGTGGGTGTAATTTACACATATATACATATATGTTCACATGTTCAAATCTTCTTGTTCTTCAATCAATACCTACTCAGTGAATTTTCCCATGATTCTCCACACCAGAATATCACATTTCTTGGAATTTCCAGAGCCCCATAACCCTTACCATATTGTAATATAGTCAATTTTTTTCATGCTTGTCTAATTCTTTCTAGTGTGCTCTAGACAGAGTATGATTCAAATCTGATTCACTGTAATGTTTCTCAAGGCGTTTGTATAGTACTCAGCACATAGTAGGCATTCAATAAACTCTCAGTGAATGCTGTTGAGCAGAATATAAGCCTTTTTGTGTAAGTATATGCCAGTGGCATGCCAAGAAATCTGCATTCCCATTCCATTTCAGAGCTACTTTCAGCACAAGGCATTTTAACCCCATCCGTTGGCCTCCATCCTTTCAACTTCAAAGGGGAGTTCATTCAAAAAGTGTTTCATTTAGACCAATAATTTCATCTCAACCTGTGAAATCAAAAGTGAATTTTGTTTACTCTCTTTCCAAAGCACTCAACAAAATAAGAAAATCATGACAAAAACATCACAGTCACCAACAAGCAGCATTACAACATGGCCCTTTGAAACTCCTACTCAGCTGCCATGTGTGAGGCTGGGGTAGGGAAACTTCTTGACTGTTGCCCTCCCTCCTGACATCCCTCACCAGTACAGCATGGAACAATGGGGAAAAAATCATAAACTTCAGAGCTGGAACTGGATTTAAAACCTGGCTCTGCTTTTTACTGCTTGTGTAACTCTCTGTAGGATATTTAATCATTCTGGGCTCTAATGTCCTCATCTATAAAAGAAAAAATCTTTGCCTAAATCACAGGTTTGTTGGGAGGACTGAATCTGATACTATGTGTGAAATGCCACCCTTTTCTTTCCTCTTACCATCTCCTTCCCCTACCAAGGAAGGGCCTTCCTCTTAAACCTTGATATTTTCCCCTTTATTTAACAATCAGATGTACTTTTCTCAAGCACCATCTCTCTGCTTTACATTTTATTATGCTCACCCCTACTCACTGTGTTAAGAAAAATACCTGGATTTGAAATAATCTCTAGCAAAAAAAGAGAGGTATTCTTTTTGGAGATGCAGTATATTACTGAATCTTAGAATCATGAGTATAGGGAAAATTGTGCTTTAAGAAAAATCTGTGGACTGTCTGTAGTATACCCCTTCC
Organism: Muntiacus reevesi; assembly: GCF_963930625.1. NCBI lineage: Eukaryota > Metazoa > Chordata > Mammalia > Artiodactyla > Cervidae > Muntiacus > Muntiacus reevesi. Next base: position 12,396,012 of record NC_089271.1, on the reverse strand, counting down.
TGTCATCTGATTCTCATTCTCTGGGAGCTATTTCACGACTCTTTAAATTGTATAACTGATAACAATGGGAAATATTGCTTGCTTAGAGACATGCAAATCCTGCCATGTGCTGTCCCAAAGAAGTTCAAGTGACTGCCCTCCTCCACTGTGAAAGCGTCTGGTTTTGCCTCTGTTTGCACATTCAGGCCAATATTCTTCATCTATAAATGTGTCTGTTTCTTAGGTATTTATTTTGAGCTGGTTATGCCATCTGCCTGGTTCCCTCATTGATTAATGAGTTAAAATCTTTAGCACGTATTCATTTTATATCTGCATGAGAGTTGTGATTTTATCGTTTTTTTTTCCTGAAAATCATCTTTTTATGTGAATTTTTAGAAACATTATCACCCTTTGGAATTGTTAGACTCAGAGCCAGGCTGTAGAAACTTAAAGACCAAAATCCTGTTCAAGGCCATGACAGTGCCGGGCAACCCAGCACTTCCTGTTCCACAGTCAAAAGAGATCTTAGAACACCGTGTCTGCCAACGAATAGTACCTAAGCTCTCCTGGCCCTTCTCTGTTCATCTGTGGCTTCCACAAATGGGAACTTGTTTCCTTATTAGGCATTCTGCGCCATTTCTCGGAGGTATGAAGGTCACCATTGTTCTGAGAGGAAACAGAAGTTTTCTATGTCAGCAAGATATCTAAAAATAGAAACCAGAGTTCCTGACATGCACTCTTCTCTATTAACAACTAGGACAGCACTTCCCTACTGCAGAGGGAAGCCCTGAAATCGTGATGCTTCTTGTGTTTCTGTGTGTTCCTATTTGACTGATGGGCCCTTTGCATTTATGTAGCAGAGGCTTCCATCTCTTACCTCATGCTACACTAGCCAGCTTTGTAACTCAGTTTAATTAAAATGATATTTGTTGGGCTTTTTCTGTATGTTGGGTGCTTGCTTAGTTTGGGTTACCCTGGAATCAGGGATTTGGGTGAAAGTAGTTTATAAAGAAGGTAAATAATGCACCAGCTGGGATGTGGGGAAGAGATTCAGAGTTGGGAAGAAAGCCAAGGAAAGGTGCTTTAGTGAATCCATTATCTCCCAAAGGCACATGAAGCTTTATCCCATAAGTAGCTCTGGCAGACACACTTTTCTGAGCTATTCTGTATCAACACCCATCAATCATTAGACAGGAATATTCTCGGGGGCATTAATTTATCTTCACTTCTGGTTGGTCACAAGGGTGGGCAAAGTGGCTTAGGTGAGAGAAGACCCTCAAGCAAAGAAATTGAAGTGGTAGAGTTTGGAAGTCAGACGGTGCAGTGGTATGGTAAGGGGTTGGGGATATAGGTTGGGTGCCAACGGTGGTGTCTCTTTGGTGTTGGGCATACCAACATGTACATGATCCTTGAATTCAATAAACTCACAATCTGTCATGGCAGAAAGACATGAATTAGACTAATTATGATGTAACATGATAATGTCTAACATGTTAAGAAAATGTAGCAGAGGAGGCAATGAATTGTGCACGGGAAAAGGAGAAAAGGAAAGGAGAATAGAGATTCTTTGTAGGGATGTTGATGAATTTCTTTATACAGAGGATGACAGAGATATGGCTCTATTTTATAAAAAGTACATATCTCATGGAAAGTGCAATCAGCCATTGAAAGTTTTACCTGTGTTATTGATCTTTTTATTGCATATCTTCCTTGAAATTCAAAGACCCTCAAATTTTACTGTTAGAGATTTTTTTAAGTAGTGGGGAAAATTTCCTATGTCTGGATTTTAATATCATATATTTCCACCTCCATCTCAGTGCGACAGAATTTCTGATACTGAGCCGAGTAGAGCTGTCCCTCCGAGAGTCAAGAACCTTCGTGGTCTCCTTGCATTTATCACAGCTGTGTTTATACTTAAAGTGGAAAATGCCTTTCTCCTACAAGATGCCAACATTTCTTGTGGGCTCATGACAATGGGCCACATCATCACCTTGGGACCTCAAGAGGCTCACAATTTGAAGACATGGGAACCTGAATGGGGATACAGACAGAATGGGGTTTGTACTCATAATCCTTTCACATTAGAGACAAGATTTGTTGAGGCTTCTAAAAAGGTTCTAATTTGGTGTGTTATACCAAACACAATAGAGCAGTGTTGTAGCAAAGAAAATCACTTGATGAGAAATGGCCCCATTTTCAAACTCTCAGGGAAGGAAGAGAGCATGTCCCTCAAGTTAAAAGGCAAGAATCTTTCTAAGAGAATCTTCTTTCTTTTTTATAAATTTACTTTCAATTGGAGGAAAATGACAATGTTCTGTTGCTTTCTGTTGCTATACAACAACATGAATCAGTCATAATTATATATTCATCCCATCCTTCATCCTCCCTCCTTTCCCTCCATTCACCCTTCTAGGTCGTCTTTCTGAGATTTAACCTGAGTCAACACATACCTCTTTATAAATGTTCCCTTCCAGGCAGATGTGTGTCCATTGGCAAGCACAGACAGTGGTAGCCTGCCTAGACCACCACAAGGAAGAGTGTGGTGGATAAGTGTGAAGGCTCCAGCCCCAAATAGCCTGGATTTGACTGGCTCCTCTGCCTCTCACAGCTGTGCCAGCTGTAATGATTCTGAGCATCAGTTTGTAGATTTAGAAGAAAGGAATTGATAACGGTGGTACTTAGCAATTTTGTTGGGAATAAATGAGATCATGCATGTAACATACTTAACATTTACTTGGCATACCACAATGCATGCCGTTGTCTCTGTAAACCTGCCTACACTTCATGTCCTCACTTGTTTCCTACCTCTTCCTTATACTTGAGCCATGAACTCTACTTCCTCAGAACTCCTAGTTTCCATGATGTCATTCCCTATGGAGCTGCGTGTTTATATAGACAAGAATTGGCTTATGCTGCTCAGACTTGTTTTCTCTGTGCAATTTCATTTGCTCCACAAGACATCACATTGCTAGAAGACTGGGGTTGTCTGATACTGCTTTCAGGAAGTTCCCAAAGCCCCTGTAAATTAGGCACAAAACTTTGTGGTTCATTTGTAGCTTGCTACAAAGTAAACTTGACCTTGTACATAAGCACTAAGTACTTTCTCTGTTTAAGAAACAACCACTTACATTGTTTCAGGTAACAGTCTCAATTCTTTAACACTGCTACCCTGGCAAGGAAGCAGCACTCAGAACATTCCCTCCTCTCTTCCTTGGCAGGCTTGGACTCCTCATATATGTTGGAAAGTAATCATAAACAGAATCAACTTGCAAGCTTCTGGTCTCAGACTTAGCATTTTCTCCCACTACGCCCAAATGACTGAGATTATTAAATGAAAACATTCCTAGAGCCCAGATAGTAAACTGCACTAGGAAGCAGACTATAGGACTAGAGAAAAATGCCAGATGGAAGGACATGCTTTTGGTATGTCATAGTCAGCATTTTCCTGGAATATATTTAAATGCCTCACACATTTGTACTGAAAGGAGATGTAAATGATTACAAAATGCCATTAGTCAGAGACAGAATCACAGAATGTGTAACCCATCAAGGTAGCAGTTGCTGTATCCCATCTCCTTTGCTCAGCCACTAACTGCCTCCCCCATCCCCCCTCAAAAGATCTATAAGCTAGTTCCAATACATTCCAAGCAGAAAGCTGTTGGGTGATTGGAGAGAAATCAGCTTTTCTCATTCATTTAATTATTCATCAAACATTTATGGAGGATTAATAATGTGCTTGAATCTGAGGATGCAAATTTGAATAATAAACAGATTCTGAAGCAAAATGCTCAAAGACTCTTGCAGGCCTCCAGACTCGGAGCTCCTAGCATAGCTCTGTAATTAAGAAACAGATATAAGGCTAGCTCATGAACTTGGTGTACAATAGACAAATCTTCTAGGCCTTTACCATTGGTAACTGGATGGACTCCTGCCAGATGGCCTGGAATTGAAATTTAGCTCTGCACCCTTATTACCCCTATAATCATAAGCAAGCACATCAGCTCTCTTTTACTAGTTTCTTTGTCTCTAAAGCAGAGATAATAATAACATGCATGTACTTCTCTGTAAAGTTATTGGGAGGATTAAGTGAATTAATATGCAAAGTACTTAGAAGAATGCTTAACACATGGTAAGGACTCAAATAATATAAATAAGTGATGTTATCATCATTAATGCTTTCTGAGCTGCTACAATTAAAATGGTGCAAAGTATATGGATGGAAGTAGTGAAGAATAAAGTGTTGGTCAAGAAGGAAGATGATGGATAACTTGGACCCTGAGCCCCTTTACTTCCCCTCATCTTCTGTTTAAGTACTGTATCTGTTACCTTCTGTCTTCATCTTCTGAGCCTTACATTTAAAGTACATTAAAAAATTCTTTCTATTCAATAAGCTTACTGAGAAGTACATTTTAGTAGAAGACTCTATTTTATGATATATTTAAATTTTACAAGTGTTTCCTGAATGTCTGGGTGGTCTGTCCTGATGGTAAGGAAGTCTATCAAGACACAGCACCAAGGGCCTAGTGCTCTTTGTCAGCTTCATGCTGACTATACTCAGGACCAGCCAGCCCAGCTGGTGGTGGTGGCCCATCTGTGCCAGATGACAGAGCACTGCTTCACCAAGAAAAGAGGCCATTTTAATATTAAAAGCAAAAACAAAAAACCTCCCTTCCCTCAAACTTTGTGAATTAATATCTAATCTCCCCTTTTCTGTCTGGCATTGGTCTTTTAAATGAGAAATCTGCACACACACACACTTCCTCCCACTTTCTCTGATCTCATTCACTCTCTAACCAGCTACAATCTGGGCTTTGGTCTCACTGCTCTAGAGATATCACCCTCACTAAGGTTAAAAATGTCCCACTGACCAAATCCAGTTGCCCATTTCCTTACCTCTTTCTGTTCAGCATTCCTGCTGCACTTGGCAGGTTTGATTTCCTTACCCAAACGCTTTCTCTTCCCTTGATATCAATGACTACATCTTTTCCTGATTCTCTTCCAGATGTTCTGACCATGTGTTAATATTTCTTGTCCAGTCCTTCTTTTGCCCCCATGCCATCAATGTTCATGTTCATGGAAGTCTCATCCTTACTCCTCTCTTCATTCTACACACTTGCACTGAGTGATCTGAATTAATACTATCATGATCTGATGACTCCATTCCTGCATTGATAGCCCCAACATCTGTTTTTAGTTCCAGATTAACATTTTCAACAGCAGATTAGACACATGAATTAGTGGCGGTCATCTGAAAAACATGCTCAAAACTGAACTCGTTATCTTCCTCAGCATCTTCCTCCTTTAACATCTCCTCTTTGAGCAAATGAGAGCATCATCTGCTCAGCTGCCTAACTTGGAACCTTGAGTCAAACATTACTCTTCCTCTTGTACCCTCTATATCCTTTCTAATGTATTTTGACTTTCATTTATCTTATTAATTAGCTTCCCTGGTGGCTCAGATGGTAAAGTGTCTGCCTACAATGTGGGAGACCTGGGTTCCATCCCTGGGTTGGGACGATCCCCTGGAGAAGGAAATGGCAACCCACTCTAGTACTCTTGCCTGGAAAATCCCATGGACAGAGAAGCCTGGAGGGCTACAGTCCATGGGGTCGCAAAGAGGCAGACATGACTCTTTCACTTTATCCTGTTAATTTAGCCTCTCCTTTCCAGTCCCACAGCTGAAGCCTGAACTTTCATCATTTCTCTCTTGTGAATGATTGTCATGATGCCCTGATCCACCATCTTTCTAGTATATCCTTCTAAAGGCATCTTGAATTATCTTCTTAGAATCTAACCTACATCTAACCATACCCCTTCTCTACTTAAAAATCTTAATGTGCCTTCCTGTTACCTACAATTAGATCTGAATGCCTTAATAATCAATTTGACCCTCTAGCTCTAACTAGCTTTATTCTCTAGCCTCATTTTTTATGACTTCCCTCCTTTTACTTTCTTTGGGTATAGTCATGTTTTGTTATCCCCAAAACTCACCAAATTCTTTTCAGACATGAGAATTCCCTACCTTAAGTTCCCTTGTCCATTCCTTGAATGCCTACTCATCTCTCAAGACCCAATTAAAACATCACCTTTTATATGAAGCCTAGAGCTACTTCTTTTTCTCCTCTGTAGCTTGAGCTCTTACATGTAAAGGGCTCCAGAGAAATATAAATGCTATCATTAGTGGAAGCTACCTTAATTGGGCTTCCCAGATTTTATAAAGATTTTTGGTCCATTGATACATAATCTGGAACAACCCCATAGCTTGAGAACCACTTTTCAATTTTTGGTGAGAATGGCAAATGAGGCCCAAAAGGAGAATTCTTTAGAAGAATCAATCACAAGCTCACTGTTTGGAAGGAGTTAAATGCTATAACCATGATGCCAGCAAATCTGGCATTGCTTTGTTGTTGTTGTTAAGTCGCTAAGTTGTTTCTGAATCTTAGCGACCCCATGGAATGCAGCATGCCAAACTCCTCTGTCCTCCACTGTCTCCTGGACTTTGCTCAAACTCATTTCCATTGAATCAGTGATATTATCTAACCATCTCATCCTCTGCTGCCCCCATGTCTTCTTGCCCTCAATCCCTCCCAGCATCAGGGTCTTTTCCAATAAGTTGGCTCTTCGCATCAGGTGGTCAGAGTATTGGAGCTTCAGCTTCAGCATCGGTCCTTACAATGAATACACAGGGTTGATTTTCTTTAGGATCCACTGATTTGATCTCCTTGCAGTCCAAGGGACTCTCAAGAGTCTTCAGCACCACAGTTCCAAAGCATCAATTCTTCAGCGCTCAGCCTTCTTTATGGTCCAACTCTCACATCCCTACATGACTACTGGAAAAACTATAGCTTTGACTGTACAGACCTTTGTTGGCAAAGAGATGTCTCTTCTTTTTAATGTGCTACCTAGGTTTGTCACGGCTTTGCTTCCAAGGAGCAAGTGTCTTTTAATTTTGTGGCTCCAGTCACTGTCCACAGTGATTTTGGAGCCCAAGAAATTAAAGTCTGTCACTGTTTTCACTTTTTCCCCTTCTATTTGCCATGAAGTGATGGGACTGGATGCCACTCTGTTAGTTTTTTTAATGCTAAGTTTTAAGCCAGCTTTTTCACTCTCCTCTTTCACCCTCATCAAGCATTACTTTAGCAGTTGTAAATTACTGGTAATTCAGGTATATCCAAAAATTAACCATTAGTTATATTGATTTTACTTACTAAACATTTCAAGCACTGAAGAGGAGAGTTGCCTCAGGCCAGTGAATTCTATTTGGGTCACCTTAATGCCACCATACATCCGTATTTAATATTGGTTATAGAAAATAAAGCTTTTTATACATGGGATGTCGGTCCTGGAATAGTGGTAAAGTAGAAGGAGTTGGATAGAAAGGCTGGGGATAAGAATGCTGGTACATTAACAATTCTTAATTCTCCTTTACTTGATACCTAGTACAATGCCATGTGCATAGTAAATGCTTGATCTGTATCTATATGTGAATGAATCCATTCATTCAGGATTAAACATTTGTTAAGCTCCTACAAAGACAGGAAATACACAAAACCCTGCAACTTTGAAGATAAATTAGAATCATTCTGTAATATAGGAAAGGGGGGATATCTGTGTTAAAAAGACATTCAATAATGTATTGCAGGTCAAGAATGAGTGTCATTGTCATCATTACCTAAATGATGACTTATATTCCTCTCCATATTAAGCTTTATGTACCTGGAGAGCTAGTGTTGATCTAAATCCTATCTGGCAATAAGATAACTTTTTCTCCCCCCTAAATAGCAAGAATGATGAGCAAAATTACAGCTGCTTTCCATTATGCGAAATGCCTAAGGAGTGAAATGAGAGAATATCTGGGAAAAGACTTCATGCATTTTGAAAGAATCACGAATATTAGATAATAATTTATTATTTTAGTTCAGTTGCTCACACCCACCCACCTTTTCAGATTCTGGGATTAATAATTGGTGTTATGAATTCTTATATTCATCTGATACTAGTTCATTGGCTCCTTGTCTACTGTCATGTATTGGAGGTAAACAATGAAGAATGAGATAAGCCCGGTCTATGGCCTGCTTGACCTGGTCTAGGAGGGGAAGGGACAAGGAAGCAGCCAGTCACAAGAGAGATTGTAGACTGTGCACGTAAGAGAGGTTGGACTTAGCAGTTTAAAGGAAACTTTCTAGAGGAAACGGTACTGATGCTGGTCTGCAGGATGAGTAAGATTAGGCTGGTGAAAAGGCAGGCATGGTAAAGGGAAATGAAAGTGCCAAACACAACAATGAAAGGTGTGAGGAACAGGAAACAGGATATTGAGGTTGGAACAGAGTGGGAAGGCATGGCTTGGGATGCAGAATGATGACGTTGAAGATGATGATATTGATACTACCTCCAAGGTCCTTGGATCCTATTTACCATCTTGTGCCTCTCACCTCAGTATGCGTTTTTTTTAGAAAATTGAAGTAGAGTTGATGTAAAATATTAGTTACAGGTGTACGGGGCTTCCCAGGTAGCGCCAGTGCTAAAGAACCCACTAGCCAATGCAGGAGACATAAGAGACCTAGATTTGATCCCCAGGTCAGGAAGATCCCCTGGAGGAAGGCAAGGCAACCCACAGAGAATCCCATGAACAGAGGAGCCGGGCAGGCTACTGCCCATAGGGTCACAAAGAGTCGGACATGACTGAGCAACTGAGCGTGCATGCATGCACAGGTGTGCAATATAGGAGTCCACAATTTGTAAAGGTTATACTCCATTTATAGTTATTGAAAATGTTGGCTATATTCCTCATGTTGTATAGTATATCCTTGTAGTTTATTTTATACATAATAGTTTGTTTCTCTTAATCCACTACCCCTATATTACCCCTTCACCGTTCCTTCTTCCCACTGGCAACCAAGAGTTTGTTCTCTAGATCTGCGAGTCTGCTTCTTTTTTTGGTATATTCCTTAGTTTGTTGTATTTTTTTGGATTCCACATGGAAGTCGTATCATACCGTATTTCAGTATTTGTCTTTCTCTGTTTGACTTATCATCTCAGCACAATACCCTCCAAGTCCATCCATATTGCTGCATGTGACAAAATGTCACGCTTTTGCTTCCAGTGGCCAGAACATGTAGTCTTGCCTGGAGAATCCCATGGACCGAGGAGCCTGGTAGGCTGCAGTCCACGGGTTCGTGAAGAGTCGGACATGACTGAGCGACTTCACTTTCACTTTTCACTTTCATGCATTGGAGAAGGAAACGGCAACCCACTCCAGTGTTCTTGCCTGGAGAATCCCAGGGACGGGGGAGCCTGGTGGGCTGCCGTCTATGGGGTCGCACAGAGTTGGACATGACTGACACGACTTAGCAGCAGCAGCAGCAGCAACCAGAACATGTGGTTTTTCACAGAGGACTGTTCCAGAGCTACTGGAGCTTACTTTACCCACCTTCTATCTGGGAATTTACTCTCCCCACCCACCCATACACATCCTGAGAGCCATCTTTACCCAATAAATAACAGAGGGGATATGAATAGTCAGCTCTCTTATCTCTAGTCAGAACAACTCTGGGGTATATCTTACACTTCAGAGTTCCCTTGAAGGATCAGGTCACACTCACCCACTATTGGGCTTGGCTTGAGATCATGCTCTTAACTGGGTTCTTACCACCCATTGTTGTCTGATTTCATCACTCTCTTATATGTCTCCCTTGCTCAGTTATCCTTAATAAATCACTTCCACACAGCATCTGCTTCCCAGAAACCCAACCTCAAACAGATGTAGGCAAAAGTCTAACCGTGAAGATCCCAGTAAGCCATGTACAGGTGTATAGACTTTATCTGGAAGTGATGGGAAGTCCCAGGAGAGTTTTAAGAGTCATGGAAGGGTCTAGAAATTCAAGGATACTAGTATTTTGAGCTCTTCACTCCCTCGGATGACAGCTTAGCTTGCTTTTCCTATGCATTCAGATAGAGACATAGCCAATCAGGCACCCCAGAGCAGCTGCACTATGGATTTTCTAAAAAAAGCATAAGAGTTTATTTCTGATCTTAGCTTTCCTTAAGAATCTATTTATTATTCACTCTATATTTCTTTGCTCTATTTGCACCTGCCACATCTCCCTCAAAAGTCTGTGACTTTTTCCAGAGGTATTATTCTGTGATTTATATGGCATTTTGCATGATGTCACTAATGGATACTTTTTGTTAATACCCTCAACTGCTTTGCTTCATCACTGAAGCAGATAATTTATTCTGACATGTATGTGGATAGTTAGACACTGAGGTGATACCTGCTTCCTTGAGACCTTACATATGCAGTTTATTGTGGCAGATGTTATTAGCATCTGGTTTCAGATTCTTATGTAATAGTTATGCTCTTTCAATGTATGGCAGAGTGAGGAAGGTCCCATGGTAAAGGACACATAACTCAATCATGGACACTTCACATGTTCATCCACTTCCACTGAGTTCTTCAAAGATTCCTTCACACAAGCTATATTGCTGTTAATTGTACCCTGACATCTCTTAAATGAATTCAGTTGAGGTGAATGGGTGCTATAGAAGACTTTTCACCCAGGGACTCATGCACGCCCAGTTGCCATAGGCAGGAAATAAAAAATGTGTATGTGTGTGTGTCTATGTGTGTGTATGTGATTATGCCATTTGCAAAGTCTTATTGACAAGTAGAAATGTGGAATTTTTCCCCTTGAGTTAAGTGTATTCTCTTGCTGAGGAAATTCTTTTTTTATGGGCTTTGGGATATTTGCCCCAAGTCAGAGATTTATACATTTTGCTGAAAACCCTCTGTGTTACAAACTTGGTTGGCATCAGATCTGTGGAACAGGAAGCTGCCTGCTGAGTTTTAAGTGGGAATATTTGCTCTGAAGATTTGAATAAAGGATGAGCTTAAATGAGGCATATGTGCACAATAAACAAATGTGAATATTGGAAATGTAGGTGCTTGGGGGAAATAAAAGGAATATATATCCCAGACTGTGGGTAATTCCTCCTATTTCAAACTAGAGAAACACATCTGATAATATAGGATTAGTCTACCAAGGGTCAGGTCAAGTATGCCACTGATCATAGAGAGGTCACTAACTCAAGAAAATAAAATAGGGATATTCCAGGGAAAATAAATGCTGAATAGTATAGCAACCTTATTGTTAAGAAACTATGACCTCAGATTTTAGAGAGAACGAGCAGAGTGGCATTTTATCTATTAAAAAAAATCTTCCTAAAAAAATAGAAATTGTGGTGCCAGGGTTTTCTATCCACAAGGTGTGGCATTGGGCCTCTGTGACATTTCTTTTCAAACAGAGATGATCTCTTCTTAAGTTTTTATACTTTGAGAAGACACTACATACATCATTTTACTATCAAATTTCAGAAAATACTAGGGAAAATGTTATCCTTATCTTCATATCCCATTACTTCTACAACTAAGGATTCAGCAAAGCCATCTCCTCATCCCCCAGTGTAATGCCACTATCTGCCTCCTAGAAATGGAGAAGCTCCAGTGATACTGGAAGCAAATGATAGCAATGAATCTGAGTCAGGCACTCAGGCTATATGATACAAAATCTGAAGACAGAGCAAGCAAACTGTGTGTGTGCTAAATCACTTCTTTATAGTTCATCTTCACTCAGTTCTTCTTCTAGGTCCAATATATACCAACCTTCAATGACCAGTAAAGCTGAAAAATTGCTAGTCGCTCAGTCGTGTCTGACTCTTTGTGACCCCATGGACTGTATAGTCCATGGAATTCTCCAGGCCAGAATACTGGAGTGGGTAGCCTTTCCCTTCTCCAGGAGATCTTCCCAACCCAGGGATCGAACCCAGGTCTCCTGCATTGCAGGCGGATTCTTTACCAACTGAGCTATGAGGGAAGTCCTCAATGACCAGAAAAGCTGAAAAATTGCTATTCCATTATCTGTGGGTTGTACAGTGGAATATCAGCACCAATGCCATTACATGGATACCTTGAAGCAATGTTTCAAATAAGGGGCTTGTTTGCTATAGAATGTGTAGCAGTTCCATCATCAATGTGTCTTCATCTACTGTGTGAGATACAGTTGACCCTTAAACAAGATGAGTTTGAACTATATGGATCCACTTATATGCAATATTTTTTCAATAAAAAACCTACTGGTGGTAAACAATTCTCGCTCTTTGGTTGAATCCACCCATGCGGAACTTGAATAACAGAGGAACTTGAATAACACTGTAAAGTTACACATGGACTTTCAACTGCTGGGATTTGGCACCCCAACCCCACATTGTTCAAGAGTCAATTGTAAATGATGTGGATCAGGAGCCATTCAGGCTAAGGTAGCTTTAGTATTGGGCTTCCCTGGTGGCTTAATGGTAAAGAATCCATCTGCCAATGCAGGAAATGCGAGTTCTATCCCTGGGTTGGGAAGATCCCCTGGAGAAGGAATTGGCAATGCACTCCAGTATTCTTGCCTGGAAAATCCCATGGACAGAGGAGCCTGGCAGGCTACAGTCCATGGGGTCACACAGAGTTGGACAGGACTGAGCACACGTGCACAGGTTTAGTATTTCCCCGCCCCCTACTTTGTTTTCTACATTTTACTAAGACCTTGAAATAAGAAACAGGAAGAAAAAAGCTATACTTGCTTCTTTGACAAATTCAGAGAAAGTATAAGGGAAGAATTAGTAATTAAAAAGTTTTATATATTGGTAACTCTTTTCTCAAGACATTTAGTGATATTTCAAAGACATTTCTCTTTCTGCATCTATCTTCTTTGAAAACAATTTTCAATAGTTCTTCCTGGGAATTTATATCTAACTACATGAAGCATCAATTTTGAGCAGACCAACTTAGAATGTATTTTAATACTACGAATACCTTAACCCTAAAATCTGCACACACTGAGATAAATACTGCATAATTTCAATTGTCAAATGAAGTTTTTTTAGTATGCATTCATTTTTTTTTAATTTCAAAGAAGTGATGGGGAAAAAAATTCTTAAAAAACATTTGAATGGAAATCATACAAGATTTATTCATCTTGGAAAACTGCCTGAAAGAGAATGGCTATTCAAAAGGAAATTTTCCATGTAGCCATGAAATTTTGTCATGTTCTGCTGAAAAAAATGTCTTTAGTTCAAGGTTAAAGGTCACTTGTTTAAGTGTATATTTGTCACTCAGCATTCAAGAATCAAACAGACTAAAACAGAAGGTGATTATCAGATCAAAGTATTTTGCTGTACTGACTAATGTCTTTTCTTTTGTTCTCAATGTTTGTTTTTCCAAAATGCCACTGTTTGCTTATTTATTCATGTAAATGAAGCAGGAGATAAATAGTCTGCAATAATAATCTAACTTGTAGAGTAATTCTCTTGTGGCATCTGAATGCTAATGTTGACCATGTATCAAAACAAAAGCCATGTTTACTGAATTCTGGGGCCTTCCCACTCTTATGAATATTATCTTTCTAGCAGATAAACGTATTTTATATATATATATATATATATATATATATATATATATATATATATATGTAGCTTTCCCATCAGCAGCAGCTATTTTCATGGTAAAAAAATTTTTAGTTGGTCCCATAGTTTTTAGCAAGACCACATTTTCCAAAGTATAGTCTGTAAAACACTAGTTCCTGAGAATGTTACTCATTTAAGGAATCTATGATCAAAGAAGTGGAGGATAAGCCCTTGTGTTAAAAAGAAAGTTTTAAAAATATTTATTTGTATATTTGTACTGTAGCTTTTTTTCAAAACATTTTAACATGCTAATGAATATTGGGAGTCTCTTAGAGGATGTTTTGCAGAATTTCCATTTTTATTTTACATTTTAAACCTTATATCTGAGAACATTTCACGGAACTAGTGTTTTGAGAAATGTCTTTGACCAGATGCTAAACTAAAGAAACATGATAGCTACTTTTCCTAGAAGCAGCCTCTGTACATGAATTTGCTACATGCAAACCTTTTAAGGGCAAGAAAAAAATTGTGAATGGCTGATTCCTTCACTAATCATCTCAGAAGTTTCCAGAGTTTTCCAGAGAATAATGATCATCCTTGAAATATTGGGAGTTGAAATAAGATATAAGCAACTGTAAAGAATTCTGAGCAGAATAATTTCTCAGAGACCAGTTCTCTGGGAAGGTTGGTTGCATCCAAGCTCTTCTGTGGGTGAATCAATAATTTAGAAAGGGACATACTCAAAAATATTAACTTAGACTGTAAAGACTAGGGACTATCCAAATTAGAAGTGAAATAGACATCTTGGTCCAAGTCTTTTATTTTTGAGATGACAAGAATTAATCCCAGAGAGGTTGGGTGGCATGCTCTAGGTCACAGCTGGCAAAACTGTAGTTAAAACAATGCCTCAGGAGTCTCAGTTTAGATTTTTTCTTCTTGTAGGATGTCCCCCACCTTTATTTGGTAAGGCAATACTGGAGCACAGTATCTTGGGGGAAAATACTATAAGGAAGATATTATTCTTCAGTGAAATTGAAGTCGCTCAGTCGTGTCTGACTCTTTGCAACCCCATGGACTGTAGCCTACCAGGTTCCTCCGTCCGTGGGATTTTCCAGGCAAGAATACTGGAGTGGGTTGCCATTTCCTTCTCCAGGAGATCTTCCCGACCCAGGGATTGAACCCGGGTCTCCTGCATTGTAGGCAGATGCTTTACCATCTGAGCCATTAGGGAAGTTATTCTTCAGATACGGGAACAAAAATTTCTCATTCTGGACCTGTAGTTCTTAAATTATAGGGAGTAGTGAATTTGTTAAAGTGAGTGTTTAAACATCCTTTCATTCATTGATTCCAGAGAGGTAGAGTTGGAAAGGTGGGACCAGCTATGTGCCTTTTTAACATTACTCACATGGCTCTAAAGCAGGTGTTCTGAAAAGCGTGGTTTGAGAAACACATCTGATTGGGTGCCAGTTTGGTTTAGCCTTAAATCCTAAATCATTTGACTTGGCATACTCTATACAACATTCACGTATTAAAACCACAATTAATTCAAAAGAAAAAGTAGAATATGAGAAATCCATTGTGAGAACTCCAGTATATATATAAATTATCCTGAATTATATCATCTTACTGGGGTTGTTACAGTGTGGTTTACCTAATGTGTGTATCCTTCACTTTTCAGACTTGGAGGTTTGAAGCTAAATAAACAGACTCTTTGTTTTCTGAATACATTTAAGGGGGAAGGGTGCAAAGAATGCTATTTCTAAGAGAAAGGCTGATAAAAGAAATCTCAGCTGCCTTGTCGGGCATGAATTTGTTCTTAGAAACCCACATCTTGAAGTATTTAAATGTAAATAAATCAGAAGAAGATAGATTATATTATCTTCTATGTACACTTGGGTTTTAAAAGTGAAAGAAAAATTAGGTGGTAAAGTGGTTCTGAGGTTTTCCTAAAGTAGTTAGAATTGCCGTGATAAGTAGCTATATTTCAGGTGCAGTAATCAAACCAACCAAGCAGTGGAAAACAAGCAGCTGTCCCTCAGACCCACCGTTTCCTCAGAACACACACTTCCCTGCCCCTAGGCTTCTAACACTTCTTCAGCTCTGTACAGACAGAAGAGCAGGCAGGAAAGGCTGTGTCTCAGAAATGCTGCCCCAAGAGACTTGGCATTTAATCTTGTGCTTCAAATCGAAGCCCACAACACATTCCAGCGTGGGAAGCCTGGGGCGGGGGCGGGGGGGTGGATTACTGAGGGGCAAACACAGCAATGTTAGCAAACATATAAACATGTTAAATCAGAGAGAAAGGAAACAATATTAATTATTTTTGTATATTCCACAGGAAGACTTCTGTCTCCCCCCTTTTTCCCTCTTCGCCCCTACCCCTTTGCACCTCTTTAACTTGTCTGTTTAGGAAACAGAACTATCACCTTCCATTATCTTCCTCTCTCTTCTCCGCCTTTGGAGGTATCATGTATCTATCGGGAAAATATATCCAGGTGGTATCCCGTTCTCATTTCCCTCCTTTCCCGAGAGTGACAAAGGAAGGCTTATTAAACCTATTGTCAGTTTGGGAACTGTCTGTTTGATCACCCGAAGTTGAAGGGTGGCTTTGCTCAGAAGCTGACTTTGTGCTGATTATCTTCCACTCCCCACCCACCTCAAGATTCTGTCTTTTTTGTTCTTCTCTATACTCTGGGAAGCTGACCTTCTGGGTTTACATCATTGAGCTCCCTTGCCCTCAGACTTCTAGTTGGATTTGGCCAATGAGAATGTCCACAAGAAAATGGAATGCAGGAGGAGAGTGGGGTCAGAACATTTATTCACTAGCTTCCTCCTTGCTAAGCCAGCGCGTAGTGACTCCATTGCTCCATAGATCTCACTGTGTGGCTTCTCTCTAGAGCCACTTTCTCTAGGTTCTGGCAGCTACTCCCCTTCTCGCCTCTTCAGGTCTACTATTGACAGTCCCAGAGTACTACATTCTCCCTTTAGGGATTGGTTTTTTCCAAACTCTCCCACACCCTGTTGGAATATGCCATCTCTTTCCTGCAAGGATCCTGGATGGTACAGCATTAAACTTACAAATTATATTCCAGCTTTTACTGAAGTGAGAACTGACATTTAGAAGCTTAACTTTCTGTTTACCACTGTATACTTAGCAAGGAACATTGTTCCTGGCACATAGGTATTGCTCACTGCTTATTTATTAAAGGAATAAACAAAAGAATTGCGTGTTTAGATTGAAATATAAAGATGGAAAACCTTTACATGTAATTTTTTTGTGCTCACATATGTGCTCCCTTGCTGCAAATTTATTCTGTTGCTTTGACAATGCATGGGCAGGTGTAGCTTATTTTTCCTCAAGAAAGTACGAGCCACCTCCCAACAGAAAAAAAAAAAATAGAAAACAGGACTTACTCAGTCACATTCATGGTAACTGCCTATTCGGTTTCCACATTTTGACTTGACCCAGGATTTTGTTTTTCCCTCTTGGATGGATATGTTAATGAAACAGAGCCACCATTGGGCGTACTCTTGTGCTTCATAAAGGAGTGGAGGGTGCATAAGCCAGGACATGAGTCAGAGAGAGTGTCCAGATTTCCTCCTGTACTTGCCCCCTGACCACATTTGGTTGGCTAGCCAGACTAGAACTCCAAAATGGAGATCTAGTTACTTTATTCTTACAGGTCCTTCACAGTTAAGAATACCAGTTAGAGACCTATTCTTTTCACTCATGTCCCTCCTTTAGTGAGCTTCACATAGCTTAAAGTATCTGCAATCAGTCACAAGTGTTCAGAGTAGTCCTCTCAAGAAAGAAGTCAATGAGAAAATGTTGCCTCCTAAAGTCAAGACAGCCTCTTAGGTGTTAACTTTGAGGAGAAAAGAGAACGCTTCCAAAGACCTTATAATGAGGCTTAATCAACTAAATTTTCATTTTTAAGACTGAACATGTCTGATCCAACACACCAAGAAAAATATCCAACACCACCAAGAACAAGCTAATAACTATTTTTCTCTAAACCTGATTATACCAACTAGACACATTATAATGTCCTCTCTTTAAGTACTGAGACACCCTGATATATATGCCATTATTTCTTAAAACAAGGTCTCAGATTATCAACAAAATGGACTGAATTGTTCTTCAGCATGGGGAGTAACAGAAAGTACTATAGAACTCAGGATAAAATGTTTAGACTCTCTCAATAATGAAAATTAAGGATATGAAGTCACCCAGAATCAACCAAGGAGCAATACATTCTCAAAAACTAAATTATGGGCTTCCATTTCCAGTGCTCTTAACCTGCCATGTTGCAGAGACTGAATGTTCTTTTTAAAATACTTATTCTAAAATTAGAAATCAATTCAGCACGTTTGTGCAGTGACCCTTGCAACCGCAGTAACTGGACAAGAAAATACATCAGAAATGACAGTCACATATCTTGCATCAAATTCAGAGTCCTTTCTAGACCAAGCAAAATTGGTTCTATGTCTTTTACTTGGTTCATTTAAAAAATGAATCTAAGAAAATAATCAAGGATGAGATTTGAATAAAGATTTCATAAAGATATTTCCTTCACACAAATGGCTCCCTCTTTGTTTCATATTAAGGAATGGGAAATAGCCCTCTCAGGTTGAAAATCTTCCCACTGGACTAATAAAAAAAGAACCAGCTAAGACATATGACATCTACATCCTGGTTACTGTGGTAGGACTCTAAAATGCTAGAACCTCTTTGACTCTTTTTTTTCCCCATTAAAAATAAATTCAAACAACTTTTAAGGACCCAATCACCATGAAGGGTAACTTTTGAGAATACATAGTCAGTGTCAGTTGTAATAGAGAAATGGAAGACTGGTAATAATAATTCAAATTACTTGTAATAATTTTAATAGTTAGAAGCAAATCATTCAGATTTATGATTTCATTGGATATTCAGAACAACCCAAATGAGGTGAGCAAAGTCAGAATAATACCTGAGTCATAGAGAGATGGAGACATCTCATCTCCAAAGTGGTTGAACTCGGACATGTACCTGGGTTTTCTGGATCCAAGTCCAAGACCCCTCCCACTCTACTACTCTGTCACCATGGAATGGAAGACATACTTCAATAAATGAACTTATACTCTGGAGTAGACATTGCCAGAGTGTGTTAGAATACTGTAGATGCCTCCTTCTTGGTGTTACCTCAAATTCCTGACAAGCACCTTGCAGGCCCATCAGAGCAGCCTAGTATATACAAATGAAGCTAAAAATAAACTGTGACACAGCTAGTGGATTTTGGATATTCAAAAATCTTCATCTACATCATACCTGAGTAAAACTATCATATATAAATTTCTCTTTGATACATCCATACTTTCCTTTCAGTAACCATTTCCCCCCCTTTATCTCCTATTGTGTGATTCTAAAATGGCTGTACCCTTTTAGGTGTCTGAAGGTTTCGACTGCTTTCTGCATTCAAGTCAAATACTTCTGCGAAAAATCTTTCTGATACTTGTAAGCATTCTATTCTTTTTCTCAGAATCCATGGTAATATCTGATGCCTGCATCTACCAGGGTGATCAAAGAAATGATTATGCTAGGGCTTCATTACCGCCCGCTGAGAGAAGCACTCTTTCCAAGGGTCCCTGCTGGACATTTGTGTTCAGGTCATGCTCTACAGGAACGATAAGCACAACACATGGTCTTGAGTTCCTGTTGGCTACAGACAAGAGAGTTTTCAAGGGGAGAAACCTGAAGACCTCGAGGTTTTTGAAAGTAAATCTGTTTCTTACTTGCATCTGAAACACCTTTTGAGCTGATAACTCCTTGGAAAATAAAGGAAACCATATTGCATGCAAATGTAGGTTTTAATGTCACACATCACACTTTCAAATTTAGGTCTCCAGATATGGGGAAAAAATCAGTGTGCATGGCATGCACAAAAAAGTGGAGAGAATAATTATCTCCTGGCATGATCTATTCCAGATCCTATCCCAAAATGAATGCTCTGGTGAAATGCATTTATTCACATTGGGATGAAACTTAGGATATAACTCTTAAGTTAATTTTCTTTTCAAAGAAAATTTTGTTAAAATAGATAAAGGCTTTGTTTCAAAGAGAGAAAATCAGAACTAATGCGTTTTGCCCAGGTTTGAGCATTTCATTTGGCTTCTTGAAAAGCTTAATGTTTAAAGTGGCATTTTCAAGATACAATAATACTGACAAAGGAATATCTGATAGGATGATGGAATAACACCATGATAAATCAACTGAGAATGAGACAAATCACCTAAGTGGGGAAAGAGTCTTCTCTGTTGACATAGAATCAACATTTACCATGGTTTCAACACAGGTAATTGTGAGTAGATATAGCTTGTGTTTTTATCTGAAGTGAGGATTTTCAAAATTTATGTTTTGACGACACCTGACCCAAGTCTCTGTGGATCTCATAGATGGAATGCAATTGGCAGCTCTGACTCATGACTTTGTTTATACACTATGCTTCAGCACATCAGAAAAGCTTTTTTTTTCTGATAGTTTCTAAGAATGGCTCTCAATTACAGAGTCTGTCTGAATCATTTCTGGCTCCCTTTTCTAGCATACATCCATCTTCCTTCCTTGTGTATATGCCCATTACGACATCTTTCAGAGCCCATTAGGGATATGGAATAGACATGAAATATTTTACTGACTTGAAAGTATGCAGGAAAAATTTCTTCCAATAAGAAAAATTGTGCATACACACTTTTTTTCCCATGCCAGTACACAGCATCAAAGAAAACAGAGAAATGTGCTATTATTTCTTACAGCTTCTAGAAAAGCCATTTCCTTTTTCTCAACAGCCCATATTTGGCTTTTGCTTGTATTCTTGTGGTCAGATTTTGCCCTTTTTTCTTCTTGTTAATCATCATTATTGTTATTTTCAATATCATTGTCTTCATTGTCACCATGTTTATTGTTATCATAGTCAGTTTGGTTTTGGCAGTTACAGGGAGTCTATCACTATTCCAGATACAATCACATTTCCTAATCACCTTTCATATCTATCTACTATATAAAATTTCTCATTGATACATTGCTAATCAGCTATAGTAAGTACTATAGTTTTCCTAGTCTTCTTATTGTTACAAGTTCCTTATTATCTCTTTTATTTCTTTCTCCTAAACTCAGCTAAAATCATCTTTGCTAGCCACTAGAACCACTGGTGGGTTCCTCAGAAGTTCCCACCTCTTGCCAATATCTGATAGTAACCTATATCTGATAGTAGCCTATAATGGAATATAATCTGCAAAAAAACCTGAATCACTATGCTGTACACCTAAACTAACAAATACTTTGAGTTAATTATACTTCATTTCTTAAAAATGTTCCCTCCACCCTCAACTTCTACTACAATTTATTGTAAGCACTAATTTTCAAAAATTGATCTACATTTTCACTTCTTTCTTGGTTCTTATTTCCTCATTCTGGAGAAAATGATGGTTTCTTTTCATATACATATATACATATATATATATATATAATAAGGTGTGGTATGGGGATGGGTTGATAAATCATAAATATGCAATAGAACTATATTAGACATATAAAGTTCCATGGGAACACTAATGAGGGGAGATCACGTCTGGAATCAAGTAAGGAATGTTTTACACCCAGGAAAAACCAAAATCCTCATAGTAAAGAGAATTGTGGGAGCTGTTCTGTAATTGTTCTGATATAAACGGTCCATGTAAGTAACATTTATGAAAGAGTATCATGGTTCATTGAAGTGAGAGTTAAAGGGAAAGGGAGAGAAAAGTCAGTAAAGTTCATTCATGTTAAGAGTCCTAAGTGATATTCACCTGTTTCCCTTTGATAAGTCTTTAAAACATCCCGTACCCAGGTCTTTAGGAGAGATTTCAAAAATATGGCCAAGCTTTGCTATACTTGATATTCTCCTCATTTATTTTTTCTTTTAGAATCATGAGAAATGTCCTTTCCAAAGAGTGACGTCCCCAAAAGAGCCAGAAAAAAACTGTGTGGTCACTTAAAGTAGATGCGAAGAACTGACTCACTAGAAAAGATCCTGATGCTGGGAAAGATTGAAGGTGGGAGGAGAAGGGGACGACAGAGGATGAGATGGTTGGATGGCATCACTGACTCGTTGGACATGAGTTTGGGTAAGCTCCGAGAGTTGGTGATGGACAGGGAGGCCTGGCGTGCTGCAGTCCATGGGGTCGCAGAGTCAGACACAACTAAGCGACTGAACTGAACTGAACTGAAAGTAGCACTAACAACATGGGTGTTTGTTTTATTACTCTTTGCACTTTTCTTCCCTTTTAAAAAATTATTTCTGGAAAATAATGTTAATAGCTGCTATTAAACAAGATTCTCATAAACTTGAAACAATTCATCTCTGGTCCTTCTCTATGAAACTTTCCATGAATAGCTTAATAGAAA
Organism: Muntiacus reevesi; assembly: GCF_963930625.1. Lineage (NCBI taxonomy): Eukaryota > Metazoa > Chordata > Mammalia > Artiodactyla > Cervidae > Muntiacus > Muntiacus reevesi. Next base: position 12,374,165 of record NC_089271.1, on the reverse strand, counting down.
ATCATCTTTCCTTTTGTTGGAATCCTGTAGTATTTTATCTGTACTTCCTAATGTTACTTAACTATTAACTAGTTATCTCTTTCTATCTAGTATTATGCATTATATTATTATACATATATTTATGTAACATCTGCTCTCTCCACTGAAATTTTTGGTGGTAGCATCCAAACCTGTTACATCTCTCAAGTTTTCAAAGCATGCAGTAGTTAGTTTTTTGCATGTAGTTCAGATTAAAAAGTTATTAGATGGCTCAATGAATAAATGTATGAGTGAGCAGTCTCATTGACAAAGCTGATTCTCAACTAGTTACTCATAGGATTTTATTTCAAATATTGACTTCCAGTGACCATAAAATTAATATGAAATGGGGTGAACATGAAAATTTTCAGGAAAATCGATCTTTGAACTAAGTTCTGTTGTCTCTCTTTTATATTTAATCTATAAATCAAAATATTTATTTTGTCAAAAATCTGATATGTTTCTTTAAGTAATGTGCCCTTCGCTGGGTATATTCAGAGGTGCAACATTTAAAAAAGAAAGGAATTTAGAATTTAGTTTTCATGCTCATATTTGCCAATAATAAAAATTAATCAACCCTCAAGGAAAGCAATCCAATTAAATAGTTAATAAGCAAAACCAAAGCAATGCATGAATTATGACATAATACCTAGATGATCATAGGTTTATCCTTTTATAAAATATTATAAATATTTCACACAGCATTATTTTAAATTAAATTACAAAATAAAATGCACTTATTTAAAATATGTTTTAAAATTAAAACATCAAAACAATTCAATAAATAACTGGTTCTTATTTTGGTATTTTTCTGATTCAGAATAAAAATTAATCAAATAGATCAAAAGTAATTTTTGCAGACTATTAATTACATTTTTTAATGCTAAACATACAAAAACACCAAAGTTTTTGGTTTGTTTCTAATCAAACAAAGAAAGTATCCACCATCTTTGACATATGCACTTTACAATTCTATGATCTTCTTTGTTAATTTCTGATAAATAATTTCAAATAAACAATGAGACTGCTTAAACAAGAGGAACCAATAGTTTGTAATATATTCAATTAGAGCCTTTTCTCATAAGGTTTAAAAATAAGGGCTTGAAAGTATATATAATGGCATGTTATATATTGAATTTTAAACTTCAATTTAGGGGTAGGCATTTAAAACCCAAACCAAAGACCTTGGTGTAATCATTCATATAAATCAAGTCTATCATTTGCTCTTATATTCGTTTCTGGTCACACTCCCACTCAAGATAACATAGGGAATGTGGCAATAATCTCAGATTTTAGTTTTCCTTGTGGAGCATAACACAAATAAGGAAAGTTTTTGCAAGTTTATGTGTTTGTGTGCAAACAATACATAAAATTTAAGCTATTAAATCAACTAGTTGAAAAGAATGGGAAAATGAAATGAAATACTGTGCTTTTTGTTTTCATTTTGTAATAAAAAGTCCCGAAAACTTTTTTTCGATGTATTCAAACATCTGAACTTCCCATAGGCTTAAGTAACATAAGTTTAAGTGGAACCTACCTTTAAAATTTGGTCTGATTCTTGCATCATATCCTGATGTCCTTCCCATTAATTTGTCCAAGAAATCTGAAGGAGATAGGGTCTGTGAAGGTTGTTTTCCAGACCTGGAGTCATGGTCTTTGCAGAAAGCCGCCCTAAACACATCATTAACTCTTTTAGCAACAATTCCATTCTTATCACCTGAGAACTAATGTTCACACAATGTTTGACATCATGTTTTATAAATATATTTGATATGTTAATAAGAAGAAAAAAATTATAAACTTTTTGGTCAACTTCCTAACTTGTATATGGTCTTGAGGTAACTTTAAGTGGTGAAGGGTATAAATCCTGAGTCATATTTCCTAAGTTACCAAAGTTTGCCATAAGATGTTTAAGATGACACAGCATGCATAGCTGTAGATTATAGGTTTTATGGATATGTAAAGCTCTTTCTAGTGTCATCAGGGAAATGAGGATAATTTCTAAAATTTATGTGATTGTCTCATTTCCCCATGATTTTCAAAATATTCTTCCAGCATTTCAACCCTTATTGTAAGTCCTCTACATATGTGTGTGTGTGTGTGTGTGTGTGTGTGTGTGTATAAAATAAGATGGGCAGAACACAGTAAACCATGAACTAATTATCCCATTGCTTATTTTCTCACCTGCTAGATTCTGTTCCAACTTTCAGCTATTTTCAATGTGTTGTTTAAAAGAAAATCTTCACTTGTAAATTTAACTTCATTCTAAAATAGGTCAACAATGAGCATGTCTGTACTTCTATTTTATTTTATCATTGTTATTTATATACTAGCATTTAAGTTGTTGACTTTCTAGTAAAGTATTCATGAAAAAGAACTTCTAAATCAGTTTGTCTTTTGCATTGTTAAGACACTAAATGGTAATTGGACAACTTCTCAGATTTTTATTTTCCTTAAAAGGCTTATAAAAAGAGCATATTTGGTTTGTAATGAAATGAATTCTTTCACAATACATAGTTGTTAACTGAATGTTGATTTCTTCCACAAAGTATGTATTTTCAAGCTTTATTTTCAATAGTTTAACAAATAATCTTGTTAATTCTTATTACTAAGAAAATATCACATTCTTGACAGTTTTTCAAAGAAGTAATATTAAATATAAGTGCAAAGATGATACAAACATTTGGTAAAAGTTAAAATTGATACAATCACCTAGAAATACTCACATTCCCATAAGCAGATTCATCTGATTAATCAAGTATTATTTGATTATAATGGTGATGGTGGTGGTGATGAAGATGATGATGATGATGATTCTAATAAAACCCAGCCTACGATTTTTCTTAATCATAGTAGGAGGTGTGAACCTGAAAGGAACATAGAGGGTTTTCCCAGTACTCATAGCATTATTGCTATATGTTCCATTTCTCTTGGTTCTGTGAAAAAATACCATAAAATTTGGTGAAAATTAAATGAAGAGTCCTATACTTTGTTGTACGAACATTTCTTATTTCTATCTTGTCTTAGAACCTCTTAGCCATTAGGATGGCTATTTCACTTACTGCTAATAATCTGATATTTTGAGGTATCAATTGATTAAATGATTTATAAATTAAGTAGAAAATGAAAGCATGCAAATAATGATTTCTTGCTTATTTTAATTATGCATAGTCCATTTCTCATGCATGAATAAATACAAAGATGTCATATTAATTTAGTTCTGATAGGCAATAATATTTCTAAATTTGTTGAACAGTAGACTACAGTGATAGCATGAGTTTTTAAATGTTTTTGATGTTTCAAGAAATTTCCTGAATTGTAGTTCTCATAGTATGCATCTAGTTATTGAAATACAATAGAAGTCCCAAGTTGGCTAAGAATTTGGGTTCTTTTATATTTTATATAAAATGAGCATGCTCCTAGCAAATTAATTCAATCAGTTGCACCATATGAAAAGCATTGCATTCAATAATCCCTTTAAATGACTTACAGAAGAATTTGAAAACAAAAAAAAAATCTCCATTATACAGAAATATAAAGAGCATGCAACTCATCAGAGTATCTTAATATCACATTGGCTGTGAAAAAGCATTCAAGTGCATAAAGTAGGATTATGCATCGTAAAACTTGCCTTTGTGAAAATTTGCCACCTTCCCACCATAATTAAGCTTTTTAAAAGAACAAAAGAACTCTAACTCTCCTTTATAAAATTAGCATAATATGGTCCAGGACATAGAAAAATATATAAAAATTACATGACACGTTCTCTTTCAAACAGTTTTCATGTGGAAAATATCAGCATGCAAAGTCGTTTCACCTACCTGAAGTGGTTTGTCTCTAAGAAAAATGCAAACAAGGTTGTCAAAATGTTCACTAGCTGCCGGTTCATTCCTGTATCTGTGATGCTTGTGGAAAATATTCCCGAAATGATTCCAGAAAGAAGCTAGGGCAAAGTATCTATTTATTGTCCAGACTCAAAATTTGGCAGGAATCTAGTTTCCTTGAAAATCAAAAAGAGATTTGGGTTTGTACAGTTTGCTGAGGAAAAACAAAAAGTGCCAGTACTAGGCATCATGGTCAGGTCAAACGGGGGCTGAGGACCATCAGTTAACCCAGGAGAGACAAAGCCTTAGAACTGATGGATCCCCAGCTGCTTTTCTTGAATAATAAAAATGCTGCTACCTTAATCACATCACCATGCAAAGGGGGCTGGTGACAATGCCATGCTGGAAGTCGGTTGCAGTGGCTTTTGTTTTATGTCCTTTCTATTTAGCGAATCTCTTTTCTCTAGAAAATGTTCTCTTTTTAAAAGAAGTTGTAAATGAGGAATAAGAAAGGACTCTGCGTGCTAGAGTGGGTTGGAAGAAGAGGGCAAAATTGCTGAGATCCTGTGCTGGAATGAGGGCTACAGAAAGAGACGGAGACGTGATCTTACCCAGCCGATAAATTTCAGCACTCGGACAGCTCCTAGCTCTGAAGTGCGCATGTTTCCTTTCTCAGTCGCTTGGGGCGGGGGTCGGGGAGAGGCATTCCAGAGCGGACTTGCCTGCTATTTGAAGGCAAAGAGTGACTGGCTGTTCAGCGAAGGGGTGCTGAAGGGGTGCGGTGATGACCAGAGAGGAGCAGAGGTCAGGACAGATGGAGAGGGTGAAGGAGGCTAGGGTCTGAGCTCCTAGAAATGCGAGTCTGTAGGTGGGTGGGCGGGACGGGAGTTTGAAGCTGAAAAAAGAAGGGAATACGATCTAGGCGTGGGAAAAGAAAATTGGGCGAAGCAGAGAACAGAATCGATAGTACTGAAATTACAGTAGGGGAGTGGGCAGTCTACTCCTTATCACTGGAACCTAAAGGCAAAAGAGGAATCCTGTGCTGAAAAGGAGGGGACATTTCCTTGGCATAGAGAAAAGCCCATATGCAGAAAATGATTCTTGAGGATCGATAATTTAATTTAGAAGCCCTTTATACCTTCCTCGCCCCTTGAGTGTTTTCATTTGATTTTAGCTGCCTGTTCCCAAAGAATCTCTCTACTTCTTTACTAGGGAAAGCCCCTTCGCTGAGCTTTCTTTAGCGGCTCAAAATCCTTGGGCATCCTCTTCAAGTCACGGATTTGTAATGGAGAAAAAATAAAATGGGCCGGCAGGGGGCAGTAGCAATCTTTTCCTGTCCTGGTTAAAGGTTAGAGTAGGGCTCCCAGTAAGAGCTGGAGCAAGGAAGGGTGAGACTGCAGGTTGAGTTTCTTCTGCCCATTACAGATGTTAATCACCAGGGATGAGTCATGTAATAAAGTGTAAATGTGCTTCTCCTAAATTGGCTAAAGAGACAGAAAATGGTGCAAGTTTATAAATCCTGTACAAAAAGCATGACAGGTAAACTTGCTATTTCAAATTAAACTTACAAATATTACTAATAAAAAAGAGGAAGGATAAATAGTTCAATGTAAGTAATTATCAACTTCTGGCAAGGGGAGATGAAAAATTCATGTTCTGCCATGAGCTGGGTGAGTAACCTACTGTTTGTCTGCAAAATATACTTTGTTCATCTCCTTGGCACTCCATTGCAGGTCTTAATTTTAAAACAAAATAAAACGATTAATTTTTATTCCATAAATGACTAATATGTGCATGGATAAGTTTAAATATCATAGCAGAGTAACAAGGAATTCTGTGAGTTTAAAAAGGAAATTCTGAGAAAAAATGCAGTTCTTTTTACCTTTTAATCTTAACATAAATCACTTGATGGTCTGATCTGGTAGGTCTGAGGTGGTGCCTGAGATTCTGCATTTCTAACAAGTTCCTAGCTGATGTTGATGGTGCTGGCCCCATTGATTACACTTTGAGTGGCAATGTTATGTATGCCCTTTTAGCAGATTTCTGTCTCACCAAGACAGTGAGAATATAGGACCTTTCTTTAGATGAAAAGCAGCAGTGCGCAAGCATTCTGTTTACATACAAAATCAGTTCTTTGGAAGTGTTCTCTTAACTCACAAAACCCAGAAAAAGTGATTCAATTTAAAAGAAAAACAGTCTAGTGTAAAGTGAGACATCCCTGGACTGCAATTTGAATCTGTTTGCTTCCAAATTCATCCACATGGAAACTCTAGACCTGATTTTATCCCTGCAGTCCTGACCCAAAAAATTAAATCAATTCCTGGAAATATATTTCTTCAGTTGGTGCTATGGAAGAAATCATACAAGATTTTTTTGTGCTCAAGATTCTTTCCAAAAGCAAAACTATATACGTAAAAGTGTAGGAAAATTATTGGTCCAAAAATTTTTTGAGGTTGTAATGATGCTTCAAGTAATAAAGTCTTTGCCAGTCATTTCTTTCAGTGTTAATAACCAAGAGTAGGGTGAGTAGGGAAATCTGTGACAGAGGGAGACTCTGGCTAGCAGCATGAAATCAACGTATATATTATTTTAGAGGTGAAGGGAACTTTAGAGAAGAACTATAATTATTTGAAAGAAAAGCCAGCTCAGTGGCTCGGGAGTCTACAGCATGAAATGAAAATACAAGTAGGAGACTATGAATCGGATGTCCTTAATTCAGGTAGCACCTCTAACACTGATCAGTTACATGACCTTAGGCAAGTCATTTAACTCCACTGAGCTTAATTGTCATAATATATAAAATATGGATGATAATATTGCTGCATAAAATATAGAATACTCTTGAAAGTCTTATAAAATCATAGCTGACTGTGTGTTTTGGGTTCTTAATCTCAGTTCTCAGCATCTATTGACTGGTAAAATTCATGTTTTCACTCTGTCCCTTGGACAATTCCACTTTCAAGGAGAGTAAGTCTCTGGAGTTTGAAAAAGGTCATATTTGCAATGCAATGGAATCCCGAAGTCAAATCCACCTATGGTTCTAATTCACTAAATCACAGCTGGTTAAGGCAAGTGGCACCCTCATTTTGTACTCATCAGAAAAATGAGAAGATTCTGACCCATCCTATAACATCGTAAAGATCAATACCCAGCATTTGGTCTATATGATACTACATGTTTAAAAATTCTAAATAGATGTAAACAAAGAGACATTTCTTATGAACATCAGTATCATTTGAACATAAGTATTATTTACAGACATTGATAAATTTCTAACATACATAGTGCTTTGTAGTTTTCAAAATACCAATACCATGTGGTAGGCAAAGCAATGATTTGTCACTATTTTTTCCAGTGAGGAATTTGTTGTTGTTCAGTCTCTCAGTTGTGTCTGACTCTGACTCTGTGACCCCATGGACTGCAGCATGCCGGGCTTCCCTGTAAAGCTCATGTAAATTGATTAATTCTCCCTCCCAAGTCCACATGACTATTAAGTAACAAAGTCATCCTTTCTATATTCCCTATCCAGGGAACAGACTTATTTCTTATCATATGTATGACTGATATTTTTCAAGTCACTGAGAAACTACTATATACTCAACTATATTAAAACTATGTTTATAATTCCATTGCAGTAATGCCCCTTTCTTGGTGGAATTTTGGTCTCCTTTAAATTCATACACACAAATGTTAAATGAAAAACCCATTATTAAGAGTCGCAAAGTCTATTACCTTAGGAAAAGAGTTGAAAGATGTCTAATAGATCAATATCCTGCATCAGGTTGTCTCATGAACTCTTACGGGTCTTCGTGAAGAGACATGGTCCTTCTCAAATATGAGCATCCTGTCTTCCATTGAAAAGATGAAGCAGTGATTAAGAAAGGAATTATTAATTTATAACTGATACCAACTGAGAAGCAGGGAATAGAGGTAAATTAGAGCGGGCAAGAAGTTGTTTTACCAAATCTTTGGTTGCTTAAGGATGATTCCTCACGGAAAATGATAAAGCCAATTTCACTTTGATAAAATGCACCTTCAGAATTTTAGGAGAAATTCTTCTGCCTCCAACAGACCTTCTCACTAGAGGGCCCTAGGTTAGAATGGATTTCTGAGTGAGAAAATCTTTTGACATGAGCCTGCGTGGTTATTATGATACTTGTTAAAATGTATAGCGTGTGAGATCAATGATTAGTGATTGCCATTTTAAAAAAATGTTCTTGCTTTATTTTGGCTGTGCTGCGTCTTAGTTGCTATGCAGGTGTTTCTCTAGTTGCGGGGAGCGGGGACTACTCTCTCGTTGTGGTGCATGGACTTCTCATTGCAGTGGCTTCTCTGGTTGTGGCCCACAGGCTTAGATGCCCCATGACATGTGGGATCTTCCCGGACCAGGGAAGGACCTGTGTCTCCTGCATTGGCAGGCAGATTCTTTACTACTGAGCCACCAGGGAAGCTCCTGCCATTTTTTTTTTGGGGGGGTGCTATATATAATATCTCAGGGATCAGGTAGAGAGTCTGTCTCTTAAATCCTAGATCTCTAAGCTGCCACTGCAGAGTCAACAACTGGCTTTCAGCTTGCATGGCCCCTCACTGGCCCTTTATGTCCTTTCCTCCTTGCAGTGGTTATATTGGAAATAAAAGGCACACTATAGAACCCATTTCATTGGGTTAAATAAATTGATAGGAGGGCTGGAATTTTATCAGAGAGGTAAAAAAATGAAGCATAGTTCCCACTGCTACTAGTATTCATGACTTTAAAGCTGTTTTTTAATGTCCAACATTGTCTACAGAGCAAGGATGCCTAAAGAGCTGATGTCACCCTACATTTATTCTTTTTAATTTTTAGAAATCCAGCTAACTTCTCTCTTCTTAATCTTGTGGTATGAATAAAGATGCTCCGCATACAGAGAGGCAAGCTTCAAGGCCGTGAAGTGTAAATGTGAAATCACTGCTCTCCTTGGTTCCACGCAGACAATTGGATGTCTGTCCAGAGCATTTCTGGATTAAATGACTTAGAAGTCAGAAAAATCATTTTATGATTGGAATTCTTCTGCTTATTAGTGCTCGATGTTTACAGACCACAAATGTGTCCAACACTTGAAACAATTTCTATTTCCAGTGATGATTCATACAAATGATTGCTTCTCTGTGGGCTAATGTGAAAAATGCAGCATTTCTTTTCATAAACATGAAAGAGGCAAACAATAATTTGGGGGATAAATCAAATATAGCCCCTCTTGAATGTGTGAGAAAGGTTCCTTCTTTGGTACAATTCTCAAAATGAAAATAATGAATAACAATGAGATTGACTGCCGCAGTATCACTTGTCTTAGCCTCCTAGGTTTGGTTCTGCAACTGATGCAAAAACCACCTCGACATCACCTTAGTTATTATTATACTCTTGGTGAAATTTTCTTTTGGAGAGTTCTCAGGTTTAAACTTTTTATTATTGACTTGATGATGTTTGCCCCTGCCCATATAAAATGCCTCATCTAAGTTCACAGAAGACTGAAAAGAAGCTGATTTTGAAAGTGAATTATTTTAAGTTGGACAATAGCAATAGTTTTACATTTGCAAGTAATCTAGCACTTAATAGTTGAAATGGAGTTCCATTCATTATATTCAGTGATGGCATTTATATTATTGTTGTAAAGTTTAGTATAGATACTGACAGGAAAGAATATAGGTAATCAACAGTTCTGTCAATCAACCAGTCAACAAATATTAATCAAGCATTTATTATATACAAAATACAGTGTATTTCTCGGAAGATGAGGCAAAGTAATACGACATTATTTTGGCCCTCTAGAGACGACTTATCTATATGTGAAGGTAAGAAAAATAAATACTATGGAATCAGGTCTCTAGGTCAGGGTATCGTCTGGGGAGATCAGCTTGCTGACACCTAAGAGCTTCAAAATGTGGCATTCACCTATGGATTCTTCAGTTTAAATTTTGGTTATTAGCTTGGCTGGTTCACAAAGTTACTCTTATCTTGTGCCAAATATGTTAGGATGTGACATACTAACTATATAGCATATAAACCTGACATATAAACTACATAGAATGAAAATGTTGCTATCAGGCTGCCAAGTAACCCATGTGGACTGAGTGTTGTGTAAGCTTCTTGTGTGCACACTGCCTGGAAAGTTTCATGATAAACAGGGATAAACAGGAAATTAGAGATATTAGAGGTATAGGATCTCTACCATATGGTTGAAATATTAAAAAGTTGAGTAGATCCTATCTCAAGTGGACTGATAGAGATATCTCAAGCTCTCAGACTTCTCTTTTTCATGCTCTATTTCTAATCAACTCCACTGCTAATTAATAGGGCTTTCCAGCTGGTGCAGTGGTAAAGAATCCACCTGCCAATGCAGGAGATGCAGTTTTGATCCCTGGATCACGAAGATCCCCTGGAGGAGGAAATGGCAACTCATTCCAGTATTCTTGCCTGGGAAATCTCATGAACAGAGGAGCTTGGCAGGCTTCACTCCATGGAGTCACAAAGAGTTGGATATGACTGAGCTCTCACTCATAGGTCAGGCTAATTAATATTTTAAATTGCTTTTTGAAAATGGCATATTATGAAACATTACATTTTTATTAAAACATGTATGTGAAATATTTATAGAATATGCATAATAATGATGAAGCAAATTTCTATGTAACCACATATGGTGTAAGACGTAGAAAACCAGAACTTCTGAAGCCCCCTGAATGCTAATCTATGATCTCATCATTTTCTTGCTTTGCTTTATTATCTAACACACACATACACACATACTGTTTCTCATGTTTTGATGCATACATAAATTGAATGAGATTGCATTTTTCTGTGACTGATCTTGTTTGGTTCATATTATGTTATTGCATGTAGCAAGAAGTCATTCATTTTCACGCTGTATTGCTCCGTTCTCTGAGCATTTCACAATTTATTCATCCATTCTACTGCTGATGGATGGGTTTTTGGGCTGTTTCCAGGTTTTTTGCTATGATAAATAATGCTTCATAATATTCTTATACACTTCTCCTGTACATGTGCATATTTAGAGGAAGAATTACTGAATCCTAAGGTATGCACAGCTTCATTTTATTAGATGATACAACGGTGTTTCTTATAGTGTTCTAATAATTTACACTCTCACCATAGTGGAGAAAGTTTCTAGATTTTTTATATACTCACCAACATGTGATGTTGTCAGACTTCTTAATTTTTGCCAATGTTAAATAGCATCTCATTGTGCTTTTAGTCTCTATATGTTTCTTTATCTAATTACTAATGAGCCTGAATACCTTTTCAATATGTTTACTGACCATTTGTGTTATATCTATGAAAAATCTGTTTATTTCTTTTGAAGACTATTCAATTAGGTTGTTTCTTTTTCCTTATTTATGTGTAAAATCTATTTTACAGCAATCTTTTGCTAGTAATATATGTTACAGATATCTTTTTCCAGTTTCTGGCTTTTCACGTTTATTGTACTGTTGTTGTTCAGTGATCAAGTTGTGTCTGACTCTTTGTGACCCCATGGACTGCAACAAGCCAGGCTGTTGTGTTCTTCACTATCTCCTGGAATTTGCACAAATTCGTGTCCATTGAGTTGGTGATGCTATCCAACCATCTTATCCTCTCCCATCCCCATGTCCTCCTGCCCTCAATCTTTACCATCATCAGAAACTTTTCCAATGAGTCAGCTCTTTGCATCAGATAGCTAAAGTATTAAAGTTTCTGCTTCAGCAACAGTCCTTCCAGTGGATATTCAGGGTTGATTTCCTTTAGGATTGACTGGATTGATCTCGTTGCTGTCCAAGGGACTATCAAGAGTCTTCACCAGCACTATAATTAGAAAGCATCAGTTCTTCACCTGTCAATATTCTTTATGGTCCAACTCTCACATACGTACATGACTACGGGAAAAACCATAGCTTTGACTATACAGACCTTGGTTGGCAAAGTGATGTCTCTGCTTTTTAATATGATGTCTAGGTTTGTCATAGCTTCCCTTCCAAGGAGCAAGTGGCTTTTAATTTCATGGCTGCAGTCACCATCTACAGTGATTTTGGAGCCCAAGAAAATAGAATCTGTCACTGTTTCCACTTTTTACCCCTTCTATTTGCCGTGAAGTGATGGGACCTGATGCCATGATCTTAGTTTTTTGAATGTTGAGTTTCAAGCCAACTTTTTCACTCTCATCTTTCACCCTTGTCAGTTCAGTTCATTTCAGTCACTCAGTAGTGTCCAACTCCTTGTGACCCCATGGACTGAAGCACGCCAGGCTTCCCTGTCCATCACCAACTCCCAGAGCTTGCTCAAACTCATGTCAGGTGGGTGATGCCATCCAACCATCTCATCCTCTGTCATCCCCTTCTCCGGCCTTCAATCTTTCCCAGCACCAGCGTCTTTTCCAAATGAGTCAGTTCTTCACATCAGGCGGCCAAACTATTGGAGCTTCAGCTTAAGCATCAGTCCTTCCAATGGATATCCAGGATTGATTTCCTTTAGGATTGACTGGCTTGATCTCATTGCAGTCCAAGGGACTCTCAAGAGTCTTCTCCAAGACCACAGTTCAAAAGCATCAATTCTTCAGTGCTCAGCTTTCTTTATACTCCAACTCTCACGATCAGTCCTGGGTGTTCATTGAAAGGACTGATGTTGAAGCTGAAACTCCAATCCTTTGGCCACCTGATGCAAAGAGCTGATTCATTTGAAAAGACCCTGATGCTGGGAAAGACTGAAGGCAGGAGGAGAAGGGGATGACAGAAGATAAGATGGTTGGATGGCATCACCGACTCAATGGACATGAGTTTGGATAAACTCCGGGAACTGGCGATGGAGAGGGAGGCCTGGTATGCTGCAGTCCATGAGGTTGCAAAGAGTTGTACATGACTGAGTGACTGAACTGAAGTGAATGCACATCCATGCATGACTACTGGAAAAACCATAGCTTTGACTAGATGAACCTTTGTCGGCAAAGTGATGTCTCTGCTTTTTAACACGCCCTTTAGTTCCTTTTCACTTTCTGCTATTAGAGTGTTATCATCTGCATATCTGAGGTTGTTAATATTTCTCCTGGCAATCTTTATTCCAGCTTTTGATTCATCCAGCCTGGCATTTTGCATGATGTACCCTGTATATAAGTTAAACAAGCAGGGTGACAATATACAGCCTTGACATACTCCTTTCCCAATTTGGAACCAGTTCATTGTTCCATGTTTGGTTCCAACTGTCGCTTCTTGACCTGAATATAGGTTTCTCAGAAGACATGTAAGGTGGTCTGGTACTCCCATCTCTTTAAGAATGTTCCACAGTTTGTTGTGATCCACATAGTCAAAGGCTTTAGTGTAGCCAATGAATCAGAAGTATTTCTGGAATTTTCTCCCTTTCTCTATGATCCAACAAATATTGGCAATTTGATCTCTTGTTCCTCTGCCTTTTGTAAACCTAACTTGTACATCTGGAAGTTCTTGGTTCACAAACTGCTGAAACCTCACTTGAAGAATTTTGAGCATAACTACACTAGCATGTTAAATGAGCACAATTGTATGGTAGTTTGAACATTCTTTGGGACTGGAATGAAAACTGACGTTTTCCAGTCCTGTGGCTCACTGCTGAGTTTTCCAAATTTGCTGACATATTATGTGTAGCACTTAAACAGTCATCATCTTTTATGAAATTAAATAGCTCAGCTGGAATTTCATCACTTCCACTAGTTTTGTTCATAGTAATGCTTCTTAAGGGCCACTTGACGTCACACTCCAGGATATCTGGCTCTAGGTGAGTGACCACACCATCATGGTTATCCAGGTCATTAAATCTTTTTTTGTGTATAGTTCTTCTGTGTATTCTTGCCACCTATTCTTAACCTCTTCTGCTTCTATTAGGTCCTTGCTCTTTCTGTCCATTATCATGCCCATCCTTGCATTAAATGTTCCCTGATATCTCCAATTTTCTTGAAGACATCTCTAGTCTTTCTCATTTTGTTGTTTTCATCTATTTCTTTGCATTGTTCACTTAACGAATCTTTCTTATCTCTCCTTGCTATTCTCTGGATCACTACATTCAGTTGGGTATATCTTTCCCTTTCTCCCTTGCCTTTCACGTCTCTTCTTTTCTCAGCTGTTGGTAAAGCCTCCTCAGATAACCACTTTGCCTTCTTGCATTTCTTTTTCTTGGGGATGGTTTTGGTCACCACCTCCTTTACAGTGCTATAAACTTCATCCATAGATCTCTAAGCACTCTGTCTACCAGATCTAAGACTTCCATGGTGGCTCAGATGGTAGAGAGTCTGCCTGAAATGTGGGAGATCCAGGTTTGAACCCTGGGTCAGGAAGATCCCCTGGAGAAGGAAATGGCAACCCACTTCAATATTCTTGCTTGAAAAATAGCATGGATATTGGAGCCTGGAAGGCTACAGTCCACGGGGCTGCAAAGAGTTTTACATGACTGAGCAATTATTTCTTTCACCAGATCTAACCCCTTGAATTCATTCATCTCCTCCACTGTATAATCATAAGGGATTTGATTTAGATCATACCTGAATGGCCTACTGGTTTTCCATACTTTCTTCAGTGTAAGCTTGAAATTTGCAATAAGGAGCTGATCTGAGCTGCAGTCAGCTCCAGGTCTTGTTTTTGCAGACTGTATAGAGCTTCTCCATCTTTGGCTACAAAGAATATAAACAATCTTATTTCGGTATTTACCATCTGATGATGTCCTTGTGTAGAGTTGTTTCTTGGGTTGTTGGAAAAAAGTGTGTTCTCTTGACAAAACTCTGTTAGCCTTTGTGGCCCTGCATAGTGTGGCTCATAGCTTCATTGAGTTATGCAAGTCCTTTTGCCATGACAAGGCTGTGATCTGCGAAGGGGTTATTGTATTACTAATATAAATTTATTAATATTCCCCTTATGATTTGTGTTATTTTTGGCTTACAAATATCAATATTGTGATTATGAAGATGTGTTTTTCTATTATCTTCTAAGTTTCTAATGTCATTCACACTTAAAGTGATTAATACCTAGAGCAAATGTTGTCTATTTTAATTGTCTATGTGACTGTCATGCACATTTCGTTGTTAATTGATGGGTGTAGATCATATATGAAAACAGGAATTGGATGCTGTCCTTCTAAGGATTTGGAAATTACAATGTCCTATGATATTAGCATAGTGCATCATAGCCTAATTTTGCAAAGGCACTTCAAAAGCTAAAATGGCTCCTAATCCCAAAAGACTTAAATGTTGTTCTGATAATGTGTGATTGTATAATAAAGTACCCCCAAACTTTTATGGTTTAAAATAGCTATTAGTAATGGATAAAGAAGTTGTGGTACATATACACAGTGGAATATTACTCAGCCATAAAAGGAACACATTTGAGTCAGTTCTAATGAGGTGGATGAGTCTAGAGCCTATTACACAGAGTGAAGTGAGTCAGAAAGAGAAAGATAAATATCGTATACTAACGCATATATACAGAATCTAGAAATAATTTATTTGCAGGGGTAGCAATGGAGAAACAGACATAGAGAACAGGCATATGGACACGGGGAGAGGGGAGGAGAGGGTGAGATGTATATAGAGAGTAACATGGAAACTTACAATACCATATGTAAAATAGATAACCAACAGGAATTTGCTGCATGTCTCAGGAAACTCAAACAGGGGCTCTGTATCAACCTAGAGGGGTGGGATGGGGAGGGAGAAGGGAGGGAGGCTCAAAAGGGAGGGGACATATGTATACCTATGGCTGATTCATGTTGAGGTTTGACAGATAACAACAAAATGCCATAAAGCAATTATCCTTCAATTAAAAATAAATAAAATTTTTTAAAAAATGTTAGATTTATAATAAGGAAAGGAAATAATATAATTTTTAACAAGAAACAAACTTCAATATAAGATCATAATAAATGTGCAAAAATATTAGCTCTGGTTTTTGATAGTGGAACTACTGACTTTTTTTGTGTTTCTGTTTTAAATATAGGTTCTGATTTGTCTATTATGAACATATTTAACTTTTATGATTAGAAAAAGATAAAGTACTTTAGAAAACTCAGAAAGTAACATATTTACTTTATAACAATTCATGCTTTTCTGCCCATGTGAAAAATATATAAAATAACAATTGCCAATTCATATTTCTTCCCAGACTACAAGTACAATTAAAGACTCCTGGAAATCCCATGGACAGAGGAGCCTAGCGGGCTGCAGTCCATGGGTCACAGAAGAGTCAAACACGACTTAGTGACTTAATGACAACAAAGATATCCAAGTAGAATGCTATTACGTACAATTCGATAAACTTTGATTTAAAAGCAAACATCAAAAATAGCTATTAGAATTACTGTCTCTCAAGTTTCTGTATGTGGAATGGCTTCATCTGGACATTCTTGTCGAGGATCTCTCAAGCTATAGTGTGGAAGCTGAGGCTTTAGTCGTCCGAGGGCTCAGTTAGGTCAGACTTCCACATGGCTTCTTTGCATGACTGGTATTGATATTTCATATTACGTACTGGATGAGAACTCAGCTGGGACAGTCAACCAGAGTATCTGTATATGGCCTTTCCCTAGGATTTGGGCTGCAAACACCATGGTGCCATAAGTTCTGAGAAGGTGAATCTCAACAGTTAGCCTTCTGAAAGAATAAGGAAGATACTGCTGCAAGGATTCTTATGACCCAGGTTTGGGAGTCATGCTGTGTCACTTCTGTTGCATATTTACTGGTTACACATGGCCAATTCAGTTTCAGTATGGAAGGAGACTTCTCTAGGGTATGAATACTAGGGGGTATGGTTCACTGGGCAGTTGTCTTTGAAAATTAACTATAGGAACAATGTCAAAGGATTGTCAGTATTGTTTGCAGAGAGTGTTGTGTCGTCTTCCAATTCAAACAACAAAGAAGAGTAGATAGACTAGAAAAACCTCTTAAGATAAAACACCTAAAATTCGTGGATAAAATATGTTTTAAAAGCAAAGTTGAATGGCCGTGAACTGAGAAAAATTCTCAGAGGCCCAAAACAAGAGAGCATGAATCCAGACTAAAATTTAAATGCTCAACACAGGAGTTGTGCTGGAGTATCTCTTTATTTCCCAAGATTTATGACTTCAGTTTTAATGGCAGCTTGGTGGGGTGGGAGAGGGAGAATGAGGGAGAAAGTCTAGATCCTAGACAAGGTGGGTGGTCTATTTGGAGACCCTCTGTATAAACCACAGAAAAGGAGAGAGAATGCAGAAGTATTTGCCTACCTAAAACTTGACTCTAAATGAAACTAAAGCATATCTGAGAATTTGTAGCCACAGGAAGACATCATATGGGCTTGTGATACTACATATATACTTCAAACACCTCAAACCAAGAACTTATTTAAAGTTATTCTAAGTTGATGGCTTCAAATACTTATGATGGAAATGATGCTAGTCCACTTGGGAGAGACAAAAAGTTTTCTTTCAGCTAAAGTTATAAGATACGATTTGCAAACAAAAATCACAGTACATATGATGAAACAAGGCCTCCAAAAGTAAGAGCCAAGAGAAGCAATGAATAATACACTCACACACTTCAGATATTAAAAGTATCAAACTTAGAATAAATGTATTAATCATGTTTAACAATACAGAACCAAAGATTGAGTGAGAAATAAGTGTCTCAAGAAGAACTATATACAATACCTAGAAATTGAAACTGTAATAATTTATGAATATGAGATTACTATTGAACTGCAAGAAAGACTGAAGGTATTATCTGGAGAGATAGCACAAAGAGACAAAGAATTTGAAAACATGAAAGAAAGGTTAAGAAAGATAGAGGGTGGAGTGAGTAGATCTATCACATGACAAGTAAGAGTTTCAAACAAATAATAGATTTCAGGAGTGGTGATTTGTGAAGAAGCAATGACTAAATTTTTTCAGAATTGATGAAAAACTGGAATCATCCGAATTAGAAATTCTAATGAAATTCAAGCAGAATAAACAAGAAAATGATGACACCTAAATAAATTGTACTGAAAGTGAAACTAAAGACACTCAAGGCAAAGAAAAGACCTTGAGATCAGTCATGAATCAATTTTTTAAAAATCAGTAAGTGATCACAATTAGATGGACAGCTGAATTCTCGGCAATAAGAGGACAAGAAGATAATGAAACTAATTATTCATTATACTGAGGGAATATAGCTATCAATCTAGAATTATATATCTGCAAAGTTCTTTTAAAAAGTTCTTTTTAAAACAAAAGTGAAAGAAATATATTTCCAAATGAAACCTAGACTATTTACTGACAATGGAAATGTCAAGAAAGGAATAAAAGAGAAATTGGAACTTTCCTGGTGGTCCAGTGGCGAAGACTCCAGGCTCCCAATTCAGGGGGCCTGGGTAAGGTCCCTGGTCAGGAAACTAGATTCCACATGTCACAACTAAATCTCCTGAATGCCTCAAGAGCCAGCATTAGGAAACTTCCATAAGCTTCTTATTCTTATCCAACAGAGGGCAGACAGAATGAAAACTACAGTCACAGAAAACTAATCTAACTTATCACATGGACCACAGCCTTGTCTAACTCAATGAAACTATGAGCCATGCCCTGTACGGTGGCCCAAGATGGTCATGGTGGAGAGATCTGACAAAACGTGGTCCACTGGAGAAGGGAATGGCAAACCACTTCAGTATTCTTGCCTTGAGAACCCCATGAACAGTATGAAAAGGCAAAAAGATGACACTGAAAGATGAACTCCCCAGGTCAGTAGGTGCCCAATATGCTACTGGAGAAGAGTGGAGAAATAACTCCAGAAAGAATGAAGAGACAGAGCCGAAGTGAAAACAGTGTGCAGTTGTGGATGTGACTGGTGATGGAAGTAAAGTCCGATGCTGTAAAGAGCAATATTGCATAGGAACCTGGAATGTTAGGTCCATGAATCAAGGCAAATTGGAAGTGGTCAAACAGATGGCAAGAGTGAACATCAACATTTTAGGAATCAGTGAACTAAAATGGACTCGAATGAGTGAATTTATTTCAGATGACCATTATATCTACTACTGTTGGCAAGAATCCCTTAGAAGAAATGGAATAGCTATCATAGTCAATGGAAGAGTCCAAAATGCAGTACTTGGGTGCAGTCTCAAAAATGACAGAATGATCTCTGTTCATTTCCAAAGCAAACCATTCAATATCACAGTAATCCTAGTCTATGCCCCAACCAGTAATACTGAAGAAGCTGAAGTTGAATGGTTCTATGATGACCTACAAGAACATCTAGAACTAACACCCAAAACAGATGTCCTTTTCATCATAGGGGACTGGAATGCAAGTGTGGGAAATCAAGAGATACCTGGAGTAACAGGCAAATTTGGCCTTGGAGTACAAAATGAAGTGGGGCAAAGGCTAACAGAGTTTTGCCAACAGAACGCACTGGTCATAGCAAACACCCTCTTCCAACAACACAAGAGAAATCTCTACACATGGACATTACCAGATGGTTAATACCAAAATCAGATTGATTGTATTCTTTGCAGCCAAAGATGGAGAAGCTCTATACAGTTAGCACAAACAAGACCAGGAGCTCACTCTGCTTCAGATCATGAATTCCTTATTGCAAAATTCAGACTTAAGTTGAAGAAAGTAGGGAAAACTTTCAGGTATGACCTATATCAAATCCCTTACGATTCTACAGTGGAAGTTAGATTCCAGGGATTGGATCTGATAGACAGAGTGCCTGAAGAGCTATACATGGAGCTTCAAGACATTTTATAGGAGGCAATAATCAAGACCATTCCCAAGAAAAAGAAATGCAAAAAGACAAAATGATTGTCTGAGGAGGCCTCACAGATATCTGAGAAAAGAAGAGAAGCTAAAGGCAAAGGAACAAAGGAAAGATATACCCATTTGAATGCTGAGTTCCAAAGAGCAGCAAGGAAAGATAAGAAAGACTTCCTCATTGATCAGTATAAAGAAATAAAGGGAAAAAAATAAAGTGGGAAAAACTAGAGATCTCTTCAAGAAAGTTAGAGATACCAAGAGACTATTTCATGCAAAGATGGCCACAGGAAAGGACATAAATGGTATGGACCTAATAGAAGCAGAAGATATTAAGGATGCACAGAAGAATTAAACAAAAAAGATCTTCATGACCCAGATAACTACGATGCTTAATCGCTCACCTAGAGCCAGACATCCTGGAATGCGAAGTCAAGTGGGTCTTAGGTAGTATCTACAGACAAAGCTAGTGGAGGTGGAGGAATTCCAGTTGAGCTCTTTCAAATCCTAAAAGATGATGCTGTTAAAGTGCTGCACTCAATATGCCAGCAAATTTGGAAAACTCAGCAATAACCATAGGACTAGAAAAAGTCAGTTTTCATTCCAGTCCTAAAGAAAGGCAATGCCAAAGTTCAAACTACCACACAATTGTACTCATTTCACATGCTAGCAAAGTAATGCTCAAAATTCTCCAAGCCAGGCTTCAACAGTATGTGAACCGTGAACCTCCAAATGTTTAAGCTGGATTTAGAAAAGGGAGAAGAACCAGAGATCAAATTGCCAACATCTGTTGGATTATAGGAAAAGTACGAGAGTTCCAGAAAAACTTCTTCTGCTTTATTGACTACGCAAAGCATTTGACTGTGTGGATCACAGCAAACTGTGGAAAAGTCTTAAAGAGATGGAAATACCAGATCACCTTACCTGCCTCCTGAGAAATCTGTATGCATGTCAAGAAGCAACAGTTAGAACCAGACATGGAACAACAGACAGGTTCCTGAATTGGGAACGGAGTATATTGTCACCCTGCTTATTTAACTTATATGCAGAGTACATCATGTGAAATGCTGGGCTGAATGAAGCACAAGCTGAATCAAGATTGCTGGGAGAAATATCAATAACCTCATATATGCAGATGACAGCAACCTTTATGGCAGAAAGTGAAG
This sequence comes from Muntiacus reevesi, assembly GCF_963930625.1. Lineage (NCBI taxonomy): Eukaryota > Metazoa > Chordata > Mammalia > Artiodactyla > Cervidae > Muntiacus > Muntiacus reevesi. The sequence goes on along the minus strand of NC_089271.1, from coordinate 12,353,412 downwards.
AACTAAAAAGCCTCTTGATGAAAGTGAAAGAGGAGAGTGAAAAAGCTGGCTTAAAATCCAACATTCAAAAAGCTAAGATCATGGCATCCAGTCCCATAACTTCACGACAGATAAATGGTGAAACAATGGAAACAGTGTGAGACTTTATTTTGGGGGGCTCCAAAATCACTGCAGATGGTGACTGCAGCCATGAAATTAAAAGATGCTTGGTCCTTGGAAGAATAGCTCTGACCAATCTAGACATCATATTAAAAAGCAGAGACTTTACTTTGCCAACAAACATTCCTCTAGTCAAATCTATGGTTTTTCCAGTAGTCATGTATGGATATGAGAGTTGGACCATAAAGAAAGCTAGCACTGAAGAATTGATGCTCTTGAACTGTAGTATTGGAGAAGACTCTTGAGAGTCCCTTGGACAACAAGGAGATCCAATCAGTCCATCCTAAAGGAAATCAGTCCTGAATATTCATTGGAAGGACTGATGTTGAAGCTGAAACTCCGATACTTTGGCTACCTGATGCAAAGAACTGACTCGGTGGGTAAGACTCTGATTCTGGGAAGGATTGAAGGCAGGAGGAGAAGGGGACAACAGAGGATGAGATGGTTGGATGGCTTCACTGACTCAGTGGACACGAGTTTGAGCAAGCTTCGGGAGTTGGTGATGGACAGGGAAGCCTGGCGTGCTACAGTCCATGGGGTCACAGGGAGTCAGACACAACTGAGCAACAAACTGAACTTACTGAAGACCCAGTCAGCCAAACGTGTGTGTGTGTGTGTGTGTGTGTGTGTGTTTAAAAAAAAGATAAAAGAGAAGTAAAATTTAGAGGTAAATACTATTTTAATAAAAAAGAAAATGACTGCAGAAGGAAGGTATAAGATGCAAGTAAAGTAGTGAACATAGAAATTACTATATAGTAATTTGATAAATATGAATAAATAATATCAATACCAGTTTTATCAAGACCTACATGACATTCTAGAACTAACACCAAAAAAAGATGTCCTTTTTCATCATAGAGGGGATTCTCCAGTGACTCAGTTGGTAAAGAATCTGCCTGCAATTCAGGAGACCTGGGTTCGATCCCTGGGTAGGGAAGATCCTCTGAAGAAGGAAATGGCAACCCACTCCAGTACTCTTGTCTGGAGAATTCCATGGACAGAGGAACTGGGCAGGCTACAGTGTGTTGTATCGCAGAGTCAGACAGGACTGAGTGACTATCTTTTCATCACAGGGGATTGGAATGCAAAAGTAGGAAGTCAAGAGGAACCTGGAGTAACAGGCAAATTTGGCCTTGGAGTACAAAATGAAGCAGGGCAATGGCTAACAGAGTTTTGTCAAGAGAACACACTGGTCATAACAAACATCGAAATGACTCTACTCATGGACATCACCAGATGGTCATACTGAAATCAGATTATATTCTTTGCAGCTGAAGATGGAGATGCTCTATGCAGTCAGCAAAAACAAGACCAGGAGCTGACCGTGGCTTAGATCATGAACTCCTTATTGCAAAATTCAGACCTAACTTGAAGAAAGTAGGAAAAACCCCTAGGCCATACATCACTTGGCCAACAAAGGTCTGTATAGTGAAAGCTATTGTTGTTCCAGTATGGATGTGAGAGTGGACCATAAAGAAGGCTGAAGAGCCCTGAAGAATTGATGCTTTCAAATTGTGGTGCTAGAGAAGACTCTTGAGAGTCCCTTAGACAGCAAGAAGAACAAACCAGGCAATCCTAAAGGATATCAACCCTGAACATTCATTGGAAGGACTGATGCTAAAACGCTAATTCTTTGGCCATCTGATGTGAAGAATTGACTCAATAAAAAAGACCCTGATGCTGGGAAAGATTGAAGACAGGAGGACAAGGGGGTGACAGAAGATGGGATGGTTTGATAGTATCACTGACTCAAGGAACATGAATTTTTGCAAACTTCAGGAGATAGTGAAGGACATGATAGCCTGACATGCTGCAGTCCATGGGGTCACAGAGAATCAGACATGACTTAGTGACTGAACAAGTATTAATTTGAGACAAAAGTAAGTTTTAAGGTGAAAAAAAATCTTACTACAGAGAGCCAGAAATAATATCCCTATCATCTGGATTAAAGCTATACTGTGACACCCCACTGGAATAGAACAGAAAGAAAAATTAAGATCAAGATGAGCAGAGTTAATAAAGGAAGTAGAAAGTCAGAGGGGCATCCTGACAAGTTATTAAATGCTAGGGGGGAAAAGGGTTAAATAGGATTAACATATTCAATATATTCATCAAAAGTTTCTCTTCTCCTCCTCCTCATCCTCATCCTTCACTTTTCCCTCTCTTCTTCCTCTTACCCTGCTCCACAACTTAACTCCAGGTTCTCAGAGACCAAGATGCTGGAATTAGTTCACTTCATATAAGAATGTTAAAGGATGATGTAATTCTTGCCCTCAAGAATATAAACTCCATTGTCTATGTTTATCTCTATGGTTTATCTCTATGTTTTAGGACAGTCATATAGTAGCCATGGATGGATCTAGGATACTTAAATGATGGAAAATCCTGGTAAATGGTCCAGGCAAGGAAAAAATAAATGAATGGAATCTCCATTAAGAGAACCTTCAAAAAAACATGTGGGTCAGTCATAAACCTTCTTATTTCCCTCCAGGCTTGTACCTTTATGGCACATGATATTGAGAATTGAGAAGATGGATATCCAAATTCTAGTTGCTGCTTACTAGCTCTAAAACATTAGACAAGTTACTCTGTGCTCCATTTTCCATTCAGTAAAATAGGAGATGTATCACCTTCCTTGTCTACCACCCCTGTCTGGGTTAGTGGGCCATATAAACGTTGAGGACTCCAGCAATGTAAGCTATTGTTATTCTTGAATAAATGCTTCCACTATCACAGTTAAATGAGGCCATTTATATAATAGTTTACTTAATAATTTACTTAATTCTGAGGAGAAGATAGTGGTCTTCCCAGGTGGCTCAGTGGTGAAGAATCTGCCTGCCAATGCAGGAGATATAGGAGATGTCGGTTCAACCCCTGTGTCAGGGGAAAATCCCCTGGAGAAGGAAATGGCAACCCACTCCAGTATTCTTGTCTGGAGAATCCCATGGACAGAGGAGCCCGGTTGGCTACAGTCCATGGGGTCGCAAAGAGTCGGACAACTGAGCAACTGAGTACAAGGAGAGGATTATAATTTGTATTCAACGTTGTACATTAGTTTAGGAAAACAGGGAAAAAAGATGCTTTTCATTGATGATGGATAGTGTATTCAAACTATTTGTTGGTGAAGAAAGCAAGATCCTGTTATTTTTCAGATGGGAGATTATCATATGAGATTTTGGAAAGAAAACCTAATTCAACTTTAAAGCTCCTAACTTTAATAATAAAAGTATGTTGAATAATCTTGCCAAATGACTTGGATCAATTGCTAAATATGAATGAGGGGAGAATTAAATTGACACAAAGAAAAGGTTTTCTTGTCAGGGAAAAATTTGTGAAGAGAGCTAGAGATAATTTAATGTAATCATAAGAGTGACTCTGTGGAAAATACTGAGTTGTGTTTGCTTCCTGACCAGCACACCAAGAAATGTAATCAACTAAAGAGATGGAAACAATTGAGTAACCATTTTTCTCCTTTTAAGGAAAACTATTTTTGTTTTGGAATCCAATGCTTTCAAGATAAGGCCAAATTATATTGTAAAACTAAGTCAGTTTTTAAGTAAATACTAGATAAATCTAGTTGCACAAGCTCCCATCATTAATTTAGAAAATAAGCTTTTCTGTTTATTTATAGGTTACCATAAAGAAAGGGTAAGTGCAATTGTCAGTGTCATGTATACAAAGTCACATTGATACAGATAAAAATGAAAATAAAACGTGAATAATGGATGATAAATCATTTTCTTTGGTCTCCAGAAGCCACTTAAAAATTGAAATGAAAGGCTGCCATGATTAATCTTTTGTTATCTAATATATAAGGACATTGAAAGTAATCTTAATGTGGACTTAAGACCCCTTCATTCCATTGTGTTGAATAGACCTATCATCCTCAGGGGCATGTCCTTTCACCATGGAGTCATAGCTTTTTGCACCAGGATTTCATACACCTACTTTCCAGTTCTGTCTGGCAATCCATTCTCTTTCCAGTATCTCCTCATCAAGAATCTATAGGGCCATTGGGCACTCTCTTTTCCTTGTGTGTCCCTCCAGCTTCTGGAGACTGTTGAGAATGGGCTACACAAATTAGATTTTATTGACACCTGGTTTCCAGGTGATTTCAGCCAATAGGCATCAGCAGGAGATCAGAGTTGGGAAGGAAAGAGAGTTGGAATATTTATTCCATCAGCTCCCTCCAAGCTGAGGAGAAATTTGCTAGTGGCTTTTTTTTTTTTATCAAAGCCAAATTCAAAGAGATAGAAAATAGATGAGTGTTTCCCAGCAACTTAGGAGAGAGGAAAATGGGGAGTGATTGTTAATGCATATGAGGCTTTGGTGAGTGCTAAAAATATTCTTGAGTTGGATAGTGGTGATAGTTACAAAACTTTGCAAATATGCTAAGACCATTTCATTGTGTATATCGAGTGAATTTTATGATGTGTGAATTATATCTCAATTGAAAATGGATAGAAAATATGCAATGGAATATTATTCAGGCATAAAGAAGAATGAAATCTTACCATTTGCAGCAATAGGGATGGACCTTGAAGGCATTATGCTACGTGAAACTAATGTCAGACAGAGAAAGACAAATACCATATGATCTCACTTATATGTGGAATTTAAAAAAAATGAGTTCATGAATACAGAGAATAGATTGGTGGTTGCCAGAGGTGGACGGAGGAGGCAATGGGTGAAGGAGATCAAAGCTACAAGCTTCCAGTTATAAAATAAATAAGTCATGGGGATATACTATACAGCATGGTGACTGTAGTTAACAATAGTATATTACATGTTTGCTATCATCGTAATAATACTGTATTGCAAGTTGCTAAGAGGGTAGATCTTAAAAATTCCCATGATAAGAAAAAAATGTTGTAACTATGTATGGTAACAGATGTTACCTAGACATATTGTGGTGATCATGTAACAATGTATATAAATATTGAATTATTATGTTGGACACATGAAGTTAATATAGTTGTATGTTAAATACACCTCAATAAGAAATGGACATATATATGTGTTAGTATACTGTATTGGTCTTTATCTTTCTGGCTTACTTCACTCTGTATAATGGGCTCCAGTTTCATCCAGCTCATTAGAACTGATTCAAATGAATTCTTTTTAATGGCTGAGTAATATTCCATGGTGTATATGGAATTTAGAAAGATGGTAACGATAACCCTATAAGCAAAACAGAAAAAGAGACACAGATGTACAGAACAGAGTTTTGGACTCTGTGGGAGAAGGTGAGGCTGGGATGTTTCGAGAGAACGGCATCTAAACATGTATGTTATCTAGGGTGAAACAGATCACCAGCCCAGGTGGGATGCATGAGACAAGTGCTCAGGGCTGGTGCACTGGGAAGACCCAAAGGGATGGGATGGGGAGGGAGGTGGGAGGGGGGATCAGGATGGGGAACACATGTAAATCCATGGCTGATTCATGTCAATGTATGACAAAACCCACTGAAATGTTGTGAAGTAATTAGCCTCCAACTAATAAAATAAATAAAAAAAAAAAAGAAATGGACAGAAAAGTTGCAAACCACACTTTTATAGCACAAAACAAAAAATATGGGTAAACAAAAGAGGAAAGACTAAAAAACAAAATCATAACATAAAAATTGCAGATGAAGAAAAACGTATCACTTATATCAGTTAAAGTACATCAACAGAAAGGACACACACACGTACACACACATACACGTACACACACGTACACACACATACACGTACACACACGTACACACACATACCCCACAGAGTTCCTGGGAACTCTGTTTTGCAAGATACTTGCTCTTCTTCCTTATCAGCTTTAGTACATGTTTTCTATGCTGTATTATGACTTTGCACTTGATTTTAAATTAATATATAACTATTTACTTAAGTGTAAGACATATTGCATGTAAAGATGACAGAGAAATTCATTTTTTATACTTTTCATAGCTTTTAGTCCAGGAAGAGGCACTAGTTAGGAGCAAGATTTGAAATTTTAGCTCATTATTTCTTGATTTGCTTCTCTTCCTTTCTAACCTTTCCTATTTTCTTCCAATCTTAACCAATGCTTTCACCCCTATTTTTCTCCTGAACCCAATTCTTACAACCCTTTGAGCCCTGAGCATCCCTTTATGAAGCCACTAAATTAGATTATTGATGACAAACAAAAGGACTCAGAGTTTATGAGTCTGCAAGTCCTTTGCTGTCTCAGTATAACAAAGTCTGATATTTTTAACCTTCAGGGTACAGCATAGAGCTCATCTTAAACATTCTTTTTGGCTGATCAAAGAAAGGAGGTCAACTTACTTGGAAAGTGCTTTCATGTTTACTTAAACTAAACACTGTTGTTAGTTCTCTTACTGTATTTTAAAAAAATTCAAGTGAAAGATGCTCAAGGGTCATATAGTACACGAGGCTGTTGAAACAGGGAGGATAAAGATGAGATTGGAATGGATTTTTAGTAACAGATTCCACTTTGGCTTTATACTTCAATCTATTGCAGTAATGTCTCCTTTTGTACTCCCGAGGGTCAGCTTATGTTCTTCAAGACATGGCTAGAACACATTCTGTAGAGGATGATAGAGGGAGGACTTATTTGCCCATAGGAGAAGGGTCCAATTCTATTCTCATGGTAATAAGCTTAAGAGGCACCACTATATACCCCTCTTTAGGGAAAACTGAGAGGAGTAAGGGGTAACTCAGTCCCATGGAGTCTGGGGAGGGGGGCATTGTGGGGCCACCCCATTTATGGAGGGCATGGCAATTGTTTCTGATGTCATCTATGTGGCATGCTATAGTAGAATGAGCTTTGAACTCTATGTTTGAATCCTGGTTCAGTCATTTACTGGAACCAGACATGGTGGGTGGAACCAGATTTCTGGAGGGATTCTAGCTTTGGCAACCTTGGAGTTACGTATTCATCCAACAAGTATTTTATTGAGTGCCTACTATGTTCCAGGCTCTATTCTGGACATGGAATATATTGTAAAAAATGGAAGTAATATGGAGTCCCTAACCTCACCAAATTTACCATGACTTTGGAGGCTGGCCCCCTCTCCAGCCATCAATTGACCCTAAAAAGGGCTAGATGGCACATTGCCTCGCCTGTGTCCATAGGCAATCATGCAAAATGCACTAATTAAATGTCTCCATAATGACTGTGTGCTTCAGGAATGGCCTGGCGCCAATGCCTTGAAAAAGACTGTGCTCCAAATGCTGCTCTTGTCCTAAAGCTAATGGATAAAGTGACCACAGCATACGCCTAGAATTGATTGTTTTCTTTAAATTTAATCAAGCTTTCCTCTCCTCCTGCCCTAAAAATGTTAATGCTTTCTCTTTACTACAGCCACTATACCTTAATATGAAGAGAATTAAATTTCCCCTCTGACTTTTAATTATCCCCTGACAGCTTTGGGAAATGGCATGGGTAACACAAATCAGAAATGCCAATCGGCCTTGGAATGCATCCTGCATGCTTTGAAACAGATTTTCTGAGTTATGTTTTGAACAAATGTTAATGTTCATTTGTGTTTTTTTTTTTTTAAACAGACACCAACAAATGAGCAGAAAAGGGGAAAAAGTTCTTCGCAAATGTGATGGTGTTACGGGAGGACTTTCAAGGATCAACAATGCCATGAAGGTAATTGGCCAGCAGAAAGGGGAGAGGTCATAAACTATTTCTTTTCTTTTTTTTTTTTTTTATTAGTTGGAGGCTAATTACTTCACAACATTTCAGTGGGTTTTGTCATACATTGACATGAATCAGCCATAGAGTTACACGTATTCCCCATCCCGATCCCCCCTCCCACCTCCCTCTCCACCCGACTCCTCTGGGTCCTCCCAGTGCACCAGGCCCGAGCACTCGTCTCATGCATCCCACCTGGGCTGGTGATCTGTTTCACTATAGATAATATACATGCTGTTCTTTCGAAACATCCCACCCTCACCTTCTCCCACAGAGTTCAAAAGTCTGTTCTGTACTTCTGTGTCTCTTTTTCTGTTTTGCATATAGGGCCATCGTTACCATCTTTCTAAATTCCATATATATGTGTTAGTATGCTGTAATGTTCTTTATCTTTCTGGCTTACTTCACTCTGTATAATGGGCTCCAGTTTCATCCATCTCATTAGAACTGATTCAAATGAATTCTTTTTTAATGGCTGAGTAATATTCCATGGTGTATATGTACCACAGCTTCCTTATCCATTCATCTGCTGATGGGCATCTAGGTTGCTTCCATGTCCTGGCTATTATAAACAGTGCTGCGATGAACATTGGGGTGCATGTGTCTCTTTCAGGTCTGGTTTCCTCAGTGTGTATGCCCAGAAGTGGTATTGCTGGGTTGTATGGCAGTTCTATTTCCAGTTTTTTAAGAAATCTCCACACTGTTCTCCATAGTGGCTGTACTAGTTTGCATTCCCACCAACAGTGTAAGAGGGTTCCCTTTTCTCCACACCCTCTCATATACTATTTCTTAAGAATGTCTCTCCAGCTGACATATGTGAAACTGTACATCAGATACTTCTTCAACTGAGGTCTCGTTTATATCAGGGCTTCTCTAAGTATACTTGGAAGTTGAATCATTTTTAAAAAGGAATTTTGTAGTCTAAAAGTTTCTGAATGCTAACTCTCAATTTTTGTACTCCTTTTTCCATCACAGACAAGCAATGAAAAAACTAGCCCTGGTCTATAAATTGCAGTTTGATTAGCCCTGTTCTATATAGTAGGCAGCACCTTTTAATGGGTAGGTATTATGCCAAATATTTTATAAATACCAAAATTTAGTCTTCACAACAATCCTATGAGACAGTTCTTCTTTTCTGTTTTGCATATGGAAAAATGAGGTTTAGAGACTTTAGGTTATAGGCTGAAAGTCTCAAAATCAATCATTGGTGATATATTTCTTCCCGAGTCACATCTGTCCACCACCATCTTTCCTTAAGGATCAGCATGGAGCAAGGTTGGATAGTTTGTAATATGCAAGGGTTATTGACAGATAATGACACCAAGAAGGATTGGATCCAATAGGCCAAGGTCATAAATTGGAAGCAAATTTATAATAATAAATTATTATTACTTATAATAAATTATTGTTACTTATAATACTGGAAGCAAAAGACCAGGAGAACCAGGTCAGGCATGAGTCAGGTACTAGGTAACTGAAGATAAGAATGGTTGAAACTGAGTTGGCTGCCAGGGTATGGAATGTTCCTCATAAGCAGCTACCCCAGTAAAAGAAAAAAAAAAAACAACAACTTATTAACAGCTGTCACCTGATTATTCCACCACCTTCTAACATACTATCTGGATCTCACTATAACTTAGTGGTCCTGGTTCTTTTAAGGCAATAAGGTCATCAACATCTATCCATAACACTTTACATGGCAGAGGGAAGACCACATCCTTTGGCACCATTAGAGGTTCAATTGGAGGGTCTTTATCCTCAGGGAGACCAAATAGTGTACTATTTACAGTCAACAAATTGAAGAACTTGTCTCCTCTTCATTAGGACATCCTCTTTACAGTAAAATAGAACAGAACTGGGAGTAGATCACCCCCTATGGCTGGGAGTGACTACTAAGCTATTTTCAGGTAAACAAGAGGACTTCACCAGGTTATTAGCACCTGGAGATACCCACCGGAAACTAAGTGTGGTGTCTTAGGGATGGATCAGTCCCCTGAAAGCTAATAATAGAAACTCACATTGCAAGCTAAAGTAGGAAAGTGCACTGTCAAAGTAGGGATATAAGACAAAGGGGAGGAGCCAAGGAAAAAGTCTCTGAGCAGAGGGAGATAGTAGGTCAAATGTAATAGCCCAGGCAAAAGCATGTTCAAGCCCCAGAGATAAGTATTACATTCAAATTATAGAAAATACAGAAAGGCACTCTCACACATGCACACGCACAGACACACCACAAGAAATCAGTTGCCCATATTCCTGCAATCCAGACATGATCTTTTCTGTACATTATTTGACTTGGAGAATAAGCAAAGCCCAATTGAACTGGTTCCTTGACTGTGTTCTGACTAGTGTGTGTGTTGAAGAAACAGAGAGATATTGGGGCCAGGACTCTGAAAAAAAGGGGCAGCTAATCCAGTTCTGAAAAACAGTGATAATGTTTCAGATGACCAAGGCATCATGGCTTTTCTGACCCAGAGAGAACTTGATGCTCATCCAGTTGGTGGTTTTAAAGGTCTGTTCTTCAGAGCAGTATAGGTTCCACACAGATGTCTCAGGGACTGTCTGGTGCAGAAGGGGGTAAGGTTGAGTGTAGAGCAGAAGTGGTCAGGGTTATAGGTCCCCAACCTGACTTCAACCCAGTGGCTTTGCATTAGCTCCTGGTTATATTCCTTTCTGGCTAAGATTTCATTTGAAGAAAGGATTCTGCTGCTCTTAAAAGAGAAAAATAAAAATGATTGAAAGCCAAGGAATCATTTTGCTGATAAAGAAACTGAAATCCAAAGAGATGAAAGGACATTTAAAAGGTCCCATGGTCTGGATGGTAGCTATAAGGACCATTCTTGATTCCCTGACCCTTCTATGACATTTGCCTTGAAATCAGCTGTGTTGTTTTACATCTTCTGAAGAAGAGGCCTCCTTTTATTCAGAAAACCACTGGTCTTGGCTCAGTATTATGCAGCAGTAGGGCACTCTACTGTCCCCATTTCCCTCAGGCTGAGAGATTGCCCTGGGTGTAGGACTTGGTGCTAAAACAGAAGGTCCAAGACAAACCAGGACAGTTGGTCACTCTATCAGAAAGCCCCTGATGCCCAGATGTTTCTTTACCATCACTCTGTTTTTGTTGCTAGAATCCTGAGTAAGTTTCTGTCTCACTTTAGAGTCTCACAGAGTCCTCCAACCTCTGGAGCCCAGTCTTTGAGCCTAGCTTTCTCAATTCTGTCTTCTGACACCAGACTTTCTGATTCTTACTCAGGTAGATGCATTCTGTCTGCTTGCTTCTGTCTATCGTGGACAAAACCCTCTATCTAGCCTTGATTGTTTCCCCCCCTGGGGTCTGATCACATGGAATCATTGGAGATGTCACTGAGTGCCATTTGCTGTCCATGACAATTGCAATAACTGCTGGCTCTTTTCCTAATCAGTCTGTTAAGCTTCTCATACATTCTGGAAGATCTTAGACCCACATTCAGACTTTTGTCAGAGCTTCATTCCATCAGCTTTTCTCCTCACTACTGACAATTTTGGAAAACACTGTATCTTGGCTGGTAGAGGTCAACTACAGATTTTATCCCCCATGCAGTCCATGACCTGAGTGCTTGGACCTATCAGATTAGCAGGGGATAATTTTTTTTTAAATCCGTTTATCAAATAGCTAGAGAGTCTCTTCAGACCATTGTTGATCAGTATATCTAAATTATTCTCACCACTTAGTTTTACCTTAAGAAGACCTGCTACATATCATCCAAGGAGGATTTTGTTAAGTAACTCGAGCATGGAAGTTTAGCATCTTATTTGATAACTCCACCAAAGTGCTCCTGTTACTTCACTCAGCGTTTGGCCTGCGGGGAGAACTTGTGGCCTCTGCTCTGCTCATCTGCCTACTCGTATCTATTCTAGGCTTACTTGGTAGATTCTGATCTGAACTATTTTTTTGAGTCCCAGACATGTTCTTTTTCCAAAACAAAAAAACTGATTTGGCTCAATTCTGTGTATTTCCTGCTCTCTCCAGCTGCAGTGATGCTACTCAGACCTCTGTGCTCAAGGGATGTGATTAGAGACATGAAATGGCATTGAACTTCACACCACAGAGTGTTCAAGTTCAGCTAGCATGTGAGAGATCATAGCAGTTTTCTTCCCATTCAGTAAACACTGAGTTATATTTTTGCCCCTTCACATTTAGTTTCTTTGGAGGGGAAAATCAGTTTACTTTCTACCAAACCTTAAATAATGAGAGAGCTATCAGCGATGTTGTAATCATGCCATAGGGAAGAAAGTCTTAGTAGCTATATCAGTGGAAGAAATATTGGAGGGGGATGTGCCCTGGTAATTTTGAAATAGAATTTACGGTTGTAGTTCATAGCACACTGTGTTGGGAGTCATCAGATTCCAACATCTTTTTCTACAGATGAGGAAAGTGAGACTCAGATAAAAGTGATGATTCTCCACTCTGCTGCACATAAAATCTCGCTGAGAGATTTAGAAAATAGGGGTGTCTGTGCCCCACCGCTAAAGCCAACCTGATTGATCAGGGATGTAGCCTGACATTGATGACTTTTTATTGTTATTTTTTAAAATTTGGTTCAAGTATAGTCGACACATGATATTATATTAGTTTCAGGTGTACAACGTTTCTTAACATTTAAATACAGTATGAATTTATCAGAATAAGTCTAGTAATCATCTGTCACCATACAAAGTTATTATAGTATTATTGATTGTATTACTTTTGCTATAAATTGCATCCTTGTGACTTATTTTGTAACTGAAAGTTTAAACCTCTAAATCCTCTTCACCGAGGGAGGCGGGAGGGGGGATCAGGAAGGGGAACACATATAAATCCATGGCTGACTCATGTCAACGTATGGCAAAAACCACTACAATATTGTAAAGTAATTAGCCTCCAACTAATAAAAATAAATGGGAAAAAAAATAAATCCTCTTCACCTAATTTGCCCAGCCCTTGACCCCTTCACCTCTGACAACCACCAGTTTATTCTCTGTATCTATGAGTCTGTTCCTATTTTATTTGTTTTTTAGATTCCACACGTAAGTGAAATCATATAGTATCTGTCTTTGTATATCCGAGTTATTTCACTTAGTATAATACCCTCTAGGTCCATCCATGTTGCTGCAAATGACATTATTTCATTATCATTTATAGTCAAGTAGTAGTCCATTGTATATATGGACCACATCTCCTTTATCTATTCATCTGTCGATGGATATTTCGGTTGTTGCCATGTCTAGGCTATTGTGAACAGTGCTGCTATGAATATAGGGGTGCATGTATCTTTTTGAATTATAGTTAGTTTTCATTTTCTTCAGATAAATACCCAGAAGTGGAACTGCCAGATTGTGTGGTAGTTCTATTTTTAATTTTTTTGAGGAACTATCATACTGTTTTCTATAGCATTATGATTCCCTAGTATTAATAGCTGTACCAGTTTATGCTCCCAGAAACAGTACATGAGGGTTCCCTTTTCTTCACACCCTCTCCATCTCTTGTTATTTCTTATCTTTTGATAATAGCCATTCTGACAGGTGTGAGGTGATATCTCTTTGTGGTTTTGATTTGTATTTCCTTGATGAGTTAGTGATGTTGAGAATCTTTTCATATGTCTGTTAGCTCTCTGTATGTCTTCCTTGGATAAATGTTTATTCAGGTCCTCTGCCCATGTTTAATTGAGTTTTTTGGGGTTTTGACTTTGAATTGTATGAGTTCTCTATATATTTTGGATATTGACTCCTTATCAGACATATCATTTGCAAATATCGTATTCCTAGTTATTAATTATTTTATTATTTTTGATACAGTCATAAATGATATTGCTTTCTTAATTTCTGATGGTTTGCTATTAGTGTATAGATATGCAACAGGTTTCTATATATTGATTTTGTATCCTGCAAATTTACTGAATTCATTTATTAGTTCTAATAGCTTTTTGGTGGAGTCTTTAGGAGTTTTGGTATATAGTATAATGTCATCTGCAAATAGTGGCAATTTTACTTCTTCCTTTCTTATTTGGATGCCTTTTCTTTTCTCTCTTTCTGCTTGGTCTAATTGCTATGGCTAGGTCCTCCAGTACTATGTTGAATAAAAGTGGCGGTAGTGGATATTTTTGTCTTGTTTCTGATCTTAGAGGAAAAGCTTTCAGCTTTTCACAATCGAGTATTAAGTTACCTGTGGGTTTGTCATATATGGCCTATATTACGTTGAAGTATGTTCCCTTTATACTCACTTTTTGGTCAGTTTTAATCATAAATTGATGTTGAATTTTGTCAAATGCCTTTTCTGCATCTATTGAGATGATCCAGTGATTTTTTTCTTCATTTTGTTAATGTGGTGTAGGGTGTTGATTGATTTGTGGATATTGAATCACACTGATGGTTTTTTAAAAAGCCTCCTCCCAGGTGGTTTTCACACACAGCCAGTGTCCAGAATCCCTGTTTTAAAGTCCAGTGGCAGAATGGAGTAGAACAAAGCCCAGATCAGAGATGGGTCCATTGCCCCCATGCTGCCACCTTGCAGAATGCTGGCTGTTGGCACTGCAGATAATACTGAAAGTAGGTGAGTCACAGCCACACAAGAGAAGGAGAGGGTTGCATCCAGGAATTGAGTAAGAGGGAGAATGCTAGTTCCAGGTAAGTCAGTTGCAAGTATTTCCTGGGAGGCACGTGATACACAAGGACACGCTGACATGCTAGATAGCTTGGACTTCAGTAGTGTCGTACCCTGATTGTGGTATCCTCTGGAAAGAGATGCTAATCATTCAGCAAATGGAGTGATGGAGAAGCTCCTTCAGGAGGCACATGCTTGGAATCCTTTCCTTTCCAGCGTCATCAGCATCAGTTCAGTTGCTCAGTCGTGTCCGACTCTTTGCGACCCCATGAACCGCAGCACGCCAGGCCTCCCTGTCCATCATTAACTCCCGGAGTCCACCCAAACCCATGTCCATCGAGTCGGTGATGCCATCCAACCATCTCATCCTCTGTTGTCCCCTTCTCCTCCTGCCCTCAATCATTCCCATCATCAGGGTCTTTTCAAGTGAGTCAGCTCTTTGCATCAGGTGGCCAAAGTATTGGAGTTTCAGCTTCAACATCAGTCCTTCCAATGAACACCCAGGACTGATTTCCTTTAGGATGGACTGGTTGGATCTCCTTGCAGTCCAAGGGGCTCTCAAGAGTCTTCTCCAACAGCACAGTTCAAAAGCATCAATTCTTCAGTGCTCAACTTTCTTCACAGTCCATCTCTCACATCTATACATGACCACTGGAAAAACCATAGCCTTGACTAGACCTAGGACCTTTGTTGGCAAAGTAATGTCTCTGCTTTTTAATATGCTGTCTAGGTTGGTCATAACTTTCCTTCCAAGAAGTAACCATCTTTTCAGAACATTCTTGTCAACTGCTTAAGTCAGCAAGTCATTCACTGAACTCCTCTTTTACCACCCTATCACTCTCTACTGGCTAGACAGTAAGCATCACTGAAGAAACTATGAATGGAACTACTTGAAGATAGCATCTTTAAAGAGGAAATTAAGGTTAAATGAGATCATTTGGGTTAGCCATAGTCCGATATGACTGGTGTCCCTATAAGAAGAGAAGATGGGGACACTGACATGTACAGAGAAAAGACTATTGAAGACACAGGGAGAAGATGGCCATCTATAACCCAGGAGGGAAGCCCTCAGAAGAAACCATACCTGCTGAGAGCCTGATCTTGGACCTCTACATTTCAGAAACATGAGGAAATAAATTTCTGTTGTTGAAGCCTCTTAGACCGTGGTACTAACAAGGTAATACAAATGTAGTGATACTAGCAGTATCAGTGCCTGACAGCTAAATAAGACATGGCCCCAGACTCCAAATCACTCAGAGTCTAGCCATTTGTCAGAATCCAATGAGGGCAGTTTTGTCCAGAGAAGGAGGAGTAAGATTGCGAATGAGTCCATGACTAAATCTAGAATTTTGGAACTGCCTGTAGAAATGGGGCAATGGAGAAAAAGTGCTGGATCTTGGGCCAGAACCAAGTGGGACATAAAGGTGGCCAAGCTAGAAGAAAGCACCAGGAGGGGTGCCAACTCAGAATTACAAACAAAATGGGGAGGAGCTGTGCTGGATGAGAAGCAAGCCAAGTGATCCAGCCAAGAAAGAGGACCAGGTCACAAAGGCAAATGTTTAAAAAGCAGAGCCCAGGTAAGAGACAATGGGAAAGGGATCATAAGGACTGCTTCCTAGGTCCATAGCCCATCTGAGACCCAGTTGGCCAATGACATAGAGCTTTAAAAAGCTTAAACTCACTTTCCTTTCATGCTCTCTTACCTGTATACAAGCCAGTGTTGAAAGTGAATTCTGGCATCCCCATTAAAATATGGTTGAGGGACAGGCTGTTCATAACTGTGTCGTGTTGGGTTCCCCAGAAGCAAACCCTGAGAAGAAGATTCTGGGTTACAGTAATTTTTAATAGTATGGAGGATACATCTCTCCTTATTTACTACCTTCTCAAAAACATTCTTGGCAAATTGCATACTTTATTTTATTTAAATACATTCTTGTTGCATGTTCGACTCTTTGTGACCCCACAGTCTGCAGTACGCCAGGCTCCTCCACCCATGGGATCCTCCAGGCAAGAATACTGCAGTGGGTTGCCATGTCCTCCTCCAGGGGATCTTCTCAACCCAGGGATCGAACCCTTGTTTCTTGTGGATATTGAATCCTGCATTGGCAAGCAGGTTCTTTACCACTAGTGCCACCTGGGAAGCCCCATACATTCTTAAATTATTTTAGATTTAAAAAGAAAGCCTGTTTTGTTTCTGATTGAAATTATATGAAATTGATATATTTATTTGAAAAGGATTAACATTTTTTTTTATATTATGACTTTCTATCCAGGAGCATGGTATATCTCTATATTCAAGTCTTGTTTTATGTTGCTCAATGAAATTTATAACTCTCTCTCAAATAAATCTTGCATTTCTTTTTTAAATTTTTCCCTGTATATTTTGTAGCTTTTGTCTCTATTGTTAATGGGATGTATATGGGATTTTTTTCCCATTTTCATTCCTATCTGGTTTCTACTAGTAAATGAATTGATTTTTAAAATATTTGTCCTGGTAACCAGTACCTTACTAAATTATTTTACCTGCTATCCAATAATTAACTTTTAATTGTGCCTGATGTTTTTCTAGGAAATGATCATATCATTTGCAAATCAGGGTAATATGACTCTTCCAATATTTACATAGCTTCTTTACTTTTTAAGGCTTATTGCATTAGCTAGAACTCTGAAGAAATGAAAAATACCAGCATCTCTTTCTTGAGTGAGCATAAGCTACTGGCTATTGTTTATGAGTTGTAATTGTGACAGCAGTTACTTTGTCTGTAATCCCTTCTGCAGTCTGTCATCAGGATACCAGGATGATATTGCATAGTCAGAGTGCCTCCTTGGGCAGAATCACATGGAATCAGAGGGGTTTTAAGGGACACATTTTGACAGAGTTCTTCTGCCTATCTGTGAGCTTGAGTAGGGCCGGGGAAAGGAGCACAAGGGGCAGGCGTGAATTACATCTCAGGGATTGATTGTCCCACAAAATTTTTAAAATTATTTTAAACAGCTTTATTGAAGTATAGTTAACATACAATAAGAGCAGAAGTTTTTAATTTTGGTGAAATCAAATGTATCTAATTTTTATTTTGTAATTTTTTTGGTGTCATATCTCTGAAATCTTTGTTGAACCAATGCTCACATGGACTTTTCTTGTATATTTTCCTCTAGCACTTTCATAGTTTTAGACTTTTCATTTAGCTCTATGCTGTATTTTGTGTGAATTTAGGGGGATGGTGTGAAGCCTGGTTCAAAGTTCACGTATTTGCGTACAGATTTCCAATTATTTCAGCAACTTTTGTTGAAAAAGATTATCCTTTTTCTGTGCACCCCTGTTGCAAATCAGTCATCTATACATGTCAGTATATTTCTTGAATCTATATGTTTTTTTGTTGATAGTTTTTTTTTCATTGTTTCCACTCTTACCACATTGTCTTGATTAGTAAAGTTTTATAATAAGACTTGAGTAGACACACTTTTAAAAATTTAGAAAATTTGAACTTTTTACTTGTGAGATCTCGTAAAAATGCCCCCTCTTTAAACAGAATGGAGTGAAAACACTGCCAGCAACCTCTGTAGAGCCGATGGGAAGCTGGAGTTTCAGTCGGCCCCTCCCTGCCTATGTGTAAGGACTGTGCTGCCGGCCTGTGGCTCTGCTGTTGTTTCCAAGGCCCAGGACCACATCTCACACCCTCCTCTCTCCCCAAAGACAAAACCCACTTCCCATAACCAGGCCTATGTGGATCTACACGACTGCACAGAGCTTGTTTTCCTTCTCTCACTCGTCTTTTTGCTACCCTGTTTTGAAATCACCAGGCAAGCTCAGAGCAGGCAAGATCAAGTCACCTGGGTTATTGGATGATTTCTGTCTTCCATCTTGACCCCTTACCATCCCCTTTCCATCATCTTTCCACGTGGTATAAGTATTTATTTGAGTGCCTTACGCTCGATGTTCTCTACAGCAAGCAGCTATACTTTCTTTTCATCTCTTCTGTGTGCTGACACCTGTAATAATTATCAGCCTAAAATTAATCCAATCCATCAGATGCACACTGTTTGGTTGCCCCTCAAAGCTTTTCGTTTTTCCCGGCCTATCCTCACTGGAATGACATTGTACTAAACTAAATTTAATGTGTGTACAATGAGAAGATTTTGCCTCATTTTTATAGGACTTTGATGCTCTGGTATTTCGAACCAGCCAGGCTGTGACAGCTCAAGTTGCCTAGTAACCATCCAAAGACCAGCACCAGAGTGAAACCCAGAGAAGCCATGTTCAATAATAAAGAGAGCAACAGCCAGGAATGAATGGGTCCAGGGTTATGGCCAGGCTAGATCCACACTCCTTTGAGGATGCAGCTGACACATCTTTGGTTAAGCTGCTCAAATCCTCCATCTGTAAAATGGGCCTGACATTTGAGAGCAGGTACCTCCTATACATATTGTAAGGATTAATAAAGAATCCAGAAAACAGTTTGAATCCTTCAAACTAAATGCACTTGGGAAATATGTTGGATTTATAATAATTTGGTGCTGACACGCAGATAATGTTGGGAAGCAGAATCAGTTCAATCACTGATTTCCAAGATTCTAAGACAAATACAGTATTATCAGCCTCTATGCTTGCCTTCTAGGTGAGATGACTGTCTGGACACATCTCAAGGATGGAGAGTAGTGAAAAATACATTGACTATTGAGGGGAAAATGAATCCAAGTATTCAAAAACTACCTGAGTTATGATGTCTGTGGTCAATACACATATATGGGATTTACTCACATTTAATTTGGCTAATTTTAGAGCAGTCTGTCACTTCAAAGAGTAGAAACTCAGGATAAAGGTATATAGCACCACAAATAGAATATAAAATGGCTTCATTTGGGTTTCAGTCACCTCTCTCAATGCCAGGGTGGAATTTGGGGTCATCTGAGCCAATATGCCTTAGCTGGGGTTCAAGTCTGCTCTCCTCCCCCTGCAATCTGGGCATCTCCTTTTTCCCGTCACCATTACCACAGGCAGACCTTGCATTTTGCTCATATTGATGTATTTCTTCTCCCCCCAAACATACTGACGTCTTCACAGTTGCAAACATCAAGGCTCACAATCTTCAGCCTTTTAACTTTTTTCATAGTCCTCTTAAATGATCTGAAACAAAATTATCCTGAAAACCCCAGCTCAAGTGCTCCTTTGTAAAATGGATTGTTTCATTTCCCAGGCCCACATGGGTCATAAAGCCCCTGACGTATCACCAGGCACCAAGACGAACTGGCTTCAAATCTTCTCTCTGTTGTTTTCTGTGCATACCTAAGGCAAATTACTTCATCTCACTCTCAGATTATCATGTTTAAAACAGATCATAATGTACTCAAAGGTTGTTGACAAGATTAAATAAGGATATATGTAATAAATGTGTACATATATATCATTATATGTGTATATGTGTGTAAGGATAACAGATACAGACTTGGAAACAGACATATATGATCAGATATCTATATAGGTACACAACACACATGTCAGGAATTTTGTAAGTATTCAATGCTCAATAAGCTTGTTATTAATTCTCTCTCTGCCTTTTTTCTAGCTCTTGTACCAATCATGGCAGCTTTTCCAGAGGCTAGAGTTGGACCCTACATCACCTAACAAAATCCGCTTGTAGATGTATTCCTTTGGAGGAGGTTTAAAACCACGTTAAAAAATAAAACATGTCCACTAGCCTGTAATATCCACCAGTCTGCATTATAATTTTCTACAATTTTAGAGACTCCGACCACTGTGTCTGTTCCTCCGCTCCATGCTGAGATCATTTGTTAATCACAAGTGCAAAAAGCATGGTTATGAAATAAGGCAAAGAAACCATCTATTTTTTAAAAAGGAAGCATGTCTTGATCCTTTCTTAAGGGGACAAGTTTTGATTGTCTTATAGAGAATATTTTTAAGTGATGTTTACCTGTTACAAGAGAAAAACTTCAAAACTCACAGTTCTGGAGAAAAACCATCACACTGAAAGCCCTCCCCCTGGGCCATTTGTGCCTTCTCTCTGGGCATTAGGGAACGCATTGTACAGCGACACATGATTGCCTTGACTACATCTGATCCACCAGCAAGGACTCTGAAAGGCATTCATTTAATCACTTGTCCTGAAATCACCGCTAAAATTGCAGCCAGCTGAAGTGACACAGGAAACCAAGTCCCTGCACCTAGTGTGGGAGATGAAAAGAGAAATCATACAGAGGACTGATTAAAGGCCAGGTGCCACAGAGGATATTCTTTTTTTTTAATTTATTTTAATTGAAGGATAATTGCTTTATAGTATTGTGTTGGTTTCTACCAAATATCAGCATTGAATCAGCCACAGGTTTACCTATGTCCCCTCCCACTTGAACATCCCTCCCATCTCCCTCCCCATCCCAGCTCTCTAGGTTGTAACTAAGCCCAGGTTGGAGCCCCTTGAGTCATATGGCAAATTCCCATTGGCTCTCTACTTTACATATGGTAATGTATATGTTTACATGTTATTGTCTCCATACATCCCACCCTATGTATATTCCCATTATATTGAAGTATAACATACATAAAGTATACTAATCAAAAGGTCACAGCTTGATGAATTTTTACAAACTGAACAGACCCATATCAACAGCACCCAGATAAAGAATAAAGCATTACCAAAAACAAAAAGAAAGAAAGTAGGGCATTACCATCACCCCATTAGGACTCATTTCCCCTTTCAGTAATGAGCCTCCAAGGGTAAACGTTACCACAACTTCTGACACCTTAGTGTTTGCCTGCTTTTCAATTTCATATAAATGAAATCATCTAGTATGCACACTTTAATATTTGCCTTCTTAAAATTCAGTGTTATTTTTGTGAGAGTAGACCACATTATTATGTGTAGTTGCAATTCATTAATTCCCATTAGATTAACATACCACATTTTATTTATTCATTACATTGTTGGCTATTTTTAATTAATTAATTTGAAATATAGTTGGTTTACAATGTTGTGTTAGTTTCAGGTATACAACAAAGTGATTCACTTATATATACATAGAAATCTATACTTTTTCAGATTCTTTTCCATCATAGGTTATTACAAGATTTTGAGTATAGTTCCCTGTGCTATAGAGTAGGTCCTTATTGTTTATCTATTTTGTATATTATCAGTGGGTATATGTTAATCCCAAACTCCTAGTTTATCTCTCCTCCCCTCTCTTTTCCCTCTGTTAACCATAAGTTTGCTATGTTTGTGAGTCTATTTCTCTTTTGTAAATAAATTTGTTTGTATCATTTTTTAAGATTTGAACTATTGTGAATAGTATTACAACACTTTCATGCATGTCTTTGGGTGAACAAATGTTGGCTATAAACCAAAAAGTAGAACGGCTGGGTCCTGGAATATGCATATGTTCAACGTTAGTACAATTGTTTTTTATTTTTAAATTTACATACAGTGAAATTCACTTTTGTTTTGGCATGAAGTTCTGTGAGTCTTGACAAATGAATAGAGTCTTATAACCACTAAAATCAGGATTAAACAGCAAAAAATCTCCCCAGATTCCATCATGCTGCTCCTTTATAGTCAACCCTTAACCTACACTTTCCCCTGACAAAGCACTGATCACTCTAAAAAAGTTTTGTTTTTTGGGGGTTTTTTTTAATAAATGGAAATATGCAGTATGTAACCCCTTTTAGACTGGCTTATTCAGTGCAATGTATTTGAGATTCATTTGTGTTGTTTATATCGTTGTTCAGTCACTCAGTCATGTCTGACTGTTTGTGACCCCATGAACTGAGGCATGCCAGGCTTCCTTGTCCTTCGCTGTAAAGTCTGAATTCAGTCCTTTTTATTACTGAGTCAGTTCAATTCAGTTGCTCAGTCATGTCTGACTCCTTGTGACCCCATAGACTGTAGCACGCCAGGCTTCCCTGTCCATCACCAACTCCCAGAGCTTGCTCAAACTCACGTCCATCAAGTCGGTGATGCCATCCAACCATCTTATCCTCTCTCGTCCCCTTCTCCTGCCTTCAATCTTTCCCAGCATCAGGGTCTTTTCCAATGAGTCAGTTCTTCGCATCAGGTGGCCAAAGTGTTGGAGCTTCAGCTTCAGCATCAGTCCTTCCAATGAATATTCAGGACTGATTTCCTTTAGGATTATTACAGTGTAGCATTCCATTATTTGGATCACAATTTGTTAGTTCATCCATCTGTTGAAAGACATTTTTTTTCTTTTTAAGGCTTCTATAAACATTCACATACAGGTTTGTGTGTGAATGTAACTTTCATTTCTCTAAGATAATCACTTAGGAATGGTTTATTTGGTATTTTGTTGGCCTTTATAAGAAACAGCAAATTTGTTTTCTGGAATGACTGCCCCATTTTGAATTCCCATAAGGAATATATTCGAGTTCGTGTTGCTCTGCATCCTCATTGGCACTTGGTATTGTCAGGTTATTTTATAAGCCATTCTGATACTTGTGTAATGATTGCTTATTGTGGTTTTCGGTTACATTTCCTTAATGATTAATGTTGTTGACCATACTTCTGTGTGTTTACTTGCAATTCTCAGAGAGTTACTTTATGTATTTTTAGTTGTAATTCATGGGAGGATAGGGTGAATTGTGCTTCCTTCACTTCAACCAGATCAGAAGTCCTCAATATCTTTTGAATTTAATTTATTATATGCCTCGGAGAATGTGCTTTTGTTGGTCTCACAGCCAGCACAGCAAATAAATGGACCATTAACAGCACGAGGACTCCAGATGATATAAATACATCTCAACGACACTCAAGGACACCTATTATCCTTTGAATCATGTCTGCCAGTTTGTTGAGAGCCTGCCGTTCTATATGATAAATTCCTATAAAATTCAAGTGGACAAAAGAACTGGTGTGAGTTAATTTTAAATGTACCCCACACTTTTCTGATTGTCACCCCCATTTTGCTTCCCAGAGAAGCAAGTTCACCCATTCCTCTTGGCTTATGGTGTTTTAAACTGCTATCATAGAAAGTAACTGGATCTGCTTCGGTGCTTTCTTCCTTTTCCACAGTTCTATTGTAATGATCTCATGTTTGGTTTGACTCAGTAGTTCTCAAGGTGGGGAAGCAGACTTTCCCCTGCTTCTTAGTTAGGCTGCCTTAACAACAGAATTGGTAGGCACGGGTCATGATGGTGACAACACATTTGTCAACCTGGGGCTGGTCTCAAAACATACTGTCTCTGGTATAGCCAAAGTTTAAGACTTAAGATGTCCAAATATTGATATCCATTCTAGTTTATTAGGCAGGATTACTTGAACCCACACATAATCCTCTAGCAGGATGTCGAGTGTTTCAAACGGCTGTATGTACTCATCCAGGCCATGAGGATAATGCTACTCAAAGTGTGGTCTGCAGACCAGCAGTGTCAGCATCATCTGGGAGCCTGTTAGAAACCCCAGTGTCCAGGCAACCGCTGCTGAATAAGATCTCTGATGGTGGGCACAGGATTCTGGATTTGAACAAGCTTTCCATGGTACTTTTATGCATTCTAAAGTTCAAGAATCACTGCTTATTCGCTTATACTTATCACAAAGCTGAGTTTAAAAATTGGTAAGAGGAAATGAGATGCCTCTCCCAACATTTTCAAATTTCTGAGTGTTGGTTTATTACTCTTTTAAGACCAAACTTCCCTAAACCTAAAAAAAAAGGAACTAAAATGATTTCAGTAATAGCAGTTAGCAAAACTGTCAGTTGACAGGAGAGTGTGTGGCACTCCTTTTACAATTATAGGTGGCAAAATATTATTGTGCAATGTAGGTAAAAAAAACACACTTATTTTTGAGCTGTTTTAGAGTAAATGCCCACCATAAAGTAATTTTAAAAGAGAGACAGTTTCTTATTTTCCTTATAATTCATATTTTAAAAAATAATATTCAGAAAGCAGGAAAAACAAGCAAAGCTATTGGTGGTGTACTTCCCTCAGGAAAGAAATTATTTTCTGAGCATAAGACCAGGGCAAAGTGAGCAAGTTTTAGAGTAATTCAAACTATCTTCTCAATCTTGAGCCTTGTTAAAAGAATTCTGAGAGCTGAAATCAAGTAGAGATGGCATGGGAAGCTGGCAAAAAAAAAAAAAAAAGAGACAGAAGCAGTCTTCTAAATTGGTCTCGAATTGGTCAGATGCTGTTAATAAATATTTATTGGGTGCTTATTATGTGTGAAATGTGTGCTTCATGCTGAAGCCAGCCATCGTTATACCAGTTTGGAAGTATGCTACCAATTTGGAAGTATGATAAGCTAGCCTTATAAAATGTCCACCAAACCCATGTAGGCAATAGAAGGCAGAGAAGTTTTCTTCTTTCCCTCTGTATTCTTCCTCGACTCCTCTGCAATCTCCCCACCCCTTATCAAGTTATGTTTTCTTCCACAGGAAGCTGTTAGTACTGAGTCAGCATCAGGGACACTTTCATTGTTTCTGTTTCATCCAGCCATGAAGATTCACCCTCCCCCTTCCAGTTAACACAAAAAACAGCCATTTTCAAGCTGATGAAGTGAAATCCCAGGGGTAAAGGATGGACACAAGCTAAGTTATTATCCAGAAGGGATTTATTTTTTGGAGAATTATCTGTTACTGCTATTTGAACTTCAAGCAAAAGATACATATCATATAATTCTTGTAGCTATTTTTCCAATTAATGTCCCTATGAAAAAATCCAATAGAGGTGAATTAATCATGGCATCTTCTCGCTTGAGCTTGGGACTGGAGCTCAGGTTCAGCAGCGGTTTTAGTGCTTACTCTGCCCCCCTGGACTTCAACTGCAGCTTACTGAAGATAGTGACTGTTTAACCAGAACCGCAGAGCTGTTTGGCACATTGCTGCCTCTGAAGGAATCATAACTGACTACTCATCTTCCTACACCTTGAATCTCAGGCAGATGAGTAGCCTGAGAAAGAGGCAGATTATCTGAAAAGTGAGGGTGCTGGCTAACACATTAGCTGGGCACTGCCTCCATCCAGGGATACCTAGGGAAGTCCAAAACAGGACAAGGTCATGCTTGGGGGACAGACTCAATGGTCAGGTTCTGGGGTCCCTTTATTTCTCATCGTGTTCCCTCTAGGTGCTATTCTTCCCTTCTATTTGGAAAGAAGTTGTGGTGTTAAAGGATTTTTCAGAAAGAGGACGGAAACAATCACTTTATATCAGCAAAGGGGTTTTTTCTTTGCTTGTAAGAGGCTTTTGCTCATTTTCCTTTAACATTACAGACATTTGTCTCAGATTCTGCTCCAACAATATTGTAACTTCGTCAGGGATCAGAAATGGCTTCTGTTGATCAAGGATTGGGAAAGCCCATTTGCAGACAGTTAATTCAAGATGGGGGAGGAGCCAGATTTGCATGTCTTTGATCAGAGTTTGCTAATTCTTATGAATTTGAGGAACCCTTTATACCATCAGGAAAATTTCCAAGTCATCATATAATTTTACCTGTTTCTAGTATTAGTTTATTGAGCAAATGCTTGTACTAGGAAAAGAAGTGGCTATCATTTCAAAAACAATCTTAAATGCTTCTTATTTGATCAGTAACAAGGTCTGAAAACCTTTGAAAGTAGTAGTCAATATATCGGAACATTTATTTTTATTCATTATGCAGTCAATACTTGGTGAGAAGAGGGATTAAAGGTCCTTTCACATTCCTGAGTGTCCACAGTGCACAGATTTGAAAGCAATGACTTAGACAACAAATACTATTAAACAAACAAATGAATGAATAAATACAAAAAAATGATGGGGGGAAAACAAACCTGGACTTATAAAACAGAAAGGAGCAGATTTCTATTGATTCTGAAATTAGAATTACTTCGATTGGTAAATGGGATATTATTTTGTGATAATTCTTGTTACTACCCTGAGCATCTGTGATGAATTTAGGGGTACTTGTTGCTTTGAGGTAATCAAACTATATTAGTAGAGAAATCAGATAAAAATAAGTCTTCTTTAGAAGTAGATTTTAGCTATTAAAATGGTTTTTAAAATGGTTTTATCTTCAGAGATTCAGGAGTACAGAGCATGCAAACAGTCATGGCTTTGAGATGTAACTTCCAGGATGTATAGGAATGTTCCAAGTATCCTGATCAAGGATAGAAGGTAACTTGATGCCTCCTACTGTACTGCCTCTAGTGTTGATGGAATGACGATTACCTATGAGCTGAGAGAGACACCTACTTAAAGAGGACTGGCGGCCCCTCACAGAGCAGTGTGACAGCTAAGAGCAGGCTCACGACTCCTACTTCTCTACCTCCTCATTCAACTCTTAATCATGAATCCCCATCTGGGATCTCTGGGGATGAAGATGGGGCTTCAAGTGCCATTAAATGGAATCTTGAGCTAAGGATAAAGTATCACCTGAATCTTCTCTTGGTCCATCCATTCTCTTCTCCTTGAAGTCCTTAAGGTCACTCTGCCCACAGTGGACAATAGCAAGGGCAGAAAGGCTCTATATCTTTGCAGTGAGCCTGTGCCTGAAACTTCAATGCAGAGCTTTCTAGGCAACTAGACAAAAATCCATGTCTTAAACCCAGGCTGGGGGTTGAGAGCTCAACCTTACTCTAATCGCAAAGCCCACTTTTAAATTTTACCACCCTTATGGAAACTGTATTAGGAATGTAAGGCCAGGGTTTAGAATATCCAACTGTATGTGAGATAGAAAAAAAAAAAAGAAAAGGAAGCCAGAGCCCAAGGCCAGATTCTCCTCCATGGAGGCAAAACAGAGAAATACATCTGCATATTTGACCCTCTAACACACAGGGTGAGACACACACTGAAGTATCAGCCACTCAGATTAGCAACACATGCTTTGGAGAGGACCTACAGAGTAGACAGGAAGAAGAGATCCCCTTTCTTATTCTAGAAGACCACTGTCCTCTTATGAACTCCACTCTAGAGGATATCTAACTTTGGAAATCACACAATGAAATTTTTTGGCAGATGAAATTCTGCTCACAACCCTAATGGCACAAGAAACTGCATGGAAACAGTCTTTGACTTCCTGAAGCAGAAGAAATAATCAGGCTCATGCTGGCATTTGATGAGTTAAGTGAACTGAAGTATGAAGTCTGACAAATTTGTTCATGGAATCTCCTTCAATCAAGAGGAGAAACAAAATCCATAGGAAGTAAATCTTTGCTTCCTCTCCTACTGCTGTTACTGAAAGAATTATGGAGACCTTTTCATTTTTTACAGAAAAACAATGAATTGCCTCTTTTTATTAAAATGGATAGAGTAAGTAAGTAAGCAAAGTTTCTCAGTCGTGTCCGACTCTTTGCGACCCCATGGACTGTAGCCTACCAGGCTTCTCCCATGGGGTTTTCCAGGCAAGCGTACTGGAGTGGGTTGCCATTTCCTTCTCCAGAAGATCTTCCCCACCCGGAGATCGAACCTGGGTCTCCTGCATTGTAGGCAGACGCTTTACCATCTGAACCACCAGGGAAGTCAAAATGGATAAAAGCAGTGTCTAACTCTAAGGAGACAAGAATGTTCTAGAACAGTGTTGCCCAGTATTCTATACTTTCCAATATGGTGGCTAGCAGCCATGTGTGATTATTAAGCATTTGAAATGTGGCAGTATGGCTGAGGCATGAAATGTTTAATCTTATTTCATTTGAAGTAATTTGATTTTAAACAGCCAAATGTGTCTAGAGAAGACCATATTGTAACACACAGTTATAGAAGAACTGTTTTATGCATGAGTGCTATATTTTTATGAAATATATCATAGACATAAAAGAATATATAATATATACAGTTTAAATAATATTGAAATAATTCACATACCCTCCAAACCTTCCTAAGAAAGAGAATATTACCCAAACCTCTGAAGTTCCCCAAGTTCCCCTGCCCAGTCCCTTTGTATCCCATCACACCTCCAGAGCTAACTATTATCCTAAATTTTCTGTTCCTTGTTCTCTTGGTTTTTTGGTATGTTTTTACCAAAATTTCTGTGCATTCTAGATATTAATCGTTTGCCAGTCATATATACTGCAAATATCTTCTCCCTATTTATGAATTGTCTTTATTTTATGGTCTATTTACTAAACTGGAATTCTTAATTTCAATGTGGTTAAATTAGCATATATTTCCTTTGCTTGTGCATTTGTTATTGTTAAAATATCCTCCCCACTGCCGAGGTTGTAACATCTTTCTCTTATATTTTCTTTGTTTTAGTTTTCTGTTTGCCTTTATGTCTTTGATCTATCTGATTTTATTTATGATATAAAATGGGGATACAAATTCATTTCTTTCCATAGGGATAGCTATTCTACTATTAGTTATTGAATAGGTGGATTACTTACTCACTTATCTTTCATGCCAACTCTTATTTAAGTGGGCTGATTCTAGGCCCTCTCTTTTCATGTAGCTTTCATCTCCCTTCATCTTCCCGTGTATCTTTTCATCTCTCCTTTGTGTATGTGGGTACAATTCCAGACACTACCTTCTGTTCTGTTGGTCTGTTTGTCTAATTCTGAGACAATATGGCCATCTCTTAGTTACTACAATGCTGAAATAAAGGAACCAGACAGAAAATAACAATCAATCTATACTTCCATTTACTTTTAAAATTCAAAGCAGAGTGCTTCACATTCTTTCCAGTGAGGCATAGAGAAGAGCACGAGATGAAATCATAGAAGTACTGGCTGGGACCGATTTTGGGGTGAGATGGAAGCCACTAGAAGATTTTCAAGTGACATGACCTAGCTTATGTCTTCAAAGGATCACTCTGGAGCTTAATTGAGAATAGAACTTTGTGAGGCAAGAGTGGAAGCAGAAAGACAATCCAGGTGAGAGAAGATAGCAGATAAGACCAGAGTGGAGGCAGTAAATGTAGTGACATGTGGTCAGATTCCAAGTATATTATGAAGACCAGGCTGATCATACTTTTTGATGAATCCGTTGTGAGGTATAAGATAGGAGAGGCATCAAAAGAAGAAGAGAGTTATCAAGAATGATGCATTTGTAAACAACAACAACAAAAAAGAATGAAATAATGCCATTTGCAACAACATGGATGGACCTAGAGATTATTATACTAAGGGAAGTAAGATAAATATAAAGGCAAAGATAAATGTCATTTATCACTTATATGTGGAATCTAAGAAAATGATACAAATGAACTTATGTACAAAATAGTAACAGACTTATAGGCTTCAAAACCAAACTTATGGTTACCAAAGGGGAAGAGGAGAAGGGATCAATATGGAGTTTGGGGGTAACAGATACACACCACTACATATAAAATAGAGAAACAACAAGGACCTAGTGTTTTAGCACCTGGCACTGTACTCAATATGTTATAATAACCTGCTTTTCCTGTGGGAGCCACCAGACTGAGCAGAGTATGGCCTTCTCCTCTCCTCACCATGGCGGGTACCCATCCACGGATAGCAGTGTGCTCCGAAAGGGGGAGTCATCTGGCAAAAATGTCCTTTTGCCTGCTGTGTTCAAGACTCCTATTCGACCAGATATTGTTAACTTTGTCCACACCAGCTTGTGCAAAAACAACAGACGGCCCTATGCTGTCTGTGAATTATCAGGTCATCAAATCAGTGCTGACTCTTGGGGTACTGGCAGATCTGTGGCTCAGATTCCCAGGGTTCAAGGTAGCGAGACTCGCCATTCTGGCCAGGGTGCTTTTGGAAATAGGTATTGTGGGGGCGGCATGTTTGTGCCAACCAAGACCTGGTGATGCTGGCACCTCAGAGTGAATACAACCCAGAAGTGATATGCCACCTGCTCTGCACTGGCTGCCACTGCCTTATCAATGCTGGTCATGGCTAAAGGTTATCATCTAGAGGAAGCTCCTGAACTTTCTTTGGTGGTTGAAGGCTACAAGAAGACCATGGAGGCTGCTTTGTGTCTCAAGATACTTAAGGTCTGAAATGATATAAAAAACGTCTATGCCTCTCAGAGAATGAGAGCTGCCAAAGGTTAGATGAAAAACCGTCACCGTATCCAGCACATGGGACCCTCCATCACCAATAATGAGAATGGTGGTATCATCAAGGCCTTCAGAAACATCCCTGGAATTACTCTGCTTAATGTGAGCAAACTGAACATTTTGAAACTTGCTCCTGGTAGTCATGTGGGATGTATCTGCATTTGGATGGGAAATGCTTTCTGCAAGTCAGATGAGCTGTATGGCACTTGACATAAAGCAGCCTCCCTCAAGAGTCACTGCAACCTCCCCCATGCACAAGAGGCTCAATACAGACCTTAGCAGGATCTTGAAAAGCCAGAGATCTAAAGAGCCCTCTGAACACCATGCAATAAGATTCATCAAAGAGTCCTAAACAAGAATCCACTGAAAAAACCTGACAATCATGTTGAAGCCCACCCCACAGGCAAAAGTCATGCACTGGAACACCATTCTTCACCAGGCCAAGAACCACAAAATTTGGATGAATGGGACAGCAGCAGCACTAGGAGCCAAATCAGATGAGAAGAGTGTTCGAGGCAAGAAGCCTGTAGTGGGAAACACAGGAAAGAAGGCTGTTGGTGTTAAGGAGGTGAAGAAGACTTTGGTGGGTAAAAAAGCTGCAAGGACCAAGAAAATGAAGTGAAATCGCTCAGTCGTGTCCAACTCTTTGCAACCCCGTGGACTGCGGCCTACCAGGTTCCTCCATCCATGGGATTCTCCAGGCAAAAATATTGGAGTGTGTTGCCATTTCCTTCTCCAGGGAATCTTCCCGACCCAGGGATTGAACCTGGGTCTCCTGCATTGCAGGCAGACTCTTTAACCTCTGGGCCAAAGAACTCTTAAGGACCAAGAAACCAGCAGCTAAAAAGAAGCCCACAGGAAAGAAACCCACCATAGAGGAAAAGAAGGCTACTGCATAAACTTCAATTTGTTTATCCTGTAAAGGTCAAATCATTTTAGACAACTGATTTTGAATAAAGACCTGATCAAAGAGGCAGTAAGAAAAAATACCTTATAATAAATTTAATGAAAAAGAATCTGAAAGAGAATATATATATGTATATATGTATGTGTATGTATGTATAACTGAGTCACTTTGCTATACACTTGAAACTAACACCACAGTGTAAATTAACTCTACTTCAGTTTTTTTTTAAAAAATGATACATTAATATTTTTGGCTGAGCAATTGTAAGGATATATATATACATACATATGTACTGTATATATCACATATATGGAATATGCATAAGCTACACACACACATGGAGTGCCCAGTACAGGTTTGGGACATGTATTTATATATATACATTGAGGCTCAGACAGTAAAGAGTCTTCCTGCAATGGGGGAGACCAGAGTTCTATCCTTGAGTTGGGAAGATCCCCGGGAGAAGGAAATGGCAACCCACTCCAGTATTCTTGCCTGGAAAATCCCACGGACAGAGGAGCCTGGAGGGCTACAGTCCATAGAGTGGCAAAGAGTTGGACATGACTGAGCAACTTCACTTTCATACACACACACACACACACACACACACACATGTATAGATATGTGTGTGCATGTATGTGTTTAACAAATAGGCCCTCTCCCTCATGGGACATAGACATAAAGGACATCCTAGTTCATTAAAGGTAGAGATACCCTCACACTTAAGTGGTAACCCTGTGTAATGCATGCCTGATAATGGAGTTGTGGTGGAAGAGTGATGTCTGTAAGCCTTGATTCTTAGGCATTTGATGGGCATGGACAATGGTGCCCATCTTAGGAAATAATCAGAGTAAACAAGAGTTGCTATAATAATGTGGCTTCCAATAGGACTTTTTTTAAAAAAAAAACAAAAACCAAGTGCTATTTTAGCATGTGCCTGAGGATAAATGTTTACAGTAGAGAGCTTTTGAGATTTCTGTGTTATCTGGATATAAATAGAACATTTGAGCCCCTTGGAAGAAAGCTTAGGTATTTACCACGTTGACCACTATTTTCTGCTGCTGACCAGTGAAAGGCTTTCCAAATGTTTTTCCAATTGTATCAGCCCTTTAAGATGGATGTTTTGATATGACCTCATTGACTAGGTGACTGTCAGAGATGACAGACCCGTCACCAACATGACACAGTATCTCCCCACACACCTCAGTCTGCAAAGCCAGGACCAGGCATTTGTTTTCAGTTAACATTATGAACACCAAATTAATGTCGTTTCTACAGAAACCGTGCTTTCTCCTTTCTTGGGTTTATAATAGATGTCTAACCAAAAGACTTGGTCAAGAACTACATTCCTCCAGGTCACTCTCATGCGTCCTGTACCTGTCATCACTCATATCCCTAAAGACTCATATAATTATGCCCAAATTCTACTCTCCATTCAGTTGGGTTAATCGCTAATATAAGGTCAGCAACATTGTGTTCTTAACTTGGGTATTATTTTTAAGACCCAGAGGAATCGGGTGGAGAGGGAGGTGGGAGGGGGGATCAGGATGGGAAATACATGTAAATCCATGGCTGATTCATGTCAATGTATGACACAAACCACTACAATAATATAAAGTAATTAGCCTCCAACTAATAAAAATAAATGAAAAAAAAGAAGAAAAAAAAGAAATAAAATGTATCCAGATTGGAAAAAAAAAAAGACATTATAAAAAATGCAGGATGTTAATCAGCAGTAAACACTGACTGCTGCTGCTAAGTCACTTCAGTCGTGTCCGACTCTGTGCGACCCCATAGACGGCAGCCCACCAGGCTACCCCGTCCCTGGGGTTCTCCAGGCAAGAATACTGGAGTGGGTTACCATTTCCTTCTCTAGTGCGTGAAAGTGAAAAGTGAAAGTGAAGTTGCTCAGTTGTGTCCGACTCTTAGCGACTCCATGGACTGCAGCCTACCAGGCTTCTCCGCCCATGGGATTTCCCAGGCAAGAGTACTGGAGTGGGCTGCCATTGCCTTCTCCAAAACATTGACTAGATTGAAACAAAACCTTTCCTTCAAGGTAACGCCAAGTATATAAGAGATGCTTTAAAGTGATTTGAAGATCCTTTTCAACTTGCATCAGCAGTCAAGTACAACAGTTATGTTTATATTGTCATGACTCTACCCTTTGAAACTTGTAAAACTAGTATAAAGATGATCAGGGTACAAAATATAAGGTCTTCCCTGTCACTGACTGGTTCCTTCTTAATGGAATAAGACATTATGGAGTTCTTTTACATTAAAAGGCAATTGTGCCAGGGATTAGGAGGTATAAAAAGATAGAAAATGACCTCCACCATTAAGAAGTTTATTATCATGGGGAGATAGAGTTGGAAGCCAGTGGTTTTAAAGACAGCAAAGGCCCAATGATCACTTCCAGGGGACAGTTTCTTAGTGAATAAGAGATGAATGCTATTAATCAGATAATAATACACATTCAGATTTATTGCATATGTGTTCCATGTATCATCTCATTTAATCTTTACTACAACCCTATGAAGTAGGATATTATTCGTATCACTGTTCTGCAGTTAGGGAAAAGGTACAGTCAGTTAAGTGACTTCCCAAGGCATACAGGTAGCAAGTGGTACAGCCAGGATCTAGAAGAACTGAAGAAGTTCTGTCTCAGAATTTGCATCACAACCTCTGTGTTGTTTTGCCATTTTGATGTCAAAGTGGGAAAATCAACTTTACCACTTAATGTAGTAACAAAGGGTGGGTGAAAAGAGAGAACTTTTTATTTTGTTCCCTGGTCTGTCTGTGCACCACTTTTACAAATTTGGAAAGCAGGAGTCATGATAAGGTAAAAATAGTTGCTTCTTGACTAGTCAAGTAATGGTAAAAGGATCTTAAATCACATTTGGATATCTCTTTCATGTTTTGTGTTGGAAGAGGGTTACCCTTCAGCCTACAAATTCTTCTTGCATGCTTCAAACCTTAGATGTGTTATCCTAGGAAGAATGCCACATTAAAAACACTGAAGGTTGCTGGGTCCGTAGTGGCAGATAACTGGATAA
Organism: Muntiacus reevesi; assembly: GCF_963930625.1. Lineage (NCBI taxonomy): Eukaryota > Metazoa > Chordata > Mammalia > Artiodactyla > Cervidae > Muntiacus > Muntiacus reevesi. The sequence continues at coordinate 12,319,045 of NC_089271.1, read as the reverse complement.
ATAGCACAATTTGGAGTTTAGTGGTATATATTTAGCTGCTCTAAGACTTGGTTTGGCCCCTTGTAAAAGGAGAATAATGGTATCTACCTTATAGGGTCTTTGTAAGTATTAAATGAGCTACTGAGAGTAAAATGCTTAACTTTATGCCTGGCACATTAAAAAAATACTCCATGATAACGACAATGAAGATGATAATGATGATAGTGATGATGATGGTGATAAAAATCTCTCTGCTGATGGCAGGCTCAATTTTCAGTCAGTTCAGACACACCTTTTGAGGGAGGTCACCATTTTCTTTATTACCTCCACCATAGTTTGGTCTCAGGTCCAACAACAGGGAGGGAACACAGCCCCATCCATCAACAGAAAGTGAAGTCACTCAGTCGTGTCTGACTCTTTGCAACCCCATGGACTGTAGCCTACCACGTTCCTCCATCCATGGGATTTTCCAGGCAAGAATACTGGAGTGGGTTGCCATTTCCTTCTCCAGGAGATCTTCCCAACCCAGGGATTGAACCCGGGTCTCCTACATCGTAGATAGACTTACCCTCTGAGCCACCAGAGAGCAACAGAAAATTGGATTAAAGATTTACAGAGCATGACCCCACCCATCAGAACAAGACCCAGTTTCCCCTACAGTAGGTCTCTCCCACCAGGAGGCTTACATAAGCCTCTTATCCTTCTCTATCAGAGGGCAGACAGAATGAAAACCAGAGTTACAGAAAACTAATCAAACCAATCACATGGACCTCAGTCATGTCCAACTCTTTGCAACCCCATGGACTGCGGCACACCAGGCTTCTCTGTCCATCACCAACTCCCAGACCTTGTTCAAACTCAGGTCCTTTGAGTCAATGATGCCATCCAACCATTTCATCCTCTGTCGTCCCCTTCTCCTCCTGGCTTCAATCTTTCCCAGCATCAGGGTCCTTTTCAATGAGTCAGTTCTTTGCATCAGATGGCCAAAGTATTGGAGTTTCAGCTTCAGCATCAGTTCTTCCAATGAATATTCAGGGTTGATTTCCTTTCGGATGGGTTGGTTGGATCTCCTTGCAGTCCAAGGGACTCTCAAGAGTCTTCTCCAACACCACAGTTCAAAAGCATCAACTCTTCAGCACTGTTTTCTTTATAGTTCAACTCTCACATCCATACATGACTACTGGAAAAACCATAGCTTTGACTAGATGGACTTTTGCCAGCAAAGTGATGTCTCTGCTTTTTAATAAGCTGTCTAGGTTGGTCATAGCTTTTCTTCCAAGGAGCAAGCATCTTTTAATTTCATGGCTGCAGTCACCATCTGCAGTGCTTTTGGAGTCCCCCAAAATAAAGTCTGTCACTGTTTCCATTGTTTCCCCATCTATTTGCCATGAAGTGATAGGACTGGATGCCATGATCTTCATTTTTTGAATGTTGAGTTTTATGCCAGCTTTTTCACTCTCCTCTTTCACCTTCATCAAATGCTCTTTAATTCCTCTTCACTTTCTACCATAAGGGTGGTGTCATCGACATATCTGAGGTTATTGATATTTCTCCTGGTAATCTTGATACCAGCTTGTGCCTCATCCAGTCTGATATCTCACATGATGTACTCTGCATATAAGCTAAATAAGCAGGGTGACAATATACATCCTTAACATACTCCTTTCTCAGTTTGAAACCAGTTCGTTGTTCCATGTCCGGTTCTAACTGTTGCTTCTTGACCTGCATACAGATTCACAGCAGGCAGTTAAGGTGGTCTGGTGTTCCCATCTCTTGAAGAATTTTCCACAGTTTGTTGTGATCCACACAGTCAAAGGCTTTAGCATAGTCAATGAAGCAGAAGTAGATGTTTTTCTGGAATTTTCTTGCTTTTTCTATGATCCAGCAGATGTTGGCAATTTGATCTCTGGTTCCTCTGCCAGATTTTAGAATCTTAAATTTTAGGACACTGAGGTGAGATGTTCTATGTATTTTCCTTATGAATATAATATTTATAATATAGAAATTATCCAGTCAGTTCTTCTATCATCCATTAATGACTTCTACATGCTTAATCTCTGTCATCTCTCTGAGAACTTATAAAAGCATTTAAAAGAAAATTTTACTAATTACCCTATAACTGGAGTTGAGCAAAACTGGGTGAGAGGATTTTTGCTTAGATGAAAGTTTCTTTACTCCTCCACCACTGCTCCCTCTGCCTGAGTATTAGAATTTACAGAACATGGTTCTGAACAATCTTGTAAACAGATTAGAACATTTCTGGGGATAAAAGAAATAGTGTGATAATGTTGCCTGTAAATGGAATATCTCACCTAATTCATTATGCATACTATACATACATCTACTTCCAATCGGTATTGTCCACTGTAACCAGGCACACTGAATTTCAATAAATAATTCCCTGGACAGTCTTTATCTAAATTAGTTTATAATTGTGTTCACTGAGCATTATGTGTTCTCTGTGATTAGATATGAGACGTCAAGAAAGGCTTCTTTAGATTCCTGAATTCCTTCCATTCACTATCACAGAAAGTATACTCTCAGATTCTAGAATACCAATTGAAAGTTAAAACACATTTTAAAAAATCTGGAATATATAATTAAACCAAATGGTTAGTCCAGCTTGCTATTGTGTGCATATATAAGCATTTTATTTGTATTCAATTCTATAAAAAAGAAGCATTTAGTTGCTTTTTTTTCTTTCATCTTTCCAAAGCAATATTTACAGTGTATTCTTAGATATGAGAGGGGGCTAAAACACAGACTTATAAATAGGGCCAAATTTCATTGAATTGGAAGAAAAATTCACCACTAAGAGGGTGTGCTTGTGTGTGTGTGTGTGTGTGTTATTTTTATGCCCAAACATTGTCATCACTCTTCAGAGTCTGAAATGATGAGACTATTTTTGTGGATCTCATGTAATTCATTTACAGTCACAGCATGTAGGAAAATCTCTCCAGATCAGCATATTGGAGTGTATAGTAGGGAGAAATAATATAGTTTTAATTTTAGTAATGAAGATTGGGTGATTTTCCATCGTTTAATCTTTCTTTCTGCATAGGCCTCACTTCCCTTGCCAGTAAACCTCCACTGTTAAGATGTAAACGAGCATGAGGGACAGGCAGCTGGATTTTCACTCTAAATTGCTAGCTTGCATGCACTGCCAGCTGCCAATATCAAGTGCTCATCCCTGTCTCATGACTCGCCATTGACCTCAGTGAGATAAATCATCGGGTGTGGGCCTAATACTGACTTATCTCTGGCTTTGGAGTGTACAGTAAATATCGAGGGCTTAGTTAAGGTTAGGAGAGCCCACCCAGGCATTCATTAGGCCAGTAGGTGAAAAGTGCAATCCAGCAACATAGATCAGAAGTAAAGCCAGAAGATGCACTGGAAACTAGTCTGGAAACAAACAAACAAAAAACTTCCTGGATATAGCAATATTAAATATGATTCAGTTAAAGAAGATTTTTAAATGATGATCCCTCAGTGGTGTAAAAACTGAGAACAAACTCTGTCTCTGATATTTGGCACTTGGTGTACTTCCCTCTAAGCACCCAATAAATCTCTGGAGGATAACTGAAAGAGTGAATGTGAATGTTGAAAGCCCAATTTAGTGTTCCATCCTCCGCTTTGTCTATTTTCCTGCATGCCTACTTCTGTCTTCTCTCACTCTTACGCTTTCTCTCTCTCTATCTGTCCCTCTCTTAACTGATATTCTCTCCTCCTCCATCCGTGTAACATGACCATATTATGACTTAACTCCTGAGTTCATGTCTCTATTGCAAAGACCAACCTAAATGGAACCAAATGTCATAGTATGAATTCCAAATAATCTGTGCCCCACCTTCTCAAAAAAGTACTGGGGTCAACTTAAATTAAAAATGCATAGACACTTGAATCCAGGCTAGGCAAAAGGAATTTAAATTATGATCAGGAATCATATAAAGAAAGTGAGACTATAATAAGAATAAAATAATGAAATGAAATAGTCACCATAACTGACATGTAATTTTACCTGACAGGCAAGGTAATTAGGGAAACATTACAGATCATAAAATTGCCACCCCTAGTAGAAGAAATTGTCATTTTTTAAAAAATCAGCTCTTATCATGATGTTCGACACATAGTAGGTACTCAATAAACCTTTGTCAGATAACTGAAAGAAGATAAACAGTTTCATGGAGAAAATGTAACACACAAACACACAGAACACATTCACATGCAGACAAACACATTCACACAAATAAGATATAAGTCAATGTGAGTATTTTTCATCCAACTAGCAGTACAACAGGGGCTGCTTCATATCTCTATACAAAATGTGGGTATCTTTTCTGTAAGAATTCTGGTCCTAGCTGAGAGATAATGTGAGATAGTAGTTCAGAGAAGGCTCTAGTCCTGCTCACAACAACTTTGACTATATAGCAAAAATGGAATCGAGTGGACCCAAACTAGTATAAACTAAAAAGCCATCATTTATTATTAAGATACAATAACATGGACCTCAAAGGCCTTGGCCGGAGAAGGCAATGGCACCCCACTCCAGTACTCTTGCCTGGATAATTCCATGGACGGAGGAGCCTGGAAGGCTGCAGTCTATGGGGTCACTAAGAGTCAGACATGACTGAGCGACTTCACTTTCACTTTTCACTTTCATGCATTGGAGAAGGCAATGGCAACCCACTCCAGTGTTCTTGCCTGGAGAATCCCAGGGACGGGGACGTCTGGCGGGCTGCCGTCTATGGGGTCGCACAGAGTCAGACACGACTGAAGCGACTTAGCAGCAGCAGCAGCAGCAGCAGCAGCAGCAAAGGCCTTGGCAATAGATTAGAAAGAAATCTAAAGACACCATCTACATTCTATGCCTGTTTCATCTCTATCCATTCCGCAAGTCTTCCTCATTTCTTTCTCTTTTACTCAGTTTCTGTATCTCTCTCCTCTTCTTGGGATCCTCTGTTTTTTAATGCATGAGCACCCCACCAATCATGGATTTATATTGTCTCCTTTTAAATAAGATGTCCTGGTGGAAACTGGACTCTCAATCCAAGTTCCAAGTTTTCAGAGAACATTCTCTATTTTGTTTAGTCAGACAGTCAAGTCTGGACCAGCCAACTGCACAGGAAGTCAAGGCCATATCAGAGAGTATGGTTGCTAGGGGGACTGTTCTTACCTTTCAGGTGGGACTGGGTGTCCTGAAGGAAGGATCCTACAGCAGGCAAGATAATATTATTGAATTCATTGCTTTCAGTGGATGGAACACTTAACACATGGCTAGAAGCAAGAGATCCTAGAATTACTGGTGGAGAACATAGATCATCTCTTGCAAGTATAACCCTTCCCAACCATGATTTTGGCCAAAGCTTCATGTCAGTACAAAAATAAGCTTTCCAACGGGCATCTGATAGGATTGTGAGTCTGTTTTTGAAAGAAACAGACCCTATGATCTTGCTTTCAAATGACTATGTGGAAAACTTAAACATATTTTTTTTTTAAATTGAAGAACTGGATTTGTATTCTCACTTAGATAAAAAGTCATCCTACCTTTAAACACCCTCTTGCAACAACACAAGAGAAGACTCTACACGTGGACATCACCAGATGGCCAACACCAAAATCAGATTGATTATATTCTTTGCAGCCAAAGATGGAGAAGCTCTATACAGTCAGCAAAAACAAGACCGGGAGCTGACTGTGGCTCAGATCATGAATTCCTTATTACCAAATTCAGACTTAAATTGAAGAAAGTAGGGAAAACCACTAGACCATTCAGGTATGACCTAAATCAAATCCCTTATGATTATACAGTGGGAGTGACAAATAGATTTAAGGGACTAGATCTGATAGAGTGCCTGATGAACTATGAATAGAGGTTCATGATGATGTATAGGAGGCAGGGATCAAGACCATCCCCCAAAAAAAGAAATGCAGAAAAGCAAAATGGCTGTCTCAGGAGGCCTTACAAATAGCCGTGAAAAGAAGAGAAGTGAAAAGCAAAGGAGAAAAGGAAAGATATACCCATTTAAATGCAGAGTTCCAAAGAATAGCAAGGAAAGATAAGAAAGCCTTCCACAGTGATCAGTGCAAAGAAATAGAGGAAAACAATAGAATGGAAAAGACTAGAAATCTCTTCAAGAAAATTAGAGATACCAAGGGAACATTTCATGCAAAGATGGGCTCAATAAAAGACAGAAATTGTATGGACTTAACAGAAGCAGAAGGTATCAAAAAGAAGTGGCAAGAATGCACAGAAGAACTGTACAAAACAGATCTTCATGACCCAGATAATCGCAATGGTGTGATCACTCACCTAGAGCCAGACATCCTGGAATGTGAAGTCAAGTGGGATTAGGAAGCATCACTACAAACAAAGCTAGTGGACATGATGGAGTTCCAGTTGAGCTATTTCAAATCCTAAAAGATGATTCTGTTAAAGTCCTGTATTCAATAGACCCACAAATTTGGAAAACTCAGCAGTGGCCACAGGACTGGAAAACGTCAGTTTTCATTCCAGTCCCAAAGAAAGGCAATGCCAAAGAATGCTCAAACTACTGCACAATTGCCCTCATCTCACATGCTAGTAAAGTAATGCTCAAAATTCTCCAAGCCAGGCTTCAGCAATACGTGAACTGTGAACTTCCAGATGTTCCAGCTGGTTTTAGAAAAGGCAGAGGAACCAGAGATCAAATTGCCAACATCTGCTGGATAATCGAAAAAGTAAGAGAGTTCCAGAAAAACATCTACTTCTGCTTTATTGACTATGCCAAAGCCTTTGACTGTGTGGATCACAATAAACTATGGAAAATTCTGAAAGAGATAGAAATACGAGATCACCTGACCTGCCTCCTGAGAAATCTGTATACAGGTCAGGAAGCAACAGTTAGAGGTGGCCATGGAACAACAGACTGGTTCCAAATAGGAAAAGGAGTATGTCAGGGCTGTATATTGTCAGTCTGCTTATTTAACTTATATGCAGAGTACATCATGAGAAACGCTGGGCTGGAAGAAGCACAAGCTGGAATCAAGATTGCTGGGAGAAATATCAATAACCTCAGATATGCAGATGACACCACCCTTATGACAGAAAGTGAAGAAGTAAAGAGCCTCTTGATGAAAGTGAAAGAGGAGAGTGAAAAAGTTGGCTTATAGCTCAACATTCAGAAAACTAAGATCATGGTATCCAGCCCCATCACTTCAAGGCAAATAGATGGGGAAACAGTGGAAATAGTGGCTGACTTTATTTTTCTGGGCTCCAAAATCACTGCAGATGGTGACTGCAGCCATGAAATTAAAAGACACTTACTCCTTGGAAGGAAAGTTATGACCAACTTAGACATTATATTAAAAAGCAGAGACATTACTTTGCCAACTAAGATCCATCTAGTCAAGGCTATTGTTTTCCTAGTAGTCATGTATGGATGTGAGAGTTTGACTATAAAAAAAGCTGAGCACCGAAGAATTGATGCTTTTGAACTGTGGTGTTGGAGAAGGCTCTTGAGAGTCCCTTGGACAGTAAGGAGATCCAACCATTCCATCCTAAAGGAGATCAGTCCTGGGTGTTCATTGGAAGGGCTGATTTTGAAGCTGACACTCCAACATTTTGGCCACCTGATGTGAAGAGCTGACTCATTTGAAAAAACCTTGATGCTGGGAAAGATAGAGCACAGGAGGAGAAGGGGACGACAGAGGATGAGACGGTTGGATGGCGTCACTGACTCAATGGACATGAGTTTGGGTAAACTCCAGGAGTTGGTGATGGACAGGGAGGCCTGGCGTGCTGCAGTCCACGGGGTCACAAAGAGTCATACATGACTGAGCAGTTGAACTCAACTGAACTTAAATGGACCTCAGATGGACTTGAGCACAGAGTCCACGTTTTTCCAGAACAGAATTTAAAATCCACCTTGAGTCCTGCATGAGAACTCAGAGATCCCATCCACACCCCAGATAAACAAATTATGGGATATAGGAGAGATATTTTGACTATGAAAGCTTTACTGGAAGGTGTTAGTGTCAACTGCCATGAGCACCAGAGCAGCCTTGTGGTCCCGAGGACTGTGTGGGTCACAGGTGATAGAAAACATGTGATGACATCAGATTCCCAAATATCTTTCCCTTGAAAGCATTCATGACATAGATGTTAAATCAGCTTATAGTAATCAAGAGATGGCAATTGTGTATAGTTGGGCCAGAATGCAGCATTCTTAGGACAGGAATGAGTCAGTCCCCTATCCTCATATAGTAAAACATTCAAAGCTGGTCCATTCCTACCATGGGTAACAACAGAATTTTCAGGGAGGTCCAGACTTACCTGTGTCCCCCTTCTTTCTTCACAACCAAAAGACCAACTGGATAGAAGTCACATTAATGCACTGGGAGGAGAGAAGGTAATACATCAGTAATAACTTGTCTTTTGTCCAGTTCCCACCAAACATGTAAAATTTCCAAAACTGTTTCATTCTATGCTTGTTGTAGTGAAATTTCCAAAAGCACAAGGCACAGTAATAAACACAGGCCAATAGATTCAGACTGAGACCTAGCAGACCCCTGGAGAAAGAAATGATTAATAGTATCAGAATGACATCCTTGAGAAGCTGATCTCCTATCTCTGAGACAACAATAATCTAACTTTGCAGAACAAACAGCACCACTAGACTGGGACTTGAGCCATCTTAGTGCATTCTGAAGAAACGGAGGAACTAAAAGAACAGCTTTAGAATCACACTCAGGAAACCTGCCAGTAAGACAATGGTTGGAGTGCACTTGGCAGGCTTTAGGGAAACGCCAGCTGAATCCAATATGTTCATTACACAATGCAAGCGAAATCTGAGCAAGTGGAAACCCAGCTGAAGTAAATGTAGTTGGAAAGCAGTAATAAAAAAAAACAATCAGGAAATGGGGCGAATGAGGTTAGAAAGCAGTAATAAAAATCAGTCAGGGAACTGGGGGATTTCTTAGGACTTGTGGACCAAATAAAAGAGATTGGAATATATAGGGCAGCGGTTCTCAAAGGAGCAGCATCAGTCTGCCAACTTGTTAGAAATGCAATTTCTTAGCCTTGTCCCTGTCTTGCTGAATCAGAAGCTCTGGGGGTGGGACTCAGAAAGTTGTGATTTTTAACAAGTACTCTAGGTGAATGGTTATGAAGAGGCATTTATATTGTTCACTTGATTTGTCACTGGTGATGACAAATCCAGGGGGGTAGTTGGGATAGAAAGCAGATGCCTCTCAGTATACCAGGATTCTAGCAAGATTGCACTTCCTGGCCCCATTGTGTTCACCATATGACTAATTTGGGCCAATGAGTTGTAAGGGGAAGTTATATGAATCCCTTTGGGGTTGAATATTTCATGATAACATTTAGAGCTGCTTCGCTCTACCACAGCATCCACCACGTTTCATGGACTGCTCCTTCATTTGGATGAGCCCGAACTGAGGAGACGTGTATAAAAGAAAGCGAATCTTTCTCATTATTAAAAAAAGAGGCATTGATTAAGCATGGAGGGAGAAACACTATATATTTTCCAGGTATAAATAGGAGGAGAAACTGTTTGAAAAATGCATATTCCCTAGAGTTCTGATTTTCAAAAGCCAGGTCATTACACATTATTGGGTCATGAAATATATCTGAGTCATGGATCAGCATGTAGAAAACTTGATTAGAAAACATCTATTGAATTTAGGGTATTTTCTTCTCAAAGCCTTCTTTTCAGTTGTCTCTCTTTGTGTATATGTATGTATGTGTGTGTGTGCAGTAAAAATTATTTATTATCTTGGATAAAGGTCAAAATGTTACAAAAGGCACTTTTCTAAGACAGAGATTCTCTTTTTAAAAATTTATTTTATTGAAGTATAGTTATTTACACTGTTGTGTTCTTTCTGCTATACAGCAAATATATATATATGTATGTATGTATATTCTTTTTCATAATCCTTTCCATTATGTTTTATCACAGAATATTGAATATTGTTCCTTGTGCTTGTTGTTATCCATCCTATATATAATAGTTTGTATCTGCTAATCCCAAATTCCCAATACATCCTTCCCTCACCCCACCTCTTTCCCTATGACTAAGACAGTGATTCTTAAATTTTAATGTGCATAGGAAGTACCCAAGTATGTTAAAGATGAATTTCCAGACCCCAGGCAGAGACTGTGGTACACTAGACCTGAGGTGGACCCAGGAATCTGCATTTTAACCAATGCCCTAGCTGATTCTGATTCAGGTGGTTTGCTGATCCATTTTGAACAACAAGTTTCTAGAGTAGACTGACATTAATGACAAAAATTAACAGTCCAGATTAAATACTTTTGAGTCCCAATTAAAGCTAGGCTAAATGTTGTGGAGTGTGTAAAGTTGAATTAGACCTGGATTCTTCCCTCAAAGACATAAAAAAGTGGTCTTTATTGTTGGGCCTGCCTGATTTGGAAAGTCTACAAAAGATAAAAAGGCTAAAATATCCCTGGGGATATTATTTGCCACTTACAATTCAGTTAGCAAGAAAAAATATACTGGGGCAATCAGAATCTCTGCTAGCACATATAGTGCCTTTGTGAGTTGTAAAAAGGGGTACCCATTCTGGGTAAATGAACTATGAAAACACACACCTAATGGGTGGACCATCTAGAAAGACTTGCCCCTTCCTCCATATTAATATAGGCTCTGACACCACCACCATAGTTCTGTGTGGGACACAGAATATTCTTTCTACCCATACTCTTTGATACTGCCCTTCCACACTAGTTCTGGACTGTTGTTAAGACTTGATTTGGCCACCAGGACATCAGCAAACATGATGCAATCAGAGACTTGAAAAAGGTTTATACACTGGAGTTTGCCCTCTTGCTGCTCTCAGTAACTATTCCTCCTATGCAGAGTCCATCCAGGTTAGCAAGGGGGATGGTGAGAGTCTATAAGGGGAGAGGTCTCAGTCATCCCAGCTATCACAGCTGAGGCCATCCTAAACCAGCCAGTTCCAGCCCATTCATTAACTGACTATAGGTGAAAAAACAAGCTAGCCAAGGTCAGCCAAGCCTCGAAGAACCACCCAACTGAGCCCAGCCCAGATTGCTAACCTATAATAATCAGCAAAAATAATGGTTACTGTTTTAAACCACCAAGGTTTGAAGTATTTGGGTATTTGGTGAAGGCTCATGAGCCACTTAATGGGCTTTCCTGGTGGCTCAGACAGTAAAGAATCCACCTGCAATCCAGGAGACTTGGGTTCAAACCCTGGGTTGAGAAGATCCGCTAGAGGAGGGCATAGCAACCCACTCCAGTATTCTTGCCTGGAAAATCCCCATGGACAGAGGAGCCTGGGGGGCTACAGTCCATAGGGCTGCAAAGAGTTGGACATGACTGAGTGACTAAGAACAGCAATGAGCCACCTAGACAGTAATCTCTAGTTGGAAACAGCCCTTCCTTATTCAAGCCCACAAGCCCAACAGTCTGTGGAGGACACAAGCTGCACCATTACACATGACAGCCTGAGGTGCAAAGTATGTTAAGCCAGATTAAGCTTTATAGGCTGCAGTCATGTCCAACTCTTTGTAACCCTATGGACTGTAGCCCATAAGGCTCCTCTGTCCATGGGATTCTCCAGGCAAGAATACTAGAGTGGGTTGCCATGCCCTCCTCCAGGGGATCTTCCCAACCTAGGAATTGAACCCACATCTCTTATGTCTCCTGTACTGGCAAGTGGGTTCTTTACCCATTAGCACCACCTGGGAAGCCCAGGCTATAGGATAACCACCAAGAAGCCTCTGCCTGGTAGAGTGATTAGAGTCTGTCTATCTGGTCATTCATGAAAGAGTAAAATGACTCAAGAAGAGCCTGCTGAACTGGGAAATTAGATGGTCTAATGATGAGATCAGGCTCAATGAATGCAAAATAGATTGGACAGCACAAAAATTCCAGACTGACTGTTGTAATGAAGGCAGTCATTGTAAATACATAGCCTCTTTGGCCGAAGGATTGCTTTGGGCTATTTTTATTAAGAAAACCATGCACATTTAGAAGACATAATTGGGTTTCACTGGTGGCTCAGATGGTAAAGAATCTGTCAGCAATGTAGGAGACCCGGGCTCAATTCCTGGGTTGGGGAAGATTCCCTGGAGAAGGGAATGGCTATCCACTCCAGTGTTCTTGCCTGAAGAATTCCATAGAAAGAGGAGCCTGGTGAACTACAGTCCATGGGTTGTGAAAAATTACTCCAGTGTTTTATTACCCATCTGGATCCTGTGCAAAACCATTCATAAAATGTGTTCCTATGTAACAGAGCAGCAGGAAACAACCAGACAAGCTCCAGTGGCAATTTCCCTTCACTCTCTACTCCTTATCATCAAATGTGAAGGGAAAAAACTGTAATCTCTCTTCCACATTTTCTTCAATTTGGAAAGTTTTCCTTTTAAAATCAGAAAGAGTTTCCTTTCATAATATCCACAAATACCTGCACTGGTTACATAAAAAAGGAAATCATATCCCTGCACATTCCCCTGTGTGCAGATATGAAGTCTGAGCCAGCTGGTTTATCATTCTAAAGGAGAAGTGGAAAACTGTTGAATGAGAGATGAGTTGCATGTGGAGAAAGTGAACAGACACAGAGATGTCCACAACACAAAGGTAGCGCCTTATACACCTATTAGGGTTCAGAGGAAACCTGGAACAACTCTGAGAGCAAGCAATAATTCTGGTGTTCTTTAAGGAGGCCAATGAATAGCCCATAGTTGGGGTGCAGAAACTCTGGGATTAAGCACAACAATTCATGTGAGCAAATTGTATGCTTTTATCTGTGGATAAGTTCTGTTGCTCTCATCAGATTCCTAAAGGGATCTTTGTCTTCACTACCTTTCCCCAAAAGGTTAAAAATCATTACAGTAATAGAAACTTAACTTGTGAGCATCTCACTTCATTAGAGGATGACTTGGTTTTCTTTTTCTTTTCTTTTCTTGGACAGCTTTATTGAGGTATAAATGATGTACAAAAAACTGCTCATGTTTAATATATGCAGTTTGATGAGTTCTGACATATGCATCCACCCATGATACTATCCCCACAATCAAGGAAATAACCATATCAATCACTTCCAAAAGTTTCCATGTGTCCCTTTTGTGTGTATGTAGTAAGAACATTTAACATGAAATCTACTGTCTTAAGAAATCTTTAAGGGCACAACACCCAGTAGTTAACTATAGTTGGTATGTTGTATAGCAGATCTCTAAAACTTACTCATCTTTCATACCTGAGACTTAATACCCATTGAACAAAGATACATGGGGACCTCTTATTCAATTGTTTTTCTTTTTAAACCAGAGCTTGATTGTCTTTTACACAGAAGTACTTCACACTCAATGTGTAACATGAATCTTTTCTTTCCCTTGACAGATGGGTCAACACCGAAATCAGATTGATTATATTCTTTGCAGCCAACAGTGGAGAAGCTCTATACAGCCAGCAAAAACAAGACCGGGAGCTGACTGTGGCTCAGATCATGAATTCCTTATTGCCAAATTCAGACTTAAATTGAAGAAAGTAGGGAAAACCACTAGACCATTCAGGTATGACCTAAATCAAATCACTTATGTTTATACAGAGGAAGTGACAAATAGTTTCTATGGATTAGATCTGATAGACCGAGTACCTGAAGAACTATGGGTAGAGATCTGTGATATTGTACAGGAGGCAATGATCAAGACCATCCCCAAGAAAAAGAAATGTAGAAAGGCAAAATGGATGTCTGAGGAGGCCTTACAAATAACTGTGAAAAGAAAAGTGAAAGGCAAGATAAGAAAAGGAAAGATAAGAAAGACTTCTTCACTGATCAGTGCAAAGATATAGAGGAAAACAATAGAATGGGAAAGACTACAGATCTCTTTCAGAAAATTAGAGATACCAAGGGAACAGTTCATGCAAACATGGGCACAATAAAGGACAGAAATGATATGGACTTAACAGAAGCAGAAGATATTAAGAAGAGGTGGAAAGAATACATAGAAGAACTGTACAAAAAAGATCTTCACGACCCAGATAACCACGATGATGTGATCACTCACCTTGAGCCAGACACCCTGGAATGTGAAGTCAAGTGGGACTTAGGAAGCATCACTACAAACAAAGCTAGTGGACATGATGGAGTTCCAGTTGAGCTATTTCAAATCCTAAAAGATTATTCTATTCAAGTCCTGTATTCAATAGGCCCACAAATTTGGAAAACTCAGCAGTGGCCACAGGACTGGAAAACATCAGTTTTCATTCCAGTCCCAAAGACAGGCAATGCCAAAGAATGCTGAAACTACCGCACAATTGCACTCATCTCACATGCTAGTAAAGTAATGCTTAAAATTCTCCAAGCCAGGCTTCAACAGTATGTGAACCGTGAACTTCCAAAAGTTCAAGCTGGATTGAGAAAAGGCAGAGGAACCAGAGATCAAATTGCCAACATCTGCTGGATCATCGAAAAAGCAAGAAAGTTCCAGAAAAGAATCTACTTCTGCTTTATTGATTATGCCAAAGCCTTTGACTGTGTGGATCACAACAAACTGTGGAAAATTCTTCAAGAGATGGGAATACCAGACCACCTTACCTGCCTCCTGAGAAATCTTCGTGCATGTCAAGAAGCAACAGATAGAACTGGACATGGAACAACAGACTGGTTCCAAATCGGGAAAGGAGTATATCAAGGCTGTATATTGTCACCCTGCTTATTTAACAACTATGCAGAATACATCATGCAAAATGCCAGGCTGAATGAACCACAAGCTGGAAACAAGATTGCCGGGAGAAATATCAATAACCTCAGATATGCAGATAACACCATGCTTATGGCAGAAAGCAAAGAACTAAAGAGCATCTTGATGAAAGTGAAAGAGGAGAGTAAAAAATTTGGCTTAAAACTCAACATCCAAAAAGCGAAGATCATGGCATCGGGTCCCATCACTTCATGGTAAATAGATAGGGAAACAATGGAAACAGTGAGACTTTATATTTTGGGGCTCCAAAATCACTGCAGATGGTGACTGCAGCCATTAAATTAAAAGACAATTGCTCCTTGGAAGAAAAGCTATGACCAACCTAGACAGCATATTAAAATGCAGAAATGTTACTTTGCCGACAAAGGTCCATCTAATCAAAGCTATTGTTTCTCCAATACTCATGTATGGATGTGAAAGTTGGACTATAAAGAAAGCTGAGTGCTGAAGAATTGATGCTTTTGAACTGTGGTGTTGGAGAAGACTCTTAAGAGTCCCTTGAACTGCAAGGAGATCCAACCAGTCCATCCTAAAGGAAATCAGTCCTGAATATTCATTGGAAGGACTGATGCTGAAGCTGAAACTTCAATACTTTGACCACCTGATGCGAAGAACTGACTCATATGAAAAGACACTGATGCTGGGAAAGATTGAAGGCAGGAGAAAGGGATGACAGAGGATGAGATGGTTGGATAACATCACTGTCTCGATGGACTTGAGTTTCAGCGAATTCCGGGAGTTGGTGATTGAATGAGAGGCCTGGCATGCTGCAGTCCACGGGGTTGCAAAGAGTCGGACACAACTGAACGACTTAACTGAACTGAACCCACTTTATAATGAAAGTAGATGTGTGCTCCAAACAGGTAAGAAAAAAAAAAAAAAGCTTCCAGTTGTTACTTTTAAATGTCTTGACAAGAAAAGGGTCAAGTGAAGAGGGGCAATTCTCTCTCCTAATCTCCTCTCCTCTCCAATCTCCTTATGGCCTGTTTTTAATTTCTTCTGTGTTCCTTTCACCTATTAGAACTTTTTTTTTTTCTGACTTTAGGACACACCTGATGCTCTTTGCCTCTCCCCATGGACTAAAGCAATTGATTTGGGTCCCGAGCATCCTTTGTGATCCCCTGGTTTACTTTAGGTGCCGGAGCTCTGCTGTCCTCCTGTATGTGAGTATTTCGCAGAACTGAGATATTCAACATATTGTCCTTCCCCTCACATCCCCAACACACAAATGATGCACCTGAGCTGAAGGGCCTCAAGTTTGACATGTGATACAAAGTATGGTGTGGTACAAAGTATGAATCAGTCCCCTTCTTCGTCTGAATCTGTGAGTTCAAAACAGTGACTGTTTGTCTCATTTAACCAAATGCACCCAACAGCCCTTTATAAGAGATGCTATGCAGGTTTATCAAAAGTCTCTCCATTTTACTCTCCTCAGTGCTCTTAGAAAGGATCTGTAAGCAGGGAATTATGAAAGTCTTCTTAACTATCTTTCAGCAACAGACTAGCCAACCAGGAATCTTAAGTAGGGGGCAGGGAGCAAACTTGATTCCAGAGCCCAAAGCTGATTTGGGAACATAGGCAGTCTGTTTTAACAATGAAGCTGATTTGGTCATACATTCTGAGCAACTTCAGATTAAGGTGAGGTAGGATCTGTCCATTCTTAAGGGAGGTAAAGAGAAGAGGAACTTGTTTGGTGACTTCCATTGTGTACTCAGTCGTGTCTGACTCTCTGCGACCTCATGGACTGTAGCCCGCCAGGCTCCTTTGTCCATGGGATTCTCCAGGCAAGAATACTGGAGTGGATTGCCACCCTCCTCCAGGGGATCTTCCCGACCCAGGGGTCGAACCCACGTCTCTGGCATCTCATGCATTGGCAGGCAGATTCTTAACCACTGTGCCACCTGAGAAGCCTGGCTTCCATGGCTTCTCATTTTAAAAGCAGCAAAACCACATCACAAAAAAGAAAAAAATTGGAACATAAGATAAAGAATAAAAAAGAACTCCCAACTTCACCCATAGTCTTACCACTCTCACACAACAAAATTAAGTTGTTGCTGTGTCTTAATCATGCAATGCAATCTACTTTTTCAATGTGTATGTATAAAACTGAATTATCGCAACCCTTGTTAGTTCTCAGGTGATTCCATTCTAGGGACATCTATAATAGTTTATGATTCTCCCCTAGAATTTCAAATTAACTGGAAATATATGGGAAAACATCTTCCAGTCAATGAAATGAGGCTATGGGATAAAATTGACTAGACTGCCTCATTTATTAGCTGTGTAATCTGGACCATTGCTTACCACCTATATGTATTGGTTTTTTCTTATAAAATGAAGATAGTAATGATCACTGGCTAAATGTATTGTTGTAGCATTAAATAAGGCAATGTTTTTTATAGAAATATAGTTGGTTTCTAGTGCTGTGTTAGTTATTGATGTACAGGTGTATAGTAAAGTGATTCAGTTATATGTGTGTGTGTGTGTGTGTGTGTGTGTGTGTGTGTGTGTGTTCTTTTTCAGATTCTTTTCCATTATAGGTTACTCAGTTCAGTTCAGTTCAGTCACTCTGTCGTGACTGACTCTTTGTGCCCCCATGGACTGCAGCATGCCAGGCTTCCCTGTCCATCACCAACTCCCAGAGCTTACTCAAACTCATGTCCATTGCATCAGTGATGCCATCCAACCATCTCATCCTCCATTGTCCCTTTCTCCTGCCTTCAATCTTTCCCAGAATCAGGGTCTTTTCCAGTGAGTCAGTTCTTCATATCAGATGGCCAAAGTATTGGAATTTCAGCTTCAGCATCAGTCCTTCCAATGAATATTCAGGACTGATTTCCTTTAGGATTAACTGGTTGGATCTCCTTGTAGTCCAAGGGACTCTCAAGAATCTTCTCCAACACCACAGTTCAAAAGCATCAATTCTTTGGCATTCAGCTTTCTTTACAGTCCAACTCACATCCATTCATGACCACTGGAAAAACCATAGCTTTGACTAGACGGACCTTTGTTGGTAAAGTAATATCTCTGCTTTTTAATATGTTGTCTAGGTTGGTCATAGATTTTCTTCCAAGGCGCAAGCATCTTTTAATTTTACGGCTGCACTCACCATCTGCAGTGACTTTGGAGCCCTGCCAAAATAAAGTCTCTCACTGTTTCCATTGTTTCCCCATCCATTTGCCATGAAGTGATGGGACCAGATGCCATGATTATAGGTTATTACAGGATATTGAATATAGTTCTCTGTGCTCTATATACAGTAGGATCTTATTATTTTATATATAGTGGTATGTATCTGTTAATCCCAAACTCCTAATTTATCCTTTCTCCCACTATCTTTCCCCTTTGATTACCATAAGTTTGTTTTCTATGTCTGTGAGTCTGTTTCTGTTTCATAAATAAGTTTATTCGTATTATACTTTAGATTCCATATATAAGTGATATCATAGGATATTCGTCTTCTTCTGACTTCCTTCACTTAGTATGATAATCTCTAGGCCCATCTATGTTGCTGCAAATGGCATCATTTCATTCCTTTTTATGGCTGAGAAATCTTTTAAGACACATAGCAGATTACCTAGAATGTAATAAAGTGGAAGTGAAAGTCACTCAGTCATGTCTGACTCTTTGTGACCCCATGGACTATACAGTCCATGGAATTCACCAGGCTAGAATACTGGAGTGGGTAGCCTTTCCCTTCTTCAGGGGATCTTCCCAACTCAGGGATCAAACCCAGGTCTCTCATTGCAGGCAGATTCTTTACCAGCTGAGCCACAAGAATGTAATAAGTCTTCAATAAATACTGGCTGTTAGGATTAGTAATAGCCTACCCTAGCATTTGTTGGTTTATGTTTCCCACATACTGTTTAGATCCCCCAAGCCAAGAGCACAGAGCCTCTGAGTCAAAAAGAAGAAAGAGGACTATAATAATCACATTATGATCTGTAGTGTCACAAATAGTACTTAAGTGAGGATAGAGTCCATGTATTATGCTCTCAGCCTTATGTTTGTTCAAGATACTGCGATACCACATTGGTTGAAGGTGCCCTTGTGAGCCTGCTCTGCACGAATACTGCTTTCTATCACCATCAATCAGGGCCACACATGTTAATTAAGCACTTTACTGTTTTTGCACGTGATTTATTTGATCTCTTTTCATTAATGTGTTTGATCAAAAATAAAAGTAATTAAGTGGGGAACAGTGGTGGCAAAACATACTCGGCATCGAGTATTAAAAATAAAAATTCTTAGGATGAGAGCCTGATCATTCATCCTTAAGCCATCTATGGGCCTCAGCTGATGGCAAACCACCTGAACCATTGCTACCTCTAATTCTTAGACTCACAATTAATTTTTTAAGATTATTACAGGGAAATATATTTTTATGTTTACAGTCAAAATACCAGGAGTTGGCAAAGAATGAAGGGCATTGCATAATCTTCTCTTTATCCCTTAATCACAGAAAATCAATAATACTCCTCTCCAGTCAAAAACCTGTGAATTGTCCCCTAAATATCCATAACACAACTTTGTAAGATAGGCTTCTCAGAAAATAAGGAGTGCACAATTTTAATGGGGAAAACACATTGTAAGGGAAAAAATACCCACCATTTCTTCCTTCAATAACTTGTTTTTATAATGGTAAGATTCAAAACAATTTAAAAGGCAACCCCAGGGGTCATTGTGTGGATTCCTCATTTTTAAAGGCAGGGTTATAAACAAAATCTTCTAGAATTTTGTTCTCACCATTTCAATAAAGCACCCAATGTGAAGACTATTATTAAGTATTATGAATATTATGAATTATGGTATTCTGATGAATCTGTAAAATGAAAATCATCATCTCCTACCCTCAGAGATATTTAAGAGGCTATGGGTTCTCAATATCTTAAAACTGATGAGTTTTAATTATTGGAGTCAATTTAAAGACACTTAGAGAGTCACCATCAATTATGTCTGCAACGGGATAGGGTATAAATATACAAATAAATTGGATGCCACTGCCAAGGAATATTCAGATATGACAGGAATTCAACCTTTTAGATTATAAGAATAATGTACTGACTATAATGATGAAGCTAATTTTCTACTGTGTAATTTATTACTATCTTTCATTTTGAGACTATTTTTAAGCTTCAGTGTTTTATCTTAAATAAATGTGAAAGCCACATGACCACATGACCATATGCAAACTGGAATATGAGATCTGCTGAATGGGAGGTAAAAATCTTGACAAGGATGAAAAGAGTATAGGATATCCTTTGACTTTAGAAGGATCTCTATGAAAGTATTAGTGGTTGTGGCCCTTAATAATTATAAGTTTTTGTGCTCTTCCCTGTTTTTCAAATAAAATTCTATAATAAAAGTGCATTGATTTTGGAATCGGATTAAGAGGCTGTTTTTTAAAACAAATTTTATCAAGTTAACACAGTAAGAAATTAAAAAATAGTATAAACCTCACTTTTTAAATTTCAGTTTTTGATGTAGGTATGATTTCTAGATATTCCTGATTTAACTTCCGTAGTAGGATATTGTAGGCTTCCGTGGTAGCTCAGATGGTAAAAAATCTGCCTACAATGCAGGAGACCCAGGTTTGATCCCTGGGCTGGGAATATTCCCTGGAGAAAGGAATGGCTACCCACTCTAGTATTCTTGCCTGGTGAATTCCATGGACAGAGGAGCCTGGCAGGCTGCAGTCCATAGGGTTGCTAAGAATTGGACACAGCTGAATAGGATATTGTACCAAAAATGGAAGTAGCCTTAGACAACATTTTTATTTCTCAAAGTAAATTCTGTAGAACATCAATCTTTTGAAATCATCTTTATTTATTTATTTGTTTTATTTTTAAAAAATTTTTAAATTAATTTATTTATTTATTTTACTTTACAGCATTGTATTGGTTTTGCCATACATTGACTTGAATCCGCTATGGGTGTACACATGTGTTCCCCATCCTGAATCCCCCTCCCGCCTCCCTCCCCATCCCATCCCTCTGGGTCATCCCAGTGCACCAGCCCTGAGCACCCTGTCTCATGCATTGAACCTGGACTGGCGATTCATTTCACATATGATAATTTACATGTTTCAGTGCCATTCTCCCATATCATCCCACCCTTGCCTTCTCCCACAGAGTCCAAAAGACTGTTCCATACATCTGTGTCTCACTAGCTGTCTCGCATACACGGTTATCATTACCATCTTTCTAAATTCCATATATATGCATTAGTATACTGTATTGGTCTTTATCTTTCTGGCTTACTTCACTCTGTATAATGGGCTCCAGTTTCATCCATCTCATTAGAACTGATTCAAATGAATTCTTTTTAACGGCTGAGTAATATTCCATGGTGTATATGTACCACAGCTTCCTTATCCATTCATCTGCCAGTGGGCATCTAGGTTGCTTCCACGTCCTGGCTATTATAAACAGTGCTGCGATGAACATTGGGGTGCACGTGTCTCTTTCAGATCTGGTTTCCTCAGTGTGTATGCCCAGCAGTGGGATTGCTGGGTCATATGGCAGTTCTATTTCCAGTTTTTTAAGGAATCTCCACACTGTTTTCCATAGCGGCTGTACTAGTTTGCATTCCCACCAACAGTGTAAGAGGGTTCCCTTTTCTCCACACCCTCTCCAGCATTTATTGCTTGTATACTTTTGGATAGCAGCCATCTGACTGGCATGTAATGGTACCTCACTGTGGTTTTGATTTGCATTTCTCTGATAATGTCTTTGTAAAAAGGATAAGAGGGCAGCAGAGGATGAGATGGTTGGATGGTGTCACTGACTCAATGGACATGAATATGAGCAAACTCCAGGAGATGGGGAAGGAAAGGGAAGCCTGGCATGCTGCAACCCGTTGGATCACAAAGAGTCAGACATGACTTAGTGACTGAACAACAAAAAGGGTTCCACAGTAAACAAGTGTGGTAAATCCTGCTCTCCATATTCAGAGGCTCCATGTAAAGAACGCAAGAAGCTTGCTTCTAATGAAACCTGTTTAAGTGTACCTCACCCAAAATCTGCATACCTCATTTGACCACAGACAGCATTTTTCCACATAACTTCAATTAACATCCTGTCACACTTTGAGAAACACTAATTTTGATTAATCCTGTCAATAGAGAAACTTTAGAGAGCTGTTGCTCTGTAAAAGTCCAACAGCTAGTTAATAGAGGCGTTGGCCCTGGAACTCAGACATTCTGACTCCCTGTCCAGTGCTTGTTTTTATTAAACCCAAGTGTTCAACACTTTTACCCAAAGGTAAAGAGAGACCAATTCCTCCTTCCATATCCATCCAACAGTCCTTTTCTCACCTCAAGGAAACAGAGCAGGGAAGATTCTTTCTGACATTTCCTTCCAAGATTCAAGCCAATCTAATGCTGTAATACATCCTCATGTCTTAGAACATTTGGATGATTATAAACAGACTTGAATAGTTCATCAACTGGCCCAGTTAAGAAGGAAAATTCTGCCTTACACTTTGTTATTCCCATTCCCGCTAATTTGAAATGCTCCTCCCAACCCCAATAACCTTGAAGTAAAGCATTTTTTTTTACTCTTTGAACACTAATGCCTCTTGAAGGCCATTTATGTCACACTTTAGGAGTTTTTTTTTTCTCATTACCTGAAGAATCATGAGAGAGTGAAAATCTCTATCCATCTGGGACCTGAAATGGAATCCATGTTCAGAGCAGTTACTGCTTTTCTCTACTAGTTCTGTTTTCTTATAGTACATAGCTTAAATGATCCAAGCCCATTCCATCACCATACCTTCAATTTGGAGTGTTTCACTCCATGGTAGTAAAATATTCGTTGTTCACTTATTGTCTGAAAACCCAGACCTTCCTATATTTCCTTCATTGCCTGGTTACTTTTTTCTTGTCCTTTACTTTTTTTTTTTCCTTTATAATATTCTAAGACCTTTAAAGAATAGCACCCCTGTGTAACAATATGGCTCCACTCCTCATACTAAGATCTGTGGGCAAGCAGTTCAGCTATCACTTTGGGAGTTGTTTAGAAATGTAGAGCTACTGAGTCAGACTCTGCATTTTAACACAATCCCCATGGGGTTGTGTGCACCTTAACATCAGGAAAGCATTGGTCTAGGACATGTTCCAATGCAAGGAATTAATTTGAGAGGCAGAAGCTGGAAAGAATTATGTTTACTTGCCAACTCCTTCTGAACTCAGGCATTCTTTTTGGTTCTGAAATAGACACCAAAGCTAATATATTAGGTGTGTGTACTTTTTTTTTTTTTTTTTTTTTTAATATTATTTTATTAGTTGGAGGCCAATCACTTTACAACATTTCAGTGGGTTTTGTCATACATTGACATGAATCAGCCATATAGTTACATGTATTCCCCATCCCGATCCCCCCTCCCACCTCCCTCCCCACCCGACTCCTCAGGGTCCTCCCAGTGCACCAGGCCCGAGCACCTGACTCATGTATCCCACCTGGGCTGGTGGTCCGTTTCACCATAGATAATATACATGCTGTTCTTTCAAAACATCCCACCCTCACGTTCTCCCCCAGAGTTCAAAAGTCTGTTCTGTATTTCTGTGTCTCTTTTTCTGTTTTGCATATAGGGTTATCGCCACCATCTATCTAAATTCCGTATATATGTGTTAGTATACTGTAATGTTCTTTATCTTTCTGACTTACTTCACTCTGTATAATGGGCTCCAGTTTCATCCATCTCATTAGAACTGATTCAAATGAATTCTTTTTAACGGCTGAGTAATATTCCATGGTGTATATGTACCACAGCTTCCTTATCCATTCATCTGCTGATGGGCATCTAGGTTGCTTCCATGTCCTGGCTATTATAAACAGTGCTGCGATGAACATTGGGGTGCACGTGTCTCTTTCAGATCTGGATTCCTCAGTGTGTATGCCCAGAAGTGGTATTGCTGGGTCATATGGCAGTTCTATTTCCAGTTTTTTAAGAAATCTCCACACTGTTTTCCATAGTGGCTGTACTAGTTTGCATTCCCACCAACAGTGTAAGAGGGTTCCCTTTTCTCCACACCCTCTCCAGCATTTATTGCTTGTAGACTTTTGGATAGCAGCCATCCTGACTGGCGTGTAATGGTACCTCATTGTGGTTTTGATTTGCATTTCTCTGATGATGAGTGATGTTGAGCATCTTTTCATGTGTTTGTTAGCCATCTGTATGTCTTCTTTGGAGAAATGTCTGTTTAGTTCTTTGGCCCATTTTTTGATTGGGTCGTTTATTTTTCTGGAATTGAGCTTCAGGAGTTGCTTGTATATTTTTGAGATTAATCCTTTGTCTGTTTCCTCATTTGTTATTATTTTCTCCCAATCTGAGGGCTGTCTTTTCACCTTACTTATAGTTTCCTTTGTTGTGCAAAAGCTTTTA
The DNA here is from genome assembly GCF_963930625.1 of Muntiacus reevesi. Lineage (NCBI taxonomy): Eukaryota > Metazoa > Chordata > Mammalia > Artiodactyla > Cervidae > Muntiacus > Muntiacus reevesi. The sequence continues at coordinate 12,294,933 of NC_089271.1, read as the reverse complement.
ATTTTCATTAAGTCCCATTTGTTTATTTTTGCTTTTATTTCCAATATTCTGGGAGGTGGGTCATAGAAGATCTTGCTGTGATTTATGTCGGAGAGTGTTTTGCCTATGTTCTCCTCTAGGAGTTTTATAGTTTCTGGTCTTATATTTAGATCTTTAATCCATTTTGAGTTTATTTTTGTGTATGGTGTTAGGAAGTGTTCTAGTTTCATTCTTTTACAAGTGGTTAACCAGTTTTCCCAGCACCACTTGTTAAAGAGATTGTCTTTTTTCCATTGTATATCCTTGCCTCCTTTGTCAAAGATAAGCTGTCCATAGGTTCGTGGATTTATCTCTGGGCTTTCTATTCTGTTCCATTGATCTATATTTCTGTCTTTGTGCCAGTACCATACTGTCTTGATGACTGTGGCTTTGTAGTAGAGTCTGAAGTCAGGCAGGTTGATTCCTCCAGTTCCATTCTTCTTTCTCAAGATTACTTTGGCTATTCGAGGTTTTTTGTATTTCCATACAAATTGTGAAATTATTTGTTCTAATTCTGTGAAAAATACCGTTGGTAGCTTGATAGGGATTGCATTGAATCTATAGATTGCTTTGGGTAGAATAGCCATTTTGACAATATTGATTCTTCCAATCCATGAACACGGTATGTTTCTCCAACTGTTTGTGTCCTCTTTGATTTCTTTCATCAGTGTTTTATAGTTTTCTATGTATAGGTCTTTTGTTTCTTTAGGTAGATATACTCCTAAGTATTTTATTCTTTTTGTTGCAATGGTGAATGGTATTGTTTCCTTAATACACTAACAATGAAAAAACAGAAAGTGTGTGTACTTTTAAATAAGTCAGTGAAACAGAAACAAACCTGGAGACTCTGAAACATTTGAAAGGAAGCATCAAAATATAGCTCATGTGACTAATGTAGTGAATTTCACTTTGATGTTAAGTAAGCTAACAGGCAGCCTCCTTTCCCTCTAGGAACTGACAACTGGGCAGCACAGCTCGGCATCAACTAGAGCTATAGAGGGTTGTGGGTGGAATAAATGCAGCCCTCTCATTTCCCCCTGCAGAGCCATCCTGCGCGAGGCATTAGCATGCACGCACAGTCCCTGGCTTTCTTCTACCTGGGCATTTCCACTCTTGTGATTTCCCTGCTGCTATCTTCTTGGGACTAATGGGGGAAAGGGGATCAAGTCTTTAATGCTTCCTTGATTTAAACAAAACCCCCCAAAAGTGTGATTTTCCTCAGGATGCCAAGAAATGGTATGTGACTGTGGACTCATCTTATTTGATAAGGCTGAGATTGATCTCTTTTTCCATGCATTTTGAAGTGCTATATCTTAGCAGTAGCCTTCTCTAAAGAACTTTACTCAAGCAGCTCATTACACTATGAAAAAAAAAATCCCTGGGAGGTAAAGGGATCGATATGTATTATGCTCAATCTTAGAGCAGTTGAAGACAATTCATGGAGAGAGCTAAGCATAGTGAGTTGAATTTCAGACTACTAGCTCTTAGCTGTATACTCTATGTAGTGGTGCCCCTAGACTCCATCTTTCAGAATTAAGGAAAACTAACTTCTTAGTTTCATTAACTTTGCTATTAGACAGTCCTACCCATCCTCTCAGTTTATAATAAGGAAGTAGATGGATGCCAAGCAGCCATGAAGATGCATTTTTGTCAAGACAAATTTCAAGGGTAATGAATAACTAAGTTTCCAAACTATTGGTTCTATGCATGCTGATGGCCCTGTTATTTGGTTCTGAATTACTTAATTAACTTTTCACTGGCTTGTCTGTGGTCAGTGGACATTCATGCACCCTCAAGTCTACATCTAGTGTGGGGATTCTGAATTTTCCACTCAGGGGGCAATGTTTTAGTTAGCTAAAGTTCACAATCCATGGTTAAACATCCAAAGTCAAATAGGCAAGGAAATTTGAGGCAGAAATTAGGTGTAAGTTGCCTTTGTTTTGTTGCCTAGCATGGAATAAAATCTAGAATACAAAGTCTGGAATAAAACAATAAGAATTGATAATATTGCTCAAGGGCAAGCATTTGGGCCCATTTGTATTTGAATTTTAAACCCATGGGTATATATCCCACCAGGGTGTCCAGCGATCTGTTCAGACTAAACAAAATTATGATAAGGCCAAATGGAAGGTGTGACACTCCTTCCATAAAGCATATTTTTACTTTACCTCCATATATTTACTTTACTTCTAAAGAAGTGATTAACTGGTGGAATTCTTATTGAGATCAAGAAATAGTAAAGAATTTGAAGTGAAGAGGGTTTTGGTTCCCTTCATTATATGTCATCCAACTGTTTAAAGCAAGTCTTACAGAAACTAGAGGACGCTTAAGAGAATGAGACCTCATTTTTCCCACACCTAGGATAGGATATGAGCTTTATTAAATATAGATACTTTTTTGATACAATAGCTGATATAGTTAAGTATTTTCAAATTATGCTTTGCCCAAGGCATTCAAAACCGTGCAAAAGAATTACAGTTATATGCCAATAGCTTTGAAAATATGCACGATTGGAATAGTCTTCAAAGAAAACAAGAATTATTATCTCTGACCCAGGTACAGTTAAAAAGACTGAGTAGACCATAAAAAAATTTTTTTAAATCATCAAAATTCTCCCTTGCCCTGCATAAGCCATTATGCCAGCTAGTTCTATGGAACAGTACTATCATATATTTTTTAAAAAGGTTATATGTGTTCTACTTAAACTGTCCCAAAGCTAAGAAAAAGATGAAAGTCCAAATTTATTTCTAAGAAACTAAGGTGACATGCTAATCAGATAAGGACAGCCCTACTCCTGGAAAGAAAATTATTGACAGTCTCATTAATGAATATATTGCCAACATTAGCAAATTGAATATTAAAGTGTATTCCAAAAGAATAATATATCACACATGAGAAATATAAGGATAGTTCAACATGAAGAAACAAGTTACACATGAAGGAGAAAAAGGCCATATGATAATTTTAATAGATTTATGTGCTAAAATTAAACAAATAAGATTATTAGTAAGTAATGAATAGAAAAATATCTCTTTAACTGGAGCAAACATATTTATCAGGAACATAGAACAAATTTCTTACCAAATGATAAAATAGAGATATTTCCATTAAAACAGTATCAATACAATGATCCCTACCATCAAACAATTCTTCAGTATCTTCCTGGGCAATAAGAAACACTCATTCAGTTATCAAAATCACTGTTGAAAAGAAATATCACTTTTAGTCAAGCAAATGGATTATTGAGCCTTCCTTAGTCATATTTTATCCTCAAAAATTTTTACCAAATAATTTCTTAACTATATTGCTTGTTAACTAAAGAGAAATTATCTTTCACCTTTGATAGACACACAATGTCATTGCCCTATGTGATTTTCTAAATGTTTTTCTGAAATTGGGCTGACACTTGGTTCTAGCTTGCCCTGACATGTAGACTGTGATTATCTTCTATTTGTCAAAGAAATCTACCATCAGAGAGTTGAAAAACCTATCCTCACACTCTCCTATTGCTTTCTACCTCCTATAGTTTCAGAAATAGCAATATACCCTGTGTTACAAAGCAGGTTTATATCTTTGATCCATCACTCTGAATTGTAGTGGCTCTGATTTAGAAGCAAAGTTACTAGTCCAGCTGCAACAGGGAACCAGTTTAGCACATCACCATTCATTCTGAACAGAAGAAATAAAGACATACAGTGACAAATTAATAGAACAAACACATTAGGCTCAACATTTACATGAGTAATGTCTACAGAATTCTAATTGGAAGCATATTAATGAGGAATGTTGAATATATAAAGCTTGGAGTGAAAGAGCTATTTTTAGAACTTTGCTTTTCTTTAAATGTCACTGTTTTATATATATTTTATATTCTTCCTTCATTCTATGAATCACAGTATATTAGAGATGAAGATGGCTTTATTTCAAGTGCTTTGTGTTTGTATTGATGTCAACGGGCTGTTTTCTTAGCCTAGTGAAGCATGTGTAATTAGGAGGGACAGTGGCATTTGTAAACCAAGATGACAAGGTGGATGGGGATCACTGTAGTTTTCCTATCTCATGACACTGAGAAAATATCAATAAGGGTGAATATATTTTGTTTTACCTTGAGGCTTTACATTTAATTTCAGAAAAGAAGACAAAAATCATAATGGCCTTGAGCAGGAAAAAGAAAGGTTATAATCTCCTGAAAGCTTGTACAAAACAAACCATACTCTCAAAGTATGTGGATCTGAACTAGTTTTTTTTCCTTACTTTTTCGAGATAATTATAGATACACTTGTAGTTTTAGGGAATAATATAGAGATATCCTAGGTACATTTTATTCAGTCTTACTCAGTAATATAAAACCAAAATTTCTCCCAAAAGTCAAGAGAAATATCAATAACCTCAGATATACTGGTGACACCACCCTTATGGCAGAAAGCAAAGAGGAACTAAAGAGCCTCTTGATGAAGGTGAAAGAAGAGAGTGAAAAAGTTGGCTTAAAATTCAACATTCAAAAAACAAAGATCATTACTTCATGGCAAATAGATGGGAAAACAATGGAAACAGTGACAGACTTTATTTTCTTGGGCTCCAAAATCACTGTGGACAGTGACTGCAGACATGGAATTAAAATACGCTTGCTCTTTGGAAGAAAAGCTATGACCAACCTAGACAGCATATTAAAAAGCAGAGACATGACTTTGCCAATAAAGATCTGTATAGTCAAAGCTATGGTTTTTCCAGCAGTCATGTATGGATATGAGAGTTGGGCCATAAAGAATGCTGAGTGTGGAGATTTGATGCTTTTGAATTGTGGTGCTGGAGAAGACTCTTGAGAATCCCTTGGACTGCAAGGAGATCCAACCAGTCCATCTTAAAGGAGATCAACCCTGAATATTCATTGGAAGAACTGATGCTGAAGCTGAAGCTCCAGTACTTTGGCCACCTGATAAGAAGCGCCGACTCATTAGAAAAGACCCTGATGCTGGAAAAGATTGAAGGCAGGAGGAGAAGGGGACAACAGAGGACAAGATGGTTGTATGACATCAACAACTCAATGGACAGGAGTTTGAGCAAGCTCCGGAAGATGGTGAAGGACAGGAAAGCCTTGGTGTGCTGCAGTCCAGGGGGTCGCAGAGAGTCAAACAGGACTGAGCGACTGAACAATAACAACAAAAGCCAAAATACAATATCACAACCAGGCTATTTCCCTTTACTTGTACTCATTTCTGTGTGTATGTGTATGTGTGTGTGTATTTAGTTAGTTCCATTCAAATTTATCACATGGGTAGGTTTGTCTCGCCAGCACTATAGTCAACATCCTGAATAGTTCTGTCACTGCAAGAATCCTCTCTATTGCCCTATTCAAAGCATATCTACCTTCTACCTGCTCCCCTGTCTTGTTTCCCTGTCTTTAACACCTGGCAATCACTAATCTATTCTCCAGTTATACATTCCATTTATATAACATGTCAAGAATGTTAGATAAATGGAATCCTATAGCGTTTAGCCTTTTGGGATTTGCTTTTTGCACTCAGCATAATTCTCATTCTTGTGTCCAAGTTGTTTTTACTGCTAAGTAATATTCTATGGTATGGATGTGAGAGGGTAACAGGTAGGAAGGCCACAGGTCCCCAAGGGGCAGGCGGAAATAAATTGCAAGTGGCAGATGTTTTGTTTTTTTCCTTGTCTACACAAAATTAAAAGAAGCTTCTTTTAATTCTGTGTTGAAGGCACCTGGTTCTGCCTTGAACTAACCAATGCATTTTTCTTATGGAAATGTTTTTCTTAACCTTTGTTAATGAAACTATGTATTTGCTTTGGAATCTACCTTATTTCAAAATGGTTCCACCTAAGACTAATTTGTTTTCTTTTCTCAAACCTTGGGCTGATAATGGCTCAACAAACCAGTGCTCACGTGAATTGTTTTATGGCCAGGGATGTCACACTTTGTGCCGCCCTGTCTCAAAAATGTATATTGTGGGGGAGGGGCCTGGAGAAACTCCCTCAGCCTTGAGGTATTTCTTTTATCTGATTAGAAGCTCGCTAACTGACATAAAATGCCTTGCGAAAAACTAGCAAGTGGGCCTTCTTTCTGCCCCCTTCTGATACCTATCCTATGTCACAAGCTTTCTCTGTCTCTCTTACACTTTAACAAAATTCTGTTACACAAAAAGCTCCAGTGGTCAAGCTTGGTCTCTGGTCCCAGGTCGAAATCCTCTCCTCCAGAGATCATGAATCCCAGCGTAGCACATGGCTTTGCAGCAGCAACCTTTCAGAAGTAGCATAGTTTGTTTTATCATTCACACATCGAAGGACATCTGTGTTATTTCCAGTTTGGAGTTATTGTGAATAGAGCTTCTTTGAATATTTGTGCCCAGGTTACGTAGGAACATACATTTCCATTTCTCTTGATTAAATGCCCAAGAATGCAATTGCTGAGTCTGATGATGATTACAGGTAGAGTTGTACAAGAACCCATCAAACTGTTTCCCTGAATGACTATACCATTCATACATTCCCACCAGCAGTGCATGAGTGATCTCTTGTATCTCCACATCCTTGCCAGCACTCAATGTGTCACTATATTTTATTTCAGCCAGTCTGATTGGTGTGGAGTGTATTTTTCATCCAGGGCTTCTCATCTTCAGCACTACTGGCATGTTAGATGGGGTAATTCTTTGGTGTTGGGTAGGGGGAAGTGTTGTTCTATGTATTGTAGAATGTTTAGCCACATCTCTGTCCTCTGTCTGTTAGCTGCCAGTAGCTCCTTGCCCCCATTGTGACAAGCAAAAATGTCTTCAGATACTGCTAAATGTCCCCTTGGGGACAAAATTTTCCCCTCTTAGGAATCACTGTTAAAGAAAGGATCACTAATCCATCATGACAGTCTAAGTAAAACAAGATCACTAATGCTCATTTATCTCCTCTGGGCTCTTTCCCTTTTTTAGATATTAAAAACTTTTCTTAACACCCACTTCCCTCCTGTTTTCCAACCAAACTCCTCAACTCACTACCCAGACCCATAAGATGATAAGCCTGCTCTGATGACTTACTAGACTAAGACCAAAGTGAAATTGCCTTCATATGATCTTAACTATTAAGTCTTGCCCAGACTATTAATTCTCAAATCATCTGCATTAGCTCTGAATGTGCCTGCTCCAGCTTGTTTATAAGATGCTAATCTCATGAAGGAGAAAATTCAGAACAGTTAAGAGATGAGAAAGGAGACAAAAATCTGGACAATAGGCTTTCTTAAAGGAGTGTCCGGGCAGATCAGAATGAATCCAGGTGAAAACAGATATTGCTACAAGTTGGGAAAAGCTAGAATTCCAGTGGCTATACCTCCAGAGTTTTACCTCCAAGCATACAACTCTGCCTATCACTGCAGGTATGTGTCAAAACACTAATTCCCTCACTTCTCAGTCTATTAAAATGCTTCTCATCTTCCAAAGGTCAGATCAAGTGTTGTCTCTTCTGTAATACCTTCTCCAATCCTCCTAGCTGGAACAAAATCATCTTTCCCCTGGATTCTGCCAACATTTATCTCCACCTTGATCATTCTGACCATCTTTCTCCAAGGTGAGATGGCCAGCTTCTTGAATTTTATTTAACAGTGACTTAGAGATCAGAGCAAGAGTGCGTATACAGCAGGTACAGTGGGCTACATAGAAGGCCAAAGGGGAAAGTATGGAGAAGCAACCAACAGCTGAAAGGCAGTGGAAAAGGGGTGGTTTCTAAATCTGCATATATAGGGGCCTTAGAAGCTAATCCCATCTTGGAATTTGAATCCGGGTAATCTCTGGGGTCGGGGAAGAAAGCTGTTTACTGTGAATTAAGGGCAAAAGATTTTCTGTGTCAATGGCTCTCAAACCGAATCACTTATAAAGCTTCTTAATACACAGATTGCTGGGCCCCACCCCTAGAAATTTTGATTTGGTGTCAGGAATGGGCCTGAAAATATGCATTTTTAACAACTTTGCAGGTGATGCTGATGTTGGTAGTCCAGCACCAACTTGGAGAACCAGTGTCCAGGCTGGCTGTGTTGACGGCATGGGCTTACCATCGGGGTCCAACACAGCTGCACTGCAGTGGAGAGCTCTTGGGGGAAGGACTCGTATAGGGGGACCAACCTGGGGAGCACCTCCTCTTTGCTCAGACAAGTCTAGAATCTCCCCATGAGCATGGGCTCTGGACATCCTTCAATGCCTTTAACTAAATAAACATTCAGTGAGATTCATATTCATCTTTGTATTTCTGAAATGCTTCGTATGGCTAAGTGGAGGACACTCAATAAATGTTAATTAAAATTTTTAAAAAAGCAGATAGATGAACTTAATATCCTTTTAGCCCTTTCATGTTCCTAAAACAGAGAAGTTAGTTGCCCAGTAAAAATCTGTTGGTCTTGCTGCTGCTGCCATAATATCCTTCTCAGTCTGATACCAAGCAAGGTACTATCTATGGAGGACGGAGGATGAGGAAATAGTTAGCAGAATGAATAATCAGTTTTGAGGCAATAAAGGTATATAAAGCTAATCTATGCTGCAGATATTTCCCATGAGCTATTTATTTAAGTAGTGGAATCTTAATAAATATTAACAGATAGGTAGATGGCTGGATGGATGAACAGATAAGTAGACAGTGAGAAATACCCACTCCTCCTTCATGGGTCCTGTGGCGGGCAAAATTCTAAGATGGTCCCAAGGATCTCCACCTCTTGGTATTCATGCCTGCGTATAACCCATCTCCTTTGAGTATGCCTGGACCACCATAGCAAGTTGTTTAAAAATTGAATACAAAAAAGTAATAGGATGTTATATTCTCAATTGAAAATAGCAAAACTTACAAATCACTATGACTTCCTACCTTCTGACTTGTACTCTCTCTCTCTCTCTTGCCTTTTCATGTGCTCATACTAGTAAATCCAGATATGATATTCCCTCCACAGAGATGCCCTATGGAGAGGCCACTTGGCAAGGAACTGAGGGAGGCCTCTGACCCACAGACTATGAGGAACTGACGTCCCGGTTCAACATGGGTCCAACAACCTCATGAGTGAGCTAGGAAGCAAATCCTTCTAAGTTAGCCTTGAGAGGACTGTGGCCACCTTAGAAACCCTGATATGGGGGGCGCAGTTATGCCATGTAAGGATTCCTGATCCACAGAAGTGATGTGATGATAAATGTGTACTATTTTAAGCTACCAAAATAGTAATTTGGGGGTAATTTGTGATGCAGCAATAGATAGTGAATATAGATTCTTTTCTAAGAATGCCAAATAATTAGTATCTCATGCATATTATCAAAGAAGTAGTGTGTATATATATATATACGTGTGTGTGAGAGAGAGAGGGAGGGAGCAAAGGAGGGAAGAGATCAGGCAGAATTCCAAAGAGATTTTTGATCCCCCCTAATGGGCATAGTCTTATTTCCTATCACAAAAGATTTGTTGCCAATCTGATCCCTTAAAAAAGTAAACACCAAAATTTTCAGGATTAACTAGAGTTGTCATTGTCATTATTTTTCAAATTTCCCAGTCCTAATCAGGCCATCCCTCTCACCTTACTCACAAGTAATTGACAGAACTGTGATATTTGTAATTATTTTTAGGCTTACTCTTGCTAACTCACATTTCTAGCTCCACTCATATCTTTTTGGAGACTTAACTAAGTCTCAAGAAGAATGTGGCTTCACCCCAGCTGTGGCTAAAGTCTCAAGTACTCCAACCATACATAAACACTTTTACACATCCAGAATAACAGAGCATTCATTGAGTTAGCCGTTTAATTTTTGACTGATGTTAATTTACCGCCTACTAGGAGCAATGTGCTATGCTCGGAGCAGTAATGGAAAGGGGACTATATGTCATGCATTCATGATGTATATGACCATAATGTATTCATGCTCCCTTTTAAGTTTACAGTAACTATTGCACATGCCCCCACCCCATGGTGATTTCTTTGTAGCAGTATCTTGTATAGCAAATATGGCAAGAACATGACCATTTGTGAAATACCCTTGGTAAAAATGTTGATTCTCAGGAATAGACGAGAAGTCTGTCATTGGCATGTACTTTGACCAGCCTTTAAAAATGAAACACCAGAGGGGTGGGATGGGGAGGGAGGTGGGAAGGGGGTTCAGGATGGGGAACACATGTACACCTGTGGTGGATTCATGTCAGCATATGGCAAAAACCACTACAATATTGTAAAGTAATTAGCCTCCAACTAATAAAAATAATTGGGAAAAAATAAAACTCTATATAATTATACAAAAAGATAAATTAAAAAATTAAAAGAAAAATGAAACACCAGCAATGCGCCCCTTCAGCTATTGCTTGCATGGCACCTGATTTGAGATTCGAAACTCTGGCTGGCTCTTTCCCATAGTACCACCCTGCGGGCTAAGCGAAGATCATAGGGGCCTCTGTCAGGATGAGTCCCAGCAAGGCAGACGCCAGTGTGTGTCTGGCATGGGCTCATCTAGGCTTACACAGCCAGTAGGTAGCACAATGGCAACTCATAACACCCCGTGGCCCTCAGCGTTCCCAGAGACCAAGGGAGATACACCGAGACAGAGCATGCTCAAGAGGCACATTGCTTACAAGTGAAAAGCAATACATAAGTATTAAAATAAACCCGTAAGGGGCAATTTGGCAATGCATATGCAAAGACTTAATTTGTAGTTTGCGTATCTTTTGATCTAGCAAATCCACTTCTAGGAATTTATCCTAAAGGGGGAAAAAAATCACAGGGCTTTGAAAATCTAGTTACATGGGTACTTGCTAAAATTACCTTCATGAGGGAAGAAATTGGAAACAGCTTAAATATGCACCAAGTATGAACTGAGTAAATGAATTATTATATAATTCACGATGGAATGTAATTCAGTCCCTGAAATAATACTGTGAAAGAATAATTTAAAAGAATATAAAAGGGAAGTGTTCATGTTCATTATATATTATAAAGTGAAAAAAGTAGGCTAATAAGTGACATGTACAATATTATGTTTAAAAATGTGTGTGGATACACCTGTGTATCATATATGTGTATGCATACATACAGAGAGAGAGATGGAGATTTTAATAGTGGTTCTTTTTAGGTGTTAAGCTTATGGATAATTTGCATATTATTATTTAACTGTGGTCTATTTTTTTTTCCATTTATTTTTATTAGTTGGAGGCTAATTACTTTACAGTATTGTAGTGGTTTTTGTCATACATTGACATGAATCAGTCATGGATTTACATGTATTGCCCATCCTGATCCCCCCTCCCACCTCCCTCTCTATTTTTATAATGAGTATATATTATTGAAATTAAGGACAACTCAAATTTTATTAATTTTATTTGACTGCTATCTATATTTTCAAAAATGACCATACTTTGTTTAGAAAGCATTAAATTATTATTAGAAAAAGGGATCAATTAGCTGTAAGTGTACACTAAAGGGATTCTTAAACCAAATCTTGAGGTTTTAGGTACAGAAAAAATGGAATATATGTAGGCACCTTAATTCTATGTTCTGCCCAGAGACTTGTCTATCACTCAAAGGCAATAGAAAGTTAAAAGATTTCAAACGTCACTAACTGTCAGATAACAACTCTAGATCCTGTTAGCTTCTGTCATTGGGACTTTCCTTTTGCCAATGACTGAATCAAAAGTAACTTGTCTTGGGATTTGGGGAGAAAAAGGAAATGGTCTTTCAAGGAGGAAGGAGAGAGGACAATCCCTTAGGTTAAAAACAAACAAATGCCAGCTGAGGAAGGCACATATGTGAGGCTGCTACTAAGGAGAGGTAGGTCCTCAAAGGTAATTCAGACATAGATGCTTTCTGTTCAAGGACAGTGAGGGGTTTTCCTTTCCTTTTAAAAAAAAGTCTTAATAGGCAAATAATTCAAAGAAACTGAAATTGTAGAAGATATAAATGTAATAGGTGTAGGAAACACTTGGTCTCTTCCTGAGATCCAGCAAAATCTGGTATTTACCAGGCAACTGATTTTTATTTTAAATCAAAATAATACTTCACATTTAAGCAATTTTCCCCTCTGAAAAATTTTCCATTTCTTTGATCTGAGTAAAAAGAAAGCTTTCCAACCAGAGTTCAGTAGAAGCATACCTAAAATATCTAAGTAGACAGGAAACATCTAATTTAACAAATGCTTTGACTCTATCAGGCTGTCTCTTCCTAGGAGACACAAAACAACCCAAAAAGATATACACTCACTAAATGTGCAGATAAATAATCTATCCATTTACTCATTTAACATGAATTTACTTACCATCCACTGTTAAGTGTCCAGGATAAAAAAATAAATTAAGACCAGTGCTGCCCTACGGAATTGCCTTCTGTTTTTCTGGAGCAATGGAAGAGAATAGGTAGAGCAGTTGAGAAAGAAGACTTGTTAAAGTAGAGCAGATAAGGAAATCCTGTTTTCAGCACAATGTAATAAATGCTTTAATAGATTAATGCACAGCATGAATGCTATGGAAGACCAGGGGACAGATAATTTTAAAATATCGAACAGAAGGAGGCATTAGTGAGGCTTCCAGAGGAAGAAAGACTTGCTGAATCTTGAAAGTTTGGAAAATTAACCCACGAGATGAGTGGGGCGTACTTGTAAGGGCTCACTAGCAAGGATCACTAGCTAGGATTGGAAGTTGTAAATGATATGGCAGTAAAAATGGGCAGAAGTCAATAATATTAGGAGATAGGCTCAGCTGTTCTAACAATGCCATCCAAATATCAGTGGCTTTAACATGATAGACATTCATTTTCCCTCTTGTAACTCAAGTCATAAATCATCCAGGGAGATAAGACAGATTACAGTGTGGGATACCCAGGCCCTTTCCATCTTGTTACTCTGTAATCTCCAACCCATGACTTCCATCTTGTGCTCTGAATGGCCACTCCAACTCCCACCAGCATGTCTGTATTCCATGAGGAGTATAGAAGGCATGCTCCTTTCCGTTGAAGTGAATGAACCAGATATTTCACTCATCACTTCTGCTCATACCTTTTTGGCCAGCACCAAGTAATATGACTGCAAGAGAGAATGGAAAGGCAGTCTTTATCTGGTCAGTCATGCGCACAGCAAAAACTCAGGGGTATTATTACTGAAGTTCAAAGGGGAGAATGGATAGTGGGGGAATTAGCAGTTTCAGACAGTTATCCAGTTGGTAAATGAGTTGGATTGTGGAATCTGGCTGGAAAGTAGGAGGAATGGCATTATCACATTTATATTTTTGAAAACTCACTTAAGGTATGGAATTTGGATTTGAGGGGATCGAGTCAGGAATTATGGAGATCAATTAGGAGGCAAGTGTAATAGACAGATGAAAAATGAGGGAAGCCTGAACTCTGAAAAGACGTGGTCTGATTTGAGGGAATTTTAGGAGCAATAATTCATAGCACCTGGGGATTGACTGAGTACAAGGAGTGACTGAAAGAAGGAAATAATCATCAAGAATGTTTCCTGGACTTCTGCCTGGAGATTTGGATGGACCATTCTCATTGACCGGGGAAAGTAGGGAGGGAGGCAGTTTGGTCAGCTTGGAGTTGTGGTGAACTGACGTTGTAAGAATGGACAAGACTAATACAATGAATTCTGGACTCATAAGCGAGCATGTCACTCTCTTGTGAGGTGTGGCCTGGATAAATATGACAAAGGAATTCTTAGGGCAGCATAAACATGCCTGTTAATTTCTGTTGTTTCACTGAAACAGAATTTGATTATATGTTGGCAGTTAACAAGCTAATATGGTTTAAGAACTTGTAAGGTTTCCCAACTGTGGTGTATGAAGTTATTGGGTTGTTTTTTTTAAGATTTATGTATTTATTGGCTGTACTATGTCTTTGTTGTTGTGTGTGGACTTTCTCTAGTTACACCGTCTGGGGGCTACTCTTCACTTCTCTTGTTGCAGAGCAGACTTTAGTGCGCATGGGCTTCAGCAGTTGCAGCTCCCAGGCTCTAGAGCTCAGGCTCAGTAGTGGTGGCATGCAGGTTTAGTTGCTCCTCTGCATATGGGATCTTCCTGGACCAGGGATTGAACTTGTGTTCCCTTGCATTGCAAGGTGGATTCTTACCCACTGGACCACCAGGGAAGCCCTGAAGTTATTATTATTAAAAATTATTTACTCAACGCCTCCACTTTTGTGGGTGGAGTGCACTTGCCCATCCCTTGACTAGGGGTTTGTCCATTTACTTGCTTTAGACAGTGGGATGTCAGAAGACATGAGACCTAAAAACACTTGAGAGGCTGGGCCCTCTCAATTGCACCTCTGCTATCACCATGAGAAGAACTTACTATCTCCTTGTTCCTGGGAAGAAAATAAGCCACAGAGAGCACAATCTCCCCATCCCAGTCCCTCCCAGATCAGTCATTCCAAAGTTCATCTTCAAACTGGGGGGCTTACAGCTGTATACCTCTGAGATTTCATGGTTGTTTGTTATGCAGCAGTATTGTGATCACAGTTACTGATACATCAATTAAAAAAATTTCCTGATATCATGCCTACAACTTCAAACTAATATTTCTTAAATGAGAAACTTATCACAGTTTTATATTGTGTTACTGTGTGATATGTTAGTTTTGATTGGAGAGAATTAATACAGACTTTAGTTGAGATGAATGCCCAGACACCTTAAAGAATTCATGAAATTCCTGCACTTTGGGTTAGGTGGGAAAGGAGAGAGAAGACAAAAAGAGAGAGAGAGAGTAGGAATGAAACATATTTACCCTCCTTACATATTTTTTCAGGATATATCTGGCATTCAACTAAGTGTTTGGTTAAGCAGAGGAGGGGGTAGACATCTTTTTAAACCTTAATCCTGTTCCTATATACTATATATACTATATTCATGGTTAGAAGACTCAATACTGTAAAGGTAGTATTTATCTCCAAATGGATGCAAAGATTTGATGCCATTTCAGTCATTGTGAAAATCCACAAACTGACTATAACATTTATATGGAAATGCAAAGGCCAGGATATCTGTGGCAATTTTTTTCCTAATTTTATTTATTTATTTATTTTTGATTGTGCTGGGCCTTCTGTGGTGGCTTCTCTTGTTTCAGAGCGTGGGCTCTAGGGCTCATGGGCTCAGTAGTT
Source organism: Muntiacus reevesi (assembly GCF_963930625.1). Lineage (NCBI taxonomy): Eukaryota > Metazoa > Chordata > Mammalia > Artiodactyla > Cervidae > Muntiacus > Muntiacus reevesi. The sequence goes on along the minus strand of NC_089271.1, from coordinate 12,279,818 downwards.
GTGGCCCACAGGCTTAATCGCTCCGCAGCATATGGGAACTTCCCGGACTAGGGATTGAACCCATGTCTCCCGTGTTAGCAGGCAGACTCTCCACCACTGAGCCACCATGGAAGCCCTGTGGCAATCTTGAAGAAACATAGAGCTGGGAAACACTTCCAGATGTCAAGATTTGTTATAAAGCTAAAAGAATGAAGCCCATGTGCTGTTGGTGCAGAGAAAGACAAATAGACCTATTGGACCAAAATAGAAAGTCAAAAAACAGACCCATTCATATACAGTCACATGATTTATGACAAAGTTGACTCTGCTGTGCAATGGGAGAAAGGATATTGTCAATAAGTGGTCCTGGATTATTTAAATACCCAAAAGGAAAAAACAGTGAACCTTGGTCACTATTCCACATCATCCCCCAAATTAATTTCAGACAGAAGATAAATGTAGAAGTAGAGCAATGAAGAAAATATAGGATACTATTTTCCTGACTTATGAATAGGCAAAAAGTTCTTGTATAGGATCATAAACCAAATAAATGACAATTTGGATTATAATTAATCATCCAATTTTGATTTGACTCTACCAGTACCATTTCAAGGATGAAATGTGGACCGGAAGGCATTACTTCATTTATGGAATAGACACTTAAATGTATTATTGCCACTTCAGGCCTCATTGTATAATATCCCCAATCTCCGATAGAAATGATAAAAAACTTTCCTTACTAGTGATATGGATGGTGAGTATGAAATGAATGAGTGTCCTTTCTAATATCAGATGTTATTCACTGGTATGAGGAGTGATCCTAAAGAACTCATTTTTTTTTCCTTCTCCAATATTAGTATGCTCACCACAGAGAGACATCACAGAGCAAAGAGGTAATGCCTCCTAACCCCTGGAGCACTGCATTAAAGGCCCATGTGAATAGCAGACTTTCTTAGTGCATTGTGAGGGTCTGCAGATCACTGACTACTTGACTGACTGGTGCTGGCAAATCGCAAGTGTTGGATCAATCTGAAATGAAAAGAAAACATCACACATGACGATCTGAGTCAAGGGGAAAGAAGATTAAACCTGTATAAGCAATACTTAAGAGCATCCATCAGATACAAGAAGGTAAACATATTCAATTTCAGGCATTTCAAGAGGCTCTTTGGAAAGGGAGACTCAAAAGATTAACTGCCAGAGAAGCATGGAAATGAGCCCAGGAGACAACAGCTAGCGCAGGAGCCCGATGCTCTCTGTGCTCTGTGATGTTCACAACAGGCAGGGCGCAGACCTCACCTGAAGTGGCCCAGAGGCTGCCAAAAAAGGCTGCGCCTGAGTAAATGCACCGGTGAGCTATTTTTTCCCCTGCAGATGTGTGTCGTGATGGATCTGTAGTCCCAAAGGGGGGAGTCAGAGCATCAGCACTGAAGTCATTCCATAGCAAGACGTCAGCACACCCCACAGAGAACCCTTCCTCCCTAACACGCATGCTCACTGGCGTCACACAGCCGACCTTGATGATTCCAAATGAGGCCTGGCAGAATCCAAAAGTTCTGATTGCAAAGGGTGTGTGTGTGTGTGTGTGTGTGTGTGTGTGTGTGTGTGTGTGTGTGTGTGTGTGTGTGTGTGTGTGTGTGTGTGTGTGTGTGTGTGTGTGTGTGTGTGTGTTTCTATCACTTACAACGGGACAGGAGGTGTTTTACAGACTACTGCATGGCGGTACTCAGACACAACAGTATTTTTTCTCCTGAAGTCTAGTTGGTTGACAGTGTTGTGTTCATTTCTGTTGTACAGCCAAATGTTTCAGTCATACATGTATGCACATTCTTTTTTATATTCTTTTCTTTTATGATTTATTACAGGACATGGAATATAGCTCCCTGTGCTATACAGTAGGACCTTATTGTTTCTCCATCCTATATATAATAGTTTACATCTTCTCACCCCAAACTCTCACTCCCTGCCTCCCCCAGCCCCTCCAGCTTGGCAAACACAAGTCTGTCCTCAATGACTGCAGACACAACAGTTCTGAGGCACATAACCAAAAGCTACCTATCAATGATTGCTCTTTTATTCTTTGGGGAAAAGAAAGAGACATGGACCTCCCAGGAGAGAAAGCAATGTATATTATCAACATTAAAGAAATATTGTCAAGAGGTCATTTTTAAAACATCACTCCCCCCACACCTGCCCCCAATTAAGCTACTATAGTGACAGGTACCACCAAACAGTAGCTTCTCCCCTGTCCATTTAACCTGCTCAGATCTTGAGGTAAATTAGTTAACCTCTTCTGGATTTCTTTACCTGAAAAATTAAAATATAAGGTATTTGTTAATTGCCTGCCTCAAGGTCTCCCCCCAAATTAAGAACCTATGAACATTTAAACTTGGCCGATGGCTTTCTGTTTTGCCAACTCACTGTAATATGCAATAACGTGCTAATACTCAAATGTACTTAACCTTGGCAAAGACTAATTGAAGGACTTAAATGACTTCAGGTTTTATTTTAAAAGTGCACAAGTGCAAAATATTTACAACCTTTTCTAAGAGAACCTTGGTAATTTATTTCTGTATAGCAGAACTAAAAGAAATTTCATTTAAAAAGGAACTGCTTCTTAATCAGAAAATGACTTTTCTTTTTAATAAAAAAAACCAGCCTCTCATAGGAGACTCATGCATAAGTGGCTATGTGTTAAATACACTAAATAGACTTAGAGGATGAATAATATATTTAGAGATTTTAGCACAATTAAGAGGACCTCCCATTCCCTTTAAACATTTCCCACAACCCAAATCCCAAATGGACTCAGAAACAGAAGACAATTTATCAGTTCTGAAATAGTGTGTAATATGGATAATCTTGAGAAACAGAGACTCTGTGAAGCTAACATGTCAATCTGTGTGTCTAGAAGACAACCCTGCAATGGAGTTAGCAAAACACGTTAAGATTCTGGCATTGCTAGTTCTAAAAAGATGCGAGCAGAACGTGGCTTTTTGTTTTGTCTGATCGGTATAAGTTACAGTGGTCATCAGCCTTCCAATCTCTCCCCCCAGTCACTGTCTCTGTCCCTGCTTCTTCTCTTGATCAAATGGAGTTGGCTACATTCTGATGGGCCATGGAGATTAATTCCGGATATGTGCAGAATCCACCTGGCAAACCCGATAAAGGCAGCTTCCAAGAGTAGAAACAGAACAAAGGCATGAATAATAACACAGGGGATTTACAAAGGACAAAAATATGGGTCACCATTTGAAAGTGACAGTAGTTACTTAAGTAAATGTCAAAACTCTTGAAAGAAACAAGAGGAAGACAAGTCATGAATATTTAAAGTTGAAACATGCCATTCTATTGATGTGCTATTTAGAAAGAGATCCTTCTTCTTACTTTAGCTCAGGTAGTGTTTTTTGGAAGTGGTGTACAGCCTATCTATCTTTATAATGGGCAAACTGACTCACAAATAATACAAAAATCCACACACATTTTATCCAGTCCCTTAGTGCCTTGCTACACAAAAGGCTGGCAGCCTTGGCCCCAGCTGGGAGCTTGCTAGAAATGCAGAATCTCATATCCCATCACAGACCTACTGATTCAGAACCTGCATCTTAACAAGATCCCCAGGTGGTTTGTGCGTGGTAAAGATTGAAATGCCCAGTCTCAGAACATTTTTAAATGGCATCTTTTCAGTGATGTGTTGTTCCAGTCTTCTGCATTTAGAATACCTTAGTGGACAGTAAAAGGGTTGCAGTTGCCTCAGAGAATAAAACGATAAATAATTTGCTAACCTACTTGGTCTGGTCATGAATAGGTTCCTAACTGTCCAAATGTGGTAATTTAGAAGAGAACCCCTAAAGAATATGTAATCCCGTAGAGGTTCACAGATAGCTTTCAAGAAGAAAATGCTGCCAACTATTAATGCATTAAAGATAAAATTCCTGCTACATAAAGACAGTCTTTCATCTCCTTATTTTCTTAAAACATTAGTGTAACATTTTCTTAAAAGAAATTTAGATTCCAAGTACTGATGGAAGGTTATCAAAATATTTATGACCTCAAACAGTAGACCAAACCAAAACAGTACCAAGAAAAGTACAGTGTGCCGGAATCATCAACTATTTGACCTGGCAATCACTTTCGAAATCAACTAGCACACCACCACCCTATTTTGACCATGCAGAAAATAATTTCCCACATGGTGAAATGACATGTTCAGGACTTCACAAATAATTGATGACAGAGCCAGAATTACAGGTCCAGTCTTATGAATCAAATCAGGGCTGTTTCTCTGCTCAACTTGCATGGATGTGATCTGCATGATGACTGAGTCCTGCAAGTGGAAAAAAAAGCCCCAGTTTTTCCTTCTCCAGTCACATCACCCAATGCTTCAACAGTGCCTTTACCTGCTCATTTGGAAACAGTTATTTTTAAGTGAATTTCAAAAGCAGTGTCCAAAAATAAAAAAGGGGGTGTAGCCCTTAAAAAATAGAACTGTTTCAAAAGGAGCCAGGTGCCTGTTTGAATGGTTAATGGATAATCTTGAGCATCTGATTGAAGTTAGCATTTATAACAATTATGTGTGCCAACGTAAGCTTCTTTGAAGAAAAGAAGAGGTGGAATGAGTGAATTACTTTCTCAACTTGAGACCTGAAAAGTCACAATGAGTTCTGTGATTTTTCCCCTTGCTTTTGCCACACGGATAAGAGGACCCAAGGAAGTTAGAAGGGCAGGCAAGTACTCCTCCCTGAGTAGGGGAGAGTCTATGTACAGAATGCTCAGCTAGCAGAGTGAGATGAGAAAGTCAATGTGCTGCTTGCTCCTCTGAGACCTCCAGAGGCCTGGGCTGGTCCCAGAGACCTGGGCTGGTCCCAGAAACGCTGACTGTCACAAAAGGATCATGGTAAACTTCTTTTTTTCAACTTCAGATTAATTGCTTTATTCAACTTTAGAAGACTCCTTAATTTAGGAGTTAGATTAAGCCATAGTTACATTTGGTGATAGATTTGGTTTTGCATTTATTTCCCTAATCACCAGTGAATGTTCATTAGTATGTTTCATTCCTTTAAAATATTTTATGTCCTTTACACGAGTAAATAAATTATGTGCTAATTTATAATACCCAGTATCTTCCACAAGAGTGAGTCCTAATCACATCAGCCAGTCACTGTTTTTATCACTTCCATAGCATTCCAAAGAGTTGGACACGGCTAAGCAAGAGAGCATAAAGGAATATGTAACTTCCTAAGCATTAGTCACTTAATTTTTTTGTATCAGGATATTAAAATGAAACTCTCTCAGTTTTGATTGAGAGACTGGAGAACAAAACAATCATTGGCAACAATTCCCTTATTCCAGACTGAGGAGCTTTACCATTTCTTCAGGACTGGGAAAGGAGGGATCTGAAAACAGCAATGAGTTACCTTCTCACCCAGCACTCCTTGGGAACCGATACTCCACTTTTGCTTTGGTCTCCCACGAGTTAATCCATCATTACTGGAAATGGAATTTGCCACCCAGCCCAGTCTTAACCAGGTGGAGTGATTTGATTCTATTCCTCTACGTAGGGAACCAAGCATCTATCTGATTTTGAGAAAATGCCACAATAGTCCTGAAATGAACTCTAGAGAACCACTGCCTTAATCTGATAGAATGAAACTCTGAGCATAGTTTTTCTGGTTATGTAACAAAGAGAGATATTTTACAGAGAATGTCTTCATAGCACTCCTGAAATCACAGTGTTCTCTCCCACTTTCGTCAAATGGACAAGGATTTGTGGTAGATTGTAAAATAATGGTTCCCAATTCATCATACCTCCCAGAGGTCTTGCACTGTTTTGTCCTGCCCCTCTTGGCCTCTGGACTGGGCCATGTGTCTTGCTTTGGCCATCAGAACATCACTAGTGTGGTTCAAGCAGAGATTTGATACATGCTTATGCAGTGAGTTCTGCTCTCCTGGAAGCCTGAGACCTTGGTGGAGAAGCTGACATTGAAAGGCCACATGGAGAGAGGGGCCCAGCCACCCAAGCAGAGTCGCCAGCTGACTGCAGTGAGCTCTAGTGAGAGCATAGAGCGTCCCAGTCAACCCACAGAACTGTGAGGAGTAATACATTCTTGCTGTTCTAAGCCGCTATATCTTGGGATAGCTTATATTGCAGAAACAGATAACTGAAACACAATCTAAGGAAATTGTTTACTACATCCATTTAAAAAAGCAACTAATCAGCAAGTGCATGAACTAAAATTTCTAAAGTTGATCTAGAGATGAAAAGTAAGATATCTAAACTTTGAGTAAATTTACACCTCTGCATAATAAATTCAGGGCGTCCCTGGTGACTCAGGTAAAGAATCCACCTGCCAATGCTGGAGACACAAGATATGTGGGTTCAATCCCTGGGTTGGAAAGATCCTCTGAAGGAGAAAATGGCAGCCCACTCCAGTATTCTTGCCTGGAGAATCCCATGGACAGAAGAGCCTGATGGGCTACAGTCCACAGGGTCCCAAAGAGTCAGACGTGATTGAGCAACTGAGTGTGTGCCCACACACACACACACACACACACACACACCCCTCTCATTCAAAGATTTTCTTAATTCAACTCTTTAGTACCTAAACAAGTCTCTGACTTCCAGTTCCTTTTAAGATTTCCAGATTTCCATCCAGAATGTTTTTTTTATAATTTTATACTTTTTTTTTTTTGGGCTGTGCTGAGTCTTCGTTGCTGTGGAGGCTGTTCTCTAGTTGCGGTGCAAAGTCTTTTCATTGTGGTGGCTTTTCTTGTTGCAGAACACAAGCTCTAGAGCATGAGGGCTTCAGTAGTTGTGGCTTCTGGGCTCTAGAGCACAGGCTCAATAGTCGTTCTGCACAGGCTTCATTGCTCCATGGCATGTGGGATCTTCCCTGACAAGGGATCGAACCTGTGTCTCCAACATTGGCAGGTGGATTCTTTACCACTGAGCCATCAGGGAAGCCCCATCTTGAATGTTTTTATTTTTTATTTTTTTTATTAGTTGGAGGCTAATTACTTCACAACATTTCAGTGGGTTTTGTCATACATTGATATGAATCAGCCATGGAGTTACATGTATTCCCCATCCCGATCCCCCCTCCCACCTCCCTCTCCACCCGATTCCTCTGGGTCCTCCCAGTGCACCAGGCCCGAGCACTTGTCTTATGCATCCCACCTGGGCTGGTGATCTGTTTCACTTTAGATAATATACATGCTGTTCTCTCGAAACATCCCACCCTCGCCTTCTCCCACAGAGTCCAAAAGTCTGTTCTGTACTTCTGTGTCTCTTTTTCTGTTTTGCATATAGAGTTATCATTACCATCTTTCTAAATTCCATATATATGTGTTAGTATGCTGTAATGTTCTTTATCTTTCTGGCTTACTTCACTCTGTATAATGGGCTCCAGTTTCATCCATCTCATTAGAACTGATTCAAATGAATTCTTTTTAACGGCTGAGTAATATTCCATGGTGTATATGTACCACAGCTTCCTTATCCATTCATCTGCTGATGGGCATCTAGGTTGCTTCCATGTCTTGGCTATTGTAAACAGTGCTGCGATGAACATTGGGGTGCACGTGTCTCTTTCAGATCTGGTTTCCTCAGTGTGTATGCCCAGAAGTGGGATTGCTGGGTCATATGGCAGTTCTACTTCCAGTTTTTAAAGAAATCTCCACACTGTTTTCCATAGTGGCTGTACTAGTTTGCATTCCCACCAACAGTGTAAGAGGGTTCAAATGTTTTTAATATGTAAGGTCCCCCAAATATCATTTAATATGTATGTGTGTGAGCCAGAAAGGTCAAATTATTTACTAAGACAACTTAATTAGTAGCAGAATTATATAAGTCTCAAGTGTGATAATCTTGAGTCAAATCTTCTCTCTGCTCATCATGCTTCTTAAACTACTATACTTTTATTCTTGGAAATGTCAGGCAGAGTACCAAAGGACTTGGGAAACTATAGGAAAGCCATGGTGCATCTTTCTGGCATGTTATTTTTACTTGATAGAATTTAGTTTGATGCTGTTTTTTTAAATAAGAAAGTATTAACATACTGTATAAATGTAATGTTCACAAAGGACTTAGCTCAAAAAAATAATAAGCCAGCTAGGTCCCTGAGAAGAGATTCTTTTTTTACCTTAATGAATACTTTGGTGGAATATTTCAGAAGCACTACACTAGGCTGATACTCCTATGCTTCTTGTGATCTCTCATTATCATCACGGTAAAGGAAAGAATTCCATGCTGAGAGGCTTTGGAATTGTGAAGTTTTCCTTGATAAGTCACTTCTCTACAAAACATGCATGTAGAGAAGGGAGGTGAAGACTCATATCAATTAGATGATCTTTGTTCAACACTGTGTATAGACTATCACAAATAATAAGTCAAACTGCTATTTCTTTAGAGGATAAATCATTTATTTCATACATTCACAGAATATTTACAAAGGACTGGCATACACTTGGCCTCCAAAGCCACTGGTTATTAAATATCCAAATTTGTACCAAACACCAGAGAGATATCAGTGGTTTTCACACTCAGAGATTCTGATGTAATTAGATTTGGATGGGACATAGGCATTGGTATTTTTAAAGTTTTCCAGGCTTGCCACTTATCATAGGACAAAGTTTTTATGATTATACTAGATATTGAAAATAAGAGCTTTTCAATTTGTTTATTGTCCTAACTAGGGTTGGCAGTATTTTCCAGATCTATTTTTCATACTTCTTCAAGTCTTAAGAATTCCCAGGGTAAAAAGGGAGGCGGAATAGAGTTCACAGTCTCTGAGATAATCTCTTTTATGTGGAGAATGTCTTTATACTAATAGCAGATGAGGCTTGAAAGTCAAGAAGTTAATTTTTCATGACCCATCTTAAATACCAGCCCTATCTTGAAACTGCCCAGATGGTTACCATCTTAATTTTGTCTTCTACAATGCCTTCAATATTATGATTCTAAAAAACACATGCTGTATTGTGATTGCCCTTCTCACAAATGAGGAATGGTTGTCCATTTAAGAAAGCCACAAATTTCTTCATCTAATATTCAAGACCCTTACTGAGAAACAAACAATTCTTTAAGCCAAATTCCAATAACCCAAGACACCAACCTCTTCTATTGTTATTACTAGACTATGTATGACACTTCCGCTATAAGTGACTTTGCCAAGAATTTTCTTCTTTCTTCTCTCTCCCTTTTCATGCTTGAAAGCCCTAGGCAGATGCTACCACCTCCATTAAAACATCCCTAACCCTAATCAGAATGAATAGTTCTTCTACCTGCCCAGAATTGATTTACATCACAACTAGTATTTGTTGCACAGTGGGTTTTCATTATTAGTATTTATGTGTCTGCCTTTCTCCCTAGATGACAACAGTAGAAAGGAAAAAAAAGACAGTAAAAAAGAATATTTATCAACCACTTATGTTTTTGCCAGCTGCTAAGCTAAGTGCTGTCTATATTTCATACTTTAATTATCACAACAACTCCGTCATTGACACCATTTTATAGATGTAGAAACTGTGGCTTAGAGAGTTTAAGTAGATCACTTCAAAGTCATATAAGCTAGGAAGCTGTAGCTCTCACTTAGCTTTATCTCAGACCAGGATCTAAACTTTTAGCCACTGTGCTATTTTACTTGTTGTCAGGGGCAGTATATAATCCTTTGTGTATCCTTTGCCATCTCCCAATATCTGGGATAATTCCTAAGTCATAAAGACTCCCAAAGGTTTATTAAATTGTAGATTTTGAAAGAGATAAGATTTACTCTATTGGCAATGTAAACAACAGCAAATTTTTTCCCACAAACAAATAAATCATTTGTGTCTTGTGCTTCAAAATACAGTCTTAGTTATCTTGGCTGGCATGGGAATGGCAGAGGGCTAGATTTTCAATAAAGGTATATCATGGGCACAAAGAAGCCTAGTGGGGAGAGGAGGCTTAGAAGAGAGTAATTGGTGACTTTATAAACTCCCTACAGGGCATATTTACATAGACGTTTAGTTAAATAAGCTAAGGGACCATGAGTATTTGTGAAGGGCAAACAGTGACGTCATCCTCTGTTTGGGAAACGCAGTTATCCATGTTTGATATGACTCCTCTGAGTGCACCAAGCTAACCCTAATTGGAATTACTAGAATTTACACATTGGCATTCAAAACATGTTGGGCATGTATAACACCTACCATCTCTCTGAGGGAATCAAACTTGGAAGAGAAAATTTCCTAGATACTAGGCAGCTCATGGTCCCTTCTGCATGGAGAGTTTGAATAATCCATCTGTCGTTTACAGTCATGACAATGAAGCATGACCCCTATCAATGCCAGCTGTGCTCATTGACAAATGGAGGTATAATTACTACTGCAAACTGCCAGGAGGAGGGAAGGAGGGCTTCTGAATAAGTTTTGAGAGGAGAAAATTATCTAAAATCTAGCTGTTTAATCAGTTTGTGCACTCTGTACGTGTGATTATAAACAAATCACCTGAAAACAGAGAGAGACATTTAGTTTTATGGCTTCTCAGTATCTTTGAGCTAAATTCCCCTAAAACCACAGAAATAAGCCTTCAAGGTTAGTGCTGTCCAATACATAGCCATCTGTCACATGTAACTTTTGACTATTTGGAAAGTGATTAGTCTGAATGGAGATAAGTTACAAGTGTGAAATCCTGATGTCAAAGGCCTTGTATGGAAAAATAATATTAAATAACTCATTAGCAGTGTTTTATATTGGTTAAAGGTCGAAGTAATAATATTTTGTCTATATTGGGTTACATGAAAAATTATTTAAATCAATTTCACCTGTTTTCTTTCTATTTCTGCTCTTTTACTTTTTTTCATGTGGCTATAGAAAATGTTTAATTTTATATGGGGTTCACATTATATTTCTATCGGACAGCTGTGGTCTACATTGCTGTGGATCTGACATTGCCTAGGTTTGAATCCTGGCTTCATCACATACTAGCTGTATGTTCTTGGGAAGATAAATGACCTTCTCCGTGCCTCTGCCTCACATTTCTTCATATGGAAATAGCAATAATAATGCTACCTCATAAGGCTTCCCAGGTGGCGCTAGTGGTAAGGAACCTGCCTGCCAATGCAGGAGATGTGGGTTTGATCCCTGGGTCGGGACGCTCCCCTGCAGTATTCTTACCTGGAGAATTCCATGGACAAAGGCGCCTGGTGGGCTACAGTCCATAGGGTCGCAAAGAGTTAGACATGACTGAAGCAACTTAGCATGCATAAGGTTTCTGAGAGGATGAAAGAAGTTCATGACCACAAAATGCTCCACTCGGCACCTGGGCTCGTGGTTGAAAGTTCAGTAAGGTTAGGAATTTTTAAGCTTCAAGAGTAGCTTGAACACTGATCATCTCCCTTACAAGAACTCTTTAGTTGTATTCCTTTGCCCACAGGACCCTAAGCACCTCAGCATGTCTAAAAGGAAGCACCTACAAAGGCTGACCCCAGCCCAGCTCTCCAGCCTCCTGTTCTTGATCCCACCTTGAAATGACCTTCGGCATCCCACTCTCACTTCTTTAACACACCACGTTCTTGGTTGCTTTTTGCAGTTTTTTTGACATTATTAGCTCTTCCTCCTAGGTTTAATCTCTTTCCTCTTTTCTCTGTCTGCAGAAGTCCCTCACCACCTATGTAGAGGTTCCTTACTTTGTCAAGCTCTCCATAATTCTCACCCTCATATGGCAATCTCAAAGAGTTACACACCATACAAATGTAGTCTGTATAACTATTATTGTAAATGTCACACTGCATTGTAGCTAGGGGTTTACCCATTAACCTCCCTCACTCAAGTGGTGTGATAACAAGCACATTTTACTTTTGTGTGTGCCCAGCATTTAACACAACTCTTGGCTCATGATAGATTCACAAGAAAGGTTTACTAAAATTGATACAAACTTGAGCTAATCTATTGGTGGAGGGGGTAATTCTCTGCTAATATGATTCGTAGATTCCTGACATTCCCTCTGTCTCCCAAACATACTGCTCTTTGTTCTCTACATTTCCCAACGATCATGCTTCTTTGTGAGTTATCCTGACTGATGCACCTTGAGTAGAAGTGCTGGGTCACATTCAGTCCCAGGAAATTAAGAATGGGTTACCTCTTCCAGTCTGTCTTGCTCTTATGTCCATACAACTAGAAGCAAAAGACTCTAAGATGACAGAGTCGCAAAATAAAAGTCACTAGTCCCTGAGTTTGTATTTGGAAGATAGGCATGCAAGAGAAGCCCCCAATCCACATGAATCTGTGCTCTAAATGTCTTTACTGTGTCAATTCATTGAAATTTGGAGGTCTCTTACTACAGCAGAGCTTTCCCTATCCTAATAAACTCACCATGGTAAATAGAGTTAGAAAATTTCATCGGCATGATAGTCTCTTAATTGCCAATGCTCTTGGGAAAAGGAATAACACATGAACATTATCTACCCTGATAATCACAGGTTTTTCCTCCTTCTAAAAGAAAGCCAAGAAACAGAAGATGTCTTAGGGTCTTAGGGGGCTTATGAGGGGGTCTGTGAAAGGAGAAGATTGAGCAGAGAGCATAGGAAGCAGTACTTTGGGATTTCAGGACACCAGAGACAGTCTTTGTCTTTAGATAATTAAAGGAAAATAAATTAAAAAGGAATTATTATCTACCACCCAGCTCACTCATGCTACTGCTTCCTTTTATTTTATTTTATGCTAGATAAAACTGAGCGGTTGTATAAATAGAAATGACTGGAGCCTTTACGTCTAATAGCAGAACTCATTTTTATTTCTTTTTTGGCCTCTTGATAAAGCTAAAGGATAAAGTCTTTTTTAGAAAGCTTTTATTTTGGATCTGTTAGGCTGTTCTGTTCTAAAATGTCATCAATATTCTTTAAGGTATCAAAACTAATTTTAGCAAAAAGCCCCAGGAGTTGACTGTTGCTGGTCTGATAATGGATATCAATTTTTAAAACTTAAAACAACTAAGAGCTCCTAAAAAAAAACTCCATAAACCAAGCAGACTTTCCTCCTCAAACAATGAGCTCTATGCTTTTATCACTTTCCACAGTTGTACCTCTTCCTATAAGCTACAGGAGCCGTATCTGAACCATGACAATGATATAATCCCTTTCATCTTGGACTTTTCACATTTCCCAGTTCATTTGATCTTCTGGCCAGAGGATAGTAACCAAACCAAGATTCCAGTTTTTATTTCCACAAGCCATATTGACATATGGTACACATACAGTTACCAGCTGTCTTCATTTTCTACATCTTTTTGTTCTGTTCCCAACTCTTTCCCCAACATGGTCATGTAGTGAAGAATTTGGCCCAAAGAGATTATCTGGCATTTGCCCTGTTTCTGGGTGGTGATCTCTGGGCTCTTGTAATGTTCTGCCTGATACGAGTATCCTTATATGCCTGGGTGCCTTGAGTCATACTGGGTAGTCTAACAAAGTGGTTTAGGGTGGGATATGGCCACATTCACAGACTTTTTTTTTTAGATAAGAAAGTTAGTAGCATCTTTATTCGCAAGAGCAAAAGATTATAAACCATTCAGATTTTCAGAAAATTAACAGAAGAATGGAAAATAAAGTATGGCAAAATCAAAGAGTGGAAGAATTTTAAACGATTGAAAGAATAAACTGTTGATAAATGCAACTGCAGGGATAAATCTCAAAACATACTGAATGAAACAAGCCCTGCAAAAAGAACTACAGATGGTGTACTTTTATTAAATTCTAGAAATCACACACCAAATTTATTTGATAGAAGTCAGATCATTATTTGCTCTGGGCTGGCTTTCTGGAGCCACACCCATATAGTCTTAAGGTGGGGGATGGCCATGCCAGAAAGACGAACAATGTAATTCAGGGTGTGGTCTTTGGGTTGTGTGGCATCAGTTGACCTGGAGACTGAGATCAACCATGTAGGCAATTGATCAATCTGCTTATACAATGGATCCCCAAACAAAACTGAATGCTGAGGCTTGAGTTAGCTTCCCTAGTTGGCAATACTACATGTGTGCTGTCACATACTGATATCTGGAAAGCAACATATTTTGACTTCACCAGGAGAGGTTAATGAAAGTTTTGTTTGTTTGGAAAATTCCTGTATTCTGCCCTTTGCCTGTCTTCCTCTGACTGACTTTAATCTGTCTCCTTTTCCTATAATAAACCATAAGCATGAATATAAGAAATGGACATGAGTTTGGGTAAACTCCGGGAGTTGGTGATGGACAGGGAGGCCTGGCGTGCTGCAGTCCCCGGGGTCACAGAGTCGGACACGACTGAGCAACTGAACTGATGAATATAAGAGCTTTCAGTGAGTTCAGTGAGTTGAACCTGAGGGTGCTTTGGGGAACCCCTCTCAAACTTCCAGTTGGTATCAGGAGTGAAAGTAATCTTGGGCACTATACCCTCCAATTTCATATGCTGACCTAAACTCTTCATGCTGGTATAATGTAACTGGCAAAGATTCGGGGGCAGAAAATTCAGGTTCAATGGCAGGCTCTGTGATTCACTAGCTGTGTGAATTTGGGCAATTTTTTTACTCTCTCTGTGCCTCAGTGTCCTCATCTGAGAAATAGCTGTTTAATTGTTTAGAGTCCCAGATTAGTAGAAGCATGTACAGGCTTTCAGAGTTAGAAAGTTGCAGAGTCATTGCTTATTTGAACCAAGTTAAGATATAAAGTTGGGATATAGCCCAACCAACTTGCAATATAAAGTTAATTAAGAAAATTATGGACTCTAACATTAATAACATTATTGTGTAGCCAAAGATGTATTTTTTCCCAAAGCAGGCATTCTTTGTCTTTACCTAAAATAAATTTGGTAACTCCTACCAAAGTTATATATAGTAAATTAATTAAAGTACTAATTCACTCATTCATCAGTTATTTATGGAGCATCTATTACGTGCCAGCAATGGTGCTGAGACTGGGAACAGTGTATGAATCAGGAGCAGCCTCTACCCTCTTCAGCCCTGCAGTGAAAATCGGTAAGACAAAAAATGTCCTCTAAAGGGAAGGAAGGCATATGAGGGAAGCAGGTGAATGGGTTGAGAAGAGATGGGTATGGGGACCTGGGTGTGGGGAGAGAATAATCCATGTGAGGTCACAGAAGTGCTGGTGCAAGCAAGATGGCTCAGAAAGGCTGAGCGGAGTGGGCAAGGAGAAAGGTGAGTGAAGCAGAACAGCCAGGCTGCAGCCAAATCGTGGAGACTCCATGAGCTGAGTTAAGGCATCTGGCCTTTGTTGTAAAGGATTTAGTTGCATCAGAATTGCACAGAAGGTTGCATCAGAAGGCTGCACCATTCAAAGAAAGGTGATATGACTATATTTGTGTTTAGGTAACCAGAGAATGGAGAATGTACTAGAGGAAAGTGAAAATTTCAGGGAGGGAACCAGTTAGGAAGCCATGACAGTGGTCCCTGTCCCAAAAAGAATCCTGTTCTGAACAAGAGTGGTGGTGTCTATGGAGAGAAGATAAACTTGAGAGACGGGGAAGTGGGAAAGAATGCAGATTCAGCAATCAGTTGAACATGGAGTGTGGCTAATTCAGTTGAGCGGGTGGTGGTTCATTTATAGAGCTGTGAAATATTGGAAGAGAAATGTTTCTCTGTGTGTGCATGTGTGTCAGAATCTGATGGCTCGGTTTGGGATTTATGTTTGAGACATCCATGGAGAGATGACATGACTAATGGGAATATGCTGATTTGTAGCTCAAAGGAGAGGTATAAAAATATTCACACTGCCCAAAGAAAGGAAAGTATTATATCCATTAAACAAACTAAAATGCTCCATGTTCCTTTATCACTTGAATTATTTGTCCTCTACCCTCTTCCTGTTCTGGTAATTGGATACAAATAATTAACTCAAATTGGTAGGCAATAGGAATGTTCTCTTGAATGCATATTTATTATTTGCCTTTTATGACTCAATATGGATAGAATGCCATCCACAGGCTCAGCTGGTCCCAATTTAGTAATTATTGCTTACTTTTGGATGTTCAATTTGTTTCAGCATGCCGGAGAGGAACCCTTTTAAGGGCCTTCAACAAGATATTCCAGATTTATTTTGAGTTCTCTTATCCCCAAAGAGACAAATATTTGGGTACCAAGGAGAGTACATTGTATTATTTCACAAGAGAGCTTAAAGCAAAACAATGTGACATGGGACCTTCAAACCACCTCAAATATCAGATGTATTTTTTACCTTTCTCTAATACGAAAGTTTATTAACCCAGTTTATTTATTCCTTCCATTAACTCCTGAAGTGAAAGTGTTCATTGCTCAATCATGTCTGACTCTTTGCAACCCCATGGACTGTAGCCCACCAGGTTCCTCTGTCCATGGAGCTCCTGGTGTACCAGGCCATATTTTGTTACCACAAACAATGCTCTTGATTTATATTGTTGCTCCAGATTTAAGAGTCTTTACTTTTTCTTCTTTCTCTTTTGCTCAAGCTTAGTGAAATTGACTCCAAAGTATGAGAATCTAGGTGAGGAATCAGCAAACTACAGCCCATAAGCCATATCTGGCCCATGGCCTCATGTTTAAAATAAAATTTTATTGGAATGCAGCCGTGCCCATTTGTTTACATGTTGTCTGTGGTTGTTTTTGCACTTAAAGGGCAGAATTGAATGGTCTTGATAGAGATTATCTAGCCCACAAAACAAAAGATGTTTCTTACCTTGCCTTTCACAGAAAACATTATCTAACCCTTAGTCTGAATGAACTCCCTTGTCTGTACCTGTCAATCACCAATTGTCTAAAAAGAGAAACTAATCCAAACATTCAACATTCTTCCAAGAGAACACCAAAGAATACAGAAACACAGGCTACCCAGTGTCTCAGTCAGATTCTCATAACTTTGCCAGCAATAATAAGGAATGGGTCAATATAGGTAACTATAAACCATTCAAGTTTCTCCCAAAACTCTTTAACTTTTTATTGTTATGGGTCATAGTGTCATGATTTATTATTTATCATGGGAACCTTAATATTGAATGGCAACTTTCTAAAGGCCTTTGTGTTTATATATTAATATATTTAGTAGATTGATTCTATTCAGAGTCCTAGCTTTTCACTTGCATTCCCCTTCTCATGTCCATACCCTTTCATTGTCGTCATTCAGTCACCAAGTCATGTCCAACTCTTTGCGACCCCATGGACTGCAGCACGCCAGGCTTCCCTCTCTCTCACCATCTCCTGGAGTTTGCCCACATTCATGTCCATTGAATCGGTGATGCCATCCAACCATCTCACCCTCTGTTGTCCATACCCTTTGGCATGTTACTTTGCAGTTTCTCTCACTATAGAGGCATAATGTGTTTTCCCATCTTTTTTTAATCTGAGTTGGCCTTGTGACATGCTTTAGCCACTAGGATTTGGTGAAGATAACCGTGTGTCAGATCCGAACCTAGTTCTCAAGAAACCTTGTATGTTTCTGCTGTCTCCCTTGCATCTCTGCCCCTGTCATAAAAACATACCCAGAGGGTGAAAGCTACATGTAACATATTTGAGTTGCCCCATTTACACAAGCCACAGGCAGACAAGATTAACCAATAGGGAGCAATAGCCACATGTGTAGGCGAGCCTAGGCAAGAATGGCAGAGCCCGTTTAACCAGCCACTCGAGATGTGTAAACAATAAACATTGTTTTATGCTACTGAGGCTTTTTGTTTGTTTGTCATGCAACATTATTGCAGCAATAGATAATAGTTGCAAAAAATATTGAAATTACTCATCTGGTTATTATACCAGTCTATTTTTTCAAAAACTACTTAGAAGTGTTCCAGAATACAACCAAACTAATATTGAGAAGTTTGAGATACTTATAAAACTTAATCGCAAGACTTCAGGTAGAATAATTTTTATGAATTGTCAAAATTCTATAAGAGTCAACCAGAAAACACTAGCACATTTGGATTGTGGCAAATTTCACTTGTAATTCTATAATCACATTACATTTAAATATCCCCAAATCCCTGTACAATCAATTCCCAACATTTTTGGATATATCCCAGAAGTTTTAATCCAAATACAAAACAAATGAGAATTCAGCAAATTGTAGCTATAGAGTATTGTGATGTAATTATCCATATTTTGCGGGGATTTTGGCCCATCTAATACTTAATTCTGTGTACAACTACTACAGATGAGGACTAATCAGTCACTTTTTTCTAGAGAACTTGATAAATAGGGTGTCATAAGATTTCCAAATGTGAGTTACAGCTTTGCCAAAATCCAAACAGCTCCATTGCATGTTGGGATTCCTACTTGGATCTAGAAGAGATGAGGAGAAAGTAATTTAGTTTAATAGTTTGGTAGTCTATGTAGTTCAGACTTTATGATCTCCAATAATTTAACTGACTTGAATGCTGCTCACTTGGGATCTGGTGAGGGACTCTCCACATGTATAATTAGCATCTGGATTCAGGTAAGGGTAACATACCTAAGAGCCTGTGGCTTCACTTACAGATATCCTATTATGTATCTTGTTATATCACTTACAGATATCTGCTAATGGCACTGCTCTGCTGGGGTGGGGGAGATGTCTCCATCTTCAGTCTCTCACATTGAAAGACTAAATCTCTCTTCCCTTTGGAGATCCAATGTCCTCACAAATTTCTTATTTGAGCTGTATTTCCTCCCTGGTCACCCTCCCTTCTCTCGGGATTCTTTTTAATTGCCTAAGGAAGAACTTCTTTTCTTTCTTTCCAAATAATTTAAAATCAAATCTTATTTAGCCAAACTTCTTTTAGGGAACTTCCCCAACTTTGAATCATCTTTTATTGAAGATGTGGAGATGAGAAGAGAAGCCCTCACCTATACCCCATGCACCTTCTTAGTTTCAAGTAAAAAATTCTAAATATTCCAGACAGGAAGAAGTAGTTGGTCTTTTTCCAAGACTGAAGAGATCTGGACTTTGATCCAGTGTCTCTTTGTTTATTTCAGTTTGTTCTAACCCAAGAAGATCGTCTTTTCTTAAACAAAATTTTGTCTGCAAATATTAGTTGTTTGAAACTTTGGTTGCATTGTTTTGAATCAATTTCAAATCAGTATACTTAGGAGCCATGTCTCACCTTGGATGTAATTATGAATATAGTTTGTGGCTTCTCAGACATTCTTAGTCCTGTATTTCACCAGGTTACCTGCACATCTCTTAAACAGAATTTTCAAAAAGAGATTACTTTTGTTAAAAAGATTGCTTTTTCATTTAAAAGGTTGCTTTTTTTAACCATTGTCAGTTTCGTGTTTTAATGAAATACTTCTGATTTCTCCATTTAAAATGTATCTAGTTCACATAGAAAATTATTTCTGATAACCAAGCTTTTGTATGCCATTAAAAATAAATATACGCTCAAATCATCCAAACTTGGAGTTCCAAGTCCATAGCACTTTTTCAGATGAGGAGATTTTTAAAGATCTAATATATAAATAAGCTACATATGATAAACTCAGCATAGCTTACAGTAATAACAAAATTTTGATGTTATTTTTTCCCGGGAGCTCTTCCTCCTTGGGTTTGTGACAGTAAGCATATTCCACCTCCTTTCTTCCCCTCTCATGCTTAAACCCAAATTTGCCTAATAAAGGTTAATTTTATTACTGACTGAAAAAGATCAGTTTTCATTCCAATCCCAAAGAAAGGCAATGCCAAAGAATGTTCAAACTTCTCCACAATTGCACTCATCTCACATGCTAACAAAGTGATGCTCAAATTCTCCAAGCCAGAGAATTTGAACTTCCAGATGTTAAGGCTGGATTTAGAAAAGGCAGAGGAACAAGAGATCAGATTGCCAACATCTGTTGGATCATCAAAAAAGCCAGAGAGTTCCAGAAAAACATCTACTTATGCTTTATTGACTACACCAAAGCCTTTGACTGTGTGGATCACAACAAACTGGAAAATCTTTAAAGAGATGAGCATACCAGACCACCTTACATTTCCTCCTGAGAAATCTGTATGCAGGTCAAGAAGCGAGTTAGAACTGTACATGGAACAACAGACTGGTTCCAAATTGGGAAAGGAGTATGTCAAGGCTGTATATTGTCACTCTGCTTATTTAACTTATATGCAGAGTACATCATGCGAAATGCTGGACTGGATGAAGCAAAAGCTGGAATCAAGATTGCTCGGAGTAATATCAATAACCTCAGATATACAGATGACAGCACCCTTATGGAAGAAAATGAAGAACTAAAGAGCCTCTTGATGAAAGTGAAAGATAAGACTGAAAAAGTTGGCTTAAAACTCAACATCCAGAAAACTAAGATCATGGCACACAGTCCTATCACTTCATGGCAAATAGATGGGGAAACAATGGCAACAGTGACAGACTTTATTTTGGGGGGCTCCAAAATCACTGTAGGTGGTTACTGAAGCCCTGAAATTAAAAGATGCTTGCTCCTTGGAAGAAAAGCTGTGACCAACCTAGACAGCATGTCAAAAAGCAGAGACATTGCTTTGCTGACAAAGGTCTGTCTAGTCAAGGTTATGGTTTTTCCAGTAGTCATGTATGGATGTGAGAGTTGGGCTATAAAAAGCTGAGCACTGAAGAATTGATGCTATTGAATTGTGGTGTTGGAGAAGACTCTTGAGAGTCCCTTGGACTGCAAGGAGATCTAACCAGTCCATCCTAAAGGAAATCAGTCCTGAATATTCACTGGAAGGACTGATGCTGAAGCTGAAACTCCAATATTTTGGCCACCTGATGGCGAAGAAATGACTCATATGAAAAGACCCTGATGCTGGGAAAGATTGAAGGCAGGAGGAGAAGGGGATAACAGAGGATGGGATGATTGGATGGCATCACCAACTTGATGGACATGAGTTTAAGCTCTGGGAGTTGGTGATGGACAGGGAGGCCTGGTGTGCTGCAGTCAGTGGGGTTGCAAAGAGTCGGATACGACTGAGCAACTGACCTGAATTTGCCTAATAAATAACCCTTTATCAGTCTACAGGATGTTGTTTCGGAGGTACTTCCCTCATCCTATATGTTCCTGATGGATATATTCTAGGATCAGTATCATTATTTTAGTGTCAGTTGTCCTTAACAGTCAGACACTAATCCATGTTACATTTCCCCATTTCCTCCCAATTCCCTCAGCCCTAGGGAACCACTAGTCTTTCTGTATCTACGTATTTGCCTATTTTAGATATTCCATGGAAGTGGATTCATAAACGATGTGAATTTCTGTGCCTACACTCTTCTATCAGTATAATGTTTTTTGTTTGTTTGTTTTTGGCCATGCTATGTGGCACGTGGGATTCCCCACCCAGGGATCAAACCCATGCTCCCTGCAGTGGAAGCACAGAGCCTTAACCACCGGACTGCCAGAAAAGTCCAAAATAATGTTTCCAAGATTCATGCAACTTATAGCACAAATTAATCCTGCATTAGTCCTCTTGTTTTATGGCAGAGTCATAATCCATTGTATAGATATACCATGTTTTGTTTATACGTTCAGTCAATGCTGAACATTTGGGTTGGTCCCACTTTGGGCTATTATGAATAATGTTGCTATGCGGACATAAAGAACAGACTATTGGACACAGCAGGAAAGCAGAGGGTGGGATGATTTGAGAGAATGGCACTGAAACATATATACATTACCATATGCAAAATATATGGAGGGAACCCAAAGCTGGTGCTCTGTGACAGCCTAGAGGGGTGGGAGGGGAGTTCAAGAGGGAGGGGACATATGTATACCTATGGCCGATTCATGTTAATGTATGGCAGAAACCATCACAATATTATTAAGTGATTATCCTCTAATTGAAAATAAAAAATAAAGAGGATAAAAAATAATGTCGCTATGAGCATTAATGTACAAATTTTATGTGCACATATGTTTTCATTCCTCTTGGGTATATACCTAGAGTAGATTGCTGAGTCATATGGTAACTAAGAAATTGACAGACTGGTTTCCAACAATGGCTTCTGTTCCCACCTGCGATGTGTGAGGATTCCAATTTCTCTACAACCTACTCAACACTTATTGGTTTTTTTTCTTTTTGATTATAGCCATCCTAGTGGATATGAAAGTGGCATCTCATTATGGTTTTGATTCTGCAATGCAATTTTAATGTTCTTTATCAGTTAAAAGCTACAATGCAGATGCTGAAATGGATACAGAAATCTAATACTTAAAACATCTTTCACTCTGTGTGGTCATTAGTGCAGCTTACTTGGGGCTCTTCTTCCTTCCAAGTCCTAAGGCAAATTGCATTTACTGAATGGCTTGCAGTGAGGTGCGGCCAAGTGACTTGCTCTGGCTGATGAGCTGTGAGAATGAAAGCAGTCAGTATCTGTCATTTCTATGCCAAAGCGTTAAATTGCTGATGCAGGACCATCCAGAACTCTTCCCTTCTACTTTGAGAACCAACACTTTTCAAGACAGTGGCAATTTTGATAGCCTTAGTCATGGAATATGAGGACATTCAATGGCACTGACTTATGATGCACATGTCATGTGAGTGAGAAACAAACATTTGTTATTAAGAGATGGGTTTTGTTGGTTACTGGGCTTCCCCAGTAGCTCAGTTGGTAAAGAATCTGCCTGCAGTGCAGGAGACCCCAGTTCAATTCCTGGATCGGGAAGATCTGCTGGAGAAGGGATACACTACCCACTCCAATATTCTTGGGCTTCCCTGGTGGCTCAGCTGGTAAAGGATCTGTCTGCAGTGCAGGAGACCTGGGTTCGATCCCTGGGTTGGGAAGATCCCCTGGAGAAGGGAAAGGTACCCACTCCAGTGTCCTGGCCTGGAGAATTCCATGGACTGTATAGTCCATGGGGTTGCAAAGAGTCAAACACAACTGAGCGACTTTCACTTTTACTTTGTTGGTTACTGCAGCATAACTTGGAGAAGGCAATGGCAACCCACTTCAGTACTCTTGCCTGGAAAATCCCATGGACAGAGGAGCCTGGTAGGCTGCAGTCCATGGGGTCATGAAGAGTCAGACACGACTGAGTGACTTCACTTTCACTTTTTACCTTCATGCATTGGAGAAGGAAATGGCAACCCACTCCAGTGTTCTTGCCTGGAGAATCCCAGGGACGGGGAGGTCTGGTGGGCTGCTGTCTATGGGGTCGCACAGAGTCGGACACAACTGAAGTGACTTAGCAGCAGCAGCAGCATAACTGTTTGAATCCCAAGTGATAAAATAATCTTTATTTCATTAAGATATTAGAGTTCAACAGATGTGGGAAATAATTTAGCATCTCCAAGCCTCAGCTTCCTCTAAACATGGGTGTCATAATACTACTTCACACAGTTGCTTAAAGTTAAGCAAGAAAATGTCTTGTTCAATAATGCTTAGCACAGTGCATAATACATAGCAGGTTCTTAAATTATTGTTATTAATAGAAGGGCAGTGAAGTGAGTACTATGATATTGGAGCTAATTTTATGCACAAGATAATGAGCTAGCCTTTGCAGGACCAACACAGAGAAGCAAGGAGGCAGGGGGAAGGATAGTGGTTTTTCTTTGGGTAGTTTGTTTGAGCCTTGCAGCAAGCCTGCCTGGCAAACATTCTCATTGATATATATATATATATGCATAAAATTATTGCAGGTGGGAAGACCTTCTTTTTGGTCTTGATTTTTCTTCCCAGAAGATAAGAAATGGCCACAGTATTCTGACTCATTTCACGGAATGAGAAGCACACAATTTAGAATGTAATTACATTTAAAATATGCTGGAAAGTGATTTCATGAATCCAAAATTATTAATCACTCTTCAGAATGACAGGCAAAGGGGAAAATGCCAAAACAATTCCCTTGAGAACATTTAGAATCAATATAAAATATTTTTTCTTGATATGCATGCCTTCATTGAGACTTAACGAAGCAGGAACCTGGTTGAGTCTGGCAAAAGACAATTAACAGAATTAGTTAATACCATGCAAATATTGCCATACAGGGTGAGAGGAAAGAGAGTTCAAGAAACCCAAGCAGTCATTGCTACCCACTGCGCATTGGTGTCCATGGATTTTCTCTCTCCTTGCTTTGTCTCTGCTTTCGTCCCTTCTCTTCTTAGATGCTTGACTGTTCCTCCTTGTTTTTTAACTAATTTGCTGTCCTCCTCTGCCTGTATTTTAAATGCTAGTATTCCATAGATCAAGCATAAGTTTTGTTCTCTCCTCATCCTACAAACCCTCCCTCAAAGTTCTCACTTTCTTCCGTGGTTCTACCTGTCTCTGTCGGTTGATAACTTCTGCAAGGCCTTGTTTCTGGGTGCATGTTTCTACCTGCTTATTAGAAACCTTCACCTGAATGTCTTATAATATTTAACCTGCCTTATT
Source organism: Muntiacus reevesi (assembly GCF_963930625.1). NCBI lineage: Eukaryota > Metazoa > Chordata > Mammalia > Artiodactyla > Cervidae > Muntiacus > Muntiacus reevesi. The sequence goes on along the minus strand of NC_089271.1, from coordinate 12,255,540 downwards.
CCTTTGTTTTGAAACATTATTATTTTATGTTCACCAGTCTCACTCCTTCAGATATCCTTTTAAACTTCACCTCAAGGTATTGTTTCTTGAGACTGAGATCTGAGTACAGTATCCAGACACTCCATCACTTTTTCTTAAGAAATTCAGAGCCAGTTGTTTTAAACTACAAATTTATGAGGTTATTCTGTTTTCTCTTTCATACTAGACTTTTTGCTCTGTGAAGACAAATGCAGTATCTGCTTTGATTTCCATTAGATTCCCAGTTCCTAGAACATGGTAGCCATTCAGTAAAACTTTGTCAAAGAAATGAATCAATGATGTAATCTAGACCCATAAGACTCTGTGCTTCTCCTGTTTCTATTTATATAATCCTGGACATAGTGAATATGTTCTCAAGTTATTCAATTATTCCAACCAGAATCTGGGAGTCATCTTGTATACCACTATCTGCTTCACTTGTAACATCTAATCATATACCATTCCTCTTAAAGAACTTGTGAATCCATTCATTCCTTTCTCTCTCTCTCTCTCTGTATAGCAGTTTTCTTGTTTAGGTTCTTGTCATTTTTATGAATTCATTTCCTTCTAATCCTTCACCATCACTGTAAAACATTTGATTAAAATACTAATCTGACCATTTACTCTGATACTTAAAACACCTTCATCAGACTCTCTATTGCCTTGAAGGTAAAATTCATATTCTTAAGCCTAATCTACATAACCTTCCACAGTCTGACAGTCTGGTCTCAGTCTTCCTTGCCTTACCTCTTTCATCCTCTCCCACTCCATCTACTCATCCAGAATGAATGATTCCCAAATCTACCCTCCTGCCTTTACACAAATTATCCTTGCCTACAACGTTCCCTAACAGATGTTCTGTACCTACTCTTCACATTTCAAAACAAAGCTTTAAGTTCCCTTCCTCTGGGAAATCCTTCCAAGTTTTTGCAGGCAGAGTTTAGTGCATTTTCCTTTGTACTCCGTGGCACTTTGCAAGAGTCTCAATTGTAGCCCCCCAAATCTTCAGTAATTATTTTTATTCAGTTATTATTTTTTTATTATTTTTTGTCCTGACCCCTTCACTGAACTGTGAGCTCCTAGAAGCAAGATCTAGCTCTTACACACCTCCAAATCCACTGGAATCCTAGGTCTATATTTGTAAACTATTTCTCTGATAAAAGACTTGGACTCAGAATATATAAAGAACTCTCAAACACAATAAAAAATAAATAAGTATCCCGGTATAAAATAGGCAAAAGATTGAACACACTTCATCAAAGTAGATATACCATGAGAAATAAGCAATAAAAATATGTTCAGTATCATTTGTCATTGGAGAAATGAAAATTAAAACCTCAGTGAAGTACTACCATACTTATTCAAAGGTCTAAACTGACAAAGACTGAACATACCAAGTGTTGACAAGAATGTGGAGGAACAGGATTTTCATAGCCTGCTGGTGGGAATGTACAATGGTGCAGCCATTTTGAACAACAATCTGTGGCAATTTCTTAAAAGTTAAACACCTACCATATGATTTGACCATTCTACTCCTAGATATTTATCCTATAACAATGAAAACATATGCATGCTCATACAAAGACTATCATGTGTGCTAAATCATTTCAGTTGTGTCTAACTCTATGACGCTATGGGCATAGCCCGCCAGGCTCCTCTGTCCATGGGATTCTCCAGGCAAGAATACTGGAGTTGACTGCCATGCCCTCCTCTAGGGAATCTTCCCACCCAGAGATGTAACCCAAATCTCTTATGTCTCCTGCATTGGCAGACAGTTTTTTTTTTACCACTAGCACCACCTGGGAAGCCCCAAAGGCTATCACAGAAGCTTTATTTGTGATAGGCCCAAATTGGAATCAACCCAAATGTCTATCAACAGGTTCATGGATAAACAAATTAAGATATAGCCATAAATGGAATATTACTCAGCAATGAAAAGAATGAACACACAGCAACATGGATAAATCTCAAAATAATTATGCTGAGTGAAGTCAATCCAAAAAAGTACATACTTTTACACTCTATTGATAGGAGATTCAGTAGAATGCAAACTAATCTATAGTGACAAAAAGCAAGGGAAATATTTCCTGGGGTTGGGAGATGTGATGGGGAGGGCATGAAGAGGTATTAGAAAGGGTCACAAGGAACCTTGAGAATGATGAATATGTTTATTATTTTGATTGTGGTAATGTTTTTGCTAATATATACGTATGTCAAAATTTAAATTGCACTCCTTAAATATATGATATTTATATGTCAATTTTAATCCCAATAAATGTATTTTAAAATAACCCTTAATTTTTTAACCATGTTCTCAAGAATTACCTTTTTAAATTTTCAGAGGCTCTTTTATTACAATTTTTAATTCATTTTACAGACTCATTAAATCCTACCTTCACTTTGTACATGAGACAGTTACTTGTCTGCCCACCTAGGCAAAGGAACACTGGGCTAAGTTCTCCTGCCTCCCTGCCCTTTACCTCCTTCACATTCTCTTCTCCATCCTGACAGAAGGGAATTTGGCTGTTTTTTCAGAGCTCCTATTATCTTTTCTGCAATGTCTTATGCATGACTAGTACTCGACATGGTGCTTCACAAGTGTTTGTCAACAATGTGTGCATAGATGCAGGGATATCATATTGTCCTGGATGGAACAGTTCTGCTTTTGCAGATGATTAAAATTTACCAACTCTAGATCAAGAGGCTGGCTTTAGTCTCATGCATAGAAATATACTGTGTTTTTCAGCTCCAGGATAATTTAGCCTGTAAATAAGGGAACGTTAATGATGTGGCTGCAATTGATACTGAAATAAGTTCCTCAAGAATGTACATTTTACCATCATTAGCAGGGTGAAGAAGGCGAGGACAAATAGAAAGGATGAAGTAAGTGTAGGACAGGAACATTTCTGAGAGGAGAAAGGAGAACCCTTAGGAAGCAAATCTTTAGAAATCGAGTGCACTCATGTTTATAGCAATGGAATACAAATGTGAGAATACTGAAACTAAGGGATTATTTTTCTGAAAATAGACATCAATCATGTTTACAATGAATGAAGAAGGAGCAAATGAAAAGCAACTCAACTGGCAGTGATGGAACTAGGCAGCCTCCATTAGAAACACAGAAATCATTGCTTGGCACTTGGAGGAGCAAAAATCATAATGCAGTTGATCTCCCCTCAAGAAACCCTGGCCAGGAGATTCCCGAGCAGTTACTTTCAAGATAAAAATATATATATACCACTTTCAGCCTTTTTGCTTCAGTAGTATCTCCCTCCCCAAACTCTGGTAGCAATTTTTTTTTCTCTACCTTTCTTCAGCCTCAACTCACCTTTATTCTTATCACTGGGAGCAAGCCAAGGGTGAGAAATGATCTCTTCCCATTAAATTTTCTGGGAAGAAAGCCCACTTTATCATTAATTACATTACCTAGCAGCCTCTTGTTCATCAAAATGTGGTCCTTGGATCAGTAGCAGTGGCACCATCTGAGAGCTCATTAGAAACACAGAAACTCGGGCCTCATTCTCGAGCTCCAGAATCAGAATCTGTATTTAAATAAGATGCCCAAGTGGTTTGTGTGCACATTCAATTTCAGAAATGCTTGTCTAACTCTCAGAACATCCTGTGTAAGGTAAGGATTACTCATTTTAGAAAATGAGAACAGGGAGGTAAAATGACTTGACAAGGACTAAATGTCTAAAAAGGGCCAGTGTTGAGATTTTTACAGTAGTTTCCACAATTCTAAATGCTAAGGACTCCTCCTTTCCACTATGCATCTCTCCATATGAAATGAATTCAGTAGTTCTAGTCATAACCACCCTACTCTCAACCTCATCCATTGATTTATTGCTAAAACACAAACTCTTGCTTTCAGATGTGTATGATTTAGATTAAACATTGCCCATCCTTTGCAATATTTTAAACACCAGTATCTATGGAGAGAGGGACTTAGTAAATCCCTTAAGTCTGGTGGCTCAGACGGTAAAGTGTCTGCCTGCAATGCAGGAGACTGGGGTTCAATCCCTGGGTCGGGAAGATCCCCTGGAGAAAAAAATGGCAACCCACTCCAGTACTCTTGCCTGGAAAATTTCCATGAACTGAGGAGCCTGGTAGGCTACAGTCCATGGAGTTGCAAAGAGTTGAACACGACTAAGCGATTTCACTTTCTTTCTTTCTTTTCTCAAGTCTTAATGTTTAGGAACTCAATCAGACTGCTGCCTTCACCCACTGATGGGAAGAGCAAAGCAGCTAGAGGTCGACACTGTACCCTGAGGCAAAGAAAGAAGGAAAAGGATTGAAGGAGAAGGAGGAAGGAAAAGTGCCCCCAGGTTTATTATTCAGCCCTTCCAAGGCTGTCCTTGAAGGTTTCTGTAGCTGCTGACTTGAACTTTTTCCATTGCCTCTGTCATGGATTTCTGAATATTCTGAACTAGGTTTGTGTCCTTTCTCTATGGTATTTCCAGGGAGATGTACACAGAAATCCTTGCAGATGTTTGCCACTGCTACCCAGGGTAACAGAGAAAAAGTATGAAGCAGTTATGCTTACCAGTGCTCAAGGCAGCAGCGTCGTTAACAAAATTACTCCAAGACTCTATGGTTACCAACAGTAGCTATGATTTTTGAGATTCTACTATATACCAGACACTGTGCTAGATATTTAACAAATATCCCCCACAATAGTCTTAAAAGTATGTATTATTTAGTAAATGCAGCTGGTGAGGAATGGAACCTGGCTTCTAACCAGTCTTGTTTGAGACGAGTGGGTGTTCTTTCTGTCATAACACACTTACCCTGACACGCTTCAGTTAACCTCCTAAAGAAAAGAAAGTGAAGTCACTCAGTCATGTCCGACTCTTTGCGACCCCATGGACTGTAGCCCACCAGGCTCTTCCATCCATGGAATTTCCCAGGCAAGAATACTGGAGTGGGTTGCCATTTCCTTCTCCAGGGGATCTTCCCTACTCAACCTTTAATGCCTGGCTCAAATAACCCCATCACTAGGCAACTCTCTCAGTGACTTTGATGAGATCTCTCTGTAACCCTGATTTGGCACTTTTCATATGATACCTTGAAGTCTTGCCTCCTCTTTCATATACATTCATTCTCCCCCAAGTTGCAATGATATTTATACCTATGTCTCCCCACCCTCATTCCAAAATCTTGAGCCCTTAAATGTATTTTGGGTCACCAGCCCCAGCATCACAAGAGGAGTTCAGTGATATCATCAGTTGACATGTAAAGTAAGTTAGGCATAAAGTCCACTGTCTAGAAACGTCTGGAAGTCAAACATTTGCTGTTAGTTGAGCCACTCCATGTTATTTACATGTGACCTCTAATAGCCTCAATATTCATTGGAAGGACTGTTGCTGAAGCAGCAGTCCCAATACTTTGGCCACCTTATGTGAAGAGCCAATTCATTGGAAAAGACCCTGATGCTGGGAAGGATTGAGAGCAGGAGGAGAAGGGGACAACAGAGGATGAGATGGTTGGATGGCATCACTGATTCAATGGACATGAGTTTGAGCAAGCTCCGGGAGATAGTGAAGGACAGGGGAGCCTGATGTGCACAACTTAATGACAATAGTAACAACTCTAATAGCCAGCAGCACACCTCCTTATGGTAATGGCTTACCCTTGGGAATTTTGTACCCATTTATGAGTTGCTTTTACACTGGCTTTGTGCTGTTTTTCCCTCCTCTCATTCTTTCCCAAGAGGGGAACATGGCTTGGGTTCTCTTTACACATGGCTACTCCTCCCTCTGATAGTCTGTACACTTTGGTTGTTGTTGCTTACTCACTACTGCTACTGCTGCTGCTGCTACTGCTAAGTCACTTCAGTCGTGTCCGACTCTGTGCAACCCCATAGACGGCAGCCCACCAGGCCTCCCGGTCCCTGGGATTCTCCAGGCAAGAACACTGGAGTGGGTTGCCATTTCCTTCTCCAATGCGTGAAAGTGAAAGTGAAGTCGCTCAGTCATGCCCAATTCTTTTGCAACCCCATGGACTGTAGCCTACCAGGCTCCCCTGTCCATGGGATTTCCCAGGCAAGAGTACTGGAGTGGGTCGCCATTGCCTTCTCCAGGGGATCTTCCCGACCCAGGGATCAAACCTGCATCTCCTATATTGCAGGCAGCTTCTTTACCACTGAGACACCAGGGAAGCCCTTACATTTTGGACTCTAGGAGAATAAAGGAAGGAAAAGAGCTTCTAGTGGATCTCTTCCTCTCTTGTGTACTTGCCTTTACTTGTTCTTTCTTTAACATTTGAGGGACTTTCCTGGTGGTCCAGTGGTTAAGATTTTGCCTTCCTATGCAGGGGTGAAGGTTCAATCCCTGGTCAAAGAGCTAAGATCTCACATGCCTCATGGCCCCCCAAAAACAAAACAGAAGCAATATTGTAACAAATTCAATAAAGACTTTAAAAATGGTCCACATTAAAAAATCTTTAAAAAATTTTGAGAATTTAGTATATCTGACACATTGTGCCAAGCATTTTGCATATATCATTTAACTCTAATACAAACAACCCTGTGAAATATGCACTATTATTCTCCACATTTTTCCCAAGAGGACTCTCAAGTATAGAGAAGTTAGGTTACATTGTACATGATCACACATCCAGGAAATGTGAAAAATGTGAAGGGAGGCTCCGTGCTGCTGTCAGTCACTTATCAACTGATGTCAATGAGAAATACAAGTGAAATATGGCAAGTGCTGAAGCATAGACCAATATGATTGTGGGTAGCATGTGGAGTACCAAGGAAATGGGATCTCTAGATTTATAACCAGTCTTTGACTAGGCCCTGTCTTCCCACCTTCTGTTACAGGTGCTCAGAGAATATAGATAAATTTTTATTAGTTTGAGTGAAGCTCTGAGAAGTATAGCGTCCTAGTGAGTGTTGATGTTACTATTATTTTTTTATAAATCATTTATTAGGGAAAGAATGTAGCTGCCACTAATATCTTCCCAAATTCAATATAAATGATTTCTGAATAATTCAAATGTTGGATTATTCATACCCACTTGACCTTCTCTGGTAACAGAAATCTTTAAGAGTTGATGGTTTGCAAGTATCTGAAGAAGCCATTATGCAAATGAAAATATCATGTCCACTAAAGATATTTGTGGTAGGCATTATGGCAGATAAAAAAAAGCATAATGTATTTTCTCAAAAGTTCACCATCTTTTTTGAGAAAATATACCTGATGCATTTTTCTCATTAAATAACAATAAAACTTTTAAATGGCTCTTTGATGAGTTGATGACAATCACAAGATAATGCATTATTATACCAGTAGCAATTCAGAGAAGGGATATATACCTTCTGGCTGAAATAAGTGATCTAGACAAGTTTGGTGGAATAGATGGATTTTAAACTAAACTTTAAAAGGTCAATAGAATTAAAGAAAAGAACAATGAAAGGGAAGACAAAATGGGTTGTGTAGAACAGCATGGGAGACTAAACAATCCATAATAGAGTATGTCTTTATGCATAAACAAATTAGCATCATTATTACACTTCGTTTGGATTTTGGGTTTGAGTGAATAGGGAGTATCTGTGATCCAATTTGAACTCTATGACTCTCAGCCCAGGGATTTTTCCCCAGTTCTTTTAATAACAAAGTTCAACACTGCAGAGGAAACAACTGTTGCTTGGTGTGCTCTCTTGGGTCTTAGAAGGACTAGACTTCAGGTTGCAGCAGATGGAGTATCAACTTTGGAGAAACACTGCCTAGTATCACCCAGTCTTGCTCCAGTAGGCCTCTGGAAGGACCTTGTACTTTTCACTTAAAAGTAAGATGTCTGATCCAGCAATCCCAATCCCAGGCATATATCTGGACAAAACTATAATTCAAAAAGGTACATGCTCCCCAGTGTTCATTGCAACACCATTCACAATACCCAAGACATGGAAACAGTCTAAATGTCCATTGACAGATGAGTGGATAAAGAAAATGTGGTACATACATACAATGGAATATCACTCAGCCATTAAAGAATGAAATAATGCCATCTGCAGCAAGATGGTGCAACTAAAGATGATCATACTAAGCAAAGTAAGTCAAAAAGAGAAAGAGAAATACCATATAATATCACTTAATGTAGAATCTAAACTATGACATAAACAAACATGTCTATGAAACAGAAACAGACTCACAGACATAGTGAGCACACTTGTGGTTGCCAAGGAGGGGGCGTAAAGGAGGGAAAGAATGGGAGTTTGGGGCCAGCAGAAGCAAACTATCATATATAGGATGGATAAACAACAAGGTCCTACTCTGTAGCACAGGAAACTATATTCAATATCCTGTGACAAACCATAATGGAAAAGAATATGAAAAAGAATGTGTGTGTGTGTGTGTGTGTGTGTGTGTGTGTGTAGCACTGAGTCGCTCTGCTGTACAGAAGAAATTAATGCAGCATTGTAAATCAAATATATGTCAATAAAACTTTTTTTTTAAAAAGAATCAAGGTCATCTAGGGAAGTTGTCCATAATGGGCACAGAGAAGAGTATAGAACTTAGTTGGGCCTCAGACAAAGGAATGTTCTAATGGTTCTCTGATCCTTTGATTTGGGATAAAAATCTTTTGTCATCATGGAAAGAGGATTCATTAAGACATTGTCTTAGACATTCGTGCTCTGAATATTTGTATTTGAGGAAGGAATACAAGCAAAACCTCTGTGGTCAAATTCACATGATAGAGAAAAACAGAAAGAGATTTTTTTTCCTGATGAAATAATATCCACCAAGTATAGTAGTGTGGTTCCCAAGGATGCAAGATGGAGGTGGACTGGAGTCTCTGCTTTTGCCCTTCTGTTACCAAAAGTTATTACTCTCTCTCCTTACTTAGTATTCTTTTTTAACAAAGGAATTCCAAACATGGGTGCATTTTATTTTTTTTATTTTTAATTGATTGATGATTGCTTTATGATTTTTGCAGAGCTCTTCTTCAATGTGTTTTATGCCCCTCCATTATGTAATCATAGGGAAAGTATTTATAGAGTCTGGTATAGCACCATGGAAATGCTAAGTTTCAAGCATCAGCTGTGTCAGTTGGAAAGAAGGTGTCATTTGCCTTGAAAAGAAAACTTTGAAAATGTATAGGCATTCTTCTATTTTTTTTCCATTTATTTTTATTAGTTGGAGACTAATTGCTTTTCAATATTGTAGTGGTTTTTGTCAAACATTGACATAAATCAGCCATGGATTTACATGCGTTCCATGTATTTACATGGATTTGCATTCCGTTCACCTCTCCCACCTCCCTCTCCACCCAATCCCTCTGGGTCTTCCCAGTGCACCAGGCCTGAGCACTTGTCTCATGCATCCAATGTGGGCTGATGATCTATTTCACCCTAGATAATATGCCTGTTTTGATGCTGTTCTCTCAAAACATCCCACCCTTGCCTTCTCTCACAGAGTCTAAAAGTCTGTTCTGTACATCTGTGTCTCTTTTGCTGTTTTGCATATATGGTTACCGTTACCATCTTTCTAAATTCCATATATATGTGTTAGTATACTGTAATGGTCTTTATCTTTCTGGCTTACTTCACTCTGTATAATGGGCGCCAGTTTCATCCATCTCATTAGAACTGATTCAAATGAATTCTTTTTAATGACTGAGTAATATTCCAAGGTGTATATGTACCACAGCTTCCTTATCCATTCGTCTGCTGGTGGGCATCTAGGTTGCTTCCATGTCCTGGCTATAATAAACAGTGCTGCGATGAACATTGGGGTGCATGTGTCTCTTTCAGATCTGGTTTCCTCGGTGTGTATGCCCAGGAGTGGGATTGCTGGGTCATATGGCAGTTCTATTTCCAGTTTTTTAAGAAGTCTCCACACTGTTCTCCATAACAGCTGTACTAGTTTGCATTCCCACCAACAGTCTAAGAGGGTTCCCTTTTCTCCACACCCTCTCCAGCATTTATTGCTTGTAGACTTTTGGATAGCAGCCATCCTGACTAGTGTGTAATGGTACCTCATTGTGATTTTGATTTGCATTTCTCTGATAATGAGTGATGTTGAGCATCTTTTCATGTGTTTGTTAGCCATCTGTATGTCTTCTTTGGAGAAATGTCTATTTAGTTCTTTGGCCAATTTTTTGATTGGATCATTTATCTTTCTGGAATTGAGTTTCAGGAGTTGCTTGTATATTTTTGAGATTAATCCTTTGTCTGTTGCTTCATTTGCTACTATTTTCTCCCATTCTGAAGGCTCTCTTTTCACCTTGCTTATAGTTTCCTTTGTTGTGCAAAAGCTTTTAAGTTTAATTAGGTCCCGTTTGTTTAGTTTTGCTTTTATTTCCAATATTCTGGGAGGTGGGTCATAGAGGATCCTGCTGTGATTTATGTCGGAGAGTGTTTTGCCTATGTTCTCCTCTAGGAGTTTTATAGTTTCTGGTCTTACATTTAGATCTTTAATCCATTTTGAGTTTATTTTTGTGTATGGTGTTAGAAAGTGTTCTAGTTTCATTCTTTTACAAGTGGTTGACCAGTTTTCCCAGCACCACTTGTTAAAGAGGTTGTCTTTTTTCCATTGTATATTCTTGCCTCCTTTGTCAAAGATAAGATGTCCATAGGTTCGTGAATTTATCTCTGGGCTTTCTATTCTGTTCCATTGATCTATATTTCTGTCTTTGTGCCAGTACCATACTGTCTTGATGACTGTGGCTTTGTAGTATAGTCTGAAGTCAGGCAGGTTGATTCCTCCAGTTCCATTCTTCTTTCTCAAGTTTACTTTGGCTATTCGAGGTTTTTTGTATTTACATACAAATTGTGAAATTATTTGTTCTAGTTTTGTGAAGAATACCATTGGTAGCTTGATAGGGATTGCATTGAATCTATAGATTGCTTTGGGTAGTATAGTCATTTTGACAATATTGATTCTTCCAATCCATGAACACGGTATATTTCTCCATCTGTTTGTGTCCTCTTTGATTTCTTTCACCAGTGTTTTGTAGTTTTCTATGTATAGGTCTTTTTTTTCTTAAGTAGATATACTCCTAAGTATTTTATTCTTTTTGTTGCAATGGTGAATGGGGGTAAGGTTCATAGCATTACAGGCTTACCTCAAGAAACAAGAAAAAAGTCAAATAAATAACCTAACTCTACACCGAAAGCAACTAGAGAAGGAAGAAATGAAGAACCCCAGGGTTAGTAGAAGGAAAGAAACCTTAAAAATTAGGGCAGAAATAAATGCAAAAGAAACTAAAGAGACCATAGCAAAAATCAACAAAGCTACAAGCTGGTTTTTTGAAAAAATAAACAAAATTGACAAACCATTAGCAAGACTTATTAAGAAGCAAAGGGAGACGAATCAAATTAACAAAATTAGAAATGAAAATGGAGAGATCACAACAGACAACACTGAAATACAAAGGATCATAAGAGACTACTACCAGCAGCTCTATGCCAATAAAATGGACAACTTGGAAGAAATGGACAAATTCTTAGAAAAGTATAACTTTCCAAAACTGAACCAGAAAGAAATAGAAGATCTTAACAGACCCATCGCAAGCATGGAAATCAAAACTGTAATCAGAAATCTTCCAGCAAACAAAAGCCCAGGACCAGATGGCTTCACAGCTGAATTCTACCAAAAATTTAGAGAAGAGCTAACACCTATCTTACTCAAACACTTCCAGAAAATTGCAAAAGAAGGTAAACTTCCAAACTCACTCTATGAGGCCACCATCACCCTAATTCCAAAACCAGACAAAGATGCCACAAGAAAAGAAAACTACAGGCCAATATCACTGATAAACATAGATGCAAAAATCCTTAACAAAATTCTAGCAAACAGAATCCAACAACATATTAAAAAAATCATACATCATGACCAAGTGGGCTTTATCCCAGGAATGCAAGGATTCTTTAATATCTGCAAATCAATCAATGTAATACACCCTATTAACAAATTGAAAGATAAAAACCATATGATTATCTCAATAGATGCAGAAAAAGCCTTTGACAAAATTCAACATCCATTTATGATTAAAACTCTCCAGAAAGCAGGAATAGAAGGAACATACCTCAGCATAATAAAAGCTATATATGACAAACCCACAGCAAGCATTACCCTTAATGGTGAAAAATTGAAAGCATTTCCCCTAAAATCCAGAACAAGACAAGGGTGCCCACTCTCACCACTACTATTCAACATAGTTTTGGAAGTTTTGGCCACAGCAATCAGAGCAGAAAAAGAAGTAAAAGGAATCCAGATAGGAAAAGAAGAAGTGAAACTCTCGCTGTTTGCAGATGACATGATCCTCTACATAGGAAACCCTAAAGACTCTGCCAGAAAATTACTAGAGCTGATCAACAAATATAGTAAAGTTGCAGGATATAAAATTTACACACAGAAATCCCTTGCATTCCTATACACTAACAATGAGAAAACAGAAAGAGAAATTAAGGCATTCTTTTAAAACCCGACTGAAGTACACTATCTTATTTCAGAGACTTAGGTTGTCTTTTGTGTTTCTAAAATCTTGTACCTCTGCATATATGAAAATAATGTGAAATCTTTACATTTACTAGGCTTCTCTGGTGACTCAGATGGTAAAGAATCCACCTGCAATGCTGGAGACCTGGGTTTGATCCCTCGGTCAGGAAGATCCCCTGGAGAAGGGAATGGCAACCCACTCCAGTCTTCTTGCCTGGAGAACTCCATGGACAGATGACCCTGGCAGGCTACAGTCCATGGAGTCACAAAGAGTCGGACAGAACTGAGTGATTAACACTTTACCCCTTTACAATATTGGTTTGATTTCTGCCATACATCAACATGAATTAGCCATAGATGTACACATGTCCCCTCCCTCTAAAACCTCCCTCCCACCTCCCACCCTTTCCCACCCCTCTAGGTTGTTACAGAGCCCTGGTCCTTTCTTAGTATTTTATTAATGATTTTTTTAAAACTTTTTTCAGTTGACGAAATGACTAGGTCTCACACTACCCATGGAACTTCCACAATCAAAAAAATGTGATGATCATTAATGAGACAAGTGCAATCTTAATCCCCAAACCTAATCGTCATTTCAATAAAGGTGAAGAGTGGCTGAATTTTGGTCTGTTGATAAACAGGGGAGCAGGTAAAAATTTCTGAAGTATTAGACAGCTCCAGAGTAGAGCAGATATTACATTTACAGAAGTCCTAAGGCTGCCCACACCTACCAGAGGCAGGTGATAAGCAGTCCTTTAGCCAGGCAGCACCCCGTTCAAGAAGCATCATATTTGGCCCACAGGGAAGACTCTTTTCTAGGGCTTCACTTAGCCTCCTTCTGGGTCACTTTCTTGAGCCTCAGACACAACACCAGTGGGCCCACACTCCTCCTTTTCTAAAACTTGACTCACTATCTAATTTGTGTGTGTCTAATTCCTTACTCTGTAAATGAATGAACGATCATAGTAGATCAAGATAGAGATGAGTTAAAAATTTCATATACTCCTTTGGGGTTTTTTAAGAGCAGTAATAGATTAAATCAGTTCACATTCTATGACTCTTCTTACTAAAATTCAAGACAGTTCTACTCTCTCATCCATGCCTACCTCTTCTTTGATATCTAGTTTTTCACTAATGAAATACAATAACTGGTATGGCATTCTCAAGGGCTATTTATAAAGCTCATGCATACAAATGAAAACTTCCAATCACCAGTTTTGGCTGTGACACATGATAAAGTAGAGGTGTTAGTGGAAGGCTTCAGCTGCTACTATGAACAGTTGCTCCCTTATTTCACAATGAAGGTCATGCCTTTCTTGAGAAAAACCCTCTCTGAGTGGACTTAACCACTAGCTTTATTCATTCCAACAACCTGAAAGGCAAGTACTGACAAAAAAAAAAAAAAAAACTTAGTCTAACCTGAAACCTGCTAACCTAGGGTACACTTCCACTAAAAATTAGAATCAAACCCTCTAAGAGTGAAAAGAAACTAAAACTGGAAACTCCAAATGTGTGCATGCTAAGTCACTTCAGTCATGTCCGACTCTTTGCAACCCAATGGACTATAGCCCACCAGGTTTCTCTGTGCATGGGATCCTCCAGGCAAGAATACTGGAATGGGTTGCCATGCCCTCCTCCAGGGGATCTTCCCAACTCAGGGGTCGAACCCACATCTCTCATGTCTCCTGCATTGGCAGGCAGATTCTTTACCACTAGCACCACCTGGGAAGCCTGGACTCCAAATGAACCTAACCTAATTCTTTACATAAACCTAATGGACTGAATCTTAGAGTTTCTGTATGGGTAAGAGATGATATAACATCAGTCATGCAGAAAACTAAGGGAATTCTACAATAGATAGATCCTGAGTTAAGAATGTTCTCTTAGTTCCCTGAAAGGATGTTTCTCTGAAAATCATAACCAGTACAAAGAATTAAATTCCCTGCCATAGAAACTGCTCCTATAGATCTCATATGTAAAAAGACAATGGGTTTTGAGTTTTTATCCCTTTCTCCTCACTCACATGGGCAAAAGGGATGGGAGATGAAAGTGTACTGTTCAAGAAATAGAATTCCTATCTTATTTATTAGCCACTTAGGAATAATCAGTGATCTGCATGATAACAGGCATGTCACTGATGGTTGGCTTCTGAAAGTATTACAAATAGGATATGTAACATTGCTTGATTGGCCAAAATGTAGTGTTAGGGGAATAGAGGGATGGACAGAAATTTGACAGATTTATTGACGATAAAAGCAGGGATGATAATTTAATGATATACATTATTATCATAATCATTTGTTCCTATGTTAAATGACTCCATGCTCCTGAGCTTTTGCACTTCCTGGATAATGCATTATTTTGTTCTCTTCTTTGAAGCTGATTCTCTTCTTTGAATGCATTATTTTGTTCTCAACTTTGAAGTGTTGCTTATTATAGTCATTAAAATGCTTACTTATAGTATTTTTCAAAGTATAATATTTATGCATTTCATACATGAATTTTTTGACCTTGGTAATTCATGAGTGTGCAGATGAGTATGGGTGTATCCATGCATATGTATGTGTGCCCATTTGTCCTTACATACAAATTTTTGCACTTCCTGAAATTCAGCTTTATTTCTATTAGTTGAGGCTAGAGAGTAATTCAATTCTGGTGAAACGCAATTCTATTGTCACCTTGGTGATATCTATTAGAGAGAATTTTGATGTTGGTGTGGGAGTTTTTGTGACTTAATAGTAGCCAGTGTTTTACATCACTTTATAATCTTTCAATTTACTTTCAAATATTTTACTCAAACCAAAAGGTATTGAAATAATATAACAGAAATATATGAATATCTTCCTTGATTTAAGAAGTGATATATTACCAAAAGATAGATACTCCTTGCTGAAATCTCTTTGATCAAAATTCACACCCTTCTATAGGTAATCAGCGCCTAGGATTTGGTGGACTTCTTTGTTGTTTTATTATGTATGTATGTTTGATTGAGTATGTAATGTTTTAAACTTTATACAAGACCATCTGCCTGCCTCCTGAGAAATCTGTATGCAGGTCAAGAAGCAACACTTAGAACTGGACATGGAACAACAGACTGGTTCCAAATCAGGAAAGGAATACATCAAGGCTGTATATTGTCACCCTGCTTATTTAACTTATATGCAGAGTACATTATGCAAAGTGCTGGACTGGATGAAGCACAAGCTGGAATCCAAATTGCTGGGAAAAATATCAGTAACCTCAGATACGCAGATAATACCACCCTCATGGCAGAAAGTGAAGAAGAACTAAAGAGCCTCTTGATGAAAGTGAAAGAGGAGAGTGGAAAAGCTGGCTTAAAACTCAACATTCAGAAAACTAAGATCATGGCATCTGGTCCCATCACTTCATGGCAGATAGATGGGGAAACAATGGAAACAGTGAGAGACTTTGTTTTGGGGGGCTCAAAAATCACTGCAGATGGTGACTGCAGCCATGAAATTAAAAGATGCTTGCTCCTTGGAAGAAAAGCTGTGACCAACCTAGACAGCATATTAAAAAGCAGAGATGTTTGCTGATAAAGGTCTATCTAGTCCAAGCTGTGGTTTTTCCAGTCATCATGTATGGATGTGAGAGTTGGACTATAAAAAAAGCTGAGCACCAAAGAATTGATGCTTTTGAATTGTGGTGTTGGAGAAGACTCTTGAGAGTCCCTTGGACTACAAGGAGGTCCAACCAGTCCATCCTAAAGGAGATCAGTCCTGAATATTCATTGGAAGGACTGATGTTGAAGCTGAAACTCCAATACTTTGGTCACCTGATGTGAAGAACTGACTCATTGGAAAAGACCCTGATGCTGGGAAAGATTGAAGGTGGGAGGAGAAGGGAACGACAGAGGATGAGATGGTTGGATGGCATCACCAACTCGATGAACGTGAGTTTGAGCAAACTCCAGGAGTTGGTGATGGACAGGGAAGCCTGGTGTGCTGCAGTCCATAGGGTTGCAAAAGAGTCAGGCACGGCTAAGCAACTGAACTGAACTGAACTGAAACTTTATACAAATTGCACACTTTGTCCTTCTGAAACTTGCTGTCTTCATTCAGTATGAAACTTAGATCTTCATCAGTGTGGATACATGTAGCTCTGGGCCCATGGGTTTTTCATTGCTCCATATTATTCTATGGGATAGATAAACAATAATTGAAACATTGTCTTAATGATTTACATTTAAGTTCTTCTCATTTTTGCTATGAAGAAGTTGCTACCAATAGTAGTGTTGTGTCTACAAGTGCGTGTGTGAGAGTTTATCGAGCACATAGACCTAAGAGTAGAATGTCTCAGTAATAGGATAGACATGAAATTGATAGTATTGCCAAGTTGATTTCTAAATTTTTATACAGATTTATACTCCTAGCATCAGTGTATTCTGACCATAAGTAGTATGAACAGGTTTTAATTTTCATTTACTTGATTACCAGTGAATTTGAGAAAACTTTTTACATGCACATATATTTGCTTGCAGCTTATAAGTTGTGCCTAAGTTATTTTTGTTTAATTTTTATTTATTTATTGTGGCTGTGCTGGGTCTTTGTCTCTTTGCACAGGCTTTCTCTAGTTGAGGCAAGTGGGTGCTACTCTCTACTTGCCATGCAAAGGTTTCTCTTTGTGGTGGCTTCTCTTGTTGCAGAGCATGGGCTCTAGTAGTTGGGGTACATGGGGTTAGTTGCTTCATGGCATGTGGAATCTTCCTGGACCAGAGATCGAACACATGACCCCTGCATTGGCAAGGGAAGTCCCTGCCTGTCTGTTGTTGTTTAGTCACTCAGTCGTGTCCGACCTTTATGACCCCATGGACTGCAGCACACCAGGCTTCTCTGTCCTTCACCACCTCCTGGAGCTTACTCAGACTCATGTCCATCAAGTCGATGGTGCCATCCAACCATCTTGTCCTCTGTTGTCCTCTTCTCCTCCTGCCTTCTATCTTTCCTAGCATCAGGGTCTTTTCCAATGAGTCGGCTCTTCACATCAGGTGGCCAAAGCATTAGAGTTTCAGCATCAGTCCTTCCAATGAATATTCAGGGTTGATTTCCTTTAGGATTGACTGGTTTCATCTCCTTGCAGTCCAAGGCACTCTCAAGAGTTTTCTCTGACACCACACTTCGAAAGCATCAACTCTTCGGCGCTCAACCTTCTTTATGGTCCAACTCTCACATCCATACATGATGACTGGAAAAACCACAGCTTGGACTAGATGGACCTATGTCATCAAAGTAATGTCTCTGCTTTTTAATATGCTATCTAGATTTGTCATAGCTTTTCTTCCAAGAAGCAAATATCTTTTAATTTCATGGCTGCAGTCACCATCCACAGTGATTTTGGAGCCCAAGAAAATAAAGTCTTTAACTATTTCCATTGTTTCCCCATCTATTTGCCATGAAGTGATGGGACCAGATGCCATTTTCTTAGTTTTTTTAATGTTGAGTTTTAAGCCAGCTTTTTCACTCTCTTCTTTCAACTAAGTTTGAGGGTAGAACAAAACCCCATAGGCAAAATGTGGTGGTTGGCTGCTGCTGTGGGACAGGCAGAATACCTGCCCATGACTGGATCCTTCTCTAAAAGAAAGTGAAAGCCATCTGCCATGGGAATGGTGAAGTGAGGCAGAGGCAGAGGAGGATATATATTAGTATATATCCTCTTAACAGCAATCTGATAGAAAGTTTCCCTAGGATGATACCCTTGATGCTATTGGAACTATTAGTCTTATCTTTCAAGTATTACATGACATATAATATGGATTCAATAAATATACTCTCAGAAAATGAGGTTGCTTAGTAAAGGAAAGACAAATTTGGACTCTGACATCAACACAATTGTGTAATTCAGTTAGCTCCTTGCAAAATTATTTTAAATGGTTATGCGGTGGGAAGACAAATAATTGAGTTGATCTTTTACTTTTCACCTGTGTGTATCATAGCTATAAATACTGAGGCCTGGAAGGCTGGGCTTAATTAATAGCAACCTACTCTGACGCAAATTAAAAACAAGTGAATTTTCAGTGTTTGGCTTTCTGACCAAAAGAAAAAAGAGAACTAGGTTCAATAACATGACCTGGTTTCCATTTCAAGATCACTAGGAATATAGGAAGATGAAATTTTATGTATGAAATAAAGTATTGCTTGCTGATGAAGTGGAAAGAGATTAAAAACCTTTTACTTATCTCAAACATTGTATATTATTGGATCTAAGATAATAGGACTTGTTAGACATGCTGTTGGTTTAATAAGAGCTTTATAGAGTTTCTTTTTAGGGGAAAGAAATGCTATAAGAAATGTACATGTAGATTATAAGTCCCAGTCCAATTGTGGAAGGAAAACAAGTATGAAACTTAGGATGAAAGAAGTACAGTGGGGGCTTTAGGAATTCTTACCACTATTTACACTGTATACATAATTTTTGTACTTGAAAAGCAAAATGTGTATGTAATAAGTAAATGTATGGGCTTCCCGGATAGCTCAGCTGGTACAGAATCCGCCTGCAATGCAGGAGACCCTGGTTTGATTCCTGAGTTGGGAAGATGCCCTGGAGAAGGAATAGGCTACCCACTCCAGTATTCATGGGCTTCCCTGGTGGCTCAGATGGTAAAGAATCCGCCTGCAATGCGGGAGACCTGAGTTCAATCCCTGGGTTGGGAAGATCCCCTGGAAGAAGGCACGGCAACCCACTCCAGTGTTCTTGCCTGGAGAATCCCCATGGACAGAGGAGCTTGGCAGGCTACAGTCCACGGGGTCATAAAGAGTCAGAGATGACTGGGCGACTAAGCACAGCATTCCTACCTAACCACTTAGCTCTTCTAAGAGGACAGAGGAAAAGGAAATGGGAGAGAATGCGTAAAGATAGTAATTCCTAACTCTGTTAACTTGAGCGAAATCTAATTAAGTAATGTATAAAGTGCTCAGCTCTAAGGGTGGAAAAGAGTATTCACTCAAGAAAGGTAAGCTGCAGAAGATTTTTTAAGAAAAATAAAGATAGCTTCTCATAAAAGTAATACGCTACTTACAATGTTCCGTGAGGTTACTTGAGGACCTCTTCCCATACCACCCCTTAATTCACTGTCTCTGGGCATTTGGGGATACGTAGACCACACAATCCAGCCTATTAGAAATGTGTGTGAAGTTAAGAGTAAGTAAGTTTTGAAGTTGGTCTGAATATCTTTCTTATGAGCAAAGAGAAGTGGTATTGGTACTTTGATCACTCAGAGACATTTTTATAACTTATTTTTTGTTCTTGGCTATGTTCCTGATAGGTGACAACTTGAGAACTGAAAAAATGAGAAAATTTCTTTCTTTCTTATAAATGTCAGTAGACTCTTAATAGCTTATTTTCCAAAAATAAGCATTAATCTGGAAAAGAACTGGAGGGAGATTTTTCTCTGCCCAATAAGCCAAGAAGAGAATATATTAATACTCTTTTATAAAATCAAAGAAATAGTAACTATTAAGCATCCAAGTTGTTACTGTGTATGGCCTCAAAATTTATATTCACAGTAACATGATATGATACACATAACAACTCAGCAGTAATCTACGAGAGCAAAAGAATGATTGCACATCAAGGTTTGAATCTCAGGATACCCTTACAACCTCAAAATATCTTTTCCAATAAATAAAATATGTTTATATTTTAAATTAATTTATTTTTTAATTGAAGGATAACTGCTTTACAGACTTGTGTTGGTTTCTGCCAAACATAAACATGAATGAATCAGCCATAGGTATATACATGTCCCCTCCCTCTTGAGCCTCCCTCCCACCTCCCACCCTATCCCACCCCTCTAGGTTGTCACAGAGCCCTGGTTTGAGTTCCCTGAGCCATACAGCAAATTGCCATCCAATAAATAAAATATTTGTAAATGACACCTAGGTCATATAGGTAGTTTTAAAAGACTGTATAAACCATGATTTAGCCAGAACTTAATACTGGATTACTTCAGATGTTAGGAGGAAGAAGAAAATGCTCTTTAACTTTAGAACATACTTGACTCTTTATGAATCTTATATTGCCTTTTTTCTCCTCTCTTAAGCATATCTGTATTTTCATGTTGTTCCAAACCTCCATCCCTTCCCAGTTAAAGCTCTGACTCTCTAAGTCATTCAATGAAACTGAGATAATAGTAAAACAGTCTGATTGAACTAATTCACACTAACGTGAAAATGGCTTCTTAATCCTTCCAAAGGAATTTGAATTATTAAAATATAGCTTTGATAAGCTAATTGAATTTTCAGTATTAGTATTTTAGGCACATTAGTCAAGTAGAAAATTCAGTTAATATTTGGTGAGATATTTGGAATGATGGGAAATGACTTAGATATCATCACTGCCTTAGGAATTGCTGTCCATAATCTCTTCTCTCCCAATAAAAGAGATGTTAAAATTTCTCCAGTAATATCTACTTCCCATAATAATAATAGATATATCTAGAGAGGGCTTTTTAAATGGTCATGGTCATATATTTATATCAAAGTAGTATATGAGGGCTTCTTTCAGAAGATAAAAATAAACACTTTTGAAATGTTTGTGTTTTGTCTTTACCTTTTGAAATTAGTCTTTTGGGCTTTGTTTTGTATCTTCCTGATGGAGTTTATGGGAAGAAATAGTTAGTAGATTCTGAAAAGAAAACACTTTGCCCTTTATGCTCCCTCTCATTCTGACTCCACCAATAAATAAAGAAAAAAATAGGAAGGGAAGGATAAAAGAAGCAAAGACAACCCACGTATCGGAAGTAATTATTCATCCTAGATCCTGACATAGAAGGAAAGCTTTAGAAAGAGGCTTGTCTCTATGTCTTGCAGTAAAAGTGAATATTAGCATGAAAGGATGTTATCTGAAAAAGCAGCACAAGATTTAGCCAGAACTTAATACTGGATTACTTAAAGCTAAAAGGAAATAGAATCAAGTTTCGTGTGATCATAAAAATATACTGGACACAATTACAAAGCTGGTCTTCTAGTCAATGAATACCTGATTCTTGAAATAAATGGTTTTAGAGACAGCAATGTAAGGCGTATCTTGACATGATGGTTATGAAATCTAAATTGTATTATTGATTCATAGTCCAGTGAGTCCATGCTTACTTTGTACTTGATGACAGGACAACCTGTTCTTTGACAAAACGGTGACATGTGTCCTAAGCCTTTTCTAAGTCCTGCTGGAGGTCACTGATCCAGAAGAAATAGAAAATGATTCTGGCTCATCTTTTAAAGATTTCTTTGTTTCATCTTAGCATTCTCATTGATTGAATCTCATTACTATGCCTGCACTGATATCTCGTAAACCATGCCTGTCTTCCTCTTTCTCTTTTCTGGCCTGTTTGGCTCAGAACCTTCTTTGAATGAGGCTGAGTTGAAAGAGAAGTTTGGGTTTCTACTTCACTTTTGTTTTCACTTCTCAAGGATCAGAATTTTCCCAAAACACCATTTATTTTTTAAAGGAGAAACATCCTTCAGGAGTTGTTCCATTCTTAAAACTGATGGCAACAATCTGACGTTAAGCACAGCTTCAGTCAGAGAATTCCATTAATGAATGAGGTGCTTAATTTGTTCATTCATTTGTTCACAAAGATTTATTAAGCCCCTACATATGCCAAGTACTAGATTAATTGCTAGACAGAAAGCAGTGGGCAAGAGAGACAGTCTCACATCTTAGGAGCCTTAGCATAGAGACAGAAAGACAGAGCTTGAACAATAATTAGGAGATTGAGGATGTTATTTTTTTCCTTCTTCTTTTTAAAATTGAAGTATTGAAAAACACATTTCTCAGTTTATTTTCCATTATAGGTTATTATAAGATATTGAGTATATTTCCCTGTGCTAAGCAGTAGGTCCTTGTTTTTTTATCTATTTTATATATACTTGTGTTTATCTGTTAATCCCAAACTCCTAATTTATCCCTCCTTCCCTTACCCCTTAGGTAACCATAAGGATGTTATAAAGTGAAAAGTGCATGTATCATCAGAGTGTACATAGTAAAGGCCTTTTTGAAGAATGCATTTAAGCAGAAACCAGAAGGATCAGTAAAAATGGCAAATGCTAAAAGTGTGGAGGGGTTATGCAGAAAGAACAGCTTATTATGAATACTTTGAGGTAAAAGAGAATATGACCCATTTGTGTGCGTAGTCTCTTAGTCGTGTCCGATTCTTTGTGACCCCAGGGACTGTAGCCCACCAGAGGTTCCTCTTTCTATGGTATTCTCCAGGCAAGAGAATTTCCTTCTCCAGCGTATCTTCCCGACCCAGAGATTGAACCTGCCTCTGCTACATTGGCAGGGGGATTCTTCACCACTGAGCCACAGGAGACGCCCATACAACTCTTACCATTATCTAATTCCAGAACTCCAGAAAGAATCTCTGTACCTGTTAGCAATCACTGTCCATCCCTGTCTCCCCCCAACCCAGGGCAACCACTAATCTAGTTTCTGTCTCTGTGACTTTGCTAATTCTGAACATTTAATATAAATGAATCATATAATGTATGGCCTTTTGTATCTGACTGCTTTCACTTAGCATAATGCTTCAAGATTCATCCATGTTGTAGCACAGATCAGTACTCCATTCCTTTTTATTGCCAAGGAATATTGCATTGTGTGGAAATGCCACATTTTGTTTATGCATTCCTCAGTTGATGGACATGTGGGTTTTTTTCACTTTTTGATGATTATGAATAATGCTTCTATAAACATTTTGTGCATAAAGTTTTGTGTGAACACATTTTTAAATTTTTTTTAATATATTCTTAGGAGTACAATTGTTGGGTCATATGATAACTCTACATTTAACATTTTAAGAAAATTGCCTAGAAGGATGGTACTGATGAACCTACTTGCAGGGCAGCAGTGGAGACGCAGACATAGAGAACAGACTGGCGGACATGAGGCAGAGGAAGGAGAGGGTGGGCCGCATGAAGAAAGTAGCGTGGAAACATACACTACCAGGTGTAAAGCAGATCGCCAGTGGGAGTTTGCTGTATGGCTCAGGAAACGCAAGCCAGAGCTTTGTGATGACCTAGAGGGATGGGATGGAGTGGGAGGAGGCAAAGAGGCTTACCAGGGAGGGGGCATAAGTATACTTACGGTTGATACATGCGGATGTATGGCAGAAACCAACACAATATTGTAAAGCAATTATCCTTCAATTAAAAATAAATACATTTCGAAAAGGAAAACTGCCAAACTGTTTCCACAGCAGCTGCACCATTTGACCTGTGTGTAGGTATGTGTACATGCATAAGGGAAGGAGAAATGGAGGGAGAGAAATACTTATATCAGGTACGTGACTGTGGCCAAAAAGAAAAGCAATGGCATTCGAGTCAGAATAGCACGATAAAACCCCAAAGATGAAACAATTGTATTTTGCCCTGAAGGACATAGAAATTGTTTGGTATTGCTGAAGCAAAAAATTGCAAGGCAGGAGGTCAGAGGATTTAGAGATTTAAGACAAGCAAGATTGTTACCACCTGTTATGTCACCTTGGGCAATTCAGGTAACATCTCTGAGCTCTGGTTTATTCATCTGAAAAGTGGGATTAACGTTTCTTATCCTGTCAGCTTCCCAGGATTATAAGAATCAAATGGCAAAGAGGCTACAAAAGTGCTCATAAGATTGAGGCTGTAGTAATAGCAGAAAGCTATTAATAGCTCCAACATAAGCATAACAAGGTTGATATCCAGGCGCAGCCTCAGTGTAGCTCATATAGTTTTGATCTCCAACAAGGTCATAAATTCCTCCTGTTTTTAACTTCCTAAGTGAAAAACACTGATACACACCAACCATACTTCAAAAAGCAATTCGTGCTGCATGTCCTTCTGACAGTGGGTAAGCATCAGAAATAATTATTTATCAATTTACATCAACTTTACAATCTGTTGAATCATTCTTTTGTGAAGAACTAATATGTAATTTTTCTGCCTCGGTTGCTCCACAGTACTTCATTTAGTATTAAATGCAGCAGCACTCTAATAAGCGAACCCCAAATCTCAGAGGTTTAATACAGTAATCATTTATTATTTGTTTACATGATAACACAAGATGCTCAGGCTTCCCTGATGGCTTAGACAGTAAAGAATCTGACTGCAATTCAGGAAACCTGGGTTTGATCCCTGGGTAGGGAAGATCCCCTGGAGGAGGGCATGGCAACTCACTCCAGTATTCTTGCCTGGAGAATCCCATGGACAGAGGAACCTGGTGGGTACAGTCCATGGGGTTGCAAAGAGTCAGACATGACTGGGCGACTCTCTCTCTCTCTCTCTCTCTCTCTCTCTCTCTCTCTCTCTCTCTCTCTCTCTCACACACACACACACACACACACACAGAAGATGGCCAACCAGGGTATGCGAAAATGGGGAACATGCGAGAAGGCTCTGTTCCCTTTCAGTCATTCTGGGATTTAGGATATAGTTCTTTCTTGCTGGTAGCTTCCAATATCATAAGAAAAATGAGGAGTAACAATAAATAATGTCAAATAAGTATATAAGCCACCACATGATGTTGGGGTCTGGGAGACTGCAATGGAAGGAGCGGGTCCAAGGCTTGGAGTGGTCTGTGATGAATTCTTGTCTAAAGATGAATGACTTAACATAGTGGAGAGGTAGTCCACGAAGGAGACATGAGATGAGCAAAATTTTGGAGGTGGAAGAAGTTAAAGTGATTTCAAATGAGACAAACATTTTTCAATTTTTAGAAGTCTGCCATAGTTGTGCAAGACGTTAACATTAGGGGAAGCTGGGTAAAGTATATACAGGAATCCTCTGTACTAATTTGCAACTCTTATGTAAATATAAAATATTTTAAAAGTTTTAAATAATTGTGTGTGTATGGGGGGGGGGGTTCTGTGTGCCTGTGAGGAATGCCATGAAGGACACAATTAGGAAGGGGGAAATAGGAGAATCATAGTTGTCCTGTTACAACTGAGGCAATTGACACAAAGAACAACTGTGTGTCCAAAGTTATATCGCCACTTAGAAGCAAAACTGTGACTACCCCACTCTACTATTTCTTGCATAGAATAAAACAAACTTGAAAATGAGCTTGAAAAATGGGAGAGATCCATGAATAGAGAGTATTTGCAACCAAATACAATGTCAGTAAATTTGTGCTCATTGTGGCTTCAGACTGTACAAGTTAAGTCATGGGAAGCAAACTTCAAAAATGATGGATGTCAAATTTAACAAATTAAGAATTAAAATATGCTCTTCCTCATAAATAACCTACACGATGATTTTCTTCACCATATGTGACTAATGTTCTGATTTTAATCAGCAGCATATTGCATAGCGAATGCTTACCTGTGACCTGGCCCATTAACATTAATTGGTAAACATGGCTGTATTTTTAGAATGTAATTGCAACATTTATTAATGAAGTCATGGAACAGTCTCTTATAGTTTCATGTCTGCCAATGGGAATTTCATAAGGGCATTGGATAATATTATTACAAGGTCCAGGGTGGAGCTCTGACATTGCATTCTAAATTAAGTTATTTTCATAGTTTCTTGAAAGCAGATGGGGATGATAGACATTGGGAAAAGTTACTGTAAATATGCAGCAAGGAAAAATATGTGTGTACATATATATATATTTATGTATTTAAAATTATGCATATATACTATGTATTTAATCTGTAGATTTATTCATCCTTTGTTTGAATCAATTCAGTTCAGTTCAGTCATTCAGTCATGTCCAACTCTTTGTGACCCCATGGACTGCAGCATGCCAGGCTTCCCTGTCCATCACCAGCTCCCAGAGTTTACTCAAACTCATGTCCATTGAGTCAGTGATGCCATCCAACCATCTCATCCTCTGTCATCCCCTTTTCCTCCTGCCTTCAATCTTTCCCAACATCGGGGTCTTTTCCAATGAGTCAGTTCTTTACGTCAGGTGGCCAAATTATTGGAGTTTCAGCTTCAGCATCAGTCCTTCCATTGTATATCCAGGACCGATCTCTTTTAGGATGGACTGGTTGGATCTCCTTGCAGTCCAAGGGACTCTCAAGAGTCTTCTCCAACACCACAGTTCAAAAGCATCAATTCTTTGGCCCTCAGCTTTCTTTATGGTCCAAATCTCACGTACATACATGACTACTGGGAAAACCATAGCTTTGACTAGATGGACCTTTTTTGGCAAAGTAACATCTCTGCTTTTTAATATGCTACCTAGGTTGGTCACAGCTTTTCTTCCATGGAGCAATTGTCTTTTAATTTCATGGCCACAGTCACCAGCTGCAGTGATTTTGGAGCCCCCCAAACTAAACTCTCTCACTGTTTCCACTGTTTCCCCATCTATTTGCCATGAAGTTATGGCAATGATCTTCATTTTGTGAACGTTGAGTTTTAAGTCAACTTTTGAATAGTCATTAAAAATGTTAACAATAATAATTTATTTTATATATTTATATAATAACTATCACATATAGAACTTTTTATATGCCAGTTTAAGTTACTACAGTTTAAGCCATTCAGATGCATCAACTCATAACATACAGGGAATGCTTGATATACAAGGAATCCCCCTATAGATGACCTCATTCCCAGTGCACAGGACCCTACACAAGACCATTAGATGACCACTTGCCATGGAAAGAAAGCCACCGAGGAATAAATGGTAAATTTTCTCCAGATTCATGTCTTAGAAGAATAAAAAATATAGGTAACGTCTTCCCAGGTGGCACAGTAGTAAAGAATCCACCTGCCAATGCAGGAGATGCAAGAGACTTGGGTTCTATCTCTGCATCAGGAAGATCCCCTGGAGGAGGAAATGACAACCCAGTTCAGGATTCTTGCCTGGAAAATTCCATGGACAGAGGAGCCTGGTGAGCTACTGTCCATGGGATCAGCAAAGAGTGGAACATGATTGAGTGACTAACACACCCACGCACCCACCCACACACACAGGGGAGTTTAGGAGGCCTGATTAGGATGAAACTCATAGCTTATTGTGCTCCTACGTGTCCCTTCCCATCCCTGCATCCCCTGCAGTCACACATACCACATCCCTGTATAAATCTCCTTGCCCTCCAAAGTTGCCTAAATGTTTCTCTTCAGCTGTGTATACTTGAAGATTTGCCAGTAAGAAATTTACCTGTAATAGCAAGAATTCTCTTAAAAAATACTTCCCCAGCCTAAGATATTAGAGTACTAATCAAATAAAAATTCCTGTGGATTCATTCAAGCGAAATTATCCTTCTTCCTATTTGGTAGAAGAATGTTTGCTAGAGGGGATAAGTCCCATAAACAAGGCAGTAAAAGGAAATAATGAGTGAGTGAGAGTGATGGGGAGTAAGACGTCTTAGCATACAACAGAACATTACTCGGCCATGAAAAAAAAAAACCAAAATAATGCCATATGCAGCAACACAGATGGACCTAGGGATTGAGGTACTGAATGAAGTGAGGCAGACAGAAAAAGACAAATTTCATATGATATCACTTGTATGTGTACTCTAAAGAAATGGTACAGATGAACTTATTAACAAAACAGAAATAGAGTCACAGATGTAGAAAACAAATTCATGGTTATAGGGGGGTAAGGGGGATAGGAGATTCGGATTGACATATACACACTCATATATATAAAATAAATAACCAGCAAGAATCTACTGTATAGCACAGGGAACTCTACTTACTACTCTGTAATGATTTATATGAAAAAAAGAATCTAAAAAAGAGTGGATATATATATATATATATGTATGTATAACTGATTCACTTTACTGTACACTTGAAATTAACACAAAATTGTAAATCAACTATATCCCAATAAAAAAATTTTTAATAAATAAAAAATTTGAAATCAGATAAAAGTAAGATAAATACAAAAAAAAAAAAATAGGCTTCTCAAGAAAGACCTCACCAAGATGAGACTTATAGTTGGTAGAGAGCAAGCCTGGTGCATACTGGGGAAAAAGAGTTTTCAGGCAGAGAATAAGACAGGAGTTGATTTAGTGTACAGGTAAGTTAGTCTGTGGCAAGCAATGACAAGAATCTTCTAGGAGAGGCTTGTGGTTCTACCAAAGTAGCAACGCATAGGTGGAAGTGGCTGTATTTGTTGAAGGATCAGATGTGAGGTGTGAGAGAAAGAAGAATCACCAATAACACCAAGATGGTTGACCTGAGAAACCAGAACCATTACGTGACTAATACCTGAGATGTGGTAAGAGAGGGTATTGGGGAAAAGATCAGGAGCCCAGTTGTGTACATGTAGAGTTTGAGATGTCAGTTATTCAAGGGGAAACTGAGATAAGAGTGGAATAGGAGAGCAACAGTAACTATAAAATTATGTGTAATCTTAAAAACCTGCAGGATTATCAGGATATCCTGAGGAAAGTTGTTTTTCCTTATATATTATCAAACCAGTGGAATATGAGCATTTGGAGATCATGTATGACAGTCTTGAATAGGGTACTAAAGATGAGCTGAAAGCTTCACTAAGGCAAGGCAAGAAAGTGAAGATAGATAAGCATCAGGGACAAACTTCAACCATTTTTAATATTGCTCTGAAAGAAAAAAAAATTAACCCCTGTCTTGCATGTTCCCTCTACACGCCATGGACTCCTGTGCTACCCCACTTTCCAGAATTCATGCTAATGCCACTAGCTTCTGGGGCTCCCTCATCTCCCAGGAAACCAGTACTTTTTTTTGTAAAATTATTTCTATGGATGATTTCAAATGATGCCCACTTCACTTGCAAATACCACACTGCCTGGATTTTAAAAGTAAAATCATCCCTGACTAGGTGATTCAGTTCACATCTCAAATTGTCTGGGCTCCTTTACTTGCAGTTTTCTCCTCATAGAGCTGCCGGTCATCCTTAGAGGGCATGTGCGTGCTGCTAACAGAAAGGTGACAGGACTTCCCCATCTGGCTTTAGAGGTTAGGCTGTCATTCGCAGCAACTCCCCACCTTCTGGGAATAGAATGCTCTGCCATTGCTAGATTTAGTGACAGCTCAGAGTCCTACACCGCCGCCGCCGCCCCCCCCCCCCCCGCACCGTACTGTCTCCAAAATTCTTCTTTTCCATTAATGAATTAATTAGAATTTTGTTTGGGAAGAATGTTGTGACACCTCTTGATGTTGTGACACCTCTTGAGATAATTGGAGACGTCCTGGGGAGTTGCAGAGCCAGAGTCAGAAATCACTTCTCTGAGCTCTTTTCATGTGAAAACAGAGGAAACTGACACAAGAAAACTAGGCAACTGGGGAAAAAAGGGGTCTCTAACCCAGAAGCTGAGTGAAAGGACAGATACTTAATGATACAGAATGATCAACCCAGTTCTGATGATCAGCTGAACAAGCTGAGATGGAGGTTCTGGTCTCAGAGTTGCATGTGGGCTGAACACATAGACACAGGATCCAAGAAATATGCAGTTGCCTTGCCCTGAATATGTAAGTGCTAAGAAGGCACAGTAGGAAAGCCCCCGATTTTCCGGTAGAGATGATGGAAGGATCGTTATTATCAACCTAGTGCTGCTTCACTTCTTCTCAAATGGAAATATGGATCTCCATTATTCATGGCAGTCTATCAGAGCTTAGATTTCACTCCCCACACCTCCAGTCCAGCACCAGCCAGAACCCCATACAGAATGAATAATTGCTAAACTGGAACATGATTTGCAAAGTTGTAGACTTTTATTTTGATGGCTTCTGGCAAATGTCAAAAATGTTAACAATTTAGATTGTTTTGAGGGTTTTCTTTTGCTCTGACCTCCACCTTGTACTTGGTCTACCAGATTTTCAGTCTAGGCCAAAAATCGAATAACATAAGTCATGCAGTGAAGCTAATTTTTATACTAAGGGAGAAGGGAAAGGGTGCCATGATTTAAACTCAGCGTTAGCCCCCAAAGTCATTCATTAGATATAAAATCCATGAGTTAACATAATCAGAAGCTCAGCTCACTTCTAATGCTGGCAAAACTCCCACTTCCTGCCCTGTTTCCCTCTGCTATTCATACCTTTAGGCTGGGAGCTAAAGGACTGGCTATTCATACCTTTAGCCTGGGAGCTGGTTAAATGAAAGAAGAGGCTGAATCATGTTGCATAGTCATCAAAGAACATCTAAAAGGAGATAAGAACTCATAAAATAATAATTTCACAGTTGAAAAAAAATTTTAGTGTCCTCCAATCCAACCCCCTTATTTTACAAATGAGAAAGTAAAGTTGAGAGAGGCAGAGAGACTTGTCTAAGATATAAAAGCTGGTACACTGTTGGTGGGAATGCAAACTAGTACAGCCACTATGGAGAACAGTGTGGAGATTTCTTAAAAAACTGGAAATAGAACTGCCATATGACCCAGCAATACCACTTCTGGGCATACACACTGAGGAATCCAGATCTGAAAGAGACACGTGCACCCCAATGTTCATCCCAGCACTGTTTATAATAGCCAGGACATGGAAGCAGCCTAGATGCCCATCAGCAGACGAATGGATAAGGAAGCTGTGGTACATATACACCATGAAATATTACTCAGCCATTAAAAAGAATTCATTTGAATCAGTTCTGATGAGATGGATGAAACTGGAGCCCATTATACAGAGTGAAGTAAGCCAGAAAGATAAAGATCATTACAGTATACTAACACATATATATGGAATTTAGAAAGATGGTAATGATAACCCTATATGCAAAACAGAAAAAGAGACCCAAAAGTACAGAACAGACTTTTGGACTCTGTGGGAGAAGGCGAGGGTGGGATGTTTCGAGAGAACAGCATCGAAACATGTATATTAAGTAGGGTGAAGCAGATCACCAGCCCAGGTTGGGTACATGGGACAGGTGCTCGGCCTGGTGCACTGGGAAGACCCAGAGGGATCGGGTGGAGAGGGAGGTGGGAGGGGGGATCGGGATGGGGAATACATGTAAATCCATGGCTGATTTATGTCAATGTATGACAAAAACCACTGCAGTGTTGTAAAGTAATTAGCCTCCAACTAATAAAAATAAATGAAAAAAAAAGCAGAAAAAAAAAGCTGGTTAGATGGAATACCACTAAGCAATAGAAAGGAAGGAACTATTGATATCTGCAACAAGGTGGATGGATCTCCAGGGAATTATACTGAGTGAAAGAAGTCAATCTTCAAAGGTTATATACTATATAATTTCATGTATAGGACTTTTTCAAATAACAAAATTATAGAGCTGAAGAAGAGATTAGTGGTTGTCAGGAGATGAGGGCAGTAAGTAGGTATTGCTATAAAAGGTCATGGGGAAATCCTTGTGGTGATGGAAATGTTCTGTAGTTTGACTGCATCATTATTGTCAGCATCCTTATGATATTGTACTATAGTTTTACAAGATTTTATTAGTGGTAGAAACTGGGTGAAGGGTATATAAAGGATATGTGAGATTTCTCTGTGTTATTTCTTAAAAGTGCTTGTGAAAAATGCAGTTATTTCCAAAATTAAAATTTTAATTTAAAAAAGCACAGTTCAAAGCAGCACTGCTACACTTAGAACCATTCATGAAAATGTTTCCTGAATCTTGGGATTAGGTGATAATTGCAATATTGTATAGGTTTGTCAGTCTTCTCCAACTATATACTTAATACCTGGGCACTTATGGTATGCAAATTATATTTCAGTAAAAACAGAAATACAACTATGCAGCATGATTGTTGCTCCAACATTTGAACTTGAAAGGAAAGCTGGACAAATCTTTCATGAAAAGATATTTTCCTCTGACTTGTCTTTTTATTCAGGACCAGTAGATATCCTATTTGCATACTACCACCATGTCTTTAAAAAAGAAAAGGCAAATCAGAGACAGACCAGGGACTGCAGCATGACTCTTCATAGAGAGTGCCCATTCTAGGGCTAGGATGAGATATCTCAACAATGGCCTCAATTCATGAGTTACACTCTACAGGGTTACAGATTCTGAGTAAAAGGATGGTGAAGTGGCCCAGGGATTAAAAAAAAACAAACAAAAAAAACAGGATGATGCAATGTAAATATAAGGCCAGATGTGAGTAACTAGCTACACAAATAGACTTTTTGGTGGGTCTGAAGTTTGAGACTGCTAAGAGGGCAATTTGCAAGTGAAATTGACTTGAGAAAATCACCTTCACTTCAGCCAGGCTTGCCACTATGTTAGTTGCCATTACCAATTATTTGCACCAATGCCTTGGGTAGACATGTGGTCAGAGACACTAGAATAGTCAGGAGAATGAGAATAGAGAGCTTTGAAAGGACCTGAGGGAGTTTTACCTCACTCAGGTGATCTTGCCGGGGGTCTGGAAGCCACGGAAGATTGCCCCTTTGCCTGGACAGCTGCTGGATCCCTGGTTCTATATGTTTACATGTTGCCATCTGTAGGCAATGTCTCCGTTTCCCCCTGCACCTCACATCACTACCTCTTCATGACAATTGTGCCAGAATCACTGTTGCAGTTCAAACAAAAAGGTGCTGGTAGGGTGATCAATTCATTTTGGTTTGCCTAGCACTGGTGCAGTTTTAGTATTGAGTATTCTATGTCCAGAAAGCCTGTGTAATCCTAGGCATTTCAGGGACAGCGGGTTACCCTAGGAGTTGGTCAAGGCTGAAGGTCACCAGAGAAAGTTGCTTGTCACTAAAAGGTTTCCCACCATGTCATTTAAGCTGATGAACTCACCCCAGTCCAGGCTTAGAAACTTGATTTTTATTCCCCACACTGAAAGTAGATCCATCTCATGGGAAGACTCACATCCTTTATTGAAACTGACACAAAAATCCAAATACCACTGGAAAACTGACCTGGCAGATCAGGGCATTCTCTCCTCATAGGGAAGCTTCATGCAAAGACAAATGATTGACAGAAATTTTTTCAGGTGAGCAGGGAATCAGAAGAAGGGGCCTAAACTTTATGATCCATGACAGATTATGCTGAAAGAGAAAAGGGCTGGAGTTCAGGGACAGAACCGCGTACCCAAGGACACACACACACGCACATGTACCCCAACTGAAAGAAAAGTTTCACTGAACAGTTCTCACCTTTGCAACACATGATACCTTCAGATTTTTTCTATTTTGTTCTATTCTATTTGATTTTTTTAATCTTGGTAGTTTTAAACTATCTGAGAAGCACTATGATGGTGGGCTTCCCCACTGGCTCAATGGATAAAGAATCCTTATGATCAGACCTGACATTCATATGATTGTAGCCTTCCTCCAAACAGGTTAAGTAACAATGGATTGGGTTTCTGCCACTTAAATGGCGCTCACTTTCCCACTCAGCCTCCAGGTAAGCTCAAGTCACTGTGACTGAACTCGTGTGACAGACTCTGCTATCTGACATTTCAGATGCAAGGTTCCCCCCTAGTTTTACCCCTGTACATTCTCTGTGTGTGATTGTGTGTATGTGTGTGTTATTAGATTAATGCTCATTGAAACACATTCCTTCTAGCTTCCTGGGGAGCATCTCACTCTTGCCCCCAAGGCACATCCTACAATAGAGTACTCATTTTCTAGAACTTGACAATTAACAAAATACATTGCTATATGATATTACTTGTGGTGGTTTAATCGCTAAGTCATGTCTGACTCTTGTGACACCTTGGACTGTAACCCACCAGGCTCCTCTGTCCACGGGATTCTCTGGGTAAGAATAATGGATTGGGTTGCCTTTTCCTTCTCTAGGGAATCCTCCTAACCTGGGAATCAAACCTGGGTCTCCTGCATTGCAGGCAGATTTCTTATCAACTGAGCTACGAGGGAAGTGCATATGTTATTACTTGAGTATTCATGAAATGGATAAATCAAGTATTACTGGCTGCAAATTTTACATATATAGAAACTAAGGCTTAAAGAGAGTGAGTGATTTTCCCAAAGAGCATAGCTAATGATAGACATTCTCTCTCCACTCATAGGATCAGTGCTAAGATCTCAGGCAGAAGACTTGATAAGACTTTGTATTATTTCACCTCCCAGTGGATGTCCTGGCACCCACTTCTGTACACCCTCTTCACCTTTCTCAAAGGAATATACCCTTGTATATCACAACCTTGTTCTGAGGAGGGACCAGAGGAGAAGCCAACATGTATGTATTCTTCATGTTCCAGACTCTTCTTCCATGTCTGTCATCCTCTTTGTTGCTCTACCTTTGATCTCCTCTATTTGCCCCCTCTCTCCCACTTCATCATCTGGTACACTGCCTCAATTCTCTCCCACTTCCCCTCATAGATCTCTTTCTTTCTATTTTTTAAAATTCATTCTCATCAATCTGCTTTATTTATGGAACCATGGTCAGGAGCAGCACTTTCTGGTTCCAAAGATGGTTCAAGCTTACCACAGACCATCGTTGATTTATAATTTATGTGTCAAGGGCCACATGGAATTAGCATGTCCCAGAAATAAGAAATGCTGGGCTTAATAATGGCCAGTCACAATGGCAAGCAAACCATTTTGTAAGTTATCCTGACATAACGCTCTCCCTCACCCATACTCTCGTCTGTGATACCTGGTTATATTCACTGCTTTCCAAGTTTGTTTTGCTCTGGACCTTCAGATTTCTAGTTTTATCCATCAGTAGGGCCTCCCCTGGGGAGAGTTTGTTACTGCCCATTCCACCACCACTTCCAGGAGGTTAAAAAAAAAAAAATCCCTGATATTCACCTCCTATGGTTAACTGAATACTTCCTAGAGAATTTAATTTTTGAAAATTCTTCTCTGCTTACCACCCTGGCTTTATAGTACCACAGTGTGCCGCCAGTTAACTTCAGGAGAAAGAAGAAATCTACAAATGAATCGTAGCTTTAGTATATAAAATCAGAGGGCATTCTCAGAAGAGAAGAACGGTGTCATCAAATCAAATTGTATTAATAGTTTGTGACTTCAAATTGGTTAGGAACCACTGTTTCAGGGAACTGTTACTATAGCATTTGCAGACTAAGGAATGTTGCATGGTGAATTTGAACATATATTCATAATAATTAATGATAAAATTTAAAACTATATATGTGGAAATACATAGCTGAGTACTAATATATATGGAGTTCTTTTGAGGAGTGAGAAACTTTATCGTGTGCACATTTACGTTGTTAAGGGATTGATTGATAATGTTTTTAGTGCCCAAAGCAGAAAAAAAAAATGTACCCCAAAGCTCTTACACACTAGCAAAGTAATGCTGAAAATTCTCCAAGCAAGGCTTCAACAGTATGTGAACCGAGAGCTTCCAGGTGTTCAAGCTGGATTTAGAAAAGGCAGAGGAACCAGAGATCAAATTGCCAACATCTCCTGGATCATAGAAAAAGCAAGAGAGTTCCACAAAAACATCTATTTCTGCTTTATTGGCTACACCAAAGCCTTTGACTGTGTGGATCATAACAAACTGTGGAAAATTCTTAAAGAGATGGAAATACCAGACCACTTTACCTGCCTCCTGAGAAATCTGTGTGCAAGTCAACAAGTAACAGAACTGGACATGGAACAACAGACTGGTTCCAAATTGGGAAAGGAGCACGTCAAGGCTGTATATTGTCACCCTGCTTATTTAACTTATATGCAGGGTACATCATGTGAAATGCTGGACTGGATGAAGCACAAGCTGGAATCAAGATTGCCGGGAGAAATACCAGTAACCTCAGATCTGCAGATGACACCACCTTTATGGCGGAAAGTGAAGAGGAAATGAAGAGCCTCTTGATGGAAGTGAAAGAGGAGAGTGAAAAAGTTGACTTAAAGCTCAACATTCAGAAAACTAAGATCATGGTATACAGTGCCATCACTTCATGGCAAATAGATGGGGAAACAGTGGAAACAGTGACAGACTTTATTTTCTTGGGCTCCAAAATCACTACAGATGGTGACTGCAGACATGCAATTAAAAGACCCTTGCTCCTTGGAAGAAAAGCACTTTCATGCTATGGCCCCGGGTTCATTCCCTGCTTGGGGAACTAAGATCAGGCAAGCCATGCAGTGTTGCCAAGACAAAAGAAAAACATTGATGATAAAACCCAATTTGAGAACTACTGTAAATGAATGAGTTAATATATTTGTGACCCCTGGCATATATAAGATGCTCAGTAAATGGAAGTTATGATTCTTTTCCTCTGTGGAAGAAAAAGGTTTATAAAAAAAATTTTCATTCACCTCTTAAAATAGTAAAAGATAAGATAGTAATCATCCTACTTCCTGCAGTCTTCAGTCTTTTTTTCCCCCTCTATTCTGTTCAAGCCAAACCTACTTGGCTTCTTTAATTTTTCTCATACAGTTTACATCCTTGCTAACATTTGGGGGTATACTGGCTCCTGATTTTGGTAAAGCAGAAGTGAATAGTTTATAGAAGATTCATCCTGGACTGCCACTAAATAAAGTGTAAAGTTAGGCAAGCCTCTTTAATTCTTTAATCCTCTTATCTATTAAATAAAAAGTGGATAATTGTAGAGAGGAGTAAAATGGGAAAGTATGTAAAAGTGATTTGTTTAACACCAATGGCTCTCTAACAGTTAGTAAGAATTGATATGATATTACCATTGATTTAATAGAATTTTCAACTCTAGAAATGTATTCATAGCTATAGTAATGCTTTCTTAAAATACTGTTCACAAACCTTATTTGCCTGGTAGTCCTCTTTCATAAAAATATATAATAATCATGTAAACCTCCTTTGGACATTTTAAAAATCACTTAGGCTCTTTTCCTGTAAGAGGCAGAGAAATAGTTTTAAGTAAAAATGTGCACATAGGCTTTATTTAAGATCATTATACTGTTAAATAATTTAATAGAAAGTTTAATTGAAAAAAGTAATAGTCATAATTCATAAAGACAAATTTTACTTTTTTTCATTTAAGGATGATACAAGCATTTGATTTATTTTAAATACATTCTTAAAAATGTATAATTTATATATATAATTCAGAAATTATATAAATATTTGATTTGGTGATTGAAGAGACAAACCATGGATTAATATTGAACAATGCATTATGGTATTTAAAATTGTTAAGAATCATTTAAATGGCGTGATATTTAGAATACTTGCATTTTGTATTTAAATACTCAATTGGCTTCTTTGGATAATTTGAAGATTTGTAGCTAAGGACATCAAGTAGAGGTAGCCATTGCTTTTTACAGTTGTAAATGTGCAAATAATACCTGGCAGGTGTGGAGGGTCTTCATTTTCAATGAATGAAAAGTGACAGTTATGCAATCTTCACCACTTAATTTTTCACACTGTCTTTGAGAGTCCTAGAGTAATCTTCATGTGCAAATTGTGAATTTGGACCAAATAGATGCAGCTCATGGCTCTGACGGAGGTCATCTTTAGGCTTACCCACAGAACTGTTGTCCTTTCTATGCTCTTCACAAACCAGTTTTCAACATCAGCATGCTTTATAAATCCCGCCTTACCCATCAGTCCTTTATTACCAACTTAAATTAGCTTAATGGTATTTGACTCAGGATGGACTGCAGCACGTGACTCCCCATCCCTCATTTCCCTGTCTCCCATCTGCTCTTCTTATTCTGTTTCCTTGGATGGAAATTCTTTCACTTGATGGTTTTGTTGTCTCCCTTTCATCACTGACTTTTGTTAAATGTGTAGAAATTTGGGCTTCAAGACTTAACTTTGTTATCAAGATCTCTTCATAGACAAGAGATGCTATAGTGACTTATATTTTCTGTGCATTTAAAGTAAGACGAGTGGATGGACAGCTGAACTGCCAGGCACTGAACCTCACCAGTTTGTCCCCCATGATTGATTTTCCTGTCCCTCTCAGGGGTGCACTTTATTCTTTCATTCAAGCTGCCACAAGAGACTGATAGACCTTCCACTTTGCTAGTGTGTGGCTCAGTTCATGCAGGAATATCTCTGACTACTCGTGCTGTTGCCTTACATTAAGGAACACGCAGGAGTCAGCCCCTTTCTGCACCCAGGATCATGAACACATAGGAAGATTTCTTACCATTGTTCTCTCCTTTGGATATGGGCCTCTCTTCCAAGTATTTGGGTCTGCCATTTCCTTTTTCAGTATAATTCTCTTGGTTTTCCACA
The DNA here is from genome assembly GCF_963930625.1 of Muntiacus reevesi. Lineage (NCBI taxonomy): Eukaryota > Metazoa > Chordata > Mammalia > Artiodactyla > Cervidae > Muntiacus > Muntiacus reevesi. Next base: position 12,217,087 of record NC_089271.1, on the reverse strand, counting down.
TTTCAGAGCTTTCTCAGAGTTTCTGATTTGCCGATGTTCTTTTTGTTTGTTTGTTTTGTGATTGACTTTGCATTCATTAATTTTTCTTATCTTTTCTATCATTTCTAGTGGTTTTATTAAGGAGGGGGATGCTATGTGTTCAGTGCAGAATTCTGAAACAGAATTAATCATTACTTTTTTCCCACTAGGTTTATTACATTTTATTTATATTATATAATATTTAATAGCGTATAATAACTGATATGAAAGTAAGAGTCAATAGAAAATGTTTTACAGAAGAAGTCTATCTGTTCCATCAAAAGAGGCATATTAATCATTTCTTCAAATGTCAATATATCACAAGAAGTCATTCCCCTTTCAGGTCACAAGCTAATGCTTCTGCTAACAAATTAATGTAATGAGTTAATGCTACCAGTACAGTAAGAACTACTTAATTGTCATAATTAATTGAAGCTAAACATAATCATTGCATAATCAAGCAAGGTACATTTCTAGATGTTGTTTCATTGCTTTTTCATGGTGGTTTCTCATTCCCTGAATTTAATGATAAAACTGAGCAATTCACAGGGTGACTCTCAGCACTTAGTTCCAATTAGTCAAATTTAAATTCTGTCATGAGTCATGCGCCTTGTTTCTTTAGTTATATTTCTCCAGTATGATCTAGAACTCAGGGATATGTACCCGTTAATTAAGAAAATCATATTTAATTGCCAAAATATGCTTCTCAATGATTTTAATCTTGATCATTATTATAAAATATTTGGTGAATACAAATCAGTATGTGTATCATGTAAAATATTAATAAAATAAGCTCCTGTGTACCAATCACCAAGCTAAGAAATGTAACATATCCAGACTTTGAAGCCTTTTATTTGTCCTATCTTGACTCCTCTCTTATTCCTCCAGGGTAGTCATTATCCAGATTTAGCATTTGTATTGTTATGTTGTTTCTCTTTAAGATTTTTGCAGCAGATGTGGACATATTAATACATATGCATTCTAAAAATTCAAAGAGTTAAACTGGTTTTTAAACTTCCTATAAATGGTATTCCTCTGCCATTTGCTTTTTTATTCAGTATTGTTTCTATGATTAATCCATGTTGATAAGTTTAGTACTAGGTTGTTAATTTTCCCTGCTGCGGGGAGTTCCGTTCTATTATTATTCCAAAATGTTCTTAACCTTTCTCCTAAAACAGGCATTTATATTATTTTTAGTGTTGTTGCTGTTGTTGATTTTTGCTTTTTTTGTGTTTTTTTCCCTGTTATAAAATGTAGCTAAAAACATTTTTGTTTATGTTTCCTATGTGCACATGGAAGAGATTCTCTAGGGTAATAGCAAGAAGTAGAATATCTGGGTTGTAGGTTACACTATGTTAAAAATTACTGAATAGTGCCAAATTTTCTCAAAGTACTTATTTATAATTCTAGTAGGCATCTATAAGATTTCCTCTCACACATATGCACACTCCTTGGTATTGTCAGACTTTAAAATGTTTTGCCTGTCTTAGTAAGCTTGAGCTACCATAACAGAATACCATAGACTGGGTGGCTTAAGCAACAAAAACTTGTTTTCTCATAATTCTAGAGCCTGAACCTATGTCAGGTTACCAGCATAGTTGGGTTCTAATAAAGGCACTCTTCCTGGCTTACGTCTTCCCACTCTGTCCTCACTAGGCAGAGAGAGGAGGGAGAAAGAGAGAGAGAATGCTCTTCATGTATTTTCTTATAAGAACACTGCATGCTTAGTCGTTGAGCCGTGTCCTGACTCTTGTGACCCCATGGACTGTAGCCTGCCAGGCTCCTCTGTTCATGGGATTCTCCAGGCAGGAATACTGGAGTGGGTTGTCATTTCCTCCTCCAGGGGATCTTCCCGACCCAGGGATCAAACCCACATCTTCTGCATTGCAGGCAGATTCTTTACCTGCTGAGCCATTTGGGAAGCCCCATAACACTAATCCTGTGGAATTAGGGTCCCACCCTTATGATGTCATTTAATCTTAATCTTATTTACTTCCTTACTCTGAATACAGTCACACTGTGTGACATCAGTGTATACATTCTGGGGAAGACAGTTCAGTCTATAGCACTGGTGAACTGTAAAGACATCTCATTGTAGTTTTCCTTAAAATTTCCCCAATATATAATGAGATCAAGCATGTTTTTCTAAGTTTATTGGTCACTGAGGTTTCTTCTTTCTGTAAATGTCCTTTGATCATACTTCCTTAGTTTGCTTATCTTTTTATGGACTTATATAGAATTTTCCTGGAGGAGGAAATGGCAACCCATTCCAGTATTCTTGCCTGGGAAATCCCATGGACAGAGGGGCTGGATGCCATGATCTTGGTTTTCTGAATGTTGAGCTTTAAGCCAGTTCCTTCACACTCCTCTTTCACCCTTATCAAGAGGTTCTTTAATTCCTCTTTGCTTTCTGCCAGTAGAGTGGTATTATCAGCATATCTGAGGTTGTTGATATTTCTCCCAGCAATCTTGATTGCAGCTTGTGATTCATGCAGTCCAACATTTCACATAATGTACTCTGCATTTAAGTTAAATAAATAAGGTGACAGTACACAATCTTGTCGTACCCCTTTCCCAATTTAGAACCAGTCTGTTGTTCCATGTCTGGTTCTAACTGTTGCTTCTTGACCTGCATACAGATTTCTCAGGAGGCAGGTAAGGTGGTCTGGTATTCCCATGTCTTTCAGAATTTTCCACAGTTTGTTATGATTCACAGTCAAAGGCTTTAGTGTAGCCAGTGAAGCAGAAGTAGGTGGTTATTTCTGCAATTCCCTTACTTTTCCTATGATTCAATGGATGTTGGCAACTTGATCTCTGGTTCCCCTGCCTTTTCTAAATCCAGCTTGTACATTTGGAAGTTCTCAGTTCATGTACTTTTGAAGCCTAGTTTGAACGATTTTGAGTATTACCTTCCTAGCTTGTGAAATGAGAGCAATTTTACAGTAGTTTGAACGTTCTTTGACACTGCCTTTCTTTGGGATTGGAATGAAAACTGACCTTTTCTAGTGCTATGATCATTGCTGAGTTTTCCAAATTTTCTGGCATATTGAGTGCCTTTTGGGTAGTATTTTGCATGTTTAAAACTCAGCTTACTTATCTGAGAAATGAGAATGTAAAACAAACCCCAGTGTTTCAGTCTAGCATTATATGAATCTTATTAGGAGAACTAGTAAAGAGAAGGACTAAGAGGGTCATGAAATTTTGAAATATCTTCTGACTTAACTTTCTTACAATAACAAATAACCTTCATTTATAGTAATTTATAGGAATAAACTTTTTTTCCTTGCCCACAAGTCATTAGTTATGGGTTTGAGATGGCTGCTATAGCTATGATCAGCTCTGCACCTTTTGCAACTGTACCCTGGAAACTCTTCCTGTGAAATATTGTCCCAAAGCACTACTTCCTAACCTAACAGTCTTTCACATAAATTGTCGATAAAATTTAAAATTGTAATTGCAGTGTATTTGTTCTGCTTAGAAGAGCAATATGTACTTAACAAAGGACATTTGGAATCCATAAAAAATAGGAAGATAATGCAAGTGATCCATAAATCCAGTAGCTGCATATAGCTAATGTTAATTTTTTGACTCTTTTTCTTTTAGTTTTCACCTTTGGGTCAAAATATATATATATATATATATATATATATATATATATATATAAGCTTTAATAAAGTCAGAATTATGTTGTGCAAGTCATTCTGTAATCTTATAACAAAACTTAACATATATTGTAATCATATATTTATTTGTCTTTATGAACTTTAAAAACAGGAATTTAAGTGGCTGCCTAATATCCCAGAATATACATGGTCCATGACTTAGTTAACCTTTTTTTCCATTATTAAAGTGTTTCCTTTGTTCTGCTACTATAAGTAAGGCTGCAATTCATGTTATTGTAAATAAATTAGAATATTGGACATTTATGACGTCTTCATGAAAAATTTCTGGAAGAGTAACATGAATTCTGGTCTTAGAGTGAATTTATGTCAAACATCACATAAACCTGACATCTTACTGTAATGGAGGATAAATATGCTTGTGGTTTAAGTCACATGACTGTGAGTTATCTAATTGTGGAAAATAAACCTAAGGGCAGGCCAGGTTTGATTGACTAGGGGTGAAGGGTTTGGTTGTAGGAGGTAGATAATGAAGTAATATAGGAAAGAGATCTTGCATTAAGAGAGTCCCATTTTTATTCCAGGCACTGTTTTGTTTCTGAGCTGTCTTTTCTGCCTTCCTGCTAGCATTAAATCCTCCTCTTGCCTTGGTCTTTGAATTACTATTTAGAGTATCTGACCAGCCAGTCACATATCCTTAATGGGCACACACTTACAACCTATCTTCCATGCACACACACAGCACATTTTAATTATTCTCATACATCTAAGCATCTGAAATATATCTTATGACAACCAATAGGGACCATATCATTTTACCTATGTAGGACTAGTTTTTACTATAAGTATTTGTTCTTAGTTAGAGTCAAAACTATATTTAGATCATATGTTATTTGCCTTTTAGAAAGTTTGATGACAAAGATACGGTGTTTCATACAGACACCGTATGTTTTAATAGCACTAGATCTTTAGGAAATGATTAAGTAGCAATCATAATTTAGGGCAATGCAGATGAGAAAGCCTTCTCTCAAGGTCAGATCCGCATAATGAGATAATTATTAGTAGAAAGGAGAGAATCCTGATTGGCATCAACTGGCCAGGTAGAATACATTTATTACAAAAATTTATTTGTTTATATATTTATTTATTTTTAATTTATCTTGTTAAAGTATAGTTGATTTATGGTGTTGAGTTAATTTCTGCTGTACAGCAAAGTGGTTCAGTAATACATACATACATATATATATATATATATATACACGTTCTTTTTCATATTCTTTTCCATTATTGCTTATCACACGATGTTGAATAGCCTGTGCTGTGCAGTAGAATCTTGTTTATCCATTCTATATATAATAGTCTGCATCCTCTAAACTCAAACTCCCAATCCATTCCTCCCCCAGCCTCTCCCCCTTGGCAACCATAAGTTTGTTCTCTATGCCTGTAAGTCTGTTTCTGTTTCATAGGTAAGTTTAATTGTGTCCTATTTTAGATTGCACATAGAAGTGATATCATATAGTATTTGTCTTGGCTGGCTTACCTCACCTAGTATGGCAGTCTCTAGGTCCATCCATGTTGCTGCAAAAGACATTATTTCATTCTTTTTAATGGCTGAGTAATATTCCATTGTACGCGTATACATGTCTATTTGTATGTATGTTTGCATATATATGTATATACACCACATCTTCTTTATCCATTCATCTGTCAATGGACATTTAGGTTGCTTCCATGTCTTGGCTATTGTAAATAGTGCTGCTATGAGCATAGGGGGTGCATGTATCTTTTTAAATTATAGTTTGTCTAGATAAATGCTCAAGAGTCGGATTGCTGAATCATATGATCATTTTAGATTTATCATCTTTCCATCCCATAAAACGAGCAGGAATACACACTGTAAAAAAAGGATCTGTGGAGAAATAGGAAATGGGAGGGGATGGCCTGGCTTGGTCAAAGACCAAGAGACCAAGAAGCCTCTGTCTTCTCCCTCCTCCCTCATTTTCCTCTCCCACTCTGGGAGACTTCTCATAAGAAGTCTGCATTTCAGGCAATTTTTCAAATCAGTGTTCACACTTACAGATTTTATACAGGATTCTCCCTTTAGACTCACAGAGAGATGGATAAAACTCCAGCCCAGCCTCTTATTCACTTTTTTAAATGCTCTGTACATTTGCAATAAGAGATTCTTGGGTAGAGAAATATATTATCCCAATTTTGAAATGTCTGGAATCAGAGAATGGGTAGCCTTTTCTTAGGTGTTTTGGTCCCATCAGGACATAGTTGCTTTTGAAGCTACTCAGAGAAAGAATGTCAGGAGAAACATTATAGAGGAAAACTACCGTGTCTAGTGTCCCTGGAAGTATTTACTGAGAGGACTTTCTTAAATTAAAAATCTGATGAACTAACTCATGTTTGGAGCTAGTTAGCAGAGCACAAGTGATATAGGAGCACAAATAGAAAAGTGACAAGGGTGACAACTACAGGTCAAATGTCACATGAAGATAGCATGGAGAACTTCTGAGAGATGCAAGGCAGGATGAACGGCTGCAAAAACCATTTAACTGTGCCCTGGAGAATCACGCAAACTGTTGACATGTTTGCAAGTTCCATGATATGAGCTAAAGTTTAAACACACTGTTACTTAGAAATGCAAAGAAAATATAGCTTTATTACATTTGTTTAAAGGTATGTGTATGTGGTCATATATATATGATTTTATATAGAAACGTGAAGGTGAATATGTATTAATATATGCTCTTTGTAGATCAAGGGTCAGCCAACTTTTTCTGTAGAGGGCCAGAGAGTAAATGTTTCCAGCTTCTGGACCCTATGATCTCTGTTGCAACTACTTAATTGTGCCCTTGTAGGTGAAAGCAGCTACAGATAATACATAAATGAATGAGCAGGACTGTTTCAATAAAACTTTATTTACAAAAGCAGATGGTGAACTGCCCACAGGCAGTTACCAAAGAAGAAGGGGGAGAAGGATAAATTAGGAATTTGGGATCAAGAGATATACACACTACTATATATGAAAAGGATAACAAACAAGGACTTAACTGTATATCATAGGGAACTATATTCAGTATCTTATAATAACCTACAATGTAAGAGAATGTTAAAAGAAAGAATATATATGTATATATAAACTGAATCACTTTGCTGTACATCTGAAACTAACACAACAATGTGAAACAACTATATTTCAACAGAAACTTTTAAAAATTAAAATAAATAAAATGATCTCTTGCTCTCACCCTTTCTTTTTCTCTCTCACACACATCCACACGTGAAATGTTCTAATACTCTCTGCTGCACTGCCTGTCATCCATCAGTCCCTGAAATCACCCACATGCTAAACTCAGTCTGCTGCTGAGGACAAATTTAAGAGTTTCATTTTTTAGCTGGAGAGATGTCCAATCTTTATAAAAGGAAGACTCTTCTTACAAACTTCCAGTTACATCTTATGTTATTTTTATCATCATGTTATATAGTATGTAAAAACATAATATATGACTAGGTCTCCTGTGTTGAGTTCTTTCTAAGAGCCAGGAATTCTTCAGTGACTAAGTTTGCTTTGTCTGCACAAAAATCTTACAATATCAAAACTATTATTATCTCTATTTTCTAAGAGACAGTTTTCAAACATAGGCACAATCATTGCAGATCTATGACCTTAACCAGTATTTTCCTCCTAAATGTTTATTCCTTTGAAACAAAGATAACAAGAAAACATAAAGACTGCATATGAACAAAACAGTAAAACCAAGAAAACTAAAACAACACACCCGTGTATACACACCATGCATGCATACTGATACATACGCATGTATATGTGTGTGTGTATGTGTGTGGAGAGAGAGACAAAAAGAGAAGGAGAGAGTCAGAGAGAGAGAGGAGGGAGAAAAGATTATGGCAGCTTGTCATTTTGTTGCAGGAAGGGGAACCCCTTCCAGGGCCCGAAAGTGGGCTCTTGTCTAACACTCGGAATTGAATTGTCTGAGGAAACACATGTGCTGACAAAGCAAGAGATTTTATTGGGAAAGGGTGCCCGGGCAGAGAGCAGTAGGTAAGGGAACCCAAGAGAACTGCTCTGCCACGTGGCTCGCAGCCTTGGGTTTTCTGGTGATGGGATTAGTTTCCAGGTTGTCTTTAGGCAATCATTCTGACTCAGAGTCCTTCCTAGTGGTTCATGCCTTGCTCGGCCAAGATGGATGCCAGTGAGAAGGATTCTGGGAGGTGGTTGGACACGTGGTGTCACCTTTTGACCTTTCCTGAACTCTCCCTGTTGATGGTGGCTTATTAGTTCCATGTTCCTTACCAGGACCTCCTGTCGTAAAACAGCTCATGCAACTGGTTACTATGGTGCCTGGCCAGGGTGGGTGGTCTCAGTCAATGTGCTTCCCCTAACAATTTCTGTATACCAATTTCCATGTTAGTCACTTCTGCTTGCAGTGACAAACAATCCCCCAGAACTTAATGGCTTACAATCAAAAACATTTATTTCCCACTCACGTTGCATGTGGGCAGCGACAAGTTAACTGTGGGTCAGTTGCATGGCCTGTGGCTTTGCTCAGCTCTTATTGGCTCTGCTTTGCTTCGCTTGTCTTCCTTATCCTAGGGCACGGGCTCAAGGAGCTCTTGAGGCCGGGTCTGCCCGTTTCTGGCCAAAAGAATGTGCAAAAGGCTAAGCCAAACCACACAACCATACTCAAAACTTTTGTTTGAACTTGGTTTACATCACATGACCTCTTATTCCATTGGTCAAACTAAGTTATGTGGCCAAGTCTAGAATCAGTGGGGCAGAAATGTCCTCTGAGAAGGAAGCAAAGGAATGAATAGTTGTGAACTGTATAATACAATACACCTCCTCTTTGCTCACCGCACAACAGGCCAGAGAATCCAAGAGACAAGGTGTTGAGGCTAGGAAGAGACTTGAATTGGGGGGTGGGCAGACCGAGAAGATGGGCAGGCTAGCGCCTCAAAATAAATATCTTATTGGAGTCTGAATGCCAGGTTCTTTTATAGATGGGGGCCACCAAGAATCAATGAGGAACTAAAGTCAAAAGGCAGAATAGAGAGGAAGATGCACTGAGGAAGTAAAGTGAAAGGATCTTCAGTCTTGCACAACATCTCCAAGGGAATTTTCCAGCCTTCAAAAGGGGTGTGTTATTCTCTCCTATTCACAGGTGAGCAGGGACAAACTATCTCTCCATAGGCTGAACAAAGGCACTTTAGTTTACAGTCAAGCAGAGGGGCAGAGCCATTCCAGGCAAGCCATTAAGTATGATTATAACAAAAGCAAGAAAAAGCAAGTCAAACAAACAGTTTCCAACATGGAGTCAGATTGGCTTCCTCCTTGCAACATCTTCATGTGTTTAAAGATTGCAAGGCAAAATTCTGTTATGAGCTACCCCACAGCTGACTTACCTTATGCTGTCATCACAATCCATGCTTATTGACTAAGAGAGCTAGTTCAGCCAGGACAAGTTTCTCTGAAATAAGTTTGCGTGCACTGCTTTTACCTTTTCATTTAATTGCAAAGATTTGTGTATTATCAGCATGCTAATTTGAAAGAACATTAAAGGATTGAAATATATATATATATATATGTTTTTTAATCTTGTCACTTTCTTGCTTCTGTATTAGCACAGTGTATTCTGCACAGGCTCCAGCTAGAGGGGTTCTTCAAATCAAAGGGATTTTAGGATGCATTCAGAGAATCATATACTTTTACATCCTTTTTTGTTACCTTAATTACTTTCCTATTTGCATTCCAAATGCTACTTTATTTGGAAATCCGATTCAAATTCAGATTATGGTCTCGGGTTAAAAAGGCGTTGCTAACCTGTGCTTATTGTTATAAATGGCCCTTGGAGAAATCTGAAGCTTCTGTTGTGTTACCTTAAAAATTTGAATGTTCCTTTTGATCCAGACAGAGGACAAGCTGCACTAGAATGCCTATTGCAGTAGGAAGCTGACATTCTAAAGAAGAATATGATTTTTGTAAAACTCATTTATTTGAGCATTACATCACCAGCACTGGCTCAATTTGATGTTAATGTTTAATTCAGAATGTCCATTTTGCTAAGCAAATGAGAAATCCTGCTGTTAACTTTTTGAGTAATTCAACTTTCTACAATGCATTTTCCTTTCATTGGAGCCTTTAAGGTATTTGACTTTAATCTATCCCACCCGCACCCCATTTTTTTCCTGTGTGGATCATTGGTTCCCAGGGGACATGGGACAACCTTCTGAAAGCATTTCTTTCTTTTATTGTGTCCCTGGCTATTCTTCATCAACTTCAAAACTTTAGTCTCAGTACATATGAACCCTCAGGAACACAAGACTAAATCAGAAAGGCCAAGCTGACAGTGAAGTAAGACTTAATTGGTACAAATGAAACTCTCATACTTTATTGTAGCTGGATATGTCTAGCCAGACAATGGAACAAGAAGTAATGGGGTTCAGGACATCCTACCTCAAAATATGGCACCTTGGCACATGTAATATTTTAAACTGGAGCAGTTTGAGAAATGGCAAGTACTGGAAGGACTCTCTGGACTTTCCCCTGAAACAGATTATAAAATCTTCACATGAAAGATACCCCTCTATATCCTGGAATGTGAAGTCGAGTGGTCCTTAGGAAACATCGCTATGAACAAAGCTGGTGGAGGTGATGGAATTCCAGTTGAGCTATTTCAAATCCTAAAAGATGATGCTGTGAAAGTGCTGCACTCAATATGCCAGCACATTTGGAAAACTCAGCAGTGACCACAGGACTGGAAAAGGTCCGTTTTCATTCCAATCCCTAAGAAAGGCAATGCCAAAGAATGCTCAAACTACCACACAATTGCACTCATCTCACACACTAGCAAAACAACGATCAAAATTCTCCAAACCAGACTTCAACAATATGTGAACCATGAACTTTGTTGTTCAAGCTGGTTTTAGAAAAGGCAGAGGAACCAGAGATCAAATTGCCAACATCCACTGTATCATCAAAAAAGCAAGAGAGTTCCAGAAAAACATCTATTTCTGCTTTATTGACTATGCCAAAACCTTTACCTATGTGGATCACAACAAACTGTGGAAAATTCTTCAAGAGATGGGAATACCAGACCACCTGACCTGCCTCTTGAGAAACCTGTATGCAGATCAGGAAGCAACAGTTAGAACTGAACATGGAACAACAGACTGGTTCCAAATAGGAAAATGAGTATGTCAAGGCTGTATATTGTCACCCTGCTTATTTAACTTATATACAGAGTACATCATGAGAAACACTGGGCTGGATGAAGCATAAGCTGGAATCAAGTTTGCTGGGAGAAATATCAATAACCTCAGATATGTAGATGACACCACTTTTATAGCAGAAAGTGAAGAAGAACTAAAGAGCCTCTTGATGAACTTGAAAGAGGAGAGTGAAAAAGTTGGCTTAAAACTCGGGTGGAGAGGGAGGTGGGAGGGGGGATCGGGATGGGGAATACGTGTAACTCAATGGCTGATTCGTGTCAATGTATGTCAAAACCCACTGAAATGTTGTGAAGTAATTGGCCTCCAACTAATAAAATAAAATTAAAAAAAAAAAAAAAAAAACTCAACATTCAGAAAACTAAGATCATGGCATCCGATCCCATCACTTCATGGCAAATAGATGGAGAAACGGTGGAAACAGTGGCTGACTTTATTTTGGGGGGCTCCAAAATCACTGCAGATGGTGACTGCAGCCATGAAATTAAAAGACGCTTACTCCTTGGAAGAAAATTTATGACCAACCTAGACAGCATAAAAAGCAGAGACATTACTTTGCCAACAAAGATCCATCTAGTCAAGGCTATGGTTTTTCCAGTAGTCACGTATCGATGTGAGAGTTGGACTATAAAGAAAGCTGAGTGCCAAAGAATTGATGGTTTTGAACTGTGGTGTTGGAGAAGACTCTTGAGAGACCCTTGGACTACAAGGAGATCCAACCAGTCCATCCTAAAGGAAATCAGTCCTGAGTGTTCATTGGAAGGACTGATATTAAAGCTGAAACTCCAACACTTTGGCCACCTGATGTGAAGAGACAGCTCATTTGAAAAGACACTGATGCTGGGCAAGATTGAAGGTGGGAGGAGAAGCGGATGACAGAGGATGAGATGGTTGGATGGCATCACCAACTCGATGGACATGAATTTGAGTAGACTTCGGGAGTTGGTGATGGACAGGGAGGCCTGGTGTGCTGCAGTCCATGTGGTCGCAACAAGTTGGACATGATTGAGAGACTGAATTGAACTGATACCTGAAGGAAAGGAACATCCATATCTCCATAGATGGAGGAACACCAAGAGGAATCTCAACACACAGGCCTTGTTGAGTTTCCCCGAGTTGACTACCCATAGCTTGTACCCTTTTGTCCTATTGTGTAGGACACAACTTTACATTCTTCATCAAGTCTATCAGAGAAACACTCAAATGTAACTTCTTCTTCAGGTCTTCATTTCCTTTTACAAGATTCCCATGTCATGTAAAACTCATATTAAATGCATTAGTATGCTTATTTAGTCTGTCTTTTATAACAGAGACATAACTGAGAACCTCAGATGGGTAGAGGAAAGCTATTTTTCCGCCCCTGTAGAGGAAATATGTCATCTGGTCATGTTCAATCTTTAATAAACAGGAAATTTGTCAAATTTCAATATCTTATTTGATTTATAAGTTTATAGTGGGAAATGAGGCTGGTACACTGAAGCAGCCAAAATGGCACCATCCTGTACCATTTTATACTGCATAACTGCTACTCAGATTTCATATGGAAAACAGTAGCAGCATCACCTCAGCAATAGTTAGAAATGCAGAATATTGGGACTGATTTCTGACCTTCTGAGTAAGAATCTGAATTTTTATTGGTTCCCAAGTGTATGTAGAACACTAAAGTTTGACAAGAGCATACCAGAAGATTTGGCACACCATTTCATCAGAATGTTGTTGCTGTTCAGTCAATCAGTCGTGAAGTTACACCTATATGCTGTGTGGTATGAAGCATGTCACAAATGCTATGTGTCTTGGTACTGTTCAGTTCAGTTCAGTTGCTCAGTCATGTCCAACTCTTTGTGACTCCATGGACTGCAGCACACCAGGCTTCCCTGTCCATCACCAGCTCCCAGAGCTTGCTCAAACTCATGTCCATTGAGTCGGTGATGCCATCCAACCATCTCACCCTCTGTCATCCCCTTCTCCTCCTGCCATCAATCTTTCCCAGCATCAGGGTCTTTTCTAATGAGTCAGCTCTTCTCATCAGGTGGCCAAAATATTGGAGCTTCAGCATCAGTCCTTCCAGTGAATATTCAGGGTTGATTTCCTTTCGGATGGACTGGTTGGATCTCCTTGCAACCCAAGGGACTCTCAAGAGTCTTCTCCAACACCACAGTTCAAAACCATCAATTCTTCAGCGCTAGCCTTCTTTATGGACCAACTCTCACATCCATACATGACTACTGGAAAAACCATAGCTTTAACTATGTGGACCTTTGTTGGCCAAGTAATGTCTCTGCTTTTTAATATGTTGTCTAGGTTGGTCATAGCTTTTCTTCTAAAGAGCAAGTATCTTTTCCAGACTATGAATAGACCAAGGGTGGAGTGTAATGATGGAGATCTATGTTCTTTGGTACAGAGTATTTCTGGTACCCAAACTCCTCTTCCACCACTGTCTCTCCCTTTGCTTATGTCCCAGTCCCATCCCACCTACTCTGGTCTGTAGCTTCCAAAGCCTTCCAGGTGCTTTGTCCATCCAAGGTGTTCCCAAAGCCCTCACCAAGACCAGGTCTCCAATCTAAGCTGTACAGTGGAATCATCATTAAAGCTTGGAAAGATTGATACCAGAGCCTAACCAAGAGAGATTCTAGATTAATTAATCTGCTAGAAGTTCTTATGTGCAATGCAAGTTGAGACCTTGTCCACTAGTCCTGCTCTTTAAGTCTCTTAGGAGACCCCTGGATTGATTTCCTATTCTCCACACTAAAAGGTGTATAGATGGTAATGATTTACTTGATAAATCCAAAGAGTGTTTGCATCTTTTTTTTTTTTTTTTTTTTTGAGTATTTGCATCTTGACTGGGGAACGACCTCAACCAAGAGATTAATCTCTAGTGGTTTTGAATTTCCTATTCCTCAGGGGGCTACTCCAGTCAAACAAAGAGATAGCTGCTATCTTCTATGGAGGCTGAGGGCTTACTGAGGATATTCAGAGTGTGTCTTGATATCTTCACATCAGGGTAAAGGATCACCATTGTTTTTAATGATAAGGAAGCAGGGTCTGTTCTCTCAGGCCCACGAATGAGGAGTTCCTGACTCCTTGGTACACTCTAGCTGCCTGGGTGGCAAATACCTATGTTGCTCCCCTCTTCCTAGAATGGTTAAGAAGATAGAGAAATAGAAAAGGTCAGGAATGATCAAACTTTGGTGATACTTATCATCTGTCTGTATGGCTCGTGACTTGGAAAAGAATGTGTGGAAGGGCCTCCTCTTCTCAGGAGAAATTCAATTCTATTCTGCTGCCAAAGAGGAACCAATGCCTTGTCTCTACTCTTCAGTGGATATTTGGTTTTTGCCTAACCAGTAGCTAGTCCATACTTTTGTCCCAGTTTTTTCCTATTATGGAGCAGCTGGGCTTTTTGAGTGGAATTATTCTCTGTGCCAGCTCTTATGGTTAGTCCTAATTGCCCTAAACCAAACATTTGTCCTTTTAATTGGTTTGGGGATGAATTGTAACCTAGCTCTAAGCCAGTCTTTAAGCACTCTCCTGGCCAGTTACCTAGTGTTGTGATCTGAATATTTGTGTCCCCTCCCCCCCCCCCAAATTCATATGCTGAAGTCCTACCCCTCATTGTGATGATATTTGGAGGTACGGCCTTTGTGAGGTAATTAGATTTAGAGTAGGTCTTGAGAGTGTTGTCTCCATAATGGGATTGGTGGTCTTATAAGTAGAGGAAGAGATATAAGAGCCCCTCTCACCACATGCACACCCCAGAGAAAGGCCATGTGAGCACACAGCAAGAAGGCAACCCAGGAAATGGACTCTCACCAAATACTGAATCTGTTGACACCTTGATCTTGGACTTTCCAGCCTCTAGAACTGTAAGAAAGAAATCTCTGTTGCTTACACCACCCAGTCTGGAGTATTTTGTTACAGCAGCCTAAGCTAAGGCAGCTAGTGACTGGTTACTACATAGATGGGTATGGCACAATAATAAATTGATGCAGTCAAAGCAAATGCAGGATGCTGTCTAGTAGTTGAAGAAAAGAAAGGAAAGCATATAGCTCTAGGTGCTTCTGGCATGTGCTCCTAGAACCGCCAGCAGTGGCAGCATGAAGAGTCAGAAAGAATCCTGCCAATGAACATGCCCTTTGTGTGACACTACAAATGATCTTATCATGTGAACTGATGTGAATCAGAATTTCTGTTACTTTGAAACTGAAAGCATCTTAACCGATACATATCTTGATCTGTACTAAATGTCCCCAGCTCTTACAATGGTGTGATTATCTCTTTGTGCCTCTAAGTTGAGAATAATGCTGATTTACCAAGAATACCCTCAAAACACTTGTTCTCAAATGTATCTGCACATTGGAATCACCCAGCAGTTTCAAAAGATATCAAAGCCTGTGTATCATCCCCCAGAGATTGTGATTTAATTATTTTAAGTATGATTGTGGTTTTGTGTATCTATCTGTCTTATTTGCTTGATTTTGGTGGTGAGAGGGCAAGTGGCAACTGAAAAGAAGTAGGAAACTTCGATATAACAAATAAGCAAACTTTAAATTTTAGCATTACCATGCCCAGGATGCTTCTTCTCCTAGCCGTGACCCCCAGGACTCTGGAAAAAGAGAAAGAAGAAATAATCCCAGTTGGTAAAATCTTGAGGGGATTCACTGACCTTTTGATACTCAGAAAACCAAGTCAGTGAATGATGCTGTTTCTGAGTTAATTTCTGAGAAGCAAATGTTCACAAAGATTTTATAGGTCCCAGTATGACAATATCTTCTCCAGTCTCTTCACTGTTCTCCATCTCTTTGCCCGTCACCATGACAACCCACATAGGTATTAGCCAAGAAACCTGGAAGGGACATTTTTAGTGTTTTACTTCATCTCTTTTCTTAGATATTTCACAGAATGATACATTTTTGAGAATGTCCTAGGATAGATGAATTAGAGATTTTCAAGCTCCAAAATTATAACAGATTATGGCAAGGGGC
The DNA here is from genome assembly GCF_963930625.1 of Muntiacus reevesi. Classification (NCBI taxonomy): domain Eukaryota; kingdom Metazoa; phylum Chordata; class Mammalia; order Artiodactyla; family Cervidae; genus Muntiacus; species Muntiacus reevesi. The sequence goes on along the minus strand of NC_089271.1, from coordinate 12,201,213 downwards.
ATATCCCTATTAGAGAGCCATTGAGGATGTATCAGTGGTACACCGTAACACATATTAGTTGCAATAAAAGGAAGGAAAAGGAAGGCAATCTCTATGCAAATATAGAACCACTTAACTTTAGTGAAGAAATGTTAGAGGCCTTATACAGATCTCAAGAAAAGGAGAGTCAAGACTGTTCTACCTAAATTCACTGGTATTTTGCTTTCATACCAGACTTCTATATGATTAATATAAAAATGCCTTTAGCATTAGGCCTCAGCAACCTTAACTTGCTAATGTTCTTTAACATCTAGTTATAGGGAAGTTGGGCTTCCCTGGTGGCTCAGAGAGTAAAGAATCCACCTGTAATGCAGGAGACCCTGGTTCGATCCCTGGGTTGGGAAGATCCCCTGGAGAAGGAAATGGCAACTCACTCCAGTATTCTTGCCTGGAGAAGTCCGTGGACTGAGGAAACTGGTGGGCTTCAGTCCATGGGGTCCTAAAAGAGTCACACAACTTAGCAGCTAACACTTTTTTTTTTAAATAAAGAAGTGTGCCTCAGAGTTGTTGTTTAGTCACTAAGTCATATCCAACTCTTTTGCAACCCCTAGCGCACAAGGCTCCTCTGTCTCTGGGGTTTCCCAGGCAAGAATACTGGAGTGGGTTGCCATTTCCTTCTCCAGAGGATCTTCCCAACCCAGGGATAGAGCCCAGGTCTCCTGCATTGCAGGCAGATTCTTTACCACTGAACCACCTGAGAAGGCTGTGCCTCAGTATACACATAGTAATTTTCTCTCCTCAGCAGCTTCATGATGTATCTATTAGCTACTACTGTTTAACAAACAATTCCAAAGCTCATTGGAATATGACAATAAACATTTATGCACAATCATAGGTCTAAGAATTGGCTGGAATGACTCTGGTTCAGGTTCTGGATTAGAAGTTCAGTTCCAGTGGCTCTGCTCCACATTCTTTTCATTTTTATGCTATGAGGAATGTGTCCTTCTAGTAACAATGATATAAATACAAGGAAGAAAAGCAAAAACATGTAGTTTCTATTATTGCTAAGACTTAGAACAAGTGCTCTATCACTTTCCTCCATGTTCCATTGACCAAAGCAAGTTGTATGACCTGAGCCCAACATCAATGAAGCAGAAAAATATACTCCACCCAGTGGTATGAAATTCAAAGTCACATGACAAGAGTGTGACATCAAGGAGAAACAAAGAATGGGAACAATAGTGTGGTCTATCACACACGATCAAGTCTGAACTCCAAACCAGAGGTTGCCATTTTTTTTCAGCAAAAATGGAGACAGTTAATATTTTAGGCTTTGTGGGCCATATGGTCTCCGTCACAACTATTCAACTCTGCCATTTGCCATCGTAGTGCAAAAACAGCCATAGATGATACATGAATGAATGAGCATGGCTATATTCCAATAAAACTTAATTTATTGACACAGAAATTTGAATTTTATGTCATTTTCATATGTTACAAAATATTCTTCTTTTCATTTTTTCCAACCATTTAGAAATACAGAAACCATTATGAATTCATAGGTTGCACAAAAATCAACAGTAGGCCAGACATGACCCATGAGCCATAGTTTTCCCCCCACCCCACCCCTCGATTGTCTGCTGCCTTTCAAGTCTCACCTGCCGTCTAACATTCCAATGACATGAAAACATAGTTTCCCAAACAATGCATTCAATATACTGACGTCTTAACCCTTGTGTGTATTCTTGCCAGCCCCCAGAATGTCCTTCCCCTCTCCCTTGTCTGTTTAGGAAACTTCTAGTCCTTCTTCTACTTCATTGAGTGTTTTCACATCTGCAGTGCCTTCCCAGATTCCCTGAGACTAAGGTGATTTATCTTCTATACCCTCACTGCATTATACACATGTGTTAGTCTGGGTAGATGAGCTGTTGTAGTATGCAGCACTGAAATTTAAATGGCTTAGCACAATAAATGTTTCTTTCTCACTCACGTAATGGAGCCATGGAATCAGTTAAGCATTTGAGCTCTACTCTGTTCAACCATTTAATGACTCAGTCTCCTGTCTTCATTTAATGACTCAGTCTCCTGTCTTGTGAATCGTTCCTGTTCTGCAGTCAAATGAAGAACAGAGTAAGGGCTGTCAGTGAGGGGTTGTATGGGCCAGGCTTGGAGCACATCCTCTCTGCTGGTGTTCCAGTGGTGAGGGCCCCATCCTTCGGCCACATGTAACAGTAGAGCGAGTTAGAGCGGACGTTGAATGAATGAATGAATGAGTTGTGAGTATAGGAAAATTTCATTCATTTGGCTCTTGGTAGATGACTAAAACACTAACACCAATTGAACTTGCTAAAAAGCAAGCAGGACTGAGTTATATCCACTTCAAGTAAATTTCATGTTCTCTTTTCCTCTGTGTTTTTACAGTTGTTGTAGATTTTTTGCAAAATGTGCCCTCCTCTATGTGAATTTCCTTTCACCAGTTAACAGAGTGATTTCACTCAAGCCTGCCTTAACTTTGTCCTTCCTCTAATAGTGTGTTTGCTCATGTTGGGCACTACCAACGACTTACAGGCATAACAGTTTTGTTAGGCAGTTCCCTATCCACCCGCTCCCCAAATACCACCCACAACCCCCAACTTTGCTGCCATGAGTGTGGCCTTGCCTCTGCAGCCCATCTGCACTTGCTCTCGACTGAAAGGGAATTAATGGCAGTCGCTGTTTGCTTGTTTGTCTCACACAGCTCCAAGATGTGTCCCTTTGTCCCTTTGTCGGCGTGCTGGCTCATACAACAGCTGCTGCTCTCAGCCAGCCCTACTGAGAGAAAACAATGGTGCTTCCTGTTGATAGAGTTCCTTTGCTCTGAATCAAAGAAAAGATGTTAAGGCCATGGAATCCTATTTAATGCTGTCTCTGGGAGCCATTGGTTTTTTGATCATACATGTACCTGCTAAGATTAAATCCAGCATGGTATATTCTGAAAGGGGCTGTAAAGCACAAAGGGCAGAAAAGATGAATTACATGATGAGTTTGATTTTTTAAATTTAATTTTTATTTTCTATTAGAATATAGTTAATTAAAATTTGTGTTAGTTTCGGGTGTATAGCAAAATGATACTAATACATACTCATATATCTATTTTTTTCAGATTCTTTTCCTATATAGGTTATTATAGAATATTGAGTATAGTTCCCTGTGCTGTACAGTAGGTCATTATTGATTATCTATTTTATATGATGGGTTCCCTTATGCTTCTATGAGGAATCCATTCTCTACTTCCCAAGCCATCTGACCCACAGAACACAGAGCTGAGACTTATGTGCCTTTCTTTACCTCTGACATGGCATGGAAAATTCCAGAAAGCAATACTATCATCTCCCTTCCTAGCTGTTGTTCTTCTGTTCAATAGAGCCCCCTCTTTGTCTCTCTGCACCCAAGCAGTCAGTTCTGTTCTGGATTCGTGTTCAGAGATGTTGCTGTGAGCAGTGTCCATCTGAATGTCTGGCTGTGGCTCGAGGGACTGACCTATAATAACAGTCCATGTTCCCGCCTGGGACGCTGATGTGTAGTTATAATATGAAGCTGATGCTTTTTGAGGGCTGTGTGCCAGACACTGTGCTAACTGTTCTGCCTGTACTATATCATTCAGTCTTCACTAGTACCCGAGAGTTGGCATTGTTTCCTCCCATTTTGTAAATGAGGAAACTGAGATTTGCACTAAATACCCAGGTCAAGGCCATATAGCAGGGAGGGGGTAGAGCAGTGATTCAAAGCCAGTTCTCTGCAACTTCAGAATTTTTGATCCAGATTTCTGTGCTGCTGCCTGTCAAAATAGTATAGCTATAATAAATCTAAGACAGTTTCCAGAATCTCAATACCAGAGTGTGGCCTATAGACCAGGAGATCAGTATCACCTTGGAGCTGATATTAGAAATGCAGAATCTCAAGAAATCCACATCCAAACTTGCATTTTAGCAAGACCAATGTCATTTGTAGGCACATGAAAGTTTAAGAAACTCTGATTTAGAATTCCTCCTTGTACAGAAGAGTAAAACGTGTCAAATGATGGGCCTCAACTCCATCAGCTATTGCAGATGCCAGACTGAAATCCAGGTTGCCACAGAGATGGGACAGAGGATGCATTCCATGTAGTGAGGTTGGGGTGAGACAAGAGAGTTGGTGGTGTCTTAAACTGTGTTCATAGTAAACAGCCTCTGAGATGCAGATTTGAGTAGATGGGGGGATTGTTAGGGTGTGTGCTAGGGACAGAATTTCTAAAGGAGGTGGGGAGAAGCAAGATTGAGCAGAGGCAGAATCTGTATTTCATTGTTGCAGTAGAGGACTCAACAGACAACATAGGAAGCTGGGATGGCCTTTCAGGGTTGTCCTATATCAAGGCAAGGGGGACAGACCTTTGTACCTCCCTGCATTGACCAGCCATTAGGTGATAATTGCCCCTGACTGAGGACGATTTCCAGGGTGAGAGAGTTGTGAACCTCGTGTCAGCCAAATGGGAGATGAATGCCTTGATCCTGAAGGAAGGGGGTCCAGGCATTGCCCTGTAATATTCACCACAGAGGAGAGGCTGCAGAAAGATTTTAAGCTTTCTGCCAAGAACAACAGGAAATCATTCAGAATGACATAATAAAATTTGCAATTGATAACAGTTCCTTTGGCTCCTGTGTGGCAGTGGATCAGAAGGAACCAGAATCAAAGAAAAGTGATCTGTTAGTAAACAGTGGTCGCTCAGACAAAAGGAGTAACCACCTTTAGAAGTGGCAAAATTCAAGAGACACTTTGTGCTTAGAAAGTACAAAATAGTATGATTCATTTGCAGTTGAAATGTGGAGAAGGAAGGGTCCTGGTGGGCCATGGGCTTCTGGAAGGGTTCACTGGGAGAGTTAAGGTCAGTTTCTAGGAATGGAATCACTGGTCACTGAAGGAGAAGATTGGCAAAAGGATGTTAAATTCTTCTTTAGTAATTTAACAACACTCAATTTGCCACAAAATTTTAAACTCTTATTGGACTCATCTTGTTTAGAATTATCATCCCCAGAAACCACAGTTCCTCTAGCATGCATGGTGGATATTGAGGGGTTGTTCTCCAGATGTCCTGAAGAAAATTTGAAGCTTCTGGATTTTTTGTTTGTTTTTCCCATTGTTGTTTTATTTAACTATATCTTACAAATGCTTTTGGTGAAATAGTTCTAAATTACCACTTTGTTGAGCATAAAAAATAAAAGAACAATCATAAAAAAATCAATTTGATGTAAGATTGCTTTATCTAAAAGAACACACCTGTAAAACTATACCAAAACCACTATGTAAACAAAGGACCCTAAGAAAACAATATCAAAGCAGAGTTTCTGGTGGTATATGTGTATGAGTTTGTGTGTATTCCCTTTTTACTCCTTCTAAAGCCAAATCAAGTCTCTCTACCCTGCTGCTGCTGCTGTTGCTAAGTCGCTTCAGTCGTGTCCGACTCTGTGCAACCCCATAGACAGCAGCCCACCAGAACACCTAACTAAATCTTGGAGACAGAGCTTTGGGCAAAGTAGAAAAAAAAAAATAGTTCCGTTGCTTTGTCAGTCAAAGGGGGCCACAGTGGACCACTGCCCTCAAAACTGTGTCCCAGCCTCAAAGGATAAGTAAGGAGTTTTACTATAATGGTTCATAGAGGGCGTGGTCAGCTCACGGGCAGTCTTCTGATTGGTTGGTGGTGAGGTAAGTGGGAGTCAGCATCAGCAACCTTCTGCTTCCAACAGGTCTGGGGTCTAGTGCTTCTGGGCAGCACGCAGTTACCTTCTCCCACTTGGTGATAGTTTATTTAAATATTGTTCGGAGTATCCCTTAAGGGAGTTTTCCAGGATGCTACCCCAAGGCTGCACTATTGTTTCTTTTGCCTATTCCTCCCTTCCCTCTACATCTCCCACTTCCGTAATTAGCACGTGTTTGAACCTACTCCTTGGAACTCAGGGAAGGTCTAGGAGGCTGAATGAAGCTTATTTCCTGTAATCAAGAAATGGGGGAGCAATTCCCTGGTGGTCTGGTGGTTAGAACTTAGTGCTTTCACTGCTGAGGATGGCGGTTTGAAACCGAGTGGGGTACCTGGGCACAGAGCCCCTTTCTGTCCCCCGTTTCTTGTAGGCAGGACTGTAGACTCCAGCCTCCATGACCTTCCCTGAGTTCCAAAGAGCAGATTCAGTTGATAGTCAAGGGAGGAACAGCCAAGAAACTGTTACCAAGTCCAGGCTCGGTCTGCTCGCCACACAATAGGTCAGTGAATCCGAGAGGCGAGGTGTTGAAGCAAGGAAGAGACTTTAATTGGGGAGCCGGCAGACCAAGAAGATGGCAGGCTAGTGCCTCAAAATAACCATCTTATTGGAGTCTGGATGCCAGGTTCTTTTATAGATGGGGGTCCAAGAAGCAATGAGGAACTAAAGTCAAAACGCAGAATAGAGAGGGAGGCACAGTGAAGAAGTAAAGTGAAAGGGTCTTCAGTCTTGCAAAACATCTCCAAGGGAATTTTCCAGCCTTCAGAAGGGGTGTGTTAATCTCTTTAATTCACAGGTGGGCAGGGACAAACTATCTCTCCATCAGTTGAACAAAGGCACTTTAGTTTACAGTCAAGCAGAGGGGCCATGGGGTCGAAAAGAGTCAAATGTGACTATAAGCGACTGAATTGAGAGGGGCAGGGTCCCCCAGGCAAGCCATTGGGTGTGATTATAATAGCAAAAGCAATGAAAAACAAGTTAAACACACAGTCTCCAACATGGAGTCAGAATTGGCTTCCTCCCTGCAACAAAGCCACCTGAGGCAAGATTAAAGGGAAGCTCATCAATATTAGGAGACCTGACCACCTGAGACCCTGCACACACCCTAATCTTGACAGCACTCCCACCCTGGAACTATTGCCATAAAACTCCTCATCAAAGGCCCCTGGGGTGGCTAACATTTCGAGGCTGGAGCCCGCTGTGTCCTTCTTTGCCTGGCAAAGCAAAAAGTTGTTCTTTACTACTTCACCCAAAACTGTCTCTAAAATTCGATTTAGCAGTGGTGTGCACAGAGGCTGAACTTTCGGCATCAGGTTCAGTGCCTGGGGGGGGGAGCTACTGCAAGCTGGGAGGCCAAAAAAAAAAAAATAGGGGACTCAGAAAGGCTTTTGTGCCCAGGGGCCCCTCGGGGTCCTGCTCAGTTTCACTTCCCCATTTTTTTAATCACCCTAGTTGGCAAAGCCAGACACTCAATAAATATATACCATTATGCATTCAAACTCACATACTTCAAATGCAGTTGAGCACCAGTGTTGTGGGGTGCAGAGGAATTAGAGAAGAATGGGTCCATTTCTACTCTTGAGGAGCTCACAGCACAGAAATAAATATTTTTCTGTTATAAATTATAATTAAACTTAATAAATATGAAAATAAATTAGTTATCCTTAATACTAAGTGATCTTTTTTAGATTTTAATATTTATGAAATCAATATGCACTCTAAAACATAATATTAGAAGAGAGAGAAAATGCTGTGTTGTTAGCCTGAATATTTGAATTTAGCCATGTATTAAAGGAATCCATTCCATGTGATTGCCACCTCCATTGAGATATTTGCTTTGAAAGTGCTACACATAGTTGAATTTTAATTTATATTTACATCCTCATTTTTTAATAAACTGTCAATTTTTAAATAGTTTTTTACATAGGGCCTGGTGCACTGGGAGGACCCAGAGGAGTCGGGTGGAGAGGGAGGTGGGAGGGGGGATCGGGATGGGGAATACGTATAACTCTATGGCTGATTCGTGTTAATGTATGACAAAACCCACTGAAATGTTGTGAAGTGATTGGCCTCCATCTAATAAAATAAAATTAAAAAAAAAAGAAAAAAAAAAAGAAAAGTTGGAGTGTAACACAGAGTCCTGCATATCCCATAACCAGTTTCTCCTATTATTAGTTTCTCATACTGGCATGGTACATTTTACATTTACATGGTACTGAGTACATGGTACTCAGTTAACAGTATTGATACATTATTACTAACTGAAGTCCATATCACATTTCCCTAGTTTTTCCCTAATACCCTTTTTCTTTTCCAGAATCCCATTCAGGATAACACAGTACATTGACTTGTTGTATCTTCTTAGACTCTTCTTGGCTAGGACAGTTTTTCCAAATTTCCTTGTTTTTGATAATCTTGACAGTTTTGAGGAGGACCGGTTAAATGTTTTGTAAAATGTCTCTCTAGTGAAATTCGTCTGATGTTTGTCTCATGATTAGATTAGGGCTGTGACTTTTGAGAGAGAAGTGTTCAGAGGTAAAGTACTATTCTTAGGGCATCATCCAAGCTATCAAAAGGACTTAACATGACTGATGTTCACCTTGATCGCCTGACGGAGATAGTATTCATATTTGATGGTTTCTCCATCATAAAGTTACTCTCTTTTCTGTCTCCATATTGTACTTTTTGGAAGGAAGTCACTTTGCATAGCCCACACTTAAGTAGGGAATAATGCTTTACCTCTTTGAGGACAGAGTATACACATAAATTATTTGAAATTTTTCTGCAGGGGATGTGGGACTTGCTGCTTTTCCTCTAGTTAGGTATTTAGTTACTTAGTAATCCAATCATTTATTAATATTTCTGTTCATATGGACTCATGGATATTTATTCTATATTTTGGATTATAATCCTACACTACTTTATTTTGTTGCTCAAATTATTGCAACTTTGTCCATCAGGAGCTTTCAGTTGACTCCTGCATCCATCAGCATACTCTCATCATTGTACGTGTGTGTGTGTTTTTTAAACATTTTCTTTATTTCTGTCTCTGAAGGAGGAAACAGACAGAACAGACTCCATCTTGAAAGCAGGACTTCCTTCCTTTTCCTTTGTGCTGGGTCTCTAGTTTCAGAGAAATGGGGGAGGTGGGTTTGAGCACGTACACTTAGGGTATATAAGGTTTTCACAAAAACTGGTCAGGGTCCTTGGCTAGGAGGAGACTCTGCCTTGGGCCCGCCAGTGTAATAAACTGCACTTCACTATCTGCATTGTCCTTCTGAATATGTTTGTTTCCCGGATCGTGTGGCTACAACATCTCTACAAAATGCTCCAGACTTGTCTTGTGTATTTCCTGGCCCAGTCCTCGAATCAACTATTGGCTCAAAAAGCCCTAACTCCTTTTATTGGAGAATGATATTACAAACAGAGATTTGGGCAGTAGGTACTTTGTCTTTTAAAATGGCTTTTAAAAATATTCCACTCATATTGCATTGGAAAGAAACATTGCCATGCAAACAGATTTCGTGTGACCAGGACATGCAACAAAGGCAGAATCTCAGAAGCAACCACAGGATATTGAAAGGAAATAGTGGTTGGTGTGACAAGGGACTATTTCCCAGGCACCACAGAGCAATTAATCTAAAGCTTCTGGCTGACTTTCAAAAGAAGCATATTCTCTTCCAGCAAAAATGAGATTTCATTAAAGGAAAAAATGAAACCAAAATTTATCCAAATGAGAAATATAGGCATAGCTTTGGCATTCTTAGATAGTCCTCCAAACATACTGTCATCCTACTGGTGGAGAAGTCAAGTCCAGCAGCTCAAATTTTGAAAGCAGTCCATCACTGTGTGCTGTGCATCACTGGAGCCACAAAAATGAGCCCCAAGAAGTTTTAGACTCTAAAGTGTAAAGAAGGCCTAGATGCAATCTGGTGATATTGAAAATGTGGTATATTAGTATATGAATGCCTGTTTTCTTATTTTAGGTACATTTAGTGTAGTTTTTTTAATCCCTAAAATATCTATAATTAAATTGATGGTTTTACAGTCAATGGATGTTTAGAATCAAAGAGATACTTCATTCCTCCAGGCCATTCATTCCTGAACAGTGGGAGTTCCAGAAGGCTCAGGCCTTTTCCTGACCTCCCCCTAGGGCTAATAAAATTTAGTTTTTCTTAGATCCATTTTGTGAAGTCCTTGTGAAATCACCAGTTTCTCCCTCTCCCTCACTGGCTCTTTTGCTCTCTTCAGCCTGTAAAAATCTTTTTGAATGTCAGGTGTGCTTGTCAGCATTACTCCAGCTTCTGGCTTTGTAAAAAGATAAAATGAAAAAAAAAAGATAAAATGTTCTGTTTTCTCTCTATTCCCTGCAACTGTCTCAATGGTTCAGGAATATTTGAAACTTAAGATTTGAAAAAATGCTTCTGTGAAAACCTTTTTCTCAGTTTCTCCTATTGCCATTGATCTCTTTAAGCATTTTATGTCTTTCTGCATCATTTTTTACAAATATGTAGCCCTGGAAATTTTTCCTTTTTATCCAGATTATTTAAATTATTAGCATAAAAGTGTGTAGAATATGTGTATAATTCTTTACTGTTTCTTTTGGATACATGATACTCTTATATATTCCTAATTTTATTTGCTGAGTTTCAACTTTTTTTCTTCATTAGACCAGTTAATGGTTCATTTGCAGTCTCTATGGTATGGCTAATGTTGACTTCCTCTGAGAGGACTTACGCCAACACGCCACACCTCCCAGGACTGCTGCTGCCAGTGCCGCTGACCTGCAGCAGGCCACTGTCAACACATGCCTCCACGGGAGACTCCCAAATACTCACCACTTCTTCACTAACTATGCTAAAGTCTTTGACTGTGTGGATCACAACAAACTGTGGAAAATTCTTAAAGAGATGGGAATACCAGATCACTTTATCTGCCTCCTGGGAAACCTGTATGCAGATGAAGAAGCAATAGTTAGAACCAGACATGGAACAATGGACTGGTTCAAAATTAGGAAAGGAGTACATCGAGGTTGTATATTGTCACCCTGCTTATTTAGCTTATATGCAGAGTACGTCATGTGAAATGCCAAGTTGGATAAATCACAAGCTGGAATCAAGACTGCAGGGAAAAATATTAGTAATCTCAGATATGCAAATGATACCATTCTAATGGCAGAAACTGAAGAGGAACTGAAGAGCCTCTAGGTGAAGGTGAAAGAGGAGAGTGAAAAAGCTGGCTTAGAACTCAACATTCAACAACTAACATCATGGCATTTAGTCCCATCACTTCATGACAAATAGAAGGGGAAAAAAATGGAAACAGTGACAAACTTTATTTTCTCGGGCTCCAAAAGCACTGTGGACAGTGACTGCAGCCATGAAATTAAGACACTTGCTCCTTGGAAGAAAAGCTATGACAAACTTAGTGTGTTAAAAAGCTATGACCAACCTAGACATAATATTAAAAAGCAAAGACATCCCTTTGCCAACAAAGGTCCATCTAGTCAAAGTTATGGTTTTCCCAGTAGTCATGTATGGACGTGAGAGTTGGAACATAAAGAAGGCTGAACGCTGAAGAATTGATGCCTTTGAACTGTGGTGTTGGAGAAGACTCTTGAGAGTCCCTTGGACAGCAAGGAGATCCAATCGGTCAATCCTAAAGGGAACCAACCCTGAATATTTATTGGAAAGACTGATACTGAAGCTCCAATACTTTGCCACCTGATGTGAAAAGTCAATTCATTGGAAAAAACCCTGATGCTGGGAAGACTGAGGGCAAGAGGAGAAGGGGACAACAGAGAATGAGATGGCATCATTGACTCAATGGACATGAGTTTGCACAAACTCTGGGAGATAGTGAAGGACAGGGAAGCCTGGCATGCTGCAGTCCATGGGAGTGCAAAGAGTTGGACCCAACTGAGTGACTGAACAACAACGAACAACCTATATGTCAAATTAAAACATGGTGTACATGCCACTATGGACTTACAGCATAACAAATAAGCATGTGTATGTGTGTGTGTACATGTATGTGTTAAGGATAAAATAAACTATATTTTAATATATGCAAAACAAAATATAGGTATGTACCCATGAATTATATAACACTCTACCACATCACAAAGAGCATGTCTAAGTTGATGCTATTAAGACCCTAGGATGTTCCCAAAGACAAATTCATAAAACAATCTTTCAACAAAAATACAGCGAAATCTAACCTGGGAGGAAACAAACTAACAGTCATCCTCCATACCATCACAGATAGTTTTTTCTGCCATGTTTTTGTTGGAGTATGGCTTCTACTCCAGTGTTTACTAAACACATCTGCAGTTTAGAATCATCTGGGAAGTTTTTTTTAACATTTCAAAGGCCAGGCATACCTCAGAACAATTAAATGTAATCTCTGCATAGGACACAAACATCAGTATTTTTGACATAGCCCAGGTGATTCCAGCATGCCAACATAGTAGGACCCACTACCGCATACACACAGTCTAAGAGCACACAGCTAAACCTTGCTTGCAATTCATCCTCGGTGTTGTGAAGCAGTAGTTCTCAAGCTTGATCTGTATATCAGAATCACTGGAAAGGCTTATTAAAACAGATATCTAGGTTCAACCCCACACCAAGTGATTCAATAAGTGTGGGGTATAGCCCAAGAGTTGACATCTCTAACAAGATCCCTGGCGATGCTGATGCTGGTGCTCTTCAGACCATAGTTTGAAAACACTTATTGTAAAGTATTGGCTTTAGTTTCAGAAAGGAAAAAAGTATTTGAAATTTAACTGTGATATGAATTCTTTTAAGAAGCTGCCATGACTAAACTTTTTTTTAAAAAAAGCATATTGAGTACATTTTTAAAGACCATATAAACTTACATTTTCTAAACCTGCTTTACTCTCATTTAATAGAAGTCTTTATGAAGTATTTATTAACAAGTACTTTGTAGGCAATGGAGCTAATTCCCATATTAACAATTCAAGTGTGATGTAGTTGCTTCAATCTAAGAACTTCATTTAGCATTTTACCATTAATTTCTAATTAACTGCTAATGTTGTCTTATGTTTTTCTATGAGCCCATCTACATGCAGATTAATTCTTAATCTGCACTGATTTCTGTAGAGAAAGGGCTCAGTGTTTCTTTTCTCTCTAAGGATATATAATAGTAACCTGAATAAAAGAAAACCTCTCTATGGTGACTGAGCATCTGTGTGTGAACATGAGTGTGTCAGCAGGTGTGAACACTAATACAGAGCTGTGAAATCTGGTACTTAAAGACAACAGTCCAGTTGCAGGTGAAAGGTTTTGAATTCTTAGGCTGTACAGGTCACTGAAACTTACAAGAAATAGTAATGTTCCCTTGTAGCTTAGACCCTAAGACATGGGGCAACAAATTATGCCCATAGGCCAAACTCAGTTCATACTTATTTTGTAAATTATGGTTTATTGGAAAACAGCCATGCTCACACTTTTATATATTATGTAGGGCTGCTTTTGGGGCTTCCCAGGTGGCGAAAGCAGTAAAGAGATCTAAAAGTTTGATCCCTGAGTAGGGATGATCTCCTGGAGGATAGCATGGCAACCCACTCCAGTATTCTTGCCTGAAGAAGCCCATGGACAAAGGAGCCTGGTGGGCGACAGTCCACAGGATCACAAAGAGTTGGACACAACTGAAGCAACTTAGCACCCACACATGCTCAGGGCTGCTCTTGGGCTACAATGGTAGGTTTGAGTAGTTCGGGCTACAAGTTCAGTTCAGTTCAGTCGCTCCGTCATGTCCGACTCTTTGCAACCCCATAGACTGCAGCATGCCAGGCCTCCCTGTCCATCACTAACTCCCGGAGTTTACTCAGACTCATGCCCATTGAGTCGGTGATGCCATCCAGCCATCTCCTCCTCTGTCATCCACATCTCCCTAAAATAATTACTAACTGGCCCTTTATTTAAAAAGAAAAATAACATTTCTAGCCCTACATACTTTGTATGTGCCGTAGTGATTATCCATCCATATAATTATGCAGCCATAGAATCATCCTAACTGTTGCATTGGTCAAAAAGTTCATTTGGGTTTTTCCATAAGCTGTTTCAGAAAACCCAAACAAAGTTTTTAACCAACCCAATATATTCTCCCTCATGGTCCTCACGACTACCAAGGAAGCTTTGTCAAGTATTTTATTCAGGTCTTGGTCTTGTAAATTTGTCGAAGAGGTAAATGGGGCTACTTTAGCATGTTGTATGAATACTGAACCTTTTACTGGCTGGGAATAGTGGCTCACCTAGCGTTTATCCTGTCACTTTGAAAATCTAAGAGTTATCTTGCTGAATCAGAGTCCTAGTTGACTAACTCTAATGTTCTTTGTGGGGAATTTCTGAGAAATACTTTTTGCATGGGTTGTTCTTACTACTCATCCACGTGATAAACAGTAGTTGACCTCAGGGGCAGTTGGTGAATGACCAAGAAGATGTGTTAGAATAGCAATAGTGAGAATCACGAGAGTGGATCCGTGTGAGGAGAGGACAATATTAGCCTCCGTGGGCTTAAAGATATGAGAGCGATAACTGCCTATTTCATTACAACTTGCTATTAAAATGAGTTATATAGGGATGGGATTAGCATTTCCTGTTAGATAAGACACTTAAAATAATAATAACTTGTGAGACAAAAAAATAAGTGGATGGGAAAGCAAATAGGTGGATGGAAAGGTGACTAGAAAATTGTCAGCTTGCATGTCCTGAGAGGAAGATTCTGCAACACATGAGAATCTGTGTATGGAGTGAGGTGAGGTATGTGGTTGAGGAATCAGCTATAGCAAGAGGAAAGTAATTACAAAGTGAGAGGGGCGATTAAGAAAAGTCAATAACAACTTGGAAATTAATGTGATAAGATGGCAAAAAGGAAGCCAGCCGACTGAAGGAAGCTGGAGTCATCTTGTGCCTCACTGCTCTAGAGATTGCAGCCCGAATACCAGATTTAGCTCTGTTGTGAGACATCAAGGATTTGCAGAAGACATGAGACTAGTAATGAAAATTACTGAGCCCTGAGAAAAAGTAATTTATAGATAAAACAGTGCATTACTTCTTATCAGATGAGTGACGAGAACAGTGCAGTGAAAAGGCGGAGGGATGGGGGTGGTGTTGAAATAAATACTCCTGCCTCACTAAGAAAATAAGGTAGATTCACACCCATTATTCTTGTGTTTATGTTGTATTTTTGTGACCACCATGCATAAGTAGAACCACACAGTAAAGTTCAAGTCCTGCTCCCTTGCTTCTACTGAAAAAGAAAGGAAAGTAAAAGAGTAAAGGTGAGTTGGTGGAAATATTTGACGCTATTTCACCTGTAATAAGAGATTTAAGTAACAAGAGAAGCACATGCTAATACTGATTGATTTTATTGTGCATTTTCCATTTAAATTTACTTATTGGGACCTTACTTGATAGATTTTTATTGTACATTTTAAGTTTAAACTTACCTATCACAGTCCCTGCTGTTGCCAGGCATTGTACTAGGAAGTGACCAAATAAGACACAGTCTCTGTCCTCAAGATACTTATGGAGAGTCAGATAAGTAGTCAGATATTTAATATATGTGCTATAATGATGAGGTCCAGAAGAGAGACATCTGGAGGAATCTAGGAAAGCTTCCCAGATTTGACCCCTAAACTGAGACCAAAGGGGAAATAGCTAGTTATTAAAGAGAAGGGCTGGGGTACAAGTACCCTCTGCAAAAGAAGCATGAAAGGTGATATAGTAGACTGATTGCAAAAATGGCCCAGATTTTCCATTTGTTTACGTGCCCACCTTTTTGCAATGTGGCTTTGCAGCTCCTCCCATCAAGTAGTGGAATCTATTTTCAACTCATTGATTCTGGGATGACCTTGTGACTTCCTTTGGCTAATAGAATGCAACAGAAATCATCATATGTTAGTTTCATGCCTAGGTATCAGGAGGTCTTGTCTGTTTCTGCTTTCTCTCTCTCACTCTTTTTTTCCTTTCTTTTTAACTCTCCCACCACCATGAGAATGAACCAGGGTTTGCCTACTAGAGGTGAGACACTCTGTGGAGGAGAGCCAGATAAGGCCATGCCAGATCATTCTAGACCAGCCAGTCCCCACTTGACCTGCTAAATGAGTAAAGACAAATGAGCTAGTCCACTGGAGATCAGATGAATCTGGCCCAAAGAATTACTCGTCTAACCCATAGATCCATGGGACGTATTAAATGATTGTTGTCATAAGACACTGAGTTTTGGAATTATTTGTTATGCAGCATTCACTTACTAATACAAATAATCTGAAGATATAAGAGAACAAGGCCAATTCAATAAACAGGACGAAATCTAGGACAGATGGAGGGAGAAAGATGAGAGATGATGATGGAGAGCAAAGCAAGAGTTGAATCCTTCAGAGTTTTATAAGCCTTATTAAGTGATAGGAAACTCTTCAGGGATTTGAAAAAGATATACGATCAGAATTTCATTTTTGACATATTACTGCTTGTAAAGGTCAATGGCTAGGAGGAATGCAAAGCTAGGATGAGGGAGGCCAGTAAAGTGATTACCATTTGTAGTGATCCAGGTTAGCATTGATCATATCCTAACTAGAACACAGACCATGAGGTAGAGTAGAAATGGACACACTGGAAACATAATTGAGGGATAGAATTGGTAGGACTTGATGCTTTATCAAAAGTGAAGGATGAAGGAGAGAAAAAGTTTAAAACTGATGCCTGATGTCTAATTACTCCAAATAAAAGGCTGGGGGGAGCTCATTCTCTGTCAGAAACTCAGGGGAGAGGGGAGATTGAGGTTTGGATGGGAGCAGAGGAGATAATAAATACAGTTCTGGATTTATTAATATTCTGATGTCAGTATAATACCCAGTCACAGATATGTAACAAAGAGTTGGTTATATATATCTGATGCTCAGGAGAACAACTTGGGTTGGAGATCAGTTCAGTCACTCAGTCGTATCTGACTCTTTGCAACCCCATGGACTGCAGCACGCCAGGCTTCCCTGTCCATCACCAACTCCTGGAGCCTACTCAAACTCATGTCCATCAAGTCGGTGATGCCATCCAACCATCTCATCTTCTGTCATCCCCTTCTCCTCCCACCTTCAATCTTTCTGAGCATCAGGGTCTTTTCCAGTGAGTCAGTTCTTCTCATCAGATTGCCAAAGTATTGGAGTTTCAGCTTCAACATCAGTCCTTCCAATGAATAGTCAGGACTGATTTCCTTTAGAATGGACTGGTTGGATCTCCTTATTGTCCAAGTGACTCTCAAGAGTCTTCTCCAACACTACAGTTCAAAAGCATCTATTCTTTGGCACTCAGCTTTCTTTATAGTCCAACTCTCACATTGATACATGACTACTGGAAAAACCATAGCCTTGACTAGACGTATCTTTGATGGCAAAGTAATGTCTCTGCTTTTTAATATGCTGCCTAGGTTGGTCATAGCTTTTCTTCCAAGGAGCAAGCATCTTTTAATTTCATGGCTGCAGTCACCATCTGCAGTGATTTTGGAGCCCTAAAGTAAAGTCTCTCACTGTTTCCCTATCTATTTGCCATGAAGTGATGGGACCAGATGCCATGATCTTAGTTTTCTGAATGTTGAGCTTTAAGCCAACTTTTTCACTCTCCTCTTTCACTTTCATCAAGAGGCTCTTTAGTTCCTCTTCACTTTCTGCCATAAGGGTGGTGTCATCTGCATATCTGAGGTTATTGATATTTCTCCCGGCAATCTTGATTCCTGCTTGTGATTCATCCAGCCCAGCGTTTCTCATGATGTACTCTGCATGTAAGTTAAATAAGCAGGGTGATAATATACAGCCTTAACATACTCCTTTCCCAATTTGGAACCGGTCTGTTTTTCCATGTCCATTTCTAACTGTTGCTTCTTGACCTGCATACAGATTTCTCAGGAGGCAGGTCAGGTGGTCTGGTATTCCCATCTCTGGAGATACCTGGGCAATTGTCAGCCTACAGCTGGTACTTGAAACCACTTAGACATTTACTGAGCACCTAATATGTGTCACATGTCTCTTATGCTGGTATTCCCATCTCTTGAGATACTTGGGCATTGTCAGCCTACAACTGGTACTTGAAACTACTTAAACATTTACTGAATGCCTAATATGTGTCATATACTGAAGTTTGTGCCAGGAATATGGAGGTTGGCAATACATACTAGGCTATATAATCTAGTGGAAAAAGTTCAACATTGGTCAGATAATCACACAGTTATAAATGTAGTGTTTTAGGTACTGAAAGAAAGATACAGTAAACCATGAGTATGTAACAAAGAAACTTGATCAGGTCTGAAGAATAAAGGAATAATTCCTGGGAATAAAACAGGTGGGGGGCGGCTTAAGCAGGGATCAGAATTATGAGAGGTGTTTCCAAAGTCACATGGAGAGATGGAGTAGGAAAAGAAAATGTTCCACAAAACATGACAGGAGCAGTGAACCTAGTTTGCATGCATGTTCAGTCACTCAGTCTTGTCCGACTCTTTGCATGGACCCCATGGACTGTAGCGCACCAGGCTCCTCTGTCCGTGGGACTTCCCAGGCAAAAATGCTGGAGTGCATTGCATTTCATCCTGAGCCAGGGGTCAAACTCATAGCTCCTGCATTGGCAAGCGGATTCTTTACCACTGAGCCACCTGGGAAGCCCGAACCTAGTTTAAAGGCCTCTAAAATCAGTATGGCAGGATCACAAGGCATGGGGTTGGAAGGAAAAGTGGCACAAAATATGTATATAGCTTCCCCAGTATTCTTGCCTTGCCAGGGGTCAAACCCATAGCTCCTGCATTGGCAAGCGAATTCTTTACCACTGAGCCACCTGGGAAGCCCAAACCTAGTTTAAAGGCCTCTAAAATCAGTATGGCAGGATCACAAGGCGTGGGGTTGGAAGGAAAATTGGCACAAAATATGTATAGAGCTTCACCAGTATTCTTGCCTTGAAAATTCCATGGACAGAGGAGCCTGGTGGGCTATAATCCATGGGGTCACAAAAGAGTTGCACACAGCTGAGCGAGGCAACAACAATATATAGAGGAGTGTTGGTAGATATGGAGAGAAATGGACCGATTTGCAAGGTATTTAAGAGGCAAAACTGACAAGACAACACGCAGAATTATAGGGAAAGGGAGGAGAAATTATTGTAAGTTTATATGTATATGTATAAATATATAATTAAAATTATAAATTTGGTGCAGGGAGTGTTGTTTCGTGTATCTGAACGGATGATGGTGTCATTCATTGAAATGGAAAACACTGGGGAACTAGAACTAGATCTAGATGTGGACACAAAATGCAAGATATCAGTTTGGGAAATATTGAATTGGAGAAGCCTTTAAAATATCCAAGTGGCAAAGCTGAGGGAAAAAAATGGAGCTCAGAAGGGAGATCTGATCAGATATTTAATAAATTTGTGGATCATCAGGATTTAAATTGTAACCAAAGTCAAGGGCAGGGAGACTTTGAAGGGAAAAGAAGGATTCTTAGAACCAAGCCTTGAAAAGCTCAATATTTAATAGACAGATATTCTAAAATGAGCCCACAGAGTAGCATAGTCAGTCAGAGAAGGGGATGGGACGTGTTGTATTAGAAAATCCAAGGCTATTTTAATAAACACACATTCCACAATTTTTAGGCTAAGATGTCAGGAGAAAGATGGATAAAAATATCCACTGGATTTAGCAATGTCAAGTTTATCAATGACCTTCTCAAGAATCATCCTGGTGGAGTGGTAAGAGTGGAAGCCAGTATATTAGAATGGGCTGAAGAAAAAATGGAAGGTGAGGAACTAGAGGAAACTTTGTAGGTAATTATCAGGGATTTTGACTAAGAAGGAACAGCAAAGTATATAGATGGCATAGCAAAGGCTGAAAGATTTTTGTTGTTGATGATGTTGTTCATTTGTTTGTTTTTGGTGGGAGAGATTTGGGATTGGGGCTGAAAGAATTCAGTAGAAAAGGACATATGGAAGAAAAAGTATATGAGATCACTTAAGAAGTATATGAGTAGTATACTCATATGTATGAGTATACTTAAGTATATGAGAAGAAAAAGAATGTGGAAGATAAGTGTATGAGACCGCTTAAGAAAAATGTATAGAAGGATAGGAGAAGATGATCTAGGAAGAAATATTTAAGAGATATCATCATTTTTATGGTTATCCCTTAAAATGGAATATTATGCTACCAGTAAAAATAATCTTGAATAATGTTTAATGATGTACAGAGATGGCCAGGATATTTCATTCTATGGATAACGATTATCTTTTTAACCAAGATAAGATGTAGAATATTATTCCAGTTTTATTTTTTAAAATTAAAAATATATACACAGTAGAAAGTATGGAAAGATATGTACTGATATACTTTTTTGTAGTTACTAAAAAAATAAGAGAGAAATATCATCATTTAAGGGAATGCAGAGGACAAACATACTGAGATCTAGATAGTGATAGGAGAAAAAGCAGAATGTTGTTCAGAGAAGCCATGGGAAAAGAATATTTCAAGAAGGAGAGGGAGATCAACAGGGTATAAAATGTGCTAAGAGGTCAAAGGTGATAAAGACTGAGAAATGGCTATTGGCTTCAGTCAGTGGTCAGAAAGGCCTGGGATAAGGTTGGTTCCTTGGAGCATTGGGATGAGTCCAGATTACAGTGAATTAAAGATATGTGGACAGCCATTTCACAGAGAATTTTCATGAAGAGGAGAGTGAGCCTGAAGATGGACAAGAAGTTACATAGAGCCATGGGGGTTTGCTTTGGTATTTGTAAGTTGGAAGAGACTTGGATATAACTCAGTGTTGATGAGAAGGAAGAGACTGAATATACAAAGACTGGGGACTGGGATTTCTGTATATAGAGAGTGAGGTATCTGATAATGGAGAAGAGAGCAAGTTGAAGGGGTAGACTAAGGAGAGGGGAGATATTACTCTCCTGGGGAAACTATAAACAGGAGGAAATGGTGATGAAAGCAAGGATGCTTGTCTTATTGATACTAGAACATTGAGGGAGTTACAACATGGTGGGCTTTTCTTTTCTTTTCTTTTTAAAATAAGAGACAATATCACCTCCTAAGAAAGAATCAAGAATAGTAAACAGGAAGTTTCAGCTGTCTTTGTTTTCTTTCCTGAGTGGGTGGTGGATATGCAGGTGAGCTTCCTTCTTTATACTTTTGCCTATGTCTGAAATATTTGATTTTGAAAAAAAGAATAATTGGAAGTATGGTAGAGACTGAAATTTGGGAAATAGTAAGATTTAAAATAACTGATAGAAGAGAAAGATCTGGTTAGGGCACCATAAGATGCTGGGCAGGTAGCATCCCAGTTGATTTTAAAGACCATGAATTTACAATGGACAGACAGTTGTTCACCAAATCACTTATTTTTCCTCTAGGTTGCCAGATAAACTGGATTTTCCAGGCTATGATGCAACCAAATCTTTGAGTCTGAACCAAAAGAAAATGAGACAAAGGGATGTAAGCTCCCTTCATGACCTGCCACAGTCCTCATGAATGTTGCCTTTCCTTTTCTTTCTCCACTAGATGAATGAATAGAGGGAACTCCAAGGACTTAGAGGAAGATGGAACCACAACATGGGAGGAGCCTGGGTCCCTGAGCCAACAATTCAAAAGGAGGCTCCCAGAAGAGTCATTGGAGTGAGAATACACATGATGCTCTCTTATGTAAGTGAGACCTTCATAATTGCTATGTTACTCTCATAAAGTTTGAGGATGGTTCATCATAGCAGTTGGGCTTTCCAGGTGGTGCTAGTGGTAAAGAGCCTGCCTGCCAATGCAGGAGATGTAAGAAACACTGGTTCAATCCCTGGGTTGGGAAGATCCCCAGGAATAGGAAATGGCAACCCACTCCAGTATTCTTGCCTGGGAAATCCCATGGCAAAAGAGTCTGGTGGGCTACAGTCCATGGGGTTGCAAAGAGTCAGACACGATTGAGGGAAATACATCTCTCAACAACATTGTAGCAGTTACTCTGCCCTTGTACTCATCTTCACATGTGCATAATTTTTTATTTTTGCAAATAATGTTGAACAGCCACGTGCAAATGCTGAGAACTGTTCAATTACATTTCCTGAATTAGATAATTGAATGGGATGGCCCAAAGGGCAAAAGAACACAAGGAGTAATGAATAAACGATTGGATATGTGAACAATTACATTCTTTGAATAATGAGTACTTAACTAATTAGAATTCCCGTTTGGAGCCAGAGGACTGGAGAGACTTCAACAGCATGGTATAAAGATTTCATTTCAGAAACATAAAACAGATTCCTGTCTTCAGGAAGGTACTCAAGAGGTTGCTCTCCACCTGGCTAAGCTGGATTTATGATAGAGAATACTGGGTTCCATCAAACCACAATCCCTGAGGCGTCCCGAATGGCACAACCCAAAGATCTCCCTGCTGAGAATCCAGAAGATAAAGATGCCTCCTCCAGCTGTGTCCAGGGTGCTCTGTGTTGGAGAACCACCTCTGCCAGCAGGGAAAGGCTTCTGGCCCAATCTCAGGACACAGAGTTCACAGGTCCTAGTGGCTTCCAGCAGGAGAGGGCATGCTCTCAGCTACTGACCACCATACACACCCAGAATGACAGGACAGCCTCATCTGTAGAGGCCGAAAGCCTGTAGAATCTGTAAGTGTACAGGCATTGATCTTATCATAACTTACCGGCTCCAGGGAAATCCTCTTCATAGGTCATGTGCTGCCCAGTCTCCAGGCCCTAAACTCCTGAATACCCATGGTTCAGAGGCAGACAAACTTCCCCTACTTCTTCCTGCAGGGCTTCCCACTGTGCATCATTCTCAGGGCCTTGGTGGAGGCCCCTCAAAGTCAATGAAAGCAGTAGAATCACCTGGAACCTACCCAGCTTCCTGTGCATGTGTCTTGCTTTCCTATTCTCCTTCCTGCCCAATGGGTCTTCATTTGCACCTCAGAACCCAGCTGATATAGAATAGTTAATGTGAGGAAAGAGGCTGAAGTTGGAGAAGACTGAAAAGTTGGTAAATAGCCCAGGCTTTTAGAGCTCAGTAAAGGAAATGGCAACCCACTCCAGTATTCTTGCCTGGAGAATCCCAGGACAGAGGAGCCTGGCGGGCTACTGTCCATGGGGCTGCTAGAGTCGGAGACAACTTAGTGACTAAACCACCACCACCACCAGACTTGAGTTCCATCACTTACCAGTTGTGTGGTCTTGAGCGGGTCACATGATGAATCTAAAATGAGAATTAAAACGCTGCCAGGATCATTTCAAATATTGTCAATGATGTATGAAAAAATTTCTGAAATATAGTAGATCATCATAAATGGTGATTTTTGTTGTTGTTTGGTGGGTGTTTAATGGACTAATTTCAAGCAGAGGCTTAAAGTTTGTGAAAGGGAAAGAGTGAGGAGAGTATGATTAGGCTGAAGGTTGCCCTAAAGAAATGCCCATCCCTAAAAATAGATGAGAAAATTCTCAGCCTAAACAAAGCAAAACAAACAAACAAAAAACCTAGATTGTAGAGCTGAATTATAAAAGGTTTTAGGCAATAAAATGTCTCCCAACAAAAAAAAAAAAAAGAAATGCCCATCCATGCTAGCCTAGATGTTCCATCCACCCTCTGTCCTTACTTACCCCCAATGCCTGTGCACATGCTTTCCTTCTTCCTGTCTCCTTCAAAACTGGTCCATGCCTCTTTTTCTCGCTTTCTTCAAGTCTTCCCTCCAAAGTTACATCCCTAGAGAGGCCTTCTCTCTCATCCTGTCTCTCTATAGTAGCATCCCCTTGTTGTCACTCTCTATCCCCTTACCCTTCTTTAATTTACTTTTTGAAAATTGTCACAACTTGAAAGTCATCTATATATTTCTTTACTTGTTTATTACTCCCCTACTAGAATATGAGAGCCATCAGAGCAGAGACCTCTTGTATCTCCACAGTGTCTCCAGTGCCTGTCAGATAGTAGAGGCACAATGAATATTTTTTCAATGATGATTTTAGTAGATGCTTCTGAATGGATAAAAATTCCTGTATCAAATAAAGTATATTTTAATTTTCATTCATTTAAAAATATTTGTGGCACATTTATTCAAATGATCAAAAAAGACATTTTTAGCCATATAGTTTTTCTAGGAATAAGGGACTAAATAATATAAAATATATAATATTTCCCATAATATATAATTTTCTCTAATATATCTTTTTTTTTTTTGGTAGACCATAATCACACCTTCCATTAACAAAAAAAAAAATCTTTTGATTTACTGTAGCAGGGGTTCCTGGCTGGGACAGATTTCAAAGTTTGATAGATCAGACACAGACACATGCGTGCACGTGCGCGCACACACACAGACACATATTTATTTGTTTATATCTACATACTTAGTTGGGGACTGGAAAGTGGGGTTAGGAATGTTTAACTCTGGCCATAACTGAGTTCAGATATGTCTAAACGAGTTAAACACCCTGGCAAGGCCCCAAAGAAGGCTGGATTGCAGGGAAGGCTGACCTGTGCCCTGGGCATAAATTTATGATGAGGGAGATGAACTCTAGAGTAACCAGCCAGACTCAGGAACATGGCCTGAGGGTGAGAGGAAATAGTAGTGTTAGCTTTTCTCAAAACTTAACACCCTTGTGGTATGGATAAACCCACGAAGGCAGAAAGCAGAAGGGGGTGGAGAGGAAACTGCCAGTGCCCTCAACCTTGTGGCCGTTAGTTCCCAAGTAGCCTTGCTGTGGAACAAACCGAGTCTTCTCTTCTCTGAAGCCCCCTATTTGGAGGGTGATATTAAGTGACCCACGGGAATGAGGTTTTGGAAGCAGCAGCTACAACTCTTTCTTGGGGGGGAGCGGGGGGAAGGCGGAAGTGACATACCGCTGCGGGGCTGTCAGGGCCAGCAGAGTCATGGAAAGTTCCACAGAGGCAGCAAATCTTCAGCTCAGCAACACTGAGGTGGCAGAGGCAGCTATAGCCGGTGTAATGACACCACCACACAGCCCTGCTAGATTTAGGACCTGCACATTCAGAGACCCCACTTGGCTGGCAGCCACCTAGCAAGGCAGGCCTGAAGCTGATAAATGGGCACCTGCAAGGCAGCCCTCAGGACCCCCAGAATGCCTGGGGAGGGGAAATATGCAAGGCACTGATATTTCCATATAAGCAGATGAAAACTGGGAGCCAAGGAGAATCCGGTATTAATATTAATCCAGTAATGATATTAATAGATCTGTATCTGTAGTCAGTATCCATGAAACCACATTTGTCCTCACGAGCTGGTAGAAATGGGAACATTCAAGGCTGCTCAGAGCCATAGACAAGGTTAAACTCTTTTGATCGCTGCATCCTCAGAATAGAACACATGCTCTCCACACCCTCCTGCACCCACAGGAACGATGCAAAAGGTTCAGATCCATTTGGAAGACATATTATATACACCTCTTGCTGGCTTCAGGAAAAAAAAAAAAAACAGTTCCAGCACATTCTAATGAAAGCCTGGAAGAGAAAGGCGGCTTCAACATTTGAGTCAAATAGAGACATTTAATTCTCTATTAGGTGCAGTTCAGTTTTATTAAATTGAAAACAATTTGAAAGAAAACTCAATAAGATTGGAATCTTACTTAAATTAATGAGTAATGCTTATTACTCATTGCCATTTATATGGCTCTCAGATGATGAGCTGTTTGCAAGGAAAGAGTTTTAACAAGGCTGTGCAGCAGCGAAATTAGAAAAAAATGTTTAAGATATATTATTATAATAAAAAATGTATTGTGATAAGATTTGTTTTATTAAGCAAAAGTATCTGTAGGGAAAAGAAACCTTACTGTGTCTCTAATACAAAAACATAGCAAAGTAACTTAAGTTCTAAGCAAACATTTTCTGTGAGGGGCAGATAGTAAATATCTGTGACTTTGTGTGCCCTACAGCCTCTGTCACAAATAGTCCACTCTATTTGTGTTGTCGCAGACAATATGTAAACCAATGAATGTGACTGTGTCCAATTAAAACTTTACTAGAGATGACTGAAGTGTGAATTTCATATAATTTTCATGTGTTACAATTATTAATCTTGTTTTACCATTTAAAAAGGTAAACCATTCTTAGCTTGTGAACGATACAAAAACAGAAGCAAGCCAGATTTGGTCTGTGGGCTATAGTTTGTTGACTGTTCTAAGTGGTTGACTCTTCAAGACCTCCTTCAAGTTACTCGATTTTGCAGGTGCTCTTGCACATACCTTTCCATGGTAGCTCAGCTGGTAAAGAATCCGCCTGTAATGCAGGAGACCCTGATTCAGGAAGATCTGCTGGAGAAGGGATAGATTACCCACTCCAGTATTCTTGGGCTTTCCTAGTGGCTCAGCTGGTAAAGAATCCACCTGCAATGCAGGAGACCTGGGTTCGATCCCTGGGCTGGGAAGATACCCTGGAGAAGGGAAAGGCTACCCACTCCAGTGTTCTGGCCTGGAGAATTCCATGGACTGTATAGTCCATGGGGTTGCAAAGAGTCAGACATGACTGAGTGACTCTTTCTCTCTCTCTCTTGTGCACACCTACTGTAGGTAGGTGCTTTACTTTAATTTCTAGTCTACCTGGCTTTCTGTTAAGGTTCATATCAAAGTTTGGTTTGAAATGATGATCCCTGTTTTCCTTTTAACCTTCCTCTCATCTTTCATCTTTGCCCCAAACTTCTTGGGTTTACTCTACTTACAAACTCTTGACACCTTCCAACAACCCAGTCACCTCCCAGATGTCTTTAGTAGATGCACTGTGTTGTGTGGTATAATCAATGATATGTGCTGAACGAGAGCCATTCTGAGTTATAGAGAGTGAGCTAAATTACACTTTGCTTGGAAGAGCCAGTCAATTCAGTGAGCAGACTTTCTGATAAGAATACCATTTCTAGTCCTTTGTTGCCCATCCTTTCCTACTTAGGTTATTTGAAGTGCAGGTCAACATGGATTACTACAGTAATTGAGCATCTTACAATTGCATTTTAAGAGCAGAGAAAATGACTTTCATGTTCACTTTCCCAGACAAACACAAATGTGATTCATCCAAAATGAATTGCTACCTGTAAAATACTCCAATGACCTTGTCTTGAAAGGGAAGAAGTGTGTATGTATGTGTGTTTCTGTAGGGTGTGTGTGTGTGTTTGTGTGTGTGTGTGTGTGTGTGTATTAGAGAGAGAAAGAGAATTCAGCCAAGAAAAGACTCTCTGCTGTGACATTAATGAAAGCTGAGCTTGGCCTTCCTGATTTCCTATTTACATGTTTGCTTGTTTATAATTCCTGGGTAAAGATCTTCCTGATTTATTCATCAGAGTAAATTTATTGAGGGTCTAGTGTGTGCCAGGCACAGTTATAGGAACTTGGGGTCCATTAGTGAACTAGACAAATATCCCTTGCCTTCGAGTGTTTATATTGTAGAGAGGAGAGACAGGAATAAATGATAGATAATGGTTAAGTCAACTGAAATGTGTTAAAAGTTGATGAGTGCTATTTTAAAACAAAGCAAAGTGGTTCAAAAGTTCTGGAGTTTGGGGCTTCTAATTTTAAATAAGGTAGTCAGATTAGGCCCATTCAGAGGTTGACATTTGAGTAAAGATTTCAGGGAGGTTAAGGAATTTGGCATGTTGATATCTCAGTTAAGAATATTCAGGCAAACTAATCAATGCTCTGTGGTGACCTAAATGGGGAGGGAATCTAAAACAGAGGCTATATATGTATATGGATACACATATACTGATTCACTGTTCTTCTGTACAGTAGAAACTAACATAACATTGTAAAGCAATTACACTCCAATAAAAATTAATTTAAAAAAAAGAATGTTCAGGCAGAGTGAATAGCTAGTACCAAGGCCCTGAGATTTCAGTATGCATGGTGTTACCTTTTGTGAGCTATTCCTGAATAAGAAAATTTTAACCTTGAGAGTTTATCTCTCATGAAATTACTAGCATTGCTAGACCCCCTCCCAAATAAAGTAACTCAAACTGGTTCTTTGACTACTCCCTTTACTCTATATTACTCTAATTGGATAATACCATAATACAGTCAGACCTCAGTGATATTGCAGGTTCAGTTCCAGACCACCACAATTAAATGAATATCACAGGAAAGCAAATCACAT
This sequence comes from Muntiacus reevesi, assembly GCF_963930625.1. NCBI lineage: Eukaryota > Metazoa > Chordata > Mammalia > Artiodactyla > Cervidae > Muntiacus > Muntiacus reevesi. The sequence continues at coordinate 12,173,329 of NC_089271.1, read as the reverse complement.
GAATTTTTTGGTTTCCCAGTGCAAATAAAAGTTATGTTTACACTGTAGTATACTTTATTGAGTGTGCAACATTATGTCCTTAAAAAACAATGTACACACCTTAATTAAAAAACACTTTGTTGATAAAAAATGCTAACCGTCATCTGAGCTGACAGCAAATTGTACTCAGCTTCTTCCAAATGCCTCTGACTGTTGATAGCTTGACCTCTTCTCGTAGTCACAAATGTTCTTAATGGCATCTAGAATGGTAAATCCTTCCCAGAAGGTTTTCAATTGACTTTCCTCAGATCCACCAGAGGATTCTGTAACCTTAGGAAATGTATTTGTTAAATAATAAGGCTTGAAAGTAAAAATTACTCCTTTATTCAGGAGCTGAAGAATTAGTGTTGTATTCAGTTCAGTTCAGTTCAGTCGCTTAGTCGTGTCCAACTCTTTGTGACCCCTTGAACTGCAGCACGCCAGGCCTCCCTGTCCATCACCAACTTCTGGAGTCCACCCAAACCCATGTCCATTGAATTGGTGATGCCATCCAACCATCTCATCCTCTGTCGACCCCTTCTCCTCCTGCACTCAATCTTCCTCAGCATCAGGGTCTTTTCCAATGAGTCAGCTCTTCGCATCATGTGGCCAAAGTACTGGAGTTTCAGCTTCAGCATCAGTCCTTCCAATGAACACCCAGGACTTATCTCCTTTAGGATGGACTGGTTGGATCTCCTTGTAGTCCAAGTGACTCTCAAGAGTCTTCTCCAACACCACAGTTCAAAAGCATCAATTCTTCGGCGCTCAGCTTTCTTTATAGTCCAACTCTCACATCCATACATGACCACTGGAAAAAACATAGCCTTGACTAGACAGACCTTTGTTGACTAAGTAATGTCTCTGTTTTTTAATATGCTGTCTAGGTTGGTCATAACTTTCCTTCCAAGGAGCAAGCGTCTTTTCATTTCATGGCTGCAGTCACCATCTGCAGTGATTTTGGAGCCCAGAAAAATAAAGCCAGCCACTGTTTCCACTGTTTCCCCATCTATTCACCATGAAGTGATGGGGCTAGATGCCATGATCTTAGTTTTCTGAATGCTGAGTTTTAAGCCAACTTTTCACTCTCATCTTTCACTTTCATCAAGAGGCTCTTTATTTCTTCTTCGCTTTCTGCCATAAAGGTGGTGTCATCTGCAAATCTGAGGTTATTATTTCTCCCAGCAATCTTGATTCCAGCTTGTGCTTCATCCAGCCCAGCATTTTGCATGATGTACTCTGCATATAAGTTAAATAAGCAGGGTGACAATATACAGCCTTGATGTACTCCTTTCCCGACTTGGAACCAGTCTGTTCTTCCATGTCCAGTTCTAACTGTTGCTTCCTGATCTGCATACAGATTTCTCAGGAGGCAGGTCAGGTGGTCTAGTATTCCCATCTCTTGAAGAATTTCCCACAGTTTGTTGTGATCCACACAGTTAAAGGCTTTGGCATAGTCAATAAAGCAGAAGTAGATGTTTTTCTGGAACGCTCTTGCTTTTTTGATAATCCAGTGAATGTTGGCAATTCAATCTCTGGTTCCTCTGCCTTTTCTAAATACAGCTGGGTGACTGTGAGCAGGTTATATTTTTAAAAGAATCATTTATCTTGAGTAGTAGATCTCAACTGTGGGCTTAAAATATTCAGCAAATCATGTTGTAAATAGATGTGCTGTCAGCCAGATTTTACTGTTACATTTATAGAGCACACGCAGAATAGATTTACCATAATTCTCACGGGCCTTAGGATTTTCAGAATGATATGTGAACATTGACTACAACTTGAAGTCACCAGCTGCATTAGCCTCTAACAAGAGAGTCAGCCTGTCCTTTGAAGCTTTGAAGCCAGACATTGACTTCTCCTCTCTAGCTATGGAAGTCCTAGATGGCATCTTCTTCCCATAGAAGGCTGTTTCATCTACACTGAAAATTTGTTACTTAATGTAGCCACCTTCATTCATTATGTTAGCTAGGTCCTCTGGATAACCTGTTGCAGCTTCTGTGTGCATAAGTACTTGATGCTTCACTTTGCACTTTTATGTTCTGAGATGGCTTCTTTCCTAAAATCTTATGGATCAGTCTCTGCAAGTTTCAGACTTTTGTTCTGCAGCTTCCTCACCTCTCTCAGTCTTCACAGGACTGAAGAGAGTTAGGGACTTTGCTCTGGATTAGGCTTTGACTGGAGAGAATGTTGTGGCTGATGTGGTCTATCCAGACCAGTAAAACATTCTCCACATCAGCAATAAGGCTGTTTTGCTTTCTTACCATTTGTGTGTTCACTGAACTTTTAATTTCCTTCAAAAACTTTTCCTTGGCATTTGCAACTTGGCTAACTGTTTGGTGCAAGAGCCTAGCTTTTGACCTAACTTGGTTTCTGACATGCCTCCCTCAGTAACCTTAATCATTTCTAGTTTTTGACTAACAGTGAGAGATGTGTGACTCTTCCTTTCACTTGAATGTTTTAGTACAGTTACTAATTGGCCTAATTTTGATATTGCTGTGTCTCAGTAAATAGGGAGACCCGAGGAGAGGGACAGAGATGAGGAACAGCCTGTCAGTGGAACAGTCAGAACATACAATATTTATCGATTAGATTTGCCATCTTAAGAGGGCTAGGTTCATGGAGCCCTAAAACAATTATGATAGTAATATCAAAGATCACAGATCACTATCCCGAATATAATAAGGGAAAATTTTGACATGGAAACATGAAGTGAGCAAATACTGTTGTAAAATATGATGCTCACAGTCTTGCTTGACACAGGGTTGCCACAAACTTTCAATTTGTGGAAAACACAATATCTACAAAGAACAATAAAGGTAAAGCACAATAAAATGAGGTCTGCCTGTGAAAGTTTCCGATCTGAAGCTTAACTGACTCCCTAGCATCCTCTCTCTTATTCTGGGATGAGAAGTAGCAAAAGAAAGAAACTAAGATCTAAACTTATAGCTGAAGTCTTAAATCCCAATTCTGCATAATAAAAGGCATGGGACTTTGAGCAATCTGCATGCTTTAGTTGCCTTAACTCTAAAATGGACAAAATAATAATAATACCTAAATCACATGGATTTTTATATCAATTAAATAGAGTATTAAATAGCATAGTGCGTGTCAAAATAATAATTATACAGTGGGAAGAAACTTTGGAAGGTGATGAATATGTTTATGGCCTTGATTATGATGATGATGATGATGGTAGTTTTCTAAATGCATTTTTATCCCCAAACTCATGAAATTTTATACATTAAAAGTGTACAGCTTTTTACATGTCAGTTATACCTCAATTAAGTGGCTTATATAATATCAATAAACATTTGAATAGTGCATGTAAAACACTTGGCACAGGGTCAGTCACATATATTTTTTTACTATCATTAGGTTTTTTTTGTGTGTACTTTTTGCCTTGAAAAAATAACTTTGATGTTTCATAAGGAATTTAATAGAAGAAATTTCATTGCTCAAGATTTTCATTTTGAATTTGTCCAAAGCAATTTATCTTAAGTGGTAAATTAGGAGCTCCTAACCTCCTCGTGGACTTATGAATGAATATGCCTGCACTACTGATATTATTATCCTTTGTTTTTCTGATGAACCTTGTATGTAAGTCTATTATTTTCCTAAGTGCAAAAGCTTACTATGTACATAAATATACACTCAAGGGTGGGGGGAATGATAATGAAACCAGCTGCTTGGTTTAAAAAAAATACCTTTATGATATTTTCCTCCCTTTTCATTTTGTAGAATTTTGAAATTACATGATCAAAATCTCTTCCAGAGGAAATTGCCCAAGATGAGAATCTTGCCATCTACAGTGAAAAGATGAGTCCTGTGATGTGGTACAAGTAATTGCCATAAAGTTTAATGAAAATCTGTTCCAATACAGTGAAAATCAAAGAGCAAGAAATATCTACCTTGCTGGAAGCAGCAGCAAGAGGGAGGAAAACCTACCATATTTCAGAAATAAATGTGAGGATTTGAACTAGCAGGCATAAGAAAGGGAGGAAATAATGACAACACCATGCCTCAGAGAATGTTATCTAATTAAGCAAAATGATAAACCTCCAGTCAGGGCATAGTCTCACATTCTTAGCAATTTACACTAAGAGGGAAGGAAAGAGCCAAAGCAATAACTAGACGGAGATAAATTAGTGTTTTCATTTCTGGTGAGCGTTAGCACGCACATTAGTGTCAGCATCAGTACACTTGGTTCTCGGTGTGCTTTTAAAAATGGGGAGACCAAGCAGAGAAAAGCGTTTTATTCTCATTTCACATTCAACAGGCTGATTGCATTACGTGAACAGAAACACATAACCTTCCTCCAAAGGTTTTCAAATATTTCCAAACAAAAGCTTTGTTCCATGATGCATCCACCAGACACATTTAAAGGGACTTCTCCCCAAAGCTGGGTCTTTTCCCCCAGACTGAGAAAAAGGAGTGAAGGAGGAAAGCCATTGGAGGCAGACAGGCTCCCAGGCTTTGCCACTTGGTCACTGTGTGATCCTCAGCAATTTGCTTGGTCTTCAGAGTCTCTTTTTCCTCATCTCTGAAAAGGAAGGAAATGATACTGTCTTACAATAGCAACCTCTCATGGGTGGCTTGGGATACTCTGAGGATCTCCGTAATTTCCATTAACCACCCATCCACAAAGTCATCACAAGTAAAGATAAACTAAGTACAAATAGTGTGATTACCCTGAAAACAGAGCTTCAGGCTAAATCCTTAAACTCTTCCTTCTGCTCATTTCCTGCATCCGTCCCACAGGGAACTGGATCACTGTTTCTCAGGCCCTCCGTGGAATGAGTCTTAGTTACAAGACTTTGGTTGTAAGATATAGAAGTCCATTCAAGCCAGCTAAACAAATGTTTCTTAGAAGGGTGCTAGCATATCTCTTGGAGCCCACTGAAGATCAGAACTTGGAAGTGGAAAACCATTAGCCACCCAGACAGATCTCTGGGTTCTTCCTTCTGCTTCTTTCTACATATGTATTTCCAAATTTGATGTTTTAAAATCCAAAAAGGACTCTAGGACACAAACTTCAGATTATTGAACATGAAAAATAATTTTCCTTGGATTTGAAAATTCTGATCAATTCTAGAAACAGGGGCTACAGGTTTTAGGTAGGTAATTTGAATGCCTTCTATGTAGTTGTTGTTGTTGTTCAGTCGCTAAGTTGTGTCCAACTCTTTGCGACCCCATGGATTATAGCATATCAGGCTCCTCTGTCCTCCGCTGTCTCCCAGAGTTTGCCCAAATTCGTGTCCATTGAGTCAGTGATGCCATCCAACCATCTTGTCCTCAGACACCCTCTTCTCCTTTTGCCTTTCATCTTTCCCAGCATCAGGGTCTTTTCCAATGAACTGCCTCTTTGCATCAGATGACCAAAGTATTGGAGCTTCAGCAACAGTCCTTCCAATGAATATTCATGGTTGATTTTTTTAGGATTGACTGGTTGGATCTCCTCACAGTCCAAGGGACTCTCAAGAGTCCTCCAACACCACAGTTCAAAAGCATCAATTCTTCAGCACTCAGACTTCTTATATTCTAACTCTCCCACCCATACATGACTACTGGAAAAACCATAGCTTTGACCGTACAGATCTTTGCCAGCAAAGTGATGCCTCTGCTTTTTAATATGCTGTCTAGGTTTGTCATAGTTTTTCTTCCAAGGAGCAAGTGTCTTTTAATTTCATGGCTGCAGTCACTATCCACAGTGATTTTGGATTCCAAGAAAATAAAATCTGTCACTGCTTCCACTTTCCCCCCTTCCATGTTTGCCATGAAGTGATGAGACAAGATGCCTTGATCTTAGTTTTTTGAATGCTGAGTTAAGCCAGTTTTTTCACTCTTCTTTCACCCTCATCAAGAGGCTCTTTAGTTCCTCTTCACTTTCTGCCATTAGAGTGATATTATCTGCATATCTGAGGCTGTTATTTCTCCTGGCAATCTTGATTCCAGCTTGTGATTCATCCACCCTGGCTTTTCACATGATGTACTCTGCATATAACTTAAAAAAGCAAGGTGACAATATACAGCCTTGACATTCTCCTTTCCCGATTTGGAACCAGTGCATTGTTCCAAGTCTCTGAGTCTTCCACATAGAGAAATACACTGTTCAACAAGACTATCACCAAGCAAGCTGTCGCCAAGCAAGCACATTTTTATTTTCCATTGCCCTGTTTCAGTTCCCCCAGGTGGGGCTAGTTCTTCCCCTGCCCCGCAATTAAAACTGGGATATGCAATTACTTTTCTGCTTATTCTTAGGTAGTTCAAGAGTCTATATTAACTTTAAATTTTGGAACACAGTCTCCAATCAGTGTGTTCTCACTTCCATATGATAATGAACCCTTCAGTCTTCATTTGAAGATTCTTATTGCCCTCCCCTGGGTCTGGTGTGTTGCACAAAAAAAAAAAAAAAAAAAGGAAAGAAAGAAAAATATGCCTCCCTGGCTCTCTCCTGCAGGCAAAGATTTGCCTCAACACCTTCATCTCCTTGATGAGTCTGAGAGGTTTAAGACTTGTTTACTCTTTGCAAGTTTTGCATGATGGTCAGCCTCACAAGCTGATGTGGAATCTAATCCCATACCCAATGGTATCTGTCCCAAGGGTCCCTTGACCCTCTGCTGTGAATGCAGCTGCCCACTCCCCTGCCAGCTTCACCACACAGCAATTGCACTTGGCGGTTGGGGTGGCCTGGCTAGAGATGCCTGGGAGTTTCACTCCCTCACCCAAGGCAACAAAGGACTGTGTTATGTGAAGGCACCAAAGTCCTACTTCCTTGCCTCGGGGTGGGGCAGACTCTGGTGCTATTCATGCTCCAAAAATCCCCGAAGTTTTGTACCAGGGTTACCCTTCACCTGGAAAACACATTCTTGCTTCATTTCTTCTTCCCTGGTCAGCTTTCTTCACACTTTTACTGACTTTTCCTCTAAGCTTTCTCAATAAACTATTTACATGGAAATCTCTGTCTCAGGCTCTGTTTCTAGAGAGTGCCACCTAAGACAGCTACATGCTGTACCTTGGTTCCCCAGTCAAAGCTTCCAGTTAGCACCTTGTTATACCAGAAGCTGATTATCTTGTATTATCCTAGTCCTCTTCCACTGGAACAGTGACGTCTCCCTGAACACTTTTCAATAGTCAGTAAGGTATTACTTTGCCTCATAAAAAAAAAACCCTTGCAATTCTCAATTCTCCCTATCTTCTCTTCTGGCTCCCTCACCCCCAGTTAAAAAAAAAAAAGAGAGAGAGATCAATGTGGCTTTTCTTTTTTTTTTCCTTTTTAAAATCATATATTTGGCTATCCAATACCTAACTCTGAATACCAGAGTTTTCCAGTAAATCAGAAAGGAGGATTATCTGTCAACTCTGAAAGGAAAATCAAACCAAGATGCACAAACAGAAAAAAAAAATCAATTTTCTCCAGGTTATTCACCTACATCATTCCTTCAGAATAGAAACAAAGCAAAAGAATTGCTTTGTTCTTTCAGACAACCTGGCCCCAAGGAAGCAGAAGGAAAAAGATGAACTCCGAGTTGCCTGAACTTAAAGCCTTCCTGTGAGTAAATAATGTGCATTAAAAGGTCAATCTTGATTCTTTTCGCTCAGTTCTGATGTAGAAAAATGTCTGTTTGCCAAGAAGAGCATTTTGTCCTGGTGTGAAACCGAACCCACAGAAAGGCAACATTCATCCAACCGGCCATGACAGGTGAAGGCAACCTTAAATGCCTCCCACCAACCACAGGAAAAGAGATGGGAGGTAAGAAAGTTCTCAACAGTGCTCTAACACAGAGGTCAGCTAACTTTTTCTCTAAAGCGCCAGATAGTAAATATTTTTTACTTTGTGGACTATACCAACTCTGTTCCAACTGCTCAATTCTGGCAGAGTAGCTGGAAAACAACCCTAGATGATACTTGGAAGAAAGGGTGTGGTCATGTTCCATTTAGACTTTATTAATGGCCACAGAAATTTGAATTTTATATAATGTCCATGTATCTCAAAATATTCTTCTTTTAATATTGTTCAACCATTTAAGGAAATATTCTTAGCTCATGGACCAACTGAAAACAGTGGGCTAAATTTAGCCCAAGGTCTGTGGTGTGCCAAGCCCTACCCCTTCAGGTCATAGGGTATAATTTTGCCTCTTTGATCCTTCAGGACTGGAAGTTAGCTGTTAAATTTAAAAAGTCAGTTAAAGTAAGGAATCATAAAAATAATAATACTTATCTTAATAAATTGCTTTAAATAACAACACATCAATATATATGCACTTACCGATTCCTTCAGCATAGGGCCATGATTTTTGGTTTTAGCAGAAGTCCACCAATGAACCTTCAGGTGGTCTTCCTCAGTACTTTGATTAAAGTTTCTAGTTCAATTTAGTCTCAAGTAGAATTAGAGTTTAAAGCTCTTCACAAATTCATTTAAGGCACAGCATTGTTCTAATTTTTATAAACTTCTCCAATCTTTTGTGGTTGTGCTCCTCACACTTTTTGACATTTCAGAAACTTGCCTTTACAAGCATTTTCTCAAAGCACCCAGCTCAGTTACTTAGTATAGCAATTATCTTCCTTATTAAATTGTATAATTGCTGTGACAAAGAAAAGTAGCACAAACAAGTGTAGAAGCAAATGCAATGAATACTTGATAAGCACAAACCCTAACAGTGGAAACAGGTGTGTGTGTGTGTGTGTGTGTGTGTGTGTGTGTGTGTGTGTGTGTGTGATTGAGACCAGCTCACCAGGCACAAGCATTGGGTACAGAGGTGTGTGTGTGTGTCTGTGAGTGAGTGTGATTGAGACCAGCTTAGCAGGCTCAAGCATTCAGTGGGCAGTAGGCATCAGTCACTACTTTCCACTACCATTAACCCAGCAGTCAGTTGACTGGATTATCCTGCTTTCTGATCATGCTGTTCCAGTGCTTGTCCCAAATATGGGGAGGAAAAATCATACAAGGATTTTATATCTTTTTATTGCAAGAAGTTAGTGAAATTGCATTTCCCAGTGTATAAAGCAAGAGCATGCTTATTAGCTCCCCTCAAAAGTAATATATTTGTCATTTTCTTCTTCAGCAAAGATAAAAGACCAATTCAAATAAGTTAGCCCATGATCTAGAAGGAACATATTGAGTCTTCCCAGGAGGGATCAGTGCTCTCCCACAATCATGAGTATGCTCTGCTTTGAATAGCAGTGGGAGTGAGTTTTATGGATGGAAATCAGTACAGCTGTTGAAGGGATGTCAAGCTGATTAGAGCATAATCATCACGAAAACAGAGTCAAAATGTAGTGGAATGAGCCAAAAGTGTATTAGGAGAGAAGAGAAACAAGGGTAACCCAAACAAAAGAATTACCACATTGCCCAAAATAAACATGTCATCTCTTTAGCACTTTAATTCCAAAGCTTTTATCTTCTCCAATGAGCACGGTATCAGTGAAAAATGAATTACTATCTCTGAATTATTTGTACATATCTTCTTGGATCTCTCCAGGAGTATATGACCATCCATTATAATTAATCCTTGTTTATTCTCATGAAATACAAGTGGCTTTTAGCGTCCATTTCAGTACATGTCATCCATTTCTGCAGAACCTCCACTGCACTCTGATGGTGTTCAGTCCATTCTTAACTGAAGGGGTCATCCTTTTTCACACTATCCTCAGTACTAATGTAACCTGAGATCATTGACACAAGAAGGACCAACATTTGAACACCCAAACTTCTGACTGGGGCCTCCTATTCTTTTTTTTTTTTTTTTTCATTTATTTTTATCAGTTGGAGGCTAATTACTTTACAATATTGTAGCGGTTTTTGCCATACATTGACATGAATCGGCCTCCTATTGTGATCTGATCTTTTGAAAAATACTTTTGATTTTTTTAAATTTTTTTGTTATAGTTGATTTATAATTTCTTAGTTTCAGGTGTACAGCAAAGTGAATCAGTTATACATATTGTTATAATCAGTTATACATATTATTATAAATATTGTTGTTTAGTCGCTAAGTCGTGTCTGACTCTTTTGTGACTTCATGAACTGCAGCCTGCCAGGCTCCTGTGTCCACGGAATTTCCCAGGCAAGAATACTGGAATGGGTTGTCATTTCCTTCTCCAGGGGATCTTCCCGACCCAGGGATTGAACCCATGTCTCCTGCATTGCAGGCAGATTTTTTACCACTGAGTCACCTGGGAAGCCCTACATATACATATACCCATTCTTTTTCACATTCTATTCCCATATAGGTTATCACAGACTATCGAGTTCCCTGTGCTGTATAGTAGGTCCTTATTAGTTGTCTACTTTATATATATAGTAATGTGTATATGTTAATCGCAATTTCCTAATTTCTCTCTCCCCCTCCCCATCTTTCCCCTTTGGTAACCAAACTTATTTGGTAATGAGTTTGATTTTGAGAACTGTGAGTCTGTCTCAGACTACAGTTCTTTTCTTCTCTAATTTTTGTATTTGAAAACAATTTAAGTTATGAAACAAAGAATATAAAGACGATAAATTTTATTCACTCATACAAATAAGGTCACCTGTATCTTTTCCTATTAGATTCCCCATATAAGTGGTATCATATGATATGTGTCTTTGTCTGTCTGACTTACTTCCCTTAGTATGATAATCTCTAGGTCCATCCATGTTGATGCAAATGGCAATATTTCATTCTATTTTATGGTTAAATAATATCCCATTATATATCTATACCACATCTTCTTTATCCATCCATCTGTTGATGGATATTTAGGCTGGTTACATGTCTTGGCTATTGTAAATAGTGCTTCTGTGAACATTAGGGTGCATGTATCTTTTGAAATTATGGTTTGCCACAGATATAGGCCCCAGAGTGGGATTGCCAGATTATATGGTAGAGCTTTGAACTATTGTTGCTCTTTAGACAAATGTGTTTTATAATACCATTGGTATTATACATACTATATATACTATAATATTATACATATTATATATACTCAAACATATGGCTCCTTTGACCAAAACCATCCCAAAGAAAAAGAAATACAAGAAGGCCAAGTTGTTGTCTAAGGAGACTTTACGAATAACTGAGAAAAGAAGAGAAACGAAAGTCCAGGGAGAAAGGGAAAGATATACCCAACTGAGTACAGAGTTCCAGAGAATAGCAAGGAGAGATAAGAAGGCCTTCTTAAAATGAACAATGCAGAGAAATGGAGGAAAACAATAGAATGGGAAAGACTAGAGATCTCTTCAAGAAAATTGGAAATATATAGGGAACATTTCATGCAAGGATGTGCATGATAAAGGGCAGAAATAGTAAGGACCTAACAGACTCCTTGAAAGAAAAGCTATGACAAACCTAGGCATCATATTAAAAGGTAGAGACATCACTTTGCCAAGGTCCATATAGTCAAATCTATAGTTTTTCCAGTAGTCATGTATGGATGTGAGAGTTGGACCATAAAGAAGGCTGAGTGCCAAAGAATTAATGCTTTCGAATTGTAGTGTTGGAGAAGACTCCTTTGAGAACCCTTGGACTGCAAAGAGATCCAACCAGTCAATCCTAAAGGAAATCAGTACTGAATATAAACTGGAAGGACTGATGCTGAAACTCCAATATTTTGGCCACCTGATGTGAAGAGCCGACTCACTGAAAAAGACCCCAATACCGCAGAAGATTGAGGGCAGGAGAAGGGGACGACAGAGGATGAGATGGTTGGATGGCATCACCGACTCAATGAACTTGAATTTGAACAAACTCTGGGAGATAGTGGAGGACAGAGGAGCCTGCCCTGCTGAAGTCCGTGGGGTTGTAAAGAGTTGGACATGACTTAGCGACTGAGCAACAGTGACTCCTTTATAACGAGACAGATGTGAGGAAACAGAAGGGGGGGGAATGCTCATATTTTGTCTTACAGTGCCTTAAGCTGTCATTGTCCTCTGTGGGCTTCATAGATGTTTAAAGCTACCTCCTGAGACATGTGAAGTCCTCATCACTGTTTCTCGACTGATCTCTTCTGTACTGATTTGCCTTCACTAGGAGATACATGTAGTTTTTACACACTGGACATTTCCCAATATTTCTCTTTCTCTCTCTCCCCTCTCCCATTCTCTCTCTCTGTCTCTCTCCAGGAAATACTCCATATTGCATATCATACATCCCCAAACGAGAAATTCAGGTCATCTGAATATAAAAGCCTTCTCTTGGCTCCAGAAACAAAGTAGTTTCTCTGTCCTTCCTGAACCCTTTTTTCATTTCTTGGGCAGGAGTGTCTTCACTCTTTCTCAGGCAAGAGTCAGACACCAGTTTCCGTATCTCCAAACAGGCACGTCTCACACTCTTATCAGTGTTTTCCTACCTGGCCCTCTGCCAAGGATGGGACTAGAATATAGCAGGTTCCCACCCCACTTCTGAAGGAAGCGAGAACCCACAGTTTTGCAACAGTCCTCTTGCTTCAGCAATCTCCTTTACAAAGTCCTCTCTCTGATGCCTTTTATATTATAGCCCTGATATGGTTGACAGGTTCAGGAGTCCTGAAACACAATCTTGGACTCAGTTCCTTCAAATCACTTAGGATGATTTGGCTGACTTATTTTTGGATGTTCAACTGTATTGTCATTTCTTGTTTGCCCTGAAACTTCAGTCTTAGCATGGTTATACATGCAAAATTCCATAACCTAGAAACAATTGCTGAAAACACCCTTTTATTTATTTAAAATATATATTTCTTAACAAAAATAGATTATTTCGTAATCTGAATTTTTTTCCAGTTAACAATATGTTCTGAGCATCTTTCCGTGTCCATAAGTCTACGTCAACATTTTAACAAGTAAAAGCAATTCCATTGTATGGAAGCTACCATTACTTAATTCTTTCTTGACATAGTTCAAGCTGTTTCTTCTTACTATTATGATAAATGATCCTGTGAAATATACCTTTATTTATACATTTCAATGCATTCAGTTATTGAACTAATAGTTAATTGAGTACCTATTAAGAGTACTGTGATTTCCTTGGGATAAATTTCTTGATGTGGAGTAGTACATTTTGACATGCATATTTTAAAACATATGTATTTCCAAATTGCTCTTCAGATGTATGTGTGTTTGTATGCGTGTTTGTGTGAGTGAAAGAGAGAGTGTGTTTAGTCCCCAGAAAAAGATACTTCTTTTGGGAAACTTCACTACTGGGGAGAATTAATGCAATATACAACACAGGTCACACATGTGTTTACTTAGCTCCTACAGATTATTGAATCTCCTTTTTTTTTTTAAACTCTAAACTAATTTTAGACTTGCATAAAAAAGTTACAAAAACATAGAATCTCCTTCTATCCCTCTCCAGTCTCTTATTGATTGCATCACAGTTATCAAGACCAGGAAATTGATATTCACCTATTAGTAACTAAACTGCAGAACTTATTCAAGTTTTATTAGTTATTCCCCTAAGGTATTTTTTATATTCCAGAAACTTACCCAAGATTTCCCTTTGTATGCAGTGCTTCCCCGGTGGCTCAGCTGGTAAAGAATCTGCCTGCAATGCGGGAGACTTGGGTTCAATCACTGGGTTGGGAAGATACCCTGGAGAAGTGAAAGGCTACCCACTTCAGTATTCTGGCCTGGAGAATTCCACGGTGTATAGTCCATGGAGTCCCAAAGAGTCGGACATGACTGAGCGGCTTTCACTTATTCCCCCTTGTTCTCCTCCAGTCTGTGACAGTTCTTTAGTTTTCCCCTGTCTTTCATGATGTTGAAACTTTTGAAAAGTACTGATTGGCTATTTTGTAGAATGTTTCTCGTTGGGCTTTGTCTGATGTTTCTAACATTTTTGGCAAGAGTGCATCATATCAAGGGGCTCATGATGTTGATGTGTCTTTTTACTCGTGATGTTGGCCACGATCTCTTTAGAAATGCTATTCTCAGGACTTCCTTGGTGGTGCAGTGGCTAAGACTCCATGCTCCCAATGCAGGGTGCCTGGGTTCAATCCTTGGTTAGGGAACTAGATCCCATATGCTGCAAATAAGGCCTGGTGCAGTCAAATAAATAAATATTTAAAAAAAGAAATACTATTCTAACACTGCAGAAGGAGAGTGGAAATAACTATTTATAGGATGTCAACTATATACTAGGTGCATTGCGTTTGTTTTTTTCTGTAAAGTTAGTCTCATTATCACCATTTCATTGAGTTTCATTAAAAATATGTAGCTCACTCAAAGTCATAAAAGATTTGTCTGCCTCCAGAGGCAGGGTTTTCCCAGCACAGATAAGAATTTCCTCTACTGGGAAACCGTTAACAGCAAACCAAGCATGTGTAGGTATGAGTCGCTACCCTTCTAGAGTTTGATTCTCAATTTTATTCTCCTCAAGGTAGAAGTGTGTAGAGTCACATTTTGAGACATAGTCCTCTGTTATTGATTAACCAAGTCAAATATTTAGTGATCAAAATTTATGGGAAACTCCTCCATCTTACACAGCATCGTAGTGCCTCTGATCTTTCCTCACCAAGATTTGTGATGTGATTTTCTTTTTGGTTATTGTAATACAGAAGCCAAAAGACAAGTGCAAAATAATTTTCTAAATTGAAAACTCTGAGATGTTGTTTTTCACTCAGTCCTATGTAGACAATACTTTCATCAAATTAATTGTCTGAAAGTCAATGATTTATTTCTCTCTTTAGATAATTAAAGAAGAGAACAAAAAAAAATGAAGAGAACAGGCAAAGCATAGTATCTGCTTAACACTTACCATCTTGGGTAATGAATGCCTGCACCCTGTGACTGTTCCTGCCGTACCATTTAAAGAGTTAACACTTCAATCTGATCTGATAGGATGGGTGAATGTAAAAGAATAAGCAAGAAGTGGAACCCCTGAAGAAAAGCAAATTGAGATAATGCATGGCAAGTGTTGAGCAGAGTGCCTGGTGCACAGTGAATGCTGCATAAATTTTAGCTCTTCTCGTTGCTGCTAAAGCTGTCCTAGATGTCACTGACATTTAACCCGGGGAAGGGACTACATGGCTGACTCATCCCGTGCTCCATGAGGCAAACTAATAAACTGCTATAAATTTAGAAAGGAAGATGGCTGATCTCTAGCCAGGTCGGCAGCTGTTTATCTTCTCTAAGTGCTCTGGTGCTATTCCATTGCAATATGATCTGAAAGCGCTATTATGAACCCATTTGGGAGCAAGGTTTGGAGCTAAATCAAGGCAGGGTGGCAAGTAGTCAGTTAACCCAGTTCAGCCACTTTTGCAGTGACTTCCTTTTGGGTTTCCCATCTAAGAGAGTGGCTTTTACCTAAGTGATCATAGGGCAAGATTTCTCAACCTCAGCATTATTGATCTGTGGTGCCTGATATTTTGGGTGTGGTGGGGGTGCTATTCACTGTAGGATGTTCAGCAGCTTGCCCGGCCTTTCCCCACTAGATGCCATTAGCACCCCGACCCCAAGTGTGACAACCAACATGTCTCCAGACATTGCCAAGTGAATTCTGGGGGGACAATCACTCCCTTGGAGAAGAACTGCTAAAAGCCAACAAGTAACTCCATACTCAAGATAAGTGACCATGGGTTCAAATTGAAAAGTATTGGGGGGATAGGATACAATATCTTTTGAGCAATAAGTACTCTGACAGATAATATCTCAGGTAATTCATTAACATAGTCACAATTAACATAGTCACAATTAACATAAACACAATAGTCCTAGTGTTTATCCCTTATGCATAGATGGGAAAGCTCATAGGAATCAAGTGATTTGCCCAATTGCCCACTATAACTATCCTGACAACAAAGCCCATGCTCATTGTATGACACCTTCATGATTCTCAGTTCAAATAGAGAAGGCTCAGCCTCGACCTACAGTTTTCTCAGACCAGGAAGGGGGAGAATTCCATTTACCAAGTGCAAATGGTGATAAAGCTGCTGTCTCGGCCCATAAAATCCATTTCATGAGGCTGTGACTGGGACTATTTGGGTTTGCCAATAGGGAGCACTAGAGGAAGGTTTGTAGGTCACAGGAGGGGAGAGGGAGTGCCTTCTTCCTATAAGCTTGCTGTTCCTGATCCAGCTGATCCAGTGACGGCCACTGCTGAGCACCTAAACTACTACCAGCAGAAACCAGCGCTAGGTCTCAGATACGGCAACACTCTTCCAGGGGACCAAACAGCACCTGGTGGCAGGTTAATTATGCTAGATCCCTTTCGTCACCTGCAGAGTAGTGTGCCCTCTTCACCTGAGCAGACATGTTTTCTGGATACTGATTTGCCTTCCCTGCTGCTAATACTTCTGCCGGCACCACCATCTGTACACAGGCAGAGGGTTCTATTCACCATTGTGATGTCCCACAAAATCATTGCTTCTGAGCAAACAGCTCAGTTCAGAGGGGGAAAAAATGTGGTAATGAGTGCATGGGCATGTAATTCGCTGATCTTACCACATACCCAATCACCCAGAAGCAACTGGTTGAATAGAAGGAAGTAAAGCCCAACTAAAGGTTTAGTTGTGACCATCTGGGAGATAAAAACAGAAGTTGGGAGCTATCTCACAGGAGGTACAATTTGCTTTGAATCAGCAACCAACATCCGTGTCTGACTCCCATAGGCAGAAATCATGGGCCCAGGAATCAACAGGTGGAAGTGGGAGTGGCTCCTCTCATCGTTACACTGGATATCCTACTCATAGAATGTCTGATTTTAAACTCGTTACTTGTGTCCTGCTGGTTTGGAGGACTTAATTCCAACAAGAGGTCATAACCATGATTTCACTGAATTGGAAGTTGAAACTGGCACTGCCGTTTTGGATTTCTAATGATGCTTAACCCAAAGTCAAAGAAGGGTAAAGATCTGTCCTGGTTGAGATGAATGATCCAGGTTACCTCGGGGAGACTGAGCTGCTGCCACTCAGCAGGGTCAGAGTAGATTACACCTGGAATCTGAAGAACTCTCTGGGTATCCTTCTGTTGCTTTCTTTGTCCAAGACTAAGTTAATGGTAACAGTACTCTGCCCCTCTCCCCCCCCCCAAAAAAAAAACCAGGGAGAACCACCCAACCAGGTATAAGAATAGCAACTGGCTTGCTCAGGGAACAAGGAATATGGAATAGTACTGGTAGAAGAAAATTGTAGATATCAGTGATGGCATTGTGAACAGTTATAGTTCTTCAGTGATAGAAATGAAGCCTTCAGTTACATTTTCTTCTTTGCCTCTATAACTGTATCTATACATGCATGTGTATATATAAAACCATTTCCTTTTATCTCTCTTTTCCTTTTCCCATTTTATTTTAGTCCTTTTTTTTGCTCTGAAGTGATGTAGACTCACTTAGAAATTAAAAATTTGTCATAATTTAGCCTTTCACTTACAGAATTTTCAAGTGTGATTGTGACTAAACTCAAGGAGTAATAAAATTCTCTAGAGAGAGAAATAGTGATTGCCAACCAAAGATGACTACCATGATATTTGGGGCTTTGTAGTTCCCCTCATTAAAAAGAAGAGGAGAGCATCTTTGTTTAGGCAAAAGATAGCGGTATCTTACTCAGTTCAGTTCAGTCATTCAGTCGTGTCTGACTCTTTGTGACCCCATGAACTGCAGCACTCCAGGCCTCCCTGTCCATCACTAACTCCCAGAGTTTACTCAGACTCATGTCTATTGAGTCAGTGATGCCATCCAACCATCTCATCCTCTGCCATCCCCTTCTCCTCCCACCTTCAATCTTGCCCAGCATCAGGGTCTTTCCAAATGAGTCAGCTCTTCACATCAGGTGGCCAAAGTATTGGAGTTTCAGCTTCAACATCAGTCCTTCCAATGAATATTCAGGACTGATTTCTTTAGGATGGACTGGTTGGATCTCCTTGCTGTCCAAGGGACTCTCAAGAGTCTTCTCCAACATCACAGATCAAAAGCATCAATTCTTTGGCACTCAGCTTTCTTTATAGTCCAACTCTCACATCCATACATGATGACTGGAAAAACAACAGCCTTGACTAGATGCACCTTTGTTGGCAAAGTAATGTCTCTGCTTTTTAATATGCTGTCTAGGTTGGTCATAACTTTTCTCCCAAGGAGTAAGCGTCTTTTAATTTCATGGCTGCAGTCACCATCTGCAGTGATTTTGGAGCCCCCAAAAATAAAGTATGCCACTGTTTACACTGTTTCTCCATCTATTTGCCATGACATGGTGGGACCGGATGCCATGATCTTAGTTTTCTGAATGTTGAGCTTTAAGCCAACTTTTTCACTCTCCTCTTTCACTTTCATCAAGAGACTCTTTAGTTCTTCTTCACTTTCAGCCATAAGGGTGGTGTCATCTGCATATCTGAGGTTATTGATAGTTTTCCTGGCAATCTTGATTCCAGCTTATGCTTTATCCTGCCCAGAGTTTCTCATGATGTGCTCTGCATATAAGTAAAATAAGCAGGGTGTCAATATACAGCCTTGACGTACTCATTTTCCTATTTGGAACCAGTCTGTTCTTCCATGTCCAGTTCTAACTATTGCTTCCTGACCTGCATACAGGTTTCTCAAAAGACAGGTCAGGTGGTCTGGTATTCCCATCTCTTTCAGAATTTTTCACAGTCTGTTGTGATCCACACAGTCAAAGGCTTTGGCATAGTCAATAAAGCAGAAATAGATGTCTTTTTGGAACTCTCTTGCTTTTTTGATGATCCAGCGAATGTTTGCAATTTGATCTCTGGTTCCTCTGCCTTTTCTAAAATCAGCTTGAACATCTGGAAATTCACGGTTCACGTATTGCTGAAGCCTGGCTTAGAGAACTTTAAGCATTACTTTACTAGTGTGTGAGATGAGTGAAATTGTGTGGTAGTTTGAGCATTCTTTGGTATTACCTTTCTTTGGGATTGGAATGAAAATTGACCTTTTCCAGTCCTGTGGCCAGAAGACTCTTAAACATTAGCATATATCCTGTAAATCAATAATGTATTTTAATTGGAATCTACTGAATGAGTGGCCTCCCTGAGATAATATTTTAAGCATCTGTCTGAAATAGTTTAAGGATAGTACCACTTAAATCCTAGAGGAAAATCTATTCCTTCATTTCTTCCTTCCTTCACTCATTCATTCATTTAGTAATTATTTATTTATCACTCCATATATGCTATGTGCTATTCTGGGTGCTGGTGGTATAATAGTGAATAAAATAGACAAAAATCTTAATAATCAGAGAATTTATGTCTTAGTGAAAGAGATGGTAAACAGGTATAAATGTGTCAGATGGTGAATAGTGATATGGAGAAATTTAAAGAATAGAAGGAAGATAGGAAGGGCTGAATTGGGGGTACATTTTCAAAAGGATTGATCAGAAAAGATTTCACTGTAAAAGTAACATTTCAAAAAACTGCTGGTAGAGATGAAGGAGGAAGCATGTGGATATCTGGGGGGAAAGAGCGTTCCAGGCAGAGCTAACAGCAAGGCTTCACTCTCAAGGCCTTGAGTTGGAAGGATGCCTGGTTTGTTCAAGGAATAGGAAGTAGGCCAATCTGGCTGGACTTGAAAATCAGGGGGAGAACTGTAGGAGAGAATGTTAGAGAGACAGTGAAGGGTCAATCCTATAGGGTTTATATACCATTATAAGGACTTTGGCTTTATTATGAGTGTGATAAGAAGCCAGTGGAAGGATTTTAACAGGGAAGTGATACGATTTGACTTACATTTTAATGAGACAACTCTAACTTCTGTGTTGAGAATAGATTATGGTAGTGCACTGAAAGGCAATAATCTGAACAGAGAATATAGTGAAAGCTATGGGGAAATAAATCATTGGATTCTGTATTCATTGACAAGAGTGCAACTGATTCCCCTATAGATGGTCAGGGAGGCTCTTCTCCATATAGTCAGTCTGGGTATGTGCAAACTGAGAGAAAAGCCAAAGATGGCTCCCAGAAGTTTAGCCTGAGCGACAGAAAGAAAGCACTGTGTATTACTGAAACAAGAAAGGCTATGTAGGAGTAGGTTTTCAGGAGAAATCATGAATTCAATTTTGCTTATGCTAAGTTTGATATATCTGTTAGACATCCACATGGAGTCTGCTGGGTATACAAATCTGAAGTTCAGGGGAGACTCAAAACAGGAGATGGGAATTTGGAAATTATTGATATAAATGTAATATTTATAACCATGAAGCAATAATTTAGAATATCCAGTGAGGGTTTTATATAGAAAAAAAGAATAGATTCAAGGACTGAGGCCTGCAGCAGCCTGATTCGGAGTTCATGGAGATGCGAAGAAACCAGTAAAAAGACTGAGAATGAGTGGCTGTTGAAATGGAAGAAAATCAGAAGTATGACCCGTCAAGAAACCAGGTGAAAAAGCTTTCAAAGACAAGGGTGTGATTGGTATTATGGTAATCACTATGCTAGGGCCTCATGACAATATAGACATATAGAAATATGCTTAGTCACTCAGTTGTGTCTGACACTTTGTGACCCCATGGACTGTAGCCCACCAGGCTCCACTGTCCATGGGGATTCTCCAGGCAAGAATACTGGAGTGGGTTGCCATGCCCTCCTTCAGGGGATCTTCCTGACCCAGGGATAGAACACAGGTCTTCTGCATTGCAGGTGAATTATTTACTGTCTGAGCCATCAGGGAAGTCTGAGAATACTGGATTGGGTAGCCTATCCCTTCTTCAGGGGAACTTCACAAGCCAGGAATTGAACCGGGGTCTCCTGCATTGCAGGTAGATTCTTTACCAGCTGAGCTACCAGGGAAGCCCATAGAAACAAGTGGAGCCATTAGATCTTGTTCTGTGTTAATTTGTGTTTATAAGAATTTGTTACATGTATGTGTGGCATGGTGCTCAGTCACTCAATCATGTCCAACTCTTTGTAGCCCCATGGACTGTAGCCCACCAGGCTCCTCTGTCTGTGGCCTATTTTAGGCAAGAATACTGGAGTGGGTTGCCATTTCCTCCTCCAGGGGATCTTCCTGACTCGGGGATTGAACCCACGTCTCTTACATCTCCTGCATTGGCAGGTGGATTCTTTACAATTAGCGCCACCTGGGAAGTTTGTATGGCATAAAATAGGTCAATTTCTCATTTCCTGTCTAGATATTATAAATATAATAAAGTCCTATGGTCATAGGAATATTTCATAGATCATTATTATCATCATGCTATGGTAAAGATTTTGGTCATTTGTTTTCCACAAGTGGTTCTACATCAAACTTTGTATTTTCTCAATTGTATGTTCTTTAAATTATTATTTTATTTTTTATTTTTATTTTATATTGGAGTATAGTTGATTTACAATGTTGTGTTAGTTTCAAGTGTGCAGCATAGTGATTCAGTTATGCATACACATATATCTATTCTTTTTCAGATTCTTTTCTCATATAGGTTATTACAGATTATTGCATAGAGTTCCCTAAGCTATGCAGTAGGTCCTTGTTGATTATTTTATATACAGTAGTGTGTGTATGTTAATCCCAACCTCCTAATTTATCCCTCTCTCCACACCTTTCCCCTTTGGTAAACATAAGCTTGTTTTCTAAGTCTGTGAGTTTGTTTCTTCTCAAATGTATCTTAAAGAAAATTATAAAGAAAAAATAGAAATGAGATGTATTAGTTGGCTAGGGTATTCTGTGGTAAAGAAAACACTCAATGGCTTAACCAAGGCCTATTTTGCCCTCATTAAAAAGCCCACACGGATGGTCAGGGAGACTTTTCTCTTCATTTCATTAAGGGATACGTGGTGGTGGAGACCTGTAGCTGTATCATCTTGGGCACCTGGTTTCCAAGCTTTCAGCAGCAGGAGAAGAGAAGACTGAGTAATAACTGGGGGGATGTTTTTTAAAGACTTAATTTGGGAATGACTTATTTAGCTTCCACCAACACCCCAGTGGACAGTAATGTGTTCTCAGCTATGAAGAAGCCAAGAAAATGAGTCTCCCTGTCTGTCCAAAAAGAGGAAAATAAAACAGACAGTTTTGTCTCTGCTGCAGTGGTGGAGAATAAGGAAAAGAAAGATGTCAATAAAATAAGTTTCTTTATAAGATTTTTGATTGCTTTGATTTAGAATTGAGCCTTGTATATTTCTTTCCGGTGAATTCTCTTTCTTCTTTCTAAAGAATTTGAGGAAAACTTTTACTTTCTTTTCAAAACCGTGTGACTTCAAAAGACTTAAGAAGAATTATAACATCATTGATACATACCTGAGTTCTTTGAGCAGAAGTATTTTTCTGTGTAAAATATATAGACATATAAATTACCTATGGTTTTTCATATCTTGGGACACAGTCCAGAAACCTGTGGCATAATGAGATAGGCTTAGAAAGGTGGATGCTTAGAATGAGATCTGTCTTCTGGGGTGCAAAAGGGCTGGGAGGTAGAATGCAAAAGCCTGTGTGTGGTGATGATAGGCAGAGTAATAGGTGCCACCCAGTCAAGCATGCAGTACTTGGGTATTTTAACAGACAGGACCAGCAGAGATTTCACAAAGAGCCCAAACTCAAACTATAGGCACAGGACTTCCCTGGTGGTTCAGTGATTAAAAATCCACCTGCCAATGCAGGAGCCATGGGTTCGATCCCTGGTCCTGGAAGATCCCACATGCCTTGGGGCAACTAAGCTCGTGTGTCACAACTACTGACGCCCGCGTGCCCTAAAGCACGGGCTCTGCAACAATAGAAGCCATTGCAAGGAGAAACCCGCACACCACGAGGAAGAGTAGCCCCCGCTTGCCACAACTAGGGAAAGCCTGTGTGTAGCAACAAAGACCCAGCACAGTCATAAATGAATAAATAAATAAAAATTGTAGGCACAGAGAAGAAAGGTCAACAAGCAAGTCAACACCCTCAGCTCCAAGACCACTTTTAGACAGCAATCCGGTCTTTAAAAAATGTCAAGTCCCAGTCCTACAAAGACCTTTGAAGTAGGGAAAACAGCAAATGAGCTTAAATTAGAAAACCAGGTTTCCTGCACAGGACATAGAGGAAAAGTTCTCAATGTTGACTGCACATTAGAATCATCTGAAGGAAATTACCAGAACACCCTTCTAGACCAGATGCATCATCTAGAGGTGGGACATAGTCAACAATGATGGTTCACGCTCTCTGGGGGTTTCCAGTGTCAGATTAAGGCTGGGAATAGATGATCAGTGGACAAGTTGTACATCTTTTATCTTTGTGACTAAAGTCAGGACTGACTTAGAGATTGGAGGGCTAGAAAACCCACAAGAGAATTTTTTAAATGTCTGTAGATACTAGCAGTCCTAACTTAGCTGTGCAGATGTACATGTGTGTAAAATATACAGTGTTCACAGAAACTGGCATCTGATTTGGCAGCAGTTCTGTGGTCTGATAGTGCTTCCAAAACCATTGTAATGAGGAAAAAAAATTAGGAAGTTACAATGGTTTCTTTCCACTTTTGACTTAAATTTTAAAATCTCAAAACTGTTCAAAATACTTTAAAATTGTGTTATTCAAAAGGGGGGGGTAAATAGCTGAGTGTTTCTAAAAGAGGGGAGCTTGTTGGTAATTAAGACATTCAGTGTAAGGTAATAGGGAAGCCTTGGACTGTAAAGCTTTGGCAGTGCTGATTTCCTACTAACGACATCCAAGTATGAACCCCACTGCAGTCACAGCTGCTGTTCCTCATTATACCCAAGACATGGGTCTTGGTGCCTGGAACAGTCAAATAAGACAAAAGGAAACAATATTACTGTCTTAAGTATTTATATCTTTTCTTCTTTTGCCTTCTCATAACACTAGGGATACCATAAGCACATTGCCATGGAAACTCTAGCACCAGCCAAAACACTGCTATGTTTTTGAGGACTCTATGTGTGAGACTGTAAATAAAAATAGTGAGAATTTTACAAGTGTGGCCTAAAATAATGAAATGGCCATTGGGTCTTGCCCTGACTTCAGGGTGCCATATAACTTGCTTTTACTAGTATACTGAAAGAAATTAATCTATGTACAGAAACAAGGGCTATTATACCCATGACAAATTATCGATGGCAGCCTTATAGTAGTAGTCAATCTGAATTGAAGGACAGTTAAGATGATTAAGAAGGATGGTAATTCCTTCCTTCCTTTCTTCATTCACTTGTTTATTTATTCCTTCAACAAATATTTTTTGACCGTCACTACATGCCAGACGTATACTAGATGCTGGACACACAAAGATGAATAAAACACCAGTTTCTTGTTATAAATCATGTTACTCCAAACCAACAAATGCATAGGGGTCTGATTTGTATATGTATACTTGCTTCTTGCTTTTAAATAATTAATACATGAAAATCTGAACTTATGAAAGATAAATGAGGAAATTATGTTTCCGGTTTACAAAAAACTTTTATGAAATAATTCACCTCTGGGTTCTTTCAAATAATAAATCCCCTTAGGGCATTTAAGAGTTGTTGATAACTGATCACTCGATTAAGGGATTATGCAGAGGGATTATCCAGAGGCTAAAACAGTACAGAGTTCTTGACTCTGGTTGCACATTCAAATCAGTTAAGGAGCTTTTAAAACATGCTAATGCTCAGGCCCCACTTCAAACCAATTAAATAACAATCTCTGGAAGTTACAACTGGGCATCAGCATTTGAAAGCTTTCTGGGATTAATCTAAATGTGCATCCAGAGTTGAGAATCTAAAGCAAGAGTGGGCTAATTCCTACCAGCCTTTTGTTTTTGTTAATAAAGCTTTATTGGAACACAGCCATTTCCGTATATATTGTCTATGACTGCTTTCACACAACAAAGACAGAGTTGTGAGCTGCAACAGCTGTGTAGTTGAGTAGTGTGACAGAGACCCTGTGGCCCACAGAGAGGAAAACATTTACTATTTGGCTCTGGCGACCCCTGGTCTGAAGAAAACAGAGAAATGGAAAACTCACCATGTCTAGGAATCAATAGTTTACAGGGTTTTTTTTTCCCCCAGGAATAATAGATAAAGCAGCTATTGAAATTATCCTGACAGTTAGTGAAAAAATTGTACCCCACTTAATAAAATTTTACTGACATGCAACTTTTTAGAAGCCCTCTTTTAAAGGGGGTACCATTTTTAAGCCCCTGACTCTCAGCTTTAACCCCAGCACTGTAATGCTGTAGCTGGCGTTCAGCAAACCACACCTCAAGTTTGCCAGCGACTCTGCATTACGCTCTGCCAACATGTGGCGCTGGAGGAACATTTCAAGCCTGGAGGAGGAAGAACGACGGATTTGCTCCTTCCTGTCTGCTTTTTTTTCTGTCAGCCTCATCCTAGCAATGCTTCTTTATCCTAGCCTTGGCAGTTCATTCCACTAGCAACGGTTGATTCCACTTTGCAATTTTGCTGACAGTCTCAGAACTGGCCTCACAGTATACCCCTGGAGATATCATGCCTCACAGGCAAAGCCCTTTTCTTAGAGTTCTAGGTCCCAGGCTCATGCACCCCTGCTGTGAGCTCAAAAGACACCAACACCAGCCAAGCATTGCTGTCTCTCTAGAGACCCGAGTCCCACTTCCTGCGGGCCCCCTCCTTTAAGCTTCTAAGATTTAATAGCGGCAACCTTTTCTCTTTCTTCTCCATCTCCTCCTCCTCCTTTCTTTTTTTCCCAGAGCCATAGAGGTGATGGTACTTCGTATAGTTGCTACCCCCATGATATATTTCCTTTTTGCCTTTTAAATTTTCCAATGCCTGAGAATATTATTTATATTAAATTCTTTCTGTTACTATTACTAGTATGGTTTCTATCTCCTGTGTGTGAGAGAGTTATTGCTTACTATGGGAATCATAAATCATCATTGTACCTTGTATTTCTATAAAGATAGATGGATTCAAACTGTTGTATGGGAAATGGAATGCTAAATTTGAAGATATTATGCTCTCTCTAATATTATCTACCTGCATATTCATTAATAATGTCTTATTTATGCACTGCATAAAAGAATGGGCCTTGTCACTGTGCATAATATGGATCATGACTTCTGAGGAAATGCCTCTTTTACTCTTGTTGGGAATTAATGAATAAGAATTTGCTGCATGTTTACAATAGTATGTGCTACAGAGATGCAATCTGGTGACTCTAGGGCACATCCCACCCCAGCCTGGTCATCCCTAAAGGGTAAGGGTCAGGCAGAACATGGGTAAATCAGGTAACTTCTATCCATTCAGTGAACCCAAAATGTAATATAGGTCATTCCATCTTTGTAAATAAGCTGAAAACTAGACTTTGTTAAGATGACATTAGAGCCAAGAAAGGGACAAATGAACTAGAAACAAGCACAACGGTGGCTTCCGTTTGGTCCATGATTTGTTCTCCAACCTTCACCTTCTAAGCTGACTTGTATCAACTAGCTTATTTCATTTCTTAGTCTTCTTTTCAAGAATGGCTACCTTACTACCATTGAGTGAGTACAAAGAAAAAAAAGGGGGACAATTACATATTGAATTGGTAGAAAAGAGGGTCAGCAAATGACAGTCCACAGGCCAAATCTGGCTTGCCACTTTTTTTGTAAATAGTTTTATTGGAATATAGCCAAGCCCATTTGTTTACATATTCTCTGTGACTGCTTCCACTAAAATAGTAAGACTGAGGAGCTGCATGACCCACAAAGCCAGAATTATCGACTCTAGTTTTTTAAAGAAAATTGCTGACCCCTGAGAGAGATAATGGGAGAAGGCAATGGCACCCCACTCCAGTTCTCTTGCCTGGAAAATCCCATGGACGGAGGAGCCTGGTAGGCTACAGTCCATGGGGTCGCTAGGAGTCTGACATGACTGAGCGACTTCATTTTCACTTTTCACTTTCATGTATTGGAGAAGGAAATGGCAACCCACTCCAGCTTTCTTGCCTGGAGAATCCCAGGGACGGGGGAGCCTGGTGGGCTGCCATCTATGGGGTCGCACAGAGTCAGACACGACTGAAGCGACTTAGCAGCAGCGGCAGCAGAGAGAGATAATGAGTAGGCGTCTGTCACTAAAGTGGCATGTGCCAGTCATTAGGGTGTCAGCCACAGGGCCCAGGGGGCACTCTGATTCTCCAACTGTCCTTGGCAACCATGTACTCAAATTTGAATACCTCGCTAGCCCTTCTTCTGCACCTATCAATCCCCTACTTAGCATCTAAGATCCGGTAACTTTTCTGTGTCAGTTCAAACTTCCCTGATTGTGTCTGGTGTCATGCCTGTCCCCTCTAATATCCATTTGTCTACAGAGGAATTCATAGGATCTTTTAGAAATTGCAAGGAGTATTATTCATCCATCTCTTAAAATACACTTGGTGAGGGCCTTGCACAGAGCAACTAATTAGTAATTATGGTTTCATTGATCTACACTATCCAGAGGGACCCAAAAGCCTGTCTCAGGCATCAGTGCACTTGTTTACTTTAGAAAAAAGTACTTGAGTTGTCATCACCTGCTATTGTGTACATCTTATATGTGAGGAACTGTTTTCAAGTCATCATCACCAAAGTAGATCTGGTAAGTATTACAATAGATAGATGTATTACAATAGATAGAAGACTGCACTATGTAAAAATAAAGAATAGGGAAGAAGGTCATTCATTTTTGTAACCCTCATATTTCTACATAATTCCTGCTTATATTAAGCATAAAGGTTTATGTGCTAAAAGAAATAAACTGAATCAATAGATGATAGATTGCTTGATAGAAAAAAATTCAAGGTTCTAAAACAGCCTAAAGACTGTTTTTCTTCTCCCAAATGATTTCTGTTTTATTAAGAATTTTCTCCTTAATAACACAATATAATCTATTTTAAGTGCAATTATTTCAGATACCATTCATGCTGAGATTTGAAACCAAGCAAAACATACAAGACATGTATTTAGTAAAGCTTCATCTTGTCAAAAACTAAGAAAAACAAACAATACAGAGAAAAGAAGGGAAAGATATAATTTATGCGATTTTCTAAGTAGAAAGAGTCTTGAAATGCCAAGCAATAATCCAACTAAAAGATAAACATGAATGGCTCTTTAAAAAACTAATCCATGAAAAGAAAAAACAAGCTAATCCTTGCGACTGGAGAGCAGGACCAGGACAATGGGGAGCAGCAGCCCTTGATATGCCCCTGCCACTCCACTGAGGCTTCATTTGTTGTCTCTCATTTTCCCCTTCTGTAACCCGCTAAGATTTATTTTCTTCAAAAGCTTATCAACCATCTCTCAAGTCATACTTGCCTGGAGTGTACTGATTGCCAAAGGTTCAGTGCCTATAGATCTTGTGAAAACAAATATAGGCAGGTGCCTCTATGAGTCTTTTTTTCCTACAGGCTCAAGTAAATACCAGAGCGAGAGAAAAAACAAGAGAGTGAGTGGTAAAGATATTGGTAAGCATTTTTTAAAATAAAGCGTTCTTTATCTTAAGTCATTTTACCATCTCTGTTCAAGTAGGACTGGGATTGTAAAAAGCTTTCATTAAATACTTAGCCTACAAATTAAATAATATTTAAATACAAGTATGCGTGTACCTGTACACAAATGTATTTATATATTGTGTTGGCTAAAAAGTTCATTCAAGTTTTTCCATATGCTGTTATGAAACAAACCCAAAAGAACTTTTTGGCCAATCCAATAAGTATCACTTAGACTGTGTTAAAGAGAGTTAATAGGGCTAACCATGCTGTCAGCAGAATATTTGATACCTTATATACAATGATACTGAAGAAGGAAATGGCAACCCACTCCAGTATCTTGCCTGGGAAACCCCATGGACAGAGGACCCTGTCAGGCTACAGTTCATGGGGTTGCAAAGTGTTGAACATGACAGCAACAGAGTGCAGCATATTCAATGATATAAGGATATCCAAGGTCACTCAAAATTTTCTCTATAAATGCCTAAATTTCTGAGATGGATAGTTTCAATCCTTTTTTTATAATAAGAGTTCCATCAGAACATTACTTCCATGAAATCAGGGACAATACAAGGCCTTGTTCACCACTGTATTCACAGTCAGTGTCACAGTGCCTAGCATAAAGGGACTCAATTATCTGTTGTATAAGTGAATGGAAAGTAAATGGCCTTGGAACATCAATCCATAGAATCTTAGTGCTTCACAATGAATGAATTTTTCAGAGTAACTTTACTCCTAAAAAATTTATCTGGTCACAACCCACAGAATGGGAGAAAATATTTGCAAATGAGGCAACTGGCAAGATGTAAATCTCCAAAATTTATGAACAGCTCATGTAGCTCAAGGAGATCAAACCAATCAGTAGTCCTAAAGGAAATCCACCCTGAATGTTCATTGGAAAGACTGATGCTGAAGTTCCAATACCATTGCCACCTGATGTGAAGAGCTGACTCATTGGATAAGACCCTGATGCTGGGAAAGATTGAAGGCAAAAGGAGAAGCGGGGCAGCAGAGGATGAGATGGTTAGATAACATCACTGACTCAATGGACATGAATTTGAGCAAACTCCTGAGAGTGGAGAACAGAGGAGCCTGGTGTGCTGCAGTCAGTGGGGTTGCAAAGAGTTGGACGTGACTTAGCTACTGAAGAACAACAACATGCAGCTCAATATCAAAATAAATAAATAAACAACCCAGTTGAAAAAAATAGGCAGAAGACCTAAATAGGCATTTCTCCAAAGAAGGCAAGAAGACATACAAATGGCCAACAGACACATGAAAATATGCTCAACATCACTAATTATCAGAGAAATGCAAATCAAAACTGCAGTGAGGTATCACCCCATACCACCATCAAAAAGTCTCCAAATAAATGTTGGTGAAACTGTGGAAAAAAGGGAACCCTCCTATATGCCATTGGTACAAATGTAAATTGGTAACAGCCACTATGGAGAACAGTTTGGAGGTTCCTTTAAAAGCTAAAAATATAGCTACTATATGATCCAGCAATCCCACTCCTGGGCATACATCCAGAGAAAAACATGCTTTGAAAGAATGCATGCACCCCAGTGTCCAAGGCAGTGCTGTTTAAAATAACCAAGACATGGAACCAATCTAAATGTCCACCAACAGATGAATGGATAAAGAAGACATGGGACATATTTACAGTGGAATATTACTTAGCCACTAAAAAGAATGAAATGATGCCATTTGTAGCAACATGGTTGGACCTAGAGATTATCATACTAAGTTAAGTAAGTCAGACAGGGAAAGACAAATGTCATATGATATCACTTATATGCAGAATCTAAAAAATGATATCAATGAACCTATTTACAAAAAAGAAATGGACTCATAGACTTAGAGAATGAACTTAACGTTACCAGAGAGGCAGTATGGGGGAGAGGGATAAACTGGGAGTTTGGGATTGACATGAACACACTACTGTATTGAAAATAGATAACTTAAAAAAAAACAGGAAAGGAAAGGGGTATAGAGTTGCTGAGGACCCCTCCACATTTGTCCTCATCCTTGCTATTAGCAGAAATTATACTATTATCTTCTTTTGGAGATTTTTCAGAATAAGTGAACAACCTCTTTAAAAAATGAAATAACACGACTAGGGCGAGGGGCATTTTTCACTAGTAATCATCTCATAGACAGGGAAAGGCAGCAAGCTTCTGAGAGCCCATGAATGGTGACCAGTACTTGAAATGAGAAGCTCCAAATGAGTGTCTCATCTCAGCGAGCTGAAAGAAAACAAGACTGGGAAGGGAGGGTCGCATTCCAAAGTTCTGACAAATATTGCTAACTCTTGAAGAGCTCCTCATTTTTATAATCAAACAATGTTTCTTCAGGGAATGGCTTTGTCATGCAAAGTGGTCTTCAATCTTGGGAACTAAGAAAATACTTTTGATAAATTTAATCTAGTTATAATGCAGGCACCATTTATCACAAGTCAAATAGGAAAGATAAATATATCTCTGTCATTTTACCTTTGGAGGCTCTTGCTTCAGCACAGTAAAAGTTAGCACACAACACTTCAGCATCTGATGTTGACTGTGCATTGGAGTCACCTGGGTCCCACCCCCAGAGTTCTTTTTTTAATTTATTTATTTTTAATTGGAAGATAATTGCTTTGCAATATTATGTTGGTTTCTGCCATATATCAACATGAATCAGCCATAGGATACATATATCCCCTTCTTCTTGAACCTCCCTCCCACCTCCCACCCCATCCCACCCCTCTAGGGTGTCATAGTACACCAGATTTGAGCTCCCTGAAGCATATAGCAAATTTCCACTCGCTATCTGGTTTTACATATGGTAATGTATATGTTTCAATGCTACTCTCTCAATTTGTCCCACCCTCTCCTCCCTCCCAGACATAGAGAATAGATTTGTGGTATGTCTGTGCCTCCATTGCTGCCCTGCAGATAGGTTCATTAGTACCATCTTTCTAGATTCCATATATGTGCATTAATATAAGATATTTGTCTTTCTCTGACTCACTTAACTCTGTGTAGTAGACTCTAGGTTCATCCACCTCATTAGAACTGACTCAAATGCATTCCTTTTTATGGCTGAATAATATTCCATTGTGTATATGTACCAAAACTCTTTATCCATTGATGGACATCTAGGTTGCTTCCACGTCCTGGTTACTGTAAATAGTGCTGTGATGAACATTGGGGTACATGTACCTTTTTCAGTTATGGTTTTCTCAAGGTATATGCCCAATAGTGGGATTGTTGGATCATAGGAGATTCCTAGTTTTTTAAGGAATTTCCATATTGTTCTTCATAACAACTGTATCAATTTGCTTTCCCACCAACAGGGCAAAAGGATTCCCTTTTTTATACACCCTCTCCAGCATTAATTGTTTTTAGGTTTTTTGATGATGGCTATTCTGACCAGTGTCAGGTGATACCTCAATGTAGTTTCGATTTTCATTTCTCTAATAATGAGTGATGTTGAGCATCTTTTCGTGTGTTTATTAGCCATATGTATGTCTTCTTTGGAGAGATGTCTGTTTAGATCTTCTGCCCGCTTTTTGATTGGACTGTTTGTTTTTCTGGTATTGAGCTGAATGAGCTGCTGATATAATTTGGAGATTAATCCTTCGTCAGTTGTTTCATTTGCTTTTATTTTCTCCCATTCTGACGGTTTTCTTTTCACCTTGTTTATAGTTTCCTTTGCTGTGCAAAAGCTTTTAAGTTTAATTAGGTCCCTTTTTTTTTTTTTCATTACTCTAGGAGGTGGGTCATAGAGGATTTTGCTGTGATTGTGATTTATATCAAAGAGTGTTCCACCTGTGTTTTCCTCTAAGAGTTTTTATAGTTTCTGGTCTTACATTTAGGTCTTTGATTCATTTTGAATTTATTTTTGTGTATGGTGTTCTGAATTGTTCTAATTTCATTCTTTTACATGTGGCTGTCCAGTTTTCCCAGCACCACTTATTGGAAGGCACTATCTTTTCTCCATTGTATATTCTTGCCTCCTTTGTCAAAGATAAGGAACCCATAGGTGCATGGGTTTATCTCTGGGCTTTCTAGCTTATTCCATTGATACATATTTCTGTTTTTGTGCTAGTACCATACTGTCTTGATGACTGTAGCTTTGTAGTATAGTCTGAAGTCAGGCTAATTGATTCCTCCAGCTCCAATCTTCTTTCTCAAGATTGCTTTAGCTGTTCGGGGTCTTTGGTGTTTCCATACAGATTGTGAAATTTTTTTGTTCTAGTTTTGTGAAAAATATCATTGGTAGTTTGGTAGGGATTGCATTGACTCTGTAGATTGCTTTGGGTAGTATAGTCATTTTCACAATGTCAATTCTTCCAATCCAGGAACATGGTATATCTCTCCATCTGTTTGTGTCATCTTTGATTTCTTACATCAGTGTCTTACAGTTTTCTGCATACAGGTTTTTTGTCTCTTTAAGTAGGTTATTCCTGGGTATTTTATTCTTTTTTGTTGTAATGTGAGTGGGATTGTGTCCTTAATTTCTCTTTCTGATTTTTCATTATTAGTGTATAAAAATGCAAGGAGTTTCTGTGTATTAATTTTGTATCCTGATTTTGCTATATTCATTGATTAGCTCTAGTAATTTTCTGGTGGTATCTTTAGGGTTTTCTTTTTATAGTATCATGTCATCTGCAAACAGTAAGAGTTTTAGTTCTTTTCCAATCTACCCCCAGAGTTTCTGATGTCGTTGGTCTGGAATGTGGCATGATTTTTCAAAGCTACTCAGGTGCCTCCATTGTACAGCCAAGTAGGGGGATAAACCATCCCTGTTTGCACAGGACTGAGGAACTTCCTGGGATTTGAAACTTTCGGTGCTAAAACCCAGAAAGTCCCAAGCAAAGTAGGACAAGTTGGTCATCCTAACAAGTGTTCTAAGAAGTGTGTGGTGGGGTTTGGTGGAGGTATGAAGGAAGTGGAACAGTGCATGCTTTTTAGTCATGGCAAGGTTGACTATGGGCTTCCCTAGTGGTTCAGATGGTAAAGAATCTGTCTGCAATGCAGGAAACCTGGGTTCAATCCCTGGGTCAGGAAGATTCCCTGGAAAAGGAAATGGCAACCAACTCCAGTATTCTTGCCTGGAGAATTCTATAGACAGAGAAGCCTGCCAGGCTACAATCCATGGGGTTACCACGAGTCGGACATGACTGAGCAACTGACACACACAAGGTTGACTACAGAGCCAATTATCTACCACAGAATTCCAGAAGATATCTAAAATAGATTTGTGTCAGATGGCATGTTCTGAATTTCATCATGTACGATTTCTTGGAAGGGCCAATACTTTTCCTATTTCCTTCTTCCTCTGACTTTTGCAAGTATGATCTTATTCCTAACTGAAAATTTTGTTTCTGAAAAAGAAATCTTGCATAGCATCTGGACTTCCTCCGAGGAACCTGTGCTTTGGGAAGGTCAGCCCCTTCCTTCCCGTTAGGTCAATGATAATTGATAGTTACTAATTTTGGCCAATACTTCAGTCAGAGAGAGTGCACTGGATCACTCCTGTACAAGTCTGTCTATTCCAGATTCTGACAAATTTCAAGGGCAGTTAGGTAATGATGATGACTCCTCACCCAGATACCTCTCTTTGGGGGAGTCACCAAGTAAGTGATACATGGTCTATCTCCAGGAAAGAGTGACAGAGAAATACCAATAGAGAAAAATCCAAATCTCATCACAATAAATAGTCCTCTATAATGTTATCAATAAGGATTCTTTCAAAGGATCTATTGGATTGGCCACAAACTTCTTTTGGGGAGAACCCAAACGAAGTTTTTTGTCAACCCAATACAAAAGCGAAAGACTGATCCCAATTCAACCCCAATATGGCAAAACTATGGGAGCTGCAGAAGGTTGAGGACAGAAGGAAATGTCAGGCCAGGAGAGGCCTCTTCTGACCATTGGCTGAGGGTGAGCTTTGCTGGCAAAACGGGCCCTGTCAAGTGGCCCTGTCCCCCCCCTGTCAACTGTAGACACACTCAGAGGACTTCTCTGTGGCATGAACCAATCCTTCACTACTATTCAAATAGCTTTCTTCTGATACTTGTGGAGTGAGAAAAATCAGCCCTCCCGTATTGTTATAAGCTTGTTCTTTTCCAAGCTAGAGTCTTCATGTCTGTGAGTATTCTTTCTAGGATGCAGTTTATGACCAATTCATCTCGGTGTTTTTCCTGTGAGCCTACTTAGGGGCTTTTAGGTTGGGAAGACTGGCCCTTAAATAAGAAAATAAGACAAGATAATTGGCCTCGCCCTTCGTGAGATGAAGCATGTCTTCTGGAATGAAGAGGGCTGAGGTAGTGGCAAGGGTTAGCTGCCATGTCCTATGTGCTATTTCTGGTTGATGATGCTGCAACTTTATATATAGCAAGATAGATATTCAATCCATGTTCCTCAGCTCATCTATGACACTATTTGATTTTATATAAAACTGCTAGTGTGTTTCTAAAGTTACTTACCGAGCTTGTTGAACCTGTGTTATTAATAGCTTCCTGGGTTTCTCACACAAGTCACAGAAAGCCATCACTTTGCATAGCAATCAAAGAAAGGGTCACCTCCCCACCACGTATGCTATTTCCTCACCTAATAGCACGGTGAGGGACTTTGACATTGAACTAGCTCGTGTCTAAGATGAAGAAGGTTTTTTTGTTTTGTTTTTTAAGTTTGAAGGTTTTATATTACTTTACCTTCAGGTTTGTAGCTTTAGAAAATCATAAACAAGGAATAGGAAAGTCTTTAAGCTATGGCCAGCTTCTTTGCAGGGTAAATTCTGTCCTACCTGAGCTGAAGGAATTTTCTAGATCTTGAATCAGAGCAGGAGACTGGTGTAAACTGGGCTCCAGGGGAGAGAAGCAACATCGGCCTGGCAACCTGTCAGTACCACTGAGCATCACCGCCTGTGTTAACAGGGAAGAGCCCCCAGGACAGCAGGAGGATGAGAAAAATACAAAGAAAGCAGCACAAATAAGAAATAAACAGAGGAGAGGATCTAATTAAAATAGAGTAACTGAAGAGATGACTTCCATTGCATTAAAGATATATTTAGAAGCACCATGCTAGCATTTTATCCCTGAAAACGCCCACTCCTCTCACCAGTATATTAAAAATCTCTAGGTGCCTTCCCAAGATTGGACATTGGCCAATTCTCTCTGGCTCTTGCTTAGAATAGGAACAGGATGTGCTGTGTCTGCTACTTGAAATCTTGATTTTTTTCCATCCTTTCCTTAGCACCCAAGTTGGGATTTATGATGTCACAGATACTGTCTAGGTAGGCTTTCAGTTTGTTATTTTTTCCCCCATTTATTCTCATTTTTATTTCTAGGCCACTAAAAACACGGAATTCAGCCCACTAATACAATGAAAAATATATATGTATGTTGGTTGGGAAGGATCCAAATCAGATTACACTAGTTCTTCATGGAGAACATTTTATGAAGGGATAGAAGCTGTAATTAAGTGTTCTTCCCACTTGCAGCAATTTAATTAAAAAGACTAAGGTTATTGATTTTTTAAAACTATTAAAAGGCGCCCATGCTGCTGGTTCCAGGCTGTTGCTGGCAGACCATGCACTCACGGAGTATAATTTTCCATTTCCTCCAGTACAATGAAACCCTTTATTAAATGCTTTCTCACTGTGGACAGATTGGTTTATAGTTGAAGCAAGCAGGGATTTATAATCCCTTGCTGCTATTTGCTTACCCTTCAATTCAGATTCTGCCAACACAACACAGATTTATCTCCTTAGCTTCAAAAGGACTTTAGATTTGGGGTGATTTTATTTCACAGGCTGAAGTAGGCTCAACAGAAGAGATTGTGCCAACCAAGTGGAGTTTAGGAGGACTGAATAATCTCATTTTATTCAGGATAATACATAAATCAAGCCAGATGAGAATGGAAGAAATAATACCATCGAGCTGCTTGAGTGTCCTTACAACTTCGTAGTTGGCTTCTCCAGAGCAAGTGATCCAAGAGAAAAGTCAGGAAGAAATTCTGCAATGCCATTTCAGACCTAGTCTCAGGAAGCACAACCATCACTTCTGCCATATACTCTTTGTGAGAAATAAGTCAGTAGGTCAGCTTAGACTCATGGGAATGGGAAGTAGGTTCCATCTCTTGAGGAGAGGATATGAAAGAATTTGTGGACATATTTTAAAACCTCCACACACTTCCTTTCCCCTCTACCTGAATTCTTTATATTCAAAGATCTCACTCATCCACTTTATTCAAGCCTTAGCTCAAATGTCACAACTATAAAGAGATCTTTCCTGACCCCCCCCCCATTCCATCTAAAATAGTATCCAAGTCCCTCTCTACACTATGTCTCCACTTTACTTTTCTTCAAAGCATTTTATCATCACCTGACATTACTCATATATCTCTTTTTTGTTGTTGTTGTTGGCAAAATAACATCTCTGCTTTTTATTTATTTTTTTTGCCATTATCTCATTTCTTTATTCAGACCAATACAGTGTGAAATGGTGTCTCAACTGTGATTTTTTTTTAATTTTTTTATTTTATTTTTTTTATTAGTTGGAGGCTAATTACTTCACAACATTTCAGTGGGTTTTGTCATACATTGATATGAATCAGCCATAGAGTTACACATATTCCCCATCCCGATCCCCCCTCCCACCTCCCTCTCCACCTGATTCCTCTGGGTCTTCCCAGTGCACCAGGCCCGAGCACTTGTCTCATACATCCCACCTATCTCTTTACAATTGTCCTCTTCC
Organism: Muntiacus reevesi; assembly: GCF_963930625.1. Classification (NCBI taxonomy): domain Eukaryota; kingdom Metazoa; phylum Chordata; class Mammalia; order Artiodactyla; family Cervidae; genus Muntiacus; species Muntiacus reevesi. The sequence goes on along the minus strand of NC_089271.1, from coordinate 12,136,285 downwards.
ACTAAAAAGAAAGCTTGTCATCAAGCTTTCTTGATGACAAGTGATCTTCTGTCTTATTCATCATTGAACTTCATTGTCTAGAACACAATAATTGCCTAATAAATACTCGGTATTAAATGAATAAACTCATTCATTTATTGAAGCAAACATTTATTGAAGATCAATTATTTGTAGAAAGAAACCAGGCCACAGGGAAAGGGGTTTATACTAGGAGATAGGATGAAAAGATTATTAAAACAAGTTCTCAAGCTTCTATAATCCATGTTCAAGGAATGTTTTCCAAAATGAGTCACCCAGAGTATTAATAGGTGTTGCTCAAAGAAAGGGTTCTACAGTTAATGAGAAACATTGGTTTAAGCAAAATTAAACATTTTTATTACTGCACAGCTTCTCAAAGCTTTTAATATGCTAATGTGCCATGTAAATCCCCCAAAGGAGGAGTAAAATAAACTTGACTTCCAAAAATTATTTGAATGTGACGTTTTCTTTCATTGAACCCAGATGCAAGAGTGAGTCTTGAAAGGATGAGATGAGTTCTTCAGACAAAAGGGGTGACTTAACGAGAAGTAGAAATTTGGAGCAGTGTGAAGGATATCATGACCGGGAGGAGGGGGAATTGGAAAGTTCAGCTGAGTCTTCTGGATGGTCTACAGAACACCAGAGACAAGCTTGCCTGCTCTAAGTAAGGGAGACAGGAGTGAGGCTAAGACCTTGAGAAGTGAAGAAAATGTCCGCAAAAACCAAAAGGAAATCTAAATAAAAGAACAGCAGAGCCACTGAAAGTGCCAAGTGGAGGCCACAGAGGATAGGTTTGGAACAGTCCCAGCCGGTACATTTTCATGATTTTCTCCACCTGTGCAATGACCACTGCATGTGAATGGAGAAAGCAAATTAAAATGGAACTTGGCAGCTTGAATTGACCTAGCAAAGTCTCCACATAAGTTCAAGGAGAAAAGAAATTCTAAAGATCAAGTAGGAAGTGTTGAAAGGGTGCATCCGGAGTGAAAATGGGGAAAAGGACAAGCAAGGTACAAATTGGTCATGAAAAATAGAGAAAGGGAAGAGAATAAATGCCAACATGATGTTGGGGGAACCAGTGGAAGAGAGTTAGAGAGATGGCTGATAAAGATCTCGGGGTCTAAGGAGGTAAGATGTGGACTCAAGGTCACGCCTGTGGGTTGCTCTGACTGATGATGAGATTCACATTGGAAAATACTCAGAGATGGCTGTGATGGAAGTAAAATGAAGGTGGAGGAAGGAACAGCTTGCACATTTCCTTGGCTTCTCATCCATCCATCTGTTTTCTTCTGATGTCCTTCAGGTGCAGGAACCCTTCATCTTTGAGTCCTCAGCTCAGAGCTCTGTGCCTGGAACATAGCGGGATCTTCAGAACACCTGCTGGCTGAGTGGAAGAAAAGCTGCATGGATAAACAGGTAAATAATACAGGTATTGATTCTGTTAAGGGTGTTGACAGAACAGTGAAAGAGGCTAGTGCAAATGTCATTGGTGAAGTCCATTCACCCCATCCATGTTATGAAGTCTGCATTTAGGGAGCCTTGTTGGAAAGCTTAGGGTAATTTTCATATCAGTGCATTCAAGATGTTGGCATCTTGACTTAACTGACTGGATTTCCAACCACAGCTTTTTAGCGATTTCTGTTCTTCCTATGGAAATCTCCATGACTTGTGATTAGAGCCTTAACTCCTCCAGTCTCTTGGTTACCCCAGGCCCTGACCTAGGCTGGGAACACCTCCATCCTGGGAACCCTGACCAAAGAAAGAAAAAGGTTCATCAAAAAAAGGTTTGTGCTTCACAGTAAGAATTTGAAAAACCGTGAATGAAGGAATCACATAGAGCACATATCAAGTCTTATAGCCCCAGCATTATTAACTATAAGCAAAACTTCACGTCACTAGGAAATCAAACATGCACTTCTCAGACTTTGGTGGATGTAAGAATTATATGAACCCCTTACTCTCTGATTCCTCTTCAATAGGAGTTGGAGGAACCAGGCCTTTTGCTTTTTAATAAGCAACCTCAGTGATTGTCCTGCAGGTTGTCTCAGATATTTTGAGAAATGCCATTAGAAGCTTTTTGCTGATGAATTCTAGTACTACAGTGATTCCAGGGCTGATCTAGCCCAGAGGAAGGGACCTGTCATAAAACTCAGACAGCATAGCAAGAACACCTTTTTTTTTTTTTTTTTCCGGATAGTATGTGTGTGTATATATATATATGTTTTGGAGGAGGTTTGATGTTATGAGACTGAGGAGGCAGATATAGAACCCCAACCACATCTCAGGGTGTCCCTGCCCTGAGCTTATAACCCTGATGCAGCTTCCCACCCTGATTCCAGCTAAGGACACCTCCAAGGGGCACTTTGGGCAGAGGCCTAGGGAATTTTCTCAGAACATTGAGACAGAGGGCAACTGAAGAGAAGCTTTATATTATCTAGGGCATCGCTGTTCTACAGGACAGCAGCTCTTGGCACTTGTAAAGTGTGTTTATCATCTGATAAAATGAACTATATAAATGAAAGGTAATATTAATTGAGAGCACCTTATTGTGAACACCAAATGAAAATTACTCAAACTGTTATTGACATGACATGATATATAAAAAGCAGATATCTCTTCCTCTTTCCCAAGGAGTCTGCTTTTTTATTCTCTGGGCTCCAGCAGTGCAAGAGGACAGAGACTGCCTCTGGGCACATTCACTAGCTGCTAACAATCCACACTAGGGCCCTGGCCAGCACTTATATTTCTTTTTTTCCCAGAAGCTCATAAAAGCACCTTGGCTGACCCTTCTCCATCACCTCCTAAAAAGACAAAATCTCTGTCACCAGCATAGCCATTAGCAGGGAAACGATCAATTCTTTGATTTTCTTTCAAGCTGGTTTATATCTATGTTAGGCAGGGAATTAGCATCCATGTCATGTGTGAATTTCCTTCTCTTTCCATCTCTCTCACCATGAGCAAGCCCCTCCAGCTCCCTGCATCCATTCACAAAGTCACAAAGTTTCCAGCATCCTTGAAGTTGGCCCCAATTCTCCTGCAACCAATACCTCCAAGACGCTCACCAGCCTTTTTTGACAGCAGCTATATTTCTTTGTGCACACAGAACAGAAGAAAAGAGGGAAGCCCTCCTCTTGGGAGGAGATTTTCAAGTGTCATCAAATCTTCTCCTGGTCTCAGACACAAATGCTCAGAACTAGCCATAGCAATCTGCAATGGTCTTCTCCTTTGTCTAAGAGGCAGGCAGTAATTGATTTGACCTGCTTTATGGGGACAATCTCCCAGGCATGACTGAGTGCTAATTGCTACTAATGAGGAGGCATTTTTAACTGGCTATGGTCTTGAGCTTCCTGTTCTCTTTCCTCCGAGCGGCATTCCTGCCACTGGGTTGCATGTAAACCTTCTAGCGAGCCCTCAGCCATGACAAGCTCCACTTCCTCAGCCGCTGAGAGTTGTATCGAGAAGGGCAAATTCCACTGCCTTTCAAAAGGGCGATCTGACTGAATGAGCAGCATTGAAAGATGCACTGAGGCAATGCCACTCTTGAGGAAATGAACTCTAAATGTTACAGGATCACTGGAAATTACTTTCCTAATGACTTTTACTGATTCCACCCATTTCCCTACATTCATCTCTCTCACCCAGAGAAAAATCCACAAGCCCCAATCCTTGAAGAGTGTTTTCTTGCTACCAGTTATTTGGGGCGGGGGGGGGGGGGGGTAGTGCTAAGTTTTACATTAATGCCTTTGTGTCTCAAAATCACCATGTGATGTTGAAACTGAATCTGGCTTCCATGCCCGCGACACTGAATTAAATCTCAGAGAGAGAGTTCTGGGGGAAGTAGAAAAGAATAGCTTTACTGCTTTGCCAGGCAAAGGGGGTCCCAGCAGCTTATTGCCCTCAAAACTGTGTCCCAACCTGGAGAGGGTAGTGAGGAGTTTTACAGAAATGGTTCAAAGAGGGCGTGGTCACCTCATGGGCGTTCTTCTGATTGGTTGGTGGTGAGGGAAGTGTCTGGTTCCATCAGGTCTAGGGTCTAGTGCTTGTGGGCAGCACGCAGTTAATTTCTCCCACCTGGTGGGTGCTTCAGTATCTGTAAAACAGCTCAGATACATTGCTCTGTATATGCCTTGATTGGGGGGACCAGGACCCTGCCCCAAGGCTGCACTATTGTTTCTTTTGACTGTTCCTCCCTTGTTACTGCATCCCCTCCCTTCCCTAATTAGCAACTATTTGAACCTTCTGGTTGGAACTCAGGGAAGGTCAAACCTATTTAGTATAATCAAGACATGGTGGACGCAGAAAGGCTTTTGTGCCCAGGAGCCCCACAGGGTCCTGCTCTGTATCATTGTTGCTACCACAGATTACTTCCTCCTATATTTGCCTTGTGTTAGGTAGGGAAAAAGTCCCTATTACAACTGGTTGGGAATTTTCTCTAGTACCTCGGGTGGTACAAATAGAGGAAAGACTGTATGTACGAGGGTTTATGAAAGAAAAGAGAACGTTTTGAAACATCGAGGATTCCAAATCAACAGAAGAGCTCAAGGAATAGAGTAATGCAAGAAAATAAAGGGAAAACACAACAATGAGAGCAAAGGACTTCACAAAATAGAAAATAATAAACTCAACAAAACAAAAACCTAGCTTTATGAAAGAAATTAATAATAAACCTCCAGCCAGACAGATATATGGATAAAGAGAGGATATGTCAATAAACACTATTATATCCACATAACCAAAGATAATGGAGATTTATAAAAATCATAAAGAATTCGATGAATAAATTTCTGATGATAAATATAAAAGTGTAGATGCAATGGAAATTTTCTAAAATAATATAAATTACTGTAGCAGACCACTAGTGGCAAATCAATATCTGTGTCTTCTTATCTTACTGGATACACACCCAACTGTTACCCACATGCCCTTGCAATTACATGTGGACAGTGATTGATTTCTGGTCAATAGACTGGCCCCCCAAAATTTTCAAAACATTTATATGTATGTATGTATGTATGTATGTACGTATGTATCTCTATCTATCTATCTATCTATCTATCTATTTACAGATATATAGATACCAATAAGAAGAGAAAATTGTTGAACTCATTTTACAAAGCTAGTGTGTTATTTTTTGTTTCTTTGATAAAAACCATTTTAACAGGTATGAGGTCATACCTGTTGTGGTCTTGATTTGCATTTTCCTGATGATTAGTGAAGTTGAGCATTTTAAAAATATACCAATTGGCCATTTGTGTGTCTTCTTTGGAGAAATGTCTGTTCAGTTCCTTAGCTCATTTTAAGCCACTACATTGGGTTTTGTTTAGTTTCTTTTGCTATTAAGTTGTAGGAATTCTTAACAAAATTTTGAGGATTAATCTCTCACCAAATATATGATTTGCAAATATTTTCTCCCATTCTGTAGGTTGTCTTCACCCTGTTGGTTATCTCCTTTGCTGTGCAGAAGTATTTTAGTTTGGTATAGTCCTAGTTGTTTTTGTTGTTGTTGTTGCCTGTGCTTTTGATGCCATTATCTGTGAAATCATTGCCAAGACCAATGTTATGAAGCTTTCCCCCCTACTCTTCTTCTAGGACTTTTACATTTCAGGTCTCATGTTTAAGTCTTTAATCCATTTTGAGTTGATTCTTATGTATAGTGTAAGATAAAAGTCCAATTTCATTCTTTTGCATGTGAATATCCAGTTTTCCCAGCACCATTTTTTGAAGAGGCTGTCCTTTTTTAATTGTAGGTTTTGGACTCCCTCGTCAAAGGTCAGCTGACCTTTACATACCAATTCTTGACCAGCTATTATTAACAGTTAATCCTGTCAGGGCAAAAATGACCTTTGCTATTTCCTTTGTGACTCTTAATATACTTATCCCATTACTTAGTTTATTCTCCCAGCCTCTGACTCTTTGAGTGTAGATTCTGTGGCTGTTTCATCTTTTATTTACTACAGTATCTAGTTCATTGCCTGTAAGTGCTGAATAAATATTTATTGAATGGACAAAGACTTAATATAATTCAGCCAAAGTTATAAATGCTTCAGACAGTATCACAACCTGCAATTGCTTTCCTTTACATACAAAGCTGACACTCTGAATTAAAAGCATTAAACTCGGTTCAAGTTCTGGTTTAACTACAAATATCTCTGACGCGAAACAGGATGCCTCTGACTTACACAGTCTCTAATATAAAAGGATTGCACTAGATGCTATAAGAGGTCTCTTCCAGCTCTGACATCTTCTAAATAATACCAAGATAGATTTATGCTAATATATGTTCAGATTCTCAGTCATTCCTTCTTGTGATTATCAAAATATATTTTGGGAAGGAAGGGTAGGGATCAAGGTATATTTGCTGACCAAGAATGAATGAAAGCTATTTTAATATTTTAAGACCTGCACATTGACAATACGTGGTAGTCATTAAGGTTGTTCCCCAATGGTCTGGCTGTCTCTTCTTTCGCATGATAATTTTGAACCTCATGCGAAGAGTTGACTCATTGGAAAAGACCCTGATGCTAAGAAGGATTGAGGGCGGGAGGAGAAGGGGAAGACAGAGGATGAGATGGCTGGATGGCATCACTGACTCGATGGGCATGGGTTTGGGTAGACTCCGGGAGCTGGTGATGGACAGGGAGGCCTAGTCTGCTGCGATTCATGGGATCGCAAAGAGTCGGACACAACTGAGCGACTGAACTGAACTGAGCTGAACCATGTGAAGCTAGGTATGGCCACATGACTAACTGGCTGGCAAAATATGAGTTGCAGTGACATGTGTCACTTTCAGGTGGGAGCTTTAATAGCAAATGTGTGCTTTGTCATCTTTTCTCTCTATATACTATGATGATATACAGTGTTCCAGATTGACATTGTTCCTGGGTTGAGGGTAAAGTAGAGCAAAATTCCCAGTCAGCTGTTGAAAAACATGCTGCAAAAGAAAGAAATCTTCATTGTTTTCATGTCTCTGAACTGAGGAGATAACTTTTGCCACAGCAAAACCCAGCCCTATCCAGATTAACACTATATATTGGGCTTTCCTGGTGGCTCAGATGGTAAAGCATCTGCCTGCAATGCAGGAGACCTGGGTTTGATCCCTGGGTCGGGAAGATCCCCTGGAGAAGAAAATGGCAACCCACTCCAGTATTCTTGCCTGGAAAATTCCATGGACAGAGGAGCCTGGTAGGCTACAGTCCATGGGGTCGCAAAGTGTTGGACACGACTGAGTGACTTCACGTCACTTAGTGCCATGCTCTGATTTAGCAGTTGTTAGTTTACTGCCAAAATACACTCATTATTCTGATTAACTGTGGATATTTTGCAAGTATTCTATCACTATGAATGATGTCAAGTTCCTTTAGAGTAGGGATATAATCTGTCTAGCTCATCATTGTATCTTCAGTCTGGACTGATTTTCCCCTCTCCTATATATCAGAGGGAAGGAACAGTTTTCTCTACAATAAAGTTATACTTGATTTCTTGTATTCCAATTTTTTTTGAGTAAGGAAAAAAGGAATGGACATAAGACATTGACCTGAAAATTGAATATAACCCTGAGTTCGCTTGCTGATCTTACAGGTGGAAAAAAAAAAGAATCAAGACAACTGAGACTCTGTCCAGTCATACTGGATGCAGTCCTTTGAATACCAATATCATATCTCAGGCAAAAGAGTTACTTTAAAAACACAAGATTTAAGTGTGCCTGTTGTTTTAATTATCTTTGAGTGTCCTGTTTACATTCACATAAATGATTGATTGTTTCATGCTAAATAGATAACAATGAAAATTGTTACCACATAACATAGTCTCTTTTGGGAATGTGAAGGGGAAAGATAAATATTTGAGAGCCTGCTATGAATAGGTACCTTGAAATATGCTATCTTTTAGAAACACTTTAATTGATATAAAATATGCATACAAAACAGTGCTTAACTCATGAGAGTACAGCTCAATGAATTTTCAAAGACTGAACACACTTGTTTAACCAGCATCCAGATCAAGAAACAAAACATGGCCAACACCCTTGAGGACCCCCTTCTGCCTTCTGCACATTTCCAATCCCTTATCCCAAAGGTAACCACTACCTTGATTTCTAATAGAATAGATTGACTTTGCCTGCTTTTGAAGTTTATGTAACTGGAACCAGAGAATATGTACTTCTCTGTGTCTGGCTTTTTACTTTCAGCATAATTCTTGTATTATCCATCTGTATTATTGCATGTAGTTGTAGTTTGTTCATTTTCACTGCACACAGTATTCCATGATATGGAAATACCATAATGTAAATAATAATAATATAATAGTAATTCTAAATAGGCAAATTAATGGGTATTTGGGTAGTTTGCAGTTTGGGGCTGTTATGAATGGTGTTGCTATGAATATTCCAGTGTGTCTTTTTTGAGCTCGTATGAATGTGTCTTTTAGGTATATATCTAGGAATGCTATTATTGGATCAAAAGCAATGCATATGCTCAATTTTAGAAAATAATGACAAATTTTCAAAGTGGTCATGGGATAGACTGCAAAAATGGTCACAATTTCTACCCCTTCCTATATCCATATCTACTTATGATGTGACTTTGTAGCTTCTCCCATCAAGAGATGGAGTCTGTTTCCTCCACCTTTGAATCTGGACTTGTATCATGTCTTGTTCTGACTAGCTCTTTAAGAATCTTCCTCAGCTTCCATATAGACAAGTCCAATCTAGCATGCTAAGTGATTAAAAGCATGTGGCCAGGTCAGCTCTCTCATACCAACCAACAGGTAGCCAGTCATCTGACATGAGAATGAGGCCACCCTAGACCATCCTGGCCCAGCTGACCTGCCTACTAATGGCAGGTGCATGAGTCAGCCCAGTCAACATTGACCAAGGCTGGTTCAGATCAAAAGAACCACTCAACCTTAGACTTGTGAATAATAAATGTCATTGTTTTTTTAAACCACTAAGTTATGCATCCATAGACAATGTTTGTATATGTCATTATTTTGAAAACAGTGACTTCAAGTAGGTAATGTTATCTTAATTTTAAGAAACTCAGATTCAGAAAGGCTAGGAGACTTGTCCCAGAATACCCAGCTAGCAAGGGGTGGAGTCAGGAATCAAATTCTGCCTAATCCCAAAGTCCCCTTTCTTCTATATCATTCTGCTTATAATAAAGTAAAAATACAAAAAATAAACAGAAAATTTAGAGCTCTTGACTTCTACATGATCTCCAAACCCCTTGAATACAAGTTTAGTTATGCTGCTCTGTAGCCAACATTGGGAAGCACTGTCATTTGAGCCCCAACGCCCATCTTCTAGCCCAGACACTGGGTGTCCAATGGCCCCTGTGGTATCACAGTTTGTAATTTTATTTATAGATCCTTATCCATGTTTTTCATTTCAATAGAATTTTTCACATGTGAGTTGACTTGATTTTATTATATTTGATATTTGCATATCTCTTGGTCTTTAAAAATTAATCTTTTATCACATTTCTTAGTATAAAGAACTTGTTCTGAGGTGATACCAGTATTGTGTACATATGAAAGAGGATGTGAAAGGAGTCAAGCTGAAAAAGTCAACCTGAGTCACACCCAACAGGTGTACCTCCTACAGGAGGTCAAGAGTACACCCTTCTTAAAAAAAAAAAAAAAAAAGAGTACACCCTTCTTGAAATCAAGTGATTTGTGGATGTAAGATTTAGGCAAATTTTAAATGTTTGTGCAGAAAAAGTTGACAAAGAGGTAGGCTTATCCTCCCATTCTCAGGTATTTCTGGGCTAGTATTGTCCTCCTTCCCAACAGATACTGGAAATATATGAGCCTTGGTTAAAGGGAGTCCTGAGTCAAAATTCTAGCAAAGGTCACTTAGTTTCTTTGCAATTTAGTCATGTATAATGCATCCCTTGCTAAGTAGTAAGAATCTGGAGGGATAGAGAGAGAGAGAGATCACCTAGGAAGTGTCTGACAACAGAGCAGACACTTATGAATTATAACTATTAATACTGTTACATTATTGTTCTTATTGATTTTTTCTGAACTGGCAATCGACATTCCACAGCTCCTTTTCCTCTCTCACAGTCCTAACAAAGTTAGTCTAGAAGAAACTCTAAAACGTGTCTGACTTCCCATCTCAGTAAGTCAGCATATATCTCTAGTCTGAGGCCTGCAAAAATGTAGAAAAAATACAAGACATTGTCTTCCTTTTCTAATAGGGAGAATAAAACAATTACCCAATTGACTTATAAAAGGTAGAAGGTGCTGCATGCCATAAAAGAAGAACAAATGATTCCACTAGATGGAAAGCTGAGACCAGGAAGAAAAGGTAACTCTAGGCAGAAATAGTAGAATAGTTAAAGTTGGGAGCTGGGAAGGGGGCAGACATACTCAGGAAACAATGGCCTTAACTAATATAGGGTAGTAGTTGGAGTCATGGGACACGCAGTTGGAATGTAAGACTATGAAGCCAGGAGAAGACATCTGGGCTAGATTCAAGAGTCACTGACAGATTTTAGGTAGACACTTGAGGAAGATAAACTTGACAAAATGAGCAGATTGGAGGAATCAGAAACAGAGGCCAGGGGGAAATCATTGCCATAATCACAGGTAATAAAATCACAAATCATTGCCATAAGACACAGAAGCCTTGTTAGCAGAGTTCAGTTCAGTTTAGTCGCTCAGTCGTGTCCGACTCTTTGCGACCCCATGAATTGCAGCATGCCAGGCCTCCCTGTCCATCACCAGCTCCTGAAGTCTACTCAGACTCATGCCCATCGAGTCGGTGATGCCATCCAGCTATCTCATCCTCTGTCGTCCCCTTCTCCTCCTGCTCCCAATCCCTCCCAGCATCAGGGTCTTTTCCAATGAGTCAACTCTTCGCATGAGGTGGCCAAAGTACTGGAGTTTCAGCTTCAGCATCAGTCCTTCCAATGAACACCCAGGACTGATCTCCTTTAGGATGGACTGGTTGGATCTCCTTGCAGTCCAAGGGACTCTCAAGAGTCTTCTCCAACACCACAGTTCAAAAGCATCAATTCTTCAGCACTCAGCTTTCTTCACAGTCCAACTGTCACATCCATACATGACCACTGGAAAAACCATAGCCTTGACCAGATGGACCTTTGTTGGCAAAGTAATGTCTCTGCTTTTTAATATGCTATCTAGGTTGGTCATAACTTTCCTCCCAAGGAGTAAGCGTCTTTTATTTTCATGGCTGCAGTCACCATCTGCAGTGATTTTGGAGCCCAAAAAAATGAAGTCTGACACTGTTTCCAGTTAGTAGGTGGAAATTATATAGAAAGGAAGAGTTTCATAGAAAGAGGGCATTCTGTTAAGTGACACAAGTCAGAGAAAGGCAAATACTGTATGATATAACATATGTGGAGTCTAAAAAAGCCTTTGACAGACAAATGTTGGTGAGAAAAGAAAAGTTGCTTTATTCAGGAGACTAGCAGCCTGGGAAGATGGTGGACTAATGTCCTAAGACCATCTCCAGGTTGCTAGTTAGAACACAAAAGTTTTATAGGCAGTGCGATGGAGGGGGGCACAAGGTGTGTGATCAGCTTGTGCTCAGTTCTCAGAGTAGTTGGTCTCAGATTGGTTGACATCAAGGTGAAGTTTTGTGCATCACCAATCTTCTGGTTTCAACCACTCTGGGGTCTACATGCTTATGGTTAGAAGTTTTCATCTGGTGGGGGTCTGCTTCCTGGAAAAACAACTTAGGCATGTATGTCAGACCTTTATTATCTTTCAGGGAACTGGTAGTTTGGTGATTCTGCTTTGTAGCTAGCTTATAGTCTAAATCATTACCAGTTTCCTAAGCTAACAAGTATCTTCATTTCTACATCTTTTCTTCACGTTTCCTAATCAGTAACTCTTGAACCAGCCTTTTGAAGCTCAGGGGAGGCCCGCAAGACTATAGCAAAAGCCTTTTACTTCAAGGGACAAGGACACAAGGGCTCGTGTGCAGCTTCAGTCACCCCTTTTCTTTGATACCACTCAATCTTTTGGGGAACAGGTGTTGGATGTGAAAAGGAATAACATTTTGGGTAGACAGGTTAATCATAAACTCAGTAGAGGAGTTCAGTTTTATGGAGACTTGGTTTCAGAACAGTGGCTATCAGGGGCAGATGGGGGTGCTATGGGGAGATGTTAGTCAAAGGGCACAAACCATCAGTTATAAGATGAATAAGTTCTGAGGATCTAATGCACAGCATTATTATTGCAGTAAATAATGATGTGTTATATACTTGAAACGTGCTATGAGAGTAGATCTTAAACGTTCTCACCAGAGAATAAATTATATGATATGATGGAGCTGTTAGCTCATGCTATGGTGGTTATCATTTTGCAATATATGAGTGTATCAGATCAACACATTGAACACCTTAAACTAACATGATGTTGTATGTCAGTAATATCTCGATAGAAATGAAGAGATGTATTAGGAAGGCCTTTCAGTGGGAGAATTGACTAGTGGGAGAATTGAACCAATCAGGTGAAGGTGAAAAGTCAACAAATGTGGATGACTACGTGATCAGTGGGGTCACCCACAGAAGTCAGAAAAGCAGGTGGGTTCAGCTTCTTTGGGTAGGATATGATAAGGTTGTTGTGATCAAATTGGCATTTGAGGCCACTCTCTTAGAGATGCTCTTACAGGCAGTTGAGGATTCAAAACTTGTGTCAGAAATGAGTTGTGTGCTAGAGAGAAGAGTTGAGTGGGATCCAGAAATGAAGCTTGATGATTTTACAGCATGGAAATTAAAAATTCTGAGTCATCTAGGGATATGGGAAAAGAGGAAGCGAAGTTTTAATAGGCCTGTAGTAATTCATAGCACTAAAATAAAAATGGCATATATATCTGTGAGTTGTCTAGGAAAAACACATTGGTGATCGACAATGAGAAAAAATTATTCTGGGAATCTGTCCAGGAGCAACAGGCTTTCTTGCTTGTTGATTCAATCCCTTAACTTCCTTCCTAATTTTGAGATAGCTCCTAGTTCTTACTTAGTTCCTTTCTTCAAACCTGGCTTCAAAGTCTGGCTCAGTTTTCCAAATTTTCCCCTTCATAGAGTTGCCTAAAGAAGCTTACATTCTCTTTTTTTCATCTAAGTATTCTGATTGCAGGTACAGAAATAGATAAGAAGTACTAAGTGGTGAGTAAGGTGTAGATTTAACATGAAATGGTTAAAATGTTGACATTCATTATTCTTAGTTTTCATGCAAATATCAGGCAATAAAGTGCTGGGTCCAGTGTGTACTGGCTCATAGGAGACAATTGTTACATATTCAGAAATTTTACAAACAAGTGGTTAAATATAGCTATTATTCAAAATTAAATTATAAAAAACTTACAATGAAATAAATTATCAAAAGCTAAGATAGTACTCAGACTCATCACTTTTCAGTTATTTCACTAATACCTATGTGCTTGAAGTTATTTCTGTTTACTATCTCTGTAGGGTGGAAATATTATATAATGGTGTGCTACTGTGCATTACTTTACAATTCTGTGTATAATTATATCCTACTGGTAGCTTGAAATAGGCCATCATGGGGGAATTTACTACAAGTCAGAGCTTTTTTATTTTTCCTTGGAGACTCAGTTGTTATACATCTTCCCTAGTAGCTCAGTTGGTAAAGAATCTGCCTGCAATGCAGGAGACCCTGGTTCAATTCCTGGGTCAGGAAGATCTGCTGGAGAAGGGATAGGCTACCCACCTCAGTATTCTTGGGCTTCCCTGGTGGCTCAGATGGTAAAGAACCTGCCTGCATTGTGGGAGACCTGGATTGGGAAGATCCTCTGGAGAAGGGAACGGCTACCCAACTCCAGCATTCTGGTCTGGAGAAATCCATGGACAGAGGAGGCTACAGTCCATGGGGTTGCAAAGAATTGGACATGACTGAGCTACTTTCACTTTATCACTTCAGTACACCAGTGCTGTTAGTAATGTGTAACGTCATGGGGAAAGCAAAATATCATGGTTTGAGGTTCTAGATTGGCATCCAAGTTCCATTCCTGCTTAAAGAGCAGCCAGCCTTGAACAAGTCACCAAATGTCTCTTGAGTCTCTGTGAAAGAGTATATGGATATCCTTCTCCTAGAGTGATGTATGTTGAAAATTCTATTCACATAGTCCCAAGAGAATCAATCTTCATCTCATATCTAAGGAATGAACCTGCCCAACTACATCTGCATGAGACTGCTAACCAGGCTGTGCATAACATAATTCAGGTCCATTTGGGTTGTAACTACCATGTGATTTAGTGGGATAGTTGATCCTTCTAGAGTCAGCACTTAACCTTCTCCTGGAAGCATGTGAGACCAGTCAGGAATGTTGTTGTTGTTCAGTTGCTAAGTCATATCTTGACTCTTTGCGACCCCATGGACTGCAGCACACCAGGCTCCTCTGCCCTTCCTATCTCCTAGAGGTTGGTCAAACTCATATCCATTGTCTCGATGATGCCATCCAACCATTTCATCCTCTGTTACCCCCTTCTCCCACTGCCCTCAATCTTTCCTAGTATCAGAGTCTTTTCCAATGAGTCTGCTCTTTGCATCAGGTGGCCAAAGTATTGGAACTTCAGCTTCAACATCAGTCCTTCCAATGAATATTCAGGGTTGATTTCCTTTAGGATGGACTGGTTTGATCTCCTTGTTGTGCAAGGGACTCTCAAGAGTCTTCTCCAGCACCACAATTCAAAAGCATCAATTACTTGGTGCTCAGCCTTCCTTATGCTCCAACTCTCATATCCATACATGACTACTGGAAAAACCATAGCTTTGACTATAAAGACTTTGTTGGCAAAACGATATCTGCTTTTTGATACACTGTCTAGGTTTGTTTAGCTTTCCTTCCAAGGAGAAAGCATCTTTTAATTTCCTGGCAGCAGTCACCATCACAGATATTTTGGAGCCCAAGAAAATAAAGTCTGTCACTGTTTCCATTGTGTCCCCATCTATTTGCCATGAAGTGATGGGACTGGATGCCATGATCTTCATTTTTTGAATGTTTAGTTTTAAGACAGCATTTTCACTCTCCTCTTTCACTTTCATCAAGAGGCTCTTTAGTTCCTTTTCGCTTTCTGCCATAAGGGTATTGTCATCTGCATATGTGAGGTTCTTGATATTTCTCCTGGCAATCTTGATTCCAGCTTGTGATTCAACCAGCTCAGCATTTCGCATGATGTACTCTGCATTTAAGTTAAATAAACAGGGTTACAATATACAGCCTTGATGTACTCCTTTCCCAATTTTGAACCAGTCAGTTGTTCCATGTAAGGTTCTAACTGTTGCTTCTTGACTTGCATACATGTTTCTCAGCTTGAAGGATTTTGAGGATTACCTTGCTAACATGTGAAATGAGTACAACTGGGTGGTAGTTTGAACATATTCTGGCATTGCCCTTCTTTGGGATTGGAATGAAAACTGATCTTTTCCAGTCCTGTGGCCTCTGCTGAGTTTGCCAAATTTGCTGATATATTGAATGCAGCACTTTAACAGCATTATCTTTTAGGATTTGAAATAGCTCAGCTGGAATTCCATCACTTCCACTAGCCTTTTTTGTAGTAATGCTTCCTAAGGCCCTCTTGACTCCAGGATATCTGGCTCTGGGTGAGTAACTACGCCAAATAATCGGGTCATTAAGAAGCATGTAAGACAAGTCAGGAATATTATCATACCTTAATTTCAGGGAAGAATGATTAGGTCGGCAATGTTAAGGTATAACTAATATGCTCTCTTTCTCAGCAGACAGCATCCTTAACACTTGTTAAAATGTTTTGACATTACAATATCAGAACACTTTAAAACACAATTTCATTCTTTCTAACAAGAGGGAAAGTGGATGGATGTGTGTACATATCTGTTTTTCAGGTAATATCATGAAATATCTAAGATATTTATTTTAATAACTCTTGTTAATAGAGTTAGGAGTTAAAGGAAACCTCTAGGATGGAATTTTTATTTCAAAAAACAAAAACAAATATACATTGAAAGAGTACAGAAAATAATTTGTATCCTACATGATGACATTTTGTCAAACCGTCTGTAAAATTTATTTTGATGGGTTTCAGAACCCATGTTTTCAGCCTGAAAAGTACATTCAAGTGATTTGTGTCAGCTTGTATGATTGGATGGTTGGCCTAGTTAATTCTACCACCTGTCTCAGTCATCAGTTCTTATTAGCTCTCATTTGATGAGGAAAACAATCTCTGGAATTCTATTCTCCCTCCCCAGATACCAAAGGATGCTTCGTTTTTATTTAGATAGCAGCATATCTTTCTACTTATCAAAGACTGTTGTCATAAATTCAGATTGTCCATTGTTTGTTCCTGTAATCCCTTATCATTTGTATAACAAAAACAATTTTTTCTTGTTGAAGACAAGACAAACATGAATGTTGAATGTGTCCTTCAACTTAAAAGCATTTGATTAACATTTAAGAATGTATACCTTGGGAGTAGCATATTGCTAATTTTGGATTCCTAAAAATTGTTTATGTTACAACATACAATGTCCAGTACCATACTACAGGATAAAAACTAAATAAATGGATAAGAGTTGAAGCAAGTGACATAATTGGTCAATTTCAGTGCCACAAAAAATTGAAAGCTGAAGGTCAATTAATTGCATGCTATGTTAAAGAATAATTCCAGATGACAAATGTGCCTGGATCCCAAGGTGGATTGTAACCACCTAAAGCAAGAGATCCTAAAAACAAGTATATCTACATGAAGTTCCAGGGGGACTTTCAAAGTACACATAAATAGAATGAAGAGATGGAAAAATCGTTCCATTAGATAGAATATAGATAATCACAGCTATGGTATGTACCCTATAGAATGTACTTTAAAGTCATAATACTTAGGCAATGAACTATGATTAAAACTGGAAACCTACTGTTGATTTTAGTATGCATTTAAACCAGATAAGCTAGGATACTGGACACCTACTTGGATTCTTCTTTGGGAGCTCAACATGCAGATAGATAAGGGCATGACTTTATGAGTGAATATATGGGAAATCTTTAAAATAAACTTTCTTTCAGGCTCTCCATGTGGCATCTATTGCATTCATATTTTCAAAACAGTGCCTTGTATGTGAGAAGCATAGGAGATAATGCAATGAAAAAAAATAAAGTCTCTCCCACAAGGAGTTGCATTTACTCTGAGAAAAAAGATACTCAAACTAGTAATTATTATGTAAAGCAAAAAATAGACTAAAAGTTCTACAAGAATATCTATCTACCTTTAAATTCTAATGAAGAGTTGAGTACATTTTTTACCAACATTAGAAAACTTAAAAAATACATATATCTCTAAACCAAGGTTTGAAATTCAAATTGCCTTTTTGAACTGTTTCTGAGACTTTCAAAACCGAAAATGTGATGAATCACAGGGGTGCAAGGAAGTAAGGAGAAAGGCATCTGGGTAGACAGATGGGACCTGAGGGGGGAAAGACTAGGCTGTGGGGGTCTTTGGAGCCAACCATTCTCCCTACCGTGCCCTCATTTCCCTCATCAAGTAGCAGATCAACTGTTTTTGGGCTTTGTTCCAACAAAAGCAAAGTTAGTAAGTTGTTGACAGAGCCATGCGTGTTCATCACAGAGGTCAGCAGCCTCCAAGTCAATTTAGAGCTTCTAGTGTGCTCAGAGTCAGGATTAAATCAATCATCAAATATGGATTTACTTCACACAGTGACTGTCAGTTAATAGTCATCTTCCTAAGAGTTCTTAGAAAGTCATTCCACTTTTGAGATGATTCTTTTTTGTCTTCACTTGAAAAAAACATTACATACACTAAAGAAATAATGTATCAACATTACCATTTCAGAAAAAAACCCTCCTCAATTCACTCAAAACAAAATTTCCTAGTCAGAGAAAATCGTATGGAACATAAGTGAATTGTGTGACTTACTGTAATGAGTGCAGATGCTTTGCTTTGTGTTCATCTATCCAATAACAGAAATTGTTTTTAGATCTTCAAGCTGCTGGGTTCATGAAGTACCTTCACATGTTTCAAAGTCCTCTCATATATTAGCATTTATTTTGACCTGTAAGAGATTTTCTGTGCCGTAATATTTTTAAGGCAAGTCTGAGTGCAAAATAACCATAAAATCCCAAAACACTGAAAAATCAGTGGATGAAACTGGGCAGAAAGAAAAATGCACCTTCTAAAGAATGACACCCTAATACCCATTCTTTGCCAACCCCACCTACTCTCAAGAAGTCTCTCCTGCCTTTGTCAAGTGTAATAAACTTTTATTACATCTCATGTCAAACAATATTCATTTACTTTTTTTAATAATTTTTTTTTCTTGGCTGTGCCTTGCATCATGTAGGATCTTAGTTCCCTGAGAAGGAATGGAACTTGCACTCCTTACACTGGAAATGTGGATTCCTAACCCCTGGTCTACCAGAACGGTCCCTTTACTTACTTACAAGTTATAGTTTATTACTTATAACAGTTTACCTTCATTGTTCAGTTGAGATATTTTTCTACCTATAAAAAATTAATTAGCGGTCTCACATTGGAATGGCATGCAGCAGCATCTCTCCCATTAATAGTAATGGAAATGGTTTATCATTTAAAGTCTTCTCATTTTGCAGTCAGGCTTTCAGGTACAATTTAAATTCCAGAAGTGAAGGATAAGTATGTTTACTGAGGTGAGGAACTACTATTCTTCAGGAATTGTGCTAAGCACTGAGGAAAGCTTGTACAAGAGACTGGCAAGCCCTGCCCTCTTGATGTTTACAGTTAAGCCGGGAAGATGATTGAAATCATTTTTTATTTTCCAGAGATATGGCTCTTCCTTCCTGGAATAGATGGGGAGAATCTGTTCACAATGTTTAAGTTTATCATATCATCCCATTACACATACATTTAAATATCATACAATTTTATATGGCTGTTACAACCCAGTAGTTAGATAGGTAAATAGATACATAGATAAACAGCTTCTGGTTTCTATGTTGTAAGCTGCTGCCATCAAGTAGGTCAGATATAGTTCTCCAATGTCAGGCATCATTGGGCCTCCTCTCTCATAAGCTGTGAATAAAGGGAGACCTGAATTAGGCCTTCAAGGGAATTTGCAGCCCCACAAATATCCCACCAGAAATCATTCCATTATCCTTCTAGACATCCAAATCCAGACTGAACTCTGATAATAGGATGTGGCAGGATATAATCATAGGAATAGAGAAATTGGAGCTAAAATTTTTGATAAAATTCTGCCTTCACCATTTGCCAACTAAGAACTTGGGACAAGTCCCTGTACTTTTCTGAACTCTGGCTTTCTTAGCTATTAAATGGAGACAGTAATTTCCACCATGTGGATTTGTCATGAAGTTCAAGTAAAATGCATATGAAGGAATTTTGTAAGCAAACCATGACTTTAGCATATGTGTGCTCAGTCACTCAGCCCTGTCTGACTCTTTGCGACCCTATGGACTATAGCCTACCAGTCTCCTCTTGTCCATGGCATTTTCCAGGCAAGCATATTGGAGTGGGTTACCATTTCCTACTCCAGGGGATCTTTCCAATGCAGAGATCAAACTCCATCTCGTGGGTCTTCTGCATTGGCAGGCAGATTCTTTACCACTGTACCACCTGGGAAGCCCATAACTTTAGCAGCCTTTACTAATTATCTTCACAGTCATTTATTCATTCACTCACTCATTCATTTAAGTACCAGGAATCATTTCTTAAGAACTTCACACGTACTCTAACTACAGTAATAATAAATAGTTTTTGTCCTTTTGGATCGGCTACTTGCCTATTTCCTAAGAGTCTGTGATCAGCAAAGGGTTTTGTTCCAAAATTCAAAGCCATGAACTTGTTCATGCCAGTTCTCCACCAAGGCAAACATATGCCATATCTCTACCTTCAAGGAACTTCAATATAAAAAGATATCATTCCCCAAAGCTGAATTTAAAAAACTCTCAAAATATGAGAAAATTAAGTCATTTTTTTCTACACATTTTTCCTTCCAGTATATTACTCATACATGCCCAACAGAAGCTAAATTTATCTAATTCTCCCAGCTAAGCCATCTGTTGCATGTAAACATCAATGATGCATGCATCTAGTTAATTACGGTTCTCAAAAAAAATCTGACAACCACGGTACAGTAAGTGTTAGGTGTTGATGCTGATACTACAGTGGCAAATGAAAAGGTCTTTGTGTCAGAATAGATCTGTAATAAGTTTACCAATAAAAACAGAAAATTTGGAAGTGGAAAGAAAATATAAGTCTCATGAAAGAAGGCAGGCACATCAACACAGAAGGGCAAGGAATGAAACTTTTTAAAAGTGTCATTTATGTGATAAAAGAAAATTATTCCAAAGTCTTTCAAAGGAAAATATGGAAAGCAAAATAGAATTTTTCAAAGTCCAAAATCACATATATAGTCTTGCCTTCATGATCTCCTCAGATCAACTATATACCCATAATCAGCTATGTGTGTGAGTAAGTCTCCAATGAGGAACAATTCCATCAAATATGTTTTTAAGGTACTCGTTTTTGTCAACAAACATTCATTTAATGTAAATTATTTATTGGCCTAAATTACTTTTCCAATCAAAATAAATGGCAAATTAGAGGAGTAGTGAAATCAATATTATCTCCAAAGGTTATCACCAACTTGCCTGTTACTTTTCAGGCATTTTCTCTTTTTCTCTTCCTTATAAGTCTAAATGAGAACTCTTCTCCTTGCTGCATTGGAAAGAGACTCAAAGTGGAGATCTGTGTAGACTATCACCCACACTTGAACAAATAATGATAAAATGAATACATAGCATTGACTTGGGTTTCCCTGGTGGTTCAGCAGTAAAAATTCTGCCTGCAATACAGGAGATGCGGGTTTGATCCCTGGATTGGGAAGATCCTCTGGAGAAGGAAATGGCAACCCACTCCAGTATTCTTGCCTGAGAAATCCCATGGACAGAGGAGCTTGGGGGGCTATAGTCCATTAAAAAAAGTCAGACACGACTCAGCTACTAAACAACAACAACATTGATTTATCCTAATTCTTAGAAAAGACAAAATGGCCACTGGTGTCAAATGAGAGGTAGAGAACATCATATCACACTACCTACTTCCCATTAAATGCTGAGCCCAACCAATATCATGTCCTCCATATCTTAACATCAAAAGCAATCAACTATACTCTATTCCTACCAAAGTTTAGTCTGAAGATTTGGATAATTCTAATTTATTCTCCACTGTTGATGTGGCTATATGCCACATGAAGACTTCAGACTTGCAAAAATTAATAAGGTCATTTGTTCTTACATATCCTGACAGAGAGAAACCTACAGAATCAATATACAGTAAATTTAAAATCTTGTATATTTTTATCTCCTGCTTTATGAGCAGCATTGCCACTCCCTAAAGAAAAATCTTGTCTCCATAAGGAATTCACTCAGATTCCAATCTCTGCTCTTGACTTAAGGCACATTTGTCATTTTATATCAGCAATAACCCCTGAAGTAAAGACCTTCAGACCATCTTCAACTCTTCTAGGACCCCGGAAAGCTTTCAAATATTTGTAAAGTGTATCTTCACTACTATGAATATTAAATATACATGTATTAAAATACATTTTAGTAGCTTAGTTTTATTCTAAATGGTCACAAGAAATTATAAATGCATATTTAAAATTCATTATAAATATTTTCAAGCAAAAAATAATAATAACAATACTCCTGTATTTCTGTTCATCTAGCACACTATGAATTGTAAAAATTACCATTGGGTCAATGACAGAGTTTTTTGAAAAAAAATGGAATATCATATTAATCATATAGAATTATTTCAACACCATCAGTATTAGGGGTTCATGTGCCTTAGTATTGAGGCAATGTCCCAATTCATCTGTTTTATAAATGTGAATTGTAAGATTTTGCATTTGCTAAAAGAATAGAATACCTACCAATGTTTGTAAATAGGAAGGATGTGGGTACCATACAAAAATTATGAAAACATGCTTTTCGCTGATCCAGGTGTCCAGATACTGTTCTTGTTCAGTCACTAAGTCATTTCTAACTCTTTGTGACCCCATAGACTGCAGTACGCCAGGCTTCCCTGTCCTTCACTATTTCCCGGAGTTTGCTCAAACTCACATCCATTGAGTCGGTGATGCCATCCAACCATCTCGTCCTCTGTCACCCCCTTCTCCTCCTGCCCTCAATCTTTCGCAGCATCAGGGTCTCTTCCAATGAATCAGCTCTTTGCATCAGGTGGCCAAAGTATTGAAGCTTCAGCTTCAGCAACAGTCCTTCCAATGGATATTCAGAGTTGATTTCCTTTAGGATTGACTGATTTGAGCTGCTTGCTGTCCATAGGTCCAGATATAGTATAATGGGCCAGCTGATGATCAGAGAGATATTCTTTAAAAGTTATATATTTTAAAACATATTTTATGATTTTATATATATAATCATATATATTTGTTTTTCCTTAGTTTTCACAACAGTCTGTATAATCTGTTTGAGAACTAGTAGAGAAGTCTCTGTAAACTCAAACAAGAACAGTATATGCACTTTCTTTTGCTGACTACACAATCCATTTGTGTTTTATTTATCTTACAATTTTGAGAGTAATAAGACTAACACACATGAAGTTCCTGTTAGATAATCAGACCAGACTTAATTTTGCATTGAGCCTCATATGGCTACATTGAATCCACAGTCTAGAGTCACCTGAATTGGTGAGGAAGTGGATTGGAGTAAAGATGTTGGAGAGATATTGAGGTGTTCTTCTGAATAGACTGGTGTTCGATACCATAACTGTTGTTGTTTAGTCGTTAAGCCATGTCTGACTCTTTGCAACTCCATGGACTGCAGCCCACTAGGGGCCTCTGTCCGTGGGATTTCCCAGGCAAGAATACTGGAGTGAGTTGCCATTTCCTTCTCCAGGGGATCTTCCTGACCCGTGGATGGATCAAACCCGTGTCTCCTGTATTGACAGGCGGATTCTTTACCACTGAGTCACTAGGGAATCCTGGATAGCATACCTATAGACCCATTAAATAGCTTAGAAACTTTGTTTTGTAACTATTCACCAACATCCTTAAAGGCAAGAATAAATCATTGCATTTTGAAGCACTGATAATAATCTCTTGCTTGAGTAAACTGAACAAAGAACTAGGCTGTCTCTTACTGTAATTGTTTTCCTATTGTTGATGCTGTAACAAATCATCACAAACTTAGTGGCTTGAAACAACACAAATTTATTAGCTCATACTCCTGGGGATCAGAAATCTTAAATGGGTTCACTAGGCTGAAAAAAAAAAAAAGGTGTCAGCAGAGCTGCATTGTTTTTGGAGGCTCTCAGGGAAAATCTGTTTTCCTTGCCTGTTCCATGTCTGTATTCCTTGAATCATGGCCCCTTCCTAACATTGCTCCAACCTCTCGTTCCATTTGTCACATCTCTTTCTCCTTATCCCTTCTTTCATCCCATCTCCTTCCCCATGTCTGACTTTTCTCCTTCTTTCCCTTAAAAGAACCCTTATGATTATATTGAGCCCACCCAGATAATTCAGAATAATCTCCCCATCTCAAGATAATTAATCAATCTGCAAAGTCCCTTTTGCCCTATAAGGTAACATATTTTCATGTTCTAGAGATTAGGACATGGGCATCTTTGATATTCTGTCAACTATACTTGCTTCTTGTCTTTCTTCTCCATTCCTTTTAAATTGGGAATTCTCAAGTGATGTTCTGTGGTCCTTTGGCAAAGAGCAAGATTCTCTGAACTCCAATAGATCTTCTGTTACACTACTATTTGTAATGTGACGAAGTCTAGACCTCAAACTATGGAAAAGCAGATCAGCACCACTTAGAACTTATGAAAAATACCAATTCTTAGACAAAAAAAAAAAAAAAAAAAAAAAAAAACCTCTGGGGATGTGGTCCAGCAATCTGTGGTCCTCCAGGTGTTTCATGCTTAAGTTTGGGAACCACTGGTCTAGATTTACATTTCTTATATGTATTATTTGGGTTAGCCTTCATTATTTCAAATCAGCGTTGGTCACATCTTTTTAGTTCTAGTGAGCTTTACCAGCTATAGCAAAGATGCAAGAGTTGGGTAGGGTGAGTAGGCCTTGAGCTCTTTTGCTACGTTAATACAATCAAAAGGCACCAAAATCTTATGGGAGAGCAATTTCATATTGCATCCAATTTCCCTTTTTTCTCTTAAATGTGTGATTATATTTTTTCCATTTTTAGTGAGAAATAATTGACATATATTACTATATACGTTTAAGACATACAGTATGATAATTTAATTTACATAGCCTGTGAAATGATTACCACAACAGGTTCAGCTAACATCCATTTTCTCATGTAAATGTAATAAAAAGAAAAGAAAGAATAAAAGAAAAAAGGGAAAAAATGTTTTCCTTGTAATGAGAACTTTTAGGAGCTACTTTCTTAGCATGTCTATGTATCATGTGGCAATGTTAGCTACAGTCATCATGGTGTACATTACATCCCTAATATTTATCTTCTAACTGGAGGTTTGTACTTTTTTATTATCTTCTTCAAATTCCCCCCTCCCCCCAATTTCCTTTTAATGACTCTTTCATAGCTCAGTTAGTAAAGAATCCGCCTGCGATGCAGGAGACCCCGGTTCGATTCCTGGGTTGGGAAGATCCGCTGGAGAAGGGATAGGCTACCCACTCCAGTATTCTTGGGCTTCCCTTGTGGCTCAGCTGGTAAAGAATCTGCCTGCAATGCAGGAGACCTGGGTTCGATCCTTGGGCTGGGAAGATCCCCTGGAGAAGGGAAAGGCTTCCCACTCCAGTATTCTGGCCTGGAGAATGCCATGGACTAAGTCCATGGGGTTGCAAAGATTCAGACAAGACTAAGCGACTTTTACTCACTTTCCTTTTTTTTTACTGAAGTATAGTTTGTTTAAAATGCGATGCTAGTTTCAGATATTGTGAAATCAATGTTGCATGCACATTTAACTATATTCAGTTATTTAATTCAATTTAATAAATGGTGAAATCAGCTAAAATTTAATTAACATAACCCTTATTCAAAGCATTGTTCTAGGTGACCAAGACCACTTTATTCTTTCTTTTTCTATTTTACAAACTTTAAAAAATATCCTTTATTGAAGTGAAATTTACATACAATAAAATGCCTATGTTTTATGTGTACAGTTTGATAAGTTTTGACAATCCTCTGGAGGAGGAAATGGCAACCCACTCCAGTATTCTTGCCCTGGAAATTCCATGGACAGAGGAGCCTGACCAGCTACGTAACCATTTTATTCTTGATTACAAGAAGTTTGCTATTTTTTCTCTCAATAAGTTAAAATTTTATTCATAAAAATATTAATAATATTTTAAAAATTAAGATTTATTAAGCCATCTGCTATATTAAGTGGCTAAAAATAAGGTTTTAAAAAGATCTTAATATCAGTGATCGTGTACAGCTTCTTTCACTTTGTTTAAAACACAGTATTTTTTACTGGACTGAAAGAAATGATTGGCTAGGGGCCAGATTTATGCATTTTTATTTCTGGTGGAAAATTCATTAACACTAACCATTCTCTAATAGAACTGCACCTGCAGCTTTTTCTTGTAAGTGTTTAGCAGGGTTGCACAACTAGGAAATGTTTGATTATGTTTGACACTGCAGACATTAGTCTTGCTTTGAGCCTTGCTTAAGATTCAGAACCAGTTGTTGTGGTGAAATGCTACAGAATATGATGGATGTGTGAATTTGGGAACTCTTAATTTTTATGAGTGATTAAATACTCTAACATGAGCTTTAAGATTTAGTATATTTTCACTGTAATTATGGTCTTGTTATAAATTTTCAATTGATGAATGTAGTAAAGCCATACATATATATACACACATGTATATAATTTAATCTGTTATTCCTTCAATCTCTCAAATATCATATATTTACTATAATACTTGAATAAATGTACTCATTCAAGAATCTATTGAATAACTATTAATAAATTGATTATCCCCTCTACTGCTAAACACTATGGAAGATATACAATAATTACTAGGGAAACTTAATTTTTCAATGAACTTAATATCCACAGTGCCAGACACATAATCAAACACAATCCAAGTGCCAAGATAATTAGGTCAAGCCACAAAAGTTTCTTGAGAAGCTCAGAGAATTAAAAGTTCACTGTGATTTGGGAAGCCTGGGGAGAGTTTTAATAGTTATGGGTGTCATTTTTCTTTTTATACATCTGTGATCAGAAATGGAATAGCAGTCAAGATGAATAGGATAATAGGAAAGGTAAAAATGGGATAAAAGAGAAGATTTAAAAAATTCGGCTCCCAATATCAACAAGTAACAAGTTTCACTCTGACTTTTTTACAGATGTCAAGGCCATGATTCTGAAAATCAGTGGCAAAGACACTTCAAGTCTATTGTGAATCTTCCATTTATAAAGCACATTTATATAGTTGTTGTTGTTCAGTCACTAAGTCATGTCCAACTCTGCGAACCCATGGACTGTAGCATGCCAGGCTCCTCTGTCCTCCACTATACCCTGGATTTTGCTCAAATTCATATCCATTGAGTCAGTGACACTAACTAACTATCTCATCCTCTGCTGCCTCCTTCTCTTCTTGCCCTTAATCTTTCCCAGCATCAGGGTCTTTTCCAATGAGTCATCTCTTCACATCAGGTGGCCAAAGTATTGGAGCTTCAACTTCAGCATCAGTCCTTCCAATGAATATTCAGGATTGATTTCCTTTAGGATGGACTGGTTTGATCTCCTTTCAGTTCAAGGAACTCTCAAGAGTCTTCTCTGGCACCACAGGTCAAAAGCGTCAATTCTTTGGCACTCAGCTTTCTTTACGGTCCAATTCTCACATATATACATCACTACTGGAAAAACCATAGCTTTGACTATACAGACCTTTGTCAGCAAAGTGATATCTCTGCTTTTTAATATGCTGTCGGGTTTGTCATAGCTTTCCTTCCAAGGAGCAAGCATCTTTTTAATTTCATGGTTGCAGTTACCATCTGCAATGATTTTGGAGCCCAAGAAAATAAAATCTGTCACTGCTTCCACTTCTTCCCCTTCTATTTGCCATGAAGTGATGGGACCGGATGCCACGATCTTAGTTTTTTAATGTTGAGTTTCAAGCCAGCTTTTTCACTCTCTTCTTTCAACCTCATCAAGAGGCTGTTTAGTTCCTCTTCACTTTCTGCCATTAGAGTAGTATCATCTCCATATCTGAGGTTGTTGATATATGCATTTCTATAGTAGGATAACACTTTAATGAATGCTTTAAACAGGATTAAAGAACTATATAAAAATGACCAAGTACTAAAGAAATATAAGATGTTCTAATAGTAGTGATTATTAAAGACAAGATATAATCGTGCAAATGCCCAGACTCAGAGGATCATGCACAACTCAAGGGTATGGGAAGGGAAAGAAGCCAGAAGCAGGCAGGACACAGGTGATGGGAATAGAGTAGAGGTCCTTGGCCTTCGTGGATTCATCTCTACATCTTAGTTATCAGTTTTCCAGTACTTGTAGCAAACATAGGCTCAGAACAGTGGTGGAACGACATAAATGCAGAAATCCAAGTGCTAAAAGGTAGTCAAAGCAACCAAGGCAAAGCATCCTTTTAAAAGAGAACCCAGGTAATGGTTTTGATTTGAGTAGATAGCATAGGGAACAGGATGCAGACCCTGGTGTAGAAAAATCACATAAACTAAGTGTGACTGTATTTATTCATGTATTCATTCCTTTAACCAATATTGATTTAGTGTCCAGTATATGCCAGATAACTGTTCCAAGCACTGGGTATAGAGCAGTAACCAAGACAATGTCCTTCCCCTTGTGAAGTTTACATTCTAGCCACTTATTATTTGAGTTTCTTTTAATTTCCTTTGAAACTTAATTTTAAAGATAATGGAATTCAGGACTCAAACCTATGAATTCTATTCCAACGGAGTTACAGTTTCATGCATGGATATTCACATCTTTTGAAAGCTCTCTCGGGGACTCTGGTATGCAACTGGATCTGAGACCATTGTCCCCAGATCAGTTGACATAGATTATGCTCTGCTGCAGAAAGAAAGAACCCTCAAATTTCAGTGGCTTAAAATTAAACATGTTCATTTCTCCTTACATATGTTACATAGGCAGGGCTACAGGGCTACTTTGCTCATTAGGATCATGCTAATGGAGCAACTTCCACAGCCCCTGTTAATGATCACTATCCAAAAAGAAAGGAAAAGAGCTATGGAGGCTCTCACTCCAGGGATTAAATTCTCCTCTGGTCCAAAAGTGACACAAATCAGTTCTAGTCATAATGCCTCGGTCTGAACTAGTCACATGAAACCACTCATCCATAAGCAGGCCAGGAATTACATACCTATCATATGACCAGAAAGTAGAGGAAGCCAGGAACAGTTCTTTACCAGCATTAAATATAATCATTCAGGATATGCATTAAGGATAACCATTGTTAACCAGTATAATGACAACCATTTTTCACCACCACTAAAGATAACCATTTTTGGCCAGCATTTAGGATAACATAAAGATAAGCTTTACATTGAACACCTTTAAGGGTAACTTACCATTGACCAGTGTATTCAGAAAAAGCATTATGTTAATCAACATTAGGACAACCATTATGAACCAGCATTAATGATAACCACTAAGGACAAACGTTACCTTGACCAGTGTTAAGGACAACAACTTAGAATAACCATATAGGATCTCTCCTTCAGGCCAGGCTAGTCAGATCTTGGATTTGTAGTCTCCGTGTAGTCCATCCTGACCAGTCAACCTCCCCATCTTTGCTATATTTTGAACTACAAATTGTCCCAGCCCACACTCATCACCCAAAGACATGAGATAACTCTCTTTTGTATCCCCATGTTGTTGTTCAGTTACTCGGTCTTGTCTGACTCTTCACGACCTCATGGACTGCAGCACGCCAGGCTCCTCTGTCCTTCACTATCTCTGTCGTGAGTTCAGTTCCACCACACTGTGTACCACGTGACTTGAAATAATGCATGTACCTTACTGAGAGGAGGGAGTCTGACCTACTTTGGAAATCCCTAGTATGTGGCATGGGATCTGCCATATGGCATATGCTCAAGAAACATTTGTGGAATTGAGCTGAATTAGTGCTATTCCTTAAAAGAGCCCTAAGGTCCTGGAGCACCTCCTTGCAGCCAACTTCCAGTCCACTCCATCTTCCCTAAACTTATTCCTTCAACAGGTGACGCTTCTCTGCCCTGCTCACAGTGTCTCCAAATACCCAGGCTGATGAACTGTTCCCACTACATTCCCGTGAGTCCATGTTTGACAGAACAGACAGGCATGAATCTACTCAATGAATTAAGCTTCTGTTGTCAATACGAGGGAGACTGACTCCAAACAGCATCAGAAGCACCCATCTTATGGTGAACTGCAATCCTGGAAACGTGTTCATTGTAAATACTAATGATTCACTGCCTTTCCACATCAGATAATATTTCCTTACAAATGATATTACAGCAGAACCCTGGGGAGAGAGGCACAGTGGAGGATCCACAGTAATTTCAGGTTCTGCCTCTGGTTTGTGCTCGCTCCCCTTCTCTGCATCTCTCTCTCTCCCCCTGCCACCCCCGCCTCTCCCTCTTTCTCCAGCTCTCTCTCTGTCTCTCTCTTTCTCTGTGCGTATGTGTCTCCTCCCCACCCCCACCCCATTCTCTCTCTTTCTTCCCTCACCCTCTGTCTATGTGTCTCTCTCTCCACAACCCCCACTCCTCAATGCCTCATTAACTGGATAACTGTGTGAATACCACTTTAAGGGTATATTATATCCTTCATCTCTACCTAGATAATAGAGTAAAAACCAGGGAAATTGCTCTCAATGGAACAAAACTCATTTATCACCAATAAACAGCAGCTGTTGGTGCTTGATAACAACGCTGTCCCTCAGCACATTGAAATATTCATGCAAGGCTGTGCTAATATCAGAGCCCATTGCGCTAAAAATGCTTTGATAAACAGAAGTGGGGATATAGGTTGAAAGGGATGTTAAATGAGCAAAGATGAAATCTTTTAAAACTGGAGAAATAAAGGCAGGTATCTCACCTCTGAGATACTAGTAGCGGCACTCTCCTTGGATTAGACAGTTATTAAGCATCCAGTACTTTGACCACCTCAAGTGAAGAGTTGACTCATTGGAAAAGACCCTGATGCTGGGAGGGATGGTGGCAGGAGGAGAAGGGGACGACAGAGGATGAGACGGCTGGATGGCATCACCGACTCGATGGGCATGAGTTTGAGTAAACTCCGGGAGTTGGTGATGGACAGGGAGGCCTGGCGTGCTGTGATTTATGGGGTCGCAAAGAGTTGGACACGACTGAGTGACTGAACTGAACTGAACTGAACTGAAGCATCTGTAGCCACACAAAGAAAAATAAGGCTAAGAGAGAAATTTAGATGGTCTAAATGGTCCAATTCCCCTCCAGCTATATTCCCTACAATTGAAATCCCTTTTGTATTTAACAGGGAATTCCATGCATGTAATCCAGTAGATTAAATTAATGAACATTGAATTCATGTTCATATGATATCGATTCTATATTACTATGAGTTCATGTTTATACCTATCCCAATAGGGTGTCCTTTTGAGATTTTTTTTTCCCAAAGCAATCTACAATCTCTTCTTTCGTTTTTATTTTTGTGACCAGAAAATGGCCCCTGCAGTCCTCAGCCATAGCAAGGATATAATCAAAATAGGATGTCTGTATAGAGTACTGAACAATCCTTCAGGCAGTGAACACATAACTGTGGCCCAACCTGTAACCAAATGTCCTTTTGTCTCCCCAGCATATTTATTTTCTTCCAGCAACATCACAGGCCTTCTTCTCTTGGAAACTGCTTTATCCCTTCCTGCAAATGTAGCTCTTGTAGGGCCACCATGTTTTTCTGTCGCCCTGTTCTTGAAACTATAACTGAATGGTTAAAAAAAAAGTGGCCACTGAACCCAAACCAAGACAGTGCAAGTTCTTCCTCTTGCCTTTTCTAGTTGGCACTGAGTACAGAGCTCCCAATTTGGTAGTGAAAACTGTAGAATATGATGCTTAAGAGCAATTAGCAACTGGGTTCTCTGACTCATTGAGCAAACTTGTATACAGCAGGAAAGGCAAAACCAACAGGCAGAGATAAAGGATGAAAAATAATTTTAATAGTGTTTGTAGTAGGCATTGTCGGCATCCCACCCATATCCCTCTGAGACTCCTAATTGATTTATTTGTTTATTTGTTTATTTATTTATTTGGCTGCAAATGATTCGGGTCTGAATTGCAGCAAATGGGATCTTTGTTTTTTGTTGCGGCAGGCATGATCTCTTTTTTTTCTGCACTTGAGGCATGTGGGGTCTAGTTCCCTGACCAGGGATCAAACTCTGGCCCCTTGTATTGGGAACTCATGAGTCTTAGTCATTAGACCACCAGGGAAGTCCCTCTCTGAGACCTCCTTTAATCATTTCTGTGTACCCTTTCCCCAACTGTTTGCATTTGCTTCTAATAGTCTACAATGTGATTCTATTAGGCCAACAGCTTTTGGATTATGGGAACTTCTCTGTGCATTGGCATTTAATGGTTCACACCTGTGATTATTTTAAGTCACCACCTTTTTGCTAATGGAGCTTTTTTGCCCTGACGTGTATAGCCGGAAGTGTCTGAGTTGACATTTCCCCAGGGTGGGGGTTGGGAACTTAATCAGTGGCTGATTGGTGCAGGCATATGAGGACCAAGCTCCCTTGACGCCAGGTGGAGCAAACTCAGTTATGATTGATGCTTTGGAGCACCCTGCAGGGTCAGGCTGAAGCTGGAATTGCACGCTATTGGTGTGGAGTAGCATACATGTTTGGCTTCCTCTTCCCTGTCCTGCTTCTCTCACTCCCTTGCTGGTTTCTCCAAAGAGCATGAAAAGAAGAAATGAAGACAGCACTGGCCCCAGTTATCCCTGGTCAGTATACCTCTGAAGTTTGGTTACAAAGATGCCCAGTGCCCTTTCAATCAGGCTTCCTCTTCATAAACTGGTTCAAATAGAGGTTCTGTCATTTGCAATCAAAAGAAACCTGATTAACTCAACAACTGAGACACCTAGTTTATGGATGATAGTGTATTGTTACTCGCTTCAGTCGTGTCCGACTCTTTGCGATCCCATGGACTGTAGCCTCCTCTGTCCATGGGATTCTCCAGTCAAGAATACTGGAGTGAATTGCCATTTCCTTCTCCAGAGGATCTTCCCAATTCAGGGATCGAACCAGGGTCTCCTGCATTGCAGGCAGATTTTTTTTACCATTTGAGCTACAGGGAAGACCTATGGTATGAACCAAATGATTGTGTTATAGAATATGTTAATAAGAACAGTTTATGTGCTTGACTAAACAAATGATTTAGCGAGTTTTTATATTTTAGAGATGAAACTCCATGAAAATGAGCAAATCAACTTTTTCATTGTAAAAAATGCAGAAATAGCTAAATTAAAATTATGAAGTCAATAAATAGTATTTAGTAAAAGTTTACTCTGTGTATAAGAATAGTTAGTGGGGAATACGTGTAACTATATGGCTGATTCATGTCAATGTATGACAAAACCCACTGAAATGTTGTAAAGTGATTGGCCTCCAACTAATAAAATAATATTTAAAAAAAAAAAAAAAAAGAATAGTTAGTGAACCGGGAGCCTCCAAAAATAGAAACTGATAAGAAACTCAGGGTCATGAAGTTACAGGATATCTTATACAGTGAAAATAAGCAAGTTATTTAACTTTTACAATGATTTGATTATTGCAATGAAGGTTTCCAGGTGGCAGGGGATTGGTTAAAAGTTATAATCTTGTACCATTTTTATTAGGTGACTTAAGTTTCCTTTATGATTGTCAGAGGCATTTACAAGAAATAACCTAAATTAAGCTTCACTTATGTTCATGAAATAAGCTAGATTTAGTTTTGCTTACGTGGCTAAAGTTGTTTTGTCTGCTCAAGGAATTCTCATGTCCAGTCTCCATTTTATATTTAATTTTAACACTATCTAGATATAGTTACATTTACCATTTAACAGCCTTTGAGATAGCACAGTAGAGAGAAGTTGGTTCTGTTGATTCATGTAGTTTTACAGAAATTGGTGTAGCAGAATACTGAGCAGGATATTAATAACATTTCCAATCTTATTATGATTATAGACAACATGTGATT
This sequence comes from Muntiacus reevesi, assembly GCF_963930625.1. Lineage (NCBI taxonomy): Eukaryota > Metazoa > Chordata > Mammalia > Artiodactyla > Cervidae > Muntiacus > Muntiacus reevesi. Next base: position 12,103,071 of record NC_089271.1, on the reverse strand, counting down.
TGCAATGAATTTTAAAGGCCCAGGAGAAGTTTACTGATGCTAATTATAAGAAACATTTTGACAGCCACCATCTGGAGCAAGGCTTAAGTGAATATAAGCTGCTAAAAATGAGTTTAATATGATAACCAGTTTATTGGGCAGGTTACAGAAATATCTCTCTTCTAACTACTCATCAGGGATTGAGATCATTTGCTCAAAACTTCTAAATTTCCCTCCCAGTTTGAAAGAAGGAAGCACAACCAACAAAATCCCAGATTTAAATTAGTTATAGATTTGGTACTAATTGGTGCCTGATTAAAGCTATTCAACCATGATCATGTTATAAAGTAGAAGCAAAAATGGGGCCCTGGCAGGAAAGCCCATAATTACTAAGACAAAGAAACCACAATCTCGGTGCTAAATTAAAAAAATGGAAATGTTTGACACTTTCTTGAGAAAGGAGGTTCCATAAGACTGTCTTTTACTCATATAAATAATCTGTGAAATAGTTACTGAATATGAAATTTAATACTGGAAAAGGTGGCTTGTGCAACATTCTCTTTTAATTGTTAACCATTAATCCATGAACTTCAAAATAATTAACATCATAGATACAATGCCAGTTCGCAAACTGAAGCTATACTTTAGTGAATTTCAGATATGCTGATTCTATCTTCTATATAGTTTACAACAGAAATGGAGTGGGGGTGTGGGGAGTGTGGTCATCTTTCCAGTGTATTTTGTTCAGAAATAACTCTCCTAATCAAGCAGACTGAAGGTATTAAGGCAATGCCTTCTATAGATTTCATTTGCAAATGAAGTACCTTCATGTAAAGACTTGTCTCCATTCTTCATATTGTTTTCACAAATATTTCACAAGAAAGGAAAACACCTTCAGTTTTCCTTTGTCCAAGTACTGTAACTGGATGGGATGGGAAAAGAAAGGCTCGCGCACACCTCAGCATTCCCAAAGGAGTAAAAATTCTCCAGCAAAGAATTTTGCTGGGACTGATGCATTTCAATCCTTTGGATTGTGCTTTTGTTTATAATCTAGGCTGCTATCCCAGGCATTCACTGCTTCATTCATCCTTCAGTCAACATTTGGTCACCCGTAGTTTGCAGGCACTGGAAATGCCGTAATAATAGCTAAGACAGGGCTCCCTCCCTTCTAAAGCCTCCACAGGCCAACATGGGTGACAGATGACATGTAACCGCCACCAATATGATGTGATAAATGCTAAAACAGACTTAGATGACAGATCTTTGAACACCTTAGTCGGGAGGAAAGGGAAAGGAGATGGTAGGTGAAGCAGTAGGCCTCTAGGGACAGAAAACTTAGACGCTTGCCATTTGAATTTGGTCCTAAATGAAGAGCAGAACTTTCCCAAGTACAGAGGAAGCATGAACTTTTGCAGGCCTGATGAACCTTGTGAGCAAAGCCATAAAAGTGTGGAGGCACAGTAGGTGGAGACTGAGAAGTTTCTGAATAGGTTTATCCAAGATTGACAAAGACGCAAACTCCCTGTTTCTGGCTAGTCAACATAGAGAGAGCAAAATAGGACCAGCATGTTTGCAAGCTAAACTAAATGTGCTTTTTGTGCCCCCATGATGCACCCCAATAGAATAGTCTGATGATCAGGAAAGTTCTCCTGCCACAGAGAAGGACCTAGAATGCATTCAAAGAACCTAGAGCAAGCTCAGTCCTACTGTTGATTAGCAGTGTGGTGGGGAGAGTAGTTTGTATACCTATTGGCACTTGGGCTACACTCTACATATGTGAGACTTTTGAGCTTAGAAATAGACACCATCAGTTAGTAAGTATAGGTAGATAGGTTTAATTGCTCATTGCTCTTGAGAGCCCATGGACTGTAGCCCATCAGGCTCCTCTGTTCATGGGATTTCTCAGGCAAGAACACTGGAGTGGGTTCCATTTCCTTCTGCAGGGGATCTTCCTGACCTAGGGATCGAAAGTGGATCTCCTGCATTGCAGAGAGACTCTTTACTGAGTGAGCTCGTAATATAAAGGCATAAAAGCAGTCTTTGTCTGGACTAATTAAGTGACCAGACAATGAAGACCTCACTGGGTAAAATTTTTCAGTATCTGTAACTGGATGGGATGGGAAAAGGAAGGCTCGAGCGTACCTCAGCATTCCCAAAGGAGTAAAAATTCTCCAGCAAAGCTGTAAAAGCAAGACAAAAATAGTAACCCTCAAAATTTAGAAACTGCTGCCTACTCTTCTCTATGTTTATATTCTAAATCCTCTATATCTGATAAATAAGTGCAGGGGATCTAATGTACAACATAATTAATATAATTAACACTGCTATACATTATATATGAAAGTTAAGAGAGTAAATCCAAAGAGTTCTCATTGCAAGGAAAAAATATTATTTTCTTTTATTGTGGTAATCATTTCATGATGCATATAAGTCAAATCTTTATGCTGTGCACTTATGAAACTGGAAGAAAAAGATTCTCAGTACCTGAAAACATCTTCAAAAATTCAACTAAGAGTAATGAGGGGCCTCCTACAGGTGAAACACTTCCAATTTTAACCTTGGTTCTCAAGAGAACATGCCAGAATCTACTGGAAACCATAGGATAAAACAGGTACATCCTCCAGAATGTCAGTCTTTGTTGATGAAAAACAAAGTTAAGATATTAATGAATGTAATATGGATTTGTAGGTAGAATTCACTCAACATTTTATGCTAAACAAACGACTTCAAAGAAGCTTTGGATTTTCTGTGGGTACCCTTGTATTCTTTCTGCCATTAGGGGAATATTAGTGAAGAAATTTGAGAGGCCAAGAGGAGACCGGTTCCATCCCTGTGTCAGGAAGATCCCCTGGAGAAGGAAATGGTAACCCACTCCAGTATTCTTGCCTGGAGAATCCCATGGACAGAGTAGCCCGGCGGACTCCAATCCATAGGGTTGCAAAGAGTCAGACACAACTAAGCGACTAACACTTTCTTTATTTAATCCTAACAAATGTGTAATGTTTCCTATTTTACACTTGAAGAGGTTATGGCTTGCAGAGCTTATTGATTTGACCAAAATGTTCTAGCTCCCTTACTTGGAAGATTTCCACTGATGTTTAAATGCCAGATTGAACAGAAATGAATATAAGACGAGCAGATAAGGACCAACCTTAACTTCTTAGTGTTTAGCATTATATGTGTGTGTGTGTGTGTGTGTGTGTGTGTGTATGTGTGTGTATAGCACTGACATTTTAAACTCTCATCTTATTCCACTGTTTCTGCCTAAACAATGAAAAATAAAAACATTTAAGTGTTCCACATGTACTGCAAACTAAAAACTTTCAAATCTTCTCATATTGAACCATTTCCATGTTTAAAATTTATCTTAACCTTTGAGTTGTCTCTGGAAAAGCAGCACTTAACTGCTGCCATTAGGGATGCCAGTTCTTCATGCATTAATTTTACTTAGGGAGATTAAGCATTGAGCCCAAGCATGCACAACTGGCACGAGTCCACCTAATTTAAGGAAGGCTTCAGGAGTGATTGACATAATAAGACAAATTCTCCAAGGAACTATGGGCCACAGACAGATGATGGAAGAATTCCTCTAAAGGAACTTATTATCTTGAGATCTGGGACTTTTTTCATCTTTTTAACCCAGACACATGGCAACACCATTGATATGAAACGTTGTTTTTCACAAACAGCTCTATAGTTGTTGACTCAGAAGCTTCTTCGGGAATATATTAGAGATAGTGTCTTTTAGCCTTCAGTATCAGTGGGAAGTGCTCTGTGCTCAGTCATGTCCAACTCTTTGTGACCCCATAGACTGCAGCCTGCCAGGCTCCTCTGTCCATGGGATTTTTCAGGCAAGAATACTGGATTGGGTTGCCATTCCCTTCTCCAAGGGATCTTCCTGACCCAGGGATTGAACCCAGGTCTCCTGCATTGCAGGCAGATTTCTTGCTGCTGAGTCATCGGGGAAGCCGTGCAGCATCATTACCACCCAAAATATCTAAAAGACTGGAAATCCAAAAACTACATTTACCAATCTCCATTGACACTCATATTCCAGATGTGATACAGGTTCTGCCAACTAGATATACTCAGAAGAGATATGGAAAGCAAGAGGGGAATAGCGGCCATTCCTTTCTCTGTTCTTTGAACTTAGAAATATGGCTCAGCAGTGTGATGCTGGCTGGATGTCATGGTCACTAGAGTAGTTTCCTGGGCTTCCCTGGTCTTTTCCAATGAGTCGGATCTTTGTGTCAGGTGGCTTCAGCATCAGTCCTTCCAATGAATATTCAGGGTTGATTTCCTTTAAGATTGACTGGTTTTATCTCCTTGCTGTCTAAGGGACTCTCAAGAGTCTTCTCCAGCACCACAACTCAAAAGCATCAATTCTTTGGTGCTCAGTCTTTTTTATGGTCCAGCTCTCACATCCATAAGTGACTACTGGAAAAACCACAGCTTTGACTGTACGGACCTTTGTAGACAAAGTAATATCTCTACTTTTTAATACACTATCTGGGTTTGTTATTGTTTTTCTTTCAAGGAGAAAGTGTCTTTTAATTTCATGGCTGCAGTCACCATCTGCAGTGATTTTGGATCCCAAGAAAATAAAGTCTGTCACTGTTTCCATTTTTTCCCCATCTATTTGCCATGAAATGATGAGACTGGATGCCATTTTCTTAGTTTCTTGAATGTTGAGTTTTAAGCCAGATTTTTCACTCTCCCATTTCACCTTCATCAAGAGGCTCTTTAATTCCTCTTCACTTTCTACCATGAATGTGGTGTCATCTGCATATCTGAGGTTATTGATATTTCTCCCCACAATCTTGATTCCAGATTGTGCTTTATCCAGCCTGGTATTTCTCATGATATACTCTGCAGATAAGTTAAATAAGCAGGGTGACAATATACAGCCTTGACATACTCCTTTCCCAATTTTGAACCAGTCCTTTGTTCCATGTCCGGTTCTAACTGCTTCTTCTTGACCTGCATACAGGTTTCTCAGGAGGCAGGTAAGGTGGTCTGGTATTCCCATCTCTTTAAGAATTTTCCACAGTTTGTTGTTAACCACACAGTCAAAGGCTTTAGCATAGTCAATGAAGTAGATGTTTTTCTGGAATTCTCTAACTTTTTCTATGATCCAATGGATGTTGGTAATTTGATCTCTGGTTCCTCTGCCTTTTCTAAATCCAGCTTGCACATCTGGAAGTTCTCGGTTCATGTACTGTTGAAGCCTAGCTTGAAGGATTTTGAGCATTATTTTGCTTGCATTTGAAATGAATGCAATTGTGCAGTAGTTTGAACATTCTTTGGCATTGCCCTACTTTGGGATTGGAATGAAAACTGACCAATAGTTCTCTAAGCAGCTAATTCTTTGTGTTAAATTTCTTTCTACATAAAACTCCTAAAGAGGTTTCTTCTAAGGAACATGATGATAGTCATATCTGTAATCCCACTGTGCGCTGTTGTTAGCAAAAACTAGACTTTAAAGGCCAAACACAAGGATCTGAAGTTGGATCTGAAGTTATGGAGATAGATGGGTGTGCTTTCTTTATTTTCTATGGTTTTGTTTAGCAAAAGATGATGCAGGGCTTTTGTAGGATGGTTGTAAAATACCTCTTTCCAGTGTTGGATATTTCCCATTGTCATAATATATGTATCTGTTTTCTAGAGGTGACTACTTATAACAGTGGTTGTATTCAGTTGTATCTCGGAGCAAATTCTCAACTCTGATTCTACATTGGAACCAATCAGTGGCCTTACAAAATGATATGCACTGGGTTCCACTTCCACAGATTCTGACATATTTGGTTTTGGTGGAATCCAGACAATAGTATTTTGTAAAAACCTTTCAGGTAAGTCTAAAAGGCATTTGGGGCTGATAACAACTGGACTAGGCCAAACCATAGCACTAGAGTTGAGTATAATTCACAACAAACTCATAGTGCATAGATAAATCCCAATAGAGAGGCATGTAAAATGCTCTAGTGACCACTTACTCATCAAATTTCAAATAAGGGTGTCAGCAGTGAGGCCTGGATTTGTCTAGGGATTATTGGGAGAGAATGACTTAGGCTGGACTTTGAACAGTGAATGGGGTTTGCACAGGTGAAAGGGAAGGAAGGGGGAATCCAGGCAGTGGAAACAGCCAGGGTAAAGGCGTAAAGCAGATATGAACATGTTACAGTGGATATGAGATGTGGGCAGTTAAAAATCTACCTGGCAAGAAGGGAATATGAAGGTTGGAAGAACAGGAAGGAGACAGATTTAGAAAAGGTCAAATGGGTCAGATTACAGAGGGCCTCAGAAGCCAGGAAAAGGAGCTTTAACTGAGAGCACCATGCAGTTGGGTTCCCCAATAGCTCAGTTGGTAAAGAATCTGCCTACAATGCAGGAGACCCTGGTTCGATTCCTGAGTCAGGAAGATCTGCTGGAGAAGGAATAGGCTACCCACTCCAGTATTCTTGGGCTTCCCTTGTGGCTCAGCTGGTAAAGAATCCGCCCACAGTGCGGAAACCAAGGTTTGATCCCTGGGTTGGGAAGATCCCCTGGAGAAGGGAAAGGCTACCCACTCCAGTATTCTGGCCGAGGGAATTCCATGGACTACACCCATGGGGTTGCATTTAGGGGCTTCCCTCATAGCTCAGTCGGTAAAGAATCTGCCTGCAATGCAGGAGACCAGGTTTTGATCCCTGGGTAGGGAATATTCCCCTGGAGAAGGAAATGGCAACATACTCCAGTATTTTTGCCTGGAGAATTGCATGGACAGAGGAGCCTGGCAGGCTACAGTCCATGGGGTCTCAACAGTCGGACACGTCTTAGTGACTAAACCACCACCGTGCAACTGCAAGGGCAGTGGAAGCAATGTCTTTGGTCTTCTGTCATGATAGATGGTACCATCTTTGGGAAACTAATATTCCTAAACTGAAAAATAATTCAGATTGAGAATGAAAGTTTAGCTTTGGACATAGCGAGTCTCTTCTCTTGGAATGGAAAGAGATGGGAGAGTGACTTGGGATTTAAGCAGCATCACAATTAGATATCAGCTGTTCTGAACTGAGGTTAATGATTCTCCCAGAATCCTCAGGCAACAGTAAGAATATGTTGGGGGAGTTTAGTCTTTTCTCATCATATGACCTGATGCTAGCTTGGGTGGCATGAGTCATGAGCACTTACAGTGCTCCATCTAGATCCCTTCTGATCCTTTGTGCCATTTCAGTGCATGCCCATGTTTGATTTATGAAGACCTTTGTTTCTAATCTCTGTACCTGTAGATCTCTTTGGAGGAAGCCCTGCAGGTAACTGAAGCTGTCTTCTGCACAGTTGAGACCCAATGGTATCTGGGATTGATGTTCCCCACATACTATATTTTCCTGGCAGCCCTGAACCAATGACTGGTAGGTATCGAGCATGAAAACCTTGCTCCTTTCCTCCAAGTTGAGGCAAAATCTGGAGCCTAACTTACACCCCAGATCTCCCCTGAAGAATCAGACCAAAGCTAACTTTCTGGAAACCTTGCCCAAGATTGGAAATGTTCATGGCATTCTTTCTTCCCTGCCCTGCTTCTCCAACTCCCTTCCAGTCTCCCCTAGGAGCACTTCCTTAATATATCATGAGTAGAGGAATCCTTGCCTCCTCGGAGTCTTTCCTAGAGAACCCAACCTAAGGCAGCACAGTACCATTTGCAGAGTTCTCTTACACATGCTATGTTGACAATCCTCATTGTGGGCTTTTGTTGTCCTCACTTCCACATCAGATTTTTAATGGATAATTTAAAAAAAAAAAAAGGGGGACCAGGATAAAGCTGAGAATTTGACTTGGGAGTTTGTCCAACAAGTCAAAATCATTGTTCTCCATTTTTTATCAAATCTGAAGTTATGAATCAGCACATCAAATTCAAGACCTAAATCTGATGTTATTGGATATAAAAAGGACTATTTAAAATATCAAAGCTTAGCAAAGACTCTCTTCCATTCTTATTATTCCCAATGTTTGTACAAATTATTTGCCTTATGCTTCAAAACCAAGTGTATTGCTATAAAAGCTCAGTCTTAAATTAGAAGTTTGGGATTAACAGGTACTACTGTATATAAAATAGATAACCAATAATAACCTACTATATAGCACAGAGAACTATACTGAATATTTTGTAATAACCTATAAAAGAATCTGAAAAATAGATATATACATATGTATAACTCAATTTGCTGTATATCTGAAGCTTACAGAACATTTTAAATCAACTATACTTCAATTAAAAAGAAAAATCTGAGAATCTTGACCACAGTACTCTATTCATAGATAAATTTTTTTTGCAGTTTTAAGTGATTCATTACCCAGTTTTATACACCATTCTAGTAAAATCTCTCATGTCCTTCATTCTGCCCCAAAACATAGTGTAAATAATCTTCTGTTTCACTGGACGAAATTCTGTTCATATTTCATAGTCACATGCCAATGCACACACGTGCACACACTCCACAGTCTTCTCTAAATGGAAATATCTTCATGAGTGATGCTATACTTCACATCGTAGTACCTAGCTTAGTGCCTGACATGTAATAGGTATGTAAGAAGAAATACATTTTTTGAACTTAAATCATTATCAACACAGTATTTCTCCCTGCATCCCATTTGCCATTATAAACCCAGTGATTTAGGGCAAGGAAAATACCACTTTATTTAGGAGGAGCCTGGAATGCATTAGGAATCCCTCTCAGATAGAAAGAATGAGTCCTCTCCTTCCATCTGGGGGGATACAGAGAATAAGAAGAGGAAGGAAAGCATGAGAAGATGCACCTTGGCTTCCTTGCTCTGGGTTGAATCCTGCAGTGAAGAGGTCTGGTACATCATCTCAGAGAGAAGTTGAAAGATGAATAGTTTGGGGTGTGTGTGATCTTAACTGGGAACTCCTGAGATGACAGGAATGTAAGGAGGGACAACATCCTGGAAAGTGGTCCTGTCGTGACTCTCTTGTGTATCCCCCAACTTTCCATACATGGAATGGATCTGAAAGTTTCCACAGGCTCCAGGGAAGAACCAAAGTGAAGCTTGAGAATCTGCTGGTGAACTTTCCATGAAGGGTCTCTGTGGAGGAGAAGGAAGCCTAATATCTGAGTATATTAGTGAAGGTCATTGAGGGAGTGGTTGAACAGAAGAGTGAGTCAAACCTTGAAGGGTATAAAAAGCCAAAGAAAATCAAAATCATTCCCAGAAAGCAAGGAGAGATAGTTACCTGGAACGAGAAGACAGATCACAAGATGTACAAGCCATGAATTTGAGCCATGCATGTGAAAGGCAGCCAGTTCCAGAACTGTAGCAAACACAACCTCACAGTAATACCCATCTAGAAACCAGAGTAGCCCTACAAAAGAAATGCGCCCCCACTGGCTCCTAACACTAGAAGGGCCAGAAGCTTCCCCATCCAACCACATCTAGGGGAAAGGGGAAACAGGAAAGCAGCCTTAAGGGGGAGGTGAAATTTAAATTGACTGAATATTCTATAATACAGACTGAATCATATAAAAAGGATTATTTAGACCAGAAGAGAGAAAAAAAATCTGTTAACTTTTTTCTCTCGTGTCAGTTATCTCTGGCCATGCATAATTTTCTATTACTGCTATAATAAATTATCACAGGCTTACTGGATTAAACAATGCAAATTTATTATCTTACAGTTCCGGTGATTGTAGGTCTTGACACAGGTCTCCCTGGGCTAAAATAGAGGTGTCAGCAGAGCTGCGTTCCTTTCTGGAAATTCTAGGAGAGAAACTGTTTCCTTGCCTTTTCTAGATTCTAGAGGTCATCTGTAGTTTTTGGCTCATGATCCCCTTCTTCCATCTTCCAAACCAGCATCTCTGACCATTCTCCCACAGCCACATCTCCCATTACCTGACTAGGAAAGGTTCTCCATGGAGGGCTTCCCAGGTGGTGCTAGTGGTAAAGAACCCACCTGTCAATCCAGGAGATGCAAGAGATGCAGATTCGATCCCTGAATCAGGAACATCCCCTGGAGAAGGAAATGACAACCTACTCCAGTATGCTTGCCTGGAAAATCTCATGGAGAGAGGGGCCTGGTGGGCTCCACGGGGTCACAGAGTCAGCCACAACTGAGTGACTGAGCACGTGATTAAATGGGGCCCATTGAGATGATCCGGAATTGCCTCCCCATCTCAAGACCCTTCACATCATCATAACTGCAAAGTCTCCTTTGCCTTGTAAGGTAAGTTTCACAGGTTCTCTGGATTAGGGTGTCAACATCTTTGTGATTTTTAAAAATTTTCATTGGAGTATAGTTGATTTACAGTGTTGTATTAGTTTCAGGTGTCCAGGAAAGTGAATCAGTTATACATATACATATATCTACTCTTTGTGAGATTCTTTTCCCATATAGGTCATAACAGAGTATTGAGTATTATATTGTATACAGAGTATACAGTAGGTCCTTGTTAGTTATCTATTTCTATGTAGCACTGTGTATATGTCCGTCTCAATCTCCCAGTTTATCCCTCCCCTCCCCTTCCCCCACCCTGGTAACCATAAGTTTGTTTTCTACATCTGTGACACTATTTTTGTTTTGTAAGTTCATTTGTATCATTTTTTAAGTGAAAGTGTTAGTTGCTCAGTCCTGTCCAACTCTTTGCGACCCCATGCCTACCAGACTCCTCTGTCCATGGAATTCTCCAGGCAAACATACTAGAGTGGGTTGCCATTCCATTCTCCAGGGGATCTTCCCGACGCAGGGATCAAACCCAAGTCTCCGCATTGCAGGCAGATTCTTTACCAACTGAACCACTGGGGAATCCCGTAGATTCCACATATAAGCAGTATCATATGGTATTTATCCTTTTCTGTCTGACTTACTTCATTTAGTATGACAATCTCCAGGTCCATCCATGTTGCTGCAAATGGCATTATTTTGTTCTTTTTATCACTGAGTAATATTTCATTGTATATATGTACTGCATCTTCTTTATTCATTCATCTGTTAATGGACATTTGGGTTACTTCCATGTCTTGGCAATTCTAAATCCTGAATTTGGAGGAAAAAAAGAAAAAATAAAATACTAACAGAGAAATAGAAGTTAACTATTTGGAAAATAGTGAAAATCCAAACACTTGTTAAAACTATATATCTTAATCATGTTTTGATCAATTTTTCTTCTTATTTCATAGTGCTGCTATGAACATTGGGGTCATGTATCTTTTCAAATTAGAGTTTTCTATTGTGTCAACATCTTTGGGTGGCCATTATTCCACCTGGCATAGGCCACGATGATGGGGAGATATCAGAGGGCAGGGAAAAACACTCAAGACTCCTGAAGGGCCCCTCTTGGCTCAGAATGAGCATCCTGGCACTTCCAGCTCATTCTGTTAGCCTGGGCCAGAGTCAAAGTAGGAGGCACTAGAGAGTTGTATAGCCAAGGGTCTTCATTCAGGGCATGGAGAAGAAAGAGAGTCACTTCTGCCATCTACCCATCTCCCACCCCCCCACCCCCCCCCACAGCACTCCCTGCTAGTGAGCCGATGGTAGGCACTGGAAACCAGCTTACGACACTACATACTTGCACATTACTAAGCTGAAGCTGTCAGGTAATGTACAGAGATACAATAAATGTTAGTCAAGGAGAATTGATTTTAATTCTACCATGAACAGGATGGTTATTACATGAGCCTCTTAAAGCTAAAGAAAATATAACATGAATGAGAATGATAGAGCTGAACCATCTTTGTTTATTTGGCCCCTTTTGTTAAAATGGTCATGTTTGGTCATATGGCAGTTCTATTTCCAGTTTTTTAAGAAATCTCCACACTGTTTTCCATAGTGACTGTACTAGTTTGCATTCCCACCAACAGTGTAAGAGGGTTCCCTTTTCTCCACACCCTCTCCAGCATTTATTGCTTGTAGACATATGACCCAGCAATACCACTTCTAGGCATACACACTGAGGAATCCAGATCTGAAAGAGACACGTGCACCCCAATGTTCATCGCAGCACTGTTTATAATAGCCAGCACATGGAAGCAACCCAGATGCCCATCAACAGATGAATGGATAAGGAAGCTGTGGTACATATACACCATGGAATATTACTCAGCCGTTAAAAAGAATTCATTTGAATCAGTTCTAATGAGATGGATGAAACTGGAGCCCATTATACAGAGTGAAGTAAGCCAGAAAGATAAAGAACATTACAGTATACTAACACATATATACGGAATTTAGATAGATGGTGGCAATAACCCTATATGCAAAACAGAAAAAGAGACACAGAAGTACAGAACAGACTTTTGAACTCTGGGGGAGAACGTGAGGGTGGGATGTTTTGAAAGAACAGCATGTATACTATCTATGGTGAAACGGACCACCAGCCCAGGTGGGATGCATGAGTCAGGTGCTCGGGCCTGGTGCACTGGGAGGACCCTGAGGAGTCGGGTGGGGAGGGAGGTGGGAGGGGGGATCGGGATGGGGAATACGTGTAACTATATGGCTGATTCATGTCAATGTATGACAAAACCCACTGAAATGTTATAAAGTGATTGGCCTCCAACTAATAAAATAATATTTAAAAAAAAAAAAATGGTCATGTTTTCTGCCTAACTGTCATCATAATTTTGTGACTTCCAGTCAGGTTTTCCCCATTTATAAATGTAGCATTTCCTAGACATCCACGAGTTCAAAAATGCTAGAATCTGCCTAGGCAAATCCTGAATTTGGAGGAAAAAAAGAAAAAATAAAATACTAACAGAGAAATAGAAGTTAACTATTTGGAAAATAGTGAAAATCCAAACACTTGTTAAAACTATATATCTTAATCATGTTTTGATCAATTTTTCTTCTTATTTCATAGCAGAGCTGCTTTATATGAGCAATTTATTCGTTTGTGAAAGAAAACTTAATATTAAAGTTTTGTAACAAGGAAAGTTTTTAAGAGTATAATTTTCCTGAAATATATTAATTTTGAACAATGAGAACATGTGTTTCTTTTCTACAAAGATCAAGGAAAGAACAAAAACAGACATTATGTGAGTCTATTTGAAAGCAAATTTTGATTCTTTAATGAGGAACGCCATGCTAACACAGTGCCTCAGATTGATCGTTTTTCCAGGGCGATCAGTTACTTTAGCTGTCATTGTAACTGATCCTCTGACAATGCATTTTTCTCTGCCCCTCCCTGTTCCTGCATTCTCATGTCCTGTAACTGCATTCACTGCTGGGTGTCACCCACACATCCCAGCCTCACTCCTGACCTTGAGCTTCTCATGACTTGGATATTCTCTGATTCCACAGGTCCCAGGGAGGGTGGACTTAGACTGCGATGCCTACTCTATGAAGGGTCTTGCATGGCAGTGTGAATCCCAGGGATTCCAGAGCCCTCCAAGTCATAGCTTCCCATCCCATTGCAACCCCTGGCTACTGGGTAGATAAAATGAAAAGCTGATGTTATCACTCTACTGTTTAACATTATCTAGTGGGTCCTCCTTACAAGTAGATTAAAAAGCCAAAATACAAAAGTTGACCCCCTTCATGCCCCTCAAAAGTCATCTCCTTTGACTGTCCCTTCATTCATTCTTTTCCAGCCACACTGATCTTTCTGTCATGGGGTCTTTGGACTTGCTCTTCCCTCTACCTGAACCCTTATTGCTGCAACTCACAAGTATTTTGTAGATGGGTCAGACACTGTTCTAGTTTATGTGAACTAAACACATGAAAAGCTCTGCCCTACTGAAGCATACACTCTCTTCCTCAGGATTTTTTAATGGCTGCTTTCTGAATCTTCTCTGGTTTTCCTAGCTGAAGAAATTCATACCTATAGTCACTCTATGCCATAACTCCCTTTCGTTTTCTTCATTCTTGCTGTGCATAAAAGTATCTGTTTATGCACTGTCTTATTGCTTTAGAATGTGATCTCTGCTTCTCTCTTGCTCTTTACTAGTACCAAGAACTGTACAGGCAGTGGGAGAGGAGGTGCATGGCATGGTTTCCTAGGCTCTGTAGCTGGTGCATCAGAATACAACCTCTGCTTAATTTTTCCACAGGAAATGCATCTCTTGGAAAAGAATTATCATTTATCATAACTGCCCATTGAAATTATGCCTAGAAATAATAGAAAGTCATTTAGAGATGGGTATTCTCAAAGTTGTTTGCTTTTGAACATAACAAAGTGATTCTGGATAAGGTGAGAAAATCCAAATCTTAGAAAGTAATTTTGTTTAAAACTGTGGTTGTCAGTTGCCAAGATATGCAGTATTAAAATGCTTCATCATCTCAAGCAGGAATGGGCAAGCCTTGTTGGATGGGCAAAAGTAATTTTGCCTAAAACTGTGGTTGTCAGTTGCCAAGATATGCAGTATTAAAATGCTTTGTCATCTCAAGCAGGAATGGACAAGGTGGGCAAGCCTAAGGATAGGATTAAGTTTAGGGACAAGGACAGCAGGGCTCAAAAAGCCTGAAGATGGTGGGTTTGAGGGGTTATAGCCTTGTGGAGGGAAGGCACAGAAAAGATCACCTTGGCACTTCTTGTCTCTCCCTACCCCTGCCTTTGCTGGTGGAGTAACAGTTGTTGAATTCAGTTCCACCTGGAAGCAGCATGAAACCCAAGAATGATACTGCTTGAACACAGATAAGTTGGGTCCTACTTGGAGGTTGGAAGGAAGATTGGTCCCATTCCTAGGGCATGGCTGATGCTGGAAGGCCTTCCAATCAAGACATTTCTGTGTGTATGTGGAGACTTCTTTCCCAGTTGCACCCGTAGAAGCTTCCAGTCCACCAGTGGTGATGTGTGCTTGGTCTTTTCTCATAGCAGTGGAGGACTGTGTCATATTGCTTGACTACCAGTAATGAAGCATGAGACAAAGATGGCAACAGAGAGCCTGGGACTCTTGGGTCAGAACAACAACAATAACAAAATATCTCCATTGTTCTTTGCTGAAGGTAACAGTAGTCAGAACTGAGGCTCTTGGACCAAGTGACCAACTCTGAAGTTCTTAGAATTATCATGAGGTGGATTATATGGATGGCAGAAAGACATTTCTTGCAAATGGGGGTACTGGGGCAAAGAACCCATTAGTACAAATGAAAAAGTCATAAGAAATACTGTTATTTTGTATCCCAACCTGGTAATGAGATGAGGATGAGAGGTTGGATGGTATCACCGACTCATTGGACATGAGTTTGAGTAAACTCTGGGAGTTGGTGATGGACAGGGAGGCCTGGCGTGCTGCAGCCCATGGGGTTGCAAAGAGTTGGACACGACTGAGCGACTGAACTGAACTGAACCTGGTAAAGCAGGATATACCAGTTTCATAAATATTTAAAGCACAATTTTGAAACGAACATTTATTTCCCTTGAAGTAGGTTGTACCCATATAAAGGACACTCTTAGAAACACTTCACTGTATCAAAAATGTCAGTGAATTTATTTAAAATCAAGTCTGAAAATCCCATTGACATTGAAAAACTGCCTGTTAATCTGCTTTGTCTCTGTGAGAGATTAAAACTTTTCTTCTTAGCAAGTGTGAAGGTTATACACAAAAGAGTAATAGATGGAAAATAGATGAGTGTTGCCAAGGGTGAGGCTGGCAGTAGGGGTGGGGATGACTCTAAAGGAGTAGCACAGGGAAGCTCCCTTGGGTTGGTGAACAGTTCTGTATCCTGATGCTCGTTTTATGAATTATACATGTGATAGAACTGCATAGAACTGCACATGCATGTATACACAGGTACATGCAAATGAGTGCATGCAAAACTGGTAAAATGTGAATAATGTCTATAGGTTGCACCAATAACAATCTGCTGGTTTTATAATATATTATAAGTTATATAAGGCATTACTATCCTAAGAAGCTGAGTGAAGGGTAAACAGAAATCTCAGTACTACCTACCAACTTCCTGGATAGAAGTCTATAATTATTTTAAGATAAAAAGGTTTTTAAACAGATAAAACTGTGACTTTCATAGGATGGAGTCAGAGGATCCTCACTTAGGATTTTATGAGGAACACCCAGTTCAGTTCAGTTCAGTCGCTCAGTCATGTTTGACTTTTTGCGACCCATTGGACTGCAGCGTGCCAGGCCTCCCTGTCCATCACCAACTCCCAGAGCTTGCTCAAACTCATGTCCGTCGAGTCAGTGATGCCATCCAACCATCTCATCCTCTATCATCCCTTCTCCTCCCGCCTTCAATCTTTCCCAGTATCAGGGTCTTTTCAAATAAGTCAGTTCCTCACATGAGGTGGCCAAAGTATTGGAGTTTCAGCTTCGGCGTCAGTCCTTCCAATGAATATTCAGGACTGATTTCCTTTAGGATTGACTGGTTGGATCTCCTTGCAGTCCAAGGGACTCTCAAGAGTCTTCTCCAACACCACAGTTCAAAAGTATCAATTCTTTGTGCTCAGCTTTCTTTATAGTCCAACTCTCACAGCCATACATGACCACTGGAAAAACCATAGCTTTGACTAGACGGACCCTTGTTGGCAAAGTAGTGTTTCTGCCTTTTAATATGCTGTCTAGGTTGGTCATAGCTTTTCTTCCAAGGAACAAGTGTCTTTTAATTTTATGACTGCAGTCATCATCTGCAGTGATTTTGGAGCCCAAAAAAATAAAGTCTGTCACTGTTTCCTTTGTTTCCCCATCTATTTGCCAAGAAGTGATGGGACCAGATGCCATTATCTTAGTTTTCTGAATGTTGAGTTTTAAGCCAACTTTTTCACTCTCCTCTTTCACTTTCATCAAGAGGCTCTTTAGTTCTTCTTCCTGGGTGGTGAGAAACACCCAAGTAGATGCCAAATCAACTATATTTTGCATACCTTATGGATGTCTCACACAGACATGGCCAAACCCCACTTGGTAATTCAGAGTTCAGAGATCTGAAAATGAAGAACAATACTCCCCCTCCAAAAACAGTGTTTTTATTTAAAATTTTGGGACCAAAATCATATTTTTTATGTCTGCCTTGAGTTGGGTTCCCTCAGAGCAGACCCTGACTGAACAATATGAATACACATAATTTATGTGAGACATCATCCCAGAAACTACCACTTATGAATTACAGGAATGAAGGAAGGAAGCCAGCTGAGGGTACATTATAGAGCAAGTTTACAACTGAGCTTCCCTGGGAGCTCAGCTGGTAAAGAATCTGCCTGCAATGCAGAAGACCCCAGTTGGATTCTAGGGTTGGGAAGATCCCCTGGAGAAGGGGTAGATAGCCACTCCAGTATTCTTGGGCTTCCCTTGTGGCTCAGACGATAAAGAATCTACCCACAGTGCGGGAGACCTGGATTCGAACCTTGGGTTCGGAAGATCCCCTGGAGTAGGGAACAGCTACCTGCTCCGATATTCCGGCCTGGAGAATTCCCATGGATAGAGGAACCTGGCATGCCACAGCCATGGGGCCGCAGAGTCAGACACAACTGAGTGACTTTCACTTTTTTCACTGCTAACTGAAGCCCAGTCCCCCTGGGGTAGTCTGGGATATAGCTTATATGCATCAGAGTTATCCAAAATGAGGGGAGAGGGAGCTGGGGGTACTTGCCGTGTCCTTGGTTGACAGGTGCATCAACCCTCTAGAACTCCTGCCTGCTCTCCTGTGACTTGTCTGCGATCAAATCACATACCTTCTAAAGCATAAGACGTGTCTTGTTGGCTGCTTGTGAAATTATCTCATTGTCTTTCATGGCCTGGATTTCACTATAATAAGTCTAGGTGTACTTTGAGTGTTATTAATTCTCCCTGGGATACTTATGCTTCTGAAATCTGAGGATTAATTCCTTCATCAATTATAGAATAATCTCACCTATTAATACCTAGAATTGACTCTCACATTTCTTCCTTTTAGAACTCCAATTAGATGTACATTGGTTCGTCTCATTCTATGCTCCATGTCACTTAATTCTCTTCCTGTTTCTGTGTCACTACCCCTCTGTGTTTCATTTTGGAGCTCTTTTCTATTTCACTGGCTGTCTCTGCAGCATTTCTAGTCTGCATTAAAACTGGCAATTGTGTTTTTTATTTCTGTGGCTATTTTGTTCCTTTCAGAGGTTCATTTGGTTATATTGCAAGTATGTCTATTTTTCATAGTGGTCTTCTTTATATATTTAATTATTTCAAGCATGCTTATTTTATCATCTTAATCAAATGGCTCTATTACCTAAAGTTCTTGGGAGT
Organism: Muntiacus reevesi; assembly: GCF_963930625.1. Taxonomy (NCBI): domain Eukaryota; kingdom Metazoa; phylum Chordata; class Mammalia; order Artiodactyla; family Cervidae; genus Muntiacus; species Muntiacus reevesi. The sequence goes on along the minus strand of NC_089271.1, from coordinate 12,084,933 downwards.
ATGATCCTGTCCTGATTATACCTGATAAGTGAAGTTTGATTCTCACTTATAATAAGACTGTTATCTTATGAGTTTCCTCATTTGGGGTTATAAGCTCAAGTTCAGTGAAGTTGTATGTGTAAGAATCTATGACCAGGACTGAGGGTACATTCATTCGGAGAGGATTTCTATATGTTTATTCCAAGTACACCAATAGTTTCACTTCTTTAGGATCACTTTTATGTAAATTCTTTGACTTTGTGGTTCCTGGACCATTTGCTTGAGGAGTAGATCCCTTATGACATATTTTTATGGGAGACTTTTCCCCATACAGAGCCTAAACCATGACAAACAAACTTCCTTTGATGTCTACCTGTACCATTTGAAGGATGTTTTTGCTTATCTACCCTTTAACTGTCAGTAAGGATTTAGTCTAGGTATTTCTTGTGAGGAATAATATAAATAAGTGCTAATATGAACCAGTAGAGGTTTTTGAAGTATTAACTTCAGGGAAGGCTATTATAGCTCCATTTCACCACTAGGTTTCAGGGGAGTAGGAAGTTAGCACAACCATCCAGTTCAATCACTTCAAAAGACACCTCAGAAACTCACAGCTTCTGCACAATCTTGGTGGATGGTTCATAGTATTACACCAAGAAGCCACTGCAGCTTACACATTTGTGCATGACGACCAGGGAAAGAACAATAACTTCAGCTTTTCTTCCATCCTCAACTCTTTCGTAATTTTGTATCACTGGTCAAATGTAAGCCAAAGTACTCTTTACAGGAGACTCTCAGGAATGTTGTTCTTAGGCATCTAGCTACCATGAAATTGGACAGAGTATAGAAAATTTAAAACAACAAACAATTCAGTAAATTAAGGATATAACTCTTGAAATTCTTAGTTTTATTCAAAAGACGTGTTTCCAAATTTCTTTCTCATTTAATAGAACCAAAGGTTCATTGCCTGTTTGTATACATTAAGACTCAATCCTTGATGATACTAAGATTGGTGACCTCCATTTAATTCATCATGTGCGGTCTGTGCTCAGTCGCTTCAGTTGTATCCAACTCTCTGTGACCTATGAACTGTAACCAACCAGGCTTCTCTGTCCATGGGATTCTCCAGGCAAGAATCCTGGAGTGGGTTGCTGTGCCCTCCTCCAGGGGATCTTTCTGACCCAGGAATGGAACCCAGAACTCTGGCATCTCCTGCATCGCAGGCAAGTTCTTTACCCGCTGAGCCACCTGGGAAGCCCTCCATTCATTCATGTTAGAGAGGTAATAACTTTGGATCATAACTTCATTTTTGTTTATAGCCACTTATTTACGTTATGACAGAGGGAAATCTCCCTCTGTTAATTTCCCTCGTGTGAGTGTGTGTGTGTGTGTGTGTGTGTGTGTGTGTGTGTGTGTGTGCCACACACTTAAATTTTTTTCTATTTTGTCCAACATTTCTGGATGTTTAATAGCAGGAATATTTTCCCATTACTGAAATCACCATATTGATAGAATCATAATTGTGTGTAGTTCTTATTATGAGCTCATTTTTGGGAGAACAAGGAGTTGGAGAGGATTCCTATAATGTTCCAAAACAGACTTTTCCACCACTGGAACTTGGTGGTTTTCATTCATCTCATTAAATTTTTTTTAACTTCTCATCCTGGGATTTCTGGATCATGCAGGTAATATCAAGTCATGAAGAATCATTCTTCATGATTTTTATTGAAATATAATTGACATATAGCATTGTGTAAATTTAAGGTATACAGCATGTTAATTTGAAGCATTTATCAGTTACCACCATAGTATTAGCTGAGACTGAGGTCTATCAAATCCCATAATTATCATTTTTTTGTGGTAGAAAAAATTAACATCTAGTTTCTCAGCAGTTTTGAAGTTTATAATACATTTTGTTGTCTTACTCACTATGCTGTGCATTAGATTTCCAGGACTTATTTATCTACTAGTTGAAAGTTTTTACCTTTAAACAACATCTCCCCAATTCCTCCAACCCCAGCCCTTGCTAAGTACCATAAGTACCATTCTACTCTCTGTATTTATGAGTTTGAAATTTTTAAGTTCCACATATGTGTGATATAATACAGTATTTGTCTTTTTCTGTCTGACTTAGCTCACTTAGCATAATGTACTCAAATTTCATTCATATTGTCACAAATGGCAGGATTTCCTTCTTTCTCACAGCCTGCTAATATTCCATTGAATATTCCACATCTTCTTTATCCATTCATCTGTTGACAGACACTTCGTTTACATATCTTGGATTTTGTGAATAATACCACAGTGAACCTGGCAGCACGGATATCTCTTCAAGATCCTGTTTTCATTTCATCTGGATAAATAGCCAGAAGTGTAATTGCTGGATCATATGGTAGTTCTAGTTTTAATTTTTTGAGAAAGCTCCTTACTGTTTTCCAAAGTGGTCAAACCAATTTGCATTCCCACCAGCAGTATACAAGGTTTCCCTTTTCTCCATATCCTTGTCAACACTTGTTATCTCTTCTTGCTTGTGGTCACTCTGGGTGTGAGGTGGTATCTCATTTTGCATTTCCCTGATGATTAGTGATGCTGGGAATCTTTTCATGTACCTGTTGGCCACTTGGATGTTTTCTTTGGAAAAATAGCAGAATTCAGTTCCTCTGCACATTTTTATATCAGATTGTTTGATTTTTTGTTATAGAATTGTATTATTTCTTTTTATGTTTTGTATATTAACCCTTTATCCAATAAATGGTTTGCAAATATTTTCTCCCTTTGTGTAGATTGTCTTTTCATTTTGTTGATGTTTCTTCTGGTGTCCAGAGGCTTTTTAGTTTGATGCAGTCCCACTTGTTTATTTTTGCTTTTGTTGCTTGTTCTTTTGATGTCATATCCAAATAAATCATTGCCAAGACCAATATCAAGGAGCTTTTTCCCCATGTTGTCATCTAGGAATTTTATGTTGTAAATCTTATGTTTAAATATTTAATTCATTTCAAATTAATTTTTATGAGTGGCTTAAGATGGGGTCTAATGTCATTCTTTTTCATGTGAATATATAGTTTCCCCAAAATTGTTTATTGAAGAGATTTTCCTTTCCTCAATGTGTATTTTTGACTTACTTGTCAAATATTAGTTCACTGTGTATGTTTGTGTTTATCTCTGGGCTCTCAATTCTGTTCCATTGACCTAAGTATCTGTTTTTAATGCCAGTACCATATTGTTTTAACTACTATAGCTTTGTAATCAAGTTTGAAATCAGAAAGTGTGATACCTGCAATGCTACTCTTTCTCAGAATTGTTTTGGCTATTTGGGGTCTTTTGTGGATCCATATACATTTAAGTTTGTTTTTTCTATTTCTGTGAAAAATACCATTGGAATTTTGATAGGGATTGCATTGAATCTATAGATGACTTTGGGTAGTACCTTTATGATGTTTCTATTCTTGTAGACAATTTTTTTATTTTTACAATATCCCCGGACAAAGAGCAATATTATTTGTATCTTCCTCAAAGAAAGAAAAAAATTATCCAGTTTGCATTATTGAGACAGCTTTTGGGGGGTGTGTAGCTTTATTTGTGGGGCTCCTTTCTCACTTCCTTAAAAGTGCAGTCTCGAGTGTATATCTTCTGTCCCTGTGTGGGAATCCAAACCCAGTCTTCAAACCCCTGGACCTGATACTCCCGTGACCCTGCATTGCATCTGCTTCTGTCTAGTGTTTTGGTGGTGTTTCCTTTTCATTTCTGGTATCAGGGGATTTTCTTTATTCTCTTTCAAGTTCAGCTGTGTAGAAAAAGATTGTTACATTTTGTCCAGCATCTGTGCCTATTTGCTTTTCCTTATCAGCTCAGACTGCCATATAGCTCTAAGCTTTGAGGCATTTTCCAGTTTATCTAATATCATCTATAAAGGGCAAGAGGCTACAGCCTTTCAAGTGTTCTCTATGCTATATACTTGTAAGCATAAAAATAAAATATGATGAAAAAGATATGGAACATAAATGGAATTCATGGCATTGAAAATATTAAAAAAGTTGTTTGAAAGAGATGTTGGCTCAATTTCACACACCTTAGTTTAATAAAGAAAATACATCTTTAAAATGTTGATAATTTGTAAGTCTGAGGAATCATGGAAATATAGTGTATTTTGAAGTCAACCATATATTTGACAAAGAGTTCTGTGACATTCATGTAGATGACTTAAGGCATGTTCATTATGGGCTAATAGGATTAGATAGGGGCATAGCTTATTAAGAAACACAACTGCAGGCATTTGAAAGAGCAAACTGACCTCAACCTGGAAGGAGGAGGCCGGTTCTTATCATTTATGTTGGTGATATGGATGAAGACAGAGAAGACAAAGTAATAATGTTAGCAGAAAACAAACAGCAAGGAGAGAACACAATTTCTAAACCATCTTGATGTGCTGAAATGCTGAGCCAATACACAAAGTAATTTTTTTTTAAGTGAAGGAAAATTTAGGATGTCTTTCTTGTAATTGGCACAATGTTCCTTGTGCCAATATTCTGTAAAATCTGTCCAGTAAAATCTAAGTTCTTTTAAATTATTTACTGAGGTATAATTTACATACAATGTTAGCACATTGGATATGTTTTGATAAATGTATCAAATTGAGACAGTCCCATTAGAGTGATACCCATCCCATTTAATCCTCTCTCCCAACTAGAGACAACCACTGTTCTGATCTTTATCACAAAAGCTTAATTTTGCCTGGCTTAGAATGTCATATAAATGGTTTCATATCACTTGTAAACTGTTTGCTTGGCTTCTTTTACTCAAGATAGCACATTTTAGATACATCCACATTTTTCTGTGTATCAGTTGTATAGGGTGTTGCTGGTCTTGTTTTATCTTGTTTCATTGGTGACAAGTAGTCCATTGTATGACTGTTACTGAGTTCAAGCTCATACTACTTGCTGCATAACAGGATAATAAATTGAGAGACGAGTTGTTGGGGCAATGAATAGCAACTTTATTTGAAAAGCTAGCAGATGGGAAGGATGGTGCTCCCAAGGAATCATCTTAGCCCAAGTTAGAATTCAAGCTTATTTTATACTAAGAGAGGAGAAGGTTTGGCTGGTTATTGCAGACTTCTTGGTGACAGAATCCTTTGTTCTTGCAACTGTCCGCATAGCATAGGTCTGATCACAGTGTTCCTGTAAACCTCCAATGAGACAATTGTTATTCTTTGTTCTTCAACTTTTTATCTCTATATGAATGGAAAAGTGCTATACAATATCTTTAAAGGTCAAGCCTAGAAGGCAGAGCTTGAAAAGGGGCTATTATGTGTATTTCAAGCTATAGGCAACAATCTTTTAAGGTTCAGAGCCACCTTAACTGAGCACAGGCAACAGAGAACAAAGGTTAGAGCTAAAGGAATAGACCCCATACATTTGTAATTTCTGTTACATGACTTTACCACAGTTTGTTTATCTCTATTCCCTTACTAAGAATGCAGAAAGGAAACTCCAGGCTGGGAGGTGAGGACGTTTTAGCATATCAAGATGACGTGAAAGGGTTGTAATTAATGAAGCTAGAGGGAAATTCTCTTTGGAGAGTATTGTTGGAGTCGTGTGGTGTTTTCCCTCACCCCTCCACACTAGGGGAAAGGAGAAAGATGTTTCCCAGTTCACCTCAAGCCTAATGAGACAGACTTGAAGAGAACTACTCAGAAGACCTGCTATGTATTACGTAACTGTAGGGGTCACTGTTCATTCTACAATCTATGTACATGGTGACCTGAGAACTATATCATTTGACAACCAAGGACAGAGTGGACTAGGGTTTGACGGGTTCTTGACTCACACCAAGGAGAGGCTGATGGGAGCATTGAGTAGAGGGCAGTGTTGAGAACTATGCACCCCCACTTATTGTAGGACAAAGGCACTTCCTCCATCCTTTGGGCAAGCTGTAGGCTCTGAAAGTAGGAGAAAGATTGGTTTTATTTTAAAAGGAAAATTGCCCAGAAGTCTTCCTGATATGAAGCAAAGCGAAGAATTTGGAGAGAATGTTCCTACTAGAGGAGATCCTACACTCACCAGTGTCAGACATTCCCATGGGAAGTCTGAAAAGCTCTGAAGTGCGCCAAAAGTCACTTTAACTGCTTGCAGATCTGGCATGTGTAAACAGGAAACCCCAGCAATCCCAGTCATTTGGGACTCTTCCTGTCCCCTAGTTCTATTCCTTATGATGGAGGGTTCCAAAACTAAGGGCAGCCAACTGAGCAAGGAGGAGGAGATGCATCTAATCAAGAAAGAATCCTGAATCCTCCCAAACCATATCTCTACCTGTTCCAGCCCAGTCCACCCCCCACAACCAGCTTTTAGATCCGAAGTAGGCCAGAGAAAAAGAGTTTAGACTGGAACTTCAATTACTAAAATAAGACTGAAAGTGGAAGTTGCTCAGTCATGTCTGACTCTGTGACCCCATGGACTGTAGCCCTCCAGGCTCCTTTGTCCATGGAATTCTCCAGGCAAGAATACTGGAGTAAATAGCCGTTCCCTCCTCCAGGGAATCTTCCCAACCCAGGGACTGAACCCAGGTCTCCTGCATTGCAGGCAAATTCTTTACCTCTGAGCCACCAGGGAAGCCCAAAATAAGACTAAAGGGATTTTATTACATGAGAGTGACTGGAAACTTTATGGGACCTGCTCTGAGATTTCATTTCAAAGAAAATTTAGTCCACTGAGCAATTGCAGAAAAGAATAAAGTAGTTTTGTGTACATTTACAATTGAGAGCTATGAAATATTCCATGAAAAAGTTACAACTTGTTGTTAAAACATTTGATACTAGGAATATTGCCTATATTTTTCCAAGGCTTAATGTTTTGAATAAATCATCCAAACTTAGGCTTACAGCTAATTAAAGATGAGGTCCGAGGACATCACTGAATGCCAACTCAGTTATGTAAGGTCTCCGCAGATATGAATGACAGATGCTTGCTCATGTAAAGAAGAGTGAGATTTTTGCCCAGCAAAGTTTTGTTGAAATCTTGATTATCCATTATATTTTATTCTAGACTAAAACATTCATATAAAAATGGGGAAATATAACACTTATAGTTTCAAAAAAGGCAAAGTATGAGGAAATGTAATTCAAAACTGCAAACTTTAGAACACAAACTTTCAAAGTGATGCTTTTCATCCATTTTTAACTAGTAACTGTACAACCAATTGAATTATACTACAAACATGATTTAAAAGTCCTAATAACCAAAGTGGCTAGGTTGATCATTGTTCTCCTTCATCACTTAGTCATAAACAGAATAAGAATTGCATCTATGAAGCAAACTGTGTCCATTGACAGATGAATGGATAAAGAAGGTATGGTGTATACACACACACACACAGGAATACTACTCAACCATGAAAAGAATGAAATAATGCCATTTGCAGCAACATGGACAGACCCAGAGATCATCACACTAAATGAAGTAAGTCAGAGAAAGACAAACATCCTATGATATCACTTATATGTTGAATCTAAAAAAATGATACAAATGAACTTACTCTGAGAAAAGAGAAACAGAGTCACAGACATAGGAAACAAACTCACTGTTTCTTAAAGGGGAAAGAGGAGGAGTGATAAATTAGGAGTTTGGGATTAACAAATACATACTGGTGGTGGTGGTTTAGTTGCCAAATAGTGTCCAACTCTTTGCAACCCCGTGGACTGTATGTAGCCTGCCAGGCTCCTCTGTCCATGGGATTTTCCTGGCAAGACTACTGGAGTGGGTTGCCATTTCCTTCTCCAAGTGATCAAACTGGGGTCTTCTGCATTGGACGTGGATTCTTTACCATCTGAGTTACCAGAGAGGCCCAATGCTGGTATATATGAAAGAAATATTAATAACAGTACTGACTTTAGGAAAATATTCAAGTTATCAGTAAAGCTCAGAACCCCCTCCATTGGATAAGGAAACTGTGGTACATATACACCATGGAATATTACTCAGCCGTTAAAAAGAATTCATTTGAATCAGTCCTAATGAGATGGATGAAACTGGAGCCCATTATACAGAGTGAAGTGAGCCAGAAAGATAAAGAACATTACAGCATACTAACACATATATATGGAATTTAGAAAGATGGTAATGATAACCCTATATGCAAAACAGAAAAAGAGACACAGATGTACAGAACAGACTTTTGGACTCTGTGGGAGAAGGCGAGGGTGGGATGTTTCGAGAGAACAGCATGTATATTATCTATGGTGAAACAGATCACTAGCCCAGGTGAGATGCATGAGTCAAGTGTTCGGGCCTGGTGCGCTGGGAGGACCCAGAGGGATCGGGTGGAGAGGGAGGTGGGAGGGGGGATCAGGATGGGGAATACGTGTAACTCCATGGCTGATTCATGTCAATGTATGACAAAACCCACTGCAATGTTGTGAAGTAATTAGCCTCCAACTAATAAAAATAAAAAAAATAAAAAAGAAAAATAAATAAATAAATAAATAAAATTTTCAATCTAGCTCCCTCTGCTGGAAGAACTCAGTTCCTTTAAGACTACCCATCTTAGTAAGCCATGACTTCACTACTAACAATTATACTCCTTCTAGGGACATCCAATGAATTTCCATGAATCAGGGTCCCACGGTACCCTCCAAGTCAAAGAATTCTCAGCCTTTTGGTAAATCCAGCTTCTAGTACCAATGGTGGTAACCCCCACTGTTATGGTTCACGCACTTCAGGCATTTCTTGATTTTTCTTTGAAAATTGGACTTCTCAAGTGATGTCTTGTGTGGATAATGATGATTTCACTGCTCCTTTTTCATCTTCCACCTAGTGAGCGCTAAGTACTTTTCATGCTCATTTCTAATGCTCCAAATGCATTTCTCTAGCATTCACATCATGACCATCTAAATTGGGATAATTTTGAGAGTGAAATGGAGTGCTATGAATTATTGTGCTGGAACAATATGCATAAACTGGCTGTTCAAGGCAAACCAGGATACATGGTCATGCTGCCTATAAGACATGTGTGTAAAATAAAAAGAAAAAACTGAAAGAAAAACTGGGAGCAATGAACAATAAGCAATAAGTCATCCCTATTGTAGTCTCACTAAGCCAACAATAGAAATTCTTGACATGAAGTGAATTTGGGTGATATGTAGAAGGAATCTAAAAAAGAACAGATCTAATGTACAGATGTTTTTAGACTACTTGGAAACAAAATTAGGCCAATTAGACAGACTTTATTGAGTTAAAAAATACCTAATATGCCTTTCAATCCAGGAATTCCACTTCTAAGAAACTTGTCCAATGAAATAGTTATGAATATGTGTAAATATTTGGCTACAAAAAGTTCATCTAGAAGTGCTTAAAGAAAGAGAGGGAAACCTAATTTTCAAAAACAGTGAGTTGTGATGGATATGAGTCTGAGCAAACTCTGGGAGATGGTGAAGGACAGGGAAGCCTGGCATGCTGCAGTCCATGGGGTTGCCAAGAGTCAGATACAACTGAGCGACTGAATTGAACTGAACTGTTGACAGGAGAATATTTATAAATCAGGCCTTAGAAAAGTGCTAGTAACCCCATCACTCTGTCACAGTACATGAGTATGAAACCTAACTTTTCAAAGGAAAAATAAAAGCACTGAGAAGTTATTAACGCCAAAGAGATGCAACATTTAGACTTAAGAATTTAACTAACCAAAGGCAAATCCAGACTTGAAATCCATTCCAGGCAATAATCATCAATGAGTTAAGAAGTCATCACTAAGTTCTAGACCCATGTCAGAGGTGCACCACAAAGGGATATCCATTGTCCAACTGCCACTCTCCCTAAATCCCTCCCTCACCTCCTACTGCAGCCTAGGCCACAACTTGAGGGTCCTGTAGGCTAGTATCACCATTATATTCTTAGGATTAATTACGAGTCAGCAAAATTTAAGTAGGAAATTCCTGCACATTGATATCATTGAAGAACATTATTCCACTTGGGTTAAAAGTAGAAAACAAACCAAAAAAGTAGAAAACATGCTTTTATTCAGTGTGATGTCAAACAAAAAACAGAGCAATACTGAGTCCAAGAAACTCTACGGCTAGGATGGGGAAGCACTGCAATTGAGCAAAATACCATGGCTGGCAAATTCTGAACACAGAAATCAGGGAAAAGGGGCAATAGCAAATCGAGACCATCAGGTTGGCCCACAGACGATCAGGATGATAGGGAGGGATGGCAAACAAGAAAAGTGGGGACTGGCTTTTGTGGAGCCAGCAAATCATGACTGAGAAAAATACAGTATTGTTTCATAATATCCAAGAACAACCACTGCAAGTCAAGCTGGATATTCAGATTGGACAATCAAACAATTTGCTCAAGGACGAGAAAAAGAGGATTAATTATATTGTGGGTAAAGCAGTAGCAGCAATTTATCTGATCTGCTCTATGAATCTATGTGGTTTGTACGTACACATAGTTCTGCTGGTTAAGGTATTCCTTTCAAACCCATGATAACTGCTTTGGTTTTGCAAATAAATACATTGCTTTGACTAGCAGTATTTAAAAAAAAAAACAGTGAGTTGGATTATATACATTGTCATATCCATATAACAAAATTATATACAATCATTAAATATAGCCTATATAAACATTTTGAAGCAAGTTATGATTACTATATTAATTTGGATCCTGTTTCATTTATTCTTACCTTCTGAACTATTTGTTATTAAAGTGTAGCTTATTTTTAGTAAAAAATAAATTTGTCTCTCTTCAAGGAGAAAAAACAAGAATGATTCCTGATAAAATGCCAACAAGAGGATAAGATAATCACTGATTTGAAATTTTCTTCCTTTGGCTTGTCCATATTTTATAAGTGAAAATGTTTTGTAAATATCAATAAAATTTATAATAATTTTAACATTATGTAGACTGAATTGCAAATGGCAGCAGACCCAGGGATGACATTCTGCCTTCTGATCAGAGGGCAGATCTGTGGTTATGTAGGATAGGCAAAGTCTACCTCCATCTTTATAACAACTGTCATTCATGAAATTGACTCCATCCTCAAAAACAACACTTCAAAGGCTGATGGAATTAAATAAACTATCTGAATGCTCATTTTGATTCTCAAGCTTTCTCTTGGGGTCAAGGAGCTGATATGTGTCATCCTATATGACCAAATCATAAAACAGTTTATAACATATTAAAGATTTTAAAGCTTTCTAATGTTTCAGAAAAGTAGTCCCCAAGGGTCACCCTGGGGACACTCGTGTAGTAAGTAGAACTCAGATGGATAAAAGAATATGGGCAATTAATGGCATCCTCTCAGAAAGGGATGTTAAATGATGTCAGAGACACAATTCTCCCATGGTTTAATTACACTGGCAAGTTGGTTTTAATAATAAAGGGGTAGATCCTTGGCCATGAGTAATTAGACCATATTGTGAGGTCTAATGAAAAACTGAATTATCATATCATTAAATTTTGAAATAGGTTGTAGAATTGTTGTAACAATATAAAATGCAAAGAAAAAAATAGCCTATTCTCATGAACTAGAAGATACCTCTTAGAGGAAGGCTCATGACTAAGGAAGTTGATGACAGTGTTTTGCTCATGAATGACCATTGTCATTTGTAGGCAGGGATGAGTTCATTTCACACTGAATTTGGTAATTCTTTCCCTTCTACACATCTCACTCTACCTTGTTGATACCTTCTCATGAGAGAGGGAAATGTAGGTAGGTCAATATAGAATACTTGTAGTGAACTTAGCATTTATGTAAGTGTGGGTTCACACAGAGCCTTCTCTCTTTTTAAAAAAAACTTGGCTACATTTAAAATAAGATTTCACCTACAAGACTACAACTGACTCACCATTTGTCAAGCACACTTTACTGTATCAAGCAAGAAGTGCGAGCTAACACTCTGGAGTTTCTAGGAACCCAGCAAAAGCTAACCTCTGACTTTAACTCTTTCCCCTTTGTGCGGTTCCAGGTGGGAAGAAATACCCTATGGTGGTGACAAATATGTTGGCTTTACTTCAGGGAGGTATTTCCTCTAGGGGAACCAAGTATTCTTGTTTGTCCAAGACTTCCCAATTTTAGAACTAAATGTTCAGCTTCCTGAAAAGCCCTCAATCCTAGGCAAACAGGGACATTGTTTACCCTACTGGACATCCCTCAGTATCCCCTGACTTTATGTTTTCTACATCTTATCATTTGGGCCAGTGACAAATTCTTGGGGGCTCAGCTTGCAAGAAAATACAAAATAGCACTGATCTCATAAGATTGTAATGAAGACTGGATGAATTTTTATGTGTAAAGCCATTGTAATATATGTGGCCCTATTAGTGAGTGCTAAGTGAACAGCATCATTGTTACTAATCAAAAAGGTTGTAGAAGAACTAACATTACAACTGAGCCTTAAGGTAGCAAAGGGTTAATCAAGAAAAGATAGTGTAAGGAGAGAGATGAGAAGGTTAGACAAATAAGTAAATATAGTAAATAGGATATATAAGCATAAAGCAAGATGTTTACTTAAAAGCAAAATATATAAATAATGGGATAATGCCAACACCAAAGAAATATTTTGTTTTGTTTGATAATTATTTTTAACAGCTAGATTGGCCTTCAAATTCAAGTCTTGTTACCCACACCTTTCTAGGATTTATTTACTACAAGCTGCAATCTGACCTTTAATAAAACATTGAGCTGAGAAGCAAACCAGGTTTCACTTACTGAAATAGAAGGTCAAGAATTGTAGAACATTAAAAAGGAGTCTTCATTTGTATCTTGCCTCTTATCTTCTGTTTGAGGAAAATAAAATCAAAAGTTGTCAGTCTAGCCATTTTCGGTTGCAAAATAAAGGAAAAACTAGCCTCGGATTTTTATCACAGTAAATAAAGCCATGACAATTTCAAACTAGCTGAAGCATCAGATACACTTTCCTTGCATTAGACATAAATGTAAATGTGAACCTTTATGTCATTATGAAATCACAGTGCCTTTGCCAATGTAGAAAGTGTTTACATCATTGAAAACCTTATGCAAAATAATTGATTTGAGCTTAGGGCAAGTTTGTTAAAATTTTTGATATGGGAAACCTTCAAGCATCCACAAAAAAGAATAAATATATATATAATAAACTCTCATATGCTCGTCACTCACATTCAACAAAGAATAAATATCTTGCTATCTTTGTTTCATTTTTTTCACACACACACTATTTTTTTTTTCTTTCTTTTTTTTTTGGATCATGCAGCCTCTGGGATCTTAGTTCCCCAACACCCACCACAGTGGACGTCCAGAGAAGACCCTTTTTTCTTTCTGTTGGAACATCTTAAAACAAATGATAGACATCATGTCATTTCACTGTAAATATTTCAGTTTGGACTCTATCTCATAAGGGCATTATTTGTAACCTAATCACCATGCCATTAACACACCTAACAAAATTAACAATTCCATAATATCTCATAATGCAATGCCAAAGAATGTTGAAACTACCACACAATTGCACTCATCTCACACGCTAGCAAAGTAATGCTCAGAATTCTCCAAGCCAGGACTCAACAGTATGTAGACAGTAAACTTCCAGATGTTGAAGCTGGATTTAGAAAAGGCAGAGGAGCCTGACTTCAGACTATACTATACTACAAAGCTACAGTCATCAAGACAGTATGCTCTGGCACAAAGACAGAAATATAGATCATTGGAACAAAATAGAAAGCCCAGAGATAAATCCACGAACCTATGGACACCTTATCTTTGACAAAGGAGGCAAGAATATACAATGGAGAAACGACAATCTCTTTAACAAGTGGTGCTGGGGAAACTGGTCAACCACTTGTAAAAGAATGAAACTAGAATACTTTCTAACACCATACACAAAAATAAACTCAAAATGGATTAAAGATCTAAATGTAAGACCAGAAACTATAAAACTCCTAGAGGAAAACATAGGCAAAACACTCTCTGACATAAATCACAGCAGGATCCTCTATGACCCACCTCCCAGAGTAATGGAAATAAAAGCAAAAATTAAAAAATGGGACCCAATTAAACTTAAGAGCTTTTGCACAATGAAGGAAACTATAGGCAGGGTGAAAAGACAGCCTTCAGAATGGGAGAAAATAATAGCAAGCAAAGCAACTGACAAAGAAGTAATCTCAAAAAAATACAAGCAACTCATGCAGCTCAATTCCAGAAAAATAAATAACCCAATCAAAAAGTGGGCCAAAGAACTAAACAGACATTTCTCCAAAGAAGACATACAGGGGGCTAACAAACATATGAAAAGATGCTCAACATCGCTAATTATCAGAGAAATGCAAATCAAAACCACAATGAGGTACCATCTCATGCCAGTCAGAATGGCTGCTATCCAAAAGTCTACAAGCAATAAATGCTGGAGAGGGTGTGGAGAAAAGGGAACCCTCTTACACTGTTGGTGGGAATGCAAACTAGTACAGCCACTATGGAGAACAGTGTGGAGATTCCTTTAAAAATTGGAAATAGAACTTCCATATGACCCAGCAATCCCACTTCTGGGCATACACACTGAGGAAACCAGAATTGAAAGAGACACGTGCACCCCAACATTCATCACAGCACTGTTTACAATAACTTGGACATGGAAGCAACCTAGATCCATTCGGCAGACAAATGGATAAGAAAGTTGTGGTACATATACACAATGGAATATTATTCAGCTATTAAAAAGAATGCATTTGAATCAGTTCTAATGAGGTAGATGCAACTGGAGCCTATTTTACAGAGTGAAGTAAGTCAGAAAGGAAAACACCAATACAGTATATTAATGCATATATATGGAATTTAGAAAGATGGTGACAATAATCCTATAAAAAGTCTGTAAAGAATAGACTTTTGGACTCTGTGAGCGAAGGCAAGGGTGGGATGATTTGAGAGAATAGCATTGAAACATGTATATTATCACATGTGAAACAGATCGCCAGTCCAGGTTGTATGCATGAGACAAGCACTTGGGGCTGGTGCACTGGGATGACCCTGAGGGATGGGATGGGGAGGGAGGAAGGAGGGGGGTTCAGGATGGAGGACACATGTATACCCAAGGCTGATTCATGTCAACGTATGGCAAAAACCACTACAATATTATAAATTAATTAGCCTCCAATTAAAATAAATAAATTAATTTAAAAAAAAAGAAAAGGTAGAGGAACCAGAAATCAAATTCCCAACATCTGTTGGATCACCGAAAAAGCAAGAGAGTTCCAGAAAAACATCTACTTCTGCTTTATTGACTATGCCAAAGCCTTTGACTGTGTGGATCACAACAAACTGTGGAAAATTCTTGAAGAGATGGGAATACCAGACCACCTCACCTGCCTCCTGAGAAATCTGTATGCAGGTCAAGAATCAACAGTTAGAAGTGGACATGGAATAACAGACTGACTCCAAGTTAGAAAAGGAGTACATCAAGGCTATATATTGCCACCATGCTTATTTAACTTATATGCAGAGTACTTCATGAAAAATGCTGGACTGGATGAAGCACAAGCTGGAATCAAGATTTCTGGGAGAAATAGCAAGAACCTCAGATATGCAGATGACACCACCCTTATGGCAGAAAGAGAAAAAGAACTAAAGAGCCTCTTGGTGAAAATGAAAGAGGAGAGTGAAAAAGTTGGCTTAAACTCAACATTCAGAAAACTAAGATCATGGCATCCGGTCCCATCACTTCATGGCAAACAGATGGGGAAACAGTGGAAACAGTGACAGCCTTTATTTTTGGGGACTCCAAAATCACTGCAGTGATGACTGCAGCCATGAAATTAAAAGGCGCTTCCTCCTTGGAAGAAAAGCTATGACCAACCTAGACAGCATATTAAAAAGCAGAGCCATTACTTTGCCAACAAAGGTCCGTCTAGTCAAGGCTATGGTTTTTCCAGTAGTCATGTATGGATGTGAGAGTTGGACTATAAAGAAAGCTGAGCACGAAGAATTGATGCTTTTGAACTGTGGTGTTGGAGAAGACTCTTGAGAGTCCCTTGGACAGCAAGGAGATCCAACCAGTCCATCCTGAAGGAAATCAGTCCTGAATATTCATTGGAAGGACTGATGCTGAAGCTGAAACTCCAATACTTTGGCCACCTGATGTGAAGAACTGACTCATTGGAAAAGACCCTGATGCTGATAAAGATTGAAGGTGGGAGGAGACGGCGACGACAGAGGATGAGATGGTTGGATGGCATCACCGACTCAATGGACATGAGTTTGAGTAAGGTTCAGGAGTTGGTGATGGACAGGGAAGCCTGATGTGCTGCAATCCATGATGTTGCAAAGAGTCAAATACGACTGAGCAACTGAACTGAACTGAATATTTCACAATTAGTCTATATACTGGCTTCCCCTGTGGCTCAGACAGTAAGGAATCTGTCTGCAATGCCAGAGACCCCTGGAAAAGGGAATAGCTACAGTTTATATACAAATTTCTCCGTTTGTCTCAAGATGCTATTTTTGAGTTAATTTATTTGAATCAGAATTCTCTCATTACATTTTATTATGGCTTTCTCCTTTTTTATTTTTTAGTTCTCATGATGCAAATTTGTTGGATAAACTTGATGATTTGTCTTAAAGAGTTCAGCATGGTTGCGATTTTAATGTATTACTTTCTCATTGTATCATTCAAGTAGTTTCTCTCTTCCCCAATATTTTCCATAAACTGGTAGGTAGACCTTGCAGCTCAATTCATTTCAGCTTCAGCTGTTTTCAGTGGAAATAAATGAAAGTTCTGTGAACATCCTCTTGTATCTCATGATAAGGGAACCATTGTCTGATTGTTCCATTTTTAATAATATGAGAATAATCATTGGGTTTTGGGGCTCTCAGTCCAATCCATCCCTTATGAAGTTAGCAACTTTGCACCCAGTGGTTTGGTATTTATTGAGGGTAGTTGGCTGCATTCATTATTTCTTTAATAGTTGCCAAAATAATCATTTTCTAATTCTGCTCTGTATTTATTGTCTGGAACTATTCTATGTTCCCTTCATGGTTCAAAAATAAACTGAACAACAAGGTACATTCACAGAATTCTTCCGTTACTTCTCTCTTCTCCATCCTGTTTCCTCCCTCCCCCTGTTGGTAACCATTTTTAAAACTTAATTTATTTTTCTTTTTAAAATGTAAGTGGATATGAATCTATATATTTGTGTCCCTACCTTTATTACATAAAAGTTAGAACCCTATCATCCTCTTCTGCATCTTGCTTCTTTCACTTAAGACTTTAGCCTGGAGATTATTCTGTTTTAGTGTGTAGAGTGTGTCCTCATTCCTTATGCAGGAGTGTAGTGTTTCATTGAGTGGACGTACCCTGGTGTATTCATTTGGTCTTCTGATGATGGGCACTGGCGTTATGTCTAGCCTTTTGCTTTTAAAAAAATGCTGCAATAATTAGCCACATGCATGTATCATTTTGAATTTTTGTATGAAAGTGAAAGTGTTAGTTGCTCAGTCATGTCCAACTCTTTGCGACCCCATGGACTGTAGCCCACCAGGCTCCTCTGTCCTTGGGATTTTCCAGGCAAGAATACTGGAGTAGGTTGCCATTCCCTTCTCTAGGAGTTTTTCCCAGCACAAGAATCAGCCCGGGTCTCCTGCATTGCAGACAGATTCTTTACCTTCTGAGCCACCAGGGAAGGAGACCATTTAAATGGATGGATTAACCAAATTCAAGCCAATCTAATACATTATATATAAATTATATATATATATATATACATACATATATATATATATATATATATATATATATATATATATATAGTTAAGGTAACTCCTCACCCCCCCCCAAAATAACTGCATAATTATGATGATGGTTGTGGCTCATCATAAAAAATCATAATCATGTTTGTTAATTTCACAATCACAAACGTGCACTCATGGAAGTAAATACACACAGAGCATTGTAATGATAGTGAGTATAAGTGGTTACTGGATCTTCCTCTTTCTTTAGCTCTAAAGCTGAAGGTTAGTGGCATGCTACCAACTGCCTTAATAGATTGAGTCTAAGTATGAGCTTCATGGCAACCCTATTTGGACAACTGTATAGAACCAGCACTTGTTTTTTTTTTACCATGATGTCCCACATGACAGCAGAGGTGATCCCAGGGTATAAAAGTGTTCATCAAAATGACAGTAATGTCCTCAGATGGCAGGCAAACCACCAGAAGCTGGAAAGAGAGAAAGTATTCTTTCCTACAGTTTTCAGATAAAGGATGACTGTACTTACATCTTGACCAGGCTTCTAGCCTCTAGAAGTGTGATAAAATAAATGTCTGTTGTTCTAAGCAAAATAAATAAAGAAATAAATGACAATAGTTTCCTTCACAGCTGAGGAAGATGAGGTTTGGTCATTGTAAAGTGGAGACAGTGTGGTCCTGAGTTCATGACCCAGGTTCAAATCTTGGCTCTACCACTTAAGAGCTCTTAAATCCTGGGTAGAAGAGAATGTGAAAGCCAAAGATACTCTTAGAAGGGTCATGCCTCAGACCTCACTTACCATGCCTCAGATCTACTACCACTGGAGCTCTTTGTATAATAAATAAAACCTTTGCGTACAGCCCAGCCTTGGTGGAATACCTGGACTTCCCCTAAGCATAGTCAAAGGGTATGTATGACAGATACATGGTGAGGAGGGAAGAGAAATTTGGTCTTTCCTGTTTTCAAATGTAGCAGCTCCTTTTCAGGAGCTGAAATCTTATCTGCTTCAAGGTAGACAAAGATTAAAGGTCACTAAGAATCCAGATGTCCCCCCATCATCTGTGAACTACCTGTTTCTCAGGGTAGATGATTTAAGATTTATATTCCTTGAGAAGATGCCACACTTACTCATCGCTTTGAAAAAGTTCGCAACATTTATTCACACAAATAACATCCTAGATATTATGCTATCGTTTTGCTACAAACCATAGGTATAATTACTTAGGTACTGGTAATTTTGGAAGAAAGACACAGAAGTTACTGGAGGACAAATGATCCAGAATCTAGATTCAGTTATTAGAGAAGAATGAGTTTATGTGATAAACAAGTTACTTTGACTTTTTTTTTCTTCTGTCAGTTGGATCAGGTTGCACCATCTCAAAAACCAGTTGCCAAGCAACAGATAAGGTTTCCATTGGACCATGAAAGATCCAACTTAATAAATCTTTCAGCTAAAACCTCTTTCTTTTGGAAATTATACTCCCCAACATTCCCCAGGTATATAACCTGTAAGGGAGAAGATTTTGAGCTCCACATTTTCTTGTGTCAAGTACAAATTCCAATTGGACACTGATATGATGTTATGGTTGACATTTCATTAGCCTTTAAAATGAACTCAAAGCAGAGACTCAGCAGGAAGGTGGGTGAACTGGTTTCCTGGGTATTTTCCATGATCAGATTCTGTTGGAGGAGAAGACTTTAGTGGGAACTCTGAATCAAAAGTAGCCTATGTATTAGTGAAGACAAAGATAAGCAAATTGGAATCCCAGCTCAGTTACTGACCAGCTCTGGACCTTAAGCAAGACTTTTTAATCTATGAGTCTCAGATTTCTCATCTGCAAAATAGCAATGGTAATAACAGAATGTGCCCTACAAGGTTATTGGAAGAATTAAATGAGAAAATGCATATAAAGTGGTTAGCAGGATGCTCAGAATACAAATAACCCTCAGCACAGGTTCAGGTATTATTTTTATAGTCCAAGCACTTTCCTCTCGTCCTTATTCCAGTCCACTGCTCCTACCATGTGAACCTTCTCCTTCTAAACTCCCAAACACAGGTCATTGTTTGATCAACTCTTTCATGTAGAGGAAAGAGCAACCCGTTTGGAATCATGAGACCTGGGTTCAAATCTTAGCTTCACATCATAGTCGCCCTATGACCTTGGAAGAGGGATGGAGCTAAACACATGCAGATGTGGCACTAATAATGAAGGCTGTGAATGGACCACAGAAGCCCATGTGGACCCCAAAGAGAGGATACAGGGAAGAATTGTTGTGGCTCTGAACCTGTATAGTAATAGTCAGATGGGTCAGGCCTCCGGCATCGGCTCAGTTCCTTATCAGTGGTCATGGGCATCTCTGGATTAATAGAAGTCTTTCAGCTGCAGCCAGATCCATCCCCTTGGTAATAAGGCCTGTGTCTTCCCTACTGCTAGTCTCTTTATGTAGTCAAACCTACTTCCTCTGCTTATAGTTGAAGAAGAGAAGAAGCTTGCTTAGACTTATTGACTTATTTATTTCCATTTAGGACAAACTACTTCATTCTTCATATCAGAACACAGTTTTACTTGCTCTATCTTTCAACTATATCTGTTCTTGGGAAAGCTCTCTGGCTGTTAGTTTCCCCATCTTTCAAACAGGTATCTTCACATTACCCTATTGTTTCCTGCAGTTGCTACCTCCATAATACCCTAGAGTACTCTTGTTATACTTTCAGTTACCTGGTTAATAGCCTTCACTCTGTGATTTTCTATGTGATGATCAATTGTAGTAGCAAGTAAAAGTAATTTAGTAGATTCTAAAGCATGCTACAAGTATTAGATATTTTCTGCAACAACCCCTGATTGACTTCCCTGTCTCTTTTTTTGTGCATAACTTCTACTTTTCCTCCACCACCACCTGCACTGGGCCATGCCCCTTCTCATCCACTCATCATCCCACACTTCAGACCACAGGAAATTTCAACTCATCTCTTTGTATATCCGAGTTCTCTAGAACCTGGTCCCATTCTTACCATCAAATCTTGTAACCCATTGAGATAGCACATTGAGAGAGACATCTAGAAAAGCTAAATAGAACGCCCATCGTTCTATCCAGTACAAGAGAAACTCATGCTCTGCTTACAAGCTTTTGGCTGTTACAAAATGTAATAACTTTTTAGCAGACCTCAGTTCTCTCAAGAGTTCTACTGTGAGGGCTGAGGTCGATTACCAAGGATAAACCTATTTCTTTTGAAGGTTGGAAAGCTGTCATTTTTATGCTTCAATTATCCGCTGAGACTCACTTTCCCTTACTTTCATCCTTATCTTGTAAAGTGGAAAGAAACAAATTTGGATCCAATTCACCACTTCTCTTGCTTACCCTTACTAGAGTCTTCACTGACAGTTTTGATAAATTCAAAATGATGCAGAAGTAAAATAGTCCTTATAGCCTAAGTGCTAGTTATGTTTACAGTGTCATGCTTTTCATCATAGATAGAAATATCACT
The DNA here is from genome assembly GCF_963930625.1 of Muntiacus reevesi. NCBI lineage: Eukaryota > Metazoa > Chordata > Mammalia > Artiodactyla > Cervidae > Muntiacus > Muntiacus reevesi. The sequence goes on along the minus strand of NC_089271.1, from coordinate 12,063,764 downwards.
TTCCTTAAAATATAAAATCTTGATTTAAGCAAGCTGGCTAAAAACCTGTATTACTCTGGAAAGGAGGTAGATCAAGAATTTGTTCACCTATCTATAAGCATAAAAGTTGGCTTTTATGCTTCTCCAAAAAGCATACTCCAAAAAGGAATTGCAATATTGTTTAGTGATGCTCATATCACACCCCCTCCTCTCAGCAAGTTTTTTTTTCCCATTCATATCTTTCATTTCTATATTAAGTAACATCATTTGTGGCACTGAACAAGGTTGAGAGCAACAGAGAACAGTTGGCAAACTACAGCTCACTAGATTTGAGCACAGAGAAGTCATTGGTGACCTTGGCTGAAGAGCAGTGTCAATGAGGTGGAGAAACAGGTAGAACCAAGAATGGGGGGCCAGGGACTTCGACACTACTGGGAAAGGAAGAGAAGGACAGTGCTGGGTCATATAGCTTTTCAAGGTCTCATATTTTCTCAACTGAAAGTGAGACTAACAGTAAATCTCACCCCACTAGGTTGATAGTTATTGCAATAACAAATGTAAATGTGATTAGCAGACCCTTATTAAAATACTTAGTATAGTGTCCCTTCAATTATTCCTCCTCTACCATTACCTCTCTTGTTCTTTCTGGAACTCTATTAGATGTATGTTGGAACTTTTCCTGTTATCATACATGTTCCTTGATCTTTTCAAGTTTTTTAGCTCTTTAAAATACATTTTTAATGAATGTGCTAATGACTGCAATGGCCACACATACCCCCCCCCCTTTTTTAAAGATTTAGTTTGTTAGTTTGACTGTGGTGTATCTTTGTTGCTGCATGTAGGCTTTCTCAAGGTGCAGCGAGCAGGGGCTCCTCTCTAGTTGCGGTATTCAGGCTTTTCATTGTGGTGGCTTCTCTTGTTGTGGAGCACGGGCTCTAGGCACGCAGGCTTCAGTAGTTGGCAGCACGTGGGCTCAATAGTTCCCTGGTTCTAGAATGCAGGCTAGGTAGTTGTGGCTCATGGGCTTAGTTGCTCCATAGCATGTGGGATCTTCCTGGACCAGGGATCGACTCAGTGTCCCTTGCATTGCAAGATGGATTCTTAACCACTGGACCACCAGTGGTCCTCAAGTTTTTTAATAGATTTTTTTTCTAATCTGTCTTTCAATTCACTAATTCCTTCTTCATTTGGGCCAAATTGACTGTTTAAAACCTTTAATGATTTTTTAAAAATTCAGTGATAGTTACTTATTTCTTAACATTCCATTTCATTCTTGTTCAAGGGTGTGAGCTTTTTTTTTTTTAATCTTATTCTCCTGAGCTTAGTTTTTATTCCTCTTTTTTCCTCTAAATTATTTTTAAATATGCTTTTTAAAAATAGGCTCTTCAGTTTGATTCTTTATCTCAAGTTCTAGTTGCAAGTCCTTCGGTGCTTTGTGTGTTTTGACTGTTCCTCAGAGTGAATCATTTCTTTTTTTTTTAGAGTGAATCATTTCTTCATGTGGTTTATGAACTTTTACTGTGAGGTCATCTTCAGGATTTGCCCCACTCTGATAAGTGGGACCACCTTAAATCATAGCCACTTTAAATTTTGGAAGAGGCTATAAGTTGAGCTCAGCTGGGCAGTTTTTCTACTGCATGAGGTTATCAGGTGAGCTCCAGTCATCTGGGGGATTTCCTGAAGATGGAAACATTTGGGTTGGCTCACAAAACACAAAACAGAAAGCTCACAATGCAAAGCACCTGGATTCCAAGAGGAGCAGGTAGAAGCTGTAGATCTCTTCAGTCATGGCTTTGAATATTATGTAGCATTGTTTCTGTATCATTTTATTGGTCAAAGCAATTAATAGGCCAGTGTAGGTACAAATGGAATTGTTTCTTCTTGAAAAAAAAGAGTGGTAAAGAATCTGTGACCATCTTTAATCCACTTCTGACTCCATCCCACTGAGGGCCTATATCTGATCCATTTCCCTCAAACCCCTCTGATCACCCACTCATAAAATTCCACATGAACTTATATTCCTTCTTTGTTTTTGGCAACTGATGATTAATATTGTTTTTCCTTCTGAACTCAACTGAGTACTTAATTTTTTTTTCATTTTAATATAGTCCTCATTTCTGAAGTTGTAGTTGGAGGATAGTCTTGTCAGCTATCTGGCCAGAACTTCATATTTCTTTTGTGTATTCTAACATTTAGGACACTAAGATATGTTTGTTAAACAAAGCCAACCTGCAGTTATTATTTTTCATAAAGCAGCAAGATTTTTCTGCCATGCCAACTAGGAATTTCTGCCACAGAGAAAGGATATATAACATTTGTACATGTGCCCTGTAGCATCATAGGCATACAGCTTGCTTGATCTCTCTTTCTTTTCTATCTAGGAAACATTGCTCCTGAGTTGTTCATTGTCTGCTAAGCAATAGAAAGGCTCTGTCCAACAATGGTGCAGCAATTTGTCTCTCATTATTAAAGCTAATTATTATAATTAGGTCAAAAAGCAGCTCATTTGAGTCCTGTGGTGTGCAGAATCAGAAATCACCAGAGAAAGCCAACACAGTGAGTTTGGCCTTATAGCTTATGAGTGATAAAGCAATGAAATGGAACCAAGAATTCATCCTATTTCTGTTGCCATCCAAACCCTCACGTTTCTTTTAACTGCTCAGACGTCTAAAAAAGATGCCTTTGGATCTGGAGTACTGCTTTGGCCCTTCTTTTAATTCTGGGGTTGTATCTACGTCCATTTAGTGTGGTTCATTTCATTTAGAAATGAAATGAATTTGCATTTATATAGCCCCTAACATACCACATGGGATACTAAAAAGCCCTTGCGGGAGAAACAGTTCACAAGTAGAACTGAAGCTCCTATAGCAGACAGATCCATCTTCAAAGTCTTAGACCACCTAATGCTACCTGCTCTGAGTGCCTAATGGGTTAGGAATAAGGAGGCAGGGATACAAAGTTTTATTTCCTTGTTACCAGGTTTATTAAGATATAGTTGACATATAACATATGTAAGTTTAAGACATACAACATGATGGTTCAATGCACATATATATTGCAAATTTATTGCAATAAGTTTAATTAACATCTCCATGTGTGCATGATAAGTCACTTCAGTTGTGTCTGATTCTTTGCGACCCTATTGACTGTAACCTGCCAGGCTCCTCTGTCCATGGGCTTCTCCAGGCAAGAGTATTGAAATGGGTTGCCATGCCCTCCTCCAGGGGATCTTCCCAACCCAGGGATCGAACCCATGTCTCTTATGTCTCCTGCATTGGCAGGCGGGGTTTTTTTACCACTAGCACCACCTGAAAACCCAGTTAACATCTCCATCATCACTAAATTATCATTTTTACAGTGAAAACATTTAAGATCTACTCTTAGTAACTTTGGACAGCATATTAAAAAGCAGAGACATTACTTTGCTGACAAAGGTCTGTCTACTCAAAGCTATGGTTTTCCCAGTACTCGTGTATGAATGTGAGAGTTGAACTATAAAAAAAGCTGAGCGTGAAGAATTGATGCTTTTGAACCGTGGTGTTGGAGAAGAGTCTTGAGAGTCCCTTGGACTGCAAGGAGATCAAACCGTCCATACTGAAGGAAATCAGTCCTGAATATTCATTGGAAGGACTGATGCTGAAGCTGAAACTCCAATACTTTGGCCACCTGATGTGAAGAACTGACTCATTGGAAAAGACCCTGATGCTGGGAAAGATTGAAGACGGGAGGAGAAGGGGACACAGAGGATGAGATGGTTGGATGGCATTACCAACTCAATGGACATGAGTTTGAGTAAGCTTCGGGAGTTGGTGATGGACAGGGAAGCCTGGCGTGCTGAATTACATGGGGTCACAAAGAGTCGGGCATGACTGAGCGACCAAACTGACTGACTGACTTAGTAACTTTCAAGTACATAACACAGAATGATATCTATAGTTACCATGCTATACATTAAATGGACTGCCCTGGTGGCTCAATTGGTAAAGAATCCACCTGCAATGCAGGAGATCTGGGTTCGATCCCTGGGTTGGGAAGACTCCCTGGAGAAGGCAAAGGTCACCCACTCCAATATTCTGGATTAGAGATTTCCACGGACTGTATAGTCCGTTGGGTCGTCAAGAGTCAGACACGACTGAGTGACTTTCACTTTTTCACTCATATTAGACTCCCAAAATTTATTCATCTTAAACCTGAAAGGTGTTCCACAAATATATAGAATCTTAAAAAGTCAAAATTATAGAAACAAAGAGTAGATTGTTGGTTATCAGGGGCCAGAGGAGTGGAGAAAATGAGGAGATATTGGCCAAAGGATATAAGCTTCCATTTTATATATATTATATAATATTTTATTACCAAATAGTCAAAATGTTTTAGAAAGAATGATGTGATGATAAGAAATTGGCTTCCCTAGGTGTTAATAGTAAATGACACAGTGTGTGTAGAAGGACACTAATAATAGTCAAAAGACACACATATTTATGTTTAATTATTAGTGTTGGTGGCAGATTCAGAGTTAGAATCAAGGTCTCCTGATTTAATCTGGTGCTCTTTTCACTTTGCCTCACTATCTCTGTTTTATGTATTGATGATATTTACCAACAAGAAGATGAAACCATTTAAAGAATGGATCCCTCGGTGTAGCTACTCTATTTAACTGACAGGTTGTTGGATTGATCTGGGTGATCTAAGAAAACGGTCATTCCACCAGGTTTATACACATACTCTGAAGTGCTCCCCCATAGCTTGACAATAATGGTTTGTCTTCAGTTCCATTAAAATAAGAATGACATTGATGCTTACCTCAATAACCAGACTACATGGTTAATGTAGTTCCCAAATGTTGAACAGCACCTTTCAGACTCCAGCATGTAATTTACCACGTAAAATCTGGTCTTAGGATTTTACTTATATGGGCAGTTTGACTTAAAAGTTGGGTGAGCATATTTTTTTAATTCAGTTATTTGAATTTCCTAATTTTTGATGATAAATTGTATATACACACACACATATATGTTACACATATACAGACATACATATCCATACATAAATACATTCTAGCACCATTCTACTACCAGCATTTTGTCACCATTTCAACAACCACTTTCCATGCCCACTGATCTGCTTTCTGACTATCTCTAGAGAAATTCCTAATTAACCTAAGAAGTTTTTTAAAACATGAATATTTGGGAACTGAAGCACCATATAACACAACTTTAAACCTGCCAAGTTATTGGGATGAAAAACAAAGAAACCTTTAAAATAGAGCTTCAGTCTGGTATCTATGCAATGGAACACTACTCAACCATAAAAAGATGAAATGTTGCTATTTGCAACAAAGTGGATGGGCCTTGAAAATATTATGCTAAGTAAAATAAGTTGAGAAAAAAAATAAATGTGAAGAAACCAAAACAAAGAAAAGCAAACATAGATACAGAGAACAGAGTCGTGATTAACAAAGAGGAAGTGGGGGTGAAATGGGTAAAGGGGGTCAATTGTGTGGTGGTGGGTGGAAACTGAAATTTTTGGTGGTGAGCATGCTGTATGTGTACAAGAGTAGAAATATAATATTTAACACGTGAAACTTATATACTGTTATAAATCAATGTTATCTTGTTAATTTTTTTTTTTTAAATAGAGCTTCGGTTCACCCAGAATTCAAGGACTTTTTAAACAATGAGATTAAGAAATGCAATTTTTAAAAAATAGCAACATATTTGTGGAACAGAAATCAAATGAATTAGTCAAATATATAAAAGGCAGAGAAAACATTTCTCTAGCAGCATTTCATCCTTTGTCAGACTCCGGTACAGTGGAATAGTCATTATGGACAAAAATTGCCAGTAAGTGTCACAAAAGCCACAGTCTATTTCTAAATTGCCCCTAGCATTGGTTCTACCTAGCTAAGGGAGAAAATATCTATTTTTGTGTAGATGGTACCCCCCAAAAAAACCCTAAATTAAAAAGCATGCATCTGGAAGACCCACTGTAATGACAATTAAAAAGAGATGATATGTGTCCTTTTAAGCCCCCTTCTTTTTTTTTTTTATAAGCAAACTTTATGTTCTCTTATGGAAGACTTTCAGAGTTATTTCCTTTTAATTATGCTCTGGAGACCAAAAAACAGTCACCAAGTTTCCCTTCCATATATTGGAATGAGTCAACAAGATACTTTTGCACAGAGCTGACATATGGGACAGAAAAATTAAACATGTTTCTAAGAGAAAATTGTTATCAAAGCAATAATAAAAGTGAAACAAGATCTGCCACCAAGTTTACAAGTAGAAAAAATAAGCTTTTTAAAAACTCTGAAACTTCCCTGTTAACCCAGCGATTAAGAATCCACACTTCCAACTCAGGGGTTGCAGGTTAGATCCCTGATTGAGAACCTAAGATCCCACATGCTTCAACGGGGTCAAAAATAAATAAATAAATAAAATTATCTTTTAAAAAGAACAAAAAACAAAACTCTGTAGTTTCTAACCCAGAAAACTTCTCTAAGAATGACAAGGAATATATTCAATAGTTTGGTCACAGAATTACATCGGTTGGTCATTTTTTCCTTTATCCAGATGTAGGAAATGACCTCTTAGATAATGGAAAAAACTTGCAAGCAGTTGTGTGTATGTGCAGATAGAGAAATAAATATTGAAATGGAGGTAGAAATACATAGTTTTTTGCTATAGTCCAATTAGTTTAATTTAAACTCCATGAAGTTGGGAGGAATGTGTTGAGCGTACTTATTCTCTCCAAATTACACCTCCTCAGCCAGCACCTAACATGACTCTTCACCACTCAATAGGCATTCAGAAGATGAATTTGCAGGATGAATTTCATCTTGGATTGACTTGAACGACTGCTAGAGAACTACTTGTCTGAGAGGACCTTGACACATTGTTCAAGAGACACACTCAGAGAAGCAGAGATGAGGTATCCATTTCAACAAGTGTCTCAAGGGCTCTGCTTCAAAAGCCCCAGCCATAAAGATCCAGGGGATTCAGATAAGGCTGCAAGTGTCTGTAGGTTGCCTTCCCATTGCTCCTCACATAAGAAGACCATTTCTCTTACAAAGTGACACATCCGAAGGAAACAAAACTGAGCCTGGTACTCAAGTTTCACCCAAGGACAAAGGAGAGGGCGCATTTTGAGTATGTGCTGCTCAAGTTGGTGTCCAAGGACTACACCACAATTGCAAGACTTCAGAACTTTGGGTGTGAACTCGAACTTTGCAATAAGTAACTCTGTGACATCGAACACACTCACTCCTTAGCCTCTCTTAGCCTCGGTTTCTTTGGTTGTAAAATTGGGTCATCACTACCATGGAATTCCTTTGGGTGAAAATTACCTAAGGGTGGCTTCTGGTTTCTGACAAGTTGACAAACCACTTCCAACAAAAGTAAAAGAAAACAATGAGCTGAAGAAGTAAAACTATGAAAACCTTAATATGCCCTGACAGGCTGAGGGCAAGTCTGTCATAAATGAGTGAAGTAATGAGAAGGCATTTTCCTGGGGTGGAAGGCAGCAGCTGCAGCAATGGACCAATAGACGGTCGGTTGAAGGACAACTTTAAAGTCCTCCCATTGTTTCTTATTTCTTCCCATTACTTTGAGGCTATCGTTGCTTGTCCTACCACTAGAGAAATCCAAGTTGCCAGGGGTCTGTGAGAGTGATAGCAAGAGAGCCAAGAAGTACTTCTGTAGTTAACAGCTAATGAAAACAGATATAGGTTGGAAAGAGAAAAATAGTAAATCTACGGTGGAGATTCCTGGCAGATACATCTTCAATGAAGTGAGCAAGGTTAATATCATCAATAATAAGTCACAGTTATTGTATCATGTATCCCTGCTATGACAGAGTGAGCATGGAAATTTATCTCTGAGGTATTTCCCCCCAAACCCATAACCCCATCTAATAATGATAAAACATAGGATGCACACAAAATTAAGGGAGATTCTACTAAATATATGACCAATATCCTTCAAAACCATCAATCATGAAAAACAACACAAGCCTGAGAAACACTCACAGATCAGATGTGAAGTGTGACATCCTGGATTGGAAAGTAGAACAGGAAAAAATGACATTAGTGAATAAACTGGTAAAATGTGAATAAAGTCTGTAGTTGATAGTATTGAAACCAAATTTAATTTCTTAGATTTGATGAATGTACCATGATTGTGTTAGATGATAACAATAGGGGAAGGTGGATGGAGGATATACACGAATTCTTTGTGCTGTCTTTGTGCTTTTCTCTAAATTGGAAATTATTTCAAATTTTTAAAAATTGAAATCAAGCAGGTGCAGGTGACTCTACTATCCTTAATAGTCCCTTCTCCATAACTGTGATCTACAGACCCCCAGGGCTGGAGGAGATTGCCTTCTTCTTTTGCTGCTGCTTTCTAAGAGATTACTATTGAATTTTCAGCAAGAGGAGTTGCCTGGTGGGGTTCATCAAAAGTGGTTTGTCAAGTTCTGTTTCTAGTAGTAATAGACTAGGTTGTTTTGGGGCTATCCTCCCACGAAGGACAACTGACATACTGGACAAGTATTTAAATGTCTTCTTCAAATCATTGGAGAGCTACAAATGAAGTGGAATGACAAGTCCAAGGGTCAAGAGAGAAGAAAAATTCATGAGAAATGAGCTTGGAGTTTGGATTTTATTTCTACTTGGGCCAGTGTTACATTCAAAAAGTAATGACTGAAAGGCTCTGAAACCAAGCAGATATTTTTGAAAGCACCCTTGGATATTAACTAAACAAAAATTGGAGCTCAAGGCCTGCCAAAAAATGGAAGATTCTAATTAATACTACAGGTTTTGCAGTTATGACAATAAAGGGCTACACTCTATGAGTAAAAATAAACCAGAATTAAATCAACCCTCCTAAAATTAGAAGCCCAGGGAAATATCTCCAAAGAAGACAGACAAGTTGCCACCAGATATATGAAGAGATGCTCAACAGAACTAGTCAGGGAAATGCAAATGAAAATCACAAAGAGATGCCACCTCACATATTAAAATGGTTATTATAAAAATGACAAGAAATAGCAAGTGATGATGAGGATGTAGAGAAAAGGGAGCCCTTGTTCACTATTGGTGGAAATGTGCATTGATGCAGCCAGTATGGAGGTCAGCATGTGCTCAGTGGCCAAGTCGTGTCTGACTCTTTGCAACCCCATGGACTGTAACCCGCCAGGCTCCTCTGTCCATGGGATTCTCCAGGCAAGAATACTGGAGTGGGTTGTCATTTCCTTCTCCAGGGGATTTCCCCACCCAGGGATTGAACCCAAGTCTCTTGCATCTCCTGGATTGGCAAGTGGGTTCTTTACCACCAGCACCACCTGGGAAGCCCCCAGAAATCAGTATGGAAGTTCCTCAAAGAATTAAAAACAGCACTACCATATGATCTAACAACCTCTCTTCTGGATATATATATGTAAAGAAAATTCAATCAGTATCTTGAAGAGATATCTGCACTCCCATGTTCATTGCAGCGTCATTCACAATAGCCAAGATATGGAGACAACCTAAGTGTCTGTCAGCCAGTGAATGAATAAAGAAATATGATTCTATTATATATGATACACACACATACACCCCAAAAGGTAAAACTTTCAGTTATGAGTAAGTCCTAGAGATCTAATGTACAGGATGGTGACTATGGCTAGTAATAATATATTGTACACTTGAAATTTGCCAAGAAAATAGATTTTAAGTGTTCTCACCGAGGGCGGAGTGGGAGCGAAGCAACTACGTGAGGTGATGGGTATGAAAATTAACTTGATTGTGGTCATCATTTCACAAGGTATCCTTATATCAAGATACCATATTATACACCTTAAATATATATGATTTTTATTTGTCAGTCACACCTGAATAAAGCTGTGGGTACAGTGAGGTCTCAGCAAGACCACTAATTAAAGATCAATTTAGAAAAATCAATGATATTTTCCTCTAACAGAAATAACTAACTAGAGGATGCATAATAAAAAAACTATGTCATTCATAATGGCAATAAAATATAAAAATAAATATATAAGACCTCAGCAGAGAAATTATTGAACTTTATTACATGACATGGAAGATTTGAATTTATAAAGACATTTCATGTTCTGGGCTGAGTCATCTTAATATTGTTGAAGAATTCAATTCTCCCTAGACAAATCTATAAACTCAATATAATTTCTATCTAAATTACAGCTGAAAATTTTTAGGAACTTGATAAAATTATTTCAAAATTTATGTGGAAGAATAAAAATGAAGGATAACTATTCAACAAATAGCTACAAATAGCTATTCGACCTTGAAAAACAAGAGCAAAGAGGAAGACTTGGTCTAGATAAGATTTAAGCTATCCATAAATTCCATAGTAATAAGTACAGTAAGACACTGGCAAAAAATGATACAAAACAAGAACAAGCATATAGACCAGTGGAACCAAATAGAAACTCTAGCGACAGATCCACAAATGTGTGAAACCTTCATATCCTAAAGTGTAACACAAACTAATGGAGGAAAGAAAGACTACTCTTTATAATAATGACCTCAAGAATATACAGAGAAATATAATGCAGTATTTCTACTATGCATCATATGCAAAAGGAAGCTTAAGCTTAATGAAATATCCAAGTGTAAAAAATTAAAATTATCAAATAATAGAAAATGATGTAAGATTCTTGATGGTATATCTAGATGACATAAGAAGAAGAGCTTCTTAAAATGACAACACGAACTCTAATGCAAAAAAAATTAATTTGATTAATTTGACTACGTCAAAAGTTCTGCTTAACAAAGAACACTGTGAATAAATTTGAGATGAAAGATGGCTACAAACTTTTAAAAGGATTCTCAAAGGAAAACATGAGTAGGACTAAATTTCTTAGTTCGGATATCTTAAACCAGAATGGATTTCTCTATAACTACCCCAACTCCATTTGTATCCCAAAGCTGGGACTTTTGTTGAAGACTTAAAAATGGCATCTGGGCTAAAGTCTTACAGTATACTAACGCATATATATGGAATTTAGAAAGATGATAATAATAATCCTATATGCAAGACAGAAAAAGAGACACAGATGTATAGAACAGACTTTTGGACTCTATGGGAGGAGGCGAGGGTGGGATGATCTGAGAGAACAGCATCGAAACATGTATATTATCAAGTGTTAAACAGATCTCCAGTCCAGGTTGGACGCATGAGACAAGTGCTCAGGGCTGGTGCACTGGGATGACCCAGAGGGATGGGATGGGGAAGGTGGGAGGGGGGTTCAGGATGGGGAACACATGTAAACCCATGGCTGATTCATGTCAATGTATGGCAAAAACCACTACAATATTGTAAAGTAATTAGCCTCCAACTAATAAAAATAAATGGGAAAAAAAAGCCTTAATGTGAAAATCACTGATATTATGATTGTTTCTCTTTAATAGATTTTAAGAAGATCATAGGTAATTACAAGTGGGAGAGAGGGAACTTTAAAAACATCTAAACCTATCTTATCAATTGCCAAAGAAAAATCATCCCAAAGACATCACATGACTGCCATAAAGTCACAATCACAATTTGTCTTCTGATAGGAATTGTGAATGCAAAGGCAAAATCTGAAAGTCTGCATGTTCAGATTTTCTTGTTAAAAAAAAATCATTCTGCACAGGATTTTGTAAATTAGCACAGCCACTTGGCAATCTTTAAGCAACTAAGGACCTTTTAACACACCTTCACAATAAACAAGAAATAAAAGGAAAATGAGTTACCTCTTAATACCGCCCTGCACATTTTCCTCAATAAATAAACAAAATCATGTCTTACTTATATTTTAAAAGCAGCAGAGATGAATACAATAATGACTGTAATCACACAGACCCAGGGGCAAAAAGAGAATAGCAAACTGCTTAGCACACCTTAGGTGAGCCTGAGGAGGCACTTTTTTCTGTAAATTCAGTGCTATTTCTCCCTCCCAAGAGAGAATATTGCCTAAGAGACAACTTTTATAACACTGAGAACCACTCTGCTGAAAGCCAAAAAAAAATGTTGAAATCCATTTCCAATCCTCAGTAAATTTTCATCCAAATTTTGTAGATGGAATCAATTTCAGTGAGAATACTATTGATACTCAAGCACTCACAGAAGAGAGAACCCTCTTAAGCTACATGCCCCTCAACTCCCTCACAATCACCATCATTTACAGACTGAGCTTAACCCCTAAAGACTCCATTTGAAGGCACCACTTGGGTCTTACTGTGAAATTATAGACCAATGGATCTGTAATTGGCATCTGCCATCACATAAGCTGCCCTCTTATATAGCTTGTACTTTTCCACATGTGGTGGGTTGAACATGACAGAAATTCAACTCTATGATCAACTCTAGACATAAATATTGCTCTAAAAGTAAAATTGTCTTATTATCTGACACCAGAAAAAAATGTTTTCTGGTAGTATTTTTTAAAATAAACAAAAAGCATTTTTACTCTTCAAGAGAAAGTTTTAGAAATTAATGTGTGAAAGAATAGGAAAAGCTCTGAGATGGCAGTTGTGGCAGTGATATCATTTCGGAATGTTTTCAAATTCTCACATGAAAATGACAATAATTAGAAAAATGTTTTAAACTGATAGGCAATACTTTCAAACAACTAGCTGATAAGGTATCCCCAGGAAGCCAAAAATACAAGTGAGTGGGGGAAAATAACTCTGAGATCTACATAATATCAGCTTATGAGAGAAAGTAGGAAGGAGGATTAGGGTCTGAAGGACTAAAGAATGTCAAAGTAGCCAAGGTGTTCCCCTGAGATAAGGACAGATGGAGTTGAGAACATCAGCTGAAACTTCAATAGGAAATGTCCTCAACAGGAAATGAGAAGAAGGACCACTGGTAATAACACAAAAAAGTCTAGAGAAGCTGAGACCCAATGGACTCTCAAACTTGAAATACCAGAGCTCTTTCCCAGGACAAGTTGCCAGAATTTAGGAAAACTGCTAGGAATGAAATCAATATTGAACAGGATGGGGACCACAAAGATTCAGGAAAGACAGGATCCAAATAAAAGGGAAGAGAGAAACAGAACCAAGAAATTGCATAAACCAACCTACCACACTCTTGAACACTTTGTGGAACCAGTACACAAGGGAGGTCTGTGACACTACTAACGCTATACTGAACCCCACCTTCTCCTAAAAAGTTCAAGACAATTTCACATAAAAATAAGCAACCAAAAATTTCCAAAGCCACATGCTGTGAAAAAAATAAATACCATGAAAAACTTAGAAAACAAATAAGAAGCCTACAGAATAACATGCCTACAGAAAAGTAATCATGCCAGAAGGACATACCTACAGAACAGGTTAAAATTTTGAATTTTCTAATTCAAAAATGACATAAAAGACATTAAGATAGAAGATAAAACACAGGAAAAGAACAAAATTAGAAAAACACAGAAATAATGTTACAATTAAACAGTCAACCAAAGCAATGGCACCCAATCATAGTTGTGAAATAGTTCTCAAAAAAGAAAACAGGGCAATCTGGAGACATGGATGATTCCAGGCTGGGGCTGGAAATTTGCAGAAGGATTTGGAAATATTTTATTAAACCAGATACTGAAATAGCTATCAAAGACTATAAGGATCAAGTGGGGGTAAGAAAAAAACCTTAGGAGCTGTCTTGAGAAACTCCCACAGTCAACGATGGGGCAGTTTGAGTTTCAAAAGAATCATAATTGCAACTAATTGAAACCCATCAGATATCTTTAAATCCATGACCATGTAATATTTTAAATGTAATCTGTCTCCTCTGAATGATGAGGATGATAGCCAGTTCATTGCTTTGAAATAGTGTATGTAAGGCACAAAAGAATAAAATATTTATACTACTTTATCTATATGAACTTTACCACTATATAACCAAAGAGTGAGGCTTTCCAGTAAAGAGTCTGCCGGCACTATAGGAGATGCAGGAGACACCAGTTTGATCCCTGGGTCAAGAAGATCCCTTGGAGAAGAGCAGGCAACCCACTCCAGTATTCTTGTCTGGAGAATCCCGTGGACAGAGGAGCCTGGTGGGCTACAGTCCACAAGGTTGCAAAGAGTCAAACACGACTAAGCAACTCAGCACACACACAAACCAAAGAGTAGATGATAATTATCTCTCTGTAAAAATATTCAAATTAATAAATGAAAGATAGCATTAGAATAGCACCATTTTGCAACCTCACTGAAATTAATGGATCTAGCCATTGAGAAACAGTAGCTGTTCATATCATGGAAATGCAGAAAGCCATGCATTCCTGAAGAAAAGATCACACCATCCTATTTGTGTTTGTCAAAGAATTCAGCCTGAATTTGATCAAACATCTGGATCCATATGCCAGTTTGTAGGAGATATAATGGACAGAAAAACATATTGATTCATACCAAAAACATGCCATCAGCAAAACCCAAACTGTGTGAAATTCTATATGTCAAAAGAAGCAAATTGTAGGAAAAGAGGAAGAGGATTGAGGGGGGACCTGTAAAATGAAAGAGACTTTAAAATATATTCTTTTAAATTTTTACTGAAGCATAGTTGATTTGGGGCTTCCCAGTTGGCGCTAGTGGTAAAGAACCTGCCTGCCAATGCAGGAGACATAAGAGACTCAGGTTTGATCCCACGGTCGGGAAGATCCCCTGGAAGAGGACATGGCAACCCATTCCAGTATTCTTGCCTGAAAAATCCCATGGAAAGAGTAACCTGGTGGGCTACAGCCCATGGGGTCACAAAGAGTTGGACATGACTGAAGTGACTTAGCATGCAGCTCACATAGTTGATTTACAGTATTAGTTCCAGGTGTACAATGTAGTGATTCAATAGTTTTATAGATTACACTCCATTTAGTTATTTTAAAATATTGGCTATATTTCTTGTGCTGTAAATATATCCTTATAGCTTATTTATTTTATACATAGTGGTTTGTACCTCCTATTCCCCTACCTCAATATTGCCCCTCCCCTTCCCCTCTCACCACTGGTAACCACTAACTTGATCTCTATATATGAGTATGTTTCTTCTTTGTTATATTATTTTATTTGGTTTATTTTTAGATTCTACATATACATGATGACATACAGTATTTGTATTTCTCTATCTGACTTAGTTCACTAAGCATAACACCCTCCAGGTCCATCTAGGTTTTTGCAAATCACAAAATTTCATTCCTTTTTTGGCTGACTAATATTCCTTTTTAGTCATATACCATACCACATTTTCTGTTGATGGACATTTAGATTTCTTCCATATTTTGACTGTTGTAAATACTACTGCTCTGAATATTGGGGTGTATATATATTTTTGAATTAGTGTTTTTTTTTTTTCCTTAGCCTATATACCCAGGAGTAGAATTGCCAGATCATACAATAGTTCTGGACTTCCCCTGTGGCTCAGCAGTAAAAAATTTGCCTGTAATTCAGGAGATGTGGGTTCGATCTCTGGGACAGGAAGATCCCCTGGAGAAGGACAAGGCAATCCACTCGAGTATCTTGCCTGGGAAATCCCATGGATGGAAGGGCCTGGCAGGCTGCATTCCATAGGGTCACAAAGAGTCAGACACAACTGAAGTGACTGAGCATGCACATGATAGTTCTATTTTTGTGTTACAGAGGGACCTACATACTGTTCTCCAAGAGTGGCTGAACCAATTTACATTCCCACTAACAGTGTGCTATGGTTCTGTTTTCTCCACATCCTTACCAACATTTGTTATTTGTAGACTTTTCGATGAAAGCCATTCTGACAGGTACAAGATGATATCTCATTGTGATTTTGATTTGCATTTCCCTGATGATTAGCAATGTTGAGTATCTTGTTATATGCCTGTTGTCCATCTGTATGTCTTTGGAAGAATGCTTCTATACAGATCTTCTGCCCATTTTATAATCAGGTTGTTCAGTGTTTTTTTTTTTTTTTTAAATTTTGAGTTACATGAGTTGTTTATATATTTTGAATATTAACCCCTTATCAGTTATTTCATTGCCAAATTATTTTCTCCCACTCAGTAAGTTATCTTTTTGTTTTGTCAATAGATCCCTTTGATGTGTAAAAGCTTTTCATTTTAATTAGGTCTTATTTATTTTTGCTTTTGTTTCTTTTGCCTTAGGAGACAGATCCAAAAATTATTGCTATGATTTGTGTTAAGGAGTATTCTGCCTATATCCTCTTCTAGGAGTTTTATGCTTTCTGGTCTTACATTTAGACCTTTAATCCATTTTGAGTTTATTTTCATATATGGTGTGATAAAATGCATTAATTTCATTCTTTTACCCCAGTTGTTCAGTTTTCTCAACACCACTTATTGAAGAGACTGTCTTTTTTCCATTGTATATCCTCCTTTGTCATAGATAAACTGTCCATAAGTGCATGGGTTTATTTCTGGGCACTGTGTTCCTTCATTGATTTATATGTCTGTTTTTGTGCCAATACCATACTGTTTTGATGACTGTAGCTTTAGAAATAGTCTGAAGCCAGGGAGTGTGATACCTCCAGCTTTGTTCTTTTTTAATCAAGATTGATTTGGCTATTCAGGGTTTTTTGTGGCTCCATACACGTTTTAGGATTATTTGTTATAGTTCTGTGAAAGATGTTATGGGTATTTTGATAGGAATTGCATTAAATCTGTAGACTGTTTTGGGTGGTATGGACATTTTAACAATATTAATTCTTCCAATGCATGAACACAAGATATCTTTCCATTTCCTTGTATAATCTTCAACTTCCTTCATCAGTGTTTTATAGTTTTCAGAGTATAGGTCATTCTTCACCTTGGTTAAGTTTACTCTCAGCTGTTTTATTCTTTTTGATGCAAGTTTAAACAGGATCATCTTCTTACTTTCTGGTATTCCATTATTAGTATATAGAAAAGCATCAGATTTCTGTATATTAATCTTATATCTTGAAACTTTACACATTTTTTTTTTACATTTCTCAAGAGATAAATCTTGCAAAACATAAGTTTCCAATGTGGATGTGCACTTACTCATAAGATGGTGGCTCTGTTGTTGTTTAGTTGCTAAATTGTGTTTGACTCTTTTCCCACCCCCATGCACTGTAGCCGGCCAGGCCCTTCTCCATGGGATTTCCCAGGCAAAAATACTGGAGTGGGTTGCCATTTCTTTCTCCATACACATCAGCTTTTAATGGGCAATACTAAGCTATTGTTTCTAGATACACCCAATTGTATAATAAAACCACATATACATGCAAAAAAGAATTATTATTAAAATAAAAGATGGTGGTTAATTTTGAGGGTAAAGAAAATGTTGAGGGAGAATTTCAGATGGTGACTGGCAAAGTTCTATATCTTGATCTGGTTGGTAGATAGAATCATGTTTACCTTATAATAATGCAAAAGATGCACATTTGGTTTTTTGTGGTTTTCTGTATATGTATTTCATTTTACAATAAAAAGATTTTAAAAGTAATATTTATACTCCTATTGCTATCAATTTTGGCATATTTTCATTGCATTTCTTCTCACCTACCTCTCTCACTCCCCCAAACTTACATCTACATCACTCTGGGGGTCCACTACCAACATAAAGAAAGTCCTCAATTTCTGAATAGTAAAGTAATTGAAACCTCAGAGTAGGATGTATAAGTTACACTACATGAAATTTTCATGGTGTTTATTTATGGGATCTAAAAGTTTGTTATAAACCATTTGCATCACAGAAATATAGGGACAGTATTTGGACAACAATGGCAGAAAGTTTCAGAATAGTGGGAATTGGGAGGCATTACTTTGTGAACGTTCTTGACAGGCTTTGGGTATCTAACACTGGTGCATATGACATGTTCTCTGGGTTCTTTTGAGACCAGATTACAGGAATTTTTTTTTCCTTTTTGCATTTGCCCCTACCTGGACTGAATCTGATTTTTCTGCTTTTGGTAAGAATAACAATAAAATCTGGAAAGCCTGTCTATCTTGAAGACAAGTCTAGACAAGTAATTAGGTTACATGCCCCAAACATTTCACAATAGTAATATAAGGTGACATGCTAGAGAGGCATAAAGAATAATCCTATTATATTTACATGCAGATATTGCCCTTGGGGCTGGCCTAATTAGTCCCGTTAATCACTATGGCCCCTTCAGCGCTAAGCTGGTGAAAAGCTAAACCTAATTAATACTCTCTACGGCCAAGCAGAGTTTCGGTTATAGTGGAGCCTAGGCTCATAGCTGTCAGAGAAATATTGCTGCATTATTTTTCCTTTCCTTCCATCATCTTTGCACAATTCTCCCCCTCCCAGGTTATGAGCATATAAGCAACTTGAAGGCAAAAACTGTCTCATCATCTTCATATTCTACCTACACTTAGCACCCTGAACTACACAAAGCAGAGACAAGGTGTTGTTACCCATTCGATTCCTTTGTTACAGAAAAAAAATTATCTGCAAGGGAAGTATGCAATTAAACTAGAATGGGCTTAGCTTTAACTTTTGCTTAATTTTCAAGTGAGGTAGAATTTACATATGGTGAAATACATATATTTTAGGACTATAGTTTGATGAATTGTAATAAGTGGATACAACTGTGTAACCCAAATACCTAGCACAATGTAGAATATTAGCATGACCCCATAGTATTGCCTTGTGTCCCTCCAGTCAATCAGCACAGGCCCTCAGAAGCGACCTCAATTGTGACATTGCTGTAGATTATTTTGGCCGATTCTGGAACTTCAGATATGAATGGAATGATGCAACATGTTTTCTTTTGCATCTGGCTCTGCAACACAGCATGACATTTTTTATATTCATCAATGTTGTGTATATAAGGAACTCATTCTTCTTTATGCCTAACTAGTAGTCTCTTGTACGAATATAAGACAATTTGTTTTCATTGATGAACATTTGGCTGTTTTCAGTTTAAGGCTGTAATGAATAAACCTCCTATGAACATTCTTGAAAGAGTCATTCTGTGAACATGTTTTCATTCCTTGAGTAGATACCTAGGAGTGGGATTACTGGGTCGTAGAGTAGGTGTGTTTGACTTTGTAAAAAACTGCCAATTTTGTAAAGTTGTCGTGTTATTTTACTTTCCCACAAAACAATCTATGCAGCCCCAGTTGCTCAATGTCCTCTTTGAATGTTCACGACTTGTGCAGTAGAATCTTAGCGTGAATGTAATTTGTATTTTCCTCATAACGAAAGGTGGTGATCAAGCTCTCATGTGCATATTGGCCAACTGTATAGCCTCTTTTGTGAATTGTCTCATTTTTTAATTTATTTTTATTTCATTGTTTATTTTTGAGTTTTGAGAGCTCATTCTAGGTCTTGGATGTTAGTTTTCATCTGATATATGTTTGGTAAATATGTCTTCCCCCTCTGTAGCTTGCCTATTTGTTTGCTAAATACTGTCTTTGAGAAGCAGCAGTTTTTACCTTTGATGAAGTTCCATTTATGAATTTTTTTTTCTTTTACGGTTAGTGTTGTCTGTGTCCTGTCTGAAAAATCTTTGTCTATCCCATCATCACAAAGACATTCTTCTGTTTGTTCCTGTGTCTCTGTCATCTCCCACATTCCCAGCAGCTGTTCTCTGCTAGAGCTCATAGTCTTGCACCTATGCCTGTGCAGTTTGTATTTGACTAAAGGGGTCACCTCTGCAGATTTCTGCAACTCCTGTTCTGCTCAGGTCCCTCTATCCAGCCAAGTCCAGCCAATTTAGCAATTTTGATATCTGATCTCTGTTTCTTGAGCCCCAACAAGACTGCTGTCCTCTGTCTGGGTTACTTCCTTGCTGTAGTTTGAAAAGTTTACTTAAGCAAAAAAGCAGAGCAAATATGGAGCTTACCTCATGCATTTCCTCTCAGAGATCAAAACCCTGTTTTGTCTACTGCTTCCAACCAGTTGCTTCATGTATTTTGTGCAGTTTGATAGTTGTTTATGATGGAAAGATAAGTCCAGTGGCCATAATTCTGCCATGATCAGAACAAGTCTTTAATTTTTATGTTTTTATATTGTTAAAGATTTCTTGGAGGATGCATGTAAAAGCCCTTGCAAATCAATTCTGATAGCTTTAATGTGTTGGCCTCTGCCATGTATTTTGAGTCATAGACACCTTTGACAATCCAATGCAAAATTTTTTTTCTTCTTTTTCTCCCAGTGCAATCTTAAGAAACTTTCTTCAGAAAAATACATGCATGGTCACATTTTACAGGCAATTCGAGAGATTTCGTTGATGCCCTGAAGCCCAGCTGTGAACAACTGCTATAAATAGACTGAGAATTAAGAATCTCTGTTCAATATTATTTCTATAGCTCACATGTGTAGTTGTTTTTGTTTTATTTCCAAAAATGAAAACAAGCTGATAATAGCCAACATAGAAAGTTTGGATAAATTTTATAAGATGTGAGTAGGTTTGCATATGGAGCAAATATATTTCTATGCACACCTCAATAGGTTTGTGATTCACTATCTGAGCTTAGGAAAAGGCTTAAAAGGCTTTACCTAAGGGAACCTAAATTTTATACCCACCATACTGTACCCTTTGTGCTTGTGTCTGAAAAATGGTTTCAATTGATTGCTGTATGGAAATCAATTGTTTTTATAGTTAAAATGATTATATAGTCAACTTATTCAGTTATGTGCTTATGAGTCCTCTTATGAGTCATAAATGTAAATACAGCAATAAGATGCAATTCAAAAATGTACAACAGATTCTCACCCTTTTCACATCAGTTTCTCCAGAAACCAACTCTGAGATAAGGCCTCAAATGGAAGAAGTATGTTTGGGAGGTAGTTTCAAGGACCATAGGGCTTCCCTGGTGGCTTAGATGATAAAGAATTTGCCTGCAATGCAGGAGACGCAGGTTTAATCCCTGGTTGGGAGGATCCTCTAGAGAAGGGAATGGCTACCCATTCCACTATTCTTGCCTGGAGAATCCTATGGACAGAGGAACCTGGTGGGCTACAGTCCATGGGGTCACAAAGAGTCAGACACGACTGAGTGGCTAACACCTTCACTTTCACTTCTTTCAAGGAACATTCGAAGGTGAGAGGAAAGTAAAATGGGATGGGGAGAAAGCCAGGAAAGGGATTATGGTGAAGCAAGTTACTGCTTTGGAAATCTGGAGCTTAATCCCACTGGGGAGCTCTGGGAGTCAGTCTAAAACACATACCTCAGAAATAGCACATCCAAAGGGCAAGAGAATTGGGTTATCTATCTGCCAGTTCCCATTAGATATTGGTTGAGGGCTGCACCCAGAAGATGTTAATTCTCCAGCGTTCCTGGCCTACTGTATGTGGGTAGACAGAAGGGATTCGGTGGCCAGAGAGATCCATAAAAGATCACCTGTGCTGACAGTTGAAAGTCAAGCTGTCTTATACATCAGTGCTGAGGTGATACAAGCAGGGCAGTAAGAGCAGCTGCTATTTCCTTCAAACCAAAACAATAACTAACCCTGGTGGCATTTATAGTAAATAGCAAGGTTCCCCCCCCCCATTTTATAGTTTCATTTTGTTCTACAGGATGTTGGATGCTTTTCCTGGAGTCCCCAAAACTTGGTATCTGTCTAGTAACATGCGCTCCCTATATGTTGTGTTCAGAAAATAGCGTTCGAATTTGCTGATTTGCTTTGGTTTGTACGTTACTTCCCTCAGGCTACGACAGCTAGAGCATCATGAGAAGATGTTTTATTAATAAACAAATAGAGTCTCTGCAAACATAATTAATTTTCTCTCATATAATTTTTTTCATGTCAGCATAGGATTCTAAATGACAAAGATAAACATAGTCTTGATGGAGACTGCTTTAGTTCATCCTCTAAATTGAAATCTATAGTAACTTCAGGGGGAAAATTTTTGTATAGTGTGCTTTGCTTCCTTTGAAATAGCTGTCTAATAATGGCGAATGTTCTTTGAGTGCGAGGCTCTGTTAAAAGCACTTTGTGTATTAATTCATTTAAGATTCATAGTCATATATTATAATTAAAGACAAAGAGGCAGATAAAAATTAGTTCCAAAAAAAATTAGTTCCCTTATGTAGTAAAGCCACAGAAATGATAAGTAGAAGTTTTATAATTGAATGCCTCCTAATAACCATAGCCCATTTTTTCCTCATCTCAACTAGCATGAGGTAACTATCATCCAGCAAAGTAAATCTAGAGATGACTTGCTCTTTTCTTCTTAAACTTTTGCCAGACATAGATTCCAGCTGGGTTTTTTTTTTTTTTATGAACTTGCAAAAAATCATATAGATCATTTCAGAATCTTGATATACCTAATGATGGAGGCTGTTCCCACAGATATTTGGCAGACCAAAGTAATATGATCTAAACATAGGTCAACAAACTTTTTCTATAAAGGATCAGATCATAAATGTTTTCAACCTTACCAGCTCTGTGTAGCCTAAAAATAACCATAGACCACACATAAACAAATTGGCATATCTGTGTGCCAATAAAGTTTTATTTACAAACACCAGCAACACACTGGATTTTGCCCACAGTCGAAGTTTGCAAACCCCTGCTCTAGAAACATAGAATACCAAGTATATTCATCAATAACTGCCTACGAGTTCCACTTTCAGAAAGCTTTGAATATGTAAAACCATTATTACACAATTTATAGGAAAGTTATGTGAAGTTAAAACTAGAGGGGACTTTGAGACTCTGAGATGTCCTAGTCCAATGAGGAAATTGATATGGAAGACATTCCCAAAAAAAAAAAAAAAAAAAAGAAGACATTCCCACGTGATTTTCTTTTTCTGTGTAAAAGCTTCTTTTAGTGTCCCTGAGCTTTGTTAATAAGTGTTAACTAGTAAAGGGAAGATTGTGAGACTCAGGGAGAGAATATTCAGGGGGAAATGAGTGCTTTCCTTGTTAAAATTAGGCATAACCTCAGATTAAAATTTTTCAGATTAATTAAATGGACAAACCAATGAGAAAGAATTAGGATCAAGTAAAGAAAGCCAACCCTGAATACTCTTTGGACGGACTGATGCGGCAGCTGAAACTCCAGTATTTTGTTCATCTGATGTGAACAGCTGACTGTTTGGAAAAGTCCCTGATGCTGGGAAAGATTGAGCGCAGAAGGAGAAGAAGGTGTCAGAGGATAAGATGGCTGGATGGCATCACCAATACAATGGACATGAACTTGGGCAAACTTCGAGAGATGGTGAGGGACAGAGAGACCTGGCATGCTGCAGTCTATGGGGTTACAAAGAGTCAGACATGACTGGTGACTGGACAACAACAACAAAGAATGCCAATAAAACAACCTTTACTTTCTTGTGCAGGAGAGAAAAGAAAAATAATACCATTTATAAATTTAACTTTTGTTCATTTTTCTTACAATAAAATCAAGTGAATGTACCACTTTTTGGAGGTAACTAAATGACATACGTCTACCTAATTTGAGAGATATTTTATTTTCTGGAAAACAATTTAGATGTAAGAAAAATTGACTCAATTATATGTAAAAAGTTATAATGGAAGCACACTGAACTGAAAGAGACCCTAGACCTTAGTTATTGCAGTCATTGGTTATTTTACAAATAGGGACTCAAGGCTCAAGCTCAGTGTGATGCCAAAGGTCAACCAGTTAGAATGAAGCTGGGATAGAAGGTGCATGCATTGGTGAGAGTCAGGTTCCAATTTTAGAGCAAAGAGCGTTCAATCCCAGCTCTGCTACTTGTAACCTTCTAACTTTCAGTAAGTTACTTAAACTCTCTGAGTCTCCATTATATTATCTGCAAACTGGGGATGACTACTGAGCATTCAAGGTTTTGTAGTGATTAAATGAAATACCCAGTATAAAGTCCCAGGTCCCTAGTAGTGGCTTAATAAATGATAACCATCATATTCCACTGGATAATTATGTATTGAGAAATAATATATGTAAGGTCTACATCAAGGAATGGGGATGCGAAGATAAATAAGACAAACTCCTCATCCTAGATATGTTCATAGGAAACAGATCCATGAAGAGATGATTGGTAATATATGTAGTCTGTAATAAGGGTTAAAACTGAGATATTCTTTAAGTGCTATGAGAATATACGAGATGGAACCTTTAGAACTATACGATCCAATCCAGTATCTATTAGCTGTATGTAGCTATTAAGTACTTGAAATGTGGCTAATTCAAACTGAGATGTGCTAGGAATGTAAAATACAGGATTTTGAAGACATAATACCCCCCATCCCACACACACACACAAAAAGCCAAATATCTGATAAGTAACTTTCTAGGCAGAGTTCATGTTGAAATGAAATATTTAGATAATAAAGGCCAAATCCTGTCTCTCAACCATTCTAAGTCTGGTAAAGAAGACAGGCAAACAATTGATATAATGCAATATTAGAAGAGCGATATGAGATGTATACACATGGGGGAAAGCTGTGGGCCTGTGTCATGTGTGATATGACATTTGAGCTCGCTCTGCAGGCTGTGTAATTCCCCGGATGAAGGAGGGAGGGAGAGCCCTCCAGCTGGCCAAACAGAAAAGGTGGGAGTAAAGACATGGAAAGAACAAGCAGTTGTTTCTTCTACCAGTTTTCTCAGATGTCCTTGAACCTACTGTGAAGAATGAAGTGCTGTTTGCAAGTCCCATAGTTTAGTGATTCAAGCAATATTTATTCAGCATCAAATAATATAGTAGCTACTATTTATTGAGTTCTTATAATGTGCCAGACCCAAAGTGCTTTTCATTTAATCCTCAAAGTAATTCAATGAGCTAGAAAACATCCCATTTATAGGTGAGGAAACTGAAGATTACAAAGATTAGTCACTTGCCCAAGATCATGACATTAAAAAAAAAAGGCAGAGCTGGAATTACTGTTCTGCCTAATAGCAAATTCATGAGAATACAGCCTCCCTGCCTTGTCTATACCTCCCAGCAGGCCTTGAGCAGGAAAAAAGCAGAAAGGTCACAGTATAGCCAGAGGGGGCAACTCCAACTGTGGTCACCTGGGATCTGACAGCCAGTGTTCATCCTACAAATCGCTCTATGTAAAGCACATTTTGAAAAAGCGGAGGACCCAATGGAGAACTTTCCGTGGAGATGCTTAGAGTTGCCAGAAATGGTCCTGGAGGGTAGAACTCCAAAGAGCGGCCAAGAGAAGCAGCTTGTGGCTGCCCTCACCCAGAGCATCTCTGTTTCTGGAAGCTACTGTGAGCAGAGACGGCTGCTGAGGCCGCTGCTAATAGCAGGGCAGGCTGGGGAGATATTGTAATCAAAGGTTTACTGACTTCTGCCATCTCGAGAGAAAACTCTCTTGACATCAACGCGAAGAACTGACTCCACTGATCTTTTAGTAGTCTGCTTCCTAAAGATATGGAACAAAGTTCCCTACCTGTGAGTCTGGTGAGACTGGTCCCCAGAACTTCTGAGTGGGGGTTTCTTAGACCAATAATATGGAAAAATAGAAGAGTATTGTGTCAGAGAAGGGGCAAGATAGACTAAGAGCCAACTAGGAAAATACAGGGTTACACGTTTGTGGCATATAAGGGAATCATCTATCTATAGGATTAACCCAAATAAATAAAGTTTTACTCCAATGACAGTTATCACTTTTAAATATATATGACTTGTATATATATTTGATTCATATTTATACAAATATATATGGAATTTGGGATTTCCCTGGTACCAGATAATGACCAAAAAGATTTGAGTCACATTGGGAATAAGATTCTTTTTTTTAAATTTTATTGAAGTATAGTTGATTTGATTAACAATGTAGTGGTAATTTTTGCTCAACAGCAAAGTGATTCAGTTACACATATGTCTACATTCTTTTTCATATTCTTTTCCATTATGGTTTATCATAGGATATCAATTATAGTTCCCTGTGGTATACAGTAGGACCTTATCATTTATCCATTCAATATATAATAGTTTGCATCTGCTAACACCAAACTCCCAATCCTTCCCTCTCCCATCCCCTTTCCCCTTTGGCAACCACAAGTCTTTTCCCTATGTCCATGAGTCTGTTGCAATTTCATAAAAGTTCATTTGTCTCATATGTTAGATTCCACATATAAGTGAAATCATATGGTAGTCATCTTTCTCTTTCTGACTTACTTCACTTAGTATGATAATCTTTAGGTCTATCCATGTTGCTGCAAATGGCATTATTTCATTCTTTTTTATGGCTGAGTAGTATTCCTTTGTATGTGTGTGTACATGCATATATATATACACACACCACATTTTCTTTATCCAATCAACTATCAATGGACATTTAGGTTGTTTCCATGTTTTGGCTATTGTAAATAGTGCCACTATAAACATTGGGGTGCATATATCTTTTCAAATTATAGTTTTGTCCAATTATAGATATATCCCCAGGAGTGGGATTGCTGGATCATATGGAAATTCTATTTTTAATTTTTTGAGACACCACCATACTGTTTTCCACCATGGCTGCACCGATTTACATTCCCACCAACAGTGTAGGAGGGTTCCCCTTTTTCCACACCCTCTCTAGCATTTATTATTTGTAGACTTTTTATAATTTTATCTATTTAGTTATTTTTGGCTATGCTGGATCTTCATTGCTGTGCAGGTTTTTCTGTAGTTGAGTTGAGCGGGGGGAGCTCCTGTCTAGCTGTGGTGCGTGGGCTTCTCATTGTGGTGGCTTCTCTTGTTGTGGAGCACAGGTTCAAGGTGAGCAGGCTTCAGTAGTTGTGACACGTGGACTCAGTAGTTGCAGCTCCCAGGCTCTAGAGCACAAACTCAATTCTTGTGGCCCACAGGCTTAGCTGCTCCACGGTGTGTGGGATCCTCCCAGATCAGGGATCAAACCCGTGTCTCCTGCATTGGCAGGCAGACTCTTCACCACTGAACCACAAGGGAAGCCCTATTTGTAGACTTTTGCATGATGGTGGGGGAATCAGATTCCTGAACAGAAGTTTAGTACATTTGACTATACTTGTGCCTAGGCTGTATAGAGAGTCTGAGAACCCAAGTCTCAAAGAAGACTGTCTGGCCTGTTTCAGAATTTTCCATCCTATAGCCATTTGACCATTAATGATGACTCCTCACTTCACTGCGAGCAGAAATTTTGGTCTGTTGTGTTCTCCATGGAATCTCCAGTGCCCTGTATATGCCTATCACGTTGTCATTACTCAAACAAAATCTGTTGAACTAAACTAAACTGAATAGTATCATCAGAATCATTCTTGTCAAATATTTATTAAGTATCCTATATAGTATGGTGCACTTGATATTGGGAAATTCAGAATCAGTGTAAAAGAATTCCAACAGACATTTACCCAGAACCTACAAATAACTCTTACAACTAAAGAAAGAGACAATTCAATTAAGACATGGGCAAAAGATTTGAATAGAAATTTTATCAAAGCAAATATACAAACAGATACTAAACATATGAAAAAAAGCTCCCTATTATTAGTCATTAGGGAAGTGCAAGTTCAGCCCCCAATGAAATACCATTTCCTACTTCTACAATGGCTAGAATGGTTGTATTCAATACAGTAGACACTAACAAGTGTGAAGAAACAGGACCTCTCATACATTGCTGGTAGGATGTAAAGTAATACTGCCATTTTGGAAAATAGTTTTGTAGTCTCTTAAAAGGTTAAGCACAGGGCTTCCCTGGTGGTTCAATGGTAAAGAAACCACCTGCCACTGTGAGAGACATGGGTTCGGTCCCTGATCTGGGAAGATCCCACATCCTGCAGAGCAGCTGAGCCCTTGTACTACAACTGTTAATACTAAGCCTGTGCTCTAGAGCTCTGGAACTGCAACTACTGAAGCCAATGTGCCCAAGAGCCCATGCTCCACAATGACAGAAGCCACCTCAATGAGAAGCCCGAGCGCCACAACTAGAGAGTAGCCCCTGCTCGCCACAACTACAGAAAAGTCTGCACAGTGATGAAGACCACACAGCCAAAAATACATAAATCAAATTATTTTCTGAAAAGGTTAAGCATAAATTTACCATACACCCCAATAGTTCTACTTCTAAGTATCTACACAAAAGGAGTGAATATATATGTCCACACAAAGACTTGCATACTGTGAGGGTTGTAACATGAACTCCATGCAGAGTTGAATCCACTGATGATTCTCTAAGTTCAGGAGTTTTTCCAAGGTCATAGAGTTAGTCAAGAGCAGAGGTAATATTTTACCCTTGTCTGGTTCTTCTGTGGCTAAGTTGCTTCAGTCATGTCTGACTCTTTGAGACCCCATGGACAGTAGCCCGCCAGTCTCCTCTGTCTATGGGATTCTGTAGGCAAGAATACTGGGGTGGGCTGCAATTTCCTTCTCCATGTCTGGTTTTAGTGAGTGTTTTTTCCCTCATTGTATCACACTGTTCCCCAGATATATACAGATTTTTTTTTTAGATAAGCCTTTCTTGGTGTTATTAAAAGTTAAACATTCAAAATTCATGGTAAGATGGACAAGAGATAAAATTCTATCTAAGTTTGTTCTTTTACTCCATAAAGTTCTGTAATAAGACAGCTTTGGTAACCTCTCAGTATTTCTTTCTTTTCTTATCCACAAAATGGATATATTAATAGCAGCTAATTCCAAAATTATCTGAAAAATTAATGACAGAGGATGAGATGGTTGGATGTCACCACCGACTCAATGGACATGAGTTTGAGCAAACTCTGGGAGGTAGTAAAGGACAGGGAAGCCTGGCATGCTACAGTCCGTGCGAGCGTCCTAAGTTACTTCTGTCATGCCCGATTCTTTGCGACCCTATGTACCATAGCCCACCAGGCTTCTCTATCCATGGGATTCTCCAGGCATGAATACTGGAGTGAGTTGCACCATGCCCTCCTCCAGGAGATCTTCCCGAGCCAGGGATCGAACATGCATCTCCTACATCTCCTGCATTGGCAGGTGGGTTCTTTACCCCTAGCACCATCTGCTGTGGTCCACAGGGTCGCAAAGAGTTGGATACTTAGTGACTGAACAACAACAAAATGAATGACGTAAAATAAGATTAAGTGTATAGCACAGTGCCTCACACGTGGAAATGTTCAATAACGCTTATCTGTCATTTTAAATGTTGTTTATAAGCCTTATTATTTTCAATTATTCCTCAGTGGACATTGAGGAGAGGAAAACAAGTGTCAGCTAATATACGAGGAATCTTCTCAAGAAGATTTAGCTTTAGGAATCGTGGAAAAGTCATAACAGAGCCTTGATGATGTCATATTGGATAGAGGGTAACTGCAAACATGCTGAATATACTTGGGTTGAGAATGTACTCTTGAATAATTTGAGATTATGTCATATTTATCAGTGTAATGGGGCCACAAAAATGATTTACTTTCCAGCCTTGCTAAAATTTGTCTTCTTAAGCAATATAAAGCAGTTAAGCAACAGTAATTACCATCCTAGTTCTCTCAAGTGGATTTTACAGGAAGTGAACCAGTAAGAAATACACTCTCAATTTTGATTGAAGAGTCATGGTGACAACCCTGCCCTGGGGGGAGGGTTGACAACCCAACCCTGTCCTCTGGATGACAGGACAAGGGGGCGGGGTTAAAAGAGGGGGACTGTTCCCAGAGAGCTCAGCCCCTTTAGGAGGCTAAGACTGCTCTGAATATGACCTGTGGGCCCACCTGAGGCAGGCGACCCAGATGACAGCCCAGAGTCATCCCCTTTATGCTCATCACCAGCTACATCCACCCAGAAAGGGAAAGAACAAACCAGAATAGCACTGTACCTTGGGATCAGCTCAGGGAGAAGGGAAGTATGCTAGTTCACTAAGGCTATCATAACGAAACTCCACAGACTCCATGGCTTCAGCTATAGGAATTTATTTTCACAGTTCTGGAGGCTGGAAATCCCATATCTAGGCACTGTCAGAGTTGGTTTTTTCTGAGCCCTGTCTCCTTGGCCTGCAAGTGGTTGACCTCTTGCTGCCTTTTCACAGTGTCGTCCCCCTAGGGGGTGTGCATCCCTGATGCATCTCTCTGTGTGTCCTAATCTTTTTCTTCTTTTAAAGAAACCAGTCAGATTGGATCAAGACCCACTTTAATAGCCCCATTTGAACTGAATCACTTCTCAAAAGGCCCTATCTCCAACTATAGTCACATTGGGAAGTGGTACTCCTGTGCCAAAATAGCAAATCTATAAAATAGTTTTGCATTCTTAATGAATTTAGTCAGGCATAGCCATTGGAAATTTGGTTTTTATGTTGAGAGGGAACCCAGAGGGATCATGATTTCTGTCTGACCAGTAGATGATGCTGTACTCTCCATTTGGTAGAATAGGTGGTGGCCAAAGGGTTAATTCTCCCCTAGAGTCACGTAAGAAATTTAAGAAAGATGTCATAAAATATATTTTCTGTGAATCAATATCATTTCTGAAGGAAATTACCTTAATAGAAATGTGTGATATGTTCTCAGAGTCACCAGAGAAAAACAATTGATAGAGGGGGGGAATATATATATATATATAAATATATAAATCTTTAAACCTGAAATTGCCCCCAGCAGGACTGGAGGGAAGTGATGATATTTTAGGCCAAAGGCCCCAAGCCAATTGTACTTAAATGATGCACTTGAGGCTTTTTTTTTGAAAAGCTGAGTGCCATCATTGGTCATTCTCTAGTTGAATGGACAAGGTGCCCCAAGGCATCTCCCAGACACTTTTTCATTTATACTTTAAAGATAAAAGGCAGCAGCTTCCTCTAACACATTAGATCAAACAGAGAACGAGGACAACAACAAGACTGCATTCATCTCCTTCTGTGCTAGGCGACTGGCTCCACTCACTCCATCAGCTCCCTGCTCCAGCAAAGCCCCCACCTCCCCTAGTAATAATAATAGTCATCATCATCATAAAAGAGCTAGTGTTCCTTGGAAGCTTACTATGCATCAGGCATTGTTTTAGGCACCTTATGCATATTGTTGAATCATCCTAATAAGCCTAGGTATCCAGATACCAGAAATAACATCATCCCATTTTGCAGAGGGGAAAAAAGGCGAACAAACAAGTGAAGTGCCTTGAACAAGATCATAAAACTTGTGACAGCTGGGAGCTGGACCCAGCCATCATGGCTGTGGCATCCGGTCCTGTTCCTGCTGCTCTACACGGCCCTGTCAACGCCCTTTGTTACCTACCAGGACATCAGCCCCAAGTTACAGATCTCAACCTCACCTCCTCCCACTTCTGCCCTCCTTCATAGCAAAAAGATTCTCCAGGCAGCTTCTTTGTAGGCTTTGTTTTAAAATAGTATACTTGGATGTTAGTCAGATCCATTGAAAACACATAAGTGGGCTACATCTTCCCTCTTTGTGATGCTTGTGTACTTGTCTTCCCCCAGGGGATTTTAAGAACGTGGATCCATTTTAAGAATGTGGATCCATTCAACAAAGTCGGCAATTGTATACGAAAGGAGCCTACTTGGACTGGCTTCTCTTTCTGGGTTTACACAACTCTAGTTGCCAGGCCCTGTGCTAGGCACTTGGTGAAGAAGGATCCTTGAAGGGACAATTAAGCATACTGGTCTGCAAAGAGCCAACCTTCTCATTACAGTATTTTCTCAGCACTGGCTGCACACGAGAATCACCTGGGGGGAGTTCCGCATAAATATCAGTGCCCTTGCCCCACCCTAGACTTTTTGAATCAGAATCTCTGGGGGTGAGGCCCGGACAATGGTAGTTTTTCTGGAGCTCACCAAGTGGCCAAATAAGCAGCCCAGGCTTGCCTGTCCCTGCAGAGAGACGCACATGTAAATGAGTAATTAGAAGACCCTGAGGTTAAGATAAGAGCAGAGTGTTATAAATAGCATGAAGACAGAGCCACTGCTTCTGACCAGAGACCCTGCCGAGGACTTCACAGAGGAGGAGACGCTGACCTGGTCTAATTGGAGGAGAAAATGCTCACACGGTAGAAGGGAATGGGGCCTGGATATTCCAGGCAGATTGAAGAGCAGGCATAAAGATAGAGTTATAGAAAAGGAAGATGCATTTTGAAAAGAAATAGGGTTCCCCCTGGCTAAACAGTAGGTGGGTGTCAACGGGGTAGAAGCCTAATCATTAATGGCCTTGGGTGCCCTGCTGGGTGCTGCACTTTAATCCTGCAAGTAAGGTTCCTGGCTGTGTCTACTTCCCTTAGGTCATGTGAAAGAGGACTCAATATTTTTCTATAGGAATTTTATTATAAAAATTTAGGGAGAAAAAAACAGAACTAAAACCAGAGAAGATCAAAAGCAGAGAGACTAAATAAATTTTGCAATAATTAACATATGGAACGCACCTTTGTCATCCCTAAAGAATGCTCAAGTAAAAAGCCCTTATCAAACAATGATCATCTTCCCTTCTTTCCTGTGTCTCTGAGTTCTTGTTACTTCCAGAAGCAAAAAGAAATTTCTTCATCTGCTTTAAATTCTCGTGTGAAGGAGGAGATAATGTCAGAGGCTCCTATTTGGGAAATATGGAATGTGCCTAAAACTCATATTTATCAAGGACAGAAGACAGCCAAAGCTTTCCATCTGGACATGGGACTCCCATTCTTCCCTGTACCCCAAATGCTTTAATAAATCTCTTCATGGAAATGTGGGCCCTGCGAAATTATAATTCTTAGAATTTAACAGTATGATTCTTTTGTGCCAGCAGTAGTGGCAATAAGCTATAGTAAGGATAGTCATTCACTGCTTGTATGACTTACTGCAAGCCATTTCACCTCTCTGAGCCTCGTTTTTCTCAGTTGCATCTTGAGAGGTTATGGTTAGTTCCTACCAACTCAGATTCTGTGACTTCTATGGATTCTAAATTTTTTCCAGCCTAAAGCTTGGTGATCAAAATCACTTCTGATGCTAACTCACTGTGATTCCTCTGACAGCCCATGAAAGCTATTTTACACCTTGGCGCCCCCCTCCCCAGAGAAATCAGCTTAAAATGTTTTTCTTTGACAAAAATGTGGGCTTAGTTCTTAAAAATGCTGTCAGGTTGCATGCAGTTTGATGGAGCTGCTTAAGAAATCTGTCAACAGCATCCTGGGTTAAATTGTTGAGCAAGCAAACCGATCCTGTACTAATGTAGTTGAATATTTTCTGACAGCCTGCGATAGCTTCTTTAGCTCTTTATGTTCTGTCAACTAGTAGAGATAGCTTCTTAAAGAGGGGTGAGTCTTTATGCATTAAAGAATGTCAAATGTAGTTCCATCACTTACATTTCAGGGGCATTTTATGCAAGGCTGCCCTAGGTCTCTGTTGTAATGCTAGCCCCTAGAAAAGTTCTGCTAGCCCCTGCTCCAAAGAAAACTATTTTGTTTCTTCTTAGAAGATGAAGGTTCATTCTTGTCTGAGTATTTGAATTTCATCAAGAAGGTGAAAAGCCTTTGCTTTGGATACACAAAATTAAAACAAATTACTCAGTACTTTTTTGGGATGTCTTAGTCTCTTACCAAACAAACTGTGGAAAATTCCCAAAGAGATGGGAATACCAGACCACCTGACCTGCCTCCTGAGAAATATGTATGCAGGTCAAGAAGCAACAGTTAGAACTGGACATGGACCAACAGACTGGTTCCAAATAGGGAAAGGAGTACATCAAGGCTGTATATTGTCACTCTGCTTATTTAACTTATATGCAGAGTACATCATGAGAAATGCCGGGCTGGATGAAGCACAAGCTTGGAATCAAGAATGCCGGGAGAAATATCAATAACCTCAGATATGCAGATGACACAACCCTTATGGCAGAAAGTGAAGAAGAACTAAAGAGCCTCTTGATGAAAGTGAAAGAGGAGAATGAAAAAGTGGGCTTAAAACTCAACATTCAAAAAACTAAGATCATGGCATCCGGTCCCATCACTTCATGGCAAATAGATGGGGAAACAATAGAAACAGTGACAGACTTTATTTTGGGGGGCTCCAAAATCACTGCAGATGGTGACTGTAGCCATGAAATTAAAAGACACTTGCTCCTTGGAAGAAAAGCTATGACCAACCTAGACAGCATATTGAAAAGCAGAGACATTACTTTGCCAACAAAGGTCCGTCTAATCAAAGTTATGGTTTTTCCAGTCGTCATGTATGGATGTGAGAGTTGGACTATAAAGAAAGCTGAGCACTGAAGAATTGATGCTTTTGTACTGTGGTGTTGGAGAAGACTCTTGGGAGTCCCTTGGACTGCAAGAAGATCCAACCAATCCATCCTAAAGGAAATAAATTCCAATACTTTGGCCACCTGATGGGAAGAACTGACTCATTAGAAAAGACCCTGAGGAAAGATTGAAGGCGGGAGGAGAAGGGGACAACAGAGGATGAGATGGCTGGATGGCATCACTGGCTCAATGGACATGAGTTTGAGTAAACTCTGGGAGTTGGTAATGGACAGGGAAGCCTGGCATGCCGCAGTCCATGGGGTCGCAAAGAGTCAGACACGACTGAGCAACTCAACTGAACTGAACTGAGTCTCTTACCATCTCAGACCTTCATAACCTACCTCTTCCATTCCAAGAACCATCCCAACTGTTTCCATTACCAGTTTAGAATGGAGGCCCAAACACAGATGGCTACTGGTCATACTCTGTACTTTGTAGGTATGTATACTTTGCATGTGTGCGTGCTAAGTTGCTTCAGTCATGTCTGGCTCTTTGTGACCCTATGGACTGTAACCCACCAGTCTCCTCTGTCCATGGGGTTCTCCAGGGAAGAATACTGGAGTGAGTTGCTATGCCCTCCTCTAGGGGATCTTTCCAACCCAGGGATCGAACCCGTGTCTCTTGTCTCCTGCATTGGCAGACGGGTTCTTAACCACTAGCACCATCTGGGAAGCCCATATGTATACTCTACCCACACACTGTAAGTGTGAGACATACCGTTCAGCTGTTACTGCTGCCAGAGTGTGACGTCATTACATTATTAAGTGTTATGATGACGATCATGTAAATGTTCCAGTTCCCTGTTTCTCAAAGCACAGTCTGTGGACCAGCAGTGTTAGTATCACCCAGAACCTTGTGAGAAATAATCTAAAGCTTCACCCTAGATGCGCCAAATCAGAATCTGCATTTTAACAAGATATCCAGGTGATTTGTAAGCCCATTAAAGTTTGAGAAGCACTGGCTTAGAGTATAGACTTTGGAGTCAGACAAGCTGTGTGACTAGGCAGTGAAAATAAAATGTGACATTTACTAAGGGCTTAGTGGCGCCATAACTGTGCCCAAGTCATCCTAATTAAATAACACCTCTGAGCCCCTGTTCTTTTTTCTATAGGAAAAAAAAACAAAGGTAAATATACTTAATTCATCCAGCAAATAGCACCACCAAACTGCTCCATCCTAAACCCAGATGTCATCCTCAATCCCTCCTTTTCCCCTGCCTTCATCCAGTCCTGACTGCCCAGCTTTCAAAATCTCTGGAATTCTATCTACTTTTCCCTCTCTGCACAGCCAACAGCTTAATCTTAATCATCATTTCCCTTGCCTGTACCACTGCAGTAGCCTCTTGATTGGTGTCCATCAACCATCCATCTCAACTCATTCCATTCCTCACATAACATTAAAATACATATGATTTTAAAACTCAACCATAAAATGCCATAGAGACAACCTATGACCAAAGCTCATCTGTAAGATGTAATAATTTCCAAGGGTAAGCAAAGCAACCTGGGGGTGACCTCAGATAGGCATATTTGATGTGGTTCTCATGGATTCTAGGGAAAGGAAGGCCAAAATGGAAGAATTTTGGCCTTCCTTTCCCTCCTCCCTCTTTCCATCCACCTCACCTCCTTTCTAAAACTCTTATGCTATGAGAGTGGACATACATGCAGCAGTCTAGCTTTGAGATCAAGCACTTGCCTCCCTTGGGCTGATTTTTTACTGTCTAGTTTGCCTTCTGAGTATAATTTAGGTTCCCATGAAAATTCTCCTAAAGAAAAAAATACACTGATAAGCATCTTGTCTACCTATCAGTCTTGCTTCTTAGCATGTTAATAAATTTGCTTTGTTTTATTCATCTGTCCTTCACATGAAAGTATTAGTCACTCAGTCATGTCTGACTCTTTGTGACCTCATGGACTATAGCCCCAAGCTCCTCTGTCCATGGAATTCTCCAGGCAAGAATACTGGCGTGTGTAGCCATTCCCTATCTTTCTGACCCAGAGATCAAACCTGAGTCTCCCATGAGGTCATCCACCGCCCAACCAACTAATTCTGAGTAAACTGACTAAATCACATTCTTGATACCTATATTGATTTGGTTGCAAAACAAACCATCCAAATACATAGTGGCTTTAGGCACAACTATTTATTGAGCTCGTGATTCTGTAGGTCATCAGGTTAGATTGAGCTAAACTGGCTGGTTCTGCTGATTTGAGCTCCCCTGCTTGACCTTGGTTGGGACTCACACACGTAGTTATAATCAGCTGCCAGCCTGACTGGAGGCTGGCTGACTGCCCGTTCTCCTCCACATGGTGTCTAATCCTCTAGTAGGCTTTCCTGGGCTTGATGGCAAGATTTCAAGAGCACCAAAAGGAAAATGTGCAGGTGCTTTTCAAGTTTCTGCTGTTACATATGCTCTTGTCCCACTGGCCAAAGCAAGTCACAAGGCTAAGCCCAGAGTCAATGTAGGAGGGAACTACTAAAGGATGTGGATATTGGAAGCCATGAACAAATTGAACCATCCTTGCAAGCAATTCACCAAGCATCTGAAGTGGATAGCCAGGACATAGTGAGGACATCAAGGAACCACCAATCATTAAAGCCAGGCAGCTTCAGACGTTATTGAGTCATTGTCTGTTTTAAGTATATCCAATAACTGCAATATTCTATACCATTTTCTTAAAGTAAGGTCAACCTACATGTGTGAGATGAATTCAAACAAAAAAACCCTTAATCCATGGGAGGAACTGCCACCACTCTCTTCTTTCTATTTGGGTGTCATCAGTGTGAACACAAAGTGTTAATGTCATGGCTCATATCCATGCTGTATTGTCAAGAATGGAAGCAGGCAATGAGAAGCCAATTCTCCCCCTGGACATATAAGGAATCACAAATTTCAACATCCACAGCAGATGTCAGATTTTTCTGGCCTTTCCTGAAATTTGACGTTCTATGTTATACTACTAGAACAAAAAGAGTGAAAAAATGTGTTTCCAAATACAACTGGTGAAAAGAACTCCTCATACTAACAAAACTAAATTAAAAACTGTCTAAAGTGGTTAGGTCAGAACTCTAGGGCAGATTTCAAAAAGACAAACTCAATTAAACTGAGGTTACCTTCTGAAACATTCTGGAATATTCTGTGGATATTGTGTGCCTGTAGGGGTGCCTGGTGAGCTAATTTCCCCAGAGTTCTAAATAGGAAGTAAGATATGAGCCCACTCTTTTTGGCATCACCCATCAAACTATGTGGAACTATTTTCCTAATGCATCTTCACCTCTTGAGATTTCAGCCATCAGCACGAGAAGAAGAAAGGACATTAATGTTTGATCTCTTAAACCTCTTTCTCTTTCTTTGGCTCTTTCTCCCAGAACCTTAAGAACTTCCTTTCCCAGTGGAATAGAAGCATCTCTTCTTCATTTCCTCCTTCCTTGTGTATGATCTTTGATTTCTCCCATTCTCTTCCTAGTCATAAACCTTATGACTCACAAGATAGTGGAAAGGGAGTAACACCTAAAAGGAAATAAAAAAACATATTGAGTTATTATTTTCAAAATACCATCGCCATCTACTTGTTTTCAAAATTATATTTTTGTTGCAGCAGAAGTAGAAATATTGTCCAAGTACAACATAAAAGAAATAGTGTCTGTGTAAGAGCAAGAATATCCCAAACCTTGGCATAAAGATAAGCCAGAAAGGGATTTGTGTTGGTTACAATATCAGTCTTACATTTCCCTTGTCCTCTCTCCTTTTTGTCTATTAACCTCCCAGATATAGTGGTAAGAAGATGGTTGTGGTTAAGAAACATGGTTTAGAATCTTAATTCTTCTACTTGGTAATTGTACGATATGGACCAAATTCACATTTCCCTTGAGCCTCAGTTCAGTTGCTCAGTCATGTCCGACTCTGTGACCCCATGGACTGCAGCCCGCCAAGGCTCCCTGTCCATCACCAACTCCCAGAATTTACTCAAACTCATGTCCATTGAGCTGGTGATGCCATCCAACCATCTCATCCTCTGTCGTCCCCTTCTCCTCCTGTCTTCAATCTTTCCCAGCATCGGGGTCTTTTCCAATGAGTCAGTTCTTCCCATCAGGTGGCCAAAGTATTGTAGTTTCAGCTTCAACATCAGTCCTTCCAGTGAATATTCAGGACTGATTTCCTTTACGATGGACTGGGTGGATCTCCTTGTCCAAGGGACTCTCAAGAGTCTTCTCCAACACCACAGTTCAAAAGCATCAATTCTTTGGTGCTCAGCTTTCTTTATAGTCCAACACTCACATCCATACATGACGACTGGAAAAACCATAACTTTGATTAGATGGACCTTTGTTGGTAAAGTAATGTCACTGCTTTTCAATATGCTGTCTAGGTTGGTTATAGCTTTTCTTCCAAGGAGCAAGCGTCTTTTAATTTCATAGACTCAGTCATCATCTGCAGTGATTTTGGAGCCCCCCAAAATAAAGTCTGTCACTGTTTCCATTGTTTCCCCATCTATTTGCCATGAAGTGATAGGACCGGATGCCATGATCTTAGTTTTTTGAATGTTGAGTTTTAAGTCAACTTTTTCACTCTTATCAAGAGACCCTTGAGCCTCAGCTTCCCTTTTTGTGATATTGGGATAAAAATGCCTTTCCTCACAGCATTGTGATGAGAATCAAATAAGATATATAAGCAGACACTCAGTTCAGTACCTGACCTATAGTGGATGCTTGGTAAATGATAATATTATCATACCCTCAGTTAATAGATTTTTCTACTCAAAGCTTTAACATCCAATATCCCAATCCATCTCATCCCATGACGCACCCTCTAGCCTGCAGGTGTTACCAGCTTGTGTTATCAACTGCACACTTTTAATAGCTCAGCCTTTCTCTCTGCAAAGGTTTCCCAGTAGATCTGCACTCAAATTCTCCCCAAGGCTGGGGCAGGTAGGAGGGGAGGAAAGGCAATTTCTCACCACCTGCCTGCAGTGTGGATGCCATTGTGTTTGCATAATGTCTTTATGCAATGCCTCAAGTCCAAATAGCTCATGAAGCACTTTATAAACTTCACTGACTCGACAAAGCATGTTACAAAGAGAAAAGTACTAGGCCCACCACTGGGATGGTTCCCCTCCAGGGTACAGTGACGATGTTGCAAAACCTGGCACAGTAGCTCTTCCCAGCAATTAGGAAGGCAAGTAAGGAGTAATGCTCTGACTTCACCTGAGGGCACAGGGGAGTTGGACTCTTAAGAGGAAATGACCCAAGCTGGAAGTGTAATAAGAAAAGA
Source organism: Muntiacus reevesi (assembly GCF_963930625.1). Lineage (NCBI taxonomy): Eukaryota > Metazoa > Chordata > Mammalia > Artiodactyla > Cervidae > Muntiacus > Muntiacus reevesi. The sequence goes on along the minus strand of NC_089271.1, from coordinate 12,024,452 downwards.
GAGATGCCTGGATTTCATAACCATGGGTAGCCAAGAAATTAGATTTGTGATGCACATAGAGATTTAATTTGTTTTATTAAAGCCAGCATAATGCTCAGAAAATAATAGATCCAGGCTTCTCACAGCATGGCTGGAGAGGACCACACTGGAATCATTTGAAGTGTGTTTAAATATGCAGGTTCCTGGGCTCACCCCACCTCTCTGGCTGATCCAGGGGATCTAGACTGAGGTCTGGGAGTCTGTATTTTAAAAGCAACCTCCAAAAAAATAAAAAATAAAAGCAACCTCCAGTGGTCATTTTGTCCCAGGAGGTTTGTCTTTTGTTTCATTTCCACCTCCTTATACAGTTCTCTAGGAAATGGTGGAGAAGCAGCAGAAGAACAAGAAAATCCCAGAGGGACCAAGTAGCAACACTAAGGCACTCAGCTTCATATGGGCCATGAAGATAAAGAAAACCTCTCCCTGCCCACGCTCCATCCTCAAGAGAAAGCAAATATTTAAAAGTATAGCCTTATGCCTTTTCACAAGCAAAAGACTCCCATGAACTCCTACATAAGTATCTCTGTTAGTCCCTTTCCAAATCTGTATTTTTAAGTCTCATAAAGACTTCTTTTTTAATGAAGTATCTTAGATTTACAATATTGTGCTGGTTTCAAGTGATTCAGTTCTATATATATGTATATGTGTACATACACACACACATATATTCTTGTTCAGATTCTCTTCCATCATAGATTATTGCAAGATTTTGAATATAGTTCCTTGTGCTATACAGTAGGTCCTTGTTGTTTATCTATTTTATATACAGTAGTATGTAGATATTAATCCCAAACTCCTGATTTATCACTTCCTTTATAAAGACTTCTTAACTCAGCTAATTATACCTTAATTTCCTTTAAGGCAATGGTTCTTGATATTTTTCAAGTCCAAGACTGCTTGAGACTCGTGAGAACTATGAATCCTCTCCTCACAAAATATTCGCACACACAATATTCAGGAGATAGCTCAGAATCCTAGGACTTTAACTCTGGTCCCCACACTAGTAGTATCAACCTCACCTGGGAGCTTGCTAGGAATGTACATGCCATGTGTGACAAAATGGATGACTCTTGAGGGTATTATGCTAAGTGAAATAAGGCAGACAGAGAAAGACAAATACTCTATGATCTCACTTATATGTGGAATCTAAAAAAAAACAAAAAAAAACAAAAAAAACCCCTTATAGAAACAGAACAGATTAGTGGTTGCCAGGGGTGGCAGGTAGGGGTAAGGTAATGGGTGAAGGTAGTCAAAGGGTACAAACTTCCAGTTATAAGATGAATAAGTTCTGTAATAAGTAAAGTATGATTTTGTTGTTCAGTCTCTCAGTCATGTCCGACTCTTTGCAACCCCATGAACTGCAGAACGCCAGGCTTGCCTGTCCTTCACTGTCTCCCAGAGTTTGCTCAGACTCATGTCCATTGAGTTGGTGATGCCATCCAACCATCTCATCCTCTGTCGCCCCTTTCTCCCGCCTTCAAAGCTTGGTGACTATAGTTAATAAAGCTGTGTTTCATATTTGAAAGTTGCTAAGAGAGTAGATTTTAAAAGTTTTCACCACACACACACAAGTTTGTAACTGTAAGGTGATGGATGTGTTAACTAATCTTATTGTGGTAACCATGTTGCAATGTATACAAATATAAAATCACTACCTGCACATCTTGGGCTTCCCTGGTAGCTCAGTCAGTAAAGAATCCACCTGCAATGCAGGAGACCCAAGTTCAATCCCTGGGTTGGGAAGATCCCCTGGAGAAGGAAATAGCAACTCACTCCACTTTCTTGCTTGGGAAATCCCATTGACAGAGGAGCCTGGCGGGCTACAATCCATAAGGTCACAAGAGTCGGACACAAGTTAGAGACTAAACTACCATGACCATTTGCACATCTTTAACTTACAAATATTACATGTCAATTATTCCTCAATAAAGCCAGGGGGAAAAGGAATGTAGATACTTGACAAAATTCAACATCCTTTCAATGGTTAAAAACTTACAACAAATTGAGTATAGAAGGAATGTACCTCAATGGGATAAAGGCCATATATGACAAACCCATAGCTAACATCATACTCAAGGGGTAAAGGTTGAAAGCTTTCCACTAAGATCAAGAACAAGACGTGCCCACTCTTAACAATTCCTACTCAACACAATTCAACACAGTGTTTTAAAGTCCTAGTCAGAGCAACTTAAGCAAGGCAAAGAACAAAAAAATGTCCAAATAAGAAAGGAAGAAGATTGTCTCTGCAGACTTCATAATCACATACATGTATATAACACACACATACATATTACACACACACACACATATATATATACACACATATGTATATCTTCCTAAAAATACCACCGAAAAACTGTTAGAACTAATAAACAAATTCAGTAAAGTCAGAGGATACAAAATCAACATGTAAAAATCAGTTGCATATCTATACACTAACAACAAACTATCTGAAAGGAAAACAATCCAATTTAGAATAGCATTAAACAGATTAGAAACTTAGGAATAAGTTTACCCAAAATGGAAAAGATCTCTGCACTGAAAATTATAAAACATTGATGGAAGAATTTGAAGAAGACACAAATAAATGAAAAGATGTCTCATGTTCACAGATCAGAAGAATCAGTATAATTAAAATGTCCATACCACCCAAAGCCATCTATAAATTCAGTGCAATCCCTATCAAATTCCCAATGGCACTTTTTACAAAAATAGGAAAAATTTTGTATGGAACCACGTAAGACCCTGAATAGTCAAAGCAATCCTGAAGAAAGAACAATGCTGGATGCATCACACTCCATAACTTCAAACTATATTACAAAGCTATAGTAATCACAACATTATGTTATTGGCAGAAAAACTGGCATGTTGACCGATAGAACAGAATCAACAGCCCAGAAATAAACACACACATATATGGCAAACTAATATTTGACAGAGAAGCCAAGAATACACAGTGGGGGAAAGATAGCCTCTTCAATAAATGATGTTGGGAAAATTGGATATTCACTTGCAAAGGAATGAAATTGGACCCCTATCTTACACCACTCAAAAACACTAACTCAAAATGGATAAGACATAAACATAAGAATGAAACCTTAAAGTTCCTAGAAGAAAACACAAGATTTAAGAAGCTCCTTGACATTTGTCTTAGTAAGGATTTTTTGGATGTGGCAACAGAAGCTAAAATAAACAAATGAAACTATATCAAACTAAAAAGCTTCCACACAGCAAAAGAATCAGCAAAATGAAAAGGCATCCTAGAGAATGGGGGAAATATTTGTAAACCATCTATCTGATAAAGAGTTAATATCCAAAATATGTAAGGAGCCCATACAACTCAACAGCAAAAATTAAATCATCCAACTAGAAAATAGGCAAAGGACTTGAAAAGACACTTATCTAAAGAAGACAACAAATGGCCAACAGGTATGTGAAAAAATACTCAGCATCACTAATCATCAGGGAAATGCAAGTCAAAACCACAATGAGCCAATTGTCACATCTTTTAACTATTATCAAAAAAAAAAAAAAAGAGAGACAGCAATTATATGCGAGGCTGTGGAGAAAGGGAACCCTTGTGCATCGTTGGATGGAAAACAGTATCGAGATTCCTCAAAAATTTTTAAATACCACTACCATATGATCCTGCAATCCCACCTATGGGTATATATCTAAAGGAAATGAAATTACAATCTCAGAGAAATATCTGCACCCTCATGTTCATTGTAGCATTATTTTATAATAGCCAAAGCATGGAAATAATCTACGTTTCCATCAGTGGATGAATAGATAAAGGAAATGTATACAATGTAATATCATTTATCCATAAAGCAAGAAGGGAAGCATGCCTTTTGCAGCTACATGGATGGACTTTGAGGTCATTATGCTAAGTGAAAGAAGTCAAGTAGAGAAAACCAATATTGTATGTTTTCATTTATATGTGGAAGCTAAAAACAACTGAACTTATAGAAACACAGAGTAGAATGGTGACTACCATGGCCTGGGGGGTGGGGAAAGGGGCAGATGTTCATCACAGAACACAAACTTTCAACTCTAAGATGAGGATCTAATGTATCTGGGGCTCTAGTATACAACAGTATGGTAACTATAATTGACTGTACTGTATTCTATACTTGAAAATTAGGAGAGTAAATTTTAAATATTATCACCACAGACAGAAAAGGTAATTATGGTAGGGGATAAAGGTTTTAACTAACCTTGTTGTTGAAGTGAAAGTGTTAGTTGCTCAGTCGTGCCTGGCTCTTTGTGACCCCATGAACTGTAGCCCACCAGACTTGTTGTTAGTTAAATATATGTGGGTGGGTATGTATTAGTTAAATATATATTTATAATGTAGACATGTATCAAACATCACATTGTACACTTTAAACTTATATATATGTCAATAATATCTCTGTAAAGCTGGAGGAAAAAAGTAATGTAGATGCTTGGTCCTCACCTCAGAACGACCAAGATAGGGACTTCCCTGGCAGCCCAGTGGTTACAATTTCACACTTACACTGCATGGGTCGTGGGTTCGATCCATGGTTGGGAAACTAAGACCTAAGATCCCACATACCATGTGGCCTAATGATAATAATAAAGTTTAGCTTAAAAAAAAAAAAAAACTACCAAGATATGATCTGCATTTTAACAAGAGTCCCAGGGAATCTGTATGCTCATTACATTGTGAAAAACTGTACTTAAGCTACAGCTATGTGATTCTAGCATACAATGAGTGTGGAGAGCCATAGCTTTAAACCAGTGCTTCTCAAACTTTAGCAAGCTTGAAAAACCACCAATTGCAGCGCCATACTCCCAGAATGATTCAGTATGTCTGGAGTGGAACCTGAGATTCTGTACTTCTAAAAAGTTTCTAGATCATGCTGCTGCTCTTGATAGGGAATGAAACTGTGAGACATTTTCTATCCCCACCATCCATGGCCCAAACTCCTAATTCAAAAACAAGTTGAAGAAGCAGAATGATTCTGAGGATAAAAAGAATCATTCTTCACAATTATTCCAGTTCTCCCTACCAATCTGTTTCCACAAGCTCAGGCCGAGGGTAAAGCACATTTGACTTGGAATTAGGCAAGCTGGGGTAATTTTTACATTGAGCAATTAGGATGCTGGGTAGTGCACCAGAAAACTTTACTTCCCCTCTTCCCAGCCAACACTGTGACTCTCCATTCTCAAGAGAGTTCTTTCCAGCTCCTTGAGTGAAATCTAGAACAGAACCCATAGGTCCTTATCATTCTTAGGTCTAAAAAATCCTCTGGCAACTTTAGTTCTCCAAACAATATGAGTTCAATCATTAATATGTCCAACCTACTTTAATAAATAGGACTCCTATTTACAGCTTTCCTCTCCCACAACTACCAGCCTGCCTCCAGGGAAGAGGCTGAATTCACCCCTCTTGACTTTCTCACTTCCCCATCCCCAGTCCAGCACTAGGTTTCCTTCTGGCTCCTCCAGATTTGCAGAAGTATAAGTAGATGTTTTTATTTATTTATTTATTTATTGGCCATACCCAGGGGCATGCAGGATCTTAGTTCCCTGACCAGAGATCAAATCTGTGCCTCCTGCATTGGAAGCATAGAGTCTTAACCACTGGACTCCCAGGGAAGTCCCTGGAGAAGCAGAGATAGAGATGAGGGTCAGGAAGGGTCTAACTTAATCCATACTGTCATTGCCAGGCATTGAAAGGCTTTAGACTTGGTAGGCAACACTCCAGGTGGTACCATTCCCATGGACTCCAGAGTGAATATCTGCCCCCACCCCTGGGAGTTCTGGGCCTCTATTTCCCTGAGGCTGACTGTCTTCTCCAACTGACCTCTTGGGAAGCCTTCTTTGACTCTTGTCACCCCAGCTCCTATTCAATAACCTCTTACTACTGTTGCTGCTGCTGCTAAGTCGCTTTAGTCATGTCCAACTCTGTGCGATCCCATAGACGGCAGCCTACCAGGCTCCTCCGTCCCTGGGGTTCTCAGGCAAGAACAGTAGAGTGGGTTGCCATTTCCTTCTCCAATGCATGAAAATGAAAAGTGAAAGTGAAGTCGCTCAGTCATGTCTGACTCTTCTCGACCCCATTGACTGCAGCCTCCCAGACTCCTCCATCCATGGGATTTTCCAGGCAAGAGTACTGGAGTGGAATGCCATTGCCTTCTCTGTCTCTTACTACTGGAAACCCTTAACCCTGGGAAGATGCCCTGTTGGTCATTCTTTATAGGAAATGCCTGTCCTGTTCTCCACGTGAATTCTGACAATGCCAAGCGTTCTGGGCATACCATATGGTGGAATTGCGTTCTACTCCCATGAATGACATAGCTCCCCACCTTCTCTTATGGGCATCTTGAGCCACCTCAAGATGGTATTTAATCTTCTTGATATGAATCAAAAATCAAAAAAAAAATCTAAGAGTTTCTTTGCACCCTCATAATCCAGAGCATTTCATTATTGCTCCACCTCTCGACATGGCTGTCAGTGTGGCATATAGAAGTATGGTTGGCTTCTCTCTTTTCTCTGTCAATTCCCTACTCATCCCACTAATTTTGGACTTTGATCATCCTAGAAGGGAGAGCAGGGGGGAAGAGTGAAGTTAAGAGACAGGAAAGAACTTACTCTTTCTTTCATGAGGTGTTTCTAGGGAGACCTTGGAAATTCCCCACTGGGAAGCTACATGAGTTTTCTCCTGTCTTGGACAATGCATGCCTTCTGACTGATTGTTGATCCTCAACAGTTCTTACAGTGCTGATCCTCAACCCCTGTGCTCCAAAAGTCCACATTTGAGCAGAGTTCTTTTTAAAACATTCCAGGCTGGTCAAGATATGGTTCCCAGGAAACACTCATTTAATTTGTTCCCCTTTGGTGGAAATAACAATTTGTTTAAATGTATCTCTGTCCCTTTGCTTCCAAGAGCCATGTTATAGGTTAAATTGTGTCCCCCTCCAAAAAACAAAGTCAAAGTCCTGTCTTAACCCCCAATACCTCACAATGTGACCTAATTTGGAAATAAGGTTATTAAAGATGTCATTAGTTAAGAGGAGGTCATACTGCAAGAGATGGGCCCTTAATCCAGTATGTTTGGTGTCTCTATAAGACAATGTAAGGACAGAGACATGGGAGGAAAAGACAGAAGCCAAGATTGGGAATGAGCTGCCACAAGCCAAGGAATGCCTGGGGCCACCAAAAACTGGAAGAAGCAATGACACTGCTAAACATCTTGATTCCTGACTTGTAGCCTCCATAACGGCAAAAGAATAGATTTCTAGTGTTTTATGCCACACAGTTCGGGGTACTTTGTTACAGCAGCCCTAGGAAACTAATAGTGGCTACTTCAGTCTTTCCCTTGCCTATTCCTTCTTTCATCATGAATCTTGTACCAATCTCTGCATACTCACTGAATCCAGAGGACACATGAAACAAGCTGTCTCTAAGAGGTGCCCACGAAGCCCCCCTTGGTGACTTAGTGTAGTTTGATTTTGTTTAGTTTGATGCAAGAGATCCTGAGAGAACTCTGTGCTGACACCGAGCATGGTTGCAGTTGTAGCAGCCACTGTTAATGCCTCGTCCCTGACACCCAACAGATGCTCAATAAATATTGCATACACTGATGCATTAATGCATGAAAAAATGAATCTTAGTTGAGGAGGGCACAGACTTGCAGTCTGACAGGCCTGCGTCCATCTTTTACTTGTCTTATGACACTGGGGAAATCACTTACTCTTCATGAGCCTTGTTTTCCTTATTGTGATATGGAGATGATAAAATGCTATAAGGACCAAATGAGATGTAGTATGTAGAGCAGCAGGTAGAATGCCTTGAACATGGGCATTTGATAATGTTAATATCATTATAATCCTCTTGAATGAATTAATAACCTGCCGAGTCAATATGTCAATCAAGAAGAGAACAGTCTCATCTCTCTAACTGCGAGTAACTTTGCCCTTCCCACAAGGTTGCATTTGGCAGTATCTGGAGACATCTGAGGTCATCATAAATGCTGATGGAGGGATTGCTATGGGCTTCTATTGGGTAGGGGGCTTCCCTGGTGGCTCAGATGGTAAAGAGTCTGCCTGCAATGCAGGAGACCTGAATTCGATCCCTGGGTCAGGAAGACCTCCTGGAGAAGGGAATGGCTATCCACTCCAGTATTCTTGCCTGGAGAATCCCGTGGACAGAGCAGCCTGGCAGGCTATAGTCCATGGGGTCACAAAGAATCAGACACAACTGAGTGACCACTTTCATTTTCTATTGGGTAGAGTCTAGTGATAACTGTTCAACTTTCTACAATACACAGGGCAGTCCCAACAACAAAGACTCAAATGTCAGTTATGCTGAGATGAAGAAATCTTGCTGCGTACTTGCAGGACATATGGTTGGGTGGTATACTTTCTTCCTTCTGTCTAACTGCAGCTGTTCCCTTGTTCTTTTCCACCTCCAGCATCTTTAGAGTTGAGGACTCCTAGCATTGAAAGATTGGAGAAGGAAATGGCAACCCACCCTAGTGTTCTTGCCTGGAGAATCCCAGGGACGGCAGAGCCTGGTGGGCTGCCATCTATGGGGTTGCACAGAGTCAGACATGACTGAAGCGACTTAGCAGCAGCAGCAGCATTGAAAAAGACTATCTTACTTTGGTTTCCCTCAAAATCACATCCTGAGACAAGGTTCAAGTGAAAGATACTTGGGAGGTGAATGAAACAATATTAGGAGAGTGAAGAAGTGAGTCAGGGAGCAGAAGGCAGATAATAAAGGGCACAGAGTCAGCTGCCACAGTGGGCACCTAAACCCAGGAACTGGAGCCGAACGTTTCTCAAAGTTACCCCACTCCAGGACCGAGCTGGTATTTATCCGTGAACCCACAGCAATCCTTAGTCGAGGGCTGCTCCCAGGATGTTGATTGCCTGTCTTCGTTGGTCTTCCACGTGAGTGGTGAAGGAGGATTCATAGGCCACAGAGAAATGCAGCAAAACACAGGTGCTGGGAGTTGGAAGTCAGGCCAGTGTGCCCTGGTGTAGTAAGAGTGATGGGCTATGAGCAGGGTAGTGACAGCTTGTGTTACATAGCTTTGTCCCCATGGCTTTGCTCTGGAGTCTCAGGGCTTGGATGCAAATTCTGGGTGCAACATTGACTTGCTCTATGACCTTGAACAAGATACCAATCTAACCTCGGTCTCCTCCACTGTAGAGTAGAAATGACAGTGGTGCCAACCTCACAGGGCTACTGCGAGGACAATACAAGAAAATGCAAGTGAGACAAGTCCCTCGCTCAGACAGCCTTAGCTATTATTGTGCTAAAGGTCATAATAATAGCTAAGCACAGTTGAGAATTGACTTCGTGCCAGGCACCCTTTTATGTATGTGCTGTACACTGACTCATTTAATCTTCCCAATGCCTCTTGGAGGTAGAAGCCATCATTATCCCCGTGTTGTGGGTAAATACAAGGTACTGAGAGGTCAGCCACATCAAGTCGTGTGGCCTGAGATAAGATCTGAAGGTTAGAAGCCATCCATTATACAAAGAAGGAGAAAAGGACATTCCAGAAGGAGGAATTATGCGATGCTCATGTATGCGAAATCAGAGTCCTCTTTAAACTCTTTCTCTCCTTGTGTGGTGACAAAGTCAGACACTGTGAAAAATGACCAAATATTTCCTGATGATCCAAGTGCCAGGTGCAATCACTCACCTGAATTGCACGGTGACATTTTGCCCAAGCCCTGTGCTCGCCAAACCAAGCGGTGGGCGGTTGCTCGGTCCTCAGGAATGCAGTCTCTCTCAGCAGAGCCTGCAATTACAATGAAACCTGACCTTTGCAGTTTCATCTTCAGGCTTTTGAAATGAAGATGTCGGGATTCAAAATTGGACAACGTTGTCAGCGGGGAGACGCCTGGAAGCAGAAGAATATTTATGGTAATAAAAAACTTGAGCTCTCAAAGGACCAGCTAAATTACAGTTGGCACAAGGCATATTAGAGCTTGTCCAGATTTACTGTCAGCTCTCTGAATTCATGGCCTTAAAAGGCAATAAATTGTGGGAGGAGTATACTACTTAAGCAGATCAGAGGTAAAAATGAAAATGGAGAGCCTAGGAAATGTAAATTATTGAATTCAAAACTTTTCTCTTAAATTTTATCAAAATAGAAGGTTTCCTTACGTGAACTGAAGTATTATTAAGGAAACTGAAATTCCTGCTGCCATCTTATTCCTCAGTCTGATTCTTCTCCCCCATATGGTGGGCGAGGGCATCTCAGGATGTTTAAAGAAGAAAAAAGATCGAGCAAGAGCCAGCAAATGAGTTAATACCAGTTTGCTCATTTACTCTATTCTGTTTGCCCTCTCATGCTATAAAATTGTGAACACTAAATCTAGAATTGAAAACATGTTAAAAATGAAAACAAAGTTCACTGTGAATATCCTGTAAGACTTTATGGTATTAAGCATAGATGTTATTCCTTTCATGACACGCCTATCTGTAATACAAATATCCTTAATTTACAAGTAAATCTAGCACACTTATTAGAAAGTACTATACCAGCTTTATGTGCAGTATAATAAAGGGATGATGATTAAACTTCATTCATACCATCCTTAATACGCAAAATATTTCTCCCAAGAAAGCTGAAAAGAAATTAAGCAAAAAGAAAAAAGTGTGAACATAAGAGAATGCAGAACAAGGTGTAATCGGTGGAGAAAATCTGTACTTTAACCTTGCTTAATGAGATGACAACTTTGTGCTGCCTCCGCCCCGTATATCCACCTGGGTACCACAATCAGCCAACCTGCCCTCTCACTCTCCCTATAACATATGCCAGCTAGTTCTCCCAGTAATGATGTAAGCAAAGACAAAAACTACAAGATAAATAGGAAACACAAACAGTCTTTAAGTATATTTCACCTAGAATAACCATGCCCACAAGAGTCAAAAGTGGTGAAATTCTATCCAACTTGCAAAGTATAACAGTAAAATCCCTTCTTTCCTCAAACCAGCTTCTTGGAAATGAGATTTCACACCCCGCCCCCAACCCCATTATAACCCAGTTGAATTTTTAACAGGCAGGACTACGAAAAAGATCTTCCTTATGTCTAACTGAAATTCTTAATCTTGCACTTTAAAACACATTTCCTTTTGATTGTCTTCACTCAATATAGGGAAACTTTCATTTACCTAATGTCTGTTTTCTTATTTCCTTTTATCTTCTCTGAATCATTCAATTTCACTATCATTCTTACTCCCATACAATCTAGGCATTTTCTGAGCTATGCGTGAACTCTCTAAAGTTTTTTTAATTTTATTTTTGGCCGTTCTGGATCTTCGTTGCTATGGGGGCTTTTCTTTAGTTACAGCAAGCAGGATCTACTCTCTAGTTGCAGCATACAAGCTTCTCATTGCAGTGGCTTTTCTTGTTGTGGAGCATGGGTTCTAGGGTCCACAGGCTTCAGTAGTTCCCACACAGGGGCTCAGTAGTTGCAGTTCCCAGGCTCTAGAGCACAGGCTCAATACTTGTGGTACACTGGCTTAGTTGCTCCGCGGCATGTGGGTTCTTCCCAGACCAGGGATCGAACCCATGTCTCCTGCATTGGCAAGCAGATTCTTTACTACTGAACCATCAGGGAAACCCTCTATGGTTCTTCACATGAGTTTTGTAATTCAGAAGTACATAGTTTCTTTAAAAGAAGTGACAAAGACTATACATAAGCTATTTTATTTCAAATTTATTATAGATAAAAATACATTCCCTTTGTAAAAAAAAAATTAAACAGTATAGAAACATGTGGATTAAAAAGTAAATGAAAGTCCTATTTAAATCCACTATGCTTGCTAAGAAAGTAACTGCATTTAAAATTTTGATGTGTCCTCTTGGACTATTTATTGTCTTTGCATTTACAGACCTATGTATGTAAACATACTGTTGAACCTTGAGGTTCAAACATATGTTGAACCTTGAACAATTTTGACTGCACGGATCATTAAGGGCACTGACCTCCCACCCCCATGTAGTCAAAATTTTCTGTACAACTTCTACCTCCCCAAAACTTAACTATTAATGCCCACTGTGAACTGGAAGCCTTACTGATAACATAAACATCCAGTTAACACATATTTTGTATCTTATAAGTATTAGATACTGTATTCTTACACTTTGTTGTTGTTCAGTCACTTAGTCATGCCCGATTCTTTGCAACCCCATGGACTGCAGCTCGACAGGCTCCCCTGACCTTCATTGTCCCCTGGATTTTGCACAGATTCACGTCTGTTGAGTCAGTGATGCCACCCAACCATCTCATTCTTTGCTGCCCACGTCTCCTCCTGCACTCAGTCTGTCCCAGCATCAGGGTCTTTTTCAGTGAGTCAGCTCTTTGCATCAGATGGCCAAAGTACTGAAGTTTCTGCATCAGTCCTTCCAATGGATATTCAGGACTGATTTCCTTTAGGATGGATTGGTTAGATCTCCTTGCTGTCCAAGGGACTCTAAAGAGTCTTCTCCAGCCCTACAATTAGAAAGCATTAATTGTTCACATCTCAACCTTCTTTATGGTCCAACTCTCCCATCCATACATGATTACTGGAAAAACCATAGCTTTAATTATACAGACCTTTGTCAGCAAAGTGATGTCTCTGCTTTTCAATACTCTGTCTAGGTTTGTCATAGTTTTCCATACAAGGAGCAAGCGTCTTTTAATTTCATTGCTGCAGTCACCATCTGCAGTGACTTTGGAGTCCAAGAAAATAAAGTCTGTCACTGTTTCCATTGTTTCCCCATCTATTTGCCATGAAGTGATGGGACCGGGTGCCATGATTTTAGTTTTCTAAATGCTGAGTTTTAAGCCAGCTTTTTCACCCTCCTCTTTCATTTTCTTTTTTTTAAATTTTTATTTATTTTAATTGGAGGCTAATTACTTTACAATATTATAGTGGTTTTTGCCATACATTGACATGAATCAGCCATGGGTGCACTTGTGTTCCCCATCCTGAAGCCCCCCTCCCTTCTCCCTCCCCATCCCATCGCTCAGGGTCATCCCAGTGCACCGACCCTGAGCATCCTGTCTCACACATCAAACCTGGACTGGTGATCTGTTTCACATATGGTAATATGCATGCTTCAATGCTATTCTCTCAAATCATCCCATCCTTACCTTCTCCCACAGAGTCCAAAAGTCTGTTCTTTACAGACTTTTTATAGGGTCATCATTACCATCTTTCTAAATCCTATATATATGCATTAATATACTGTATTGGTGTTTTTCTTTCTGACTTACTTCACTCTGTATAATAGGCTCCAGTTTCATCCACCTTATTAGAACCGATTCAGATGCATTCTATTTAATAGCTGAGTAATATTCCATTGTGTAAATGAACCACAGCTTTCTTATCCATTCATCTGCCGATGGACATCTAGGTTTCTTCCATGTCCTGACTATTGTAAACAGTGCTGCAATGAACAGTGGGGTACACATGTCTCTTTCAATTCTGGTTTCTTCGGTGTGTATGCCCAGTGGGATTGCTGGGTCATATGGAAGTTCTATTTCCAGTTTTTTAAGGAATCTCCACACTGTTCTCCATTGTGGCTGTACTAGTTTGCATTCCCACCAACAGTCTAAGAGGGTTCCCTTTTCTCCGCACCCTCTCCAGCATTTATTGTTTGTAGACTTTTTGATAGCAGCCATTCTGTACCTCATTGTGGTTTTGATTTGTATATCTCTGATAATGGGTGATGTTGAGCATCTTTTCATGTGTTTGTTAGCCATCTGTATGTCTTCTTTGGAGAAATGTCTTTTTAGTTCTTTGGCCCATTTTTTTATTGTGCCCTTTATTTTTCTGGAATTGAGTTGCATGAGCTGCTTTTATATTTTTGAGATTAATCCTTTGTCTATTTCTTTGTTTGCTATTATTTTCTCCTATTCTGAAGTCTGCCTTTTCACCTTGCTTATAGTTTCCTTCATTGTGCAAAAGCTCTTAGGTTTAATTAGGTCCCATTTGTTTACTTTTGCTTTTATTTCCATTACTCCAGGAGCTGGGTCATAGAGGATCCTGCTGTGATTTATGTCAGAGAGTGTTTTGCTTATGTTTTCCTCTAGGAGTTTTATAGTTTCTGGCCTTACATTTAGATCTTTAATCCATTTTGAGTTTATTTTTGTGTATGGTGTTAGAAAGTGTTCTAGTTTCATTCTTTTACAAGCGGTTGACCAGTTTTCCCAGCACCACTTGTTAAAGTGATTGTCTTTTCTCCACTGTATACTCTTGCTTCCTTTGTCAAAAATAGGGTGTTCATAGGTATGTGGATTTATCTCTGGACTTTCTATTTTGTCCCATTGATCTATATTTCTTCTTTGTGCCAGAACCATACTGTCTTGATGACTGTAGCTTTGTAGTATAGTCTGAAGTCAGGCAGGGTGATTCCCCTAGTTCCAGTCTTCTTTCTCAAGATTGCTCTGGCTACTCAAGGTTTTTGGTATTTACATACAAATTGTGAAATTGTTTGTTCTAGTTCTCTGAAAAATACTGCTGGTAGCTTGATAGGGATTGCATTGAATCTATAAATTGCTTTGGATAGTAAACTCATTTTCACTATATTCTTCTGATCCATAGACATGGTATATTTCTCCATCTATTTGTGTCCTCTTTGATTTCTTTCATCAGTGTTTTATAGTTTTCTATATATAGGTCTTTTGTTTCTTTAGGTAGGTTTATTCCTAAGTATTTTGTTCTTCTCATTGAATGGTGAATAGAATTGTTTCCTTAAGTTCTCTCTGTTTTCTCATTGTTAGTGTATAGGAATGCAATGGGTTTCTGTGTGTTAATTTTATATTCTGCAACTTTACTATATAGTAATTTTCTGGTGGTGTCTTTAGGGTTTTCTATGTAGAGGATCATGACACCTGCAAACAGGGAGAGTTTTACTTATTCTTTTCCTATTTGGATTCCTTTTATTTCTTCTTCTTCTCTGATTGCTGTGGCTAAAACTTCCAAAACTATCTTGAATAGTAGTTGTGAGAGTGGGCATACTTGTCTTGTTCCTGACTTTAGGGGAAATGCTTTCAATTTTTCACCATTGAGGATAATGTTTGCTGTGGGTTTATCATATATGACTTTTATTATGTTGAGGTATGTTCCTTTTATTCCTGCTTTCTGGAGGGTTTTTATCATAAATGGATATTGAATTTTGTCAAAGGCTTTCTCTGAGTCTATTGAGATAATTGTAAGAGACTACTATCAGCAACTATATGCTAATAAAAGGGACAACTTGGAAGAAATGGACAAATTCTTAGAAAAGTATAACTTTCAAAAACTGAACCAGGAAGAAATAGAAAATTTAACAGACCCATCACAAGCATGGAAATCAAAACTGTAATCAAAAATCTTCCAACAAACAAAAGCCCAGGACCAGATGGCTTCACAGGTGAATTCTACCAAAAATTTAAAGAGCTAACACCTATCCTACTCAAACTCTTCCAGAAAATTGTAGAGGAAGGTAAACTCCCAAACTCATTCTATGAGGCCACCATTACCCTAATACCAAAACCAGACAAAGATGCCACAAAAAAAAGAAAACTACAGGCCAATATCACTGATGAACACAGATGCAAAAATCCTTAACAAAATTCTAGCAAACAGAATCCAACAGCATATTAAAAAGATCATACATCATACCCAAGTGGGCTTTATCCCAGGGATGCAAGGATTCTTCAATATTTGCAAATCAATCAATGTGATACACCACATTAACAAATTGAAAGATAAAAACCATATGATTATCTCAATAGATGCAGAGAAAGCCTTTGACAAAACTCTTTCACTTTCATCAAGAGGCAGTTTAGTTCTTCTTCACTTTCTGCCATAATTGTGGTATCATCTGCATATCTGAGGTTCTTGATATTTCTCCTGGCAATCTTGATTTCAGCTTGTGCTTCATCCAGCCCAGCATTTTGCATGATGTAATCTGCATGTAAGTTAAATAAGCAGGGTGACAATATACAGCCTTGACTGTATATACTCCTTTCCCGATTTGGAACCAGTCTGATGGTCCATGTCCAGTTCTAATTGTTGCTTCTTGACCTGCATACAGATTTCTCAGGAGGCAGGTCAGGTGGTCTGGTATTCCCATCTCTTTAAGAATTTTTCACAGTTTGTTGTGGTTCACATAGTCAAAGGCTTTAGCATAGTAAATGAAACAGAGATAGATGTCTTTCTGGAACTCCCTTGCTTTCTCCATGATCCAACAAATGTTGGCAATTTGATCTTTGGTTCCTCTGCCTCTTTGAAACCCATCTTGTACGTCTGAAAGTTCTTGGTTCACATACTTCTGAAGCCTAGCTTGAAGGATTTTTAGCATAAACTTGCTAGCATGTGAAATGAGCACAATTTTCTTTGGCATTCACTTACAATAAAGTAAGTTAAAGAAAAAAAGTTTATTAAGAATATCATAAGGAACTATACTACAAAGCTAAAGTAATCAAAGCATTATGACACTCACACAAAAACAGATACTTAGATCTATGGACCAAAATAGAGAACCCATAAATAAACACATGCAGTGCAAGAGGCACAAGAGCTGTCGGTTGATCCCGGGGTCAGGAAGATCCCCAGGAGTAGGAAATGGAAAGTCACTCCAGTATTCTTGCCTAGAAAATTCCATGGACCAAGAACCCTTGAAGGTTACAATTAATGGGGTTACAAAGAGCTGGACGCTGAACACGCACACATGTGCACATATGGTCAATTAATCTATGACAAAGGAGGCAACAGTATACTATGGAGAAAAGACAGTCACGTCAATGCCTAGTGCTGTGAAAAGTGGACAGCTACATGGAAAATTGAAACTATAACATTCTCTAACATCATATACAAAAATAAACTCAAAATGGTTTAAAGGCATAAATATAAGACTGGAAACCCTAAAACTCACAGAAGAAAATATAGTCAGAACATTCCTTATTTTTTTTTAAATTAGTTGGAGGCTAATTACTTTACAATATTGTAGTGGTTTTTGCCACACATTGACATGAATCAGCCATGGATTTACATGTGTTCCTCATCCTGAACCCCCCTCCCACCTCCCTCCCCATCCCATCCCTCTGGGTCATCCCAGTGCACCAGCCCCAAGCACTTGTCTCATGCATCCAACCTGGACTGGTGATCTGTTTCACACTTGATAATATATATGTTTCGATGCTGTTCTCTCAGATCATCCCACCCTCGTCTTCTCCCATAGAGTCCAAAAGTCTCTTCTATACATCTGTGTCTCTTTTTCTGTCTTGCATATAGGGTTATCATTACCATCTTTCTAAATTCCATATATATACGTTAGTATACTGTATTGGTGTTTATCTTTTTGACTTACTTCACTCTGTATGATGGGCTCCAGTTTCATCCATCTCATTAGAACTGGTTCAAATGTATTCTTTTTAATGACTGAATAATATTCCATTGTGTATATGTACCACAGCTTCCTTATCCATTCGTCTGCTGATGGGCATCTAGGTTGTTTCCATTTCCTGGCTATTATAAACAGTGCTGCGATGAACATTGGGTACACGTGTCTCTCTCAGTTCTGGTTTCCTTGGTGTGTATGCCCTGGAGTGGGATTGCTGGGTCATATGGAAGTTCTATTTCCAGTTTTTTAAGGAATCTCCACACTGTTCTTCATAGCAGCTGTACTAGTTTGCATTCCCACCAACAGTCTAAGAGGGTTCCCTTTTCTCCACATCCTCTCCAGCGTTTATTGCTTGTAGACTTTTGGATAGCAGCCATTCTGACTGGCGTGTAATGGTACCTCATTGTGGTTTTCACTTGCATTTCTCTGATAATGAGTGATGTTGAGCATCTTTTCATGTGTTTGTTAGCCATCTGTATGTCTTCTTTGGAGAAATGTCTGTTTAGATCTTTGGCCCATTTTTTGATTGGGTCATTTATTTTTCTGGAATTGAGGTGCATGAGCTGCTTTTATATTTTTGAGATTAATCCTTTGTCTGTTTCTTCATTTGCTATTATTTTCTCCCATTCTGAAGGTTGTCTTTTCACCTTGCTTATAGTTTCCTTCATTGTGCAAACACTTTTAAGTTTCATTAGGTCCCATTTGTTTAGTTTTGCTTTTATTTCCAATATTCTGGGAGGTGGGTCATAGAGGATCTTGCTGTGATTTATGTCGGAGAGTGTTCTGCCTATGTTCTCCTCTAGGAGTTTTATAGTTTCTGGTCTTACATTTAGATCTTTAATCCATTTTGAGTTTATTTTTGTGTATGGTGTTAGAAAGTGTTCTAGTTTCATTCTTTTACAAGTGGTTGACCAGTTTTCCCAGCACCACTTGTTAAAGAGGTTGTCTTTTTTCCATTGTATATTCTTGCCTCCTTTGTCAAAGATAAGATGTCCATAGGTATGTGAGTTTATCTCTGGGCTTTCTATTTTGTTCCATCGATCTATATTTCTGTCGTTGTGCCAGTACCATACTGTCTTGATGACTGTGGCTTTGTAGTAGAGCCTGAAGTCAGGCAGGTTGTTTCCTCCAGTTCTATTCGTCTTTCTCAAGATTGCTTTGGCTATTCGAGCTTTTTGTATTTCCATACAAATTGTGAAATTGTTTGTTCTAGTTTTGTGAAGAATACCGTTGGTAGCTTGATAGGGATTGCACTGAATCTATAGATTGCTTTAGGTAGTATACTCATTTTCACAATATTGATCCTTCCAATCCATGAACACAGTATATTTCTCCATCTATTTGTGTCCTCTTTGATTTCTTTCATCAGTGTTTTATAGTTTTCTATATATAGGTCTTTTGTTTCTTTAGGTAGATTTACTCTTTAAGTATTTTATTCTTTTTGTTGCAATGGTGAATGGTATTGTTTCCTTAATTTCTCTTTCTGTTTTCTCATTGTTAGTGTATAGGAATGCAAGGGATTTCTGTGTGTTAATTTTATATCCTGCAACTTTACTATATTCATTGATTAGCTCTAGTAATTTTCTGGTAGAGTCTTTAGGGTTTTCTATGTAGAGGATCATGTCATCTGCAAACAGTGAGAGTTTCACTTCTTCTTTTCCTATCTGGAGTCCTTTTATTTCTTTTTCTGCTCTGATTGCTGTGGCCAAAACTTCCAAAACTATCTTGAATAGTACTGGTGAGAGTGGGCACCCTTGTCTTGTTCCTGATTTTAGGGGAAATGCTTTCAATTTTTCACCATTGAGGGTGATGCTTGCTGTGGGTTTGTCATATATAGCTTTTATTATGTTGAGGTATGTTCCTTCTATTCCTGCTTTCTGGAGAGTTTTTATCATAAATGGATGTTGAATTTTGTCAAAGGCTTTTTCTGCATCTATTGAGATAATCATATGGTTTTTATCTTTCAATTTGTTAATGTGGTGTATTACATTGATTGATTTGCAGATATTAAAGAATCCTTGCATTCCTGGGATAAAGAACATTCTTTAACATATGTCCTGAGGATCTGTCTCTTCAGGTAAGAAAACAAAAGCAAAAATAAACAAATGGGACCTAATTAAAATTAAAAGCTTTTGAACAGTGAAGGAAACCATCAATAAAATGAGAAGACAACCACTGAATAAGAGAAGATATTTGCAAATGATATGTCTCATAAGGAGTTCAGATCCAAAATATGAAAAGAGCTCATAAAACTCAATATCAAAAAAAAAAAAAAAAAAATAGACACACACAACCAGATTTAAAAATGGGCAGAATACCTGAATAGACACTTTTTCCAAAGGAGACATACAGATGACCATCAGGCACATGAAAACATGCTCAACATCACTGATCATCAGGGAAATACAAATTAAATAGCTATTATAAAAAGATAACAAATGATAAATGTTGGCAAGAATGTAGAGAAAAGGGAACTCTCGTACACAATGGGTGGAAATAGCTTCCCTGGTGACTCAGACAGTAAAGAATCTGCCTGCAATGCAGGAGGTATGAGTTCGATCCCTGGGTTGGGAAAATCCTCTGGAGAAAGGAGTGGCTACCAACATTATACAGGAGGCAGTGATCAAGACCATCCCCAAGAAAAAGAAATGCAAAGAGGCAAAATGGTTGACTGAGGAGGCCTTAAAAATAGCTGAGAAAAGAAGTGAAAGGCAAAGGAGGAAAGGAAAGATATTCCCATTTGAATGCAGAGTTCCAAAGAATGGCAATGAAAGATAAGAAAGCCTTCCTCAGTGATCAGTGCAAAGAAATAGAAGAAAACAATAGAATGGGAAAGACTAGAGATCTCTTCAAGAAAATTACAAATACCAAGGGAACACTTCATGCAAAGATGGGCACAATAAAGGACCGAAATGGTATGCACCTAACAGAAGCAGAAGATATTAAGAAGAGGTGGCAAGAATACATAGAAGAACTGTAGAAAAAAGATCATCATGACCCAGATAACCAAAATGGTGTGATCACTCACCTAAAGTCAGACATCCTGAAATGTGAAGTCAAGTGGGACTTAGGAAGCATCACTACGAACAAAGATAGTGGAGGTGGTGGACTTCCAGTTGAGCTATTTCAGATCCTAAAAGATGATGCTGTGAAAGTGCTGCACTCAATATGCCAGCAAATTTGGAAAACTCAGCAGTGGCCACAGGACTGAAAAAGGTCAGTTTTCATTCCAATCCCAAAGAAAGGCAATGTCAAAGAATGTTCAAACTACTGCACACTTGCACTCATCTCACATACTCACAAAGTAATGCTCAAAATTCTCCAAGCCAGGCTTCAACAGTACGAGAACGGTGAACTTCCAGATGTTCAAGCTGGGTTTAGAAAAGGCAGAGGAACCAGAGATCAAATTGCCAACATCCGTTGGATCATCAGAAAAGCATGAGAGTTCCAGAAAAACATCTACTTCTGCTTTATTGACTATGCCAAAGCCTTAGACTGTTTGGATCATAACAAGCTGTGGAAAATTCTTCAAGAGATGGGAATACCAGACCACCTTACCTGCCTCCTGAGAAATCTATATGCAGGTCAAGAAGCAACAGTTAGAAGCAGACGTGGAACAACAGACTGGTTCCAAATAGGGAAAGGAATACGTCAAGGCTGTATGTTGTCACCCTGCTTATTTAGTTTATATGCAGAGTACATCATGCAAAATGCCAGGCTGGATGAAACACAAGCTGGAATCAAGATTGCTGGGAGAAATATCAAGAACCTCAGATATGCAGATGACACCACCCTTATGGCAGTAAGCAAAGAAGAACCAAAGAGCCTCTTGATGAAAGTGAAAGAGGAGAGTGAAAAAGTTGGTTTAAACCTCAACATTCAGAAAACTGATCATGGCATCTGGTCCCATCACTTCATGGCAAATAGATGGGGAAACAATGGAAACAGTGAGAGACTTTATTTGGGGGGCTCCAAATCACTGCAGATGGTGACTGCAGCCATGAAATTAAAAGACACTTGCTCCTTGAAAGAAAAGCTATCACCAACCTAGACAGCATATTAAAAAGCAGAGACATTGCTTTGCCAACAAAGGTCCATCTAGTCAAAGCTATGATTTTCCCAGTAGTTATGTATGGATGTGAGAGTTGGACTATAAAGAAAGCTGAGTGCCGAGAAATTGATGCTTTTTGAACTGTGGTGTTGGAGAAGATTCTTGAGAGTCCCTTGGACTGCAAGGAGATCCAACCAGTCCATCCTGAAGGAAGTCAGTCCTGAATATTCATTGGAAGGACTGATGCTGAAGCTGAAACTCCAATACTTTGGCCACCTGATGTGAAGAGCTGACTCATTGGAAAAGACCCTGATGCTGGGAAAGATTGAGGGCAGGAGGAGAAGGGGACGACAGAGGATGAGATGGGTGGATATAATCACTGACTCGATGGACATGAGTTTGAGCAAGCTCTGGGAGTTGGTATGGACAGGGAAGCCTGGCGTGCTGCAGTCCGTGGGGTCGAAAAGAGTCCGGCCTGACTTAGTGACTCAACTGAACTGAACAGTCCGACAGTTCCACTCCAGCAATTTCTACCCACGGAAAACAAAAACACTAACTTGAAAAGATATATGTACTATAATACCTGGAAGGTACTATGCTTAGTGAAGTAAGTCAGATAGAGAAAGAAGAATACTGTATTCTGCTTAAACGTGAAATCTAAAAAATTAAACAAATGAATTAATATAACAAAACAGAAACCAACTCACAGATACAGAGAAGAAATTAGTGGTTGTCAGTGGCGAGATGGGTGAGGGGAGAGACAAAACAAGGGAAGGGGATTAAGGAGTACAAACTATTAGGTATAAAATAAATAAAATATAAGTTAATGTAAAGCACAGGCAATATAACCAATATTTGATAATAATTTTAAATGCAATATAATCTATGAAAAGTGGACATCACTATCTTGTACATCTGAAACTAATATAATATTTTAAATAAACTATACTTCAATTTTTAATTAAATTAATTTTTAAAAAAATCATATAGAAGATAAAATACATTTCTTGTACATATATGCATTTATTGAAAACTAGCTGTGTATAAATGAAACCATGCAATTCAAATTTGTATTGTTCAAGGGTTAACTGTAGTATGTTGAATTTTACATAGGTTTTTTCTCTTTACATCATTTATTCTTTTTTGTATATTTCTCGGAAATTTTACTATCCTGGTACATAACACATATCTGTTCAATACTAAAATTGATGCAACTACAATTAGGAACAGGTTAGAAATAACAGTCACTCAAACAAATTAGATAAACATTCTCTCCGACCACAGCAGAAACTAGCTGGTTGTTCTTCTAGCCATATTTCTTTTCCTCCTGGACACATGGTTAAACTATACTTCCCAGCTTCCTTATGGTTGCACACATCCATGTGACTGTGGTTCACCAATGAGCTATGATTCCTTATAGCTTTGTGTGCCATTTCCAGGCTTGGGTGATGAAACCCTCCCACAGGTGATCGTCCACTCCCCATCTGAATGGACTGGACTCTAAGAGATACAGGATAGGGGAATCACAAGCTGGAAGACCAGATCCCTGTTTGCCACTTTGGAAAGATCCTCCAAGACAGTCATTCCGCCCAAACATCTAAGATGGATATTTTCATTTCCATGAATGAAAATGAACTTTCATTTTGTTAAGCCCCTGAAATTGAGGGTTGTTTGTAATAGCAATTAATCTACCTTGAGCACCACATTTCCCAAACTACATCTAAGTTCAGCAGTCCAGGCCTGGCAGGGTGGCTCAGCAGAATCATCAAAAATCTGAACTTTTATCTGCTGCTTCACCATCCTTAACAAGTATGATAGAGCTTGGTATCATCTTCTGTGCTTAGTCTCTGGATCTTGTGGGAAACTAAATGTGTGAGTCTCCAGGCTATCATCCCTTCAGTGGTTAAAATATATTACATGTCTGATGCCTAATCATTATTATGTAACCTGTGAACAATACATAGTAAGATGATGCTCATATCATAGTAAGAAAATGTAGCCAAGTCTTGTATAATGTCTTAAAAATGATACACAGTTCCCCAAAGCTCCAGAGCAATTTATTTGTTCACTACCTCATACACTAGGAGCCCCTCTTTTTTCTTTTTTATCTTGAAGTATAGTTGATTTAGATGTTGTGTTAATTTCTGCTGTATAGCAAAATGATTCAGTTATACATATGTGTGTGTGTATATATATATATATTCTTTTTCACATTATTTTCCATTATAGTTTACCTCAGGATATTGAATATTTCACAACTTAAAATAGAGATTAAAATGTTACTTATCTCAGAGGTTAAATTAAATAACACATATAAAGTAGTTAGAACAATGCCATGCACATGATCACTCCTTGTTAAATGAAAACTTTGTTGACAAATACATTTACTGCTCTTTGAATATCCATGTACCCCTGCTCCATGCTTCTTAGCCCCTTTAAAGTTAAACAAGACTGTGTACTCAGCTCTGTCCAGTGACCTATGAGCGTGTGACGTGTGTCACTTCTGGGTCAAAGCCTTTAAGAACCGGTATAGGACTTTCGGGTCAGGGTTGCTAATGCAAGTTGGAGTTAAAGATGAAATGTTTCCACAACCTTCACATCAATACACCACCTTGCGTTTCCATACAAGAGGGGATTTCCACAACTCTCCACCTGACTGTTCGGGTGACAACATCTCTCCCCAAAGGTTCCTCCCAACAGAAAGCATGAAAAACCCAACTGGTTAGAGTCGAGAGCCTTCATAGGATGATATTTTTCTTAACCAGTAGTGTTAACGAGCCTTAATGACCACAGTCCAGTCAGCCCCCTTCTGTCTTTTCCCTTTTTAAGCTTAGGTGACATTTCAGGACAGAGTCCTCTACCTTCATATCTCACATCCGTGGGATGCAGCCTCCTG
Source organism: Muntiacus reevesi (assembly GCF_963930625.1). NCBI lineage: Eukaryota > Metazoa > Chordata > Mammalia > Artiodactyla > Cervidae > Muntiacus > Muntiacus reevesi. The sequence goes on along the minus strand of NC_089271.1, from coordinate 12,000,092 downwards.
GACAGAGCTTCTCTAGGAAAAGGAAATTTTCTATTCCCTCTTTCTCAACATGCCCTACCAGCCACTCTGTATGTGAGGCAGGCCTGGCCCTGTGAAAGAGTATGGGTAGGTGGACATAAAGAGTGCACTTCAGACTCCACTCTTCCAACAGGCAGCATTCCAGAGAACTCTGAATTTGAGAGTTAACAGTCTCATCCTGCCATTAATAATGTGGACATCATTTGACTGTGGGTACTTTATGTTCTCCATCACCTAGGGCCTTAGACAGGAGGAAGAGGAAATGCAAAACTCACCTCAATACCCAATACAAAGAAAGGCACAGTTTTCCTTGGAATGCTACATGTTACATGATTCCTGTATAAACTACCTAGCTCCCTTTCTTTTTTTTTTTTTTAACACATATTTGAATTCTTTTTTATATTCTTTACCATTAAAATTTATCCCAGGATATTGAATATACCATGTGCTGTGCAATAAGTAGGACCTTGTTGTTTATATATACTCATTCACATCTATTGTTGTTTGGTCAGTAAGTGATGTCTGATCCTTTGCGACACCATGGACTGTAGCCCGCCAGGCTCTTCTGTCCATAAGATTTCCCAGGCAAGAATATTAGAGTGTGATGACATTTCCTCCTCCAAGGGATCTTCCTGACCCAGGGATTGAATTTGTCTCTACTGCATTGGCAGGCGGGCTTTTTACCTCTGAGCCACCAGTTCATTTCAGTTCAGTTCAGTCGCTCAGTCATGTCCGACTCTTTGCGACCCCATGAATCGCAGCACGCCAGGCCTCCCTGTCCATCACCAACTCCCAGAGTCTACCCAAACCCATGTGCATTGAGTCGATGATGCCATCCAACCATCTCATCCTCTGTCGTCCCCTTCTCCTCCTGCCCCCAATCCCTCCCAGCATCAGGATCTTTTCCAATGAGTCAACTCTTCGCATGAGGTGGCCAAAGTACTGGAGTTTCAGCTTCAGCATCAGTCCTTCCAATGAACACCAGGACTGATCTCCTTCAGGATGGACTGGTTGGATCTCCGTGCAGTCCAAGGGACTCTCGAGTCTTCTCCAACACCATAGTTCAAAAGCATCAATTTTTCGGTGCTCAGCTTTCTTCACAGTCCAACTGTCACATCTATACATGACCACTGGAAAAACCATAGCCTTGACCAGACGGACCTTTGTTGGCAAAGTAATGTCTCTGCTTTTTAATATACAATCTAGGTTGGTCATAACTTTCCTTCCAAGGAGTAAACGTCTTTTAATTTCATGGCTGCAGTCACCATCTGCAGTGATTTTGGAGCCCCAAAAAATAAAGTCTGACACTGTTTCCACTGTCTCCCCATCTATTTCCCATGAAGTGATGGGACCAGATGCCATGATCTTAGTTTTTTGAATGTTGAGCTTTAAACCAACTTTTCCACTCTCCTCTTTCACTTTCATCAAGAGACTTTTTAGTTTCTCTTCACTTTCTGCCATAAGGGTGGTGTCATCTGCGTATCTGAGGTTATTGATATTTCTCCCAGCAATCTTGATTCCAGCTTGTGCTTCTTCCAGCCCAGCGTTTCTCATGAGGTACTCTGCATATAAGTTAAATAAGCAGGGTGACAATATACAGCCTTGATGTACTCCTTTCCCTATTTGGAACCAGTCTGTTGTTCCATGTCCAGTTCTAACTGTTGCTTCCTGACCTGCATACAGGTTTCTCAAGAGGCAGGTCAGGTGGTCTGATATTCCCATCTCCTTCAGAATTTTCCACAGTTTATTGTGATCCACACAGTCGAAGGCTTTGGCATAGTCAATAAAGCAGAAATAGATGTTTTTCTGGAACTCTCTTGCTTTTTCAATGATCCAGCGGATATTGGCGATTTGATCTCTGGTTCTTCTGCCTTTTATAAAACCAGCTTGAACATCTGGAAGTTCTTGGTTCATGTATTGCTGAAGCCTGGCTTGGAGAATTTTGAGCATTACTTTACTAGTGTGTGAGATTGAGTGCAAGTGTGCGGTAGTTTGAGCATTCTTTGACATTGCCTTTCATAGGGATTGGAATGAAAACGGACCTTTTCCACTCCTGTGGCCACTGCTGAGTTTTCCAAATTTGCTGGCATATTGAGTGCAGCACTTTCACAGCACCATCTTTCAGGATTTGAAATAGCTCAACTGGAATTCCATCACCTCCACTACCTTTGTTCATAGTGATGCTTTCTAAGGCCCACTTGACTTCACATTCCAGGATGTCTGGCTCTGGGTGAGTGATCACACCAATGTGATTATCTGGGTCATGAAGATCTTTTTTGTACAGTTCTTCTGTGTATTATTGCCACCTCTTCTTAATATCTTCTACTTCTGTTAGGTCCATACCATTTCTGTCCCATATTGAGCCCATTTTTGCATGAAATGTTCCCTTGGTATCTCTAATTTTCTTGAAGAAATCTCTAGTCTTTCCCATTCTGTTGTTTTCCCCTATTTCTTTGCATTGATCACTGAGGAAGTCTTTCTTATCTCTCCTGGCTATTCTTTGAAACTCTGCATTCAAATGGGAATATCTTTCCTTTTCTCCTTTGTTTTTTGCTTCTCTTCTTTTCACAGATATTTGGAAGGCCTCCTCAGACAATCGTTTTGCCTTTTTGCATTTCTTTTCCATGGGGATGGTCTTGATCCCTGTCTCCTGTACAATGTCACGAACCTCCGTCCATAGTTCATCAGGCTCTCTATCTATCAGATCTAGTCCCTTAAATCTATTTCTCATTTCCACTGTATATTCATAAGGGATTTGATTTAGGTCATACCTGAATGATCTAGTGGTTATCCCTACTCTCTTCAGTTTAAGTCTGAATTTGGTAATAAGGAGTTCATGATCTGAGCCACAGTCAGCTCCAGGTCTTGTTTTTGCTGACTGTATAGAGCTTCTCCATCTTTGGTTGCAAAGAATATAATCAATCTGATTTCGGTGTTGGCCATCTGGTGATCTCCATGTGTAGAGTCTTCTCTTGTGTTGTTGGAAGAGGGTGTTTGCTATGACCAGTGCATTCTGTTGGCAAAACTCTATAAGCCTTTGCCCTGCTTCATTCCGTACTCCAAGGCCAAATTTGCCTGTTACTCCAGGTGTTTCTTGACTTCCTACTTTTGCATTCCAGTCCCTTATAACGAAAAGGACATCTTTTTTGGGTATTAGTTCTAAAAGGTCTTGTAGGTCTTCATAGAACCATTCAACTTCAGCTTCTTCAGGGTTACTGGTTGGGGCATAGGCTTGGATTACTGTGATATTGAATGATTTGCCTTGGAAACGCACAGAAATCATTCTGTCGTTTTTGAGATTGCATCCAAGTACTGCATTTCGAACTCTTTTGTTGACTATGATGGCTACTCCATTTCTTCTAAGGGATTCCTGCCCACAGTAGAAGATATAATGGTCATCTGAGTTAAATTCACCCATTCCAGTCCATTTTAGTTCGCTGATTCCTAAAATGTGGACATTCACTCTTGCCATCTCCTGTTTGACCACTTCCAATTTTCCTTGATTCGTGGACCCAACATTCCAGGTTCCTATGCAATATTGCTCTTTACAGCATCGGACCTTGCTTCTATCACCAGTCACATCCACAACTACATATTGTTTTTGCTTTGGCTCCATTCCTTCATTCTTTCTGGAGTTATTTCTCCACTGATCTCCAGTAGCATATTGGGCACCTACTGACCTGGGGAGTTCCTCTTTCAGTATCCTATCATTTTGCCTTCTCATACTGTTCATGGGGTTCTCAAGGCAAGAATACTGAAGTGGTTGCCATTCCCTTCTCCAGTGGACCACATTCTGTCAGACCTCTCCACCATGACCCGACCGTCTTGGGTGGCCCCACACGGCATGGCTTAGTTTCGTTGAGTTAGACAAGACTGTGGTCCTGTGATCAAGTTGGCTAGTTTTCTGTGATAATGGTTTTAGTGTGTCTGCCCTCTGATGCCGTCTCGCAACACCTACCGTCTTACTTGGGTTTCTCTTACCTTGGACGTGGGGTATCTCTTCACGGCTGCTCCAGCAAAGCGCAGCCACTGCTCCTTACCTTGGACGAGGGGTATCTTCTCACAGCCACTCCTCCTGACCTTGAACGTGGAGTAGCTCCTCTCAGCCCTCCTGCATGGAGAAGCCCAAATAGTTGGCATCTTTAAGATCATGGCATTTGGTCCCATCACCTCATGGGAAATAGATGGGGAGACAGTGGAAACAGTGTCAGACTTTATTTTTTGGGGCTCCAAAATCACTGCAGATGGTGATTGCAGCCATGAAATTAAAAGACGCTTACTCCTTGGAAGGAAAGTTATGACCAACCTAGATTGTATATTAAAAAGCAGAGACATTACTTTGCCAACAAAGGTCCGTCTGGTCAAGGCTATGGTTTTTCCAGTGGTCATGTATGGATGTGACAGTTGGACTGTGAAGAAAGCTGAGCACTGAAAAATTGATGCTTTTGAACTGTGGTGTTGGAGAAGACTCAAGAGTCCCTTGGACTGCACGGAGATCCAACCAGTCCATCCTGAAGGAGATCAGTCCTGGTGTTCATTGGAAGGACTGATGCTGAAGCTGAAACTCCAGTACTTTGGCCACCTCATGCGAAGAGTTGACTCATTGGAAAAGACCCTGATGCTGGGAGGGATTGGGGGCAAGAGGAGAAGGGGACGACAGAGGATGAGATGGCTGGATGGCATCACCAACTCGATGGGCATGAGTTTGAGTAGACTTCGGGAGCTGGTGATGGACAGGGAGGCCTGGCGTGCTGCGATTCATGGGGTCGCAAAGAGTCGGACACGACTGAGCGACTGAATTGAACTGAACTGAACTTACCCTAAACTCCCACTCTATCCCCTCCCCACCTCCCCACCTCTTGACAACCAGAGGTCTGTTCTCTATATCTGTGAGCCTGTTTTTGTTTCCTGGATAGGTTTGTTTCTGTCATATTTTAGACTCCACATATAAGTGATATCATATGGTATTTGTCTTTCTCTTTCTGACTTCCTTCACTTAGTGTGGTAATCTCTAGTTGCATTCCTAGCTCCCTTTCTTACTATTTGTATATTTATATGAGATATAACAAAAGACTCCTCTGGAAATAAATTATGATAGCTACGTGGAAACATCTTTTTCATAAGAATTGCTATAGCCCTTCATTCAGTCATAGCTTGGGAAAGGGGGCCTCTTATGTTGCTCCATATTAAAGTACTGCATCACTTATAAAAGAAATAACATTGCTATGTTATGATGCATTTCTTTTCTGCTCAATAGAATAAAGTCTGTAAAATCTGATATAGTCAGTGTGCACAAACCAAAACTGTTTGTTCCTGCTGGGTCTTATTATGAAAACAAGAAATGGGTGTTCATAAGTTTCTATTTATATTATGTACACAGAAAGATGTGTAAAGTATGAATAGATATGTGGAAAATATTTTAGTGAGATAAAGCTTAAGATATCTAATGTCACAGAGTAAGCTAAAATGTTTGGATTTTTATAAATTATGCGGAGCTCACCTTCAAAGGAAATCATGATATGTAGTTGTGGGATGAAAGCAGCTTGAGCCATGGCAGTTACAGAGATAGCCAATGTTTTTCAAGTGATTCATTTTAAACTATAGCTCCATCATGCAAAAATACTGAACTCTGACTCTCTGAAAGGTTCACTTTGAGGATAGTGTTTATTCTGTATTTTCAGTCTCATGTTATATTAATAGAAGAAAAAGAAAACATACAAATACATATTTCATGAAAGTGACTTCGTAAGCCTAATTAAGAAATTACAAGCTCTGTGGTTTGTGTTCCATCCTCCAAACCTATGGGATTTGCTTTATGATGATGTAAATCGCTACCCTCTACAAATTTCTATTAAGATGATACATGTCAACTGATTACTGCTCTTTCCCAAATACATCATTGATTGGGACAATTCACACACATGTTTTGATTTTGGGGTGTGGGGGGAAGGGCAGTTTCCATTTGTGACACACAACTTCATGTTGCTTAATATTATGCTATATCCAGTCAAATTTTTAAAACATGCTAGTTACTATTGATTGTGTTTATTGTATTATGTGGTGAGTACAATCCACTAACTTAAATTTCTTTGAAGAGAGGTTTTAAAATTGATTTTATTGATATATAAATTTATTATATATAGTTGATTTACAATGTGTTAATTTCTGCTGGGCAGCAAAGTGATTCAGTTACACACACACACACACATACATTATTTTTCATATACTTTTCTGTTATGGTTTAACACTGGATACTGAATATAGTTTCCTGTGCTATAGTGTTGTTTGTTCATTCTATATATAATAGTTTACATCTGCTAGTCCCAAACTCTTAATCCATCCCTCCCTCCCCTCCCCCTTGGCAACCACAAGTCTGCTCTCTATGTCTATGAGTTTCTTTCTGTTTCGTAGATAAGTTCATTTGTGTCATAATTTAGAGTCAACATATAAATATTATGTGGTATTTCTCTTTCTCTTGTTGACTTAGTTTGCTTAGTATGATCATCATATGTTTGCATTTTTCTAATCATTAGTAATGTTGAGCATCTTTTCATGTGCCTATTGGCTATCTGTATCTCTTTTTTGGAGAAACGTCTATGTATCTTCTGCCCATTTTTTAAATAGGTTTTTTTTTTTATATATTGAGTTGTATGAGCTGTTTGTACATATTGGAGATTAATTCATTATCGGTCACATCATTTGCCAATATTTTCTCCCTGTCCAGAGATTGTCTTTTTGTTTCGTGTATGGTTTCCTTTCCTGTGCAAAAGCTTATAAGTTTGATTAGGTCCTGTTTGTTTATTTTTCCTTTTATTTCTTTTGCTTTGGGAGACTGACCTAAGAGAACATTATTACAATTTATATCAGAGAATGTTTTTCCTATGTTCTCTTCTCGGAGTTTTACGGTATCGTGTCTTATATTTAAGTCTTTAAGCCATTTTAAGCTTGTGTGTGGCCTGTTGTTTAGTCGAAAAGTCATGTCTTTGCAACCCCATGGACTGTAGCCCCCCACCTCCAGGCTCTTCTGTTCATGGGATTTTCCAGGCAAGACTACTGGAGTGGGTTGTCATCTCCTCCTCCGATATGTGGCCTGTAATTTTCTTTATTTGGTAGTGTCTTTGGTTTGGATATCAGGATGAAGGTGACTTAGAATGACTTTGCAAGTTTTCCCTCATTTATCCTACTTATTCTCTGTAACAGCAACTTCAAAACTTTCACATGGGGTGGTGTATAGCATCCTTTGAATGTGTCATATTTTCAAGCTGGTTTATACTATGTCACCCTCACCAAGGTGATTACGTCACTTGATTTAATTTTGCCATTTCTTCAGCTAGTCAGATGTGTACATGTGTTTTACCCAGATATATTCCTTCATTTTCCCTCTAACTAGAAAAACCTTTGAGCTTGATTCTTTTCATGTAATTCTTGTCTCCCAAGCCCACATGACTCTTCCAGAAATTAAAAGCCCAACCAGATGATCTCTAATTTCTCTTACGTTTTTGTCTGACCATTTGATTGCAAACTTACAGAAACTGAATAATTGGAGATACCCGGCCAGCTGCTCTGCGCACATCTGTTGAGCTTCCCTGATGAGGGAGTATAGTGACCCAGGTCTTGAACATGGAGGGACGAGGATTTCTAGACACACACTGCTGTAACTGACCACACCCTGCCCTCTTCAAAGAAGGCATGAAAAAAGATTATGCTTCTTGCCCAGAGCATTTCAGAAGGGCTTGCAGCTTTCCCTTAAATGGTCACACTTTCTTTGAGAGTCAGTTTTACAAAATGATTTCACTTTCTTTCTCTGGCTAAGCAGCAGAATGAACACTGGCATCTGGGTGTGCAGAGAGTCATTTACTAAATACTTCTCATGCACCCTTGCTCTATGCTAAATGTGTTTTCCATGTATTACCTGAACTTCATGTTTATAATCACCCTATGGGATGGAAACTGTTCCCCTTTTACAGATGAAGAAAACTGAGGCTAAAGAAGATGAGTCTGCTGATTCTCAGAATTGATGTCTAAAAATAAAACAGGTTTTGTGTAAATAACACATTTCTTTACATTGGGCAATTTTCAAGTTTGTCATTTTTCATGTTTCCCTTTAAAAAAGTCAACAAATTTTTCCTACAAGAGGCCAAGCTGGTAAATACTTTTGACTTTGTAGGCCATGAGTTTTCTATTGACAACTACTGAACCCTGCTTCATTGTAGAGGGAAAGTGGCCCTAATAATACATGAGTGAGTGTATGTGGCTCTGTTCCACTAAAACTTTATTTACAAACTCAGATTGTAGTTTGCTGATGATGGGAATGTTCTGAAATTGGATTGTTGGTTACCCAATTCTATAAGTTTACTAACAAGCATTGAACTATACACCAAAAATGAGTGGTATTATTGTATGTCAATTATACCTCAATAAAGCTATTTTTAAAAAAAAGAGTTGACTTCTGGCTTTAGATAGCATATATAGTCAAAGCTATGGGTTTTCCAATAGTCCTGAACATCTGTGAGAGTTGGACCATGAAGAAGGCTAGGCACCTAAGAATTGATGCTTTCAAACTGTGCTGCTGGAGAAGACTCTTGAGAGTCCCTTGGACAGCAAGGAGACCAAACCAGTCAATCCTAAAGGAAATCAACCCTGAATATTCATTGGAAGGACTGGTGCTAAAGCTGAAGCTCCAATACTTTGGCCACCTGATTTGAAGAGCCGACTCATTGGAAAAGACCGTGATGCTGGGAAACATTGAAGGCAAAAGGAGTAGAGGAAGTCAGAGGATGAGATGGTTGGATGGCATCACTGACACAATGGATGTGAGTCTGAGCAAACTCAGGGAGATAATGAAGAATATTCACTAATCACAAACAGTTCTCACATAGAGCAAACCACCTCTTGTCTTTTTTTTTTTTCTCTGCAAATTCCTCCTCAATTTTTATTTACAATATATTCCTCTCAGGATGATCAGAAAAAAAACACCTGAAAACCACTGATGAACTAGAAACTCTGCTCACGAAAGAATTGGCTCCATGGTTCCTTATTTGTATTTGCCTTCTTCTTAAATATACTTCTCCTCAGGCTGAGCAGAGGCAGCCAGTGCTCTACTGTGAAACAGACAGTTCTGGAGAGTTCTTTATCAGCTCACATACAGGAGGGAAAATTCATGCTTCAGGTTTGATATCTATAACCTTGGCTCTAAATATCTGTTGCTCAAATACAGAGACACATTTGATCTTTCTGAAGCAATTAAATATGCACTAATGCCTGTTTTCATTTATAAATGCCAACACATAATAACCAACTAAGAATCATGACATGGTGTTACTTTCTTTTTATTTTACCATCTCCTTAACTGTGTAACACATTTTTAAAAAGTATTTCAGGTACTCCTTTTATTTTCATAAACTTCTAAAAGATACATAGAAAGGTTTTGGTCTCCTCAGGGTGTAGCTCAATTGGTGGCAATTAATGAGGACAGAACATCTTAGTGCTTCCTTCAAGGGTGTTACCAGCTGTGTGGAGCCATGTAAAAGCTCCTTGCAGTGTGAGTGTGGTGGGACCGTGGAAAATGCCAGAAGAAAAGCATCAGGAAACCTCAAGAATATTTTAAGGCCCCTGGCCCCGTCCTACAAGCTCACTCAGAATAAAGATACAAAAGAAAAGAAACAGAGAAGCTCAAAAGTCATTGCCCTGGGCAGGGGAGGGAAGCAGCACATCAGATGCTGATGTGAGCCTTTATCAAGGCTGTCAAAACTAAATGAAAGAAAACAATCTCATCTTCATAATTAATTTCCCTGTTTCTTTCCTTAATCTGCACTGCCCAGGCAGTTAATCTTTGCTCAATATGCTTTTTTCGCCCTACTTAACTAGTAATAAAATCTCCTACGTGAAAAGGCAGAATGCTACATGTCAACTGGGAGAGAGAGCTTCAAGGCTGTACGAGATGATAGAAAAGAGGAGAGAAGGGCAAACAAGACATGGGACGAGTTGGACGGACCTAGAGGTGATCATACTCAGTGAAGTAAGTCAGACAGAGAAAGACAAATATATGATATCGCTTATATTTGGAATCTTTACAAATTATATAAATGAACTTACAAAACAGAAATAAACTTATAGACTTAGAAAACAAACTTACGGTTACCAAAGGGGATAGTGAGAGGGTGGGAGAGGAATAAATCAGGAGTTTGAGATTGTTTGTTTGTTAATTACAGTACAGTTGATTTACAATATCCTGTTAGTTTCAGGTGTAGAGCACATTGATTCTGTTATACATATGTATCTATTCTTTTTTTTTTTTTACAATAAAGGTCTCATTGATATATCTGTTCTTTTTCAGATTCTTTTCCTTTATATGTTATTACAAAATGCTTGAGTATTGTTCCCTTTGTTATATAGTAGATCCTGGCTGGTTATCTATTTTATATATAATAGTGTGTACCTGCTAACCCCACCCTCCTAATTTATACCTTCCCCCACCCTTGGGATTAAAATATACACACTACCATATATAAAATAGATAATTAACAAGGACCTACTGTATAGTACAGGGAACTATACTCAATATCTTTAATAACCTATAATGGAAAAGAATTTAGAAAAGAATACACACACACACACACACACACACACACACACACACACACACACTGGAGGAGGGAATGGCAAAGCACCCCAGTATACTTGCCGTGAGAACCTCATGAACTGTATAAAAGGACAAAAAGATACAACACTGAAAGATGAGTCCCCCAGGTCAGAAGGTGTCCAATATGCTACTGGTGAAGAGCAGAGGAGAACTACTAATAGCCCCAGAAAGAATGAAGTGACTGGGCCAAACGACCCTCAGTTGTGGATGTGTCTGGTGATTAAAACAAAATCTGATGCTGCAAAGAACAGTATTGTATAGGAACCTGGAATGTTAGGTCCATGAATCAAGGTAAATTGGACATGGTCAAGCGGGAGATGGTAAGAATAAACATCGGAATCTTAGCAATCAGTGAACTAAAAAGGACGGGAATGGGCAAACTTAAGTCAGATGACCACTGTATCTACTACTTTGGGCAAGAATCCCATAGAAGAAATGGAGTAGTCCTCATAATCAACAAAAGAGTCTGAAATGCAGTCCTTGGGTGCAACCTCAAAAATGACAGAATGATCTCGGTTTGTTTCCAAGGCAAGCCATTCAACATCACAGGAATCCAAGTCTATGCCCCTAATGCCAATGTCGAAGAAGGCAAAGTTGATCAGTTCTATGAAGACCTAGAAGACCTCCTAGAACTAATACCAAAAAAAAATGTTCTATCCATCATTGGGGGCTGGAAAGTAAAAGTAGGAAGTCAAGAGATACCTGGAGTAACAGGCAAGTTTGGCCTTAGAGTACAAAATGAAGCAGGGCAAAGGCTAACTGAATTCTGCCAAGAGAATGAACTGGTCATAGCAAACACCCTTTTTCAACAACACAAGAGATGACTTTACACATGGACATCACCAAATGGTTGATACCAAAATGAAATTGATTACATTCTTTGTAGCTGAAGATGGAGAAACCATATACAGTCAGCAAAAACAAGACCTGAAGCTGACTGTGGCTCAGATCATCAACTTCTCATAGCAAAATTCAGGCTTAAACTAAAGAAAGTGGGGATGAATTATGCACAATCTATAACAAATAGATTCAAAGGGTTAGATCTAGTAAATAGTGTGTCTGAAGAACTATGAATGGAGGTCCATAATATTGTACAGGAGGCAGTGAAAAAAACCATCCCAAAGAAAAAGAAAAGCAAGAGGGTAAAGTGGTTATCTGAGGAGGACTTACAAATAGCTGAAGAAAGAAGAGAAGCAAAAAGCAAGAAAACAACAGAAGGGAAAAGACTAGAGGTCTCTTCAGCAAAATTGGAAATACCAAGGGAATATTTTGCCCAAGGATGGGTACAATAAAGGAAAGAAATGGTAGAGACCTAGTAGATGCTGAAGAGATCAAGAAGAGATGGAAAGAATACATGGAAGAACTGTACAAAAAAGATCTTAATGAATGGGATTGCTACAATAGTGTGGTTAGTCACCCAGAGCCAGATATTCTGGAGTGTGAAGTCAAGTGGGCCTTGGGAACCACTGCTGTTAATAAAACTAGTGGAAAAAAATAAAATAAAATAAAGCTAGTGGAGGTGGTGGAATTCTAGTAGAGCTATTCAAAACCCTAAAGGATGATGCCATCAAGGTGTTGCATTCAATATGTCAGTAAATCTGGAAAACTCAGCAGTGGCCACAGGACTGGAAAAGGGCAATCCTCATCCCAATTCCCAAGAAGGGTAGTACTAAAGAATGTTCTAACCATCAGACAGTTGCATTCACTTCCCATGCTAGTAAGGTCATGCTTAAAATCTTGCATGCTAGGTTTCAGCATTATGCAAACCAAAAACTTCCAGATATCCAAGCTGGGTTTAGAAAAGGCAGAGAATCCAGAGATCAAATTGCCAGCATTCACTGGATCTCAGAGAAAGCAAGAGAATTCCAAAAAAACATCTATCTCTGTTTCAGTGACTACGCTAAAACATTTGACTGTGTGGATCATAACAAACTGGAATATTATTAATGAGATGGGAATACCAGACCACATTACCTGACTCCTGAGAAACCTGTATGTGGGTCAGGAAACAACAGTTAGAATCCTGTATGGATCAATTGATTGGTTCAAGATTGAGAAAGAATTATGACAGGGCCATCTGCTCTCACTCTGCTTAACCTGTATGCTGAGCACATCATGAGAAATGCTGGGCTGGATGAGTTACAAGCTGGAATCAAGAGAGGTGGGAGAAACATCAACAACCTCAGATATGTGGATGATACAACTCTAATGGCAGAAAGTGAAGAGAAACTAAATAGCCTCTTGATGTGGGTGAAGGAGGAGAGTGAAAGAGCCTGCTTAAAACTAAATATTAAAAAAACTAAGATCATGGTATCTGGCCCCATTACTTCATGGCAAACAGAAGGGGAAAAGGTGGAAGTAGTGACAGATTTCCTCTTCTTGGGCTCTAAAATCATTGCAGATGGTGACTACAGCCATGAAATCAGAAGACGATTGCTTCTTGGCAGGAAAGTGATGACAAACCTAGATAATGTGTTGAAAAGCAGAGACATAACTCTGCCAACAAAGGTCCACATAGTCAAGGCTATGATCTTCCCAACAGTCACGTACAGTTGTGAGAGCTGGACTGTAAAGAAGCAGAGCACCAAAGAATTGATGCCCTCAAACTGTGGTGCTGGAGAAGACTCCTGAAAGTCCCTTAGACATCATGGAGATCAAACCAGTCAGTCTAAAGGGAAATCAACCCTGAATACTCGTTGGAAGGACTGATGCTGAAACTGAAGCTCCAATGTTTGGTCACCTGATATGAACAGCTGACTCATTGATAAAGTCCCTGATGCTGGGAAAGACTGAGGGCAGAAGGAGAAGAGGACATCAGAGGATGAGATGACCAGATGGCATCACTGAGGCAATGGACACGAACTTGGGCAAACTTCGGGAGACGGTGAGGGACCTGCGGGCCTGGTGTGTTGCTGCCCATGGGGTCACAAAGAGTTGGACAAAACTGGGCAACTGAACAACAATAACACATATACAAACACATATATAATTTAATCACTATACCTGAAACTAACACAACACTGTAAATCAGCTGTATTTAAATAAAAATTTAAAAAGAAAAAGGGGAAGAGAGAAAAAGGAAAGGAAGGGATGATAAGGCTGAGTAAGTGAACAGAGTAAGGGAAGAAGAAAAGTTGGACTTTGAGAAAAGATAAAACATCCAAGTTCTCCCACAGCAATCATGTGTCGGAAGCCAACCCAGAAATTCTTTCTAGGAAAGCCTTGCCTGTTCTATGGGTGACCCTGGGTAGGTCTGCCTGCCGCCATGTAGTATCTGAATGGATTTCTTTCCAGATAAATATTCAAGTTCCATTCTATAAGAATCAACTCTCCTGAGTTCCAAGTTTCTGGATCCAACTATATTGACAGCATGGAATCTCAGCCTGCTGACTACTCGCCAAAGAGAACCACCCGCTTAGCAAAAGCTCAGTCCAAAGAAACAGTGTTTGTACATCATTGCCAGCCCACTCTGCTATCTTCTTGGTTCAACTGCACATACAGTAAATGCTAGCCTTGTACAGACCAGATCATCGGAGATGTGTGCTCTTTACCCATTTCACTTTGGCACTTCCCAGTCTTGCATTTACTGCCCTGAGCTTTGGTATTAGGCCATCAGGCAATATAAGAGAGTTGATAAAAAGTAAGTCCAATTGCTTTCTTGGTGTCTGGGGCGGGGGGTGTTGTTTGGCTTTTACCACAAAGCATATTGTTCTCTTTAGGATAAGCCAAAGAAGAAAATTCTTTCAAGACCCCAGGGCAGGGTCTATTACATATGCTCCTTCTGAACTATGAAGGGTCTTTAATTTGGCTCAAGTTGGGATATGGAGAGTGTCTCTCTCTCTCTCTCTAATAGAACTTATTTTTTAAAGCACTTTTGGGTTCACAGTAAAACTGAACAGAAACTGTGGTAATTTCCCATATAGCCCCCACCCCACACTTACACAGCCACCATTATCAACATCCCCCACCAGAGTACTACATTTGTTATCATATCAATGAAACTACATTAACACATTATAGTCACCCAGATTTCATCATTACATTAGGATTCAGTCTTGGTGTTATACATTCTATGGGTTTGGGCATATGTATAGTGACAGGTATCTACCATTGCAGTATCATATAGAATAATTTCACTGCCCTAAAAATCCTCTGTGCTTTGTCTATTCATCCTTCCCTCCCTCCTAACCCCTGGCAACCACTGATCTTTTTATTTGTCTATATTTTTGCCTTTTTCAGTGTGTTATATAGTTGCAATTATACAGTATACAGTCTTTTCAGATTGATTTCTCTCTCTTAGGTATATGCACTTACGTTTTCTCTGTGGCTTTTCATAGCTTGATAGCTCATTTCTCTTTAGCTCTGAATAATATTCTATTGTCTGGATGTACCACAGTGTATTTATCCAGTCTCTTATTGAAGGACATCTTGGTTGCTTCCAAGGTTTGGCAATTATGAATCAAACTGCTATAAACATTCATATGCCGGTTTTTGTGTGGACATGAATCTTCAGTTCATTTAAGTAAATACCAACAAGCATGCTTGCTGGATCAAATGTTGATAGTATATTTAGTTTTGTAAAATACTGCTGAACTGTCTTCTAAAGTGGCTATATAACATCATTCCTTACCAGCAATGAATGAGAGTTCCTGTTGCTCCATGTCGTCACCAGCATTTGGTATTGTCGGTGTTTCTAATAGTGTGTAGAAATATCTCACCGTTATTTTAATTTGCATTTCCCTAATGTCATATGATGGGCTTCCCTGGTGGCTCAGATGGTAAAGAATCTGCTTGCAATGTGGGAGACCTGGGTTTAATCCCTGGGTTTGGAAGACCCCCTAGAGGAGGGTATGGCATCCCACTCCAGTATTCTTGCCTGGAGAATCCCCATGGACAGAAGAGCCTGGCGGACTACAGTCCATGGGATCACAAAGAGTCAGACACGACTGAGCAAGTCAGACACGACTGAGTGACTAAACACAATGATATATGGTGTTGAGCATCTTGACATATGTTTACTTGCCATCTGTATATCTTCTTTGTGAAATATCTGTTTAGGTCTTTTGCCCATTTTTTAGTTGGGTTGTTTGATTTCTTGTTTTTGAGTCATAAGAGTTCTTTGTGTATTTTGGACAGCAGTCCTTTATCAGATGTGTCTTTTGCAAATATTGTCTCCAAGTCTGTGGCTCATCCTCTCATTCTCTTGAGAGAACAGTACTTCTTAAATGCAAGGCTCATCTCTTTTAGTGTGCTGGATATTGGGATATACACTTGATATATTAAATTTATCCTTACTTGCTTGTCATTTTTCTACCTTTAATTTCTTTGCCATATTTTTATGATTCTTAATGTTTATTTTTTTGACACAAATGGAGTACATATATACTGTAGAAACTATAGAAAATAAAGAAACATCACCCTCCTTCTCTCTCCCTTCATTCCCCACCCCTCAATACTTTAGTTAATATTTTGAAGCAATTTTCTTTTTTCAATTTGTACAAATAGTTGAAGTTCTTTTGTAACATGAAATTGTTTAATAATACTTTTCAGAAGCCACTTTTTGAACACTGTTTCCTGCTTTTAAGTATTTTCATACAATGTTATATTTAATAGTTGCACAGTATTTCATCAATCAACCACATTTTGTCAGATATTAATATTTTATTACCTTCCAAGTTTTCACAAAAGTTGAAGTGCAGACTCTAAAGGGATGAAAAATTTTAAAGATATTTATATTTATTGACAAAACATTTTCCAAAGGGGTTATATAAATTCATACATCTTCAATCAGTATACAAAAACATCTCCTTGGCCATTGTTGTTGTTCAGTCACTAAGTCATGTCTGACTCTTTGCGACCCCATGGACTGTAGCACACCAGGCTCTGCTGCCCTCCACTATCTCTCGGAGTTTGCTCAAATTCATGTCCATTGAGTGATGTTATCTAACCGTTTCATCCTCTGCCTCCCCCTTCTCCTTTTGCCTTCAATCCTTTCCAGCATTAGGGTCTTTTCCAGTGAGTCATTTCTTGGCATCAGGTGGCCAAAATATTGGAGCTTCAGGATCAGCAACAGTCTTTCTAATGAATATTCAGAGTTGAACTCTCACATCCCTACATGACTACTGAAAAAGTTGTAACTTTGACTATATGGACCTTGGTTGGCAAAGTGATGTCTCTGCTTTTGAATACACTGTCTAGGTTTGTCATAGCTTTCCTTCCAAGGAGCAAGCATCTTTTAATTTCATGACTGCAGTCACTGTTGTAATCAATCTTATTTTAATATTGACCATCTAGTGATTTCCATTGGACTGCAAGGAGATCCACCCAGTCCATCCTAAAGAAGATCAGTTCATCCTAAAGGAGTTCTTTGGAAAGACTGATGTTGAAGCTGAAACTCCAATACTTTGGCCACCTGATGTGAAGAGCTGACTCATTGGAAAAGACCCTGACGCTGGGAAAGATTGAGGGCAGGAGGAGAAGGGGACGACAGAGGATGAGATGGTTGGATGGCATCATCGACTCAATGCACATGGGTTTGGGTAGACTCTGGGAGTTGGTGATGGACAGGGAGGCCTGGCGTGCTGCAGTTCATGGGGTCGCAAAAAGTCGGGCACGACTAAACGACTGAACTGAACTAGACTGAGTGATTTCCATGTGCAGAGTTGTATTGTTGGAAGAGAGTGTTTGCTATGACTAGCGTGTTCTCTAGATGAAATTCTGTTAGCCTTTGCCCTGCTTCATTTTGTACTGGAAAGCCAAACTTGCCTGATACTCCAGCTATCTCTTGACTACCTACTTTTGCATTCCAGTCTCCTATGATGAAAAGGACATCCTTTTTGCTGTTAACTTTAGAAGGTCTTGTAGGTCTTCATAGAACCCATCAACTTCAGCTTCTTTGTCATCAGTGATTGGGGCATAGACTTGGATTATTATGATGTTGAATGGTTTGCCTTGGAAACAAATGGAGATCATTCTGTCATTTTTGAGATGGCACCCAAGTACTGCATTTCAGACTCTTTTGTTGACTATGAGGGCTACTCCATTTCTTCTAAGGGATTCTTGCCCACAGTAGTAGATATAATGGTCATCTGAGTTAAATTCACCCGTTCCTGTCCGTTTTAGTTCACTGAATCATAAGATGTCAATGTTCACTCTTGCCATCTCCTGCTTGACCACATCCAATTTACCTTGATTCATGGACCTAACAGTTCAGGCTTCTATGCAATATTGTTCTTTACAGGATCAAACTTTACTTTTATCACCAGACACATCCATAACTGACTATTTTTTCCACTTTGGCCTAGCCACTTCATTCTTTCTGGAGCTCTTAGTAATTGCCTCTACTTTTACCCAGTAGTATATTGGGCACCTTCTGACCTGGGGGGCTCATCTTCCAGTGTCATATCTTTTTGTCATTTCATACTGTTCATGGGATTCTCCAGGCAAGAATACTGAAGTGGTTTGACATTTCCTTCTCCAGTGGAGAAGGAACTCTCCACTATGACACGTCTGTCTTGGGAGGCCCTGCACATAGAGTTATGCAAGCTTCATAGAGTTATGCAAGCCACTTTGACAGGACAAGGCTGTGATCCATGAAACCTCTGGCCATACTATATACTATTTTGCTTTAATCTTTGCTGTTTGTTAGACAAAAATGCATTTCAAAGTACATTTTCTCTTTAGTGATTGGTAAGGTTGAATTATTTCTCATTTTCAATTTTATATTACAACTTCTTTATATTACTTGCCTGTTAGTATCTTTTGTTTTATTTTTCTAATAGAAGGCTCCTCTTTTTTTAACTGGCTTGTAATAGCTGTTAGATGCTAAGAATCACAATCTTTGTCTGGCATACACATCACAGATATTTTTTCATTTCATCATTGTTAAAGTCAGATTTTGACATATAGAACTTTTAAAACTTTTATTCCAACCATTCATTATTTATATTATTATTTTTTGCTTTTGTGTGATGCTTATACAGTTGGAACTTGAGTAAGAGTTTTCCTTGTGGCCAGGAATTGGCACTAGAGCTAAAATGCTCCCTTTTTGTTGCTCTTTTTTTTTTAGTTGAAATATACTTGATTTACAGTGTGTGTTCATTTCTGCTGCACAGCAAGTGACTCAGTCATACACATAGACATATTTTTTTATATTCTTTTCAATTATGGTTTATCCAAGGATATTGAATATAGTTCCCTGAGCTATACAATAGGACCTTGTTGTTTATCCCTTCTAGATGTACTAGTTTGCATCTACTAATTGCAAACTCCCAATTCATCCCTCTCCCTCCCCCACCCTTTGGCAACCACAGTCTATTCTCTATGTCTGTGAGCCTGTTTCTGTTTCATGGATAAGTTCATTTGTGTCATATTTTAGACTCCACATATAAGTGATGATATATGGTATTTGTCCTTTTCTTTTTTTTAATTTTAGTTAGTATGATAATCTCTAGTTGCATCCATGTTGCTGCAAATAGCATTGTTTCATTCTTTTTATGGCTGAATAATATTCTGTTAGACTTCCCTGATGGTTCAAATGGTAAAGAATCCATCTGCAATGCCAGAGACCTGGATTCAATCCCTGGGTTGGGAAGATCCCCTGGAGGAGGGCATGGCAACCCACTCCAGTATTCTTGCCTGGAGAATCCCCATGGACAGAGGAGCCTGGTGGGCTACAGTCCACGGGGTCACAAAAAGTCGGACACATTGCGCTTCCCTGGTGGCTCAGATGGTAAAGAATCTGCCTGCAATGTGGGAGACCCAGGATATGTACCACATCTTCTTTAACTGTTCATCTGCTGATGGACATTAAGTTGTTTCCACACCTCAGCTTTTGTGAATACTGCTGCTATGAACATAGAGGTGCATGTACCTTTATGGATTGTAGTTTTGTCCGGATATATACCCAGGAGTGGGTTTGCTGGATCACATGGTAATGCTACTTTAGTTTTCTGAGGAATCTCCACACTGTTCTCCATAGTGGTTGTACCAACAGACATTCCCACCAACAGAGTAGGAGGGTCCTAAGGATGCCTTAAAGAAACTTATAAATACATGAAAGCAGACCCCTCCCCCCCCCCAGGGTTTCCTAGGAGGCAGATGATCTTCAGTGGCTGCCCTCTCCCCACAGTCCTTCTCCCACTTCTCCAGATGATGTTAGAAGACTGGGGGCAGGAGAGTTAATCAGTCAGGGGAGCCCAGTGGCTTTTTCCTCACCTCCTCCATGAGCATCCTCACAATCCTGAATCCAAATGAGGGACAGGCACCAGAAGGACCACTAACTGCACGTGCCTGCAAGGAGGATGCTAGGAGAGACTGCCGTCTGGACACTGCTTGACATCTGCTCCGGCAGAAGGTGTGCTTCTCAGCCTCTGGGTTCCCTGAGCAAGGGAGAGGACAACAGGCAGGAGATGCCAGGCAGAAGGATGAGAGGAACTGGCAAGGTTCCTGCATGCCCTTCCTTTTGGTGGTCGATGGCCATGAGCCATCTGACCGGCACCCAACCCAAGAGGGCTCCCGTGAGAAGGGAATCAGCACTGCACTGCCGTAGAGAGCACCACCCCTGGCAGTAGCTGAAGAGAAGACAGAGGAGACTGGGCTGGACTCAGATCGCAAAATCGGGGACATGTGTTATGAAGTAAACCTCAATCGCACCCTTCAGAGAAAACAGTGGGGCGTCATGGACAGAGCCCATCATCAGGCAGTATGTCAGAGATAACTCCGAAGATCAGCTAGTATTAGCCAGAGAAACAGCAAAACCAAGAGAATGAGACTTGTTAGCGAAAGAGAGGTTTTTCTTTTTCTCTCTCTGTCATCATTGATGTAACAGGGGGTCATGGAAAAGGGAAAGAAGGCATCCCACCGCAGAGAACCATCTCAACTTCACATCAGCACCACTCCAAATACAAGGCATCTGTTATCTGGGAGGGACAGTTGTATTGATGGGCTGACTCATTAGAAAGGATTAATGTCTAGGGCATTGATACCTCATGGCACATTTTCTTGGGGACGGAGAGGATCCTGTGGAAATGGACACAAGCCAGGTGTGTTTGGATGAGGAAGAGAAATCCAACTCTGTCTGACAGCTTTCTGAAAAGGGGAGGCAGAGGGGAGCCTGAAGACAAATGTGGCCTGCCTCCCAAGTCTGGCTACTGCCAGCCCTGGCAAAAACGGTTCTCCGCAGGATGCAAAAGTCAGGTTTGACTTGACGGGTTGTGAGACTGGACACCTGGTGTTTTTTGACCAAATTGTTTATTCAGGGAATTTGCTTTAAAAGTAACCCACGGAGCACCTGCAGTGGTCTGGCGTCTCTATGTTAAGCTGGCTGACGATGTGTAACCCACATCAGGAGGCAAAAGAGACGGTTCTTAAAACCAAATTTTAACAGAATGCAGTAAATCAAGGCGGAGAGAAGTGTTGATGCCCCCTGCAGAATCTGTTACCCCCAAGAGAGCAGAAGTGGTGAGATCCAAAGATAAAGCCATCGTATTCTGCCCCTTTCTGCAGCATCACCAGCGGAACCTTCTTCCTACACCCCAACTCATGCAAAGGGAAGACCATTGCCTGTCCGCCTAGAAGTTGTCACAGTATCTTCCTCATAGGCTGCTTCAGTTGGTTAAGTGAAATAAGGCATCTTAAACACTTGTTATAGCACTCAGGAAGATCCCCTGGAGGAGGGCACAGCAACCCAACTCCAGTATTTCTTGCCTGGAGAATCTCATGGACAGAGGAGCCTGGCGGGCTACAGTCCACAGGGTCACAGAGTCAGACATGACTGCAGCGACTTAGCACACACACACACATAGCACTTACCATATAATACATGCTCAGTAAATATTACTATTATAGTTTTATTCACTCTGCTCCTATCCCTCTCAGAATGACTTCCCACCAGTGTAAACTCGAATAATTGATGACTCTCCAAGGCCTTAAAAAATAACACCCATCCTTGTTAGGAGGGCACTGTTAACCATTCCTGACCTGATTCCATCCACATGTTGAATCTCATCTCTTGTCATTTCTTGTTTTGAACTCTAGTTCAACCCAGGCTGAATAACTTGTATTTTTAATTTTATTTTTAATTTATATTGGAGTCTAGTTGATTTACAATGTTGTGTTAGTTTCAGGTGTATGGCTACTCAATCACTTAGCTGAATAACTAGAATTTAACTGAAGGGGCCCTGCCTCTGAGCACCAGTGAATTGCCAGGTATTGTGCTTCCTCTGCACGCTACACAGTGGGGAACCCTTCCCTTTGCAAATTCCCATTCACTTGCCGTCTCCCGGCCTCCCCGCTCACATTGCCTGCCGTCGGCAGCCCAGAGCCAGATGGTGTTCCAGTGCGAACCCATAGTGCAGTGTGATCATGTCCACTCTGACACCTTACCCGTTGTCCTCAGCTCTTTAACTTTTCTGTGCTTTGTTACATTTTAATGGATATACAGATGACCTGGGCATCTGGTTGATGTGGGAATTCTGCTTTAGGCCGTCTAGGTTGGTGCCCAGGATGTGACACTCCTGACAGGCTCCCAGGTGATGTGGGTGTGGCCGTTCCTAGACCACACTTGAGGACCGAGATGTGAGACAGTGATCTCCTTAATAATATCAGGAAGCCTGTCTCCTTAAGTCTTCATATCCCCAGCACCCAGCCCACCTGTATCCCTAACATTCAACCCATTCTTCAGGAAAAATTTTTTTTCCTAAATGTTTGTTAAATGAATGTATGATTGAATGAACAGACCAAGACACTCTGCCCCAAACACTCACTTGTACAACAAGCTAGTAGCATGTTTCCTGGTCAAGAAAAGTTTTCCCTCAACTTCCTGTTCTCTGCCCTGTTCTCTTCTCTTTCTCCTGTTCCTACCTGTGTTTCCCCTTTTACAATTTCTATCAATGAGATGATGACAGAGTGTAAAGTGGCAAAGACAAGCCAGAGAATAATTCATAGAAAAAGAGAAGAGGGGAAAAAAGGCAGAAAGGGGACATGTAGATAAAAGGAAAGGAATAGAGGACATCAGAGGAAGGAGAAATGCCCAATTCTTCACCTCACATAACTTGAGTTCACACACCTATTATCCTTACATACCTGGACTTCCTCTCACATATTTTCCCCTTATATTGACCTTGATCTTCTTTATTTATTAATTTATTCATTCAACAAATCTACTTTGTGTCAGCCACTGAGTCAAGGATACATTTCGTGAGTAAAAATGAACAGAAACTTAGAGTTTATCATCCAGAGGGTGGGTAGACAGAGAGATTAAATAATTAAGCACTCAGTGTGAACTTAACAATGTTAAGCACAGAGAAGTCTCTAGGAAATGAATGGTTGAGGGAACTGTGACCAGCAGTTAATCGGGGAATAGAGGAGTGGAGGATGTACAAGGCACCGTGGCTAGGGTGAGCATGGTACATTGGAGGAACCAAAGGGTCAGAGGTCCTGGAGCCCTGGAAAAGAGAGTTGGTGAAAGAAGGAGTCAGCGTGGTAACCAGCTCCGAGGTGGCCCCCTTGATCCCCGCCTCTTGCTGTTGTGTATTCCTCTCCCAATGACACCAGGGTTTGTGTGACCAGTAGCACACAGCAGATTGAAGGGAGGGCGTCTTCAAGATTAGGTTAGAAAAAAGCGTAGCTTCTTTCTTGGGCACTTTCTTGTGGTCCTCTCTCTTGACTCACTCACTCTGAGGAAAGCAAGCTGCCATGTTTTGAGCAGCCCTACAGGAATGGCAAACCACTCCAATATCCTTGCCTAGAGAATCCCATGGACAGAGGAGCCTGGCGAGCTACAGTCCATGGGGTCACAGACAGTCATACATGACTGAGCAAATCACACACACACACACACACACACACACACACACACAGAGTCATAAGTTCCCAACAGTCAGTAAGGAATTACGGCCTGGCAACAACCATACACATAAGCATAGAAGCAGATTCTACAGCCCCAGTCAAACCTTGAGGTGAATGCACCCCCTGGCCAACAGTTCAACTTCAATCTCATGAGAGATACTAAGCCAGACCCACTCAACTGAGCCATAATTGGATTCCTAATCTTCAGAAAGCATGAGCTAACACGTCTTCTGTTGGAAGCTGCTAACTTTCAGGGTAATCTATTATGCAGCAATAAAAAACTAATGTAGCCTGGGTCAGACAACGCACTATATCACTAGCATGTTAAGGTTTATACAGTCTCGTAAACCCTCCCTAGTACCTTGAAGGAACAAGATATGGTTTGACAGTATCACCTCATAAAATAGAGGGATGCCCCTGAAAAGTTGGGGGACAGTGGCAAGCCTATTGTAAACACAGAGATAATAGCTGGGCTCCTCCATTTGTTCCCTAAGCTCATTGCAATCTGCTAATCTAGGTCAAGTCCAGGATACCATGAGCCCACATAAGTTAAAATGAAATACACCTTATAAAAGTTGAATATCTTTTCACTGGTATTTTACATTTTTCATAGTTAATCATAAGATCCTAAGTTAAAGTATTAAAATTGAAGCAAACAGAACGGTGTACTCTTTAAGCTGTTGCGCACTATGTAATGTATGGGACAGAGCTACCATCTAGGAACAGCGCCCGTGGGTCCCCCAAGGCGGAGAGAGTACATCTATGACACCTGAGGGGAAGCTCTCCAGGGGACTCGGGAGAACTGCACCCCTCTCAGCTCACCAAGGATTGTCATTTGGGAAGCCTGGAGCTGAATGGCTGGATTCTAAGGACATCTTTAATAGCATGACATGATAGCTGCTGTGGATCCTTGAGGAATCTCCTTCTTATTGGAGAGATGTTGAGACCTTGAGGAGATAACTCACTTTCAAACTGAACCCTAAGGCAGAAAGACAAGCCTGAGGTCCTGTGAGAAGACGTGGGCTGCCGAAGAACATTCGAGCATCTGACTTAATAAAAGGGGAGGAATATGAATAGGAGAAAGCCAGTTAAAACTAAATCTGTCAGTAAATAAAGCTGAATCAAGCTGTATTGTGTAGAAAGTAGACTCTCTTACATGTGACTAACCAGAAAAATCCTTAATCACCAGTGAGCTTTAACAATATGCACCAGAAATTTTATAATAAGTGAAGAATTTTCTATTAAATATTTCCTTATCTGTCTTGTTCTGCAGGAAAAAATTCCATTAGGGTCATAACCATCAAACTAAAAATTCCTTTCTTTTGGTTTAGAACTTGGAATCAAAGGACATCAAAAATAAATCTGCTTGGGAAAAAATTGTTTGAAGTTCTTTTCATCTTGGTAAAATTAGGATAGCATGCCATTTTGGCTTGGGTAGAGAGAAGAGGAATGTCTGTGTTTTTTTAAAAAAAAAAAAAAAAACACTAAAACCTTGCTCTCCAGAGCATGGCAAGACATTGTAGCACCTCAACGAATTTTAAGAGTGGTTGGGCTTCTTTCACCTAGAAGCTGGATCCTTTATAAAACTTCATGGCTATTTTTCCATAGGACCATTGCTTCAACATTCACCCATATGTGTTATTAAAATGCATCTTATTTGGGTGCATTAAAATGTTTATATGGGCTGAGTTCCTTCACTGTCCACCTGAAACTATCACAACATTAAAATGGACTATACAGAGTCTGCCTGCAATGTAGAAGACCCAGGTTCAATCCCTGGCTTGGGGAGATCCCCTGGAGAATGAAATGGCAACCCATTCCCGTTTTCTTGCCTGGAGAATTCCATGGAGAGAGGATCCTGGAGGGCTACAGTCCATGGGATCACAAAGAGTCAGACAAGACTGACTGACTAACACACACACACACATACACCAATGCAAAATAAAAAATTAAAAAAATAATAACAAAATTAAATGTCCATATGATCATTTCCAGGTTCCACTAGAACCCAGAAATATGCTCTTCAGATATTGGCACTTTCCTTGACACAGCACTCAGCTTATAAGAATGTTCCTTTCCCCAATGCTTGCAAATTTGTCAATAACAAAGTTAATAAGAATTAAGAATTAAAATGTCAGTGATTGCAGTTCGCTTCTGGATAAAGCCCATCACTTTCTCCGTACATGTCCACATTCCCACTGTGTTAGGATAAGGCGGGCAATGCTGCAGTAAGCAAAAACAACCCCTGGAATGTCAGTGACGATCCAGAAAGGTTTCTTTCTTAGTCAGACTCAGTCCAGCCTCCTCCATTTTGTAGCTATGCAAACTGGAACCCATGGCTACAGGTCAAAGTGGCAGGTGAAGAGGGAGATGCAGGTGACAGACAGGCTCTTAATTGCTTTAGCCAGGAGTGACACGTGTCACTTCCAATCAGTTCCTTAGCCCCAAATAGTCACAGGTTCAAGCCTAGCTTCAAGGGACTATGGGAAACGTAGGAGTGGACATGGTGATTTATTAAGATTACCCTCTCTTCCAGATCCACAAAATAAAGTAAGCCTCTCTGAAAAACGGGCTTCCCTCATAGGTCAGTCGGTAAAGAATCTGCCTGCAATTCAGGAGACCCAGGTTCGATTCCTGGGTCGGGAAGGTCCCCTGGAGAAGGAAATCGCAACCCACTCCAGTATTCTTGCCTGGAAAATCCCATGGACACAAGAGCCTGGTAGGCTACGGTCCATGGGGTCACAAGAGTCGGACACGACTGAGCGACTAAACCACCACCTCTGAAAAATAGAATTGCTTTTCAGTGGGGAGAAGGAACAGCATAGATGGACCCATACTCAGACTCATATGCTCCCCACCTTCCCCAGACCCTTGCACCTAAGGCTAGAACTCACATGGTCCGTTAAATGACAAGTTATGGGAGACGACTGTGGCTTCTAGAACAGTGTCCCAGCAAGACCGGGCATCTTCTCGGCAGTCACGGCTTTGAGATGACAGGCAGCACATACCAGAACTGAGAATGAAAGAGAACCGGGCCAAGCTGCTGCTTAAATGCTTGTGTTCCAACTCACCTCGTCATCAGAGGCACAAGATTTTTAGTTTCGATAATTAAGCACAGTGCTTTTCTTCAGAGAAAGAAAATGCCTACCTGAACTATCCTGGCTTGGAAGGAGGAGTTTATCATGAATACATATTGCACCTGCCGGATGACTGGGACGCGAGGAAGCAAAGGGTAATGTCCGCGCCACATTACAAGGAAAGTGAGGGTGTAGCGCGTGACCTGCCCCAGGGCGTGTAGGTCGGCTGAGCGGGCTTTCCCACTGTCTCCAGTGGGACCTGCCTGCAGTCCTAAAAAGACTGATGAAGTGACGAGTCAACCGCATCCTACAGTGGCCCCTGGTGGGCACTCGGGGTCATTGCACCTGCATTATTCGTGCGTACACAGAGCTTTCCCAAGGGAAGACGCTTCCGGGGAAGATCTGGACCGCACTGGTGATCGAGTATGAACTCCTCATTTTACAGAAGAGGAAAATCAAATTTTGCAGAATGGGATGCTTTAGATGCTAACGTTAAGCCTGAAATAACGTAGATCCCTCCAGCTCTTCAGGCGGCCAGTAGGTAGGCAGGTTCCTCCTTAGCAACTAACGTATTTGCTGTAACCCTCATCACAGCCCGGCGAGGTGGTTATTATTATTCCCCAAAGAAACTCATCCTATACAATTTTGTAAAGTAAAATAAATAAATAAACTTAGGAGTAAGACAAGGAAAAAAAAGAAAACAACTCATCCTAGGCCTCACAGCGAAGAGGAAGCGTTCGTCTACCCTTTCCTTCTCTTTCCCTTTTTCTTTTTATCTTCCGTCCATGCTTCCCACGCATCCTAGAGGTTTTTTGTGGGCTATGCCACCGCATCCAAGTTCCCAAAGATTAGAAAGTCATTATCACTGGGTTCTGCTTCCCTGTAATTGGGTTTTTCTGACATGGCAGCAAAGGTGGCCACTGGCAGCACCAGACCCTCCTTCCACCGCTTTAACCAGACCAGTGGAGAGGAGAGCTTCTTCGTTGAGTGATCACCCAGAGTCCCCAACAGGCTTCACGGGCCAGGCCTGGGCCAGGGGTGACCACGTCTGGACTCCTGGGGTGGAGTCAGTTCCATGTGGACCATGCAGCTCCCTAACTATATACTAAGCAGGCAAAAAAAAAAAAAAAATCCCTGCATCCTAAGAAGTAGGGAGGTGACTCCCATGCTCTGCTCCCCTGGGTATTTTTAGGTCAAGGTCCCTTCAGCCTGCTGTGTGCTGTCACTTGAGTCCGGTCTGACTCTTGTGCGACCCTCTGGACTGTAGCCCACCAGACTCCTCTGTCCGTGGGATTCTCCAGGCAAGAAGACTGGAGTGGGTTGCCATGCCCTCCTCCAGGGGATCTTCCCCACCTAGGGATCAAACCTGAGTCTCATATCTCCTGCATTGGCAGGCAGGTTCTTTACCACTAGCGCCACCTGGGAAGCCCCAACATAAAGGGTAGAAGGACCTATCTCTTCCTTGCCCCTAACTCAGAAGACTCATGTATTCCTTCTGTTCTGTGCTGTTCAGATAGGAGTACTGCTGTGCACAGCTTTCGCTGAGAAAAGGAATACTTTCTAGACTTTGTATTGTCTGGAAGAGTCTATGACATTATTGAAAAGTATTTTGCCCCATCCGTGTCTTCTCCATCCCACTACAAATGACATCATCTTGCAGAGGCTTGACTAAAATCTTTCTTTTATCAAGAAAAGGCTGCCTTGGCCACAACACACAGCAGGAAGAAATCACTACTGTCTAATTCTTTCCTGCCCCCTACAGTTCAATTACACCAAGTTATCCATAGCTTCTAAAATTACATTCTAAAAAAGAGACTGACGTTCGCGTTTTTATCTAGTGGTTTCGTGAACAGTAAGTGGGCCATAAGAGCTAGTCCTACGTTTTGAAACCCTAAAATAGGCGGATCAAGAACTCGAAGAACAAAAATCTAAAACAGTTTAGGTGACAAGGTCAAGAAAGTCAAGCAGTTATGTCAAGGAAACTGTTTCTCTACCTGAAAAGCAGAGTGCACCCAAGCTCTCTGAAGCTAGGCTGAGCAATTTATCAAGTATCTTCACTTCATTTTAGAATAAGTGATAAATTATAAGTGGTCATTCCAAGGTCTTTGGAAAAGTCAATTTTTAAAGATGATAAATCATCTGATGATAATGGTTCTGTTGGAACCCATACTTCAGGGTCAGCAAGAAAACCACAGACTCTATCATGACTCCATTGGAAGATTTTTATAGTAAATTAGGCCGAGTATGGGATACACTGCCTTCATTCCCAACGCCTTCTACTTCTTGGGAAAAATCAATTCTAACACTTCACTCAGATGGGCAAGGGACTGGACATAACAATTAAACAATTTTGAAAAATAGGAGCTACTATAGGTAACTTTTTAGACAGCCATTGAAACCACACCTAATTTTTAGGTCGCATTATTATTTTTGGCCTTTACTGGTCTCCTTTTCTTTTTTTTAATTTTAGTGATGAATAGTTGATTTACAATGTTGTGGTAATTTCTGCTATACAAAGTGATTCAGTTGTACATATATACATTGATATGTACACTTTTTCATATTCTTTTCCATTATGGTTTATCACAGGATATTAATTATGGTTCCCTGTTCTCTATAGTAGGACCTTGTTGTTTATCCATCTAGAATATAATAGTTTGCCTATGCTAATCCCAAACTTCCAATCCTTCCCTCCCTCATCCCCTCCCCCTTGGCAACCCCAGTGTGTTCTCTATGTCTGTGAGTCTGTTTCTGTTTCATAGATAAGTTCATTTGTGTCATATTTTCATTCCACATATAAATGATGTCATATGGTATTTGTCTTGCTCTTTCTGACTTAGTTCACTTAGTGTGATTATCTGTAGGTGCATCCATGTTACTTTAACATTCTTTAATTCTTTAAAGCATTAAAGCAGTCTTTAATTCTTTTTCATGGCTGAGTAGTATTCCATTGTATATATATATCATGTCTTCTTTATCCGTCCATCTGTCGATGGACATTTAGGTTGTCTCCATGTCTTGGCTATTGTGCGTAGTGCTGCTATGGACACAAAGGTGCATATATGTTTTTTAATTATAGTTTTGTCTAGATACAGTGTAGGAGGGTTCCCTTTTCTCCACACCCTCTCCTGCATTTATTGTTTGTAGACCTTTTAATTATGGCCATTCTGACTGGCATGAGGTGGTACCTCATTGTAGTTTTGATTTGCATTTTGCTAAGAATTAGCAGTCATACTTGTCTCCTTTTCAACTAAGAGTGGACTGAAGACACGGCTTGCATAGTTTGCCAGAAGCAAGCTTGTAGTCTGTAAAGGAACCAAGGAGTCTCATTCAGCCAGTATGCCTACCCACCAGCACCACCCCATCTTCTGAGGCATACTAGCTTTGGCTTTGAGCATTCCTGGAACCAGAAAGTTCTAGGACACCCTGGAAAGCTCCAAGTCCACCAGGTATCTTGTTAACATTTGATCTCTCCATCTTGTGGTTTTTCATTGATAAAAAAATTTCGTCTATGTTATGATTAATTAACTATTTAGATTCATATTCCTACCTTTTAGGTCATCCTGAGTGCACTAAAAAATATCAGTAATTTATATTCCACAACACAGCGTTATAGTTTGTAAGAGCATTAATTACATATGAAGGGAAAATATGGAGGTAAGCAAAATACTCATGAATGAAAACTTGTGCTTGTACTCCTGGCATCTGGGAGATACTCCTGTTATTTAGTAACAGCTAAACAGATCATCTGTGGAAGAACTGAGAAGATAAAAGTGATATATGCACTTCCAGAAAATCCTACACATTGTGTTTATTGGGTCATTACATTTGTCCCTAAGATAATCAGCTTATAAAAACCGATTTTACAAAACCTATGCGCTGTTTCACTATTTCAATTACATTCTAGTTACATGGCTGAATTAATAATGAATGATGTTTATGGTTTGAGAAAGATTATAAATACTTGAAGTAATATTTTCAGGTGGTCACCAAATTTCTGCATAGGATTCTTGTCATATTCACAGATGAAACGTGTTGTTTTTGTTTAGTCCCTAAGTCATGTCTGACTCTTTTGCAACCCCATAGAGTGTGGTCTGCCAGGTTCCTCTGTCCATGGGATTTCCCAGACAAGAATACTGGATGGTTGCCAATACTGGGTTGCCATTTCCTTCTCCAAGGGATCTTCCCAAGCATATCTCCTGCGTTGGCAGGCAGGTTCTTTACCACTGAGCCACCAGGGAAGCCAGATTAAACATATGACCCACAAACTAGTAGCTCCAAATGAAAATAATGTGCATAAAAAATACTTTTTTTTCCACTTGAAAATGTGACCACCGCTGTACTATTCAGTATATTAAGAAGAAGTGGGCATATCTTGGTCTCTGCCCAAAGGAATTTATTCCCACACAGATGATCTTCAAAATGATCTTGTAAAAGAACATCTCATCTATAAATAGGTCCCTCAGAACACATAGCATCAATATATTAGCGTTGAACTTGAGTGAATTTTTTTTAAAGCATTGGTAACAATAAAACTTTCAGGGAGGTGAGACTAAGAAAAAATAAGAGGATCTAACATGATAGTTTTTCATTTGTTTGGAAAATTTTCCATCCATTTAAATGAACCTCTGATACACCAAGCACTGTCTAATAACTTTGTCATAAACTTTGGCCTTGTCAGCTATCTCCATATTCTGCTTATTCCCTAAAAATTATATACTCATCTCTCCTTGTCTTTTAGCATCATTTTCCTAACTTTATTGGCCTACATACCTCTTCCTTCCCTCCCACTATCCTTCACAAAGCCACCCCCAATAGTCCAATACTCTGTTTTGTAAATTAGCTCCCCCAGAGCTCCCCATTTTAACCCCAGTTGGTGTGACCAATGTCTTACTGCGAGGTCCTCTGAGATCTTCCTTTAATTTACATAATCTAACTTTACACTGGGTAAAATATTCTCTTCTCACAGAGACCTCCCCTAACACCAATCAGTCTAATGACTGACTCTATCACTGCATTTTTATCATTTGCTTCATTGTATGTTTCACAATTAATAGTTGTGTTTTTATGAACACAACATGCTTCTGTCTCATGAAGCTTGCAGTGTATACAATGTATACACAAAAGAGAAGCGTGTTGTGTTCATCGTTCTTTATCCAACACCTAACACAGTTCCTACTGTACAGTAGGTCCCTGAGGAAATGAATAAATGAAGTGATTGTCCCAAAAGTTACTCCCTTTGTGGGTTTTTTGGATGCAAATTATTCAATCCCTAGTGTCTTCCTGAATGTTCTGTAAACCACTGCCCCCAATTACTATGCATAGGCAG
This sequence comes from Muntiacus reevesi, assembly GCF_963930625.1. Classification (NCBI taxonomy): domain Eukaryota; kingdom Metazoa; phylum Chordata; class Mammalia; order Artiodactyla; family Cervidae; genus Muntiacus; species Muntiacus reevesi. The sequence continues at coordinate 11,968,177 of NC_089271.1, read as the reverse complement.
TCATTCAAGAAACAATGAAGGAAACACCTATATTCAAACTGTAGTAGGATTAACTGATGCATGCCTATTAGGTACCAAGCAGAAAACCAGATGGTTAAAAACATTGTGTTTGAGGCTCTCCAAGTGGCATCTTAGGACCCCTGTTAACCTATTATTAAGGGTCTGCAAAGTCTGGAATATTTTGTTCTTACTTTTATGTATTCATTTAAATAATAACCTAAAGTTTTGATATGCCATATTGTGGATCATCAGAGTGCCCTCTTTAAATCACAGACTGTCTTTTACTTTTGGATATGCCTCTTGCTTTGTTTTCTTTTTTACAATCACTTTGGCCTCCAAGCAATTTCCCAGAGTGACAGTGTTTAACTCACAATGTGTTGATAAGCATGTCTGGCTTCCTCTGGGTTGGCATTTCTTAACGTTCAAATGACAGCAATCAGCCCACATCTGCTTTTGAAGTCAGCCTGAATTCTTGTACTAGATATAAAGGGAAAACTTGATTTTTCAGTAATAGTTTGTCTTTGAGAGACATGATCATAGAGTAAGACTTTCGTTTCTACAGTATTTTTCAGAAACCAAGACTTTCTTGAACATAATGAAAACTTCATGGTATAATGAAATGGAGTATTAGGTTAATTATCAAGGTTAATATGAAAACAGAAGGAAGAAAAAAAAAGCCCAGATAGTTTTTTGTAGAAATTGAAAGCTAATTCTTAACTTCATATAGAAATGCAAGGGACTACCCGTGAGCCACAACTACTGAGCTTATGTGCCACAACTACTAAGCCCGAGCACCTAGAGCCTGTGCTTCACAAGAGAAGCCACTACCACGAGTAGCCCATGCACAGAAACAAATAGAGCCCTCTTGCCACAACTAAAGAAAGCCCATAACAGAGCAACAAAGACCCAGTGCAGCCTAATTAACTTTAAAAAAAAAAAAAAAAAAAACTTCTACCAAAAAAAAAAAAAGAAATGCAAGGGACTGAAATTCCTGAAAAGGAAAAACAAAACTAGAGGGCTCACAGTCCTGCCTTCAAGACATACTATAAAGTTACAGACTTCAGTACAGTGTGATATTGACATATGATCCCCATCTGTGTCATCAAAGCACCAGAGAGACAAGACAGATCCACAAACCTATGACCAAACGATTATAGACAAAGATTCCACCACAGTTAAGTGAGGACGCAAAGCATTGTCAACAGATGACACACTGGGACAAATGACTATCCATAAGGATGGACTTCAACCCGGACCTCACACCCTACCCGAACTTGTCTCAGAGTGGATTGCACACCTGAGCAAAAAAGGATAACGATAAAGCGACTAGAAAAAAAAATTGAGGCCAAGATTTCTAAGAATGCAAAAGTCTCCACCCTTAAAAGAAAAAACATTGAGAAAAGGACTTCATAACAATTTGAAACTTTTACTTATCAAAAGAGACCAATAAGAAAATAAAAATTCAAGCCACTGATGAGAAAAATTAAATATGTATTTATTTAATATTATTTAATATATATTAAATATATATATCCAACTTGTGTCCAAAATATGTAAAGAACTCCCACAAATCCATTACAAAAAGACAAACAATTACATTAAAATTGGGTAATAGATTTGAACAGATATGTCAAAACAGTGTATATGTGAGTGGCCAATGAAAGCATGAAACAATGCTTTGCACTGTTAGTTACCACATAAATGCAAATGAAAACAGTGAGATACCACTCCATATTCACTAGAATGGCTAAAATTTTAAATATGAAATTTTAATTTAAAAGGTAAAACCAGCAATACTAAACAAATGTTGACAAGGATTTAGAGCAAAGAAAACTCTCATATATTGCTGGCAGGAATGTATATGCCAAACCCATGTGGCAATTTGTTAATAAAGTTAAACATAAAACTACCTCATGATTCAGCAATCCCATTACCAAGGACTGTACAAAGAGAAAGAAAAACATAACATGTCCTCAAAAACACTCTATCAAGTATATTCATCACAACTTTATTTATTATGACCCCAAACTACAAACACACATCAGTAGGAGAATGAAAACCAAATTGTGGTATATCTACCTATGAAACACAAATCAGCATTAAAGAAAAATTATTACTCATGCATGCAACAACGTGGATGAATCTCAGAAGCACTAGTTTGGTTTTAGAAAACGAGACACCGAGAGTATATACCGTACAATTCCATTTGTATGAAATTCCATAACAGGCAAAACTAATCTACAGTGATAGAAATCAGAATACATGTTCCCTGGTGGAAAGAATTAACAGGGAAAGAGTACAAAGGATATTTCTCAAGTGATGGAAGATTCTATATCTTGATTGAAGTGTTGGTTACATAAGTGTACATACTGTCAACACTCATCAAATTGTACACTAAAGATCAGAGCATTGCACTGTATGTAATTATACTTCACACGCACCCAGAAAGAAAACAGGGGGGTAGGCGGAACAGCTGGTGTAACATTTTTTTATGACATTGTTCCATGTGTTTTTATTTTCCTTCAACTGCAGTAGCACTGTGGAATGCTATTTTTAGAATGTAAGTCATAGAGGTGGGAGCTGCATCTGTTTAACTTGCTTAACATAATACCAATCCCATTGCCAATTACTAGTGAGGTTGTTAGATGAGGGAGGGGGAGGGAGGGGAGGGCAGAGGGTAACTAATGTTTAAGTAACAAAAGCTTGCTTTTCGTGCAGAACAAGAAATTAGCAGAAAGTGAAATAGCAAATATCTTAGCCCATTTCAATTTAAGGTGCATTACTTAGGAAGCAATCTGTGTCATCCAAGTGTGCAGGACATCAGTTAAATAGCTTCTAACTGTGCAAGTAGTTTGCATCCCATTTCTTCTCTACTTCTGTTGAGTTCAAACGGTACCATCTGTTACATGAGTTTAAAACAGATGTCTTTACCACCACCAGTGTCTTATGTCCTCTAGCAGGACAGAAGAAGGGAGCATGGCAGGTAATACACTAGTGATGTTTTGGTGATGCTGGAGAAGTCATAAAACAGGAGGTCCTATGACCCCTTTACCCTAAAAGCAAGGCTTAATTAAATGGAAGTATCAGAGCTTTTAAATCATGACTAAGGAAGCTTAAGAATACAAAGTGTCTCGTCTGGGCTGGCTGAGATTGCTTAAAAAGAGGAGATAAAAACATCTGTAGTCTTATTAGATAGCCATGGTAGGAATTATGTCTTGAGAGGGAGAACAAGAAGGTCAGAACCTATTTAATAAACCCCAAAGGTAGTAGAAAAACAGTCAAGCAATGCACATCCATGACTCATGGGTATAGCTGAGTCATTTATAAGAGACAACAAGAGCAGAGTAAGATGCCTCAATCCTCATTCCCCCAGACGTCAACAGAGAAAGGAGGTGGCAGGGGGAGGGATGTCTTAAAGCCTACTGGTGTGTGTGAAATCTCCCTCTAAATACCCAAGAGAATCTACTGTACAGGGATACATCAAAAACATGGGAAACGTGATTCATGGAAACATCAGTGACCAGGGAAACAGAAGCCATAGTTCTCAGATTTCTACTAATAAGCTGTTGTAAATCAGAGAAGTGAAAACTGTTCCTTAAGTGATGTGTACAGAGATGGTAGCGAAGCAGCATAAAAATTATGCATCAATCCATTATACTGAAAAAGAAAGTGGAGTCATCCAGTGGAGTAAGAGTATCAGATAACTGCAAATTACTGCTATTATTTTCAATGATGCTGTCAAATTCTTCTTAAAAGATTCTTTCAGCTCTTAAGACATTTTGATATACATGTTTAAAATTTCTAGTTGTAATGAACAAGTGGTAATGTGTGCCCTTACGGTGGGATAGCAATAAAATGCAGGGAAAATCAGCGCTTGGCAAATTATTCTGTGATCTGCTTTCGGAAAGTTTGCCTACAGACAGAAAAAGATTACATTGAATCTGAATTCAAATATCTGATATAAAATATCATAGCTAAGACAGTGTAGAACAGGATTAACAAATATACCTATATAGTTTGTATAGTAATCATGTATTAGAGAACTATTTTTTAAATTAATCAACAGAATAAAAATAATAAGTATTAGGTGTTCATGCAGCAATAACCAACATAGCAGAAAACTGAAAATAATGTACACCTACCCATGGCTTAGACGGTAAGAATTCACCTGCAATGAGGGAGACCTGGGTTCAATCCCTGGGTCAGGAAGATCTCCTGGAGAAAGGAACAGCTACCCACTCCAGTATTCTGGCCTCAAAAAAATCCCTGGACAGAGGAGCCTGGCAGGCTACAGTCCATGGGGTTGCAAAGAGTTGGACACGACTGAGCGACTTTCATTGTCTTTCACACATCATTAGGGGAATAGTTAAGAAAATCATGATGCTTTAATTAAATTAAATGCCACTCAGCCATTAAAAACTAAATACTTATAACCTGTAAGGGAAAAGAATCTTAAAAAGAATAGATGTATATATATGTGTGTGTAACTGAATCACTTTGCTGTACACCTGAAACTATATAACATTGTAAACCAACTATACTTCAATTTTAAATAATCAGTTAATTAATTTAAAGATAAATAAAACCTATAAATCAGGCTAAAAAACTAACTACTAAAAGTATACATATTACTGGAAATCATAAAATGCCATGGGAAATGCACAGTTCAGTCGCTAAAGCAAGATTCTAAACTATATGTATCTATGATGGCAATACATAAGATATAGATAGATAGACACAGGGAGACAATTAGAAATGGACATAATCAATTTTTTCTCTCTTAAAAAAATGGAAATTCTATTTTACATTGGTTTATAATAAAAAAAAAACATGCCTCGCTGCATCTCTCATGTTGGTAAGTAAACATATGCATATGAGCAGTAGGGTCTATTTTTCTCTACTAAACTTACATCATACCCTATATTTTACCCTGAAGATTATTTCCCCACTCTTCCTTAGTAATATCACTACATGTCTCTAAGTATATATATGTGTGTGTGTGTGTGTGTGTGTGTGTGTGTCATTCATTTTTCTAGTACTCCTTCATGGTAAGAATTTGCATGATTAAATCAACTGTTTTTCTACTGAGGAATATCAAAGTTTTTCCAGTTGCTAGTACTAGTACATTAAAAGATAACTTTCCATAAGATTCTACATTCACCTTCCCACAGCAATACACATATGTCTGTTTTCCCAAATCGCCACCAGTACTGAATGTTATCAAACCTTTCCTTTTTGGCAGTTGGACACGGAAAAATTGTACTTCAACTCTACAGTCCCTTGAATGCTAACAAGGTTGTCTCCTGTTGTTAGTTTCTTCATTTTAGCTTCTGTGTGAACTTTCTTTTCTAGTGTGTTGTTAGGAGTTCTTTGAAAATTGGAGGTATTGAGTTTTTGCCTGTCATATGTACTATGTGTATTTGACTCAATCTAATTCTTGTCTTTTGGGATTTTAGTATACATTTTTTAAAGAATTCATTTGAATCAGTTCATTCAGAAATATTTTTAAAATATGTGTGACTTTTGATTATTTTCTTGATTCTCTCTAAGATTCCTTTCTTGATTCCTGGTCTGTGTTCACCCACAAGGTTATAGAAATATTTTCCTAAATTTTCTTAATATTTCTTAATATTTCCTAATATTCATAAATATTTCACTTTGCATTGAGATTTATTGATCCACATGGCATATAATTTTATAAGTGGTTTCAGGTTAGAGTTTATAATAGCTTACCTCCAAATGGATAGCAAAATAATACCAACATTGAATAATCTTCCTTTTTCTGCTGAAATGTAGTGCCAGCTTTTCCAGTATTAACTTCTCCTATATTCTTGCATATGTGTTGAGAGTCTTACTAGGTTCCATTCTTCTGGTTAATATTTATCATGCCACTGACATTCTGTTTTTATTACTATAGATTTATTATGAGTTTTATATGGTAATACAAGATCCCTCCCCCGGATTATTCACCTTCTGAAACATAAATTTTGTTAGCAAATCTCACTCATTTTTTTCTTCCACCTAAGTTTTTAAAACAATTGTTCTAATTGGAATAAAAAATATCTTTCTTTTGGATTCTGATCGAAATTATTCTGCATTTGTTTATATGTTTGGGAAATAATGACATTTGTATAATACTAAGCATTCTCAAACAGTACATGGCATGTTTCTCCATTTATTCAGATGTTGTTTCATGTCCTTCAATAAAATGTTAAGTTCCTTATCCTTACTGATACAGTCCTAGGTATTTTACAGTTTTTCGAAGTAGCATTGTAAATGAAATTTGTTATCCATTTCTTACAAGTTAGAAACTGATGCTTTATACCTATCTTGTTGCCTGTTCCCTCCATGCAGAAGGAAGAGCAGGTCAGTCACGTACCAGGGAGTACCTCTCCTGTCTCTGAGTTATATTATGTGCAGTTGGATTACTGGGTGAAGAATAGTACAAAATGCCAAGGCATGAACACAGACTCTGTGCATTAGGCCTGATGTCCCCAGACTTCCAGATCATCCAGGTCTGAGTATTGTCCTGGATAGAGTTCTTTGCTGCAAGAGTGGGGACGTTTTCCAGAAGCCCCTGAAATTTTGCTAACAAGCCCTAAGCTGACTATGGCGAATGTTCACATTTGAAGAGTTTTTTCTCTGTTGGTTTTTGAAGCTATTAAGACTGAGTGTGTGTGTGTTTGTGTGTGTGTGTGTGTTTCTAATATAAAGCCATTTTTTTTTCCGAATCTACTATAGGGAGATAAATCATCAACCTGGTCAAAACTTGATTTAAAAAAGAACAGACCAAAGGAATTTTACCTAAATATCTAAAAAGATATAAATGTTTCTTAACAGTTTTATGTTAAATATGCTATAGTGAGTGTATCCATATAGAGGCATCTGATACATCTATACAAAAGAATTTCATTCAGTCTATATAAAATATATTTCTAAGAACATTTCACCTTGTTGGCTCAGTGGTAAAGACTCTGCCTGCCAACGCAGGGGATGTAGGTTCAATCCCTGGGTCAGGAAGATCCCATGGAGAAGGAAAGGGCAACCCACTGCAATATTTTTGCCTGGGAAATCCCATGGACAGAAGACCCTGGTGGGCTACAGTCCATGGGGTCACAAAGAGCCAGACAGGACTTAGTGACTATACCACAAGAAGAAGATTCCATGACATTGCCAATGCTCATACTAGCATATTAAGTTCAATAGAAATCTTTCAAAACCGCGTATTTAATTTGACATTATTTTTGGAGATAATGTGTGAAACAAAATAGGTGTGAATTGCATATATACTAATATGTTATATGTATAAAGGGATCATAGTACTTCTATATGTGGAAAAGGATTAGGGCCCACTCTGTGACCTCACCTTAACTTGATTCCATCTGCAAAGACCCTATTTCCAAACAAGGTTACATGCACAGATTTGGGAGCAGGGGGCAGTTAGGACTTGGGCATATCTTTAAGAGGGACACAATTAAATCATAACAGTCCACCCTCTGGCTCCCCAAAATTCATCTCCTTCCCACATGCAGAACACATTCACCCTGTCTTGACATCCCTGAAGTCTCCTTTGCCTTTCTCTCCCTGTCTCCCTCTGTCTTACATTCTTGTGGTTGATTCTACAAACTGAATGTAAGCATGACTGTGACACAACTCTAATGGACAACCAGTGCCCATATACCCAGACCTTTATGAGGCTAAAGTTAAAGAAGAACAGATCAACCCATACCTCTGCTCCCAGACAAAACCAGCATTTCCTTCAGTGATATAAAGCCAGGGTGAAGTCCTCACTTGGTGAAGCCCTCATCTCTCTCAAAAACCACAAACAATTTTATCAAGTGCTTTCCGGGCCAATATATATAATGTAGATCAGCCTTCCAGGCCACTGAGCAGTATTTTGACTATTTGGCCACCAAACAGTGCTCCCTGATTTTAAAATCACGCTGCTTAGCCAAATGTTTCCTTGTCTGTAGAAAAATTAATATCTCCCCTTCAGGAGGGGAGTTATAATTCACAGTTCAGCCCTGACAACAGCATGAGCTAATTAACCAACCTTGGAAACAAAATAGAGCCATTTTTATTTTATTTTAAACCTGTTTAATAAAAATGATATGCGTAGCTACTCAGGCAGTAGCCACTGCCAGCAAATTATTATGAACATAAATTAGCAGCATAGTTTGTCTAACTCAGAGGTAAGCAAGTTCTCTGATTGATTTGTTTTTTAAAACAGAAACCAAAGTCATCAAGGCAAAACCTACATGCAAAAATGCTGAGACATTGATACAGAGCCAGAAAAGTAAAGTTTGGGGAAATTAAGGGAACAGACCGTGAGGTTGGGTTCAAGTCATAGGTCCCAAATTTGATGCAAATGTAGAAGAAGGAAGAGTAAATTCCACATCAGAAAACACTCAAATTTCCTCAGAGGCACCGATTCTATCTGCCTGTGTGTGTGAGCAAAGCAAGCACTCCCAGCAGGACTGCCTTCATCACTTTTGGGGTCCAGTACAAAGTGAAAATGCAGGGCCCCCAATTCATAACCTAAGGCTTTGAAAAAAGTTGCAACAAAGAATGAAACCAAACACAAGACCCTTCTAAACATAAGACCCTGTGTGACCACATGGGTTTCACTGTCTCTAGGTTTCCTTTTTTTTTTCATCAGTGAAATGGGAAAAAAAACAAAATGCCATTTGTCTTGCCTCCTTCATGGGCTGTTTGGGATGATGGATTGAGTTATCCGTAAAAAAAGAAAAATGCTTTGCAAATTTGAAAGAGGCCACAGAGAGTCTGGAAACGCAAGCAGGGGGTTTCCTGGATACCTTCTGCCCTCTTCCAGGAATTTAATAAAGGATAGCCAAATACCTCACCTATATGGAGCGCTTTATAAATCACACAATTGAGATGGAGCCCGTTCTTTAAAAATTTCCACTGAATTCAAAGGAACCGGTTGACTAAACACAGTGTGGTTTCTTGGATTGAATCCTAGAACAGAAAAAGAAGAGTAGTGGGGAAATTGGTGGAAACCCATAAAAGCTCTAGGGTTTAGCTAATAGTAACATGTCACTGTTAATTTCTCAGTTTTGACAAATGTAGGACGCTAACATTAGGGGAAGCCGGGTGAAGGTTGTGCAGGAACCCTCTGTACTAGCTTTGCAACTCTTTTGTAAATCTAAAATTATTCCAAAATAAGTGTATGTAAAAAATGAAACTAGTCTAGTTTGACTGACTGGGAAGAAATGATTCTTACTTGAAGGCAAAAATAACAAAATTAGCTTCTATATTAAAATGTGGAAACCTATCCTATGTTTCCTAGACAATCATTTTAAGTTACATATACCTAAATATATACATACATGTGTACATATATAGAAAGGAAATGGGACAGGGGAGAAAAAAGACTGGAGAAATGAGAATAACTTGAAAATTTTGTGGCATGTACACAGTAGTCTACATATTTCTAGTTTATTCAGAGATTCTACTTTCATACCAGAATCTTCACTGAGCAGGCATTACTCTATGTTCTTTTTTTTTTCTGGTTGCAAGATTAATTCATGCTTGTTCTAGAAAATACATAAAAATGCAATCCTCTCCTCCCCAAAAAAAGTATCTATAATCCTATCACTGAGAAGTAAACATGGTCAGCACTTTGCCTCATTTTACCACTCTCTTGTGTGTGCATATGAACATAAACTATATTTAGACTGATGGAAGCCATTGTATTTAAACCAGCAATTCCAAGATTTTGTTCCATGGAACATTGGGATCTATGAACAAAACATTGGGGAACACAGCAGACCACCTTCTCCCTCTGAGAGAATCACTCTGCAAAGTAGCATAGAGAAAACTGTGAGGAGTCCTGCATAACTTTGTAAACTCAGAATTCTCAATGTATGAATTCTATTAAGAGCCAGGCTGGATGCATGAGACAAGTGCTTGGGCCTGGTGCACTGGGAAGACCCAGAGGAATCGCGTGGAGAGGGAGGTGGGAAGGGGGATAGGGATGGGGAATACATGTAAATCCATGGCTGATTGATGTCAATGTATGACAAAAACCACTACAATATTGTAAAGTAATTAGTCTCCAACTAATAAAAATAAATGAAAAAAAAAAAAGAGCCCACAGAATACTCCTTGGTAAGCTCTGGTATAAATAGTTTGGTTCCAGGTTTTTTTCACTTAACAAGATGTTAGGAGTATTTTCTCATGTTACTAAAAATGAATTGCAAATATTTAAGTTTCTTAATTTATTTTTATTGAAGTATAGTTGATTTACAACATTGTGTTAATTTCTGCTATCCAGCAGAGTGATTCAGTTATACACATACATGTCCATTCTTTTTTATATTCTTTCCCACTGTGGTTTATCCCAGGATATCGAATATAGTTCCCTGTGCTATTATATAGTAGGACCTTACTGTTTATCCTTTCTATTAATAAATGTAATAGCTTGCTTCTACCAATCCCAAACCCGAAGTCCATCTCTCCCCCACCTCTTCCCACTTGGTAACCACAAGGCTTTTCTCTATGTCTGTGAGTCTGTTTCATGTATGCTAAGTCACTTCAGTCGTGTCTGACTCTGTGCAACCCCATGGATTGTAGTTCTCCAGGCTCCTTTGTCCATGGGATTCTCCAGGCGAGAATACTGAAGTGGGTTGCCATGCCCTTGTCCAGGGGATCTTCCCAACCCAGGGATCGAACCCGGGTCTCTTATGTCCCCTGCATTGGCAGCTGGGTTCTCTACCGCTAGCGCCACCTGGGATCCCAGCCATAAGTTCATTTGTGTCATATTTTAGATTTCATATATAAGTGATATCATGTGGTATTTGTCTTCTCTTTCTGGCTTACTTCACTTAGTCTGATAATCTCCAGTTGCATCCAGCAGCTATCATTTTAACAGCTACAAATATTACATCATATGAGCATATTATTATTTATTATACCAGCAGTCATGAAAAAATTACCAAAAAAAAAAAAGTCAGATAGAAAATATTTGAGACTTTTCAGGCCTTGCCGGCATCTGTCTGCTGATTCAAATCTGCTACTAAAGCATGAAACCATCATAGACCCCACACAAACAGGTGGGCTGTGTTCCAACTAAACTTTCATATAATTTTCATGTCATGAATATTACTCTTCTTTGAATTTTTGTCAACCATTTAAAAATGGCAGACTTGTGGTTGCCAAAGGGAAGGGGGTGAAAAAGGGATGGATTAGAAGTTTGGGATTAGCAGATACAAGCTACTATATATAAAATAGATGACAGGCTTCTACTGTATTGCACAGGGAACTATATTCAATATCCTGTAATAAACCATAATGGAAAATATTAAAAAGAATATACATATATATGCATAACTGAATCACTTTGCTGTACACAAGAAACTAACACAACATTAAAAAGAATAAATTAAAAATTCAAAAAATATTCTTAGCTCACAAATTGCACAAAAACAGGTGATAGGCCATATTTGGCCCATAGCCCATAGTATGCCCACCCATGTTTTTTCCCTAAAAAAAATACTATACTAGGTATTTGGAGAAATAAATCATTGTCTGAACTTTTATCAATTCCTCTGGATAGATTCCTAATAAATTCATAAACCTAAACAACTAAGCTGGGGAATATGAATATCAGGTTCCAAAAGCATTTTGCTAAGTTGTTCCATAGAAAAGAAGTACAGAGCTCAACAGCAGGGTTCAAAAGTGTTTGTCTCATCATAACCATGCTAGTTTTTACTATTATCATTTTTTACCTTTTGGCAATTTGATAAATAAAAATTAGTATCATGTCTTATGATACATTTCTTTGATCACTAGTGAGGCTAGACAGTTTTTCATGTTCACTGACAGTGTGTGTTTCCTCATTTGTGACATATCTACTGTGTACCCTTATCTTATTTGTTACTTTGTATTCTTTGTCTGTTGAGGTTGTTTGTTAAAGTCATAGGAATTCTTTATATTATCTTCTTATTCCTGGCAAATATTTTCCTAATTTGTTGGGGTTTTGTTTTGATTTTGATGTTTTTGTTATGGAGATAAATTTACATTTTATAGATTAATTATAGATTGACTATAGATTGATATAGATTTATAACTGGTCATTTATCCACTTTGGTTTCTTTCTTTGCTTTTATGAATCAAAGTCATGTTCTACTTAGAAATTTCTACTTGGAAATGAAATTTTCTTCTGAATTTTATATTTTCATGTCTTATCATGTCTTCATATCATATCATTCATAACTCTTCATGTAATCTGATACTTATTTTTAGTGTATAGTGTGAGATGAGGTCCTAAACTGTTTTCTTTACAAATTTTTTATTTCTGATTTTGACTTTTCTACTGTCATACCCACCCCTTCTGTCATGTATTTGTGAATATTCTTTTCTCTTGTATAAATACTGTGGTCTAAATAAGGTTAAAAATAGAATGTAATATAAGGTTAAATATGGCAGTTGGGGGTGCATTTCTAAGCCATCCTTTTTATCTGGCTGTTCTTTCTTACACCAGCTCAACACTATCGTGATTTTAGCAGACATTTGAGCATCTGTTAGTATTAAAATGTATGATAAAATACCACTCCAAATTCTTTATTCTCAGAAGAAATTAAAGAGCATCTTAGGAGTATTTATATGAGGCAATACAAATATATCACTGAATAATCTCAGCAGAAACCAAACATAGATACTTAACATCAAATTTCAAAAAGATCCAGATGCAAAAATAAAAAATTTATATGAAAGTAATAATGACAGAATCACCTGTCTTGGAACAAATCGTTTTTCCATTTCCTTTGGGTCTATAAATAAGCTCAGCCAATTCTTAATTCTTCTGGTTAAATCTGCTACCAAAATGCGGCTAGAACTCATGGATCATCAATCTCTTATTAGCCATAATTTTAGCCTTGTCCCCAACCCAATGCATTAGCAGAATCTGAACAGAAAGTGTGCTTTGTGTAAACAGCACCTCTCACTTCCATCTCTAACCATCTTCCCTGGGTAAGTTGTAAACACAGAGATCCTCAGTGCTTTCACAGGGGCAAGAAACACAGCAGATAGAGCTCAGATAACTTACCTGGAGCCAGACATCCTGGTGTGCAAAGTCACATGGGCCTTAGGAAGCATCACTACAAACAAAGCTAGTGGAGGTGATGGAATTCCAGTTGAGCTATTTCAAATCCTAAAAGATGATGCTGTGAAAGTGCTGCACTCAATATGCAAGCAAATTTGGAAAACGCAGCAGTGGCCACAGAACTGGAAAAGGTCAGTTTTCATTCCAATCCCAAAGAAAGGCAATGCCAAAGAATTCTCAAACTACCGCACAATTGCACTCATCTCACAGGCTTGAGAAGTAATGTTCAAATTTCTCCAAGCTAGGTTTCAACAGTACATGAACCAGGAAATTTCAGATGTTCAAGCTGGGTTTCGAAAAGGCAGAGGAACCAGAGATCAAATTGCCAACATCTGTTGGATCATCTAAAAAGCAAAAGAATTCCAGAAAAAACATCTGCTTCATTGATTACACCAAAGCCTTTGACTGTATGGATCACAACAAACTGTGGAAAATTCTTCAAGAGATGGGAATACCAGAACACCTTACCTGCCTCCTGAGAAATCTGTATGCAGGTCCAGAAGCAACACTTCGAACCAGAGATGGAGCAACAGACTGGTTCCAGATTGGGAAAGGAGTACTTCAAGGCTGTATATTGTCACCCTGCTTATTTAACTTATATGCAGAGTACATCGTGCGAAATGCCAGGCTGGATGAAGCACAAGCTGGAATCAAGATTGCCAGGAGAAATATCATAACCTCAGATGTGCAGACGACACCACCCTTATGGCAGAAAGTGAAGAAGAACTAAAGAGCCTCTTGATGAAAGTGAAAGAGGAGAGTGAAAAAGTTGGCTTAAAACTCAACATTCAAAAAATGAAGATCATGGCATCCAGTCCCATCACTTCATGGCAAACATATGGGGAAACAATGGAAACAATGACAAACTTTATTTTCTTGGACTCCAAAATCATTGCAGTTGGTGATTGCAGCCAGGAAATTAAAAAAACACTTGCTCCTTGGAAGAAAAGCTATGACCAACCTAGACAGCATATTAAAAAGCAGAGACATTACTTTGCCGACAAAGGTCCGTCTAGTAAAAGTTTTGATTTTTCCAGTCGTCATGTATGGATGTGAGAGTTGGACCATAAAGAAGGCTGAGCACCATAGAATTGATGCTTTGAGTTGTGGTGTTGGAGAAGACTCTTCAGAGTCCCTTGCACTGCAAGGAGATCAAACCAGTCAATCCTGAGGGAAATCAATCCTGAACATTCATTGGAAGGACTGATGCTGAAGCTGAAGCTCCAATACTTTGGCCACCTGATGCAAAGAGCCAACTCATTGGAAAAGACCCTGATGCTGGGAAAAATTGAAGGCGGGAGGAGAGGGAGTCAACAGAGGATGAGAAGGTTGATGGCATCACCGAGTCAATGGACATGAGTTTGAGCAAGCTCTGGGAGTTGGTGATGGACAGGGAAGACTGGAGTGCTGCAGCCCATGTGATCACAAAGACTCAGACATGACTGGGCAACTGAACTGAATTGACTGAAAATTCAGCTTAGTAGTATACAACGAAGGCCCACAGGCCAAATCTAGCCCACAGCTTCTTTGTGTACATACAAAGTTTTAAGAACCGATCCCCGATAGTTCTTTCTCTTACAGTCTATGTGATGGCAGAGTTGAACAGTGAGGGGCAACAGAGACTGTGTGGGCTGCAAAGCTGAAAATATTCACTCTCTGTCCCTTTAGAGAAAAAGTTTGCTGATGGTGCTGTGGAACATCTACTTCAGTAGACAATCGCCTTACTGATTGTCGAGACAGACTCTTATTTCTCTTTTACTTTCACCCCAGTAATTCCCATCTGCTTTTAATTATAATCAAATCCAGACCTCAGCCATTCACATAGAAGACCAGTGGCTAATGCAGTCACAACTTTTAATTTCCCTCCACTAGGCTGCAGTCAGCAGTGAAATTCAGTCTGATTGTCAAAGTCTGAGACGTGTTCAAGCTAGGAGTAAGAAAAAAAAAATCAAGGTATGGAAATGGAGAAAAAGGGCAAGGTGCCTCTTCATTGTGCTATTTCTGATGTATAAGAGAAGCCTAGTCAAAGGTGAAAATAGCAGTGAGAAAATATCCAAGTTTCAGGATGTCTAAAATAGATGCATTATTTTTAAGTGCATTGCTTCTGTCAATCTAAAACCTCTCCAGGTAAGAGCCGAGACATTTACAGGCCTTTTGCCATCTGCAAGGTAATTGCTGACTCTATCTAGCCCAAGAGGTTCATCCTGAGCCATAAACTGAGTGACACTTTGTACCAATAATCTTGTGTTTCCATAGCAGTGAATGAGAAGAGCAAATCGAGTGGATGGTGATAATGTTCTGGGCTTACACCCTGTCTCAGACTTCCAAGTCCGAAGCATGTATATTGTTATTCAAATCATTTCCTACAAGCTCAGCCACAACCTTTGGTGAACAAAATTGTAGGAACACTTCATTTATCCTATTTTACCAGAAAATGAGGTGTTCTATATAGGTAAAGTTTCCAAAGAAATAAATGTGGAGTTCAGAATTCTTTTAGTTTGAAAATAATTTTTTTTCCAAAATGTACTACTTTACTTTGTACTAAATGCAAAGCACTAGATTTTTTTGTGTGACCAAGGGCCATCACTGGGAGTCTTTATGGCTCTGTCAAGAACCATCCTTGCCCTTGGAGGAATTTATAGTTCAGGTGTCAGTAAATATTTTAGGCTTTGTGGGCCATGTACAGTCTTTGTTGCATATTCCCTTACTGTGGAGAAATATAGTTCTAGCTGAGGACATTATGCTTTTTGGAGGATCTGAGTTGACTCCTCAAAGGATGAGTGACACATTTTGTTTTCAAAGGTAATTATGTATCCAGAATAGATACAGAACTCTTACAACACAACAACAGAAAGACTAACAACCTTAACTGAAAAAGGGACAAAGGTCTTAAACAGATATTTCTCTAAAGAAGATACACAAGCAGCCAACAAGCACATAAAAAGATGTGCAACATCATTAGTCATCAGGGAAAAACAAATTGTCATGTTAGTGAGGTGACTTTTATACTACACCTAGGGATGAGGGCTAGTTGCCAAGAGAAACAGCCATGTGACTAGAGGGTTAGAACTTTCAAGTTCATCCCCTGACTTCCAGGGGTGGGAGAGGGGCCGAGGATTGAGTTGAATCACCAATAGCCAGTGATTTAATCATCCCTATCTAGATAAGAAAGCCTCCAAGAAAACCCAAAATGTCAGGGTGCAGAGAGCTTCTGGGCTGTTGGTGAGCAGGTGGAGATGCTGGGTGAGTGGGGTGCTCAGAGAGATCATGGAAACTTCAGGCCCTTTCCCCTTCCCTTGCCCTCTGCCTCTCATCCATCTGGTTGTTCTTGAGTTACAACCTTTTGTAATCAACCTAGTGAGTTCTCAGAGCAGTTCTAGTACATTAATGGAACCCAAGGAGGGAGTGATTGGAACCTCTGACATGTAGCCAGTCAGTCAGAAGCCTAGGTGACAGCTGGGTCTTGGGACTGGTATCTGAGAAAGAAATGAGGGGGCATTCCTGTGGGACTGAGCCTTAATTTGTGAGATCCAATCCTGTCTTCAGGATCGAGAGGATCACAATTGAGTTGAATTGTAGGACACCCAACTGGTGTCTGAGAATTGCTTGGTGGTATAGGAAACCACCTGCACACACACACACATGTTGGAACTGGGTGTCAATTCATTTCCCTGTTTTTCTAGAAAGGTTTTGCTTTTCTTGTTTCCTAGTCCACCTGGAACTGATGTTTATTTATGGGGAAAATTAGGGCTCTACCTTTAGAAATGAGGAGGACAGCAGATAAGATTATCTCAGAATTTTGCATTTTGTTTGGTTAGTTGGTTAGTTTGGGTTTTGAAATTCAGTTTTCTTTTCAGGGGAGTGAATTTTTCCTTTTTGAAAAAAATATTTTTTATTTCTTTTAATTGAAAAATGATTGCTTTACAATATTGGTTTGATTTCTGCCATACTTTAACATGAACTACCCATAGATGTACATATGTCCCCTCCCTCTTGAGAGTTATTTTTATTCTATTTTTTTCAATTATCTTTGCACATATGTTGCTATGGAGAATGGTTTTAACTGCAGATTTGCAATAGAATTGATTCAAGAGTAATGTTCAAGGCCTAACATTATGACCCCTTTCCTTTCCATGGACATCTCTATGTTGCCAGACTTGGCCCAATGGGGACTTGAACAAGAGTGTACAGCTATAGATGTGAATAAAATGAAGCTCAAGTCAAAAAATAGGAAGGAAAAATGCCTGAGTGGTGACACCATGATGACATGGGCATTTATCAACATATCAACACTTATCAACAATCCAGATCTATGCCCACTTGACCAAGTCTCATAGAACTTGGATCTGGGACCAAGTTGTTGGGGCCACCATAAAAATTGTTCTTGCATTAAGGTACATGTAGTGCAGATAAAATGTTGGATAACAAGTTCATCCTTGTCCATGGTGAGTCTTAATTCACAAGTTTCAACAAGGAGCAATGGAATGAGGGTGATGGATGCTCAGAGACCTCAGGAAGCACCCAAGTTCTTAGAGCTTTCAACTCCCTTGGACCACTGGCTGGAATCCCCATGTAGACTAGGAAGGTATGGAAGGAAATAGCGAAACTGCCTGCAGTCCTTGTACACATCTGGCCTGGCAGGCTGACAGAGCCTTTGTGTCTCCTTTATCTCTTCAGCTTGTGCCTCTTCCTGTGAGATTTAGCTCCAGCCCACTTCATGCCCATCTTTTTTTATTTTTTTCATGTATTTTAGTGAAATATAGTTGATTTACAATGTTGTGTTAATTTCAGCTGTATAGCAAGGTGATAGTTATATATATATATGGGGTTCCCTGATAGCTCATTTGGTAAAGAATCTGCCAGCAATGCAGGAGACCCCAGTTCGAATCCTGGGTCAGGAATATCCCCTGGAGAAGGGATAGGCTACCCACTCCAGTATACTTGGACTTCCCTTGTGGCTCAGCTGGTAAAGAATCTGCCTGCAATGCAGGAGGCCTGGGTTCGATTCCTGGGTTGGGAAGATCTCCTGGAGGCGGGAGAGACTACCCACTCCAGTATTCTGACATAGAGAATTCCATGGACTGTATAGTCCATGGGGTCACAAAGAGTTGGACACGACTGAGTGATTAACACTTTCACATATGTGAAAGTGAAAGTCGCTCAGTCGTGTCCAACTCTTTGCGACCCCATGGACTATAGCCCACCAGGCTCCTCTGTCCACGGGATTCTCCAGGCAAGAATACCAGAGTGGGTTGCCATTTCCTTCTCCAGGGGATCTTCGCCACCTAGGTATTGAACCCCAGTCTCCCTCATTGCAGGCAGGTTCTTTAATATCTGAGCCACCAGGGAAGTCCATATGTATGTATGTGTGTATATATATATATATATATAAATATATATATATATATATATACACACACACACACATTCTTTTTTATATATTCTTTTCCATTATGGCTTATCATAGGATATTAAATATAGTTCCCTGTGCTATGTAGTAGGAGCTTGTTGTTTATCTATTTTCTATCTAATAGTTTGCATCTGCTAACCCCAAACTCCCAATTCTTCCCTCCTCCATCTCCCTCCCCCTTGGCAACCACAAATCTGTTTTCTATGTCTGTGAGCCTGTTTCTGTTTCATAGATATGTTCATTTGTGTCATATTTTAGATTCCACATACAAGTAATATCACATGGTATTTGTTTTTCTCTTTCTGACTTATTTCACTTAGGATGATAAACTCTAGGTCCTTCTATGTTGCTGCAAATGGCATAATATTGTTCTTTTTATGGCTGAGTAGTATTCCATTGTGTGTGTGTGTGTGTGTGTGTGTGTGTGTTTACCACATCTTTTTAACCTATTGATGGACATTTAGGTTGTTTCCATGTCTTGACTATTGTGAATAATGCTGCTATGAACATATGGGTGCATGTATCTTTTTGAATTATAGTTATGTGCAGGTATAGGCTTCCTTGATAGCTCAGTTGGTAAAGAATCCACCTGCAATGCAGGAGACCCTGGTTGGGTCTGGGAAAGACCCTAGACTTTCACTTTCACTTATGTCCAGGTATATGCTCAGGAGTAGGATTGCTGGATCATGTGGTAATTCTGTTTTTACTTTTCTGAAGAAACTCCATACTGTTTTCCATAGTGGCTGTACCAACCTACCTATTCACCAACAGTGTAGGAGGGTTCCCTTTTCTCCATACGCTCTCCAGCATTTGTTATTTGTAGAGTTTTTAATAATGGCCATTCTGACCTATGTGAGGTGGTACTTCATTGTAGTTTTGATTTGCATTTCTCTAATAATTAGTGATGTTGAGCATCTTTTTATGTGCCTGTCGACCATCTGTATGTCTTCTTTGGAGAAATGTCATTTAGGCCTTCTGCCCATTTTGCAGTTGGGTTGCTTATTATACCCATCTTTATCCAACTGTCTTACTTTCTCTTCATTGAAGCACTTTTTGAAAATGTTGCATTTAAAAAAAAACAGATTTCCATGTTGTTAGGGGTTGAATTGTGTCCCCTCAAAAGAAACATAGAAGTCTTAACCCCAGGTACCTGTGGATAGTACTGGAATGCAGTAGGCCCTAAATCCAACACGACTGGGGTCCATAAGGAAGGGTGAAATTTGGACACAGACACAGAGAAAGAACACAGCCATGTGAAGACAGAGGCAGAGATTGGGGTTAAGCCACTTAAAGCCAGGAATGCCTGAGGCTAAGAAGCTTGGAAGAATGAAGGAAGGATTCTTCCCTAGAGCCTTCCTGAGGGCCGTGGCCCTGCCTGCTTGGTGATTTAGGACTTCTAGCCTCTAGAACTGTGAGGGATTGGATTTCTACCATTTTAAGCCACCAAGTTTGTGGTATTTTGTTCTAGCAGTCACACGAATAGAATCCACATGTTTACAATCTATCTTCTACCCAGACCCTGGCCACATCCACCACAAGCATGATAACAAGGGTGAAGACAGGTCCTGTATGTCCAGTACTTAGAATAGCACCTAATGTATAGTTGGTTCTCATTAAATATTTCTTGGAAAGAGTGACTGTAACATGCTTTGCCAGTGCCCTCTTCCTCTTCCTCTCTTCCCAACCCTTGACTCTTGGCAAGTCTGACACAAGACCCTACCGAGAAGCTCTCCCCAGTGACCTCTAACTGTTTCCATGTAGCTTCAACCTGTGCTGTCCAGTTCGGTGGTGCATTGGGTTTGCTGAGCACTTGAAATATGCCTTAAGCTCTGGAGGAACTGAATTTTTTATTTTCTATCATTCTAATTAATTTAAATATAAAAAGAAATGCTCAATTCAGTTACTGGAAAATGTTTAAGTATGCTTGGAACATCTGGGGTATGTGAATCCACTTTTTTCAACTGTCATTTTCATGAAAACCAAATGCTAAGTGAGGATGTCAGATAAAAATTTAGCATCCAAATTGAGATGTGCTTTGAGTGTAAAAGACACTGGATTTTGAAGATTTCAGATGAAAAAAGAATATGTGTTCTCATTGATAGTTTTATATTGATTGCATTTGGAAATGATAATATCTTGAATATATTGGGTTAAATGAAATAGATTATTAAAATTAGCTTCACCTGTTTATGTTTTAATGTGACTACTAGGATATTTAACATTATAGAAGTGGCTCACACTGTAATTCTGTTGGAGAGAGCTGGCTTAAGTTAACAGTTCTACAATCAAATAGAGCCTGGTTTGAGTTTCCACTTACTAGGTGTGTGAACTGGGGCAACTGACACACTTTTCTGAGAGTGGCTTTTGTCACCTATGGCTTGCATGGTCTTGTTACACTTAAAAGAGATAAATAAGGCAATTTGTACAATGAATGGCATAGAAAGACTCGATATGGTAATTCATTTTGAATTGTATTATAATTATCGCTTTTCCTGATATGAGCATCAGTGTTTCCACCTGTTCTGACCTGCAACAGGAACCTCCCTGTTAAAAATGATCTTGACTTGATCCTGGCTGGCTAGCTAATTTGCAGGACTCAGTACCAAATGAAAATGTGGGGGGAAAAGGATCCAGTGCTCTTAAAGTCATTAACATATAAGAAGTTTTCTCTCCTTCACCAGTTCTCTCTCACCCTGTGGCCATGGTATTTGCTATTCCAAGCCTGGTTCCCCCCGGGGCATTCCTCCAGCATCTGTGAGGTACTCATGATTGAGTACATGCCCTCCCAGACAAGGGGGACCCTGGCCTTGTAAATGATGTGATCACACATGTTTGTGCACCACGCATTGGCTACCATGTTCCTGCTCCAGTCCTCCACTGGTCAATGTGACAGGCTAGGCCAGGAGGCGGGCAGTCAGTCCATCTCCCCTTCCCAGGGGACTGTCACCACATCCACAGTGGCCAGGCATGCCCCCAAGGGTGAAAGGCTCCAAGCAGGACACACTCAGAACCCGGATCGTGGCATGTGGGGGAAGTGCCCTTCCTCCCGCATTCCCCTCCTACCCTGGGCGATGACAGCCACTCACTCCCACCCCAAGATGGAGATGTCATTTGGCGCGACTGGCTCCAAGGCTTCCTCCATCCTCCAGGGCTCGCAGGGATCAAGCCAAAGCCGGGACTTTCTCATCCTGCACCCTCCCTTCCCATCTCTCCTGGGAGCACTTCCGTAGGAAATCACTTGCTCTCAGATTCTCGTGTCAGGGTCTGCTTCTGGGGAACATGAGTTCCGACAGACCTTCCTTTTACTGCTTTTAGATAATAACATCATTTTTGAGGACTGCCATGTACCAAGCATGGTGCTGGACGTTTTATCCTGTATCTGCCTTGGTGTGGAACAGAGCAAGCAATGATGATTTGCTTGGAAAGAAAAGCACAAATGTGAAAGAGCAGTCATCATTTTGCAGAACGGAGCGCTTAAATTAAGGGAGTAAGGTGACACGTCTTCAATTAGCAAGGCTCCCAAGACAGAATTGCCCCGTCATCAATGTACTGTTTTCAGTGTTATTCAGGCAGTCAAACGGAGCTCCTTAGGATTTAAAGAAGCTGAAGACTTTATTTGCTACCTTTAAGCCAAAATATTCTTAAGATAAACACACAGACTCACTTAGACATGACCATATGTGACACCAAGAAGCAGAATCGTTTATTTTACTCTCATGGAGTAAATGAAAGAAACTCCACTGGAAAAAATACACTACGTGTGAAGGCAGAGTGCAGTCTTTCTTTGTCTTAAAAGCCACATTTTATTCAGATGAATAGTACCAGTTATCCTAGAGAGAACAGATGAGAAAAAAAAATCCTCTCTTTTAAGTAGGCAATTGGATCATCAAAGAATCTCTTTGATCCCCAAGAGTCTACTTAAATTAGAGAATTATGTCTAATGCTCTTCATTCCTGTCATCGTCCAGAAAGTAATTTTTCTGCTTTAAAATGAAAGCGCGATTTTTTCCCTTTTCAATTCAAAAAGTGAGCAACTGTACTCACAGGAAGGTGAAAATGGTGAACAAAATGTTTTTTAAAGTTGGGCATAGGTATATTTTATGTAAATCCTGACAACTTACAAAAGTTCTGTTATGTTCATTTAATAAGTCTGTATTTTAGGAAACTTGGAACATATAATCCTAAACAAACAGTAGGATACAAGGTCAAGACAATTGAAAAGCCTATTTAATCTATTGAGTAGCTAAATAGAATATAATGTCATCATAATTTCTAACCAATTTCCATGTATTTATATGGATAATTCATCCGGAATGTTTGTTTGATATGCCCTAAATCTGACTTCTATGCAATAGCATCCTGAAAAAGGGTTATAAGGGGTGCAGAAGGTAGTCCAAGAAAAAAATGTTTGTTCACTGTCTATATCTGCATAGGTATTACGTAGATATTTTTAACTTCGTTTTTTGGATACATATTAAATTTTCAAGGTACAAAGTTCAAAGTCACAAAGGAATACACAGCAAAAAGTCACCATGTCCTCACCTACCCATTTCTTCTCCCATGTTATTAGTTTCTTGTGTATCATCCAAAGGTTTTCTCTGTACACACAAGCAAATGGGAATTCATTCTTTCCTTCTCTTTTTATATCCATATCATACAATGGAATGTCCCTTGCTTTTTTGCACTTAATGATAATGGTCTTTTTAATCAAAGGCTATCAATAAAGTCTTTGAGGGTTTCCCTGGTGGCTCAGTGGTAAAGAGTCCACTGGCCAATGTAGGAGACACAGGTTCGATTCCTGATCCGGGAAGATACCGCATGCCACAGAGGAACGAAGCCTGTGTACCACAGCTGCTGAGCCTGTGCTCTGGAGCCCAAGAGCCACACCTGTTGAGCCATGAGGCCCCAGAGCCCATGCTCCACATGAGAAACCACCGCAATGAGAAGCCCGCACACTGCAACTAGAGAGTAGCCCCCCCTTGCCACGATTAGAGAAAAATCCACAAGCAAAATAAATTAATAAGTCTTTGAACCTCAAATTTAATTCAGTACCACAACAGAAGATTCCCAAAGTGACAAGCCCTGGACAACCAATATCTGAATCACCAAAAGCAGATGTCTCAGCCCAGCTTAGACCTAGAGACTCAGAACTGTGTGTGTGTGACCTGAAGTTATGAGCCAAAGAGCACTGGAGTCAAATAGATCTGGGTTAGATTCCAATCCAATCTCTGAGTGTGCCTACCTCAGGCAGGAGGGATAATGGTGTCTACTTCCGTGTCCCTGGAAGGGGTAGAGATAAGATGTGTGTTCACAGTAGGACACTGTGTCAGGATCTGACATGTCAGCCCATAGCGTCTGGGGCTTCCCAGGTAGCGCTAGTGGTAAGGAACCTGCCTGCCAATGCGGGAGACATAAGAGATGTGGGTTTGATCCCTGAATCTCCTGGAGGAGGAAATGACAACACACTCCAGTATTCTTACCTGCAGAATCCCATGGACAGAGGAGCCTGCAGGCTGCAGTCCATAGGGTTGCAAAGAGTTGGACACGACTGAAGTGATTTAGCACATGTAGGCAACCACGCCAGCATCTTAAAGTCCTCTCCCTGGAAGTTCTAGCAGCTGCTCCCACCAGTCTCACTTCTGGCTAAGTAGGGAGCTTCTTCCCTGTCTCTCCATTTCTTGCCAACTTGTCACATTGCCATGCTGCTGCTTAGTCACCCAGTCCTTTTCGACTCTGCAACCCTATGGACTGTAGCCCACCAGAGAATCCCTCTGTCCATAGGATTCTCCAGGCAAGAATACTGGAGTGGGTTGCCATTTCCTACACACTCCCTTACCTTACCATTAACTGAAGAGATAGATCGTGAGTAAGAGGTTCATGGGTAGAATTCTTCCAACACTTTCATTCAGGGGGGTAACAGGCACAAACAAACAAATAAAGTATATATTACCACACAAACTAAAAAGGAAACAAAGAAGATATAAAGAAAGAGAACATTTGCAGGTGCTAGCTGAGAAAATCTCTTGAGGAGTTGACATTTCAAGGTCACCAAAAAATTACCAGTTGATGTCAGACTAATGCTCGTGCTGAAAACAATTTGCAGTGTTGAACGTGGAATGGAAAACAACCATTTGAAGGCACCACAGGGTATCTAAGACAAGCAGGGCTGGAAGCTTTGAGAAAAGAGGAGCCCTGGAAGTGAGTTCCACATTCACCTCAGCTTTTCCCTGAGAGCATCTCACATTCGTGGCCCCAGTGAGCTGAGAGATGGAGTCATGGAGAAGGAGAGATGGAGGTCACAGTCTGAAGTTGCCGGAGTGCCTGGAACTTGACAGGGGGAAAGTTTCAGAGAGACTTTGAGCCTCAAACTCTGCACAGAATTTCCCCTCAAGGGACTGGCTATCTCTAAGCTGTCTACGCACAGGGTGAAACTCTAGGAAACCCATCAGCAAACAGGAACTGAGGCAATTTCCTGGAGGCCCAGTGGTTAGGATTCAGCGTTTTCACTCCTGGGGCCCAGGTTCAGTCCCCTGAGGGGACTAAGGTATAGCCAAAAAAAGAGAAAATAGCAATTGGCAGGCTAAGGAGGCAGGCAGAGGTGGCGGCAGCCACACAGTACTAGAAAGACAGAAGTAAGTGGCAGCTGTAACTCTACCAAGGTAAAGGGGCCTTTAGAAATACCTCGCCCTGGTAAACACTCCTAGGCTATGAGTGAGCACATGCAAATATGCTCTAGGACTAAGGGAAAAACTAAAATAGACCATCCCTCACAACACCTAACAACCGAGACTTCATAAGACCTGAGTGAGCCACTGGCATTTTATTTGCCTGCCAACAGAAAAGTTCACCCTCTTTGGAAGAGGAGAATATCATTCAGAGCCTCTATAGTTTGTTGCCCACAATATCCAGCATCCATCAAAAAAATTACAGACCATGCTAAAAGTAAAAAAACAGGAGCAATGACCAAAATCCAAGACAAATAAAATGAGCAATTTAAACAGAATGATGGGTGATTTATGATATTAAAATCTTAAAATAATTAAGATTAATAGAATCTTAAAATAATTAATATGAAAAAGATGAAGATTTAGCTGATGGGTTTAATATTAGTTTAGATACAATTGGACAGAGGATGATAAATGAGTTGTAGTTGTTCAGTCACTCAGTCGTGTCCGACTCTTTGCAACCCCATGACTGCAGCACACCAGGCTTTCCTATCCATCACCAACTCCTGGAGCTTCCTCAAACTCATGCCCTTTGAGTCGGTGATGCCATCCAACCATCTCATCCTCCGTTGTCCCCTTCTCCTTCTGCCTTCTATTCTTCCCAACATCAGGGTCTTTTCAAATGAGTTGACTCTTCGCATCAGGTGGCCAAAGTATTGGAGTTTCAGCTTCAGCATCAGTCCTTCCAATGAATATTCAGGACTGATCTTCAGGATGGACTGGTTTAATCTCCTTGCTCTCCAAGGGATTCTCAAAAGTCTTCTCCAACACCACAGTTCAAAAGCATCAATTTTTCGGTGTTCAGCCTTCTTTATGATCCAACTCTCACATTCTTATATGACTACTGGAAAAGCCATAGGTTTGACGATATGGACAAATGAGTAGATACATATAAATTGATGCACAGAATATAAAAAAAAAATAGAAAATACAGAAAGGAGCTTAATAGCCATGTAGAACATTGAAAATAGGCCTAATTCAGGTGTAACTGGACTCCTAGAAAGAAAAGAAATAAAGAGAATGGAATACAACCAATGTTCTAAGCAAAGTGGTAACAGGTAAGAATTTTTCCAATACTGATTAAACCAATGAAAGATGCCAACCCACAGAGTCAAGAAGCTCAGTGAACTCCAAACTGAATAAATGCCAAAAACACATGTAGGCATATCTTAGTTTAACTGTTGAAATGGAGGCTTCATGGTATATTTTCAGTCTCTGGTTGGGACAAACATCTCCCTCAAGGGAAAAGATGAGAGCTTGTACAATATTTGTGTAGTAGATGAGAATATTTTCATAGAACAAGAAGGTCACTTTTACATGTGAGAGAGAAGTAGGGTGGGGGGAGGATGACTGAAGGAGTGAAGTGCTCCAAAAAGGCAGAAGAGGATGGGGTCCAGAGCTCAAGTGCAAGGGTTGGAGGGAAGAGAGCTACTGCAACACAATGGTAGGGCCTATGCATTTGTAAGTGTGTGTGTGTGTGTGTGTGTGTGTGTGTGTGTATGTGGAGTGGGCTTGCAAAAAATGGAGTTATTCTATACATCTTGTTTTGCATCCTACTTTTTAAACTTTATGCATTATAAAGGACTGTGTGAAGTGTTAGTTGCTCAGTCATGTCTGACTTTTTGTGACCCTATGGACTACAGCCTGCCAGGCTCCTCTGTCCACAGGATTCTCTAGGCAAGAATCTGGAGTGGGTTGCCACTCCCTTCTCCAGGGGATCTTCCTGACCCAGGAATCAAACCTAGGTCTCCTGCATTGTAGGTGGATTTCTTACCATCTGAGCCACCAGAGAAGCGCACATAAATGCTATTAGGGCCTCTAGTCCTTAGCACTTCAATGCCTATAACCCATCATCTTCCCACTTCATCTCCTGTATCTCCTTTCCCAGAAGGCTCTCTGTGGCATTGTAGTTCCTCTGACCACCCACTGGCAGACTAGAAGTGCCAGGGAATTAATCCCTTCTGGGAGCAGCTCTCAACAAATGACTGAAGGGAGGTGGTAAGTAAAAATACCTCAGGTCCCTTGCTCCTGAGCTGAGGTAACTCTGAGATATGGTTTTACATTGGCTTCCAAAATCTCATCACTTCCCATTCATGATACATAGCTTGTTGACCCTTTATTGCCTGCTTCTTTATTCCTGGCTCACTTCCCCATTCTTTACTACAGTTTCCTTCACCGCCTCCCCCCCAAATAAACTATTTGCATCTGAATTCTTGTCTCAAGAGTCTTCTAAGGGAATCCAATCTAAGACATCTTTAGCAAATACCCATAAATTGGAAAATTGCCAGACTGTAATTGGCACTATATGTGTTTGCTATTATTATTACTATTATTGTTGTTACTACTATCTCCATTTTTAATGGTTGGTAACCTCACCATTAATAGTTGTCCTAAAATGCCTCCTACCTTGTTTTGCTAAGGGATAGTTTTATTCATCAGGAAACTAAACTTGCCCCATCATTTCCATTTCCTACGCTACAGCAGATCTTTACCCTAGCAAAATTCTTAGAAATTGAATCGCCTGTATCTGAATTACAATTTTTTGTTGTTGTAATCATTCTCCAAAGCCTTCACACTCTTCTCTCTCACTCACATATAAGGCATGCATTATTAATTAAATGACAACGTTATTATAGCCAGTAATTGAATTACCCCATAGCTCCTGCCTGCAGTAATTAACATCTATCAAA
This sequence comes from Muntiacus reevesi, assembly GCF_963930625.1. Classification (NCBI taxonomy): domain Eukaryota; kingdom Metazoa; phylum Chordata; class Mammalia; order Artiodactyla; family Cervidae; genus Muntiacus; species Muntiacus reevesi. Next base: position 11,940,227 of record NC_089271.1, on the reverse strand, counting down.
ATAAAAGAGGAGGAGTTGTGTTGCCCTTATTACAAATGGTTTGGCTTCATGGGGCTTTGACCAAATTAGATAGAATCAAACTAACAGGTGTTTGAATTAAGTGAAAGGCATCATCTTTGCATTGCACTTATTTGTTTCCAGACATGAACAAATATCGAGAGTCAGTTTTAGAGTCCACTAATTTTTCCTTAAGAAACTTCTTCCTTGTAAGTGCAAACCCAGGAACAGGACTATGCTTTTAAACTGACAAATGGTGTTCTCATCAGACTATATTTAGGAGCTGTTCTACACCCAAGAAACTACTTAGAGATAAGTTAAGAATAACCAATTAAATCAAAAAACGATTCTGCAGCCACTATACCAATTATGGGCATAACCAAGGAGCAGTTTGTATGCAAGAATACTTGTAATATCAGGATGGTGTCAGAGTCGGTCAATAGCTATCAATTTTGATTAGTGTAAAGCAAAAGAGTAACACGAGGAAGTGCTGAGCAGGCCAAAAACTGAATCACATGGAAGTTCTCTCATGAATAGGCAAACAGATGGTCTTCCAAACAGAGATGCGATTGTATACAGAAAAATCAGTTAAAAAAAATACAGACCACCCCCAAAATAAAAGAACTTTTCACCAAACCACATCCCCATCAGTATTCAGAGCCCCATGAACCACAAGAATGTAATGAAATCTGTATTTGTAACAATATGCATGACAGCTGTAGACTTCAGCAGAAACAGACTACTTTCCCTCTCTACCTGAATTCACAATGACAAAACCTGCCTTAACTGGAATCTTACTCTCTTTAGACACTGTTTCCTCACTCCAGTGCACAATCATGCATGCTACTATAGCCATCACTCACCGGTTAGTTAATGGCAGCTTAGACGAACTTGTTCTAGCTAGTTCAGGCTGTTGTGCTAGCTGAATGAGGACTAGTCCTATTTCCTCTCAAAAGTGTCCTGATTTGGAAGATAAATTAGGGGTCCTGTGGGGTCCACATCGAAGGATTCCAACATATATTTTCATTCTCTTCTGATATGACCAAGAGTTCTAAATCTCAGTTAGCATTCCTGAACATTTCGGAATTTCCTTTCAGAAGGTCGATATCTCAGATGCTAGAGCATGGTAGGCTTAAGGAATAGATAAAGGGGAGAAGAAATGAATTAGGGAATGAAAGAATATCTCCTGGTCCTCATACAAATTTGACATAATTTATACAAGTTTCTTGATGAGGTGTTCCTTCTCTTAATATGTAAATGATGGTCTACTAGATTGAAGGCAGGGATAAGTAGTATGCCTTTATCCTGAACTCTCAGGTGGCTCAATGGTAAAGAAGCCGCCTGCCAATGCAGGAGAAATAAGACAAGCAGTTTCAATCACTGGATCAGGAAGATCCCCTGGAGGAGGGCATGGCAACCCATTCCTGTATTCTTGCCTGGAGAATCTCATGAACAGAGAGGCCTGATGGGCTCCAGTCTATGTAGTCGCAAAGAGTCAGACACGACTGAAGCAACTTAGTATGCAAACGCAAAGCATTATTATGAAGCTGAGGCGCGTCCATGCTTAAAATTTCTTCAATAATGAAAGGGAGTTGTCCTTAAAGAAAAGTGAGCTTCACATGTACAAACAGCTCTTTAATTTCATCATAAATAATTTGAAAATCAAACTCTGTAACAACCTAGAGGGGTGGGAAGGGGTGGGGGGTGGGAGGGAGGTTCAAGAGGGAGGGGGCATATGTGTCCTTATGGGTGATTCACGTTACTGTATGGCAGACACCAACAGAACTTTTTAAAGCAATTATCTTCCAATTAAAATAAAAATAAAATCCTCTATGACCCATCTCCCAGAATATTGGAAATAAAAGCAAAAATAAACAAATGGGACCCAATTAAAATTAAAAGTTTCTGCATAACAAAGGAAACTATAAGCAAGGTGAAAAGACAGCCTTCAGAATGGGAAAAAATAATAGCAAATGAAGCAACAGACAAAGAATTAATCTCAAAAATATACAAGCAGCTCCTACAATTCAATTCCAGAAAAATAAATGACCCAATCAAAAAGTGGGCCAAAGAACTAAACAGACATTTCTCCAAAGAAGACATACAGATGGCTAACAAACACATGAAAAGATGCTCAACATCACTCATTATCAGAGAAATGCAAATCAAAACCATAATGAGGTACCATCTCACGCCAGTCAGAATGGCTGCTATCCAAAAGTCTACAAATAATGCTGGAGAGGGTGTGGAGAAAAGGGAACCCTCTTACACTGTTGGTGGGAACGCAAACTAGTACAGCCGCTATGGAGAACAGTGTGGAGATTCCTTAAAAAACTGGAAATAGAACTGCCATATGACCCAGCAATCCCACTCCTGGGCATACACACTGAGGAAACCAGAATTGAAAGAGACACGTGTACACCAATGTTCATTGCAGTGCTATTTATAATAGCCAGGACATGGAAGCAACCTAGATGCCCATCAGCAGACAAATGGATAAGAAAGCCGTGGTACATATACACAATGGAATATTACTCAGCCATTAAAAAGAATACATTTGAATCAGTTCTGAGGTGAATGAAACTGGAACCTATTATAAAGTGAAGTAAGTCAGAAAGAAAAACACCAATACAGTATACTAATGCATATATATGGAATTTAGAAAGATGGTAATGATAACCCTGTATGTGAGACAGCAAAAGAGACACAGATGTATAGAACAGTCTTTTGGACTCTGTGGGAGAGAGCGAGGGCAGGATGATATGGGAGAATATCATTGAAACATGTAAATTATATGTGAAACAAATCGCCAGCCCAGGTTGGATGCATGAGACAGGGTGCTCAGGGCTGGTGCACTGGGATGACCCAGAGGGATGGGATGGGGAGGGAGGGGGGAGGGGGGTTCAGGATGGGGAACACCTGTACACCCATGGCGGATTCAAGTCAATGTATAGCAAAACCAATACAATGTTGTAAAGTAAAAAAAAAAAAAAAAAAAAAAGTAAATAAATAAAACTGAAAAAATAAATAAATAAAAATAAAAATCTATGACAAATAAAAAACTTTTTAGGAAAGAAAAATAAATAAAAGTAAAAATAAAGCTGCATAAATATCAAATAAGATCAGGTGGATGTAAGAACATTCTAGAAGTCAGTGACCTCACTTTTTCCTCAATATAACAGTATTCTATCTGGCATTCACCTGTCTCAACAGGATCTTCTAAGTAATGATCCATCAAGATGATAAAGTATTGAAAGAGGCTGGCTGCAGGAAGTAGTGGGCTCTTTGTACCTCGATGTATACCAGGAGAAAATAAATAACCAGCTCTCCTGAGTGCTACGGACATTCGTCTTCTGAACCAGCTGATTTTTCAAGTTACTTTCCTGCCATCGAAACTCTATGATTTGTTGGAACTTTGAAATCTTCTGTAGGCAATACGCTAATACAAATGATATAGCACTAAATACATTTCGGGAAAATGTGACCTTGCATAAACATAAATTTGCAAATGGCCAAATTAGAAAAATTAAGCTCACGAGCTTAAACAATAAAGCAATTTATTTCTTAAAAATAAATTATAGTTACTCACTGGAGAAAACTTGGAACACACAGATATAGCAAATAAGAAAAATCACTCACTTCCAACATGGTTAACATTTTAGTCTGTCTTATGTACAACTGGATGACTAATGTATACACCCATGTGACTTCCACCAGAATCCAGAGGTAGAATATTTGCATTTCCCCCCGGAAGCCACTTGAGGTTCCTTCCAATCAGTCCCACCCTCCATAGGCAAACACTGACCTGACTGCCATAACTGTAGAGTAGTTTTGCCTGCAAACTGCATAAAAATGGAATCCCACAACAAAATGCTCTTGAGATTCATTCACACTGCTGCATATATAAGCAGTTAACTTTTTAAAAATTACTTAGCCATTTCCCACCATATAAATATAGTGGCATTCCATTGTATACCCCATTTTGTTTCATCTGTTTCATATCGATAGCCAAGGGTAAGTAGAGTGTAGACTCGGTTGTAGAGGAGAGAACTGGAAAGTTCTCAATCCAGCCACAGAGGTGAAAGCTATAGTCCTCACTCACTTTCCTCACAAAGGTTTTGGCAGGAAAGGAGATCAACCAGACTTGCAAAGAAGCCGTTCCCAGAAGTGATTATAAAATTCAAGGACATCCGAGCGGCACAAAGAATGGATGCTCTGAGGCACCAGCAAGATTCCCTGTAAGGACTGAAGCACTCATTTCACCAACTGCCAGAAGTCCTAGTGGCTGCTGACCCTCTCCTGAAGAATGCTGACCTACCCAAGGTTCTAGTCCCTCCCTGGGAGAAGCTAGCAGCCAGTGAGTGGTCAGAATGAGGTATAAAAGCCAGGCCACCTTTATCCCAAGGCAGGGTGGTTCTAAAGGGCTCTCTCTCCATTGCAAGATTCCCCGACTGGTCGATTGAAGCAGCCCATTGCAGCTCTTCAACTTTTCCCTCTGCGTATTTACACTTCTTCACCACTCACGGGTCTTGTTCCTTTGAGTTCTCTCCCGTCAAGCTTCTACAAGCACATGTCACAGTCTCAGAGCCGCTTCTTCGTGGAATCCGAATCACAACGAGCAAGTTTTGAGGTGAGGTAAAGTCTTCCAATTTTGTTCTTCTTTTTCAAGATTGTTTTTATAATTCTAGGTCTGTTGCATTAACATGTAAATTTTAAAATAGGGTTATCTATTTCTACCAAAAAGCCTTCTGGCATTTGGATTGGAATGGTGTGGAGTCTGTGGATCAGTTTGGGGCTGAGGCTAATGTTTTTCCCATATGGATATCCAGCTGTTCCAGGAACTTTTTGAAAAGATTATCCTTGCCTTCATTGAATTACCTTGACATGATCATGTCATCTGCAAATAAAAACAATACAATGTTAGATGCAAACTATTATATAGAGAATGGATAAACAAGGACCTACTGTATAGCACAGCGAACTATATCCAATACCCTGTGATAAACTGCTGCTGCTAAGTTGCTTTAGCCATGTCTGACTCTGTGTGACCAAATAGACGGCAGCCCACCAGGCTCCTCTGTCCCTGGGACTCTCCAGACAAGAATATATAATGGAAAAAAATATGAAAAAGAATGTGTGTGTGTGTGTGTGTGTGTGTGTGTGTGTGTGTGTGTGTGTAAAAGAGTCACTTTGCTGTATAGTAGAAGTTAACACAATATTATAAATCAACTATACTTCAGTAAAATAATTTTTAAAAAAATACAATGTGGAATAGAAGTTGTGAGAGCATATATACTTGCCTTCTTTCCAGTTTCTGGAAGAAGCATTTGCTCTTTCATCAGTGAATATGTTAGCTATAGGTTCCCCTACCATGACCAGCAAGCTGAAATACCATCTTTATTAAATACCAAATTCCCCTATATTCATGGGCCTGTTTCCAATGATCTGTCTTTTCACACAATAACATCGCCATGTTTTCATCACTATAGTTTTATTGGTCATTTTTATATCAGGTAGATCAAGTTTTTCTTTTTTTTATTATTTTCTTGGTTATTCTCCACCTGCTTATTCTTCTAGATAAATTTTAGAATACTATTTATTTGTGCAATTTTTGTTGTTCCTGTTTTTTCTTTCTTGCTGTCTGTGTTAGTCAAATGTTGTTTTATTATTCCATTTTAATTCCTCTTTGACTTTTTATATATAATTGTATTATTTTTATAGTTATTCTAAACATTATTATATGCATCCTGAACTTATCAAAAACTATGTAGATTTAACATTATACCACTACACATAAAATATAAGACTTTGTAACACTCGAATTCTAATATATTCTTTTCATATATATTATTAATGCCAAAGAAAAATATTACTTTTGCTTTAAAGAGTTAGTTGTATTTTAAAGAAATTAAAATTAAAAACAAAAAGAAAGAGCCTTTGCATTTATGCAAATATCGATCATTTCCAGTTCTCTTTATTCTTTTGTATTTGAGGTAGCTTTTAATGCCATTGACGCTGAAAACTCAGCCTCTGTGCACTGGCTCCAAATGAAATCTTGAAGACAGAGTTTTGGGAGAAGTAGGGAAGAATAGCTTTACTACTTTACCAGGAAAAGGGGGACACAGTGGACTCCTGCCCTGGAAAACCATATGTTTCAACCCAGAAGGACTCGATGAAGAGCTTTTATAGTAATGGTTCAGGAATGCGATTGTTAAGATTAGGGCATGTGCAGGGCCTTCCTTAATCTGGTCTTCCTTAATCTGGTGGGCTCTGGATAAGATTCTTTGGTTCCTTTTATCTGGCCTCAAGTGGTCTTCTCTGAAATGAAGAATGCTACATCTTGCATTTGCTGGGGGTTTTCAGTCTGCGAGGGTTTCCCAGTGGCCCTAGTAGTAAGGAACCTGCCTGCCAATGCAGAAGATATAAGAGACACAGGTTTGATCCTTGGGTCGGGAAGATCCCCTGGAGGAGGACATAGCAACCCACTGTAGTATTCTTGCCTGGAGAATCCCCAAGGACAGAGGAGCCTGGTGGGCTACAGTCCATGGGGTCACAGAGTCGGACACGACTGAGTGACTGAGCACACAGCACTTTAGCTTTACAGAAGAGCTCAAAGATACCGTTATGTGTATACCAGGCCTCTGCCCCAAGGCTTCTTGGCTGCTCCTCCATTGTCTCTGCATCCCTTCCCTTCCCTGATTAGCAACTGTTAGAATCTGCCCTTTGGAACTTGGAGATCTTGGAGGCTGGAGTCTGTTCCCTACTCATAAGGAACAGGGCTCACAGAAAAGTTTCCATGCCCAGGAGCCCCACGAGGTCTTGCTCAGTTTCACCATTTCCCTTGACCTAAAGAAATTCCTTTTTTCATTTCCTGCACTTCATTTCTGCTTCGAACATATTCCTTCATCATTTGTCCTTCTCAAAATATATTTTTAATTTTTCCCTTATATTTTTAATTTTTCCCTTTTATTTTTAAAAAACACTTTCTGGATATAGATTTGTGTTGGGTTTTTTTTGTTGTTTTTTTTTTTTTTTTTACTGAATATAGAATTTTAGTCGAATTTTTTTTTCTTTAGGCTCTTTCAAAATGTCATCCCATGGTCTCTCTCTCATATCTGATGAGAAATCAGACATAATTCATACCATTGCTTTCTGATGTGTCTCCCTCCCCCATGCTGCTTTTAGGATTTTCTCTTTACCTTTGGTTCTTCTCATTTTGACTGTAATGTGCATGGATGTAGTTTTCTGTCTAGTTTTCTTTCTTAATGTCCACTGAACCTCTTAGACCTATAAAGTAATGGTTTTCACCATTGGAAACTTTTCAGCTATTATTTCTTCAGACATTTTTTTTTTGCTCCTTTCTCTCCAAGCCTTCTCAGACACCAATTATACATATGTAAGATCATTTGATATTATCCCACCCGCCATTGAAGGTGGCTCATTTTTTTTCAATCTTCTTTTCACCTTACTCTTCAATTTGATACTTTCTATTGATTTCTCTTTAAAATACATTTATCCTTTCTTTTGCCAATTCCAAGCTGCTATTAAGCCCATCAGTGAATTTTTCATGTCTATTATTGTATTTTACAGTTTTAGAATTTCATTTGGTTCTTCTTTAGGTTTTATTTCTCTGCTTTAGTTTCCCAGCTGCTCGATTATTATAATAATTTTTTATTGAAGTTCTTGGATGTGATTATAATAGCTCCTTCAAAGTTCCTGTCTGCAAATTTTCATCTGTTTCATTCACTGCTGCTTTTTCTGACCATAGGTCACACGTTTCTGCTTTTTTTCATATCTTATAATTTTTATTACATATCGGACATTATAGATGACATGTGTTAGAGAATCTAGACTCTGTTATCTCCTATGAAATATTGTTGATTTTTGTCTTACCAGGTAGTTAAATTACTGACTGATAACCTTGAACTTCTGGAGGCTTGGTTTTACACTTTCATAAGAGTAGATCTGTTTTGATTTGTCCTTAGTCTTAGGATTAATTTCTTAGTCCTATGACAATTTTAACACCCTGGGCATGGCCTTTCTGAAGTTTCAGCAGAAATCCAATGTACTTGCCAAACCTATAAAACTTGGCAGGACTCACACTCTAGACTGTCTCCCTGGTTATGAGCTGGAACTTAAATCTCTGACCACATTTTTGACCTTTCCAGTTTTTGCCTTCCACCAGTATCCTTGGGTGCTCCCTCCTGATTCAGGAATCAGCCTAGGATGTCAGAGGGGATTGTACACACATTTGCATGAATATGAGAGATGCAGTTACAGGATTTAAGGAGAAATTACATGCAACCACCTCTGTGACTCCCTCCTTTCTAGAATTTGCCACTCAAATTCCAGCCAGTCTTGTATCTCCTAATTTAGTCTCCTGACAACTCTAGCCAATATGATGTCAGCTTTCTGTTTGAATTTTAGCATAGACTAGAGATTGCCTTTCGAGGAAAATCTGTATAAACTTGGATCTTACCCAGTGCAGTTCCCTTGTTTCAAGAGTCAAACCCAACTTCTACAGCCTTTTTGTCACTTTCTAGTATCCTCAAATAATTGCTTTGTTAACATTTTGTCAAATGTTTGCAATTTATACATGTAGGAGGGTTAATCCAATCCAAGCTACTCTGTCATCAGTAAAACTGGAACGCCTTTAAATATACTGTTCGATAACTTGCTTTATTCACTTAACGATTTAGCTTGAACATTTTCACTTACAGTTAGAATTTTCTTCTACAATGTAGCTTTTCAGATTTAAGCATATTTTTTTCAAATGAACCTCACTGCATTTGTATCTGAACCATGGAAACTGATAAAATATATAACTTTAGTTTCTTCATAAGATTATGATGCCAGTCTGGTTTGAGGCATCATGGAGATGGTGAGAAAATATTAGTAATCTTTTGCGGAAGTCCAGAATTTCACAAGCTATTCTGCTGAGAGTTCAAATAACTTGTTGGTGATTTCTGTCTTCTGAGTGATGAACCAACCTTAGGGATATTAAAAAAAACTGTGACTCAGGCTCTAAATGGAAACCTCCTCCAAAAAAAGTAAATGTTCCTTGCACCTCTCAGATATTTTCCATTTCTCATCATGTGCTCTCTTTCCCCACCAGTATTTTCCTCATGGGAGCTCTAGGAAAAGGTGTAAGGAAGAAAAAAATTGACACTAATGACAACCCTTTACCACACATCAGAGCCCACCATTACTTTATATTTCAGACACACTCCATGATTTATAAACACAGTAAAACAAGAGAGCTTGACAGGATGTACTGTCTGTGGGGAACTCGTCATACCTAAAACTGACTTATAAAATCCTATCATTCAGAGACAAACTGGGGTGCTTCTCGTAATACAGTTTTGGCAGCTTTCAGCACTTAGAGTAGATAAAAGTTTCAAGCATTAGTTATCAGCTCTGACAAGATTTATTTTCAGGTTTTATTTTTTAAATTCCAAAGTTTCTTAGGCAATTTCGTCTCCTGGAAAAGAAAATATCTCTGTACAGTTTATGTCTGTGTTTATTATTCACCATGGAGAGTAAACTGCTGAAATGAACACTGCTTTTCCTGGATTATAATTCTGCTATTGGGGTTTTAGAAGTGGAGCTGCAGTGGTCTTTACTCAGGCCACCGGAGCCCTTGCATTCAAAATCCAAGCATACTGGAAAATACAAGATTCCCCAGGTCTCAAATCATTAAATATTGAGCATCAGAATCTACAAGCATCCCACCATGGTTCTCTGTCTCTTAGATAGAAATACTGGTTAAAAATTCAGGTAATAAATTTGATGAATTATGCCATCCTACTTATACTAAACTGTTCCTAAAAGAAGTATATATTCTGAGGGACAAAAGGCATGTTTGTCTTTATTTTGATCAACACACTTTCAGTTAGCCACATATGAGTGCAGGCATGCTAAGTCATGTCTGACTCTTTGCGACTCCCTGGACTATAGTCCACCAGGCTCCTCTATCCGTGGGATTCTCCAGGCAAGAATACTGGAGTGGGTTGCCATGCCTTCCTCCAGGGGATCTTCCTGACCCAGGGATTGAACCCACATCTCTTATGTCTCCTGCATTGGCCGGTGGGTTCTTTATCAGTAGCGCACCTGGGGAGCTGACGAGTGGCTTGGACCAAACACGTGACCACTTAGAGGTAAGACAGTTGAATTGAAGATGAGGCGCTCATTTGGTTTGGTTTTGTTTATGGAGGAATAAAACACTTCCATTTGAATCTTCAACTTTAAGTTACCCCTTTGTCCATGAGGAAAATCAGACATCTCTCTGCTGACCACTAAAGTGGCCTATACCCTATGAATTTCTCACCTGCATTTCTTTTCCAGACCCTCCTCTGAGGCCTATGTTTTCATAGCCAAATGTTCCATCAGGGTATTTTCTCAAATAAGGAGAGTTCTATCCCCAGGAGGAGTTCTGGTATCAGCTGACGAGAAGTAGAGACAAGGGAATCAAGGCTGGAAGAAGTTTAGAAATTTTGCCCCAAGTTAAGCAGGCAGTAAGTGACAGAATCAAGATTCATTCTCTAGGGGCTTCCCTGGTAGCTCAGTGGTAAAGAATCCGCCTGCCAATGCAGGAGACACAGGTTCGATCCCTGGTCTTGGAAGACCCCACATGTCACAGAGCCACTAAGCCTGTCTGCCACAACTACTACTGAGCCTGAGCCCTAGAGCCTGGAAGCCACAACTGCTGAAGCCCATGCACCCTAGAGCCTGTGCTCTGCAACAAGAGAAGCCACCCAATGAGAAGCCCACTCACTGCTACTAGAGAATAGCCCCCGCTCGCCACAGCTGGAGAAAAGCCTGTGCAGCAACCAGGACCCAGCACAGCCAAAAATAAATAAGCAAATAAAAATAAAATAAAATAAAAAGATTCATTCTCTAGAGTTGCACTGTCCAGTACAGAAGCCACTAGCCTCATGTTGCTATTTCAATTTCAAATGGTACTTAATTAAAATTAAATAGAATTAAGATGTCAGTTCCTCACTCTCACCAGTCACATTTCAAATACTCAAGAGCTCGTGTGGCTGGTGGTTCTTGTACTGGACAGTCCAGATACAGAACAGTTCCATCGTCCCAGGAAGTTCTCTGGGACAGTGCTTCCTCAGATGCTATATATACTTCCCAGACTCTGCCATCTCTTGCACAGATGCCGCCATTGGAGATGGTGGCATCTTTTGATGTTGCACTGCCATCTGCTGTGCCATTTAGAAATGACAAGAAGCCAGTGCAGAGTTACAAGTATGGAGTCTTTGGGAAAAAAATCAGCCTTGTTTCTCTGGCAAGTGTGTGCAGGGCGCCTCTCACTCTGCACAGGTGCCCACCTTTAGGTGAGGAAATTGCCAGACCACGCTCTCCAGCGTTTCTGCTGGCCCTGGAAGACTGTTGAGACTGCTTGTCCTCCTTAAACAAAAGTTTCTCTTCATAATCAGGGTACTGGCCACTTTATGAACCTTACAGGTCTTTTGGACTTCCCAGGGGACACTAGAGGTAAGGAACACACCTGCCAATGCAGGAGACGTAAGAGACGTCAGTTCAATCCCTGGGTCAGAAAGATCCCCTGGAGGAGGCCATATCAACCTAGTCCAGTATTCTTGCTTGGAGAATCCCATGGACAGGGGAGCCTGGTGGGTTACAGTCCAGGGCGTTGCACAGAGTCAGACACGACTGAAGCGACCTAGCATGCGCGCAGGTCCTTTAAGAGCAGATGCGTTTCCTGCTCCTGCTACCCCCTTAAAAGATCACACAGAGCAGTCTGAGAGGAGGAGCTATTAATGGTGTCACCTTGATTAAAACGTGCCTACTCCCTCCCTCTGACAGTCCACACTGGATTCTTTCTGTTTTCTCTCAACTCTTTTGAATTCTCTGATTGTTACTCAAACTGCCACCATATCTCTCTTTGTGTGTGAGTCTTAATCAAGAGGGTGACATAATCAGATATGCCTTTTTCATTTTTTTTCACTTTTTTAAATGGAAGCATACTCAATTTACAATATCATGTTAGTTACAGGTGTCCAGCATAGTGATTCCATATTTTATAGCTATACCCCATCATACATGATGACAAAACAATGGCTAGGATTCCCTGTGCTGTACAATATATCCATGTTACTTATCTATTTTATATGTAGTAGTTGATATCTCTTAATCTTCTACCCTTAACTTGTCCCTCCCTATCTCTTCATTTGACGGCAGGAGGGATGATTCATCGGGATTGAATACCTTTAAGCCAGTGGTTCTCAACTCCCCAGGGCAATCACCTGGGAGCTTGGAAAAACCCCGATGCACAGGCCTTCTCTAAAAGGGAAACGGGAATACAGCTGGCATCTAGAGAATCCTCAGAGAATCCCTAGGCAGTGAACACTGTTCCATTCAGAATACAACTTTTCTGCCTCAAGGTCAGTCTTTCTCTCGAGCACCCAGCCTATTTCGTGATTGAGTCCATGGCCCCAGCATCTTGCCTTACACACAGGAGGTACTCGGTGAGTGTTTGAATGTGAGTGACTAATATGTAGAAGGAGTCTTCTTTTCATAATCTGACATGCAAAGATATTTTTAAAGGTCTACTTTTGACAGTCAAAAAATGTCCCTTTTCTAACAATCAAATTAGTTCGATGGCGTATCTTTGCATTAAAAAAGTGGTAAAGTAGAACTTAGGGAAATCATTTTAGTTAGCAGAAGATGGACCCTGCAAGTTGTCTAATTAATGCTTTGGGAATTAATGGCATTCCAATTTTAAATAAATTCTCTGAAGTAAGTGCAAGAGCCCACTGAAACCGCCTTCCACATATTTGGATGAATTTTGCTCTCAAATGCATATAAACTAACCAGAAGACGCATGAAAATAGAAACAAATGTTACTTTTTTTTCAAGGGGATTTCCTTGAAGAACCCCTAGCAGTTTTAGAGCTCAGGGTGGAGGGGGGCGTCCCTGGCATTTATCAGAACTGCCTGTCCGTGGTTTTTCTCAGGCTTAATCATGGAAGTTTTAGAGCTCAGAACTGGTAATGATTCAGAGATGCTCATCCAGGGATCTTGTTGAAAAGGCCATGGTTATTTCCAAGGAGAGGGATCTTTCCTTCCTTCTTTTTGCTTATATTTCCTGTTTCTCATACAATAAAAATCTATTATTAGTTTATAATAGATTTACATCTACCAGCTTAGGGAATGTTGGGTGTTCTGTTTTTATTCAAGTGTAAATTAGGACTTTTCATTTCTATTGAAAGATGGCTTAAGTGGTCAAACTAGTGCTCACTAGTGACTTGGTTGGAATCCATCTCTTTATTGGGAGCATTCCTCAAGTTTAAAGCTTTGATGATAAATATTAATCCATGATAGAATATTTTGTCCATCACACAAAATTTTCCAGTTGTGTATTCCTTTATTCATTCTTTGTAGATAAAGAAAGACTTCAAAATGGATCTTGAAAGCAGCTTAAGAAAATAATCCAAACATTGAAATTTGGTATACCAGAAAATCTATCTGTAACGGTAAAAATTTGGAAACAAATGTTCCCAGATAGAAGATGGCCTAGCAAATTATACTGTAGCAATTAAAAGAATATTTTGAAGCCATTTTAAACATTGATTATGAAGAATAACAATCTGGAAAATGCATATCAAATAACATTTTTAAAAAACAATATATCATCAACACCACACTGATATGCCACTTCATACCCACTAGAATGACTAAAATAAAAAAGATGTGTAATAACAAGTGTTAAAGAGATGGGAATACCAGACCATCTGACCTGTCTCCTGAGAAATCTGTATGCAGGTCAAGAAGCAATAGTTAGAATTGGACATGGAACAACAGACTGGTTCCAAATTGGGAAAGGAGTACGTCAAGGCTGTATATTGTCACCCTGCTTATTTAACTTATATGCAGAGTACATCATGAGAAATGCTGGACTGGATGAAGCACAAGCTGGAATCAAGATTGCCGGGATATCAATAACCTCAGATATGCTGATGACACCACACTTATGGCAGAAAGCAAAGAAGAACTAAAGAGCCTCTTGATGAAAGTGAAAGAGGAGAGTGAAAAAGTTGGCTTAAAACTCATGATTCAGAAAACTAAGATCATGGCATCCGGTCCCATCACTTCATGGCAAATAGATGGGGAAACAATGGAAACAGTGAGAGTCTTTATTTTGGGGGACTCCAAAATCACTGCAGATGGTGACCGCAGACATGAAATTAAAAGATGCTTACTGCTTGGTAGAAAAGTTATGGCAAACCTAGACAGCATATTAAAAAGCAGAGACATTACTTTACCAACAAAAGTCCATCTAGTCAAAGCTATGGTTTTTCCAGTAGTCATGTATGGATGTGAGAGTTGGACTATAAAGAAAACTGAGTGCCGAAGAATTGATGCTTTTGAGTGGTGGTGTTGGAGAAGACTCTTGAGAGTCCCTTGAATTGCAAGAAGATCCGATCAGTCCATCCTAAAGGAGATCAGTCCTGAATATTCACTGGAAGGATTGATGCTGAAGCTGAAGCTCCAATACTTTGTCCACCTGATGTGAAGAACTGACTCATTGGAAAAGACTCTGATGCTGGGAAAGATTGAAGGAGGGAGGAGAAGGCGATGACAGAGAATGAGATGGTTGAATGGCATCACTGACTCAATGGACAGGAGTTTGAGTAAGCTCCAGGAGTTGGTGATGGACAGGGAGGCCTGGCATGCTGCAGTCCATGGGGTCGCAGAGAATCAGATATGACTGAGTGACTGAACTGAACTGAACTGAACTGAACAAGTGTTGGTGAGAATGTGGAGAAATTTGAACACTCCTGTATAGCTGATTACACAGCCACTTTGGAAAGCATTCTGGCACTTCCTCAAAAAGTGCCATGTGACCCTGCAATTCCACTCCTAGATATATACCCAAAAGAATTGAAAACAAGTGTTCAAATAGTTGTACACAAATATTCATAACAGCCCCATTCACAAGAGCCAAAAGGTAGGAAAAAACAAATCTCCATTATCTGATAAATGGATAAACAAAATGTGGTATTTCCATACAATGTTAACTTTAACAGATATAATGCTAAATGTTATACAGTCGTAAAAAGGAGTGAAGTCCTGATACATGCTATAACCTTGAAAACTTTATGCTACGTGAAAGAGGCCAGACACAAAAGACCACATATTGAATTAATCCATTTATATGAAATGCCCAGAATAGGCAGATCTATAGAGACAGAAAATCTCTAGAGCAGGGAGGATTGAAGGGAAATAGGGAGTGATAGCTAATGGGTATAGGATGTCTTTTGGCGGTGATGAAAATGTTCTCAAATTGATTGTGGCAACAGTTACACAACTCTGTAAATATACTAAAAACCATTGAACTGTATACTTTCAATGGGTGAATTGGATGCTATGTGAGTTATATCTCAGTAAGAAAGCTGTTATTAAAAACACACCTAGCTATATGCACAGTATAACTAGAGAAAAGTACATGTGTAGAGAAAATAAATTGAAATTTTCAAATGTTTTGTAACGTGATTATATAATTATAATGACAGAAGTTTTTAATGAACCCAATTAATGGAGAGCAATTAGCACAGGAATTTCCAAGTTAATTTTGTGAGCACTCCATATGGTCTCCAGTAAAGATTCATTTGATCAGTTTCAAGCCAGACTTAGAACATCTGGAGAGGAGGACTGAAAAAGTAGGAGAAAACTTTCCCTAAAAGTCAAATGTAGAAGACAGATTAGGAAGGTGACTGGCAAGCACACAGTAGGTCTGCATTCATATTAGCCAAGCAGAAATTTCTCGTGTTACATCTGAGCCCCTTCTCTCTTCTCCCTGGCAGTTTCATTCTCTCCTGTAACTTTGACTCCTTCTGAAGTCATGATCCCAAGGCTGTTTCCAGCATGAAACTCTTTCCTGACTTTCAGACTCCTGTAGCTATCTGCCTCTTGTAAATAATAAAGCTTATTAATAAACCGCATTCATTGCTATTAACCCTCTTCTTTTAGAATCAGCATACTAAGAATATCTTTGACATTTTTTGGACCAAAGGCAAACTTGTTTTTATTTGAACAGTCCCCCTCAACACAGGGGCCATGCTAGTGGTAAGATGTGAGGGGAGCGTGAAAGGTGGGGGAATGGTCTTCCATTTGGAATTCAAAACAGATACATTTGGAAGACAACCCCACCCTGCAACCCCTTTCTCACTCCTGTCACCAAGTCAGGAAATATTAACATTGAGGTTGTCCACAAACACATGCTGGAGAGGGTGTGGAGAGAAGAGAACCTTCCTATACTGTCGGTGGGAATGTAAACTGGTACAGCCACGGTGGAAACAGTATGGGGGTTTCTTAGAAAATGAAAAATAGAGTTACCATATGACCCTCCAATCCTACTCCTGGGCATGTATCTGGAGAGCAACATGGTCTGAAAGGATACATGCACCCCATTGTCCACTGCAGCACTGTTTACAATAGCCAAGACATGGAAATAAGCAATCTAAATGTCCATGGACAGATGACTGGATAAAAATGTGGTACATATATACAATGCAATATTACTCAGCCATTAAAAAGAATGAAATAATGCCATTTGTCTCAACATGGATGGACCTAGAGAGTGTCATACTGAGTGAAGTAAGTCAGACAGAGAAGGAGAAATATTGTGTGACATCCCTTATATGCAAAATTTAAAAAGACATGATTCAAATGAACTTATTTACAAAAAAACAAATAGACTCACAGACTTAGAGAACAAACTCATGGTTACCAGGGGGAAGGATGGAGGAAGAGATAATTAGGGAGTTGGGGACAGACATGTACACACTGCTGTATTTAAAATGGATAACCAACAAGGACCTACTGTATAGCACAGGGAACTCCGCTCAACGTTACATGGCAGCCTGGATGGGAGGGGATTGGGGGAAGAATGGATACATGTGTATGTATGACCGAGTCCCTTTGCTGTCCATCTGAAACTCACAACATTGTTAATCAGCTGTACTCCAATATAAAGTAAAAAATTTGAAAAAAAATTGAGACTGTCAAGAATAGGATCAAACAAATCATCTCAAAGATGCTGACAAGAAGCCACAAATGCCTCAAAATAGAAGGAGACATATTTTGGAGATAATTTGCTCCCTGCTCTGTGTTCATGTTCCACACACATTAGCCCATTTAAACCTCGCATCAATTGCAAAGCAAGTGCTAATAACATTCATATATTCAGATGGATCCAGCCCGGCATAGTAAGTTGCTCAAGATTACACAGCTAGGAAGTGAGAGAATGAGATTTCAGGTACAGGCAGTCAGACTCCACTGCCTCACTCGGCCTTCACCTCGGCACTAGTGACATCTGGCACCAGAAAATACTGTGCTGTGAAGCATGTCCTGTGTATTGTAGGGTGATTAGTTAGCAGCATTGCTGGCCTCTACCCAGTAGATGTCAAAAGCAACAACCTGGTAGTAACAATCAAAAATGACTCCAATGTTGTCCAATGTCTCCCTGGGGGTAAAATTACCTCCAATTGAGAACCACTGCTATAGCCGAGGAGAAAACAAACAAACGAACCTAACTTAGAGATTAAATAAAGTGCCAATCTGTGATAACTAGTAAACAGTCCAACCTGCATTAAAATTTAGGATGACCTAATGGCATATGCTCGGAGAAGGCAATGGCACCCCCCTCCAGTCCTCTTGCCTGGAAACTCCCATGGACGGAGGGGGAGGAGCCTGGTGGGCTGCAGTCCATGGGGTGGCTAAGAGTCGGACACGACTGAGTGACTTCACTTTCACTTTTCACTTTCACTCATTGGAGAAGGCAATGGCAACCCACTCCAGTGTTCTTGCCTGGAGAATCCCAGGGATGGGGGAGCCTGGTGGGCTGCCGTCTATGGGGTCGCACAGAGTCAGACACGACTGAAGTGACTTAGCAGCAGCAGCGGCAATGGCATATGCTACATTGATCAGCATGGCAGGAAAACCAAGAGCAGAGAAAAAGACAGGAGGAACAACAGAAAATAAGAGTATTCTTTGGGAACGATTTGCTTTTATTTAAAGGAAAACAAACAGAGTGGTCCCTAAAGACTATTAAAGAAACAGACTGTTAAGAATTGTTCAAGAAGGAGCCCCTAACCTACTTAAGCTTAACTAAGAGTAAGCAGTGTTTCCTAAGCTCCGCTTTGTATTAAAATCACCTTGAGAGCTTTAAAAATACTGATATCTGAGTCCCAGCCCCTAGAGATTGTAATTTAAATGTTCTGGAATGTGGCCAGGGTTGGTAGTTTTTAAAAGCTCTCCAAGTACTGCTAGTGTGAATCCAAAGCTAAGAACCACTGCTATAATAAATGATTCAGCTAGTACTTTATTCCTATGGGTCTTACTAATTATGCATGTTAAATTGATTGCATTTGTTTAGCTTAAAAGAAAACCAAATGGTTAGCTAATAAATTGAGTACATACATTATTCTCAACAATTATCAAGCTACTGATTGATCATCAAATTTGTAGATGTTCATAGCATCCTATAACCAGAAAGGAAAGTATTCTCTAGTTCCTAACCTTTTCTTCTCCCCCGTCACATTTCCAGTAGAACAATGAGCCAAAAAAGATGAAAAGGATATTGATTATTTCATAATTTTTCACAACATTATAAACATGTGATGGAAGAATTTTTTAATTATTGGGTAAAATGTAGTTTGGAATTGTTTAAGGGCCCTAAATAGTTTCTTTTGGATTATTCCAATATGTTTGATGAAAATATTTTTTAAAAATTTAACCTTGTCCCTACCATCATGAACAATCCAGAATTCAATAGATGTTTCAGTTTCCAAAATGTGATTTATTCAAATAACAAAAGGACATTGTCATTTTCATTAATATAGCTTTCAAACTATGGAAAAAAGAACTATGTACTCAGCTAACTTTCTATCAGACAGTGTTTTCTAATCTAGACACAACAGTGCTATTCACTCCAAATATATGGCCTTTCATTCCCTGGACAGTCTGCACCTGCCCAGAGTAAGCAATAAAGCAGGTTAGACCTTCCTGTCATTTCTCCAGTACTAATGATCGTTTCTAACCATGGTGAACAAAAATTTATATTTCAACCACTACTCTGAAGAATAGGGGGTGGGTTTGCTTTGTGTGTGTGTGTGTGTGTGTGTGGCTATTGACAATTTTTGTGTGTATTTTTTTTTATGAAAAGAAAGTTTGGAAGTGTAATCAGTTTTCCCAGACCCTGGAAGCTCATAAATACCTTCAAGAGTAGGGTGGAATTCAACAAATTATGATAGAAATTCTCTGCAGAAGGGTGTCTACACACCCAATATGGCCACCGTTGAGTTGAAGTCTTACTTTAGACACCAGAACTAAAACAAAAATAGCACTGGCCCTGGGTAGCAGAAATAACCGAATTTATGTAACACATATATTCACTGAGAGTCAAGTGTTATTTAATTTAGTTGATTACATTTAATTCCATTTTAATTGAACAAATGGTCCACTCTACTCCTACAGTTCTTTATTTTACAAAAAAAAATGGAGGGAGGAAATATAAATGCATAGTTCTTTTGAGTCTCCATGGCATCTAGCAAACTGCTTTGTATGTTAAAATATGCCTTATATATTCAAAATCTCTGCTATTTTGTAGTTGGCTGAGGGAAAAGATCCTTGAATCACATCATTTATTATTCTCTGATTTGTTTCGTGCAGTATCTGCTTTGCCATGTTCCATTGTTCCTTTGTAAACTGGAGGTAAATTTGTACCAGGATGAAGCCTATGAATGGCAAGGATGAAGTGGCACAGGGAAAGAATGCAGCAGATGCAAGCGTGGGCTTTTCATGACTATTGATTGAATGACTCTGCTTTCAGTTTCCATTGATTTGTTGGCACTGACTGGATTTACTACTATTGTGCTTTGTTTCCTTTTTTAAATTTTTTTTTTAGTGAAGTATAGTCGATATACAATGTTGTGTTAATTTCTGCTCTACAACAGGGTGACTTGGTTATACACACATCTACATTTTTTAATATTCTTTTCCATTATGGTTTATCCCAGGAGTTTGCATATAGTTCCCTGAGCTCCGCAGTAGGACTGTGCTTTGTTTCTGAGTCTCTATTTTATTTGCCCTGGAGCAGTATCTCCCTTGTGCGTAGGTCATTTCCCTGAGACCTCCGTGTCTCCAGGAAACAGCCGAGAGCTGAGAAGGAAGTCAAAATAACTTCTAAGCAACTAAAATAGATGTGCCTGTGTCTCCACTGTCCAAACACACAAAGCCAAAAGCTCTTTGGAGCTCTCTGCACATAATTCTAGCAAACCTAATTGTATGATTTTCTAACAGGGCATATTAGAAGCAGCAAATGTGGTGGAAGATTAGGACAGAAAGGCTGCCAAAGACTGAGATGCCGGCAACCGCAAAAATGACACCTGACAGGCGGCAAAAGAGAAAAAGACCGCACAGCAAAAAAAGAAAACCCGTCAAAATACATCAAGGAAGTCAAAACTCAGCAGAGATTTGCATTCCATGTAGAGGCAAATAACCCTATACTTCAGCTACACATGAAAACATCATTGTATTCTAGCATGGGAAAGAAATTGACATTTATTACAGTAAACATGAGACAGAAAGAAACTAATATGTTCAGGAAATTGTAGAAGAAGGCAGAAGAGTATGCAATACGTTTTAGAAAGATTTCTAGCCAAAATGGTTTTGTGATTGTTTTTGTGTTAAGTAGAATAAGAATCAGTACACAGGAAAAAATCGGATCCATAAGTCATTTACATATGCCACTTCTTTCCTAGCATACTGGATTCATTAGGCACTATTGTATTTTGAACAAAGCATGAAAATCTCTTTTAAAGTGTCAGGTTCTGCAAATATGACTATGACAGCAATAATGTGATTTAGGAAGGAGAGACACACACACAGACTGAAATACAGAAAGAAACAGACTGCTAATTCTCTGCCATGGCAGGGGATAGTACCATGCCTTTTCACAGCCACATATGCTGTCAATTTCAATTATGACACATAACTCATTCTGCTTTTAAAGAAAGTCATCATTATCATTCATCAGATCATGCACTTATGGAATATTTATAATGTTCATTCTGATGCCTGCCTAATATTCCATGTTCCTAAATTGCTTCCAGTTTCACCAATTACCCATAAACAGTACTGTAATAAACATCTACACATATATAGCTATTATGTCCTTTTATAGTTTTGAATTACTATCAAAAGAGAAATTTCCTCAAACTGGCATTAGAAATAGCTCTAAAGTGAGAAACTTTCCTGGTGGTCCAATGGCTGAGACTCCGAGGGGGCCCTGGTTGGATCCCTGGTCAGGGAACTAGACCCCCACATGCCACAACTCAAGATTCTGCATGCCCCTTGAAGATCAAATATCTCGAGTGCCACAACTTAGATCTGGTGCAGCCAAATAGAGAAATCAAAAGAAAGGAAGAAAGAAACATTATCTGAAGAGTGACCTACTTTACAAGGTGGCGGTAAAAAAGAAAAGTCGTAGTCCTATCAAAGCCCTCTTCCCAGATTAGCAGCGATCTGAACCTCTCCTGGAGCCTGCTTCCTCCCACCGCCCTAAATTGCCCAAGAACCTGGAGATTCATTCAGTCAATCGCTCCACAGATAGAAAACTGCAGGTTCTGGCTGCCATCTGGTGGACGTTTCATGACAGTGGCTGTTGAATTCAGATCCATGCATCTAAGGAGCTATGGCTGTTACACATTGAGCACAGCCGTGAAGAGGACCCGGTGGGCATCACTGTTCCTCTATTAACAGATGAAGACAGGCTCAAAGAAGTAATGACTAGGTCAAGGTCACGCAACAAGTAAGGGATAAAGTCAGATCTTCCATCCCCTAGAATAAGTCTTTGTCCATTTCATGAGCTCTTGTGTATGAATACAATTATCCATGCCAAGCAAAATCTGAAAACAGTGGGGGAAACATTATGAATCTGATTTTCTCTTAATCCATATGAGGGATACTGCACAGTATCTGTAGGTAGGTGTGCTTTACTTCTGTGTCATGACCTGTAAGATATCTTGTGAGAACAGAAAACATGCCATGTGTGAAACGAAGCTCTCAGAAACCCTGCCACATTGTTGGGTACCAGTGATTTTAGCCAGGTGAAGTTAACAATATTATTTAGAGATTGGTGGTGTTCAGTCGCTAAGTCTTATCAGGCTATTTGCAACCCCATGGACTGCAGCATGCAAGGCTTCCTTTCCACTGTTTCCCAGAGTTTGTTCTGTTGAGTCAGTGATGCCATTCAACCATCTCTTCCTCTGTCACCCCCTCTCCTTTCCCAGTATCAGGGTCTTTTGCAATCATTTGACTCTTCACACCAGGTGGCCAAAATATTGGAGCTTCAGCATCAGTCCTTCCATTGAATGTTCAGGGCTGATTTCCTTTAGGATTGACTGGTTTGATCTCCTTGCAATCCAAGGAACTCTAAAGAGTCTTCTCCAGCACCACAGTTAGAAGGCATCATTTAGAGATGAATTTTTACCTAATCTTGAGGTTGTTGAAGATAGAATAACTTTAAAAAACAATGTGAAAGAAGAGAATTGGAAATTCACTTGGCAAAAAAAATATTATGGAACTTTTGGTGTACAGTTACACTCATTTCAATGTGATGACATATGTCACTCTAGTGTTAGGGCCATAAGAATAAGGCACTTCCCTTTACTTTACATTTCTCCATCAATAGCTATGTACCATGTGCCCTCTGGTGGATGAAGAGGGTACTGTTTTGTGGGTTTAATCCATAGACATAACAGTGCTTTATAATTAGAGCTATTTAAGCAAAATTTTTTATTACTTGAAACCTGGATAACCTTTCATAAATTAGTTGGTTCTATCCCACACCAATCCCCTAATGATCTTTTCAAATTACTGATAAAGAATTTCATCTACCAAAAATTCAAAACCATTAAACATGAGCTCAGAAAAAAAAACTAAAGTTCCCTCCTCAAAAAAAAAAAAAATCTCAGAATGTTTAGTATGATCAGTTGACCAGAACCCTCATTACTTCTCAAAAATTACTGATCGCTTAATATAATAATATAAACAGGGATTAATCTTTTGCTTGTTTTCCACATCTCGAGAAATTTCGTAAGAAACCCTTCATCATCCTATTTAAGTTTGCAGATATCCAAATAATCACAATTATTGTCGCATTTCATTTCTTTTTTAAAATTTTACCGAAGTATAGTTGATTTACACTGTTGTGTTAAATTTCTGCTGTATAGCAAAGTGAATCAGTTATACATATATATATATATATATATATATATTCTTTTTCATATTCTTTTCCATTATCTTTTATCACAGGATATGGGGTATAGTTCCTTGTGCTATACAGTAAGACCTTATTGTTTACCCTTTCTATATATTAATACAATAGTTTGCATCTCCTAATCCCAAATGCCCAATCCATCTGTCCCCAACCCTGTCCCATTTCATTTTTCCCTTGCACGTAACCAGTATTCATTCCCATGTAGTATGATAGGCTGTAATGACACAGAACCAAATGAGGCCAGGCCCCAGCTCTTGGGTGTTGTCCCATTGAATGAAAGATGCTGAGAAGTAAATGTACAACTGTAGAATCACATGTGTCGCGAACACTGCATGGCCCAAATCTCCCTTTGATAAAGGACTTGTCCCTGTGGCCAAGAGCCACCTCATCCAGTGCCATGCACCTTTCCAGGGGCTCAAGTCTACTGACTGCTCCGTGTGGGCAAATATAGGCCTGGCCATCTTGGCCCTACTTCCGACCATTCAGAAGGTCTTGCTCCTGAGATGTCTGTGGGGTCCATGAAGACTGCTATTAGGCCACATCCAAGTTCAGCTCTTCTCTCTACCCCAGTGGTTCTTAACTGGCGGTGATTTTGCGCCCCCCTCTCAGGGTTATTTGGCAGTGTCTGCAGATATTTTTGGTCATCACAACTAAGGGGAAAAGGGGTGGGGTCGGGCTTTGAGGAATGGACTCGAGAATGTTTCCAGGCAAGGGAACTGGCTCCCAACCAGTTTCTGCACAACACTCAGGTGACAGAGGGGTGCCTGAGGGATCCAAAGAGGCCCACAAGGTTAGCTTTGACTTCCCATACCTGGCGGGATGTTCCCTACTTGCGCATCCCTGAGGGGGGCTCTGGAGCTGGGTGTCACAGCCCAGGATTATTCTGAACTACTTCCATCCCTCCCAGGATTCACTGACAGGAGACTGCCGTGACATAGGGCTTTAAGGACCGTGGAAGTCAGTGACTCTCTTTCAAGGAATGGTTCTCAACTGGGGGGCAAATCTGACCCTCCCCGTCATGGGTGTGGGAAATTTGGTAACCTTTGCTTGTGACAAATGGTGCTACTGGCATGCAATGAATAGAGGCAAGAATGCTGCTAAAAGTCCTACAATGCCCAGGAGCCTCAGAGGTCAATCGTGCCAAGGGTCAGAAACCCTGATTTGATGAGTCCCTCCTCTTAAGGAACCCGTTAAAGCTTTGCTAAAATCCAGTTAAGGCTTATTTATAATTTGAGTTTTAGGCCAGAGATTAATGAAAGAAAATATCAGGCAAGAGGGTGAGGAATGGTAGGATTTATTTCCACCAGACGGCGCCAAAAGACAGGTAAAAATATCAGGCAAGAGGGTGAGGAATGGTAGGATTTGTTTCCACCAGATGGCGCCAAAAGACAAAAAATATCTGGCACAAGCATGATGCATGGTAGGATTTATTTCCACCAGATGGCGCCAAAAGACAAGTTTTTAAAAATCCAACCTTCAGAAGCCAGTTTCTCTGCAAGGTTAGATGTCTGGAGTAACAATGACCGTCTTTCCAAAAGGGATTGTTACTTTTTAAATGCTTTTTTGTCCTCACCATGGATATTTTCATGCATGTGAGTGACAATTTCATTATTATTATAATGAAAACTCTGCCTGGAAGATGATAAAAACAGGGCCACCTCCTCAGTCAGCTATGGAATTTCCACTCCCTGTAGCAACCAGTGTGGGGTAGACTCAAGCTATCTTCTCACCTTCTTGATCTCACTTTTAGCTGGCTACCTGGCCAGAAGACAGTTCCAAGACTCCTTTACCCTTAGGATGGCTGAGTGATGACGTTCTGGCCATTAGTGGGATTGGAGTAGAAGTGTAGGAAACAGTAGTAGTTAAAGCAGTGACTCTCAAATTGGAAGAGGTGGTCACTTTGCCCCCAGGGGACATTTGGCACGTCCGGGGACATTTTCTGACTGTCAAAACTGGCGGGGTGGGGGGAGGTGTGTACTGGCATCTAGTGGGTAGAAGCCAGTGATGCTGTTAATCAAGGTGCGACACACAAGAGAACTCCCAGAATACAGAATTACCCAGCCTCAAATGTGAATTATGTTGAGGTGGGGAAACCATACCTTACCATTGGTCCCCAACATTTTTAGTACCAGGGACTGGTTTCGTGGAGGACATTTTTGCCATGCACCTGGGCGGGGTGGGGATGGTTTGGGGATGATTCAAGCACATTACATTTATGGTGCACTTTATTTATATTATTATTGCATCAGTTCCATCTCAGGTCATCAGTCATTAGATCAAGGAGGTTAGGACCCCTGCCTCAGATGGAAGTGGCTTCACCTTTCTCCCTTCCCACTGGCTAGAAGAAATGCAATGGTGTACCATCTTGGACCACGTGTGCCAAGGCAGCAAACCAAGGAGTCTGAACCTACAAGATAGGTGGAATTTGAGTCCCTGGCCTGTCTCCCTTACAATTCTGAACACCTTACATCCAGACAGAGAGACTATATATGAGTGTGTATATACACATATTCACAGTACTATTGTATATAAGTCAGAACTCCGGTAACTACATGACTGAAACACACCCACTCCAGGTCCGCTTTGCTGTGCTTTTCCTATGTGGGCCCCCTGAGCTCTTTCTCCCTGGTACCTTACCTTTCTCTCTTTCCTTCCTCCCCTGATGTGGTTTCTTCCCTCTGGTAGAGATTCCACCAGGACCCAATTGATTTATCAGACTCAATCCATACCTGGCTTTTCCCAGAAGACACCACATCCCTACTCTCTCCTCACCCTTCTATCCTTAGATAGCTTAACTCCTCCCACATCCTCCTTCTGGAGGACAAATCTCGTCTAAAATCAGTTCAGTTCAGTCGCATCCGACTCTTTGCAACCCCATGAATCACAGCATGCCAGGCCTCCCTGTCCATCACCAACTCCCGGAGTTCACTCAAACTCATGCCCATCGAGTCGGTGATGCCATCCAGCCATCTCACCCTCTGTCGTCCCCTTCTCCTCCTGCCCCCAATCCCTCCCAGCATCAGGGTTTTTTCCAATGAGCCAACTCTTCACATGAGGTGGCCAAAGTATTGGAGTTTCAGCTTCAGCATCAGTCCTTCAAAAACCACCCTCAATATAAACACACTTTCTGGTCCTTACCCAGCTATATTTTCTGCATAGAACTTACCATTGTGTACAATGATGTTGTTTATTGACTGTGCGCTGCTCAGCAGAATGTTCACTATTTGAGGTAAAAAACTGTCTTGTTTACCACCATATATCCAGTAAATGGATTGACACTGTCCCATAGACATATGTAATATGTAATATGCAATATGCATGCCCCATATAGCATGCTGAATGTTCTAGTAACCACATTAATAAAGTAAAAATATTAAAGGTGAAATTAAATTTAATTTAATCTTATTTAACCTAAATGGTCCTTCCCTAACATGTTGTCACTATTTCAAAGTGAGATATCTTCCATTCTTTTTCTCAAACGAATTCTGCAATAACCACTGTCTAATTTACCCTTAAAGCCCACCTCAATACAGACCACATCTCAAGCTCTCAACAGCCACATAGGGCAAATGGCTGCAATAGACTGTGCAGATATGGAATTATACACTACCATAGTGGGCATCTATACAGATTTGTTACTTTTATTCCACAGTATTTGATTCTTCTAGAGTATAAAAATAACATGGTAATAACGTTCACACCATTGATAAAGCCTAATAGAACTAGCCATCTACTCTTATTAGGTATTTGTTTCCAATTTCCAGTTTTTGAAATAATTCTGCAATGAGCATCTGGTTTATGTGTGTTTTTCTTTAGGATAAATTCTCAGAAGTGAACATTCTAGTACAAAAATATGCCCCCTCTCTGCTCTTGCTTCATTTTGCCAAATTACCCCAGGAAGGTATGCCACTTAGATTTCCAGTGATTTGTGCTTGTTTATTATTGATCCTTTGCGACCCTAACAGTAGAGATATTGCTAATTATTGTGATGATAAAAATGCTAATTAATAGGCACTAATTTTTGTCTGCTATCATACACCATGCACTGTGCACTGGTATTAGTCACTTTTTTGCGGCAAGAACCCAAGGCTTAGGGAGACTAGAATCGGACTCAGACGCATCTCTGGATGACTATTTTAAAGTCGGGGTGTTTCCTCCTGGGCCACAACCACGCTCCATTAAAAAAAAAAAAAAAAAAAAAGGAAAAGACTAACTAAACACAAGGGAGCGAAGGTGAGAACGTTAACGATAACCCTATGTGCAAGACAGAAAAAGAGACACAGATGCATAGAACAGACTTTTGGACTCTGTGGGAGAAGGCGAGGGTGGGATGATCTGAGAGAATAGCATTAAAACATGTTTGTTATCAATTGTGAAACATATCGCCAGTCCAGGTTGGATGCATGAGACAAGTGCTCAGGGCTGGTGCACTGGGATGACCCAGAGGGATGGGGTGGGGAGGGAGGCGGGAGGGGGGATCAGGATGGGGAACACATGTACACCCAAGGCTGATTCATGTCAGTGTATGGCAAAAGCTACTACAATATTGTAAAGTAATTAGCCTCCAACTAATATAAATAAATAAAATAAATAAAAACAAAAAAGAGAAGAGCAAAGAGTTAAATGCCAAGAAATTGTTCTGGACACGGGACCCGCGCAGAGACAAGCATACCCCGCCCACTGCCCGATCCTACCCGAGTGCCGCGATCCGGTCACTCTAATGGCCGTCCCCACGCTCCGCCTCAAGAGGAGGAGCCCCATTCCGCGCCACGCCCCTTGCGTGGTGCGGAACGTGGCGCTGATGTGACGTCACCAAGGGGAGGGCGGGAGTTCCGGCGCGCCGCAGCACATGATCCGCGCCGGAAACTTTCTTCTAGTTAGTACGGCAACGGGCTCCCACTAGCCCCAGCCGGTTTCTTAACGGAAATAGGTCCCAGCTCGCCCACCGCCCAGGATTCGCAAGCTACGAGCCCTCGAGGTGACGCGTCCCCTCCGGGACGGTTGGGTTTCATTTGGGGAGTGAAGGAAGTGAAGGAGGCCCCTGAGCCTGACTTCCTCTGAGGCCAGGAGAGCTTAGAGTTTCGCTATCACATTGTCTTATTTATCACCACTCCGCGGCAAAAGGTGGGCCAGAGGCCCATGAGACCCCCCCCCCCCAAATCAGTGAGAGGGAACGGGTTCCAGAGCCTCTCAGCTCTGCCGTGCATCAGAATCACTGGATGGCTTTAAAATGCCCGGGCCTCCATCCCAGACCAGTTAAGTTCAAATCTCTCGAGGTGGGGCCCAGGTATCGGTTATTTTTATGAAAGCCCCCCCATGCGATTCTGATGTGCCAGGTAACACTTTAAGCTAGGTCTGAAATGTGAACTCCCCTTGCCCACCCAGCCCAGTATTGGAACAGAAGATAGCCCAGGTCAGCCTCGTTCTTAGAAGGATGTCTAGGATATTGGCCCGTCTACTCAAAAATTGGGATTTTCTCTTTTCCCTCGCATGTTGACTTCTATGGGAGATCAGAGGTTTTGATGGAAGTTATCTGGAGAATATTTGGCACCTACAGTCTTCTCTGCTCCTTACCTGTGGAGGTGGAGAACGTCTTTTCCCTCTTTTCTTCCTCAGTAATTAAGTGAAGTCAAACCAGTGGCCAACAAAGTACGTTTTAGCTCTGAAATCTTGAGAGTTCCTTAGTATAGACCAGATGGTTCTGAACAATTTTTTTTTTCAGAAATGATTTTTAAAGTTGTTTCACAGGATAGGTTCTGTATTCAGCTGTTTTTCACCTTAAGTCAGAACATTACTTGAAAGTCTAGACTGAAGATTAATAACAAATCACATTTCTGGCATTACTTTCAGAGTTCCCATGAATTGTGGGGTGGGTGTAACCTTTACGAATACAGTTAATACTAATATAGTTTATAGGAGGAACAGTCCCTTTGGGATGGCTTTGTGAACAGAAATCGTGTATTTTCAGACTTAGCTAGTAACTCTGGATTGGCATAACTGAAGGCAAGTTCACAATTAAGTTCACAGATCTCTGATTATTCGTTGCTGTGCTGGGCAAGTGTATAAACTAAAGCTCCAGAGAGAATTTTCATTCTAAAAGTGTTTTATAGATAGCAAAGGATTATTTTGTTTTTTAGGGTGCAACAGTTAAGGATAGGGTGAGATGAGAAGGATAGGAAGAAAAATTGAACAAAGAAGCATAGCGTAGAGGTTGGAAAATTCACAAAATAGATGCAGAGCTCTTGGAACTTCATTCTAAGTAACTATTTCCAAGTGACTGGTTCCAAATAACTAGTCATGGTTAGAACATTTTTGGTTAATTTCCCATTGCCTGTTGTGTTCATGAGTCAGGAGTTAATTTTGTTTGGGGGCGTCCTCATATTTCACACAGGGAATTGGTGAGTTAGTGACATGGAGATTGGTGAACTTGGGAATAAATACACTCACAAATCCCTCACCCTTGCTGACAAATGAAACAGTGCCATTCAGTGGATGCAATATGATTTGTATGAAACAGAAGAATTGTTAACTATCCTTTCAGCCTTTCTGCTTCCCCACCTGTGCCTTCTTTGTGATATTGCTTCTTTCTGCAACAACCAGAAGAGTAAACTGGGGTTTGGGATGGAGGGAATGAAGAGGAAATCAAACTCAGGTTTGGGGCTCCTTCACCCATCAGTTTGAACTGTTAGAGGCAGAGAGGGGCAGGCCTTCTGAACCCCAGTTCGTGGCCTTGTAGGAGGCCTGTTCCTGGCAGAAATGGAGCTTGGCCTGCTGAGGGTGGGAAAAGGCTGTTCAGACTTGAGCCATCTCTGATGTCCAAATCACGGAGCAGCGACCATGCCAAGCCGCAGGAGGGAGCCTCTGAGGGCAGCAAGCCAGATGAATTTGCCAGCCTCAGATTGTAGCTAGGGGTGACAACAAGAAGCTGTGCTCCCAAAAAACCTCCTTTTCTCATTTATATTAGTTGAGGAAGTTGCTACCAGCATGTTTGTTATTGGGAGACATCTTTGATAGGGTTATTATCTCTTAATCCAGAGACTCCATACAACTGCATGTGACTCAGTGTCTGTATTTCAGATTTCTCTACCATGCAATCATTCATTTTGAGCAGTCTCCAGCAGACCCGGTTTTTTTAACCTTGAAACAATGTAAACTGAAGGCCTAATTAGATCCCCCAAATTCTGTGGTTGCCTCGAGAACCAAATTAGTGAGAGCCTTATAGGAAATTCGCATAACTTATTTAATGACCAACACTGAATGTGTTTCTTTGCAAAACTCACAAAGTAAAGTCTTCATGTATTTAATTTTCAGAATTCTAGTTGGGAAAGCAGGATAGAGAGGAAAATCCAGTTAGAGAATATCCATTATCGTTTCAAAGGCAAATTGGTTTCATCTATCTGGTTGCTATGATGTGTCCTAGACCCTATATTTATAAGAATCTAAATAGGCAGTTAAAAGATTGTATACAGTGTGACTGCCTCTCAACAAAGCCACATTGCTTATCAGTGGAAATTTGCAACCACTTGGTGGAAATTTTCAAGAACTCAATGGAAATAGTCACGATTTATTCATTGAAAACCAAAAAGCTCTTGTCTGTTGTTGTTCCTGTATAGTTAGGCATTTTTAAATGTATCTCTCAGGATAAGCAGAGTCATTGAAGAATGAGTGCATTTTTTAAGAAGGGCTATATGGGAAAATGTATCATTCAAGACTCAGAGGCACTGTCTTTCGCCTGTGGGCCTCGGCAGTGTTTCGTGAATGACCTCAATGCTGTTTTTTTCCTTCCTCTGTTGGCTGAGGACAGACAATGAATTGGGTCTCTGTGCTCGCCTGGGCTCAGCTGGGCAGCAACTATTGTGCCATTGTCCTCCCCGGGGAGGGCTGCCCAGTTGGTAGGGCTGTGGGTCCCAGCCTCCCCTGACATCGACCCTCTCTTTTCTTTCAACTCCACCTCCCACTAGGAGAAGAGTTGCCACGCAATCCACGAAGCCAGGCGCCATAAAAGAGTACGAGACGCTCCTGGGAAGGTGGGAAAGATCGAATTAAAGACCACTGAAAGGGCATCTCCCATCTGCTGTTCCCATAAGCTTTCTTTTCTTTGAGATGGTAGTAATGTGTGAAAGTGCTGTGGTAGTATCAAGAATTATTTTAATGTTGGCTTTTCAGAAGCCCCAGCAGTTTTATTAGGTCCTTAAGCTCTCTGTGTAGAAAGAGTACCCAGTTTTAAAAAGTTAATGGGGCCTGTTACTCAAGGAGGTTCTCACCTTCCTTTGTGTGTCGACAGATGCGGTCAGCTGGGAAGGATATGGGTTCCTTCTTCCAGGGAATAGACACTCAAAATTGTTTCCTGCTTCCTATCCCTTGTTGGGTTCCTGCTAGGCCCAGCAACTTGTAGGATCTCCATCAGAAATCAGGGCACTGCATATGCTTTCTAAGCCCTGTTGATTGATCCTGTTTTCCAGGAGTTCGAATTTTGTTTTGTTTTGTTCTTAATTAAGTCTTTAAGGTCTATGTAGCTCTTTAAGAAATAGTCCAATTTGCTTATTTAGTTACAGACAGGGTTCTTTTGTCACCAGTATTAGGAACTGGTCACCATGATTGCTATTGGTCATAAGCAGTTTTCTTTTTTGCACTGGTCTTATTCTGAGCCTGATAGCTTCTGAGCTGTGTGAGAATCTCAGTTCTTCCACTGATTTCTAAGTGCAAAGCGAGGAACAGGTGGGATGCTCAGCATACTGAAGGCAGGGTCTCTACAGCATCATAATGGATTAACATTAGGCAGAGGTGGGCAAGTGATGGCCCATGACTAAGAATGCTGTTTACATTGTTACAGGGTGGTCTTTTTAATTAAAAAAAAAAAGTGGGGAAGGTTGTGTAGCAGGATATATGGCCTACAGGCCCAGAGTATTTGGTCTAAAAATTTGCTGGTATAAAATACCAAGAGTAATACTGGAAATAGCCAGCTAACAATAGTTATAAAGGTCTCTGCAAGCTATTCTTTCTTTAGACATGTATTTCCATACTTTATCATATTTGATTTGAGAGAGATAATTGATTAATTTGTCATTCATTCTCAGGGACTATTTTTTCAACCTAAAGAAAACTTTTTTATTTATTATTTTTATTGAAGTATAGCTGATTTACAATGTTGTGTTACTTTCAGGTATTCAGCAGTGATTCAGTCATATATTCTTTTTCAGATTCATTTCCTTTATAGGCTATTACAAAATATTGGGTAGAGTTCCCTGTGCTATATAGTAAGTCCATGTTGGTTATCTGTTTTATATATAGTAATGTGTATATGTTAATCCCAAACTTGTAATTTATCCCTCCCCTCATTTCCCCTTTGATAACCATAAGCTTGTGTGGGTCTCTTTCCGTTTTGTATATAAGTTAATTTGTATTATTATTTTTTTAAATTCCGCATGTAATTGATACTCTTTTTAATTGAGTATCTATAGGATTTTAGGAATCTTAAAGATACTTAAAATGTAAAAGGATATGACACATAGGTTTTGGAATATGAGAAGGGAAAATAATAAAGCCAAGGACAGAATGTGCAGCATATTGAACGTAGAGCCTGAGGACTCTAAACATGCTGGAAGATGGCAGCAGATTTGACTATAAGTGTCCCAGTGGCCAGACAATGAGGAAAGCATAATCTGTAAAATCGACAAAGTTGCCTGTATTCCCTGATGGATGTAAATTCATCTTTCCTTCATGGCCTGGGTCTTAAAAGAGGCCAGCCTCTTGGCAGATGAAGTGATATGCTTTATAGATAGTCGGTACCCAGGGCTGAATCTGAGTGGCTTCTGATCCAATTGCAGGAACTGGCTTTCTTCATCCCCGCCCCTTGTCCTAGCTGCTTTCTTAGAAAAGTGCTCAGAGTGCCTTTCATGATTTCTGAGGTAGTGGGACATGGCAGTCCTTCTGTCAAATTATTTGTTGAATCAAATGCATACGTAAGTAACCACTTCTCAAATTAGCACTCCCATCCCGTCTTAATCACAGCCATTGACATTTGAACTGCCTGGCAAACATGATGAATTACACTCGAACATCTTAAACAGTTGTCTACTCTGTCATGTATGCCTGACTTCTGGCTCTGCAGAGGGGAGCCTCTCATAAGCCATCTTGTGTATTTGCAGAATATTGGTACTACTGCTTCTAAAGCCAGACTGGACTTTCCCAATTATAAATAAAAACAGGGTTGTCCAGGATCTGCAGTAGTGTTCAATCACAGTAATATTTATTACATATTGGAAGATGTCAGATCTCCCAGTTTGATATAATTAATGTTTACATTGATCTGGTTCTGAGTATGTATTTTCTAAGGTATAGAAGTCTGGATTCAAAACTCTTAATTTCCCCAAGATGCACAGATGTCTCCTAGGCTTTTCTAATTTAATTCCTATGCTAATTGTTAATCTCTGAAACAAATTTTATTAAGAATCACATGGAGTTCACTGTAATGTCATTATGTGCTTCAGGCACTCAGAAAACTGTTCAGATTTCAGTGGTGGAGATAGAAAACCCGAGGGGAGTGAATTAGCCACTTAAAGGCTACACCTTACCCTTTAGCACTCAAGTATTAATATACACTGATTTCTACTATAATTTCTCTTGTGTTCATTTTACTTCTATAGGTGGTTAGCTCCTTAATTGTATTGACTGTTTTCACATATATTTCTTCAGTAGCCTATAAAGCACATAGCAGTTTGCCACACTTTAAGATACTTGCTCATGTTTTAAGCCTTTGTAGTTTCAAACTAATGTGAACATTAGTTTACACTTGTATTTTCACTGCATTTGTTCACTTCCCCCCAGTTTACATTTACTATGTGTGTATGAATTTAGAACAGGTAACAAGAAGTGTGGGCTGTGTTTAGGATAAATTTACAGAAGACCATGTCAGCCCTCTTGGAAATACTCTATTTGAAAGCTTATTATATTTAAAAAACGTGAATCATTCTCTTTAGGCTAAATCTTAAAAGATGTGGTCGATTTAACTTACCAGTTTTCCACATTAACCATAGCAAAACATCTAATGGAGATTACAGAATAAATCGAGTTTACTTCTTAAGGCTTGGAGATTTTCAAGTTCTACTCTATAATTAAGTGAAGTAGGAGAAATAGGACTCCTTCAGTATCTGATTTCCAGAGTTTCAAAACCCAAGTACCTGTTTGCTCAGCATCACGTTGTGTTAGGGGTTTCGTCTCATAGATGCTTAAATTCTCATGCATTATAGGCTATTGCTTTTGTTTAACTTTTTTCTTAGGTACATTCTGGTGTATGCTGGCACTTTGAGAATCTCTGAACCCTTCCTTGAACAGGAGGGGGAAATTTTAAGTCTGTTTTAAATAGGTTGTAAAAGGTGCAGCTGCAAATTAAACTTTACCTTGAGGTGTTTCCTGCCATATCAATAAATCACAAGAGGTAGATATTCGGGAAATAGCCACAAACCTCACACCACTGGACTGACCAGATGTCTGCCCTGGACTTGTTCTTTTCTAGTTTCGGGGCTCTGTTTGGACGTTCACAGTCAGAGATGGAGGCAAAGGTAAGATTTTTCTTTTTAACTCATGAGAGGGAAAAAGGTACATTTTCACTTTTAGAAGTCTTAGTGTCTAATTGCATGATGGAATGGACCAAAGGGATACATCAGAAAGCTATAAGTAAAACACCATGGGGTGCATGGCTAGTCAGCTTCAGTCCCAGGCACTGAGGGCCCACAGGTGTTTAGGGGCCAGAGAGGGAGGGACCAGAGAACATCATCCTCAGTAACCCCCGTGCTTCTTGGCAGGCATTTCTAACTTGGAATCAGTCAGTTCATTACAGCAGGTTGAAAGGTCCAGGATGATAGGCAGTGGCTCCTCATTGCTTCCTGCGTGTCATCTAAAAATGATTATTTAGCTTCTGTCCCTAGTTTATCGTGGGCTGTTACCTCAGACTAATTGTTCAGTGCCAACCTTGTGTGCACTCATGGGCGTGGACCTGTCTTATATCCTCTTTGGCCCCCAGGCGTCTTAATGAGGAGGAGGTATTCAGTAGATACACAGTAAAAAGGTTAGTTGATTGACTGTTTGAAGGTTTCTCTTGAGGCTGAACCCATGTGGTGTCTAGCCTGCAGTCTCTGTTTTTCGTAGCCGGCATCCGCAGAAGATCCCGAGTCTTGGTCCTCTCATCCAGTCTATGCAAGGTACTGGCAGCATTACCATCAAGCCATGATGTGGATGCACAGCCACCAGAGTGCCTATCAGAAGGCGGTGGAATCAGTCCTCACTTCGCCGTGGTACCCAGCCACTGACCTTGCCCAGAGTGCTGCCGCCAAGGGTAGCGGAAGCTCCAAGCCTTCCTCGGCCTCTGGGGACGCCTGCTGCGGGCGTTCACGTCCCAGCAAGCCGGGACTACGAGGATGCAGCACAGAAAAGCCAGCCCAGTTCGCAGAGGACAACGAGAGCGAGTCCGACGACGGCGGCATAGTGTGCGACCTGAGCAACATGGTGATCACAGACGAGCTGCGCCAGTACTTCGCGCAGACCGAGCGGCACCGGGAGGAGCGCCGTAAGTACAGCCCGCCCCACCTCAGGCCTGTCTTCCTGCCCTCATGTACGAACTTCTAACCCCTTGCTTGGGTCCAGGTAATATTCAAACCCAATCCTAAGTCTGGAAAAGCTCTCGTGATGTGGTACCTCACTTACATTAGTTTTCCAGAGTTGTTTCAATATAGGACTTTTTTTAAAAAAAATTCTTGTGGTAGTGGTGGTGGTTGTTTAGTGGCTGGCTCAGTCATGTCCGACTCTGCAAGCCCATGGACTGTAGCCCGCCAGGCTCCTCTGTCCATGGGATTCTACAGGCAAGAATACTGGAGTGGGTTGCCATTCCCTTCTCCAGGAGATCTTCCCCACCCAGGGATCAAACCTGCATCTGCGATGTCTTTTGGGTCAGCAGGCAGATTCTTGACCACTGAGCCACTGGGGAAGCCCTTTTTAAATTCTAAAACAAAAACTTATCCTAATAGTACCTCTATCACTTACTGAATTTTAGGCAGTACACTGGATGGAGTATTTGCATGCGTGTGTGTATGTGTGCATTCCCTAACCTACACAACAGTCCCTCAGGGCTTTAAACCCATTTCACACATGAAGAAACTGGACTTTTCTCACATGTGAAACCTCAGGAGGTTTCTGGACTTCTTCTATGATACCAACTAGTAATTTGCCATTAGGATTCAAACCACATTCTGTCCAATTCCTGTGCTTTTTCATCTAGCACAAGCTTAGGAAGTAGATTTTGTCCCTGAGACCATTAGGTTCCTAAAGTACTGTTGCCAGCTCACTGGTACACAACTGAGAGACTGCCCTGGTGCTGCAAAGCCACCAAATCTTAAATCTCAAGCTCCCTTCAGAATGGAGACCACTGAGAACCTAAACAGAGTAACAAAATGCCTGGTACTTAACCTCTCTTGTTTGATCCTTCACTGTGGCTATCTGTCCCTAGGGTTAGAGAATTGTGATAATGGTCTTATATCTTCAGTTGGAAAGTAGGAATTTTCTTTTTTTAATTCCTTACTAACTTGCCACAAAAAACTAAAGTTGCTCTTTGTACTTTGCTTACTATTAAGATTCACCAACCCATTTACATTTTAAGTGTCTCTAACAGACATACAAATGCTTTTCTCCCTATTACAACCAGTGTGTGTGCTTTGTCGCTCAGTTGTATCCTGCTCTCTGCGTCCCCGTGGACTCTAGCCTCCCAGGCTCCTCTGTCCACGGGGATTCTCCAGGCAAGGATACTGGAGTGGGCTGCCATGCCCTCCTCCAGGGGGATCTTCCCGACCCAGGGGTCCAACCCAGGTCTCCTGCATTGTATGGTGATACTTTACCGTCTGAACCACCAGGGAAGCCCATTACAACCAGTAGGCAGTCTCAATATTGTTTTTATTGCATTCTAATCATATATATTTTACTTACAATTTTCTAGTAAACAGAGGCATAGAAACCTGGGGATGTGCGATTTTCATTTACATCTTGATTGCTCTGTATTTTCCTAATGATGGGTGGGCATTTACTGATGCCCCCTGAGTGCAAGGAACTGAGCAGTGGGCTGTGTGTAAAGCCTCATGGCTTTTAGTGTCTGCCTGTGGTTCTCACTAAACTATTCATTCAGTTGTTTTACTTCCCTTCTTTTGATTAAACTGTTGACTTCTTTTTGCATATCAGAAAGTACATCCAAACAAGTCTTTTTAAAACTACTTTCTACTACACACAGAATACATGTCTTTCCATGATCTTCAGAAATAAATTTTAACTTTTTTCAAAATACATTGGAAATAACCATTAGTCTAATTTAAAAGTATATAAATGGATGAGGGAGGGTCGTCACTGGAGCATGTCCACTTGTGTTTGGAATGCTGTTACAGGCTTTTGAAAAAGAAAATATGAGGAAGCCAGTGCTTATTTCTCTTGTCCTTACCCAAGGCAGAAGAACATGCTTTTCCTGCCAGAAAGAGTGCTACTTTTGTGATAGAAATTGTAATCAAGGATGGGAGCAAAACCCAGCCATCTAAAAGGCCATTTTGAATGACCTGCTAATTTAAAATAAACCTGAAATATCATCTATACCCAAGTGAGGAGTTAGAAGTTTATGAATGAGCGTAGAAGACAAGAGCATCTGCCCTGGAACCATTGTCAGGTCCCCGGGAGGCATGAGAGTTGTCTGGTGAGGGTGAGAACAGGCTTTGGTGTCAGAATTGAATCTTCTCACGAAAGACATGGTCTCTCTGAGAAGCAGCTGCCGGGGCCTGATGCTGCCCCTCCAAAAATAATGGGCATGACTTCACCAGCGCTAGGTTTTCCACCAGCTCTTTCAGTGGTGTACAGGATCAATATGTGATCCTCGGAGCAGTCATGAATGATGGCACTCAGATGTAAGTAATTGGGATGCCCATAGTGCTTTCCAATCCATTACCTCTGCTAGAAATGCTCACGGAGGTTCAGTTAGACACACAGCTGGGAGATGTTTGAATAAAGAAATGAGGGACCTGCATCGTGTGAATACTTGGTTGACGTTGTTTTGCTCTTCGAGCCACTAGAAGCTATTTATTCAATCAGGGCAAACCCAGCCCTGCACATGAATCATTTAGAGAACATAGATTGTATCAAATATTACTAGCAAGGGAAAACGTACATAAATTTGAAAGATTTAGGTTTTTCCGGATTACTCACCTCCACAAGAACTTACACATTTTATAGTTTAGTGTCATCTGAGTCTTATTTAATGTTTTCTTGGGATAAAATCCTTTAGCATGGACAGCGTGTTCTTGTTTGTGATTACTGTTCTTCCAGAGAATCTCTAATTTCACATATTTCCATGATAAAAATTTTTTTAAAAATTAACTAGGATAAATAAAGAACTCCTCTTGTGCAGGGGTAACAGGCATGCTTTTGATGGTTATATATCACATTTCCTTAATGGATATTTCTGTTATTTAAAACTTCACTGGTAATATTACTTAGGGAAGATTAGATGGTTGTGAAGTTTTAAAAGGTTGACTGTGTTGTCAGATATTTCTTAGGAAAAATAACTGTTAGGTTAATAAAGGCATCATTTTTAGTCATAAATAACCATGAGCTGAGACTGTGATGTCCTCATCCTAATACTTAGAGAAGGAAGCCCACCAAAACAAACACCACTGTTGTCTCACCGAAAACCAGTCCAATATTTTGGGGGTAGATGTCAGGTGCAAACAGGGACATTGTCTCAAAGAGCATAAACTGGTGTGGGAAGAGAAGACAAAAATCAAGTTTAAAAGGATAGTAGAAGAGCTCTCTGGGCTGCGGGTCATGGGTAGCTTTGCAAATGAGGGGAAGAGCCCGTGGGCTCAGCTGTCAGAGGAGTTCCACCAGGTGATTGTGGAGAAACGGAGTGTGCACTCGGCTTTGAGGTACTGGATCCGTGTGCAGTGAGAGGGAGAGAAAGGGGTAAGTGCATGCCTGTGCAGCACTCTAAGTGCTGTTCTTACCGAAGGGCCCAGATGTGGTTCGTGTACGTGTGATGGGCGCGTCTGCTCCGCTCTTGGGTACCTACACCCACTCCTCACCCACTACCCCGAGCATGAAGGTGTAGACTCTAGGCTTCCTAGTGAGCCTTCAGTCAGTCTGCTGGAACCCCAGCCCACTGTCCCTGGAAAACCTGGAGGATATAGCGAAGTCAACAGCCCAGTGTTTAGTGAGCCATCCTGGTTTCACCAGTGAAGTTCAAGTATAGGAGCAAGCTGACACACCATGTGTGTCTCATCTAGTCCAGATGTTCAGATGGGCATCAACCAGTCTGTGAGAGGACATGTGTGAATGGCCATAGGAAAATGGAAGGGAGGGCTGGAAGTGCACTTTCATTCTAAAACTAAGCTGCCCAGCTAGCTCATTTGGTAGAGCATGAGACTCTTATTCTAAAAGTAAACATGGAGATTGCCCGTGGACTTCGGGATTACATTTGTCATGGAGTCAGGGATGCAGGCTGAGGAGGGAAGACGACCCATCAGAAATGGCTTCAGCTCTTGGCAAGTACCTGTGTTCTGGGTGTGCTGCTGACGAGCCAGAAACAAGGCATTAGTGATATAAATCAAGTCTGTGCTTTCGCTCAGTTGTGCTGAGGTCATTAATCCTGGCAACACAGCAGAGAATATAACCAGACATGCTAATCCTAGAAA
Source organism: Muntiacus reevesi (assembly GCF_963930625.1). Classification (NCBI taxonomy): domain Eukaryota; kingdom Metazoa; phylum Chordata; class Mammalia; order Artiodactyla; family Cervidae; genus Muntiacus; species Muntiacus reevesi. The sequence continues at coordinate 11,900,205 of NC_089271.1, read as the reverse complement.
AATGGGGGAAAATCACATTCTTTAACACTCATTTGTCTTAGTGCTTTGTCCTCCAAAATGTTCTGCCTTTGGGCTAATTATCTGTGGAATACTGAATAAATGTTTTCCTGCTATGTCAGAGTCTCTGAAGTCCAAGTTACCTCCCATGATAGTTTTTTCCTTTATAGACTTTAAGTCTACATTGGTAGCATCATGTGAATGTGTAGATTGAGGTGAAAATATCAAGGTTATATATCCTGAACCCAGATGGAGTCCAGTAGAGTTTCTCCCTGATACTGTTTTTCCTGTTTTAGCTCTATGTGCATGTTAAATTAATTCTGGAATTAGTTTCCTAGTACTGTTGTAACAGATTACACACACTGTGTGATTTAAAACTACAGAGTTTATTCTCTCACAGTTCTGGAGGCCAGAAGGACAAAGTCAAGGTGTCACCAGTGCCACACCTCCAAAGGTTCCACAGCCTGCCTCCTCCAGCTCCTGGCAGCTCCTGGCTTTCAGTGGCTTCTGGTAACAAGGGTGCCGTCTCTGCTGCTATTTTTCCATGGTTTCCCCTGTGTCTGTATGTGCCCCGTTCTATCTCACATAAGGATACTCTCATTGGATTTGGGATCCACCCTAATCCAAAATCATCTCAATCCTTAGTTACATCCCCAAAGTCCCTGAGGTTTTGGGTAGCTGGAAATTTGTAGGCTGTTTACCCCGCTACAATGCTGTTTTAAAGGTGGACTCAAGAAAGATACTCCAGTTTGTTTTAAAGCAAGTTGCCTTGGGCAAATGCCCTGCTCGAAAAAAGGTGCTTAGTAACACTGAGTCCCACAATTGTTTTCAGGAAAAATGACTGACCTTTGTGTGACAAGGGCCAGTTATGTCTGAAGTGTGATGTTCAAGTCCTCTGCTTGTCAGCCATCTGGTTGGCTGAGCCCTCACCTTGTTTTGACAGAAAGAAAAATGGCCAGTGATTGACAATCCTTTCCTTCACTGGAACAGAGGAAGCAATAAATAGAACCCAGAATAAGTGGATGCCCTCAAATGAGTATTGAATCCTGAAGTTTGCTTGGATCCCTGGGTCAGTGTGCACTAAAATACTTTCATGCGCCACCTGTAGCCTCCAGTCCAGCCAGTCTGAACGTGCTTGGTTTTAAGCTGACCAGGTTTCAAGTCTATATTAATAGTCTAATGTTAGAACTTGGGTGTGTGTATGTAAGTAAAGGTAAAGCAACTCAAATGTAAGGGAACAAAATCAGACTACAACTCAGTAGTGCCTCTCCCCAGGGAGATTCAGAGGCCCTCCGGGAGAGGCTCTGCCCAGTGCCTTTTGAGAGTTGAGCATCTGTTTCTCTATCACTGGGTTGTCATTTTTCTCCAACAGCATCTAGAAGGAACAGTTGTTTACAAAGAATAATGTATGACCTTTGCCCGAGCTTTCTGTTGACAACCATTTCTGACCACCTGCTTTGGGTCAGGCATTGCAGCCTCCCCCAGGGCTGGGGAGATGGGGCGAGTAAAGGCCAAAGTGCCCTCCCCAGGGTGGACTCCCACAGGTAGGCCTCTGGTGCCTGGGGACCTGCTTCCTGTCTCTCTGCTCTATGTTTGAGGGCAACTACCCACTGTGCAGGCTTCCTAGGTGACACTGGTGGTAAAGAATCCACCTCCCAATGCAGGAGACATAAGAGATGTGGGTTCAATCCCTGGTTCAGGAAGATCGCCCGGAGAAGGAAATGGCAACCCACTCCAGTATTCTTGCCTGGAGAACCCCATGGACAGAGGAGCCTGGTGGGTTACAGTCCCTAGGATCACAGAGTTAGCCATGACTGAAGCGACTTAGCACTCACGATGTCCATGAGATAGTTTTTGTCAGAAGGGCAGCAGAAGAAGCATCATAATAGTCATGGTAAGTTATAAGGAAAACAAATAAAGATGCAGGAGTTAAAAGGTTAAATTCACATTTCTGACGGCAGAGAGCAACACTAAAGACCACGAAGGTTCCAGTGTTTTTTAAAACTTGTAAATGCAGAGACTGATTTCAACAGGAAGTTCAACATCTGTTGTGTCACTAAACCTATTGGTGAGAATGATGGTAGTCTTAGGACAGGCTTGAGAGTGAAAGGCCCAGGGTCTGGAAACTACTGCCCTCCATGTGCACAGGCTCTGAGGGACTGTGTGAAACTGTTTTCTCAGGGCCTGAGGACTATTAAAGTGTCGTAGGCTGTCACAGGCAGCAGAGGGACTCTGGTATCCCTGGCTTGGGTGGAGATGCCAAGCCTTCAGAAGAGAAGTCCCTGGCCATGATGGGGGGGTGGGGGTGGGGTTAGAATTGAAACACCAGTATACCCATATGAGAATTGAACATCTTAAATCCTGAAGTTTCAGATTTGCCACAAAGACCAGAAACGAGACACAAATGCCTGTCGACCTCCCATTCATTTGTACATCAGGCCAATATTTTGGTTTAGTTCTGCCTTTTACACTAGGTCAATTCTATCTTTTGTATGGATAAGGTAACAGTTATATTGTATTTCTTCTGCTTGACAGTCATTTGGATTATCCACATACTACCTCCTTATATAAAAATAAGCTGTAGGTATGCTAAGACAGAAATGGCCACATGCATTTTTAACATTTCCAAGCTTATAAAACTCCTCTCCAGCTCCACGGTGTGATTTATAAATGAATGAGATTTGTGAGTGTCTGTACCTAGCCACATAAATAGCATAGGCACATAAATATCTCGCCATTCACTTGATGTGCTCATTCTTGTGTTCCCTTCCATACTGAGCTTTCATTCTTTCTTTTTTTTTTTAACCAAGGACAAAATGATTTATATCATTGTTTTATTTCCTAAAGCCATCTTCAGTCCTTACTAAGTAGCATTTCTCTTGGTAGCAGCAGTGGCTACAAAGGTGTGCATTCTCTGTTCTTGACAGTCACTTACAAAAATCTCTAAGTTGGGGCTAAAAATTAGGTTTTGTTGACATCTTTATGTTGTTTCTAGTTTACATAAGAATAAAAGTTGTGCTACTAGGACTTATGGTAAAAACAGAGAGGAGAGGATAACCTGAGTAAATATGTGTTGCTTTACAAGAATCCATTTAGATGAGATCAGAGCGTTTAACCCACTGTCATGAACTTGAGCTTAAGCTGACCTAGAGTGAAGGGACAAGCCCCATCTATCCCTAAGGAAGGCAGCTGGTGGGCTACTGCAGGCAGCACAGAGGCCTTCCTGCCGTCTGAAGAAGCATGCTTTCTCGGCCCTGTCCTACCTTTGGCCAGCCTTGAAGCCCATTCACCTTTCCTCACGTGGTGTGATTTGTGTTGAGGAGGTGTGCGGGGATCGTCGCTCATCCTCGAATTCTCTAGCTGCTAGCGCTCACCCTTTCCCAGATGACCTCAAACCCACACCTCTTCCACAGACGTGATTCTTTTTCCCCCAGCAGCTTATTTGTGGTGGGAATTACTACTACCTACAGCCCTGGATTTGGCAGAGAGTGTTCCCTTTCCCAGCTGGTCAGGTCCATCCAGTGTTTGAACCCACGAGAGTACCGCTGGCTACGCCTCACGGGGCAGCTTGTGGGCAGCCGTGTGGACCCAGAGAGACCCGAGGGGCTGCGTTTTTCTCCTCTGTTTTTCAGGCCCATTGCTGAACGTGGATAGTTTGGGGTGCTGAGTGAGTGAGAGATGTGCTTCCTAAAGGAGATAGTGGTCACCCCACGTGGGTTATGCCTTAGAGTCTGAGAAGCTCCCAGCCAGTGGGTTAGGGCCAGGTGCCCTGGCAGTTAGAAACGGAAGGCAAAGAGAAGCGAGGGCCAGCTGAGACGACCCGGCTCACGGAACATGTTGCTTGCTTCCCAGGGCGGCAGCAGCAGCTGGACGCAGCGCGCCTGAAAGACTACGTGAATGCTGACCACGGCCTGTACTGCGACAAGCGTGGCCGCTCCGCGCTGCCCCCAGCCGAGCGACCTGGAGAGCGGCGCCAGGCTGAGATGCAGCGCCTGTACGGGGCCAGTGCCGCCAAGATCCAGGCTATGGAGACGGCCATGCAGCTCAGCTTTGACAAGCACTGCGACCGCAAGCAGCCCAAGTACTGGCCTGTCATCCCACTCAAGTTCTGAGCCCCTCCCGGGGGGCCCCCGCCTGCCTCTGCCTCTGGTTGCCTTTCATGGTCGCCTTCTCCCCCTCTCCCGTGGCTCTTCTCAGGGAAAGGGGGCTCGATGCTGACAACTGAGCACGTTCACCAAAGTCCCCTGGGGGCAGTGATAAGGCCAGCCACCTGGGAGTGGGCAGAACGCATCCTGTTGCAAGTGAGGTTTTCTTTTGACATAAAACGATAATTTCGTATCCATCCCGTTGGTTTTGAATGTTAATAAGAGTGACCAGTTCATTAAAGTTCTTACTTGGAGATCCTGCCTAGTCATTATGTTTCTCTTTTCTTCTTTCTTTAACCCAAGTGAACTAGGCAAAGGTTTTCAGGGGCTCACGTGTCCCCCCCCCCCCAACCCCAAGTCCTCTAGCCCCGATGCAAACGATGCAAACTTGCTGGCCCAGCAACACAGAGCTCATCAGAGTGTGTGTGCTGTCAAGGGCTGGAGTTCCTAGTTCAGGCTTTCAGGCCGCATGGTCTGTGTCCCGACTCCTCAGTTCTGCCCTTGCAGGAGGAAGACAGCCAGAGATGGTGACTAAAGGCCTGGGCATGGCTGCATGCCAATAAAACTTTATTGATGAAAACAGGCCAAGTTTGGCCTGTGGGTGGTAGCTTGCCAGCTCCTGCTCTAAAGGAATGAGAATCCGTGTCTGACGCCCTTCTGGTTACCTGCTTGTCTCGACAGAACTTGGAAGTCATCCAGAATTGAAAGCTGAGGACAGTGATTCCCAAACCTGCTCACCTCTGCAGTCTCCTCAGTGGTAGAAAAGGTGTCATTGAACTCTTACTACATATAGCGAATACTGTTTTGATAAGAGAATATATTTCAGGGAACAAAAACCTAAAAATGGATGTCTCAGTCCATTTATAAAAGCCAGCTGCCTTTTAAATAAGTTATTTTGGTGCATTGCCAGGGTGAACCGTGCTGACCTGTGAAGATTAGCACATCCATCAAAGGTTGGTGAAAAGATAGAGTATTGACATGTTTCTCCCTCGAAACACTTAGCTGCACATTCAGCCCCTGCCCTGAGACAAATACATTACTTTTCTTCAGCCCCAGGTGCTTATTTTTCCAAGCTCGCATTTTATTACTGGAGTTACAGTTTGTGCTTGGGTATTGCAGACAAAAATCAGAATTAACTTCCCCTGTGGTGACACATGACCAAAATTTCAAATCTTTACCAATTCTCTCTCTCTCTTTTTCCTTTGAAACCCATACACCTAAATAGAAAATAAATGTGACTGAGGCAGAAATACAAACTGAAACCTCTAATTGTGGCAGTTTTCTTGGCATTTAAGAGTGAAGTGTTTATCCTCCCAAAAGACACTCCTACCTTCCCCCAGAGAAACCCCCAAGCTGGTCCCACCCTTGCCAATGAGTACCTTTCACCTCCCAGGGCTTGGTGTTTCTTGTTCCTGACGTAGGTCTTCATGATACCCCCCACAGGGGGTCCTTGTGAGGACCACCTGGAGTTGGTGCCTGGAAAACACACACCACTGGCCACATGATATATATGCAATCAATGCTGATGCTTATCTAGTCCCTATCTTTAAAAATTGCCAAAGAATGCCAACAGAAGTCCTGGCTGTGGAACTTCTTCCAGATACGGGACATTATCTCCCTGTCGGCAGTTGGAACAGATGGACTGGCTCCTGCCACCTCAGCCCCACCTGTCCTACACCAATGTCTCTTGTGTGATCACGTGATAGGAGGGTCCCACGACTTGTTCATTCATTCACACAGCAGATGTTTAGTCCTTTCCATCCCAGTTAGCTGGACCATGGTCTTTTCCTTGGGGACGTGGTGGTGGGCAGCGAAGGCGGGGGGCAGTGCTGCAAGAACTCAGGGGAGGGAGGTAAGGGCAGGGTTTCTTAACCTAAGCACTGTCAACACTTGGAACTGGATCGTTCTTTCTTCTAAAAGAATCCATACCATGGACGCCTATTTATGAACTAAAATTGATAAACTCCTGGGAAATATTCACACACACCGGCTTCAGAATAAGAGTTTGGTTCTGAGCAGTGAGAGGATTGGAATCCCTATCCAGAGGGGTTTCTCTGTCTCTGATGTTTCATTTCTTTTTTTTCCCCCATTTATTTTTATTAGTTGGAGGCTAATTACTTTACAATATTGTAGTGGTTTTTGCCATACATTGACATGAATCCGCCATGGTTTCATTTCTTAATAACAAAAGTTAAGGTAGAACCCAGCTTCAATGGAAGCCCCCAAAATTCAGCAAACTTCTGACAAAATCATTTCTCTTTCAGTTCATTTCTAGGATTAACTATTACATGAAATCTTTATCAAATTCTTATATAGGGCTTCCCAGGGGCCATGTACTCTTTTAATTGCTCTACAAATATGAATTTCTTGAGCAAGCAACCTATGACAAACCTGTGAAGTAGCTATCACCGGTACATAACCTGTTTTCCAAAACTCTTCAATCAGGTGTATCTCAGAAATCAGACGTTGTGGTACTTTTGAAAAGTCAAACAGCATATTATGGAACTGGTCTCATTGGGCTAGGGCAGCAGCCTGTCATCAAAGTCAGTTGTTGCGGTAAAATGGAAGAATATTCTAAGCGAAATAACACCATAAATATTCCCAGTTCCATTCACGTCAGGTTTTGTCCTCATATCCTTATAGTCAGGTCAGGTTTGGCTGCCAAACAAATTATTTGAAAACAACGAAACATGACTTTCAGTTCCAGAGCTTCAGAGATTTCAGGAAAGTGGTGAAATATTATTTCCATTTTGCACATGAGGAAACCGAAGCACAGAAAAATTAACCAACTTAACTTCACCCTCAGTTGGGGAAGAGAGGGTCAAACCTGAGTATTCTGACTCCTGAACTCGCTACTTTTAGGTGCTTCACCCTGCCGCACTCAGCCTTGACAGCCGTATTCACAACCTGTGTAAAGCACTATGTCCAGAGCATGGTGAAGAATCTGGAGCTGATTACAACGCTCAGCAAGATTCCAGTATGTTCCATGCTGAAGCACAGGGTTAGTCCTGCTGGAGAATGTGTGACTGGTAACGCACTTGTTCTTTATCTGAATTTTAGAATTGAGCCTGTAACCTCGAGAAGAGGGGACACAGTTGAGCTATTAAGGAAACAGATGTTCTATGGCTTGGCGATTTGGGGCAGGTGAGGAAAATTCTAGGATGGTTCAGGTTTCTGCCTTGGGTGGTGTTCTCATCGCTGAGCTAAAGAAAACATTGAGAAACAGGTTTAGGAAGAAATAATTAACTCCACTTGGGGCCACAGTGAGTTTGAAGAGCTCACAGGACATCCAGTGACATGGTGGTGGTCACCAGATATTTGAGCTTCAAACTCAGTGGAGAGAGTTGGCATCAAAAATATGAACTTCTGGGACTTCCCTGGTGGGTCCATGGTTAAGAATCTGCCTTGCAATGCAGGGGACATGGGTTTGATCCCTGTTCAGGAAGTAAGATCCCATGGGTTCTGCACACCTAGAACCCATGCTCCACAACAAGAGACGCCATGGCAATGAGAGGTCCTCACACCACAATGAAGAGTAGCCCCTACTCTCCACAACTAGAGAAAGCCTGTGTGCAGCAACAAAAGAACCTGTGCACTGCAACGAGCTGGTGTAACCCCAAAATATACATATTAAAATTAAAAAAACATTAATATTCAAAACAATACAGACTTCTGAGTCCTCAGCCTTAGGAATATGGAAAGGGAGACCACATATAGACTCTTAGGGATAGACCACTGACAGTGGGACCCTGAAGGCAATGATTTTAACCCCAGATACAGAAGAGTTTGAAGGGAACTGAGAGAAATGGCAAAGACAAAAAGGAAGAAAGTCAGGAGCTAAACAAACACATGAAAAGATGCTCAACATCACTCATTATCAGAGAAATGCAAATCAAAACCACAATGAGGTACCATTACACGGCAGTCAGAATGGCTGCTATCCAAAAGTCTACAAGCAATAAATGCTGGAGAGGGTGTGGAGAAAAGGGAACCCTCTTACACGGTTGGGAATGCAAACTAGTACAGCCACTATGGAGAACAGTGTGGAGATTTCTTAAAAAACTGGAAACAGAACTGCCATATGACCCAGCAATCCCACTTCTGGGCATACACACCGAGGAAACCAGATCTGAAAGAGACACGTGCACCCCAATGTTCATCGCAGCACTGTTTATAATAGCCAGGACATGGAAGCCACCTAGATGCCCATCAGCAGACGAATGGATAAGGAAGCTGTGGTACATATACACCATGGAATATTACTCAGCCATTAAAAAGAATTCATTTGAATCAGTTCTAATGAGATGGATGAAACTGGAGCCCATTATACAAAGTGAAATAAGCCAGAAAGATAAAGACCATTACAGTATACTAACACATATATATGGAATTTAGAAAGATGGTAATGATAACCCTATATGCAAAACAGAAAAAGAGACACAGATGTACAAAACAGACTTTTGGACTCTGTGGGAGAAGGCGAGGGTGGGATGTTTCGAGAGAACAGCATCGAAACATGTATATTATCTATAGTGAAACAGATCACCAGCCCAGGTTGGATGCATGAGACAAGTGCTTGGGCCTGGTGCACTGGGAAGACCCAGAGGGATGGGTAATACATGTAAATCCATGGCTGATTCATGTCAATGTATGACAGAAACCACTACAATACTGTAAAGTAATTAGCCTCCAACTAATAAAAATAAATGGAAAAAAAAAGAAAGTCAGGAGCTAGAGGTGTCTCTAAAGAGGAAATTACAATTGGAACACCTAGACAATACAGCTTCTACTGTAATGCTTTAGGAAGTTGACTTCCCCACCAATGAAACAGTTTTTAAAATATATGTGTACATATATAATTAAGATAAATATAGATAGATAAATTGAGTTATATATCAAACATATTGGAAATATTTTGCAAATATGAAAACAATCTCATAAAGACTCTACATCTAATTTCCAATGTATAGGAAGTTCAAGGACTAGACTAGCATAAGACTCTGTGAAGACAATGAACCAAATCCAGAATTGGGAAATTTAATAAGACAGAAAACCCAGTTTCTTCAGCAAATGAACCTTTATAAAGTGTGTGTTGGAGAAGGGGTCATGGTGCACGAGGAACTGTCAATAAAATATTTTTAAAGTTCTGATCTGTTGAAGACACAACTCCACAGTTGAACTCATATGATGTCTGGGGTTTCCTTTAAAGAATGTGTCCCAGTGGCAGAGCATGTGAGAGAGAACACAGTGGGCAAAATGCTGACAATTGTTTAAGGAGGGTGATGGATACATGAAAATTCATAATGCTCTTTTCTGTAGCTTTATGTTTGAAAATTCCATAATAAATTTTTAGAAAATGAAATGGAATTTGAAGGAAAGAGATTAATAGTATTGTCACAGAAAGTTCTGGTAAATTAAGAAGAGACAAGTAGAGTTTGGCTTGACAATCTAGAAACCACTGTAACCTAAAGGACCTTAAAGCAATTTCAGTGGAAAGGTGGGGAAGAATACCAAAGTTTATGTCAAAAGCTAAGATCTTGGGGGTGGGGGGAGACTGCAGCATATCAAAGGGACATGGGAGCCAGTGTGAAAGATCTCCCAGTGGCCAAGTGGAACAATTTAAACAACAAAATCTGTAACAGAGAATTGGATTATAACCCAAAGTATAAAAGAGATATACACAACTCCATACTGATAAGTGATTGCATAAAAAAGGAAAAGAGACAAATCTTCCAGAAGAATTCTAAATAATGGCTGTAGATTCTGCCCCCTCTAGAGGTCTGACCTTACTCTTCCTCCCCTCCCCTTCCTGACCTTCTCCCTCCCCGAAAAACAGGGAAGAGAAAAGGGGAAATAACTTTCAGTGGAAAAGCTTCACCAACACCACATTATGCCCATGCTCAAGGTCGGCACTGCTAGTGGTAAGTTCTTCAGGTACCATGTTACCATGTGTTACTACCTGATGTCTCAGAACCTGTAACCCCAGTCTCACCATGAGAAAACATCAGATAAGGTGAAATTGAGGGACATTCTAGAAAATACCCAACTAGTCCTCTTCAAAACCCTCAAGGTCATGAAAAGCAAAGAAAGATGAAAACTGTCAGAGGAGACCAAAGAGACATGAGGACGAATTGCATCATGGGATTCTGGTTGGATCTTGGAGCAGAAAAAGGACATTATGTGGGGAAGATGGTAAAATCCACATCAAGTATGCACCAGTGTTCATTTGACAAATGGCCCATGGTTAACCCTAACTATGGAAGAAACTGGGTGAAAGTTTACGGGAACCATATTATCTTTACAACTTTTCTATAAATCTAAAATAATTCTGAAATAAAAAGGGGTCTAAAATAAAAATAGGAATTAAGTACAGGTTTTTCTAAAGAAAGAATTTACAAAGCCTCTTTCCTTACTTCTGAGTTCTGTAGAATCTGGCATTAGGACACCAGAATGACGAGGCCGAAAGCAAAGTTGAAGGAAGGACCCGACCTTTTTTATTAGGTACCTGAGGTGTGTAGCGCTGGGCAATTTATACACATTACCTGCCTTGTTTCTCCTAACAACCTGATAAAGCAGCAACCCCAGTTTTCTAAAGAGCAAATTGATTCAAACTAAGAAGTAGTAACATGCCTAATGGTTGGGAGGTTGAATGGAAATGGTGAGGGGTGACTGCAAATGGGAGCAGGGTTTGCTTTTGAGGTGAGGGAACTATTTTGGAACTTGGAATAGATGGTGATGATGCAACACTGCAAATGTACTAAATGCCACTGCATTGTTCACTTGAAAATGGTTACTTTTATGTGAATTTCAGCTCCTTGAAAAAAGGTGCAATACTTATTTAAAAGGTTGAGAAGCTGTGGTCTGGGGATGGTGAAAACACCTGGAGAGTGATGTGTAGAACTCACGTGGTGTGTAGTAACTATCAATTTTCATTTTTTATTGCCAAAGAACAGTCCCACAAATAAGTATTAGTATATGACTGAACATTACTAGTCCATAGAGCATGGTTTGAGAAACACCTTTTCATTGAATGAGGCCTCATTTTAACAAAGAGACAATTTTGGGGTCTTATTTGGCTACGAGTGCCATAGAAGCCACCCACATGGCTTCAGGAAATAGAGGATTTGAAGAGAAGCTGTTCTGGGGCTGTCTATTCCTGGAATGGGTATATTAGACAGTATGTAAATGGCATGGCACACACTTCAGGTAGAGTAACCTACAGCGGCAAGAAGGAGAAAATTGGGCTGTGTATGGGACACAGAATGGAGATCTATCCATCAGAGTCCTAAGGTTCTCAGACCTGGTGGTATATGGGGATTGCTTGGATCCATTCCAGCCAGTTGAATGAGCATCACCAGCAGTGAGGCCCAGGCACCGCTGTTGGATTGAAAGCTCTCCCAGTGGTCCTGATATGCAGCCAGGGTTGAGCCCTCTAGCCTAGATCAGTTGTTCCCAAATATGATGTCAGAACCTACTGATATTCAGTTTGTGGTGCAGTCTTATCCACTCTGTATCCAAGCTTAGCATGTGTGGGAATCACCTGGTGAGTTCATTACAACCGATTCCTGGGTCCTGCCATCCGAGTATGGCTTAGTGGTCTAGGGTGGGGCCCATGAACTTCCATTGGTACCAAGTTCCCAAGTGACACTGGTGCTGAGTGGCAGTGATGTAAGCACGTCGATACACAATAAAGGCAAAGTCTGCAAACAGTTTGCTTTCTTCAAGGATATATAACAAAAGTAGATTCAAGTGGAAGGGGGACAGTGTGGTGGCTTAAGGGCAGTCACGCCAGGGATCGCAAGTATCCCACAGCTTTTCATCCTTCATAGTGTGTCCATCATGATGGTGAAGTCATGAATCCCTGGGTGAGAGTCAGGGGTTCACGAAGGTGAGTAATGACCCAGGGAAGAAGGGTCTTCCCTGCTAGACTGTGGACTCTGTAAACAACTACAAGGTCTTTACAAAGGCCTGGACTGAACAAAGCCATTTCTCAAGAAGATGTTTGCAGTATCTGTTTGAAGGCAATTACAGTAATGGGAATGAATGGGGCTTGCCTAGAGAAGTGGCAGTGGAACTGGAGACAGAAGATGGATGTGAGAGACAGGCATAAATGGCAACTCCATCCTTCCAAGTGCTCAAGTGACTCTTCTCTTTCACTCCTCCAACAAATCCAGTAGCAATTCTGTTGGCACTTGTCACATTGTCCCTGGGGTCCAGGTCCTGCCACCACCACCTCTCACCTGGGTTCACTCAGTGGCTTCCTAATCACCCTTACCCTCCTACAATCTGTGCTTAACACACTTCCTACAGAGATGCCTCTAAAACGTAAGCCGGATCACAGCACTTCCCAAAGGCACGGTAAGATCTGGTCCTCGCTCATCTTTCTGAGGGCTTCCCTGGTAGCTCAGTTGGTAAGGAATCCACCTGCAATGTAGGAGACCCCAGTTTGATTCCTGGGTCAGGAAGATCTGCTGGAGAAGGGATAGGCTACCCACTCCAATATTCTTGGGCTTCCCTGGTGGCTCAGCTGGTAAAGAATCTGCCTGCAGTGCATGAGACCTGGGTTCGATCCCTGGGTTGGGAAGATCCCCTGGAAAAGGGAAAGGCTACCCACTCCAGTATTCTGGCCTGGAGAATTCCATGGACTGTATAGACCATGGGGACGCAAAGAGTCAGACACAACTGAGAGACTTTCACTTCACTTCGTCTTTCTGACTTGGGTTCGGTTTCCTTGACCACCCTCTCATCTCCTAACTCTTTCTAGGACCTTGCAACTCAAACTGAGGTCTCTGAAACAACAGGCTCAGCATCATGTGAGAACTCATGAGAAATGCAGAGTCTCAGGTCCTGTTCAGGCCTACTGAATCAAAATCTGAATTATTACAAGAGCCCTGGGGTATTCTATGCATCACTGTGGGAGGCAGGATCCAATACAGCCTGACACACTGCTGTCTATTTGTCAGTCCTCTACCCAGATGGCTTACCCTGTAAGGATCAGTAAGTATCACAAGAATCCTTCCCTCCCATTGATATGAAACCCTTTCAATGTCCTATTTAAAGTTGCAACCGACTCCACCAGGAGGCACTCCTTAAGCCCTCCATGCTTTTTTTCCCCCGCCCCCTAGCACTTACGCCACCTGAAAATTGTGGCCTCCAGAGAGTGGAATCAGGTGTGGCATGACAGGGGCTAGGTCGCTGACTTCACTGAGTCTGTCTTGCAGAGTTATTTGACTTTAAAACTCTGTGCGTATATACCTTTTGTTTGTGTGTTGAGGTTAAAAACTGCCAGAGTCTGATTCCACATGTAAGGAGGCTGGGAGTCAGGGCTCCATCTCAGGAACAAGCAAAAACTGAGCAGACTGAAAAATCAACAACTCTTCCTGGGTCTTTCAGAGGGGAGGACACAGAGCAACTCCCGCCCGCAGGAATGGAGACACGAGCGAATACACGACTCAGAGCCACCATGGCAGAGACTCGGAGCGGAAACCTCAGGGGAACAAGTGTCGGGTAGGAAAACACGAACTGTAACTGACAAATTGCCGGAAGCTCAGTGTGGAAAAGTCTGAGGGTTAAGAACTCCAGGGGGTCCAGTGATAAGGGGGCCCCCACACTACATGGTGATATTTCTCGCCAGGAATTTGACCAGATTCCCACGGTAAATACCAGAGAAATATCTCCTTGGGTTTCCTGCAGGGGGAAAAGAAAGGGAACCTTTTTTGGGGGGGGGGGGAGATAATTGCCTTACAATGTTCAGCTGTATGTATACATATATCCCTCCCGTTTGAACCTCCCACCCACTCCATCCCATCCCTCTAGATCACCACAGCCCACTGAGCTGAGCTCCCTGTGCTATTCAGCAGCTAAAAGGAGCCATTTTGAAATAAGCCGGGGCCCATTTTTTTTTTTATGAGGCCTGCCCTGGGGAAAATTAGTTAACCAGAACCTAACCTATGGGGATATTATTATCAGGGTCTAACTGACCTGAGGATGGGAAATATCCTACTCCAGCCATCCTGTCCACCTTAGGGAGGGAAAAAACTGAGAAGCATTTGTGAAGTTCACCGTCCAGTGACCTAAGCTCATGAAGAGGTTGAGGCATAATCACGGGAGAATTCTTCCCCTCCCCCGACTCCTCACCACAGGACTGAAGGTCCACTTACAGCATTTCCTTTTACCAGGTACATCGTGTCCAACAATCAGGGAAAAATTACAAGGCACATCAAAAGGCGAAAAGCACAGTTTGAAGAGACAAAGCAACCATCAGAACCAGACATAACAGGAACATTGGAATTATCAGCACAGGAATTTAAAACAACTCTGATACATATGCTAAGAGCTCTAATGAATAAAATAGAAAACATTTAAGAACAGCTGGGCAATAGAAGCAGAGAGATGGTAATGCTAAAAAGAAATGCTAGAGATCAAAAAACACTGGAACAGAAATGAAGAATGCTTTGATGGGTTTATTAGTAGACTGGACACAGCTGAGGAAAAACAGCTCTGAGAAGGAGGAGAGATCAATGGAGTCCTCAAACACCAAAAAGCAAAGAGAAGACTGAAAAAAAAAAACAAAACAAGAATACAATATGCAAGGTCTCTGACTCTTCGACATCTATGGACTGTAGCCCACCAGGCTTCTCTGTCCATAGGTGTAACATACACGAAATTGGGAAAACTAAAACTTGGCATATCATCTTCAAATTACAGAAAATCAAAGATTAAAAAATTCTGAAAGAAGCTAGAAGATAAAAACTGCTTTCCTATAGAGGAACAAAGAATTACATCCAAATTCTCTGCAGACACCATGCAAACAAGAAGAGAGTGAAGTGAAATATTTAAAAGATTGAGAGAAACTCAAAAACTTACAGTTCCATACCCAGAGAAATACATTCTCAGGCAAACAAAAATTGAGTGAATTCGTTGCCAAGAGACCTGCCTTGCAAGAAATGTTAGAAGTTTTTTGGAGAGAAGGAAATACAGGTCAGAAACTCAGATCTACATGAAGAAAGGAAGAACATCAAAGAAGGAATAAGTGATGGTAAGACAAAAACTTTTCTCTTTATTTTTCCATTTCATAGCTGGGTTATTTTGATGCAATTTCATTGTTTAAGGAAGTATGGCTATACTAATTGGTTCATTTTCGTCCTGAAGAAAACTAAGAGCCTCTATGTAACAGCCTCTGTCTTATATGATTTTGTCAAATTCAAACATGACTCTTTGGCTGGTTTTTGAAATATATATATATATATCTTAATAAGACTTTTTTCTGGAACATTTTTTAAGCCTTCAAGTACTTTGTAAATATTTGCCTATTTGCACATTCTTCTGGGGACAGCCTTTCAGAGCATTTATCCCACCTGTACTGAAAACTGCTTTTCTCCCAGCTGGTGGTGGTGCAGCTTGATGGAGGTGATCAGGGAAAAATGAGGAGTGAGCAAGCTTTACAACCTACTTCTAATTCTCTTAATTAGTAGACTCTGAGCCACCCCAGCTCCTGCCTAGTCAGATGCAAATACATGGCCAAAAAGCAGGATTGTAACTAGTACCAAGTGTGTGTGTGTTAGTCGCTCAGCTGTGTCCTACTTTATGGGACCCCATGGACTGTAGCCCACCAGGTTCCTCTGTCCATGGGATTTCCCAGGCAAGAATACTGGACTGGGTTGCCATTTCCTTCTCCAAGAGATCTTTTCAACCCAGGGATCAAACCCACATCTCCTGTACCACAGGCAGATTCTTTACCATCTGAGCCACCAGGGAAGCCCCAACTAGTACCAAAATACATTATAAATAAAATAAAATGTCTATCAGAAAGAGAATCAGGTTGTGCTTCCCATTCCCACTCTTGCTTTAAGATATTTGTATATTTAAGTTCACGGGGGACCTGTTCTGCTTCAAGCAAAAATTCGGAATGTCTGAGTATGTTCATTTTGCATGGTCACAGGGAAGTGTCTTTGGGAAATGGTGCAGCATGTCCCCCCAAAATGGATGGCAATACAGTTGTGTGAACAGGTCACATGTGAAACGTATAGGGCATAGAGGACGAGCCTGATCATGGGCTAAAATATAATTCTGAAATGTGATCATTGGAAAACTTGAGCTAAATGTAAAGGAGGAAACAAAACTCATTATTTAACAATGTCTTATTAAGCTGGGCTTCCCCGGGGGCTCAGATGGTAAAGAATTTGCCTGCAATGCAGGTGACCGGGATTTCATCCCTGGGTGGGGAAGATTCCCCTAGGGAAGGAAATGGCAATCCACTCCAGTAGTCTTTCCTGAAGAATCCCATGGACAGGGGAGCCTGGTGGGCTAGTAAAGAGTTGGACACAACTGAGCAAGGAGTACTTTCACACTTGTTAAGCTATACAGGTGCCTCTTTTGGAAGCTGAATTCCAACATGGAACTAACTTAAAAGTTTCTTTTTACTTTTCATTTTACTTAAAATTTCTAAAAATTTTTAATTGTGATACAGTCGACATATAACATTTGGTTTTGGCATACAACATAATAATTTGATGTATGTATATATTGCAAAATGATGACCAGAATAAGTAGTTAATGTCCATCACCTCACAGTTACATTTTTTTTCTTCTGATGAAAATTTAAGATTTACTGTCTTAGTAAATTTCAAATATACAATATTATCAATATTATAATTAATCAACTGTTAACCATAGTTACATGCTGTACATTACATCCCCAGGACTTATTTATCTTATAACTGAAAGTTTGCTCCTTTTGACCCCCTTCACCCATTTTGCCCAGCCTCCATTCCCTACTTCTGGCAATCACCAATCAGTACTCTGTATCTATTAGTTCATGAGGTTTTTTAGATTTCACATGTAAGTGAGATCATATGATATTTGTCTTTCTCTATCTGACTTATTTCACTTAACATAATGCCCTCAAGGTCCACCCATGTTGTCGAAAGTGGCAGAATTTCCTTTTTATGGCTGAATAAGATCCCATTTTATATTTATACACTTTCTTATCCATTTATCTGTCATCACATAGTTTGTTTCCACATTTAAGCTATTATAAATAATGCTGCAGTGAACATTAGTGTGCATATCTCTTCAACATAATGATTGCATTTCCTTTGGATCTACCCCCACAAAATAAGATTGTTAGATTATATGGTAGTTCTGTCTTTAATTTGGGGTGGAACTGCCACACTGTTTTCCATAGTGGTTGTGTGAATTGATCTTCTGATCAAACGTGCACAAGGGTTCCTTTTCTCCATATCCTTGTCAACACTTATTATTTCTTGTCTTTTTGATAATAGTCATTCCTACAAGCGTGAGGTGATACCTCATTGTGGTTTTGATTTGCATTTCCCTGATGGTTAGTCATGTGGAGCACCTTTTCATGTTCCTGCTTGCCATTTGTAGGTTCTTTGGAGAAATGTCTATTCAGATCCTCCGCCCATTTTTAAATCAGATTGTTTTCTGAGTTATATGAGTTCCTAATATATCTTGGGTATTAGCCCCTTTGACGTGATTTGCAAGTATTTTCTCTCCCTTTCAGTAGATTGCTATTTTATTTTGCATATTTCATTGCTATTGCTATTTTCATTAGCTTCCCTTGCTATACAGAAGCTTTCTAGTTGGATGTAGTCCACTTGTTGATTTTTACTTTTGTTGTATTTTGTCATCAAATCCAAAAAACATCATTGCCAAGACCTCTGTCAGGAAGCTTGCCCCCTATGTTTTCTTCTACAAGTTTTATAGTTTCAGACTTTACATCCAAGTCTTGAATACATTTTCAGTTGGTTTCTGGGTATGGTGTAAGATTTTACCTTTTAGTTTATTTTTTTACTTTTACTTTTTATTTTTATTATTCTTAATTGATCTAACAGATAACAGTTCAAAATAATAGCACCTATGTATTTGATTGCATATATGTATTTATATATCTTGTGTGTATGCCAAGATTGCTGGCAGAAAGTGAAGAAGAACTAAAGAGCCTCTTGATGAAAGTGAAAGAGGAGAGTGAAAAAGTTGGCTTAAAGCTCAACATTCAGAAAACTAAGATCATGGCATCTGATCCCATCACTTAATGGCAAATAGATGGGGAAACAGTGGAAACAGTGGCTGACTTTATTTTGGGGGGCTCCAAAATCACTGCAGATGGTGATTGCAGCCATGAAATTAAAAGATGCTTACTCCTTGGAAGGAAAGTTATGACCAACCTAGACAGCATATTAAAAAGCAGAAACATTACTTTACCAACAAAGGTCCATCTAGTCAAGGCTATGGTTTTTCCAGTCGTCATGTATGGATGTGAGAGTTGGACTATAAAGAAAGCTGAGTGCTGAAGAATTGATGCTTTCGAACTGTGGTGTTGGAGAAGACTCTTGAGAGTCCCTTGGACTGCAAGGAGATCCAACCAGTCCATCCTAAAGGAGATTAGTCCTGGGTATTCATTGGAAGGACTGATGAAGCTGAAACTCCAATACTTTGGCCACCTGATGTGAAGAGCTGACTCATTGGAAAAGACCCTGATGCTGGGAAAGATTGAGGGCAGGAGGAGAAGGGGACGACAGAGGATGAGATAGTTGGATGGCATCACCGACTCAATGGAGATGAGTTTGGGTAAACTCTGGGAGTTGGTGATGGACAGGGAGGCCTGGTGTACTGTGGTTCATGGGGTCACAAAGAGTCAGACACAACTGAGCGACTGAACTGAACTGTGTGTGTGCATGTGTATATGTTTACATATGTTCATGTATCAGTGAAATGAGTGAGAGCAATGATACAAGGAATGAAAGGGAGGAATTAGGATTTCTTTGTTATTATAAGGTCCTTACACTACCTGTAAAGTGGTATAAAGTGAAGTGAAAGTGAAGTCACTCAGTCATGTCCGACTCTTTGCAACCCCATGGACTATATATAACCTACCAGGCTCCTCATCCATGGGATTTTCCAGGCAAGAATACTGGAGTGGGTTGCCATTTCCTTCTCCAGTAAAGTGGTATAGTGTTATTTTAAAGTGGATTTGGAGTAGCTGTAAAATATTGTAAACTCTAGGGAAACCACTAAAAAGAGTAAAAATTGAAAAGTGGTATAGCTGATATGATAGAGGAAACAAATTAGAATCCTAGAAAATGCTTTCATTAAAATCCCAAAAGTCAGAAAAAGAGAGTAGAAGGTAAAAATAGGAATAAAAACTCCAAGCAAAAGAAAGAGGCACAAATTACACATATCAGTAACAAAAGAAGGCACAACACTCTGCTCACAAATATGATAATCTAGATAAAATGGAACAATTCCTTGAAAGACACAATCTTCCAAAACTCATAAGAAGAAATAGGTGATCTGCATTGGCCTACATCTCTTTAAAAATTGAATCAATAATTAATAACCTTCCAAAACAGAAAGCACCACACCCAGATGGGTTCACTGGTAAACTCTATCAAACATTCAAGGAAGAAATTACACCAAGTCTTTCCATCTCTTTCCGAGGATAGAAGCACAGGGAAAACTGGCTTCCCTCACAGTTCAGTTGATAAAGAATCCGCCTGCAATGCTGGAGACTCCGGTTCAATTCCTGGGTTGGGAAGATCTGCTGGAGAAAGAATAGGCTACCCACTCCAGTATTCTTGGGCTTCCCTTGTGGCTCTGCTGGTAAAGAATCCACCCACAATGCGGGAGGCCTAGGTTCAATTGCTGGGTTGGGAAGATCCCCTGGAGAAGGGAAAAGCTACCCACTGCAGTATTCTAGCCTGGAGAATTCCATGGATTATACAGACTATACAGCAAAGAGTCAGACACGACTGAGTGACTTTCACTTTCATCTTGTGATTAGGCCAGCATTATCCTAAGGCCCAAACCAAACAAAGACCCTACAAGAAAAGATAAATACAGACCAATGTCTCTCATGAACATAGATGCCAAAATCATCAACAGAGAAGATATACAGATGGTGAATAAGCATATGAAAAGATGCTCCACGTCACATGTCATCAGAGAAATATGCACATCAGAGAAATGCAAATTTAGAACAGTAATGAGATACCACTCCACATCTGTTAGAGAATGGCCACTGACAAGACCACCTGCTAATGAGGATGCAGAGCAACAGGCACCCTCATTCATTGCTACTGGGGATGCAAAATCATCCAGCGAAAAACAGTTTGGTAGTTTCTAACAAAATGCAATATTCCCTTACCATATAGTTTAGCAATACACTGATATTTACCCAAAGATGTTGAAAACTTAATGTCCACACACAAAAAAACTGCATGTAGTTTGTTTGTAGCAGCTTTATTAATAATTGCCCCAAATTGGAAGCAACCAAGATGTCCTTCAGTAGGTGAATGGGTAAATAAACTTGGTACATCCAAAAAGTAGAATATCATTTGGTGCTAAAAAGGAAATCAACTATCAAACCATGAAAAGACATGGAGGAAATTCAAATGCATATTACTAAGTGAAAGAAGGCAATCTAAAAAGGCACGTACTGTGGGATTCCAACGATATGACATTTTGGAAAAGGCAAAACTATGGAGACAGTAGAAAGATCAGTGTTTGCTGCTGGAAGTGGTGGGGATGACGGCTAGATAGAGCACAGAGGGGTTTTAGTGAAGTGAAAATACTCTGTGATATTTCAGTGATGGATAGCTGTTATTATACATTTGTCCAAACTCACAGAATGTACACCACCAAAAGTGAACCCTGGCGTAAACTGTGGACTTTGGACAATGGTATACGTCAATGTAGATTTATCCTTTGTAACAAGGTGCCATTCTACTGTGGGCTGCTGCTAATAGGGGAGGCCACGCATGTGTGGAGGCCGGGAGTATGTGGGAAATCTCTGTACCTTCCTCTCACTTTTATTGCAAACCTGAAACTGCTCTAAAAAAGCTAACTGAAAGTGAAGTGAAAGTCGCTGAGTGGTGTCCAACTCTTTGCGACCCCATGGACTATACAGTTCATGGAATTCTTCAGGCCAGAATATGGGAGTGGGTAGCCCTCCCTTTCTCCAGAAGATCTTCCCAACCCAGGGATCGAACCCAGGTCTCTCACATTGCAGGTGGATTCTTTACCAGCTGAGCCACAAAGGAAGCCCCTAAAAAAGCGAAGTCTTTTGTAAAACTTCCAGAGAATGGACACCAAACTAAGGAGCCCTGGTACCAGCAGAACCTGCAAAAGGGAAAATTCCACCACTGTGATACTGCTCCAACTATCATGAGCTCAGGCAGTGAGTGCCCTGGCAACAAGGAAGGAGAAACAGCCTGGAGGCTCAGTGAACATCAGTCTTCATGCTTACCAAGCTGAGATAAAGAGCTTTGCTGGCTGCAGGATGTCCATACCCATCGAACTGTAGACATGGAAGAAAGGAGTGCCCACCGTTGTTTGAACATCTGAAGGAACGTGCGCCTCATCAGAGCTGTGTCCAGGTATTTCCAATCCTCCTTCCAGCCAGCTGTAAGACGGCAAGGTCCCCAAGCCACGTGACTTGCTTTGGCCAATGAAATGCCAGCAGAAGCTTTTCAGCGCCTGCGCACAGCGGTTCCTTTTTCCTGGGCGCCAGCGATGCCGAAGCGTGGATGACGTGAGGCCTTGGACGGTGAGCCCCATCAGTCCGCGGGGGTGGGGCTGTGGTGGTCAGCCTCCAGCTCTGCATTTGGTAGTGCAGGCCCACAAGGGATATGCAGTGTGAGCCAGAAATAAACCTTTGCTCTTTAAATCCATGACACCTTTGAGTCATTCACACAGCCCAAGCCAAACCTAACTTCTCCTGACTGGTGTGGGAAGGGACCACTGAGGAGGAGGAGATGAAGCTTCCAAAAGCTTCGATAGAATGAGGCCCAGTAAACAGAGCGGCGCCATCTCCTCTACCTGGAAATCGTAAGTCAAATTTACAGGATGCGCACTCTTGGTGAAGAGCTGCAAGTAGACCACCAATATGCTTTGTTTGGCCATGATATTAGTTTAAGGGTTTCAACCTGGAAGATGGGGTGTGAGTGTGATTTTTTTCCTTCTTATCTATAGTCCACTGCTCCCTACTTATTTGTGAACAGCAAACTTGCTTGACTTGGGTACTTGCCTACCTAGCCCCTGAAGGTACTAGATCCCTGGTGGTCTAGGCATCAAACCCATTGAGAGAGGGTAGAGTAGGCATGACCAGGTTCACCTTGTTGTTGTTCAGTTGTTAAGTAGTGTCCGACTCTTTGCGACCCCGTGAACTGCAGCACACCAGGCTTCCTTGTCCTTCACTATTGCCCAGAGTTTGTTCAAACACATGTCCATTGTGTCGATGATGCCATCCAACCATCTCATCTGTCACTGCCTTCTCCTCCTGCCCTCAGTCTTTCCCCACATCAGGGTCTTTTCCAGTGAGTCAGCTCTTCACATCAGGTAGCCAAAGCATTGGAGCTTAAGCTTCAGCATCAGTCCTTCCAGTGAATATTCAGGATTGATTTCCCTGAGGATTGACTGGTTTGATCTCCTTGCTATCCAAGGGACTATCAAAAGGGTCTTCTCCAGCACCACAGTTCAAAAGCATCAATTCTTTGCCACTCAGCCAGCTCTCATATCCATACATGACTACTGGGAAAACCGTAGCTTTGACTACACGGACCTTTGTCAGAAAAGTGATGTCTCTGCTTTTTAATATGCTGTCTAGGTTTGTCATAGCTTTTCTTCTAAGGATCAAGCATCTTTTAATTTCGTGGCTGCAGTCACTGTTTGCAGTGATTTCAGAGCCCAAGAAAATACAGTCTGTCACTTTCCACTTTCCCTCCACCTATTTGCCATGCAAGTTCACCTAATAGATGTGAAAACAGAGATTCTGAGAGGTCCAGAGGCTTCAGCAATGACACGGCAGAGCCTGGACCCTGGTGCCTCTGTGCAGGGCAGGCAGTGGATGCCCGAGCTGGAGACAGCTGGCTGCTGCTGTCTGCAGTCATCCCAGGAGGTTAATCCATTGATTGCATCCTCTATTGTCTCATCAGCCCACACACTGCCTGAGTTTATCACCAGGCAAATTCCCATTTGTTTTTAACAGGAAAATCATGCCATCCCGAAATGCCTTGAACCAAACTCTGCAGTCTCAACAAACAGCTTGCCTTCTAAATCCATAAGCTAAACACAAATCTCTTTGCATGGTTTCAGCCAAGCCATTGCAGCTCTTTTTCTCTGTAAGGCTGAACTTGTGCGTGATCAAGAGAGCCAAGTGGAGGAAACTAAGGAAATGACTACAGTGAAATATCTCCAAGACATATTGTACTATTAAGTGCAAAAGGCAAAGTGCAGAAGAGTATGTATAGAATGGTCCCATTTGTATAAATAAGATGAATATTTACATACATTCTATGTATTTCTATTTATAGATGCAAAAAAAATGTCCTTAATGATATGTGTAAAATATTAGAGTTGTATCAGGAAAGCAGACAGGGGTCAGGAGTGGACGGGACAGGCAGTGTCTGTACCCCAAAGTTCTCAGGCCTCACCAACTCCAACCATTGGCCTCTGTGACTTGGCCGGAAGGCTCCCTCTGGCTCCAGAGCCTTCTGAGTCCACACTCTGGACAGCTGGAAGTGCTCAAGGATAAGCACCCCTCAGTCCTCAGTCAGTGACCGATGGGAACTGGTGGAGAAATACATCAACTGCTTTACCTCTTGGGGCTTTGCAGGTGGCACAGTGGTAAAGAACCTACCTGCCAGTGCTGGAGCTGCAGGTTTGACCCCCTGGAGAAGGGAATGGCTACCCACTCCAGTATTCTTGCCCGGAACATTCCTTGCACAGATGAGCCTGGTGGACTACAGTCCATGGAGTCACAAAGAATTGGACACAACTGAGTGACTAAGCACCCATCATGCACTTTACCTCTTGAGCGGGGTGATTGTGAGAAAATTGGTGTGTGCTCCACACTGGCTTTCCTGGTGTCTCAGATGGTAAAGAATCCACCTGCAATGCAGGAGACCTGGGTTCAGTTCCTGGGTCAGGAAGATCCCCTGGAAAAGGGAATGTCAACCCACTCCAGTATTCTTGCCTGGAGAATGCCCTGGACAGAGGAGCCTGGTGGGCTTCAGTCCATGGGGTCACAAAGAGTCAGAAACCACTGAGACACTTTCAAACTTTCACTACACTGACTCCCAGAGTGTGGATATGCTCTTTGCCGGCTGCCGTCTTTTCCTCCCTAACTTCCTACTTCCCTACTCTTCCAAATCAATGCCGAACCCTGTCTCAGTGCTGGTTTCTGAAGGAACGATGCTGTCTAATAGAACTTTCTTGAATGGTGGAAATGTTCAGTGTTGGCAGTGTTCAGTCCAACAGCCATAAACCATGTATGGCATCTAAATTACTTAAACTTGAAAATGCAGCTCCTCGGTGACACGAGCCCTAGCTCAGGTGCTCCACGGCCACGTGGACAGCACAGAGTGGAACCCTGCCAGCATCACACAAGGTTCTGTTGAACAGTATTGGTTGGCAGTCGTTGTTGGAGGAAATGAGTGCAGATTTGTAACATATGCATGGGGAGGCAAACAGATGTTTTCAAAGGGGGGAAAGAGATGATTTCACCTCTGTGAGGCTGTCAATGTGTGGGGTCTTTTAGTGAAACCAGATTCTGACCCAGGCATTCTCCTGTCTACTGCCTAAACCTAAACCCCTTCCATTCTTAGCTAAGGGAAAGACTGCTGCCAGCCCATATGGCATCTTTGTGCCAATAAGACCAAAGCGCGCCTCCTTCCTGGTGGGTGCAGGCCCATGCCAGGGCACACCAGACCTCAGGAGTGCCACGAAACAGGACTGTGAACAGGGCTCTCAGGAGGGTCTTCATGACTCTTCTTTCTGCATTTCGGGCCTTCCCTTGGCAATAAGAACAG
Organism: Muntiacus reevesi; assembly: GCF_963930625.1. Taxonomy (NCBI): domain Eukaryota; kingdom Metazoa; phylum Chordata; class Mammalia; order Artiodactyla; family Cervidae; genus Muntiacus; species Muntiacus reevesi. The sequence goes on along the minus strand of NC_089271.1, from coordinate 11,875,232 downwards.
GTGGAATGGCAGGGCTTGCATATACAAATGGGCAGGAAGGCCAAAGGATAATAAATATCAAGAACAGCAGCTTTTAAAAAGCAACACTAATAATACTACAAGTAAAAAATATGATCTTGGGAAGTCCTTGTTGGTCCAGTGGTTAAGACTGCGCTTCCACTGCCAAGGGCTTGGGTTCAATCCCTGGTTGAAGAACTAAGATCCCACAAGCTGCATGGCATGGCCAAATAAGTAAATAAAAAGTTAAAAAAAAATGATCTTCTCGTATTACTATTAATTCTCAAATATTCTACAAAAGGAATTAGTAGTTGTCCTAACTGTTTTCATATATGCCTGGGTCATGTCCTGATTATGTGATTGTGCCCATTTAGTGACACATGTGGCTCTCTCTAGTCTGTTTAACTACTTAAGAGGATAAAGAAACTCATGACCACATACAGTATCTGACTGTTATATAATCCAGCTGTATGCAATGTCCAGAATAGGCAAGTCCATGGAGACAAAAAGTAGGCCGGTGTTTGCCATGGATGGAGGAGATTGTGGAGAAAGGGAATGTTAGGAGTTTGGGTTTTTTTTGAGGGGTGATGAAAAAGTTCAAAAATTGTGGGCACTGGTTACACAACTCTGAATATACTAAAATCATTAAATGGTACATTTTAGATGACTGAATCCTACAGTATGTGAATTGTATCTCTATAAAGCTATTATAAAAATGCTTACAAATACAAAGAAGGTCTTATCTACAGTGAGAGGGAAACTTTACACTAAATCTCTATAACTCCAGTCTTTGAACATCTCAGCGTTTTTTCTAAGTTTCTACCGAATATATTCAACAGCTTCCTGATCCTCTGTGTTAAGAGCATATTCTTAGTAAGCTTTACCTCTCAAGCTGCTCTTAACTCTAATGGTTAAGAGTCTAACAGCTGGGACAAATTTCAGGGGTTCTATAACCCAGTTATGCCATCTTGCTGTTGGGCATAGCACTGGAGACAGTCCCTCCCATCTTGACCACTTTCTTCCATGCCTTTCCTGTGAGACAGACATGACTTATTAATCCTGTAGTGACTCAAATAATACTCTGGTTATCTTGGCTTAAGCTGCATACTTCATCTTCCTGACCTAAATGTTGTCTTTCAGGAAAACCAGAAACTTCGAGAGACCTAAAAATGTCATCTCACTAAACTGGTGAATGCACAGGTTAGTATTCCCGTGTATTGACGGATTTGACAGCTCCCTTTGCTGCCCCCAGGAGAGAGGTCCTTTATCCTTTTGGCCTGTATTGCTTGAGTGCTTACTGACTGCTGGGTACCGCGGATACAAAGCCAGCTTCAGCCTCTAAGAAGCCACAGGCCATCCTGGGGACACACATGAGTCTGACGACAATGTATTTTCCCCTGTCACCCTCTCTACTCAGAAATCCATTAGCTCAGGAAAGGATGAAGACCAGAAATAGAGAAAATGAGCCACCTTTGGACTTTTGAGTTCCAAAAGCCTCACACTCAGAAGAGTTAAATGGAACTCACATGTGCAAATACCACTGATGCTGGAGAATGTGAAAGAAATTAAAGCAATGCTTTGTCACCCTCTCTCAGCCACTCTGCCCCACTAGAGAATTCCTGGAATGGAGGCACTTGTCAGAGGAGCAGTTATATGTGCAGAGATCTGTTCTGGGTTTTACACCCCCTGCCTCTAAAGAGCCTGGGCCAGGAAAGGACAGACAGAAGCTGTGGCAGACACCATCTTTTGATATTGTCCAGATATTAGGTGGCAAGGTGCTGAGGTCCAGAGAATGAATCAGGATGGTTCTAAACCAGTCAAGGTAATCCTTCTCTCTGCCAGTCAGTGGTTTCAGGGGTGCCCTGTGACCCATTTGTGCCCAATGAGTTATTCAGCAACAGGTTCTAGAGAGGTTTTGCCTCCTCAAGAGAAAGCAGAGGACTACTCCTTCCTGCTTTGGATGCAGGCATGGGAGAATGTGATGGTGCCACAGCAAATGTTTTATGATGAGCAGAGGGAAGCCAAGAAATCTACCTGTCTACTTCCAGCCTTCTCCTCACGTGAGATGATTCAGTCCATAATTTAGCCCCTTGACATGCAGCCAAAAGCCTTCTAATTAATACCAGTGCCATGCAGGGATCCTGGAGGGGGTGTGTGTCTTACCTCCAGGGTAGGACCCTGTGGCAGGAACAAGACCCCAGAGAAAATACAGCCCCCTGTCTCAGGGGTCTCAGGCCGCCAGGCGTTGACCTGGGGAACAGGCTGTTCCCATATGTCTGAGGGGGACAGAAGTGGACAGAAGCATCTCAGGGAGTTTCACATAAGTTCCCATGGACAGTCCTTCTTTTTAAAAAAAAACTATTAAATCACCACATCTGTTTACATTTCCACAGAGCCTAGTGAATACTTTGTTGTGGGTTGGCACTGGTTCTAAGAACGAGCATTTGGGAATAACACATGGAGGACACGTTTCATTGATCAATTTCTGGCCCACTGTGGCAGAGACGGCCGGATGTGCCCCAATATCCAATGTCCTTTCTTCCATAGTAATAGAAATCCTGATTTTTAGCTGGATGCATGGAAAGACTACATTTCCCTCATCCCTTGTAGTTGGGTGTGGCCATGTGACTCTGTCCTAGCTAATAAAGTCCCATGGTTGCTGACATGTATTTTCTTTAAAAGATAGCTGGCACATGCCATTGTGCAGTTTTCTTCTTCATCCCTTCACTCTCCTGCTGCCCAGAATTCTGATGTGATGGTTGGTGTGCTGAACTTCACCTAGACCATGCATACTTCAGTCATGCCCAGCTCTTTGCAACTCTATGGATCATAGCCCACCAGGCTCCTCTGTCCATGGGATTCTCTAGGCAAGAATACTGGAGTGAGTTGCCATGCCCTCCTCCAGGGGATCTTCCTGACCCAGGGCCCGAACTCGCATCTCTTATGTCTCCTGCATTGGCAGGTGGGTTCTTTACCACTAGCGCCACCTGGGAAGCCCCAGGTGGAAGGTTACATCCTGGGGTTTGGGGAGCAGTGAGATTAAAAGAGTCTGGCTCCTTGAGGACTTTGAGGAACATAACAGCCACACCAGCTCTGGACCACCCTGTCCTGACTTTTATGTCAGGAAAAACTCATTCCTATCTCCTTGAGCTATTATGATTTAGAGTCTTGGCTATCTACAGTGAGACCTAATCCTTTCTGATACATGCACCCCACAGCCATACAGTGAGAAAGCCCATGTCTGGACAGTCAGAATCTGGGCTGTTCAAAATGCAGAGCAACCATGGTAACTTCTTCCCCTCATCTGCTCACGTCCTCTGCCCACCTTAAGCACGGTTCTAATAACTTGCTTTGTCTGACTTTTCTATTTCCTTACACAGTTACTTTTCTTTCTATTTTCTGTTACGACCATTTCATGCGCTGCTTCAAGCTGTTTTCTTTTTTCTAAGTACAGTAGAAATAGAAGTAGTTACCAAATAGAAACAGCACAAGTAGCAGAGAATCTCATTATAACCATGCATGAAGTGGAAAGCAAAGGCATATAAAAATCGGGTTTCTAAAAAGAAACCAGAAAAGGCATTACTGTTCTCTCGTCTGTGCTTCCTTCTGCTTTCCCTGGAGTAAATGGCACTCCCTGTGCAAGTCTCTTTTGATGGTGAACATGCACATCTGTTCTTTCTCTTTTTGAATATGAAATGTCTCTTTGGGTCACAAAAGGCCATTGTTGCCCAAGTGATGAAAAGAAGAATATTAATCCACCACGAGTGTTTTCCAGCATATAGACCTTTCTGTCATCTTTCCAGCCAACAGTTTTGTGTACTAATTAGAAAAACAGATTTCTGATACACCATTCTATATTCTGTACTGAGTCTTGTTTCATATAAGGAAACAAATGGCTGAACAAACATAGCCACAAGACACCCATTCCACAAATTGGGGCATTGTTTGAGTCTTTCACAGTAATTTGTTAGGTTGTGTTAAGAACCTAAGGAAGTAAGTCAGTTCACAGAAATAATAATCATCTGTGGTATTTAAGTGCCTGATCAATTGCAACCCTCTTTCCACTGAAGTTCAGAACCAGTTGAGACATAAATTTAGGAGTCCAACCGATGTAGATGGAAATATCAACTGATGAGAAGATTGAAGCCTTAAATTCAGGGGCAAATGGACTTCCCAGTACATTCCCACTGACTTAGACTCTGGGCTCTACACTTTCTGGGCCAGCACCCACCCCATGATCACCTCTCATAGTAGAAAACAGACCTACTCTCTAGACCTTCTATGGGCAAGCCAATCTGAAAGAGAAATAACTCAGGAAACCCTGAGCCAGTCATGTTCCTCTTTTTCTTCCAAATTCACCACGTAGATGTGCCACTCCTACTTCTCTGGGGAGAGGTGATGAGTGAGGTGGGGGCATGGAGAGAAGCTGGACCTGTCCACATGTCCTTGTACATCCTGCACCAGGCTCTGCTCCCACTCCGTCCCTAGCCATCAGGATTTACCACCACTCAAGGCTGACTTCCCACTGCCAGTATTGCTCTCTTTTTGCCCAAGGGACTTCTCCAAAGCTAGGGAAGCAGCAGCCCATGGGTAATGACTGATGGAAACTAATGACCCTTGCTCCCTTGCCCATCACATAGATAACTGAGGTACACATTCTGTGCCGCTTCACAGAACTTTCTGGTGGGATTAAACCCCAGTCATCCACAATGATAACTGGTCGACTCAATAACATACTCTGTGTTTTAAATTGAACTATAGGTGATTAACTAGATTGTGTTAGTTTCGGGTGGACAGCAAAGTGATTCCTACCTACATATGTGTGTGTGTGTGTGTAGAGAGAGAGAGAGAGATGGAGAACAGGGAGCTATTTCCCTGTGCTATACAATAAATCCTTGTTTATCTGTATTAGAAATAGTGGTATCTGTTAATCCCACACTCCTAATTTATCCCTCCCCACCTTTTCCCCTTTGGTAACCATAAATTAGTTTTCTATGAGTCTGTTTCTGTTCTATAAATAATTTCATTTGTATTATTTTTAGATTCCACATATAAATGATACCATATGTTTGTCTTTATTGGTCTGAATTACTTCTGTTAGTCTGATAATGTCTAGGTCCATCCACGTTGCTGAAAATGTCAATATTTCATTTTTTACTATGGCTGAGTAATATTCCATTATGTATGTATATAAGCATTGATATATGCTTCTTTATCCATTACTCTGTTGATTGACACTTGGGTCGCATCCGTGTCTTGGCTGTTGTAAATAGTGCAGCTATGAACATTGGGGTGCATGTATCTTTTCAAATTGGAGTTTTTGTTTTTTCCAGATACATGCCCAGGAGTGGGATTGCTGGATCCTATGGAAGCAGTATTTTTAGTTTTTTAAGGAACCTCCATACTGTTTACCATATTGGCTATACCAGCTTATATTCCTACCAACAGTGTGCAAGGGTTCGTGTTTATTCACACACTCTCCAACATTTATTATCTATAGATTTTTTGATGATGGCCATTCTGACTGGTGTGAGGTGATACCTCTTTATAGTTGTGATTTGCATTTTTCTGATAATTAGTGATGAGCAGCATCTTTGCATGTGTCTATTGACCATCTATATGTCTTCTTTGAAGAAATGTCTATTAGGTCTTCTACTCATTTTTCAATGGGGTTCTTTGTTGTTGCATTTTTTTTTTTTATATTGAGTTGTATGGGATGTGTGTACATTTTGAAAATTAAGCCCTTGTTGGTTGCATAAATTGCAAATATTTTGTCATCTTGTTTTCTTTATGGTTTTCTTTGCTGTGTAAAACTTATAAGTTTGATTAGATCCCATTTGTTTATTTTTGCTTTTGCCTTAGGAGTCTGATCTAAGAAAGCATTACTACAATTTATGTCAGAGAATGTTTTGCCTATGTTCATTTCTAGGAGTTTAATGGGGTCCTGTCTTATATTTAAGCGTGTAAGCCAGTTTGAGTTTAGTTTTGTATATGGTAAGAGGGTGCTTCTAACTTCATTGATTTACCTGTGTCTGTTCAGCTTTCCCCATACCCCTTGTTGAAGTGATTCTCTTCCCAATTATATAGTCTTGCCTCCTTTGTTAAAGATTAACATAATAGAGAACCTAGAAATAAACCCACATGACTCCTGTATTCTGTTCCATGCAGCACATGCACTCTGTAAGAAATGAAGACCAGAAAAGGGCTAGAAAATGAGAAACAAAGTTTCCCCTCCTGCAACATAGACCCAAGTCCCACTATCCAGAAGTGACATTATGGATCTTTCCAGAAAGTTTTTTATACATATATAATAATATCACAAATGGATACAGTACACTATCATATCACTACACATGTGTTTGCTTTTATTATATCTTATATCACATAATCACATATAAGGTCCCAAGTCATTTCTTAAAGGGCTACTTGTTCAGTCACTCAGTTGTGTCTGACTGTTTTTGTGACCCCATGGACTACAGCATGCCAGGCTTCCCTGTCCTTCACCATCTCCTGGAGTTTGCTTAAACTCAGATTCATTGGGTCAGTGATGCCATCCCAACCATCTCTAAATGGCTATAGAGTATTCCATTGTATGGCTGAAGAATAGTTTATTTAATCAGTGTTTTCTTATTATTGGGCAATCAGATTTTTATTTTTTAATGCCAACAGTGCTACAATGAATATCCTTGAATAGTCATCTTTTCTTTTCTTGTCTCTATAGTACAAATTCCTGTATGTGAAAGTGCTGAGTCAAAGAGTATGTCCAGCTTTAATTTTCACAGAAATTGCCAGAGTGCTCTACAAAGACAAATTCACTTGAAATTACTCTCCCCAGCAGTGGGCAAGAGCGCTGGTTTCCTTCCTTGCCAGCAGCAACTATTAACAAATTGTTGGATCTTTGCCCATCTGATATTGTAAAAATATATTTTCTTGACATTTGAATTTGCATTTTTAAAGTTATAAATGAAAGTAATCATTTTGTCAGTATTTATTGGCCATTGGGATTTCTTGCTCTGAGAACTGCTGATTCATGCCCTGTCTCATTTTTCTGTTAGTTTCTTTATCTTTTCTCATTGATTTATAAGAGCTTTTTATAACTTTAGGAAATTACTCTTAAGTCATATAGCTTGCAAAATTTTCACTAGCATGTGTTGTCTTTTTACTCTGTTTATGGCCAGTTTTCCTGCAGGGACTTGTTATTTTTAGTGAAATATATTGATCCTTATTAATATATTTCATTATTAATTATATTATCTATTATATATAATATATTACCTATCTTCTTAATTTTGTGTCCCACATGGAAAGGCTGTCCCCATGATTAAAAATTAATTCCCCTAAATTTTAGTGTTGGATTTTTTGTGATTTATTTTTTACATGTATATCTTCAGTCCATATGATGTAAGAGACATACAGATTTCATCTTATTTTCTCCAAGTGACCAGACAGGTACTTCAAAACCATTTTTTGAGTAGTCCTTCTCTTTTTTCTTGTTTTGATTGCATATGTGACTTTAATTATATTTTAAATTTTCATATGATTTTAGGTGTATTTCTGAACTCTGTTCTATTCTGAACTCTGCTCAATCTATTTTTCATCCAGAAGCCAGACTGTTTTCATTATTGTTGCTTTATAATATGTTTTACTCTTTGGTAAAGCTAATAACCTTTTACTCATTAATCATTCCCCCTACCAGAGTTCTAGCCACTCTCACATGTTTATTTAAACTAATAAATGTTGAATGAGTGCTTACTATGTGTCAGGTTGTGGTCTAAGCACTAGGGTTGCAGCAGTGAGTAGAAGAGGGAAAATCTCTGCCCACATGGTACTTCCATTCTAGCTGTGTGAGAGACCAACTCTATTAGTCATTACAAACAGGGTCAAAGGGTGGTAAATGAGGTGCAGAAAGGCAAAACGACGAAGTAAGATAGGAAGTGGGGAGAGTGCAAAACCAGGTGGTCAGGGCAAGCCTCATCGAGAACATGGTAGTTGAAGTGAGGGAGCAAGCCATGCAGATGAGGAGGAGTAACATGTGCAAAGGCCCTGAAGTTGGAGGCCAGTATGCCTGGAATAAAATGAATGAGAGAATGAGAAGGAGATGAGGCCAGAGGAGTAACAGGGAGTGCTCAAGGAGGGCCTTGAGGGCAAATGAAAAAATTGGGGCTGTTTCTGTGAGCAAGGTGGGGAGCCATCGGGGCAGATAAAGCAAAGTGGCATCATGAACTGCCTTCAAGTTCCAAAAATTGATTCGCTAGGTATTTTGGTTGGGGTCCTTTTGAAATATTACATTAATTCATGGAGGACAATGTCTTTATAACCTGCATCCTCATATCCAAGAATAATGTATGTGGCAATATTATACATGCACAGAGTGACAAATTGATGTGCTTCTGGGAATGTACTCTAACAGATATAATTGCATACACAAAACTGGCTTATGTACAAGCATTGTTTACAATGGCAAAAGACTGGAAACAGTGCAGACATTCAGCTATCTACCAGTATGGGACTGGCTAAGTACATTTTGATGCATGTACACAATGGAATGATATGCTACTCAGAAAAGAATAGGAGAATTTTTATGTACTGATTCAGAATGATCACCTAGATATATTGAGAATAATAGCAAGGTATGGAGTGATGTGTATAGTATGATACCATTTGGGTAAAAGGGGAAGTATATATTTTGTATGAATTTACTTTGCTAGTGATAAAATACCTTTACAAGAATACATAAGAAACTGCTAGCAGTAGTTGTCACTAGGGAGGACAGTAAATAATTGGAAGACAGGGATACAAATCAAATTTTTCTCTGTATCCCATTTTCTATCTTTGGACTATTGAGCCATGTGAATATACTGTTCTATTAAAAAACAACTGTAAATTTTAATGAAACAAAATATATCTTTGTGTTAGGGCCATTTTGGTAATGTATTTGATATTGACAAACAGTAGAGACAGAAATCATATATAATGATCTGTATGATGAACCTTTACATGTCCAGTTGTAAAATATACAAATAGACAAATGTTAGGTCAGATACACTATGTGATCATTTCTCTGCCCCCATCCCCAAGTGTTTTGGAAGAACAATAAAGAACAAAAGGCAATTTGCACATTATTGCAATACAGGTGAGCTAGAGAGTTCAATCTCCCGTCCTGACAATTACAAATTAAGGCTTGTGTTGAATCAGTGGGCTGTGTAGTGTGTTAAAAGATGATGTGTCCTTTTATTTCTTAAAAAATTATTTGTTTGTTTATTTGGCTGTGCTGGATCATAGTTGTGGCATGTGGAATCTTAGTTGCACCATATGGGATCTAGCTCCCTGACCAGGGATTGAACCTGAGACTCCTGCATTGGGAGCATGGAGTCTTAGCCACTGGACCAACAGGGAAGTCCCTGATTTTTTTTTTTTTTAAAGAAAAACTAATATGTAGTAAGAGTGATCAGGAGTGTGGGGTAGATATCTGAGATGAGAATTGAGTGTACAGTTCTGAATTGGGTAGTTAGGAAGGGTCACTGAGAAGGTAACATTTAGGGCAAGATGTGAAGATGGGGAGGCAACTGGTGTCCGAGGGAAGAGCCTTCCAAGCAAGGAGAACAGCCAGTGCAAAGGCCCTGAGGCATGAATTTTCCTGGCCTATTGAAAGTTCAGTGAGAGGAGGCCAGTGTGGCTGGAGACAGGGAGCGTGGGTGGTGCAGAGGAGGCAGCAGTTGCCACAGGGCTTTGTGAGCTCTGCTAAAGACGGTGCCTTAATGAGATGGGAAACCACTGGAGGATATAGAGTCAAGGAGTGAAATTTGCTCTTCGATTTTAAGAGCATCCCTCTGTCTGCTGTGTGGAGAACAGGCTGTAGAGAATCAAGAGCAGAAGCAAGAAGGCCAGGGCCAGAATGATTCTGTTACTTCTCATTTCACTCCTGGAAGGATTGTTAGAGCTGATATTCAAACTAGATCTTGTAGGGTGTAGTTCTGGCGAGGCGGAAAAGGAAAAACGACCTCAACAGAAGTAGGTTACCTTTATTCAGACAAGGAGGGGCGACAGTCGGCCTAACGACCAGGCTGAGCGCCAAGAGGGATCAGGGAGGCCTCATACTTATAGGAAGGTTTGTGGAAGCGATAAGGGAAACGTTAATCAGGTGGGATATTTTGAGTACTCTTTTGTTGAGATGACATTTGTAGTTGGGCAGAGGGCGATAAGTCTTCTGGGCAGGTGTAGGGGGTGCAAACTTCCCAGACAGGGGGCGATAAGTCTTCTGGGAAGGTGTAGGGGGTGAAAGGTTTCTGGACAGGAGTTGATAAGTCCCAGATAGATGCAACCGGCCTGGAGCATCAAGGTGGAACTAAAATTCTGTTTTGTTTTCTCTGAAGTTAGATGATTCAGCAAGGGGCCTTTGAGACTGTTGTTCTCTTTTCTAGGCCTAAAAGACTCCTTCAGATATTGGTGAAGAACTTACATTCAGCATAGAAACAGAGTTTGTAAAAGCTCATTTCTTTTACAAAGTCTGTAAAAGCTCAATTCTTAAATGTAATGTAAGAATTACATATACTCACTGCAGAATAGTTGAGAAAAACAAAAATATATATGGGAGAGAAAATTTACTAATGCTATCTCCCAGGTACAACTCCTATTGACATTTCGGGATGTTTCCCTCTCATCTTCATGGTTTTTTGTAGATAGTTGATAATATGCATGTGCATTGGTATTCCACTTGATTTTTTAACCTAATATAAGAAGCATTTTAACCACTAGAAAAATTATGTATTCTAATGGAAGAATAGTATTCTATTTTATGGCCATCTAAAATTGAACTCAATCAATCCAGTAAATAATGCATCAATGAAGATTTTTATGTAGAAATTTTTATCTGCATTTTAGATTTGCTTTCCCTAAGACAGATTCAAGAGGCAGAACTGACAAGTGAAACAGAGAATGTGTTTTAGGTTTTTGATACTCATTTTCAAACTATTCTTCAAAAGGGGTTATGCCTATATAAATTCCCATAGGTTTACTAAAGCCATAGAAAACCTTTAAGAAGAAAATCTTTCGTTAGCATCGACCTCTTAAAGAAAAGTAAGTTTTAAAATGAGAAAGTGTCAGAATTTCACACATCATATGCATAGCAGAGAGGGTGAAAAATCAGATTCTGAGTATGAAAGAATCATTAGTTTTTAGACCAAAGCTGCAGTTAAATTATGATCCAGCTTGACGAGTACATATGAAACCAAATGCGTGTGGGGTGTGCTTTATAGGCAGAGAAGTAGTCATCACTAAATATATGTGGTTGCTAAGATACTAAACTGGGGACTAGGAATTAAATTTAACACATTCTCCTCAAATTGAGTTATTCCAGGACAAGCCTTCTCTTCTTTCTAAATGGTATGACATGGAGATATTTGTGACAAATTGGTATTCAGCCAGAAGGAAAGAAATATGCAGAGATGAGATAAGGAGTCGGAAGATGTAGGTTCTAGAACAATTCAGTACTTCCTTACTCCGGATCCATCACTTGACCCTTTCAAGTGGGAATACTATGGCCTGTCTTGTCTACCTCACAAAGCTTTTGTGCTAATAAATGGCAAAGTGACATATAACCGTAGGGTGTTGTTACCATGTTGAAGTCTCAGGCACTCTGCATTGGAAACATATATAATGAGATACTTTAATTCCTCTTGGTGGATTTGTCTTGTATTCCATTATAGCAGATTCAATTATTTGCTTTTGGGGGAAATCCATTCAAAAAGGAAGTATAGTAGTCCAGGTCATCATTCTGAGCTCCCAATGAAACTGAAATTTCCTGAAGGGCAAGGACTGTGTCTCATTCACTCTTGTGAATAAGTGCCCCAAACTGTGTGAGGAGGAAACAGGATTATACATCCCTGTCTGAGCTTGTTCTTAAAGGTATTAATAATATATGAGAGACGAGGGCAAGATGAAGCCCACAGAGCACTTTCTTTCCTGCCTCTGATTCTACTCCACCCCCATCTTCATTCTTCACCCTCAGCTGCCAGACAAGCTCTTGCTCAGCCCTCAAGTCTCAGGAAAGTCATCCCTTCTAGTACTTTCTCTGATGCCACCATCTAATCCCAGTCGTCCATTAGCACCCAGGACACTTCGTTACAACACTGTCTCATTGGATGCCACTGTGCCCTTCTCCCGCACTGCCTGGCCAGGCTCCTCAGGCTTTCCCTGCCAACTTATCTCCTGTGGATCTAGTGAAGCACCCAGGACAGGCTCAACACAAGATCTTTGAATAGTGGAAAGGATGAGTTTTCAAGGGCCCATGTCACAAAAGGAAGCGAATAGAAATGAAGAGAGAAATAAAACCATTGTGTACTTTGGCTCCAGAAGCGTAGTGATAAACCAATCTCTCTGCACAGATACATGACTATATACCACCTCCTTAAATGCATTCACGCATACATAGGACCAGTATTCTCTAGGTAACACAAAAATGTTAAGTGCAAGAAGTTGAGCTTGTTGAGCCTGATACTGATCATGCCAAGGTTTTAGAGCAGGGAGTCTTCCCTGGAGGCTCAGACGGTAAAGAATCCACCTGTAATGCAGGAGACCTGGGTTTGATCCCTGGGTCAGGAAGATTCCATGGAGAAGGGCATGGCAACCCACTCCAGTATTCTTGCTTGGAGAATTCCATGGAAAGAGGAGCCTGGTGGGCTACAGTCCAGGGGGTTGCAAAGAGACACAACTGAGCAACTAACACACACACACACACACACACACATATATACACGCGCGTGCATGAGCACACACACACACATACAGAAGAGCAGGGGCTCTTTCCATCTGGTCTGCCGAAATCCTCTACCAGAAATTGAAGTCAGTGGTTTTCAGTTGTCTGGTGATTCTGTAGCAGTGGGAAATCTAATAAGTACTGCTGTCTGCGAACCAGCCCCAGAGATTCAGATTTCATTCCTCTGTGGTGGGACTTGGGCATCTGTACATTTTTAAAAGCTCCCTGGGGGATTCAAATGTGCAGCCAGGCTGAGAACCGCTGCTCTGAAGTGCCTCGGGTTGAGATGACGGATCTGACTAATTAAACCTCAAGGCTGAACACACTGGGCTTCCTGGACATCTGCATAGAGTCTCTTGCTCTCTCCCACGCTCTCACTCTCTTGTTCCCTTGCTCTCTCGCGATTTCTTCTATGTATCCAGTAAATTGCTTTGGAGTGACTCTGCTGCTTTGCAGCCTGTCTGGTAAGAACTCAGATCCCAATGGTTCACATCGAAGCATCCTGGGATCTTTAAACCCAGGCAATCGTGGGGTAAATCAGGGACTGTGAAAGACGAATACAAGCCACTGGGTTCCCTTTCCTACTTCAGCTTGTGTTATAAAGTGTCCTCATTAATGGGAGGGGACAGAAGAAACCTAGAGAAGACATTCATTCCCTTACTGGGATTTGCCAAACCTTCATACAGTTTCACTCTCAGAATCAGGTTATGGACCCACTGCAATACCATCTGACTCCCAGATGCTGCAGAGCCAGTAAGCATCCTCAGATGCTCCGAACCAGGCAGTTCCTGCTTTTTTATTACAAGTCTCAGGAGCCTAAGGAGCCATGCCTCTTGGACTGAGGTGTCTCAGTATCAGTGAGACAAAAGCACTCTCTACATAAGATCGTCCTTGCATGGGGTGAGTCAGTTGAGGTACTTCTTCAAAAGTTAACCTCTGTAAATTCCCAGACAGCTGAGTTCCTATTTCTCAACCCTCACTGCCTCTCACAGAGGGATGACCATCCAGCTGGTGCTCAGTAAGTACAGAAGACATGCCCTCCAGCTCCTCAATATTTCAATAAACCACTGAAATCCCATGATTGCCTGATGAGCAGCATCAGAAATGGTTACTCTAGAGACACACAAGCCCTGAGGTTTCTTCCACCAACCTGCTTAGACCTGTAAAATATGAAGCACCAGGGACAGGACTGAAATAACATGGATGCCTCCCTAGTGCCATGTTGCTCTACTGGGGCACCTTGATGATCCAGGAGGCCACAGAAGACCTTGGGCTGCTAGCCCCCAGCACCCCCACACCGATCATCTCCCTGACAACCAGCAGTGGCCGCCTGACTCATGCATATTCGTTTGAAAGGTCTGAGCCCAACAATTTTCCTGGAGTTGCATTATCTTGGGAGCTGATTCAACTGGTACTCCACTCGACTTTGATTGCCATAATCAGGGCCTCAACCATCATTAGGATGAAAAGAAGTAAAAAGCTGGTCACATCATGATACTTTTCAGAAAATATCAAATAGAAAAATTCTGCCCTGCCTTTTATCTCCATGTCTTGGGTCCACTTCCCTCCCCCACCCTGTATCGTTGTGACATCGCATAACCGAGATTTTTATGCTAAGGAAAAAAAGTTTTAAGAGAATGTTCTTTCCACTCTATGAAAATGGAAAAAGCTAGTGAGAAAGGCTTTTGATGGAAGGAAGCCCTATTTCTGTTTTCACCGGAGGGTTCTCAACTGCAAGATAATGCGGATGTCTCAGGGCCATGATGTTCCTTTCCCCAACTGCCCTACCTAAAATCAACAAACTCTCACACAGATACATTTTGTGTAATTCCATGAAATAGATACATTTGATGGAGCTTTTTTCCTATAGCGTCATTTCTTGCTAATTTTGAGTTGTGCCGTTGCCCTGCCAGATAACACAGATAACACGACTGTTACTAACATTGACCAGCCAGGACTCAGGTCCATGGGCCAGGACTGAACCACAAGAGTACCAGTGGAGGAGGCTCTCGACATCCACACTCACTTCTGAATTTAATATCGTACTGGTATTATGGCTCCCAAATTCTGTTTTTGAGTTGATTTTGTTTTTCATCATCTGCCAGAAATGAAGGCAGCATTTTTGCAGGTTAGGAGGCTGTAGAATTTTAGCAAACTGCCCTGATGAGTTTTAGGAAAACTGTCAGAGCAGTGCATTGGTTTCCTTCTGTCTGATACTGAATTTAATTCCAAGATTTTAGACTACTGAATCGGCCTAGATTAAATAGCATGTGCACATGCTAAGTCACTTCAGTTGTGTCTGACTCTCTGCAACCCCATGAACTGTAGCTCGCCAGGCTCCTCTGTCCATGGGATTCTCCTGGCAAGCATACTAGAGTGGGTTGCCATTTCCTTCTCCAGGGGATATTCCCAATTCAGGGATCAAACCTATATCTCCTGCATTGGCAGGCAGATTCTTTACCACTGAGCCACCAGGGATTTGCAGATATTGCTAATTGTGATAATAATATTTCTTCATTATGAACTAGGTACTCATATGCACAAAAATCCACCATCTTCAGTTCTAAGTAGATACAAAATTTCCAGACCTCACTTGGCCAAATTTTACAAAATGAAGAAGAAAAGACGAAAGTAAAGATGAAAAAGAACCAAACAAATAATTCGGGCCTTTTTCCCTTTTGCTAGTGTCTGAGTTCTGTGACTGTCACTTTTCTTCTCATCATTAAGTGGGAAGGATAGATTAAAAAAAAAAAAAAAAAAAAAGACACAAATGGAAAGCAGAGGCGCAGGAAGGGAAGAGGCAGAAAGGAAGAGCCAAGTAGTGAGGCGACAGAAGCAGCGCCCCCGGGCCTGCTGTTCCCCTCGTTTGCCAGCAGCCCTGCCAAATGTGGCAACGTGCAACCACATGAGATGCTGTAAGCTGACCCAGCGGCATCGCCCATCCTCCGGGCCATAATGTAACTCACTCGAACAAACAAACGCCCTTCTTTGTATATAAGGAACAACAGCCTCAGGCCTTAGGAACTTTCCGGGAGATGGGGAGATGAGTGTTAATAGAGAAAACAATCCGAGGAAGCAGAGAGTTAAGTGCAGTTGTGTGGGAGTCCAGGATGCCTTGGGGGCGGGAGGGCTGTGTGGCGGGGGAGAGTTAGAGCCCAGCGATGTGTGTGGGCTGATAGGGGTCTGGAGAGAATGCCGGCCTGTGGTGGGACTTGGTCAGCCTTGAGGGTTGGGCAGCAGGGCTGTGTGCAGACGGGGAAGAAGGGCAAACGCCTTCTAAGATGCATCTTTCTCCTGACACTGCACTGTTATGTGGCAGGGGCCTCTGGGGGACAGCATCTACACTTTTCTTCAGGTGCTCAGCTATCATTTGAAATCAACCTGCTCATATGTGTCATTAGTGAAAAAATCAGTGCTTTTTTCAGAAAGGATTATTTGTCCAACACGTGGAACATTCCTTTTTCCTGTCAATGTGCAGCTGATTTTCTGACACATTTTATTTATTTATTTTTCCCATGAAGACCTTATTCTGCAGTGGATTTCAGCAGCCTCCATCTATGGACTCATCCTCCCGTTTTGGGTGTTACATTGTTGTTTGCAAGATGATCCTGCTAAAATGTGGATGGTTTATTACTTCTCTTTGCCACTCTTCCATCCCTGAGAGCTGTGGTTAAGTCAGAAGGCTAAGGGGGCACAAGAGAGAGAAAGTAAACTCTTATTTGTGATATTGGCTGCATTTCACTCACTGTAAGACTCAAACCTCCAAATCAGACAGGCAAACAAATGGTCTGGGACTCCATTTTAAAATGCTGCTTAATGTCTGGATTTAACACACACATGCACAAAAACACACTCACACACACAGATACACATCCCAGAAATTTATGGTTGAAAGAAAACCAAAAGCAGAATGCTATAGCTTCTTTTATGTGTAGACTAAAAAAGCTGTACCGGTGAAGACAACCCACAGAATAGGAGGATATATTTGCAAATAATTTATCTGATAAAGAGACTTGGATCCAGGCTATATAGAACTCTTATAACTCAATAATAGAAAGATAAATAGCCCAACTAAAAAAATGGGCCAAGGATGTGAATAGACATTTCTTCAAAGAAGATAGACAAGTGGCTAATAAATGAGGCAAGATGATTAGCACCATTAACCATGAGAGAAATTCAAATCAAAGCCACAATCAGATACCAGTTCATACCTGCTAGGATGGCTATAATATAAAAGATAGATAATAACAAGTGCTGGTAAAGTTGGGGAGACAGTGGGACTCTCATACTGCCAGTGGGAATGGAAAATTGCGCAGTTGCTTTGGAAAACAGTCTGGCAGTTCCTCAAAAAGATAACCAAAGAGTTACCATACCACCCAGCTGTTCTACTCCAAGGTATCTACCCAAGAGAAATGCAAACATATGTCTACACAGAAACTTAGACATGGGGTGTTCATAACAGCATTGCTCATAATAGCCAAAAACTGGAAAGACCCTAAATGCCCACCAACCACCTCATCCTCTGTCATTCCCTTCTCCTCCTGCCTTCAACCTTTCCAAGCATCAGGGTCTTTTCCAGTAAGTCAGCTCTTCACATCAGGTGACCAAAGTATTGGAGCTTCAGCATCAGTCCTTCCAATGAATATTCAAGGTTGATATCCTTTAGGATTGACTGGTTGGATCTCCTTGCAGTCCAAGGGACTCTCAAGAGTCTTCTCCAACACCACAGTTCAAAGCATCAATTCTTTGGCACTCAGCCTTCATTATGGTCCAACTTTCATATCCATAATGACTACTGGAAAAACCATAGCTTTGAATATATGGACCTTTGTTGGCAAAGTGAGGGCTTCCCTGATAGCTCAGTTTGGTAAAGAATCTGCCTGCAGAGTGAAGTAAGCCAGAAAGATAAAGAACATTACAGCATACTAACACATATATATGGAATTTAGAAAGATGGTAACGATAACCCTATATGCAAATCAGAAAAAGAGACACAGAAGTACAGAACAGACTTTTGAACTCTGTGGGAGAAGGTGAGGATGGGATGTTTCGAAAGAACAGCATGTATATTATCTATGGTGAAACAGACCGCCAGCCCAGGTGGGATGCATGAGTCAAGTGCTCGGGCCTGGTGGCCTGGGAAGACCCAGAGGAATCGGGTGGAGAGGGAGGTGGGATGGGGGATCGGGATGGGGAATACGTGTAACTCTATGGCTGGTTCATATCAATGTATGACAAAACCCACTGAAAAATAAAAATAAATAAATAAAAATAAATAAATAAAAAAAGAATCTGCCTGCAGTGCAAGAGACCCCGGTTCGATTCCTGGGTCAGGAAGATCCACTGGAGAAGGGATAGGCTACCCACTCCAGTATTCTTGGGCTTCCCTGGTGGCTCAGCTGGTAAAGAATCTGCCTGCAATGCGGGAGACCTGGGTTCAATCCCTGGGTTGGGAAGATCCCCTGGGGAAGGGAAAGGCTACCCACTCCAGTATTCTGGCCTGGAGAATTCCATTGACTGTATAGTCCATGGGGGCACAAAGGGTCAGACATGAATGAGGGACTTTGACTATGTACACTATGTACTGGCAAAGCTTTTTCATCTGCTACCTAGATTTGTCATAGCTTTTCTTCCAAGGAGTGAGTATCTTTTAATTTCATGGCTGCAGTCACCATCCACAGTGATTTTGGAGCCCAAGAAAATTAAATCTGTCACTGCTTCCACTTTTCCCTCTTCTATTTGCCATGAAGTGATGGGGCCATATGCCCATGATCTTAGTTTTTGAATGCTGAGTTTTAACCCAGCTGTTTCACTCTTCTCTTTCACCTTCATCAAGAGGCTCTTTAGTTCCTCTTCACTTTCTGCCATTTGAGTAGTATCATCTGCATATTTGAGGTATTCCAGCTTGTGCTTCTTCCAGTCCAGCATTTCACATGATGTACTCTGCATATAAGTTAAATAAGCAGGGTGACAATATACAACCTTGAGTACTCCATTCCCAATTTTGAACCAGTCCATTCCATGTCTGATTCTAACTGTTGCTTCTTGACCTGCATACAGGTTTCTCAGGTGGCAGGTAAGGAGGTCTGGTACTCCCATCTCTTTAAGCATTTTCCACAGTTTTTTATGATCCACATGATCAAAGGTTTAGTGTAATCAATGAAGCAGAAGTAGACATTTTTCTGGAATTCCCTTGCTTTCTCCACGATCAAATGAATGCTAACAATTTGACCTCTGGTTTCTGTGCCTCTTCAAAACCCAACTTGTACATCTGGAAGTTCTTGGTTCACATACTACTTGAAGGATTTTGAGCAAAACCTTGGTAACATGTGAAATGAGCACAAATGTACACTAGCTTGAACATTCTTTGGCATTGACCTTATTTGCGATTGGAATGAAAAATGACCTTTTTCAGTCCTGTGGCCACTGCTGAGTTTTCCAAATTTGCTGACATATTGAGTGTAGCACTTTAGCAACATCAACTTTTAGGTTTTGAAATAGCTCAGCTGGAATTCTGTCACCTCCACCTGCTTCGTTTGTAGTAATGCTTCCTAAGGTGCACTTGACTTCACACTCCAGGATGTCCAGCTCTAGGTGAGTGGTCACACCATTGTGGTTATCAACGATACTCCAATTGAAAGAACATGAAGGGACAAAAATCAATTGACGATGACTCAACCACTTTGATATTCTAATATCCATCAAAACAGTTAAAAATGGTGCCCATTTATTTCCACGAACCAGTCCTGTTGGCATAAATGATCAATGGAGTGAGCACACCTTATAACACAGTTTGTTGGCTAATAATAATAACGCTGTCAGCGAAGGACCCTGTCTTAGAAGACAGGAGTCCCAGGTTGGGAGCGAGTGGTGCCTCACTCAGTAAGAGCATCTCCTTGAGACAGAATCATTTTCATGGGTTGAAGCCAGGCTGAGTTGTTCAAGAACAGAGATGAGACATCATCACTCTATCATCTAGATGAAAAAGATTAGATTTCTGTGCTCCCCAAACAAGTTCACAATTTACCCACACACATACGCATGCCCTCTCTCTCTCAAACAATGTACCACTGATTTCTTAAAATGTGCTTTTTTGAGTGTTTATTACCAAGGATCCAATAATTTCTCTTTTGAAAATCCATTCAGATGTTTATCACAGTATTCCTTAGATTGGTGAAAAATTGCCCCCAATTGGGGGATGGTGAAATAAATCATTCTACTCTCATAAAGCCATTGAAATGATGATGCTAAAATTGTGGTTTTCAGACTATGTTCAGTGAAAAAAACCTTTTCCAAGGATGAAGAGTGTGATATGGAGATACAATGTAGGTGTGTGGAAATGTACACAAATAAAAATAGCAGAGACATTAGGGCATTGGGAGAGCAGGCGGTCTTTTTCCTTTTCTTTCTCCCCATTTTTCCATAATGACCTTTTATTACTTTTAGGAGAAAACAACTCAAAAATAAGATTTATATTAAATATAATAAGAATTTGTAAGAATTAAATGGCACTTTTTCCTTATAGAAAAGAAATATGTCTGAACTGTTGCCTATATCTTCTGGTTGCATGCAAATTACACAAGATCTTGTTTAAATATGGGATCTCAGCTAACAGGTCTGGGGTGGGCCAGAGACTGCATTTCTAACAAGGTCCCACATGATGCTGATGCTGCTGGTCCATGCACAACACTTGGAGTGGCAAAGGGTCTAAGAGTTTCTTGAGAGAAATTGGCTAAAAATCAAAACCTAAGTCAGACAAAAACACTGATTGAAGACTGTTAGGTTCAAGAAGTGGTTCCTGTAAATTGGTACCATGGACAGCCAGGGAGCCAAACTTCCCCCTAGGGTTTTCTTTTCCCCCAAAGATGCTTTTATTCAAGGACATTAGCTTGAGAATATGTCAGTTTTCCATATTATTACATATTTCACCACATTTAAATTAAAAGAAAACTCTGGTGAGATTTGTTTGTTTTTCAGTTGCTCAGTCTTATCTGACTCTCTGGGATCCCACGGACTGCAGAACACCAGGTTTCACTGTCCATCACCAACTCCCAGAGCTGAGACTGCATTCCTAATCTGGTGAGATTACTTAGAGTGAATAGAAAGGTCATTGTTTTGTCCCTGTTAAGTGACTTGAGTTCAGTTCACATATCCCAGGAAGCAATCTGTGATTCCTTCCCTTTCCACAAATTGCCACTTAGCTGTTGCTTTCCGCAGAATGAAGCAATTGAGAGTCAGGAGCCCTTTTCTGTGAAATGTACAATACTTCCTCCCTCTCTCCCAAGGGCTTTCATCAGGCAACACATCACCTGAGCTTTCTCTAGGCTGTCTCCAAAACTAAAATGTGGAGAAGCTTTTCTTCTCAGCTTCCCTCAGGTTGCTCATGGCCTTTGTATGCTGCATGTGGGATTGCCACACTGTTCACATTGGAGTTGTACTAGTTTCTTGTCACTCCCATTGCAAAGTACCATAAATGTAGTGGCTTAAAAGTATACCAGTTTATTCTGTTACACTGTGGGGGCCAGAAGTCTAAAGTCAAGGCACTGGGTTCCTTCTGAAGGCTTCAGGGGAACATCGTACCTCTCTGGTCTAGGAGCATCACTTGCACCTGTTTCTGTCTTCACATCTCCTTTGTCTGACTCCAACCCTCCTGTCAACATAGTCACAGGCTCTGGAAATGAGGTTGTGGACATCTTTGGGGGGGCATTATTCAGGTTATTACAGTGGTCTATGCACAGCCCATAGCTACCTGCCCCTTGTTGAGGTTTTTTCTTTCTATTAAGTAGCTTTATTGTTACCCACAGTTGGCCTTAGCCAAAGTTATCAATAAGAGAGTGGTGTTTTGTTGGTTCCTGTAAGCATACTATGTCAGTTTTCTATTGCTACATAACTAATGATCACAAGCTTAGTGGCTTAAAACAATGCAAATGTATTATCTTATAGTTTCTATAGGAAAGGAGTCTAGGGTCCTCTGCCCAAGATCTCATAGGCTGAAATCAAATCATTGGCAGGCCTACGTTCCTTTTTAGAGGTTCTGAGGTTTCAAGCTTATTCATTGAGGTTGTTGGCTGAATTGAGTTCTTTGTGGTTGTAGGACGGAGGTCCCCATTCCTCACTGACTGCCAGCCAGGAGACTTTTTCTGAGTGTGTAAGGCAGCTCACATTCATTTTCACCCAGTCCCCGCCATCTTCCAGCCAGCAACAGCAAGGTGAGTCCTTCTCAGGCCTCCACCCTCTCTGCCTTCCTCTTTTCTCTCAAGCTGAAGAAAGCCCTGCCGTTTTAAAAATTGTATTTTATATTGGAGTAAGTTGATGAACAATATTGTGTTAGTTTCATGTGTAAAGTATCTTGATTCAGTTACACGTGTACATATATCGATTCTTTCTCGGATCCTTTTCCTGCATAGGTTATTGAAGAATGTTGAATAGAGTTCCCTGTGCCTATACAGTAAGTCCTTGTTGTTTATCTATGGATATTTTATATATAATAGGATCTACATGTCAATCGCAAGCTGCGTATTCATCTCTCCTCCCACTTTTTCCCTTTGGTAACCGTAACTTTCATTTCCCTTTTGTTTGTTTGTTTTAATAATTTTTATTTCTTTATTTTGGGCTACACTGGATCTTCATTGCTATGCGTGGGCTTTCTCTAATTGCAGGCAGTGGGGACTGCTTTTGGTTGCAGTGTGTGGGCTTCTCTTTTTGTGGAGCATCAGCTCAAGACCATGGGCTCAGTAGTTGTGGTACACAGGCTTAGTTGCCCCATGGCGCGTGGAAATTTCCTGGACCAGAGATCGAACCCATGTTCCCCTGCATTGGCAGGTGTATTCTTCACCACTGGACCACCAGGAAAGTCCCATATGTCTGTTTTCTATGCCTGTGAGTCTGTTTCTGTTTTGTATATAAGTTGTTTTGTATCATTTTTTTTTTAGATTCCACATATAAAGCATATCATATGATATTTGGGTTTCCTCTGTCTGACTTCACTTAGTATGATAATCTCTTGGCACATTCATATTGCATTATTCAATTCTTTTTATGGCTGAGTAATAGTCCATTGAATATATGTGCCATATATCTTTATCCTTTCATCTGTCGATGGACACTTAAGATGCTTCCATGTCTTGGCTATTGGAAACAGCATTTACAATAGCTAAGAAAGCTCTGCTGTCACGGGCTTGTGTTAGAGTGGACTACCCAGGTAATGCGCCCTTTCCAAGTCAGCTGTGCCATACGGCATAACACAGTCATGAGAGTGACAGCTTCTCATACTCACAGGTCCAGGGACTAGGGGATGTGGAATATCGGGGGCGGGGGGGGGGGGGGGGCGCGGCGTTTTTAGAATTTTGTCTATTTCACTCACATACACAACTCTGCATCCTCTCACTCCTTGGTCTGTGAATGACAAAAGAAAGTCTCAGCGAGGGGGAGTGACTCACTCTAGCAGATACTGTGGGTGCCTCACCCAGGTCCCTGAGGTCTGATCTTTTCACTGTCTATTGGGCAGCTTCCAACTGCCAGGATCCACATCTCTGAGACCTTTCTCCAAAGCCAAGAAAGACCTGAATTTGAGGAAACATCACTCCCTCGGAAGCAGCCCAAAACCAGTTACTGAGTAACTGGTGGATAAACGCCCCAGCTCCCTGAGTCCTCAGCTGAGATGTCCCCCGGGCAAGCATTTTATACCCGGGCAGAGTAATCCAGAGTCACCAGCAGCGTTAGCCCACAGACAGGCAACATCACCCAACCTCCCAAACTTGTGAGAATACAGATTCATGGCCCCACCCCAGATGGCTGAATGATTCATGCCTGAAGCAGAAGCCTATGTTGTAAGCAGCCCTCCAGGTGATTTGATGTACACTACAATGTGACAAGCACTGCTCTGCTTGGAATTAAAAGGATCCATTGATGGATGACAGCAGAGTCATCCCCTGTGTGGCTTTAGTCAACATGGCTGCCTCTCATGTCTCTCCTCACATGCCAGCTATGTGAGTATGGGCAAGCCACTCGTGTGCCCAGGGCCCTGGTTTCCTCATCAACCCTTACAGCTCACAGGATTGTCTGAGGAATCAACAGGACAGTCTGTGTGAAGAGCCTAGAATAGTGAAGTGCTCATTTAGCGGGGCCCTCAGTGAGTCTCCTCACTTGCCTTTGGAACTATGTGGGTTAATAGGATGCATAAGCATGATAGAACCATAAACACTGGCCCACTGGCTTGCAGGTAACAGTTACACATTGACAAGGACCTTGATAGATACTGCCTGTGGAAGGCTGAATAATACCCACCCCATATGTTCAAAATCACTGCAGATGGTGATTGTAGACATGAAATTAAAAGACACTTACTCCTTGGAAGGAAAGAAGTTATGACCAACCTAGACAGCATAATGAAAAGCAGAGACATTACTTTGTCAAAAAAAAGTCCATCTAGTCAAGGCTATGGTTTTTCCAGTGGTCATGTATGGATGTGAGAGTTGGAGTATAAAGAAAGCTGAGTGCCAAAGAGTTGATGCTTTTGAACTTGGTGTTGGAGAAGACTCTTCAGAGTCCCTTGTACTGCAAGGAGATCCAACCAGTCCATCCTAAAGGAAATCAGTCCTGAATATTCATTGGAAGGACTGATGCTGAAGCTGAAACTCTAATACTTTGGCCACCTGATGTGAAGAGCTGACTCATTGGAAAAGACCCTGATGCTGGGAAAGATTGAGGGCAGGAGGAGAAGGGGACGACAGAGGATGAGATGGTTGGATGGCATCACTGACTCAATGGACATGGGTTTGGGTGGACTCCGGGAGCTGGTGATGGACAGGGAGGCCTGGTGTGCTGTGGTTCATGGGGTCGCAAAGAGTTGGACACGACTGAGCGACTGAACTGAACTGAACCATATGTCCATGTCCTAATCCTTGGAAGCTATGAATGTTACCTTATATGGCAAAAGTAACTTTGCAGATGCAATTAAATTAAAGGTTTTGAGCTGGTAAATTATCCTGGTAGGCAAGGAGGGCATGGAAACCCACTCCAGTATTCTTGCCTGGAGAATCCCCTGGACAGAGGAGCCTGGTGGGCTACAGTCCATGGGGTCTCACAGAGTCGGACATGACTGAAGCAACTTAGCATGCACATGTCCTGGTGGGGTCAGTGTAATCACAAGGGTTCTTCTAAAAGGGAGGCAAGAAGGTGGGAGAGACTCACTGTCCTGAATCGGGTAACCTGAATGACCATCAGATTGGTTGCTGGGACCACCAGGGAGCTTTGCCCACTGGCTCCACAGACGAAATGTTCACAGAGTATGGACACACACCATCACCTGGACCCATCCCCCAGAAAAGCAGAAAGAGCTGGAAAGAGTGCACTTGTGACAACTGCCACTGCCGGCTAGGCTGAGAGGGCTGCCTGCTCTGTCTACAGTGTCGGCCTGGTCGGCATAGAGGGAGTGGGGCAGGAGATGGGAAAACCTGCCAAGCAAAGGGTGTCATCAGCCTGAGACCAGTGGGAATTGGAGGAGGAAATGGAAACAAGCCAAAAAAAATTGAGGAGGTGGAGGAATAAGAAAAGGAAAATCAGAAAAGGACAGATTGAGAACAGTCAGTGATAATGAGTAAGATGTGGGAGCAGCAAGGCTGACAACTGCCGCGTGGTCCGAGCCAAGGACACAGTGGGCGTGGGGAGCCAGGGGCTTCTGTCAAAGTTTCTGGGTTGTGCCAGGGCACTCGGCCCCCACCTCTGATGCCCCTTTCTCCATGCAAGGACGTGCTTCCTCCCTTCCCCCACCATGAGCAGCCGGAAGCTTCTGGATGCCTTGACCTGGAAGAGAGATGAACCTCTCCAGAAGAAAATTGAAATTCATGCTGGCTTTAGAACTTCACCCTAGAACTCAATCTCTGCTGCTTGGGATAAAGAGCTTAAACAAATGAGGCAACTAAGAGAAACACCACCGGATGGTCATTCGGGTTACCTGATTCAGGACAGTGGGTCTCTCCCACTTTCTTGCCTCCCTTTTAGAAGAACCCTTGTGATTACACAAAAGGGGAGCAAGGTCGATATACGTGTGGGTACATACACGTATACCCAGCCCTACGGCATCTCCATGGACACGGAGCAGAAGTGGGAGGGTGCCATCCAGCAGGCTGGTGTTCTTGGGCCACACAAACACGCCCACACACACACACACACACACACACACACACACTAAAATGCACTAATACACAAAGCCTTCGGAAGACCCCGGGCATGAGGAGCAATGATGTAGGAGTCACCAGCACCCGGGTCCACCCAGGGCCACTCCGGCTGCTGTGGAAATGTAGACACTGTCTGTGGAGCCACTTAGCCAGAGCAAGCCTGTGCGCTGCACTCCGAGGGCGTTAACTTACTGCCTCTTCACAACCCATCTTCTAGGAAGGCATCATTCTGCAGGAGAGGAAAGCCACTCAAGGCCAGTCAAGTCATGCCTCTGCAAGCTCTGCAGCTCTCTCAACTGGATTTGAATCCAAGTCTATTTGACTTCAAACCCACACTGTTAGCTGAATCCCTGGCTCTCACCTCTCAGCTGTGTGGACTTTGCTGGGGCAGACAAAGTGCCACCCAGCTGGGCGCTTCGCCACTTGCCCTTCTTACTAGGCTGTGGCACTTAACTTCTCCAAGGAGTGGGCCAGGTTTCCCTGGGCCAGTGGAGAGGTGAGAATGCAGCAGGCACCAGGAAGAGGTGGAGAGAGGCATCTCCAAGGACTGGCCCAGAGGACAGACCTAGGGCAGGCGAGGAGACCCTGTGCATAGCTGCTGCGAAGAGGAAAAGGAGCCTGGCTTTTTAAGACAGCCAATCTGCTCTCACCACCCACACAAGAATCCTTAAGAGAGTGGAAACCAAACGCAGAGAGAGGATTAATGGTACCTCAACAGCCGCACGCCTACATATTTTTTCCTGGCCCTTTGCTGTGGCACAAAGACATACACACTGAAAGGTCGATTAGCAAATTGGCTCCTAAATGGCATTTTCCTTGATAAGTTTAAATCACAAAACCACTGTTTTCAAATGCCAGCGTGGCAGGCAAACACAGGGAACTGCGAGGGGTAATGGGTGTGCTATTCAGTGGTGAAAAATAATGCAGTGTTTTATAATTGCTTCAGAATCAGTCGTTCAACTGTACAAAGAAAAAAATTAACTGAGATAAAATTCCCTTTCGGGGAGGTAATTATGATTATTCTAAAGCCATCATTATTCATTTTACATATTGGGAAATTGCTCCCCAAATATGACCTGTTTGGAGATAAAGAGAGATTTCAATGTAATTCTCTTAAAGGATTTTAATGCTTTATCTCCAATTCAATGGCATTTTAAGAAATCAAAAGAAATGTAACAGTTTTTAGAATTCGAATGAAGGTTTTTGATTGCCATGTTTTTAAAAAAAGGACATTATGTAGGTGGACTAATTCACTAATATTTTAGCCTGGTGTGTGCTGTGCTTTTATTTGTGACTCGTAAAGCTAAAAGGGTATTTTTCAACTCATGACTAGACAAAGAATGGACAAAGCCTGGAGAGAAGTCTGGTTTGGGGCAGATCTGACTCAGAGTACCTACCTCCTAATTTGCTTCTGCCTTTAACACGGAGAAAAAATTGAAAAGAAGGAACGAAATGTAAAGCAGATACCGTTATGGAAGGGGAAACTGAGGGTAAATTGAATGTGGAAAAGAGACAAATACCAAGCAGCTGTTACTGAAATCCTCTTCCCAACCCTCCAAGGAGTGAATCGTCTTCAGTTTGCAGATTGGGAACCTGAGGGTCAGCTCATAAAGGCCCAAGGTGAGGTTTGATCTCAGGTCTGTCTGCTCTTTATATTCATTCATTCATTCAGCAAACATCAGTGAAGGGCTTAGGACACAGAGGAGAACAGGAGAAGAGTCCAGCTAGTCTTCAGAGCATCTCCTATTCCTTTATCGTGAGTCTTCATTTCAAGCCTGTCAGTTTACATCCCGGGTCTCTTCAGGGCTTTGTAGACATGATCAGAGACCCTTTGGTGAAGATGCACCAGGAAACTGGATTGAAGCAGGGGTCTCCATCTTGAATAAAAGAAGTGAGAGAGAGATTGATTTGACCAATCATGACAAAAACAAGAAAAATTTAAGCCTGGATAAAGGCAAGCTTTATCTTAAATCATGTGTTTTCAAATACTCTCTGATAAACCTCCTCAGGTTCCCACAAGGGAGCATGGGCCAGTAGTATTCCTATCTGTCTATCAAGCATGAGGAAGCAGGTTCAAAGGAGTGAGGTTACTTATCCCAAAGAAAACAGCAGGTTGCCTAGTCACTGTGTCATGTTTCTACATGGATGTTGACAGTGGTGGGTAGGACAGGAAATTGCCAAAGAGTCATGGTGGGCTCCAGTCAACAAGTTCTAGTTCTCATCATCTATGAGTCTTAGAACCATGGCTGAGGTGCCCCAGCAGCCCCAGTCTCAATGACCTCTTCTGCAAAATTTTGATAGTGCTGACCCTATCTACCTCTGTGTCATGAATCCACTGGGGAGATACTTGGTGACATGGACAGAGCATCTACAAATGTAGAGTTGCACTTAGTATGATAATCTCTAAGTCCATCCATTGTCACTGCAAATGGCATTGTTTTGTTCTTTTTTATGACTGAGTAATATTCCATCGTATATATGTACAACATCTTTATCCATTCCTTTGTCCATGGGTTGATGTACATTTAGGTTGCATCCATGTCTTGGTTATTGTAAATAATGCTGCAGTGAATGTTAGACTGCATGTATCTTTTCAAATTAGCATTTTCTCTGGATATATGCCCAGGAGTGGGATTGCTGGATCATATGGCAGCTCTATTTTTAGCTTGTTAAGGGACCTCCATACTGTTCTTCATAGTGGCTACACCAATTTACGTCCTACCTGCAGTGTAGGAGGTTTTCCTTTTCTCCATACCCTCTCCAGCATTTGTTGCTTGCAGACTTTTTGATAATGACTATTCTGACTGGTGTGAGGTGATACGTCATTGTAGTTTTGATTTGCATTTCTCTAATAATGAGTGGTGTTGACCATCTTTTCATGTGCTTTTTGGCCATCTGTATGTCTTCTTTGGAGAAACATCTAGATCTTCTCCCCATTTTTGGATCGGGTTGTTTGTTTTTTTGATATTGAGCTGCATGAGTTATTTGTGTATTTTGAAGATTAATCTCTTGCTGGTTGCATCATTTGCAAATATTTTCTCTGATTTCTACAATTAGGATCCCTGATCATTTTTAAAAGAAAGAAATGGTCATAAGGAACCAGCATATATTAAGGCACAACAGTCCCCCCACCCTTTCCCCTGCCACTTCCACCTTCATTGCTTTCCTGGATGAAGCTTCTAGATGGGAGAGCAGGGTCATGTTCCACACCATCTCTGGATTTCAGGAAGAGCTGAAGCAGAGGGTTAGCCATTCCCAGGAAAGGAGAGAAGGAGAGCCCTGAAAGTGTGCTGTATGGGCTTGGGAAAGGAGCAGATATGGTTGCCCTGAAGTTGCTCCTTTTTTTTTTTTTTTTTTCTTTTTTATTTAATTTATTTATTTTTTTTTCTTCGCGCCCCAGCCCGACCGACCCAGCCCTTAGAGCCAATCCTTATCCTGAAGTTACGGATCCGGCTTGCCGACTTCCCTTACCTACATTGTTCCAACATGCCAGAGGCTGTTCACCTTGGAGACCTGCTGCGGATATGGGTACGGCCCGGCGCGAGATTTACACCCTCTCCCCCGGATTTTCAAGGGCCAGCGAGAGCTCACCGGACGCCGCCGGAACCGCGACGCTTTCCAAGGCACGGGCTGAAGTTGCTCCTTGACCTTGATTTCAGTGTGGCACAAGAGCTGGTTCCTTCCCCACGAGGCAGCTTCTGGGCCAAGAAATATGCAGGGGTTGCATAATTGCTACATCTGCTTCTCTTTCTGGGATTTAAATGGGCCTTGATTGCAGTTTGGAACTCACCCTATTAACAGGTGTCTGCCCCAGCTGAACAGCTGAATCAACCTTGAACTTTGTGTGTGCAAAACAGATGATGGCCTTTTTCCACAGCAAAACTCATTTCCTTGTGGACAGCAACATTGAGCAATGCGTGCTGGGTGTCAACACAACTGAGGATCACCCTGCTGGCTGAAAACAATCACACCCAGAGAATGGTGATCAATGAGTCAAGGTCAACTTGAAGGAAGAAAGAATGTCAGAATCAATATTTTTATCCTCAGGATGGATGAAAATTGAGAGACTGTTGGGGTAGCTAATATGTTACATAGAAGAATCAAAACTCAGAACGATATGTATAAAATGACCTAATATTTTTTATACAAACAATAATTTTAAAGAACCTCAGGATCAAAATGATATGAGTTCCAATGGATAAGATATTCATTTAATAAACAGTTGAGTATCTGATACATTCTGTGCATGGAGGTTAAGTGGTGATCAAGATAAGCAAGGTTCCTGGCCACCTGGAGCATCCAGTCTACAGGGTGAAACTGACAATAAGAAATGAACATAGTCATGACAAGACAACTCTAAAGGAGACCAAAAAGTTGCATCTAGTGAAGGAGAAAGAAGACCAGAAATGTCTGGCTTCAGGGATTCTGAGATAAGAGCATGTTTCTAGAAGAATGGAGGCATCCACTGCAAGAGTCCCATGTGGCCACATGGCAAGGATGATGGGCACACAGAGCTTCTCAGAGCAGGCTTCAGACAGGGAGAAGTGACAAAGCACAGACAGGAGGGATGATTCTCCCAAGACATTTTGCTAAGAAGGGGAGCAAGGAAGTAATGCCATGGTAGAACACATGTGTGAACCAGTGGGAATGATCTGGGTCAAAGGGAGATACCGATGATGCAGGAGAAATGGAAGACCTATTGTTGGAGTAGAGTTCTGGGAAGGAGGAGATGGGACATGAATTTGAAAACTTGATGTTCAAAAGATGTTCAGAATGAGGTGGCCACAAGTTCAAATTCTCACAGGGCTCCTCAAAAAGTTTTTCATTGATTAATCAGCACATTTAATTTACTCCCACTGTAGTCATAGCCCAGCAGAGGAGAAAAATATATTCACATCGTCTGAAGTAAATGGCCACGGTGGTAGGTCCTAGGAAGGGGAGGTGAATAGACCATGAGACTGTCAGCTGGGGCATTTGACCGGATGGGGAGATTGGAAGGCTTCCTTGAGGAAGTGATACTCAGGGTTTGAGGCGAATGATGAGTGGGCTGTAGTCAAGCAAAGAGGCAGCAGGAACTGCCTGTGCAAAGACTGTACATATAGTGGGGGAGATCCTGTGAGTGCAGCCAGGCTGGAGCACGGGGAATGGGGCTGCAGAGGCCACGGCAAGGAACTCTTTAAAAAATAGATTCCATAGGATACCACTTCACTCCTATAGGACAGTTATAATGTTTTAGAATTAAATTAAAAAATCTTTTTTAATGGAAAATAAATATTGGCAAGGAGGCAGAGAAATGGGAACCCTCAAATGCTGTTGTTGGGAATGCCAAATGATAACGGCCACTATGGAAGACACTGTCACAGTTCCTCAGAAGTTAAGCATAGAATTCCCACATGACCCAGCAACTTCATCAGTCTATATACCCAAAAGAATTTAAAGCAAGGTCTAGAACAGGTTCCTGTACACTGATGTGGATAGCAAGGTGATTCGCCATAGCCAAAAGGTGGAAGCAACTGCAGTGATGGATGGATGAATATGATTAACAAATTATGGTCCATCCAGATGATGGATATTTTTGGATATTCCATTCCTGCAATGGACATCCTATTCATCCAATGAAAGATTAATCAGCTATTTAAAAAAGGAATGAAGTACTGGTACGTGCTATAGCCTCATGCTTAGTGAAAGAAGCCAAGATACAAAAACCACCTATTGTATGATTCCATTTATAATGAAGTGCCTGGAATAGATAGATCCATAGAGACAGAAAGTAGGCAAATGGTTACCTAGGGGGATGAGGAGTGATTGCATAATGAGTGCACTTTTCCTTTGGGCTAGAGAAGGTGTTTTAGTACTAGAGAGTGATGATATTTACAATATGTTGTCAATGTACTAAATGCCATCGAGTTCTCCACTTTAAAACGGTTAATTTGACGTCATGTGTATTTTACTTCAATAAAAACAAACAAATAATACCTATTACTTAGAACGTTTTCCACTCAAGAGAAGAGAGTTCCAAGCAGCTAGACACTTTCATCTTACTCAGTGCCCACTCCTCAGAGAAGAACTTTGCAAAATTTGAGAATGTCACCCATAAGACAACCAGGATGCTGAGAGATTTTTTCAAACTTTCATAATGAAAAATGGTTGAAGGAGCTGGACTCAGCTTGGAATGAAAGGAGCCCCCCTCAGGGACAGCTGATGGAGGTTGAGAGGCACACAGTAACTTGGAATGAAAAACACTGTAACAGTTACATTTGTTGAGAAGTAATAGTAGTGAGTTCCCTGTCCTGAGATGTATTCAGTTGTACCTGAATGGTTGACAGCCACGGACAGGACATAAGGGATTCCTGAACCTGGAGGTCTAGGCTGATTGACTTATAATGTTCCTTTTTACTCAGAGATTCTATGACACATTTATAAGAATCAGTCAGGAGGAGAGAGGAAAATTCTAGCCCAAAGCAGTATTATATTTTCCAAGAGGCTACTCCAAATGGTGTTGCCAGGCGAGTGGGAAATGTAGGATGATTAAGAGAAATCATTGGCAGCTAATGAAAGTGATGGGCTTGTTAAATAACTTTGAGCTGTGTACATTGTTGCATTTTTAATTTTGTCTGCGAAGGCAAGGACATGCCATTAGATTAGCTATACTCTGGCGTTCACTGATGCCCTCCTGTGAACTCAGCAGGGCATTCATATATGAAGGGAACTCAGCTACAGTGCAAAGGCAGAGTGTCCCATGAAAGACCGAAGCATCAGGGGTGGACATAACCCAGGTTTCTGGATTGAAAGGCTCAGTACAAACCAAAGGAAAACCACTGGCCCTTCCCTGTGCTTCGCAAAGAGATAGGAGGAAGTGACCTGTGTTTTAAAGGCAGGGTTGGCTTTCAGCCAGCTTTGAAATCCAAGGCCCCCTGGCAGGCTGCTATTTTGCGTCTTACCTGCATTCTCCTCGCTTGTAGCTGCAATTCCATATGAGGCACATGGCAGGAATAGCCATTTCCCCTGATCTCTAAGTCACAGCTGAACTGGAGACTGATTCTGAAAGAAGTCCCCACAATGAAGCCTTGCTGGGGTCTTGCACTTGTTCCTTGTAGCCCAGACCAGAAATCTGATAATCCAAGCACATTTTCTATGGACGGTAACAATGTAGAGGGGACAGATTTGCCATATACTCAGTGTGCGCCTATGACACATGACCTAATATGTCTTCAGACCCCATTTCTTCACCAAAGGAAACGTGAGGAAAGGTCAGGAGGCCATAGAGAACCAGGAAAGTGTGAGAGGGCATCTCAGGCCCTCAGGAAGAGGACCTCAGGAGAGGACCAAGGGTGCAGAGAGCTGGGACCCCCTCCCTGTGTCACTTGCACGTGACCAGAAGACCCACTCAAAGAGTCACAGAGGCTCTGTTTTCTCCTACCCCGAGGGTGATTAGCCCCTTAAACATCTGGCGGGCAAAAATCATATCTTTTCTTCCATCCCCAAGTTGAACCTGGGAAGGTGGAGGAGGAGGAGGCAAAGTGGAACATCTTGGTGGTGCTTTAATCTTTATCTCAGCCTTTCCAAGACCCGGCAGCTCTTCCTTGTGAGTCTTCCTTGAGAGCTGCCAAAGGTCCCCCAGCCCCACCTCTGTTGCCCCCAGGGTTAACCCTGAGGGCCCCTGCCTTTAGGGTGCTATGCTTTTCGTTCCCGTCTGACTTGCCATCTGCCCTTCTTCCTTTCAGCCTGCTGACTCTCAGCATGGCTGATCACGTGTAGGCACTGAGAAGACCATTTAGAGTCACACTCAAGGTTTTGAGTGATCTTTAATCTTTGGGGGCATTTGTAGTCTTAAGGGATGTGCATTTAAGTTCATTTTTTTTTCCTAATTAAATGATGAACTGTCCAACTACATAGGAACATTATTTTTTGTTAATTTCCTGTTGCTTCTTGCTACATTGGGTTACATTCTATATTTTCTTACTATTCAAGGTCACCTGACCCCCATCCCTCACCAAATAGTAAACAAATGTCCAAATAAAACAGTGTGATAGGAGACTGGAAATTAATCACCTCCCTCTACCCTCTGGTACAGATGCAGAGCCAAATGAGGGCTCCCCTACCTGCCTAAAAACAACAAGGAAGACATTGGGACCAACACTTCCAACCCTTTTGGCACCAAAAAATCTTGGAATGCCTTCTTCCTAAAGCTGCTTCCTGGGACCCCTCAGCCTCTCTGGGGAAAAGGTAGAGATAGCAAAGATGACATCTACAACAGTGTCAAATAGCTACCATTTATTGAGCCTCCAGTGCTAAGTGTCTTACTAATATTCCCTCCTTTAATCCCTACAACAACTATATGAGGTAGGGACCATGATAATACCCATTTTATCAATATACATGGGGTATGTCTGGAAGTAAGTTCTTAGGAGCCCAGAAGGTGTAGAACTAAATACCCACTGGAAACAGGTAAAGAAACAGCTTTACTTGAATATATATCTATCTATAAGTAATATATAACATACATGTGGCAACAATTAAATTGAATAGTAGGGCTTGATGAAAAACAGTATTGCATGGCCTTGCTCCAGGTTGTTGTTCAGTTGCTCAGTCATGTCCGGCTCTTTGCAACCTCACAGACTGCAGCACACCAGCCTGCCCTGTCCTTCACTGTTTCCCAGAGTTTGCCCAGATTCATGTCTGTTGAGTCGATGATGCCATCCAACCATCTCGTCCTCTGTCACCTTGCTTTCATCATCTCTCATCATCTTGCTCCAAGAGACAATCTCTATTAATTCTTTCTTGTTTGAGTTGCTAGAGAGATGCTTCTACAATCTAGACACAGGGAGGTGAGACAGCTTGGATATTGGTGTGGGCACTTGGGGCTGTCACCATGAGGGGGAGGGGACACTATTGGCATTGAGAGGGTCCAGGATGGGCCTTGGACAATGAAGACATGTCCCCATTTCTTGGTTGATTTGCTAATGTCCTCTGGACATTTCTGTAGATTAAAAATGTGCTTCTAATTATCAGTAACTAAGAAATAAGTCCATGTGACATATAAACACAAGATATTTGGGGGTGGTTTTAAGAAACATAGATTTTTTTCAGGACTACAATTGCCATGTCAATTGAGGGGAAAATGTGCTTTGTCTCGTTTAAAACCTTACCAAGTTGTTCACCATTTTGGAACATCAGGGCACTGATGGCAGGACCGCCCTTGGTATTTGAAGGACCAACACACTACATCTCAGTAGGGTTAGCGTCTTAGTTGTCCCAGTCATGGCGATTCTGCAGCTCAGTTGCCCATCAGATGACTTCGTTGCATCTTCCAGTGCCTGAATATTTACACATTGAGAAAATACAATTCATTTTAAATTACTTCTTTATATTGCAGTTGAGGTGTTATATTGATATTTTGTTTCATTTGGATTTCATTCATGGAGTGCCAAAGGGACAGTATAAATGTTTGTTTCTAAGTGACATCAGATCTGATGGGCTTGGAAACAAGTGGCTCTGATCTTGATAATATGTTTAATTCTCTCTTTCTTGATTTATCAACTTTTGACAATATCTGCTGATTCCTTGACATGAATGATGAGCCTCTACGTTACTTACGTCATCCGCCCTCACAAATCTCTATTTGTTTTTTCATCAAAGTTTGACTGTGTCTTCTGATTCCTGCTTGAGCAGCTGAGGACATCAGCAGTGCTGCTTTTTCATTCATATTCTCCCATGTCCCCCTGTGTATCAGCTGTTTTCATTGGCATAGTCAAACATTGTCAAAGTTTACTAATATTTTCATTTAGTTCTGCAAACAGAACTCAAGTCTTTTTTCTTTTTTTTGCTCTGTCATAAGGTGACTATAAAAATCGAAAACCAATTCATGGGCTTCCCATTAGTTTGAGAAATCAGTCGGCATGCAGGATCCCAGTTCCCCCATCAGGGATTGAACCCGTGCCCCCTGCAGTGGAAGCATGGGGTCCTAACCACTGGACTGCCAGGGAAGTCCCAAAAAAGCAGTCATCTTTCTGAGTGACAGGATAAAAGGTTATACAGGCTAGAGATTATGCCTGATGTGCTGAGAAAGTAACTAGAGAAGCAAGAAGCTGAGAGGAGATTTTAAGAATCAAACATAAAGCAGGATTCTTGCCTACTAAGACTTTTGCTAGAGAGATAAGCCTCGTGAGTAATTATGGAACAGTAAGCAATGATATGCACACATGTGGTTAAATGCCCCCCAAAAGATCAGGGCTGACAAAATGTGTCCTTATAGTTTATAATTAGTTGTACTCCTAGATGAGGCAATGAAGGTCAGTAAGATCTCAAATTGTATAAAATCCATTGGAAATACTATTTCATTAATGGTCTAAAATTAAAATTATTAGGAGAGTATCTCTACTGTGAAATAAGGTACAACTACATACTCCTCCCCACCCCACCCCCATTATGAAAGTAATCTTGCTCTTTGTAGAAATCTGGGAAAACACAAAAGAGTATTAAAAAAAAAAAACCTAAAAACTCTATTAATCCTTAGAGATAAACCCTGTCAATATTTTGGTGTACATTCAGTTCAGTTCAGTTCAGTCACTCAGTCGTGTCTGACTCTTTGCGACCCCATGAACCACCCACGCCAGGCCTCCCTGTCCATCACCAACTCCCAGAGTTCACCCAAACTCATGTCCATTGAGTCAGTGATGCCATCCAACCATCCCATCCTCTATTGTTCCCTTCTCCTCCTGCCCTCAATCTTTGCCAGCATCAGGGTCTTTTCAAATGAGTCAGTTCTTCGCATCAGGTGGCCAAAGTATTGGAGTTTCAGCTTCAGCATCAGTCCTTCCAATGAATATTCAGGACTAATATATTGATATATTAGTAAGGGTAAGGCCACTGCTAAAACTAATAAGCCCCCCAACACAATGGTCAGCAGTTTCTTTCTGGTTCACATCAAAGTCAGTTCCAGGCTGTCAGTGTGTTGGGTAGGAGTTAGCCTCTGCTCCACAGAGTCATTCAGTCACCCAGGCTGGCAGGGGCAATTCCATCTTCAACATGTGGTTTCATAAGGCATGCTGGGTGTCAATGTCACATTCCAGCTGAGAGGAGGGGAAAGCACCAAGAAGCACATGATGTGCTGGAGAATGTGTCCGGGATGCCTGGAAGTGGTGGACGTCACTTCTGACCTCATTGGCTAGAACTCAACATGTAGTCCCACCTAACTGCTAAGAAGTCTGGGAAATGTGGTTCAGCTGTGTGGCCAGGTAGCCGAGAGATGTTTGGTGAATAATAGTCTCTACCATAGTGTATTTTCTCTCAGCCTTTCTTTCCCAGTACATATATATGTGTATGACTAGGATTATATTGTACGTTTAGCTTTTTATTCTGCTTTAAAAATAACAACAACAAAAAAAGTCTCTGAGCACTTTCCCACCTAATTCTTTGCAAACATGGCTGTGTGTTATCCAGTCATATAGAGCAGGGTTTCTCAACCTCAGCACTAATTTTTTGGAAATCTGTATTGGAGTACAGTTGATTTACAATGTTGTGTTAATTTCAGGTGTATAGCACAGTGATTCAGTTATATACACATCCACTCTTTTTTAGATTCTTTTCCCATATAGGTCATTACAGATTATTGAGTAGTGTTCCCTGTGTTACACAGTAGGTTCTTATTAGTTATCTATTTTGTACACGGTATTGTGTATATGTCACTATGTTTTGACATTTGGGGCTGGATCTTTCTTTCACGTGGTGAGGCCTGTCCTGAGCACTGTAGGATGTTAGCAGCCTCCCTGGCCTCCATCCACTAGATACCAGTAGCACTCCCTCCCCAGCTACGGCAAACTAAAACTGTCTGCACATGTTGCCAGATGTCTCGGGGGACAAAGTCATCCACAGCTGAGAACCACGGTGCTAGATCAACAGTAATTTATGCAACCATGCCCCTTTTATCAAACAGTTGTTGCTTCCTTTATTATTTTTATTGTTTGATGTGCTGTTACATCTTGCTCTGTGCTAACTATCTTTTTGCATTAATTTTGATTGAAACAGTCATGAGTTACTTAGGAGAGAGAGTCCCAGCAGCAGATTATTAGGCCAGAGGCTATGAATAGTTTTAACTCTCTTGATACATCCTGCCAAATATCTTTCCAGAAAGGATCTACCAGTTTACTCTTCCACTGGCAACACAGTCTTGCTTTATTTTTAAAGGTTTTGGTTATATGAGAAAAATGGTTTATTATTTTAAAAGAGCATTTCTTAGACTAATAGTCAAATGTGCATATTAGCTATCTTGTACACCCTGTCAGTAGCAGCCTTGCTAATTTCCCAGCTGCTGTTTTGTTTTTCTTAAGGGTTTTAGGGACAATTGCTTGTTGAAATCAGTCCATGACATTTCCAAAGTGAGTAAAAGTTTCTATTAAAATGTGGTTTTCCTTTGACATTGTGTACACAATGGCTATAACTTGGTTTTTAATCACAGCATCCCATTGTGACTGGCTCCAATATTTGGACAGCTGTTATTTCTTTTCTTTGGTTAAAATAAAAATCTAAGACTTCTAGGGAATGACAGAAAGTGAACCAAAGGGTTTACTTTCATCTCAGTGCACACAGCCTTAGAGTTCTTGCTTCCAGAGTGGCTGAATGAGGTCATATCTTGCCAAAATACTATTTCAGACTGTGTGCCCAAGTCCCGTTCTGTTGTGTTCCTTGTCTCCTAGGAGCCTCCCAAGATGTAGGAACCAACCAAGCCAAATGCTCTTCCCTAAATCAGGTCTTAAACCAACTGCTTGTTGCCCTTATCCCTTCGCAGGGGATCCCAGTTATTGTCAACTGCAGTTGGATTCCTACATGCATGAGCTTTCAGGACTGGTTGAAATGGATTACTTTCCTGTAACAGGACAAAAAGTTAAACCTATGAGCTCCCTGCCATTTTATTACTGCATGAAGATTGGTTAGGCATGACTGTTCCCATGGGACTGTGAAAATGAGCCAGTGATCTGCCTAGCACAAATCTCTGTCCTTTTGGGCAAAATATTATTAGGCTTTCTAGAGCTTTGCCCTGATAAAAATCTTTCCTAATCCAATAAATTCAATAGATGAAATGTTTGTTTCCTCCACTCTTTCTCAGTCCTAAAGCCTCTTTCTTCAGGCTTAAATGTCCCTTAAGTGGACTATCTACTGTTACTGTTTATGTAACCCTCTGTTCAAGTAACACGATGTATTTTCAAAACAATGAAAAAACACAACATAAACTATCAGGGGGGATGGTTAGGCTCAGAAATGTCTCACAAAGCATTAGCCAGGGGAAACCTGCGGGGATCTCAGAGCTTTGCTAATACCTTTGGAGACAGGAGAATTCTTCTGTAAGGAGACAGAAGGAATTTAAGATCTGGACACTGTTAAACCATTAATTCCCTTACAAGCTCAAGCAGGAGGCCTGAGCACCAGGAGAGGCCATGTCTGGGGAGGGTGGGCAAAGCCTTCTGGAGCTTTCCAGGGTGGGCTTCCAGGGATCGGGCGGTTTATGGACACCCCCAAATCGGTCACCACTCAGATGGGAGAGTGCCGTCTGTGCCCTTCTAGGTCATTTGTTATCCACAAGTCAGTGTGGCAACCTTGGCCGCACATTGGAACCAGCTGGGGAGATTTTGAGGCATGGAGGCCTCGGTCCCATCCGCTGAGGCCCAGAAGAAATCGAGTTTCAAAAGCTCGCCAGGTGATTCTACTGTGCAATCAGGGTGGAGACCCACGGGACGAACTAGCTCCCGCCGCCCCGACGTGAGCCAAAGGTTCCAGAACTCTGGGCTGGGGCGAGGCCGCCAAACACCGGGGCGCTCCTGAGCAGCCTCTCGGGCCTCAGTTTCTTTATCTGCACAATGGGTGACGGCTAGGACTGCCAAGGCCCCTCCGGCTGGAAGAGTTCTCTTCTGGGACGCGGATCTGCGCCTCCGAGATCCTCTAAGCCCGCTCCCCTCGGCCCCCATCCCCCGCCCCCGCTGGCTTTTCCGGTTTCCTCGCCCCTCGGAGCTCGCCCGGGGGGTCCCAGAGGACGCTGCGCGCTTCGCCGCCACCCCGGCGCGCGCGCTGCCCGGCTGGGGCCCCGGCTGCGGGCGTACAAAGCCCCCGGCGCTGACGTCAGGGCCCCCTCTCGGCGCGGCCGGCCCCCAGTGCAGGCGGAGCCGCGCCGCGCTCCCACCCCGGCCGGGAGTGATCACCAGCCGCCAGCCCCGCAGCCCAACGCCGCCCGCCCGCCCGCGCACGTGCCCGCCGGACCTGCAAACTTGTGCCGCCGGCTGTGTCCGTCCCCCGGGAGCCCGAGCGCCCGCAGCCCGCGCCTCCCGCCCGTCTCCAGCCATGGGTAAGCCGCCGCGCTGGCCCCTCGCCCCGGCCACAGCCTCGCGCCCCCGCCCCCGCTCAGGTGGGGCCTCCTGGGGGCACCTCCCCGACCCGAACCGGTTTGGGGGAGGCTGCAGGTGGGAGGGGCGCGGCGCAGGTGTCCCGAACGCCCAGGTGCGCGTCCCCGCCCCATCCCGGGGGCGTCCCCACTCCGCTGCGGCCCCCCCACTCCCGGCGTGCGACTCGCCGGAGGGGACGGGCGGGACCCCCCGGAGGGGAGCCGAGGGGGCGGACGGAGCGTCCCGGTCTGCGGGCTCCTGCTGTAATTTTCAGGGGGTGGGAGACAGTAGCTTCTGGTCCTTTCCCCGGGACGCTCTCCAGTCGCCTGAGCTCCTGGCTCCGAGTCTGATCCGGTCCCACCCTGCCGGGGTCTTGTTCGCCTTAAGGCCACCTGAAATCAACGCCCAGTTCCCCAAGCCTGGGGTCTCCGTGAGCTTTTTTGGGAACCGTGAGCCTTGAAACCAGGAAGGTGGAAGGGGAGAGGGACAGGACGGGACGGAGGGCGAGGCTCTTTGTCCCCCGTTGCCACTATCGGAAGGCGAACCTGGGGCGCAGGTGGAGCCGATGTGCCCCGCGGGGTCCGAGGCAGTTGGGGAATTGACTAGTCGGGGTGAAAAAAAGCCGAGCTCTGGAGATGACAAAATCTTCCACCTGGCCGGGGGCGGAGAGCAGGAAGCTGTAGGATTGTGTCTCTCACCTCCTGACATCTCCGAAATCCTGCAACATGTTTTACACGGGGACGCTGTATCTCTCGGAAAACTCGTTTAAGAGTGCGGTGGAAATCAACCTTGTTCCGCTGCACCCCCGAAAAATGTGCCTGGGAAAGGGTTTCCCCTGCCTGCTCTGTTATCCTTCTCTCGTGGCAGACAGGCTCCAGCCGCAAAAGCCACAAAGACTCACCGGAGCCCCTCGGAATCCGCATTCCAATGAGGGAGTCAGTGTGTTTAACCATTGCGGCCCCTGGGGAGAGCTTGGGCATTCCCTACCGGGCCCCAGCCCCGGCCCCCAACCCGGTCCTGCAGTCCCCGTGCTGTTGATGGTGTGGGTGGTAATTTTGTACCGAGCAAACGTTTGGCGAGGGTTTGTAAGGAGGGCACATGATTTTGCGTTTAAAAGGAAGCTCAAAGAATTTTAGAGTTAAATCCTTTTTTTTTTTCCTTTTTTTGGTTTGTTTTATAAATCTGAAAGGAAATAAGGTCCATGAATCCACCAGGACAATTTTTTGCCAAAAAGTTAGGGGTGAGCTAGGATAAGATCTTCTACAAAAGGGCAGAATTGCATGACCTGTATCTCACGTTCCTACTTGTTCAGTTGCTCAGTCGTGTACAACTCTTTGTGACCCCATGGACTGCAGCACGCCAGGCTTCCCTGTCCCAGTTCACCATCTGCCAGAGTTGGCTCAAACTCATGTTCACTGAGTCGGTGATGCCATCCACCCATCTCATCCTCTGTCGTTCCCTTCTCCTCCTGCCCTCAATGTTTCCCAACATCAAAAGTTCCTACTAGTCATGTCCTGTGACTATCAATATTTCAGCATTGCTTGGCTCAAAGACGTTGAAGTTGCACAAAAGTGTTGGCTTGAGGAAGGCATTAACTAATTTTCCTGAAATAAAGTTATTTCTGGTGTTTTTTTTTTTTTTTTTTTTTTTTTTTGACTCTAGGCATTCGGATTTGTTCCGGTTAGAAATTGAGCGTCGAATTACCACCTGGGGACCTTCTTGGGAATGGCTTTCACAATGCCCAGGGCCTAATTGGGGGCGGGCTTTACTTTTAGGTAGGTGTGGAAGTTCCCGGAGATTCTCATGAAGCAAATGCCCAAACCAGAGGCCTGTTCTCAAGGAAGTACTTTGTGTCTTGGACAATTGTTGCTTCTACACTTCAATTGCCAATTTATGTTAATTTGTGCATACCTCACTGGTTCTGGCAGTTTCCTTGGTTTTAGTTTTTAGTTTTTACATTAAAAAAGAAAAAAATAGTCCCCCTCAGGCCAGAAAGGAAACATACTGATTTCCTTTAGTAGATTCTTAGTAAATACACCACAAGGCCATGAACTGGTTTTATTTTTCCAGATGTATTTAATTACTGAACGTACCCCAATGAATGTTTTAATTGAAGTGATTTAATGCTGGGAAAACTCTGACCATTTGTCCATTGGCTGGAACTTTGATTCTTATATAAGTCACTTCCTTAATGTGGTATCAGTTCATTTACTGGTAAACTGGGTAAGGTTTGTGGAAATAAAAGTTCCTCTGCAAAAAAAAAAAAGTTCCTCTGAACTCAGATTTTAAGGTATTCAAAATTCTTTACGTTGACAAAGAAAATAATGAGCAATGTGCGTACAGCTTTATCTTTCAATGCATCTTAAAAAGAAAGCATGCTTTTCGAAAATTGTTGAGCCAATTGACTTTTTAATGGCTTTGTTGATAGAATTCACATACCATGTAATTCACACATTTAAGTGCACAAAATCAGTGAGTTTTAGTATATTCAAATTTGCACAACCACCACCACTAGCTAACATTGTCATCACCCCCAAAAGAAACCCTGTACCCATTAGAAGTACCTCCCCATGCTCCTAGCGAACAAGGATCTACTTTCTGTCTTTATAGATATGCCTTTTCTGGACATTTCATGTAAATGCATTGAACCAGTTGATGTTTGACGTGTGTTTGACTATTCAGTACCTTGGATTCTTTTGCACAATGGGAAGATGTCATGATATACTGTTTGTATGTAGTATACCACCTAAATGAGTCAGTTGAAATTATTTCACTGGCTGAAGAGTTCCACATTTGGCCATTGTGTAACTCTGATTTTCTCAGATAGGAACTCAGGTTGCCTAACAGAATTTTGAACCTGTTACTTTCTTTACAGACCCTAAGACATAGCAACTAAGTGGATTCCCCACAATAATCTCTTACGAGGCTTTTGTGGACTATCCACCCAAAGTGAATATGGATCTTGTATCCAGAGAGAGGGCCTCCCAGGTGGTGCTAGTGATAAAGAATCTGCCTGCGATGGAGGAGACGAGGGTTCGATCCCTGCATCGGGAAGATCCCTGGGAGGAGAAAATGGCAACTCACTCCAGTATTCTTGCCTGGAGAATCCCATGGACCGAGGAGACTGGTGGGTTGCAAAGAATCAGACACAACTGAAGTGACTTAGCATGCACACATCCGAGGAAAAGTGCCAATTTTGTTTCGTTCAGTTCAGTCGCTCAGTCGTGTCCGACTCTTTGCGACCTCATGAACCGCAGCATCCCAGGCCTCTCTGTCCATCACCAACTCCCGGCATCCACCCAAACCTATGTCCATTGAGTCGGTGATGCCAGTGATGCCATTGTTTCATTAGTTGCCTGTAATTTTAAATGAAAATTATATGTGAAATGATCAGATATAGCGAAACACTGAAGTAGTTGTTTGGATCTGTTTTTGTGATAAGGAAGTTTTTATGAGGATTATGAATTTAAACACAGTCATTTCACTAAACAGCATTAAAAA
The DNA here is from genome assembly GCF_963930625.1 of Muntiacus reevesi. Classification (NCBI taxonomy): domain Eukaryota; kingdom Metazoa; phylum Chordata; class Mammalia; order Artiodactyla; family Cervidae; genus Muntiacus; species Muntiacus reevesi. The sequence goes on along the minus strand of NC_089271.1, from coordinate 11,831,430 downwards.
CACAGGTTGAGAGCTGTTCTTTAATGTGGATGCAACTCATCTGGTGATCTTGTTCAAAATGTTGATTCTGATTCTCTGGGTCTGGGTGGGGTCTGAGTTTTTGTGTTTCTAGCAAGCTCTTGGTGGTACTGGAGCTGGTAGTCCCCAGGGCCAGCAAATAGAAAGCAGAGCAAGTCTGAGGCTGGGGTGCCTGCCTCAGGAATTCCACAAACTTGCCATGTGAGCTTGGGTAAATAATTTTCATTTCTTAAGTTCAGTTTACTATACAGTAAAAGGATTTGATAAAATCATTTCTTTGGGTCCTTACAGATCTAAAAGGATGTACTTTCTTATTTTCCTGTTTTTAAAACTTTTTGTTTTATGTTGGAGTATAGCCAATTAACAATATTGTTATAGTTTCAGGTGGGTAGCAAAGGGACTCAGGTATACATATACATGTATCCATTCTCCCCGAAACTGCCCTCTCAAAGGATGTAAGTTAGAAAAAAGAAATGAGGGTCACGTTAGGCTTAACAGACGTGACAGAATAGCTTCCTAATTGCTTAAGCACCATGTGTTTCCTTGAAGCCAGCAGCACAGGCATCATTGGTCACTGCATTGAATGCTGGGATCTTGACGTGCCTGCCAACAGGATGCCCAGCCATGTGCCAAGGACACTAGTGGAGGAAGCCATAGTGTTCACCCACTTGAGGGCCTCCAACTTAACTTCTCCTGCCTTCTTGTCTTTAGAGCTGGCCTCGCCAGAGAGTCTTTCTTGATTCTACATGCAGAGCTCAGGCCACCGTCAGAGGCCAGAGTCAGAAGGAAGCATGCATGCTGAGGACCCACACATATAACGTTTGCTTCTGGCAGCTTGCTCAGGAATTCAGATGCAGCTGGAGATGAAGAATGCTACCCTGCAGATCAGCTGGGCAGGAAATATTCCCAGGATGGTTCGCTTCCCCCTGTCTGAGTCTAAAGACCTAGGAACAGTCTACGCCCTGGTCTGGGAGAGAGTGTCCTTCAAGTCTTGGGAAAATTTTGCATAAAACTCTAGTCCAATAGCACAGAGTGCTGTTTGTGACAAACAGGAAGTAATTAATTATCGAGTATCTTTTTGCTCTAGCAAAACCTCTAGCCCAAACCACTTGACCCTTCTAAGGGGTTCTTAGAGGACATCCTTATTGGCTGCATCCGGGGTCAAGTAGTTGATGGTTTATTGAAAATGCCAAAGGGGTGAATCACTGTCAGTAACCATAGATGTATCTTACGCATTTTGTTTAAACATGAACTCACCAGTATTTTGTTGTAAAGTCTAGGTCTTTGAGTGTGAACCCTGATTGAAATTCCTTGAAGACTTTCTTGTATATAAAAACACAGACAGAATTCAATGGCTTTTGATTTCCAGTTTGATCCTTTTAAAGTAGAGTGAGAACCAATCTGTGTGCAGATTCCTTGTAGATCAACAATCCCACTCCTCTTAAACCTTAGAAATTTTCTAGCCTCTGCTTACTCTGGCAACTGTTTTTCCAAGTGACTCATCTCTTAAGACTTTTCAAAGCCAATCAACTTGGTTTTCAAAGAAATAAAAACTATTTTGGGGACTCATTTTATTAGCTTGTGTAACACCTAATTAAATGTCATAATTCTAGTAACAAGTGCAACTGGCATAAACAGACTTGAGAATATAGCAGACTCTTCTGAGGTACACAATTCAACTGGTGGGAGAAGCAGTGTATCCATAGATGTCTTGGAGAATAGTCAAGAAACCAAGTTCTGTGGGCAATGCCCAGTATTATTTACAAAAAGAATGAGAATATTGGGTAATTGGGTGGATCCACTAGGTGAACATTGGTAAGAGGGCTCCTGCTGTATGCTTAAGCCAATATTATCCATTTAACATTTTAACTTGATTTTTCTGGTTCCTATTAGCTGGCTTGTTAGTGTTTATGTCTTTTCTGTTCAAATGTCAAACTTTTCAAGAACAAAGATTGCTTTACTCATTGTTTTATCCCAATGTTCATTCAAATAATTGACATAGGTTACTCCACAAATATTTGTTAAAAGGATAAGGGTTTTATCATATAAAATCGATTTTATTAAGATCTGTCTGCATTATAAAAGTATAGATTTCAAGGCATATAAAATTGTATACGACAAACTGTGATAAACTAGAACAAATTAACTAGGGCAAATGACACTAATTATTATTCTTTAATAACATTAGTACATTGAGCACAGATTTGCCCAGAATAACAGAATTTCAGAGCTTGAAGTCACTTTAGAAGTAAATTGATTGCTGTAGGCATATACAGACACAAAAACAATTTAAAGAACAGTGTGAATTTTATTTCATTACTTTTGTTTTTGCCTTTAGCCTTTTCTTTTGATGTTATATTTTCCTCTCTGGTGAAAAGTACTTCCTTCTTGTCAGATTTTTGAAGTGCACAAAATTTTTGGAGTGAAACAGTTTGTTTCAGTGTAATTCATTATTGCCCTGAGCAGTAAAAGGTAACAATGGTCTTGAGCTTCCACTCTCCACTTGTGTAACTGGGTTAAACGAATACCTACTGCAGTGCCATGCAACAGGCACGTGCCCGTCTCTAAGTCTTTGAGTTCCGGTTACATGGCCATCACCGTGAAGGCTTTCAGGGAATGTAAGACAGCTGCTCACTCGACAAGCGTTCAGAGTTGTGTTCAGATGAGCCAGGTACTGTGCTAAATCTTGAAGCAAAAATAAATAAGACCCAGTGCTGTCCTCAGATCACCACAGTTACTTCAGAGATGCAGATAAATAGTTATAATAGAAGTGCAAGGTCCTGTCCAATAATTTCCTCGGTCTCAGGGAGAAAAAAGGGTGGAGTGATATTTCTTAGGGGGACTTCCTGGAGAGACGGTTTTCCTTGATCTGATTCTTGAAGGATGAGCAGGGTGACAGGAATCATTGGTGGCGGGGGGCGGGGACGTCTTGTACCTAAAGTGTATATGTAAAGTAACCTGCTTTAAGTGATTACACATGGACACACATAGCTGAATCTTGCAATAATATTTTTGATCTTGTCTATTGCCTTCTCCCTTTCAAAGATAAAGTGGAGAAGGAAGTAAGTGTGAGCCTTTTGGGGGAAGGAAAGGATCTCTTTGGTGTGACTCCACAGGGGTTAGGAATCCGAATGAAACCCAGTTCTTGTCTATTTATACATTTGATTATTTTGAAAGTGTCATTATTTCTTCCTTACATATTTGCAAGAATTCACCAGTGAAGCTATTTGGGTCTTGAGTTCTCTTTGTGGAAATATTTTAAATTATGAATTATATTTCTTTAACAGAGTACTATTCAGATTTCCTGTTTCTCTTTGTTTCAGGTTTGATAAGCTGTGTTTTTCAAGGACTTTTTCATCTTATCTAAGTTATTAACTTTATTGACATAAAGTTGTTCATAATGTTTTTGTATTATCTATGTAATCCTGTTGTCTATAAGATCTGTAGTGAAGTTCCCCCATTCATTCCTAGTAATGTAGGTGATTTAAGTATATCTGTTTATTTTTCTTGATCAATCTTGGGCATTTATTTTAAAATTTATTTTAGTAGGTTGATGCTTACATCTGATAACTACATCTGATAGATGAGCTGATCACTTAATTAAAAAGGAGTACATTTTCTAGTCATCAGAAAATAGAATTTTAATGTCTAGAGGTAGAAGTTGCTTCCCTGATGGCTCAGACAGTAAAGAATCTGCCTGCAAATGAGGAAGGATCAAACCTGGGTTGGAAAGATCCCTGAGAGAAGGGCATGGCAACCCACTTCAGTATTCTTGCCTGGAGAATCCCATGGACAGAGGAGCTGGTGGTCTACAGTCTGTTGGATCGAGAAGAGTCAGACACAGCTGAGCAGCTAAGCATAGCACAGAAGTTGCTTACTTGGTTAGAAAAAGAATCTGCCAAAGGAAAAAGTATTAAACCTGATCTTTTGAATTTTACTCTTAATGGCTCTATAACTCGGGTATTTGAACTTGGTTTGCCAAGATCTGTTGTAAATGATCTTGCATTAGAGTTATTGCTTAGTATCTGCTTGTGTATTCATTTTCTGTAGGACTGTTGAATTCTGCTTTCCTCTTCAGAGCAACTGGAGACAGACACTGAAACAAAAGAAGTCTTTCCTTCCCTTTCAAGTGTACTTTTAGATCAGGGTTTCTCAAGCTCAGCACTTTTTGGCATTTGGGGCTGGATGATTCTTGGTTGTGTGGAGACCGTTCTGTGCACTGTGGGTTGTTCAGCCACAACCCTGGCCTCTACATGCCAATAACACTACTCTACTTGTGACAACCACAAATTGCCAAGTAAGAACTATTGGGAGACAAAATAATCCCATAGTGAGAACCACTGCTTTTGAGTAAGAGGGATTGAGAGCCTTTTGTGTTTCCCAGTATTATAAAATCTGAATAATGGCACGATTGGAGACTTGGTTGAGCACACCTACAGGATTGTAAAATCTCTGGTTAAAACTGTTATCCTTCCAAAAGGGATCCTTGACTTTTCTAGCTAAAGAAAGTTTTAAACCTTTTTTCAGCATCATTGGAGAACCTGGAGATATAGTGGGGAGCCTTGCATACCACGTAATTCATTTTTCGTTTCGAGTAAAATGGTACCTAAACCATCTCAACAATGAGAGCAAACCCCGAGTGTCTGGCTTTCCTTGGTAAATTGTTCTGATGTTCAGGATGCTTTATCTCTGAAAGAACTGAATCTATATGAAGTTCATTCTGCTTACCAAAGTTGTTTTCATCGTCCTTTGTTCTCTTCATTAAGTAGAGAGACCTCAAGGATCTAGTCCCATTTCTTAACATCCTTAATTACCTTGATGGCCTTTCCAAATTTAGAATTCATCTCCTTAGCTGTAATCAAATATACCCAGATTAAGCCTTAAAGGCAACCTCCTGCATACTCTGTTTCATCCTTAGGGTCCATAGTAATGACTTCATTACATTTTCCCTGTGGGTTTGAGGAATGCAGAAGTTGTAAGAGAGGGGATTGATTCTCCCTTCCTGCTCACAGAGATCCTTTTTGAACAGCCATTGATCTCCCTGCTGATTCCCCATCCTTCACTTCTTTCCTCCAATAGAGAGCTTAAATTGGTGTTCTCCAAGAGATCTGAGCACACTTGCAAAATAGTTCTAATATAAAAAGAGCAGGAACCTTGGAAGCGAAAGTCAGAAGGAGTCTGTAAAATCTGTCATTTTGTGTGTGTATCAGGTCACCCTTTTAGGTTTAGGACTGCAGTGTTTCACAACTCATTGAAAAGATTGTTTAAATGGAGAATTTTCAAATGGCAGCTTCAATTCAGGCATCTGTTCCTTCACACAAGGAGCAAAGAATGGAGATGTAATTAACAGAGAAACTCACACCTTTAGGATGACCTTATTTGATGCAACCCTCTATTTTATACTCTCCTTTTAGTTTTCTCCTGTGGCATATTCTGACAATAACCATGATTAAGTAAAGCAGAATTCAAAACATTAAAGAGATGAATTTTTATTCCACGAATTACTGTCGTGTTGCAAAGCCACTGTCCTGGATTACCAAAAACTGTTTTGAACTCTATTATATAATGATACTTTGTCACAGATATTTTTAGATGTTTTGCGAGAGGCAAAAATATTATACAATCACTTTAAAATTTGATATTGAAGTATAACATACATGTAAAAAATGGGCAGATATTAAGCATACAGCTCGATAAATTTTTGCTAACTTAACCAGTATATAGATCAAGAAGCAGAATATTAACCAGCCGCTCAGAAATCCCCTGCAAGCTCCCTTTTAGGCAGCCCTGACCAAGGGTAATCATTCCTAATTTCTGCCAACATAGTTTGGCCAGTTTGTGCACTTTATATAAATGGAATCATAGAGGATGAACTCTTAGGTCTGGAAGCTTTTGATCAACATGAATAACATTATGTTAAAACTCAGTAATATTTTCTGTCTGGAAATAGGCCTGCTTCTAAATCATTATGGTTAAAAGCATTTATTAAATGCCTTCATGTGTAGAGCTATGCTAAGGATTGTATCAGCCACTGGTTCCTACCCTCTGTTTTAAGTAGAAAACATTGACATAGCAGGTGTGCGAAGGACTTTGAAAATCATTGGTGGGATATGAGATGGGTACATGAAAAACATGCATACAGTGGAAGGGATTATAAAGATAAGGTACCCTCACTATCCACCTTGGAAATGGAAAAATATGTCAGGAAGATTTGAGAATAAAGAGGAAGTTGTTGATATTGTGTATTCAGGATACAATCAGAATGTTTTCTGGCTTCAGGGTATAAGGATGTAACAGATGTTAAGACCTCCTCCCAATTAGTTGCCTGAAGAAGATAGAATTTTAGGAATTGTTTCAATTAACAGTAGTTAGTGAACTGATGGCCAAATGGGTGTTCCAAGTAATGTGCACGTTTAGAAAAAAGATTGAAGGCCTGGGATGATTTCCGGTTATCTTCCTGAAAATTCTTAGATGTAAAATGGTTTTTGCCAAATTAACTTTTCTTCTTGCGGTGTTGGGACTTAGACAGTAAGCTGCCTTCGTTCCTTCAATGAGGTATTTTACTGACTGAAGTGATGGTATAGTTGTTACCAAACCAAACTTGGATCCCTTTGCTTGCATGCAGTAAAGCCAATCTATTGATACCAAGTTGTGGTGAAGGAAAAGGCATTTATTGCTGGCGACAAGCAAGGAATCTGGGTCAACTGGTGCTCACAAGACCCAAAGTCCCCGATGGCTTTCAGCAAGGCATTTTTAGAGGCCGGGGCGGGGTGGGGGGGCATGCCACAGTGTATGATCAGCTTGTCCTCAGTTCTCAGATTAGTTGAGGTAACAGGGCGGTGTCACAGGAGTTAATATTATCAGTCCTTAGGCTCCAGGAGGAGCCTGTAAGACAGCTTAGGAAATGTGCATCAGATACAGTGATCTAAGTACTTCAGAGAGGAGCGAAAGCAGAGAATATGGGGAAGGGGTCTGTCCAGGTAATGCCCCACGGGGTCCTCCTGGGTTTCATAGTCTGCAGAATGAATGCTTTGTCATCACATGAAGCTGCCTTTCAATTGTATAATGTCACCACTGTCCCCCCAAGTCATGGTATCCATTTATACTGTCATCAGGAGTGTCAGAACATTCTCGTTTCTCCAAATCTTCTCCAGCATTTGGTGTTCTCACTGCTTTAAATTTTTTTCAAGAATCTCATAGGTATGAAGTATTTCGTTGTTTTTTTATATTGAATTTCCCTAGAGAGGTTGAAACTTTGGGGTAGGTTATTGGCCATCTGGGTTTTTTCTTTCATGTATATACTTATTTTGTTTTATTGATTTGTAGCAATTCTTTATACATTCTGGATACTAACCCTTAATTAAATGTATTGTCAATATCATTTTCCTTTTTGTGGCTTATCTTTTAACTTTGAGCACATCTTGTGTTATGCTGAACATTTTTTTATTTTAATAAAGCCCTAATTATCAGTCTTTTCTTTTATTCTTCTGTGATTTGTGCCTTTTATTTTAGCCTTGTTCTAAAATTGTTCCTATCTCCAAGGTCATGCAGATGTTCTTCAATATTCTCTTTTAAAATGTGCTTTTCAAAGACCTATTGAAAAGCACAGGGAACTATAATATACTCAGTATTTTATAATAACCTGTAAGGGAAGAGAATCTGAAAAAGAGTACATACACAAACACGTAACTGAATCACTGAAACTAACATAACTTTGTAAATCAACTACACTTTAATTTAAAAAACAATTGTGTTTCATAAAAAGAAAGTATGGTTTTCAGTTTTCAGTCTTTATTAGGATTTTAGTTTTTTGGGTATAACATGAGGTAGAAATCTATATTTTACATTTCCTATACAGAAACTACTACATTCTTAATATTCTTCCTTTCCCCACTGATTTTTATATACTCTCATGCATTACATTTCTCTGCTGTACCTGTGCATACATCTCTGGCCTCGGTTCGGTTCTCTTGGTCTATTTTGCCATCCGTCTGCTAAGACTGCACTGTCATAATTAGTATATATTTAAAGTAAGCCGGGATATCTCTTAGAAGTGTTCTCCTCTTATTGTTCTTTCAAAATGTCTAAGATGTACACTTCGCTTTTTTGCTGTTTTTGCAATCAGCTTTTGATGTTCCACCAATGTCCTTGTTAGGATTTTGAGTGGGATTACAGTGAATTTATAGAATAATTTCCACCACAGTCACTGTGTTCGCTGTATTGCACCTTCCATTTATATCCATGGTGTATGTTTTCACACAATCAGATCTTCTCTTTCATTCCCCAATACTGTTTTTGCACACCTTTAAAAAAATCTAGTGAAGGTCCCTCAATAGCGTGAGGAAGTAAATCCATCAGGGTCAAAACTAATTCCATGGATGTCATGGTTTCCTTCCACAGACCTGCGACGAATTGCAGCTGAATGTACAAAAAGTTCAGATTAATACACAGGCTGTAGGGAAAGCCGATTTTGAGTTACCACCTACCAGCTTGGTCATAAGAAGTGAAGTGAGGTATTCTTACTTCAACCGACCCTAGATATATTCTAATAAAATAAGAAAATGTAACCCTCAGTATGTTAAAAATGTGGATTTCTTTGAAAAGAAAAATATGGCCATATTTGCTCCATCACAGGGACCAAGTTTACATTCAGGATGCAAACTCTGTTGAAAGGGAAAGAAAGGAAGCCAGTCTTCCAGCCTGAGTGCACAGCCGTGCAACCAAGGTAAGTCTAGAGCAGTAGAAACCTGCCTCTTGGGTGGGAGTGTTACTTCCATGTTTGGCTGTGTCACTCATAAAAATGACCTTTGCTTGGTTGATTCAACATTACCTGGTTTCCCAAAGTGGTTTAATGGAAAACTTTACCTGGGATGTTTTTATATACTGCTCACCCTGCTGAGAGGAGGCCAGTGTCCGACTGGAGTGTCAGCTTGATTTATTCTGGAAAGCGGTTTATTCAGCTGTCAAATGAGATTACGTGTGTGGCTGTTACCCATCACTTCACAGAAATATTCTTAGTCCTCCACATGGCCTCGGACTTTATTTGATGGCAACAGAAATCACACATGTAACATCTCCTAGAACACATCTTTGGAAATGCAGTTTTTAATAGAGCACGATTATCCCTTTACTGCTGATGATGGTGATGCTGCTGCTGGCTAGGACGGAACTGGACTGCTGGACAATTTCCACACACGCCTGCTGTCCTGGGACACCATCCCCCACCCCCCAACATACGGACTTCCATATATTTAGATTTGAATAACCCGGAAAGGCCCGTCATCAGGATCCATTCTTAAAATTCACTTTTTTTTTTGTTATATGTCTTTGTCTTGGAGTGGTTGCTCATTGTAGAAACTCATTTAAAATGGAAGTCTAATAGAAAACATACTTGTGCTTATGAAAAGGGAAATGGGGTGAGGAAAGGATAAATTAGGAGTTTGGGATACTAATTACTACATATAAAGTAAATAAACAGCAAGTCCTACTGTATGGCATACAGAACTATATTTGGTATCCTGTAAGAAACCATAATGAAAAAGAATATTATAAAAAAGAATATGTATATATGTATATAATTGAATCACCTTGCTGTACAGAAGAAATTAGCACAACATTTTTCCCCCCACCCTCGCCTTCTCCCACAGAGTCCAAAAGTCCGTTCTGTACATCTGTGTCTCTTTTTCTGTTTTGCATATAGGGTTATCATAAGTCAACTATTCTTCAAACAATTATTTAAGAATTGAAGTCTTAAGTTTAGATATGAGAGTTAAGTTCCGTTTACATCTTATCATCTTATTTTTGCCCTTGAAGATTTGAGCAAAAATGGTGGTATTTCTGCTTTGTGATTCAATTTCTGTTTTTCCTCAGCCTAATACAACGATGAGTGAGATATCATTTAAAAGAAAACTGACCAAAATAGCTATGTCACAGCGTGGATTGTGGACTGGAAACTTCTGCTTGGTTGGAGGCTTAAGAGGTGGGACGAGCCTCCTGGGCAGGCTCTTGGCCCACGTGCTCATTGGTGATATTGGCAAAGTCAGGCGCTGCTTCTTTCCAGGACTCATGAGACACAGTGGCCTCACAATCCTATCAGAAGTGACCATGAGTTCTTTTTGTTTGAAAGAGAGTTTGTCGATCCACTGATTTTCCACTCGAATTGATTTGTACCCCCAGGGGACGGTTGGCAATGTCTGGAGACATTTTTGGTTGTTAGCTGGGGTGAGAGGGAAGGTGCTACTGGTATCCAGTGGCTAGAGGGCAGGGCTGCTGCTAAATGTCCTGTGAACCCAGAGCCCACCCTTCCCCAAACACAGTCTTATGGTTCTCACCTCGAGTGTGCCAAAGGTAGGAAACACTACTAAGACTAAACTTTGTGTGTGGGTGTTAATTTCTCCTGTGCAGCAGAGTGGTTCAGTTATGCAAAATATGTACGTTCTTGTTTTCATTTATGGTTTATCACCCGATATTGAATATAGTTCCCTGCGCTATACAGTAGAACTGCTGTTTAGCCATCCTATATATATGTAATAGTTTGCTTCTCATCCCAAACTCCCAGTCCTTTTCTCTCCCACCCGCCTCACCCTCTTGGCAACCACAGTCTGTTTTCTGTGTCTGTGATTCTGTCTTGTGGTTAAGTTCATTTGTGCCTGGTTTTCGATTCCACCTATCTTATGGTATTTGTCTTTCTCTTTCTGACTGACTTCAATCAGTATGATAACCTCTAGTTGCATCCATCTTAGTGTCAATGGCATTATTTCATTCTCTTTTCTGGCTGAGTAGTAGTCTAATGTGTATATGCACCACATCTTCTTTATCCCTTTATCTGTTGGACATTTAGGTTGTTTCCATGTCTTGACTATTGTGAATAGTGCTGTTGTGAACATAAGGGTGCACACACCTTTTTGAATTGCAATTTTGTCCAGATATATGCCCAAGAATGGGATTGCTGGATCATGTGGTAGTTCCTTTTTTTTTTTTTTTTTTTTTTGAGGAACCTCCATACTGTTCTCCATAGTGGCTGTATCAATTTATATTCCCACCAATAGTGCAGGAGGGTTCCCTTTTCTCCACATGCTCTCTGGCATTTATTATTTGTAGACTTTGTGATGATGGCCGTTCTGACTAGTGTGAGGTGATACCTCATTGTAGTTTTGATTTGCTTTTCTCTAGTAGCTAGTGATGTTGGGCATCTTTGCATGTGCCTTTTGGCCATCTGTATATCTTCTCTGGAGAAATGTCTTTAGGTCTTCTGCCCATTTTTCGATTGGGTTCTTTGTTTTGTTGTTGTTGTTACTGAGTTGTAGACTTAACTTTTGAACTCATGAAAGGCAGTTTTTGCCATTCTTTAAAACACAGAACCTGTGGTAAGGTTTAGAATTTGACCTGAAATAGAGCGAGGGATTCTAGACACCAGATAAAGGGATCCAGGCATAGAAGAAGCTGCTGAGTTAGGAAGGTGCCTTTCTGAAGGGGAGCCTTCAGGACAAGTCTCTCTCTGATGCTGGCAAACCTAGTACTGGTTGTCACTAGTTACTGGTGCTGATCTGAATCTACTTGTTGAATGCAGTTGCAATCCATTGAACTCTTACCTTGCACAAGACCTTCTTTATGATGAGAAAGAATAAAGCTATGATAGTGTGCATGATCAAAAACCGAATCATAATCAGCTTCAGAAAATTCTTCTTGCCTGAGAAGTTTCATTTATTATTTCAACCTCTATCTAGGAAAGTCGCCAATAGTGCTGTAACAAAAGAAGAGAGCACAGAATATTGTAGTGAAGCAATTATTTTTTCATTCACCATTTCATTTCAAGCAATAGGTTTAACCTTTTTATTTTCTCCTAAGAGCTGCTAATGAATAGTACAGTAGGTGGGTTAAGTACCTATTTTCTCCATTTTTTCCCCAACCTTGGTGAAGATACTAAGTTGAGGCACGTAAAGCAGACAGTATTTGGCCATTTGGGAGCATACAATATGGTATTTTCATATAGTTCAGTCTAATCCAGTATAGTTGCCCAGCCAGCTACAAAGAAGGTAGTGGCCTAAATATCCCTTCCCTAGGGCCTTTTCCAGCCTGAAATTGCCATGAGAAAAAAGAAATGCCCATTCATTTTTTCCTCTGAAGCTTTGCAGATGTAACTAAAACCTCATTCTGATGTGTCTTCAGTGGACTCTGACTTTTAAGTGTCTCATCCCTAAACCTGGGGTTTCCCTCATAGATATTTAAAAACCAAAGAATGCTGCCCTTCAGCAGCTTTTCTGGCAAAGCAAAGAATCGTCCCCCAGTTTATCTACTGTGTAAACGTGGATTTGGGTGTTGTATTCTCTTTAGGTATGTGATACACCTGTCTGGGTAATTGTTAAGCAGGATTTGTAGGAAGCTCTTAAGTTTGGTCTTTTTTTTTTTTCACTTGAATTTAGCAAATGCTTCTTGGTGGTTTAATTTTGGTGCAGAAAATTAATGATAGCTGATATTTGTAGGAATGTTTGTCCTCCATATTTTTAGTTGAAATTAATAAAAGTGTGGCCATTTCCAGGTAAGTGTCAAGGTCTTACGTCCATACGGCTGAGTTATTCCTAAACGTATTTATATCTCTATATTACTGTGAATTTGCAATCTGCACCTTTGACATCTTCGTGAGAAAAATCCAATATAATTTCACAGGTTGTTGGAAAGTCTTATTCTCTTGTAATTTTACCCTGCTTAGCATTCCTGAACATCGTTGTTGTTGTGCAGTCGCTCAGTCATGTCTGACTCTTTGTGACCCCATGGACTGTAGCACGCCAGGGTTCCCTGTCCTCCACCATCTCCCGGACCTTGCTCAAACTCATGTCCATTGAGTGATGCCATCCAACCATCTCATCCTCCGTCACCCCCTTATATGAAATAAATATAACATTGCTCTTTGAGGATGAAATGAAGACTGGGGAAATCCCTATCTTAGTTTCCTAGCATTAAGAACTTATCCTGATATGAAACAGCAAGTCATCAGAACCCTGTTTATTTTAGCACTTACCCTGATGCTTGGAAGCAGGTGTTTTATCTTGAAAATAATATCCAACAAAACCCCTAGAGCCACATGTTGGCCCAATCAAAAAACTCTGTCCTTCCAGTTGTTCTCCACTGGCAACCATGGATCCACCTCTGCCTTCAGCGCATTTGCCTGATCCCTCTTTGCACTGTCTACCATACTAGTGTACTGTTGTCATTTGAGATCTCTGTGATAAAAGGTCTGGCTTCTCTCAACCCTTCCCCAGTTGAGGAAAGTTTGGGGGGCTTCCCCAAAGAAGTAAATCAAAGGTGTTGAGAAGTTAAAGAAAGGACGTGACCATGAAGGCGAGATTTGCCCCACTGTAATTCATGTGCCCGGGTAACTGGGAGATGTCTGTGCTTCCATCCCCAGGAAGAAGTGTGTTGTAATATTACAGAGAAGGGCTACCGTTTGGTCATTGTCACAGTCGGCTGCCACCTGGCCTGGGAAGAAAGGACAGGCTCTGAACATCCATGGTAGTTCTTCGCTGTGATGTGGCTGTTTGTTGATCTCATCAGAGGCATCCTGGGAGACTTGGCTTCTTTGACCAGCCAGCTTCCCAGTTTTCACTGTGCTCTTTCATCGCCCAAATGTGACTGTAAATGCAAGAGCTATGGTGGTGAGTCAGAGAGCCCTTGACCTTGAGGAGGAGCCTGCATTCTGGTGGGAGAGATGTACCTGTGAGCAGAGAAATTATGACAAGATGAAAATAATGTGCTCAAAACAGCATTTTCTTCTGATGATGTGTGTGTGTGCTCTGCGTGCCTACCACATATAGTACCAGCTAGGGGACAAGTCTCTGTTCTTTCGCCAAGTAGCTGGCTATTGTAATGACAGTATGAACAAACGCTAGAGTTCATTATATTTGAATGCTGCGGCTTTTGCAGGTGGACGTCGGGCCGAAACACACTCAGTTGAGGAGACTCAGACCTTCGCCAAAGGGCATTTTGTGAATGTAGCAAATCCTCATCGATAGTTTAATGTAATTAGGAGTAAAATATAGATGGTTGGTCAGAAAACTGATCAAAACCACGGGTTGCATCACCAAATAAACCATCAGTGATGTCAGTAACTATAATGGCATAATGAGACATCATCATTACTTGATGTTTCTTTCTTTAGAAGCCCAGAGACACCATCACAGGAACTGAACGTTAATTAAGGTGCTGTTTGAATGCCTGACGAATTCTAATCTCTTATAGAGTTTAGTCTTGAATGCGTCATTTAATTATTTCTATAATTTTATTACCTATGAAAACTTATCTTGAGGTAAAGGAGACAGGGTCTGTGTTATCGTTGCCATGGTGACTGTACTTAAAATGGCAGGCTGTGCTTACTTGGTTTAAAAATATCTACTGTGTGATTGCTGTAAAAATCTCCGCAAGTAATTTGCTCATGTCCACACTCCCATTTCACTGGCATTTCAGCGAACGACTTGATCACAGAAGTTGCTGTGAGAAATGCCAGAGGTTATTACTCTCAAGCACTAAAAATATTTTCAATTTCCACCACTAAAAATTTTGAATACTGCAAAATAGCTTCTATGTGTCCTTTTCATGTTTCCCTGAGTGAAACAACCTTAACTGATCGTGTCAAGGGACCAGAGGGACTCAGGGGTGAATTGTACTTGGGTGAGAAACAGGGTGTCTACACTCAGCCACCATTGTTGAGGCCATGTGCCCACTTTCTGCTCATGGCTCTAAGACACTAGATTGGAATAATCCAGTTGATTGCTGTCTCCCCTCTGCTGTCATAGAGGTCCCATGAGAGCCAATTGACTGCCTGATTTTATTTGTTTTTTGAAAATGGAAACCCCTTAAAACACACACACACACAAATGAATAAACAAATACATGTTCTTTGTAAACTAGCTTAAACAGCACAGAAATCTGCATTGTATTGCAGGCGATAGCCTAGAGTGGGTGCCCAGGAACGTCATGGCTTCTTTGTGGAGTGGGCTTTGTGACAGCTGTTGACCACTCAGAGTCTTTGTACTAGACTGTTTTGCAAATGTTTTGCTTCCAGAACATTTCAAGTCCTGGATAAGTGGGGAGTAACAGTGGATATGGATGCATCCATGCCGAAGTTGCATTCTATATCCACATGGGGTATATAAACATGTCATTGTTCTTTGTATTGTTTTTTTCTTTTTGTAAATATCCACTCCCAAGCCTTGGATGCAGTGTGGGAAAGAGTACTGCTTCACTTGTGAGCATCTCTTTCGTCCATTCCTGCCTGTCCCAGAACTCTTTCTTTGGCAGAGTGCGTTTATCTTTCTATATTAGCATCTTTTTTTTCCCCTCTGATGGCAGCTCAGATCAGTGCCCTTGGTCACTGAGAAAATAAAATGATAGTTCAGAGCCCTGTGAGGCAAATCTAGAGATGGCTGCCTTGGATGCCTTGCCCCTCTGTATCCACAGCCTCCTGCCGCCCTGAGGTTGGGCCACAGCAGTTGAAAACCCCGCTGGGCCATTTCAAGCCCTTTAGAGGACGTGTAAGTGGCAGATGCACTTAATTATTAGGTATACTACAAATGCAGGAGTTTAAGCTCTGACAAGGTTTTGGACTCTGGACAGAAGGGCACTTCGTTTACAAAGTCTAGTTAGTTTACAAAGAAATCACAATATAGAAATCACAATATAGTCTATCAGTCAAGAAATGGAGATACGCAGATACACAATACATATAGACACTCCCTGGTGACTCAGATAGTAAAGAATCCATCTGCAGTGCGCGAGGCCTGGGTTCGATCCCTAGGTTGGGAAGATCCCCTGGAGGAGGGCATGGCAACCCACTCCAGTATTCTTGCCTGGAAAATCCCCATGGACAAAGGAACCTGGCGGGCTACAGTCCATGGGGTCACAAAAAGTCAGATATGACTGAGTGACTAAGCACACATGTATAATGATTATATATGTTAAATATAACATACATGTATGTGACACACGTGTATATATGTTGTGTATAACATACATATCTATTATATACATATATCGATGCATGTGTGGTACCTGCACATACACGTGTGCTGTGTGTGCTTAGTCGCTCGGTCGTGTCTAACTCTTTGTGACCCCGTGGACTGCAGCCCACCAGGCTCCTCTGTCCATGGGATTCTCCAGGCAAGAATACTGGAGTGGGTTGCCATGCCCTCCTCCAGGGGATCTTCCCAGCCCAGGGATCCAACCTGTGTGCATGCATATGTGATACATATACAAAACCTGTACTGACTGTGTGTGGGCAGTGCTCTAAGTGCTTTACGTGCATCAACCAGTGTAATTCTCTCCATTTCACAGATGTGACCATTGAGGTCACAGAGCCAGGAAGTGGCAAGGCCAGTTTTGAACCCACGCAGCTCTGGCTTCGTCTTTGTGTTCCTCACCTCCTCCTGATGGAGGTGGTACAGTCGGTATCGTTTAACGGTGTGGTTAACTTGGTTTGTCAGGTGTTGGTGCTTATAACCACAGGGAGCTTTGAACTGGTGGCGTAGGTGGAGGGATGTGGAGAATGCTCTTTCTCCTGCTTGTGTTCTTGTGCCAGCACAGGAAAGGGAGAGGGAAACCTGAGGCTCGGTTTGTTTTTTTTTTTTTTTCATTTATTTTTATTAGTTGGAGGCTAATTACTTCACAACATTGCAGTGGGTTTTGTCATACATTGACATGAATCAGCCATGGAGTTACATGTATTCCCCATCCCGATCCCCCCTCCCACCTCATTTGTTTTAACTGTCTCAGCGGTGGCACACTTCTGAAGGTGGATTAGATTTTGGGGAAGTGGTCACAGCTGACTGGGCCAGATCCAATGAATAAGGGGAGTGGTCAAGTTGATGACTGCCACTTAGGGACCCAGTAAAATGATGTAAATTATTTATCCCCTCTGGAGATCCTTCAGCACCATTAGGGGCCAGGTGACTTGGAAGAACCATTCTTTTTTTTTTTTTTTTTCAAATAAGAAAGGCTTTATTTGAAGATAAAACAAATAGCTCATACATACACACACACACATCCAAATGCAAGTAAGAGTTCACTGGGTTTTATAAAAGAGAAAGCTGCACTCAGGTGTCAATTAAAATTGGAACCATTGAAGAGATGCTTCCTGCTTGTGGTGACATGGGTACAACGTGTGCTTGACAAGAAGTTGTTTGGCGGTGGCATAAATGTGGGAATGCAGGACAAGAGTTAAGCGATACAAGGCAGAATGGCAGGTGGGCAAAAGCTCAAAGACCCTTTTCTCCATTCTAACAAGAACCATTCTTTTTATGTACACTTTTGTAGTTATTTTTTAATTGTAGTATAGATGATGTACAGTATCATATAAGTTACAGATGTATAATATACTGATTCACAATTTTTGGTTATACTCCATTTATAGTTACTATAAAACATTGGCTGTTGTATCCTTATAGCTTTTTGTACCTCTTAATCCCCCTCCACTATATTGCCCCTCCCTGCTTTCCTCTCCCAACTGGTAACCACTAGTTTGTTCTCTACATCTGTGAGCCTGTTTCCTTTTTGTTATAGTCACTAGTTTGTTCTGTTCTTTAGATTCTAAATATAAGTGATACACAGTATTTGTCCTTCTCTGACTTATTCAGCATAATACCCTCCAAGTCCATCCATGTTGTTGTAAATGGCAAAATTTGACCCTTTTTTTATGGCTGAGTAGTATTGCATTTTATATACGTATGTACATACACATACCACATCTTAATTCATTCATCTATTGATGGACACTTAGGTTGCTTTCATATCTTGGCAATTGTAAATGATGCTGTTTTTTTTTTTTATATATATATCAAAACAGTGGAATTGCTGGGTCATATGGTAGTTCTATTTTTATATTTTTGAGAAACTTTTCCCCACATACTCGCCAAATTTATTTGTGTTCTCTCTGACAGGTGCAGGGTGATAGCTCTCTGTGCTTTTGACTGTGATTTGCACTTCCCTGATACTTGGGGACGTTGAGCATCTTTGTCTTTTCATGTGCCTATTGGCCCTCTGCATGTCCTCTTTGGAGAAATGTCTATTCAGGTCTTCTGTCCATTTTTTAATCAGTCTTGTTTTCTTAATGTTAAGTTGTATGAGCTGTTTATATGTTTTGGAATATTAACCCTGTATTGGTCATATCAGTTGTAAATATTTTCTCCCATTCAGTAGGTTGCCCCTTTATTGGTCAATGATTTCCTTTGCTGTGCAAAAGCCTTTAAATTTCATTGGGTCCTATTTGTTTGTTTTTGCTTTTATTTCCTTTGTTTCAGGAGACAGAACCAAAAAAACATTGTTAAGATTTATGCCAAGGAGTACTCTGCCTATGTTTTCCTCTGGGAGTTTTATGGTTTCTAGTCTAACATTTAGGTCTTTAATCTATTTTGAGTTTATTTTTGTATATGCTGTTAGAGGATGTTCTCATTTCATTTTTACGTGTAGCTATTCACTTTTCCCAGCACCACTTACTGAAGAGATTGTCTTTGTTCCATTGTATATTCTTTCTTCCTCTGTCATAGATTAATTGACCATAAGTGCATGGGTTTATTTCTGGGCTCTCTAATAATTATTTCTTAAGAGAACAAAGCACAGATAATTTCATTACTTTGTCATCATACTAATTAGCTGGGATATATGTTTACAATAATAGACCCTCCCCAAAATGTTAATAATAACTTCGGTTTGCCAAAATTTTCCACCCTTCTGATGTAAAAATGCCAAATGTTATGGTAACTCTCCTCCAAAACAAAAGTCAGAGACCAGGACTCTGTCTTATTCTGTCCTACTCATGACCTGGCTTCCATTTCATGGTTCAAGACAGCTGCTGCAGTTCCTGCCATCACCTTCATATTCCTGCTAATAGGAAAAAGAAAAGTTTAGGCAAGCCCTTCTCTTAAAGGCCATTCTGTGAAAGTTGCACATGTCACTCCTCACATCCCAATGGCCAGAACCTTATGGCATAATCACACCTGACTGCAAGTGATTCTAGGAAATGTAATCTTTAGCTGGGCAGCTAGCTAAAAGTATTATTACTGTGGAAGAGGAGGGCAAAGATATTAGAAAAAAAGGAAGCAGTGTCATTTTAGAAAGAGAAATAAAATTGGTGAAAACATAAAAAGTAAACCTTCAGATTTAAAAAATCTCACATGTTAAATAATTTGATTTTTCTTTCAGAATAATGAAATGCTTGCAACCCATACTCTATATTAACATTACAAATGTAAAACTTTAAAGATCCGTGTAGCTTATGTGTTACTTTTACTAAATCTATGATGGAGAAAGGGAAGTTTTTGAAGTAGCTGATAGTGTTAACTCATTTTAAATATAAATTCCCTTGCTTTGCAAAATGTTCCCAAGTGAAGACTGTAAATAAGATGGAACAAGAAGATGGCTGAAGTGTTTATTAACATTTGAATAATAGGTTCACGGATTGGCTCATCTTTTCTTTCCAGTCACGTTTTGGCTGGTGTAAATTGAGGAATTTACCTACTTTTCACATTTTCAATCATGTACAATTTCAAATGTAATTGAAAGTTACATTCAATACTGAGACAGAACCCTACCTCTACATCAGGTGTAGTGGTCTGACAAAAAGGGAAACATCTGGGATGTGATGAGACTGTCTTTCAGCCCTGCAAGCTTTTTATTCTAAATATTTAGTACTTTTCACATGAATGAAAAGAAAGTAAGATATATACAGTTGTCCCTTATATCCATGGAACACTTTCAAGGACACCCCACGGATACAAAAAAATCTGTAGACTTTCAAGGCCCTTATATAAAAAGGCCAGTATTTGCATACAACCTAAGCATATCCTCCCATATACTTTCAAATCGTCTCCAGATTACTTATAATAACTAATACAGTGGAAATGCTGTGTAAATAATAGCTCATGGGCAGCTAATTCAAGTTTTGCTTTTTGAAACTTTCTAGAATCGTTTTTTTCTGAGTATTTTCAATATGAGTGTGGCTGAATCCTCACATGTGGAAGCGAAGGATATGGAGAGCCGACTGTACTGAATTTTCCTCACTCTAATATTATGAAATGGATGCAGTGATTTTTTTTTCCCCATCCCATATGGAGTTTTCTTCGGGCCAAGGTGTGGAAACAGATAGATTAAACTGGAAATTTAACGTTTTCCTCTTCAAGTAACCATATGTGGAGTCATTTTGAAATAGCCATAACTGGGTCAAGTATAGGAAGTATATGGGTCAAGTATATGATTATCTTAGTGGCATTTACAACCTGAAGTGACCATTTGTTAACAGTGACACATCTTTCCACCAGTAAAAGTGGGAATTCTGGCTAAGTTCCCTCAGCTAAATACCCCAACCATTTCTTTTACTGGGTTACTTCTGTGTTTTTTCTTTTGCCTTCAAACTGTGCCCCCCCCAAGTTTAGATGGTCATTCTCCTTTTTTACCAAATTTGAAATAATACTGACCTTCTTCCAAATGCGTCTGTCAAAAGATTGCAACAGAAACATCTTGGTCCCTAGTCTTTTACTTAATTGTTCTCTGCACAAACTTCATGTAAACATTCAAGTAGGTTTCTGCAATTGGATTTTAAGTGCTCATAAAGCATTCTGTGTACAAACTGCTTTCCACAGTGACAGCCGTTACATCTTTTATTGGTTCAGCACTACTTTGCTGTCTGAACTAGAGGGATTTTTCAGCAGAAGAGCATATAGCAATAGAGAAACTGCAGAAAAAATTGTCCTGGTTGCTCTAAAGGAAAGGAGTGCTTTCCAGAATTCAACTTCAGAAGTAAGAAGTCAGTGTTTTAGGTTTTTATTCTTGGATTTACTCTCAGTTAAGCCTGTGATTATTTGGTAAGATTGTTCATCTTCGTCTTGGCCTCGGTTTTCTAAGCTATGGAAAGAAAATGGTGAGAGCATAGAGGAAATAACACCTTAGGTGGTTGGCGTCTGGGGAAGGACTTGGGGTAACAATGTCTTCAAGGCCACAGTTTGTGCCGTTATTTCAGGCAGGCCAGGCAGTTGACTCCTAGTCAGTGGAGTTCATATTTGCCTTATCTTGAAAGTTTTTCCAGCCCTTTGTAAACAAACAACATCCTCAACATGCAAAGAAATGTACAACGGCATTTCTTCAGGAAATATTTTCCTTGACTCTACTCCATTTCGTGAATCACATGTTCCAATTTATAGCCGAGTCTGCTGTGGTGGTTTTGCCAGGCAAATACCCAGTGAGGTCATGGAGATCACACTTGTTTAAACCCCTTGGTGGTCTTTTATTTCAATAGAGTTTGCAGTGCACTGGTGAACTGTTAAATGAACGTGGAGACAGAGCCTGGAAGTGCATTTGATTTGAGAAGAAATTGTAAAAGGTGACAATGATAGGCCTTTCATGGGCTGTCTAGCTGTGTCCAATATGATAGTCACTAGCTATTTCAGTTTCAATTAGCTGAAATTAAATCCACATCAGCCACATTTTAAATGTTCCACATTTAGCCACATGTGGCTAAAGGTGACACAGATCTAGAATATCTCCATCATCGTAGAATATCCTCAGGCACTGTTACTCTTTAAACAGACACCTAGGAAAGAACTTTTTATGGTATAGAAAGGAGGAGGCTTGGAATGGAAGTCCAGAGTTGATTCTGTTCTAAGGTGAGCCCTTAGACGCTGTGTGATCTTATCTCTGAAACATTCTAGGCCTCAGTGGACGGGTCAGTATTGCAACCACTGCCTTTGTGTGCTTTGGTATGTTATGATGCTAACATGAACAGATAGATAATCAGATGTAATAGTGCCGTTTTATGGTTTAGAGAGTGGCCTATGGAGTCAAGCTGCTGGATTGAAATACCAATGACCTATAGGTAGGCTTCTCTGGGCCTTGGTTTTCTAATCTCAAAAATGAGGACAGTGAAGCACCTCCTTTGCATGATTGAGTGGTAAATGGTTTCATAGACATATAAGAGACATATATCTGGTAAGTCTCAAGGAATTTGGGGTGGTGGGTTCGGACACGTACACATGGGGTATGAAAGGTTTTCACAAATGCTGGTCGGGGTCCTTGGCTAAGGGGAGACTCTGCCTTGGGCCCGCCGGTGTAATAAACGCACTCCACTATCTGCATTGTCCTTCTGAGTGAGTTTGTTTCCCGGAAAGCGTGGCTGTAACATTTGGTGCATTGGCTGGGAAACTCCTCACTTTGAGGAGACAGGTCACGTTTGAGGCCACCCCGAGGCTTTGTAGCTTGAATCTTCTAGAGGGGGGAAGGTGCCTTGCCCCTCTGGAAGAATTCAGCCTTTCAATGCCCGGTTTCTTCACTTTGGCGGGTAGTGGACGGCAGCCGGGGAACTGAGCGCTCGGGTGAGGAGGAACCCACCCGGTAGGGTGGAAGAGGGGGCCTGATCACCCCCCTGGAAGGGACTAGAAGGAGCGGGGACCCACAGGAGCCTGGAATAGGCAGCGATTGCTGCCTGCACAGGTCGACGAACGTGCTAGGGCTTAGGAAGGAAATTTGTGAAGGTCATTTAGGAGGTGTGTCCACGCCGTCTCGGGGAAAATTATTACCAAGTGATCACCAGGGGATTTTTAGGATAAGAAACTGGTCCTTGTATGCTCGTATTCTGCCCTCCCCCAGGAGGTGTCCCATCTGCTGTGAAATTCTTGACCCCCTCAGAATTGTTAGGCTAGAAGGAGGGGGATACATAAATGAGTATGAATTGACTTTTCTGGAGATGGCCTGGGACGTGGGATATTTAACCCATCTGTGAAAAAAAAAAAAAGAGAGAGACATATATCTGGCCCATGTTTAAGCTATCACTACTATTATTACAATGTTTACTTATTTCATCTGTTGCAGAGTGTAAGGTGCTATCAAAAGGTCCTGCTGCAAATCATATTTTCAGGTTGCTGGCGTTTTCTGATTTTTAAACCTCTTTGCACCCTGTCCTGTATCAAGTATAAGTGTGGCATGTTGTAGCTTCTTAATGCTTCTGTTGTCCTGCATAACTTAAGCCCCTCTGGGGAATAAATTACTTACAACTTACAGGGACAGGTTCAAGGTTTGTTCTTTGATGTTTCAGCTCTATAATTGGTTCTTTGCAAAAGAAATGAATGAACGTGATGTCAACGCCGAGCAATGCTAGAGCAGATAAACAGCTCCAGAGATCGGGGAGTGAAGTTAATCACAAGGGCCAGTATTCTCTTAGGAAAGGTGCTGCCATGGCCCACAGGGAGTCACATCCTTGGCCAGTAGGTGGTAATCCCGTCTCCTTGCGGATAAATGGGAGATGAACACTATCCCAGCCGTTCTCCCCGCAGCCACGCTCCAGTCACCCAAGGGCTTTCAAAATGCTGACACCTGGCTGCGCCGCCCCCCCCCCACCCCAAGGATTCTGCTGTGATTGTCAGGGGTGCTGCTTGGGTGATTTTAATATACCCCCAGGGTTGTGAGCCACCAAGCCCGCCTCTCCCTGGTGAGATAGAGGAGCCGCAGTCCAGTGCTTGAGACTTTGCCCTCCACTGCAGCAGGTGCAGGTGTGACCCCCTACGCAGGGAGCCAAGATCCCACAGGCCTCATGGCCAGAAAACCAAAACATCAAACAAAAGCAGTGCTGTAACAAATTCTGATACTGTCCTAAAAGAACATGTTTGTTTAAAAAGTTAAGGCTTCAACACAACATCATAAATCGACTATACTTGAATAAAATCAGTTTGAGAAAAAAAAAAAAGAACAAGGTATTGCTAAGGTAATACTGCCCTGTTAAGTGGGCATGGGGTATTTATTCATTTTTCAACATATATTGTGTGCCAACTCTGTTCGGTCAGCAGGAAGTTGCCCCAGTTCAGGAAGAACCAAAATGTTTTCATTGTAAATATTTCTGGGGTGGAGATTTCTAAGATAGTTATTTCCATATGTGTGGAGAACCAAATTCAGTCAATTTAAACTTTGCGTTTATTTTGACCTCATTTTAGATACAGTTGTAAGAATAGTACACAGTTCATGTCTATCCTTCCCTAGGCTTCCCCCAAGGTTAAGTATGACTTAAAACCAGGCAGTGATCCTTGGTGCAGTACTGTTACATAAATTACACCTTTTATTTGGGTTTTATCTGTTTCTCCTCTAATGTCATTTTTCTGTTCTGGGATGCAATGGAGGATCCCACACAGCATTTAGTTGTCACATCTCCTTCATGTCTTCCAATCTGTGACAATTCAGTCTTTCCTCCTCTCTTCTGCTCTAATGAAGAGTACTGGTCAGGTATTTTGTCACATATCCCTCAACTGGGACCAGTCTGATCTCATGATGAGATTGAGGTTATGAGTTTGGGGCAAGAGAGCCGCCGAACATCTGACATTGTCAGGGTATCGCTTCAGGGGATATGCAATGTCATCAGGTTTCATTCCTAGTGATATTAACCCTCATCACTTGGTTAAGGGCATCTGTGGATATTGGTCTATTTTTGTAAGTAGCTCTGATAACAGATGCCATTCCTGTGCCATGCTTCAGTGTAAGAATAAGATGAGAGGAATTATGGCCAAGCATTAAATGGTTTCAAACTGCTGTGCTTTGAACGTCTTATGTATAAGTCTTATCCTGTTCTCCTATTACTCTCATTTGTACTCTGAACGATGCCTTCTCACCATTTGTAGAGTTCTGCCCTGAGAGTCGATTGATAAAGCAGATAATCAAGCTTTTATAAGCGTGTGTAAAGTAAAAATGAACAAGCTATAAATCGAGACTTGGGAGAGTCCTCTGGAAATCAAGTACGTAAACTTTAATAGGCGTTGTCTGAAGCAGTTTTTTGTTTTTTTTTTTTTGTTTTTCCTGCTCTCAACAATCAAGTGCGATATTTGGCAGTCCATTCGGAAGTTAGACAAGCCCCAGTCTCCATTCCCATCAAGCCTCCTTTGGCTCGTCGCGAAGAGGAAGTGAAAAGATGTAAAGGGTGTGCTAGGCACCGCGTCTGGACATGATAAACGGCCAATGAACGTCAGCTGCTTTCTGTGATTTTATCCCATGCAGGGCTCATGTGGCCTCTTAAGAGCTGACAGAGCACGAAAGGATAAACAGTTAGCTTTATGTCCTAATTAATCTGCAATTGGGTTGTAGAACGAATAGGAGACACAGAAGGAGAAAGAGCATACAACCTCTTTTGTGCGTTTATCCCCTCAAATTTAAGTGCAGCTGGATTGTTCTCAAGTTAGTGATCTTGCTTTTTATGACCATTTTCCCAGAATCTTTCTGGGGATGGCTATAAAACACAAAAGAGCACTTTTGTCCGTAATTACCACATTACTTCCTAGTAAAGGAATGATATCCTGAGATTAACTTATTAAAATTGTTCTCTGGAATCAGTTTGGGGAGTAATCTGACCATTGACAAGAGTAGATGAACTTGGGTGGTGAATTTCTTTCTCAGTAGTTACTCTGTTCTTTGGAGTACTAGCTATTTCGAGTGGATTTGATCCTAAAATGGGAAGGTCTTAACTGTGGTGTTGGAGAAGACTCTTGAGAGTCCCTTGGACTGCAAGGAGATTCAACTAGTCCATCCTAAAGGAGATCAGTCCTGGGTGTTCATTGGAAGGACTGATGTTGAAGCTGAAACTCCAATACTTTGGCCACCTCATTCGAAGAGCTGACTCATTTGAAAAGACCCTGATGCTGGGAAAGATTGAGGGCAGGAGGAGAAGGGGACGACAGAGGATGAGATGGTTGGATGGCATCACTGACTCAATGGACATGAGGTTGAGTAAACTCTGGGAGTTGGTGATGGACAGGGAGGCCTGGTGTGCTGTGGTTCATGGGGTCACAAAGAGTCAGACATGACTGAGCGACTGAACTGAACTTAGGCCAGACATTTCTTTAAAAATGCTAAATTTGTTCAATTTCTAGGAAGGTAACATCTAGTTAGGTGTAGTGTGGAAAGTATCAGAATCCTGTGTACAACCCCTGAGTTTAAATTTCATTTGTGTCTATGTCTCTATTTCTGCTTTGTAAATAGGTTCACCTGTACCATTTTTCTAGATTTCACATATACGCGTTAATATATGGTATTTGTTTTCTCTTTCTGACTTAACTTCACTCTGTACAACAGTCTCTAGGCCCATCTACGTCTCTGCAAATAGCATAATTTTGTCCCTTTTTGTGGCTGAGTTATCTTCCATTGTATATATGTGCTACGTTTTCTTTATCTGTTCCTCAAATGTATGGACACCAAGGGGGAAAAGCGGGGTGGTGGTGGGATGAATTAGGGGATCGGAATTGACGTATGTTACACTACTATGTATAAAATAGATAGCTAATGCAAACCTACTGTATAGCACAGGGAACTCTACTCAGTGCTCTGTGGTAATCTAAGTGGGAAGGAAGTCCCGAAAAGAGGGAATATGTTTGACATATGTTTGACTCCTTTTGCTGCACAGCAGAAAATAACATTGTTAAACAAATGTACTCCAGTAAATTTTAAAAAAATTTTATTTAGTCATAAATTGTTAAACTAAAAATCTCTTCATTGCTTAGCTCTATGAGAAATAGTTTATTTTGTTTCAGAAGTGACATCAAATTTTTACCAAAAAAACTTAATTGGAGGATAATTGCTTTACGATGTTGTGCTGGTTTGTGCTGTTCCCTCCCTCTTGAACCTCCCTCCCACTTCCTACCCCATCTCTCCCCTCCAGGTTGTCACAGAGCACCTGATTTGAGCTCCCTCATACAGCAAATTCCCACTGGCTGTCTGTTTTACACATGGTAATGTATATGTTTCAGTGTGCTCATCCCACTTTCTCCTTCCCCCACTGTGTCCACAGATCTGTTCACTATGTGTCTGTGTCTCCATTGCTGCGCTGCCAATAGATTCATCAGTACCATTTTTCTAGATTTCATATGTGTGTTAATATATGATACTTGTTTTTCTGACTTACTTCACTCTGTACAGTAGAATCTAGGTTCGTCCACCTCATTAGGACTGACTCAAGTGTGTTGTTTTTTATAACTGAGTAATGTTCCTTTGTGTATATGTACCACAACTTCCTTATCCATTCATCTACCAGTGGACATCTAGGTTGCTTCCATGTCCTGGCTATTGTAAACAGTGCTGCGATGAACATTGGGGTACATGTGTCTCTTTCAATTCTGGTTTCCTCAGGGTGTATGGCCAATAGTGGGATTATTGGGTCATATGGTAGTTCTGTTCCTAGATTTTTAAGGAACCTCCACACTGTTCTCCATAGTGCCTGTACCAATTTATTTTCCCACCAACAGTGTAAGAGGGTTCCCTTTTCTCCACACCCTCTCCTGCATTTATTGTTTGTAGACTTTTTGATGGTGGCCATTCTGACCGGTGTGAGATGATACCTCATTGTAGTTTTGATTTGCATTTCTCTAATAATGAGCAATGTTGAGCATCCTTTCATGTGTTTGTTGGTGATCTGTATGTCATCTTTGGAGAAATGTAGTAGAAATGGTTTATTTTTTAATACATATCAAATCTTCCAAACATGGTGGCCAATAGAATCAAATGAATCTCTTGCCCCCCCACCCCCTCACCCACAATAGGAACATGGTGTCCTAGAAACAGCCAGACCTATACTAGGTCCCATTTTAGTCCTGAGCCTCCAAAATGGGTCTTTAGAATTAAATTTGGCTATTAGCCCAGATTTACTCAAATTTTTAACAAGCGCTGCTTTGTATTTCAGCATCTCCCCCCAGCCCCCTACTTTGTCACTGGTTAGGGGAGGGGAAGTGGGAGGGAGGGGGCCATGAACAAGAAACAAAAGCAGCTGCTGGAGAGAAACCCCAGTGAAAGGGAGTGAAGAAAAACAATTCTGCCACAGCAGCTGCTCCAATTATCAAAAGAGGAAGCCCTTGCTTTACATTTGAGCGCTCTCAAGTTTGGAAGGTATTTATCACTCTTCTTTATTTGAGAAGCAATGAAATGAAGTCTGTACAGGAAGCTAGTCGATTGGTGCAGAAATGAAATTGGCACGAGACCAGTGACTCTTGAATCAACACAGCCCTTGGTTTTAAAATTCTGAACCATTACTTAATATTCGACCTTGAGATGAATTTGGACATTTGTGTTGTTCTGTCATATTCTGACTGTTAGACGAATGGAAGACATGGCTGTCTTAGGCCCAGTCTTCTATCCGAGATCACATAGAGGTTTTGAAGATTACGACAGGAGAGGAACAAGTCCACATGGTATATAGCAGTGAGAACTGGGAAGGCAGGTGGCAAGGTAGCACCTTGATCGATTTCATAGGGGTGCTCTTCTTATCGCAAAACGTGTATATGGCTGGTGTGCAAAATTGTAATGACCCAGAGCCACATGAAAGAGGCAGAGTGGCTAGCTGGCCTAGAAAACTCTTTCCTGGAAATGCTCATTTCCATGTTTTCCGGATGGCTTATGCATATGCAATACATTTATCATTGCATTTCTCAGTCCCATGAGTGAGTTCTTGCATTTTGCACGGGGGCCCACTTCGAAAGGTGATTTTATCATCATATTACTTAAGAAGTAAGGAGCTGAAGTTCATGGTAGCTCCTTGGTCTAAGAAACGGTAAAGGATGAAAAGAAACAACTCTGAATGGAGCCACAATTGGTGCAGGACGAGGGGGTCTATGAAGGCCATGGCACGTCCTCGGAGGATCATCACAGAGTCTGACTTTTCTCAAAGGCAGAAGCAGACCTGGTTGGCAGGAAGCCTGCTCTGGCCTTTCTCTTTCTCAGGCCCAGAGACAGACTTCCTGTGCAGTGAGCTCTGGCCCCCTCGAGGTTCAGAGAGTTCAGGTGGCCCGGAGGATGGGTGCAGCCTCAGGCGCTCCCCTGGCCAAGCTGTGAGTATCTGCTTGGGACCCACTGCCCCCTCTGTCACTCCCAGCGTCAGACCTGAGCCCTGGCTGGCCCCAGACTCGCCAAGTCTAACACTGGGCTCAGCCAACTCTTTTTGTAAAGAGCCAGGTAGTCAGGCTCTGTCACACTGACCCACCTGTGCCGCTACAGCGGGGGTGGCTGTGTGCCAATAAAACTGTATTAACATGAACAGGCAGCAGGTCAACTTCGGCCTTCGTGCCATACCTTGCTGAGCTCCGATCTAGAGCAAGGGCTTCTCAAGGGCTCTGCGGGCGAGAACTCAGGGGGCACTGGGGTAGGAAAAAAAAAATACACCCCTGTATTCACTAACCTCCGACAGAAACTGAGCACCTGCTCTCGAATGAGTGGGGGCAGCGCTTTAGCAGGCCTGTGACTTTGCCATGAAGAGACATCATGGATAGACCTGCACACTGTCTTTTACTGCACTTCATTCAGTTGTGCTTCCCAGGTATTGTGGTTGTGACAAGATGAAGGCTTGTGAGAGCCCTGTGTCAAGCAAGTCTGTTGGTACCATTTTTTTTCAACAACAGTTTTTTTTGTAAAGAAGGTATGTACTTTTGGGGGAGGGCATAATGCTATTATTGCACACTTGATAGGCTGGTATGATGTAAAACTTTTATATGCACTGGAAAACCAGAAACTTTGTGTAATGCTTTCTGGCAGTGGTTGTTTCATCGCTGTGGTCTGGAACAAAATCTGCAGTATCTCCAAGGTTGGCCTGTATCCATTTCTCACTGCAGTTGTTTCAAGAATCTCCAAATACCATTATACTAGTCATGACTTTGAAATTGTGTACTGTATCCTCAGCAGCATTAATAAAGAACATACATATAAATACATGTATATATAGTTGCATATTATATGATTACATATAAAGCTTTGACCCTGACATCCTCGTCTGGTTGTGGTCATTTCTAGGATCTACTGCCCAGCCCCAGAGAACCCTGGGATGGTTCTACAATCTCTCGGTGGAGTTAGACTATCGATGTAGCCCTTCATAGCCAACAGAGTACTCTTACTTGAGCCCTCTGCCATCTTGACGGAGCCTGAACTTTAGTACCTTCTCTTTGGAACCGGGTCATGTGGGCCTCCTGCAGTTCATCCCTTGGTACCACAGCTCAAGGGCTTGGAGGGTACCAGTCACTGTCATTGGGGTCGTCCAGGCCATTGGGATAAGAAGAGACAGGCTTCTCTGTGATTGGACTGGCATTTGGTTGTGAGTGTGAGTCATTAGCCCTGATTGGGGTGGGAGACAGAGATCTGACCTCCTCCTTAGTGATTTTCTGCTGGCCTTTGGGCCGCTCCTTCGGTGGGAGCTGTTGTGGCTGAGTAGGTGTTAGCACTATGAATTCCACTGTCTATCTCATGAACTTGGCCAAACTGCTTAACCTCTTTGTGCTTGCATGACCTTGTTGAAAATGGAGTGATACCCTCCCCAAGGAGTAGATGGGATGGTGTAGAGAAATCACTTTACGGGCAAGCCATTGTCCATGATCAAATGAGATATGATCAAGTGAGATAATCAGCACAAATGCCCAATAAATTTAATCCACCTTTATGGGTTCACCTTAATAACAAATTAAGAGAGAGGGAACATTCCTGTGTTTGGGCCTGTAGTATTTCCCACTTGTTTTTGAGGGCACCTCTTGTCTGATAGGAATAAAGACCTCAGCAAACAGGATCCTATTTGTATTTCTACTGCCACAGAGATATTAAAGGAGATTCTGCATCACTGATGGTGGACCAAATATGGAAACCATACCCATTAAACAGTCTCCTAATTTTCTCTATCCACTAGTAGCCCAAAGATTGTATAGGAATTCTGAATTCAGACCAACAAATGATGAGTCTTGATACTAGAAGTTTACATTTCTAGGGTAACCTTGTATTGTCACCTTTCCTTCTATGTGATGATAAGCAATTCTTCTTTAAAAATAAAAGTTAACTTTGGAGGTAATTTAATTAATATGTAATGAGAAAGAAAATCAGCAGGCCAATTTCAGCCTTCAAAGCATCTCTCTCTTTGTTGGGAAAGTTCCTGGGATCTAAGTTTCAGGACCAGGTTGAGCAGAGAGTTGTTGTTGTTGTTCAGTCACTAATTCATGTCTGACCCTGTGACCCCATGGACTATGGCACGCTAGGCTCCTATGTCCTCCACTGTTTCCTGGAGTTTGCTGAAATTCATGTACATTCAGTCAATGATGCCATCCAACCAACTCATCCTCTGTCGCCCCCTCCGCCTCTTGCCCTCACTGTTTCCCAGCATCAGGGTCTTTTCCAATGAGTTTGCTCTTTGCATCAGATGGGCAAAGTATTGGAGCTTCAGCTTCAGCATCAGTCCTTCCAATGAATGTTCAGGGTTGATTTCCTTTAGGATTGACTGATTTGACTTCCTTGCAGTTCAAGGGACTCTCAAGAAACTTTTCCAGCACCACAATTTGAAAGCATCCTTTCTTTGGTCCTCAGCCTTCTTTATGACCCAGCTCTCACATCTATACTTGACCCTTGGAGAAGCCATAGCTGTGACTGTATGGAACTTTGACTCAATGGTAGAGTTCTGCCGATGCAGGAGACTTGAGTTCAATCCCTGGGTCAGAAAGATCCCCTGGAGGAGGAAACCCAATCCAGTATTCTTGTCTGGAAAAATCCCATGGACAGAGAAACCTGGTGGGCTACAGTCCATGGGGTCACAAAGAGTCAGATGTAACTGAGCATGTACGCATTAAGAACAGAGAGTAACAGGAAGGAAAATTCACCGAGTTCACAGCTCCATTCTTGCAGTCTATGTCCATCTTCAGGTTCACATGCGTGTTCTCTGTCAAAGTAGATTTGAATGTGGAGTCCCTAAAACAAACAAGAGAACTCTTGGGATTTGGCAGCATGACCTTGTCTGACTGACTGGGCTTTGGGAACAAGAGCTGTTCGTTCCTGGCAGGTCTTGGGGAAGAATGAAACCACATCACATGACTCTGAAGTTCCTTCCAACACTCCGACAGGAGGAATGGATTGAGCAAGAGTAATTTTTGTAGACTGAGGAGATTGAACCTTCTTTTTTAGACAAGGAAGTGGGACATTCCAGACTGTGAGACAAGAGACCAGGGAAACAAAAGCTAATAAAACCCTCAAGGAGGAAATGAAATTCTCTCTGGGTTGGTAGAGGTGACTGCTTTCCCCCATGTCTTCCTGTGTCTGTAAACTGCCTTAGTCTTTCACATGTTTATTTTCTATTTTCTCTGCATTTTTATAGCCACTTCAATGACTGTTTTATGCCAAGGCAGTAAAATAAAGAATGTTTTTGATACAGTGCTCCTTACTTCATAGAGGGAAAAAGTTAAGCTTTCTTCATGATTATCAGTCAATCCGTATCCAGATTTACAATCAGCTGATATTTTTCAAGCACTGGCCCAGGTAATTTCAACATGTATTATCTCATCTCATCCTCAGAGCAACCTGAGTTGAGAGATTTGGTATTGGGGCTCAGAGAGGTGAAGGGACGTTGCAAGGCAGACAGGGGTTTGCATGCAGACCCCTCTCTGTGAGTCTCGAATTCCCTCCTATGTTCATCACGTTGTCTTACTTTTGTGAATTCTTGAACTCTGTGGCAACTCGGGAATGGCATGAAATGCTGTTCCTTGAAAGCGTTGTTGTATGGCAGCATGGGCTAGAGACTTAAGACTACAGCTGATGGATCTGATTCTGAACTAAAACATCCATCAGAAAAAGGAGTGTTTCTTTTTTGCCGAACACCCAAGATGAAAAAATGAAGCCGTCTGGCTTAATACAATCAGTTCTGTTCTAGCTCCATTTTGAAATCATACACGTGTTCCGACGGAATTGATAACAGTAGGGAACTGCATGAGTTTAATGGGAATTTCACATTTGCTTACATGCCAGTTTCCTCATGAAACATTGGGTGAAAGCAGAGCACTACACCCAACTGAGCTGAGCAGAGTCAGAACACACAGAACACACCAGCTCTCACACCTCCTGCATCTCCGAGCTGACCCACTTTAGGAGGTACATCCCCCCAACCTGGGCTGCAATGCCCCCCCCCCCCAGTTTGAGGTCACCCTCTTCACAGTAACTCATAAGCTGTAGTACCTGTCAACCACCCCAAAGCACCCTTCAGGTCTTCCTTCAAGGGGAAGGAAAATATTTATAGTTATATATTTCTTAATAATTTCACTTATATAAAATGTTACCATTTTTATTAGGTTTCTTTTTTATGTGTGGCACTGATGAAGTTTTTGAGTATCGTGTCCTGAACCTCATTTTTCTCCATAAGACATACGCTTTTTTTTGTGCATTTTTGTAAAGAAGGATACTTTTAGGACCACCTGTGTGGCATTATAGCACTAAACCTTACATCTAACTTCACCCTGTTGAATACAGTATTTGGGGAGTGAAAATGCTCTCTAATAGGATGTACTAAAGTCCTGTTTATGATTTATTCAGAATCCAAACCGGGAATAGATTCATTTGCCAAAAAACCCTCAAGATTAATGACATTTTGAAAGTCCTCACATAAAACAAGCAAGGCTTTACTGTATAGCATGTGGAATTATATTCAGTATCTTGTAATAGCCTATGATGGAAAATAATAATTATATGTATATATAAAATACTAGACGATAGATTCCAACCTGGGGTATTAAAGAGTAGGGCTCCTAACCGAGTCACTTTGCGGTGTATCTGCAACTGAACACAGCATTGTAAATCAATTATATTTTTTACGCAGTTGCAAAATCATACGGCTAGAGAGGATATTTAAGAGGAAAGGAGAAAGTTCACCTTGTCCTTGAAGTTACCTTATGCAAGGTCACGTTGAATGCCTTCAGTAGTCCCTGCACCTCATCCTCATGACAAGGTACATGGTGGTGAGGAATTGAGGCTTTGAGGGAGAAGGGGACCTCCTGTAGTGAGGAGGTGACCAGGCTGGGACTCAGCTCTGGACAGTCCTCTCTCCCACGCCTGCTTGTGTGTTTCTGTCTGCTGGCACAAACACAGGACTCGTGAGCTTTGCCCAAGGGTGCATCGGGGTCTTAGACGACTTTATCTTTCAAGAGACTATTGTTTTTTTCAATCATTGTTTCTCAGCATCTTATTTTGTTATTGCTTTTTAGACATTTTCTCCCCAAAGAAGACATTTTAGATTTTTTTTCTCCAAATTGCTTCCCTATGAAATCTTAATACCTCAAATACACCGTCTGTATGTTTATGGACTGGGTGTCTTTTTGTGCTTTTTATGTAAGAAGAGTAAGGTTTCCTTTTGCCCCTCAAGAACCCATTTTCATCGTATGGGGGGGGGGGATACTGCCCTTGTTGAAAATGCAGATCCTGGATCGTCAGTTATCTTAAACTCATGTGCCTTTAAAATTACTGTCAGACTACCTGAGAACAGTATTCTTGAGTTGGTGGGGGTTGACAACTTGTTGGGGCTGCGTTGAATGAGCCCGGCAGGAAGTATACTGGGTTGACTGAGAGAGCGCAGTCCCTGTGAGAAAGTGGGGCTTAAGAGCAAGTGCCCAATTCCCACCACTCTGGGTGTCTCTGTATAGAGAACAATTTTGAAAAAGCACGTATGGGGCCAAAAACAAAAGGGAAGAAATCAGCTGTTGAATAATAAGTGATTCTGGCTCATCAGCCTATATTTAGCACCTTTAGTTAACCAGTCATCTTCTTTGACGATACTGAATGATAGAGTCCAACCTAAGATATTAAAGGGTAGGGCTTTCTCAGACTCTGCTGTGCATCACGTCACCCATGGGTCTTGTTAAAGTGCAGGTGGGGGGTGGGGCCTGAGAGTCTGCATTGCCAACAGGTTTCCAGATGTTGCAGATGCTGCTGGTCCAAGGGCACCGCTTTGAGCTGCAAATTCCTAAGAGAACACAAAGGCAGTTATAAGGGCATCCTCAAATATCCTCAGAATTTTAGAAAGTCTGAAGCAGTGCTTCTCTGGGGGGTGATTTGCTCTCAAGGGGCCCATTGTCAGTGTCTGCAGACATTTATCGTTGCCCATCCGGCTGGCACTACTGGCATCTAGTGGGTAGAGACCAGGGATGCTGCTAAACATCCTACAGAGCACAGGCCTGTGCCCAAAAGGATGATCCAGTCCCACATGTCCTTAGTGCTAAAATTAGAAATCCTTGTCTAAAGGAAATTGCACACTTGCCCCCTGTAAGGCAGCAGAGACTAAGACAAGTAGCTCCTTCTCCTCCTTGACAGCAGTGATTCTAACCCACTGCGGTAGCACCAACTAGTTTGTAGTGGCCACGCTCTGCAGTTGACAGCAATACATACTGCTAATCAATTTCAGTGGGAAAGTTAATTCATGGGAACATAAAGAAGCACAGTTACATAGACTGCAAGGAAAAGACTTTTGTAATCCTGAGATCTTCGGCAGTTGTGCATGTATGTGTCGCAGGGGCCCCTGCTGGAGGAAGGAGGAGCATGCCTGCCCCTCATGGAGTGTGAATGGGGTGGGCTGATCAGACCGTGCACGCCTGGCCGTCGGGGTTTTTTGGCGTGGTATGCGAGTGAGCCCATCTGGACATTTTTGGAACAAACTTAGGACATTCCTTTGGATTCTTGACTATGACTTGCAGCTGGGTAGGAAAGTGGTGCAATGTTCTGATCCACAGATTGAAGATACTTTTTAACAATAAAAATAATTCACTGTGGATGACTGTTCCCTCAAGAGAATCATAAATACAGATTGATGCGTTAAGTCTAGGTATGCTGATTTGCAAACCAGCCTTGTTGCATGGAATGTACATGTGGGAGCATTGGGATTTTTCAGTGTATTAATATCATCCATTTGTATTTGAATCATTTAAAACAACAGCAGCAGGAGATAATAGTAGCTCCTCAGAGGATGGGTTGTTTGAAAATTCTTTTCTGTCAAGTGTAATTTTCCATTTACGTTAAAAGAATCTTAATATTAGGCAGTTTGCTCCTGAGAGATATTTGTAAATTTATACTGACTACAGTCTTTGTTGGAAGACAACATGATAGTCACCTCATGTCAACTGAGGCATGTTGATCCACTCACAGAAGGGAGAGAAGATTTGTTGGGTTATTTTAGATGACTTTAACCCTTGTTGACCCAGAAGGAGAGAAGATTCTAAAATACACAGTTCTAACAAATACCAAGACCAGTAGACTTTTGTAGACTGAGCTCAGCTTTTGGTAAAAAATCATTGAGCCTGTGTGTTACATACACTTAAGACAAAATCCAGACTTTTCCTACAAATAAAAGCATGTCTGCTCAACAGTTGACTCCATCATCTGGAATAAATGTTCCTTATTTTTTGTTCCCACTGGTGAAATCAGATTAATTAGCTGAATCATCACAGTTTCTCTGGTTTAATTTTTAAAATGCTAGACAACTATTATCTTCTACCTTTCTCCATGTAATTCCTTTGTTAGAGTGAACTACATGAAATTGCCAACATGGGACCATTTCCTACCTACAAAACTGGTGACTTCCTATGGTTCAAATCTATTATTTAGCCATGTATTTTAATTGTGGTATTAAAAAAGCTTTGAGAAGCGTGAGGGGTAATGCCTAGGTCTGCTTTATATTTTCCGATTAGTCAGTTCTGTTTGTTCTTTTCGTCTCTGTACAGGATATGGTTTCACACCAGTAACACCTTTCATATGGGGGTTGGCACCTGAAACCTCACAGTACATGAGTTACAGTGATTGGTTCTGTCCTTTTCCAGCCATACAGAGGTCTCATTTTTCTTACTTAATTTTTAAAATGATGAACTACCTACCTTCTAGCTATATCTATCTTTAGTTCTTGTTCATATGCACCATATTTAAGATTTAAAAAAGAAAAAAACACTCATTGTATCCCAACATTTCTATCCTATCAACCAGACACCAGTATTTCAAGATATTGATAGATGTTCCTTAGGGGAAAATGGAGATTTTCAGGTCCTAGAAATGTCTGGAACACTGAGCTTTTTAAAAAAAGGTTGCTTTGTTGCTAATCTTCTGAACTCTGTGACTAATTTCCATGGAGATATATATAAATTGTTTTTCAGATATTTAACTGTGGAACACTTCATAACATCCCAGGGTACTAGCAGTCCTCAGCGTACAGTCTGGGAAATCCTTTCCAGAAAGGTTGGTTCCTAGTGGGCTATGATTTTCCCCTCCAGATGATAGCTGTTCTTTTTTTCCTCCCAGCTTTTGGTCCATTCCAAAATACACATGAGCTTGACCTCAGAGTTTTGCCAAAGGAATATTATTCCCCTCCAGGGAAATGAAAGCGGCGTGTTTCAACACAAGTTGAGAAATCTTAAAAAAAAAAAAAAAGGACAGATTATTTTTATGTTCGGTGGAAATTACACTTTCAGGTAAGTCACGGCCTTACTGTGGGGCAGGATCATAGCAAGGAGCTACTAAGGAGCTTATTGACTCTCCCACCCTGGGCTGTTGTGATTATGTGGGTATATTTAGAAGCTATAATGAAAGCAGAGCATCAGCCAAGATGCCCCAATAGACACTCTCAAATGAAGATCTCTCCCATTATGAGAAAAACCCCCCCAAAGAAAATATTTGCATGGCAAGTAAGGAAGAGTGCTTTTCTCACCAAAATGATGTTGTAACATTTCAGGGAAAACAGTAACCAGGACTCACTTATTATTGTCATGTGTATCTCCTAGAAGCTGAGCGGATGTCAGAGAGGATAAGAGAGGGAGGGAGTATGTGGGAGCCTGCTCTGGGTCTCCTTTGATCAAAAGTGCCACGTTTCAGCAAATTGATATGCTGTTTCCTTCAAATAGATTGAAAGCAGCAGACCCTTTTGTTGCAGATGCAACCTATAAAATGGAAAGTGGTCCTGTAGCCAGTTCACATCCAGGAAAGAACACAACATGGCATTCCCAACCAACTCTTTGATCTGCTGCATAATTTCCTCTCATGTGGTTGTGTGAATTTTTGTTCAACATGAATAATCACTGGGGGAAATGAATGTATGAAGCTATGATTTAGTTTGTAACAGAGTTACTGAAAGAAGAAACACCCCCAGCATATGGTTCTACCATATGAGTATGCTACCTAGGAATATTCCTCTGACCATAGGACAAATGAAATGCACTCTCAGATCTGTGGATGGAAAGTTTCGCCTTATACAAACTCACACAGACAGATCAAATTTGGGTGGTAATTGTGTGATAAACTTTTGCCATCTAGTTTGTCCGATTAGCCAGATTTCATAGTGTTCTGTCTAGTTTTACTATAGCGACACAGTGAGTGTTCCCTGAGCTGTCCTGGAGACAGAACCCTTTCCCCAGTGACACCCGCAGGCCAAATCTGGCCTGCCACCGGTTTTGCAGTGGCTCACAGATTAAGAAGGATTTTTGTAGTTTGAAATGGTGTAAAGAAAAAGAATAATATTTCACGATAGGTGCAAATTACATGAACTCCAAATTTGTGTCCATAAATAAAGGCTTATTGTAACACGACCATGCCCCTTCCTTTTCATATTATCCATGGCTGTTTTTGTACTACAATGGCAAAGCTGAGTCATGGCAACTGACTGCATGTGGCCCACAAAGCCTAAAATATTTACTGTCTGGCTCTTTACCAAAAAGAGTTCACTGACCCTTGGTCAAAATGCTCCAGAATATGCTCATTGGAAGTTTCATTAGAGGACCTTCCAAGTGAAGTCACAAGAGTTAAAATTGCTTGTGGAGGTCTGGTCAACCCCTGAGAATAAATTGGCTAAATGCCAACCGAGAGCAGGACTACAGGGAGGGCATGATCATTGTGTCCAGCCTTGAGTTGTTCAAAGCCTCTGTCCTACAAGCAAAATCTTGCAGTTACCCCATATTAGTCATCATGCCTCAGCTGCACTTACCTCCCCTGCAAAAATTTTGCCCAGACCTGCTAATGAAAAGAGAGACTCAAAATGGTGCCTCAGCTTTGGAAGCATCCCAGGCAAGCCCTCTCTGCCCACCCCCAGTGTCTGTCAGGAGTTTAGCAATGGGAGATCATGGAGCCCTCCATGGCGCAGTGGTAAAGAATCTGCCTGCCAATGCAGGAGATGTGGGTTCGATCCCTGGATCAGAAAGATCCCTTGGAGGGGGATATGGCAACCCACTCCAGTATTCTTGCCTGGGAATTCCTGTGGACAGAGGAGCTTGGCGGGCTACAGTCCGTGGGGTCAGACATAGCTGAGCACACATGCGCACACGCACCAGCAGAAGACCACACCAGAGTTTAACTTGTGGTCACTAAAGGAAGAAATGATGTCTGCAATGTTCCCTCCCCCTTAGTCTGAGCCCACAAGGCCTCTTGGTTTCCTCTTATGGGGCTTACAGTGTTCAGCCTTTAACTAGTGATTTGGGGGACTATTTCATTCCCCTGGCCACCCTGGGAATTTTGTTAAAGGTCTCAAGAATGGATTTGATCACTGATAACAAAGAATAGAAGATAAATCTTTTACAAATCTTTGTTGGCTTATATCTTTATTTCTGGCCACATTTCCTAATGTGGAATGCTGTTGTCAGTCGCTAAGTCCTTCTGGCCACATTTCCTAACGTTGTTGTTGTCAGTTGCTAAGTGGTGTCTGACTTTTTGCGATCCCATGAACTGCAGCACGCCAAGCTTCCCTGTCTTTCGTTATCTCCTGGAGTTTGCTCAAACTCGTCCATTGAGTCATTGATGACATCCAACCATCTCATCCTGTGTCATCCTCTTCTCCTCCTACCCTCAGTCTTTCCCAACATGAGGGTCTTTTCCAATGAGTCAGATCTTCACATTAGGTGGCCAAAGTATTGGAGCTTCAGCTTCAGCATCAGTCCTTCCAACAAATATTCAGGGTTGATTTCCTTTAGGATTGACTGGTTTAATCATCTTGGTCTCCAAGGGACTCTCAAGAGTCTTCTCCAGCACCATAGCTCGAAAGCATCAATTCTTCAGTGCTCAACCTTCTTATTCCCATATATACTTTTTACCACCATCCTGCCAATTCATTCATGTCCCCCCAAACTTGCCAAAGTCTTTCATAGTGTTCCACCTTTGCATGTTCTGTCCCTACTCCCTTCCTCCCCTTGGCTGCCTAACTAGCCCTACTGTTGCTTCAGTGTACCTCTCAAAGCCCCTTTCTTCTTCCCTGTGCAGACTTCCCTGTGTGTCTGCTCTCTTTTGTGGTATTGTCCTGTATAGGTTCTGTCTCTCTTACCATCAGATCACATGATATTACATTGATTTGTTTACATGACTGTTTCCTTCATGATCTTGTAAGCATTTTGAGGGCAATGATTGTGACTTGTTAAATTTGACAACAAAACTTACACATGACAAGGTGCTTAATAAACCCTGGTCTAATGGACACATGGTCACGTGCACCTTCCCTGATTACTTCATTCTGTACTTAGGATGGAAGACTAAACATATTTTCTGTTTGTCAAAGACCATTGCTTGGAACTCCCTTCCCCATAATTAGAAAAATTAGTGCATCTTTTTGAGCTCACAGAAGTTCTATCCTTAAGCCTATCTGTGACTTTCTGCTTTAGCAGTGAGACCAAATGAAGTGATGTCACCCTTTAGTTTTATTTATTTGCTTATTTTTATTGAAATAATAGTTGATTTACAGTGTTGTGTTAGTTTCAGGTATACAGCAAAGTGATTCAGTTATACATATATATATATATTCTTTTTCATATTCTTCTCCATTATAGGTTATTATAGTTCCCTGAATATAGTTCCTTCTGCTATACAGCAGGATCTTGTTATCTTCTTTATGTACAGTAGTGTGTATGTGCTAATCCTTTATCCCCTTATCCTTTGGTGACCATAAGTTTGTTTTCTATGTCTGTATTTCTGTTTTGTAAATAAGTTCATTTGTATCATATTTTAGATTCCACATATGAGTGATGTCATATGATATTTGTTTTTGACTTACTACACTGAGTATGATCATCTCTAGGTCCATCCACATTGCTACAAATGACATTCTTCTTTTTTATGGCTTAGTAATATTTCATTGTATACATATATGCATATGGTAGAGAAGATATGATACACACAGAAAAATACTGTCTTTTTTATCCATTCATCTGTTGATGGAGACTTAGGTTGCTTCTATATCCTGGCTGTTGAGAATAGTACTGCTGTGAACATTGGGGTGTGTGTATCTTTTCGAATTAGTTTTCTCCAGATGCTTAACCTTTGGTTAATAATTAGTTACCACTCAGTACAGACAAGTGCTATAAGGGAAATGGAACTGGAATTCCACACCAGAACATTTTATAAAAGAGAGGAAACTCAGAAATGCATTTAAGGTTAAAACTAAATTGTCACGACACAAATCAGAAAATAGCACATTCATATTTCTCTTTCATTGTCTCAAATTATCTTTACCCAGTGGAATACCCTTGAGTAGAACATGCGAGCACAGAGCTGTGTTTATCACAGAGGGACATATAAGGTGCTTCATTGGGCACAGGAAGAAAATATCAACCCCTCTGCATTTATTTAAAAACAACAAAATTAACCTTGTATTTACTATCTATCTAGTGCTTTAACCTAAATTTACCTGTGTTGGGAATATATGAGCTTTTACTTTTAAGTAGTAGAAGTATAGCAGTGAAAAAGTTGTGGAATTCAAAATGTTGGCTTTTATGTATGTATATTGTTCAAAGAGTAAAGAATGGTATTTATGGTACAATCTGCTGCTGCTAAGTCGCTTCAGTCGTGTCCAACTCTGTGCGACCCCATAGACGGCAGCCCACCAGGCTCCCCCGTCCCTGAGATTCTCCAGGCAGGAACACTGGAGTGGGTTGCCATTGCCTTCTCCAATGCATGAAAGTGAAGTCGCTCAGTCGTGTCCGACTCTTAGTAACCCCATGAACTGCAGCCTACTAGGCTCCTCCGTCCATCGGATTTTCCAGGCAAGAATACTGGAGTGGGTTGCCATTGCCTTCTCCATGGTACAATCTAGTTGTTGTAAAAAAAAAATGGGGGCTTACCTAAGGTGGTAGTGGGAGGAAGTGAAAAGTAGTCAGCTCTCAGATATTTTGATGGTAGAACAGATAGGACTTGTTAAAATGTATAGAGCTAAATAGAAAAACTGGATACAGAAGTTTATCTGTATGTTAACAAGAGTTATCTCTGGGTGATAAGATTAAACGTGATGCTTCCTTTATTCTTGTTAACTTTTTTGGAGGAGTAATTAAGCTAGCCTAACTTAATTCTAAAGACAAGAATAAATTCTTTATGTAAAAAAAAAACTTTTTTTAATGAGGGAGACTGTTGACTAAAGGGCCCATGTGATTACTTCCTAACCCTTGTGCACAGCATATGACACCATTTATTTTGAATCAAAGCCTTGCAGCCTTGTCTGAAATAAGTCAGTATTCCTGGACTTCTCAAACTACTAGTTTAGGGACAACTCAAGCAGGCCTCCTGGTGCCTAATCATCCACAGAAATGGATGGCGTGACTTGTATTACCATGGTCTTCTTTAGTACTTGCCAGAACCCATTTATGGGAGATATGGACATGACTCGTCAGGGTAACTGACAAATAATGACTGAAGATCCAAAGGCAGAATGTTGATGACCAAGCTGTGCCCACAAGGCAGTTTTGTGGGCAAGGAGATTCTCAAAACACTTTTGCTGTGTCCATATCCAGCTAACCAGACCACCGCTGCCGTCTTGAGCCCTTGCTGCTACTTCAGCAAATGGTTTCCAGAAAAAGAAATCCTCTCGTCCCCAAGGACTCGGCAGGATAGACAGTTCAAATGTTCATTTGCCTGGCCCCCGAATGAAATGTTTCTTAGGTACACAATTCACTGCCCAGATCGAGAGCACAACCCAGAAAGAAAAATGCCCCCGTGCATGGTAGGCAGAATTTTCTGCCCATGGACATTGACAAGGCCGCATTGTGGAAACAGAAGCCGCTCGGATTGTCCATTGTTCTTCAGCTCCTACTTTGGCAGCCAGAAATGAATTCATTAGGCAGTGATTGGCATACTTCTCCTCTGTTTATTCCATGCCCTGAGTGCAGTAAATACGTTCTGTGCCCCCCACAGCCTCTCGCTTGGCCTCTTACTGTTCCAATCACCCCGCTCCTTCCCACTCTGCGCCTGTAGCCCTCCTGCTTCCCAAAGCCTAGAGTCAAGCCGATTTGGAACTGCTCGCCCTAAATTGCAAGAAATGCTTCGGTCGGTCCATCTCCCCCAACTCAGAGAGAGGCATACTTTGTTCTCACATCTGGGCTGGTCAGCCAGCCAGCCCATGTTGATCAAGCACCCACGGAACGCATAGCAGCGTGTCCAGCCCCCTCTGGGGGACTGCAGGCTCAGACAGTGGCAAACATGCCACACTTCTCCCTTGGCGTCTCCGCCCCCAAAGTGTGGCCTCTTGGGCTTGGAGAAGGGAACCTGAGAAGCAACTCTTTCAAAATGACCATTTGCAAGATTGGGTAGTGGCGTGTTTGTTTGTTTGTTTGTTTGTTTTTTAATCTGAATTGCTCTGTGCAGCTAGGGAAAAAAGATGCGTGTGACTGCTCCCAAGGCGAGGTGCTATGTTTCATGAAGTCCAGAGCAGCATTTCTCAAACTTGAGCATGCATTTGGGTTGCCAGGGGATCTAGTGATAATGTAGATTCAGATTCAACAGAGCAGCCGGGAGTCTGAGACTCTTCATCTCTCACGACTCCTGGGTGATGCTGAGGCTGGTGATCCACACACCACCACGCTCGAGTAGCAGGTGCTGGGTTGGTGGTTCTCTACCTTGGGTGCATGCATGTTGGCGCATTCTGGAGACTTTTTAAAACTAGTTATGTCAAGAACATAAATTTTAAAAATAGTTTATGGACACGGAGGCAGGTGGGAGGAAGGAGAGGGTGAGATGTATGGAGAGAGTAACATGGAAACAT
This sequence comes from Muntiacus reevesi, assembly GCF_963930625.1. Classification (NCBI taxonomy): domain Eukaryota; kingdom Metazoa; phylum Chordata; class Mammalia; order Artiodactyla; family Cervidae; genus Muntiacus; species Muntiacus reevesi. Next base: position 11,787,656 of record NC_089271.1, on the reverse strand, counting down.
GTACATTACCATATGTAAAATAGATCGCTGGTGGGAATTTGCTGTGTGACTCATGGAATTCAAACCAGGGCTCTGTGACCAACCTAGATGGTTGGGATGGAGTGGGAGGTGGGAGTGAGGTTCAAGAGGGAGGGGGCATATGTGCACCTATGGCTGGTTCATGTTGAGGTTTGGCAAAAACCAACACAATATTGTAAAGCAATTATCCTTCAATTAAAACTAAATATAAAACCAACAGGGTCCTACTGTATAGCACAGGGAGCTATGTAAATTGTAATGGAAAAGAATATGAAAAAGAATATATATATATATAGTAACTGAATCAGTTCTCTGTACAGCGGAAATTAACACAACATTGTACTGGGTTGGCTGAAAAAGTGCATTCAGGTTTTTTTGTAACACCTTAGGGAAAAACTCAAACAAGCTTTTTGACCAACCCAATAAATCAACTATACTTCAACAAAAGTAAAAAATTACTTATGCCCAAGCCCCTCCCCAGATATTCTGGCATAACTGATCTGAGCTTGGGCATTGGGAATTAAAAAAAAAGAAAGAAAACTCTCCCAAGAGGCTTTTCATATGTGCAGTGGTGGGGCTGTTGCAGCCTTGCACATGGAGGAAGTGGGTTTGTCCTCTTGGAAGGGAGGATATGTCTTCTTTTCGGGTCCCAAGTGAGACTGAGCTCAGTTCTTCAGTCCTTGAAAAGGTGGCACTTGAAGACAGAATCCTTCTAATTTACTGGTTCTCCACCAGGCCCTGGTGCTCCAGGAGACACATCTGGTGTTGTCTGGAGATGTGTTTATTCACCACAGCTGGGGAGGGTGCTATCAGCATGGGGCGGGTAGAAGCCAGAGACTTTGCTACACTCTCTCCAGTGTGCAGGACAGTACCCACCCAAGAGTGATCCAGCCCAAATAGCTACGGTGCCCTGTGGTGGAGGGGGGACTGCTCTAACTTACTTAACTCCCATCTTCAACAGACTGGCAGGTTCAGCCCTTCTCTCTCCAGTGACAACTGGGAGCCATTAGCTCAGAGCAGGTAGCTAAGAGCTTTTCTTTGGGGTCTCGTTTGGTTTTACAGCATGCAACTGTGGCAGATGTTCTGAACTGGAAAGTCAGTTTTCCTCCTCTAGAAAATCAGGCTGCAGAAGTACAAGCTTCCAAAAGCCCTTGCAGTTAAAAAAAAAAAAAAATCGTACAGTTGTTTTAATGGTTTCAGAGATTCTGTTTCTGGTGATGAGCAAGTTCTGGGAATGGAGCTGGTGATGGTTACTTAATCCTGTGGATGTATTTAAGGCCACTGAATTACAAAGTTCGTGTTATGTGTATATTACCACAGTGTTTAAAATTCCATGATCAGTGATTGGACAGTAAACAAACTATGTTTGCTCGGTTCCAATGTGAAGCCAGTAGTCTGCTCCACTTCTTATTACCCTCAGTACTTTTTTCCTAGTGTTTATGGTGGCTTAAAATCTCAAGGATTGGTGTGGTTATTCCTGTAATGCCTTTGCCCACTAAGGTCAGCTTGATGAGTGTAAGGACCACATCTGTCTTGCTCTGCCAGGTATCCCAAATGCCCAGCAGGGTTTTCTTGGGATTTATAGGCATGCCGCACATATTGGGAATGATTGAGGGCAGGAGGTGAAGGGGGCAACTGAGGATGAGATGGTTGGATGGCATCACTGACTCAATGGACACGAGTTTGAGCAAAGCCTGGGAGATAGTGAATGACCAGGAAACCTGGCGTGTTGCAGTCTATGGGGTCATGAAGAGTTGGAAAGGACTGCGTGACTGAACAACCACCACCACAGATATTCATTAGATGGATGGATTTACTATGGTTTATATGTTCACCTCCCTGGAAATGGGAATTGGCCATTATCCATACGTTCAGACTTAGTGTCTTCTGTCTTCTAGCCTCGGCTACTGGACAGGTTGTAAGATGGAGAATTTGTGCCTGAGCACTGTTTTTATGATGGTCTTCTCTAGAAATTGGCTTGGAAGAGAATCCCTGGTTCAACTCAATGTTGAGTCTCGCCCCAGGGGCTTAGGTTCCACTGGTGTGCCCCAGCATGCACTGAGGTGGAAAACCACCATCTAAGTCTTTGCTTCTCAAAATGTGGACCTAGGTTCCACTGGTGTGCCCCAGCACGCACTGAGGTTGAAAACCACCATCTAAGTCTTTGCTTCTCAAAATGTGGACCTGAGACCACCAGCAAGACCAGCCCCTTGGGAGTCTGTTGGAATTCCAGATCCTCAAGCCCCAGCCCAGACCTGCAGGTTTTCTAACGGGGCTGTAAGTTCCTTTTTTCTTGCTTATGTCCCATTGTTCTAGTTGGCCTGGAGGGCTGTTGTTTCCAGGGTGCAGGAAAGTGCTGTGTAGTTTTGGAGGCCAGTGGAGAGAGGTCTAAAATGCAGAAACATTTTACGGAGAGAAAGGTGTCATTAACCACCAGCACCAGTTGTGGTTTTATTTGTCAATAATTGGCTCGGGAAACAAAAGGCCAAAAGCCTACTTCATTTCTAGTCTTGGTTTTTAAAAGCCACCCCCTCCCCACCAAAACAGGGGGAAAAAAAAGGACAGGAGGTGAAGGGGGCCATTGAGGAACCAAATGGGTAGACTTTTCAAATCATCTTGCCCCACGCTGAAGAAAAATAAAAGGCAGAAAGTGCCATCTTTCTCTTAGAAAAGAATGTGTTTCCTGTTTGCCCTAGCTGAGGGCCGGAACATAATGCTTCAGTGTGTGCAGGGCCGCTGAACAAAGAATATAGAACAGAGAGTTGGCTCCACTAGAAACCATGTGACAAGTGCAACTGCTGATTGCGTGTACCAGGGCAAAAGAGACAGAAATGTGTGTGTGTTTCTAGCTTTTGAGGCTTGAAAGACAGTTGAGGATAATGAATTTTACCTTCAAGAGTTTTGTATGTGCTTTGGAAGATCTGTTAATGATTGAGAAAACTTTTTTTTTTTTTTAATATCAGGATGAGGCTTGTAACCAAATGGCTTTGTGCAGGAAAGCAGAGTTCCGAGTAACCCAGGCCACATGGAGAAATGTTGCAATACAGGGACATTCTCTGTTAGTGATTGGCTTGTTTCCTATAGGATGTGAGATGCTACTAGAATCATAGAAAAAGAGCCCTTGGTTGCTGAAAGAAGCCTTAGAAATGATCAAATTCAGCACATCTCAGTCTGTTTTTCTGTCCCCAACCCACCTGTAGAATCTAAACCTATGCCGTTAGGAGCATTGGCTCTGTAATGCATAAATGTTAAGGGTGGAGATGATGTTTGTTTGGGAACCAAAAAATCCCGAGTTCTCATATGCCCCAGGTACCAGTGGTTGTCAAACTTTGCTGTACACTGGAATCACCTGGGAGCTTTATAAGGTACTGCTCTCTGGTCAGGGATCCAGCTGTGATTGTTCAGGGGTTGCAGGTGGGGGCAGGGGTGAACGGGAGGAGACCGTGCAAATCTCCCCAGTGATTCTGATCTGCAGTCCAGGTGGCCGTCGCTGCCTCAGCCCATTGTCCTTCTCTCCCCATGTTGCAAATCTCTGTTTTCTCTACCCTGGGCTTCGAGAAGAAGGGCAGGAAGACTGGCTTATTGTGTTGATGGCAGCTTTGTGATGGAACGGAGAAGGCAATGGCACCCCGCTCCAGTACTCTTGCCTGGAAAATCCCATGGACGGAGGAGCCTGGTAGGCTGCAGTCCATGGGGTCGCTAAGAGTCGGACACGACTGAGCGACTTCACTTTCACTTTTCACTTTCATGCATTGGAGAAGGAAATGGCAACCCACTCCAGTGTCCTCGCCTGGAGAATCCCAGGACTGCGGAGCCTGGTGGGCTGCCGTCTGTGGGGTCGCACAGAGTCGGACACGACTAAAGTGACTTAGCAGCAGCAGCAGAAGTTGTGATGGAAACTGATGAGAGGACCTCTGAGCCCTCTGACTGCCCTGCCAGGGATTCTGGTGGACTCAGACTGGGGTGGGGAAGTTCACACCATTCACTCCAGTGCCCTTACCTGTGTCTCCCCGCAGGATGGCCCCATCGTGCTCCTGAAGGAGAAACTCAAAATGATAAACTCAACTCTTTCCACTTTAGTCATTATCCTCTGAGCTTGACCTCTCTGTTTGTTCCCAGAAGTAGAGACATAGAGCAGGTGTCAGTGGTCACAGTTCATGCAGTTGGAAGACGAAGGCCATCATTAGAGGGGGTATGTGTGGCTCAGTACCTGAGTTTATGCATCAACCATGGAGGATAAAGTCTGTTTTGGTATCACCTCTGATTGGGCTTCCCTGATGGCTCAGATGGTAAAGAATCTTCCTGCAATGCGGGAGACCCGGGTTTGATCCCTGGGTCAGGAAGATGCCCTGGAGAAGGGAATGGCTTCCACTCTGGTATTCTTGCCTGGAGAATCCCATGGACAGAGGAGCTTGGCAGGCTACAGTCTGTGGCATCGCAGAATCAGACAGGGCTGAGTGACTAACACTTTTTACTGATTCAACTGTGGTTTGAGATAGAGAGCCATGGGATCCCAAAAGCGGCATTCTCTCTTGTCGGGTGTTCTGTTCCATCATGTTTGAGAGCTGGAAACGTGACATCAGCAGAAGGGTGGCTGTTCAGGGTGCAGTGGCCTCTCTCCATGTGGGCTAAGATCTGAGTCCAGAGCCCTGGATTATATACCAGGCTCTGTAATATCAGCAGTGCTGAGAACTTATAAATACTGTATGTGCAGAGGCACTTTTCACGTGCTCAAGTGAAGCAGTGTTCTGATCCATACAGAAAGAACTATAAACGTGAAGATGAAGGAATGCTGTATGTAGAGGGGAATGTTTGAAGACTTCACTGGAGGAAAATGTGCTGGCATCTACAAAGATAGCTCTTGAGTTCCTAAAGGCATTGGGTTAAATTAATCATTGATTAAACATGAAACTTCTGGATGAGATTTTGCTTCCTAGTTCATTAGCTTAAAATCTGAATAAATTTGCATCAGTGCACAAGTAGAATACTAATTTGGTGAAATCCTTTTGCAACACATAACCAGAATAGCAGTGGGTTTTATGCTTACGAGTTGTAGACTCGGCAGAAAGGGGGTTGATAGCAGGGTCAAAGTTGCATTTCTGTTGCTGATTGAACAAATGAACAGTGTGTTCCCAAAGCATAGAGCCTAAGTTTTTGTGCTCTTCGGATATTTGTTCTTTTTTAAGAAGTGCAAATATGCACCACCAAGAGATGCCAACTTTTCACTTGGGGCCCTGATGATGACAGGTAGAAGCCATGGGGGTGCACAACAAAAAACTTCTCAAGATTCAGACATAAAATATGCCATGGCGTTCCCGTAGAAGGCAAACCTGGTCCTCCTCCTCTGCTCACTCACTGCTATTAGATGACTCCCGCCCTGCACTTGGACCGCTCCATCCATCGTGCTGGTCTGCTCCAGTGACTGACCTTGGCACTGGGGTTTGTTGACACAGATGTAGGGTTATAAGCACTTCATGGGGAGGGGAGCTGACGATGCCCTCATTCATTCATCCCTGAATCTGCCTCTGAAAATCCTGCTGAGGAGGGGTCCAAAGTAGCAAAGGACAAGATCTTTGGGTGAGGGTGTCTGCTTCTAGAGTCCTTACCTGTGAACTTCCCAACCAAAGCTTAATGGTGCCCCCACTATTGGCAATACTGTAGGGGATATTTTTGGAGGTGACCTCTATTTGCTGGGGTGATTCTTACTTGGGACACATAAGTCCCAAATAAACTTGGGAGTACTTAGCTGCCCCTGAGTGGACATCCACTTGAACAGCTAAGAATTCCTCTTAGGGGGCAAGCAAGATGGCACTTTAGTGCTTGTATTAGTTAATATGTTAGTTTTGGATGAAATAAAGGCACAGAGACAGTTTGTTTTCCATATGATGCCTATATACTTTATAATAAACCTGTCCTCTATGTATCTGTACTTATAGTTTACTTATGCACAATTTATAGCATTTACCAGAAAAGGGGTGCAGAATGGTTTTTTTTAAAATGCCCTTGGGACTTCCCTGGTGGCCCAGTGGTTAAGACTTTTCTTTACAATGTAGGGGGTACATGTTCAGTCCCTGGTCAGGGAGGTAAAATCCAACATGCCTTGCGGCCGACAAATCAGCACTTAAAACAGAAGCAATTTTGTAATGAATTCAATAAGACTTCCAAAAATTTTTAAGGAAAAAAAAAAAGCCCTGGCCTCTAGTTTCCTCAGGTGGGTATTCAAATAAACTGACCCAGTCAGTTCACTAGTGAGAAAGAACCACAGGGAACGTTCCCACTGTACTGTTCATTGTTGGAAATTGGGTTTGAAAAAATACCTTAAGGCAGCTACTGCTCACCTATCCAAACATTAAAGATGGCAGCAAAACTGGCCAAGGAGCAGCAATCAGTGAAGGAGCAGATATTCCCATCATGTTCTTAGATGATTGTTTTTGTGATAGAATTTGATATTTGTATGAGTCCGATGAGAGGACAGGACTAACTTCTCTCATTGGCCTTAAGGACAGAATTCAGTGGACGTCCATTCTTTTGGTGTGTTTGTTTGTTTATGTATCCAGTTCATTATTTTCCTTAGAGTGTACAAGATTTGTTTCATGGATTCACATGGATTGAAATGGGTTTTTTATTTAAAATACTAAAAAATGTCCTGACCTGGGAATGCAGAGTTTAGGAACAAGACTTCTGTATTAACAGGTGACTGGATTTCTCCTGAAGCAAAATACATGTAGATACACAACAAATGTTTTTCTAGCTCTGCCCTTCCCTTCCCTTGGGTTCCTGTTCCCCCGCATATAAATTTGGGGACAGGACAAATCCCCTGGTGAGGCCTCTGCTGGGCCCATCCACTACATGGATCCTCCTCTGCTGTTTTAAATCTTTGTGCAGGCCAGAGGTTGTGTATTTCCTTCTGTCACATTTCTTTGCCTGCCTTTGTCTCTTTGATTTGGATCCTTGATCAAGAACCCAGGTTCAGTTAGCTAATGTCTCTGGGAAAACTCAGTCCACTTAATGACATGCTGCATAATTTTGTAGCTCTCGAGGGAAAATTGTGGCAAGAAAATGGGGAATGCTTGTTATTTCTTCTTGCACCATGTTTCCAGAATCGTCTAACATGAGTAGATAGAGACAGAGTGAGATCTGCAGAATCCTTAGGGAATTTTGCATTGCTGCTTGGTAGGTCCTTATAAACATTTCCCTCTATTTCAAAACGAGGCAGAATTGCTTTATGGTCATTAAATTCACTACTTTTGAAATAGGAAAATAAAGTGAAGAATGTCAGATTAGTAGTTTTCTGCATTTGGCTGAATTGTAGGAGCCTGATGAATCCATGTGACATTTTGAACCTAGAGGAATCTGATACTTGTTTCTAGAAAAAGCCTGATTAAGAAAATATGCATTTCCAACATGGAAAACTATTCTAAGAAAAGACATATATAATCATACAGACAAATGCAAATAGATATAGTATCTTTGGCTCCAAAATTTTACCCATGAGTCAGTAAAACACAGTAATATAAAATCATCTGTTTATATATAAAAAAGAAAATGTGTATTTCCAACATGGAAAACTATTCTAGATATTTTGTCCAGTAGGAACTATTGTAGAATATTCTAGACCAGCACTGTCCAAGAGAATTATAATATGAACCACATGTTATTTTTCACAGGCTATAAATTATTTGAAAGGATAATCAGGTGTAATTAATAGCAATTTTATTTGATATATACAAAATATCATTTCAGAGTGTAACCAATATAAAAAGTTGAGATATTTTGCATTATTTTTCAGAGTAGGTCTTTTTGAAGTCCAGTCTAAATTTTCAACCCTTCTCAATGGTGATATGCGGCCAGAGGCAACTATATTGGACAACACAGTTATCCATCTGCATTCCTAAATCCAAATAGTGAGAGGTTGAGAACTAACCAGGATTCTGGCCCTGATTTAGAAGGATGACTTGAACACTGAGAAAAGGAGCTCTTGGAGAAAAAAAAAAAATGTGATAGAAAACTGAAACAGTTGACCTTAGGAAGTAAACCACTTTGCAAGAACTAAACAGTCTTGGTTTCCATCTGAAGACCATGGTGGGAGACAACCAATATCTTAAAATGTTTCTGTGTGAATTGGAAGGACATCTTCTTTCAGTTTGCACTTGTGAAAAAAAGATCCCGGTGACTTGGAAGGCAGATGGATTGTACTTCAGGGTTTAGAGCATGACCACTATAGCTGCAGTGCCTGAGTTCGCATCCCACTTGCTGGTCTTGTGATCTTGGGAAAATTCCTCTCCAGGCCTAGGTTTCTTTACCTGAAGGCTCAGGCTAGTAAAAAGTAGCCAGCTTCTAGGTTTTTGTGAATTAAATAAGCTAACAGACTCCAAGGACTTATTATAACTAAGCAGTGAGCTATTGTATCATAGCATTAGCTCATCTTCAAAAAATTTTTTTATTGATGTACAGTTGATTTACAATGTTGTGTTGATTTCTCCTATACAGCCAAGTGATTCAGCTATACATATATGTACTCTTTTTCATGTTCTTTTCCATTATGGTTTATCACAGAATGTGGGAAATTGTTCTCTGTGCTGTACAGTAGGACATGTAGAGTATAGAGAATTTATCCATTCTCTATAAATAGTTTGCATCTGCTGATCCCAAACTCCCAATCGATCTGTCCCCCATCCACTCCCCCTTGGTAACCATATATCTGTTTTCCATGTCTGTGAATCTGTTTCTGTTTCATAGATAGGTTCATTTCTGTCATATTTGAGATTCCACATATAAGCAATATCATATGGTATTTATCTTTCTCTTTGTGATTTACTTCCCTAATCTATGTTGCTGCAAATGGCATTCTTTCATTCTTTTTTATGGCCGAGTAGTATTCCATTTGGAGAAGGGCATGGCAACCCACTCCAGCATTCTTGCCTGGAGAATCCTGTGGACAGAAGAGCCTGGTGGGCTCACAAAGAGTCGGACATGACTGAAGTGACTTAGCATGTATGAATGTGGTGTTCCATTGTGTGTATGTACCACATTGTCTTTATCCGTTTCTTTGGCAATGGACATTTAGGTTGGTTCCACGTCTTACTAGTTATTATGTGCATTAGCTCTTAAATGATCGTCCTTCTCATTGAAAAGTTGTTCTGTTGCCCCATGTCTCACTTTGGACTGGCTTACCTGTTCATTCATTAACTTTTGACTGAGTGTTCTCTGCGTTCCAGTTAGAGGTTGTGTTGCTAGGAGCATAGTGGTGAATGAGGCGAAGGCGAAGCCTGCTCTCGAGTGGGGCAGTTCCGTGAAGGAACACGAGAGGTAAGCAAGCCAACAGGGAAATGAACAAGTGCACCTTGGATGTCGGGCCCAGCTTTCCATCTCCGACTATGCTCAGGCATAGCCCGCTCCCCTGCCGCCATCTCCTCTGCCAGTCCTGGGTTTTGAAAAGTGTCATTTTCTGTCTGTGAAGCTGGGTGGTGCTGCCTTTAGCCTAACGTGGTCTGCCCTTCAGACTTAGACGTGACTAGGTGTGCACTGGCAGGTGTCTCTAGGAGGATCAGTGGGTGTGTCAGCAGAGGTCTTTTGTGTGCTCTGCAAAGGAGGGAAAAGAAACCCTCACAGAAGCTGCAAATTGCCACTAGCCACTGAAACAGCTGAGGTCTGTTCTTGGTCAACAGAAGGCTGCCTCTGAGTTACCCCAAAGTCGGATGATGAATTTATACTAGTGGTTTTCAAAGTGTGGTGCCTGGAGCAACAGCCTCATCATCACCGGGAATCTTGGTGGAAACAAATAGGCAGGCCCCCATCCTAGCAGATCTGTGTGTCAGACACTCTGGAAGGGCCCAGCAATGTTTTAACAAGCCCTCCAGGTGGCACAGTGGTAAGGAATCCGCCTGCCAGTACAGGAGACCCAGGTTCGATCCCTGGGTTGGGAAGACCCCTGGAGAAGGAAATGGCAACCCACTCCAGTATTCTTGCCTGGGAAATCCCATGGGCAGAGGAGCCTGGCGGACTGCATTCATGGGGTCACAAGAGAGTCAGAGACGACTGGGCGACTAAAGAATAACACACTAGGTGACTCACGCATCACAGTCGAGGGAACCACTGGTTTTTGCTGATAGAAATGGTTGCCTGGAGTGAATAGCGCCGAGCAACTGAGGAGAGGGCTCCACTCCTTTCAGGGTAATCTTTTAAAGTCCATCTGGAGCATCGGGGAGCTTTTGGAACCAAGGGTTTGAATCCAGCTCTTTGTGTTTGAGGTTATTCATGTTTTATTCAGGTTCTTCCTATCGGATGCTACTGTATGAGGTAATATTTACAAGGTTTCTGGGTTGGCTGCTTATCAGAATTTTCAGAGTTGTAGAACTGATGTAATTACGTCCTCTGTGAGCTGAATTGAACAGTGTAAATTGGTAGAAGCCTCTGGCGGTCCTGATAAAAAGTTCCTATTGGGAACAACCAGCAGCATTGTATTTGAATTTAAAAACCAGATTCTCAATTGCCTGCAGGTGGGCGGTCTACACTGCAGCTCCCCCCGCCCCTTGAGTTTTTAATGCTTGGGTGGCTCATGCCACCAGCCAACTTGTTTGTACATGAATCCTCTACTTGGTTACAAATGATCTGCTTGTCTCAGTCCATTTGGGCATCTGTTACAGAATACCATAGTCTGGGTAGCTTACAGATGACAGAAATTTATTTCTCACAGTTCCGGAAAGTCCAAGATCAAGGTTTGATTTGTATAGGGCTGTCTTCTTGCTGTGTCCTTGCATGGTGGAAGGGGGAGGGACCTCTCTGTAGCCTCTTTTGTGAGGGCACTAATCTCATTCACATTCAAAAAACGAAGATCATGGCATCCGGTCCCATCACTTCATGGCAAATAGATGGGGAAACAATGGAAACAGTGACAGGCTTTGTTTTCTTGGGCTCCAAAATCACTGTGGACGGTGACTACATCCATGAAATTGAGAGACGCTTGCTCCTTGGAAGAAAAGCAATGACAAACCTAGACAGTGTATTAAAAAGCAGAGACATTACTTTGCCTACAAACGTCAAAGCTGTTGTTTTTCCCAGTAGCTATGCAGGGCCGTATTCCTTTCTAGACGCTCTCGGGGCAGGAGTAGCGGGGATGGGGAACCCATTTCTTTGCCCTTTCCATTTGCTAGAAGAACCCCCGGCCCCCGGCCCATTGCTTGTCTTGTGACCATCTTCCATTTTCAAAGCCAGCAGTGGCTTTACTGGGATCTGGGAGTGACCTCTCCTGCCGCCCTCTTCCACATTTAAGGACCCTGTGATTACATGGATCCCACCCGGATCATCTAAGCTACTCTCCCTATTTTCAGGTCAGCTGCTTGGCAACCTTAATTCTGTGACCCTAATCCCGCTTTACCTTGGAAAGGATTAGGATGGGGGCATCTTGGGTGGTGGTGGTGGAAAACCATGATTCCTACACAGCAGGCCATGGAACTTCTTTACAACTTCAGTTTCTTTATCTATATAATGAGGATAGTAAAAAAAAAAAAAAAATTCCTTGTGAATCTCCTTGAAGATTAAATGGGATATATGTGAAAATATCTGGCACAGAGCTGCTCTAGGAAATGCTGGTGGCCTTTTGTGAGAATCTGAAATTCCCAGCACGTTTATTTTTGGTCTCCCCAAATCTCTACATTGGTGTTTTACAAATTACTTAAATGCTTCTTTCTGGTCCACCCATTTGTTGTTGTTCAGTTGCTAAGTCACATCAGACTCTTTTTGACCCCGTGGACTGCAGCACCCCAGGCTTCCCTGTCCTTCACTATCTCCTGGAGTTTCCCCAAATTTCATCGCTCTGGTTTTTGCCTCTGCTCAATTCTTCGACACCCCTAAGGGGCTGCTCCCCCGCTGCTGTTAGGGAGATTCAGAGATAATCAAAGTATTTGCAAGTGGAAGGTGGGAGGGAACAACCCTTCCTGTCCAGATAATCTGTGTCTGTTTTCCCCCCTACTGTATACCCTGACTAGAAAAAAAGTCCACAAAAGTGTGTGTGCTTCATTTGATTTGTTTTTAGATCAGCTTTAGTAAGGTATAATTTTGATTTTTTTTCCTTTCTCTGCTTTCTAGATATGTTTCTGTCTCATATCCAGGTCCTTGTCAAATCCTGGTCCAGTCAGATCAACTTGTGAATGACATTTGGGAGGGGGTAGTTAGCAAAATTTCACTGTGCATGGGTCTTGCATGATATTAAGCAGCTGTTGTTAACTTGTGTAGGGGTGATAATAGTATTACTGTGGTTATGTTGGAAAATGTGCTTTGGGGAGATGTACATACTGAAATATTCAGTTTTTTTTAAGCTGAATTGTTGCATATTCTTCTTTTTATTTTTTATTTTTTTATATTCTTCTTTTTAAAAAAAAGAGATAAAACCAATATGCTGAAATGATTTTTGAAATATTATCTACAATCAAGTGAATCAAAGGACCCAAATGGCCAGAAATCTAGTTTTTGAAACAGTGATCTTTTTCTTAGTACCACACAGGAGAAATCCGTTGGATGCTCAGAGCTTTACCAGTAACCCCCACCCCCACACATTTACAAACTCTTGTCTGTTGTTATAACTTGTGCTTTATCAGGAGTCTGAAGGAAGTGCTCTGCCTCAGCATCCCTGTCACGTTTACATGTTCTGATTACTCTTTGGTGGGATGTCAGTTACATCTTTTAAAAATTAAAAAAACTTTTTTGGCCACATGGTGTGGGATCTTAGTTCCCCGACCAGGGATTGAACCTGTGGCCCCAAAGTGGGAATCTGTAGTACTAACCACTGGACCACCAGGGAAGACCCCTCATTTACATTTTTAAGAATGTCTGTCTTGTTACCTTTGTTCTGTTCCATATCACTATCCTCCCTTCAACTTCTAAAGGACACATCCTTTTCTGGATGGACAGAGAGCCGATACAATCACGCACAGGCCTAGCCAGGATGCAGTCGCCAGTGGATCTTCAGCTATGTCACTGGGCCACGTGGTGGGAGGATATGGACAGGGAAGCGTCTTCTGCTGCCTCATGACCCAGGCCTTGCAGTGACCCTGAGACACGCAGCTGGGCATTGTGTGACCCAGAAAACGGTCTTGCCTTTGGACTCATGGGAACCCCAGACTCGCCGCCCCCAGCTTGGGAGTTGAGGTGGTGATCGCAAATTACCCCAGTGGCTTGACCATTATTTCAGCAACTGGACGGGGGTGACACAGCATCATGGTATGTGCATGACCTCATCTCAGATGTTGCTGGACAACAGGCCCGCTCAAGTTGGCCCCGCGGCACTCTGTAACAGAGGCTGGGCTCCGCTGAGAAACAGCCATTCTCTTGTCCACCATCCCCAGTGTGTATGTGCTGTGCTGGGCCTTGCACAGGCTTGCAGAAGGTTCCTTACGCCTCCGTAGCCAGCAGCAGGCCATCTTCACAAGTGGTAGATTGTTCCAGAGCACCCTTGACCGGCTGGCTGCATCCGTCCCACCATCTGCCCTGCAGGCCACTGGTATCTCATTCCCTCATGTTTCTGGTAAACAGCTTCAAGCTCCCTGCCATGATCTACTTAGGGTTTTGGGTACCACTCCTGGGTGGCCAGTTATGCTGGGAATCCAGGCCCTATGGGCATTCATCAGAGAACATCTCAGGTAGAAATTTTGAACAAGTGCAACGTAAAATTTTGAAGACAAAGATGAAGGCACCTTATATATTCACCTTGATGAATAACCAATCAATAACCATTTATCAGTGACCTAAAGACTTGTTAATATGTTTATTAGTGATCTGGAAGTAGGGTAGGGCCTAACCAGTAGGTTCAAACTATGTAGAGCTTTAAGAATGTTGCTTTGGGGTTTCCTTTTGATGTTGAATAAAAAAAGAATTGCCTTAGGCGCTGTACCAAGTTCATCCCATCCTGGTGACAAATGAATTACCATTAGTTCTCTTATTTCTATGCAATATGTCACCCTGTCACATTCACCGTGGCTCTCTGTAGTTGTTTGTCTGAAATCTTTCCTTCTTTTCATCCCTTTCATTGAATTTATTTTTATTTTATGGTTATGTGTATAGATATATATATATATATATGTATGTATAACACATTTTTCCATCTAGCAGTTTTAAAGTATACGATTCAGTGGCAAATAATAGATTCATAATGTTGTGCAAACATCACCACTATCTAGTTCTAGAACATTTTCATGACCCTCCTGCCAAAACCCCTCTCTACCTGCTCTCCATTTTCCTCTCCCCTCAGCTCCTGGCAACCACTAATCTGATTACTGTCTCTCTGAATTTGCCTGTTTTGGACATTTCATATAAATGGACTCACACAACATGTGGCCTTTTGTATCTGGCTTCTTTCATTTAGCGTGTTTTTAGTGTTCATGTGCTTTGTTGCATTATGAGCTACTTTGTTCCTTTTTATGGCTGAATGCTGTTCTCTTGTACATTTTGTTTATTAATTGCTGGACAGGTATTTGGGTTATTTCCACCTTTGGGCTATTGTGAAGAGTGCTGCCTTGAGCATGTGTGTACAAGTTTTTGTTTGAACACCTGTTTTTGGAGGGCTGTCTACCTAGAGTGGAGTTCCTGGGTCATACAATAATTTGATGCTTAACGTACTGAGGAACTGCCCATGGTCTTTTGTGCATACCAGTCCTCCTCCACCATGTATGTCCATTCTTTTTCAAATCCATTTTGGGACTTGCCTCCACTGTGATTTCTTTGCCTGGTGGCTCCCCGCAGCTTCTGTTGACTCGTGTGTGCCCCTCATTCAGCACTGCCTCGAGAAACTTTACTTTCGCCCCTTTGTATCTTCATTCGCACCTGCACTGTTTCTTTTGGCTTCAAGGATGTGTGTCCCTCTCCTGGCACCCAACTGCAGTCTCACACGACGGAGACTGACACTTGTTCTCTGTGCTCAAAGGCACTTGGTACTATTTTTGCCTTTCTATTGTTGGGCTATTCTAGTAACAACTGGAGATGACAAAAATAGATTTGATTCTGTTCATGAAGCTCAGGTTTTCATTGAAATAGAGGCATCACAGATTCTACCATGTTTGAAACACTAAACTGTCAGAGGATTAAAAAGTAGGTCAAGGAGGGAAAGGGAGTTGTTATGCATGCAGGGTAAAAAACTTAAATTCCAGCATGATGATAATGGCATTCATGCCACCTTCATGACTTTGATCTCATTTAATCTTCCTGATGGGCTTCCCTGGTGGGTCAGCTGGTAAAGAATCTGCCTGCAATGTGGGAGACCTGGGTTCGATCCCTGGAATAGCTACCCACTCCAGTATTCTGGCCTGGAGAGTTCCATGGACTGTATAGTCCATGGGGTTGCAAAGAGCCGGACATGACTGAGCGACTTTCACTTTCAATCTTCCTGACAACCATATGAGGTGGATCCTATTATAATCCACACTTGAAAACAGGGAAACTGAGGCACAGAGAGATTTTTTTTTTTTTTAGCCCTGGCTAAAGGCCTTAGCGCTTTGCATGGCAATGTCAAAATATCTGACTATAGAGCCTGTGCCTTTGACTCGTCTTCTATTCACCTTCTCAGGTCCTTGAAGAGGGCATGCCCAACATGCCTCATCAATTTGTTTCCTAGGGTTGCCGTAACAAAGCACCACAAACAGGATGGCTCAATCAACAGAACTTTATTCTCTCACAGTTCCATGGGCTAGAAGTCTGAAACCCCAGCAGGGCTGGTTCCTACTGAAGGCTCTGAGGGAGAATGTTTCATGCCTGTCTCCTGCCTTCGGGTGTTGCCCACAATCCTTGGCGTTGCTTGTGGCAGCAGCTTGTGGCAGCAGCATTCCAGTCTCTGCCTCGACCTTCACCTTTTCCCCATGTCTCTCCTCTGTGTCCAGATTTCCCACTATTTAGAAGAATAGCAGTCATCAGGTTGGGCTCACCCTAATCAACTGTGGCCTCATCTTGACTTGATTTCATTTGCAAAGACTGTATTTCTGGGTGAGGTCACATGCAGAGGTATTGGATGTTATGACCTGAGCATATATTTTTGTTGGATCACAATTCACCCTGCAACAGTGTATCAAGTTAGTTTTGCCCTCTGCCGCACCTTCTCATTTCCAAGGCTGGCCTGCTGCCATCACTTCTATACTAGCTTTGCAGGAACTACCCATGAACCTTTAGCATTCCAAGTTGCCCCCCAGTTCTATACTCGGTGCTCAGTGAATATCTGTTGAATTTAATGACTAAGGGAAAGGCCACTGATTGTATTAATTTTTCCTAACATACATTCTCTTTCTTTCAGTAATTTTTTTCCCTCAAGTCCCAGAAAAATGTTGGCTTTTGTTTGTGAGATTTTCTGATTTATTCTTAGATGGGAGCTTCAATCTTTATTTGCATCTGTTTACAAACTGTTGAAACAAAGCTTTTGACTGCCTCATAATGTCTTTCTTAATCCCATTCTTTTTGGATAAAAATGGTATTAATATATCCATTGTAAATCACTGGCAGCTCAATTTGAAATGTGTCTTTTTGCACAATAAGTACTATTAAATATTCTCTGGTGGTGTTGCTCAGGGTAAGAAAAGATGACACAGTGTTTTCTCTTATTTAAAGAAGCCCAGTGTTTTTTTAATGCTGTATTTCATTTTCAAAAGACAAAATGCAGTGAATGAAATGGGAGCTTGCTATTTAGATGATGGAAACTGTAGAAGACAGGATACTTTGACACATTCTAAGAGGAAATGCATTTTTAAATATAAATGTTTGGTTTTTAATCACTCATTAGAGAAAAATTGAGACACTTGAGTGGTCTAGATCCCTTAAGCATGCTTTCATGGCACTTACATGGAATGAAGCGGCTGAATGATGACCTAATTGTGCTCAGTCTCATTGGAGCTTACGGTGTGTCAGACTGCGTTCTCACTGCATAATGTGGATTGCCTGACCCATTTAATCCCAGGACCACTGTATGAGGTCGGTAGCCCTCTTAAAACAAATTGAGTTGAGATTCACATAACATTAACCATTTTAAATTGAAGCATTCGGTGACATTAATGCATTTAATATAGTGTTGAAAAACCACCAACTCTATCTAGTTCCAAAACATTTTCATCGCCCCAAAGGGAAACCCTGTTATCCACTTTTTAAGAATCAGGAAACAGAGGCATGGAGTAGATAAACCTGTGTCCTAAGGTGGTGGTGGTGGTGGTTTAGTCACTAAGGCATGTCTGACTCTTTGTGACCCCACAGACTATAGCCTGCCAGGCTCCTCTGTCCATGGGATTCTCCAGGCAAGAATACTGGAGTGGGTAGCCATTTCCTTCTCCAGGGAATCTTCTCAGAGCAAGGATCAAACCCACGTCTCCTGCATTGGCAGGCGGATTCTTGACCCCTGAGCCACCAGGGAAGCCCCATGCTAAGGTTACCCAACTGGTAAGTGACAGAACCCATGTTTGAACCCGAGCACTGGGACTCAGGCCACTTGGTACCACTGTGGGCAGCTCTCTGCTGGTGTCTGAGCGCCACCTCACTTCTGGGGGGGGTCAAAGCACTTAGCTTCTTTAACTTTGTGGTCTTCAGGGGAGATGCCTGCTGGTTGCTGAGCCCTCACGACTACTCAGTGTTCCCTACACTATGCCCCTGAGGAATTGGGCCAGAGCTTTTTCTTCTACCCATCTCTGGAATGCTAGTTGCACAGAGCAGAGCACGCTGTATCTGTTTCTTGCTGCCCCACCTCCAGGTTTCTAAACATCAGTGCTCCTTCACTGAAGGAGTGACGCATCTCCTTCACCAGTGCTGGGACTCTAGGGTGTGAAGCAAGAGAGATACCCAGGGTGCAATAAATTAGGTGGTGTTCCCTCTGGAGGTCATGTGTGCCCTTCGGCAGGGCTCTGTTGCCTCCTCTCATTCAGGCCTTGCCCTGCACCTCTCCAAGATCATGTTCAATTGTTACTGCCTCTTCTTCTTGCCTCCACTTTGGACTTCTTCCCTCTATTGGCTTCTGGGCTCCTCCTCCCTCCTGAACGCTTGGTCCTGTTTCTGATTGTTGATTTCAACCCTCTCCAATGGGCTCTTGCTCCTCTCTCCCTCTTCCTGCTGGTGGTCTCTGTTTGGCTCTTTTCCTGGCTCTGCAGACCCAGCTGGCTCATCCATCCACTCGGAGTTCCTCCAGCGTGCTGTGGTGAAGCTCCCGCCTGCAGCTCTAGTCCTGTCCTCTCTCCCAGCCTCAACCTCAGTGGCCATAAATCCCGCTTGACCTGCACAGTCCCAGTGTGTGCCTGCAGTCTTGGAATTGGTGTTGACAGTGCCTCCGTCCCTCTGTGCTCACACGGCCCTCGGATTTGACCTCATTAAGATGGCCATCATCGCTTTGTGACGTGTCTATGCCCTCTTCTTCCTTCTAGACTGAGAGCTCCTCCAAGGTAGGCCCACCATCCTGTTTTCTCTCTGCCTCTCCATCCGGGCCATTGCCATGGTCTCCTCTCTCAGACTCATGGGCTCTGAATCTCGAGAGGCTGAGCCCAGGAATGTGTGTGTGTTGAAGGCCTCGCAGGCCATCTTGCTTTGCAGGCAGGAGTGCTCTGGAGCCCCACGTTCTCCCTGGCACATGCAGACAGTGAAGGAATATTTTTCTGAGCCTGTGGAAATAAATTTGAAATTTAAAATGTCAGTGGAGAATCTTGGCAGACCCACCCTGGCCAAGGGATCAAGGTTAATATCTTGAGCAGTACATGGCAACACCACTCACCCCTGATATGATGCATCGCAAAGGACATGGTTTCTCTGGTTGCCTTCCCAGTAATGTTAAACCTCAGCCAAAGCCTGAGGGAATACCAGACAAATCAAACTGAGGGACTGTCTACAAAACACGTGACCAATACTCTCCAAAACAGTCAAGGGCATGCGAAACAAAGACTGAGGAGCTGTCCCAGGTGGAGGGTGACCATGGAGATGTGACAACTAAATGCAGTGGGAGATCCTGGGTTGGATCGTGGAACAGAAAAAGAACTTTGGCGAGAAGACTAGCAGAATCCCCCAAAGTTCTGTACTTTCGTTCATCCCGTTATATGGAGCTTCATTTTCTTAGTTTTGATAAGTGTCCTGTAGTTACGTAAGCCAGTAACATAAGGATGAAGGATACATGGAACCTGCCTGCAGCATTTTGGCCTAAAGTTATCCCAATCCCCTGCCAAAAAGAGTGGTTAAAAAGAAATTACGAATAAAGGAATGGGAAATAATTGCAATGTCGTTGAACAGGGCGTTCTGGAAGGAGAGTAAAGGAGCCCAAAGGGAGAAAATTAGTTCAACGTAGAAACCCAACTGCATAATCACAGATGACACAGGGATGGCCCCTCATTTTCATCATTTCTTTCCCTATAGGTCATTTTCCGTTCATGCCTTATTCTGGGCATTTTTTAAATTGTTTTAGAATTTTTCTTTATGCTATGCTGGGTTCTTGCTGCTTGGGCTTTTCTCTAATTGAAGTGAGCGGGGGCTCCTCTAGTTATGGTGCATGGGCTTATCACTGGTGGCTTCTCTTATTGCAGAGCACGGGCTCTAGAGTGAGTTAAGTTCAGTTCAGTCGCTCAGTCATGTCCGACTCTTTGCGACCCCATGGACTGCAGCACGCCAGGCTTCCCTGTCCATCACCAACTCCTGGAGCCTACTCAAACTCATGTCCATTGCATCAGTGATGCCATCCAACCACCTCATCCTCTGTCATCTGAGCGAGTGGGCTTCAGTAACTGGGGCTCAGGGGCTCAGTAGTCACAGTTCCTGGGCTCTCGAGCAAAGGCTCAGTAGCTGTGGGCTTGGTTGTTCCATGGCGTGTGGGATCTCCCCAGACCAGAGGTCAAACACCTGCCTCCTGCATTGTCTGATGAATTCTTTACCACTGAGCCACCAGGGAAGCCTCTGGACATTTATTTTAAATGGTATCATATGTGATCCTTTGGGTGTCACTTCTTTCACTTGCATAATGTTTTCGAGATTCACCTGTGTTGTAGCCTGTATCAATACTTCATTCCTTTTTATGGCCCAGTAATATTCCGTTGTGTGGACATATATCACATTTCGTGTACCCTTTCATAAGTTGATGGGACTGCTAATATGGTCTGGTTTTAGTGTGTCTGCCCTCTGATGCCCTCTTGCAACACCTACCGTCTTACTTGGGTTTCTCTTACCTTGGACGTGGGGTATCTCTTTATAGCTGCTCCAGCAAACCGCAGCCACTGCTCCTTACCTTGGATGAGGGGTATCTCCTCACAGCCGCCCCTCCTGACCTTGAACGTGGAGTAGCTCCTCTCGGCCCTCCTGTGCCTGCGCAGCAGCCGCTCCTTGGAGGTGGGGTTACTCCTCTCAGCCGCCGTCCCTGGAAAAGGAGTATGTCAAGGCTATATATTGTCACCCTGCTTATATAACTTACATGCAGAGTACCTCATGAGAAATGCTGGGCTGGAAGAAGCACAAGCTGGAATCAAGATTGCTGGGAGAAATATCAATAAACTCAGATATGCAGATGACACCACCCTTATGGCAGAAAGTGAAGAGGAACTAAAAAGCCTCTTGATGAAAGTGAAAGAGGAGAGTGAAAAAGTTGGCTTAAAGCTCAACATTCAGAAAACTAAGATCATGGCATCTGATCCCATTACTTCATGGGAAATAGATGGGGAGACAGTGGAAACAGTGTTAGACTTTATTTTCTTGGGCTCCAAAATCACTGCAGATGGTGATTGCAGCCATGAAATTAAAAGATGCTTACTCCTTGGAAGGAAAATTATGACCAACCTAGATAGCATATTAAAAAGCAGAGACATCATTTTGCCAACAAAGACCTGTCTAGTCAAGGCTATGGTCTTTCTAGTAGTCATGTATGGATGTGAGAGTTGGACTGTGAAGAAAGCTGAGCGCCGAAAAATTGATGCTTTTGAACTATGGTATTGGAGAAGACTCTTGAGAGTCCCTTGGAGAGCATGGAGATCCAACCAGTCCATCCTAAAGGAGATCAGTCCTGGGTGTTCATTGGAGGGACTGATGTTGAAGCTGAAACTCCAATACTTTGGCCACCTCATGCGAAGAGTTGACTCATTGGAAAAGACCCTGATGCTGGGAGGGATTGGGGTCAGGAGGAGAAGGGGACGACAGAGGATGAGATGGCTGGATGGCATCACCGACTCGATGGACATGAGTTTGAGTAAACTCCGGGAGTTTGTGATGGACAGGGAGGCCTGGTGTGCTGTGATTCATGGGGTCACAGAGTTGGACACGACTGAGTGACTGAACTGAACTGAATATAGTCTGGAGATTGCCCTGATGGCTTTTGGTCAAATCCCAGAGAATTATAGAATTGCTCCAGATCCTTCTACATTCTGTGCATCTGTTGCTCCAGGAGGTAACTCTTGGGATAAAGAGTCTGTAGCATCTCCAGAGTGTCCCATGCAGGGTTGATTACTTATCTTAACCACTTGAGAACGTCTTTTGAATTAAGGCAAGCAGTGAACCCAGGATCCCAAAAAGAAAAAAAAACTGTGTGTCACGTTATGTCCAAATCAACAGTCACCGCTTCAAGGAGCTTCGCTGTGAAACATTTTATTGAATAAGTGTGAGAAAAGAAAGATATTAGTTGTCCAAAAATGCTGTTGCCAAACTTTGTGGAAACAAAATCTTTTCTGTGAAAACAGCATACATTTTTTTCCTGTGCCATGGAATTTCCCCTCATTTGACCCAAGGGGTGAAGGAAAACTCTTATGCAACCATCTCATTTTAAAAGTTACTCTTTTATATGTAGGCTGGTTAATAACCAACAATAGACAATTTTATCTAAGAAGAGATGACTAAGATCCTGTATTTCACTTTTAGCGAGAGCTGATTTGCATATCTAATTCATGTTCCATTAGCCAGAGTTAGGGTGAAAAAGGGAATGCAAGAAAAACCCAAGACTGGTTTTGCATCCGATTTCAATTCAGTTGTGAAGATTACCTTCCAAACTCAGAAACTGAGTAAACGGTCAACTTACTCTTTGCCGAGGTGTCGACTGACTTTTTTACTTTTGAAATCCAACAGTTGTCAAGGGTTGCTCTCTAAAAGTTATTTTTAATACAAAGCATTTCCTCCCATCATTTAAATAACTTTTTTAGGGGTACCTGTACCCTCTCTCTCTCTCTCTCTCTCTCTCTCTCTCTCTCTCTCTCTCTATATATATATATATATATATATATATATATATATATATATATATAATTTCAGTGTCTCGGAAGAACTTTTCACTTTCTGGAAAACTTTGTGCCCAACTTGAATCTTCCTTAGTAGTCTGATTTCATACCTAGATTTGAAATGGAGACATTTCATAGAATCTAAGAGTTCAAAATGATGTGCTGTGCTTGTTACTTGGGAGCATAATTTCTGTTCTTCCCACCAGCCCTTCCACCCACCCACTTACTGTACTACTTATAGTTACCCTAGAAGTATAGTATTCAGAACTGGACCCCAAGCAATAGATGTTGTTTTGCTGTCATAATTTTGGTCATTTAGCATAGGCGCTAATTGACCTTTTTGGGTGAACATGGCATTGGGCTCAAGTTGACGTTTATGTCCCCAAAGCCCTTCAGTCCCTTTTGATGTGTTGGTGATGAATGAGCCTGACCCCTGGCCACCGCTTCTCACCCATGTCTTGAAATCATGGATTTGGTTCCTAAGACGTAAATTTAGGAGATGACATCTGTCCCTACAGCATAGCGTTTTCAGATTCTCATTTTGTCAAGTTCCTTTTGGCTTCTGATGATTTTTGTCATTGTGACAAAAGGGTGTGGGTTGGCCTCACTGCCTGATTTCCTGTCACCTACTGACCTTACCCAGTGGGTGTCAGTAGGTTTGTTGAGCCTTGGAGGAGCAGGCTTTGGTAGCAAACGGGTCAGCCCCACACCATGCCAACCAGTGGAGGCTGCCGGGCAGCTGGTACTTCATCCCCATGGCTAGGCACAGCCTGAGGTCTGTTGAAACATCAGCGTCACTAAAGAGCACTTCTTCCGAATCGATCTTTCTTGTGAACACTGGCAGTCTGAAAGGCCTTTACCAAGTGCCTCACCATATCCAGTGACTTTGTGCCTGGAAAATTCCCTCTCTAATAATCTAATTAACTCAGAAAAAAAAGACAAAACAGGAAAACAGGCTAACCTTACATCTGATAATCCCTGCATCCTCTCTTAAGTGTACTCAGGACCTTCTTTAATAATCTATTCTAGACTCTTGACTAGGATGTATATCAAATTCAGCAATCCATGGTTTTAAAGCCATGCATCTTCTTTTTCTCTTTGGAAAGTTACCAGTATCCTCAACTATTGGTATGACAGAGGTGTGTCCTATGTTACTTCAGACGTGTCTGACTCTGCGACCCTGTGGACTGTAGTCCTCCAAGCTCCTCTGTCCATGGAATTCTCCAGGCAAGAATACTGGAATGGGTTGACATGCCTTTCTCCAGGGAATCTTCCCAACCTAGAGATCGAACCCACATCTCTTATGTCTCCTGCATTGGCAGGCAGGTTCTTTACCACTAGTGTCACCTGGGAAACCCTGTGACAGAGGAGGGTTTAGCTTTTTTTTCTTCAGGTCTCTTAAGAACCTGGCATGAGATTTGTCTTCACTATAATGCTTAAATTCCTTTAGAAAATCTTCTAATCGATTTGGGTCCTCGGTTCTCTCTCTCTAGGAGTATCTCCTACTCTTTTCCTGGCTGAAGGTCATTGTTCTTGGCCAAGAAATCAGAAGCAAAATGAAGTTGAGGAGATAATCAGGTTTTTCTTGTACCTGTTGGAATTGAAACATTGGCCCACAAGTTTAGCACATGACCTCTTTGCTCTTTTTTATCATGGTGTCAGGACCCACTTCATCGTTTACATGGTGCCCTCGTGCATATTTGATTTTTACAATCCCTGGTAACCTGGAGTCCTCACTAGCTGCCTTTGAGGAATTCTGAGGAATTTCTTAGAATTCACTTGTGAGGAAATGGAACTGAACTTATATGTGGTGACATGTAGGGTTGAGTGACTTTTCCCTTTTCTGCTCTTCATTGCAAAGTAGGCACCTCCTGGCCTGTACACCACATGGCCTTTGCTGTGTTTCATCACCCGTACTTCAATGCTCTGAGGCTCACCTTTCTGACTTTCTCCTCCAAAGGCCTTGTTCATTCTTTCATCCAGACCCTTCTCTGTGTTTCATAGACATAGCCTGGGGAGGGAGATTCCCATAAACCATTTCAGCTCATTTGTTCCTGTTTCACATCTTTTGGGGCTGGTTGATGAGTATATTACCAGAATATAATTTCTGCGATTGTCTCTAAAACTGTCTTCCTTTGAAAACTCTGGACTCTGGAGTCAAATTGACCATTTTCTGAACCTTTGGAAAACCAAAAGGCAGGAACCTCTCCCTTCCCTGGGCCCCCTAGGCTGCCCCCCTAATTGTGAGAAAGTGTAGCCCCATCCTCCCAAGATTCCCTTCTTAGCTCCCAAGATTCCCACTTAGTTCCCAAGGGGGTTGGCATCAGTCTAGTAGAGCAGCCCCCTGGTTGACTTTCTCTAGGAGGAAATTAGCAGCGTTGCTAAGGAAGGTGATCTAGAATTTATCAGCTCCTCTGCTTTTTTGCTGAATAAGATGCTGTGCAGATCTGGTTCAGTGATGTGTTTACATTACCCGGCATGTCCTTGGAGAGCTGGCAGAAGGTCAAGGGTCAACATTGATTTCTTTCAGATTTGTCAAGCCTCTTGCTGACTTGCTGTGTTCCTTGTACTATGAAGTCAAGAGTAGAGAGCCGGGCAACAGATGACCTTTTAAATATAACTTTATTGATACTGTGTTGGCAACTTTTTCTCTTGCCTCCACTAACCTCACCCCACTTTCCAGAAATAAGTGGGCCACATGCTGCTGTCACTTGTTATCAAATCTGCATATAATGAAAGGCAGTCCCAGGAAGAATTGCTTGGGGAAAATTACTGATTTGGTTACCACATATGATCCTAAAGATAAAACTGCAACGTTGAGTCTTTCTTTCTGGTTTCTCTCACCACTTCACAACAAACTTATGAAGTGGGACAAGGATGGACTAAAGGGAAATTATTTCTGTGTTGTTCTGCCAAAGACTCTTCTCATTCCTTTTCAAAACACCACACATCCTGGCATTTTGAAAACCACTGTAATTATCACAAGGCAGCTCTTTCTCTGGGAAAAAACTGAGCAAGTTTCCCACTAGGAGATGACGATTAAAATAATCCGTCGGTGCTGGGACCAAACGTAACTAGCAAAGTCCGTTCAAAAGCTGCATTCATTGGGGAAAGAGAAAGAACAACCTTCTTCATAATGAGCCCTGGGAAGCGGCCAGCGTGGAAAGAGGTCACACAATTGACAGCTTGGCGTCTGAGTAACTACTACAAGCCTATTTTTGCTTGCGGTGCTACAGCTTCTGTGGTTTTTTCTGGGGCTGATGCCTGGTGTCTTCAAGCAAAGTTTCCACTGAGTCTGTCTTTTTTTTTTTGAAACCACCATGCATTGTGGGATTGTAATCTACCACTTTCATAGGAGGTGAAAGAAGTTACTGTGACATGAACAAGCAGAGTGGGGTGCACTAAACTTTTATTTCAGATGGATGTAGCATGGGGCCAGGACATTTGTTCTTATCCAGAAATGAGATGTTGTAAAACGGTGTAAACTTTTCTCAATCTTTTGCTGTTCGTTTTTAGAAGATTGCCCCTGGAGGATGGTGTGGTGAAACTCTTTATGCGATAGGTTAAAAATGTGCACAATCTTCTTGTCATCCCAGCAGAGCTGACAAGGATGCTGTTTGTAAAGCTTCTGCTTGCTGCATATCCAACATGCAACACATTGGTGGGCTTGAGGGTGTGAGAGAGGGGAGATGGCTTCAAGGCTAGATGGCTTTCTGTGGTCATACCAATTTTGAAACTTGACATTCATGATTGAAGTCAGACATGAGAAAGCTCTTTGAAATAACATTCTTGATACTTGGCTCATTGGGTATTTTCCAAAAGCTCTACAATGTACTTCTATTTATTACTGTTGCTTCATATTATTTGTGTTGTACCTGCCTGCTATTGGCTCAGTGGTAAAGAATCGTCCTGCAAATGCAGGAGACCCAGGTTGGATTCCTGAAATCTCCCCTGGAGAAGGGAATAGCAACCGACGCCAGTATTCTTGCCTGGAAAATCCCATGGATAGAGGAGCCTGGCAGGCTACAGTCCAGGGGTCGCAGAGAGTCAGATACAACTTAGCAACTAAACCATTGCCTGCTGTGCTGCAGTTAGCATTTAATGTTAGGAAAATGGTGTTGGGGACTGAAAGCAGAAACCAGGGGAGGGTTTCTAAGGAGTCCCAGAGGCCAAGATTGCTGCGGCCTCTGCTGTCTTCATCAGAAGAAACACTCACTGACTCCAGAGGGCCCTGTGAGACCTACTGTAGCCTCTCCCATGATGTCATGTGACCTCAGTGGAGGAGGGACAAGTGCCAGGGTTTCCCCCATTATCTCCCTTTTCCTTCAACCTGGATCTTGACCACCCTTTCCCTAGAAAGGGGGAGCCACAGCCGAAGGCAAACAAAAGTTTCCTTTTGGCACTTCCAAGGACCGAGACCTACTACACACACACACACACACACGTACACATACCCCTCCCCCAAATTCGACCCTACTGAGCTGTACTAAGCAAGGTGAGCCAGTCTCTTGGTTCTCACCATTTCTGGGTTGTAGACCACATAAAAATCTGTTGAAAACTTATAAATTCCCTCTCCCTTAAAAGTTTCTCTTGGAGAAGGGAATGACAACCCACTCCAGTATTCTTGCCTGGAGAATCCCCATGGACAGAGGAGCCTGGCGGGCTACAGTCCACGGGGTCACAAAGAGTCGGACACGACTGAGCGACTAAACACAGCACAAGTTTCTCTACAAATGAATGTAGTGTTTGCCTATGGTTTCGCAGTAATTCATGGCTTCCATGAAGCCCATGCTGAAGGATTTACTTTTCCTGTATCCCCTTATTTGTTTTGAATTTTGTTACCATCCACATGTATTTTGTTAATTGAATCTGTTGAGGTCACTTTTACAGTTAACAAACAGGACAACCAGGAGCCTAAAACTGGTTTTTCGTATGTAAGTACAGCATTGAGTCCTGAGAATCGATTTGAAAGCCCAGTGTTCATTATTGACTTTTTAAATACCAAAACATATCAATGCGACTGCCCCAAAAAAGTGATGAGAACCAAAATAGCAAAAAAAAAAAGATCAACAGTTGAATTTTTATCTGAATTATTTTTAAACAAAGAGTATGGGGAAAAAACGCTCCTTATTTGAAAGCAGACATAAATATGTTCAGGGTTTGGCTGTGTTAATTGTCTCATATTCACATGGGAAAAATCTTGCAGTTGCCAAAATGGTTCCTTGACAGCATCAAAAGGATGAGAGTGGATAATTACCACATCAGGAGCAAAAATACTGGGAAAGCTCCCTGCAGGGTTTTCACCAGAGCTTAGCTTATGTGACTATCGTTTTTTATTTAAAAAGCTTCTTCTGGAATGGTAACAAGTGCTTTGCCTTAGTTGGACTCCACACGGGAGCCATCTTTTATAGTAAATCTTTCACTATACCAGAGTGTTAAAAGATTCTTGTATATTTCAAATGGCAGTCATATTTTACTCTTCCCACCAAAGTTTTATGTGACATTTTTGTACTCTGTTCTTAAAGTCCATAAAACTGAAACAACTTAGGGGAGGGAAAAGAAAGAGATGGGTGAGGTAAGAAAAAATTCTAGTGAGGATTTCCTAGTCTTCTAATTCCTTCCTATGTAGAAGTCACCTGGCCCACTAACAGAGCTTTACTTTCAACTCACTGTGAATTATTTGTCTTAAGCACACATTGGCATGGAATGAGGTTTCAGTTATTGCTGTGATGTGATACCAGTTGCTGAGGTGATGAAACATGGATTTCTTTTTACATCTGGGACCGAAATGGAGGATGGGGAAGAAAAGAGAGGTGAGCCAAGAACAGGGACAATGCAACTGACGGGCATACATTGGCGAGGTGCATTGTTCATTTATTTCAGTAGCTGCATAGCTTTAGTTTCAAACACTAATGACTCCTCTGCGTGGTAGGGCCATATGTGGCAGAGTGTAGTAGTTATGATAGCTAACAGTTATTGAACGGTTACTCTTCTAAGTACTTTATATGTATTATTGCTCTATGAAAACTGTATGGGATAGCAGTGTTCAAATTCTGACTCCTCCACTTCCTAGCTGTGTTTGCACGTGTGCAACTTTACAATTGTTTTTTTTT
Organism: Muntiacus reevesi; assembly: GCF_963930625.1. Classification (NCBI taxonomy): domain Eukaryota; kingdom Metazoa; phylum Chordata; class Mammalia; order Artiodactyla; family Cervidae; genus Muntiacus; species Muntiacus reevesi. The sequence continues at coordinate 11,759,344 of NC_089271.1, read as the reverse complement.
TTTTTTTTAATATTATACAATTGTTTTTTAAATGAACCCTGAAGTACCCATCCCTTGGGGTTGATATTACCATTAAATGAGGTGGTAGCCATAATACATCTATAATTATGCCTGATATGTAAGAAACTCAAATGAGGTAAATAAATTAGCAATGAAAAGATACAGAGACATACAAGTGACTGTTCATAGTGGCATTATTCACAGTAGCCCCAAACTGGAAACAACTCAGATGTCCTTCAAATGGTAATTGGATTAAGAAAAAAAAACACCAACACTGTGGTGTATCCATACCATGGAACAGTACTCAGCAACAAAAAGGACAGACCTGTGGATGTGGATGTGCGCATGCTCAGTTGTGTCCAACTCTTTGCGACTCTGTGGACTGTAATCCGCCAGGCTCCTCTGTCCATGGGATTCTTTGGGCAAGAATACTGGAGTAGGTTGCCGTTTCCTGCTCTAGGGGATCTTCCCGACCCAGGGATCCAGTCTGATTCTCCTGGATTGGCAGGCGGGATCTTTACCGCTGAGCCACTTGTGAAGCCATATGGATATAACACGGCAATAGGGAAGAGTCTCGAGCATTATGTCCAGTGAAAAAAGACAAATGCAAACATACTGTATAATTTCATAGACATGACATTCTGGAAAAGCCACACTATAGCAATAAAAAGTACATCTGTGACTCTGCTTGATGTTATGTGTCAGCATGGGTGGGAGGGCAGTTCGGGGGAGAATGGATGCATGTTTATGTATGGCTGAGTCCCTTTGCTGTTCACCTGAAACTACCACAACATTGTTAATTGGCTATACCCAATACAAAATGTTGTTGGTGTTAAAAAAGGTATATCTATGGTTGCCAGTGGTCAGAGACGATCAGCTGCAGAAGGGTACCAGGAAACTTTGCAAAGCAGCAGCTGTTCTGTGTCTTGATTGTGGTCATTATGCAGCAGCCCACAGTTACTAAATTTCAGCAGACTGCACACGGAAAAAAATAGGTGAAGTTAACATATGGAAGTTATACCTCAAAGCTAAAAAGCACACTAGCTGCAAATTGTAAGACTGGATGATATTATAGGACTTCCGGGGTGGCTCAGTTGGTAAAGAATCTACCTGCCATGTAGGAGATGTGGGTTCGATCCCTGGATCAGGAACATCCTCTAGAGAAGGGAATGGCAACCCACTCCAGTACTCTTGCCTGGAGAATTCCATGGAGAGAGGAGCCTGGTGGGCTACAGTCCATGGGGCTGCAAAGAGTCGGACACAGCTGAATGACTGAGCACGCACATACATGATACTAGATTGTTTTATATTTTAGAACCAGGCTGAATGGGTTTTTAATACAGATCCAGTTTGGAGGACTATTTAGATTATTTCCAAGGAGAAATAAAGCAGGTGCCATTGGGTGCTTACCATACACCTGTCTGTTGTGAAGGAGACACAGGATACCACCAAAGGAACCGATGCTAGTCTTTATTTTGCAGAAATGGTAGGAAAGTTCCAGAAAATTCATGTCCATGAAACCATCAAGAAATCCCATGAGCGAGAAGAATTCAAGGTGTGCAGTGCAGATAAGTAATGGGATGGATCAGCAAGAGGGGAGACAGTTTAGTGGAGATAGCAGTAGCCACAGAAGCCCCCTGCCAGAGATAAGACTTGAAAGGGTTGGATAGACTATGCTGGAAATAATTTGGAGAACGGTATGGAGGTCACAGTATATACTTGAAACTGGCCAGACTGGAGCATATTGGGAAGACCCAGACTGACTCTGAGGTCTGTCAGCTTCACAGCTATGATGCAGGGGACGGGGGTGGGGGAGCCAGCAGTGAGGGTTCCTGATTGCCCAGTGGCCTGGCTGCCTAGAGTGGCAAGTACTGGTTCCTGCTCTGAGTATGAGTGGCCCCCCCTCAACTCCAAGTTCAGTGACATCACATTGGTAGCTTACAGTTGGCCATGTATTTACACCAGGGACAAGGACAAATGCTATACAGGCCGGGTCTCCCCCCCCCCAGTGATACCCCAGTGTCTGTGTGTATAGTACACTACTGATGGTGGAGATCCAACCAGTCCATCCTAAAGCAAATCAGTCCTGAATATTCATCGAAAGGACTGATGCTGAGGCTGAAGCTCCAGTACTTTGGCCACCTGACGCGAAGTACTAACTCATTGGAAAAGACCCTGATGCTGGGAAAGATTGAAGGCGGGAGGAGAAGGGGACGACAGAGGATGAGATGGTTGGATGGCATCACTGACTCGATGGACATGAGTTTGAGCAAGCTCCAGAAGTTGGTGATGGACAGGGAAGCCTGGCATGCTGCAGTCCATGGGGTGGCAAAGTGTCGGACACAACTGAGCTACTGAACTGAACTGATGTTGGTAATCTTAAATAATCATGAACTCGAGAGAGGGGAGCAAACAGAAGAATCGAGAGGTGGATAGGAAGGTGTTGAAAGAACAAAAAAGAAAAAAGAAATTCCTCTTGAGGGGGATGGAAAGTCACAAATACTTAAGCTGAAAGAGGAAAAGGTGGGTAATTTTTGTGTAGTTTCCCGGAGAGCTGAAGCAGTGGCAGGAGTTTTCACAGCACAGATGTCATCACCTATGACACAAAATGGGGTGCTTTCAGACTTTCAAGGAAGGGGGCTCCCTCTTGATTCAACAACTGCTTTGAGATAGCGCACAGCACTGGAGCTGTCAACGTGTGCAGTGCCAGTTGGGTCCTCCATGCTTCAGGCCTGTGGAAGGCAGGCAGAGTGGTGGATGAATGAAATCATGAACTAATCCTTCTCATAGTATTGTTCCCCAGTACTGTATGCTTCCAACATAAAACCTCTCTTCCTTGTTTGTCTCCCCATTAGTGTGAGCTCTGGGAAGAGCTGGGAATTTTGAGTTTTTGTGTATCCTAGAGCCTACCTCTATGCTGATTAAACTAGTGAATTTAGGCAATTTCCATTTTAGATACTATGCTGTTAGCAAAAGATCACTTAGGTTCTGGTCAACAACAGCCCAGCCTTTCTTAAAATATTAAAAAGAGATAGCTTTGGGTTGTTTAAAACATGGTTCCCATAATCGTCTCTGGCTGGAGGGCACTAGTTGGCCAACGCCTCGGTTTTCTTTGTACTATACCAAAGTTGAAGCATTTTACTCTCAAGGATTCTCCCAAGTCTGACGTGCTCTGATTCTATTTGGGAGAAAAGTTCAGACTTTGTGGGCTTAAAACTGCGGGTCCTTGATGGCTGTATGTTGGAGATACAAAGTTATATGGTGCGAGGAAGCTTTCTCTGTTTTTGTTTGACATTTTTATTCTTTTACCCATATAAATGATCATTGATAAGTGATGCTGGCTAACAATCATTGCCTCTTTCTGTCCCATTTCTCTTTCCCATCATTTGCGATATGCTGAATAATGCCCACCCCCTCCCAGCTCCCCACATCCAGGTCGTAATCCCTGGAACCTGCGAATGTATTGCCTTATATGACAGAAGAGAAGGCAGATGTAATTGAGAATCTTGGGATGGAGGGATTACTCAGGTGGCTCAATGGAATCACAGTAGTCCTTGTGATTCCATCTCTGGTCTGTGGCCAGAGACTCAAGAGGAGATGTGAGGATGGCAGTCAAGATGAGAGGGACAGGACTGGAAGATGTTCTATTCCTCACATTGAAGATGAAGAAGCCACCACCCAAAAGAGTACAAATGGGCCCTGGAAGCTGAAGAAAATCAGGAAATTCTCTCCCTAGAGCCTTCAGAAGGAAGCAGCCCTTCCAACAGTTTGACTTAACCTGGTAAAACTGATTTTGAACTTCTGGCCTCTAGAACTATAAGAGAAGAAATTCATTTTGTTTTAAGCCCAACAATCTGTTCCTCATGTATTATAGCAGGGTTAAAAACCAGTAAATCATCTCTTCTCAAGATTAACTTTTTTTTTTTTACTATGTTAAAAACCATTCAATTTTATTAATTAACATATATTATGTCATAAATAGTCTAAATAAAGTCTTTCACACTGCACTGTGTGATTCTAAATCAAAATACAGATTCTTGTACTCTTACAAGAATTCAGAAGCCTTCTTGTTCTGATACACTGATCTGAGAATTGTGATTTCTATGGTTTATAAAATAGAGGCTAATTATTTAGTAAACATGGATGTACATTAATTTTATGACCTTTTAGGAAAGGGTTACCTATACTTTTCTTGAATATCTGTGAAGATGTCTTTATTTGAACCATGTCAACTAATATTCATAACTTCTATTGCTTTTATGAAGATACATCTTGATATTAACAGACTGCCTTCTTTTTATGCTTAACAAGCAATTGGAAATTAAAAAAGAAAAAGCAATTGGGAAACTTCCCCGCTGGTCTAGTAGTTAGGACTCATGCTTCCACTGCTAGGGGCATGGGTTCAAGCTCTGGTTGGAGAACTAAGATCCTGCATGCTGCAGAGCCAAAAAATAAATTTTAAAAAAAGTGAAAAAATAAATCTTAAAAAGTTTAAAAAAAATCAGTTGAAACAACCATTTAAAATTTAGAGTGATCCTCAGCCTAACTTTGACACAAAGAGTGATTCTCTGAACACTTGAGCAAGTAAATCATGTCTGTTCAATATTTACTTTTAAATAGAGCACCCTTTCCTCTCCACACTTCAGTATCCATTGGGTCATCTTGGTATCTGGTGAAAATGTGGTTGTGCTGAAGAGGTAGGCTCTGGAGGGTGGATTCATGATCCAGGCTTTGGTCTCCTCCATCGATTTGGTCCACGTTCCTAAAATATTGTATCCTGTTGGGGAACTTTTGTTTCTGGAGGCATGTGGAGAATTAGAAAATGTTCCAAGGAGAGCCACAAAGACTTGGAGAAGAGCCAGTGTGGGCAGAATCAAAGAGCTGTAATTACTCAACACAAGGAGAAGGAGGCTGAAGCATGGTTTGATGATGATACATAAGAACCTCTAGAGTTAATCAGTGGGAAACGGTGATTAACTGCTCCTTGTCCTCAGGGAGTCAACTCTCAGACAAAAGAGCAAAAAGAATTTGGGTTCAGGAACCAGGGACAGGCAGGGAAGGCTGTGGGTTTATTTGATGTGCAGACTTTTGCAACTTTGTGGAGCCCTGGGGCCCCAACTAGCTCCATCTCCTCATTTGCAGGTGATGAAACAGAAGCTGAGAGTGACTTGTAGGGGCACAGGCAAATGACAGAGCCTTGAGTCAAACCCGTGGCTTGATCTTATTCACTGCACTACCTCAGTGAAGCATGTGCAGTGGGTTTAAAGAGGGCTGGTAGCTTATCTCTTGGAAGTGATTTCAAGTTGAAGCAGTCTCAGGCAGCCTTTGAGGTTGATGAAAGTATTCCATGTCTTCCCCTTGGGTTGTGTGTGTGTGTAAAATCCATTAAGTTATATACTTAGGATTTGTGTACCTGGTGTATGCCTATTATTGATCAATTTTTTAAAAAAATATCAGCTTTTGGAAAATGAATATGCTGAGCTCTTCATAATAGCCCCAACACTCCAAACGTCCTTCAACAGTAGACAGGATGAATAAACTGTAGCATATTCACACAGTGAATTTCAATACAGCAGTGAGAGTAAGTTAACTATATACCACAGTGCACAGCAGTGTAGATGTATCTCACAAGCAAGCTATTAAATGAAAGAAGCCAATTAGGAGAGAACATTCCATGTGGTTCCATTTATATGAGAATCAAAGCTGAACAAACATATCAGTGGTGTTAAAAGTTGGGGTTGTGGCTAGCTTTGAGGGGCACAGGAAGGAGGGGATCTTGGGTGCTCATAGAGATATTTTTAAAAATCTGGCATCTGGTTACACGGTTATATCCATTTTGTGAAAATGGAGTGAGATGTATGTGTCTCATTTGTGCATTTTATTTGTGTAGATTACATTTCAATTAAAGATTGACTTTCCCAATGTTCATTGCAGCACTGTTTATAATAGTAAAGATTAGAAGCTTTAGCAGGCAACCTCTTAGAAGTCTTTCTACTATTAAGCTGTAAAGAATTTAGTTTGGGGATTTCTTTTAAAGGTGCATAGGTAGCCTGCATTAGAAAATGTGTGCTTTCATAGAATGATTAGAAAATACCTACTACAGAGAGAAAGTTCCTGTTAAGGAATCTGTCTATTTCTATCTCAGCAGTTGTAAACCAAAAGAAATTCATTCCATAGAGTGCATGCTCCCTGAGCTAGTACAGTCTTTCTTTCATGAAAATCTATGAAGCCAGCACCAGCCCTCGGTTCCTTTTTAGCTCTTTGTAGTTCTATAGAATGAAAGAATGGGGTCATTTTCTCAAAGAAGCAGCTTGACATAAATAGTAAGTTTGTTAGGAGATGATTTTGTCATGCCGGGCACATTTTCTGGCAGCCGCGCCTGGAGTGCTCCATTGGGGTTCAAATCATGGGAAGTGGTTCAAGGCAAGCAGCCGACCAATCAGAACTCACCCTTCTGAGCCAGACTTCACCAGTAGCCACATCCACTTCTGGCCTCTAGTTGGAGAGTTTCCAGCTAGCTGGTTAGCTTATCTGAGAGCATCTTATGAGTCCACAGAATGCCAAAAGAGGGTAAGGACAGGAATCATGGGGATCCCCACAGTTCTGTCTTCTCAGATTCTTTTAATGAGCCGGCACCACCTTCTTAATTTCATTCCTGCTTGTCCAGGCCATGATCATATCTGACCTGAATTGCTGTACCTGCTTCCTGACTATTTCTTCCACATCTGTTTTTTTAAACAATCGGATTACATAATTTACACACCATCGAGTTCACCAGTTTTAAAGACATTTAAATACTCTTAGTGTAGTAAATTTGCTGAGTGGTACAGCCACCACCACAACCCAGTTTTAGAACGTTTCCATCACCCCATAAAATCCATTCATCCCTTTTCCCATATCCGGTCCCTGGGGAACCACTAATCAATTTTCTGTTTCCCTTTTCTGAACATTTTATATAAATGGGCTTAATAATATGAATTCTTTTATGTCTGGCTTTTTCACTGAACATAATGTTTTTGAGGTTCATACACACTGAAGAATGTATCATTACTTTGTTTTTATTGCCAAGTAGTATTCATCCCTGTATGGACCACATTTTGTTTATTTACCAGTCAATGGACACTTGGATTGTTTTTACTTTTTGGCGATTATAACTAATGCTGCTTTTTCATGTATGAGTTTTTCTTGGGCATATACCTAGGAGTGAGATTGTCATGTGAATAACCCTGTTTAACTTGTCGAGAGATTTTTGTGTTGTTTCCCAGAGTGGCTGAACCATTTATATTCTTGCCAGCAGGCCATGTATCAAGGTTCCGGTTTCTCCTTATCCTCACCAACACTTGTTATTATCATTTTGAGTATGGCCATTCTAGTTTATTGAAGTGAAGTGATATTTCATCCTTGCATTTAGTTTTGTCAGGTGAAAACATTTGTGATATGGGGCAGTTGTCGGAGTAAACAGGAAAAAAGTGTTTGAAACTCTTAGTTCATCTTTTGGTAGGCCCCTGAATATCTTTGTAATGGCCATTGAATATTCATGTGGTTCCAGGCTTAGAATATAGAAAGAAAATGTAGGTGTTTATCCTCTGCTTCACCATTGTCCATGTCTTGAAACAAATATGATTAAAGAAATAACAGAAAATTTAAAAAAGCAGTATTTAAATCACAGTATTCATACAGTTGCTTGAAAAAGAACCTTTCTATTAAGCAAGTATTAGAGCTGTAATTTGGAGAGCCTTTTTGGCTTTATTATTAAGTTCAATATTGGAATCACTCACTTGATGTGATATATAGGAGCCATTTTCTAATGCACCAGTATTAATCCACTTATAGCTGAGTGGCTAATGGATTAGCAAACGCTTTCATTTTCTATAAAGGAATGGATATTGTGAGGGCCTGAGTGATGGTGAGAAACACGACTGAAGAGAATCATACTTCATGCATTCAAACTCTGCAAAAGTTTAGGATTGATAGTGGGATTAATGTTGTGTTGGAGTTTAGATAAGATATTTATGCCTTTGGAAATAATACAGTGAATCCATTTAAAAAAAAGCATCCTTGTTTGTTTAAAGTAGACTTGGAGAGAGAAGCTCATTAGTAAATGTTAAAATTTGACCTCTGAATACTTAATTATATTAAAAATTGTTTGCATTTAAAAAAAATTGCCTTACTGCTCTCTTAACTGATTTTCTGCCAAATTTCTCTTTTCAACACTCAGAAATTGGACAGCAAGTTGTGTGTAAGAATGTTTGCAGACACATAAGGCGGTATTTTTCTCTCAGCTCAAATCATTTCATAAGTCTCATTTTTATATTATTACTGATTTAGGACTTTAAGTACCATGTTTATATATTTAACATATGGAAACATGACAAATGCTGGGGGAAAACACTCGGTGCAGACAGACGTATTAACACAACACCAAGGTCATCTGCCTGTCTTTGTCCATTAGGAGTCATCTCACAGGTGTAGTTCCAAGCAAGTGCTCACCCTTACTGTACATGATTACTATGTGCTTTGGTGACCCACCACATTACTGACATTTGCCTAAAAAAGTGTGAGTCAGTACTAGGAAAGATGGTTAAAGAAGAAAAAGTTAGTTTATTAAAAGAGATAAGAGGGATAAACCAGGAATTTGGGAGTAATAGGAATTTGGGAGTATGTATACACAAATATATATATAAAATAGATAAACAACAAGATCCTACTGTACAGCCCAGGGAACTATACTCAATATCTTGTAATAACCTATAATTGAAAGGAAGCTGAAAAAGTGTGTGTGTGTGTGTGTGTGTGTATGTATGTGTGTGTGTGTGTATATAAAAACTGAGTCACTTTGCTGTACAACTGAAACTAACACAACACTGTAAATCAATTATACTTCAATTTTAAAAATTAACTTTTTAAGAAAAAAGGGTGGTGAGGAAAGGGAAGAAGTCAGGATTTGCTCTGGTTGGTCAGAGTCAGTTTCTTTACCTTTTACTATGTGGAATAAGAAAACAGAAATATGAGCCTCCACAGTGTAAGACGGACTTCGGAAGTCGTGGATATTGGAAGAGTGTTTTTTGGCTCAAGTTTCCTGAGAGTCATGTCTCAGAACACAGATCAGAATCAGATGAATGAAGTTAGAAAGACTGGGGTGATTGGGAGATGCCATAGAGAGATGCATGAAAATTCTGAATTCTGTGGAGGAAATGCAAGTGTGGAAAAGCTAAGGGGCTCAGATGGAAAACCCAGAGGTTTAGATACTAGGAGGAGGCAGGCAACTGGTGATGGAAGGGAAAGATGAAAAGTGAGGAAGGGAGAAAGAGTGGAGGGTGGAGGGCAGGATTTTGGGTGTTCTTCTCTGGGGAGTAGGACTCCCCATCCATTCTCTCCAAGACAAAGAACCTACCGCTTCAGACATGGTGCCCATTCATGGCTGGGAAGGAATCTTCAGAAGGATACAACCTCCTGCATGAACAGGGGGATATTTCTAAGAAAACCCGTGTTGAGAGCTGTTGATGTGAAGGTTGCCTGGGTTCTGTGTGGATGTGTCCCCCTTACAGAACAGGGAACTGAAAATTCAACACATGCTAAAGAAAGTTTCCTTGCCAAGTTGCTGATGGTCCTGAGTCTCTTTTTTAATCATCTAGTCTATAGACCTTTATTAAATTTTATCAGTTTTCCCAAAAATGTCTCTCATAATTTTTTTTTCTCTAGTTAGGTCCTTAGTCTTAAGAAGCTGAAGCATTAGGAATGCATTCCACCACTTAAGCAAAATCCTAAACCTCGATTTAGAAATACAGAACTAGTGGTAAGCTGAAAGCTAACTTTTAGTTGAATATAAATACAAAAAACATGTATTTCAGGAGAGAGGATTTTTACTGTCAGTTTCCTCTCTCATGGAAAAAATCAAATCTATCTTCTCTGTGTGTGTAAGAATGTTTGCAGACACATAAGAGAAGCCTTTTGTTTTTGGAATAGGTGGTTGGAATAGCTGGGATTGAAGGCCATTTCATACAAATGCACAGAAATTCTGTGAGTGGGAAAATGGCAGTCTATCCTAAATAAACACTGAACAAGCTGGAAGCTTTTCAACCGCTTAAATTTGCACTGTAGAAAAGAAGGCATTCTGGCCAATGTTAGAAGATAACCTGAATAAGTAAGGCAAAATACAGCCTAGCTTCCCTGGTCTGACTTTATGATAAAGATGATGAGTTGTCTCTCCTGTTATCTGATTTTAGTTCAGAGGATAGTCAATGGTAAAGAATGGTTAGAGAGCTGTAAGCCCTAGAGAGCTCAGATACCATGTTGGAGTCTGTTGGTAGGTTCTTGGGGTGGGGGAAGTCACCTGGAGCTGTAGACAACTGGAAAATGCTGTGGACCACACCAGGAAATATTTTGTCTTACCTAAGTTTGAAACTCCTTCCAGATTCCAGCATTGACCTGGAGAATGACATTCTCCAGTTCCTCAGACTCTGAGTCTCTTTGTGTTCAAGGTTTGGCAGTCATCATACAGTATCCAGCTGGAATAATAATGTTGATGCTGTTTGCTCAAATAATTCTGGATATACTAAGCTGATGAAATTGTTGGATGGAGTGTTTGACTTTCCTAGGATATATATGTAATCAGAGTACCTTTTAACTGTCAGAAGATTAAGGCACTAAAAGTTTTTGCCATCTAATGAACATCAATCAGTCCAAATGTGAGATGAAGTCTTTCCAGTCACTTTTCATATAACCAACATTTGCATTTATTTACATTTTTAGCTTTTTGGAACCTGCAAATAGCCAAAACTGCACAGCTAAATCAAGGCAGTGTGAGACTGGCATAAGAATAGACATATAGATCAATAGAATAGAATTGAGAGTCCAAAAGTAATTCTTGCACTTGTGGTCAATTTATTTTTGACAAGGGTATTGCTGTAGGCTGAATGTTTGTGCTTGCCTTGCCTTCCATTCATATGTTGCAGCCTAATCCCCAAAGTGATGCTATTTGGAGGTGGGGCCTTTGGAAGGTGATTACGTCATAAGGGTGGAGCCCCCATGAATGGAATTAGTGCTCTTATGAAAAAGAAGCCCCAGAGAGCTCCCTCACCCTTTCCACCTTATGGGGACACAGGGAGGAGTTGGTCATTCATGAACCAGGAAATGGAACCTCACCAGACATGGAATCTGCTCACACCATGATGTTGGACTTCCTAGCCTCTGAAACTGTGAGAAATAAATGCTTGTTATTTAAGCCAACCAGTTTATAGTAGTTTGTTATGGCAGCCTAGATCGACTAAGGTACTAAAACAACTGTGGAAACATGGTACTAGGACAACTAGATATCTACTTGCAAAAGTGAAGTTTGACCCCTACATCATTCACAAACTCTAACTCAACATGGATCATAGGCTAAATATAAAAGCTAAAACAGAAAAGCTAGAAAATGTGGGAGTAAATCTTAATGACTTTGATTTCTTAGGTGGAACACCAAAAGTATGAGTAATAAAAGAAAAAAATAAATTGTATGTTACCAAAATTTAAAACGTTTGTACTGTGAAGAATACCATCAAAAAAATGAAAAGATAACTGACAGAATGGAAGAAAATATTGGAAAATCATGTATCTAAGGGACTTGTGTCCAGAATATATATATATTTTAAAGTCTTACAGCTCAATAATAAAAAGAGAGCCTGAAACAACTATATGCAGGGCAGAAGAAGAGACGCAGAAGTACAGAACAGACTTTTGAACTCTGTGGGAGAAGGGGAGGGTGGGATGTTTCGAAAGAAAAGCATGTATATTATCTGTGGTGAAACAGACCACCAGCCCAGGTGGGAGGCATGAGTCAAGTGCTCGGGCCTGTTGGGCTGGGAAGATCCAGAGGAATCGGGTGGAGAGGGAGGTGGGATGGGAGACCGGGATGGGGAATTCGTGTAACTCTATGGCTGATTCACATCAATGTATGACAAAACCCACTGAAAAATAAAAAAATTAAAAAAAAAAAAAAAAGAGTTATTTCTCCAAAAAAAGATAAAACAGATGATACCCACATGAGAAGATGTTCAGTATCATTAGCCATTGTGGAAATGCAAATTGAAACCACAGTGAGGTACCACTTCACACCCAGTAGGATGGCTGAAATGAAAAAAAAGACAGACAATAGCAAGTATTGGTGAGGGCAGGGAAACAATGGAACCGTCATACCTTGTAGGTAGAGATGTAAAATGGTGCTGCTGCTTCAGAAAACAGTCTTGCAGTTCCTCAAATGCTTAAACATAGAGTTACCATATGACCCAGCAATTCCATGCTTAGGTTTATACCCCAGAGAAATGAAAACTGATATCCACAGAAAAACTTGTACATGAATGTTTATAGCAGTGTAGGTATAATAGCCAAAAAGTAGAAACAACCAAAATATTCATAAGTTGATGAATGGATAAACAAAATGTATATATAATATTGTTGAATATTACTCATCAATTAAAATAATGAAACACTGATACATACTACAACATGGATGACCCCTGAAAACATTATGCTAAGTAAAAGAAACCAGCTACGGTTTTCTCTGTATATATGCCCTATAATTTGAAATGATATTTGCACCCCAATGTTTGTTGCAGCACTATTCACAGTAGCCAAGACATGGAAGCAACCTAAATGTCCATTGACAGATGAGTGGATAAAGAAAACATGATGTGCACACACACACACACACACACACACACACACACACACAGAGCGGAATATTACATGGAAGCAACCTAAATGTCCATTGACAGATGAGTGGATAAAGAAAACGTGGTGTGTACACACACACACACACACACACACACACACACAGCGGAATATTACTCAGCCATAAAAAAGAATGAAATAATGCCATTTGCAGCAACATAGATAGACCTAGAGATTATCATACTAAGTGAAGTGAGTCAGAGAAAGACAAATATCATATGATATTGCTTATATGTGAAATCTTAAAAAATGATACAAATGGACTTACTTACGAAACAGAAACAGACTCACATACATAGAAAACAAACTTATGGTTACCATGGGGAAAGGTGAGGATAGGGAAAGGTGAGGAAGGGATAAATTAAGCATTTAGGATTAACATAAACACATATGGATTAACATAAACACATATTAACATAAAAACATATATGAAATTGATAGCCAACAAGGACCTACTGTATAGCACAGGGAACTATACTCAATATTTTGTAATAATCTATAAGAGAAAATAATCTGAAAAAGAATATATGTATGTGTGTGTGTGTGTGTGTGTGTGTGTATACACACACATATATGTATCTGAATCACCTGAATCTGTATACCCGAAACAACAACATTGTAAATCTACTTTCTTCCAATAAAAAGAAAGGAAGAAGCGAGTTACAAAGGACCATATGCCCTAAGTCCAGAACAGGCAAATTTATAGATAGAAAAGGTACATTGGAGATTGCTTAGAGCCAGAGTTGGTGAATGGGGTAAGGCTGGGAGGAAAGGGGACTGACTGCCAGTGTGATTAGAGTTTATTTTAGGGGTGACCAACATTTTCAAAACTAGATCGTGGTGACAGTTGTAGCCATAGAATTGAAGCAAGTAGAAAGGGAGAGAGAATCACAAATCTGTTGAATTGTGTACTTTTCAAGTGGGTGAATTACATGGTATGGCAATAATATCTCAATTAAGCTGCCTGTTTTAAACATGGATTTTGGCCTAATCATACATTTTAACCAGTGAAAGAAATATGTTGAGTAAATGTTAGTAATCCATCATTTTATGTTCTGCCCATTGACTCATATTTTAATTAGAGAAATATACATCTCTAATTACTGCCATTGTGTGCCTCAGGCTGATGTGTTTGGCTAGATCTCTTTGACCATGGAAATAGTTGTTCTTTAATCAGGTCAATAAAACAATTACTGCTGGCAGACGGATGTGCCTCCCGTTCAACATCGAGGTCATTCTGAGCCCCTGGGCCATACAAACTGGAGGCAGAAAATTAAAACCGCTTGGTGTTTCTAGAGATTGAGCCCTACCAATATGATATATTTGATATGTAAATTTACACTTAAAAATATACTTTGCCAAGTATTCCCTCTCTGGCAGTGAAGGGCTGTTAACTTACTAATTTTTTAAAAGTGGGGTTCCTTTGTGGTCCATTTTTATTTCTTTAAGACAGAAAAATTATACTGTTATTTTAAAAGCCACTGGACATAAGCATAGCCAGGATCCTAGAAATTATTCTTTGAAAAATCGGTGGGTTTTCATTGAATGTGACTGCATTTTTCTCAACCTAAGTTCTGCTTTGGCGAGGCACTAGAGAAATAACTTGTGTGATCTCTCTCCCATCAGCAGTCAAAGCCTTTTTGTAAAATAGCAGATGGACACTTTGGAGAAGATAATTGTTATAATGTGGTCAATTGGGGGGTCAGACACTGAGACGTGGTGAGAACTGAACCATTAGGAGGGTTCCCTACAAACTGGAGCCTTTGAGTTACACCTTGAAGATGAGTAGAGTTAGAACAAGTGGATGAGGAGGGGGAAACATGAAGAGGAAACTGGTCCAAGAAGCTGAGGCAAGAAGGTACATGTGGGGAGCCAAGTGGAACCTGGTGGGCGAGCATGGGTGATTTGGCTTGGAGGAGGGTGATCCATGTGGGTGCTTGAGACCTCTATTCTAGTAGGCAGGGGTCCCACTGTAGACTGTGGGAACACCTCAGTGAAAGTGTTCATTATGAATGGAAGCCTTGATCTGGGACTTGAGATGGGAGATTATAGAGGTTGATAACCAGGTGGACAACCATTACTATTGTCCAAGTCTGAGGTCAGGAGAGATTGGATAAAGGGGTCAGGAAAGAGTTGAATCACACACACACAGAGAAATACATATATTTATTCTCTTTTCGTTTCTGTTCCCAGGTAGGTTATTACAGCGTGTGAAGTAGAGCAACCTGTGCTAAACAGTAGGTCTTATATATATATATATAACATATCTTAGTGTGTATATGTTAATATAGAGCTCCTAATTTATCCATCCTCCCCCACCCCCATCCCCTTTGATCACCTTAAGTTTCTTTTCTAAGGCTGTGAGTCTGTTTCTCTTTTGTAAATGAGTCTATTGGTATCATTGTAAACTCCAGCTCTTAATGGTTTTATATGATATGTCTCTCTCTATCTGACTTACCTCACTGACTTTGATCACATCCATGTCTCTTCGTGTTGCTGCAAGTGGCATAATTTCATTCCTTTTGATGGCTGAGTAATATTCCGTTGTATATGCGTACCACTTCTTTATCCATTCCACTGTTGAGGGACATTTAGATTGCTTCCATGTCTTGGCTCTTAAGAGTAGTGCTGCTATGAACATTGGGTGCATGTATCTCCTTGAATTATGGTTTTCTCTGGACATATGCCCAGGAGGGGGATTGCAGGATCATGTGGTAGCTCTATTTTTAGTTTTTTAAGGACCTTCCATACTGTTCTCCATAATGGCTGTTGTTTGAATGTTTGTCAGTGTTGTGAGTTTTTAAAAAAATACTATGTGCCTAGTATGTCCCAGGCACCGAGTGAGGCCCTGGTGGACGAGGGCCACTAGGAAACCTCAGACGTAGCCCCAACCCCTGGAGTTCTCGGCTGGGTGGGGAGATCACACTGACAGCATTAGTGTGGCTCACAGTGGAAGAGGAAGTGCCAGGGCTTCAGAGACTCAGGCAGCTCACGTTATGGAGAGTCACAGAGGACGCCCCGGCCATGTCTGTGGGGTGGGTGGTGTGGTGCTCAACCATGTACTCCCCTCGGTGGGCAGGACTCCAGCCCTGGGGTGGTGTCCTTCAGGAGGAAGTCTTTCCCATAAACTCGTTCGCTCTGATGGAGCAAATGTCTTTAAAAATGTTTAAACCAAGGAGAACCTGCTTTCTTAATTTCTCTTTGAAGTCTACCTTGACACTGTCTCACTCATGGATCGTGCTTTTGGGTTCTGTCCCTAAACACGCATGCATGCTAAGTCACTTCAGTCATGTCTGACTCTTTGTGACTCTGTGGACTGTAGCCCGCCAGGCTCCTCTGTCCGTGGGATTCTCCAGGCAAGAATACTGGAGTGGGTTGTCATGCCCTCCTCCAGGGATCTTCCCAACCCAGGGATCGAACCCAGGTCTCTTACATCTCCTGCATTAGCAGGTGGGTTCTTTACCACTAGCGCCACCTGGGAAGCCCGTATCTCTAAACACACATCCCCCTAACTCCAGTTGTGCAGATTTTCTCCTATAGTTTCCTCTACAAGTTTTATAATTTTGCATTTTGTCCTGTGATCCATTTGGAGTTCATTTTTTGTTCGAGGTATGTGTCTACGTTCATGCTTTGGCCTCTGGACATCCAGTTGTTCCCCACACCATATGTTGAAAAGAGTAACCTTTCTCATCAAGTTACCTTTGGCGAAAGTCAGTTGACTATATTTGTGTGGCTCTGGCTCTCTATTCTGTTCCATTGAGCTGTGCGTTTGCCCTTTTGTCAAAAGCACTCAGCCTTGATTGATGTTGCTTTATAATACGTCTTGAAATTGGGTAATGCAAGTCCTCTGACTGTTCTTGGTTTTCAGAATGATTTTGGCTGTCCTCATTTCTTTGCCTTTCCGTAAGAGCTCGAGCATTTGCTCACTGACAGCTAGCAAAAGGCTTGCCAGAATTTTGACTCGACTGCATTCGGTCCATAGCTCGGACTGCAGAGAATTAAGCTGTTGTTTTGAACACTGAGTTTTAAATTGGGTTTGGGGACCTGGTACTAGGAAAGAGCCAAACTGAGAAACCCCTAGGCCAGTGGAGCATCAGTTAGCAGAGAACAAGGGGCTGGGGCCTGTGCTGAAGATGAGACAGTGAGATGGAGGTGGGAGTTGAGGGTTTGGGGGGTCAGTAAGAGAAAACAGGCTGTCAGGATCAGTGACTGGGGGTGTACTGTGGTCCTGCGTGGCGGTGGGGAGGGGCGTGGGCTTGGGGCAGAAGTCGTGTTGAGGCATCTTGGAAAGGCAGGAGAGGACTGCAACTCTGTGGGGCGTGGCTAGGAGGCAGAGCAGATGGCCTGATGTCGTGTTTTTTGGCAGGAGGGCTGCCCTCTGGAGCCAGCTTAGCCCAAGCTGGTGCCTGGCTCCATCCTGACCCTGGGGAGAGCTCGAATGCTCCGAGTCTCCCCTTGGGAGGCCTTGAAAAACCACCCACTTGGCCATAGGGAAGGAAGTGGAGCTTGCGGGAGGAAGGGCATCCTTTCAAGTTATCCCTGATGCTGCTGGGTTACTGTTAAAGCGCTCTGAGCCCTTGCAGAGAATTCATTCAGAGCCAGAGAAATCTTCATTTCTCCCAATTGAGTTGAGACTCTGTCTTTTGGAGAATGACTTTTTAGTGGCTGCTTTGAAATTTACTAGATTGATGCTTTTATGACTTTTCAGACGTCCTAGTCTGGTTGGCCAGCCAGCGCCTGTTGCAGCTTTGAGAGTCCCTGTTAGCCCAGACAAAGGTGATGGGGACTGCAATGGACAGCATCAAGTCTAGGGCAGTTGGAGCATCTGCGATGCCTTTCTGTCTTTTTTCCTCCTTTATGTTAATGGGGATTGGAAATGTATAAATACACATGGCAAGGGTGTCCCCACAGAGGATTCCCCCGCCCTTCCATAAGTATTTCCAATAACCCGATCTCTTCACATTGTTAGTTTCTCTGTGAGGAATGGAGATGCCATGCTCCGTGGCCACATTGCAAGAAGAGTTTTGGGGGTTGATAAACTATTATTTTGTAATCAAGGAGTTGAATTGCAATTCAGTAAGAGGGCAAATGCAGATTACTCTGTGGCCCAGTAGGTATTTTCTAACAAGTTTTGAGGCCCGTGGAGAGGAGGCTGGCTTTAAGAAGATGGAAAAACATGCCAGCCGCTTTGAGGGAGGGCCATGACTACATTCAGACACTGTTGCTAAGAGCAGCCTGGCTTTTCCCCTCCTCCTCACTCCCCTGCTTTTTAAAAAGCTGCAGCTTAAAAGACTCTATTGTGTGGAGGGGAGAAATATGCTAATTTGAGGCACAGTTCCCCTTGGAGTCTTTTTTGAGCCTGTCATAGCTGAGATATGACTGATGATAAAGAGAAGAGAAGGCGGGAGGGCTCTTATTGTGCCCAGAGAAAGGGGCTGAACCAGCGGCCACTCCACTCACCCGTGACGCCCCCTGGGTGAGTGGGTCCCACTGGGTCCGCTTGCCCTTGATCCTCCTAACCCCACGATGTACCCCACAGGGAGGCTGTACGCTGAAAATTATGAAATGCAAGAAACTGGAGGAGGGGGGACCATCCACCTCCTTAGACACACCATAGCCAAGAAAAAAAAAAAAAAAAGGAATGGGTATTTTGAAATGGCAGCAAAACTTTGATTATGCCCAGGCCGTGATTGAAGAGTTGATCTAGATAACTTGGCGCTTTCAAAGCTGGTCTGATCACAGCCTACCACCATTTGGGTCAGGTCGATTTCTGTTGTGTCTTCCCCTAAACACTTGGCTTGCCTCTTGGATCAATTGAGGTGTACCTCAATTCTGAGGCCTTGAACTTTGATTTATAGGTGGCACATTGAGCCCGGGTCTCTGTACAATGAGATGACAGTTTTGGATATGCAGTGTTTCCTTTCACAACAGGAAAAACACATCTTCCTTTCTGCTCTGACTGGCTGATTTTTATGCAGGGAAGTGCACTGATTTAATTCCTTGTGGACACATTTGAGCGCAGTTAGTTTTTTAAACGTGTGAAGTTTATAACTGAAGAATAACGCAGGCATTACCAGACAGCCATTAGGACTTGCAAAAGTGCTTCCAGATTGAAATTTCACACGACTCATTGGAGGCAGTTTATATACTTGTCACTTATACCTGTAGTGTATCCTGTATATATATAGTTCTATGGTTTTTATACCATGTTTTGAAGTCAGAGAACAAATCTTAATTGAATTCTAGGTTTGTGTTGAGTGACTGGTAGATATGGATGGTTGTATCCTTTATGTGGGAAACAAAAATAGAGGATGCCTTTATTGCAATGGTTTCTAAATGTACCTTTAAAAAAAAAATGTTAAGCGTTGGGACTTCCTGGCAGTTCAGTGGTTAAGACTCTGTGCTTCTACTGCAGGGGGCATGAGTTCAATCCCTGGTTGCAGAAGTAAGATCCATCACGCTGTGCAGTGTGGGTTGGGGGGTGGTGGGGGGTGGATTTCTTTTTTAAAAAATCTTTGTTTCTCTTCCTTATAAATTCTGAAAAACTGAAACATGAGAAATCTTTGCACTGTAAAAATGAGAAGTTACTCAGAGGAACTTCACTGGATGGAAACTAGGGTCGGAATTCCATCATTCATCCCTACAAAGAAGTAGTTCATGTACCTGGATGCACACACATATTAAATGAAGAAGACTGTAGGTTTGCTTCTTCCTGAAATTAAGGTCGGGAGTCCTCCCTTTGGTGGGTTCTGTCTGCTGGTATGGTGAGTGTGCTTTACCATTAAAATCACAGCCTACAAACAGCTTCCATTCATCTTTTTTTCTGAGTCGAGTCATAGCTGGCTAAGGATCTCAGAGTGAAAAAACAGATCAACCACCTATTTTAGTGATTTACGGGTCACTAGTCCAATAAATTCAGACGCTCTCAGATCACAAATGGTTTACCGTGCTTCCTTTGTACGTTTTTTAAACCTCAACAGGTGGCATAAAATCAGTGTTTAAGAGCCACATTATTCTGAGTAACATTTTGCATGTGCTTCTAACTCAGCTTGAGCACGCTTGTGAGCCGTGGCTCTGTTCGCCTCCTTAGGAGCTGAAGCTAGTATATGTCTTGCAGAGTGCTTTTCACCTCTAGCAATGATCATGAACTTAGGCGTTTCACCATAAACATGTAAAGGTTGAAGGAAAGCAGGAGCTCAGCAAACCATGAACGCCTGACTTTTTGCCTCTGATTTGAAACTCAGTGATGCGAGGAACCCTCATGGAGTTCTCAGTGGCTCCGGCAGACTGCAGATCACAATGCTGTGATCTAGGAAGTGTCATATGGTCACGGCTTTAAAAAAGGTGTGTGTACATGATTAGCTTCGACCTCCACTGACATCCATTTAACACTTAATACTGTAGCCAGGAGCTGGTCTTACCACTTGGCCGCATTCTCTTTCATCTTCCCAGTCCCTTTTAAGGCGGCTCTACAGGTGGGGATCTGAGACCCAGAGGAGTTGAGTAAACTTGCTCCCGATGTTGAGCTGGAGAAATTCTTAAACTCCTAGTTTTCACCGTGGGTTCTAGGACTGTGGCACAACTAAAAGTATTGCAGAGAGAAAACGCCTACTCGTTACGCCTCGGGTTCCCGATCAGATGGGGGCTTCTTCTCTGAAGCCTTCCTTGCCACCCATGCTCCCACCTCACTGAAATCAGCCTTTTCCTGCTCGTGGTTCCCCCATGTCCTCCCATGGGCTCTGGGCCAGGCGAGTTCAGGGCAGCCAGGTACCAGATCCCACCCGGTGATCAGTGAGCAGCATTCATAAATCAGTTGCCCTGGACCAGACAGTGGACCTGCTCCAGGGAATGAATCAGAAGTGGACCCAGGCAGATAGCCTGTGATTCCAGCTGCCATGACAGTGCTCCCACATGACTGGATGGGTTGTGGTGGGGGAGGCGGTCAATATTTGCTGAATCAGAAGTGACCATGTGTTCCTATGTTCCCAAGAGCCCTGTCACTCCTGGAATGAGAAGCCACAGTGCCTGGCACAATCCCAGGCACATGATACATGTGTTAAGTGAACAAATGAGTCGCTGAGTGAAAAGTTTTAGAACTGGTTTTCAGTGTTGTTAGCACTAAATTGCAAGTATTTAAAAACGAAAGAATGGACCGTCGATGCTGTCTGTGTATTTCCTGCTGTGAGCCCTAATGTATTTTTAATCAAAACGGTGAGATGTCTCAAGATGTCTGGATTTTTGATGAGCGAGGAAGAGGAGGGCAAAGAGAAGGGAATGGAAATGTTCTGGCTGCTGCAAACTTTAAAAGTTACCACTTCATGTAAAATAGATAGTGGGAATTTGATGTATGACTCAGGGAACTCAAACTGGGGCTCTGTAACAACCTAGAGGAATGGGATGGGGTAGGAGGTGGGAGGGAGGTTCAAGAGGGAAGGGACATATGTACACCTATGGCTGCTTCATGTTGAGGTATGGCAGAAATCAAACCGACACTGTAAAGCAATTATCCTTCAATTAAAAAATAAATTTAAAAAGTTACTCCTTCAGGCAAAGGCTTACTGCTTTTTATTCACAATGATATAAAAATAATCATTTTTCATGATAACAATTTAAGCTCTGAAATCATTCCTGTCTTTTAGTTCAGTTCAGTCGCTCAGTCATGTCCAACTCTTTGTGACCCCATGGACTACAGCACGCCAGGCCTCCCTGTCCATCACCAGCTCCCAGAGTTTACTCAAACTCATGTCCATTGAGTCAGTGATGCCATCCAACCATCTCATCCTCTGTCATCCCCTTCTCCTCCTACCTTCAATCTTTCCCAGAGTCAGGGTCTTTTCAAATGAGTCAGCTCTCCACATCAGGTGGCCAAAGTATTAAGAGTTTCAGCTTCAACATCAGTCCTACCAATGAAAACCCAAGACTGATTTCCTTTAGGATGGACTGGTTGGATCTCCTTGCAGTCCAAGGGACTCTGAAGAGTCTTCTCCAACACCACAGTTCAAAAGTATCAATTCTTCGGCACTCAGCTTTCTTTATAGTCCAGCTCTCACATCCATACATGACCACTGGAAAAAACCATAGCCTTGACCAGATGGACCTTAGTTAGCAAAGTAATGACTCTGCTTTTTAATATGCTATCTAGGTTGGTCATAACTTTCTTTCCAAGGAGTAAGCATCTATTAATTTCATGGCTGCAGTCACCATCCGCAGTGATTTTGGAGCCCAAAAAAATAAAGTCAGCCACTGTTTCCCCATCTGTTTCCCATGAAGTGATAGGACCAGATGCCATGATCTTTGTTTTCTGAATGTTAAGCTTTAAGTCAACTTTTTCACTCTCCTCTTTCACTTTCATCAAGAGGTTCTTTAGTTCTTCACTTTCTTCCATAAGGGTGGTGTCATCTGCATATCTGAGGTTATTGATATTTCTCCCAGCAATCTTGATTCCAGCTTGTGCTTCATCCAGCCCAGTGTTTATCATGATGTACTTTGCATATAAGTTAAATAAGCTGGGTGACAATATACAGCCTTGACATACTCCTTTTCCTATTTGGAACCAGTCTGTTGTTCCATGTCCAGTTCTAACTGTTGCTTCCTGACCTGCATACAGATTTCTTAAGAGACAGGTCAGGTGGTCTAGTATTCCCATCTCTTTCAGAATTTCCCACAATTTATTGTGATCGACAGAGTCAAAGGCTTTGGCATAGTCAATAAAGCAGAAATAGATGTTTTTCTGGAACTGTCTTGCTTTTTTAATGATCCAGCAGATGTTGGCAATTTGATCTCTGGTTCCTCTGCCTTTTCTAAAACCAGCTTGAACATCTGGAAGTTCCTGGTTCACATATTGTTGAAGCCTGGCTTGGAGAATTTTGAGCATTACTTTACTAGTGTGTGAGATGGGTGCAATTGTGCAGTAGTTTGAACATTCTTTGGCATTGTCTTTCTTTGGGATTGGAATGAATACTGACCTTTTCCAGTCCTGTGGCCACTGCTGAGTTTTCCAAATTTGCTGGCATATTGAATGCAGCACTTTCACAGACTTTTCCTATCTTTGCCCCCACTGAATATATGAAAATAAACATGGGGTTAACGACTTTGAAATCTATATCTCATTTCCTTTAAATACTTCCACTGGAGTTAGCAGTAATTAGTGAAAAATAATCAAATTACTTTTTTAAAAGGAGTAAATACACAGTAAAATTAACATATCGACTGATCAACTATTTAGCATGAACATGACAAATTACCTGTCACTTTTAGCCTTGAAACTGACAGAACAGCAGAAAAATTCACACAGCCACTCCCTCAAGAAAGATTTTTGACATTTTAAGCAAGCTAATTATTAGGATGGCCACTTAGAACTAAAAACGTTTAAATTCTCTAAATACATGTGACTTTCACTGTGCCATGTTCAATTTATCCTTTATATAGCAACCCCTGGGATCAGACACTTTAAAAAAAGCTGCAAACTTATATTTCCTTTGGGGATTTATAGAATTTGCCCAAATCAAGAATGCGCTTATTTTTCTGTTACTGCAAACACTGGTGGGCGTTTCTTCTTTGGCAGTGTAACACCAGCAAGAGCTTGGATTCTTTTTAATGCTTGCTTGTTTTAGGTGCTTTAGAGGCATTTCATATTCCCTTGAAGCATCCGAAAATTCTCAGCTGGGGAACACGTCACACTCATGTGCTCCAATTATTGGTGAGAAGTTCTAATTTGTTACTAATGATCAAGCATGAGGATGTGCACTGATTGCCTTATTCTTTTTATAAATGTATCGTCTTTTCTTGTCATATACTGCCGTCACTCCCTCGCACTTTGATCTCCTTTCCTAAGTGGGATCTCAGGTTGGGAGTGGGTAATTACCCAGAATCCTAGGTTGGCCCCCTGGGAGTGGGTGGAAGGTGGTGACCGTTATCCATCCATTACACTTGGGCTGGGGCTGCTTGACAAACACCATCCTAGAGCTTTATTGCCTTCGCGTGAAAGCATAAACTGCCTATTCATCATAACAGCTACTTCTTATTGAGTGCTCCCAGCTCTTGTGCAAACCCTACAGCATGCATTAGATACTTAACCCAATGGCATGGTTTATCCGTGGCTTTTCATTAAAAAGATAAATTGACATTAACAAGCATTGATTTGCAAAGATTTATGTTGTCTCCTCCCTTATACTCTGTCTTGGCCCAATACGATTTACTCTTAAGAGGTGTTTTGTAAAATACACAAACGTGTTTTTGTAAAGGTATGATGTATATTTTAGGAATTGCCTCCATCCAGTGTGCACATTGCAGATCTGGCATTTGGGTCTGGGCCTAATGGAATATTTACTTTGATAACTACACATCTCACAAAAACAAGAGCGTGTTTGGCTAAGAGTCAAGAGACCTGAGTCTTTAGTCCAGTCTTTCCTGATTACACACCGGAAAAGCGAGCGATGGTTTTAAAATTTTCCTCCTGCTTAGAATTCTGTGTGCATGGAATGTTTATTTTGAGCAGGGCCAGAAAATCAGGCAAGGGTTGAACACTTCTCTTCTCATTGTAGTTTCGTTGTTTGACTCCTGGGCGTCCTCTTAAGTGGCCTCGGTGGTAAAGTGACATTGTTGTGTCCCCCACCCCAGACCAAGGACAGAGCCCAGTGACACAGCCCTGGAAACCTTCCTCTGTGAATTGACATCCATCATTCAGTAACCACTTTGAAAGCACATTAGCCCATTCTGATTCTGCTTGAGTGTATGATTAAGTGACCTGAAATGTTGATTAAAAGCGCAGGACGAGCACAGTGTTTTGAAGCGCACTGGCGTGTTGCCAGCCTTCCACCATCTTATCCCCCAAAACCCAGGAAGGGTTTTATCAAATGGCTTGTGAGATCAGAGTAGATGATGACAGTCACCTGCCTTAGTCTTTCTTTAAAAACAAACAAACAAACAAAGATTCCTTTTAGCAATACAGAATGCCATTGGTGTAAAAATAGTGAAGCCTCCATTTAGAATAAATACTAACCCATCTGAAGAGGTGAATTCTGCCAGTTAGTGCTTGTCGTCTGCTGGGCAAATCTCAGCAGTATCCAGACTTTTCAGAAGTGCTGGGTGTCAGCTTGGAAGGAAACAGAGGTAATAGTCTCTGGGAAACCGGTCCGTGACTCCAGCTGGCGCTGTCTTGGCGACCAAGATGCTGATTAGGTGAATGAATAATGTTGAAGATGTAAGAACAGAATTTGACTAAAATTGATTCACAGAATGTTCATGGGAGACAGCAGGCTTTTTCCTCAGTGACTGGCATTTAACCATGTCAAATCCAAAAATTAAATATTCAAATTACAAAAAAGCATAGGTTAGTTTGGTATCACTTGCACCTCAGGAAACCTGGGCCGCCTTCTGAACATCACAGTTTCCTGTTAGGAGTATTCCTGAGTCATCTGTTGAAGAATCTCAAGTTTTTCCAGTGATCAGAGAGAACTCTGTTCTGTCTGCTTTTGAAGTTTAGGGCAATTTTTGCCTCAATTTCCAGCATTTCTCTGGTTTCATGGTGATTTTCTATAGCTGCTATGCAATCACCACCTTTCAGGACCCATACAGAGAGGTTGTTCCTCACATTTTCCCTTTTCCTCTGAGATGCTCTGAATCTTTAGATTCCCCAAGGAGAAGTAATTGCGTCAGAAGTAATTCATGACATCAAATAGTTTGATAGATTTCAGTGCGATGGCTAAGATGTAATCTGTGTTGGCCACCTTTTCAGTGCTCTAGGATATTTTCTGTCTGACCTGGCAGGGACAGCTATTTCAAGTTGTCCCAGTGGTTTCCAACTTGCAAAGGCAAAGTGAAAGTGTTAGTTACTCAGTCATGTCCAACTCTTTGTGACCCCATAGACTGCAGCCTGCCAGGGTCCTCTGTCCATGGGATTCTCCAGGCAAGAATACGAGAGTGGGTTGCCATTTTCTCCTCCAGGGGATCTTCCCACCCAGGGGTCGAGCCGCCTGCAAAAGCAAAAAGCCCACAGATTATTTTAGTGCAGTACAGGGCCTTAAATGACTTCATCCTACTTCTCCTCATTTCCATCCCAGAAAAGAAACAGAAGAGGCAAGTGAATAAAAGATTGCATTTGAATAAATGTGGTATATTTTGAAGTATGTCGTTTGGGTTCTCTTTTAGTGTAGGTTCTTAACAGCAGTTGACCAAATGACATAGCTCACAATTTTGTGCAATTTATATTTTATACCAGCCCTGGACCATCCATCTGCTGATCCACCAAGGGACTGATTTCTCTGTGGACTTTCATCTGAGGGCACTTGAATGATGTATCTATGAATCCTGGGTGTTTCCCTGAACTAGCAGGAATAGGCACTCTAACAGCCCAAAGGAGATGTCATGTACTCTGTCAAGCTAAGTATTGGTAAAGCGCAAATGTTCTGTCAAGCTACATGTTAGATAATCATGCTCTCCTGTAAATCAGTGGTTTTTAGACTTGGTGTGTTTATCAGAATCACTCCGTGTGAGACTGACTGTCTGCACTGTTCATTATCCTTCCTCTGAGTAGGTGGTTTCAGGAAGGTCATGTTGACAGTAGGAGCAGATGACAGCCACATGCTTGCCCAGTCCACCTCAGTCCACACTGGGAGTTCATGGGCCGACAGATACTGTAGTCATTCCATCTTAGCCTCTCAGTAACCTAGTTTTTAATTGTCAAAAGTAAGCAAATGTATATTTCATTTGTACTAAAAATTAAAATCCCTGACCCACGAAGAGATCTTAATCAAACCTCAACTAAAACTTTCCTTCTACCAGATTTCTGTGTGGAAAACCCCCAAACATTAGAACATGACCTTCAGTGTTGGTATATTCTATTGGAAAGCACCATGTTTTATTCATTTTGCTTCAAAAACATATTTCCAAGTGGGTAACAAGGTCTAGAATTTTCATTATGAAAAATTTTTGTAATGGTTCTGTTGGTGTCCATTGTCTTTGTGCTGTCAGCACTATGAAGGTAAGTTTTTTTCCCCAATTATTTTTATTAGTTGGAGGCTAATTACTTTACAATATTGTAGTGGTTTTTGCCATACATTGACATGAATCAACCATGGATTTACATGTGTTCCCCATCCTGAACCCCCCTCCCACCTCCCTCCCCATCCCATCCCTTTGGGTCATGCCAGTGCACCAGCCCTGAGCACTTGTCTCATGCATCCAACCTGGACTGGTGATCTGTTTCACACTTGATAATATACATGTTTCAATGCTATTCTCTCAGATCATCCCACCCTCGCCTTCTCCCATGAAGGTAAGTTTAGTAGAACTGCTTCAAGAAGCTCCAGGTCAGTCAGGGCAAAGCTGAGAAAAACTGAATTGCACCACATACTTCCAAAGGAAGAGGTGTTGTCATCTTGTTCCAGAGAATGCCAGGAACCCAGCAGAATCCATCGCAGGGTGTTGACACGTCACTTAGAGCAGGTGAAACATGACTTTCACAGGAAGAGGACAACTTAGGTCCACAGGAACAGCGATGGAGGTTGGGGCAGGGGGCGGTGCAAAACCTTTTATCTGATGTCTTTTATTTTTTGTAACCACGCTGCCAAACCAGTCATTTCAAGCTCAGTGGACCTTCGAGCCAGGACTGGCTTTGCAAAGCATCTTGTCCAGTCTTCTTATAGATGAGGGAGTGGAGGCTCGGGTGTGCACTGCCCAAGTTGCCATCACTGGCATGGGACGGAGCCAGTGCGCACTCAGTGGTAGACAGTACATCCTCACCTTGTCCTGTCAGCGACTCTTTCCCTGCCTCGTGGGCCCACCGGCTTATTGTGCATGGGGCACTGTGAGCGCTGTATGCAAATAGGGGGCAAGAAGCCCAGGGGTCCCCTGCTCACACGCATGCGCCATTGTCCCATCAGATTTCACTTGCAGAACAAAAGTTCACAGATAAGTTATTAAGAATTTCAAGACATTAACATCAGTGTATGAAACCAATCTTGAGGCCCTTCTGATGGTGGGCTCTATGTGATTTTTTTTTTAAACAAGCATCAGGGGCAAATCTAATTTGGTCTTGAGTACCTAGGTATTGGGGCTTCCCTGGTGGCTCAGATGGTAAGGAATCCTGCAATGCAGGAGACCCAGGTTCAATCCTGGTTTGGGAAGATCCCCTGGAGAAGGGAGTGGCAACCCACTCCAGTATTCTTGCCTGGGAAATCGCATGAACAGAGGAGTCTGGGCTACAGTCCATGAGGTTGCAAAGAGTTGGACACGACTGAGCGACTAACACACACACACCCACACCCAGGTATTAGCAACATCTTCTAGATTCTAGAAACCAATTTGGACACTGTACTAACAAGTGCCCTTGGAGGCATATTGTTTTTTAATCCCGTTGCCTTGTTTATCTCAGATCCATTGATTCGTTTATAGCTTATTCACATAGGTCGCATCCAAGCTGTACCTCTGCAGGGAGGTCTGGGGTGGGTGTGGGGATGCAGAGTGCCCTTCGAAGTTCATTCAGGCCAGATGGGCACAGAAGTGAACCCCTCAGGGAAAGGGAAAGGTCTGAAAGGTTGCAGAATCACTATCTCTTCCTCTTCCTCTCTCCCTTCTTCTTGAACCTGTATGATTGTGGTGTGAGCATGAGAACCCAGAAGACAGAAATCCTACCCTTTCTTTTTTTATATATATATATTTATTAGTTGGAGGCTAATTACTTTACAATATTGTAGTGGTTTTTGCCATACATTGACATGAATCAGCCAAGGGTTTACATGTGTTCCCCATCCTGATCCCCCCTCCCTAGCCTTTCGTGAGTACCCCATAGGACGCTTTGTACTGAGTCTCTAAGGGCAGGGCTTCATCGCCCTCACAGTAGCCTGAGGAAGGCAGGTCTCTACTGGCCCTTTTAACAGATGACAAAGCTGAGGTCACATGGCTTCACCAAGGTTGGTACCTGGTGGAGCTGGCCTTGAAGGGGTGGTGGGCATCCTGAGTGCATCTTGGGCAGTGACCCGGATTCTCCAAGGTGACACAGATGGTCACCTAGTCACCATCGTGGCTGCCTGACCCTTGAGTTTCCAGCTTTGGCATCCAATGGCCTGAGTCAGTGTCCAGCACGGCCTCTGACCAGCTCTGTGACCTTGACTGAGTCCTGTTGGCTTCCTTTGATCTGGGTCCCTCTGTCCAGGTAGGGGGAGTAATTATGCCCGCCTCCCAATGCCATCATGAAGTCCAGAATGAAAGAGCGTGGGTTCAAGTTCCAGCAGCAATGTTGGTACAGAGGAGACTTCCCAATCCCTGAGTTCTGGACACTTTCCACCCCTTTTCAGCTGGTATCACATCTCCGGGAGAAGGGGGGTATGGTGGGCCTTCTGGGCACGGTGCTACTTTGGTTCCACATCCACCCAACTCTTTCATTGTAGCTTTTAAAGGGAACTGGCCCAGTGATCCTGGTAACTGGTGCTTCCAGTCTTTTATGATGACTTGCTAATCACTGCAGAGGAGTGTATACAACAACTGGACAAGAATAAGTTTTCCTTCATGCTCCCAGAGTTCTTAAGTTTTAAGGGTTCCCATCAGCTTTTTCCCTACCCTGACAGGCTCATCCCATAATTTGCCAAATTCTTCTGTTGAGAAGAAGCTTCAGTGTTTTCAGATTTCATTTTGAATTTGGAAATGTTCGGCTTCCTTCCCACTGGTGTTGGAGGTGGGTAAAGGGAGGTGATGTGTCTTTCCAGTGGAAATTGCTGCCCTTCAGAGAGGCTGCATTTATAACTGAGAGAGGGATGGTTCGAGGGAAGAATGGGAGGAAGAGGAAGTGGGTAGACTGAACCCAGGAGGCCTTTCTGGAGGAGGGGGCTTTGAGCTGTGCCTTCCAGGAAAAGGGGAAGAGCTGAGGAGGCAGCGTGGGAGGGATTTTGGCAGATAATGTAGAGAAAAATCCCCCTCAGAGCACCCCCGACCCACCCAGCTTTGAGGTTGAGCTACCACCTCCCGCTGGGAAAGAGGACACCCTCACCCCAGGGGTCTCTAGCTAACAGAGAAGGAATAGCTCCATTGATCCCACAAGTGTGATCTCAATAGTTGCAGGTCAGCAGTTACCAGAAGGGCTTGGGAGACCTGCCCTTGTTCATATTGGCTGGTCCATGCTTGGCGGACGAGTTAATTGGGGGCCCTCCCAGGGAGAGCCCATTGATGGTATGCCACTCTTAATGAGGAGACTCAGCTCCCCACGGGATGTGATAATTAATCAGGAAGCATATTGTCAGGAGATCAGCTGCCTTGTCTCCTCATGTATGCCTTGTGTACACAGGAAAAAGGAGAAACTTGCCCTTTTTTCATTGAAACCGGTTGAAAAGCCCATCATCTCGTCCTTGTGTATGGTTTGGTTTTCAGCATGGTTCCACGGTGTTGGGGTCCTTTTCTTTCCGGCATGATGAGAACCCCAGAGAGAATATTGTTTGTCTTCCTAGTTCAGTTTCTGGCTGTGGATCTCCTAAAGTCTCAGCCCCATTCAGGACCCCAAGCCATCTGCACTCAGAGCATGATGTTTCTCTGACTGAGACCAAACCCATCATACCTTCGTTCATCATCCATTGTTCATCAACCCATCATCCATCGTTATGGATGACATCCTAGAAGAAGGGGCCAATGATCCCTCCCTCCTAAGGCTGTGATGTGAACTAAAGCACGTAACAAGTGGGCCCTTCTCGGGGCCTAACGGGGGTGCCTTTGTAACCTCCCTATCACCACCACCACCTCTTCTAAGACAAAGTGCCCTCAGTCTTAGAGAAACTGTTCCCTCCACTTCCTCTTTGCTCACTCCCACGTCAGAGGGAGCAGTGTTCCATCCTCCTCCGCCTCTCTTGTGACCTCCATCCGTCGTTTCTCCACCTTCACTTGATTCTCCTTAAGTCTCGTTCAACCCCCTATCTTTTCAGCCTTCAGGGATTCTCTTCCTCAGGGTGTTTCTCCCCCTTCATCTGCCTGCATCTTTCTCTCACCCTCCCCTCATGTTTCTTCAGAGAGCTGGCTGCCCCTGCTTCCTCTTCTTCGTTCCATGGGATTGTTGTCTAAAGTGGGTGGGCAGGGGGAGCTGAACCCTTAACCTCTGGGGTTCGGTGCTGGGTCCTGGGTGTCCGACTCTGTGCGGCCCCATAGACGGCAGCCCCCCAGGCTCCCCCGTCCCTGGGATTCTCCAGG
Organism: Muntiacus reevesi; assembly: GCF_963930625.1. Lineage (NCBI taxonomy): Eukaryota > Metazoa > Chordata > Mammalia > Artiodactyla > Cervidae > Muntiacus > Muntiacus reevesi. The sequence continues at coordinate 11,728,465 of NC_089271.1, read as the reverse complement.
CAAGAACACTGGAGTGGGTTGCCATTTCCTTCTCCAATGCATGTCATGCTTGAGGTGAATCTCCTTGGTGGTGTGGGGAAGTCCACCCCCATCTCTACACACACACGTGACCAGAATGGTTAGAGACAAAGTAAGCCAGGGAAGATCATTCTTAATGGAATAGATCATAGAAGAAAAATCAAAATGGGCTTGACAAGTGGAATACTGGACCTGGAGAAACAAGCCTGGGCACACAGTCCTATTACGAGATTACAATTTCAGCTGGACCACGGGAGCCTTGCATCTTGAGTGAGAGTTGTGCTTAGACCTGGGAATTGCCATCATCCCACCAAAACCCTTCTCATGGAAGTTTCCTGGCTGTGTGGTGGTAAAGGGCGCACTCTGCTTGCCCCTTGGCATCTTTCTTGCTCCTCCTGTACTATTCAACTCTGTCTGACACTGTTAGCTTGATGCCCTTCATGGGAGCTTTTTCTCATCCCATCAGCCCACTTTGGCCTTATTTCCTGGCTTTTCTGATTTTTTCCTTCTTGGTCTCTTTGACCTCCCTTTCAAGTGTTTCCTTAACCTTTATATTTAGTCACTTTATTTTTTTTCTATTTATTTTTATTAGTTGGAGGCTAATTACTTTACAAAATTGTAGTGGTTTTTGCCATACATTGACATGAATCAGCCATGGATTTACATGTGTTCCCCATCCCGATTCCCCCTCCCGCCTCCCTCCCCATCCCATCCCTCTGGGTCTTCCCAGTGCACCAGCCCTGAGCACTTGTCTCATGCATCCAACCTGGGCTGGTGATCTGTTTCACACTTGGTAAAGTCAGTGTTCCTTAAAATTCAAATCTCAGTGTCGCTGGACCCTATAATCTCTCCCCAGTCATTTGTTTGCTGTTCATTTAAAGTATGTTCTTTGAAGACCTACAGTTGAGGACTGTTCTAGGAGCCGGTAATACAACAGAGGACAAAGAGACAAAAATGTCTGTCCACAAAGGGTTTATATTCTAAAGGAAGAGAGGCAATAAATGGATGAGCGAATAGCTAGATCAGTGGTGGATTGTGGTTAAAGTCACAGTGAACAACCAAGGTTATGGGACTGAGTCTGTCAGGGCTCCTCTTTTAGGCAAGAGAGTCAGGGAGGGTCCCCTGTGAAGGTACATTTGAGCACAGATGGACTTTGTCCATTCCCAAGAGTCCCTCTAGACCACAGACTCCTAGATCCTCGTCTCTGGGAGCCCCCAGTCCATCAGAGCCACGTTTCTGATTTCCTCCTGGAGGCCATCTGGGGACCCCTGAAACCACACAGACTCAGCTCTCGTGCCAAACCTCTGCCTCCTCCTTCATTTCCCCATGTGGTTCACAGCATGGCCAGCTTCTCACTCCCCCAAGCTAGAGACTCCAGACTTCCCTTCCCACCTTGTCTGTTTCCACTCCCCTGATCCAATCAGGTGTCAGCAGGGTCCTTGCCTTCCTCCTCATGCCCTCATTCACACTCCCCTTCTCTCACCTGTACCCCATCAGGATACTCCGAATGAGTTTGGCAGCCTCTAGGTTTGCCCTGTGCCATGCTGTCATTCCCACTGCCAACAGGGCGACCTTCAGAACTCATGGGTTAGATCTACTCTCAAGCCTTCCATCTCTACCCACTGCCTCCAGGATTAGCAGATGTTCAATCTCCCTGGATCCCACTCTGCTGGTTCAGCTGCCTCATTTCCCTCCCCACTACCACACTCTATGTGCTGGCCCCTCTGTCAAGAAAATCATCTCCTCAACACTTTGAAAATACCCTTGCTCCTTGTGTATGCTTTTCACCGTTTCCTGGACTGAACTATCCCTGCCCCACCCTTCCCTGCTCTTGGTCTTTTGCCCACCTACCTTGCAGGCTGGGAATTCCTGGTGGCTCAAATGGTAAAGAATCTGCCTGCAATACAGGAGACCCAGGTTCGATCCCTGGGTTGGGTTGATACCCTGGAGGAGGAGATGGCCACCCACTCCATTATTCTTGCCTGGAGAATTCCATGGACAGAGGAGCCTGGTGGGTTACAGTCCATGGGGTCGCAAAGAGTCGGACACAACTGACTGACTAACACAACAACTCTGTAGGTTTTTAACCTTATTGCAGTAGCCAACTCTGTTCTGTGAAGCTTTTCCCCGCTCTCTTCCCCGCCCCCCTTGCCCTCCTCTCCTTTGCTGGGATACCATAGTACTTGTGTCAGATTGGATTCCCCTGGATTAGAAGGGTTCTCTGTATTCCATTAGCCTACAGTGTACCTGGTTGAACCATGAGAAACTCCTGTTCTTTTAGTCAATATCAGGAAGCTTGTATGGTTCAATCTACTGTATCCAGTTGCTGTCAATACTTGTTATTCCTGTTTTGGCTTTGCTTTCAGAAATATTTGTACCTTCCACCAGAATGCCTTAAAGCATGGGGCTCAGAATAATTTTCAGCTCTTGGAGATATTTTGCATCCTATTCATTCTACATAGTCCATTTTTTCTGGCCAAAAATGGATGTGAACCTCAGAAAAGTTCTCAATGTATACTCCACTTTCTTTTTGGCTATGAACAACTTTTCTGTTATGTTTCTTCTGATTCACATGGTTTGTCACAAACACCAGTGAGGATTTGAGGCTGCTTAGAAAGTGGTGCAATGGTAACTTCTAGAATTTTCATACTCATTGTCTCATGAAAAGAAAATGACAAAGTTGTGAATAAGGCAGAAGCGATGCATAGTCTATTTGTAGTTTTTCAAGGTAAAAAAGAGATCAGACCATCAACCAGAGAATTTGTAAATATTTTGTCCAATGGTTATGATTTCTGTGACTCTGATACAGAACTAGAGTGGCCCCTAAATTTAGAATGTCTTTTATATTCTGCCTGCCCACTTCCACCAACATTTTAAAATGCTCTTCTTAAGTAATAACTCTCCCCCAAATTATTCTATTCTGCCATTTCTATAACTGACTGATTTTGCTTTTGATTGAATGATTGCACTTTTTTAATAAAACCCAATAATGTAGCTAATCACAATTGTGCCCTTTTGTGCTGAATTGAATTTTGTTTTGGTATTAATTCTCTCTTGAACTGCTGAGGGAGAACAAGCCTGTCACGAAAGAACATTTGGCATCTTCCCCTCTGAATACACCTAAGCCATCTTTTAAAAATGTTTGCAGACCATCCTATGTGGACACATTGTCAGGTTATATCACATCCGTGTTTCTTTTTGCGAGTCTGAAATCTTAGGCTGCCATGCTTCTCAATCCCCCCACCATGAGACAATAAAGTTGGCTGGGGCCAGAATTCAAGGGGCTAGTTGATTGTGGGCATGGTCTCCGAAAACAAGGCTGAAAGTGGAAAATGAGATGTACAAAATGAAAAATGTTGAAACAAGCTAAACTGGTTTTTAAAATCTTTTCTGGTTCAACCGGGCCAGAGGCATTGAATGTAGAAGTCTTCAGGGATTATCTCACATGAATGCATTAAAAGCTCAGGTTGTTAGAGGATTTTGATTCAGGATCTTATACCTTTTTTTAAGTGTTGAGCAACAGACCTTCAAAACTTGGGAGAGGATTTTTTAGGAGATGGTGGCCTCCTACTTGTCTTTATGTTTGCTTCTGAGATGTGTTCACACCCAAACAACTAGCAGACTGTCTGAATCAGGAAACCCTTCACCCTGTACTTATCAGTGGTCATGGCTGTATTTGACTGGAATTTCTAGAAATTTTTTTTAAATGAGGTACAACTGACATACAATATTATGTTAATTTTAGGTGTACAGCATAGTGATTCAATGTTTGCATACATGGCAAAATGCTCACCATAATATGTCTAGTTGCTGTCTGTCACCTTACAAAGTTAATACAAAATTATTGACTGTATTTCCCATACTGTACGTTACATCCCCATGATTCACTCATTGTTATAACTGGAAATGTTTACATCTTAATCTCCTTTACCCGTTTCTCCCTCCTCTCCACACCCCTCTCCCCTCTGGAAGCCACCAGTCTTGTCTCTGTATCTGTGAGTCTGGATTTTGCTTATTTGGTTTGGTTTGTTTGTTGGATTCCACATATAAGGGAAATCAGATGATACAGTATCTGTCTTTCTCAGTCTGACTCACTTCACTTAACGTCCATGGATGGACCTCAAGGGTGTTACACTGAATTTCTCTAAATCTTTTGAGTAGGAGCAGTCAAGGTGAGCAGGTCAAACAAATGTTAAAAATGGTGCAGAAATTACTGATGTTTGGAACCATATAGCTTATAACTCTGATATATATGCTTAGATGGGTTGAGAACATTGGTCCAATAGTATCTGAGGATGCAAGGAAACTTGTGAGAGCAGTAGTCACAATCATTGTTTTTAAAATAGCCTTTCTGCTGAACAAATAGAACGCTCTTGAAAACAGCCTTTTGACTCTGAATGCGGGATTCTAAGGACTAAGGCTCCATACAGAAATAACCACATCCAAGAGGAAAAACCCCTCTAGTTTAATTTTTCAACCAAGGAGTCAGCAAACTGTCAGCCAGATATACTTGTAGCATGTTATGCTCCTTTAAAAATAAAGATGGATACTATTTTATGAAATAGGTTTCAGCTGAAGTTTCTCTTACTATCTCATATGTTAGCTATAGATCAGGAAAAGGATTCTGGGGCTGAATTGCTATACTGCTGTTGTTAAATCGGTGTTTGGGCTCTCCTCCTCTTTCGGTCCTTTTCCTCCCCTCTTTGATATGTTCAAGTCAATCTAGCTAGCTTGCTAGAGGTTGTGTGAAAGACACATTTTAAAAAATTGAAGTGTGGTTGATTTACAGTGTTGTTAATAGTTTCAGGTGTATAGAACAGGAATTCAGAAGATATTCATATTGCATATCTGTTCTTTTTCTGATTCCTTTCCATTGGAGATTCTTCCAAGATATTGAGTATAGTTCCATGTGCTAGCAAGTAAGGTCTTGTTGTTTATCTGTTTCCTATATGGTAGTGTGTATAATCTAACTCCTAATTTACCCCTTCCCTCCCCTTTCGCCTTTGGTAACAGTAAGTTTGCTTTCTTCTGTCCGCCCGTGGGTCTCCTTTTGTACATGTTAACTGGTATCATTTTTTTGTTTGTTTTTTACATTCCACATATAAGTGATGTCATATGGCATTCTGTCTTTTTCTGGAAAAACACATATTAAAGAAAGAAAAAACGGAGACCCCGGGCAAGTCCTTTAACTAGATCCTAGGGTCTAGGGTCAGGGGTAAAGGAAATAAAACAAACTGATGCTGCGTCCAGGGGTCCCAGGGGAAGGCGAGAGTTCCCTTGTGGGAAGAAACGGCTTTCTGCAGAAACGCACAGGGGCCGGCGGAGTGCCGAGTCACGTGGTGGGAGGGGGCTCTCGTCTCTCTCTCAGCCCCTGCTCTGATGTCACAAATCTATTCTTTCCTGGGAGAATTAATTAGCATTCATCGGGTGCAGTTGGCGAGGAGGAAGGAGGGAGCCGGAGCGCGCGTGTAGGCAGGCGAGCCAGAGGCGCAGCGCGGTCTGTGGGGTTCGGGGCCCCCCACCCCGGGAGCCGCATCGGGGACTCGGGCAGCGGCGGGCAGGGGTGGCGGTGTTATAACCGGGATCCTCCGTGACGTATGGCTGCCGGCCCCTTGGCAGCTGCCTTTCTGGACCAGTAGGCGGAGGGGGATTGACGCCGCCGGAGACTTTTGCATCTTGGAAGGGACTGTAATCTTCTGGAGTGAAGAACCGAAGCTCTCCATCACCCGGGTGTAAATAAGAACCGGAGGGGAGAGCAAAAGAAAAGGAAGAGGAGGGGGAGACGTGGGTGTCGGGGGGGAGCGGGCAAAGCATTTTTGGTGGATGGTATGAAGCCAGCCATGGAAACTGCAGCGGAGGAAAATACTGAACAGAGCCAAGAAAGAAAAGGTACCCTGGGCTCTGACAAGAGCCTGTTTAAAGCTTTTCACTGGGGGTGGGCGGTGGGGGTTAGGGGGTAGCCGGATTTGTGTCTGGTGTAAAAAAAAAATCAGCTCTGAAACCATCCGGATGGCCTGGTCTGGCTCTTGGGGTGGTTTTGTCCTAGAGGCTGGTGTTAAATGAATAGAGAGCAGCCTCTTTTCAGTCCAAATCTTTCTCCCAAACGTGGTATTGCACGGAAGGAGGTCCACAATCTGTCACCTTGGGAAGCTGGGTTGGGGAAACTGTCTGTTGTAATTACTATAATGAACCCTAAGTGAGATCCTAGGCTCTGCAAGTTATATTCCGGGGACATGGAATGCATTGTCTTTTAGTAATGCGGAGGGGAAGCTGGAGGGACACGCGTATTAAAATACGCTTTGGTTCTGCTGATGCTGTAGTGATTTTGGACATGCTCTAATTTTTGTATTTAATACGATTGCTATTTCTGTGTATCAGACCCTAACTCTGATGTGTAATAACCATTTACAGTTGGAGCTTGAGAGAGAAAACATCAGCTCTGTGGGCTAGTACTGATGGAAGAAGGTTGGGGGGGTTGGTGTTTTGCTGTTTCTGACTTGGAGATCTCCAACAGGAAAAGCTTCACAGGTCCTGTTCTTCAAAGGGCGTCTGAGAACACATCCTGATCTTGACTTTTGTGGGGAGAAGTCAGTGTTTTGCGGTAGGAAGATGGCAGAAAATAGAGGCTAACATTAATCTCTCTTTTCCTAGATAATGACTGGTTCAGGTTCACTACCTCACAGAAGCAGCTCAGGCCCTGCGAGGTGAAGAGCATCTCACTGCATTGTAATTTACCTCCTTCACCCAAAGTTACTGTCCTAAAGGCACCAGAACACGTTCGGTACCCGCAGTGGCTCTTATAGCAAAAGCTCCCCATGCTAGGGTTATTTCTCCTGACCCTGACATCCACTAATAGTCACTAAACAGTAGTCAGTCTCCCAGATAGAGGTACAGGTATGTTTTACGTAAGACTATGTAGGTTGATCCGTCTGAAATTCCTGACAGTCAACCATTTTGCATCCGCAAAAACAGCAATTTCAAGAATTTCACTGTGCTAGCATGCTTGGGTAGAACAGTCCTTGAATAACATTCTCCCCTAAACTGAGCAATCTCACTTTTAAAATTAATTGCTTTTCAAGGTATGATAAAATATGCAGAGAACAAAATGTGCCTTTTGAACCATTTTTAAATGGATAATTCGGTGGAATTAAGTACATAGCATTTAGATTTCTACAATTGATAGTTGAGCTTAATCGCTGCGGCAAACCTACCGCCCCCCCACCCCAAACAACAGCAAAAGCCAGCCCCTATATCCCCCTGCCTTTTCTTGTATGTATACATTTGTTCATTTATATGAATGGCCAAATAGCGGTAAGGGAAACTCGCGGGAATATTTGTAAAGCTGAGGAACTGAGATAAAAGTTGAAAGATTGATTTCCATGACAATTAGAGAGAAAGCTTGGGCGATGTAATCATGCAATAACAGCATTGTTGTGAAGAAGCCAATCACAGTTGTAGCAATTTTCCCCAAAAATAGATACTTACAACACATTTTGTATTAATATACAGCTGGAACCACTTTTGGTCTCCACAGAAGCAAGAACAGGGCATAAAACCAGTGTAGAATCCTTACTACCAGACTCTGGTTCTCACCATTGTTTATCTTCTGGAGTGCTATTAATTCATAACCATTAAATATTTATTATTTAATACCGAAAATCTACAGCTGCTACTCCATCCCTGGCAGTCTGTATATGAAAACTCATTAGCAAGGGTTTCAGAGACAAAATTAGAAGCAAAAGAGAATTTCTGGAGGAACTTTAAAAATTACCAAAATGGATAAACACTAGCTGTTGAGCAGTCCAGAAGTACCAAGTTACTGCAAGATATGGTCACATGTATAGTTTATACTCGAGTAAGAACACGGGCCCGGGATTGGATTTTGACCACAGCAACAGGGGTCGCACTTGCCCTTAACCCACTGGGAGTGTTGATCTGGATGGCAGCCTACCTGCTGAGCTTGGTTTAAATGAACAAGTTCATCTGCCAGCCAGGCAGGGTCAGAGCTTCCACGAGTGTGTCTTTATAGTGTGCCCAGTTTGCTCTCCCATTGTCGTCGAAGGCACACACAGGGGCATAAATGATAAACATGTTTGGACATGCTTGCCACTCCAGGATTCCTTCAGATTGAATTTTAAATTTATAAAATCAGTGTTCACTTGATTGAAATTAACATTTACAAGTTTGACACAGAGAATGCATTATATAATTCTTGAGCAGGTGGATCTGGGGGGTGGGGTGGGGTGGGGTGGTGGTGGTTTCCTTTAAGCCTGCCACCAAAGGATTTATTTTAGTAAATTGAATCCTCTACATTTTGTCACTTCCCACAGAGTGTTTTATGCACATGTTTTCTTCCCCCTCCTATTCCTTCCCCAGTTGTTTTCATAGTTGGTGGTACGGGCGATACTTATCTCTGAATTTGGAGTATTATTGCCCAGTGGCTAAAACCCAGTAGCTTGTGGATTAATGGCTTCAGATAATTATTAATTATGTTTACTAAATATTTATTATAAACTGACCTCAGCTTTTCCAGACAGTGTCACTTCTCAGAGTTTTAGCAGGACAATGAAAGCTGTTTCTTCAAACTCAATCAGAATGACTTTGTTCCTATTGTAAACAAACATATTCCAAGTCCTTAAAAAAAAAAAAGAAAGCATATGTGCTTTGAAACAGTCTCCAAACTTTTGTCACAGAAACCTACTGGATGCTTGAAATTCACAAGAAGTAATTTAGCCTTTACTCAGGAATTTTTACAGAAAGCAAGAGGTTTTCTCAGAAAGATGTAAAAAAAAAAGCCAAATTATTACCAATGACAGTTTTTAAATCGGAAGCATTAAATTAAATCAAAGTGTTGAGGATTCAGTACGCAGATTCACTGAAATGAAATAAGTGGAGGAAATGAATAAGACAGAATAAAAGCTACTAGATCATGAGACTCAATAATAAAGAGATGAGAGTGAGGTTTCTATTTATTTCTGTGGAGTATTACTTGATGTCAATTCATTTGTGAAAAACTAATGCATCTAGACTCACTGGGAGGGTGTAATCTAGGGGCAGAAAAACAATTGAATCACTTGCTCTATTGGATGGAAAAAAAAAACCCTAAGTATCTGTTAGGAAAATTATTTTTTATTACATGTAGGAAATTGGAGTCTACTGAAGCAATTGTAGTCAGGCTAGTTAAGCTCCTCTGAATCATTGCTCAGCTACATTTCAGAACTCCAGGTGTCAAATTTCTAAGCACATAAAAAGAAAAATGTAGAAAATCAGGAATGATGTGTAATTTAAAATAAATTGCAGGCTGTAGTCAACATAAGAAATGAATGTGAATGGTTGATATAATTATAAAATGAACACATCCATTTAAATTTTTAATCAAATAGATATAATTTCTTAGGTTTTTATTTTTTAAAAAAATTGAGTGAAAGATGTGCACTTTTGGCCAAAAAATTTTATTTGTATTGTTTTTGTTTGGGAAAGAAAACACTCCTCTAGAATATCTGACCCATAGGCTAAAAACCCAGAGGGACACATTTAACATGTTACACTCACCCTGGTGATCTGGGAATTATTTGATGTTGAGATTTTTATTAACGTTTTCTGACTTGATTACGTACATATGGTACGGAGAAAGTTGTAGGTGCAGTTTTCTTCCTATGACGATCTGCCAAGGAGGATATTTGAAGAGAGGGTATCTGGGGCTGAGACTGTAGAGAAAAACAGGGCTGGCCAGATGGTGCTGGCCATATGTGGTAGGTATGATACAGCTTGCTTTTATTTATTTTTTTTTAGAAAATTTAAATGTGGAGAAGATTGCGACAAGCCAGTTGGTACCTCTCTTCCTTTGATACGATCATTTCCTTTTAAAGATTTGGCCTTGCTCATTCATTAGACAAATAATTCAAACTCATTTCTGGAGATGGAGATTTATCTTCCTTGGAAATGAGCGGAAATCTTGAATTCCGATTGTAATGTTAAAAAACATCATCTCTCTCTGTTATTTGGGAGTACACGCCAATGTAAACAGTCTTCATAATGTGACTTGTTAGCTTTGCTGTATCTGAGAACACATGTTGTAACCAGTGGCGCCATGACGTAAGTTTCCCCTCACTGGGACTGGTGATAAATTGGCCTGTTCTGAGATACTCCCTTGCTTGTTTCTCCTTGAGACCCAGTGTTCATCCATGTGAGATGGTTGGCCAGGAATGAGGATGGCTGTGGGGCGGAGGAAGAAGGTGACTTTTAAGAGAGGGAGGCTATGCTCCCACCTTCACAAATGCACCTGGTTGTGCATTCTGTGGTTCGTTTCTTTATCCACTTAATAATGTTCCCCTTTGAAGCATCACCCTTCTTCTGCCCTGTCAGCTCATGTCATAGGAGCAGAAGGTGCCAACTCATCGTGGGAACCATTCTGTAGAGTATAATCTTGCTTTTAACAATACTCTTGCTGACTGGTGGCAGATTAAATCTCAGATGATGATGCCCAAGAGGAGAATTTTGATCCTTGGCCAGCCCAGAGAAAGTATAATAGAGAAAATAAAATATTTTCCTATTTTGTAGACTCATTTGATGAATTGCATTAATTTTTTTTGTCTGTTCACTCCTTACTGACTATCTTTGAGATCAGGGATCAGTGCACTTGATCTTTAATGGGCCTGAGAGTAAATATTTAGGCCCAGTGGGCCACACAGGGTTGTAATTCCTCAACGCTTCCAGGTAGCGTGAAACAGCCATAGAGAGTGGATAAGTGCATAGGTGTGGCTGTGTTGCAGTAAAACTTCATTTGCAAGACCAGGTGGCCATCACTGGCTGACCCCTACTATATCCTATAGTGTTGTTATAGCATTCTTTAATATTTTAAATCCTACTTGAGTATAGAGGATGACAGATATAGCTTCCAGAGACCTGGCCCAGTGAGTATGGTTTATTTCTTTATTTTTTTTAGGAAGCTCAATCTTTGTTATTTAGTTGCTTCCAGTGATAATTTCCTAGATGGCAGAAAGCACACCAGCCTGCAGCTTAGTTATTCAGCCTCATCCCTAAATCACAGCATCTGAGTCAATGGGGAGAAAGTGTCCACAGCATTATTTTTATTTCCTTTCGTCAACCCCCCTATCGTTTGTGTCATGCCCATCTTTGGTGATGACCATTCAGTTCTGTGTCTCACCTCAGTCTCAACCATAAATAGCATGCAGTTGGCCAAGAAGTTCATTGGGATTTTTCAGTTCCTTCTTATGGAAAAACACAATCAAACTTCTTGACCAAGACCATTTCTGAGATGTCATAGTATTCTGTGCTTTCTCGAGAATATCCAGTGGTCTCCTGCCCATGTCTCCCTTCTGCTCTCTACGTGGAGCATTTGCAGTCTTCCCACTGAGGAGCAGAAGCCAAAATCTTCCTGTATCTGTACGTTTTCCCCACTTCTTGACAACTGGCAGTCCTGAAAGGACGCCATTTTAAAACACTCCTCAAGTTGAGGCTTCCCCTCATGATCACGTGACTCCCTTTTAGGTTTTGGGCCCCTGTTCTTTTAAACAAAACATATCCTATGTTCTTTGAAATTATATAATTTGATACTTACTGTCTTTAAGTTTGGTTCAGAGATACAAAATAGAGGGTTTTCTTTCCTTTCAAGTGGAAAGATGAATTGTTGTCCAGAGGCCTTGTCACCCACTTAACTGACCCCATCTCCACACCTACAGGAAGAGGAAGAATGCTGAACTGAGTGTCTTGGGCATGGCCGCCAGGCTTTACTCAGAAAACACATTGGTGTTGGGCAGTGCATGGTTTTTCATTGTCATTGCCAAGCAGCCTGTGCCTGACTGCCCACATGAGGAGATGAGAGCAGAGAAGGAATGAGTTGTTGACAGACATTTCCTGAATTGCCTACCCTGCCTTGGGTGAGGTCAGTGTGGTTGGGGGTGGGGTTGGGGACCTAGAGACCCATTGCTTGAGCCACAGGGTCCCAGGATATTCTCTTGCATTCAGTCAGCTATTTATCTGGCAGACATGGATTGGGCACCTGCTGTGTGTTGGACTTGGAGAGAGAAATGTTTTGAAAGGAGGATGAAAACTTTTCAGATAGAAGTGGTCTAGCTACTGGGAATCCTCATGCTTGAGGCTGACATAGAGGGCTTATAGCCACTTTAAACAGGAGTATGACTTGATCTCCTGGTTCTTTCCACTGGCCCCTGCTTTTGGAGAATATAGCACGACCCATGGTGTGAGAGAAACTCCCCTGAAGAGTAAACCAAAACTCTAAATGCAGGAAAGGCTGAGAGTTCAGACCTTTTAAGAACCCTGAAATAGCATCAGGAGCTTGGGATCTGAAACACATCTTGATGCACAGAAGCACAGCTTACCTCCAGACAGACCTCAGCGAAAGAGTAGAAACAGTGACAGCACAGGCCACAGTTGGATAACCTACCTTGTGGAGTCACATCACCCACATTTACGCACAGGCTCCTCCCCTCCAGCTGTGTGATCTTGGGCAAATAACTTAACTCTCAGTTGCCCCTAGCTTCTTCATTTGTAAAGCTAGAGGAATAATAGTACCTCCTTCTTAGGATGGATGTGACAAATACCTTGATCTTAAATGATTGAGGTAATGGTAACAGTCAGACTGTTTTTATCTTATGTATTGGCATATCCCAAATGTTCTAAGCTGTAATCACTTAGGAAGGTATCTAATTTAAACCTAATACATGTGTAGAGGCCATCTACATTTCACAGCCAAGGCAGATCCATCTCCTCTGACCCTAAACAAGGTCCTAAAATAAATTGCCTGAGGAAATCAGATCCCCATGATTCCAGGTGGGAAACTTTGAAGTGTGTGCAATATTCTATTGGCGATCAAAGAAACCCAACTAAAGAAATTGTGTACTGACTGGAATAACAATCATGGACTGAGCATAAATTCTTTTTGAAAGGACTGTCTTGAAACTTACGACTCAAACCTTGGAAGGACTAAAGTGATTGGCAGAATCAGAGCATGTGACATTCCTTAAAAATGTATTGACTTAAGTAGTTTTGCCTGTGTTACACATAGTTAAAAAAAAAAAAAACTTTAACACTTTGCATTAAAAAAAAAAATTCCTGAGGAAACAGGTGTAACATGCTTTGTGTGGTACCCAGCACTTCCATTATGCGGTTCTGATCTTGTCCTTACATCCTTTTTCCCCTTTCAAATGTCTTTAAAAGCCTTTAACTCTCCTTAAATGTCTCTAAAAAACATTACTTTATCACAGAACCAAAGAAATTTGCCCTAAAACACCACCTAGAAACATAGGTCTCCACTTCCCAAGTGGAAACACCACGAGAGTTTTCAGAGACTGTGGAGAGCGAAGTTGGGTTTCATAATGGCTGGGGAGGTGTTCAGTGGATCTGCTCAGGGCATTCGCTCTTTTGCCTTACCATGTGATGGTTTACTTAGTCCTTATCCTCAGTGGTCTAAGATGCCCGATGGGGCATTATAATGTGCTCTTCTGATGGAATAATTCCCCCACATCAATGTCAGCACCATTTGTTTAATCCTTAAATATTTGTGGCACCCCGGAAGCCGTAACCCATCATTAGGTTTGATAGGATTCTCAGCTAGAAACTGGCCGTAGTGACCTTATGGTCTCTTGAGATTTCAAGGTTGTAATTCAGCTAACAGTTACCAGCATCTGATTCTGTGTCAGGCAAGTTGGTAGATAGTTTTCTGTCCACTTCCCTAAGAAGTAGGAGATATAGTCAGATTACCAGTTGGGACCTACTTGAGTCCCCAGGAGGCCACTTGTCACCTTGTGTGTGAGGAAGCAGTGCTTCAAGCCCAATGCCCACAGCCCTTTCTCTGTCAAGACACTGGGAGATCACTGGAACAAGATTTAATGTGGAACTTTCTAGACTCTGAAGTCCTGAGCTTAGATGAGGTGACAGAGAATACTGCCGATGTCATTGGGAGGACAGGAGTGTCACCTAAGATTCAGCAGACCATGGGGTTATTGGCTGGAACTAGCTACCATTACAGCAAGCCTGGATTCACATTCACTTATGTAGCTACAAGAGTGATTGTGCTCTGTGGGTCTGAAAGTAAACTGAACAGAAAGAAAAAAAATACAATGGTGAGAAGCCAGCTTTTCCTTATCAACGGTGTCTGCCCAACATGAGCATTCGAAGGGGTTAGGAGGATTGGGAGGAGATGGAGAAAATAGAGAAAGAAAATATTGGTGATTTTTTTTTTTGTCAACTTAAATTCAAAAATGGAGGAGGAGACGCTAATGTTCTCAGCGTATCATGCCGAGTTGATAAGATGGTACTGAAAGGTTGCAGTTCAATAGCGTATTTTGTGTATTCGTCGTTTCCTGTAATTATATGGTAAAAGAATACATTAAAATGCTGATGTAGAATCTTTGCTGGAGATAGAGACACTGACTCTTTGCCACCTGAAATTGGCAGTGAACAGCAGAGCTGAAATGGAAATTGGCAGGTACCACTGGATGTACCCAGGCTCAAAGAACCACCAGTACCGTCCCGTGCCAACCCTGGGGGACAGGGCTAACCCCTTGAGCAGTCCAGGTAAATACAGCCTCGGGGTGCATTCGCATAGCAACTCAACTGTTATCTTTAATATGATTTGTGATAGCTCTTTTGGTTTGGTGCTATTTTCTGTTTTGCTTGATGCATTCATTTGTTCACAGGGGCTGGGGTGGAAGTGGCCCTTTAAAATTGTTTTCATCATCTTTTTCTCTCTTCCTCTCCATTCCACCCCATCTTTCCCCTCTTTCTTCTCCCTCCTCCCTGTTTTCTTTTCCTCCTCATCTCTTCTTCTCAAAGGGAGCAAGGTACAATGAGATGTACCTTGGGGTTAAGCATGAAATGTCTAATATTTGAACCACCAATGGGGTGGGGCAGTCACGCGTGCCTATCATGGGTCCAAGAACTGAGCTGGGACATTTGAGGAGCCTGGGCTCTGAGAGTGCTGTCAGTGGCCCCAAACATCTCTCTGGCCACATGGCTCTTCAGCCCTCTGATTTACATCAGTCTGTTACCTTTGAGAAGGAAAACTCAGAGCCCATGAAATGAGGATCATATACTTGGGTACTTGACCCCATTGGGTAGGTCCATGGGGTCCAATCTCTAGCCTCCTTGTTCAAAGGAACACTGGCCTCTCAAAACATCTAAGTGCTGAGTCGGAGTGAACTGTGTATCAGCCCTTCTGGGGACCTGGAAGGGGAGAAACCTGAGCCATATGCACACCTACCCTCCACATCCCTGAAGTCCACACAGAGCTAAGACTCAGTGGTTTTAAGTTACTTAAAATGGGACTAGAAATGGATGGTGGTGGGTCAGAGAAACACACCAGGCTTCAAGTTATTGCTGGAATTCTGTGTGAACCCATAGCGTCATTCATCCAAAATGTCTTAACTTCTGCAAGAATAAATCAGAAATGACAGCATAGAACCGAAAAGTCTAGAAAGAGCGATCTGGAGGTACAATGTAAGACCTACACTGAGTTACAAAGTCATGGCACCCGTCATTCACTTAATAATTAAAACTTTTTTCCCTTAAAACCTGAATTGTGGCTTCAGGTTAATTAACACGAAATCTGTCTTTGGATTTAATTCTCTGCCTTGAGTGACAAATTCCTTCACTCCATCTCTGGCCGCTAGGCACCAGCTCTGTGTGCCTGTGTAGTGCCGGCTTGAAGAGATGAGCAAGAAATGCAACCAGACATTTGTTCTCTTGGAGCCTTTGAAGGATGGAAGGTTCTAGAAGCTTGATTTTTAAAAATTGCCTTTAGGCATGATATATCCATACAGTGGAATACTGTGTGGCGATGAGAAGGAATGAAGGGTGCATACTACACACTGCGACACAGATGGGTCTCAGAAACAGGATGCTGAGTCAAAGATGACACATGAGAGCAAATACTGCAGGGTTCCACTGACATGAAATGTCCAGAACTGGCAAATCCAGAGAGACAGAAAATAGCTGAGTGCTTGCTGGAGACTGGGGGAGGCACCATTGGGGAGTGGCTGCTGAGGGTACAAGGATCCTTTATGGAGTGATGGAGCTGTTTTCAAATTAGATTGTGGTGATGGTTACACCACGCTGTAAATTGACTCAAAACCAGACTGGATCGTACACTTAAAAAGGTGAATTTTCTATGTAAACTTAGCTCAAAAGCCTCCCCTGCTCCCCGCCCTGAAAAGGAAAATATGTACAATTGAATGGCAGGGAGGGAAAGAGAACGGGCAGTACTTGTTAACATGACAAGAAGCTCTCCATGTTGTCTGTAACGGTTGGGGCTAAATTCTTAATTTAGTTAAGAATTCAGAAGAGCTGGGGCTTTTGAAAAGTGATGTGGCACACATACTGTGTGCACTTGCCATGTCCCCAGCAAGGTCCGGGTGTGCCCCTCAAGTGCAACACATGGATCTTTCTGGAGTGCTGGACTCAGGTCAATGACATCTGCGAACAGCCTCTGGGCCATTCAAGGTCAGTTTTGGATATCAAGGGAATTCAGAGCAGAACAAGTTTGGCTGCCAGATGAACTCCACCCCCACCCCACCCCCCAAAAGAAACCAACCTTAGTTTTCAGAGGTTTGGGGATTCTGGAGTGGTATGATGAGAAACTGTAGAACGCTAATAGTTAATCACATTGCTGGTGATGTTTCAGGTGAGAATTCCAGGATCAAGCAAGTTCTTGTCGGAGGGGGAGAAAGAAAATCTCCAGAGGGAGGGACTGAACCTAGCCATGGTGTCGTCTTCCCAGTGGCCCAGAGATTTTGCTGTCTCCTCAATCGGCACGGTTGTCATTCTGTGCTTAGATCCCAAACCAGATGGTGTGAGGGAAAAAATAGACGATTCCATATGGCTCTTGTGTCTTTTATTTTCCCCCTTTGCAGAATTCTCAGTTTCTTTCCAGTGGGGGACAGACAGTGGGAAGAGGTTTTGGTCCACGCCAATGGGTAGATCTTTGCCAAAGGAAAATGCAGGCATTGTGGCAGAGACCTCCTCTCCCCAAACTGCTTACTCCCCATGAGGGACGTCAAGGTGCTTCCAGTTTCCTTTGCCTCAGTCATTTCCCATCTTCCTTTTTGGGTGAAACTTCTCTGTGGAGTTACATTTTTAGCACTTGGCTAGTGAATCCTTCACCATCTGTACTTCTTTCTTCCTTTTAAATTGTTTAACTTCTTTAACCAGGTGGCATTCACATCTTCTTTGGGCCTCCAGGAAATCAAAGGGTGGGTGGCCACAAGGGCCACCTCAGGTGACACTGCCTTGGGGACCTAGGCCTGAGGCAGTGGCACTTGGGAAATGAGGAGCCCTTTGGGCTTCAGTTGTGTTCGATGGAATATTGTGCTTAGCGTGTAGGGCATGGTTCAGGCGACTACAGGTTGTCACAAGGGCTTCAGTCAGTGTCATCAGAGAGAATTCAGATCCTCTCTTCCATGTGCAGTCCATGGGCCAGCAGGATCAGCATGCCCTGGAAGCTTGTTACAAATGCAGTCTCAGGTCCAACCTGAGGCCTGCTGAATCTGAGTCTGCATTTTCAGAAATTTCCAGATGATTCCTGGGCATAATGCAGTTCGAGAAGCACTAATTGAGAGCAAGGTCCAAAAGCAAGAATGGAGAAGACAGAGGAAGGAATTGAAGACGTGGATTTACCCTCAAAAGTTTGAGAAATCACTGTGTTTCAAAAAGATGGAAGAGAATTGCTTCAAGTGTCCATTCTCCTTTCTGTCTCTCTTTATGGGGAGGTAGGTGTAAGAATTGCCAGTCGTTAATGCACTGAGTCCTGGTGAGTTTGAAAGGCCGGTGACCTTGGATTCTCTTAGCTACTTGTCTGAAAATGTGCCTCCTCTTATTTCTTTGTTTAAAATCGTGGTGAATGAGAGTGGAGGATGGGGCAGTGAAAATGGGACCAGCTTGTCTCCTTCTGGAGAAAGCGAGAAGAAAGCAGTTGATAGGAGTTGGGAGAAGTTCTCAAATGCCCCTCGTCATCTTCTTGAATATAATCCAGTGACATGTAAGTTGCTGTCACCTAATACAGCTGTAAGCTAAAAGACCAAGAATGACTATTCAGACACTGGTAAATCTGTGTAGTTCCGTGTTCAGTCTACCAGGTAAGGGGTACAAAAGCCACTCCCTTCAGCAGTTACCAGTTCCCCTCCTGTTATTGTCATGGATGAGTCACTAAGTCATGTCCAAGTCTTTTGCAACCCTATGAACTATAACCCTCCAGGCTCCTCTGTCCATGGGATTTCCCAGGCAAGAATACTGGAGTGGGTTGCCATGCCCTCCTTCAGGGGATCTTCCCGACCCAGGGATTGAACCCACGTCTCCTGCATTGGCAGGCTGGTTCTTTACCAATGAGCCAGCAGGGAAGCCCCTTCTGGCCAGCTCACAAATCCTAATGGCCCTGATGCTTGGACTCAGATGGCTGTAGATAATTCCAGAAGTTCAAAGAGATCACCCTGTCACATATGGACTAGAACCAAAGGTGTGGGGAGAGCATGAGCAACGTTGGTATTTGGCCGAGTGTTGAGCAGGAAGCCCCCGTGTTGGGATTTCCATGGCCAAGATTACTGAGCAGCCATGGAAATCCCAACACGGGGGCTTCCTGCTCAACACTTCGCTAAATACCAACATTCCTGCTTGCTCAGTACTGTGCATCAGGTCACACTGCTGGGCTCCTCCTATCTGCCCAGGTGTGACCTGAGAAGGCAGGCCCCTTGAGATTCCCAGCCTTTCTCCCTCTGGCCCCCTAGTCTGGGATTTCTCTGTCGTGGATCCACTCTATAGAGTGACACTTGGGATATGAGAGTCCCGGAAAATGCTATTGGATTTGGTGTTAGACTGTCTTGTCACACTTTCCTAACCTGTACTTTTAAGGCCTTTTCTGAAAACACTTGAGCTGTATTTCAAGGTGGGGAACCCATAATCTCTCTGTGTGCATCTTTGGTCTCTGTCGCTGGTCGTCTGTGGACTATAGCCCGGGATCTGATGGTGTTGTATGGGTTGTTGGGCAGGGCAACTGTTCCCCGGAGTCTGGCTGGAGAAGCATTCTCGGTTTAGTAACGCTGTGGCCAGGGGAAGCCCCCAGTGTGTATGTCTGATGGCTGCCTATGATTGAAGTTGTTTCAGGTTAAATGCAGGTGAACAATGGACACAGTACAACAATGTTCTAGCCCAGGTTCATGCCATAATACTTCTGAGTTTTTAAAGAGTTCTTTGCATTTTGTTTTCTGCTGTGGATTATTTATTCCATTTTCATATTACCTGCAGTTTTCACCCAAAAATGTGCCAGTATAGGGCAGGTAACTATTTTATAACTTATTTACCAAAGGCTATTATGTCAGTCATATACAGAGTTTTTCTTTTTTTTTTTTTAATTTTATTTTATTAGTTGGAGGCTAATTACTTCACAACATTTCAGTGGGTTTTGTCATACATTGACATGAATCAGCCATTGAGTTACACGTATTCCCCATCCCGATCCCCCCTCCCACCTCCCTCTCCACCCGACTCCTCAGGGTCCTCCCAGTACACCAGGCCCGAGCACTCATCTCATGCATCTCACCTGGGCTAGTGATCTGTTTCACCATAGATAATATACATGCTGTTCTTTTCAAACACCACATAGAGTTTTTCATTTACAAATGTTCAACTTTTTATCAGCTATACTGTTGGTATATGCTTAGCACTCAATTATGTAGCGGTGGCTGCCACTGTATCTGTGACATACAGAACTCCCTTTGCCTTTTGGTCTTGTGTCTATTCCTTAGCTCAGAGCAGACAAAGAAAGCAGAGATGAAAGGCAGATCAGCCAGAACTGAGTTTCTATCTGGGCCTTTTGGTCAGGTACAGCATCTGGTTTTAGAGAAACTGACTTGGATTATTCAAAGCAGCAATTTATAGTCTCTTAGAAACAGTGACATCTGATCTTCGTTACCTTTATAATACCCCCCTGTGTTGTATGTTTTCAGTTTGAGTTAATTAAAATTAATTTTGTCTTGAACTCTTTTGCCTGCCCCACAGAGAGCTAACTGGAGACATTGGGAAGCAGCTCAAGTCTGCTTTTAGAGGTTAGTCTTCCTACCTTCCCAAGCTGTGTCCTTTTGGGGGTCCTGTTCACTCACAAATAGGTCACACATATACCCCTACCCATGTGTTTCTAGATCTATCAAAAGCTTTCGTAAAATGACTTGCGCACTGGGAAGCAGAAAGCTCTGGAAGTCTGAGTCATCTAGGTTGGATGAGACTTTGGAGAGCAGCTTGCGTTTTATCTAGGAACTTCCAGAGTCAGTGCTTTCACCCCAAGGAGTAACTAGTGGTGAAATGTCAGGCCAGTAGGAGCAAAACAGGTCTTTTCTGTGGTCTTAAGACAACTGTGAGGACTTGGCTTAGACCAGGCTGTTGATCACAACTGTGTTTCACCACATAAAAATCACAACTGTGTTTTGGTGAATGAAGTTTTATTAGCACCAGCTATGGCCATTCATTTACAGATTGTCTGTGGCTGCTTTCCTGCAAAAACAGCAAAATTGAGTGGTTTTAGCCATATGCTCTGCAAAGCCAAAAAGAGTTACTATCTGGCCCTTTCCATAAAAAAGAAGCCAACCCCTGACTTAGAGTAATTGTATTCTTAGCACTCGTTATAAATCCAGTCACATATGGTAGGCAAGACCTAAACATTTTGCTAGTCACTCAGTTTCCTAAAATCTCCATCCAAGACCCCTCACCTTCTTCTCTCCAGGCTCCAGAATCCTTGTTCCCTGGGGTACCAGTTGTTCACAAGCTTTAGACTAAAGATCAGTCCTTCTTCAGAGGGTCCCTGGGCTCTTTCTGGAAGCGCAGCCCCTTTGGCCTCTTACAAGCCCTTTTCTGAGTGTTCCCACAATAAACCAAGTCCTGTTAAATAGATACCATGGGCTGTTTTCATCTATTACTCCATTTGTTGTACTTTAGCGAGTTTTATTTTCTATGTTAGGTAAAAGAATCACCAAGGATGCTGGTTAAACATTCAGATTCCCAGATTCCCCCTTCGGGGTGGGTTCCAGGAATTTGGTATGTTTTGATAAGCTCCCCAGGCAATTCAGAGCCACACTGAAGTTTGACCACCACTACTGTATATGTGGAGGATCAAAATCTTAATGGAGAAAATAGTTCCTCATGATAACATCTTTGGTAAAGTATTGTTTCAGGTCAAAATACCTTTCTGAAGGGCAGCATAAGCTTGAAATTGAAAGGCAACTTATATACATTTTTCTATCAAGATGCCCAAAGCCAAATCACCTCATCCCTAGCAGACAGTGAATTTGAAGCAAACTTCTCTTGATGTTTTAAGATTGTCATTGCATCTTTGTGTCATTGCATTTTTTAAAAAATGCTTTAAAGATTCTGTTGTAGAGCTGCAGGCATATACCAGAGCTGAAGCTGTGTATTAGTTATCTATTGTTGTATGACAGATTAATCTTACACTCAATAGTCAGGAACAACAACGTATATCATCTCAATTTCTGTAGGTCAGGAATCTGGACTCTGCTTAGCTGTCTGTGAGTCTCTAACAAGGCTGTGACTGAAAGCATTGGCCAGGGCTGTAGTCTCATCTGAAGGCTCAACCATGGAAGAATCCACTTCCCAGATCATTTTTTGTGGTTGTTGTCAGAACTCAGTTCCTCAAAGGCTGTGGAACTGAGGGCCTCAGCTACTCACTAGCTCTTGGCCCGAGACCTCCCTTGATTCTTTGCCATGTAGACTTTCCCATATCTCCCTCATGACATGGCGGCTGACTTCATCAGACAGAGTGGGTGATGGAGTGTGCCAGCAAGATAGAGAGTGCTAGGAAGATGGAAGTCAGTTTTTTGAAACCTAACAGGGAAGCTAGTCAGTAGGTTTAGCCCACACTCTGGGGGAGCGTATGAATATCAGGAGGTGAGGACCATCGGGGGTGTCTTAAAAGGCTACCTGTTGCAAGCTGTATAAACGTTTCAAAATGGAAATGCATCATGTGTCTCCTTAAAGCACTGGCTTCTTTCCTTAATGACAGTAGCCTCTACACTTTCCTGTTACCAACTAGCCCTTAGGTTCTGTAGCTGTAGGATATCTTCCCAGCCCCCTCCAGCCCATACCACCCAGGTTGATATAGTTGATAAGGCTCCTGACTTTTGCTGCCAATCCTTAGTTTCCAAAAGGGACTTGTAACCTTTTACCATTACTAGCATCTTTTGTAAAAATTGAACTTAAAAAGCATATCTTGAAAAGGAAAAGAAAAAGAAGGTAATTTTAAAAAACTTTTTGAGTTACAGTTGATATGCACAACCTGCATACATGTAAAGTGACCTGTTGGATCAGCTCTGACATTCGTATGTGCCCATGAAATGAGCATCACAAGCAAGATGGTGACATGTCTGCCAATCCCCCAGATCCCTCTGTAAGCCCTTTCTTCCCACACAACCACTGACACGTCCTTTGTCTCTGGGTGAGTTGATATTTTCTGGAATGGCCCCTAAGAAAATTTGTTCACATATATTCTCTCGTGTTTTCTCACAGAGCCATGCCTGTAAAATGCTGTGTGACTTTGACTGCTTCACAGCTCCAAACTTTGTCTGATTTTTACCCTTCCTTCCTTCACTGAATACACCCTGCACCCTTTGAATAAAACTCAAAAAGACCCATTCTGCTACCACCCACAGTGGAAGAGTTTAGTTTGCACCCACTGCAATTCAGCCTACACGCTAGCACCAGATTAGTCTCTTAAAAGCACACCTCAGATCATGTCACTCGCCTGTTCACAAACCTTCCCTCTCTCCTTACAGCCTGCAAAATGAAGCACCCAGGGCTGCAGGCTGGCTCAGAGGCCTCCCTGCAGGAGGGCCCTGCCTGCCTCTCCAGCTTGTCTCCTGACACTGTCCCAATGCCCTTGACAAACTCCACCGCACGCCCTCAACTTTCCCTACTGGCGCCTAACCACATCAATCCTGTTCTTCACTCATGCTTGTCAGTCTGTCCTAACCACAGGATCCTTCTGTTCTTAAAGGCCTGTCTACACCACTGCCACCCACACGCCCCTTCCTAAGCTCCCCACACTAAGCCAAGGAGATGTCTCTACCTCCCTCCCCATGTCCCTGAGTCACTTCGCTCTTCATTCTACTTGAATATTTCTGCTGTGTTCGTGTCCCTCACCCCACTCCAAAGCAAACCAAACCCCTGCAGCTCCCAGCACGGTGCCTTGCACATAGCAGCAATTCAATAGACACTCACTGAACTCAGTGCAATCCAACAACACGTAGACACTGTAACCTAGATGGTTGAGGAGGTTGAGTGTTGCTAAAGCTTAGTATTGCAGGGGCACCTCAAATTTCCTGAACACCCTACAGATCTCCGTGCTTTTAAAACCTCTGTCATTTAGATTTAGAGCTAGCTTTCCAAAGAGTCTGACACAACTGAGCAAGCACACACGCATCCCCAGCTTGCCTAGATTTCCTTGGTTCTTTGCTCCCCACTTAACTAGGCTAAGAGCACACACATGGTCTTTAGGAAAACCAAAGCCAGTCCCCACAGAAGGTGAAGGACAGGACCAACAAGCATCTGTGTCTTAATTTTATTTACTCTCACTGTATGAACATAGCTTTCCTTTTCTATGATTGCTTATCTTCTACTGCCCAAGCCATATTGCAAATGTGAGAGGCTCATCAATTTTGAGATGTTTCACAACATGCCACAAAAATGAAAATTTTTGATTTCACAGATTTTAGGACCAGATTTTAGAAGGATATCCCAAAAAACAATTCTCTTTATATCATTAAAAATAGTTTCAGTTTTCTTGGCATTATACAGTTGGACTTGTATGTCAATGACTCTAAGAAGGTCATAAAAGAACTGGGAAGCAACCTATCTTTGTGGGTGTTTTCTTACTTAGGTCTTTAACAGGAAGCTCCCATGTCCACTGACTTCATGATACCTTCTTTTTTTTTTTTTTTTTCATGATACCTTCTTAATGGTATATACCAGTTTACCATTTGGGGTTTACAGTCTTTGGGCTGCTAAGTCCCTTTACTCTCTTAAAAATAAAAAAAAATAATAAATAAAAAAAAATAAAAATAATTGAAGACCCTCCCTGAAAGCTTTTGCTCATGTGGGTTATATCTCTAGGTATTTTTGTATTAGAAATTATAACTAAGATATTACTTAAGTAATATTTTCATCATAGAAGTTAAAAGTTATATAATTTATTTTTATAGGTTATTAGTATTTGACCTCAGAAATAGATTACATTTTATCCTTTAAAAAATAATGAACTTATTTATTTAAAATATTACTAATAAACCCATTACCTGGTAACAAAAATAGTGTTTGAGAAAGATAACTCTTCCCAAACAAGGCAAAGCTTGAGTGAGAAGGGTAGCACTGTTTTACATTTTCTCAAATCTCTGTAATATCTGGCTTAATATTCAACAGCTATTATCTTTACATCTGCCTCTGCATTCACTCACAGGCATCTTGGAGCATCTAGTTTCTGCTGAAGTGTATGAAGAAAACTCAGTCTGTCACAGATAGGTGGTTGGAGAAGGGAGGAATATTTTAATGGCCTTTTCATGTATTTGTGGAACTCTTCCTTGATAATACACCAAAATCCAGCAAGTGGTGATTTCTTAAAGATTATTGATAATGTGGAATCTGAAACTGTTTTAGTGAACTTTTTCTACTCCATTCCATTAAAATCTATTGCTCTCCCTTGCAGTCTGATTGGTCTGTATTGGAGAATGATTTTGTAACATCCTTCAATGGTCACTTAGAAAATACCGGTTCTCTGGCTGGTACAAATCTTCCAAGTATTGACACATTTTATTATACCATATCCCAAAAGTCACATTTCATTAACATCACCACTGATTTCATTAAGAAGTCTTCTAAGTACTGGGAAGCTGGGCCTTTCACAGGTGCAAGTTTTCCAAAATTGATTGGCAACAGATACTGTCGTGAAGTTGACAAGGTCATTTACATCATTTTAAAGAAAATTTGTGCCAGATAACCAAGGCTGTGTGTCTGTGTGTGTATCATGTTTCAGGTATAGTATTGTAATTCAGCATCTGTATACAACATCTGTGTACACTGCAGAGTGATCACTACCACAAAATCTAGTTACCATCCATCACCAGACTAACAGTTGACCCCCCCTTCACGCATTTCACCCAACTCCCGACCCCCTTCCTCTCTGGTAACTACTAATCTGTTCTCTGTATCTGTGAATTGTTTTTTGTTTTTTTTTAAGATTATACATATGAGTGAAATTATATGCTATTTGTCTTTCTCCACCTGACTTAACCTATATAGCGTAATGCCCTCAAGGTTTGTTGCAAATGGCAAGAATTTGTTCTTTTTTATAGCTGAGTAGTATTTCATTGTGTGTGTATGTGAGACATACACATAAGATATATATCATATCATCTTTTTTTAAAAAATTATTGAAGTATAGTTGGTTTATAATGTGTTAGTTTCTGGTGTACAGCAGAGTGATTCAGTTATACATATACTCATTCTTTTTCACATTTTTCCCCCCATATAGGTTATTACAGAATATTGAGTACAGTTCCCTATGCTGTGCAGTAGGTCATTATTAGTTTTCCATTTTATATATAGTAGTGTGTATATGTTAACCCTAAGCTCCTATTTTATCCCTCCCCCACGTATTTCCCCTTTGGTAAGCATAAGTTTGTTTTTGAAATCTGTGAGTCTGTTTCTGTATTGTAAATAAGTTCATTTGTATCATTTTTTAAAATTAGGTTCTGCTTATAAGTGATAAACAATGTTTGTCCTCCTCTGTCTGACTTAACTCAGTATGATAATGTCTAGGTCCATCCATGTTGCTACAGATGGCATTATTTCATTCTTTCTAATGGCTGAGTAGTATTCCATTGTATATATGTACCACTAAGTGGACATGAATTTGCGCAAACTCTGCAAGATAGTGAAGGACAGGGAAGCCTGGTGTACTGCAGTCTGTGGGGTTGCAAACAGTCAGACATGACTTAGCAACTGAACGACGACATCTTCTTTACCCATTCGTCTGCTGACGGGCATTGAAGTTGCTTCCCTTCCTTGGTTATTGTAAATAGTGCTGCAGTGAACATTGGGTTGCATGTGTCTTTTCAAATTACAGTTTTCTCAGGATATATGCTCAGGCATGGGATTGCTGGATCATATGGTAGTTCTTGAGCTTCCCAGGTGGTGCTAGTAGTAAAAATCCTGCCTGCCAAGGCAGGAGACATAAGAGATGTGGGTTCAGGATCAAACCAGGGGAAATGGAAACCCACTCCAATATCCATGCCTGGAGAATCCCATGGACAGAGGAACCTGGTGAGCTACAGTCCATAGGGTCACAAAGAGTCGGACACAACTGATGTAACTTAGCGTGCACGCATGCATGGTAGTTTTTATATCATCTTTATCCATTTATCCATCAGTGGGCATAGATTGTTTCCATGTCTTGGCTATTATAAATAATGTTGCAGTGGACAGAGGTGCATATATCTTTTCAAATTAGTGTGGAGATTACTCAGAAATTAAGAATAGTATTACCAATATAACCAAAGCTGTTTTACTTTTGGGTATTTATCCAGAGAACATGAAAACACTGTTGGTGGGAATGTAAATTGGTGCAGCCACTATGGAGAACAACGGCCCACAGGGGTTCCCTTTCCTCCACACCTTTGCCAATACTTGTTATTTGTTGTCTTTTGGATAGTATTCTGACAGGTATGAGGTGATATCTCATTGTGGTCTTAATTTGCATTTCCCTGATGTTTAGTGAGTGATGTTGAGCATTGTTTCATATGCCTGTTGGCCATCTGTCTTCTTCCCAAGTCTTAATAACTATAGTGTGTTAGTCATTCTTTAAAGAAAAAAACAGCTGTCTGCCAGAAAACAAGATGCTAGTTCAGCTTGAAACTCAGTCGCACTTGAACTTGGCATCGTGCTCTGTCATGCTACAGAAGTCCTGGATGTGTCCTCATTTCATTATACAGAATCTTCAAAAGGGTATGTAGATTTATTGCAGTTGATAAATTTTTTTTAACCACATCAAAGTGAAACTCTCTTGTTTTTTCCCTGTGAGTGTGTGGTGGTGAGGAATGAACTGCTGATTCCTTCACTTTGGTGCCACTGCCTGATTTGTGCTATAGCCATCAGCAGTTTCCTGTGGAAATGTCAACACAGTGGGGAAAAGTCGGTACTGTCTAGTGCTATCATGAAGACAGTTTGGGCCTCCTGCACCTCCGGAGTCTTGGGGTCTCTCAAGGCTGCACCCACCCCCTTGGAGAGCCCATCTTTTCTGCCCTTGTGGTTCAGTGAGGAGGTTCAGTGAGGAGCGATGGCCCAGACTTGCCTAAAGAGACCCTGCATTGTAAGGAGTTTCCCCCGGAAATTGATGTGTACATGAAAGGTGGAGAACCAGTGCTCTTGAAGGGCAAGCTGCAAACTTTTCCTATAAAAGGCCAGATGGTAAATATCTGGCAACTACTCAGCTCTGCCTTTGCAGCTTGAAAATACCCACATACAGTACAGAAAGGATTGAGCTCGGCCGTGTTCCAGTCAAACTTTATTTCTGGACACAGAACTTTGAATTCCATATACTTGTGTCACGAAGCAGGATTATTCTTTGAGTTTGGGTTTTTTTCACAATCATTTCGAAATGTAAAAAAGCATGCTGAGTTCGCAGGCCCTGTGGAGAACCCAGTTGAGCCCATAGGCCACAGTTGGCTGATGTCTGCTCTAGAACACATGTTCTCCAACTTAAGGTCACCTGGGGGGGGGAGGGAAGCAAAACCTCTAATTCCTAAATCCCACCTGCAGAAATTGCAATTTAATTTGGTCTGGGGTAAAGTCTGGACATCAGGGCTTTCCCATGCGCTCCAGGTAATTCTCTTGGGCAGCAAAATTTGTGAACTTCTTTTCTGTAATATTTTTTAAACAAAGTAAGGTTATTTTCAGCTCTTTTGCTTCTTTTTAATTGTAGAATTTGGCGGTCATGCTGGTGTCTCAGACCAGGATGGTATATGGTAGCCTGAGAGCGGGGTTTCTCATCCTTGACCCTTGGTGTCACCTCATTCTTTGTTGTGTTTGGGGTGGGGACCATCCTATACACTGTGGAGTGCTGAGCAGCATTGCTGACTTCTACCGGCTACCTGCCAGTAGCGCCTGCCCAGCTGTGATGACGCAGTGTTTCCACACCTCCCCTGGGGGCAGAATCGTCCCCGGGTGAAAACCAGGGATGTGAACATTGTGGAGCACGTGTGTGCACGCACTCTCAGGACTCTTCCTCCTTGGTGCTGCAGACATTAGGGTTGTGTAATTGTTGGCGGGGCTCTCCTGTGCCCTGTAAGATATTGAACAGCATCCCCGGCTTCCACCTACTAGAGCCAGGAGTATCCCCTCCACCAGTCCTGACAACCCCAGGTATCTTCAGATGTCACCCCATGTCCCCAACGTGGGCACACTCACTCCCTGTGGAGAACTAAGTCAGGGAGACCTTGGTGCCCTGCCATCCGATCTTATGTCTCTTAACTAAGGATTGTCTCTGCTTCCATTTTCCTGCTGGTTGTTTGAAAGTTGCAAACCTTGGTTACTTCTTTTCTTTTTAATTTGATGGATTATTAGGAGTTAGTAAAGTGGCAAGAAGGGTCGTGAGTTGAGGGTGTGTGTGTGACATTCATTCCCTGGGGAAGAATCTGAGCCCTTGTTGCTGCCGGCCCTCCTGGGAGCCAGCATGAGAGCTGCAGCCAGGATCACAGACAACTTGGGGCAAATGACTGGGCCGTTGTGAGCTCCCAGCCATGGCAACGGGCATCCGCAAGCCCGAGGACAAAGCCAGTTTTCTTCTGTTGTTCTGCACAAAAGGTTCTAGAGATGCCGGAGACAAATGGCCATTGAGAGGGAGAGGCATTGAGGCCTGTTTTTTTTCTCCCTACTGTGCGGTTTATATTTAAACCATCTTAGACTAACGCACACTGGAGTTTTTGTGCGAATCAAAACCGAAAATTCTCTTTAGCTGCAGAGACTGGCTGAATGAAGGCTGAAGACCTGACTGACCTAATGGAGGTTCAGGGTGCCAGGTGAGAGGCACTGAGAATTACTAGTAAAATGCGCTAGAAAGCCTAGCAGTGATTTGTTTTTTCCACGAGTTGTTCACAGTCATCAAAAAAATGCTTTCTTTACCCTTTTCTGGTTCATGTTCACCAGCGTTGTCATTGCTAGTTTGAAGCTTGGGAAAACTCAGCATGTGGATTTATGGGAATATCCAAGAAAAGCATTGCTCTTGCTTAGCTGGCACCCACTTTGCATGGCGTGGTGCTCTGCTGATACTCGGCACCACCTCCCTCTTTAAAAAAAAAAAAAAAGACATCAGCCTGGCCTGTGACTTCTCCTGCTGGGGACAGCCCAAAGCCCAGGTCCTTTGTCTGAACGGGGGAGGTGGGGGGGATAGGTCTGTGTTCTCAGACCCTGTCAGTGGTATGACACTAAAGCATCTTTGTTGTGAAAAATCTGAGCTTAACAGTGCTTGCTTGGCTCAGAAGAAACACTCTAGTGGCACTCTTTTCAAGGCGGCTGAACAGCTTGGAACACTGTGTTTTTCTTCGTTGTGGCCCCTGGAACTTGCCATTTGATTTGCAAGTGACTGGAGTTAGGGCCAAGCCCAGCAGGCCTCCTCTTTGGAAAAAACACCAAACACGGCTGCACACAAAAGCGGGTACTTCACAGAGACTCGGGGCTCCACACCTGGGACTGGACAGATAGGACTGGTGACTGGCAGTGGGCTTCTCAGACTTCCACGTGCACTCCTGGGGGCTTGTTCTCATGCAGATCCCACCAACTCGACTGGTCTGGGGTGGGGCCCGAGACTGCATTTCCCCCAAGCTCCCTGCTGAAGCTCTTGCTGCTTGTCCGAGGACCATGCCTGGCAAAAGAAAGGGTCTAAAGCACTTGGAACTGCTCAACGCTCCCATGTCTTTCCTTGACCTCTGAAAGTTTTCACTGCGATCCAGAAGCTGACAGCATCCAGCATCAGCTCTTCTGAGCTACAGACCCATGTGTCTGATCACCCCCTGGAATCTCTCCCTTCAGATGGCATCTGGTCACCTCTAAGTCAGCACGTCTAAAACTGAACTCAACATCTTTTAAAACAATTTTTTAAATTGAAATACAGGGACTTCCCAGGTGGTGCAGTGGTAAAGAACCTGTCTGCTAATGCAGGAGACATGAGAAATGCGGGTTCGATCCCTGGGACGGGAAGATCCCCTGGAGGAGGGCGTGGCAACCCACTCCAGTATTCTTGCCTGGAGAATCCCATGGACAGAGGAGCCTGGTGGGCTACGGTCCATGGGGTTGCAAAAGAATCGGAAATGACTGAAGCGACTTAGCATGCAAGCACACATAATTAAGAAGACTGGATAGTCATGTAAGTGAATCCATATCTCATGGATTTCCATATTTCATGCAGGAAAATCTGTGCCCATTTAACTACAAATCTGACTCAGTTATATACATATAGACATTCTTTTTTTAAGATTCTTTTTCTTTATGATTTATCACAGGATATTGAATATAGTTCCCTGTGCTATACAGTAGAACCGTGTTGTTTACCCATCCTATACATACTAGTTTACATCTGCTAGTCTCTCACTTCCAGTCCTTCCCTCCCCGATGCCTCTTCCCCTTGGCAACCACAAGTCTGACATCTATGTCCATGAGTCTGTTTCTGTTTCATAGACAGATTCATTTTGTGCCATATTTTAGCTTCACATATAAGTAATATTGTATTTGTCTTTCTCTTTCAAACTTACTTCACTTAGTATGATAAGTTCCAGTTGCATTCATGTTGCTTCAAATGGCATTATTTCATCCTTTTTCATGGCTGAGTAGTATTCCATTGTATACATGAACCATATTTTCTTTGTCCATTCCTCTGTCGATGGACATTAAGGTTGTTTCCATGTCTTGGCTATTGTAAACAGTGCTGCTATGAACATAGAGAAGCATGTTATCTTTCTAGATTAGAGTTTTGTTTGGGTATATGTCCAGGAGTGGGATTGCTGGATCATATGGTTTAGTTTCTTGAGGAACCACCACACTGTTCTCCCTAGTGGCTGCACTAATTTACTTTCCCACCAACAGTGTAGGAGGGTTAAACTCGGCATCTTTGTCCTCAAAGCCTAGCCCTCCTGAGTCAACCCCAGCTCAAGGAACAGCACAGCACCATGGGGTTCCATGTGCAGAAATGGAGGAGTCACTGTTGGTACTCAGCACCCATCCCCAACCCCTCCTTTGAGTTCACATCAAGTTGTGCCCATTTGCCATCTCAAACGTCTCTCCGACGCACCCCTTTCTTCCACTTCTGCTGCCTTTGCCCTGGTCCAAGCACCTGTCCTCTTTTGCCTGCACCATTGCAGCGAGCTCCTATTCATCTCCAGGGCCACTTTGTTCTGTCACATCTGCCAGAAGAATCTTTCGCAGCCCCGGTCTGTTCCCCAGGATCAAAAAGGTTTGGTGGTGTCATGTGATTCTGAGGCTAAAGTCCAGATCCCTTTGAGTGGCCTGGAAAGCCTCCAGTGCATCCAGCTCCCCTAGACCCCTCCTGCCTTCCTCGCCCCACCCTCCTCCCGTACTCTCTCTGTTCTGGCATCATCTTCCCTTTCCCCCCCAGGGCTTTTGTTCACGCAGTTTCTGTTTGCTGGAACACCCTTCCTAACCATCCCTCAGCTCAAACTCACCCTTCATGTCTAAGCTGTGGAGGCTGTCCCCGGTCACCCTCCAAAAGCCTGAGTAAGTCCCTGCTGTTTCCTAGCACTTCTGAGCCCCACACCATTTGGATAATGTCTGTTTTTCCCCGGGCTATAAATTGCATTAGCATGTAGCTCGCCTATCTTAGCTCGCTGTCGAGTCCCCAGTGTCCAGCCCAGTACGTGGGACCTCAGAGACACTTGGGTGAGCATTGAACGTGCTAATGGAATGAGATGGAATAAATGGACAGCTGTGCCCTCCCTCCCAGTACTCTTGTCCACACCCATATCTGTTACTACCCTGCCTAATTGACAGCTTCCATTCAATAAGGTCTTTAAGAAAC
Source organism: Muntiacus reevesi (assembly GCF_963930625.1). Taxonomy (NCBI): domain Eukaryota; kingdom Metazoa; phylum Chordata; class Mammalia; order Artiodactyla; family Cervidae; genus Muntiacus; species Muntiacus reevesi. The sequence continues at coordinate 11,696,337 of NC_089271.1, read as the reverse complement.
CCCAGTACCCGAGATGATGATAACAGCAAGGTTATGGGGAAGAGCTTCTCTTGTTCCAGTGAGAGCTGAGCTGCACCTTCAGGTGACCCCATGCCAACTGCGTCTTTGAAATATGTCCCAGGGCATTTCACATGGATTCTTTGGTTCTGTTGAGAACTTAATCATTGACTCATTTGCCAGGGGTGGTCCTTCACAGCCTGCTGTCTAATACCTTGAAGACCATCATTGCGCAGGTTTCGTTCAGTTTGGTTGTGGTTTCAGGCCAGAGGATAAACTAGCTCCCTGATACTCCAGCTTGGCCAGAAACCGGGAATCGTTTCGTGGTGTTTGGTGTTTATCATCACGGAGTTTGGCTGGTAATAAAAGAAAGCTGGTGAGGCTGCCACCATGAAGAGCTGGTGCAATTCGTTAGGACTGTGGTTCTCAGATTTGAGCCTCTGTGGGACTTGTCTGAAAGCCCAGATGCCAGGCTACCCCACCGCACCACTGATTTTCTGATGCAGTTGTTCCAGGGTGGGACCCGAGACTCTGCATCTTTCCCATGTTCACAGGTGATGCTGGTGCTCCTGGTCTTCAGACCACAGTCTGCATGTCTGCCTCCAGATAGGGGTCTGCAAACTTTTCCTGGAAAAAGTAACTGTTTCAGGCTTTGTAAGCCACACACTCTGTGTCACAGCTACCCAGAGTAGAAATAGCCTTGGTAGAGTAGAAATAGCCGCCAGTGATTTGTCAATGAAGGGGTGTAAGCTGTGTTCCAATAAAACTCTATTGACAAAACCACAGGCTCTAGTTTGCAGATCCCTGGTTTAGCAGAACCTGGAGCGTTGGCTCTGTTGGGGTTAGTACAGTGGGTGATTCCTACTCCCTCTCAGAGCAAAGGGGAAGCCAGTAATTCTCCCACATGCTGGGCATTTGACCTCATGAGACGGTTGCTGTGCTCAGGACAACGTGATAGGTAGGCAAGGTGACGTCTGCCTTTCAAGGCTGTGTTTCTATCTGACACTGAAATAAAAGCATGCCACAGTGGGCATATAAAGTAGGAAGAACCCCTACTGTCTCCTCTCACATAAGTACACACAGGACTGGCTCCATAATTTGTAGGCCAAGTGCAAAATTGAAAATTCAGACACCCTTGTGCAGAAAGTAGTAAGAATGTCAAGATGGCAGTAGCGGAGCATTATAGTAAGCCCAGGACCCCATGGGGCTGTGCTGGTGTACTCCTGTGAGACCAACCTGAGCGCACAGCATCACCATGGCCTCCACCCCCTACCTCTGCCACACATGTACCCATAAGTCAGAAATGCTCTTAATGTGAGGACACTAACAGTATTGATATCATGTTTTAGAAACATATTTAGCTTTTTCTTGCCAGATTTTTGCAGCACTCTTGGTTCCTCTGGGATAAGTGTGTGGCATATGACCAAATTACTCAGTGTTTAAAGATATGTTACACAGTATAGGGAGAGATGGCTTCTAGACTGACAGAAAATGTACAGTGGGGAGCAATCCATTCACAGCTGGTTGGATATCCACCAGAAACGCAGTTTTAGCCTGGTGGGTAATTGGTCTGTATCCAGTTCTATTATTTCCTATAATTTTTCCCCAGGATGTATTTCACAGGCTTCGGCTCCTGGTGGCCAGCAGGGTTCGTAAAAGTTTTAGGTGTGCACATGCAACAACCCTGACCAATATGGAGACTTCTACAGGAGCCAGAGTTCTATGTTTGTAAATAAAACCCACCAAAACCCTAAGAGCATTGGCTTCTGCTGAGTGAGTATGCTTCATTGAAGTGATCCCGAAAGTTTTGAGTCTCTGGTTTCCCCTGCTGTTCTAGAACTAGACCCACAGCATGAGAATGTGTGGAGTCCATGAGAGAGACAAATTGGAGGAAAATGTTAGCCTTGATCTAGTGGTAAACTGGGGACTGAAGAGCATCATCGTTCTGACCCCCCTTGTCTTTTTCGAGCCACGGAACAGTTGTGGCATTTCCTTTGAAAGAAGCAAACAGCTCTAGCCCATTTGGAGGAAAGACTGTTTTGAAGTTGCAACCATGGATTTGGAAGGTTGAGTTCTCTTGTTAAAGGGTGCGTGTACTGCACTATAACACCTAACCCTAACCCCAGATGATGAGAAAGGATGTAGGCTTAGTAAGATAATGTACAACAGTAATATGCAGATTTCTTCAAATTTTATCAGACTATGTATCAGTGTCCCCATGTCAGCTGTTCACGTATTCAGCGCCTTAGGTTTTACTGTAGAAAGCCTTTCAGGATCCCTCTCCAGTTTGAATTATATTTCCTCCTGTCCTTCTGTATCCTTCTCCTCCACCCAACCATCCACTGGTCCTCCAGCAGCCTCTGTCTTGGTAGTCATCACAGTGTGCCATAGAAATTGTTACTCATCTAAGTGATCTCCTTGAAGGCAAGGAAGGAAGACATCTTATTTTATGTTTGTATTTCCAGTGCCAACCACAGTGCTTATCACCCCCTAGATCTTCAAAAAGGACTGAATGAAATCCAAAGTAAAACTCAGAACCTAACTCATGTCACAAGAAAGTGAGTATGTGGCACGTCAAAATTGATCTTCCACAACAGCAGTGTTCTCCAGCGAGAGAATCTCCTGTATCTGTTCTGTCCAAGATGGTAGCCACCAGCCCATGTGGCTCTTGAGCATGTGAGATGTGACTTTCTGCAAAGGAAGAGCTGAAGCTTTGATTTTGAGTAATTTAAATGGCCACATGTGCCCAGTGGCCACCATCTTGGCCAGCACAGTCTCAAGGCCACACATCTCTAACCAATAAGGACCAGAGATAACTTTGTTAGCCATGGAAGCATTCATCTTGTGCCTAACTTCATCGTGGAGCCTGAGAATAGGAGAAGTGGGGATGATACAACACAAGAGAAAAGAGGTCTATTTTCTCTCTCGTATGATGCAACACATACATCAAGGCCAGGAATTTTAGTTGCTGTTGGTTTGGGAGCCTGGAGATTTGGACTTTTAGTTGCATTCCTCTTTCCTCACTTCAGCCCGCTAGGAGGTCATAGGACAAAATGAGATTGACCTCTATCATCTGTGTTCACAAATATCACATATCCAAATCTCTTTAAGGTACTGACTTGCTAGTGGACTTGAACTATATTGTGTACTGGGTCCCATTTTGGGTGGTTTCATCAATCCATTCCAGGGAGGTTGGTCTCGAAAATAGCTGGTCATCTTTTGAAATGAAAGGAAGAACACTCTCTTATGAGGGCCTGGCATTTTTGTTTTCCAGTGAACTGGAGAGAGAGATGGGGTTATCTCCTAGGGTAGGTTTAAGCACACGCTAGTTGAGCATGGAATGATCATCAAAATGGAAAGGCCTAGCCCCAGTGCTTCATGCTGGGTAGTCATTCCCTGTCTACTGTAAAGGCCGTTTGGGGGAAAGAAATTTAGCCACCTTAATGTGCTTGCCCTGAAGTCATGAACTGCTCTTGATTGCTGTTAAACATCGTAATGCATTCAGAGTTCGATTTCCCTGACAAGCCATTTAGTTAAGGGTCTGGATAGTATAAACAGGGACGGGAGGTCAGGAGAGGGACCGACATTATCCTGAGGCCTGCACCGCTTCACTGAAACGTAAAATGTCTCCGAACTGAAAATGTCACCTGACTCAGTCCCCGGGGAGGTCTTTATGGACATCTCAAGTCAAAGTTGATTTGAAAAATGAATGAGTTTTATTTCTCTCAAGAATGAAGCGTGAACTGTGACTCTCTCCTTCATTTCACTTCATGGATGCTCATTTTGTCCCCTCCCACCCCAACCCTGTTCCTTTTCCCTCTCCAAGTACTTAAACGTCACCCACCAGTTCTGGGTTCTTACTCTCAACATGTGCGTTGGGTGGGGGCAGGTGGAAGCTGAGGAGGTGGGTTCGGGGGACAAGTATGATTAAATTGCTTGTGCTGCCTGACTCTGGGGGAACATTTTTATTTAAAAGCTGAGCTGATTTCTGATATTGACATGAATGAAACTTGAGTGGGCCCATTTGAGTGGATCTGGGTGGCTTGGTACTTCTAGGGACCCATATGCCCACCCCCTTTCCAGAATGATTCCCTTGATATTTTTCTGATCACAGCAATAGTGTAATTACTGTATTTGACTCTTCTGGTTGCCCAGGAGGTCAGAGGCCAGGGAAAGCCATTGGCTGCTGCGAAAATAGAGAAATAGCTACCTGAAACCCCGTAAGAGTGAAGCTAGGGGGAACTTGATGGTCACTTGTCTTCATAGAACTGCAGCCTCACTGCAATTCTGGCACTGTTAGTGGGGTGATTGATTCTCATTGTCGCTTGTGCAGGGGTCCCCTAACCTCAATCCTCAGTCAATCAGGAAGCGGTAGAGTTGTGCCTTTCTCCATAACCATTTGTCACTTAGCTGCTCTGCCACACACCCCGAGCAAATTAAGCTGTGTTTCCCCTTGAAGTCCCCAGGTCCTCACCCACAGAATGAGATGAGGACAGCTCCCCCTGGCCCCTGCGATGTTGAGCTGTTACCCAAAGAGCATGCGGGGCAGAGGGAAGAGTCGACCTTTTCTGTTAATGCGCTGTCTTCATGAAGTCAGTTGTAGGCGTTTTACCCTTACCAGCCGTGTTTTCTCTCCCCTGGGTCCAGGCTGCTTTGAATGCTGCATCAAGTGTCTGGGCGGAGTTCCCTACGCCTCGCTGGTGGCCACCATCCTCTGCTTCTCGGGGGTCGCCCTGTTCTGCGGCTGTGGCCACGTGGCTCTGGCAGGCACCGTGGCGATCCTGGAGCAGCACTTCTCCACCAACACCAGCGACCATGCCCTGCTGAGTGAGGTGTAAGTTGCCTCCTTCCTTTTAGAAGTAGATTTAAAGTGCCACCGCCCCAGGAGGGTTGCGGAAAGACTGCCGTGGGTGCCCCTGGGAGAATATGGAGGCCTTTCATTCACGCTCCCCAGGGGCAGACAGGAAAAGGGCCAGGAAAGAAGGGAAAAGAAACGGCCAGGAGTGCAGTGGGTGTTGGAGACCTGGGATAGGACCGCGCCTGGGGAATGGGACGGTGCACACATAAGACACAACACGCGGGTGGCCAAGGGGGATGGTGGCAACACTGCCCATCCTCTCACCAAGAGAGTTATCACGGTCCCCTATTAACAGATGCCCTCTGATTCTGTCAGAGAAAATGGCCAGCCCTGGCCTGGTAGGAGCCTATCAAGGACAGCCCCACCCGAAGTCTACAGGAGTAGGACCTGGACGTTCATTCTTCAAGCAGAGGAAAAATCCCCGGGGATCCTCCAGTTCAGAAAAGGGGGATTTTTAGGGGTATGGCCTCAGCCCTGCTATCCTAGAGCCCTCTTGAGTGTCCAACTCCTGTGCATGGATTCTCATAAGCGTGCCTGCCCGGCAGCAGTGTATTGATGTCTTTGTGTATCTTCCCCTGCCTCTGACTGTTTGCTTTTTCCTTTCTTACTCCCAAAGTTTGACAATCTTTAGGTGCCTTGTGATTGGGAGATACTTTTCTACCAGACCTTTGAGAAAGGCAGGAATGAATTTTTATGAAATAATAAGGGAAGCATGTTGGAAGAGCCCTTGGGAAATTTATTTGTGAAGTGATTCAAAGAAATCAGCATTTGGGGAGACTGTGAGGAGGATCAAGCAGGTCAAGGGATTCAATGAGTGCCAACTGGGTACAAAAACAACCAATAAATATTTACCGTGACTGAGCCTCGGGAAAGCATGGTAGCTTAATTAGCTGGTGATGTTGATAAGTGGCTTTCAAACTTGGAAGAATGTTTTTAAAAAAAATCCCCAGGTCTGTGTTTCACCCCAGACTAATTGAGTCATAATCTCTGGGGATAGGACCCAGGTACCCATAGTCTCTAACTCACCAGGTGGTTCCACTGGGCAGCCAGAGGTTGTCATCTGCATTTCTGTTGTCTTTCATAGGACAAAATTAGATGTGAATTAACTTTTTGTATCTTAAACCTACCTGATACATTATCACAAGTGTCTTGTGCAGAAAGCGTTTGCCCAGGTTACTCCATAGAGAGGCCATGAATGCTTACTTAGGGGTTTTAGCAGAAAACGATTAAGCACAAAGCCTGATTGGGAGACATTCTGATGTGGTGGAAGGAACAGGCCATCCATTGGACCCAAGTTGAAATGCTGGCTGTATGTGTGTCCTGGATGAGTGGCTGTAACTCGTCAATCTCTGCATTTACTTACATGCAAAGGAGTTATCATCTAGTAAGTACTAAAAGTCCATTGGGCCCCATCCAAAGGAAACATCTCCCTCATCTGGGAAGTTGCCCACCCCTGGGAAGAAGGGCCCAGGGTGCTGTGGTCTGGGCAGGGGTGCCTGTCTGCGGCACCCCCACCGAAGCCATCAGTGGGCTGGCTGTCACAGGATGTCACCTACCCTTACAGCCTCCCTCCAGAGGCCAAAATCGTCTGTTCACCAGGCTGCGAACATAACCACTTGGGATCTTTTTCTTTTCACAGAATTCAACTGATGCAGTATGTCATCTACGGAATTGCATCCTTTTTCTTCTTGTATGGGATCATTCTGCTGGCAGAAGGCTTCTACACCACAAGTGCAGTGAAAGAACTGCATGGGGAGTTTAAAACAACAGCCTGTGGCCGGTGCATCAGCGGGATGGTGAGTATGCATGAAATGATACAAAATTCAAGTTTTTTCTGTCTGGTATGGTTTTTGGCACCCACTTCCCTTTGCTGACATGTGGTCTGTGATTGCATTCACTCAGCAAAGCTGAGGCGTATCTGTAACCCAGTGGAGCCTGACCTTCTCTGGCCTTTCACGAGCACTATTTGCTGACCTCTGGCCTAGTGGAGGACAGAGCTTAAAAGGGGCTCGGTAAGAGACAGGGTCAGGAAGTGTTCTATCACAAAAGGAGACTCAGGGGTGGAGGGAGAGGTGGGAAGGAGGCATTTTTGGAGTTGGAGCTGGGGGCACGTTGAAGTGGGGTTTATAATGGCCTATGCCAAGCAGCTGGATGTGTGGGTCTGGCATTTGAAAACTGGTCAGATGTGAAGAAAACAGCTGGGGAGTTGAGAGAGATGCACTCACATGGAGGCCAAAAGTCATGGGAGGAGGAAGATAAACACCCAGGCTGCAGGGCTGAGGACACCATCTGAGCTCTCTGCTGTCCTGAGGTGAGGACTCTTACAGATGTAAAACCAAGCAAGACTAGAGGGAAATGAGCATTTGATCAGGTTTACTGTGCACAAAGCTTGTGTTCATGGCTATTGTAAATGTAGTAAAGGTGCATCTAATGCTTTTTAGTAATTTCACAGGATCATGAAACTACCCAGGTTCTTTTCCAGAAAGAGCTTCCTATAGTGATGGCTGTTCCACAGCCCATCTATTACATAGAATAAAGGCAATTTGGAACAGAGTTCTAATGCAGTGGCCTGTGAGAACATCCACACACCTTGGTAAGTGTGGAACTGATATTTACAAGGCACAGCTGAAGGAGGCCCTGTCCCAGATAGCTCAGTGACCTTGGAAAAGGGACAGCCTGCCCTGGCTACTCACGTCCTTACTAAATAGGGAACTGCAAAGTTCCAAAACTTCCTTTGTATCTGCTGTGGTCCAGTGACTGCATCTAGCAAGTTCAGTATTAGGAGAAATATATTATTATTCCTCCCAGGGATTGTACTGGTTGGTGAAGATTCTTTCTCCTTCTTGTCCTAGTTTGTCTTCCTCACCTATGTGTTGGGAGTGGCCTGGCTGGGTGTGTTTGGTTTCTCGGCGGTGCCAGTGTTCATGTTCTACAACATATGGTCCACTTGTGAGGTCATCAAGTCCCCCCAAACCAACGGGACAGCAGGAGTGGAGCAGATCTGTGTGGACATCCGGCAATATGGTACTTCCTGTGATTCGTTTGTGTTCTATGTGTGTATGCGGGCCTAAATTATTACAGGGTTGTAATAATAATAATCCTAATAATCACTAGGATGGAGGAGAGCAGAGGAAAGCAGAGAAGACTGAAGAAACAAGACTCTGGAGATCAAGGGATGAGACCCCAGAGACTCAGGAGAGGAACTCAGGAGACTTGGGAGATGAGACCCACGACTGGAGACTCTGGAGATTTGGGATAGGAGACTCGGGAGATGAGACCCCAGAGACTCAGGAGATTAGACACTGGACAGTAGACTCAGGAGAGGAGACTTAGAAGACTAAGGAGATGGGATGAGATTTAGGCTACTGAGGACAGGACAGTTAGGAGACTTGGGAGACAACACAGTGCAGACTCAGGAGATGAGACTCTGGAGACTCAGTCAAGACGAGACCCTGGATAGCAGACTCAGGAGAAGAGACTTAGGAGACTCAGGAGAAGAGGTGAGAGTTAAGCTACTCAGGAGCAGAGAGTCAGGAGACTCAGGAGACAAGATCCTGAAGTCTCAGGAGGAGAGACCGTGGAGAGGAGACTCAGGAGACGAGACCCAAGTGATTCAGGAGACAAGAGCCCGGGGTCTCAGAACAGGAGACTGTGAAGAGGAGACTCATGAGAGGAGATTTAGGCTACTCATGAGCCTGAGAGACAGGAGACTCGGGAGACGAGACCCTGGACAGGATACACTATTGACTCGGGATAGCACACTCAGGAAAGGACACCTAGGATACTCAGCAGACGAGACTCAGTAGATGAGACCCTGGTGTCTCAGGAGATCGAGAACGGAGACTCAGGAGAGGAGAAGAGGGTTAGGAGATTTGGGAGAGGAGACTTAGGAGATGAGACTGGAGGTTAGACCCTGAACACTCAGGAGACTCTGGAGATAAGACTCAGGAGGAGAGAAGACCTAGGCTAGTCTTGAGAGGAGACTGTAGACAAGACTCTGGGCACTCAGGAGATGAGATTCTGGAGACTCAGGATGTGAGTGGAGACTTTGAAGATTCAGGAGAGGAGATGTGGCTCTGGAGACTCAATGACAACATAAAATTCGGGCATATTTTTTTTTCCATTTATTAGTTGGAGGCTAATTACTTTACAATATTATAGTGGTTTTTGTCATACATTGACATGAATCAGCCATGGATTTACGTGTATTCCCCATCCCGATCCCCCCTCCCACCTCCCTCTCTATCTGATCCCTCTGGGTCTTCCCAGTGCACCAGGCCCAAGCACTTGTCTCATGCATCCAACCTGGGCTGGTGATCTGTTTCACCACAGATAACATACACGTTTCGATGCTGTTCTCTCGAAACATCCCACCCTCGCCTTCTCCCAGAGTCCAAAAGTCTGTTCTGTATATCTGTGTCTCTTTTCCTGTTTTGCATATAGGGTTATCATTACCATCTTTCTAAATTCCATATATATGCGTTAGTATACTGTATTGGTCTTTATCTTTCTGGTTTACTTCACTCTGTATAATGGGCTCCAGTTTCATCCATCTCATTAGAACTGATTCAAATGAATTCTTTTTAATGGCTGAGTAATATTCCATGGTGTATATGTACCATAGCTTCCTTATCCATTCGTCTGCTGATGGGCATCTAGGTTGCTTCCATGTCCTGGCTATTAAAATCCGGGCATATTTTAAAGTCATCCAAAGGGACTCTAACAAAGCTGAGCGCTGGATACCTATTCAAACTTATCTTCCTGAGTGGGCACTTTACCTAAGTTCAGTTCATCTTGAGAGGCCACTGAAAGGGCCATGGCACCTCCTGTCCATCACTGTAAACCAGACATCCCTCGTGAGTGAGAAAAGGCAGTTTCAGTAGTACTTTTGTCCAGGATGGTGGAAATCCTGTTCTTGGCAGGATCAACTAGGGGGAAAAGTTTTCCATTAGAATTGAAGAGGAAATAATTGTTCTTTCAGAGCTTTTCTAGAAGAGCTTTCTTCCTGTCTGGCTTATCCTCAGCATCTTACCTTGAACCATAATACAAAATTTAACCTAAAATGCCCCTTGCACTCATCTCCTCTCATAGAGCCAAAGGTTCAACCACACTGTTCTTTAGGATAGATGGAAAACAGAGACTCAAGTTGATTTTTAAAATATTTGTAAATGAATATCTAGGTGCATGTATCATTTCTCTATTCTTCAGCATCCACTACAAATGTCTGGTCATCAGTAATCATTTTAAAAAATCTTCTGTTCTTGAAATCAGTGGTTTCATCATTTCCCATTCTCCTGAAACAAAGACTTACTACTGGTCCATAACAAAGGTAGAAGGAATAGTTTTTAAGTATCTTCCTTTCTGACCTCCTGGGAGATAAGAGAACTTGAGGTGTGTTTCATATTTAAGGGCACATCGAGGCATTAATGGCAGAAAAAGCAGCAGCTGCCATGTGGACGAGGTGACCACAGAGGGGAGTTGGATATAGCAAAGACACCACAGGCTGAGCTGGCCTCACTCTCTGGGGAAGTACAGTGGTTTTCCAAGCTTCCAATTGGACTTTGAATCCAGTAGTTCTGAGATACTTGTAAAACACAACAAAAAGGAACAGAAAAGCAAAGACATAAAAAATGGAATTACAGAATATAAACAAATTCCTCTGTCAAATTGCTACGAACCTTTCTGAGCATAGCCTCTCCCTTTCAGAACGGAGTCAGGGCCAACCATGGTGAAAGAGCTTGAGGTGCAAGGACGCAGACCATGAAGTTCAGGGCGAGATGTGTTTGGCTTCAGGAGGAAATGCTTTATAAGGGCGGTGGGGGGGGGGGTTGTCCTGCAGCTGTTGAACTCGAGTTCATGAATATCAGCTCAACTAACCAAAGTATAATTTGTCTAATTCTCTTATGGACTAGTTGCCTTTGCTCTTGCCCTGTTGTCCAAATAGGACTTTTTATTATTCCAGAAAGTTTCTGCTACAGAGGGCAGATACATCAACTGCTGATGAAGAGCATAGCACGTGATTGTGTTGTAACTGCCTCTGAAAGTGGAGGGGCCCAGTGCAAGCAGGGACACTGGCGTTTGTGCTAATCACTAACCTGCTGGGATTCACTTTCTAGGAATCATCCCTTGGAATGCTTTCCCAGGAAGAATATGTGGCTCGGCCCTGGAAAACATCTGCAACACCAACGAGGTAGGCCCCAGCCCCTCAGCTGGTCCTAGACGACCACTGGGCACTTCAGGCTGAGACAGAGGGTGCTCCTAGGGAGAATGACCACGAGAGGGCTCTGAGCCACCATTTTCCACCTAGACAACGGCCCTGTCCCATGGCTGAATCCAGAGTGATGGTCCTGCGCCATCAGACAGCTTTCTCTTTTGGCGATATTTGGCGAGTGATCCCAATCCTGCCCAATCTGAATATATCTCGAGTCTTCTCTTTCATCTTCAGATCATTTTTCAAAGTAGAACATTTGTCACAGGACCAATGTAAATTTTCCCAGAGAGGACTGCCCTCAATTTGTATACAACTGAATTTTTATACATTGACAACTTAGTCTTTTGTCTAAAGACTGGGTTGCTACTATTGCTTGTTCATCCTTACTTGGCAGTAAATCCTGACACACTATAGTTGAAAGATCTCTCTGCCCTAGAAGTGTCTTCAGGCATTGGCTTATAACTGTATATAAAAGCAGATTCTCAAATGCACTGGTGGGAGCTTGCATTTAAGATGATCCTGACATGGTTTTGGAAGTAAGGAGCAACCACAATAATCAGGGCCCACCTACCTGGCTGCTGGGCATGCACATCCATGATCTGGGCCGCAGGTGGCAGGCATGCAGGAGCAGGATAATACCCTGTTCGTGGGGAGCAGCCCCAGCTACTCCCATGTAATTGGCCTGGGGTACAGTCTCTTGCCAAGTTCTGAAAGCTCCCCAGGTAAGCCCAGCATGTGCCCGGTCTTCAGAAATCAGCCCCACAGAGGCAAAGGGAGCGCACCCAGAATAGAGGAGGCCATCACTCCCCCGCAGAATGCTCACCTCGGTGCCCGGTTCTCTCCTAGTTCTACATGTCCTATCACCTGTTCATCGTGGCCTGTGCCGGAGCTGGCGCCACCGTCATTGCCCTGGTGAGTGCTGGCCCTGTACCCTGCAGGCACTGTCCTAACAGATTTCCCTTCCAGCCAACACACCTGGGACTCGGCCTCGGTTCAGGTGCCCCTGTGTAAACGTACCCCGTGTCTAGCTTGCAGGAAGGATGATGCTGGTCTTGGCATTCATGGTAGGTGATGAGATTCAGATTTGGTGGGAAGAACCCTTTTGCCTCCTTTTAAAGGCATCTTGTGGGGTATATATTGCTGATTCACGAACAGTGTACCCACGGCCAGCAGCAGTGTGCCTCAGGCCTGACTGGAGCTTGCTGAACACATGTATTTTCTCCATCAGGCCCCTCACAGTCTCCCTGCACTTAGGAACTCTAGACAACCCTTTAGCACTCTCATGAGGGACCACAGAAAGAGTGAGGTCACAAAATTGCAGAAACCAGGGCACCAAAGACATGATGAAAAGGACACTTGTTTATAGCTGCCACAGGAAGGCAGAGTGTTGCCTTGGGTGTGTTGGCTTTCTGGCATTCTGTGTGTCCGCATGGCCGTGAGTGCTGACTGGAGAGTTAGGGAAGTTTTAGCACAACGACAGATTCATAAATACGGAAGATGCCACCGCACAAGTGTGTGTCTGTGTGTATCCATGTGGACCGAAAACTTGGGAGGGCATGGCTTGTGGTGTCCAGAGATCTAAGGTGGGTAGAATGAGGGAGAGCCTCAAGTGCTGAGAAATGAGGAAGTGAGTCCTTCAGAGTTTGTCTAACCTTGATGTCATCCCTCCCCACATGGAGGCAACCCTCTGTTCCCTCAGGGTGGGGACCTGTTCTCTGGGCTGATGACTTATATCATATATGTGACTCCAGAAGCTTGAGTGAGAGAGATATAATGGGCTTGCAAATGGCAAAAAAGAAACACCCTAGGCTCTGAGCTGGCTCCCATCCCCGGCCAAGTTTAGAAGTGTCAGAGCAGCGGCCCGCACTACCTGTATCTTACTGTCCTGTTCTGTTCTCTTCCACCAGCTGATCTACATGATGGCTACTACATATAACTATGCGGTTTTGAAGTTTAAGAGTCGGGAAGATTGCTGCACTAAGTTCTAAGTTGCATAAGGCCAATAAGGAGCTTTAGAGAGCTATATTCCGTAGCGTGAAGTATCACTGACCCCCAGACTAAAGCAGAGCCTAGGCTTCTGCAGTTTTGTTACAGTAATTTGTAAATCGCTTTAGTCAACTCATTTTGCATGGTAGATTAATCAAATGACTTACCGTACATGAACTCTGAAATGATGATGAGATCTGGCTATTTCCACTTTGTGGAAAGGATTCAGTTATTTACTGACATTGGTGAGCAGCCACTGAAAAACAATTTCTTTGAACTTAAAACTCTGAGCAGTATCTCTAAGTGAAGTATTAAAACTGGAATACCTGTGTTTTCCATTATTTTTGCTTGCTTGATAACCCATTTCAGTAATGAACACAAGCGCTGAAGATGAATTGGAAGAGAACCGTTTTCATCTGGATTTGGTCTTCTCAGACTCTGTCTGGAAAATATTTCACAAATATATTTTAAATCTAATTACAGTATTTTTAGGGCTCACTACCAAATAAATGCCCCTCAAACAAGCTGACGAAAATTTGAAGAGCTCACTTGTTATCTCCCAAAAAATATTTATATGTAGTTTTATTTTTACACAACACCATCAGTCGTTTCAGAGCCCACAGAATGGATAACCTCACAGTGTTGGATTGGGGTGAGTAGTAACTGATTCCTCATAGCCACTTCTCAAACTGCACGTAAGATTCTAATGGGGAAAGTAATTGTGCTTGGATCTGAAAGTCTCCAATATGTTGAGAAGGAAATATAAGGAACTTGATATATAGATTTTGCAGGAAAGATGAGGAAAATAAGCGGGAAAGAAGCACTTGCCACATCAAACTGTAAAGAATGATCATAACGATTTTGACGTTTTGTGAAATGAAATCATGGCAGTTATACACGAAAACTAGTTTCACTACTAAAAGTTTGTTAACACGGAGTCTGCATGCTTTGCTGATAGTTCTTAATTTTGGTTTTGGCATTCACTTAATTTTTCCATGTTAAATATGTAGTTTTATATTATTTACTCAAAATAAACACCGTTCACACTTTCAGGCCTTTGGGGAAATTGATTTTTGTCCACAGATAGGAAAGATCTTTGCACGACACTCATTCCAAAATAACCATACAGTGTGTTTCTGAACTTTTGCCTTTGTTTTTAAAGTGACTCTTAAAATGGTAAAAAGCACCCTGTCGTATTACATTTTTGCCTTTTCTTAACAGTAACTTGGGCCATTTTCTCCTGGTTCATTATGTTTGTTTACTAACTTTTTTCACCCTTTTAATATGAAGCGTCCTAGCAGAGCTTGCACTCAGTCTCCGATGCCTGATAGCAGAATGAGTATTAATCCGGAATAACCCTCTCCATTTTTACAGCACAGTGTCTAATCTGCCTTCACAGCTCGCTTTGCCTTCTCACATGCTCACTAGCCATCATGCTCACCCTTCTTTTCCAGATCCACTTCCTCATGATACTGTCTTCTAACTGGGCTTACTTAAAGGATGCAAGCAAAATGCAGGCTTACCAAGATATCAAAGCAAAGGAAGAACAGGAACTGCAAGATATCCAGTCTCGGTCAAAAGAACAACTCAATTCTTACACATAAATGTTTGCCAGAGGGTCTCAGCCAACGAATTTACAGCTCTGACAAATCATCAGACAGCTGCTCTGCAGTACAGATGTGTACCCCACCAAACAAACTCACGTAGAAGTCCAAACACTTCACTGTCTGTCTCAAGCTGCTGGGATGTATTTCTAGGAAAACCTTCCAGTAGGTAACTCTCTTTCTTTACAACAGATATTGGAGGTTTCATGGGAGCCATTTTAAAAGGCAACACTTCAACAAAATGAATATTTATCCTTTTGAAATTTTTGGCATGTTCACAATCCTACCAAGACAGGCTGTGAAAATACATGATACCCCTTGATAAGGACCATGCCATACCAGCATCAGGCAGTATGACCACACATTCACTTCTGCCATCTGTCCTCAAACACATCTAAATAGGAACTAAAATGAAATTGCTGTGACATTCCATTTCTGACAGCTGACATGTATGAAACTTTGGCTCAAAGATAAAATGATTCTTAGAGTTGACCCTTGTAAGAAAAATATAAGCTGACCTCCCCACCCCTCTAAGTCCAGAACATACTAATTTCCTGGTCCAATCAGAAATAGTTTTTTTTTTTTTCCCTCAAGAATGCTAAACTGAGCCCACTATAATAATTCTGCATTACCTACCATGGATGAAGCTAGATTCAGACTGACAAGCTATCCAAAATCAATTTTGTAATAGATTTCTTTTAAATAAATGTCAGCTTTGCCTTAATGAGTATTTGTTTTCAATTTCTAAGAACTTACAATAGGCAACCCCAAATCCTTCAAAGAATTTTGCTTCACAGATGTTTTTCTTAATGAAGAAGTGTTACCTTATTAAAATGACCACCACTCAAAACCATTTTTATGTGGTCTGAATAGCAAGTTTACAGTTTCATACCAACTATCCAAAACCTAATTACCAACAGACCACAGACCTCCTACTTTTATAGACTTGAATACTGAAGTAATTTCAATTAGGTTTGATATTTATTTCACTTTTTCTTATCTAAATCTTAAGTTTCCTGGAATAAGAAAGTTCAATGTTCAGGAAAAGGAAAAAAAAAACCCAAATGCTTGAGTTTAAGCCATCTTCAAAAGAAACTTGCCTTCTAAATCATTGTGTTTCAGAACATTAAGTGACTATAGGTATTGGATATTAGTGATGGTAAACTTTGTGTTGTTCTTTATGAAATGATACATATAACTGTTGGGTGCATCAGTGCTTTTAAAGGGGGCTGCATAATATAATAGGGTTAACTATGTATATTCATGTTAAGAATTAACTTGTGGTTTGGCTGTTTCCTGGATTTTAAACATATCCACGTGCAGAAATGTGTTAAAATGAAAGGAAGCATACCTTTATCAGATGCTATTAAAATTGAACAGCAAGTATAATATTTCATTTGGATTCTTTTTGTTGGTGTTGTTGTTAATGCCTAAAAATGCCTATTTGGATCTTGACTATTTTTTCTTTTTCTAAATCGGGAGACGATCTCTTCTGTGTAGAACAGTTGTTCCAGAATAGCTTGGTGTTTCGTTTTCCTGTTGCATGACAGACCTAAATATTTTTTCCAGCAGTGGAGGTGCTGTTTGAGTCCAGTGTTCTAGAAGAGGCAGTGTCTAAAGCCTAATTTTACTTTTCTAATTCTGGTAGCTCTTACCAGGAATTTTTGAAAGTTTTGTTTAAGTAGTCTAATATTTTTTATGTAAAGAGCATTAAATTTTGCTATGTATAAATTTTTGTAACCTAACAGTGAATCAATATTTTCTATCAGTGCCAAGGGCTTCCTGTAGTTCTATTCAAGTGTTACAATAAATATTTGTAGATAATAGTCAATACCTGTGTATGCTTATTTTAAAGATCTATTTAGGTGGAAATAGCTGTGGATGTATTAAGAGAAATGAAATAAAAATTATAGCTTCATTCACTTGCCTTTTTACCATACATATATACTCTTTCTCTGTCCTCGGTATGGTGTCATTTTTAAACAGTATGCATAATCAAGATTCTACATTTGTATGGAAATCAAGTTTCCAAGTGCCATGTGTTTCATTTCTGACAGAAGCCTCTTTTAAAGCAAGAGCAATTTGAGAAAACACTGTAACACACTGGGCGGTATGTTACATCAATTGCCACTAACACTTAGGTATGAAGCTAGTCAGAAAAATTATGTACTAATTTATGGGATTAATACAAAGCTTTCTGTTTGGAGACAGAGGGAACAGTGAGGAACCTTCATAAAGGTCCGCGTAACACTGGCTGTTTTACCAACTGAAGATACCAGTCTATTCAACAGGGTCCTATTGTATAGTGCACAGGGAACTATAATCACTATTTTGTAATAAACTATAAGGGGAAAAAAAGTCTGAAAAAGTGTGTGTGTGTGTATATATATATATATACACACACACACACACACACGCATAACTGAATCACTTTTGTATACATCACTAACACAATACTGTAAATCAACTATATTTCAATTACAAAACTAAGCCGCAGAGCTAGGTTTCTTACTTAGGACTTCATTTTATAATTTCTTTCAACTACTTACCTGTCAGCATGATTGTACATGTGGATTGTCTATATCTGACCTTTCTGAGTAAGGACTGGCTTTTGGCCCTATTGTTATTTCTAAAGGAAGCACTGCCTCTCGATTATCAGCCTTTCCTCATGCACAGCAGGAGAACACCAGCAGTCCAATTACCATGCTGTTGGTCACACAGCTTAACACTTTCTGTTTATGGAGTGTTGTGTGCAGTTATTTCTTAATTACATCAGATCACAGGTACTATCTAAAATACTGACAGAAATCCTGCCACAAAATGTAGGAACCTCTAGAGGTTTAGAAGTAAGAGAGTTTTCCCTTTTTCTAGTTACACATTGTGAAAATTAACTTCTAAGGAATGAAAATCAAGTCAAAATTATATGGGACTCACCTATTCATTTAATAAACAACAAGCAAAATACTCTACATTGAAACAGTCCTTTTAGGGCTTTCTAATACTTCCTAATCCAGGCAGACCTCAGAGACACTGCAGGTTTGGTTCCATACCACTGCGATACAGCAAATGGTACAATAAAGACTAACACGAATTTTTGGACTTCCCAGTGAATATAGGTGTTCTATACCACAGTCTATTAACATATGCAATAACATTACATCTTAAAAAATAAACAACATATATACCTTAATTAAAGGGTACTTCACTGCAGAAAACACTATCCATCATCTGAGCTTTCAGTGAGCTGTCATCTTTGTGCTAGCAGATGGTTTGAAATACTGTTAGAATTACCAAAATGTGACACAGACACAAGCTGGGCAAATGCTGTTGGAAAAACAGCACCAACAGATTTGTTCGGGTTGCCACAGACCTTAAAATCATAAAAATCTTAGTATCTGTGACATGCAATAAAGCAGAGCACAATAGAAGGAGGTCTGCCTGTTTCAAGTTTTTTTTTTCATTTATTTTTATTAGTTGGAGGCTAATTACTTTACAATATTGTAGTTGTTTTTGCCAGGCAGTATGCTTTGTGAATACTGTCTTGTCCTAAATGGTGACAGCTTCTGCTAGCCAGTGCAGGGTTACTTTGTTCTTGGCAGTGTGTGAAAAATTACAGATTTTACTTAAGGTAACTTTTTCAAAGTGAGTGTTAGGATGAGTAAAACAACAGAAAATTTTGAGGAAAAAAATACAAAGAGAGGTCAGTCAGGTTTGGTTAAAAAAACACTTTTTCTAAACCACCCCTCCATCTTCCTGTTTGCTATCTATACTGATATACTTACCCACCTGGAGAGGATTTGAACAGACTCCATTTGGGGGGGTCTTGGGGAGGCAGGAGCAGGCAGCCTGCAGGGAGCACGTCACATTTCACAGGCTGTATTCACATGCATGGCGGATGATGTGACCACCTGCTGTGCTGCATAAACAGATGACTGACTGCTCTTGAAACAGACCCTAACCTCATCTGGAGTAATAAGAATACTGTTTAGAACTTAAGTTGACTGACAGAGGGGGAAAAAAAAAAAAGCTAACAATCCCCAAGCTAGAAAACTGAAACAACACAATAAATGATTTACACAAGGGCTTTGAAGATAGAGGAGGGGAAAAGTAATACTAGGAAGTGTTAAAAGTTATCTGAGGGTTTAGGACTAAGACCATGCTATAGGAGGCTCCTGAACTTCCCCTCCTCCCATGGACATATGGCACAGACCACTGCACGCTGAGCAGGTTTTTCTAAAAGAAAAAACTAGCTGGGCTACTCTCACACATTGAGCAGACAAGAAAATACCCACATTGAAATGGACAGGAAAGGCTCAGACATAAGACTTACCAGGAACCCTAACTCTGGCACACCACCACACAATCTGGTGGACACTCCCACCTCCACAATTCACTTTGAGGAGCAAACGGTTCAGACCCCACATCTAGCACCTCCCCTTTTTATGATTTTCACTTTCGGAACAGACCATGCCCCAAACACCTTGTTTTAAGGTGTTTTGTGGTGTCCAAGAAACCCACAAGACTCTCACAGCCAGTTCTTACCCAGCTCGAGAGGACTCACCAACTCAAAGTCTTTCCCTGAAAAGGGTCTATTTACATATATTAAAAGGCTGCCTAGAGTCAGGCTTCTAATTTAGCACACAGGGAACTGCCGTCCTCCCCAGGGACCAAGAAAGCCACTGCATCCATGCTCTGCCTGCTCCAATCACCCATGTCTCCAGGGAGGAGCTGGTACACTGATCTGTGTTCTAGCATCAGCACCTGCCACCCAGGGGGCAGATCTGAAGACTATCTGGCTCTGAGAGCCACCAGGACTGGCATTCACAAGGCCTACAGGACGTAGCAGCAGTTCTTACCAGGCACTGGAGTACAAGTACCCCCGCAGCTATGCACCCAGGCCAAGTGCAGAGGGAGCAGGCAAAAACCACTAGCTCCCAGGATCGGACCTAACTGCTCACTTTCCCACCTGCCATCTGAGGGGTCAGTTTCCCAATCACCCTGCATCTACGTGCTGACTGTGCTCTTCCCCACTGCAACACTGACCAGTCCTGACAACACCCTCAACTACTAAGAAACACCAAGAACAAAGAAGGTTAGCTTGGACTATCATGAAGGTTTGAGAAGCAACCAAAAGCTTGGGCTGGGCTGAATGACAAAGTTCATCTCCCACAGAGACCATTCTGTTGAGACTGGGAGAGGTGGCTGTTTTATCTAAAGTACAGAAACCAACACAGACAAGGAAAATGAAGAAGAAATACACTATATTCCAAATGAATAAAACCCAGAAATAGACTTTAATGAAAGGGAAATGAGTGACTCACCTGAGAGTTCAAAGTAACAGTCATGCAGATGCTCACCGAGATTAGGATAACAATGCATGAACAAAGTGAGAATTTAAAATAATATATCTAAAAGCACCAAACAAATCACATAGTTGAAGAATAACTGAAAAAGTCAACAGATGGGTTCAACAGCAGACTAAACAAATGGGTAAGCAAATTTGAAGACAGTCACTGGAATTTATCCAGTTAGAGGAACAAATAGAAAAAAAATGAAAAAGAATTAAGATAATTTAAGGGACTTAAAGGACATCATCAGGTAAACCAACTATACACATTATAGAGGTCAATGAAGGAGACAAGAAAAGGGCAGAAAACTTACTGAAACAAATAATGGCTGAAAACTTCCCTAATATGGGGAAAGAAATATTCAGATCCACAAAGTCCACAGAGTTCCAAAAAAAAAAAGAATCCAAAGAGATAAACACTGAAACAATATTTTGTTTGTTTGGCTGACCAGGGACTGAACCTGCAGTGGAAGTGTGAAGTCTTAACCTCTGAATTTCCAGAGAAGTCCCTGAGATACATTAATTTTGAATCTTCAAAAGCTAAAGACTAGGAAACAATCTGAAAAACACCAAGAGAAAAACAACTTGTTACATATAAGGGAATACCTGGGAGACTATCAGCAGAAACTGTGCAAGCCAGAGGATATTGAAATGATGTATTCAAACTGTTCAAAGAGAAAAACTTCCAAGCAAGGATACTATACCCAATTAAGCTGTGCCTCACAACTAAAGTTGAGAGAGATTTCCCAACAAGCAAAAGCTAGAGAGAGTTCACCACCACCAGAGCAGTCTTACAAGAAATGTTAAAAGAAGTTCTTCAAGCTAAAATGAAAAGATGCTAATTAGTGACAGAAAACCTATCAAAGTACAAAACTCACTGGTAAATATAAAGTCAAAATACTCTAATGTTGTAACGGTGGTAGGTAAATCCCTTGAAACTCTAGCATAAAAATTAAAAGACAAAAGGATTGAAAATAACTATAATTTGTCAGTGGATACATGATGTAAAAAGATATAAATTGTGACATCAAATACGAAATGGCAAGAAGTCTATAAATGTACAGCCTTTGTATATGTTCAAAATTAAGTTGTTATCAGGTTAAACTGTTATAAATATGTTTTATGTAATCCCCAGGGTAACAGCAAAGTGAAAAGCTATAGAAGATACACAAAAGATAAATCTATGTATAACATAACAGAAAACCATCAAATCACAAAACAAGAAGAAAAACCAAAGGAATACAAAACAATAAAAAAATTAAATGTCAAAAGTTACATACCTATCAAAAATTACTTTAAATGAACTCTGAAAAACAGAATGAACTGAATCACTTTTCTGTACTCTTGAAACTAACATTGTACAGTAACTTTACCTCAATTAAAAAAAAAAGTGGACAAATGGATAAAAACAACAACAACAACAACAAAAGACCCATAAATAATGCTGCCCACAAGAGACTCAACTTTAGCTTTAAGAAACAAACCAGATTGAAAATGAAGGGAGAAGACAGCTGGCAACTCATGAGCAGGATGCATCTGGATGGCCGGGCAGATACTTGTTGCTGGTCCCGATCTTCCTGGTGCACATCTCTCCACTTGGGGCTGACTGAGGAGCCGGCAAGATTATTTTTGAATGTCCCTGGATGCGGTATGACTACAGGTAGGGGACAGATTCCTCCCTCCCCAACCTGCCTCCTGACCCATGCTTGGCTGATTCCGGGGACTGGAGTTCACTTCCAAGTTTCACCATAGGTCAGCCTCAGCCAGCCCAAGGAGGTTGAGCAATTTTCACCATCATCCTTGGTCAGCATCACACTTTGTGCATGCATGAAGAAAGCTTCCTTCCCCCCTGCCGCACTGCCACCACAACAAAAGAACATCCATAAATGAGACAAAAACATAGCAATATTGAAAAAAAAATTTTAAAAGCAGAGGGAAAAATTCTATGCAAATAGAAGTCAAAAGAAAGCAGAGGTGCTATACTATTACCATACAAAGTAGACTTTAAGCCAGAGACTGTGACAATACAAAGGAGGTCATAATGTAATGATATAGAGGTCAGTTCAGCAAAACATTTAACATTTGTAAATATTTATGCAACCAATATAAAAGCACCTATATCACGAAGTAATCAAAACAGTATGGTACTGGCATAAAAACACACACATAGATCAACAGAACAGAATATGGAGCCCAGAAATAAACCTATGTATATATGGTCAACTGATTTCCAACAAAGGAGCCAAGACTATGTAAGAGGGAAAGAACAGTCTCATCAATAAGCGGTATTGGGAAAATTGTATAGGCACATGCAAAAGAATGAAACTTGACCCCTATTTCATACCACACACAAAAATCAACTCAAAATGGATTAAAGACTTGAACACATAAGACCTGAAACCATAAAATTCCTAGAAGAAAACATACAGGGTAAACACTGGTTTTGATGAGGACTCTGATGTCACACCAAAAAGAAAAACAAGTGAGAAATCAAAAACCTTTTGCACAGTAAAGAAAATAATAAACAAAATGAGATGGCAATCTATATAATGGAAGAAATATTTACAAACCACGTTTCTGATAAGGGGATAATATTCAAAACATATAAAGAACTCCAATAACTCAATCCAACAACTCCAACTCTCACATCCATACATGACTACTAGAAAAGTCATAGTTTTGACTAGATGGACCTTTGTCAGCAAAGTAATATCTCTGCTTCTTAATATGCTGTCTAGGGTTGGTCATAGTTTTTCTTCCAAGGAGCAAGTGTCTTTTAATTTCATGAATGCAGTCACCATCTGCAGTGATTTTGGAGCCCAAGAAAATAAAGTCTGTCACTGTTTCCATTATTTCCCCATCTATTTGCCATGAAGTGATGGGACCGGATGCCATGATCTTAGTTTTCTGAATGCTGAGTTTTCAGCCAGCTTTTCACTCTTCTCTTCCACCTTCAACAAGAGTCTCTTTAGTTCCTCTTTGCTTTCTAAGCCATAAGAGTGGTGTCACCTGCATATCAGAGGTTATTGATATTTCTCCTCGCAATCTTGATTCCATGTGGTGATTCATCGACTCTGGCATTTCACATGATGTACTCTGCATATAAGTTAAATAAGCAGAGTGACAATATACAGCCTTGATGTACTCCTTTCCTCAATTCTGAACCAGTCTGTTGTTCCATGTCCAGTTCTAACTGTTGCTTCTTGACCTGCATACAGAGTTCTCAGGAGGCAGGTCACGTATTCTGGTATTCCCATCTCTTTAAGAATTTTCCACAGTTTGTTGTGATCCACATAGTCAGAGGCTGAAGTAGAAGCAGATGAAGCAGATGTTTTTCTGGAATTCTCTTGCTTTTTCTATGATCTAACAGATGCTAGGGCAAGTTGATCTCCGGTTTTTCTGCCTTTTCTAAATCCATCTTGCACATCTGGAAGTTCTCGGTTCATACTGTTGAAGCCTAGCTTGGAGGATTTTGAGCATGACCTTGCTAGCATGCGAAATGAGTGCAATTGTGCAGTAGTTTGATCATTAGAAGCCTAAGGAATAATAAACACCCCCAAATCTCCTTCCCGTTTTAGTAAGGAACTTAATGGCCAAACAAGCATCACCAGCAAAAACAACTAGCCCAATCTGAATATGTAAAGAGGAAGGAATCCTCTAGGGTTTCACTGGGAAGACAGAGTAAACAGACCCTGCCTGTGTTATGCTCTGGGTGACCACTGGTTAGCACTGAAACTCTAGAACAGAAAAACATGTGTTTGTATTTTCAGGGACAAACCATAAGGAGAATGTCAGGGAAGATGGCCTCCTGTTTGACAGGTGGGAGCCCAACACTTAAGAGGAAGTGACACAACTGAAAGTTCGAAAAGGGAGGCCTAGAACTTGACCAATAAGATAAGTTCTCAAGAAGATATAACCTAAGACAAAAATTGAGGGAAAAAATAGCAGCTCATTTCAGTGTAATGAAAGGCCTAAGAATGAGAAACCCTGAAGAGGTGTCACTTGATTAGATTATTTTTCATTTATATACTATATTAGCAAATAGAAGTAAGAAAAAAAAATCACACTGGATTTCACATGATTTTTATTGAGCAGTTTGTCTCACTACAGAGAACTCACAGGCCGTTAATTATGATATCGGAGTAAGAAGCTGGGCAGCAAACACGGCTACCAAATGTCGTCTGGTTCCTCATGGGAAAAGGCTGCAAAACTAAATTAGGGAAAGACAAAAATTTTTTTAATCTGTTATATTCTTGTCAAGTTTATTCTGTGATCTATCATGTTCTCATTCCTTTCCTGTGGGGTTTCTGCCCTTGCTCATGATTTTTATCAGTAATTTGACAGGTTAATAAAATGCAATAGATTTTTTTTTTGAAGTCAGTCATTTTGACTGATTCAGTTACAGGCAGACTCAAATATCTGAACGTTCCCCTGACTGACAATGAACCAGCAATATGATAAATGGTTTGCATAAGAACACAATGTTGGGGACACCATACCTTTCATCTTTGTCACTAGATGGCAGCGTGTCCAATTGTGAGCTCTCTCTGAACACCTTTTTGGAACTCTGACACAATGAGGCGGGGGGAGAGGAATTTTGCAATTAGATGTATATTCAAAACTTTATGATTTCTCTAAGAACTGTTTTTGAAACATATAAGTAATTGAGTCTATAAAAGCAGTGACTTTTAAACATGACATTCAGCAAGCACATCAGAATAAACTACCTGGAAGGTATTCTCAACATAGTACATTAGACTTAGATAAAATATTACTGTCTCAGGACTAACTCATTCATTATTCAATCATAGAGCTTTCATTTTATTTATTTCTTGTTCTGAAAATAATAAGATATCCCAACTTTTACAAACTTTGACAAATCAAAACTTTTTCAATCTTTTACTTAAACAAAAGCCATGATTTGTCAGGAGTGTCAGATATTGAAAAGGCTGGAACTCTATGTGACCTTCAGATTCTCTATGCTTTTCCCTTTGTCTCCAATGGAGACGGCAGATCTTTATCACAAGGTTTTAAAGTAAACCAGGAATTCCCTGGTGGCTCTGACGGTAAAGCGTCTGCCTACAATGCGGGACATCTGGGTTCGATCCCTGGGTTGGGAGGATCCCCTGGAGAAGGAAATGGCAACCCACTCCAGTACTCTTGCCTGGAAAATCCCATGGACGGAGAAGCGTTCTAGGCTACTGTTCATGGGGTTGCAAAGAGTCAGACATGATTGAGCCACTTCAGTTTCAAGTAAAACACAGAAGCCCTCAGCATTCCCCACCCACAGACGCCCGTCCACAGCATCAGCACCTTATCCGTGGTGTCCTGGTCTGGATTCTGTTGCAGGATTTTCATGTATTTCTCTAGAGGATTTTCACCACAAACAGATTTAGATTTGTCTTTCATTTCCTGAACACTTGATTCGTATTCTTTTCCAATTTCCAAATTCAATGATTCTTCAATTAGCCTCTGAAACAGATGGGTACCAGAATAGGAACTATACCTCTTTTAGAACTTCTAAGGGCTGAAAAACACAGTATGGTAATCCTGATCCTTTACCTACAACCTGCATGCCAGAGAACTGTTTTTTAATTGAAGTTACTGCTACCATCAAAGGGGCACAAGTGAAGTGGCCTGAGTAATCTGGGACCAGCCTAAGGGCCAGGAGCACATCCAAAAAAAGAGGAACCCTGAAGCAAGAGGCTCTTTTTTTAACCTCATTTACAATGAGAAAATCAACTGCAAAACAAGGCCCTCCTCATTCATGAGCCTGTTTTCAGGACCAGATGAGGATGCACGGGACTGGGCTGACCCTCTACCCTGAACCAGAAGGCCTGTGTGCTCCACAGCTGTCCTCAGGCCGCCTAAAGCTGGTTCACTTCCCCACTCCTCCTAGGACTTGGAGACACAGGGGACTCCCTCTCCCACCAGCATCACTACCCTTTGCAGCTCCAGCTTCTCAAGTTCTCGCCGCTCCCTCTGCAGAGTTTCCCGCCACTCGCTGTGCCTCTGCTCTTGTTCCTGCCTTCGTTCCCTCGCCTGCTGTTCTTGGAGTTTTTCTTCTTCCTTCTGTTCTCCAAGTGATTTCTGGTTGACACCTAATGGGACAGAAAATAAAGAACAAATAGCTTCTGACAGCAGATTTTTCAGACAAACACAGGATGGGTACGCAGGGGTCTTGCTGAGCCCCAGGGAGACGGTGCGACTGTCAGCCGCCTCTGCTGGCCTCTAAGCCCTCAGCCCCAGACCTGGTAGCGTGCCCTGCCCACCTCTCAACTGTGTCCCCAGCCCCTCCTTCCTCACCGAGGGGAGCCCTGTATTTCTGCCTCTGCATCTGGTTCTGAGCCCGCCGGATCCTTAGCATTCTGACCCGATCATTCGTCCCCATATATTCCCACAGCATTCTGGTCACTACCCCCACACTACTTCCACGGGAGTGCAAGAGTCTCCTGCCCAGAGCAGGACAAAACCACCAACCACCCTCCCCTCCTTGCTCAGGACACCTGGCCATCACTCCATTCCCTCCAGGCGGATCCCTCCCTGGGGTTTGGGGCTGCCTCTGTCCCCATCATCCCCCATGTTTTCTCTTGTCCCTCGCTGGCCTCACACCAATGCTTCTATGGGGAAGTTCTCTGCCACCTGCATGTGGCAATCCCACAATGCTGGCTTCCTTTGCCGAGCTCAATCTATGCTCTGTCCACCAACCTCCAGGGCTTTGGGCTCCCACCTCTCCTTGTCCTGCTGCTGCAGTGAGGGTCCTGACCACCCTTCACCGAGAGTACCAACACTACAGTCTCTGCACTCCCTGACACCAGTCTCTCAGCCTTCAAGCCCGTATGTTTCCTTAGCACCAGTCACCTCCCGAAGAGAAGGGAGGGTGGCACTGAGCGCTGTCTCTGCTGCGGTCGAGTCCAGACCATGGCAGCCAAGGCCCCAACAACTGGTCTTTTCCTATCAGACTGACTTCCTCCACCATCACCATCACTTTTGCACATCCGACCTACACACAAAGACCCCCGGCACGTTCACTATCACCTGACTCCAGCTGCTCTTCTCTGCCCCCGCCTTTGCTCCCCCAGTCTCCCCAACTCGACGTGCTCCCTCCCCATCTCTCCCCGGGGACTCTGCCCTCCTACCAGGTGAGCCCCCACCCTAGTGTACCCCGGTACCCCCACAGGGGCAAGGAACCTCTCCAGTGCCTGCCTTGCCCACAATGGCGTGCATCTATTTCCGTTCCTTCTGGCACGGCCCAGGCTTCATTTGCTGACTCCTGAGAGCCCACAGCTCAAGTCCCTGTACCTCATGGTTGAATCACCTTCCAACCCCGCTGATGCTTGTGTGACCTTTCTCCTGCAGCCCTGGCTGAAAGACCTCATCTCTGACCCACGCTACCCCCTACCCCCAACAGTGTGCAGAAGCAGACAAATTCTCTAGTTCACCAGAGGATTCTGAATCTCTGTGCCGGGACCTGGTTCCACGCCACCAATGGGAGACAACACAGGCTTGTCTGGCCCTTGATCCTGGCCATGAACCTGACTACCGGAGGCAGCCAGTACTCATTTGCACAGGCAGAAAGGCAATCTTCTGCTCGTTCCTGGGGGAGAAGGGTCACTCCTGAATGGTGCAGCCACACTTCTGAATACTCATTTTAGAAGACCTTATTATACTATCTAGTACCTCTCAGAGGCAGAACACCTATCTCCTCAGTTGGTTTCTCTTACTCTGTTATTTTTATTACCATCTCCTCCAGATGGCTGCCACCATCCCTACTGACTACCCATCTGACTGGGGCTCCTTGGTGATGGCTTGCTGACCATCCCCTCCTCCACAACCTGCCCACCATGAGAAGCTCCACAAAGCATGGGCTGCTTGACTGAAGGATGCCCAGCCCCCGGGAAAGTGCTTGGCATAGAAAAAGCTCTTGAGCAAGCCATCCTGAATGGATGTTTTCCACAGTGATTTACGCTGGCTCAGCAAAATCAACCCTCTCACAATCTTTCTTCCGTCAGCAATTCTTCCTGTTCCTGAGTACGGTGAATTCACACTGCCTACAAGAGGCTTTGCACAGCTTTGGGGGAGGATGGTTTTACTAGTAGGTAGTTTTACTTGAGGAAGGGTGTGTACAAGGCTTCAACACTTTGGTCCAAGGAGAGAAAAAGGACCTGTCTACTGGCCAAGGCCTGAACTGCTTCCACACGCTGGTGAGGGAAGGGGGAGTCTGCAGAAGAGACAGGGAGAGAAAGTGGGCCAGACGGGAGGGAAGGATATAATGACCACTTTTCTTTCAGGGTCATCACTGTTTTGAAGACTAAAATATAACAGGTTAACCATCCTAACTTTTTAAGCTTTGAAGGAAGCAAACAGATAGAAAGAAAGCAATATGAAATGCTGTTATTGACATACCTCGTTAGTTAAAACAGAGGAAAACTCACCCGAGTAATGAAACGAGATGGGCCTGGTGGGCACAGGGGCTGTAGCGCCGTCCACATGAGGCATGTCGCCAGCATGATGGAGGCCATCTCTCTCGAACTGCCTTGGCACACTCCGTCCATCTATAAGAAGTGCAAGTGAATCTCCCCTAGCCCTCAGCAGCAGCAGGAGAAGACAGGGTGGGGATAACTCCTTGCTGAGCACTGAAGTTTCAGACAAAGCAACTGGACCAGCCCTTTACTTACAGGGTTCCAGGAACTCCTTGGAATCACTCGCCAATGTATCTGCTTCTTAAAGCATTCTTAGGAGATTCATTGACAAATTTGATTTGTTACCCAGGAGGGAAATCAGTCTAGTGACAGCAGAATTCATCTGACTTGGCGAAAAGCATCAGAAGTCTATTTCAATAGCAGTGATTTAACAAAGTTAATGAAGTTGGTTCAAAGATTTCATAAAATATACTAAGCCCTTTCATTTCCCTGTTCAAAGTACTAGACATTCAGACTTGAGGATGGACTGCTCAAGGCAAAACTATAGGTTAACGCACAAATATAAAAACTTTCTGGGGGATGGGATCAAGATGGTGGAGGAGTAGGTCATGGTCATGTGGGTCACCTTCTCCCACAAACACATGTGCATGTGGAATGATTCTCACTACTATGAAAACATCAACTAAACACCTCAGACTTAACAGAAGGGCAAGAAAAACTCTAGGTAACTGGGTAGAATGAAATAAAGAAAAAAAGAAAGGAATTGGGAGTGGACCTGCACCTGTGTGAGGGAGCTGTGAAAAAGGAAAGGTTTCCACACCCTGCAAGCTGAGGCTCAGCCTTCAGAGGTCAGAACCCGGGAGACAGCCTAGGGCTAGAGTGTGGTACGCCACAACCAAGGGGGTACGGCAAGAAGCCTGGGATCAGCCAGGTTGTTCATGGGGTCTCAAAGAATTGCACATGATTTAGTGACTGAACAACAACTGATGGATACCTAGGTTGTTTCAAGTTTCCGGCTATTATAAATAAAGCTTCTACAGCCAAAAAAAAAATAAAAAAAGACTCGGTAACCCAGAAAGAACCTCAGAGCTGGTTGACACTACATTCCTATTGTTTAGTGAAGCAGTAGGCTCCGAGGTTAAACAATCTAAGGCAGGACCAAAGCCAGGAAAACAATTTCTAGTCTCTTAAGCTCCTTTCTGTAACTCCTCTTAATCTCCTTTCTGTAACTAAGGAAGGTATTTCTAAATCTGAGGCAATTGATGGAATCACTATAATTCAAAGAAAAGTCACTTAACATGTTCACATTCCATAAAAGCGGGGGGGGGGGGAAGCAAATTTTAAGAAGTCACTTACTTTAAATCTGAGGCAATCCTAACCTTCACAAAATAAGGATTCATTTACAAGCTTCATTTACCCCATGAACAGTATGAAAAGGCAAAAAGAAATGACACTAAAACATGAACTCCCCAGGTTGGTAGCTGCCCAATATGCTACTGGAGAAGAATGGAGAAATAACTCTAGAAAGAATGAAGTGACAGGGTCAAAGCAAAAACACCACCCAATTGTGGACATGACTGGTGATGGAAGTAAAGTCTGATGTTGTAAAGAACAATATTGCATAGGAACCTGGAATGTTAGGTCCATGAATCAAGGTAAATTGGATGTGGTCAAACAGGAGATGGCAAGAGTGAACATCGACATTTTAGGAATCAGTGAAGTAAAATGGGCTAGAATGGGGGAATTTAACTCAGATGACCATTATATTTACTACTGTGGGCAAGAATCCCTTAGAAGAAATGGAGTACCCCTCATAGTCGACAAGAGTCCAAAATGCAGTACTTGGGTGCAATCTCAAAAATGACAGAATGATCTCTGTTTGTTTCCAAGGCAAACCATCCAATATCACAGTAATCCAAGTCTATGTCACAACCACTAATGCCGAAGAAGCTGAAGTTGAACAGTTCTATGAAGACATACAAGACTTTCTAGAACTAACACCCAAAAAAGATGTCCTCTTCATTATAGGGGACTAGAATGCAAAACTAGGAAGTCAAGAGATACCTGGAGTAACAGGCAAATTTGGCCTTGGAGTACAAAATGAAGCAGGGCAAAAGGCTGACAGAGTTTTGCCAGGAGAACACACTGGTCATAGCAAATACCCTCTTCCAACAACACAAGAGAAGACTCTATACATGGACATCACCAGATGGTCAATACCTAAATCAGGCTGATTATATTCTTTGCAGCCAAAGATGGAGAAGCTCTATACTGTCAGAAAAAATAAGACCAGGAGCTGACTGTGGCTCAGATCATGAACTCCTTATTGCCAAATTCAGACTTAAATTGAAGAAAGTAGGAAAAACCACTAGACCATTCATGTATGATCTAAATCAAATCCCTTACAGTTATACAGTGGAAATGACAAGTAGATTCAAGGGATTAGATCTGATAGACAGACTGCCTGAAGAACTATGGACAGAGGTTCGTGATATTATACAGGAGGCAGTGCTCAAGGCTATCCCCAAGAAAAAGAAATGCACAATGGTTGTCTGAGGAGGCCTTACAAATAGCTGAAAAAAGAGAAGCTAAAGGCGAAGGAGAAAAGGAAAGATATACTCATTTGTATACAGAGTTCCAAACAATAGCAAGGAGAGAGAAGAAAGCCTTCCTTGATTATGAATGCAAAGAAATAGAGGAAAACAATAGAATGGGAAAGACTAGAGATATCATCAAGAAAATTAGAGATACCAAGGGAAAATTTAATGCAAAGATGGGAACAATAAAGTACAGAAATAGTATGGACCTAACAGTAGCAGAAGATATTAAGAAAAGGTGGCAAGAATACACAGAAGAACTATACAAAAAAGATCTTCATGACCCAGATAACCACGATGGTATGATCACTCACCTAGAGCCAGACATCCTGGAATGCAAAGTCAAGTGGGCCTTAGGAAGCATCACTTTGAACAAAGCTAGTGGAGATGGTATTCCAGTTGAGCTATTTCAAATCCTAAAAGATAATGCTGTGAAAGTGCTGCACTCAATATGCAAGCAAATTTGGAAAACTCAGCAGTGGCCACAAGATTGGAAAAGGTCAGTTTTCATTGCAATCCTAAAGAAAGGCAATACCAGGGAATGCTCAAACTACTGCACAATTGCACTCGTCTCACATGCTAGCAAAGTAATGCTTAAAATTCTCCAAGCCAAGCTTCAACAGCACGTGAACTGTGAGCTTCCAGATGTTCATGCTGGATTTGGAAAAGGCAGAGGAACCAGAGATCAAATTGCCAACAACCACTGGATCATTGAAAAAGCAAGGGAATTCCAGAAAAACACCTACTTCTGCCTTACTGACTATGCCAAAGCCTTTGACTGTGTGAATCACAACAAACTGGAAAATTCTGAAACAGATAGGAATACCAGACCACCTTACCTGCCTCCTGCGAAATCTGTATGCAGGTTAAGAAGCAAGAGTTAGAACTGGTCATGGAACAATAGACCGGTTCCAAATTGGGAAAGGAGTATATCAAAGCTGTATATTATCACTCTGCTTATTTAACTTATATGCAGAGTAAGTGAAAGTGAAGTCACTCAGTCATGTCCGACTCTTTATGACCCCGTGAACTGTAGCCAACCAGGCTCCTCAGTCCATGGAATTTTCCAGGCAAGAGTACTGGAGTGGGTTGCCATTTCCTTCTCCAGGGGATCTTCCTGACCCAGGGATTGAACCCAGGTCTCCCGCATTGCAGGCAGACACTTTTACTGTCTGAGCCACTATATCATGCGAAATGCCATGTTTGATGAAACACAAGCTGGAATCAAGATTCCTGGGAGAAATAGCAATAACCTCAGATATGCAGATGAAACCACCCTTATGGCAGAAAGCAAAGAGGAACTAAAGAGCCTCTTGATGAAAATGAAAGAGGAGAGTGAAAAAGCTGGTTTAAACTCAACATTCAAAAAACTAAGATCATGGCTTCTGGTCCCATCACTTCATGACAAATAGATGGGGAAACTATGGAAACTGTAACAGACTTTAATTTTTTGGGCCCAAAATCACTGCAGATGGTGACTGCAGCCATGAAATTAAGGCGCTTCCTCCTTGGAAGAAAAGTTATGAACAACCTACACAGCATAATAAGAAGCAGAGACATTACTTTGCCAACAAAGGACCATCTAGTCAAAGCTATGGTTTTTCCAGTAGTCACATATGCATATGAGAGTTGGACTATAAAGAAAGCTGAGCGCTGAAGAATTGATGCTTTTGAACTGTGGTGTTGGAGAAGACTTTTGAGAGTCCCTTGGACTGCAAGGAGATCAAATCAGTCGATCCTAAAGGAAATCAATCCTGAATATTCATTGGATGAACTGATGCTGAAGCTGAAGTTCCAATACTTTGGCCACCTGATGCAAAGAACTGACTCATTGGAAAAGACCCTGATGCTGGGACAGATTGAAGGCAGGAGGAGAAGGGGATGACAGAGGATGAGATGGTTGGATGGCATTACTGACTCGATGGATAAGAGTTTGAGCAATCTCCAGAAGTTGGTGATGGACAGGGAAGCCTGGCAAGCTGCAGTCCACGGGGTCACCACCAAGTGTCAGACACAACTGAGCGACTGAACTGACACGCTTAGCTCTGATTTGCAGTTGTTGTTTTTCAGTCCCTAAGTCATGTCCGACTATTTGTCAACCCATGGACAGCAGCACACCAGGCTTCCCTGTCCTTCACTATCTCCTGGAGTGTGTTCACCTCATGTCCGTTAAGTGGGTGATGTCATCCAACCATCTCATCCTTTGTCGCACGCTTCTCTTCCTGCCCTCAGTCTTTCCCTAAGTTTGCAATTTAGTTATCCTGAAATTTTTAACAATGGAACTGAGAACCTAAAAATCTTCCTGATACAAAAACATGGTATTATACCTGTATCACTGATTTTATCAGAAAATAAAAATGTATTACTTTGTAACTGCTTTGCATTTTGTAACAATTGGTATGTTTTGCCAAAATGTTTTACATTTTGAAACAAGTTCTACATATAAAAGCAGGTATTAATATTTAAACTTACATTCAAAAGATGGTTCAAATTCCTCATTATCCTTAAAAACGAGCTTGTCCAGATTTGACAATTCACTTTTGTCTTGAAGTTCTGCAGGTCTTTGATAAAGACTGGATGGGAAGAATAAAATTCAAGAATGTGAAGTTTAATAATGTAAGACACAAGAGCAGAGGGTGATGAAAAGCCTTTTGTGACTTGAGAAAATACTTTAGAAAATTAATTTCTCATGGACACATAGTGAATAGGAGCTACTCTGCACTGGGCGCTCTCCATGCACCAGACATCATTCCAAACCATTAATACGCATTAACTCAGTCACTCTTCCACACTGCCTCATGCCATGAGTTGGGTACTACCATTGTTAATAAAGAATATCCTGGCACTCTCAAAGCGGTTCCAAGGAGGAATTTTTATTTAAAGAACCTGAAAAATTTTTCAAAAAGCTCTTTATACCATTACCATGAGCCAGCTGAAGATGCCATGCATCACAGTGCCCTAACTCAGCCCACATGTGCCCTGCGCCTCTCTTCTTGGCTTTAACACAGAAGGACCGATACGAAAAAAAAACTACCTACTTTAGGACCAGACAAGCACCTGTGCTAGTTTTCAACTTTGTACAGTAGATGAGCATCAACATACAGATGCCCAGGCCTGAGCCCAGAGAGGAGGAGTCAGAATCTCCCACCGTGGGGAATGGGCATAGGTAGGAGGCCCACCCTGGACTTGAATCCCACCTGCTGCCCACCCCCGCCCCCAAGCTTCTCAATACAGTCACTCTATTCTGCTTCAGCCCATGTATCCTAGGACTCACTACCACTTTTGAATTTATTTTAATGATTGACACTGTGGAACCTTATTTGCTTATATTTAAATTCCTAAATATTTATAAGTGACTTTTTAATGATGTACAAAACTATTTAACGTTTACAGTGAATTGGTTTGCATTTGCAAATTTTTTATGTCTGTTTTATCTTTATAAACCAAGTCTATTCATGGAACTATGAAGATGCTTATTAATACCCAAGTACATACACTATAGGGCTTCCCTGGTAGCTCAGTTGGTAAAGAATCCGCCTGCAATGCAGGAAACCCCAGTTTGATTCCTGAGTTGGGAAGATCTGCTGGAGAAGGGATAGGATACCCACTCCAGCATTCTTGGGCTTCCCTTGTGGCTCAGCTGGTAAAGAATCTGCCTGCAATGCAGGAGATCTGGGTTTGATTCCTGGGTTGGGAAGATCCCCTGGAAAAGGGAAAGGCTACCCTCTCCAGTATTCTGGCCTGGATAATTCCATGGACTGTATAATCCATGGGGTCACAAAGAGTCAGACACAACTGAGAGACTTTCACATATACACTATACATCAAGTTTAGCAAACAAGTAGAATTTTTTTTTCCTCCAGGCAATAATTCAAATGATTCTCAGAGATGATGCATCTTATAATCTGATTGCAAATTCTATCCTGCCACATGGTCTTTAACATTACCTAAAAAAACGGAGCCAGTCCTAGCTGAGACCACAGGAAGCTAACCAGCCTCAGCAGAGGCCAGGCAGACAACGAGGTACTTACCCGGCCTTCTGCTCCAGAGGGCTGGACAGTGAGTGCACAGAGAGGTTGTGCCTGGACTCGGCAGGCGAAGGCTGTGGCTTTCTGTCGGGACAGGTGGCAGTCACAGTGGACCGGCCCAGACCTACGTGGCAGGAGGAACCAGGACAAGCACGTTACAGATTGTGTGGAGAAGATGGCAGTGCAGCTTCTAAAGATTTCTACCACTTTGAAAATGTCTTCGATCATCTTTGCAAGCAGTAGGGTATGTGAAAATCATCCACAGAACTAACAATTCAGACATGAAAATGAAACTTCAGTGATAACAAGAGAATACATGAAACTAACCAGCAGCCAAGGAAAAGCCACAGTCACTCTCTGAAAACCTCCACATGCCAAGCAAAATGCCGCACTTGACCCTCCCTCCTATGGCCTCTACACCACCTGTAACCTGGGGTGGGGGAGCCATGGTTTCCCAGGAGCCCACAGTTCAGAGGCTCCCATGACTCCCAGTTTATCAGCCTCCAGCTGCACTGTTACCCAGAGGAGAGGGGGGATGAGGAGCAACCGACCCCTGTCCAGAGCATCCACAGGCCTGTATCCATAGCTCACCTTCTAGGTACATTTCACTATCAAGGCTTCTTGATTTGGGGAGTGGCGTGGAGGAGAGCCGTCTGGAGGCTACGCTCTTGTGTGACCTTGAGGCCATGCTGCTGGGCACCTCGGACACCTCGCTCTCGTCCCCTCCGCGTGTGCTCACTGGAGGCTGCTGAGAGGTGACTTTGGCATCCACAAACACACACCTCTCGGGAACAGCTGCAGTGATATTCTTGAGAGTCCCCGGCAGACGCAGCAGGGGTGGGCTTCTGGCTGCCAAGCGGCTCTTGGCAGGGCACTGACTGACCCTTTGATGGTAGCTCTGGAAAGCTTTTTCCAGACGCTCTGCCTCCTCCTCCAGCTCTCTCACCCTTACCTTGGTACTGGCTACAAACTCGAGTTCAGAATCAGGGGAACTCCCCTCTGCGCTGGCATTTGGGTATTTGGGGATCCGCGGTACAACTGGGCCTGCTGTCACCTCCTCTTGTCTCAGTGAATTTTTCAAGAAATCCCCACTGATGTTGCCATCACGAGGCACCACCCTGGTGCTCAACCCGCTGATGGAGCGATTCAGCAGACAGTGCTTCGGGTTGCGGTACACTTCGTTCTCTAGTGCTGCAGGTCACAAACAGAGTGTGAGACAGGAAGGGAAAAGGTGGAGAACCAAACTGAAATGTTTCAGCAATTTTTTGTTGAAAAATCAACTAGCACATTAAACAGTTTGTGGCGTGTGATCAAGATGCTGGAGTAGTAAGAAGTGAAGCTCACCTCCACCCACAAATACATCAACAAACAATACATCTATGTGTGGAATGATTCTCACAGAATATCTACTGAATACTGGCAGAAGACCTTAGACCTCCGAAAGGGCAAGGAAATCTCCATAGAACCAGGTAGGACAAAAGGGGGAAAAAAGGCAAGGAAGAAGTTGGGACAGGATCTGTATCCTCAGGAGGGTGCTATAAAAGAGGCAAGGTTCCTGCACCCCACGAGATCAGCCAAGATGGAGGTGAGCTCCAGAGTCTCGGAGGAGAATGCAGCCTTTGGTGTACAGCAGCTGGGAGGGAGAAACCTGCACAAAAGGTCAGCACCACTGCCCTATACTCCCCAGCCCGAGACATGTGTCCACCCCAGGCAGGCAGAAGCTGGGTGCTGAAGCTCACACTTCGGAAATCAGACCCAGGGAGAGGGCTAGGGTGGGCTATGTGGAAACAGCCTGAAGGGGCTGGAGTCTGGAGCAGTCGTTCCTGAGGGTGTACATGAAGGAAGCTTGGGTCGCCTTAGAGGCCAGGTGCTACTGATGGTTGGGGTGTGTGAGGGGAGTGGTGGGACACACCACTGCAGCCTTTTCTGCTGTGCACACTCTCAGGTGGCATGACACGGCCTACAGGAGCTCTGAGAGGGGTCACGAGCAGCAGCAACCGCCACCTGCGTGCCACAGGCTTCAGGATCTGTTCTGAGCCTCTGCTGTGACCTACTCCCTACCTCAGGCTACAGAAGCAGTCTCGAATGGCCACCACTGCCGCCCTTCTGGGCTCCAGGAGTGGTCTCAAGCCACCAATGATCCCATCACGTGTCCTGGGAGTGTGTGAGATCCTCCACCAAAGCTGAGAACCTAAGGACTGGGCACCAGCCACCACATCTGCACACTCTGATTATAAGGTGATAATGACCGTGGCTAGCACACGCTGAGTAAAGAGGTCACAGTCACCCATACCAAAAACAGCCCTCATGCCAAACAAACACTAAACCCACAGAAGCTACACAGTGATGCTTCCACATATAAATAGTCTCCCAAGACCACAGTAGATAATTTCTCTTCTGTAAGTTTGGGAGAGAAAATTACGTAAAATGAAGAAGAGGAACCACTCCCAGCTAAAAGACCAAGATAATTCCCCTGAAAGAACAAACAATGAAACAGACCTCTTCAGTTTAACAGACACTGATTTCAAAAAAGATAATGAAAATACTAAAGGGATTAAGGAAAAATTATCAGTAGAAAAGGAGAGTATTGTAAAAAGGGAATAGAAACTATAAAGAGGAAGCAAGAAAATTACAAAACTCATTTGCTGAGACAAAAACTGAACTAAAGGCAAAGAATAATATAAAAAAACAGGCAATTCCCTGGTGGTGCAATGGTTAGGACTCCACACTTTCACTGCTGAGGGTGTGGGTTCAATTCCTGGCCAGGGTACTAAGATCCTGCAAGCCATGTGGCATGGCCGAAACAAAACAAAACAAATAATGCTGAAGAATGAATAAGTGACCCAGAAGATAGAATAATG
This sequence comes from Muntiacus reevesi, assembly GCF_963930625.1. NCBI lineage: Eukaryota > Metazoa > Chordata > Mammalia > Artiodactyla > Cervidae > Muntiacus > Muntiacus reevesi. Next base: position 11,658,425 of record NC_089271.1, on the reverse strand, counting down.
TAAATCACCCATTGGTTTTTACAGACAGAAAGCCAAATGAAAAACAGAAAAAGAAACCTAAACAAGAGACCTGAAAGTAGTAAAAGTGAAAGTTGCTCAGTCGTGTCCAACTCTTTGCAACCCCATGGACTATACAGTCCACGGAATTCTCCAGGCCAGAATACTGGAGAGGGTAGCCTTTCCCTTCTCCAGGGGATCTTCCCAACCCAGGGATCGAACCCAAGTCTCACACATTATGGGAAGATTCTTTACCAGCTGAGTCACAAGGGAAGCCCAAGAATGCTGGAGTGGGTAGCCTATCCCTTCTCCACTGGATCTTCCCAACCCAGTAATCGAACTGGGGTCTCCTGCATTGCAGGCAGATTCTTTACCAACTGAGCCAGAGACCTATGGGACAATAAAAAGCATGCCAGCCAATCTATACATAACAGGGATTCCAGAAGGGGAAGAAAGAGAAAAGATAAAAAATGTACTTGAAAAAATTATGGCTGAAAACGTCCCAAACCTGAAGATGTAAACAGATATCCAGTGCAGGAAGCAGACAGGGTTCCACATAAGGTAAACTCAAAGAGACCTACACCAAGGCATATTTTAATAAAAAATGGCAAAAGTTAAAGAGAGGATTCTAAAGGCAGCAAGAGAGAGTAAGAAACTGTAAATTTCCCCCCTTTCCTAGAATGTGTTAGCGCCTATATGGCTACCAGTCTAAGGCAAGTAGATAAAGGATGGAGTTAACATACTTGAAAAACAGGGTAACTACAAATCAAAAATATACAACAGATTCACAAAAACCAAAAAGAACATAAAAATAATACAAAAGAAAATCATCAAACCACACAAAGAAAAACAAAAAGAAATGGACAAGTATAAAATCAATGAGAAAACAAGCCTTAAAATGGCAATAAATATATATCTAACAATAATCACCTTAAATGTAAATGGACTGAATGCTCCAATCAACAGACACAGAGTGATTGACATTGATGGGATTAAAAAAAACAAGAGCTTAGGGCAAAGGACACAGACTGAAAGTAAAGAGATATAAAAAGATATTTCATTCAAACAGAAATGAAAAAAAAGCAGGGGTCACAATACTTTAACCAGACTAAATAGACTTTAACACAAAGGTCATAAAGATAATGAAGGACACTTTATAATGATGAAAGGATCAACACAAGAAGATTTTACATGCGTTAACCTAAAATATATGCACCTAACATAGAAGCACCCAAACACATAAAACAAATACAAACAGATATAAAGAGATAAATTCACAAGAATATGATAATGGTAGGAGACTTTAACACCCCACTCCCATCAATGTACAGATCTTCTATGCAAAATAATAATAGAACAACAGAGATCCTAAAGGGTACAATAGAGCAGTTAGACCTAATTGATATTTTCACGACATTATATCCAAGAACAAAAAACCAATACACATTCCTTTCAACTGCACGTGGAACAGTCTCTACAACTGACCACATACTAGAGCACAAAACAAGCCTCAAAAAATGTAAGGGTACAGAAATTATCTCACACATCTTTTTCTGACTACAAAGGCATGAAACTAGAAATTAACCACAGAAAAAGAAATGGGGAAAAAATGACTACATGCAGACTAAACAGTATGCTACTGGAAAACCAATGGATCAACAAGGAAACCAAAGTGGAAATTTAAAAATACCTTAAGACAAATGACAATGAAAATGGAACCATACAAAATCTAAGGGCCATAGCAAAAGCAGTTCTTAGAAGTTCACAGTAGTACAGGTCTTCTTCAAAAAAACAAGAAAAATCTCAAATAAACAACATAATATACCACCTAAAAGAATCAGAAAAAGAAGAACAAAACCTAAAGTCAGCAGAAAGAAGGAATAAAGACAGAAAATAAAGTAGCAATTAAAAAATGGAAAAAGTCAATAAAACCAAGAGCTGGGTCTTTGAAAGAATAAACAAAATTGATAAACCTCTGGCCAGGCTCACCAAGAAAAGAGGCAGAACCCAAACAAACGAAATAAGAAATTAAAATGAGATACCACAGCCAATACCACAGAAATACACAAAAAATACACAAAAAAACCCTAAGGGAATACTAAGAACAATTATATGCCAATAAATTCGATAACTTAGAAGAAATGGACAACTCTGTAGAAATACAGAGCTCACCAAAACTGAATCAAGAAGAAATAATTTGAACAGACTGATCACTAGGAGTGAGAGAACCTGTAATTAAACAAACAAAAAACTCCATACAAAGTACAGGACCAGATGTCTTCACAAGTGAATTCTTCCAAACATACAAAGAACTTATACAGATCCTTCTCAAACGCTTACAAAAACTTAAGGAGGTAGGAACACTCACAAAGATCTTCTATGAAACCACCGTCACCCTGATACCAAAACCAGACAAAGACACCACCAAAAAAGAAAATTACAGATCAGTATCTTTGATGAATATACATGAAAAATTCCTCAGCAAACTATTAGCAAACTGAATCCAACAATACACACAAGAGATCATATACTACAACCACATGAGATTCATCCCAAGCTCACAAGAATGGTTCAACGTACACAAATCAATGTGAAACACCACATAAACAAAAGACAAAAACCACATGATCATCTCAATAGATGCAGAAAAACCATTTGAGAAAACTCAACATCCAGTCAAGACAAAACTCTTACTAAGGTGGGTATAGAGGAAACATGTCTGAACACAATAATAACCATTTATGAAAAACCCACAGCCAACGTAATACTCAATGGTGAAAAGCCAAAAGCCTTTCTAGTAAAATTTAAAACAAGACAAGGATGCCCACTCTAATCTCTTCAATACAGTACTGCTTTCAGGTATCCAAATTGGAAAGGAAGGGGTAAAATTGCCACTATATGCAGATGACATGAAACTACATATATAGAAAATCCTAAGGACTCTACACAAAAGCTACTATATCTAATAAATGAATTCAGCAAAGTAGCAGGATACAAGATTAACCTTCAGAAACCAGTTGCATTTCTTTACACTAATAATGAAATATTAAAAAGGGAATGTAAAAAAAAACAGTACCTTTTAAAATTACTTCCCCCACAAAAAAAAAAAAAAAAGAAAGAAAAATAAACTTGACCGAGGTGAAAGATTTATACATTGAGAACTATAAAATAGGATTCTTTACCAGCTGAGCCACCAGAGAAGCCCATGAATACAGGAGTGGGTAGCCTATCCCTTCTCCAGTGGATCTTCCAGACCCAGGAATTGAACTGGCGTCTCCTGCATTGCAGGTGAAATCTTTACCAGATGAGTTACTACGGAAGCCCATCAAATATTAATAAAGGAAATTAAAGAGGATTCAAAGAAATGGAAAGAAATCCCATGCTCTTGGACTGGAACAATACTGTTAAAATGGCAATACTACGCAAAGAAATCTATAGATTTAATGTGATCTCTATCAAATTACCCATTATATTTCTTCACAGAACTAGAATAATCAATCCAAAAATTTATATGGAACCATAAAAGACCCAGAATTGCCAAAGTAATCCTGAGGGGAAAAAAAAGAAGCCGTAAGGCATAACCCTTCCAGACTTCAGACAATACTACAAAGCTACTGTAATCAAAACATCATCATACTGACACAAAAACAGACATATGCATTAATGGAATAGAATAGACAGACCATAAATAAACCCACACATCTACAGTCAATTAATCTTCAACAAAGGAGGCAATAATATACAATGGGAAAAACACAGTCTGTTCAACAAGTGGTGCTGGGAAAGCTGAAGAGCTGCATGTAAATCAACAAAGTCAGAACACACCCTCCACCATACACAAAAATAAACTCAAAACAGCTTAAAGACTTAAACATAAGACATGATACTATAAAACTCCTAGAAGAGATCACAGGAAAATATTCTCTGACATAAATCACACCAATGTTTTCTTAGGTCAGTCTCCCAAGGCAATTGAAATAAAAACAAAAATAAACAAATGAGACCTAATCAAACGTACAAGCCTTTGCACAGCAAAAGAAACCATAAACAAAACAAAAAAACCTACACAATGGAACAAAATATTTACTAACAATGCTACCAACAAGGGCTTAATTTCCAAAATACATACACTCAATGGCAAAAAACCAAACAACTCAACTGAAAAATGAGAAAGAGTATGGAGGTTCCTCAGAAAAGTAAAAATAAATTACCATATGATCTAGCAATTCCACTCCTGGGCATATATACAGACAAAACTCTAATCCCAAAAGATACGTGCACCTGTATGTTGACAGCAGCACTATTCACAACAGCCAAGGCACGGAAACAACCTAAACCTTCACCAACACACACACACACACACACACACACACACACACACACACACACACACACACACACACACACAGGAATATTACCCAGTCACACACACACACACACACACACACACACACAGAGGAATATTACCCAGTCATAAAAAAAGGCCAAAATAATGCCATTTGCAACAACATGGATGCAACCAGAGAATACCATACTAGGTGAAGTTAAGTCTGAAAGAGAAAAATACCATGTAGCATCACTTATAGGTAGAATCTAACATGACACAAATGAGCATATCTATGAAACAGACTTGTAGACATTGAGAACAGACTTATGGTTGCCAAGGGGGAGGGAGTTGGGGGAGGGATGGAGTGGGAGGCTGGGGTTAGTAGATGTAAGCTACTATGTATGGAAGGGATAAACAACAAAGTTCTACTGTAGAGCACAGAGAACTACATTCAGTACCTTATGATAAATTATAATGGAAAGCAGTACCAAAAGCAATCTATATATATGTGTATGCAAGTGAATCACTCTGCTGTACAGCAGAGTCAACACAATAGGGTAAATCAACTATACTTCAATAAAAAGAAATAGTTTGTAAATTCAAAGTTATATCTGGTGGCTCAGAGGGTAAAGAATCTGCCTGCAATGCAGGAGACCTGGGTTCGATCCCTGGGTGGGGAAGCTCCCCTGGAGAAGAGAATCGCAACCCACTCCAGTACTCTTGCCTGGAGAATCCCATGGATGGAGGAGCCTGGTGAGCTACAGTCCTTGAGGTCGCACAAGAGTTGGACACAACTGAATGACTAACACTTTCACTTTCACAGCAGAAATCAACACAATAGGGTAAGTCAACTATACTTCAACAAAAAAAAGTCGGTAAAACCACAGTCAAAACAGTAATTATTAACATTTGAGAGCTTATGTGTACCAACTATTGCTTCATATGCCTTCTTTTGTAATGCATGCTATTATTTCACAATCCATTATGCACGACCTTGAAAATCCATAAAGTTCTGAGAACCGAAAAGGCATTCACAATGTATTCAGGGACAAAGCCTAACCAGACTTGAACTCATGTGGTTGAAAAATCTGACCTGATCTGATATAAACCCATTTATAATCTTTATTTCACCAGCAGGAACATTCACACAGTTGACTTCAAAATAATGAATGTGTCTCATTACAGGATGCCACCCCCGAACTCCCAGGGCTGCAGCAAAATCTACTGCATATAGCCTAAGTCTCAGAGAGGGGAAGAAGGGCGTGTGGTCAGGGCACCACCGTGGGCCCAAAACTCTCACTGCTCCCACATCACAGACAGGAGACTATAGCTGGATCACCCAATAGCAAAGCACCAAGTCGCTGGGCTGGCCTAATGCAAAGCCACCACATGTGACCGCTCCTCTCCTGCAAGACCACCTTGATGATGCCAGGGACAGATGCTTGGGAGGCCCGTACTCGTGAAGCTTACATCCTCAATGAACTATTTCTAATGATCTGAGCTCGGGACAGTTTCAGCAGTGGGAAGTCTGGCAAATGCAGAGTTGTGGCAAGAAAACAAGCAACAGGGAAGAGTAGAGATGAGTGAAGGACGGAAATAAAAGCAGAGTGGGAAGAAGGGGCCAAGGGCCTGAGGAGGAAGAAGTGCAAATAGGAACTGAGGAAGGCTCAGAATCACAAAGTCTCACGAACTTCTGCTGGGCTTGAAAGCAGCTCAAGAAAGTGTCAAATTCAGCACTTGTTATGAAGGAGGGGCAGATGTCATGCATCCACAGAAAGACACAGTAATAAAATGACAGCTGTGGCCATTTCCCCAGTGTTTTATGTGCTCCAGGCATTGCACTGGAGCTGACCACATAGCCCCTTCATCCTCCACGGCACAGAAGGTATTACCCTCATTACAAAGAGGGGAATCGAGGCCCAAGGAAGTTGAAAGAAATGTACCCAAAGCCAAACAACTAACTGCAAAACGGGTACAAAACCAATTTTCTGATTTCAGCAGCAGTGCTCTTTCAGCCAGGCCATGCTGCCTCTCCCACTCACATAAACCTGTCAGGGAATGTATAAAATCACTCAAGAATTGACTGGTCGTCTTATTGGGATGTGTGAGTGTTAGTCACTCAGTCATGTCCAACTCTTTGCGACCCCATGGACTGCAGCCCGCCAGGCCCTTCTGTCCATGGGTTTTCCCAGGCAGGAACACTGGAGTCGGTTGCCATTCCCTTCTCCAGGGGATCTTCCTAACCCAGGGATCAAACCCAGGTTTCCTGCATTGCAGGCAGATGCTTCACTGTCTGAGCCACCAGACAGCAAATAAAAAAGGAAAGCCTAAGTCCAGGATGAATTTGGGGGCTTCTGTGTCGCTATCACACCTATCTGTGGTATGAGGTTCCCCCAAGCATGGGGCACCTGTGAAAACAAGTCACGTTAGCTGACCACCTGGCTGGTATCCCTGAAATGGACAGGGAGCTTGACTTCTGAGATGGCACATTTCTCTATGACTGTTCCCTACGAGGTGCTGGTGCTCAGCTGTGTCCAACTCTGTGGTCCCATGGACTACAGGCCGCCAGGCTTCTCTGTCCATGGGATTCTACAGGCAAGAACACTGGAGTAGGTTGCCATTCCCTTCTCCAAGGGAATCTTCCCAACCCAAGGATCAAACATATATTTCCCACATCTCCTGTGTTGGCAGGAGGGTTCTTAACCACTGAGCCACCTGGGAAGCTTCCCCCTACTATGAGAATTACTAAGAATTCAATGAGTAACAATCACATTTTCACAAATGTCAGAAGTTTTAGACACACACACACACACACAGGTTAAAAATGTCTCTAACCTGTCTGAGTTTGTTTTAGTTGTGATTTTAAAATTGAAATCTGTGCAGTTAACCTCTTGACAGAAGCATCATATTCTAATACCTGGGCCTTCAGCTGGGTGGAGCGCTCAATCTGCAGAGAATCAGAGAAGAAAAGAAATGAACATAAAAGAAATCACAGCTCACTTCAAAGGGAGCTATTCTCTCATTGGGCTTATTCTCTTTTGCCCTTTTGCCAATTCTGAGCAGCATTACACCCTTAACGCACAGGGTCCCTACAAGATGACAAACGATAAAACAAGTTTCCACCTCTTGTCACATGCAAGTTAGAGCAGCTACTCCAGAGCAGACACAAGAAAGATGGCAGCAGTATTTTCAAGTCAGGGTGAGAATCAAGACACCGCCACTGTGGGCACCACCAGGACTTGAAAAATTGTGTGTTTAAGTGAGTTTGCTTGCCTCTGGATTTTGTGACAATTATGAATATAAAGTCACATGATCACTGGAGAGTTCTCTCAGATGAGAAAGCACACACTTTAGCACCTGGGGGGAGCTCTGATGTTGAAGTAAACCCCATTTACGCTGGTGTGGCATGTGCCAAGTTCATGTATCTATGCAGCAGACTGGCTCAACCCCTGGTTGCACAAGGAGCAATACTCACTTCGCTTTCAAGCTGTTTTTGTAGAGCTTGCTTGTGGGTTTCAAACTCCTTATGCTCAAGTGCAATAGCGTTTTCTGCTTTCTTTAATTCTTTCTGAAAAATCAGCAGTTCAGGAGACGGCTGAGCTATGCCTAGGAAAGTAGCAGAACATGATTGTTATCAAACTGAAGTTTTCTCACTGACCTTTACTTTTAAAAGCAGCTAGAGAAGTTTCAAATTGTTCTTCCTTTTTGGGCATGCACATAATTTTCTATCAGCTCCATCAAATGGACAACGAGCAATTCTGCCACAGGAATTTCAAAACAATTTAATGCACATAAATGCAAATTTTAGTATTCTTGAGTCCTTCTCCATATAATAGAGTTCTTTTTAATCCTTAAATTAATTTGAAAGCCTGCCTCTCCCCTCTACCAAGCACAGAGGTAGAGAAGGAACGCTCTAGCAAAACCTATCCATGACTGCCCTGAGATCCAATTCGATCTGTGCATCTGTGTCAGTGGCTCTCAGGGTCCAGGAAGAAAGCAGATGGCATCTCCAATTCAGGTCATTGGAGAAGCCTTCAAGGAAGACTGGCTTAGGCTGGTCCCTAGCCACAAAGGATGGTGTAGTTCCCTAGACTGCTAATGGGGCCAGGCTGTTGGCTACCAGCCTTTGGGCCTGGAGGGCCTGGGAGGGAGAAAAACTCCCAGAAATGGGGAGAGTGAGCCTAAGTCCTAGCCACGGCAATCAGAGACGAAAAAGAGATGAAAGGAAAACAAATTGGAAGAGATGAACTAAAACTGTCATGTTTGCAGATGTCATGATACTATACAGAGAAAACCCTAAAGATGCCATCAGAAACTAGAGGTCATTAATGAAATTGGTAAAGATGCAGGTTACAAAATCATTCCACAGAAATCTCTTGCAGTTCTATACACTAACAATGAAAGATTAGAAAGAGTAATTAAGGAAACAATCCCAATCACCATTGCAACAAAAAGAATAAAATACCTAGGAATAAATCTACCTGTACGTAGACAACTGTAAGGTGCTGATGAAAGAAAACAAAGACAACACAGATAAGAGAGATTTACCATGTTCTTGGATTGGAAGATTCAATACTGTGAAAATGACCAGCAAAGGAATGCTCAAAATTCTACAAGCTAGGCTTCAACAGTATGTGAACTGAGAACTTCCAGCTGTTAAAGCTGGATTTAGAAAAGGCAGAGGAACCAGAGATCAAATTGCCAGCATCTGTTGGATCATAGGAAAAGCTAGAAAACTCCAGAAAAACATCTACTTCTGCTTTATTGACTATGCCAAAGCCTTTGACTATGTGAATCACAACAAACTGGAAAATTCTGAAAGAGATGGGAATACCAGACCACCTTACCTGCCTCCTGAGAAATCTGCATGCAGGTCAAGAAGCAACAGTTAGAACTGGACATGGAACCACAGACTGGTTCCAAACTGGGAAAGGAATACGCCAAGGCTGTATATTATCACCCTGCTTATTTAACTTATATGCAGAGTACATCATTTGAAATGCCAGGCTGGATGAAGCATAAGCTGGAATCCAGATTGTTGGGAAAATTATCAATAACCTCAGATATGTAGCTGACACCATGCTTATGGCAGAAAGCAAAGAGGAACTAAAGAGCCTCTTGATGAAGGTGAAAGAGGAGAGTGAAAAAGCTGGCTTAAAACTAAACATTCAGAAAACTAAGACCATGACTTCTGGTCCCATCATTTCATGGCAAATAGATGGGGAAACAATGGAAACAGTGACAGACTTTACTTTCTTGGGCTCCAAAATCACTGCAGATGGTGACTGCAACCATGAAAAGACACTTGCTCCTTGGAAGAAAAGCTATGACAAACTTAGCATATTAAAAAGCAGAGACATTACTTTGCCAACAAAGGTCCATCAAGTGAAAGCTATGGTTTTTCCAGTAGTCATGTATGGATGTGAGAGTTGGGACCATAAAGAAGGCTGAGTGCCAAAGAATTGATGCTTTTGAACTATGGTATTGGAGAAGACTCTTGAGAGTCCCTTGGACTGCAAGGAGATCAAACCAGTCAATCCTATAAGAAATCAATCCTGATTATTCATTGGAAAGACTGATGCTGAAGCTGAAGCTCCAATACTTTGGCTACCTGATGCGATGAGTTGACTCATTAGAAAACACCCCGATGCTGGGACAGATTGAAGGCAGGAGGAGAAGGTGATGACAGAGGACGAGATGGTTGGATGGCATCACCAACTCGATGGACATGAGTTTGAGCGAGCTCCAGGTGATGGTGAAGGACAGAGGAGCCTGATGTACTGCAGTCCATGGGGTCACAAACAGTTAGACAGGACTGAGCGACTGAACAACCCAAGGCAATCTACAGATACAGTGCAAACCCTATCAAATTACCAATGGCATTTCACAGAATTAGAACAAACAATTTCACTATCTGTATGGAGACACAAAAGACCTTGAACAGCCAAAGCAATCTTGAGAAAGAATGAAGCTGGAGGAATCAGGTTCCCTGACTTTAGACTATACTATAAAGCTACAGTAATCAAGATGGTATGATACTGGCACAAAAACAGAAATATAGATCAATGGGATAGAACAGAAAGCCCAGAAATAAACCCACGCACCTATGGTCAATTAATCTATGACAAAGGCAAGAATATACAATGTTGAAAAGACAGTCTCTTCAAGTGGTGCTGGGAAAACTGTACAGCTACATGCAAAAGAATGAAGTTAGAACATTCTCTAACACAATACACAAAAATAAACCCCAAATGGATTAAAGGGCCTAAATGTAAGCCCATGCATGTATGCTCAGTCATGTCCAATTCTTTACGACCCCATGGACCATAACCCACCAGGCTCCTCTGTCCAAGGGATTCTCCAGGCAAGAGTGAAAGTGAAGTCAATCAGTCGTGTCTGACTCTTTGAGACCCCGTGGACTGTAGCCTACCAAGTTCCTCCGTCCATGGGATTCTCCAGGCAAGAGTACTGGAGTGGGTTGCCATTTCCTTCTCCAGGGGATCTTCCCGACCCAGGTCTCCTGCATTACAGGTGATTCTTTACCACTGAGCCACTGGGTAAGCTCAGATATTAAAAAACACTTAGAGGAAGACACAGGCAGAACACTGATATAAACTGCAGCAATATCTTTTTGGATCCACCTCATAGAGTAATGAAAATAAAAATAAACAAATGGGACCTAATAAAACTTCAAAGCTTTTGCACAACAAAGGAAACCATAAACAAAATGAAAAGACCACCCAACAGAATGGGAGAAAACATTTACAAATGAGGTAACCAACAAGGGATTAATTTCCAAAATATACAAACAGGTCATGCAGTTCAAATAACCCAATCAAAAAGCAAGCAAAAGATTTAAATAGACATTTCTCAAAAAAAATATAAATGGTCAAAAAGCACATGAAAAGATGCTCAACATGACTAATTATATTAGAGAAATGCACATCAAAACTACAATAAGATACAACCTCACACCAATTAGAATGGCCCTCATCAAAAAGTCTGTATATAATAAATGCTGGAGAGGGCATGGAGAAAGGGGAATCCTCCTTCACTGATGGTGGATATGTAAATTTGTACATCCACTATGGAGAACAGTATGAAGGATTCTCAAAAAACTAAAAATAGAACTACCATGTGATCCAGCAATCCCACTGCTAGGCACATGTCTGGAGAAAACCATAATTTGAAAAGATATATGCACCCCAATGTTCACTGCAGCACTATTTACAATAGCCAAGACATAGAAGCAACCAAATGTCCATGGACAAATGAATGGATAAAGAAGATGTGGTACATATACACAATGGAATACTGCTCAGCCACAAAAAAGAAATAATGCCATTTGCAGCAACAAGTATGCAACTAGAGAACACCATACCAAGTGAGGCCAAGTCACAGAAAAAGACAAATATCTTACGATATCACTTATACGTGGAATCTAAAAAGTGATACGAATGAACTTATTTACAAAACACAACAGACTACACAGACTTCAAAAACAAGTTTATGGTTAGCCTAGGGGAAAGGCAGGGGGAAGGATAAAATTAGGAGTTTTGGATTAACAGACACACACTACCACATATGAAATAGATAATAAGGACCGACTGTACAGCACAGGGAACTCGACTCAATAACCTGTAATGACCTACATGGGAAAAGAAGCTGAGAAAGAATGGATATGTGTATATGTATAACAGAATCCCTTTGCTCTACACCTGAAACACAATGCTGTAAATCAACCATACTCTAATCTAAAATGAAAAGTAAATTTAAAAATGTTTATTCTTACAGACACTATGAATTATGGAATAGCAAGCAAAAAAGAAGGAATTTCAATCTGAGAATTTTAATTTTATAAAACCTTCCCAACTGAAGCCTCCCCTAGAGCAGTTTCCTGGGACTTCCCCGGTGGTCTAGTAGTTAGGTCTCTGCACTTTCACTGCAGGGGGCACAGTTTTGATCCCTAGTTGGGGAACTAAGATCCCACATTCTCATGGTGTAGCCAAAAAAAAAAAGTAATTTCCTAACATGAACCTAACATGAATTACAAATCATGTAAAAAAAAAAAAAAGACTTACGGTTTAGGAGATGCATGTTTTCACTTTTCATGTCTTCTACTTGTTGTTTAAGTAGTTTATTTTGTGCCTGAAGCTCCAGTTTTCCTTCTTTCAGTAGAGAATAGTCACTCGTCTCTTTAACCTTCTCGCTTAGCATGTGGTTTTGCTTTGTTAACGCCAAACACTGCGCTCTGACAGACTCCAACTCAAGCTGGAATTGGAAAAGGAAAACCTGTATTTGAACAGCGACTGTACAGGACTGAGTAGGTAAATGCTGACAGTCTGCTCTCAGTTTTGTGGCATAATTTAATTATGGTCAGTTCGCTGGTCTGCTTCTCTGTAACAAGATGACTCTAACTACAACAACTTCTGTCTTGGAGCTGGGGCAAGTTCATACAACTCAATTTATGCAGAATCCTGTCCTACACAGCAAGTCCTTCAGATTCTCACCCAACTTTCCAGATGCAACTAAGGACCCAAAAGCCATCACAGAGTTAATAATGTGTCTTTTTTTTAATATGAAAAAGTGAGATAGATACTACTAAGGTGCTGGGAAGTGCTCTCCTTCCCTCAGTCTGATATATCTCATTTGAAGATAGGAGCCTATAAAGTTCTCAAGTAATTCATCACAGTTGCAAAGACAAATCTTATATACAGAATATATTTTAAGTATCTGAAGGTCCAGTTCTGGGCTTTGGATAGCAAGCACAGAAACGAACAGAAAAAAACTAACAGTATCATGTGAAAAATGCCTCTCATTTTGCTTTAATCTGTGAGATCCCAATATAGTGACAGGAACTTTTACCTGGTGCTGAGGGGAAGGGGAAAAAAGCTGAGCAGATACTAGTACATGCCAGCCACTTGCTATGGAAAGGCAGAGAAACCAGCTGAAGTCCCTGAACAAACCATGGGATGTAAGCAATATTCCAGAGTTTACAGATAAGGGATCTGAGGTCACAGATCTTGCCCACAGGCACACAAACAGTGAGGGAGACAGGATTCATGGATGACTCTGGGCCCCAAAGGACATGCTCTTTCTACGCTTCTTTAGGAGACAAAGATTGAAATGAAGAGCTACTGAATTAAGTTCAGCCATCACCCTCTGAATCATATAATAAACAGTCGAAACATACAAAGGATCACTTGAGATAAATTATGTGTGACTGAAGTTAAAATTTCCTGTGTTGTCTAACATCTATTTAAAAAAATAAATATGATTAACAATTACCTCGAGTTCTTTCACACGGTTTATAGAACGATCAAGTTCTTCCTTTTTACAATTAAGAGCTGCAAGTTCCTCTTGCAAATGTACAGCTTTCTCTGAAAGACAGAGCCAAGCAACTAAATATTATAAAGGTTTCCCAGTGAATACAAGTCATTTAAGCATTTACAGCCAGTATGGCAGACCTAATGACCATTATTTCATCATCTAAACTAGCAGAGGGAATTCCCTGGTGGCCTAGTCGTTAATACTCCATGCTTTCACTGCCCAGAGTGCAGGTTTGATCACTGATCAGGAAATTAAGATCTCATAAGCCCTGTGGCATGGCTAAAAAAAAAAAAAAAGATATAAAACAGCAGATACTGGGTCAAAAAAAAAAATAACAGGCAAGTAAGTCCTGTTACTCAATAGGTGATGTGAAGTCAGTTGTATGTGGTGAACTTCCTGCTACACACAAGTCACCAGAGTTACACCACCCTTGTGGAATGCGGGGCCCTCATGCCAACAGCTCTGAATTTCCTTAAAGACAAAGAGTGCTCTGGTAAGATTTTATAGTTACTATTTTGTCATTATCACTTCATCTAATGTAAGGCTATATAGATGTATCATCAAAAAGTCACAAGCTAACTACATGGCAATACCAATTCCTATAGAAGTATTAATATTAGTCTGAGCACAACAGGTGCAAAGGAGCAGCCACACACACCTGGTGACCTTCTGATAAGGAGCATGTTCCCAGCCCTGGTTTACTCCTTGGAATCCATTTGAAATATCCACCCAAAACTCTTGTCACAGGATAGTTCCTTGAAATACATTGCAATGTAAAATATCTGAAAGATCAATAAATTACCCAACTTTCTCATCTCAGGGTAATATATACAAGAGTTTAGGAGGCTATATGTGAAAATAAAATATCATGAAGCATAAATATGTGTTAGAAGTTAAAAAAAAATATAAGAAACCAGGTCATGAGGTACAGAGAAGTTAAAATAAAATTTCTCCTAAGTAAAAAATAATACCTCTCATGGTTTATAGTAGTATTAACCAATAGCAGTAAGCTGCTATCACCTTCTTGACATCACAGATTTATTCATCAAGATATACTGAAATATAGTTAAATAAAATTCTACCAATAAATCACTGATCTTTGTGAATATACAAAAAGTTAAACAAGAAACAAAAAATTAAAAGGACAAAATCTATGTTAGTTAATAGTAACAATGAAGTGGAAGGTACATATTTTTTGGATTAAAGAACAGACCCAACTTAAGCTAATAACCTGTGTCGAAATTGAAAAATACAGTTTCCTGCCCTGCCCCCAAAATCACCTTTATTTTTCCTTTCATCTTCGATCAGTCTGTTGGTTCTAGTGATATAGTCCTCCTTCAGTTCAAGTTGATACCTGAGAATCAGAAGGATGGAAAATGAGTTCCTGGTCACTTCCCTAGACAGACTGCTAACAACGATGGCGTCAGGGCACTGAAGGATACTAAACAGGACAACGCATGAACTTCAGGAGCACTCAGTGCTAAGGCCAGGGGTCCACATTCTGGCTATAAAAAGCCCACTAAAGTCTTGCTGCAGTTCTATAAACTGGGTCCCAAAACTCAAGCACAAAATGAAGGGTCACGTTATTGAGGCTATAGAGAGCACTGTTTCTCAGTTGGCATCCAGTGACACAAAAAAAGTAAATTTACTTACTTTATACTGTATACAGCAGACTCTAAATCCCAAAGGATAACAAGTCAGTCACTTTCAATCTACCTGTCCTGCCTTCCCACCCTCAAGCAGGATAAGACCTTTTGCCCTACGGAGCTGCAAAGTAGTACCAAGAGCTACTGTCAACAGCAAATATATTCAGACTGGTGATACCAGAGTCACATTTTCATGAAATTTTGCCATCTCCATCAGCTGTTAGCAGCTGACTTTCTGGTTCAAAGATTAGAAAAAGGAAAGAAGTACTCCCATGGTGAATACCCTCAGAACCTCAACACCTGCCAAAGTCATATGAGGACACCCACGGACAAAGATACCTGACAATTCCACTCCATAGCTGTATCAAGCTAACACACACTTTTATTCATTTATTCCTAAAACTTTAACAACTATGGATTCTTTATAGAGCTTATCTCTAAAATACGTAGACAACTCCATAAAATATGTGGATAAAAATCTACCACGTCAAAACTGATCCACAGAAAAGTGCTATATTTTTTATTAGAATTATTTTAAAGAATAACCTCCAAAAACCTTTGAAGGTACTATATCATGGACTATCAATGATAAATTATGGACAAAGCAGTCGAGAGAGGCCAATGATGAAGAAACATCGAGAGCCGCTGTGTTGAGTCATCACCTCACTATAAATTCACTGCATCAATAAACATTAAGTGAACACTTACTTTGCACCAGACGTCACACTGAGCACTGGAGAAAAAACTTACCACATATGCACTGAATGCCTCTGCACTAAGATACTATCCACTAGAACACAACAGAACTCAGACTAGAGGAAAGCTGTGGTACCACAGCTGTACATATTTCCCTTTCCCTCTATTGTTTTTTGCTTTATACAGTTAATTCTAGTTTGTTCCTTTTGATTCTGGCTTTACAGAATCTTGAAGGAATACAGATCAACAAATACTATACCGAATTAGCAGAATAATTTACAGATCATTAGCTATTCCATCTGAATGGCAGTATGAGTAGGGTAGAGGAAAACATAAAAAGTGATTATAATCCCCATTTTATAGCTTCTTAGCAAGTTACAAGGTGCCCTAAGAAATTCAAACAAATCACAGGCCCTCAATAAATACTCCAGAAGTGACAAGAACAAGCAGAGGATGCTATGTCCTGTACTATATCTTTTTAAAACCATCCTAACGCGAATATTCACAGGAAAAGCTCGATTTTCAATGAACATGTGCATTTTTTTTAAACATTGGATTGTGCCATAAAATACTAGTCTTATCTACTTTATTAGTGTTGCTGTGTTTCCATCAACTTAATTCAAACTTTTTCTTTTAAAGATGCCAAACAATTACTTTAGAAGTTCGTTCTTGAGCTTTTGGTCATAGGTCTCCTCAATGGTCTTTATATTCAACTCCCGTCTCCTCAGTTCATCAGTCATGCTTTTATTTTTTTCTTCTTGCAGTCTCTGGGCCCTGAAATTAGCAAAAACAGATAAGGCAAAATTGAAAAATATTAATATTGGGGAAAAGACACCATGTGTTTTTAGCCCCACAGCCTCAAACTGTTCTGTGACTGTCATGGCTAGAGAGTAAAAACAAAGGGCTAGAAGTGTCCCACTATTTTAGGAGCCTGACCTAGTGATGATGGATCTGAACTATAGACAGAACTCAATAGTTCTCTGGCTGGGGCGAGTGAGAAAACGCCAAAACCAAAGTGGTGTCTCACAGGAGATGGTTCACACTTTAAAAAAATGGTCACAAGTGGTAAGTGGCCATAATCAATTCAGGGGTAAAAGATTTCTGTTTTAAGTTACAAAGCTACACACACACTTCAGTTAGCATACTCAAGTGCTTATTTCTTTTATAATACTGTTTCTAACTGACTAGCCCATAGCTATTAAAGACATACAATTTGTTCTGGCCTTTCATAATCTACTAGTTCAATATCAGTGAACTAAATCAATACTGAAGAGAAAATACTGAAGAGAGAGCAAAAGATAGATGGATCAATCAGAACATCCCAACACCGAAGAAAGGAATGGTCTTGATAGTGAAACCTCAAGTCAAGCACAAAATCAATTCCAGAGCCGGGGAACTGGGTTCACAGGGACTCAGATCAAGCTAAAACCAGAAGTGCTAGGGAACAGAGACTATTCCAAGCAAAGGATAAAACGTCTGTGTGTTAGCGCCCTCTGCTGGTTAATCTGTAAAACAAAGGAGAAGTATTTAGCTTATATGATATGCTTCCCTGATGGCTCACATGGTAGACAATCTGCCTGTGATGCAGGAGACCTGGATTCGATCCCTGGTTGGGAAGATCCCTTGGAGAAGGAAATAGAAACTCACTACAGTATCCTTGTCTGGAGAATTCCATGGACAGAGGAGCCTGGTGGACTACAGTCCATGGGGTCACAAAGAGTCGGACACGACTGAGAACTAACATGTTCACTTTCAGTATGCTTAGGAAGGAGGAGGAGGGAAAATGGAGGTAAATAAGTGATTACATAATCATTAACTATCAGTGCCAAAATTGGTTTCCTTTTCTCTCTTATGGTCAATTTACCTCTTGAGTACTGCCCAAAAGAGTAATGTTGGCAGAGAGAAGAAATCAAACAAACCTAGCCTATATAAATGAGAAAACAACATTCATGAAAACAAAGGCAAATCTTTTAAGGAAAGAAGATTCCTGGAGTACCTGTGAGTGCTGAATAATGGCAGATACCAAATGGGAAAGAAGGCTTATTCCATAAACTATACAATGCTGAGCTTGCTATGTATCCTAGGTAAGATGTGAAGAATGGAAGACTGGTGAATGTATAGAAAAAGGCAACACACACATTACAAGAAACAGTTTCTCCCAGTACAAGTCAACTCAGAGCCACTGTGTTGCCCTTTTTTGCCAGCAGAGCAGGTCAATCTGGCAGGTCTGGCTGTCTGGAATTCAGTTACTGCATGCACATGAAACTGAGATCTGAATGGTTGACATAAATGGGAAACGTATGATCTGTTAAAGCATTATTTGCTTCTCCAAATTATTTGTCTGGTCCCACTGTAGCCTGATGATGGCATTTCCTTCCACTTTCATCCCAGTGTCTAATATTAAAAAAAAAATACTCATTTTCATTTCTCCTAAAGTGTGCCTTTGAAGCTAGGTGATATCACCTTTACAACCAAGAACTCTATTCTGTAGTATTAGAATATGTAGACATATTTAGCAGTTCTTTTTCATCTCATTCATTCTGAAAGTCCAAAAGGGACACATTTTACTTACAATTCAAAGGCTTCAATTCTTTGCTTCAGCTCGGCTTCTCTGCCTCTCAGCAAATCTATGTCTTTTAGTAGAAGCTGCCTTTGAGCATAGATTTCTTTTGTTTCATTCTGTAGAAGAAAGCATTAATTTTTACCAAGCAAGCTAAAGAAGACAAAGGAGATTTGAACTAATACATTGCTCCTAAATTCTAGAAAACAAAGGGTGGACATTTAGAAGAACAATTTTCAAGAGGTTCCAATGCAAGGTATATGTTTTGCCTTTTAATCCTCACAAAAATTGATTCCCCTCCTCCCTCAAGGACTGTTAAGTTACATTACCCTGTATTTCCAGCATCCCTTGTGTATAATTACTTTGTTATGTCATTAACATCTCCCAGACACTTAAAAAAACTTCGTTAAGTTCTACAGCAAGAAAAAAAATGAAACAAAATGTTCATTCAGCAATAAAATAAAACTTAAAAGATGATGGCCCGAATGAATGGCCACACTTCCATGTATGTGTTCCCTGAACACCTATCACGTGTTCAAGGCCACACTGGGTGCTGGGTACACAAAGATGGACAGATACAGGTTAGTCTCCACCTTAAAAAAAACAACTCAGTTTATTCAGGGAGAGACAGACAAACCAAGAGCTACACTACAGCGTGATGATTTCATAAAGTACATCAAGACTCCATGGGACGAATGATTCCTAGAGGAGTCCATCAGTGGGGGGTCAGGAGAGGTATCACGAGGACCTGGCATTCCAGCTGGATTTTGAAGGGCTGGATGGTTTTATCAGGCCAAGAAGGAGAATGGCATTCCAGGTGGGGGAATAAAGGCATGGTGCTCTTCACAAACCGCAACCTTCTCAAGAGCCTTCAGATATCAGTTGAATAAACCAGGGTTCGAGTCTGTGAACTGGTTGATCTAGTCAGTTGTCTTTTTTTTTTAATGTTATTGAAGTATAGTTGATTTACAATGCTATTTTCTGCTGTACAGTAGTAACTCAGGTATACAAATATATCTTTGTTATTTTCTTTTCCATTATGCTTTATCACAGGATACTGACTATGGTTCCCTGTCCCATGCTGTAGGACCCTGTTGTTTATCCATCCTATATATAATAGTTCCCATCTGCTAATCCCAACTCCCAATCCATCCCTCCTCCACACCCTTCCCCCATGGCAACAATAAGTCTGTTCTCTGTGTCTGTGAGTGTGTTTCACAGATATGTACATTTGTGTCATATTTAGGACTCCTCACTTAAGTGATATCATATGGTATATTTGTCTTTGTGAATTTGGACAACTCAGCAGTGGCCACAGGACTGGAAAAGGTCAGTTTTCATTCCAATCCCTAAGAAAGGCAATGCCAGAGAATGCTCAAACTACCACACAATTGTACTCATCTCACACACTAATACTGTTCAAAATTCTCCAAGCCAGGCTTCAATAGTATGTGAACCGTGAACTTCCAGATGTTCAAGCTGGATTTAGAAAAGGCAGAGGAACTGAGATCAAATTGCCAACATCCTTTTTGACCAACGAAAAAGCAAGAAAGTTCCAAAACAATTACTACTTCTGTTTTATTGATTACACCAAAGCCTTTGACTGTGTGGATCACAACAAACTGTGGAAAATTCTGAAACAGATGGGAATACCAGACCACTTGACCTGCCTCCTGAGAAATCTGTATGCAGGTCAGGAAGCAACAGTTAGAACTGAACAAGGAACAACAGACTGGTTCCAAATAAGGAAAGGAGTACATCAAGGCTGTATGTTGCCACCCTACTTATTCAACTTATATGCAGAGTACATCATGAGAAATGCTGGGCTACATGAAGCACAAGCTGCAATCAAGATTGTTGGGAGAAATGTCAATAACCTCAGATATGCAGATGACACCACCCTTATGGCAGAAAGCAAAGAGGAACTAAAGAGCTTGTCGATGAAAGTGAAAGAGGAGAGTGAAAAAGTTGTCTTAAAACTCAACATTCAGAAAACTAAGATCATGGCTTCTGGTCCCATCACTTCATGGCAAATAGATGGGGAAACTATGAAAACAATCACAGACTATTTTTGGGGGGCTCCAAAATCACTGCAGACGGTGACTGCAGCCATGAAATTGAAAGATGCTTGCTCCTTGGAAGAAAAGTTATGACTAATCTAGACAGCATATTAAGAAGCAGAGACATTACTTTGCCAACAAAGGTCCATTTAGTCAAAAGCTATGGTTTTTCCAGTAGTCATGTGTGGACATGAGAGTCAGACTATAAAGAAAGTTGAGCGCCAAAGAATTGATGCTTTTGGACTGTGGTGTTGAAGAAGACTTTTGAGAGTCCCTTGGACTGCAAGGAGATCCAACCAGTCCATCCTAAAGGAAATCAGTCCTGAATATTCATTGGAAGGACTGATGCTGAACCTGAAACTCCAATATTTTAGCCACCTGATGCGAAGAACTGACTCATTGGAAAAGACCCTGATTCTGGGCAAGACTGAAGGCAGGAAGAGAAGGGGACGACAGAGGATGAGACGGTTGGATGGCATCACTGACTTGATGGACATGAGTTTGAGTAAACTCTGGGAGCTGCTGATGGACAGGGAGCATGGACCGGCATGCTGCAGTCCATGGGGTCATAGAGTCGGACACGACTGACTGAACTGAACTGAATGGTATATTTGTCTTTCTGACTTCGTCACCTGTCTTCAAGATGACACTGTTAGTGCTCGCTTTGGCAGCACATATACTAAAAGTGGAATGATACAGAGAAGATTAGCATGGCCCCTGTGCAAGGATGACAGGCAAATTTGTGCAGTGGCCCAAATTTTTCCTAGAATACTGCTTTGCCATTATTAATGAACTGTGAGAAGAAGCTCAAGACAGTGTTCCTCACCAGTAACTCCAGGTGAGGTTAAGTTGAAAATGACTGAAGAAAAGGCTGGCTGTTTAAGAAAATAACTAAAACCATCAGTTACTGGTTTCAGTTGATAACGGAATGGTTTGTTGCTGCCACTGTCCATGTCTACAGATAATTTATTTTGTATTTTTGAATAAAGACAGTTGTACATTCTTGATAAATGAGCACAAGAGCCATGTACCAATATACTGCTTTCAACTTAAATCACTGAGGCATTTTTACTACAATGCTGTTAAAATCAGGATTTTAGTGCTTGCCATCACCAGATGAGAAGTTAAGAAGAAGTTTTTCTATGGAGAGTAAGAATAACTGTGTACAGAGTAGAGAAATACCCAATTATGTGAAAACCTTTCTGTAATAAAAATTGTTTAAAGTTAAGAAAAACAGATGATATTGTTAGTATAAACACAATCCAAGCCTCGCAAACACCTGTCCCTCCAACATTTATTTTACAGCTTGTTGTTATTCAGTCACTACATCGTGTCCGAATCTTTGTGAATCCCATGGAGTGCAGCACACCAGGATTCACTGTCCTTTACTATCTCCCAGAGCCTGCTCAAACTCATGTCCATTGAATCAGTGATGACATCAAATCATCTCATCACCTGTCTCGCCCCTTTCCTTCTGCCCTCAATCTTTCCCAGCATCAAGGTCTTTTCCAGTGAGTCAGCTCTTCACATCAGGCGGCCAAAGTATTAGAGCTTCAGCTTCAGAATCAGTCCTTCCAATGAATATTCAGGGTTGATTTCCTTTAAGAATGACTGGTTGGATCTCCTTGCAGTCCAAGGGACTCTCAAGAGTCTTCTCCAACACTACAATTCCAAAGCATCAGTTCTTCAGCACTCAGTCTTCTTTCTGGTCCAATTCTCACATCCATACATGACTACTGGAAAAACATAGCTTTGACTATAGGGACCTTTGTCAACAAAGTGATGTTTCTGCTTTTTAATACACTGTCTAGGTTTGTCATAACTTTTCTTTCAAGGAGCACGTGTCTTTTAATTTCATGGCTGCAGTCACCGTCTAGTGATTTTGGAGCTCAAGAAAATAGTTTCTGTCACTGCTTTCACTTTTTCCCCATCTATTTGCCATGAAGTGATGAGACCAGATGCCATGATCTTTGTTTTCTGAATGTTAAGTTTTAAGCCAGCTTTTTCACTCCTCTCTGTCACTTTCATCAACAGGCTCTTTAGTTCCTCTTCACTTTCTGCCATAAGGGTGGTGTCATCTGTATATCTGAGGTTATTGGCATTTCTTCCAGCAATCTTGATTCCAGTTTGTAATTCATCTAGTCCAACATTTCACATGATGTACTTTGCACAGAAGCTAAATAAGCAGGGTGACAATATATAGCCTTGTTGTACTCCTTTCCCAATTTGCAACCAGTCTGTTGCTCCACGTCCAATTCTAACTGTTGCTTCTTGATCTGCATACAGGTTTCTCAGGAGGCAGGTAAGGTGGTCTGGTATTCCCATCTAATCTTCCAGAGTTCGTTGTGACACACACAGTCAAAGGCTTTAGCATAGTCAGTGAAGCAGAAATAGATGTTTTTCTTGAATTCCCTTGCTTTTTCTATGATCCAACAGATGTTGACAATTTGGATCTCTGGTTGCTCTGACTTTTCTAAATCCAGCTTGTACATCTGAAATTTCTCAGTGCACATTCTTCTGAAGCCTAGCTTGAAGGATTTTGAGCATTACCTTGCTAGCATGTGAAAAAAGCATAATTGTATGGTAGTTTAAACGTTCTTTGGCACTGCCTTTCTTTGTGACTGGAATGAAAACTGATGTCTTCCAGCCCTGCAGCCATTGTGAGTTTTCCAGATTTGCTGGCATATTGAGTGCAGTGTTTTAACAGCATCATCTTTTGGGATTTGAAATAGCTCAACTGGAATTCCATCACTTCCACTAGCTTTGTTTGTAGTAGTGCTTCCTAAGTCCCACTTGACTTCACACTCCAGGATGTCTGGCTCTAGGTGAGTGATCACACTATCATGGGTATTCGGGTCATTAAGACCTTTTTTGTACAGTTCTGTGTATTCTTGCCACCTCTTCTGCTTCTGTTAGGTCCTTGCTGTTTCTGTCTTTATCGTGCCCATCTCTGCATGAAATGTTCCCTTGGTGTCTCCAATTTTCTTGAAGAGATCTCTAGTCTTTCCCATTCTAAGTGAGCCCAGTTCTCAGAACTGCTTATACAAAACTTGTAGAGGCGGTGCAATTACCATTCAATACCTGGGTCTTTTTGAGAAGCTCCAAGCAAGGGTGGACGCTGGGAGGAAGTCTCTTACTTTCAACACAACTTCCTGACAGAAGCCCCAGCTGTCCACAGGAAGCAGGGCCCCAGATGCAGTCTGGTCTAAGACATGACCTTAACAAAGGAACCAGCTTTTCCTAAAGCAATGGATCCAATCTCTCCCCACACCCACTCCTGCCACTGGGCAACCTCTCTACCTCCCATCCAGCCACCATTCTGATGGACAGGATCACACGGCCATGTGGCAGCCCTGGATGCCTCCACCCCGGGGACCTCACCTCTGTACCCATGGTTGCACGTTGCATTTTGCTTCCACTCTTGACCTCAAACCCCTACCTGCAACTCTGTCCTCTTGACCCATCTTCTTCTTCCACCCATCAGAATCCCCAGACCTGCTTCTCAGTGTCTTTCAGGCAGCCATGTCACCGTCCCTGTTGCTTTATATTAGCGGCCACCTGCCATCTTGAGCTCCCTTCCCCACCCTGCCCGACCCGTGTCTTCCATGAAATGGGCTGCCTTTCTGAAGCCAAGGAGATTCAGCTCTCTCAAGCTCATCTCCCTGAGCAACTCCATTCCTCCAGCCTTGCCAACACCGCACACCCTCCTGAGAGCTGCACTGGGGCCGTCACCTGGAAGCCCTGGACTTGGTCTACTGCCGGCCCAGGCTGCCCGCCCCGGCTGAGTTTGACACAGCTCAGCAACCCTGTCTGCTTTCCAGGGCTTCATTTCCTTTAGTGAAGGCAGCTACTTCACACCTCTGATCCTCCCCTCCCCGCTGTTAACCAAACCTCACGGCTGCTGCTGCTCTGGTGCAAGTTTTTTCCCACTCGCAGCGTGGACCAGCCCACTTGCAGTCCGCTCCCTCCAGCTGTCTCGGACGAAGGACGCCAGTACATCCTGTCCAAGTCCTACGCTTTCCCTTGCGCTCTTGACTCTGGGCCCTACTCAAGAGATAGCCCGAAATGCCCCCCACCCCAGCAAATGATTTTAGAATGTTACCTCCTGGTGCTTTTGAATTCTCTCGAGGGTTATCTTTTCCTGAGACATCAGGGCTTCAGATTTTGCTTGACAATTTCTCTCAAATTCGTTCCGGAACTCAGCAAACTCCTCCTCACACTTCCTTTTCTCTTCTGTTTTAATTTTCACTATTTCAGTATCTTTAAAGTATTTCAACTGCCAATTAATGACAAAAAATTGTAAATACCAATAACTAAGTAAAGAAACAGTAACAAATTCTCTCTTCACTGTTAGCTTTATCATTAATGCTATCTAAATATATTTAGTTTAATTCATGTTCATGTTTCATCTCATTCACTACACTTACAGGGTGTATTCAAAAGTCATAAAGAACTGACACCATCTGGCAAGAGAAATAGTATGCACAACAGTATATTATCACATTCATTAGTAAAGATTGTAGTGATTTCCCCATATACCGAAAGTGAAGACATTAAAAGACAAACAAAAACATCACTCTTAATGATAACAAGATAAATCTTACCTTCTGACTCATTTCTGCCCGTACCTGCTGTTCTATTTCCCTCTTATATTCATTTAACTTGACTTCTAAGGATTCTAACTTTGGCTGTTGAGGGCAAGCACCGGCAAACTCATTGTCAATAAGCTGAAGCTTCTCCGCTACCAAAAAACAACACAGAAAATGAGGTCAGAGAGACACAGGCAGGTGAGTAAATGGCCAGAGCTCTGCTCAAACACAGTGTATACTTAGGAGAAAGTGTTAAGGATGTCTGCCATTTACTTATTAATACAAATGTATCCAAAAAGTGAGAGAGCTTAATGGACAGACAGGTAAGTGATTAAGCAAGTATAACAAATTTCATGGCAGATTCGAGGTGTGTAAGTGTTCGCCATAAAGTTTTCAACTGTTCTGAAAGTTTGCGAATCCTATCCAAAATATAAAATAGCAGGGGAAAAGAAAACAAAAAGTATACTTTAAGTCAAAAACCAGTGGCATCCCTTTCTAGTGTCTATGTGCCACAGGAGAGGGCTCTTTCACTGCACTTTGCTTAGAGCTGACTCATGCTTTCAAAACACTGACCCAAAGAAGAATAAAACACCATGTGCTTCACTTCCTCCACTTCACAGAGGAAACTGATGCCCATCCAGTTGAAGGGACTTCCAGAGGGCTAAACAGCTACATAATGGCATCAATGGGGCTAAGGCCAGGTCTATGATTGTCTCACGTTCCAGCAGTCTTTCCAGGAGACCCCCAGCCCTCAAACCAACTGTGGATTTGAAACCAACCAGGAAGTACACCGCAAACCTGGCCCTCTCATACAGTCTTAATCATGTGTGACACCAATATCACCAAAAAGCAGGCAGAGGAAAAAACGGCTGGCAGAAGCAGACTAAAATATGTGTGCTCATTTGTGTCCGACTCATGGACTGGGGCATGCCAGGCTCCTCTGTCCATGAGGCTTCTCCAAACAAGAATGCTGGAGTGGGTTGCCATTCCCTTCTCCAGGGGATCTTCCCAACCCAGGGACTGAACCCAGGTCTTCTGTACTGCAGGCGGATTCTTGACCGCTTGAGTCATCAGAGAGTAAAATATTGGCAGTGATGTCTCTGATCGGCAAAATGTTAGGTATGGTTTTCCATCTACTTTTCTGTATTCTACAGAAGCCTGTGGAGTAGAAAAGGCTCTGGGTCATGGACCAGAAAACTTGGACTCTTCTATCAATTCTGACCCAGACAAGGCATTGCCTAGTTGTTCTTCCTCAAGTGATCTTAGTTCTGTCAACTGTAAAATGAAAGGATGGCCCACTGACTTGTCTAGTTCCCTGCAATGCAAGTAGTCTGAGATCTTCCCACTTTAGTGGCTATAACATAAAGTCAGATGAGACACAGGGAAGAAACTCCCAGTCAAGAGAGCTTCAGCCCAACAAACAAGGAAAGAAGTGAGCCTCTGGATCCCCATGAGAGGTGGAAAGCATAGCCCTGGTGGTCAGGAAGGAAGGAACAGCCCTGGAGAGGAGTTCCTGGTCCTGAGAAAAAATGAGCAATGATTCCAGAAAACATGCTACCAGCAGCCTGCAACCCTCTTAGTGAAGCAACAAATACATAATATAGTACATCAGGCTGTCGCCTTCACTGAAAAAAGAAAATGGAAGAAGTATAATTATGGAAGAGGATCACAATTACCAAGAGAGTCTTTGACAGGAAATGTTGAACTTGTCTGGGTTTCCATATTGCGACTTTTTTTATTCTGATGATATTCTGCCAATTCTTTCAGAAATTGTATAAGAAATCCTGAAAGACATAATGTATACAGTTTTTTTTAATCACTTTATTTTTTTTATTTTATTTTTTCCATGGGTTTTGTCATACATTAATATGAATCAGGCACAGAGTTACACATATTCCCCATCCCGATCCCCCCCCCCACCTCCCTCTCCACCCGATTCCTCTGGGTCTTCCCAGTGCACCAGGTCCGAGCACTTGACTCATGCATCCCACCTGGGCTGGTGATCTGTTTCACCATAGATAATATACAGGCTGTTCTTTCGAAACATCCCACCCTCACCTTCTCCCACAGACTTTTGAACTTTGTATACAGTTTTATTTCACAACTTTCTTTCATTCAACCATTGCTCAATCACTGTTTATGCAATCTTGGTTTTATAGCATCATCTTTTTCACATCATGTATCTTTTAAGAATAATTTCTGAGGAAAGGCCTTTCCAAGTATGACATCAAACATGAAAATTAAGAACTTATATAAGGCATGAAATAACAAAGTCAAAAGACAAATGATATACTGGAAACAAGTATTTGCCATAATATGGAGACAGGACTAATTTTCATAGTATAAAGAGCTTTTAAAAATCAGTAAGAAAACAGAAAAATAGAGCAAGATATGGACAAAGTTTATAGAAAAAAATTTTCAGTGTTAAATAAACATGAACAAAATAAAAATAAATGCAAATTAATACTACAAAAGAAAGATTATATTTTCCCAATACACATATTATCAAAGTTTTCATCTTTAGCACTTTAAGTGTTGGCAATGGAGCAGAGAAGCAGGCATGCTCTTTTACTTGGGAGGGAAATTGGTCAGTGTTTATGGATATTCAAAATCCAAGTATTCAAAAACCCTTTAAGCCAGTCATTCTACCTCTCTGAATTTACAGAACTACATTTTCTCAAAAGGGAGTAGCACTGCATACCACATGCTTCTAATGGCAAACACCAAATAATAAAATCTTCATCAATATGGGGATAATTAAATACATTCTTTAAACATAATTAGTCTTAGTACACTGATAAAAATTTATTGCTGGATAAAGGAAGCAAATTGCACAACAGTATAATATGATCCCATTTATGAACATATGTGGTTTAATTACATATAGACTTTGACCCCCATAAACTAAATGCTGGTAGGATACATAAGACACTCCCCATTCTAGTTATCAGCAGAAAGTAAAATTAGAGAATATGAACAGAGGTTTCTATTTTTCTTTTACTTTATACCTTTCTGAATAGTTTGAAACATTTTTTTTCTTTTTGGCTGTGCCACGTGGTTTGTAGGATCTTAGGTTCCTAACTAGAGATCAAACCTAGGTCCCCAGCAATGGAAGGATGGAGTCCTAACTGATGGACCACCAAAGAATTCCCTGAAACTTGTTTTTGTTTTTTTTTTAAGTCATGAGTATAAATTTTATAAGTTTTCACTTTCTTAGAACAGATGACTGGATTTCTGCATCAGCCAAGGACTTTTTTTTCTTTACTACTAAAGATATTACAATATACTAGATCTTTTTAACTGTGGGTGATTGACAATGTTCCTTTCCTCTGTACAGCAAAGTGATTCTGTTTTACATATATACACTTTTTAAAGAACATTCTTTTCCATTGTGATTTATCATAGGATACTGAATATGGTTCTCTGTGCTATACAGTAGGACCTTGTTGTTTATCCATTCCGTATGTAAAGCTTACCTCTGCTAACCCCAACCTCCGCCCCCTCGGCAATCACAAGTCTGTTCTCTAGGTCTGTAAGGCTGTTTCTGTTTCCTTGATAGGTTTAGTTGTGAAATAGTTTAGATTCCACATAAGTGATGTCACACAATGTATTGTTTTTTACTTTCCCCCACTGGACATACAAACTTTTCTTTCATATTCACTGCCTTGTAACTCTTCTCTCTCATCCACCCTCTTCTCCTGACTATTTCCTGTGAGCCTGATCTCACCTCATCCCCCGCCTGTCACGCTGGGGCCAGATCTTGGCTCTCTCAATGGAAAAAGGTCAACATTTGACAGAAACCTCTAAGATCCTGCAGCAGGTCATCTCCAGACATGAGCTCTTCCATCTCAGCATTTCTAACACTGTCAGTTCTGCAGGGCTTTCCACAGGCCCCTAGACCCCTACTTAGTTCCACTTCCCCCCTCCCTCCTCCACAACCCCCCTAAGAAGGATATGGCTAATCTCCTCCTCTATCCACTCATTTCTTTATATGAGTATGAATCCCCTACCTTATATTTTGGTAATTATAATTCATAGGTAATTCTGTAACTCATATATATAACCCACTCTTCTATTCTGTTCCTCCAACTGTTCTAGCTTTGGGGGCACTTTCATCGTGAGTTTTTTCTTAAGTACTTCCTTAGGCTCTTGCACTGTAAGGGGCTCCAGGCTCATTATCTTGGCTAGTCTCTGCTCCATTCTGGGAATCAACTACTGCTCCAAGGAGCCCTGGTTCCGATTATCATGGAATGGTTTTAGAAACTGAATCTTAGCACTGCAGACTGGGCTTGAGGTGTGCTCATTGCGACTGGGGTGTCACTGCTTCTAGCCCCTCAGCCTGCAGAGTAAGGAAATATGAATGTACACTAACCTATGTATACATGCTGCTGCTGCTAAGTCGTTTCAGTCGTGTCCGACTCTGTGCGACCCCATAGATGGCAGCCCACCAGGCTCCCCCGTCCCTGGGAGTCTCCAGGCAAGAACACTGGAGTGGGTTGCCATTTCCTTCTCCAATGCATGAAAGTGAAAAGTGCAAGTGAAGTGGCTCAGTCGTGTCTGACTCTTCGTGACCCCATGGACTGCAGCCTACCAGGCTCCTCCATCCATGGGATTTTCCAGGCAAGAGTACTGGAGTGGGTTGCCATTGCCTTCTCCATATGTATAAATACTTATTTATAAATATCTCTATGTCTCATCCATATCTATGTTAAGCTAAACATGAGTTCATACAGATGTCTCCAATGCCACCATTACCATATGAATCTCTAAGTTCCTGTTTATCTCTAAGTTCCCACCTGGCTCCCACCATCTCCTATTCCCTTACTGTATTGTTCAACTCCAGCCCACACATATAACGGTTTCAAAACTGTCAACCAACACCCCCATGAGAAGTAACTCTCACCTTGACTACATAGCCTATGTATAGTTTCTTCTGCCTTCAGTCGCAGTCTTCATCCCTCTCCAGAGCTAGACAGGTAGGCAGATTTTTCCCCACTCCCTTCAGTGAGGTTACTATGGTTACATTGTTTTGTCACAATCAGCATTTAATCCTGAGGTCACCTGACCTCCTACCCTTGCATACATGAAGGCTCACTCTTTGTAAAGCTCTACAGGATTTGATAAATGTCTAGTGCCATGTATTCTACATTACAGTAATTTAAGAACACTTTCACCACCCTAAAAAACATCCTATGCTTCCCCTCTTCAACCTGCTACCCCTTCCCTCCACATCCTTAGCAACCACCTAGCAACAAGGTGGTCAGGTGTGCTGACCACCTCTATAGCTTTGCCTTTCCCAGGATGTCACATATATGGAATCATAGACCATGGAGCCTTTTCAGAGGGGCTTCTTATATTAACAACAGAGAGTTGTGATTCATTTCTCTCTCCGCTTGATAGCACTATCAAGCTTCATGGCTTGATAGCTCACTCCTTTTAGCTGAATAGTATTTCCCTGTTGGGATGTACCACAGCCTGTTTGTCCATTCACTCACCAAAGACATCTTGTTTGTTCCCAATTTCTGGCAACTGTAAATAAAGTTGCTATAAACATTCAAATACAGTTTAAGTCACTTGGGTAAGTACCTAGGACAAGGACTGGTGGATCATCCAGTAAGACTATGTTTAGTTTTACCACCAAACTACTCCCCCCCACAAGCGGCTATACCATTTTGTATTTCCACCAGCAATGAGTGAGAGCATCTGTTACTCCGCATGCTTCCAGCATTTAGTGTCATACGTGAGCTGGATCTTAGCCATTCCAATAGGTAGGTAGTGTTATCTCATTTCTGTTTGAACTTCCATGTCTCATAATAAATAACATGGAGTACCTTTTGATACGCTTACTTGCCATCTGCTTATTTTCTTTGGAGAGCCACCTGTTCAGACCCCTTGCTCATTTTTCAACTGACTTGTGTCTTCATTGTTGAGTTTTCAGAGTTCTTTGTATATTTTTGACACAAGTCCTTTATGGGATGTCTTTTGCTAATACCCTCCCCTGTCCGTAATTTGTCTTCACTCTCATAGAAAGGCATTTTTAAATTTTAACAAACTCTGACTAGTCTATTTTTTTCTTTCATTTAATCATGCTTTTGATGTTTATATCTCATCACCAAAACCCAGGTCAAAAAGATTTTCTCCTAATGTTTTCTTCCAGAAGTTATATCGTCTTGTGTTTTATATTTAGATATAAGATTCATTTCCAGTTAATTTTTGTGTAAGGTGTAACGTCTGTGTCCAAATTCACTTTGTGCATATGCATGTCCAATTGCTCCAGCATCACTTGTTGAAAAGTCTAAGTTTCCTCCACTAAATTGCTTTTTCTGTTGTCAAAAACTAGTCGACTATGTTTGTATAGACCTATTTTTGGGTTCTCTATTCTGTCCCGCTGATCTATTCTTTTGTCAATCACAGGTAAGGATTTTAACTTTCAGAAAGAAGGGCCAGTGTCCAAATTCTCCACCCAGCTATCTTCTGGGTACCATTTATCTCTGAAAGAAAAAATTAGGTGTGGGAAGGATGTGTGAGTGGAATCTAGGGGAAAGTACCAAAACCATCCAATAGATCCACATCCTCAAAGTATAAACACAGTTAGATAAGACCAAAGATCTCTGTCAGGAAATACACAACTGTCAGGTATAAAACATCTTCCTACATGTTTTTTGATGGTCTCAATTTCTTGATGCCGAAGCTCCAGTACTTTGGCCACCTGGTGTGAAGAGCTGACTCACTGGAAAAGACCCTGATTCTAGGAAAGATTGAAGGCAAAAGGAGAAGGGAGCGACAGAGGATGAGATGGTTGGATGGCATCACTGATTCAACAGACATGAATCTGAGCCAACTTCGGGAGATAGAGGACAGGGGAGCCTGGCGTGCTGCAGTCCATGGGGTCTCAAAGCATTGGACACAACTTAGCAACTGAACAATAACAACAATTTCTTAATTGGAAGTCACCAATTTTAAAATCATTTCATTGTAACAGTAGCTGTTTTACTGTTAGCCAAGAGTTTAATCCAAATTATGCCACTAGGATACCCGACGTGTCTGCAACTCAGTTTTTCTTACTTTCAGGATTTTATTAGGAGGCTGGGTGAAGCTGGTATGAGATGTTGACCCGACGTCTTTCTGAACTAGAAAGACTCAAAGAGCGAGTTTAAAAGCGAAAAGCTATTTTTAATAATATATATACCTAGAAATAAGTGGATTATTAAAAAACCCCTTACAGCCCCTAATTCCTTCCTGAAATAGTAACACTACAGACAGCAGCTATTTACTTAGACTTGTGCTGTCCAATGTGACAGCTAGTAGCCAAAAATCATGTAGCTATTTAAACTGTAATCTCAGTTCCTCACACCAATCACATCTGAAGTGCTCAATAACCCCATATGGTTAGTGGCTACCATATCAGAAAACACAGATTCAGACATTTCCATCATCACAGAGTTACACTAGACACCACTGTCTTAGAATATACAACCTTGGATCACCTATCATCCTCAGCTTCAGTAAGGATGAGCTACTCTGCAGGTGGTTTATCTTGTGATCCAAATATTATATACAGCATGGATAAGCAACAAGATCCTACTATACAGCACAGGGAACTATGCTCAATATCCTATGATACTGGATATGTGGGAAAGAATATGAAAAAGACTTTATATGTATGTATAACTGAATCACTTTTCTGTACAGCCAAAATCAATGCAATACTGTTAAGTCACCTATACTCCAATAATACAATGAAGTGAAGTGAAGTGAAAGTCACTCAGTTGTGTCTGACTCTTTGCGACCCCATGGACTATAGAGTCCATGGAATTCTCCAGGCCAGAATACAGGAGTGGGTAGCCTTTCCCTTCTCCAGGGGATCTTCCCAATCCAGGTCTCCCACATTGCAGGCAGATTCTTTACCAGCAGAGCCACAAGGTAAGCCCAACAATACAATAAAGTAAAACAAAAATAGAATGTCGTGTGAGTCACTTATCCTCACCAGGCAGTTAAGTGACAGACGAATGACTGGCAGAAAGTAGGTACTCAAGTGTTTGCCGAATGGTAATTAATGAATGTTCCAATGAGGATGGTAGTAACGTTGGCAACAGACAAAATCCAGGAGCATACCAACATGAAAGGGCCATTACATCATGTTACAGATTTTTTGAAAAGCTCTAAATAACAGCTAAGCAACACAGGCAGGTTGCTGGCTTACGTTCATACTACCAAGCCCATCAAGTCGAGGCCGTGGCCTGGCACTCACAGCAGCTGTAGAGAGAAAGAGCCTCAGCTTCCCTCCTTCCGTGTAGGCAAAATCCACCTCCTTCACCTCTCCGCTCCCTGTCAGCCTCCTCGGCTTTTACACAGGACAGGGCACCACACTTCACTCCTGGCGCCCCTGCTCACCCAGAGTGTGGGGGTGTCTCCCCACACCAAACCATACTCTTCTGAGGCCAGCTGCGTGTCCTACAATTTAGCTCAATTCTGGCACTTGTCTACCTGGAGCTAGGAACCGATCCCACAGGTGAAGGGCCTCACTCCCACAACACCGATCCCCCACCTCTCTCAGATATAGTAACACATCCTTCAGATGCCGGCCCCAAGCCCAGGTTGTCACCTTTGCTTCTGAGCAATGGCTATTGACAGGAGAGGCCATCCTCCTCCTTGGGCTTGTTGAATGTGTCCGACAGCTCACAGAACTCAGTGACGCAGTTAGACCTGGCAGTTTTTTAAAGGATATGATAAACGATACAGATGAACAGCTGAATAGGAGAACTGCACAGGAGCGGAGCAGGAGCCTGGAGTTCCACGTCCTCTCCAGGCATGCCGCTCCCCCAGCACCTCCACCTGCTCACTGACCTGGAAGCTCTCTGAACTCCGTACTTTTGGGATTTATGAATCATCACACATGCGTGACTGATTATTAACACCATTTTTAGTCTTTCTCCCTTCAACAGAATGGACGGCAGGGCTGAAAACCCCAAGCTTCTAATCATGGCTTGGTCCTTCTGATGACCAGCCGCTATCCAGGAGCATGCCCAGTGCTGGCTCATTCAAGCAAGAGACACCCAGAAACTACAAGGGTTTCTGGGGTCCTGTGTCAAGAACTGAGGTCAAAGACCAACACCAGAACAAGAGCTGCTCCGTGTGCTCTTAGACATTACATGGGTTTGCGGAGCTGTGTGCTGGGACTTGGGGGCAGAGATCAATATATATTTTTTCTAGTATCTCAGAGTAGTTGGGCTTCCCAGGTGGCGCTAGTGGTAAAGAACCCACCTGCCAATGCAGGAGACTTAAGAGACGAGGGTTCAATCCCTGGGTCAGGAAGATTCCCTAGAGAAGGAAATGGCAATCCACTCCAGTACTCTTGCCCAGAAAATTCCATGGACAAAGGAGCCTGGAAGGCTACAGTCCATATGGTCACAAAGAGTGAGACATGACTGAAGCAACGGCATCAGATCTATATAAACACTTGATTACAAAAATAACATACAACATACTGTTCATTCTTCAAGCAAATACGAACACAATACTCGATATACTATACTTGGGGGATATCTAGGATACAAAGACAGATGCCTAAACTGTTCTCTTTGTTTTGGAAATGTTCCATACAGTGGGTATCTTAAAAAAAAAAAAAAAACTAGCTTTCAACCTGTTTGTAGGGCTTCTGATGTTATGTCTAGCTTTCTTATTTGAGTAAGAGCTATCTTAAAAGGTTGAAAATTGGGAAAAGGATCCACATTTGTCAAGACAGATGAATGGTTCTATTTTAAAATGAACTGCCACAAGAAAAATCTGATGATTCAATTTAAATTCCCTCTTTAAATGATTCAATTTAAATTCCCTATTCTTTCACCTAAAAATTATTAGCTTCATATTTTTATACAAAAAAACACATAAGAAAAATGTTCCAATTCTCTACAAAGATGAAGTCTCCTACCTTTTTGGTTTTCTTTATCAAATCCTGAAATCTGTTAAAAGAAAACAGTTTACTTTCATTCAACTATTCAGTTATTATTAACAAACCAAAGCAGATTATTAAAAACTAAACAATCCTACCAGTGACTTGTAGAGATTGGATTCAGGACTGATTTTAAAAAGATGCAATAGATTCTGCATAGTAAATGCCTTAAAAAAGAAAAAGTACACATATTTTAACATCAATGATTAAGTGATGATTTAAGATGTTTCCAAATATAAGACTAAAAATCATGGTTCAGACTAAATAAGCTTATAAATACATGCTAATAACGTAAAATGTAAATTTTCTCATACTATTAAATAAATTATACTAAACTTTGAAGCCAAAAGGATAAAATTTCTCTTGATCATGTAATTAACCTCCAAATAATTCACATCAAAGATGATATACCTGGGGCTTCCCGGGTGACTCAGTGGTGAAGAATCTGCTTGCCAATATGGGAGACATGAGTTTGATCCCTGGTCTGGGAAGATCCCACATGCCACGGAGCAGGTAAGCCTGTGCACCACAACTATTTTATTTACATTGTGGCTGTTTATTTAAATTACAATAAACTTTGAGGTCCCCAGTTGATGGGGACCTCAAGGAACCTCTCATGTTGCCTCAGGGGAGTCAGGCCTCCTTTCGAGTTGCAAGGGGGAACGCTGGATTGCTCTTGAGTCGCTGCAGGGGAATTGAGAGTCATCTCACGTAGAGGGGGGAACCTCGTGGTTTTTCTTGAGTTGCGGTGGAAAGCTCGGGGTTCCTCTTGAGTTGCGACGGGAACCTGAGGGAACCTCTTGTGTTGCCTCAGGGGAGTCAGGCCTCCTTTCGAGTTGCGAGGGGGTACTTGGAATTGCTCTTGAGTTGCTGCCGGGGAATCCGGCCTCATCTCGAGTTGCAGTGGGAAACTCTACAGCTCACGTGCTACAACTACTGAAGCCCCTGGGCCAGAGAGCCCGTACTCCCCAAGGAGAGAAGCCCCGGCAACGAGAAGCCTCAGGCTAGAACAAAAACTAGAGACAAGCACATGCAGCAACGAAAACCCAGCACAGTCTAAAATAAATTCAAAAAATTATTTAAGTATCTTTAAAAAATGACATGCCTGACAGAAATAACAGAAATGGTTAATGGCTTACAGCTGACACTCAAATATCTGAGTTCACCCATGAACATGTGAGTGTATTCCAGGGTTTCTCAATGGCAATGAAGTTTTAAAATTACTATTGCTTCAAAATGGAAATAAACTAAGTTTTTACTCTCTTTGAAACTATGAATGTTTAAAGCTACTTTAGATATACCTGTGGTCAAACATTTTGAGTAATTTTTTTAAATTTATTCTGGTTGCACTGGGTCTTCGTTGCTGTGCATGGGCTTTCTCTAGTTGTGGCCAGTGGGGGCTACTTTTCACTGCAGTGTGCAGGCTTCTCATCGCAGTGGCTTCTCTTATTACAGAGCATAAGCTCTAGGGCTTGGGAGCTGATTTGCTCTGCAGCACATGGGATCTTCCCAGACCAGGGAATCGAACCCGTGTCCCCTGCATTGGCAGGTGGATTCTTAGCCACTCCACCACCAGGGAAGTCCCTTGAGTAAATATTTTTAACATGGATTTCTACTATCATGTGTATTGTTTATTATGTCTACCCTGAGGACATTGATATAATCTTCAGTTAGTTTTCCTTTAAAGAAAATAGTTTATAGTACAGAAACCTTTAAGTGTGTAAACTACATCAGTGCTATAACTATGTGATTGACTATTATTCATTTGAGCGGCAAAATTGTGAAATGTGAGAAACACAGATGGAAGGACCAAAAAGGAATTTCTAAGGCTGGTAAAATTTGGTTGTTTAAATATACTGTATCTATCTATTATTTATTTACTTAAGTATTTATGTTATGTATTTGGCTGGGCTGGGTCTTAGTTATGGTATGTGAGATCTAGTTCCCTGACCAAGGATTGAACCCAGAGCCCCTGCATTGGGAGTGTGGAGTCTTAGACACAGAGCCACCAGGGACGTCCCTATGCAGGATATTTAAATTTTAAGTTTTTCCAATAACAACTCTGTTGTTCTCTTACAACTTCTGAGTATCCCACTTCTGGGCAATTATGGCCAAGATAAACAGCAAAAACACAGGGACAACCCCAAGACTGAACCCTGATGTAAACTACAGACTTCAGGGGATAATGAAGTGCAATGTAGGTTCACTGAATGTAAAATGTACATAGTAGGAAATGCTGGGGTTGGGGGGGAGGCTATGCTTGTGTGGGGTCAGGGGGCAGATGGGCCATCTCCCTTCATGTTCATTTTTGCTGTGAAACTTCACTGCTATAAAAAAAATTAAGTCTTTAAAAAAAACCCAGAAAGTTGGCTATATCTACCATTAAAATAACAAAGTGTAACTACCATGTTCAATGGTTGGTGGAGAGACAGTTAAAATAATTAGGAAAAAGCTGTTTCACTATTTAAGAACTCCACAGGTTTTTTAAAAGGTACTTATTCTTCTCTTACTTAATCACAAACAGGACAAGTAACTGAAGAGACTGTAGCAGAGTCAAGAAAGTACATTGTAGATGTAGATTAATGCCCTGGTTGCCACTTACAAATCATGTCAGTTTGAGTAAATCATCTCACCCCTCCAGAGGCTGGATTCTCACCTCTAATCCATCACCTATCTGCAGAGTGACCAGCAGCGCTAGTCTCACAACAGATGTTCAACATAAACGGCAGTTTAGGGTCTCAGACTACATAGAGTTTCAGGTCAATTCTAGTTCCAAAACATCACAATTTTATAAAGACAAACCAAGCCACCAAGGAACTGATAACGATGTTAGATTTCATACTCCTTTGTCCCATTATTAACAAATACATGATGTAATTTCAGAGACAAAAAAGAAACAGACCCAGCTCTCTAGGGAGCACTTAGCTATTACCTGAGGAAGAAGCTACTGACACAAAGTTCAGAAAAGCAAAGATGTTACCTTTTCTTTTGCCAAACCACTTTCCGGAAAGAAGACAGAAAGCGAATACTCATAGCCACATCTCTGTAAGTGATCGGCCACTAGAGAGTTGGAAGCTCCTATTAAGAGGGAGCTCTCTTCCACCGAGATGGATGGGGACTGTACTTGGCCATTTAGAACAGGGTGCATCAGTTCGTGAATCAGCTGGTTTCTGAGTTGTGTCTAGAACAAATACAAAAATGAAACAAAAGAGAAAACAATTTCAGCAGGACTTTTTTCCACTGGAGGTACACAGATTTGTCACATGAATTAGAATCCTTACTTTTACTTCCAGAATGGTTCAAGATTCATGGCCAAAAGTTAGGAACCTTCTCCTTTGCACTCTGTCTTACCCTGTGAGACAAACAGCCCAGTGGGTTCTGGAAAGAGCAGCTTGACTGGGGGTGAACCACAACCTGGTGAGACTCACTTCACTTTCCAGTTCAGGAACTTTTCATTGGGGTTTCAAATATAGGAGAAAACTTAGCTACTCCCTCACTTCTCTGCAGGTTATTGGAGGAGATGAAAATATCTGGTTAAATATGTTAACGTATATTAATCAAAGTAAAATAAGGTTCCCCAAAGGGAAATAATATATGCAAGAGAGAAATCAGTAAACCCAAAAACACTTATTAAGATTCACTTTCATGTGGACTGTTTATAATTCTAAACACTGTAAAATATCATAATTTTCCTCTATCTTACAAAGGAGAAAATTAAGGTTCAAGGTGGCTAATTTTCTCAAGGTTATGACATGAGCATCATTATTCCTTTGGGTTTTAAGAAAATCCCCTAAGTTATTTGAACTAATGGATATTTATTTTAAGTATTTTGCACATAATCTGGAAACATACAATTGGGCCGAGTTTAAGAGTACACTGCCTAGATTCATGGCACTTCAGCAGTAAATAACATCTAAGAAATTGTTATTAATAGAACACAAACAAGAAACAAATGGAGATCTTGTTACATCTCTTCTATCCTTTAGCTAAAGAGCAGAAAGTATATACTTAGTAGTGTAGAACAGAATTTATTATATGTATATTTAAAATCCTATAGTAAACAACACTTCTACACTAAACGAATATACATGCTTTGCCTCATCTGATGCAGTTAAGTACCTGAAAGAAAACTATAGCCTTCCCCACCAGTAAAATGTAATGATTTAATTTAATTTGAAACATAGGGAAGAAGAAATATATTCAGATCCAGCTTAATTAAAAGCATTTAAAGTGTCTTGCAAACTAGTACTGAAATGGGCAAGAATTAAATTAGGGATATAAGTTGGGTTAAAGGAAAAGAAGAGTAGCAAACAGTGGAATGACATTACAGACGAATTTCCATCTAGACAAACACAAAAAGCACACCATCTACCACTTGCTAGAAGGAATCCAAAAAGTGGCTGGGGGCTTTCCAGAAGCCAGTGCAAAGCGGGAAATCTATTTTCAGAATTCAAGCCTGCAATGTCCCTAAGACAGAAATAAGGATGGAGCCCTCACCAGAAAATCTGCCTATTAAAAATTTCTCCCCCAAAAGCACTGGGGAGTTTGGGATTTTGAGCATGAGCCACCTATTCTCCTTACTTGGCCCTGCAATAAACCTTTCTCTGCTCGAAAAACAAACAAACAAAAACCCCCACAAATGTTGTGGGGGGTGGAGGGGAAGTGGAAGAGATGAAAATTATGGACCCTCAGCACACCTCTCAGAAATTGACAGAGTATAAAACAAACATTACACTATCCAGTAGGGATCTCACTCATATTCAATGGACAAATCAAAAACTTAACAGACAAGCAAAAGCGAAGAGAATTCAATGCCACCAAATCAGCTTTACAACAAATGTTAAAGGAACTTCTACAGACAGGATACACAGGAGAAGAAAAAGGCCCACAAAACAAATCCCAAAACAATCAAGAAAATGGTGACAGGATCATACATATGGACAATTACCTTAAATGGAGATGGATTAAATGCTCCAACCGAAAGACACGGACTGGCTGAACAGATACAAAAACAAGACCCATGTACATGCTGCCTGCAAGAGACCCACGTCAGACATAAAGACACATACAGACTGAATATGAGGGGATGCAAAAAGATATGCCATGCAAATAGAAATCAGAAGAAAGCTGGAGTAGCAGTACTCATATCAGACAAATAAGACTTTAAAATAAAGACCATTATAAGAGACAAGAGGGACACTGCATAATGATCAAGGGATCAATCCAAAAACATACAATTATAAATATACAGGCACACAATATAGGAGCATCTCAATGTATAAGGCAAATGCTAACAGCCATAAATGGGGAAATTGACAGTAACAATAATAGTGGTGGACTTTAACACCCCACTTACACCAATGGACAGATCATCCAAGACAGAAAATAAGGAAACACAAGCTAGAAATGATACATTAGACCAGATAGACTTAATTGATATTTATAGGACATTCCATCTGAAAGCAGCAGAATACACTTTCTTCTTAAGTGCAAATGGAACATTCTCCAGGAAAAATCACATCTTGGGTCACAAATCAAGCCTCGGCAAGTTTAACAAAATTTAAACTGTATCAAGCACCTTTTCCAACCACAATGCTATGAGATTAGATATCAGTTACAGGAAAAAACTATTTCAGAAAAACACCTGGAAGCTAAACAATACACTAAATAACCAAGAGATCACTGAAGAAATCAAAGAGGAAATTAAAAAATACATAGAAGCAAATGAAAATGAAAACACAATGACCCAAAACTTGCAGACCACACAACAAAAAGCAGTTAAAGGAGGAAAGTTTAGAGTAATTCAATATCACCTCAAGAAACAAGAAAAATCTCAACAATTTAACGTTACACCTAAAGCAACTAGAGAAAGAACAACAACAAAATCCTGTAGTAGAAGAAATCATAAATATCAGAGCAGAAATACATGGAATAGCAACAAAGAAGACAATAGCAAAGATCAATTAAGCTAAAAGTTTGTTACTTGAGAAGATGAACAAAATTGATAATCCTTTAGCCAGATTCATCAAGAAAAAAAGTGAGAGGATTCAAATCAATAAATTAGAAATGAAAAAAAAAAAAAAGAAATTACAGCTGACTCCACAGAAATACAAAGGATAAGAGACTACTACAAGAAACTATACACCAATAAACAGGGCAACCTGGAAGAAATGAACAAATTCTTAGAAAGGTACAGCCTTCTAAGACTGAACCAGGAAGAAATAAATAGATCAATGACAAGTAATAAAATTGAAACTGTAATTTAAAATCTTCCAACAAACAAAAGGCCAGGACCAGATGGCTTCACAGACCAATTCTAACAAACATTTAGAGAACAGTTAATATCTATCCTTCTCAAATTCTTCCACAAAACTGCAAAGGGAGGAACAGTCCCAAACTTGTTCTACAAGGCCACTATGACCCTGATACCACAACCAGACAAAGATATCACAAGAAAATTACAGACCACTATAACCGATGAACACAGATTGAACAATCCTCAATAAAACACTAGCAAACAGAATCCAGCAACATGTTAAAAGGACCATACACTATGATCAAGTGGGATTTATCCCAGGGATGCAAGGATTCTTCAATATACATAAATCACTGTGATATACCATATCAACAAGTTGAAGAATAAAAAGCATATGATCATCTCAATAGATGCTGAAAAAATTTGACAAATTTCAATATCCATTTATGATAAAAAAAAAAGAAACTCTCCAGAAAGTGGGCATACAGGGAACCTACCCCAACAAAAGCCCGTAATAAAGGCCGTATACAACAAACCCACAACTAATAACATTTTCAATGGTGAAAACCCGAAAGCATTTCCTCTAACATAAGGAACAAGACAAGGATGTGCACTCTCACCAATATTATGCAACATAGTTTTGGAAGTCCTAGCCATGGCAATCAGAGAAGAAAAAGAAATAAAAGGAATACAAGTTTTAAAAGAAGTTAAACTCTCACTGTTTTCAGATGTACTCTACGTAGAAAAATCCTAAAGATGCCACTAGAAAAACTACTAGCACTAATCCATGAATTTGGCTTGCATTCCTACACACTAACAATGAAAGATCAGAAAGAGAAATTAAGGAAACAATCCCATTTACCAATGCAACAAAAAGAATAAAACACCTAGGAATAAATCTATCTAAGGAGGCAAAAGGCGTGTACTCAGAAAAGACTGATGAAAGAAATTAAAGAGGATATAAACAGAAATGGATGTGTTAGATTGGAAGAATATTGTGAAAATGACTCTACTACACAAAGCAATCTACAGATTCAGTACTGCTGCTGCTACTGCTGCTAAGTCACTTGAGCCGTGTCCGACTCTGTGCGACCCCATAGACGGCAGCCCACTAGGCTCTGCCATCCCTGGGATTCTCCAGGCAAGAACACTGGAGTGGGTTGCCATTTCCTTCTCCAATGAAGGAAAATGAAAAGTGAAAGTGAAGTCGCTCAGTCATATCCAACTCTTCACGACCCCATGGACTGCAGCCTACCAGGCTCCTCCGTCCATGGGATTTTCCAGGCAAGAGTACCATTGCCTGTCAAATTACCAATGGTGCCATTGCCTATCAAATTACCAATGGCATTTCTCACAGAATTAGAACAAAAATTTTCATAGTTTGTATGGAAATACAAAACACTCCAAATAGCCAAAGCAATCCTGAGAAAGAAAAACAGTTGAAGGAATTAAGCTCCCTGACTTCAGACTATATTACAAAGCTACAGTAATCGAGACAGTATGATACTGGCAGAAAAACAGAAATACAGATCAGATCA
Source organism: Muntiacus reevesi (assembly GCF_963930625.1). NCBI lineage: Eukaryota > Metazoa > Chordata > Mammalia > Artiodactyla > Cervidae > Muntiacus > Muntiacus reevesi. Next base: position 11,615,474 of record NC_089271.1, on the reverse strand, counting down.
ATGACACAGGATAAAAACCCATAGATAAGCCCACATACCTACCATCACATAATCTGTGAAAAAGGAGACAGGAACATACAGTGAAAACAATCTCTTCAGTAAGTGATGCTGGGAAAACTCAACAGCAACATGTAAAAGAACGAAATTATAACATTCTCTAACATGATACAGAAAAATAAACTCAAAATGGATCATAGACATAGATGTAACACTGGACATTATAAACTCTTACAGGAAAACATAGGAAGAACACTCTGATATAAATCACAGCAAGATCTTTTTTGACCTACCTCCTATAGTAGTAATAAAAATTTTTTTTTAATAAATAAATGAGACCTAAATAAAAGCTTTTGCAGAGCAAAGGAAAACATAAACAAAACGAAAAGACAACTCTCAGAATGGGAGAAAATATTTGCAAATGAAGCAACTGACAAAGGATTTATCTCCAACATACACAAACATCTCATGCAGCTCAATATCAAAACAAACAACCTAGTCAAAAAATGGGCAAAGATCTAGACATTTCTTCAAAGAAGACATAAACATAGTCAAGAGGTACATGAAAAGATGCTCAACATCACTAATTATTAGAGAAATTCAAATCAAAACTATAGTGAGTAATCAGCTCACACTGGTCAGAATGACCATCATCAAAAAATCTACAAACAATAAACGCTGGAGGGGGTGTGGAGAAAAGGGAACCCTCTTGCACTGACGGTAGAAGTGTAAATTGATACAGCCACTAAGGAGAACAGTATGGAGTGCCTTTAAAAAGCTAAAAATAGAACTACCCTATGATCCAGCAATGCCACTACTGTGTATATATCCTGAGAAAACCATAATTCAAATAGACACATGTACCCCAATGTTCACCGGAGCACTATTTACAACAGCCAGTACATAGAAGTAACCTAAATGTCCATCGATGGATGAATGGATAAAGATGTGGTACATATATACAATGGAATATTATTCAGCCATAAAAGGAAATGAAATTGAGTCATTTGCAGAGATGTGGATGGAACCAGAGTCTGCCATACAGAGTAAAGTAAGTCAGCAAGAAAGAAACAAATATCATATATTAACTCATGTACGTGGAATCTAAAAAAAAAATGGTACACGTGAACCTATTTGCAGGGGAGGAATAGAGACATAGACATAGAGAAGGGACATGCAGACACAGGGGAGGGGGAGAACGCATGGGAAGATTAGGAATGACATATATACACTACCATGTGCAAATAGACAGCTAGTGGGAAGCTGTTATAAACACAGGGAGCTCAGCTCGGTGCTCTGTGATGACCTAGAGGGGTGGGATGGTGGGTTCAAGAGGAAGGGAGGAATATATAGTGTCGGGAGCCATTATGGGAGGTCCCGCCCATGACGAGGTCATGAAGAAAATACCGGGCAGGCAAGGCCGTCCGGGACCCCATCCATGACGAGGTCATGAGGAAAATACCTGACGGGCAAGGCCATCTAGGATAAGGGACCCTCCAGGTTGGCCTCGGCCTCTACCCTACCCTATATCCTCCCACCTTTTCTGCTGTTGTTCTTATTTGCCCTGCTGCAGATTCTTGTGTTGCCTGCTGAGAGCTCTCCTGCTCCTCTTTCACTGAATAAAGACCAACTTAAAAGCTAATTAATAAATCTCCTGGATGCTGGTACCCTATGAAGGGGCCAGGGATGAAGGAAATGCTTCAATTCAAACCCTTTTGCTGGCATTCTGGCTTGTTTGATAAATGTGTGCTCTCATTGCACAAAATGCTCATGATTGTTCTAAACATCCTAAGTACAGTACGCTAACAAAAGAAACTATTAAGCATAGGCCCCTTCGCGGGGTGAGAAAAGCTCCACAAATATTATAGCCATAAATGTGCCTAATAGAAAATAGTTTAGATAGAGATTAGCTGGCGACTTTTTGCAGGTAATTAACTTTTGAACTAAGAGCCTATTTTGTGCCATATCTGCTGTTTTTGCAATCCTTTGCATTTCTGTTCTGTGAAAATGTAATCCTATCTAGTTCCCTTGGAGATGACACCTAATAGAAAGAAAATAGATTAACCACAAAAAAGACAGGGTTGGCTACTGAAGTTGCTTAAACTTGCACCAGGTGCAAACCTATAAATTGTCAACAGGCCTGAAAGCCAAAAGATATTATACATAGAGATTAACCATTAAAAAGGCCCTAATAGGCACAGAGCCCTTTGGGGGATGAGGAAGCCCTATTAGAAAATACAAAAAATATTGTTTTAAAAGTGGTTATTAGATCAACGTTTGATTGATGTTAATGTGTTGAGGTTGTGCAGTGGAAACTATTGTTAATATAGTTGGAGATCTAGTAAAATAAGAGTTTAGCCCTAGTGTAAAAACAATAAGGTAATTGTTAATTTTAACCAGGAGTGCTAAACAGGGGCTGCCTCACCAGAGCCACAAGGTCTTTGTGTGTTAAACTTTTTAGATAAATTTAGCTGAGAATTTCTGCAAAAAGACTGACTTTTATGTTAACAGGATTGTATTTTTATTATGTTACAACTTGCTGTACCATGAGACTGCCACTTTTCTGTTTTCTGCTAACCTCAAGGCCAGAAGATAATGTACAACAAATCTATGAGAAAAGACTCTCATAAACAAAAAATATACAGAGCACACCTGGTTTCATGAAGGACAAGCTGATATAATGTTAAACTAAGTCTGTATGCTTATCTGCCCCTTAGAAATGTACTGACTTAGGGTATAAAGGCTATGGTGAAAAATAAAGCAACTGCCAGACTCTGCTGCATATTCCTGGTCTGGTCTCTTTCTTTCTCTCTCTCTCTCTCTCTCCCTAGCAGACTTGGCCCTAACAAGGCCGGTCCTACGTGTCTCTCTCTCGCCGACGCCGTTCATCCTGAGGGTTCCCCTGGATCCTGCTGGGGCTGGACCCCGGCAATATAGGTGATTCACTTCATTGTACAGCAGAAATTAACACAACATTGTAAGGCAATTATACACCAATTTAAAAAAAGAAACTGACAGACTAGATTCACAATAAGGAAAAAGATTTCATAAACTTCATTTAACAGATACTGATATAACTTTGGACTTAACCATTAAAACAAATTCTTTTCAAACACTCAAACAGAATGTGAATTAGACCACTAAACACTTCAGGGAATTTCAAAAATTAGAAGTCACCCAAACCAGTCCTTAAACTGAGAAAATAAATTAGCTCAGACTGAGAAAGTAAAAATTCTTCCTGTCATTGATGAAGCTAGAGTAACAGAAACCGAATGGTCAGCTGCAAAGAACAAAGAGTATTTCTGAGGGTAGGCTGCAGCTATAAAGAGAACAAAATCCTGATACCAAAGCCATAAAAAGGATAATGATAAGTCACTATCAATGGTGACCACACACATAAAGTATAATCCTACTAAACTAAATCCAAAGCACAGTAAAAGAACATACACCATGCCTAGATGCAAAAAACGTTCTGCATAAGAAAGTGGACTAATGCATGACACACTACAATTAATTCCAAGTAGGTTAAAGACTTAACTGCAAAAAAACGAAATCTTTTAAAAAACTTAAAAATTGAATATTCCAAAAAATTGAATATTCATTCTTAGTGGAAATGACTTACTGTGGATAATCAGTAGAAAATAGTGAACAAGAGATTTGACCATAGAAAAATGCAACTTTAGCCTTTTTAGAGCCAAAATAAAATTGAACACCAACAGTATTGTCACAAAATGGAAAGACGACTAATTTGCCATTAAAAGAGCATACATCAATAAGAAATACATGACTACATCAATAAGAAATACATCAGTAAGAAAACACTAGCACTCTAGGGGAAAAAAACAGGCAAGGGGAACATGTCACAAACAGACAAAACAGTATGCCAATTGGTTGTGTTAGAGATGATGTCTCTCCTGTATGTTTTTCTATATTTCTGATGAGTTTGAAGTATTTTTAAGGTACAAAAACCATGGAGCAGCCAGAAGAAAGAGTTTTCCCTCTATTTCCTACTTTAAGTGTAAAATACTTTTATGAAATATATATAGAAAACACATTTGAGCCAATCCTACTTCCTGCTGTTAATTCATACACAAAGTGTCCTAAGAAATATTTGCTGCTCAAGTATTTATACCTTTCAATATATTTCAAAGAAGAAATTTCTCCTTCCCCAAACTTTTCTCCAGTAAGTAGTCCCTTAATGTTTCCTATATGGTGTCAATATCCTCCATTCAAATATGAGTATTACAAAACCACTTAATAACTCAGGAACATCTAAGATTTCTTAAAGAAAAAAGTTACTAAAATGTGTTTAACGATTAAAGAGTTACACGTAGGGAACAGAGCAATATAACTCACCAACACAATCTGTGTATCACGCCAGTTTTAAAACCCAAGACATGGATGTATTTACATGTACTACCTTTCACGGGTTACACTTGCAAAATCTACCTTAAAAGATATGCCTAAAACTGATACCTTGAGTGTGTCCAGTACACCCCGATCCTTAAACGTCTGGTACAGCTTTTTGCGTAGATCATCTTGACTCAACACATCAGATTTGGGGAACATGATGGACCAGAAGAGAATTGGTTATGGTTTACCTGGAGGGCAGAGCAGAGGGGATGTTAAATTCTGCACACAGACCAATGGTCTCCAAGGAAGCCCTCACGAGCTCAGGGGAGAAAGGCTAACGGAACCAAAGGCTTCACTTCCGCCCGCCTCAAGGAGGCGGCAGGTGTATCTACCTGAGCCATCAGGTGTCGGCTTCCTCCCGAACCCGCCCCACCGTGCCCCAAGTTTGAGTCCGAACCTGGGATGCAAGCCCTGGCCTAGGGGAACCCCTGCCTTCAGAGTCCCGCCTCAACCCCAGAGTACCAGGAGGAACAAGGTGAATCTTCCGCTTCGCACTGAGAACTAAGAACTCGGACAGAGACGCGCACTTCTTGGAAGTTCCGATAGGTGGGCGTGGCTATGGCCCACGCGCGACTCTCACGGGCGGAGACCGGAAGACTGAAGTCTAGAGAAAGTGCAGCATCGGCCGGAATTCGCGCCGCCCAGAGCCGATCGCATCCCTCCCCGCCGTCCGGCAAACAGAGCAGCCTTCGTTTAGGGCATTACGGCGCAAGCGCCAACTCGCATAGGGCTGCGGCAGGAAGCTCCGCCCACTACGCGAGGGCGGTAGGTACCGCGGAGTCTCGCGAGGGCTGCTTGCGGAGTCTCGCGAGGGCTGCTTCCGGAGTCCCTACGGAAGTTGAGGAGCGCGGTTCCGTTCCGCGGCAACTGACGGAGCGTTTCGATTGCCGGCGTCTCGCCGCAGGTAAGGGGATGGAGCGAGTGGACGGTTGGCGCTTGGGGACTCTGGGGGATATGTCCTGTCCCGCGGGAGCCGGGTGTTGGCCCTTTCTCTCCCCTCTGTCCCTGGCCGGCTGAGCTCATCAACAGCCCGACCGGCCATTCCACGCCAAGATTCAATCTGCAAACGTCCGCCTGCTTAGGCGCTTTGCTTCTTGTAATAACTTTCACTGGGTTGAGTTATTCAGCCCACCCTGGGTTTCTTAACTGCGGCACTATTGCCGTTTGGAGTCGGAAAATGCTCCATTGTGGTGCTGTCCTGCGCACTGTAAGATGCTGAGCAGCATCCTTGGTTTCCACCCAATCGATGCCAGTAGCACCTCCCTCCCAGTTCTGACAAACCTCCTGACGTTGCCACCTGTCCCTGGGAGGCAAAGTCGCCCCTGGTTAAAAACCAGTGAGTTACACTTGGTGCGTGCTGTGAAGAAGATAGGTGAGCTGGGTCCCCAAGGTGCTTAAATCTAATTAGAAAAGTCTCTCGAGAAGCAATGCTGAAAACGTAGCCAGAGAATTGGCTAAGAACTAAGATGCATTGTGAAAAGTGTTACTTGCTTAATTGTGTCTGACTTTTTGCGATCCCATAGACTGTAGCCTACCAGGCTCCTGTGTCCATGGAATTCTCCAGGCAAGAATACTGGAGTGGGTTGCCACTCCCATCTCCAGGGGATCTTCCCAACCCAGGAATCGAACCGGGGTCTCCTACACTGCAGGTGGATTCTTTACCATCTGAGCCAGAGATGCACTGTAGACTGAGTAAAGATTTTAGAAAAAGTGGTTGGGGATATACATGAGTGGGCACATCTCTGAAAACTGTGACTTCATCAGGGCATTGTTAGGTAGTGCTTGGATGGTGGACAAAAAGCAAAGGAGGAAGGGTGAAAATTCTGAAAGGAATAAAAAAATCAGGACCCTTTCAAGAACAGTGAGGTATCTGGCCTGACTCCAGAGCCCCATGCTGTGGGTATAAGGTATCTAAGGCCTACCTATGAGGGTGAAATTGGGCCAGTGTTAGCTTTGTGAGCAGCACTGAAGAGTACAGTGAATTTTCACCCCTAGCCATGAAAGGGTTAAACGATTTAATAAGCATCAAGAGTGACAGGACTTAAATAGGAGGTAGAGACCATGTAGGTTGGGTTGGGAAATACTTGGAGAAGGAAGGATTTGGGTAGACTTTGAAAGATGGGTAAGGTAAACATACAGAATTAGAGTATTCCAGGCATGAAGAGAGAAATAAGTCTGGACTGGAAACAATCAGCTGGAGAGGGAAAAAATAAGTATACCAATCCACTGTAGCTGAGGTAGAACAACATGGGACTAGGTTTTGGATACTGGTACTTAGTTAGATGAGAGGCACTAAAGCTTTTGAGCAGAATAGTGAGATGATGAAGAATGTTCTAAGATGTTAGTATGGAGTCATTTCACAAGGCAACCTGATAGTTCTTGGTTACTAAGTTCTCAATTATATTCACCCAAATGTCTTTCCAGGTAACTTCAAAGGAGCAGCCCTTGGCTTGGCCTCTGGAACAGTTTGGAATAAATCTGTCTAGTTCAGATTTAGCTAATACTTGGCACTCGCATAGGCACTGCCCTTTCCCAAATCCACAGCAGATGTGGTAACTGATCACAGCAATCTTTCCCCCGACCACCCTTAGTCTCAAGAATCGTTCTCAGCACTAGTTCCTGGCCCTCACTACCAGCTGATTAGAACAAGCTCATGGGGGAAAACCAATTGGCATCCCTAGTCAAATCCCTTCCCATGGACAGCATCATATTTATAAAGACTGCACCTATTCCACTGCCTCCCCCCACCCCCAACAAAAGGTCTTACCCTGCCTCCATTTTAAACATCCTCAGCTTCTTCAGTAGCTTTTATCTTGTTCCCAGGGCGTTCTTTAGCCTAAATGCTTCCCTCCTCCCAACGCACAAAGTTCAGAGTTAATGAATTTTAAAACTGTGATTCCCAGAACTGAGTATCTTCCCCAGAGATGGTATTATTAGTCATAAGGACATTATCTTTTCTTAATGCAGTCTGGAATTGCATTAGCTTTTCTGGCCAGTGTATTGGATTGCTGCCTCTGACTGAGCTGGCAGTAAATGAGAAGTGGTCCCTACAGACGAGCTACTCTTACACTAGGATTCCCTCATCCCCTTGTTGTGCTGTTGATTTTTTCAGCCCAAGTATAGGACTTTATTTTGAATTCTTTAAATTCTGTCCTGATCGTGTCACCTATTTCTCCTAGCCATGGAGGTCTTTTGAATCCTAACTTTAGCCTTCTAATAAATTAGGTGCCCTTAGCATGTTATCTTTGGGTGTGAGAAGTTGGCTTCATCTCAGTTACTGACGCAAACCCCTTGAGCTGCACTAGGTTAAGGTCACCCTCCAAGGCTCCCGAGAGACCCCATGCTGTCCAGTGACATGGAGCATGTGAATGTTCCAGTCAGTCCCCTACTGTCCCTCCTTCAGCAGAGAATGTGCACATCCTGGGTCCCCAGCACTGCTCTTGCTCTGGGGGTACCAGAGGCTGTCACCCAGGCTACTGGTCTCCCATGAGTTCTTAGGTGGAGAACCACATGAGTTCAGAAGGTGACTCACCATCTCCCTAGTTCCCTTCCACAACAGGGAGTGTAGGTCTGGAATGACTTGTTCTTCTAGAACAAGTGAGTAGTAACCCACTCTTTCTAAGATACATGTTAAAGGACTTAAGTTTATCACAGAAGTTCCCAGCATAGGGTCTGACTGAAGACAGGCATTTCATACCTGTTTCTGTTGGTGTTTTAATCTCTTCAGTAGTACTCAGACTTCAAGATAAAGTGAAAGTGAAGTCACTCAGTCGTGTCTGACTCTTTGCGACCCCATGGACTGTATAGCCTACCAGGCTTCTCCGTCCATGGGATTTTCCAGGCAAGAGTACTGGAGTGGGTTGTCATTGCCTTCTCCAGGGGATCTTCCTGATCCAGCGATCGAACTCGGGTCTCCTGCATTGCAGGCAGACGCTTTACTGTCTGAGCCACCAGCAGGGCCAACAAGATAAGCCTTTTTGTTTTCCGAAAGTTGGCATAACAGTTACTAACCTCTGAAAGCCTGGCTCTTTCTATTCCTGTGATTTCTCAAATGTCCCTGGTCAGTAGTCACACCATCAGAGTTGTTAAACCAACTGTTTCTTTAACAGGCCTGTCTTGGGGTTCATAGCCTGCCTAACCTCATGTCTTCCACACTTGCTGTGTGAAAATGATTCTTTGAGAAAACTCAAATTCGGCATACCTGTGTCCCGTGTTGTTTACACACCAGGGGCCTCAAATCATTGACCATTCTCCCTTGCTTTTTCCTGATAGTAGCCTGCACATCTCTTGTTTTTAACATATAGCACACATTTCAGCTCGTTGACTCAAACCTCCTGGCTTTCTGGTCCTACTTTATGACCATTACTAGCTAGTGCTCTACTTCTCATATCTTGTACATGGTCTCTTCAAGAAGTCCAGAGCTCCTTGTTGGTTTCTTCAGTTCTCTGTCTCTCAAAAGCAGTTCAAGACATTTTAACCACCACAGACAGCTGTTCTCCGCACAGACGGGAATCCTGGCTCCCCTCTGTTCAGCCAACAAGTCCTGCCCTTGTAAAGGAGGGTTTCTTCATCCTATTTTAACAACTGTGGCAACTTCTAACAAATGTGCTGTTCATCACATGACACAGGCTTCATCAGTCAAGGCCCTGGAGGGCCTCGTCACTAGAACTTGCAGAAGGTTCTCGTCCTTGCTGAGGCTAGTTAATCCCGCCTCCCCCACCTCCTTCCCGCCTTCCCTTTCTTATATTCTGGCATTATGCCCTCCCCCTGGAGGAGGAGATCGCAACCCATTCCAGTGTTCCTGCCTGGAAAACCCCATGGACAGAGAAGCCTGGCAGGCTACAGTCCATGGGGTCACGAAGAGTAGGACACGACTGAGCGTACAACGGCATGCCCTCCCCCTGCTCCCTGCAGGTCCATCTCGCGAGCACTGAGCAGTTTTCCTGTTAGGGGTATGAGACACTAGCTGGAAAACCCAGCCACTGTTCGCTCCACTCTCGTCCCTGTACTGCTGCAGGTTGCTCTACCTTGATGCACCATTGGCCCCCCATTTCCACAGGACTCTGAAACCTGTGACCCATGGAAAATAAGCTCACTTTGTCCCCAGTCTCTTCTACCTCCCTTTTTCTTAAGCCTGCAGGTTTTTTCAGTTTTGACGTGTTGTTGGTCTCCTACTGCAGCCATAAAGCATTACCACAAATTTACTGCCTTAAAACGACAGACTTATCATCTTACCCTTTTGTAGGGCAGAAGACCAACACGGGTCTCACTGGGCGTAAATCCCTTCTGGAAGTTCTCTGGAAGAATCTGTTTTGTCGTCCTTTCCAGCTTCTAGGGGCCACCCGCATTCCTTGGTTCATGGCTGTTTCCTCCATCTTGAAAACCAGCAAGGTTTCGTCTCTATGGTGATCCACCCACTGCCATGCTTCCCTCCCCAGCAACCCTCGACTCTTCCCTGGGGTTCCACCCTCTTCCACTTTTTAAAGACTCTGGTGATTACACTGGATCCACCTGAGTAGCCGGGATCCTTGTCCTACCTGAAGATCAGCTGATGGGAGGCCTTAGTTGCATCTACAGCCTTAATGCCGTTTGGCACCTAGATTAATTTTCAGTTCCCCAAGCCTAGGATGTGGGCATCTTGGTGGGGGCCGGGGGAGCTATTGTGGCTGCCACCACACATGCAGAATTGACCTGTTCATTTTCATCCCTCTTCCTTCCCTTTCTGATTTCTTTTATAGCCTCATCACCTTGATATTCTGCTTGATCCCCTCAGCTAGACGTTTGGCAACATCCTGAATTCTTCCTGCAGTTCCCCAGTTTCACCCACTGCCAAGCTCTGTGTAACACCTCCACACCTCGAGACCTTGGAGACACTCAAAGGGCCCCTATTTCAGGTGACAGAAAGACTGCGTAGATGGAGATCATCTCTCTCCTCGCAGAAAGTTCCATCCATCAGACAGCACAGAATTCTAGAGCAAGTCTCAGCTCTGCTCACCACTGAGGCCAAGGAGGCCCCACATATTAAATAGTTGTAGACGTTGCCTTCCTAGGACAGGGTGGTTATGTGCTCTTGCCTCTTCCTTTTCTTCCACTACACCTCTCAGCTTCTCTGCATCCTTTCTTCAATCCTGTGTAAAATCACGTGACTAGCAGCTCACATTCTGTGTAGCTGACGGCTTTGTGATCACCCCTTTCTTTCTTGCAGTTTCTTGTTTATCCTCATGCTCTTCTTAGGATTGCTTTTCTCCCCCACATGGGTCTCCACATGGGGCTGAGTGGGTTCGGGGGCCGGAGAAGGGTAATCTTCCTTTTACATATAGTGTCTCCTGCTGTTGCTTAACATGTGTGCAGGGGGAGAAGTATGTTCCTTTAGTATTTTTTCCCTGATGCTGCTGCTGCTTAAATGTTTGTGCTGAAGAAAGCAAGCCCTTCCCGTGACAAACTCCACCTATGAAACCTTTTCCAGCAAGGAATGATGTCATTGTTTGCTCTGGAAATTTCAGGCTTCCACCCCCTTCCCTTCACTTGAGCTTGAGGATTCATTGCCACTTCTCCTAGTTTTGCAGAGCTTTGGTATCTGCCTTTGTCTTCAGATTTCATGGCATGGACGTCCCAGTGAGGCTCAATGAGCCCTGGGTTCTGACACACCTTACTGTCAGTGCCCGGTTAAGTGGGTTCCCGCCCGACATCTCTGTGTGCCTGTGCTCGTGTCACTAGAGCTAGACATGAACCTAGCTTTGTCTGATTCAGACCCCATGCTAAAATTACACACGAGTCCATCGCCTATCTGTCTATCCATCCATCCAGATTGTGATTGTGCTAAAAGTCACAGAATCATTGATTTCTCCCCCAGCACCCCTACTCTCTCTTTTTATGCCCTTAGCAAACCTATGAACCCTTGTTCCAAGAGCTCTTTATGCCTCAGAATGTCTTCCTTTTGGATTATGATTGCTTCTGTCTTTTCTAGAGTACAGCACCATTTCTTCCTCTTTTGAAAGACTCCTATCACGGGCTCCTCTCTGTGCAGTTGCACTCACAGCACAGAGCCGTCCGGTGGGGAGCAGACAGGTACCTCCCAGTGTGTAGATGACTGTATAGCAGTGCTGTAAGTGCTCTGCAACGGTACACACAGCGTTTCCTACTCAGCACCGGGTGTCAGCACCCAGGCCGACTGGTCCAGCCCAAGGTGAAGCCCGCTTACCGTAAATGGTCCACACTTTCTGATCAGGAGAATGCTGTTTTTATGATTTCATGTTAGAGGTCTTCGAATCTCCCTATGAAAATACAGTAATGGAGTCTCCAGAGCATATCATAAATAAATAAACTGTATCAGTCACAAGCTGTTTATCTATAGGAATGGAATGATGTCATTGTTTGCTCTGTGAAAATTGCAGGCTTCCACCCTCTTCCCCTCACTTGAGCTTGAGGATTATTGCCACTTCTAGTTTTGCAGCACTTTGGTATCATCTTGGCGTGGTATCTGTCACTTGGTATCTATCAATCTTGGCATGGAAAGCATGCCACTTTAGAGGCCACTTCCTTTACAGTTTAAGTTAAAAATGGAGTTCTTCATTTCCTGGTTTTTGGTACTGAGTACTAAAAATACACATTATTTTCATTTAATTAGGAGCTATATTGAAGACGATGTCTGGAAGCTTCTACTTTGTCATTGTTGGTCACCATGATAATCCAGTTTTTGAAATGGAGTTTTTACCAGCTGGAAAAGCAGAATCCAAAGTGCGTATGAAACCTTAAAAAAGCCCATAGCACTTGTGGTAGTGCTGTAATGATACTGGTGTGATATGACTGTGGAATTGGAAGGGATCTGGACAAATGAGGTCACTGCGAACCCAGCACAATCACAGGTGGCTTGCTCTGCAGTCCCGCAGGCTGAGAGGAGCCCGCCGGGAGCGCCCTCTGCACTGTCTTCATGCTCTAGTTCAGCAGCACTTGGCACAGGCTCAGAGGATGCCCTGCGTCTCCTCTCCCTGGTTGTCAGTCCCTAGACCACCCACCAAAGGCGGTGATCATACTGGGTCTGCAGGGGCAGGCGCTCCAGCCCTGAAATGGCAAGAAAGCCCCTTCTGTGCCCTCACATCACCTTTTTCAGCAGGACAGACAAGCTAGAGGGTTGAGAGAGACCTCGACTCCCATGTCCTCCTGACGCCCCTAGGATGGTGGCTGTTGTCATCAACTTCCCACAGCATCCACTGGCCATGTGGGGCCCTCATGCTCTCCTCCCTGGCGACGGCACCCAACTTTCTTGTTAAGAACGGTTCCAATAAAACCAGCTTGCTTCAAGAACGTGGTGCCACTCGAGTAAACAGACCTGTAGGGTCTTGGGGTGAGGAGAGCTGGTCCCTTCAGTTCCCTGTACAAAGCCATATTCGAAGTATATTTCTGACCACTGTGCTATGTTTCTCCCAGCCTCCAAAAGTAGACTTTAACGTCCTTAAAGACAGGAACTGATGTTTGAAATTAGTCATGATGTCCAATGTAGGATGCTTTTCAACTGTTCAGACCTTGCCACTGAAATAGGATGGAAATCTAAGGTATTGTCTGAGCAGGTGTTGTTGCTCCATCATTTGCCCACATTCCTGGGAGCACACTGCTGTTTGAAACCTGGATGGGAGGCATCGCTGCAGCAGTATTTGCTTTCTGTGGTATGCGGCTACTTAGATAGTTTTTCTCTCATTTCACTGGCCTTGTGGTAGGCAAAGTGGTGCATATAAAAACTGTTGCGTTACTTGATCTTAGGTCTTTCTCCTGCTACCACTCACCTTTGTAAACCACTCCTACAATTTTCTTCTGATCTATCGAATTTGCTCATCGGTGCAAAGGGAAAGACTGCCATGAGCCAGACACAAAACACATCCATTTCTCTGAGAAATAAATTAGTTTTGTCCACGTGCTGAAGTATAAATGTGCTTTACTTGCGTGAGGGATTCCAGGGCACCTGACCACCTTCCTCCAGCCCAGGCACAGCCTCCTCAGCCAGGAAGCACCATTCGTTTCCCAAGGCTGCAGTCATAGTACCAGACACTGCCTGCCTGAGAAGAGCAGAACCGGATTGTCTCACTTCTTGGCGAGCCCAGAAGTCTGAGATGAAGCCGTCAGCAGGGCCAGCCCCATCCGAAGGTGCTAGGGAAGGCCTGTTCCAGGCCTTGCTCCCAGCTGCTGGCAGCTTGCGCCTTGTGGCAGAACTGCAGTCTCCTGTGGCTTTTTCCCTGCATGCGAGTCTGTCTCCAGATTTCCCCTTTATAAATACGTCAGCCACTGGATTAGGGACCCACTCGCTGCTAGCATGACTTCATGGTAACTGATGACATCTGCAATGACCCTCTTTTCAAACACAGCCACATTCTGAAGGGTAGGACTGTAGCACAGGAATTGGGGGAACCTAAAACAGAGGGGTTCTTTGAAAAATGCACTTTGAAAGTAAGCATCTCATGTGCGTGAGGCTGCATTCCAGGTTGTGAATTTCCTCTCCACAATCAGGGGGCACCGCCTTCTTCAGTTAGGCCTTTTAGGCCCATGAGAAGGACGTCTCCAGCTTTGACAGGATCGCCTTGCGTTGTCACTACAGGTGATTGCACACAGCTGGCGCCGAGCCAGGCTGGCAGCCCTGGGATCTCCCTACACCTCAGGGCAGCCAGTGCCAGGCTGTCTGCCCTGCGCACCAAGCCCCAGCCCCACCCCGACCCGAGGCTGGTGCCTGCAGCTTTCCTCGCCACCTCCCTGGCCTACCTTGTATTTTCCTGTCTTCCTCCTCAAAAGATGTGTACTTCTTGAAAGCAGGATCTGAGCAGAGGGGAGGGGAAGGGGAGAAAAATTGAAAGCAGGATCTACTCTTCTTTTTTTAAAAGGAAGTATCTTTTTTTCCCCCATGCTTAAATGCTCATGCAATCTGGTAACTTCTTCCTTGGCAAATTAAAAAAAAATCTTTATAGTTTCTTGAACACATTTCATAAGTAATTGGCTGTTTCTATTTGAGTTTTAGATACCAGATTAGAAAATAGTGTGAAAACACTGAAGACCTTTTATAGCAGAAAGCTTCCCCCTGCCCCCCCATGAGCAAGCTGTGTCTAGAATTCCCTGTATGGAAGTGTTAATCTGGTGTCATTCACTGTCACCTAGGACGATCACCGCCATCTGAACCAGTTCATAGCTCACGCTGCCCTCGACCTTGTAGATGAGAACATGTGGCTGTCGAACAATATGTACTTGAAGACAGTGGACAAATTCAATGAATGGTTTGTCTCAGCATTCGTCACTGCAGGTCATATCCTTACCTGTTTAGAGCTCCAATGAAGGGTTGGGGTGACAAACCAGACCAGCATGAGATGTGGATGCCAGGTTCTGAGTCTGTGGACTGCAAAGTGTTAGGCAAAAAATGGCCATTGGTGGTGCTTTTTTTTTTGGGGGGGGGGGGAACATCTTTTGTTTAACAAATAATTTTAAAGTCTGATCTCATAAAGTTAAGGTTTATCTGAACCATATCAAGGGTGCTTTTATTTTGTAGTTACTTTCTAACTTAAAAAGATTATGTTCTCTTCAAGATAAAACTAACCTAACTCTGAACCCAGTTTATGTGTTTGTCTTTTCTATCACACAATACACTGCATGTGACTCGAAGAATATTGTATCAACTGATCAACTTTTCAGCTTTCATTTCTAAAGATTATACCTTAATTATTTCACATATGAGATTTATTATGCTGCATGATGTCAGGCAAGAAGACGGAATCAAGAACTTCTTTACTGATGTCTACGATTTATACATAAAGGTATGGTATGTTCTGTACCTTGTAAAATCTGATTATAAGACATGCCAATTTTGGCAGAACACTGGCCTGTAGAGGGAGCCCCCTTAGATGCACAGTTCTCCTCCCTGCCTAGCTTTCCCCCAGCAGGACTGTTCATCGCAGCCCCCTCATCAGGCAGGTCTCTTAGCAGCAGCTTAACATGCATGCAGGACAACTCATTTTTAGATCAGTTTCATTCTTTCCCTTTTGGTGCACATAGTTCATTTTATGAGGGAACCCTAACTAGAGACACAGAAGCAGTCTATATAAGGGAAGTTGCTTCATGATTTTATTCCAGACTGTTTCCCATCTACTTATTAACAAGTAAGTTACAGTGCAATCAATGTAGATCATAAACCAGTAGGAAGTGATTCATGTACTATCAAAGTCACTCAAGGAGAAAGGGGTCACTTGCATTTCTTGATAATTAGGAAAACTGAAATAATAATAAGATGTGAGTGGTCAAACTGCAGTGCTAACAGTATATTCTTAATAATTTAAATGTTCTTTATTTGCACAAGGTATTTTGCATATCAGAATAGTTAACAATCAATATTCCTAGTCAGAAGTAGCAGAGAATATTTAGTCCTCTTATAAAGATGGACAACACCAATTGATTAAGATATAAAAGTTGGTAATTCCTTTCCTCCCTTGTGATTCCATCCAGTACTAATTTTCCCTCACATATATTATGGTTTACTCATCATATTATCTGAGAAACTTATCACTTGCCTTGTGTTAAAGCAGAGTATTAAAAATCTGATTGTTAAAAATTACCACACTTTTAAAAGTAGTATGGTATAACTTTTTCCTTCAATCAGAGCATATGGCAGATTTTTAGTGTCTTTTATATAGCCAGAGGCCTTCCACATGAATGAACATCTTGATAGTTGAACATGAGTGTAATTGTATTTCACACACAGGGTGGATCCCAGGAGTTGGTTTTGCTCACACAGGTAGTGCTTAGATATGTGCCGCCATGGGTTTTGCCACAGGTACTACCCTAAAACACCAAGACAGAAATTTCCTTAGTGGGACATTAACATTTAATAATGGAACATCTTCACTGAAACTTAAAAATGTGGTCTTTAGACTTTTGAATGTCTTTGATGACTTAATTTAAAACTTTTAAAATATTTTCCTTTCAGAGACCTATGATTTGTCAGCCTTTTTTTACCTTGACAAGCTCACCTGAGTACTTTCTTCTCTCCTAGTTTGCAATGAATCCATTTTATGAACCCAACTCTCCTATTCGATCCAGCGCATTTGACAGAAAAGTTCAATTTCTTGGGAAGAAACACCTTTTAAGCTGAATGCAAAAAAATTCAGAAGTACACAATGTCACTACAATGGGGTATACTCAGGAATGTGTACATTGTAAGTAACGATTAAATAGCATGGTAAAGTTTTACTTGTAGTTTGTTTATCTAAACCTAATGAAATTGCTTCTATCTTTAAAAATAGCACATTCAGTTTCTTACAGCTAAGAACAGATTGATATTTGCTTGTGGACACTGTTATTTATAAAGAGCTCTTTATTCGTAATCTTGAAATATCTTTATTTTTAAAAATTGAGAATAAGCTTTTGACTTTCCTCATTCAGACAGTTGATCTTGATGAAGCACTCCAGAACCAAATATCATTGTCAAGATTTGGTAGACAGATTTAAAACTAAAAGTTTCTACAGTAGGGAATGAAGTTGACAGCACATACATGGGCTCATCTATAGATCCAGAGATGTTATGAAAACACATAGGCAGTATACATAGCTTTGCCCAAGAAGCCGGAGCAGACCATGTTACAGTGCCAAGTGCCACAGGCCTGCCTTTATCAGAGCCTAGAAACAGTGATCCTGCTGCAATTCGAGACTCCTGAGCCCAGGTTTGTATAGTGGGAGGCCAGGACCACTGTGACAGGTTATGTTCTTGTTTCCTTTCCCTCAGACAATAAACTAAGGATTAAGTGAACCTGTTGATAGCTGTGCTAGTAGAAAGTCTTAAGGCAGTTTTAGAATTCTAAACAAAGAAAAGCATTAGCACTTGTACTCTAGGCTTTTCAGGCTGTATAGCTGTATACCCAAGTGGGCGGGAGTGGTCTTTTTTTTTTTTTACTATAACAGTGTGGGATCTTAATTGTAAACCAGTAAATGTCCATTGAAAAGCAAGTAAATGTCCATTGAAAACCAGGTATTTTCTGTGCTGTGAGCACTTGGAAGAATTTTGTTCCATTCTGAATGACCTGAGCAAGGAATTCTCAGTTTGGTCTTGTATCTTTGTGTGAAGCTGCTACCACAGTTTACCCTATTTATTTGATTTCCTAAATAAAGATGTTTGTCCAAGACTATGTAAGCTTAGTATCAATTTTTTTTTTAGCTGCACTGTACAGCTTGTGGTATCTTAGTTCCCTGACCAGGGATCGAACCCAGGCCCTCAACAGTCAAAAGCACCACTCAATCACCAGGGAATTTCCAGTGTTGATTTTTTAGGTGCTGCTCTCCCCACCACCTCGACCATTTTAGTCCTATCTCCCCTAATGAAAGTCTGCAAACATACATTGTAACTCATTTTACAGAATTCAGATCTCCTCAAACTGGGTGCCAGAGCTTTGGGAGCAGAAAAAGATAACTCAGAAATCCAGGAGTAACTCAGCCATGCTCACTGGAGAGACCCACACATGTACTTATCGTATATAGTTTGCTCTTCCCTCCAGGAGCACATAAGGCAGAGGGAGGCAAAGCCCCAGTCAGGAGCTGAGCCGCGTGGTGTTTCAACAGGAAGTTGTCGGGTGGAGATGGTTCCCGTCCCCGCCCATCCACAGGACAGCAGTGCCCCGCAAATAGCCTTGTCACCAGGCTCTTGACAGTGAAATGGGAATGAGAACACAGGCCCTGTGGGCGCAGATCCCTGTGGCTAAGGCTTTCACATATGCCTGCCTCTGTCAGAGCGTGAAGGCAGATCCAGTGATGGGCATAGGAGTGGGCAGGATCTCAGAGATGGGCTGTGCTGGGAAAGCCTGCTGAAGTAGGACAGCTGAAAGGATGGAACCAGGACTCGTGTAAGGGGAAGATCAGGGACTGATCATTAGGAAAACAAAGCAAAAAAAAAAAGGGCAAAAGAGCTTGCAAAAAAGAGCTAAGTGATGTCACTTAAAGTTCTGGAACACAAGACGAATTGGGGGACATCAGTAGCACCCTGGGCATCAGGCCCACCGAACATACGCAAGTCAGCACTAAGCCTGTCATCTACACTAGCACTCCCAGTGATCCAAATAAAATGCACAAGCCTGGTTCACTCCTCTTTCACTACCTAGGATGCTTCAGTGGTGCCCACATTCTCCACATAAGTAGGGACCGTGGGTCTCTCCTCCGCCCTGCTACACCCACATCTATTCCCTCTATGGTCAGGACAACACTTCCTGGTTGACAGTCCGCAGTGGTAATTTCTCAGAATCCATGGACTACACTGAGCCTTCTTCCTACCTACCGCTTCCCTGCCCCACCACCCCAAGCCACCAGCACTGTCAAAGCTCACACAGGGTTTCACAGAAACATCAAACGCCAGGTTTTAACATGTGGACCATCTTCGATACTTTAACTTCAACTGGGGAGTTTTTCCCAAGAGGGAAGAAGGAGACAAAAACAGTTAAGTATTCACTAACAAATAAGCACTTTGCCATCTTTCATGCAGCACACTGTAACCGCTACATCAACTGTCAAATGTACATCTGTCCATCCTTCCAAGTTCAGTAGTCTGCCTTTTCCTTAACCCTGCCCTGTCTCAAAGGCTTTACATCCAAAGACAGCACAAAGCCCCCATCGGACCTGTAACCCTGGGGTCCCTGGTCCAGACAGGGACAGCGTGCCCCAGTTCTCCCCTCCTGCCTGCCCCCTGGGGGCTCTGCACCTGCTTGCACCCTTCCTGCCACTGCAGTCTCCTGCTTTGCTCCTCAACTCTTTCTCCATTTCTCATCTTTGTGCAACACCAATCCGAGTGCCTTTTACTTTCTTAAAAGAATCAGACTTTCAGCTACCTTTTGCTACAGCATGAAGAACTCTTCCATCAGTGAGTTATCACTGTGACGGCCGAAGCTCTTCAGTCAGGTCTTGTTCCTCCCCTTCTTGTCCCATTTCAGTTACTGGCTTTGCTCAGTGAGCCTCTGTTCACCAGGTCTTTTAAGTCACACTGTGAAGCTAGATTACTCCCCCTTCCATCAGCCTGTCTTTACACACACGAAAATATGGTCCTTTGATCAAAACTTGTTGCTGCCCAGCTCTAGACCTCTGAAATGCCAACTAATCTTTAACTGGAAAAAGGTTACTGAAGAGATGCTTCAAAGTTTGGGAAAACGACTAAGCTATTAGTTAAAGTATCAAAATTATATATTTTATAAACACCTACACACGTTGTAAGGGGCTGAATTGTGTCTCCCAAAATTCATATTCAACAAGGCTAGCCCCCAGTCCTCAGAATGTGACTATATTTGGAGACAGGGCCTTTTAAAAGGTAATTTGAGTTAAAATAAGCTCCTTATATGTAAAATAAACAAGGTCCTACTGTAATACAGGGAAATCCAATCTCGCTAGTATTATTCCAAGAGAAGGAAATCTGGACACAGAGGGATGGGGTTAGGGAGGTAGGCAAAGAGTTGTATGCAGAGGAAAGGTCCTCTACAAGCCATGATGAGAGGACTCAGGAAAAACTAAACCTGTCAACACCTTGATCGTGGACTTCTAGCCTCCAGAACTGTAAGAAAAGAAATCTCCATTGTTTAAACCACCCAGTCCGCATGTTATGGCAGCCCTGGCAAACTAACACAATATGCTTTCCTTATGTACTAAAAATCTACATGGATATCCAAGAGTCTGATACATGGCTGCCTGCACAGGCAGGAAATGGAGACATTGGTTCCTTAGGCCTTCTACTTTTCAACCATGTGACTCTATCACCTATTCAAATGATAAACAACCAAAAATTTACTCCTAATATCCATTGGTTACCAAGGTGTAGGAAACGTTAATATCCTACTGCTAGCTAGCTAGCAGTCAAGAACAGCTTGACTGTGAGACATCCATGCAGCAAATAAATGAGGTTGGTCTACTATAATGGAAATACATCCAGACAGATTAAGCAAAAAGGGCATGTCACGAAACAATGGGCACGCTTGGTTTAAAATAACAAAGCAAGTCCCCTAGAGAAAAAAATAAAGGCAATATATAACATACACTAACTTGTTAACAGTAGATGCCTATTTTTTGAGTGGAGGACTAGTTTGGAGAAGCGAAATTGATATAAATAATAAAAACTAGAGCTCTGTCTTCTCCAACCTGAGAACATGAAGAGATTTAATCTCCCCAAATTTAAAATGTGAAAATGTTTTGCTTATGGCCAAACTGTCTGCTGTGTTAGGAAGTTAAAGACTTTCAAAATCTTAGCTTACTGCAATGATATTCTTTGTCAGTGGCTCCCAAGCTATGAGGCCAGGGAGAGAAGTATCTCAATCAACCTGTTCCAAAACATACTCCCCTGCCACAGGACCACCCCCCCTCCGCCGCCGCCAAAAGCATGTCCCTTGATCACCCACTGCTCTACAGCCCAGGGTGCTGTCCTCACTCACATGCAGTCCAGGCATCGGTGTGCCTCTGAAGCACAGGATCAGCATGAAGGGCGCAACACCCACAAAAGACCATAATTTGCTTTATCAATAAGTCTGGTCATTGAGGCAGAATTGACAAAAGATCTCCTTGCAACCAAATCACCACACAGTTCAGTGACACTGGATAAAAACATGCCCAGATAAAGAGGTCTTCGTTTACCCTAACACAAAGTACCAGCCAGAAGTAGGATTTCCTCCAAACGTGATAAAAGCTGGCTTCTGTGTTGAAAGGGGTGTGGCTCACGCGTGGCACACAAATGACAAGTGATTACTAGTGAGATCAATTCTGATAATGCAGAGTGAAAAAATGAACATAAAGAGAAAGAAGGAGTAATCAAATCACCACAGTGCAAATGCATTCAATTTTAATCTTTAATATCTAACATTATTGCTTTAGGACATGCTTTCCCTGAACCAGGTACAGAATGCTAATTACATAAAAATATACACATAGAAAAAGTAGTTCTCCATATTCCCAGGGAAAAGACAGTAACTTCTAGAATACTCAAGTGTTTTAATTATAAAGTCTTGGTCATTTATTAGCTCTGTAACATACATATTTAAATTAAACATTATTAGACAACCGTTACAATGGGTACATGTAAGGTGCCATTACTGAGTAAATGGATTCTCCCGGGAGGGGATGTGTCGCCTCTCCCACCCACTGATGAGGCAGCAATATGGTTAGTTGAATTTTTGAGTATGTGATGCATCGTTGCACACGCTTATCCTCTTCTCTGCCCAGTGCTGATCTGCGCATGTGGGTGAGCTGGTTAGGTTGCACTGGCTACCTCTCTAACTTCCACAGCAAGACGAGCTGGGCTTCGGCTTTCGGTGCAGACTGACCGTGTCTGTCTGAATCAAGGGATCTGACCTATCCTCGGTAGCGAGCACTCTTCGAACTGCTTCCTCAAAGGCTGCTGCGACATTAGTGGCATCTTTCGCGCTCGTTTCAAAGTAGGGATAGTCACCGTTGTCCCGGCACCAGGCTTGAGCTTCTTCTGCAGACACCTGCCGCTCGCTGATGTCAACCTTGTTGCCCAGAATCACAAAAGGAAAGCTTTCGGGCTCTTTCACATCTGCGTAATATATGAATTCTTTCTTCCAGTTACTCAAGTTCTGGAAGCTCTGAGAATCATCGACACTAAAGGTAAGCAGGCAACAGTCAGAACCTCTGTAGAATGGCGTCCTCAGGCTTCTGAAGCGCTCTTGACCAGCCGTGTCCCAGATCTGCATGGTGACAAAGTGTCCATCCACCTCCAAATCTTTATTTAAAAACTCCACACCTATTGTATGGAAGAGCTGGGCATCAAACTTATTAGTCACATATCTGTTCATTAGAGAACTCTTCCCAACACCACCATCTCCAAGGAGAATGACTTTGAAAAGCGATGATTTTCCTGCCATTATTAATCTCAAGATCTCTGACTGTGGAACTCTGTAAAACAGAAGAGTACCATTACATTCCTTTAGACCTGTACCTAGCTCCATGTGCCTCTCTGAACATCAGTGCTAAGGGAAAGAAAATGCAGGCAATACCTGACAGCAAGAGATGTCACCTACTGAGCTCTGCACCTCGCGCCAGGCACCACCCGGCTGTCACTCCCTACGACCACTGCTGAGGGCTCGTTCTTCCCCTTCCTCCAGTCACCCTTGACTGAGGCTGGCTCTCAAAGTCGAGTCTAACCCCCAAACCATCTTCTCAGCTCACAACAAGCCCTGCCACCATTTGTTAGAGAGGCAGCAGGAGACCGAAGTGGGCACATTTCTAGAGCAACTGCAAACCGCCCTCTGGTGGCATGGTGACCGTGTTCACTGATGGCTTTCCTCTCAGGCCAGGGGGCTTCTAGACAATCCCCTCTTTCTCTTTCCCGACACTATCACCAGAGGAGCTGGCAAGCAGGGAACAAGAGACAGAGTTTACTGATCTGGCTGTGAACAGACCAAAGCCAACCACTTGAGTAAAGGACTCTGTTCTCTTCACTGGGGACACTTTTTTGCATTGGCTGACATTAATGTCAGCACCAATGGAATTTTTATCATAATAATATATATGATAACCTAGCACATTCTACCCACAAGATTCGTTTGAGTAGCTCCAACACTTCTGGACAAATGTGAGCCTGGGCTGTTTGTTACTTGTACTTCGAGGGGGAATGCAATGAACCTTAAACCAAAACGTGGTATGGTGCCCATGCTTTAAGGGAAAGCCCTGGGGAAGGACTAGACTGCCCCTTGCACCAGCCTGGGGAAGTGAGGAGGGTAAGGGTGGGGTGGGGTGGCATATGGAGATTTAGACACCCATTTACAGCCTGGTGGGAGCGTTGTTCATATTTAAGGCTTCTATTTTAACTCTTTATTATGGAAAATGTCAAACATACACAATTTTGGAATAATGAGAATAATATAATGATACCGCACAGACCCTAAACCTGGTTTTGCCAATTATCAACTTACAGCAAATTCTATTTCCTCCATAGTATCCCCTTTTCCCTTCTCCCAAATTATTCTGAATCAAATTACAGCATTTAGTCTGTAAATATTTCAGTATAAAATGGCTTTAAAGATATTAAAATTTGTAAAAGAAGACAATCTTTAGAGTAGTACCGTCTAACATTACTTTCTGCAATGAAGGAGACATCCTCCATGTGGACTGTCTGATATGACAGCCACTAGCTACACGTGGCTATTGAGCACTGAACTTGTGCCTGGTGGGAGAAAGGAAATGAACTTTAAATTTTATATAGTCTTAACTAATTTGAATAGTCACATTTAAAGAGCAAACAGCTGTACTGGACAGCACAGCCCTACAGCAAAAATGGTAATTAACTTTCACATGAAAGTAGATAATGTGAATCCCTTAATGGGAAGGTAGTAAAGGCATGAACAATAATTGCCATATTGACTAGGATGAATTTGCAGATTCACTGCAGTATGGACCTCCCTGGTGGTCCAGTGGTTAGGACTCCATGTTTTCACTGCAGGGGGCCCAGGTTCAATCCCTGGTTGGGGAACTAATAAGATTCCACATGCTGAGCCACATCACCCAAAAGAAAAAATAAATCATTGCAGTAAACAAGCATTATCTGGCAGCCTCCTGGTATACACAAGCATGACCCAGTATAACGTAATTGAACACTTCCCATAACCAGCAACAATTCTTCATCTCTTACTACATGGTACACACTATTCTTACAAACATGTGGCAACTTGCTGCTCTTACCGACTCTTTGAAATTACTACAGCAATTACTACTATAATCTATACAATTTAAATTGGTGAGGCAATCAGGGAACATACTACCTGGAGACTTTCCAACCACAGCACATGGTTCTGCCCAGTGCCCAGGCTAAATTACTGTCGGAAAGGAAACTGAAACTATCTCAAACCCCTTCATTTCCTGACACAGTAACAGTGCACTAAACCGTTTCCTTTGTTTAATTCTTTGGGATCTTGCTTACATGACTTCAACCCAGAAAAAAAAAGTAGCAAAACCAAAAATACACACCAACTATTCTTACATAGAGAAAGTGAAAGTACTAGTCACTCAGTCCTGTTCAACTGTTTGCGACCCCAAGGACCATATCCCGCCAGGCTCCTCTGTCCATAGGATTCTCCAGGCAAGAATACAGGAGTGGGTTGCCATTTCCTCCTCCAGGGGATCTTCCCAGCCCAGAGATCAAATCCACGTCTCCTGCCACTCCTGCATTTCAGGTGGATTCCAGACAGATTCTTTACCACTGAGCTACTGGGGAAGCATCTGCTAATGTCCCCTCCTTAACATTCTTTAGTGGTCTTCCAGACTCAGGTCTAAGTCCAACTTCTAAGGCAAGACACCTGGTCCTGTTCCCCACTCTTGGCATCAGCCATTCAGAAATGTACTGTCAAATGGAAGTGAAATTCAGATCCCAGGCTCAGCCCACAAACTCACCTTTACCCTGGCCCGCGCTGCTCCCCCTGCTGGCGATCCCACCCACTGCACCTAAGTAACTGTTGGCCTTCAGAACACTCAGTCATCCCTAACACTGAAAACTTCCCCCAGCAGCCCCTCATTCTAGGACTGTTCCTTTCCCAGGGTTTTCAAGATACATAAACACGGACGTTTCATGTTGTGTTGTAAGGGTGTAAAAGACATGCTCAATTCTAGTCTATCATTTAGCCCAAGACTCTAGTTAAAGTCTCTAACTGCCTTGCTAGACACAAACTTCCACTGCACAGCATCAACTTGTTAATATCCTTACATCACATTATAAACCAGACTGTGCAATCTAACAACCTCCACCCAGATGAGAGGTTACATATCTACCGAATTAAGTCTTAGAAATTCCTTGAGATTTGTAATCATAACTTTTATCAGGATACTTTGATAGTTCTTTTCTTCTTGCATAATAATGTGGGATTT
Source organism: Muntiacus reevesi (assembly GCF_963930625.1). NCBI lineage: Eukaryota > Metazoa > Chordata > Mammalia > Artiodactyla > Cervidae > Muntiacus > Muntiacus reevesi. Next base: position 11,590,205 of record NC_089271.1, on the reverse strand, counting down.
GGGATATGCTAGACTCACACACCAGGAAACAGGTACATTTTTTATATTTCCCATATATAATTTGGGGCCTCCCAGATATCTTATTTGGGAGTATGCTGGCATTTGCTCAAACAACCAATATAGACATACACAACTCTCTCAGTCTAGCTGCAGCACTGAATATAGACACACATATGATAATTATATAAACTATCTTATTTCCCACTGACATCTAACAAAAGTTAGCTTGACGCAATTATCATTAACATAATTAGCTTACAAACATTAAATTTTTCCCTTTTTCTTCTCTAAAAACAGAAAAATCCTTTGAAACCTCTTTAATATAAGCTGAATGAATAAAGGTATCCTGCTATGTTCTTTTCAAGACTTACCTTAAAATGTAACATGAAGCCTTTTATACTTCAGTTTAGGATTGCCCAAAGGCAATAATCTTCACTCAGCTAAAAGATGACTTCAGCAATCAGCTAAACACTATAAAGAAATCTAAATAAGAAAAGCATAATACACAGGCCATAAATCTTACCTTAATTGTTCAGTTCAAACATCATCATTATCTGCAAAGAAAAAATGTGAAAGTTCACCTTAGCAATATACATTCAGTCTGTTTTCATAATTTTAAGAGTAAACACAAGAATTAAAAAGTAAAAGAAATGTTAGTTTATGGCTGATTCATGTTGAGGTTTGACAGAAAACAACAAAATTCTGTAAAGCAATTATCCTTCAATTAAAAAATTTAAAAAAAAAGGAAAACTGCACCTGCAAGCTGTCCATGACCTTTCTCAGCCTAAAAGCAGCCCTAGAATCAAATACTACACTTTAACTACTGTTTTTTTTAAGAAATTTTTCACATGTCCGCATCCACCCTACTTTTCTAAGTATCCCATTCAGACAAATATAAAATCTGGTTAAGATGAAATATAAAACATTTCATTCGTTGTTCAAATTCTGCCCAAATTTTGAGTGATTTAGAATAATCATATTCCAGAGAATAAAATCAAGGCATCACCGACTCAATGGACATGAGTTTGAGCACCCTCCGGGAGATAGTGAATGACATGGAAGCCTGGCATGCCGCAGCCCACCGGGATCGCAAGGTCGGCTGAGCAACTGAACAATACCAACAAGGATAAAAGAAGGACCACTCAAGGGAGAGGCACCCAATGTGACACAGAAAAATTTGGGCTAAGGCAGCACAGAATATCCTGAAGCTTCTTTCTGGGCAGCCAGAGTAGAGGGCAAACTTTGTGAGTTAACAGAAGCCACTGGCAGAAAGGAGAACTGGCTCCCTGTGCTAAAGGCCAAGAGCCCGTACCCGTGGCCAAGCTCTAGGACACCCTGCAGCTTGGGGACTCTGGCGACAGCAGGACCTACTGGAGGGCTGTGGGCAAGATTCACTGAGACATGGACACCAGGGAAAGCGGCTCACCACTGTGCCAGGCTCATGACCTGAGCACAGACAGCTTCTGCGGAACAAACACATGAAGAAGCCTTTACTGATAGTTTCATGGAAACCACACAGGTTTCTTTTGTGGCCATTACTTCAGCCAAATTTCTGAAAGAGTCACAGGCAGAGCAAATGAGAGTGCAATGCAGGCCGACATTAGGAAGCCAAAGGATCCTAGTCTTACACACCAAATTCAGCGTGGAGGTTTTCTGGGCCAACTAGGCTATGCTAAAGTGCTAAAAACCACTACAATATTGTAAAGTAATTAGCCTCCAACTAATAAAAATAAATGAAGAAGAAAAAAAAATAAAGTGCTAGCCTCTTTCCATCTAAACCAACAGTTCCAAACTCTTCTTCCTCCCTTTAAAGCAAAGGGCACCAGGCCCGTGCCTGGTGCCCATAAATTCAATCAATGAAAAACACGATACCCTTCAAAATCTTGACATTTGGGGAATAAGGACATCACCCCCCCACCACCACCACCACCCTCACACTGACTGAGCCCTCCAGGCCACTGACTGCATCTCTGCATCCACTCGCCGCCAGCTACCCTAGGGATGAGGACTCTGACTCAGAGAGGTGACATTCCTTCCTGGCGGTCACACAGCTAGGAAAGGGGTGCAAGTGTCCACCCCAGGGGCCTCGACCCGGACAAGTGGCTCTGATCACTGCACAGCTCCGGCTGGAGGAGGAAGGAACTGGGTGGGGGATACGACTGGAACCAGGAAGCAGGACCGAGGTGCGAAGGCACCCACATGGCCAGGGAGAGCCCAGAGCAGGGAGCAGAGCACCTGGGGGTGGGGGCGGGGGGCTGTGGAGCGAGGAACGAGCTGTGGGGCCATGGGACTTCAGGGGCAGGCCACCAAAGGATTTCTGCCAACGCCCTTGAAGTGAGCCTACCCACATCCCTGAGCAGATGCGGAGTCCAGAAAAGCAGCATGTCAGCAGGCTCTGGGGTGGCTGGCCTCCTACTAGAGACTGCAGTAAGCTACTCACCCCAAACCCCTCCTCCTGCTCACCCCTGGCCAGGCGGCTAGACCTCAGCTCCCCGGAAGCCCTGCCCCCGCGCTCCTGGCACCCCCCGCAGGCAACTCTGTATGCAAAGGCAATACTGAGATCAGCGTGCCTCCCATGGCAACTTCACGTTTGTAAAGAAGCAAGATCTCGAAAAAGATTCAGTTAAGGGAAATGTCTTATACCGTGATAAAAATGCCCAGATTTTTCTGAGTCGTCCATTTTCTAGATTATACCAAAAATACATCCCCATACCATTCTAAAACCACTCGCCCTCAAAAAAAAAAAGAAAGAAAGCAAGCAAGGGGAGAAAAAAAATTGCAAAAATGTTCCCAGTGGGGCAAATGGAAATGACCTAAATGCATAATTGGGGATGCTCTGCAGCCCTTGAGAAGACTGGAGACACTAGTCTGTAGAAATGCATTAAGTAATAAACCCAAAGAACGTGTATGCCATGATGACACCATGTAAAAAATTCACAGGTTAACATGAAAGTCTGCAAGAAAATCTCAAACAATCAACACCAAGTCTTTAAAGTCCTGAATTGATTTCACACTCATCCTCCTTTTTCAAATATCAAAAGTACTTTTTTTAAAACAACAACAATCATTTATTTTGCTCTTGTATCTGCAATTTAGGTAGGGGTTGGCAAACTCAGAAGCATTTTTTAAAACTTCATTTCCACTTAAAGCCTAGCTTGACTGAATGCTGTAACTGAAATAGAAATAATTTTCTTTTAAATTTTCTTCAAATACTGCTATCTACCAGAACTTAAGGACAACTGCTTCCTAAATTTTTCTGTAACTCAGGTTATATCAAAAATAATTCAACATGAAACCCAAAACACAAGCAACAGATGAAAAAATAGGTCAAATGAACTTCATCAGAATCTAAAACTTTTGTGCTTCATAGGGCACTATCAAGAAAGTGAAAAGACAATCCACAGGATGGGAGAAAATACTTGCAAATCATATATCTGATAAAGGACCTGTATCCAGGAACTCTTAAAACAGTAATTTAAAAAGCAATTTAAAAATGGGCAAAAATGTCAATATCATTAGCCAATAATGAAACGCAAATGAAAACTATAATGAGATACCACTTCACACCCAAAAGGCAGACAATAACAAGTGTTGCTGAGGATGTGTGAAAACTAAACCTGGCATACACTGCAGCTGGGAAGGCAAAATAGTGCAATGACAATGAAGACAATCTGCGGTTCCCCAAAAATGTAAACACAGAGTTACTATCAGTTCAGTTCAGTCGCTGTCGTGTCTGACTCTTTGCGACCCCATGGACTGCAGTACTCTCCTAGGTATGTACTCAAGAGAAATAAAAATACATCCACACAAAAACTTGTACATGAATAGCACAGTATTAATCATAATAGCCAAAACATGGAAACAGCACAATGTGCATCAACCGATGAATAACTAATAAAAATGTGGCCTCTCCATACAATGGAAGATTAATCAGTCACAGAAAAGAATGAAGTTCTGATACATGCAACTACATGGATGAACCTCAAAAACATTATGATAATTTAAGGAAGCCACACACAAAAGGCCATACATTATACCACTTACATGAAATGTTCAAAATAGGCAAATCCACAGAGACAGAAAGTAAATTTGTGTTCCAGGGAATGGGGAGTGACTGCTAATAGGTACAGGTTTCTTTTGTGTGTGTGTGTGTACGGAGAAGGTATATGAAAAAAATACTCTAGAATTAGTGGTGACGATTGCATGATTTAGTGTCTATACTAAAAACAACTGAACTGTACACATTAAAAAGGTGAGCATTATTGTACGTGAATTCTAACTAATCTAGACATATTTTTATTGATACTCACACACACTCCGCCTGAGAATCAGCAATAAGACCCTAAAATTAGATTTATACGTACCACAAATGATCTCCTTGTCCCTTCAGCAGTATCCTTTTCAATAAGCCAGTTACACACACAATAAATACTCTGTTAGGATTACAAGATCATGTGCTGGCAACAATGAATGTTAAATATGGTGCACACTAATCTGAATGGGAAGTTGGTTAAGTAGGTTACTGGCAGGAAAGAAAATGAACTATGTTTTCAACAGATACCTCAAAACTAAAAGAGCATTGAATGCCAGCCCTTTCCTTCTTTTTTTTTCCCAATTATTTTTATTAGTTGGAGGCTAATTACTTTCAATATTGTAGTGGTTTTTGCCTTTCCTTCTTATAACACTATTTTCCAACAACTTTTCAATTGTACACTTTTATCTTGCACTATCAATTGTTTACCGACAGTGTATCATTAGGAGGCTTTTCTCTGGTCTCTATTTCCATGCTGGCTTTCAAAGCTGATTATTACAATAAACCAAGGGGGAGTCACATTCAAGCATGGAGAATATATATCTCAAACAGAAATGTTTGTATGGATCAAAGGTAGACCCTTTTTATTGGTCATGGCCCTAACTGCCTCCATTTGTACACATAACAAAACCCATTTCTTTCTTTATTACTTTTATTATATAGGATTTTGAGCACAACATTCAAACAGCTTTCCAACCTCACATACCTACCTGCTTGTCTTGTCCCATTTATAACCCTCCAGGTCACCACCCCCAAACCTATCAGGCATTTACTGTCCAGCCTTTGCTCAGGCCCTTATCTTGCACTAGGAGTTCCCTCCCCACATCTTGACAGCTATGAAAATCCTAGTTACCTAAAGGCCCACTTTTGCCACATCCCTCACAACCTAATCTTTCTCTTCATTTTCATAATCATTCCACTTCTATTACAGCTCTCATTCATTTATAGTTTCCTAATTACAGTGTCAACTCCCTGGGACGGACACACAACACCTAATGCCACCCATTCACTGGTCCTTTTTTGGGTCTGCAACATCTAGAATAAAACTTTCCACACGCTGAGGTACCAAATGGATACTAAATTGAGAACAACGAGTAAACTACTTCCTCCTTCATTCTTGCTGTTCTATTCTTATTTTTCTATTTGTACTTCCCGTACTTACAGTTTTTTCTCTATCCAATCAGTTCTTCCCCCATTCTGTTTTTGAGGTCTATTAAAATATGTGGGAGAGGACAAAAAATTTGATTCTTACTTGAAACTCAAATGAGAAAACCACTTTAAAATAAGTACTCTGGAATGCAACAGGAAACGCTGAAGACCCACATTCCTGTTAACAAGCTGCCGAAGGGATGCTAGGTTTATAAACGGCTTCCTCAAATTTTCAGGTTTTCAAATCTGAAACCCCTTGACTAACTTTCATTTCCAAAAATTTTAACTGAATTGATCACTCCTGGTTTAAATTCACGAACAAATCTTTCTTTTTCTTCTTTTCAAAATCACATGTTTCTTTTGCACTCACTCTTAAATGTCCCAGTTAGAGGCACACCACTTTATTTCATATCACAGCTTAAGAAACTGAGGCTCAAAGAAACTAACCAAGGCCACAAAAGCATGGTTCATCCCTCCATCGTTTCTCTTTTCACCTAAGCTGTATTTATTTCCTTATCTCTTAATGCAGGTGTGTCTCGCTTAACAGCCTTTTAGCTCCCCTCTTTTATTTCCAGTCTTCCTGGTTGTCCTGCTGAACAAGGCATGGCAAGGAGGTCATTAAGTATCATAACGGGCACTATCTCTACAGCAAGAAGTGGGGCATAACAAAACGAATTAAGCAAATAGCACAGGCACAGACCAACTCGGGAGGCACAACCTGCCAGATGAAAACACGTTATCTAGGTGACCACTGAGCATTACCTCGGAGACAGCTGGAGAAGGAAAAAACTCTACAAATCAAACCACGCTATATCACGAAGTCAGAGCAGCTCATCCTACTTAAAGAAGTCGTCCCGTAAGTGCTCTTTTATGAAGATCAGGCATCTAATTGAACTTTTAAGAAATATAAACTCTCAGTTTTGCTTAAAACAAGGTACCTTTGTAGTCAGATATACTAACTAATCATTAACAGTGGTGGAGTGAGTGGGTAGGGAGGAGAGAGGAGAAAAAAATAGATTTGGTTAAGGAACTCAATTTTCTTAAATTATCCTGAAAGTAGAGAGCAGTGTGCTCCAACACAACTTTCTGTGATGAAGGAAATGTCCTTACATTCAATATAGTAGTCACAAACCACATGCAGCTACTGAGCACTTGAAATGTGGCTGGTCCAACTGAGGAAGTGAAGTGTTAATCTCATTTCAATTCAGTTACATTTAAGTTGCTACGTGAGTACTGCATTGGAAAATACAGGTATGGAGTGTGCTTAAATAGAGTCTATGAAAAAGCCGCAACGGGAAAACCTTCTAGAATCATATGTGAGACAAGGGTGAGTGAATGGACGGAACTGTGTGCTTGAGCCTTGCTCTGGAAAGAGTCAAAAAGGTTTCATCAGATTCTTAATGGAGTATGCACCTCAAGAAATGATCAATTAAAAATATTTTTTTAAAAAAAGAAATGATCAAGACGCATCTGCAACATTTGTATATTTCATGTGATTAATTTGTGTAGTTCATAAGACCCTCAAGACTTTTACCTTTACTTGCCCTTACTATTTCAAGGTTCTCTCCCTTACCCATAAGACTTCATTAATATTACACCTGGACCATGAACTGTGACAGTTCAATCAAGAGACTTATTCACAGGAAACTGCTAATCCTTTAAGTGAGGAAAACATTTTGTTCTTTGTTTTATTTAATGAAGTCCTCAAAAGGAACAAGAATAAATTTACCTGTAATGAAGGCACCTGAAAAAGGCACTTGAAATGTTTGACAGAAAAGAGTGGGGATAGTTTTAAGGCTGCACTTTGGGGGACAGAATTAAAATGCGAAGAAATGGATAAAAGTCACAAAATAGGAATACTACACTAGGAAGTAGAGCAGGGTATTTCAGGAAGAAGACCGCATTGTGAAAGAAATGAATGTGAATGTGCATGTTAGACAAATATATTAAGAGCAACAAAACACAAACTGAACATTATCTGCAATGCTCTGCTGTAACTTAAGGGAACCCTGGTTCTGACTCGTCTCTTCAAGTTAGATAAGAAACCTACTATCTTTAATTTGAAGCAGAAAGGGGTGAAGGCTGGAGAAACTTCCATGTATGCTCAGGGAAGAGTCGGTATAGCAACCCCACCCACAAGGCAGGAGGCCACAGCAAGGTAGAACTTCTGGGCTGTTAGAGAAATTAAGTAAGAGGGTGGAATTTCCCAAGAAGATCTGTTTCAAGAGAACAGCTGTATATCCGGCATATAGGACTGAACGAGATTAGAGACTGCCATTCTGCTGGGAAACCGTCACCAGGTCAAAACGAGAAGAAACGTCAGAGCGCTGCAGGGAGCTTTCTGCAAAGTTCAGTTCATCGCACATCTCCATCGCTGATGCTGCAGTTTGTCCCCACTAAGGTACTGAAGCTGACTTGGCTTACAAAAACCTCCCCGGGCCCAGACGTACTCCGCCATCATGACACATTTCACTCTGTGCCTGATCAACTCTGCACCTGCTCACCGAATGGAGGTTCTCAACCGCTCTGTTCCCCCGAGCGTTAGCAGAAGTCACGGGAGACTTCCCAAGGCCAGTCCAAGGGCTTCTCAGTCCTCATCTAAAACCCCTAAGGTGCACGCAGCCCTGAAGTGATTGAAGAAAAACGTGCCCCTCTGAGGACTGCCCTGTGTACACTTCTACAAACACACCCTCATGGCTGACCAGTGTCTTCACCAGAGGCCCACCCAGTGGATAGTGAATTCTAAGATGGAGCAATTTGTCTGAACATATTACCTGACATCAAATCTCAGAAGGAGTACCCTTCTGAGGGCATTTAAAAGAAAAAAAAAAACAAGTAAGATAATGGAGGCCCAAATGGGAAAGGGTCTTGCAACTATCACACCTCTAACTAGAGGCATCAGTGGGACCTTCAAATCTTAGCCAGGACTCAGTCACCAGTACTGTCTCTCTTAGGTCTAACGGCCTGGCAATGACCTTGAAAATGCTTCCTACTTCATCGTCCATAAAGCTACCCTGCCTTCTCCGCCCCTCACCCCATTGGCTTTCTGCAACCCCAATCGCTCCCTTAGAGCCATTTGGCTCTCTTAGAGCATATCTAGCACCGGGCTGGTGCCCTTGCTGTTGTTCAGTCACTAAGTCATGTCCGACTCTCTGTGACCCAAGGACTGCAGCCTGCCAGGCTTCCCTGTCCTTCCCTCTCTCCCAGAGTTTGCTCACTCATGTTCATTGTGTCCATGATGCCTTCACCTCTTCCCAAACCATATCTTCCTGGGATACACCACCGAGTGATTCCTAAAGTCCACCTCCACCCTTCTGCCCCTTGGGCGCCAGAGACGAACTCCAACTCCTTGTATAACAGAGTCATCTGATGTATTCAGATGGCAGTTCAAATTCAACAGGTCTAAAAACCAAGCTAATTATTCTCCCCATTTTCAAAATCTCTTCTGTCTCACTCACTTCACCCACAAAAGAAACGTGTCCAGTTCAGTCCCTACCTACTGCCACTGTCTTGTTTGCTCAAACAACAAATGCTATGACTACAATAACATCAGCCACCACTGTTCCCTGAGTGTCTACGAGGTACCTGGCGCAGAGCACCTTGAAGTCACCTGCAACTCAAGATGCTACCACCTGTGCTTTATAGCTCCATGAACCAAGTTCATAAAGATTGAATAACTTCCCCCTGGTATAATTGAACAGGGCAGGTCAAACATGTGTGACCTCCACTCCCATCAAAAGATAGGAAAAGTAAAAAAAAAAAAAAAAAACAAAGCGAAAAAAAACAGCAAGAAAACAACTGTAGGTGAGAAGCAGCAACAAAACCAGGAAGATGGAAAGCAAATGGTCCAGCAGTGAAGAGCCAGGAAACCGAAGAGCCAGGAAACCTACCTGGGGAGAAACAGCTGTCAAGGGGGAATCGGCCCCCAAGGCCTGGGGCGCCTCTCAGCTGGCTGGGCAGAAAGCACAAGGGGAGACCCCATGACACCCCCTCAGCACCCAGGGGCCCCTCTCCCTACCAGCAGACCAACTTCCCAATAAACTGTTCGCAGCAGGAGTCGGGGGTGGAACTCTCCAGAAGATGAGGGAGGGGCCACCAAGCGACAGTGCGTGCAGGAACTGGGCAGGGCAGGTTATATGACACTTTAGTGGGCATCACAGAGGTGCTGGCGGTCGCAGGGTGCCTCACAACCGGCACTCAAAAGGGAGTTCACGAGTTCGCGGTAGGTCACACCACATTCCTTTCTATGACATCGTATCTTTGGGAGGCGGTGTTCCCTGGGGCTAGCATGATAAAAATCAAGTGCTGCACAAATATTAATGCGGAAAATGGTATGAGGGTAGCAGCTGTTTGTTCCCAAACATTTCTGAAATTTTACTGAAGAGAACTGGAACTCATTTTGGAAATGCTTTGTATTCACCAACGCGTGGCCTTCCAGTAGCTCTTCTGTTCTGACTTCCATCGAAACCACAGATGTATGTTCAGGTGTGTCCACCTAGTCACTGCTCTGATTACACACCCCAGCGCGAGACTGCGCCCACGAGAGCGGTCGCCTAGCCACATGCCGCACTCCAGCGAGTTCTGATATTTGCGAACCTGTTAAATCAGTCAAACCCTCCGTTATCTGTGATATGCTGCCACAGAGCAAGTGCCAGGAAGAGAAATCTGTAAGGCGCTTTTCAGACTTCTCCAACACTGACAAATACAGACCCTCTCACAAGAGCGAACCTTCTGGAAACGACCCAAGCCTCTGTTCCCCCAAAATCTAACTCAGTTCACGAGAACCTGGGATGAAGACGGTTCAGCCCACACTGACCCGGCAGTCGGTTCACTGGCCGCCGTGCTCCGTGATCCTTCACTCCCAGATAGTGAATGGGGCCACGGGATGAATGTAGCAGGCTGTTCCATACTGTTTCTCCGTCCCCCTCTAACAATAGCAGACACTAGGAAGGCATCAGGCCGTGGACACAGCGGGGCCTGTGTTCTGAGTCCCTGCACTCAAACGAGCAGGTTGAGGGCAGCCGGTGTGGTGAGTCTCGCCCCATTCCTCTTCCCAGACACAGGGCTGGCTCTCCCCAGCCCGTGCTGATCTAGCTGCGACCTCACCTACATTCGCTCACCGCTCGTCATCCTCTCTACGTTCGTGATAAGCACCAGCAAGCCCTACTCTGCACCCGGCATGGTCAAAAATTAACAGAAGGTAATGGAAGAACCCAGGATGTGCAAACACCCAGAGCTCAACTCCACAACATGTGCCAGGCCAAGAGTCACGCTAGGGAAGTTCTCTCCAGAGCACAGGCACCCCCAGGCTTCCTGGCGAGCTCCAGCCTCGCCTCTCCAACCCTGGGCAGCCGGGCCCCTCCTCCACCTCCACACCTGGGTCCCCGAGCTCTCCTCCCACAGGAACCTTGACCTTTCATCTGCATCGCAGCTCTCCAAACGCCCTGGGGCCTTTGGAGAGTTCACCACCTCCCTCAAAAAAAAAAATTCTTAATACATGTTCTGTTGATGATCTACTTAGTCACGGGCTCTATTTTCTTTTCCTTGGTTTTGATTAACAAAGTTATTACTGAGCTACCTTTCAAGTGAGACCTGTTTCTCACACACACACTTTTCCATTTGGCTTGTTTCCTTCTGTTGCTTCACCAGCTTGCCTGAGGCAGAACTCCAGGCAGCTCTCCTTTTACTGCGCTTCAGTTATTAGGGGCTCTTTACAAACTGAAGGTTTCTAGCAAACTCTGCATGAAGCAAGTTGATGAGCGCCATTTTCCAACAGTATTTGCTCACTGCTTGTCTCTGCATCACGTTTTCATAATTCTTGCATTATTTTAAATTTGTTCATCATTATTATACTTGTTACAGTGATCTGTGATCAGTGATACCAGCACTGAAGGCTCCGACGATGGTTAACTATTTTCAGCCACGAACTACTTTTTAATTAAATTGTGTATGTTGGTTTTTTAAGGCGTGATACATAGGTATGGCATAAACGTCTTATAACTTTCATAAGCAGTGGAAAACCAAAACCTCTGGTCTGAAACCAAATCCAAAACATCTCCGAGGTATATCTGTATTTGGAAGCCAATAATTTGACATCTTTACTTGGTGTCATAGATCCACACAGGCATAACAAAGTACAACCAGCTCTCCATTTTACAAAGAAAGAAATGTGACCTAACTTGGCCAGAGCAGCAAACCAAGTGTACATAGAGCAAGACTCCCCAGAGGCCGGTGGGTGGTCCTCCTGCACCAATTTCTCTTGATCCTCCCTAACCCTAACCCTAACCCTAACCCTAACCCCAGGATAAAGCACACATCCCTCTGGTAGACTGCACTTGATAGCCATCATGTTTAGGTGTGTAATTCAGCATCCCCTCTACCCCACAGCAGACAACTCCTGATACAAGGCAGAGAAATCTCTTCATTGGCAATGAACACACTCAGTGTCCATTAGCACGAGGCAAAAAGCAAAGCTCCTCACAAAAGATGCCATGTTGACCGAATGAATAACACTCTCACAGCAATTCCTAAACAGAGCCAATCTTTTTTTTTTTCCCCTGGCTGCGCTGCAGAGCTTTCAGGATCTCAGTTTCCCCAACCAGGAACTGAACCCAGGCCACGGCAGTGAAAGCCCCAAGTCCTAATCACTATGCCACCAGGGAACTTCCAGGGCCTTTGGGACTCCTCTCACTCACAAAGTTCACCTAGGAGTTACATCTGCCACCAGAATGAAGCAGTACATGGACTGAAGGGGCTAGTTTTAGGCATGATGAAAACATGCCGGAAAAAGTCAGGAAAAAATGCAAAAATCAATTAAAAATTTTTATCACTTATTTCTTGAATTCTTTGATAAAATTCATGCAGAACTATTGTCCACTGAAGCTAATTTAAGGAAGAATTTTATGCTCAACAAGAACGGCTTCCCGATTTGTTTCTTGTAAATATTCACAAGTGTTCAACTTACAAAGCTGTCAAAACCACATCAACCAGAGCTTGGGATTAACATACACACACTACTATATATAAAACAGATAATCAACAAGGTCCAACTGAGTAGCACAGAGGATTCTACTCAATATTCTGTAATAACCTACATGGGAAATGAACCTGAAAAAGAATGAGGATGTATATATGTATAACTGAGTCCCTATGCTACACACTGGAAACTATACACTGTAAACCAACTATGGGGTAGATGCTCAGTCATGTCTGACTCTTTGCGACCCCACGGACTGTAGCCCACCAGGCTCCTCTGTCCATGGAATTCTCCAGGCAAGAATACTAGAGTGAGCTGCCATGACCTCCTACAATAAAATTGAAAACAGAAAGAAAAAGAGAAACACATCAACCTTTCGCCATTTCACCACACACAGTAAATACCATGAAACAGGTACCTATGTGCTGGTGTGCAAATGTTTTGTTTAACAACACGTGGCCCAGGACCTTGAGTAGGCTGGGTAATGAACTCTGTGGGAGGACAAAGTTAGAACCTGATCTCATGACTGTGTCCAGACTGTATGCTTCGGGGAGGGGGGGACTCCCCACTGCCCTTGGTATCACTAGCACCTTTTTATCAGCAACTGAAGAGCTACTCAGAAAATGTTTGCTGAAAATTGGAATAATACTGAAACCAAATTTCCTAAGTCTGCTTTAAAGGCCCTAAATGCCCCTTGAGTTCCTTTCAACACTTGTGCCGACGAAATAGAAAGGGGGAGGGGATTTCTGTTATCAGAAATTTTTTGGTCACTCTTATTCTTTCAAATGGATGAGTATGTCTCTTAGTCAAGGGAGATCTCTTCAAGTTTCCAAGTCCGGGAGGTTTCCTAAACAGGAACCCACAGCACATCTGAAGGACTTAACAGAAGCACTGACCATGAGCTCTGCAGTTACATGGACTGACGTCAAGCGGGATTTCTCAACCCCGGCACAAGCAACATTCTGGGCTGGGCAACTCTCCATGGGGAACTGTCCTGGGCATTGTAGGATGTTGAGCAGCACCCCTGGTCTTTACAGACGCCTGCAGCACTCTCTCACATGTGTGAAACAAAAAAGGCTGCAGAGGTTCTAAATTCACAGGGGCCTACTCGGAATCCTGGCTCTTATCTTCAGACCTCCAGAGAAGCACAGTCTAGATGGAAGAAGTGGCTGAGGAAGAAAGAAATGGAAAGAGGAGAGCTTGAACAAGAGCGAACAGCACTGAAGCATTTCCTTCGTCTCCAAGAATTCGGCCAGGAGTCAAGGCCAACAGGGTTCTACTTAGTTTTCCTTGGTCTATTCTAACCTTCCAAATGACAAACCAAAAATCTCTCCAACTCACAAAACTCTCCAAAGTAAATAAGTCAGCAAGCCAGAAGCTTTTTAGTATAAACTAGAGGAATTTACTATTAATACAATACCCACACACAAAAAACTGAAGGCACCAGACGGCCACACCAGATGCAGAGTTTGAGACAAGTAGTGAAGGTAACTTCAACCAAGGTTCTAAAAGAGAAACGAAAAACAATCTTCTTTAAAGTCCCTAGCAGAAGAGTACTGAGCTTCCTTCATGTCTTGAGTTTTGTTCCAGTGAAAAGTTTCTGAGATTACAGCCAATTTAGGAATTTTCCACTACAATGATGATGGCAGAGAAAGACAAGCACGAAAAATAATTTTTCATTAATTTTTTAAAAAGCAACCAAAATCTATTTTTATCAGGCCACCGAAATCCTACAGAAAGAGCGTGTTCACGTGACGATTTGGAAACTACCCGAAGTCATTCCTCAAAAGAACCCTGGTCACGAGATGTATCATCATTTGAAAAACAACAACAACAACAACAACAACAGCCCAAAACCCAACTGATACTCTCTGACTTAAATAAAATTAAATCGACACAAAATTTTCATCTTGTCTCTTTAAAAAACCAACTTGGAAGAACGAGAGGAACACGATTCGGAAACCTTGGCCAGAATCCGCATCCGATAACGACCCAAACCGCCTCCAGCCCCTAGGATTAGTTTTATATTGTCCCCCTCGTCTTGGGAGTGGTACTAACACCTCCGCAAACGTTCACCTGGGTCCGGTCGCCTGGAAGCAGGTCAGAAGTCGCCAGTATCAAACCGTGCGCGCCTCCTTCTCTCTGTGAGTCACGTCAGAGTGGGCTGCTTTGGGGTGCCTGGGTCGATTTGCCCGTGTTTGTTTCCCTCTGGGTAGCATATGCCCTCTCTCCCGCCAGGGGTTGGTGTGGCTGTGTCCCTCTCCCTGGGTGTTTGTGTATGTGTGTCCCCAGCTGCTAATGGATCTCTTTCCCCGTGTGCGTCTCCAGGACTTCTGGGTGTCTGTCTTGGGGCGTGTATCTCTCTCCCCGGGTGTGTAGGTGTGGGACCCCATCTTTCCACCTGCGTCAGACACAGTAGGAGGCAAGGGGCTACAAGTTGTCCCTTCTCCCGGGGGAGGGGAGGGTGGAAAAGTGACCCGCACTGGCCGCGCGCGCCCCCCGCCCCAGTGCCCGAGCCCAGGCCGCACTCGCCGTCTACGGGCTCCGCTCAGACCCCGACGCCCGCGCAGCCGGCCCCAGCCCCCCGCCCAGCCCCGAGGGGAGTCGGCGCCCCGCTCACCTCACGGCCACACGGAATAAGTTCGGGAGCTCCGGGCCGGTCCGTCCGGGGGCAGAGGGAAAAAAGTGGAGAGGGTCGAGGAGCCAGCGGCAGGAGACGTGGGCGGCACGGCGCGGGTCAGGCTGCGGTTGCCCCCGTCCTGCACGGAGGGAACAACATGGCGACGGGCCGGGGCGGGGCCCGGGGAAAGCGGGCGGGACCTAGTCGGCGGGGCGGGGCCCGGGGTGGCGGGAGCCCTGGGAAGGTGGGGCGGGGCCTGGTCGGCAGGAGCCCTGGGAAGTCGGGGCGGGGCCTGGTTGGGGGGCCCCGGGCGCTGGGCCTCGAGGTCGCCTCCGGCCCGCCCTCACCCATTTCTTGCCGATCCCCTCTAGCTGAATCACGGGTTTTCTTCTGGTGGGCTATTTCTCTAGTCCTCCGGTTGCGTTCCCGGGAAAAGAGAGCACGGATACTAGTTAGCTTTAAAAGCTGACGTAAAGTGGGAATAAACAGACCGCAAAAGCACTGTCATACGATGCTGTGACTACGCGGCGAAATGAATATGCAAATAGAGAAGTGAATAGATTGAAAACTGAAAACAGCTGTGATATTGTGACATACCAGGATTTTTTGATTAATTTTTTAAAATTTCCTTGCTCTTGTTAAAATTTTTACTGCCTCTCGCCTCTCTAAATATAACGCAGTAGTGGGAAAAGGTATAAAGAAGCAGTGGGAAAAGGCGGTATTGAAACTCTTAATTCCTCACTTGAAATACGGAGTTAAGCGCAGGTCAATACTAGAGACCAGAGAGGGATTTTCAGTCCCTCTATAAATATATTTTGTAGGGCAGATTTAGTTTATTTTCCAAGAAAAGGATCTCACCTTTATTGCTTCCTGGGCCCACAATCATTAACGTCTGGCTCTTTACGAAGTCATTTTTGGGTAATGAATCTAATGTAATCATTCAGTACTAGAATGGTTCCGTTTGAGAGAGTTTGTCACAAGCATAAAAGGCAATTTTAGAATCCTTGTGAAAGTGAGGCATGTGACTGAATTCTAGTTTAAGCTTAAATGAATTTTTCTTTCATAGAAAAATATCATATCCATGCAGGGTATTTCCCTAAGGAAATATGAGTAAAGGTTTATAAAACACAAATCTACTGATAATAGGGAGGATGAAGAGATTCATTATCTTATTTTAAAACACATAGTTAAAACTGCACAACAAAACATGTAAGAACTTCAGAGTTAATCTTTCAAAAGAACACCAAAATAGGTAGTGTTAGATCCAGTGGACTAAATTGCAACAAGGAATCCATGGGTCACTAAGGAAATGCTCTCTGAAAAATTCTAGATCTATGTCATAATCATAGACAAGGAGTGATGCAGTAAGGGTTTATCATCGTAATCGCTAATACCAACCAGCTATTAACAGGTGCACTTATGAAATTATTGTATCTTGACTTAAAGAAAGCCTTGAGAAATCTAAGAATTTTCAAGAAAGGGTCCTAAGAAGGTCCTACAAGTGATTCTCAGGCTGTTTCAAAATGGGAGTGAGCCATATAAGCGTATCTGATTGCAACCATAGTCAGTACCTGAAGAAAGAACATGGTGGTGGTGGTTGAGTCACTCAGTCGTGTCCAACTCTTGCGACACCATGGACTGTAGCCTGCCAGGCCCCTCCGTCCATGGGATTCCCTAAGCAAGAGTACTGGAGTGGGTTTCCATTTCCTTCTCCAGGGGATCTTCCTGATCCAGGAATCAAACCCAGGTCTCCTGCATTGCAAGCAGATTCTTCACCGACTGAGCTATGAGGGAAGCCCCAAAGAAAGAATATGGAAAGGTACTTTTTCTGAAATAACTCTTACTTGGACGCTAGCCAACTGACACATAAGAATACTTGTATATTCTGGTCTCTTCCACCATCCACTTCTTTACCTAATTGATATGACAATGTGAGAGTAGGCTGAGTGGAAAGATTCTTCCCTAAAGGGCAAGTTTGGGGATTTTTCCTGTGGATGTGTCTAGTTGGCAAGCTGACACAAGTTAGATAAACATGGTCTCTATTTATTGCTCTTGCTTCATGAACTTGTTTATTAATGAAAAACATTGAAGAACTGACCTAGTTTGGCTCCATTCATCTAATTAGGGTTTTTGCCTTTATATTCTGTAAACATCTAGTGCATCACTCAAGGTGGAAAAAGAGGTCAAGGTTGCTGGGCATCAATCATGCCTTTCCTTAAGTAGCACCTACTTATTACTATGAGTGCTAGGAGTTAATACTCCATTTAAAGCTGGAGTCTGAAAGAGATCACCTCTGGTATCTCTGATGAAAAGCTACAAGTAATAAATATTATAATATTTATTATAATCAATAAATATTATATTTATTATAATCAATAAGAAATATTGATCATAATTAAATTGACTGTGGACTTCCCTGGAGGTCCAGTGGTTAAGACCCTGTGCTGCCACTGCAAGGGGTATGTGGGCTGGATCCCTGGTCAGGGAACTAAGATCCCACATGCCTCAAGGCGGAGCCAAAAAAATTAAATTGATCATACCTTTCACATATAACACAGAACTCAATGGTAGGCAATTTGACCATTAAAAGACAAATCTGAATAATCAGACCCTGGTGGCTCAGTGGCAAAGAATCTGCCTGTCAATGCAGGAGATGCAAGAGACCTGGGTTCCATCCCTGGGTGGGGAAGATCCCCTGAAGAAAGAAATGACAACCCACTTCAGGATTCTTGCCTGGGAAATCCCATGGACAGAGGAGCCTGGCAGGCTACAGTCCATGGGGTCACAAAGAGTCAGACACGACTTAGTGACTCAACAACAAAAATAATCAGATACGTGGCCCCTCAAGTACTGAGGCTACAGCGGGTAGACAAGACACTGGAGGAATTCAGGGGTGTCCCCAGACACTCTCCCACATTTTTGCTTCTATCCTCCAGCTGTGTTTATATTATATCATATGACTTTACCTTGCTGAATGACATAGATTCAGTCTGTTTCCTAAGAGAGCTCAGAAGAGTGGAGGAGACAGTAAGTAAGTACACGGATGTACAGTTATAAATTAGATGAAGGGCCTTGAAGGAAATAAACGAGGTGCAGCTGGTGGAAATACAGGGTGATGGGACCAGAGAAGGTATGAGTGAGGAGGTGATTCATACTGACCCCCAAAGATGAGCATGTGGCAGTGGGCAGGGCTGGTGCAAGATGAGGGGACAGCAGTTCACCAAGAACCTAGCACATTGCTGCAGCCAAGAAAATGATAAAGATGCAAACTATTACAAAATCTTCAGAATTGGTGGAAAAGCTGAAATTATACTTGTTTTTCTAGTCATAACTAGACCTAATGTGCTATCTTAAAAATAACAAGTATGTGTTGAATAGGGCTGCTCTTTCTTTACCACACTGAAAACATAGCATAACCCAGGTAATTACAGAGGGCAGAATGAAACAGGCATTAACCTTCAGGAATGAGGTGGGGAATTTGATCCCTTTGCTGATTTCCTGATGAATGTGAGTCATAAACTGAGCTTCACCTTTAAGGGCAGCAGAAGGAAAATCCCAGGCATACCATGGTATGTAAAAATATGTTTGTGTGTGTTTGTGTGGATCTTTGTGCATATGAGTGTTTATTTAAAAAAAGAAGAGTGGAAAGGAAGTAGGAAAATCAAAACAGTTGAATTGCTATGAGAATAGAATTTTGGGTAATTTTTTACTGAAATTTTGAATCCCACATTATAATATGCTTTGAGCAATAGGTAGAAATAGGTGAAAATAGGTTGCAAAGAGTCGGACATGACTGAGTGACCAAACAACAACAATAGGTGAAAATTTTTAACTGAAGCAATATTAGGCACCTGTATAAATACTTACTGTGATGTCAAATGTAATATTTGCCTTAGGCTACACTGGTAAAATCACTGCAGATGGTGATTGCATCCATGAAATTAAAAGACACTTACTCCTTGGAAGGAAAGTTATGACCAACCTAGACAGCATAGTTAAAAGCAGAGACATTACTTTGCCAACAAAGGTCCATCTAGTCAAGGCTATGGTTTTTCTAGTGGTCATGTATGGATGTGAGAGTTGGACGGTGAAGAAAGCTGAGTGCCGAAGAACTGATGCTTTTGAACTGTGGTGTTGGAGAAGACTCTTGAGAGTCCCTTGGACTGCAAGAAGATCCAACCGGTCCATCCTAAAGGAGATCAGTCCTGGGTGTTCATTGGAAGGACTGATGTTGAAGCTGAAACTCCAATACTTTGGCCACCTCATGCAAGGAGTTGACTCATTGGAAAAGACCCTGATGCTGGGAAGGATTGGGGGCAGGAGGAGAAGGGGATGACGGAAGATGAGATGGCTGGATGGCATCACCGACTCGATGGACATGGGTTTGGGTAAACTCTGGGAGTTGGTGATGGACAGGGAGGCCTGGCGTGCTGTGATTCATGGGGTCGCAAAGAGTCGGACACGACTGAGCGACTGAACTGAACTGAACACTGGTAAGAGCCAGACAAAAATCCAGTTATCTTAGCAATTCATTCCTTCAGATAGAAGTCCTTCCAAATTCACAGACACATCCAAAACGTTGAGCTGCTCCTAGAACTCAGGACAGTAACACGAAAGTGTGGTCCTCCTACCTCCCCACTGCCATACATCTGAGCACCGAATGCACATCAGCAGCTTTCTTGACCTTTTCGGTATAAGAGCTGAGACCACTATCGTGCTCACATAAGCAATTTCTTTCCTCTTATGTCACTGTCATCCACATAGGCATACATAACCCAAGATGGTTCAGGCTGCTGGCCACAGCTGTAGTTAGACTCAGCCTAAACTCAATCCCTGATTGGATTAAAGTGATAAATCCCTCAGCCTATCTGCGTATTGGAGGACAGAGGGAACTCTCAGTGGTGGAAGATATTAACTAGAGCATTTATTTTTCATTTATGCACAATGCCCAGCACACAACAACAAAAAAATATTAGCCATGCCAAGAAGCAGCAAAGAGTGACTCATAATCAAGAGAAACCAAAACAACAGGGGCTTCCATAGTGGTCCACTGGTTGAGTCTGCCCTGCAATGCAAGGGACACTGGTTTGATCCCTGGTCCAGGAAGATCACACATGCCATGGAGCAACTAAGCTCACACGCCACAACTACTGAAACCCATGAGCCCTAGAGCCTGTGCTCCGCAACATGGGAAGCCACCGCAATGAGAAGCCCTTACACTGCTACTAGAGAATAGCCTCTGCTCACCACAACGGGAGAAAGCCCAAGTGCAGCAACGAAGACCCAGCACAGTGAAAAATAACTAAATAAATAAAGTTAAAACAGGAGCAACAATAATAGAATTGAATATGTCATGACAATTTAAATGTATCTCAGGAATGTATGTTCACGGAAGCCTGGTGTGCTGCAGTCCATGGTCACAAAGAGTCGGACACGACTGAGCGACTGAACTGAACTGAACAGGAATGCAAGGGTGGTTCAACATTAACAGTTTAAATGAAGGAGAAAACAATCAATTCAATAGATGAAGAAAATAGTACATTCAATTAAAAGCCATTTGTGATAATCTTAGCAAACCAGGAATAAAAGGCAAGTTTCTTAACCTCATGAAGAGTATCTATTGAAAACCTATACTGAATATCATTCATTCTTAATGGTTAAAATCTGTAAGTATGAGCTTTAAAGCAGGAAAAAGGTAAGTATGTCTCTTTAATATTGAACTGGAGGTCCTAGCACACAGTAGTAAAAGAAAGAACAAGTATGATGATTGCAAAGGGAGACACAAAACAATATTAAACACAGATGATATGCTGACAAAATCCAAAGGACATTATAGAAAATTTACCAAAATGTTTAACAAGTCGTCTTACTGTAGCCTGAAAGTTTGTATCCCCTCAAAATGCATATGTTGAAATCCTAGCCGCCAATGTGATACTGTGGCCAATCACATACTCTCTTTGAAGGTCTGAGTCTCGGGCAAGCAACACAGAGATACTGGAACAGTTCAGAGTTCATTCTGAATGGAATGGAAGTTCCATTCTGAATGAAAGTCATGGTCCCTGGTATCCAGTGACCAGAGATAATGCCAGCGGTGATGATACCAGTGGCAGGATCTAGTACCTCACAAAGACAGCATCTTAATTAAGTCATTCATGATCTGGACTCCTGTTTTCCTTGTGCATATGTGTGCAACCCCATGGACTGTTGCCCACCAGGCTCCTCTGTCCATGGGATTCTCCAGGCAAGAGTACTGGAGTGGTTTGCCATTTCTTCCTCCAGGGGATCTTCCTGACCCAGGGATCAAACCTGCGTCTCCTGTGTCTCCTGCATTGGCAGGAGGATTCTTTACCACTGCGCCACCTGGGAAGGCCCCAGTGTCCAAACTCCATGCTCCATCCTTGCCTCTAAGAGCTACCCAGTATCTCCCCAAGAAATTCCTTTTCTAAGTTGATGTCTTTACTTACAACTAGGAACTCTGAATGGTACAGAGTGAGAATGTATCTTACAGATTATCTAGTGCCAACTTACTGTGATTCATCATATAAATGCAGCTAGCTAAATGAAATTATACCTCTCTTGATATTTTTGGATTGGCCTTGCTTAGGCTTAGCCACGGCAGTGGTAAAAAAAAAAAAAAATGACTGCTCCCCAAATCTCCGTGGCTTAAAAAAACGAAGATGTATTCCTCACCTTCACGTCCATTATGGGTCAGCTGGGGCTCTGCCCCATGTCATCCTGCTGGACCTAAACTGATGAACCTGAGCTAGCGGCGCGGCCTCTGTATGAAATATTGCAGGTCTCAGTGGTTGAAAGCAAAAAGATCAAACTAATATCCCTGCTAGCTCTTAGAGCTCCCACCCAGAAGTGACATTCATCGTTTGCACCCATGCGCATCACCCACTGGGATGCACATTCCTTCTAAAGGGAGGGGCACTGCATGTCAGGTGCCAAATCTGATCTGAGTGGTGTGGTGTTCTACAACTAGCTCACTGGGAGGGTCACCAAATACTTGAACAGAAACAATCAAACAGAGCTCTTACCACTCAGGGCTTTGTTTTATCAATTTGATAAGTTTTACAGTGCAGAACAGCAATGAAACACATTTATTTTGAAGAAGTTCTTTTTCTGAAGGTTGGCTTTGAAACCTAAACAACAGTAACATTTGGTCTAGTTTATTAAAGTTGGATGCGGGCTTCCAAAGTGAGGGGTCGAATATGAAGAATACAAACACATAGGAACTCATACTGAAATTCCACTCTAAATGAAAACCTATTTTACAAAGTCTCATTAAGCAGAGTTAGCCTCGGGGCTTTGAGAGAGATAAATACAACTAAGATGTGCACAGGGAACTTGATGGACAATTCAGGGGGAAAAAACATGTCCACAAATAATATAAGGCAATGATAAAATAGAGATATGATAGAGAACAATTCATAGGATTAGTTAAGCGTGAAATCCTCCAGCCTAGAGATACTATAAAATTCTATGAGGAAGGCAGTACTTTACAACAAGCCATACAATTCAAATGCATAATAATTTTACACCACAGGGTATGTGTGTTTTAGACAGAGACATGCAGAGGATGAAAGATTGATCTAATATGTTGCTAAGAATTCCTAACTTTAGTCCTTACAATGGTTATAGTGATGACATTTGCCAACTAAACTGAGAAACTAGGGGGAAATATCCAAATTTCCTTTTACTTAAAGAAAAAAAAATTATGACCTTTGTCTTATAGATAAAAGGGTTTTTTTTGCTTTCAAAATGTCAAATTTGGCATGTGGTTAACCAAAAATCATTGCAGACACAAAAGTTTGAAGAAGTGTAATTGTGACAGATGTAAATATTAATTATTTACGTAAATTCAGTTAAAGCTGCACTTTAAATAAAGGTCAGTAGAGTTCTTTTGGTTAGTAAAAGATGGCTTACTTCTTGAGTTTTCAAAAAAGCACACATGTGAAAGAAGCCAGACACAACAGACCACATATTGCATGATTTCATTTATAGGAAATGCCCAGGACAGGCAAGATCACAGAGATGGAAGATGGATGGATAGTTGCCAGGGGCTGGAGGGACAGGGGCATGAGGAGGGACTGCTAATGGGTATGGGGTTTCTTTTGGGGGATGAAAATGTTCTGAAATTGGGTAATGGTGATGGGGATACAACTTTGTGAATACACTAAAAACCACTGAATTGGAACAAAAAACAAATGCACAAAAGATTTAAAAAAAACTCTTAAGTTGCAAATAGGGTTTATAAAAGACCCACTTTTAGAAGTACTGATCTATAGTCAGGTACAGTCTGTAATGCATAAATAATTAGGTCAAAACAAGAAAATCACCAAGCAGCTCTTTTAATTCTATTCCTTATCAAATATTTGTAGGGTCTTCTGGCAAGTAAAACAGTGAACAAGTAGAATTTTATTTTTTATTTCCTTTTCCTTATTTATTCCTGGTGATAATGCTATTGAACATGAAAATGGAAAATGTAAAAGAAAGGGAAAGTTATAAGACAACTGGACAACCATCTGTACGCTAGTTTGAGCATGTGACATAATACTTGAAGGTGTATCTGATGTCCACTCAAAGACACTACATGGGGAAGAAAAGCTCGAAAATATTATGGAAAAAAAAAAGCATGTTCTCTCTTTTCCAGTTCTCCATTCTCTCCACTCTGAAACTGTTTTGCCTGTTGCAAATTACAATCACTCCTTCTAAACTTGCTTTTAATCCTTCATATAAATGTATGTATGTATCTACAGGTCACATTCCTGGCTCTTCTGGTTTTCTTAAGTACAGAACTTCCACAAATATTTATTGAAGGTTTTCTATGGGCCAGGAACTGTCCTAGGGGCTGTGAACCAAAAAGGCAAATATCCCTGACCCCATGGAGTTCACAATTTAGTTGGGGGAGGGAGGAAGCAGACAATAAACTATATAAGCAAGGCATTGAATTTAAGTAGCAAATAAGCTCCATGAAAAAAAAAAAACAAGGTGCTAGAAAAGGTAATAAACAGTCAGAGAAGCTTCATTGCCCAAGACGACATTTGAGGTATGGCTTGAGAAAGGTAAGTTAAGTTGTTAGGAATCTGCAGCAAGAGCATTCCAGGTAGAAGCAACCGCCCAGGCAAAGGTCCTGGGGCAGGCATATGCCTGGCACAGTCAAGGACTAGCAGGAGGCCAGCGTGACTGAGTCCCGGACACAGTGAGGAGGGAAGTGGTAGTGAGTTGGGAAAGGCAGGAGAAAGTCTAGGAAAAGTAGCAGAGGGGCCAGACAGGTAAAGCTTTAAAGAAAGACCACTGTGAGAACTTCGCTTTTCTCATAGAGACAGAAACTAACAGAGAGTTTTGAATAGAGGGGTGACATGATTTGATGTGCATATTTCCCAGAATCCCTCTGGCTGTTGTGTTGGAAATACACCCAAGGGACAAGAGTGGAAGTCAGGCAACCATTTAGCAAGGTGTTGTGGTCACCCAGGTGGGGGATGATGCTAGCTGAGATACAGGATGGAGGCGGAGACCTTGATGCAGCCAGATTCTGGATACTTTTACCAGCTTTACTGAAATACAATTTACATACAATAAAAGTCACTATTTTAAGCACACAGTTGAATGACTGTCATACTTTGTATAGCCATCACAATCCAATTGCAGAGTGGCTCCATCACCCTGGTTGGATCCCTCGTGCACAAAGGCAGTCGCTTCCCAGTCCTACCCCCAACCCCAGACTCATTTACTTTCTGTCTCTGGGTTTGCTTATTCTGGACATTTCCTGTAAAGGAACTCATAGGAAGTGTGGTCTTTTATGACTGGCTTCTTTCACTTAGCTAATGTTTCCACAGTGGTGGTGGTGGTTTAGTTGCTTAGTCCTGTTTGACTCTTGAGACCCCATGGACTCTAGCCCTCCAGGTTCCTCTGTCCATAGGATTCTCCAGGCAAGAATACTGGAGTGGGTTGCCATTTCCTTCTCCAGGGGATCTTCCTAACCCAGGGATAAAACCCAGGTCTCCTGCATTGAGGCAGATTCTTTACCAACTGAGCTACCAGGGAAGCATTGCTAAAGCACGTATAACTACTTCAGTCCTGTATGTTACTGAACAGTATTTCTTTGACTGAAAAGACTTTATTTTGTTTATCCATTTGCCAATTGATGGACATTTGGATTGCATCCATTTTTTTGACTATTACGAATTATACTGCTATGAACATGCACATACAAGTCTTTGTGTGTATGTCTGTTTTCATTTCTCTTGGATATGTACCAAGGGGAGGAAGTACTGGGTTTTTTATGTAACTTCTTTTTTTCAATATTTATTTTTATTTATATGGCTGTGCTGGGTCTTCACTGTGGCATGCAAACTCTTAGTTGCAGTATGTGTGATCTAGTTCCCTGACCAGGGATATAATTCGAGCCCCCTGCATTGGGAGCGCAGAGTCTTAGCCACTGAACCATAAGGGAAGTAGCTGTGTAACTTGTTAACAAACGGCCGAACTATTTTCCAAAGTGACTGCACCATTTTACATTCCTACCAGCACTGTACGAGGATTCCAATTTCTCCACATCCTCTCCAACACTTGTTATTTTCCAAGTTTTTATTATAGCCACCCTAGTGGGTATGAAGTGGTATCTCGTGCGTGTTTTGATTTGCATTTCTCTAAAGACTAAGGATTTGGGGTGTCTTTTCATATGCTCATTGGCCATCCCTGTATCTAATTTCATCTTCTTTGGGGAAGTGTCTATTCAAATCTTTTGCCCATTTTTAAGTTGGGCTTCTGGATATATATTTGGAATAGAGCCAATAGGATTTGTTGATTGCTTGGAAGTTTGATGTGAGAGAAACAGAGGTATCATTCATGCCTTCAAAGTTTTTTAGCTCAAGTTATGCAAAGGTGGGTGGAGAAGGAAATGGCAACCCACTCCAGTATTCTCGCCTAGAGAATTCCGTGGACAGAGGAGCCTGGTGGGCTGCTGTCCATGGGGTCATACAGAGTCGGACATGACTGAAGTGACTTAGCCTGCATGCATGCATTGGAGAAGAAAATGGCAACCCACTCCAGTGTTCTTGCCTGGAGAATCCCAGGGATGGAGGAGCCTGGTGGGCTGCCATCTATGGGGTCGCACAGAGTCGGACATGACTGAAGCGACTTAGCCTGCATGCATGCATTGGAGAAGGAAATGGCAACCCACTCCAGTATTCTTGCCTGGAGAATCCCAGGGATGGAGGAGCCTGGTGGGCTGCCGTCTGTGGGGTCGCACAGAGTCGGACACTACTGAAGCGACTTAGCAGCAGCAGCATGCAAGTGCAGAGTTGCCATTAAGTGGACAAGCAGTATTGGAGAGAGTCTTGATTTTAAACTTGTTAAGGGTGAGATGCTTATTAGACATCCAAGTAGACTTTTCAAGTAGGCTGTTAGACTTCTGGGCCTGGAGTGCAGAGGAGAGATGCAAGCCTGAAGATAAGGAAGGGAAGTCATCAGCATAAATGGTACAGAAAGCCATGGAACTAGATAAATCAACAAAGGAATAAGTGCAGATATCCAAGGTGTCCAAGCACTGAATTCTAAACCCTCCAAAATTAAGAAGTTGGGAAAATAACAAGGAAGCAGCAAATGATATTGAAACAGAGTGACCAGTAAGAGGGAAAGCCAAAGAAAGCACAGCCTACTGCAAGTCACCTGGGAAAAGGTGTCCTCATGATGGAAACTAGCGTGTCAACTGCTGCTGCTAGGGTTCCGGGCTGAAACTTATCCCTTCAGTTTAGCAACATGGAGGGTGCAGGCAGCCGGTAACCAAGACAGGTGGGGAGAGCACAGTGCTAGTTAGGAACTCAGGCATTTCATCCAAAAGTATATGTAGGAAGACAGAGTTCATAGGCCCAGTTCCTGTGGACAAGTCAGCATCTCGCAAGTGGTAACATACATAAGAACCACTCAGAGTTTTGTAGAAAGACAGACTTGGATTCATTAGGTCCGGGATGGGGCCCCCATTTCTGAACTGGATTCCAGGTGATGCTAGCGCTGCCAACCCCCTGGCCTCGCTGTGAGGAGCAGGAGTATAGGGCGAACTTTATCTGCAGCTTCTTTTCTGAGTGCAGATCTAACCACAGACATCAATGTCAGCCCGCTCTGGGTTGATTCTGTATGATTTTCTGTGTTCCAGGGGCTTGATGTCATCGATGGTGTGGCTCAAATGTGTGGCTTGAGAAATGGGGAAGAAATGGAAGGGGCAGTGGTCATGGAGGGAAACTTTAGCTCTGTTTGTTGTGCGACTGAAAGAGGGAGGGGCCTTCTATGCAGAAATGCAGAGGCCAGGGCCAGCACACGGCCTGGAGACAGGCCAGGGTTGCCTGCTGGAAGGCTCCTCTTTATCTGTCAGTGAGCTGGCGGGGTGCCTTCCGGAAGGCCCCTTTGAGGAAGACTGCCAGTATTTCTCCATGATATGTGTGAGTAATCGGGATCCTAAAGGTTCAGAATGACTCACTGAGATAAATATCCTATAGAGATTCTATCTTTGCTTTCCTTCCTCACTCTACCCTCATTTGACTTTTTAAAATAATACTTTTATTGAGGTATAATTCACAGACCATAGAATTCACCCATTTAAAGGGTATAATTCAGGGGACTTCCCTAGTGGTCCAGTGGTTAAGCCTCTGCACTTCCAACTAAAGGGGTGGGGGTTCGATCACTGGTCAGGGAACTAAGATCCCACATGCCACACGGCATGACCAAAAAACAAACATAAATGAAATAAAGGGTACAATCCAATGGTGTTCAGCATATTGGCGGAGTTAGGCAACCATCACCACAATCAATTTTTGAACATTTTCGTCACCCCTCCAAAGAAACCCCCAAGTCCTTGAGTCACTGGCTCATGTAAAAATGATATCAAAATCCACTATGATGTTTGGAAACTTTCTGCTCAGTCATTTGTGAGATTTCACAAAGCTGGACACAGGGGAAGGTTGAAAGTCCATCTGCTGCATGAAAACACTCTGCAGAGATGGAAGTCCTCAGTCTAAGAAGACACTAAAGACCAGATCACATGGCCTGGTGGACTCAGAGATGCCAACACATGATCCACTAGGAGCTCCTTCCTGTTGGACATGGGCGAATGTCACTTGGCCTGATTCACACCATCCCAGGAACCCTTGGAAATGTCTGAAGTTTTTGTTTCCACCCACAAAGGTGAAAGTAGCCAATTATGATCCTATTTTGATTATTTAAAAGCAACCTCTGGGAGCTCTCTCTATTTACATACTGAATATATTCCAAAAAATTTGAAGTTTTGGAACAGACCCTGTTTTTATTTGCTTATTAATTAGAGCTGTAACTTTTCCATGGCTGTTTTAGATTTTTTTTAAATACACGTCATCATATGAAAAAGATTAATGACTACTTAGAACCTACTCCTATTTGTACCTTGTTTGCATTTTAAAAGAAAGCAAGACTATGTAAGACAAATGTATTTTAATTCTATGTATTTTCAATGTCTAGCATGCACATCTGTAGTAATTTAACAAAGGATGTAAAAGAGCTTGCCTCTTTTGTCATAACTGATTATCTGTGTCATATATTAATAGTTTCCCTAGGTCATAAAGAAAGAGAATGAAAATGTAAAGGCCACTATATTTCATAGGAAATGGTATTTGCAACTGCATTTATATAGTCTTCAAACTCATAAAAGACACACACATGTCCCTTTAAAGTGTTAGTCACTCAGTCGTGTCCGACTCTTTGCAACCCCATGGACTGTAGCCCACCAGGCTCCTCTGTCCCTGGGATTCTCCAGGCAAGAACACTGAAGTGGGTTGTCATTCCCTTCTCCAGGGGATCTTGCCAACCTAGGGATCAAACCCAGATCTCCTGCATTGCTGGCAGATTCTCTACTGTCTGAGCCACCTAAAACTACATGTTTTTGTATGTTATTACTAAAATGTAAGTATTTTATATATAACTAATGAGAACCTACTATTTAGCACAGGGTACTCTACTCACTGCTCTGTGGTGACCTAAAGGGGAAGGAAATCCAAAAAAGAGGGGAAACATATATATATATTTGTTGCTCAGTTGTGTCTAACTCTTTGTGACCCCGTGGACTGCAGCACACGAAGCTTCCCTGTCCTTCACCATCACCCGGAGCTTGCTCAGACTCATGTCCATTGAGTCAGTGATGCCAAATATGTACGCATATAACTGATTGACCCTGCTGAACAGCAGAAACTGATACAATATTCGAAAGCAATGATACTTCAATAAAAATTCATTTTGAAAAGTTTAAGTATTTTAAAAATCACTTACTTTTCAGAAAACCACATTAAGGCACCTGGGTATCACGAGAAGGTTCAAGAAGGTTCCCCTGTGTCAGGAGCACCAGCAACCACTGCCAGGCATTCCTGGGTAGTCACTCCAGAGAGGGACCCGCAGCACTGTGCCAAGGTGATGGCTGCAAACCACACACTCCTGTCATTGGGAAAACAAACCACAATTGAAAAACAGCTGTACCTTGCATGCCTGGACGTTTCTGGAAGCAAACTGATATGCAAAAATAAAATAAAATAAAACCTACCTGTTTTATATGACTAGCCCTGGCTTTGTCTCTGTGTACCCTAGGCAAGTAATTCAACATCTCTCAGCCTCAGTTTTCTCATCTCTAAGTTGCTGGCTGGCTAGTTGTGAGGCTTAAATGAGATGCTATATATAAAGTGTCAGGATCTAGCAGGTCTAGTGATAGAATATCATCCTTGCTTCCTCTGCCTAGCTTACTTCCTCTCAAGATTTACCCTAGGGGTCACAGCCTCTTAAAGCCTTCCCTGACTCGCTGGGTCCTTTGCACCTGTGCCTCTCTTACAGTTCTTGAAATATAAAATGACTGGCTACACCACCTGCACGTTGTGGGCCCTGAGACCTAGGATGACGTCTAGCTCATCTCTTCGCCCCCAGCACCTGGAAGAGTATAAAGCAACGTGCAATCATTATTTTATAGCATTTCTAGTAAAGCTTAGTAACATCTCTGGAAGTTCAGTTCAGTTCAGTCACTCAGTCGTGTCTGACTCTTTGCAACTCCATGAATCACAGCACGCTAGGCCTCCCTATCCATCACCAACTCCGAGTTTACTAACTCATGTCCATCGAGTCGGTGATGCCATCCAGCCATCTCATCCTCTGTTGTCCCCTTCTCCTCCTGCCCCCAATCTCTCCCAGCATCAGGGTCTTTTCCAATGAGTCAACTCTTCGCATGAGGTAGCCAAAGTATTGGAGTTTCAGCTTCAACATCAGTCCTTCCAATGAACACACAGGACTGATCTCCTTTAGGATGGACTGGTTGGATCTCCTTGCAGTCCAAGGGACTCTCGAGTCTTCTCCAACACCACAGTTCAAAAGCATCAATTTTTTGGTGCTCAGCTTTCTTCACAGTCCAACTCTCACATCCATACATGACCACTGGAAAAACCATAGCCTTGACTAGATGGACCTTTGTTGGCAAAGTAATGTCTCTGGTTTTTAATATGCTGTCTAGGTTGGTCATAACTTTCCTTCCAAGGAGCAAGCATCTTTTAATTTCATGGGTGCAGTCACCATCTGCAGTGATTTTGGAGCCCAAGAAAATAAAGTCTGACACTGTTTCCACTGTTTCCCCATCTATTTCCCATGAGGTGATGGGACCAGATGTCATAATCTTAGTTTTCTGAATGTTGAACTTTAAACCAACTTTTTCACTCTCCTCTTTCACTTTCATCAAGAGGCTTTTTAGTTCCTCTTCACTTTTTGCCATAAGGGTGAAAGTGAAACATCTCTGGAAACCTAATTTTAAATAATAATGTAAATGAGACTATATGAAGTTATCATACTATAAATGGGACTATTGGTGTTTTCATCAGTGGGACAATAGGAAGTTATCAATAATGGAAATGGGACTATATGAAGTTGTCAGATTGTGGGTTCTTCTGAAAGCAAGAAGGCACCTTTTACAATCAAGGTATTTACAGTAAATAACCTCTGAGGGATGAAAAAATATTTTAGGAAAATATCTACCATTTATTGGGAATTTATAAATAACAAAGCAAATCTGACCTAAAAGATGAAGGCCCAGTCCTTGCAAAGGCAGTGGAGCCCTGCTGGCTGCAGGCTTCCTGACTGGTGTTTAGAAATGGTAATCGGGAATGAAAGGAACCTCTCATCACAGGAAGTGCTCAGCGAAGAGACAGAGCTGCAATTGTATCCAATTTTTAATCTAAAAAAAAAAGCAGCATGGACAAAAGGAGAGTGATGTGTGAAATGCCATGAAGACACCCTGCTACAGTCAAGTGTAACACTGATGTTTATGTCCTGTGCGGGTGTTCCCCGAACCAGGGCAAGCAGGAGCCAAGCTATACATGTGCTCAGTTTCTGTGCTGTTTGTTATTTTTTTTATTATAGGTCATGGGTTGGGAATTCAGGGTTGTGGTGTTTTATGAAACATCCATTTCCAAAACTGCCAATGTAGGAAAGGAAAAAATTGTTTTCTCTCCTAACCATCTAGCTCTTGGCTGGGGCTCTGAAACAAAAGACAGATTAATGAAAAGAAAGTACACACGGTTGGGAAAACTGGACAGATACATGTAAACGAATGAAATTAGAACACCCCCTAACACCACACACAAAAATAAGCTCAAAATGGATTAAAGACCTAAATATAAGGCTGGATACTATAAAAACTCTTATTAGAGGAAAACATAGGCAGAACACATTTTGCCATAAATAGCAGGAAGATTGTTTTTGATCCATCTTCTAGAATAATGAAAATAAAAACAAAAAATAAACACATGGGATGTAAAAGCTTTTGCACAGCAAAGGAAACCACAAATAAAATGAAAAGACAACTCTCAGAATGGGAGAAGATATTTGCAAATGAAGCAACCAACAAGGGCTTAATCTCCAAAATATACAAACAGTTCATGCAGCTCAATATCAAAAATAATAACTCAATCAAAAAATGGGCAGAAGGTCTACATAGACGTTTCTCCAAAGACAACATACAGATAGCCAAGAGGCACATGAAACGATGTTCAATATCACTAATTATTACAAAAATGCAAATCAGAACTACAATGAGGTATCAACGGTCATCATTAAAAAAATGTACAAACAATAAATGCTGGAGAGAATGTGGAGAAAAGGGAACCCTCCCACACTGTTACTGGGAATATAAACTGGTACAGACAGCCACTATGGAAAACAGTGTGGAGGGTCCTTAAAAAACTAAAACACAGAGCTAGCATATGATCCAGCAATCCTGGGCATATATCCAGAAAAAACCATAATTTGAAAAGATACATGAACCACTGTGCTCACAGCACTATTTACAATAGCCGAGACATGGAAACAACTGAAATATGCATCAACAGAGGAATGGATAAAGAATATGTGCTACACATATACAAAGGAGTATTAGTCATAAAAAGAATGAAATCATGCCATTTGCAGCAACATGGTTGGATCTAAAGAGTGTCAGACTAAGTGAAGTTAGTTAGACAGGGAAAGAAAAATACATGATATTGCTTTTATGTGGAATATTTTTTTAAAGGTACAAATTAACTTATCTGCAAAACAGAAACTGAGTAGCAGATGGAGAAAACAAACTTATGGTTACCAGGTGGTTATGGGATGTGGGGGGAGGATAAATTGGGACGTTGGAATGGACATACACACACCACAGAATATGAAATAGATAACCAACAAGGACCTACTGTGTACCACAGGGAACTCTACTCAGTTGTCTGTAACAACCTATATGGGAAAAGAATCTAAAAAAAGAGTAGATGTATGTGTATGTATAATCGATCCACTTTGTTGTATACCTGAAACTAACACAACACTGTAAATTGACTATACTCCAATAAAAATTAAAGGAAAAAAAAGCACACACATTTTTGTAAGATAAATTTTATCCAATCTGGGAGGCTTCATAAGGAAATGAAGACTCAAAGAAATGGTTACCCCTGAGTGTTTCTATACTAGATCTGATAAAGGGTGGAAAGTTGTGGCAAATTTCAACCGGGGGAAACCCAGCAAGGACAGTTCCTTCAGATTCCCTCCAGCATCATTCCATCTGCAGAGAAAGGAATGCTCCTCTCCTCCGGTATAAGGGTGAGGGGCACCTCTAACCTGAGGGTCTTATGACCTGCCTCAGGGCAAGGGCAGAGGCCTTCCTGCACCTACCATTTCTCAAATTCCTTCAGCTTAAAATATTCACTATGCCAAAGGGCCAAATGGGGTAGCGTGTCCTCAACCCCATCACTGAGGACTCCAACTATAAGGATGCAAGGAGCGCAGTCTTTGTGCACTCTTGCTAGAAACCAGTTAAATGACACTGGTGCCCCTGCCTCTGTCCTTGCTTCCCTCCTCATCTGCCTTCACACAGCAGCCAGAGAGATGCTTCCTGAGGTCATTCAAATTGCATCACTACCCACCCTCAGCTATCATGGCTTCCTATCAAGCTTGGCAAAAATTTCAAAGTCCTTGTCATGACTCACCAGGGCCCTCACAAGCCTGACGTCTCAGGCTCCTTCATCCCCTTCATCCTACTGTGCCTTGTCTGTGTCAGACACCCTCCCATCCTGGGGCCTTTGGATTTGCTGTCCTTGTAAAAATGATTTTAATGGAAACAAGAGCTCCTTTACCCCATAAGTGCCTTAAAAGAAAACCCCTTTCTTTTCAGGAGATAAGCATAGGATGTAAAAGAACTCTTATCTATACTTAGAAAATGTAATGCTCTCTCATTGACTAAAAGAAAACAAAAAAAGATTACTATTTTCCTATCTATAGTTGCAACAGTCACTGACAAAGTTGATACAAAATGAAGAAGACATGCATACATGTACATATGTCAGTTGCTCTGTTGTGTCCGACTCTTTGTGACCCCATGGACTGTAGCCCGCCAGGCTCCTCTATCCATGGGATTCTCTAGGCAAGAATACTGGAGTGGGTTGCCATTCCCTTCTCCAGGGGATCTTCCCTACCCAGGGATCAAACCTGGGACTCCCACATTGCAGGCAGATTCATTACCGTCTGAGTCACCAGGGAAGGCCATAAACTTAGAAAATGTAATGCTCTCTCACTGACTAAAAGAAAAAAAAAATCACTATTTTTCTATCTATAGTTGCAACTCACTGACAAAGTTGATACAAAATGAGGAAGACAACTCAGATTTTTAGATCTTGGAGAATAAAGGAATTTCCATTTCAAGTGCCTCTATTCATCTGCACATTCAGTTTGCAAAATCCTGGTACAAATAAAAAACACCAAAATAAAAAACAAAAATATCCTACCCGCTAAAACACACCCCAAAAGCCCCAAACCAAAAGACAAACCCTGACATGAACTAATCACACGCGGGTTTCATGTGCTGTGCTTTTTTCTAACCACTGAATAGTTTTTAAGACCGCTCCAAGCAAGTCACATGAAACCACACTTGATGAAACTTGAAGTTCTAGTTGGCTGTGCGGAGTTCTTCTTTAAAAGACTGTTACATCACAATGGGCAGTGCTGGGAAGCCTCCCAGAGAAAGATAATCAAAACAGAATTCCTCCCAGAGGGCCTCAAGCTGCTTTCTTTAAAACCGTTTGAAAACACAAATATATTTGCTTTGTGTGTTCTGCACATTTGGGGGAATTCTGTCATGAGGCAGGTAAACTGTATAGTCCGTGAAGACTTCAGAGCTCTGCCAAAGGGAATTAGGAGAGTAAAGAGAGGAGAACTGGTGAAAATGTGTAGGTTTGGAGGTAACTTACAAACTATAGTGAAAACGATAAAAAGTAAAATTCTATGAACTTCTAAAACAAATCAGCTGTAATCACACAGAAGGACTGTTGTATTTGAACATTATACAGGTTGGTTTGACACTGCTTACAAAAGCCTCACGGAAGTGATTCCCTTTTCATCGAAGAGACAAACATTGGGAGATTCAAAGGCTGAGGTAACGGACTTCCTCTGAGAGGTTAATGCCAGTTTTTACAAAATCAGAATTGGCGCTTCAGACCTGAAGGGGTTTGGAGCATGCCACCCTCAAAATACAAGGGCAGAAGGATCACTGCAACTGAAAGCACATGAGAAAGAGGAAACACGGCTGAGCTGTCTGCCCTCCCCCTCTGCCTGAAAGCAGAACCTAAATTCCCCTTGTGAATTCCCTACCAGGGGATAACCACCCGATCACTGGAGGCAGCATAGCACAGAGAGGCGTCTACACAAACCATGCTAGACGACCCATATCGTCCATCAGTTCCCTAGCTAAAGGACCTTCCCACAGCCTGCTGCCCCTAAAAGCCTACAGCCATTTTCCTTGATATTAGTTGGGATTTCACTGAAAGTTGTTGTCTCTGCTCTCATGGCTCAGACGGTAAAGCGTCTGCCTACAATGCGGGAGACCAGAGTTTGATCCCTGGGCCAGGAAGATCCCTTGGGGAAGGAAATGGCAACCCACTCCAGTACTCTTGCCTGGAAAATCCCATGGACAGAGGATCCTGGTAGGCTACAGTCCATGGGGTCGCACAGAGTCAGACACGAATGAGCGACTTCACTTTCTTGGTCTTTCTCTGCAAATGGACTGTTCTTTCTTAAAATGTGGTCTAAGCCCAAGTTCTAAACATCCCTTTGAGTTACTCATCACTGAGTTTCTCCTGCAGGTATAGGTGCTGCATGTGTAAATAAACTTGACTTCTCTCTTGTCCATCTATCTGTCTTTCGGCATTTCTAACTTGCAGGGTCCCAGCTATAGAGTCTAGGGTTTTGTTTGTTTGTTTGTTTTTACTTCCCTACAGATCTAAACACATGCCCTTGAGAACATGAAGACTCCCTAACATCAGTAACCAAATGTCCTAAAGAGTTTATGTACCCTGGAGAAATTGTGTGGAGGAAAAACAATGTGTCAGTCCTATGACTGAACAAGAGGGCTGGAAACAAAATTCTAACTGGAATTATCAGGGGAACTTTCAGGGCTCAAAGGAGACCTGTAAAGTGGAAAGAGAAAAGAAAATGGAAAACAACAAAGCTCCCGTCCCCCGATGTGAGAACTTGAAGGCGCTATTCATTTAGCCCCACATCTCCAGGGCTATATTTCTCAGGAGTCAATATGGAAGCTGTCTCAGATAGGGAATTAGAAGGAAGAAAATCTAGTCGCAGTTCATATGTGACTATTTATGGTTGTGCTGCGGAGGTGAGCCACAGGACCTCTGTGGAAGTTTCCTCAACTGCGAAGTGTACAAAACACTCTTTTCTTAAAGGTGACAAAAGTATCAAGTGCAAGCCTTTGGAACTCTGACTGCATCTTCAAGTAACTTGAGGAAAGAAAACAGAAATGTTGATGCTGGGGCTGCATCCCCATAGTAAAAAGTCAAAGTGTTAGTCACTCAGTCGTGTCCGACTCTTTGTGACCCCACAGACTGTAGTCTGCCAGGCTCCTCTGTCCATGGGACTCTCCAGGCGAGAATACTGCAGTGGGTTGCCATTTCCTCCTCCAGGCATTCCACAGATCCAGATGTAATTGTCCCGGGGTGGGGGGTGGTCAAACTATCCCCCACAAAGCACAAAGAATGCTCCAACTACCACACAATTGCACTCATCTCACACGCTAGCAAAGTAATGCTCAAAATTCTCCAAGCCAGGCTTCAACAATACGTGAACCGTGAACTTCCAGATGTTCAAGCTGGTTTTAGAAAAGGCAGCAGAAACAGAAATCAAATTGCCAACATTGGCTGGATCATCGAAAAAGCAAGAGAGTTCCAGAAAAACATCTATTTCTGCTTTATTGACTATTCCAAAACCTTTGACTGTATAGATTACAATAAGCTCTGGAAAATTCTGAAAGAGATGGGAATACCAGACCACCTAACCTGCCTCTTGAGAATTTTGTATGCAGGTCAGGAAGCAACAGTTACAACTGGACATGGAACAGACTGGTTCCAAACAGGAAAAGGAGTACGTTAAGGCTGTATATTGTCACCCTGCTTATTTAACTTATATGCAGAGTACATCATGAGAAATGCTGGGCTAGATGAAGCACAAGCTGGAATCAAGATTGCTGGAAGAAATATCAATAACCTCAGATATGCAGATGACACCATCCTTATGGCAGAAAGCGAAGAACTAAACAGCCTCTTGATGAAAGTGAAAGAGGAGAGTAAAAAAGTTGGCTTAAAACTCAACATTCAGAAAACTAAGATCACGGCATCCAGTCCCACTACTTCATGGCAAATAGATGGGGCAACAGTGGAAACAGTGGCAGATTTTATTTTTGGGAGCTCCAAAATCACTGCAGATGGTGACTGCAGCCATGAAATTAAGATGCTTAGCTTACTCCTTGGAAGAAAATTTATGACCAACCTAGATAGCATATTAAAAAGCAGAGACATTACTTTGCCAACAAAGGTCCGTCTAGTCAAGGCTATGGTTTTTCCAGTAGTCATGTATGGATGTGAGAGTTGGACTATAAAAAAAAAAAAAAGCTGAGCACTGAAGAATTGATGCTTTTGAACTGTGGTGTTGGAGAAGACTCTTGAGAGTCCCTTGGACTGCAAGGAGATCCAACCAGCCCATCCTAAAGAAGATCAGTCCTGTGTGTTCATTGGAAGGACTGATGTTGAAGCTGAAACTCTAATACTTTGGCCACCTGATTCGAAGAGCAGACTCATTTGAAAAGACCCTGCTGCTGGGAAAAATTGAAGGTGTGAGGAGAAGGGGACAACAGAGGATGAGATGGTTGGATGGCATCACCAACTCAATGGACATGAGTTTGAGTAAACTCTGGGAGTTGGTGATGGACAGGGAGGCCTGGTGTGCTGCAGCCCATGGGGTCACAAAGAGTCAGACACGACTGAGCGACTGAACTGAACTGAATCACTTTGCCATACACTTGAAACTAATAAAACATTATAAATTAACTATACCTCAATTAAAAAAAGAATAGCATGTATAAGATTTAAGACAAGCATAAAAAGGTGGTACAAATAAATCACTTCAGTTATCTGCTCTTAAAAGAACATTTATTTATAATCACAAGCACACCCACTTGTTATGATACCACTGCTCCCCACACTCATTGCAGATGACATAGGTCATCATTTCTTCATCTGGGCTTGAATTCCGCACCCAACTTGGAAGGAAGAGTGTCCCTCTGGGGATGATGGTGACCTGGCAGTTGAATTTCTCGCAGCGCTTGCATTTTATTTTCCTGGTCGGCGTACCCTCCACCACTTGGGGCAGGTAATGTTCCCGTAAGGCAGATTTCGTATAGGAGGCTCTCAACTGCTTCAGTTCCTGGCTGGCCATCTCCATGGCGGTCATTTCAGCAAATTCCTTTGGAGATGTGGTCCCAGAGAGCAAGTTCTGCTGTAAGTGAGAATTGCGGGGGTTCTTTAGATTAGCCACTTTGCTGCGGATGCACGTTTTGTATTTTTGGAGGTTCTTGGGATGAAGGGCAAAAATGTGTGCTTCGATTTCTTGTGCCAAGTCGTGCCATACGTGGGCTCTGGGCTGGCCTGGGGAGGAAGCAGTCAGAGCTTCGTACAGCAGCTCTGCGCATCTGGCTCTCACGGGCACTGCAGGGTCCGGCTGCCCACTCGCTGCCAGGTCAGTGGACTGAGGGTCCTGGGCGCTGAGAGGCACTACCTTAGGCTCTGCTCCACCACAGCTATCTTCCGGCACGATCGTTTCAACGGCTCCTGCCACATCTTGGGATGGGAATAGAGGATTACACCTGGAGCCGCCCTGTACCTCCTCCTCCTGATCTGGGTCAGGAGGAAGGCCTTGATTTTCTTCTTGACTTCCACCCGGAGGAAATCGTTTAGGGCTGCCCTCTGGCTTACAGAGAGTATACTTATACAGCGCTTTCCATTCTGACAGCAAATGCTTGGCTTTCTGCTTCAAAGCCGCTGTGGGGCAGTTTTTGAGGACTCTGTACACAGCCCTGACCACCTCCGTCTCCTGAAGGTGCTCTGGAGTCACATGCAGAGTTTCCAGTGCAGTGAGGTGATGGCCGAGATCCTCAAAATTCCTCTGAGACATCAGCTGCTCGATAAGGGAAACTCTGGCTGTTATCTGGTTTTTGTCAGACATCGTTAGAGCTGCCAAGAAAAAAGGGCTTTCTGTGTTCTCAAGCTTGCGTTTGCTGGGTGCAGCTCCCTCATACATGCACCGTGCTCTCTGCCAGGTACCTAGGCAGAGAAAAAGAAGAAGATGCTGAGTCGTGTTCAACTCTTTGCAACCCCATAGACTATACAGTCCATGGAATTCTCCAGGCCAGAATCCTGGAGTGGGTCGCCATTCCCTTCTCCAGGGGATCTTCCCAAGCCAGGGATGGAACCCAGGTCTTCTGTATTGCAGGTGGATTCTTTACCATCTCAGCCAGGCAGAGAAAGAGTTAGGTAATAAAAGTGGGTGTGACATGTTAGAAAATGCAATCCGCAATGCAGTATGATTCAGTCTCAAAAGTCTGAGTCTCAGTAGTTAAAAAAAAAAACAAAAAAATAAAACAAAAACAGCAGCCCTGTAAATAGCCTCTGCATTAACAATCACTTAAAGGAAGCTTGCTGAAAGAGCTGCTGTAACTTTCACATCTCTACTTTTACAAATGAATGCCCTTTCCAGATCAAGATTAGTCAACTCCTTTGTGTGGAATTTGGTGGTTATGTTGGGAATGAAAACATGCCAATGTCAGCGTCCATGGGGAAAGGCTGAGGAGGCCAGACTATTTTCCCCTGTGTTCAGCTATTTAAACTGAACTCCTTGCTGATTTTACAGTTTGTTTTTTCTTTAATATATAGCTTTTATTGGCTGTACTGTGGCTTGTGGGATCTTAGTTCTCCAATCAGGGGCTGAACCTAAATTCTTAAAGAGACAGTAGTAATACAAGACAACCCGACCTGCCTCCTGAGAAATCTGTGTGAAGGTCAAGAAGCAACACATAGAACTGGACACAGAACAACAAACTGGTTCCAAATCAGGAAAGGAGTACGTCAAGGCTGTATACTGTCACCCTGCTTATTTAACTTATATGCAGAGTACATCATGAGAAACGCTGGGCTGGAGGAAGCACAAGCTGGAATCAAGATTGCCGGGAGAAATATCATATCGATAACCTCAGATATGCAGATAACACCACCCTTATGGCAGAAAGTGAAGAAGAACTAAAGAGCAAGAGATTTGCCATCTATTTGATGAAAGTGAAAGATGAGACTGAAAAAGTTGGCTTAAAACTCAAAATTCATAAAACTAAGATCATGGCATTTGGTCCCATCACTTCATGGCAAATAGATGGGGCAACAGTGGAAACAGTGGCAGACTTTATTTTTTGTGGTTCCAAAATCACTGCAGATGGTGACTGCAGCCATGAAATTAAAAGATGCTTGCTCCTTGGAAGAAAAGTTATGACCAACCTAGACAGCATATTAAAAAGCAGAGACATTACTTTGTCAACAAAGGTCCATCTAGTCAAAGCTGTGGTTTTTCCAGTGGTCATGTATAGATGTGACAGTTGGACTATAAAGAAAGTTGAGTGCTAAAGAATTGATGCTTTTGAACTGTGGTGCTGGAGAAGACTCTTGAGAGTCTCTTGGACTGCAAGGAGATAAAAACAGTCCATCTTAAAGGAAATCAATCCTGAATATTCATTGGAAGGACTGATGCTGAAGCTGAAACTCCAATACTTTGGCCACCTGATGCAAAGAACCGACTCAATGGAAAAGACCCTGATGCTGGGAAAGATTGAAGGTGGGAGGAGAAAGGGACAGCAGAGGATGAGATGGCTGGATGGCATCACCAACTCAATGGGCATGAGTTTGAATAAACTCTGGGAGTTGGTGATTGGACAGGGAGGGCTGGCGTGCTGCAGTTCATGGGGTCACAAAGAGTCAGACATGACTGAGCGACTGAACTGACTGTGGCTTGTGGGATCTTAGTTCTCCGATCAGGGGCTGAAACCGGGTTCCCTGGAGTGGAAGTGTGGAGTTCTAACTGCTGGACTGCCAGGGAATTCCCTGATTTTATAGTCTTGAAGTAGGACTTTTCCGAATATAAAAGCATAAAAAACAGAGCCAAAATCAGATGCTGTTCAGAAGTCCCAAGGAATCTACAGAAATGATGAAACACCACAGGTTGGGAGGCAGCTGGACACAGGTCAGATGGGCCCCAACGGTCACCAGGCCACACGGTGCTGACGTCTAAGTCTTCTGAACATCGGGGTCAAGGTTCTGACTCTGCAATCCAGAGGATTTAGGACTTTGGAATAATGGGTCCCTAGGCCGGAATTCTGTTCCATTAACTCCCCCCCCCACCACTTTTAGTGTAAAAAGCTGGTCTGTGTGAACCTCATCCCAAGAAGGCAAAAGTTCACTTTATCTATAACCTGTCTCTTTTTCTCTCCACCTAATGCACACAACCTTGCCTACAAAATACCCTTGGATCTGTATCTCCCTGTTTGGTCTAAATGTGAACATAAGCATTTTGATGGCAGGGATATCATCTTTTCAAGACTTCATGGACTCTTGTTTTATAGCACGTGATATTAAATAACAATCACCAAAGACACACAGGCTCATAACACTGAAGTGATTATAAAGATAGTTAATGCAGTCTTCCTAGACACCATCTGACAAGTGCTGTAAAGTTTAAGGTCCTTTTAGTCAGCAATTCTATTTCTAAAAATTTACTTTAAGGAAATGAGAGATGTGGAGGCTGTTTTTGTAAGAATTTTCTGCAAACTTAGAAGAAACGATGAGATTCCAAACGGCTAGGCTTGCACACTAGCATTCATAGCAGCATTGCTCGTAACA
Source organism: Muntiacus reevesi (assembly GCF_963930625.1). NCBI lineage: Eukaryota > Metazoa > Chordata > Mammalia > Artiodactyla > Cervidae > Muntiacus > Muntiacus reevesi. Next base: position 11,548,347 of record NC_089271.1, on the reverse strand, counting down.
GACAAAAAGTGGAAACAATCCAAATGTCTATCAACTGAGGAATCGAGAAACAAACCATAATATATCCATACAATGGGATGTTGTCAATAAAATGAAGTTCTGATACAGACAACATGGATGAGCCTTCAAAGCTTTATGCTAAATTTAAGACACAGATTGTATGATTTCATTTACATGAGATGTCCAGAATACACAAATCTAGAAACAGAATGTAAATTCACAGTGGACGAGGGCTGGGACGGAGGGAATCAGGGAACCAGTGGGGTGGAATGAAGAGGCAGTGGCTATTAATGGGTACACAGCTTTTCTTGGGGGAGGTACAGATTCTTCTCTCAAATTGACTGTGGTAACCGTTGCACAGCTGTGAATATGATTTAAAAAAGCCACTAAACTGTACACTTAAATTAGGTGAACTTATGGTACAAAAAGTGTATCTGAACAAAACTGTTATTTAAAAACAACATCGAGGGAATGCCTTGGCAGGCCAGTGGTTAGGACTCAGTAGTCTCACTGCTGAGAGCCCGGGTTCAATCCCTGTCCAGTGGACCAAGATCCCATAAGCTGTGCAGTGTGACAAAAAAAAAAAAAAAGCTAAAAATTAATAAAAATAAAACAACATCTAAAGTCTATTTATTTGTATCTTTAATATTTTTTCTGGTCATGCTGCACAGCTTGTGGGATCTAAGTGAAGTGAAGTCGCTCAGTCGTGTCCGACTCTGCGACCCCATGGACTAGAGCCTACCAGGATCCTCAGTCCATGGGATAAAGTCTGATCCAAATTTTATTTAAAAATCACATGTGAAGAGAAAAGGCTGAAAATAGATACAAAAGATTTCCGCCAGTGTTATTTTCTGAATGGCAAGATCGCAAGTGATTTTTGTTTGTTCTTTTACTCTTTTTTTCATTTTCTATTGATGTATACATATGCACTGTTTTCCTAATCAGAAAAGGTATGGGTCTATTACAATTTCATGATAAACCCTATATGTTCCAGAGATTTGCCTACTGAAAAATGACATGGTACATGGATCACCCCAGTCCTACTGCCCTTTGGAATCAGGACACCAGAAAGGAAGTGCCTCACCTCATCTGTGACTCTGCATTCTTATCAGCTCTCACCTTCCTCAGAAGCCCACTGCTGCACTGAAAACCGTTCTGTCTCCCCTCAAACCTGATCCCTAAATATGAACAGGTGATCACCCACAGCTACAACTCTGAGGTTCCTACTGGTTTTTCCCCATTGCATAGTGCACATGATCAAGGTTCTGGGTCTTGTATTTTTACCACCTGGTGGTCTTTTTTAGTTATTATTCTTTTTTAGTCAGTTAACAAGAATGCAACGGGTCACTGATTCTGAATTGTAAGCGGTATTCTCTAATTATTGAGAACTGGTACTTCAAGATCATTGTTTTTCCTTTTTGAATTACATTTCTTTTTTTGAATGATCATAATGAAGATTTATGTATTGATTAATTTTTCTATACATAAAGTTTTATTGGAACACAATCCTACCCATTTACTTATATATTGTTCCTTTTAAAATTTTATTGTAGTTGATTTACAATGTTATGTTAATTTCTGCTATATGACAAAGTGATTCGGTTATATATAAATATTCTTTTTCATATTCTTCTCCATGATGGTTTATCACAGGATGCTGAATATAGTTCCCTGTGCTCTACAGTAAGACCTCATTGTTTATCCATTTGTATATAGCCAGTTTGCTTCTGCTAATCCCAAACTCCCAATCCTTCCCTCCCTCACCCTGTCCTCTTGGCAACCCCAGTCTGTTCTCTTATGTCTGTGAGCCTGTTTCTGTTTCATAGAGAGGTTCACTTGTGTCATATTTCAGATTCCATAGATAAGTGATACCATATAGTATTTGTTTTTCTCTTTCTGACTTATTCACTTAGTATGATAATCTCTAGGTCCATCCATGTTGCTGTAAATGTCATTATTTCATTGAAATCCACTGCAACAGTAAAAAGGGTCTTCCTAAGAATCAAAGGCTCAGTCAACAAAGAACAGGCAAGACAGCACAGAAAAATTAAAAATACACATCCTCACTTGCTGACTACTGCTCTCAGCACTGTCTGCTTGAGATCTCGGGACCTGGAGGAAGTCAAGCAAGGGAGTCACGACGGTCCGGTCACAAGGAGCTCAGGGCATTTGAACCCTCCCCCACGTGTGGGAACATTTCCTAGCAAGGACTCAGTCTCCTCACGTTCTATACTCATTCTCTACGCATCGTTACCTGAGAAAGCAGGATTAAACTGGGCTGGTTGTCAGCAAGGGGGTTAATAAGACACTGGTCTAGAGTTCCCCCAAGGAGGTTAGGCAATCTTTAACTCAGGTCGAATTTCTCAATGAAAGGTCAGAGCTTTAAGGAGACTCTAAAGGCGAAGTTATTTGTAGCTTCAGGGCTTCAGGGAGATGGAAGCACTGTTTGTTGAAACTTTTTCTTTACTCATGGAAATCTACTGAAGTTAAAGTTTTCATATATATGAGCACTCTGCTCTTCACTTTATAACCCTTTTATTTACTGTTCCTCTACATTTAAGAATTTTGAATTGTGGTAAAATGCACATATAATTTATCATCTTAACAATTTTGACATGGATGGTTCATTAAGTACATTGACATGGTTGTGCAACCAGCTTTTGGAATGCTAGTTGTCTTGCAAAACAAACTTTGCACCTATTCAACAGCTCTTCACTTCTTTCTCCCCTGCATTCCCTAGTAACCATCATTTTACTGTCTGAGTTTGACTACTTTAGATACCTCATATAAGTGGAATCATACAGTATCTGCTTTTGTGTGTGTGTGTGTGTGTGGCTTATTTCACACAACATAATGCTCTCAAGGTTCATCCACATCAGAGTGTCTGTCAGAATTTCCCTCCTTTCAAGGCTAGATAAGATTCCACTGGATGGGTAGACCACATTGTGTTTATCCATCCATCCGCTGATGGACACTTGAATTGCTTCCACCTTTGGGCTCTTGTCAATAATGCTGCCATGAACATGAATGCATAAATATCTTTCTGCTTTCAATTCTGTCAGGTATTTACCCAAAAGTGGGGTTGCTGGATCATATAGGCATTCTATTTTTAGTTTTTTGAGAAACTGCCATATATATTTTTTTTTGGAGGAGAAAGTGGCTTTATTACTTTGCCAGGCAAATGGGGAACACAGTACGCTAGTACCTCAAGAACTGTGCGCCTCTCTTCCATATTTTCTGCAGCATTTCAATGATGTCAAACTTTCTATTCTCCCTGTGGGAAAGTCATGTGGATAGAAAGCAATTTATTGCCTTAGGAGGCTGTAGTATGTAAGCAACTGGGATATAAAATTTTGAGAACTGCCATAAAAAGATGAAGTAGGCTGTGTGTCCAGTTTAGAGTTCTACACAGTTCACTGAATAAATATCTGTTATGTATCTCGTACATGATAGATGCTAAACCTAACGAGATACTCTCTGCCATAAAGGAGCTGACAGCCTAGCAGAATACAGACAAGAAACTGGCAAATACAAGGACAGACACCGCTGCTAAGGGGCACACGTAGGAGGGATACACAAACCTGCTGCTATCTGGCTGGCTCCAGTTCTTCACTGCTTTCCCTCTACTCATGACATTTTGTTAGAGGGATCATCTTCTAGTAGAGATTTCAGCAAAAGGTCCCCTCTTTTTCTCGCTTAAGGCCCTTCAGAGATTCCCCTCTGCTCTCAGGATGGAGCCCAAGGTCCCTGGCCAGTAATGAAAAGCCCCTTTCCGGCCTCTTTCATGATCTCACTGAATCACTGGCAGGCACTTGCATCCCCCAGCTCAATGCCTTTGCTCCACTAGCTCCCTGAGCCTGTGTGTCTCTCACCAAGAGTGGTTCTCACTCCTGCCTGCCAAGCTGTGTCATCTGGAGAACTTACACAGCCAAAAGAAAAACAATGTCAGGGCCTCACCCCAGACAGAATGAATATGAATCTCTGCGGGCAGGCCTGGGTACATTGTAGCTCTCCAGGTGACTGTGGTCTAAACCAGAGCCATCACCACGGCCCCAAACACACAGGCACAACCCCTCTCCTGCAGCAGGACCGACCCGGCTCGTGGGCCTCCACCCAAAGGCAGTTCCTGACCTGCTCCTGGGCTAAACGCACACCACCTCTCCAACTTCACATTCTGCTGGAGGGAGCCTCATTAAATTGTGAAATGTTTAAAAAAAAAAAAAAAAACCTGCTGTGCACAACTCACCTGAAAACCTTCTCTACAAACTCCAACCGGCGACTGCAATGTTTTCAGTGTCACTTTGTACCCAATCCCCTGCATTCATTCCTGCACTTACCTCCTAACAGCGGAAAGCAGTGCACGTGGAGTAAGTCTGCGTGCTATAGACGCTCAGCTCCATCCTCACAGGTACAGGGTTTACCGCCATCTTACAGATGAGGAAACCTGTTAAGAACATCAAATATTTGTACCTTTTTTCCCCATGGTGCATATCACACTAAAGAGGAGAGTGAAAAAGCTGACTTAAAACTCAACATTCAAAAAACAAAGATCATGGCATCTGGTCCCATCACTTCATGGCAAAAAGGTAGGTAAGCAATGGAAACAGTAAGAGATTTTATTTTCTTGGGCTCCAAAATCACTGCAGATGGTGACTGCAGTCATGAAATTAAAAGATGCTTGCTCCTTGAAAGAAAAGCTATGACAAACCTAGACAGCATATTAAAAAGCAGAGACGTTACTTTGCCAACAAAGGTCCATCTAGTCAAAGCTATGGTTTTGTAGTAGTAGTCATGTATGGATGTGAGAGTTGGACCATAAAGAAAGCTGAGCACTGAAGAACTGATGCTTTTGAACTATGGCATTGGAGAAGATTCTTGACAGTCCCTTGGACTGTAATGAAATCAAACCAGTCAATCCTAAAGGAAATCAATCCTGAATATTCATTGGAAGGACTGATGCTGAAGCCGAAGTGTCAATATTTTGGCCACCTGATGCAAAGAAATGACTCATTGGAAAAGACCCTGATGCTGGGAAAGACTGAAGGAGAAGGGGATGACAGAGGATGAGATGGTTGGATGGCATCACCGACTTGATGGACATGAGTTTGAGCAAGCTCTGGGAGTTGGTGATGGACAGGGAAACCTGGTGTGCTGTAGTCCATGGGGTCACAAAGAGTCGGACATGACTGAGCAACTGAACTGAATTGAATCATACTAAATAATTTTTTTCTTGTCTGTTTTCCCTACAAGACCACAGAAGAATGATGTATGTTTCATTCACTGATACACATTTGGTAACACCTGGCCAGGGCTCACTATTACTCAACAAATTCTCTCCTCTCTGCTTGTGAGCATCATCCTTTGCACCACAGACTGGCTTGCTTGTACCCACTGTGCCTAAGCCCCTCAGCTTCTTCCATGGGAAACCAACCTTATCTCAATTTTAGTTCAGAAAATAATTTTAAAATATTCTAGTTTAAAAAAAAAAAAAACAGAAGCACAGTGCCTCCTGTGGGCTAATCAGCTGGACCCCAGGAGTCAAGTCATTTGGGGATAAGGAAGGACTAGAAGGCACAGTTCCCAGAAGTATGTTGAGTATGTTGGTGGTGGAGGGAGAATGCAACATCATAGGATTAATATGAGAATTAAAAGGGATAGTCCTTACAAAGTCCTTGGAACTATGTCACACACTAAGCCCAACTGAGGATTATATAGCAATGAAGAGGAATAATATATATTCATTATATATACAATGTATCTACCATACCTGACATTGTTCTAGAGCAGAGGTTCAGCAAACTTTTTCTATAAAAGGCCAGATGGTAAATACTTTAGGCTTTGTAGTCCATCCAGCTTCTGTATGGACTACTCAGCTTTACTGCTTTTGTAGCAGGAACAGCAGCCACAGACAATAAGTATTGTGTTACTGGGTGGTTCAGACTGTAAAGAATCTGCCTGCAATGCGGGAGACCTGGGTTCCCTAGGTCGGGAAGATCCCCCAGAGAAGGAAATGGCAACCCACTCCAGTATTGTTGCCTAGAGAATTCCACGGACAGAAGAGCCTGGTGGGCTATAGTCCATGGGGTCCCAAAGAGTCAGACACCAGCCACAGACAATATATAAATGAACAAATATGGCTTTGCTACAATAAATCTTTTTCCAAAGACAGAAAGGCTGGATTTGGTTGCAGGCAGTGCTGTCCAACAGCAGTATAACAGCAAGCCAGACAAAGAATTTAAAAATCTCTAGTGGCCACAGAAAAAAATATAAACAGGTGATATTAGTAAAACATCTTATTTAACCCAGTGTATCCCAAACACTGCCATTTCAACACGTTGACTGATATAAACAAATTGAGATAGTTTGCATTCTCTTTTTCATACTAATTCTCCAATATTTGCCATTTTACACTTAATGCACATCTCAGTTCCGACTAGGCACATTTCAGGTACTCAGCCTTATGGCCCTAGTGGCTACCATACTGGACAATTCTAGAGCATATGCTAGAATCGATAATGCTGAGGTACACACCTATACCCCTAGCTACTCAATACATATCAAAAACAGAGTTTATATAGTGCCCGAAATATCTGTTGAAAGAATGCATACAAAACTTTGTTAATATTAACTGATGTTACAGGTATATGCAGAAAGTACACACATCTGCTCTAAAAGCTAACAACAGATCAAAGAGAAATCCCCCAAAGTTGGTAACAAATCAGGAATAACCTAGCTCAGTTTAGACCTAAGATTTAAAGAGAAATTTTAAATTTCTAGCCACAACCCAGGTATACCTCTTTGGCTATACAAGCAGCCCCTTCATCTATGGCGAGAAATTATGCTGTCAGGAGCATGGCGGTTTCTGAAGTGGCACAATACTGCTCTAGCGCCCTTCTGCTTTATGACGACCAATAGCAAATGAGAAGTGAGCGGAAGGGACAAGGGGAAGGGACTGGCACAAGGGCCCACTCTGGCCCGGGTTCGGGTTCCAGTGGGTGGGGTGGAGTGACAAGCAAAGTCTGCTGCAAGACTTCCAAGGGTGGCAGCCTGGCACCCAGCGCGCAGGGAGCGGCGGCCCTGAGGGATCTACCCACGCTCGGCTGAAGCAGAGGGGAAGGCGAAAGCACGTCCGGGTCTACCGGCCCCGGCAACACCGACAGCCTCCCCGAGCGGGGTGGGCTTCCACTGGGAACAGTGGGTCGCCTGTCTGCAGCCAAAGAGACATTGGCGAAACCTGAACACCGCTCACCCAGAAGCTCGGGCAAAACGCGGAAGTCCTCGGTGTCCTCGGGGTCCAGAGAGGACTTCCGGTCCTAGGGCGGGACCACGAAAGCTCAACCAATCCATCCAGCGGACTGGAGAACAAGGCCCGGGACCCAACGCATGCGTGCTAGGAAAGTGGTGTCTGCGCAGAGCGATCGGCCTGGCCCCACCCCCGCCCCCCACCCCCTCAGCTCCCAAATTCGGGTCCCGGTCTGGGGCCGGCAATCTGCAGCCGTCCACGAATTGAAAAAAAATAAAAAGAAATAAACAAACAGCCCTACTGTTGCTTTTGAGCATCGAAGTTTATTGAACTACCCTTTCTGTTTCCCATCAAGACAGTGCTCGGCAAATGTTGACAACACTTAGGACGAAAATGAATTTACTTAACGCGGTAATTAAGTCAACAAGTACTTATTGCACCCCTCGCATGCATCAGTTGATATGAAAGCAGAAGACATTCATTAAGGAGCCTGGTGCATGCTGCATGTCCCACCTGTACACATTCTTTCCCTGCCAGGGTCCCGTAAAGACACCCTGATGGTAGGACTAGAGAAAGTGACAGCCTTCTTTGCTGATCTCTTACTCTAGGGTAACTTGGGGGAAGATTCAAGGAAGCAGGGTGACTGTATGATTGAGCCACGTGATAAACCTTACCTAGAAGGAGGGAGGACAGGACCAGGACTAACACTGTAATCAGTAACGCAGGAGCAGCAACTTCCTCTTAAAAACCTGAAACACTGCAGATTTATCCTAGATGAAATCTAAGAGACTAGTTTCAAAAGGCTATTGCTATGAAATTGTTTCCAGCACAACAAAATGCTGCTGCTGCTGCTGCTGCTGCTGCTAAGATGCTTCAGTCGTGTCCGACCCTGTGCAACCCCATAGACAGCAGCTCACCAGGCTCCTCTCCCTGGGATTCACCAGGCAAGAATACTGGAGTGGATTGCCATTTCCTTCTCCAAGAACAAAATGAGACACCTATTAATCTAATTTATTGAACAGCCCCGGCTCTGTAGGGTGTAAGTGAGAAGAAACTTTAAATTTTTTCTCACCATTGCCTTGAAACACACTCTGTTGGCTCTCTTCCTGCATCCTGGCTCCTCTAGGGCTGGAGCTTGAGGCTTGAGCAATCCCACAGCTTTTCTTTTCCTTCCAGTTTTATTGACATATAATTGACGTGTGGCACTGTATAAGTTTGGGCTTCCCATGTGGCTCAGCTGGTAAGGAATCTGCCTGCAGTGCGGGAGACCTGGGTTTGATCCCTGGGTTGGGAAGATCCCCTGGAGAAGGGAAAGGCTACCCACTGCAGTGTTCTGGCCTGGAGAATTTCTTGGACTGTATAGTCCATGCAGTCACAAAGAGTTGGACAGGACTGAGCAACTTTCACTTTCACTGTATAAGTTTAAAATGTACAGCATAATGATTTGACTTATATACATCATGAAATGATGACCACAGTATGTTTAGCGAACATCCATCATCTCATATAAATATTAAAAAAAAAAAGTTGTTTTCCTTGTGATGAAAGCTCCCAGGATTTACTCTGAACAACTTTCATATTCAACATACAGTGATTGTCAATTATCTTTATCACGTTGTACATTATAGCCCTACTGCTAACTCGTAACTGGAGGTTTGTGTCTTCTGACTACCTCCATCCAATTCCCCTTCCGCTTACTTCCCCATAGATTTTTCTAGTCACTTTCAGTATAAAGAAACAATCTTAAGTTGTTAAAAAGTCCATTCTAATCAGACCTTCGATTACTTAACCAATTCAAAGCACCGATGCTCCCTCAGTTCAGGTGTGATCTGTAATTCTGTGGACCAGCAAAGGACACACGGATCTATTCCTTCACTATCCTTCTTGTACCCTTTCTTGGCTTCCTGTGCTATTTTTTGGTCTCTCTGGGATAAGGACAGGAAGAAAGAGGGGTAAAAAGTTTTATCTGATTAGTATTGTGGATTGAATGGTGCTCTGCCTCCCCAAGAAAGATATATTCTCTTCCTAACATTGGAACCTATGAATGTCACCTTATTTTTTTAAAGGGGGGGGGTGCTCTTTATAAATATAATTAAGTTAAAGGTCTTGAGATAAGATCATCTTGGATGACCTGGGTGAACCCTAACCCCAGTGATGAGTATCCTTAGAAAAGATGGAAGAGAAGACACAGAGACAGAGGAGAAGTCATTGAAGATCAAGGTGGGCATCAGGGTGATGCAACCACAAGCCAAGAGACTCCTAGAGCCACCAGAAACCACAAGAAGCAAGGAAGGATTCTCCCCAGAGGTTTTTGGAGGGGCATGGTCCTGCCAACACTTTGAGATTGAACTTGTAGCTCCAGAACTGAGAGAATTGATTTCCGTTGTTTGAAGCCACCCAGTTTTTTATGGCAGCCACAGGAAACTAATTAATGATGGTGTTACCTGGTATCGGAACACTCTGAATGCTGATATTCAAAGACTGCCTCTTTTGTGTGCTCACTTTGGGGATATTTTTTGGAGATCCCCACCCCCTTGCTGGGGGGCCCCTACTCACCCATTCTCTGGTTCAGATGGTACAGTGGTTGACCACCAGCTCCTGCATTTAGTGGCATGTTGCACCCAGCCTTCTGTTGAGTCAGGCCACCTGCAGACAGGCCTCCTAGGTGAGGTCCTTCCAGAACAACCCAGCTACTTGCTTGCTATGCACTTAGCCCTTGGGAAAGTCCTAGCAGCTCTGCCCCCCTCCCCACCCCACCACAAGCCCTGGAAGCAGAGGCTGCTCCCTCTGCCATCAGAGGTCGGTTTAAGCAGCCGCTGCTAGCTCCTCACCTGTAGGGTTTTTCCAGGGAGTCAAGCACCTTGTGCCCTTTCAATTCAGTTCAGGAGCATCTGTCAGTCTCTCTTGAGTGGTTCTCTCAAGTTCCCCTCCATTTGCTGGAAAGGCCAGAGGAAGTTTCTAGAATTTTAACAACCATCTTCCAATTTTGCCTTCTCTGGTGCATCAGCTGAAAAGGGGTGACAAACCATGGCTGGCAGATATAGTGTTGGGCTCCTCACTTAGCCCCATGTAGACTGTCTCTCTAGAAGAGTGCCCAGAGGGCACTTAGACACTGAGCTCAGATCTAGGTGAAGTCAAATCAGGAAATTCCCGTTTAATATCCTCTTGCCCCTGAGGTGACCCGGAAGTCATTTCCATACCTCTTGTTCTCTCCTCCCACACCTTCTGTCCATTCTGCCCTTTCTCTGGAAGGGAAGTTCTTTTACCATAGATTTGTGGCAACAGAGTAGGAGAGAATGAAGGATCCACAAGCCTGGCTTCCATTACTTGGTGGTACATATCATTCAAGAGTCAGCAAAACAACATTGATACTACTTGGTCACTGTTGGGGGGAGCTTCACAATCCATGTAATCAGAAAGATAGAGAAAAAGTACAAAAAGAGATGGGATGAAAGGATACCAACTCAAATACCTCTGCCTGTCTATTTAGCTGACTCCTGCATTGCTGTTAACAAGTTTGAGCCGAAGCCCAACCCCTGGGACGTCACTCTGTCAGAGTGACTTGTTACCATGAGGAACATGTCTACCTGTGATGTGGACTATTCCATGAGAGCCCCCACTGCATTTGATTCTCAGGGTTTTCTGTTACAAGGATGTTGTTATGTAAGAGCATTTCATCAGAGGAGCAGCATGTGTCTGACTCTTTGTGACTATAGCCCACCAGGCTCCTCTGTCCATGGGGATTCTCCAGGCAAGAATACTGGAGTGGGTTGCCATGCCCTCCTTCAGGGGATCTTCGAACCTAGGGATCAAACCCAGGTCTCCTGCATTGCAGGCAGATTCTTTACCATCTGAACCATCAGGGAAGCCCAAGATGTAAGCAGTGAACGAAAATCCATTGATGTATACTGCTTCCTTGGTCTTTCGTGCTTGTATCCCACAGCCTGAAGACTTATTGTCCCAGATTCACCACTGTACACAGCATCCACAGATTCCCTTTCCCCACATAACCAGGGCGTGCTGCCAGAAGCGACCATTCATCAGGAATGACATTATGAAGGAGAACCACGCTCATCCCAGGTCTTCTGAGTCTTCAGTGGGAGATGAATTTGCCCAGAAGTGTACCATTCTGATTTATGGTGCCCAAGAGAAGCAGTTTTTCCATTTCAGCCTCACTTTTCCCCCATAACAACCTATCACATTCTAGTTGCTACATCATTTGGTGCATGTAATAGTATTTATGTTATTATTCATTTCAAACCTGACTGAACCACCACCTAGGTTTCTAGCTGCTGAAGACGATGGTGTTCAACTCCTTAGTCATGACAAGAGTAAATTACTTAGCTTGCTATGTTGGCTGGGACAATTACATGTACTCAATACCAGCTTTTATGTGACGGAGTTCATGTGGTGGACTTGGACAGGTTTTTCAATCCAGCTTTCACCCCACCTTCTGAACAGCCCATCAGGTGCCCTGCTCTGCCCTAGCCAGGGGGCAGCTACGTGATCCAAGGTGGCCTGATCGCACACCCCTCCCTGGAAAGTGACTTTTGTGGAGCAATGTGGAGAGTAACTTGGTAAGAGATTATTCCAGTAGATGGTGGCTTCCGGATCAACAATTGCTTTTTCCTATCTACTTCTTGCCCTGGAGCTCATTTCCAAGGCTGGATTGCTGGGCTTTCTTCATCCTCCTACAGACTCGTCTTTCCTTACTGTAACTTCCCTTTGCTGTAGGTTAGCAGAGGTCTGTTTTCTGTTGCTGGCTACCAGCAAACACTGACTCAGCCTCCATCTTAATGCAGCTGTGTGATCTGACTCATCAGAGGAGAATCCCTGATCTTACACAGTGCTGAAAGTGCCTTCTTACCTGTTCCTTGGTATTAAGGCAGTGGAAGCTACTATTATAAAAGAGTAAGTATTATTTGGGCTTCCTTGGTGGCTCGGTGGTAAAGAATCTGCCTGCCAATGCAGGACCCGTAGGTTTGATCCCTGGGTCAGGAAGACCTCCTGGAGAGGGAAATGGCAACCTACTCCAGTATTCCTGCCTCAGAAATCCCATGAACAGAGGAGCCTAGTGGGCTACAGTCCACGGGATCGCAAAAGAGTCGGACACGACTCACTGACTAAACAACAACAACAATTACTTAGTAAGGTTACAGTTCCAGCTCTTTATTCCTTAAGCCTGAGTGGTTTTTTTTTTTTTTTAAGGGTAGTTTCCTTTTCATTTGTCAGAGATCAGCAGAATGGGACACAGGACAAGTCAATGTTGACAGGGCGAACGGGGAGAGACTGAGAGGCCTGCAAGCTTGGATTCTTCAAGATCTCAGGGGTGAGTGACTGGAAGGTTCTGGGTACCCAGAAAGAAGCATGGGTTCACAAGACACTAGGGAGAGAAGAGATGGAATGAAGAGGAAGCAAGAGATGCTGAAGACAGTCCTCTTTGCTGTTTGCCAGCCACACACGTGCACGGAAGCTGCCACGAGAGGGCACTGCTGGAACTTTGAGAGAGGAGCTGGGAACCAAAAGAGGCAAGTGCCAACCGTCGCTTTCAGTGGGGGAGCTGTGGGACTCCAGCTCAAATTCAGGAGGAAAACTATTTTGGTTTGGTGAAACAGATCACCAGCCCAGGTGGGAAGCATGAGTCAAGTGCTCGGGCCTGGTGCACTGGGAAGACCCAGAGGAATCGGGTGGAGAGGGAGGTGGGAGGGGGGATCGGGATGGGGAATACGTGTAACTCTATGGCTGATTCATATCAATGTATGACAAAACCCACTGAAATGTTGTGAAGTAATTAGCCTCCAACTAATAAAAAAAAATAAACAAAAAATAAAAATAAATAAATAAATAAATAAAAAAATAAAAGGACAGTGGCAGGGAGCGCAAAGGGGGATGTGGAAACTTTTATCATTGCCTAGAAAGACCAACAGATGTTGGGGAGATGGGGGTTCCAGGCACCCGAACAGCGGGAAGGAAAACCCTCAGGCCTGAACCCCTGGGCCTGTTGAACCCACTCCTCAAGATTCCAATGCTGGGATTTCCCTGGTGGCCCAGTGGTTAAGACTCCATGCTTCCAATGCAGGGGACCCAGGTTCCATCCCTGTTCAGGGAGCTGATCTCATATGCTGCGCAGCATGGCCAAAAAGAGCCGGGGGTGGGTTCCAAAGCCATTTGTCCCCAGGCCAGGGTCCCTGGGTATCCTGGATGGCAGGCTAGGGGACATCCCCAAAGTCAAAGTCATTAGTGGCTGGATTATGCATGAGTCTGTGGAACTGCAGTCACAACCTGCCTGTATTGAGAGATGAATTCATGTCCCAAGTCAGCAGGCACCAAGTCACATTGATGAGGTTCATCTTAATGAGGGGTAACACTTTCACTTAAGTGAAACAATGACCACCCCCAGAAGTCCCCCTGTGTTCCTTCCTAGCACCCTCTCCAAGGGTAAACACAATGCCAACTTCGCCACCACAGATTCATTGCATCTGATCTCAAAACTTATATAAATGTGTGTGTGGGGGGGAACATATGTATGGAACCATACAGTATGTACTGTGTTTTTTGTTATTGTTGTTTTGTTTTGTTTTTACTTTGCGGGTGTGCTGTGTGGCTTGTGGGATCATAGTTTCCCAACCAGAGACTGAACTCAGGCCCTTGGCAATGAGAGCGTGGAGTCCAACCACTGGACCACCAGGGAATTCCCAGGCTTCTTTTGATCAATGCCATATTTCAGAAATTCATCAGTGTTCCTGTAAGTAGCATTAGTTTGTTTGTTCTCATTTCTTGCTAATATGTCCCTGAATAAATATACAGTTTATTTATCCATTCTACTCAAAAGGGACGTGATGGATATTTGAGTTGTTCTAGTGTGACTATTATAAACAGTGCCATGATGTGTTTCTATCGAGTATATACCTAGGAGTGGAGTCCTGGGTAGGTAATATGTGCTGTTTTTGGTCATAAATGACGCATGACCATAAATTGACAGATCAAATTTTCTGTATGATTTTTGTACCCCAAAAAAGGCACTTCCAAATGTGTTTTGAGCAACATTGCCAGTGAAATACATATATAGGCTGTCAAAGAAATTACTGAGAAGGAAAAAGTAATTAGTTCTTACCTAATTGCACCGAATTGGTCACCCATCATGGTCTAGAAAGTGGCCACAGGGTGGGAGAAACCATAACAAACAAAACTACAACCTAGAAATGGAAAACAATTTCTATAACATTCCCAAACCGACTAGAGATATACACGGGACAAGTTTTGGTCAAAAATAGGCAGATGTAACCTTTCCATTCTAAACCCACTTTGGGGAGCCCTCCTCAGCTCCAGGAGGGGCTCTCACCACCCCGCAACTGCCTCTCAGATAAAAGTCAATTTGCAAACTGTTCTACAGAGTTTTTTCACATGTGCGCTAAGGATGGAATTTTTATGAAGCAGGCTAGGGTATTTAAAGATGTAAGCATTCCCCAGAGGTGATAAATAACTACTCCAATCTACAACTCCATTTTCCACAGGAAGAAAGAACCCCTATCTGTACACATTTACAGAAATCCCAAATTGATAACTGCTTTGCCGTTCCCTGGCCACACAGAATGAAGCTGCCTCCATGTAGCAGCAGGATAAGGCTTTGAGTGAAGACCGAACACAGCGATCTGGCATTTGCAGTCACTGTTTCACTGACTTGAAGAGGAAAAAGAAAAAGGTTGAACTCATTTACAGTGGCCTTTTAGGTCTGACCTGGTCTAAACCTTCTCAAAGGGCCTCAGGCCTGTTAAAGGAGTTTTAAAAATATCTACAGACAAACGTGGTTAGGGGCATTCCTCTATAAAAGGTAGTTTGAAAATACACACATGTGTCTAGCCACTACCCCTAGCCCTCATTCCTGCTTGGGGAGCAACTATCAGGCATCTGGTCTATCTGTCTGATAGCGCTTCACCGACCAAAAGAATTGCATTTACTTGAAATGATGCTAAATAGTCATCATCAACTTGGCCCTGTCAGATTTCTACAACACTTTAAATCTTCTAAAAGGCAAGAATATTTGACTTAAAAACAACCATTACTGGAGAAAAAGTATCAAATTATAACATATTCTAAAATTTTTGGATGCCATTTGCAGCAACGTGGATGAATCTAGATTATCATACTAAGTGAAATGAATCAGACAGAGAGAGACAAATATCATATGATAGCACTTACATGTGGAATCTAAAAAGATGATATGAATGAACTTATCTACAAGACAGAAATGGTATCACAGACTTTGAAAACAAACTTATGGTTACCAAAGGGGAAAGGTGAAGGGGAGGGATAAATGAGGAGTTTGGGGTTAACATATACACATTTATATAAAATAGATAATCAACAAGGACCTACTGTATAGTGCCAGGAATTCTACTCAATATTCTGTAATAACCTATATGGGAAAAAAATCTGAAAAAGAATGGATATATGGACATGTTTGAACTAAACCACTGTGCTGTACATATGAAATACAATATTGTAAATCAACTCTACTCCAATGTAAAATACAAATAAAATTACAAAAAATAAAAAAAATTGATAGTTCTTTCTCAGAACATAAAATGATTTTACTTTATGTCTGTTTATTTTGCAGAAACTAATTCACCTGATTTCTTCTGGTCTGATCGGAAAAAGATTTAAACATCGGTCCTGGAAAAGTAAGTTCCAGAAAGCAGTAGTATCAAAGGTGAGAATGTTAGTTGCCAAGTTCTAAACTTCTCAGAAGCCCACGCTGCTGCCCAGCTTTTCTCACTGCCATCCCCTCACCCAACTGACTCCTGAAAAGTCCTAAGGGGCTGCTGTCGGGAGGCCATTCTCCATGGGTCTCGTGTGTTTCTGCCCGTTTTCTGTACAAAGGCATTGGCAGCTTTTGTTCTGTGCTGTCTTATCAAGGATGGTGGTAGGGCACACAGTCTGGGAGAATAGAGATAGTATCTTATTTCTCCAGAGCAGATTTGTTTCCTGACAAAGGCAAAAAACCCAGTCTAGAACCTTCTAGGGCAAAGTTTGGGCAGGTGGGCTAGTGGTCCCTTTATAAGACTGGGGCTTTCCTTAACTCAGGACTCTTCAGCTGGGACACAAGCTCGCCCTGTGCCTGGCATCCCTCTGGACCCGCCCCCTGGGAAACTCGGGGTGGGGGGTAAGGGGCAGTGGGGTGACCCTGAGGCCCATGCTGCCTGTTGTCCCATGAGAAATAAAGTCTCTCTCTGACCCAGGAGGCTTTTCTTTTCTACTGATACCTAAGAAAACTGTGACAGGTCAACTTATTAGCTTTGCAAGGAGGGCAACGATTCTTGACATCTGAAAACATCTTCAGGTAAAAGTATTCCAGAGTCATCCCACAAGTATTCTGTGCCTAAGGAAAAAAGAAGAGCACCAAAAATATAGGCGACATCAGGCCACGCTAGAGATCAGTGCAGTCTTCAGGAGGCATCAAGTGTCCGAGCAGAAGGGGTTGTTCAGTATTCCTCCTTGCTTAGGAGAGGAGCAGGCGTGATGGGGAAGGGCAGAAATGGTGGGAGTTAGTGTCCAGAGGAGGGAGCCCCTAACAGCGACGGGAGGAGAGAGTGGGAGAGGATGAATGACAAGGGGAGTTCCATGTTGGGTGGTGGCCAGGGTCCACAGGTATGGGAGTAGTGGCTGAATTATTTGACCTTGGGTTCGCCAAAGGAATCCAATGGGATTCCGTGCTGCTGCAGGCTAGAGATCCATGACTATAGGCTGTGGACTGGAATTCGAAACAAGATATTGGTATTTAAGGCCCAAGAAGTTAGTACCAAAGACTATGGTCTTGCAGTGGACATAGCCCCAGGGCAGCCCTCTGGGGCTCAGGAAGAATGGTCACCTGACACTGGATTGTGTTTTGTTTGAAATCCTAGATAGGCCAAGAGAGGACTTATTTTTGTCTCATGTAACGTCAAGCAGTGACCAGTGTGGGACAGGGTAGACATGCCACCATGTCATCAGGAACCCAGCTTTCCTCCAGCTGTGTATTTCATCATAGTTTGTGACCCTTGCCCTCATGGTTATAAGGGAGCTCCCAGAGCTCCTGCCTTCACAATCACATTGCAGGCAGGAAGGAGGAAGCAAAATGGCAAAAGGAACTGCCAACTGAGAGCCTTCTTTAATGATCCTTCCTGGAAGCCTCACCAATGACTTCAGTGAGCTCCCCCATCTGAAGGAGAGGTTGGGAAACACAGCCTTTTAATTGAACACACTGCAGTCCCCCCATATATATTTATACATGGTTATACTGGTAAGGAAAAAGGTGAGAAAGGATATTGGGCAGGCAACTAGAAGTCTCTGCTACAGATACTAGAGAAACATGCAATATTACTAAATTCAATTTAAATCAGCTTCATATTGATTTTCTCCCTATATGTAACATAGTTGCAGGCCTCCCTATTTCATTTCAGTTTAACATCTCTTCCTATAACATGGGTTACTGGGGCACTGACTGGCCTTCACTGCACATTCTCCTCTCTATCTTCCTTACTCTAAGCCATAACTATGCTCTCAAATTTCCTTGGTCACTGAGGAGACATGGTGGGGGAGGTCTTCTTCAGGTTCTAGCACAGTCATATAATAGAAATCACTTGTGTCAGTCAACTTTTGCCGTGTAACAAACCACCCCACATTTTCATTTTCACATCTTAACACAACCATTTTATAATATTATCTCTTACCATTCTGTGGGCTGATTTCACTGAGCCAGGCAGTTCTTCATCTGGTCTCACTAGAAACACTGTTTTGGGGGTTTCTATAACTAGTAGTTATCCTAACAGATACAGCCACAGTCCTGTGTCGGCTTCCTATGGGCAAAGAACTTCACACTAAACGAAAACAATGTATTTTTTCCCACCATCTTAAAAGTTCGATTTAAACCCTTGTAATCCTTCTTCAGATCCAACCAGTCCATCCTAAAGGAGATCAGTCCTGGGTGTTCATTGTAAGGACTGATGCTGAAGCTGAAACTCCAATACTTTGGCCACCTCATGTGAAGAGTTGACTTATTGGAAAAGACCCTGATGCTTGGAGGGATTGGGGGCAGGAGGAGAAGGGGACGACAGAGGATGAGATGGCTGGATGGCATCACCAACTCAATGGGCATGAGTCTGAGTAAACTCTGGGAGCTGGTGATGGACAGGGAGGCCTGGCATGCTGCGATTCATGGGGTCACAAAGAGTCGGACACGACTGAGTGACTGAATTGAATTGAACTGACTGAATCCTTCTTCTTGTCTTTTTTTTTTCTTTTAAATAATCCTTCTTCAACAATATGTTGAAGAAGGATTATTTAAAAGAAAAAGACAAAGAAGAAGGATTACTCTGAGTTTCAACATAAAAAACTAAGAAAAAAGCTACAAATTTTAAGGATTAGTAGGTGGACACATTCTCGCTTTCCTTCCTTTTACAGGTCAATGCCTTCGTCGCTTCCAGGGCTAACAGGCAAATATCTGGGGAATCTTCTGTTTGGGAGCTGTCCCGAACTGCCTTCCAACCTAGAATCTTAAAACAGAATATACTTTCATCCACATGAATGTACACTCAGGATTCATTACCACACAAAGCAGCTCTTGAATTCAGAAGAAAAGAGAAATAGACAAGGAGGCATTAGTCTTTTTTGGAACCTGGTTACTAGCATCATTTGATTTCGATAATTCTCTGAGACCTTCAGTTCAACAATTTAAGCTAATTGGCATCATAGTTATGAGGCCTAGGAAAGCAGTTGTGTGTTTCCATAATAGCAAGTAATTTTAAGAATTTTTAAGAATATAAGTCAAAAATAACATAAGTATTTTCGCAGAAAAAAGAATATAAAACACATTTTCTAGCAAAGCAAATAACCATACACATAATTAAGCATATAATCAATAACACATTTTATTATTTAGAAAAACTTTAACCATGACACAAGGTGGTTATTTGGATATTATTATTACAAAGGACTTAAATATACAAACTTGGTTGTAAAAGATCTGGCTAAGCCACTTAGGTAAAAGTCTATCTGTGATGTTATAGTTTCTAAGAAGTGCCATAAAAGTCAAACAGTTAAACATTTCTCTGTGCTGCCTTTTTTTTTTTTTTTTGTAATTCTAGAAACATCACATAAAATGGTTCATCAAGTCATGTAGACACATCAAATGTATTGGGGTGTGGAGGGCTGAACTGATACGTCCACATTTTATAGACTCAGAAATGAATGAGAAGACACAATGGTACTATATTTAAAGCAAATATCAGTATATTGTATACAAGAAAGGCATCTTACAATAATGAGTCTGTTTGTACACCACAATTTTTCAGTCTGTATTTCTAAAATGGTAGGGGGGGAATATATTATAAAAAAAACAGAGAACTGACATAAAAAGTCAAATATAAAGATATAAAAGATAACAGTAACATTCAACCATCCACAGATAAAAGGCCATCTGGACATAAGCCTGAAACCAGCAAGACACCATCCACTGCAATTTCTCCAGTCTTGCCCTTGCCACGTTCAACTTCGAAAATGATCTAATAATGGAGAGGGAATAAAATATTACTTGAAAATATTTAAAGCAATGATAAAGTCCCACTATTTAATTGCTATTAAACTGAACTCAATTCATATGTCCCTATTCCATAGAAACAGGCTTTGACATTGAATATATGGTAATTTATTTTCCAGATGCCTGGTATCTACACTGAGTGAACTACAATCAGAGAAAACAGGACTCCTGCAACACCTAAAAGAATCTGGAAAGCCCTGGAAAGCTGAGAACAGTAAAGTTTAAGAGGAAATTTTGGAATTCCTTCCCATTTAGAAGAAAAAAAAAAAGCAAAACTAAGGGAATAATACGGTTTTCTTTTCAAAACTCAGGCTAGAAGAAATTTAATTATCATCGTGAACCCTCCTACTCCACTGGTGGGAATGCAAATTGATACAGCCACTCTGGAGATCTGTATGGTAGTTCCTTAAAAGATTAAACACAGAGCTACTGTATGATAGGCCAATCCCACTCCTGGGTGCCAAGAAAACCGTAATTCGAAAAGACATATGCATCCCAATGTTCATTGCGGATCTGTTTACAATAGCCAAGATATGGAAGCAACCTAGATGTCCATCAACAGATGAATGGAAAAGAAGGTGTGGTATAATGGAATATTACTCAGCCATCAAAAAGAATGAAATAATGCCATTTGCAACAATATGGATGGATCTAGTTGGTCCTACTGAATGAAGTAAGACAGAGAAAGACAAATGTGATATGATTTATATGTGGAATCTAAAAAAAATAGTGGGAAAAAATAGTACACATGAACTTACTTACAAAACAGAGCCACAGACATAGAAAACAAACATGATTACCAAAGGGGACGGGGTAGGGAGGGATAAACTGGGAGATTGGGATTAACATACATACACTATTATATGTGAGATAGTAACTGGGAATTCCCTGATGGTCTTTTGGTTAGGACTTGGAGCTTGCACTGCCAGGGCCCAGGTTCAATCCCTGGTCCAGGAACTAACATGGATGGACCTAGGGAATATCACATTAAGTGAAGTAAGTCAGACAGAGAAAGACCAACACCATATGATATCAGTCATATGTGGAATCTAAAATATGACATAGATGTGGACTTCCCTGGCAGTCCAGTGGTTAAGACTCTGCATTCCCAATGCAGGGGGCATGGGTTTGATCCCCAGTCAGGGAGCTAAGATTCTGCATGTGGCACATTGGGGCCAAAAAATAAATAAAATAAAATATGAGACAAGTGAACCTATCTACAAAACAGAAACAGACTCACAGACAGAAAGAACAGACTGATGGTTACCAAGGTGGGGTGGGGGAGGGATGGATTGGGAATTTGGGGTTAGCAGATGCAAACTGTTAGAGAGTGGATAAACAGCAAGGTCCTACTGTAGAGCACGGGGAACTATATTCAATACCTTGTGATAAACCATATGGAAAAGATTAGGAAGAAGAATTACAGTTAAGTCCCCTACAGATGAGCCTTCAAGTTTCTAGCTTTCAGAGATGCGAATGTATGTTCCATTCATGTCAGGCCTGAGTGACATTACAGCTCGCCCTCCATCTCCTATTGCTGACGATCCTTCAGCTCTACCATCTCCCACCTCCCCTCCCTCCTCCATCGTAACTCTTCTTGCCTGTCCACTTGATGCCAGCCCCTGTGTGCCAGCTGTTGTTCTGCACTACTGTGCTTTTCGAGGTACTGTGCTATAAGATTTAAAATGTTTTCTTTATTTTTTGTATTTTTTATGTATTATTTGTGTGAAAAGTATTATAAACCTATTACAGTACAATACTATATAGCCACTTGTGTTAGATAGGTACCTAGGCTAAATTTGTTGGATTTACAAATTCGTTCTAGGAACAGAACTCATTCATATGCAGGGGACTTACTATACAGGGGACTTACTCCATATAGAGGTAGAACTGAGTCACCTTGCTGTACAGCAGAAATGAACACAACATTATAAATTAACTATACTTGAAGAAAATAAATATTTTGGAAAATGACCTTCTAGTTTCCATTCATTGTGATAAGTGCTGGGCACAAAATCAATGAGCAGGATGTGCTTTTCTGTCCTAAGGAATTTAGAGTCTGGTTTGGAAGGAAGTTGGTGGGAGGAGCCTGACACATGAGCAGTTCATTTCCACAGAATATGACATGCCTGCATCTGACAAGTATTATCATTAGTTGTGCTGTTAAATACCTTGCCTATTTCACTCCAGAATATAAGCTCTTTACTTAAGCGGAGGGGAAAGTCTTATTTATCTTTGTAGCCCCAAGGCCTAGGTACTTCAGTAAGTGTTTTGCTTTGTTAAGTCACTGAAAAAGAATGTAAATATCTCATTTAATACAGTTTTCCACTTACGCTTTTGGGAGTATCAATTCCATGATACAGCTGAATTTTCCCCATCTTCCACCGTTCATCGGTGCTCCTGGTTTTCTCCCAGGCCAGGGCACTGTTACTATTTTTTGCAAACACTCTAAGCTTCCCTACTTTGTTTCCAGCCAGCCGGTAATGAAAGACCAAACAGAAGTTGCTGTGGGGTTGCAGGTTGGGGAGGAGAAGTTTCAAACGGCCGATGTCCTTCTTCTGACCTGTCAGGGCCGAAACAGCCATATAGTAGCCAACAGCTAGAAGAGAAGAAAAACCCACAGTTAATGAGGCCATTGCAAAGGGTTTGGCTACAGTGAATAAAATAACTGTTAAAAAATGAACACTAGGCTCCTATAGGGAAAGCTCAAGTTCTTTTCATTTCAAATATTTAGGAACAAAATTTTCATGCTAACATGAATTTTAGTATCCTAGGGCTGAAATTCTTTGCTCTGTAGAGAGGAAAACTGAGAGTTAGAGAAACTGAGGAATCTGTTCACATTCACAAAGCTTGGTAGTAGTAAATATGGGGTAAGGATCTAATTTAATGGTCTTTGAGCACTGTAGATAATTTTCAGCTAATAGAAAACTTGTGTTCCAGAACTTTCCACCTTGGTTATTTGACTCTGAAATGCATTTCTCCACTGAGTTGTATGTATGATGGCTAACTGGTTAGGTGAGTCCACAGTATGGTATTTAATTCACAAGACACATGAATTTGTACTAATGGTATCATGGAGCTCAGCCACCATGTGTAACGTATCACTCCAAGTTCGTTTGAAGATGGCAGGAGCACAGATCACCTTCTGTTTCTCAGATCCTTTTCCCAAGAATTTTGTAACCATTGTAGTAGATGTTTGCTCATCTGCAGCCTTCTGGTTGTGGCTTTGATGGACTTGAACAAAAACTCTCATAGGGTGGGGTTCGAAGAAGTTGACAGAAAGAAGATATTCCTCTAGAAGCCAGGAGAAAGACATGGTGGGTGGGGGAGTTTTCTGGTAGTCCAACTCCTAGAGACATTCTCAGGGCCCAGGTTGACATTGCTTTAGTTTTCACTGGACCCAGAGACTGTCTGGTCTTCTTCCCCCAGTTAGTAAGTTTGCCAGATTCAGAGAATAAAAGTACAGAATGCCCTGTGAAGTTTGCATTTCACATAAACAACATGTCTGAGATGTACTAAAAAGCATGTGCTGATTATCAGAAATGGAGGCATCCTACATTTTATCTAGCAGTTCTACTAGCTACAGTCTTTTGTGACCCACCGTGGTAGGTTTCCCTTTCACTCCAGTTCAAGCCCACTTTGATCTGTCCTTGAGATTTCATCCTTCTAAAAATGCTGATTCATCCCGTGTTGAGTGAACCTCAGGGTTATTTGCAAATCAGGGGTTTGTAAATAGGGAACCTCTATCCTCTACCTTAATCCCACGTTCTAAAAGGAATTTTTGTTAGGAGATACCCAGGTTTCCTGATTGCATGTAAGGGCTCGCAAGGAAGGCTCTCAGGGAGGAATCAGTGTCAAGGAAGGATCTAGAAGGATCTTTTACCTGAGGGCTGGGCATATACCTCCCCAAATAAACACTTTGATTGGTAAAAAACCAGATTTCCTGAAGGTATAACAGTTATTTCTAATTACAGTCAGCCTTAAATGACCAAAATTCAACTTATGCTCCAAATGGGATCTGCCGACCAAATGCTCTGCCTCAAAGGAAGTTAGAGCCCATCAATAGTAGACAGTGGAAAGTAGGCAACTCAAAGCTTCGGCAGAGAAAAATTCAAGGTTAACTGGAAAGAAAGAAACCCTCCAACGATAGGTGGGCAAGTCCAGTCCAGGAGTTCAGAGTGCTGATCTGTTGCTCGTTATTATTTCAGTGCTCTGAGACGTGACACTCCTAAAACTCCAGGTTTAGGGAAAGGTCATATTAATATTTTCTTTCGAGATTCATTTCCCCCTCCTCCTAAACTCAAAAGAAAACCACAGAGCACCATAGCTGGTAAATTGGGGAAAAGAAACAACTTCCTTCTACCTTTTCCCAAATACTCTTAAACCTTATACAAAGTGCTACATCTGTGTCTCAGCAGCAGGGGTGTGAATATGGAAGAGGTTTGCTGGAGAATCCTTTACAGGGTAGGTGGGAGGGAAACAGACTAAGTCAATCATTTATCAGGGAAGACTTGGGAAGGTCTAAAAGCTTCCAAACGTGACCAACAACCCTGACTTCACAAGGAATGAGAACAATTACCCTTGAATCATTGGATAACTTTAATTCCGGGGCCGGATCACAGGACATGGATCAGTGAAGACTACATACCATTATCTCGGTCTGCAGGGTTCCAGTCAAAATCATCTTCTACGTCCTGTTTCCAGTCACAGACGCCGTGGTCAAAGGTGCAGTCAACTGAGATATTTAAATCTGCTAAGAAAAAGGGTGCATTTCAGCATCATTAAGCAGATTAGGAAATGTTTTAACATTGGGAGCTTTGGAAGGCATGGCCATGTTTGCAATTGCTGTCAAGAGTTTAGGGAATTTGGGACTAAAAGATGCAAACTATTATATATAGGATGGCTAAACAACAAGGTCCTCCTGCATAGCACAGGGAACTATATTCAATATCCTATGACAAACCACAAGGGAAAGAATATAAAAATAAATATATGCATATGAATGTATAACTGGATGACTCTGCTGTGCAGCAGAAACTAACACAACATTGTCAATCAAATGTATTTCAATTTAAAAAAAAGTTTAGCTAAGTATGGCTGTCTTGGCATCCATTTGGTTTGGCCCTGCAGTCCGCGAGGGCCTTAAACTGGCACTAGCCCTCACGCAAGTGCAAGCCCTAGATAAGAGCCCATGGAGTCACTAATAAAAGTGAGTTCCTCATATGACTTTCCTAATGTCCCCTGTGATTGACACCTTCCCCTGCTTCCCAGGGCCTTGTGTCTGCCTTAAATAAGATCCCCCTGAAGCTTACTAACACCCCAATTGTTTTTGTTGGAATCCATCAATGCAACCTTAGCCCAACAAACCCAAAGCACTACACACACATGGACCCTCATATAGGCGCGTGCCCAACGTTCTGCTTGGACTTCCCTCTGGGGCCTTGCCATGTCGCCCCCCAAGACCTGGAGTAATAAACTTGTCTATTTCAATTTCTTTTGTGGTCTTTTGTTGAAGCATCTGGCACCCAGGGGCTCGATCTAACAAATGTTCACTTAACAAATCCTAACAACTGCATGGAGTACAGGGTCAGCTAGCATAACCTTTGACCCAGTGCGTCCAGTTACTTTTATGTAGATTGGGGTCAGCAAACTAACATCCTGGCCCACTGCTTGTTCTTGCAAATAAAGTCTTATTGAAACACACCATGCCTATCATTTACATATTGTCTGTGGTTGCTTTTGAGCTGCAGTGATAGAGCTGACAGATGCAACAGAGAGTGTATGGTTCACAAAGTCTGAAATATTCACCCTCTGGCTCTTTATAGAAAAAAGTCTTGACCTCTGATGTAGGTGTCAGTAATTGCCACTGGGAAAAAGAGGAAAGACTGAGATGTTTCTGATTTGTAACGAATACCAGACTCTGGCTTGGAATGGGGGGCTTTTGCAGTTTACACTAAGGAATACAGGAAGGGCAAAGAAAGGGGAAAAGCTAAAGTGATAAGGGGCAGCAACTAGTTGTTGATGCAGTAACGATTTGCAAAGCATTTTCACGTACATTACATTATTTGATGTGGCTGCCACAAAAATTCTACAATCATGCCCATTTTCAAGAAAGTAAAACTGAGAGTCAGAAGTGATTTGACCAAGTCCTCCAAACACTGAAGGCTGGAACTAGACCTGACTCCTAAACTAGATTGGAATCCAGGCTGTCCATCTACATATATCTTAAGCCAGTACAAACACATGGCCTCTTCTCTCACTTTCCTTTCTTCTTAACCAGTATTTTCCCCTATTCCAGAAAAGATTTTTTTTTCTAACTTCTAAAATTAAAAGATGCCAGGTAATGCTTGCTTCCATTCTTCAATATTCTTTATGAGTGCTATTACTCCTAAAATATACTCATTTCTAATATATGTTACTCACCTTTGTGTTTCAGGTGGGATGATGTAGTTTTTCTTTGGACCAGAACCAGATCAACTTCACCTGCTTCATTCACCTTAGGGGCTAACAATGAACACTTGATCAGTAAAAAATATATCCCTAAAGCCCCACATACTAAGAAGGTATGAATCAATGAACAAAGAGGGTTTATCATATATGGCTTATCATACACAGCTGGCCACTCATAACCACGGGCTCCACATCCACAGATTCAACCAATGACAGGTTGAAAAAATATATTTAAAAAATCCAGAAAGTTCCAAAGAGCAAAACGTGAATTTGCCTTGCACGCCAGGAAACCATTTACATAGCATTTACATTGTATTAGGTCTTTTAAGTAATCTAGAGACTACTTAAAGTATAGGGGAGGATGTGTTTAGATTATATATGAATACTGCACCATTTTATATAAAACTTGAGCATCCATGGAATTTTGTGTCTGTGGGGGTTCCTGGGACCAATCCCCCAGGGATACCAAGGGACAGCTGTGTTCTACTTACAGAGTATGTTACAGCAGTGTTTCCCTAACATTTCCAAAGCATTCATATTGGTGCCAGTTTCCTCATCTAGAACATCTTTTTCGAAAGGTGCCCCCAGTGGACCTCATTAGGCATCACCTAACTAACCTAAACACAGCGTATTAAAAAGCAGAGATATGACTTTGCTGACAAAGATCTGTATAGTCAAAACTATGGTTTTTCCAATAGTTATGTATGGATGTGACTGTTGGACCATAAAGAAGGCTGAGCACTGAAGAACTGATGTTTTCAAGCTGTGGTGTTGGAGAAGATTCTTGAGAGTCCCTTGGTCTGCAAGATCAAACCAGTCAATCCTAAAGGAAATCAATCCTGAATAGTCATTGGAAGGATTGATGCTGAAGCTGAAGCTCCAATACTTTGGCCACCTGATGGGAAGAACTGACTCCTTAGAAAAGACTTTGATGCTGGGAAAGATTGAAGGCAGGAGGAGAAGGGGACAACAGAGGATGAAATGGTTGGATGGTATGACTGAGTCAATGGACATGAGTTTGAGCAAGCTCCGGGAGATGGTGAAGGACAGGGAAGCCTGGTGTGCTGCAGTCCATGCGGTCGCAAAGAGTTGGACATGACTGAGTGACTGCACAACAGCAACAACAATGAGGCAAGCACAGACAAGGCAAAATAGAGAGGGAGCAACAGATGCCTGGTGAGAATGAAAGGGAAAGTCCTAGACTGGGTCAACATGGAAATCCCCCTGCAGGAGCCGAGGCTGATGATGGCTCTGCATGGTCACCGGTGCCAATGGTGATTCTCCGGCTCATGTAGAAAACTGAAGCTTAAGCCCTATATAGAATGTTCCTCTGTCTATTTTACCTTTTTAAATTATAACCACACAACTCTGACATTCTCCTTTCACTGAGTGTGCCTGTAAAAAGTGCCTTCAAGAAGGAAAAAGGTAGAGATCAGCAGATCTACCTGGGCTGCAGGGGGGCTCTCTGGGGTTTAGGGGTGCATTGCATGCAAAGCTGGGCAGCCAGATGACTGAGCTGGAAGGACAAGCAGGCTTCCTTGGTCAGGAGCAGAATGAGGGGCTGCATCAAATAGGATACCCCCCAGATAAGTGGAAAGGACTGACCTTCTGTGCATCCCACAGCAGCAAATGTGATTTTGTATCTGCAGAAGATGTTAGTTTCCAGACCGTACAGAGAACCTTGCTTCTTAGGATTTAAAGCTGACCCCATCTTACTTAGGCTTCCCTGGTGACTCAGATGGTAAAGAATCTGCCTGCGATGTGGGAGACAAGGGTTCAATCTCTGGGTTGGGAAGATTCCCTGGAGTAGGGATTGGCTACTCATTCCAGTATGCTTGCCTGGAGAATTCCATGGGCAGAGGAGCCTGGCAGACTATAGTCCATGGGGTCGTAAAGAGCTGGACAAGACTGAGCGACTAACTGTCACACTTTACTTCACCATCTTAGTTACGGCATGAAACTATCTTCCTCTTTCCTGTCATTTGCCAGGGAAAACTACAATTCACTTTTTATAAGATGCATAAATTAACAAAAGTCATACTTGATACTCACAAAACACATCTCCACGAAGGCTTTGCTCCTGCTCCACATGGTTCTCATCTCTTTTCTCATCCTCCAGTCTTTCTTTCTTTCTGTGTTCATTCCTCTTTTTTTCTCCATGAGGGTTCCCATCTCTGGAAACATTGTCTTCAGAACTGAAGGGCTCCAAGTCAACCTTTGGGGTGGGAGTCCCTCTGGATCCTTCAATGTTTTTCATTTTTACCTTCTTTCTCATGCTATTCTTGTGAGCAAGCAACTTCTTAATTCTGTCCTTGATGGTACCAGGTGCTCTGAGGAATTCTTTCACAGAATTTTCGGGGATAACTAAAACCAACAGTAAAAGAGAAGTCCCACACTGACCAATAATTATATCTCTCACAAAAATGGAGCACTTAAAAAATGTCAAAGTGCAGTCAATGAATGCTTCCAGAATCAACACATATAAGGCTCAATCATCTGATATTTTAGAAAGAACTGCATTTGCATCTGTTTTAAGTGGTTTCAATGGTTACAGCAGGATCTTAACTACCTTAATCGTTCAAAGACAAACTTTCATTTTGCTTCATAAACTATGATGATGAAATACCTGCTCCTACCAAGCTGGGTTATAGATCACAACGTGATGGATTTTCCAGAATCCTCTAATATTTCTGCTTTCACATTGGTATTTGTCAAAGCTGCTATTGCCCAGGGAGCCCTGCAATTTGTTTAAATGTGATGTTAAAAAATTATAGCTAGCATTATGTTGAACCATATGTACATTGCCAATAATGAGCCATTTGTGACATACAAAAATGGTGATTTTTGATTCAGTGTATATGTATCTTTGAATTTCTTCACCTCAACCAACTAGTATCAAAAGCTAAATGATTTTACTTATTATTTATAGAGAGCATCTATTTTCAGTTTTACATTCATTGTGTATTTCTCACCACTAAATTAAATTCTTTTTTAAAATGTAAATCCATGGCTGATTCATGTCAATGTATGACAAAAACCACTACAATATTGTAAAGTAATTAGCCTCCAACTAATAAAAATAAATGGAAAAAAAATAAAATGCATCTTTGTAATAGACTGACAGACATAGAAAGCAAATTTATGATTACTAAAGGGAAAAGGGAGGGAGAGATAAAATAGGAGTTTTGGATCAACAGATACACACTACTGCTATATGTAAAATTATCAATAAGGACCCTACTGTATAGCACGATCCCTGATTGGGGAACTAAGATTCCATAAGCCACTTGGTGCGGCTGGAAAAAAAAGAATTTAAAAAGATTAAAAACTCTGACCTTTAAAATCAAATATATTGTCTTTTTATAAAACATCCAGGCATGTCCTAGTCTGAGACAAAGCAAAAAGGTTCTTATACCATCTGAAACAATTCACTTGATTCCACGACCTGGATAGAGTCCAGAGGGAAATGAAATAAGGGAGTAGGCACCAATTTCAGTGTTCGAAAAGATTATTACAAAAAGGCATTGGATTGGGATTTTATTAGAATATTTTTCTTGTGTGTGTTAGTCACTCAGTTGTGTCCGACTCTCTGCAACCACATGGACTGTAGCCCGCCAGTCACTTCTGTCCATGGAATCCTCCAGGCTAGAATACTGGAGTGGGTTGCCATTTCCTTCTCCAGGACTAATACAAATAATGCATCATTACTCATTTACTTGACCTTCAGATAGCTCGTTTCAGTTGATTTGCCAGAAGCTGCATAAGTTCTGATTTTAAGTAATGTGCATACATATATCTTCCTCTGGAGGCCCCACTGTGCAACTCTGTCTACGGGACTCAGATTCCTTTCCCAGGATCCAGAGTGAAAAATTAACAGGAAATACCCATTCCCTGAAAATTTCCTTCATGCAATCAGTAACACGACACTAATGACCTTTAATATTATAAATAATGAGGAGAGGGTTTCAATCCACACCAGGCAAACCTAAACATCTGCCTTTGGTTTCTGCTTTGAAGTTTTGAGTTTTCCCACTGAAAAAAAAATCAATCAAACAACATTTGTGGTGTCAACAATTTCACTTCTTTAGTATGTAAAGAGCTGGGGCAGGGGCAAAACAAACTCTGCCTATGCATGACTATGAATGGATAGATTCGGCTGTGTCTAGGTGCTGCTGTTTCATATTGGACATAGCTGATGACTGCTTCTTTTGAAAATTTCTTGATTAGCACATCTTCTTTTTGAGAATATATAAACGTGGCAGGAAGCTGTGGCAGGAGGGTCTGGCACATCTGGGGATCTCAGATATAAAAACAGGGACTTCCAGGGTTTTCACACGCACAGGCCAGTCTTATGTAAGTGAAACTGATAATTTCTCTTGGGAGAGATCTGAGATTTCTCTAAATATCCACTTTGTCAAAAACTTCAACCTACCTAGATCCTCACTTTACTTGGAGAAGATCACAATGATGTGGGAACATCTTTCCCAGGAGGAGCACGACTCTGACAATTCATTTCCCTGTGCTGAGCTCACCAGATGTTCTCCTACCACCTGGCAGCACAAACTCCCCTCTCATTCGTGTCTTAGACATAGTCTTGGGTGGAGAGGCTTGGTCATGGGTGAGGAATACACTGCACCATGAGATGCAGGCATTGGGAAGGGTGTAGGACAGCAGAAAAGCTGAGCCAGGAGTGTCTGATGGGGAGGGCCCAGGGGAGGCATCTACCCCAGAGGAGTAGCCATGAGTCACGGACACACCACGCTGCCTTGAGGCACACAGACCTAGAACCCAGGTTCCTGGATATGACTCCCAATTCCTCACACTTTCTAGTCCGAGGACCTCGAGCCCACTTCTCTTTGCCTCAGTCTTTGCATTTTTCAAGCTGGGATAGGGACTTCCCTGGTGGTTCAGGGGTTAAGAATCCACCTTGCAAAGCAAGGGGCACGGGTTCAATCCCTGGTTGGGGAACTAAGATTCCTACATGCTATGGAGCAACTAAGCCCACATGCCACAACTAGAGAATCTGTGTACCACAATGAAAGATTCTGTGTGCTGCAACTAAGATCCGACACAGCCAAATAAATAAATAAATGACAAGTTGACTTAAAAAAAAAAAAGCTAGGATAAAAAGAGGGCATTCATAAGGTTGAAATGAGTGAATACATGTCAATTACTAAGATCAGTGCTCCACATATATTGGGCCTGTGTTTACTATTATTTTTAGAATTCATCACCAGAATGTCAAAAATCTTATACTAAGTTAAATTTTTTTCCAAATCATACCTCTTCTGCTTATGTTATTACTGAAGGAAAAAGTATTGGAATGGCCTCGTTGTACTCACACCTATATTCTTGAATATGCTCTGTAAAATGTGAACTTCTAATGATTAAAGCATATTTTCAATGACTAAAGAAGCTGCTTTCCAATGGGAACCATCATTGAATTTTGGTAAAGAAGCCATTGTCACTATTACTCCTCCTATGAGTGCATGGTTATAGAGCATTTAACACATTCTGGGCTGGAGTTAAGCCCTACACATGGATGTTTTTATTATTATGGATTATTTCATACAATAGCCAAAACAGTATTAAGGCTCAGATACTATTATGGGCTTCCCAGGTGTCACTAGTGGTAAAGAACCCACCTGCCAATGCAGGAGACATAAGAGACACAGGTTCAATCCCTGGGCTGGGAAGATCCCCTGGAAAAGAGCATGACAACCCACTCTAGTTGCCTGGATAATCCCATGGACAGAAGAGCCTGGCAGGCTATAGTCCATAGTGTTGTAAAGAGTCGGATATGACTGAAGTGACTTAGCATGCATGCACGCACTATTTTGAAGAGAGAAACTGAGACCCTAAAAGTTTAGTTTGTTCTTAAATCATAGGAATTAGGCTAGGGAGCCAGGAATCAAGCCAAGATAATTTGATTCCAGAAGCCATGCTCTTGGTAACTAAATGACACAGTGTCCTTTCTTAAATTGACTGTTACTAACCAAGTTGTTTAGTACTAGAGTTTTGATTTCCTTAGAATGACATATAGCTGCTGTCAAACTAAGGCCAAATTATCTAATGGTGCATTATTAATACACACATATTCCCTGGTGGCTCAGATGGTAAAGAATCCACCTGCAATGCAGGAGACCCGAGTTTGATCCCTGGGTTGGGAAGATCCCCTACAGAAGAGAACAGCTACCCACTCCAGTATTCTTGCCTGGAGAATTCCATGGATAGAGGAGCCTGGTAGGCTACAGTTCATGGGGTTGCAAAGAGTCAGATATGACTGAGAGACTAACACAAACACACACATATAAGAACAGTAAAAAAAAACAAAAAACTACACATATCCACATTTAGGTTGCATTGTTCTTTGGATATAGCTGGTGCATAAGGATAATTGACTAACTCCTCTTCTGTAGGGTCTGGACTTTTTCAAAAACAATAAACTCATAATAAAAGCTGCTTTATTATTATATACAAACAGCTCACATGGATACACATGTATTTTACAACACAGCATTTTATAATGCTGAACACTAATTAGATGTGATTCTCTCATTTTTTCTATGACTTTTCTTTGCATGTAAGGGTGGATTTTGGCCATGTTTTAAGCAGTGTGTGTTAAGATGTTAAGATCAATTTTCAAAAGAGATATGGCTGTTTATTTTACAGAGAATCAATCAAAGCAGAATGGAAAGGACTGGGCAAATAACATAGTGAGTGACCTGAAGATAGTTTTCTCTTGTAAATAAACATTTTGGCAAAAGACTAGAGAAATGATTCTGCTGCAGAATGGATAGTAACAAAATGGATGATTTTTCAGATATCAAAAAGAACATTGTGAAGAGTTTGAGGTTTTGAAGAAGCAAGAAAAATTTGTTTTAAACTACTCCCCTAAATAAGCTTAGAGTTGGATGATCAAAGGAAAAAAAAGTTTTCTTAGCATAAGAAATGTTTAGGTTGACCAAAATAACAAACAACTCATGCAACTCTTATGTCAAAAAAACAAGCCAATCAGAAAAATGGATATTTCTTCAAAGAAGACATACAGATGGCCAAAAACCACATGAGAAAATGCTCAGCATCACTAATTATCAGGGAAAGGCAATCAAAACTACAATGAGGTATCACCTCATACCAGTCAGAATGGCCATCATCAAAAAGTCCCCAAACAGTAAATGCTGGAGAGGGTGTGGAGGGAAGGGAAGTCTCCTGTACTGTTGGTGGGAATGTAAATTGATACAGCCACTGTGAAGAACAGTATGGAGAGTACTTAAAAAGCTAAAAAAAGAACTACCACACGATCCAGCGATCCCACTCCTGGGCATGTGTCCAGAGAAAACTCTAATTCAAAAGATACTGCTATGCTCATAGCACTATTTACAACAGTCAAGACATGAAAACAACCTAAATGCCCAGCAACAGAGGAATGGATAAAGATGTGGCACATATATACAATGGAATATTACTCAGCCATAAAAAGAAAAAAACAATGCTATTTGCACCACATAGATGGACCAAGAGATGATCAGACTAAGTGAAGTCAGTCACATAGGGAAAGACAAATTTCATATGATATTACTTATACATGGAATCTAACTTTAAAAAGTGATACAAATGAACTTATTTACAAAACAGAAACAGACTCACTTATTTCAAAAACAAATCTATGGTTATCAAAGGGGAAAGGCGGACGGGTGGATAAATTAGGAGGCTGGGATTAACACATACTCACTACTATATATAACATACATGAACAACAAAGACCTACTGTGTAGCACAAGGAACTCTACTCAATATTCTGTAATAACCTATATGGGCAAAGAATCTGAAAAAGAATGTGTGTGTGTGTATGTATATATGTATGTGTGTGTGTATGTATATATATACACAAACATATATATATATATCTGAGTCACGTTGCTGTACACCTGCAACTAACACAACATTGTACACAAACTATACCTCAATAAAATTTAAAACTCTTTGGGTTGATGTGGGATTTATAATCTCTAAACACTGGGCTACAATAACAAAAACATGGGTTGCAAATAGCTACCCACTGGCATGCTTACAAGCGGTGTCTTCATTTGGACGTTGATGACACACTGCGGTTTCAAGAGGGAGCAAGTGATTAAGAAAGAAGAGCACTCCAGGTTTGTTTTGACCAGTTCTTCCTAATCTCTGTGATTCTTTGGTCTGGGGGGCAGGGATGAGTACATGGAGGTGAGGTGAGTTGCTCCCTTACTGACACAAGTATTTTCCCAGTGCATCTTTTTTTTTTCTATGCACAGCATTTTTCTGCATTTGCTTTTACAGGATTTCAGAGTCAGGAGGAGCTAGACCTTAATGAATATGATTGAAACTGTGCTAATAACAGTCTGAGCCAGAGCTAACTTTATTGAGCATCTACTATGTACCTGGCTGAACTAAGCCCTCTATCTATATTACCTCATTCAAGTCTCAGTGAACCTATGAGAGAGGTATTGGGAGGAATGTGGGGCCCCCAAACATAACCCAAGAAAAAGATTTGGGTGCTGGTGGTTTACTTAACAGGTGATTCCAGGAGGCAGAAGAGGGGTAAGAGGGACAGTGAGACAGGAAGGGAGGAGAGTTGAAAATGGTGCCTCAATGGACAGGTAATCACTGTGGGTGACGAGGGACATCTGGGGACCAGCACAGAACCCGCCTCAGAGTTGGGCCGCTGCACAGGGGAGGCTGGGGGATTGAGGTGTAGACCCTTGGCCCTCACGGCTTGAGGACTGACTGTCCCTGGGGGTGAGAACTTGGGGGTTTAGCTCCAGGGGGAAGCCGCAAGGCCACAATGCAGAGAGAGTCCACTGCACTGGGGCTTGGGACATGCACAGAACTGTCCCCCACCTCACTGAAGTCAAGGGTCTCTGAGGGATGGTGGCCTGGCCCCTTCTGAGGACTCGCTAAAGGACCACCACGGGGCCCATTTCAGATAGAAAGACACTGAGTTTAGACAGGTGAAGCACCTGGCGAAAGACCACAGGCAGTACGGGGTACAGCTCAGATTCAAATTCAGGCCTTCCTAGCCCTAAGCTGGGCTGTCGACCAGACGACCTGAGACCAGTGAGGCCAGAATGGACATGTGCAAATCTGGTGGCATGAAGGAGCCCTTGACCACTGATCCTGTGTGGAAAGTTTACTGATTCCATCTCTTCTCTGCAGGTCTTTCAAAATTATGGCCTCTTTCCCGCCATCCCACCTACCCATGCACATCCCTACATAGGAAGCCAGTCTCTCAGTCTTTCTTTGAATAAAGTTTCAGAAGGACACCACGGGCACGTCTACACAGAGGGACGGAAACCACAGCAACAAGCTAGTGGAGACCGAGGACTTGCTGAATCCCAGCTCCAGCCCAAGGCGGGGGCCCTCCTGGAACCCATGGTCCCCACTCCACAGATTTTCTTCACTCTGAGACCCCTGGTGGGGAAATTTGTCAGAGAGAATGCAATCCCGCTCTTGGCCTACTTTGGCTATGGGAAGGCACTTTTACTTTTGTTGCTGTTCAGTCACTCAGTCATGTCTGACTCTCTGTGACCCCATGGACTGCAGCACACCAGGCCTCGCTGTCCATCACCAACTCCTGGAGTTTGCTCAAACCCATGTCCATTGAGTCAGTGATGCCATCTATCCACCTCATCCTCTGTCGTCCCCTTCTCCTCCTACCTTCAATCTTTCCCAGCATCAGGGTCTTTTCCAGTGAGTTAGCTTTTTAACTTTACGTTCCTCAAAATATTGACAGGGGCACTATGTCTGCTTTTCCATACTTTTTTTTTCTTTTTTCTTCCAGGTTAAACACTGCCCAGTTCTTTTGGCAGTTCTTCAAGGAATGTGATTTCCAGACTCATCTTCTTTGCTTATACTCTTCTGTATATCATCTCATCCAGTGTCGCTGGGGTATGATGAATCTTTTATGAGTGTGGTGCTCAGAGTCCATCATGGTGTGTGGACTGTTTATTTTTGCCATCACTGAGTTCGGCTCTGTTGTCATCAGGAGTATCAGCCAGGTGGGGGTACAGGATGGGATACAGGTCAAGGGACGACTTACAGCCATATTTATTGGAATATGTGGCCATGCTCCTAAGGCATCTATGAGAGAGTAGAGTCAGGGTGGCCAACGAGTCTTGGCACACAATGAGCCAATGCTAAAAGGGACACGATCAGAGGATAAGCCCAGGTGACTAAACAGAGTGGGACACGGTTGGTCAGGCACGTGACCATCCTGTAATCTTTGCTGGCTGGTCTTGGAAGACATTCCGTGTGCTCACCATGATTTCCAGTTTTCTTCTCTTTCAGGATGCATGACAGGATTAAATTTATTTTCTCCCCTGTTTCCAAGCTTAATCATGATTGTCTACACTTCTTTAACTGCTGTGAAGAACCCTCAGCCTTGGATTGACACCATGGTACCATAAGACAGTGGGACCTCTGTTAGCCTGCATTCCTAAGTGACAATGTGGACAAGAAACGCCCTGACAACTCTCTCTGGGTATAGCACAAGTGGCAAAAGAAAGTGTGATTATTGTTGTAGCTTTTGACACAGTGATGTTTTCTTATTATACATTGAGTGTATCAGAGTTTACCAGCTGAGCATTAAAGAATTCATCAGCAAAAACCATGGGACTTTACTCTACATCAAAAAAAAAAAGTTTATAGAGGCTTGAGGAGGATAACAAAGGGAGGTTAGCTTCATCGTACTTTTTTTTCAGCTGTATGTTCTGAAAAATGTCCTGACTCACATGGTTAAAAACCTTCTCTGGTTCTAAGCCACTGATACTTCAGGACTGTTTGTTATTGCCCCATAACCGAGCCTCTCCTGACTGATACATTTGCTCAGTGTCATTGTCCTCAAATCTTATTTTCAGTATTTGAAAACATGTCGTGAGCAGAAGACCCTTCAGAATCCTTGCAGTACTTTAAGTGCAGTGCCTACAACTTCTGTGAGAACTGGAGGTGTGGTCTGATTAGCTGAGACCATGAGTCGGAGGTGGAGTTAAGTTTCCAAACACTGTATGCACGCATCTTGCTCCCCCCGTCCGCCCCCAACACACAGAGGGGAAGGAGCAGGGAGAACGAAGGGAGGAAGGAGACAAGGAGTGAATGCTTTATAGGGAAGAGCGAAGATACTGTGACAAAGTGTACTTACGGGCGCACTGCAGTCCGCTGCCTTTATAGCCCTGCTTGCACTTGCACTTGAAGGATCCCTGGGTATTGAGGCAATTGGCATGGAGGCTGCATGTGTGGGTATTTGCAGCGCATTCATTTATATCTGAAAACGTGAACAGTCCCATGAATCATCTTGTGGTAACAGCACTTGCTGAAAGACTATCCCCTGAACTTGAGTAACTCCAGGGCCAACCGCTCCACCCAGCCAGCGAACCCTGTGCGGCCAGGGAACTGAGAAGCATTAAGGATGCCTGGTGCCTTGGCCCAAAGCCCTGGCTTTGCTTGCTGCCCGGCACCTCCCCCACAGCAACCTCCTCTCCGCCTTATCAATGCTACTGACATCTCGAAGCTGTTTGGGCTTGATTGCTTAACATTGTCATCCACCAAACTTACCACTAAATAACAATATCAGAAAGTAAATTCTGTACATGGAAGGGCTTGGGACTCCTAGCCCACAAAGAACATGATGCACTAGGAAGCACTGACATCATCTGAAAAATGTGAACCTTTTCTTCACAGGCTGCCAGGAGCAGGGGTCAGGCCGGTCTCAGCTCGTCTGTTGGGTTTAGACTCAGAAAGTTTACTGAATTCCACTCATGTGACAGCTTCCTTGGCCTTCTTTTCCCTCCCACTTTTTTTCTATACTTCTTGAGGGCTTCCCATGTGGCACTTGTGGTAAAGAACCCACCTGCCAATGCAGGAGACATGGGTTAGATTCTTGGGTTGGGAAGATCCCTGGAGAAGGAAATGGCAAACCACTTCAGTATTCTTGCCTGGAGAATATGCACACAAAACAGGCTATTGTTTGCTTGTTTAATTAATTAATTTCTTTATGGCCGTGCCACGTGGCATGTGGGATCCTAGCTACCTGACCAGGGATCGAATCTGGGCCACCCTGCATGTGAAGTACAGAGTCTTAACCACCGGACTGCCAGGGAGATCCCCTAGGCTATTGTTTTTAACTCTGCCACAAGGGGGCTCAGGTGCTGATCTTAGTTCAGTTCAGTTCAGTTCAGTTCAGTAGCTCAGTCATGTCCGACTCTTTGCGACCCCATGAATCGCAGCATGCCAGGCCTCCCTGTCCATCACAAACTCCCGGAGTTTACTCAAATGCATGCCCATCGAGTCGGTGATGCCATCCAGCCATCTCATCCTCTGTCGTCCCCTTCTCCTCCTGCCTCCAATCCCTCCCAGCATCAGGGTCTTTTCCAATGAGTCAACTCTGCATGAGGTGGCCAAAGTATTGGAGTTTCAGCTTCAGCATCAGTCCGCCCAATGAATACCCAGGATGGATCTCTTTTAGGATGAACCGGTTGGATCTCCTTGCAGTCCAAAGGACTCTCAAGAGTCTTCTCCAACACCATAGTTCAAAAGCATCAATTTTTCGGCACTCAGCTTTCTTCACAGTCCAACTCTCACATCCATACATGACCACTGGAAAAACCATAGCCTTGACCAGACGGACCTTTGTTGGCAAAGTAATGTCTCTGCTTTTTAATATGCTATCTAGGTTGGTCATAACTTTCCTTCCAAGGAGTAAGCGTCTATTAATTTCATGGCTGGAGTCACCATCCGCAGTGATTTTGGAGCCCCCCAAAAAATAAAGTCTGCCACTGTTTCCACTGTTTCCCCATCTGTTTCCCATGAAATGATGGGACCAGATGCCATGATCTTAGTTTTCTGAATGTTAAACTTTAAGCCAACTTTTTCACTCTCCTCTTTCACTTTCATCAAGAGGCTTTTCAGTTCCTCTTCACTCTCTGCCATAAGGGTGGTGTCATCTGCGTATCTGAGGTTATTGATATTTCTTCCAGCAATCTTGATTCCAGCTTGTGCTTCTTCCAGCCCAGTGTTTCTCATGATGTACTCTGCATAGAAGTTAAATAAGCAGGGTGACAATATACAGCCTTGATGTACTCCTTTCCCTGTTTGGAAGAAGTCTGTTGTTCCATGTCCAGTTCTAACTGTTGCTTCCTGACCTGCATACAGGCTTCTCAAGAGGTAGGTCAGGTGGTCTGGTATTCCCATCTCCTTCAGAATTTTCCACAGTTTATTGTGATCCACACAGTCGAAGGCTTTGGCGTAGTCAATAAAGCAGAAATAGATGTTTTTCTGGAACTCTCTTGCTTTTTCGATGATCCAGCGGATACTGGCAATTTGATCTCTGGTTCCTCTGCCTTTTCTAAAACCAGCTTGAACATCTGGAAGTTCTCGGTTCACGTAGTGCTGAAGCCTGGCTTGGAGAATTTTGAGCATTACTTTGCTAGCGTGTGAGAGGAGTGCAATTGTGCGGTAGTTTGAGGATTCTTTCGGATTGCGTTTCTTAGGGATTGGAATGAAAACTGACCTTTTCCAGTCCTGTGACCACTGCTGAGTTTTCCAAATTTGCTGGCATATTGAGTGCAGCACTTTCACAGCATCATCTTTCAGGATTTGAAATAGCTCAACTGGAATTCCATCACATCCACTAGCTTTGTTCTTAGTGATGCTTTCTAAGGCCCACTTGACTTCACATTCCAGGATGTCTGGCTCTAGGTGAGTGATCACACCATTGTGATTATCTGGCTCGTGAAGATCTTTTTTTGTACAGTTCTTCTGTGTATTCTTGCCACCTCTTCTTAATATCTTGTGCTTCTGTTATGTCCATACCATTTCTGTCCTTTATCGAACCCATCTTTGCCTGAAATGTTCCCTTTATATCTCTAATTTTCTTGAAGAGATCTCTAGTCTTTCCCATTTGTTGTTTTCCTCTATTTCTTTGCACTGATTGCTGAGGAAGGATTTCTTATCTCTCCTTGCTATTCTTTGGAACTCTGCATTCAAATGGGAATATCTTTCCTTTTCTCCTTTGTTTTTCGCTTCTCTCTTTTCACAGCTATTTGTAAGGCCTCCTCAGACAACCATTTTGCCTTTTTGCATTTCTTTTCCATGCGGGGATCTTAATCACTTCTTAAATCTCAAAGATTTGCTTCCTTTGACAGTTCCCCATGCGGACTCCCCCTCTGTCCTGTGGCATCTCCCTCTAGGTCTAAGGAAACAGGCTCCAACTCTGTGACACAGCCTGGAGATGGACCCCAGAGATGGTGGGGTCTGGAGCAGCTTGGAGGATCCCAGCTCACAAGAAGTGAGGATTTTACAAGCCGGATTAGGATGGCCTTTAGGCTTGAGGGAAGAGCTATGGAGGCTTCATACTATGTGTTCAAAACCCAGGAATGGATACTACTCCAACACGATTACACAGGACACGTCCTGGTCAGCTCTGAGCTTGGGGTGGAAAGAAATCCTACTTTCCCTGCTGCTGTTAGCTTTCCGTGTTACGCACACATATCTGTCATCTGCACATCATGTAAACAGGACACTTCAGGGGGACGAGATGTCTGAGGGACCAACCCCACCCATGCTCTATCAAGGGCAATGGAAAGCCATCCAAGGGCTCCCCAAATACCCCACTTCACTTGCTCATTGAGGCTTGGAATTCCTTCCCTAAGGAACAGGATCTCTGATTTCACCCATATTGGGCTAAGAGCTGAGTGATATCTCAGTCTTATCATAGAGTGATCTTGATGACCCCAGAAAGTGAACATTTTAGGGGACATAGAGCTGGAACCATGGAAGGGTTGAAGGAGGAGCAAGGAAAGAGCACATTGCACCCCCTTCATTTTTCTAAAGCCACTTGATGGAGACTTAGGCAAGGGCCACTGAGATCAAGATTAAGCAGGACTTGGTATTCCTCCTTTTATCAAATATAAATATGCTTCACCGTCCTCATTTTTAGGGCTTCCCAGGTGGTGCTAGTGGTAAAGAAGCCTCCTGCCAATGCAGGAGACATAAGAGATGAGGGTTCGATCCCTGGGTCGGGAAGATCCCCTGGAGGAGGAAATGGCGACCCACTCCAGTATTTTTGCCTGGAGAATCCCATGGACAGAGGAGCCTGGAGGGCTACAGTCCATAGGGTCACAAAGAGTCAGACACAACTGAAGTAACAGCACTTTTAGCTATACCTGGAGATAGAATCAAAAATATAAACAAAACAAAACCAATCTTTTTTTTTCAAAAAACCCACAAAAATCATCTCAAGCTATTTATCTCCATAATAGAGCTGCAGAGACTGCTATTCTTTACTTTAAACTTTGACAAACCTGGCTTTATGTAATTCATGTCATCAGAGTTCCCAAATGACAAAAATTTTTAAATAATTACTTTCTCTGTGTTGTTAAGCTGGTCAGTACAGTAGATGTTTCAACTAATAGACAGAACTGATATCTAAATATCTGTAGAGAAAGCCTATAGGTTTCTTACCTACACAGTCGTACCAGCCACTGATATATTTCAGTTCAAAACCAACATGACATTTGCAAAAGTAGCTTCCAAATGTGTTCACACATCTTCGATTGTAGGGGCAGAAGGCTTTATCAGAGACACATTCATCGATATCTAGGATGGAGAACCAGGACATGTCAGACACACCAAGAAAGCACCCCCCCTCAAACACTCTCATGCCCGCACGCAGAGCACACAGTGCACACACGCACGTGTGCTTTCTTCACTGGAAAACTCTGATTATTTTGCTACCAAAGTCCTATCCTCCGGGGAGAGTTCTGGATCCCCGAGGCACATTCACTGGATTTCTATCACTTTATATACCTTATTTTAGAGGTATTACCTTGCTCTAATGGCATTACTTATATGCACATTTTCTCTCTCATTAGGCCCTGCCTTTCTGAGACAGGGAACTTGGCACTTGGCACACAGACACTCCATTTTGCTGAAGGAATTAATATTCTTCCAGCAATGAATATTGCATGGCAAACCTAATACACAAACATTCAAAGCTTACATTATACAAAAGAATTATTTCATTAGCAACCGCCTCCAAAACCTGTCATATTGTTCCAAATCACAGAAACACGGTTTTTAAAGAACGTACTGATACATAAATTGTGGGTCAAGTGGAATGAAGCCATGATGCAGCTGAGGAGACAAGAGGCTTCCTTCCTTTACTACCATGGAACGTCACATCACAGGGGGGCCGACAACTATGCAGACCAAACCATTAAGACTCAGACTTTACCTTAACTTTCAGATGTCAAATCAAGTAAATTTGGAACCATCATTGTTCTGTAACAGTGGTTAAACATGAAACTTGGGGCTGGCTTATTGCTCTTTTTGCATTCTTGATATAATTAACAAGTAAGTGTTGGATTGACCAAAATTATTTTTCAGGGATTACTTTCATATACATCAAGTTTCTCCTCCAATAAAAATGGCACTTGACAAATCAAAGAGGCGTGTGAACACTTGGATTCATTTGGCCAAGAATTAGCCTTGACATAAATCTGATTTTACTGAAGAGCACTAAACCCTGTGAATTGAATTAAATATTTGCCTGCTCTCAAAGAGCAGAACCAAATTTTAAATTTATACAGACTTATTAAAGTCGTTAACTGATTTAGGATCTATTTGGGTGAGCTTTCTAAATGTGGTTTATCAAGTTATGTATCAATACATTTAGGGTAAATAAGCACCAACCACCTCAAATGAAAAATATATTTCTATTGTAGTCCAGAAGTTAGAATATTAAATCATAGTGCTATTTGCTTGCTTCCATCAAAAAAGATTAAGAACTCTTTCAACATTCTGTTTGGTTTGACATCCCCTATTAATGCTATGTGTTAACTTGGTCATAATATTATCTATCTTTAGTGTAATATAGTTAAATACACTAAGAATATATACAACTTGGTAGTTGAAGCAAAAAGTGCAGGGTAAATATACAAAAATAAAATTACTTATATCTTTTTCCATTATGGCATCAGGCAACCCAACAAATTATAGAGAAGTGTTTTCTCTAGCATGGCAAAGTGTGTTTAGAACATATGTGCTATAAATGTTAAGGAAATGGACATAAATCTGTCATTTCAGGAACTTTCGATGTCTAGTCAACAAGTAGGCTGTGGCGGATGAAAAAGGAGGAATGGAATAAAAGGAGAAGTCAGGGGAGGAGGTGACCCCGGATACTCTACCTAGACAAGCTCTTCCATTGGGGGCCAAGCGGAGGCCCGGGGAGGGACACAGACAGCGCGGCCCCTCTTCCGTGTCTTTACAGCCGTACTGGCAGTTGGTCATGGCACACGTCCTAGAGTCTGAGAAAAGAGGCACGGGTCAGCCTTTTCC
The DNA here is from genome assembly GCF_963930625.1 of Muntiacus reevesi. Taxonomy (NCBI): domain Eukaryota; kingdom Metazoa; phylum Chordata; class Mammalia; order Artiodactyla; family Cervidae; genus Muntiacus; species Muntiacus reevesi. The sequence continues at coordinate 11,504,710 of NC_089271.1, read as the reverse complement.
CCAAGAGATGATAAAAAAATGCTCACTAAAGAACAATCCCTGACCCCTGAGACATGAAATGTAACACGTGGAATGGTATCAGAGGATAAGCTTCATCAGCTGAGTCTCAGATGGAGATCCAAACGGAATCTGTGCAGGGGTGGTGTCTTGATGGCCCCATGGCTGATTCTGTTGGCCAATGCATTGCACTTGAGCGTCTTTAGGCAGAGCATGCACCCCTCAGTCACCAAAGACGGCATCTCTCTCTCTTCCTATACAAGCTCCAATGACTCCTTCACGTCACCTGGTTGGTCTCTACTATTGGCTGAAATGCAACCTCTGAGGAAGATGATTCATTTGAATACATAGGGTAAAAAAATGCCAATTCTATCCATCTCTCTATTCATATCTAGCCTCAGTGAGAGTCACTCAAATCACAAAACCTTGTCTTTCAGGTGCATGTATTAAAACACGCAGCAGATAAGGCTGATCAGCTACCCCAAAGCCATTCCCATTACTGAGGCTGAAAAGCCAGTTACACATCTTTTTCCTAGCTTCCCCTGCAGCAACAAGGGAGTGGCCATATGATTCAGTTATAGCCAAAGAGATATTAAGATAAATCTGCTGGAGTTTCTGGAAAAGATGCTGCTGCATGACAAAACGGATGGACATAAAAGAGGCGTTTGTTTCCTGGCATCACTCCTTTCCCTTCTGTCTTGCCTACCTTTGATGTGTGTGTGATATCTGGAGCTAGGGCAACCATATTGTTACCACAAGGCCACAAGCATGAGGATGAAATCAATACCCTGAAGATGGCAGAGGCTGAGTCCTTGCTGACCTGTTCTGGAACTGCTTGCCTCCAGCTTTTAAAAATAAAGATAATTTATTTCAATTTTTCTAAATAGACCTTGTCTCACAAAAACACATATCCCTAGTAGGGTTCCAGTATATATGGATCAAAAGTGCCTATAACAGGGGAGCACAGTGAATATCCTCTCTTTATCCACCCGCATCTATAACATGCCAGTCAACCAGCTGGACGAAAGAGGCTTCAAAGGGCTGGGTAATAAAATCAGCATTCAGGGCCACCTGGCCACTGTAAGCTATAAACAGGGAGGCAGAGGCAGCCCTCACATGTATAGTAATAGACAAAGAGGGTACCGGGACAGACACACAGGCCATGGTAATATAGCAAACACTGACCGATGGTTATATTTCTAGTTTATCCCTTTTCTCTTGAGTTGTCTTCTTTCAAAATTAATCTTCAAAATTTGCCTCATTTTATCCTTCCATTTGGAGAAAGATATCTTTTTTTGGCACTAATTAGGCTTTTGTGGAATGTTTCAGAAACATCCATTAGCATATATCTTTTTAAAAATGTTAAGTGATGACTAGAAAACTCTGGACAATTGTTCCCAAGGGGCTGGGGGGTAAGGGGGTAGCTCTGGCAAAGTTCTATTTGGTAGTGGTTACATGGATGCTGGCTTTATAAGAATTCATTAAGCTACGTATTTGTTTCTTGGGGATTTCTGTTTAATTTATAATAAATATTTTTAAAAATACTCAAAAAAAAAAAAAGACTCTGAATGCCTGCTTTATCTCTTAAGCATGCTTGCTAATGGAGACTCTAGTGGTGTTGGGGCACTTTGCCAAGTGGGGCGAGCAGCTAAAGGATGAGGCAGGGTGGGGGAAGCGAGCTATGCATGAGCCTGGATTTTACAACTGAGGGAGAGCCCAGGATAGGCTGGGGAGTCAGAGGACCCTGCAACCATGGGAAGCTGGCAGAAGGCACAAGCTGCAGGCTTGTTGGGGGCGGCAGGGTGGATGGATTTGCTTTTCAGCTGCAACATAAAACCTGAAAAGCCTTCCTTCTCAATAAGTGAACAGATATAGACATTTAGGCTCCCACAGGACATGGGTTCTCTTTATCAGAGAAGGGCTTTTCTTTTCAGGAATGTGAACTGGAATGGACTTCCAACAAGAGTCACTAATCTTTGAGTGTGGGGCAAGGGGCGTGAGAAAGAGAGCTGGTGGGAAGAACTGATGTCCTGAGATGGAACTGAGATTTATCACCTTCCTGAAACAATATGCTTATATTTTCAGTATGCTTATTTTTTTCATGAAGAATCCTAGTTCATCCCTGTATATAGAGAGATACTCAATTTATCTTTCTCCTCAGTTAGTCTTTTTAAAAAAATGTGGCCAGAACAAGCAAATCCAGAGAGACAGAACGCAGGGCTGGGGTGGAGGAGATGAGTGGAGAGTGACTGCTAATGGGGACAGGGTTTCCTTTTGGGGTGATGGAGATATTCTGGAGAGTGGTGATGGTTTGCACAACATTGTGAATGTACAAAATGCCTGAATTGTACACTTAAAATTGTCAAAATGGTGAATTGTACAATATACGTATTTTGATACAATTAAAAATAAGTCCTAGAGGGAAGGGACATTATATATATGGCTGATATGCATTGATGTTTGGCAGAAACCAATACAACTGTGTAAAGCAATTATCCTTCAATTAAAAAATAAATAAATTGAAAAAAATAAGTGCGCAAAGATATTTTAGTCTAGGGTGATGTGAGAGTCTTTGGGGTGGGGGGTTTCCCCCTCCAATAACTCAAGTCAACTTTGCCCCAAGCATTAAGTGGCAAAAGTCAAGCCTCTGGGTTGACTGAGAGCAGGCCAGCTGCTGAAACTTACTGGAACATGTGGCGTCTGGCAGGCGCATGTGGCCGCTGGGGCAAAAGCACTTGTAGCTACCATGTGTATTCACACATCTGTGTTGGCACGGCCGGGGTTTGAATCCACACTCATTCACATCTGCAGGGGGCAGTCAGAAAACGGAGAAAGGTGAACTGAAGGAGGAAACACCCAGATGTGGAACGGGGTTGGCCTCCCTGGACCCCAGCTGTGGGGGTAGTTTCAAAGGGTGGTGACTCGCCTCTTCTCCGACCATCATTAAAGTGTTGGTGAGGATGTGGAGCAAATTGATTCATCATACACTGCTGGAGGGAATGCAAATATAGGTACAACCATTCTGGAAAACTGTGTGGCAGCTAGATACAGACATACTCGTGAGCCAGCCATTCCACTCCTGGGCGAATGTCCAACAGAAACATGGGTACATGCCCACCAGACTTCCCTGGTGGCTCAGTCAGTAAAGAATCTGCCTGCAAGGTAGGAGACCTGGGTTCGATCCCTGGGTCAGGAAGATCCCCTGGAGAAGGAATGGCAACCCACTCCAGTATTCTTGCCTGGAGAATCCCATGGACAGAGGAGCCTGGCAGGCTATACAGTCCATGGGGTTGCAAAGAGTTGGACATGACTGAGCAACTAAACCACCAAAAAATCACATGCTAAAATGATCACAGTAGCACTATTCTGCACTGCCTCAAACCAGAAAGAATTCAAATCTCTCCTCCCAAAAGGATGGATAAATGACTTGTATACTCATGCAATAGAATACTACGCAGCAGTGAGACTGAACAAACCACAAGTACAAACAACTGTGAATGAACACAGTTCAAATGAGCACACTGAAACCCAGGCATGAGTGAAAGAAGCAAAACAAATCCAGGCCAACGATTCTGTGGTGTGAGAGATAAGGTACAGTTCCGTGCTGGGGGCTGGGGGCAAGTGATGGGAGGGAGCATGAGGGGTCTTCAGGGAGGCTGTTTCCATTTCTGGATCTGAATGCCAGCTACATGGGTGTTCTTGAACATTCATGGAGTTGTACATTGTTGACAGGTGTACAATTTCGTGTGTTTCCTACTTGAATAAAAAGTTAAAACATATCATCTAGATACTGCTGCCTTTAATGCTGTCCCAGGTAGCCTATGATAGATGCCAACCGCACAATCTCCTTTCAATTATTATTCTGAGCAGCCTCATGATGGCCAAATGGCCTTGTCTCACACCTTTCCTGAGGGAGCCCTGCCAGGCAGCTATTACTGGTAGTCAGGTCACAGGACAATATTTAATCCCATATAAAGGTGCTCAGAGGATGCTGTTACACAAGAAGGTTACAAAAATATGTATATAGATACCACATTTTTAAAATAAGCATAGGAAAAAACACCTAGGGAAATTCCCTAGCATTCCAGTGGTTGAAACTCAGCATTTTCACAGCTGAGGTTCACTGGTCAGGCAACTAATATCCTGCAAGCCATGTGGCACAGGCAGAAATAAAAAAACTTGGGAGACCAGGCTCTACACGTTTATAATGGTTACCTCCTGGGAAGATTGAGAGGGACTTTCTTCTCTGAGCTTTTCAGGGTTTAAAACGTGAAACATTAAGAATGAATTAGCTTTTATTAAAATAAAAAATGATACATAAGAAAAGAAAAACTTGTAAAGCCATCATGGGTTTCGTCTTTGGGTACGTGGTGATGTGGGTGCCACATGTCATAACTCCTTCAAGGCAGATATAGAAAGGAGAAAAGAACCAAATTCCATGTAAGATCAAAATTCAGCACAGTAACAGGCAAAAGCCACTCTTTAAAACAAGTAAGTGGTTGCTTTCACCTCTGAAAAGAACCTTACGTGGAGATTTTCCAACACCTTAGCTGGACACTTGAACCCCCTTCTCCATCGCCAGTCCCCCGTACACTACCATCTCCCATCTCCTGTCTGGATCCTAACTGCTTCAAAGGTATGAATTAAATAATGCTGGTTGGGCATAACAGGAAAGCCAGGGATATTCCATCACTTGGCCCTAAGTCAGAGGCGTCTCTTGGAAGAAGCATTTTGGGGAAAGACATCAGTTGGGTTGAGGCCTGTGGCCATCAGTGGATATACATGGACTTTGATCAGGCAGCCCTGAGGCAGGGAGGCTGTGGGGAAAAGCCAGACAGGCCCACATCTGAGCCAACTGGACACTCCCTCAAAGTGAATATTTTGCCGGGACTTGAAAAGCAGCATGAAAAAATACCTCCTCCATTCCAACTCTTTTGAGAAGGTATCTTGGTACAGAATCCAAGACATATGGAAAAACAGGTCTTCTGGTGGGAAACGCTCTGGTAAGGGACATGGATTATTGAATTATTACTTATGAGAGCAGGGCTCCTGCCGCGCTTCCCTCAAGCCTTCTGGACACGGTTCTGAGGAGCCCCTTGGCGGTGCTGGCCCCCGTCCTGGGGCTGGGACAGAAGAGCTAGAGGGTCCTCCCTCAGCCTGCAGGTCTGCCAGCACAAAGAAAGGCTATGTGAGCATCTGGCCTTGGCGGTGAGGTTGGTGGTGGGGGGGCAGAGTGGGGCAGACTCCTGGATTTCTCTGGAATTCCATTCTCCCTTCTAGAACCCTGGCAGGGCTCTTTCCTAAGGGCAGCTGAACTGGATTTGCTGCTCTTTGCTTAACTGTGTTATAGAACTGGGGACCCTTTCTTAATTAGCGCAGGTTTCTCAGTGCCTGGGCTCCTCCACACTGTGGACATCTGGGGCCAGATCACCCTTAGCGGGGGGCTGCCCTGTGCACTATAGGTGTTCAGCTGGGCTCTACCCACCAGAATGTCTCCAGGCACCACCAGATGACCTCGGGGGTCAGACTTCCAGATTTGTCAAATGAAAATACAGGATGCCCGGGTAAATGTGAATTTTGGAAAAATGACTAATATTTGTTCAGTGTACATATGTCCCATACAACATTTGCAACATACATACACTATATAAAATTATTTGTTGTATATGTGAAATTGCATTTGAAAATAAGATTTAAATCTAACTAGGGATATGTATTTTATCTGGCAAGTCTTCCTAGGGGATAAAATTGTCCACCTTCAGAACCACTGTTCTTAATATTATAACTACTTTAATATCTTCAGATAAACAAAAGTCATAAACTGCCTTTTAAAATATACCAATTGCAATAAAAATATGCATGTCATTCAACCCAACAATTCCATTTTTAGATATTTACCCTATAAAAATACTCAAAGGTACAAGGATATGCATAGGATAATGACTGATACAGTGCTATTTGTAATGGCAAAAAATTGGGGACAACTTCTATAATAGTGGTTAAAGTATTTTTACATAAATGACACAAGCATTTGCTCGCAGGACTAGGATAGAGCCTTAAAAAATATGAGACAGCTCTCTATGTGCTGACATGCAGAAATGCCCATGAGAAATATCCATATTTGTAACTATAACAGAAAAGAAACTACAGAGATTAACTCTTAGCTAAGGGCGGAGGATGGACTGTGGGTGTTCACACTCACTTTTTAATTTATATCCTTTTGTTTTGTTGCATTTTCTTAAATAAAATATATGCATTGCTTTCTTAGCTTAAAAAAATACACATTATTTGTTTAGAGGGAAAATAATGTTTTTTATCTGGCATCCTAACAAAAGCATCAGAATGACTTTGACATTTTTCTAGAAGAGACTGATTGAAAAATCTCATTCTGAGACCACTTTTGTTTGAAGATTGGAGTTACAAACTGCAGAATCCTGAGTGCTATGCTGTGTCCCAAACACCACTGCACAGCCTGAGTTGATTCTGAAAGCTCTGGGGTAGGTCTGTATTACCACCGTGGTCTCTAGTACTGACCTTGACTGCAGGTTTTCCCGGTGTATCCTGGAAAGCATCTACATTTGTTTGGTCCCACACACTCACCGAACTTGCATCCAGGTTCACACATAGCTGTGGAAAGAAAAGGTATTTTGACGATTAAAAAATAGGAACCAAGAGGCATATGAAAAGATGTTCAACACGGTTAATTATCAGAGAAGGGCAAATCAAAACTACAATGAGGTATCATCTAACACCAGGCAGAATGGCCATCATCAAAAAGTCTACAAATAATAAATGCTGGAGAGAGTATATAGGAAAGGGAACCCTCCTACACTGTTGGTAGGAATGTAAATTGGTGCAGCCACTAGAAAGAACAGTATGGAAGTTCCTCAAAAAGCTAAAATAGAGTTGCAATCCCACTATTGGGCATATATCTGAACAAAAATTTAATTTAGAAAGATACATACATGTACTGTCAACAATGGCCAAGACATGGAAATAACCAAAATATTCACTGAAAGGTAAACATATGAAAAAGATGTGATACATATATACAATGGACTATTACTCAGCCACAAAAATAATAAAATACCATTTGTAACAACCTGGATGGACCTAGAGAGATTATCATAATAACTGAAGTAAGTCAGAAAGAGAAAGACAAACACCTTATGATACCACTTGTATGTGGAATCTAAAATCTGAGACATATAAACTTATCCGCAAAACAGAAATGGACTCACACACATAGACAACAGACTTGTGGCTGCCAACAGGAAGGGAGGATGAGAGAGGGCAGGACTGGGAGTTTGGGAGTAGCAGATGCAAACTAGTATATACAGGATGGATAAACAACAAGGTCCTACTGTAGAGCACAGGGAACTATATTCAATATTCTGTGATAAACCATAATAGAAAAGAATATTAAAAAGGAATACAAATATATATGCATAACTGAATCACTTTGTTGTATAGCAGAAATCAACACAACATTGTAAATCAACTATATTTCAATAAAGAAATTAAAAGGATCAGGGGTAGTCAGTCCAGTGAAATGCACACGTGTTAAACTTAGCTGCCTTCTGTGCGGCAGAGAAATCCACGGTGACATACAATACAGAGGGTGATCTGCTTCCTCTCCAGTTTGTTTTCACCTTTAAAATACTAAATAGTGCTTCGCTTCGGAACTACATTACCAGTCCCCATCCCCTCACCCCCTTCCACCCCATGAGTACAAGTTGACCATAACTTTGCCTAGCACTGCCATACCTCCAGTGGCATTCAAAGAAAAAGAAAGCCTCCTACATCGCAATTAGCCAGTTTTGTATGTAAACACAAAAGATTTAACAAAAGGAATATGATTTGTGAGCTGGAAGAAACTCCATAGTTATACTGGGCCAAGGTCCTTCTCCCCCTTTCTACTGTTTTTTTTTTTCTCTTCTTTATTATTTTCCCCGTTTCACTTTTGAATGATCAAAATTTTTCAGTTCTATGTGTTATCAGCCAAAATGAACAAAGCACAGGTTGGAGGCAGGGAGACACTGCCTCCGGTTCCAAGGATGGGAACCACAAGCATGATGATGATGGTGATAGTGGTGGTGACGGAGGCATGCCAAAGGCAGGATTTGGCTTTCTGTTTTATCCACTTCTGTATCCAGACACCTGACACAAACTAGGAACTCAATAAATATTTGTTGGATGACCGAAGTGGCAGGAGAAACAAGAATAGGATGGGTAACAGATTGGATTGGGGGCAAGAAAATGTAGTCAAAGATGGTGGAAAGTTTGAGTCTGGCTCATAACGAGGAGATAGGGAGAAAACGCTATGGATAGAAAGAAAGGAAAATGGGAGAACCCAAAGACACGAGGGGAGTGAGAGGAAAAGCAATGAATGAGAGAGAAACTAGGCAGGTAGTTTTCTGGATCTACTAGGAGTTCCAGAAACAGCCAGCATATGAAAGGATGACTCAGCAATTTCCAGAAATGCTTGCTTACTTCTCCGCACATTGATTCTCTGGCTCATAGAAGGTCCACTCCTAGGCAAGCCTGTTCCTAAAGACTCCGGCATGTTCCCATTTGACCCAACGCTACCTTTGCTAATGTCACCATTCATCTCCCAGCTATCTGGAGTCAAAATCTCAGCTGTCTCTATTTATTCTTGTTCCTCAAACAATCACCTAACACACAATCCCCAAACAATCCCCAGACAAGCACCCTACCCCTTGATCCCTGTTTCTACCACCAATTTCCTTGAATAAGTATTGGGTTAGCCAAAAAAGTGTGTTTGGATTTCTCTACAGTCACTTACAGAAAAATCAGAATGAACTTTTTGGCCAAGCCAATATTTATCCAGCTGCTTGGAACCACTTTGCCCATAGATGTCTGGGAGATTTGTCACATGCCTCTCTCTCCGCTTTCCTCACCTCAGTCTGTGACCAGGGCTTGGCTGATGCACAGGTCTAACAGCCTAGACCCTGGTTTCTGGGCAGGACAAATGCTGCGGTGTAATTAACACCCCAGAGCTCCCTGTGGGATCAGGATGAAGTCAAACTTCTCTTGAAGCCACATCTTTGCCTCGATTCTTCCCCAGTTTCCTCACTCCCTTACAGATTTCTCCTGAGTGCCTCTCAACAGGATATTTGTGCAAGAATCACCTTCACAGGTGCTGCTCCTAGGATATCGATGTCTGACGTGACATTAAAGGGATATTCCAGAAGTATAGCTCTGATAATGCCATGCATTGCCTCAGTTCACTTCAGTTCAGTCGCTCAGTCGTGTCCGACTCTGCGACCCTGTGGACTGCAGCACGCCTTCCCTGTCCATCACCAACTCCTGGAGCTTACTTAAACTCATGTCCATCAAGTTGGTGATGCCATCCAACCATCTCATCCTCTGTCATCCCTTTCTCCTCCCGCCTTCAATCTTTCCCAGCATCAGGATCTTTTCCAATGAGTCAGTTCTTTGCATCAGGTGGCCAAAGTATTGGAGTTTCAGCTTCAGCAACAGTCCTTCCAACGAATATTCAGGACTGATTTCATTGCCCAGAAGTCATCAAATAATCTCTGTTTGGTCCTGAATCCAGGACAGGGGTCATAACCATGACCTGGCCTCTGCCTTCTTTTACTCTGTTCCCTGAACCCAAGCAACAATGAGGTCAAACCAGACTGCCTGCTCTTCTCTGACCTACTCTGAACTTTCTAGCCAATCTCTATTGTCACCCCACCCTGCGGCACCCCTCCCCGCCACCCCAATGGTTAATATCCTAATAATCCTTCAAGGACTACCTTGTAGGGCCCCTCCTTCCAGAAGCTTGTACAGATTTCTCCAGCCACACATGAACTTCTGCTCATCTCTGAGAACTCCACAGAACTCTGGCAGGCTTCTCCCATGAAACTGATATTTTCATCTTATTCAATAACTAGCCAGATATTTTGCTTCTATGTTTGACTTCTATCTACTATCTGATACTAAGTGCTTTCAGAACAGGGATATAAACATTCATCTTTGTTTCTCCTCCTGCATTTAATAGTGTGAACATGTTAGACATCGAAATAGTTTTGAACGACAAATAAAGCACTAAATGTAGAACTTTGAATAGGGAAACATTTCAAGGCTTGAAGTAGATTGTGAGAGAAGGTAGGGGAAAACACACTTCCCACCAAAGTTCTTCTACTTTTGGAGACAAATGAGATAGAACTGGATTTCCAGGGTCTATTTTGTTATGGTTATGTTCTTGGAGATGCAGCTTTAACTGTAAATGTTAGAAAAATAAACCTTTTTTTTAAGCCCCAAAGACCTCTGATTGCTCCCTGGAAAGTTATTTTCAATGTAGTCCAGACAGGAAAGCCCAGGATAAATGCCAAATAGGAGAGAGGAGAAGTGGTGAATATTAATACCCTTGCTGTTTGGAGGTTAGCACTCCAGAAAGACGTTTTTGATTTACTGTAACTTCGGATCTGTGATGGGAACAGCCAGTCTATGGCATAGGGAAATTCTGTTTATGTCTAAAATGGCCTGAGATTTAAGTGTGCTTTAGATAAATGAAGCTCTCTTGTTTAATTTCCCTGCAAACTCCTCCATCTTTTTGGAGTGTTGGACGGCTCTTTATCCCATATCTCACTAAGTGACCCATATCTGAAGGCTAATGATACTGAGTGAAGCAGACCCTGCCCTGGGAGCAGATTTAAGCAGGGCGGAGGCTGAGATCTAGAAAGCTCTGGCATAGAAACAGGGGCTCTGAAGGACTGAGGGGTGATCACTCAGTGGAGGTGAAGGCTGGGGCAGACTGCACCCTCACAGGCTGGAGCCTGGCTCTGCCTGTTCAGGCAAGTTGGCATGCGTTCCTATCTCATCACCATGCACCCCACGGCTTAGAAATCAGAGGCCTGGTGATCAGGGACTAACTAGTCTGTTACCTGGTGCTTCGAAAAGCATATGACTTTACCATCAAGAAGGACCATGCCGATTAGATGTAATATGTTAGCATAGATACAAAAATCATTGTCATTTACTGTGTCAACATTTGACGGGGGCAGGCGGTGGGCTGACCATCTCTTTGACTTGCCAAACATGCAGTGGGAGCGGTGTGTTGGAATGCCCTTTAGCATCTGGCTTTCAATTCTCTTCAGGCCTCTGGTATGAATATTGGCCACAAAAGCAGTGGGAACGTGATTGGTTGTGTACACCATGGTCAGACTGCTCCAATCGAGTTATAGAATAGCCCTTCCAGAAAAGCAAAGCTCACACTCACTTATTCACCAGAGACATGTAAGTTTTATGGCCGGAGGTCCTGAGGTTCGTGTGACTGTAACAGAGATTCCAAATCAGGTATCCCGTGTGGTTTTTGGCCCTTTCCACCTGACTGACTTCAAAGAAAAATGTATTATGTTGTGTTTAGAAGGAGAAAAAAGCAACACTGAACCCCCTCATCACCTGCTGCTTTGATGGACAGAAGTCTGCAAGGGAGCAAATGGAGCCTGAGTGAGCTTATCTACCTTGTCCAAGGTCACCCACATCGGTTTGGTTCTCAAGACAATGCCCTTGATCATGACCCACCCGACCAGTGTGAGGACCACCCTTTTCAACCGACAAAGTCCCAGGGAAAAATGTTCTAACTTTCTTCTGCTAGGCAGGCAGTGATGGCCTTCAAACATTTCTTCTACTATCTTCACACTCTTGTCATCTCCTCGTAAGGAAACTGCGACAGTGCAGGGTTTTACATAATATCAAACATGTGGGAGCGAGATCAATGTCCTCCAATGTTTCATGGATTTCGGACATTATCAAGTTCTGCCCACAGCTATGGTCTACCCAGATTATTTTTGAACCAGCTAAATCAAAGAGGAGGAGGTTGGGGCAGGGAAAGAGCAGAAAAAGAAGGTAGAATTATTCTTCTTAAAAATCGCTAACACTTTTGGGCTTTATAGTTTATAATCCAATATGATCCACACCAGTGCCTAAAGTATATGGGACGTGCAAATGTCTGTTCATCCCACTTAACAGATTAAGGATTCAGTTTCTATGCCACCTACTAGATACACAAGGCCCCAAGACCAGATTACTGCCCTGAAAGAATGGTTAGTCAGCTACGAAGAATACAGATTTGACTCTTTTACACTGTGAGTGTCGATTATTATAGAAATTTACATGAAAAACAATGCAACACAAAACTCTGTGCTCATCCCTAGCCTCCCCAACTCTTGAAATTGTCAGAGGCCTCTCTTGGAGTTCCTAACACTGGTCTGAGAAATGAGGTCAAAAGCAAATTATGCAAACTTAGTTTGAAATGTACACAATAGAACCATGCATATCTTGCATCCCTTGCATCTTGCATCAAGGGATGCACGCATCCCTTGAAACCATCTAGAAATTGGCACAATGGACTTGAAAAATGTGAGTAACTGAACTACAAAGTAAATGGCTAACCTTTTTGTTTGTGACCAAAGCCTTCCACATAATTAAAAAGTGGAATTCATTAGAAATCAGTTGGAAAAATTAGAATGAGGTATTTCTTGACCTGTAACTCAGTTTCTCTAGATTAAAACAAAAACAGCCATACTGACTAAGAGAACAGCAGAAATAATTGATGAAACAGGGCTCCTAAAACAAACACATCATATCAAGGGTGATGGTGTCAGCCATATTTTGAATGGGAAGAGATCTCACAAGAACTTAGACCTTGGGTGTCAGTTAGGACTGTGTCCCTGCTCTGGGAAAGCCACTGGTAACCTGGTGACAGCTTATGGTGTCACAGAGAAAAACTGCAGGACCCAGGCCAACTACCTGAACACCAGGTGGTCTGAGTTTTTACAAAAGTACCTTCACAGACTCCCTTGCTGCTCCTTCTCCAGCCATAGCAGCAGGCCAGTATGGTTCCATAGCGACAGACACCAGGCTGGAGCGATGATGCCAACAACTCGTGATCCCTTGGACTGTGGATAAAGAGCCAGATGTTAGTACTGAGAAAACAGGAAGCACCACAGAGACTCTGCCCTGCTACTCTATGGACAGGAGACATGACAGTTACCTGGTCAATTTCCACAAACCTGCTGGAAGTGCTAGATGGGATTTTGAAAACCTGAATTTCAGATTGCCAGCCTCTGCTATCATCCCTTGCCAACCTTCACCAATAATTGTGCTAAGTCACTTCAGGCATGTCTGACTCTTTGTGACCCCATGAACTGTAGCCCACCAGGCTCCTCTGTCCATGGGATTCTCCAGGCAAGAATACTGGAGTGGATTGCCATGCCCTTCTCCAGGTCCCCAATATTTAGCATCAGCCATTTCCTTCTTCCCCAGGGTTAAAAGAATTGGATTACATGGGACTTCCTTGGGGGTTCAGTGGATTCTTATCCACCTGCCAATGCAGGCCACACAGGTTCAATCCCTGGTCTGAGAGGGTTCTGCATGCCGCGGGGCAATGAATCCCACGTGCCACAGCTAGTGAGCCCGGGCTCTGCAACAAGAGAAGCCAGCGCAATGAGAAGCCTGTGCACCGCCCCTGGAGAGTAGCCCCCACTCTCTGTAACTAGGGAAAAGCCCGCACAGCAACAAAGACCCAGCACAGCCATTAAAGAAAGAAATAAGTAGAACTGGGTTACATATAATCTATGAAACTAGGACATATGAAGGTGGCCCAAATCGTCTGCTTCTGAGCCCTGGAGAGGGCCCGTTTTCAGATCTGCCCTGTACAGACACACTGGCTCCCCAGGTCTGTGTCCAGCTCCGTGCTGTGTGCTCACGTGACTCCCTGGCCCCCGTGGCTTTGTCCCAGACAAGAGCGCTGCCCCCTGCCCCACTGGCCACCTGGGGACTACCGAACAAACTGGAATCTCGATACACTAGAGACAGTCAAAGCTGGAAAGACGCTATAGAGAGACTTCATGCAAGCCGTCTCCTGTTCCAGATGAGGCAACTCCAGCCCGAAGGAGCAGTCACAACCCCAGCAGAGCCCTGTCAGCGGGTCCAGCCCAGAGCACCCTCCTCACTCCTGGAAACACAATTTACTCAACTCTTTATCTGTAGAGCAGAGGCTGGCAGATGTTTTCCATAAAGGGGCAAGATGGTAAATAGTTTAGGCTCTGTGGGTCACAGGGTCTTTGTCCAAGTGCAAAAGCAGCTGCAAGCAACAGTAGATAGATGGGCATGGCTGTATTCAGTAAATATTTATGGACACTGAAACATTTGAATTTCATAAGCTTTCCACATGTCATGCAATAATATTCTTTTTTTGGTTTAGTTTTAACCATTTATAAAGTAAAAGCCATTCTTAGCTCAAGAGCCACATAGAAACAGAGGGCCACCTAACCTTGGTCTGAGGGCTGCAGTTTGCTGACCTTGACCTAGAGGCCAGAAAGAGTGGGCCCCGACCCCAAGCGCCAAGGCGGTAGCTCACTGCGCACTCAATGACTGGACAGGGTTACCACCAGATTCTGGAGGAAAAGACTTCAGCTATATATTTGGTGGATGGCTAGGGTTGTTTCCTCTTGCATATTAAATACACGGTAAAATGCATGCATATTGAACACCCGGGCACTTTAACAGACAAGGAATGTACATTTGACCATGCTCTTTCTGCTGCAACTGTCACCACCATCCAATTCCAGGACATACCTAACAGCACTTAATTCACAATTCTCCCCTCCCTCCATCCCCTGGCAACCACAAATTTACATTCTGTCTCTAGATTTGCCTATTCTGGACATTTCACATAAGTGTAATCATATATCATATGGTCTTTTTGTGTCTGAGTTTTTTCATTTAGCATGTTTTCAAGGTTCATTCATGTGGCACATAAGAGTAGTTTGTTCTTTTTTACTGATGAATAATGTTCTATTGTATGAATAGACCACATTTATCTGTTTGTCAGTTGATGGATATTTGGGATGTCACTACTCTTTAGCTATTAAGAATAATGCTGCTATGAACACTGTGTATTAGCTTTTGCATGAACATATGTTTTTGTTTTTCTTGGGTATATACAGAGGAGTGAAATTGCTGGATCATAGGCATTCTATGTTTAAGTTTTTGAAGAACTGACACACTGTTTTCCTTCCTTTTCTCCTTTGCCTTTTGCTTCTCTTCTTTTCTCAGCTATTTGTAAGTCCTCCTCAGTCAATCATTTTACCTTTGCATTTCAGGAAATGAATGGAAGCCTGGCTGCAGTCCATGCAGTAACAAAGAGTCGGACACGACTGAGCGACTGAACAAGAACAAAACACTGTTTTCCAAGATAGCTGTATTGTTTTACACCTCCACCAACAGTGTATGAGGACTCCAACTTGTCCACGTTCTCAACAGCACTTGTTACTGTGCATTTTTAAAATTACAGCTATTCTAGTGGTTGAGAAGTAGTACTGTGCTTTGATTTGTATTTCCCAGATGGCTAAAGATGTTGAACATTTTTTATGTGTTTATTGGGTCTTTGTGTATCTTCTTTGGAGAAAGGTTTATTCAGGTCCTTTCCCAATTTTCCAACTGGGTTATTTGTCTTCTTATCCTTAAGAATGAAACACAAAGATCAAAACTAATTGGTAAAAACAGCTGTCCCCATGCCCTGATGAATAAGGTAATGCAATTTTACCTCACCCTGAGAAAAAAAAAATCTTCCATCTAGATCCTCAAAGAGTCAGTTTATTTTTACCATGTTTGTATTAAACTTTGACAAAGTGCCCACATCTGTTTTTTCTTCCTTTAACAACATGGAGCTGAGTTTGGGGAGCAGAGTGGAGGGAGAAACTGACTGCCCGGAAAAGAAGATGTCACATTTCAGGTGGATTTAAAAAGAACATATGACAAAGAAGAAACCTATAGAGAGGGATATTCTGCCTATGGGAATTTAACTCCATATTTTTATAAGGAACATGTAGTTCGTTTAGTGAGATTTCAATCTATCAACAAATCATGGAGCTGACCTGTAAACTTCTTTTTTGAAATATTTTTATTTTGTATTGGAGTATAGCTGATTTACAATGTTGTATAGTTTCAGGTATACAGCAAAGTGATTCAGTTATACATATACATATATTGATTCTTTTAAAATTCTTTTACCATTTAGGTTATTACAGAACATTGAGTAGAATTTCCTGTGCTATAGAGTAGGTCCTTGCTTGTTATCTATTTTAAATATAGCAGTGTGCACAGGTCAACCCCAAGCTCCTAAATTATCCCTCTCTCCTACCTTTCCCCTTTTCCCACTTTTCCCCTTCTTGACCTCAGATTTGCAAGCAATAAGTGCCCCAGCTCCAACAGGAAGGGCCTTACCTATTCCCTGCTGCCAAAAAACCCAGCTTCATTCTCAAAAGGAGCCATCAAGAACATGAGGGGTGAGTGGCCTGTAAGTTGGAGCAGAGAAAGTGGTGTGTGTGTGGACCAGGGGAGCGAGAAGGGAAACAGACAGAACAGTGGGAGGGAGAAGGAGCAGGAGATAAACGAGGGCCAGAAAGGAAGGGCCTGTGTCCACATGAAACATTTGGCCCATCCTAAAGGCGCCAGAGAGTTATACAGAGATTTCAGACAGTTGGAAACAGCAAGGATTTTGCAAGACACAAAGCAGCTTCCACAGAAGTGAGGTGAACTCAACAGGCACCAACAAGATTATTGAAACATTACACCAAAAGCAAAGGCAAGAAAAGCAAAAGCAAGCAGGTAGGAACTACGTCAAACTAAAAGGCTCTGCACAGCAAAGGAAACCAACAGAATGAAAAGGCAACCTACCAAATGGGAGAAAATATTTGCAAATCATGTATCTGATAAAGGGCTAATACCCAAATATAAAATATAGTGCAAATATTTATCATATAAAAGGAACTCAAACAACTCATTACCAAAAAAAAAAAAAAAAAACCACTCTGATTTTAAAATGGGTAGAAAACATGAAGAGACATTTTTTCAAAGAAGACACTCAGATGGCCATATGAAAAGATGCTCAACATCAACTAGTCATCAGGAAAATGCAAATCAAAACCACAATGAGGCATCACCTTACACCTGCCAAAATGGCTATCATCAAAAGATAACAAATAACTAGTGTCGGTGAGGATGTGAAGAAAAGGAACCATCCTACACTGTTGTTGGGAATAAATATTGGTACAGCCACTCTGGAAAACAGCATGGAGGGTCCTCAAAAATTTTAAAACAGAACAAAACAACCATACAATCTAGCAGTTACATTTCTGGGTATTTATCCAAAGAAAATCTATATGCTCCCCTATGTTCACTGCAGCATTATTTACAATAGCCAATATATGGAAACAACCTAAGTGTCTATTAATGAGTGAATGGATGAAAAAAGAAGTGGTATGTGTATACAATGGAATATTATTCAGTCATGAAAAAGAATGAAATCTTGCCATTTTCAACAACATGGATGGACCTTGAGGGCATTATGCTACGTGAAAGACAGATTCTGTATGACCTCACTTATATATACTTAAATATGGAATCTAAAAAATAGATTAAAAAACCACCCCAAGCTCAAAGATACAGAGAAGAGATCTGTGATTGCTGGCAGGAGCCACAAAACAGGTAAGGGGATCAAAAGGTACAGAATCCCAGTTATACAATAAATGAGTCCTGGGGATGTAATATACAGCGTGGCCACTATAGTTAATTGTGCGTGCTCATGCTCAATTGCTAAGTCATGTCTGACCCTTTGTGACCCCACAAACTGTAGCCCGCCAGGCTCCTCTGTCCATGGGATTCCCAGGCAAGAATACTGGAGTGGGTTGCATGCCCTCCTCCAGGAGATCTTCCCCACCCAAGGATCAAACTCGAGTCTCCTGTGGTGGCAGGCAGATCTTTACTATTGAGCCACCAGGGAAGCCCCATCATTAATAATACTGTAATGCATATTTTAAAGTTGCTAAGATAGTAAATCTTATAAGTTGCATCACAAGAAAAAAATGCTGTAACTATGTATGGTTTAGAGATGATAACTAGACTTACTGTAGTGATCATTTTTCAGTGTATACAAGTATTGAATCACTGTGTTGTACATCTGAAATGAACATAATGTTTTATAACAATTATACCTAAAAAAAGATTATTGAAACTATGAGATGTGTAATTACAAAGAACCAAAGTGAAATGTTGAAATATGATTTTTTTTAAAAAAAGCTTACTTAGAAACTTTGGTGATAAAGCCCAGGTTTCCCTGTACAGGTGGTCAAACCCATTTCATATGTATTTGTCAAAGTCAATTAGTTTTGATTGTGGAGAATACTGCCTGGAGTTAACTAACAGGAGAAAGTTACCAGAAGGTGAAATTCATATACTGCTGTACATTAACAGAACTCTACAGAGAAATCTGCTTTCTCGAGTTTTATTGCTTTCACATGTTTGCCTTTAGGTGAAAAGGTGAAACTGAGAAATCTGAGGTGTATAAATTTCTTCCAAGACATCATTTTTGACATTGTACAAAGTATCACTTGTAAAGTTCTCCAAAATGTTAATGATGAACATTTAAGCCATCAAAAACTTGTTAATGAAGTCAGATTTCTTATCTACTATCAGGGATTCTTTCCCTGGTCACAAATGCATTTTAGTATTACAGCTCTGTTGGAAGACATCAGAAATTCGACATTACATCTAGCCTTCTCCTCACTTGTTTAAAATACGGAAAGAACAACTAAGACTCAACTCGTGATTGAGAAATATACAATGGATTCTGGATGTTCAGGCAACCACACAAATCATAAAACATCGCTTCGGTCTCCAGCTGCTCTATGGATGCAGAGACATGTTCTGTGCATATTTCCTACAGGAGAGCAAGCACCTTGAAAGAACTCTGTAGAAAAAGCCATCAGAGAACCATGTGCGTCCATAAATGAGCAACGTGCCTGGTAATTAATGAGTGTGCAGTTCATGTAGTCACCCAGTTTTGAGAAACAACTTCAAATGGATAGCCACAAATGGGATTTTACTGGTTTAATCATCAAATTCTACATCTGGTCAGGAAAGTGGGAAAACAATTTAAAAGAGGGAAAACACTAGTGGATAGAATGGCTAATAATTACTTGCTGATTTGTAGATGCAGGAGGAAATTCATTTATTGCACCAAGAATCCAGTTCTGCATTCTATGCTTGCTAATTTTTTTAATTCACATATGGCAGCTATTTAAAATTATGGATAAAAAGAAAATTAATTATTAAAAATGTTTCTGATTAAACTGAAACAATATTATTGAGGGGAAGAGAGAATCTACCACAGGCAAGCACAATATTGATGATAACAGTGGGAGACATTTTCTTATAAAATCTTTTTAAAAACTGCTAAAAAACTTTTTTTTTAACTTTTTGTTTCTCGATAGTTCTCAAATGACATTGCAAGTGAATGTTAGTAAGTAATTCAGATTACTTTCCCAGCATCGTCTCCTACCTGCCTTTTGCCCTAATTCCAGGGCCAATCACTAACTTTCCCACCACTAATTTGATCACTGTTTTAGTATCTAGTTGTGAGTACTCTGGATAAGAAACACAAACTATTAGGTGAAACCATATGAAACTATGATGTTAGAAGTTAAAAATGTCCAAATATCTGTTATATCATATGTTACAATTTAATGATCACAAAAGAGAGGGCTAAGTGCTCAGTAAATCCATTTCTGTGTCTTCTGGGCACAAATATACTACACTATACTTCCCAACCAGCCTGCTGTTTAGGTGGGGACACATGACTGGTTTTGGCCAAGAGAATAGGAGTAGACCGTCTTCAAACCTGTGCACAAAGCCTCCTGTGGGATCCTCGACTCCGTTTCCATCAGCTCAATATAGAGGACACTGTGGCCCTGGCCAAAGATGGATGGAACCTGGTCCCATGTGAAAGCATGTAGCAGACTCTCTCAAATGTGTGTTGGACTTGAAGGCAGGCAAAGAAATGAACTTCTACTTTGTTCAGCCACTGTGATTTTGGGATGGTTTGACACATAGAGTTAGCCCACCTTGATGAAGAGAGTAATATTCTAAGACCATTTCTTTTCCTAAAGTCTAGTACACATGATGGAGAAGGCAATGGCACACCACTCCAGTACTCTTGCCTGGCAAATCCCATGGACAGAGGAGCCTGGTAGGCTGCGGTCCACAGGGTCGCAAAGAGTCAGACATGACTGAGTGACTTCACTTTCACACATTGGAGAAGGAAATGGCAACCCACTCCAGTGTTCTTGCCTGGAGAATCCCAGGGATGGGGGAGCCTGGTGGGCTGCCATCTATGGGATCACACAGAGTCGGACACGACTGAAGTGACTTAGCAGGAGCAGTACACAGGATCTTTTTCTCATGTGTGAATCCACTGAAACAACAAACAAAAACTTAGAAAGCTATCAGTGTGATTTGCATTTAGTTTCATATTTAGTGAGGCATTTTTTTAATGTACAAAACTGGAGCAGTGCATTCTGGGAGATCAAGAATGCATGGTTAAGGCATAGTCCTGAATTTAAGAGATGTCTGAGTATAATGAGCTCATATGCATTTGGCTGGATTAAGCCAACTTCATGGAACTTGATAAACCTGGGGTGATCAATAAAAAACGAGTTCCTGATTCTTTCAGGAACTTAGAAAGAGAAAGCTAGAAAGAGAATTCTTAGTCTTGGACTGAAAGAATCCCACCAACATTCTCTGCCACCCTTGGAGGTCTGACCAGGCTAGACAGCTGCTTGCGCATGTGTGGTTGTGTGCTCTGCCTCTGACCTCTCTTCCTAAACAACACTGGACAAATAGAAGGTTCAGGGCACCCAGTCCTGAGGCAGGGAAGTGGCACTGTGAACAAGTCTCTGTGGGGAGGAGGCCCTGAGCTGTGGCTGTCTGAACTACATGCTGAATTGCCCAGAGCTCCTTTCACGCATCATACAGCTTGTTGTCTACATTGATCAGATTAATCACAAATCGCCATCTCCACAGCTGAAGTTAATTTTTAAAACATTCCAGGCATTGTGTAAGTCGTATAGTATTTCTTCATGGGATTCCTTATTTTCTGCACAAATACACTTTGCCAGAATTCTTAGTATCCTTGTTTTATGGTAATGTTCCAGGAAACTTTATGATATTCTCCAAGACAAATTGAGATGCTAAAACTTTTTTGCTGATGTTTTTACATTTAAATATTGCCAAACGAAAGAAATGGAAGAGTTTTCTAAATACGGACAACAAGGTCCAGCCAGAAGAGATTTGTTTTTGCTTTCTCCTGTTTTTATCATAACTCCCAACATGGCAAGTCCATAGTACCCAACTAGTTAAGATAAATTCTGGGCTCCCATCCATCTTTGACATACAGAGTTCAAGTCCAGCAGGCCCAGGGATGCCCCCAAAACATCTCACTTTACTGGATGTGTAGGCAGCTGAGAACCCAATCCAAAATGCCTAAGCTATCAAGTGTATCCCAGTGTGTGTTGATGCATCTTCAAATTTCCCATGCCATGAGTATACAAAACTTTGAACTCTCCACTGCTTCCTCTATTTCTCTCACTTATTCTTAATCCAATGGAGAGTCGCTGGAAGGTTTTAAGGAGAGGGTTGACCTGATCTAATTGATTCTCAAGGAGAAAACTCTAAGACATGGACTAGAGGGGACAAAAGAAGAAGCAAGGGGAAACCCTTGGAGGGGGGGTGGTTCCAGTGAGAGAGGACGGTTATGTGGCTGGGGGGTGGCAGGTAGGAGGGAGAGAAGTAGATGGACTTGACTCATGCTCTGGAGTAGGACTTAGCACCTGACTGTGTAAAGTGGGGAGGAAGAGTGAGTTGTCAGGAATGATGCCCAGGTTTTCGACACCAATCAGTCTGGACATTCCTGGAATGGGGGGAATGGATGAGAAGCAGGGAATGAGTTTTAGAGAGCTGACCAAGAGTTCGGTTCTGGATGTCCTAAGCTCAGTGAGACATCCCGAAGGATAGGGCAAGAATTGACAAGGGATTAATCTCCAAAATATATAAACAGCTCATGCAGCTCAATATCAAGAATATAAACATCCCAATCAAAAAATGGGTGGAAGATCTAAGTAGACACTTCTTCAAAGAAGACACTCAGATGGCTAAAAAGCACATGAAAAGGTGGTCAATATCACTAATTATGAAGAAATGTAAATCAAAACTACAATGAGGTATCACCTCACACCAGTCAGAATGGCCATCATCAAAAAAATCTAACAGTAAGAGAGGGTATGGAGAAAAGCGAACCCTATTACACTGTCAGTGGGAATATAAACTGTTACAGCCACTATGGAGAACAGTATGGAGGTTCCTTAAAAAACTAAAAATAGAGCTACCATATGATCCAGCAATCCCACTCCTGGGCATATATCTGGAGAAAATTATAATTCAAAAAGATACATGCATCCCTGTGTTCATTGCAGCACTATTTCCAATAGCCAAGACATAGAAACAACCTAAATGTCCATCAATAGAGGAATGGATAAAGAAGATATGGTACATATATACAATGGAATATTATTCATCTATAAAAAAGAATGAAATAATGCCATCTGCTGCAACATGGGTTTATCTAGAGATTGTTACACTGAGTGAAGTAAGTCAGAGAAAGACAAACACCATATGGCATCACTTATAGGTGGAGTCTAAAAAAAGTGGGTACAAATAAACTTATCTACAAAATAGCAATAGAGCTACAGATGTAGAAAATAAACTTGTGGCTACTAGGGGGTAAAGAGGGGGTAAGGGATAAACCATAAGATTGGGATTGACATATACAAACTACTATATAGAAAGTAGATAACTAATAAGGGCCTACTGTTCAACACAGGGAACTATATACTCTGTAATGGCCTATATGGGAAAACAATCTAAAAAAGAGAGGATATATGTATATATGTAACTGATTCACTTTGCTGTATACTTGAAACTAACATTGTACACTTACTTACATTGTAAGTCAAGTACTCTCCAATAAAAATTAGAAAAAATTAAAAAAATGGAATGCAGCAGAGAGAGCCTAAGATTTAAGATTCACATTTTTAAGTCATCAACATATAGATGGCATGAAAGAGCAAGGACTGGCAAGATCACCTAGAGATAGTTTAGATACAGAAGATAATAGGGTCAGAGACTGATCTCTGTAGAAATGAAGGCTGGGAAAGGAGGCTGAGGGGTAATCAGTGTGAGAGAAGGAAAATAAGAATGCTTTGTGATGTTTTTAAAATATGCCCACCAATTCTTTGATATTCCTCCTTTTAAAAGTTAAGCCCAATTCCCCCTCCCTTATGAAACAGAGCAGGACTCTATAGTCTTTCCCCAACATGTCTTCCTCTTGCTTTTTGTCTGTAGAAAAATTTAATCAGATAAGTGAGAAAATGCAGAAGCAAAGGAGACACAATAATAATAGTTTCAGTTCAGTTCAGTCACTTAGTCCTGTCCAACTCTCTGCGACCCCATGGACTGCAGCACACCAAGCTTCCCTGTCCATCACCAACTCCCAGAGCTTGCTCAAACTCATGTCCGTCGAGTTGGTGATGCTATCCAACCATAATAATAATAGTTTGGTCATTAAGAAATGTCAAGGACCTTTAGTTCCTCCTCAAGAGCTATAGATAATATTCTGAGCTATATCCTTTGAGTTGTTTCATAGATACTAAAGCCCTCACCACGTGCAAGAATGTAACTATACAGTGACCAGGCTGTAGTCATGACATAAGCTGCCACAGTTCTGAGAACTGGCCTCAAAGAAATGGGAACAAACCAACCTTGGGAGCTGAAGATTAACTGTACTTAAAACAATCAAGATTAACACTGAGCAGACCACCACATGATCAATTCCAAGACAGGACTGTCAGTGTTGACTATGTTGTTTCCACTTGTAGCCCCCTCCCTCCATCAATACACCCCTGAAACTCCCCTATGAGAGCTCTTGCCTACTGATTGTCAGTGAGGAGTTGGCCTTCAGACATGAGTTCACCCTGTCCTCTGAAATTAAGCAAACTTCCTTCCCACCAATCTTGCCTCTCAAGTATTGGCTTTTGAGTGGTGAGCAGCTGGACCTAACACTGATGTGGAACTGTAGTTAGTGACTGGTTTCTGATGAAGAGATTATCATGGGAGTGATAGAGAGTAACTTCTGAGATTAGGACATAGGAGGCATTATAATTTCCTCTTTGTTATCTCTCTTTTGTAACTCTTGATATGTAGGAAGTCAGCTGATACCTCATAAGGACACTCAAGTAGCCTTATGGAGAGGTCCACAAGGCGAGGAACCCATGACTGTGTGAGCACGTCATCTTGAAAGAAGATCCTCCAGGTGGAGTCAAGCCTTTCGATAACTGCAGCCTCGTCCAACAACTCAACTGTAACCTGGTGAAAAACCCCAGGCCCCATTCAGGCACACTGCTCCTGAATTCCCCATTCGCAGAAATGGTGAGATAATAAATGTTTTAAACCACTAAGCTCTGCAGTATTTTGTTGAATTGCAATAGATAACTGTAATATACGTGGGGACCAGAAATTGAACAAAGGGAAAACTTGAAGGACAAGGTGATGATCTTTATAAAGGTATTTGCTGCTTTGGGATCTTAATTTTTAATTTGTATTAATTAAATCTGAGATACTATGGACTATTATTATGTACACTAGGGGAAAAAAATGTTGCCAGGTAAACTAACTTATTGCTCATTATCTTAAAAATTATTTTGTGCAATTGTGTGATAATTTTGAGCATGAATTGAAAATAATGGGGTTATCATTAAAGAATTCAGCCAGCGATGCCCTACTTTGCTCTCTACTGCCCTCAGATCAAAGCTCAAATTCCTTACCCAGACATGCAGGGCTCCTTACAGAGCCCACGCTGCCTGTGAGCATAGCAAGCTGAACACGTAGACGCGGCATCCTCTGAGGCCCTCCACCAATGACTGCTGGGAGCACAGATACCCCAGCTCCTGAGCTTCAGCGGGGATCATTCTAAGGCTTGGGCCCTACTGTCTTCTAGAACTCCCCAGAAGAATTAAATCACAATAGTAACTTATTTATATAACATGTCTTTCCCTTCTCTGTCCTACTAAAACTAGAACTTTTGGGGACAACCGCCCAAATAAACCATGCACATTTGAATTCTGGTCTCAGAGTCTGCTTCTGAGAGAATGGAAACCTAGAGAGGAAGGGCTTGGGAGAATGGAGCACCAGGAACTCCCCACTTATTCTACACACATCCCTTGATGGTGCTGGGCAAGCATCAAGCTCAACAGGCTCACTGGTGATAGCATGTGAGAAAGTACTTTGTAAGAACGTCAGCTTTTATGTATTCAGTTTTTCTTGAGAAACAAATTTGAAATATTGGAATGTCACTGTTGTTAGGGCAGAAGACCAAATCCAATGTAGTTCTTGAGGAATTCTCTAATTTCAATTTTCTCCATCCCACTGTCTGTCAAAGAGACCCAATACTTATTTCTTAGGATTGAAGAGACAGGTGACTGATATCACACTGAAAAAGTGTTGACACATAATAGTGTTTCAACAAAATTAGCTGAATGCCAATCTGATTTATGAAGACTAGATAATATACTTATTCATTTTAATGTTTACATAACCTTAGATTATATACATAAATTACATAGAAATAGGACTTTAACACCCTTTGAACCAATGAAACTATTGAAACAAGACTGCTCAGAAATGATTTCTATACTGTAATTGGGCATTTCATGGTCACCATTTCCTAGAAACACTCAGCTCTTGAGTTTTGGGTACATTTCCACAAACCCTGGTTTTAAGAAAAAAGAAAGGAATGATATGCCAACCACTCACAAGTCATTAAAATCAAGTTTAAATATAAGATCCAATCCATAAAACCAAGAACAACAGACTCATAGCTCAGACTTCCTGTGGCAGGCTGAATAATGACCCCCCAAATGACGGTCATGTCATAATCCCTGGAACCTCGAAATGTTACCTTATGGAACAAAAGGGAAATTTCACATGTGCTCTTATGCATCTTAAGACAGGGAGGTCACCCTGTATTTTCTGGGTGAGCCAGGTATAATCACAGAGGTTCTTTTTAGAGGGAGGAACATGATTAAGAGTTAGAGAAAAGGCAAGGTGACAAAGGAAGAAGAGATGCAGTGATGTGCCTACAAGCCAAGAACTGTTGGAGCCTCTATAAGTCTAAGAGACAAGGAATGGATTCTCCCATGGAGCCTACAGAAGGAACAAATCCTGCCAACAGCTTAGTTCTAGCCCCATAAGACAAATTTTGGACTTCCAACCTCCAGAACTCTAGGGAAAAAAAATGTATATCCCTGCTCCCACCCCTGCCCTATGCTGCAAGGCTTGTGGGATTTAAGTTCCCCGGCCAGGGATTGAACTGATTTAATCTTAGTTCCCTGTGCCCTCGGCAATAGAAGCACAGAGTCCTAACCACGGAACCACCAGGGAAGTCCCAAATTTACGCTATTTTAAGCCACTAAGTTTGTGGAAAATTGTGACAGTGGCACTTCCTTAGCAGGGCTCTGAGAAGAATCAATTCTCAAACAGGGTGTAGTTTGAAGAAAGCAGGCCTCTGTCCATGAATACATGAACTCAGTAATTCCTTTATCTCTCACATTATTGTTACTTGAACTCAATAGAGAAAAAAAAATGTATATTGCATAAATATAAGAAGGGAGTTGTTCCACACATCAAACTCAAGAACAGCAAAGTTAATAGCATATTTATCTTACGTGCCCAAGGCAGAAAGGTACCAGTGTCAGGACCTGGAATGCTGGAGATGGAGTTCAGATCAGTAAGTGTTCTAGACTAACACCACGCAATAAAAATATAATTCTAGTAGCCATATTGTTTTAACTGTAAAAGAAACAGGTGGAATTAATTTTAGTAATATATTTTATCTAATGCACTATATTTACAACATCATCATTTCAACATGTATTCAATATAAAATGATTAGTGAGATGTTTTATGTTCTTTATTACAAAGTCTTCAAAATGTATATTTTGCAATCACAGCACATCGCAACTTGGACTGGTTATGTTTCAAGTACTCAACAACTACATGGGGCTAGTGACTACTGTATTTACTGTATTGGACCAAGCAGGTTGAGAGCATCTAAATAGTCCCAAAGCCCAAATGGCGTTAAAACGCATGGGGATCACGTAGGGAAATAGTCAGTACTTTATAAGAACTCTGTATGGTGTGTCAGCTACAAAAATACTGAATCACTATGTTGTACAGTTGAAAATAATACTGTAAGTCAGTGATACCTAGAATATTAGTTTGAAGTAGCATACAAGATAAAAGTAAAGGGTTTACGCCAAATTCTGACACTGAAGATGAAAAAAATGCATGCTGCTGAGGATTTATTCACTTGATGACTGTTTTTGACAGCTGCTGCTGCTGCTGCTAAGTCGCTTCAGTCATGTCCGACTCTGTGCGACCCCATAGATGGCAGCCCACCAGGCTCCTCTGTCCATGGGATTTTCCAGGCAAGAACACTGGAGTGGGTTGCCATTGCCTTCTCCATTAATTGACTACTAATACACTAATCACCATTTAAGAGGCATATAATCTTCTAGGTCACTGAAATTAAGGTACGGTGTCTCAATTAAAAAATACAACAATGGGTGCTTATCTTAGAAATCCCTATAAAGCAGTCAGATTTTATTGAAAGTCGTAAAACCTCAGGAAATAACCAGTGGACACGCTCTCGTGCTCCGAGCTCCTTGCCTTTTTCACGTGCCGTCTGTAACCTGGGGGCTGGGGGTGATTACACCTGGTCCCTGGGCAGTTCCTGAAAAACTGAGCATGAGATGTTTCCAAGCATGTTGCACAGATAATGAGCGTACCAGTTCGTGAACCTGAGACCACAGAAAGAAATCACGGCTCACTTCTTTAAAACTGTGAAACTGCAGAATCCTGATGTCAAGCCTCCATTGTAATATTCTTGGGTTTAACTTGGGAGCTTTTCGACTTCTGATTTAATTTGGTGGCCCTCTGAAACTGAGGCTCCTGGAGGTCAGTTTGTCCACTCCTAAAACAACTATTAATCTCATCTCCAAATAGCACTTAATGTCTCTTAAGTGGGCTTTCTAGCGATGCCAGAACCTCTAGCATTCCAGGAAATGTGATCATGAGCAAATTGCATCTCCTTACATTTTTATCACGAAAAGGAAATTGAAACTTGTGATCATACATTCTAAGAACCGGGTCTAAAGCTTATTCTATTTGAACTTCAAAATCCCTTAATGTTATGACTGACACTGATGAAAGATTTTTCCTGTAATTCAAACAAAGATAGCTAGGCTCACCTTTAAGAAGCCCATTCCAAACCAAGGCTCTCAGCCAGCTCTCCACAGAAACTGTTGACTAAAAATCTAATAGTGCAGAGGTCCTCACTCAGCTTGAAACAACTGTGCAAACCCCCCAGCCCCATATCAGTACTTTGGGCAATGTCTGGACCCAGTTCTGATTGTCACAACCTAGGAAAGTTGCTACTGATCTAGTGTGCAGAGGTTACAGATGCTGCTAAGAATCCTACAGTACATAGGACCGCTCTCTAACCACCCTGAACAAATAATTGTCCTGCCCAGCCCAATAGGGTTCAATAGTGCCACAGCAGAGAAAGAAACTAGGGCACCCCTTGGAAAGCAAGAGAAACAGGAATACTTTTTCAGTGAGTGATTCCCAAAAGGCTGTTCTAGGGCTTCCCTGGTGGCTCAAAAAGTAAAAGGTAAAGAACTTGCCTGCCAATGCAGGAGATGCGGGTTCGATTCCTGGGTGAGGAAGATCCCCTGGAGAAGGAAATGGCAACCCACTCTGGTATTCTTGCCAAGAAAAGTCCATGCACAGAGGAGCCTGCAGGGCTACAGTCCATGGGGTCGCAAACAGTCGGACATGACCGAGCGATTAAACAACAGCAACAGTGCAGCACTGGGGAAGAGCAGGGACTCCAGACCAGATGGCCTGGGCTTCAACACCAGTGTTTTCATTTACTGACTGTGCCTCTTGGGGCAAGCTGCTGGACCTCTCTGTGCCTCCTTTTTCTCTTCTACAACACGAGGATTATAATAACAGTATCTTCCAGGCAGAGCACTTACAGGCTTTAGATGGGTTCATAACTCTCACGTGTTTAGAACCCTGCCAAGCCTACATGATGCACCATAAGTGTGTATTTATTAGGTGGCTTTGCTGATCTCTGGAAAAATAAGTTTCAGAGCTTAGAAAAGTTTGTCAGAAGTAAAGAAACAGCTTCAGACTGAATTGCCAGGCAAGAGAGAGTCAATTTCATCTGACAATCCCGGCCTTTCTTTCCAGTTCATCAACCTTAATCATAAAGGCATTGAGTAGAGGGCCCCCCAGCCCCTCATAGAGGGCTCAGTAAACCCTCACCATGGATCATCCTCTGGTTCTCTCCCTCCTTCCCCAGCAAAACTAGCCACTGACGATCGGTTGGCCCCCTTCCAATAGAGTGGAAAACAGGACGGTACAAGCACGGAACACAGCCACCCACAGACAGACACACACGCCGGCCCAACGGTGGATGTCTGCTGCCCACCGAGTCCGAACGCACCGGTGGGTCCGCGCACGTCTCCCTCCTCCTAAGGACGCAGCCAGGTGGGGCACAGCTGATGGCAAGGAGGTGCTGCGAAGCCCGCCAGAGAGGCGTGCGGGGGAGTCCATAGGCGCACCCAGCCTGACATCCTCTTTGAATTCCGGCTCAACGCGCACAGATACACATGCCCACGGGTGCCTAGGGGGGACGGGGGACAAAGAAAAGGGGCCAACGGTGGGCGGCGGGGAAGCTCATGGCCCGGGGCCAATCGTCAGCCAGACACTCACCTGGCTGCCTTCCCTACTCCACCTGCCACCCAGGAGAGCAGAAGTGGGAGCGCCAGAGCCCAGGGCGGCAGCATCTTCGCGGGGGGCCTCCTTCTTGCGTACCTCCTGCTGCGCCCCCTCGGGAGGGCGCGGAACCCCGGGCGCCCCGGGGCCACCACCTCCGCTGCGGTCCGCCGCTCCGGGCCTCGGCTCCTCCTGGGGCTCGGTCCTCGTGGGCGGGAAGGGGACGCTGGGCAGCTGCGGCGGGGGCGCTCGCGGCCCAGGAGAGGCTAGGGGCGCCCCGGCGAGGCGCACTGCGGCTCCTCTCCGGGTGCGCGAGGGAGGGCGGGGCGGGCCGTGCACAAGTGGCCGGGGACCGCCTCCAGCACCACCCGCCGTCCTTCACTCTCTCAGTAAGACACTTCTGTCTTACTTTCTGCGCTTTCATACTCTGCGAGGTTTTCTTCCCAGACGGCAAATCACGGGCGGTTAGAGCTGGAAGGTACAGGTCCTGGGCGACCGCTTCAGCTGACAAGTGATCTCTCCTGCTCATTTGCAACAGCTTTCCTGACATGGGGGCCGCCAGAGGATATTGTAATATAATAACCAGTGCAGAAATCACGGTAGAAACACCAGTGCTATATGAGTTCAGAGAATCCACGTGGGTATTTAGAGGTTCTTTGTTTTGACAACTTGTTATAATATAATGAATGGCTGGTCCCTCCTGCACCCCCTCCCTGCATCCACATCCTGTAGCTTCATGGTGGGCAGAGACTATGGTCCCCACACTTTGGCTTTGGACGTGGCTGTGTGACTTGCTTTGACTAATGGCATAAGGACCAGTTCCAAGCCTAGACGTTAAGACCCTATTATGGTGGTGAGAAGACGATGCCCCAGTCAGCCTCATGACTCAAGGAGAATGAGGATCAGGGGGAACAGAGCTACTTGGTCAACTGCAGACCTGTAGCAAGGCTAGTGTATACCAGCCAACCTGCAGATGCATGAATAAACTCAATCACGGTCAGCAGTGCCAGCCAAGCTACTGAGGCTTATTAGGATAGTTTGTTACACAGCAATAACAAACAGTCTGATACACCTGTGACCTGGTATCAGAAATAAAATGAAAAATATAGAGAAAGAGGAGATTTGTCTTGACTGTAAGCTTGACTCCTGGTTACATAATGGGTATATGCCTTAATTCTAGGCAGTGAAATATGCAAAATGGGGATATGGCAGATGTCTGTTGCAGACAATGGACGTCTGTACTAGTGTAAGCCATGCTTCACTGGATCTTCTGTTTTATGCATGAAGACATCTTAATGGACTCAGTATTCTTGGTTAGTAACCACTTAAGCCTTGAACTGTTCATAGCTAATAGTGACAAGCATTATCCTAAACACTTTACACACATCTTACTGAACACTCACAACTGTATAGGTTAGGGGTGAATAGCTCCCTCATGTTTGAAGCATCCACCTGAGAGGCAGAGAGGTGAAATGACTTGCTCCAGTTCACAAAGCTAACAAGTATAGCACCAGGATTGGAAACCAGCGCCTATCTCCCCCTGGGCTGTGCCACTATTATACTGACCCCTTTTTTTCATCTTCTTACTCCTTGGTAACTTCAGATGTCAATGAGTCTCATGAACAAGGTAATAAGATGATCTCTTCAATGCCATTACTAAAACCCTTTGGAATCTTCATATCATAACTAGTTCCATCAACTGAAAATATCAAAATTGAATGGAAAGAATATAAAGGCATGAACGGTATACAAGTATCTTAAAGCAAATGCAAGATTAAATTTGTCTAAGTGTGGGTTTTCCCACAAGCAGATGCTAAGGCAAGGATTTGAGTGAAAGTAGATTGCCTACCGGAGAAGGAAATGGCAACCCACTCCAGTGTTCTGGAGAATCCCAGGGATGGAGGAGCCTGGTGGGCTGCCATCTGTGGGGTCGCACAGAGTCAGACACGACTGAATCAACTTAGCAGCAGCAGCAGATTGCTCTACAGGCACACAAAACAGTAGTAGGGGAGTGAGGGAGTGAATCAGGAAGAGAGGAAAACAATAGCAGGAATGTATCAAGTTATCATGTGTCAAAAATGGAAGGAAAGATATTAAGCAAAAGTACTTTGTTATCATGAGGCCACTGAAGCGTCAGCCTGCCAGCATCACCCAGAGCCAGCCTAGATTGTGCATCGCCACATGATCTCGCTTAACAGGCGAGGGAGGTTTTAGACACCATCTGAATTCAGAGATTGCCTAAAGGGCACTGCCTTCTATCAGGGCACTGATCCTAGGACTTCTGCTTGCTGAGCTGGGGGCAGAGAAAGCTGAGGGCAGAGAGCTGAGCCAAAGAAAGCCCTTAGTCCTGCAGATGCCAACTGGTGAAGTCCTATTGAAATGTTAAGGCTGGAGGCATGTGGGCAAGGCACCACAGTGACTGTGACCTAAAATCTAGAAACTGAATTGAACTGAGACTTAAGTTTTCACCCATGCCACTTCTCTCCAAACATTCAGACCCAAATCACTCCCTCCTCCACAAACACCATTATTCAAAAAAGTCCTACTAGAACATGATCAGCCTCCCACCGGCTTAGCCCTGAGTTATCAAGGGTCAGAATTACATCTCACATAACATTTATCTGTCACTTCCTAGCTTTAGTTTCAGCATTTTGATGCCGTTTCTGCTTTGTTTTTTTTCAGCAGTGACTTTTGTTTAATTAAAGGAGGTGATGAACATGACAAGGGGAACATGAAAGGGGAAACTTTCAGAGAAAGTCAAACACTCCTCCGCCAATGCACCCATTACTTCCTGGGGAGAGCTATCGATGAGGGCATGGTTAGAAAACATGAGGAACAGAGAAGAAAACCTGGAAATGATGTGCGGCCAGGCGAGAAGATGCTGGTCACAAACCGCCACTTAGAGGCAGGTGTTTGTAATAACCACACCGGCAGGGCTGACTTTGAAGAGAACTGCTCTTTAGACGGCCCCACTGAATTCTACAAAGGAAAAGCAATCTTTGATCAGAATCATAAAATCACCCGCCCTTTTTACAGGGATACTTATTTTTTCCCAATCTATTTCCACTTAGCCCCCTGCATGGAACAGGTGTGATGTGGTATTTTTGTGCTTGCTGAATATATACACATAACACACATATAAAGCTTTCAACCCTTATGATCTGCCTGAGGTTGAGATTCAGAAGTTATATTGAAATATCAACACCAGAAGTAAAGCACTGTTGGATGAAAAGGCAGGGTGGGAGGGTGTCCAAGCCAGAGTTTTCAAACTTTAATGTCAATTACCAGGGGGTCTCTTGTTAAAATGTTCCCAGGTGGCGCTAGTGGCAAAGATCCTGCCTGCCATGCAGAAGACCTAAGAGAAATAGGTTCAGTCCCTGGTCAGGAAGATCCCCTGGAGGAGGGCATGGCAACCCACTCCAGTATTCTTGCCTGGAGAATCCCATGGACAGAGGAGCCTGGCAGGCTATGGTCCATAGGGTCGCAAGGAGTCGGACACGACTGAAGCGACTTAGCACGCACTTGTGGAAATGCAGGTTCTATCTGTGTGGCTCTGGAATGAGGGCTGAGTCTTGATTACAAAAAGGAACCCAAGTGGCGCCCAGGTAGTTTGTTGAAAACCACTTAGGGCAGTGAGGGTCTAGGGACCACATGGCCCAGTAGTTCTCAAGTTCAGCTGCATATTGGGATCATCTGGGAAACTTTGAAACTACTGATGCCTGTGACCCACCTAAGGTGAGTCTACTGTCTGGACTACGGCTTGAGCATGGGGACAGTTGGAAACTCCTTGGGTGGTTCTATTGGAGAACCAAGATTGAGATCCATTAATCTGGACCAGCGCTGACATCTTACAGATGGAAAAACTCCATGTGTGAGGCGCCTTGTGTGAGGCCACACCCAGGATGTTTCCATCACATCAGTCCTCCCCTTCAAACTTTACACCATTTTCTCCATCGCCAATCCTACTGAAGAAGAAAATGGCATCACTTCTTCACTTTCCCCATCAATTGTACCCCAGCAACATGGTCTAGAAATGGATGTCTTTTCCTAGTCTGTTTCTTTTCATGTCTGCTTGTTCCATGAAAGGAGGCAGTGAAGAAGTGTTAGACTCAATGCAGACACTGTTAAATTCTGCAGGAGAAAGTGTGTCTTTAGGGACACATTGCTTTCCTTCATCCCGTGCCTGTCAAGGACTCTGTTCTCGGGGATTTATGGTAGAAAAAAAAAATTCCAAACAACTTCATTCTTCCTTCCTTTTCTCCCTTCCCACCTCACTGCCTCCATCCTTCCCTTTCTATTCCTACCCTCTTTCCTTACTCAGACATTTACCTGTGTGCTATATTGCTGTCGTGTCCGACTCTTTGCAACCCCATGGACTGTAGCCTACCAGACTCCCCCGTCCATGGAACTTTCCAGGCAAGAATACTGGAGTGAGTTGCCATTTCCTTCTCCAGGGGATCTTCCCGACCCAGAGATTGAGCCAGGGTGTCCTGCATTGTAAGCAGACCCTCTACCATCTGAACCACCAGGGAAGTCCATAAAACATTTATCTGGAAGCTACAAAATGCCAGGCCTTGGTATTTATTGTCCACTGAGTGAGGACACTTAGTGGAGATGGGTACACAGATGGTCCCTGGCTCCTTTTACTCCCTGGTGACATGGGCTGAACAACCAACAATATAAGAACATATGATCTTTAACAATAGGACTCTCACTTCTTAGGAAGCAGGAAAAAATGAAGGTAAGATTAAAAGAGGAAAAAAAATCATAATCCATATTCTCAAATTTTGCCAACTCCCCACTTGAGATTTGGGGAAGAGAAAGTAATTGATATTTGTTGAGTGATTGTGACATGCTACACATTTTAGTCTTCCCTGATAGCTCAGTTGATAAAGATTCTGCCTGCAATGTGGGAGACCTGGCTTTGATACCTGGGTTGGGAAGATCCCCTGGAGAAGTGAAAGGCTACCCACTCCAGTATTCTGGCCTGGAGAATTCCATGGACTGTATAGTTCATGGGGTTGCAGGATTGGACACGACTGAGTGACTTTCACTTTCAAACATTTTAGAGAGAGTAACTGTTTACTCTTAACAACACCCATATAAAGTATATATCACTACACAATTTTACATCAATGGGAGATTTAGAGCAGAAAAAATCTTAAGATCACTTATCAACATAACAGGAAGAACATGAATTTTGAAGTTAGATCTCACTGAAGATTAATTTTGCCACCAGATTTCATTCTTCATGACATGAAGTGGTGATGGTGGGGAGGGGAGCGGGGATCAGTTCACCACCAGCAACAGTGAATAATGTTGTATGTGGAGGGGAGGGGTATATGTTATAGTGAGGAGCCATAGGAGTTTCTTCAGATTTTTAAGTGAGTCTCTGACCCTTTCAATATGGTTACTTTATAGAAAAATCCCCTTGTCTGTGAATAGAATCTTGTTGTCTGCATGTGAGCTCCCTTGACTTTTACCAAATTCATGTTTCCAACTTAAGGCACTCAATCATCAGGGGCTTTTCTGTCTTTATTGGGGGAAGGTATGGCTTGAGTTCATCCTGAGCACTTCCTTCCTGTCCCATGTGTAAACATCTTTTGCTATTTTCTTGTTCACAATTGAATGTAATAATAACTTGGCACACACCTACCAGGCTTGTCTATTTACTTTTTCATATGTAAACCCTATAGAATGATTTCTGAGAGCTAAAGCCAGGAAACTCAGTTTAGATAGGCCTTAAGAGTAAAGGCTTTCACTCAAAGTCACTCCAACTTGATTTAGGGAAGTTGGGTTGAGAAAT
This sequence comes from Muntiacus reevesi, assembly GCF_963930625.1. Lineage (NCBI taxonomy): Eukaryota > Metazoa > Chordata > Mammalia > Artiodactyla > Cervidae > Muntiacus > Muntiacus reevesi. Next base: position 11,469,141 of record NC_089271.1, on the reverse strand, counting down.
ATTCTGTGAACTCTAAGATTAGAACTACATTTGTGACCTTTTTTTAAAAAAAGATAAAAATAGGAAAATTTGTTAAACATATTTGCCTATTTTCAAAAAGTTCTCATACATGGTTTATAGATTTATTCATTCTTTTAACAAACATTTAGTGTCTCCTGGCCATCATGGGCTGGACAGTGTTGGGCTGACATATAAAGATGACTAAGACATAATCCCTACCCCTAGGTGACAGCAATGTAAATATATTATTAGAATAAACAGCCTAAGTCTTAAAGAAGTACTTTAGGGTGCTGTGGAAATAAAAAAGTGAAAGTCGCTCAGTCGTGTCTGACTCTTTGTGACACCAGGGACAATATAGTCCATGGAATTCTCCAGGCTAAAATACTGGAGTGGGTAGACTTTCCCTTCTCCAGAGGACCTTCCCAACCCAGGGATTGAACCAGGTCTCCCTCATTGCAGGCAGATTCTTTACCAGCTGAGCCACAAGGGAAGCCCACAGAAATAAAAAAGGGAAAAGGTAAATTCTTTGTGTTCTATACATGCAAATGTTTGTCCTTGTTTGACTCCCTGCATTCATGAATCATCTTATAAAATGATTTTTAGATGGCAAGATTTCTAGAAAATAGAAAACCCTGACAACTGTATTCACTCAGATAATAACTTGCCCCAAACCCACTGTCCTGACTCGCAGGAGTTCTGCTATTCTTGAGTGAGGCACTATTTGGTTGTTGTTTTTTTTTAAAAAGCCCAGAACTGGAAATTAGAAGAATCAGAATTTAGTTCCAAGTTCAATCCAGTCTGCCTGTTTGGGTCTCACTTTCTACATGTATATTCTGCTGGCAAAGGATTCTGGGGGCTTCCCAGGTGGCTTAGTAAAGAATTTGCCTGCCAATGCAGGAGATGCAGGTTTGATCCCTGGGTCAGGAAGATCCCCTGGAGAAGGAAATGGCAACCCACTCAAGTATTCTTGCCTGGAAAATTCCATGGACAGAGGAGCCTGGCAGGCTATGGCCCATGGGGTCAGAAAAGAGTCAGACACGAATGAGCGGCTAAACAACAACAAAAAGATTCTGGACCCTTCACCATCTTTCTCCAAAGTTGCCTGATTCAAGCATTTTGTTTGGGAGGAGGGTGGGGAAAAAAATCATCACCGTATTTGAAATGGCAAAGTTGGGTTAACTTCAGCAAAGGAATCTTGATCTCAAGAATCAATGATAGGCAAATGAGTGGATTTTTTTCTTCCATTGTGGTTAAGATCCATCCTGCTTTGCTTCTAAGAGTTTATTCCACATTCTGTGAGAGCTGTTACATGTACACATTAATTTGTTGAGTATCCATTTGGGGCCACGCACAATGCCTGGGGTTGGTGATATAAAGTTCAGGATGTCTAGCGTTATTTGACATTAGTGCCCTCAGCCATCATGCCTACCTTTAAAGCCACTGTGAATTTTCAAAACACCCTCATGAAAGTGGTACTGTCCACTGGCCTAGCATGCTGACGAACTTCATGAGCCTGGCTGAAGGGTTTGGACTTCATCCTATGGGCTCTGGGAGCCACTGAGGGACTTTAAACAGGGAGTAACATGATGCATGCCAACATCTATTGGATCATCCAAAAAGCAAGAGAGTTCCAAAAAAACATCTACTTTTGCTTTATTGACTATGCCAAAACCTTTGACTGTGTGGATCACAACAAACTGTGAAAATTCTTCAAGAGATGGGAATACCAGACCACCTGACCTGCCTCCTGAGATATCTGTATGCAGGTCAGGAAGCAACAGTTAGAACTGGACATGGAACAACAGACTGGTTCCAAATTGGGAAAGGAGTACATCAAGGCTGTATATTGTCACCCTGCTTATTTAACTTATATGCAGAGTACATCATGAGAAACGCTGGCCAAGCTGGAATCAAGATTGCCGGGAGAAATATCAATAACCTTAGATATGCAGATGATACCACAATTATGGCAGAAAGCAAAGAACTAAAGACACTCTTGATGAAAGTGAAAGAGGAGAATGAAAAAGTTGGCTTAAAACTCAACATTCAGAAAACCAAGATCATGGCATCTGGTCCCATCACTTCATGGCAAATAGATGGGGAAAGAATGGAAACAGTGGCAGACTTTACTTTCTTGGGCTCCAAAATCACTGCAGATGGTGACTGCAGCCATGAAATTAAAAGACGCTTGCTCCTTGGAAGAAAAGTTATGACTAACCTAGACAGCATATTAAAAAGCAGAGACATTACTTTGCCAACAAAGGCATTACTTAGCCAAGTCAAAGCTATGGTTTTTCCAGTAGTCATGTATGGATGTGAGAGTTGGACTACAAAGGAAGCTGAGTGCTGAAGAATTGATGCTTTTGAACTGTGGTTTTGGAGAAGGCTCTTGAGAGTCTCTTGGACAGCAAGGAGATCCTATAAGTCCATCCTAAAGGAAATCAGTCCTGAATATTCATTGGAAGGACTGATGCTGAAGCTGAAACTCCAATACTTTGGCCACCTGATGCAAAGAACTGACTCATTGGAAAAGACCCTGATGCTGGGAAAGATTGAAGGCAGGAGGAGAGGATGACAGAGGATGAGATGGTTGGATGGCATCAAAAGTTTGAGTAAATTCCAGGAGCTGGTGATGGACAGGGAGGTCTAGTGTGCTGCAGTCCATGGGGTCACAAAGAGTCAGACACGACTGAGTGACTGAACATGATACATGATCAAATATGTGTGTTTAAGGGCACGGAGGCGATACGCTCAGCTCGCGAGCAAACTGTCATGGCCGCGCCTATCTACAATCACAGGCTTCTATTCTAAGGAAAACGACGGCAGGCATGAGTTTTTTTTCATATGTAGAAGCGACATGTGTGTCATCTTGATAACTTTAAAATCTTTTGAAAGTATTTCAGTAACTAGAAGATGAATAACAGAACAGGTTCCTTTTTATGGAACCTCAGACAACTCAGTACTTTAGTTCCAACAGGCAGAACTATGAGACTGTATCCTTTGGCATTTTGCAGACCAAATATTGCTTATTCAAACTGGAACGGAAGAAACCTTTTAAATACCTTTGATAATAAAATGCAATCATCTATTATATATCTCTTTCAGGATGCTTTAATTTTTAAATCAGGAGGTGATGGCTGTCAAACAAAGGGCATAAGCACAGTAACAGTCTTTACAGTTGACAAACTACTTTGTCCTAGAAGACTGTCCTAGGATTCAAAACACTTTCTTGCCTCTGATAATGAACTGAAGAAAAGCTTTCATCAGGAGGCCTCTGATGAAGATGTTCTCACCAAGAGAAGAAAACCAACTCTGATCAACAGTAGAAAACTGTCTCAGGAGTGTAATTCCCTGAGTGATGTGTTAGATATATTTTCAAAAGCACCTACATTTACTAGTAGTAACTATTTCTCAGCCATGTGGACAGTTGCCAAACGGATGTCTGAGGACCAGAAGCGCTTTGAAAAACAGTTGATGTTTAACCACCCTGCGTTTAGCCAGCTGTGTGAACAAGTTATGAGAGAAGCCAAGATCATGTATTTCGACAACCTGCTGTTTAGTCTTCATGCTATAGTGAAGCTTGGAATTCCTCAGAACACGCTGCTCGTACAGACTTTGCTGAGGGTGGTCCAGGAACGTATCAATGAGTGTGATGAGAAATGTCTTTCAGTTTTGTCAACTATCTTAAACACAATGGAGCCATGCAAGAATGTGGATGTTCTGGCAGGAATGCGATGCTAGTTGATGAGCAAGTTTGGAAAATAAAACATGTCTTCACATTACAAACTGTAATGAGAAGTATTGGAAAAGATGATCCAATTGGTCTTAAAAGGAAATTGGAGATGAAAGCCTTGAAAGAATTAGACCAATTTTCTGTTTTGAATTGCCAGCACATGTTTGCGGTACTGGCCGCCATGAATCACCATTCTGTTATCCTTCTGAATGAGTGCAGTAAGAGAGTCACAAGTAACATCCATGGGTGTCCTTTTAAAATATTGATCAACATATTGCAGTCTTGCAGGGACCTCCAATATATTAATATAGACCTCTTTAAAGGAATAGCAGATTATGTGGCTACAACCTTTGACATCTGGAAGCTGAAAAAAGTTCTGTTTCTCCTCATTTTATTTGAAAACTTTGGCTTTCGACCTGTTGGTTTGATGGATTTGTTTATAAAGAAAGCAGCAGATGAATCTGGCTTCTTAAATGTGAAAAGCCTTGTCTGTATTCTTAATGTATATTCTTCTCTCACCCACTTCTACAAATGCCAGACCCACAAGTTCCTAGGAGTTATGGCCAGTGCTCTGACTGGTAGTCTTCACCACATATCTTCTGAAAACCTGTTAAATGCAGTGTGTTCATTTTGCTGGATGAACCATTTTCCCCCTGGCCCTCTTTAATCAGCTTCTTCAAAAGGACGTCATTGATGATCTGCTGACGTCAGGTGACGTGGAGAGGAATGCTCACAGGCTGCATGTTGTGGCTGCTTGTCTAAAGCTCGATGACGCTCCTTGTCACAAGGACCTGGACTTGGCGCTGCCGCGGCTGCCCCCCCGCACCCTCATGTCCTCAACCAAAGGTTGCTGCAGCGCTGAGTGACCTTCTGGGAGAAGGATGCTTCTCTCAAAGTGTACGGTTGCCGCACAATTATTTTATTGATTTTGAAATCAGAGTGGATAATAACCGGAGCCAAGCGCTTCCATTTTCTGATGTGGATGTGGTGACTGCTACAGATATTCAGAGAGTAGCTGTACTCTGTGTTCCTAAATCTGCTTACTGTTTGGATTCAACCCACCCCAAAGGATACCTTGCTATGAAAATGCAGCATTTGAAAATAATGGGTTTTTATGTAATCGTGGTCAATAATTGGGAGGTGGAAAAACTACAGATGAAGGATGCAGTCGTGTTTTTGAAGACTAAAATCTATTCACCCAAAGCACTGTCTGCTGCTGATACACATTTGCAAAGCACGTGTTAAAGTAAAAAGTAACCTTTTAATGTTTTGAGACCTGAATTTGTAAAAATAACTTTAATAAATACTATAATTTAAAAAAAGGGCACAGAGACTTCTGAATCCATTAATTACCAAAGGTTTCTTACTGTGAACACCTGCAACTCTTTGAGAGTTTCTTAGTCACTGATGGCAGCCTGAAACCAATGATGGATAAGGACTTGGTGAGTCAATACCCCGGCCACCTCACCCCTTGGTTGGGAAAACTGAGTCATATCGTACATGCTCCCTTAGCATCCCCAGTGGGAATGATGTCCAGAGGCCCAGAGTGGAAACAGGCTTCATAACTTACTCTCCCATAGCTTCCTTCTCTTCCTTGGCTCACTTTCCCCTCCCTTGCCAGTGTTTCCAGGAATCACCTTCCAAATACTTGCTTGCCTCTAGGGAAACGCCAAACAATACATTTATATATTCTGGCAGAAACAATTTCCATTTAAACTTTGAATTATGTCTTATGGCAGATTTGGAAACAGAATCTCCTTTTAATTCCATCTAGCATAAATTCTATTGTATGTGTGAGCTCTGAGGTTCCCCAAGGCCAGTTTGAGAAGAGTGGGGTGTTTTGCTCTTCTTTAGATGGAGAACTCGTCATTTTGGTATGACCCATTCATTTATTCTAGTCTGATTATAACCAAGTGGATAAAACCCATGAGTCTAATCCTAAACTCATCATTTAGTCACACACCTTTCACTTAGTGAACTTGTAAGAATGTGGTATTTTCTCTATGGTATAAAATTTGTATGGTGTGAAAATGAAGAAAACACATCTTTTAAATTTGTTTTCAGTGCAACAAAGTACACTATAAATTCCCTAAATCACAGATTTATGACATATGTGAATTCTGGTATTTCCTTCTTTTGTCAAATGCATGGTACTGCTTGGATGCCAGGGACATGAATTTATGTAATGAGAAGCATATGGTATAAACACAATATGACAACTATTATATATTTCTTTGATAAACAGAAAAAGAATATGTATTTTTTTTGATGCTAACTACTCTTCAGATTGTAAAGATAAGCTATCCCATGTTTGCTACTTGGCTCCATTAAGATGACTTAATTACTACAACATTTTAGATGACTGCATATTCTCAAGAATTAATAATACAATATAGATCTGAAGGAAATATGTGACTGTGATCAGAGTTTACTGTTAAAAAGTCTATTTTGCTTGCTTTCAGTCAATAAAGGTTTACATGGCACAGATCCATGGGACAAAGCAGGGAACAAGAGAAAATTCCTGCTCTGAGAACTTCCTTATAATGAGGGAAAACAGGCAATTAACAATTAGATAAAAGCAAACCAAACCCAACAGTACCTAAAAGAGATCATACACCGTGATCAAGCTGGATTTATTCCAAGGTCACAAGGATAGTTCAACGTAGGCAAATCAATCAGTGTGATACACAACATCAACAAAAGACAAAAACCACAAGATCATCTCAACAGGAGTAGGAAAAGCATTTGACAAAACTCAATATTCATTCATGACTAAAAACTCTCAAAATGGGTAGAGAGGGACCATATTTTAACATAATAAAGGTTGTTTACAACAAACTCACAGCCAACATAATATTCAACAGTAAAAAGCTGTAAGCCTTCCCACTAAATTCAGGAATAAGACAAGGAAGCCCACTCTCACCACTTCTATTCAACATAGTATTAGAAGTCCTAGCCACAGTAGTCAGACAAATATCTAGGAATAAATTTAACCAAGGAGGTATAAGACCTATACTCTTAAGACTTGAAAACATTGATGAAGAAAACTGATGATTCCAATAAATTGAAGGATAGCCCATGCTCTTCGAATGGAGGAATTAAAATTATTAAAATGGCCATATTACTGAAAGTAATCTATAGATTTAATGCAATTCCTGTCAAAATACCCATGACTAAAACAAATAGTCCTAAAATTTATATGGAACCAAAAAGGACCCCAAATTGCCAAAGCAATCTTGATAATAAAGGACAATGCTGAAGATATGACTCTCCCAGACTTCAGACAATACTACAAAGCTACAGTAATCAAAACAGCATGGTATTGACACTAAAAGAGACAGATATATTAATGGAACAGAATGGAGAGCCTAGAAATAAACTGACACGCCTACAGTCAATCTACAACAAAAGAGGCAAGAATATACAATGGAATAAAGACAATCTATTCAACAAGTGGTGCTGGGAAAATTGGACAGCTACATGTAAAATAATGAAATTAGAACATTTTCTCATACCATATACAAAAATAAACTCAAAATGATTTATAGACCTAATTGACCTGAAACCATAAAACTTTGAGAATAGAACATAGGTAAAACATTCTCTGACACAAATCAAAGCAATATTATCTTGTGTAAGTCTACTAAGGCAAAAGAAATAAAAATAAATGGGGCCTAATTAAACTTTTGCACAGCAAAAGTAACCATCAATAAAATGAAAAGACAACCTACAGATTGGGAGAAAATATTTGCAAATGATGAGACTGACAAGGGGTTAATATATGAAATATACAAACAGTTCATACAACTCAATATCAAAAAACCCAAACAACTCAGTCAAATATGTGAAGAAGACCTAAATAGACATTTCACCAAAGAAGGCATACAGATGGCCAACGTGAAAAGATTCTCAATATTGTTCATTTAGAGAAATGCAAACCAAAACCATAATGAGATATCAGCTCACACCTATCAGAATGGCTATTATCAAAAAGTCCACAAATAAAAAAATGTTGGAGAAGATGTGGAAAAAAGGGAACCCGCCTATACTACACTATTGGTAGGAATGTAAATTTGGTACAACCACTGTCTGGAAAGCAGTATGAAAGTTCTTAAAAAACTAAAAATAGAGCACCATAGGATTCAGCAATACAACTCCTGGGTATATATCCAGAAAAGATAAAAATACTAATTTGAAAACATACATGCCCCCCAATATACATAACAGCATTATTTACAATAGCCAAGACATGGAAGCAACCCAAGTGTCCATCAACAGACAATGAGGTTTAGAAGACATAGTATATATATATGTATATATACTATATATATATGTATGTATATATGTATATATACATATATATATGTATATATATGTATGTGTATATATGTATATATACACATACATATGTATATATATACATACATACTCAGTATATACATATATACATTATATATATATATATATATATATATAGGCTTCCCAGGTGATCCTAGTGGTAAAAAATCCACCTGCCAATGCAGGAGACTTAAGAGACGTGAGTTCAATCCTTGGGTCAGGAAGATCCCCGCCTAGGAGGAGGGTATGGCAACTGGCTCCAGTATTCTTGCCTGGAGAACCCCATGATGGACAGAGAAGCCTGGAGGGCTACAGTCCGTAAGGTTGCATAGAGTTGGACATGACTGAAGAAACTTAACAGACATGCAGGGTATGTATATATACACACATATATGTATGTTTGTGTGTGTATATACACACAATGGAATACTACTCAGCCACAAAAAAGAATGAAATATTGCCATTTGCAATGTGGCCGGACCTAGAGAATACTATGCTTAGTGAAATAAGTTGGACAGAGAAAATACAAATATCATATGATATTATCTATATGTGGAATCTAAAAGATAACACGAATGTATATGCAAAACAGACACAAACTTACAGAATATAGAAAACAAACTCGTGGTTACCAAAGAGGAGAGAGAAGGGGAGGAGGGACAACTTTGGTATATGGGATTAACAGGTGCAAAATACATATATACATAAGCAACAAGCATATACTGTGAAGCATGGGGAATTATATCCATTATCTTATAATAACCTATAATGAAATATAATCTACCAAAATACTGAATCATTTTGCTATATACCTGAAGTTAATACAACACTATAAATCAAATAAACTTCATTAAAAAACTATAAAAGTTAAAAAAAACTATAAAAGTTTAAAACCAAGTACATAAATGCATAAGTAATATAACATGCTTTTAATTGTAGACAAAATTTTTAAATAATCTGGACATCTTCTTACATACCTAGGCCCTCTCTTGATTTGGCTTTATAAATCACAGGAAAACAGAACTGGAGATTTTAGTCAAGTCATTAACTTGTGTTTGGCTTTACATGTCATTTATTTTTTGAAGCTTTTTTTACACTTTTTACATACTTTTTAAAGCCTATCTTTCAGGACTTCCCTGGTGGCCCAGTGGTTAAGATTCTGCCCTTCCAATGCTGGAGTCCTGAGTTTCATCCCTGGGCAAGGAACTAAGACCGGCACATGCTGCATGGTATGGGGGAAAAAAAAAACACCTGTCTTTTAAAGAAACATTTTAATTAAGATTTTTTAAAGTAACAAAACATGCATTTGGTCTCCTTTGGAGACATGGAGAGGGGTATTAATCACAGCATGTGTACTTTTCAAATGTGACTTTGCACCTCATGCAAAATAGCTGTCTAAAGCTTAATTATTACTAAGTCCCAACTGATCATGAATTATTCAACATCAGGAAATGCAGAGAAATAATAAAAGTGCAAACTTGAGCAATAAAGCCGCACCAGACTTCCTACTTCTCAAATAAGGTCAAATGCCTTTAGAGTAGTTGTGCTATATTATTGAGATTTGCTTCCACTTTGGGGAGCTAACTGAAGAAGCTTTTCTCTATTGTTCTTAATGAATCGAACCACAGACATGACCCAAATCTGCAAATGAGTGTCACCTGGATGTCAACACTACTACTGAAGTACAGTCCAACTCCAATCTCCATACCCTGAATGTGACATGACCCGTTTTCTTGTAGTGAGAGCATCACGAGCATGTAATTCTGAGATCAAATATGGCTGGACTTCCAAGACTTACAAACCAAGTGTTCTATCTCAAGCTGCTACTAATTCTTGGTGAAAGTGAATCATTTGATCATGGTATTTCTTCACCAGTTTTGAGGGTCAATGAGAATACTCTTAGACATTTGACATTTAGAAAGTTTGTACTCTGATTTAACTGTAAGTACAAATAGGTATGAGACACTGTCATTGGAGGGGGTGACAAGTCTGCTGTACTGTGTATGCTTAGTTGCTTCAGTTGTGTCCGGCTCTTGTGACCCCATGGACTGTAGCCTGCCAGGCTCCTCTGTCCTTGGGATTCTCCAGGCAAGAATACTGGAGTGGGTTGCATGCCCTCCTCCAGGGGATCTTCTCAACCCAGGAACAGAACTCATATCTCCTCTGTCTCCTGCATTGCAGGTAGATTCTTTACCTACTGAGTCACCTGGGAAGTTCCCCAAGTTTGCTATCCAAGGTTTGATCTCTTCTTGTGCTTTTCCCTTTCTGTCCTATGCAAATTGATGCAAGGCCAGCTGGAAGTTCTGGTTTCCACTCTTATTCATAAAGGCATGGACATGAGAAATAATGAATTCTAAGACAAATTTTGGAAAATAACCTTCTACAGAAGTAGACCCCATTTTACCTGATTATCCTCTATCTTTATTTTGTTTTGACTTTATTTTATGACATAAAATTTCAGAGCTAGATGGCACCTTGTGCATGTTCTGGATCACTTCCACAAATATAGAACTGAGGTTAAAGCCCCACTTCTTACTAACTGCATCACATGGTATGCATTATTTTTTTTCTTAATTTCCTTAACTGTGAAACAGGAAGAAGCTACTTTGCAGAGTCATTGAGAAGTTACATGAGTTGATATAAACTCAGCCCTTAGAGGAGAAGGAAATGGCAACCCACTCCAGTATTCTTGCCTAGAGAATCCTGTGGACAGAGGAGCCTGGTGAGCTGCCCTCTATGGGGTCACACAGAGTCGGACATGACTGAAGTGACTTAGCATGCATGCATGCATGCGTTGGAGATGGAAATGGCAACCCACTCCAGTATTCTTGCCTGGAGAATCCCAGGGATGGAGGAGCCTGGTGGGCTGCCGTCTATGAGATCACACAGAGTCGGACATGACTGAAGCGACTTAGCATGCATGCATGCATGCATTGGAGATGGAAATGGCAACCCACTCCAGTATTCTTGCCTAGAGAATCTATACCTGAAACACAACATTGTAAATCAACTATATTTCAATCAAGGTTTTTAAAAATATTTGAAACCAGAAAAAAAAAAATGACACATGTTCAGTGAGTTGTATATGACACAAAAAAACATAGCTAAAGACTTTATAAATGTCAACGTCTGGGTACTATAAATGCTGATATTCAAAATCTATCATTTAAGCAGATGAAAGAATATATATCTGGAGGGAAACATACTGGCAGGAAGGTTATGGTTCCAGACCTTCGGGAGTTTAAAGGTTTGTTTTTTTAAAGAGAGTTTGAAGTTGGTTGAGACAGGACTGGTGTTTTAAATAAAATATGGGTTTCAACAGCAGCACGTATTTCCTATGCTATAAAGATGCTATTTTGAATTTAGAGCTGTAGTGTTAAGGATTTTTTCCTGCTATTTCCTACTGGAGAGGCACAGGACAAATCATTTCATCCTGAAGTCTAAGTGACAATAATGGTTCTAAGAAGACTACATCATCGTGTCCTGTTCATTCCTAGAACCGTTGTCCAGGGACAGGATATCTTCCATAGGTATGGAGAGCCTGGACTTTGTTGGAAAGATGAAGTCTGTAGGATTCTGGCAGTAGGAACTGAAGAAAAGGAGTCAAAGAAGGAAAAAAAAAAAAAGAATCAAGATTTGATAACAAAATCAATATAAGTAGTAAGAAAGCAGAAACAAAAGTTAAAGACAATCTTAAGGTTTTAATTTGGGAACCTCTCACTGCTACAAAGCAAGCTGTTAAAAAAGTATCACATCTGTATGAGAAAGAAATAAGAGAAACTTATTCAAAGAATGATGTCCAATGAACAGCTAGAAGTATGGAACAAGGGTTCAGATAAGAAGTTGAGGCTTATCCACATTGAAAGCTAGTTACCCACAATCTTGGAGCGTTCTTCGGATTTATAGAGAATGGAAATTAATTTTCTTTGTAGACATTTGAGAAGAGACTCTGAACTATCATTTATAAACAAAAAGATTGAGATTTACTGCTTAGCATCCTCTGAAGTTGTTATAACGGTGCTGAAAATGTTCAACAGAATGATAATTTCTGGCCACATTTAACATCATTGGCAACATGTTCCTTTGATGAAAAAGGGCATTGATCTCAGAGAGTGCGAGGCAGCCCTGGCCCCTGAGACAGACATGACGGACTTTATAAATGGACTTGGTCCCACTGAGCACAGATGTGGCGAGTCCCGGTGAATCCGGGCAGACCTCTGCAGCCCTGAGCTACAAGGATGCTCACCAGCTCTGTCTTAGCAACTTGCCCTCGTGTATTCAGGCCTCAGCAAAGACCGTGAAGGTCATGGGCAGACTGCCAAGGGACGGTCCCGGACCTTACTGCAGAGCGGTGAAGAGTGAAGTTGAGAAAAGCAAACTTCTCCCGGTTGTCAGGGGGGTAGTGGGGGGGAGGCACTGAAGTAAGCATTTCTAACGAGATCCCAGGAACTGGGCAGGACCACCCCTCCACCTCTGTCACACTACCTGTTTCATTTTTCTTGTGACGTTTCACATTTTGAAATTACTTGTCTGTTTGTGTACTGGATTGTTCATGGGTGGGCTGATCTATTTGTTTACTAGTAAATTCCCTAAGAGCAGAAGAGCGGGGACTTTTTTTTTCACACGATTCTTTCTTATACTTTAATCTTTGTATTCTCAGCATTAGCAGAGTTCCCTTGGTGTTCAAATCAAGTAAGTGGTGAAAAAAATTGTAATCTGCTTATCTGAATCCTATTTCCTTGTGATAATCTGCTCCCAGTGGAACATACTAGATACAGCACTGCCTAGATTCTGGCCTCAGTGGAGCCAGGCTCACTATGATCTCAGACTAGCTCAGCTAAATGAGGACTCTGGTGGGGAGAGTGCGACTTCAGTGAACATAGAACGTTTGCTGGGCAATTTTTGGGGGAGATTCAGCTGCAATATTCTACACTGAAGGGAAAATCCTCCAAATGGGACAGAGGGTTCATGGTGCAGGGCCTCCAGTTTCTGTTGAAGCTGAGTATGATCACTATCTCATTGTTCAATGTAAAAGACAAGGCCTGAAAGTTCTCAACAATGCATGCTTGTGTCATAGACTTGGGGATTAAAACCACATTTCTCTGGATGGGGGACCGGATCAGAACTTGGCCTGCAGTTTTTGTGCTTTGCAGCAATCTCCTTAATCTTGGGATCTTCCAGTAGGGAAGAGTCCTCTGGGTTGGCCTGAGGTTTATCTGGAGAGCCCAGAGGGCTATGCAGGCTTCCCAGGTGGTACTAGTGATAAAGAACTCACCTGCCAATGCAGGATACACCGGAGCTGAGGGTTCGAGCCCTGGGTCAGGAAGATCGCCTGGAGGAGGGCATGGAAACCCACTCCAGTATTCTTGCCTGGAAAAGTCCATGGATAGAGGAGCCTGAAGACTGCAGTCCATGGGATTGCAAACAGTCAGACTCGACTGAGCACACACACACACCAGAGGGCTGTATAGTATGACAGCTATGCCCCTGGAGTGGCATTACTGGCTCCATTCCTCCTTCCTGTATGAAATAGCGGTGACAACCTGGTTAGTCACTGTATTTCATTCCGGGTCTGCTCAACAGCATTGTCTGTCTGAACATACAACAAGGTACTACTGTAGAGTACAGAGAACATATTCAATATCCTATAAGTCATAATGGAAAAGAAATATTTAAGAAAAGATATGTGAGTATGTATATATATATATATCTATATTAATATGTATATTAGTGAGTATATATATATATATATATGAACCACTTTGCTGTACGGCAGAAATTAACACAACATTGTTGGTCAACCATACTTCATTTAAAAAAATTTTTATTTATTTATCTGGCTGTGCTGGTTCTTAGTTGCAGCATGTTCTTCGTTGTGGCATGTGGGATCTAGTTCCCTGATCAGGGATCAAACCCGAGCCCCCTGCATTGGGAGCTCGGAGTCTTAGCCACTCAACCACCAGGAAGTCCCTATACTTCAATTTTAAAAAGATTTTTTAAAAAGTTAAATAAAGAGTCCTTTGATCTGGAAGTCACTGAAGTTAGAGATTCCAATGGCTTTCACCAACCCCACCATGGTCTCCCAGGCTTCCAAGAATGCTATTTTACTGGTGAGGACATCGCTTTTCTTGTGTTTAGGGAAAAGTCTTCCCCAGGCTGGAAGCCCAGCCATTAAGATAAATGTCCAGATGGTCCAGTTTTAAGTCCTTAAGGATCTTCTGACAGATTTCCTTCACCAGCTTCTCTCAAAGAAGATGGACCATAACTTGTTCATGATGACGAGGTCTCCGTGCTTCACAACCTTCTCTCAGATGACTTCCCCCATCTTATTCTTCTTCTGATAAGACACAGGCACAGTCAACGTGGCGGTTTCCTGCACCAATGGCCTCCTTCACAGGCTCCTTGACTTTGCTGGTGGGAGACTTTCATGTGTCCAGGCCCACAGTGGATGCCCCAGCTTTGTTATTGAGCACCAGAAGGTGGCCATGGTCAGTGCAGACACAGTTCTGAGCAAAGAGATAGGGACCCTGTGCCCTGGTAAAGAGGACTGACCCTCATGCAGGGACTCTGTTCAGCATATTCACTTTTGTATTCCTAGCACTTAACATAGAACTTGGCAGATCACAGATGCTCCATAAGTACAGGTGAATGAATGAGGCTTTTCAGGATTAATTCCTTTATCCCTTTACTCCCCTCTTACTGCTTCACTGACTGCTCCTTCATACCATAGGATCTAGACTATAAGTGATAGAGGGCAGTGCCACCTGACTGCCAGTCCAGGAAGTGCGAGTTACTGGTCTAAGCTGAGATACAAATCTTCTACCAAAATGTACATCTGATATGCCAGTCAGCAGTGTTTATCAGGATGACTTTTTTTTTCATAGTAAGATTTTATTGATGAAGGAAATTGCACTCCATTCTAGCACAGGCTCATCTCATAAAACAGTGTGTGAACTGGTACCTGTGTTCAGGATGCACTGTGACCAGCACAGACACAGGGGTTAAACAACTAATAAAATATATTTTCTGACTTCAGAAAACTCACAGGAAGGAGAAATACACAGTTTAAGACACATTTACCAACTCTGTGTTAAGTCGTATAATAAACAGTTGTGGGAGAAAACACGGAACTGCGGAAATAATAAGGAATTGTGGGAAAGAATGGAAAATTGTGAGAGCTGTGGGAGAAAACAGAATTTTAAAAGAGAATGGAGAACCAACACAGAGAAACAGAAGTGTGAGAGTAATATTAAGAGGAAACTGAATTGTGAGAGAAAAATGGAGAACTGTGTGGGAGAATGGGAACATCCCAAGAGAACACAGAGTATTTTAGGATAGAGGATTATAGACGAGATATGGAACTGTGGAAATGAATGGAGACTGAAGGAGCTGCATGGAACTGTGGAAAAAATAGGGACTTGTGAGAGTTGGGAATTGTAAGAAAGAATGAAGAATTGCTAGAGAATAGATAACTGGGAAAGAGAACAGAGAACTGCCTGACAGGAAAAAATGGGAGAGAAAACATGGAATTGTGGGAGAGAATGAGAAATTTTGGGAGAAACAGTGACTTGTGGCGACAATGAGGAATTGAGGGCACGAGTAAGGGAATTGTGGGGGCTAGATGGCATTGTGGGAGAAACTTATATGGAGAGGTTGCATGGAATTGTGGGAGCAAGTGGGTGATTTTGGGGGTCGTGGGGAATAGTAGAGGGTACATAGAATTGTGGGAGTGATGGGGACTATGGGGGCCACTGAGGATTGTAGGGGAACAGTGACAAGTGAGAGAGAGGGCTTTGTGGAATTGAGGGAAAATAGTAGGGGCTGCCTGGAATTGGGCCAGAGAATGAGGAATTATGGGAAAAGCAGTGATGGGAGAGTGAGTAGGAAATGGGGGAAAAGAGAATTATAAAAGACAAAAAGAATCATGGAGAGATCAAGAATTGTAGGAAATATAGGAAATTGGGGGAGGGAATGGGGAATTCTGGAAGAGAATGAAGAATTGAGAGAGACAAGGAATTGTGGAAGCTGGAGAAATACAAAAGGAGCACTGATAAAGATGAAGAACTATAGATTTGGAAAGGCAACTCACTTTACGAGGACCAACCCTAAATCGAGCTAGCAACCCAGAAAGAGTGGTTGATTGACCTCTCCTAACCCTTCAGGTCTGACAGGGGCAGTTCCTATCACAGTGTCATGGGCTGGCAACCTCCTAGGCACTTCCTCATGTGTTCCAAGGTCTGGTATTATTATTCTAGACAGTATCGCTGCTCCTCTCCTCACAGGGCTGGCTCAGCCTCCATTCAGAAAGTTAAATGCAGCAGATTAGTGCACTTTGCCACACTTGAAACTCTACCCTGAGGAGCCCTAAAATGTGTGCCCCACACCCATTTTTCATGTCACTTTCAGTTGTCAGTCCAGAAAGGAAAGGAACATAGGTCTTTGCTCAGTGACATTTTCCCTCTTTTGTACTTTATTTTCCATTGAAACTAGGAAATCTGCTCATTCATCAGGAAATGGCCCATTTATCATTTTTATGAATAAATGTAATGAGAATGCTAGTTTCAACTTGGAAGTGTTATACATATAAATCATTGACTTTGGAATGGGAAAAAAAAAATCTTTGCTGACCTCTGGCCAAGAGCTGAGAGCTTCATATTGCTGCATTTATACATCGATGATTTTGTGTTTATAATTATAACCAGGGAGATCTCCTGGATGTAATTCAGGACTCTTTCACTTCTTGGTCAATAATACTTTCCATATGTTAGTTTAGAAATGCTGTACCTCTCTGTTAGCAGCCTTTCCCCCTCTAAAATGCCAACAGCTTTTAAAGATATAGGGATATTTCACTTTTTCAGTGGGAAGAACATTGTCACGTTACAGATAGTTACCTTCTCTCTGAAGTACTTTCACGCCTATACATTTATGCATGTGTGCTCAATCACTTCATTTGTGTCCGACTCTTTGTGACCCCCTGGATTGTAGGTCACAAGCCTCCTCTGTCCATGGGGGTTCTTCATGCAAGAATACTGGAGTGGGTTGCCATTTCCTCCTCTAGGGCATCTACCCAACTCAGGGATCGAACCCACATCTGCGTCTCCTGCATTGCAGGCAGATTTTTTATACACTGAGCCACCTGGGAAGCCCCTATACATACATATGGACTCTTTAAAGACTCTTTAAGCCAAAAGTCAGCCTCCCTTTTGCCCGTGTCCTCTCATCACTCAATATCCCTTCCTGGAGATAGTATTACCATTTCCTATGTACAAATGACTCATTTTCAAAATGAACATGTGTTTGAATTCAAACTGTTTTCCACTAATATTATTCAATATTTGATGTAGCAAAATTCCACTCCAACAACATAATTTGCAATGAACTGAAACGATATGACCCGAATGCATGTAGCCCCACAATGACTGTAAATGGGGTTAAGTAGTAAACCAGTCAGTAAGTACACTGGAATCAGATATCTGAATTATCACCTAGTCAGTGACTTCTGGGTCAGAGGAAACTTTGGGGGTCATTGTCAATCTGTAATTTGCTTTCACACACACCAAAACTTCCTACCATTTTAACCCACTTCAACAGCTTCAGTCCAACTTAGAAAGCCCAGAATGTCCTGAGACAAACAAAAGACCTGCTAAGTCACTGGGGAATGGCAGCCAGTGTTTTCTAGCCTGTATCAAAGTTGAGATGTAATGTGCTGGAATTTCTCAAATCTGTGCCATAACAGTTAGGGACGGCAGACTCTAAATCTTAAAAACACAATCAATAAAGGATGTACACTCTCTGAAAAGAAATCACAGACTAAGACTTCTTATCAGTGTGCGTGATTCTTTGCGACCCCATGGACTGAAGCCCACCAGGCTCCTCTGTCCATGGGGATTCTCCAGGCAAGAATACTGGAGTGGGTTGCCATTCCCTTCTCCAGGGGATCTTCCCAACCCAGGGATCAAACCCAGGTTTCCTGCATGGCAGGTGGATTGTTTACCTTCTAAGCCACCAGGGGCCCTTATAATTGAGACAGAGCATTTAAATAAAAGAAATCATACAGGTGAGACTGGCACAAAACACCCCCCCCCCGCCCAGTGTGGGGACATGAGGCCCAAGGACCACAAATAGAACCAAGACTCCGGGTGGGGCCTGTGTTAGTGCAGGTCCTCTGTGAAGCATTCACGATGGGCTTAAACTGCGAGGATTTTATGAGGGCAAACGCCTGTGGGAGAAATTGAGGAGGACGCTGGGGAAGGCTGGAGCCACTTCAGTCCTTGATGGAGGTCAGACCCCAGTGAAGAGGAGCAGGAGGGCAGGCTGGTGGAAGCACCCTAGACTCCCGTGCAGACTAAGAAAGGGTCAACCAGGCTGCTCGGGTGTCTTGGAGCCCAAGTCCACCAACAGAGTGAAGTGTGTCACTGGTAACAGGCTGCCTCAGGGTCCTGTCACACTTGGCCACTGGCGGGGAGCCCCGCCCAGGAGGCGTGGCCTCAGCACAGATGCTGAGATGGTGTTCCAAGCACAGCCTCTGGGGCCCTTAGTTAACTAGGCTCCTGCAGGTAGAAGTCAGCAAGGCACGTGCTTATAACATTCTCAGGCCCTTCTGTTTCAGAATCAACATTCCCATCTAAAGCTGACGGGAGTTGATGTCACAACTAGTCCATCTCCTGCAGGTTGGACCCTTGGGTGGAGAATATCCCCTGGAGGAGGGCATGGCAACCCACTCCAGTATTCCTGCCTGGGAAATCCCATGGACAGAGGCGCCTGGCGGGCTATGGTCCATGGAGTCACAAGAGTTGGACACGACTGAAGCAACTGAGCACACATATGTACTAGTCCATCTCCAGCCTTGTTCTGATCAATCTCTATTTGCTCAAACTCACCACAATCAGCTCTCTGTATCCACAGGTTCCAAATCCATGGATTTAACCAATCATGGGTCAAAAATACTCAGACAAAAAATTTCCTGAAAGTTCTAAGAAGCAAAACTTGAATTTGCCACAGTCCGGCAACTATTTCCGCAACATTTCCCATTGTGTTAGTATTATAAGTAATCTAGAGATGAATTAAACTTTACGGAAGGATTGAATAGGTTATATGCAAATGCTATTGAACCATAATCAGTATCAAAGCTGCAAAGAACAAAGAGCTTTACTTCTTTAGTTTAGTTCCTAAGTCATGTCTGACTCTATATGACTCCATGGACTACAGCATGCTAGACTCCTCGGCCCATGGGATCTCCCAGGCAAGAATATTGGAGTGTGTTGCCATTTTCTTCTCCAAGAGAAGACCTGGGGTGTAAGAAATTTCAATTCAGGAGACACAGATTCAGATAAAACAAAGACTGACCTGGGGAAGAGAAAGGTAAAAGTCACGAGGTTATTAAAGTTGTCCTGCAAGAATTATGATTGGTTCTGATACAAAAAGGATGTCTTTGTCCTTAAGGGCTAGGCTGTCACAAGTTATTTAGGATAAGGATCCCATAAGTATCTGAAATTTCTGGAACACTGTGAAGATGTTCTGGATGCTTTTGTTAAGACAAAAAGTGGTCAAAAGTTCAGATTCTATCTGGGCTGAGATGTAAAACCACCTCCTCAAAGACCTCCTGGCCCCATTTTAGAAAGCTCTCTTAGCAATACTGGGCTTCCCAGTTGACACAGTGGTAAAGAATCCACCTCCCAATGCAGGAGATGGCAGGAGATATGGGTTCAAACCCTGGGCCGGGAAGATTCCCAGGATAAAGAAATGGCAACCCACTCCAGTATTTTTCCCTGGGGAATCTCATGGACAGAGGAGCCTGGAAGGCTCCAGTCCATGGGGTTGCAAAGAGTTGGCCACAACTGAGCACACAGACACACTTAGCAATACTGACTCTACTTTGATTTTCCTTTCACAGTACTTCCCTTTTTATATAAGGGACTTGGGCATCCATGGATCTTGGTATCCAAAGGGTTGGGGGTGGGATGTCTTAGAACCAATTCCTTGCAGATACTAAGGGAAAACTGTATTTAGAAAGCTGTACAGAGTTCATTTCCTGAGAGTAGGTTTGCTTATTCAGCTATTATGATATCTTTAGTAAAAGAAACTTATAAAGTATTGTTAAGACAACTGGACTGGTGAACTTTAACTGGTGACTGATATCAAGTTTCTGGTGCTCAGAAGAGGTAGATCAAGTGAACAAACGCTCCATACAACCTGGGTCCTGACAAGACCAGCATCTTTAGGAGTGCAATGCTGCCTATGCACCTGTAGGCTGGAACACTGACACACTGATGAGGGCATGGTGAGACTTCTGGCTGAGGTCGAAAATGAAGATTTCAAAAAGATGAGTCCCCAGTGGTGAGAGAAAATCCTCGAACTCTGCCAAATCGTCTTCAATCAGCTTCACAAGGGCTCCATGTGACAACCACAGGGCTTCAGCAAAATCCCTTTCAACAGACCAGGAATGCTCTATTCACATATATTTGGGTTACAGTTTGGCTCCTCTTTCATGATTTGTTCTTGTGTAGGAGGTGGAGATAAGAAAACTTGGCACATTCTTGGAGAGTAGAATGCCTATCTGTACAATCAAACTCAGAGAGAGAGGGTGGACTCTGCACGCAGCAATGTGCCACCTTCACGCACACAGCACCCCTCCCATGTGTAGCAGGAAAACTCAGAGCCAAGCCATCAAAATACTGGAAAGTGTCTAACCTCAGTGCTTTCATCAAAGTTCTAAGAAACACTGGCCACAGATACATGCACCCTGGTGTTCACTGCAGCGCTGTTTACAATAGCCAAGACATGGAGACAACCTAAATGTCCATTGACAGGTGAATGGATACAGAAGATGAGGTGTATACACACACACACACACACACAATGATATATTACTCAGTCATAAAAAAGAATGAAATAATGCCATTTGTAGCAACATGGATGGACCTAGATATTGTCATACTGAGTGAATTAAGTCAGACAGAGGAGAAATATCGTATGATATCCCATATATGTGGAATCGAAAAAGAAATGATACAAATGAGCTTATTTACAAAATATGAACAGACTCACAGACTTAGAGAATGAACTTATGGCAACCAGGGGGGAAGAATGAGGAAAAGAGATAGTTAGGGAGTTGGGGATGGACACATATACACTGCTGTATTTAAAATGGATAACCAAGAAGGACCTACTGTAGAGAAGAGGAAACTCTGCTCAATGTCATGTGGCAGCCTGGAAGGGACAGGAGTTTGGAGGAGAATGAATACATGTATATATACATGGCTGAGTGCCTTCACTCTTCACCTGAAACTACCACATGGTTAATCTGCTATATTCCAGTATAAAATAGAAAGTTTAAAAAAAGAAAAGAAACATTGCCCAAGAAAGAGCTTTCTGGAATTTTTGGTCTTCTCTTACTTAAAGTTTATTTTTAAATTTTGTATTTGTTTAAACTTCTAATTTTTTTTTTTTTTTTGGCCACACCATGTGGCATGTAGAACTTCCCTGATCAGGAATCAAACCCATGCCCGCTGGAGTGGAAGCAGAGTCTTGACCACTGGACTACCAGGGAAGTTCATAAACTTCTAATTTTTGGACAGATAAAATTCACAAGTACAAAGTGCATATGCCAGGAAAAACACACCCTGTTTCTTCTCTCTGCAACAAGGGCATTGATCTCTCCTGGAGCCCTGTGTGCATGGAAAATGGTAGAAAGTTAAGAAATATCCCTATGCTTTTGTGTTCCAGGAAAAGGCTTACTGCAAAGAACCACCTTTCCCCATAGGATTTAGATAAGATTCGTGCACAAAACCCTTGTGATGTACTACAAGGTCAGATACAGGCTCAAAATGCTTTTTTGCCTTAAAAATGATTTGCTGAACTGTTGTCTCCAGTGATCCATCAGAACAAAATGCTTGACAATCAAACTTTGGTGAAGTTCCTCTCTTTTCCCGAGACCCTGGAATCCCCTCAGCTTGAACCAATAGATAACCCTCCTGAGGACAGGCAAGGCTTCCGGTGCAGGCATTCTTGGAGGACTGTCCTGTGTCCTGCCTTACCTGGTCCTTCCCTATGGAGGAAGACCCCTTCCTATATAACCCTTGAGAGCAGGAAGATCTGTGCTGAGGTGTTCTTCCTGTTATAATCATCTCTTGCACCCCATCACTACAATCTTTCTGAATAAAGTCTTGAATTATTGGATCTGGTTTTCATTTGATACCCATCTCCCAATTCTCCCCCTTGGAGGCAACCACTATTCCCAGATTCTTACAAATTCTTGCCTGGTCTCTATCAATAAAATTGTCAATATTTACATAATTTCTACTTCATGTAACAGAGTCATTTACAAATTATTCCCTGTTAGTACAAATGAATGACCTTATTGTGTTTGAAGTCTATAGTTTTCTATGGCCTTCTATGGGTGCGCCATCATTTATTTACAGTTCCCTATTGATGGACATTTAGGTTGCTGTACAAACTCTAATGCAATGAATTATGCATATGTTTATCATTTTTAAACCTGTGTATACCCACAAGAGAAAGACTGTAAGCAGATAGGGTAATGGTTGCCTGGAGAATGAAGCAGGCAAGGCTTTCTTGACATAACAGGAGCCATATTTGGCCTAAGCCATTTTGTGATCTAAGCCTGGCCACAATGCTTGCCCTTGAACAGGTCTCAATAATTAATGATTTTAAAGGAAAAAAAAAAGAAAGCAGGAACAATGCCTGCTATAATGCAAGAGAAGTAACAACAGCAAAGATCAGGTGAAGAAATAGACCAGTAAACATAGAAAACAAACTTATGATTACCAAAGGGGGAAGAGTTGGGGGGAGAAGGGATAAAATAGAAGTTTAGTATTAACATATGCACACTACTATATATATATTATATATATGTATTTTGTTTACATATATAAAATAGACAACCAAAAAGAACCTACTTTATAGCTTGGGGAAGTATACTCAATATTGTGTACTAACTTATCAGTGAGAAGAATGTGAAAAAGAATATATATATATATGGATCACTGTTCTGCACACCCAAAACTAATGCAACACTGTAAATCGACTACTGTTGTTGTTCAGTCACTCAGTTGTGTTCAACTCTTTGTGACCCCATGGACTGCAGGATGCCAGGCTTCCCTATCCTTCGCCATCTCCCAGGGCTTGTTCCAACTCATATCCATTGAGTCAGTGATGTCATCCAACCATCTCATCCTCTGTTGTCCTCTTCTCCTCCTGTCTTCAATCCTTCCCAGCATCAGGGTTTTCTCCAATGAGTCAACTCTCTGCATCAGGTGGCCAAAGGATTGGAGCCTCAGCTTCAACATCAGTCCTTCCAATGAATATTCAGAGTTAATTTCCTTTACAATCAACTGGTTTGATCTCCTTGCAGTCCAAGGGACTCTCAACTGTACTTCAATTAAAAAAGAATTTTTAAAAATCAGGTGTAAAGATCCCCAGTTCTGCTTCAATAGTAAAGAGTAGCCTGAAGTGCTCAACCACAGGATCAACTGGAATCTAAGGTATGATAATGCTGACCCGTGTGACCTTCATGATTTCAATCAGGCTTGGACTCTGTTGTTGACTGCCCAAAGCCCCTTCATGAATACACATGAACCCTTGGCTTAAAATTGCCCCAGTTTTGCTGTTGGCGAGACACTGCTTTGGGAAAGGTTCCTGGTGTTCTCCTTACTTGCCGCAATTAATAAATCCTTCTCCTCATCTTTGGCTTGGTTGTGCCTTTTGATACCCACCGAGAGGGGAACCCAGTTTTTAACAACCATCTAAAGATTTCCACTTTGCTGAAATGAGTCCTGTGGTTTTCCCTTGCTGTTTTCTCTCCTGTTTCACTCCTGTCAATATTTCTGCACTTAATATCTCAATAACCTTTTAAAAATTTCCACCAAGTTCGGAAGAGTCCCTTGACTCCCACTGGACCAACTGAATCAGACTACTTGGGGGCAGGCACTGGCCATCTCAGGTCATCAACTATTTCACAGAATTGAGCACCACTTCATTCAAACCTTCTTACCCTCCAGCTCAAACTCACTTGTGAGTTCTTTGGGATGGGCTGATTTATCTTTATAGTTTTTATTTTATTTCAATACCCTTGTAGATCTGTTCATCTCTTTCTCTCTCTAGATCTGTGCTGTCCAATATGGTAGCTACTAGCTGCACATACAATTATAATTTAAATGAAAATAAAAGAAGAAATTTAGTTCATCAGTTGCACTAGCGATGTTTCACACACTCAAAGGCAAAAGGTTAAGTTAAAATTAATTAAAATAAAATAAAGTAAAATAAAATTCCATTCTTTAGTCCCACATTTTTAGTGTCTAACAGCCACATAGTTACTGATTCCTATATCAGACAAAGCCGACCAAATGAGGGCTAATGTGATGGAGTGACAGTGTATGTAAGGGCTGCATGCTCTGACAAGGTACAGCACAACTATTTTTTAAATTGGGAGAAAATGGAGACAGCATTTGTGGGTTTTTTTTTAATGTTTCAATAATCATATTGGTGGGAGTGTGAGGACTGTTATTCTGAGGCCATTTGATATATAATATGAGATAAAGCAAATGATTACAGATTATATTTGGGGTATTCTAATTACATTATGTCCTATGTCTTGGAAAACCAGGATGCTTGGTGTGGAAGAAAGGAGTTATAAATGTAATGGAGAAATGCTTAAGTCAAAGTTCTGTATTCTTATATTTGAATTGGAAGTATCATTAAGAGCTCATGAGATTTTATGTCTGTGTGCACATGTATGGATGGGGTAATCCATCCTACTCCCAGGCTTGAGTCACTGAAATGGACTAGAAACAGTGACTGACTCAGTAGCAATGAATATCTCCAGTGACCAGACTGGACTAATTAATTATTTCTCACTAAAAAACCCCAGGACTTCTTGGAGAGACAACTGACTCCAAGTCTGGCCCAGGAAATATACAAGATGAACCTGCATGATAATTGCCTGACATAAGGCTCTTGATTGTCATTTCAAAGGTGTCATTTCAAAGACACCTATCTCAATGGATAAAGAAGTTGTGGTACATATATACAATGGAATATTACTCAGCCATAAAAAAGAACAAATCTGAGTCAGTTCTAGTGAGGGGGATGAACCTAGAGCCTATTATACAGAGTGAAGTAAATCAGAAAGAGAAAAAACAAACATCATATATTAACCCATATATATGGTATCTAGAAAAATGGTATTAATAAACCTATATGCAGGGTAAGAATAGAGACACAGACATAGAGAATGGACTTACAGACATGATGCGGGAAGGAGAGGGTGGGAAGAAATGAGAGAGTAGCACTGAAACATATATATTACCATGTAAAATTGACAGACAGTGGGAATTTGCTGCATGGCACAGGAGGCTCAAACCCGGTGTTCTGTGACAACCTAGAGGGGTGGGGTGGGGTGGGAGGTGGGAGGGAGGTTCAAGAGGGAGGGGACACATGTATACCCATGGCTGATTCATGTTGATCTATGGCAGAAACTGGGGATTCCCAGGTGGCTCAGTGGTAAAGAATCTGCCTCTCAAGCAGGAGACCTGATCCCTGGGTTTGATCCCTGGGTTAGGAAGATCCCCTGGAGAAGGGACCAGCTATCCACTCCAGTATTCCTGGAGAATTCCATGGACTATATAGTCCATTGGGTCACAAAGAGTCGGACACAACTGAGAGACTTTCACTTTTCACTTTCATGGTAGAAACCAACACAACATTGTAAAGCAATTATCCTCCAACTAAAAAAAAAAAAAAGACAGCCATCTCGAATAAATACAATGCCAGTTGTATGACACAAGCTACTAATAAACTAAGTAGACAAGGAGTCAGGCCACCCCGACCCATGAAGTTCCCCTTTTAGAAAGGCCCTGGGTGGCCTAGACAACTGACCACTTGAGTGACCCCATTTCTCCCTTCACACTCTCTCACTGCCACTCTTATGCTCTCCATCTGCCACTGAAGAGTGAATCCTTGAAACCCTAGATCCCCACCTTCAGACCCTAATAAAGGTAGAGCCCCAGGTCTGCACACCCTCCCCCTCCTCTCTCTACCTGTGACCTGGCTGTATGGTCCTTGGGCATATCAGGTAACTTCCCAGATTTGTGAGTAATAAATCTCATTCTTCAAACTTCCCTGAGGCTTGGTGCTAAGGTACATTTCGTAATTATAAGAACCACAAAGGCTGGTCCACCCACAATATTGGCTCTGGTTTGGGAAGTGTCTATGGGGTTTGCCACAGGTAGTGGGGGCCCAGGTGAGCGCTTCAGGCATTTCTGGACAATAGCATCACTATCAAAAGGCTGACATGACAGAACAGAGTCTGGAACATCTTCTGACACCAGATAGCAAGGACACTTTCAAAAGCATCCAGGATCACATCAGATGACTTAGAAATCAACTTGATGAGGCTCCCACTGGCCAAATATAAGATCTAAGAATAATACTAATTGCCATGGACTGAAATCCATCAAATGTTTAAATACATGAGTTCATAATAATATTCAGAATGATGATGATGATAATTGCCACCTTTATAGGTAGATAGGACACTAATTCATAGTCTTAAAAAATGATAAATGAAGTGAATCAGAGATTTATCTGACCTTTCCTCTTTGAACTACTCAGTTCAGTTCAGTCACTCAGTTGTGTCCAACTCTTTGCGACCCCATGGAATGTAACACACCAGGCCTCCCTGTCCATCACCAACTCCCGGAGTTAACTCAAAGTCATGTCCATTGAGTTGGTGATGCCATCCAACCACCTCATCCGCTGTCATCCCCTTCTCCACTCACCTTCAATCTTTCCCAGCATCAGGGTCTTTTCAAATGAGTCAGCTCTTCACATCAGGTGACCAAAGTATTGGAGTTTCAGCTTCAACATCAGTCCTTCCAATGAATATTCAGAACTGATTTCCTTTAGGATGGACTGGTTGGATCTCCTTGCAGTCCTAGGGACTCTCAAGAGTCTTCTCCAACACCACAGTTCAAAAGCATCAATTCTTCAGCGCTCATCTTTCTTTATAGTCCAACTCTCACACCCATACATGACCACTGGCAAAACCATAGCCTCGACTAGACAAGACCTTTGTTGGCAAAGTAATGTCTCTGCTTTTTAATGTGCTGTCTAGGTTGGTCATAACTTTTCTTCCAAGGAGCAAGCATCTATGAACTTTACCAGTAGGTAACAGAGAGTGAATGAGGAGACTCTTTCTCTATAAAAGTATTCCAACTAATAAATGAAAAAGAACAGATAAAGCTTTAAAAATAACCATTTTGCAACCCCTGACGAATACACAGATAATGTATAGGTGTTAGACATCGGTGGCTGGTGACGTTATTTGAAACAGAGACAGACAGACACTGTGAGCCCTCTGACAGGAAAACACCTTGCCATCCTGTGGTCCGGGTCAAAGAGAAGTGACTTGAGTCTGACAGATTTCAGGATCCAGATGCTGAATTGCAGAAATATGGAAGACAGAGGAATATATTGAGCTGTGTGAGTCAAGAGTGCTGTGTTAGTTATTTACTGTTGCATAACAAATGACCCCAAAACATAGTGACTTAAGACAACAATTCACATTTATACTCACAGTTTCCTTGGGTCAGGAATTCTAGAGTGTTTTGTCAGGGTGGTTCTGGCTCAGGGTCACACATAAGGTCACAGTCAAGATGTTAGCTGAGGCAGATGTCATCTGAAGGCCTGACTAGGGCTGGAATACCTGCTTCCAAGGTGGGTCATTCACATGGCAGCTAAGTTAATTCTGGCTGTAGGTGGGATGCCTCAGCTCCTCCTCACATGGGCCTCTCCCAGGCTGCTTAAATGTCCTCATGATGTGGTAGCTGATTTCCTGCTGAGTAATCTAAGGGAGAAAAACAGAAACAGTACAATGTCACTGATGGCAAAACCCTAGAAGTCACACTATTACTTTGGCTGTATTCTGTTGGTCACATAGACCAACCCTGATACCACGTAGGATGGGATTATACAAGTATATGAATGACAGGAAGCGTGGGTCATTGGCACCCATTTTGAAAGCTGGAAACTACGAGTATGCCATCAGCAAATGCCATGCTGTCAAAACACTACTGTTCAAATAGTCTATGAACTTCATCAGATAAATTATAAGCAAAAGAAAGGAATGAGCAGGGAACTTATAGATTGAAAGAGATATAAAAGCCATCAAACTTTAAAATGCCAGCAAAACTATATATCTAGGTACATCTATCAGGACAACAAAACTATGTAACAGATTACTAGAAAAGTAAATTAATATTTTCTCTTGTAATATTAATTATAATAAATACTTGATGCTTGGAAGTGATTACTAGAAAACCCAAAATGGTTTCTTATGGGGAATGGGTGGGAAGAGATGAGGACTGGGCACAAAGAAGGGGCTTTTGGGTTGGCTCACAAAAATCTTTCTGGATGTGGTAATGGTTACAAGCACAAGGGTGCTTGACTTAGACTACTTCACTAAGACATATATTTGCTTTGTGTGATTTCTTGTGTTTATGCTTTATCTTACAATAAAAATTTTAAAAAATAAAAATCCTAGCCCTGGAGGTATACTGTTAAATCTTCTTAAAGATATTTGTTGAACTTTGTGCAAAAGTCACGGTTCCTTTCAATATTAGAAATTAGGAGGCCAGAACACAAGTCTGACTATCTATCTACCCATCTATCTATTCAGCTGTGCTAAACCTTAGTTGAGGCACATGGGATCTTTACTTGCAGCATGCAAACTCTTAGTTGTGGCATGTGGCAGGCATCTAGCTCCCTGACCAGGGATTGAACGCCAGCCCCTTGCACTGAGAGTGCAGAGTCTTTAGTCACTGGACCACCATGAAGTCCTCACAAGTCTTTTTGTTTAATGAAAATTTTCAAAAGTACAAAAGGAAATGCAAGCATGCAAACATATTTACAACATTCCTACAGTTTTTTTTCCTTCCACTAATTTTCAAGGTAGTAAAAATGAGAAATTTCAAATAACTCCTAATGAACTGTATAAGCACAATTATTCTGTCTTTCCTCAAAACCAAATCATTGTATTTGAAATGGAAATAGGAAATTGAATGTGATGGAATGTCCTTCCACCCACCTTTCAGGACAGGAATATTCAATGCAAGTAGCACCAGTACCCCAGGCCTGCGTTTTGAATAAAAGAATGAAATCCATCTCTTCCTACCTCCTCTGTCAATAAGCTGGGCTTACCAGGTAGCCCTAGTGGTAAAGAACCCACCTCCCAATGAAGGAGATGCAAGAGACGTGGGTTCGATCCCTGGGTCAGGAAGATCCCCTTGAGGAGGGTATGGCTACCCACTCCAGTATGCTTGCCTGGAGAATCCCATGGACAGAGGATTCTGGCGGGCTACAGCCCATGGAATTGCAAAGAGTTGGACACAACTGAGCAACTTAGCATGCATCCAAAATATTGGAGGCTTCCCTGGTGGCTCAGATGGTAAAGAATCTGCCTGCAATGAAAATAATAAAAGAAATAACCTCCCAGCTAAAGATGTAGGTTCTCATAGTTCCTTATAAAGACCAAGAAAAAGAAAAAAGAAAACATACTACTCTAATCTCAAGATATTACTTAGCTATTGGAGCTAAAATAGAAAAGCAAATCCAGTCAGATCCATCTTTTTTCTCAAGTGAAAATGATTTTACAGTGAAAACCAGGTAAATTTTACTGGTGAGTTGCTGAGTGAACTGTTTCCACAGGGTATCTTTTAGTTTTCTAAAGGCTGTTACAAGTTCAGGGCCGCTCATTATTGGTGGAGAGAAACCAGTTTCTGATCAACGTTGCTTCAATCAGTCACAGTGAGCTGAATTTCCCGTGTGCTTACCACCCTGTTATGTATGCCCTACTCTCATACTAAGGAATGTTTTTATAAACTGGGTACCAAAAAGGGAAGAAGAGCCCTAATGAAAGTCTCCCTGGGATGCTCGGGGACTGGGCCAGAGTTGAAGAAATTTCTGGAGCTTTTTCATGTGTCTGTCAGGAGTGGGCCAAGCCTGGATTGCCTCCACAGCAAACTGAGGGCTTTGCTGTCCTTTTTTCTTTCCTTTGACTCTTTTTCTTCTCAGTTCAGTTCAGTTCAGTCACTCAGTCGTGTCCGACTCTTTGTGACCCCATGAACCACAGCACGCCAAGCCTCCCTGTCCATCACCAACTCCCAGAGTCCACCCAAACCCATGTCCATTGAGTAGGGGATGCCATCCAACCATCTCATCCTCTATCGTTCCCTTCTCCTCCTGCCTTCAATCTTTCCCAGCATCAGTGTCTTTTCAAATGAGTCAGCTCTTTGCAATAGGTGGCCAAAGTATTGGAGTTTCAGCTTCAACATCAGTCCAGTCCCCCCAATGAACACCCAGGACTGATCTCCTTTAGAATGGACTGGTTGGATCTCCTTGCAGTCCAAGGGACTCTCAAGGGTCTTCTCCAACACCACAGTTCAAAAGCATCAATTCTTCGGTGCTGAGCTTTCTTTATAGTCCAAGTGTCACATTCATACATGACTACTGGAAAAACCATGGCCTTGACTGGACAGACCTTTGTTGACAAAGTATTGTCTCTGCTTTTTAATATGCTGTCTAGGTTGGTCATAACTTACTTGGGTTTCTCTTACCTTGGACGTGGGGGTATCACTTCACGGCTGCTCCAGCAAAGTGCAGCCGCTGCTCCTTCCTTACCTTGGACGTGGGGTAGCTCCTCTCGGCCGCTCCTGCGCCATCTTTCTCCTCATCCTCCTCTTTTTATAGTTTAGAAATTAAATTTTAATAACATTTAATATATATTTATATAATTATATATATGTGAAGTGACGTGAAGTGAAGTGAAGTCGCTCAGTCGTGCCCAACTCTTTGTGACCCCACGGACTGTAGCTTACCAGGCTCCTCCATCCATGGGATTTTCCAGGTAAGAGTACTGGAGAGGGTTGCCATTTCCTTCTCCAGAGGATCTTCCCGACCCAGGGATCAAACCTAGGTCTCCCACACTGTAGGCAGACGCTTTAGCGTCTGAGCCACCAGGGAAGTCCTAATTATATATATAATATTTTATAGTAATATATTATATATAATACAAAAACATATATAATAATATATGTAATGTTTCATAATAATGTTTATATATAATAATGGTGATGTGAATGACATTCACTCTTCTCAAACATGTTGGTTCAAGAACCTCAAGGCATGTCAAATTATCTGGGTGAGGTGGGTAGTTCCTCTATCTGTGTTGTCTGAGAACAGTGAATGTCATTCACATAATCATTATTATATATAAATTTAATTTAAATCAATTTGGTGAACACTGAAAATATTTTAGATATCAGATTTTTTTCTTTTCAGGCATCAAATATACAATATCAATATGATCTCTTTCCATCAGTCGCATTTTGAGCAAGGCCTGGAGGTACAGAAGTAGATTCACACACCACGGAGAACCTCCAAAGGTCAAGGATCTAGAAAAACGAATGGAATCTGGAATCTGACCCACAGACTATCTTACCTGTGTTCAGAGACATGTGAGTAGGCGGAGGAGGAAGACTGTCTGTTAGGAATGCCGCTCTGTTGGTATCCTCTGCTTTAATCAGTGGACACCTCCTCCATGTTGGGATGAGCTAACTGGTAAATCCATCACAGGACTGATCAACTGAAATGACAGAGGAGGGGCACTCTGAGTATGTTTACTAGGAAGTATAGCTTGGAATTTAGTCTTTCTGAAAATTTTTCTTGAAAAAAATATTTAGGGGAGCTTGCTCAAACACTGCATATTCCATCCATTGCTCTAGTTGGCACTTCTCAAGGGAGTTTTGCATCAGAACCACGTGGTAAGGGAGTTAAGAATACATGGGCATGGCTCCATCTGGGATACAGATTCCCAGGTCTAGGGTGATGTCAAGGCAGTTCATGGAGAACACTCCTTAGGTGGTTTTGTGTCTGCTCCAGGTGACCTCTCACCACAATCTCCATTCTCCATTGAGGTTCCTGCCCCAACACACAGGAGTGATTCACTTCAGGCTCATTGTTAGTAAATTTCAGGACAAACATCCTAAAGTTCTATAATGGTAGAGTATGTAAAAGAGAATATATATCTGAATCACTCTTCTGTACACCTGAAACTAATAGAACATTGCAAATTGCTATTATTTCAATTAAAAAAAAATCCAAGAGTCCTAGTAAATCTCAGAGAGGATGGCAATGGGGAGGTGCTTATGGAGTTTGAAAAGATCCCCAGCTGATTCCAACATTTGGATCATTTTCCCAATTATTCTAAGAACCACACCTCTACCATTTATCCTTGGACAAAAGGATCCATCAGAAAGATTCTCATCCAGACAAAATTATTTTGATCCCTAAGCTCTTTGCTTCAGAATTGCTTTTTGATTTCCATTGGCCTTACTAGAAGAACAAACATACCAAATAATTTTTATGGGGTCATGGATAAGGTCCTTCATCACTTTTATACTGTTCTCTTTGCTAGGACTGGGGAGAAGAGAACACCTTAAGAATTAGTTTATGCTTTATGAATGCTGGATCATGTAACTGCCTGTGTTTCTCTTATTGTCTTGGCTGTTTGGAAGTTTAGAACTAACTATGTTGAGCAGTTCACTCTATTTGCTTCTGCCCAATTTCTTCACTTACTTCTTTTTTAAGATTTTTTTTTTTTTTTGATGTGGACCATTTCCAAAGTCTTTATTGAATTTGTTACAAGATTGCTTCTGTTGTTTCTGTTCTTGTTGTTTAGGCTGCAAGGCACAGGGGATCCCAGCCCTGACCAGAGATCAAACCCACATCCCTGTCAACTACAAATTGGCACTTGCCATGGGTGCTTGCCATCTATCTCTACAAGGATTAGATCGTGTGCTGCTGCAGCTGCTGACCTCTAACACCCCCGAAAGAGTTCAGGGTGGAGAGAAGAAGTGAGGCCCTCTGTGCTCTGGGAAAAGTGGCAGGACAGGTCTTCAGATAGTTAGACATTCTCAGGAGCTGATTTTATGAGCCCAATTCTTGTATCTCCAAATATCTAGAAAACCACTAAAATCCTTCATGGTGACACTGTTCCTCATACTAGTGAAGACTTCACAAGACTAGTAGAAGCCTTCTGGAGAAAGTGCTTCATGGCATGGATTTCCCCTTCACCAAAAATCACACATATACTGACCTCCCCTGCCTCTTTGGAGCAATTTCTCAGAGCTATCCGAGGTGCTGGCTCCAGGGCTGCAGTCTCCATTTTGCCCCAAATAAAACTTTACTTACAACTCTCACATAGTGCATTTTTTCTTTTAAGTCGACATCCTCATATCTAGAAAGGCACTGAAATCTTTTGTGGTGACAACTGTTTCTCATAACTAGCAGAAAGCTTCTGGAAAAATATGTGCTTGATTGCATGTATTCCACCTTCACCAAAATCACACATATACTGACCTTTCACCCTGCTCATTTGGAGCAGTTTCTCAGAGCTATCTGAGATGCTGTCTCCCGGGTTACAATCCTCATTTTGCCTCAAATAAAACTTAACCCCCAACATTCACATTATGCATTTTTTGTTGTTGTTGTTGACTTCGCCCTCATTGGAAGGTGAAGTCTCAACTACCAGACCACCAGGAAGTCTCTCCACTTATTTTTAAAGTTAACTTTACCTCTTATGTTTAAACACTGTTCAATGGATACTTCTGAGATATAACAATCAATACATTTAACACAATGTATAAGAAGTATACTAGTGAACAGTATATTTATAATGATTGATAAATTTGTAGCAGTTGATGAGTTTCAAGAATATGTAATGTTTTGTATTTGTCTTAGATCCATTCTTGAAGGATAGCCTGCTATAAACAAACAAAACAACAGACAGACACTACTGTTTCCTAGATATACTGATGAAATATTTGGTAATTTAATAGGAATATGTTTGACTATTAGTGGGGGAAGTGGAGTCCATAGGCAGACTACAGTTTACTTTCAGTTCAGTTCAGTCGCTCAGTCGTGTCCGACTCTTTGGGACCCTGTGAATCGCAGCATGCCAGTCCTACCTGTCCATCACCAACTCCCGGAGTTTACTCAAACTCATGCCCATAGAGTCGGTGATGCCATCCAGCCATCTCATTCTCTATCGTCCCCTTCTCCTGCCCCCAATCTCTCCCAGCATCAGGGTCTTTTCCAATGAGTCAACTCTTCACATGAGGTGGCCAAAGTACTGGAGTTTCAGCTTCAGCATCAGTCCTTCCAATGAACACCCAGGACTGATCTCCTTTAGGATGGACTGGTTGGATCTCCTTGCAGTCCAAGGGACTCTCAAGAGTCTTCTCTAACACCATAGTTCAAAAGCATCAATTTTTCGGCACTCAGCTTTCCTCACAGTCCAACTCTCACATCCATACATGACCACTGGAAAAACCATAACTTTGACCAGATGGACCTTTGTTGGCAAAGTAATGTCTCTGCTTTTTAATATGCTATCTAGGTTGGTCATAACTTTCCTTCCAAGGAGCAAGCGTCTTTTAATTTCATACAGTTTACTTTAGTCAGTGTCTTTTCCAAATGGTTTTCATCTAGGGCCTTCCAAAATGGAATCACTTGGGGAAACTGGAATAACAGATCTGTTTTCTCAGCTACATCCAAACTGATGATCCTTTCTAGATTTCTAGGGTTCTCGTGGATGTCTGACTTGTGATTGTCTCTAGTGTCTTCTTGATATTAATGGGGAACCCAGACACAATTTTTTGCATACACCAAACACACATACATACATATATATACACATATGCATGTTATGTGTTATATAAAGTATATTTTAAGAAAAATAACATTTAAAAAGGAGCAATTCTTCTTTATCAATTCTTCTATTCTTTCTTCTTAGTCCTATTTCCTGACCATAGTGGTATGTATTTCATATGGTGCATGTATCTTCTTTAAAAATAAGAGAATGACCATTCTATAAATAACTGCTTTGAATCTGGGCACATTTTCTTCTTTGCTCTGGTGGGATCCTTTATAATACACCATAAAATGAGACCCCAATTTCCTCAGCCTATAAAATATCCAGAAGTATTCAAAGCTGCCTTCAAAATGCTGGAAACCATAACATCTGAGGCCAGTCCTCAGAGGAATGGCCTGGGCCTCACATATGGAGAAGCTGTTAAAACTTCATCGCAGAAGTGTTCAGTTCTTCAGTCTGGAAGTCCTGCTTTCAAGCATGTGAAATGTGTCCTGGTGGAAACAGCATGTGAGCTGCTCGGGGGCTACTGAGACCCTGTGAGCAGGTGGCAAGGGCAGCAGGGGGTTGGCTGGATATAAAAGACATGGAAAATAATAAGCTTGTACTTGACGGTGATTGCCAGCTTAGCTGTTTCTAGCTCCCTTCCATTCCATTCAGAGAATTGACCTTAATAAGGTGTCCCCGGAACGTTTGGAAAATGACCAGAAAGAAGGCTCCAGGGGCATATTTAGAGAAGAGAGTACAGACACCACTTTGCTGCATGCTTAGACGCATGCTGGATAACAGAAGTCTCTGCAATGAGGCAGACATTCTATGTCTGTGCCATCCAACATGGACCCCACCAGCCACCTGTGGCTATGAAACCCTTGAAACATTGCTATTGTGACATGAGAACCAGATAACTTTATTTCACTTTAATTCACTGAAATTTAAATTGCCACATGTGGGTAGTGGCTACTCTATTAGTTTCATGAGGATAATGGAGTACAATTTGGCTCACCTACATGCAAAACAGTAGGACTGTTCAGTCTGTAATTCTTAGTTACTTTCTATCTCTAAGGCTGTGGTCCCTGAGGATTTGTATCACTCACAATGACTGTGTCTGCGCTCTAGCTTGTCTCTGTCTGTCATCTTTGCTGTTGCTTCCTCCTTTGCAAATAAACTTGATTTCTTCCTCCCCAGCCTGCTTCTTGCATACAATGCCAGAGGACAGGGCTGTCTGCTAGCACTCGACCCCAAGGCTTAACTCAAAAGGCTGAGAACAAGTCCCTCAGGGCAGATCTGTTTAGACAGAGTTCTCCAGCACAGGGCTGGAGCCATCTCCCTTGACACGACTGGCCTACCTCCTCCAAACAAATGTCAGGTGAGTTTAAATCACTTCCAGATGAGGAATGTAGGTCAGTGACAAGGGTGAGAGCCTGAACAAATTGTGAGCTTGACAACTGTTACTTCTAATTGCACTTGAGCCAGGCTGTGTGATGGCTGAAAATCAAGACAGGACTCTAAATTGGGCTAGCTCACTAAGTCACTTTAATGCCCCGCAAGCGGGAACTCTGGTGGTCTTAAGCCCAATTAAAGAACTTGGCCCAAAACACAAGATGTGGTGAACCCGCCTGACCACATTTTACAGTGCTAATCTGGATCACAGCAGGGCCAGCGAAGCCCCACATCTGATGGTAGCAAATGAAAACTCAACCCAAAATGCCTGAAAAAAAAAGCGAGTGTATCTAGAAACACAATGATTGAAGAACAGGGATTAGTGGTTACTGTATGTCAGGCCCTAAGCTGGGAGCTGGAAATACAGATAGAAGGGAAACCAAGCCTCTGCCTTCAAGTTGCTCACTGTCTAGTAAAAAAAAAAAAAAATAGCAGAAAAGACCCAAATATTGTAATAGACTGTGGTAAGGACTCTCAAGAAAGAGCAGGTGAAATACTGTGAGAACACATCAAAGAGCCTGGATTCAGCCTGGGGTTTCACCAAGGGGGCTTCCTGGAGGCAGTGGCACGGGAGCGGGTTGCTGCTGCTTAGTCACTTCAGTCGTGTCTGACTCTCTGCAACCCCATGAACTGTAGCCCGCCAGTCTCTTCTGTCCATGGGATTCTCCAGGCAAGAATACTGGAGTGGATTGCCATTTCCTTCTCCAGGGGATCTTTCTGACCCAGGGATGGAACCCAGGTCTCCCACATTGCATGCAGATTCTTTACCGTCTGAGTCACAAGGGAAGCCCTGACAGCAAAGTAGGAGTTTGCCAAGTGGGCAAGGGCATCCTGGACAGAGGCATCTGTCCAAAGGCAGAAGTGAGAAATACTTGGTGTATCTGGAGTAAGTTAGATGGTATATCCTGATCCTCAGGGTGGAAAGTCAGTTTATTTGACAACTCAGGCCACACAGAACTGCCTAAAGTAGAAAGTCACATGAAATACTTTGCTCCCAATTCCATGCTCCATAGACGTCCACTGCTAACTATGTGTTGGATGTATCCTTACAGACTGTATGTAGAGTGGTGACAAACAGCGCTCAGCGCAGAGTTCAGCAGATAATAAATAAGGTTAGTTCAATAGATGCTGTGCCTGCACGGACACAGATGTATGGAATGGCTACAAAGACCAGACACAGGCTCCCTCATTCTCCCACACACAGGTATCTCCCCACATGCTCCTGAACATCTTCCTCTCTGAAACCTGGAAACCTCCAGAGGGAGCCTTTTCAGCCGGTTCGGGGTCTTGATTGTGAAACCGTCTCAGGTATAGAGCTTTGAGGCCCCTGGGTGTTTTTGCTGGGAGGTTGATTTTAGAAACTCCCACTCTCATCCTGTTGAATGCTAGACTCTTTTGAATCCTGGAGGGCCTGCCCCTAGGAGGACTGCCTTGGAAGGCCTAAGCTACCATTTTAAACCTATGCAGTCACTTGGCCGACAAAGGTCTGTATAGTTAAAGCTATGCTTTTTCCAATGGTCATGTATGGATATGAGAGTTGGACCATAAAGAAGGGTAAAAGCTGAAGAATTAATGCGTTTTTTTTTTTTTTTTTTTGAACTGATGCTTTTGAACTGTGGTGTTGGAGAAAACTCTTGAGAGTCCCTTGGACTGCAAGGAGATCCAACCAGTCCATCCTAAAGGAAATCACCTCTGAACATTCATTGGAAGAACGGATGCTGAAGCTGAAGCTCCAAAACTTTGGCCACCTGACATGAAGAGCCAACTCATTGGAAAAGACCCTGATGCTGGGAAAGATTGAAGGCAGGAGGAGAAGGGGATGACAGAGGATGAGATGGTTGGATGGCATCACCGACTCACTGGACATGAGTTTGAGAAAATTCTGGGAGATAGGGGAGGACAGGGAAGCCTGGTGTGCTACAGTCCATGGGGTCACAAAGAGTTGGACACAACTGAGTGACTGAACAAGTTTCTATCAGCCTAGTCCTTTGCTACTCAGTGTAGTGCATGGATCAGCACCACCTGGGAGCATGTTACAAGTGCAGTCTTGGGCCCCACTGGACTGGAATCTGCACTAGAGAGCCCCTAGTGATTCCGGTGCATGTAACAGAAGCTCTGGCCCAGTCAACATCCCTGTTCCTAGGAGAAACACAAGTGCTGGCCTGGACCACAGCTTGGCCAGCCCTTTCTCCTCTCCCTCACTTGCCCTGGCTTTTGAAATTCCCATAAAGAGAAATCAGTCAATTTCTGGAGGGTCCATTGTAGCATTTTCTTCTTGCTTTAGCTAGGAGCCCTTCTTCACTCTCTTCCTGACCCTCCCAACATCCTGAGTTCTCCTTGGAATTGCTACTCTGAGCATTGATCCTCTGCTGGTCCATCTTGGTGGCTTCTGCCCTTCTGGCCTCTGTATCACCCTGTTAGAGATGCAGAGAGATAGGACGGTCTTTGAATGAATGACCTGTGGCTCTTCCCTGTCATGGGTTTGAATCCCAACCAGTTGTGTGACCTTGGGCAAGTTATGCCACCTCTCTGTGCCTCTTGCCAGCTCCTGAATTTGCTTGCCTAGACAATTACCCACACTGGCATCTAAATCGCACCTCATGTCATTGTTCCAAGATGGCCACATCTACCATCTTCTAAGGCTAACTCAGGTCAATGTGACAGAAACATTCCAGACAGTGAATGGATTGATTTATTATCTTCCTGGTTGTTATTTATATAGACTGGCTGACTGTTGGCCCTACCTACAGGACAACACAAGGGTAACAAATTGTTTTTCTTGGGATTCCTTAGACCTCAACTGACTATTATAGGTTCTTTGATAGCTACCCTCTCTGGGAATCAAATGTCCCCATGAAGGCAGGGTGATGCTCTCTTCCGTGGTGTTCTATTTATTGAAGTAGGAAGAGGATACAAAAAGCTGGATCCAGATACAGTAAGAATTATCCATATCTGCCACTTGGTTGGTGTATAAAATGTATAGATACATAAGACAGATTTTAGTTTTAGAAGGAAAGTTCTTTAAAAATAAGATATGATGTACATACATGTAATCTGGTAGCCTACCATAAGTAAGTCACTGAGAATCTTAACTCCCAGCTTAACCAAGATGACAAGAGAAGAATGTAATGTGGGGGTGTGGGCAGGTCGGGGTTAGGGAAGGGGGGTGGCATGGCTACAACTACAACAAAGCGAAACAGTCCATAGGGGAGAAGGCTGTATGTGAGTGTAAGGAGAAAGCATTATTTTGTCCATGTAAATGATTGTGAAATCCAGTAGGATTTACACTGCGATTTATCCTGAAGAAAGAATTCAATCACTTAACTAAAATGGAATCAGAGGATAGTGGTATCTAGGAGATGATCACTCAGAACCCATTATCACGGAGGTGTCTTCTGGGATGAAGGCACCTCTGTATCAGGAAGACACACATCACTACATCACTTGCTCTGACACACCTTCTTTGGCCCTCTTATGTGATGGCACCAAATCTGCAATAAGATCTTTGAATTTTAGGTTGTGATGATGTCCCCACAGTGTCTGAGCTGTTAAGGAATGTTGTGGAATAGAAAACAAAAGGAAAGGAAAATAACCCAAACTCTGCTTCTCATGAGCTCTGTGGTCTGTGGTTTATGAATTTTGTTAAGAACCCGAAGGATTGGACATAAAATTCCTTGTAGCAAAATGTTACTTTGCCATGGATGAACCTTAAAATCATTGTGCTCACTGAAAGAAGCCAGATACAAAGAGCACATATTATATGATCCCGTTTGTGTGAAATATCCAGAAAGGCAAATCTACAGAGACAGGGCTGGGGATGGGGGTGATCATAAATGGGTACCAGGGGTCTTTGCGGGGTGACAGAAGTGTCCCTAAACTGGACTGTGGGGATGGTAGCCCAACTCAGGATGGTTCCCAAAGGTCATTGCATGGTACATTCCAAATGGGAGAAGCTGATAGTATTTCTGAAATTATACCTCAGTAGAACTGTTAAACATTCACACTGCTTCACTCCATCAGGAGCATCACAAAGGCTTCCTCTGGGGCTCAGTGACATTGCTGTGGCTCACTCCAGCCCTTCTAGCTGCCAGCCTTTTTGCCTCTTGATCATCACCTTTAATTCGTAAAATGCACACAGTGAATGCAGGGTGATTTGGGATATGCAGGGGAGGGGTAGGCACTGGAGACGTGTCTCTGATGCCAGTTAATGTGGTATAGTGTGAATTTCCAGCACCCTGGTGCTATCATAATCATCATTATGAGCTTACTGGACCAATAAGATAAGGACTGGGAAATAAGCTGCAAGCTGATTTGCCTTCTCTTTGAGTCTTTAATTCAGAGTTGGCCAAATCATTGCTCACTTAATCTAGCCCCTCTTCCATGTGGGACTGGATTTTTTTTAAGACAGTTTTTTAAACAGCAGTTGTAGGTTCCAGAGGAAGGTATAAAGGGCTCCATACATTCCCTGGCTTCACACATGTGTGTCCTCCCCATTATCAACATCCCCACCAGAATGGGACATCTGCTACAATTGATGAACCTATATTGACACATCATAAACACCCAAAGTCCATAGATTACATTAGCATTCACTCTTGGTGTGATATATTCTATGGGTTTGCACAATTGTATGACAACATTTGTTCCTCATTATTGGGGCTGGATTTTGGGTTTAAAACTACTGGAAAATGCTGGGCTTTCCTGGAAAGATAGCACTGTGTCCATAGAGAGTTGTAATGTGTCTGATACACAACGCTGTCTTAATCCTATTCCCCTTTGGAGGTGTGCCAAGTAGATACAGCTGAACCTCTTATGAATTTGGAAAGACCTGGGGAAAATTCTGATGATCAAATCTCATTATATTGTCCCTCTGTTGTTAAAAACTGTAACTGTTGCTTGGAGACTACAAATGTGTCTGTAGAAGCTGTTTTGTTCTTCTTCACAAAGAAGCTGTTGCTTGGAGACTACAAATGTATCTGTAGAAGCTGTTTTGTTCTTGATGTGATTTGTCAAGGGGCTTGGCTGCCAAACCTTTTATCTATTCTTGTGCATAATTCTACAGTGCATAAGAAATAAGACATTTCTTTAAAAAGAGCATGGCTCTCTAAAAGAAAAGAATATGTGCCTGAAATCATTTCATAGCTAATAACAGCATTTGATAAGATAAGTAGTTCTAAGCCTTCTGTGGGACCCCATGGCACATCCTTACTTTAACCTAGCAGATGTTTGAAATTGTTAGCTGCTCAGTCATGTCTGACTCTTTCGTGACCCCATGGACTGTAGCCTAGCAGGCTCCTCTGTCCATGGGATTCTCCAGGCAAGAATACTGGAGTGGGTTGCCATTTCCTTCCCCAGGGGATCTTCCTGACCCAGGGATAGAACCTGGGTCTCCTGCACTTCAGGTGAATTCTTTACCATCTATTTAGATGATGCTTAATACTTGCCTTCCCTCAGTGATTTGAAGTGTTTAGTAATAGCTGAAAGAATTTTTTTTAATTCAGTTGTTTCTGTTTCAAAGCACTCTTGATTTTAATCTCACCAAGATGGACATCTTGGGCATGTGTGAAATAATGGTTCGGTTCAGTTCAGTTCAGTCACTCAGTTGTATCCAACTCTTTGCGACCCCATGAATTGCAGCACGCCAGGCCTCCCTGTCCATTACAAACTCCTGGAGTTTACTCAAACTCATGCCCATCAGGTTGGTGACGCCATCCAGCCATCTCATCCTCTGTCGTCCCCTTCTCCTCCTGCCCCCAATCCCTCCCAGCATCAGGGTCTTTTCCAATGAGTCAACTCTTCACATGAGGTGGCCAAAGTATTGGAGTTTCAGCTTCAGCATCACTCCTTCCAATGAACACCCAGGACTGATCTCCTTTAGGATGGACTGGTTGGATCTCCTTGCAGTCCAAGGGACTCTCAAGGCTCTTCTCCAACACCACAGTTCAAAAGCATCAATTTTTTGGCACTCAGCTTTCTTCACAATCCAACTCTCACATCCATACATGGCCACTGGAAAAACCATAACTTTGACCAGACAGACCTTTGTTGGCAAAGTAATGTCTCTGCTTTTTAATATGCTATCTAGGTTGGTCATAACTTTCCTTCCAAGGAGTAAGTGTCTTTTAATTTCATGGCTGCAATCACCATCTGCAGTGATTTTGGAGCCCCCAAAAATAAAGTCTGCCACTATTTCTCCATCTATTTCCCATGAACTGATGGTACCAGATGCCATAATCTTAGTTTTCTGAATGTTGAGCTTTAAGCCAACTTTTTCACTCTCCTCTTTCACTTTCATCAAGAGGCTCTTTAGTTCCTCTTCACGTTCTGCCATAAGGGTGGTGCCATCTTCATATCTGAGGTTATTGATATTTCTCCCAGCAATCTTGATTCCAGCTTGTGCTTCTTCCAGCCCAGCATTTCTCATGATGTACTCTGCATGTAAGTTTAACAAGCAGGGTGACAATACACAGCCTTGAGGTACTCCTTTTCCTATTTGGAACCAGTCTTTTGTTCCATGTCCAGTTCTAACTGTTGCTTCCTGATCTGCATACAGGTTTCTCAATAGGCAGGTCAGGTGGTCTGGTATTCCCATCTCTTGAAGAATTTTCCACAGTTTATTGTGATCCACACAGTCAAAGGCTTTGGCATAATCAATAAAGCAGAAATAGATGCTTTTCTGGAACTCTCTGGCTTTTTCAATGATCCAGCGGATATTGGCAATTTGATCTCTGGTTGCTCTACCTTTTCTAAATCCAGCTTGAACATCTGGAAGTTCACAGTTCACATACTGCTGAAGCCTGGCTTGGAGAATTTTGAGCATTACTTTACTAGCATGTGAGATGAGTGCAACTGTGTGGTAGATTGAGCATTCTTTGGCATTGCCTTTCTTTGGGATTGGAATGAAAACCGACCTTTTCCAGTCCTATGGCCACTGCTGAGTTTTCCCAATTTGCTGGCATATTGAGTGCAGCACTTTCACAGCATCATCTTTCAGGATTTGAAATAGCTCAACTGGAATTCCATCACATCCACTAGCTTTGTTCTTAGTGATGCTTTCTAAGGCCCACTTGACTTCACATTCCAGGATGTCTGACTCTAGGTGAGTGATCACACCATCGTGATTATCTGGGTTGTGAAGATCTTTTTTGTACAGTTCTTCTGTGTATTCTTGCCACCTGTTCTTAATATCTGCAGCTTGTGTTAGGTCCATACCATTTCTGTCCTTTATTGAACCCATCTTTGTGTGAAATGTTCCATTGGTATCTCTAATATTCTTGAAGAGACCTCTAGTCTTTCCCATTCTATTGTTTTCCTCTATTTCTTTGCATTGATAACTCAGGAAGGCTTTCTTATCTCTCCTTGCTAGTCTGTGGAACTCTGCATTCAAATGGGAA
Source organism: Muntiacus reevesi (assembly GCF_963930625.1). Classification (NCBI taxonomy): domain Eukaryota; kingdom Metazoa; phylum Chordata; class Mammalia; order Artiodactyla; family Cervidae; genus Muntiacus; species Muntiacus reevesi. Next base: position 11,425,511 of record NC_089271.1, on the reverse strand, counting down.
TATCTTTCCTTTTCTCCTTTGCTTTTTGCTTTTCTTCTTGTCAAAGCTATTTGTAAGGCCTCCTCAGACAACAATTTTGCCTTTTTGAGTTTCTTTTCCATGGAGATGGTCTTGATCCCTGTCTCCTACACAGTGTCATGAACCTCCATCCATAGTTCATCAGGCAGTCTATCAGATCTAGTCCCTTAAATCTATTTCTCACTTCCACTGTATAGTCATAAGGGATTTGATTTAGGTCATACCTGAATGGTCTGGTGGTTTTCCCTACTTTCTTCAATTTAAGTCTGAATTTGGCAATAAGGAGTTCATGATCTGAACCACAGTCAGCTCCTGGTCTTGTTTTTGCTGACTGTATAGAGCTTCTCCATCTTTGGCTGCAAAGAATATAATCAATCTGATTTCGGTGTTGACCATCTGGTGATGTCCATGTGCAGAGTCTTCTCTTGTGTTTTTGGAAGAGGGTGTTTGCTATGACCAGTGCATTCTCTTGGGAAAAGTCTATTAGCCTTGCCCCGCTTCATTCCATACTCCAAGGCCAAATTTGCCTGTTACTCCAGGTGTTTCTTGACTTCCTACTTTTGCATTTCAGTCCCCTACAATGAAAAGGACATCTTTTTTGGGTGTTTGTTCTAGAAGGTCTTGTAGGTCTTCATAGAACCGTTCAACTTCAGCTTCTTCAGCATTACTGGTTGGGGCATAGACTTGGATTACCATGATATTGAATGGTTTGCCTTGGAAACGAACAGAGATCATTCTGTCATTTTTGAGATTGCATCCAAGTACTGCATTGGTTTGGTACGGGCTCCTAATAACCAAGGGCCTCCTTCAGTGCCTTTGAAACCAAATTAATTGTCAAAACTGAGTGGCATAATGTATGTGTAACTGAATCACTGTGTTGTACACCTGAAACTAACACAACATTGCACATCAACTGTACTTCAATTTTAAAAAAACCACCACCAGATAAGTGTATGGAATTGAGAGATACAAACTACTACATATAAAATAAAGAAGCAACAAGAATATATTGTACAGTACAGAGAAATATAACCTTTATTTCATAATAATTTTAGGTGGAGTATAATCTATAAAAATATTGAATCACTAAGGTATACACCTGAAACTAATATAATATTGTAAATCAATTATACTTCACTAAAAAATAAAAGGGGCATCCCTGATGGCTCAGATGGTAAAGAATCCATCTGCCAGAAGATGCAGGTTTGATCCCTGGGTTGTGAAGATCCCCTGGACAGGGAATGGCAATCCCCTCAGTATTCTTGCCCGGGAAATCCCATGGACAGAGCCTGGCAGGCTACAGTCCATGGGGTTGCAAAAAGAATCAGATAAGATTTACCAACTAAAGAACAACAACAGCAAAAACAGAATAAAATTGCAATGCCCCCCCCAAAAAAACTGAGTAGTCTAAGAAGTATCCTACTTATAAGCTGTCAAGTTGGCTGCCAGTTTCCCGGAGGCAGGCAGAACAGAGACAAACACAGCCGGCAGCGGGATCTTCCTGTTTCTTAAGTTCCACAAGGTGATAAGGAAGTGGGCCCAAAGATCCACTGTAACGTAGAGGCTCTGTGTCAAAGCTGAGGAACTTCAAGTTTAGGAAACTCCCAACCGCTTAAGTGGGCTGCAAACAACTCTGCCCAAACTTTGTCCTGGAGGGGGACATTATCTTTATTAGCTTGGTCATGAAATAAATCTGCCCTTGGCCTCAGAGGGAGAGACCATCTCTGTACTCCAAGGGCAGTTTGCTATACAGATATCCTTGGAAAGATAATCTGGAAGAAAAGCTGTCAATGCCTTCGCTTAAAAGTTGGGCAGAAATGCAAGAGACCTGTAGAGACTTGCCCCCAATGCCACTGTCTCTATTCAGCTGTCTGCTCAGATGTCCCCTCTCTACAAGTCACTTGGTACCACTGCTGCTACTTTACATTTCTATATAGTGCCTGTATAGTCAGGCCATTCAAAATGGCTGTTCTCATGCTCTCTATATACCCCCTGACCCACCAGTCCCTGCTTCACTCACATGACTAGCCAATCCTCTTCATTACAGAGCTTAATTAGCCCCTGATTACTGATGAGCCCACTTGACATCAATTGCCCCCTTAAGAACAGTAGCCTCTGACTACCCTGAGAAGTGAAGACTGCTGCCACATCCCAGTTGCTACCTGCCACAAACAGTGGGGTGTCACTTCAGGGCACTTTGCTTAAGATCCCTTGTCCAATAAACCACCAATGTCTCTGTCACTGTCTCTGAGCAACTTCAAGTTTTGCAGGCCTGTGGGGTACAGACCAATAGCACACATGGCATCCTAATATATTGCATTAATATTTGTTATATGCTTTTTCCACTAGAATGCAAACCCCATGAGAGCAGGGTATCATCTGTTTTGTTCTGTTGTACCAACAGGGTTTTAAAATGTTGCACATGTAACATAATAGGTGCTCAATAAATACTTACTAAATTAGTGAATGAACACATGAATTTGCTGCCATGGTCCTTTGTCCTAGGCAGTTTACATTGAATAACAGTACCATGTGTGCTGTGTGCTGTGCTGAGTTGCTTCAGTCATTGTCCAATTCTTTGTGATCCCATGGACTGTAGCCCTCCAGGCTCCTCTGTCCATGGAATTCTCCAGCAAGGATACTGCAGTGGGTAGCCATTCCCTTCTCTAGGAGAAGCTTCCCAAGGGTCAAACCTGGGTCTCCCTTATTGTAAGCAGACTCTTTACTGTCTAAGCCATCAGAGTGGCACTAATCAGTTAAAAAAAAAAAAGCTGTATGCCAATATAGGAGGACCCGGTTCCATTTCTGGGTTGTGAAAATTGTGCAGTTCATTTGCTAAGTCTTATCTGACCAGCCTTCGTCTCTGTCACCAACACCCGTGCTTGCTCAAACTCATGTCCATTCAGTTGGTGATGCCATCTAATTGCTTTTTGCAATGTGGTCCCTTTCTCCACCTGCTTTCAATCTTTCCCAGAACCAAAAAATCTCCTGGAAAACCCCATTCAGTGTTATGGGAATCTGACCAAAGATTCCCATACAAGATGGAGGAGGAAAAGGACATGCCCCCATCTTCTCCTGGGAGAAGTTCAAAATTACAACTCAGTGCTGAACAACTCTCAACAGGAGAATGTTGGGTCCCACCACAATAGACACCCGACGTCCAGGGGCAAAGGAGAAGCCCCAGCAAGATGGTAGGAGGGTCGAAATTTCATTTAGAATCAAAGCCCATACCTGCCAGTGACGCCTGGAGGGCCCAAAGAAGACCTTGTGCACACCAGGGCTCAGAGACCCCACAGAGACTGAGCCAGAACTGTGTTTGAGCACCTCCTGTGGAGGGACGGTGGGCCAGCGTGGTCTGCCGCAGGGGCAGGGGCTCTGGGTGCAGGAGGCCTCCTCATGCACACCCTGTGGCATAAGCCCTCTCGGAGGAGGTCACCATTAACCCCAACCATAGAGCCCCCGAGCAGACGACCCACAAACTGCAAAACAATCATACCAAAGAAATTCTTGCACTGCTTTGAAAGTTCTAGCACACACAAGAGATTTACCAACCTGGGGATCTGGCAAGGACCTGAGAACCCCCAAGGAATCTGACTGTGAGGCCAGTGGGATTTGATTACAGAACTTACACAGGACTGGGGAAACAGGCTCTTGGAAGGCACAAACAAAACCCGGTGTGCCCCAGGGCCCGGGGTAAAGGAGCAGGGACACCCCCCCCCCCCGACAAGGGACTGACCCAGACTTGTCCGTGAGTGTCCAGGAGTCCCTGGCAGAGGCGTGGGTCGGCAGTGTACTGCTGCAGGGTCGGTGGCACTGAGTGTAGCAGTGCCTGCCTGGGACCTTTGGAAGGAGGTGGCCATTATCTTCATTACCTCCACCTTAGTTTCATCTTGGGTCAAAGAACAGCCCTGCCCATTAAAAGAAAATCGGATTAAACATTTAATTAGCATGGTCCCACCCATCAGAACAAGACCCAGTTTCCCCCACAGTCAGTCTCTCCCAGCAGGCAGCTTCCATAAGCCTCTTATCCTTATCTGTCAGAGGGCAGACAGAATGAAAACCAGTGTCACAGAAAACTTATCACACTGATTACATGGACCACAGCCTTGTGCAACTCAATGAAACTATGAGCCTGTTCAGTTCAGTCCAATCACTGAGTCATGTCTGACTCTTTGCGACCCCATGGACTGCAGCACGCCAGGGTCCCTGTTCATCACCAACTCTGGGAACTTCCTCAGATTCCTATACATCAAGGAGGTGATGCCATCCAACCATCTCATTCTCTGCTGTCTCCTTCTCCTCAAGTCTTCAGTCTTTCCCAGCAACAGGGTCTTTTCCAATGATTCAGTTCTTCGCATCAAGTGGCCAAAGTAGGTACCCAAATGTTGACTTTTAAGCCAATGTTTCCACTCTCTTCTTTGACTTTTAGCAAGAGGCTCTTTAGTTCTTTTTTTTGCTTTTTGCCATAAGGGTGGTGTCATAAGCATTTTTGAGGTTATTGATGTTTCTCCTGGCAGTGTTGATTCCAGCCTGTGCTTCATCCTGCATGGCATTTCTCATGATGTACTCTGCATATAAGTTAAATATGCAGGGTGACAATAAGTAGCCTTGACACACTCCTGTCCCAATTTGGAACCAGTCTGGTTTTCAATGTCCAGTTCTAACTGTTGCTTCTTGACCTGAATACAGATTTCTCAGGAGGCAGGTCAGGTTGATTGGTTAGTAAGATTGCTTGGTGTTTGGTCAGTAAAGTACTCATCAGCACGAATGGGTTTTCCAGGAGATTTTTCTGGTGCCGGGAAAGATCAAACATGGGATGAGAAAGGGACAACATTGGGGAAAATGATTAGATAGCATCACCGACCTGGTGGACATGAATTTATGCATGCCTCGGGAAATAGTGATGGATAGGAAAGCCAGTCAGACAGAACTGAGTAAATGAACTGGACAATTTTTACGATCCAGGGATGGAACAGGGCCCTCCTATTTTGGCAGTCATTTTTTTTTTCTTAAACAGTGATTAGAGTCACCCTCAAAGCCTAGACAGTAAAGAGTCCGTTTACAAAGTGGGAGACCCAGATTAGCTCCTGGGGAAGCATCTCCTGGAGAAGGGAATGGCTACCCACTGCAGTATTCTTGCCTGGAGGTTTCCACGGACAGAGGTGCCTGGAGGGCTACAGTTCATGGGGTTGCAAATAGACTGGGTACGACTTAGTAGGTTTGGCACTCTATTTCATTCAGCATTATAGTGAACCTTCTCTGTGTCAATTGCAGTGCCCATATATCATTATCTTAAGCCGTCAACAAAATCCTTATTCAAAAGAAATCAGAACATAGCTTTTTTGCTCATAGCTTTTCTTCCGAGGAGCAAGTGTCTTTTAATTTCATGGCTAAAGTCACCATCGTCAGTGATTTTAGAGCCCAAGAAAGTAAATTCTCTCACTGTTTCCATCATTTCCCCATCTATTTTCCATGAAGTGATAGGACCAGATGCCATGATCTTCGTTTTCTGAATTTTCAGTTTTAAGCCAACTTTTTCATTCTCGTCTTTCACTTTCATAAAGAGGCTCTTTAGTTGTTCTTCTCTTTCTGCCATAGGGGTGGTTTCATCTCCATTTCTGAGGTTATTGATGTTTCTCCTGGTAATCTTGATTCTAGCTTGTGCTTCATCCAGCATGGCAGTGTGCATGATGTATGCTGCATGTAAGTTAAATAAGCAGGGTGACAATATATAGCTTTGACGTTCTCCTTTCACAATTTGAAAGCAGTCTGTTGCTCCATGTCCAGTTCTAACTGTTGCTTCTAGACCTACATACAGATTTCTGAAGAGGCAGTTCAGGTGGTCTGGTATTCCCATCTTTTGTAGAATTTTCCACAGTTTGTTGTGATCCACGCGGTCAAAGGCTTTGGCGTAGTCAATAAAGCAGAACTATCTTGTTTTTCTTCTGGAACTCTTTACTTTTCAGTGATCCATGGGATGTTGGCAATCTGGTCTCGGGTTCCTCTGCCTTTTCTAAATCCAGCTTGAACATGTGGAAGTTCCCAGTTCACATAGTGTTGAAGCCTGGCTTGGAGAATTTTGAACATTACTTTGCTAGCGTGTGAGATGAGTACAGTTGTGTGGTAGTTTGAGCATTCTTTGGCATTTCCTTTCTTTGGGATTGGAATGAAAAACTGACCTTTTCCAGTCCTCTGGCCATTGCGGAGTTTTCCCAATTTGCTGGCATATTGAGTGCAGCACTTTCACAGTATCATCTGAGATAGTTCAATCGGAATTCCATCACCTCCACTAGCTTTGTTCCTAGTGATGATTTCTAAGGCCCACTTGACTTCCCATTCCAGGATGTTTGGCTCTAGGTGAGTGATCGTGGTTATCTGGGTCTTGAAAGTCTGTTTTGTATAGTTCTTCTGTGTATTGTTGCCACCTATTCTTAATATCTTCTGCTCTGTTAGGCTCATACAATTTCTGTCCTTTATTGTGCCCGTCTTTGCATGAAACATTCCCTTTGTATCTCTAATTTTCTTGAAGAGATCTCTAGTCTTTCCCATTATGTTGTTTTCCTCTATTTCTTTGCATTGATAATGAGGAAGGCTTTCTTTTCTCTCCTTGCTATTCTGTGGAACTCTGCATTCAAATGGGTGTATCTTTCATTTTTTCCTTTGTCTTTAGCTTCTCTTCTTTTCTTAGCTATTTTTAAGGCCTCCTCAGACAACCATTTAGCTTTTTTTGCATTTCTTTTTTTGGGGATGATCTTGATCACTGCCTCCTGTACAATATCATGAACCTCCATCCACAGTTCTTCAGGCACTCTACCAAATCTAATGCCTTGAATCTCTTTGTCACTTCCACTGTATAAATATAAGGGATTTGATTTAGGTCATACCTGAATGGTCTAACGGTTTTCTCTACTCTCCTCAATTTAAGGTTAAATTTTGCAATAAGGAGTTCAGGATCTGAGCCACAGTCAGCTCCCAGTCTTGTTTTTGCTGACTGTATAGAGCTTCTCCATTTTTGGCTGCAAAGAATATAATCAACCTGATTTTGGTATTGATCATCTGGTGATGTCCATGTGTAGAGTCTTCTCTTGTGTTGTTGGAAGAGGGTGTTTGCTATGACCAGTGCATTCTCTTGGCACAACTCTGTTAGCCTTTGGTATGCATTATTTTATATTCCAGAGCCAAATTTGCCTGTTACTCCAGGTATCTCTTGACTTCCTACTTTTGCCATCCAATCCCCTATAATGAAAAGGACATCTTTTTGGGGTGTTTGTTCTAGAAGGTCTTGTAGGTCTTCATAGATCTGTTCAACTTCAGCTTCTTCAGCATTCCTGGTTGGGGCATAGACTTGGATTCCTGTGGTATTGAATGGTTTGCCTTGGAAATGGACATAGGTCTTCATTATTTCTGGAGTTATTTCTCCACTCTTTTCCAGTAGCATATTGGTCACCTACCGACCTGTGGAGTTCATCATTCAATGTCCTATCTTTTTGGCTTTTCATACTGTTCATGGGGTTCTCAAGGCAAGAATACTGAAGTAATTTGCCATTCCCTTCTCCAGTGGGCCACGTTTTGTCAGAATCCTCCACCATGACCCATCCATCTTGGGTGGCCCTACATGGCATGGCTCATAGTTTCATTGAGGATGATAAGGCTGTGGCCCCTGTGATCAGTTTGGTTAGTTTTATGTGAGTGTGGGCTCCATTCTGTCTACCCTCTGATGAATAAGGATAAGAGGCTTATAAAAGCTTCCTGATGGGAAAGACTGACTGTGGGGGAAACTGGGTCTTGTTCTGATGGGCAGAACTATGCTCAGCAAATGTTTAACTCAATTTTCTGTTGATGGGTGGGGCTGTGTTCCTTCCCTGTTGTTTGACCAGAGGCCAAACTATGGTGGAGGTAATGAAGATAATGGCCACCTCCTTCCAAAGGTCCCATACAGGCACTGCTGCATTCAGTAACCCCGACTCTTCAGTAGGCCACCACTGACCCACACCTCTGCTGGAGACCCCTGGACACTCACGAGCAAGTCTGGGTTAGTGTCTTGTGGGGCCACTGCTCCTTTTTCCTGAGTCCTGGTGCACACCAGGTTCTGTTTGTGCCCTTCAAGAGTCTCTTTCCCCAGGCCTGTGTCACTTCTGGCAGCTCTCTGGTGGGGTTAATGGCAACCTCCTCCAAGAGGGCTTATGCCACACCCAGATCTACTGAACCCAGAACCCCTGCCCCTGCGGCAGGCCACTGCTGACCTGTACCTCCACAAGAGACACTCAAACACAGTTCTGGCTCAGTCTCTGTGGGATCTCTGGGTCCTGGTGTGCACAAGGTTTGAGCTCTCCAAGCGTCTCTGGCAGGTATGGGGTTTGATTCTAAATGTGATTTCCCTCTCCTACTGTCTTGCTGGTGCTTCTCCTTTGCCCTTGGATATGGGGTAACCTTTTTTGGTGGGATCCAACATTCTCTTTTTGATGGTTGTTCAGAAGAATGTTGTAATTTTGGAGTTCTCACAGGAGAAGATGAAGGCAGGTCCTTCTACTCCATCATCTCGTATGTATGTACATGCCATGTGGGGCCACCCAAGATGGACAGGTCATGGTGGAGAGTTCAGAAAACATGTGGTCCACTGGAAGGGCAATGACAAACCACTTTTGTATTCTTACCTTGAGAACCCCGTGAACAGTATGAAAAGGCAAAAAGACAGGACACTGAAAGATGGAACTCCCTGGGTCAGTAGTTGCCTAATATGCTACTGGAGATCAGTGGAGAAATAACTCTAGAAAGAATGAAGAGATGGAGCCAAAGTGAAGACAATACCCAGTTGTGGATATGACTGGTGATGGAAGTCAAGTTCAATGCTGTAAAAAACAATATTGCATAGGAACCTGGAATGTTAGGTCCATGAATCAAGGTAAATTAGAAGTGGTCAAACGGGAGATGGCAAGAGTGAACATCGACATTTTAGGAATCAGTGAACTAAAATGGACTGGAATGGGCGAATTTAATTCAGATGACCATTATATCTACTATTGTGGGCAAGAATCTGTTAGAAGAAACGAAGCAGCCATCATTGTCAACAAGAGTCTGAAATGCAATACTTGGATGCCATCTCAAAAATGACCAAATGATCTCTGTTCATTTCCAAGGCAAGCCATTCAATATCACAGTAATCCAAGTCTATGCCCCAACCAGTAATGCTCAAGAAGCTAAAGTTGAATGGTTCTGTGAAGACCTACAAGACCTTCTAGAACTAACACACCAAAAAGATGTCCTTTTCATCATAGGGGACTGGAATGCAAAAGTAGGAAGTCAAGAGACACCTGGAATAACAGGAAAGTTTGGCCTTGGAGTACAAAATGAAGCAGTCTGACAGTTTTGCCAAGAGAATGTACTGGTCATAGCAAACACACTCTTCCAACAATGCAAGAGAAGACTCTACACAAGGATATCACCAGATGAAGAATACCGAAAACATATTGATTATATTCTTCGCAGACAAAAATGAAGAAGCTCTATACAGTCAGCAAAAACAAGACCGGGAGCTGACTTTGGCTCAGATCATGAACTCCTTATTGCCAAATTCAGACTTAAATTGAACACAGTAAGGAAAACCACTAGACCATTCAGGTATGACATAAATCAAATTCCCTTACAATTACACAGTGGAAGTGACAAATAGATTCAAGGGATTAAATCTGATAGAGTGCCTGAAGAACTATGGATGGTGGGAGGTTCGTGACATTGTACAGGAGGCAGTGATCAAGACCTTCCCCAAGAAAAAAAAAAGCCAAAAGGCAAAATGATTGTCTGAGGAGGCCTTACAAATATCTAAGAAAAGAAGAGAAGCTAAAGACAAAGGAGAAAAGGAAAGATATATCCATTTGAATGCAGAGTTCAAGAAGAGCAAGAAGAAATAAGAAAAGCCTTCCTCAGTGATCAATGCAAAGAAATAGAGGGCAAGAATAGAATGGGAAAGACTAGAGATCTATTCAAGAAAATTAGAGATACCAAGGTGACATTTCATGCAAAGATGGGCACTATAAAGGACAGAAATGGTATGGACCTAACAGAAGCAGAAGATATTAAGAAAAGGTGGCAAGAATACACAGAAGAACTACACAGAAACGATCGTCATGACTCAGATACCACAATGGTGTGATCATTCACCCAGAGCCAGACATTGTGGAATGGGAAGTCAAGTGGGCCTTAGGAAGCATCAGTAGGAACAAAGCTAGTGGAGGTGATGGAATTCCAATTGAGCTATTTCAAATCCTAACAACTCATGCTGTGAAAATGCTGCACTCAATATGCCAACAAATTTGGAGAACTCAGCATTGGCCACAGGATTGGAAAAGGTCAGTTTTCATTCCAATCCCAAAGAAAGGCAATGACAAAGAATGTTCAAACTGCAACACAATGCACTCATTTCACACGCTAGCCAAGTAATGCTCAAAATAATTCAAGCCAGGCCAGGCTTCAACAGTACATGAACTGTGAAGTTCCAGATGCTCAAGCTGGATTTAGAAAAGGCAGAGGAACCAGAGATCAAATTGGCAACATCTGTTGGATCATCAAAAAGCAAGAGAGTTCTAGAGAATCATCTACTTCTGCTTTATTGACTACACCAAAGCCTTTGACTGTGTGGATCACAAGTGTGAAAAATTCTTCAAGAGATGGGAATACCAGACCACCTTACCTGCCTCTTGAGAAATCTGTATGCAGGTATGAAGCGACAGTTAGAACTGGATATGGTACAACAGACTGCTTTCAAATTGAGAAAGGAGTACGTCAAGGATTCATATCGTCTCCCTGCTTATTTAACTTGCATGTAGAGTACATCATGCAAAATGCCACGCCAGATGAAGCACAAGCTGGAATCAAGATTGCAGGGAGAAATATCAATAACCTCAGATATACAGATGACACCACCCTTATGGCAGAAATCAAAGAACTAAAGAGCTTCTTTATGAGGGTGAAAGAGGGGAGTGAAAAAGCTGGCTTAAACCTCAACATTTAAAACATGAAGATCATGGCATCCAGCCCCATCACTTCACGGCAAATAAATGGGTAAACAATGAAAACAGTGAGAGACTATTTTTTTTTGGTGTGTGGGGGGGGGTTCCAAAATCACTGCAGAAGGTGACTTCAGCCATGAAATTAAAAGATACTTGCTCCTTGGGAGAAAATTTTGCCCAACCTAGACAGCATACTAAAAAGCAGAGACATTACTTTGCTGACAAAGGTCCATCTAGTCAAAGCTATGGTTTTTCCAGTAGTCATGTATGGATGTTAGAATTGGACTATAAAGAAATCTGAGAACTGAAGAATGGACACTTTTGAACTATGGTGTTGGAGAAGATGCTTGAGAGTCCTTTGGACTGCAAGGAGACCCCACCAGTCAATCCTAAAGGAAATCAGTGCTGAATATTCATAGAACGAACTGATGTTGAAGCTGAAACTCCAATACTTTGGCCACCTGATGTGAAAAAGTGACTCAATTTGAAAAGAGCCTGATGCTGGGAAAAATTGAAGACAGGAGGAGAAAGGAGCAACAGAGAATGAGATGGTGGAAGGAGGAACGGATGACAGAAAATGAGATGATTGGATAATTTCACCAACTCCATAGCTGGGAATCTGACAATTTCAAAGAGTTCATGATGAGCAGGTAAGCCTGACTTCCTGCAGTTTACGGAGTTGCAAAGACTCTAACATGACAAAAAGAACTTAACTGCCTGACTGAACCAATATCAGGCCCCAAGGTCTCAAGTGACAAACATACAATAAAAGCATTAAATGTAAAAGGCCTAAAAAAATTGCCCACTTCTTACTTCCATTTTTCCCACACCAGAATATTAGCATTTTTTATCTCACAAGGGCTCGAAAAATTAGGGGTTACTCTCATTTTTTGGCTACCTAACCAGACCTTAACTCAAGGCAAAAGACTCAGTTCGAGCACAAGCAAGAACAGGAGTAAGAATACTGCACCGTCCCTGTGCATATACTGATGAGGGGATATTCCCTCTTAACACAGTGAGGCTGAGGAGCGTCAAGGGTAAGTCCGGGTCAAGACTTTGCAGCAGATCTTTTCAGGTAAATGGTAGAAGGCTCATTCTTTGAAATACTATGTTTAAAAGATATCTATGATAAAGTGAAGTAATTAAATTTAAAGTATATTGGTACAGTGCATTCTGGTTATTCAAAGGAACGCTGAGTCCCCACCTCTGAGATCCAAGCTTTTTCCACCCCAGCTCAGGTAAAGCCAGCTTCCAGTCCATTGTTCCTGGGAGCCTGACTCCATGTCTTCTTCTGGACGCTCTGAGTCTGATTTCTTTTGAAGAAACGGTTTTGTTGATGGCTTAAGGTAATGATATATGGGCGCAGCATTTGACACAGAGAAGGTTCACTATAATATCAAATGAAATACAGCGTCATGCGTGCTCAGTCATGCTTCACTATTTGCAACCCCATGGACTATAGCCCTCCAGGCTCCTCTGTCCATGGAATTCTCCAGGCAAGAATACTGCAGTGGGTAGCCATTCCCTTCTCCAGGAGAAGCTTCCCCAGGATCGAACCTGGGTCTCCCACTTTGTAAGTGGACTCTTTACTGTCTAAGCCATCAGGGTGACTCTAGTCACTATTAAAAAAACAAAAAAGGTTACTGCCAAAATAGGAGGGCCCAGTTCCATCCATGTGTTGTGAAAATTTCCCAGTTCATTTGCTCAGTTCTGTCCGATCGGTTTTCCTATCCAACCCTAAATCCAGGGGCAAGCGCAAACTCATGTCCACCAAGTCGGTGATGCTATCTAATCATTTTCCCCAATGTGGTCCCTTTGTCCTCCCGTCTTCGATCTTTCCCAGCACCAGAAAAATCTCCTGGAAAGCCAATTCATGATTATGAGAACCTTACTGACCAAAATCAGTCCTGAATATTCCTTGGAAGAACTGATCCTGACATGGAAACTCCAATACTTTGGCCACTTGACCCAAAGAACTGACTTACTGGAAATGACCTTGATGCTGGGAAGGACTAAAGGTGGGAGGAGAAAGGAGACGACAGAAAATGAGATGGTTAGATAGCACCATTGATTCAAAGGGCATGAGTATGAGTAAACTCTGAGAATGGGTGATAGACAGGGAAACCTGAAGTGCCACAGTGCACGGGGTTACAAAATAGTCTGACACGACTGAGAGTCAACTGAGCAGACCAAAGACTAACCTCAGGATTTAACACGAAAAACCACATAGAAAGCTCTTAAATATAATAACCCCAGAAAAAAAGTCTGCCACAAAACTTTCACTTTGCATGGTCTATTTTTGCATACAACGATATTGGCTTTGTTTATCTCACAAAGCCTCCAAAAATTGTGGTAACACAGTTTAAGTTTTTCCTCAGGCCTAACCAATTGAATATTAAGCGCAAGGCAAAAGACCCAGCTTGAGCATGAGCACTCCTAATACAGTGAGGCTAAGGAGCGTCAAGGGTAAGTCCAGGTTAAGAGTTTGCAGCAGGTCTTTTCACTTAAGGGGGCGAAGGCTCATTCTAAAATTACTACGTTTAAAAGAAATCTACGATAAAGTGAAATAGTAAATTGAAACTATACTGTATGCAGTGCATGCTGATTATGCAAATATTTGCTGAGTCCCTGCCCCGGAGTATTGCCCCTTTCCACATCCCAGCTCCCGTAAAGCCAGCTTCCAGTCCCTTGTTCCCAAGCCCCTGACTCCATGTTTTCTTCTCCTCGACACTGAGTCTGATTTCTTCTGAATAAGGATTTTGTTGATGGCTTAAGATAATGATATATGGGTGCTGCATTTGACACAGCAAAGGTTCACTATAATGCCTAATGAAATACAGTGCTGAATCTACTCAGTCGTGCCCAGACTATTTGCAACTCCCACGGACTGTAGTCCTCCAGGCTCCTCTGTCCATGGAATTCTCCAGGCAAGAATTCTGCAGTGGGTAGCCATTCCCTTCTCCAGGAGAAGCTTCCCCAGAATCGAACCTGGGTTTCCCATTTGTGAACGGACTCTTTACTGTCTCAGCCATCAGGGTGAACTCTAATCACTTTTTAATTAAAAAAAAAAGTGACTGCCACTATAGGAGGACCTGGTTCCATCCCTGGGTCGTGAAAATTGTGCAGTTCATTTGCTGAGTGTTATCCGAACAGCCTTCCTGTCTGTCCCCAACACTCATGCTTGCTCAAACTCACGTCCATTCAGTTGGTGATGCCATCTAATTGCTTTTTGCAATGTGGTCCATTTCTCCCATGCTTTCAGTCTTTCCTGGCACCAAAAAATCCCTTGGAAATCCCCATTCAGTGTTATGGGAATCTGACCAAAGATTCCCATACAAGATGGATGAGTAGAAGGTCGTGTATTCATCTTCTCCTAGGAGAAGTCCAAAATTACAACTTGGTGCTGAACAACTATCAACAGGAGAATGTTGAATCCCAACAAAAAAAGATACCCCATGTCCAAGGGCAAAGGAGAATCCCCAGCAAGATGGTAGGAGGGATGAAATTTCGTTTAGAACCAAATCCCATACCTGCCCGTGACCCTTGGAGGGCTCAAACAAAACCTTGTGCACACCAAGGCTCAGAGACCCCACAGAGACTGAGTCAGAACTGTGTTTGAGTGTCTCCTGTGGAGGGACTGGGGGTTAGCAGTGGCCTGACGCGGGGGCAGGGGCTCTGGGTGCAGGAGCCCTCCTCATGCACACCCTGTGGCATAAGCCCTCTTGGAGGAGGTTGCCATTAACCCCAACCATAGAGCCTCCGAGCAGATGACCCACAAAATGCAGAACAATCATACCAAAGAAATTCTCACACTGTTAAGGAAGTTCTAGGACCCATGGCAGATTTACCAACCTGGGGATCTGGCAAGGGAAATGAGAACCCCCAAGGAATTTGACTGTGGAGACCAGTGGGATTTGATTACAGAACTTACACAGGCCTGGGGAAACAGACTCTTGGAAGGCACAAACAAAACCTTGTGCATACCAGGGCCCGGGAGAAAGGAGCAGGGACACCGCCCCCCCCCCCCCCCGACAAGGGACTGACCCAGACTTGCCCGTGAGTGTCCAGGAGTCCCTGGCAGAGGCGTGGGTGGGCAGTGTACTGCTGCAGGGTCGGGGGCACTGAGTGCAGCAGGGCCTGCCTGGGACTTTTGGAAGGAGGTGGCCATTATCTTCACTACCTCCACCTTAGTTTCATCTCAGGTCAAACAACAGGGAGGGAAGACAGCCCTGCCCATCAACAGATAATTGGATTAAGTATTTGCTCAGCATGATCCCACCCATCAGAACAAGACCCAGTTTCCCCACAGTCAGTCTCTCCCAGCAGGAAGCTTCCATAAGCCTCTTATCTTTATCTGCCAGAGGGCAGACAGAATGGAAACCAGTGTCACAGAAAACTTATCAAAATGATTACATGGACCACAGCCTTGTCCAACTCAATAAAACTATGAGCCATGCCCTGTTCAGTTCAGTCCAGTGACTGAGTCGTGTCTGATTCTTTTCGACCTCATGGACTGCAGGACCCTGCTTTCCCAGGGTCCCTGTTCATCACCAACTCCTGGAACTTCCTCAAACTCCTGTGCATTGATGCAGTGATGCCTTCCAACCATCTCATTCTCTGCTGTCTCCTTCTCCTCAAGCCTTCCATGTTTCCCAGCATCAGGGTCTTTACCAGTAATTCAGTTCTTCACATCAGCTTACCAAAGTAGGTACCCAAATGTTGACTTTTAAGCCAACTTTTCCACTCTCCTCTTTCACTTTCAGCAAGAGGCTCTTTAGTTCTTTTCTCACTTTCTACCATAAGTGTGGTATCATAAGCATTTCTGAGGTTATTGATGCTTCTCCCGGCAGTGTTGATTCCAGCTATACTTCATCCAGCATGGCATTTTGCATGATCTACTCTGCATATAAGTTAAATATGCAGGGTGACAATATGCAGCCTTGACATACTCCTGTCCCAGTTTTGAACCAGTCTGGTTTTCAATGTCCACTTGTAACCGTTGCTTCTTGAACTACATACAGATTTCTCAGGAGGCAGTTCAGGTTGATAGGTCAGTAAGATTGCTTGGTGTTTGGTCAGTAAGGTACTCACCATCGTGAATGGGTTTCCCAGTAGATATTTCTGGTTCTGGGAAAGATCAAAGATGGGAGGAGAAAGGGATGACATTGGGGAAAACTATTAGATAGCATCACCGACTTGGTGGACATGAGTTTGTGCATGCCATGGGGAGATAGTGATGGATAGGAAAGCCGGTCAGACGGAACTGAGCAAATGAACTGGACAATTTTTATGACCCAGGGACGGAATCGAGCCCTCCTATTTTGGCAGTCACTTTTTTTTTTTTTTAAATAGTGACTAGAGTCACCCTGATGGCTTAGACAGGAAAGAGTCTGCTCACAAAGTGGGAGACCCAGATTAGATCCTGGGGAAGCTTCTTCTGGAGAAGGGAAAGGCTACCCACTACAGTATTCTTGCCTGGAGAATTCCATGGACAGAGGAGGCTGGAGGGTTACAGTCCATGGGGTCGCAAATAGTCTGGGCATGACTGAGGAGGTTCTGCACTCTATTTCATTTAACATTATAGTCAACCTTCTCTGTGTCAAACATAGCACCCATATATAATTATCTTAAGCCGTCAACAAAATACTTATTCAAAGAAATCAGACCCAGAGTGTCAAGGAGGAGAAAACATGGAGTCAGGAGCCTGGGAACAAGGGACTGGAAGTGGGCTTCACGGGAGCTGGGGAGGGGAAAAGTGTGAATCTCGGGGCAGGGACTCAGCATTCAGTTGCATAATCAGCATGCACTGCACGCAATGTAGTTTCAATTTACTATTTCAGTCTATCGTAGACTTTTATTAAACGTAGTATTTTGAAGAATATAAGAGAAAAGATCTGCTGGAAAATCTTGACATGAACTTACCCTTGAAGTGCCTCAGCCTCACTGTATTAGGAATGCATGTTTCATCATCCATATGTGCAAAGGCACACTGCACAATTCTTAGGCTTATTCTTCCTCGTGCTCAAGCTGATCATTTATCTTGTACATAAGATTCGGTTAGTCAGGCCTGAGGAGGAATATAAGCTGAGTTAGACAGAATTTTCTGAGGCCTTGTGAGATAAACAAGGTTAACATCATTGTATGCAAAAACAGACCTTGTGAAGAGAAAGTTTTGAGGCAGGGTTTTCTTCTGGGGTTATTATACTTCAAAGCTTTCTGTGTGTTTATCGTGTGAAATCCTGAGGTTAGGCTTTGGTCTGCTCAGTTAACCCTCTCTATCACCTCTGACTATTTAATAATGCTGTAGACTTCAGCACATCAGGTTTTCCTCTCTATCACCATTTCTTGGAGCTTACTAATGTTCTTTGAATCAAAGGTGCTATGTAACCATCTCATTTTCTGTCATCTCCTTTCTCTTCCCACCTTTAGCCCTTCCCAGATTGCTTGTTCTTTGTTCAGAAAGGCTCTTATCATCATGAATGGCTTTTCAAGCAGATTTTTCTGGTGCCAGGAAAGACTGAAGACCAGAGGAGAAAGAGACAACATTGGGGAAAATGATTAGATAGTATCACCAACTCGGTGGACATGAGGTTGCGCATGCCTCAGGCATTAGTGACAGATAGGAAAGCCAGTCAGACAGACTGAGGAAATGAACTGGAAAATTTTCACAACCCAAGGACGGAATCGGGCCCTCCTATTTTGGCAGTAACTTTTTTTTTAAAATAGTGATCAGAGTCACCCTGATGGCTTAGACAGTAAAGAGCCAGCTTACATGGTGGAAGACCCACATTTGATCCTGGGGAAGCATCTCCTGGAGAAGGGAATGGCTACCGACTGCAGTATTCTTGCCTGGAGAATTAAATGCACAGAGGACCCTGGAGGCCTACAGTCCATGGGGTCTCAAATAGAGCACGATAGATTAGTTGTGGCACTCTATTTCCTTTGACATTATAGAGAACCTTCACTGTGTGATGCAGTGCCCATATATCATTATGTTAAGCTCTAAAAAAAATTCTAATTCAAAACAAATCAGACACAGAGTGTCAAAGAGGAGAAAATATAGAGTCAGGAGCCTGGTAACAAGGGACAAGAAGTGGGCTTCAGGGGAGGTGGGACCAGAAAGGTGTGAATCTGGGGGCAGGGCCTCAGCCTTCATAGCATAGCCAGAAGTACTGCGCGCAAGATGGTGTCAATTTACCATTTCAATTTACGTAGATTTCTTTTAAACGCAGTATTTCGAAGTAAAAGCCTTCACCCACTTAAGAGAAAAGATTGGCTGCAAACTCTTGACGCGGATTTACCCTTGACGCGCCTCACCCTCACCAAATTAGGAGTGCGTGTTCCCCCATGCCTATGGGCACAGGTTGGGCTCGCTACACTTATGCTTATACTTGCTCAAGCTTAAGCTGAGTCTTTTGTCTTGTACTTGAGATTCGGTTGGCTAGGCCTGAGGAGAGACGTAAGCCCAGTCATGCGCATAATTTTTGGAGGCCTTGTGAGATAAACAAGGCTCATATCGTTGTATGCAAAAACAGACCTTCCGAAATGAAAATTTTGAAGCAGGGTTTTTTTCTGGCGTTGTTTTACTTAGGAGCTCTGTGTGTGTGTGTGATTACCGTGTTAGGCTCTGGTCTGCTCAGTAGACGCTGTCATCGTGTCCCACTGTTTTGTCACGCCATGCACCCACACAGTTTTCTTCTTGGGCTTTTATCCTTAAGAGTGTTCTGTGTGTTTATCGTGTGAAGTCTTGAGGTTAGGCTTTGGCCTGCTCACTTGAGTTTCAGTGGTGTCTGAATATTTTGCAACCCCGTGGGCTGTGGCACCTCAGGTTTCCCGGTCTATAACCGATTCTCGGAGCTAACTCTTCCTCGTGCCCTTCGAGTCAATGGTGCTATGTAACCATGTCATTTTCTGCCGTCTCCTTTCTCCTCCCACCTTTAGTCCTTCCTGGATTGCTTGGTCTTTGGCCAGTAAGGTTCTCATCATCGTGAAAGGGTTTTCCAGGACATTTTTCTGGAGATGGGAAAGATCGAAAATGGGGGGAGAAAGGGACGACATCGGGGAAAAGGAGCAGATAGCATCACCGACTCGGTGGACATGAGCTTGCGCATGCCCGGGGAGTGAGTGACGGATACGAAAGCCGGTCGGACAGAACTGAGGAAATGAACTGGACAATTTTCACGACCCGAGGATGGAACCGGGCCCTCCTAGTTTGGCAGTCACCTTTTCTTTTAAAACAATACAACACAAAACAGTGATTAGAGTCACCCCGAGGGCTTAGACAGGAAAGAGTCTGCTTACAAAGCGGGAGACCCAGATTCGATCCTGGGGAACTTTCTCCTGGAGAAGGGAATGGCTACGCACTGCAGTCTCCTTACCTGGAGAATTCCATGGACAGAGGAGCCTGGAGAGCTGCAGTCCTTGGGGTTACAAATAGTCTGGGCACGACTGAGTAGGTTCGGCGCTCTCGTTCATTGGACATTATAGTGAACATTCTCTGTGTCAATTGCAGCGCCTGTATATCATTATCTTAAGCTGTCAACAAAATCCTTATTCAAAGAAATCACCGTCAGACCTTTTTTTGTCATAGCTTGTCTTCCAAGGAGCAAGCGTCTGTTCATTTTTGGCTGAAGTCACCGTCATCACTGATTTTTTAGCCCAAGAAGGTAAAGTCTGTCACTTTTTCCATCGTTTTCCCATCTATTTCCAATCAAGTGCTGAGACCAAATCCCATGATCGTTTTCAGTTTTAATCCAACTTTTTCATTTTCCTGTTTCACTTTTTTCAAGAGGCTCTTTAGTTGTTCTTCGGTTTCTGCCATACTGGTGGTATCATCTGTGTATTTGATTTCATTGATATTTCTCCTGGCAATCTTGATTCTAGCTTGTGCTTCATCCAGCATGGCAGTTTGCATGGTGTATACCACATGTAAGTTAAATAAGCAGGGTAATAATATACAGCCTTGAATTTCTCCTTTCCCAATTTGAAAGCAGTCTGTTGTTTCATCTCCAGTTCTAGCTGATGCTTGTTGACCTGCATACAGATTTCTGAAGAGGCAGGTTAGGTGGTCGGTATTCCAAACTTTTGTAGAATTTTCCAGTTTGTTCTGATCCACACAGTCAAATGCTTCAACATAGTTAATAAAGCAGAACTATCTTGTTTTTTTTTCTGGAACTTGCTTTTTTTCTGGAGCTCTTTGTTTTCCAGTGATCATCAGATGTTGGCAATCTGGTCTCAGGTTCCTCTGCCTTTTCTAAATGCAGCTTGAACATGTGGAAGTTCCCAGTTCACATAGTGTTGAAGCCTGGCTTGGAGAATTTTGAGCATTATTTTGCTAGCATGTGAGATGAGTGCAGTTGTGTGGTAGTTTGAGCATTCTTTGGCATTTCCTTTCTTTGGGATTGGAATGAAAACTGACCTTTTCCAGTCCTCTGGCCATTGCGGAGTTTTCCCAATTTGCTGGCATATTGAGTGCAGCACTTTCACAGTATCATCTGAGATAGTTCAATCGGAATTCCATCACCTCCACTAGCTTTGTTCCTAGTGATGGCCCACTTGACTTCCCATTCCAGGATGTTTGGCTCTAGGTGAGTGATCGTGGTTATCTGGGTCTTGAAAGTCTGTTTTGTATAGTTCTTCTGTGTATTGTTGCCACCTATTCTTAATATCTTCTGCTCTGTTAGGCCCATACAATTTCTGTCCTTTATTGTGCCCGTCTTTGCATGAAATATTCCCTTCATATCTCTAATTTTCTTGAAGAGATCTCTAGTCTTTCCCATTATGTTGTTTTCCTCTATTTCTTTGCATTGATACTGAGGAAGGCTTTCTTTTCTCTCCTTACTATTCTGTGGAACTCTGCATTCAAATGGGTGTATCTTTCCTTTTTTCCTTTGTCTTTAGCTTCTCTTCTTTTCTTAGTTATTTGTAAGGCCTCCTCAGACAACCATTTTCCTTTTTGCATTTCTTTTTTTGGGGATGATCTTGATCACTGCCTCCTGTACAATATCATGAACCTCCATCCACAGTTCTTCAGGCACTCTATCAGATCTAATGCCTTGAATCTATTTGTCACTTCCATTGTATAAATGTAAGGAATTTAATTTCGGTCATACCTTAAGGATCTAATGGATTTTTGTGCTCTCTTCAATTTGTGTCTGAATTTTGGAATAAGGAGATCATGATCTGAGCCACAGTCAGCTCCTGGTTTGTTTTTGCTGACTGTATAGAGCTTCTCCATTTTTGGCTGCAAAGAATATAATCAACCTGATTTTGGTATTGATCATCTGGTGATGTCCATGTGTAGAGTCTTCTCTTGTGTTGTTGGAAGAGGGTGTTTGCTATGACCAGTGCATTCTCTTGGCACAACTCTGTTAGCCTTTGATGTGCATCATTTTATATTCCAGAGCCAAATTTGCCTGTTACTCCAGGTATCTCTTGACTTCCTACTTTTGCCATCCAGTCCCCTATAATGAAAAGGACATCTTTTTTGGGTGTTTGTTCTAGAAGGTCTTGTAGGTCTTCATAGAACCGTTCAACTTCAGCTTCTTCAGCATTCCTGGTTGGCGCATAGACTTGGATTCCTGTGGTATTGAATGGTTTGCCTTGGAAATGGACATAGATCTTCATTCTTTCTGGAGTTATTTCTGCACTCTTTTCCAGTAGCATATTGGGCCCCTACCGACCTGTGGAGTTCATCTTTCAGTGCCCTATCTTTTTGCATTTTCATACTGTTCATGGGGTTCTCAAGGCAAGAATACTGCAGTGGGTTGGCATGCCCTTCTCCAGGAGAATCTTCCCCAGGATCGAACCTGGGTCTCTGCATTGTAGGCTGACTGTTTACTGTCTAAGCCTTCAGGGTGGCTCTAATCAGTAAAATAATAATAATAAACTGTCTGCTATTATAGGAGGGCCTGGTTCCACCCCTGGGTCATGTATATTGTCCAGTTCATTTGCTCAGTCTTATCCGACCAGCCTTACTTCCTGTCAGTCGCCAACACCCGGGCTTGCTCAAACTAACATCCATCCAGTCGGTGATGCTATCTAATCATTTTATTCAATATTGTCCCTTCTCCTCCTGCCTTCAATCTGTCTGAACAGCAGAAAAACCTCAGGGCAAACCCCATGCAGGGTTATGGGAATCTTACTGACCAAAGGTACAGCAGAAAAACCTCTTGGAATACCCCATTCAAAGTTTTGGGAGTCTTACTGACCAAAGATAAAACCTGTGATCTCAAATGATCAACCACACAGAAAAACTCTTAGCTGCAGAAGTCCTAGAGAAACTGCCCGAAGTTCCCTACTTTTTAGGATCTACTTTTTCACACAAGAATGTTGGCCTTGTTTATCTCACAAGACCTCAAAAAATTGTGGGTAGCTCACCTTTTTTAACCGTTGGGCCTACCTAACCAAATCTCAAGTGCAGCACAAATGACTCAGTTCAAGCAGGAGCAAGAACAAAGGTAAGAATCCCATACTATACCTGTGTACATATTGATGAGGAGAGATACACTCCTAACACAGTAAGGTTGAGGAGCATCAAGGGTCAGTCCCGGTGAAGACTTTGCAGCAGTTCTTTTCAGGTAAGTGGATGAAGGCTCATTCTTCGAAATGCTACGTTTAAAAGAAATCTATGATAAATTGAAGTATTGAATTGAAACTATATTGTGTATAGTTCATTCTGGTTATGCAAGTGATTGCTGAGTCCCCACCTCTGAGATTCACGCCTTTCCCACCCCAGTTCCCACGAAGCCATCTTCCAGTCCCTTGTTTTCTGGCCCCTGACTCCATGTCTTCTCCTCCTCGAGGCTCTGAGTTTTTTTTTTTTTTATTCTGAGTTATTTCCTTTATTCTTTTGAATAAAGGACTCATCACCAGGCCAAATCTCAGAATGATTTTATGGAGCAGGTTTTTTTTTACCACCTGCTTGGCCTTCTCAGTCTGGGTGGGAAAACCTTCAATCTGTCCTGTGAATGTATCTATCATGACTAGTAAGTATTTATACCCTTTAGAAACTGGCATCTGGGTGAAGTCCATCTTCCAGTCCTCTCCTGGGTAGGTCCCATGCTGTTGGATGGGCTGGGCCAGCTTCAAGCTCCTTGGGGGTTGTTTAATTGGCAAGTGGGACAAGAGGAGACCACTTGCCTTATAGTCATTTGGAGGCCTGTTCCTCTGAAGGACCTTTCTAGTAATCTTTGGAGGGCCTTCTCTAAATGAGTGGTAGCATGTAAGGAGTTAACCAACTTCCACTAGAGGTTCCGAGACAGAAAAAGGAGTCCCTCCTTTTGGAACCACCCATATGATCTTGAAAGCCCTCACTCTTAGCTTTAAGAGACTTACCTTCAGTATATGAAGGATTTTCTAGCAAATTAACCTGTGGAACTAGGGTGGCAGCCCCTATTAGGTCACTGTTCTGTAATGCTGCTCTCTTAGCTGCCTGATCAGCTGCTTGGTTCCCTTGTGCCACTTCTGTGCTCTGTTTTTGGTGTCCTTTACAGTGGGAGACTGAAAACTCAGTGGGCAGATGGACTGCCTCCAAGAAACTAAGGTTTTGATCACCATACTTGATTTGGGACCCTCGGGTGGTCAAGTGGCCTCTTTCTTTCCAAATAGCAGCATGTGCATGTAGCACCAGAAAGGCATACTTGGAGTCAATGTAGATGGCTGTTGTTTTTACTTTTCCCAGCTCTAAAGCTCAAGTCAGAGTTATGAGCTCAGCAAATTGGGCTGGAGCATCTGGTGGCAAAGGTTTAGCATCTTTAGTCTCAAAATTGGAGACTACTGCATATCCAGCTCTTCTTTTTACATCTAAGATAAAGTTGCTTCCATCAGTATACCAGATATCCTCAGGATTCATCAGAGGATCTTCTGACAATCCATCTCAGGGTTTTATTCAATGGTCCAAAGTTTCTAGGCAAGAATGAATGGGGAGAGAGCCCTTGGGGTAGGCAGGAGAGTAGCTGGGTTAAGAACCTCACAAGGGAATATAGTCAGACCTGGATTTTCCATCAGCACTACTTGATATCTGATGATCCTTTGATCAGACATACATAAATGGCCTCTCTCATTCAGGAGTTGTTTCACTAGGTGGCTGATACAAATTATTTAATTTGCCCCCAAGAGAGAGTTTTAAAGTATCTTCTATCAGGACTGCAACAGCTGCAAGATTTCGAAGGTAGGGAGGCCAACCTCGGGTGGCTGGGTCTAGCCTCTTGGATAAGTAAGCCACTGCCTGGGACTTGGGTCCCAACCTTTGAGTTAAGACTCCCAAGGCTATTCCTTCCTTTTTGTGGACATATAGTTGGAATGCTTTTTCCAGGCCTGGCAATCTCAAGGTGGGTGCTTGAGTTAAGGCTTGTTTTCCTGTAGCCTTTGCCTCCTTTGGAGGAGTTGCCTTTGTCAATGAGATTGAATCACCTGTCCCTTTAAGCTTTCATATAAGGGCTGGGAGATTAGACCATAGCTGGATATCCAGATTCTACAATACCCGGTTAGCCCCAGGAAAGCTCACAATTGTTTTCAAGCCGTGGGGGAAGGCAACTGCAGGATTCTTTGTACTCAGTTGGAGGACAGCCTCCTAGACCTGTGTGTCATCTGAACTCCAGGGTAAGTGACCTTTGTCTTAACCATCTGTGCCTTAGCACGGGAGACTTTATATCCCCCTCTGCCAAAAAGTTTAGAACCTTAATCACATGTTGTTGGATGCTTTCCTCATCTGGAGAGCAGACTAGTAGGTCATATACACATTGCAATATTTTCCCATTTGGTCCCAGGTCCAGATCTAGGAGATCCCCACGAAGAACCTGTCAAAACAGGTGGGGGGCTATCTCTGAAACCCTGGGGTAATACTGTCCAAGTCACTTCAGCTCTAGGGGCTGAAAAGTTTTCTACAAGTTTATCACAAGGGTGGCTCCCAGCTTAGTGAGTATATCTCTTCCCAACAAGGGAGTAGGACACTCAGGGACCACCAGAAACTGGTGGGAAAATATCTGTCCACCCCAGAAACAAAGAATTGCCCAGGTAAATCTTGTTGTAATTATTTTTCTTGTAGCACCCAAAATGGTACAGGTTTAGGAGGAGAAGGCTCTGGAGTAGGAGGTCAGGACAGAATAGGTAGCCTCTGTGTCAACCAAGAAATTCTCGGACCTACCTGCCACATCCAGTTGAACCCTTGGCTCCATCCCCATGATGGTTATCTGTGATAGGTGGGTTGGTTGGAGTGGGCTGCTTCAGTCCTGTTGAACCATCATATGGGAAGGCTTGGCACTTGACCTTGAGGCTCTTGGGTCCTGAGGGCAGAGTGCTACCCAGTGTCCCAACTGATGGCATTTGTAGCAAGCCATTTTAGGAGACTTGCCACGGTTTGGACACTCTTTGGCCCAATGTCCCGCCTGTCTACAGATTAGGCATTTGTCTCGTGCCTTGTCCTTCAAGGACTTGGGGTTTGCCATAGGGCTTCCCTGGAGGGCGGCCAGAATCTAGGCATGCCTTATCTCTTTCCTCCTCTCTCTTTCTGGGGTCTTGGACTCCCTCTTCTATTCTCTGTGATAAAAGGTATTGGTGGTTATCTGGACCATCTCATCTAAAGAGGCAGCAGGGTCCTGCTGCTATAGCTGTTGTATATTTATCCTTATGTCTGATGCACACTGGGACAGGAATTTGTCCTTTAAAATCACCTGTCCATTGTAAGAGTCTAAGTACAGATTGGTAAACTTTGGGAGGGCCTCTTTCAGACTTTCCAGAAAGGCAATGGGGTTTTTGGACTCCTGAGTTATTGTTGAGACTGGGCACAGTCCCACAACTAACAGGCTTCCTTCTATTTCCATGGGTGGACTTACTTAGGGGTGAGTCTTTCTGAAGTTTATCCTACCCAGTACTGTTGCAACCTGAGAGCTGGGCATCCCCGAGTCAGGGTGCAGATCCTCAGGCAGGTCGAGGCATGTCAACCTCCTGGGACCCCTGGACTGGCAGATCTCCGAGCAGGCTGAGGCATGACAACTTCCAGGGAACCAGATCCCTAGGCAGGTCAAGGCAGGTCAACCTTCTGGCATCCCCAGGATGGAGCTGGGCGTCCCCAAGGTCTCCAGTGTGACTAGCGCTGGGTAGGATTAAGGGGCTGTAATCTTAACTCATTGCTGGTTTGTCCACCCCGGATGGGAAGATACCATGAGGTAAAGCAATCCAAGCCTGTGCCTTGAGACTGGAAACCTGGCAAAATAGCTCCAAGCCTAATCCTCTTAAGGTGATATAAGTCACTGATTTCTTCCTCTAGTCCTCCATAAGAACAATTTAAGGTGTCTCCAATGGTAAACATTTCATTGTCATAGACCCATTCTAGGTAATAACAGAAGTAGTGACAAAGGAGTGGGTTGACTGGTCCTGTTAGGGGCGTTAAGAGTGCTTTAATAATAGGCTGGGTGGAGCAGGATGTTGCCTGAAGAGGGGGCAGGGTCCTGTTTGTAGGAGTTAGTAAGTGGCTCAAGGACAAAATGATAAGAGGCAAGAGATCAGCTGTTCCATAAAAGTGTAGTGGAGATTTGATTTGGGGGTATTTTCGCAGCTTTAGGAAAAGGGTGGTAAGGGTTTGGGCACAAATGGCCTGCAGGGTCAACCTCCAAAGTGGCAAACGTTGTCCCTGGAAGCCCAACTGCCCTTGAGGGGATGCCACCAACAGATGGACTTCTAGCAGGCATTTGTATGCCTGTCACCTGCCCTAGCGGGTTCACTGAGAGGTACTATTGTCACATATGTTGTAGGAAACATGGAAGATGAAGGCCTGAATCTCCAGAGGGATTGGATATTATACAGTATTTTCTTCCCAAGGGTCAGCTATTTTCTGGTTTGTCCCACCAGAAGATTGTAGATGAACATTGTGGGCCCAGATGGGGCTCATGAAAAGAGCATAAAACAGGAGGGATGTGGGCAGGGCACAACTTTTGAAAGAATGGCATAGCCCAAGGACATAACATAAACCAATTAAAATCAAAAGGGTCCAAAGTGGCAGTCAAGTTTACTTCAACTAAACCTTGATCCTCAATCTGTAAGCTATGACACACCCAGAGGCGCCATGACAGTTCCAAGGCACTAGCAAAAGAACAAGGACTGGGTGGTTTCCCAATTGTTGGAATGACCCTCACACTCATTAGCATATGAAATTACCCAGCCCATAAAAACTAACCACACCACATTTCATGGCTGCCTCACTCGCCCTCTGTGATGGCCCACATTCTGTGCAGCGTGCTTCTCTCTGAATCTGAACAAATCCATTTCTTACCTATCACTTTGTCTCTCACTGAATTCTTTCTGCAATGAGATATCAAGAACCTGAGCTTCATTAGATCCTGAAACCAGGCACCATGGGTGTTGGCTGGGTTTGAGTCCTTCCTGCAGCATCCCAATCTTAGGTAAGTGGTTTCAAGCACAATTTTGGAACTGTGGAAATGGAAAGATGATGACCTGCTCAATACTTTGTAAACAGTGGCATAGATGGGGAGAGGAGCTGAAGGATGGGAGGAAAAAGCAATGGGAAGAACGTGCTGAGGAACCCCCTTAATAACCTGCCAGGAAAACTGCTAAGTGCCTGACCTGTGCCCACAGTTTTCATTGGCCTGATCCTTGGCACAAAGGAGATTAAGGACAGAAGAGCCCTCACCCGCTTAGGCAACAGCGACCAGGGCACAGCAGTTAGTGGAGCCTTCAGGACACGCTGAAGAGTAGCTCCTGCCAGAGTCCCTCAGTTGTGCCCGCTGCCACTTGCCTGTTCACAGGGGGCTCCAGGAAACAAGAAACAGAGATTGTAAAGGAGTTAAGATTTTGTGAGTCATATGTCCTCCTAGCCACAGGGGCGAGGACTTCCTACCTTAACCGGAGGTCTTCTGGAATCTGAGATTGAGCCGCGTGAGATTTCTGCCGAGCTGATTTTTGCTGTACTGGTTTCCAGCACGCTAGGCTTCTTGTTCCTTCCACTGTGCTGTGTTACTTCGAGTTCAGCTACCAGAGAGTGAGCTGTCTCTGGGTTGGGCTTCTGCTGTGCCTGGTCTCCACCTCACTGGAGCCTAGCTGAGATTCTTTCAGCCGGGTTACTTCCGGGTCACGGCAACCAGTTATGTCCAGAGAGTGTGTAATTTCCTCTGTTCTGTCTTGCCGCAGCAAAGATTTGAAAAGGTGGAGCAGTGGTGGGTTGGTGTTTTTTTTTTTAAATGGTGATGGGATTAATTTCCAGGTTGTCTTTGGTCAATCGTTCTGACTCAGGGTCCTTCCTAGTGGCGCACGCATTGCTCAGCCAAGACGGATGCCAGCGAGGAGGATTCTGGGAGGTGGAAGGACATGTGGCGTCTCCTTTTGACCTTTCCTGAATTCTCCCAGTTGGTGGTGGCTTGTTAGTTCCCTGTTCCTTACCAGGACATTCCGTCTAAAGTAACTCACGCAAATGGTTACTATGGTGCCTGGCCAGGGTGGGTGGTTTCACTGTGCTTCCCCTAACAAAAGGATTTCATAATAAGCAAAGATAAAGAGTTCCCTGGTGGTCTAGTGGTTAAGATTTGCTGTTGTCACTGCCGTGGTCCAGGGTTCAATCCCTGGTCGAGGTCTGGCCAACAAAAACAGAAAAGGAAAGAATAAATAAACATAGCAGAAATACAAGACAAAGAATCCGGGAAACCAAAATGAGTTTTTAAAAGAGTTGATCAAAGAAAAGAAGAAGGCACAAATAATAGCAGGAATGAGATATGGGATATAATCAAAGATATAAAAGTGTGGCTGGGTAGGCTGCTTCCCTTTCCAATATCATTTCTCTCCATCCTCCCTACTAACAATGTCTGCATTAGAAGGGGCAGCAATGTGATGTTCTAGGTCAAAATGTCATTAGAAGTAGTATTAGAAGATACAGTTGAGACTGTCTTCTAGAAAACAGAACAAAACAAGAGGTAGAAAAATGGGAGAGAAAAGACAAAAATTAGGGGCTCATTCCAGAATGTACTATATCTAGCTACAAGAAGTCCAGAAAGAGAACACAAAATGAAAAGGAGAAAATTAAGAAAGAACTAAGGAAACTTTTCCAGCACACATACACACACACACACATGTGCACACACACACACAGAGGCCTTTCCCCATCACCATCTTCCAGATATAGTTGTTTTTTGTTAATCTAATTGTGTTAATCTAATCTCATTTTTTACATTATTTCATGTGAATATTATTCACAAACTAGCCATCAAGTGACCTACGAATACATTACTTTTTTAAAAATAATTATTTATTTGGCTGCATCTGGCCTTAGTTGTAGCACATGGGGTCCTTTGCTGAGGTGGTTTTTGGGCTTAGTTTCTCCACAGCACGTGGGATCCTAGTTCTCTGACAAGGAATCACCACCTGCGTCATCTACATTGCAAGGCAGATTCTAGGGGGACCTGGAAAGTCCCCCTACTTTACTTTTCTTCTTCAACTTTCTCTTGGTCTTTGACTTAACAATTGTCTTAGTTTTTATTTGCTTGATTTTCTATACACCTATTACTCACTCTTTTCCAGAGTCTCTGCTAGAAATGTTAGTCTACTTTCAATATATTCCAACACCACAGGTAATTTAGTCATTTCAATTACTTCAGGAAACATCCCTCCAGAAATCTTATGCCTTTCTCTACTCCAATCTGGACCATTTATTCTCTTGAGCAGGGATCTTCCTTCCTTTTCCTCTGTTGGGTTCCTGTTTTTATATAACTTAACACTGTCAATCAGCCTTGAGCAGAGCGTACTTCCGTTTGCATTCCCTTTCCTGATCCGTGGCGGGTATGTGCATGCTAAGTTGCTTCAGTCCTGTCTGACTCCTTATGACCCTATGGACTATAGCCCGCCAGGCTCCTCTGGCCATGGGATTCTCCAGGCATGAATACTGCAGTGGGTTGCCAAGCCCTCCTCCAGGGGATCTTCCCAACCCAGGGATCGAACCCTCACTTCCTGTGTTTCATGCATTCTTTACCGCTGAGCCACTGGGGAAGCCCGTCAATGAACATAGGGGTGCATACCTCTTTTCAAATTAGTGTTTTTGTATTCTTCAAATAAATAGCCAGCAGTGGAATAGCTGGATCGTATTGTAGTTCTGTTCTTAATTTTAGGAAGAGTCTCCATGCTGTTCTCTATAGTGGGGGCACAAATATACGGTCCCACAATCAGTGTATGGGAGTTCCTTTTTCTCCACATTCTCAACAACACTTATTTTTTGCCTTTTTGATAATAACCATTCTAACAGGCATGAGGTAATATCTCATTGTAGTTTTGATTTGTATTTCCTTAATAAAAATTAGTGATGCTGAGCATATTTTCATGTGTGTGTTGGCCTAGAGCGGAATCCCTGGTGGCTCAAATGGTAAAGAATCTGCCTGTAATACGGGAGACCCAGGTTTGATCCCTGGGTCAGGAAGATCCCCTGGAGGAGAAGGTGGCAAACCACTCCAGTATTCTTGCCTGGAGAATCCCATGGACAAAGGAGCCTAGTGGGCTACAGTCCATGGGATCGCAGAGTCACACAGGACTGATGCTGGCCTAGAAGTGTTATTTACTTGCCTTCCCAGCCTCTGGTTGGAGGAAAGGGACAAGAGGCAAATGGCGCCATCTGCTGTCCTGTAAGAAGAAACCAGCCGCGGTACGTTTCCACTTGCAGACACTGCCTGCTCAGCTCCAAAGGAAGCTGGGAAATAGTTTTATTCTTGATGTCCATGTGTCCAACTAGTACTTTGGGGTTATTCCTATTACTAAGGAAGAAGGAAGAATTGATCTCAAAATGGGCAGGTAGAAGTCTCTACCATGATCTAAAACTGAAAATCATGACAGCTTAAAAAAAAATCCCAAGCCTATTAGTCCAAACTATCATTGCAAGTAAAACAGACTGTTTAGAGATGAGAATAGTGGCTTCCACATAGTGGGAGTTGAGAGATGGGGATGTGTGGAGGGGAACGTGGGATCATAGTTCCCTGACTAGGGATTGAACCTGGGTCCTGTCAGTGAACACTCAAAGTTCTAACCACTGGATTGTCAGGGAATTCCTGGAAACCGTTGATTATTTTTAACCTTTAATTTTTCTTGGAAAGAAAAGTAGAACACACAAACAAATGTGTAGCTTAATAAAGTATTTTCAAGCAAACACCCTGGTAACCATAGTGCAGATCAAGAAATAGAGCTTTGCCAGCCCCCTCATCCCCATCCCCTCTGAGGATCCTAGCTGAGTCACCACCCCGTCCCTCCCCAGGAGACCTCTATGGTCATCAGGTTTCTTTGTGGTTCACCCATACGTGCACGCCGAGACAGTATCGTATCGTTTAGTCTTGTCCATTTTTTTATGTGTCCTTTAAGTCGGTTTTATCTGCAGTTTCCCCTCCATCTCTTTCTTTTCTTTACAATTTATCTATAGAGGAACCCTAGCCCTTTAACTCTGCTGCTCTCTGCAGCCTGGGTGTCTCTGATTGCAAACTCACAGTGCAGCTCCAGGAGTAACTACCCCGCCCCTTGGTATTCCGGCCACCTGGCAGTTGGACGCCCAGGCTTGATCCCACTCACTTTTGATCACACTGACACAAGCTTATGCGGTGGGTGTTTTGCGTCAGGAGGCATATAAATGACGGCTGGTTTCTCCCAGTGGACCTTGAGACCTGTTGATACTCAGTTCCCTGTTCACCTGTTCACGAGGGATACAAAATCACCATATTCTATTACTAAATGGTTAAAATGGTCAATTTTATGTTATGTATATTTTGCTATTAAAAGAAAAGTTGAAAAAATGCATGCTTGTCCTACCACCGGTGTATCTAGACAAAATGGAAGGCTGTCCAATACAGTGGTAATAATGGCTCTGTCTTAGTAGTAAGATGGTAGGTGATCATTCCTTACTCTGTATTAATTGAAAGCTTTTCACTTGCTATATCCTAGTTTTTACTGGAATAGAGTTGATTTGCAATGTTGCGTCAGTTCCAGGTGTACAGCAAAATGGGCCAGTTACACATACACATATGTACACATCCACACAGCCACTCTTTGTTAGATTCTCTCCCATACAGGCCATTACAGAGTGTTGAATAGAATTCTCTGTGCTATACAGTAGGACCTTATTAGTTATCTATCTTAGGTATAGTAGTGTGGGACTTCCTCTGTGGTCCAGTGGTTAAGATGCTGCACTTCCACTGCAGGGGGTATGGGTTCAATCCCTAGTTGAGGGAAGTTCCACATGCTGTGTGGTGTGGGCAAAAAAAACGATATATATATATATATATAATAGTATGTATATATCAATCCCATTCTCTCAGTTGACTCCCCCCCTCCATCCCCTGGTAACCATACTTTGTTTTCTATATCTATGACTCGACCTCTGTTTTATAAATAAGTGCTTTTGTACTCTGTTTTTTGAGTCCACATATCAGCGATATCACATGATACCTGTCTTTCTGTGTCTGACTTCCTTCACTCAGTATGACAATGTCTAGGTCCATCCATATTGCTGCAAATGGCATTATTTTCTTTTTTTTTTAATGGCTGAGTAATATTTCATTGTGTATATGTACCACATCTGCTCTATCTGTTCCTCTGTTAATGGACATTTAGGTTGCTTCCATGTCCTGGCTATTGTAAATAGTGCTGCAATGAACATTGGGTGCATGTATGCTTTTGAATTATGGGTTTTTTTTTCTGGATATATGCTAAGGACTAGGATTGCTGGGTCATATGGTAGTTGTATTTTTAGTTTTTTAAGGAACCTCCATACTATTCTCCATAGTGACTGTACCAATTCACATTTTCACCAACAGTGTAGAAGGGTTCCCTTTTCTGAACGCTCTCTCCAGCATTTATTGTTTGTAGGTTTTTTGATGATGGCCATTCTGACCAGGGTGAGGCAGTACCTCACTGTAGTTTTGATTTGTATTTCTCTAATAATTAGTGTTGTGAATCATCTTTGCATGTGCATTTTGGCCATCTGTAGTATATATATTGCTTTCAGAATATGAAACATCAATAAGGCAATTTCATTACAGATCAAAAAAACTAGAAAGAATAAAAAGGATAGTATAAATGAGTGCATGACTATAAACCAAAATTAGACTCAATGAAACACTGATCAAAAAATAAAATAAAGAGAAAACTTAATAATATTAGGAATGATAAAGTGTTACAGTCACTGCCAGCTGCCTTTCCAACATGAATGGTACTTTAAAAATTATATATGTGTGTGTGTGTGTCTATCTATAAAAATTTATATACAGTGTGCTGAGTGAAAGAAGCCTGACAAAAGCTCACATATTGCATGACTGCATTTATATCAAATATTCAGACAGAAAGAAGATTGGTAGTTGGGAGAGCAGAGGAATGGGGAGAAATTGCTTGGGTAAAGGGTTTTATTTTGGAGGGACGGAAATGTTTTCAAACCAGATAGAGGTGGTGGTTGCACAATATTGTGAACGTACCCAATGCTACTGAATTGCTCACTTTAAAGTAGCTAACTTTATGTGATGTGACTTTCACATCAACAAATTAAAAAATATAGTATGTGATATTAGATATATACTTATGCTCTAAACACCCTTGAGACAATAAGGTAAATTTGAAAATGAACTGGATAGCCGTTGATACTAAGAAATTATTTTTAGAAATTTAGCATGGATAATGACACTGTAAATAGGTCCCTCTGTCATTCGGGCCACTGACACCACAGAAGCCCACCCGGAGCTGAAGTTGGGCAACTGTGCTGGTCGTGAAGCTTTCCTCTGGAACTGCCATGCCCTGCCCTTCTCCTTGGCCCGCTTTTCCCTGTTAGGTCCTGCCACTGGGAAGTGCTAGAGGGCAGGCTGAAGCAGAAAAGGGACTTGTTTCTCAGATTAGTAAGCATAAACCCAGCAGCGGTCTTCTGGTTGTAACGCCTTCAGTGGTTGCCATTGATTCCCTCTTACAGCTTTTCTCCTGTAAAAGGACAGCACAGTGTCCTCAAAGACCCTGGCATTGACAGCACCCCCTCTTTAGAGATCTGGGTTCCTCCTCTAAGTTTTGTCAGCTTTTTTGTCTGTTTGTTTCTTTTTGTTTTCTTTTGTTGAAGTAGAGTTGATTTACAATAATGTCTTAGCTTCAGGTTTAAGCAAAGTGATTCAGTTATGCATGTTGGTGTTCAGTCACTAAGTCGTGTCTGACTCTGCAATCCCATTGACTGCAACACGCCAGGTTTCCCTGTCCTTCGCTATCTTCCAGAGTTTGCTCAAACTCATATCCATTGTGTCAGAGATGCCATCCAACCATCTTATCCTCTGTCATCCCTTTCTCCTCCTGCCTTCAATCTTTCCTAGCATCAGGGTCTTTTCCAATGAGTCAGCTCTTCGCATGAGGTGGCCAAAATATTGGAACTTCAGCTTCAACATCAGTCCTTCCAATGAATATTCAGGGTTGATTTCCTTTAGGATGGACTGGTTGGATCGCCTTGCAGTCCAAGGGACTCTCAAGAGTCTTCTCCAACACCACAGTTCAAGAACATCAATTCTCTGGTGCTCAGCTTTCTTTATAGTCCAACTCTCACATCCACATATGAGTACTGGAAAAATCATAGCTTTGACTAGATGGACTTTGTTGGCAAAGTAATGTCTCTGCTTTTTAGTATGCTATCTAGGTTTGTCATAGCTTTTCTTCCAAGGAGCAAGTGTCTTTTAACTTCATGGCTGCAGTCACCATCCGCAGTGATTTTGGAGCCCAAGACAGTAAAGTCTGTCACTGTTTCCCTTCTTTCCCCATCTATTTGCCATGAAGTGATGAGACCATATGCCATGATCTTAGTTTTTTGAATGTTGAGTTTTAAGCCAGCATTTTCACTCTCTTCTTTCACTTTCATTAAGAGCCCCTTTAGTTCCTCTTTACTTTCTGTCATTAGAGTGGTGTCACCTGCATATCCCATCTAAGGTTGTTGATATTTCTCCCAGCAATCTTGATTCCAGCTTGTGCTTCATCCAGCCCAGCATTTCGCACGGTGTGTTCTTCATATAAGTTCAATAAGCAGTGTGACAATATACAATCTTGTCATATTCCTTTCCCAATTTTTAACCAGTCCATTGCTCGATGTCCAGTTCTAACTGTTGCTTCTTGACCTGCATACAGGTTTCTCAGGAGACAGGTAAGGTGGTCTGATATTCCCATCTCTTTAAGAATTTTCCACAGTTTGTTGTGATCTACACAGTCAAAGGTTTTAGCACAGTCAATGAAGCAGTAGATGTTTTTCTGCAATTCCCTTTCTTTCTCTATGATCCAATGGATGTTGGCAATTTGGTCTCTGGTTTCTCTGCCTTTTCTAATTCCAGCTTGTACATCTGAAAGTTCTCAGCTCACATATTGCTGAAGCCTAGCTTGGTTATGCATATATATGTATATATCTAAATTCTTTTTTTTCTCATTCTGTCCCATTATAGTTTCTGACAAGATACTGAAAATAGTTTCCTGTGCTATATGGCAAATCTTTGTTGTTTTTGTCATTCTTAATAATACCAACCTCTCTCTTTTTTTTTTATCCAGTTTTAGAGGCCATAGCTGTTTTTTTTAGCAATTGCTATCTTAGGGTTTTCATTTTGCCCTTTCAGCTCTCCAATACATGGGTTAACCATTCTTTATATTAAATTTTGCCTATGAAAATAATTTTTATTTCTGCCTTTTGACAGAACATGATTGATACATCAAATACAGTTAGTTATTCATTGTATTTGCTTTATAGCTTATTGAAATCTTAGCTTAATGAAATCTTTCATTCTAACATTTTTATTTTACTAGAGGAGCCTGGTGGGCTACAGTTCATAGGGTCACAAAGAGTTGGCCATGACTGAAGCAACTTAGCATGCAAAAAATATAAGGTAGCTAGGAATAAACCTGACAAAAGATGTATATGCAATATAAGGAAATATGAAAGAGCACCTAAATAAAAGAAATATATACTATACTAATACATTCATGGATGGAAAGACAAATATCCCTAAATATGCCAATCTTCTCCAAATTAGATCTTAGAAGGAGGCCTGGAATCTGCATTCTATCATCCTAGGAGAGTTTGAAACTGTGGTTTTGGACCAACTTTAGAAAACACTGATGAAGAAGGATGGTATTTCAAGTCATAAATATTTTCTCCAAGGACATTTTATATCAAGACCTTCAATAGCGCCTAACCTTACAAATATTTTTGTATTTGTCTTTACCATTCTCTTTATACACATTTCCTTGAAAGTCTGTAATTCTGGCTGAGACTTGTGGAAATAAATCAGAACAAAATTCATGAAGCCTGTATATGCAGCATGTGTATTTGAGTTTTTCAAATGCATGTACTCTCTCCCAATATTCCAGAAAGGACAAGAGTTTTTATTTGAAGTATCCTGTTCCTTCTGGAGCTGGCACCCCAGCATATGCCAATCTAATCGTACCCTCCACAGCCAGCCATCAGTATGCCTGAGCAAGTTGGCTATAATAACATTTCTAAAATCTTACAGTGTCTGCCAGAAATGTGGAAGTGTATAGCAAATGCTGAAATTGGCCAAATTCCCATAAAGACTAAAATCAGGCTGAGCACCCAAGGACAGTATTGGGTAATTGATTCAAACAATAACCTCTTTGTTCTACAGAAAGGCAAGCACTCCTTTGCACTACCTGCAACCCCAATAGTGTGCAAGAAACAAGAAATTCAACTCTTTCATTGAAATAATACCCTTGGCTATTTTAAAGGTTGGTAGGAGCTTTCCATTCTCTGAAAATACTCTGAGGTAGACAAGTCAAACTAGCATGGTTACTTTAACACCTGTTTGTCCTTCAAGATACAGCTCAGATGTCACTTTAAACCTTCCTTAAACTTCCCCTCCACCAGTAGAAAATAATGCTCAAGATGTTACTTTGCAATAATACCTCTGCCTTCTGAGTTATGTTAGTTTTTCTTTTAAATTTTCTTTATTGGAATATAGTTGATTTACAATGTTGTGTTAGTTTGTGCTATACACTGAGTCAGTTTACATACACATATACCCACTTTTTAAAGATTCTATTCCATATAGATTACTACAGATGAATTATTTTCCTGTTTGTTATCACTCTCCATTGTTGACCTGAGAGTGCTTACTCTAAATTGTGATATGCCTGGTGTCTAGTTAAGGACTCAGAATGTAGTAGGTGGGCTTCCCAGGTGACTCAGTGGTAAAGAACCCACCTGCCAATGCAGGAGACACAGGAGATGCAAGTTCCACCCCTGAGTCGGGCAGATTCCCTGGAGAAGGAAATGGCAACCCACTCCAGTATTCCTGCCCAGGAAATCCCATGGACAGAAGAAGCTGGCAGGCTACAGTGCATGGGGCCACAAAGAGTCGGACAAGACTTAGCGACTGAGCATTTACGCAATGCAGCAGAATGTAGTGGTCGCTCGGTAAATGCTTAACTATTGAATGAAAACTTTCCTTTGCCACCATTTACCCTGGGATGATCTTGGCCCCATGGCTGCCTGAGCTCTTCTCAGTACAGGAAACTCTCTGAGAGGTCGCAAGAAAGGATATCACCCGGGCAGTTGGAGGTCTGGCCCTCATCTGTATAGGTTCAGAGAACCGAGTGGTCAGTGCATTTTTACCATTCAGAGGCTCTTTTTCTCAAAAAGTATGTATTGAGGGCTTTCTCTGGGCCGGGCATTCTGCTGGGTGCTGGGAATACAGGAGTTTCATGAGCACGGCCCCTGCCTTCACTTCATTTACCACTTGGCTGGGGGGAGTCCATTCAACAAGCCCTAAAAAGAGACAACTCAAGGGAGTTCCCTCGTGGTCTGGTGGTTAGGTATGATGCTAGATTTCACTGCTGGGGTCAGGTTCAATTCCTGGCAGGGAATGGAGATCCCGCAAGCCAGAAAACAAAACAAAACAAAAAAACCCAAGCCCTTTGTACTGGAGAGTAGCACTGGCCTGGTGTGGGAAGTACAGTGTGCTCGAGTTGCAAACAGGAGCACCCAAAATATTCTGAGCACTCAGGGGGCTTACAAACACACTCCCAGAAGGCACTGTCTCCAGAATATGGCTCTCAGGCCTGGTTTACAAAGTCAAAATGTCCCTTTATTAATAATGAGCAATGGAAGCATCTCACTGAATTCAAATGTATGCTGTGGACAGAGAATGCTGCCTGCCATTTCAGTAAACAAAGGATGTTGAGACCATGAAGCTACCAGCCACTGCTGTCACCCCGAGGGTGGGCCCTGAGTGGATTCAGGATGGAGAAAAATAGGATACTGCCCCTAGATAGTTAAAGTGTATATCATAGGAATGACTTCAATGGGCCCAGATTCTTGCATTTTCCCATACTAAAATCACTAACTTGAGATGTGTGTTTTTGTGATTAGCAGTAATCTTTTGATATTCTGATGGTTGACTACGTATTTTTTTCTCAGCAAAAAACTTCCTGTATATTCTGGCTCCTCCCAGACCTCGTTTTGCCCCACTGGGTGGCTTACAGGATCTTAGTTCCCTTAGTTCTCCAACCAGGGATTGAACCTGTGCCCCCTGCAGTGGAAGCATAGAGTCCCAACCACTTGCCCACCAGGTAACTCCCCTGCCCCCTTACTTTTTTGGAGCAGTCTCTGAGAACTAAGAGACTGCATCCCGGGCTCGAGACCTCTGTGAGTTTGCCCAATGAAACATAATATGGGGAGTTCTCTGGACGCCTAATGGTTAGGATTCTGTACTTTCACTGACAGGGCTGGGGTTTGGTCCCTGGTTGGGGACTGAGATGCCACAGTTAGGTTTGCGTTTCTTTCCTCAGTCGACTACACACAACGCCATACTGTCTCTCTCTGGAGTCAGAGTCGTACATGGAGACACATGCTAATGGGAAGGTTGTTTGGTGAGCAAGAAATCAAGAGAGTTCTCCCTGTTAAGAGGCACTAGATTTCAATGTTGGGGCTTCTCTCCTCACACGAGGGATGGCCTTGGAAATGGAGCCTTTGTTTTTGAGCTTCTCATTTTTTGACCGAGATTCTCTCTTTCCCAGTGAATGGGCTTGAATGGGCGTTGCCAACCTGGCCTCACCGACTCCCCCTTTGCTAGGTTTCCACTCTTCTGATGAGATACAGTGCTTCTTGAGATTTGTCAGTACCTTTGATCATATTATAGGGTATGACGATTTCTGTTATTTCACTGCCAGCAAAGACAGTGTAGTAGTGGCAGCTTGTGTGTGTGTGTCTGTGTTGTGTAAAACTAAGAGCTAGCAATGAGCACACTCAGGATGTCACACACCAGAGGTCGTTGGCTATATAAATCCGGGAGTCTGTATCACAGGGTCTAGCTACTGCAAATGTTTCTGTTAGCCACAGCTCAATCGACAGCAGAGACTTTGCTAAGTAGTGAAATGAAGGTTAGAAATGGAGTGTCATTGGTGAAATTAGTAACGTGTTAGCCAGTATGATGGGTGTCAGTAATGGGCTGCTGCTGATGCTATGTCACGTCAGTCATGTCCGACTCTGTGCGACCCCATAGACGGCAGCCCAACAGGCTCCTCTGTCCCTCGGGTTCTCCAGGCAAGAATACTGGAGTGGGTTGCCATTTCCTTCTCCAACGCATGAAAGTGAAAAGTGCAAGTGAAGTCGCTCAGTCACGTCTGACTCTCAGCGACCCCATGGACTGTGGCCTACCAGGCTCCTCCGTCCATGGGATTCTCCAGGAAAGAGTATTGGAGTGGGTTGTCATTGCCTTCTCCGAGTAAGGGGCTAAGGGTGGTGAAATTAATAATACTTAAGACATGTGCATTGCTTACAATGTGCGAGTCTCCTCAACCTTGCATTTACAGGGTATGAGAACCTAGCCATCTGAAGCCTGTTCCCTAAGGAGTAATACTACAGGCCAAACCTCTAAATAGCCCTGTGTCCAGCTATGAATTCTGAGCGTTCCAGTTCCCTGATCCTGGCTGTAAGGCCAACAGAATCCTGCAAGTTGATCTCTTAACCAGACAGATTGCTGGGAGCATCATTGAGCTTACTACTCCTGATAACTTTCTGCCTCAGGCTCTTGGTTGTTCTTAGCATCTCAATAGTGTTATTCTTTCAGTCCTGTCAGACTCTTTGCGATCTCATGGACTGTAGCCCGACAGGAACCTCTCTGTCCATGGAATTCTCCATGCAATAACTGCAGTGGGTAACCATTCCCTTCGCCAGGAGATTTTTCCCCAGGATTCAATCTGGGTCTTCCACTTTGTAAGCGGACTCTTTCCTGTCTAAGCCATCAGGGTGACTCTAACCACTGTTTAAAAAAAAAAAAGAAAAGCTGTGTGCCAAAATAGGAGGGCTCAGTTCCATCCCTGGGTCATGAAAATTGTCCAGGACATTTGCTCGGTTCTGTCTGACTGGCTTTCCTATCCGTCACTAACTCCCAGGGCTTGCTCAAATGCATGTTTACCTCGGTGATGCTATCTAATCATTTTCTGCAATGTTGTCCCTTTCTCCGCCCATCTTCAATCTTTCCCGGCACCAGAAAAAATCTCCTGGAAAATCCATTCACAGCTATGAGAACCTTACTGAGCAAAGACCAAGCAATTTTACTGACCGATCAATCTGACCTGCCCCGTGAGACATCTCTATGCAGATCAAGAAGCAACAGTTAAAACTTGACATTGAAAAACTGGTTCAAAATTGGGAAAGGAGTACATCAAGGCTGCATATGGTCACCCTGCTTATTTAACTTATTGCAGAGTTCAGCATGCGAAACCCCATGTGGCATGAGGCACAAGCTGGAATCAACATTGCTGGGAGAAACATCAAAAACCTCAGAAATGCAGATGACACCACCCTCATGGCAGAAAGCAAAAAAGAACTAAAGAGCCTCTTGATGAAAGTGAAAGAGGAGAGTGAAAGACTTGACTTAAAACTCAAGATTCAGGAAACAAAGATCATGGCATCTAGTCCCATCACTTCATGGCAAATAGATGGGGAAACAATGGAAACAGTGACAGACTTTATTTTCATGGGCTTTGAAATCGCTGTGGATGGTGACTTCAGCCATGAAATTAAAAGACGCTTGCTCCTTGGAAGAAAAGCTATGACCAGCCAAGACAGCGCATTAAAAAGCAGAGATGTTACTTTGCCGAGAAAGATCCGCCCAGTCAAAGCTATGGCTTCTCCAGGACTCATGTATGGATCTGAGAGTTGCACCGTAAAGAAACCTGAAGGCCGAAGCATTGAACCTGTTGGACTGTGATCTTGGAGAGGACGCTTGAGAGTCCCTTGGACTGCAAGCAGATCCAACCAGTCCATCCTAAAGGATCTGATTATTTCTTGGAAAAACTGGTGCTGACAGAAATTCCAATGCTTTGGCCACCTGGCGCAAAGAAATGACTTACTGGAAAAGACCCTGATGCTGGGAAGGACTAAAGGTGGGAGGAGAAAGGAGATGACAGAAAATGAGATGGTTAGATAGCACCATTGATTCAAAGGGCATGAGTATTGAGCAAGCTCCGAGAATGGGTGATACACAAGGAAACCTGAAGTGCCGCAGTCCACGGGGTTACAAAACAGTTGGACACGACTGAGAGAGTCAACTGAGCAGACCAAAGCCTAAGTTCAGAATTTCACACGATAAACACACAGATAGCTCGCAAGTATAACAACCCCAGGGGGTAAAAAAAAAAAAAAACAAAAAACCCTGCCTCCAAACTTTCACTTCACAAGGTCTGTTTTTGCATAGAAGGATGTTAGGCTTGTTTATCGCACAAGGCCTCCAAAAATTGTGTACCTGGGCTTACATTCCTCCTCAGGCCAAACTAACCGAATCTTAAGTACAACACAAAAGACTCAGCTTGAGCATGAGCACGAATAAGCATAAGAATAGTGCGGTGTGCCTGCGCTCATATGGATGAGGGCACATGCACCCCTAACGCAGTGAGGCTGAGGGGCATCAGGTGTGAGTTCAGGTCAAGAGTTTGCAGCAGATCTTTTCTCTTAAGTGGGTGAAGGCTCACTCATCGAAATACTACGTTTAAAAGAAATCTAGGACAATTGAAATAGACAATTGAAACTATATCACACGCAGTGCATGGTGGTTATGCAAATACTCGCTGAGTCCCCGCCCCCAAGATTCACGCCTTTCCCTGCCCCAGCTCCCGGGAAGCCAGCTTCCCCGTCCCTCGTTCCCAGGCCCCTGACTCTATGGTTTCTCCTCCTCGACACTCTGAGTCTGATTTCTTTTCAATAAGGATTTTGTTGACGGCTTAAGATAATCATATATGGGCGCTGCCTTTGACACAGAGAAGGTTCACTATAATGTCCAATGAAATAGAGTGCCGAACCGCCTCAGTCGTGCCCAGACTATCTGCGACCCCATGGAGTATAGCCTTCCAGGCTCCGGTCCATGGACCTCCAGGCAAGACTACTGCAGTGGGTAGCCATTCCCTTCTCCAGGAGAAGCTTCCCCAGGATCGAACCTGGGTCTCCCGCTTGTGAACGAACTCTTTACTGTCTAAGCCATCAGGGTGACTCTAATCACTGTTGAAAAACAACAACAACAAGAAAAACCTTACTGCCAAAATAGGAAGGCCAGGTTCCACCCGTGGGTCGTGAAAATTGTCCAGTTCATTTGCTCAGTCTGTCCGACTGGCTTTCCTATCTGTCACTAACTCCCGGGGCATGCGCAAACTCACGTTCACCGAGTCGTGATGCCATCTAATGGTTTTCCCCAAAGGCATCCCTTTCTCCTCCCGTCTTTGGACTTTCCTGGCACCAGCAAAATCTCCTGGAAAGCCCATTCACGATTATGAGACCCTTACTGCCCGAAATCAGTTCTGAATATTCCTTGGAAGAACTGATGCAGATATTGAAACTCCCATACTTTGGCCACCTGATGCAAAGCACTGACTTACTGGAAACGACCCTGAGGCTGAGAAGGACTAAAAGTGGGACATGAAAGGAGACGACAGAAAATGAGATGGTTAGACAACACCATTGATTCAAACGGCATGAGTATTAAGTTCCTATAATGGGTGATAGACAGGGAAACCTGAGGCGCTACACTCTACGGGGTTACAAGACAGTTGGAAACGTCTGGGAAAGTCAACTGAGCAGAAGAAAGCCTAGCCTCAGGATTTCACCCAACAACCACACAGAAAGCTCTTAAACAGAAGAGCCCCAAGGAAACAGCCTGCCTCCAAACACTCATTTCAGAAAGTCTGCTTTTGCATACAACAATGTTGGTCTTGTTTAGCTCACAAGACCTCCAAAAATTGAGGGTAACACAGTGTATGGTTCTCCTCGAACCTAACCATGTGAATGTTAACCAAAAGGCAAAAACCGCGGCTAGAGCATGAACACTTCTATCACACTTAGGGTGAGGAGCGTCAAGGGTAAGTCCGGGTCAAGAGTTTGCAGCAGGTCTTTTCTCTTAAGGGAATGAAGGCTCATTCTTCAAAATACTACATTTAAAAGAAATCTATGGTAAATTGAAATTGCAACTGTACTGCACGCAGTGCATGCTGGTTATGCAAATTTTCGCTGAGTCCCCACCCACGAGAGTCTCCCCTTTCCCCGCCCCAGCTCCCGGGAAGCCAGCTTCCATTCCCTTGTTCCCAGGACCCTGACTCCATGTTTTCTCCCCCTTGACACTTGAGTCTGATTTCTTTTCAATAAGGATTTTGTTGACGGCTTAAGATAATCATATATGGGCGCTGCCTTTGACACAGAGAAGATTCACTATAATGTCAAATGAAATAGAGTGCCGAACCTCCTCTGTCGTGCCCAGGTTATTTGTGAATCCCGCAGACTGTAGCCCTCCAGGCTCCTCTGTCCATGGAATTCTCCAGGGAAGAATTTTGCAGTGAGTAGACATCCCCTTCTCCAGGAGAAGCTTCCCCAGGATCGAACCTGGGTCTCCCTCTTTGTGAACGGACTCTGTACTGTCTGAGCCATCAGCGTGACTCTAATCACTATTTATAAAAAGAAAAGGTGAATGCCAATATAGGAGGGCCCGCTTCCATCACTGGGTCGTGAAAATTGTGCAGTTCATTTGCTGTGCTTATCCAATCAGCCTTCCTATCTCTCACCAATACCCATGCTTGCTCAAACTCATGTCCATTCAGCAGGTGAGGCCAGCTAATTGCTTTGTGCCATGTGGTCCCTTTCTCCACCTGCTTTCAATCTTTCCCAGCACCAAAATATCTCTTGGAAATCCCCATTCAAGTGTTATGAGAATCTG
This sequence comes from Muntiacus reevesi, assembly GCF_963930625.1. NCBI lineage: Eukaryota > Metazoa > Chordata > Mammalia > Artiodactyla > Cervidae > Muntiacus > Muntiacus reevesi. Next base: position 11,381,302 of record NC_089271.1, on the reverse strand, counting down.
ACCAAAGATTCCCATACAAGATGGAGGAGGAGAAGGTCGTGCCCTCATCTTCTCCTGGGAGAAGTCCAAAATTACAGCTCGGGGCTGAACAACCATCAACAGGAGAATGTTGGGTCCCACCACAATAGACACCCGACGTCCAGGGGCAAAGGAGAATCCCCAGCAAGATGGTAGGAGGGTCGAAATTTTGTTTAGAATCAAAGCCCATACCTGCCAGTGATGCTTGGAGGGCCGGAAGAAGACCTTGTGCACACCAGGGCTCAGAGACCCCACAGAGACTGAGCCAGAACTGTGTTTGAGCACCTCCTGTGGAGGGACGGTGGGTCAGCGGGGCCTGCCTCAGGGGCAGGGGCTCTGGGTGCAGGAGCCCTCCTCATGTACACCCTGTGGCATAAGCCCTCTCGGAGGAGGTCACCATTAACCCCACCATAGAGCCCCCGAGCAGACGACCCACAAACTGCAGAACAATCATACCAAAGAAATTCTTGCACTGCTTTGAAAGTTCTAGCACACACAAGAGATTTACCAACCTGGGGATCTGGCAAGGACCTGAGAACCCCCAAGGAATCTGACTGTGAGGCCAGTGGGATTTGATTACAGAACTTACACCGGCCTGGGGAAACAGACTCTTGGAGGGCACAAACAAAACCTGGTGTGCCCCAGGGCCCGGGAGAAAGGAGCAGGGACACCCCACCCCCCGACAAGGGACTGACCCAGACTTGCCCGTGAGTGTCCAGGAGTCCCTGGCAGAGGCGTGGGTCGGCAGTGTACTGCTGCAGGGTCGGGGGCACTGAGTGTAGCAGTGCCTGCCTGGGACCTTTGGAAGGAGGTGGCCATTATCTTCATTACCTCCACGTTAGTTTGGTCTCGGGTCAAACAACAGGGAGGGAAGACAGCCCTGCCCATCAACAGAAAACTGGATTAAGCATTTGCTCAGCATGGTCCCACCCATCAGAACAAGACCCAGTTTCCCCACAGTCAGTCTCTCCCAGCAGGCAGCTTCCATAAGCCTCTTATCCTTATCTGTCAGAGGGCAGACAGAATGAAAACCAGTGTCACAGTAAACTTGTCAAACTGATCACATGGCCCACAGCCTTGTCTAACTCAGTGAAAGTATGAGCCATGCCGTCTTCAGTTCAGTCCAGTCCCTGAGTCCTGTCAGACTCTTTGGGATCCCATGGGCTGCAGCACGCCAGGGTCCCTGTTCATCACCAACTCCTGGAACTTGCTCAAACTCATGTATATCAAGGCAGTGATGCCATCCAACCATCTCATTCTCTGTTGTCCCCTTCTCCTCAAGCCTTCCATCTTTCCCAGCATTGGGGACTTTCCCAATGATTCAGTTCTCCTATTTTGGCGGTCACTTTTTTTTTTTTTTTTAAATCGTGATTAGAATCACCCTGCTGGCTTAGACAGTAAACAGTCTGCTTACAAACAGGAGACCCAGATTCAGTCCTGGGGAAGCTTCTCCTGGAGAAGGGAATGCCTACCCCCTGCAGTATTCTTGCTTGGAGAATTCCATGACCAGAGCAGCCTGGAGGGCTACAGGCCATGGGGTTGCAAATAGTCTGGGCACGACTGAGGAGGTTCGGCACTCGAATTCATTCGACATTATAGTGAACCTTCTCTGTGTCAAAGGCAGCGCCCATGTATCATTATCTTAAGCTGTCAACAAAATCCTTATTCAAAAGAAATCAGACCCAGAGTGTGGCGGACGAGAAAACATGGAGTCAGGGGCCTGGGAACAAGGGAATGGAAGCTGGCTTCCCAGGCGGCGGGGCGGGGAAAGGCGTGAATCTCGGGGGCGGGGACTCAGCGAATATTTGCATAACCAGCATGCACTGCACGCAATATAGATTCAATTTGCTATTTGAATTCATTGTAGATTTCTTTTAATAGTATTTTGATGGATGAACCTTCATGCACTTAAGTGAAAAGATCTGCTGCAAACTCTTGACCCGGACTTATCCTTGACTCGAGTCACCCGCAGTGTGTTAGGAGTGCTCATTCCCAAGGCGGGTCTTTTGTCTTGCGCTGCTTAGGTAAGTTTGTGCTAAGTCACGAGCTGTAACACGTCAAATTTTTGGAGGCTTTGTGAGGTGCACAAGGCCAATATTATTGTTTGCAAAAACAGATCTTGCGGAATGAAACTGTTGAGGCGGCGTTGTTTGTCTGGGGCTGATATACTTAGAAGCTTTCTGAGTTTCTGTTTACTGTATTCAGCACTGGTCTACTCAGTTGACTACTATTCTGTAACCCCCACAGACTGCGGCACTTCGAGTTTCCGTATCACCCACTCTCCAAACTTTGTGTTTCTTCATCACCCATTCTCCAAACTTACTCATTCTCATTATCTTCGAATTCATGGTGCTGTCTAGACATCTCATTTTTTTCCCTTTATTCTCCAATCTTTAGTCCTTCCTAGCACCAGGGTCTTTTCCAGTAAGTCAGTTCTTTGCATCAGGTGGCCAAGGTATGGGGATTTCAGTGACAGCATCAGTTTTTCCAAGGAATATTAAGGGCTGATTTCATGTAGGATGGACTGGTTGGATCTCCTTGCCATCCAAGGGGCTCTCAAGCGTCCTCTCCAAGATCACAGTCCAACAGCTTCAATTCCTCGGCCCTCAGCTTTCTTTACAGTGCAACTCTCACATCCATACATGAGTCCTGGAGAAACCATAGGTTTGATTGGACGGACCTTTCTCGGCAAAGTAATATCTCTGCTTTTTAATTTGCTGTCTTGATTGGTCATAGCTTTTCTTCCAAGGAAGCAAGTGTCTTTTAATTTCATGGCTGAAGTAACCATCCTCAGGGATTTTAGAGCCCAAGACAGTAAATTCTGTCACTGTTTCCATCATTTCCCCTTCTATTTGCCATGAAGTGATGGGACCTGATGCCATGACCTTCCTTTTCCGAATGTTGAGTTTTAAGCCAACTTTTTCACTCTCCTCTGGCACTTTTATGAAGAGGTTCTTCTGTTCTCCGCTTTCTGCCATAAAGGTGGTGTCATCTGCATTTCTGAGGTCATTGATGTTTCTCCCGGCAGTGTGGATTCCAGCTTGTGCTTCATCCAGTATGGCATTTCACATGATGCACTCTGCATTCAAGTTAAATAAGCAGGGTGACAATATGCAGCCTTGACGTACTCCTTTCCCGATTTGGAACCGGTCTGGGTTTCAATGTCCGGTTCTAACTGTTGCTTCTTGACCCGCCTACAGATTTCTCAGGGGGCAGATCAGGTTGATCGGCCTGTAAACTTGCTTGGTCTTTGGCCAGTATGGTTCTCATAATCGTGAATACGCTTTCCAGGAGATTTTTCTGGTGCCCGGAAAGATCGAAGATGGGAAGAGAAAGGGACGACATTGGGGACGACGATTAGATAGCACCACCGACTCGGTGGGCATGAGTTTGAGCATGCCCCAGGAGTTAGTGACGGATAGGAAAGCCAGTCGGACAGAACTGAGCAAGTGAACTGGACAATTTTCTCGAGCCAGTGATGGAAGCGGGCCCTCCTATTTTGGCTTTTTTTTTTTTTTTTTTTTTTTAGTGACTAGAGTCGCCTTGATGGCTTAGACAGTAAACAGTCCGCTTACAAAGTGAGAGACCCAGATTCAATCCTGGGGAAGCTTCTCCCGGAGAAGGGAATGGCTACCCACTGCAGTATTCTTGCCCGGAGATCCATGGACAGAGGAGCCTGGAGGGCTACGGTCCATGGGATCACAAATTGCCTGGGCAGGACTGAGCACACACGGAACTCTATTTCATTTGACATTATAGTGAACCTTCTCTGTGTCAAATGCAACGCTCGCACATCATTTCCTTAAGCTGTCAACAATATCCCTTATTCGATGCAAATCAGACTGAGAACGTCAAGGAGAAGACATGGAGTCAGGGGCCTGGGGACAAGGGCCTGAAAGCGGGCTTCGCAGGAACTGGGGCAGGAAAGGCGCGAATCTCAGTGGCGGGGTTCAGCGTTCATTTGCATAAACAGAATGCAATGCATGCAATGTAGTTTCTATTTATGACTTCAATTTATCATAATTTTTTCCAAAACAATTTATTTCTAAGAATGAGCCTTTATGCTCTTAGGTGAAAAGATCTGCTGCAAACTCTTGACCCGGACTTACTCTTGATGCTCCTCAGCCTCACTGTGTTAGGAGTGAGTGTCACCTCATCAGTATGTTCACAGGCTCTGTGCAGTATGCTTACTCTTGTCCTTGCTTCGACTCAAACTCAGGCTTTGTCTCACTGAGGATTCAATTAGGTAGGCCCAAGTAGGGATAAGGGAAGCTTCCAATAATTTTTGGAGGCCTTGTGAGATGAACAAGGCCAATATTGCTGTGAGGAAGAATAGAATTTGAAAAGTGGAGGGCTTTGGGCAATTTTTCTAAACCTGCAACAGTTAAGAGTTTGATGTGTATTTATCACGTCAAATCGTGTTCTTGATTTTTTGTCAGTAAGATTTTCATGATCCTGAACGAGATTTTTTGGGGGTTTTGATTCTGGGAAAGATTGAAGAGAGGAGGAGAAAGTGACGACATCGACTCATTATAGAGCACCCAAAGTCTCGGTGGACATGCATTTGAACAAGCCCCGGGAGAACTGTTCAGAGATGACTTGAGCAAGGGAACTGGACAATGTTTATGACCCAGGGATGGAACCGGCCCCTCCTATATTGGTAGACAGCTTTCTAAAACATTAGTGATTACAGTCACCGTGGTGGCTTAGACAGTGAAGGGTCTGCTTACAATGTGGGAGCCGGAGGTTCGCTCCTGGGGAAGAACCTCCCGGAGAAGGGAATGGCTACCCACTGCAGTATTCTTGCCTGGGGAATCCCATGGACAGAGGAGCCAGGCAGCCTCTGGTCGGACCCGACTGAGCGGCTTGCAGAGAGAGCGCCACCTGGGAAAAGGAGAGCTCCTTTTGGGTGATCCCACGTTTCTGTCGTAGCTGTAATTGTTTTCCGGGCTCTGCTTTGTTTTCTGTAGTCTCAGTCACTCAGTCCTGTGGGGCTGTTAGCCACCCTACGGACTGTAACCTGCCAGGCTCCTCCGTCCCTGGAATTGTCCAGGCCAGAATACTGGAGTGAGTTTCCATTCCCTTCTCCAGACTCTTCCCGACCCGGAGATCGAACCCGGGTCTCCTGCATTGCAGGTGAATTGTGTACCATGTGAGTCCCAATTTTTTTTCCTAATCCACAGTTATTACTACTGGATATAGTGATAGTCAACTTTCATAGCCACATTATTCATATAGGTTCATTTTCTTTGTTCATAAACTTATGTAGGTAGGTCGTAAACTTATGCGGTAGGTGTGTTCATTCTGTTCTCCCCCCTCCCACTCCAGGATGTAATATTTGTAAAAATCCATAGAAGGTCTCAGGCTTCCCTGGTAGCTCAGCTGGTAAAGAATCCACCTTCCATGCAGGAGACCTAGGTTCGTCTCCTAGGGATCAGGAAGATCCCCGGGAGAAGAGAACTGATACCCACTCTCCAGTATTCTGGGCTGGAGAATTCCATGCACTGTATAGTTCATGGGAGTCATTTTAGATTCCCTCTGAGAATTGCTAATCAAAGTGTATATCTAACTTTTTATTTATGTAATGCCAATGTTTACTTTTTCTCCAAAGACAGTGTACCAGTGTACAGTCAACAGCTCTACATCAACATTTCGCAGTTTCACATTCCCAGTTAACTCTTGTTTTCAGACTTTTAGAATTTTTGACAGTCTAGGAGGTGTGCAATCCATTATTTAACGTATTTGGATATGATTTGACTGTATGGAGGAGCCATCAGATGTTTAAATCAAAATTCTGGAGTAGGTGGGTAGGTAGTTTCAAATTTTTCTATTTTATACTCAAAGCAGTCGTTGTCCCATTAGTTCCTCAGGACAAATTTCAAGAGTGAAAATGCTGGACTAAATGTTTCACACATTGAAATTTTTGATCCATATTACTCACCTGTCACCCGGAAAGATTTTACAATTTTACATTCATATCTACAGTATTTGCATACCTTTACTCCCAAACGTGTTCAAAAGCAGTTTTGAAAAAAAAAAAAACACCTAAATTTTGTATATACTTAATATTTTTGTTTTTTTGTGCTTTTTTAAAATTTATTTTTTAATTGAAGGATAATTGCCTTCAGAATTTAATTTTAAAGGCCATATGACACCGGGCTCTCAGAAGAGCAAAACCCAGAATTGCTTTTTCCCATCCCAGTTCCCACGTCCCCGAAACAACCATTTGAAATCCTTAGCGGTTTCATCTGTTTGCTTCTATAACTCATACTATGCTTATACTGCTCTTTCTTCGTTTTGTTCTAAACTGTATCAGACAGGCTAGATGCCCCCTCTGACATCAATTTGTCCTCAACCGTCAGAGATAACTTAGAATTCCTGAGCTTTCCAGGGTTCTGAAGCATTAAAATGTCCTTGTCCCCACTTGGAAGCTGTTACCTGCTCTCCTGTTTTGTCAGTAAGAACATATCTCTTCTTTTTATTCCTTTACTGTCATTTCATGGCGTTTTGTGGACAGAGTAGAGATATATGGATATATTGAATCTGCCATATCCAACCTGAAATCCGAAGATACTGTAGATCGTGTTGTCATTATAATTATTATCATTTGGCCACACTATATGGTTTGCGAGATGGCAGTTCCCGGCCAGGGATTGAGCCTCTGCCCCTGCAGTGGAGTCCCAACGACTGGATCGTCAGGGGATTCCCGTTACTTTTAGAAAATTTAAAAAAAAAACACACACCACTTTGAAAATAATTGGAGTAGCATCTATGTTAGAACGGCCTCTCCGAGAATCGGTTAACCCTTGGGACACGGATGGAAGTTAAGAAACATGGAATCAGCTGCGCGCCCCCTACTGGAAGATCTTGCCCAGAGCAGTCTGACTTTCCCTGGGGCCTCTTTGTTCAGGGCCCAGGGCTTCACAATGGTGGCGGTCCACCAAAGGAGTCGGGGAGTTTCTAAAAATCCTATGCCCAGGACTCCACCCTGGGCCAATTAAACTTTTCTCTCTGTGTGTAGGGATTGGGCGTCAGCACTTTTAAAGCTCGTAAGTGGTTCTAGAGTGCAGAGTCACTGCTTTAGGCTAAGCAGCTCACTGGGTTAGCCCGTTTGTAACAGCATGGCAATATTTGGACCGTAATCCATGCCGTGTTCCTGTTGTGCAGTTACATTTGTGTGTTGTCTAGATTCTGAGTAGTGTCTGTTTCCATGCTTTAATTTCATAAGCATGTCTTCTGTTAATCTGAGAAAGGAATCGCACAGCGGCGTTAACATAGTATTGACGTGCCACACTCATTTGGCAGAGGCATAGGATTTAGCTCAGTCCTCACAGCACATTTATACTCTGCGGGAAGTCGCCATGACAGAGTGAAAACTGTCCAGGGATGTGGTCATCTTGCTGTATCTGGATTTTTGCATTGCTGGAGTGCAGTAATGGCAGAGAATATTATGGTCTTCATGACTATTATTGTGATTATAAGGTGGACACTTGAGCCGGAGTCACCAAAACCCTCCCTTATTATGAATTGATCCAATGCCTATATGGGGTCGCAAGGAGTGGGACACGACGGAGCACACACGGGTGCACTATATTAGCCACCCCTCCCTCCACCCCACCCCGCAAAGCCTCATTGAGAACAGGCTTAATTCTTAGAGGTTCTGGTTAGTCTTGCTGAGTTTTAGCTTTAGCCTGCAAAAATATAGTCATTGCTGATCATGGTTTTCAGGAAAGAACATGATGGGTCAGTGTATATCATCACGACTGGAGGAGGGGAAAGTCCTACAGCAGATTTAGCGTAAAGGACAGTGTGGAGGGAATTCCCTGGTGGTTAGGCTTCCGTGCTTTCATTGCCGAGAGCGCGGGTTCAGTCCCTGCTGGGGGAACTAAAATCCTACAAGCTGAGTGAAGCCACCCCCACCAAAAACAAAGATGGTGACTTGGTTATGGTGATCTTTTATAATGAACGACATGTTACGGAATTTGAGACGTCTACAGTGAAGGTAAAATGTGTTCTTAAAACTCAAGACTATCTCAGGGCAGTTTCAGTTCTAACAACAGGAGCTGACGGGTCGCCTATACCAGAAGAGACTTTTTAGTTTTCAGGAAAAACGGTAACGTTGAAACCTTAAAGAAATCAGCATGCACTGAGCAAATGCTATAAAATATTGTAGTTTAACCACTGAAATCATAAACGGCTTGATCTAAACAAATCCCTCAGTGTGAAGATCACATAACCAAAGTGATTTGTGAGAAAAGCATAACTGCATGAAATTAAAGCTTAATGAATAGACACGTCATCTGCCATGACTTACTAGTCTTCCAAGCATCTTTCGGGGCACTGTAACATGCATTTTGTAATTTTATTTTCTTCTTATCAAATAGTTGGACACATTCATGAACTAATTATTCGTTAAAATAGTCTGTCTTCTCCTAATGAAACTAGTTGATTGCATTAACTAGATCAAAGTGTCTACCACATATTTTGTGAAACTGAAAAATAATTTGTTAAAATTCAATGCACATAACTTCAGGGTTGAAAGATCGTATCTTTACTTTAAAATGGTGGGGAAATCTACCAGAAAGAACAACCTACCAAAAAATGCACACTATAGAAGCATATGCAGACTCCTATTTTTTAATACTTAAAGCAGTCAAGAAGGCAAATAAAAAATTGCAAGTTGGATGTAATCTTAAGTTTTCTTTCAATAAACTTTAAAAATATTCTGTGAGTCCTATTCATAATATTATTTTTTTAATGCTCAAAATTTTAAAAAGTGTGGAATGCTTCGATGAATTTGTGTGTCATCCTTGCGCAGGGGCCATGATAATCTCTGTATCATTCGAGTTTCAGTAGATGTGCTATTGAAGCTTATAGCACTGTAACATTATTTTAATGGTGCAAAACCATCTTGGTTATAACGGGCACCTGAAAGCACAATGAGTACAAACACCTGCTTTATCTCCGAAACGAAAAGCTTTTTAAATTTTCGGATATGACACATTGAGTCTTGTCACTCTGTGTAAGTTAGCACTTCTGCTCATAGGAGGTTCTGCCACTGGGACACGCACACGGTAGCAGCGCACAGCCTCCTGAGACTGGCAAGGCCAGCTGAGGGTTTGACTTACTTGCCATCAACTGCTGTAATCGCAAAATAGATGGATATTGTTTGTTCTTGTGTAATATTGACTCCATGCACCTAAAGTAGGCTTTAAAGACTTAGTGTGTTTCCATGCTCCCTTTACCGTTTAAATGATTTTTGTTACGTAGGTTTATGTGCATAAACACATCATCATCCCTCCAGCCTGCACAGCCTTCAGGGTGGGCACACCACCCCTTAGATGCCGCCCGAGAACCTCAGAGAAAGCTCGTGAACATGTAACGTGGTTCTCAGAGAGCCTTGCCTCTGCGCTTGGTAGAGCGCACACTCTGAAGTGTGCTGTGAGAAATATCTGATTTAGCAGGATTATTCATTGTCCCCCTGGGAACTTGGTCCCTCTTAATTTGGACCTGTGGAAAGGGGAGTGGGCAACAGGTGACAACTGGAGGCACCCGCAACTAGAAAGTCAGTGTTAGCTGAGGATGCTACAGGAAGAAGAAACAGCACCAGAAAGTTCTGTTGCCCTGAGCACATCAGTGGATTTGTGCAGCGCCGTCAACTCCTGCGTGCTCGCTCGGTCGTGTCCGACTCTGACACCCACGGACTGTAGAACACCAGGCTCTCTGCCCATGGAATTTCCCAGGAACGAACACTGGAGTGGGTTTCCCTGCCCTCCTCCAGGGGAGCTTCCCGACCCAGAGATCAAATCCGGGTCTCCTGCCTCTCCTGTGTTCCGAGCAAATTCTTTACCACTAAGCCTCTGGAGAAGCCTCGGTGTGAGCTTATTAACTTTTCTCCAAAGAATTACCCCCACACACTCTGGTCAATAATGGGGATCCCCCAAAGTGCTCAGATTCCTCAGTCACCTTATATTCTTAAACGTCCTGCCAAGATTGGGATCCAAGGTCATGGTTTAAAGCAGAAATCCCACTTCAGCCTGTTGGTGGCAAGGACACAGCAGGGAAATGGGCAGAGTCTAGGGCTTGTCTTCAGAGAAAGCTCCAGGCCCCAACAAGCATGTGTGCCTGTGCTCCTAAGGCATCAGACCTCTGAGGCTGGGCACAAAAGGCCTCGGGAACCCACGCATGAAATTTCAAACGATTCCTCAAAAAACTAAAAATAGAGTTGCCATGTGATCCAGCAATCCCACTCCTGGCCATGTATCTGGACAAAAGCATAATTCTAAAAGATGCATGCTAGCTCATAGCAACACTACTTACAATAGCCGAGACATGGAAACAATTTGTGCTATAAGAAGTCTCCCTCCGCCATGTCTTCTGGGTTTCCTCTGGGGGAGTTGCTAAGCACAACTGGCCTCCTCAGGGGCTTGGGGATGTCCTAGGTCAGTATTTTGCACCTGAAAACAGACAACGTTCATTTTTCTAATAAAAATAACTTAAGGGACAATGAGACAGGATATGCCTCTCGAGGAAAGGTCACACCATACCCTACAGACTAGCCAAAGAATTTGAACTTGAGCCCATTCAGCTCCCTGGATCCAGGTGACAGCAGAAGGGAATAAAGGAAACAAGGCCAGGGTTGCATCACCCAAGAAGAGGGCACAGCAAAGCCCAGACCCTGAAAAATGGTGTGGGTCGAACGGCCGGAAGTTTTCAACAGACAAATTATAAGAATGGGACAGAAGGGATCTGGATTCAAGGACTCAAAAGACACACCAAGTGTTTTAAAAGGTGCTAGACCAAATGACGACAACTAGGGAGAGACCCTGTGTAATAAAATGATAAAGAAACAAAAGGAAGGGATTACTGTGCAAGAAGGGCGTGTCCCCTGGGACTGGGCCTGAGACGGGCATTGGGAGGGGCTGGCGAGCTCGAGTTCTTGACCTGCATGGTGGCTACAAGGGTGTTTCTCATGTAAAAATTCATTAAGCTACACTGGATTTCGTAGTAAAGATCCAAAACCAGAAACGTACACTGTGGACAGAGAATGCTGCCTGCCATTTCAGTAAACAAGGGATGTTGAGACCATGAAGCTACCAGCCACCGCTGTCGCCCTGAGGGTGGGCCCTGAGTGGATTCAGGATGGAGAAAAATAGGATACTGCCCCTAGATAATTAAAGTGTATATCATAGGAATGACTTCAATGGGCCCAGACTCTTGCATCTTCCCATACTAAAATCACTAACTTGAGATGAGTGTTTTTGTGATTAGCAGTAATCTTTTGATGTTCTGATGGTTGACTACGTATTTTTTTCTCAGCAAAGAACTTCCTGTATATTCTGGCTCCTCCCTGACCTCTTTTTTGCCCCACTGGGTGGCTTACAGGATCTTAGTTCCCTTAGATCCCTTAGTTCTCCAACCAGGGATTGAACCTGTGCCCCCTGCAGTGGAAGCACAAAGTCCCAACCACTGGTCCACCAGGTAACTCCCCTGCCCCCTTACCTTTTTGGAACACTCTCTGAGAACTAAGAGACTGCATCCCGGGCTCGAGACCTCTGTGAGTTTGCCAAATGAAACATAATTTGGGGGAGTTCTCTGGACGGGTAATGGTTAGGATTCTGTACTTTCACTGACAGGGCTGGGGTTTTGTCCCTGGTTGGGGACTGAGATGCCACAGTTAGGTTTGCGTTTCTTTCCTCAGTCGACTACACACAACGCCATACTGTCTCTCTCTGGAGTTAGAGTCGCACACGGAGACGCATGCTAATGGGAAGTTTGTTTGGTGAGCAAGAAATCAAGAGAGTTCTCCCTGTTAAGAGGCACTAGATTTCAATGTTGGGGCTTCTCTCCTCACACGAGGGATGGCCTTGGAAATGGAGCCTTTGTTTTTGAGCTTCTCATTTTTTGACCGAGATTCTCTCTTTCCCAGTGAATGGGCTTGAATGGGCGTTGCCAACCTGGCCTCACCGACTCCCCCTTTGCTAGGTTTCCACTCTTCTGATGAGATACAGTGCTTCTTGAGATTTGTCAGTACCTTTGATCATATTATAGGGTATGACGATTTCTGTTATTTCACTGCCAGCAAAGACAGTGTAGTAGTGGCAGCTTGTGTGTGTGTGTCTGTGTTGTGTAAAACTAAGAGCTAGCAATGAGCACACTCAGGATGTCACACACCAGAGGTAGTTGGCTATATAAATCCGGGAGTCTGTATCACAGGGTCTAGCTACTGCAAATGTTTCTGTTAGTCACAGCTCAGTCAACAGCAGAGACTTTGCTAAGTAGTGAAATGAAGGTTAGAAATGGAGTTTCATTGGTGAAATTAGCAACGTGTTATCCAGTAAGATGGGTGTCAGTAATGGGCTGCTGCTGCTGCTAAGTCACGTCAGTCGTGTCCGACTCTATGCGACCCCATAGACGGCAGCCCAACAGGCTCCTCTGTCCCTCAGGTTCTCCAGGCAAGAATACTGGAGTGGGTTGCCATTTCCTTCTCTAACGCATGACAGTGAAAAGTGCAAGTGAAGTCGCACAGTCATGTCTGACTCTCAGCGACCCCATGGACTGTGGACTACCAGGCTCCTCCAACCATGGGATTCTCCAGGCAAGACTACTGGGGTGGGGTGCCATTGCCTTCTCCGAGTAATGGGCTAACAGTGGTAAAATTAATAATACTTTAGACGTGTGCATTGCTTACAATGTGCGAGTCTCCTCAACCTTGCATTTACAGGGTATGAGAACCTAGCCATCTGAAGCCTGTTCCCTAAGGAGTAATACTACAGGCCAAACCTCTAAATAGCCCTGTGTCCAGCTATGAATTCTGAGCGTTCCAATTCCCTGATCCTGGCTGTAAGGCCAACAGAATCCTGCAAGTTGATCTCTTAACCAGACAGATTGCTGGGAGCATCATTGAGCTTACTACTCCTGATAACTTTCTGCCTCAGGCTCTTGGTTGTTGTTAGCAACTCAATAGTGTTATTCTTTCAGTCCTGTCAGACTCTTTGCAATCTCATGGACTGTAGCCCGACAGGATCCTCTCTGTCCATGGAATTCTCCATGCAACAACTGCAGTGGGTAGCCATTCCCTTCGCCAGGAGATTATTCCCCAGGATTCAATCTGGGTCTTCCACTTTGTAAGCGGACGCTTTCCTATCTAAGCCATCAGGGTGACTCTAACCACTGATTAAAAAAAAAAAAAAAAAAAAAGCTGTGTGCCAAAATAGGAGGGCTCAGTTCCATCCCTGGGTCATGAAAATTGTCCAGGACATTTGCTCGGTTCTGTCTGACTGGCTTTTCTATCCGTCACTAACTCCCAGGGCTTGCTCAAATGCGTGTTCACCTCGGTGATGCTATCTAATCATTTTCTCCAGTGTTGTCCCTTTCTCCGCCTGTCTTCAATCTTTCCCGGCACCAGAAAAAATCTCCTGGAAAATCCATTCACAGCTATGAGAACCTTACTGAGCAAAGACCAAGCAATCTTACTGACTGATAAATCTAACTTGCCCCGTGAGACATCTGTATGCAGATCAAGAAGCAACAGTTACAACTTGACATTGAAAAACTGGTTCAAAATTGGGAAAGGAGTACATCAAGGCTGCATATGGTCACCCTGCTTATTTAACTTATATGCAGAGTACAGCATGCGAAACCCCATGTGGCACGAGGCACAAGGTGAAATTAACATTGCTGGGAGAAACATCAAAAACCTCAGAAATGCAGATGACACCACCCTCATGGCAGAAAGCAAAAAAGAACTAAAGAGCCTCTTGATGAAAGTGAAAGAGAAGAGTGAAAAAGTTGGCTTAAAACTCAAGATTCAGGAAACAAAGATCATGGCATCTAGTCCCATCACTTCATGGCAAATAGATGGGGAAACAATGGAAACAGTGACAGACTTTATTTTCATGGGCTTTGAAATCGCTGTGGATGGTGACTTCAGCCATGAAATTAAAAGACGCTTGCTCCTTGGAAGAAAAGCTATGACCAGCCAAGACAGCGCATTAAAAAGCAGAGATGTTACTTTGCCGAGAAAGATCCGCCCAGTCAAAGCTATGGCTTCTCCAGTACTCATGTATGGATCTGAGAGTTGCACCGTAAAGAAAGCTGAAGGCCGAAGCATTGAACCTGTTGGACTGTGATCTTGGAGAGGACGCTTGAGAGTCCCTTGGACTGCAAGCAGATCCAACCAGTCCATCCTAAAGGAAATCAGACCTGATTATTTCTTGGAAAAACTGGTGCTGACACAGAAATTCCAATGCTTTGGCCACCTGGCGCAAAGAAATGACTTACTGGAAAAGACCCTGATGCTGGGAAGGACTAAAGGTGGGAGGAGAAAGGAGATGACAGAAAATGAGATGGTTAGATAGCACCATTGATTCAAAGGGCATGAGTATTGAGCAAGCTCCGAGAATGGGTGATACACAAGGAAACCTGAAGTGCCGCAGTCCACGGGGTTACAAAACAGTTGGACACGACTGAGAGAGTCAACTGAGCAGACCAAAGCCTAAGTTCAGAATTTCACACGATAAACACACAGATAGCTCGCAAGTATAACAACCCCAGGGGGTAAAAAAAAAAAAAAATCCTGCCTCCAAACTTTCACTTCACAAGGTCTGTTTTTGCATAGAAGGATGTTAGGCTTGTTTATCGCACAAGGCCTCCAAAAATTGTGTACCTGGGCTTACATTCCTCCTCAGGCCAAACTAACCGAATCTTAAGTACAAGACAAAAGACTCAGCTTGAGCACGAGCACGAATAAGCATAAGAATAGTGCAGTGTGCCTGCGCTCATATGGATGAAGGCACACGCACCCATAACGCAGTGAGGCTGAGGGGCGTCAGGTGTGAGTTCAGGTCAAGAGTTTGCAGCAGGTCTTTTCTCTTAAGTGGGTGAAGGCTCACTCATCGAAATACTACGTTTAAAAGAAATCTAGGACAATTGAAATAGTCAATTGAAACTATATCACACGCAGTGCATGGTGGTTATGCAAATACTCGCGGAGTCCCCGCCCCCAAGATTCACGCCTTTCCCTGCCCCAGCTCCCGGGAAGCCAGCTTCCCAGTCCCTCGTTCCCAGGCCCCTGACTCTATGGTTTCTCCTCCTCGACACTCTGAGTCTGATTTCTTCTCAATAAGGATTTTGTTGACAGCTTAAGATAATGATACATGGGCGCTGCCTTTGACACAGAGAAGGTTCACTATAATGTCCCATGAAATAGAGTACCGAACCGCCTCAGTCGTGCCCAGACTATCTGCGACCCCATGGAGTATAGCCTTCCAGGCTCCTCGGTCCATGGACCTCCAGGCAAGACTACTGCAGTGGGTAGCCATTCCCTTCTCCAGGAGAAGCTTCCCCAGGATCGAACCTGGGTCTCCCGCTTGTGAACGAACTCTTTACTGTCTAAGCCATCAGGGTGACTCTAATCACTGTTGAAAAACAAAAACAACAAGAAAAACCTTACTGCCAAAATAGGAAGGCCAGTTTCCACCCGTGGGTCGTGAAAATTGTCCAGTTCATTTGCTCAGTCTATCCGACTGGCTTTCCTATCTGTCACTAACTCCCGGGGCATGCGCAAACTCACGTTCACCGAGTCGTGATGCTATCTAATGGTTTTCCCCAAAGTCATCCCTTTCTCCTCCCGACTTTGGACTTTCCTGGCACCAGCAAAATCTCCTGGAAAGCCCATTCACAATTATGAGACCCTTACTGCCCAAAATCAGTTCTGAATATTCCTTGGAAGAACTGATGCAGATATTGAAACTCCCATACTTTGGCCACCTGATGCAAAGCACTGACTTACTGGAAACGACCCTGAGGCTGAGAAGGACTAAAAGTGGGACATGAAAGGAGACGACAGAAAATGAGATGGTTAGACAGCACCATTGATTCAAAGGGCATGAGTATTAAGTTCCTATAATGGGTGATAGACAGGGAAACCTGAGGCGCTATACTCTACGGGGTTACAAGACAGTTGGAAACGTCTGGGAAAGTCAACTGAGCAGAAGAAAGCCTAGCCTCAGGATTTCAACCAATAACCACACAGAAAGCTCTTAAACAGAAGAGCCCCAAAGAAACAGCCTGCTTCCAAACACTCATTTCAGAAAGTCTGCTTTTGCATACAATGATGTTGGTCTTGTTTAGCTCACAAGACCTCCAAAAATTGAGGGTAACACAGAGTATGTTTCTCCTCGGACCTAACCATGTGAATGTTAAGCAAAAGGCAAAAACTGCGGCTAGAGCATGAACACTTCTATCACACTTAGGGTGAGGAGCGTCAAGGGTAAGTCCGGGTCAAGAGTTTGCAGCAGGTCTTTTCTCTTAAGGGAATGAAGGCTCATTCTTCAAAATACTACATTTAAAAGAAATCTATGGTAAATTGAAATTGCAACTGTACTGCACGCAGTGCATGCTGGTTATGCAAATTTTCGCTGAGTCCCCACCCACGAGAGTCTCCCCTTTCCCCGCCCCAGCTCCCGGGAAGCCAGCTTCCATTCCCTTGTTCCCAGGACCCTGACTCCATGTTTTCTCCCCCTTGACACTTGAGTCTGATTTCTTTTCAATAAGGATTTTGTTGACAGCTTAAGATAATCATATATGGGCGCTGCCTTTGACACAGAGAAGATTCACTATAATGTCGAATGAAATAGAGTGCCGAACCTCCTCTGTCGTGCCCAGACTATCTGCGACCCCATGGAGTATAGCCGTCCAGGCTCCTCGGTCCATGGAATTCTCCAGGGAAGAATTTTGCAGTGAGTAGACATTCCCGTCTCCAGGAGAAGCTTCCCCAGGATCGAACCTGGGTCTCCCTCTTTGTGAACGGACTCTGTACTGTCTGAGCCATCAGCGTGACTCTAATCACTATTTATAAAAAGAAAAGGTGAATGCCAATATAGGAGGGCCCGCTTCCATCACTGGGTCGTGAAAATTGTGCAGTTCATTTGCTGTGCTTATCCAATCAGCCTTCCTATCTCTCACCAATACCCGTGCTTGCTCAAACTCATGTCCATTCAGCAGGTGAGGCCAGCTAATTGCTTTGTGCCATGTGGTCCCTTTCTCCACCTGCTTTCAATCTTTCCCAGCACCAAAATATCTCTTGGAAATCCCCATTCAAGTGTTATGAGAATCTGACCAAAGATTCCCATACAAGATGGAGGAGGAGAAGGTCGTGCCCTCATCTTCTCCTGGGAGAAGTCCAAAATTACAGCTCGGGGCTGAACAACCATCAACAGGAGAATGTTGGGTCCCACCACAATAGACACCCGACGTCCAGGGGCAAAGGAGAATCCCCAGCAAGATGGTAGGAGGGTCGAAATTTTGTTTAGAATCAAAGCCCATACCTGCCAGTGATGCCTGGAGGGCTCAAAGAAGACCTTGTGCACACCAGGGCTCAGAGACCCCACAGAGACTGAGCCAGAACTGTGTTTGAGCATCTCCTGTGGACAGATGGTGGGCCAGCGTGGTCTGCCTCAGGGGCAGGGGCTCTGGGTGCAGGAGCCCTCCTCATGCACACCCTGTGGCATAAGCCCTCTTGGAGGAGGTCACCATTAACCCCACCATAGAGCCCCCGAGCAGACGACCCACAAACTGCAGAACAATCATACCAAAGAAATTCTTGCACTGCTTTGAAAGTTCTAGCACACACAAGAGATTTACCAACCTGGGGATCTGGCAAGGACCTGAGAACCCCCAAGGAATCTGACTGTGAGGCCAGTGGGATTTGATTACAGAACTTACACAGGCCTGGGGAAACAGACTCTTGGAGGGCACAAACAAAACCTGGTGTGCCCCAGGGCCCGGGAGAAAGGAGCAGGGACACCCCGCCCCCCGACAAGGGACTGACCCAGACTTGCCCGTGAGTGTCCAGGAGTCCCTGGCAGAGGCGTGGGTCGGCAGTGTACTGCTGCAGGGTCGGGGGCACTGAGTGTAGCAGTGCCTGCCTGGGACCTTTGGAAGGAGGTGGCCATTATCTTCATTACCTCCACGTTAGTTTGGTCTCGGGTCAAACAACAGGGAGGGAAGACAGCCCTGCCCATCAACAGAAAACTGGATTAAGCATTTGCTCAGCATGGTCCCACCCATCAGAACAAGACCCAGTTTCCCCACAGTCAGTCTCTCCCAGCAGGCAGCTTCCATAAGCCTCTTATCCTTATCTGTCAGAGGGCAGACAGAATGAAAACCAGTGTCACAGTAAACTTGTCAAACTGATCACATGGCCCACAGCCTTGTCTAACTCAGTGAAAGTATGAGCCATGCCGTCTTCAGTTCAGTCCAGTCCCTGAGTCCTGTCAGACTCTTTGGGATCCCATGGGCTGCAGCACGCCAGGGTCCCTGTTCATCACCAACTCCTGGAACTTGCTCAAACTCATGTATATCAAGGCAGTGATGCCATCCAACCATCTCATTCTCTGTTGTCCCCTTCTCCTCAAGCCTTCCATCTTTCCCAGCATTGGGGACTTTCCCAATGATTCAGTTCTCCTATTTTGGCGGTCACTTTTTTTTTTTTTTTTTAAATCGTGATTAGAATCACCCTGCTGGCTTAGACAGTAAACAGTCTGCTTACAAACAGGAGACCCAGATTCAGTCCTGGGGAAGCTTCTCCTGGAGAAGGGAATGCCTACCCCCTGCAGTATTCTTGCTTGGAGAATTCCATGACCAGAGCAGCCTGGAGGGCTACAGGCCATGGGGTTGCAAATAGTCTGGGCACGACTGAGGAGGTTCGGCACTCGAATTCATTTGACATTATAGTGAACCTTCTCTGTGTCAAAGGCAGCGCCCATGTATCATTATCTTAAGCTGTCAACAAAATCCTTATTCAAAAGAAATCAGACCCAGAGTGTGGCGGACGAGAACATGGAGTCAGGGGCCTGGGAACAAGGGAATGGAAGCTGGCTTCCCAGGCGGTGGGGCGGGGAAAGGCGTGAATCTCGGGGGCGGGGACTCAGCGAATATTTGCATAACCAGCATGCACTGCACGCAATATAGATTCAATTTGCTATTTGAATTCATTGTAGATTTCTTTTAATAGTATTTTGATGGATGAACCTTCATGCACTTAAGTGAAAAGATCTGCTGCAAACTCTTGACCCGGACTTATCCTTGACTCGAGTCACCCTCAGTGTGTTAGGAGTGCTCATTTCCAAGGTGGGTCTTTCGTCTTGCGCTGTTTAGGTAAGTTGGCGCTAAGCCACTAGCAGTAACACGCCCAAATTTTTGGAGGCTTTGTGATCTGCACAAGGCCAATATCATTGTATACAAAAACAGATCTTGCGGAATGAAACTGTTGAGGCAGTGTTGTTTATCTGGGGCTGTTATATTTAGAAACTTCTGAGTGTCTGTTTACTGCATTCAGCACTGGTGTACTCAGTTGACTACTATTCTGTAACCCCCACAGACTGCGGCACTTCGGGTTTTCTTATCACCCACTCTCCAAACTTTGTGTTTTCTTATCACCCATTCTCTAAACTTACTCATCCTCATTATTTTCGAATCCATGGTGCTGTCTAGACATCTCATTTTTTTCCCTTTATTCTCCAATCTTTAGTCCTTCCTAGCACCAGGGTCTTTTCCAGTAAGTCAGTTCTTTGCATCAGGTGGCCAAGGTATGGGGATTTCAGTGACAGCATCAGTTTTTCCAAGGAATATTAAGGGCTGATTTCATGTAGGATGGACTGGTTGGATCTCCTTGCCATCCAAGGGGCTCTCAAGCGTCCTCTCCAAGATCACAGTCCAACAGCTTCAATTCCTCGGCCCTCAGCTTTCTTTACAGCGCAACTCTCACATCCATACATGAGTCCTGGAGAAACCATAGCTTTGATTGGACGGACCTTTCTCGGCAAAGTAACATCTCTGCTTTTTAATTTGCTGTCTTGATTGGTCATAGCTTTTCTTCCAAGGAGCAAGCGTCTTTTAATTTCATGGCTGAAGTCACCATCCTCAGGGATTTTAGAGCCCAAGACAGTAAACTCTGTCACTGTTTCCATCATTTCCCCATCTATTTGCCATGAAGTGATGGGACCTGAGGCCATGATCTTCCTTTTTTGAATGTTGAGTTTTAAGCCAACTTTTTCACTCTCCTCTGGCACTTTTATGAAGAGGTTCTTCTGTTCTCCGCTTTCTGCCATAAAGGTGTGTCGTCTGCATCTGCCATGACTTACTAGTCTTCCAAGCATCTTTCGGGGCACTGTAACATGCATTTTGTAATTTTATTTTCTTCTTCATCAACATAGTTGGACACTTTCATGAACTAATCATTCATTAAAATAGTCTGTCTTCTCCTAATGAAACTAGTTGATTGCATTAACTAGATCAAAGTGTCTACCACATATCTTGTGAAACTCAAAAATAATTTGTTAAAATTCAATGCACATAATTTGAGGGTTGAAAGATCGTATCTTTACTTTAAAATGGTGGGGAAATCTACCAGAAAGAACAACCTACCAAATAATGCACATGCAGAGTCCTATTTTTTAATACTTAAGGCAGTCAAGAAGGCAAATAAAAAATTGCAAGTTGGATATAATCTTAAGTTTTCTTTCAATAAACTTTAAAAATATTCTGTGAGTCCTATTCATAATATTATTTTTTAATGCTCAAAATTTTAAAAAGTATGGAACGCTTCGATGAATTTGTGTGTCATCCTTGCGCAGGGGCCATGATAATCTCTGTATCATTCGAGTTTTAGCAGATGTGCTATTGAAGCTTCTAGCACTGTAACATTATTTTGATTGTGCAAAACCATCTTGGTTATAACGGGCATCTGAAAGCAGAATGTAGTACAAACACCTGCTTTATCTCCTAACCGAAAAGCTTTTTAAATTTTCGGATATGACACATTGAGTCTTGTCACTCTGTGTAAGTTAGCACTTCTGCTCATAGGAGGTTCTGCCACTGGGACACGCACACGGTAGCAGCGCACAGCCTCCTGAGACTGGCAAGGCCAGCTGAGGGTTTGACTTACTTGCCATCAACTGCTGTAATCGCAAAATAGATGGATATTGTTTGTTCTTGTGTAATATTGACTCCATGCACCTAAAGTAGGCTTTAAAGACTTAGTGTGTTTCCATGCTCCCTTTACCGTTTAAATGATTTTTGTTATGTAGGTTTATGTGCATAAACACATCATCATCCCTCCAGCCTGCACAGCCTTCAGGGTGGGCACACCACCCCTTAGATGCCGCCCGAGAACCTCAGAGAAAGCTCGTGAACATGTAACGTGGTTCTCAGAGAGCCTTGCCTCTGCGCTTGGTAGAGCGCACACTCTGAAGTGTGCTGTGAGAAATATCTGATTTAGCAGGATTATTCATTGTCCCCCTGGGAACTTGGTCCCTCTTAATTTGGACCTGTGGAAAGGGGAGTGGGCAACGGGTGACAACTGGAGGCACCCGCAACTAGAAAGTCAGTGTCAGATGTGGATGCTACAGGAAGAAGAAAAAGCACCAGAAAGTCCTGTTGCCCTGAGCACATCAGTGGATTTGTGCAGCGCCGTCAACTCCTGCGTGCTCGCTCGGTCGTGTCCGACTCTGACACCCACGGACTGTAGCCCACCAGGCTCTCTGCCCATGGAATTTCCCAGGCACGAACACTGGAGTGGGTTTCCCTGCCCTCCTCCAGGGGAGCTTCCCGACCCAGAGATCAAATCCGGGTCTCCTGCCTCTCCTGTGTTCCGAGCAAATTCTTTACCACTAAGCCACTGGAGAAGCCTCGGTGTGAGCTTGTTAACTTTTCTCCAAAGAATTACCCCCACATACTCTGGTCAATAATGGGGATCCCCCAAAGTGCTCAGATTCCTTATATTATATTCTTACCTTATATTCTTAAACTTCCTGCCAAGATTGGGATTCAAGGTCATGGTTTAAAGCAGAAATCCCACTTCAGCCTGTTGGTGGCAAGGACACAGCAGGGAAATGGGCAGAGTCTAGGGCTTGTCTTCAGAGAAAGCTCCAGGCCCCAACAAGCATGTGTGCCTGTGCTCCTAAGGCATCAGACCTCTGAGGCTGGGCACAAAAGGCCTTGGGAACCCACGCATGAAATTTCAAACGATTCCTCAAAAAACTAAAAATAGAGTTGCCATGTGATCCAGCAATCCCACTCCTGGCCATGTATCTGGACAAAAGCATAATTCTAAAAGATGCATGCTAGCTCATAGCAACACTACTTACAATAGCCGAGACATGGAAACAATTTGTGCTATAAGAAGTCTCCCTCCGCCATGTCTTCTGGGTTTCCTCTGGGGGAGTTGCTAAGCACAACTGGCCTCCTCAGGGGCTTGGGGATGTCCTAGGTCAGTATTTTGCACCTGAAAACAGACAACGTTCATTTTTCTAATAAAAATAACTTAAGGGACAATGAGACAGGATATGCCTCCCGAGGAAAGGTCACACCATACCCTACAGACTAGCCAAAGATATTGAACTTGAGCCCATTCAGCTCCCTGGATCCAGGTGACAGCAGAAGGGAATAAAGGAAACAAGGCCAGGGTTGCATCACCCAAGAAGAGGGCACAGCAAAGCCCAGACCCTGAAAAATGGTGTGGGTCGAACGGCCGGAAGTTTTCAACAGACAAATTATAAGAATGGGACAGAAGGGAATCTGGATTCAAGGACTCAAAAGACACACCAAGTGTTTTAAAATGTGCTAGACCAAATGACGACAACTAGGGAGAGACCCTGTGTAATAAAATGATAAAGAAACCAAAGGAAGGGATTTCTGTGCAAGAGCGGCGTGTCCCCTGAGACTGGGCCTGAGACGGGCATTGGGAGGGGCTGGCGAGCTCGAGTTCTTGACCTGCATGGCGGCTACAAGGGTGTTTGTCTTGTAAAAATTCATTAAACTACACTGGATTTCATAGTAAAGATCCAAAAAGAGAAAATCAGTCCCTTATCTACTAGGCACTGGTATTTCTAGAAGCCAGTCTGGTCCTCTGAGCTGGGTCTGGGTGTTCTTCTGAACAGAAATATTTCACAGAGCATCAAAGTCAGACAATGCCACTCCATGCCTAGGAGTGATCAAGAGAAAAACAAGACTGTCCTGAATACAGGGTGCAAAACATGAGCATTGTAAGGTCAAATAAATGACCAAAAGTGTCCTATCTTCCTCAAACGACTGTGGCTTCTACCACCTATATCTTTGGCCTTGGTGTAGTTCTTCTGCCTTATAACTAAGATTAAAATACCCAGTCATTGGAAGGACTCACACTTATTCAGTATCCACTCTATAGCAAAATCCTGTTTCCTTAAACTCTCCTCCAAATCATCTAACATAAGCCCAAATTCTAAAATAAATCCTTTTTGAAAACCTCTTAATGAAATGCCAGTGGCTCCCCATGGTGGGAAGTCTCTGTGAAGAGCAATAAATCCAACATGTTCTACAACAGGTTCATGTCAACTACAGGTGTTTCTGGTGGTCCTTGGATGGAGGTCTTTGGATAAGATAAAGAAACAGAGAAGGAAAAAGGAAAAAAAATGCTCAGAAGCTAAGTGTCACTGTCTGTCTAGAATGTTCCAAGTATATAGGAACCTCTTCAAGGCAAAATGGTCAATGTGAATATTGACTGTAACTAAGAGTATACACTGCTATATGTGGAAACATTTCTATTTCCTGAATCTTTGGGGAAATGGAGAAATACCATGGCAGTTGAGTGCATATTTGAAAGCGTGATGAAAACATCTGGATGTGAGTTCCAAAGCTCTTTGACTTCTCTGCTGGTTTCACCCACAGGGAGGAAGCCAGACTGCTTTAGATAAATCAGTAAGTCACTCTGAAGCCACTTGGCAATGAACAAACTTAGGAATTTGAATTAGTGTGCAACCTAACACAGAAGTCACCTGAAATATTCATGTTCATTTCAGGGTGAAAAAAGCTACGTTGCACACATCATAGGCACAGTCCCTCATATTTGTGATGATATGGCATCACCAACTCAATGGACCTGAATCTGAGCAAACTCCCAGAGATGGTCCTTTGGAGAATGACAGGGAGGCCTGGTGTGCTGCAGTCCATGGGGTTACAGAGAGCTGGACATGACTGAGCGACTGAACAACAAATTTATAAATCTTAAAGGAGCTTTCAAATACCTTATATTGTTTTACCTTCAAAATAACCCCGAGAAAACCTGAAAATACATTTCCATCCCTAGTCTACAGATGGTGAAGACAACAAGCTGAGGTGACAAACTCAACCATTCAGAACCAACCAGGGCAAAAACCATGCCTCTGAGTCCCTTGATGTCTCACTTTCGAAACTGCTCAGTTGTGGCAAACTTTGATCCTTTCAGGACTGATCTGTCTGGAAGAGTTGAATTTCATTTCAACAAAGTCTGGCAAGTGAGGTTTGTAACGCTTTCTATGTTTAAAGACATCTAAAAGCTGTCATCCTTGAGAATCAGGCTGATTTTGGTGTGAGGTGGGAGGGTTGATGTTTCCTGGCTCTTTGGCCAATTCTCTTCCAAACTATCAAAAGCAGTCTCCAGGGGAGTGATTTAAAATTTGTGCTGTGAGGTTGGGTAAACATACTTTGAGGGAATGGAGGATTCCCAGGGAACTATGGTTAACATGTTATTACTCTATTGCTCTTCAGGGATTTGTGAACATAAGTTGACATAGTTAATTCTATGGAAACAATATGATGATACAATATTTGCTTCCAGAACTTTCGGTTCACCCACTCAAGGAGTGCGGTATGACCAGGCTGTACAAGACCCTTTATATTGTGGCGACTGAGCGGGCCCTTGGGCAAGGCCTATGACCTTGCAGAATCTATTTGTTGTTCAGTAACTAAGTTGTGTCCAACTCTGCGACCCCATCTATTTCCTTGTCAGTAAAGTTGGAGGTGGGCCTAGGGGAAGTAGGTGGCGTCCAGCAGGATTCCGTGGCCCACATTCCCTCTCCTTGGGGCTCATCCCTGATGGAGTGGTAGCTTGAAACATCACTCTCCTATATGCCAAGGCTCACTGCTCTTCAAGGATTCCCCGCCCGATGGGACCTACAACTTCTTCTGACAAACTGTTTACAGTGCCCACTTTCCTTTCCTCACATGAAATTCACAGACAATATCACCCTTATTTATCTCCCCCTCAAATGGTTCACTACTCTAAAAGTCATATAGAAATTAATAAAAGGAAAGTAATTTTTCATAAAATACATTGCAACTTGTAAATGGTCAAGCGTGACAACACTAGAAACACCGGTGTCTTCTACCCATTAGAAATTTTTTAAAGGTTCCATGATCAAACAAATTTGGAAAGTTTTGGATTAAATCCAAAATCCAGTATCTTCCAGAACTTCTCAGAGACTTGTACAAACTGTCCATTGCCAAGGTACAAGGGAGAATTTCCTATACAGCTTTTCCCCAAATCACAAAGACCAGGCAAACTATTCTTCAGGAATATTTCATACAACCAGTGTTGAGGGCATATTTGAGGAACATTTTCTTATAGTCAAAGCTATGGTTTTTCCACTGGTCATGTATGGATGTGAGAGTTGGACTATAAAGAAATCTGAGCACCAAAGAATTGATGCCTTTGAACTGTGGTGTTGGAGAAGACTCCTGAGAGTCCCTTGGAATGCAAGGAGATCCAACCAGTCCATCCTAAGGGAAATCAGTCCTGAATATTCATTGGAAGGACTGATGCTGAAGCTGAAACTCCAACTCTTTGGCCACCTGATGCGAAGAACTGACTCATTTGAAAAGACCTGATACTGGGAAAGATTGAAAGCGGGAGGAAAAGGGGATGACAGAGGATGAGATGGTTGGATGGTATCACCAACTCAATGGACATGAGTTTGAGCAAGCTCTGGGAGATGGTGAAAAACAGGGAAACCTGGCATGCTGCAGTCCATGGGGTTGCAAATAGGCAGACACAACTGAGCAACTGAACAACTGTGGGTTATTCAGTCATGAATGATATTGCCAGATGTCCACAAGGGGGCAACATTGTTCCCTGTTGAGAACTACTTATTTAGTAATATTCAGTTCAGTTCAGTTCAGTTCAGTCACTCAGTCGTGTCCAACTCTTTGCGACCTCACGAATCACAGCACGCCAGGCCTCCCTGTCCATCACCAACTCCCGGAGTTTACTCAAACTCATGTCCATCGAGTCAGTGATGCCATCCAGCCATCTCATCCTCTGTCGTCCCCTTCTCCTCCTGCCCCCAATCCCTCCCAGCATCAGGGTCTTTTCCAATGAGTCAGCTCTTTGCATCAGGTGGCCAAAATATTGGAGTTTCAGCTTCAGCATCAGTCCTTCCAATGAACACCCAGGACTTATCTCCTTTAGGATGGACTGGTTGGATCTCCTTGCAGTCCAACGGACTCTCAAGAGTCTTCTCCAACACCACAGTCCAAAAGCATCAATTTTTCAGTGCTCAGCTTTCTGCACAGTCCAACTCTCACATCCATACATGACTACTGGAAAAACCATAGCCTTGACTAGACCGGCATTTGGTGGCAAAGTAATGTCTCTGCTTTTTAATATGCTGTCTAGGTTAGTCATAACTTTCCTTCCAAGGAGTAAGCGTCTTTTAATTTCATGGCTGCAATCACCATCCGCAGTGATTTTGGAGCCCCCAAAAATAAAGTCTGACACTCTTTCCCCATCTATTTCCCATGAAGTGATGGGACCAGATGCCATGATCTTAGTTTTCTGAATGTTGAGCTTTAAGCCAACTTTTTCACTCCCCTCTTTCACTTTCATCAAGAGGCTTTTTAGTTCCTCTTCACTTTCTGCCATAAGGGTGGTGTCATCTGCATATCTGAGGTTATTGATATTTCTCCCACAATCTTGATTCCAGCTTGTGCTTCTTCCAGCCCAGTGTATCTCATGATGTACTCTGCATATAAGTTAAATCAGCAGGGTGACAATATACATTAAATATATTTAAATAGGACTTCCCTAGTGGCTCAGTGGTTAAGAATCTGCCTGCCAATGCAGGAGACAAGGGTTCGATCCCTGATCCAGGAGGATCCCATGCACCACGATTGAGCCTGTGCTCTAGAGCCGTAACCACTGAAGCCCACTTGCCCTAGAACCCACGCTCCTCAACAAGAGAAGCCACTGCAATGAGAAGCCCACACACTGCAACAAAGACCAAGGAAAGACAAAAATTATATATATATATAAATAAATACACAAGTAATATAAAATACTACTTTCAGAATTCTTACCTGTTCACTTTTTGTGGAAGATATTTCACACAGATTCTCCACACGTACCTTCCAATACTGGTGTCTATCATTCTGGGAGGCACTTTTGGAATCACCTAAAGGAAGCTTCCAGGCTTCCATCATTCTTCTAAGTTGTTTTGTGATACAGCCACTTGTATCTTGAGGCCACTGAACACTTTATTCTCAGTCATGTCTTTTTTTTTTTCATTCGCCATGTAGACATTTGTGATCTTCAGACTTGATGATGTAATTGCTTTTGCAGTGCTTCTAGAAAGGCTTGTTCACACTGACATGCACTGACAGTGATTGCAAAAGGCAGCGTGATATGGGGGCCAGAATCTGGGCTTCAGAGCCGGCCTGCTGTGGCCCTTCTTGGCTTTCCCACTCCACTGTCCATGACCCAGGGCAGGGCACTGAGCCTTCCTGTGCCTCAATTTTTTCCTCTGCAAAATGTGGTGGGTGGGGGGCGGGTACAGTTCCTATCTCATAGGTGTTTTCAGAGGATTGAGTTGATATGAGTAAAAGGTTTAGCTGGTGCTTGGCCCCCAGTAAGCAGTCAAAACATATTAAATGTCATCTTATGTCCAGGAAGAATGGCCAAATCTGCATTAAAATGTGTCTTACTAGTGACTTTCGTAGGTATCCCAAATCAGGACTCACTGAGGTCATTTCAGGCTAATAGGTCTTCCACTAAAAATATCTTGTTAAAATAATTTAGGGAGGATTTTGTGATATGCAAGGCTTTGTACGAACTCAAATATAACATGACTCCTTTCACCCTCCCACAAGGGATGCTTTTGAGATTAATTTCCTTAAACTCAAGATGCGATGGTAGAGTAATTTCCATTTCATTTATTTTTATTTCGCCCCTCGGTTTGTGGGAACCTAGTTCCCCAACCAGGGACTGAACCCCTGCCCTCTGCAGTGGAAGTGCAGAGTCCTAACCACTGGACTGCCAGGGAATTCCCTAAATTTCCAATTTTGATAAGAATGACAAGAGTAAAGTCTATTGGTTGGTTCAGTAGACAATCTTTACCGAGGGCAGAGCTAACCCCAAGTGCCAAATAATGAACTTGAAAATGAACCCACATGTAGACGTGTCCCTTAGATGCCTACTCCCTCCTGGTCTCTCACAGGCCTGCAGGGGTAACCATGTGTCCCTGGATCTCATCCACTGGGCATACCCTTTTACACACAAGAGTCCTGGTTTAGAAGATGAATTACAGGGACAGCCTAGTCACGGAGAACTCTCCCTTTTTCCTGGTGTAAAATGTGTCTCCACTCTGTGTACAAATCTAAACGATCCAGCTCTTTAGAGTGGGCATTAAGGATGAGCTCAAAATAATCAGGCCCTGAGGTCCAAGTGCCCCTGAGGCCCTGCTTCCTCCTCCTTGCTGTCTTCCTGCCTCTTTCCCCTCTTCCCCCCACCTTTCATTCCTGTGTCTGAGACATTAAGCCCTGTGCTGCACGCTTAGCTCCTCTTTTTCTTTCCAAGTGTTCTCTGGATTTTTCCTCTTCTTTCACCACTCCTTGCCATCAGCTGTTTGTCCTCAGCATGGAGCCTGTGGCATCTCTAGAAAGACAGTGGTCTTTGCTGTCCACTTGCACCAATCCGCCGTTATAGAACAGGAGCTGATGTGGAGATGGGGGAATCTGGACTGGTTTAAGTGCTGTGACTCACTATTACACGGTCTAATATTATTTCAGCAGAATATAATAAGCATTTCAAACTCTGCTATGGCAGCACTAAGAGTCACTGTTTTAGGCCCTAGGATGAGACCAAAAGATTTCTAGGATCTGGTTTGTTTATAGCGCAAGCATGTTTCCTGCTTCTCTTCCCAAGTTCGTCATTTCTAGAATAACAGCTCAATAAGTAGGAGGTCTGTGGAATGTGATTTAATATAGATCATCATCCACAAAAATAGTCCCTCTGTCTTGCTGTAAATGATTTGAAAGGAAAGCATGACTGTCGGTGTCTTTTCTTGACTTGGGAGGCACGCCAAGTCAAGGAGTCATCCTTGGGATCCTGAACTGGGGTCCCACTGGGGTTTGGGGTCAAGGTCAGGATATGGGAAGTCAGGAATCAATGCCTTGTGTTTCCAGGGCCTGTAAGAGGGAGAAGGGACTGTGCTGAACTCAGTCAGGCTCTGTCCCTCTCTCACACACACCTGGCTGGAAAAGGCGACCCCACCTTCATGTTCCAAAGACAGCATCACCTGAGCCAGACCAGGCCTGCAGCCACTCCTGACAGCTCAGAGAAACAATTTCAGATCACATATTGAGCTAACTTTGTAAAACTAAGGAAAAAAGAATGCAAATATCCTCTGAATCATTACAATGTCACGTCTGAGCAGCTGGACTCCAGCAGTTCTCCCAGGCCTGGGTGGTCTCCATTGTGCAGTTAGAAATGGGAGCTTTGGTTCCTTAACACATGGGCGTTTATGTGGAACCACAAAGGGTCTGAATTCTATATTTCCCAGAGGAAGCAGTCTGCCAGTAAGAGCAAAGAGCTCACAAGAGCCCCCAGACTCAGACCCAAGGCTCATTAATCAGACACTAGTACTAATATCTCTAAGAACAGGGACACAACTTTCCTGAAGTTCACCTTCATTTTAATAACCAAATTTCCTGAGACGTAGGCAAAATAATTCTAACTCATACTCATCTGGATTTGACCTCCATGTGGCCAACAGATGTGTCAGTGGGTTACAAAATATTTTTCTAAAATAAAACAGTGCAGTGGTAAAATGAAGAACTCCTGCTCTGTTGCCAGACCCCAGCTCCCACCCCCAGCAAAGCCTTCACCATGTAATTCTCTTCAAAGCTTCAACTAAATATTAAGCAAGCCTTGCATGAATTGAACAGACCTTGGCAAGAACTTAGGAATTTAAACATTCTTCTGGTCACTTAAGTAGATTGTTTTCAGGGGACTGCTGTCAGCCCTCCTTTGAGGGCACTGCTTTCAGAACCTGGAAAAATCCAGACTGTAACTCTTCAAACTTTCAGAACTGGGGTATTGATAGGCTGAGATGGTGACTGGCCCTTGTGCTGGCTAACTACAGACTGACTGCCTATGGTATGGAAGCCATATGATGAGAGGACACAGCTGGCTTCTCTCTCTGGAGAGGGCCCACCCAGGCAATGTGCAATAAGCAGCATGTGCTCGAAGTTCTAGAAGCTCAGCATCCCAGAGAAGCTGCTTTATTCCATGACAAAAACTCAATTATGGAGAACTGCAGTAGAAAGGCTATTTTTTCTGTCCTGACACGTAGCCAAACTTCTCAACAAAAGTAATTTTTATCTTTTTTGGTTCTTCTTTGAGTCATACTCCATCTTTCTCATTAGCCTGTGTTCAGGTTCTTTGCTTTCAATCTAGATAACCTCGCTGGCAAAAATAAATGGGATCATTTCTCTCTTTCACTGCAAATCTATCAATATTTTCTCATTGCACATATAGTAAAACCTGAAGTCAATGACATTGATAAATGTAAAGATACATATTATAGAATATTAGAATTTAGACAGAATGTATACTACTTATTTAAAACAGCTAAAGATTTAAAACAGTCTAAATGTTGATTGATAAGTAACTAATAATGGAATGGAATGGAGTGCTGTGCATCTGTGGGGGAAAAAAATGAAGAATCTCTTTCTACATTGATATGTGAAGAACATCAAGCCATAAAGACTTAAATATAAGACATGAAACCATAAAACTCCTAGAAGAGGACATAGGCAAAATACTCTCTGACACAAACTATACTAATGTTTATTTCTATTGCCTTGGTCGGTATCCCAAGGCAATAGATATAAAAGCAAAACTAAACAAATTGGACCTAATAAAATGTACAAGCTTTTGTACAGCAAAGGAAACCATAAGCAAAATGAAAGGACAACCTACAGACTGTTTAAAAAATTTGCAAATGATGCAACCAACAAAGGCTTAATTTTTAAAATAAACAAATAGCTCATACAACTTAACAACAAAAACAACCCAACCAAAAAATGGGCAGAAGACCTAAAGAGACATTTCTCCAAAGACATATGGATGGCCAACAGGCACATGAAAAGATGCTCAACATTGCTCATTATTAGAGAAATGCAAATCAAAACTACAGTGAAGTATCACCTCACACCAGTCAGAATGGTCGTCATCAAAAAACCTACAAACAATAAATGCTGGACAGGGTGTGGAGAGAAAAGGGAACCCTTCTACACTGTTGGTGAGAATGTAAATTGGTGCATCCACTACGGGAAGAGCATTGAAGCTCCTAAAAAAACTAAAAATCGAGCTGCCATACGCTCCTGCAATCCCAGTCCTGGGTATATAAATAGCCAGACAAAACTGTAAGTGAAAAATATACAAGCACCCTTATGTTCACAGCAACACTATTCACAATAGCCAAGACATGGAAGCAATCTAAAACTGCATTTACAGGTGAATGGACAAAAACGATATCAGACATTTATACAAGGGAATACTACTCAGTCATAAAAAAGAATGAAATAACGCCACTTGCAGAAACATATATGGATCTAGAGATGAGCATACAAACTAAAGTAAGTCAGAGAAAAGAGAACACTTGTGTACTCTTGGTGAAAATGTAAATTAGCACTGACACTATGGAAAACAGTATGGTGGTTCCTCAACGAACTAAAAATTGAGTTACCACACAATCCAGCAATTCCACTTCTGGGTTATTTACCCAAAGGAAATGAAAACACTAACTTGAAAAGATATATGTACACTGATGTTCAATGTACTAATGTTTACAATAGCCAACACATGGACACAACCTACATGTCCACTGATTGATGAATAGATAAGAAAATGTGAGATATATATATATATATATATAAAATATACACATGTGTAATGTAATACTTTTCAGCCATAAAAAGAAAATCTTCCCACTTGTAACAACATAAATGAACCTTGAGGGCATTATGCTAAATGACATATGTTAGAAAAAGACAAAGACCATATTAAAAATGGAATATTAAAAAAAAAATCCAAACCAAAAAACCAAACTCAGACATGGAGAATACCGTGTTGGCTGCCAGAGGCAGCGGGTTGGGCAGAATGAGTGATAGGACTCAAAAGGTACAAATTTCCAGCTATAAAATAAACAGGTCACGGGGATGCCATGTCAGCGTGGTGAGTTCAGTTAATAAGACTGTATTGTATATTTGAAAGTTACTAACAGAGAAGGGTATTTTTTGGCCACACAGGTGAGTATGAGAATCTCCAACCAGGGATTGAACCTGTGCTCTGTTCAATGGAAGCCCAAAGCCCTAACCATTGGACTGCCAGGGAAGTCCTGAGCATTTTTGAAGATTAATATGACCCTGCTCTATAGGAAGTGCTCCAACTTCAGTAAGGAAATCCATTAGAATACTAGTACAAGAATTCAGATAAACCAGCCATCTTCTGTCCTCATATTAAGAGACACAGATGGTGGAAATAGAAAGGGAAATGTGACTTGGAAAAGGGCTGTGAAGGACAAACCCCTAAAGAGTTACGGAGTGGAGAGTTCGATGAGATAGTGATCAAGAAGAAAAAAAAAGTACCCAGTCTTCAAGCCTTTGAGATCTGGAAGGGTCAACCTTGAAAAGAAATGTGGGGTCAGTAGAGGGCGCCTCCTTAAAATTCAACAAACAAATTAGTCTGAATCAAGATGAGACCAAGCGGGTGGAAAGGGCCTGATAGAACATTTCAGGCTTAATTTATAGTCTGGAGGTATTGACTCAAGAGAGCAGTTAGTGGGAACAGGGAAGGAATTGTTAAATCCATCTGCCATCTCATTTTCACACTTCAATTTGAGCCCAATTCAAAGTAAGAGAGGATGAAAAATAAGCACGACTCAGCACCATAATCTTTGCCACCCACCTGAAAACAATCTGCCTTAATTGACAGCAGCCCTCACGCTCCCGCCTACCTGGCATGTGTGCAAGTCTCCACGTGGCTTTCCTTCCCTTGCACACGTGCACAGATGGAGGTCATGATGCCTGGAACAGTGCAAACAGAGCAAAATTGCTGGGCATTCGTCTTTTTCTGACTTGCTCCATTACTCAAGTGTGTAGTTCCCAGTCACGTTGGATCCTATTTTGCTAAAAACAACAGAAAGAATCTTTTTCAAAAGCCCTAAGAGGTGGAAGGTTCTGACAGAGCCAGCAGCAGGCGGGGATGGGTCTGGGAGCTCCCCAAGGAGAGGCTGTGTCTGGAGCAAGAGGTGGCGTGCCCACTCCATCTCTGTGTGGATGGCTGCAGTCAAAATGAACCAAGCTCAACCCCTCTCCTTCCTCCAGCCCTGGCCATGGATGGCAGCCCTCCACCACACAGAGGCTTGTCCATGCCATCTCCTGGCCGGTGGCCTGGCCGGAAGTGATGTGGACAAAGGTCCGAGACCTGTCCCCAGGTCCTTGTGCCTGCCAATGCAAAGTGTGGGCGTCCTGCACTTACCCACTCAAAATGATGTGTCAGAGTCCAGCACAGGAAATTAGCTGTGCACACGAAAGAGGAGTGATATGTTGTTTTCAATCTAATAGGAAATGCTGGGTGGGCTTCTCTGCTCAAAGTCATCCCTCTATAGGGTTTTTCCTGTCGCCACACTTTGAGGTTTGCAGAAGCAGTCCCTGAAGCAAGGGAGCAAACACAAGCGACTGGTCTGGGAGGTGATCTCAGGAAACCTGGCCGCAGAGGAGCAGAGGCTGCTGGGAGAGAAGGAAGACAATAAAGAGTGGTGGTGAGCCAGCAATTGCAGCGGGCAGCTGGACTCAGTCCTGCCGGGGACCTCGGGAGCCAGCCAGTGAGCCTAACCCACGAGGCAAGCGAGCTGCAACACCAATCCAGTTCATGTGTCTGAAGGTTGCCTGTAGAATGTTCCCTCTCCAACACTTTGACTTGCCCATTGTTGTTCAGTTGCTCAGTTGTGTCTGACTCTGCAACTCCATGAACTGCAGCACACCAGGCCTCCCTGTTCGTCACCAACTCCCGGGGCTTGCTCAAATTCATGTTCACTGAATTGGTGATGCCATCCAACCTTCTCCTCCTGCCCTCAATCTTTCCTAGCATCAGGGTCTTTTCCAGTGAGTCAGCTCTTCGCATCAGGTGGCCAAATGTATTAAGTTGGAGCTTCAGCATCGGTCCTTCCAATGAATATTCAGGATTGATTTCCTTTAGGAAGGACTGGTTGGATCTCCTTGCAGTCCAAGGGACTCCCAAGAGTCTTCTCCAACACCACAGTTCAAAAGCATCAATTCATTGGCACTCAGCGGGGGTCAAATCATCTCATGCAAGGAGAAAAACAATTTTCAGGCTGAGAAACACCGGCATTGCCAGGAAGAAGCCTCTGGCACGTGGAGAGGCAAGCAGAGGGCAGGTGCTTGGCCTTGGCCAATGCCTTGGCCACACCCAGTAATAAAAATCAAGTGTGGGCTCTCTACAACACCTGGTATCCACAACCCCTTTCTGTGCCCACACTCCACAACCGTGTGCTCTTTTCATTGCTCTGGGTCAGAATCATCTAGAATCCGTGGCCTCCACCTCGCTGTGTGAAACACCCTGGAAATACAAACATGTTCTCACGAGACAGGCAGAGTGGGGACCCAAATCTTAGCTCTGCTGCTCATAAGTTGAATGACCCCAGGAAGTGATAAAACTTCTCTGAATCATCTTTAAAATAAAGATAATACCTAATTTGCAAGCAGAGGTGCCGTTGAAGGGAGAGGATGCAAAGAAAATATCTGGCATTTATTAAGTGCCTAGATGCTTGTAAAGTTACATGGCAGGAAGTTGGTATGACACGTTCCTACTTCTTTTTTTTCTTGATTTGAGAAGGCAATATAGTTCAGCTGCTAAACATTCCAAATGCACCAGAGAGTATAAAATGACCCCCAGAGGGCTTCCCTGCAGAAGGCTTAGGTTCGATCCTTGGTCAGGAAAATAGATCCCACATGCCTGCAACTAAGATCCTGAGCAGCCTAAATAAATAAATACTCTTAAAAACTTTAAAAGAATGACCCCCAGTTCCGCACCTACCCCTAACTCAGAGGAATTATTGTAACCTGTTTCTTTCAGATCATTCAAGATAGCTTCTTTGTACATATGCCAAAACTATGCAGTATTCCGCACTCTCCCTTAAAAAATTTTTATTTTGAGGTCATTCCATGTTAACATATAGAGATTTATGGCCACATTATTCCTGTTATTTTAAGTGGTCCCCTCCTCAATCTTGACTCCCGTTTCCTTAAAGTCCTCAAATTCTGGTTTGTCAGGACTGAAATGAATTTAATCATCACAGAGTCCAAACCTCTCATGTTACCAACAAGGAACAAAGGCCCCTGAGAGTGGAAGGA
Organism: Muntiacus reevesi; assembly: GCF_963930625.1. NCBI lineage: Eukaryota > Metazoa > Chordata > Mammalia > Artiodactyla > Cervidae > Muntiacus > Muntiacus reevesi. The sequence continues at coordinate 11,345,773 of NC_089271.1, read as the reverse complement.
CTAATGGATAGATGTGAACCTATTTCTCACATAGCTTTAGACTAGAATAATGCAGATCTGCTGGAGAAAAATTAGGAAACAGAAAAATGTAAAAAGCAAATAGAAAAGGAATTATTTTAGCAGACCCTTGACTTGGGTCCTATCTGAGTTTTCATACCTCCAAGACCACATTAGGGTTCTGTTAAAAGAGAACTTGTTGTTCACAGACTCGCTTGTTTGGAAAAGTGTCCAGCATCCATCAGAGTGGAGGTGATTCTAACAGGCACAAGAATAACATCCCGGAGCCAATCTCTTTGGCCAAAAATTGTTCACTGGATAGTGCAGAGTATTAAGTTTTAAATACTATTTCACACATATTAAATATTGCAGATTGTGAAGTGAGGGGATTGAGCAGGGTATTAAATATCTCAGACAGTCATGAGGAAGGCTTTCATCAGTCTGTGGGACATGGGGCTAGAGCAACCCCAGTTTTGTGCGGGCCCCACACTGCCCCTCTGTGGGTAGTAAGTGAGCTTCAGCAGGGGTAAACTGTGAGGGCAGGCTGAGGAATCTGGTTTGGAGTTTCGCCCATGGAATATGGTGGCAGGGCAGTGGCATAAGGAAGCTGGGTGTGTTGATGAGAAGATGTTCAAGGCCAGCCATGTATTCTGTACTGGGTAGGGAAACCAGGCCAGGAGTGGGCTTCTGGATAGGGGGAAGACAGATGGATGTTCATAAGCATGAGGAGAAGGTGTGTTAGACATGAGGCAAGGTCAAGGACACTGTGCTTGGATAGATATTGAGATTTAAGGGGCTGGACGGAGCGATGATGAGTTAGACGTGATCCACAGCAGGGCTGTGGAAGGGAGCCACTGATGCAGAGCAGAAATGGTCACTGATGGGAGGTCTCTGAAGAGATCTTAACCCCACCACTCCACTCTGAGTGTACATACTGATGCCTACAGTCTATTTTGTAGGGTTATGCCTGGTTTAATTAGCCTTCCACCTTTCATGGATGTAATATAGTTGTGTACTCAGCATCCTCTTGTAAGCGTAATTGTTTGGCTTTGCTAAAACAACATATGGTAAATTACATGTCCGTTGCACATAAATCATAGATAATGGGTCCAAGGCCAGAAACTTGGAGAGCTAGCTTTCCAGGCTGGTGGATCATGACTGACTAACCATTTGCTTTAATGAAACCCAGGCATCATTACCATTTTGCTATTGCATTATTATTTGCAGGTGCATTTGCTTTATGTACTGCAGTTTTGCTGATCTTGCAGTGTTGTACACACTAATGAATTCTGGTGAAAACAGAAAGAATGCTTTCTAATCTTTCACCACATAAGATAACTGATCTGAGAGACTGTGAGGGCTGTTTGAATGTCTTCCTATGATGAATTGTTACCTGAGTGGTACTGACATTTTAGTATTGAGTACACTGATCCTATTACCTAAAAATGGAGTTTGGACTTAGCAACACATCTTTCTTCTAGCAACTGACTCATCTCACTTCATCGCTGTCTATTTCCACAGGGATGATGTTGCTTAAAACTTCAGCATTCAGAAAACTAAGATCATGGCATCCGGTTCCATCACTTCATGGCAAACAGATGGGGAAACAATGAAAACAGTGACAGACTTTATTTTGGGGGGCTCCAAAATCACTGCAGATGGTGACTGCAGCCATGAAATTAAAAGACACTTGCTCCTTGGAAGAAAAGTTATGACCAACCTAGACAGCATATTAAAAAGCAGAGACATCACTTTGCCAACAAGGTCTGTCTAGTCAAAGCTATGGTTTTTCCAGTAGTCATGTATGGATGTGAGAATTGGACTATAAAGAAAGCTGAGCACCAAAGAATTGATGCTTTTGAACTGTGGTGTTGAAGAAGACTCTTGAGAGTCCGTAGAACTGCAAGGAGATCAAAGCAGTTAATCCTAAAGGAAATCAGTCCTGAATATTCATTGGAAGGACTGAAGCTGAAGCTCCAATACTTTGGCCACCTACCTGATGCTAAGAAATGACTCATTGGAAAAGACCCTGATGCTGGGAAAGATTGAAGGCGGGAGGAGAAGGGGATGACAGAGGATGAGATGGTTGGATGGCATCACTGACTCAATGGACATGAGTTTGGGTAGACTCCGGGAGTGGGTGAAGGACAGGGAGGCCTGGCGTGCTGCAGTCCATGGGGTCGCGAACAGTCAGACACGACTGAGCAACTGAACTGAACTGACGTACTTTGAGCAGGGTATATATGTTCACCTGGGACCTTTCAGCAAATTAGGAAACACATCCAAGGGAAACCCTGGATTTATTCTGCCATTTTTGCTATGAGCTCTGGAAAGACAGGAAATGGCACCCCACACCAGTATTCTTGCCTGGAGAATTTCACGGACAGAGGAGTCTGGCGGGCTACAGCCTGTGGGATTGCAAAAGAGTTGGACACGACTGAGCAACTAACACTTTCACTTTCACTGGAATGAAAGGCATCAACTCTTTGCTGGACCTTAACCTTTGACACTTTTTTGTGGCTACAAATCCAACCCTTCAAGACAGGAAGTGAAAACACTGGGAAATGTCTTTACTAAGCTCTTTGGGTGTTCTGATATTTAGTTTCAAGGCACGCGGGGGTGAGGGGTGCTCTCCCAACACATCCAACAAGCAAATGTTCGGATACCAGCTGGCTGTCCTACAATTCAACTCAATTCTGACACTATCTAGCTAGGGGTAGCCTCTGATTGCACAGGTTAAGAATTCCTGTTGTGTGGGTCCCCACCTCCTCTTCAGATGCCAGCTGCAAGCCCAGGTTGTACTTCTGACCAACGGGCTATAAACCAGTGGTTTCCATGTCCGTCTCCTTGGGTTCAATTAATTTGCTGGAGTGGCTCACAGAACTCCAAGAAATATTCTACTTACTAAACAACCTATTGGCTATAAAAGGATGTAAACTCAGGAACTGGCTTCCCAGGTGGCTCAGTGGTCAAGAATCCGCCTGCCAGTGCAGGTGACGTGGCTTTGATCCCTGGTCGGGAAGATCTCCTGGCAATACAAGAATCCAGTATTCTTGCCTGGAGAATCCCATGGACAGAGGAGCCTGGCGGGCTACAGTCCATGGGGTCGCAAAGAGACACAGCTGAGTGACTCAGGAGGGTTGCGGGCAAACTCAGGAATAACCAGGTGAAAGATACCAAGGGCAGGTATGGGGAAAGGGCACAGAACTTCCAGGTCCTCTGCAAACGCCCCACTCTCCCCAGATCTCCCAGTATTCACCAACCGGAAGTTCTCCGAACCCCATCCTTTTGGGATTTTATGGAAGCTTCATTGTATTAGTCACAATTGATTAAGCCATTGGTCATTGGTAACTGATTCAACCTCCAGCCCCTCTCCTCCCCCTGGAAGTTACCGGGGAGCTGAAAGTCCCAACCCTCCAGTCCCCAGCTTGGTTCCCCTTGCAACACCGCCCCTCCCCTCTCAGACCTTTCCAGAAGTTACTTATCAACATAACAAAAGACACCTTAAGGGCTCTTTTCACTCAGGAAACTCCAAGGGTTTTAGCATCTCTCTACTAGAAATGGGGACCAAGACCAAATATTTATTTCTTATAAAGCACAGTATCGCATATCCCCTGTGTTAACCACCAGTTTGAAATGACAAGGCAGTTTAAAGTAATATGTCCACTTAGCTGAAGAAGTGGCATTTAATTACATTATGGATTTTTTAGATAACCCAGTTAATACCTTGTTATGTGCAGTTCTTTCACTTAGATTTGGTGGGTGGTGAGTTTCCTGTCTTTGTGGTAGTATTTTCGTCAGAAAAAAAGCAATATGTTATAAAGAGTTTTTACGTCAAGTTTCTTTGTAGATTTGCCTCCCTGAAGACTTAAAAATCTTTCAGATGAGCTGGCCTGGTAAAAAGCCTCTCTTGTCACACAGCAACAGTGACATCTGCTGGCCAGAATTAGACATTGTTACTTTGGAAAGTGCCACAGAAGAAGGTTTCCCTTTTTTAAAATTGTCATCTTTGTTGTTGTCGTGGCTGTTGTTTTTTATTTTAAAAATTGTTTCTGGGACCTCTCTAGTGGCCCAGAGACTAAGATTCCACACTCACAATGCAGAGGGGCCGGGTTCGATCCCTGGTCACAGAACTAGATACTGTATGTCTCAATTAAAAGATTCTGCATGCCTCAACTAAAACCCAGAACAGCCAAATAAGTAAAATAAAAATTTTTTAAAAATTGGTTCTTATGCATATATAGTCCATAACATATAGTAAGTCTTGGGTAGGAGGCTTAAGTTAGAGTCAGTTTTCTACAAAGGATGAAGGTGGCCCTGGCTACATAGTTTGCAGGATTCAGTATAAAATCAAAATGTGGGGGTTGCTTGTTTGCAAATAAAGAATTTCAAGATGGTGACCACAGAGCAGATAGCCAACTGCATGAATGCACTGGTCACAAGCTCTCGAAGTGGTACAAGCAGATAGAATAGGGGGGTCCCTGGAGAAAGGGGGGCTTCCCTGGTGACTCAGCTGGTAAAGAATCCGCCTACAGTGTGGGAGACCTGGGTTCAATCCCTGGGTTGGGAAGATCCACTGGAGAAGGGATAGGCTACCCACTCCAGTATTCTGGCCTGGAGAATTCCATGGACTGTATAGTTCATGGGGTCACAAAGATTCGGACACGACTGAGCGACTTTCACTTTCTAGAGAAAGAGAAGCAGGCAAGGCTTTCTTGACCTAAGAGAAGCCATATTTGGTCTAAGCCATTTTGTGATCTAAGCCTGGCCACAATGCTTGCCCTTGAACAGGTCCTCAGCAATGAATGATCTTTTTTAAAAAATTAATTTATTTATTTTAATTGGAGGCTAATTACTTTACAATATTGTGGTGGTTTTTGCCATACATTGACATGAATCAGCCATGGGTGACATGTGTTCCCCATCCTGAACCCCGCTACCACCTCCCTCCCCATCCCATCCCTCAGGGTCATCCCAGTGCACCAGCCCTGAGCACTTGTCTCATGCATCGAACCTGGACTGGCGATCTAGTTCACATATGATAATATACATGTTTCAATGCTATTCTCTCAGATCATCCCCCCCTCGCCTTCTCCCACAGAGTCCAAAAGACTGTTCTTCACATCTGTCTCTTCTGCTGTCTTGCAATATAGGGTCATCGTTACCATCTTTCTAAATATATGCGTTACTATACTGTATTGGTGCTTTTCTTTCTGACTTACTATCTCTGTGTAATAGGCTCCAGTTTCATCCAACTCATTAGAACTGATTCAAATGCATTCTTTTTAACGGCTGAGTAATATTCCATGGTGTATATGTACCACAGCTTCCTCATCCATTCGTCTGCTGATGGGCATCTAGGTTGCTTCCACATCCTGGCTATTATAAACAGTGCTGCGATGAACATTGGGGTGCACGTGTCTCTTTCAGATCTGGTTTCCTCAGTGTGTCTGCCCAGGAGTGGGATTGCTGGGTCATATGGCCGTTCTATTTCCAGTTTTTTATGGAATCTCCACACTGTTCTCCATAGTGGCTGTACTAGTTTGCGTTCCCACCAACAGTGTAAGAGGGTTCCCTTTTCTCCACAACCTCTCCAGGATTTAAGCAATGAATGATCCTAAGGGAAGTGAGGGAGTGCAGAAACGAAGGGAAAGCAGTGAAGAAACAATTGTTCTGTCACTAAGTTCTGTTCTACTCTTTTCGACCCCATGGACTGTAGCCTGGCAGGCTCCTCTGTTCTCCACAATCTCCCAGACTTCTAGTTCCTCCTCAAGGGATACATATCACAATCTGATCCAGTCTATGAGTTCTGCAGGGACTAACATCCCCGCCCAGGCAGCAGATGGAATGAAGATATTGACCCTTTTGACTTCAATCAACTAAAGCCTGGACTCTGTCCACCTTGGCCCCAATTCTATGCTGAATTCTGCTTTTGTTCAAGCACCTTCATGAATATGCATGTACCCTTAGCTTAAAACTTCCCAGAAGTGCTATTCCAGGAGATATTGCTTTGGGAAAGAAGCCCAGTTTTCTGCTTCCTTGAAACAAGTAATAATAAATTTTTCCTTCTGATCTTTGGCTTGACTGTGTTTTTCACTGGACTCAGATCAAGAGGCAACTACTTTTCTGGTAACGGTGGGTCGCCAAAGCCTGGGGACCAAGAGGGGCCCAGCTCTCATCTTCAGTGCAGAGGGCAAGTGGGTGCCAACCGAATGGGTTTCAGGCCCACTAAAGAGGAACTGAGAGGAAAGTGGCTTACAGGGGGAGATATGGTGAATAGAACTGTCTCAGCAATAAATGACTTCAACAACAACAAAAACTTCCAAAAAATGACATGTTTAAAGGTAAACTTGAGATTTACCTCTTGCTGTGGTCTGACAATTTAGAGGGCATTTTTTTCAATATTATGTTTTCTGTTTCCTTTAGATCTAACAAAAACCAGAATTTCCATGAGCAGTGACAAACAAAAATCACTGAGGGCTAAGGTAGGCTTGGCTGTACCTGATCTGAAGGCCCACCGGGCCCTACCCCAGGGAGAAATTATCCTGGCAAGAAGACGCCTGCTGGGTCTTTGGGCCACACAGCAAAACCAAGTGGGACTCGCTGATATATGTAAAGGAACCTCAGATTAGGGCAAATGAACAGTCCTGAACTCAGAGTAGGAGGATAAAGATTTTGATGACCAAAAGCATCTGGGAATGTCAGCAAACCTGGAAAGGGGGAGGGTATTACTGCACTGATGGGTAGAGTTCAGGAAACCGAAACGCCCATCAGCAGATGTGTATAAAGAGAAGGGGTGGTGCATCTACAGAATGGAGTATCAGTCAGCCATACAAAAGAATACATCAATGCCATTTGCAGCAACCTGGAGGGACACAGACATGAGAAAAGTCAGTGTGGTAAGGCAGGCAGAGAAAGACAGAGGGCACATGATACCACTTAGACCTGGAGTCTCAAATGGTACAAACACACCCATTGACAAAAGAGAAGGGGACTAAAGCCTTAGAACATGAACTTAAGGGGATCAAAGGGGATGGTGTGAGGGGAAAGAGGGAAAACAAGGATGTCCTTATGCAGGTACACCCACGACAATATTGAAAATAGAGAATCATAAAAAGCTTACTCTTGAGGTGAGGCTACTCCATTTCACAGTCTGTAATAACTGATCTAGAAACAGAACTCAAAGGAGTACACATGTGTACATGTATATCTGCATCAAATTGCTGTACCGCTAAAATAAACACATCATATTCAACCCACTAGATGCCAACAAAGTATTGAAATGCAAGTAATGAGACCCCAGCCCTTGGATATTTGCCAGGGCGCAATAAACTGGAATCCACGACCCAGAAATGCGATTTTCCCTAACTTCTGTGTGTGTGCTCGCTTGCATCCGACTCTTTCGAACCCCATGGACTGCAGCCCTCCAGGCTCCGCTGTCCACCAGCATTCTCCAGGCAGGAATACTGGAGTGGGTTGCAGCTGCCCTACTTCCAGAGGATCTTCCCAACCCAGGGATCAAACCCAGGTCTCTAGAATTGCAGGCAGATTAATTACCGTCTGAGGCACCATGGAAACCCAGCCTAACCTCTGGTTTCCCAAATAGACAAAGTAGGGCAGTAGGAAATGCTGCCACCTTGTGGAAATTTCCTATAACTACATCATTAAAACACGGCCTTAAGGACACTTATTCAAAAGGTCTGCGGGGCTGTAAAAATCACCTGTCCTCACGAAATGGGGCTTCCCTGGTGGCTGAGACGGTAAAGAATCTGCCTGTAATGCATGAGACACCAGTTCGATCTCTGCGTTGGGAAGATCACCTGGAGAAGGGAATGGCAACTCCAGAATTCTTGCTTGGGAATCCCATGGACAGAGGAGTCTGGTGGGCTAACAGGGTCCCAAGCAATAGGACACAACTGAGCGACTAACACACATACACACACACAAAAGAAATGTACTAGGGAAAGGGGTCAAGCCAGAATTCAAATTAGGTTCAATTATCCAGAAGCTAATTAAAGAGGTAAATTGTATGGGCGAGCTTTCTTTCTTTTTTGAAACAAAAGCCCAGTAGAAGATGATCCATATCGTTATTAGAGAAATGCATGAAAGTCCACAGTGTCAACTGGCCCCAGTCATTTTCACGAATAGCCATCGTGAAAAAAGTATAATATAAAAAAATACCATATATGGCTTGGGGAAAACGCAACCCTCCCACTTCGTCAGTGGCACTGCAAAATGGTAACAGGCACTACGGAACACAGTATGGAAGTTCCTTGAAATACTACACAGAGTTACCCTTATGATCTTGCAATCCCACTCCTGATCATATATCCCCAGAAAATCATAACTGGTAAAGATATACACACCCCAACCTTCATTGCAGCGCTATTTACAAGAGCAATGATATGAAAGCCATGAGCATGTTCATTCACAGATGAATGGCAAAAGAAGATGTGGGGCATATATACAGTGGGACGTCAGTCAGTAATAGAAAAGATGGAAATAATGCCATTTGCAGCCACACAGAGAGAGCTAGTCCCAGTAAAGTTCAGTGCGAAAGGTCAGACAGAGAAAAACAGATATCCTCTGATACCACTTATAGCTGGAGTCCAAAACAATACACATATACTCACTTTCGAAAGAGAACAGGAATCATAGCCTTAGAAAACAACTTAAGGTGACCTAAAGGGATGGTTGTGTGGGGAAGAGGGATAAATAAGGATGTCCTTATGAAGGTACACCCACTACTATTCTGAAAATAGACAATCAGAAAAAAACTTACTCTTTAGCTGAGGCTACTCCACTTCACACTCTGCAATGACTGATCTAGAAACAGAACCAGACCGAGTACACATGTGTACATATATACCTGAGTCAAGCTGCTGTACTGCTAAAATAAACACATCATATTAAAACCACTAGATGCCAATAAAATATTGAAATGCAAGTAATGAGACCCTGGCCCTTGGGTGTTTATTGGGGCATAATACACTAGAACTCACATCCAGGGAAAAAGACGTTCCCTAACCTCTGGTTTCCCAACTAGACAGAGGGGGCAGTAGGAAATGCTGCCGCCTTGTGGACACTTCCTATAACTACTTCTTTAAAAAGGGACCTTCTGGGCACATAGTATTCCAAAGGCCTATGGGGCTCTAATGATCACCTGCCCTCATGAAATATACTGTGAAAGGTTGCTGAGAAAGAATTCAGAGTTGGACCTATTTTTCAGAAGTCAATTAAAGAGATAAATTGAATGGGCGTTCCTTCTATCTTGCTTTCTTTTCTTTTGCTCTCTTTTTTTAATAAACTCTGTTGAGATGGTTCACATCGCTCATTATTAGACAAATGCATCTCAAAACTCCATCAAGTGTCAAATGGTCCCAGTCACAACAGACAGAATGTGAAAGTACAATATAAGTAAATGCAGGACAAGGCTTGGGGATAAGGCGACCCTTCTTTCTACTTTGTCCTGTAAATTAGTAACAGGAACTACAGAACACATAATGGGAGGGGGGGGGTCCTTGAGATACTACATAGAGTCTACCTATCATCTCGCAATCCCACTCCTGATCATATATCCTCAGAAAACCATAACTGACAAAGACAAATGCATCCCCACATTCATTGCAGTGCTATTTACAACAGCAACTACAGGAAAGCCGTGAATGTGCCCTATCACAGATGAATGGGAAGAGAAAATGCAGTGCCCATATAGAAAGGAATATCACTCCATCATACAAAAGAATGCTTCCCTGGTGGCTCAGACGGTAAAGCGTCTGCCTGCAATGCGGGAGACCCAGGTTCGATCCCTGGGTTGGGAAGATCCTCCGGAGAAGGAAATGACAACCTACTCCAGTGTTCTTGCCTGGAGAATTCCAAGGACGGAGGAGCCTGGTGGGCTACAGTCCATGGGGTCACAGAGTTGACATGACTGAGCCGCTAACACCCTTTCCCAACTAGACAGCCTGGGGCTGTAGGAAATGCTGCTTCCTTGTGGACACTTCCTGTAACTACATTTTAAACCAGGACCTTCTGGGTGCTTGGGGCTCTAAAAATCACCTGCCTTCCAGAAATATACTGCAGAAGGGTGCCATGAAAGATTCCAAAGTAGGGCGGACCTTCCAGAAGTCAATCAAAGATATAAATCGTGTGGGAGGTCTTTTTTTGTTCCTGCTTTATTTATTTATTTTTTAAACAAATGCTCAGGAGATGATCCTCATTGCTCATTATTAGAGAAATGCATATCAAAACTCCATCAAGTATCTACCATATGTAAAATAGATAGCCAGTGGAAATTTGCTGTGACTCAGGGAACTTAAAGCGGGGCTCTAATAACCTAGAGGGGTGGGAATGGATGGAAGGCAGGAGGGAGGTTCCAGAAGGAGGGGACATACGTACACCTATGGTTAATTCATGCTGCTTATGGCAGAAATCGAACCAATGTTGTAAGGCTCTTATCCTTCATTAAAAACAAATAAATGAACAAACAAACAAACAAACCCAAAATACCACAACTCCATCAAGTGTCAACTGACCCCAGTCAGAAGAGCTATTGTGTAAAAGTATAATAAGAAAAAATGTAGGACAAGGCTGGGGATAATGGAAGACTCCCACTCTGTACTGGAAATGAGTAACAGGCGCTAAGGAATACAGAATGGAAGTTTCTTGAAATACTACACAGAGAGTTACCTTGTGATCCCACAGCCCCACTCCTGAGCATATATCCCCAGAAAACCACAAATGGTAAAGACACATGCATCCCAACCTTCATTACAGCACTATTTACAAGAGCAATGATATGAAAGTCATGAATGTGCCACTGAACAGATGAATGGAAAAGAGATGTGGTGCGTATGTAGAATGGAATATCACTCCGCCATAGAAAAGAATGAAATAATGCCATTTGCAGAAACACGGAGGGACCTAGACCCAATAAACGTCAGTGCGGTAAATCACAGAACAACTTATATTATATTACTGGAGTAATATAGCTGGAGTCTAAAATGATGCAAATAAAATACATTCATTTACAAAAGAGAAGAGAAACCACAGCGTTTGAAAAGAAACTGAAGGTGACCAAATGGTATGGTGGGGGGGGGGGGGGATAAATAATATAGTCTGTATGAAGGTACACCCACTACAATATTGAACATGGAGAATCAGAAAAAACCTACTCTTTAGCTGAGGCTACTCCACTTCATACTCTTTAATAACTGATCTGCAAACAGAACCAAACCGAGTGCACATGTGTACATATATACCTGAATCATGCTGCTGTACCGCCACTTGATGCTTTTGAACTGTGGAGTTGGAGAAGACTCTTGAGAGTCCCTTGGACTGCAAGGAGATCCAACCAGTCAACACTAAAGGAAATCAGTCCTGGGTGTTCATTGGAAGGACTGATGCTGAAGCTGAAACTCCAATACTTTGGCCACTTGATGCGAAGAACTGACTCATTGGAAAAGACCCTGATGCTGGGAAAGATTGAAGGCAGGAGGAGAAGGGGATGACAGAGGATGATTGGATAACATCACCAATTCAATGGACATGAGTTTGAGTAAGCTCCAGGAGTTGGTGATGGACAAGGAAGCCTAGTGTGCTGCAGTCCATGGGGTCGCAGAGTCGGACATGACTGAGCGACTGAACTGAACTGAACTGAACCGCTAAAATAAACACATCATATTTAACCCACGAGATGCCAATAAAATATTGAAATGCAGAGTAATGAGATCCTGGCCCTTGGGTGTTTATCGGGGCACAATACACTAGAATCCACAACCCAGGAACAAACTTTCCCTAACCTCTGGTTTCCCATCTACACAGAGTGGGGCAGTAGGAAAAACTGCCGTCTTGTGGACACTTCCTGTAATTACATCTTTAAAACGGGAGCTTCTGGGCATTCAAAAGGCCTGCCGGGCTCTAATTTAGAGTCTGCCCTCCAGAAATACACTGCGGAAGGGTACCATGAAAGAATTCAAAATAGGAAGGATTTTTCAGAAGTCAATTAAAAAGAGAAATTGTATGGGCGTTCCTTCTTTCTTTCTTCTTTTTTTTTTTTTGTTTCTTTAATAAACACTGATGAGAAGATGATTCATGACAGGAAAGCCATGAATGTTCCCATTCAGAGGTGAATTAATTTTTCAACTAGAGTTCGTATAAAGAATATAATATCATTCCGTCATAGAAAAGAATGAAATAATGCCATGTGCAGGAACATAGGGGGTTTATGGGGCTCTGTAAATCACCTGACCTCAAGAAATATACTGGGCAATAGTGATAATAAAAAATCCAAAGTAGAGCCGACCCTCCAGAAGTCAATTAGAGATGTACATTATATGGACAGTCTTTCTTTTTTCTTTTCTTTCTTTTTTTTTTTTTTTTACAAAAACTCATGAGAATATGATTCTCATCGCTCGTTATTAGCGGAATGCATATCAAACTTCATCAAGTATCAGCTGGCCCCATTCAGAAATCCTATCATGTAAAATATAATAAGAATAAATGTGGGACAAGGCTTGGGGATAAAAGGCAACACTTCCACTCTGTACTGAGATTGGTACCAGGCACTATGGGGCACAGAACGGAGGTTCCTGGAGATACTGCACAGAGTACCCTCTGCTGTGCTGTGCTCAGTCGCTCAGTCGTGTCCAATTCTCTGCAACCCCGTGGACTGTAGCCCACCAGGCTCCTCTGTCCATGGGATTATCCAGGCAAGAACACTGGAGTGGGCTGCCATGCCCTCCTCCAGGGGATCTTCCCCACCCAGGGACTGAACCCAGGTCTCCTGCGTTGCGGGCGGATTCTTTACTGTCTAAGCCACTAGGGAAGCCCATAGAGTACCCTGCTGCTGCTGCTGCTGCTAAGTCACTTCAGTCGTGTCTGACTCTGTGCGACCCCATAGATGGCAGCCCGCCAGGCTCCCCCATCCCTGGGATTCTCCAGGCAAGAACACTGGAGTGGGTTGCCATTTCCTTCTCCAGGGCATGAAAGTGAAAAGTGAAAGTGAAGTCACTCAGTGGTGTCTAACTCTTAGCGACCCCATGGACTGCAGCCTACCAGGCTCCTCCGTCCATGGGATGTTCCAGGCAAGAGCACTGGAGCGGGGTGCCAGTGCCTTCTCTAATAGAGTACCCTATCATCCTGCAATTCCACTCCTGAGCAGATATCCCCAGAAAACCATAACTGGTAAAGACAGATGCACCCCTACATTCATTGCAGTGCTATTTACAACAGTAAGGACATGAAAACCATGAATGTGCCCATCCATCACAGAATGGAAAAAGAAGAAGTGGTGCATGTATAGAATGGAATGTCATGCAGCCGTACAAAAGAATGAGGTAATGCCATTTGCAGCAACATGGAAGGACCTAGACCTGATAAAATCAGTGAGGTGAGTCAGACAGAGAAGGACAAATATCACATGATACCATTTATAGCTGGAGTCTAAAACAATAGAAAAATGCTCCTTTACAAAAGAGAAGGGGACTCACAGCCTCGGAAAACAAACCGAAGGTGATTAAAGGGGATGTTTTTTGTGGGGCAGGGGGATAAATCAGGAGGTGCATCCTGAAGGTGCATCTGCTATTATACTGAAAATAGAGAATCATAAAAAACCTACTCTTTAGCTAAGGCCACCCCACTTCACACTCTGTAATAACTGATATGGAAACAGAACCCAAAGGACTATACCTATGTACATATATACCTCAATCAAGATGCTGTGTGGCTAAAATAAACTCATCATATTAAAACTACTATATGCCAATAAAATATTGAAATGCAAGTAATGAGACCCTGTCGCTTAGATGTTTGTCTTGGCATCAGTTCAGTTCAGTCACTCAGTCGTGTCCAACTCTTTGCGACCCCGTGAATCGCAGCATGCCAGGCCTCCCTGTCCATCACAAACTCCCAGAGTTTACTCAAACTCATGCGCATCAAGTTGGTGATGCCATCCAGCCATCTCATCCTCTGTCATCCCCTTCTCCTCCTGCCCCCAATCCCTCCCAGCATCAGGGTCTTTTCCAATGAGTCAGCTCTTTGCATGAGGTGGCCAAAGTACTGGAGTTTCAGCTTCAGCATCAGTCCTTCCAGTGAACACCCAGGACTTATCTCCTTCAGGATGGACCGGTTGGATCTCCTTGCAGTCCAAGGGGCTCTCAAGAGTCTTCTCCAACACCACAGTTCAAAAGCATCAGTTCTTTGTCACTCAGCTTTCTTCACAGTCCAACTCTCACATCCGTACATGACCACTGGAAAAACCATAGCCTTGCCTAGACGGACCTTTGTTGGCAAAGTAATGTCTCTGCTTTTTAATATGCTATCTAGGTTGGTCATAACTTTCCTTCCAAAGAGTAAGCGTCTTTTAATTTCATGACTGCAGTCACCATCTGCAGTGATTTTGGAGCCCCCAAAAATATATTCTGACACTGTTTCCACTGTCTCCCCATCTATTTCCCATGAGGTGATGGGACCAGATGCCATGATTTTAGTTTTCTGAATGTTAAGCTTTAAGCCAACTTTTTCACTCTCCTCTTTCACTTTCATCAAGAGGCTTTTTAGTTCCTCTTCACTTTCTGCCATAAGGGTGGTGTCATCTGCATATCTGAGGTTATTGATATTTCTCCCGGCAATCTTGATTCCAGCTTGGCATAGTACACTAGAATTCACAAACCAGGAACATGACTTTCCCTAACCTCTGGCTTCTTATCTAGACACAGTGGGGCAGTGTGAAACGCTGCTGCCTTGTGGACACTTCCTGTAACTACATACTTCAAAAAAATGGGACCTTGTGGACTTGTTCAGTCACTCAGTCATGTCTGACTCTTTGTGACTCCATGAACTGCAGCACGCCAGGCTTCCCTGTCCTTCATTATCTTCTAGGGTTTGCTCAAACTCACATCCATTGAGTCGGTGATACTATCCAACCATCTCATCCTCTGTCACCCCCTTCGCCTCCTGCCTTCAATCTTTCCCAGCATCAGGGACTTTTCTAATGGGTCAGTTCTTCACATCAGGTGGCCAAAATATTGGAGCTTCAGCTTCAGCATCAGTCCTTCCAGTGAATATTCAGGGCTGATTTCCTTTAGGATGGACTGGTTTGATCTCCTTTTGGTACAAGGGACGCTCAAGAGTCTTCTCCAACATCACAGTTCAAAGGGATCAATTCTTCAGCACTCAGCTTTCTTTATAGTCCAACTTTCACATCCTTACATGACTACTGGAAAAACCATAGCTTTGACTAGATGGACCTTTGTTGGTGAAGTGATGTCTCTGCTTTTTAATATGCTGTCCAGGTTGGTCATAACTTTTCTTCCAAGGAGCAAGAATCTTTCAATTTCATGGCTGCAGTCACCATCTGCCCAAGAAAATGAAGCCTGTCACTGTTTCCATTGTTTCCCCATCTATTTGCCTTGAAGGGATGGGACCAGATGCCATGATCTGCATTTTTTGAATGTTGAATTTTAAGCCAGCTTTTTCACTCTCCTCTTTCACCTTCATCAAGAGGCTCTTTAGTTCCTCTTCACTTTCTGCCATAAGGATGGTATAATCTGCACATCTGAGGTTACTGATCTTTCTCCGGGCAATCTTGATTCACATGTTAGCAAGGTAATGCTCAAAATCCTCCAAGCTAGGCTTCAACAGTACGTGAACTGAGAACTTCCAGATGTACAAGCTGGATTCAGAAAAGGCAGAGGAACCAGAGATCAAATTGCCAACATCTGTTGGATCATAGAAAAATCAAGAGAATTCCAGAAAAGCATCTACTTCAGCATCATTGGCTATGCCAAAACCTTTGACTGTGTGGATCACAACAAACTGTGGAAAATTCTTAAAGAGATGGAATACCAGGCCACCTTACCTGCCTCCTGAGAAATCTGTATGCAGGTCAAGAAGCAACAGTTAGAACCAGACATGGAACAACAGACTGGCTCCAAATCGGGAAAGGAGTACATCAAGGCTGTATATTGTCACCCTGCTTAGCAGGCACACACATGGGCCTCTAAAAATCACCTGCCCTCAAGAAATGCACTGGCGAAGGGTGTGGAAAAATAATTCAAAACAGGGCTGTCTTTCAGGACCAAGTTTAAGAGGCATATATTTGCAATGTTCTTTTTTCCTCTTAAAAACCCATGAAACATTGCCAAATGTCACTAATTTTTAGAGATATGTGTATCAAAGCTACATTGAGGTGTCACTTTGCACCAGTAGATTTGACACCATCAAAAAGTCTATAAAGAATTACTGCGGGAGGAAAAGGATTCCTCCTACTTCATTGTTGGGAATGCAATTTGTAACAGACACTGTGGAGAAGTGTTAGGAGGTTACTTAAAAAAACTACATATGGAGCTACCATATATTCGGTAGTTTCACCCTATTCATATATTCTGAGGAAACCATAAGTCAGTAAGACTCATGTACCCCAACATTCATTGCAGTGGAATTCATAATAGCCAAAATGGAAGCCACCAAAATGTACACCCACAGATGAATGGAAAAGAAGATGTGGTACATATACACAGTGGAATATTACAAAGTCATAATAAAGAATGAAATAATGCCATTTGGCACAACATGGATGTACCTGGGATGAGCAAGTCAATGAAGTCAGAGAGAGAAGACAAATATCATATGATTTCACATTTAGGTGGAGTCTGAAAATTGATAGTTGTAAACTAATTTGCTAAATAGAAACAGACTCAGGCTGAGAAAACAAAGCTATGGTTACTGAAGAGGGATGGTGGGTGGAAGGGATAAATTAGGGTGTTGGGATTATCATGTATACACACACACACACACACACACACACACACACACATATACTAATGCAAATAAAATAATCAACAAAGACTTACTGATTACTGATATATTTCACATATATTTATTTGCATCACTCCGATGTACACCAGAAACTAATAAAATATTTATATCAACTGCACGCTTTATGCATATTTTTACAAAATTGTTGTAATCAGATTGTTCATTATGACTTCCCGAGAACATTTTAACCCTCAAAGAAGAAACTATAAGCTTTATTTTGTCATCTGTTATGATCTAACGCAGGAGTTGACAGCGCTGCACAAATCCACTGATGTGCTCAGGGCAACAGGACTTTCTGGTGCTTTTTCTTCTTCCTGTAGCATCCTCAGCTGACACTGACTTTCTAGTTGCGGGTGCCTCCAGTTGTCACCTGTTGTCCACTCCCCTTTCCACAGGCCCAAATTAAGAGGGACCAAGTTCCCAGGGGGACAATGAATAATCCTGCTAAATCAGATATTTCTCACAGCACACTTCAGAGTGTGCGCTCTACCAAGCGCAGAGGCAAGGCTCTCTGAGAACCACGTTACATGTTCACGACCATTCTCTGAGGTTCTCGGGTGGCATCTAAGGGGTGGTGTGCCCACCCTGAAGGCTGTGAAGGCTGGAGGGATGATGATGTGTTTATGCACATAAACCTACATAACAAAAATCATTTAAACGGTAAAGGGAGCATCGAAACATACTAAGTCTTTAAAGCCTACTTTAGGTGCATGGAGTCAATATTACACAAGAACAAACAATATCCATCTATTTTGCGATTACAGCAGTTGATGGCAAGTAAGTCAAACCCTCAGCTGGCCTTGCCAGTCTCAGGAGGCTGTGCGCTGCTACCGTGTGCGTGTCCCAGTGGCAGAACCTCCTATGAGCAGAAGTGCTAACTTACACAGAGTGACAAGACTCAATGTGTCATATCCGAAAATTTAAAAAGCTTTTCGGTTAGGAGATAAAGCAGGTGTTTGTACTACATTCTGCTTTCAGATGCCTGTTATAACCAAGATGGTTTTACAAAATCAAAATAATGTTACAGTGCTAGAAGGTTCAATAGCACATATACTAAAACTCGAATGATACAGAGATTATCATGGCCCCTGCGCAAGGATGACACAAAAATTCATCGAAGCGTTCCATACTTTTTAAAATTTTGAGCATTAAAAAAATAATATTAATAGGACTCAGAATATTTTTAAAGTTTATTGAAAGAAAACTTAAGATTACATCCAACTTGCAATTTTTTATTTGCCTTCTTGACTGCTTTAAGTATTAAAAAATAGGACTCTGCATGTGCTTCTATAGTGTGCATTATTTGGTAGGTTGTTCTTTCTGGTAGATTTCCCCACCATTTTAAAGTAAAGATACGATCTTTCAACCCTCAAATTATGTGCATTGAATTTTAACAAATTATTTTTGAGTTCCACAAAATATGTGGTAGACACTTTGATCTAGTTAATGCAATCAACTAGTTTCATTAGGAGAAGACAGACTATTTTAATGAATGATTAGTTCATGAAAGTATCCAACTATGCTGATAAGAAGAAAATAAAATTACAAAATGCATGTTACTGTGCCCCGAAAGATGCTTGGAAGACTAGTAAGTCATGGCAGATGACGTATCTGTTCATGAAGCTTTAATTTCATGCAGTTATGCATTTCTCACAAATCACTTTGGTTATGTGATCTTCACACTGAGGGATTTGTTTAGATCAAGCCGTTTATGATTTCAGTGGTTAAACTATAATATTTTATAGCATTTGCTCAGTGCATCCTGATTTCTTTAAGGTTTCAACGTTACCGTTTTTCCTGAAAACTAAAAAGTCTCTTCTGGTATAGGGGACCCGTCAGCTCCTGTTGTTAGAACTGAAACTGCCCTGAGACAGTCTTGAGTTTTAAGAACACATTTTACCTTCACTGTAGACGTCTCAAATTCCGTAACATGTCGTTCATTATAAAAGATCACCATAACCAAGTCACCATCTTTGTTTTTGGTGGGGGTGGCTTCACTCAGCTTGTAGGATTTTAGTTCCCCCAGCAGGGATTGAACCCGCGCTCTCGGCAATGAAAGCACGGAAGCCTAACCACCAGGGAATTCCCTCCACACTGTCCTTTACGCTAAATCTGCTGTAGGACTTTCCCCTCCTCCAGTCGTGATGATATACACTGACCCATCATGTTCTTTCCTGAAAACCATGATCAGCAATGACTATATTTTTGCAGGCTAAAGCTAAAACTCAGCAAGACTAACCAGAACCTCTAAGAATTAAGCCTGTTCTCAATGAGGCTTTGCGGGGTGGGGTGGGGGGAGGGGTGGCTAATATAGTGCACCCGTGTGTGCTCCGTCGTGTCCCACTCCTTGCGACCCCATATAGGCATTGGATCAATTCATAATAAGGGAGGGTTTTGGTGACTCCGGCTCAAGTGTCCACCTTATAATCACAATAATAATCACGAAGACCAGAATATTCTCTGCCATTACTGCACTCCAGCAATGCAAAAATCCAGATACAGCAAGATGACCACATCCCTGGACAGTTTTCACTCTGTCATGGCGACTTCCCGCAGAGTATAAATGTGCTGTGAGGACTGAGCTGTATCCTAAGCCTCTGCCAAATGAGTGTGGCACGTCAATACTATGTTAACGCCGCTGTGCGATTCCTTACTCAGATTAACAGAAGACATGCTTATGAAATTAAAGCATGGAAACAGACACTACTCAGAATCTAGACAACACACAAATGTAACTGCAACAGGAACACGGGATGGGTTACGGTCCAAATATTGCCATGCTATTACAAATGGGCTAACCCAGTGAGCTGCTTAGCCTAAAGCAGTGACTCTGCACTCCAGAACCACTTACGAGCTTTAAACGTGCTGACGCCCAATCCCTACACACAGAGAGAAAAGTTTAATTGGCCCAGGGTGGAGTCCTGGGCATAGGATTTTTAGAAACTCCCCGACTCCTTTGGTGGACCGCCACCATTGTGAAGCCCTGGGCCCTGAACAAAGAGGCCCCAGGGAAAGTCAGACTGCTCTGGGCAAGATCTTCCAGTAGGGGGCGCGCAGCTGATTCCATGTTTCTTAACTTCCATCCGTGTCCCAAGGGTTAACCGATCCTCGGAGAGGCCGTTCTAACATAGATGCTACTCCAATTATTTTCAAAGTGGTGTGTGTGTGTTTTTTTTTTTTTAATTTTCTAAAAGTAACAGGAATTCCCTGACGGTCCAGTCGTTGGGACTCCACTGCAGGGGCAGAGGCTCAATCCCTGAACCTGGAACTGCCATTTCGCAAACCCTACAGTGTGGCCAAATAATAATAATTATAATGACAATAAGATCTACAATGTCTTCGGATTTCAGGTTGAATATGGCAGATTCAATATATCCATATATCTCTACTCTGTCCACAAAACGCCATGAAATGACAGTAAAGGAATAAAAAGAAGAGATATGTTCTTACTGACAAAACAGGAGAACAGGTAACATCAGCTAAGTGGGGACAAGGACATTTTAATGCTTCAGAACCCTGGAAAGCTCAGGAATTCTAAGCTATCTCTGACGGTTGAGGACAAATTGATGTCAGAGGGGGCATCTAGCCTGTCTGATACAGTTTACAACGAAACGAAGAAAGAGCAGTATAAGCATATTATGAGTTATAGAAGCAAACAGATGAAACCGCTAAGGATTTCAAATGGTTGTTTCGGGGAAGTGGGAACTGGGATGGGAAAAAGCAATTCTGGGTTTTGCTCTTCTGAGAGCCCTGTGTCATTTGGCCTTTAAAATTAAATTCTGAAGGCCATTATCCTTCAATTAAAAAATAAATTTTTAAAAAGCAAAAATATGAAGCATATACAAAATTTAGTGTTTTTTTTTCAAAGCTGCTTTTGAACACGTTTGGGAGTAAAGGTATGCAAATACTGTAGATATGAATGTAAAGTTGTAAAATCTTTCCGGGTGACAGGTGGGTAATATGGATCAAAATATTCAATGTGTGGAACGTTTACTCCAGCATTTTCAGTCTTGAGATTTGCCCTGAGGAAGGAATTGGACACCCAAGCACTGCTTTGAGTATAAAATAGAACAATTGGAAACTATCTACAGGCCCTACACCAGAATTTTGATTGGAACAACTGATGGCTCCTCCATACAGGAAAATCATATGCAAATACTTTAAATGATGGATTGTACATCTCCCAGACGGTCAGAAATTCTAAAAGTCTGAAAACAAGAGTTGCTGGGCATGGGAAACAGCGAAATGTTGATGTAGAGCTGTTGACTGTGCACTGATACACGGTCTTTGGAGAAAATAAACACTGGCATTACATAAGTAAAAAGTTAGATATACACTTTGATTAGCAATTCTCAGAGGGAATCTAAAATGACTCCCATGAACTATACAGTGCATGGAATTCTCCAGCCCAGAATACTGGAGAGTGGGTATCAGTTCTCTTCTCCAGGGGATCTTCCCGATCCCTAGGAGTCGAACCTAGGTCTCCTGCATGGAAGGTGGATTCTTTACCAGCTGAGCTACCAGGGAAGCCTGAGACCTTCTATGGATTTTTACAAATATTACATCCTGGAGTGGGAGGGGGGAGAACAGAATGAACACACCTACCGCATAAGTTTACGACCTACCTACATAAGTTTATGAACAAAGAAAATGAACCTATATGAATAATGTGGCTATGAAAGTTGACTATCACTATATCCAGTAGTAATAACTGTGGATTAGGAAAAAAAATTGGGACTCACATGGTACACAATTCACCTGCAATGCAGGAGACCCGGGTTCGATCTCCAGGTCGGGAAGAGTCTCTGGAGAAGGGAATGGAAACTCACTCCAGTATTCTAGCCTGGACAATTCCACGGACAGAGGAGCCTGGCAGGTTACAGTCCGTAGGGTGGCTAACAGCCCCACAGGAATGAGTGACTGAGACTACAGAAAACAAAGCAGAGCCCGGAAAACAATTACAGCTGCAACAGAAACGTGGGATCACCCAAAAGGAGCTCTCCTTTTCCCAGGTGGCGCTCTCTCTGCAAGCCGCTCAGTCGGGTCCGACCAGAGGCTGCCTGGCTCCTCTGTCCATGGGATTCCCCAGGCAAGAATCCTGCAGTGGGTAGCCATTCCCTTCTCCGGGAGGTTCTTCCCCAGGAGCGAACCTCCGGCTCCCACATTGTAAGCAGACCCTTCACTGTCTAAGCCACCACGGTGACTGTAATCACTAATGTTTTAGAAAGCTGTCTACCAATATAGGAGGGGCCGGTTCCATCCCTGGGTCATAAACATTGTCCAGTTCCCTTGCTCAAGTCATCTCTGAATAGTTCTCCCGGGGCTTGTTCAAATGCATGTCCACCGAGACTTTGGGTGCTCTATAATGAGTCGATGTCGTCACTTTCTCCTCCTCTCTTCAATCTTTCCCAGAATCAAAACCCCCAAAAAATCTCGTTCAGGATCATGAAAATCTTACTGACAAAAAATCAAGAACACGATTTGACGTGATAAATACACATCAAACTCTTAACTGTTGCAGGTGTAGAAAAATTGCCCAAAGCCCTCCACTTTTCAAATTCTATTCTTCCTCACAGCAATATTGGCCTTGTTCATCTCACAAGGCCTCCAAAAATTATTGGAAGCTTCCCTTATCCCTACTTGGGCCTACCTAATTGAATCCTCAGTGAGACAAAGCCTGAGTTTGAGTCGAAGCAAGGACAAGAGTAAGCATACTGCACAGAGCCTGTGAACATACTGATGAGGTGACGCTCACTCCTAACACAGTGAGGCTGAGGAGCATCAAGAGTAAGTCCGGGTCAAGAGTTTGCAGCAGATCTTTTCACCTAAGAGCATAAAGGCTCATTCTTAGAAATAAATCGTTTTGGAAAAAATTATGATAAATTGAAGTCATAAATAGAAACTACATTGCATGCATTGCATTCTGTTTATGCAAATGAACGCTGAACCCCGCCACTGAGATTCGTGCCTTTCCTGCCCCAGTTCCTGCGAAGCCCGCTTTCAGGCCCTTGTCCCCAGGCCCCTGACTCCATGTCTTCTCCTTGACGTTCTCAGTCTGATTTGCATCGAATAAGGGATATTGTTGACAGCTTAAGGAAATGATGTGCGAGCGTTCCATTTGACACAGAGAAGTTTCACTATAATGTCAAATGAAATAGAGTTCCGTGTGTGCTCAGTCCTGCCCAGGCAATTTGTGATCCCATGGACCGTAGCCCTCCAGGCTCCTCTGTCCATGGATCTCCGGGCAAGAATACTGCAGTGGGTAGCCATTCCCTTCTCCGGGAGAAGCTTCCCCAGGATTGAATCTGGGTCTCTCACTTTGTAAGCGGACTGTTTACTGTCTAAGCCATCAAGGCGACTCTAGTCACTAAAAAAAAAAAAAAAAATAGTGCCAAAATAGGAGGGCCCGCTTCCATCCCTGGCTCGAGAAAATTGTCCAGTTCACTTGCTCAGTTCTGTCCGACTGGCTTTCCTATCCGTCACTAACTCCTGGGGCATGCTCAAACTCATGCCCACCGAGTCGGTGGTGCTATCTAATCGTCGTCCCCAATGTCATCCCTTTCTCTTCCCATCTTCGATCTTTCCGGGCACCAGAAAAATCTCCTGGAAAGCGTATTCACGATTATGAGAACCATACTGGCCAAAGACCAAGCAAGTTTACAGGCCAATCAACCTGATCTGCCCCCTGAGAAATCTGTAGGCGGGTCAAGAAGCAACAGTTAGAACCGGACATTGAAACCCAGACCGGTTCCAAATCGGGAAAGGAGTACGTCAAGGCTGCATATTGTCACCCTGCTTATTTAACTTGAATGCAGAGTGCATCATGTGAAATGCCATACTGGATGAAGCACAAGCTGGAATCCACACTGCCGGGAGAAACATCAATAGCCTCAGAAATGCAGATGACACGACCTTTATGGCAGAAAGCGGAGAACGGAAGAACCTCTTCATAAAAGTGAAAGAGGAGAGTGAAAAAGTTGGTTTAAAACTCAACATTCAGAAAAGGAAGGTCATGGCATCAGGTCCCATCACTTCATGGCAAATAGAAGGGGAAACGATGGAAACAGTGACAGAATTTACTGTCTTGGGCTCTAAAATCCCTGAGGATGGTGACTTCAGCCATGAAATTAAAAGACACTTGCTTCCTTGGAAGAAAAGCTATGACCAATCAAGACAGCAAATTAAAAAGCAGAGATATTACTTTGCCGAGAAAGGTCCGTCCAATCAAACCTATGGTTTCTCCAGGACTCATGTATGGATGTGAGAGTTGCGCTGTAAAGAAAGCTGAGGGCCGAGGAATTGAAGCTGTTGGACTGTGATCTTGGAGAGGACGCTTGAGAGCCCCCTTGGATGGCAAGGAGATCCAACCAGTCCATCCTACATGAAATCAGCCCTTAATATTCCTTGGAAAAACTGATGCTGACACTGAAATTCCCATACCTTGGTCACCTGATGCAAAGAACTGACTTACTGGAAAAGACCCTGGTGCTAGGAAGGACTAAAGATTGGAGAATAAAGGTAGAAAAATGAGATGTCTAGACAGCACCATGGATTCGAAGATAATGAGAATGAGTAAGTTTGGAGAATGGGTGATGAAGAAACACAAAGTTTGGAAAGTGGGTGATAAGGAAACCCGAGGTGCTGCAGTCTGTGGGGGTTACAGAATAGTAGTCAACTGAGTAGAACAGTGCTGAATACAGTAAACAGAAGCTCAGAAAGCTTCTATCAGCCCCAGACAAACAACACTGCCTCAACAGTTTCATTCCACAAGATCTGCTTTTGCAAACAATGATATTGGCCTTGTGCAGCTCACAAAGCCTCCAAAAATTTGACGTGTTACAGCTCGTGACTTAGCACAAACTTACCTAACCAGCGCAAGACAAAAGACCCACCTTGGGAATGAGCACTCCTAACACACTGAGGGTGACTCGCGTCAAGGATAAGTCCAGTTCAAGAATTTGAGGCAGATCCTATCACTTAGTGCGTAAAGGTTCATCCATCAAAATACTATTAAAAGAAATCTACAATGAATTCAAATAGCAAATTGAATCTATATTGCGTGCAGTGCATGCTGGTTATGCAAATATTCGCTGAGTCCCCGCCCCCGAGATTCACGCCTTTCCCCGCCCCACCGCCTGGGAAGCCAGCTTCCATTCCCTTGTTCCCAGGCCCCTGACTCCATGTTGTCTCGTCCGCCACACTCTGGGTCTGATTTCTTTTGAATAAGGATTTTGTTGACAGCTTAAGTTAATGATACATGGGCGCTGCCTTTGACACAGAGAAGGTTCACTATAATGTCGAATGAATTCGAGTGCCGAACCTCCTCAGTCGTGCCCAGACTATTTGCAACCCCATGGCCTGTAGCCCTCCAGGCTGCTCTGGTCATGGAATTCTCCAAGCAAGAATACTGCAGGGGGTAGGCATTCCCTTCTCCAGGAGAAGCTTCCCCAGGACTGAATCTGGGTCTCCTGTTTGTAAGCAGACTGTTTACTGTCTAAGCCAGCAGGGTGATTCTAATCACGATTTAAAAAAAAAAAAAAAAGTGACCGCCAAAATAGGAGAACTGAATCATTGGGAAAGTCCCCAATGCTGGGAAAGATGGAAGGCTTGAGGAGAAGGGGACAACAGAGAATGAGATGGTTGGATGGCATCACTGCCTTGATATACATGAGTTTGAGCAAGTTCCAGGAGTTGGAGATGAACAGGGACCCTGGCGTGCTGCAGCCCATGGGATCCCAAAGAGTCTGACAGGACTCAGGGACTGGACTGAACTGAAGATGGCATGGCTCATACTTTCACTGAGTTAGACAAGGCTGTGGGCCATGTGATCAGTTTGACAAGTTTACTGTGACACTGGTTTTCATTCTGTCTGCCCTCTGACAGATAAGGATAAGAGGCTTATGGAAGCTGCCTGCTGGGAGAGACTGACTGTGGGGAAACTGGGTCTTGTTCTGATGGGTGGGACCATGCTGAGCAAATGCTTAATCCAGTTTTCTGTTGATGGGGAGGGCTATCTTCCCTCCCTGTTGTTTGACCCGAGACCAAACTAACGTGGAGGTAATGAAGATAATGGCCACCTCCTTCCAAAGGTCCCAGGCAGGCACTGCTACACTCAGTGCCCCCGACCCTGCAGCAGTACACTGCCGACCCACGCCTCTGCCAGGGACTCCTGGACACTCACGGGCAAATCTGGGTCAGTCCCTTGTGGGGGGGGGGGGGTGTCCCTGCTCCTTTATCCCGGGCCCTGGGGCACACCAGGTTTTGTTTGTGCCCTCCAAGAGTCTGTTTCCCCAGGCCTGTGTAAGTTCTGTAATCAAATCCCACTGGCCTCACAGTCAGATTCCTTGGGGGTTCTCAGGTCCTTGCCAGATCCCCAGGTTGGTAAATCTCTTGTGTGTGCTAGAACTTTCAAAGCAGTGGGAGAATTTCTTTGGTATGATTGTTCTGCAGTTTGTGGGTCATCTGCTCGGGGGCTCTATGGTTGGGGTTAATGGTGACCTCCTCCAAGAGGGCTTATGCCACAGGGTGTGCATGAGGAGGGCTCCTGCACCCAGAGCCCCTGCCCCTGAGGCAGACCACGCTGGCCCACCGTCCCTCCACAGGAGATGCTCAAACACAGTTCTGGCTCAGTCTCTGTGGGGTCTCTGAGCCCTGGTGTGCACAAGGTCTTCTTCCGGCCCTCCAAGCATCACTGGTAGGTATGGGCTTTGATTCTAAACGAAATTTCGACCCTCCTACCATCTTGCTGGGGCTTCTCCTTTGCCCCTGGACGTCGGGTGTCTATTGTGGTGGGACCCAACATTCTCCTGTTGATGGTTGTTCAGCCCCGAGCTGTAATTTTGGACTTCTCCCAGGAGAAGATGAGGGCACGACCTTCTCCTCCTCCATCTTGTATGGGAATCTTTGGTCAGATTCTCATAACACTTGAATGGGGATTTCCAAGAGATATTTTGGTGCTGGGAAAGATTGAAAGCAGGTGGAGAAAGGGACCACATGGCACAAAGCAATTAGCTGGCCTCACCTGCTGAATGGACATGAGTTTGAGCAAACACGGGTATTGGTGAGAGATAGGAAGGCTGATTGGATAAGCACAGCAAATGAACTGCACAATTTTCACGACCCAGTGATGGAAGCGGGCCCTCCTATATTGGCATTCACCTTTTCTTTTTATAAATAGTGATTAGAGTCACGCTGATGGCTCAGACAGTACAGAGTCCGTTCACAAAGAGGGAGACCCAGGTTCGATCCTGGGGAAGCTTCTCCTGGAGAAGGGGATGTCTACTCACTGCAAAATTCTTCCCTGGAGAATTCCATGGACAGAGGAGCCTGGAGGGCTACAGTCTGCGGGATTCACAAATAACCTGGGCACGACAGAGGAGGTTCGGCACTCTATTTCATTCGACATTATAGTGAACCTTCTCTGTGTCAAAGGCAGCGCCCATATATGATTATCTTAAGCTGTCAACAAAATCCTTATTGAAAAGAAATCAGACTCGAGTGTCAAGGGGGAGAAAACATGGAGTCAGGGTCCTGGGAACAAGGGAATGGAAGCTGGCTTCCCGGGAGCTGGGGCGGGGAAAGGGGAGACTCTCGTGGGTGGGGACTCAGTGAAAATTTGCATAACCAGCATGCACTGCGTGCAGTACAGTTGCAATTTCAATTTACCGTAGATTTCTTTTAAATGTAGTATTTTGAAGAATGAGCCTTCATTCCCTTAAGAGAAAAGACCTGCTGCAAACTCTTGACCCGAACTTACCCTTGACGCTCCTCACCCTAAGTGTGATAGAAGTGTTCATGCTCTAGCCGCGGTTTTTGCCTTTTGCTTAACATTCACATGGTTAGGTCCGAGGAGAAACATACACTGTGTTACCCTCAATTTTTGGAGGTCTTGTGAGCTAAACAAGACCAACATCATTGTATGCAAAAGCAGACTTTCTGAAATGAGTGTTTGGAGGCAGGCTGTTTCTTTGGGGCTCTTCTGTTTAAGAGCTTTCTGTGTGGTTACTGGGTGAAATCCTGAGGCTAGGCTTTCTTCTGCTCAGTTGACTTTCCCAGACGTTTCCAACTGTCTTGTAACCCCGTAGAGTGTAGCGCCTCAGGTTTCCCTGTCTATCACCCATTATAGGAACTTAATACTCATGCCCTTTGAATAAATGGTGCTGTCTAACCATCTCATTTTCTGTCGTCTCCTTTCATGTCCCACTTTTAGTCCTTCTCAGCCTCAGGGTCGTTTCCAGTAAGTCAGTACTTTGCATCAGGTGGCCAAAGTATGGGAGTTTCAATATCTGCATCAGTTCTTCCAAGGAATATTCAGAACTGATTTTGGGCAGTAAGGGTCTCATAATTGTGAATGGGCTTTCCAGGAGATTTTGCTGGTGCCAGGAAAGTCCAAAGTCGGGAGGAGAAAGGGATGACTTTGGGGAAAACCATTAGATAGCATCACGACTCGGTGAACGTGAGTTTGCGCATGCCCCGGGAGTTAGTGACAGATAGGAAAGCCAGTCGGATAGACTGAGCAAATGAACTGGACAATTTTCACGACCCACGGGTGGAAACTGGCCTTCCTATTTTGGCAGTAAGGTTTTTCTTGTTGTTTTTGTTTTTCAACAGTGATTAGAGTCACCCTGATGGCTTAGACAGTAAAGAGTTCGTTCACAAGCGGGAGACCCAGGTTCGATCCTGGGGAAGCTTCTCCTGGAGAAGGGAATGGCTACCCACTGCAGTAGTCTTGCCTGGAGGTCCATGGACCGGAGCCTGGAAGGCTATACTCCATGGGGTCGCAGATAGTCTGGGCATGACTGAGGCGGTTCGGCACTCTATTTCATGGGACATTATAGTGAACCTTCTCTGTGTCAAAGGCAGCGCCCATATATCATTATCTTAAGCTGTCAACAAAATCCTTATTGAGAAGAAATCAGACTCAGAGTGTCGAGGAGGAGAAACCATAGAGTCAGGGGCCTGGGAACGAGGGACTGGGAAGCTGGCTTCCCGGGAGCTGGGGCAGGGAAAGGCGTGAATCTTGGGGGCGGGGACTCAGCGAGTATTTGCATAACCACCATGCACTGCGTGTGATATAGTTTCAATTGACTATTTCAATTGTCCTAGATTTCTTTTAAACGTAGTATTTCGATGAGTGAGCCTTCACCCACTTAAGAGAAAAGACCTGCTGCAAACTCTTGACCTGAACTCACACCTGACGCCCCTCAGCCTCACTGCGTTATGGGTGCGTGTGCCCTCATCCATATGAGCGCAGGCACACTGCACTATTCTTATGCTTATTCTTGCTCGTGCTCAAGCTGAGTCTTTTGTCTTGTACTTAAGATTCGGTTAGTTTGGCCTGAGGAGGAATGTAAGCCCAGGTACACAATTTTTGGAGGCCTTGTGCGATAAACAAGCCTAACATCCTTCTATGCAAAAACAGACCTTGTGAAGTGAAAGTTTGGAGGCAGGGTTTTTTGTTTTTGTTTTTGTTTTTACCCCCTGGGGTTGTTATACTTGCGAGCTATCTGTGTGTTTATCGTGTGAAATTCTGAACTTAGGCTTTGGTCTGCTCAGTTGTCTCTCTCAGTCGTGTCCAACTGTTTTGTAACCCCGTGGACTGCGGCACTTCAGGTTTCCTTGTGTATCACCCATTCTCGGAGCTTGCTCAATACTCATGCCCTTTGAATCAATGGTGCTATCTAACCATCTCATTTTCTGTCATCTCCTTTCTCCTCCCACCTTTAGTCCTTCCCAGCATCAGGGTCTTTTCCAGTAAGTCATTTCTTTGCGCCAGGTGGCCAAAGCATTGGAATTTCTGTGTCAGCACCAGTTTTTCCAAGAAATAATCAGGTCTGATTTCCTTTAGGATGGACTGGTTGGATCTGCTTGCAGTCCAAGGGACTCTCAAGCGTCCTCTCCAAGATCACAGTCCAACAGGTTCAATGCTTCGGCCTTCAGGTTTCTTTACGGTGCAACTCTCAGATCCATACATGAGTACTGGAGAAGCCATAGCTTTGACTGGGCGGATCTTTCTCGGCAAAGTAACATCTCTGCTTTTTAATGCGCTGTCTTGGCTGGTCATAGCTTTTCTTCCAAGGAGCAAGCGTCTTTTAATTTCATGGCTGAAGTCACCATCCACAGCGATTTCAAAGCTCATGAAAATAAAGTCTGTCACTGTTTCCATTGTTTCCCCATCTATTTGCCATGAAGTGATGGGACTAGATGCCATGATCTTTGTTTCCTGAATCTTGAGTTTTAAGCCAACTTTTTCACTCTTCTCTTTCACTTTCATCAAGGGGCTCTTTAGTTCTTTTTTGCTTTCTGCCATGAGGGTGGTGTCATCTGCATTTCTGAGGTTTTTGATGTTTCTCCCAGCAATGTTGATTCCAGCTTGTGCCTCATGCCACATGGGGTTTCGCATGCTGTACTCTGCATATAAGTTAAATAAGCAGGGTGACCATATGCAGCCTTGATGTACTCCTTTCCCAATTTTGAACCAGTTTTTCAATGTCAAGTTGTAACTGTTGCTTCTTGATCTGCATAGAGATGTCTCACGGGGCAGGTCAGATTGATCGGTCAGTAAGATTGCTTGGTCTTTGCTCAGTAAGGTTCTCATAACTGTTAATGGATTTTCCAGGAGATTTTTTCTGGTGCTGGGAAAGATTGAAGATGGGCGGAGAAAGGGACAACATTGCAGAAAATGATTAGATAGCATCACCGAGGTGAACATGCATTTGAGCAAGCCCTGGGAGTTAGTGACGGATAGGAAAGCCAGTCAGACAGAACCGAGCAAATGTCCTGGACAATTTTCATGACCCAGGGATGGAACTGAGCCCTCCTATTTTGGCACACAGCTTTTCTTTTTTTTTTTTAAACAGTGGTTAGAGTCACCCTGATGGCTTAGACAGGAAAGAGTCCGCTTACAAAGTGGAAGACCCAGATTGAATCCTGGGGAAAAATCTCCTGGCGAAGGGAATGGCTACCCACTGCAGTTATTGCATGGAGAATTCCATGGACAGAGAGGTTCCTGTCGGGCTACAGTCCATGAGATCGCAAAGAGTCTGACAGGACTGAAAGAATAACACTATTGAGATGCTAACAACAACCAAGAGCCTGAGGCAGAAAGTTATCAGGAGTAGTAAGCTCAATGATGCTCCCAGCAATCTGTCTGGTTAAGAGATCAACTTGCAGGATTCTGTTGGCCTTACAGCCAGGATCAGGGAACTGGAATGCTCAGAATTCATAGCTGGACACAGGGCTATTTAGAGGTTTGGCCTGTAGTATTACTCCTTAGGGAACAGGCTTCAGATGGCTAGGTTCTCATACCCTGTAAATGCAAGGTTGAGGAGACTCGCACATTGTAAGCAATGCACATGTCTTAAGTATTATTAATTTCACCACTGTTAGCCCATTACTCGGAGAAGGCAATGGCAACCGACTCCAATACTCTTTCCTGGAGAATCCCATGGACGGAGGAGCCTGGTAGGCCACAGTCCATGGGGTCGCTGAGAGTCAGACATGACTGAGCGACTTCACTTGCACTTTTCACTTTCATGCGTTGGAGAAGGAAATGGCAACCCACTCCAGTATTCTTGCCCGGAGAACCCGAGGGACAGAGGAGCCTGTTGGGCTGCCGTCTATGGGGTCGCACAGAGTCGGACACGACTGACGTGACATAGCATCAGCAGCAGCCCATTACTGACACCCATCATACTGGCTAACACGTTACTAATTTCACCAATGAAAATCCATTTCTAACCTTCATTTCACTACTTAGCAAAGTCTCTGCTGTCGATTGAGCTGTGGCTAACAGAAACATTTGCAGTAGCTAGACCCTGTGATACAGACTCCCGGATTTATATAGCCAACGACCTCTGGTGTGTGACATCCTGAGTGTGCTCATTGCTAGCTCTTAATTTTACACAACACACACACACACACAAGCTGCCACTACTACACTGTCTTTGCTGGCAGTGAAATAACAGACCTCGTCATACCCTATAATATGATCAAAGGTACTGACAAATCTCAAGAAGCACTGTATCTCATCAGAAGAGTGGAAACCTAGCAAAGGGGGAGTCGGTGAGGACAGGTTGGCAACGCCCATTCAAGCCCATTCACTGGGAAAGAGAGAATCTCGGTCAAAAAATGAGAAGCTCAAAAACAAAGGCTCCATTTCCAAGGCCATCCCTCGAGTGAGGAGAGAAGCCCCAACATTGAAATCTAGTGCCTCTTAACAGGGAGAACTCTCTTGATTTCTTGCTCACCAAGCAACCTTCCCATTAGCATGTGTCTCCGTGTGCGACTCTGACTCCAGAGAGAGACAGAATGGAGACGTGTGTAGTCGACTGAGGAAAGAAACGCAAACCTAACTGTGGCATCTCAGTCCCCAACCAGGGACAAAACCCCAGCCCTGTCAGTGAAAGTACAGAATCCTAACCATTAGGCGTCCAGAGAATTCCCCAAATTATGTCTCATTTGGCAAGCTCACAGAGGTCTCGAGCCCGGGATGCAGTCTCTTAGTTCTCAGAGACTGCTCCAAAAAGGTAAGGGGGCAGGGGAGTTACCTGGTGGGCCAGTGGTTGGGACTCTGTGCTTCCACTGCAGGGGGCACAGGTTCAATCCCTGGTTGGACAACTAAGGGATCTAAGGGAACTAAGATCCTGTAAGCCACCCAGTGGGGCAAAAAAGAGGTCAGGGAGGAGCCAGAATATACAGGAAGTTTTTTGCTGAGAAAAAAATACGTAGTCAACCATCAGAACATCAAAAGATTACTGCTAATCACAAAAACACACATCTCAAGTTAATGATTTTAGTATGGGAAGATGCAAGAGTCTGGGCCCGTTGAAATCATTCCTTTGATATACACTTTAACTATCTAGGGGCAGTATCCTATTTTTCTCCATCCTGAATCCACTCAGGGCCCACCCTCGGGGCGACAGCGGTGGCTGGTAGCTTCATGGTCTCAACATCCCTTGTTTACTGAAATGGCAGGCAACATTCTCTGTCCACAGTGTACGTTTCTGGTTTTGGATCTTTACTACGAAATCCAGTGTAGCTTAATGAATTTTTACAAGAGAAACACCCTTGTAGCCGCCATGCAGGTCAAGAACTCGAGCTCGCCAGCCCCTCCCAATGCCCGTCTCAGGCCCAGTCCCAGGGGACACGCCGCTCTTGCACAGAAATCCCTTCCTTTGGTTTCTTTATCATTTTATTACACAGGGTCTCTCCCTAGTTGTCGTCATTTGGTCTAGCACATTTTAAAACACTTGTGTCTTTTGAGTCCTTGAATCCAGATTCCCTTCTGTCCCATTCTTATAATTTGTTTGTTGAAAATTTCCAGCCGTTCGACCCACACCATTTTTCAGGGTCTGGGCTTTGCTGTGCCCTCTTCTTGGGTGATGCAACCCTGGCCTTGTTTCCTTTATTCCCTTCTGCTGTCACCTGGATCCAGAGAGCTGAGTGGGCTCAAGTTCAATATCTTTGGCTAGTCTTTACGGTATGGTGTGACCTTCCCTCGGGAGGCATATCCTGTCTCATTGTCCCTTAAGTTATTTTTATTAGAAAAATGAACGTTGTCTGTTTTCAGGTGCAAAATACTGACCTAGGACATCCCCAGGCCCCTGAGGAGGCCAGCTGTGCTTAGCAACTTCCCCAGAGGAAACCCAGAAGACATGGCGGAGGGAGGCTTCTTATAGCACAAATTGTTTCCATATCTCAGCTATTGTAAGTAGTGTTGCTATGAGCTAGCATGCATCTTTTAGAATTATGCTTTTGTCCAGGAGTGGGATTGCTGGATCACATAGCAACTCTACTTTTAGTTTTTTGAGGAATCGTTTGAAATTTCATGCGTGGGTTCCCGAGGCCTTTTGTGCCCAGCCTCAGAGGTCTGATGCCTTAGGAGCACAGGCACACATGCTTGTTGGGGCCTGGAGCTTTCTCTGAAGACAAGCCCTAGACTCTGCCCATTTCCCTGCTGTGTCCTTGCCACCAACAGGCTGAAGTGGGATTTCTGCTTTAAACCATGACCTTGGATCCCAATCTTGGCAGGACGTTTAAGAATATAAGGTGACTGAGGAATCTGAGCACTTTGGGGGATCCCCATTATTGACCAGAGTGTGTGGGGGTAATTCTTTGGAGAAAAGTTAATAAGCTCACACCGAGGCTTCTCCAGTGGCTTAGTGGTAAAGAATTTGCTCGGAACACAGGAGAGGCAGGAGACCCGGATTTGATCTCTGGGTCGGGAAGCTCCCCTGGAGGAGGGCAGGGAAACCCACTCCAGTGTTCGTGCCTGGGAAGTTCCATGGGCAGAGGAGCCTGGTGGGCTACAGTCCGTGGGTGTCAGAGTCGGACACAGCCGAGCGAGCACGCAGGAGTTGACGGCGCTGCACAAATCCACTGATGTGCTCAGGGCAACAGGACTTTCTGGTGCTTTTTCTTCTTCCTGTAGCATCCTCAGCTGACACTGACTTTCTAGTTGCGGGTGCCTCCAGTTGTCACCCGTTGCCCACTCCCCTTTCCACAGGCCCAAATTAAGAGGGACCAAGTTCCCAGGGGGACAATGAATAATCCTGCTAAATCAGATATTTCTCACAGCACACTTCAGAGTGTGCACTCTACCAAGCGCAGAGGCAAGGCTCTCTGAGAACCACGTTACATGTTCACGATGATTCTCTGAGGTTCTCGGGCGGCATCTAAGTGGTGGTGTGCCCACCCTGAAGGCTGTGAAGGCTGGAGGGATGATGATGTGTTTATGCACATAAACCTACATAACAAAAATCATTTAAACGGTAAAGGGAGCATGGAAACACACTAAGTCTTTAAAGCCTACTTTAGGTGCATGGAGTCAATATTACACAAGAACAAACAATATCCATCTATTTTGCGATTACAGCAGTTGATGGCAAGTAAGTCAAACCCTCAGCTGGCCTTGCCAGTCTCAGGAGGCTGTGCGCTACTACCGTGTGCGTGTCCCAGTGGCAGAACCTCCTATGAGCAGAAGTGCTAACTTACACAGAGTGACAAGACTCAATGTGTCATATCCGAAAATTTAAAAAGCTTTTCGTTTCGGAGATAAAGCAGGTGTTTGTACTCATTGTGCTTTCAGGTGCCCGTTATAACCAAGATGGTTTTGTACAATCAAAATAATGTTACAGTGCTAGAAGCTTCAATAGCACATCTGCTAAAACTTGAATGATACAGAGATTATCATGGCCCCTGCGCAAGGATGACACACAAATTCATCGAAGAGTTCCATACTTTTTAAAAGTTTGAGCATTAAAATATAATATTATGAATAGGACTCACAGAATATTTTTAAAGTTTATTGAAAGAAAACTTAAGATTACATCCAACTTGCAATTTTTTATTTGCCTTCTTGACTGCTTTAAGTATTAAAAAATAGGACTCTGCATGTGCTTCTATAGTGTGCATTATTTGGTAGGTTGTTCTTTCTGGTAGATTTCCCCACCATTTTAAAGTAAAAATATGATCTTTCAACTCTGAAATTATGTGCATTGAATTTTAACAAATTATTTTTGAGTTTCACAAAATATGTGGTAGACACTTTGATCTAGTTAATGCAATCAACTAGTTTCATTAGGAGAAGACAGACTATTTTAATGAATGATTAGTTCATGAAAGTATCCAACTATGTTGATAAGAAGAAAATAAAATCACAAAATGCATGTTACTGTGCCCCGAAAGATGCTTGGAAGACTAGTAAGTCATGGCAGATGACCTATCTATTCATGAAGCTTTAATTTCATGCAGTTATGCATTCCTCACAAATCACTTTGGTTATGTGATCTTCACACTGAGGGAGTTGTTTAGATCAAGCCGTTTATGATTTCAGTGGTTAAACTACAATATTTTATAGCATTTGCTCAGTGCATGCTGATTTCTTTAAGGTTTCAACGTTACCGTTTTTCCTGAAGACTAAAAAGTCTCTTCTGGTATAGGGGACCCGTCAGCTCCTGTTGTTAGAACTGAAACTGCCCTGAGATAGTCTTGAGTTTTAAGAACACATTTTACCTTCACTGTAGACGTCTCAAATTCCGTAACATATCGTTCATTATAAAAGATCACCATAACCAAGTCACCATCTTTGTTTTTGGTGGGGGTGGCTTCACTCAGCTTGTAGGATTTTAGTTCCCCCAGCAGGGATTGAACCCGCGCTCTCGGCAATGAAAGCACGGAAGCCTAACCACCAGGGAATTCCCTCCACACTGTCCTTTACGCTAAATCTGCTGTAGGACTTTCCCCTCCTCCAGTCGTGATGATATACACTGACCCATCATGTTCTTTCCTGAAAACCATGATCAGCAATGACTATATTTTTGCAGGCTAAAGCTAAAACTCAGCAAGACTAACCAGAACCTCTAAGAATTAAGCCTGTTCTCAATGAGGCTTTGCGGGGTGGGGTGGGGGGAGGGGTGGCTAATATAGTGCACCCGTGTGTGCTCCGTCGTGTCCCACTCCTTGCGACCCCATATAGGCATTGGATCAATTCATAATAAGGGAGGGTTTTGGTGACTCCGGCTCAAGTGTCCACCTTATAATCACAATAATAGTCATGAAGACCATAATATTCTCTGCCATTACTGCACTCCAGCAATGCAAAAATCCAGATACAGCAAGATGACCACATCCCTGGACAGTTTTCACTCTGTCATGGCGACTTCCCGCAGAGTATAAATGTGCTGTGAGGACTGAGCTAAATCCTATGCCTCTGCCAAATGAGTGTGGCACGTCAATACTATGTTAACGCCGCTGTGCGATTCCTTACTCAGATTAACAGAAGACATGCTTATGAAATTAAAGCATGGAAACAGACACTACTCAGAATCTAGACAACACACAAATGTAACTGCACAACAGGAACACGGGATGGGTTACGGTCCAAATATTGCCATGCTGTTACAAACGGGCTAACCCAGTGAGCTGCTTAGCCTAAAGCAGTGACTCTGCACTCCAGAACCACTTACGACCTTTAAAAGTGCTGACGCCCAATCCCTACACACAGAGAGAAAAGTTTAATTGGCCCAGGGTGGAGTCCTGGGCATAGGATTTTTAGAAACTCCCCGACTCCTTTGGTGGACCGCCACCATTGTGAAGCCCTGGGCCCTGAACAAAGAGGCCCCAGGGAAAGTCAGACTGCTCTGGGCAAGATCTTCCAGTAGGGGGCGCGCAGCTGATTCCATGTTTCTTAACTTCCATCCGTGTCCCAAGGGTTAACCGATTCTCGGAGAGGCCGTTCTAACATAGATGCTACTCCAATTATTTTCAAAGTGGTGTGTGTGTTTTTTTTAAATTTTCTAAAAGTAACGGGAATCCCCTGACGGTCCAGTCGTTCGGACTCCACTGCAGGGGCAGAGGCTCAATCCCTGAACCAGGAACTGCCATCTCGCAAACCCTATAGTGTGGCCAAATAATAATAATTATAATGACAATACGATCTACAGTATCTTCAGATTTCAGGTTGAATACGGCAGATTAAATATATCCATATATCTCTACTCTGTCCACAAAACGCCATGAAATGACAGTAAAGGAATAAAAAGAAGAGATATGTTCTTACTGACAAAACAGGAGAACAGGTAACATCAGCTAAGTGGGGACAAGGACATTTTAATGCTTCAGAACCCTGGAAAGCTCAGGACTTCTAAGCTATCTCTGACGGTTGAGGACAAATTGATGTCAGAGGGGGCATCTAGCCTGTCTGATACAGTTTACAACGAAACGAAGAAATAGCAGTATAAGCATATTATGAGTTATAGAAGCAAACAGATGAAACCGCTAAGGATTTCAAATGGTTGTTTCGGGGAAGTGGGAACTGGGATGGGAAAAAGCAATTCTGGGTTTTGCTCTTCTGAGAGCCCTGTGTCATTTGGCCTTTAAAATTAAATTCTGAAGGCAATTATCCTTCAATTAAAAAATAAATTTTTAAAAAGCAAAAATATTAAGCATATACAAAATTTAGTGTTTTTTTTTCAAAGCTGCTTTTGAACACATGTGGGAGTAAAGGTATGCAAATACTGTAGATATGAATGTAAAGTTGTAAAATCTTTCCGGGTGACAGGTGGGTAATATGGATCAAAATATTCAATGTGTGGAACGTTTACTCCAGCATTTTCAGTCTTGATATTTGCCCTGAGGAAGGAATTGGACACCCAAGCACTGCTTTGAGTATAAAATAGAACAATTGGAAACTATCTACAGGCCCTACACCAGAATTTTGATTGGAACAACTGATGGCTCCTCCATACAGGAAAATCATATGCAAATACTTTAAATGATGGATTGTACATCTCCCAGACGGTCAGAAATTCTAAAAGTCTGAAAACAAGAGTTGCTGGGCATGGGAAACAGCGAAATCTTGATGTAGAGCTGTTGACTGTGCACTGGTACACTGTCTTTGGAGAAAATAAACACTGGCATTACATAAATAAAAAGTTAGATATACACTTTGATTAGCAATTCTCAGAGGGAATCTAAAATGACTCCCATGAACTATACAGTGCATGGAATTCTCCAGCCCAGATTACTGGAGAGTGGGTATCAGTTCTCTTCTCCAGGGGATCTTCCCGATCCCTAGGAGACGAACCTAGGTCTCCTGCATGGAAGGTGGATTCTTTACCAGCTGAGCTACCAGGGAAGCCTGAGACCTTCTATGGATTTTTACAAATATTACATCCTGGAGTGGGAGGGGGGAGAACAGAATGAACACACCTACTGCATAAGTTTACGACCTACCTACATAAGTTTATGAACAAAGAAAACGAACCTATATGAATAATGTGGCTATGAAAGTTGACTATCACTAAATCCAGTAGTAATAACTGTGGATTAGGAAAAAATTGGGACTCACATGGTACACAATTCACCTGCAATGCAGGAGACCCGGGTTCGATCTCCGGGTCGGGAAGAGTCTCTGGAGAAGGGAATGGAAACTCACTCCAGTATTCTAGCCTGGACAATTCCAGGGACGGAGGAGCCTGGCAGGTTACAGTCCGTAGGGTGGCTAACAGCCCCACAGGACTGAGTGACTGAGACTATAGAAAACAAAGCAGAGCCCGGAAAACAATTACAGCTACAACAGAAACGTGGGATCACCCAAAAGGAGCTCTCCTTTTCCCAGGTGGCGCTCTCTCTGCAAGCCGCTCAGTCGGGTCCGACCAGAGGCTGCCTGGCTCCTCTGTCCATGGGATTCCCCAGGCAAGAATCCTGCAGTGGGTAGCCATTCCCTTCTCCGGGAGGTTCTTCCCCAGGAGCGAACCTCCGGCTCCCACATTGTAAGCAGACCCTTCACTGTCTAAGCCACCACGGTGACTGTAATCACTAATGTTTTAGAAAGCTGTCTACCAATATAGGAGGGGCCGGTTCCATCCCTGGGTCATAAACATTGTCCAGTTCCCTTGCTCAAGTCATCTCTGAATAGTTCTCCCGGGGCTTGTTCAAATGCATGTCCACCGAGACTTTGGGTGCTCTATAATGAGTCGATGTCGTCACTTTCTCCTCCTCTCTTCAATCTTTCCCAGAATCAAAACCCCCAAAAAATCTCGTTCAGGATCATGAAAATCTTACTGACAAAAAATCAAGAACACGATTTGACGTGATAAATACACATCAAACTCTTAACTGTTGCAGGTGTAGAAAAATTGCCCAAAGCCCTCCACTTTTCAAATTCTATTCTTCCTCACAGCAATATTGGCCTTGTTCATCTCACAAGGCCTCCAAAAATTATTGGAAGCTTCCCTTATCCCTACTTGGGCCTACCTAATTGAATCCTCAGTGAGACAAAGCCTGAGTTTGAGTCGAAGCAAGGACAAGAGTAAGCATACTGCACAGAGCCTGTGAACATACTGATGAGGTGACGCTCACTCCTAACACAGTGAGGCTGAGGAGCATCAAGAGTAAGTCCGGGTCAAGAGTTTGCAGCAGATCTTTTCACCTAAGAGCATAAAGGCTCATTCTTAGAAATAAATCGTTTTGGAAAAAATTATGATAAATTGAAGTCATAAATAGAAACTACATTGCATGCATTGCATTCTGTTTATGCAAATGAACGCTGAACCCCGCCACTGAGATTCGTGCCTTTCCTGCCCCAGTTCCTGCGAAGCCCGCTTTCAGGCCCTTGTCCCCAGGCCCCTGACTCCATGTCTTCTCCTTGACGTTCTCAGTCTGATTTGCATCGAATAAGGGATATTGTTGACAGCTTAAGGAAATGATGTGCGAGCGTTCCATTTGACACAGAGAAGTTTCACTATAATGTCAAATGAAATAGAGTTCCGTGTGTGCTCAGTCCTGCCCAGGCAATTTGTGATCCCATGGACTGTAGCCCTCCAGGCTCCTCTGTCCATGGATCTCCGGGCAAGAATACTGCAGTGGGTAGCCATTCCCTTCTCCGGGAGAAGCTACCCCAGGATTGAATCTGGGTCTCTCGCTTTGTAAGCGGACTGATTACTGTCAAAGCCATCAGGGTGACTCTAGTCACTATTAAAAAAGAAAAAAAAAGTGCCAAAATAGGAGGGCCCGCTTCCATCCCTGGCTCGGGAAAATTGTCCAGTTCACTTGCTCAGTTCTGTCCGACTGGCTTTCCTATCCATCACTAACTCCTGGGGCATGCTCAAACTCATGTCCACCGAGTCGGTGGTGCTATCTAATCGTTGTCCCCAATGTCGTCCCTTTCTCTTCCCATCTTCGATCTTTCCGGGCACCAGAAAAATCTCCTGGAAAGCGTATTCACGATTATGAGAACCATACTGGCCAAAGACCAGGCAAGTTTACAGGCCGATCAACCTGATCTGCCCCCTGAGAAATCTGTAGGCAGGTCAAGAAGCAACAGTTAGAAC
Organism: Muntiacus reevesi; assembly: GCF_963930625.1. Lineage (NCBI taxonomy): Eukaryota > Metazoa > Chordata > Mammalia > Artiodactyla > Cervidae > Muntiacus > Muntiacus reevesi. The sequence goes on along the minus strand of NC_089271.1, from coordinate 11,305,124 downwards.
CGGACATTGAAACCCAGACCGGTTCCAAATCGGGAAAGGAGTACGTCAAGGCTGCATATTGTCACCCTGCTTATTTAACTTGAATGCAGAGTGCATCATGTGAAATGCCATACTGGATGAAGCACAAGCTGGAATCCACACTGCCGGGAGAAACATCAATGACCTCAGAAATGCAGATGACACCACCTTTATGGCAGAAAGCGGAGAACGGAAGAACCTCTTCATAAAAGTGAAAGAGGAGAGTGAAAAAGTTGGTTTAAAACTCAACATTCATAAAAGGAAGATCATGGCATCAGGTCCCATCACTTCATGGCAAATAGATGGGGAAACGATGGAAACAGTGACAGAGTTTACTGTCTTGGGCTCTAAAATCCCTGAGGATGGTGACTTCAGCCATGAAATTGAAAGACGCTTGCTCCTTGGAAGAAAAGCTATGACCAACCAAGACAGCACATTAAAAAGCAGAGATATTACTTTGCCGAGAAAGGTCCATCCAATCAAAGCTATGATTTCTCCAGGACTCATGTATGGATGTGAGAGTTGCGCTGTAAAGAAAGCTGAGGGCCGAGGAATTGAAGCTGTTGGACTGTGATCTTGGAGAGGACGCTTGAGAGCCCCTTGGATGGCAAGGAGATCCAACCAGTCCATCCTAAAGGAAACCAGTCCTGAATACCCCTTGGAAAAACTGATGCTGACACTGAAATTCCCATACCTTGGCCACCTGATGCAAAGAACTGACTTACTGGGAAAGACCCTGGTGCTAGGAAGGACTAAAGATTGGAGAACAAAGATAGGAAATGAGATGTCTAGACAGCACCATGGATTCAAAGATAAAGACTACGAGTTAAGTTTGGAAAATGGGTGATAAGGAAACCCGAAGTGCCGCAGTCCGAGGGGGTTACAGAATAGTCAAACACAACTGAGAGAGTCAACTGAGTAGAGCCATGCTTAAGGCAGTAAACAGATGCTCAGAAAACTTCTAAGTATAAGAAACCCAGACAAACAACGCTGCCTCAACAGTTTCATCCCACAAGATCTGCTTTTGCATACAATGATATTGGCCTTGTGTAGCTCACAGAGCCTCCAAAAATTTGGATGTGTTACAGCTCGTGGCTTGCCTCAAACTTACCTTACCAACGCAACACGAAAGACCCATCTTGGGAATGAGCACTGCTAACACACTGAGGACGACTCGCGTCAAGGATAAGTCCGGGTCAAGAGTTTGCAGCAGATCTTTTCACTTAAGTGCGTGAAGGTTCATCCATCAAAATACTATTAAAAGAAATCTACAATGAATTCAAATAGCAAATTGAATCTATATTGCGTGCAGTGCATGCTGGTTATGCAAATATTCGCTGAGTCCCCGCCCCCGAGATTCACGCCTTTCCCCGCCCACCGCCTGGGAAGCCAGCTTCCATTCCCTTGTTCCCAGGCCCCTGACTCCATGTTTTCTCCTCCGCCACACTCTGGGTCTGATTTTTTTTGAATAAGGATTTTGTTGACAGCTTAAGAGAATGATACATGGGCGCTGCCTTTGACACAGAGAAGGTTCACTATAATGTCAAATGAATTCGAGTGCCGAACCTCCTCAGTCGTGCCCAGACTATGTGCAACCCCATGGCCTGTAGCCCTCCAGGCTGCTCTGGTCATGGAATTCTCCAAGCAAGAATACTGCAGTGAGTAGCCATTCCCTTCTCCAGGAGAAGCTTCCCCAGGATTGAATCTGGGTCTCCTGCTTTGTAAGCAGACTGTTTACTGGCTAAGCCAGCAGGGTGATTCTAATCACGATTTAAAAAAAAAAAAAGTGACCGCCAAAATAGGAGAACTGAATCATTGGGAAAGTCCCCGATGCTGGGAAAGATGGAAGGCTTGAGGAGAAGGGGACAACAGAGAATGAGATGGTTGGATGGCATCACTGCCTTGATATACATGAGTTTGAGCAAGTTCCAGGAGTTGGAGATGAACAGGGACCCTGGCGTGCTGCAGCCCATGGGGTCGCAAAGAGTCTGACAGGACTCAGGGACTGGACTGAACTGAAGATGGCACGGCTCATACTTTCACTGGGTTAGACAGGGCTGTGGGCCATGTGATCAGTTTGACCAAGTTTTTTATTTTTTTTACCTCAAAACATTGTTTATTATGTGAATTTTTTTACAATACAAACAAAAAAATACATAAATGCAATATACGAATACAGCTAAATGCAGAATGGTGACTTTTTTTTCTTTTCAAGAGGCCATGATTCCCATTTCTAGTAAAATTAAAGAGACTGCACATAGGTAGAAATAGGTTGGTTCTTTGCTTCACAATTTTGCCTAGAAATGATTTATAAATGCATTTTCCCCCCTGCTACTTACCATAAAGTGCAAAAAGGGAATTAAAGGAAAGTTTCCTTGTTGGTTCCTATCATATGAAAGATGCTATATTCTATTTTTCAGCAGGGCCAATATATGAAAAATACCTAAATTAAACGTTATTACAAAAATGAAGCAGTAATGAGATTCTGGCTAAAGAGGGTACTAAATGAGAATAATATATATTTAAAGAATTCAAAACAAACAAACAAAAAAAAGGTTGTTATAAAAAAGCTCTAGGTGAATTGTAAGCATATAGGTTTTTTTTTCCATGTGTATTTTTAAACAATGGAAGTGTCAAAAAATAGGATCAACTGTGTTAGACTAAATTACATTATTGTATACGCTGCATTGAATGGAACCTCTGTATTATAATTATCATAAAGAAGCATAGTTTGCATCACATTATGGCAATTTATCCTCAATGAAACCTTTCAGAGTCCTTTTATTTTGGAATATCCTGTAAACAATCAAACCACCAGAACATGATTGTACAACAGTAAAATGTTTTCTTGCATTAAATTGAAGACATCTGTTTAATAAAAAAAAGAAAAGAAAATGTAGGAAAGGTACTTAGAGCTGTTAGTTTCTAAGTACACAACAACCCTAGACAATTCAAAGCATCTTAATCTCCATCAAGAACAAAAAAATAATAATAATAATTTCTGTCATGCTGTTAAATCCATCATTAAGGATAAAACCGGTGCCAATTGGTCTAACGGATCCAACAAACACTGATGTCCAAGCTGGCATATTGGCAACTAATACGTAACTGGTGGTCAATAGAGGGTTTAAAAGATCTTCCCTTTCTTCTTGTTCTTTTCCAAGGTTCTTGAAGAGTTCTGTTGTTCTAAATACATTGTTGGGCACCCCAGTTTGCTTTCTCATCTTCAAATTGACGACGTTTTTCCTCTAATTCTTTGTGCTGTGCTTCCAAATTCTTTTTCATTTGCTCATGGTGCCGTTGGAGCTCAGCTTCAGAGTCCTTCAGGTTTTGAACTTTTCCTTTGACCTTCATCTCAAACACCTGTTCCATCTCCATCTCCTTCGTTTTAGCTACATGTTCCCTTCTTTCTTCTTCCATTTGTGCAAGAGGGCTCTTAGTAAGTTGCCCTTTATTCTTGTTATTATCAACTCCATTATAAGTCACAGCTGCCAGTTTTCTGCTCTGATAGTTCTCATGGTGTACATTATTAGTGACATCTTTCAAGTCCTGCATATGTGTTCTTATCAACATATTTCTTAGAATTGTAAAATCACAATGTTCACCGTTTTCAACTTCTGCAACACCCCAAGGATACTGCCTTCCTCTGACCCTTTTGCCATTAACTTCAATGATAGTATTACTACCTACCACAGCAAGAGGTAAACGGTCCTTTATCTTTTTAACAAGCTTATTTTCTTCTTCATCATCTGTCTCTGGGAATTCATATATTTTAATTTTATGTTCTTGGATTTCTTTCATTATCTGTTTCTTAAACTGCTGGCATTCCTCTGGTATGAGTGTCTCTGCTTTGGCAATAAGTGGAATGATATTCACTTTTTCATGCAAATGCTTCATAAACTCAATATCCAATGGTTTAAGTCCATGTCCTGAAGGCGCAATGAAGTATAAACAACACTGCACCCTGTTACCAGGCATCTGACGTCTGTTCACTCTAGATTCTGTGTTTAGGTAGTCCTCGAGCTTACTATCAATGTAGTCGATAACAGACTGCCAGCAATTACTATTATCCACTGCATCTCCAAATCCTGGGGTATCGACTATTGTGAGCAGCAACTGAACACCACCTTCTTTGATTAAAACTTTGGATTGTTCCACCTGTACAGTCTTTTTTATTCTATGGGAAGGACCTGGATACTCTGGAGAATACAAATCTGTGAGGAATAATGAGCTGATTAATGTTGACTTTCCCAGTCCAGACTCACCCACAACCATAAGTGTGAATTCAAAACCTCTCTTCACTGATTTTCTGTATACTTGATTTGGGAGATTGGCAAATCCCACATAGCCTTCAAGGTTCTTCTGTTGAGCTACCATGGTGCTGCTGTTGATGCTTCTCTCCTCAGCAGCAGCGGATCTCGCACTCCAGTTTGACAAGTTTTCTGTGACACTGGTTTTCATTCTGTCTGCCCTCTGATAGATAAGGATGAGAGGCTTATGGAAGCTGCCTGCTGGGAGAGACTGACTGTGGGGAAACTGGGTCCTGTTCTGATGAGTGGAACCATGCCACTCATGGTAAGTAAGTTTAAGTGCTTAATCCAATTTTCTGTTGATGGGTGGGGCTGTTTCCCTCCCTGTTGTTTGACTGGAGACCAAACTAAGGTGGAGGTAATGAAGATACTGGCCACCTCCTTCCAAAGGTCCCAGGCAGGCACTGCTACACTCAGTGCCCCCGACCCTGCAGCAGTACACTGCCGACCCACGCCTCTGCCAGGGACTCCTGGACACTCACGGGCAAATCTGGGTCAGTCCCTTGGGGGGGGGGGTGTCCCTGCTCCTTTATCCCGGGCCCTGGGGCACACCGGGTTTTGTTTGTGCCTTCCAAGAGCCTGTTTCCCCAGTCCTGTGTAAGTTCTGTAATCAAATCCCACTGGCCTCACAGTCAGATTCCTTGGGGGTTCTCAGGTCCTTGCCAGATCCCCAGGTTGGTAAATCTCTTGTGTGTGCTAGAACTTTCAAAGCAGTGGGAGAATTCCTTTGGTATGATTGTTCTGCAGTTTGTGGGTCGTCTGCTCGGGGGCTCTATGGTTGGGGTTAATGGTGACCTCCTCCAAGAGGGCTTATGCCACAGGGTGTGCATGAGGAGGGCTCCTGCACCCAGAGCCCCTGCCCCTGAGGCAGACCACGCTGGCCCACCGTCCCTCCACAGGAGAGACTCAAACACAGTTCTGGCTCAGTCTCTGTGGGGTCTCTGAGCCCTGGTGTGCACAAGGTCTTCTTCCGGCCCTCCAAGCATCACTGGTAGGTATGGGCTTTGATTCTAAACGAAATTTCGACCCTCCTACCATCTTGCTGGGGCTTCTCCTTTGCCCCTGGATGTGGGGTGTCTTTGTGGTGGGACCCAACATTCTCCTGTTGATGGTTGTTCAGCCCCGAGCTGTAATTTTGGACTTCTCCCAGGAGAAGATGAGGGCACGACCTACTATTCCTCCATCTTGTATGGGAATCTTTGGTCAGATTCTCATAACACTGAATGGGGATTTCCAAGAGATATTTTGGTTATGGGAAAGATTGAAAGCAGGTGGAGAAAGGGACCACATGGCACAAAGCAATTAGCTGGCCTCACCAACTGAATGGACATGAGTTTGAGCAAGCACGGGTATTGGTCAGAGATAGGAAGGCTGATTGGATAAGCACAGCAAATGAACTGCACAATTTTCACGACCCAGTGATGGAAGCGGGCCCTCCTATATTGGCATTCACCTTTTATTTCTTTTTTTTTTTATTTTTATTTTTTAATTTTATTTTATTAGTTGGAGGCTAATAACTTCAAAACATTTCAGTGGGTTTTGTCATACATTGACATGAATCAGCCATAGAGTTACACGTATTCCCCATCCCAATCCCCCCTGAATCAGTTCTAATGAGATGGATGAAACTGGAGCCCATTATACAGAGTGAAGTAAGCCAGAAAGATAAAGAACATTACAGCATACTAACACATATATATGGAATTTAGAAAGATGGTAACGATAACCCTATATGCAAAACAGAAAAAGAGACACAGAAGTACAGAACAGACTTTTGAACTCTGTGGGAGAAGGTGAGGGTGGGATGTTTTGAAAGAACAGCATGTATATTATCTATGGTGAAACTGACCGCCAGCCCAGGTGGGATGCATGAGTCAAGTACTCGGGCCTGCTGGGCTGGGAAGACCCAGGGGGGTCGGGTGGAGAGGGGGGTGGGATGGGGGATCGGGATAGGGAATGCGTGTGGCTCTATGGCTGATTCATGTCGGTGTGTGACAAAACCCACTGAAAAATTAAAAAAATAAAATTAAAAAAAAACAAAAAAAAACATAGCCTCGATAACATAATTCTTAACAAAAGAAATATTAATATTATATTAGAGCATTTATACATGTATTACAAATATTACTTTATTCTGCCTGTTATTCCTTTCCTACTAGCTTACATACCACTTGTTTATGAAAACCAAAGTTAACACTCAGTCCTGCTATTTACTAGCCAAATGATCATTGATGATCTATGAGATTCAGTTTTACTCATTCTAAAGTGGTGATAGCAATTTTAATTGCATACATAACAAAATAATTACAAAGATAATATTGATAAATTATAATTATACATGTGATTTATAGCATTACTAGTTTTATTATTTTGTTCTGTACCATACTTTACAATATTTTTCTTTTATTTTTTTAAATTTTTTATTTTTTTTATTAGTTGGAGGCTAATTACTTCACAACATTTCGGTGGGTTTTGTCATGCATTGATGTGGATCGGCCGTGGAGTTGCATGTGTTCCCCGTCCCGATCCCTCCTCCCGCCTCCCTCTCCACCCGATTCCTCTGGGTACTTTACAATATTTTTCATGTAGTAGGCATTCAATCAATGTTTACTGATGAGCAAATTTAAGATAAAGTATCACATAAGATCAACTTTTATTGAAAATTTATTTTCTTTCCTCCTCTAGAACAAATACTTCAATTGAACTACAGAATGTTTTGATGAGATGAACAAGAAGCTTGCACTTTGGGACCAATCTCATTTTTCAGTTCTGTCAATAATGATTGTATTCTTAGATAAATCTTTTCTCATTTCTGGGCTTTAAATTCCTCTTCTGATTTTCCAGTGACTCAGGGACAGACTTTAAAAAAAAATTGAAATATAGTTAATTTACAATATTGTGTTAGTTTCAGTTGTACTGTATTACACTCAATGACAGACATTTTATAGTTCATATCAATACTACAAATAAATTTATCCTAAACTCATTTTCTATTTACAAGGCACTGTTTTGTATCCTGTTGAAAGAATTTTCTCATAAATTTGTGATATAATAATTGGTAATTTGATATTATATGTATGCTATAAACAATAAAATAATTGTTTAAGACTTTAAAAAAATAAATAAATAAATAAAAATGGTATTGTGCTGAATATTTAAACGTAATCATCTGGCTCAGTAATTTACACACACACACACACACACACACACACACACACATGCACATCCATACTTAGATGTCTAGCTTCTACCCCTGGCCCTGTCCATCCCTTTCCCTCTGCCCCATGATTATAATTTTCCTATACTAAGTATTTAAGTGTGAATACAAGCAAATTTAACTAAATGTTCTCTTCTGTTTCCCCTTTCTTAATTAAATGTAAGTGTGGCAGAGACAGTGTTCTGTGGTCACCAAGTTCCCCCCTTTTCTCGCTCTCTGATGAACACAGGAAGACTACACTTCCCAACCTCCTTTGCTGCTAGGTTAAGGCCCTATGACTAAGTCTGGCCAATAGGAGGTGGGCAGAGGTTGATTACACCATCTCTGCACCCCCTACCCCCACCCCCACGACTCTTGAGCAGTGTTTGCACTCTCTTTGGCTATGACCTCAAAGGCTACAGATTTAAGATGGTGGCATATAGATCTCTGAGTCACCTGACTCACGCTGAGTTGTGCCATGAGCAAGAAATAAATATGGATTATGTTAAGCTGCTGAGACGCCATACAGTCAGTCCCCTACACATGAACCTTCAAGTTGTGAACTTTCACAGATGCTAACGTGTATCTCGTTCCAGCAAGGAATGAGAACCTGGGCCATCAACATTAGGTGTGAGTGACATTGCAGCTTGCCCTCCATCTCCTATTGCTGATGACCCTTCAACTCAACCATCTTCCACCTTCTTTCCCTCCTCTAGTTAGTAACTTCTTGCTGTTTTACTCGATGCAAGCTATTTTACTGTACTACTGTGCTTTTCAAGGTACTGTAATGTATGACTAAAATGCTTAATTTTTTGTTTTTGTTTTTTTTTATTATTTGTGTGAAAAGTATTATAAGCCCATTATAGTCGGCATATAGTAACTATGTGTTAGCTGGGTACCTAGGCTACTTTATTGGACTTATGAACACACTCTCAGAATGGAACTTGTTCATATGTAGGGGACTTACTGTAGTTTGTTACTACACATAATGTGCCCACAAGAAGAAAGGAACTGAACAATACTAATCTGAACCTTCACTTTATTCTACTTAAAACAACATATCCTGAAGACCTTTCCATTTTCTTAATAGGTACACAATATTCCATTTTATGGCTCAATGGGTAAAGATTCTGCCTGCAATGCAGGAGACACAGGTTCCATCCCTGCGTGGGGAAGACCCACTGGAGCAGGAAATGGCAACTCATTCCAGTATTCTTTCCTGGGAAATTCCATGGACAGAGGAGCCTGGCGAGCTATAGTCCATGGGATCACAAAGAATCAGGCATAACTGAGCCCCTAAGCTAAGCAGGATTATTCCATTTTGTAGAGGCATCATAGGTTATTTAAGTAGTTCCTTTAAAATGGACATGGCTTATTTCTACTCTCTTGCCATTATGCACATACATCTTTATGATAATACGGTAACTGGAGAATGTCTTAAGCGGTTGATGTGGAAAATAGAAAAAAGATTTGAGAAGGGAAACACAATAGGGTTGCAGCAACACTGAAGACCCAGCTGACTGGAGACATCATAAATAAGTTGTAGTGCAAATCTGAGACATTCTCTGCTTTTTCTCTAAAGCTGCTCAGGTGAAGAACCTCAGGTGAAGCTGGGGAAAGGCAGATAGGTGGACCCAGTGAGGGTGGGGTTATGGGAGGCTGAGTTGAGAGCTGGTCAACAGGCAGGAGAAATGAAGACCTTGGTAGTAGAGTGGTTGACATGTTGCTCCAAGTTACCTGAGCTGAATAGGGAAGGAGGTGAACAAACAAAGAGGGGGTTGGTAGGGAGAAAGTGTAGGGGCCAATGGGCTAGAGTCATGAACCGAGAAGTATTGGGAGTGAATGAGAGAAAGTTGGAAGAAAGGAGTCCTTAATTCAAGTGCCAGATATTTGAGTTTGAGATGTCAGAGTTGATAGATGCTCTCCCGGACAAAAGTCAGCTCTAAGAAGTGATCATATGGCCAGCATGGAATAGAAGAGAAAGTCATCCTGGTGAAGAGAACAAGAAAATTAGAGGCAGGATTTTCTATGTGACATTCACTTGAATGTTAGACTTCTGGGAATCTGATAGGATTTGGCATGAAGAATAAGATTATGAGCCAGAAACAAAAATATTTAAAAGGCTTCAGGGATTTCTTAACTTGAATTCATGAATCCCTCAATGACCTAGGAATAGGCTTTAGGAAGTCATAAACACCAACCCTGAATTTACATATAAAATAGCACGTGGATATGTGTTCTCACATTTTCTTAGGAAAGGGCCCGTGACTTTTGTTAGTTTCTCAAAGGGTTCATGATCTTCTAGGCCCACCTCTCAACCTTAATAACCATAGCCCTCAAACAGTGCTAACAGAACTTCCTGCTGTGATGACAAAAGGTCTATGCCTTGCTGTTAATATGTTAATATGGTAGCTGCTAGCCACATGTGGCTACTGAACATTGGGATGTGGCTAATGTGACTGAGAACCTGCACTTTAAAGTTACATTCAATTAGCCACTGAACTGTTCAACTGTATATAAACAGCATATAGAAAAGTACTATGTTTTTTGGCTGTGCCTTGGCATTAAGAATCTTAGGTCCCCGACCAGGGATCGAACCCATGTCCCCTGCATTGGGAGTGTAGAGTCTTAGCCACTGGACACCAAGGAATTCTCAAGAACCACCTGTTTTGTGTGTTTCAGCAGCAAAGGCCAATTTTGTTTACCAGTGACATCTCTGTTTTGATATCTTGTCTTTGATGTACTTTTTTCAATTGTATAGGACTTAGCTTCTGTGTTTTATGGACTCTCACATTGCTGGTTATTTTTCCCTACAATGTGTTATTTGTCCATTTGATGATATCTACCTATATAAAATACATTTCCCCCACTGTCTTGCTTCCTCTATCAGTTCCTTAGAAGTATATAGGGCTTCAAGTTACTTTGTAACCTCCTGAAGCCTAGAGTGTTCAAAGGTCATCACGAATTAGTAGCTAGCAAATCTATCTGAATGGTCGCAATTCTCTGAATGGTTTCGGTATTCTCTCCACATAGCAGCACATTTACTCTGTGTTGCCCTTTTCACTGACATATCGGAAATCATCAAGAGGGACTGAGATATAAAACCACAAGCCCTGCTCTTCAAAAGTCCTCAGCGCCTCATTTCCCTAAGTTCCTTCAAATGCCTCAGCCTGACCCACAGGATCCCTCACAGAGAGGCAGTTTTTGTTATTCCTTCTTGTAACTGAACATCAGGCTACAGCATGCTGGGATCAATGTGAAAGGCATCGATGCCTGTTTTCAACACCCAACCGTTATCGGAGGTTGAAAGGGTGGCTTTATGACAGAAGTAGAAGTCAAGATTACAAGAGTTCAGATCTAACTCAGTTTTCTTTTGAAGAGGCATTATAGCGAACTTACTCAGCTCACAAGCTTCAAATTCAGACAGACTTGGGATTAAGATCTGATTCCATAAGAGCTGTTGTTATTGGGATGGTCCTTAACCTCTTTATGTTTTAGTTTCCTCACCTGTGAAACAGTAAGACAACAGAATCCACTTCCTGGCTTTGGGGGAGGCACTTAACACAGGGTGGGACTTCCCAGGTGGTGCTAGTGGTAAAGAACCCACCTGCCGTTGCAGGAAATGTAAGAGACATGGGTTCAATCCCTGGCTTGGGAAGATCCCCTGGAGAAGGAAATGGCTACCCACTCCAGTATTCTTGCCTGAAGAATTGCATGGACAGAGGAGCCTGACAGGCTACAGTCCATGGAGTCACAGAGTCGGACATGACTGAAGTGACTGAGCACACACATGTACTTAACACAGGGGCTGGAAGAATTTTTTTGTAAAGAACCAGATAGTAAATATTTTAGGCATCTTGGGTCCTACAGCTATTGTCCTAAGAGTTGACAACTATTCAACTCTTGGAGCACAGCACAAAAGCCATAGACAATACGTGAGTGAATGGGGTTGGTTGTGTTTCAATAAAACTTTATTTATGAAAACTAGCAATATGCCAAACTCAGTCCTTGGACTATAGGTTGCCAGCCTCTGATGTAGCAGTTTGCTTGACTCACTGCCAACATCTAATAAAGGGGTTCCTCTGCCAGACACTGTTGTTTGTGTTTGTTGTTCCAGTTAATCCTCTGTGCAGTAGCTAGTAGCCCCATCTTACAGAGAAGAAAACTGAGGCTCGGGGAAGATAAGCAATTTGCTAAGTTTCCAAGGTTGTGTAATCAAAGTCAAGTCAAACTCTGGTCTTCTGACTTTAAGTTGATTTTTTCTACCAACACATTGTGTTATCGTTAAATATCTCCATTACTAGCAGTTTTAGAGGCAAAAACCTCAGATTTGCTGGAGCAAAAATTCTTGTTTGTACATGGATCTGCATGTAGAAAGTAAAGTTTGGATTATGCAAAACAAGGATCACCAAAACCCCTAATGAGATTTGAGCTCTGGATTCTCGGTATTTTGAATAGTTTTATCCATGCCACCAAATGTAACATATCACAAAATATTTCCACTAAGAAGAGTGTGAAAAAATATTATATACAAAAGCAGTGATGAACAGGAATGGCAGACTTCCCTATTCACTACTTCTTGGGTAGGTGGCTTATCACCTGGAGGAGTCCAAAGCGACATAAAATTCCAAGCTGACAATGCATGTTGTCATGGTTGTTCAGTTGCTCAATTATGTCCGCCTCTTTGAGACCCAGTGGACTGTAGCTCACCACACTCCTCCGTCCATTGGATTTCCCAGCCAAGAATACTGGAGTGGGTTGCCATTTCCTCCTCCAGGGGATCTTCCTGAGCCAGGGATCAAAACTATGTCTCTTGCGGCTCCTGCATTGGCAGGCATTTTCTTACAGATTCAAATGAGACAAGGGCCTGGCCATGGGAAAATTCAGGGAGATGATATTTGCCTAAAATGTTAGTAAATGTCAAACAGCTGATAAGGTGAATATCAGTTAATGACCATTGGAATAAATGATGCCATTAAAGCAAAAAAAGATCAGGAAAAACCCACCATCATCTCAAGAGTGATTATCCCTGGAATGTGGAATTACAGATTATATAAATGTTTTTCAATTTTTCTGTATTTCCCAATTTTTTGACAGTGAGCATGGGTTGGCTTTATGATCAGACGAAACCAGAAGTGTCACAAAAAATAATCACACAGAGTTTGCAAAAGCAAGGGAAATCATTTTATCCTAATGTTAGGATACAAAGCTACAGAGAGAAAAATATTTTCTCTGAAAACGAATAGAATCTTCACAATGAAAAAACAGACTAGAAGAATATTAATAGAAGCATTAATAGAGTTATCAGTAGATGTATCATGAAAATGCAGATATTTTCCTTGTCTTTTTATTCTTTTGTAGGTTCCAGATCTTCTATAAGGAATATGTTATATTTAAAATGTTATGCATGCTCAGTCGCTCAGTTGTATCTGACTCTTTGTGACCCCTTGGATTGTAGCCTGCCAGGCTCCACTGTCCATGGGAATTCTCCAGGCAAGAATACTGGAGTGAGGTGCCATGCCCGCCTCCAGGTTGAATCCGGGATTCAGCCCATGTCTGTTGGTCTCCTGCATTGGCAGGCAGATTCTTTATAGAAAAATGTAATTTTGAAATGAAGTCAATGCTATTTACCACAGAAAAATACAAACAAATAATTAATTACATGGTTGGTTTCAACTGGTTTACTTGTGCTCTATTCACTAAGCAACTTTTGTTTCAGCATGAAGCAGATCCCTCCTCTGTGCAGGCAAGGACTGTCTCAACAGCCCCTACCATGGTGTTGGAGATGGGCAGTGCTGTGCACATGTGTATATGTGGATGTGGGTGTGTCCAGGCATGCCTGCACACATGTGTGTGGCACTGGGGAAAGGAGACTTGCTCTTTGTTATGGAGTCAGTACTCCTATTTTCCAGGCCTCGGCTACAGTGTCCCGCTGCTCACCCCTGGGCCTGGCAGCACTTTCCACATCCCCACCTGCCCTCCCTCATGGCGTTCCCACTCTGGTAATGAACACCCGTCATTCTTTCTCTGAACCGAGCCCAAACCTCCCACCTGCCCTGCATCGTAGTTGTGCTGTAGTCTCGGTCTCAAATCCTCCCTCAGCTGGCTTGCACAGTACCCGGGTTCACTCCTCTCCCTGGGGTTCTGGCTCAATCTGGCAAGGTGCCTCACCCCAGGATCTTGCCCAGTCCCCAGCTTGCTAGCTGGAGCCATCTTCACTATTGCCTGACTTTATGGAAACGGCCTGATTTTACAGTAAAAGTCTCTACTGCCCCAGATTCCCAGTCACTCTGTTCCCACGGCTGGCAGGACAAAATGTCTTTTGCAGGGTCATTTGTGCTGACTGTCAGCTTGAATTGTGACTGTGGCTTGTCTCCCCCAAGTCTGGCTGAATCTTTGATGTTAACTGGCCTGTTCCCCAGTGTTGATCTATTCTAGGGGCTGGGTTCTGGGCCAAGGTTCCTTCCTCACAGCCGCCCTATTGCTATGCCAAAGCTGTATCAGGTCTAGACAGTCCAAACTGGGTTGGCCATACAAGGGCAGACACGAAGGGGAAGAGCAAAAGCACAAAGCCAAGTGATGGTGGCAAAACCAACGGCTCCAAGAGCCACAACAGAAGTGATCTTAGGGCAGGTCTTCTCCCCGCTTGGCACCATAACATTGGGAGCTGGGGCTGTCTGGTGCATTGTAGGAGGTTTAGCAGCGTGCCTGGCCTATACCCATTAGATGCCAGGAGCAGCCCCCATCCCATTGTGACATTGTAACAAACAAAAATGATGTTTCCAGATGATGTCAAATATCCCTGGAAGGCAAAACCATGCCCAGTGATAGAGAGCAATTGATCTATATAGTTAAACATCCCCCAAATGGTTCTTCCCTTTGGCCTTTGTGGACATGGTTGCTTTTAATCGAGGCTTTTTAGCCTCAGCTGCTGCTGCTGCTAAGTCGCTTCAGCACTATTGATATTTTGGAGCAACCCTGTTTATATGAATGCTGTTTGATTGGACTTGACAAAGTCCTAGTACAACCTGCCACACTTGTGGAACAACCTTCAAAACAATGGCATTTGGAATAGTCATCCTGGGAACTCCCTGGTGTTCTTGTGTTTAGGACTCTGCACTTCCACTGATAAGGGCGTGGGTTCAATCCCTGGTCGGGGAACTAAGATCCCACATGCCAGGCATTGCAGTCAAACAGGGAAAAAAAAAAAAAGCAATAGTCATACCAATGCCAGTGACCAGCTGTTCTGCTTCTGCTTACAAAGAACCAGCTAAATTTTCACTGACGAGGTCAGGAGGTACCCAAGTTGCCTACTTGATCTGATACCCAAGTCACTAAAACTGGTGACAAGCTCCATGCCAACTTTGTACAAAGTTGTTCAAGGACATAACTGAGGAAAGCAGATAATTTAGAAATATCTTGACCTTTAGAACCTCCCATGAGAAGAGATCAGCTGAACTTCAGGGCAGGAACTTTGTGATCACTATTTTTGGCTGCCCAGAGGTTATTTTTAGCACAGGTCATAACTCTAACCATGCCCTGGGTAGGTGTATTTTTCTTTACATATTTTAAATGCATGGATTTTCAATTTCATCTGAGTCATTTCCATCAGAGGTATGGTCAAGTATCCAAATTAGCCAAACAAAAGGCAATGCACAGAGGAAATCAGTAGTTCTCAATTCTGCTGTTCAGGAGAATCACTAGGGAAGCTTTTGAACAATTTCAAAGCCTAAGACTCCAGCCCCCAGAGCAATTAAGTCAGGGTCTCTGATTTAAGACTTTCCAGCAGGGTCAGGAACCTGCTGAGTAAGTGAATGTAATTTGAAAAAGACCAGAGTGGAAGCTCAAAGAGAGAAAATGGGCAATGACAAAAGCACGTGACCACATGCTGTTTCTATCATGCCCGCCCTGACTACAGTTCTGTTATTCTTATTTTTTCTTTTTATTTTGTTAAACAGTTATGTTTTCCAATCCGAGCATCCCTTCTTACTTTGCTGACTTTTGAGCCTCCGTATAAGTTAAATATACAAATTCCATTATAGAGAGAAAAGGGTTAAAAAAAATGACAAAAGCTGAAATCTGGGTCGTTACAGAAAAGTGTTGTAATGGGAACAGCTGGTGTGCAGTTGTTATCAGCTACCACTTGAGAAACGCTTCAGCAACACTTAATTTTATTGCTCACTATAGGCACCAGCTTTCTTTTTGGAGTCTCTCCATTGCCATCACCAGGCAAAACTTCTGAGAAACGGCTTGATATGGCTTGGGTGCAATGTTACTTAAGATTTGGCATCCTTAGTGTCCTTAATGGGTTTTCTACACTGTCAGGAGTTTCGTGTAGGTCATCCATTTAATAAATTAAAAATAAACCAACTCATTGTAATTTGCAAAGTATACATAATATTTGATAATTGTAGATTCATATTAGTGAATCAGTATGTGGAGGGAAGATATTATCTGTAATCTACTATCATATTATATAGACATATATACAGACATTATTTGCAATCTAATATCACCAAGGAGGCAGAGACTGGCTAGTTCTTCACCAAACCACTTCCCTTCTCCTCCTGGGCACACAACTAGACTACATTTCCCAGCCTCCCTTGCAGTTGGGTGGGGCCATATAACTGATGGCTGCCAGCAGAAAGTGAGGGGAAGTGTGGACTCTATCACTGTGCTATCTGCTCTTTGAAGTTCTCTGCCTCACCCAATGAGCTTCTGGCGCTATAGATATCACTGAGAAATAAATGAGGGATTTCCTTAAACTAATACTCAATTTATTATGATATCATGATCTTTTTAAGGGGTACCAGCTATACTGTATTGAAAGTGCCAATATTTGGTTTGAAGTAGGTGTTATCTGCCTATCATCAGATCTTTGTCCTCTTTCCCCCAAATCTGAGGTCTGAGCAGAGGGTCTCCAAGTCAAATGTTGATGCAAAAAGATTAACTCCAATTTCAGGTTTTCCTTATGGTTTATCAAGAGGTGGGTATTGAAACTTGAGGCATAAAATCTTTGGATCTGAACAACTGGAAGCTTGGAATTGCCTTTTCTTGAGATAGGGGAAGACTGCAGAAGAAGCAAGTTCTGTTTCACATATGAATACAAACAAGATGCCCTCCAGGAACTGCTTTTGGATCCACAGGGAAGGGAGGGTCTCATACTCATTGGTATGCAAATCTGAAAATGTTAAAGCATTTTTAGGTCAGAATATTAAATAGGTGATACTGTGTTCTTCTTAGAGTAACCCATCTGGAGGCAGACAATATACATCTGTCCTTTACTGGTGATGTAAGTTTATCTGCATAGCATTCCTTTGTGTGGATGCCCATAGTTTATTCAACATGTCTCCTATTCTTGGACAAATGCTGAATAACCTTGTGCACATGTATTTTCATATTGCTAGAAGTGTATTTCAGGGTAAATTCTGACAAGCGGCATTGGTGCATCAAAGGGTAAGCACGTACGCAGTTTTGTTAGATGTTGCCAAATCCCCCTCCATAGAGACCATACAATTTTGCATTCCCTCCAGCAACTGGAGCGCCCACAAGTGACTAACAGATTGTGGTGTCAGCGTTTTGAATTGTTGCCACTCTGATGGGTAGGGGTGGTGTTTCAGGGAGTTTTCATTGTATTTCTTTTATTATGAGTGAAGCTGAGCATCTTGTCCTAAGTTTTAAGAGTCATTTTTACATCGCTTTCTGTAAGTTGGCTGTCCATGTCTTCTGCACATTTCCCTCCCCCATAGGATTATTGGTCTTTCTAAGCTCAATTATAAAAGTTCTTTGCATATTTTATATTTTAGCTCCTTATCTGAAATATGCTGCAAATACTTTTTCTCAGCTTGCCATTTGTCCTTTGACTTTACCTACATTGTTTTCTGCTGTGCAAAAAAATTTTTATTTTTATGTCAAATTTATCCATCTTTTATTGCATCATTATTTTGAGGTGTAGTTAGAAAGCCTTTCACTATACCCTATGTCCGAGGCACTAGATGAGATGTTAACAAGAAAATAAAACTGAACAAAATCCAGTCCTTATACTGAAGAATATATCAGCTTTTTTGTCCTTGATTCAAAGAGAATTTTTATATTCATAATTTGAATATTAATAGATTGCATGTACTCTTGACCAAAACTCCAGAGATTATTTTTTTCTGAAGCATAAGCCAACACATCTTGTCAGCTGAATGGGAGGAAATATAGGATGGTAGTCACTATGATGGGCCCCGGAATTAAAGTGCTCTTGGTTTCATTCTTCAACTTACTAGCTGTGCAAATGTGGACAAATCACTAAACCTCTCTGAATCTCAACTCCAGAATCTAAAATTAACACCTGTCTCATAGAGTTATTGTGGCAATTAAAGGAAATTATGTATGAAAAATGAAAAATGCTTAGCACTGTGCCTGATACATAAGAAAAGCTCAATTAAAGAAAGCTCCAAAAAAACAAAAAAAAGAAGAAAAAAAAAAAAAAAAAAAAAAAAGAAAGCTCCATTCCCCTTCAGTGATCCAACAATGGAATATTAATAGAATGCTACAGTGGATATCTATTATTTTGTCTACTCAGCTTCACTTCCTTCCTACTGTACATCTTGTCCCACTTTCTTTGCTATTCCTCAATCTTAAGGAGAACAAGGTTTGAACAAGAAAAGGAGTAAAGGTTCAGAGAAGGAGGTTAATAATAAACCTAGCAGAGGTCCCCACAGGGTCCTGTTCGCTTTTACCAGCAGACAACAGCCACTCCATTTGTACTTCAAAATGCATTTCTCTCCTCAATGGCCAAAGCAGATGTTGCAACGAATGATTTTAGTGCTTATCTAGATAGGAGAAAATGTAAGGATTTGGGCTCACAAAATCTAAAAGTATCCATCTGAAGGCCTGTTCTACCAGTTTTTTCCCAGAGCACAGATGCCTCATTCCTAATCTCCACTCTGAACTCCTTTCAGTGGGTACTGAAGCTTAGCAGCACCAGTGGCTCAAGATTTAATCCTCACAGAGGTAGATAGCAAGTGCCGATTTTTAGTTGGCAGGGCCTTTTTATGGTCATAAATTTGACCATGGTTTGGGGGGCATTTCATGACCATTTCGTTCCATAATGCTAGGAATGTTCATTCCCAGGTTGGCAAAGATTGCACTTAAAGGCCACTCAATGTGCTATTACTGGACAAGTCCTTATTAACATTAGCCAAAAGTCTCTGGACCACCTATCTTGCTAGTTTCCTTTGGTCCAGGAAAATATTCCCTCTGTTGCTTCTTCCCATATCTAGAATTACACTCTTAAAATCATTGATCTCAAATGGAACTGCATATCACCATTTTATCAGAGGCTCAGTCACATATTTGTTAATGCAAGAAACAACAATTTTGCAAAACAGGTCATTAGTTGTTGCAAATATCTCCTAGTTTCAACCAGACTCAGGAGGGGAAATTTTAATTTCTTCTTTCCTGCAGCCATTCACAGGTGGGCTGGGTCAGGATCTTCCCTGTGAGCTGAACAAAGGTATTTTAATCTAACATTCAAGAATGGGGGCAAGATTCCCTGAGATGGGTCATTATGTATACTTTAAGCTATAGGCAACATCCCTTTAGTGATCAATTTGTAGCAAATGCAACAGAATACACAAGTTAAAGTAAAAGAAACAGATCTAATATGGAATCAGATTTGTTATTCCTTATTATAATACCCCACTGTCAATGTCCATCCAGTCTTGTGGGAAAAGGGTGACAGTTTTACTGGACAGGGGTGGTGAGGGGTGACTGTGGAAAGGAATTGATTAGTTGTGGGCAGGGAATATTCCTTAGAATCTTTTGTAAATAGCACCATTCTCCTTCCTTCTTTATCTACAGTTATTTTAACCTGATGAACCCCTTAGCCCTGGTGTTATGTCATTTGTAACTGGACTTAGGCTTTTGGCTCCAGTTTCTATGCTACTGTGTTGCTCAGTTGCTTAGTTGTGTCTGATTCTTTGCGACCAGCTCCTATACATATCTATTAATTTCAACTTTCTGACTGTGTCATAACTATATTTAAGGGGAAAGGTTTCCTTACATCTGCGAAAACACGGATTAAAAGCTAGTGATATTTCAGGCAAAACCAAAAAATTTTTACTCAGTCCTATCCATTAATCCTTTTTACTAACAGTTTTATGAAATCTGAGTTTCCATTAGACTTTTAAAATATCTTACTTAGTTTATCAGTATGATTTAAAAGTCATCAGACACCTGTTCTCAAAATGTCCTTTCTATGACTCTTCTTGAAGATGTGGCATTTCTGCAAAGCCTCAGCTTAGCTGTCTATGAATGATAAAGATCTTAGAAAGGCAAAGTTAAAAATCTGATCACAATGCTTCCTGACAAAGAAGCTTATCCCCACTGTTGTGATATTTGACATTTTAAGATAACAACAAAGATTATAACATTATAGTAGGACATATCCAAATTTCAGAAACTTCACATAATTTCTAGAATGCCTATATTAATATCATTTATGCATGATGTATAATCTGAAGAGCCTTATCACTCATTTGACAATGCTTTCCATGTAGTTTAACATACCAGCCAATCCTAATCTTACCTATAGATATATAGCATCCTCTCTTGCCAGTTACACTGTTTCTGGAGAGAGGAGCTGAGGACTGAGATGGCTGCCCAGCCTGAGACCTTCTCTGCAGCCCCATGGGCTGCTGGCAATGAACAGGACTGCCCAGGGGACTTGAGGGCCTTGATACCTCGCTCTTTTCCAATCAGCATCTCAGTCATGTGTGATCTCCCTGTAATGCTGGGCTCTGCTCTGGCGCCCCGCAGGCCCCAGTGTTCACCGTTTCTTGGAAACCTGTTGGCAGGCGAGGAGATGTGGTCAGACACGCCAGGCGCCGGCAGCCTGAGGCTCCTGCGCCTTGGCCAATGTCTAGGAGAAGCCGGGCGCTGGGCACGAAGCTCCAGGAGCATTTGAGGGCAGGTTTGAGCTGCTTGCTGTCCCTGTCTGAGGCCAGGTGGCTGGTCACCGCCACTGCCATGCTGAGGTCCTGGGCCACGGTCTTCGGCTCTTGGGCCAGCTGCAGTGTCAAGGCCAAGCCTTCCCTCTGTGAACCTTCCAGAAGTGGGATGAGCACCACAGGGACACAGTCCACAACCACCACCTTCAGAGTTCCTGAAGAAATGCTCGCCTGCTGAATCACAGCACCTGGAAGGTCCTACAGCACCTTCGGCATTTGGAAGCTATCAAATGCAGGCACCACCTGGATCCTCCGGAGAGCTCCTGCCTGCTCTTCCTGACCCGGGGTTCCGGCCGGAAGTAGCTAGAGGAGGCGGGAGGCTGTGGGGCTGCCATTGGAATCGATGTATAGGATATTCTGTTGCAGGCCATGGAACACGTTTGCAGCCACCCAAAGACATACCTGGGTTTTACTGCTAGTCGGGCCTCCTGTGACTCCAGTCACTTCTCCGTCATGGAGATAAGCATCAAGCAGTTTGTCCAGGCTTCCAATGCCAATGGACAGGATGGCAGTGGAGGCCTTCAGTTCCTTGTACAGATCAGCACAGTGAAGGGGAAAGCGGAGAACTGAGCCAGCAGCACCCACCTCAGGGTGACGGAGACCTATAAGACAAGCCACATTTCTGGGCTACCTCCTCCAGGTCTGCAGAAACCAGGTTGACCACTGTCTTGATCCCACCACTCTGCAGGAGCTGGACCATGTCCTGGATGAGGCCCAGGCACAGTCTGGCATGGAGCACACCCATGTTCCCTGGGGTCCAGGGCTACTCCACTAAGGCACATCTGCCAGGCCCTCTCTAGGTACTTCCCCACTCCTACCCCCACCCCTTGGTCCCTTTCTGGACCTGGTGTGGGAGGCAGGAGGCAGTGTGGCATGCCTGGTGTGGACCCCATGGCGGCTCCTTAGTCAACTTCTTTATTTTGTTGTTGTTGCACCATGTTCCTTGTGGGATTTTAGTTCCCGGACCAGGGATGGAACCTGGGCCCTGGCAGTGAAGGTGCCTAACACTCAACTGCCAGGGAATTCCAAAATTTTAATAAGAAAATCCATTAGCTTGATTAAGTTTAATCTAATCTCAGCCCAACCACGCATAAAACTCCTTTTTTTTAACTCAAAACATTTATCCCACTTTCCCACTGTAGTAAAATGTTTCCTTTATTATTTTTAGTAGTTTTAATTACATATTTAAATTTGAATCCTCAAATCTTAAAAATCTTAATTTCTAGTGAAAATCAGGAGGCAAGTAATTGTTACCAAAATCTGGAGCAACTATTTTAGATAATTTTCAGAGCATAAGTATTCCTATAGAGTTTACCTAGAAGTTCTTATCTCAGTTGCATTTAATTCACTCAAAAATTTCATCATACCAAGTTATTTTTCTTGCTGACAGATATTCGCAGCAGATACAATAAGACTTTATATAAATTCTATTAAACCTAGGTGTAGTAAAAGTATTATACTTATCTTGATGATTCTAAAGACATGCCTATATTAATTAGATCAACAAACAAACTAACCTTAATGTTAGGTATTAACTTAATATAATATTTCCCTGTTCATGAGAACTTGAAATTCATTTTGTCTGACTTCTTTTATATTTAATTTGTAAGCACCTACTATTAAGTCAATTAAATAGAGCTCTTTATAAATTTAATTTTGACAATACTTTCCAGAGGTAGAGCTATCTCATATGTATATACATATGCAAGCATGTAGACAAGCCATAATAGAGCTCTCATAGCTTGTCTTTAAGAAACTCAGTTATGAATTGGATATTACAGTATAAACTTGTGCTGTGTTAAGTCACTGTAGTTGTGTCTGACTCTTTGTGACCCTATGGACTGTGGCCCGCCAGGCTCCTCTGTCCATGGGATTTTCCAGGCAAGCATACTGGAATGGGTTGCCATTTCCTCCTGCAGGGGATTTTACCAACTCAGGGATTTAACCAAGGTCTCTTAGTTCTCCTGCATTGGCAGGTGGAAGCCCCACCAATATAAACTTACTAGCTTACAAAGAACAGTAGGGATACATTAAAGTTGCTTGCTCAGATGACTAAGGTTTATTATTTATTCTTGATGAACCCTTAGGAAGCTTATGAATTAAAGTTTGGCAGAGGGAGCATTCCCAGTAGTTATGAGGTTTTTGTTGTTGTTGTTGTTGTTTTAAATGTTATTCCTGCATCCTTTTTTCCCCTTTAGTTCCAAGTAACACTGATTAGATAAAACTGATTGATAAGCTCCAGAGAGCCCAGGTAGATCATTTGCATCTCAAAACCACAAGAGGAGAAATGCAAATTCATCCTCTAACTGCTTATACAAAACCCAGCCATCTTGGGCTATTTTCAGGGAACTTTTTTTCCAGTTACCAAATATCCGCTTCTGTTTAAACAAACAAATAGCAGTAATCATCTGCTCACATTTGCATGTCCCACTTTCATCAAAACCAGGAAGAGAGGAAGGGATCTGGACTCAAGTATGAGATACTCATTCATGTACATAGACACTCCCCTAAGATTAAAGTAATTGCAAAAGGTCCTATAATATGGGCTTCTCTGATAGCTCAGTTGGTAAAGAATCCGCCTGCAATGCAGCAGACCCTGGTTTGATTCCTGGTTTGGGAAGATCCACTGGAGAAGGGATAGGCTACCCACTCCAGTATTCTTGGGCTTTCCTTGTGGCTCAGTTGGTAAAGAATCTGCCTGCAATGCATGAGACCTGAGTTCAATCCCTGGCTTGGGAAGATCCCCTGGAGAAGGGAAAGGCTACCCACTCCAGTATTTTGACCTGGAGAATTCCACAAACTGTAGAGTCCATGGGGTCGCAAAGAGTCAGACAAGACTGAGGAACTTTCACTTTCACTATGATATAATAGCTGAGCCATTAGCTCTTAAGATCTTAGGGAATCCTGAGGCATTTTCTTTCATTAATGAGAGCACCTCTTAGTTTTGCCAAAATACCTCAAGGGACTATAAGATGGAGCAGAGCTCTGATCATCCATTCTTAGTTATTCATGGCTGGTGTTATCAAATATCAAGTAAACAATTCAAATCAGTCTCTCAGGGTCACAGTTCCCTAGTCTCAAAAAGGAAGATTCCCAAGCAATGCCCCATCAGTCCAAAAGGGGAGAACCCCAACCAATGCCCCACAAAGATGAAGCTGAATGAATATGTCTGTGTACACATTATACCTGTGATGTGATGTGTATCTGTGTATACATTATACCTCTTAAAAGTATTATCAAAATTGAATCTATAAAGAGTGCAATTTAAAAGTAAGGGCTTACAAATTAAAAATAAAAAAAACTGACCAAAATGACTTTCAGGTTCACATGAAGTAGGAAATATTTAATATTAAAGTTGTTATCTAGTATTAAAGTTTGTTGATCTAACTAATTAGACATATGTTTAGTCATCAACATTAAGCTTAATACTTTATTGTACTTAGGTCTAATAAAAGTCAAATAAGGCCTTATTGTATCTGTTGCAAGGAAAAACATTTGATATGATGAAACTTTAAAGTAAATGGAAATGAGATAAGTGCTTTTTGGGTTGGGACTTTCCTGGTGGTCCAGCGGTTGATATTTGGCCTTCTAATGCAGGGGGTGCAGGTTCAATCCCTGGTCAGTAAACTAAGATTCCCCATGCCTTTGGTCAAAAATATCAAAACATAAGACAGTAGAAATATGTAACAAATGCAATGAAGACTTAAAAAAAAGTTGTCCAAAACCAAAGGAAAAAAAAAAAGAGCTTTTGTGTAAACTCTTTAAAATTAACTATGTTTTAGAAATGTCTACCCAAAATGATCTCTCTAGGTAATTCAGTAACTCGAACTTCTAGAGTTGTACTACTTTAAGTTTTAGAAATTTGCTGAATATCTAGATCATTAAAAAAAAAAAAAAAAGATACTGAGATAGCAATTAATAAACAGAAACTAAAGGTAATTTAATTGGGCTGAAAGAAGCACAGGCTGGAATCAAGATTGCTGGGAGAAATATCAATAACCTCAGATATGCAGATAACACCACCCTTATGGCAGAAAGTGAAGAGGAACTAAAAAGCCTCTTGATGAAAGTGAAAGAGGAGAGTGAAAAAGTTGGCTTAAAGCTCAACATTCAGAAAACTAAGATCATGGCATCTGGTCCCATCACCTCATGGGAAATAGATGGGGAGACAGTGGAAACAGTGTCAGACTTTATTTTGGGGGGCTCCAAAATCACTGCAGATGGTGATTGCAGCCATGAAATTAAAAGATGCTTACTCCTTGGAAGGAAAGTTATTACCAACCTAGACAGCATATTAAAAAGCAGAGACATTACTTTGCCAACAAAGGTCCGTCTGGTCAAGGCTATGGTTTTTCCAGTGGTCATATATGCATGTGAGAGTTGGACTGTGAAGAAAGCTGAGCACTGAAAAATTGATGCTTTTGAATTGTGGTGTTAGAGAAGACTCTTCAGAGTCCCTTGGACTGCAAGGAGATCCAACCAGTCCATCCTAAAGGAGATAAGTCCTGGGTGTTCATTGGAAGGATTGATGCTGAAGCTGAAACTCCAGTATTTTGGTCACCTCATGCAGAGTTGACTCATTGGAAAAGACCCTGATGCTGGGAGGGATTGGGGGCAGGAGGAGAAGGGGATGACAGAAGATGCGATGCCTGGATGGCATCACCGACTCGATGGACATGGGTTTGAGTAAACTCCGGGAGGTTGTGATGGACAGGGAGGCCTGGCATGCTGCGATTCATGGGGTCGCAAAGAGTCGGACATGACTGAGCAATTGAACTGAAGTGAACTGAAAGGTATTTAGGACTATTAATGAATATGTCTAGAGGTGCCACTGAGACGTTCTCTATAAGAAAACAAATGTTTTTAGAAATTATCACTGATGTTTATGTTCACCAGTCTACAAAATGCTAATGTAAAAGACAGTTCCTAATTGCTTACTTCTTAGCTTTCACTAGAAATTAATGTTTTTAAGAGTTGAGTATTCTAATTTAAACATGCAATTAAAGCTAAAAGGAGCAAATGGAAACATCTTAGTATACAGTAGGAAAGTAGAATGTGTGTTTTCAGTAAAGAAGGTATGAGGAATGAAATTACATTTTACTGAGAAAAAAAGGTATTCGTGGTCATTATTTATTAAATTTAAAGTTAATTAAGTAAATTCATTGTTATGTGAGTGAGTACAAGACTGGAATTTGAATGAAATTTCTTTTTTCTTAGAATATCAGAAACTTAATTTTTTAATTATTTATCTATTTCTTTTTGGCTGCGCTGGGTCCTTGTTGCTGCATGCAGACTTGCTCTAGTTGTGATGAGTGGGGACTACTCTCTAGTTGTAGTTTGTGGGCTCCTCATTGAGGTGATTTTTTTTGTTGTAGAGCACGGGCTCTAGGGTAGGTGGGCTTCAGTAATTGCAATGCATGGGTTCAGGAGTTGTGGTGTGCGGGCCCAGCTGCATGTGAGATCTCCCGGGATCAGGAATGCAACCTGTGTCCCCTGAATTGGCAGGCAAATTTTTAGCCACTGGCCCATTGGCAAAGTCCCTGAACGAAGTGTCTTAGAATGCTTCTTTTTGATAACAGATTATGTGTTTGTGTCCTTAAGTAAACTGTATTTTTTACAAAAAAATCTTTTTCTGATTTTAGTTAAATGACTATATATTGTTTCACAGTGACCTATGATCCTGCTGTGATTTGAAACCTTTTTGATATTTTTAACCAACCTACCAAATATTAAAATATAACTAAAACTCTTTTAGCCTCCAGCTGACTCTGGGATGCTTCAAAGGAGCATCTCTGAGACATCTCAGAGCGGAATGTTAAACGAAGTTTATATGGTATGTTACATTACTTCAAAAATATTGTCAAGTGATTGGAGATGAATCTTAGATTATAGTGTATGGATAATATCATTAATACAGATATTCCAAAATTTATATGGATTCCTAAAATCTGATATGCCCTGATATAATGTTATCACTTATAATTCTAGTTAGTATCTTAAAATATTATATTACAGAAATACCCAAGTTTCTTGCTAATTGCATTGTACTCAGATTTTCAACCATGCTATTTTCAGTTTTGTCTTTTATAGAAAATAACCATTTTTTGCACTGATGTTTTTTCAAGAAGACTCATAAAATGGGCTTCTTAAAAAAAAAAAACAACTATAAGTTTTTTAATCCAGATCAACAGGAATTACATGAGACCAAATTAACTGATGAATATGATTTATGTTATGACTTTTGGGGAAATTATAGTAGCTTTAATTTTTGTTTTCCAGAAAAACTTTCCTCTTATACTATGACCTATGACAAGTTGATAAAATATACCTTTGTAAACAAAGATGAAACATTTATCTTTTTGTCAATCTGATCTGTCCAGAATTTGGCTTCTCCAGTTGGTCTCCTGTGGACTTGATGGTTTATTATAACTGGATTATAACTGGTTATACTAATCATTGTTTTAATTTGTTCTTTGTTTCCAAATTGTTTGATTTGTATCTGCCTGCTACACTATGACTCTGTCAATATTATCAGCTACATTATTTTATAAGATTATTTGTCTCTTACAGTACCCAGTGTATAACCAGGCCTCCAAAAATATTGATGATGACTAAACATCTTGATCATCGAAAAAGCAAGAGAGTTCCAGAAAAACATCTATTTCTCCTTTATTGACTATGCCAATCAACCGTGTGGATCACAATAAACTGTGGAAAATTCTGAAAGAGATGGGAATACCAGACCACCTGACCTGCCTGCCTCTTGAGAAACCTATATGCAGATCAGGAAGCAACAGTTAGAACTGAACATGGAACAACACACTGGTTCCAAATAGGAAAAGGAGTACGTCAAGGCTGTATATTGTCACTCTGCTTATTTAACTTATGTGCAGAGTACATCATGAGAAACGCTGGACTGGAAGAAGCACAAGCTGGAATCAAGATTGCCAGGAGAAATATCAATAACCTCAGATATGCAGATGACACCACCCTTATGGCAGAAAATGAAGAGGAACTAAAAAGCCTCTTGATGAAAGTGAAAGAGGAGAGTGAAAAAGTTGGCTTAAAGCTCAACATTCAGAAAACTAAGATCATGGCATCTGGTCCCATCACTTCATGGGAAATAGATGGGGAAAGAGTGGAAAGAGTGTCAGGCTTTATTTTTGGGGGCTCCAAAATCACTGCAGATGGTGATTGCAGCCATGAAATTAAAAGACGCTTATGCCTTGGAAGGAAAGTTATAACCAACCTAGACAGCATATTAAAAGCAGAGACATTACTTTGCCAACAAAAGTCCATCTAGTCAAGGCTATGTTTGTTCCAGTAGTCACGTATGAGAGTTGAACTATAAAGAAAGCTGAGCATAGCAGGAGGAGAAGGGGATGACAGAGGATGAGATGGCTGGATGGCATCACCGACTCGATGGACATAAGTTTGAGTAAACTCTAGGAGTTTGTGATGGACAGCGAGGCCTGGTGTGCTGCGATTCATGGGGTTGCAAAGAGTCGGACTGAGCGACTGAACTGAACTGAAACATCTTGAGGAAATAAATCACATGTATGACTTTTATAGAATAATTGTAGTAGTATGATTTGAGGTATAGGAAGAAGCAACAAGGGAAAACATTTCCTGGATCATAATAGACTAGTAAGACATAGGATCCAGAGAATCTTAATTATCAACAGGGCCTAATTCAGAAATTAGCAACTGGAGTGGCCTATCAATAAGAATTTTCACCTGATTTGGAATGAGCCTCCCAGTGCTGTGGGACCAAAATTGGTCATGAAATGTCTCCCAAATATTGGTTGAATTTGGGACCAAGAGGAGGAACAGAAATGGAATACTACCTGCCATATCAGTAAACAAAGGATGCCACAGTCATCAGGGAATGTAGCCACCAGCCACCCTCAGCTGGCAAGCCCTGAGGGAACTCAGCAAGGAAAAGAGCACCTGCTATCTAGCAGCCATTAGATTGTAGTCACTCCTCATGGTGAGCCCCAAGGGAACTCAGGCTATGAAAACACAGTATGGTGGCTCCATAGACGTGAGGTGCATATCAAAGAGAGGATTTCAGCAAAGCCAGGCTCTTACATATTCCCATATAGAGAAAAGAACTACATTCCTTAACACGAGATATCTAGTTTTCCTTTATTAACAATAATCTTTTGTTCCTAACTATCTGCTATTTATTGCAAAACTCATATAAATCCTGGCTCCACCCCTGCCCCCCACCTTTGGGGAGCAGTTCTCTCAAGGCTACATGAGATTCTGCCTCCTGGGCCTAAAGTCCTAAAAATTTCCACTGAATAAAACATAAACTGTCAACCTTTATGTTGTGAACATATTTTTAGTCAACAATCTTAATACCCCATCCACCCTGGCCTCATAGTTCACCTCAACTAAGAAAAGGGCCATTAGAAAATTTCCTTGGGACTTTCCAAATAGGGCTTAAGAGAAGAGAAGGCAATCTCTCTCCCTTGGACGGTGGGACTAGGGAAGTGTGAACCCAAGACTGGCCAGCAACCATGGCTTCTGTCTCATGGAAAAAGTCAATCTAAAGAAAAAAGAGAATGAAATCAACATCAACAAAAGATGGAGAAAATTTTTATGAAATTCGGATCCTTGGTTCCTGTCCTTTCTTAGATCTAGCCATGCCTCAGACCTTAACACTGATTAACAAGAGTCAATAATTCTCCTTTTGCCAAGTTGGATTCTATTTCTTGGGTTCAAAATATACATATGTTTCAATCAGAAATATTTAGAAAAATCTAAGGTAGACACTCCAACTATGACACTTTGAAAGGTGGATTAATTCAGCTAAAAAAGAGGCTAAGTAGTAAGGTAACTTATCAAGGAAAGGTGTGACATTTATGGAAGATGGTGATGAAAGACTGATCTCCACCCACTCCTCACTTTTCTCTCCCTTTGTCCCTCCCATTAGAAGACCATTTGTGGAACTGCATTTCTCCAAGAAGTAAAGGAAACCTGTATAGTGATATACAGTTTCTTGCAGCTGTCAACTAAAAAATATTCACAACCTAAAGGTGGAGAGTTACATTTTATTCAGTGAGAATTTTTAGGACTTCAAGCTTGGGAGGCAGCATCTCAAGTTACCCTGAGAGAACTACTCCAAAGAGATGAAGGAGGGAGTCAGGATATACAGGAATTTTGCCACAAAGGGCAGATAGTCTGAATGTTAAGAGGTTATTGCTAATTAAAGAAAACCAGATAGCTCAAGGAATTTAGTGCTTGTCTGTGTATAGGAAGTGCAGGAGTCTGGGCTCACTGAAATCCTTCCTTTGATATGCATCTCAGCTATCTGGGGCCAGCATCCTGTGTTTTCATATCCTGCATTCCCTCAGGGCTCACAATAGGGAGTGGCTGCAGTCTGAAGGATGCTGGATGGCAGGTATTCTTTTCTTCCTGAGTTCCCTCAGTGCTCCGCAGCTCACCAGGGAGGTGGCGGCTACAAACACTGAGAACTGTGACATCCTTTGTTTATTCATGTGGCAGGAAATATTCCATTTCCCAAAGCCTTCTAAAATATAGGAGGAAAAAAGCAACTTTGAACGTAAAAACTAGAAAGAGAGCAAATACTGAAGCATTAACATCAATGTTGTTTATGGCCATTCATGTGCAGACATTTCCATCTGTAAAACATTGTAACCATGATTAAGCTCCCCTTGTAAACTGCATATAGATTAATTCAAAGGTCAGTCTGGGTCAATAATTTTATATATCAGTTAATATTCATAGGAAATACATTGAGTTATATAACTAATTTTTCATCTAAGTTGGGTGATTTTATTTAGTATTTTAAATTCTTGTCTTCATACAATGTTTGTGAGGCAAGCCATTGGCATCCCTGTTGGCTCAGATGGTAAAGAATCCAGCTGCAATGCAGGAGACACAGAAGACCTGGGTTCAATCCCTGGGTTGGGAAGATCCCCTGGAGAAGGAAATGGCAACCTACTCCAGTATTCTTGCCTAGAGAATCTCATGGACAGAGTCTGGTAGGCCACAGTCCAAGGGGTCACAAAAGAGTTAGACATGACCGAATGAGTAACTTTTCAAGCTACTGAGTTTCATCTCCCTATGTGAAAACTGTGTGTGTGTTTTCTTCCCCCTTCCTAGAGAGACAAACAGAGGGATCTAACAACAAGTCGAAATTGGTTTACTGGGAAAGGATGGGAAAATACAGATGCTGGCCAGTGTGTTGCCACCCAAGAAGAGCCCTGCTCCAAGAAGTACCTTTATTTCCAAGCAAACTGTCCTTCATCTACACAGCCCACAGGCCTCCTCCCAAGGCATGATCTCCTCTCAGTGCCTGGCAACATGGGATTTTCATGGCTGCCTGTGCTATCCCTCGTCTGTCTCACCCAACACAGGACACAGCCTGGTTAAAGCAGCTGAAACCCCAAGATGGCTTCCTTTTTTAATACGCAGACTGTTTCTTCAATCTGTTTCACAGGGGAAAAAAAAATCACAGGTGACAGCAGAGGGCACTCTTTCCTATGTTATGCCACTCACCACCTCTGAGAAGGAATTGTGAACTTGTGTTTGTTTTTCTCGGTTCCTGAGGTTGACAATGGGCACACATTCCAGTCTGAGCTAACACACCCATTACTGTTTTGTTGGCTCCTTCCCTTTCTCTACTGCCCCTTTTGTTCTCAGCTGGATGATCTCATATTTGGAAAAACACAGAGCAGAAAGTCATGGTGGCTGGCAGCAGCCTTGCTGGAGGAATACCTGAACAGAGGAAGATATGTTTTCTGTAGAGTTTCCTGTGCTCAGAAGGAGCGAGAAGTCCTACTTCTCTACAGAGGCCAAACTGTGTGGTTGAGATCTGTGTTGGGTGTGCCCCCCATCACCCTAAGGGAACGCAGACGGAAGCTGTAAAATCCGGAACATTCCTGCCCTTAGCCTCCACTCCCCATCTGTTCCTGCTGTCTCTATGCCACAATAAATGTCACACAGCACATGTTGGGGTCAGCATGAGGGACACTTGAGAAGAAGCAACTTGAGAATTGTGGGTGCATGTAACTCACAAACTCTCCCCCAATAGAAAAGCTGTCCCTGCAGCAGCTGGGAAATGCAGAGAGCATTATGGCCAGAAGGAAAATGGGAGAAATCACTACAGAAAATGGAAGATTTGACATATTTTCTTAGGAGGCCTTCACAGGACAAAGACATGGGTAGGAAAATATTTGTTCCTTGGGTCAGGCAGTTTTCTATATTTATTCTAGATAAAATGCCCACTTCCTTTATTGGATTCTTTTTATTTTTGTGCTATTGTCATTTGATCTGGACTTCTCAGTCTGCCCTCTTCCCCCTACAAAGAGGACTATAGGATTCCCAAATAAGGCAACAGGTTCCTGCCTGTCACTGCATGTGATCATGGCTGGGCTATGTGTCAGGGAACCAGGGAAACAGCAAAACCACAACCTTTTTTGGAAGGTCTCCTGCCTTTCTGCATGCAGAAATGTGAGGACTGCTTCGGTGACTCATCCCCTCAAAGTTGAGAGGAGGGTGAATTTTACCTTACATGTCTTTCAACTTACAGGTTTAGCGGCGAAAGTTGCCAATCAGAGCAGGGTGTGTATTTACCACCATTCATTTAGCGTGCTTCCTGTAATCTGGGGAGACAACACATGAGAAATGTCCCCCGTCAGCATTCTCTCCCACTGGACTGCCTGGTACTCTCTTTCTTATCATGACATCATCTGCTAACCAAAGATGATGTGCCTGGGCAGTGGAAACGTCCTGAGAGTCATCATCTATGTGATCTCCTATTACAAATTGTTTTCCTAAAAATGCTAGTAGTCCTTTCTAAAAACACTAGGGCTTCCTAAAACTCTTGCCCTAAACTTGTTCAGATGCTGATGGCAGTGGAAGGAATTGTGGGCCAGTGCAGTTGACCTGGGCTTCCCTTGTGGCTCAGCTGGTAAAGAAGCCGCCTGCAAGGCGGGAGGCCTGGTTTTGATCCCTGGGTTGGGAAGATCCCCTGGAGAAGGGAAAGGCTTCCCATTCCAGTATTCTGGCCTGGAGAATTCCATGAACTGTATAGTCCATGGGGTTGCAAAGAGTCGGACACAACTGAGCGACTTCCACTCACAATTGACCTAGGGTGCACGCATGTACTATAGACCTTATAAGGTACAAGCAGACTGATGCAACATATAAAGGAAAATCCTGTAACATGTTTGGTGGTTTTTGGAGACAACAGTTAAGATGAATTCTAGGCATGCCCCAAATTTCTTCAACTCTTTCTAAAACCTTATTTTAAACTTTGCTCCAAGGACCAGTTACTCATAGGGCAATACTCCTTTTCGCCTTCTTTCTCTCCAGCAATTTTTTCTTCTGATTATAATTGGTTTAAAGAGAAGATCAGATTTATATTTCTTTGGTTCCATTCAGTGTCCAGCAGCTACAGATTATGAGTGCCCAATTAACAAGTGTTGAAAGAACACAATTAAACTGATAAGAACAGATACTACACTTGATCTTAGCCAAAAGGCCGAGAAGCGATGAAAGAACATAATTAGAAGAACTACTCCTCACTCTTTGCTCTGGGCAAAGGGAAAAATGAATCTCTATATTTTTTCCTTTGCTTTACAGAAACTAGAAGGGGGCGGGAGCCTTGCCTAAGAATTTGTTCCAGTCCCAGGTAAAGAGAAGTATGTGATTCAAGTCCTGAGCCAAGCCTTTGTATAGCCAAAGGTAAAAGTGAAGGATAAATGGCATTGCTGTGATCACAGGCTTTGTTTCCTAGGTACTGAGATGTTCCTGGGCTTCCCAGGTGGTGCAAGTGGTAAAGAACCCACCTGCCAATGCAGGAGACATAAGAGACGTGGGTTCAATCCCTGGGTCAGGAAGATCCCCTGAAGGAGGGCATGGCAACCCACTCCGATCTTCTTGCCTGAAGAATCCAATGGACAGAGGAGCCTGATGGGTTACAGTCCATAGAGCTAGACACAACTGAGCAACTTAGCAAGCAAGTGGTAAGTGACATATATATAAATGCTTCACCTCCTGTATTTTCCTCAGCCCTGTGACCGGGACCCTGCACATTCCCCCACCTTCTCAGCCCAAGCCTAAGGCTGTGGCCAGAAGAAGTAGGAGCTGTCTGTGTTCTGTGCTCCCACCTTGCAACCCTCTGGTGTTCCGTTGAAACAACAGTGCACATAGTCATGGGCTTCCCAGGCTAGCCAAGAGTGGCTGTTTCCTAAAGTTTCCCAGACACTGAGAAACGAATTCTTTTCTTTTAGCTTAAGCATCTGAGCTTGGCACTAGGATGACTAGACACTGGAGAGGTAGGCTCAGAGCCTATCACCCATGAATCACTGTTCCAATGAAACAGTGCTTTTAGAATTCTTAAAATATTAACACAGTGTTTTGGAACACAATCTCTTTGTGAGCTGGCTGTGGCCTTGGTTCGGCCTGTGCTCTGGGGTATGTGTGTCCAGAATGTCCTCTTTATTATTACAGTAGCCCTTTGGTTGTCTGTATTTGCATAAATGGGGCACAGTGAAGAATATGGTGCTTTCGAATTTGAAGCATCGGTTCCAAGATTTTCTGGCAGAGGAGAGCACCTGTTCCCTGTCACTGATTCAGGGGAGCGATCTTGTCATCCCAACCTGCCTAATGCTCTTGGCGTATTCTGGACAGAAGGCCAAGCTTCTCATTAATCTGGGTCACGCTCTTGCTGGGCAGCGGTGATGTACTGTGGATGTGTGTATTCTTGCCCAGGCAAAGGGACAGGTGTGACTGAACTGTTGGGTTGATTTATTTGGCTCTTTCTTAGTGTTGCCAAGAGGGTAGAGCCTATAGAGAACTGACATAACTTCAAGTGGCAGACTGAAGGTGAACAAAGTACAAACAGCACACAAATTACATGACGGATGCTGTAAAGTCAAATGAATAGGGCAATTATATAAGAAATGGGGCCAAAGTAAACTCATGAATTATTAGCCTGCTTCTCACTTGCAGTGTCCTGGAAGTTCAAATATGTCAACAAAGGAAAGCACAAACCACGCTGCAATCGGATTCAGTCGCAGAGGTACAGACCAAATGAGGGAGTCCAACTGCCCAGGAAATCTGTTTCCCTCCCTGCTCCTGTTCATTTCAATAAAATTCTTAGTCACTCTTGTGAGATAATTTTAAAAATAGGAGATCTGCAAGGCACTGGCAGGCTACTTGTTGACAAGCTAAAACTGTTAGACACTGATTGTTCCAATGAGGGGGAGAAAACCAACAGAAGTTTCCAGCCTGCGTGGCAAGAGCAACCTTTTGGGTATATATTCCTCTTCCTATCATCATTTTCTTGCTCACCAATTCCAAGATTTAATGGGTAAGATTCATTTTTAGGCCACGAAGGAGTCTTCTGGTGTGTTCCGAAAGTTCTGGAACAGGGGTTGACAAACTTTTTCAGTAAATATTTGAGGTTTTATGGGCATGCGGTCTTCCTCCCAACTACTTAGCTGTATATAACATAGACACAGACAATACATAAACAAATTGGCATGTCTAGGTTCCATCAAACTTTACTTACATAAACAAGTAGTGGGCTGGATTTAGTCTGCTTAAAATTTGCCCACTCCTTCTATACATCTGGAACTGAATGATGGTTTCATAATTGCAGTCAGTCCTTCCTATCTGCAGGGTTCACATCCATGAATCCAATCTACTGCATAATGAAAATACTTTTTAAAAATTCCAGAAAGTTCCAAAAAGCAAAGCTTGAATTTGCTGAGTGATGGCAACCATTTACCTGACATTTGCCTTGTATTTATAACCATTTACATTGTATTACGTATAAGTATTCTAGAGATGATTTAAAGTGTATGGGACTGTACAGAAGTTATGTGCAAATATTTTATTTAAAGGACTGGAACTTGAGCAACTATAGGTTTTTGTATTGGCATGGGGTCCTGGAACCAGCCCCTCATGGATACCATGGGGCAATTGCCTATACTTATGAAAAATTCCACCAAGCCATGGTACACTTAAGATTTTGTGCATTTATGTAAATGCTATGACTCCATTTTTTTTTTAAAGAAATGAGATAAAACTTTTCTTTTTTAATAGGCACAGTGTCATAGATCATCTGGTGAATTCTTCTTAGACTGGTATCTGGGAATTCCCTGGTGATCCAGTGGTTAGGACTCCATAGAGCACTGATGAAGGCCCAGGCTCAATCCCTGGTATGGGGATTAAAATTCCATGAGAGCTGCAGTGTGGTCAAGCACCTCCCCCCCCCCCAAAAAAAAACCAACAACTGGTACCTGCCACAGATAGGACATTGATTCAGCAACTTGTAACAGGAAGCCACACTGCAGCGGCTGTTGTTCTCCAGTTGCTCAGTTGTGTTGGACTCTTTGCGACCCCACAGACTGCAGCACGCCAGGCTTCCCTATCCTTCACTATCTCCTAGAGTTTGCTCAAACTCATATCCATTGAGTCGGTGATGCCATCCAACCATCTCATCCTCTGTCGCCCCCTTCTCCTCCTGCCTTCAATCTTTCCCAGCATCAGGGTCTTTTCCAATGAGTCAGTTCTTCACATCAGGTGGTCAAAGGATTATTGGAGCTTCACCATCAGTCCTTCCAATGAATATTAAGGGTTGATTTCCTTTAGGATTGACTGGTTTGATCTCCTTACCGTACAAGGAACTCTCAAGAGTCTTCAACACCACGGGTCAAAAGCATTAATTCTTCAGTGTTCAGCCTTCTTTATGGTCCAACTCACATCTGTGCATGACTACTGGAAATGTAGTAGCCAACAGATGGACCTCTGTTGGCAAAGTGATGTCTCTGCTTTTTAATATGCTGTCTAGGTTTGTCTAACAGTGGTTGAGAAGCTTGACTTCTCTCTCTCCCAGCAGCTCTGCACCTTAGGCATCCAGCCTCCTTCTCCCAGCCCTGTGACTTTAGTTTGTCACCTGTGCCTACATGGAAAAGGGAAAGGGTGGGGTGCGGCCTTTCTCTTTTAAGGTACACCATTTCTTCTCTCATCCCACTAGCCGGAATTTAGCCACTTGGCCATATCTAGCTCTGAAGAAATCTGAATTTTTAGTCTTTGTTCTGGGTAGCCATGAAACAAACAAAGACTGGGCATTTTGTTATTCTAGAAGAAGGACAGAACAGGGAAGTCAACCAGCAATCTGACCTTCGTCTGCCAGGAAATATGGTGCCTATCTCCCCCATGGCTTTCACAAGGCAGCTATCTGGGTGTCCATCGCATGTGCCAATGACAAACTAGGGCTTATATGAAAATGGCCACTTTGCAGGTTCTAAGTCAGAGGCACTAGAGAAGATAAACAGTGTTATGCTTATATTTATCCCACCACTTGTAATTATATTTTCATGTAATTACAATATCATTAAACTTTGACATCCTTCATAATGAAACAGAGCCTGTTCTCTTGGGGGGGGGGGGCAAGATTTTTAAACAGGTTGGATAACTATCAGTATGTGGGTGGTCACCCACTATAATGAATCTTGAAGTCACGTTAGTGATGATAGCATCTTACTCCAATCCGCAGCCTAGCACTGGCTTCTTCATGATCCCGAGGAACTCACTGCTCTGCAGAGAGACGGTCAGGAACCTGAGAGGTGCAGGTGGTGAGGCGTTTGAACAGAACACATCTCCTCTGCAGCCTGGAGGCTGGGCTTGGTGGGAGCCTGTAGGGGAGGGCAGGATCCCTGGGCTGCTGGGCAGGGACCTGGGCTCCAGGCCTCATGTGTTGATAACTACAGCGAGTCTCAGGTCCTCATCTATTATATGCTGAGTATTCCCACATTCTTACAGTTAAGAGCTGAAGTTATTTTTGGATCTCTCCCCATGAAGTCTTGCAAGCCATTCTAACTCCACTTGTCAAAACAGAATTTACTATGCACCTTCCAAGTCAGCTCTGGTCTAGTGCCCATTCCATCTCATTATTCTGAAATGCATGCAGTTAGTGTTTGAAATGTCTCTGGGTCTGGCTTTAGCTGTTGCCTCTGGCTGGAAATTCTTTTCTTCCTTATTTTCGAGGTCAACAGGTCTTTCTTCCAAACAGGGATCCCCTCCACTATGAAGTCTTCCCTGATACCCTTTCTTCCTCTCAATCGGCTAAGGGCCCCTTCTCTCTACTACCGCGCTCTCTTGGACACACTGTGTTGGCCTCATGGTTCCACTCTGTCTCCTCCTCTTGGAGAGTAACTTGAATGATCTCTTTCTGAATTTCTACTGTACCTCCAGTGCCGGGCACCGTGCCTGCCACGTGGAAGGTGATGAGGCACGTTGGTGGCTCTTGACATGAGGAGACATGGTGACTTTCCAGTGAAGCTTCCAATCATAAAATGCTAGGACTCACATTGCCCAGTGTTGGGTATTGTGTGTGAAATATTATTCTGTCAACTAAAAAAACAATGCACAACCTAAAGGTGGAGAGTTATGCTTCATCTGGCAAACAAAACTGAGGACTCAAGCCCAGAAGACAGTGTCTCAGCCAGCTCTGAGGGACTGCTCTGAAGAGGTAAGGGAGGAGTCAGGATACATAGGAGTTTTGCAACAAAGACCAGGTAGTCGGAACATCAAAAGACTACTGTTCATTACTGTTAATTCAGGATAATGAATTTACCACTTTTCTATGTCTGAGAAGATGCAAGAGTC
The DNA here is from genome assembly GCF_963930625.1 of Muntiacus reevesi. Taxonomy (NCBI): domain Eukaryota; kingdom Metazoa; phylum Chordata; class Mammalia; order Artiodactyla; family Cervidae; genus Muntiacus; species Muntiacus reevesi. The sequence goes on along the minus strand of NC_089271.1, from coordinate 11,266,947 downwards.
TGGGCTCACTGAAATCATTCCTTGGATGTGCACCTCAGGCCCAGTATCCTGTTTTTCTCCATTCTGCATCTGCTCTCGGTGGACACCTGGGGGTGGCTACGCGGCTGAGGGCTTGATGGCTGCAATTTCCTTTGTTTACTGATATATTTCAGGTGACATATTTCAGCCACGGTTGTAAGCGCAGTGTTGAGAGAAGTTGGGATCGTTATGTCTCCGACCTCTTGTTTGTGGAAAAGCTGAGGTCTCCCTGGCCTCCCTGATTCACAGAGGAGCAGGCTCCAGCAGGTAATTAGGACAACAGGGTTACAGATCCTGTGTCCGATGCACATTGCCAAGCTGTCTTACAGATACTGTAACAGACACCAGAGAGAGAAAGCTGACTGCATGATGAGCAGACTGCAGCCACACCATAAACTCTTCCATCCGGAGCAGCACTGAGTCCATGGCAGTTTCCAAGAACTGGCCTTAAAAGAGAATGGGATTAACATGACTGCTTATAACAATTACATCTTTGTGGGCATCAAGATCACCGTAGTTTGTTCTGCCCATCTCTGTAAACGGGCAAGTACGACTGTCCGCAAAGGGATGCTATAGACCCACGTCAACAGCTTCCACTCTGTGAAGACAGCGCCCTGTCAGCACGAAGTTACAGATCTTCATCCACGATCACACAGAAATGGAGTGATGTTCTGACAAGTGGGGATTTATAAGCAGCTTTCGGCAGGAAAAAGCTCTTTGCAGGAAAGCACTCTCTGCAGGAGGCCCCTTTGTCTTGTCACTAATGTTAAACCCAGGCACCTCCACGCTCTAGCACATCCTTCAAATCTCTTGATCACACAACACCTGGCCTAACTAGTTGGTTCTTTTCTCTAGATCAAAGAAGCAGAAATGAAGGATAAGTCATTAACAAATGACCAGATCTCTTCCTTGGCTTCCCTTCCTTCAGTCACCTGGGGGAACAACCTGCATAAACAAGAGAGCCTCTAGGGAAAAATCACAAGAAGTCAATGAGCCTGCATGCAGTGGGGGGAGGTGATGATTCTGACCCCCCATCTCAATCATTAACTGGGATGACGTCTCTTTTTCCTTTTAAAAACTTTCATGGCTAAGCAGAATCTTCGGGGGTGGTTTTGGGGGGACACTGAGTCTACCATCTCTGCAGATTGCCAGCATTCTGCTTAAAAGCAACTTTCCTTCCTACCAACATTTGTCTCTCTGTCTGTAGTATCGATTTCCGAGTAGCGAGTGGCTGGACCTGATTCAGTAACAATCTGCTCTTTGACTTGTGTGACAGACTGAAATGAAGTGAGAGGGACGGTTTCTGCTAGTGGGCTTTGGGCAAAGTACTTGACCTCTTTGAGCCGTGGCATCTTTACATGCAAAATTTAAGTAATTATATCCATGACAGAGTCTGTCATGACACTGTTTAAAAGAATGGAGAGGGAGCATAGTATAGTGGTTAAAGCAAACACTTGGGAGTCAGATGGAGTTCAAATCCCAGCCTTGATACTTGAAAGCTGTGTGACTTAGGGTAAGTTGCTAAACCTCTCTGTGTATCACATCCCTTCTCTGTGAAGTGACCATAGTAATAGCATTATCCTTACAGGCGTGTTGAGATGTTGAGGTGAGTTCTTGTATGTCAACCACTGTCCTACACTGCCGGCACAGAATATGTGCTATATGAGAGTTGCTCTTATTATTTGTTCTCACAATACTTAATGCAGAGCTTGTTCATAGCTGGAATTTAGTAAATGTTGGGGTTTTTTTTTTTCTCCTGCCCAGGTGCCCTAAGAAACTGACAGTGCCCCCTTTCCCTTCTTCTAGCACTCTTACCCTTCCTCCCAATCCTATCACAGTCTGTTTGTTATACCCAGTAAAAATCCCAAAGGAAAGACTTCTTTTGGAAAAATAAGGTGAGTTAGAAATGACCTCTGATTTCTGGGTTCTACACTGTCACATCACTTCATGGCAAATAGATGGGGAAACAGTGGCTGACTTTATCTTTCTGGGCTCCAAAATCACTGCAGATGGTGACTGCAGCCATGAAATTAAAAGATGCTTACTCCTTGGAAGGAAAGTTATGACCAACCTAGACAGCATATTAAAGAGCAGAGACATCACTTTGTCAGCAAAGGTCCGTCTAGTCAAGGCTATGGTTTTTCCAGTGGTCATGTATGGATGTGAGAGTTGGACTGTGAAGAAAGCTGAGTGCCAAAGAATTGATGCTTTTAAACTGTAGTGTTGGAGAAGACTCTTGAGAGTCCCTCGGACTGCAAGGAGATCCAACCAGTCCATCCTAAAGGAGATCAGTCCTGGGTGTTCATTGGAAGGACTGATGCTGAAGCTGAAACTCCAATACTTTGGCCACCTGATGCAAAGAGCTGACTCATTGGAAAAGACCCTGATGCTGGGAAAGATTGAGGGCAGGAGGAGAAGGGGACGACAGAGGATGAGATGGTTGGATGGCATCACTGACTCAATGGACATGGATTTGAGTGAACTCTGGGAGTTGGTGACAGACAGGGAGGCCTGGTGTGCTGCGGTTCATGGAGTCGCAAAGAGTCAGACACAACTGAGCAACTGAACTGAACTGAACACTGTCACAAATCTGCCCCAGACGTGTTACCTGCTAATGCCCACTGCCCTCTTCTCCTGGAAAGCATCCCCTTTCATGTCTCTTCTTCAATCCAGGAAGCTGAATTAGGCTATTTTCTGCTCACAGATGGGCCTAGGAATGAGTCAATTCAAAGGCTGGCCAGAACCCTAGAATAGGACTGCTGGGAACAGATGCACTGAGCCACTGAAATTTCACCTTTCAGGATTTGGAACCAGTCATATGGAAAGAACCTGTCCTCACCCTGATACCCAAACCAAACCAAGACAACCACCAAAAAAGAAAATTATAGGCCAATATCTTTGATGAAAATAGATGAAAAATTCTTGACAAAATATTAGCAAATGAAATCCAGCAATATATAAAAAGATCGTACACCATGACCGAGTATGATTCATCCCAAGTTCACAAGAATGGTTCAATACACAAATCAATGCAATATATCACATAAAGAAAAGAGATTAAAAAAAGAAAAAAACAAGAATCTGCTAGTTTGAAGTGTAGAAAGACAGCTGAGGCAATCTGTGGAGACTAGCTGTGTTGTGTTAGTGGTGGAGGACTTGAATGAAGACCCCAGGGCTGCGACAGCAATCTGCAGGCTCTGAGACACAGAAGTATTGGCACCTGTGACCCTCTATCTTCCTTACCTATGCCAGGTATGTTCCAATATACAACCTCTCTTATTTTAGTAGACTGAAGGCGCAAAAAACTTCTTGGAGCCAAAAGACTCGATATAAAAGAATTTGAGGAGTCATGTAAAAGACTCTATGTAAAAGTTTCTTGCAGCCAAAAGACTCCATGTAAAATAAATTTGAGGGTTTCAAAGCAAACCTGCTGAGATATGACCTGAGGGGATTTAGTGCTGGGGGAAAGAGATGAAGGCTCTGCGCAGTACTCTGATTCCTTCTAAGCAACCTTTAAGATACCAACTTGTAAAGTCAGGTTTTTCCAAAAGAGATAATCAGCAATCTCCCGGGCCATAACATTGAGACGGTGACTGTGAAGGAACAATCCTGTAGTTGGTTCAGGCCGTATCTGTGCCCAGATCCTGCTAATGAATGACAGGAATATTGAAGACAGTATCTTTCCTTTATTCAGCGTTGTGGGGACTAATGACCTTTCCTGGGTGATGGAGTCCCTTTGATTTATGGTCCTGATTCATGGAAGAGTAGTAAGGAGACTCCCCCTCCATTAAAATGGAAGAGCCTTATGGTTTCTTGGGCTTCCCTGGTGGCTCAGCTGGTAAAGAATCCTCCTGCAATGCAGGAGACTTGGGTTTGATCCCTGGGTTGGGAAGATCCCCTGGAGAAGGGAAAGGCTACCCACTCCAGTATTCTGGCCTGGAGAATTCCATGGACTGTATAGTCCATGGGGTCATAAAGAGTCGGACACGACTGAGTGACTTTCACTTTATGGTTTCTTGGAAGCGTTAGGGTCTAGTTGGGTTTGGGATCTCAGCTCTATTACTCATGGCTGGGCATGTTACTTATTTGTGTAAACCTTGGTATCCTCATCTGTCAACTGGTGATAGAAAGATCTTCCATTCAAGATTCTTATGAAAATTAAATGAGAATTATTTTAAAGTAAAGTGCTTAGTAAATCACGGGTAGTGTAATAAGGTTGTCTAAGGTCCAGGAGGCCATATAAGGGAGAAGACAGTTTCATAGTGGAATAATTAAACAGTCCTGGGTTGGACTAGTACAGATCTTGTCATTATAAGCATAAAAGTGTTAACATAAGATGTGTTTACAAGGTTAACCTGACATTGCTCCTTTGGAATAAACAGATGTTATGATTATACAGTTGGTGAAGAAATAAAAGCACAGAACTAATCATCGCAGATCTGGCACTAGAATTTTAAGAACTGGGTGTGTTTCCCTGTCTCTGTTCTACTGCATCCCTGCTAATGTGACAGTGACATTTCACCCATTTTTGTTTCATAGCACTAGCCCTTGTGTCTTCAGAGTTGACTGAGCATCTCTGAACCTTTGGGTTGGTTAGGCACCAGAGCTGAATCTACCTAAGATGGCCCACAACCTCTTGAAGGTCCGACCCTGACTTTCAGAATCATCCTATCAATGGCAGATGGCATCATGGACAGATGGGCAGAGGACACATGCACATCCATTTAGGCTTTGACCCTCCTCATGTGTCCAGCCAAGAAGAAACTGAGAAGCCTGCCTGGGTGATCTGAACAGTTGTCTGTAACAAATTGGATGGAGATGGGGTTTCTGACAACTGGGAATAAATCCAGCAGCTGACTCAGATGGAAAGGCTGCCAAGTGTGTAATGGTCAGTCATCATTCTAGTCTTCCTGTACAGTCTTAAAAAGATGAATTGCTCCAGGCTGTCTGGCTGTCCTGTGAGGTGTCCACTTGGGTGATGTCCCAGTGTCCCATTCTGTTCTGCACCCTCAGATTCCCTCACTGACTCTGCAACAAATGTAAGCTCTTTCTCTGGGCCCAATTGCATCAGAAGGAAGAAGAAGAGAAGGAGGAAGAAAAGCCTGCACCTTGGCGTATTTCGTATTCTTTTTCAAAGAACAGGAGAATATGGGTGTATTTTTGGCTTTAGATCTGTCTTATCAATTACCAATGAAACTTTACATAAGTAAATTCTTTGATTCTTTTCCAAGCTCACTCAAGGGACCCTGGTGGGATTCAGTTGCTCATAGGTTGCTGGACTGAGGGCCTCAGTTCCTCGCTGGCTATTGGCTGGAGTCCTCCTTTAGTTCTTGGCCATGTCATCCTCTCTACAGAGCAGCTGACAATATGGCGACCAGCTTCCAACAGTGAGCCAGTGAAAGAGGAAGAGTGGGAAGTAAAACGGAAGCCACAGTCTCATTTGCAACCTAATCTTGAAAGTGCCATCTCCTCACTTCTGCTGTCTCCTCTCCATTAGAAGATACGTAGTCAGAAGTCCTTAGGTCCAGCTCACCATTAAGGAGAGGGGATTACACAAGGGAGGCCATCCTGCAGGCTGTGGGCCGCTGATGGGAGTGATTGTTTTTTTAATACTTAATTTTTTTTAGACCGGTTTTACTTTCATGGCAAAATTAAAAGGAAGGTAGAGGGATTTTCCATATGCTCCCTGCTCCATATTGGTTTAAAAAAACCTTTTTTTTTTTAAAATTGCTTTCTTTCTTTCTTTCCTTCATCACAAATTGTTTTCAATGAGGACTCTGTAGCCCATGTAACCCTGTCCCTGACTTCCTTTAGGGCCTCTAACAAGTCTGACATCTAAATTTAGGAAGGCCAATTGTTCACTGCATTAAACTGTTCAGTTATTGCCAAGTTGGTTTTGAACCATCTAATCTTAAGGTTAAGCCCTTATACTATCTGACTCAAATATTTACTAAAATAATTTAATATTAAGGCATCTGCCTTTATACTACATGACTCAAATATTCACCAAAATAACTTAGTATTACAGCCCAGGAGATAACAAATTTCCCAAGTGTTGAAGAGAGCAAAAATACCCCCAAATTACTAAATTCAGAAAAGTTAAGGACAGTAAGGGGTGATCATTGTGCTATTATTTAAAGAAACAATCTGAGAAAGCTTAAATAGAGGGTGAAAACTCTATCTTTTAATCCCCAAAGTTGTGATTCTCCTGTTAAATTGCTATATCATATAGAATTTCAGGTCAATTTCAGCCTGAAGTTCAAGTGGCAGCTTCCCAATCTGATCCATTTAAAGTTGATGTTCTCTACTTGAAGTGGAGGACCTTAGTCCAAGGTTACGTGTCATCTGGGTAATATTGGTACCTGACTCCTGCATGTCAAGGTTTATTTTGATCAAAGTTCTTTCAGCCCTTCCCCCAACCAATACTCAGCTTTGTGCTATGTGCGAATTTTGTAAACAAGTATGACACGGTGATCCTGGTTAGGAGTGGATTTTATTTAAAGCTTTGGGAGAAACTTGAAGAACAGATTCTGGAAAAATAGATGGCCAAACATTAGGGATTGGAATTTTGGTTCCTAAAAGGTAGACCTATGGACTTACACTTGAGACAATTTGTCCCTTTGCTTTTAAAAAAATATTACCATGGGCCTTCTAAGCAAGTGGTATCTACTGTTATCGGGGAAGGCTAGAACATGATCCAGAAACTAGATTTTCCCGGGAATCCCAGGACTCCTGTTTGATTGTGTACACTGCATGCATTTTGGTTATATAAACTGTGCATCTTTCAGCTGGGCTAGTTCTCTGACGACGTCACAGTTTCTGGGGAATAAGCTGTGAGTTTTCTCAGTAAATTTAACTGTAAGTTAGTGTTTGTTTGGGAGGAGTCTTGCGTGTTCTCCGTCTAATAGCTGTTTATAGGAGACCCAAGGTTGAGAACTTGAGAACCAAGGGAAGAGCCTGCAGGCATGAGTTCCAGCTCAGCTTGGACCACTGCCTTGCACACCTGCTCTAGTGGAGGACACAAAAGCACCCCACACACTCCCCACTTGATACCACTATCCTGTCACAATCATTCCTGGCCCACCTGACTGAACTGCTGTCTTAAATGCCCCTCAACTTGGGATATGTATAATTAGACTATTTTCTTCTGACAATATTGAGGGCCCACGTTTCTAGGGAGTGGATGGTCTCAGTGTATTTCATCATGGATAGAGTTTAATTTTAGAACAGAAAAAAGGATTGGGGAAGGAGACCTTGAACTTGGGTGATGGAAAATACTCCCACCGACTGTCTCAGTCCCTATCTGGGTAAGCAATTCTCTATATTCCTCTTTGTCACTTGCTCCCCGAGGCAGAGACCGTGTCTGCTTTGCTTATCACTATATCTCCATACTATAAGCAATTTATTGCTATAAGCAATAAATACATACTTGCTGAATGAATGAATGAAAGAATGAGTAAAAGCTAAAGCTGTTGACCAGAGTATGGCTAAAGATACCATCCTAAAGTAATTATATTTTAAGTTATAAGATTTCTTCCTCATTCTCATTATTCTCATTCTCAAGGTTTTAAAGGAAAAACAAAAACAAATGGATCCACTTGTTCCCCAGCTTTTAAGGAACAACCATTTGGGGGTCCTATTTATAGTGTGTTCTCTGTAGCTGGGTGGAAATGAGTCGGTTTTACTTCTCAGTACATGGGGATAAGCTTTGAAAAGAGGATATCACAATTCAGTAAAACAAAAAAAGAAAGCAAGTTTAGTCTTCAAATAATCTTCTATCCTTCATCATAACAAAGAGTTTATATTTAATGTTGGCTCCCGAAACAAAAGTTTGTGCAGGGGTCAACTGTCCCCCACCCAAGTTGGTTTCCTTCCAGAAGCAGGCAGACTGTCAGACCCCTGGAGGGGAGATGGACCCCTGCAGGAGGGGCTTTGAGGACAGCTATTCTTCCGCAAAGTACACCATGTCTGTTTCTGGTTTCGCTTTTCAGTTTCCTGGACTCATTCTTTTGAGCAGAGGGAGCAAAGCCTAGTTAAATAGTACAGCTCAATCAAACCCCAGTGCTGAATCCCCATTTCAAATGGTTTCAATGCACTGAACTCTCCCAGCTCTCAGAACTTTCCCTTGGTTCCCTGTGGAGGGTGGGTCTTTGAGTCCTGGGAGACTTCTCACATTCTGCTGTTCAACAGCTGTTTCCAGAGGCCTGTTATCCTCACACCCACACAAGACTGGAAATAGCAGCGTGTCCCTCCCCGAACAGTCTGTGCTTTCAAAGGCACTGTTTGCTCAGTCCTGCCTTTCCGTTTCTTTCATTTTCCTTTTTGGTAAACAAGGAATCAGGCTATTCTGCTTACGTGGTTATAAGTTATTTTCAAAATGCTTTGACCAGGGTAAGGAATGGAATATATAAATGCAATGGATGTAAATTAGGGAAACAACCAACTTGCGATGCTTGCTTTTATAGAAAGTGTTGGCTGTTTGGGCATAAAGGATACTGTTGTGTTGATCGAGCCTGTATTGGAGACACTTAGCTTATTTCTGAAGATTTATGGAAAAATATCTTCCTACAATGGCATGGTCTGCCCCTAACATTTGCTTTTCAAGGCTTTTTCTGTTGCAAATCCTTTCTGATTTTTAATTTTTTTTTAAATGAGATAAATTCACAGAACATGAAATCAACCATTTTAAAGGGAACAATTTGGTATAAAGGGCACAATTTAGTATAAAGGGAACAGTTTATTACAATAGTATGTTTGCAATGTCGGGCAACCACCATCTCTATCTAGTTCCAAAATGTTTTCACCACCCACAAAGAAACTCCTGGCCATTAAGCTCTAATTCCCTATTCCTTTCTCTCCTCCCAGCCCTAAGCAACCACCATTCTGCTTTTGTCTTCTTCTTTTTTTGCTTTTGTCTTCTTTGTATTTACTTATTCTGGATATTGCATAGAAATAGAATCATATATTATATAGTCTTTTGTGTCTGTCTTCACTCAGTGAAATGGTTCACTCATGATGTGGTACATATCAGTATTTTATTCCTTTTTATGACTAAGTAATATTTATCATATGTATACACAACATTTTATTTCTCCATTCATCTGTTGATGGACATCTGGGTTGTTTGTACCTTTTGGATATTGTGACTAACCCCACTGTAAGCACTGGTGTACAAGTATCTGTTTAAGTCCCCATTTCCATTTTCCTGAATATTTACCTAGGAGTAGAATTGCTGGGTCTTATGGTAATTCTTTGCATCACTTTTTCAGGAGCTGCCAACTTGTTTTCCATAGTGGCTGTACCATTTTACACTCCTGCCAGTAACGCACTTTGGTTCCAATTTCTTCATATCCTCACCACCACCTGTTCTCTGCCACTCTTTTGATTACAGTCATCCTTGTATGTTTGAAGGGGTATCTCATTGTGGTTTTGATTTGCATTTCCCTAATGACTAATGATGTTGAATATCTTTTTAGGTATTTGTTGGCTATTCAAGTCCTTTGTCCATTTAAAAACTGAGCTGTCTTTTTTGTTGTATCTTAAGAGTTCTTTATATATTCTGGACATTAGCCCCCTTATCAGACGTGTGATCTGCAAATATTTTATCCCTCTGTAGGTTGTCTTTTCATTTTTTGAAAATTGAAATATAGTTGACTTATAATGTTGTACTGGTTTCAGGTGTACAACAAAGGGATTCAGTTATTATGTCTCTTTCCTTTTATAGATGCTTTTCCCTTAAAATACAAAATATTGAGTATAATTCCCTGTACTAAACAGTAGGTCCTTGTTGGTCACCTATTTCATCCATAGTATATGTAACTATTTCATCCATACTATATGTATGTGTTAATCCCAAACTCCTAATTTATCACTGTTTTTTTCAATTTCTTGATTATGTTCTTTGATGCAAAAAAGTTTTTAATTTTCATGAAGTCTAATTTCACTGGTCTTTTCTTACACAAAGGCATTAGAGATATAGAGGAAAAGGGCTATTTATTTCTGGGTCTAGCTGACTAACTGTTGTATTTGACCCTCAGAATACTGTTGGAATAAGCTTGTCCTGTCTGTAAAACTGCACCTATGGGTTTTGTTTGAAGATGAATTTTTTAAAACCATCATGTTTTACCTGTCTTATGTTAGAAAACTCTATTTTAAATCTAGAGTTTCTTGACTGGAATATGTCATTTACCACTGGGGCTTAGAATACAACGACGCCTCCCAGTGCTGTCTTCAGCTCAGACCTCCCTTATGGACTGCAACTGCCCACATGACATGTCTCCATGGGTATCTAACAGGCAAGTTTAGAACATTCCAGATCAAACCCTTGTTTTCTCCCCCACCCTTTCCATGCTCAGCCCCCTCAGTTTTCTACATGTTGGCAAATGGCGGCTTCATTCTTCCAGCGGCTCATGCTACAAATATTGGATTTATCCTTCATTCTCTTGCTCTCACAGCCTCTGTCAAATGATTAGCAAATTTTGCTCACTCAAAGCATCGATCAGTCTTGAATTGGACACCTCACCTCCAGGCATAACAACCAGCTAAGCCACGCCTTACTAGCCTAGATTCTCCACAGTCTCCTCACTGGTCTCCGTGTTCCCTCCTCAGTGTGGCCTCCACATAGAGCCCTTCAAAAAGAACTCTTGTCAGCTTGCTTCGTTCCTGTGCTCCGGGTCTTCTCTTCCATCTTGGCCTGTTCTAGCCCCCCAGACCTCAGGTTGTTTCCTGAGCCCTCCACTGGCTCTGTACTGCTCCGTTCTGCCTGGAGCACTGTCCATCCACATGGCCTGAGGGTTCACCCCTCGCTGCCTTTGAGGCTCCGCTCAAAGTTTCCTGGATCTGAGAGTCTGCTTGACACCCCTATATGAGAGAGTAACTCTTCCTTCCCCACAAGTCTGCCTGCTCCCCTGCCTGCCCATCACTACCTACCTTCGGTGGGACTCTGATTTCTTTGGCCTCGCCTCACTTCACAAACAGCTCTTTCTACATAGCACGTAATAGATGTTTATTGTTTGTCATTATGTGTTTCCTCTAACACACACACACACATGCACAGATTGAGCTCCAACTGAACAGCTGAATGGAGAAAAATTTTGCACTCCATGTACTTGTGTGACTTGTCGGCATCAATATGAAAACTAAAGGGACTGAAGGTACAGCTGTTTCTGCTTCACAGGGGCCTTGAAGGTGCTTCCTCTGAGTTACCGAGTTTATTAATTTTTAGGCAGGAGTGTCTCCATTCACGGGATGGAGTCCATTGTGCTCCTAATCCGCTCAGTGGGGATCCCCAAGTATGCACTCATACAATATGCCGCACCACACAGAAGATTCCATTGTGGATTTCCATGTAGAGTCCCAGAGGATTAAAGCAAAGCCTTCGAGCTTATGGGAAGCGACACAGCCTTGTGATCTGTCAGGCCCCCGAGTCATCTTGGACATTAACAATCACAATTCACAAGACTCCAGGAGCTGCGATGTTATCAAATGTTAGAGAGCAGTCCAACAAGACAGCAAGTCCTTTTGCTTCCTCTTTCTGTAACACAGAGCAAACTCAGATGAGTACTTTCAGGTCTTGCAGCTTTTCTCTGACCTTTTTCCATTGGGGAGAAAGAGTCTGGCAGTAGTGTTTGGAGTCATCAACATGTTCCAGGTAGAATGCTCAAAGGAGACTAGCTGGAAGAGCTGCGGAGAACTGGGTACACTATACCCATTTCACAGACTGAGAAACTAAGACCTGCAGCCCAAGTAGCTGACTTTCCTAAACCTAGTTTTCCAAAGGTAAATGATTGCTTTTTCTAAAATGTTAGCTATGCATAGTGGTTTTCAAGCATGGTCTCTGAACCAGCGGCAGCAGGAGCACCTGGAAAATGTGCTTACTGAATCTCAGACTTACTGAATCCGAAACTGTGGGGCTGAGATATAGCAACCTGTGTTTAAGCAGTGCTCCAGAGGATTCTGGTGCATGCTCAAGGTGGAAAAGTGCTAGTTTAGCGGCTGCTATTGGCGTCTTGCTTCTTACCTTGGGATCCTTTTCACTAAATGCTGCAGCTAAGGGCTCACATCTGACATCTTCTCCTAAGGGTGCTCCTGGGCAACTGCTGCTGCCTCCACTGGAGAGGCACACCACACACAGAGACACACACACAGGGTGGCCAACGACTGACTGCTCTAGGTTACCAAAGCCCCCCTGCCCTAAGACGGGACAGACTCCGCTATGTTGTTTATGTCCCAGAACTCCGCATGGGATTCAGCAGAGAGAGGGGAATTCAGTTCCGTCCAGTCACTCAGTCCCATCTGACTCTTTGTGACCCCATGGACTGCAGCACGCCAGGCTTCCCTGTCCATCACCAACTCTTGGATCTTGTTCAAACTAATGTCCATCAAGTCAGTGATGCCATCCAACCATCTCATCCTCTGTTGTCCCCTTCTCCTCCTGCCTTCAATCTTTCCCAGCACCAGGTTCTTTTCCAATGAGTCAGTTCTTCGCATCAGGTGACCAAAGAATTGGAGTTTCAGCTTCAGCATCAGTCCTTCCAACGAATATTTGGGACTGATTTCCTTTAGGATGGACTAGTTGGATCTCCTTGCAGTCCAAGGGACTCTCAAGAGTCTTCTCCAACACCACAGTTCAATAGCATCAATTCTTCAGCACTCAGCTTTCTTTATAGTCCAAATCTTACATCCATACACGATGACTGGAAAAACCATAGCTTTGACTACATGAAACTTTCTCAGCAAATCATGTCTCTGCTTTTTAATATTCTGTCTAGGGTGGTCATAGCTTTCCTTCCAAGGAGCAAGCATCTTTTAATTTCACAGGTGCAGTCACCACCTGCAGTGATTTTGGAACTCCCCAAAATAAAGTCTCTTACGGTTTCCTTTGTTTCCCCATCTATTTGCCATGAAATGATGGGACCAAATGCCATGATCTTAGTTTTCTGAATGTTGAGTTTTAAGCCATTTTTTTCACTCTCCTCTTTCACTTTCATCAACAGGCTCTTTGGTTCTTCTTCACTTTCTGCCATAAGGGTGGTCTTAACTGCATATCTGAGCTTATTGATACTTCTCACAGCAATCTTGATTCCAGCTTGTGCTTAATTCAACTCGGCATTTCGCATGATGTACTCTGCATATAAGTTAAATAAGCAGGGTGACAATATACAGCCTTGATGAGCTCCTTTCCCTATTTGGAACCAGTCTGTTGTTCCATATCGAGTTCTAACTGTTGCTTCTTTACCTAATACAGATTTCTCAGGAGACAGGTCAGGTGGTCTGGTATTCCCATCTCTTGAAGAATTTTCCACAGTTTGTTGTGATCCACACAGTCTGAGGCTTTGGTATAGTCAATAAAGCAGAAATAGATGCTTTTCTGGAACTCTCTTGCTTTTTTGATGATCCAGTGGATGTTGGCAATTTGATCTCTGGTTCTTCTGGCTTTTCTAAATCCAGCTTGAACATCTGGAAGTTCATGGTTCATGTACTGCTGAAGCCTGGCTTGGAGAATTTTGAGCACTACTTTGCTAGTGTGTGAGATGAGTGCAATTGTGTGGTAGCTTGAGCATTCTTTGGCATTGCCTTTCTTTGGGATTGGAATGAAAACTGATCTTTTCCAGTCCTGTGGCTGAGTTTTCCAAATTTACTGGCGTATTGAGTGCAACACTTTCACAGCATCATCTTTTAGGATTTGAAATAGCTCAACTGGAATTCCATCACCTCCACTAGCTTTGCTTGTAGTCATGCTTCCTAAGGTCCACTTGACTTCACTTTCCAGGATATCTGGCTCTAGGTGAGTGATCACACCATTGTGGTTATTTGGGTCATGAAGATCTTTTTTATATAGCTCTTCTGTGTATTGTTGCCACCTCTTCTTAATATCTTCTGCTTCTGTTAGGTCCATACCAGTTCTGTCCTTTATTGTGCCCATCTTTACATGAAATGTTCCCTTGCTATCTCTTATTTTCTTGAAGTGATCTCTAGTCTTTCCCATTCTATTGTTTTCCTCTATTTCTTCACATTGATCACTGAGGAAGTCTTTCTTATCTCTCCTTGCTGTTCTTTGGAACTCTGCATCTCTGCAGGAGATGGCAAGAGTGAACGATATTTTAGGAATCTGAGCTAAAATGGACTGGAATGGGTGAATTTAACTCAGATGATCATTATATCTACTACTGTGGGAAGAAATCCCTTAGAAAAAAAGGAGTAGCCATCATAGTCAACAAGAGAGTCCAAAATGCAGTACTTGGATGCAATCTCAAAAATGACAGAATAATCTCTGTTCGTTGCCAAGGCAAACCATTCAATATCACAATAATCCAAGTCTATGACTCAACCAGTAATTCTGAAGAAGCTGAAGTTGAATGGTTCTATGAAGACCTACAAGACCTTCTAGAACTAACACCCAAAAAAGATGTCCTTTTAATTATAGGGGACTAGAATGCAAAAGTAGGAAGTTAAGAGATACCTGGAGTAACAGGAAAATTTGGCCTTGGAGTAGGGCATAATGAAGCAGGGCAAAGGCTAACAGAGTTTTGCCAAGAGAACGCACTGGTCATAGCAAACACCCTCTTCCAACAACACAAGAGAAGACTCTACACATGGACATCACCAGATGGTCAATACCGAAATCAGATTGATTATATTCTTTGCAGCCAAAGATGGAGAAGCTCTATACAGCCAGCAAACACAAGACCAGGAGCTGACTGTGGCTCAAATCATGAAATCCTTATTGCCAAATTCAGACTGAGATTGAAGAAAGTAGGGAAAACCACTAGACCATTCAAGTATGACCTAAATCAAATCCCTTACGATTATACAGCAGAAGTGAGAAATAGATTCAAGGGACTAGATCTGATAGAGTGCCTGAAGAACTATGGATGGAGGTTCATGACATTGTACAGGAGGCAGTGATTAAGACCATCCCCAAGAAAAAGAAAGGCAAAAAGGCAAAATAGCTGTCTGCGGAGGCCTTACAAATAGCTGAGAAAGGAAGAAAAGCTAAAGGCGAAGGAGAAAAGGAAAGACATACCCATTTGAACGCAGAGTTCCAAAGAATAGCAAAGAGAGAGGGGAGGCTACTTCTTAAATTACATCTTGCTTTCTTCCCAGTTCTGTTTTTCTCACCCCCTTACAGATTTCTCCTGCGAGCAGCCCCCGATAAATCCCATGCCCAAGGACCCCCATCCAAGGCTCTGCTTCTGGGGAACATGACCCAAGAGAGCAAGTTCATCTCAAAGATAGTCCTCTTATGGATGAACATGTGGACCTGGGTGAATAAGAATATTTCAACAAGTTACTCTACTGAGATTTGGGCAACTCATGTACATTGCTTTGAGACTTGTATCCACAGTTGTCACATTTCACCTTTAATGTTGAAGCTTTCCTTGACTATATGGCAATTCAATCTCATTTGGGTTGATTCCAGGTGAGACAAACTGGCTGATGGATGATCTTCTTTTAACGAGTCAGAGTTGCTGGTAGAAGTGTACTATGCAGTCTGGTTTTCTTGAGATTGGAAATAGACGGTGAATTCAATGTAGTCATTAGGGAAATTCACTGCATCTGTTTTGGGTCATTTCGTCTCAGGAGGCACATATGGAATGTTTGAAGATCTGGTTCCAAGGGTCAGTTCTGCTGTGGGAAAGGGCCTCGAGAAGTCCAAGTCTGAGCTCCAAAGGTGCCTATTAAGCTCCTCTCCCAGCGTTAACATCATGGAGGAAGGAAGCCCCAGGGAGCTCTCCATCATGGACTGGAACCAAGATTCAGTGAAGAGTCTTTTCCTGGGATGATCTCTCATCTCCCTGGAATTCCGGGTTCCCACAAAACCTCACACAGATGGTGCAAGTTTGATTCTGGGCTTCTGGAACTTGAGCCACATCCCAAGTGAAATTTACCTCAAGGTTGGCCAGGAGTCACTTTTTCTAATGTTTCCTTTTCCTTGCCCTTCTTGATCAGTTCTGGAGTCAAGAATCGGTGTGGAACAGTCTTATGTTTCCAAAATGATGGCAACGAATTGTCACCATCACCAGCTCATAGGGTCGGGAAAAGCCTCATGTAAATTTTTCAGCTTTTAAGATGAACAAAACTATATTTAAAAGAATCTATCCTCCTAGGAATATGCTGTAAAAGCTAGTTCTCGCTGTTAGGACATTCTTTTTAACAAACCTGAATGTCTCACCTTGCAAATTAAGTTAATTTCATTTTAGTTAGTCTTGGCAGATCTGTCTAGTGAGATTTCCTGCTTCAAAGCGCTAGGAGGAAGAGCCAAAACTCTGTTGAGAGAAATGGGAATTTATTTGAATGTTTAGCCTGCTCTTCATTTCTAGAGACTCTTCGTTTGATTCTTGGTGGGCCACTGGAGAGCTGAACACTTCAATCATACTGTGGAACAGTTGCTTTTGCCGGAAAATAAAGGGATGTTCACCCTTTCTAGCTTCACAAGGAGGGATCTTATAATAAACACCTCTAACTTACCAGAAATCTCATTTATTACAGAGATGATGTACCCCATGTGAAGACCTGCATGGGAATGTTCTTTGAGTTCTATGTACTAGGAGAATCTTGGCTTCCTCAGAATTACTGACAGGCTTTATTTCTTAGACAACATGAATCACACATTGGACTATATTTTCCTTTTATGAGTGGGCCATCAGAAAGCTTAGAGCCAAATTTTTGGCTCATCTTTGGAAAGGAGCTTGCATAATTTTTTTTTCCTATTTCTCCCATGGTTTTGTCTATCTGCATTTTTACAGGCCCTGAGTTTCAAGTTTTATCTCTACTTCGTCTTAGGAAGTCTAAGGAGCCATCTGGCATCGTTTAGATATCAAGACAGAGGTAAAATATAGCATAAGCATTATAATCATCCCTAATCCTGAAAACCTCTATCAAACTACCCCTCACTCATTTTTAATAAAAGTACTAAATATACAACTCGACAGCAAAAACACTATTAAAAATGGGCAGAAGATCTGAATAGAGGTGACCTTTGAACAACATGGGTTTGAACTACATGGGTCCACTTATCTGTGGGATTTTTTTTCAATAAATAGATTGGACATTTTTTTGGATTTTCAAATTGTCAAGATTTGTGATAATTTGAAAAGACTCACAGATGAATTGTGTAGACTAGAAATATGGAAAAAATTCAGCAAAAGTTAGGTATGTCATGAATCCTAAGATATATGTAAATACTAGTCTATCCTCCTACAGGCATAACGTGAGAGATATTTAATATAAAATTAATAATGTATTATTTTTCTTACTGTTTTATAACTTTGCTTTCAAAGGCTTAACTACTATATAGTATGTGTCTCTCTTGTCATTGGAGAAATTTTATCAGCCTATTATCACATTGTTTTTTAAAAAGTAACAATGTTGCCAATGTTGTGTTATGAATATGATTATTATACTGTATCCCATAAAAATTTTATGATTCACTTATTAATATATAAGTTAGGCTACCAGTAAGCAAATATATCTATTAATAAGGCAACCATAATGCAAGCATACTGCTGTTTCTTTGTTATCAATGCATGAATTATTATACCTGTAAATACATATAAATTTCTTTTTCCTATTACCTTTTCATTTTTGGTGTCTTGTGTTAGTAATATATATAATATCAACAGTCTTTTGTATCATATAAGATAATAATGATGTAGGTACTGACAGACAAGTCATCTTGTAAACAGATGACAAACTTATTGTATTGATAAACACAGTACAGTACTGAAAATGTATTTTATCTTCCTTATGATTTTCTTAGTAACATTCTCTTTAGCTTACTTCATTCTAAGAATATAGTACATAATATACAAAGTAGGTGATTGACTGTTTATGGTATCAGTAAGACTTCCAGTAAACAGTAGGCTATTAGTGGTTAAGTTTGAGAAATCAAAAGTATGCCTGTGCAGTCAGTGCCCTTAATTCCCATGTTGTCCACGGGTCAATAGCAGACATTTTTCCAAAGAAGGCATACAGATGACATGTACATGAAAAGATGCTCAACATTACTAATCATCAAGGAAATGCAAATTCAAACCATAATTAGATATCACTTCACACCTATCTGAATGGCTATTATCAAACAGACAAATGTTGGTGAGAACGTGGAGAAAAGAGAACATTTGTGCACTGTTGATGGAAATGTAAATTGGTGCAGCCACTGTGGAAAATGGTGTGGATATGGAGGTTCCTAAAAAAGTAAAAACAGAACTACCATACGATCCAGTAATCCCAGTTCTGGGTATCTATCCAAAGGAAAAAACAACAGTAACTCGAAATCATGTATGCACTCCCATGTTCATTACAGTGTTACTTACAGTAACCAAGATATGGAAACAAACTAAGTGTCCATTATCGGATGAATGGATAAGAAAATGTGGTGTGTACACACACACACACACACACACAGAGGGTGGAATATTACTCAGTCATAAAAAAGAATGAAATCTTGCCATTTTTTACTTGTAAGGACCTTGAGGGCATTATACTAAGTGAAAGAAGTCAGAGAAGACAAATCCAGTGGGGAAAGAAGTCTGGGGGAAGAATGAGAAGGGGAAGGGAGTTATCAGAATTTGCAGTGACCATGGACAGTTTCCTCTTTATTTTTTGCTTCTTTGGTTGTTTTGGGGGACACCACCCAGGAAACAGTTTTGAAGAAAAGCACAAGCAAGAATAATACTTAATAAAAATACTGAGCATGTACTATTTCCCCTACAAAATCTAACCATGACCAATGATAGAAAACTTGACTTTTGGAAAAACTCAAGACCAAAAATACACAAGGATAGTGTTAGGGCATAAGTGAACTTTAGGCCACTGGGATCGAATTGTGAGTTGTAAATGGCTGAAAGAGTTCATCAAAGCAAGTCCTTGTTTATAATTTTCAATTCAGCATTTTCCCCCTACTAGTTATTGAAAATTCTGTGGAAGCTAAATGTAAAAACTGGAAACCTCTCTTCCACGGCTATTTCCCCTTACATTGCTTTAATCAATCCTCTTTTGCCCCATGGATCATTCTTCCCAGTAACCTTGAGAAACCCCAGAGCCCAGGTTCTCCCTGACTCATGCACATGCCCAGTCCTTTCCAGGGAGGAAGCCTGAGTGTCTGCTCTGTCCTCACGCTTTTATCTCCTCTAAGCAGAGACCTCCAAGCTGGCAATAGGGAAAGTGGAAAACCAACTCAAGTCAAAACCAGAACCTTACCAAATGCTCAGGAATGGTGGAAGCATGTATGTCTGGAACTGGGAGATGGAACTAAGTATGTCACATAATACAATGAACAAAATAACAACTGTCCTACGTGTATCTACTGCCACAAATAATACTGAATAACAAAACACTCCAAAATTCAGACTTAAAAACCAACCATTTATTATGGCTCATGAGGCTATAGGATGACTATTTTTTGGTGCAGCATAAAGTAGGTGGACTTGTGAAAAATATCTCAACAAGATGTAGCAGACCCCCAGCAGAGGGTAGAAGGCTTTTATTCCAGAAATGGTAAATCAGTGGGATTAGACTCTGGGTATTATGCTGGAAACACAGTCTGCACTCAGATGGGAAACACCAAAGGCCTTGCCTCTTACTGGGATCTCAGACTGTCAATCAGACTTATAGGTGCCAGACAGGACATGGAAAGTCCTCTCTCTGAAAACCTCTTATAGTATGGCTCCTGTCTGGGGTCTAAGT
This sequence comes from Muntiacus reevesi, assembly GCF_963930625.1. NCBI lineage: Eukaryota > Metazoa > Chordata > Mammalia > Artiodactyla > Cervidae > Muntiacus > Muntiacus reevesi. The sequence continues at coordinate 11,247,240 of NC_089271.1, read as the reverse complement.
ATGCCACATAATACAATGAACAAACAAACAACTGTCCTACGTGTATCTATTGCCACAAATAATACTTCATGACAAAACATCCCAAAACTCAAACTTAAAAACCAACCATTTATTATGGCTCATGAGGCTATAGGATGACTACTTTTTGCTGCGTTTCAGCACACATTTATGGTCAAATGTAGGTCAAGCTGGCACCTCTGCTGATCTTGGCTGGGCTTTCTATATCTAGGGATTGGCTGGCTGTTACTCAATCATTCGTTAGCCTGGGCATGCTCACATGATAGATGTAAGGTTCTGAGAGACAGAACAGAAGCTCCAAGATCTCGAGGCCAAGGCTAGGAACTGCCACACAGTCAGTCTGCCACATTCTATTGGCCAAAGCAAGTCACTGCAATAAATCTAGCACACTAGCTTTCTGTATCTTTCTACATTTCTGGATGTGCTTTTTCACATTTTAACCTTAAAAGGAAGAATGCCATAAAATTAAGCAGGGGCAGATATTCTACCTACGATGCCCATGGATATCTATTGGATTTTTCTACCAGTACCAAAGCTAGAAATGAATAGTTATATTGAAATAAAAAAGCCAGCCTCTGAATTTTCCCCTATGATGAGTTACATGACTAATGTCTCCATCTGTACTTAACACACATAAGCATATGGCTGAGGGAGATATGAGAGGCAGACGGGGGCTTCAGACAGGAAATGCATCTTGTATGTAAACTGCAGCTGGTGAGAGAAGACACTCAGTATTAGAGCAGGGAATGGAGTCATTCATCCAGTGACATCAGCAGGATGACAGCTGCAGCTTCGCTGTCTGATGCAACCTCATAGGCTAGGCCAGAGCCAACACCGAGATAAAGCCTTTGAGAGAGTAGACAGTTTCCTAAGAACATGCCCTTCAACACCAAGGAAAGGAAAGGCACTAAAGGTGCTTTTCAATTTTCCGTGACTTAACAACTGCAGTCTAGAAAGTTCCAACCTTACGGGGCAGCGGGGGGCGGGGGGAATCATCTCCTGAAAAACAAACCCACAAAAGAAGGTTATTTTGAGAAATTTAGCAAGTGGGTAGACTCTCTCTAGAACCAGGACATCTGTGCCAAACTTTTCTTTTGACAGCTAAGTTACTGGCCAGATTTTCCAGGGGCTTCTAGTTTAAGATTTTGGGATATGGCACCCAAGATCATAAAAAAAAAAAAAAAAAAAAAAAAAAAAAAAAATTAAAGACAATCCTGCTCATTCTACATAAGCAGAATGAGCTGGTCTGGCCCTTGGAGGCAAAGAACTGGACGGGTCCTGGAGCATCTCCTCATGTCTCCACACTCAATCTCCTCACCTGGGAAATGGAGGAATGTATTCATTATGCATTGTTGTGAGACAGAATGCTGTCAGAATTTAGTGACTTAAAAAAATGAACATTTATTATCTGACATTTTCTGTGGATTAGGAATTGGGGGGCAGCTGAGCTGAGCGGTTCGGGCTTAGGGTTTCTCATTAGTGTTCAGTCAAGACATCAGCCAAGGCTTCAGTCATCCAAAGGCTAGCCTGGGGCTGGAGGATATGCTTCCAAGATGGCACCTCCACATAGCTGTTGCCAGGAGAACTCATGACATGGTGACTAGGCTCCTCCTAGAGCAGAGATGAGGGAGAAAGGAAAGGTAGAGGAAGGGGGCAAAGCCATAGCATCTTTTATAACCTAACATCTGAGGTGACATTTCAGTGATTCTTCCTGTACTGTGCTGAAGGGGACTAACTAGTGTTAATCCCAGAAGGTAGGGACCACTGGAGGCTGCCATCACAGGGCATGAGACTAGATGAACTTGAAGGTTCCCCCTCGTTGAGTGGTTCTATTGTCTTTTGCAGAGAGGACACAGCCACACACACCACTAGTCACAGTCACACACACCACTAGTACCAAAAGGTAACAATACAAAAACAGGTTTCACTGGGAGACACTTCAGAAAGATAAGAAGCAGACTGCACACAGTCCATCCACCTCAAGCTCTTGTGACCTTACAGAGGGCAGCACCTTCTGAATTGCACACGCCGGAGAAGGGGCCCCAGGGTGTGGAAATCCAGTGTGCTATATATCAATATTCACAGGGAAAGAGAACTTCCTGAAGCCAGTGACTGAGATTCCTCAGAATTCTCCTTCGAAATGGTAAAGAAGTAGGCAATATATAGGTCTACACATTTCTTAGGCACAATGCCATGATCTAAACACTTAGAGAATTCAAAGTTTTTAAAATCAGTGATTTATTAGCAAAACTTGACTTCAATTATCTGAGAACTAATTATAGTCTTTTTTCCCTTTGAGGGTGAATATTCATACGTTTCACTATAGAAATGTTAATGTGTTTGATTATAGGGTACAACCCCCAACCCTGCTGAAGGGACTTAATAATAGACAGGATATACACTGTACTACCTTTCTAAAAGAAAAAAAGAAAATTCAGGTCTCCATGGGCAAAGCGTGCCTGTGCAGTTAACCCCAACAAGGCAGGTTCTGCAAAATGCCACAGTCATCTGACCCCATAGCAGAAAACTGACCCTATTACCCCCCGGTTGGATTTTTCATGTCACTGAAATTTAATTCCTGAGATACTAGAGATGTTAATCAGAATTGTAATAAAATACAGGCCCCAAATTATCAGGGCTAGATGTTTTGAAAAGCATATTTACATGTTTAAAACTGAGGTACAGAAATGATGAGTTACATATGACAGAATGGTTTCGAGTCTGACCTGCCTTTTATTATCGGTATGGCCTGAGATAAATTATGTTACCTTTTTGAGATGGAGTTCCTCATCTGTAAAATGAGAATGATGGCGTTTAACCTGGAGGGTTGTTGTGGGAGCTGATGAAATGATGTGGCTTGGAGCTCAGTGTTAGATAAATGACAGTTCTTCCACTGCCCTCTGCCACCCTCTCTCTTCCAAGTTCTACAAATTGGACCTTGGCTCCAAACAAATGCTGGTGTATTTGGCCCCTCATTACTTGGGTAAGTTGATAAAATCATTCTTTCTTGCTTCAAGTGTATTATGTGACCACACAAACCTAGACACAATGTAAGTGATCATACAGAAAGTACGATTCCCAGATCAACAAATTCCCAGTGGATCTAGATAATTGCCTTTCCCTTAGCAACAGACCTAAAATTTTTCTGAATTTTGCTGCATTTCTTGACCCACAAAGTAGCTCATATCAAAGAAATCATGATGAAAGGAAGACTGAGTATGTTTTAAATCAGCTCTGCTATTTCGTATTGGATTTAGAAAACAAGGCAACTGTAGTCCGAACCCTGCTCCCTTAGATGACCAGAAGTGTTTTTTGGTTGTTAGCCCCAAGTTAGAGATTAGGATTTCAAAGAGCTACCCAGGAAGCAAAGTTGAAATTTGTGAGTTGTAATTATTTTTGTATATACCTCATCTGGTTAAACTAATTCCCTCTTTTCTTGGTGGTGGCCTATGTAGTAATAAGCACCGTACTGAGCTTCAACCTACCACTGAATAAAATCTCTTTTTCCTTTTTGGCGTTTTCTGATGGTGCAAAAAAAAAAAAAAAAAAGGAGGGGGGCGGTCATCATGGGTAAGAAGTGGCTGAAACAGCTTTACAATTGAAAGACGACATTTTTTTCAACTTGTAGGTGGTCTGTCTCCAGAATGTGACTAATTTCCATCATGTATATGAAAACCAAACCCCTCACTTTCTTTCCACCTTTTTCATTTCATTTTCCGTATTCAATTCTCAGGCGTTGCAAAGGACTGATTACATACACAGTGGGATGGTTTACTAAGGAGAGCAGTTTCCTTGACCTAAAAGGCAGAGGATTCTGGGAGCAGCCACAGAAGGGCAGTGCACCCCTGCTCAGAGTTACAACCAAAGAGTTACTGAGTGTGTGGCTCCTGTGAACTTTCTAATCCCTTCAGTTTTGTGATTAGAAAAGGGATGATCACTGAATGCACAGAAAGCTAGCTCTGTGCTGAGTAATGCAGTGGAGGGTGAGCCTGTGGACTCAGGACCCAGAGACTAGGCATTTTTCGGTCTCTTTCCTTACATACTTCTCACTAAACCTAACCCACACCATGCTAAGTATATAAGGTGCTAGGTTTAATCTTGTCGTAATTACAGTATGAGATAGTATAGGTGAAACATGTGTGATGTAGGATCGGAGGGCCTGGGTTTGAATTTTGTCCCTGTGTTCCCATCACAAGCCCTTCTCACTATGTGACCTTGGGCAGGTTTCTTAACCATTTTGTGTATCTGTTTATTTGTAAAATGGGTGAACACAATATTTTATTGAACTGAAGACATTCTGTCAATACACATAGGGGGAAAAAGCACCAGGATATGCAGCAAATGTATGGGCTGGGCTGGAAGGTGCTAGTAGGTCTTATTACCTTTGAAAGCCTTGCAGGGCTCCCATTCAGATTCAGGGAAAGAGTCAAAGTCCTTCTGTGTCCTGGTGAAGCTCCCTTCCTCTCCCCAACCTTACCTCCTACCACGCTGACTCTCTCCCCCAACCCCAGCCACAGTGATTCTAGGACAGATTTTGAGACACTTCAAAGATGGCCTCCATGCCCCCTCTTCCCTCTACCTGGAGCCCTCTTCCCCAGATGTCCTTGTGCCTGACTCCCTCACCTCCCTCAGGCTGCTCAGGGGCCACAGTCTCAACAAAGCCTTCTAGAACCATCCTCTTACAATCACAAACTTCTCCACCTCAGACTTTTCCTGTCACCCCTCTCCACGGCACTATCCATTGTCTCTCCTGCTATGACCCTATAAAACTACTTACTCTGTCCGTGACCACAATATCATTGCAGGATGGGAAGGGAAATTTGTCAGCTTTGTTCACTGCTGGTAGCCTAGAACAGCTCCTGACACGTGGTAGGTGCTCCAAAGTTGGTTTTGTTTAAGTGAATAAGTACTAACATTTTTAAAATGGGCCCCTGAGACACTTAAAGAGAAGTCCACATCTGCACTGTCCAATATGGTAGCTGTCTTAGCTCAGGCTACTGTAACAAAACACCACAGACTGAGAGTTTTAAATAACAAACATGCATGTCTTACAGTTCTGGAGGCTGGACGTTCAAGATCAAAGTGCTGGCAGATTTGGTGTCTGGTGAGGGCCCACTTCTTGGTTCACAGACGGCCGTCTTCTTGTATCCTTACATGACAGAGAACAGAAAGCAGTGAGCTCTTTTGTGACTCTTATAAGGACACTAATCCCATTCATGAAGCTCTGCCCTCATAACCCTCATTCATCCTAATGACCTCCCAAATGCCCTACCTCTTAGGAATACCATGGGAAAGGATTTCAACATATGAATTCATGGGGCCCACAAACATCCAGTCCAGAACAGAGGCTCCATTAGCTCCACATGGCGACTGAGCACTTGAATAGGTCCAAACTGTGATGTGATGTAAGTACCAAATACACACTGGATTTTGAAAATTTAGTATAAAAATAGAATGCCAAATATCTCAGGAATCTTTTTAATACTGATTACTTTCTAAACCAATAATATTTCAGATATTCTGGGTGAAATAAGATGTATTAAAATTACATAATTTTCACTTGTTCAATTAAGATATTAGAAGCTTCTAAATGTAGCTCACATTATGTTTCTCCTAGATAGTGCTGGTGTACGTGCTTATCTTCAACATCCACACAAGGAGTCATACACAGAACTCAGAGATCTGCCATTAGTGAGTTTGGCTGGCATAAGGAAACGAGAAAGAAAAATCAAGGGACCACTTGATACTGGGTCCTCCTTCCAATAGGTTGGCAAAATATTGGAGAGGATGGAAAGGATGAACTGACTGGTGGCAAGACTTGATTTGGCAAATATAAGGATGTATCTGCAGTTAGCTACACATCTGTAATACATCTGGCTACATTTTTATGCATGCTGCATATACTAACCTATTATCAAAAATATTTTGTAATGAGCCAGTTAATCAAAGAACCCTCACTTGATATTTTTAATTTGAAATTGGATATAAAGAAATATGGATGGATCCTTATCTGCTCAGCATTTCTCATGATTCTGTCTACCTGTATTCCTTTCAGGGCTTCCCAGGTGGCGTTAGTGGTAAAGAACCCGCCTGTCAATGCAGGAGATGTAAGAGACCAGAGTTCGATCCCTGGGTTGGGAAGAGCCCCTGGAGCAGGAAATGGCAACCCACTCCAGTATTCTTGTCTAGAGAATCCCATGGACAGAGGAGCCTGGTAGGCTACAGTCAGTCCATAGGGTTGCACAGAATTGAATATGACTGAAGTGACTTAGCACACATGTATTCCTTTCATTGGGGCAGAGAAGTAGAAGCATTTATTGAAGAGGTATAGGTTTTATTTTTCATTCATTAAACAATTATTTGTTCCAGGCATAGTTTCTGCCATGGGGGATACGGCCATGCATAAAACAGACAAAAACTCTTGTCCACATGGAATTTTCATTCGAGTGGGGCAGACTGATCATAATAAACAATAATAAAACAGATAATAAAAAATTAAGTGGACTGAGTGAGTTATAAGTGATGTGGAGAGACCATTTTCGAGAAAGGAGCATAGGGAGTACTGGGGCAGTGGCCAGCTGGTTGGTGAAATCCTCTTTGACGAAGTCATGTTGGAGCTGAAAGTTGAGCCTTGACCATCTACAGAGGGAAGGCCTTGCAGGTGGAGGGGATGGCATGTGCAAAGGCCCTGGGGAGGGGGGAGCTGAAGATGAAACATTGGTGTTGAGTGAAACAGGGAGCCACTGGGGGCTTTTGAGCAGAGGTGTAACATGGTCTTTCTTCCTTCTTGAGAAAATCACTCCACTTGCTCTATGAAGAGGAGGGTGCAGGGGGATCCCCTGGCAGAAGCAGGAAGAGGGATGAGAAGAATCTGGATTAATCGGAAAGGACTGTACATGGGAGTGGGGAGGTGCAGCAAGAGTGGTGGGAAATGGTCAGATTTTGGATGTTTTTGTTTCCCCTGTGATTTCGTTAGAAGTTGAGTGGAGGAAGCAAAGAGCTGGGAGAAAGGTATTGTGTGCATGATATTATCTTGGGGTAAGATTTGAATGTTTTGGTCACAGAAAATTGCAACAACAATCTAGTGCAATCTAATGGTGGGATTTGGAATTCAAGCTCATTTGCCTGACTCAAAGCTCTGTAGTTTTTTTTCTTTAACGACACACCTGTTTCAATGACAAAGACTTAAATTAAACGTGGGCTAAAGAACATTTAGATTTCATGCAGAGTGACAAATCATGGTATTTGATAAAGGTCACAGGAAGGATTTTCACATTTACTAGGGTGGAATAAATATGCATCGTGTCTGGCAAAATGTTAGGCTCACATTAAGTACTTAATAAATATCTACTGGTGACAAAAATGCTAATTAATGATTTAATATAGTTTGAAACAAATTGAATAAAAAAACATGCTATTTACGTAACAAGATTTTTGAAATACTCATAAACGATCTCAAACTTGATTCTCCTCCAACTTGTTCCCTTTACTCTCTACCATATAGAATGGTGAAAGCTGACCTTTCCTCATTTTGCCTATTTGTTCTTTTCTGGAAGTAGTTTCCTAAGAACTTGAAAGTTTTCTAAGATATTATTCTCTGGAAGGAAGGTGGTGACTGTGCCTCAGATTCTGCCTAGTCTCAGCCAGGAGCCCCCCTTCCCGCACTGCACCTCTGTTGTGAGGGTCTGGGGACAACTCCATCCAGCTGCAGAGCCCCAACCCCATCATCTGTGGTCCTGAATGTCCCCAGCTTAGGAACAAGCTGGCCACATCCTTAAGGTGACCTCTGCCCAAATGAATGAATGGAACTGGGAGTAAACGTATTCTAATATCGGCTCTAAAAATGATTTAAAGACTTCTAACAAGAAAGAAAAAACAAATCTAGGTCATGAGTGGGTAGATTCCTCATATGAAACCTTCTAAGAAATCAAGGTACTTTAATTCTCAGAACTGTTATTTTCTAAAACCATCATTCCTCCTTAAAGTTTTCCTAAAGGAAGCAACTCTGTAGATTAGGGTTTTTTGACCATGGCCCTCTCACCATTTTGGGGAGGATAATTCACTGTGGTGGAGGCTGTCCTAGTTACTGTGGGATGTCATAACCTCTCCCTTTGCTCCATTGCAACCACCAGAAATGTCCCCAGACATTCCTAAGTGGCCCCTGGGGACCACCCCTGTTGAGAACCTTTGCTATAGTTATAGGGATACTTAAAAATATATTGGAGGTATATTGAGATATATAGAGATACTTAGAGATATATCGACATAAACACAGAAGATGGACTGAAAGCTGTTTCCACAAGAAGGTAAGGGTTGAGTTCAGCAAGCAGAAGGTTTGCATTTTCTAATTTCCAAACCGCTGTTTTGCATCTTTTTTGTAAGCCTCTAGTACCTCTGTAATTTACAAAGACTTTGAGAAATCCTATATCAGTTCTAATTCTTTCCCCTAAGCTGCCTTCCAAGTGAAAATAACCTGTCTAAACACCCAAGACAGTCGATAAGAACCTCGTTTGAGATGTGGAACTGTTTCTTTAAAACGCATGAGATGTGTCTTGGTAATGCTCCAGGCTGCTGAAATACCACATTTGCAAAAGTACACTCATGGTAGAACCTAACCAGCTTTCCCCTCCATTTACGCTCACCCACGAAGGCATCCTGTGGAACCAGACAGCAAAAGCCACAGGCACCAATGGGGCAGAGCGGGACACTGGTTGAGTGCTACCAGGAGGCCTGGGACCATGTCCCTCTGGTATATGTACGTCTGAAAAGCCCAGAGTGAAACCCACTGCTGAATGATGATCCAAGTAGCAAACTCAGCAGTGATGATGGCCACTTGTCCCTCCCCTCTCAGGACACACTATACTGGATTCATTCCTCTACTAATGCAAACCATAAGTTTCTCATATTCTTGTAAAATTCTCCATGTCTTCCTTGTTCACTGTCAACACAATTATTCACAACTCACAAGGTACACTTTGAAAATTACCAAGATCTATTATAGCTCTGTGTGTATCAGTGTATTCTTTTTTTTATTTACACGTATAAAATAAGTTTTCCAACTATATTTTTATAAAGTAAAACAGATACAGTTTCACCACTTTTCCTTTTACTATTGAAAGGGACAAAGGAACAACATTGGGCAGCCATGACTGGAACATGTCATAAAATGCTTGAGAAAAATTTTAGGAAGAGCCAGCTGGCAGACTTTTGTTCATGATGGCAAGATTATAAGTTCGCAGCTTGAGGGCTCCTTAGTTCTAAACATTTCACATGAAGTTAAAAATATAAACAATATTAGAAAACATAAAGCCATACTCTAGATAAGCTAAACATCTCTGCCAGGCAGAAATGGAATGGAAATAGACATTGGTGATCCAGGTGGAGCGGAGACCAAGAAAAGGAAGAGAGGATAGGAGTTTGGGGGTGGAGGGAGTAGAATGCCCACAAGGGCTGAGGGGCAGAACCTGGTTTGGTGCTGGCTTTCCCAGCAAAGCCAGGGAGACTGACACCCGCCCCTGGCAACTCCAGCCCTAGTGAGTGAATGCATGGAGTTGACACCTGTGTCTATCTACCAACTTCCTAGAAAGACAAGATGGTCTACCAAGTTCATTTCCTCCCATCGGCTCCATAGCCCTCTTTCGTATCACCCTACTTCTGTCATGTTTCAATAGTCCCTTAAACTGTTCCCCTGCCTTTCAAGCTTCCTTATGAGACGAATTCAAGGAATTCTTTCAAAATATTACTCTATCACACCATCATGTGGCTCCAAAACCGTGTTATTAGCTCTCCACTGGTAATGTTAATGTCCATGCTCTTTATTATTGTCTTGCCATGCAAAGCCTTCCATGTACTGGTCCATACCTGAGAATTCTAAAAATGGAGGTTAGCACGGGACACTCTGCTCTTGACTCTTAAGAAAGCAATCAGTCGCATTCCTCAGTGGAGAGAGGCTGAAGAGGGCCTCTGCAGCTGTACTTCCCAGCTCCTGTTCCCCTTGATGGTCTTCTAGGGACCATATCATTGTCACTCCCAGTCCAAGGGGTCTGAGTAGGGTTGACACCATGCCAAGCAATCAGGGACAATCCCAGGGTATTCCATTCTTGATAGTGAATGACTTGGGGAGAGGCACAGATCGAAGTCAAAGCTGATCCTTGCATTGGAATTTCAACTATTGGGAAAGAGAAGCTCTCTTGAGCTGAGGTTGCTGAGCTGTGAAGCCAGAAGCCTGGGAAATCTTGGTGGCCACCAAGAATGAAGGGGCCACATTGGAAAGTCCAGATGAGACAGAGTGGGAGAGGAAGCTTGTCGACAACGTGGGTGAACAACTTCATAGAGCAGCAGGGTAAAAGGATGGGGGCGATTAAGTAAATAGGAAACACAAGGAGTTCACCAAGACTGCTTCTCTCTGGACTCATCTGCTCTTGATCCCTATTTATGTGCACTTTTGCTTTCCATGTTTGGGATGTGTTTGATTTCTCATTGCCGCAGAGTGGCAGGCCTCTCAGGGTTTTCTCCTTCTATATTCACCTACTTCACCAAGAGGTTTTGTATCTAAAGCATCTAACATGTCAAGTCATCATTCATTAAAGCTTTCCAGAGAAGAAAAGAATTTGCCTCTTGCAGCTAGCTCTGACTTTTAATCCAGTACCTGTAAGAAGAAATATGGGAATTTGCAACTGAGGCTTTTTCCTGACTCAAAGCCTGAAGCCGTCTCCCAACCTTTCTCTTCAGCTGCCACTCTGTGACAAGAATGTATGAATGAGGCCTGGCCTTCATGAGACCCATGATGTACACATCCACATTTCTCTTTTTAGACACTCAGCACTTGTAAGAAAGCCCAGTTTGTATAAAACAGATAACACAGGGAACAGAATTCTGGACACAGAAAGGGAAGGAGATGGTGGGACAAATTGAGAGAATAGCATTGAAACATACACATTACCATATGTAAAATTAGATAGCCAGTGGGAATTTGCTGTATGGTGCAGGGAGCTCAAATCCTGTGCTCATTGACAACCTAGAGGGGTGGGAAGGGGTGGCAGGTGGGAGGGAGGTCCAAGACGGAGGGGACATATGTATACCTATGACTGACCTATGTTGTTGTATGGCAGAAACCAACACAATGTTGTAAAGCAATTATCCTCCAATTAAAAACAAATACATTGAAAAAGTAGATAACCAATGAGAACAGAAAGCACAGGAAACTCTACTCAGTGGTCTGTGGTGACCTAAATGGGCAGGAAATCCAAGGAAGAGGGGATATATGTATATATGGAGGCGATAGACTTTGTTGTACAGCAGAAAATAACACAACATTGTAAAGCAATTATATTGCAATTAATAAAAAAAAAAAAGAAAGAAAGAAAGGCAGTCCAATTTTACGAAGGCTAAAGATAATACTTAAACTCAGTGCTTCTCAAAAAATGGTCCCTAGCCCAACAGCATCAGCCTTACCAGGGAACTTGCTGTGCTGTGTGCTTAGTCGCTCAGTTGAGTCTGACGCTTTGCGACCGCATGGACCATAGCCCACCAGGCTCCTCTGTCCATGGGATTCCCCAGGCAAGAATACTGGAGTGGGTTGCCATGCCCTTCTCCAGGGGATCTTCCCGTCCCAGGGATGGAATCCACATCTCTTGCATTGGTGGGCAGATGGAATGCAAATTCTCAGGTTCCACCACAGACCTACTGAATCTGTTCTCACAAACTCTTCATTTGTTGGTGATACCCTAGCATCTGAGACCCTGCTCTAACTAGTGGCTTCCTTTAACTTCTAGCTGTTTGGATTTGCCCAACTATTCCTTCAAGAGGTCATACCATTTGCTAACATTTTCATTAAAAAATGATATATTCAGAAGTTGATCTTGGTGTTGAATTAACTCAAAGAGCAAAGTGGACTAAACTTTCCATTCTGTAGTGAGTTCAATAAGATCCAGGGTCTTTGTAAACTCTGAGTACTATGCTCAGTTCACTTCAGTTGCTTGGTCATGTCCGACTCTTTGCAACCCCATGGACTACAGCACGCCAGGCTTCCCTGTCCATCAACAACTCCTGGAGCTTGCTCAAACTCATGTCCATCGAGTCAGTGATGCCATCCAACCATCTCATCATCTGTCATCCCCTTCTCCTCCTGCCTTTAATCTTTCCCAGCATTAGGGTCTTTTCAAATGAGCCAGTTCTTCACATCAGGTGGCCGAAGTATTGAAGCTTCAGTTCAGCATCAGTCCTTCCAATGAATATTCAGGACTGATTTCCTTTAGGACTGACTGGTTGGATCTCCTTGCATTCCAAGGGACTCTCAAGAGTCTTCTTCAACACCATAGTTCAAAAGCATCAGTTCTTTGGCATTCAGCTTTCTTTATGGTCCAACTCTCACATCCATACATGAAAAAAACCATAGCTTTGTCTAAATGGACCTTTGTTGGCAAAGTAATGTCTCTACTTTTTAATATGCTGTCTAGGTTGGTCATAGCTGGTTCTCAAACTTGACTGTGTATCAAAATCACTTTCTTCAAATGGATTGCTTGGCTCTACTTCCAGAGTTTCTCCAACAGTCTGTCTTAGGTCAGGCTTAAAAATTTGCATTTCTAACAAATTCTGTGTGATGGTGATGTTGCATGGCAGGGACCGCAGTTTGAGAACCACTGGGCTAAACAAACATAAAGTATTATCATCATGGGTTTCTTTAAAGAGAGGGAGGGTGATACTGTAGCTGCGTGAATTGTAAAGTGTCCTCACAATCCCCTTCCCTGACTCCCCTTCCCTCTTCCTCTCCTGGATGCCAACACTTCCTGTAACCCATCTCTCTACAGCAGGTGAAAATATTACAGCAGATAATGTAATTTCCTTAACCTTTTACACCTAGAGCAGGGGTTGTCAAACTTTTTATGTAAAAGCCCAGAAAGCAAATGTTTTATGACTTAATGCCAAAGGGTCTCTGTTGCAAGGACTCAACTTTGCCCCTGGCATTAGGTAAACAAATGGGCGACGGTGTGTTCCAATAAAACTTTATTTACAAAAACAGGGGAGGGCAGGATTTGGTCCCAGGGACATAACTGGTTGGCCCCTAATCTAAAACAATGGTTCTAAAATATGGCCTGAGACCACCAGCAGCATCAAATGGTTACATATTAGAGACACAAATCCTCAGACTTACTCTCAAACCAACTAAATCAGGAAATCTGAGGGTAGAATTCAAGAGTCTGTTTTATTGAGACTTTCAGAGGGTTTGGATGCTGACTCAACTTTGGACGTGCTAGTCTAGAAGAGTGTTCCTTAGCCACACATCAGAACCACCTGGGCCCACCCCAGACCACTGACATCAGACCCTGGGGGCAGGACTCAAGTTTTTAATCTTCCCAGTGATTCTGACATGCACCCATTCTATGACACAGAGCCCTAAAAGGACTGTTGCATCCTCCTTTCTTCTCCAAGTATATTGAGATGGGGCTCCAGTGATCACGTCTGTGCCTGGGTCATCGTCTCGTCCCCACTGTGGGGAACTGACTTCAAAACTGTTCACCCCACTGATTTCACAGGGCAATTTTTTCAACCACTTCATATGGGCTCTGAAAGGTCAAAGCTCAAATTCATCTCCGGGCCCACCTGTGGTCATTTGTTGTTCTTGGCCTAAGGTGAAAAAACACCTGCTCTCAAAAAACACAATCTCAAGGTCAGAGCTGGGGAATAGGGTGCATATGCTTTTCTGAGCATAAATAGATCAATGATACAACTTCTCCTTCTTCCCCTTTACCCCCACCTCCCAATTTTTACAGTGAGAAATAGGAGGTGGTTTAAAGACAGCTTTTACTTTTAAAAGGCTGATTACATGTGAAGCCACCATGCTTTCTTAGGGCCCATCACCCACAGGACACCTCTGGCTTGGGCAACACCATGACAGATGGAGTTCACAGAGCAACCAGGATGGAATTTCAGCATTGGGAGCTGACTTCACAGTTGAGAGTGGTTTGGCATCTCTCAAGAGGTTCATCTGAGTAACATTTTGCAACGACTGTTGACATCTATCTGTCCATTAAACCATTTCCACTCCAAGTGTGGTCCTTTGCCCTGCATAACAGGCATTACGTGAGAACCTGTCAGAAATGTGGAACCTTGGGCCCCACTCCAGACCCACTGAATCAGAATCTGAACTTCAACTTCCAGGGGGAAGTATGCACACTTGAAGTTTGAGAAGCACTGTTTCAAACTAATCTTTGCTGAAACACAATAGGTGAGGGATTCTATAAAGTAAAGATAAAACATAACTGAGAATGTAGTTTGAGAGTTACCAGATAGAGGAGAGAGATGTTATGTCGAGTTATATATATCCTCAGACTGAGAGGGGTTTCCCAGGTGGCACAGTAGTAAAGAATCCACCTGCCAATGCAGGAGATGCAAGAGATGCACGTTTGATCCCTGGGTCAGGACAGGGAAGCCTGGCAGGCTACAGTCCATGGGGTCACAAAGAGTCAGACACAACTGAGCATGCACACACTAGGTCCTAGGTCAGAGTGGGTAATAATCATCAGATTTCATGATATCTCTAGGCCCTAGGGGTTACTCTGACTAAATATTTTAAAATATTGGAATCATGATCATGACTCTGATTTTAAATTCTAAGGGAGACAGAAAATGAGGCATAAACAGAAGGTGAAATTTCATAGTCAGACTGCAGAAAGGGTGATTACCACTATGGATGTGAGTGACTTTACATCACAGGTCAGTGATTTTACATGACAGTACACTGAAGAGGCTAACTATACTCAATGATAGAAGAGGGATTGTGGATCCTACTTTTTCTTCTTGAAGAGGGGGAAAATAAATTGGCTGGACCATATCCATTAAGTGCCATTGTTCCCCTGTGAACAGGTTGCTGTTGTATTGCTCGGTCGTATCTCTTTGCAACCCCTTGGACTGTAGCCCACCAGGCTCCTCTGTCCAGGGGATTCTCCAGGCAAGAACACTAGAGTGGGTTGCCATTCCCTTCTCCAGGGGATCTTCCTGACCCAGGGATCAAACTGGTGTCTCCTGTATTTGCAGGCAGCTTCTTTACCATCTGACTCACCAGGGAAGTAAATCAAGGAACTGATTATATGCTACTTATAGATGCAGGATACAAAAAAGCAGTAGGAAAGACTGTTTCCTTTTATGCATCAAGATACCATCTGTTCACGGAGCTTCGTGGGTAGTGCAGTGGTAAAGAATCCACCTGCCACAGAAGGAGACTCAGGTTCGATCCCTGGGTGGGGAAGATCCCCTGGAGAAGGAAATGGCAACCCACTCCAGTATTCTTGTCTCAGAAATCCCATGGACAGAGGAGCCTGGTGGGCTTCAGTCCATGGGGCTGCAAAGAGTCAGACATGACTTAACGGCTAACGCTTAAGAAGCTAATAGCCAGCAATAGCTTAAAGTTTTATTTCTCATACTTTTCCACCTGTGGCAAACAGATTCAAGGGTGCTCTCATGATCCCCATTTCCTGGTGTTCGTGCCCTTATATAAGACCCTCCCCTTGAGTGTAGGTAGGACGTGGGGCTTGCTTCTAAGCAATAAAATATGGCAGGGGTGATGGGACGTCTGAATACATGGCTGTGATTGTTAAAGAAGATTTTATTGTGTCTTGCTAGGAGACTCTCTTTTCTGCAGGCTTTGAAGAAGTAAGCTGCAATCTTGTATGATGTCACACAGTGAAGAGCAGAGGGCAGCCTCCAGCCAATAGCCCACAAAAAACTCAGGCCCTCAGTTCAGCAACCCACAAGGAATTAAGTGATGCCAACACCTGTGTGAGCTTGGAAACAATCTGTCTCCAGTTCAACCTTCAGATGAGAATTACCTTCTCCTCTCATCCTCAGAGAGCACTCCTTTACTGTCTGAATCTCCACCACTCCCACTTTCCAAGTAATCCCTTCCCCAGGCTACAGGATTTGGCTTAATCTTATGATTCACTGTCACTTCCCACCTGGGTAGCTGTAGATATATGCTAATCTACAATAGTCTCCTCAAGTCTGACTTTCTCAGTTTGAATACCAACCCAGGAGGCTGCAGGACCTTAGTGGAACAGTCTGGAATGGATGGACTTTGGCACTCTGATATCCTTTGCTAGGATGAGGCAAAAACAGGTCTCGAACAAAACACATCTCCCATGGATGAACCCGGTTTATTGTAGATAATATACTTCAGATAACAAAAACATTTTCCTAAAGGCAATATAATCTGCAAGGACATTCCTTGCCCCAATGGTGCCAGTCTTTTACTTTACTCATTTCAACAGCCAAGCTGTTGCGTGCTCCCCACATGCAAGCTCTAAGGGCAAACTCTACACAGTAAGACAGTGCCATAAATAAAATGGTCTCTGACACCAAATGTTGACCTCTAGCAGCACAAAGATTCAGTAGAAGCTATGAAATGAGAATATCTTTTAACACAAGCAAACTTTTTCAGCCAGGATTTCCTCCCCACACGTCTTTCTAATGGTTGCATTACAAGCTCAGTCGTCAGTGGTCCAGAGTGAGTCACTAGGGAAAATAGATGGTTTTCACACTGCAGCCATGCTACATACATAGAATGCTCATGTGTGATCTTGTTACAATGATCTCCCAATCAAGAAAAGACATTTTCTTAGCAAAGATGTTAACAACTCACTTCTTTTAATTCTCTTTCTCTTCTGTGATTAACAGGCAATCAGCACAGAGACCCCATTTTGCTAAAGCCTGTATTTTTATAGCCTGCCCAGGCCAATGTGACTCCCACAGGGGGCAGTCAGTGGGTTTTAATCCATTTTCCGACCAAGCATTTCAAACACATGAGAACTAAACAGAATACTTTTAGAGCAAGCAAGATAGTAATTTTTTAGACTCCCCCCTCACACAGGGAGGAAAGCAAATTTGTTGTAGTTACATGGAAAAATACATAAAATGAATTTCCATTCTCTAGTCATTCTTCCTTCTGAAGTGAGTTGTGCTGTTCAGTAGTCACATGCATGTTGCAGTTCTATTTCCTTTATTGGTACATTTGAAATGTCTCATTTCTGTAAGTCCTAAGCATGATGCTAAGACCCAGTGGTGTCTTGCCCCTGTTTTCTCACAGTCCTGCTCTCTGGGTTCAAATCACGCTGACCACTCATGTGGTCAAGCTCTTTTGCCTGCTGTAGGGCCTAAGTACACAGTCTTCCTTTGGCCTGGAATCTTCTCCCCTTTCTGCCCTCCGAGTGCCTAGTTACCCTTCATAGCTCAGTTGATACTTCACTTGCTCAAGCAAGCCTAGCCCCACCCTGGGCCTAGGTCAGCTTTCTTGGTTATATGCTTTCATACAAGAATTTCTGCTTCTTTCTTGTTTGGTTTGTGATTGTTCACTCATTTCGGTATTTATTTGATGGATGCTTGAATCCCTGATGTAATTTCAAGTTCTACAAACACGGGAAGCAGACTTATGTTTTCTGTTCTCCTCATCAGCATATAGGAGGCGCTGCATACTTGTTACATCAGCTGATGAATGACCGATGCTGACTTAGGGTATGGGTCTGTGCACTGGCCCAGGAACTATGTACAAAGAAACTAAACAAGAATGTAGGAGATATAGCGGGGACAGAAGGAATGGGAAGGTGTTAAAGACAGTTCTTAGGGAGAAAGGGGTAAAGGTAGAGTTACAGCAAGAAAGGGACTAAAATGAATCAGAGGAAGAACAAGGAAACCTCTTGAGTTGAAGGTCACCCAAACGGAAGACCTGAAAAGGCAGAACCCGTGATTTTTGGAGCTGTTATATAAGATTGCTGTCAGATGGGACTGATCTAATGCAAGGCCTTAGGGAGCTGCCAGCAAGGCAGTTTCAGCTTGAGTTATGTGGCCCCATACACGATTAGCTAGAGGGGTCACCGGTCCTTCAGGGGCCAGAGTTTCTGGTCCTTGGGCATGAGGCAGAGTAAAAGGAAGACAAACCAAACCAAGCTGACTTTGTAAGGCATTCAGTGAACACTGATTGAACGTCATCTATGAGACGCTCATGAGATTTTGTAGTGACACTCCATGAGATTTTGGAGTGACAAAGATAAATAAATAAGTTATCTCTGTCTTGAGAAATGTTTACCCTCGTTCAGGAAAAGAAAAAATATATGGAATATGAATGTATATGTATGGACACACATTAAAACTTATATAGATATACTCACACACAAATACATATATAGCATCAATATTTGCAACACAGGTTATCGTCAGAGTTAAATATGTTTAAAGTGCTTTCAAAGCACCAAAAAAGGAAAGGGCTGGTCCTTCAGGGCAGTGAGGTGGAAATACTACAGTTCTTACATATTTGGTGACACTGGTTATGAAATGAGACTATTTGCATGAACCACCCAAGTGCCAACACCAGGAAGTCCCCTAAACTTTCAGCTTACCTTCTAAAATGGTACTGAAAATTCACAGCTAATTTTGGAAGCCCAGTGTCCCTCCTTTTAATACTCCTGGCTCTATTGAATCCATGGCCTGTCTCTGCCATTCTCCCCCATGCACAGTCACTCTTTCCTGCACTGGGGTGGTCCTGCTCTCTTTTCCGTTCAAGCAGTGCTCCCAAGTCAAGGGTCTGCTTCTGATAGACCGTATTGAATGCTGTGGGAAATGGCCGTGAATGTGTGCCTGTGTCTGTATTGATTACATCAGAGACCAGAGTAACAAGCAACTTAAAATGAGATGTTTGATCACCTTCTGCTTAAAACTCCTTCCTTCTTCTTGCCACTAAGGAGCCACCATTGGTCATCACTTGTATTTCACTTCCAGCCACAATACTGTCATTCTTTTTTTTTTTTAATACTGTCATTCTTATATTTCTGACTCCTGTCCCCTACTCATGACCTTCTTAGGGACCAGGAACAGTTTTATTCTAATTAAAAGCAATCACTGGGTCATATGGTAGCAGCAGTCCCACTCCTGGGCATGTATTCAGAGAAGAGCATAATTTGAAAAGATGCATGCACCGCATTGCTCATTGCAGCACTATTTACAATAGCCCAGACATGGAAGCAACCTAAATATCCATCAGCGGAGAAATACATAAGGATGCGGTACACATACACAATGCAGCTATTACTCAGCCACAAAAAAGAGCAAAATCATGCCATTTGCAGCGACATGGATGGACCTAGAGATTGTGATACTAAGTGAAGTCAGACAGAGAAGGACAAATTATCATATGATATTGCTCAGATGTGCAATCTAAAAAAAAATGATAAAAATGAACCTATTTACAAACCAGAGTTGCAGATGTAGAAAACAAACTTACAGTCACCAAGAGGGAAAGGAGTAGATAAACTGGGAGATTGGGGTTGACATACACATACTACTATATAAAAAATAGATTATTAATAAGAACCTACTGTATAGCACTCAAACATTCAAAAAACTCAACATTCAAAAAACAAAGATTATAGCATCTGGTCCCATAACTTCATGGCAAATAGATGGGGAAACAATGGAAACAGTGACAGACTATTTTCTTGGCTCCAAAATCACTGCAGATGGTGACTGCAGCCATGAAATTAAAAGAGGCTTGCTCCTTGGAAGAAAAACTGCGACCAACCTAGACAGAATATTAGAAAGCAGAGATATTACTTTGCTGACAAAGATCCATCTAGTCAAAGTTATGGTTTCTCCAGTAGTCATGTATGGATGTGAGAGTTGGACCATAAAAAAGTTGAACAATGAAGAATTAATGCTTTTGAACTGTGTTGGAGAAGACCTCTCTTGAGAGTCCCTTGGACTGCAAGGAGATCCAACCAGTCCACCCTAAAGGAAATCAATCCTGAATGTTCATTGGAAGGACTGATGCTGAAGCTGAAACTCCAATACTTTGGCCACCTTATGCGAAGAACTGACTCACTGGAAAAGACCCTGGTGCTTGGCGTGCTGCAGACCATGGGGTTGTAAAGAGTCGGACATGACTGAGCAACTGAACTGAACTGTATAGCATAAGTAACTCTACTCAACATTCTGTAATGACCTATATGGGAAAAGAACCTAAAAAAGAGTGGATATATGTACATATATAACTGATTCACTTTGATGTACAGCACAAACGAAAAACTAATACAACACTGTAAATCAACTATACTCCAATAAAACTAAAAAATAATAAAAGTTATTTCTTGGGGCGGGGGGGAAAGCAATTGCTTACCTAGTGCTTCCTAAATGATGACACTATTTCAAGTGCTTTATATATTTAGATATCAAGGCCCTTGTCAGAAACCTTCAGAGCTACATATGCTCAAATTGCAGGATTTAGGGTATTTTTAGTAGCTACTATGTTCCCTGTGCTGAAAAGTGAAAGTGAAAGTCGATCAGTCGTGTCCCACTCTTTGTAACCCCATGGACTGTAGCCTGCCAGGCTCCTCTGTTCATGGAATTCTCCAGGCAAGAATACTGGAGTGGGTAGCCATTCCATTCTCCAGGGGATTTTCCGGATTCAGGGATCAAACCAGGGTCTTCTGCATTTGTAGTCAGATTCTTTGCCATCTGAGCCATCAGGGAAGCCCAGTGCCTGCACTCTGTTGTACCCAAATATTCACCAGCAGGGTTGGGGGCAACATCACAGAACCAAATGAATTCAGGGGGGAGGCATAAATTAGGAATTTGGGACTAAAGTATACACACTATTATATATAAAACAGATAACCAACAAGGACCTATTGTATAGCACATGGAACTGTATTCAGTATCTTGAAATAATCTACAATGGAAGAAAATGTTAAAAAAAAAAAAAAAGCACACACATATATATATATATATATATATGTATAACCAAATCATTTTGCTATACAGCAGAAACGAACACAACATTGTAAATCAACTCTACTCCAATGAAAATTAAGAAAAAAGAATCCAATGAATTCCCATTTTTGCAGTTACATGCACAAATATTCACACTAAGTGGGAGACGTGAAAACGACAGCCTCCCCCATCAGTTCATGCCAGGTGTTGTCACCAAAGGATTTACAAGAAAGCTTCTGGCTCACAGAACCTTTTGATTTCAGAAGGGTGTATGGGGGAGGTGAACCTGAGACCTTGATTCTGGATTGTGGCTGGATTAGAGTTGCCTGTTGAGAACAAAAGCCACTGAATATAGAAGGTCTTAAGAATCCAAAAGCCACATGATGGGACTAACTCTGAGGGAACTCCTGCCCACTGTGACAGTTTCTGACTCCTAAAGAAAACCCTAAATCTGTATTTTTATGGAAAGCTTCCTAATTTTTCAATGTCATATTTCTTTTTTAAAAAATAAAGGCATTGTAATAAAATACAACACTTAGCCACACTTTTATTGACTGATTCCATACTCTTGTTGAGGCCTCTGGTTCCTGGTTCATTTTATCAGCACCAACTGATTTCCAGGCTCTCTAATAGGTGACCCTGAGAATTCTTCAAGGCTCAGAGTTAGAACCATCTGGGAAGCATTTTGCTCAGTTTATTGGTGTATGGGGAGGGAAGGGATGAGTTTAAAGGCAATGACACTCCAAAGGCACTTATTTAGAATTGCTTGTCTTAGAGCAGCTCTTTTCAAGTGACTACCAATAACAAACTTCAATTAGCAAGCACAATCTGAAATTCATACGTGATTATCTAATCTGGCTCTCTTGTCGGGAAATAATGAAGAAATTGAGAAAAAACTGGGCTTGATTTGATATGAGACAACCACAGATGATTGAAGTGGTTTCACTTTAGGTATGTATAGATTTTTATGTCCAGTATCTCCTTTCTTTTTTGGTTTCAAAGACTTCAGCCCCCACCAGTGAATTCAGTGCTTGATTGTTTTTCTATTGAAGAAAATGGAGCATTTTGTGTCAGCTCTCTTTGGACGAAGGCACTGTAGTGGTGGTATTTGATTTTTTGAATTTATTTTATTTTGAATTTATTGCAACCTGTGTAGTAAAACTGGTGTATGTATTTATGATAGCGACTAAAGGGTAACAGAATATGCTGCCCAAAATATGAGTGTCAGGGTTCAAGACAAACCACCCCAAAATACGCTGCTTTGGAATATTGGTTATGTTGAGCTGAAGACACTTGAAAAATAGCAAAAAAAAGACTTTCTCTGAATTCTGCTTATCCGTCTAAAGTCAAATCCTCAAAAAGGAACTTTAGAATCATAAATCCTCATCCAGGGAGCTTCATCAACCAAGGAAGATTGCCTCTTATTACAGGAGAAGACACTAGAAATCAACACCACAGCCAGATAAACTTTGTCACAAACCATCATGTCTCCCATCTCTGCTAAGGGCCTAATCATCTTCCTAAATATCATTTATTCTCCCCTAAGAGGCCAAACTCTTCCCTCCCCTTTTCCTATTAAGATGGTATTTAAGCCTGAATTTGAAGGATTTTAGACAGTTATTCATTTTCCCCTGTCTCCCATGTACATATGAGGTATACATGTTAAAATAAATAAACTTGCTCATTTTTCTCTTGTTAATCTGTTTCATTACAGAGGTCTGAGCTAGGAACTCAGAAAATTATTTTTCCTTCCTACAAGACACATACACAAAGGCAGAAAATGATAAACAAAAAGAAGAATCAGTTCAGTTCAGTCGCTTAGTCATGTCCCACTCTGCGACTTCATGGACTGCAGCATGCCAGGCCTCCCTGTCCATCACCAACTCCCGGAGCTTGCTCAAACCCATGTCCGTTGAGTCAGTGATGCTATCCAACCATCTCATCCTCTGTCATTCCCTCTCCTCCTGCCTTCAATCTTTCCCAGCATCAGGGCCTTTTCTAATGAGTCAGTTCTTCATGTCAGGCAAGTGTATGCTCCTCAGTTCTGTCTCGTCACAACAAAGATTAAAGCCCTCTGCGTGTCACAGCTCTCGGGTCTTGGACAGACTGTGTTATAGTTCTCAGGTCTCGAACAGACCATGTTATAGCTCTTAGACAGATCAGTGTTACAACTTCATGTTACAGCTCTATTTTATTTAGAAAATAGAAGGAAAATCCATCCTCTAGGCGTGAGGGTATGCCGACCCAAAGATGCGAAGAGAAGAGAGTTGGGGAGAGTGCCAGCATGGGGGAGGGGGAGGGAGAGGGAGGGGGGGAGAGAAGGAGGGAGAGAGAGAGAGAGAGAGAGAGACAGAGACAGAGAGAGAGAGAGACCTCCAGCCCTTTGGCTCCTCTTTTTATATGTTTTTTTTCCTTCCCCTGAGCCTGTCCTATGTAAATTAGGCTAGCCAGGAGTGTTGTTTGTTCTACCTGAGGCCCTCACTCCGGTCCTCAGACCTTCCTTTGTTCTATATTTGCGGGCTTTCCCCTTCCTTTTCTTTTAGCCACTGCCATTCTGGACTCCTGTTTTCTATTCTAACTACCTAATATTCACATCAGGTGGCCAAAGTATTGGAGTTTCAGCTTCAGCATCAGTCCTTCCAATGAAAATTCAGGGCTGATTTCCTTTAGGAATGACTGGTTTGACCTCCTTGCAGTCCAAGAGACTTGAACAGAAGGGGAGAAAAAGAGAGAGACTAAGACAGAGGTAGAGAAAGAGAGAGAGAAAAAAACAAACAACAGGAAAACAGAAGCAAGCAACCGTGTTAGAGCTGGGAGGGTGGTTTCCATCTTTTCGGAAGGAAGGCTGGCTCAGGTTTAAATGATCTGGGCCTTGCCTTACCTGACCAAAGCAGCAGCAGCATTGTTTTCTTACCATGTACAAACTGAGGGTGGGCTTCCCTCATAGCTCAGTTGATAAAGAATCTGCCTGCAATGCAGGAGACCCCAGTTTGATTCCTGGGTTGGGAAGATCCGCTGGAGAAGGGATAGGCTACTCACTCCAGTATTCTAGCTTGGAGAACTCCATAGACTATACAGTCAATGGGGTTGCTAAGAGTCGGACATGACTGAGAGGCTTTCTCTTTCACAAACTAAGGGCAGCCTGACTTTTTCCACTTTAAAAGAATCTTATCTCTATAGAAATCAGTTATTGAACTAAGAGAATCTGTGTTGTCTATTCAGGTACTCTAAAATATGTTTTCTAATCCTCAACTTCTTTCATTCTTGGAGGCACACCTAGACAGGCTATAAAATGATTCAAACCTGGCTCCCCAGAAAAAAAACAGCAAAATAAACAACCTGATCTATAGCATTTGCTAATGCTAATAAACGCTCATACCATGGCCAATTTCAAGCTAGTGCCACCATGTGAATGCTGAGCTGTGAAAAGATGTCCCTGATTGCCTTTTAGGACAGGGCAGAATCTGGCTCCATCACAGATGTAGTCAAAAGAACACTAAGCAGGATTAAGAAGACATGGGATGGCTTCTCATCCATAAAATGTGAACAAAACCACCACTCAGACTGTTCATGGGGTATACAGTCATGTTCAAATGGAAATAACAAAAGCAAAACTGTAAAGATCTTTGAAAATATGAAAAATTGATACAAGTATTAGATAATACTTGTGATTATACAAGTGATAAGATAATACTTGTGATGGTATCACCATTACCATCTCAGTGAACCAAATCTTGCTCAATTCTCAAAAGTTTTTTTTTTTTTAAAAAGTAGATTGCATTTGATACTGTTTTTTAAATTGCGTTTTGTAGCTCCTAGTCATAAAATTTTCACACTATACAGAAAGAGCCAGCAGCCCATTTGGCCATAAGTTCAGAACAATGAACTCATCAGTGTTATTTGTATATGCACTGTAGCTTGGCCTGGAACCCCTGGTCACAAGAAAGCTTGAGAGTGTTCCCAGCAGCTTTTCTGCCTTAAACAGCTCCAGGGCAATGCCTACAAGGCAATGCAATTCCCCTTGGAACCTCTTCTGAGGCCTTGTGAGATTTGCATAATTTTAACTAATTAATCTCTAGCTTGATTTTGTAAACAATAGCAAAAGGAACAGTAAACAAAGGGAATCTTTCTTAATAGAGACAGTCTGTCTATAATTATCTTTTCAGAAGGGCACCATCCAACAGAAATGCAATGTAAGCAATGTATATGATAAAAAAAATTACACATTAAGAGAAGTAAAAAGAAACAGGTAAATTAATGTTAATGACATTAATTTAATCCACTATATCTAGAATATTATCATTTCAACATGTAATCAATATCAAGCATATTAATGAGATTTTATATCCTTGTTTTTTTCCTGTAGTTAAGTCTTCAAGTCAAGATGGTTCACACTTGATATTTTCCCCAGCACACCTCAGTTTGGACTTGCACATTCTCAGTGATCAGTAGCTACCTACGGCCAACGACTACCATGCTGGACAGTGTGGGTACTTTAATATTAGGAAGCAGAGAATCTCCTGATTGCAAGAAAATCTAGTGTTTATAGAAACTCTTTTATTCTGACTTCATTGGGTTTTGTTAAGGGAATTTATTACTGAGAGAAGAGCAAACTCCCTCTCTCAAATCTCTGTTTCTCTAACTTTTCGTTCTCTATTATCCACTGGTTCAGTTGTCAGAGCAACCTAGATTGAATGTGTTTACTGCTTGTAAAATGACCAAACATTCTGGTCTGCACACGACTGCGAAGTTCTCCAGTGTGGGGAACTGTCAGGGACAGTCTGACACAGGGAGAGACCTAGGCAAACCACGGTGAACTGATCGCCCTAAATTTGGAGGAAAAGGTTAAATGCAGAGGGAAGTGCCTATTTGCACTTACAAGTCTTAGAAAATTTTTTTATTGAGGTATGGTTGATGTACAATATTATACAAGCTTTAGGTATACTACATAGCGGTTCACAGTTTTTAAAGGGTATCAGTCGCTCAGTCGTGTCCGACTCTTTGCGACCCCATGGACTGCAGCACACCAGGCTTCCCTGTCCATCACCAACTCCTGGAGCTTGCTCAAACTCATCGAGTCGGAGATGCCATCCAACCATCTCATCCTCTGTTGTCCCCTTCTCCTCCTGCATTCGTATTATTATAAAATATTGACTATATTCCCTGTGCTTGTAGCTTGTTTATTTTATATATAGTAGTTTGTACCTCTTAATCCCCTACCTCTGTCTTGCTCCTCCCTTCTCTCCCCAGGTAACCACTAGTTTGTTCTCTATATCTTGGATTCTGTTTTGTTTTTTTTTAACTATATTCACTATTTTATTTTTTGATTCCCCATACAAATGATATCATACAGTATCTGTCTTTCTCTGACTTATTTCACTTAGCATAATATGCTTCAAGTCCATACATACTGTTGCAAATGGCAAAATCTCATTCTTTTCTGGCTGAGTAGTACTCCACTTTACTTATATACCAACAGCTGTAAATCATGAGGCTGCAGTCTTTTAGCATCTCTGAAAGCCACTTTGGATCTTCTTGTTCCGTCAACCTGGGATTCTGGGAATTGACCCTGGAGCCTGGGCAGCAGGCTTTGCTATACTGCAGCAGTTCCCACCCTTTTTGACACCAGAGACAGGTTTTGCAGAAGACAAATTTTCCACAGGGTGGGAGTGGGCAAGTGGTTTCGGGGGGAGATTCAGGACGATTCAAGCGCATTGTATTTATTGTGTACTTTATTTCTATTATTATTACATCAGCACCACCTCAGATCATCAGGCCTTAGATACCAGAGATTGGCAACCCCACCTATACTGTACTCTTGAATGTTTCACAAGTCTCTCTGGGCTCCTGGCTACTATTCTAACTCCCTGAAACAAGTGACACTGTTCCCATGCATATGACCTTCTAGGTTCCTTCCAACCACCGTTTGTAGCTCTGTGTTTGTAGCTCCCCATAACAGTCAAGGAAACTAAGAATACTATCTGTTGTATCATGCTGGTTGCTGATTTTTCTGACTACATGTCTTGAGCTGACTCTTATCTCCTTGTAATGTCAATGTGTTAGAGAGATGTAAATAAAAATCACATTGAGGTATTACCTCATACTAGTCAGAACAGCTATCATCAAAAAGTCTACAAATAATAAATGCTGGAAAGGGTGTAAAGAAAAGGGAACCCTCCAACACTGTTGGTGAGAATGTAAATTAGAGCAGCCACTATGGAGAACAGTGTGAAGGTTCCTTAAAGAAGTAAAATTAGAGTTACCATATGATTGAGCAATCCCACTCCTGGGTATATACCCAGTAAAGATAAAAACTCTAATTTGAAAAGATACACGCAACCCAATGTTTATAGCAGCACAATTTACAACAGCCAGGACATGGAAAGGACAACCCAAGTGTCCATCAACGGACAACTGATTTAAGAAGATGTGGTGTGGATATATATATATGTGTGTGTATATAGTCACACAAACACACACACACACAGAGAATGGAATATTACTCAACCATAAAAATGAATGAAATATTGCCATTTACAGCAACATGGATGGACCTAAAGATTATCATACTAAGTAAGTAAGACAGAAAGACAAATATTGTTTGATTATCACTTACATGTGGAATCTAAAAAATGATACAAATGAACTTATTTATAAAACACAGACTCACAAAGAAAACAAACTTATGGCTACCAAAAGGGAAAAGTAGAGGTGAGGGATAAATTAAGAGTATGGGATTAACAGATACATACCACTACACATAAAATAGATAAGCAACAAGATTTACTGTATTACAAAGGAAACTATATACCTATAATGGGAAATAATCTGAAAAAAAAAGTAAGTGAATCACTTTGCTGTACACCTGAAACGAATACATTATAAATCAACTATATTTTAATTAAGAAAGTGACTTTGACCATGTGCTTCAATCTTTATAGTGCCGTGTAATATTAATTATACACACTTTTTTATTTTTTAGTTTACAGCCAGTGTCTTCATTCCTTAATTGGGTTTTTACTTTGTAAAATCATTCAAGACACACTGAGTATCTTAATCGCAGGATAACTTGAACTCTCCAAGTCTCCATTTCCTACTTGGCCTCAGTTTCCATACTGGTGAATGAAGCTAATAAATATGACCTATTTCACAGGATTCCTATGAGGAGGAAAAGTAGGTTTTAGTGTCTAGAACAATGTCATTTGCTTTTTTTTTTTTTGGTCATTTGCTTTAAACAGGCTTCACAGACAGAGAATATGTGCTCAGTTGTGTTTATTATTATGAGATTTTTATGTCTTTCTTGAGATCGGGACACACATTTGATATCTCAGTATCCCTCCTTCCCTGACAATGATTAATACACCGCCCTAAGAGTAAACACTCACAGAACACCTGCTGACTAGCTGAGTCCAGCAATCACAATTCTCCTGCTTCTGCTCTGGATTTAGAAGACAGTTTCTGAGGCCTGCAATATATGGTCAATATGGTACCTCCCTGTTCTGAATGGGACAGACTACTTCCGGTCCTGTCTGATGTTCCGCTCTGAAATATGACGTCATCAGCTGGGGCCATCTCCAGCTGCAACCCTAAGCGTTACCTCAGATTGTCCCACAAGGCTGTCTTTGCAAATGTTACAAACTGGCACTTGCCAAGAGCATTTGCCAGTGACTGAAAGATAACAAGGGCATTTGCCATCTATCTCTGTGGAGATTGAACCCTGTGCTGCAGTAGCTGCCCATTTTCAACAACCCCAGAGGGGAATTCAGGGTGGAGAGTGAGGCACTGTGTGCTCCAGGGAAACTGGTGGAACAGGTCTTCAGGTAGATATTTTCAGAAAATGACTTCATGATCCCAATCCTTGCAACACTTCATATCTAGAAAATCACTAAATCTCTTCATGGTGACATCAGCTCCTTGTGACTAATAGAAAACCTTTATGTAAGGTAAGTGCTTGATTGCTTGAACTCCCCCTTCACCAAAATCTTATATATTGACCTTCCCCCGCTGCCTCTCTGAAACAGTCTCTCAGAGCTATCTGAGCTGCTGTCTCCTGGGCTGCAGTCTTCATTTTGCATCCCCCCGCCAAAAAAAAAAAAAAAAAAAAACCCTTAACTTGCAACTCGCAAGTTGTGCATCTTTTTAGTTGACACAAAGCGGATAAATTCTGGCTTTTCCAAATTTAAGTATATCATGAAAAGGCGGCTCTCATGTGGGATTTAAGTGACGTGCATCATGATTGATTGCCTTCTTAACTAGTCTTGGTCCAGTTTTTTGTTTTCAGTGGAACCTGCCTTCCAAGATGGAGACTTCCGAGACGGAGACAGAGAACACCCAACTCACTTTCCTAGCTTCCCCTGTGCCTAGATCATGTGACCTAGTCCTATCCAATAGGATCAAAAGGGATATTTTCCTGAAGATTCTGGGACAAATTTCCTCCTTCCCTTTCTGATGATACTTTCTATATGGAATTGAGGCAACCTTCCTGAGACCCTGATAGAGAACCAAGAGAATCACGAAGAAGATGAAATTGGGTAGAAAATAAAGAATGAGTATGTGAGTCACTGCTCCTTTGATATCATTTAAATTCTGAATAAACCAAGTTTGGAGCCCCCTGCCTCCAGATCTCTTATTTTGTGAGATTTATTAGTTACTCCCTGCTGTTTAAGTCATTTTCAGTTGGGTAGTTAATTTCTGTCCCTGAAAATATCCTAGCTGACTAGAATGAGTTCTTTGATGGCCCTAGGAAGAATTAGTCCTTAATTAAGCATAATCCTATGTTCTCTTTTCAAGACCACTGCTGCCAAAAGCCAACAGTAATCTGTTACTTCTAGAATTTCTCTGCCACTTCCCCAAAGTCAATGTAGTTTGATGGTTGTGAACACAAACCCAGGAGTCAATACTCTGCAGGTGTGACCTTTGGCAAGTTTCTTAAGCTCTCTGTGTCTTTTTTTCTTTATCCATGAACAGCAGATAATGATAATAATGCACCTGTCTTATAGTGCTATGTGTTAAATGACGTTGTGTGTTGTGTCACACAAAAAAACACTTAAAATAGTATCTGGCACATAGTAAGCACTGTAGTTGAGAACCATTTCACTTATTTACCTTTCATTTTATATAGCCTTGAGCTCTCTGAGATATAGGTAGGTAGGCAGGTAGGTATTTCTTCTCCTCCTTGCACTGTTCTTTCATGTATCAATGGTTATTACTGCTCGTGAAGACAAACTCCATCTTCTAGAAGAGCATGTTTCTAGATGCCAGAGGATGTATGTCATCAATTACTAGCTGTGCCATGAATACTTCACTTATTTTCTCTACACTTTGGTTTCTTCATTTGGAAAAGAAGGCTACTGACTTTGTTTTCATTCCCCCATAAAGAAACCTCAAAAAAGTTGTGTATGTGCGAGGTGATTCAAGAAAATTCCATTAAGGAAGTGGGGGAGTGAGCACTGAAGAGAAAGCAAGGCAGGGGAGCCAACAAGGAGTGTTCAATCAAGCCACTTCCCACAAGGAACTGTCAGCATAGAGCATCACGTGCCTCAGAGGGGGCCCCCATGGGATGAGCTGGGTGGGCTATTTAAACACCATCTCTTCAGGCCCTGGTTGAGGGCTGCTGAGTGGCCATTGGTACGTTCCTCCTCAGGGAATTCTAGCCTGCTGCTATGGGCAGGCAGGTCAGGCCCAGACTTCAGAGAATACTGGCAAAAGTATAAAAGTCAGACAGCATATACCACGATGCAAAAGCATGAGACAGGGCCTCTCGAGGCTGGCATGTTGATTGATTCAGCTCAGTAATTATGTTTTTTGGGGGGTTAGGAGGTAGAGGAAGCTATTCTATATGAGGAACTTTGCTAGCTGAATAACTGGACACAAAGACAAGAAAGAAATGGCCCAAACTTAAAAGGTGTCACAATTCAGTAGCAGAAATGGATTGCTCTACAATCTCTATGTACTAATGGCTGATGAACATGTGGAAAGTTCTTCAACATATAATAACAACTATATAGCTAATATATATTATAATATAACTATATTAATACCATTAATATACAATATAATCAGAGATATCATTATATATTATACATATATACAATAACTATATAACTAATATATATTCTATAATGTATAATTGTATTATTAAGTAACATATTAATATATAATATAATCAGAAATATAATTATATCTATATTATATATTTATAATAACTAACTATTATGTAGTCTATAAGATATAACTACATTCATAATTAATAAACCCTTAATATATAATATAATCAGAAATACAATTATATCTATATTATGCATATATTCATATCTATGTCTATCATATAATAATATATAACTTATAATTGGTTGTTAGGAAAATATAAATTAAAACCACAAGGAGATACAGCTACACACGAAAATGGGTAAAAATTTGGCAAGATCCAGTATCGGTAAGATTGTAGATCAAATGGAACTCATACAGCACTGGGGGAAATGAAAAGCTTGGCAGTTTCTAAAATTACCCCCTGATCAACTTTATCCCTCCTAGGTATCACCCAAAAGACATGAAAACATGGTACACTACAATGGAGAACACTATGGAGGTTCCTTGAAAAACTGAACATAGATTTACCATATGATCCAGCAATCCCACTCCTGGACATATACACAGAAAACTATAACTCAAAAAGATACATACACCCCAATGTTCATAGCAGCTTTATTTCCAATAGCCAAGACATAGAAACAACTAAAGTGTCCACTGACAGATGACTGGCTTAAGAAGATGGGGTATACACACACACACACACACACACACGTACATATACACAGTGGAATATTACTCAGCCATAAAAAGAATGACATAATGCCATTTATAGCAACATGGGTGGACCTAGAGATTTTCATATGAAGTGAACCAAACCAGACAGAGAAAGACAAATATCATATGACATCGCTTATATGTGGAATCCAAAAAAAAGATACAAATGAACTTATTTACAAAACAGAGATCTACAGACATAGAAAACAAACTTATGGTTACCAAAGGGAAAGGGGAGGGTGTAAGTTAGGAGGATGCGATTAACATATACACACTTCTATATATAAAACAGGTAAATAACAAGGACCTACTATATAGCACAGGGAACTCTACTCAATATTTTGTAATAACCTATAAGGGAAAAGAGCCTGAAAAAGAGTAGACATAGATATATATGTACAACTGAATCCTGGTCCTGGACACTTGAAACTAACACAACATTGTATATCAACTATACTTCAATAAAAATAATAAAAGTTTTTAAAAAAGAAATGAAAACAAATATCCACAAGAAGATTCATGAATGAATGCCACAAAGGCCCAGTCCCAGCGTCCCTCCCTCCCCCTGCTCCTGGCTCTTTGGGGGCTCCTTTTTCATGCCACTACCATCCATACTCTTACTTGTTTGGCTGTCTGTTTCCCAGCTGGACTATGAGTTTCCATAAAGCACAAACTGTGATCTTTGTTAAGATACTACAACTCCCAGGTATTCCCTTTTAAAGGTCCCCAGAGCTTACTTAGCTCATTGCCTGATGCATAGTGAGCACATAAAAAATGCTGAATTAATGAATCGCCCTAATTCCAAACCAGTCATTCAGAAAGAGAGCCAGCGCCATGTGTTTCTATTCTAATGCCACTGCCTGTAGTGCTTCCTGAAGCTAGGCCGTAAAGGCAAGAGCATTTGAACTGAACTGTGTGTATTAGTTGCTGAGCCGTTTCAGATTCTTTGCGACCCCATGAACTGTAGCTCACCAGGATCCTCTGTCCATGGAATTCTCCAGGCAAGAATACTAGAGTGGATTGCCATTCCCTTCTCCAGAGGATCTTCCCGACCCAGGGATCAAACCTGAATCTCCTGCACTGCAGCCAGATTCTTTACCGTCTGAGCCACCAGGGAAGCCCTTGAACTGAACTATGGAAGTCTAAATACACATTTGCAAGAGATAGAAATCAGAACTTGACAGTGACTGATGGTGTCTGATTCAATAGAGAGTAGCTAAAATGGAAGCAAGTTGTGGTATGTTATGCCCTGTTACACGTGGTATGTCAAACAAAGCAGAATCAGTAGTTCTTACGGGCAGCTGTTCTTAGCAGGCTGTAAAAAATACGATGGAAACCTCTGAATGCCTGGATGTTAACCCCAAGTAAGTTAATTAGTGATCACACAATATTCTTATTCTCCAGGACTCTCTATATGCTGGCCTGAAGAGTGGATGGGAGAGATGGCAAAAGATAGAGAAACAAATAGAAAAAGCTGTAAAACACAACGAGAATGCCTTTCTCTGAAGGTCTCTGGGCCATCATTTCCTAATTATTTTGTTCCATCCTCCACAGTGAATACAGAATGTCTGAAATAATGCTGGGGTTCAGTTGGCGCAGCTCAGTACAGCTTGAATTGAGAATAACTCTTTGTTCTTAAAAGACTCTGTCTTGTACCAAGAACAAGGAAACATTTTGGAAGTAACAGTTCTGTATCACATCCCAGGAATAGATGACAATCCTAAAAGAACATTTCCATTTCTAATTTCAAGGGTACTTCGATGATAGAAAGGATGTAGCAGCTAACCTTGGAGCATATAAAACCCAAGTATAATGTCTATGATAGCCATATTTTAACATTCATTTAAGAATACCAAAGAGTCTACCAAGGTCAACTTTTCTTTTACCACAATAAATAGCATTGGATTGCCACATTATGCTTTAAATCAATGGACATGAATTTGAGCAAATTCCAGGAGACAGTGGAGGACAGAGGAGCATGCTACAGTCCATGGAGTTGCAAAGAGTCAGACATGATTTAGCAACTAAACAACAACTACATGTGAAATAAAATTAAATCCAGAATAATTTTCTACTAGTTATTGCTTTGATATATAATTTTTACATTTTATACTAAATGTGGGGGGAAATTCCTAATGCCAATTTTTAAAAGAAATATCATGCAATCTTGTGGAAATATTCACTAATATTGATTTGCTAGAGCTGTGGATTGGCATCCAAAATATTTCACTGTTCTGCAATTTTAAACAGAAACACAGACCTTTCCCCTTTGGGTGTTTCCCAGTGATAGCTATGAATTAATTAGTTTGAGTCATTTTAATAAACACAAATGTTCTTCTCTAATTTGTGAGCCAAAGAAACGTTCCTTTTTTTTTGTTGCTTCTGTTACAAGGTCCAATAGACCATATTATACTTCATGTAGTTTTAGAAATTGGCGGCTGTGAATCTATTCCCAACTTCAGGTTCCAGAATACGTGACAGAGCTCCCTTCTGTTCTTCAGAGATGCTTGGAAGACTGGCTGAGCCACTGAAAGCTCAGAAGCAGCCCCCACTGTGGCATCTCTTACCATCTTCCCTCGAGACCAATAGAATCCATAGAAGGGTGAGTGAGTGATTAGATTATCAGCTCTTCTGAACCAGTGAACATTCTGCTTCATTTTCAGAGTCCTCCTCTGTGTTGTGTAAAAACAATCACATTCATATAACTTTTCATAAAAGTACAGATTACATAAGCAAAATTTGCTAAGAGAGTTGATCTTAAGTGTATACTGCGCATGCAGCAAAGTAAATATGTGAGGTGAAGGATGTCCTAATTAATGGATGGAGATCATCATTTGACAGTGTATACACAGACGATGGGCTTCCCAGGTGGCACTAGTGGTAAAGAACTTGCCTGCCAATACAGGAGACATAAGAGACATGGGTTCCATCCTCAGGTTGGGAGGATCCCCTGGAGGAAGAAATGGCAACTCATTCCAGTATTCTTGCCTGGAGAATCCCATGGACAAAGGAACCTGGTGGTCCATGAGGTTGCACAGAGTCAGACACGACTGAAGTGACTTAGTGCACGCATGCATGCATGCATGTGTCCACACACACACACACACACACAGATATTATCACTTTTTACACCTTTAGGAAAAAAATAACATTGTGCAACCTAAATGTATATAATTTTTATTTGTCAATCATACTTCAGTAGAGCTGGAAAAAATGACAGAATTATAGTTCCAAGCATAACTGGCTTAAACAGGTTTGGGAACAAATAAAGCTGACTTGAAGTAAGTCCATTGGTGAGGGACAGTGCTCAAGGGGTACAGTGATCTATGAGATGTAAGGATATAAGAGGGAGCAGAGGTGGGTTCGCCTCTGGAGCTGGTTGGCTAAGTGTCCTCCCAGGAACTCCTGTTGCATCAAAGCAGGCTGGCTTTGGGGCAGATCATGGAGATTTTTGCACTGGCTTTTCATCCATGGTCATCGATCACTGACTAAAATAGAGAGCCAAGGCCGTTTATGAAGAGTTACAGCAAGAAAAAATGAAACCACCCTTGCCTCTGGAAGCTTACATTCTAAGCAAATCTGAAATGCTACCTGATAACTAATTCACCTTTCAGAGGAAGAACAAACCAGAAGCATGTATCAAGAAGCAAGAGGTCATTTCTAAATGCCCTTTGTTGCTGGCCAGTCCCTGATTGCTAGCAAATTTCTAGGATTATTGAGGTTTTCTTTGTAGGGTCTTCTGTGATACTCAGAAAGGTAAAGGAGACCAAAAATGTCCCAGTTTCTCCTTGAAGGAGCAAGTCTTTGTGTACTGAGACCCAAGGACCTTATGAACAACAAATGACTGTGTACATATATATATATATATATATATATATTGCTATTGTGTGTGCATACTTCTTTTAACCTTGCCTCCTTTGGTTAGAATATTGCTTTTGGATCACAGCATCTTTTCATTTTCTAATTCATAGTATACACAGCTTCAGATTTATGTCCCTACGAAGTGGGTATTCAATTCTAATTTACTTCTGCTATGTAATCTTACGACAAACTGGGCAAGATGGTCATTTCAGGTAGCGCTTGGTTTACTGGCTTTTATTTCCACATGCCTATCTACACAGTCCATTTATTCTAGCATGAGTTAAGCTTCCAGCCATTGTGTGATGGTGTTCAAGCACAGCAGAAAGTTCTTCAACTGGGGAACTTTGTCCACAGTGACTCCTGACCCCTGGCACCTGGCAAAACAGGCCCAGAGACCATGCCCTGCCCTTTCTTTCCATCTGTTAAATCCTCCCAACAATGATTGCACTGTCTCTCCTGTAATTCTGTGTGCTTCTACCATTCTGCTTTAAGAATACAAGGGCTGTCTTTTAAGAGGCTTGATAAGAAAAAAAACCCAGGAAATTGGGCAGTTGAAGATGATTCCTCATCATGTTCTAAAACTAAGGCATTATGGAGGCTCTCCTGGAAGTCTGGCCTTCTTTAGACGCATGGCGATCGCTGTTGTGGTGAGTCAGGGGGTTTATGCGGGCAGACAAACCAGGAGAATGGACTGGCGGGGCGGCCATCCTGTGGAAAACAGCAGCGGCACTCCAGGGGGCTCCCTTTAGAGCCTGTCTCAGCGGAACTAATCTTCCCAGTCACCTCCCCCACATTCTTGTCACCATCCATTTACAGTGAACCCTGCTTGCTGGCAGCTGGCAGCTCTCCGGGAGCGGGTGGGGGTGGGGCTGGGTTGAACCCCTTCTCCCTGGAGCTCCTTCTGTCTCCTCCATCAGACTTTCAAAACACACAAGCGTTTTTTCTTTCCCGTTCTTTTGTTATACAAAGGAGGCGTATTTCGGCCCAGTCAAGGAGGAATCTTTTATGGATGATAGAGTTTTATTTCTGCTCTCCAGCAAGTGGAATGGGGGAGGAATAAAAGGAGAAAACGGAACCCCAGCAGGTGGTTTTGTGCTCAGGGGCTGAGCTGAAACACTGGTACTTGGAGGGGGTGCTTGCATGAAAGTTACAAAGCAGGGCCATGCCTGGATTCCCCCCTGACAGGGAAGGCAATCTAACCAACATCATCTGTTTACCTGTGGGTCCAGGGAATAACAGAAGGAGGGCTCCACACCCTGGCCTTTGGAACATGGGCCTGTTTGGGGCCACAGTCGTTGGTGTGGAGGGGGACACCCCTCCCCATCACAGGGCTCATGACCACTCAAAGCAGAGCTGAGTCTCAACTTCAGTTCAGTTACTCAGTCATGTCCGTCTCTTTGTGACCCCATGGACTGCAGCATGCCAGGCTTCCCTGTCCATCACCAACTCCCAGAGCTTGCTCAAACTCATATCCATAGAGTCGGTGATGCCATCCAACCATCTCATCCTCTGTCGTCCCCTTCTCCTCCTGCCTTCAATCTTTCCCAGCATCAGGATCTTTTCCAGTGAGTCAGTTCTTCGCATCACATGGCCAAAGTATTGGAGTTTCAGCTTCAACATCAGTCGATCCAATGAATGTTCAGGACTGATTTCCTTTAGGATGGACTGGTTGGATCTCCTTGCAGTCTCAAGATTTGCTCAGGCAGAGGCAAGAGTGGCCTGGGGAATCCCTTCAAGATGGCCCTTCCTATGATGGGGGAATATAGGAGTAACAAACTTTGTCTCTTGGTGTCTGGTATTTTCTATCTGATTACAACAGAAGAAAAGTGCCATCTGGGCAAATGAGGTGTATTCCCAGTTTGGGCATGGTCCAGGGGATGAAGAATTCACACATGGGTTGAAACAGCATTGCCCAGAGAAGTGTTCATTCAGACGCTTGAACCCACGTCGCCTGCGTTGACTGATTCTAATACAATCTCTGTCCCAGTTTGCTGAGCACCATCTTCCAACAAGTCAGTGTGGCTGTCATGAATGAAATTCAGTGGGAGCAGACATCTGATTGATGTTAAGGGCTTTCATGCCCCATTGAAAGTTCCATTCTCTAAAAGAAAAGCCACCTGCTTTTGAAGAGCAGCTCTATGGCTAAGGGTCCACCTCTTTGCATAGTACACTATTATTTACTTTTAATTTTTGACTTACCAGATTCCTCTTGGACTCTCGACTTGCTATCCAAATACATCACAGAAACATGGGAACTCTGAGGTAGTCAGGAATAAAAAAATGAGTGGAAGTGAAAATAGTCTCAGTCATATCTGATTCTTTACAGCCCATGAATTGTAGCTCCCAGGCTCCTCTTGTCCATGGAATTCTCCAGGCAAGAATACTGGAACGAGTAGTCATTCCCTTCTCCAGGGCATGTTCCCGACCCAGGAATTGTACCTGGTTCTCCTGCATTGCAGGCAGATTCTTTACCGTCTGAGCCACCAGGGAAGCTCAAAAAATGTTTAGTAGAAGAAAAAAGAGCAAACTTAAGAGAGAGAAATTATGCATTATTTTCTTAGAAAAATTTTTATGCCAGGCACAAGTAGAATTCACCAATAGCAATTTGACCTAATACTCATTTTTTGAAACACTGTTATCATCTTGGAGATCTCCTTTACTTTCCATGAGAGATACATGAAACAAAAGCCAAACATCCTAATGAAACGTGGTTCCAAACACAGGGACCATGAAAACACCAAGATCACTCAAAAGAATGTCTACAGCACAAGGGATCATGTGCACTTTTTAGGCAGCTGCACCTTGTGCTTGATTGTGTCACTTGAAAGACACCATCATCTGACATCTCGGGAGTATGAAGACGGCACTGGGCAATTCAATGATTTTTGACAGACGTGCTTGAGGCAACTTATCTGGTTGAGGAGGAGTCTCTCTCGCTGAATTATTCAACTGCTCCTTTTCCTGCGCACAGAATCCCTCCCATGAACCAGTCTACCCCAGAGATGCTGTGAATAATGGCAAGTAAAGAGGAAGCATCAAACAGAGGTCATTTTTGAGAAGGAATATTCTAGGAACCTGTGTGCTGGGTTTTGGGGTTAATCAACTCTGTTAACTCTCTTCTCTGCTCTCTGGGGGAGGAGAAGCTAATGCTCATGACAACACTACTGGAAACGACCCTCACACACAGGAATTTGATAAATGCTAGCTTGTCACCTAGTCTCATGTATATTTGGGAGAACAGAAAATGGAGACAACAAGCAAAATGTACAAGGTCAGCAATCCCGCCTGGGGAGGGGACGCGATCTTTCATTCAGCTGGTCTGCTGTTCAAATCAGACTTGTTCATTTCACGCAAACAGAGCCATGTGAGAGCCTCATCATCCATGTGGAGCAGAGGTCTGGCATGAGGGTGGGAGGCTGGGCTGACAGTGCCCAGGGTTGTGGGCTCAGATCCTTCTCAGTTCCCAAGGTGAGGCTCTGCTCTGGTTTGCAGCAGCAGCCACCAGAGGCAGCATGTTGATGCTGTTCATGGATCTGTTTGATAACAGCTTCTCTGATAGCCAAGCAGTCCCTCCCTGCCTGCCTGTTCTTTGACTCTAAGAGCAGTCAACACCGATCTCTTAGCCCTCAAAGAAAATGGGGTCAACTCAGTTGAGTGTGTGTGTGTGCTCAGTTGTGTCCGACTCTTTGCAACCCCATGAACTATAGCCCGCCAGGCTCCTATGTCCCTGGAATTTCCAAGAACACTGGAGTGGGTTGCCATTTCCTTCTCCAGGGGATCTTTCCAACCCAGGGACTGAACCTGCATCTCCTGCGTTGGCAGGTGGATTCTTTACCACCGCACCACCTGGGAAGCCCCAACTCAGTTCAATCCTCCATCTATTCACCCCAGCCATCCCCTCTGATTCTTTTTCCAGAGGGCCTCCTTTCCCTGAGGCCATCAACTACTTGTCTCTCAGACTCAGTTCTCACTAAACCACTAAGGCAGGGTTATTATTCAACCTCCAAGCTACTGACATAGTCATTTGTTGTTGTGAGGAACATTCTAGAGCACTGTAGGATGCTTCACAGTAAACATGGACTCTACTCACTGGCGGTGCCACTCTCCTCACCCCACTGAGTTATGACAACCAACAATGTCTTCAGGCATTGTTAAATGTCTCCCTGCGGTGAAGCTGCCAGATTTAGCAAATAAAAATACAGGCTGCACAGTTTACTGAGAATTTTGGATAAACAACTCATAACTTGTTAGTATATGTATGTCCCACCCAATATTAGCCATTTACTTGAAATTCAAATTTAAGTGGGCATCTTTATTTTACCTAGTGACCATTCTTGGTGGGGAGGGGAGGGAGATGGGCAAATCTGCCTGGCTTGAGAATCACTAGGTTTAGGTATTTCTACTTTGAAAGAACAGAGGAACTGATCTCTAATTGCAAAATTGCCACTTTAGCAAGCAGAGGGTGAAAAAATGGCCCATAAGCACATGAAAAGATGCTCAGCATCCCTGGTCATCAAGGAAATGCAAATCAAAACCACAGGGAGATACCACTTCATACCCACTCAGATGGCTAGAATCAGATAGACAATACCAAGTGTTGGCAAGGAGGTAGAGCTGTTTGAGAGTTGTCTCCAAATAAATTCGTCTCTTAGCCTTGAGATAGATCCTCCTGTGGGTGATGAAATGGTGAGTTTACCTTACTGATATGGAGGGGAAAATTCCATGAGAACAAAACACACAGTACTATTTTCATAAAATCTCCACAAATATGGCAGATCCTCACTGTTCTCTTTGCATTGGGGTTTCCTTGCTCCCATCCATCATGCACGCTGCTAAAACAGTGGTTTTTCTAAACCAAAACTCTATTTGATCCTACTTGGTGAAAATACTGATGGTTGCCCGTTGACAACAGGACAGTCCAAATGTCTTCCCACCGCATTCAAGTCCTTCCACATCTAATTCTAACTCTCTGTATGTTAGTATGTTGGTAAATAACTATGAATGTTAATAACAGCTTTATTGGGATGTAATTCACAAACTAAACTATTCACCCACTTAATATGTATATTCAAACTATTTCAGTAAACTTACAGGGTTGGGCAACCATCACCGCAATCAGTTTTAGAACATTTTCATCACCTCCAAAGGAAACCCCTTATCTATCAGCAGTCACACCTCTTTTACCCTCAACCCTTTCTGCTCTATCCCCTGTGACCTTTTGTGTCTGGCTTCTTTTACTCAGCATAAAGTTTTCAAGGTTCGTACATGTTGTAGCACATATCGGGACTTCATCCCTTTTTATTGCTGAATATTCCACTATATGCATAGACTGGATTCATCAGTTGATGAACCATTTTGGCCATTAGTCTGATTAAAAAATACAGAGAACATGGGACTTCCCTGGTGGTCCAGCGGCTAAGACTCTGTGCTTCCAATGCAGGAAGCCCAGGTTCAATCCCTGGACAGGGAACTAGATCCCACGTGACTCAACTAGGAGTTCACTTGCTGCAACTAAGATCCAGAGTAACCAAAATAATAAATAAATATTTAAAAAAATACAGAGAACAATGT
Source organism: Muntiacus reevesi (assembly GCF_963930625.1). Taxonomy (NCBI): domain Eukaryota; kingdom Metazoa; phylum Chordata; class Mammalia; order Artiodactyla; family Cervidae; genus Muntiacus; species Muntiacus reevesi. Next base: position 11,206,233 of record NC_089271.1, on the reverse strand, counting down.
AACCAACACCCATATATGAACATTTGTTCCTGCCGTGGATTTTTGTAAAGATTAGGTGATAGCTCTTGGATATAAAGTACCTAGCACAGAGCCTGGCTCCAAATAAAAGCTGAGTCAGTGGGAGTCAAGAAGTGTTATCTCCTGGAGATTAACATATCCATACTACCATATATAAAATAGAGCACAGGGAACTCGACTCAATATTCTGTAATAACCTATAAGGGAAAAGAATTTGAAAAAGAACATATATATATAAATACATATATATAAATTGAATCACTTTGCTGTATACCTGAATCTAACACAACATTGTAAGTCAACTATACCTCAATTAAATAAATAAATAAAATAAAAACAAAAAACAACTGTCACCCCCCACCAGATGGGAACACCCCGTGGCTGTCATGGATAGACTCAATCTTCCATGAGAGACAATCCCAAACTAATGAGATCTAATCATATATTTTCTTCATATGTTTTTAAGTTAAGGTGGATTGAATTAGATTTTAACAGCTTTTGAGAGTTTTCCTGTACCCATACTCAGCCCAGGGGCTCGCCTGGGAAGTGTAAGGGCCTGTTGGGAGGCATAGTGATAAACAGTCTAATATTTGCACTGTTCAATCTCAGAGCTGTGTCTGCTACACGTCTGAAATATTTTCCCCCTTTGCTTACCCCCATCTCAAACATATGTCCTTAAAGTATTTCTCACGGTTCTTACCAGTGTTATACTAACCAGTTACTGCTTGCAGGAATAATTATCATGTCTCAAAGAGCATTAGCTGAAATGGAAATACACATGATCGAAACTCCTACTTTAAAGCCAGTGTATAAAAAACACTAACTCTAAGGCTAGAGTGAATTTATGCCATTTAAAAAGATTTAATTCACTTTCTGTTCATAAAATAATAGCCTTCAGGAAGGCCTGTTAAAAGCAATGACAATATACAAATAAGAAAAATCGTTGAAATCAAGACTTTGTTTCCGTGTGGCTTTTTCAACATAATACAATGAACTACTGAGGAAATTCCTGCTGGAAGCTTCCATATACATCTCTGTCTAGACTGTTTGTGGGAAACCAAGGCCCGTGGGTCCATTTTAAATCACAAAAGTGTTTTAGTGATTCTGGCTTGAATGGCTGCTATAGTTGAATATAGAGGGATACAAAGACATAGGAAAAAGGGTAATTCGGGAGTTTGGGACTAGCAGAGGCAAACTATTAGATATAAGATGGATAAACAACAAGGTCCTACTGTCCAGCACAGGGAAGTATATTCAGTGACCTATAATAAATCACCATAAAAAACATTTATCAGAAAAAAAAGAAAAAGACATCAACTGTGAGTTCACATGGTTCTAAAATTATTTATTTGTTCCATATGAACTAATTATTTCATTAAAAGAAATCTTTCAAACTTAGTATTATTGAGTTCCTATAGCGTTCAAGGCCCTTAGTGCTCCTGGGTAAGTAGATAAGTCTGTGAATTGAATTCATTTTTCTTCAAGTTGGTTGTGTGGTGTTGGGTAGCTATAGTACTCAGAAAACAGCAGGTAAAGAAGAGTGTGGGACATCTCCATCTATATACATTCTAATAAACCAGCCGTTCAAAAACTAAGTGTGACAGTTTATAAATGAAAGTTGGCTTTTTGTTTGGATATTCCCTAAACAGAAATTCTTATATAAAGAGCAGCAATATCTGCAGTCATCTTATCAGTGCTAAACAACTGAAGTTTAATTATACTTAGCAACTGGTCATGCTTACTACTGACAGGAGAAAGGCATTAACTCATCTTGTTCTGCCTCGAGGCAGGTAAAGGTATGAATCATCCAGAACAGATGTCCTTTATCGCCTACAAGATCTCAGGGAAGAAAATTTAGCTTGCTTAGGTGAACCAGAGGTTTCAAACAGGAATTTAGGTCAACTTTCCCCCCATCATTCACTTTCACCTAACTCCCCAAATGACCCCGATTTATCAGGTTATCCGGCTAATGAAGAAAGAGAAAACAAGAACATGAAGAGTCAAAGTGCAAGCTTTCTTTGGTTAAAAGTGAAATTCCAAACTTATACAATGTTCCATGTCAAATGTATTCAAAGATAAAAGCAAAAAAATTCCATTTTATTTAGGCTAGTTCGTATTAGGCTCTCCATTGCCAGTTTTGGGTATTGTGTTTTGCTTTAATAAAATGATAACAGTAATGTGACTGATGACTTATATAATACTCAATAGAACAATAAACATATGATTTAATAATATTAAAATATATTACTATTTAAATTTTAGTGCTTTCCAGAATACACAGAACCTCTCCATATTTTTATTCATTTAATCTTTGGCAACCTTCTAAGGTGTACCTGACAACCCAAACTGCACAGATAAAAAAAACCTAAGTCTCAAGAAAGTCAAATGACTTAGTAAAAGTTACTTGGCTGGAAAATACCAGTACTTTAACCCAGGAATCAGCAAACTACCCCTTTCGGGTCAAACCCAGGCAGTCACTTGTTTATACTGCTCTCGAGTTAAAATGGTTTTAACATGATTAAATGGTTAAATAAAAAAGAATAACATTCTATGACACATGAAAATTATATGAAAATCAATTTTTAGTGTCCACAATAAAGTTTATTTGGAACACAGCATGGCCATTTGTTTATATGTTATCTATATCTGCCTTCATGCTACACTGGCAGAGTTGAGCAGTCCTGACAGAGACCATGTGTTTCTGGAAGCCTAAAATATTTATTGTCTGGGCCATAACAGAAAAAGTAGACCAACCCGGCTATAATCCAACCTTAAACTTTAGCCTTGGATGCCGTCCCCTGGCCCCAACAATTTTCCTTTCTTTTTTTTTTAAATTTTATTGAAGTATAGTTGATTCACAATGCTGTGTTTAATTTCTGCTATACAGCAAAGTGATTCAGTTATGTATATATATTCTTTTATATATATATGTATATTATATGTATGCATATGTATATAATATACATATATTATATATATGTATGTATATATATTATATATATTCTTTTTCATATTCCTTTCCCTTACAGTTCATCCCAGGATATTGAATATGGCTCCCTGTACTATACAGTAGGACCTTGTTGTTTACCCATCCTATATATAATAGTTGCGTCTGCTGATCCCAAACTCCCAATCCTTCCCTCCCCTACTGGATGCCTTTCACTGGATGGGAATATGGTGTAGAGGAGCAACATTTGCCACCCCAAAGTGTCTCTTTGGCATATGGATTATTTCTAGCTGAAAACAATCAAGGCCCCAAAGACTCAGGAAGACCCATGGCCTTCCCCCAAGCTGCCTGAAGAATGTAGACAGAGGACCTGTTCCAGGGAGCCATCATCATAGATAACTATGGCATGAACCAGGTGTGTGGACAGCGGGGAACCTAGCAAAGTCTGTTTATTAAAATTCTTCTCTGGGTGCCACTGTCTCTGTGTGGCCCAGTAAATATTTTTCAAACACTGCTTTTCCATCTCCATGTGCATGGCCTTCCTTCTCTTTGGTATCCCAAACTCCTACCCCCAACATCCTCTGTCTTTAGCTGAAGATGGTATTTAAGGTGAGGGTTTTGTTCATTTGGGTGAATTACTCAGTTTTCTTCATATACGTGTCATTAAGCTGTTTTTCTGCATATATGTTATTAAAACTTTTGTTGGATTTTTCTCCCATTACTCTGACTTATGTCAATTTAAAATTCTTAGACCAGCCAGAAGAATCTAGAATGGCAGAGGAAAATTCCTTCCTCCTCAACAGGGGAAAATAATAAAAAGATCATTCATTGAAACTTGGCATTCACCTTGTCACTTTGTCACACATGCAATAAAACTCATGAGATAGTTTTGCTAATATGGCCAAGAGCTTTTGCAAACAGGAGAGCATGGGCTAAACAATTGTCATCACTCTGTGTTCCCAAATATTATGGAAACATTTAAATTATTTAGAGCCTTAAAAAAGAGATCAATATAAAATCATATTTCAGGAAGTATTATGAAATTTTTAATATGCAAATTTGTCTATTACAACTGTTGAGACTTCAGGAGTGCTATTTTGTGAGGATAATTAAGTATGCACATTTCAGTAATTAAGTTTTGGAACTTTGCCCCAAACTTAACCCTCACTCTTCCTCTTGTAGTATAAATTCAACTGGCTGCTTCTGAGCTCCCCACAGGTCTTTTGCTTTGTTTTCAGAAATACTTTATTTGCCCCATTTGCCATAGCAATGACGTACATTGCATATTCAGGAAATGTGACATGAAAATGATTTTGAAAAACAAAGTAAATACTTGGTTTTCATGACAACTTGAAGGAACTTCATTCCTCCCAACCCCCCACTTCATTCATGCTGCCCCAGCTTAGTTGTCCTCCCTTTCAAGAGCACCTCAAAGAAAAACTTCCTCTTTATTAGCATCATTCATCATTGGGATTGCCCTCTGGAGATACCTTGCAATTCTCCATAATATAGGATATCTGAACTGCTAAAGGGATAATTTTACTGCTGTAACTTTACTGAGATATAAACAGTGTCCTTTGAAAAGCACAAGTTTTTAATTTTAATGAAGTCCAATTTATCCATTTTCTTCTCATATACTTAAAGCTTTTTGAGCCCTAAAAGATCTTTACTCATCTCCAGGTTACAAAGATATCCTGTATTTATTTTAGAAGCTCTATAGGGAAAGGACTCAAATCGATAATATCAGAAATAAAAAAGAAGAAGTTACAACTGACTCCACAGAAATACAAAGGATCATAAGAGACTATTATAAGCAAATATATGCCAATAAAATGGACAACTTGGAAGAAATGGACAAATCCTTAGAAAACTACAACCTTCCAAGATTGAACCAGGAAGAAATAGAAAATATGAACAGACCGATGACAAGTACTGAAAATGAAACTGTGGTGTAAAACTTTCAACAAAGTCCAGGACCAGATGACTTCACAGGCAAATTCTACCAAACATTTAGAGAAGAACTAACATCTAGCCTTCTTAAACTCTTCCAAAAAATTGCAGAGAGAGGAACACTCCCAAACTCATTCTATGAGACCACCATCACTCTGATATCAAAACCAGATAGATATTACAAAAAAAGAAGCTTGATAATTTCAACATTTACATTTAAGTCTATGATTCTTCCTGAATTAATTTTTTGCATAAGATTTGAGTCCAAATTCTTATTTTTTTAGATATGTAACTCTAGTAGTTCTAGTGCCAGTGATAAAGAGGTCTAAGTATTTTTATTCCTATTATTTAAAAAAGCAAGACTTAAAAAAAAAAAAGCAAGACTTGAAAAGTCAAGCATTTTGCCCCAGCCACATGACTGTCTGGGTGACTCCAAACTCCATGCTCTTTTTATCTCACCACAGTACCTTCATACCAATTGTGAATGTGACAGAACATCATCAATTCCTCTCATATTACCCCCTTCCTCCTAAGCAAACAAGAATAACATACCTTTCCATTGTCTCACTGATTCTTTTTTCTCTCACATGTGGCATTCCCAGCTACCATACCAAGTCTATTAATATGGCCACGATGATCTTTCAAAATTTATAGCAAATTAAATACAGGACAGTGAAAGAAAGAAAGAAAAAAACAAAAACCCTGAAGACACAGTGTCCAAAAAATAAACATCTTTATGTGAGAGATGATGTTGACAGACATTATGCGTGTCTGTGCGTACTCAGTCGCTCAGTTGTGTTCAACTCTTTGTAACCCCGTGGACTGTAGCCCGCCAAGCTCCTCTCAGTCCATGGGGTTTTCCAGGCAAGAATACTGCGATGGGTTGCCATTTTCTACTCCAGGAGATCTTCCCAACCCAGGGATCAAACCCACATCTCTTGCGTCTCCTGCATTGAAAGGTGGATTCTTTACCACTGCGCCACTTGGGAAGCCCCATGTTAATTAGACATTAAAAATTTTCCACAGAGATCCTGTTAACTCAAATAGCTGCCTAGGATAAAACACCCAAGGCCTGAGAGGATAAATGATAGAGGGTGAAATTTTAAGGATTTTCAGTTCCCAAGGTTATCTCTGCAGATGTCTGTGCTAACCCTAGTTTAAGAAGCCTTACATTAAACCTGTCATGTAAGCAGATCACTTGGCACCAATGTAATCGTCCAGAGAAGGGCAAGTGTGGACCTTGAAATTGTATGGCAGCCTAGGGTTATAAGGCAGTTGGCCAGATAACCCAGAATTTGCCTGTGTAAGACCAACTTAGAAAACAACAACATTTAATGATTCCCATAGAGGATTTAGGGACCCTTGAACATATGTGCTTGGACTTCATCTGAGTGAAGCCTATTTAAGAAGGAGCAGAGGACGAACAGAAATCCAAACAACAGAAAAGAAAGGTGGGAAGGACTGGGAAGTGGTGGTGAATTGGGGTTCTGGTCTATTCAATCTTTCAAAATGAAATCTTTAAAACCTAAGAAAGATGAGGCAAGGGAGGGAAGCCTTCTCTATCCTTAAACGAGCAAAGTCCTGGTTTGGTTCCAGCAGTGTCTTGTGAGTCTCTCTTGTCCATATGGGTTCACAAAGACCAGGGAGGCTAAGGACCATGCCCTTTGCCAGTTCAATGGCATCGTCCTGGCCAGGACTGCTTGGCCTGAATTGCTTCCTGCAGGCAGCTCCTGTAGGCTGCCTTACACCTGGATAAATATGGTTAATTTGTAAGGCACTGTGAAAGCGAAAGTTGCTCAGTCTTGTCTGTTTGCGACCCCATGGACTATACAGTCCATGGAATTCTCCAGCCAGATACTGGAGTGGGTAGCCTTTCCCTTCTCCAGGGGATCTTCCCAACCCAGGGATCGAACTCAGGGCTACCGCATTACAGGAGGATTCTTTCCCAGCTGAGCCACAAGGGAAGCCCAAGAATACTGGAGTGGGTAGCCTATCCCTTCTCCAGCAGATCTTCCTGACCCAGGAATTGAAGCGGGGTCTCCTGTTTTGCGGGCGGATTCTTTACCAACTGAGCCATCAGGGAAGGCCAATGATATTATATGTATTACGTACAATATTAACCTTGTTTGGGGGTCATTGTCTATAAATTCTTAAGGCCTTAGTTCTAAAGACTATTCATTATTTTTGTGACCAAGTCGTTCATTTGATTATGCATACTAATGAGTCTTCAGTAAACTTTCTCTATTTAGATGTGCTGCAAAATGGACTTCTCATTTTTCATACAGTGATAGCCACCTGAGTCAAGAATCCTAGGGCTCCAGTGATAATGCTCCAAGGATGGAGACATAAATATTCAGGTCTCATTGCGGGAAGACAAAAGTCAATTCATTGTTTAAAAGTGTTCCATTTTTCCCTTGGTTTCCGAGAAGGTTTGAGGCTCCTACTAATATGCTGACCTTCTCAATCAATACATTTGGCTTGAGGCATTTGTGTAGTCAATTCTCCATGCCTACTCTTCAGCATCCTCTCTATATAAAATGGCTGGCTGTATTTGGTTAGAACCTTCCTTTCCTCATCAATATATCAACGTTATACAACAGCCTGCAAGGCATGGTTAGATGAAACAATTATGTTAACCCTAGTGGCTTGAGATTTCACTAATAATTCCCAAATCCTGTAACATTCAAAATGTCTATTTTTATAGAGCTACTACAGGAAAATAACTTTTTAGGAAAACTTGGTCTGGGCTATAAATGTATTCTTATACAAGCAAAATCTGTCATTATAGTCAAGATTGATTGACTTATCTATGTATCAGGTAAAGGTTTATAAATTAATGACTAGCATGGATTTTCCCATCATGTCCATCTCTTTATTTCAGTGTTTGAAATCTTGACTGCCTTTGACTGTGTGGATCATAACAAACTGTGGAAAATTCTTAAAGAGATGGGAATACCAGACCACCTTACCTGCCTCCTGAGAAATCTATATGCAGGTCAAGAAGCAACAGTTAGAACTGTATATGGAACAACAGACTGGTTCCAAATTGGGAAAGGAGTATGTCAAGGCTGTATATTGTCACCCTGCTTATTTAACTTACATGCAGAGTACATCATGGGAAATATTGGGCTGGATGAAGTACAAGCTGGAATCAAGATTGCTGGGAGAAATATCAATACCTCAGATAGGTAGATGACACCACCCTTATGGCAGAAAGTGAAGAAGAACTAAAGAGCCTCTTGATGAAAGTGAAAGAGGAGAGTGAAAAAGCTGGCTTAAAGCTCAACATTCAAAAAACTAAGATCATGGCATTTAGTCCCATCACTCCATTGCAAATAAATGGAGAAACAATGGAAACAGTGACAGACTTCATTTTCTTGGGCTCTAAAATCACTGCAGATGGTGACTGCAGTCATGAAATTAAAAGACTCTTGTTCCTTGGAAGAAAAGCTATGACAAACCTAGACAGCATATTAAAAAGCAGAGACATTGCTTTGCCAACACAGGTCTGTCTAGTCAAAGGTATGGTTTTTCCAGAAGTCATATATGGATGTGAGAGTTGGACTATAAAGAAAGCTGAGGGCTGAAGAATTGATGCTTTTGAACTGTGGTGCTGGAGAAGACTTTTGAGAGTCCCTTGAACTGCAAGGAGATCAAACCAGTCAATCCTAAAGGAAATCAGTCCTGAATATTCATTGGAAGGGCTGAAGCTGAAGCTGAAGCTCCAATACTTTGGCCACCTACCTGATGCTAAGAAATGACTCATTGGAAAAGACCCTGATGCTGGGAAAGATTGAAGGCAGGAGGAGAAGGGGACGACAGAGGATGAGATGGTTGGATGGCATCACCGACTCAATGGACATGAGTTTGAGTAAACTCTGGGAGTTTACTCAGACTCAGGGAAGCCTGGCACGCTGCAGTCCATGGGGTTGCAAAGAGCTGGACATGACTGAGTGACTGAGCTGAATAATATAGTTTATCATGTGGGAAACAGACATTATACTCCTAAGTTCTGAACCTTGAATTTCTCAATGCACCATAAACTAAAACTGTGATTCACGCTGACTTTAATGGGAAATGGGCATTTTTGTTCTGTAAAAATGTGCATGGATTTGGAAACAGACAATGGGTATAGGTCTTAGCCCTACACTTATTGCCTAGAAAGTCTTGAATGAACTACTTAAATTCAGAAACAATTCACTTAACCCCTTAAACTGAAAGAAATTTTAATTGAAGTATAATCAATTTACAATACTATGTTAGTTTCAAGTGTACAGAGTGATTCAGTTATACATCTATACATCTTTATATATTCTTTTTCAGATTCTTTTCCCTTATTTACATTATTATAAGGTATTGAGTAGAGTTCCCTGTACTATATAGTAGGTCTTTGTTGATTACCTATTTTATATATAGTAGCATGTATATGTTAATCCCCAAATTCTATTTTACCTCCCCTCCCCCACTGTCCCTTTTGGTAACTGTAAGTTCATTTTGTATGTCTGTGAATCTATTTGTTTTATAAATAAGTTCATTTGTATCTTTTTTTAGATTCCACATATTAAGTGATACAATATTTATCTTTCTCTGATTCACTATACTCAATATGATAAGCCCCAGGTCCATCCATGTTGCTGCAAATTTCATTATTTTTATGGCTGAGTAATATTGCATTTATAATATTCATATATGTGTGTGTGTGTGTGTGTGTATACATATATAAGACTTCCAGAGCTGGAACTATGAAGTATTCAAGACATCTGACTTGTTCTTTGCAGTCTAGACTGTCACCAAGGCAGGTCTTTTAAAGACAGTATTTAAACAGGGGATTAATCAAGATTTGACACTCAGTTTCTTAAATACTTCTGGGGGAGCATAGAAGTTACTGACCTTATAAAAGTTCTGTGGTAGAAAATTGTTTCATATTTCAGCTCTTGGTTTGGAGGTTTAAAAAGGTTCAGTGTTTCTTTGGTTGAACATTGAAATAATTTCTTCTTATCTGCTTGTGAATCTTCTTAGAGTTTTGGTCAGGTGGCTGCTGTGCCTGGTCTGTGTCAAACAGAAGACTACAGGAAGTCAGTATGATCTCCTCACCCAGCGACTAACATACGACTCAGCTTTCCAGTAAAAGTGGAACCAGCCTGGCCCCCAAAACCTGACCCTGAAACATTTTCAGCAACTGTGAGAGCCCAATATTGCCACATGAATCTGTACAAGCATTCTTTGGGAAATTTATGCTAATTCTTTCTAGAATAAATATTAAATCATCCATGCCTATAATGGGCTCCCCTGATAGCTCCGTTGGTAAAAAAAAAAAAAAAAAAAAAATCCATCTGCAATGCAGGAGAACCCAGTTCGATTCCTGGGTCGGGAAGATCCATTGGAGAAGGGATAGGCTACCCACACTAGTATTCCTGGGCTTCCCTTGTGGCTCAGCTTAGTAAAGAATCTGCCCGCAATGCATGAGACCTCGGTTCGATCCCTGGCTTGGGAAGATCCCCTGGAGAAGGGAAAGGCCCCCCACTCCAGTATTTTGGCCTGGAGAATTCCATGCACTATATAAGTCCGTGGGGTAGCAAAGAGTCAGACACGACTGAGTGACTTTCACTTTTGCCTATAATATCTGGAGTTTTGAATTCTACATTTAGAATGGGGTTGCAGTATCAAGTTGTAAGTTTGAGACCCTGATATGATGGCAGTTTGCTTCTTTCTGTGGCCTTGTTTAATCCTTTATTACTTTTTCTACATCACAGGGTGTTCATTTACACACTCGGTTAATAAAAAGTTTCTTGAACAGTGAACCTGAGTCACAAGGCACAAACTAACGGTCACCACTTCCCATCACAAGAGGAGATTCTTGACCCTTCTAAATTATCTCCAACATGAATGCAGGAGGCTAATAAGAACAGTCTTGATGATCTTAAGTGATGCACTCTCTGCTTTTCTCTTTTTATTAGATTGTTTTACTCTGTCAAGTCCTTACAAGCCACATTTGTATCTGTGTCATTAACCCTTTAATTTGATTCAACTTCACATGACCAGGAACATTCACTCAGTGTTTCAATTTACAGTTTTGCAAGACTGCTTTTTCCTACACACCCATGTGTGCTTAGTCACTCAGTCGTGTCCGACTCTTTGCGACACCAGGGACTATAGCCCGCCAGGCTCTTCTGTCCATGGAGATTCTCCAGGCCAGAAAACTGGAGTGGGTTGCCATGCCCTCCTCCAGGAGGTCTTTGCAATCCAGGGATTGAACCCAGGTCTCCTGCAGCGCAGGCGGATTCTTTACTGTCTAGCCACCAGGCAAGCCTATAACCATAACTAATCATTCTTTCCTATCAATCTGTACTAATAATACATCGTAGCTCATGGGATGTAGTAAGGATTACACAAGTTTCTACCTGTTTATTCTTTGTCTCCAAAGTCTACATAAAAAGAAAGGTTTTTATTTTCTGATGTACCCTTTAAAATTATTTTCCTCTTTCTCTGAAGCTTTAACTCTGTGTCCATTACCATCTTTGTTTCATACAATAGCCGTTCTCACAGATACTTGAAATTTTTTCAGAAGATAAAATCAGAGTTTCCTGGAAGTTATAAAGGTGAAAGATTGTATAAGCAGGCATTTCTGGTCATGAATAAGTTATTGCTTCCTTGAAAATTCCAACTATCTTTGTGTATACATTTAGAATTGCAGTTATCGAGTTGGACAGAGATACCAGAGTCACTGGTGAAGGTAGCCAAAGGTTGCATTTAGTCTTGCCAAGATTTCTGTCACTGGCTCTTAAATTTGAGCACTTCTCTCATTGGGGAGAGAAGCTACTTTAGTTTCTTAAATAATCATTTTCATCAAACAAACATATCATACCATGAATTTCACTATTTTAATAAGCACCAGGGAAACCCAATAGGCTCATTAGTATGCACCATTTTTCCTCTTCTTTTTCCACAAGTTTAGAGAAAAGAAACCATTCACCATTTTACTTTTATCAATCAAAATAATTGGACTGAAAATCAAATGAAACTTTTTGAGCCAATCAGTTATAATAATTGCTGTATGATTCATGTTGAGTGGGCTGTTGAAAAATAAGCTCTCTGGTTGATGGGCGGTATATTATGCTGGCTATTTCTAAAGGCTGCTGCTCTGAAAACAAATCTATTGCTGAAAGAAGTACACTGAAATGGGGAACAAATTGTGCATTAGAAGGCACTAGACTTATGAATGTCAGTCTGTAATGGAAAACGTATAATTCAGAAACATTCTTATTGGGAAGATAGACAAAACTTGAAGTCATAGGAAGGAAGGGCAGAGATGGAAAGAATCATTTACAAAGGGCTTCTGAATGTGATGTTCAACAACACTGAGGCTTTTCAAAAATCAATTTTACTGCTGGAGACGATGTGGAGGAAAGGGAAGACTCCTACACTGTTGGGTGGATTTAAATTGGTGCAGTCACTATGGAAAACAGTATAGAGGTTCCTCAAAAAACTAAAAATAGAGCTACCATATGATCTAGCAATCCCACTTCTAGGCATATATCTAGAGAAAAACATGGTTCAAAAAGATACATGCACCCCTATGTTCACTGCAGCACTATTTAAAATAGCCAAGACATGGAAACAACCTGAACGTCCATCAACAGAGGAATGGATAAAGAAGATGTGGTTCATCTATACAATGGAATATTACTCAGCCATAAAAAATAATGAAATAATGCCATTTGCAGCAAATGGATGGACCTAGAGATTATCATACTAAGTGAAGGAAGCCAGACAAAGACAAATATCATTTGATATCACTTAGATGTGGAATCTAAAATATGACACAAATTACATATCTAGGAAAGAGAAAAAGACTCACAGACAAAGAGAACAGACTTGGAGTTACCAAGGGGGAATGGGAGTAGGAAGAGGGAATAATTGGGAGTTTGGGATTAGCAGATGTAAACTATTATACATAAGGATGGATAAACAAGAAGGTCCTACTGTATAGCATAGGGAACTATATTCAATATCCTATAATAAACCATAATGGAAAAGAAAAAAAATTAAAAGTATATCCACTAATTCTTTGGAACTTCTCCTCTTCAAAACAGGGAGACTAATTCCACTCCCTTTGAGTGTAGGTTAAACTTAATGACTCACTTCTCAATCACAGAATATGGCAAAAGTGACCTTGTGTGACTTCTGAGACTAGATTCTATCAGCACGGTGGTTTCCTCCTTCCTTTCTTTCTCATGGCTTAGCTGCCAAGTTATTAGGATGCTCAAGCAATCCTATGGAGAATCTGGTGGTGAGAAATTAAGGCCTCCTGCCAATCACTGCTGAGTACACCATTTTGGAAGGGGATCTACTAGCCCCAGTTGAGCCTTCAGATGATGCAACCCCATGAGAGACCCTGAGACAGAACCACCTGGCTTCCTGACCCCTAAAAACTGTGAGCTAAGATACGTTTATTATTTTGAGCCAGAACATTTCTGGGTAATTTGTTACAAGGAGGTACCTAACTAAGGTAGGGCCTCAGTGGGTCATGATGTGGGTCCAGTTCAGGATCTGGGAGTTTTCTCCTCTCATCCTCCTATCTAACAGCAATATAAGGCCTCATATAGGAAAAGGCACTGAAGAGACCTCCCTGAACTCCTGCTATTGGCGGATGTAACATTTGACTCTTTACTCCCCTGCTGAGTCAAAAGGGTTTTTGCTGAAATGGTTTTCCATATGGGGGAGGAGCACCACTTGGCCTGTGTGTATTCTAGTGACAGAAACTCCTTTAGGAAGTTCATAAACCCAGAATCCCCAACTCAATAAAGGATTGCATTTAATCCTGCAACGATCCTATGATGTAGGTACTAGTTGCCTGACCTCAACGTCATGGGAACTGAAATGTTATGTTTTAGGGATGTACACAAATTTGGGGAAATAGTAAAAGTCTTGTGGGTTTTTCTCATAAATATCTGATGACTTCTGCATTGTAGAAGAGACAAAGCCAGCCATTAAGAGAGGGACAGATAGAAAGCACTGAGCACAGGGAGAAAGGTGCTCTCCTGGCTCTGGAAAGAGACCCTCTTAAGGATTGCTTCCTGAAAGGCTGTTTGAAGGCCTAACCAACTCGACATGGTCCTCAACCCCCAATTCCCTTGATACCTTGGAAACCCTGCCAGCTCGTGCCTGAACAATGGGCCTCCACAGGGCTACTTTCCTTTGAACTTCTGCCTCCTTTGAAGGAAGCAGCTGAAGGTTTTGCAGGGCATAAGGGGCTGATCCCTATATTCTCAAAGACACTGTGAGCTAGGAAATAGAATGGTTCTGTTTGGAGCCTTATGTTGTGTCAGGAATTTGTCAACCACCATCTGGGGAAATTACATGACAGGGTTGAACCTGATATGGGATGTAAGAGACACCCCAGACATGCTGTTCTACAGCAAAGGACATCCACTGCTCTGGCCAGGCTTCGAAAAGGAAAGCATCAGTGATCTGAAGCCAAAGAGATCCTTGTCTCTCCCTTAGTCTTGGTTCTACTACTAACAAGCTGTGTCCCTTCACTCTAAATGTTGCTCTCTTTATCTGCAAATGCAGATAAAATGTTTTCTCAGATCTTTTCTGGCTCCGACACTTATGACTTCATGATTCCTCCAGACAGTTGTAAAAGCTTCCAATCTTTGAAGTGAATGGATCTACAATGTTTTCTTTGGGTATTTTCACAAGTATTCTCCTTGGTAAACTACAGCTTTTCTCGATTAGCGTTGGGTTTGTGAAGACAAACTATTCAGCTGTGAAAGATGGAATATACTTGGTTTTCCTTTGGTCTTCCTGGAAACATCCAGAAAAAATGATGGAAGGCTGTTTATGAATAATTCCCGTTTGGTTAATGTTGTATAACATCTTAGAGTCATTTTATTTTATCTTATTTTATCTATTTGTGTAATGGAAATGTTTCTTTTTTATGGAAGTATAGTTAATTTACAATGTTTGACAGTCATTTAAAAAATATAAAGAAGTCTTTATTTGAGGAAAACCTGATCATTAGGAGACTTGGCTATGTGCTCATGTGCATCAAGTAGTTAAGATTTTCCATTTGTTGGAGAGGAGGAGGATTTTTTACATCTGTAAAACAACTCAGGAAATGTACATCAAATACTATTATCGAGACACTTCCAAGAGGAGCTAAAGCAGAGGATATGGAAGAAGGCCCCACGGGGTCCTGCTCAGTTACAATTCCCCCCTTTTCTCTGATACTCCTCAATCTTGAGAAAATAAGTTTTGAACAAGAAAAGGCATAAAGGTTCAAGTAAGGAAGTTACTCATAAACTTCACAGAGGCACCCACATTAATGGTTGGTAGTGTCGGAGTCTGACACAGATACTCCATTTTTACTTCCAAATACATTTCTCTTTTCAATAAGCAAAGGTGATGTCACCACTAGTGATTTTAAAGCTTTTCTAGATATGAGAAGATGCAAGAATTTGGGCTCATAAATCCTTCTGAAGATTATGTAACTATCTGAGGACCTGTTCTGCCAGCTTTTCCCAGAGCACAGAAGGCTTCATTCCTGACCTCCACCTTGAACTCCTTTCATGGGGTGTTGAAGGTCAGCAGCTGCAGTGGAGAGGCAGGGCTCCTGCTGTTGCTGTTTAGTCACTCAGCTGTGTCTCTTTGCGACCCCATAGACTGTAGCCCACCAGGCTCCTCTGTCCACAGGATTCTCCAGGCAAGAATACTAGAGTGAGTTGCCATTTCCTTCTCCAGGGGATCTTCCTGACCCAGGGATCAAATCTGCATCTCCTGTATTTGCAGGCAAATTCTTTACTGCTGAACTACCAGGGAAACCCAAAGACTAAAGAGAGTATGATTCAAAATTTCAAGAGATAAGTTTAAAAAGTCTGAGTTTTCCTCATAGTCAGAACATTCTCTGACCTAAATTATAGCAATGTTTTGAGTCCATCTCCTAAAACAAAGGAAATAAAAGTAAAAATAAACACATGGGACCTAATTAAACTAAAAAGTTTTGGCATAGCAAAGGCAACCATAGACCAAATGAAAAGACCATCTACTGAATGGGAGAAAATATTTGCAAGCGATTTATAAACAGCTCATACAACTTAACATTAAAAAACAAACAACTCGATTTTTTAAAAATGGGCAGAAGATCTGAATAGACATTTTTCCAAAATGGAAATGCAGATGGCCAACAGGCACATGAAAAGATGCTCAACATGGCTAATCACCAGGCAAACACAAATCAAAATCACAATGAGATTATCACCTTATACCTGTTAGAATGGCCATCAAAAAAAAAGAACTGGGGTCTCCTGCATTGCAGGCAGATTCTTTACCAACTGAGCTAAGAGAACACAAGTAACTAACGTTGGCAAGGATGTGGAGAAAAGGGAACCCTCATGCATCGTTAGTGGGAATGTAAATTGATGCAGCCACTAGGGCATTTCTCAAATAATTTCTCTTTGAAAACAGACTAAGCACTAACAGAGTATTGGAAAAGGGAATATTTTGTGACTCAGTTATTAATTTAATAAGGAGTCAATACAGGCTATAGGGGATATTTCACTTTTTAATTTCCTCTCTGGTGTATTTCCTCAAAGTGACCAAAGTAAATGACCATTTACAGTGAGCAAATATTGCTTTTCCCAAGAAATTCCTAATGTATGTGTTCATTTTAGTTTAACATAGTTGTACTAAAACTTACAGAAACAATGACCTAGGCTTCTGTGGTGTTTTCCTTCTAGAGAAGGAGATGGCAATCTACTCCAGTATCCTTGCCTGGGAAATCTCATGGACAGAGAAACCTGGTGGGCTATAGTCCATGGGGTCACAAAGAGTTGGATACAACTTAGCAACTAAACCACCACCACCAGAGAAAATGTACAATGCATGCATTAACATGGATGGGCCTAGAGATTATCATACCAAGTGAAGTAAGCCAGACAGAGAAAGACAAATACTATATGATATCCCTTATATGTGGACTCTTAAAAAAAAGAAAGAGACAAACAAATTTATTTGGGACTTCCCTTGTGGCTGAGAAGGTAAAGAGTTTATCTGCAATGCAAGGGACCCAGGTTTGATCCCTGAGTCAGGAAGATCCCCTGGAAAAGGGAATGGCTACCCAGTCCAGCATTCTTGCCTGGAAAATTACATGGACTGGTGGGCTACAATCCACGAGGTCACAAAGAGTTGGATACAACTCTTCTATTTATTTACAAAACAGAAAGAGACTCATAGACACAGAAAACAAAGCAAGCAGAGAACAAAGACCGAGTTCATCAAGCTTCCTCTTAAGAACCCAATTTCTCTCCCTCTCCGGTGGTGGTGAATTAGTTGCTAAATTGTGTCCGACTCTTTGTGACCCCATGGACCATAGCCCACCAGGCTTCTCTGTCCATGGGATTTCCTAGGCAAGAATACTGGAGTAGGTTACCATTTCCTGCTCCAGGGGATCTTCCTGACCCAGAGATCAAACCCGTGTCTCCTGCAATGCAGGCAGATTCTTTTACCATTGAGCCACCAGGGAAGCCCCTTCTCCCTCTCTACTCCCTTCTAATGTGAGAATGAAAAAGAATAAAAACCTGGTAGAAAGGGCCTGCACGTCTTCCTCCTACTCTTTCCAAAGAGGACACAAGACAGGGCTGAGCAGTGTTTCCATTCCTTCTGGAATTCCAAGGTGATGTTGGCCTGAACTTGCATGGAACATTGCGCTGCTCACTTGGGTGTAACCTGACACATGATGTCATTGTCAGCCGTCTGGATTCATCAGCTCCAGCTGCCAGACTCTCTGCTCTGTGTGGGGGTTCAAGCCTCCCCATCTGTTCCTGGGCCCCCCCACCCACTTTTCTCTGCTTGAGCCTCCAGCCATGCCAGATGGCTCTTTTTTGGTATCAGGGATCATTTTTCTCTGATCAATGTCTCAGCCCCAATCCGAGCCGAATATTTCAAACCACCTCCATCACTTTCATTGCTTTAGGCATTTTGAGAGATTGATTTCCATGACACATGAATACGTATGTGCATGTACATAGTGACTACAATGCACTTGCGTATAGAACTTCATTCTTTTTAACTTTCACACACCACACAACCCAGGCTCAGAAACAGTATTTCTTCAATACTCTTGAACTTGGGTTGGATTCTCTTAAAGTGGCTGTGGATAAGAAACAGGGTTTCTGACAAGTTGAGGATCATCTCCAAAACCCTTCTCTATTACACTGGAGTACTTAGAAACTACAAAAAGTCAAGTTTACCAGCCCCTAGGGTCTATTCTATATCCTGCTGATCTGGTCAAGCAACTTCATTTTTGGCTCTGGGAAATCTTGCCTGTAATTACAATACTCAAGTTCCAACAATGTGAGGATTTTCAGGAGTGGTTGAGAAAGACCGGCAGCTCACAGACTCTGCCTGGCAGCTGGAGCCCTGAGCCAAGGACTGTTCTCACCAGCAAACCATGGGTTAGGCTTCTGAATAATATCTTTCACCATACCTGCGATCACAGTCATCTTCATGGGTGAAAGGGCATAACTGATACAAATGTGTCACTTCCTTGAGGGAATATTTTAAAGCAACAGGAGTGTTCATTTACTATTTTAGGTCTGATCGTTAGCACAGTTTTTGCAATGATGATGAAAGCGGTTCTCTTTAAGACAATATCTAAAATAGTCTACTTGGCTTCCCTTGGCAATCTTTATGCTTCATATAGGTGAAAAAATATTACTTCTATCGCAGGGTTCTCAGCCAGGGGTGATCTTGCACCTTCCCCACCCACCCCGGGGGAGGTGCTACCAGTATCTAGTGAGTGGAGTCAGGAATGCTGGTCAGCATCCTATAGTGCCCAATCAGCCCGACCTGCACCAACAGCAAAGAACTGCCTGGCCCAAATGTCAACAGTGTTCAGACTGAGAAGCCCAGCTCTATCGGATTATGAATTATTTACACTATCTGATGAAGCCCTGCTCTTTACAAAGGAGCACCTAAAACTGTAGACTGAAGAGCCTGACAGGCTATAGTCCATGGGGATGCCAAGACTTGGACGCAACTGAGCGACTAAGCATGCAAGAGTATAGCATTTCAGGTGTGAGGCCATCCTTCTTACAAAATGTTCTGAGCCAGGTGAAGGTTCACCCTAGAAACCCAAAGCTGTACCTGTATCTTGGCTAACTTCTAGGCACCAACAAGATTTCTATTTAATTTTGGTAGGTCTCTGGAGCTTGAGGCCTTCCTCTTCCTCTTCAGAGCTTTTTCCAAGACTAAGGATTTTATTGGGCTTCCCAGGTGGCATTAGTGGTAAAGAATCTGCCTGCCAATGCAGGATATGCAGGAGACATGGGTTTGACCCCTGGGTTGGGAAGATCCCCTGGAGGAGGGCATGGCAACCCACTCCAGTATTCTTGCTTGGAGAATCCCATGGACAGAGGAGCCTGGTGGGCTACAGTCCATGGGGTTGCAGTCGGACACGACTGAGCACTTACTTAAAGATTTTATTAGCCTATGGCCCCTTGGTACAGTTTAATCATACTCCTTAAGAAACAAACAGAATTGTGTATAACAACAACAGAAACCTCGATTAAACAGTCAGGAGACCAGAGGGGGTGCTCTCATGCCCTTCAACGACAGTCAACTCCCAACAGGAAGAAGACCCTTCTTTCCTGGCAAGGGCTCAGCCAATGGAAAGCATGGACTCTGTTTACTATAGCTCTATCACCTCTACAAAAGTGTTCTTCTTTCCCTGACATGTGGAGGCTTACCTATGGCTTGCCAAGGTTGCAGACCCTGAACTGCAATTCTCTGCTGATAGCTAATAAACCCATCTTTCCTGAAGAAGTATCTGGCAGACTGATTATTTCAGGTCAGCAATGTGCAGAAAACAAATGGAAGATCTTATAAGACTGATTTCTTTGGTGTAAAAAAGTAATAGTGGTACCAGCTGGGTTTGGGAGGAACTCGTGACCCTGTGAAGGTTTTCACAGGTCAACTTGCCTTCTTTTTGTTCTACGTCATGAAACTTCTACAAAGCCAGTCTCACCCACGAAGTTCCATTTTCGTTCATCTGCAGAGCCAATTTTCAAGGGAGTGTTGTTTTTTTTTTTTATTGTCATAAGCTCTCATTCTCATTTAAAAAAAGTGATCAGTATATATTCTCTTAAAAATGAAAAGAACAATAACCTCAAAACTCACCTTTTGGGATCAGCGTTTCCAGATTACAGCATTATACAAGGATGACAGTTCAGTTTTAGTCTCTCCCAAATATCATGCTGCTCCTACTAGTGAAATATACAGGGCCAGGCCCTCTTTGGTGGACATGTGAAACTTTTCAAGCAAGTGTTCAAGAAAAGAACCACGTGATCTTTGTCTCTGGAAAGTTTCTAGTATAGCTTCTAGTTCTCAGAAAGAAAGACTGTTAAGGATGCTGTATTTTTAAGTGGGATGATGGTGTTTAGGTATGTTTTTAAAATTATTTTTAGAGTTAAATTCTTAACTATTTATGGATTAAAACAATATAATGTCTGGAAAGTGCTTCAAAATAGTTCAGGGGAAAAGGTATGGATGAAATGAAGTTGGCCATGAGGTGATAACTGTTTTAAACTGATGATGAATACATGAAGGTGTATGTATTCTAATCGAAATGCTCCAGTGAAGTGGGAGAAATTGATGACCAAGAGAGAGAAAATGGCCTAACAAAAAAGTACGTAAGACATGATGGACTGCAGTGAGGTATTACCCCACACTGGTCAGAATGGCCATCATCAAAAAAAGTCTACAACAATAAATGCTGGAGAGGATGTGGAGGAAAGGGAATCCCCATACACTGTTGGTGGGAAAGTAAATTGGGATAGCCACTATGGAGAAGAGTATGGATGTTCCTTTAAAAAACTAAAAATAGAGCTACTCTATGATCCAGCAATCCAACTACCAGGCACATACCCTGAGAAAACCATAATTCAAAAAGACATGCACCCCAATGTTCATAGAAGCACTATTTATAATAGCCAGGACAGGGAAGCAATCTAAATGTCCACTGACAGATGAATGGATAAAGATGATGTGGTATGTGTAACACACACATATATGATGGAAATTACTCAGCCATAAAAAAGAATGAAATAATGCCATTTGTAGCAATATGGATGGATCCAGAGATGATCATACTAAGTGAAGTCAGAAATAGAAAAGCAAATACATGATTACTTATATGTGAAATCTAAAAAAAGATACAAATGAACTTACTTACAAAACAGAAACAGATTCACAGACTTAGAAAATAAGCTTAAGGTGAAAAGATGTGGGAGGGATAAATTAGGAGGTTAGGATTAATAATACCCACTACTACATATCAAGAAATGGCAACCCACACCAGTATTCTTGCCTGGAGAATCCCATAGACAGAGGAGCCTGGTGGGCTACAGTCCATGGGGTCACAAAGAGTCGGACATGACTGAAGTGACTGAGCATGCACATATAAAGTAGATAATCAACAAGGACCTACTATATAGTACAGGGATCTCTACTCAATTCTCTTTGATAACTTGTATGCAAAAAGAATCTGAAAAAGGAAACATGTATGTATAGATGAATCACTTTGGTGTACACCTGAAACTAACACAACATTGTAAATCAACTCTACTCCAATATAAAATGAAAATTTTTGAAAAGACATGATGGGACAGAAGGTAGACTTCAGAGACTAGAATCTCTCAAGTAATTACTATAAATTCAGTCTGATCCTTGAGCGTATTGAAAACATCTCCCTCCACTCTGGCCATTTTGCCAGATGTGGAGACATTTAGAAGAGGAGGAAGTTGTTTCTAAGCCATATTAATTTATACTTTGGCTTGATTTTATCTTGATGCACTTAACATATTGGGAGCCACACTGGACATACTTTCTTCCTTTAAATGTCAAGGGTTTATTGAAATTGTGAATCAATTTTCTTTTTCTAAAATCTTGGCCTTGTGAGGCTGATATCTGGGCCAGTATGGTCAAAGATTTTACAACAGCATTTTGGTTGATGTCATATTCTTACTCTCCCTCAAAATAATGAGTGGCATGGGAACTGTAATGTTTCTTCCTCCATGAGGTAATGAGCGGGTGAAGCTTTCAAGCTCCTATCACTTTTTCCGAAAGATATCATTCATTCTGACTCCTAATTAATCAACATTATTATGTAGCAACCAAATAAATAGTCTCCTAAAGAAAGCATCCTCTCCTTGGCTGTTCCAGCAAACTCTGCTGACTCATTTGGTGTTGGATGTGAGTAAGTTTGTAGGCACATAATGCCTAAGAAACCACACTTTCTCTGAGCCATTCCCCTGCCTCCTTGTCCCTACCAAATAGGGGAAGCTAACAAGAAGCTTTGTTCTGGGTTTTCAGTATCCTTGCAAGAGAGGGGGTTTAGCATGTCTTTGGCGACCATTTCTAAAGAATATATTCTATAAGCTAAAGACTCCTTTGCTACATTTGCTTGTTTTTCAACTGAAATTCCTTTAAACGTGTATCATATAATCTTTTATGCTCAGGTTCTGGGCTCGCAAGAACTGTATTGTGGCCACCTTGGTTGCCCCTTCATCACTGGGTGTTTCTTTTAATTAATTTATTTTAATTGGAGGTTAATTACTTTACAATATTGTGGTGGTTTTAGCCATACTTCCACATGAATCAGCCATGGGTGCACACGTGTCCCCACATCCTGAACCTCCCTCCCATCTCCCCACCCCATCCCTCTGGGTTGTTCCGGAGCACCGGCTTTGAGTGCCCTGCTTCATGCATCGAACTTGCACTGGTCATCTATTTTACATATGGTAATATACATGTTTCAATGCTATTCTCTCAAATCATCCTACCCTTGCCTCCTCCCACATAGTCTGAAAGTCTGTTCTTGACATCTGTGTCTCTTCTGCTGTCTTACATATAGGGTTGTCATTACCATCTCTCTAAATTCCATATATATGCATTAATATACTGTATTGGTATTTCTCTTTCTGACTTATTTCACTCTGTACACTAGGCTCCAGTTTCATCCACCTCATTAGAACTGATTCAAATGTGTTCGTTTTTATAGCTGAGTAATATTCCATTGTGTATATGTACCACTGTACCACAACTTCCTTATCCATTTGTCTGTCGAAGGATATCTAGGTTGCTTCCATGTCCTAGCTATTGTAAACAGTGCTGCAGTGAACACTGGGGTGCACGTGTCTCTTTCAGTTCTGGTTTCCTGAGTGTGTGTGCCCAGCAGTGGGATTGCTGGGTCGTATGGCAGCTCTATTTCCAGCTTTTTAAGGAATCTCCACACTGTTCTCCATAGTGGCTGTACTAGTTTGCAGTCCCACCAACAGTGTAAGAGGGTTCCCTTTTCTTCACATCCTCTCCCAGTGGGTGTTTCTTTAAAAGAATTTATCTAGATGACAGATGAAGAAACTGAGGCCCAGAGAATCACCTCAAGGTGTGATATGGAGGCTACCCAGTTGGGTAAAAGCAAGGTTAAGAGTTAGGAGGGTGAAAGAGGAGAGTGAAAAAGCTGGCTTAAAACTCAATATTAAAAAAACTAAGATCATTGGATCTGGTCCCAAAACTTCATAGCAAATAGAAAGTCTCAGCATCCAACAACAATAGATACAACAGTGATAGCAACCATACTAATCACACTAAGATATTCCACAACTATACATTTACCCCAAGAATCCAAATAATATCAGTAAGATGGAACTCAGTTTGCAGGAGAACCCCTCTGATGAAATTTTGCTAATGTGAAACTGGAAAGCAAATGAATCCAACTGAATTCAATGGAAGTGATACCTTCTTTCCATTTTTTATTCTAGATAAGGTGGTTTTAACTGATTTGAGGCCATGTATTAGAATCTGGCTTCATTTGTGCTTATATTTTCATACTCGATGACTTAATGTACTCAGATCTGCCCCAGGTTGGTGGGGGCCTGCATGTGTGTACAAGTGGTTGCTTATTGAAATCATGCTTAGTAGAGTAGATCAAAGTCAGTCTTTAGCTTATGGCCAGTGGCATTTCCCTGTTTCCTTGGCGGGAAATTCCAGCCTTCAGAAGACATGCCTTTCAAGAGTTCAGTGGTGTGCATGAGACAAGTGCTCGGGCCTGGTGCACTGGGAAAACCCAGAGGAATCGGGTGGAGAGGGAGGTGGGAGGGGGGATCAGGATGGGGAATACATGTAACTCTATGGCTGATTCATATCAATGTATGACAAAACCCACTGAAATGTTGTGAAGTAATTAGCCTCCAACTAATAAAAATAATAATAATAAAAAGAAAGTAATATATATAAAAAAAAGAGTTCAGTGGTGGAGAATTGCTTATAGTTCCTGGGGACAGAGTTAGGAAAGCAATCAACTCCACTCATTTGGCAGAGGACACAAGGAATAAGCAGAAAGGGCTCAGAGGAGAGGGGAGCCTGAGATCCAGTTTGAAATCTATTTTTATCTGAGTGAATCACTTCAATTCTCTGCACCTCAGTTTCTTCATCTGTAAAATGAGGGTTTGGAATGCTAAGCCTTTTTTTTTTTTTTTAAACAATTTTAAAGGTTATACTCCATTTATAGTTATTACAAAATATTGGCTCTGTTACCCATGTCATACAGTACATCCCTGAGCCTAACTCACCCCAATAGTTTGTACCTCCCACCCTATATTACTGTCTCCCCCACGTAATGGTAACCAATAGTTTGTTCTCTATATCTGTGAGCCTGCTTCTTTTTTGGTATTAGAATGTTTACTCTTTATTACTCTAGCTTTTTTCATTCTGATAGTCTATTTACTAACGACTAGGTACTAGGTACAGTTCCTACAGGAAATGCAAAATTTTCTAAAACCTAACACCAATCTTCAGAATGCTTCAAATCTCATTGGGAAAAAAAATTTCAACTATTAACAAAAAATGTCATGTGGTGGTGACAGGCAGATTACAAATGCTCAGACTTGGAGGGAACTTCATTTTGGTTGCTGTTTGGTAGAAAATGTGTGCAGAGAAACATTAATGAGGTGGTTGGATGACATCACCGACTCAATGGACATGGGTTTGGATGGATTCCGGGAGTTGGTGATGGACAGGGAAGCCTGGCATGTTGCAGTTCATGGGGTTGCAAAGAGTCGGACACGACTGAGCCATTGAACTGAACTGAACTGTCTCAAGTGTTGGTTCTAAATGAAACTGATTTATTCCCAGTACTGGGGTTGGAAGACAAACACAAGAGTAAGGAATTCTACAATCTAAAACCTCCCCAAAGGGATACTACTATATATGGCTAGCAATGCAATGCAATATGGTCCAAAGCCCAAGGGGGCTTATAAACTGTGAGGGATACTGGTTAACTTGAGCTACATAAATGAGAGAAAGCTTCCCAAAGAGGTAACAATTGAGACAGGTATGGACTTTTGGAAGGAAGCCATGTCAATCAAAATCAACATGGTAACAGTTGCATGTTTCCCATACACAGTTGTGTGAAGTTCTAAATCTATATCTATAGTTTAAAAAACTAAATCTATAGTTTAAAAAAATGATTCTGATGTTCAGCCAGATTTAAGAGCCGATGCATTATTAGTCATATTTCCATGGAAGCACTGTGTTCAAATTAGGAACTTTTAGTTCAAAAGAGAGCTGTAGAACTTGAATAGAGTCCAGAGAAGAGAAAGCAAAACCACTAAAAGTTCAGTGGTGGAATTCAAGAAAAAATGGTAAATGAAATAGAGAAGGCTGAGGGGGAAATAAGATTTCAAATATGCAAATCGCTATCCTATGAGTAGTAGCTGACTCTTGTTCTCTGGGTACATCCAGAATGAGAAAAATGAAGTGAGCAAAAATGGGAGCAGTTAGGACTTAAAACAGATGTGCAGGCAAAGTCCCGACAAGACTGGTAAGTAGATATTCTTAAGGTATAATTTGCATTGATCTGACAGGACATAGACAAGGCAAAATATTATTGCTTCATATATATTCAGATTACTCAGGGCTAACTTCCTATCTATATCTACCAAGGAACTACAAACAATGATTGTTGTTGTTTAGTCGCTCAGTCGTGTCTGACTCTTTGCAACCCCAAGGACTGCAGCACGCCAGGCTTCTCTGCCCTTCACCATCTCCCGGAACTTGCTCAAACTCAAAAACAAGGATACATTTGCAAAATGTCGATTCACATATGCCTGGTGATTGTAGACATTTCTCATGTGCTTAGAGGATGGACATGATCTCTCTCATAAGAAAAGATCATTTTTGTTCCTATAAATGCTGGAGAACAGAACAAATTGCAGTGAGTTTTTAAAAGTTCTTAGGTTCTCCAGCAGCTGGCCATGATGGAGGTCTACTGTCATTGGTTCATTAAGTGGAGACAGCTTGGAATCAGATCACAGAATGGTGGATCTGGAAGGGAGCTAGTCTAGTGCTTCTCCAAGTGTGGTTGAGAAACAATCAGTGTGGGGATGTCCTGAGTTTTCTTCTGAAAAAAAGAAAGGGGACTTCTCTGGTGGTCTAGTGGTTAAGACTTCACCTCCCAAGCAGGGGGTGTGGGTTCAATCCCTGGTCAGGAAGCTGAGATCCCACATGCCTCAATATTGTAACAAATTCAATAAAGACTTTAAAAATGATTCACATTAAAACAAAAAAAAAAAACTGAAAAAATAATAAAAAGAAGGAATTTTGTGGTCTTATAAATTTATATAATCCTGAGTTAAAAAGTTAAACAGATTCACTTATTGCAAGGATTCCCAGAGGCTTCATTCTTCCAGAAGGGCATAGGGACAAGCAGATGCATTCTTGTATCTCATCAGATCATTTTTCTATGAAATACACTCTGAGACAAAGGGAATGATCTGGAGCAGCTCCTTCATTTATCTTTAAACAATAGCATCTCAAATTTAGAGAGGTAAAGAGAGATACCTAACATCATACACAGACAATAAAACTTTGAAGCATAGAAACAAGTCTTCCAACTCTATGGAGAGTGCCCTTTTCAGGTCCCCACTCTGTGAAAGCTATACCCCCATTTTAGGCAAACAGTCACCACATCCAACGTACATCTGGGCCAACCCAGTGTGTACAGTTGGGACAACCCAGTGTGTACAGTTGGAATACACCCAGTGGAGCAATACTGAGGACCCCAAAGTCAAAGGGATCAGCTGCTAAGCTCGAAATGCCATGAGGACATGATGTGATAGTGACCAATGAAAAAGTTGTGGTTGGAACTAATCTTGCACAGGAGAGAAAAATCTGCCACTCCAAAATGCATCTCTTTGACATGAGGAATCATTTAAGCTGATTGTTTTTAAGAAACAGACAACTCAGGAAGTTTTCTTTTACCCACCCCCCTCCCCGCTTTGGCTCAGATGGTAAAGAATCTGCCTGCAGTGCAGGAGACCTGAGTTTAATTCCTGGGTTGGGAAGATCCCCTGGAGAAGGAAACAGCAACCCACTCCAGTATTGTTTTGCCTGGAGAATTCCATGGACAGAGAAGTCTGGCATGCTGCAGTCCATGGGGCTGCAAACAGTCAGACACAACTCAGCAACTAACACTTTTAGATATTTAAAGAATTTACATAAAGGACCAGAATATGGGGTGAGGTGTAGTGGGGGCAACTGGGCAGGCCAGGAGACCAGAGTCCACTCAGTATCCCATTGTCTCTGCAGGACCCAGCAAACATTTGTTTACCAAATGAGTGCTTTTCCATCTCCATGTCAATTGCTTTCCTCCCTACTGAAGTCCCAAAGGACTACCCCCAACCTTCTCTTTTGTTTTCAACTAAAGATGGTATTTAAGGTGAGGGTTTTGGCCATTTTGCTGAATGACTTAGTTTTCCTTGGTCTCTCCCATGTTTACATGTCATTAAACTTTTGTTTGATTTTCTCCTGTTAATCTGCCTCATGTCAATTTAATTCTAGATCAGCTGGAAGAACTAGAAGGGTAGAACATTTCTTCCTCCATGACATTTATAACCATTATTTTTGTGAAACTGAAAGTGTTTCTTGCTCAGTTGTGCCTGACTATTTGCAACCCCATGGATTGTAGCCCGCTGGGCTCCTCTTTCCATGGAATTCTCCAGGCAAGAATACTGGAGTGGGTTGCCATTTACTTCTCCAGGGGTTCCTCCCCACCCAGGGATCGAACCTGTGTCTCCTGCATTACAGGCAGAATTTTTTTTTTTTTTTTTTTTTTTTTTACCACCTGAGCCACCAGGGACTCATATCAGTGTATTAACATGACCTGTATTATACTGCAACACAAAGTTCTGTGCAAAGGTCTCAAATTTTTATAGAGACTTTCTGAAAGTGACAGTTGCTCAGTCATATCTGGCTCTTTGAGACCCCATTCTACATGAATGCTGTTCTAGGATTTGGACATGTGGTTTACATGTATATACATATCTACCTTAAGCATGGGCTAGAGGGTAGCAGAAGAGAATGCTTTGCAGATGGGTGTTAGGAGTGAAGTAAATTGCTTGATGATGCCACCAATTAGGTGGTCTCTAGATATATACATATATATCTATGCCACTTACTCCCAGGAATAGAAAGCATTAATCCATGTATCTGAGTAGCAGTCACAGATCACTAATTAAGCATAAATTCCCTATTATAATCTGCATTTTGGGCCACTTTGTACAAAATGGAGTGAATTTACTTTTGAACAAAACATCCAGAGTAGTAAATAGAAGTGAAACCAAATAATTGCTATCTTTTAAAAATAAATATTTAAGAGCTTTTTAGAGTCTTTGTTTTGGATGGAGCTTTTCAAAGCCTGCTATATTGGTGCCTGTTGGTAGAAGCTGACTCCTGCTGTCCGCTTCTTGGGTGCAGATGCAGCATATTCTTTGGGTGTATTTTAGTCGTTTTTTATGCTGAGATGAATAGGCTATTTGAAGTGAAGGGAGGACTGGTAGTTCCTGTTGGAATAAAAGGATCATAAATCCGTTCATGCCAAACTGTGAACACAGTTAGACAATGCACTGAAGGCAATTTTTATTTGGTAATTACTGTCTTTGTTCAGAAGCTTTGCCAAAGCTGATTGAAAAGCTCCCAGAACAAAACAGTGAAAGGATAAAGCTCCCTCATTAGCCTAAACTGCATTTGAATTATTCCTGTCTTTTGTGACACTCCAGTTTTTCTTTTTAAACAAAGGGTTAATAGGCTCTTTAGCTTGTATATTCAAAATCAAGGGGGATGGAAGAGGATAGTTATCTCCTATCTTCCTAATCTTGACTAAAGGGTTGGAATGAGACCAACAGATTTTCCCTTTGAGAGCTTTGCCTTTATGGCTGCCTCCTCAAAGAGCAAGAGTCAGCAAGTGAGTCAAATGGCTAGAGACTCTCCTGAGATAGGAGGAATGAATGAGCACGCTGAAACATCCTCCCACTAAAAGTGAGTACACAGAATGCCCATATCAGCAAATACTCCCCTTGGAAGCACTGTGAATCTCTATTACCATAGTATCAACATACAGGTATTTGGCTCTTTAAGGCATTCCCTTAGTGCTTCAGGATGTCAAAGATGAGAGAGGGAGGGAGGGAGAGGGAAACTAGGAATGACTAGTATGATCACACTCAAGACTTACACTCAAGTTTGTAGGTAAAATAAAGTCTTCTCTATCTTGTTGAAAGATCCATTATTCAATTCAAAGAACATTTATGGACAGAGGGAGGAGACAAGATGGCAGAATAGAAGGACTTGAGCTCACCTGTTCTCATGAAAACACCAAAATCACAACTAACTGCTGAACAACCATTGACAAAAAAGACTGGAACCTACCAAAAAAGATACTGTATATCCAGAGACAAAGAAGTCACAATGAGATGGTAGGAGGGGCACTTTCCAGATATAATCAAATCTCATAACTGCCTGGTGACCAACCCATGAACTGGAAAAATAACTATATCACAGAGGTTCTCCCACAGGAGTCAGAGTTCTGAGCCCCATGTCAGGCTCCCCAGTCTGGGGATCTGGCATCAAGAGGAGGAGCCCCCAGAGCACTTGGTTTTGAAGGCCAGCAGGACTTGAGTGCAGAAGCTGTGCAGGCCGGGAGAAACAGACTCCACTCTTGGAGGCCATGCACAAGTTTTCATGTGTACTAGGACCCAGGGCAAAGCAGTGACACCATAGGAGACTAAGCCAGAACTACCTGCGGGTCTTGCAAGGTCTCCAGGAGAGGTGTGGGTTGGCTGTGGCTGGCTGTGGAGGCAAGGACACTGGTGGTAGAGGCTCCAAGGAAAACACATTGGCATAAGCTCTCCCAGAGGTTGCCATTTTGGCATTGAGAACTGGCCCCACCCAACAGCCTGCAGGCTCCAGTGCTGGGACGCTTCAGGCCAAGCAATTAACAGGGTGGGAACAGCCTCACCCATCAGCAGACAGTCTGCCTACAATCATACTGAGCTCACAGTCACCTTGAAAACACACTCCTTAACATGGCCCTGCCCAACAGAGGAACAAGACCCAGACATAGACTGGCTGAATGGATACAAAACAAAACCCATATAAATGCTGTCTACAAGAGACCCATTTCAGATCTAGGGACACACACAGACACATACAGATCTAGGGACACATACAGATCTAGGGGATGAAAAAAGGTATGAAGGGGAAACATGGAGAGTAGTGATAAATTAGGAGTTTGGGATTAACATATACAACTGCTATGTATAAAATAGATAATCAACAAGGACCTACTGTACAGCACAGGGAACTCTACTCAATATTCTGTAGTAATATATATGGGAAAATAATCTGAAAAAGAATGGATGTATGTACATGCACAACTGATTCACTTTGCTATACACCTGAAACTAACTCAACATCATAAATCAACTATACTCCAATGTAAATAAAAGTTAAAAAATGGAAACAAAACAAAACAAAAAAAAAACCCCAACAACAACAAAGAACACTTAGGAAATACATTGTATGTTCCCAAAGTTACTTTCTGATGGTCTAACGTTGTTAATAATCTAATCGGCCTACATGGTGTTTATTATGTGGTTCTGGTTGGCCAGGAAATATTGGAAGATGAAGATACTATGTGAAAAGACAGTCATTTCAACCACTAGTAATTGATACTTACTTCATGGTAGTCATTGGAGGTAAAACATGAGTAAGTCACAGCCTCTCCAATGAGGAGATTGATAATTAAACATTATCAGTGTGCTTGTGTCAAAACATTTATTATTCAAATACAGATTGTTCAGGGAACCAAAAGTCGACATAATACTTTAAAAATACAATAAGGAAAATCTGTCCCCAACCAAGCATCCCTCTTTGATACTAAGGCATATCGCTGCTATTGGGTCAGTGTCTTTGGTAATGTCAACCAAAACAATGCGGAGGTCTGCCAACAAGAGTTTATTTGGGGTCTTAAGAAGTGCAGTTTGGGAGAAACAGATTTGGATAAAGTCAAAAGAGGGTTCTGGGTAAGAGCAAGAATCAGGAGCTTATAAAGGTGAAAGTCACAAAGATGTATTCTAACACAAGAAAAGAAATATTTGCCCTTAAGGGTAGGCTGCAACAAGCTGTTTTAGGGTAAGTATCCAACAAGTATCTTGAGTTTCTGGAACACTGTCCAGATGTTGTGGATGACCCTGTTAAGACAATGAATGGTCAAAAGGTCAGATTCCATCAGGGCTGAAATGTACATAAATCATACTTCCTCAGTGGCCTCCTGGCTCCATTTTAGAGAGCTCTCTTAGCAACACTGACTCCCATTTTTATTTGCCTTTCACACTAGTCAGTATTTGAAGATTAAGATCTTAAATCAAAAGCAATTAAATTTGGCTCATGTTAACTGGTGCCTACTTTATGCCAGTCATTGGTGGTACAAGTCACATCCTTTCCATTAAAGAGTTCCTAACCTAGCGAAGGAGCCTAGTGTGTCATTACATGTGGGTATTGTAAAATATGACAAAATAATACAAGCAGTTTTTAACTGAAATCACATAGCTTGTTAATAGGAAGGAGTTTGCAAAGTTGATGATGCAGGAGAATGGCTCAAATTGTTGGCTAAGCCAAAATAAGAATGCTGGAGTTAACACTGGAATAAGAAAATGAACAAGGATGCTATGGAATACTGTCCAGGATGAGAGTTATTCAGAATGGCTGTCTTGTGTCCATTTCTCACTCCAAAGCAGCAATTTCACCCTGCTCTCCAAGTGAAGGTTAACAGAACACAGCACCCCAAAATATACCTCTTTGGCATAAAGATTATTTTGAGCTATTTTGGAGAAAAACCAGACACAATAAAACTCTAAAAAGAGGAGAATTTAATCTTTTGTAAGGGAAATTTACATTTACAAAGGAAATCTTCATTTGTGAGGGTGTCTCCCTTTCTGTGGCTTCCTTGGTGGCTCAGTGGTAAAGAATGGGTCTGCCAATGCAGAAGATGTGGGTTTGAGCCTTGGCTAAAAAAGATCCCTTGCAGAAGGAAATGGCAACCTGCTCCAGTATTTTTGCCTGGAGAATCCCATGGACAGAGGAGCCTGGCGGGCTACAGTCCATGGAGTTGCAAAGAGTCAGACACGACTGAGCATGCATGCACGCACACACCCCCTCTCAGTATCAGGAAGAGAAACAGTTACCAATGGAGAGAGTAGCCTTATACTGTTTACCATGCTTTTCCTGGTCACCTCCCACAACTGGTTCCCCAGCCCTTCAACATCTTTCTTTTGTCTTTAGCTGAAGACAGTTATTTCAGGTGGTGGCTTGGACTATGTTTACTCAGTTTTCCTAGGTCTCTCCCATGTATATAGGAGGTATGCATGTTATGAGACTTTGTTTTTCTCTTATTAACCTGTCTTTTATGATGGGGAGGGGGTCTCAGCCAAGAACCTAGAAGGGTAGAGGGAAAATTATTTGTCCTCCCTTACAATGTCAGAATATGGGGTCTGGAAAAAAAAAAAGATTTGAATATCAAGAGTTTTAGAGAGGTCTTTGGGGGAAATTGATGAAATATTTTTGTAAAGTCCTTCTTTGTGACTGTGCCTAAAAGTCAACTGTGAAGAGAGGGCCAAACAAAGCCATCATACAATTATGGTCAAAGAAAAATCAACACTTGTCACTGTTGTTGATTTTAAGAATATATGGCAATTACATTGAATTTTTAACATAAAATTGTTTTGCACAATGCATAAAATTATTTTATTTTTTTAAACAAATTTTTTTTCAGAAAGAAATTCTAAAAAAAAAAAAGAAATTCTAGTTTTATCTTTTTTTCAATACTTACTATGACATTTTAGTACTTACTATGACATTTGATTCCTATTTTAGATTTGTTTTAAATGATGTTTTTGAGATATAAACTATCTGTGGATAATTAAGGCTTCCAATATTTATGAAACAATGTGATAAACATGTATAAAGAGATAAGCACAGACAAAAATAGAAGAAGAGTTGGAACTGAAGGATTCTACTTTTGAAATAAACCCTTAGGCATGCATGTTCCCTGTGGATACTTTACTGCAATACTCTTTTGAGTTAGATGCTGTCAGGGTTCAACCTGTAGGAAAGTGACAATGATGATAATACTGGAGATTTGCCTCCTGACTCTGACATGTGATTTGACCCTTTGTTCTAAAAGACTGACAGTCCCACCATTCACATTATCCTAGATCACCTCCATATTTGCCAGATCATTCAGGGTCTTGAGGAATGCAGGTTCCTAAGCCACTTCTCTCTCATTGCGAGAACTGACAAACCAGGGAAAGAGTGGAGTGTTTGCTGGTAATTTTAGAAAGCCTTCTCCAGGGACAAGCATTTGTATTCATTCCAATTCCTTTCCTCTACGTTTTAAAAGTCTTGATTCTGAATGATGGAAATCTAAGAGCTAAAAGAGGCTGACTTTGGCAGTAACACTGGATTGGACAATCATTTAAAGTGCTGGTGTTTCATTCCTCACAGTGAAGTGGAGATGGATGGATAAAACAGTCTTGGACTCCAGTGACTAGAAGCAGAGCAGATGCTCCTTTATACGTGTCATATCAGAGTTACTTGGAGCTCAGAGTTGGGAAAACTGACCTGGTAATGTTACATTGCTCTTCTGCAAGCTTTTACCTCTGCCATCTTACTTCTTTTTTTCCTTTTCTGTTGGTGACTCTCTAGATGTTCTATCCCAACTGCTATTAGGCTGTGGAAAATGGATGGAACTAAGCCCACGTGCCACAACTACTGAGCTCATGTGCCACAATTACGGAGCCCAGGTGCCTAGAGCCCGTGCGCCACAACAAGAGAAGCCACCACAATGAGAAGCCTGCACACGGCAACGAGAGAGTAGCCCCCACTCGCTGCAACTAGAGAAAGCCTGTGCACAGCAACGAAGACCCAGTGAAGCCGAAAATAAATTAATTACCTTAAAAAATAAAAGACACATTCATCCTACAACCCTAATATTTCTGGCTTCCATTGAGACCAATCAGTACAGAGTCACATTGCAAAAAAACCAAACCGACATTTTAAAAAGTATGGAAACCACATGTAACTTCACAGAAGTCTCTTAGACTAAGGGCAGGATGATTGAGAGCACACAGCCAAATTTCTACAGCTCACCGGAGACATCCACCTCTGCAGTGTCACTCGGCACCGGGTGACAGCTCCAGCCCCAACCCCCTAGAAACTCTTGAAACTCTTACCTGAAGGTCCCTGGCTTGTCTCCACCTCACAGCCTTTTCCTTTCAGGATTATGTCTTCCCCAAAACAGCTCCCGCTTCTCCAACATCAGACCACCTAGCCTTTCCTTCTTCCCGGTGCCCATCTTGCTGCTCCAGGCCCAGGAAACAGGAACAGCTGTGAAGACGATCTTACCTTCGTGGTATCTTAATACTTATGGACTCTGAACCGTTTGTCTCTGTTAGAATCCCTTAAGGGAATTCGGCCATTACCTTGAGCAAACATCCCTTGAAAGTGGCTTTTCACATGACAATGAACGTCTTCCTGAAGTTTCTCTTCAAAGCAGCTCCTCAAGGACCAAGTAGTAAAGATGTTTGGCATTGCAGGCTTTAAGGCCTCCATTGTGCCTACTCAACTCTGCCATCACCGCTGGAAAGCAGCCACAGGCAACATATTCATTAAGGGTGGCTCTATTCCAAAGAAACTTTATTTGCAAACACAGGGTAGTAAGCCCTGCTTCTCAACTTCTCTATGGGGCTTCTCAACTGGAGTCGTGGATCACTATCACCTTGGGAACTTTGGAAACTCCTGGCTCTCAGGCCACGCCCAGACCAATTAAATTAGGATCTTGAGGGTCGGGGGGTGGGACCTCAGCGTCAGTATTTTAAAATTCCTCAGGTGAGTCCAATGTGCAGCCAAAGTTGAAAATACCTGCTGTAAAACTGCTCGGCAGTCCTGCCACAACAGGAGTCCCCGAGCTCCGGGATCTAATATCTGATGATCTGAGGTGGAGTCAATGTAATACTCATAGAAATACAGTGCACCATAAGTTTAATGTGCTTGAATCATCCTGAAACCATGCCCCCCAACCCCAGCCCGTGGAAAAGTTGTCTTGCATGAAAGCAGTCCCTGATACCAAAAAGGCTGGGGACCCCTGTCATAACCAAACCTGAAGCATTGAGATTCCCCTGGTCCTGAGTGGGCTGCACACATGCATAGATATTAATCCTCCCCATTTCACAATGGTCATGGGGGTCTCCTGTGAACAGCTCTGCTGCTTGATCCTATGTTAGAGTTACTAAAATTCCTTGAACAGGAATAAGGGGAGCATTTTTTTTTTTTGATAAGGCTAAATTTAACTATTCACTCTCTTTTAAACTGAGAAATATCAATGCATTCCACTGACACTTCTTGCTTCTACAGGCTACATTTAAAGCTGTGATTTTAACAGGAATGTCTCTCGAGTGAGATGAAAAAGAATGTGGTTATTTCCTGCAAGTAAATCAGAAATTCACTCCTGGGCCCACAGCTGTGCTTCTTTTCAAATCTTCCAGGGCACGTCTGAGTTGGCCCCAGTGGAGGACTGCGTTAGACTCATACTTCCCCGTTTTCATTAGAACCAGGTTCAAGCAGATTAAAATGTTTAAGTCATTCTGATGTCCACTTGCTCATAACCATTTTACTTGAAGTACAATGCTTTCTAGAGACCCAACACTTCATGGAGAGTACTCCATGGTACCTGAGGTACTGTTTCCCTGCTATCACCAAAGAAAAGCCTTGCAAGTAGCCATTACCCATGAGACAAGTCACTGCTCTCCCCGTCCTTGGCTGAAATGAGCTCTCAATGTCTTAGAATCACTGACCTAACAAGAAGGTACTTCCCTCAGATTTCGGAGCTAGCAAAAGCACGTTGTCCAGTATAGAGCTAGGATCATGAGGATCCAGGGGAGAATAAACACCTGCGCATGTCCCTCTCCCCCTCCTCTTGGTTCATGGAGCATGTGTTGGCTTGGAGACTTTTTGCTGAATCTCTGCAAAGCCCACTCATGGTCTCACATGCAATTAGCTCATGGCACATGCCCTCCCAGGTCTCAGTGGGTTGACTCCAAAAAGGTTATATGAGTTTATTAATGCAGGCTCAAGGACGGCTAAGGATCCTTGCAGAAAAGAGGGCAAGTTAAATGTATTTTGACATCTCAAAAGGTTTTCTGGAAAATTTCTCATGACGGCAATGACTCAAGGTGGTCCTCTCCAAATTTTCAGTTCTTTCCATGGCAGCTCCAGAAGGAACTTAAGAACAGTGACCTATTTGGTGGTGGCTTGGCAGGGCCTCAGAGATATGTTGGCAAATGAATTGATATTATCTTGGCAAAATATTATAGGTGCACATAAAAAAAGGGGGGAGGGAATCTGATGGAGATTGGGGAGGGAAATAAAGCCACCCGACTTGTGAATGTTCCACTCACACTCTTGTCCTTGGCACTGCTATTGAGTCCTTTGAATTCCCAACTTGAGTGGCTTGTGTAGGCCTAGAATTGGACTGGGCATTTTTCAATGACTAACTCTGACCTGAGTGAGGAATTGAACTGTAATAGGAGTAGGAGAAAAGTATACTGCAGAGGGTAATAGGTGCTATTAGCATCTTTGCACAGAATTTTTTAGTAGACCCACTTTCTGTTCTTTGTTTAGTCAAGGTTCTTTTGTGGTTTGTGGGAGGGCAGAAATTTCTAGACACCTGGCCATATCCAGAGAGAAGCAGCCCCAGTCTATTATGGTCTTCACAGAATCCACATAAGACAGCTTTTTTTCTGGCCCTGACCAAGTTCTTCGCTCAGCGGCAGGGGATGCTGAAACCAGACCCAGAGGGTTAGCTGTATTGCCAGAGGTTGGCCTAATTCACAGGAACTTAATAGCTGCCTAGAGAATCCACCCACAACATGAATGATGTCATTTAATAAGCACCAGCATTACTGGATAAATAACTAAACTAAGTGGCAGGATCCCATCAAAATCAGAAACAGAACAAGGATCTCTCCACCATTATATTAGTTAATACAATTCTAGTACAGATATAGGAACATTATTATTGACAAAGAGAAAACAAAAAGCATTATTTGGGGATGATGTAATTGTCTATCAAGAAATCCCAAGATAATTAAAAACTGGTTATCTTTATTGATATTTAGTAAAATAGCTGGTTAAAGATAAGTGTACTAAAGTAGCAGGCTTTCCTGCCCTCCCCAAAGTAGCTAACAGAAAAATATACGAGGTTTTGCTCCATTTCAAAACATACAGATATAACGTTAATGTTAAAAATGAATATATGAAAAATAAATGAAAAATTGAGTACATGAGGAATGTAACAAAATTTACCGAGAGTTCAAATAAAACATATATATAAAATCATAAAAATAAATGACTATATATCCCACATAACAGGGTGAGAAGAATAACAATTACAGAAGTATGTTTTTTCCAAGAAAGCATTTTGCTTTAGCACAACTCCAAGAGTAGTTACTTGAGCTGCACTGCTAGATATAAAAGCACAATGTAAATTTTAAAAAATTATGTCAGTGGATTCTGGTTCAACAGTACCTTTAGAGGAAGATGCATTATTTTATTGTTCTACTCTTTGTGTGTATGTACACATAGCCACACATATTAAAAAAAAATAGGGACAGAAACATCATGACACTAGCATGAAAATGGATATATCCATCTATGGAAACAAAGCAATTATAAAGAAAGAATCCTAGTATACAAGATAAGATAATATATAATAAAAGAAGCATTATAACCCAGTGGTCAAGAGATAATTCATCAGAGTTAAAAATAATTGACTTGAGGAAAAGGGTTATATCTAGGTTTCATATTCTACAAAGAACAAAATGCAAATGTTTTTAAGAATTGCAAAAAACAGTGGGAAATGTTAATGATTGACTGAATTGGGGAAGGACCTTTTAAGCATAAGTCAGAGAGAAAAGTTAAAAGGAATAAGACTATTACAGAATAAGGAAATAGGATTGTTTCCTAAGAAAATAAATTAAATTATTATATTTGACCATTAAAGATATAATTCGTTTTTGTCAAAAAGATTATAGATTTATAGTAAGATATATATCTATAATTTCAAAGTAGGGTTTCTCCCAGCACTGAATGAATATTTTAACTTTTAGAATTCAATCAATGTTTCATATCATGTTTTAAGATTAGAGCATAAAAACTATATTCTTTGCAATTAATAAAATAATTCAACAAAAGTAACTGTGATAAAAGTTTCTAACAAACCAGGAATAGAAGAGAATTTCCTTTATCTGACAAGTTATATATGTTATCAACCTTTTTAGTAGATATCATGCTGCATCAGAAAGTGTGGAATCATTCCCATTTACAACAGGATTGAAAGAATAAACTCATTGGTCAATTCTGCATTGGAGATTCCAGATAAGCAAAGAAATAAGAGGTCTAAGAATATTTTAAAAGGTGATAAAACAATCCTTATTAGTAAACAATATGATTATCTCCATAGAAAATTCAAGAGATTTGAAAACAAACTTTTAGACTGATAACAAAGTTTGGCAATGTGCTGGATACAAAACCAACATATTAACATTTTTTGCATTCTTACACATAGTAATAACCAATTAGAAAATGTTTTCAAATAACATTCTCATTTTTCATAGCTACAAGAAGTATGTTTCATAGCTACAATACCTAAGAATAAATTTATACAAGATGTGCAAAACATTTTATGGAGAAAATACAAAAAAACAGCACCAAAGAATATGAAAGATGATAATATATGTAGAGATATAACAGGTTCATGGAAGACAAGACAAAATCAGGAGGATGACCTTGTCCCCATATTAATCTATAAATGTCATGGAATTAAGATTAAAAGTCCAACTGAGTTTCCTAGGAAAGATGACAAGCTGACCCTAACACTTGTATAGGAGAGAAAAGAGCCCACAATAGCCAGGACTCTCCAGAGAAACAGAAGCAATGGAATACAAAAAGAGATGTATTATGTGGAATTGGGTACTGGCTCATGCAATTATGGAAGCTGAGAAGTCATACACGATCTGCTGTCTGCAAGCTTGAGGCTGAGAAGAGCTGGTGGTTTAATTCTAGTCCCAAGAACCAGGTCCTAACTAAAACACACAGGCAGATAGGGAACAAATCCTCACTTCATTTGCTTTTTTGTTCTATTTAGGCCCTCAAGGGACAAGACGATGCCCACCCCCACTGGGGGTGGTAATCTATTGAGTTCACCAATATACCCTCACAGACACACCCTGGAACAATGTTTAATCTGGTCACCCATGGCCCAGTCAAGTTGACACATAAAATTAACCATCACAATAGCTAAGACACAGCCAGAGGGCTTGCTCTCCCAGATACTTAGACTTATAAATTATTTGCTTATTAATTACTTACTAATAGTAATGTAGACAGCAATGCTATTTGAGTTGGACAAAATAGGTGCCAGGCACTTATAGAGACTTGATGCTGCACAGGGAGGACCTTACAAATCAGGGTAGAATGCATGAACTAGTGAAGAAATGAATCTGGGAAAATTAGTTATCCTTCTGGAAAGAAAATTAAGTCACTATCTTATGCTTTGCAAAGACAAATTCCAGACTATCCAAATGTACAAAAGAAACCACAAAAACATCTGGAAGAGAATAAAGGAAGACCTCTTTATGACCCTGAATAAATCATGTAGATTTCATAGATAAGCACAAGAAAAAAAAAAAACCTTAATTAAGGAAAAAGTAGACAAATATAACTATGATAAAATGATAAACTTAAATACAACCAAAAAATACCTTTAACAAAATTTAAAAGATAAGTCATAGCCAGGAAGAAGATACTGAGGGCATATAATCAGCAAATGTTGTTGTTCAGTTGCTCAGTCGTGTCCCACTCTTTGCAACCCCATGTCCTTCACTGTCCTTCACTGTCTTTCAGAGTTTGCTCAAATTCATGTCCCTAGCAAATGTTAGTATCTAAAATATGTAAAAGTACTTTTATAATTTGTCAAGAAAAAGACAAATATCCCCCAGTGGGCAAAATATACCAAGGAACACATTCAAAAAGGAGGAAATATGAGTGTCAAATAAATGAAAAGATGCTCTATTTCTTTCGACATGTAGAAAATGCTATCTCATAGCCAAGAGATTGGCAAAATGAAGAAAAGGGAGGTTTTACACACTGTGGGTATAAATGTTACTTGATAAATCAGGATTGAGAAGAATTTTCTCACTCTACCTTTTGTGGGTCTATAACCTAGAAAAGGTCGAGGAAGCATGCACCAGATTTTCCTTTGCAGCATTGTTTATGATAGTGAAAACTGGAAATAACTCACATGTTCATTAGCAGAACAGGCGAGTCAATTGTATTTTATTCAGTAACAGAATATTATCGAGCAGATAAAAAAGAGGGAACTAAATCAACACGGGTAAGACTCATCAAAACGATGAAAGAACAGACAAGCTGTTGAAAGGTGCCCCATATGATGCCATTTTCAAAACTATGATCTTATTATGAATATATGCATATATGGTAATAGGATAAAATATGCAAAAGGTTGATACCAGATGGGGTAACAGTTATAGGAAGAAAGGGAATACATCAAAAGGTGGATATAGAGAACATCAAAATCTGATGGATCTGAGTGTTGAGGGTGTGGCTGGGTGTCAGTTATATATTCTCTAGATTAATATATGTTTGAAGCATTTTATAACAAAAATGGGGAAATTGTTGCCTGTACTTTAAAAATTTCTTCCTGCTTGTAGAAGGTTTATGGTAGGAATCTTATTTCCCCTAAAACATCATTTGCCATCACCTTTGCTCCCAAACAACAGTGATTACTTGACTTCTTCTACAACTTGGACAAATAATAGTTTCTCAATCTTATATACAGTAAAAATAAAAACATCTTTAGAAAACTTTACTAGTCTTATTTACTATGATAAAAATTCTAAGCTAAAAACTGTGTCTTTGCTGTGCAAACATAATTTTAGATATGCATGCTTTCCCCTTTCTAGGCCTCAGCTCTACAAATGGTAGCTTCTAAGTCTGTCTTGCATAGAAATTCCAGGGCTACCACTTCATGCACCCTCCAAACACCATGACAACTAAATGATTAGGAAGTTCTGGAGTTGCCCCTCTCCATTAATGGCCAGAAATATAACTGGAGAATTATGAGCTCAAGAGTGTATGGAACAAAGCTAATTCCTTCTATTCCGTGTATGCTGTGAACAAAAAACATCTTGGCCACAGTTAATGCGTAGCTTCCATCTGGCATTTTTCATATTATGTAAAATTGTTATGTCAGCAACAGATGGTAGAGCTAAGTGTTAGGAGATCTTACTTATGCCCAACTATCAGGTTTGCAAATCTGAACATTAAACAGTTTGCAGGTCTGTGGAAATGCATGAGGTGCTAGATTTTCTCCTGTTGTGCTCGCAGACTTGAAAATAT
This sequence comes from Muntiacus reevesi, assembly GCF_963930625.1. Lineage (NCBI taxonomy): Eukaryota > Metazoa > Chordata > Mammalia > Artiodactyla > Cervidae > Muntiacus > Muntiacus reevesi. The sequence goes on along the minus strand of NC_089271.1, from coordinate 11,164,454 downwards.
TAGTTTTTTGCCTCTTTCTCCTTTCCTCCTTCTTAACAGTCCTTGATTTTGTTTTGATATCCCCATCTGAGTTCCTGAGCTGACTCCTCCACCATTAGTTCAGCAAGCCTTTGGCACATGTTTTTGGTAACTTGAAGATGGACTTATAAGCTTGTACAAGTGAAGTGTTTGTATCTCTATTTCTCATCTGATGCAACCAAAGAATAGATGTGATTTCTTCCAGAAGTCACTTAGTGACCATGAGAAAACCTCAGCTTTAGGATGAAACTAGTGTGAGGACGGTGGAAGGAGACTCAGAGAAAGCGTGAGTCTTTAACCTTATCAAACTATTGATTACCTACGAACTGCCCAACCTCTGGGCACGGTGTTTGTCAAATGAAATATTTTCTTGTTCAAGCTTGTGAGTCAGGATTTCTTTTCCTTAGATCCCAAAGCACCCTGCTAAAAGATAGAGAAACCTTAATATTCATTCATTTAGAAGTCCCTTGCTATAAAATTCCTGAAATACAGTTGATCCTTGAACAAAGCAGGGGTTAAAGGCACCAACCCTCTGTGCAGTTGAAAATCCACATAACTTACAGTCTACCCTCCATATGAACAATTCCTCTGTATTTGCCATTCTATGTCCACAGAGTCTACCAACCACACACAGATGGTGCAGGACTGTAGTATTTACTACTGAAAAAACTCTGTGTGTAAGTGGACCTGCGGGGTTCAAATCCATGCTGTTCAAGGGTCAACTGTACAAAAAAAAGGAACCATAGACCTGGATCAAGAGCATTTTTGGAAATTATAATGGCCAGGATGGGATAGGTTATGCTGCAGTAATAAACGCCCCCAAATCTCAGTCGCTCACAACAGCAAAGGATTATTTCTAGCTAGTGGGAACAGTTGGGTTGGCCAACACCTCCATTGCATATTGTCCTCACTCCAAGCTCTAGTCTGATGTAACTACTTCTATCTGAATCGTGGCTGGTCATCATGGCAGAGGCAAAAGTGCATAGCAAACCACCTGCCAGCTCTAGAACCTCTGCATGGAAGTCAAGTGAGGCAGATTCACTCTAATTGCATTGGCCAAAGCAACTTAATATGACCGAGCGTGATGTTAATAGGCTGGGGAAGGATGATCCTTCCCTATAGAGTGCTAGTAACAATGAACACAGAAAACTTGCCATATTTCCAATGAACTTCCATTCTAATTCTGTGTCCCTATACCCAATAACACACAAACTTAAGAATGAACAGTTCAGGGACTTCCCTGATGGTTCAGTTGTTGAGACTCCACACTTCCACTGCATGGGGCACAGATTCCATCCCTGGTTGGGGAACTAGGGTTCCGCGTGTACGATGGCATGGCCAAAAAAACAAAATAGAAGAAAAAAAAAACCTAAAATAAAATGAGCAGTTCACAGGGCTATGATGCCATTCATACTTGGATGTAACTGATGATTGATGAGGACAATGTTTCTCAAAATGCATCCTAGTTGTGTGAGACATTGGTAAAGAACGGCTTGTATGGTCTTATGATTTGGGAAAACACCATATACTAGATTCTCCCTTGTAACTTGGAAACAGATGGTAATATGTGCAAATCTCTGAGAAGTCTTACAAAATGCTGGACTTTAATCTCAAACTTTCCAAATCTATTTCATCATGGAGCTTTTAGTTATTTTCCATAACTTAGTTTGTTTTGCATAATAGCTATTGGCATCTCACAGCACTATGCTCCCTGGCTACACTTTGGGCTAGACTGTTGTAGTGAAACTGGGCTTGGGGTCAAGTCCAGGGTTTTAGCTCCACCTCTTTCACCAAATAGCCATGTGAACTTGGCACGTCATTTAATTTCTACATTTGTTAAATGGAAATATGTTAGCCTGTGAGCCTCTAGTGTGATCATTAATGTGAATACTCCTTGAATGATAGAGTGTTTTACATATGCCAGGAACCAGCCTTGGACAAACATTTCAAGATCTGTCTTTATCGGAGTCCTAAATCTCTCTGCACTGCCTGTGAGTCGCTTCTCTGAGCCTGCGTCAGAATGGGGATAAACCATCTAATGGGCTTGATATGAGCCACAGTTCATCTGCTCATTTTTATAGCTGGGCTGTAAGCATCGAGCCCTCCTCTCCCTGATGGTTCCCAGATACAAACCATATATAAGATGGTATCTGAGAACATGCCTTGTAAACTGTGAAGTGTCATACAAATTTCACAATTTATAAACTGTGGTGTTTTTCCCTTATTATGTATTAGTTCTTTTCAAGTTTTGTTATAACCATAAGTTGTCCTTCAAATGCTATATTTATCTCTGAATTCAATAAGGAATTCTCTTTGGACAATTGGAGAATACGCACATTGGAGAATACATGCACATTTCCAGTCATTCATTCTTGCAGCAAGCACATACTGAGAGTATATGTATATATACACACACACATACATATGTGCACACACATACACAGATATACCTGGTTTTATGTCCTCTTAAAACTTTAAGTTGATTACAAATATCCATGAGGTACAACAAAATAAAAGATCAATAATTTGATAATTTGATTAAATGAGAGAAAAACGTAATTAGGGGTGGAAGAAATAAAATGAGTACAGAAGCAATTCGGCTCCCCCCACCACCCATATATCCCATAAGGCGCTGTCCTGCTCTTTTGGCCACTGAAAACAAGCTTACCTTGGAGTTTTCAAGGCCAATAGAAAGACTAACACACAGTTCATTGCAGATTTCCTTCGAGGAAAGCTGGGAATGCAAATGATGATTTGCTAAATTCCAAGTTTTAAATGCTGACAGCTAATTTAAATTTGTTTAAAAACTGTGCACTAAACAAAATATTTGTGAAAACTGAATCTAGCACATGGGTCTCAAGTTTATAATCTCAAATGTCTGCGCTGGGGGAGGATAGCTTTCACAGAGAAGAGGCTGGGGCCCACTCTATCAAATGGATGCAACACAGAATCTGGGGGAGGGGGAGTGCTATGTACTGAACTGTGTCCCCCTCAAATCCATACACTGAAGTCCCAATCTCAAATGTGATTGTATTTGGAGATGGGGCTTTAAGAGGTAATTTAGGGCTTCCCTGATGGCTCAGATGGTAAAGAATCTGCCTGTAATGCAGGAGACTCGGGTTTGATCCCTAGGTTGGGAAGATCCCTGAAGAGAATGGCAACTCACTCCAGTATTCTTGCCTGGAGAATTCCATGGGCAGAGGAGCCTACAGTCCATAGGGTCTCAAAAGAGTCGGACATGACTGAGCACCTTAACACTTTCACTTAGGTCAAAGGAGGTCATAAGGGTGGAGTCTTTTTTTTTTTTTTTTTGAGTCTTAATCCAATAGGATTGGTGGCCTTATAAGAGGAAGGCCATCTCTCTCCCTGTATACACACCAAAGAAAAACCCTGGGAGGACACTGTCTACAAGCTGGAAGAAAGCTCTCACCAGAACCTGGCCCTGCTGGCCCTCTGGTCTAGGACTGCCGGCTTCCAGCACTGAGGAAATCAAGTTCTCCCTTTTGAGCCAGGCAGCCTACAGTATCTCATTATGGAAGCCAGGGTAAACCCTGGAACTTAGTCCACCTTCCTAGCCCCTGTGAGGGATGAACTCCTGAGCCCAAGGAAACCCTACCAACAGTGCATTCACCTTTGTAGGATTTTAGAGACATGTTTTAGCAGGAAATGAAAAGGAGAGAAAAAGACTTGGGAAGAGCCTTCTATTTCAAGGCTGGGATCCCAGAGGAAGTGATGGAAAAATTACTTTCACATGAGTTCCACTAAAAATATATTAATAATTAGTATATGATGATAAATGAAAATTAGTTCATGCAAAATACAGACACCATTCAGAAGGCTTCCAATACACCTTTGCGTTACATGACTGGACTTTTCAGACCAAAATGAACGAACCCCAACCTACATTTTCAAGGTCTTCTGTTTCCTCTCTTCTCCCTTCACTTTTGGTTACAGTCACCTGGCTCTTCAAACATACCTGCCAATACTACCAGATATGTTCCTGGAAGTTAGCTTGTTGTCTTATTTAAAGCATGATTCTAAATCTTGGTTTGAGGATACCAAGTCCAGCTATGACCATTACTCCATGATTTTGGGCAAGTTATTTAATATCATTGTGCCTTAATTTCCTTTACTCCAACATAGGGATGACACTAATAGTACTTACCTCCTAGGGAGTCTGTGAGGAGAAAATGAATTAATATTTGTAAAACGTCTGCAACATTGCCTGAGAAGGTAAGTTTTGTGCGTTTATTAAATAAAATGCCTCTGTGTGTTTGTATGTGCTTTTCCTGCTGCTCAGATGCTTATCCTCCACTTTTTCAGCCCCCACCCCATGCCTATGACTTTTTAAACAGCTTTATGAAGGTGTGACTGATATGCAATAAACCACACATATTTAAAGTTTTGACATATGCAAACTTTCCAAAGGGAAAGGTGGGGCAGGGAATAAATTGAGAGTTTGGGATTGACATATACACACTATTATATTTCAAATATTAATAGATAACCAACAAGGACTTACTGTATAGCACAGGGAATTCTACTCAATATTCTATAATAACCTACATGGCAAAACAAATTTGAAAAAGAATAGTATAACTGAACCACTTCGCTGTACACCTGAAAGCAACACAACATTGTAAATCAGCTATAATATAAAAGAAAAACTTTTTTTAAAAGTTTTGACATATGTATACATTCATGACCTCATCACTACAGTCAAGATAATAAACATATCCCCCACCTCCAAAAGGTTTCTCACGCCCCTTGTAACTCCCTTCTTTCTCCCTGTCTCCTCTTTCCCCACACCTGCTGGTCTGCTTCCTGTCACTATAGAATGGTTTGAATCATCTAGAGTCTTATAACAATGCAATCATAACATAGAGTCTTTGGTGTCTGGCTTCTTTCACTCACTATAATGTTTCTGAAGTTCATCCATATTGTAGCCCCATAGCAGTAGTAGTTCTTTTTTATTGCTGAGTCGTTTTGCATTGTGTGGATAGACTATGATTTCTTTATTGATTACCTGTTGACAGATATTGGGGCTTTGTCTCTTTGTAACAGTTGTTTTCCTAGTGCCTTAAACACTGCCTGGAACTACTGAATACTCGATAAATAATTTTAAATGAATAAATGGAAACATGTCTTTCTGGTGTCCTTCAACTTGTCTTTAAAGCTCAAGTTAGTGCTGCCACGAATACTATGTAGCCATTACAAACTATGTTTTCAAAGAATATTTGATCATATATAAGGATGCAGATAGATGTCGGGCCATAAAAGGCAAAACCCCAGAGTGTATAAAGGCATAGTATGCATGGAGAACTAAAACTAAAAATATCAATAGATGTCCTCTCTGACTTTCATTTCAGTATTTGCTGTATTTTCCAAAAGTTTGACAATGGCAAGAGATAAACAACTTTTTTTTTCAAAAATGGAATTAAGAATTTTTATTATTTTTAAGAATAATCTGCCTACACGTTACTTCCTCCATAAAGTCTTTACCGTCTCCCTCCAGCAGCATCAATTTCTGCTTCTGTAAAGGCAAAATGACATGTATCAGTCAGCTCTTGCCAAAGTAATACTGCCCAACAAATCACCCCAAATCTCGATGACTTACAAATACAAGCCTTTATTGCTCACTTTGGGGTCTGCAGGTTCGCTAGGTAGGGGGTATGGTGCTTTACTTCAGGCAGAGTTTACCTGGGTTGCTCTCATTCTTAGCCTCAGATCTTCTCCGGATATGGCCTTCTTCTAGAAGACATGAGTGCAAATACATGATGCCTCTCAAAGCTGAGGCTCTGAACTGTCCTTCAGACTCACGTTCCATGGCCCAAGCAAGACACACCAGGTTCATGTCAATATGGCAGAGAATGATTCCTTCCATGGAGACCGGTGGAAGTGGGAGACTAAATACTTGCTGAACGACAATTTAATCTACCACACGACAGAAGACAAAACCCTGGTTTGGGAGAGGGCGGGTTTTCAAACTTGGCTTTGGAAGCTGGCTCCACCATTTAAGAGCTTCCTAGGTGGCTCAGACAGTAAAGAATCTGCCTGCAATGCAGGAGACCCGGGTTTGATCCCTAGGTTGGGAAGATCCCTGAAGAGAATGGCAACCCACTCCAGTATTCTTGCCTGGGAAATCCCATGGACAAAGGAGCCTGGTGGGCTACAGTCCATGGGGTCACAAAGAGTCAGACACGACTGAGTGGTTAACACTTTCACACTTGACCACTTAAGGGCCACGTGTTTTGGGGAATTTTATTTAAGCCCCACTTCCCCTTTTGTTGACTGGAGATTATAAAATGCTTGGAGGAGGGGTTGTGAGCTCTGAACAAGATGGCTGTGTGATGACCAGGGAAGTGTGCCAGATGGAGCTCCTTCCAGAGAACTTGCTGTGGGGAGCCCAAGTGTTTCACAGACTCGGCTCTGGATCCTCCAGGGGGTTTGCACTGAGGCCACGCTGCCCCCAGGCTGCAAGTGGTCAACAATGAAGCACAGCAGAGAGGCAGAGAGACCCTTGCAGGCCCACTGCTGGGGAATGAGAGACTCCTCTAGTGGGAGATGAAGACTTCCCATCGATCTGGCCCAAGCCTTCTTAGACCGCACTGCTGAGGGCTCCCTTCCTTTCATCCACTCCCCTGTGTCAGACCTGCACTGAGCCAGAAGCCTCCCCTTGCCCTTTCCTTCTTCCTTGGCTCTGCCCTGCATAGGTGTTTCCCCGGGTCTCTAGAACATTTAATTCCTCATGTCCCCTTAGCATCTGCTTCCTGGAGGACCTGGACTGACACAGACTATCAGGTGCCTGGGAAAGGCTCTAAGAAAAAGTGTGAACTCAATATGTTTTGTTTTTAAATGATGATTTCTTCTCTTTACTTTTAAGATTTTTGACACATATTGCATCTATAGCTTTTGCTACACTTCAAAGGTAGTTATTTATTGTGGCAAAACATGTAGAACATAAAATCTACAATTCGACCATGTTTAAGTATAAAACTCAGGGGCATTAATTACACTCACAAACTTGTACAGCCATCACCACTATCTGTCTCCAAAATGTTTTTATCACCCCAAACAGAGACTCAGCAAGATCACCTCTCTTCCTTCTCCCCTAGTCCCTGAGAATTTCTGTTCTACTTGCTGTCTCAGAGAGCTATACTGTTACCTACCACCCTGCTTAAATGAACTCAAAGACTGGAATTTTGTTCCAGTCCTTTTTGTATTTTAGGGAGTGTACAAAGTTTTGACAGTAATGGAACAAGAACTAGAAACAGGGATGGTTCCCAGATCTTTTTTAACTTGGATATAATTTTGGAGGACATTATCATCTCTATATTTTTGCTTCACAGTAAAATTTGTAAATAAGAAAGGAGTGCTTCTATGCTCCTGCACTTGAAGTTAAAGATGTCTCTTATCTTTCCCTATTGTGTCTGCTTTCTCACCTGGACTGCATGTTCTACAAACTTCAGCGCATGACTGTTTAAGCAGAAGGCCAGAAGTAGGTCAACAGATGATTGAGACCAAGGAGCAAAAGAAGAATAAAAAGCCACCCCTTGTTCAATGTTAGTTAGCCTGGAAAAGTTAACATGATATGCTATAGATGTTTTATCAGAGGGGTCTTTCTTTGATCTGCATTTGACTTTCTACTCAAATCACATGAACTAGCTGATAGATTTGAAAAGAAATGTGCATATGTCTTCCTAATTAAAAGAAGCTTGGATCACTTCAAAATAAAAGCATAGCCATTACCTTCTGAGAAAATCCACAGCGTACGGTTAGGAACACGTTCCAGTTTTGACACTGCACAGACCGGGCTGCCAGGCCTGATGAAGGTATCCTAGAGCAAGCAGTGGGAAGATCATCAGGTTGGGCCTGCTGGAGTTGAGGAGGGGGAGGTTGGTGGTGGTTTAATCTTTAAGTCGTATCCAACTCTGTGACCCCATGGATTGTAGCCCACCAGACTCCTTTGTCCATGGATTCTCCAGGCAAGAATACAGGAGTGGGTGCCATTCCCTTCTCCAGGGGATCTTCCCGACCCAAGGATGAAACCCATGTCTCTTGCATTGGCAGGTGGATTCTTTATGCTGAGCCATCTGGGAAGCCCTGGGGGAGGTTGAGGTCAACCATATCAATGGCATATCACTCATGTACCTGTAATGGGAGACTGGAACTACCGCTCAAACAAGGGAGGGATTTAGAGCAGAGTTCTTCAACCTTAGCACTGCTAATTTTGGGGGCTGGGTCATCATTTGTGTTGGGAGCTGCCACGTGCATTGTAGGACATTCAAAGCAGCATCCCTCATCTCTACATACTAGATGCCAGCATCACTTCACCTGACCTGGGAGTCATGACCACCCCAAATGTCTCCAGACATTGTCAAATGTCCCCCGGGAAGCAACATCACACACCTGGTTGAGAATCATTGATTCTGATGAAAATGTCCATGAACGAATTTCACCATTGCATTATGCCTGTGCTTCTGCATTTTGAATCTGGAGATACTGTTTTTTCAGGTGCTTCTTCTAAAGCTTTTGTCTGAATTTCTGCATCAGAAAGAGGAAATGGAAAGAACACTCTCAAGGACCTCCTATTCTCTCACATCTTTCTTTTCAATCACACCTGCCAGTGGTATTTTTTTCCTCTTCCTATTGAGAAATAACTATTGTCTTAATGAACTGACTTAAGCTTGTGATTTAATCTATTTACCTACTGCACTAACTCAATAGGTGTATACTTTTCCATAACAATGTAAAAAATAAAGTTAAAAAATAAATTATAAAAAATAAATATCTTTCTGACAGATGCTTAAACTAGCTGGACTTCATTTAATAAAACATTCCAAGGGGTTTCATTTGATAAAGCACCCCAAGACTTCACTCTCTAAGCATCACAAAAGTTCTAAAAGTTTATTCAACCCTCTTTCAAGAAAAAGGCTGTCAGGCTGTAGCCCCCTGGCCTTCTGTTTCCTAGAGGACTTCCAGTAGCTTGAGGGGAAAGTGGGAACTCACTCCAGACTGGTCTAAGACTATTAGGGAGCTAGAAGCTTAATTAGCGTTTATAAGACATTTGAGACGAAAATCACTATTAGCTCAAACCACTGCTATGAAAAGTGTTATTTTCAAAACCTCACTGACACATTAACATCTGTCTTAACTAGTTCTGAGGGAAAGAGAAAGGACTAGAAGTACCAAAGGGTGATAGAAGAAATGATGAAAGTCCTAATAGGACTCCAGGTGCCAGGGAAGGTGATGCTTGAGATAATGACAGGTTTTGTAGCTGGCATGCTATACACAGTCCTGCTAACCAGAGCAGCCTCAAGCAACCAATTATTTACGTGAGTGAACAATGAAATGCTTCTGTTTGTTTTAGGCCTTGGATGTTGCCTAACCCTTTAATGAAGAAGTGATCTAGAGCCTAATTTCCTTTAGGAATAACCACATTTTGCACGAAGTATATCTGCACTGACTGTTCCTAGAGAGTAAAATCTTTCATAAATGTAAGCCTAAGGCTGTTGGTACAAATGTCATTATGGAGAAATTGAACAAATCAAGAAATGGACATAAGAAAATGTGATTGTGAATATTATTTGTCATTAAAGAGTTACAATTCTTTTAATAAAATATATAGATAACACAAAAAATATATTTCATTTCCACAGACATTAGCATTGATAGAGATGCCATCATCTCTTGACTGGGTATCTGCAAAATCCTATAGTGAGTAGTGTTACAAATACTACCATCTCATCCCAGAATATCTAAAAAAAAATGTGAGGATAAGTAATATTATTGTAGACATGTGATTTCTTACCTGGGTGTCTGCAAAATACCAGGGTAACTAACATGGTTGAGGACACATCACTCCTTACCTGGACAAGTAAAATATCCCAAGGCCTCTAGCAAGGTAAAGGACAGATCATCTTACCTGGATACAAGCAAAATTCAAAGGACAGCACCATAAATACAGATACAGCCGTTTTCTGCCTGTATACCTGCAAACTCTTTGGGTTACAAATGTAATCAGACAAAAACCCTCTCTTGCCTGAATATTTATAAAGGCTCAGGATCAAGATCACAGTAGGGATATGTCATATCTTACCTGGATATCTATAAACTCCCAAGGTCCTTAGGCCAACCTAGTGACCATGTTTATTTGCAAGTGTCCTTTAAGTTGTGTTGACCAACCATCACACTGATCAAGGAAATTTCAGATATCCTGTCACACTATGAAGGTGTCTCTAACTAATGTGTTTTCTTGAAATTTTCAGGCAAGAGTAGATGGTGTTCCTAATCAAGATAATGACCTTGGGAGTTTACAAATATCCAGGTAAGATATCTCACATCCCTACTGGTGTCTGTCTGGATATCTGCACAATCTCAAGAGCTCTAACTTTGGTACAAACATCATCACCTTATAGTTAGAGGCAAGTAAAATTCTGCCTCCAATACTGTACAGAGCTTCTCAACAGTCTCTTAATTGGAATCTACAACAACTGAAGAGACACCAGTGTTTAAGGATAATTCTACAATCTGGATGCTGGAAAATCCTATGAGCACTACAAACTTAAAGGGAACCATTAAGTCTACCTGGATATTTTATTTTCAAAAAAAAAAAAAAAGCAGGGTCAAGACTTTGGATAGACATAATATCTCCTCTTCAGTAAACATCTGCAAAAATATCAATCAAGAGATGATGGCCCAACTAATAATAAGATTCAATTTTGCATTTTGCTGGTGGTCCAGTTAAGAGATGATGTGAGGCCTTCTTTTGGTATTATACATACTCTTTATTTGGTATTATAAAGACAAATGATAAATAATGAATTAGGAATACATGTATTATCTGAACACTTGGCAAAATTCCATTAAATTTATGGGGCCAATCGAATCTACCTGAAAACTTGCAAAAGTCCAAGATCAACATCTTAGTTAGACACAATCCTGTGTTTGACAAGAAAACTGCAAAAAACCATGGTAAGCAAAAAGTTTCTCAACAATTACATGATAAAATAGAAATCTTTTTAAAAATATAAAACAGGAGGGTGACATGGTTGCTAGAACTGGTGAAATACTATCAATTCTTACCTGAAAACCTAGTCCCCAAATGCCATGACAAAACAGTAACAAATATCACTTACCTAAGCGTTTGAAGACTGGGTGGTCTCTGATGTGATGAAGGTGCCTGTGATCACTTACCTGGATACCAGATATGCCTTTGAGAACAACCATTATCAGGTTCACCATGATCTCTTGACACAAAGGTGAAAAAAAAATATGATGCATGTAAAAAGGACACAATTTGTTCTACCAAGACACCTGAAGACACTGCTTTCATCATTATATATATATATAAGAACATCAGCTCTCATTGAATACTGGCAGGAATCCAAGTCAGGAATATTCCCAGGTAAGCAGACATTTCTTAAGGGCACATGTGCAAAATTTCCACAGTCGCTATCATGGCTAGCTAGGTTCATTGTGCTAATTATCTCTGATTATGTGAAATTACTCAATATTCTGAGAAAGACAAAATTGAAAAAATAATAATAAATGAAAACTCCTGGTTTCTAGAACTGGTAAGGGATCCACTGTTTCCTATCTGAAAGGCTGCAAGGAAATCATGGTAACAAGTGTGAGGAACACCACCATCACCTACCTAGCTACCTGGAGACCGGACGGCCTATGCAATGGTTCAGGCCCACACCATCACTTAGCTGCACACCAACCATGTCTCCCCATCAACAACCAATGTTAGGTTCACTGAGATTTCTAGAAGAAAACATGACAGAAATATTATGAAGCATATGTTAAAGGGCACAACTTTTTTTTTCTACCAGGACACCAGCAAGTAACCTTGGTCACTTCCTCATGAGGACACATCAACTTTACCTGGGTACCTGCAGGAATCCAAGGTTAACACCAAGGTTGGAAGACTATCATTTCTTGACTGGACACCTGTACAAATCTGATGGGTAGTACTGTGGTGGGGAAAACCACCATAAGTACCTGTATACCTGTAACCCTTGAGCACCCCTATGTTAAACATAAATTTCACCTGAAACATAAAAAGTGAAAACTCACAGTCTCTAGATTTGGTAATGACTCTATCATTTCATACCTGAACATCTGTATCTAAGTCATACTGACAAATATTCTTGACACATGCCATCACTTACCTCCATACAGGAAGACTGGATGGTCTGTGATGTGGTTTAGGCCATGCCGTCACTTACCTCAACACCAGCTGTGTCCCCCTATCAACTGTCACTGGCTGGCTCGCTGCCTGATCTCTTGGCAAACCCTGAAAAACACACTGTGAGAAACATGCTTGGTATAATGCTGCATGTAACCTGTGCACCTGCAAGCCCCTCTGTCACCTATGTTATTTTGAGATCCATCAATATGACTTGGATACTTGGAGAACTCTGAGGATAAACCCGAGTAACACACACACCTTCATCCCCTGAAGGGTTACTTGCAAATATCCTGTGGTTAATAAAGCCATTAGAACAATATAACAAACTGCCTGGATGCTTGCAATCTGTCTACCAGCTCAAGTGAGAAACACACATTATATCTGTATAAGATTACAATAAAAAACTATCGCTTGCTGGTATTACCAGGGAGAAATTAATTTAGCTTACACTTGTGCCAAACAAGGTAAATATCAGATGGTTACATAGATATCTGAAAATAAGCAGCCCTCTAACGGGCTTCCCTGGTGGCCTGCAACGAGGGAGACCTGGATCCTATCCCTGGGTTGGGAAGATCCCCTGGAGAAGGGAACGGCTACCCACTCCAGTATCCCAGCCTAGAGAGTTTCATGGATTGTATAGTCCATGGGGTCGCAGAGAGTCAGATACAACCGAGTGATTTTCACTGATGTGTTTATATCACATCATCTCATACCTGTGTGCTACTTAAGACCTGAACTGCACACCTGCAAAAATAATTAAGGAAGCAGAAGTGTTAGGGACACCATCAACACTAGCTTTTATGCACGAAGGTCACATGATTTAGGTTGTGGCTTCAGCGCAAGTCACCACTCACCTCCATATCTGCGATGTGCCTTGATAACTACTGTGAATAAGTTCACTGTGATGCTTTCACATGAAGCTGAAAACAACTGCGTAAAATGTGTCTGGTATGCATCTTACTCCACTGGGCCACCCGAAAATTCCTTGTTCAATTCTACCATTTCAAGACACATTGCTGTTCCATGGATAACTGTGGAAATCTGAGATTAATAAAAAGAGATTCTTTCCTCTCTTGCAGGGATGCCTGGAGAAACCTCAAAGTGAATGTTAACCATTGATGGACAATATGACAAATCATCCACTGATCCATCTATCACTATGCGTACATAAAACACATAACTTGTGAACAAGAACATAGTCAAACATCCAACTTACTGGTATTGATGGGGTCAGTTTGAATTCTGAATGGCAAACATGCCAAAGCCATACTTAACACAGAGACTTGAAAGTATCATCATTCATACATGTGAAAATAAGAAGCTCTGAAATGAGGGAAAGTCATATAACCTCATACCTGCACATTAGGAGAGGACTTAATGGATCACTTGCAAAACAACAGGGTAACACTCTGTTAGGGAAATCATACCCATGTACTCAGATATCTGAAGACTAGATGGCCCGGCTTCTACAAAAGGCCCACAATGTCACTCACTTGGATAAAAGCCATGTTCTTTTCATGGTCATAAAGTGCACCATGATCTCTACACAGGAACCTGGAAAAAACATTGTGACAAATGTGTCTATGGACACGATTAATTGTCTGGACACTGCAGATAACCTCATACACTGCCTTCACCAAAGAACCCATCCTCCGCTCTCCCTGGGGGCATGCAGCTCTCCAAGGTCTATGCTATTGCTAGAATTGTTATAAATACCATCCTCTCTTCCCTGCTCCCCTGCAGAAACACATTCCCAATTGTGCCACACACTCAGTCATTACTGCCTGCACACCCAGGAGTTGCTCATCACTCACAGGGTTAAAAATAAACTCTCAAAAATATAAAACAGTAGACAATCATAATTGTTAAGATTAATAAAAACACTATCATTTCTTACCTGAAGACCTGAAATTAAACACATGGTACAACAAGTTAAGCCAGTCAATACCACTTACCTAGAGATGTGAATGCAGGATGCTGTGATGTGGGGAAGGTGCACATCGTCACTTACCTGGACATCAGAAAGGACTCCTTTAACAGCCATTAAGTTCATCTTGATCTCCTGATGGGAATCTGAAAAACACATTCTACAATTCAAAAGGACAGAACTTGTAGCAGGACACCTTCAAATGACCTCAGACATTTCCTTCATTTTGAGAAAATCAACTCTACCTGAATACCTGCAGTATAGCAAGGTTGTCGGCATTCGCAGATATGACAGCATTTCATTCTGGGACATCTGCAAGGTTTCATGGTTACTATCATGGTTAAGAGCATCATGAGAATCATCTGAAAATGACAAACACACCTCACTCACAGCATCAACGAAAATTCTCTCTAAAATATAAGAATGGAAAACTCATGGTTTCTAGAATTGATAAGAACAATCCTTTCCTACCTGAATACCTAGGGCTTTCCAGGTGGCACAGTGGTAGAGAATCTGCCTGCCAATGCAGAAGACCTAAGAGATGCAGGCTTGAAGGAGGAGGAAATGGCAACCCACTCCAGCATTATTGCTGGGAGAATCCCATGGACAGAGGAGACTGGAGGGCTACAGTCCATGGGGTCACAAAGAGTTGGACACAACTGAGCGTCTTAGCACTACTACTACCACCTGAATACCTGTAAAGAAAAAATGGTAACATCAACTGTCAGAGAAACTATCAGAACTTGCCCAGTTTTATGAAGTTCAAATGACCTGTGCTGTGGTTTAGGCCTATATCCTGACTTACCTGCACACAAGCCATGGTCACCACTAATTAGCACTATGGTCTCTTGACATGAACCTAGAATGATAATATGAAATGTTTGTTAAAGGACATAACTTTTTCTACCATGACAGTTGCAAATAACTTTGGTCACTTCATCATTAGGAGACACAGCAACCTACCTGGATACTTGTAGCAAGCCAAGGTGAACACCAGTATAAGATAAAATATCCCTCTTTGACTGGAGACCTGTAAAAATCCTATGACTAGTACTGAGATGGGGAACACCATGATAAATAACTGTACTCACATAAAACCTCAGCATTCACAGAGGTAAAAATGAACATTTCCAGAAATATAACAAATGAATACTTAGGCTATCTAGAAGTGGTAAAGACTATCACTTCCTAACTCAATATCTTAAAAAATCAGAGTTACAGGAAGTATGAGGACACATCATCACTTGGCTGGATATATGAAGGTCAGATGGGATTTGCTATGGTATAGGCTCACGTCTGTACTTACCTCCATACCAGCAATGATCCCCAATGACTACCATTAATAAGCTCATCATGATGTCTTCACATGAATTTGAGAAACATTGTGAACAATGTTTGTGCATGTGTGCACACTCGGTTGCTCATTTGTGTCTGACTCTTTTGAGACCACATAGACCATAGCTTGCCTGCCAGACTCCTGTATCCATGGAATTTTCCAGGCAAGTATTACTGGAATGGGTTGCCATTTTCTACTCCAGAGATTTTCCTGACCCAGAGATTGAATTCACACATCCTGAATCTCCTGCATTGGCAGATGGATTATTTACCATTGCGCCACCTGGGAAAGTTTGCGGAATATAAATCATTCGACCTCTAAAGATGTAAATTTCCTTAGTCACTTGATCATATTTGTACCCATTGACACTACAGGGCTAATTGCAGAAGTTGAAGGTCAATTCCAAGGAAGAGACACCATTTTCACTTGAAGGGACACCTGAAAAAATTTCCATGGTCAATAATATGATGATGGCAATGTGATAGAATATCTGCATCACCTGCATATCTGTTAATCAGTACAAGTATTAAGTATATATTATCTCTAAACAGGAATAGAAAAAACATCTCATTGGTAATAATCTATATAGGGTCAAATAATTTAACTACACACATGCCAAAAACAAGGTAAACATAAGATACAGAGATTACAGAGATATCTGAAAAGGAAAATGGCTTTAATAGGGTAATGTCATATAATATCATACCTGTATATGAGTAAAGACCTCATGAAGATACCTAAAAATGCACATGGTAACACAAGTATCTGGGACACCAACCTCACTTATCTTCATATTGAAGTTCAGATGGTCTTGGTGTGGTAGGACCCACTTTATCACTTAAATGGCTGAGAACAAGGTTCCATTAGCAACCATTGCAAGGTTCACACTGTTCTCGTCACAGGAACATGACAAAATACATCTAACAAATGTATTTAAAGATGCAATCTATTCCATCAGGACAGCTACACTGAAAATTGTCTTCCATCTGGGCTGTGGAAATAACAACATGTAAAGGTATTTGAATTAATTCAAGTCAATATTATTCTCAGGAGAAACGTTGACATTTTAACTGGATACATGAAAAATCATATGGTTAGTACTCCAGTGGGAATTACACGAAAATTAAAAGATATGATCACGCAATACTCAAAGGGTTAAATATTAGTTATACCTAAAACATAAAAAATGTAAACTCATAAGTAACAAAATTAGTAGGAAAACTTAGAATTTCTTATCTGAAGATCTAAAACAAAATTGTGCTAAAAAGAACTGTTCAGAACACTATTATCACTTACCAACATGCACGGAGAAGAGGTGGTCTGTGATGAGGAAAAGGCAAACATTCCAGCCTAGGTAGACATGAGCAATGTCCCAAGTAAATTACCAGTGAAAGCTCACCATCAGGACATGACATGAACCTGAAAACACATTAAAAGAATGAATGCAATAAACATAATATTCTAGGTGTGGACACCTTACTATTCCCTTGGTCAGTTTTACCATTTGGATGCTTGTACAAGTCCAGGGCTCAATCTAACAAAGAGATGCCGTCTCACCTGGCTTTTTTATCAGTATGGAACACACCGACTCAACCTGCATCTTGTCAGAAATAAGAGATCCATTCTGACGTCAAATAAAATCACCAGGACTTCACTGGACACCTGGGAAAAACGTATGGGTACTCCTGGGGTCAGGGACACCATGATCAGGTACCTAGAGAGGTGTAATCCCTCAACTGTCACAGGATGAGACAGAAGCTTTTTCTAAGATAAAGAGTGGAAAGCATGTGTTGGAGGATTTGGTAAATCCCTGTCATTTCTTACCTGAGTGCCTGCATGAAAAAAGTCTTGGCAACATTAGTGTGACAACCCATCCTAACTTATTTAGAATGATGAAGGCCTGAGGACCCGTGCTGTGGGTGAGGCCACAACCACCGCTTACCTGGATACCAGCCAGGTCATGTGTGAACCACCTTCGACAAGTTCACATAGAGAGCTTGACATGAATCTGAAAAACACATTGGGCAAAACACGTTCAGTATACATCACAGTCGACCTGTGCGACTGCCAAGTAACTTGATGAAGTACATCAATGATGGATGCATCAACCTTACCTGGGTAACTGCAGGAACGTGAGGTCAAGGCCTAGTCAAAGAACCTTCCTCTTTTGAGCATTTACCTGCAAAACTCCCCTGGTCAATGTCATAGGTATGGGAAATCCAACGAATTGCATCCATACCATCACGAGAGTGGGGAAAAAGAAGCATTTCTGAACAATAATATATTCATAATCACCTTCTCGTGCTGATGAACACTGTGAGGGACCAATGAATTTCTGAAATGCTCCATGCCAAATCAAGGTCCATTTAAGAGTCTTCAAAAGATCATAAATTTCCTATCAATCTGAAAATAAGAAGGTCTCTAATGAATTCATGTCACATAATCTCACACCGCTACACTACGCGAAGAACTGAATGGGAAACCTGCAACAAAGAATGTTCACATGCTGGATTAGAGACACCATCCCCATTCACCTAGACATCAGAAAATGGAATGATATGGCCGGGCAAGGACCCACTTCATCCCACTCCTGGTTGCTAGCGAGGTGCCAAGGACAGCTATCATTTGGTTCATTGTGATGACATGATGGCTAGAACATGAGAAATGCATTCCACTGTGTCTTAAAGGGCACAGTGGCTTACCTGTGAAATAAGCTTACCCTTGCCAATAACATCAGTCACTTCCACCAAGAGGGCAAGCAGAAACACGACCTGGACTTGGACGAATTGAAGGTCCACACCATTGTTAGGCACAGAGTCATCTCTTGGAGGCATACTGGGAGAAATCTCCTGGTGAATATTTCAACAGCAGAATCAATTACCTGGACGTGCATTACCCTCTGTCACTCCTAAGCTGAAACACACTTTATACCGAAACACTAAGGGGGAAAAAAAGGAGGGGGGAAGACATACTTAGCATTGGTGGTGGACAATGTCATGTCTTGACTGAAAACCTGCTCCCCCCAAAAATAAAAAACCTAAAATTGAATAGGTAGGAATGCCATCCACACTTGCCTACATTGCTGAAGATCAGTTTGTTTGCAGGCAGCTAAAGGCTCACATCATGACTGACCTGGACACCAGCAAGGTCCCCAGAGAATGACCATTGGAAGGTTCCTCCCTTGAAAGGAACCTGCAAAACACATGAAGAGATCCGTGTAAAGGGTCACGATTTGTGTGACCAGGACACCTGAAAACCACCCTGGTCATTTCCATCCTTAGGCAATCAATGTTACTTGAGTGCTTGTAGGACTCCGAGGTCAAGACCTCTGTGTGGTTAATTACACTTCTTTACAGGGTACCTGCAGAATGTCCATGGTCACTACAGTGCTTGGCATATCATAAGAAACACCTGACCCATGTTATCCCTCGCAACTCTCAGAGTTAAACATTTTTCTCTAAGGAAAATGGAAGCCTAAAGGTTTTAAGGATGAGTAAAGTATACCTCGTTAGCTGAGGACCAGCAAAGAAGTCATGGTCACAGTGGGAGGGTCACAATGCTCGCTCAGCTATGCATGTGCAGTTCAGGGAACCTGTGCTGAGCATTAGCCCACATCATCCACGTACCTGATGTGCCTTTTCAACCAGGACACTTGGGTCATGTCATCATTAGGGAATACATCCGCTCTACCTGGAGATTTTCCAAGGTCATGGCCCAGGTTGGAAAGCCATAGTTGGCTCGCTGGACACCTGTTCAAAGCCTATGGGCAGCACCGTGATGGCAAAATCATGATCAATATCTGCATATGTGCAAAGGTTCAATGCTTAAGAGTATCCAACTTCTTCCAAAAGAGAAACAGGGCAAAGTGTTGCATTTTTACGTAATAAAAGACACGCTTGGGCTTCCCTGATACCTCAGTTGGTAAAGAATCCGCCTGCAATGCAGGAGACCCCAGTTCGATTCCTGGGTGGGGAAGATCCTCTGGAAAAGGGACAGGCTACCCACACTAGTATTCCTGGGCTTCCCTTGTGGCTCAGCTGGTAAAGAAACTGCCTGCAACACATGAGACCTGAGTTCGATCCCTGGCTTGGGAAGATCCCTTGGAGAAGGGAAAGGCTCCCCACTCCAGTATTCTGGCCTGGAGAATTCCATGGACTGGATCCTCCATGGAGTCACAAGAGTCGGACATGACTGAGTCACTTTCACTTTCAAAGACACTCTTCTTTCTTACTCTGATCCCTGAAAGAAAAAGTCAGGGTAACGAGAAGGGTTAGGACACACCATCACCTACACAGACATCTGGACATCAAATAGCCTGCATTGGGCTTAGGCCCACTGCGTCCCTTACCTGCACACCAACCAGGTTCCACCTGCAAATCTTTCCTTCCTTCACTGCTATGTTGAATACATACCGAATGCTAAAGAGAAACAAAGCAAAATGTCATTTCTACCAGTGTCATTAGGGAAACGTGAAATTCCCCATTGATGACATGCCAGAAACAGTCAACACAAGAGACTGGAATCATGATATACAGAGATATCTCACAATCAAAACATCTTTCATCAGTTTATATCACACGAACTCATACTGGGAGAACAAGGATGGGAACATGAGGCCTGCAAAAAAAGAGAGAGAGAAAAAAAGAAGACATAATCAGAGATTGTAGGGACAGCATCCTTATTTATCTCGATAGGAAAGTTCAGAGGGTCTGCAGTTGGGTGAGATCCACTTTAACACTTACCTGGTTAAGCGGTCCCTTCTGGGTGAATCAGCTCACCCTGTTCTTCTATCCGGATCCTGAAGAAACACATGCAACCGATGTGTTTAGCATGAATCTTGTTCTACCAGGACGCCTGTCACTGACCTTTTTCACCTCCTTTACATCACAGCCACTCTACCCGCATCTTTGCAGTCATTCATGGTCACCACTGTGGTCAGGAGAGACCAGGTGTACTTCTCTGGATATGTGCAAAAATGCTAGAGTTACTACATGGCAGAGACTTCAGGACAACTACCTGAACAGAGTCCTCATTACCTACAGGATGAAACAGTTGGTTTCACTAAACTGGAAACAGGGTAAACCTAGGGTTAATACAGTTAGTAAGGACTCTTAGCATTTCTTACCTGAATATCTGAAACCATATCAGGCTATAACAGGAAGCATTAGGAATGCCATTATCCCTTGGGGCCTGACATGGAGAACAGATCGTCTCTGTTGTGCCTCAGGCCCACATCCTCACTTACCTAGGCACCAACAGTGTCCCATGAGAATCATTACGCAGACCTCAGCATCTTGTCCTGACATGGTGTTGAAAGCACACTGAGATAACTTGTTGTCATAGCCAGATTATTCTAGGTATGGACACCTGCAGATTCCCTTGGTCAATTGTACTATTTGGAGAATCCTAACCACTATCTGGATGCTTGCCCAAGTTCAGGACTCAACCCTACTAAGAGATACCTTCTCAGCTGGTCTCTTCATCAGTATGGAACACTACGACTCTACCTGTATGTTGTCAGCAATCAGAGATCCATACTGACATCAGATAAAATCACCTGGACTTTACTAGACACCTGGAGAAAATGTATGGGTACTACTGGGGTTGGGGATGATCAGTATCTAGATATGTGTAAAATCCCTGAACTCTCACAGGGTCAGACAGAAGCTTTTTCTTTTTTCTTTTTTAAATTAATTTATTATTTTAATTGGAGGCTAATTACTTTACAATATTGTAGTGGTTTTTCCATACATTGACATGAATCAGCCAGGGGTGTACATGTGTTCCCCGTCCTGAACCCCTCCCACCTCCCTCTCCATCCCATCCCTCAGGGCCATCCCAGTGCACCAGCCCTGAGCGCCCTGTCTCATGCATCGAACCTGGACTGGCTCTCTGTTTCACATATGATAATATACACGTTTCAATGCTATTCTCTCAAATCATTCCACCCTTGCCTTCTCCCACAGAGTCCAAAAGTCTGTTCTTTACATCTGTGTCAGCTTTTTCTAAGGTAAAGAGTGAAAACCATGTGTTGGAGTACTTAGTAAAACCCTATCATTTCTTACCCGAGTACCTGCATGAAAAAAGTCTTGGCAACGTGAGTATGAGAACCCATCCTAACTTACCTAGATTGATGAAGGCCCGAGGAACCATGCCGTGGGTGAGGCCCTAACCACCGCTTACCTGGATACCAGCCAGGTCACATAGGAACTACCTTCGACACGTTCACCTAGAGAGCTTGATGTTAATCTGAAAAACATATCGGGTCATACGTGTTCAGTACACATCATCCACATACCTGCACCCCAACAGTTTCTTTACTGTCTTGATGCTTGCAAAACTGCACCATTAAACCCTAGTAAGTGATACTCTGTTACCTTGAAGAGATATCTCAAAATTTCACTGTCATATTTGTGGTCATGAACAACAAGATAAATTACCTGGATATCCTGCTGTCAGCAGGAGTGTATAAAACAGTATATCAGAACAAGAGTAGAGTACATTATTCTTACTAGTGTTTCTAGGGACAGGTTGATACTTTGACTGTATACAAGCTCAAAATACAGTTAATACAATTTGCTAGATTTTAAATTATATAGTCTTCATAATCCCATTAATTATGTAATTATGTGAAAACACGAATGTCTAATAAATTATTGTGACATGTCCTACCTTTATTAGCAAACAGTGTATCAGGATTCTGTGTAGGAAAACATATGGGAAGACTGTGCTTGTGGTATTATACATCATCCTCACTTGCCAAGATGTCTGAAGACCAGCTGGTCTGTATTGTGATATAGTGATATTGTGATGTTGTTTCTGAGGTTTGGTAAAAACTCTGTCATTTCTTATCTGAATACCTGCATGCAAAAAGTTAGGTACTCTTAACTGGCTCTCAACTGCACAGTGAAATTGAAGGGAAATTGACACTTGGTTTAACTCCCACTTCTAAAGGCCCCTACACTAGACTGGTGTATAGAGAGGCCTGTTGTCCTCAAACTCACCTTTAAACGATGCTCAAACAGAGGAAACTGCACTACACTAGGATGAGAAGATGACGACATCAGACATAGACAGCTTGCCCGAGATGCTGATCTGATTTGTACAATTATAATGTTTTCCTGATTCCTTGGACCTACCTATGCCTATCAATCAAATGTTTTTTCTATCATGGACACAATTCTGTGTTAGTATAAAACTCACTCCAATTTTGGGGTTGTGGCCAATTACCTGTGTCTAGTACTTCTGGGTTACCTGGGTGGATTTCTGTCCTCCAGGGCTCTGATTGGATACGCCCTAGGAAATTTATTTTAGATGAGAGTTTAGTTGTGTTCTGTCTATTCATGATATTACTAAATGGAATCCTCTCTCCTGGCAAGTTAATAATACCTACTCTGATGTTGGCCATAGATTTAAGTTTTCTCTTAGGGTCATTCAAACTCAAATTTCTCTTCAGTTCAGTTCAGTTCAGTCACTCAGTCGTGTCCGACTCTTTGCGACCCCATGAATCGCAACATGCCAGGCCTCCCTGTCCATCACCAACTCATGAGTTTACTCAAACCCATGTCCATTGAGTCGGTGATGCCATCCAGCCATCTCATCCTCTGTCGTCCCCTTCTCCTCCTGCCCCCATCCCTCTCAGCATCAGGGTCTTTTCCAATGAGTCAACTCGTCACATGAGGTGGCCAAAGTATTCCCTTAGGGTCATTCAAAATCAGAGTGACGAGCTAAATCTCAATCAAAATATTAACCTCTCATCTATTAAAAGGAAAACTCCCACAATTATGGGATGGATCTATGTGGTTAACACCAGGCTACGGTCATTTAAGTTTAAAAGCTCCTCTATGTTGGGAACAATTAAATCATACTAAAAATGATCAACCTGGTAATATTATGAGACAAGGCTAGGTGCTTTATGAACTATGTCTATTATTACCCTGAGAGAATGATTGGTATGGAACTCAGTGGATCTGTGACACTAATTTATGGCCTTGGCATCTATAAGGATGGATACAAAGGTATAGCCTGGGATTCCCATGAATTTAAGGCCATACATGTTAACAAATTAGAGGTAACCCCAACCAATCTACTATTAGTATGATCCCAATGGGTCAAAAGATCTGTATTCTACTGGTATGACCACTTAGCAGCTATTTTTGTGTGCCTTCAATGGGATTGGAGGATGTAATTGGCCATATCGAAGTCTTAACAACTTTCATAAACTTTAAATGACAGTAATCGGGCTATTAGCCTATTGAATTCTGATCTCTATGATGAGAAAGGCAGTGCCGCACAACTGCAAGTCCTCTGACACCTTACAGTGTCTCAGGGAGATGTCTGTGCTTTAATTCAAACTGAATGCTATATTTTCATACCTGATAAATCCTTTAATGTAACACATTTGATGAACCATATGAAAAATCAGATTTCTGCTTTAAGTGACCCATTCCCTAGTCTTGACAATCTTTTACTGGTTTGGTGTGGGAGACTCATGGCTAAAATATTTACTTTTAATTTCACTAATGCTATTAACTATACTATTTGTATTTTGTCTGTTTCACAAGATTATTGTTTCTTATATTACCAAGTGTATGACTGAGCCTCCAGTAAAAATAATGATGACTAGACTTGAAGCAGTTGTCAAATGAATAGCTTGATATGTGATCAATGATCGTAGTGGTGTAACTCTAGATATGGGAAGACACAAAGAAAGGGAATACTTTCCTGGACCATAACTAGAAGACAGGTGTCCAGAGATCTTTGACTATTAAGACCTAGTCCAATAATAGCACATTGAGTGGCCTATCAGCAAAACCTTCAGAACTGGGAAAGAGCCCTCCCAGCAACGCAAGACAAAATGGTCATGAAATGCCCCCCAAAGTGTGGTCGGATTAATGACCACAAGGTGGCCGTGTCAACTACAAACTGGCACTGACCAAGAGCAATGCCAATGACGGAACAACAAAGGCATTTCCCATCTGCTTCTATGGAGATTGAACTCTGTGCTGCTATAGCTATTGACCTTCAACAACCCCTGAGTGAGTTCAGGGTGGAGTGAGGCACTCTGTGCTCCAGGGAATCTGGTGGGACAGGTCTTTAGAAAGTTGGATGTTTTTAGGAACAGATTTTATGATCTCAATCCTTGCATCTCCTCATATCTAGAGAAGCACTAAATTCCTTCATGGTGACATCAGATCCTCATGACTAACAAAACATCTATTGTAAAATGAGTGCTTAATGGTATTGAACTCCCCCTTCTCCAAAGCCTTTTATATTGACCTTCCCCCACTGCTGCTTTGGAGCAGTTTCTGAGTTGTTTGGAGCAGTTTTCTGAGATGCTGCCTCCCAGGCTGCAGCCCTCATTTTGCCCCCAAATAAAACTTAACTCACAACTCTCAAGTTGTACATCTTTTTTTAGTTGACAATATATATCTACATAACACACAACTAGTGAAGCCTCAGTTCTTCAAGATTTCAGTTCTGAGTCAGGTACAGCAAAGTAAAACCCATCTGTTTACAAAAAAGGCTGGATTAAAATTGGGGTTTTCACAGATAAAACAAGTCAGGCTTACTTGGTTAGATGGATAAATATTATATTTGCAGAAAAAGCAATTTCTAATTACCTAGGACAAGTCAATTTCTAAATTACTTTACCCTCTTTAAAATTTGCACCTCAAAAAGACAGAGATAAGGTTCCAAGGAAGACCAGAGAGGATATTTGCATCTCAAAGATACAGGCAAGTTCTTCCTAGGATAATTTTGTTTCCCCATGTTTAGTATTTAGGAGCTTCACAAGATGAACAGGGAAGGTTTTGGGGGTGGTGAAAAGATTTTTGGAACCACCCTTCTGGTCCTGTAAAGACTACATTTGTAAACCAAGGACAGTTTTGTTTTCCCCTCCTCTTCCAAAAGAATTGGGTGGCCTCCCTAACAAGGACTGACACATCTATCCATCCATGTTGGAAAGCTTCACCTCTCCTCCTCTCTCGAAGAGAAGAGAGAAGGCCTCTCTGGAAGGCCCAGGAGCAACACCCAGGCTCCCACAAGAAAGAGGCATATGTAACAGGAAAGATAGGGAAGACTGAGAAATCCACCCTGTGATCCACTGGGCTGGTCCTCAGAAAGGAATCAAAAGGAGAGACCCTCACCTGTTTGGCAGCAGCTACTGGGGCCCAGTGAGCAGTGGGGCCCTTGGAACACACCAGTGGGTAGTCCTGGCCAGAGTTCCTCAGTTGCTTCCACAGCTACCGGCCTGTTCGCAGAAGGTGCGAGGAGAAAGAAAAGAGGAGAAAACCATAGAGGAAGCAGTTCCAGATGTCTGCACATCACCAAAGTAACCAGAATGAACCAAAACCTAACCATCCAGAAAGTCACATTAACATGACTTCCCAGTCCCATTAGACTGGCAACCTTTCTCCAAAGTGCCTTATAAACAGTTTCCTTTCATGGGGAGAACACTCCAAATTGGAGCCATAGCCCCCAAGATGGGAGCCGAAGCTCCCCAGATTGTACAAGGTCAAAAAAGGCCACTGTGGGACCCTGATGTCAAGCTCTTCTGGGGAAAAGGTTATTTAAGCATTTAATTTACAAAGGAGAGTAGTATCTATTAGAGAAACAGTCAACTTGTTCTCCACTGCCAAAATTACCTGGGGCTCCAGTAGAGGAAATTAGAAATTAGACTCCAGGGAGTCTCCTGGGCACGTTTATTATCAGCGCTTTGTAACTGCCTGATTGTTTAGTTGTGAGCCATTTCAGGGTCTATTGTTCTTCTGATCTTAGCATGTCTAATGTGCACCGGAAAGATCTTTCCTTCAGGATAGATGAAGTATTTCCCACTTTTATAAGCTGTGTAGCACCAAACACAAAGACAGACAAATTCCAACAAAAAAGGCACAGATTCCAGCATCGATGCATCCAGACAAACCAATTCCCAGATAGGGTAAATAAATTTACCGTATAAAACAAATGAACTAACTCCAACTAGGCTACCCACCCCCATAAGAACTAGCTCCCAAATGAACCGGTTCCAACTGGACCAGTTCCCAAATGAGGTAAATTTACCCTACAAATGAGCTAATTTCAACTAGGGTGGGCTTGCCCCAGGAGGACTAGTTCCCAATGAACCAATTCAGGGTGGAGTCCGATAACACCTCCCCTCTGCAAATGGGTACCACATCAAGTTGGCTAATCCTGTAAAGCAAAAGCCCAGATTGAGGGGAAAAAATGTTTCTGGTGTGCATACCAAAGCGACTTACCCTTCAAAATTGAGCCTGTCGGCTCTTAACACAAAAGGACACACAAAACATGCAAGCTGGCTGAACCAGCTATCAAACTGGGTAGATTTACCCTACAAATGAAATTCAGTCCATCGACTCTAGAAGCTTGTCAATTCCTTGTCTCAACTGCCAAGCACTAGGGGCAGTCGATGCCACTTCAGGCAATCTTGAAGGAAAGAACCTCAGGACAACAAACGATCCCAGCAGCTGCTAGGATCTTGCCCCAGTATTCCCTGTTCAGGGCCAGCTAGCCACAAGCAGCAAGGCTCCTGGCTGGTTAAATCAAATTGTTATCGAGTTCAAGCTCACTCTGCTCACTGCACAATAAGCCAATGAATACGCGAGATGAGGTGTTGAGGAAAGGAAGAGACTTTAACTGGAGAGCCGTCAGACAGAGAAGATGGCAGGCTCAGTTTAGTTCAGTCGCTCAGCTGCGTCAAGCTCTTTGCGACCCCATGGACTGCAGCATGCCAGGCTTCCCTGTCCATCACCAACTCCCGGAGCTTACCCAAACTCATGTCCATTAAGTTGGTGATGCCGTCCAACCATCTCATCCTCTGTCAAAATAACCATTTTATCAGGTCTGGATGCCAGGTTATTTTATAGATCAGAGAAGATGAGGGGAGGTAAGGAAGCAAAGTAAAAAGGCCATTAATCTTGCAAACATATGCTAGAATGGCAAGCTTCAGGCAGGGGATGTGTTAATTTCTTCCTTCCTGCCATCCATAGGTGGACATGGTTCTGAACAAAGGCACTTTAACAGTCAGGCAGAGGGGCAGGATTCTCTGACGCAAACTATTCTACATGATTATGATGACAAAAGCAACAAAAAGCAAGTCAAAGAAACAGTTCCAACCTGGGAGTCAGAATTGGCTTCTTCCCTGCAACAGTGTTAGGGACACTATCAACACTTCCCTACATTTCTGAAGGTCAGATGGCCTGTGTTGTGGTTTAGGCCGACATCATCACTTACCCGAAAAACAGCAGTATCCCCATTAATGAGCATTGTTACCACAACGAACCTGAAAAACATATTACAAAATATGCATCAAAGGAACAGTATATTCTACCAAGATACCTGCAAATAACCCTGTTTATGTCTATCACTATGGGACACATCAACTTTACCTGTTTGTTAGCAACATTCCAAGGTCAACATCATTTTGGGGTAAGACCATCATATCCTAAGTACATACCTGCAAAAATCCCATGGTTACTACTGTGGAGAGGAACACCATAATTATCTGTATATCTGCAACTTCTGGATACTTGGAGGGCAAAACAAAATTTCTCTCAAGTAAAAATGTGAAGACTCATGGATTCTAGAATTGGTATGGACTCTTATCATTTCTTACCTAAATAGCTATTTTAAAAAAATGTTAAGTGTTAGGGACGCTACCGTCACTTATTTAGATATCTGAAAATCAGATGGTCTGTGCTGATTTAGACCCACATCATCATTTACCTGGACACTGACAAAATCCATGTCAACAGCCATGGTTAAATTCATCATACTCTTTTGACTGAAACCTGACAAATACATTGTTACAAATGTTCCCACATATGTATCATTTTTCTTCTGGGTGCCTATAAATAAAGCTGATGGCTTTCTTTAATGTAGGATCTAGCAACTCTACTTGGATACTTGTTGTATTCCACAGTTTACATCTTTGTTAGTAACAATATTTTCTTTTGACTGGATACTTGCAAAAATTCTAGTGAAAAATAAGGGCTAATTCTTTCTGTCTCTTTTTTTTTTAGGGTTAATTCTTTGTAGTATTTATGAGAACACTAACATTTCTTACTTGAATATCTGCAAAAACAAAACAAAACATGGTAACACAAATGTCAGAGATAACATCATCATTTACCTAGATTTCTGAAGGTCAGAAGGGCTATAGTGTTGTCAGACTCATATAATTACTTACTGGATCAAGCAAAGTCTTATTAACAACCATTTTTAGGGTCACTGTGCTTCCCTGACTGGAACCAAAAAAAAAAAAAACAAAAAACCACTGTGACAGATATATTTAACAACATAACTTTTCCTACTAGGACACTGACAAAGAACTTTTGTCACTTCCATCTTTATGGGTCCATCCATGCTACCTGAACACTGGCAGAACTTCCAGATTAACACTGTGGTTACAGGCACCATAATTTCTTGACCTTGTGCCGATAAAAATGTCATGGTCAACACTGTGAGAGTGTTAAGCTCACTTATCTGGATACTTGCAAATCTCTCATTCATTCCTAAGGTTAAACACACATTATCTCTAAATTAGAAAACTAGCTAAACTAGATCTCACAGTTATTTGTATTTGTAGGCCCAATATCATTTTTTATCTGAATATTTGCAAAAAAAAAAAAAAAAATGATACCAACATGTGTTGGGGACAACATCATCGCTTACCTAGAATTCTGAAAATCATACAGTCTATACAATGTTTAAGGCCCACATCATCACTTGCCTGGATTCCATGATCTTCACCTTTATCTCCTGATTTGGAGCCTACAAAAACACATGGTGGCAACTGTGATTAGGGATATATCTTCCACATGGACTTCAAAAATTCCTACGATCACTACTACCATTATGGGACTCATGAACTCTACCTGGATCCTTTAATTCTGAGGTCAACATTGTAGTTGGAGACACCTGCATCTCTTGACTGGGACCTGTAAAAACACATGGTGGCAACTCTGCTTAGAAATACCTGTTCTTCCATCTGGACCCTGCTAATTCTATCAGTCCATTGCATTATGGCGACCACCAACTCCACCTAGATACCTGGAGAAGTCTAAGGCCAACACTGTAGTTTCAGACACCATCTTCTACTCAAAGAATACCTGCAAAAATCCCATGGTCGCTACTATAGTTAGGACTCTGAGATATCTTATCTGGATCCTGCAAATATCTTTGTCACTACTAAGTTTTAAGACAAAATCATCCCTGAACTAGGAAACAGTAAATTCTGATGCTTGCTACTTTTGTTAGGGACATTAATTTCTTACTGGAATACCTACAAAAACATGGTTATGTTAAGAGTTTGGAACAACATCATTACTTTTCTAGATATCTGAAAATCTTATGCTTTCTAATGTGTTTAAAGTCCACATCATCTTTTACTTGGGTATTAGCAAAGTCCCATATTTATTCCTATTATTAAGTTTACCATGATCTACTGACTGGAAACTGAAAAACCCCAAGGTCTGTACTGTGGTGAGTGATGCCATGATAAGTTACTGGACAGTTACAAAATACTTGGAAGTCCGCTTGGTTAAAACCCACACCTTTTCAATGAAAGATTTATCTGCCTAGCAAGGCAAATTTCTTTAACCATTTGTTTCCTCTTCTCACCTTTCTAAAAACTGTCTTCCTCCCTTTGGAAGCCCCAGAGCCCTGTCTCTTCCCTTAGCTCAGGATGGTATATCAGTCTCAATTACTTGGCTGCCTTTTTGAGTCGCATATCTCTGTGGGACTCCAATACACATATATGTGCATGTTACCAAAAAATGCAAGTTTGTGTGGCCAACGCACAGTGAGGCCAAACAATACTAAAACATTGGAGTTTAGAACAGAGATAGGTTTATTACAGGGCCATGCAAGGAGATGGGGGATCATGCCCTAAAAACCCCAAAGTTACTGAAAGCTTTCAGCAAAGCCCTTTTATAGGAAAAGTGAGGGAGGGGCATGGTTAGTTATTACAAACTTCATGCAGTCAAATCCTTTGTCCTTGAAGTCAGGTCATGGTCAGATAACAATGTTCCTGTAAATCTCTACCAAACAAATGATATTCTCTGTCCTGATAAGAAACAGCAAGGTTCCAAGGTATAACTTTCACCCTCTGAGGTCCAGGTCCTGGCTAAGAGAAGGCAGATCTCAGTTGGGAGCTCCCCCAAGGCCAGGTCCCCAGACCCTGCCCAGCCATCATGGCTGAGGAAGCCAGGCGCTCAGGACCCAAGTTGCCCTCAGGCTTCTCAGGCCAAAATGGGGTATGTGAGGGTGAAACCATGTCCCACAGACAGCAACCCAGGCAGACTGCCACTGCTATTAGGTTGCAGAGACCAGGACTGGGGATATGTTCGTCGCTGCCTCAAAGGCCTGGGTCGAGGTTAGTGGGTGGCTTTGGTGAGGGCTCTGGAGCCCTGCAGGACACAACCCCAGTCTGTTCTCTGGGCCCCCAGCTCACCCGTTGGCCCAAGGCTGGGTGGCTGAAGGGCCTCGGGGAGAAAGCCAGGATCCAAGTCTTACCTCAGTCTCCACCTCAGGACCACCACTCCACTGTTGTCTGAATCCCCCCACTAACTGCCGTTTCTTGACCGTTGGTTCCTTGTGGACAGGGCTCACTAAGCACTGACCAATTACTGAGCAGAACCACTGACGGTCACTCACTGACAGTTGACTGTCAGTGGGCGGGACCCACTGAAGTGCCAACCAATGGCTGAGCAGGACCCGTTGCCTGGTAACGGGGTAATAATTATCCACGACAATGGCTGCCGGCTAGGGGCTATGCTTGCCCGGCTCTATTATATGCATACAAAAAAAAAAAAAAAATCATTTCTTTTTCTTCTGTTAATCTGCCTTTTATCACAGGTTTCAGCCAAGAATGTGAAACGGTAGAGGGAAAATTTGCTTTCTTCCTCTATAATATGTTCATAGTCCCATATTCACTATAGGTTTACCATCAGTTCTTGACTCAGTTCAGTTCAGTTCAGTTGCTCAGTCGTGTCCGACTCTTTGCGACCCCATGAATTGCAGCACACCAGGCCTCCCTGTCCATCACCAACTCCTAGAGTCCACCCAAACTCATGTCCATTGAGTCAGTGATGCCATCCAACCATCTCATCCTCTGTCATCCCCTTCTCCTCCTGCCCTCAATCTTTCCCAGCATCAGGGTTTTTTCAAATGAGCCAGCTCTTTGCATCAGGTGGCCAAAGTATTGGAGTTTCAGCTTCAACATCAGCCTTCCAGTGAACACCCAGGACTGATCTCCTTTAGGATCGACTGGTTGGATCTCTTTGTAGTCCAAGGGACTCTCAAGAGTCTTCAACACCACAGTTCAAAAGCATCAATTCAGCACTCAACTTTATAGTCCAACTCTAACATCCATACATGACTACTGGAAAAACCATAGCCTTGACGAGATGGACCTTTGTTGGCAAAGTAATGTCTCTGCTTTTTAATATGCTGTCTAGGTTGGTCATAGCTTTTCTTCCAAGGAGCAAACTTCTTTTTATTTCATGGCTGCAGTCACCATCTGCAGTGATTTTGGAGCCCAGAAAAATACAGTAAGCCACTGTTTCTACTGTTTCCCCATCTGTTTGCCATGAAGTGATGGGACCAGATGCCGTGATCTTAGTTTTCTGAATGTTGAGTTTTAAGCCAACTTTTTCACTCTCCTCTTTCACTTTCATCAAGAGGCTCTTTAGTTCTTCTTCACTTTCTGCCACAAGGGTGGTGTCATCTGCATATCTGAGGTTATTGATATTTCTCCCGGGAATCTTGATTCCAGCTTGTGCTTCTTCCAGCCCAGCGTTTCTCATGATGTACTCTGCATATAAGTTAAATAAGCAGGGTGACAATATACAGCCTTGACGTACTCCTTTTCCTATTTGGAACCAGTCTGTTGTTCCATGTCCAGTTCTACCTGTGGCTTCCTGACCTGCATACAAATTTCTCAAGAGGCAGATCGGGTGGTCTGGTATTCCCATCTCTTGAAGAATTTTCCAGTTTGTTGTGATCCACATAGTCAAAAGCTTTGGCATAGTCAATAAAACAGAAATGGATGTTTTTCTGGAACTCTCCTCCTTTTTTGATTATCCAGCGGATGTTCTTGACTAAATACTTGCAAAATACCTTGGTTACCACACTGGTTTGTGATACATTATCTTTACCTGGATAAATACAGAAGACTGTAGTCTTTACTCGGTTTATAAAAACAAATCTTACAGAAAGACCTAAAAATTATCCAGATAAATGCCACTGTTAGGGACATATCATCTCTAACCTGGGTAACTATAAAATATCGTGATACTACCATCCATTGTTAGTTATACGCCTTACCTGGACACCTTCAACCCATGGTCACCACATTTTTAGGGACACTAACATCTCTAACCTGGATACTTACAAAATGCCTTGTTCACTATTGGGATTAGTATTACTATCATCTCTTGACTGCATACCAGCAAAATCCCATCATCAATTTCATGGTTAAGGACACCACTATCTCTTCAATAAACCCCTGAAAAACCCCATGGCTGCTTTTGTGGTTAGGTTCACCAATATACCTGGACTACCACAAAATACTATTTACTAATAAGTGGTAAGAGACACCATCAGATCCTACCTGCCTACCTGAGAAATTCCGATTTCAGTACTGTAGTTCAGGGCACTCTTCTCTTTTAGCTGGATATCTACAGAATACTACGGTCACTCCAATGATTAAACTGATCATCATTTTGTACCTGTATAACTTCAATATTCTATGTCTACTACCTACGTAGGAACACCCTCATTTCTTACCTGGATATTTACAAAATTCCATGGCACTACCATTGTTAAGGACACCATCATTTCTTCCCAGGATTCCTTCAAAATAATATGGTCACTACAATGGTTAGAACCACCGTCATCTCTTACTTGAACATCTGTCAGGTCCTATCATAGAATCTCTTGATTAGACATTTGAGGCTCTTCAGTTCTGACTCTGTCTGTCTCACCAGCCTCAGCCCCTCTCATCCCCTCTTATCAATATGTGAACATTTAAAGCAGCTGAATTTCCCTGAATATTCCTTTCTTTCCTGGTTACAGGCTGTAGAATGCTCAAGCCAGCGCTTACCACCTAATAGGAGCTGATTATTCTAATTTCTTGGCAACTCAGTGTTCAGTGGCCTTGAAATTGGCCATGATGTGTATTTACACCACAGAACTTGGCAAATGTTGCACATCAGGGCTTTTCTTTTGTGGTTAGATTCACCAATATACCTGGACTATCACAAAATACTATTCACTAATAAGTGGCAAGAGACACCATTAGCTTCTACCTGCCTACCTGAGAAATCCCAGTGTCAGTATTATAGTTAAGGATGTACTGATGAATATAGTAATAAATGAACAGAGGCAGGCATTACTGAATATGACAACTCAAACTTGCTTTCTCATAAATCTAATGTGACTTTTGTGGATGAAGGAATGTGTCAGTTAGTGCTACATATGCCTTAAATTATTTTTCCAAACTTTTATACTTAATGAAAAAAATGGATAAGCACTTACATTACAAATTACTTAATATAGTATTAATGCTGATCAAGGACTTACATAATCTCAATATATCCCAAATTGACAAATTTGCCAAAAAGAAAAACAAAAAATTCAATAGCTAAATACTATTAGACCTACCCCAAAAATTATATATATACACATATATCTCATCCCATTTACCAGGGCAAATCTTTTATTTTCCTTACCACAGAAATTTCTTATTGTGCTTTCAGTGATAATCTAAATTTCTATCAGTAATCATATTTAAATTTCATAAAGTTCTTAGTCAACATTCCTTTGAAAATCAAGTAAAATGTCAAGAGAGAGAAGAAGCATGTCACATTTCCTCTTTTTAGGTCTTCAATATGGGAGTCAATTTTATGCCGACTCTTGAGAAGAAAATAAAAAAAGCTCCACAGGATGGCTACAGTTTTGATGGCTGTTTCCTTCAGACTGCCCAGAGGCTAACAGGAGCAGAAGGCAATTAGTAAAGGCCATACTTTTCATGTTGGATTTGCTTTTAACTTCAAACTTCTTTATTTCTCCTAGCACCCTCACTTTTCTGCAACCCTTCACAATAATAGAAAACTGAGAAGTTAAATGGACCACGGACCTGAAGACAGTGTAAAACTGACAGACCACCAGGCAATTTTCCTTTTATAAAGAAAACTTTCTATTTCTTAATGATTATGCTTAGCTACTAGCCATTTCTACACATCAAGATCAGCCATCAACTATGAGAATACTGGTGACAAATTAATGCACCAACTGGGGTATGACCAGTCCCTGAGAACACCGCTCTGTTTCCTAAACCTCTGTCTCACCTACCTCACTCTTTCCTTTTTCTAAGTGAAAAAGATGATCATCTTTGATAGTATTGCAATGATCTTGTTACCTGCACTGGTTGAATTCACATGGAATTATTTTCCTGCCTTGCAGGGAATTAAATGTGCTTTAAAATTATAAAGCACATTTCCTTTCAGGAGGCCTGGTGTGCTGCAGTCCATGCGGTCACAAAGAGTCAGACACGACTGAGCGACTGAACTGAACTGAACATGGATTTGTATATCATTTAATAGACATTTATAAAATTCTGGGTTTTATAAATGTCTATTAAATGATATACAAATTCATGTACAATGATGCTAACATTTTTCACTGGGTCCAGAACATCTAATTGTTTGGTGTCTACTTTAAAAAAGAAAGTGAAAGTTGCTCAGTCACGTCGGACTACAGTCCATGGAATTCTGCAGGCCAGAATACTGGAGTGGGTAGCTGTTCTCTTCCCCAGGGCATCTTCCCAACCCGGGGATAGAACCCAGGTCTCCTGCATTGCAGGCGGATTCTCTACCTGCTGAGTTACCAGGGACGTCGCTTTAAAAAAAAAAAGGGAGAGGATAATGAAGTAATCAGAATTCATATTTTCTTTTTTTTTTTTTGGTGCACTTCGCAGCTTACGGGACCCGACCAGAGATCAAACCTGGTCCTTCAGCACTGAGAGAGTCCTAACCACTGGACCACCAGGTAGCTCCCTAGAGTTTCACTTTTAAGATAAATATTATGCTTCAAACTGGCAACCTATTTTGTTTTTGTGTATGTCTGTGTGGTTTCTCTTGATTTTTTAAAATGTACTCTGGTGTTGTGATTTATGAGATTTTTATAGATGTATATAGATTTGATCATGGTTTCTGGCTCACAGCTTCCCAAAACTCTTGGAATTTCCTACAGATAAGAGCAGTGGGAGCATCTTTTGTTATAATAGTTGGTTGCTTGTCCTCAATTCCTGGCATTCCTTCAGAGCCATAAAGGTGAAGTGGTTGCCTTGTTATTCAGAACAAGCCCTATTCATCACAACCGGTTTCGTGTTAATGAGGTGACTTTTGGAAAGCTCCTAAGGAGGGGGACTGGTTGCCAGGGGAACCAACCTTGATTAGAGGGTTGAACTTTCAGTCCCACCCCCTGATTTTCTGGGAGAGGAGAGGAGATGGAGAGTGAATCAATCATCAATGGCCAACAAGTTAATCAGTTATATTTGTTTTAATATATTGAAGCCTCTATAGAACCGAAAAGGGTGGGATCTGGG
Organism: Muntiacus reevesi; assembly: GCF_963930625.1. Classification (NCBI taxonomy): domain Eukaryota; kingdom Metazoa; phylum Chordata; class Mammalia; order Artiodactyla; family Cervidae; genus Muntiacus; species Muntiacus reevesi. The sequence goes on along the minus strand of NC_089271.1, from coordinate 11,128,351 downwards.
GGGCTTCTCGGTGGGTGAACCATAGAGGTGCTGGGAGAGTAGGGCACTTGGAGAGGGCTTTGGAGTTCTGTGCCCATTCTCCATACCTTGCCCCCTGCCTCTCATCCAATTTGGTTGTTCCTGAATTATGTTCTTTTATAATCAGTCATTGAGCAATTAAATAAAATGTTTTTCTGAGTTTTGTGAGCCACTCCAGCAAATTAATCAAACACAAGGAGGGGGTTGTGGGAACCTCTGATTTATAGCCAGTCGGTTCAGAAGTACAGAGAATAATCCAGGCTTGCAATTAGCATCTAAAGTGGTGGGGTGGCGGTTTTATAAGACTGAACCCCTAATGCATGGGATCCGATGATCTCTTCTGGTAGGTAGTGTCAGAAGTGAATTAAATTTGCAGGACACCCAGCTGGTATGGGGACACCCCCACCCACATGTTGTAATTGTTCTTAGAACCTTAAGAACCAAAATAGTAATTTTCATATCAACCCCAGGAGTTCCAAGCTTATATAAAATAAAGTTATTATTAGGATTTATACTAATATATATGATATAAATCATAAGTATAATAACTCTGTAGTATTGTGATTATATTCAGATATAATAGTCAAGATGAGATAAATAAAATGCAGAATTAATTTTGGAGGTCATCCCAGGCATGGCCTGAGAAGGTGCAGGGCTGGAAAGACAAGGATCCTTGCTGAGTCAGGAAGTACCATAGCTGGAAGCCCAAATGCCAAACTTTGCCCTCTGCTCTGCCTAAAGCAGGACATAGCTGTCTCATTTTGTCCAATTGATGCTCCTAAACACAGAGAGGCAAGCTCTTCAGTTGCTCTTCCACTGAATCGCTAGTAAGATTGGACTGTAAAGCATTTTCTCTCCTAGAGTCAAAATAGAAAGGGAGAACCCCACAGGAATCTGACCCCAGGAGTTTTAAACATAAAAACCCAGTTGGTAGCACTGGGTTTATAAAGCACTCCTTTCCTTCCAAGGAGAAGCTGAATCTGATCAAGCTTCTAAACTGAACTATCAGTTTAGGGGAACTAACAGATCCATGTACAATGATGTTAATATTTTTCTTGGGCTTCCCTTGTGGCTCAGCTGGTAAAGAATCTGCCTGCAATGTGGGAGACCTGGGGTCTGATCCCTGAGTTGGGAAGATCTCCTGGAGAAGGGAAAGGCTACCCATTCCAGTATTCTGGCCTGGAGAATTCCGTGGACTATACAGTCCATGGCGTCGCAAAAAGTTGGACACGCCTGAGCGACTTTCATTTTCACTTTCAGCATTGTTAGTGTCAAACACCAAAACTAAATTTAGTAATGAATTTGATGCCCTTTATTCAAGGGAAAACAATCTATGGAGTGAGGGTACAGTGCCTCACAAGCAGTAGACTGCTGAGGTGTGCCTGAGTGCAGTCTGACTCAGGTTTAGAATCGTGATGTGTGCTGTGCTATTGGGGTGGCCTCTATTTTGTGAGTCCCAATATACTCACTAAGCTTACCATTGGATGTAATAGACAGTCAAAGAAATGTTTATCTTCTGTTTCAGTGATAGAATTTCATTTGTTGTTGAAGTTTGGTGTTTGGTGCTATTCAAAAGAATAAAAGTACTCTTCTGGTTTGGTTTTGTTTTATACAGAACTTTCACACATCAAAGAGAAAGGTTAAACATGAAATAATCATTTGATGAAGAGTTATACAACCAGTAAAAACATTCTTTAGAGACTGGCACAACATCAACTACACTAAAAAAAAAATAATACTTTAGAAAATGTTGGCTGACCTACAAAAATGCCCATGAAATAATATTGTATGAAGAGGAAAAGATATGATATACATATTATAAAATCAATCATATTTAAAAGGTATTATACATGCAAAAAATAAGGTACAAAGTAATATACTAAACAGTTAACTCTGAGAGTGGAATAACGGGTGATTTTTGTAGCTTGTAAAATTCTACCAGGCATATATTTGAGTTATTAACAGGAAGGAGGAAGACTCCTCAAGGAATCACTCTGTTCTCTTCTTGACTACTTTATTAGATGAGAACAAGATTGTCTGTTAAGACTGTTATGAGGATTAAGTAGGACATCATGTCTAAACAACATCTGCAGCTCAGGAGCTCAAAGATTCTGGTTCTCATCCCTTCACCAAGGCAATTTCCACATTTTTTTTTTTCTGTATCTCTAATTTGCAGTTACATTGTGTTATTATTAATTTTAATTTCTATAAATTGCATGCTTAAGCAGACTATAACTTTTGCAAGAGTATTTAATTCTTAGGTCTTAGGACTAAGGACTTAGGTCTTAGGACTTAGATCTTAGGTCTTAGGAGTCTTAGGACTCCAGCACTTAGCAGACCTCCAGTAAGAAAATGATACTATAAATCATTGACCTGCAGGTTTGCAGGGGAGGATTTTAAGACTTACTTCCTGGACCTTATGAAAAACTAATTCAAAGAGAAGCAGTATTCTTATAAAAATCAATAAAGAGATAAGAAGAATGAGATCATCAGGATTCTGGTTTAGCTGAGGAGACAGGCTATGGTGGTTAATTTCTCAGATTACAGCAGGGTTTCTGCATCTCAGCACTATTAATACCTTGGACCAGAGAATATGTGGATAATTCTTTGTTGTGGGAAAGTGTCTTGTGCATTGTAGGATGTTGAACAGAATCCTCAACCCACAAGACACCAGTAGCACCAACTTTCCTCAGTTTTGACAGCTAGAAATGCCTCCAGATATTACCAAATGTGCCTTTGGGATGAAATTGTCCCCAGTTGAGAACCACTGGGTTATAGGAAGAAGGAAAATCAAAAGTGTAATGTTCTTTTATTTCCTCTAAATCTTGTGACCAACAAAACTGCTAATGGAAGTCTATAGACAGGTCATAACAAACCAGACTTAATTTAGAAAGACGCAGTTGTGTATTTAACCACCTGAACAAAATGCTGTAATTCTTTTCTTTTAGTCCACTGCCTGTCTGTCCTAATAAGAGTGCCTTAGCAAGCAGTAGGTCTCTTGGGCTGAAACCTACCAATATGTTTCAGATTCAAGGAAAATCAAGCTGGAAACCTATAGGCAGGAGTGAAGGTCTGCTTATAAGTCAAAAAAAGTATATTCTGGAGCAAATTTGACTTAAGAATTAACAACTGCAATGTACAGAACTTGCTAGAAACCCATTCTGCCACTAAAGAGGCCACTGGGATTTGATACAGTGGAAGTGAAGTCTGGCTCAAACCACAAAACCACATGTCACGAAAAGATCCAGCTTTTGAAAAGTACATTTAATTGGACCAACTAACCAGCAAAATACTGTTTGTAGAATGCAATTTTAGCCTAAAGTTGGTTGCCCCATTTTAGGTAGGGTCCTGCACTTTTGTGGGCTTTACCTCCAGGAGTGCAACCAGGAGTGAATATCACATTGAAATCATGTACAAGCCTCTGTGTCCTTGTCTTTTGAAGTAAAATGCTGACTTGTGTTAATGATTTGGATATATAAAGATGTAGAAACAAAGAATAGCTATTGGGCTGGGGAGCTGCCAACAATGTAGATAGTAATTCTGCCATGTAACAGAATTATTGACCTCCCAGTTCCCTGAAAGATTAAGGCCTGATACACAATCCTAAGTTGTTTTTACAGGAAACTGACCCTCCTTCATGGAGAAGGCAATGGCAACCCACTCCAGTACTCTTGCCTGGAAAATCCCATGGGCAGATGAGCCAGGTAGGCTGCAGCCCATGGGGCTGCAAAGAGTCAGACATGACTGGGCAACTGAACAACAAGTCCCCTTTAGCTTTTCTGCTTCATAGAATATGAGAGGGGTAAAGGGGGTAAAAGAGAATCGATGCTTTTGAACTGTGGTGTTGGTAAAGACTCTTGAGAGTCCCTTGGACTGCAAGGAGATCCAACCAGTCCATCCTAAAGGAAATCAGTCCTGAATATTCACTGGAAGGACTGATGCTGAAGCTGAAACTCCAATACTTTGGCCACCTGATGTGAAGAACTGAGTCATTTGAAAAGACCCTGATGTTGGGAAGGATTGAAGGCAGGAGGAGAAGGGGATGACAGAGGATGAGATGGTTGGATGGCATCACTGACTCAATGGACATGAATTTGAGTAAACTGCAGGTGTTGATGATGGACAGGGAGGCCTGGCGTGCTGGAGTCCATGGAGACACAGAAGAGTAGGACACGACTGAGAGACTGAACTAAACTGAACTGAAAAGGGGAAAAGAAGTGCTTCTGCAGGTCACAGCTCAATGATGTAGGCCCGCTCAAAAGAAACCTGAGATTTAATTATAAGATAATAGAGTGCTTCCCCACCTTATTATCTTAGCACCACAATGGCAGGACTCCAGGATAATAATAGTGATTTCAACTGAGAGACCTGTAAGATACAGACTCTACTTAAGAAGGTGTTCTGAGGGACACCTAAAGATAATACAGAAACAGAAAAATAAAAAAGAAACTGAAGAAAGTCAATGGCATATACGGTCCTAATGAGCATTAAATATAGCCCAGCTCTATCCAGATTTACATAAAGATTCACAATGAAAGGCTGATTACCTTAGTTCCTATTATCAGATACACGATGACCACTTTTAACAACAAATTGTGAAGTATATTAAAGGACAAGAGAAAAGATACATTCTGAAGACATAAAGCAACCATCAGTACCAGACTCAGATATGACACAGATTTTGAAATTATCATATAAGAAATTTTAAAATAATCATGATTAGTATATTAAGGGCTCTGTAGTATAATAAAGAATTTATCTAGTCTTCCTCCCTGGTCTCTGGCAAAGAGCTTCAAAAACCCTTGGAATTTCCTGAGTAATAGGAATATCTGTTACTTTAATGAGGCATCTGTGGTACGCCCTTTGTTAGCTTCAGGATGGGAAGTGGTCACCAGAAAAGACCAACCATTTGATTATAAGGCTGGAACTCTAGACCAGTCTGACCTCCAGAGACAGGAAGGGAGCTGGAGATTGCACTCAATCATGTAACCATCATTTATTCAATCATACCCATGTAATAGTACTCTACATAAAACTCTGAACATTGAAGCTCCACAAGGTTTACTGGTTGATGAACACACGAATGTACTGGGAGAGTGAAATATCCTGACTACACAGGAAAAGCATGGAAGCTCTTCATCCAGGGCCCTTCTGGACCTTGTCTTTTGTGTGTCTTGTATAATAAAACATACTTCTAAGTATAGCAGTTTCAGTGATTTCAGTGAGTTACTCTAAAATGTTACTAAAACTGAAGGTTGTTAAGTCACTAAGTCATGTCCAACTCTTTGTGACCCCATGGACTGCAGTATGCCAGGCTTCCCTGTTCTTCACTATCTCCTGGAGCTTGCTCAAACTCAAATCCATTGAGTCAGTGATGCCATCCAACCACCTCATCCTCTGTCATCCCCTTCTCTTCCTACCTTCAATCTTTCTAGGAATCAGGGTCTTTTCCAATGAGTTGGTTCTTTGCATCAGGTGACCAAAGTATGGGAGTTTCAACTTCAGCATCAGTCCTTCCAATGAATATTCAGGGTTGATTTCTTTTAGAATGGACTGGTTGGATCTCCTTGCAGTCCAAGGGACTCTCAAGAGTCTTCTCCAACATCACAGTTCACAAGCATCAGTTCCTCAGTGCTCAGGTTTCTTTATAGTCCAACTCTCACATCTATACATGACTACTGGGAAAACCATAGCTTTGACTAGACAGACCTTTGTCGGCAAAGTAATGTCTCTGCTTTTTGATATGCTGTCTAGGTTGGTAAAAGCTTTTCTTCTAAGGAGCAAGCTTCTTTTGATTTCATGGCTGCAGTCACCATCTGCAGTGATTTTGGAGCCCCCCAAAAATAAAGTCTCTGTTTCCATTGTTTCCCCATCTATTTGCCTTGAAGTGATAGGACCAGATGCCATGATCTTCGTTTTTTGAATGTTGAGTTTTAAACCAGCTTTTTCACTTTCCTCTTTCACCCGCATCAAGGTGAAATCATCATTAAAACTGAAGGGGTTGTGGGAAATGAATATTTGTGAAAATGCTATGCAGGCTGTAAATGTAAGACATCTTAAGGACACATCTATAGAAAGGGTTGCAGCAGATATTCCGGGGGCTCTGCCCTTACCCTCCTAGGACTACTTATATGCCACAGGCATCCAGTTACAGGTATTTACATCTGAGAGCTTCTGCTTGACCCCATAAGGGAGGGAAATATCTCATCTCTGGGAGCAGCCCTCAGTCAGTAAGAGATGAGAGTCAGGCAAAATAATGCCTCTGTCTAGCTTGTCAGTAGGGAGATCTCTGAGCTGTTTCTCGAAGCTTCCCAGCAGGAGTTAGCCTTCATTGCCCTCAACTGTTACCTGCTCCATGATGTGTCATTTATTAGCTTCCTCCTCTCCCCTGTCACTTCTCCCATGCATGCCTCCAGGTGTCACCTCCCAAATAGGATCTCTGTCTCAGAGTTAGTTTCTAGGGTAACCCAAGCTAAAGTAGTTGCCAAAGAAAAGACTTTTGTGGAAGCCTTTTTAATACATTGCCATAGTGAATATAGTCAAGACTGCAATTGATGGTGATAGAAGTTGTGAATATGAAACGAAAAGATGTATGTTAACAGTACCACGAAAAGATAAAGCACTCCACAAATGCAAGGTGAGAACATTAGTATTTTAGTCGTCATTAGAGTCTGAACCAGGAAAGCTCACTATAAAACACTGCCAGCTCACAGCTACCTATGATGGTGGAAGCAAGCAGCAGTATGAATAATACAAAACAGTAGATGACTGAAAAATTAATTATGCATAGCTTCAAAGAACATTATGTGAAATTTAAGCAATAGTTTTCATATTTTACTATGATTTTTTTCCAAAAATAATGTTTGTAGAGTAACATAATAACCATAAAATGCACTAGTAGAATGGAAAAAATTATAACATTTTGCAGCATTCATTTTAGATCTCTTTCTAAAAATAAGCAAAACATGACAGATACAGTTGGATTTTCTTTTATAGTCCTAGCTGTCCCAATTGTCTCTTTCTTTTCCCAGTGACACCCATACTCATTAAATTGGTGTGTACTCTTCATGTTTGTGGCATAGGGGAGCAGAGTTTGCCACCCTGAAATATGTCTCTGGCATACTCATTGTCGTAAGCTGCTCATTTGCTGAGAAACAGCAGACACTGGAAGGGCACAGAAAGCCCAGTTAAGAGCTGTTATTTGGTAGAAACATCTTCATTTGTAAAGGAAATCTCCATTTGTAAGGGTGTCCCCTTCTCTGTAACTGCAGGGGGTAGATGACCAAATCTTTAGAAACTCTGATCAAAGGAGAAGGCATGGGAGCGGGGATTAGGATGGGGAATACATGTAACTCCATGGCTGCTTCATGTCAATGTATGACAAAACCCACTGAAATGTTGTGAAGTAATTAGCCTCCAACTAATAAAAATAAATGGAAAAAAAAAAAAAGGAGAAGGCAACAACTTAATCACAATCACCCCTGTTTACTACGCTTTTCCTGGTAACATCACACAACTGACTCTCCACCCTCAACATTTTCCTTTGTCTTTAGCTGAGGCTGGTATTTAGGGTGAGGGCTCTGGCCATTTTGGCAAGTTACTCAGTTTTCCTGGGTCTCTTCCATGCATGTGTGTGTGTGTGTGTGTGTGCATGTGTAGTTGTGTCTGACTTTTGTGACCCCATGGACTACAGCCTGCCAGGTTCCTCTGCCCACGGGATTTCCCAGGTAAGAATATTGGAGTGCGTTATCATTTCCTTAGGCATCTTCCTGACCTCCCATGTATATGTGCTATTAAATAATAATTCAGTTCAGTTCATTTCAGTCACTCAGTCGTGTCCGACACTTTGCGACCCCATGGACTGAGGCACGCCAGGCCTCCCTGTCCATTACCAACTCCCAGAGTTTACCCAAACTCATGTCCATTGAGTCGGTGATGCCATCCAACCATCTCATCCTCTGTCATCCCCTTCTCTTGCTGTCAATCTTTCCCAGCATCAGGGTCTTTTCCAATAAGTCAGTTCTTCACATCAGGTGGACAAAGTATTGGAGTTTCAGCTTCAGCATCAGTCCTTCCAGTGAATATTCAGGACTGATTTCCTTTAGGATGGACTGGATGGATTTCCTTGCAGTCCAAGGGATTCTCAAGAGTCTTCTCCAACATCACAGTTCACAAGCATCAATTCTTCGGGACTCAGCTTTCTTTACGGTCCAACTCTCACATCCATACATGGCAACTGAAAAAACCATAGCCTTGACGAGATGGACATTTGTTGGTAAAGTAATGTCTCTGCTTTTTAATATGCTGTCTAGGTTGGTCATAGCTTTTCTTCCAGGGAGCAAGCTTCTTTTAATTTCATGGCTGCAGTCACCATCTGCAGTGATTTTGGAGCCCAGAAAAATAAAGTCTGCCACTGTTTCCACTGTTTCCCCATCTGTTTGCCATGAAGTGATGGGACTGGATGCCATGATCTTAGTTTTCTGAATGTTGAGCTTTAAGCCAACTTTTTCACTCTCCTCTTTCACTTCCAAGAGGCTCTTTAGTTCTTCTTCACTTTCTGCCATAAGGGTGGTGTCATCTGCATATCTGAGGTTATTGATATTTCTCCCGGGAATCTTGATTCCAGCTTGTGCTTCTTCCAGCCTAGCATTTCTCATGATGTACTCTGCATATAACTTAAATAAGCAGGGTGACAATATACAGCCTTGACATACTCCTTTTCCTATTTGGAACCAGTCTGTTGTTCCATGTCCAGTTCTAACTGTTGCTTCCTGACCTGCATACAGGTTTCTCAAGAGGCAGATCAGGTGTTCATGCTACACTATTACTGAGACCCAAGCATGTTGATAGCTATTAGTTGACTACATTGACTTATCTTTGGAACCATCCTCCCTTTACTCTGAAGGAAGCATTGTGGGATACTTTTGAATAAAATAGACCAGTGGTTCTCAGTTAGGGATGATTTTGCCACTCCATTTCCTCCCCTGTGAAATTTGGCAATGTCTGGAAATACTTTAGGTTGTCATGAGTGGAGGTAGGGGTGTTACATAGCAGGGATGTTGCTAAACATCCTGCAATACACAAGAGAGTCCCCAAAGCAAAGAATTACCTGGTCTAAAATGACAACAGTGCTGAGGCTGACAAACCCTGACATAGATGAAAGCCAAGTATTCTACATTCTTGAAGGATTTATGGATATGGGAGAAAAATCCAAATTTTGACCTTTCAAGCTGACACAGCACATGTCCTGCCTGTTGGATCATCAGAACTGTGTCTCTATTGCATTAAAGTATTTTCTTCTTGAGTGTGGATTTTAGACTGCTTTATGGCTAAAAATTATTGCTTATTTTGGGGAGTTGTGTGCATAGGCATATGTATTATGTATGGTGTATACTATGCTGGGCAGTGAGGGCCACACACTTGATCTCTATCACTCATGCTGATAGAAAAATATAACAAGGAACTGAATTATATTTGATTTAATGAAAACTAACTGTAAACAGATAGGGTAGAGTGTCCCTGGAGAAAGAGAAGCAAGCATGGCTTCCTTGACAGAAGAGAAGCCATTTTTGACCTAAGCCATTTTGAACCAAACAGGTCTCAGTAATTAATGATCTTCGGGAAAAAAGAATGCAGGAACAAAGGACTGTTGTTAAGCAAGAGAAGTAACAACAGCAAAGATAATAAATCAGCTGTAAAGACTCCCAGTTCTGTTTCAATGGTAAAGATTAGACTGAAGCACTTTCTTGAGCTCTTCTGCAGAATTCAAATTCCCCTCAAGTGCTCAACCACTAGATCACCTAAAGAATCACCTAAGGTGATGTTGACCTCTTCGGACCCTCATGACTTCAATAGACTGAAACTTGCACTCTTTGCTCCAGTTCTATGCTGAATTATCCTCTGCTCAAATCTCTTCATGAATATACATGTACCCTTACTTAAAGGAAAACAACAGAATGGGAAAGACTAGAGATCTCTTCCCTGGTGGTTCAGATGGTAAAGAATCCGACTGCAGTGCAGGAGACCTGGGTTCAATCTCTGGGTTGGGAAGACCCCCTAGAGGAGGGAATGGCAATCCACTCCAGTATTCTTGCCTGGAGAATCCCCATGGACAAAGGAGCCTGACAGTCCGAGGGGGTCGCAAAGTGTCAGACATGACTGAGTGACTAAACAAAACACAGAGAGATTTATTTAACTGGAAATATCAAGGGAATATTTCATGCAGTGGTGGGCACGATAAAGGATAGGAACAGTAAGGACCTAACAGAAGGAGAAGTGATTTAGAAGAGGTGGTAAGAATACAGAGAACAATACTAAAAAGGTTTTAATGATCCAGATAACCACAATGCTGTGGTTGCTCACCCAGAGTCAGACATTATCTTAGAGTGTGCAGTCAAGAGGGTCTTAGGAAGCATTACTATGAACAAAACTAGTGGAGGTGATGGGGCTGAGGTATTTAAAGTCCTAAATGATGATGCTGTCATAGTGCTGCACTTAATATGCCAGCAAATTTGGAAAATTCAGCAATGATCACAGGACTGGAAAAGTCAGTTTTCATTCCAAACCCAAAGACGGGCAATGCCAAAGAATGTCCAAACTACCACACAATTGCCTTCTGAGATGGCCCACACTCTGTGGAGTGTGTTTCTCTCTAAATAAATTCACTTCTTACCCATCACTTTGTCTCTCACTGAATTCTCAGCTTCATTTTAAGTCCTCAGATCAGGTGTGTGATCTCAGTTAAAAGACTGTGAGTTTAAGTCCCAGTCTGGGTTTTGGCTGGGTTTGAATTACAGTACGGGGACTCAAATACTAATCTGAGTTACAGAGTCTCAATCAAAGCTTACAAAAGTGTCTTGATATTCATAACAAACTTCTTTCAACCACACCTAAGTTTATATTAATGAGATCAGTTTTGGAAAGCACCTATAGAAGGGAGCTGGCTGTCAGGGGAACCAACCATGTGATTGGATGGCTGGAACTTTTAGTCCCATCCCTCCTGACTTCTAGGAATGGGCAGAGGGGCTGGAGGCCGAATGATTGCTAATGGCCAATGATGTCATCAATCATGACTGTAATGAAGCCTCCATAAAAACCCAGAAGGACAGGATTCAGAGAGCTTTTGGGTTGGTGAACATGGGGCAACTCAGGGAGAATGCCCCACTTGGAGAAAGCATGGAAGCTCCATGCCCTTTGCCCTTCCCTTCCCTCTGACTATTTCTGATTTAAATCTTTTTACAGTAAACCAGTGATCTAATGGGGCTTCCCTCATAGCTCAGTTGCAGTTGCACCTGCAGTGCAGGAGACCCCGGTTAGATCCCTGGGTTGGGAAGACCCCCTGGAGAAGGGAAAGGCTACCCACTCCAGTATTCTGGCCTGGAGAATTCCATGGACTGTATAGTCCACGGGGTCACAAAGAGTCGGACATGACTGAGCGACTTTCACTTTCACTCTTTCAGTGATCTAATAAGTAAGATGTTTCTCTGAGGTCTGTGAGCCACTAAAGAAAATTAATTGAATTCAAGGAGGCGGTTCTATGAAACCTCTGATTTATAGCCAGTCCATCAGAAGTAAAGGTGATACCCTGAACTTGATGTCTGAAATGGAGTGGGGGCAGTCTTACAGAACTCCCCCCTTAACCTGGGGGATCTGATGCTGCCTCTCAGTCAAGAGTTTCAGAAGTGAGTTGAATTGCAGGACACCTAGGTGGTGTCAGAAAATTGCTTGGTTGTGTAGGGGAATCCTCTCACTCTGCTTCCTACTACCAAAGGCACCTCAGAATGAGAATCACAGTCATTAGTTATCATTAGTTATTAGATTAGAATCACAGTCATTAGGTAATCAGAAGTGGAATCAGTGCAAGATGTTAGAGATGAGAAAAAAAGTGAAATAAATATGCAAAGTGAGACAAAATTGTTTTCTTCCACAGTCGAAGAGAAGTCATTTGATGCCCTACCCCTCTACTAGACAGGATATAACTTGACGTCTATCAACAAGTATTTTGCATTCATCAGTTGTCAATTTACAGGGTTGTAAGATAGTTCTCTTAGAACTGGATAACCCAGGGAGGGGTCCTATACTCTAGAAAATTCAGTTTCCCACTGAAGCACAATAATTCCCCCCAATGTGGTAATTTTAAGACTATATAAACCAAGCTTTGGAAAGTATACTGCCTACTATTAATATTGCAATTATCTTGTTTAGCTATGTAAGTCCAGATGCCCAGGTCAATCCTTAGAGTACTATAGGATTTCCACCACCACACTTCCATCCTCCTACCACCAATACCTGCCTGCAAAAGGGTACTGGTATTTCCCTTGTCAGTCATTCTGAGAAGGGGACAATTCCAGGGCAGGAAAATAAAGCCAGACTAGGGCTTGAGAAAGTCTGGAGAATTTCTTCATTCTCTAAATTGGGATGGGGTAGGCAATGGGACTTGAATTCCAATGTGGGTCAGACAGAGCAGTCTGGGTTTGAGATACTAATAAGGGTGACTTGATATTGTTGTCACAGACTGATAAAGCCTGAGACTTGGGTTAACTGTTGTTAGAACATTTTATAAAACCATGAAAGATTGGAAATAAAAATGATAAAGATGATGGGATAAAAACATGCCATTCTTGATATATAAAATTTGAGTGCTGATTTGGTTTGGAAAAGGTAAACATAGCATCAATATTTAATAGCAATGAGACTGACTCTACTGTGACAAAAATTCAACAGCATGGTGATTCAGTTTCCCAGAGGGCTTAATCACCTACAAATCTGAATTTGGAGGCTAAGACACCTTACTCAGAATTCATTACATAAGCCAATTATAGGAAGTGCATGATATATGCTTTTAGTTGTGTCCAACACATTTGAATACAGGCACATTTTTTCACGTCTGGCTCTGTAATCTTAAATCTGAGATCATAAGAATTCTCCTTCTTGACTTATTTAGTAAGAATTAGTAATATCCTAAGCCTAAATTTTATGCTGCCCAGCCTAAATGTCAAGAACTGGTAGACATATCATTAGCCTTTTAATGAAATTTGCACCAGAGGGGCAGTGTGCCTAGTGGAAAGGTCCAGAAGCTGGTCTCCAATTTCAGCCCTGCCACTTCCTACCTGTGAAATCTTGAGCAACTTGAAGCTTATTGGGTTTTCATTTTCATTTGTAAAATGAGGGCTCTGACCAGATGATTCCTAAGGGTTCATCTAACTCAAAAACCCTATGAATCTATAAAGAAATTGCTGCCCTCTTTTGCATATGGCAGCACAGCACATATGTAACAACATGGGAGGGGGAGAGCCAAGAAGAAGAATGGTGCCTCTTACATTTTCCTTTCTAAGTAACTGACTAAACATCAAGGCCTTTTTACTGAATGGCTTTTGAGATGTCATCAAATTTTGCTATTAGCTCTCTTTATACCCATAGCTCCTTCACATACAAAAAGTAGAACAGTTAAATATACTAAAATTTAAAAAAACCAATTTGCATCTATTAAGATTATTTAAAAATCAAGAGAAAAGTTCCACCTCATAAGCTGGCCAAGATGTAGGAGAATAGTAACACATATACATTCCTGATGTTGTTATTGGTAAAGAACATTTTAATACACATATCAAGTATCATAAACCTGTTCTGATGCAGTAAAACCCCATTCTGAATTCATATTATAGAATTACTATATTTCTCCAATTCTAAGACTATCAATTTTAAGATGCAACATCTTTAATAATAACTTCTTAAGAGAAAAAGCTACCTGGGAAGAACTAGTACTGCTGCTTCCCTGGTAACTCAGTGGTAAAACATCTGCTTGTAATTTAGGAGACCCAGGAGATGCAGGTTTGATCCCTGGGTTGAGAAGATCCCCTGGAAGAGGAAATGACAACCCACTCCAGTAGTCTTGCCTGGAAAATTCCACGGACAGAGAAGCCAGGTGGGCTATAGTCCATGGGGTTGCACAGAGTCAGATACAACTGAGAGACTGAGTACCTATACCAAAATATACCCTGATATATAATAAAGGAAGAAAATGTGTATCCTAGAATTGAGAAAATATGAAAATTCAAAAGGAGAAAAATTCATATGTATGAAGATATTTATAGCAGTTATTCATAATTAAAGAAACAGGATTTTCATCCAATAATAAGGAAATGACTAAATAAGTATATTGATTATGCATAAGTACAATGTAATGTAGCATGGTTATCAAAAATTTATGATCAAAGTATAAAATCAAGGAAAAGTGTTTCTAAAATAATGTTACATAATGTATAAAATTTATAAATGTATAATATATATGTATAGTTTGATGAACTTAGAAGCAATTCAGTTTTCTACTCTCCTTGGCAGAGTGGGTAATTTAGATATTTAGCTGGGCAGCCAGGAAGCCATGCTGTGATTTTTGCTAATGACATACAATGTGTTTACACAATCACTTCCGTTTTGTTTCATGAGTAAAGAGTATAATTATGTAGGCACTGAGGACCAGAGCTAACAAAGCAATCACTCATGTGTACTCAAGAATCTTGTCCAGATTTGCAGGAACTAAACATTTTCCAGGGAAGAGAGAGGCTGGTAAGAATGCAGCAGCCTGGTCACTGGTAACAAACCTCAACATCTCTGAGATGCTGGTATTTCTCTTTCCTTGCCTGGTACCGTTCAGTTCACTTCAGTCGCTCAGTCGTGTCCGACTCTTTGCGACCCCATGAACCGCAGCACGCTAGGCCTCCCTGTCCATCACCAACTCCCGGAGTCCACCCAAACCCATGTCCATTGTGTTGGTGATGCCATCCAACCATCTCATCCTCTGTCATCCCCTTCTCCGCCTGCCCTCAACCTTTCCCAGCATCAGGGTCTTTTCAAACGAGTCAGCTCTTCGCATCAGGTGGCCAAAGTACTGGAGTTTCAGTTTCAGCATCAGTCCTGCCAATGGATATTCAGGACTGATTTCCTTTAGGATGGACTGGTTGGATCTCCTTGCAGTCCAAGGGACTCTCAAGAGTCTTCTCTTAAGAGTCTTGCTCCATAAGTCCACCCAAACTGGCTTTGGAATCAACTACTGCATGAAAATGTTTCTCGCCAGAATATTAATGACACCTGATTGTACATTTAAAAAAAACTATTTTAAAACATTTTATTTTGAAATTATTTCAAATGTATAGAATGTATAGAAGAAAAGCTATGACCAACCTAGACAGCATATTAAAAAGCAGAGACATTACTTTGCCAACAAAGGTTCGTCTAGTCAAGACTATGGTTTTTCCAGTAGTCATGTATGGATGTGAGAGCTCGACTGTAAAGAAAGCTGAGTGCCGAAGAATGCTTTTGAACTGTGGTGTTGGAGAAGACTCTGGAGAGTCCCTTGGACTGCAAGGAGATCCAACCAGTCCATCCTAAATTAGGAATTCCGTCCTGAATATTCATTGGAAGGACTGATGCTGAAGCTGAAACTCCAATACTTTGGCCACCTGATGTGAAGAACTGACTCATTGGAGAAGACCCTGATGCTGGGAGGGATTGTGGACAGGAGGAGAAGGGGAGGACAGAGGATGACATGGCTGGATGGCATCACCGACTCAATGGACATGAATTTGAGTAAACTCCAGGAGTTGGTGATGGACAGGGAGGCCTGGTGTGCTGTGATTCATGGGGTTGCAAAGAGTTGGACATGACTGAGAGCCTGAACTTAACTGAACTGAACTGAGCGACTGAACTGAACTGAGGCTTTTTCCATCATGTGGCTCTGCCATTTTCAACATATGACCTCCAAGGTCATGAGATGATGGGAAAGAATATAGAGATGGTGCTTGGAGAGTTTTAATGGGCCAGGCCTGGAATTTACCCACATTACTTCTGTCTGCATTTCACTGGCCAGGATGCAATCACGTGGCCATACCTAACCACAAGGGCAGCTTGGAAATGTAGGTGCCCAAGAGAAAGAGGACAGGGGTTTTTTTCAACAACTAGCTAGTCTAGGCCAAGAAGGTCTGGTCTTTTGTGTGTCATTTATCAATTCCTGAAGGCCTAGTCAGTGAAAAATTATGCTCATCATTATGAACCCACACTACAAAAGACTTAATTGTCAGAAGAAAAACCTTACTGAATTAATGCATGGCACTTACTAAAGCATGAAGCCAGGGATGAAAACAGAATGATATTTTAAAGTTCATCCTGAGCTGGATAAAAATTAAATAAAAACACACTTGTTTATTGCGACTTGCAGTTAACTCAGATTTTGCTGTCATTGTTAACATGGACAGCTGTCACTTTAATTCATGCCTGCAAAACCTGCAGGGTTGATGTGTACCTTGGATACTAAGAAATGCTGTGGCATAAATAAATGTTGCCACTTAACGCTTGACAAAGGCACCCTGCCCAAAGAGAGTTACTCAGGTGCAGGCAAAAATGTGATTGTGACTGAATGACTCAGCTGGAGGTGGGGGCGGGGTAATGGGGCAATCAGAAGCCCAAGGAGAGAAGGGCCTGTGTGGGAGTGTAGCTGTGTGATTAAACCTAAGAAGTACCAGGCTAGTCCTCGAACAGTCTGAAGGCTTTCCGGGTAAATGCAGAGCCAGGTTTTGAGGGGAAAAAAGAAGGGTCTAGGAAAGCAGACCTTACACAACAGTAGCCAAAAGGAGTGAGAAAAGGTGGAATGGAACTGGGTCTTTTTTAAGCCTATGTCATGGGGAGTTTATCCATTGAATTTCTAAAGCTGCAACCACCTCTCTGTTTATGATGAATGAGGTCAGGAAATCTCATGGGCTGTACATTAATGACAGGAAGCATTTGGAAAGTCATCTTATTTCTTCTTCTAGTGTCATTTCCAAATAACTTTGTGTGAGGTGAGTTAATAAGGTAGCTTTTCCAGGAAGAGGAAGCCATAATGTCAGCCGCCATTAGTGAGGAAACAGCATGGATCAGGGACTCTACTGGGTTATAAACCCTTGTCCCCAATGCACATGATGACTGATTCTGAAGGGAATGTGCAAATTTTATTTATTTTTATATGTATATTTTGATTGTGATAAATGGGTAAGATACATCGAACCACATTTTAAAAATAGCTATTTTGGAAGAAAAGTCCCCTTCCTTCTCTGAAAGTGATCCAAGGTGCTTTGAAAAGATGTGGATTAAGCAGTTTTTGCTATTCCCTGGAGTTATATTCTAAAGCATTCATCAGTGATAGACATATTTTGAAGAAAGTTCCTACTCTTTAAAAACCGTGTCTTGTACAGAAATGAAGGACAGCAGAGTGAGTTTGTTTCAGTATTAAAGTTTTTCTGGTTTCAAATGTCCCAATTATATGGGCACAAGTTGCATGAGATCCCAGAGGTTTGTAGAATATATGGAGTGTAGGCTTAAATACAATAGGTGGGGAAAGTGGTAGAAAATGTCTGTTCTTTGAAAAAACTGTTTAAATGCCTACCCTGGAGTCATGAACTTCTCAAGGGAACCCTAAAACGTTTTTTAATCCTTGGCCCAAGGGGGGACCATTTTAAAGGATGTGAAGATCTTCTTGTGCCTTTCTTGGCTGGCTAGGGTAGCCATTCAGATCCAAAAGTTCTATGGACCTGACTTTGATGATTACCCCAAAGTATGCTGAAAAAAGTCACTCAGTTGTCTTCGATTCTTTGTGACCCCATGGACTGTAGTCTGCCAGGCTCCTCTGTCCTTGAAATTCTCCAGGTAAGAATATTGCAGTGGGTAGCCATTTCCTTCTCCAGGGGATCTTCCCAACCCAGGGATCCAACCCAGGTCTCCTGCATTATAGGCAGATTCTTTACTATCTGAGCCACCATGGAACCCCAATTACCCCAAGACCTGATAATAAATGATCCATGTAGCTCTTGCATCAAATGTGGAGGCAGAAGAATGGAGAGAACAATTAGAGATGTTTTTGCCTCTGAGGAGGAGTCATGTACTGCCACTGTCACTTTCATAGAGGCAGAAGGCTAAAGAATGTATTTAAAGATGGTTGTGCCTCTAAACTAGAGTCATTTATTGTCACGGTCACTCTCAAGCTGAATAGTGAAGAAAATCACACCCACAGCATTTGCTGCTGCTGCTGCTGCTAAGTCGCTTCAGTCTTGTCCGACTCTGTGCGACCCCATAGACGGCAGCCCACCAGCCTCCCCCATCCCTGGGATTCTCCAGGCAAGAACACTGGAGTGGGTTGTCATTTCCTTCTCCAATGCATGAAAGTGAAAAGTGAAAGTGAAGTCGCTCAGTCTGTCTGACTCTTAACCCCATGGATTGCAGCCTACCAGGCTCCTCAGTCCATGGGATTTTCCAGGCAAGAGTACTGAGCGGGGTGCCATTGCCTTCTCCGACAGCATTTGCTAAGTAAGGGCAAAGAAAATTATCATGCAATTCATCTATCTCCTCTCTCAGCTGCCATGTGAGGCCCTTTTCCAATCCAGCAAATAGATTTTTTAGACATTATTGCAGCAGTACAATGAATTTAATCAATCAGAATAAGATTTTTTCTGTCCTTCCAATATCTTTAAAAATAATGAATGTATTACTCTTCTAATTTTTCTCCCTAAGCCTTAGAGTTTTAAAATTGAAATCAATATAAGAAAAAGAATCACATTTATATGGGAGTGATGGTGGGGGGTGGGAAGATTAGAACATAAGAGGAAATTTGCAGGTGCCTAGAGATGAGTCCTGGCTGACCCTCCGAAGTGCCCTTCAGTGACAGGTCATGAGTGTGGATTTTTCCATATACCAAATGTTAGTCTGCATTTGACTGTTTTACAAAGGCAACTCCTGTCTGCTAGAGACCAGTCTCTCCCATGTGACTATAAACCCATACTCAATTCCAGTACAAGCTGGTTCTAAATCTTAGGCTTGTTATTAGTATTTGCCAGAGTTTTCAAATATTTGGAAACACGACATTCATGAAGAGCTCACCCTGGTTTCTTTTTCCTTCCTCCAATCCCAAGGTAAACTCTTATTCCAGAACATGAATTTCTTTCAAAATGTTCAGATCCTGGAATAAACCAATTTGTGCTATGCGCCTTTGTGTTTATTCGAAGGAGGTCAAACTGGAGGAGTAAAATGAACTGCAATTGGAGATGGGATTATCCACATGAAATCTCCAATCTCAAAAAGATTCCAGAAAGAATAGAGAAACTCACTGATGCTCTCCTGAGCATGATGGATAGTCTATTCTAAACTAGCTGCTGTTCTAACACTTCAGAATTTTCACCAGGCACCTGGGAACCTTCATGTGATGGATGGATGACATAAAAGCCAAGCTGGTACAGTCTCTCAGCATTCTGCCCTCTCTTTAGCATGGAGGCCATAAATGAAATACCCCCTCCACATGCACACCTGAGTGATATGAGGTTTGGTGAACAAGTTATCCTTAGCAGATTCTAGTCCTTCGACCTGCCTGCTTCTATGGATTTTTAGCTCTGAACCTCCTGCAAATATATCATTTTCACTTGTTTCCAGAAATAAGACCTTTTACACTTGCTTTTCCAGGCTTAACTATCAAATTGATTGATTAGTTTTGCTAATAAACAATGAAAACAGGAAGCCGGTACTGGGTTCTAAGAAAGATCACAGGGTCTGCAGACCTGGACCCCCAGGTCCTGCTGGGGGCTCTGCAGTCCCAGGTGTGATGGGATGATGGCTCTTATATATTTCTATCACACTGCTTAACACACACACACACACAAGATGACTTGGAATACAAACACACATAAAACTGGGTTCACCCAACAGCCATAGAAAATGAAACTTGTGAAAAGGCAGAAAGCCTGATAAGGAAGCCACAAAGATTAGTATAGTTACTGTCAATAAATGGAAAACTTAATGTAGGCAAAAATGTAAGCAAGACAGTTACATATAAACACCCTTCTGAGTGTATACAGGTGGTTTCTCTTACTGCTAAAATCTAAATCTTTTATTCAGGAGACCTTGAACTATGCCATTACACAAGGGTTTAAACCATTTTATCAAGATTTAGAAATCAAGAATGTTATGGTCAAATGGCTTAAGTAAGCCCAAATACAGGTCAATGGTTGGAGACTGCTAACTTGGGATTTAATCCCAAATCTGTGTGGAGAATTCATGGGATCCAAGGGCTTGGAAGGAAGAGAACTACATCCTTACTTTCATCAACTTCTGAAATTTTTCAGCACTTTCTCCCACTTTGCATGAAGCTGGCACAGCGTTAGCTATAACTGTCATTGATAGAAATCACAGATGTTTATTATCAAGATAGAGTTGTTGCAGATGTCTCAAAATTTCATCCCATCTCCTTGCTACTTTGAAATTGCAGTTGCAGTAAACCTCAGGCAGGTCTTGTTTGTACTTCTTTAGTTAAGAAGCATGTATGAAGCATGCTATACTGAAATATTTGATAACTGAATTTTAGTATAAGTGTTTTTTTTTTAAGTCCCTGCGTTTTCTTTATGCATTGAAGTAGTTACTCTGAAAAGTATCCTGTGGGCTTCATCAGACCACCAGTGGTCTCTGAAGCATAGTAAAAGATCAGACTCCTGCCTCAAGGAGATAAGAGACAAACCTAACATGATCCAGAGTTTTCTGATGATCTAACTTGATATAAGTATAGGGCTTAGAAAACCTAAAAGAAAGATAACATAGCATGTTACTTAAATTACACACCTCTTTCTGCTAAAAAATCCTTTAATTCTGAATATCTGCTAAGGTTATGAACAGTAAACAGTGAGTGAAATTCAAGGCCCTATGCCCCACCTTTTAAATTGTATCCTGGAGAATTCCATGGACTGAGGAGCCTGGCGGGCTACAGTCGATGGGGTCACAAAGAGTAGGACATGACTGAGCAACTAACACTTTTGCTTTTTTTTTTTTTTTTTAAAAATGTATTTGGCTGCACCAACTCTTGGTTACAGCATGTGGGATCTAGTCCCCTGACCAGGGATCGAACCCAGGCCCTCTGCATTGGGAGCATGGAGCCTTAGCCATTGGACCACCAGGAAAGTCCCCAGTTTCACTTTAATTGTTGAGTAACTAAAGGGCAAACATTTCACTTTGTCTGTCTGAGCATGGCTTTTGCCATCTTTATCTAAAATTGTTTTCCTCTGAATTAAGATCTCAAAGGGCACCCAATCAGCTGAATTATGAGATGTAAGGAAAAGTGTACAAGCTATGTATGTGGAGGTAGGATGAGCTTTTCTAGAATGAATAGACCTGTGCACATAGCACCCTGATGGAGAGATGGAACATCACCAGGCCCAGGGGCTCTCTGGCCACCCCTTCCTGTCCTCATACCACCCCATTCCGTCGAGGATAACCACAAGCCTGGCTTCTGATAGCACTGTTTAGTTTTGCCTGGTTTTCCCTACTTTATAGACATGCATTAGTGTCTGGCTTCTTTCGCTCAACACGGTGTTTGTGAGATTCAGGTTCCCGGAAAATTTTAAACTCAAAAGTTCAGTTCTTGTTTATCCCTCTAGAGCATTAGTGTTCAGGACGGGGAGAAGAACAAAAATATTTCTTTTAGAAAAGTTGACCTTCAGGGGACTTAAAAACCCTGCCCTCGGAATTTAGATCACACTATTTTTAATGTGGTCTGCATTTTCTTTTTCTTAGAAATCGAGCTTGATTTTATTTCCTGTCAAGAGTTAGGGTTGAATTCAACAGAGCTGTGGATGCCTTGCAGAAAAATATTGGAACTCTTGAAAGCAATGATACTTAGAAGTTAGTTTATTGTCATTCAGAACCACCAGAACATCATATCTGCACATTTGAGGAAAACCAGGTTGTGTTAAATATATTACTTGTTTAAAATTCTTTCTCTCATTGCTGCTTTTCTGTGCCACTCACTTTACAATGTTAGATGAGCAGATTCAACACGGTGTCGTGGGAAGAACGCTGAACAGGGGCTCAGAGACAAACATTTCATTCTAAACACAGACCTAGACAGCTGCCTCACACCAGTTCTCTGCGCCTCAGATGCCCTGTCTCTGAGGCTTGCTTTGAAAACCAGAATGAGATGATGTATAAGGAAAGCTTCATGAACCGTGGTTTTCTGTCATTGCTAGCTGTCTCCACATCATGGTTCGCTCACCTTCCACATTTGCTTTGCATATTTACAGGAGGTTTTATTCCTCTGCCTCCTGCTGTTTCTCCATGCCCTTCTTTCTGCCCGATTGCCATTTCCTTTCCTGCCTTTCCTGCAAGGTGCTATGTCGCTTTAGTCATGTCCAACTCTTTGCAACCCCGCGGTTTGTAACCCTCCAGGCTCCTCTGTCCATGGGATTCCCCAGGCAAGAATACTAGAGTGGGTAGCCATTTCTTTCTCTAGGGGGTCTTCCCGATCCAGGGATTGAACCCACGTCTCTTATGTCTCCTGCATTGGCAGGCAGGTTCTTTACAATTAGCACCACCTGGGAAGCCCAAGCTCAGCTCAAAGTCCAACATTTTCATGACATTTCTGCCATACGTGTGCCCACTCTTTTCTCTCTCTTTGGACTCCTCCTGTCCTTATGTTTCATGTTATAGTTTTTTGTTTGATGTTCCCTGTTTGGTTTTTTTCCCCCTCAAGAAGGTTAGAAATTCCATGAAAAAAATAAATGTCCTTTTGAGGGGGTCTGGGGGAGGGGTCGACCATCTTAAAAAGGACATGGTAGGCATTTCATGCATAATGTTGATTTACTTGAGAGTTTTTTTTTTAAATAAGGGACAAAAATCAGTGGTGTGCTGATAAAAGTCTTGATTTGTAGCGTTTGCTGATTCCCTTGGTGTAAATACTTTCATCATGGCTCATTTCAAGTTATCACATGATGTCAATTAACTCACAAAATTCCTGAAATTTTTTAACAATTAGTTCTTATGAACCAGTGTGAATTGGCTCTAATACCCCACTATGGGGCTTTCCTGGTGGCTCAGATGGTGAAGAATCTGCCTCAATGCAGGAGACCCGGGTTCGATCCCTGGGTTGGGAAGACACCCTGGAGAAGGGCATGGCCTTCTACTCCAGTATTCTTGCCTAGAGAATACCATGGACAGAGGAGCCTGGCAGGCTACAGTTCATGGGGTCACAAAGAGTTGGACATGCCTGAGTTACTAAGCACAGCACAAGACAATAAATTGAGACTTTTTAACCTAGCCTCAAGCCAGATCTTTGAAGGCTTACTATCTCTAGATCATAAGGAAAGAGAAGGGTAAAATGCCCTCAAACCATCTGTAAAAAGGCCATACTAAGAAATAACTGAACTATGCAAGTTCTAGCTGAGCCCTGATCCTTTGTTTTCTAACCAAGGCAGAACTAGGAACTGACCTACATACCAATCATTTATTTTCTTTATTTTTCCTAAAGTAGAAATGAACTCACTGTACAAAAGTGACTGGTTTCCACAGGAGGGGAAAAAATCAAGGGAATGATACAAATGGTTTGCATTCAGAGGATCTCTATAACCAATGAAAAGCAAATCTCTGGGATTGTAGAGCTCAAAATCAGTAAAGCATGTGGGTACTTTCAGCGGAAATCACAGGGGTTTGAGATGTTGAAGTCCTAACTCACAGTATTTCAGACTATAGCCTTATTTAGAAATAGGATCACTGCAGATGTAACTAGCTAAGATGAGGTCATGCTCAAAAATCTTCAACAAAATACTAGCAAACCCAATTCAACAGCACATTAAAAGGATTATATGCCATGACTAAGTGGGATTTATTCCTGGAATGTAGGAGTGGTGCAATATATGAAAATTAATAAGTGTTAGTATAACACATTAATAGAAAGAAGGACCAAAGGGGGGGAAAAAAACCCCACATGATCATCTCAAATAATGCAGAAAAACCATTTGGCAAGATCCAACACCCTTGCATGGGAAAAACAACATGCCGGGAAAAGAAAGAAACTGCCTCCACATGGTAAAGGCCATACATGATAATCCTACTGCTAACATCATACTCATTGAGGAAAGGCTGAAAGCTTTTCCTCTAAGATCACAAACAAGATTAGAATACCTGCTATTAAGACTTTTGTTTAAAATAGCATTGGAAGTCCTAGCCATAGTAATCAGGTAAGAAAAATAAATACAAGGCATCCAAATTGAAAAGGAAGAATTAAAATTCTCTCTGTTTGCAGATGACATGATCTTATATGAGAAAACGCTAAAGATTCCACACCAAAAAATATCAGAATAGATGATTTAGCAAAGTTGCAGGACATAAAATCAACACACTAAAGTTAGTTGTGTCTCTATACACTGACAATGAAAAATATGAAAAGGAAATTGAGGGAAAAAGTTCATGTAAAATAGCATCAAAAATATTAAAATGCCAAGAAGGTGGAAAGTCTTGTATACTGAAAACTATAAAACACTGCTGAAAGAAATTAAAAACACAAATAATTGATGGGAATGTTAACTGGTTCAGCCACTATGGAAAACAGATGGAGGTTGCTCAAAAAAACTGAAAATAGAGTTGCCATATGATCCAGCAATTCCCTCCTGGGAATATACCCAGACAAAGCTACAATTTGAAAGGATACATGCACCCCTATGTTAATAGCAGCATTGTTTACAACAGCCAAGACATGCAAATATCCTAAATGCTCATCAACAGATGAATGGATAAAGAAGATATGGTGTGTATATATAGATAGATAGATAGATAGATAGATAGGTATAGATACACACACTATGGAATATTACTCAGCCATAAAAAAGAATGAAATAATGCCATTTGCGGCAACATGGATGAACCTAGAGATTATCATACTAAGAGAAGTAAGTCAGAAAGAGAAAGACACCTAGATATCACTTCTAGGTGGAATCTAAAGATTATGACAAAAATGAACATATAGAAACAAGCTTACAGACATAGAGAACAGACCTGTGGTTCTCAAGAGAGGAGAAAAGGATTTGGAGTTTGGGACTAGAAGATGCAAGTTATTATATACAGAATGGATAAACAACAGAGTCCTCCTATATAGCACAGGGAACTATATTCAGTATCTTGTGATAAACCATAATGGAAAAGAATATAAAAAAGAATATATGTAATACATATGTATAACTGAATCACTTTGCTGTACAGCACAAATTAATCCTCAATAAAGTGTTTAAAAGTTTAAGTCAAAATAGATTAAAGACCTAAACTTAAGACTCAAAACTATGAATTTCCCAGAAGGCATGGCATCAAGACTTTGGATTTGACAATGATTTCTTGGACATGACACTAAAAATACATGACACTAAAAATACAGCAAACAAAAGCAATAATAGACAAATGGAAGTATATCCAACTTAGAAATCTGTGCATTAAAGGACACAATCAACAGAGTAAAAAGGTAACTTATAAAGGTAACATAAAGTGGGAGAGAATATTTGCAAATCATATATCTGATAAATAATAAATATCTAATACATAAAAAGAACTCCTACAACTCAACAGCAACAAAAAACCCAAGTAGCATGATTTAAAAATGGTCAAAGGACTTGATTAGACATTTCTCCAAAGAATACATATAAATAGCCAACACACATATGAAAAGATGTTCCACATCACTAACCATTAGAGAAATGCAAATCAAAAACACAATTAGATACCACCTCATATCCATTATGATGGCTAATGTAAACAAACAAACAAAACAGAAAATAAGCTTTGGTGAGGTTGCGGAGTAATTGGAACTCTTGTGCACTGTTGATGGGAATGTAAAATGCTACAACCATTATGGAAAAGAATATGACAATTTCCCAAAAAATTAAATATAGAACTACCGTATGACCCAGTAATCCCACTTCTGAGTATATATCCAAGAGAATAGAAAGCAGGGTCTCAAAAATTCTTTGTTCCAAGGGAAGCAAACTGCTGTATTTTGAGTAGGCCCATGGGAGACCTGAGGCTTCTGGCCAAAAGCCCACTAGGACTTGAGGCATGCCAGTAACTACTTGAATGAGTCTGCAAACCAGTCTTCCAGTGCCAGTCAAATCTCCGGATGACTGCAGGCATGGTCAACAGCTTGATTACAATCTCATACAAGTTTGTGAATCACCACCCACCTTGGATGCACTTGAATTCCTGATCCACTGAAATGGTGAAATAAGAAATGCTTGCTGGTTTAAACTAAGATTTCGGGTAGTCTGTTATGTAGCAATAGAAAACCAGCAGATAACTCTAGCACTACCATTCTGAATGGAATGAGGACCTTCAAACATAATGACAGAGAGTCATCCCTGATTTTCAACTGTGGCTACAGATTTACATTTATGGGAGAAAGAAAGAGTTCATTTTTAAAGTACTTTTTAAAGGTACATGAGCATGTGTTTTATTATGGTGAAAACAACATAGTCAAATATCAAAACTAGAACACATAGAAGATTATATGGGATCATATAAAAATGTGACCACTGAGGGGGGGGGGGGCGGGAATGTGACCACTGGTACACAAGGGATCAACACATTATAAAGTATTTTGAATAACTGAAAAATGTTGACCTCATATGCCCTCATGATATTTTCATTTCATATTCGAGATATTCAGATTATATGCTACATTCCTCACTGGCATCACATGCTCCAGGTCACAGAACATTGCCTCCCCTCATGATCTGGGAACATTCTATTTTATTGCAATTACAATTTTCAGGGATGACAGGCGCTGAATAATTACGGGAAAATTGCCTTAGTACTCTTCCATAAAATTTACATGTTACCAAACCTGGCTTTTGTTGAGGCTGTAATCCTATGCTTGAAGATGTGTAGACCCATGTTACAGCTAAAAATACAATCTAAATGTATTTTATAAGATTTCCTTTTAATATTTTAGCTGCTTTACAGCATCAGGCAGAGGGAAATTAGAATTCTGTGAATTATCTGGTCAGTCAATTAATTTTTTTTTTTTTTTGGTCTGTTTTACTTGCCCCGTTGTCATCCTCCCTAAAATGAAAGGTTGGAATAGATACTAGATAATTTTTAAGGTCCACTTTACCTTTAAGAATGCAAATGTATCTAAGAAGTGACTTGTGAGCTTAAAATGAGGAATCTTAGGGCTTGTCTGGAAATCCCTTGACCCTTTGGGGACAGGTCAACTCTCTCCTAGCAGTCAGAATGGAAAACAGACTGACCCTGAATAAGATACAGCTTATCTTGATAAGGGCTTTCCTCGTGGCTCAGCTGGTGAAGAATCCGCCTGTAATGTGGAAGACCTGGACTTGATCCCTGGGTTGGGAAGATCTCCTGAAGAAGGGAAAGGCTACTCACTCCAGTATTCTGGCCTGGAGAATTCCATGGACTGTATAGTCCATGGGGTTGCAAAGAGTTGGACTTATCCTGATTAGGATGGAATTAATGACAGGAATGTCCTGGACTCTAGGCTCTTTGTTGGGGTTCCACAGCAGGGAGGCTCGTTTTTCTGAGTAATTATCAAAGGGAATCATTGGGCAGAACCCTTATTGTGTGGCCAAGGCATGACTTAGTGACTAAACAACAACAAACCATGCAGGAGTCACAAAGCAATGATAGAAATACTTGTGTGTGTGTGTTTGTGGGCTTTCGGGGTCCATTTTATATAAGCACACAGACTCCAGTGAGGGGACAATAAACTGGACAAGTTGGAAGTGACGTTTCCAGGGTCCCTTCTGTCGATAGGTAGCATGCTTGAGGAATCAGAACAGACAAGTGTCTGTCAAGATGCAATTGAGAAAGGAGGACACCCTGGAGGAAACACCAGTCAACAGAGAAAATTTAATATAGGAACTCGGTTGCAAAGGACAGAGAAGACAAGGAGGAAAGACTGGGTTAATATAGAGGTATCACTGCAAGTGGAAGCAATGCCCCTCCTAAGCCTGCAGGAGCAAATGGAAGAAAGTGACATTATCAGAACCGAAAATCTATGCGCAGAGCTGGGGCTCAGACCTCCGGGGAGGCAGCTGCCAGGTGGTGGGAACTGATATCTTTAAAGAGCTGGAGAGTAATACTGGGAATTGCAAACAATTCTTACTGGAAGCAATGCTGCCATGGCAAGGAAGCATGGCCAGGACGACACTGACAGGGCAGCAAGCAAAGGGGAAGAGTTTCTGTCCTGTCTGCAAGGCTTCTGCCTCCATCGAGCACCCCTTCCTGGCAAAGCCAAATAGGGAGACAGATGACAGAGGGGTGAGGATGTTTGCAGAGGTCCAGCCCCAGCATCAGAGAGCACAGTCAAAAAGGGAGGGCTTGAGCTCAGAGACTATGCTGTAATAACTAGACAGTACAAAAAAGAAAGAGGGGGCTGCAGTCCTGAGTGAACCTAGGAGCCAAGAGCGGTAGGACTGGCGCTGCTAACAGGGAACAGCAGGAAGCCATGGAACAGACTCTCATGGGAGCAACATGTAAGTCAGGGTGGGACCCCTGGGGGCGGCAGAAGGCACGGGGGGCCTGGGGTAGTAGAGCCGTTTGGCGTAGGCCTCAAAGTTGGGTTTGGATGGGGCTCAATTTCAGCCGTTGTTCAGTGAAAAATTTTGTGAGGGAGCAAGGTAAGGCCTCATCCATTTATATAGACCACTAAGAAAAAGAAGTTCCTACACTTAGCTTTAGCTCAGAAAATAACTTAGAAAAATTTAACTTGCATACATCCGTGGTGGAATTTAGATATTAAAATGCTGTGAAAAATGATCAAGAGTGTCCTGACTTGTCACTAAGTGAAATAGCAAGTTGATGTCCACTTATATCCTGAATTTGAGTGAATGGGGTTGGGTGAGGAGGAACCAACAGAACCTCTGACACAAATATCACACGTGTATTTGTATTTGTGTGGTAGTACATATTCACATCCATTGGAAGACAGCTGGTAACGCAATAATTTAATACTTAATTTCCAATGTTCCTAGTTGCAGCCGCTGCTGCCAAGTTGCTTCAGTCGTGTCCGATTCTGTGCGACCCCATAGACGGCAGCCCACCAGGCTCCCCCGTCCCTGGGATTCTCCAGGCAAGAACACTGGAGTGGGTTGCCATTGCCTTCTCCAATGCATGACGGTGAAAAGTGAAAGTGAAGTCGCTCAGTTGTGTCCGACTCTTCGCGACCCCATGGACTGCAGTCTACCAGGCTCCTCTGTCCATGGAATTTTCCAGGCAAGAGTACTGAAGTGGGGTGCCATTGCCTTCTCCAAACGTTCCTAGTCAGAGGGCCTTAAAGTCAAGCCCCCCACCCCTTACAGTAAAGGGGAGTTTGTTTCCACTCAGGCAAAGACACTCATTACTGGGCTTCCTGTAGAACCAAGACATCAAACCACTACCTAAATGGGTCTTCCCTCCCTCTCCTTGATTTTCTACCACAGAGGGGGAAGGAAGATCCATTAAGAGAAATGTGTGATTAATTTCCAGCCTCACCGAGTCTGCTGAAATAGATTCTAAACAGAATGACCTGAAGCCACAGCTTCAGAGGAAGCAAGCACTTACAAGGCCAAGCTGACCTGAAGCTCAGAAAGGAAGATGCTTTTATGACCCAAAGACGATGAGTCATAAATATACAACCATAGTTCCAAACACAGGATTAGAACTGGAACAAACGTATAACAATGAAAAGATATTGCAAAAGGTTCTAAATTATATCCTTATATCCTCAATTTTGTTTTATTCAATGGCATCCTTTGTCAAGCTATCATATCTGCTTTTAATATTTATGTTTTAACATGGGCTCTTGTTTTGATAAAGTACTATACAACCAGAAAAAATCATGTGGTCATAACAAAGCTCCCCTGGTGGCGGTACACCTAGTTTTAGGGCACATTCCTAATAGAAAATAGCCTTTTGAGCTTTGAACTTGCAGTTTCAAGATTGAAATAACTGATAGTAAGGCACATAACAAAAGCATGTTGAGAAACTTGTTCCCTCTTCTATTCCTGGCCATTTCCAAAGCAGTCCCTACTAGTAATTTTTCTGTTCATAGTTGGGATCATAGCTAGTTTCATGTCTTGTGTACTCTTTAGACAAACCCAGGAAGTAATTTTGAACTCTGTCACTTTTGAGTAATAAGGTTGGGCTGTGTTTCATCATAATATTGAGGAATGATCACATTCAGAGGATGTATAAACTTGCACTACAAAACAACGGACACCTGTGAGTAAGTGGTTTCCTCAGCTTTGGCCGGTTGCATTGGGATGGTTAATGGTTAATGGAAAGGTGGATTTAGGCTCCATTGAACTTAATCCAAGAAAGACTATAAAATATTCTCTCACAATTGTCCTTGAAGGTTTTCCAGCTGGGGTCCTTGCCTGTCATTTACATGTTAAAGCTCCTGAAAGTATTTCCATTTCAAGCTTTTCACCTTTCAATTTGATCTTAGATGGATGGCTCAAGTGGTAAAGAATTCGCCTGCAATGCAAGAGACACAGAAGATGTGGGTTCGATTCCTGAATTGTTCAGATCCTCTGAAGAAGGAAATGGCAACCCACTCCAGTATTATTGCCTGGAGAATCCCAGGGACTGAGGAACCTGGCGGGCTACAGTCCGTGGGGTTGCAAAGAGTCGGACACGACAGCACGCACGCCTTCCCTTCCCTTGAAAGAAACCTGGCTAAGTGTTCTAGATGCAGGCTGACCAAGCAGCCAGTTTTCCCTGGGCTCTGGCCTTCGGTGCTAAAAGCAGGCAAGTGCCAGACAAATGCCAGGAGCACCAGGACTAGTTGGTCACCCTGCAGACAGATGGCTGTCACCAGTAGGCCTTCACTAAAAGCTTCCTCTGCAGGTTTCTTACTGCCCAGATTCAATCTCTCCACATAACAACATGTAACCATAGCTTCTAGCAGGTTCAGGGCTTGCTATCATTACGTAAAAACAAGCATTTTGTTTTTATGCAAGTATACATTTTGATTGTTTAAGGCAGGGGTCAGCAAATCCTGCCCTTCACTGTTTTTCACATTTTTAAATTATTAAAAAAGAAAATGATGCAACAAAGATTTTTCTGGAGCCTGCTCCTCAAAACCTAGAATATTCACTGTCAGCTCCTTTACAGAAAAATTTGCTGAAATCTAGTTTAAGATGTAGTTAGTTATAGAAATATCTTATAGCCAAAACACTAGGCCTATTTTTGATATAATAAAATGATTACAAACTGTCCAAAATGCCTTTATAAATTCTGTATTATTCTGCCATGTGCTGTGCTGTACTGTCGCTTCAGTCGTATCCGACTCTGTGCGATGCTATGGACTGTAGCCTCCCAGGCTCCTCTGTCCATGGGCTTCTCCAGGCAAGAATACTGGAGTGGGTAGCCATGCCCTCCTCCAGGGGATCTTCCTGACCCAGGGATTGAATCTGCGTCTCTTACATCTTCTGCATTGGCAGGCTGGTTCTTTACCACTAGCGCCACCCAGGAAGTGCATAGAGGGCTTTATAAATTAATGAAAAATATAAAATGTTAAATTATTTACTTTTTTCTTAAATTCATAATTATCACTCACAGTTGCTTTTTTCTCTAAAGTGAATGAAACACTAGAAATCACTAGAAGACACAAGAAAACACTAGAAATCACACCCCTTCATTGTGTAGGTGAGGAAACCAAGACTAGAGAGGATGCTGTCCTCCAGAGCTCACCCACAGCTGTTTGGGGCAAGAGCCAGAACTCAGACCACCCCGTGGACACCAGAATTCCTCGCGATATACCACGTTGCTGTTTTAGTTGCCCAGAGAGATCTCATTCATGACCCAGGATGGCAGTTTTAAAATGAATCATTGCTAAATCATTGCATTCTCCTGGACGATTCCCACGCGCCATCCCCATTAGACTAAGACAGGCAAAAGTCCCTACTATCTCCATGGGGCAATATTTTCCCAGTTTACCCACTGATTTGGTTGCTATGACAGTCTCTGCTTTGGACCTGGGTTCGAGGCCAGCCTTCCTGCCAGGGCAGCATGTTAGAATCATCTGATATGCGTCCGTGTTTGTGTGTATGTGAGTGTTGTCTGTTTTATTTTTGTTTTAATACCATCCTCAGATAACTCTGATTCAACCAGTCTGAGCAGAGTCTGAGAAATAAGTATGCCTTTAAGGCTCAAATCATTTCTGACGTGAACCACTGTGGTAGAACATATGATACTATGTTTGACAGAAAGTAAAACTATTTTCACAAATGGTGAAATATCTTCACCAGAGCATAACTCTCATTGTGGAAGTATGTCAGGCATGCTTGATTCCTAAAGAAGAGAGTAATTTTAATTAAAAACTTTTAAGGAAAAAAACTGCCTATTTTGCAGACTATATAATGTAAGATAATTGAAGATGGATGAAGGCAATTCAATTTGGACTCCATTGTATACCAATTGTATACCAATGGATACAATAACCAGTGATCAGTATTCTTCACAGTATTGATCTGGAGTGGTTTGGTTGACATGTAGCTACTTGGAAAGAACTGGCATTTAAGGAAAATAATCTTTTTTTTTTTTTACATCAGTATCTATTTATATATGCTTAAGTACAAGTATCTATAGGATTACAAACATTCTGATTTGCAAATACTGAACTGAAAATTTTGATCCAGGAAAACAAGATAATAAATAACACAAACGTACTACAATATGTGATTTTAAATGTAAATTTGATTTTCTATATATGTATGTTTGAACAATGCATATTATACTCCCAATATGTCATTTTCTAAAAGGTTATAAATATCTCCAAGTGAGGAGGAAGAACTCTTCAAATTTTATGCCATTTGGAATATATTTAAGACTCAGCTGAGCGTGAAGTAAAAGACATGTTGTTGGCTGTAAGAAAGTCAAATTACTGTGTGCAGGAAAATTTGTGCTGCTCTGTGCTCAATATACAATTCTCCAAAATTTTACACCCACTGCTTAAATCAAATCTTTCAATGATGCAGCCAAAGATGAGAAATTATAATTTGGGCCTTGCTTCTTTGTCAAAAATCGTTCAACAGTCTCAATTAGGCAGCACAGTGCTTGAGGTGCTAGCCTACTGTGTTCCCCCCGTTGGCTGGCAAAGTAGTATAGCCCCTCTTTCCCTCTTCTCCATAAAAAGCTTCCCTGGTAGTTCAGATGGTTAAGAATCCACCTGCAATGCAGGAGATCCAGGTTCGATCCCTGGGTTTGAGAAGATCCCTTGGAGGAGGGCATGTCAACCCACTCCAGTATTCTTGCCTGGAGAATCCCCATGGACAGAGCAGCCTGGCAGGCTACAGTCCATGGGGTCGCAAAGAGTTGGACACAACTGAGCAACTGAGCGTGCACAATTGAAATAGCAAGCTGGTGATATAAATTTCTCAAGGTATTCATCAATAGCAATAGCAATATTCATCAATAGCAATCTACCTTGATAAGAATGTGTAAATTGTATTTACAAAGAAGGCTAATGACCAGAGTTTCTCAGCCTTGGCACTACTGACATTTTGAGCCACATAATTTTTTGTTGCGTGAGGCTGTGCCATGCCTTGCAGGCTGTTGAGCAGCATCTCTGGCCCGAGTCGCTCCATGCCAGCACACATACACCCTTGGATGTGACAACCACATACGTCTCCAGACACTGCCCACTGTCCACTGGGGAGAATCACTGCTGGTTGAAAATCACTGCTATAGAATATAGGACACTGGGCTTGACGTTCAGTGAAGGGAGAGCATTTAGGACAGTGAGAGTGTGAAGTTCCTTTTCCACAGAGCGTCTTTCCTCCCTTTCAGTATAAAGTAATAAGGCAGCTGACTCCTGAGAAGATGCTTTGTGCTCCATAATAGTATTAGGAACTGGCGACTGACTCTCCTATTTATCATCAACTTATGTCCCCAGTAAGGCTTTCAAGTCTAGAAAAAAAGAATATCCAATCCTTCCCAGTCCTGATTGAAGTTAAAGCTGCAGCTATGTCTTCATTTCAGCTAGAGAGAGAGGTTTTGACTGGGACATGGCTCTTCTGCGTATCCTGGTCCAGGACCTGTGCTGTGTGTGTGTGTGTGTGTGTTGGGCGGGGGGGGGGGGGGGGGGGGGTGAGCTTGAGGCCAGATCACGTTGAGGGGGCAGGGGGACAAGAGGCCAGTCACCCAAGAAAGTATGTCAACATCTGTCCATCACTACAGGCCTGGCCTGATTATTATTTTTTATGCTTCTGTTACCACCAAAGAGGCAATGCCACTGAGCAGTGTCCTCTATCCCTGCTGCCTTTCCCACCACTGCGCCACCTCTGATATGCTAGTGGAAAAGCCCAAGGTTTTGTGGGCTGAAAAGGCTTGCAGGCCCACTCAGTAGTCACCAGCCCCACCTTCTATACAGCGGCTCAGCCTGCACCAAGACAGGCTCCTCTTTCCAGGGTCCTTTCTCATACCTTTTCTGTGAGTGTGGTAGTGGTGGTGGCTTAGTCACTCAGTCGTATCTGACTCTTGTAACCCCATGGACTATAGCCCACCAGGCTCCTCTGTCCTTTGGATTCTCCAGGCAAGAATACTGGAGTGGTTAGCCATTTCCTACTCTAGGGGATCCTCCCAATCCAGGGATCAAACTCACAGTTCCTGCATGGCAAGTGGATTTTTCACTGGTGAGCCACCTGGAATGTGCCTCCACTTAAAAATGGCAGCTAACTACCTGGTTGCTAGAAAAATGGACAGATTATAAAACAAAAGTAACAGGCACCTTGAAAACTGCCAAGTAGCACATGATCGTGCAGTCCATTCCAGGAAGAAGCCATAAACCAATGGTCTGGATCTGAAAATGACCCAATGGCATCAGTTTGTATGGAAACTTGGATGAAAGAAATCCATGCAAGTTCTGACTCCATAATGCCTGGCTTTTTCATGGAAATTCACCCAACGTGACAGCCAAGGTTTAAAAATACCTTATGTAGGTGTTCAGAATCATAAGGTCACAGGATTATGAAATGTGAACTGGCAGAAGCATTTTCTTGTTCCTTTCTCTTTTGGCACTCTTACTTGCTTATACTAAGACTTCAATATTTATTCACTGGCTCAAAATCAACAGGTTTAAAAGGAATCTTGCAAGTCTTTATCTATAACTCTTTATTCTCTAGAATCATTTAATGATTATTATGCCTTTGCTCAGGCCCTGTAACACCAAAGTTTTCTTTTTTTCATCCAAATAGATTCATACGTAGACACATTTCCTCACTTTTCATTCCAAATTCTAAAAGTTCCCGCTGCTTACCATTGCAAAGAAATGCTGCTGTTTTCCATTAAAACCTGGACTTCCCGCTGCCCAAGGTCTATTTATTTAACAAAGTTTTATTTGTGGTGCTAGTTGTTCTAATAGGCCACGAAGATGCAAAGAAGAATAAGATATAGTTTCTAATCTCAGGAAAAACATGGTCTCGTTGAGGAGACAGTAAGTAATACAATGTGGTAAGTGCATTAGGAAATAGTGTGCCTGGTGCTGAGGGATCACAAAAGGGGGATAAAACCAGTCAGGGGGAATCAAGGAAGGCTTCCGAGAGGAGGCGGATGAGCTGAGATGGTCCAGCTCTGGGCTGCACACTGTGTTATGTGCCAAGGGAAAGAAAAGGAAAGTGTAAGATTCAACTCTATGTTTGGCAATGTTGACAAACTACCCTTTAGAGAGTCAAGAATATGCCAAAGAAGCAGCACTATGTAGCGATAATGCTAAGCAGGTTCTTTGCTGTTTTTTCCTCTGTTTAAATGTTCTTTCTCTCAAGATATTTATGTTTAACAGACACAAGAAATGAAATTCATGTAAGAGAACAATAAATTTCCTCTTTATATTCTTTCTCACTCTTTGTGACTATCAACCCATCAGATATAACCTTTAAATGCATTTATCTTTTATCCCAATAAAGAGCCTTCTAGGCACCAGATATACACATTCTGCTCTGCAAATAAAAGGCAAATGATCTTACCCCCAAGGAGATGCCATCGATTTCATGGACATGTGGGTTGTTGGAATTCTGTGGAGTGAAATGTATCTATCCAGGCTACTCCATTCATTCGCTAGCTGATGAACTGTCTCACTTGAAATGGGACTGTGTGAGCCTCTGGTGATGCAAAGAGGAATGAGACCACCCTCAGCCTTAAGGAGCTCGGAGTTAGGCACAGGAGAAACCCATGGAAATAGCCACTTATGATAGGTGGCAAGTATGTGACAGACAGGTAATCACTGTTGAGGGGCAACAGCGGATGGAGCAGTTATTTGGGCTCCAGAGGGCTGGACTGGTGAGCGGGGTTGGAGGGATGTTTGTACAGAACCCAAGGATCAACTACGAGTTCTGTAGCTGAAGAAGATAGAGAAAGGGCATTTATGGCAAAGAAAACAACAGGGGCAAAGGTCCAGAGGGAGACAAGTGTGGTGGTCTCTCCTATGACGTGGTGAGCTGTACAGAGGAGGTTGAAGGGGAGAAGAGGTTCCGAAGAGACAGTTGTTCTTGAATAGCAAAGCCCCTCAGGCTAACCGGGTGGAAATTGATCTTAGAGGCAGTGGGGCGAGAACAGTGGTTTTTAAGCATGAGAATGGCTCTATAAATTCTCTGGTTAAATAGTGCTATCCAAAACAGCTTTCTGCCGTGATTAACATGTCTCTGTCTGTAACCCAGCAGGACCCCACGGGGCATTCCTGAGACAGACCCCTCCCCCGTATCCTCTGCTTCAGCTTCTCTCTGGAGTACTTAGATTACTGTATCTGATGCACATTTTCCGAGCTGTTTTTCAGGCTAGAACCTGCGTGCATTCTAAGTCGCTTCAGTTACGTCTGACTCTTTGCAACCCTATGGACTGTAGATAGCCAGGCTCCTCTGTCCATGGAATTTTTTAGGCAAGAATACCTGAGTGGGTTGCCATTTCCTTCTCCAGGGGCTCTTCCTGAACCAGGGATCAAACTGGTATCTCCTTCAATGCAGGCGGATTCTTTACCACTGAGCCACTACGGAAGTCCCCTGGAGCCTAAGGTCTGATAATGTTAACCCCTGTGACACCACCCTGTTACCTCACCATCAACTGATCAGAGAACTGCTCACAGGCTGATCATACACCGTGGGACATCCATCCCTCACCTGGCCTCTAAAAATGCCTTGTTGAAAGCCATCTGGGACTTTGGGTCTTGTGAGCACTGTCTGGGACTCCTTGCAATAACTGCTATATTTTCCTGGAGTTGAGAACTACTAGCATAAAGAGAGGGTGCTGTATTCAACACCCTAACCTGCTCCCTCCCCAAGAGCTGACTCCTACGAGCATCCATTTTGTGTCGGTAGGGGAGTCTTCTGCCAAAACTCTGCCCCCTCTTCGCCCTGCACCCTACCTTCTGGCTTAGTCTGTTTCTTACTGTGGGGTTCCTAAAATCTGTCGGTCAAATATAGGATTGGACTTTGCCTATCAAGTGACTGGGTGGGGGGCGGTCACAGAGGGCCCCTCTGGTTAGCCACATTATAAAGTGTTTCCTACCCACCAGGGGAAACCCAAGTTAAAGATGGTTGACAGGAAAGCTAATTGAGGGAGATAATCAGCAACTATTAGTTCTTTGGTGGCTGTATTCATATTACTGGGGATTACTCAGTAGCAGGAAAGGCCAGTCTTCTCTCAAGTCTGTTTAGCCTAATGAAGCAGAAAAGAACAACAGTTGTTTCTGCATTGTTTTAAGGTGGAAAGAAAACATACATTCTGCAGTTGCCCTTGTTCATTTGTTGAAATGTCATTGGAAAAGATATTTCCACAGAAGAAAAAACATTTCATAGGTTTGCTGAGGGATCAAAACACATTGCTTACAGCGTCCTTTAGTTGTCAAGAGTCACCAAAGAGAATCTTCTTACCTGGGTTTCACTTAAAGCTAACAGCCTGGGGGTAAAAATCAGGGGCCTTTGTTGTCTGCAAATTCTCTGGGCAGCTGCGTAAAGGCTGGCGGTGCAAGGCTTTCACAGGCTGTTCCCTGGGACATTGAGAAACACAAGCCCCCAGCGTGAATGGCTTTGGTTTTTAGTTGTTTTATTCTTTACTACAGGTCTGACTTGCTCAAGGTTAGTAAACTCGAAGCAGTCAGTTACGCTGACTTACTTGGTGGCGGCACGCAGGTTTTTCAGCCCAGACTGTCTTTGCTTCATCTGTTTGTTCACATACAGGCAGTAGCTGGTCCTCCCTTGGGGCAGCTGAATGAAGCAAAGGCGTCCATTAATGCGAAGGGGCCAACTGTCAGCTCCAGAACTTTCCAGTTGAGTTGGAGGCAGCGTCCCTGACGTTTTCATCCTAAACACATATTGACATTTGGGACTAAACTCTCTTTGACGTTGTTGGTCGGCTATCCTGTGCACTGCAAGAAGTTTAGCCGCATCCCTGGTCTCTACCTGACTTCCCGGGTGGTGCAGTGGTAAAAAATCGGCCTGCCAATGTAGGAGACCTAAGAGATACATGGTCGATCCCTGGGCCAGGAAGATTCCCCTAGAGAAGGAAATGGCAACCTACTCCAGTATTCTTGCCTGGAGAATTCCAGGGACAGAGGAACCTGGCGGGCTGCAGTCTATGGGGTCGCCAAGAGCTGGTCACAACAGAGCACATGTGCACACGCACACGGATCCCTCCCTGCTAGCTGCCAGTACCGCCCCATACTGGTAACAACCAAAAATGTCTCCAAAAATTGCCAATTTGGGGGGAGGGGGATGAAATCATTCTAGTTCAGCGTCTCTGTTGCCAACCTCCCAGCTTTTAGCCAATAATTCCAATAGGGCAACTACTGGAGACTTGAAGCACATGCACCAGGGAGGGCCACGGTGGGTGAGGGATCTGACTGCTGCTCTGAGACGGTCCTTGGCCTCTGTGTGGGAAGTGGTCAGAAGAGATAAGAAGAGATTCCACAGTGGCTAAATCCACAGCACTTGTCCAGGCAAGAGTGACTCGTAGTAGTGGGACTAAGAGGGAAGGATGAATTGGAGCAACACGGGGAGACAGAGGCACCAAGGCCAGTGGATGGACTGGAAAGGGTGTGTGGGGGAAAGATTGGCACCCACGTGGCTCCTGAGTTGTTAGCCTTAGGGCCCTGTACTGAGACACAGGACTTTGGAGGAGAAATTAGTGGAACAGAGGGAGAGATGGTGGGTTAGAGATGTCGAGCTTGTGGGTTTTGAGATCCCTCCCAACAGACAACCCAGCAGAGATGGGGAGGAGCCACGGAGACTCAGAGGCTCAAAGCTGGGGGCCAGGAGTTGGGTTTGGTAGGAACAGACAGTATTTGAGGCTCTGCAGCAGCAAGTGTAGGAAGGAAAGAACAGTGAAGGGACTCAGCCATACATACGGGCATCCACCCACATTTTAATTGAAGCCCTGGGCAACTGGCATGCTCATTAGACTTTGAGAAGCTATGTACTATGCTAGTTGGAAAATGGTCCCAGAAAATTACAACATGGAGCAACGTTAAAGATGTGGAGGACTCTGGTATGCGTGAAAACACAGGGCTGGATTTTCATCACCATCATTACATCCCCCTTTGTATAACGCTTGAGTAACTGAAGCATCTTCACATGCATCAGTTTAATTATAAATTACCAGGAAGGTTCCACCGTATCACATGACACTTATGTCGGAACACTTCATAGCGAGAGGGGTCTGGGCTTTCCCAACCCTGCTGCTTAGCCGAAGGTTGTGGGTCCCTCTCCAGGGTCCACACAGTCAATGCCAGAATTCAATAGGCAACAGTAGTTCGCCACACACTTGCTACTCTTCCCATCTCTGTAAGCTTTCTCCAAGCAACACCGCTTAAGCAGCACTCCTGCACATTGATGAGCTATGTACCCACCAGGACTGCCACAAAAACAGTAACTCCTGATCACTCAACAGCCACCACGTGAAATAGGGGCTGTTCTCCTTTCTGAGATGATAAAACTGAGATTACATCATTAATTACCCCTTTGACGGCAAACAGAGGATTCAACACAGAGAGCCAAGTCACAGAGAAAAAATGGTAAAATTCCCTCTGTGCAGAGGGGCAAAGTTAGGCTGGTACTTTGGTGGCTGACTGGGAAAACGAACTGGGTGGTTTGCTCAGCCCAGGCAGGAAGTGGCAAACCTGGAACCCCACCCGAGCTGTGGCCCCTGTAGAGAGGTCCTGCCATCCGCCCCCCAGATGAGACAGTCCCACCCTGAGTGGGGCGGTGCAGTCCTAGCAGAGCTCTTAATCCCGTTGCTGGGCCACATGCCAGACCCATCCTCAGAGTCCCTGGAGGGGAGCCCTAGGATAGGAAGCACTGCTCTGTGCTCTGTGTGTGCACGGTCGGTCCTGTCTGCCCCTGCGACCCCATGAACTATAGCCTGCCACACTCCTCTGTCCGTGGGATTTCCCAGGCAAGAATACTGGAGTGGGTTGCCATTTCCTTCTCCAGGGGATCTTCCCATCCCAGAGATCGAACCCGAGTCTCCTGCAGTGGCAGGCGGATTCTTTACCACTAAGCCACCAGGGAAGTCCTAAGCATAGCAGGAGGAGAAGGGGATGAGGATGAGATGGCTGGATGGCATCACTGACTTGATGGACATGAGTTTGGGTAAACTCTGGGAGTTGGTGATGGATAGGGAGACCTGGCGTGCTATGATTCATGGGGTCGCAAAGAGTCAGACACGACTGAGCGACTGAACTGAACTGAACTGAACTGAAGTATAGCAGAGGATGGTTTGTCTTCTACCCAGCCTTATCTCCCAACCTCAGGCCAGACATCCGCCCTCAAATAAATTAACCAGTCAGGCCAGAACAGAGCGACCATATGACCATTTAAAGTTTACATCATGATCTTGCAATTTCACATGAAACATAGACCAGCTT
This sequence comes from Muntiacus reevesi, assembly GCF_963930625.1. Taxonomy (NCBI): domain Eukaryota; kingdom Metazoa; phylum Chordata; class Mammalia; order Artiodactyla; family Cervidae; genus Muntiacus; species Muntiacus reevesi. The sequence goes on along the minus strand of NC_089271.1, from coordinate 11,087,664 downwards.
TTGGCTGAACAGGCTGAATCCCACCCCCACGCCCACCCCCTTTGCAAGAGGTAAGACAGAAGCATGACTTCCTCCTTCGAGAGGGATCTCTGACCGGCACTCCCTGTTCCCAGGCAGCTTTCAAAATCCCACATGTGTGCTTCTAATTAAAATGTGTCTGTCTATGAGAACGCTGGAGGGAGCAGACAATCTGGTTTTGCCTTCACTTTTAGTTAGTATGTGCTGGAAATAAACTTCCATGTTTTATCTGAGCAGCTGAGGCAGAATCCACAGAAAGGAGGCTCTGGAGAAGAGCGGTCATGAGCAAAGTCCATACTCGGTCTGCATGAACCAGATGGTGGTGGTGGCCATGGCGGCTCAGTCGCTCAGTCGTGTCCAACTCTTGTGACCCCATGGGCTGTAGCCCACCAGGCTCTGCTGTCCATGGGATTTCCTAGGCAAGAATAGTGGAGTGGGTTGCCATTTCCTTCTCCAGGGGATCTTCCCGGCCCAGGGATCGAACCTGGGTCTCCTGCGTTCATTCTTTACCGACTGAGCTACGAGGGAAGTCGCATGCACCAGGACAGAGGGTTAAATGGTGAAGTACAGAACTTCAGTGCCAGGCAGGAAACAAGAGCTGCCCTCACCTCCCGGGTCCCTGCGCCCACCTCCTGAGACCCAGCCCACGTGGCCCAGCACACCCTCTGCAGGATGCCTGGCTCCAAGGCCTCCATGTTTGGATTGCTCCCACCTTGTGCTGGGTGGTTGTTCAATCTTCTGAATATTCACCCTGGGTCAAGTTTATGCTTAAGGATCAAACGACCTGGGTTTCATCTCGCTCCACCATTTACACACCTTTTCACGAGGTTTTAGGCTCCTCACCTGCAAAACATGAAGTTTAAAGAAACTGTCAAGTGTTTTGCACCACGAGTGATAAATAGTTGCTGTTGTTGTTTAGTCCCTAAGCTGTGTCTGATTCTTCTGCAACCCCATGGACTGTAGCCCGGCAGGCTCCTCTGTCCATGGGATTTTCCAGGCAAGAATACTGGAGTGGGTTGCCATTTCTTCCTCCAAGAGATCTTCCTGACCCAGGGGTTGAACTCGACCCAGGGATCAAACCCACGTCTGCTTCATTGCAGGCGGATTCTTTACCCACTGAGCCACCAGGGAAGCCTTGCAAAAAATGGTACTCCTGTTTTTAAGGTTTTTTGCTCAACTATGAATAAGGGACTCTCCCATCCTTGACTCCCCTTCTTCCATCAGCTAAGGCTCTTTCTTGTCCCATTGGGCTTATGGAATTGTCCAGAAAATCCAGCTATGGTTTCATCACATAGAGGGCTAAGAGGCTGAGGCTTCTTCTTCTGGGGGTGTTGTGTGGGTTGTTCACCTTTTTGTCACACATCACATTTTGGAAATATATTTTTAACATGTTTCACATTTCCACTGAAACCACAATCCTCATTTAATTCCGTGAATCCTTGGTTCTCCCTAAGCTCTGAATCTTTTTTCTTTCCAGTGCTCCTTTCCCACTGTGCAATGGAGATGTTGCATAATATTCATACCACTACTTTTTGGTTTTCTGCTTGCTTTTGCATATCCCTGTTGGGCAGGTTATAAATACTTTGGGTCTTTTTGTTTTGTGGCTAGAAATGAGAAACTTCCTGTTTCCAGGAAGTAGGTCCTCTTTCATTTCTCAGCAGCCTTAAATTCTGTGTATCATGGTCAGTTGCTGTTCCCCTACCTCAGGCCCCTTCTTACCCATTAGGAACTGGAATTGAAGTTTAACTGCTTTTTCTTCATAGCCGTAAGCTGCTATGTTTGATGACACGATATTATACCACTGATTTGAGTGCATACTGACCTTAGTGTATGTGTTAGTCATCTGGGGCTGTGTAAAAAATTACCCTAAAATGTAACAACTTAGAAAAAACATTTAGATCTCACAATTTCTTTGGTTCTCTCACAGGCTGCAGTCAAGGTGTTGGCTAAAAGCTACAGTCAACTCAAGGCTCAAGTGGAGGAGGATCCACTTCTAGGTTCACTCAAGTGGCTCTGGTTTCAGCTCCTGGTCCGCTGTTGGACAAGGGTCTCAGCTTCCCGTTGGCTGTTGGCCAGAGGCCTCCCTTTGTTCTTTGTCTTGTAGGTCCCTACATAGGCTACCTCACAACATGGCATACAACCTCATCTGAGAGAGCAAGCAAGAAAAGCCAGAGAGAAGTAAAGTTGAAGTAACAACCTTCAAAACTTAACCTTGGAAATAATATCCCATCACTTATGCCACTAGACAAGTCACTAGGTCCAGCCCTCACTCAAGGGGAGGGGACTACATAGGGTGTGACCACCAGCAAGTAGGAATTGTGGGGCCATTTTGGAAGTTGTCAACCACAGTGTGTGATACAATGTGGCATGAAATTAAGACATTCACCTGGATTTAAGCAGCAAACTGTTTGGAGATCACTGCTCTTTGCCAGATCCCTATCTGGGATCACCACACACTCTATAGCATAACCTTCTGAACTTCCCTGCATACAATTAAGTGTAGCCTGGTCCAAACTTCTGTTTTTTGCTGACCTGGAAGTCTAGCTTCTAAGACTTTGCTTCTCCTAGTCTAGTCCTTCCTATTGCTCAATAACCTCTTGTTCTGACCCATGAGATAGATCCAGCTATATGTTGTTAGGCCAGAGCAACCAATAAAATCACAGAAAAACAGATTCATTATGTGGATAATGGTTGGTTTTATGTAGATAAAAATGACAGCCACGGGAGACTTTTAGTTAATTTTTCAATTTTCCAGAATTTTTTGGTTGGGTTTTGTTTGTTTGTTTTTTGAGCTATAGTGTAGGGGATTAGAGTATACCATCCCCAAATTGTCACCTTGGCTTAAGACTTATTTGTTCTTTTTTTTAACCCCCACTCATTTAGACTTATTTGGGCTGAAAAGTGAGAAAGAGCAGATATCAAAAAAAAATTTTCTGCCTTCCCCACCATTTGCGTAAAAGTGGGACATAAAGCTCCACTTGTAAAAGTGTCTCCCTCTCTCATACCAGGAAGAGAATGGCAATTCTTATATTCTTAATCATTGCAGACAACTCTAGACTCTTGTGAGCCCAGAGACATCACTGAGAGGACTCTACATCACAAATTTTACTAAATAACTGTTATCTTCTATTAGTTTTCCCCCTCAATATTTACTTTCCCATTGTTTGCCACCCATAAAAGCCTATACCCCTCTGCTTTTTGTCTTGTCATTTTTTGACATATTTATTGTTCTTTGTTAAGATGCTACATAAGCCCCGAGTCCTAGCCCCCCCATTGAGTCACTCATCACTGAGTTTCTCCCACATTTATACACTCTGATGTGTTATTTTTTCTCTTGTTAGTCTGTCTTTTGTCAGTTTTATTTCCAAGGCCCCAACTGTAAAATCTAGAAAGGTAGAAGTTTTTTTTTTTTTCTTTCCATGCAATAGACACAACTGAAAAGTTGGTTCTGGTATGTTTAGGAAGGCTTCTTGAGACCCCATTTTGAAGTCCACCATTTCAGTCAAAAAAGAAAAGAGGAGGATTATCAACAGGCAAGAAGGAAGACTAGGAGAAATGATGACTACATGCAGTGTCTTAGCTGGGATCCTAGAACAGAAAAAAGACAGTAGTGGAAAAATTGGTGAAACCCAAATAAAGTCTGGGGTTTGATTAATTACAATGCATCAGTGTCAGTGTCTTCATTTTGCCAAATATGCCACAATCATGAAGATGTTAACCACAGGAAAACTGGGTGAGTTGTTAAAAAATAACTAGGGGAAAATCGGGGAATTTTTTATGCTCTGAAAAAAACCTTCCAAAAAAGTGTCAGGACAGTTTTTGTTTTGTTTTGAGGAGGATGTGATTCCAAGATCACTTCTCCTTCCTCCCCTGTTCAGATACCATCTGTTAGGTCAAGACTGTCAGGCAAGCATTTTCTAGGAGAACCACATATTTCCTAACTCAGAGTGGTTTGAAACAGATATTTCCAGGCAACCATTTTGGGACATGATACATTTCCAAGCTGAGAAACTCCACACACACCCTCATGTGTATTTGTTAATATCTTCCAAATATGTCACTCTCTATTGTAGTAATAGTGTTTCATCACAAACCTATGAAGTGCTGGCTTCGGTGGCTTCACAGAAGGACGCACTGTTATCAGAAGTGGTTGGCCAAACCCCTAGGTGAATGAAGATGTGAATTTCACTTTGTGGCATTTTCAGCGTGAGTCCACATAGTCAAATACCCCCATTTCCAGACATGATTTTTTTTCATTTATTCTGGATGCCTACTGCTAGGAAGTTTCCCACTGCAGGGGCAGGTACAGATACACTTGGCAAATTCCTTATACAGCAACTATAATGAGCCCCTTCCACTTATGACTGCCAGATCAATGAATGACATGTTCAGATGCTGTCTCCTCACTGTGACATGTTCCTGCAGCTAGGCGCTGGCCAAAGTTTATTTTTTCAGGGAGTAGACCTTCCAGCAAGTAAATAATTACTGAGCGTTTCCCCCAAGGTGTTTTGCAAGGTAACGTGCAAATATAGTTAAAGGTGTTTTGAACATGTGCTCTCTCTGAAGGATAAAAAGAACATTTAAGAATTCGCTGCTTTTTTATATATTAATAGCATGTGTTTGCTCACTTCAGGAGAGACTGTGGCAAGGCTTTTGAAGGATCTGACTTTCATTCAGGATCATGGCTGTTTTAACATCTGTTGGACCAGCGTTAAAGAAAATGAAGCTGATCCATATAGCTAGTGTCTCCCTTGCAAGAAGAAAGGTTAATACAAATCAATAAATAAACCTTGGTTCAGGATGAAGTTACTAATGATAAAATTGTTAGAAAAATCTGAAATGGTAAAGAAAAATGTAACAAATATGCTTAATTTCCTTTCTTTATAGATCCTGTTGTTCTTATGCTGTAAATAGCCTTCTAATTCTTTACCTGTTCATCTCTGCCAGGCAGACCACATGTATATGCCATGGTCCTGGACGTGGAGGGACTAACTTCTATTTTATAGCTCCAGGACCTTATGGGGTACAGTCTTTGTGGGCTCACCAGGTTGCAAGGCTGAGGTCCTTGATTTCCCTACAGAGTTTTAGAGTCCTCTACTTGGGGCTGTTTTACTGTTTGGTGTCAAAAGCCACAGAGATCAAGAGAACAGGAACTGTCTCCAAGAGAATGCCCACAATACGTAGTTATTGGCATTTTCAATGATGTAATATCAATGATACTATCATCCTGGGTTTCTCGATCTTAGCGCTACTAACACATGAACACACTAGATGCCAGTGGCACCACCCAAATCATGCCAACTGAAGTGCCTCCAGGTATTGCCACATGTCTCCTGGGGGGTCACAACAACCCAGCCCCACTTCTCCCTACCCCCTACCTTGGAGAACCACTGCTGTAATCAGCCAGACAGAAATCTCTGATCCAGAGAGCTAGTCAGTTAGTCAGTTCAGTCGCTCAGTCGTGTCCAACTCTGCGACCCCATGAATCGCAGCATGCCAGGCCTCCCTCTCCATCACCAACTCCCGGAGTTCACTCAAACTCATGCCCATCGAGTCGGTGATGCCATCCAACCATCTCATCCACTGTCGTCCCCTTCTCCTCCTGCCTCCAATTCCTCCCAGGATCAGGTCTTTTCCAATGAGTCAACTCTTCGCATGAGGTGGCCAAAGTATTGGAGTTTCAGCTTTAACATCAGTCCTTCCAATCAACACCCAGGACTGATCTTCTTTAGGATGGACTGGTTGGATCTCCTTGCAGTCCAAGGGACTCTCGAGAGTCTTCTCCAACACCACAGTTTTGCACTGGGAGGACCCTGAGGAGTCGGGTGGGGAGGGAGGTGGGAGGGGGGATCGGGATGGGGAATACGTGTAACTATATGGCTGATTCATGTCAATGTATGACAAAACCCACTGAAATGTTGTAAAGTGATTGGCCTCCAACTAATAAAATAATATTTAAAAAAATAAAAAATAAAAAAATAAAGGTATGTATTATTAAAAAAAAAAAAATAAAAGCATCAATTTCTCGGCGCTCAGCTTTCTTCACAGTCCAGCTCTCACATCCATACATGACCACTGGAAAAACCATAGCCTTGACCAGACGGACCTTTGTTGGCAAAGTAATGAGAGGGTAACAGGCAGGAAGGCCAGGGGTCTCCAAATGGAGGGAAGAGGCTATAAGTGCCAGACATTTTTATCTCTCAAGCGGCAGGAAAGAACAAACCAGCGATCTGTTTTTCCTTCTCTATACAAATTTAAAAGGAGGTTTCTCTTAACATTCTGTGTTGCCATGACACCTGGTCTCACCTAAAGCTAACTACTCTCAAACCTTGAGTTAACCAATACATTTCTTTTTCGTATGGAAATGTTGTCTTAAGCTATGTTAATGAACCCCAGACTCTATCTTCAAGTTGGTTCCGCCAAACGGCCTAACTTACTTACTCAGATATTGTTCCCCTAATCTATGTAAACAGAACTATTTGTTGGTATTCTGCCCTTCTACAAGATTCAAGTCAATAGTTTTATGGCCTGGGATGAATTATCTGGTGCCATTCTAGATTTTATGCCATTCCTTTCTTTTCATTAACAGACTGTGAGTGACTATATAACATACAGCTAAAGACTAGGAGGGGGGTACTCTTTTGCCCCCTTCTGATGCCTATGTCAGAAGCTTTCTCTATCTCCTTTATACTTTAATAAAACTTTATTACACAAAAGCTCTGAGCGATCCAGCCTCGTCTCTGGCCCCGGATTGAATTCGTCTCCTCCGGAGGCCAATAATCCCGCGTCTTATCGTTCAGCAACAACCTTTCAGTAATGTCTCTGCTTTTTAATATGCTATCCAGAGAGCTAGGGAATAGGCAAAAAAGATAAAATACAAAGAATGGCATTTCAGGTTTAAAGGTGTAAAAAAGCCACATATTACTGTCCTGTTAACACCAACAAGACACTACAAATGCAGGCTCTAGGGCAGACGCACAGGATCTCTGCAGAGCGATAGCCATATTCTTTGCCAAACACCTAGGTGGCCTTGGGGACCCCTCGAGAAGGCTGCCAGGATTCAGCCTGTAGATGCAAAACCCATTCCTGAGAACAGGGTAAAGAAACACATGCCTCTCTAACTAACCCAGCGCAGGAGAGGAAGGTACTAAGAAGGCAGAGTTGGAAAGCCACTGGTTTCTTGAGAGTCATTTTTTTAAATTGAGGTAAAATTCACATAGCATACAGTCACCATTTTAACCACTTTAAAGTGTACGGTTCATGGCTTTTGGTACATTTACAACGTTGTGTAGCCATCACCTCGAATTTCAGAGCATTTTCATCACCACAAAAGAAATCTGCACCCATTAGGCAGCTGCCCCTTTCCCTCATCCCCAGACCCAGACAATCACTCACCTACTCTCTGCCTGTCTGTGAACTGACTTATACTAGAATTTCATGTAAATTCATGTAAATACCATTACAGAATATGCAGCCTTTTGTATCTAGCTTTTTCATTTGATATAATCTCTCCAAGGTTCATTCATGTCATAGCATGTATCAGGACCCCAATCCTTTTTACTTACCAAGTAATATTCCATTGTGTGGATTTACCACATTTTCTTTATCCATAGCTCAGTTACATTTGCTCAGGACATTTGCATTGTTTCTCCCTTTTGGTTACTGCAATAGTGCTACTATGAACATGTATGTACACATTTTTGTTTGAATACCTGTTCTCAATTCTTTTAGGCGTATACCTAGGAATGAAATTGCTAGGTTAGATGGTAATTTTATGAGGAGTAAACAATCTTTAATCTGGAAATCTAAAGAGGTTGATTTTTTTTTCTACGATTATTTAAAAAAAAATCCATCAGGGACCATACTCTGATACTATAATTAGGGCTTCCCTGGTGGCTCAGGGATAAAGAATCTGCCTGCAATGCAGAAGCCTCAGGAGACCTGGGTTTGATCCCTGGGTCGGGAAGATCCCCTGGAGAAGGAAATGGCAACCCACTGCAATATTCTTGCCTGGAGAATTCCATGGACAGAGGAGCCTGGTGGGCTCCGTCCACAGGGTCGCAAAGAGTCGGATACAACTGAAGCGACCTAGCAGTAGGGGCCAGACATGAAAACAACATCAATGTGGCTTTGAAACACCCTGGAATAAGCCTTTTCAACACTGGGTTTCAAATGGTCTTTGGCAGTTTCTGGATAGGCTTCAAGAGAATTGAAAACCTCTGGAAACAGGGTATCAATTCTCTGTGTGTGCAAATGTGAACTTTGCTAGGGAGAAGATTAGTAGTTTTCAGTAGAATCTCATAGGGGTCTGTGACTTCCCCAAACCTGGAAACTTCTGCATTAGAAATATCACTCAGTTGCTTTAAGAAAAAATAGTGTTAAAAAAAAAAGAAAAAATGGTGTGGCTAAACATATTACAAATTTATTTGTCAATTATACCTTCATAAAGTTGAAACAAAAAAAGACTAGTTTGGAAGTCTTCATTTTAATGCTTGGGAGTGATATGATTCTTGGCAAATAACCACATTTCTGAGCTTTCCTGTGTATAAAGTGGAAGAAGTGATAAGACCTATCACGCTGTGTGATCATGAAGTCAGGTCACCTCTGTGGACCTAAGATGGATGGAAGAGAGTTTGGGACACGGTGCTGCTCTAGATGTGCAGACTGCCCCGGGGGGTGGGTGGGTGGAGATCATCAACCTGTGCTCAGAATGTCTCCAAGTTCTCTCCTTTAGTGACTGTGTCTTGATGCCTTGTCTTCTGTAGAGAAGGCCAAGCCCCACAGCAAACTCTTTGGCTGCTAAAAATAGACATATAAAAGCAAACTGCACTTAATATTCTAAGGAATCTCTAAATAATCTCTTTTTTGGTCAAGCTGCATGACTTGTGGGATCTTAATTCCCTGACTACGGATCAAACCTAGGCCCTCGGTAGTGAAAGGGCAGAGTTCTAGCCACTGGACAACCAGGGAATTTCCTCTCTTGAAATAGTTCATTTTTAGGAGAGAACTGATATAATTAAGTTAATAAATTCACATCCCTCTCCTAACAATTTGAGTCTCTTTTCCACTCCTGGCCTTGGGTGCTGATCAGTTTTGGTTTTTTCCTATTTTCTTTCTTTTTTTTTTCCAGTTTATGTTCCTAGATAGTTGAAGTTAAATAAGAATGGTTATCCCAGGGCACCATCATCCATCCAGCTGGACAAGCCAGAAAATCATGGTGCTACCTATGAGGCCCCTTTCTCTCCTACCCACACCTGCCCTTCCACTGAATCTATATCACTGCCTTCCCATGATGGCGCCCTAGCACAATTCTCCCATTCTCTTTCTTTCTCTCCTAAATTACAAAATTGGCCTTCTAAATGACCCCTTGCATTTCATGTCCCTAATCCTTCAACAGCATCCATTGATTCTCAATGCTGCCCAGGTGATCTTTTTACACTGCCAACTTGATGAAGCCACCTTTCTAGAAAGGCTTCAATGACACCACTTTGTTCTCTGCATAAAAGCCAAAATGGTAGCAGAGAATACTCTATATTCCACTTTGTATACTTTCCATTCTGGCATTATCTCCCATCATCTTCACATCTCTTTAGAGTTATTCCCCATTTCTCAAGCATGCCAAGTTCCTTCCCACCTCAGGATCTTTGCACATGCTGGTCTCTCTGCCCGGAACACTCCCCACCGCTCTCTCCTTCACCTGCTCACACCAAATATTGACCTTTGAGGTTTTAAGTCAAACATCACATTCTCAGAAACACAATATCTTAACCTCCTACTCACAGGTTAAGTGAACTTTTCCTACTATGATTCTCATTGTACTTGTTACAATTATACATTTACAGTTTATCTGATTATTGAATCACAGTTTGTCTCACTCAGCAGAATATAAATTCTAAGAGGGCAAGAACACTTGCTTATTGCCAGCATATTATAGTGTATATACACATGTAATTTCTGAATGAAAGAAAGCAAAATTCATCTATAACGCTAAATATGTAAAATTCTGACACTCAATTTACCTAAAGAAGAAAAAATGCTATTGAGAGACTTACATCAGTGGATCTCAAAGAGTGGTCCCCAGAAACCCAGCAGTCCCCAACACTTTCAAGGGTTCCATGAAGTCAAAACTATTCTCATAATATTTCAAAGATGGTATTTGTCTTTTTCACTGTGTTGATATTTGCACTAGTGTTACACGGCGATGGGAAGTCAACTTGCAGGCACCTGATCATGAATCAAGGTGATGGCGCCAAACTGGACTAGTGGTGATTGTGTTCTTCACCACTGTGCACTTGAAGGAAAAACAAATGCTCGTAAGAATTATTACTTTTAATACATTTCAACTCTTGCATACACATCTTAAATTCTGTGTGACAAAATGAGAAGCATGTCTATAACACTTCTGCATACCAGTATTCATATATTGTCTCAAGGAAACGCACTCAGTGACTGAGGTGTCGGGGTTTGAGTTGCCAGTTAAGCTAGCTGCTTTTTTCATGTAATACCATTTTAACTTGAGAGGTGACTGACAATCAATGATTTTGCAGACTTGGGAATGAGGCAGACATTTCTTACAAGTGAACAAAATGAGTTTATCACTTTAAGGGAAACAGCTGACAGTTTTTGTTGCCAGTAATAAAATTTGAGTTTTCAAGTGACAATTAAAATTTTAGAAACCCTGGATCTGCTCCCATGGGCTTAACAGCTTCGCAAAACTTATAGGCATCTCTGATGAGATCAGTGGTACTATTAATGGGTGTGTTTTATTAAATTATATAAGGAAGATCTGCCTAATTCAACAAACCAGTATTTCCCTGACCAATATATGATGCTAGAAAATCATGCATGGTTATTCCTTCAAAATGTCAGATAAACTAATGAATTTTAATGTAACTGAGTATGAAAAGTTAATTATTATGGTTTTTTTTTTATTAGTTGGAGGCTAATTACCTCACAACATTTCAATGGGTTTTGTCATACATTGACATGAATCAGCCATAGAGTTACACGTATTCCCCATCCCGATCCCCCCTCCCACCTCCCTCACCATCCAACTCCTCAGGATGGCTGCTATCCAAAAGTCTACAAACAATTACTATGGTTTTAAATCTCATAATGCATCTTTTATTTAAGAAACTACCACATTTGGTATGGTTTTACAATGGAATACTACTCAGCCATAAAAAGAATGAAATAATGCCATTTGCAACAACATGGATTGACCTAGAGATTGTCAGACTAAGTAAACCAGAGAAAGACAAATATATAATATCGCTTATATATGGACTAAAAAATGATACAAATGAACTTATGTACAAAACAGAAATAGACCCATTGACATAACAAGCTTATGGTTACCAATGGGGAAGTGGGGAGGGACAAACTGATCTTTAATACAATATTGTAAATCAAATATGCTTCAATTTAAAAAAATTACCACATTTCTCAACTTGGCATGGTACTGAAGAATATCCACAACTATCTAAAAAAGCTATTAATATACTCCTCCCATTTCCAGCTACATATCTGTGTGAAACTGAATTTTTTTTCATATTTTTCAACCAAAACACTTTCACAGGGTATTAAATACAAAAGCAAATATGAGAATCTAGCTGCCTCTATTAAGGCAGACATTAAAGAGACTACAAAGATGTATTATAATGCCTTTCTTCTTAACAAGTTTTTTATTTTAGAAAATAGTTATTTTCATAAAAATATGTTAACACATAACGTGTTTGTTATAGTTATTTTAAGTGACAGTTATCATGTACCAATGCCTGTTTCATAGTATGCATAATAGAAAGGTGAGGGAAGATGTCAAAGGATAAATGTCAATAGAAGGACAACTCATTTATTTGAACTATTTAGTTACTAATAATTTAAGTAATAATCATAAAATACATTTTTTATCTTGAAAAAAAAGTAACCTGGGCTTGCCTGGTGGTCCAGTGGTTAAGAATCCATCTGCCAATGCAGGGGACATGAGTTCAATCCCTGCTGGGAAGATTCTACATGCCTCATGGCAACTAAGCCCATGTGCCACAAGTACTGAATCCCATAAGCCTAGAGCCCGTACTTCAAAACAAGAGAAGCCACTGCAATGAGAAGCCTGTGCACCACAGATAGAAAAAACCCATGGCATGCAGTAACAAAGACCCAGCACAACCAAACGTAAATATAAATCTTAAAAAAAAAGAATCTGACAAGACTGGTCCATGGATGGACTGCTCTTTGTTACATTAGCCTCTATATTTTCTATGCTTGAAATATCTCTTGATAAAATAAAAGAAGCAAACCTATGTTCATAAATTGGGGAAATTAAGTGATATTCAGGGGACAACAGAGGATGAGATGGTTGGATGGCATCAGCGACTCAATGGACATGAGTTTGAGTAAGCTCTGGAGTTGGTGATGGGCAGGGAAGCCTGGCATACTGCAGTCCATGGGGTCGCAAAGAGTCGGACACGAATGAGTGACTGAACTAAACTGAACAAAGTGGGAACTAAAGGGTAGAGTCTTCCAAACAATATAATTTTAATAAAATGTATTCTTTACCCATGTGCTTTTACAATTTTTCCCAAACCTATGATAGAATAGGTTTTATCTGGAAGCCAGGCCTCCCCTCCCAGCTGTCAGTTTCGGGACCCCTGTCTCCAGGGGTTTACTCAGGGGAGGACAGCAGAGACCCCTAGATGTTAGGCTCCCACTGCCCTGTGTGGGGGTCCTCCAGGGCGTTTATGACAGAGCTCTACCCGAGCCTTCAGTGCCCCGCGCCACCCCCCAAACACACACACACCATACACACACACTCACAGCCCTAGTGATTGTTTTTATAGAAGGATTGACTGCTAACGGAAGCCTGCTTAATTCAGGGGCAAAGATTTGGTTTCCTGGCAGTGCCGGCCATGGCACCACAACCTACACTCTCCACTTTCAGCCATTTCAGCTTCTGAGACCTTCCACTGGCTCCCATCTACAGAAGTGGTCAAAGATGTTTGCATTTTGTAGTTGGTGAAGATGACAATAGAACTGATAAAAATGCCACTCTAACACTTCCAACTCTTAACCCTATTACTGTCCCAAATATTTTCCTGGGGCATTTGTTCTATTATACATACAGGCCTTTATGTTTGGTAAAGTTCTTGTATAACAAAACAGACAGATCTTCAATGTAGCATTTCATGAGTCTTGACAAATGCATACCGCACCACCTAATCCTGTGAAACTGGTCATTACTTTCACTCTAGAAAGATCCCCCTTACCCCTTTCTTCCCAGCCCCAATCTCTGCCCTCTTCTCCTTCGAGGCAATCAGTTTGCTTTCCCCATCTTACTGAGTTTTGAAGTGTATCTGGGAATTGGTGAGCGAGGAAGCACAGTTCTGAGAGTTCTTATTCACTTGATAAGTTGAGTTGTGGATTTATCCTAAGGGGCTCTGCCCAGTCTCCATCTGGAGGCCAAATTCTCACAAATGAGCTTTTGATTAAGGTCTAACTGAAATCCATTTCCCCCCAAGTTACTTCTGTTTCCATGGACACAACCCTGGCACTATATCCAGGAGATGTCAGTGCTTAAGGGCCAAGGAGGAAAATATATAGCTAAGTAAGAAAATCAAGACTCAAAGTTTAAAATCTAGCTCTGTTTTGAAACTCATCATTTTTTAAAGGTTTATTTATGTTTAATTGAAGGATAATTGCTCTACCATATTGTCTTGGTTTCCACCATACACCAACATGATTCAGTCATAGGTGTGCATATGTCCCCTCCCCCTGAAACTTCCTCCTGAAACTCATCATTTTTATGTCCATGTTTTATAACAAGAGGCTGCAGACAGGAGATTTAAATTTTAAGCTAGTCCCCTGGACTAGCTATGACCTTGGATAAATTACTTCCCATCCCTGAACTTCTTCCAGCTATAAAGTGAATATTGCTGTATTGATTCCCACTCTAATGGGTAGCATAAATCTCGCAGCCACAGAATTTGGGACAATGGCTTGTTTATGTGCATAGTCCAGCCCCCCTCAGCTTCAAGGAAAGAAAAAGTGATCCTGGTGTATGATGTCTAATGAAATGAAAGTAAGCTCCTTCAATCCCAGTAAAGAAGTATTGAAGAGCAGGTTCGATAACAGAATTACCCTTAAACACAAGGGTCCCTTCAGGAGGGATGGCAGAATTCTCACAATTTTATTCATTGTCAGATAAATCTGCTTATTTTATATTTCCTGCCAGACTATCGTTCAGATGTCATTAGTCATACATATGCAAAAAAAGCCATGCTGTCTTCCTAACTCTGCTGAAGTCGCTTCTGTATTGTTCTGTTCGTTAGAATGTTCAGGAAGGATCCATTTTTATTTGGTTCTCACAATAAAATAGCTGCAAATGGTAATGATTCCCAAACAGTACTTTGTTCCCAGGGAATCACACGTCAGAACACTGAGGGGGCTGGCTTCTGTGGTGGGAGCTCAGCTGGACCGTTTGTTCTGACAGAAACCAGCTCTGCCTGGGAGGGAGCCATTCTCCTTGGCAGCCCGGGGAAACCAGAGCCTCCTTTTTCTCCCTGTTGGAATCTGTGTCCCCTGCGTAGCCTTTGCTTCCAGCCCCTCTCTTTCCTACTCTGCTCCAGCCCACGAGGAATCAAGTAGAACTTCAATGTGAATATCTCCCCCCTCCCCCACCCTCCCCCCCCCCCCACCAAAAAGCAATCACAAAGTCAATAAGCAAGAAGGTATAGAAAACATTATCTGTTTCTGAGTGAACTCCAGGTTAGGAGACACTCACAAAAGTGCATCTTTTCTGCACTTCGTGACTCCCAGTATTGCGCACACCTGCAGGGATTCATGGCGCGTGTCCAGCCTGAGGTGGGGACTCAGACCCTCCGTGTGAGGCTGGAAGTGGAGAGTGGGAATGCTGGAGAGAGATTTAGGGGTTCCAGCTTCCAGTGCCTGAACCCTGTTCTCTGAGCTTCAGTATCCTCGGCTGGAACTGGGAAAGGAGGACCCACGTGCTTCTAGAAGTCATCTGAGACTTCTTACCTGAGGGTCTTGTGCAAAGGCAGATTCCGATACACCAGGCCCTGCATCGCTCACAAGCTCGCGGGGGTGCTGAGGCCGCTGGTGTCACTCGGTGTAACGTGGAAAGAAACTTGGGCTCAGAGAAGTCAGGAGAAGGCCCAGCGTCACACAGCTGGCGAGCATCAGGGCAGAAAGCTGAACCCAGGAGTATCTGGTTCCCTAGGAAATGAGGGATGTGAATTAAAGTGGGACTTCTCAGAGCGTGTTCCTCAATCCATTTTGCAGCGGCATCACCTGGGAACCTGCCGAAAATGCAAATGCTTGGGCCCCAACTCAGATCTACTCAATCAAATCTCCTTGGATGTGAGGGGGAGGGAGAAGGCCAGGCAGTGGGGGCGGGCTGCAATCTACAGTCTAATAGGTCACCCCACCCCACGTTGGGTGATTCTGTTGCACTTTCCCCTTTGAGAACCACTGAATTAGATCACTGCGCCTCAGACTCTACCATGCACATGAATCCCTGGTTCAGTTCAGTCACTCAGTTGTGTCCGACTCTTTGCAACCCCATGAACTGCAGCATGCCAGGCCCCCCTGTCCATCAGCAACTCCCAGAGCTTACTCAAACTCATGTCCATTGAGTGGGTGATGCTATCCAACCATCTCATCCTCTGTCATCCCCTTCTCCCACCTTCAATCTTTCCCAGCATCAGGGTCTTTTCCAATGAGTCAGTTCTTCGCATCAGGTGGCCAAAGTATTGGAATTTCAGCTTCAGCATCAGTCCTTGCAATGAATATTCAGGACCGATTTCCTTTAGGATGGACGGCTTTGATCTCCTTGGAATCCCTGGAGATCCTGTTAAAATGCAGCTTGTGATTCTGCGAGTCCAGAGAATGGCATGAAATCGTGCATTTGCCGCACGCTCCCAGGTTCTGCTGGTGCTGCCGGGCCCAGGGCCACACTTTGAGCAACAAGGAAGTGGCTGGTCTTTCCCTCCAGTGGGGAGAATGTTGCCTGTGGGTTTTACATTTCACAGGCAGACAGAGGAGGAGGGCATGGCAACCCACTCCAGTATTCTTGCCTGGAGAATCCCCATGCACAGACGAGCCTGGTGGGCTACAGTCCACTGGGGTGCCAAGACACGACTGAGTGACTAAACACAGCATAACAGAGAGGGTATGGGAAAAGAAGCAGAGCACAGTCCTGAACTAACTGCAGAACTGGCTCCAACCAGAAAGCTTGGGACTCAACCTAAAGCTTCAAACACCAAGAGCAGACTTATGGACACAGCAGGGGCGGGGTGGGGGAGGGAGGAAGGAGAGGGTAGGACAAAGGGAGAAAGTAACATGGAAATATATACTCTGTGTGTGTGTTATTGCTCAGTCATGTCTGACTCTTTGCAACCCCATGGACTGTAGACTGCCAGGTTCCTCTGTCCATGGAATTCTCCAGGCAAGAATATTGGAGTGGGTTGTCATCCTCTTTTCCAGGGGATCTTCCTGAACCAGGGATGAAACCCAGGTCTCCTGCATTGCAGGCAGATTCTTTACCATCTGAGCCACTAGGGAAGGCTAAAATGGAGATATTTGTCTGCAGAGACCCTGGGATTCACAGCCTTGCTCCATATTTTCTCTGCGTGGGTGGGGGATGGGGGACCTGCCAGTCCATCTTCTCTATGAAATAGTGCATCCAACCAGCCAATTGACTCTTGTGGAAGAATACCTGGTCCCAGAGAACATGCAGTTCCTTTGCGTTCCAAGTTCAGGTTCAGTAGAGAGGAGTAGCTGAGTGATAAACACGCTCTGCTGACAAACACGCTCGGCTTGCTGTGACCTGCTTTGACTTGTTCTCCTCACCGCCCCATGAACTTGACCTCAGCAGGATCGGTGTGACACTTTCCCCCAAGAAAGGCCTTTCTCCATCACAGGGATGAGGAGGGGCCTTGTTCCATCCTTCTCAGCTGAGCCTCTAATCCTCCCCCAGCTAACACTGGGCTTTCCTTCTGAATTCTCCGTATCTCTCAATGCTGTTTCCTTTATAATGCAAAGCCTCCAACCTAGCAAAGCCAGAGCCATCAAATAATAAAAACCTGCTTTTACTACGCCCTCCCTCTTGGGGACATTTATCACTTCTCACCTTGAATTTTCTCTTTGCTCTATGGCTGGCTGCCCACTGGCTTGATGATTCTGGGAGGCCACAAGGAAGGAGAGAAATTGTTTCATAGTCATGTAGATATCCTATGTAGACATGCGGCTAATCAGGTGTGCTGAGCTGCTGGGAAGGGCGTCAGCAGGTAAAAACTTATAGCAGCTGGGCAGGGACTGCCCTGTTCTGAGACCTGGGCCGTGCTGATGGTTCCAAGTTCTTTAGAATCCACTGTGAGGCCAGGATGCACTCACAGGTCAGTCACTCAACTGTGTCCGACTCTTTGCAACCCTATGGACTGTAGCCCACCAGGTTTCTCTGTCCATGGGATTTTCCAGGCAAGAATACGGCAGCAGGTTGCCACTTCCTATGCCAGGAAGTGGCATCTTCCTGACCCAGGGACCAAACCCATTTATCCTGCATTGATAGATGGATTCTTAACCACAGTAAAACTCCTGGGAAGCCCGAGGCTAGGGTGTACTTCTCTTTATTTTTGCATCCATACCTAGCGCAGTATCTGGGATGGGAAGGAGTCAAACATTTGTATTGAACACATTTTTTAAAGGATTATTTTTTGACGGGGACCATTTTTAAAATTTTCATTGAATTTGTTACAATATTGCTTCTGTTTTATGTTTTGGTTTTTTGGCAGTGAGGCATGTGGGATCTTAGTCCCCAGACCAGAGATCAAACGCACACTCCTTGCGTTGGAAGGTGAAGTCTTAACCACTGGACTGCCAGGGAAGTCCCTGAATACATTTTTTAAAGTTTGAAAAATGTTCTCTAAGCTCTTACTAGTATTGGAGGCAGTCTTCGTTTCCTTATTTTCCCTTAGCCATCAAAACATGTCGATGTTTCCTTTCTAAGATGCTGTCAAATGGAAAGCATTCAAAGTTTGTATGTTATTTCAAGCAATATTACTACAACCATACCATTAACCTGGATTAATTCTTATCACCTGCTCTGCATCTAAAACAGCCCTGTCAGGTGGAACTTTGGGCTGTGATGCAAATGTTCTAATAGGCACAGTGCAGCGTGAACCTCAGTCTGCTGTGATCTGGCATCACGGCTGGGTGCTCTGGTACCAAGGGCACAGTCCCTGGTTTAATAGACTGAGTAGGAAAGCGGAACATGTTTAATCTGGAGCTTGATTGACGTGACTCTTCAAGAGGAAAGTCAGACACTAGTTGTCTCTGAATAGGGCAATTTTCTCTGACTACACTGAAGATCCATCCCGGAAATTCACTATGTTGGCAGTTTCCTCTATGGTGGACCAACTGGGAATTGCTGCGGTCTAGTTCAGCGATCCGTAGTCACAGTTTGAGATATTTCTTCAACAAGGCCACTGAATAGCTGGGGTTTGCCTATGGTATTTGAACTGAAGCAAAATAAATCAGATGACATTCACTACTCCATACTGTCTTATTTACTAGCTCAAGGATATTTTAATTCATTTAAGATTTATTTTCATTTCTATGTCCAAAGTTTATAAATTTGATCCTACAACAGTTTAGCTATTAAAAGAAAATCTTTCAATCCTCTCAAGCTGTATTCTTTTTATTTTATTATATTTATTGAGATATAGTTGATTTACAATGTATTAGCTTCAGGTATATAGCACAGTGATTTAGTTTTTTATATGTATATATTCATTTTAGATTTTCTATTATAGGTTATTATATGATATTGAATATAGTTCCCTGTGGTATACAGTAGGTCTTTGTTATTGATGTTTTTTATATATAGTAGTGTGTGTGTATCTGTTGATCGCAAACTCCTAATTCAACCCTTCCTCTTCTCAAGCTGTATTCTAACAAGATTGTTCCATTCATTGGAATGGTCTTTGCGTGAAAAAAGAATAATAATAAAGCAAGGATGTTGCAACCAGAAAATTCTCTCCAACATTGAAAAAGCATATTTAAAACTCCAAACCTCTGAGTTCTCTACAGATTCTTAATAATACATTCTAGTCATGGCAATGAATATTATCATAATATTAATAATGGAAAATAACTATTAGGTTTGTAACTAAGAAATGTTTGCAAAAATTCACACCAGGTCAGCAAGGTACTCACCGACAGGGTGTTTTCTGTGTCCTACTTCCATCTGTTATATTTCCAGTTATATAATCTTTCCCTGGAGAAAAAGGAATAATGTCATGAAGCAAATTTGTCAGGTATATGGATGTGGGTCTTTCTCTTGATATGAACACTTCATGCAAAATTCTTTCCAGGAGGCATCCTTGGGAGTTCATGAATTAGGTTACTGAAAGTTTTCTTTTAAATCAATTTCAATGCTCCATATTTAACTATTAGCTACAGGCTAATCCCCATGATCTGAACTGCCATCAACTCTGATAAAAAGAACAGTGTAGCTCATCAAAGTGCAAAACACTAGTTAGTAGCTGCTCTAAGAGAGGGGAGTGGCAACCAGTCTTGGATCTGGAAGCCCCCAATATTACCATATGAATTAAACAGACAGCAGCATGTGAATTTCAACATTTACCTATTCCTTGTGGAACAGAAGGGAAAATGTCACCCCTCATTTGAAACCTCCCCACATTCTTGCGGTTTGCAATCTGAAGACTGATTCTGCTTATATCAGACAGTGACTGATGCATGTGAGCTCCACAGAGGACAACTGCACGCAATTCCTCTCCCTTCTTCTTTGAAAGAGTCTGATTGCTGGCAATGTATTGACTCCATTTGATGGTGAATTGATATTTCAGTCACAGAAGCTGGTTCTCAATCTCAAAGTAGGAGAATATGTCTTTATGATTTTTTCAGCTCAAATCAGTGTTTCATGTTGGACTGCTACATGAAATCATGAAAAAAATGAACGTGGAAAAAATATGAAAAATGTATGCTTCTAGTACATTTCACTGCCAGATTTTAGTGTAATATACAGTGATGGTCGTCATAACAACAGGAAAATCCAGGAGCTGCAATTATGCAGTGAGGGACAGCTGCTCTGGTCAGAAATAACTGGCTTGTTCCTAGTTGTCTAGTTACTTCACCTTGTACATCAATTATCTAGATTCAGGCTCTTAAAATTGCCGCTCATCTACTTCAACTTTAGGTTCTCAGCTTTTTCTCTTGATTATTCCTAGAATATTTGAGCAGAGGAAGAGAAAGAGGTTGTGTGCCAGGCCCCTTGATTTCAGTGGCTTAAGAAATCAACATAATTGATGAGACAAAGCTGAAGAAAACCATATACTTAAGGAAAGGGGGAACCCATGAAATTTTGAATTAAATAATATGATGACAGAAATTGATTTAAATGATAAGAAGATTGCTTTGAAATAAAATATCACACACATGGTCCAGTGTAAAAAATATTACCTTGTCTTTCAACAAAATGGCTGATGGCATTTAGTATGCTGGCACATCACAGTGGGAACTTAACTTATGTATTACTCTAAATGATTAGCAATAAAAATATTCACAACCAGCTCACAATAGGCACTGAGTCAAATCTAAACCATAGCACCATCATTTTCCTAGGAGGCTTTCAAGCCAACAAGTTAAAAAAATTTTTTTTCATTGTAGTTGATTTACAATGTTGTGTTAGTTTCTGGTGTATAGCAAAGTTATTCAGTTATATTTTTTCTTTTTAAGATTATTTTCCACTATGAGCTTATCATAAGATATTGAATATAGTTTCCTGTGCTATATAGTAGGTCCATGTCCCTGGTGGCTCAGATAGTGAAGAATCCTCCTGCAATCCTGGAGACCGGAGTTCTATCCCTGGGTTGGAAAGACCTCCTGGAGTGGAATGGCAACCCACTCTAGTGTTCCTGCCCGGAGAATCCCATGGACAGAGGAACCTGGCAGGCTATAGTACATGGGGCTGCAAAGAGTTGGACACATCTGAGTGACTAACACTTTAACTGCTGTTTTTCTATTTTATATATAGTAGTGTGTATCTGTTAATCCCAAACTCCTAACTTATGCCCCCCTCTCCCATTTGGTAACCGTAAGTTTTTCTTTGTGTGGTACACGTATATATACATACAATGGAAAACCACTTAGCCATAAAAAATAATGAAACAACACCATTTGCAGCAACATGGCTGAAACTAGGGATTGTCATACTAAGTGAAGTACATCATACAGAGAAAGACAAATAACATGTGATATCACTTATATGTGGAATCTAAAAGAAGATACAAATGAGCTTATCTAGAAAACAAAAATAGACTCATAGACTTAAACCAACAGTTTGGAGAAAGACAGTGGAGTGCTTTTTCCAGTTTCTAACTTTTCAAACCTATTAGTGAAAATGCTATCTTCCACACACATGGACTGATTACACATTTTAGGCATTATATGGTGGTTCTAACTTTAAGTTCGAAAAAGAAAAGGCTGGTGGTGAAAATCCACTTCTCTAATAATAACAGCAAGCATTTATGAGGGACAACTCTGTGCAGACTCTGGGTCTGTTTTCCTCACCATTATGTACTTACCATGTAGTTCAGACCCTGTCTTATGGTAGGCACCATGTGGTCAAGATAAACAACCTTTCAAGAGAGTTTTCCAGCAGTAGACTTCTGTGATAACCTGTTGCTATTTATCTATTACTGCTAACAAATTTTTCCAAAACTTGTTGGTTCAAAGCAATAAGCGTTTATCATCTCACAGTTTCTGTGGGTTAGGAAATAGAAAGCGGCTTAGCTGGGTGATTCTGGCTCAGAGTCTCTTGTGAGGTGGTAGTTAGGACATTAGCAGGGCTACACTCATCTGAAAGCTTGACTGGGGCTGGTGGATGTGCTTCCAAGATGGTACACGCACACGGCTGTTGGCAGGAGTCCTCTGTGCCTTGCCATGTGCATCTCTGCATAGGGTTTGACTTCTGGCTTCTGGCTTCCTTGAGAATGAAGTGATTAAAGAAAGAGCAAGGAGGAGACTGCAATACCATTTTATGACCTAGTCTTGGAAGTCACACACCATCACTTTAGCCATTATATTTTCTAGAAGTGTGTCACCAGGTACAGCCTACACTCAAGGGGAGAAGAATTAGCCTCCAGCTTTTTAAAGGAAGCAATACCAAAGAACTTGTGGATGTATTTTCAAGCAAGAATGTAAGCAGACTTTGGATTTCAGAAAATAGATATGCTCTGGAAATCCAAGATCATAGAAAAATACAATTCAATTTAATTTACCAAAAGGAGCTAAAAACATGCCCATATTCGACCTGACTACACTGTGATGAGTAATGTCAAGAAAGTTTGCATCATTCCAACACTTTGAGTCCTGGTAATATTACAATATGTTTGAATAATATTGAGATGCCTATTCAAATGATATTGTGTCTCTAAAATATAATTAAAGAACTGCAGCATTTTTCTAAAAAGGTCAGGTTCACAATCAGTACCATTATTCACAGGGACTCAAGAAAAAGATAATTAAAACAGAAAAATAATGTAAGGATAACTGGCTAATACCTATAAATATCTCCCTTGCACTTATCAGGTCTTCAGACAAATTGTGTTATTTTACCTTCAGTTGTCATCTTCTTGCATTCTTAAGCTTACAGACCCTGCTGTGTATCTTTCTAATCATGAAAAGTGCCCCATTTAACTTTTGAAATAATCCAAAGCCAGATGTAAGAGGAAAGAAACTGGATATTTGAAAAGATCAAGCTAATTATATTGTATCCTAAGAAGAAGATGAAAAACAAGCACAGAGATTAAAAATGACCCCACAACACAAGACAAAAAACTAGTGATGGAATCAGTTACTCCTATTCTGGGCCCAAACTCTAGATCTCTTTTTGTTTTTAGCAATGTTTTTTAAACTTACTGTTATTAGAGAAAAATACATGTTATTATAGAAAACTGGGAAGTATAGAAAAATAGAAGAAAACAGTCACCTCCCAGAATCAGCTGCCTTAATGATTGGTATATTTCCTTTACATCTTTGATTCATATAGATTTTTTATACTATTGGGATCACATCTACATATTTTTACATATGTTGCTTTTTTTCACCGACTAGGAAAGCAAAAACATTTTCCCAGATTATTGCAGCTCTTCATAGCTGTTTTTGATGACTGCATAATGGTCCAAAGTATGGCTATTCATAGGCTTAACTTCTCTTATTTGTTAACTCTTCCCTCTCGCCCTCTGCCCTGTGACCTAGTATTGCAATAGTGGAGGCGAAGTCTGCATCCCTGCCCCTTGACTTTGAGCTTAGCCAGTGAAGGAAATGGCAACCCTCTCCAGTATTCTTGCCTGGAGAATTCCATGGATAGAGGAGCCTGGCGGACTATAGTCCATAGGGTCGCAAAGAGTCGGACAGGACTTAGTGACTAAACAACAACAATCAGTGGAAAGATTGCAAGCTTGATTGGAGTTTTACAGCTTTAAGGGGACGTAACTGACTGGGCTTGACCTCTTAGGCTCCTGTGATTCACCATGAGAAAAATGTGTCTCAAGTAGCTGCTGGTCCAAGAAGAATGAAGAAACATATGGAGCAGACCAAAAAAACAACCTGCAGCCTGGAGCCAAGCCCTCCTAACCCCAGGGGAATCCAATCAAGCTAGAACTGATCCATAGATCTGTGCATGAAAAAACAGATGTTTACTGTTACAGATTCCTGAGAATTGGACGGAGGGGGCAGCAATCAGTCACAACAAACATGCTTAATCTGGAGTCCGTGAATATCAACAGTAAGCGATGGGTTGTACTTTGCTTAAGCAGTGCCCATGAATAATAATTTTTGCCACCAAGCTTTTCATAAGAATTGTGCTATCATTAGAATCTAGTAGCTAGTCTTCATAAACTAGTATGTATAAGAGACATGAATCAAATTGGAAAAGTTAATTTTGCATGGTTCATAATGGTAATAAAGCAAATCATTTATATCTCTCACTATATATATATATATATATATATACACACACATATACACACACACACACAAGAAAGGATATTTTTATTCAATTATACAAAAATGCAAAATCAAAAGCAGGTGACTTGGGAAGAAAGTAAACTTGCCTTAGGCAGACCTTTTGCCTAGAGCCTACCTAGCTTCTTACTCCTAGATTTAGGATTTTTCATGATGACTGGTTGAAAAAGGGTTAATCAAGGGGCTGGAGCCAGGCCTGACTGATGTTATAGTGCAGAATAAAAGACTCAAGGCAAAAAGAGGTTGAAAAGGGAAAGGAAAGAGGCTCCTAGCAAGCCTCTAAGATCAGTCATTAACACTAGGATTTTATCCTTTGACTATTGAAAAAGTTGAGTTTAATCAGGTTTAGTTAACCTAATATCCAAAGCATTTTTCATGTTTCCATCACGTTCTGAATCTTTTAGAGTATTTCAAAGTGGATCTAATGTGAAACCCCATTGTTTGTGCAGCCGTAACTAAAAACACTCTGACTCCAATAGAATTGAAATTATTTTTAGAAAGCTTAAATTTCCCCTGGTGCAAGAGATAATGATGATCATAATATTTGGAAAAGGAAGTGTTTGGTTGGGTTATGTGTAAAACAAAGACACACAGATGCACGCATTCACGCACACGTGCAAACACACACACACACACACACACACACATATGGACCAGAAAGAATTCATCAAGAACCGGGAGGACACAGGTTTAATTTTTCCCAGTATGAATCGACACAAAGAATCGTTATTCTTGTGATGGATCGACTAATGTCAGTAGACTCTTTATTAAGATTTTTTGGGCCACTGATCAAAGATACAGAAATGATTAATAAATTTAGATTCATTTTCTAAAGCTTTCTAGATGAGATTTAAAAAGAAAAGCTAATCTTATTCAAACTGGCAAGCAATGTTATTCAGAAGAATAAAGCCTTTTCAAACAATTTTCTGGTGGCTTCTTTTATACTTGAACTCTTATTTTCATAACAAGTGGAAACTTTTATTATTGTGGTATTGTACAAGTAATTTTATTTCCTTTATGGTCTCCTGTATTCCTGGCGAAGTATTAGCTTTATCGAAGTCTCCAGATAAAATTCTTTGTCAGCTTAAAAGTCAAACTCTTGCTTCATTCGGGAAAAATAACTCTTTGCTAAAAAATTGTTTCTGTTTATAATCAGTTCAGTCGCTCAGTCGTGTCCAATTCTTTGTGATCTACCTATAA
Organism: Muntiacus reevesi; assembly: GCF_963930625.1. Taxonomy (NCBI): domain Eukaryota; kingdom Metazoa; phylum Chordata; class Mammalia; order Artiodactyla; family Cervidae; genus Muntiacus; species Muntiacus reevesi. Next base: position 11,062,386 of record NC_089271.1, on the reverse strand, counting down.
GAATAGGTAGCTTTAAACTATGGTTGTATCATAGCTGTTTCAATTGGAAATATTGGAACAATGAATGAAAGAGATAAGGCATGGATGAGTGTGAACTAAAAAATATGCAGATGCAAAAACATAGGTGGATTCAGTCATGAGCTAGAGAAAGTGCTAGTACTGTGCATTGTCTGTTTACCTACTCTTCTTGCCTCCTGAGGCAAGGAAGTTTAGGGTTCCACGGCATATATGGCCCCTTTCAAGGCAATATGTTCACACGGTCGTATGTTTTTATAAAATTTGCAAAAGTAATATATCTTCCCCACAAGACTGTGTTTTTCCACTATGATTTTCCTTTCTTATATGGGGTGGACTTAGAGATGGCCATGGCATTTTTGAAATCTGATGAAGGTTGAGTTGAATTAGACAGAGTTTGGCTTTAGTGGGCTATATGTGTATTTCATATTTAAGTTATTACAAGCCATCCTGATGTAGAAATGGCTTTTAAGGATACTTCTACCATCTCCTGGGAGGACTCCCTGAAAATCATGACATTGAGGGCCAGAGGCAAAAAATATTAATGCGTGCTGTCACATGTAGAAGCACCAGAAGTAAGGAGTAGTGGAGGAGAAAGAAGGCTTGAAGTACAGAAAGCCAGAGGGTAGTCTGTGGAATTCTAACCCTAACCTTCCTTATAAGTAGAGGATTTAGTTCTCAGTAACTCTAAGCAAAATGGAAGTTCTTTCCCACCATGAATAGATTGACAACCCAGTAGACACAATTATAAACTCATTATAAAGTGAAAATATATAAGATATATTTTGTATGATATATTTTCAAATATGTGAAACATTTTAACATGCTATATATGTATTTCATTATATATAAATATATGTTTCACATATGTCATTTTACTGTATAATTAAGGAAACAGATAAGAAATAAATGTGATATATATGAACTCAGTAGAAATACACATATGATATATATTTGAAATCAATAGAAATTATACTGATCGGGAGAAATAAATTATAATTGAAAGATTCTTTTATATCATAACAAAATCAATAATACATGAAAAGGAAGAAATATATTTTGAATAGAAGTGATGAGCAGACTCTTGGATCAAATGTTTGCTAATCCAGTTAAGGAAAAGAAGTCAATCATATAAGCATATTTGAAGAAAATTAAATTTCATGCCAATTTGACAAGAAATATTAATATTGACAATGATTAACACAAAAATCTGAAAGTAGCAGTAAATAAGGACATCAGTGACAAATGAGTGTCATCAGTTCAAAGAATGTTTCAGACTAGTCACTATATAAAGAAACTTGAAATGCCCTAAAATCTGAGAGCTTCCACATGAAAGAAATGTGATAGGTTTTCTAGACTTGACAACAGATCCTAAAAATTTACACGACAGTTTTGGCAGTAAATGTCATGTCAACTTGAAAATGAAATAGGAAGCTGAAAATCAATTTCTAACCTGTCAATATTTTTTTTTAAATGTAATCAATCATGCTAGACAGAGGAAAGGCTTTCAATCCCTACTTCAGAAAAGAATTACAAACTCATAGTCATTTGAAAAGATGATCAAAGAAATTATCCCTAAAATATGTAAGAACACAGGGAGTTATGTTATTTTTCTACATTATGTGATGCTTTCGGTATTTGCTAACTTGTTAATGTTTGTAATCTTTTTTCTCATTGTAAATACATACTTGAATTTTTGTACCTAATTTTGAACTCCTCCTTTTTTCTTAAAGACTCTCAAAATCATCTAAGTTTTAGGCACACAAAATCTGAATTCAATCCTACCTGACTAACAGGCATAAGTACATATCTCTGTGTGTGCATGAACACACACACACACACACACACACACTGGCATCGTTACTGCTATGCCTCTACATTCTTGGCGCCAGGTTTTGCTGCCCACTGCAGACATTAGACCTCTGGATATCATGTGACCCCAAGGGAGTGGTTCACTGAGCCCTCCAAACAGGACTAGAGAAAACCCAAGAAGCTCCTGTCACTAGAGAGACCACTGTGAACAAAGCTGGATTTGGCCCGAAGCATCTCCAGGGAAGACTCGTTGTTTTCATTCATGGGCACTTCAGGAGTTCTGAGCTCTTTCTGCAGTGTCTGGGGGAGTTAAGTTGGCTCGGATTGCAAGGGCACCCTGGAGGATGTAGGATCCCCAGTGGATCATCTAACAAACCCCACTCCTGGCATCTTCTGGGCCTCAGAGGACAGCCCGAGTGCCGCAGCTCCTCTGAGGAACTGCAGGCTCCCAGCTCTGAAACTGCCTCACACCGGAGAATGAGTAGCCGCTCAGTCCCCAGGGAACATCAGTGGTGAGGAACCTTCCATGGGTTCTCAGGGGATCCGGTCAGTGGTTGCTTTGCAGCAAGCTGGCCCAAATCCCAGGTAATCCAAGGGCCGGCCTCTGAGGGCGTCTTGTACATGAACTGCAACTCCAGGGAGTGAGAGAGCTCTGCCAGCACTCGCTATTTGGTGATGCTTCACGCCACGCACAGGGGCTGGGGGTCACCCTAGGAAGGGGAGACGGTGAGCAATGCAGTAAGCGCCCAGGTAGGGGCATGGGGACTGAGCGAAGTTGAAGGCACTTGGGTGGTTGTCACCCATGCTGTGAAGGGACTCGTGATTCAGACCTGAGCACTCTCTCCCCATCTACACAGGCTGGCCCACTTTTAACTCCAAGTCAACCTTGACACCAGTCTCAACTCCTTTACTGGTTTCCCCATGAAATCCAATCAGGCATGGAGAAGGCACAGTTTTGCTGAAAACTGGGGGTAACAAGTAGCCATCCAACGTACAACACACTGAATTCTTTGAAAACATGCTGTAGGTCCATGTTTTCCTTCAAATGTCTTCTGCCAACCCCACCTTTTCCTGCCTCCAGTCCCAAGCAACCTCTGTGCCCTTGCTCCGCCTTCTCCCTTCTCTAATATGAAATCTGATCACCAGCTTAACACTCCGGTCTGAGGACTTCTTTCCCTCCAGTGGACCTAATCAAGTCATTTCAATGTCCCAGTTAAGATGGGCTCTCTTGACAGAGGAATTCTGCTAAAACAATAAGTGTTTCTCCATGTGGCCATAAGATAAAATAAGAAAGAGTACTGTGGTTCGACTACAGACGTAATAATTTATGGTGTCCTGTCTGGCCAACATGCATAATTAGGACTCTCTGAACAGGATTTTGACTTTCATAAATCAATTTCAAACTTCAATTTAGTATTTTCTCCATACAGGCCCATTAAAGGAAATTTGGCAAATGCATAAAAATTGCAAGAAAAGAAAATGAATCAGCACCATTCCATCCCTTGTATGACTCATTGTTCACATTCCTGTAAATTTTCTCCCAAATTCTATATTCACTGAACTGAGGTTCTGGTTTCTTTGTTTTTCAAACGTAGTTTTAACCACATTGTGTATATATGTCTACATACTGCTTTGTAAATGTTGATCCTAAATATTTGCCACGTTATCACTCAGACCTCACACATATCATTTAAATGTCTACATGACAGATCCTCAAATATACAGTTCCGGTTGACTGACTTTATTGATTTGTCTATAGCTGCTCTAAGAAATCACCACAAACTTAGCAGCTTACAATGGTGGTGGTTTAGTCGCTCAGTTGTGTCCCACTCTTGTGACCCCATGGACTATAGTCTACCAGTCTCCTCTGCCCATGGGATTCTCCAGGCAAGAATACTGGAGTGGGTTGCCATTTTGTTCTCCAGGGGATCTTCCCAACCCAGGGATTGAACCCAGGTCTCCTGCATTGCAGGCGGATCCTTTACCAACCGAGCTACGAGGAAAGTGGTAGCAGCTTACAATAACACAGGTTTATTATCTGATAATTCTGGAGGTCAGAAGTCCAGCCTGGGTTTCCACGCAGCTAAATCCAGGTGTGGGCAGGGCTGTGTTCCCTTCTGAAGGCTCTGTGAAGTCGCTCAGTTGTGTCTGACTCTGTGACCCCATGGACTGTAGCCTACCAGACTCCTCCGTCCATGGGATTTTCCAGGCAAGATACTGGAGTGGGTTGCCATTTCCTCCTCCAGGAGATCTTCCTGACCCAGGGATTGAACCCAGGTCTCCTGCATTATAGGCAGATGCTTTACCGTCTGAGTCACCAGGGAAGAGCTGTCTGAAGGCTCTAGGGGACAATGTTTCCTGGCTTTTTCTAGCTTCTAGAGGCCTCCTGTTCCACAGTTTGTGACCCTTCCTCCATTTTCAAAGTAAGCAATACTGCAGCTGTCACTTTCTTCCTCTTCTCCTTTTAAGGACCCCTGTGATTACTGTGAACCCACTCAGCATCTCCCTGATATGCAATCTTAATTCCATCTGCAACCTCAATCCCAGTTTGCCAAGTGGGCAACATACTCACAAGCTCCAGGAATCAGACATCTTCGGGCAGTGGTTATACTCCCTACCAAACTTATCCATTTCTCATTCTAAAGGCTGTTTCCCATTTTTCGCTATGATACATGCCATTGTAATCTGAGTTATCATTTGATCTACTTTTCCTTTGTTAGGTCAATTCATCTTTCCCAGCGACAGAAGGGAGAAACTGTAGACAGTAGGAGACGCTGGGAGTAGGTATACGCGATGCTGCTGGCATTGAAGTAGTCTGATACAGCAAAAATAATACTGGGATTCTCGTTCAGAGCCCATCAGCATTTACTAGCTGAGCAATTTTAGGCAAGTCACATATGCATCTGAAAAGTTTCCTTGTCTACAAAATGAGAAAATAGCACTTATCCAGGCATTGCCACAAGGTGAAATGAGATGATGTAAACTGCAGAGCCACTGTGTTTTTGGTGGTCACAGTGGTGATGAGCATGATTATGATAATACTCAAGGTAATAATTAAAAGTAGATCCAGTAACATGGCTTTATTATTTTTAACATTTGTGGTAATAAGACTCCTGACCCCTCAAATTGTTGATCTTGTCTTGATGGAGAGGGGAAAAAAGAAAAAAATAATTTGGGTAAGAATTGAGATGAGAAAGAACACTGTGTTGCGAAATTTTAGTTATTAGTTCAAGCTTCCCTGGTGGCTCAGATGGTAAAGAATCTGCCTGCAATGCAGGAGACCCAGGTTTGATCTCTAGGGTCAGGAAGATGCCCTGGAGAAAGGAATGGCAATCCACTCCAGTATTCTTGCCTGAAGAATCCCATGGACAGAGAAGTCTAGTGGGCTACAGTCCACAGGGTTGCAAAAGAGTCAGACATGACTGAGCGACTGACACTTTTCATTTATGTATTGCTTTCCCCCTTTTCCCCTGCAGTGGTCCTAACATCCATGCAGCTCTGCCATTGCACTGGGGCAGGCTTTCACTCTGCGGCCCTGGTATCTGCTACTTCATCTTCCAAGAATGCTCTTCCCCTGGCATCCACCTGGCTCCTACCTCCTTCAGTTCTTTGCTCAAACACGTCTGCAAACATCACGCGTGTGGACCAACCTCGATAAAACTGCACTAACACTACGACCCCTGCCATTCTCTTCCCTCTTCCCTTCTTTCATTTTTCCCCCTATATCACTAGTAGAATGTAAGTTTCAGGGGGGCAGGATTTATATCTACTTCATTGCCTGTGTTGCACCCAGTCCCTAGAATGGTGTCTAGTATGTATTATGGACTCAATCATTTTGTTAAATGACTAAACAGCATTTGATCCATTGCACTGTGAAAAAGAATTCACCAAAGGACTCCTTTTAGTAGGAGTTTTCCCCATTAAAGCATACTCTTCACACTATGATTTGGATAACAACAGGTCTGGGGGGGAGGGGAGAGGGAAGGGAAACAAGAGAACACAAGCAAGCATACACACTTAGGGAGTCTATGTTGAAGAAGCAAATGTCTAAGAGGACTGTTTCCTTGACTGATTTCAAAAAGTAAAGTATAAACAGAGAGCCATTTTGTGTAGTTTACAGTCACTGGGTTTGGAGCAAGAGCCAAGGAAGAAGGCATAAATGACGACTTTTGCATAAAGATAAACCAGAGTGGATGCATCACTCAGGCCTCAAAGGCTGTCCTGTGGCCTCTTGTGTGGAGCTGTTGTCGTCATGAAGCAACACCCTGGTTTAACGTTGAAAAGCAGAAGTGAAAAGAAGTGGCATTCGGTCTGCGGGCTGAGCGGAAATCAACAGAGAGGGAGACCGGCGTAAACGTCAGCACGCTTTTCTCACACCCCCAGCAGGAGGAGCCTGCGCCTGGGAGAAATCAGGACGCTGCCGAGCACGTTCATCGTGTTACTCTTGATGAACTTTTCGTGAGCTGATCTTAATTGTCCTTTGCCCACAGCAGTTTGAGCAAGCTCCAGGAGATGGTAAAAGACAGGGAAGCCTGGCGGGCTACAGCCCACCGGGTCGCAAAAAGTCGGACACAACTGAGAGACCAACCCACGTCACCAGCAAATGGACTCGCCGCCACCCCGCCCCGCTCAGACGGGCTGTTATTTTACACGCGTGCATTTGTAACTCTTGTCTCCTTATTCCCCTGCTCACAAAAACACAGCAGCTGCTAGCCCCAGCTTCCTGGCTGTTCTCTCAGCCCCCACCCCACCCCTTCCTTCCTGTCCCCCTCCTGCAGGCCCGTGTTATTTGTCTTAAAGCAGGTTTTCAAAACATCAGAGGACAAAGCTCTGAGGGCCATAACTCTTATACACTCCTTAAAGACCTTTTTTTGGAGGATCTCGGATCCTGTGTCCCAAACAATGAAACTGTGCCAAAAATTTATTTCGAAAGTAAAGCCAAAATGTATCCCTGTGAGACTAGTGGCAGATAAACAGCTTTCAGTTTAATCCTAACAAGAATGGGCAAATGGACACTGATACTTGGTTTAATATTTCACTAACGTCATCCCTTTCCCATGCAGTGATACTCTTCTGTGACTCATTTATTTGTGTGTGTGTGTGTGTGTGTGTGTGTATTTATTCTCCTGGAACGTGAGATTTTTAGATCTTTTAGAAAAATCCATGTGAATGTTCAAGGGAAAGAAATCATGTCACGCTGGTTCTGGTGAAATCACACATGCACTGGATGATTTTTACCCGCAAAGGTGATCTCCTTCAACCGAATTGGTAAGACAACTGCCAGGAAACTGTGGAGGGAATGTATTCATTCGAATCTCACATACCAACTCGGTAATGACCAAGCTTCAGTACTGAGCTTTAGAGCAGACACAGAGGGTTAACTTGAGTTCAGTGCTAGCTCATGACATCCAATTTGGGCCTAGGTTAATTATTGATGGGAAGAAGTTGCCCAGCTCCAGGAGAGTTCTGGAACTAAGTGTCAATCTGTGTGCTGGGCAGTTTAATTTGGAGGGGAGGATATGGGGCTGGGAATTAGGATCACAACTGTTCAGTTTAAAATTCTAGGGACTTCTGTGGTGGTCCAGTGGCTAAGACTGCATGCTCTCAATGCACAGGACCCAGGTTCGATCCCTGGTCAGGGAACTAGATCCCACATGCCACAACTAAGAATTCTCATGGCACAACTAATGACCCTGCATTAAAAAAAAAGAAAGAAAAAAGATCCTTTGTGCTGCAAATAAGACCTAGTGCAGCCAAATGAATAAATATATTTTAAAAAATCAAGATTCTAGCTGTGAGACTCCTTCAGCAGATCCAAACCAAGGTTGCTTTTGGGACAATCCATGAGATGATAGCTAATTCAGTTTGGGGACAGAATTAAAAAGACAACTCCAGATAGTCAGAAAATGGGTTTGATTCCCCTCTGAATGTTCAAATTAGCTTGAAGGGAAGATGAGCAAAAGTGAATGATTCCAAGAAACACCAAGAATTCACCAGCAAAAGGGACTTTGGGAAATGAGGGGCATAAATTACTGATGAATTACTGGAACTACTAGAAAGTTTATGTTGACAACCAAGGAAATAACATTTCTTAATTCAGGGCCTATATCTCTCCCCAGGTTCCTGGCATGTGGCAAAGCTGTGATGGCTGAAAAGAGGTGGTTTTGGTAGTGAAGGATTCACAGGAAGTAAAAATTAAAGGAAGAGCCGAGTTAGGCATCTTTCCAGTCAATATAGGCTTCCCTGGTGGCTCAGATGGTAAAGAATCTGCTTGCAATACAGGAAACCCAGGTTCGATCCCTGGGTAGGGAAGATCCCCTGGAGAAGAGAATGGCAACCCACTTCAGTATTCTTGCCTGGAAAATCCCACGGACAGAGGAGCCTGGCAGGCTGCAGTCCATGGGGTCGCAAAGAGGAGGACACGACTGAGCGACTTCCATACCACACCACACACACCAGTCAATATAGGCCAGAGAGAGACCCAGGGATCCTGAAAATTATGAAGAAGAAGTTATAATAAATAAGGACCATAAAGTAGATGAAGAATTACCCTTCTCTTCTCAAGTTAGCCTGACTCCTGTTGGCCTATCATTAAGAAGCAGCAAGTCTTAGTTGTTAGCGTTTTCAAGAGATGAACATTTTTTCCATTGAACTCTTTGATGTTATCCAAAAGTCCCTAGGAAAGAAAAATGCTATACACTCTTGGGCTTCATATGAAAGATTTCAGAAAGGGCAGTAAAAGTAGTTTCCTATCTCAAAACTTCCAATAACATTCTAGTTTTATCTCAGACCTACAGGACTATAACTTTTATGTACAGAAAAAGATATAGGAGTCTCCCAATGATTGGCAATTTTTAAGAGACTATTCACTTGGCTTCTTTTATTGTCAGAAAACTTAGTTTGAATTTACTCTGAGGCTCAGCATAGGATTGTGCTAAAAAGGAAACAGGAGAAAAAAGCTCTACGGATGTCCCCTGATCTGCCAAGGGACAAGCCCACCCGTGGCAGAAATTGTTGACACAAAGAACAGGGAACTCTGCTCAGTACTCTGTAATAACCTAGATGGGAAAAGAACTTGAAAAAGACTAGAAACATGTATATAGATAACTGAATCACTTTGCTGTACACCTGAAACTAAGACAACATTGTTAATCAACTATGCTAACCAATAATAAATAATAATAATAATAAAAACAATCCTTGTTGCTCCATAAGGTTGTGACCCAGTTTTCAGGCCTCAGACACCTTGTTGACACAAATATCACTTGCAGCATTAGCAAGGGTGCTGTTGACTGGGTTTCTTCCCATTGAACCTTTTGGCCCCCAAACCAGGGGCTCCCTCCAACAGTTAAATCTCCTTCAGTTTCATGGCTGGCTTAAAGGACCCCGTTACAGTGGAAGGTTTGGGTTCTGTTCACATCCCCCTATGGCTGGGCTGTTGTTTGGGAAAGTTGGAAGTGGCAGAGTTGGGGACCTCGTCTCATAATGGACCTGAAATTGTGGCCCCAAACCTACATGGGACCTCAGTGCAAATAATTTTACAAACTAAAGAGAACTCTAGCGAATTCTGACCCCTGTCTTGCAGCATCTGCCCTAGGTAAGCAAGAGCTTCTGTCTTGTCTCTTCCTGCAGGTATCTATCTGTCTGGCCTTTCATTTTGGGTTAGTTCTTTGACCTGTGACCTCACTGTCTTATGAATTCAAGGAAACTTGGACCTTGCAGTTTGGTTTTTTGATATTCTAAAGGTGGGAGCCATACTCTTCCTAGCCTTGTACATCTCCAAGAAGCAAAAGGAGGTCCCTTTCTCGGAACCTACCCAAATATAAGGAGGCGTCCCTGGGTCTCTGGACTGCCAAGTGATGGGGGACCCCAGCTGTGGTTTTGCCTCTGTATACGCAGGTCTCACCTGGGACCAGGCACATAGTAGACGCTCACTGAAAATGCCTGCCCCTCTCTGCTGCATGTTCATTTTAAGTGATCCTCTTCTCCCTTGCCTTCCAGGGACAGGCAACAGCAGCACCCCCCAGGAGCTTGTTAGATATGCAAATTTTCTGGCCCTACTCCATCAATTGAACCTGAAGCTCTGCGGGTGGGATCTAGCAATGTCTTAAGAAGCCCAACCCCCTCCCCCCCAAGTGATATACTTGAGAAACACAGCCTTAGAGAAACAGGAGCGAAGCAGTTGTCTCTTTCTGGCTCTTTCAGGACCATTGCTAAGCTCTTGCGGAACAAAAAAGCAGCTGAGCAAGTGAGGAGTCTGCCCCAAGGGAGGTTTGCTTCTGCTGTCCTGCTTTCTCACCCCAAGACATACCGAAGGCTCTCTGTACTCATCTGCTGTGTACTTGCCCACTGGCTTTCCCAAACCTTGAGTCAGTAACCTCAATTTTCCCTTCTCCCACTTTAAGCAGAAAATTAGTGCCAAGTCAACGGCAAAAAAAAAAAAAAGGTGGACTTAAAAAATCTAACCTAGTGGTTTTCAACTTTGGCTGCACACTGGAATCACCTGGGGAGCTCTCAAAAAAAAAAAAAAAAGAAAGAAAGAAAGAAAAAACTCAGATCAATTAAATCAGAGTCTCCAGGGGTGTGCTCTTCGTTGCTGTTATTTTATTTTTTTTTAAGTTCCCAGTGTAATCCCATGTGGCAAAAATCTAGCAGAGAATCAAGGCTATGGCCTTGGCTTGGTAGTATTTTCTGTATTAAATAACCATGCCCCAAATGTTGGTATTTTGGGAGTAAGACATTTCTCCTCTCTGAGCTTCCTCTACCCCAAACCGCCTGTGCTCTCCCCACATGTGGCTGTGAAGTCAACAAGAATGGGAGTGTTAGTGCTGGGCGCACAGTCAGGGAGCTGCCTGCTATTTGGGGTCCAGCCCTGGGGGTCCCAGGCAACACCCCTTAGCAGAGAGGGTCCTCCAACAGTTTGACTTTGGGTTTCAAGAGCGAAGAAAATATATGTGCTCTGAAACTGCTCGTTCCCCTGTACTTGGTGTGTCACAGAGGTGAAGGTTCTGACAAGTAAGGCGTTTAACTGGACAATGCGTTTTCACTTTGAATAAATGTCCAGCATTCTGCCTTGGCAGGCCAGCCAGCCTTAAGGCAGATGAACTAGGTCATTGTTTCTGCTATAGTTTCCCGTGCTAATGCAGCTCTGCCAGCAAAGAACAGACTTGCAAACCCTTGCAGAAAACCCTTGCATTAGCAAGCTCTCCAGCTCCCGCTCCCTGGCAGTACTCAGCAGGTGCGTCCAAAGAGATGCCCACGACCAGGGTCAAGGCTGAGGCAGCGCAGGGGGCTGAGACCCTCAGCAATCCACCCCTCCTTCCTGTAACAGCCTCTGCGCCGCGCCCTACCCTGCCCCAGCATCACCACCAAAACTCCCCTCTCCTGCCCTCTCCTCTCTCCTCCCTCTCCGTGGTTGGCAGGACTGTGGCCTTATCTACCCCGGGCCCCTGTGGCCCTGTCATCTCCTCCCACCATCATTTGGTCCTCTGAGCTGGATCACCAGGACCACAGCCAGATCCATCAACTGGTCCCATCACACCTCTGCAGTCTTAGCTTCCATGGCCTCATGGAGCTCTATCATCTGTCCCGAAAGGCATTTTCCACCTCCACCTCTTTTGGACTTTGGCTCCCTTGGACTTGGTCTCTTTCACTCAGAGCTTCCACCTGATGCTTCCTCTGATAACCATTGGCAGAAGTGTACTCTCATTGGTTCCAATAGAGCTGTATACCTATATCTGTTCTAGCACTCTTCTCATTTACCATGATTGTTTTATAATCCCTTCTCCCTCAATAGACTATATGTTCTTGGTAATCTATTTCTTACTTTTAAAAACATATAGATACAGAGTTTCAAAATACCTGGCAACAGTAAGTGCCTAGTTAATACTTCCTGACTCTACCAAACAGGGATAGAATGCAAGGAACAAATGCACACCAAATATAAAATTTGAAATGTCTAGTGGCCACATTTTTCAAAAAAGTAAAAGGAAAGTGGTGAAGTTAAGGGGTGTTTTTTTTTGTCATCATTTTATTGTTCTATTTTTTAAAAATTGAAGTATAGTTGATTTACGATGTTTCAGGCATACAGCACTGATTCAGGCATACATATACCTATCTATTCTTTTTCAGGCTCTTTTCCATTATAGGTTATTACAAGATACTGAATATAGTTCCCTATGCTAGGTCCTTGTTAGTGATCTATTTTATACAGTTGTGTTTGTCACTCAGTCATGTCTGACTCTTTGTGACCCCATGGACCACCATTGCCCACCAGGCTCCTCTGTCCATGGGATTCTCCAGGCAAGAATACTGGAGTGGGTAACCATTCCTTTCTCCAGGGGAATCTTCCCAACCCAGGAATCGAACCTGGATCTCCTGCATTGCAGGCAGATTCTTTACCATCTGGGTCATTAGGGAAGCCCATTTTATATAGAGGTTATCGTTAATAATACATTTTATGTAACCCAATACCTGCAAAATATTATCCCTTCAACATTTAATCAATGTAAAAAGTGTTGAGGTATGTGATGTTCGTTTATTTATTTTGTATGAGGCCTTTGGAATGTGGGAAGAATTTCACACTTCCCGCACATCTTATGCAGACTGGCGGCCTTTCAAATGCTCAGTAAAGCTCATGGCTACCACAGTGGACAGCACCGCCGAGAAGCTGAAGTAGTGCCCTGGAAGTTGAAGGTCAGCCTTTCTTCTAGGCCTCTGGGCAGAGTGAGAGGAGTCCAGGATTCTCCTGAAAAGCTCAAAGGACTGTGAGAAGGGAGGGCCCATCAGAAGATAAAACAGCCACCAACTGACAAGGAGCTTGGGGGCCCCCAGGGCACAGAAGCCTGGCCTGAGGGAGGGGACAGGTGTGGGCCAGGCGAGGGGCACCTCAGGACCGGAAGGGGCACCTCAGGACCGGAAGGGGCACCTCAGGACCGGAAGGGGCAGAGCGGCGGTTCCGCCGGTTCAAGACAAACACAATAAAGCAAGCTCTTTCAAAGAACAGACCCACTTGATGGTGACTTGCTCCCACTCACTTTCACTACGTGTGTTATGGGGTCAGAACGGACAGGTATGACAGATACAGGAACACACCCTTTATGAGTGGCCATTAATCGCAGCCTCACAGCTGGGCGAAAGGAGAAGGCAGGAAAAGTTTCTCCTCTTCAGTAAATACACCATTTACAAATCCAGTGAGAAGCAGCAAGTGAAGTTCTTTCTGAGGTAGAACAAGTAACTTTGAGTGTCAGAAGCAGTACGAGAGCCAGAGGAGGTAAGGCCGACCCTGGAACTTTTAAGCAGAGCAAACATGCTCAGTTCTTTGAAGATGTAATGTTCCAGAAAATGCAAGGGAATGGCCTGAGCTAAAACCTCCAAAAGGGAGCAGCAGTTTTTCAGAGAGATTTTCTCAATCTATTGCAAAATAACCAGCATTAAAGCCATTTAAGGAAAATACTGTACATTTCGTTTCTTTATATTCCTCTCTGGGTTTCTTTGCTGACAGATAGCACTGGTATGTGGGAGAAAAAGCCAGGGCAAGACTGTTTTCGAGGCAGTTACTGGCTCAGAAAGCAGTGAGTATCTGGGGGTGGGGGTGGGGAACACACCTCTGATCTAAGGACTGACCGTAGGGGTGGGGAGACCCCTGCTCAGGAAACCTTTATAAGGTGAAAGAGAGAAGGAGGTAATCATTTAGCCCTGCAGAGCTGTAATAGTAAAACCCTGACCAGCTCGATTCTTCAGCTCTGCTTTCCAGATTTATTTTGGTACAGATAAATTCTTAGACTGAGGCAAAACAAACTATGTACAAACTGACCACTTGGGTTGTTTTTATTATTTAAGAAAATTCATCCAACAATTATAATGGTGTTTTTCTAGGCCCTGGATAATCCTTTTGCATTTCTGCTAATAACTGCAAAATAGCTTCATGGAAGAGTTATCAAAATATGGAATGACTCTGGGTATTTTTAGCAAAGGAGACTTTTTAAAATAAGATTTTCATTTAATTTATGTTCTCACTCAGTCATCTTAATGTTTCAAACCAAAACAAAATGAAAAATCCTCCATAATGTTTGAGATCTTAATGATTTAGATCAACACTATCAGTCTATACCTTCTCAGTAGTTTAGATAGATAGATAGATAGATAGACAGATTCAACACTTCAGAGCTGGTTAAATATGAAATAACACATAAAATAGTGGACCACAGCGTAAACAGCAGCCTGAATGCCGATACTATACTGATGAGACAAACATGTCTTACAGTATCTTCAAAAAAGCAAATGCCTTTTCAAATTAGAAAAAGCCACTTAAATATATGCTAGATGACTGAAAACACATGGTTAATGATAAGAAATTTTGTTAAATACGAAGCCAGAAAACAAGCAGACCAACTGACCTAGTAAAAATAATGACAACTTTTTAAACAAAAACATGAAAATATCTTTCCCCTTTTCTGAGTGGGGAAAACAAAAAGGCTCCTTTGTATAAAACACCCAGTGTCAGAACTATACCCAGGGCCCCAGCTGTTCAAATATTTTACTGCCAACAAATTTCACAGGCAAGTATGTTCCCCTTCATGGAGGTTTAGGTTTCTCCTGGGTTGGATATTACAACTTGCTCAGTCTAGACTTTTCCAGACTGTTACAAAATAACTTCTAGTCTAACATATGTCTTTGAGGCTGACACTGAGCCTTGACTCAGTCTGCTTTATTCTTCATCAATTTGGAAAAACCAGTTACCTGTCCTATTTTGCTCTCTGGGAAATGGTGGGCCAGCCCCATGGACACCTTCCCCCCATATTCCAGGGCAGCTCTCATGGGGTACAAGTCACTGTTGTAACCCCTAGGCCTCCCACCAGTGGTGTGCCAGACAGGTTAGAGGCCACAAATGTAATTTGCATTTTCACATTCCTCTTCTAAGGAACGTTGTGGAAAAGCTTTTCCATGGCTGTGGTTCCTGAAGTGAAGTTAATAGTATGTTGGAAAACACACACAGACAAAAACCCAGCTCTGGATGGAGGAATCTATGAAAGGATTAGAAGAGCTGTTCTAATCTGATGAACCTAGATTCTCACATTCACCACATGTACCATGACTGGCCTTGTATGCTGACTTTTCTGAACTCTTCTCAAAATATAATTTCTAAACAGTTAAAAACATGACTCATGTCAAAGATTTTAGCCAATAATATTCATGATGGAATCAATGAGACTATAAAGGTATTTCAAGAATTGGAGGAACTATGTACTTACAGGCATTAAAGAAGACAGTTCGAATGAGATTACTAGTTTATATACGAAACTGTTCAAAGTCCTTCAAGGCAATAAAACTTTTTCATAAAAATCTTGGGGTTATCTTTCCCACCCATCAGGGAGGATTAGCATCTCGACCAGGCAACATATATATGTTAACAGATAACTTCACAGAATCTGGGATCCTATTTAATAAAGAGTAAATAGCAAGTCACACAAAGGTAACTTCCCACACCATGTACGTAGTCCTGGGGTGAGCCTGTTAAGCAGAGTTAATGACATTGAAGGGAGAGTCTGAGCCCTCCTGGCCTTATTTCCAAAATTTAGATCATTTTTCTTAACACTTTACTTATTATTACTTTCCTGCTCTATTTTGATTCATAGTCAAGATGATAGGAAAAATATGCTGGCAAGTAGACTTTATCATGTGCAACTCTTCAATACACATCAGACATGTGAAGAATGCAGATGGATGCATTTTGGGGGTGAGGGTAGGTTGTGTTGGGGAAGGAGACGCAGGCAAAACTGAACAATCAAGGTAAGTGGCTTTATAAAAACTCTAACTGTAATTACAGGCTTAATGTGCCCCATCAGAAACTGATACACTGGTTTGAAAGCAGCCTGTTAACTGCGTTTTGACTTTAAACAACACACTTTGCTAACAGAGAACGCACATGCACTTTTTTTCATAGAAAAGAGCCTCTTAGTTTGTTGTGTTGTGTTCAGTTGCTCAGTGGTGTCCGACTCTTTGCAACCCCATAGACTGTGGCCCACCAGGCTCCTCTGTCCATGGAATTTTCCAGGCAAGAATACTGGAGTGGGTTGCCATTTCCTACTCCAGGGGATCTTTCCAATCCAGGGATCGAACCCATGTCTACGGCATCTCCTGCATTGCAGGTGGATTCTTTACCACTGAATCACCTGGGAAGCACCCACTCCACCATCCCATGTTCATTCTACAATGCTATGAATGTGAATTGTCAGTGGGCCGGAGATCAATTGACAGGAAACAGAACAACAGATACCGAGGTGGAAAGCTGCGGTTTGGAGCCAGGCCTATGGTTGGTGCGGGGAGTGGGGGAGCTGCTGGGAACAAAGGAAGGGGAGTGAGTCAGAGGTCGTGACGTCCCAGAAAAAGAAGTGATCTTGAACTGTTAGAACTGAAGCTGAAGAAGGTCTCTGGAAGTCGAGGAGCCCCTGCAGCGAAGACCGGAGGCTTGAGGGACAGCCAGTTCAGGAAGAGGGGAGCTGCCCTAGAGTTCCAGGGCTGGATACTGAGCTGGGTTTCAAAAACTAGCAGGAAAAGTGCCTCAAAAACAGGGATATCATCCGGGGCCAGGGTGATGGGAGCATTCCATCCTTGCCTAAAGCATTAGTCGCTCAGTTGAGTCGGACTCTTTGTGACCCCATGGACTGTAGCCCGCCAGGCTCCCCTGTTTATGGGATTTTCCAGGCAAGAATACAGAAGTGGGTTGCCATTCCCTTCTCCAGGGGATCTTCCCAACCCAGGGATGGAGCCCAGGTCTCCTGGATTGCAGGCAGATTCTTTACCATCTGAGCCACCAGGGAAGCCCTAGCCGAGGAGTACTATTTCACTGAAATGATTTTGAATCACTGGTGTATGGTGATAATAAAAAGCAGACTGATGCTTGGTTTTATTATTATGTGGACGTCAGTGAAGATCACCCAAAAGAGAACAGACAGAGGCTCTTTATTCAGAGCAAGGGAGTCAGCCACTGTCTCCTACAGAGATTCAAAGACAGGGACAGCAGGGGGAGGCTTTCTTGTGAAAAATAAGATTCCACGTGTTCCCTAATGGCAGTGTATTGACATGGGGAAACTGGAGGACAATAATTAGAAGTGGCGCATTTAATGTGATTGGTTCAGGGAGCATTCTTGGCTTACTCTGGTTGATCTTGGTTCGCAAGTCAGAGCCAAAAACAGGGAAGCTGGCAGTCAGTGACCAAGTCCTGATGATCTGGGTCGATGGCTGTAGATGTTATGGTTTGGCTTGCTGAACTGGATGCTACAGAAACTGTAGATCAAAGTTCTTTTGTTATATATGGTCTGGCCACTGTCCATCTGTATATTCAGTCTCTCAATTGTTTCCAAATACTGTACTTGCATTCCTTTATTGCCTGAACCCTGGCAGATAATGGTGTTAGTAAGCCATGGCTATAAAGATATCTGGTTACAGTTGTACTAATGTTGAACTGAACAGGGAAAGATGTTAAAAAAAAAAAAGGAAAGAGAAATTAGATTTACCTGGTAGCCATGGGCAGGACACGCTAACAAAGAAGAGACTCAGCTACGGAATGATTCTGACTTGGGTTTTGGTGATGCACAGACTGAGCCAAGATATTCCTGGCTTGACCACAGTCTCTTGCACTTTTACTTGTAACTGCCAGTAATTCTCAAACCTGTCTGCACATGATGATTAAAATCACAATCAATCAAATCAGAATCTTGAACATGGGCTCCAGGTATCAGAAATTAAAAAAACAAAAACAAACCAGATGATTACAATGTGCAGGAAGGTTTGAGAATGAGTGCCCTAGTAGCCATTGCTACTCAAAGTTCGGACCCCCACCCACCAGTAACATCTGTTTTGCCTGGGAGCTTATTAGAATTGCAGATCCCCAGGCTGCACCCTCCATCTACTGAGTCAGAATCTGCATTGTAACTAAGCTCCAGGTAAACAGCACGCAGATGAAGAGTTCGGGAACCACTGTTAAACCCTTGGTTCAGCATGACCTCTCTCTGAGGAGAAGCACTAGGACTATACCCCATTTTGCAGCCCAAGGAAAACATGCCTTCTCCCCTGCCCCACCTCTTTATCTCACTGCAAACACTGCTAGAGGTGGAAACACAGGCCTTATTTTGGAGAAACTGGGAAATCTGTCACCAGCGCTAGAGTGTCTAAAATTAAAAAGCATAGTGTGCTAGTGGACAGTGCAGTTTCTTATCAAAATGCCCAGAAACTTAAGGGAAAAAGGAGCCAAAGGCAGAAGCTTCCAAAATACTAATTTTGTCTTTTCCCAGAAAACTCTTTTAGCTTGAAGAGTCAAAGAATACTCTGTTACATTTGTTCAAATAAGCCAAGGTTCACAAAAAGACCTCTGACTTCTTCATGTTTTAAAAGTATGTTTATGAGAGAGAAAGGATTTAGAATGAGATTCAGTAAGAATAATGAAATATTTTGTCTTCCTGTGTGTGGAAGAGCTAGCACCCAGATATTCTTATTTCAGATGTGAGGATATGAGATTAAAGTTTATTGACAAAGATCTTAAACTAAATCAGAGAAAGCATGGTTATTTCTCTAGAACTCTACAAAAAGACAGAGTCTAGCACTATAAACTCTATGTTTAATAAAGGAGTTAAATTGTGAGGGTATGCAGCAAGGAAATAATACCAAATGCTAAGCCAAATCCTCAGGGAGAAATGAAGAGAACCAAAAATGGTAAATAAGAAGGATTATGCAACAAACTACAGGGACTTCCCTGGTGGTCCAATGGCTAAGACTCCACATTCTCAAAGCAGGGGGGCCGGATTTGATCAGGGAACTAGATCCCACATGCTGCAACTAAGATTCCATGTGCTACAGCTAAGACCCAGCACAACCAAATAAATATTATAAATAAATAAGAATAATACTAAAATATATAAATAAATAACAAGCCAATACCACGATTTCTTTCAAAAAAAACTATAAATATATACTTGCTTTCATTTTATCTCTCAGCGTCTTTAAAAGATAAGATTATATAAACCAATAATTATAACAATGTGTTGTTTGGTTTCTAACACATATGGACATACTATGTATAGCAGTAATAGCACAAAATAGGGGTAGGGAATGGAACTATAGAAGGAAAAAGTCTTTTATATCTTACTGGAATTAAGTTAGTATATCTAAAGTGGATTCTGATAAATTAAGAGGCATTTTGTAAGTTCTAGAGCCATTAATGACTTAATGTAAGCCTTAAGAAGAAAACTAAGATAAAAAAAATTTTAAATATCATTAAGAAATGAAAATAATACATTAGAAAATATCCACTTACTATAATAAAATGTAGTAAAGAGGGAAAATAGGAACAAAAGATACCAGAGGCATATGGGAAACAAACAAAACAAAATGGTAGATGTAAATTCAACCATATCAATACTAACTGTAAATATAAAAGGATTAGACAATACAATCTAAAAGCTGTCTGTCAGATAAACAAAACAAGATCCAACTGTGTGCTGTCCATAGGAGACACACTTTAGATTCAAAATTGAAAGGTATGCTAATGTTTAAGGATGGTAGTGGGTGTTGGCGGTAGGTGACTACATTTAATCTACTATATATTAGGCACTGAAGTACAGTGACTTTTGACCTTAACTGTAGCTCTTTTGGGGCTTCCCTGGTGGCTCAGGGGCTTGTAATGCAGGAGCCACAGGAGACGTGGGTTCAATCCCTGGGTCAGGAAGATCCCCTGGAGGAGGACATGGCAACCCACTCCAATATTCTTGCCTGGAGAATCTCATGGACAGAAGAGCCTGGTGGGCTACAGTCCATGGGGTTGCAAAGAGTCGGACACGACTGAAATGACTTAGCATGCCACATGCACAGCTCTTTTGTTATGAAAGACCCTAGCCTTCTAAGATGAGGACAATTTCAGTTCCTCCAATGAACAGCCTGGAAGATTCAAATACCCTCCTCTCCTAATCAACTCAAAGATGAGAGAAAAAAGGTGAGGCTAGAAACTATCAAATTATAATTTTCAATAAGGTAAAAACATAGCTAACATCCCTATAATGAATAAGCAAGTTTTAAAGATTTATTTAACTCACAAATGAGGGGGCCAGCAGTATGGTGTAGGTATTCCAAAGAAGAATACCAAA
Organism: Muntiacus reevesi; assembly: GCF_963930625.1. NCBI lineage: Eukaryota > Metazoa > Chordata > Mammalia > Artiodactyla > Cervidae > Muntiacus > Muntiacus reevesi. The sequence goes on along the minus strand of NC_089271.1, from coordinate 11,042,419 downwards.
ACTTAAGCATTTATAGTCTCCGAAAGAAAGAATGCTGAAATAAGATCTCCAAGTTAGAGACAAAATGATAAATATCTGATGGTGCAGTAAGACCATAGTACTTTTCTACTAGTTAGAAATCATTTCTATCCTTAGTTGACAAAAATCTTTTTCAGTTTATCAATTTTTGTACAAGTTAGCATTCAATTTTATAAAAGCTTGGGTATAATCAAGCAAAACATAAGTCAAAGTTGCCTACATTATCTGCCCTATAGGTAGGCTTATAAAAACCGTCCTAGAATGGCATTGAAAGGGTGCACTGTAAATCTTTCTGGGTTCCACATTTGGGAATTTTTTTTGTTGTTGTTAACAAAAGTAGATTCAATTGTGGAATACCTTTTAATATAACAGCAACCATCATCTGGCTAATATTTACTGCTAACTCCTTTCCAGGTTCTCCATGGATCACATTACATATCTTCACATCATTTCCTCCTCACTGCAAAGCTAAGGGATGGCTGGCTAGTGATTACTTCCAGTTTAGGATGAGAAAATTAAGTAAAATAAGTAGTTTTTAAGTAAACAAGTAAAATAAGTAGTTTCTCCAGATAAAATAAGTAGTTTCTTCAAGGTCATGTATCCAGTAAAAGGTGTGGACACAATTTGAGCTTGTGGGTTCTCACTCTAAAAGGCTACACATCTCACAAAAAGGGTTTATTTATTTATTTTATTATTTATTTTTGGCCGCACAGGCTCTTCGTTGCTGTGTGCAGGCCTTCTCTAGTTGTCGAGAGTGGGAGCTACTTTCCAGATGCAGTGCATGGGCTTCTCATTGCAGGGGCTTCTCTTCTAGCGGAGCACAGGCTCTAGGGCGTGCGTGGGCATCAGTAGTTGTGGCTCCCAGGCGCTACGGCACCGGTTCAGCAGTTGTGGCACACGGGCTTAGTTGCCCATAGCATGTGGAAGATTCGAACCCTTGTCCCCTGAATTGGCAGGAGGATTCTTATCCACTGTGCCACCAGGGAAGTCCCACAAAGAGGGGTTCTAAAATGTCTTTGTATCCACAATAGTGCCTTTAACAGTATATATGTTCAATATGCGTTTCTGGTGAATTCCCTGAAAATTCAACCCATACAAGAAACGATGAAGTAATAATTCTGGAAGCTCCTTTCTTTGGTGCTTCTGTACAATTTCTCCCTCTCTGAAGGAAATTCTTCTCTCTACTCAGATTTCTCTTCTCCTCCCACAGTTAAAGGTACAGAAAGTCACATGGTGATTGCATCACTCCAAGATACCAAGCAAGTTAGGACCAAGTATGGACATAAATCTTCATTCTTTATCACAGAGTACTGGCAGTGGAAATGTACTGGCCCATGTCAGGGGTTAGTTTTAAAATTCCACCATCTATTTCACCGAGACATCTAAAGACTTCACAGACCATAATCATTCCTTAGATCAACTGAGGAAGTGAGTGGGCATGACCTAACATTATTATTTTTCTGCAGATGGAAGAATAGATAGGCTACGCAAACCTGAGGTCATGGAGCAGCTCTTTGGAAGAATGTAGAAAAGAGAGCCAACATTTTCAACTGAAACCTAAAAAGTTTTATCTATCAGACAATCCCTCTCAAAGCTGTTTTCTTCCATTCTGATGTCTCCTTTCTTAAGGAAAGAGGATGCCAAAAAGATGACTGATTAAAAATGGAGGAGAGAAAATACTGCAGAAAAAGGATGTCTCAGACATATGAGGCAGTGACAATTTTCTTGTTTTAATCAACAGTGAATGCTTTTTCTATTTCCATGCTAGTGATCCCATTCAGCAAGATGTTATCGCCAAATACCTGGTAGGTGTCATATACTCTTAACACTGCCCTGTGGGAATTCAGAGCCCATATATGATCATGTGCTAGAGAAGACTTGAAGTTAGTAATCAAAATGGTTCTGTCTGGATGTCCTTTTCCATAAATGATTCACTTAGAGATCTCTTTCTGGTTAGGCAGTTTGAATGTGTGCAGGTGTTCCGCACGAACTGGCATGCCATTGTTGTCAAATTCAATCTTATCTTCAGTAGCACCCTTGTAATGAACCAATCTGATCATTCTATTTCGTGGCGCACAACACAACACCTGGCTTGTGCCCCAGTAGACAGCTCAGATAAATGACAAAGGCAGGGCATTGGCGAGCACGGCGATGACCCCACTTGTCCTTTATCTAGACAATCAGAGTTGGTCTGTATTTGGAAGAAGCCTTGATGCACAGGCATGAGCCAGAGGAAGGGAGGCTAAAGGATGCAGAGGATAAACAGATGAGAGATGCAACAGTATTGGCAGCTTCTCAATCAGGCAGAGCAGATGGCTTTGTGGGTCAGGCAATCTGTCACAAGCACTCAGCTTTGCTGATGCCTGGTGGAAGCAGCCATAGGTCAGACACAAGCAAATGGGTGTGACTGTGCCTCAATAAATCTTTATTTACAAAAAGAGGTGGCTGGCTGGATTTTGTCTGCAGACTGGAATTGGCCCCCTGCCTGAATTAGAGAACAGGTGCTCCCCACCCCATTTCCTTACCCTATGCTGCAACTTCAGAACCGCAAGATGATGATCTGAACTGGGAGTGTCTTAACCTTCTCATCCCGGATAGCTCAGTTGGTAAAGAATCTGCCTGCAATGCAGGAGACCCCGGTTCTATTTCTGAGTCAAGAAGATCTCCTGGAGAAGGGATAGGCTACCCACTCCAGTTTCTTGGGCTTCCCTTGTGGCTCTGCTGGTAAAGAATCCACCTGCAATGTGGGAGACCCCGGTTCGATCTCTGGTTTGGGAAGATCCCCTGGAGAAGGGAAAGGCTACCCACTCCAGTATTCTGGCCTGGAGAATTCCACGGAGTGTATAGTCTGTGGGGTTGCAAAGAGTTGGACACGACTGAGCAACTTTCACTTTAACCTTCTCAACACATCTCAGAAAGTGGGCGCCTTCAAGATCTTTTTTTACAGTTAGGCAGATGGGTACAATCGGAACCCGTCCATGCAGCCTTGCCCAGATTATAAAATTTAAAAAAATGAAAGACATCGCCGGCCCCCTGGAAGCTCAGCCTCTTGTCTGGGAGGCACAGCCCTGCTGCTGTGTGTAGCTGAAGCTCATTTCATTCTGATGCTGAGGGGTGCCCCCCCTGTGCTGGTGTCACCGCGGCTCAGTCAGATGGCCCCACAGTTCTCTGGGGCTGGGGAACATGGCTCTGCTGGGCAGGGTCTGCATTGGAGAATGAGGGCCTCCTTAAACTTTGTGTCCTAGATCTGTAACTTGCCTCACCTTTGTCCTAACCCTGGCTAGAAGCTCCAAGGGGCACGTGGTACCTTGGCCATTTTACTTGGCTCTGGCCCATGTACACACAAGAATGGTAACAATCCCCAAAATGACAATTGTAGCTTATATGACACACCATTGCCACTTTTTTTCAGGGACTTCACATAGTTTGCCTTAAAATCATTTACCAATTTGCTAATAATCAGGCACTTGGCTCCCGGATTTATTACTCCTTACAACAAGTTCTGCAAAACAGGCATGACTCCCATCTTACAGCTAAGGAAAGTGAGTGGCATCAAAGCCACACACCTCACTCAGGTTCATACCACTGGTCAGAGGTCGTGTCAAAGTTCCAAAGTAGACTGGCCCAAGTCATACACCTCAACTGGCTATTTTTCTCACCACACCGGATATTTCTTTTTTTTTTTTTTTTCACACCGGATATTTCTATAGGAAGACAGAAACTGACAGCTACAGGTGTGGTGTAACTTGAGGCCATCCAAACAGAGGTTTACTCTATTAGATCAGCAGTGACCTGAAATAATCCACGTTATGCAAACACATTAGTGCCAGCTTTTAAGGGAAGTGCAGACCTTGGAGTGTTTGCAGAAGATGGAGCTCATAAAAAGGCCTCGTGAATGACTAACTGCAGTTGAGAGAGATCTTATAGGTGGGGCAGGGTGGATCTCCACCCACAGAGAGCTGCAAAACCTTTCACTAGAAAATTCTGTTTTAAGGCCCAGTGAGGCAGTTTAATCTTTGTCCATTTTCTAGGAAAATGATGATTTTATATATTTTCTTTTTTGTAGATAAAAAAGTGATTTTATTGCTAAACATGGCCATTGTGAAAATCTGTTCGGAGCCTCAGGAGTTGCTTCAAGTTTTTGACTGCAAGGAAAAAAAAAAAAAAAAAAAGACATTCAATGGAACCGTTATCCTTTGCTTTTTGGAGTGGGCCATATGAAAGTGGAGGTCAAAACTGCCAAATGCTGGTAATTTCAGATGGTTCAACCCAATATCTAGGTAAAAGGAGGTCTGGCAAACTTTTCCTGAAGGGCCACATAGTAAATACTTTAGGCCTTGCCAGCTGGAAATAAGGCCTCTGCCTGCTACTCACCTCTGCCATTGTACCATGAAACCAGCCATAGAAAATATGTAAATGAATGGATGTGGCTATATTCTAATTAAGCTTTCCTTATAGAAATGAATGGTAGGCTAGATGTGGCATGCAGGCCACAGTTTACCAGCCCCTGATCTAGAGTTTGTTCTTCGAAGTTTTGGTTTTGTTGTTGTTCACTGCTTTTGTTTTTGACAATATTTTAATGTTATAATAATGAAGATTAAAAAAAAAAATCCTAGATGGTGCAGATCTTCTCTGAAGGGCAGAAAAATGGGTTGGCTGTGCTGCAGACATATGACGAGGCCAGCTGTTTTCACTCTACATTGCTAGTTGAAAGAGCCATCCGGTCTCATAACAAGTTCCAAGCTTCAGTGTGGTATTTCAAAAATAGAACTTGTTGCTGAAACATCTCTGTCCTTAAGCATTGGGAGGGGATGCTAAAGCAACATCATGTGCCAAATACATTACATGTCCAATACTGTCATTAGGTAATACACGAGAATCTCTGATTTCTGTATCTAAATATTTAATCATGTGCGTGCAAATAAGAACATGGTGAATGGATGCTGAAAGAATAAATAGATGATGAATAATATGGCTTCACCTGAGTGTGCAGCAGCCCGTGGTCCCCAACCTTTTTGGCACCAGGGACCAGTTTTGTGGAAGATAATTTTTTCACACTTGGTGGTAGGGGTGTGGGGGTGAGGGATGGTTTCAAGATGATTCCAGGGCACTCCATTTATGGTGCACTTTATTTCTATGATTATTACATCAGTTCCACCTCAGATCATCAGGCATGAGACCCCGGAGGTTGGGGACCCCTGTGCTGGAGGCTATCAGCATGTGTATGCTGACTCACAATGGCATTGTGATCACTCTCACAGGGTTGAATTCCAGGTCTAGGTTCCCTATTGAACCTTGGGCAACTTGTTTAGACCATCCCACTGCTCCTCCGTCATCTATAAAACCGAAAGGCTGAATGAGATCAGAGGGCTCTAAACTCTGATATCTCTGGGGCCAGGCCGATAAGGAGATAATAAGCACAGGGTACAACATCAGATGTTAAGTTGATTCTACTAGAATCTGCTTTCTTCTGTGGGTTTTAAACCAAAAGACTAAGTTTTTTATAGCAGTTTTAGGTTCATGGCAAAGTCAAGGGGAAGCTATGAAGATTTCCCACATACTCCCTGCTCCCACATGTGCACAGCCTCTCCCAGCATCGATATTCCCCCACCAGAGAGGTATAAAGGTCCACAGTTGGTAAACCTACACTGATGCATCATTATCACCTAAAGTCCACAGTTCCCGCGACAACATTCCAGTTCACTCTTGGTGTTGTACATTCTAGGGTTTGGACAAATGTATCATGACATGTATCCATCACTATAGTATCTTACAGGGTATAACAGTGTCACTGTCCTGAAAATCCTCTGTGTTCCACTTATTCATCCTTTCCACTCCCTTAACCCCTGGCAACCACTGATCTGTTTACTCTCTCCATAGTTTTGCCTTAATGAGAATATTGTGCAGTTGGAATCATACAGCACACAGCCTTTTCACATTGGCTTGTTTCACTTAGCAACATGCATTTAAGGTTTCTCCATGTCCTTTTTTTTTTTCCTTTCATGGTTTGGGAACTCATTTCTTTTTAGAGCTGAAAAATACTCCATTGTCTGAATGTACCACACTTTGCTTATCCATTCACCTACTTAAGGACATCTTGGTTGATCCCAACTTTTGGCAATGATGAATAAAAGTGCAATAAACATCTGTGTGCAGGATTTTGGGTAGACATAAGTTTTCAGTTCCTTTGGGAAAATTCCAAAGGGTGTGATTTTGGGGTGGTATGCTAAAGGCATGCTTAATTTTGCAAGAAGCTGTCAACCTGTCTTCCAAAGTGGCTGTACCATTTTGCACTCTCACTAGCAGTGAGTCCTGTTGCTCCATGTCCTTGCAAGTGTTCTAGATTTGGGCCATACTAATAGATGTCAAGAGGTCTCTCACTGTTATTTCAATTTGCATTCCCCTGATGACATGAAGATGACATAAATCATCTTTTCACTTATGCCACCTTTCAGAAAAAAGTAGAAAACAAACAAAACCACTTGTGAATTTCATCTTGGCTCATGAGTTGATCCCCTGGATTAAAGTAGGGTTTATCCACTTCAGCACTACTGACATTGTGTGCCAGATAATTTTTGGCTTGGAGGGCTGTCTTGTGCTTTACGTTTAGTAGCATCCTTGGCTGCTACCCATTAGATGCCAGCTGTGCCCACCTCCACTCTCCAAGTAGTGGCAAGAGAAAATGTCACCAGGTATCTACAAGTACCAGAAATACTGCAAATTGTCCCCATGGGGGCAAAATCGCCCCTGAGTGAAAACCACAGAGGTTGTGAGGTTACTACAGAAACGTGGGTTTGAGGCATGAGCTATTTCAGTGCTATTCAAATTGTGGTCCATGGACTCACAGCATCAGCATTACTTGGTAGTGTCTTTGAAATGCAAGTTCATGAGCCCCCCTTCATACCTGTTGACTCAGAGTCTGTTGGGATAGGGCGGTGGAATCTGTTTTAGGAGGCCATCAGGGTGACTGAGGCTCACTGAAGTCTCAGTAGCACTGGGGTAGATTCTTAGGGGAGCAAGTCAAGCTCTTGCCCTGCTGAACGAAGGTAAGATAAATGGCGGTGATTAGGATTTTGACTGACAGAGAGCAAAATGCTGGAGGAAGAAAAATAGAAGTGCATTTCATTTTTCATCAGTGAGAAAGAAAAGAAGAGAAAGACTAGATTTTTAAGGCATTTGATGAATGGTCTTTAAGGATTTAAATAACATGGATTTCCCGAGATGAACATTGTTCAGTGCCAATCTGGACAGCCATACCTCGTTTTATTATGCTTTGCAGATATTGAGCATTTTACAAATTGAATATTTGTAGCTAAAGGCTCAGATGATGATTTGCGTTTTTTAGCAATAAAGTTTTGGTTCTGGCGGAGAAGGGTTTTTTTGTTTTTTTGTTTTTTAATCTTTTGGCTATACCGAGCAGCATGTGGGATCATATTCCCTGATCAGGGATTGAACCCACACTCTCTGCACTGGAAGCCTGAAGTCTTAACCACTGCCCTACCAGGGAGGTCTCACAATAAAGTATTTTTAAATTAAGCTATGTACATTGATTTTTTAGACATAATGCCATTGTACTATACTTTAATACAGTATAGTGTAAACATAAGTTTTGTATGTACTGGGAAACCAAAAAAGTACATGTGACTTGCTTTATTGCAATATTTGCTTTACTGTGGTGCTCTGGAACCAAACCCACAATATCTCAGAGGTCTACCTGTGTATAGTATCCAGGCTCTCTTAAAACATTTGGACCACCATGTCTATAATGAATAGATGCCAATCACAGGGGCTGCCTGGTCCAGTAGAATTCCCCCCGTGATTGTGACTCTGCCCCCTCCTCTGCCTCTCACTCACTTTCTCTTCACCTCCTACCTACCTCTCTTCCCCTAACCAAGAGTGAGCATGTGACTCAAGCCTGACCAATCAGATTCCTCCTTTCAAACAAGCTCTAGAAAGTTGGTTCCAGAGAAAGACTGCCACAAGCAGAGAGAAGCAGAGGTAGAAACAGGGAAAGCTGATGATACTGGAACTGGTTCCAGTTACTGCTACGTCCTTCCTGTGGTTTGCATGTGAGGGTAAGTAAATGCCTCCTCTTTTTACCTTAGGTTATCTGACTCAGCTTTCTGTCACTTGCAACCACAAAGTCCTGACTGATACACAACTCAGCAACTGTAATCTGGCAAACAGGATTGCCTAGCACCTGCTGAAGATTATGTCCTGGATTTAGGATTGCAAAATACATTGTAAAATAATCCTAATCCATTAACTTTTCTTTTGATTGACAGATTCCCGTGAATATTTATCACAGGGACATAAAGCTAAAAGAGATTTTACATATTATTGTTTTGACTTGATTATGAAAAAGGTTTTCCCTCTATTTCTGTCTCTACATTGCTTTAGAAAAAAATAATTTCTATAATGTTTAGATCTTTTTTGCTTAAAGAACTAGACTTCATGAAATAACCTAGAGTGAGGGGTGCTGGGGTGTGTGTGTGTTAGTGTATGTGTAATAACTCTTCATTGAAGGAAATTGGAGCAATCCAGGAAGGAAAAGGAAGAAAATTAAACTGATCTACAATCCTACTAATCAAAGATAAGCATGATTAACATTTTCTGTTTCTTCAATTTCTTTTCTTCCATATAGAAAGTTTAAAGTCCTATGTATTGCCCCTCCAGAAATCATCAAACACACCCAGATGTACCTATTAGGTATGCTGAGTTATGCTCATCTCTTTACAAAATTAACCTAATGGTATCTTTCCTGTGACCTCTTGATATTTATAGTCTAAACCAGGGGCCAGCAAGCATTTTTTTGTGAAAAGCCAGGTAGTAAATATTTTAGGCATGGGGAGTCATATAATCCTGTTGCAACTACACAACTCTGACCATTGTAGGAGGAAAGCAGCCATGGAGAGTATGTAAATAAGTGAGTGTGGCTTTATTTCAATGAAACTTTATTTACAAAAACAGGCATGAAGGCTGAGTTCCCCATCCCTATTCTAAACAAAACCAACAAGTGAGCATTTTAATGCCAACCAATAAAAGCAGTCTCCTATCTTAACCTACCATCATTTCACTTGGTAAGGACTGAAAAGGACAACAGTATTGTCCTGTAGGGACTTCCCTCGTGGCTCAGATGGTAAAGCATCTGCCTACAATGCAGGAGACCCGGGTTCCATCCCTGGGTTGGGAAGATCCCCTGGAGAAGGAAATAGCAATCCACTCCAGTACTCTTGCCTAGAAAATCCCATGGATGGAGGATCCTGGTAGGCTACAGTTCATGGGGTCACAAAGAGTCGGACATGACTGAGTGACTTCACATTATCCTGTAGAGACATCATGAGAGAAAAATGAACAATTGTTACTGGGAATAAAGTCTACACTGTCAAATGTTCTCATATCCACAGGGACAAATATATATCCTGGGAAATGCTTCCAGGACAATAAGCCAAAAAGGATGGTCTCAATGCTCAGATTCATAGTTAGTACTAGAACTTATCTTGAACATCTGCTAGCAAAGCCAGTGGAAGCTGTGCTAGTTCTTATCTATGAGACAAAGCCTTGCTTCTCTAACATGTATTTCTTTCTGTGAAAGCTAAAGAAGTAGAACACTGCTGGGCCGTGATGTGGCTGACATTCCCTGACGCCCCACTGATCACACCAAGTGGTCCCCAGTTTCTCCTGGTTCTAAGGGACGTGAAGGTGAACGGGAACCTTGCTCTGGATCAGTTCTGGAACTCTCAGACATTGGAATTTCCCTCTGAAATGGGTCAGGAGAAGAAGGGTAGGCGCTCGGGCCACTTCTCGGCCCCTCGCTGGAGGATTGCTGATTTCCCAGCAAGCACTGGGGCAGAGCCAGCTGCACTCTTTCAAAGGGAAGAGCTGATTCCCACAGGAGCTGGCTTGTTGGGGAGTCTTGCTTTTCCCGGACAGGGCTGACTCATGGGCTGTAGTGTAGCCAAGACACCCTAAGAGCTAGCTCAGAAAGAGAAGGCTGTGATAATTACTCCCCAAGGGCAGCAGAAACTTGCTCCTGAGGATTCACTCTCAGGAGCCAGAGGGCACACTCTGGGAGTGAGAGCTGGAGGAAGGTTGAAAGCTGAGGCTTTTGGAAGGGACCCACAGGAGAAGGTCTCGAATAAGAGCCTGACATGGGGAAATGACAACCAAGCTTGGAACGTCCACGTGGGAGGTGGCGGGAAACCAAGCCAGGACTGGAGCTTGGGAGATCACGATTTGGGGTTTGAGAAAGAGCAGGAAAAATCCAAACTGTCTTTGAGTTTGGCCCTTGAAGCCTAACCCACCAGAGGTCAAGCAAATCCCCTAAAGTGGAGGCAGAAGCCTGGTTCTCCAAACCTTGATTCACATAAGAATCAGTTGAAGAGATCAAAATGCAGATGACTGTACCTTCCTTTCAGGAATTCATACTCAGTGAATGTTAAAGAAGGGCTTTGGGATTTACATTTTAATCAACATTCCAGGAGATTGAGATGCACTGGTCCTTGAACCATGCTTTGAGGAAGACTGGACATAAAAAGGTAAAATTATATCTTCTCTTATATCATACCTATAACCATCTCAGTGGTAGCTAGGCCACCAACCTGGACCTTTTCACTTCCGTAGTCTTTTTAATCTTAAAAAGCCCGTTTGCACCTACTGTTGTTGTTCAGTCGCTCATTCATGCCCGACTCTCTGCTATCCCATGGACTACATCACACCAGGCTCCCCTGTCCTTTATTATGTCCCGGAGTTTGCTCAAACTCATGTCCATTGAGTCGGTGATGCTATCCAACCATCTCATCCTCCGTTGCCCCCATCTCCTCCTTCCCTCAGTCTTTCCTAGCATTTGGGTCTTTGCCAATGAGTCAGTTCTTCGAATCAGGTGGCCAAAGTATTGGAACTTCAGTCCTTGTAATGAATATTCAGGGTTGATTTCCTTTAGGATTGACGGGTTTGATCTCCTTGCTGTCCAAGGGACTCTCAAGAATCTTTGCACCTATGACTTGCTATAATTTTCCTCTAACAATGTTTTGAGGTGGGAATTTTTATAGAAACTTTACAGGCAAAGACGCTGAGGCTCACAGCACTTCACGTATATTAGTAAGTGTCCAAACTCACTGCTCAGGGCACAGTGTCAGTGCCACGTTACATCAGATTCTTGAGCGAAAAATGAAAAATTATGGAATCTAGAAATCCTGCCCAAATCTCCTGGGTCTTCGGGGACTAGATGACTCGGCCCTAGAGACTCCTCTCTGTCTTATGCATAGAACTCATGTGATATGATGATAGCCCTGGCAGAGATGAGCTCTTTAAATGTGAGGAGAGAGTAAATGGGTAAGAAGCACTAGTAAAAAGACCAGTGCTTGCACAGCTGCTGGCCCAGCTCACAGAGTCTAGGGGCAGAAACACCAGAGTTGGCGAGATTTACACCAGCAAAGAAGATCCAGGAAGGACCTGTAGTCAGTCAGGGGAAGCGGATGAGATGTGGGTTTCTTGCCACTCCCCATTACCTCGGCCTGGATCCTTCAGGTGCAAGTAGGAGGTTTTAGGGTCAGCAGAGGAAGCAAGAACCACATTGTCTGGGTAGACTTAGGGTAGAATCCACCAGCTCTAATGGGTGTCTGGTCTGCCCTCAGAATTAAGGCAGGGAGTGATCTCAGTCTTGTAAAGAGCCCTTTTCTCGTGTTTACCGCCTCGGGATAGGGCAGTGTGGACAGTGCTCGGTCGTCTGACCCTTTGTGACCCCATGGATCTGCCAGGCTCCTCTGTCCATGGGATTTCCCAGGCAAGAATACTGGAGTGGGTTGCCGTTTCCTTCTCCAGGGGATCTTCCTGACCCAGGGATCGAACCTGCATGTCTTGTGTCTCCTGCATTGATTAGCAGGTGGGTCCTTTACTGCTGCGCCACCTGAGTTTCCCAGGGACAGGGCAGAGGTCCTGGCAAATATGATTTTCACAGATGCACATCTTAGAGATACTTCATGTAATACCAGCAGCATCAGTATCACTGGGGAGCTTGTTAGAAACGCAGAGTCTCCAGCCCCACCCCAGCTCAACTGGATCAGAATCTGCATTTACCAAGACCTCCCAGATTATCTATATGCACATAAAACTTGAGACTCTGAAGCAGACACTCAAGTGTATTCAAAATAATACACTGAGTAAGAACCTGTTAGGATTATATCCGTCTCCAACATCAGGGAGGGCTTCCCTGGTGGCTCAGTGGTAAAGAATCCACCTGCCAATGCAGGAGACACATGTTCGATCCCTGGGTCGGGAAGATCCCCTGGAGAAGGAAATGGCAACCCACTTCAGTATTCTTGCCTAGGAAATCCCATGAACAGAGGATCCTGGTGGGCTACAGTCCATGGCGCTGCAAAAGAATTGGACTTAGCAACTAAACAATAACAACAGACCAACATCAGGAGCAGGAGATTAATTTCCATCATTTTTTTTTCTTACTGTTTTCTGCTTATTTCAGGCTATTTGCTTTACTAGAAAGTAAAGATGTACAAGAGGCTTAGAAAAAAAAAACTAAAAGCTATTTAATTCTGATAAATAGTCTGTATTAATTTATTAATCATTAATTTATCTCCCTATTCTCTTCCAAAACAATTTAAAACAACTTAAAAAATACAAGTAGTTGTAACAGATTTTATTTCCCAAAAAACAGCCACAGAAATACTTCTCATCCTTTCCATAATTTTCTCATACTCCTACTTAAAGAAGGATTTGATATTCACACCACCATATATAAAATAAACAAGAAGGACCTACTGGATACAACAGGGAACTATATTTAATATACTGTAATAACATAGAAAAGAATATGAAAAAGAATATATGTGTGTATACATATATATACACATACATATATATGGACATAAGCTTGAGCAAACTCTGGGAGATAGTGAAGGACAGAGAAGCCTGGCGTGCTGCAGTCCATGGGGTGGCAAAGAGTGGGACATGACTTAGCAACTGAACAACAACAATATATATATAACTGAATGACCTCTGTTGTACACTTGACACTAACACATTGTAAATTAACTATAAATCAATTTAAAAATAAAAATTAATTAAAAAGAAAGAATCGATTTCCTTTCTTTGGGAAAGACTGTGAGACAACCCTTAGGAAAGAATGTAGCAGAAATGACCTCCAATAGTAGGTCATAAAGGGCAATATAACATCTCTGCCCAGCTTATCCTTATCTTGGGAGGCTCACCCTTGGCACCTAGCCACCATGTTGGCCATATGGAGAGATAACAAGGAGGCGTTCCGCCCACCGTCCCAGCTGTTTTTTTCTTCCGGTCTAACAGCCGGCATCAACTTCCACACATCTGACTGAGCAAACCTTTGAATGATTTCAGCCCATTGCCTTTGAGGAGCCCCAGCTGATGCCAAGTGTAACAGAAACCAGCTAGTCTGTCAAGCCATCCCCAAAGTGTCTGTGAGCAAAATAAATGTGGATGCTGTCTTAAGCCACTAAATGTGGAGATGGTTTGATCTATGGCAGTAGATAACTGAAACACTACTGTAATCTTATTCCACAGTTATGAGAGTTAGGTAAAAGGAAAATCAGATTAGAAAAATAATAAGGCAAGGAATAAGAAGAGTGTGGAGAGAACCAAAGCTTTATTAGGCTCTGAAATATGAGGGTTTTGTTGCTATTATTTTTGCCTAAGCTTTCTGGTCAGAAGGAACATACTTTAAGGCAGTGCTTCTGAATCTCGACTGTGCTCACAAATCACCTGAGAATCTTGTTAAAATGCAGAGTCTGTACACCCGAAACTGACTCAATACTGTAAATCAGCTATACCTCAAGTTTTTAAAAATGCAGATTCTAATTCAACAGGTCTGGGGTGGAGCCCAAGATTCTCTATTTCTAACAAATATCCAGGTGTTGTCAAAACTTCTGTTGCCAGAACCACACTTTGAAAATTTAAGTAGGTCTGTCTGACATCTTTTGACAACTTTTCTGCAACACACAAAAATGAGCTTCATGAACTGTTTCTTAGAAGGACCCTTCATCGTATAATTAACACATAAGGCAGAAGGAAATTGGCTAAGTGATCCAAGCAGGGTACAAGCAATGAAGATCAAGTACAAAGCTTGCTAGGCTTAGCTCGGTGCAAGGGTAGGTTTTAGAATACCTGAGGATGGACTTCATTTCTTTTAAGCAATCTTCCAACAAAACTGTTTCTTGTAAGTATGCTCTTTTTTGGCTGCACCGTGTAGTATTCAGGATCTTAGTTCCCCAACCAGGGATGGAACCCATTCCCCCTGCATTGGGAGCACAGAGTCTTAACCACTGGGCTGCCAGGGAAGTTCCTGGTAAATGTACCTTTGATAAGATTATCAGAGCAGACTGTTCAGGGTTAATATCCCTGATAAGAACACAGAGCCAGACATTTTCTGTGGCCAATTAAAGGATGATTCATAGGCTTCAACAATCAAAAAGAGGGTATAGTTTGGTTCATCTTAAGATATGGAAAATGCCAACTCAAGACAAGTGTTTGAATGAATGTCCACACATTCATCATGATGTCACACAGCCATCACGTGAGGAAGGCAAATTAAGAACATGTCAGTGGAAAAGATCAATATCTCCCTCAGCAAACCACTCTGGACTACTCTAGTGAAAGTTGCTCAGTTTTTGCGACCCCATGGACTGTAGTCCACGGAGTTCTCCAGGCCAGAATACTGGAGTGGGTAGCCTTTCCCTTCTCCAGGGCATCTTCCCAAGCCAGGAATCGAACCCAGGTCTCCCGCAATGCAGGCGGCTTCTTTACCAGCTGAGCCACAAGGGAAGCCCAAGAACACTGGAGTGGGTAGCCTATCCCTTCACCAGCAGATCTTCCCGACCCAGGAATTGAACCGGGGTCTCCTGCACTGCAGACGGATTCTTTACCAACTAAACTATCAGGGAAGCCCTGATGACCATTCTAAACTACTGACAAATGAATGGCCAAGACCTCAAATGTGGGCCACTCTATGCTCAGAGGAACCCCACAAAGTAAGTGCTATCTGCTCTGTTAGGGGATATTTTATACTGAGCTTGACCTTCAAGGTTATAAATATAGAGGCTTTGCCTGACCAGTCAGTGTAACTTAGCCCTTCACCTCTCTCACAGAGGCAAAGGATGAGAAATGATCAAAAGAAGCTACAAATGACTGAAACCTTTGCTTCACACATTTCACTAAAAGTGTTTGGGTTACAACAACTGTCAATTATAGACAGAAATGCCTAGAGCCTGCCTGTTTCTCATGGAGAATACTGAACTGAGAAATCCAGGCTTGTAGTCCATGGGGGAAATTGGCAATGAATAAAAAAAGGATTGTCTAATGCATATACTTGGATCCATAATTTGCAGACAAAAGAGAATTTAAGTTTGCAGAATCAGAATGGACTATGGTCTGGGCTCAACCAAATGACAAATACCTAGAATGGAGCCTGTATATAGCACTCCTTGATGGAATTTATTTAAAAGTAATTGTGAATCCACACCTAGCTTATAGATAATTCAAAAATTGACAAGGATGGGGTAAAGTGGCTGAAGAAAGAGGAAACTGTCAGAAGGAAGCCGACCATGATCAACTTTTTTGGTACAAACAGAATTAGCTTCTTAGCATTAAAAAGATTTCTATTTTAAACTCAGTGCTTCAGAAAACCATGACAAATTTTTAGCTAATGAAATAATGGTTTTATTATCAAAATGAGAGAGTACTCATGCTTAGATAGCTAAAGAAAAATATAATTTATTAGTTTAAGGATCAAAGCCATATCTAAAGGAATGAGCAGCTTCACCAAACAATAAGATATATGTTTCTGGAAGAATTCAAGCTGATGGACATTTGCTGGAGAGAACATTCTCGCAATGGGTAGGAACAGGAGCTACCTGATAGGTAAGAGACAGCTGGAATCCAAGTTTCTAGGATTCCCTGACATCTACAACCTGCTTTTTGACATCTGTTTATACCCCGTGGGGTGAATTTTTATACTGAAGTAAATATATTAGATGAAGTTCTCTGAAGTTAAGAAGCTTTGAGCAGTAAAGCCCCCAAAGGTCATTTTGTCCATTTTCTCTCATTTTACAGTTGAGGAGACCAGGTCCAGTTTTATTCATGATGGCCCAGTCATATATTGTAGGTAGTGGTGGCAAAACTGAGATTAAGAGCTTAAATTTCAGTATTTCCAGTCCATGTGTGTGTGTGTGGTTTCAGGCAATAAACATATCTAATTAACATTATAGTTTCCACATCATAGTCACTCCTTGCAAATCTAAACTTTTTTGGTAAGCTTTTGTTGCATGTGGTTCTACTGAAACTCTATGAAGTCACAATTAACTTTAATTAGGAAAAATGTCAAAGATACACAAAAGTAGGGAATTAAACTTTCATGTACCCTATATCCAGATTCAGCAATTATCAAATTTTGCCACACTTGATTTATATGTCCCTTTTCATCTTTGCTGAAGTATTTTAAACAAATTCTAAATGCTATATCTTATTACCTCTAAATATTTCCATATTCATCTCTAAAAAAATAGACGTTTTCTTATATAGAACCACATTCATGCTAAACCAAATAAATACCCAAGACCTAGTCTACAATCAAATTTTCCCCAATTGTCTTAGAAATCTCAACTTCCCCTGCTCACACACACACACACACACACAGAAACAACAAAGAAAAGAAGGTAATTATTAACTTTAGAAATAAGCATTACAGAAAGGAAATGAAATCATATCTATTAATAATATTTACATAGCCATAAAAGTATAAATATTAAACAATGATGGATAAAAATGTTCATGTAATTACGTTAGGAGGATGAGCGAGGAAGAAAGGATTTCCTTGTTAGGAAATGAAGAGATGATACCTAAAACTGAGTATTTAAGAAATAGCAAAATAATCAAAACGTTGTTTTGTTATTCTTGTTTTGTTTGCAATGTAGAATTAAATACCAGAAGAAACAGCTGAAAGATTTGAAAATGACTGCTTCTGGGAAGACAGACTGTGTAGGATGAGTGACGACAGAGGAATGATTTTTTATTTTTTTTAATGAAGTAGAGTTGATTTATAATGCTGGGTTAGTTTCAGCGGTACAGCAAAGTGATTCAGTGATAGATGGATAGATAGAGATTCTTTTTCTCATTCTACTGCATTACAGGTTTTTAAAAGATATTGAATATAGTCCCTGTGCTGTATAGTAAATCCTTGTCGCTTATCTGTTTCATTATATATAATAGTTTGTATCTCTGAATCCCAAACTCCTAATTTATCCCCTTTGCTCCCTTTCCCCTTGGTGGTGGTGGTGGTGGTGTAGTTGCTAAGTTGTGTCAAACTCTTGCGACCCCATGAACTGTAGCCCGCCAGACTCCTCTGTCCATGGGATTTTCCAGGCAAGAATACTGGAGTGGGTTGCCATTTCCTTCTCCAGTCCTTTCCCTTTGTATATAGACTCATTGGTAATTTTTAGAGTACACATGTGAATGATATCATTTAATATTTTTCTCTGTCTGGCTTACTCTATGTACTTTGATATTCTCAAGGTCCATTCACGTTCCTGCAAATGGCAATATTTCACTCTTTTCTGTGGCTAATATTCCATTGCATGTATGTATGTACGTGTGGATATATATGTATTCACACACACACACACATCTTCTCAAGCTAGGTGATGGGTGCATGGGTTCATTTTCTGTCTTGGCTATTGTAAACAGTGTTGCTATGAACATTGGGGTGCATGGATCTCTTCAAGGTAGAGTTTTCATCTTTTGTGGATTTACGTCCAGGAGTGGGACTGCTGGATCATATGGCAACTCTATTTTTACTTTTTTTCAGGAACCTCTGTACTGTTTTATATAGTGGCTACACCAACAGTGTAGGAGGGTTCTCTTTTCTCCGCATCCTAGGAGTGACGTTTTTAATTAACTATTCATGTGTAGCTTTGTGCATATATGACTTTGATAAAACTGAAAGTAGCATATCTGTATCTGCTACTGATTCGTCCCCTTAGATGTCTGCTAGAAGACAACTCTTCTCTCAATATATCCCAACACTTAACATCAGCCATCAGTCTGAACTGGTTGTACTGTGGGTCTGCAGCACATCAGCCATCCTAGGCCCTGCCTCCATCATCCGGGTGCATCTTGGGGACCACCTCTGCAGCCCTGCTGTGTAGGGTCAGGGTTTCTAAGTTCCCAAACTTCCTCTTTCTTGGTTTAGTACCTCATTTTGGTGGAACTTCTCCCCTAGTAACTTTCAAAGAAAAAAAAAAAAAAAAAGAGGAGATGAAAATTTCAAAACCTTTCAGGTCTAAATATATCATTCATACCCTCACACTTGACTGCCTGATTGTAGGGTAAAACATAGCCACAGATTTCCATGCAGGATTTTAGAAATGTCTCCCTGAGTCTTTCAGGTTGCTACTGAGAGACTGGGTGTCTTATTTATCCTCTGTGCTATTATATGATCTACTGTATAATTTTTGTGTGTGGAAATATTGCGAATCTTCACTTTAAGCCTGTACTAAAATTTCCTATTGATATGAATTGGTTTGGGTTGATTTCCTTTCACTATGCTGCTCACTTAGGGGAATCTTTTCAATCTGGAGGCCTGTGTTCTTCAGTTACAGAAGTTTTGTAATATTTTCTTGAAGATTTCTTCCCTTATATTTTCTTTGCCCTTTGTTTCTGGGATGGCTGCTATTTAGATGCTTATCTCCTGGCCTGCTCATCTGAGTTTTAAAAAATCTGTTCTCTCTTCCATTCCATCTCTTTGTTTTTCTTCTACTTCCTGAAAGATTTTCTTAATTTTATTTTGCAGAACTCTATTATTAAAAATTTTTTTATTATGCTTTTAACTTCTAAGGATTCAGTGAATGTTTCTTTTTTGTAGTGTGCTATTCTTGCTTCACAGTTTGAATATCTTCTCTTCTACCTTTGAAAATATTAATCATAGCTTCCTTATTATTTTTATTTTCTGCTCCCTGTACTGTCCCTGTTTCTTCCAAGTTCCTTGTTTGTTTTGGTCTCTATCTTTTCTGTTGCTAGCTTCCCTCAGACATCTCATGACCTTTGCCTGCCTGCTCATATTTAAGAGTGTGGCAGATTGGAAAATCCATGGATAAATATTTTTTGTTCTTAGCAGATTTGAATATAGGAGGTTCTGTTTGAGGCACTCAACTGTGGGATCCCTTCCTGCCTGTCAGTTTCTTTAGGTATTTTTCTTGGGCTGATCAGTGATTCCTGAGAAGAAATCTTTGATTTTTGCCTGGGGTATATAAGACTGCCCACAGAGTTCTGAGCTCCAAGCAGGGAAGAGAACTGGGCATGTCACTGCTAACTGCAGAGTTGCTCACTTATATAACATTATATAACCTCAACCAGTTTTTCTTTAAAATATATATATAACATATATTTATGTATATTATATATATTTTAAAAGTTATATTATTATATATGTGATATATAAATATAATATATATACTATAATCTATATACAATATATCTAATATATATGATATATTAAACATATTATGTCATTACATTATATTATTATATAAACATATAATATATACAATATGTATTACATATTATATATAATAAAATATATAACATATAACATATATTGTATATAATAAAATATATAACAACATATTGTATATAATAAAATATATAACATATAACATATATTGTATATAATAAAATATATAATATATAACATATATTATATACACTTATTTTTTAAGGAAGAAGAGGTAAAGAGATAAATTATATATATTATATACACTAAATATATAATATAATATATATTACATATTATATACTATAAGCATTGATATAATATTATATATATTAATGCTTAAATCCTTTCCTTAGCTCTGTTGGAAATCTCAAGCTCAAAGCTCCCTGCTTCTTAGCCACAGTCTCGTGCCCTGATGGGGAGGGATTCTGGACCTAACTCTTTCCCTGTGAGTCCTGCTGTCTGAAGCCCACTGCGTCTTCACTGGGGAGGTGGCTGGTAGCTCCAGTCCTGAGCCTGGCTGGGGCTGCACACGGCAATCATGCTCAAGGGCTTCTACCACCGCTAGCTTAGGTTTCAGCTTTTAGGTGTTTTAGGTCAGTTTCTACTCATATAACCATTGTCCACCTTCTAAAATGTAATAATCTTTTTTTACATGTTTTCACCTTTAAAAAAAAGCCTTAATTTCCATTTTGGTAGGATTTTGTGAGTAGAGGTAACTGTGAGGGTTCAGTTTCCTGTGTTTAACCAGAAAGCCAGTATATCTACTGAGTTTGTATTTTAAAAGCTATATTTTTATTTCCCAATTTTTACTGTGTGTGTTGGGGGTAGGGGGCAGGGTAGTGCATTTGTATCTGTTAACTGCAGTTGTCTCCATATCTGATACTAGTTGTTTACTCTTTGGTAGGAAAAT
The DNA here is from genome assembly GCF_963930625.1 of Muntiacus reevesi. NCBI lineage: Eukaryota > Metazoa > Chordata > Mammalia > Artiodactyla > Cervidae > Muntiacus > Muntiacus reevesi. The sequence continues at coordinate 11,021,957 of NC_089271.1, read as the reverse complement.
GACATGGTTTATTTACATTCTACTTCATACACTTTCTACTGTTTCAATATTTTGTTTTGGATTTTTTAATATACATGTACGATTTTTATAAACTGAAAAAAATTTATTTTGAAAATAAAATAGTTTATCAGTGACGTTTATTTCCTATGATTGTTCAGCAAAACAAAGCAGAATAGAAAAGAATACAGGTAAGAGAAATAAAATGAAATCTTTAAAATGTCAACATTGAAACTGAGAGCGTCATGAAACAGAAAGACAGTGGTATCTTTTGTTAGTATTTTGTTCACTTTACTAGATGAGATTCTGTATATGAATTCATTAACAATTCATTGACATTTGATTAAGTGCCTGGCACCAAGTTATTCAATACATCCTAACATTACAAAGCCATCAGAAACCCAGTCCAGTAGAGGAGAGAGACAAACAGATCAATGATTGCATTAGAGATTTATAAGTGCCACAGTACAGACACGAACAAAGCTTTGCTCACTCAGAGACACAAAATATTAGTTCTTCCAGGGCAGGAGTGGGTGGGGAATAGGTTCAGAAAGTCTTTAGAAAATGACATTTGAAGTGAATCTTTTTACCAAGTTCCCCTTGCCTTCTAGTGCTTTCTGCTAATATGCTAGAAATAACCCAATAAGTTCTTGTTTGTTTTCCTTATTTCTGGGTTTCTTTTTTTCTTATATTTTTAAATTTAGAAAAATGGGAATATGTGAGTTTTTAAAGCATACTTCCAAACAGAGAAATGAGAGCTAGTTTAGGGAAAGATTTACTTCTCTACTTTGACTTGAAAATCCATTGTTCATTGACCAGGAATTCAAATTTTATCAATAGGAAAGAGGAGGGACATTTGAGATTAAACAAAATACTTTCATTTTACATACTAGGCAACTAGGGTAACAAACAGAAAGATTGCATGTACACTGTTAATGGCTTTGGAGAAGAAAGCCAATTTGATTTGCTAGTTTAGGCATAACAATACTGAAAATGTATATTAATTCTTCTAAGGTTTAGCATCTCTAAAGTTTACTATTAATAGTAAATTAAGTGTTCCGAGGAGGAAACACATTTGCACAATACAAAACCAAGAATGTATGATTGTTATGCAGGGGAAAAGCTCCCTGGCATTCCTGTCTGTCATATTCCATATCCTCCCACCCCCAGGTATGATGCTCTCTCGTATGCATCTTTTTTTCAGATTTTCCAGCAATCAAACATGAATGTTGATTCTTATTGCCCAGTTTTTATACAAGAGTTGCTTCTGACAAACATTCAGGTTTGGCCCAACAATATTGATAGTATCTAGAGTTTAAATTAACAGCAGTCTTTTAATTAAACTTTAAAGACTGAACACCGACATTTCTCTATGATCCTTCCACAAACCCATTAAAATGACAGCAAAAGATAGAAACAGTAAAACTTCACAAAGATGCAGAGAATGGGAACAGTGAAACCAGGTAGCATGTGACACCCTGATAGGTTTTATTATTTGTTTATAGTTATTTGTTTCCTGTCTGCACTTGCCCTGCTCTCTACAGATGGAAATACTTCTCCACCCCATGTTTTCTGGACGTGGCCATCTGACTTGCTTTGGTCAATGTACTGTAAGCAAATAATACATAAGACATGTCTCAGCAGAGCTTTCGTGCATTTCTGTGGTTCAGTTCTCTTCGTGGTGCTTCTGTCCTTCTCCAGGAGGATTAAATTCCCCAGACGGTGTTTGCTCTTAAGCTTGAGTCCTGGATTTCAAAAACACATGGAACCAAGCCCAGCAGAGCCTAGCAGAGAAACAGCCCTCATATAACTTAGACCAAAACAAACAAACAAGAAAACAAAAAAAGTAAGCCACTGAAATTTGGAGGGTGTCTGTGTTTATAATGCAGATTTTGGGAAAGTTGAATAACAAACCATGGAGTGGTACCAGGAGAAAGTGAATGTCTCACAGATCTACAGATATAATGATCTGAACATAATTATCTATAAATGGGCCTCTCTGGTGGCTCAGACAGTATAAGAATCTGTCTGCAGTGCAGGAGACCAGGGTTCAATCCCTGGGCCAGGAACATCCCCTGAAGAAGGGAATGGCAACCCACTCCTGTATTCTTGCCTGGAGAATCCCATGGACAGAAGAGCTTGGCGGTCTACAGTCCATGAAGTCGCAAAGAGTCAGACACGACTGAGCGGCTAAGCACACTCACATCTATTGTTTCAGTCTCTGAAACCAAACAATATTAAACACAAATGTCACAAATTCTACACACACACAAAAATTACAGTTCATGTTTCTCAGATTCCTACAATCCCACCTGAAGCCCTAAAATGAATTTTCCAGAACATGCAGGATAACATATATTTTTCCCTCGTCTAAGTAGCCTTCTTCGATCTGGGTCTAAAAATGAACTAGATTCAAATGCCACTAAAACTTTCATTTTCCTGATTTCACATTTTTTAGACTCAAAGCTTATTATTTTCTGCCTTTTTTTAGTAGCTGGAATATACATCATCTATTTTAGCCTAAAGAGTACTGGATAGTGTAAAAAGAATAACAAAGTACTATAGAGGAGTTTTTGTTGAGCAGTTGGTAGATGAAAGATAAAACAGCAAAGAGAGAGATCGTATTAGCTAAATGATTACCATATCAAAACAGCTCCTTTCTTAGGGCTCTGAGATAAGGTTTGGATTTGGGCCAGCCGCTCTTTACGATTCAAATTAGGTTTGTTAAGAGGTTTCAGATTCTTCCATCAGGGCCCTGAAGTTAAGCTGGAGGTGCTGACTGTAGGTCCTCATTTCAAAGAGGTTTTCACTTCAGTCAATTGCACCTGTATTGATGAAAACCAAATGGCGCAGAGCATCCTGGATAGCTTTGACTGAATCTAAAGGAAAACGAAACAGTGGGCTGGTTGTTGGGTTATCTCCAGCGAGTCAAAGTCGCCAAAAGACTCAGAGAAGGGTTTTAGTCCAGGGGGTTCAATCTAGATGCGGGCTGGCTTTCAGTTGGAAGGGATTTCTTGAGAACTTCATGTGGCTGAGATATGACAGTATTGCTGGGAAAGGGAGTTGGAAATTTCCAGGGGTTTGTGTTTTTCATTGTCAATCAACCCTTTTAACACATTGCATTTATCATTACATTGCTGTTGCTTCCTGATTATAAGAAAACACAGGAATTTGTAAAATACAGAGAAGAGAAAGTTAGAAAATTAAAATTGCCTGCCACCCAGGGATCTACTACAATCAATCAATTTGGCCTATTTCCCTCCTTCCTTTCTCCCTCCCTTCCCTTCTTCCTTCCTTCTCATCCATCCATGCATCCATCATCTACGTAGCCCTTTTTATCCAGCTATTTATCTATCCCTTTATATAAATATAATAGTTTTACATCTCTGTAGTTTGTTACATAAATTTTGCATTGTCACTGATTTTCAGATGTTCTGACTCTTACCCTCTCATGTGCAACCTTTAATCTGTGGGATCTTCTGGCTTTGCTAGGCAGGGTGGCCCATGGGAACTTATGGCCTTTTATTCTCTGTTAAAAATTCCTTGCAATCAAGAAGCTGGTGTTTTTCTTAATGTAACTAAAACAAAAACAGAAGATCACCCAGAACTTGAGGAGTTTGCAGTAAAGATTTTTTTAAAAAAATTTCTGCCTGCAGAATTTCATCACACAGCCTTGTCTTTACTTTCTCTCTCATATCCCTCCAGACATGGGCCCTTGGTGGTTCCTTGGTCTCTAGACCAGGAGTCCCCGACCTCTGGGATCTAATGCCTGATGATCTGAGGTTGAGCTGATGTACTAATAATAAAAATAAAGTGCACAATCAATGCAATGTGCTTGAATCATCCTGAAACCACCCCCTCCACCCCCAGGGTGTGGAAAAATTATCTTCCATTGAAACCGGTCCCTAGTGCTAAAAAGGTTGGAGACCGCTGCCTTAGAGATAGTTTCTTAGGGCATGATTGGAAATGTCTCGGCCAAGATCCCCACAGAAGCATCATGAAGGGTAATTTTTGATTGGTAACAAAAAATAATGGTGATTAACATCTTGAGCAGGAAGAGAAGGGGGCGACAGAGGATGAGATGGTTGGACGGCATCACTGACTCAATGGATATGAGTTTGAGCAAACTCTGGGAGACGGTGAAGGACAGGGAGGCTTGGTATGCTGAAGTCCATGGGGTCACAAAGAGTCAGACATGACTGAGCAACTGAACAATAACGACATCTGGATAGGTGTTATAATTTTTTTTTTCAAAGTTATTTTTACGTTCAGGAACTCAGCACTTAGGCCCTGTGAAGCAAGGTGTCTTTGAGTTCTATTCTAAGCTGAGTCTCAACTTCTTTTTACCAGCACTTCAATTCTTTGAGCCTCAGTTTCCCCTATCTACATAAGGGAAGGAGAGAGGGTCAATACCTAGGGGACCAAATGCTCGCTGAGATCACTCCCAGATCAGCAGTTCCGTTGTTCTCTGAAGATCCTAATGGCCCCCTACTTGATAGACATGGAGGCATTCTTCTCATGAACCGCCAGTCAACAGTGGACTTGCCGTGGACACACACACAGCAGGAACCTCAGTAGATACTAATTTGGGGCTGGGTGAGTTGGGTGGAGGGAGATTCCGGGGTCTGATTTCCCCAAGTGAAGCTGTACAGTCTGCTCATGCTGGGCCTCTGTGTCTCTCCTCATCCCCTGCGTGACATAAGCTAGGTGAGTAAGGCTGCGTGTGTATATAGACAAATGTGAAGGATAATTTATTACATGCATACTCCATGGCACCAGGCAGGACTTCCTGAATAACCCCAGAAACAAAGAGAAGATGGAGCAAGGGGGAGAGAGGGCAGACACTCCACTGAATGGGCCCTTGAAGGCCTCCTAGAAGAGCTGTGGTGTTTGCTTCCCAAAGGCCGGGGGCTGCGAAGACAATGTGTTTCCTGCTTTCAAGGGCGAAGTTAGTCCTCGTGGCTCCGGGCCTGGGCACTCAGCCACAGCTGTTACCCTGCCACGTCCTCAGGGGTGGGACGGGAAGGCGGTGCCTGGGAATGGCTTCCTGTTCCACGCCAAACAACTTCACCCGCAACCCTCATGAAGGTGGGCTCCTCCAAACACCCTCACTGTCGACACGGCCAGCCTGCTGTGATGCGCTAAGCAAAGACAGGGCACTCCAATGCCCTTGTGCCTCTTGCCTAGCACTGCCTTGGGACGGCTTCCTGGCTTCCACGGGACTTACCAAAACAGAATGCTGAAAGGCCACATCCAAGGCCACTTGGCAAGCCGATGGCCTGCAGACTTTAGCACACACCCAGGCCTGGTGGGAGAGACCGGGCCAGGATTTCCACCCTCACCCGCTAATTCTTACACGACTCCCTGCTGCCCCTTTGCAAGTGCCTGAAATGTCCAGAGATGAGAGTCATTCCTTGTACATAGAGTCTGCCAATTAAGATTCAAGTCTTAGGGCAGGAATAGCACTTTGGGCTTTCATCAGACATTTACTTTAGTGGAATATTCTTCCTCATATCCCTTTCTGAGAAAATTAGGCAGAAGCCAGCTAGCGGTAAAGAATCTGCCTGCCAATGCAGGAGACACAGGAGATGCAAGTTTGATCCCTGCCTTGGGAAGATTCCCTGGAGGAGGAAATGGCAGCGCAGTTCAGTATTCTTGCCTAGAGAATCCCACGGACAGAGGAGCCTGGTGGGCTACAGCCCATGGGGTTGCAAAGAGTCAGACATGACTGAGCAACTGAACACATACACATACAGCCCTTCCTGGAATGAGACCTTTCCAGGCTGTGAGAGAAAGAAGGAAAAGAGGAAAAGACAGGGCGGAGTAGGGGGCGGAGGGTGGGGATTGATCCTGCTTTCAGCAGACTAGCTAACCCCAGGTTGCAACTTTATTCCTTCATCTTCCTCTTGGGAGTGTGTTTGAAATACCAAGCACTAAATATTCTGGGAGTTGACGTGTTTAATTAAGTGGAGGTTTACTCAAGCTTATTTACCTGCTCTCTTCGCTGATTTCTTCTGCCTCCCTCTGTTTCCTAAACAGAAGCAGCTCCAGGGACTTGCCAGCTGCCTTTTTCCCCTACCCTCTTTCTCCATTTGGGAAAACCTCACTTTTTCAGCTTTAAGTATCACAGTCAGGAGGCTGCCCTTCCCCAGTGACTCTCTAATCCAAGGGTCGGCAAAATTTTACTGTGAGGAGCCAGAGAGTCAGTACTTCAGGCCTTTTGGGACATCTATCTCTAGCGAAATGCCATCTTCACAGCATGGAAGTGGCCAGAGACAACTTGTAAGTGAATAGGGATGGCTGTGTTCCAATAAAACTTTATTTACGAACCCTGAAATTTGAATTTCGTGTAATTTTCTTTCACTTGTCACAAAATCTTCTTCTTCTTTTTTAGATGTTTCCCCCCAGCCACTTAAATATGTAAAAACTATTCACAGACCTTACAAAAGGCAAACTGTGACCCGCTGGGATCTGGACTGGGCCCAAGTTGGGAGTGGGTTAACCACCCTGCAAATTCTATTCCTCCTGCTGTCCAAAAACACCCTCAGCCTTGACACTTATAATATGAAAATCGCCCATCCATCCCACAAAATAACTGCTTCTCCTAACTTCCTTATTGCTCTGAGGATACAAGAGTTTTCCCAGGAACCCAGGCTGGAACGCTGAGGGTCTGTGTAGTTCCCATTTGTCATCCCATATGCAAATCTAGCATCCCAACTCCACCGCTGACCCATCCTCAATGCTTCCAGCATCTGTGGATCTCTCCTGTGCAAGATGCCCTGTGTATCCAGACTAATTCTCCTATAGCAACACTTTCATCATAGAACTCCTGCACGTGTTGAACCAGCCTGCAGGATCCTCCGCTTTTCTATGTGCAGTTTCCCCTCTGATGGAGTTTTCTAATTTCATCCCTTGCTATTTCCCTATGCAGATCCTCTGTGCAAACCAAAATGACCAGCCTTCAACAGGCGACAACAACATGCCGAGCATGGGTCTGTACCTCTATGCCTTTCCTCTTGATCACCTCCTCTCTTCCCCCAGCCCTGAGCTCCTTTCCTAAACCCATGGACCTATCAAAAGACTCACGGCCAATCACGATAAGATATCACGTCACACACACTAAAGTGGTTAGCATAGAAAGGCTGACAATGACTAGTGTTGGCAAGAAGGTGGGGAAATTGGAAACCTCATATAGTGCTGGTGGGGATATAAAATGGTGTGGTCACTTTGGAAAATAATCTGGCAGTTCCTCAAGAGGTTAAGCAACTCCACATCTAAGAGAAAAGAAAATATAGGTCCACATATTACAGTAGAAACTAACACAACATTGTAAATTCACTATATTCCAATACATATTAAAAAAAAAATAGGTCCACACATAAAACTTGCCCACGAAAGTTCACAGCAGCATTGTTCACAGTAGCTAAAAAGTAGAAACAAGCGAAATGATCATTAATTCATGAATGGATAAACATGCAAGGTCACATATTGTATGATTCCATTCATATGAAATGTTCAGAACAGGCAAGTCTATAGAGCTAGAAAGTAGATTACTGGTTACCTAGGACTGGGGTGGGATTGAAGGAATAGGAGAAATGAGGGGTAACTGCCAATGGGTATAGGATTCTTTCAGGATTGATGAAGATGTTCTAAAACTGATGATGCTGACACACAAATTTCATGTATGAGGACCTGAAAACCCACTGAACTGTACACTTTTAAAAGGCCGAACTCTATGGTCTATGAATTACACCTCAATAAAGCTGTTTTATGTTTTAAAGAAAGGCTCATGTCAAATCAGATCACTGTAAGTTATCAAAGAAAAAATTATCTTCATTTTGTAGCTAAATTATCATCTGTTGCACTCCTCTGACTTATATACTACCTTATAATTTTCTTTATGCTTATACTTTAATTTCCCAACTCCTTGTACTTTCTCATACTTTAGCATATCAATGCCTGTGTTTGTTATGTAATTCAGAAGACAATTCCCACTGGTTAAAATGACGTAAATCGAACCAGAACTGGAGATGATAGCTTACACAGTGTGGGTGTGACAAGCACAACTTGCAAGGGCCATATTGATATGAAAGATGAAGTGGGGAAAAAACAATCTTCAGTTTCACTCATGAATTGATGTGCTTTGCTTTTAGTACTTGGACATTGTTAATTGGGAACAGGTTGCCTTGGATCCATAGCAGAGTGCCTAAAAATTAGGATATCTGGTTATGCTTATGCTGCAGTTTCCCCATTCATAAAAAGCCAAAGTAGACAGAACCATATACATATATATATTAAGTTATTAATGGTGGCACTAGTGGTAAAGAATCCACCTACCAATGCAGGAGATGCCAGAGACATGGGTTCGATCCCTGGGTTGGGAGGATTCCCTGGAAGAGGGCATGGCAACCCACTCCAATATTCTTGCCTGGGAAATCACATGAACAGAGGAGGCTGGAGGGCTACATCCGTGGGGTCACAGAGAGTCGAACATGACTCAGCATACACACACCTATCAACCTACTGTGTGCACAGTGTTGGGCCCAAAGACTATTTAAGCAAATTCAGCAAGTCATTAATGACCATAGCTGTCAGATTTCTATATACTAAGCACAAGATATGGTAAGTTCTGTTCGCTAATTTTTTTCCAAAGTTTATATTTGGGATATGGTTATTGGAAATATATCAATTAGTAAAATATTAAAGTGTGCATTATAGGTCTATAATCAATATATATTGACTAAGTCAGCAAGAAATTAAGGATATGGGAAAAAATAGAATACTGTTTGGGTTTAGCATTCTCTGGAGAGTATACACAATCCAGTACATAAATTATGTCCAAGTAAATGCTCTCAACACAAGAGTTAAAGTACATTAATGGCATTCTTGGGTCCCAAAAGAACTTTCTACTCTAGGATACTATCCAGAGTAAAGATGTAGCAAAACTAGTAAATTATTATAAGTTTTCATGTCAGGGAAGTATCCTTTCAGGAAAGATCAGAAATCATTTGTCTCTCAAGTATTTTAATTTGAATAAGCTAACTCTCAGCAAGTGAAAATGCAAAGTCAAAGCTGTAGGCATAGCAGAACCCTTGGAAGACCAACTTCCCACCAATTGTTTCACAATCTCATTTTCAAGATTCCTCAGTTCCTTGAGGACCACCCAGGGCCTGGGCAAGTTTGCCAAAAGCTAGAGTTCCCACCCAGAGGTGTGGGGCCATGGTTATAGTTAGTAGAAAACTGCATTCACTCGTGTGGAATGTCCTTTCTGTGCATCTGCTCTGGGAACCCGTTAATGGTGGTGACTACGGATTCAGAATTGAAATCCTCGCTGATCACACTGGCTTTACCTTAAAGACTGTATGAGTTACCTATTGCCACTGTAACGAATTACCATCAACTCAGTGGCCTAAAACAGCACACATTTGTTATCTTCCAATTCTGGAGGCCCAAAGTCTGAATTCACTTTCGCTGGGCTAAAATCAAGGTGTCAGCAAGAATGGTTCCCTCTACAGGCTTTAGAGAAGACTCCATCTCACTGCCTTCTATAGTTTCTAGAGGCCACTGCCATTCCTTGGCTCATGGCCTCTTCTTGGTTCTTCAATGCATCATGTCTTCCAGTCTCTCTCTGCCTCTCTTGTATAAGAAGCTCTGTGATTACACTGGGTCCACAAGGGTAATCCACAATAATCTCACAACATCAAGATCCTTAATTTAAGCAATCTGCAGAAGCCCTTTTGTCATGTGAAGTGACATAATCATGGGACTCTGGGATTAAGACATGGATGTCTTTGGGGGCCATTATTCTACCACAGAAATGCAACAAAGAGGCGGCCTCCTTGAGGCCTCCATCATCACCATCATCACTGCCTCTAAACACCTACAACAGTCCGGACGTGGGCAGTCAGCACTCTCCACCCATCACTTTGTGTTGTTCTTAACACTGGAGTGGAATGCCGGCTCAGCCATTTCACACATGCCAACACTGAAGCTCTGGGAGGCTTAATGACTTGTCAAGAGTCCCAGAGCCCTGAGTCCTGGCACCTCTTACTGCAAAGGCTGTGATTGAAAACCCTGTCAGGGAATTCTGGTTGGCCTCTCACGGTCACTACAACCACTTTCTCCTGGGGTTATGGGAAAACACCCTGTCCTCATCATCCCACCTTCTCCTGTTCAGTCTCATGCAGCCCCCAGGTCTCGCTGCCAGCCCAGTGCCCAGCAAAGACCTGGATGGGTAAGAGTGATACTGCATCCAGCCCACCTGTCAGCCTCACTGTGGAGTGGACTCAGGCCTGTGACATTTATTGAGTGCCCTCTATGCACTAGGCATGATATCAGGCCCTGGCAGTTCAATATATGGCAAATCATTATGTACAGGCATAACACATTTTACTGTACTTTGTATTTTTTAAATTGCTTACTCACACTTCACAGACATATTTTATTTTTTAATTGAAGGTATGCAAGGGACAAACTTGCATCAGGCAAGTTTATTTGTGCCATTTTTCCAACAGCATTTGCTCACTGTGTTTGTGTTACATTTGGGAATTTTCACAGTATTTCAAATGTTTTCATTATGATTATGTTTGTTACGGTGATCTGTGATTGATGATCTCTCATGTTTCTGTTGCAAAATGGTTACGACTCTTTGATGGCTGAGATTGATAGCCAGTATTTTTTAATTAAGACATATACATTCTATTTAGACATAATACAATTGTACATTTAATAGACTACAGTATAGTAGAAATATAATTTTTATACGGAAAAATTTGTGTGACTTGATTTATTGTGATACTGACTTTAGTGTGGTAATCTGGAACCAAACCCACAATATCTGAGACGTATGTGTGTATATTGTTGATGCCACACATTTACAATTGTAATAGTACAACTTGTCCTATTACTTATGCTTTAAAACAAGTAGTTATCTCTGACTCTAATTACCAGGGTATTTAAAATGCATAAGAACATGAGATACAGATACTTAAGATTTAGTCACTATCTTTTCTCTACCAAGTCAATAGTCTTTGACTTTTACTTGGTTTGCTAATTTTAGGAAATTATAAGTAAAGATTCTTCCTTATTTCCAAGGGAGATTGGGGCACAGAATAGCTATTTGTTCCAGAAAGAGAAAGAAAATAACCCAGGGGGAACCCAGTCTAAGGCAGCCACTTGTAGAGACAGTGAGCCAGCCCTGAGAAGCCTCCAGATTGGATAAAACCATGTCTGCAAAGGCTGGCTTGTCCCAGGACTATGACAGACCACTTGAATTTGCCTGCCTGGTTTATGCCTAGAAAGTCTCAGAGTACTCCAGAAAAACTCAGCTCATCACTGTTTTGAGACTGGGCACACAAATTGCTGGGGCCAGAGAATGTTTTTTAAAGATGGAAGAGGCTTGAGCATATATATCTTTGGGTTCTGGGGGTAGAAGCAGGAGAATGGAAGCAACTAAAGATAGGAAAAAAAACAAAAACAAAAACAAGAGTCATCAACTGGAAACAACCCATCCACCAGAGAAATGGATAAACAAGAAGCGGTGCATCCATACAACAAAATACAACTCAGTGAGCAAAAGGCACGACCCAGTGCTACACGCAACAAGGTAGAGGAATCTCAATATCATTAACTTGAGTGAAAAAAGACAGACTAAAGAGTATAGGCTTCCTGATTCCATTTACTGAAATTCTAGAAAATGCAAACTAATTTAGAGGGACAGAAAATAGATTAGTGGATTCCTAAGGTTAGAAGCAGAGACAGGAATGAACAGCAGAAGTTTTGGAGGTGATGGAGATGTTCCGCATCTTGTTTGTGACAGTGGTTTCATGATGCCAAAACTCAACAACTTGTACATTTTAAATGGAAGTCACTCATTGTATATAAGTTATACCTCAATAAAGCTGATTCACAAAGAGATAGGGAGGCTCCTTTGGGTACTGTGGACTGGAAGGAGAACATGTATTTCATGGAGAGGGAAGGGAAAGAGGCCAAGGCAGAGAGAGTCTCAGATCCATCCATAGGTGGAGAGAGAAGAGAGTGGTTAGCCACCATTCGTATGTCTCAAAACAGTGTATCCTAAAGGAAATCAATCCTGAATACTCATTGGAAGGACTGCTGCTGAAGCTGAAGTTCCAATACTTTAGCCACTTGATGTGAAGAGCTGACTCATTGGAAAAGACCCTGATGCTGGGAAAGACTGAAGACAGGAGGAGAAGGGGTCGACAGAGGATGAGATGGTTGGATGGCATCACTGACTCAATGGACATGAGTTTGAGCAAACTCTGGGAGATAGTGAAGGACAGGGAGGCCTGGCATGCTGCAGTCCATAGGGTTGCAAATAGTCGGACACGACTGAGCAACCGAACAGCAACAATATGTCTGAAAGCTTTTGCAAAAGCTCCCTGCATTCCTATTCCCAGCAAAGAGTCTCCTTTGAATATGCACATTCATGTCAATCACCATGAGATCAATTCAAACCTGAAGAGAGAGACTCCTATGGCCACATCTTAACCCACCATGTGTTCTCTCCAGGTGGGAGATTTGCGAGGTCTAATCTTCACAGACCTCCAAATTCAGCCCACTTTCAGTTTGGTATTCCTGTCATATGGAGCCACTCGGAGCCTCAGCAGGAACTGGCTAATGTGTTCCTAGTGGCATTTTCTTTGATTTCTTCCTGTGCAACATAAATCACTGGCAGTTCCAGAAGCCAGAGAAGGTGGGTGTAAAGGCTTAGTCAGAAAGCTTGGGGCTGCGAGGGGAGCCTGAAAGATAGGGATCTGTGAGTGCCTCCCTAGTTAGCAACTCTTTCAGTGAACCACTTACTGGAGTCTATCTGACAGCGTTTCGCAGTAATGAAGACACAGCCATAGCAACCAGACGACAAAGAGAACCACAGCCTTCTGGAAAAGGGCTGCAAGTCTCTGAAGAGATATTACCACTGTGGAGCTTCCATTTCTTTCTGCATTTGTTTCCTTTCGGTAGCTACTAGAGATAGACATGTTTTTTTTCCACACTGTCAAACTAGGCGAGTTTTGATTTACCACAGCTGGGGGCATGGGCCTAGGACTGGAATGCTGCAGTGAGCAGAAATATTCAATTACAACTATTTTTTCTCAGTCATTAAAAAATACCACCCTCAGAACATGCTTTCTTGGTGCCCAGCTAATATCTAGTGTTTTTATATTCACAATAATCTTTTTACCCTTCTGCAAAAATAGGAAGTTGAGATTAAGTAGAGAAACCAAAACGCCCTTCCCTTGACGCTGCGCTAAACTGAAAGTCCCTCATGAGCACAAGTTTCTCGAGTAACTGGGAAGCCAGGCAGTGTTCCCACTCTTGGGTTACAGGAGATGAGTTTTGGTCATGCTACTTCTCCACTTTTACAAAAGAATAATGATGTGAGACTCCCTGCAAAAGAAGATTAACAAATGTGACTGTGTGTGGGAGGGTAACCATGGCATGAAGGCACCATTTTGGACTCACCCCTCTGGTGAAATGCAGCCTGCTGTCTCTCACCACCCACCAAAACACATGCCTGCCCTCCATGTGAAAGTGAACTGGCTCCCAAGTGAACTGAAAATAGATACTCAAAAAACACGTATACAGAAACGCTCATTCAGCACTAGTCACAACAGCTAAAAGGTAGAAACTGCCTGAATGTCCATCAGTGGATGAATGGATAAACAAAATGTGGTCTAGCCACACCATGGCGTGTTACTCGGCTGTAATGGGGAAAGAGGTACTGACACGTGCTACAATATGCATGACCCTCAGGACTTAAAGCTAAATGAAAGGAGCCAGACCCAAAAGGTCACATGTTGTATGATTCTATTTATAGGAAATGTCTAGATGAGGCAAATCCACAGAGACAGAAAACAGATTGATGGCTGCCCAAGGCTGGAGGTAAAGAGAAACTGGGAGTGCCTGCTGAATGGGTCTGGGGTTTTTGTGAGGTTGATGCAAAAGTTCTGGAACTAGATAGAAGTGGTGGTTTAACAACAGTGGGAATTTACTAAATGCCACTGAATTGTACACTTTCAAGTGGTCTGTTTTATGGGAATTTTACCTCAAATTTAAAAAATTCTAAGTCAAAATAGTGTCGTAAGATCACACAAAAGCTTTAATACAAATAATGCATTCAACAATAAAATATCAAAGAATCAGTTACTATTTTTTAAAAAGCAGCCTGTACTAGACTTACTGTGTTGATCAATGCAGAATGTATATAAATGCTGAATCCCTTTGTTTTATACCTGAAACTAGTATATATGGTATGCCAATTATAGTTCAACAAAAAGTATATATGTACAAAATAAGACATTAAAAAAAAAAAAGCAGCCTGGCAAAGCAGATGTATTCAATTCAGTTAATATTAAGTGAGCCTTCTATACCTCAACTAGAGGAGGAAAGACATGGAAATAAAGCTCGCCAGGCTGTGACGGGGATGTGAACAGGGCAGGGTGGGTGGCGTTGGGGGGAGTAGGGACTAGGGGTAGTTGGGAGATCTGCTTTGCCCAAAGGGCCACCAGCATGGTGGAAGACAAATGCTGACAGCACCCCTTGGTCCAGGAGGCCACACCCTGCCTCAGCTAGAATCTAATGGAAAAATGAATTAGTAAGGCAAGAAGCTCAAAGGAGCAATAAAGGGTATATAGTAAATTGGATCATAGAAAAAACAAGAGAATTCCAGAAAAACATGTACTTCTGCTTCATTGACTAGGCTAAAGTCTTTGACTGTGTGGATCACAACAAACTGTGGAAAATTCTTCAAGAGATAGGAATACCAGACCACCTGACCTGCCTCCTGAGAAATCTGCATGCAGGTCAAGAAGCAACAGTTAGAACTGACATGGAACAACAGACTGGTTCCAAATTGGGAAAGGAGTACATCAAGGCTGTATATTGTCACCCTGCTTATTTAACTTATATGCAGAGTACATCATGTGAAATTCTGGGATGGATGAAGCACAAGCTGGAATCAAGATTGCTGGGAGAAATATCAATAACCTCAGCTAGGCAGATGACACCACCCTTATGGCAGAAAGTGAAGAGGAACCTTCTTCACACAAGAAGAGCCTCTTGATGAAAGTGAAAGAAGAGAGTAAAAAGGTTGTCTTAAACTCAACATCCAAAAAACAAAGATCATGGCATCCAGTCCCATCACTTCTTGGCAAATAGATGGGGAAACAATGGAAACAATGACAGAGTTTACTTTCTTGGGCTCCAAAATCACTGCAGATGGTGACTGCAGTCATGAAATTAAAAGATGCTTGCTCCCTGGAAGAAAAGCTATGACAAACTAAGACAGCATATTAAAAAGCAGAGACATTACTTTGCTGACAAACATCTGTCTAGTCAAAGCTATGGTTTTTCCAGTAATCACGTATGGATGTGAGAGCTGGACCATAAAGAAAGCTGAGGGTCCAAGAATTGATGCTTTTGAACTGTGGTGTTGGAGAAGACTTTTGAGAGTCCCTTGGACTGCAAGGAGGTCCAACCAGTCCATCCTAAAGGAGATCAGTCCTGAATATTCATTGGAAGGACTGATGCTGAAGTTGAAACTCCAATACTTTGGCCACTTGATGCAAAGAACTGACTCATTTGAAAAGACCCTTATGCTGGGAAAGATTGAAGGCAGGAGGAGAAGGGGATGACAGAGGAGATTGTTGGATGGCATCGCCAATGCTATGGACATGAGTTTGAGTAAGCTCCAGGAGTTGGTGATGGCAGGGAAGCCTGGTGTGCAGGAGTTCATGGGGTCACAAACAGTTGGACACAAGTGAGCAACTGAACTGACTGAACTGAAATGCTTACAGTGTTTACAGGTAGCAAAGCTCTTCCAGCCCGAACTACTCCCAGGCTGAAGGAGGATCTAGAGTAAGCTTGAGTACTAACAGAGGGTCAGGGCTGCTGCTCCTTGACTGGCTCACCACGTGACTCTGAACTTGGTCAAGCCGTCTAACTTTCTGGGTCTCAGTTTTCTTTGCTAAGTGCTTCCCAGACTGAACTGACATCACCCATGTCTATGGAACACTCAAAACACAGAAACGCACTTAGGGTTGGAGAAAAGGCCCCTGAGAGATTAAGCAGAGTTTCTCAGACTCGAATTCCTAGGGTTTGTTAGTACTCAGATTGCTGGTCTCCATTTCCAGTTTCTGATCCAGCGAGTCTTGGGTGGAGACCTGAAAATGTTCATCTCTAACAAGATCCTCATGAGGCTGATACTTCACCACACTTAAGGAGCCAAAGATAAACTAAACTAGTTGTTACCAACACTGGCTGATCTTCAGAATCACCCGGAAAGTATTTTAATAAAAAGCTACCAGAGCTTCACTCGTATGTAGTGAGCCTGGGACCCTGCTGAGTCTAGATCCTTCTGTCGAGCTCTCCATCCTGTGCTGCTTCTGAGAGGTGGGCCTGAGGCTGGGCTCTTACGGTGGGTGGGATGACCCAGAACGAGCCGAAAAAAGCTCCAGGTCAGGAATCATGGGACCATGACCCCACTCATCTTAGATAAAGTGCACTGACCAATCATTGCATGTATTCAGTACCTGAAGACGTGAGGGAGGGAGATACAATAGGACAAGAAAAATGGCTTTTGCACAGACATACTTGGGAAAGGCCTCTGGAGACTTCACAAAATGTTCCAGACACTGTCGGTGGCAATATTTATTCCTACATTCTTTCCCCTTTTCCCAGAACTAAGTCTAAATAATAATAACAGCTTTCAAATAAAAATACCATAGTATAAATTCTAAGGAATGAAATCCAATTTACTGGCATCTTAAAGTGTCCTGAGATGCCGTTTCACGGAGTACCTGGGAAGATGACTGTTCACTGAATATTTAGCTGGTAGAAGGGAGGGAAAGAGAAGTTCCATTTTCCTGGTTATTGCTTCCAAACCCAGACATCTCACAGCACAGATGCCGACCTGCGTGACTGAGCTTGCTTAGAGCAACTCCTGACGATTATTCAGATATTTGACCTGGACTTGCCAGTTCAGCCTTAAATCGTCTGCTAGCACAAAAACAACAGGCAAGACGGTCCTATTGCTTGAGAATAAAACAGGATGTATTTGCTGGTGGGCAGGCACATAGAACATGGGTGTCAAGTGGTAAGCCTCTATGATGGGTCATTTACAAATTCTCCCAAGAGTTAACTTGGACCAACTGACAACCCCCCTTCTTGCCCCCAACCTTGCAATAGGAGTAAACCACCTGGCTTGTCTTCTATACAAATGTGAGTGGTGCAATCATACAGCTCTTGGGCTGGCTATTAGGGGAATTCTCCCTAGCAACTGCATGTTTCATAAAAGTGCTTTTCAAGAAAAGTGCACATTCTTTGATGCCACGCTGTTCTACACTTTAGCTCCTCACAGCACTTGGCACAAGGCTGAACACAGCTCATTCACAATGTACTTTTCTTTTCCACTCAAAAGAGTACACAGCAGAGTCTTTGGATGGTTGAATTGGTTTAGTCACTAATGAGAAAGTGCTGCCTTGAATATACATCTTTAATGGTTCTACAGCAACCATATTATAGACCATGATGTCATCCCTGGATTTTTCTTGTGACTCTGAAGCTCTCTTCTTAATCCATTTTATTCTACAGCCATTGAATATAGCCTTTCTATGCCTCATGGCCTAGAAGTCTCATAAAAGTGCTTTTCAAGAAAAGTGCACATGAAATTAAAAGATGTTTGCTTCTTAGAAGAAAAGCTATGACAGCTATGATAAACCTAGACAGCATTTTAAAAAGCAGAGACATTACTTTGCCGACAAAGGTCCATATAGTCAAAGCTATGGTTTTTCCAGTAGTCATGTATGGATGTGAGAGCTGGACCATAAACAAGACTGAGTGTCAAAGAATTGATGCTTTTGAACTGTGGTGTTGGAGAAGACTCTTTAGAGTCTCTTGGACTGCGAGGAGATCCAACCAGTTCACCCTAAAGGAGATCAGTCCTGAATATTCATTGGAAGGACTGATGGCCGAAGCTGAAGCTCCAATACTTTGGCCACCTGATGCAAAGAACTGACTCATTGGAAAGACCCTGATGCTGGGAAAGACTGGAGACAGGAGGAGAAGGGGACAACAGAGGACAAGATTGTTGGATGGCATCACCAACCCAATGGGCATGAGTTTGAGCAAACGCCAGGAGATGGTGAAGTACAGGGAAACCTGGCATGCTGCGGTCCACAGGGCTGGACACAACTGAGTAACTGAACAATGACAACATGCCTCATGGACTGAGTCAACTGGGGGCAGTGGAATGAGGGCTGACCAGGAGTCAGATCTGGGTTTGAGTCTTGGTTCAGTGTTGGGTAGCTGGATGACCCCAGACCTACCAGTTAAGCTCTTTTGGTCTCTGTTTCTTTGTCTGAGAAATAACAGAACAATACCCAATTTAGCCATGACTCACCCCTTCAACGTGACCATTAGCAACATGAAAGCAAAGACAGAGCCACTGGTCCCTTTGGGCAAACTCCATGTTACCTGCTGAGCATCTCAATGAGCTAAGGAAATACTTGCAGAACTGGTGTTTGGAGGAAGAAAGAGATGAAGGAAGAAATGACTCTAGGATTCAGGAGAAGTGAGAAACTCAATTATTTATTCCCATTTTCTTCTAGTCTGTGTTTTCATGGTCGAAGAGACAGAGGATTGCAGCAATGTTTGTAAGTGGCAGCGGGGCAGGTGATGTTTGTGCAAGCCCATGGAACTCAAGAGAGGCTCAGAGATTTTGGAAATCCATCAACCTGTCAGCCCCACCACCTCACTGTCCATCTTGGAATGCCGACAGGGACGCTTGCTGGTGAATGATGTTGCTAGGTATTAACAAATCATCCAAAGAATGATGTGATGTGCTAACATGTCAGATATGATTGCTGTGTTTGTTGTCAGCCTCTGTGAGGGAATTATGGGAAGATTTCTCTTAAATGGCACTGTCTAGACCATTTTCCTGCCTTTTCCTCTGTTGATAGGTCCCACGTGAAGGTTACTATGGGAAACACTCCCTACTGATCCATGAGTCATGTCTGCAGCCTGGAAGGTTCCAATAGCAACGCTATTATCCTCAGGCACAGGTCCTCTGGGATTTTATCTGAGCTGTAGAAAGACAGCCTGGTGGCAGGAAGAATATCTTATAAACAAAACTAAAAGAACCTGGTGTTTATTCACTTACATTGCTAGAAAAAAATAAATCAACAAGGCTATGAGTTAGTTGGATGAGCAAAACTGACTACATTTTAAGCTCTGAAATGCTCAGGAACAATTGTGTGATGTCCATAGAGAGTTCATTTTTGAATCATTTTTTCGGACTAGTCTGCATAAAAGGCAGGTTATCGTCAGGATGCAGGTAACATGAGAAGTACCAAGGTCTTTGGGAAGGGCACCATTTCGTGTCAGAATGAATGTTAAGCAGGAGACTGTTCACTCATGTACAGGAATCACAGAGCACGCTGGTGATCAGATGTTTTCAACCAACTCTGGATTGAGAAATTGCTATGGAACACAACAATAGCAAGGAGTGGGAGAAAAATCAAGTAAGTGTCCTAGTGGATTTTTCAGAAGCAGAACTTGGGACTGGGATCTAGGTGATGGGAATTTTG
Organism: Muntiacus reevesi; assembly: GCF_963930625.1. Taxonomy (NCBI): domain Eukaryota; kingdom Metazoa; phylum Chordata; class Mammalia; order Artiodactyla; family Cervidae; genus Muntiacus; species Muntiacus reevesi. Next base: position 11,002,356 of record NC_089271.1, on the reverse strand, counting down.
GAGGTAGTGCTCTCAGGAGAAAAGGGGCAATTCTCTGGACGAGGGGAGAGCTTGGAGCATCCAGGAGCTGGGGGAAGATACACCAGCCCAGCAAAGTAAGCCACATCAGTACTGACTCTTCTTGCTTACCCAAAGCCACATCCCAGTCATTGGCACTTGTTCAGTTGCTCAGTGGTGTCTGACTCTTTGTGACCCCATTGGCTGTAGCATGTTAGGCTTCCCTGTCCTTTGCTGTCTCCCAGAGTTTGCTCAAACTTATGTTCATTGAGTCAGTGATGCCATGCAACCATCTCATCCTCTGTCGTCCCCTTCTCCTCCTGCCTTCAGTCTTTCCCAGCATCAGGGTCTTTTCCAGTGAGTCAGCTGTTCACATCAGGTGGCCAAAGTACTGGAGCTTCAGCTTCAGCATCAGTCCTCACAGTCAAGACACAAACCTGTCTCTCAGCCTTGCCAGTAACTCATCAAATCCACTCTTTATAATGGCAGCACTTACCATTGCACCATCCTTTATAAAGCACTTTCAGAGCTATGATCTCATATCATGACCTCCATAATCCTGAGACATAGACAAAGGCCAACATCGGTGTGCCTGTGACGTGGAGCCTGAGAGAGTGATCCAGCCCAAGGTCACACACCTGGGAGTAACAGAGCTGAGACTAAACCTTATTCCCAGGGTACCACCTCTTTTATGGGTCGGAAGAGGTATTGAATAGTAAGTTACCATTTAGCTTTGTATGTCTACTGATCACAAGGTCAATGTCATCAATTTGGTTTTGTCCTATGTCCCTCATATGAGGACCTCCATTTGAGCCTAAGGAATATTTTTGCTCAAGGAATATTTAAGTTCTTTGTTGTGTATTGCTGGCCCTGGTATGGGATTTCTGGTTTCTTTCTAACTTTTGATACCAACTCTTCGTAACAAGAGAGAAATAGTCTATTTTTATTAAAATGACTCAAATGTCTCTGGAAACATTTACAAGGCTTGGAATGTTTTAATAATTTCCTGATCTGGATGTAGCAAGGCATTTGAATGAAATAGCTAATGTGAAATTCCTCCTCATTGTGGAGTTTAAATTTTGCTTTATATTATTCTTATGTTTCAATTTAATCACAGCTGAGCCACAGATGATCACATGAGCTGAGTTTGTGATCCTTTCCTTCACCATTCAGATTTATAGGGAGTTTTCTCTCCTTTTCATCTCACCTTCTTCCTCCATCCTCTCCAGCCTCACAACTTTTCTCATTATCTAATGGTATCTTGCCCTGGTGTCTGGATATCCAGTTCAGTTCAGTTCAGTCGCTCAGTTGTGTCCGACTCTTTGCGACCCCATGAATCGCAGCACGCCAGGCCTCCCTGTCCATCACCAACTCCCGGAGTTTACTCGAATCCATGTCCATCCAGAGCCTGTTCCAAATCCACCCATGGAATGTTCCTACCTTTCATGAGGTCACCTACACAAGGGCACCATGAGGTGTGGGACAGAAGACAATGGTTCAAGATCACAGTCCACCTCGCACTGACATTATGATCATATAGCAGGAAAGAACATGGGTGCTTACAACTGCATATATCCTTTGACCAAGCAATTGTACTTTTTATAGCTATGCTACAGAAACAATTAGAGATAATCCCAAAAGTTGTTTACCACTGCAATTTTTACAAGAAAAAACAATTGTTCAGGGACTCCTCAGCCTCCAATAAAAAGAAGAATGGCAATAAAAAAAAATATAGCCAGATGATAAAAGAAGACTCATCTCAAAGTGTGTATCAGAATCGCCCAGAAGGCTTGTAAAACCAAACACAAATTGCTGTGCGTCATTCCCCAAGTTTCTGATTAGGTAAACCTAGGATGGAGTCTGGGATTTTGCATCTCTACCATGTTTCAGGGTGATGCTGATGCTCCAGGGACCACGTGTTGGGAACCACCACTTGCCATATAAGAACATGTCATGGTATATGGTCTCTATCTATTAGTCCGAAAAGGCAATTTATGTGGCAAAAACTACTTTAAATCTATTTTGGTAAATAAATACCAATATTTTAAAAGCTGAATGGTGGTTAACTCTAAGTTATACCTGAGTGGTAGGATGGGTTAGGCAGGGAGCAGTATTTCCCTGCCTCCCTCAATTTTGGCATTGACTCATAACTCATTGGAGAAGGAAATGGCAACCCACTCCAGTATTCTTGCCTGGAGAATCCCATGGGCAGAGGAGCCTGGCAGGTTACAGTCCATGAGGTAGCAAAGATGAGTACACAGCACAAAACTCATAGATCTGGGCTGAAATCCCTTTCCAATCTCACCCGTTGTATATGATACCAAGCGAATTAGCTAACCCTCAACAGCCACAGCTTCCTCACCTAGAAACAGATATAACAACACTACTTACTTCGGGGAGATATTTTGACTATTAATGGAAATAATATAGCACTCATGTACACATTCATTTAACAAATATCTGTGCAATTCTTACTGTGTCCTGGGCACTGGAGCTGGGGAAAGAAAGTGAAATGATAAAGAAGACTCAGTGTCTTAACTTCACACAACATAGAGTTTATCAAAGGCACAAAACATTCACCCACCTGCTCCCACTCCCCCATCCTTTCTCTGTGTGGACATATTGGGGTGGCCAAAGAGTTCATCTGGGTTTTTCTGTAATACCTTATGGAAAAAAGATATTATGGAATATATCCATAATATTTCCATAAGGTATTACAGAAAAACCTAGCAAACTTTTTGGCCACCCCAATACTTCAGTGAAAGCACATCTTAAAATAATCCCCATTTCCCCAATTTCCGATTTATGAGGGCTCAATGTCTTCTCCATTTCCGTTTGCTGCATGAACTGTGGCCCTATCTCAACCTGGGGGAAGTGTTCCTGCTGCTTTACAGAGGGCCTGGGAGAGTTAAAATGCCCAGAGCCCTGCAGGCAAAGGGAGTGTGGATCGTTATCAAGCTCTCCACCTGAGAGAAAAGTGCCCTCCAAGAGACACGTGCCCAAGAACCTGTATATAACTGCTCCTCATTCCATCAATGAAGGAAGGTACAGGAGGCAGCCTTCACGCTATGTTGTTGTTCAGTTGCCCCATCATGTCCAACGTTTTACAACCCCATGGACTGCAGCACACCAGGCCTCCCTGTCCCTCACCATCTCCAAAGTTTGCCCAAGTTCATGTCCATTGCATCGGTGATGCCATCTAGCCATCTCGTCCTCTGACACTCTCTTCTCCTTCTGCCCTCAATCCTTCCCAGGATCAGGGACTTTTCCAATGAGTCAGCTGTTCACATTAGGTGACCAAAATACCGGAGTTTCAGCTTCAGCATCAGACCTTTCCAATGAGTATTCAGGGTTGATTTCCCTTAAGATTGACTGGTTTGATCTCCTTGCTGTCCAAGGCACTCTCAGGAATCTTTTCCAGCACCACAGTTGAAAGCTATCAATTCTTCAGCGCTCTGCCTTCTCTACGGTCCAGCTCTCAGAACTGTACGTGACCATTGGGAAGATCACAGCCTTGACTATACGGACCTTTGTTGGCAGAGTAATGTCTCTGTTTTTCAACACACTGTCTAGGTTTGTCATCACTTTCCTGCCAAGAAGCAACTGTCTTTTGATTTCATGGCTGCAGTCAGCATCTGCCATGATTTTAGAGTCCAAGAAGAGGAAATCTGTCACTACTTCCACCTTTTCCCCCTCTATTTGCCATGAAGGAATGGGGCCAGATGCCATGATCTTAGTTTTTTTTCAATACTTAGCTTTAAGCCGGCTCTTTCACTCTCCTCCTTCACCCTCATCAAGAGGCTCTTTAGTTCTTCTTCAATTTCTGCCATTAGGGTGGTATCATCCGTATATCTGAGATTGTTGGTGTTTCTCCCACTTTTCTTAATTCCAGCTTGTAACTCATCCAGCCCAGCATTTCTCATGATGTGCTCAGCATACAGGTTAAACAAACAGGGTGAAAGCAGATGGCCCTATCTTACTCCTTTCTCAATCTTGAACCAATCAGTTGTTCCATACAGGGTTCTGACTGTTGCTTCTTGACCCACATACAGGTTTCTCAGAAGGCAGGTAATGTGGTCTTACATTCCCATCTCTTTAAGAGCTTTCCACAGTTTATTATGATCCACAGAGTCAAAGGCTTTGGTGTAGTTGATGAAACAGAGGTAGATGTTTTTCTGGAATTCCCTAGCTTGCTCTGTGATCCAGAAAATGTTGGCAATTTAATTTCTGGTTCCTCTGCCTTTTCTAAACCCAGCTTGGACGTCTGGAAGTTCTTGGTTCACGTAATGCTGAAGCCTAGCATGCAAGATTTTGAGCATGACCTCACTAGCATGGGAAATGAGTGCCACTGTCTGATGGTTTGAACATTCTTTAGTACTCCCCTTCTTGGGAAGTAGGATGAGGATTGACCTTCTCCAGTCCTGTGGCCACTGTTGGGTCTTCCAGATTTGCTGACATAATGAATGTATTACCTTGATGACATCATCTTTTAGAGTTTTGAATAGTTCTTCTGGGATTCTGTCACATTCACTAACTTTATTAACAGCAGTTCTTCCTAAGGCCCACTTGACTTCACTCTCCAGAATATCTGGCAGTGGGTGGCTGACCACACCATTGCAACAATTCGGTTCATTTAGATCTTTTTTATATGATTCTTCTGTGTATTCTTTCCATCTCTTCTTGATCTCTTCTGTGTCTACTAGGTCTCTGCCATTTCTGTCCTTTATTGTCCCCATCCTTGAGCAAAATGTTTCCTTAATGTCTCCAATTGTCCTGAAGAGATCTCGTCTTTCTGTTGCTTTCTTCTAATTTTATACACTGTTCACTGAAGGAGGCCTTCTTGTGTCTCCGTGCTGTTCTTTGGAAATCTGCACTTAGTTGGATATACCTGCCCCTTTCTGCCTTGCTTTTCACTTCTCTTCTTTCTTTAGCTATTTGTCAGGCTGCCTCAGACCCAAGGCAAAACAAGGGCTTGAGACCCTGGGGCCATGTTATCTAAAACCACACAGCCCAGGGGTGCGCAGACCATGGGGTCAGGATTCATCCCAGAGATATTCTCCTAATAGAGTGTCTTGGAGCTGTGGTTCTGAAGAGACTGGCCCGTCCCATGTCCAGTGGGAGATGCCCCCAGGAGACGGTTTATGGCCGCAGAGCCTGGCTTTCTCGGCCTCCTCCTTGGCCAGGCCTCCGGCTTTCTCTCTTGATAATTATGTTTACTCAACCTGCACCGCACCTGGTGGTGCAGCGGGCAGTGGGTGTGTTTTACTGCCCTCACTCTCACCTCTGGGCCTCTAACTAGAAAAACAAAACTAGGGGGAGAAGGGAGAGGAAGCTGGATCAAATCTGGAAAATCAACCCATAAAACTGCAAGAGAAAAAGAAAAATGAAGTAATGACTCTATTTTAGAAGGAGAGCCTTTTTTTTTCCCCTAGCTATCTTAGGCTTTGTGTTTCCTGGCATTTCTTAAACTTCCAGAAGAAAGTTGTAAAAATGCTCACCAAAGGTCACCATGCAGGAAAGGAAACACAACTCATAAGACAGGGGTCAATAAAAATCAAGGTGGATGTAAATTCTATGCATGCTTATGCGCCTACGCTCTGTCGTGTCCAACTCTTTGCGACCCCATGGACTGTTAGCCCGCCAGGCTCCTCTGCCCAGGGGATCCTCCAGGCAAGAATACTGGAGTGGGTTGCCATTTCCTCCTCCAGGGGATCTTCCTGATCCAGGGATTGAACCCAAGTCTCCTGTGTCTCCTGCATCTCCTGCATTGGCAGGCAGATTCTCTACCACTGAGTCAACTGGGAAACCTGTAAATTCTACAGCATTTCCATTAAAGGGACTATTAATACCTAAGTGGAAACTACAGCATGAAAGTCACCTCCATCATACAACTTTATGAAAGACAGAATCTACTCTGCAAGTCCTCTAGAAGACAATTAACATACACTTTTGGTTCATCTTTCAACAATTCTGCCCAGTAGGTACGTTAAGTCTTCTCATACACACTGACCTGACGAGAAAGCCAAGACAGGGCGGATACAGCTATGTGGACATGGTAGACACACAACTGGAATCAGATTCTTGCACCTCCAAAGCTTATGTCAAGAACTGCAATTCTGTGTCTGCCTGCTCAGTCAGCACTGCATGCTGAACCTTTGCTAAGGTCACAGGACTTCAAACACTGTGAAATGAATGGGGTCAACTCAAGTTGGGAGCCCGGGGAAGGCAGTGAGTCTGTCTGTGGTTTCCTCTGCCTGAGCTGCCCTGCGGCCTTTTGGTTTTGTTCACTGCCACATTCCAAAGGAATTTCTGACTGCAGGCGTGGGTCAGCAAAATGTCAACTGAGGAGCTGGGGCCAACTGTGGGCAGTCACACCCCTCAAAACCTCAGATTACAACAGAACATTAGCACACAGTCCCCTGCAGATTGCCGGTCTGCAATCTAGCAAGCTGCTGGGTGAAGAGGAGGCCACCTCTGCCTTGCGTGCATGGCCAAAGCTTGCTGCTAGAAAGACAAACCCTTGGAGATCTCTTTATTGAAATATCGGTGTTTTCCTTTGATTGCTGAAGCTTTTCATGACATAGGGCTTTGGGAGAATTATGAGGGGATTTCAGAGACCAAGAGCTATGAATTCCCCTTCCGCTGGACTGTAGACACCATACCTTATGTGTGGCCCCATGAATAATTCTACAATGCTTAGCAATAAGCAAAAGGAAGACATGTCTCTCAAAGTTATACTGAACCACTGTGTGCTAAGCCAAGCGTATTTCATTTTCTACAGAAATGCATCTTTGCTTGACTTATTATTTACCACTGATTAGGACTGAACTGTACCAAGTTGGATATTAACACATGGACTGATAAGTTACAAATGATTTTTGTCCAGTAGAGTTGTGAATGATTTCACTTTGGTGAAAAAGATAACTTCAAAAGTTACAGCTTTATTGATGTGTACGACATAAAGCCATTCTGTATTTAACTTGGCAATCATATTTTAACATTGTTTTTTCCACTGACATATATCCAGCCTCTCCTGTATACCATTTCCTCATTAATGAATTAAAATACGGCTTTGATGCTCATCATATATTTATATTAAGATCCTATTTCTAACTTTTCAGTGTTTCCTTTGGCAATTCTTAGGGAGAGAAGCAACTGTAGTTTAAGGAATTTAGCAATGTGAAGATTATGAAGTGCAAGGAAGAAAATCCCTCTGGGAGTATATATGCTATTTAACTTGATCCTTGCCTATAGCTGTCCATAAACACTGTCTAGAAGCTATTCCTCACAGTGTGTTGATATTGGACTCCAGAACAAAATCAAAATAAACAAAACAATGCATAATGAGAAAGCCCTATGCAAACAAGTAGATGAACAGAGAAATCATTTTTGAAATGAAATGGAACCTGGTGGTGATGGCCACCCAGAGAGCACCCTTCTTGCTTCTAAATTCTGTCTTTCTACAGGTACTTGCTTTCTCCCCAAGCCTCGAGCCTCTTTTCAAGGTCCCATGCATTGGATGGAATTTCCTGTGCAAAGAAAAACAAACTGCCTCAAGTATATTTTACCTTAATTTCCATAGCAATCATTGCAAAGATTCAGTGCCTTCTCGAATGAATACCAACCTCAGACAACCTTTCCTTGTCCCATTTGAGGCCTTCAGTCTACCAGCAGGGACTCGGCAACATCCAGGTTCTAGAAACAGTTGCTTGCAATCTAGTAATAGAAGATTACAAGTGTATTTCTTTCTTTTAACCATCTTGGTAGTGGAGCTGACAGAGTCTGGGGAGAGGATTTGTTGAGAAATAAACAAATATGTCCTACTATTTATGGTGTGTGTGTACGCAAAAGAGGGCTCTTGTTTGAGGCTACCCTTCAGTTTTGGCATTTCTCCTGAAACTTACACAGAGACTAGACTGTGTGTTTTGTTGATAAATTTGTTATAAAAATAGTAACCATCTAGACTGCATCATTACATGAGTTCCTACAGTCTCTGACCACACGTTTCCATGGCTAAGGCAGTTTCATGTGGGGAGGTTGGGAGTATCAGAACAATTGGATTAACCGGAATGGTGATATTCCTCCCAGAATAACGCCTAACCCCTGAGATTTCCAGGAAAATTTCCGCCAAATGGGTCATGGGAAAGAGCTCTGGGATAATCCATGTCAGAGTTCTGCTATGTAGACTGTATGAAACTTACAAATGCCTGTAAATAGTGAGGCCATGTGCCAATAATATCATTTATGTCTGCAATCCATTGACTGTCTCTGTCATATTCTAGATTCTCAAATATTTTGCCTCTCCCTCAAAGAAAAATACTATGAACTATACACATAACCATATTTCTTTAAGTCATTGGTGTTGCTTAAATACAGGACCTTCCTTTCTCTCTCACTTCAAGTAATAGTCTGTGTATTATGTTATAGTCTCACATGCCAAGTGGTAGGAAGTCACATATATGGCAGAGAATCTGAATTGTGTCTGTTCTAAGGCAACGGGTTCATCTGTCTTTTCCCTAATGTTCTCAGATCACTGGCCCACCAGTGTAGTAACTTATTTTAAAAAGATTCTATAAAACGTTTTTGCTATATAAATTTAAAAAATAAACAACAACAACAACAACAAGAAATTACTACACTGTTGGTGGGAATGTAAACTGGTACAATGACTATGGAGAATAGTATGGAGGTTCCTTAAAAAACTAAAAATAGAACTACCATCCATCCACGTATGTGTGTACTCAGTCACCTCCAACTCTTTGCGACCCAATGGATTGTAGCCTGTCAGGCTCCTCTGCCCATAGGATTTTACAGGAGACAATATTGGAATGGGTTGCCATTTCCTTTTCCAGGGGATCTTGCTGACCCAGGGATTGAACTCATGTCTCTTCCATCTATTGCATTAGCAGGCAGATTCTTTACCACTAACGCCACCTGAGAAGCCTAGAACAATCATATGATCTACGAGAGGCAATTCCACTCCTGGGCATATATCCAGACCAAACATAATTTGAAAAGATACATGTACCCTAATGTTGATTGCAGCACTAATTACAATAGCCAAGACGTGGAAGCAACCTAAATGTCCGTCGACAGAGGAATGGACAAAGATCTGGTAAATATATGTAGTGGAATGTTACTTGGCCATAAAAAAGAATGAAATAATGCCATTTACAACGACATGGATGAACCTAGAGATTATCATACTAAGTGAGGTAAGTCAGAGAGAGAAAGATAAATATGATATCACTTATATGTGGACTCTAAAAAGATGATATAAGGACTTATTTACAAAACAGTAACAGACTCACAGACATAGAAAACAAACTTATGGCTACCAAAGGGTAAAGGTGGGTTGGGGGGGGAATAAATTAGGAGTTTGGGATTGACATATATACACTATTATATATAAAATATATAATCAACAGGGACCTACTATATAGCACAGGGGACCCTACTCAGTATTCTGTAATAACCCATATGGGAAAAGAATCTGAAAAAGAATGAAAACATGTATATGTATAACTGAATGACTTTGTTGTACACCTGAAACTAACACAACATTGTAAATCAACTAAACACCAACATAAAAAATTAAATTAAACATTTTAAATTAATTAATTAATTTAACTAAAAGAAGAAATTAAAGATAAATAAACATTGAAATAAATTTTAATTAAAAAATTTTAAAAAGACACTAAATTAATCTGACATTATTCCTTCCAAAGGGTCATCACTGGATGCCAATGACAACTGGCTTTTCCATTAAGAGCTCAGAAATCAAACCTTCAATAATTGTGTTAGACTCTCACCCACTGGTCAAAGGTATTCAGAATCCAAAGTTTGACCTTCAGTTTTCTGGTGCTTATTCCATTCTTTCTGAGTCCTCAATGGTGAGTTAGAGGGCTCAGGCTAAATTTTCTCAGTTCCGTAAGATATCCCTTGCCCCAATAAAGAGATTTGAAAATCTTTACAAATACTATCATTCATAAATTTTGAGAATTCTTGGAAAATCAAACCACTTTCAAGTATACCATATGATTCTCATGAAAACTTTATAAATCTCTTGTCTGCCTCATAAAGTAATATTCCTGCATACTCCTGTTGAATACTTCCTTCTCTTGTCTAGAGACAGGAGACTTTCCTTTTTTCTAAGGCTTTCTTTTTTTTTTTTTTTTTTTTTCTGCTGGCACCACATGGCATGCAGGATCTGATTCTCACCAGGGATCTAATTTGTGTCCCCTGCAATGGGAGAACAGATTCTAAACCTCTGGACCACCAGGGAAGTCCTTTTAAGGCTTTTTAAAATTGAAATAACCATGTTAGTTCTTTTGTTTGCCTTTCTGATCTAGGACATAATAATTGCGCTCCCTGTTGTCTTCTTTTTAGACAATATTCTCTTAAAAAATTAACGGGCAGTATGAGATGGCTGTGTGCCTTGTTACATATTCCCCAAGGCATAGTATACTGAAAAATGAAAATCTGGTTGTGAAATGGCTTTTGACCATATTTTTCTTAAAATGGGACAATCAATTACATAATCATCTCTGGCACAACTTCTGACTCCTTTTGCAATATCATTCTTTATATGACTCAATCATGAAAAATAATGGTCAACATCATTTTTCCACAGCCACCCACCTCCCATGTGGAATGAAATCACCAAGGGCTGTTAGACCAAAACGCTCCAGACTTTTTGGAGAGCTTACCATTCACCAAAATCTCCTAACAGCCTCCCCCCTCTTTTTATTCTAGCACTTTAAGATGAAAGGGCAAAAACAAAACAAAATACACCATGGTATAATGGAAGCCTTCTCTGTTCTAATCGAATTTGTACTTCAATAAATTCTTCAAATTTCCTTTAAATTTTCTGAAGAAATGTAGCGTAACACTTCTTTCATGCTGGACCAAAAGTCTTTGTAAGTTTTTTCCCCAATCAAAAGGCTTACATGCCTGTCTGTCCATTTGGTTTCTTAGACTCCATATTTCCTAAGATACTTGCTTCTGGTTAGTAATGTCTTGGCCCTATAAAGACCCACGGAAGGATTCTCTCATTGTGAAACTTCCACACAGCATAGTTTTTGCGTTCCGTTTTCTGAAATGACCAGAGACACTGGTTGCATTCAGAGTTGTGTGCTAACCCTTCTTGTTTTCTCCTTAAGTTGGCTCATCCCAATGGTGTACCCTCCATGAAGGGAGGGTCTACTTCTCCTGCTTCTGCCCATGCATGCGTGTGTGCTGTCGCTGAGTCGTGTCTGACTCTTTTGTGACCCCGTGGACTGTGTACCCACCAGGCTCCTCTGTCCATGGGATTTCTCAGGTGAGAATACTGGAGTGGGTTGCCATTTAGACCAGCTGGCTTGCCAGTTCGACCCAGGGATCAAATCTGCATCTCTTGCATCTCCTGCCTTGGCAAGAGGAGTCTTAACCACTGCGCCACTTGGGACGCCCATAATACCTAGCCCAGTGCCTAGTATATAGTAGTCCTCAATCTCCGTTTGTTGAGACAATGAATTAGTCCCTTCCCTGAAGGTCACGTGTGTGGGGGGGATGGGGGTGGGATGAATTGGGAGATTCAGATTGACACATATGCACTACTATGCATAAAATAGACAATAATGAGAACCTACTCTATAGCATAAGGAACTCTACTCAATGCTCTGCGGTGACCTAAATGGGAAAGAAATCTAAAAAAGAGTATGTACATATGACTGGATATGACTGATTTGTTTATGAAAAAGTATATACATATGATGCATGTATGTATGCATGTAACTGATTCACTTTGCTGTGCAACAGAAACACAGCATTATAAATCAACTATACTCCAACTAAAAAAAAATCATGTATAGTGTATGAGCCACTAATTTGTTTAAAGGATCTCTTCTCCAGGCCAGGGTCTAGAAACACGGATCTGCAGATTTTTGACTGTCCTAAATACCACTGGATATGCAGTGAAGGCCACAGACATTCTGCGCAGGAAGGGTTTAAATGCCCACGTTCAAAGGGTCAGCTGAGGATTCAGAGACTGACTGATTCCCTAAGTTCCACCCATGAGCTCTACCTTAAGAGCCTCTGGTCTCAACTGTTCATGAATTTGGGGTGAGACAAGGCCAGAGATGGAGGGCCCAGAAAGGGGACTTCCCAAGTGGTGGGGATCTGAGGAGCTGAAACAGAGACTTGGAGGTCACTGATGGCCAGTGAAGGCCACAGACAGATGGTAAAGAGTTGGGATCAAGGAGAAAGTTGAAGAAACTTTATTGACGAAGAAAATGTGAGAAGATTAGCCTTACTCAGCACAGAGATACTCATTCAAACAAACACTGTAAGCAAGATTCTTGGGGTGCCCTGGAGTTGAGATCTGGTGTTTACAAAAAGGAAACAGAGATCTGAAACTGCCTAGGACTTGGGGTCCAACACCCAAGTGGCTTCTCCTTCCAGAGTCCAGGCTGAGGGAGTCACCAGCACTGGACTGTCCATGGAGAGTGAGAAGGGGAAACAGTTAGCAGGGTAAAGGAAAATCTAACTCAATTTGTCAGTTTCATTGAGCATCTACATTGTCTTGACTAGGCTAGGAGCTAGGGATAAAGCAGGGACACTTTCCTTGTGGAGCTCCAATGGCTGCCTGTCCTGCATACATATCAGAAGTCAGGAGAAGAGTGACCCATGCTTCACACTGAGCCACGCTACAAGGATTGACATTAGCAGTCCTGTGCACCCCACAGTTCCCACACAGAAAAGCAATGGTAAGCAATTAGGAGCAACTGTGCTCCCCAGGGGACATCGGGCCATGTCTGAAGACAACGAGGGTTGTCACACCTGGAGAAGCAGGAGATACTTCTGGCATCTAGTGTGTGCGAATGTAAATTGGTACAACCACTGTGGAGAATAGGATGGAGGTTCTTTAAAAACTAAAACTAGCACTAGCATGTGTACGTGAAAGTGTTAGTCACTCAGTCATGACCAACTCTTTGCAACTCCATGGATTGTAGCCTACCAGGCTCCTCTGTCCATGGGATTCTCCAGGTAAGAATACTGGAGTGGGTGGCCATTCCCTTCTCCAGGGGATCTTCCCATCCCAGGGATCAAACTTGGGTCCCCTGCATTGCAGGCAGATTCTTTACCATCTGAGCCAACAAGAAAGCCCTGCAGAACTGCCATATGATCCAGCAATCCCACACCTGGATATACACCCAGAGAAAACCATCATTTGAAAAGATACATGCACTCAATGTTCGTTGCAGCGTTATTAACAATAACCATGACGTGGTGCGAGGCAGTGTCCACCATGAACGGTTCAGCCCAAGAAATCAACAGCGCTGAGGATGACGAGACCTGTACGCAAGTAAAGGGCTCTGTACACATTTGTGCACTGTTTCCTGCTTTGCCTGACACACTCAGGGAATGAGGGTTACTACCATGAGAAAAGCAAACAGGGAAAATGCATGTTTCCCCAGACACAGTCTTCAGAGGAGGAATTTCACCGGCTAACCAGTGCTGTGAGGGTGGAAAGTTGTGCAAGGTGCAATGAAACAGTGCTGGGAGCTCTGTGTTTGGGGTAAATTTCATCAGAAGGTGGACGCAGGGAATATGTGCACATTTAAAATCAGCCTGAGTCAAACCTCATCAGACCAGAAGGGTAACTCTCGTGCAACCGACACCACAGAACTCATCCTGAGCTCAGGAGAAATGGCTTTTGCATTGTGTGTGTCCCTGCCTCCCCCCAGCAGTGCAGCCAATTGGGAGATATTGGGATGCTCTTCCTTCTGCATGATCGCCACATGGGCAGGAATTTGAAGGGCCTGGAGTTCTGAACGACTGTAGCCCATAAGGTCAAATTGCATGTCTATATTTGAAGATAGCTGCGCTTCAATTTCATTCAGCTTTCTTCAAAGCACTGAGTCACTGAAAGTGAGAAAGACGTTGCCAACTGAATGTACCTCCTTTGTTTCTATTTTATGAACTGGCAGTGAAACAGACAGTGAAGAGGTTGGCCCTTAAAACACTGCCGATTTGCTCACTTACAGGTCCTGCCCATGTTTTCTTTCCTCTGGGACACTCTCTGCTTTTACTGTCAGACCACCCAGGGAGGTCCTTGATTCAGCAGGGTGTTGTGGCAGGATCTGAATTCTTGGGAGCATGGTCCCATAGCCGGGGAAGCTACAGGTGTCGGAGGCCAGAAAGCTGGTGCGGAGTGCTTTAGTGGGGTCCCAGCTGCAGCCTTCACCCTCCCTCACTCTCTTCGTCTTTTGACAAAGTCTTTATGTCCCACTGTTCCTGTCAAAGGTGCAACAGGACACAAGCCAATTATCTGAAGAGGAGCTAACCAGTGCTCCTCCCCATCATCGCATCCAATACTTTAGCCACGTGATGCGAAGAGCCGACTCATTAGAAAAGACTCTGATGCAGGGAATGGTTGAGGGCAGGAGAAGCGGATGACAGGATGAGATGGTTGAATGGCCTCACCGACTCAATGGACATGAGTTTGAGCAAACTCCGGAAAATGGTGAAGGACAGGGAAGCCTGGCGTGCTGCAGTCCATGGGGTCGCAAAGAGTTGGACACGACTGAGCAACTGAAAAACCACCACCACTAGATGCACTGGCTGCCAGGTCTACGGGCATCCTCCCATGTTCTGCAAGCCGGCGCCCTTCCATCCCATCACCCCACCTCCTGAAGGAGTGCAGGCCACTGAAAGTGGTTCTGAGTCACTGTGATTTTAATGGATACAACATCTGGCCCTAAAGTGATTATAATTCTGATGTTTTTTTACTGACCCTCTCCCCAGATAATCTCTTTTGGGAGAAATAAATTAATTTTATGAGGTCACAAAAAGATGGTCTGGTTAAGAAACTTACTCTGTATCTACAATCTGTCAGATGAACTATTATGTGATGGTTTACAGAAACCTCAAAAGAAGAATCTCAGACCAAAGAGCCCATGTATCTCATTTGAAGTTAGTGCTACAAAGGGAAGGACCACACAAAGGAGGTGTTTAGAGAAAATGAATTTGGTAACTTCAGAGAAATTCCTACAGCAAGGTCGTGGAGGTTAATGAGCCCATGCATGGTGAGAGTAGAAGGGAAGCTGATAGGTGACTGTGCAAAAGAAAGGTAAGCTTAGAATATCTAATAGAGGATGAGAATAATCATGCAATCTCAAAAGCACACGTGTACCTAAGATGCAAGTTATAAAGATAAATGCTACACTGAAATCAGTTTCCGAGCTATGAATGGAATTCCTCCATGAAAAAACATCCCCACTACATTCTTGTAGCTACATGTACGAACCAAAGGTTTAAAGAGCCTCACTACTAGCCCTCATTATCATTATTACTGGAGTAAAAGTACATAGTTTAGGAGGTTTCCATAAAAGGAATCATTCAGAATATACTCCTTTGCAGAAAATGACAGCTCAGGTTTCCAAACTCTTATTATGACTATGGTAAGCCTTTGGAGATAAAAGAAATAAATACAAGATGAGGGGCCACTAAAGGAATTCAAACAAATAGGGAAATTCAGCTACTTGAAGTTGACACAGGAAGTGGATGGTTTCACATTCACAAACTAAACAGCCCTAGAAAATGAGCATGTATTACATACTGAAAGTTCAGGGGGAAAAACATTTGCAGACCACTTACAGGACTTTCCAAAACATAGCTTTGATTTCCTCTAAAACTACCATCATAAACGCAGGAAATCTGGAAGCCTATTTTACATAAAAGTTTTATCATTACAATATATGAGAATGTTGCCTTTGGCTGGGCTCACAGAACTCTCACAAAGAGCTCGGCAGACTAGGTATGACCCATGAGCCAAAGCCTGCCCACCACCAGTGTTTGTTCAGTCTGAGAGGAGAGAAAGCTTCTTACATTTTTAAATGGTGAAAAGAAAAGTCAAAAGGATAATAACATTTGGTGACACATGAAAATCAATTGCAATCAGCACTTCAAGACCCATGAATGAAGTCTCTTTGAAGCTCTTTGCGACCGCATGGACTGTAGCACTCCAGACTCCTCTGTCCATGGGATTTTCCAGGCAAGAACACTGGAGTGGGTTGCCATTTCTTCCCCCAGGGGATCTTCCCAACCCAGGGGTCAAACCCAAGTCTCCTGCGTTGCAGGCAAATTCTTTACCATCTGAGCCACCAAGGAAACCCCGTTTGGAACACAGCCTTCCCCAGTGGCTTACATTTTGTCCCTGGCTCTTTTTGAGCTACAAGGCAGAGTTGAGTCCTTCCGACAGAGACCCTTATGGTCTGCAAAGCAGAAAAGATTTACTACCTGGCCCTTTACCGAAAACATTTTCTGATCGCTCCTCTAATATGTTAAAGACCAGCTTAATCTGAAAGTAAAAGTACCAAAAAACAAAAAAATCCCACCAATATGGAGGAAAAAGGAGAGAGAAAAATGTCTTGTTCATGAGTTGATTTTCATATGCTTGCACTTGACTCTGTCCTGCATATCTGTACCTGCTCTCATGATACCCTGGCCATCTCTGATTAAAAGGGTGCTCTCCCTGCAAACCTTGTCAATCTTTCTGCTATGTGATCTGAGTAAAGCTTAGGTGTGGTCTGAAATTTGATGCAAAAGTTGGAATTAGTTCTTATTGCAGCTAGTTGAGGTTACCTAGGTAACACAACAAACCAAAAATAGCTGAAGTATCTGTGTAAATGAAAAACAAATATATGCAGAGAGGGAGCAATCAGTTTTCAGAAGAAAGAGAAATGTTCTTTTGGATGGAGTGCCCCATTGGGAATGAGATGCCTGGTGTTAAATGAAGGAAGGGAGTGGAGGGACTTTTGTGGGTCCCAGTGGGACTTCTGAACAGCTAACAGAGTACAGAATTTTATTACTGATTGTGAGCTGTGGCAAAGTTTAGAGTTCCCTGTTTGTACTGATACCATGAAGGTCAATGGGTATTTTGGTAACAAATTTCCATGCAGAGAGAATGGTAACTTTGGGGATTATTCTCATGGCAGGTTTTGTGATTCTTTCATGCACTTTTTTTTTCTTTCCTTGAATTCAAATGAAAATGAGCATCAAGGCATCAGAAATGCCAGAGGAGGATGCAAGTGGTTATAGACCTTCGCTCCTCCAGGTGGGTTCCATGGACCAGCAGCGTCAGAATCTTTTGGTAGCTCTGTGGAAATGCAGAATCTCAACCCTTCCCATCCCAGATCTGCATGTGAAAGGGATTCCCAGATCATCTGAATATACAGGAATTTTTGAGATGCACTAATCATAGACACCAGGGGAACAGAGATACAGTTCCAGGTTCAAATGGTGCTAATTCACTGGTTCAGTTCAGTTCAGTTGCTCAGTCGTGTCTGACTCTTTGAGACACCATGGACTGCAGCACGCCAGGCTTCCCTATCCATCACCAACTCCCGGAGCTTGCTCAAACTCATGTCCCTCGAGTTGGTGATGCCATTCAATCATCTCATCCTCTGTCATCCCCTTCTCCTCCCACCTTCAATCTTTCCCAGCATCAGGGTCTTTTCCAATGAGTCAGTTCTTTGCATCAGGCAGCCAAAATATTGGAGTTGTAGCTTCAGCATCAGTCCTTTCAATGAATATTCAGGACTGATTTCCTTTAGGATGGACTGGCTGGATCTCCTTGCTGTCCAAGGGACTCTCAAGAGTCTTCACCAACAACACCGTTCACTGGTGGCCTTGGACAAATTCCTCACTGTCTTGTGGCCTCAGTCACCTTCTCTCTCTAGTGGGCCTAAAATCACCTTCCCCCAATTTTTGAAGAATATTCTCACTCCCGTGAAATCATGAACTTGAACCTGCTTGTAAGAGTATGAAGTACTCTAAGGTGACAAGATCTTGTTAATGGCCAACATCTCCAGACTTCAACCGTGTGTTCTGCTCTGCACTGTGCTGACTTCTGAAGATGGAGCTTTCAGTTCAAAAACTGCCTGATGAGAGGAGTTTTGTCAATTTCACCTTATAGATACAGAAGCTGAGCCATGGCGAAATTCAATGCTTCACCCAGGGTTGTACATTTCTTCCATCCCAGAAGTGGAGTTTGAGCCCCTAGGCTATGTCTTACCCCTGAACTACACCGCCTCTAAAATACAATACTGACCAGTGGGAATATGAAATTATAACCACAGAGGTCAGTTTAAAAAACCACTGCACAGTGAGAACAAAGGCATAACATGTTTTACACTCTTTCTGCTTTTGAATCTATGCAAAAGGAAGAAAACTTTAAATAGAGAAGTACCCTGAAGATTAATGACACAAGGTCCCTGAGCACCCAAACCAACCTGAATGAGTTATCAAAAATGGTGGCCAGCTGGGGTCCGTGACATTGCTTCTAGTAGGGAAGTGTGAACCCGATGACCAGGGTTCATGTAAAGTACCAGGAGATGCCCTGGGTGATCCACTGAGATACACTGTGTCTTAGTCTTACAAAAGTTAGTTGTCACAGTTGAAGGAAGATAAAGTCTTTAGCATAGAAACTTACAGAGCTGACCCTAACCTTACAATTTAGCTTGAAAATGTTTCAGCTATAAAGATATTTTATGTATTTTTCAGGATCTACTCTGTTCCCTCTGGCAGCAGAAACTTTAAACTTCCAGATGGTTCTAAACAAACGTAATTTGGAAACCTCGCAAAAATCCCCCTACTTCTTGGCTTTGGACTAATATCTTGCTTGTTTTGCACTGAGGACTATTCTAAGAGTTTTTCAAATATTAACTCAAGTATTAACCCTTTCAACAACCTATTTTGGTAAGTGGTACTATTAATTCTGTAATTGTACTGGGTAGCTCAGACGGTAAAGCATCTACCTACAATGCAGGAGACCTGGGTTCGATCCCTGGGTTGGGAAGATCCCCTGGAGAAGGAAATGGCAACCCACTCCAGTATTCTTGCCTGGAAAATCCCATGGACTGAGGATCCTGGTAGGCTACAGTCCATGGGGTCGCAAAGAGTCAGACATGACTGAGCAACTTCACTATTAATTCTAGATTATGATTTAGATCAACTGGGTTATTATTTAGCTGAGGAAGCACAGGTAGGTTAAGTGATGCTACTAAGATCACATGGATAGTATCTGGTAGAACTGAATTTCAAACCGAAGCAGTGGGTCCTCACTCCCTACTCTTATTATTACCCTAGAGATCCTGTGAGTAAAGTTACCTCTCAGGGATTTCTTTTTTTCACTTTGACTTCCAGTTCAGTTCAGTTCAGTCGCTCAGTCGTGTCCGATTCTTTGCGATACCATAAATCGCAGCACACCAGGCCTCCCTGTCCATCACCAACTCCCGGAGTTTACTCAAACTTCGACTTTAGTATGGTTGAAAGTGAAATCAAAGTGTT
The DNA here is from genome assembly GCF_963930625.1 of Muntiacus reevesi. Taxonomy (NCBI): domain Eukaryota; kingdom Metazoa; phylum Chordata; class Mammalia; order Artiodactyla; family Cervidae; genus Muntiacus; species Muntiacus reevesi. Next base: position 10,983,027 of record NC_089271.1, on the reverse strand, counting down.
AGTCTCTCAGTCGTGTCCGACTCTTTGTGACTTCATGGACTGTAGCCCACCAGGCTCCTCTGTCCATGGGATTCTCTAGGCAAGAATACTGGAGTGGGTTGCCATGCCCTCCTCCAGGGCATCTTCCCAATCCAAGGATGGAACCCATGTCTCCTGCATTGCAGGCAGATTTTACTATCTGAGCCACCAGGGAAACCCTTAATATGATTACAAAATATATTTTTAAGGGAGGACCTAAAGGCTGCATTGGTGAAATATTGGTGTTTTCATCTTTAAGAAAAAATAAAGGGCAGTTGTGACTGAGTGACTTAGCAGACACGCATGCACATGATAGCTTTGGAGAGTCCATGTGATTAAGGACCACGTGGACAAAACCATCGCACCCACATTTTTAGTCTTATTCTGTGACAGGGTTTCTCAGCGTCAGGGGAAGGAGGGCCATCTCACCACCCGCTCTCCCCGCCCAAGGATGGTTTCGATCACCACCACTTGGGGAGGTTGGGAACTGGGGTTGCTACCAGCATCTACTGAGTTAGAGGTGCCACTAAACATCCTATAGCGCGTGGGACAGTACCCACTACAAAGGATGAACTGGCCCCACGTGTCACTAGCACTGAAGTTGACAAACCCTGTTCTATAGGAATAAGGGTAGATGGCATTTACTGAGCACTAGTTAGGACCATGCACGAAAACCACAGACCAGAGGAGAAGGTGCTAGATGTTAGAAGAGACAGTGGAGTAGACAAACAGTTGTAAAACCAGGAGGAATGTGCTAGATTGAAAATGGTGCAAGGCACTTAAAGGTATGACGGGTGGGAGAAGTGCCAACAGCCTTCACAGCAACTCCAGGGCTGAGTCAGAGAGACCAAGGCGGGCAGGTTGACCTTGGATCAGAATGTGCAGCGCAGAGATTTGCAGAGACACGGGTGGCCCTAGAGATGGTCAGACTGAAGTGAAGTAAGACACACAGAGACAAATACCATCTATCACTTGTACATGGAATCTGAAAAGCAGATACAAATGAACTTGTTTTCACAACAGAAACAGATTCACAGATACAGAAAACAAATTTATGCTTACCAAAGGGAAAAGGGTGCTAGCGGGAGGATAAATCAGGAGTTTGAGATGAACATATACATACCACTATGTATAAAATAGATAATCAGTGAGGACTTGCTGTATAGCACAGGGAACTATATTCAATATCTTGTGATAACATATAGTAGAATATAATATGAAAAGAATATATAAGTGTGTGTATATATGTTTGTGTGTGATTATATATATATATATATATACATATACATACACACACACATATAATAGCTTTGTTATACCTGAAAAAGGTTCATCTAGTCAAAGCTATGGTTTTTCTAGGAGTCATGTATGGATGTGGGAGTTGGACTATAAAGAAAGCTGAGAACCGAAGAATTGATGCTTTTGAACTGTGGTGTTGGAGAAGACTCTTGAGAGTCCCTTGGACAGCAAGGAGATCCAGCCAGTCCATCCTAAAGGAAATCAGTCCTGAATATTCATTGGAAGAACTGATGCTGAAGCTGAAACTCCAATACTTTGGCCACCCAATGTGAAGAACTGACTCCTTAGAAAAGATTCTGATGCTGAGAAAGATTGAAGGTGGGAGGAGAAGCGGATGATGGAGGATGAGATGGTTGGATGGCATCACTGGCTCAATGGACACGAGTTTGAGTAAGCTCCGGGAGTTGGTGATGGACAGGGAAGCCTGGCGTGCTGCAGTCCATGGAGTCACAAAGAGTCAGACACGACTGAGCAACTGAACTGAGCTGACACCTGAAAAAATCAACTATACTTCAATTTAAGAAAAAAAAGCACCTTCAGGGCAGAAATAGAGCAGCATGGGGCTTGAGTTTTGTTTTTTGGTTTTATGTTTGCTAAGGCCTAGACATCTGTTTTTAGCTCTGGCATGCCCCATTGCCTGCTTTCTGTCTTGACCTCTAAGGCGTTCCCCTTTTCTATCCTTAAGGAGATCAATGGCAACTTTTGGAAAACCTGATTGCAAGCTGAGCTGGACTGGGAACTCATCAGTGCAGAAAAGCTCTCTGCCGGGGAGAAAGTGTGGCAGAGAGTGATCACCACTAAATGAGCCATTAGACACGTTCAGTCCTAGATTAGGAGGCAGAGGACTCTGATTGCAAAACAGTGGCAGAGATGTAAAAGCTCTGATTTATCTGGGACCATTAAAAGCTTTAAGGGAGCAAAATAGAGCACCAAGGTAAGGAGCTAAAGGGTAGTAACAGAACAAGCTTCTCCGGTCTTCCAGTCAGCTTTTAGGAGAGCCAGTGCATGAAAAGCTTATGAAATCCTCTGATGCTAACTGTTCTCCATTATCCAATTTGTGTTTCACCCTCCAAAGAGAAGAGGTTAAGCCCAAGGGGTGTAGAGGCTAAACCAAACGTGGAAGATGGACGGGCACGTGGCTGACCCACCTGGTTGCTGCTATGGTTGGTGACCTGATGTGGTCCTTGTGAAGACAGTGACCTCTTTCACAGAAGTTTACATTTTGGGGGAGGCAGTCTGGGGGTTCCAAGTTTCCTCTGCATCCTCACTCTTGGCAGACACAGAGGAGAGGAAATTTGCCACTTGGGGCTCTCTCAAACCAAGGTGCAACTTTTGGCATCTGCCTTCCTAAAGTTTAAAGTCAGAGCTAGCGCTGTGCAGGGGTGTGTGTCTTTTGAGGAAAGTGGGAGTTTGCTCTGATGAAAGTGAATCTGTCACTTCAGTGAAAACTGGGCTTCCTTCGGGTTTAGTTGCTCTTGCGTGGGTGGGGATGGAGGGGTTGGGTAGAGGCTGGAAGGGAGAGCAGCAGGATCCACCCTTCGCTTGCCCCCACTGCTGGGACTTTTAATCAGTGTCACTCGTTTTTTATGTGCACAAAGCAGTGGGCGCAAATAGATTGCTGATAAACCAGCTTTTCACTGAAGCAGCATTTCTCTGTGGATAACACTTTCTTCCTGGTAGGCAAGGAACATGTCAAAACCATGTGCTTAAAAAGCCTTTATGCCTTTTCCTGGGGTTAGTTCTAGATCTCATCGGAAAATAGTGGGTTGATGAGACCCATGAGGCCGCTGCAAATAACGTATCCTGCAAACGGTTTCACAAAATTATGGGGATTGGTTCAGAGGGTTACATGACGTCAACTCCAATTTGTATCCTGTCTACTTTTCATTTCGGGAAAGTTTGTTTCCAAGTATGAGTGAATGGCTTTTAAATGAGACCCTCAAATTTCCAGGGATCTTTTAAAGTTCTTGGATTTGCAGGAAGTATGGCAACACAAAGACCAATCCAATAAACCTGTTGGGAATTCTCTAAAAATCTGCCAAAGAACTGCTCTTCCCACTGGAAGAGAAGGTCACAACTACAGAGCAATTTGAACTCCCCACACAGCACAGTCTTCTAGGCCCAGGCTGGCCTTTAATATCTAAACAAAAGAGCCCGGGGCTCCATCACACATCCCATAGCAAGGCCAGCACATCACCCCTCTCCTCCTGGGTCATCTCCTCTCTTTGCTCCCAACTCCAGCCCCAGGTCCTGTGGCTGGCTTTCTCATCCTACATCCTTTTTAGGCTTCTTGACACCTTTGCAGTGGCTGTCTACCGTCCCCCTCATTCTAGCTCCTCATTTTCTCTGGGTCAAAGGGTTCCCAAATTCTTGACTTGAGAACCATGAGGGGAAGGAGAGAGATGACTGAAGTTGTTCTTACACAAGCCAGCCACCGCCTTTTTTTCCATCCCCTCCACATCACACCAATTCCTCCATGAGAGAGGGATCTGTCCAGGCGTTGCCTTTAGCCTCTTGAGGTTCTGGGCCAAAACTGAAGTTACTTGTCTTCTTTAAGACTTTCTCTATTTCTTGATCCTGATGACATTCTTAGAGAAGGGAAAAGCCACCAAAAAGTATCCTCCTCCTTTCAGATGAAACCCCAAGGATCAACAACTAGGAGAAATTCAACATGTGCGCAGTAATTGGTCAAACCCAATAGAATAGGAGTTTCCAAAGGGTCAGATTTAAATCTGATCCCTTTCAGTTTGTGTCCGCAGCACCTTGAACATGGCTGACTTATAGCTGTGCTCAAAAAAAATATATTGAGTGACCAATTGAATGAATGAAATAGTGGCCAATGGATAGATTTAAAATTCATGCGTTTGCTGATAAGGAATGGAGCTACGAGAGTGTGCCAGTAGGTGAGACAGGCGGTGTAGACTTTCTGAAAATATAGCAGGCCTGACCCTTGCCCCTGATGAGCTCTAGTTGAACAGGGAAGATAAGACACATATATAGTTGCTTTAGTCCAAGAGAGATCTTGGAGGTTGTAGGACAGAAGGCTAGACAAGAAATAATGGCAAATTGCATTGGAGCTGATGGGAGGAACTCTTAGGCCAGGTCAGAAATCTATGGAGTAAATGGAATCCCTCTCCCTGGATAGGGATTTTGTTTTGGTTATATAGGTAATAATAATAACCCCTTGAAGGCCATATTTTGGTAAATCATAGCATTTGTTCAAATGGCTCTGTCTCTGACTCACAGGTTCTATGGATCCTCAACCTGGAGTTGGATATTGAGTGGAGTATGGATATTGACATTTTAACTCTTGTCTTCCACATTGGAGCCTCAAAAATAAGCTGCACTGTTGTCCACCAAATACCTTTCACCAAAGTAAAAGACAAAACAAGTTCACAAGAAAGTAAAATATTTGCAGCAAGTCTAACCTTCCATCGCAAGAGGTAGCTTTTGTGAAATCATAACCATCTCTCTTTTCTTGAAGAAAGGAAATCATGGTGGTTCATGACCACATGGATGCCCCCCCACTTTTATTGACCTACCAAACTAAATTTAACCAGCAAAGCACAATCATTTGCAGAAGGCAGACTCTGACTGGCACCCCTGGACCACGGGGGTGAGTCTGACCCTCTGGGCTTCCCTAGGACCCTGGGAATTGGGTAGAATGGGGGAGCTTGAAGCACACAGCTTCCTTCCTGGGAGGTTCTGCTCCAAGCTTCAGATGCAGCTCAGCCTCCATCTATTGAGGAAGGTGACAGGGGAGGGCTGGGGATGCATTCTCAAGAAGTTTCCAGCAAGTACAGCGGCAGAACTCTTAGGAGTGGAGTTTGACGTCCGGACGCCCAACAAGTCCTTGTGAGCACGCCTGACTGAGAGGTGATGGGGTTCCTCCCACCCAGATACCGCCTGGGATGTGTGGCTGGAAACCGGCTCCAGGGGGCGCTAGACAAACCAGTTCTCCCATATCAATCACATGGAGAGCTTTCTAAATAGAACTTAATTCCTTTTTATGTGATTCGAGTAGAAGTATTTTACCGATATTTAAAGAAAACACAGATGTGCATAACGAAAAAATAAAAATCAGCTACACATTAAACTCCCATTGTAGTCTCCACTAATTTTTAGTGTCTTTTCCTCCAGTTTACACCCCAGAAGGACTTGCTTTTTTATTCCATAATGTGGACCGTTTTGTACATACTGCTTCTTCTCCGTTCCTGCCCTCATTTAGTGCTACCTGATCGCTGTTTGTGGAGTCTGATAACATGTGAAGAAAGAAGTAAATGGTAAACCACGGAGATGAGCTGGTGTTGGTGGATGGAGTTCAGGGGTGACCACTGCTGGCAGGGTGCAAAAACCAATAAATTTCTGTTTCAAAAACCAATAAGAAGTTTCAGCCACAAACACTCACCACCCGGGTCTCAGCCTCTCCTCCGCCAGCTTCCAGATCTGGGTTGCATTGGTAGATGTCAGCTCACTGCCAGGTCCTTCTCCCCTGAATGTCAAGTACAATTCAAAGTTAGACCTTCCCAGCAGCCTAAGAGATATGCTTGGAAGAATGGGTCAAGATGCACTTGGCATATTTATAATTTCTCTGACTTCCCACAAGAAACATGTGCAGACATTTTTGGAAGTGGTGGGGATGTGAGGAAATGTATTGTCAAAGAGCTTGAGCTCACTCTTCTGACTTGGTTCCCATCTTAAAATTCAGAATTAATGGAAAATACAGGCTATCAACCAAAGCCATTCAAGCAAAGCCATGCATAAGCAAATCCTTCTTAGGTTGGATAATGGAAAAGGATTCATCAAAATGTATTAAATATAAATCCTTAACTCCCTAAGAGCTTCAAATGGCTGCTAAAGACCATCTTCCCCTTCCCTTTTTTGCCAGTTGGATATTTATTAAGCACTGGTAAAGAACCTGCCTGCTAATGCGGGAGACAGAAGAGACACAGGTTTAATCCCTGGGTTTGGAAGATTCTCCCAGAGGAGGGCATAGCAACCCACTGCAGTATTCTTGCCTGGAGAATCCCATGGACAGAGGAGCCTGGAGGGCTGCAGTCCATGGGGTCACACTGAATTAGACACGCCTGAAGTGACTTAGCACACACACCTCATCAAGGGTATATCTGGAGACACTGGCGCCTACAAAATGCAGCCATCTCAAGAGAGATGAGGACATACATCATGATTTATTATGGGAAAGTATTTCACTGAAAGATTACTTGGTTGGGAAACAGTGGGGACAGAATAAAGCTGGAGAACATTGGAAGTGAGCCATCAGGACATTTTGGTAAATAATGGAGCTAACAACAGTTGAGTGCCTACAATTTTCCAGGCATTGTTGTCAGTTTTAACTCATTTAATCCCCATAGCTTTGCAAGATAGATCTTATTAGTATACCCAGTTTAAAGATGGTGAAACTGAGGCACAAGAAGGTTAAGAAACTTCACCAGAGTCACAAGTAGGAAAAGCCAGAATTAGGACACAAGACCAAGTAAACTGGTTCTATAATCTCTGCTCTGAACCACGATGCTATAGTTACTGGGCTACGAAAGATCTTGAAAGGGCCTCTGTCTGCTTACTTAATCCAATGGTAAGTCAAGAAACATTTATTAAGCACTTACTGTATGCTAAGCTTTGTACAGGACCCTGTGAACACAACAGTCAATATAATGAGATACATGCCCTCCAGGAGGGAGAAAGAGAAGTAGAAAAGCTATTCTAGTGTCACTTTACCTTCCAACAGAATCAAATTCAAGCAATTTCAGGCAGATCCAAATCGATACCATTTGAAAAACCTGAGGAGTGGGTTACTCATGCAAAGATACAGGATGGGCCTTTTGTGCTGCAGTCTTAGATGGCATCACCGACTCAATGGACATGAGGTTTAGTTAACTCTGGGAGATAGTGAAGGACAGGGAAGCCTGGCATGCTGCAGTCCACGGGTCGCAGAGTCAGACATGACTTAGCAATTGAATAGCAAAAGATTGTGTGAAAACAGCCCAAACTTGTGCCGTGGAGGTTAAGAGAATGGAGGATAAACGTATTATAGGATCTCCCTCTCACAAAACTCAACAAAATTATGAACTATAGGTGAGCCTGCCCCTGTTATTTCTACCTTAAGCTTTAAAAAAAAAAAAACCCTCAGGCAATGAACTGTAAAGGCAAATCAGGGCTATAGACAGATGTTATAGGAAATATATAAGAAAACTCATTATAAGAACTGCAAATATATATATATATATATTTTACTATCACCAAATACTCCCTTCCACTCATCTTTCCCTATAAAAGTGAGTCTTTCTGCTTTTGGTATCCAGCTTGGAGTCTCCTGAAACAGGGTTCACCCCAAATGACTGCCTGATGCCTAACTACCATTTATGAGTTCTCCTTGAAACACACCACGGAACTCCATAATTACATCACAGCTCATCTGGTTTGTTGGAAGGCCTCTGGACAGAACCACTTAGCCAACCGTTCTCCTGGAAGATCTTCCTCCTAGGAAACCTCCCTTACCCACTTGGAGTAAAAACAGAGGCGGCCAGCTCTTCACCCTTAGTCTTGTGCAGACTGTTTTAACTAAGGAAAGCTTGGGGAAAGGGTGCTCTTGGCAAGATTTCTTTTGACACATCGTAATTGAGCAATTGCAAAAGGTTGTCGAGAGCCAGCAGATGGGGCAGATAAGGGAGGCCCTATCAGCTTTTTGGCCAGTTGGGATTCCTGAATTTGAAACCTGTTTACCCTTAGGAAAAAAACCAGGCTCTCCTCTCTCTGCTTCTACTGGAAAGGGCAGGGCAGGTTTAGGCTTATCAGACACACATTAATTTTTCTTTGAGCCCATGAAGGCTGATCACTTCTGCAGCCAAAACATAATGGAAAGGCTTAGCAGCCTATTGCCAAACTATTCTGTTTTCTATAAAGCTCATCTCTTGAGGCTGGATTCTGCTCTCAACTTTACCAGGCCCTTCCAAGACCGTGGGGCATTGCTCAGTTCTTCTTGAAGGCATAAAAATAGAAACCTCCCCACCTTTTCCTGGAGAGCAGAGGGAATCTCTGGTGGCTTAAATGGTAAAGAATCTGCCTGCTATACAGGAGATCCAGGCTTGATTCCTGGGTGGGGAAGATCTGCTGGAGGAGGAAGTAGCAACCCACTCCAGTATTCTTGCCTGGAGCATCCCATGGACAGAGGAGCCTGGTGGGCTATAGTCCGTGAGGTTGCAGAGAGTCCAACACGACTGAGTGACTAACACAACAGAGGGAATGTGTTCTCTGTTTGTCCTTTTTTGGGCTCAGGTTCCTGCAAAGGTTTTTTTGAGTTTGTTTCTCAGGCCAACAGTTGACGCAGCAAATTCATTTGTGGAAACTGTCTGGCTTTCGTCTGTTGTCTGTGTTTTTAAATATCATTGAGCTATTTTATCACCATTCTACTTAGTACCCACCCACGTTTGGAATGCCTCCACCTGGAGTGACAGTCATATCTCTTTTATTCCCATTTTAGAATTTGCCTAAGATGTTAGAATTTGTTGTTTAGGGTGTAGGATTTATATAAGATGAAGTGAAGTGAAGTCGCTCAGTCGTGTCCGACTCTTTGCGAGACCATGGACTGTAACCCACCAGGCTCCTCTGTCCATGGAATTCTCCAGGCAAGAATACTGGAGTGGGGTTGCCATTTCCTTCTCCAGGGGAACTTCCCGACCCAGGGATCAAACCCAGGTCTCCCGCATTGTAGGCAGATGCTTTACCGTCTGAGCTACCAGGGAAGCGGAAACTATCAATTCTTTTTTTTTTTTAATGACATTATTTTCTTGGCGTGCTGCAGTCCATGGGGTTGCAGAGTCAGACACGACTTAGCGACTAAACAACAACTATTTTCTTTCTAATTTCAGAAGCAATATGTGTTCATGGCAGACAACTAGAAAGACATAAGTGTCATGTAAAAAATAATAATCACCCACAATCTCCACCCCCCCAGAGATAATCACCATTAGTATTCTGATACATTTCTTTCCAGCGTCTACATTTTTTTTTTTTAGTTGAAATATAACTGACCTACAACACTATGTTCCAGGTGCATAACATAAGGTTTCAGTTTTTATATACATTCCAAAAAATCACCATAAGTCAAGTTACCATCAGTCACCATACAAAATATTAGTGAGTGAGTGATAGTTGCTCAGTCGTGTCTGACTCTGCGACCCCATGAACTAAAGCCTGCTGGGCTCCTCTGTCCATGGAATTCTCCAGGCAAGAATACTGGAGTGGGTTGCCATTTCTATTACAATGTATTGGCTATATTCCCCATGCTGTAAGCTTAATCCCGTGACTCATTCAATTTGTAACTGGAAGTTTGTAGCTCTTAATCTCCCTCATCTATTTCTCCCCTCCTCCCATCCCCTGCTTCTCTGGCAACCACCTGAGAGATTTGCAGTTCTTTATAGGGCCACCTAAATAATCTATGGGGTCCAGTACCAAAGTGAAAATTTAGGGTTCCTTGTTCAAAAATTATCAAGATTGTCAAGGCAGAGACAGAGCCCATGAATAAACCAAGTGTGGGGTCCTTCTGCATGCAAGGCCCTGCATGACAAAACACGTCCCATGCCCAAGAAACCCACCTCGATTCTGAACTATTCACAGGCAATTTGATGGTTATACAGGATTTATGTGTTCCCTCATCCATTTCCCTGCTTGCTGACTTGGGACAAATCTCTGGCCCTTCAGAAACTCCTACATTAAGCTGTGGACTGGGAAAATAAAGGATATAAAATGAAATACATTCATTTGGCTAAAGGCATTTGGTGAGGGACAGGTAGAGATAAATAGTGAGATATTCCTCTGTTGCTTGATTATTTCATTTGTCCTTATTGTGAAATAGTGGGACAGAATGGGAGAATCGTAAAACCGCTCAAATGAAATCAGAGTCTCAAGAAGTTAAACACAGAATTACCATATGACCCAGCAATTCCACACCGAAGTATATGACCCAGAAAAACTGAAAACAGGGGTTCAAACGGATACTTAAACAGCAGTGCTCACAGCAGCACTGTTCATAATAGTGAAAAGGTAAAGACAACTCCAATGTCCATCAGTGGTTGAAAGGAGAAAGAATTTGTGGTTTATGCATATGGAATATGGAATATGCATATGGAATATGCATGTGGTTTATGCAGTGGAATATTATTTCACCATGAAAAGGAATGAAGAACTGATATATGGTACAACTTGGATGAACCTCAAAAAGGCAGTCATAAAAGGCCATGTATTGTATGATTCTATTTACATGAAATGTCCAGAACAGGCGAATCCACAGAGACAGTAAACAGACTGCTGGTTGCGAGGGGCTGGGAGTATGGAGGAGTGGAATGTAAATGCGCGTGTCTATGAGGTTACCCTTGGGGGTGATGAAACGTTCTGGAACTAGACAGGTATGATGGTTGCACAACACTGTGGATGTAGTAAATGCCACTGAATTGCTCACTTTTTAATTTTATGTGAATTTTACCGCAATTTCTCATTCTAACATAAGAAGCCAGGTAAACAATCCCTCTCAGTGAAGATGCAGAGGTGGAAAAAGGCCCAGAGCTTCAAAGCTATTGTCCCCAGATAGCCCATCATGAAATCTACAGTCATGACCATTAGAATCACTTCAGAAACATTCTGCTTCACCACAAGTACATTACTGGGGACTGTGACATATCCGTACCCTGATGTTCAGAGACCATTTCACTGTTGGCAACGTCTTAGGCCATCTTGATGGACTCTTCTGGGATAGAAGAAGAGGGCCGAGGGAGTAAAGTTGGAGAGCTGAAAGTTGGCGGCCTTAGCTTCCTGGTCTCTGCTTGCTTACCCTGGGAGCCTCACCCCAATTCTCTAGTGTGCTTGCCAGCCAAATGAGGGAGCTGGCATGCTTGCTCCCCAACATTCTTTAGGACTGTGTTCATCACATGGGAGCACAGAAGGGCCTCGTGGAGGCCCAAGAGTGATGGAAGAAACTAGAATGGAGGATCCACGCCAGGAATAAAAAGAGAGCAGGAAGCCTTAAGAGATTCTGCCTGGGGTCCCTAAGAAAATAGGGGATCAGAAAAGACAAGAGGATCAGGTACTGAAGGCAAACTTAGCTCATTTCATGATTCGGTTAATGGAGGAGAGACTTATTATCCCAGTTCTAGAAAACACTATTTCTGATAAGATATATAAAGCATGAGGTAAGAAGATGAAATAATAAGATCTAATATATGAGCCATCCATCACCACCTAGGAACATATTTATGGGTATTCCAGAAATTCAAAGATGAAAACGGGACCAGGTCAGTGGGACAGGCAGGGGTAGAGAAGGTCCTGACCACTCAGAGTGTGGTGTGGACCAAGAGCACCAGCATCACTTGGAAGCTGGAGAGAAATGCAGAATCTCAAGCCCCACCTCAGGCCCCCTGAATCAGACTCTGCATTTTGACAAGATCTCTGGGTAATAGAAATGCATGTTACAGTTTGAGAAGCATCATCTAGATCATATTGCTAAGGACATTAGCTCACTACATCCTTCTTTTCTCTTTTACATGCAGCCCTCTGTGCATCCCCTTTCAGCATCTTTCCCAGCGGAGAAGGACATGATATTTTAGTGACCAGAGAGAGCCTGAAATGAGAGTTATTGGGGAGTCGGGGGCCACAGTAATGAGTCACTGTAGATGGGGATCAGTTGCTCCAACTTTGAACCACTGATCTCTCTTGGGCCATGTTAGTGGCTCACAGCAAACCTTCAGGATCTAATAAAACTTCTATAACAGGGGTCAGTAAACTTTTTCTGTAACAGTTCAGTTAGTCAATGTTTTTGGCTTTGTGGGGACACCGTCTCTTTCACAACTACTCAACTCTGCCTTCTAGCTTGAAAGCAGTCTTAGACAACATGTAAGTGATTGTGCCTGATGGGTTACAATATAAAGTTTGTGGACACAGATTGGAATTTGATATAATTTTCATATGCCATGAAATATTCAGTTCACTTCAGTCGCTCAGTTGTGTCTGACTCTTTGTTACCCAGAATATTCACCTTCTGATTTCTTAAAATCATTCCAAAAAGTACAAACCCTTCTCTTCTCACAGGCCATAAAAACACAGACAGTGGGCAGGGATTGGGCCCCGGGTCAGAGCATAGTGACCCCTGTCCCACAAGGAAGATAGTCAGCCTGGGGAGAAATTACAGGGAGAAGCAGAGTATATTCCTACTCAAAGTCTGGAGTGGAAGATGAGGGGGAGAGAAGCATGGACATGTAGAATTTAACTGCTTGTTTTAGGTTTTGGACTGTGCTAGGGGAACACTGCCAATCCCCATTTTTCATGAGCTCTGATACAAAAACATCCAAAGAGAACTTATCACCAAACAGCACTGTGGAATGCTTTGGAAAGTTCACACAGAGGCATAAAGGGTTTCTGTAAACAAGCAAGAAGATGGTAGAAGTGAGCAAAACATAATACCCTGAATTCTTTCTCTTCCAAGGATGTGATATAACTTGAACTAAACTGAATTAGACTTCATATTTCATTGGCTATTACAATTCTGTGCCCAAAGAGGTGAACCACAAATCAGTAATATCCTGGGTGCCAACCCACTCGCTGCAAGAACGTCTAAGTCCTGTTGACATGAAATAGAAGCCATAACCACTGTGATGCTATTTTTCCTTAATTAATTTCTAGACTTGTACTTCAGTACAACCTGATGATGACTTCACAAGCTTCTACATAAGTTTCCATGAATTTAAACTCTTAGTGTTTATAAGGCTTCAGAAAGCTCTTCATTTTCCACTGTAATTTTTAGAAACAGGACTGAAGTAGCTTGTTATTATGGCTATGTGTGGTATAATCCATAGACCTAAGAAAAGATACCATCTCTGATATCCTCCACCAAGAAAAGGAGTCCAAGAACAAAAATAAAATTTTGAATTTGTATGGAAACACAAAATTCCCCAAATAACTAAAGCAATGCTGGGTAAGAGAAACGGAGCTGGAAGAATCAGGCTCGCTGATTTCAGACTATACTACATAGTTATAGAAATCAAAACAGTATGGTACTGGCACAAAAACAGATCAATAAAATAGGATGGAAAGCCCAGAAATAAACCCACAAACCTATGGATAACCTATGACAAAAGAGGCGAGAGTATATATAGAAAACAGTTTTTTTTTCAATAAGTGTTGCTGGAAAAACTGGACAACTACATGTAAAAGAATGAAATTAGGACACTTTCTAACACCATACACAAAAATAAACTCAAAATGGATTAAAGACCTAAATGTAAGACCAGACAGTATAAAACTCTTAGAGAAAAACATAGGCAGAACACTCTTTGACATAAATCACAGCAATAACTTTTTTAAATCCACCTCTTAATGAAAATAGAAACAAAAATAAGTAAATGGGACCTAATTAAACTTAAAATCTTTTGCATGGCAAAAGAAACCATAAACAAAATGAAAAGACAACCCACCAAATGGGAGAACATATTTGCAAGCAAAGCTACTGACAAGGGATTAATCTCTAAAATGTACAGACAGCTCATATAGCTCTGTCAAAAAACCAAACAATCCAATCAAAAAAATGGGCAGAAGACCTAAAAGAAGACATAGAGATGGCCAAAAAGCAAATGGAAAGATGCTCGACATCATTAATTATCAGAGAAATGTAAATTCAAAGTACAACTAGGTATTACCTCACGTCAGTCAGAATGGCCATCATCATCTAAAAGTCCACAGACAGCAAATGCTGGAGAGAGCATGGAGAAAAGGGAATCCTCCTACAATGTTGGTGGGAATGTAAATTGGTACAACCACCATGGAGAATATTATAGAGGTTCTTTAAAAAACTAAAACTAGAACTACCACATGATTCAGTAATCCTACTCCTGGGCATATACCCGGAGAAAACCATAATTTGAAAATATACATGCACCCTTATGTTCATTGCAGCACTATTAACAATAACGAAGACATGGAAGCAACCTAAATGTCCATCGACAGAGGAATGGATAAAGAAGATGTGGTACATATATACAAGGGAATGTTACTCAGCCATTAAAAGGAAATGCCATTTGTAGCAACATGGATAGACCTAGAGATTATCATACTAAATGAAGTAAGTCAGATAGAGAAAGACAAATATCATAATATCACTCATATGTGGAATCTAATTTTTTAAAAAAGATATAAATAAACTTTGGGCATCCCAGGTGGTACCAGTGGTAAAGAACCTGCCTCCCAATGCAGGAGATGAAAGAGATGTGGTTTTGATCCCTGAGTCAAGAAGATCCCCTGAAAGAGGGCATGGCAACCCACCGCAATAATCTTGCCTGGAAAATCCCATGGACTGAGGAGCCTGGTGGGCTACAGTCATAGATAGGATCACAAAGAATCAGACACAACTGAAGCAATTTAGAATGCACACACACATAAACAAACTTATTTACAAAACAGAAACAGACTCATAGATTTTGAAAACAAGTTTCAGTTCCGTTCCCAAGAGGGAAATGGGTGGGGGGGGTGGTTAGATGGGGAGTGAGGAGTTTGGGGTTAACATATACACACTACTATTTCTGAAGTAGATAACCAACAAAGACCTACTGTATATACCTGAAACTAATGCAAGATTGTAAATCAACTACAGTTCAATTTTTTTTTTTATTTGTTGAATGCATCATATCCCCTCTCCTTATTTATCACTCACTGAGACATAGCTCTTTCCCTTGGGGTCCAATATTTTAATGGGAAAACAAATTTTCCTTTCCCACCAAAAACCCAAGGAAAGTTTGGAAAGGCACTCATGGGCAGATCAGTAACATTTTTCAAGAAGCCAGTTACAAGCTGGCTTTCCAAATCAAGTCATTTTTCCTTGCCTCAAAAAAAAAAAAAAAAAAAAAAAAGCCTGTTACAAACACTCCAGGTCTACAAGATGTTATCTTTCAGAGACTCTTCATTTTTCTAAGATGTGATAGTCTATATGGGAAAAGAATCTACAGAAGAATGGATGTATGTATATGTGTAACTGATTCACTTTGCTGTAGCCCTGAAACTACCCCAACACTGTAAACCAACTATATTCCAATAAAGACAATTTCAAAAAAGAGAATAGTAATTAACTTAAGAAGAATCCAGACTCCTTCTCTGCAGCCCTGTGGATTCTCTTCACCAGGTTTTAGTGTATTTGAAGGTCCCTAGAATGGTGCTTGGAGAAGGCAACCCACTCCAGTGTTCTTGCCTGGAGAATCCCAGGGACGGGGGAGCCTGGTGGGCTGCCATCTACGGGGTCGCACAGAGTTGGACACGACTGAAGCGACTTAGCAGCAGCAGCAGCAGAATGGTGCTTGTGTGAGGGAGGCTGGGGGAGGAGGGCACCTTAATCTTCTATTGTAATTATTTTCGTGTGCTGCCCCTGCATTTGTTTGTTTGTTTGTTTGTCTTGCTAATGTCACAGTCAGGAGCCTTAAAGAGAAGTTTCTTCCCAATGGCGCTGCCATTTGCAAAAAAGAACCTGGCTTTTCCAGAAGCTTCATAAGCTTCGCAATCTGAAGGAACTAGGAACGGATGCACAAAAACCTGGGCATCTTTGGGATCCTGGCTGGTGCCACCCCAAGCTTGTCCTTTCCCATTGCCTGGGACCTGAGTTGATGCTCAAGGATGTATGCACATTCTCAGCTGTCTTTATGCACAGCTGTGTTTCCCTGTTGCCTGAGATCTTCTCTTGCCCTCCCTGGGGCCACAAAAGCCAAACTCTTCTCGTCTGAGAGTGTGAACCTCAGAACCTCTGAAATTCAGTCAGTTCCAGTAACTTCTTCACAGGTTCAACCAAGACGCCAAAAGGATTCTGCATTCAACAAGCAGTTAAGCTTTGGCACTCCCCCTCATGACCTCTGCCAGGTATGCTTCCATACGCTTTTTCTATTAAATGCAATTAAACCAAATCTGTATTTGATATTCATATGCTCCTGAACAGTGATAAAAGAGTGTAATTCTTCACTTGTGTTTGGTAGCTATTAATTTCTAGAAGCAACAGAATAAAGTCCAGGTAAAGAGTCAAAAGCTTACATTATTATTTACATGACAATGCACTCCTTTTGTGCTATTAGTGGATAAGGATTTTGCTGGCCTCATTTTCTGAGCATGCATAATAAATTCAAAGAAGAAAATCGTGTGCTAATTTTAACTCTAAAATTTTAACTTTAATGATGTCTATCTGGTTTTATCAGCTATAACTGCAATCTATTTCTGCCCTAGCAATTCAAGAAGAGAGTGCTATTTAAAATACAACTTGGATTATGTAACTGCTGGGTTTTGTAGCCTTTAAAGACTTCCCATTGTCCTTTGAACATAATCCCAAAGTACCCATAATTACCAATGTTGACTGCCAGACCCCTCAACCTCAGCTCTTGGATATCCCCTCAGCCTTTTGGCTCAGAATCACCCAGGCCTCCTCTCTCATCCCTGGACCACACATGGCCGTTTATGCCTGAGGGGCTGTGTTTCCGTTCCCTCCATTCACTTCATCACTCCTCTTTTCCCAGTTTTATTGAGATATCACTGACATCCAACATTGTGTTAGTTTAAAAAGTTCAACGGGTGGATTTGATACATGTATATATTGTCAAATGATTACCACAATAGGGTCAGCCAACAGTTCCATCACCTCACATAATTACATTCTTTTTTTGGTAGAGAAATTTAAGATCTACTCTCTTAGCAAATTTGTAGTGTACACTACAGTATTGATAACTTACTCACCATGCATTACATCAGACCCCCAGTCCTTGTTCATCTGATAACTGGAAGTTTGTATGCTTTGACCAACAGCTCCATATCCCTGCCCTCTCCTGTCGGGCACCATTTCACTCTCTGTTTCTATGAGTTCAGTTTTTGAGGTTCCACATATAAGTGAGATCACACAATATTTGTCTTTCTCTGACTTATTTCACTTAGCACAGTGCCCTCCGTTAAGATATAATTCACAAACCATACAATCCATCCTTCCGAAGTGTACATTTCAGTGCTCGTTAGTATACCCACAGTCATGTGCAACCGTAACAGCCATCAATTCTATTGAATAGAGCATCTTTATCACCCCAACAGGAAATTTCACACCAATTAGTAACCACTCCTCACTCCTCCTTGCTTCCCAGATAGCACTAACGGTAAAGAACCTGCCTGCCAATGAAGGAGACATAGGAGACACAAGTTCGATCCCTGGGTCTGGAAGATCCCCTGCAGAAGGAAATGGCAAAGCACTCCGGTATTCTTGCCTGGAGAACCCCATAGATAGAGGAGCCTGGCGGGCTCCAGTCCTTGGGGTTGCACAGAGTCGGACATGACTGAAGTGACTGAGCACGCACACACGCATGCACACACCTCATTCTTCCATATCCCCAGGCCCTGGCAATCCCCAATCTACGATCTCTCTTCATGGGTTTGGGCTTCCCTGATGGCTCAACTGGTAGAGTCCACCTGCAATGCGGGAGACCTGGGTTGGATCCCTGGGTTGGGAAGATCCCCTGGAGAAGGGAATGGCCACCCACTCCAGTATTTTTGCCTGGAGAATTCCATGGACTGTATAGTCCATGGGGTCACAAAGAGTTGATCTATCTTTATGGGTCTACCTATTCCAGACACTCATATAAATGGAATCATAATACATGGCCTTGGTGAAGGCTTTCCTTCACTCAGCATCATATTTTAAAGGTTCACCCATGCCCAGCCATGGATGCTGCATGTGTCAGTACTTCATTGCTTTTTAAGACTCGAAAATCTTCCATTATACAAGTAGACCACATTTTGTTTATTTATCCACTGATGGCTATCTGGGCTGTTTCCATGTTTTGGTTATTGTCAATAATGCGACTATGAAGATTTGTTTACAAGGCTTTTTGTGGCATGGTTCCTCTCTCTAGGAGAGGACTTTCTGGTCATATGCTGACTCTCTTTAACTCTTGAAAGACATGCCAAAGTGCTCTCCAGAAAGGCTGTACCAACAGCAGTGTGTGAGGGTTCCAGTGTTTCCACATCTTCAACGTTGCTTATCATCTCTCTTTCCGAGTCCAGCCACCCTCATGAGTGTGAAGTTTTGTGTAATATCCCCTTTTCCTGGGGATATTAGTCATCTGAAGAGCTTCTTTGGAGAAAGGTCTATTGGGATTCTCGTCACTCTTCATAGTGAATGTATTTATCTACCTATTCACTTGTTTATTAGTGACCTCCCCCACTTCACCTCCCTCTGTTCTGTAACTTAATATGCAGACATAAGTAAAGAAAACCCTGTGTCCACAGTGAGTTAGTAATGCCTGTGACCCTGTCTCGCTCAGGGCACCTCCCTTCTCCCAGCCCTACCCACCTCCAACCTCCACCATCTGCTGATCTGCTGTGAGTCATCCTTTGCTCGAATTCCACATTCTGACACACCCAGTCCCAAATGAATACTCACTTCCTCCTCTTAAAGCTGATATTCTAATTGCTAAAGACTTCACTCTCTCGCTCTCTCCTCTCTCTCCAATAGGTTAAAGTTCAGCCTGCAGAATATTAATTCTGTATTTTGATCCCCATGGCTGCTCTCTCATACTTGGCAGTTGCTATTTTCTCTTAGGTAGATCCAAGGACACAAGTAGAGTCCATCTCTCCTGCAGTCCTGCAAATGTGCCTCTGCATGGGCCTGAACATCCCCCCCTCCATTGAGTATTGGCAGATTTTATAGACTTTTCTCATTTTTACCATGAGAGTGAACACCTTCTAATCTGATCTTACCCAACAGAATCTCCCCCTAGTACTTTGTTACTGAACAGTCATCCATCAGTGCTCCCCATTTTGCTGCCAACTCTCACCACCTGTCTCGTGAGGAAACAGAGGCTTAAATTGATCTGTGCTGTTTAAAATAGTGAAATATTCAATAGCCTGTGATAAATCATACTGGGAAAGAATATGAAAAAGAACATTTATATGTGTTATAGCTGAATCACTATGCTGTACAGCAGAAATTAACACAACATTGTAAATCAACTATACTTCAAGATGATTTTTTTAAAAATGAATGAAAAGCATTATAAATAACCTAAACAACCAAAGGGAATAAGGTGAGAAGCAATATGGCTGGGTGTTAGGAACCTGGACTCAAAAGCCAGACCATCTGGAGTTGAGCCCTGGAAACCAAGTTAACTAACCTCTTTTTAACTCAGTTTCCCAGTTTGTAAAACAGGAGTAGTCATAATATCAACTTCACAGAGATGGTATAGTGCTTAGAACAGAGCCGGACACATAGGAAGCACTCTATGTAGTCAGTTGTTCATATTTACAAGCCTACTGTGGAATACAGTTTGGCCATTTAAACAGATGATGAAGATGCGTATTTACTGGAGTGCAAGCAACTTGGCAATATAGCACTATCTCAAAGAAGTAGATGTCAGGACAGCAGTCATTTGAAATATACATATATCATGAACACGTGGATCCATGGGAGGATACGTACCACGGGTGGCAGCAGTTTTCACTGAGTAGTAGAAATTTAATTGATTTTATTGATTGGTTGGTCTTTTCTTTATTTTCTCAATTTCAACATGAATTATATATAACTTGAATAATGTTTTATTTTTTTTTTTTTATTTATTTTTTGAATAATGTTTTAGAATGAAGAAAATAATTCCCTGCTTACCTCATTGAATCCTTCAGCTTCCTGGTTTCGGGTCCCCTTTGTATGGGAATTACATAAACAATTCTATTGTTAGGATTGTTTTGTTTGTTAGCTTTTCAGGAGGGATGGATTATACTTGGAGAGAGCGGATAACCACTTTGGTTTTAGTCTTCTTATAAATTTATGTTTCCGTAAGGATCTCCACTCATGAAAGCTTAAGAAGGCACAGTTCAGCTCAAGCAAGCAGTAGAATCCACACTCCCTGCCTCCAGGTTGCAGGCTTCTTTGTACTCCACCATCTTTAATTAACCATCATTGATCACTGGTACCTGCTAGAGTGTGAGGTGCCCTAATTATCCTAGAAGATTTGTTAACTAGCTGTATATAAAGAACCAACCCACCACAGCATTAAAACAACAGGCCTTGAGAATGATTTCAGCTAAGAGGTACCAACACGTTTCAACAGTAACATTTGATTAATTAAGACAGAAAGGTCAGTCCCAATTGGTTTCTGTCTGCAGCTAAAACTTAAATCATGCTGGTTGTAATTATGCAACGTCAGAATAGTTTGTTCAGTTCAGGAAAAACCTCAGACCGACTGATTGTTTCGTATTATACAGTCCACACAGCTGGCTGACTGGATTCTGTGAAGTTGCTGTTTTGTTGCTACTGTCTGTGTGTTCTTTTCTGTAAAGAACGGTAATGATTCAAACCCCAACATCCTCTGTGGATTTGTTTGAAAATGCACAGAATAAGTTCTGCCTTTGTCCAAAAGAAATGTTTATTGTAAAACCAAAGACATTCCACAAGTCTCTGGTGAAAAAGTTCAGGATGATTTCCGGTAAGTCTAGAGGATCTGAAAAAACATGGACTGGAATCTGCTACACCATCTCTGGCGGCCCAGGACTTGATGTAAGGAGAAAATTTTATTATTCAGGATCAAGGTGAAGAATTTATTGACATTTACTCATGTGTAATCATTTACTTGTTTATCAGCTACCTTTTCCCTTTATTTAAGTATCACATTTGAAAAGCACTTTTAAAAGATGTCTGCCCAAATTAAAGTGTGCCTAAAATAGCAGAGAAAGATGGATGAAGCAGTTGGCAACTGTTCAGTTAAAATGTCCGAAAATTCCTGCCTTCTTGGTGTTTCTTCTCTGTTTTTGTCGAGCTGCGTGGTAACATCTCTCTCCTCTGACATTCCACGCCATTTTGTGTAGCCTGGACATAGACTTTGAACCTTGACCAAAGTAGAAACCACACAAGGTCAGTAGCCTGAGAGTTTCAAGGTTTCTTCAAAGATCATCCCAAAGCCACCTCTATCGCAAAAATCTGACTACTTGTTGACTATTGCAACAAGCTGCAACTCACCTCACATTTATTGAATAAACATTTCCAGGAGCTGAACTTGGATATCTGCATGTTCACCAAACTTTCCAGATTATTCTATGCACACTGTAGTTAGAGACTGGAATCTCCACTGTTGAGGCCAATATTCTTCTTTCAGGAGACTGACGTTACCACAAAGCCAGAGTATTATGAATTGGACCAAAGCTGGTGGCACCTCCTAGCTCCTTGCCCTGCAGTCCAAGATGGTGGAAGGGTTGAGAGTAGGTCAAGAAACAATCCCAACCTCTGAAGACGACAGTGTACCAAAGGACCCTGTAAGAAAATGAAAAGTCAAAGCAAGACTAGGAGAAAATATTCACAAATCATCTATCTGACAAAGGACTCACATCTAGAAACATCTGGAAAACTCCCACATTCCAGTAATAAAAACAAACAACTCAGTTCTCATAGGACCAGAACATTTGATCACACACTTCACTAAAGAAGAGATGCAGATAGTAAATGAGCACAGGAAGAGATGTTCAACATCATTAGTCATCAGGGAAATATGAACTAAACCCACAAGGAGATGCCACTACAAACCCATAAGAATGTCTGTGATTTTTTTCTAAAAACTGACAATAGTGCCAAGGATGTGAAGCAATTGGAAATCTTACATAT
This sequence comes from Muntiacus reevesi, assembly GCF_963930625.1. Lineage (NCBI taxonomy): Eukaryota > Metazoa > Chordata > Mammalia > Artiodactyla > Cervidae > Muntiacus > Muntiacus reevesi. Next base: position 10,961,051 of record NC_089271.1, on the reverse strand, counting down.
CACCAGTGGGAATTTAAATGGTACTCTGCCACTTTAGAAAACTGGCAGTTTCCTGTAAGCTGAACATACACTTAGCATGCAACTCAGCATTCCCATTTCTAGGAATAATTCATGCAGTGGACCAAATATTTGTGTCCTCTCAAAATTCATGTGTTGAAATCTTAACCCCCAGTGGGATAGCATTTGGAAGTAGGACTTTGGGAGGTGACTAGGTCATGAGGATGGAGTCATTGTGAATAGAATTTGTGCTCTTATAAACGGGCCTGCCCACTCCACCCTTAAGAAAAAAAAACCTTCAGGTGATTTATTTCTGTTCAGAAACATCTATCTACACAGCAGGAGAGCAAAGGAAAAATAAATGTATAACAACAACAAAAGAATAAGAAAAATTTAAAAAAAGAAAGAAGATATTGAATCACCCCATTATTTTAATTTTCTCGTGCAAAATATACAACCTGGGTGATTGATATTTCTTATATCAATCAGTCTAACTGGTGCCACAAAGACATGGCCAAATTTTTCCCATAAATGGGAAGAAAGGGGCAAAGGACAGTATGAGGACTTAGGGAAACCAAGTAAATTATGAGACATAGATGAAATAGATTGGATCCCAGAAGTGGCATCTCAGATTCTGCAAGGAAGAACCAAGGAATGTATAATTACACCAAGCTGCCATTTGGGGAAGTATAAGATCCACCTTGGGCTTCCCAGGTGGCTCAGTGGTAAAGAACCTGCCTGCCAACATAGGAGACATAAGAGTTGTGGGTTCAATCCCTGAGTCGGGAAGATCCCCTGGCAAAGGAAATGGCAATTCACTCCAGTATTCTTGCCTGGAGAATCCCATGGATAGGGGAGCCTGGCAGGCTACAGTCCATGGGGTCGCAAGAAGTCGGACATGACTGAATGACTTTACACACAAGAGAAGATGCAACTCAGGGGTAAAGAGAGAAGTTTTAAAGAGCAGAAAGGGTGGGATGAAGTTAATCTGAAAACAAACATGGTGAATCATTAGAAAAATTTGATGAAGCATCTACTTGGGTGAAAGGAATTTGACTCAAAATGAGTAATGGCCGTCGTAAAGTATACCTCATGGAAAAACAAGTTTGGACATTTCTGGTCTTTCTGTTGGCATCCCAACCTTCATTCTATAGTGCTATGATGACACTATAGGGCCTTTTAAAAGTTTCCCCTTCTCTAATCACTTTTCCAGAACTGTCTCAGGTTTCTAGAAGTCAGCGGCACTCAAGTAGGGAGCGGCTAGTGCTCAGGAGTTCACTTCTGAAGGGAGCTGGCAGCTGGGAAGGCCGGGCATCTCTTTGTGCCCAGGCATCAGGAGAACTGTGGATGTGGCAGGAGAATGTGTCAGAGAAAGAAGACATCTTTGAGTACTTGGAACGGCGGGGGAAGGGGGAGGAGGTCCAACAGGGAGGGGATATATGTATACATACAGCAGATTCTGGGAGGAGGGCATGGCAACCCACTCCAGTATTCTTGCCTGGAGAATCCCATGGACAGAGGAGCCTGGAGGACTCCATGGGGTCACAAAGAGTCAGCCACAACTGAAGTAACTCAGCACGCATACATGCATAGCTAATTCACTTTATTATACAGAAGAAACTAATACAACATTGTAAAGCTACTATACTCCAATTTTAAAAAATGCTCCAAACAGACACCAGAGAAGTATCTGATTGCTGTTGGTCTACAGATGCCACATACTCCTCGCTGCCTGCAGCTGCCATTTCAATCAGGGCTTCACTACAGAGCACATTTTCCTCTTACAATATTTTCTTTCATAGGAATCCTGTCTGTGTGAGCACTGTGTTCAGTCCCAATGCCAGGAAAGCCCAGCTGCTGGTGTGATACAGGTTGGTGTGAGTGAGCAGCAAAAGACCTGAGGATGTTTTAAGTGGATGGGCATTTGTTCTATCAGTATTTCCATGTCTCCCGACCCTCCAACTTTCTCTACCACTGATACAGTTAGCCAAGCATGAGACATCCTATTTCTTTAAGAAATTACTATAATGGATGGAATTGGGAAAATAAGTACAAATAGACTGTTGCTACTTCTCTAAAAATCTATTTTCTTGTATCTAAATCAAGACTAGTGGTACTAATTTCTATAAAGTTAAACAGATACCTTCCCTATGGCCTTTCCCATAACCAAGAGAGACAGAAGCACAGGGCTATAGAATACAATGCTCAGGGCAGTTTTATTTCCAATCAGTCCAAACTGGAAAGGATTCAAATGCTCATCAAACAAAAGAATGGATAAACAAATTATGGCACATCCTTACAATGGAATAATACACAGCGATTTTTGGAAAAAACTACTGATACATGCAACCACACAGATAAATTGCAAAAACATTATGTGGCGAGAAAGAAGCCAGATGCCAAAGTTATGTTCTGTATGAGTTCATTTCCATGAAGTTCATGAACCAGCAAACCTCGTTAATGGGATTCATGGAGTGTTAGGAGTGTGGGGTAGGGGAACAAGGGAACTATCTGGGGTAACTGGAAAGATTCTGTATCTTGATACAGGCAGTGGTTACCAGGAGGTATTGATATACACAGGCAAACACTCATCAGGCTGTACACATAAGATACATGGATTTTACTGTATGTAAATTTTACCCCAGTTGAAAAACAAAGGATACTGATGGTGTCCATGGCCAAGTGCTGAAGGCCTGACAGAATGTATAGGGATTCCTGTTTGTAAGCATCAGACTTGGCTTTGAGTTGCTTGACTGCCAGGCAATAAAAAGTAACATTTCAGTAACATTCCTCATAGACAGGCTGGAGGAAGCACACATTCTCCATGGGTTGAGCACCCACCCTGTGTTTGATGCCTTGGGAGGCTTCACAATCAATCAAACTGGGTTCCCACTTTCTAGGCGCTTGTAATCTAGTATAGGGCCTACTGCATGTATAATGATAGAAAATCGAGGTAGAAAGTGACAGGTGGCTCCAGAGAGGTTGGAACCAAGCACGGAAATTAGCAGTGATTTGCTCAGCATTCACTGGAAATTGTTGGTGGAGAGGGGTGGAAGGAAGGTAGGTGCCACATTTTCATAGGCAACAGTAACTCAAAGGGAGGGTAATACAAAGAAAATGGCCATTCTCCCCCTCAAATCCTACCCCAGAAGGGCTCTGGCTTTGTGTGTGCTGGAAGAGTTTGTCCCTCAGCCTCAATTGATCCACCTGGGGGCTCAGGGTATTTTAGTTTCCTAGGTCTGCTATAACAAATTATCATAAACTTGGTGGCCTAAAACAACATAAATTTATTCACATGGTTCAGGAGGCCAGAAGTTTCTAGTCAGTATCACTAGGCCAAAATCAAGACTCCCCTTGGAGTCTCTATGGGAGAATCTGTTCTTTGCTTCTTCAGCTTTGTTCTTTGTTCTTCAGCTTCTGCTGACTGCCTGCATTCCTTGGCTCATGGCCCCATCGCTCCACTTTCTACCTCTTTTATCACACTACCTTCTCCACTGTGCGTGCGTATCATGTGTCGTGCCTCCCCCCCCCCCACCTTCTTATAAGGGCACTCACAATGGCATACGTGGCCCACTCAGATAACGCGGGATCATCTCCCCATGTCAAGACCCTTAGCTTAACCACAACCACAAAGACCATTCTTATCCTTCATATCGGCTAACAGTTACAGGTTCCAGGGATTAGGACCTGATCTTTCTGGGGCATGATGTAGCCTACTACCTAGGGTCAGCCCCTACCTTGGTCTGGATGACTGTAACCAGAGGTGCACACTGACCTCTCTCTGTCAGGAAGAAAGATGCAATGAGCTAAAATCTGTAGGGATGGCTCTGCCTTCTCTCTCCTCTGCCTTCTGCCTAGTTGTATGGGCTGCTGGCTTTCTGGTTGTAGAAGGTCTCTTTGAAGAAGCCCCAGACAGGGGGGCTCCCTCAGAGCTGTGGGTGGAATGCACCGAACCAAGACCCTCACGCAGCGTTTCTCACCACAGCGCTAGTGACACCTGGCGCCACATCACTCTTTGTGGTGGAGGCTGGGGGCTGCCCTACGCACTGAAGCCTGTTGAGCAGCATCCCGTGTCTCTACCCGCTAGGTGACAGTAGCACCTTCCCCACCGCTGTGACAACCCAAAATGTCACCAAACATTGCCAAATGTCCCCTGGGGGGCCAAGTTGCCCCGGCTGAGCACCGCTGCTCTGCAGGGAGGACGTGGGTGCCCGTCTGTGGTCACAGGGGAGGCTGAGCTACCTGGACGCCTTCTCAGTTTTGAGAACGCAGACGGACCACGTTGCTGGGTCTCTGCTATAGCCCCTGTATCTCTAGAATCACTGAAGAGGACCTTCTAGAGGGAGTTTCCTGAGACTGTGGCCCTGAGTGAGAGGCTCGGCTGCTGGGTGGCAGGTTCCTGTCTGACCAGACAAGTCTGGATGCAATCTCCTAGGGGGTCACTGAGAACTTCACCACCCTCAGGCCTGAGGCAGGCCGAACAACCTTGCCACTTTCTTTCCACAGGATCCTGAGAGTCAGAGAAGGTCAATGACTTAGAGATGGGGGTCCCTGGTGCCATTCTGTGGTTTCCCTGGTGGCTCAGATGGTAAAGAATCCATCTGCGATGCAGGAGACATGGGTTCAATCCCTGGGTTGGGAAGATCTCCTGGAGAAGTGAATGGCAACCCACTCCAGTATTCTTACCTGCAGAATTTCATGGACAGAGGAGCCTGGCGGGCCTCGGTCCATGGGGTCACAAAGAGTTGGACACGACTGAGCAATTCACACACACACACAAGGCCTCTCTGTTCCTGCCTGTGAACACAGGAAAACATGTCAATGAAGTAGAGTGATGGAGCATTAAGAGGCGTGGGCAGCTGACGGCTGGAGTGGCCACTAACCTCCACTGCTTATTAACTCGCCCAGACTCCTTGGGAAAGTTCGTGTAAAATGTGGAGAAGCACAGGATCTTCTCTGTGGGACTGCGGTGAGAATGAAATGAACAGTGCATATAAACTGGCTGATAAATATTAATATTCACTGGAAAAAGGCAGAATGTAGTTTTATTGTATTTGTGTTGTTATCGCTCCATAAGATTTGATCATGCTTTTTAAATCAACCCTTAAGCAGAAACTTTAAAGGATGCATTTATTTCCCAGAGGCTCTGAGGAACGAGTCTCCTACCCATCATAGATAAAATGCAATAAAGTCTGTGACATGCCTTCCACATCCTCATCATCTCCTCATCATCTCTGGTTATTTAAACAAACCTATTTCTGTTTTCTATGTATTTTCAGGTAAATGCTATAAAGCCAGAAACTGCGATGGAAACTTTAAAAATAAATAAATTAAAGTAAAAATTAAATTTTCTACACTGGCTCCTTTCTTCACTTTGAAGCTGCCCTGGACATTGGCGGGCAGGCCCAGAGGCATCAAGATAAAACGTCTTTCATAACGGCGAGAGACACACACATACTTCTCAAAGCCTTGCTTTTCAAGTGCATGTATTATAAATCTAGTTGAATGAAGCAAGATTACAGCCAAATAAGGGCAGAAGAGGCTGCGAAACCTCAAATGTGATTGGCTCTTCTCAGTGCCCCAGAAAGAACATTGTGGTTTCAACGTCAGCCCCAGGAAGTCTTGAAATCAACCAAATGGTGTTTCGAACTTGCTTCTCATTATTTCAACTGGGGCCCCACCGCTATTGGCCACCAGAGGAGCTGAATCCCGGATCAAGGCTGACATTTTCAACCCTTGTTTGACAAAACATAATTAGCAGAAAAGCCCCACCCCAGTGTCGGCGACATTTGAGTCTCTCTTTCAATCCCAGTGTTGAGTTGAATTTCAGTTTTCTTTCTTGCCACGCTGCCAATTTGTACTGCTGTAAGCCGACCAGCTTAAACACTCTGCAAAGCCAGCTACAGTTCAGCTGGTTTTCAAAGCCCCATTTACAAAGGCCAGTGCTTGTAAAAGGCTGTGGACCGGGTAGCTTCAGCTGGCCCCTCTCAGTGATGGCCTGAGATGATAAAATGCCTTGCAGTTTAAATTTCCGCCAAGTGTTTTAAAACATTGGCATTTGTTCCAGGCCTTGTGTAATTCTTTGTTATCGGCAACACAAGCACTCTCTTTGCTCTTGTGATCAGATCACGAGTCTCTTGCACAATCACCCCCAGGAACTCTGAAAGGATGCAGGCTGTTAACCCCAGACTGGTTCTGTGAGCAACCCAAGACCTCCTTAGACAGCTGTGCCATGGGCTGGGACTCCCTATCAACCATTTGCACACAATGTTGGATCTCCTCCTCTAAACTTCTGATAAGCACCAATTCAACACCAAGGATCCCTTGGGAAGGCGATGGGTATTATTATCCCCAGGGGAAAAACACTGACGCAGTCAGTTGTGGCCAGAAGCAAGAGGATGAGGACCATCCTTGAGCTGCCCACTACACGGGGTGCACCAACTGAATAACCTCAAAGGTCAGCTTGTTCATTCGCTTCCCTTTATGCCAGAGCTCATCAGGAACGCATATGCCCTCCCCTTACTGAAACCTCAAACCCTCACTGGCTACCCTGTCATGAACCCTGACTTGAGTAAAGAAGTATGGCTTTGGAGGACCTAAGGGAACTTTTGGATGAGGTATATATCTTTCTCATGTTCAAGTTGAGGGTATTTTGTGCCAGTCTGTTTGGTAAAGTCAGTCATTCTGCCAAAATGGTCCTGAAAGGGTCACTTCCTTCTAGAACAACCTTAGGAAGCACCCTCAGTTGCATTTCTGATCAGTTTTCCTCTTGGATCTTGAAATTCCTGATTGAAAGGCACAAGCCAGCTCCTTCTCTTGAGACTGCATGGGCACTATTAGTCCTCAGTATCAAGGATCAATAAAAATAAAGAAAACTTTAAGTGACTGTAAACTGGTATAGCCATTTTGGAGGGTGGTCTGACAATCTGCATCAACAGCCTCAAGAGTATTTACACACCTTTTGTAATTTTTATTTCCAGGGTCCTATGCTTGGCCAATATTCAGAGAAACAGGCTAAAGTCTATGAAAAGAGATGTTCATTACAGTGTTGTTTATCCTTGAGAAAAATTGTAGGCCTTTGGAGCATCCCTCAATAGTAATTTTTAAATACATATGGCATACTCTTACAGTGTACATAACCATTAATAACCACGTTGTAGGAGATGGGGGGTAACATAGCTAAATGACCACGACATGAAAAAAGGAAACAAAATTGCATATCCAGAATAACCTAGGTTTGTAAAAGAGGGACAAGTGTTTATGAAAATACACAGACGTAGAGAAAAAACACTAGAAGGAAATACATCAAAATATCAACAGCAACTTTGGCCTGGCTGAGGATGCAGTTCATAAGGGCTTTCTGCCTTTGTTGTCATCATTGTGCTCTTCTGTATGTTTCAAATTCCCTATAGATCTTAAGTATTGTTTAAAAATCCATTAGAAAAAGAATATCCTTGGTTAATGAATAATGTGCAAATGAGAGAAGAGCAAGGGACTAGTAGTCAGTGGACATGACGGAGGCCTTGAGGCCACGTGTGAGCTCTCCAATCTGCTGCTTATTACAGGGTCATGGTGATTCCACAGAACCTGGGCTGGAGGGGAGGGGAGGGGAGGGGGCAGGCCCTCCTTTCACACTCAGAATGGAGACGGAAAGCACGCCCAGACCTGTGGAGAAGGAGGCTGGCCACTCTTGCACGTGAACTGAGGGACAGCGGGCCACGAGCATCCTCCTAGCTGACTGAGAGAGCGCAGGAGTTCCGAGCTGACCAGCAGAGACAAACAAGGCCCGGGCGGCTGTTTCCTTGAGTTCACACAGGGGAAGAGGAAGTCTTCATCAACCGCAGAGCACGCTGAAGCAGAGCCGGAGGGGCCCCAGAAGCCCCGGCTGGGGACCTGTGGCTGCGGCCACGGTGCTCTCTGAAGCCTTTAGGAGACTGCTCACCGTGTGCTCAGAACTTTGCCAACGCCGGTCACTGGTCACCAGAGGCTTGCCTTTAACAGCCCTGAATACATGTCATCTGTCGTTTCTAAGAAGAGACGCCTCCCCCATGCCTTAGGGATACACAGCTGACTCGGGAGGACTGATGTGAATGTTACATGAGGCCACGTTCTCCTCCTTGCTCTCTCACTGGTCTTTGGTGGGTACCAGACTCAGCAGAAGAGGCTGCAAGGCTTCTGGCCTCACAAACCACCTTGCCTTTGCCTGTGCCATTGGCTCCATCTTGGAGAACCATCTTACCATCAGTCAATCATGTTCCCCTGCCTCACGCCAATGCTGCATTGAGGTCCCACTGCCAAACCGTACCGCTTTTAGCCCTGGAGATGTCCCAGCTCCTCCCTGAGGTCTTGATGGAATGGGTAAGCCAGATCTACAATCTCCTTTATATTGTCTGTGTGCTGATGGAGAGACTTACTGATGGAATGTATTCATAAATATCTTAGAATACGAAATAGGCGTCCCTGGTGGTTCAGATGGTAAAGAATCTGCCTGCAAAGCAGGAGACCCAGGTTCGATTCCTGGGTTGGGAAGATCCCCCGGAGAAGTGAATGGCAACCCACTCCAGTTTTCTTGCCTGGGAAATCCCAGGGACAGGGGAGCCTGGCGGGCAACAGTCCATGGGGTCGCAAAGAGTTGGACACAACTTGTACCCTGAATACAAAGTACAAGTTCTCCTGTCTCCTAGCTTGGAAGCAGCACATGGGCAACGTAACTTGTACTGTACTGTGCAATCCTTCTCAGGAGCCACATGAAACAGGAAGCTTCTGGGAGGTTCCTGCAAGCATGTGATAGCTAGCTGTGGTTTCAGGGCAACAGTCAGGTAGCTCTTGCATCCGGAAACGTTCGCACGAGACACACTTGCTGGCTTCTGTCTAACTCTAGTGTTAGTTACACTGTCCTTTTTTCACTTTGAAAAGAAGCAATTTGATTTCTTACACTGTATGTATTTTTTCTGACTGCAACCATGAAAAGGACCATGAACTAGATCCAGCAGAGGAGAGGCCTGGTTCTGGGGCCTCTTCTCAGCTGCTCTTAAAGGATTCCTCGGATTGAGTAATTTTCCCTTTTGAACCACGATCCCTCAAACTTCTAAAGAGATCACTTAGAGAAGGCAGAGCCTCGCTCCACTAGGGCAACTGAGTGAGCCCTCCTGGGGAATGAAGCTGAAAGAGAACACCTTTTAGCTGTCTTCTCTTAGGAATCTGATCTCGGTGCCAGTCGTTGTTATTTATCACTACCAAACATGCATTAATGGCGAATCAGAGAGGCCCAAAGATGCTCAGACTCCTAGAAACCTCTCGTTCAGCTCCTAGTGGCACTGGGTCAACTTTGCCCCTTCTGAGGCAGAGCAAATCCACAGGCTTTGCAAACAGGTTACCCTCCCATTATGAAGAAAAAAACCAAACCAAAAAAACCCCGCTTACACCACTGATTTCAAATCCAACCACACTGCAAGACTGCAAGATGATGAATTTTGCACAAGGGTACTGAAGATCGAGGGGGAGCCTTTGTAAATATTTATGTATTTCCTCATTGACTTTTTTTTTCTCCTAAACTTTAGACAGAGTTAGCAAAGGAAACAGCTGGTTCACAAGATCTCAAATGGAGGGTGATTTCACTCCTTCTCCGTCTGACTTTTCCATTCCTCTCTCAAAGTCACACACCTTGATAAACAACCCAAGGGACATTTCTAAATAGATAATGCTCAGTTCTTAATAACTGCCCTAAATAGCCAATGCTTTCTGCCTCTTAAAAGTCACTAATGGTTTTCTACACTCACATTTTGGTCCTCCTATTAAGCTTCTTTCTCGCTTACCTGTTGCTGAGATGAAAATAAACGAATGAATACGTCAAACAGGATTTGGATTTGGGATTCAACGCCCTTTTGTCCTCATGCCTCATACAAATTCAAGCCCCCCAAAAGAAGGCAAGACAAAGTCATGAGTAAAACAGAGACTGTAAAACTATTCCTGATATAATTGAAAGCAGATGCAGGAGTAACCTAGATAGCCAAGTGTTCTGGGTGGGAGGGTGTGGGCCAGGAGTGAAACTGACAGAGAAACAAACAAACCCTGCCTTCTCCGGGGGTCCAGCAGGCCCAGAGTCCATTGCCTGGCTCCCTGCAGGCTGACTTCTGGGAGAGACTTCCTGCCAAGGAAAAAACCTCTAATGGTTTCTGAGCTTTTGTCCTGTGAATTCTTCTCCCATTTTCAGCTTTCAAGGGCCCGTCGTAGAGAAGGCCCTCAACCCTGAAACACTACTCTGTTTTGCATAAAGGTTTGATTGGAAAATTCTAAATTCATCAACTTTAACATTCAGACTGATACTAAGATCTGAGCAGAGTCTGCAAGGCCAACTTCAACCTAGGAGTAACCTGTTGTTATTCACTCGCAAGGTCACACAGATAAATGATGGCCCCAATTGTCTTAAAAGCCCCAATCTCACAATTATCACTCTATGCACAAAACTCTCCATGCTATGGGCAGGACTTTCTGTATTCACATTCTCAATGGCTTCATATTTCAATAACAGTCATCAAGTTTCCTCACTAGGAAGAACAACCCAAGCTCAGTTCCCTCTTCTGGCCAGCAAATTAGAAGAACCAAGAGCTCAGGCTGACTGAAGCAGGCATTGCCCAGCTGGACTTGCATTTGTATATGTCACTTATTGCTTACTTATTTGCTTGCTTGCAAGGTTGATTCAGTCATGTCGACTCTGTGACTCTATGGACTATAGCCCACTGGGCTCCTGTATCCATGGGATTCTCCAGGCAAGAATACTGGAGTGGGTTGCCATGCCCTCCTCCAGGGGATCTTCCCAACTCAGGGATCAAACCCACATGTCTTACATCTGTTGCATTGATAGGTGGGTTCTTTACCCCAAGTGCCAGCTGGGAAGCCCATGTCATTTATTGCCTTGCATCTAAGGCCAGTTTTAGCACAGATTTCAGTCTTTCTCCTTCAATTGGGGAGGAATGATCAAATAAGCTAGATTTCTTTTTAAAAAGTCTTTTCAATGTTTCACCCTCCCTTGCCATTTCAACAAGTTTAGCCAAGAGATGCTAATGTGGTTATAAATGTTTATTATTCCAGTGGTTTCAATAATTTTATTGGGAACAGAATAGCCTCTAGAGAATGACAGACATTGCAGCAAGATATAGTTAGGGAGATTGCTTACAAAGTGTTTTTTTTTTTTAAAGGTCAGACTACATGTATTCAATAATTTTCTGTGGGGTTGAAAAGAGGAACAAAGAAATATTACTAACTAGGTTACTTGGGTTTTGTTTTTCTCAGACTGTTGTTCTGGTTGATTCTACAAATTGGGGGATATTTCAAATGGGTTTATATTTAGGAAGTGGGTTGCGATGGGGGTTTCTTAACCTTGGAACTAGTGACATTTTGGGTCACATCATTCTTTGTTAAGGGGCTGCCCTGTGTTTTGACAAAATGTTTAGAGCATCCCTGACCTCTATCTATTTGATGACAATAGCAGTGCCCACCCCGCATATTGTAAGAACCAAAAATGTTTCCAGATATCACCACATACGCCCCTGCTGGTTTGCCCCTTGTTGAGAACCACTGAATTGGGCAATTTTTGGACTCTCCCAGGCAGCTTTCACTTGTACATCATAAGAGCTCTAAGAGGAATTGGCTTATCTAGATATTTTTTGCTCAGTTCATGCTCCAAGGACATATGAAAAAGTCTCAGTGATGATGCCAGCCTCACAACATCACTATTCCTCCATCTATCTCCCCTTGTGACAACAGAAATGCCCATTATTATTTGAGGAGGCTTCAGTTAATCAAGGAAAACATCCACATCAAAGTGCTTTACGTTAAATTAACAACAGTCCTTTTTCTTTCAGCAGCAGGCAAATTGCTGCTCTTGGTTACAAGATACGGGTATGTGTGTGGTTTTTAGCTCCTGCGTCTTTGCTGGTCTCTGAACTGGCCATTTCTGCCTCAGAAATGCAGCGTTTCCTATGTGACTGTGGTCAGAATGCTTTGCAGTGCAGGAGTCGCTAATATCGGGTCATGCTACTTTTGCATTCCTCTGAGATTACAACATTCACAAAAAATTCCACCTCCCCTCCGCTTCTTGAACTTTTTCTTTTCCCCCTCAAATGGAATCCATATGGGATGGTGTGTCCAAGTCAATGCCAGGACGATGGAATGCAGATTGGTGAGGCACGCCCCTAAGTCCAACGAGAGAGTGGTAATTGATGGGGAGAAATCGTTCCATGTCCAAAGCTGAAACCTTGGGTTCAAGAGCTCTGGTATCAGAATTTCCCACTTAGTCTCACCTACCAGACAAACTGGTACTCTGATCCTCACTTTTGTTATGCTTGAGATAGATGCACATAAAAATATGAAGGTGGGGGGGAGAATGCCTTGTTTGCATTTGCATCAGACAGGGGCATCGCCAGCCACCATCCAGATCCGAATGAACAGAGACATCCCAGCTACAAAATGTCATCGCTGTAAGCTCATGATGCGATTTTCTAATCATAGATCTCCTTGTGTAAGGTCTGTGTGCAAGAGTCTGGGGCCCAGGTTTCCGAAAGCAACTTCCTGGTTGGGGACAAAAATATTTCAGGCAGAGGTCTATTTCTAAATTCTCGTCCTTTCTTTTCTCTCTGTTCCTTTTTTATTTTTCCCTTTCTCACACTTTCACTCCCCTTTTGACAAAGCCAGTTCTCTCACTTGAAACGCTAATATGCGTGTGTTCTTCGGACCTCCTCCAGTCACCCAGGCGTCGCACAGATGTGCTAAATAAATGCAAGCACAGAAAAAAGGTATTTTTACAAAAGAAAAAGGTTTTTATTGGTTGGGCCTGGTTTTTCCATATGATAACAGAAAAACCTGAATGAAATTTTTGGTAAATCCAATATATTCTCCCCTGCCCCTCTTGCCACCCCATATAAGCTGTCGACCCTGAGAAAGACGAAAATGCTATTTGGTAAAAATAATAATAGTAAGGTAACTTCAACCAGTAGGAAATGTCTTCTAGTTCTACCACCTTCTATAATTAATAACTTTCAATCCAAAGGACCTCCTTCAGGTTCAAAATTCAAGTGGCTTGTGACAACAGAAAGAAGAGAAGAGAGGGAGAGAGGAGTTTCTGAAAGTTTCCACTTTTCTGCCTCCACGAGTATAAATATTGACAGAGAACAAAAAGGCATAAAGGCACTTTATGATTAGATTTGATACTTCATTTTCTGTGGATGTTTCCTTCAGAATGCACCTAATTGAATCTGTTTGAACATGTAATTGTTTGTTATTTGATTCTGTGGGACCTTTTTAAAAAATCAGCACAAATTGAGCCCAGAATGCAAAAACAGGCTAAACTCCTTAGTGGAGCTACAATCTGATGGTGGGGTGGCGGGGGGAGCAGAGGCAGGGGAAGAAAGAGAACAAAGCATAATCAGAATCAATCAGTGAAAGTCCACAGTTCACTGGAAGGTAATAAGTAAAGTAGAGCAGAATAAAAGGAAGCGCCCTTGGGGCTGGTGTAACTGGAAACAGAGTGGTCAGAACAGGCCTCCTGGAGAGGTAACATATCTGAGCAAAGAAATGACGGGGGTGAGGGAGGGAGCACCGTGGGGGCTGGGGAGAGGTGCCCTCCAGGCGGAGGGAGCAGCTGGGGCAAAGAGTGGGAGACAGCTGGCATGGAGCCACAGCATGCATGGAGGCCAGTGTGCCCAGTAAGAGAATAAGGGCAGCAGGAAAGGATGAGGCCAGGGGGCAGCAGATCCTGTGGGACCTGGCAGGCCACTCGAAAGACTCAGCTTCTGCGCTTAAGGAAATAGGGAGCCAGTGCAGGTTTTAAATAACAATTTGTTTTTCCTTACTGAGGTGAAAGTCACAAAAGTGAAAGTGACCAATTCAATGGCACTTCAGATACTCAAAATGTTCTTGCCTAACCCTACCTCTATCTAGTTCCAGAATGCTTTCATTATCTCAAATGGAAACCCACCCTCCCCATAAGCAGTCATTCTGCACTTCATCCTCCTTGTCAGTCCCTGGGAACCACCAATCTGCATTATATCTCTAAGGATTTACCTCTTCTGGATATTTCATATAAATAGAACCAAATGACTGGCTTCTTTCACCTGGCATGACATTTTGGAGGTTCATGTATGTTGTAGTATATGTCAGTACTTCATCCTTTTTTATGGCTGCGTAATATTTCATTGTATGGGGAGACCACAATTTGTTTATTTCCTCATCAGCCAACAGACAGTTGGGCCTTTTGGCTATTGTGAGTATACAGCTATAAACATTGTAGGTTGTTAAGTAACAAAGGGATATGATCGCACTTGCATTTTATACAATACACGCAGTGCTATTTGATGAGTGATCTGGTAGCCCAAATTTGTAAATCCAATTTTAAATGGCAAAAGTAAACAAATGAGATTCATTAGACCCATCCCTCTGCCATGTGCTACCACCTGCCTGGCTTCTTCAAATGTCATGTAATCCCTCCAGAACTATAATTTTTTGAACAATTTTCCCTACCATTGGCAATTAAAGGCCAGTTGACTGTTAAATCCCAGAATCCTCTCAGTATTCAAAGAGTTCAGGTTTTCCAAAACTGACAGGGATTTTTAAGGAGAAGCAATGATGATGAAAAATGGAACTTTTTCTCCAACCAAAAGGGGAAACCACTTTTGCTTAAAAATAAAAATGAACCAAATGCATCGTGGTGTCTGGAAATGGATCTTGAAACAGAACAACAACAAAAAAAGACAGCCGGGGTGTCCCTGAGCTCTTGAGGGCAAGGCAGCGCCTGACTCAGATGGAGAGTTTTCAACACTTGCATTCCCTTTTCCTCCTCCACCAAATAGTTTGAGTGCCTCCGACCTTCCAGACACTGCTAGGTGGCAGAGACCAAATAACAATGACACATTTTTCCTGTTGGTCACCAAGCAGCTGTGAAAACACCAGGGGGCCAACATGCCAGGCCTTGGGGCTCCAGGAAGCAGAGCCCCGGGCATCAAGCCTCTTCCCCAGTTTAGAAGGAGCTTCTGGCTCCCTAGTTCTCCATCCTGTTTTGAGTCACAGATACCGTTCTGATGAGGAAAATGAGTCGTGTTCCGGTGATAGCATCTCCTCGCTGTCTAGGGTGGCTGGAAGGCCCGGGGGCAGGGGCAGGTGGCTGGCTGATCTCTGAAATCAAAGCCTAAATGGGAAGCTCTTCTCTTTTCCCACAGGGAGTGCCACCCCTCCCCGCCCCAGATTCCTCCCGTGAAAGCTGCGAAGAAGCCGAGGCTGGAACGGAATGACTCCCGGCATTTACCGCGCCAGCAGCGCCCCTCCATCAACTCCGGAGAAGCAGTGTGTGTGTGTGTGTGCTTCCTGGGGGCAAGAGGGATAGTGAGGGGCAGATAGTGAGAGCGCCAGCCCGCCAACCCCTTTAGCCAGGTGCGGCCTCGGTGAAAGCATCCAGTCTTGAAGAGAAAAGAGTGTCCCTCGACGCGATTTCCACACACTCTGAGGGGCAAAGTGACTCTCAGAGGAACAGGAAAATTAGCTGAGAGCTTGTTCTAAGAGCCCCTTCCTAATTTCCCTAATTTGGAAGGGGGAAGGGGCTGCTTAAGAAAGATTTCTTTCCTAAAGATGGGTTGAAAGTTTGCAAAATACTGCTGTCTGGTGGTGGTTTAGTCACTAAGTTGTGTCTGACCCTTGTGACCCCATGGACTGTACCCACCCCCACTGTCACCCCCCCACGCTCCTCTGTCCATGGGATTCTCCAGGCAAGAATACTGGAGTGGGTTGCCATTTCCTTCTCCAGGGAATCTTTCCGACCCAGGGATTGAACCTGGGTCTCCTGGATTGCAGGCAGGTTCTTTACCATCTAAGCCACCTGTCTATACCATCCTATAATCTGGGGACCCCCATACCACCCCCAGGCCACTTGTTGGGGATAACGTGATGCTGAGAAGACCACATGCTTTGATTCCACTGACAGAGTCTGGCTTTCTCATGCCTCCTGGCCTTGGCCCCGGCTGTGTCCTGCACCTAGAACAATGTCACCAACCCACACTCCATCCTGGTTTCCAGCAACCCAGCCACCGTTGGCTGGTGAATCTCAACTTTTACATCAATTTCATAGGGGAATCTCCTCTGCTCACTGTACCTACAAACGAACACACAAAACCTACTGATTAGTTTAGGTGCCCATTCGGAGGCCCCTGCACTTGCCTTTCTCAGAAATTTGATCCCACTGTACTCTAGTATGATAGCTTCACCAGTGACAGAGTACCTGGCAAGAAGTGGGCAAGTATTCAATAAATGTGTTCTGAATAAATGGATGAATGAAGCTATAAACAATAAATATCCTAGTGGCCACAATATACATCCCCTTACAAAACACTGAGCTAGAGAGATGATAGACAGAGCTAGATAGGTCTCTGATCAGAGTTCATAACCCCCCTCTCAGAACAAGTATTTCAAGCTTTTATTTTAATAGCAGCCTCACACTATAAATGACTTGCCCAAGTCATCAGTGATAATGTCAAGTTCTAGTTCATGGAAATATTGTTCTGTATATTATCCTATGTATATTTACAATTTTCAGATTCATTTTACTTGAAATAAATGTTATACTGCTAACCTTGGAATTAATCACATTAATACTATAGAGAATATATACTGAATATCAAAATACAGGAATGCAAAGTTACAAGAAGTCTGGCACGCTCATCTGGGCCAACTCCATTATTGAGAAAGTGAAAGCCAAAGAGGTTAAGTGACTTCCCCAAAGTCACAGAGCTGCTAGATAAGAGGTGGGGATGGAATCTAGATTTTTCAGATGCTAAATTTAGTACTTTTTCTACCATACAGCAAAGATGACTGATTATGGACAAATCCTTTGAACAGAGCATGTCTATACTTGGGGCCTGCTTGTATTTATAAAACCACACATACCCAGACATCCTAGAATGATTCCTGTTGCAGAAATCCTCTGCCAGTTTCAGAGCATGGTGTCCAGTGTGGTTGACAGAGTTAAGAGTTAGCTCCGAGGTCAGATTACCTGGGTTCAAATTCCAGCTGTGTGACCTCTGACGAATCACTTAGCCTCTGTACTTATTTATCACCTGTAAAACATGAGTATATAGTGGCTTCCCAGGTGACTCAGTGGTAAAGAATCCACCTGCCGTGCAGGAGACGTGGGTTTGATCCCTGGGTCAGAAAGATCCCCTGGAGGAAGGCATGGCAACCCACTCCAGTATTCTTGTCTGGGAAATCCCAAGGATGGAGGAGCCTGGCAGGCTACAGTCCATAGGGTTGCAAAGAGTCGGACAACTGAGCACGCACGTCCGCATGCAAAATGGGCATAATAGTTCTCATCTCAGAGGGTTGCTATGAAGATTAAACTGTTAACTACATGTAAAGGGATTCGGAGAGAGCCTGACTCATACTAAATGCTAGTAAATGTCAGCGTAAACCATCTTGGCTCAGAAAACGGCTCACTGCACACATAGGAGGTCACTGCTAGTTCACCTGAGTTGGGGAGAGTACTTATGGGCAATGGTCACCAGAAGGCCTGGTGGGCGCTGATATTATCTTTCTTGATCTGGTAACTGGTTCCCTGGTCATGTACAGTGTGTAAAAGTCTCTCAAGATGATCCCATGTGATCACCAAGAAATGTCAAAGGACTGATTTGACTCTGCCTGCAAGTTGACAAGATGGCCTGCCATAGCCCTGTGGGTGTTGCCAGGAGACATGAGCTTCCTGAGTCAGAGACCAAGGACCGGATTGCTCACAGCATAGCAGGCAGCACGAGCTTCGGTCCAAGCAGTTCCCCTTCCAGGTGAAGTGGAGGGCCAGCTGGATGCAGTGCATGTGGTGGGTTTGTGTCATAGTTGAAGACCCCACATTGTAGGACCCAAGTCTTTTAAAATAGGTGGTAAGTCTGTCTGATCTTTGCCCTGGAGGGAAATGTTGTTTTTATTATATTGGACTGATCTTTGCTCTTGAGGGCAATCCTATCTCTGTCTTCCCAGGCTATTTGCTCTACAAACATCCTTGAGAAGAGACTTCAGAATAAATGAAGTCTCTGCCACTGGTTCCAAGACTAGCAGAAAAGTGAGAGCCCCATGGAGAATGGTCCCTCACCAACAATATGGATACTATTCTAATGTCCTGGAAGAGTAAATGGAAACCCACTCCAGTATTCTTGCCTGGAAAATTCCATGAACAGAGGGGCCTAACGGGCTACAGTCCATGCAGCCTCAAAGAGTTGGACATGCCTGAGGGACTAGGCACTTTCTGACTAGGCACTCGGCACTACTGCGACAAAAAGGTTTTTTCAAGTGCTACCTGGAGAAAAAGAGGTTGTTTTAAGGTCAAATACATTTGGGAAAATCCAGAGTGAATGGTTCTCTTTACCATTGGACTTAACAGAATATTTCATATGCTAATGTGTATCTTCAAAAGTGAAGACAACAAATTTGCAGTCATTTCTCATCATTCACTGCTTCTCAAAGCCTTCCTACACATACATACGAAGCAGCTGGAGGTCTGGTTAAATGCAGATTCTGATTCCACATTTAGAGCTGGGGTGGGGCCCAAGACTATCTCTGGCAGGCTGCCAGGAGCTGTGGGTGCTTCAACTTACCAAGCACCACACCTTGAGTCATGAGGGGCTAAGAAACTGTCTTTTGCAGGAACTTCTCACAAGATTGGATTCCATCAAACATGCTGTGAAAGTAGGCTCAACTCTAGCTACTGTGTCCAGTCTAACACAGGTGGAGAGAACCCACAGAAAATTCTCGAAAGCAACTTCTCGGTGATGTATAATTCTGGTCACTTGAAGCTGAATAAATGTAAGATTTAAAAATACTAAAATTCCTGGGAAGGCCTAAAATGAAAGAGGTATTTCCTCCAGTGTAGGTAAAAATCATGAATGAGAGCCAAGTAGTAATGAAATGCTAATTTTGCCATAAATGATAACCTCCAACGCTAACACCAATTGACTGTGATTTTGCAAAACAGATGAGTTCCAAGCTATTGAAGACCTGAACTGACAGAGGCTAAACTGCTGGTGGAAGATTTCCTGAGCTTCAAATGCAATGGGGAACTTGAGCTGCCCTAGTCCTAACTAACTGGGCATTCCCCATGGATGGGTGCCATGGACAGAAAGCTGTTTCCAGGCGGCTTCTGCACAGCCCTGGGCAACAGGGCATCAGTAGTGGAGCAGAGATGACTCAGCTATACCTCCTCTCATGCTTACCTTCCTTAAGAATCCAGTTTCAACCTTGGCTACACATTAGAATCAATGGAGAGGGTTTGGAAATACTCTTGATTGACTGGGCTCTTGCAGACCAGTAGCCTAGGAATCCCTGGGGACGGGGCCCATGCATCAGTAGTTGTAAAAATCTCCCCACTGATTCTGATGGGAACTGTTACCCTTCCCCTCAGTGAAGGAAGTGAAAGCCATTTCTGTAGACAGAGCATAAATCAACCAAGCACACCCAGTTTCCCCCCTCCCGCACCTCTGATTCCGCTACTAAGAACCACCAGGTTTTGAGAAGACAGACTAATAAGAACAAGGTTCATTTCCTCTAGAAATCACCACGTCTCATCTCTCTAGAGCTCATGTTTGGCACCAGGGTTTGGTCTCATTTTTAGAGCATCTGAGCACAGAAAACTCCCTACGTTGGACTTTGAAGGATATTTGACTGGGGTGAAATTAATGCTAGCTCATATTTATACCTTGCGGATGACATTATCTCCATCATTATGAATAATAGAGGAATTCTGCAGGATCATACTGTTCAGTGAGGATGTCTAGGTTTGGGTCACAGCTTCCTGTATTTACTAGCTGTGTGACCAAGCTGGGCTAATACCTTCACCCCAAGCATCCTAGTTTGTTCACACATAAATGGGGGACTTTGCAAAAGTTCATAGAGGTATAAGAAACATGAATAGAAGGAAATTCATGAAGAGGACTGTTCACAGTGTCCAGGGCCTAGGAAGCCCTCCATAAATACCAGTTATTTTATAAGTTGATTCAATCTCATTCAAATTCATGAACCATAGACTGGTGCTAGTCTGTGGACTATTTATTATCCTCCTCAATTAGATATGTAAATTGAGAGTAAATGTTGAGAAACTTTTATACTTATTTGGCAGAGAAATTATACATCTATTAAATCTAATAATGAACCTCTTAGGTTTGCATTTTATGTGTCTTTATTGAATGTTTCTAACTCCTTTTTGTTTCACTTTATAAAAGTATTGCTCTAAGGACTGGGTATTTTGTGTGTCTTTTGATTTACTTTTTCCAGTCATTCATTTTTACTTCATTTTATGAAAGTATCTTTCCATAAATAGACTGGAGATTAAAACACTGGTTCTTCACAGAGAGTTTGAGCATAAGTGGTTTAAAAATAAATTGATAAATACTGTGTCATAGAAATTAATGGAAAACTCACTGCGTTTGTTTTCTATACTGTATAACAAACTATCACAACTTTAGTGACTCAAAATAACATGCATTTATTAGCTCCTTGGGTCAGGAGCCTGGCCTTAGAATGACTAGGCTCTTGGCTCAGAGTCTCCCAAGGCTGCAACAAAGGTGACAGCTGGCCTTCAGTCAGAGTTTGGTTTCTTGAAGCTATAGGACTGGAATCCCCTGTTTTCCTACTAGTTGTCAGCCAGGGGCTGTTCTCAGCTCCTAGAGGCTGTCCAGAGTTCATTGCCACATGACCCTCTCCCAAAACGGCAGCTGACTTCTTCAAGATTGGCAGGGGAGAGACTCTTACTTCAGTCCCTTCATACAAGGTCTGATGTAATATAATCAAGAGAGTGCCACCCCCATATAGCCAGAAAAGATGAAAACCCTAATTTGAAAAGATACATGCACCCTTATGTTCAGAGCAGCATTATTTACAACAGCCAAGACATGGGGACAACCTAAATGCCCATCGACAGAGGCAATGGATAAAGAAGATGCGGTCTGTATATACAGTGGAATATTACTCAGCCATAACAAAGAATGAAATACTGCCATTTGCTGCAACATAGATGGATCTAGAGATAATCATACTCAGTGAAGAAAGTCAGACAGAGAAAGACAAATGTCACATGATGTCACTAATAGGTGGAATCTAAAAATAGTACATGATGCTGCCCTCCTGTATCAAACCATGGGGTCTGGCTCCTCTCCCTTCCATCTGGGGGGACCGTGAGGCTTAGCAAATCAAGTCTTAAAAGGCGATACAGCCTCTGTCAAGTCCTCTTGAGACACTCACCATGAGAAAGCAGGAACCAGTCTGTGAGGCAGCCCAGCCTCCACATGGAAGGTTCAAATGTAGAAGTTCTGGCTACAGCCACAGCTGATGCACCCGTGGATGCTAGCCTGCAACAGAGGAGTGTGAGTTGGCCAACAACCGTGGCCCTTGGCCTTCAAGCCATCCCAGGAGATACCACATGGAGCAGAAACAAGCTGTCCCCACTGAACCCTGTCCAAATTGCAAGTTCAAAATGAATGTTGTCACTGTTGTGAGCCAGTAAGTTTGGGGTGATTTGCTGTGCATCAATAAAGAACTGGAACAGAAAATAAATAAAAATAGTACAAATAAACTTATTTTAAAAATGAATAGAACCACAGACATAGAGAACAAATTTATGGTTACCAAAGGGGAAGGGGTGGGGCGAGGGATAAAATACGAGGTTGGGATTAACAGATACATGAAAAGTCAAAGTGTTAGCCACTTAGTGGTGTCCAACACCATGGATTGTACATACTGCTATATGTAAAATAGATGAACAGTAAAGGTTTACTATACAGCATGGGAAGTATACTCAATATCTTATAACAATGGAAAATAATTGGAAATATTTCCAATGGAAAATATTTGAAAATTGGAATATAATTTTCACTTACATAATTGAAATGGAAAAAAGAATTGAAAAAAGAATATAGATATGTACATATATATATATATATATATATATATATAACTGAATCACTTTGCTGTACACTTGAAACTAACACAGCATTGCAAATCAATTATAGTTCAATTTTTAAAAAGAGAGTGCCATCCCATCAGTTTTGCCATATTCTACTGGGTGGAAGCAGGTCACAGGTTTCCCTGACACTTAAGGTGAGAGGATTAAGCTCATGAGGGGTTGCCTTAGGGTATGTCCACTACAGCCATCTACAGATCACTGTATTTTAATTGGTTGAGTCTTTCAATAGTGAACCACCAATCACTGTATGTGTGTGTGTGTGTGTGTGTGTGTTTGTGTGTGTGTGTGTGTGTGTGTAATATATTTGGCAGCAAGAAGCATACATCCATTTGCAAGGAATATACTAAAAGAATCGGAGAGAAGTTGGATAATTTGATGCTCATGTAACATCAAGCATAAGGAAGCCAATCTACAAATTAGTCCTGTCAAACTGCCATGGCACGATTTTCAAATACTACCTAAAAAAGAAATATTACTTTTGAGTTCCACTTTTTATAATGCTGACACCTCCAAAAAAAACCTGGTGTGCTTTTTTCTGCAATTGTTTTCTGATGAATATGGAGTTCAACATAACTGCCCTTGAAATGAGGGACTTAAGAATGTGAAAGCTATTGACCATGTTAATAGTGATTCCCAATAAAGATGTACTTATCCTCCAAAACTCCCTGAAATATAATCCTGTAGCTGAGGAAATTGCTTAATAAACCTCTTAGTCTCGGCTAATATTTATAGACTATGGGTTAGTTGAGGGGGACTTTTTTAAAAAGCCCGGTTCCCTACCTGAATCTACTTGAGAACTCCCCCAAGGGCCTGGCCTGCTATTTATTCACAGCAGGATGGATTTGCTCATGGAATCATCTTCTTTCAGGAGAAGCCCCAGATTGGCAGAACAACATGCAGAGAGCCTGTTTGTACTCATAGGAAAATACCATCGCTTCTCGGCCTTTTGGCTAAGACCAAGTGTAGTATATAGGAAAGATACCTCACAATTTCAAGAACTTTGGGGATGTGCTCATGTATATTAAACACACAGTGAGTGGAGGAGAAACATGACCCTTTAAAGGGGAACAAGCCATCAATAATGGAGCACAGCTAAAAACATTGGATGGACTGTCATGCAACATAAGTCATTGCATCAATAACACTGCCTTCTGAATTTTAAAGATTTTTAATGGAGGGCCAGGAGTGGAGGGGCTGAAGTGGAAACTGGTAGAGATTACTTTAGGGGGAGTCCATTTGAGCCCAAATAACATTGATTGGAAGAATGCTAACTCAGCCTTCAGCAGAGAGAAGATTAATCTATTTATAGAATAGCTGTACACTGCCAATGCTTGGTTCCCACACATTACCCCCAAATACCCCCCTTCCTGCTTCTCCCAGATGATATTCCTTTTTGCTCTTCTTCTAAAACCTTTCTGCTCTTCTTCCAAAACCACTGACCTTATTCAAAAGCCATTTGGTTGAAGGAAACCAAAGTCTCTCAAAGTGGTTTAAGAGTAAATGAAGAATTTATTAGAAACAAATGTTCAAGTATTTCCTGGAACACAGAGGGATGCACACAAGAGTTAGAACTAGAATAGCAGCAGACCCCGGGGAGACTCCCTGCGTCCTTTTCCTTTCCTCTCTCTGTTCCTGTTCCTTCCTTCTTTGTCCCTATAGCTAATTTTCTCTTTCTGCTTGTACAGTGCCCAAATGTGGCCACCCAGTCCCAAACACTGACCAGAATCACTTGGTCCCCATTCTACCTTCCTGGGTGGGGTGGGGTGGGGGTCTGATTGGCCCAGATGATAATACCTCCCCCTCCCTACAGTCGAACAGTGTGTAATTCTTCAGCACTGTCACAGCACTTTGATAAAATGATAAACTTCATGTTCTACAATGTGAAGTGAAAAGTGCTTAAAAAAAAAAAACCCTTTGTATTTATTGCATGTGTGTGACTCTTCTAGAACCGCTTTGAAGAAAGATACTAAGAAAATATTCTAAGATACAATGGGGTGTTTCAGTTATAGCTTGTTGCCTAATAACAAACTGCAAAATTTAGTGTCATAAAATGATTTTACTTATTATTTCTCATGATTCTGTGGGTAGACTGGTCTTAGCTGGGTGGTTTTCTGCTCTATGAGACATTGGCTGAGGTCACAAATTCAACTGCACTGAACTGCTGGCTGGGCTAGGCTGGAAGGTCCGAGAAGGCTTTCCTCACCTGTCAGACACCTTGGCTCTCCTCCGGGTGGCCTCTCCATATCATTAGCTTGGGCTTCCTCACAGCATGGAGTCTCTACATAGTTCAACTTTTCACGGCAGCTGGTTTCCAGAGGGAAAGTGACAGTTGCTAGGCCTCTTGAACTCTGGGCACAGCAGCACCTCTGTAGACTTCTGGTGGTCAAAGCAATTCAGGACATCAGCCCAGGTTCCAGGGGGAGAGACCCCAACTATTGATAGACGGAAGAGTGCATGCATCCATGAAGAGAAGGAACTCAGGGCAGATAACTCGGGAGCCCACCAGAGAGGGGTCAGCATCTGAGTGTTTGGAATTATAAGGGAGGGGATATTATTTCTTCTTCTTTCTGTTTTTCTGTACTTTTAAATTCTCTAACAAGCACTATGTTAATAATAATAGCATCAGTAGCAGTTTTTCAATGAGCTTAAGTTCGTAATAATAATTTCTTAAGTGGTGCCACAGTGAATATCTGGAATTAATAGATCAAGGGGAAGATGTTTTCATGCATTTGAAAACATGACACTTGCTGGGAAATAATGTCTACAGGAAATTCTTGGCTTTGCCTCTCTCCAGAGTAATAAAATCTAGCCACAATGGCAGCTGAAGCACAAGAGGAAAAATAATATTTCTTGCTGTCAACTAAAAATAAATGCCTGCCTTAACTACTGATTCCTAGTCATGCAGCTTCTCTTGTGTTTGTCCGAGGAGTACGGCCTTCATCCTTGAGAATAAATAGACTGACCCTGCCAGAGGCCATGAGCATCTTTTATATAAGACCTTCTCTGATACAACCAATCTGACAGCCACTCCGGGGCCAGGAGGCTCCAAATGTGATGTCTGCTGGCTGCTGCTCGGAAGAAGCACTTCCATCTTCTCTAAAATGCCTGCGTACTCATTCTTGCCATCAGTCTGCCTCAGTACTGCCATACGTTCTGGAACGCAACATCAGATGAGTTCCTTTCACCCAAGTGACTTCTATACACAGGTGACATTGGTCCCTCTCTCACCTTTCCAGCTTTGTTTTCCATCTATCCCCTTTCCACGGGCCCTCCGACCACATCTATCACCTCGCTCTCTCTCCAGGAGATGCCCAGCCCAGACTCTGACTGTTTCAAATGATAGCACTTGCCTCCGGTCCTGGTCCGGTCCCCTGCCTCCAGGAACTTTCCGTTGATCTTCAGGTCAAGTTTTTCTCCTCTATTCCCATGTTCCCCAGAACTCTGCTCTGCAGATCTGCCCTCAGTGCTGGAAATGGGAAGAGGAGGAAATTCTAGATTCCTGCTCTTGGAGAGTAAGTGCTTGGTCCAGGGTAGAGAGATGTGATGTCATGTTGGGGGCGGGGTGGCCATCACGGAGCTCTATTTGGGGAGCTATGAGCCCAGAGAGGGGAGCACTTAGTCCAGCCCAGGCGCCCGGGAAGCGGCCTGAAGGAAAAGAACACTGCAACGGGGGCGCAGTAAGCCCTCAGGCACAGAGGCAGGAAAGCCCCTGGATTGGTTTTATGAGACCGGATTCCCCCACCACAGGCGGCTCCAGGTTAGAGGAGGACATGTCACTGGTCGCCTCTGCAGTGGGAAGGCCCCCTGGACCACAGAGGCTCATCTATGTGACATTCATCCCAGCCCTGGGCTCACACAGAAAGGGGGTGACCTACACTCCCAACTCTACCGAGGGGGAGCCCCAGGAATTGCGAACAGCCAAGATACCGTGCCTTTTTCTCTCTCCTTCTCTTTCAAGTGGACAGTGGAGTTTCCCAGAGGCGAGCGTCCACAGACTGAACGCGGAGTGGATGATGAGCGAATCCAGGTGTCTGCTGAGATGTCATTTATAAAACAGATATAATGTACAACCTGGCCACTCTTCTCGTCACACACTTCTGTGTTTAGGAACAGAGAGCTGGTTTTTTCCCCAAATAAAAACAGATCACATTAATAGGCAAAGAGCTTATTGTTATATTGACATACATTAATATTTTAAATTTTCTTGGGTTGAATTTCTACTGCGGTCAATTTGGAGAGATTTGGCCTACATAAACGAAGCCTCTTTAAAGTCCTTGATAAATTCTAAGAGTACGAAGTAGGGCTGAGACCAAAACTTGGGGACTTGTAGGTATGGTCCACCCTGGAGCCAGATTCTTTGGTTCCAATCTTCGTTCTTCTAATGACCAAGCTATGTGACCTTGGATTCGATTCTGAACTTCTCTGTGCTCATTTCCTCCATCTATACAGTTGAAATAACAGTAATAATGTCACTGCAAGGATTAAAGCCTTAATCAGGGAAAGCGCTTCCGAAAGGTACCTGGTGCCTGATTAGTGTTCAGAAAGCATTAGAAAACATTAGGGCTTCTCGGGTGGCACTAGTGGTAAAGAACCCACCTGCCAATGCAGGAGACATAAGAGACACGGGTTCGATCCCTGAGTTGGGAAGATCCCGTGGAGGAGGGCATGGCAACCCACTCTAGCATTCTTGCCTGGAGAATTTCATGGACAGAGGAGACTGCCAGGCTCCAATTCATGGGGTCACAAAGAGTCGGACACAACGGAAGTGATTTAGCAAAAAAACACTAACCTACACTCAGAGAAGCACTCTTGGGCTCTGACTCCTGTGCTAGCCTCTAGTGACATAGAGATGACAAATTCAGAATCAGCATCCTCAAGGGACCCACAGCAGGCAGGAGGAGCCAGTGAAACAGATCATGTGTGTGTGGACTCGGCCAGGACCTTCATGAAAAGAATTTAAACATCTTGCTCCAACAAGATGCTGCTGAGACAAACCCATCACTGAGTCTGGAACGTTCTGAACTGACATATTTTCCAAGAATGTTTACAAAGCTGAGATTTCATAAAAGAAGGGCTGCCTGGGAGGCTGGTTACTGGAGACACTCCTTCCCTGACTTGCCTTAGCAACTTGTTTAATAAACAGCAAACATCTGGTGTGTTCTCAACACTCTGCTCAGAACAGAGGGACATCAAGATGGTTCATAGACACCTCTTGCCTTGCAGGGACTTCCAGAACTGAGAGGAACACAACCTGACCGTTACGATGCACCACGAAAAGTACATGAAAAGAGGCAGTGGAGACACCTGACCTCTCTGCCCTTGGTCCTTCACCTATTGGATGAATATAGCACTGCATAACCTAAGATTCTTCCTGATCTAAAACCCCAGTCCTGCATTCACCTGTTATCCATCCTCTCAGAAACCAGGTTTCGAGTTTGAGGGTTATGTGTCATCATCATTAACCTTGGGGGAGCTGCGTTATGTGAGCAATAATATTCCCAGCTTATCAATGGAGCCAATGGGACCTGGGCAGGTTCGTATGTTGCCATGGTGACTCCATAAGTTTCTTCCTTTGTCTATTTCCCCCCTTGTATTTTTATGTGACAAAAATCACAGAGAGGCACTATTCCATCTAACACAATGTTATTGCCTTCCTTATTTAGTTCATTTCCTCAGATAACCACAAACACTAAGTTTTTTTCTCTTAACATAACTTAAAATATAAGGGTTAGACAATCAGGCATAAGACTATTCGATTTTAGAATTTGGATTTTACATCCTGTATCTTACAATGGTACTATTGGAAATGTCTCAACTTAGCTAATATTCACAGTAGGATGCCAGAACTTGATTTTATTTCTGCCCTGGATGCAGAAAAATGCCCAAGCTATCACTTATACTTGTATAGAGAACACTGATTCTAATCACTTGAGTATTGAATTTCCAGCTTAAACGTCTATACACTTGCAGGAAGCATTTTACTAATGTAATGCTTTGGTATACAGCCAAAGCTAAAAGAAATTTAGGACAATCAAATGGAAGAGAGACTCAGTACAGGATTTTAGGCTTCCATTTTTTTTTTAATGAAACAAAATCTATAAATTTGGAGAGACCTGATGGAACCTAGTCTCAGCCACTAGATCATTACTGACTCAATTCTATGACCTATGCAAGACCTTTGACCCTTTTTTAATTCCTATCTCTCCATCACTAAGTAGTCAACGTTGCACTTGATCACCAATGGCCTACTTTTAAGTACTAGAAGATTCTTAAGATAAAGTCTTCAAGTTGGGAATACTCAGTTTTTGCAAGTATCATTGAATTCCCACCTAATATATATAAGAACTGTGGAATGATGAGCCCCACTTAACCAAATTTCTTGAATTCTAACGTCTGTCAATTTCACCTCTTGCCAAAATGCCTGTGTCTGCTTATTCCCCTTGTTCCCGCAAATTGCTTTTAATCAGCAGTCTGCCATGTGCAGGGGCCTGAACAGTCTGACAATCCATCCTCTTGGAATTATGCATAAAACAAGAGCAACGAGGCCTGAGTCACAGTCAAGACCCAGTCAGCTTGGAGGATACACAGGCTATTTTACTGTAATGAGTGGAATCTTGGGGTTGGAGAGCCCAAGGTAGATATCTACCCAAGCCACAGGTAGATAAACAAAGTGCCCAGTCTCACCACATCTATATCAGTAAATCATTGGTGTCATTCTGTCCATCTTTTCTGACTCAAGAGCATGGTTTCATGCAGTCAGACTCACAAGGCTGTCTCTATCAGCTCAGGCTAGCAGACCTTTTCAACTTTTCCTTGGATGACTCGTCTTGTTTACAAGATATAAACTCTGAACTTTAGCTAACAACTGCTTTCTCCCCGCCTCACCACAAAGCTCATGTCAAGAGCCTACCTTCCTTCCCAGGAAAGCAAACTTGACACCAATGCAGGATACATACTTGGGAAGGGAGCTTCCTGGCTGGATAAGAAGACTGAAAATAAGGATGCTGAGGAATTTGCTAGCAGGGAGGTAGACAGACACACAGTTCCCGTGCATCAATATGTGTCAGAATCCCTTGGGGCGTTTGGTAAAAATACAGTTTCCTGAACCCCACTCAGAAATTCAGATTCGGAAGATCTGGGGTACAGTCAGGAAATGGCAACTTAAATTCACACTCCAGGGGGTTTCTGATGGGAGAGGGCTGAGGACGCCTGGGGGAATGGAGGTTAACGTGGTAAAACTGTTTACAGAGTACACAGAGCAAGCAAACAAAACCAGACAATGCATGGGTCAGGCCCTGGAAGGGGACGAGAAGCCCTTGTTCTGACCTGGAGAGGTATTTGTACAAAAGCCAGGATAATTTCCTTGCTGAAAAGAAAAACGTCAAAGGCAGAATGAAAAGCACATAAGTATGGCGTATTCGAACGTCTTGTAATCTCATGTAACAAGAAAATTCTGGCAACAAAGACAGCTACTAGATTCACTCCCAGATTTGAAATGACACCAAAAAGGGTCTGCATGCCATCTGGAAGACGGCGTTTAAAACACACACACACACACACACACACACACACACACACACACACAAGTATCTCAAAGGGACAGTTTTTGTGAGTCTTTAATACATGAACAGCACAAAAAGATAAACCTGAATGGAGAATTTGGTCCCTTTGTTTAGCACAGTTACTTTGAGTCAGCAGGTTCTTAGCTCAAAAATCATTCTGAAACAGTGTATGTTCCTTTGGGGACCCCTTATTCATCTCCCAGCCTCCCTGACCTCCATCTTATAAATCTCAGTCCCTCTAGACCCACCCGGCTTCCATCTCAGGAGCAGAGCCCCCATCACAGATGTCCCCTTATTCCTCCTACCTTCACCTCAGCCAAGTTCCCATCCCTTGAGAACCACTCAATCGGAGAGCTGTCAGGCAAACAGAATTTAATAAACATCCCTCCACACCACACGCTAACCCTCTCCAAAATGGGAAAAGCAAGAAATTTGTTAACCCAAAGAAATGGCCCTTAATGATCACTACATTTGAATGAAGGAGGCCTTTTCTCCCAGACTCTCAGACAGTCGGCCTAGATGACATTTGCACTGTCTGGCCAGAAAAGGCTAGTTCAAGCTAAAAGTCACCATCACTTATTGCTATTCTGCACCAGACATAATCCTAAACCCTTTAGTGGACTAACTCATGTAATCCTCACAACAATTCTAAGAGATGAGCACTGTTATTGTCCTGGATTTACAGATGAGGAGGAGGAGGAGGTATAGAAGGGTTCAGTGACCTGCCTTGCTAAGGTTAGCATGCCTCCAAAAGGGTAGAATTGCATCTCTTAGCCCCACCTTCTACTGTCATCAAAATTGGAAGTAGCCCTGGACTCTACTAAATCAGCGGTGGTTGCATTTTTTTTCTGTGTCAGTGAGAATTACGGATTCCCAGTTTCTCTAGACATCACTGATTATTTCCCTGAAATATAAAAAGAGTGTATGTGTGTGTGTGTGTATGCTCAGTCGTGTCTGACTCTTTGTGACCCCATGGACTGGAGCCTGCCAGGCTTCTCTGTCCATGGCATTCTCCAGGAAGAATACTGGAGTGGGAAACATAAAAAGAATCCCTTTGATATTCTACCACTCATCTGCCCAACCTCATTTCTACCACCCGCCACCACACCGTCATCCCCAAAAGAATCCTGGATTGCTCCTGTTCTGTCTGGGTCACCCCAGTTCTTAGCCTCAAAATAAAGGTTCTGGAAACTGCTCTGCCCAGTCTCAAGCCAAGCTCCAGTTATGTTTCTCAGGCTAAAAAGAAAATCTCGGGCCTAATGGTAAGTATGCATTATTAACTGGATCCCTCTTGGTATTCTCCTATCTTCACCCAGGCTCAGCCTTCCCTTCTTTCTCAACGGGCATGGCCACGCCCAGGAGGCTTTACTGAGGGAAACCCATTTCTAAGCATCAGGCCTGAAGGCAGCAGGATGGAGACACAGCGACAGTGATGAACATGGCCTATTTGAGGAGCCTGCTGGCCACCAGGAGGACAGAAGGCTTCCTCGAGTCATGGATTTCCAGTCTTCAATTTGGCTAAAGCTGGTCCAGATGACCAAGGAATGAACAATCATGGTAGACGGATGCCAGCAAGGCTGGTTAAGGAGCTCAGCTCAACTGTTCAAGGCTTAGTCTGAGCTTAGAGGGGTGAGCCTAGATGGGGTGAGAGGTGGGAGGGAGGCTCAGGAGGGAGGGGACATATGCATACCTATGGCTGATCCATGTTTATATATGGCAGAAACCAACACAATAGTGTACTTATCCTTCAATTAAAAATAAATCCTTCTAACAATTAACTCATGGGGCCTCAATGAACTCATCTACCCCCAAGCTACTCCAACAATATCAATCACGATTCTCATTTTCAGATAAAGTCAATAATAAAGGAGTATACTCTGTAATGGTGCTCGGAGTCCCCTTCTCTGTCAGCCCCCACTTCTGTGGACACAATTTTTAAAATTCAAGGAAGCGTACACTTGTAGAAGTCAGAAATCATCTGGTCCAACATTTACCCTTTCAGAAGAGACCCAGGGAGCTTCTCTACTTTCCAAAAAAACATACAGCTGGTTGCATGTAAGTTCTTACAGAATTCACTAAAATATTTACATTCCATTCAGCTTTTCTCACAAAACAAATAAGCATAGAAGACAAGTGAAAATATGAGATATTGGAAATAATTTGCTACTTGCACATTTCCGGAGTACTAAACATGAAAAATAATACAGATTTTTTTTTTTAATTTTCCCCACTCAAAATGCAGGGTCTTATATTTCCACTCAGGACAATGGGCCCCAGGTATGGGGTATGCATAAGGGTATGTATAAGGGCCCCAGGTTGGGCAAGAGGGACCCCTCTGGCTGGATGAATGATTTGAGCTGGTGAGCAGTGGTTTGATGGGCAGGAAAAGGTGGGATCAAGAAGGGTCATAAAATCTAGAGACAAAAGCCTAGTCTTCATTGCAATAACTAAAATGGAGCTCTTGAATGTTGCTAAGGAAGAAGTGGGAATGGTGGTTAGTGTTTAGATAGGGAGAGGATTTAAAAAAAAAAAGGTATGTCACACAAAGTAAACACAAAGAGGTGTTATTCCTACTACATAGGGGCTAGTTAATTAAGTGTCGCCCTCCATGGAACCTACATCCAGAAAACCACAAGCACTAGGTGATGACGAAGCATTATCATTATTGCTGGGAATCATTAAGAGTAATAACATATGACAAGGGATGGAGAATAAACATTATAAGGACCTGACCTGCTGCTTTTAAGGAGGCACCAGTAAAGAGAATCATAAATCCTTACAATTCTATTCCAGAAACAGAAGTAGAAAACTCACAGTGGTAACTAGTCCCCATTTCTTCTTTTTCTGGCTATGGATCATTGAAATCTCTATTTATCAACAGTTCTCCTTTGTGTGGCTCTTAGTAGATTTCTCAAGGGGAAAGGCAAAGGGTGTCAGATAACTCCCTCTCCCAAGTCTTCTGGGACTGGCACTTGAGCACATGACCTAGGCTCAGCCAATCGGAAAGTCCCAGTTAGGACTTCGCATCTTCAGGGAGGCAGGCATTAGATTATTCTTGAGGCTAGCAGTGAAGTCAGGAGCCTAAAGGCACGGGGAGGTCTAGAGTTATACTAGGTGTCAGCAGTAAGGCCCTAATGAGAATACAGCTTGCCCTTGGTCTTGGCCATCAGGCTCACTGTTAGTGGTTGTTATTTTCTGTACCTGATCTGTCATTTTCTGGTGATTATAATGAACGACCCATGTCCTTCTAATCAATTCCTTTTTTCTTGAGTTATCCAGCAAGGAGAACAAACCGGTCAATCCTAAAGGAAATCAACCCTGACTATTCATTGGAAGGATGGATGCTGAAGCTGAAGCTCCAGTACTTTGGCCACCTGATGCGAAGAACTGACTCATTGGAAAAGACCCTGATGCTGGGAAAGATTGAAGGCAAAAGGAGAAGAGGGTGGCAGAGAATGAGATGGTTAGATGCCATCACCGATTCAATGGACACTGAGTTTGAGCAAACTCTGAGAGTGAAAGAGAGGGAAGCCTGGCATGCTGCAGTCCATGGGGTCACAAAGAGTCAGACACAACTTAATTAATAATTCAGGGCAAAGACTTGCCTGAGTATTTGTAATACTAGTCACAAGACATTATTCTAACATGCCAAATAAGCACATTCACAATAGGTTTCCAAATAGCAATCTTTAGCATTTATCTTTTCTCTACATTCCTGAAATCATCAAGCCCCATCTTCACAATCAAAGTTCAGTGTGTCTGCGAAAGAGCTTCCCATAATTAAAAAAGGGGATAAAGTCAGGTAGAATCACAGCACTCAGCTTGCTGCCAAGTGCTAGAAATACACAATGTCACACACTGTAAAAGGGCAGAGGCTCTATTCTAAACTATTCCAGTGACGCCTCTGCTCACAGAGGTGCCTTCTCTTCCTAAATATTAGCGTTGGCTTTCATGCCAACATGAAACATGCAACAGATCACTAGATTTTAAAATATACCCCAGTTAATCCAGTTTTTTTTTTTTAATCTCTAGGAATTTGCACAACGAAACAATGACATCAAAATACCATGTTGATATCAGCAAAGGACAAAATAGCTAGAATCAACATAAATAGCCACCGGGAGGAAACTAATGAAAAAATGCTACCTCCATATGATGAAATACGGTGCAACCATGAAATAAAGCAAATATACCTATAATTATAACATGAGAACACTCAAGGCTCATCATTGGATTAAATAAAAGTGTGATTAAATAAATGTGCAGTGTGATCCTATTTATTTGAAAACAAAGAAATGTCAGTTGGTATGTTTCCATTCACAAGGCAGCCAAAGAGAAAACCAGCTGACTTCAATCCACTGATGTCATTTACATAAGTAGAGTTAAAAAAAAAAAAAAAAAAAACAATCTGAACACTCATCTAAGGTGGTGTTAATATCCCTTTAAGGAATGGGACTAAGAAAGGGTACAACTGTCATTTCTTCATTCTAAATCCATATTACTTTTAGAAATAAATTTTAAAAAGTTCCCAAATGCCATGACTGTACTAAATAGAAAACACTTTTTTGAGGCTGTGGACTCTTCAGGAAATTCTTCCAAATGAGTAGTTATTACTCATAACTAGCGTGATGAATGGATTATGCTGACTTAGAGCAATGTTGATTTGAAGTACATTGTAATTCTGATTTTATGCGACTAAGCTAAAAACTCCTGGCTTTTATGATGTTTTAAAATTGTCCCATACCAAAGGGGGAAGGTGGGAGGAGGGGTTAGGAATTTGGAATTAATAGAGAGACACTATTATATATAAAATAGATAACTAACAAGGGTCTGTCTACTATATAGCACAGTGAACTCTACTCAATAGTCTGTAATAATCTATATGTGAAATGAATCTGAAAAGGGTGGATATATGTATATGTATAACTGAATCACTTTGCTGGACACCTGAAACCAACACAACATTATAAGTCAACTATTAGTGACTTAGTGACTTAGTGAAGTCGCTCAGTTGTGTCCAACTCTTTGCAACCCCATGGACTGTAGCCTACCAGCCTCCTCTGTCCATGGAATTTTCCAAGCAAGAGTACTGGAGTGGGTTGCCATTTCCTTCTCCAGGGGATCTTCCCAACCCAGGGATCCAACCTGGGTCTCCCACATTGCAGGCAGATGCTTTACCATCTGAGCCACCAGGGAAGCCCCCCCGCCCCCAAAAATCAACTATACTCTAATATAAAATTTTTTTTAAGTATCCCAGTAATTGCTATGGTAAATGCTAATGTGTCTCTCTGTGTCCCAGTTCCTTTTGTGTTCATGACCTCATATAGATTCAAAGTTCAAGTGTGTTGATGAATCCTGACTCACTTGAAATTGGAACAGAAAACACTGGTGATTCAGAGTTCAATAGCAAACACCGATTAAGTCTAAATGACTAATAATTAAGTATTTTAAATCATAAAGAGGACAGCAAATGTCTATGAATAAAGCACTGTAAAAAAAAAAAAAAAAAAAAAAAAACCAAACATTTCTGGGATGGCCTTAGGTAAATACAGAAAAATCTTCTTAACTAGAATGTTAGTGGAGGCCAACTGCAGTTGATGGGTACTTAGCAAAGAATGAGGAGTATGATCACATAACTGTGGAAATCACTCCATTTTAGCACAATGACTTCAGATAACACGACCCCTTCATTGCAATATGGGGGCTGCATGCCTTTACCTTAAATCAAGATGTCTACAGCGCTCCGTCCTCCTCCTGAGGCCACCTGTGTGACATCACAGATCCTGGATCTTGTTTCTGAAGTGCATGGATCTTGATCATAAACCTAGACAGGGGTGACTAGGCCCAAGAGGACGTTCCTCTCATAGGAAACTCAAGAATGAGAAATTAGAAAATGCCATGTCACCTGGGAAAAGTCATCATGGTTTGAGGCAGTCGTGCTTCAAATACTCCATGGCTATTTGTCCATGTCTATGGATATTTGTTCATGCCTCCTGCATTTAAATTCAGACCATGTGGTCACCATATCCAAAATGGTTCCCAAGGGAAACCTTCAAGGCACTGGATCCAGGCCCAAAGTCCCTACTTCTCAAAGAGACTCCAGAAACTCTGACCCTCCTCAAGAGTCTGATTTTCAATAGTGGTGGCCAGAGGGCAAACCATTCAAGTCCATCATGGTCCCATGGATCTGAACCGAAGCTCAGGACATTGGGATACTTTCAAAGTTTCCTTAGCAGTCTGATTTCACATAAAGTCATCCTGGGAGCCCCCTCCTGTCAGTGAGATTTCCAATCCTTCCACGGCTGCCCTACCTACGTTCTGTTCCAAGAGATGTTATCAAAATGTACCATGTCCCTCTGAGTTGGTACAGCAGTCTCACCCGGGGGTAGAGGGGGACTGTCCCTCTTGGACATTACTTGGAAGAATTTTCAACCATGACAAAGCTGAAGTGGTGGGTGAAAATGCTAGGTAGTCTGGGAGCATGGCTTTGGCCTTGGCACCTCCATTACAGGGCCCATATGAGTCCAGTGCCATAATTTAAAAATAGCGTGGGGAATGTGTGAGGATGAGCAGGGAGAGGATGGTGGGAGAAGGAGATTACAGCTCCAGGAAGAGGCACATTTTCCTGTTCAAATGGGATGAATAGGAGGAATTGTGAGGCCAAGATACATAAATATTGATCGAAAAAATCAGTACAAATAGCTTTCCTTTTTCAAAACTATTGTTCCACCACCTTTGTGTATAGCCAATTGCAAGCTCAAAGAAACCCCTAGAGTCACAAATCGGTTCTAATTGCTCTATAATTGGTTGCTTGGATCAACAAAGAGGAAATTGGGAGATTTAATTTTCTGCAGGAAACCTAATAGCATAAGAGAAAAAGAGAGGAGGTGGGGAGCAGAGAGAGGAACACAATGGCGTGGATGCATTGACCCCTCAGCATCAAACAATCATGCAAACAAAGGCCCTTGGAGCTGGTCTGGCTCTGGCAAACAGCCATTGCAGTCTTTGAAACCCTCAGTGACATTGTTGAAATCATCTTCAAAAACAGGAAACTGTGTGATTTTGATTTTCTGGCAACCTCCCCCTTTCTTGTGAACTGGGAACCTGATGTGAGCTACCAGCTCTGATTCACACTAAAGGAGGGAGGTAAAAACAAAAGTATTTCCTGTTCACTTAAATCGCCACGTTTTCAGAAACAGCACTAAAGCTAAATCACTTCTGTTCATTATTGTGCCCAAGAAAAATTCCTGAAATGAGGCCCGGACAGAGGCCAGACATGCCTTTGGCTTGAGTTTCCATCTGTTGCTAGAATGGGGAGGAAAACCCACCCTGATGAGAATGGAAATTCAGTGGGTGATGAGAGCTGTAGTAGGCAGTCAGTCATTCCAGGAGGCATTTCTGCTTTGTCAGAACAAGACAGAAAATGGGTATAGAAATAGAATGGAATGTCTGTTTCTTACATCGAGGAAGCTGATCTAGAAAGGGGGTTGACAAGCGCTCTGTAAAGGGCCTCATGGTAAACATTTTCAGTTTTGCTGGCCAGACAGCTTCTGTCACAAGTATTCCACTCTGTCCTATATCACAAAAGCAGCCACAGACAATACATAAACAAATGGGCAGAGTCAGTTCAGTTCAGTTCAGTCACTCAGTCGTGTCCAACTCTTTGCGACCCCATGGACTGCAGCACGCCAGGCCTCCCTATCCATCACCAACTCCTGGAGTTTACTCAAACTCATGTCCATTGAGTCAGTGATGCTATCCAACCATCTCATCCTCTTTTGTCCCCTTCTCCTCCTGCCTTCAATCTTTCCCAGCATCAGGGTCTTTTCAAATGAGTCGGTTCTTCGCATCAGGTGGCCAAAGTATTGGACCTTCAGCTTCAACATCAGTCCTTCCAATGAACACTCAGGACTGATTTCCTTTAGGATGGACTAGTTGGATCTCCTTGGGCAGAGCTGTGTTCCAATAAAACTTTATTTACAAACATAGGTTCTTTCTGTTAAAGCATACTTCTGAGAGACAGAAGTTAAAACACCAGTATGCTCTCTTTCTCCCAGGCACTAACTTCTTTTCCTAAACTGTCCTCACCCTGGGGGGAGGAACTCTCTGTCTCTGTCTCCATATCTTCAATCCACTGCAGCCTGACTACTCCCTACACAGCCCTTCAGAAACTACCAGGCAACGAACTCTGGTGACCTCTGGATGGTCAAATCTGGGAGTGGCCACCCAAGCTTCAACCCTCCCTGAGGTCTTTGAATTGACTGACCTCTCTACAACTCTTAGAACTATGTCCTCTCTAGAACTCTGGACCCAGCTCTCTGGCTTGTCCACCCACCTCCAGCTGCTGCATCGTGGTCTGTAGTGCTGCTTCCTTCTCCTTCATCTCTGCCAGGGTCAGCCTTAGCCATTTTCTGACTCATTCTCCCTGATACATCTATTAATCATGTCCGCCCTCATGGTATTGCCTTGAGATCTCTTAGGTAACTGCACCTTCATCTACTCCCGCCCCCAAGCTGAGAGTCACGAAGTCATCCTTGACCCCTCACCTTTGACCTGCAAGCTGGTGTATGCCCACTTCATATATTGCCTCTCCCCTCCCCAACTCCCTGAGTCAGTCCCGGTCATTGCATGGATATAAATGTCCTCAGCTGTGAAACGCCCTCCACTGAAGGACCCAGACAGTCATTCAGACAATCAAATGAAACTCTCTGAAAAACTGAAATCAGAAGCTAGTGAGAAAAACAACTATTTCCTTGAAATGAGGAGAGTATTGGAAAGTAGGGAGGTGACATCCCAGACCACTAAACAGCTTTCAAGGACTGTAGGCACTTGTCCCTTCAGGAGCCCCTTCCTCACCAAAAAACATATATATTTTAAATTATATTTTATGGCTATGTTGGTATAAAGGCAACTACAATCCAGGCGTGGTTTTTTTTCCCTTCTAATTTTTAGAAGAAAATGAAGTAATTTGTGGGCTCTCAGCTCTGTGCCTAATGGAAAAAATCACTCCTAAAAATGTTTGTCAGATGTTGATAAAAGCACAAAAGTTATTTTTAAAAATAAAACCTAATCTTGTTAGATATTTCCTGTTTTAAACTGTTTATTCTTCTTTTAAAGAAAAATGTAATGAATGTCTGCCAACAGGAAAAGAAATGTTAATATGAGTATCAAGATTATATTCATTCATATCATATAATATTTGGTGAAACTCAGATACTCATATAAGGATAAGAAAATCATTTTTATATGTTAAAGTAATTTATTGATAGAAGTAAATCGGCATTCCGATGATGCTGTAAGTTATTTCTTTTTTCCCAGCTTTATAACTGACAAACTAAAATTGTATATATTAAGGAACACAATATGATGTTTTGATATACATATGCTGAAGCTGAAACTCCAATACTTTGGCCACCTCATGTGAAGAGCTGACTCATTTGAAAAGACCCTGATGCTGGGAAAAATTGAAGGCAGGAGGAGAAGGGGACAACAGAGGATGAGATGGTTGGATGGCATCACCGACTCAATGGGCATGAGTTTGAGTAAACTCCGGGAGTTGGTGATGGATAGGGAGGCCTGGCGTGCTGCAGTCCACAGGGTCACAAAGAGTCGGACACAACTGAACCACTGAACTGAACTGAATACATTATGAGATGATTACCACATCAAGCTAATTAATATTTCCATCACCTCATTTAGTTACCATTGTGTGGTTTTGTTTCTGTCTTTGTTATTTGTGTTGAAGACAATTGAGATCAGCTCAGCAAATTTTAAGTATACAATACAGTATTATTAACTATGGTCACCATGCTGTACATTACACCCTCAGCACTTATTCATCCTACATAACTGAAACTGTACCCTTTGACCAACATCTCCTTTCTCCTAACTCTCAGCCCCTGGCAGCCACCATTCTCTTCTCTGCTTCTGTAAGTTCACCCTTTTTAGATCCCATTTATAAGTGAGATCACACAGTATTTATCTTTCTGTGTCTGGCTTATCTCACTTAACATTAGGTCCTCAAGTTTCATCTATGTTGTCACAAATGGCATGATTTCCTTCTTTCTTAAGGCTGAATGACATTCATGTATTACATATATATGTCACATTTTCTTTATCCATTCATTCATCAATGGATATTTAGATTATTTCCATTTCTCAGCTATTTCTCAGTGAATAGTGTTTCAATAAACATGGGGGTGCAGATATTTCTCCCAAAGCCTGATGTCATTTCCTCTGGCAATACAGCCAGAAGTGGGATTGCTGGATTATATATAAGGTCTATGTTTAATTTCTTGAGGAATCGCTATACAGTTTTCATAAGGGCTTCACCAATTGACATTCCCACCAAGGGTGCTAAAGGTCCTCCAAGAAAATAAATATTGATATGCTTTATTCATGCTTTAATAATTAAAATGAAAGCCAACTATCACCTCTTTCAGCAACCACTAGAGAAGACATCGATGTCAAACAAAAGCTCTTTACCTTTTTCATTCTATACATCACTTGAATCTTTGCGTCTTATTCTGATTCACTCAGTTACTTCATTGTTTCATCCAGTGTATGCTTATTAAGCATAAACCTCACACCAGGAATTATGTTCAGTCTAGCAATACAGTTGCAAGCACTGTACCTTCTGTTTTAACTGTGACATTTAACATTGATTAATTGACCTCTCATTATTCAGAAGTTGCCATTAGCACAGTGCCTTCAATTGTCCATAATAAAAAAGAGGTGGTTCTGGTCATGCAAAAGTGTTTTAGATTTTGCCTTAAAAGGCATTTTTGGGAATTCCTGTGGGGTGGGGTGGGAGAGGTGGGAGTCCCAGGAAGAGGGATCAATGTGCCTGGCTAACGATTAGGTTTCTCTGACACCTCAATTCCACTTCGTGACAGCAAGGAAGATGAAGGTTTTAGGCCTGAGTTTCTCAAACAAAGGGGTTTTTGAACCATGGGAGATCCTTTGTTCTCTACAAAGACAACTCAGATCTACTGGGGATCTGAGGCAACTTGTTGCTTTCAAAACTTGGGGCACACACCCTTCATTAAACATGTGATGTGTCGAAGAAGCTGAGATTTTGTGTTTAGAATCTCTGTCTCCCAGGGGAAGCAGCTGGCCCAGCAAGGAAGGGTTGAGCAGAAAGCGCACGCATTGAACATCGGCTCCCTCACTTGGTGGAGACAATCCCACCTGTAACATCAACAGTGACTCAGATGCACTTCGGAACCCACAGCTGTGTGTCTGTCTCGTCTGGGGCAGGGGCACAGCGTGCACGGAGGAGTAACAGAGAAGAAGTTGGTTTGAAGAAGATGCCCCAGCCGGACGCAGGTTACTAGAGACAAGGGTGTCTCCATTTCAGCCCTACTGACATCCGGACGGGGGAGCTGTTCTATGCACTGTAGGGTCTTCAGTGGCGTCCCTGGCCTCTACGCACTCTGTGCGACTCTTTGCAACCCTATAGTCTGCCGGGCTCCTCTGTCCATGGGGTTCTCCAGGCAAGAACGCTGGAGTGGGTTGCCACGCCCTCCTCCAGGGAAACTTCCCAACCCAGGGATTGAACCCAGGTCTCCCATTTTGCAGGCAGATTCTTTACCATCTGAGTCACCAGGGAAGCCCAGCCTCTACGCACTAGGCGCCCCCCAATCCAGATGTGACACCCCCAGAAGCCTCCAGACACTGCCAACTGTCCCCTTCAGGGCAAAATCAGCTGCAGTTGGGAACCAGTGCCCCGGGGACCTGCTAGCCTGTCCTAAAAATCAAATGACAGAAAGCAAGTGAAGGCGAAAGTATCTGGCAGCCCCTGAAGCTCCAGCCCATGGTGCTTGGGTGTGGGGACCCTCTGCTCTGAGCAGACGTGTCCTGCTCAGGACGGGGCACATTAGCTCTATCGTTGGAAGGGAAGGCCAGGGCCTGTGTACACAGCGCTCATCCACCCACAGACAAAGGCAGCGTTTGCTGATGGCCCGAGATGGGCCAGCCCTGCGGTGAGTGCTGGAGAAAAAAGCTGACCGAGATTGTTCTTGTCCTCCAGGCAATTCTAATCTACTGGCTAGAAAGATCCAGAAAAGCCTGTTAAGAAGGACTCTGATGGAGTTTGCACAGAGAAGCACAGAGAAGAGGAGCAGCGGTGGCGGAAGGGTGTGAGGGAGAGGAAGCTTTCTGATGAATGCAGGCCTTTGTTCTTAAACAGCCAGAGCCTAAAACGGGCTGCTACATTCCAATATAAACCTGCCAAGGGGGAAAGGGGGGAGGGATAAATTAGGAGTTTGCGATTAACAGATGCACACTACTGTATATAAAATTGACAAAGACCTACTGTATAGCCCAAGAAACTATATTCAGTATCTTTTAATAACCTATAACGGAAAAAAATCAAAAAAAGAATACACACACACACGTTATATATACTGACTCAGTTATATGTATAACTGAATCAATTTGCTCTACTCCTGAAACTAACACTACACAGTAAAATCAACTGTACTTCAATAAAAAGTTGCTTGTTTCAGGGGAAAAAAAGGAGAGAGAGACTTGGTTTTAAAAAAAGGAGAAGGGGAGGAGGTGGGAGGGGGGTTCGGGATGGGGAACACATGTAAACCCATGGGTGATTCATATCAATGTATGGCAAAAACCACTACGATATTGTAAAGTAAGTAGCCTCCAATTAAAATAAATAAATTTTTAAAAAAGGAGGGGGACATATGTATATCTATGACTGATACATGTTGATGTATGACAGAAACCAACACAATATTGTAAAGCAATTATCCTTCAATTAAAAATAAATAAATTTATTAAAAAACACACACACACAACTTTTGCCAAGAGTCTGGAAAAAATTTCTGAAATTTAAATGAACATGAAACACTTGAGCATCTAGAGGATTACTGCGAGGGAACCCTCATCTCCTGCACTATAA
This sequence comes from Muntiacus reevesi, assembly GCF_963930625.1. Classification (NCBI taxonomy): domain Eukaryota; kingdom Metazoa; phylum Chordata; class Mammalia; order Artiodactyla; family Cervidae; genus Muntiacus; species Muntiacus reevesi. The sequence continues at coordinate 10,918,591 of NC_089271.1, read as the reverse complement.
GCCCCATTTGATAAATCTGCAATATTTGATTGGCCATCAGAGCTGAAATCACCAAGTCAGGCAACAGAACATGGATGCTCCCAGTCTTGAGCCCAATAGGCACATCTTAGAATTCTAGATGTTCTCAAAATGAAAGGTAGATTTTTTCATAACATTTCTTATTAAAAATTTCAAACATAATACCAGGAGAAAAGGATTTTATAGAGAATACTCTCATGTTCCCACCACCAAGATTCCACCATCAACTTTTGCTATACTTACTTATCCACCTATTCACCTTCTCCTCTATCTATCTACTAATTCAAGTTGTACATTTCTTTGAGCTCATTCTCAATGAGCATGACAAAAGAGCAGGCATTTTAAAAAGCCATTTCTAATTTGTTAGCCAGCATTATTACTATTTGTTGGCCAATTCACACAACTGTGTGGAGAATGGTGTTGAGGGTGGGAGGGGTCAGGCCTTGAGTTGTTAGAAACCAGGTCACTAAATTACTATACTTACTCCAATAACTTTTGAGAAATAGCCTTTAAGTTTGCTTAGACACTTCCTGTGGTCTTTGCAGATAACCTCTAGTGGAAAAAAACTGAAGTGACCATGTTCATCCTAAACACTGTGGTAAGTGCACAAAACCTATGTGAAAAATGCATTTTCAAGTGTTTAGCTTCCTCAAGCCACTGTTGCCTCAAATACACTTCCTGCCTTTACAAAGGCTTAAAGATTTGCATATTGAGTTGGTTCTTTCTGAGAGATGTCTCACAAATACTCTAGCTTGGAAAAGAGATTAATTGCCCCATTTCTTCTGGGGTTTCTAGCTTGGACCCTTGGAGTTCTTAAAAAAATCATTTTTGGTTTGTTTCTAGGTGGCTGTGCCAAATAAGTGGCTCTGTAATCCTTATTTGTCTCCACCTGACTTCTCATCCTGCTTTGTGATGGAGACTTGTTCCTTGATTTTATATTCTTTTAAAGAAAAAAAAAATGAGCTGGCATTGAATTCTTAGCTGAATATTGCTTGTTGGTGTGTATGTGTGTGTTTTTCCGATTACACCACAGGCCTGGAATACCATTTTCAGCCCAACTCCTTGATGAGGCCTTTGTAAACTTTATTTCTCCAGATGGGCTATAAAATAGGATGGTTGCACAAAGCATTCAGCAAGATGTGTCTTCTTTCTTAACTGTTACACATCTTAAGCTTGAAACAGAGGGAAACCTGAGGCCATTATGGCTTAAAATTGCCCGAGATGTCTGACTGGCTAATTGGGGAGTCAAGTGGGATGTGGGGAAATGGGGTGAGCTGGTGGTGTTTAGTGGCAGGAGGCTGGGATTCCCTTTGGGTTACTGAGAACTCCCGGATATAAAGGCAGGCTGGCTTGACAAGAAGATGGCGTCCAACCCAGCAAGGGAAATGGTCCTGTCGAAAGAAATCCTGACATATAGGTGTGAAGGCTGAGTTTCAGGCTGGTATAGAACTTTCCAGGGTGTCACTGTGCCTCTGCCTAGGGCGGGGACTGTTCCTGGGGATGGGGGTTGTCTGGGATGAGCAAGGGAGTCCAAGTGGTGATGAAGGAGGCACAGGCGTGGTCTTGGAGACCCACGCGGAGATGGGGAAAGAGCTCTAGACATGATCATTCCTCATCCCTGAGGCTAAAGACACTCACGTCTCTGAGCCCATCATTTTAGGCAGAACAGATACTTCACCCAGTGGAGTATGAAAGGCCTGAATAGATTCAAATCTATCCTGAGCATTGCTGGTCTAGAAGGTGGAGATGGATTTTGAGAGTTTCTTAGCAGAGGAAATGGGTTTACGGCTGCAGCGAAGGGGCCCCAGGCTGGGTGCTTTTCCTGCCTGGTGTCAGATGGTGGGGGAGGGAGTCACCCTTGGCCGCCAGAGCTGGGTGGGTGGGTGTGCTCTCCAGGCCCCAGCGATGGTGCAGGCAAAGGGTCAGCACTGGTGGGGAAGGACTCCACAGTGGAGGAGCAGGTGTCCAGGAGACAGGCGGGGAGAAGGGTGCGCTTTGGGTGCCCCTCTTGTGGTTTCCTGTTCTTCGTTTCGTCCTGAAGCAATTCCGTTTATATGATGGTGAACTCATCACCAGGCTGAAGCAAACCCGAGTTGCAGACAGAGCACAGAGCACGTCTCCTAGAACAGTCTGTCTGCTCCAAGCGCCTGCAAGCCATTGGTTGGGCAAGTCTACAGGTTTGTATTAGATTCGGCTTTGTCACAGATTGACTAGAGAATCATGTCAAGCCCGGAGTGAGTGAATGAAGTAGCAAAGGACCAAATCAAATGCCCCGAGTCTATGACAGGTCGTCCGCCCTGATACTTAAGCCCTCCTGAGCTTTGTGAATCATTTCTAAAAGCAGAGAATGAACATATCCTGAAAGAGACCTTAAAGCAAACCAGTCCTCAAACCACCTGATTGTTTTCACTCCACTCATTGTCACACTGAACACCCTTCATAATCTTTGGACCCCTATTTTCATGAACTTGAACTTCCAGAGATTGTTGCCTAAGACATCCCTGGTACATATCTTGATCCTGTGTTTAAAAAGCCGCTAGGGCTTCCCTCGTGGTCTGGTGGTTAAGAACCTGTCTTGCAATGCAGAGGATACCAGTTCAACTGCTGGTCCAGGAAGATCCCACATGCCACAAAGCAACAAAGCCCATGTGCCAAAACTGCTGGGCTCGAGGGCCTGCAAGCTGCAACTACTGTGCTCACATGCCCAGAGCCCCTGCTCTGCAACAAGAGAAGCCACTGCAATGAGACGCCCGTGCACTGCAACTAGAGAGCAGCCCCCACTCTCTGCAACTAGAGGAAGCCCGCATAAAGCAGTGAAGATCCAGTGCAGCCAAAAATAAAAATAAATAAAGTTTAAAAAAATAAAAAGCCATCTAACATGCAAAAATGCCCGCAGAGCAAAGTGGAGATGAGAAAGGTAATGTAGCAGGAAAGAGAAGACAAATGAACAACGCTTAAAAGAGCCTGGAAACTACTGAATAGGGGTCAACAAATACACAGCAATTTCCAAAAAGGGAAATGTAGAAGTTGCTGAACCCATTCGCTCAGCTATCGCAGTACTGGCTGGCAGTGGAACTTGCTGCAGAGGGCTGGGGATTAAAAAGATTCAGTCCCCAGAAAGCCAAGACTGATAGTTGATAAAAATCAAAATTGTAGGAAGGATCACAATTAACTGATCCTGACCAACAAGCCTATGATCTCGAAGGAAAAATTTGCAACCTTGAATTGAATATCATATTAACCACCAGAACCAAATCCATCAAGAAGTTTCATAAGGAACAGAAAAACATATAATGTTGACCTTCTTAAGAAATGTTATCAAAGAACATTTTCTGTTACCACCACTCAAAGTTACAAAACTTTATTGTTTCTATCTGTTCTTTTCTTGTTCCTAAACTCCTCTTACACACACTATTTGTATCGCATGTTTATGTGTTTACACTGGATGTTAAGAAAGACACTACCAGTCATTCTACCAGCTTGTTGTTAGAGAAATGGTTCATAGTAACAAATCCTTGAGGTTTGAAAGGCAGCTATGGTTAGTTTAAGAGTTCTGGGTCCCACCTGATTTCAGCTTGCATCTCTTTTCCAAGTTACTGTGGTGTCCATTTCTTTTGGGAATGAAGGAAGATGCTTTCCCCTCTAGTGATTGCTGGGGCTGGCTGATTTTGCTCTGCACTTCCCTGAAGGACCTGTCTTTTCTTTGGCTCACCTTCTGTTGCCCTTCCTTATTTGTAGATCACTGAGGCAGGCAGGTTTCTTTTGAATGTCATTGACACTTTGTAACTAGCCAGGAAGCTAACAAGAATACCAAATGTCCCTTTCCCATCAGGGAGCCAGCACTGTTTTGTTTTTCTATCCTGAACCCCAAGTGGGGAGTGGCCTGGATATAATACCCCTCTAGGTGAAGACTGATTAATTTCACGGGCAAGTGAAATTTGCACAGTGCTCTCAGAAGCTCTTGACCTGTCCGGCTCAGGACTCAGCAAGCTTTTCTTCCCAATCGCCACCGTCAATGTCTTAGTCCTATATAGCCACATCAGTCCTCAGCTTCCTCCTCAAACACAAACTACAAAAGGACTGTGGATTCACTGGAGTGATAGCAATGCTACTGTGAGGCAAAACGCAAGGACACCCAGGCTCTGAGTCAGACTTGGGTTTAAGGGGAAGCCTGGATAATATATGTTAGGGAAGCTGGTAAGGAATCCACCTGCAACGCAGGAGACCCCAGTTCGATCCCTGGGTCGGGAAGATCCCCTGGAGAAGGGAATGGCTACCTACTTCAGTATTCTTGCCTGAAGAATCCCCATGGACAGAGGAGTCTGGCAAGCTACAGTTCGTGGGGTCACAAAACGTTGGAGATGACTGAGTGACTAACACTTTTCTTTCATTTGGATAACATTTACTTTTGTTTTTAAAAGTTGGTTGGTGAGGTGTAACTTACACATGGTAAAATTCACCAAGGCCTGGTATGTAGAATTGCACTTTTCTATAAACCTTGGAGGAAACTGCATCACATTCAGAGTCAAGAAGCATGGACCCTGTTGCCATCCCTCCCCCATCAATGTCACCTAATAACTCTCACCTCTGCACGGCTTCTCTTGTAAAATCTAAGAGTTAAACTAGGTGATGGTAAGACTCCCTCTAGATTTTAAGTTCATACTTTTATGTTCTAAAAGACCCCGAAACAAAACCAAACCCTAAAACTTCTCTTCCTCAAAGATCTTTAGGAACCACAGGAGAAGTGGACTTCCTTGGTGGTCCAGTGGTTAAAACTCTGTGCTCCCAAGGCAAGGGGCCCAGGTTTGATCGCTGGTTGGGGAAGATCCTGCATGCTGCATGGCATAGTCAAAAAAAAAAAGAAGAAGAAGAATTGCATGAGTCAAGTTTGCTGTTGAAAGAACGAAGCTTCTGGAGCTCAAAGTTTCATTTTTACAGTTGCTGCTAAGGGTGCCAGAGCAAAGAGCTCCCACCGCCTGCTAAGGGGCAGTCGGGCTCCCCCACCTCAGTCACCCCGGGCTGCAGAGGTTGTGGGAACCAGAAGTCAAGTTTCTCAGAAAGTTCAGGCTGCCTTGGACGTTGCCAGATGGCACTTGGAGTAGAAGCGCCCAGGGCAGACATACAAGGTTCTCTTCTTCTGGTTACAGCGTCTCTCTTTACATTCCTCCCTTAAACCTTCCTAAGCTTAAAGGTGAAAACTCTTCTACAGCTGGGGAGAGTCCAGCACTCTTCGGTTATGGCCTGGGGGCTCTGTTCAGCCAGCTTTCAGCAAGACATCTTGGCTTGGCTGAACTTTGTTGCTCTGCCCTGTCTCTCCTCCCCCAAACCAAATACCTGAGTGCTGGGAATTAGTGGAGCGCACGCCTTCCTGGATCCAGGTTTACATCCGGGACTGAAATGGGACTTTCACTCACACAGGGTGACCAGCATTGTGTTTTGTTTTGTTTTGTTTTCATTTATTTTTATTAGTTGGAGGCTAATTACTTTACAATATTGTAGTGGGTTTTGTCATACATTGCGGTTTTGAAGAGTGCTCCCCCGCCTGTAAAACTCTCTGGCTTATAAAAAGGAACCCATTTGAGTCAGTTCTAATGAGGTGGATGGACCTAGAGCCTGTTTTACAGAGTGAAGTTAAGTCAGAAAGAGAAAACAAATATCATATTTTAACTCATACATATGGAATCTAGGAAGATGGTACTATGAATATATTTGCAGGGCAGCAATGGAGACTCAGACAGAGAGAACAGACTTGTGGACACCATGCGGGAAGGAGAGGATGGGAGGAACAGAGAGAGAATCATGGAAACATATACATTACCATATGTAAAATAGACAGTCAGTGGGAATTTACTGTTTGACGCAGGAGCTCAAACCGGGCTCTATAACAACCGAGAGGGGTGGGAGGGAGATTCAAGAGGGAGGGGACACATGTACACAAATGGCTAATTCATGCTGATGTATGATAGAAATCAAACCAATATTGTAAAGTGATCATCAATCAACTAAAAATAAAAATAACTATATAAAAAAAGAAACAAACAAGAAACTCTCTGGCTTGATTCCCAGTTGAGGGAGGAGACGGACCACAGCGCCCAGTCTCTCCTTTCTCCTCCTGCTGCTGCTGCCAAGTCGCTTCAGTTGTATCCGACCCTGTGCGACCCCATAGACGGCAGCCCACCAGGCTCCCCCGTCCCTGGGATTCTCCAGGCAAGAACACTGGAGTGGGTTGCCATTTCCTTCTCCAATGCATGACAGTGAACAGTGCAAGTGAAGTCGCTCAGTAATGTCCGACTCTTTGCGACCCCACAGACTGCAGCCTACCAGGCTCCTCCATCCATGGGATTCTCCAGGCAAGAGTACTGGAGTGGGGTGCCATTGCCTTCTCCCCTTTCTCCTCCAGGTGGACACAAAAGCTTCGTACGTGGGGGTAGGTCCCAAGAAGAGATCAGACTCCTGACTCCTGGCCATTACTGGCAGCCTTGGTTTTGACTTGTTTTGTTTTGAAGTCCTATTGGCGAGTTGATTTCCATGGAATCTTGTGGGACTGACGGAGGAAGCCACACCTAAGGCTCCACAGTCCAGTTTATAGAAGCCAGTGGCAATGTGCACCGAATCATTGTCTGATGACCCTTTACCTTGTTCTGTTATTTCTAAATTGCATGTGTTAATTCCTAACATACTATAACATTTTTAATTGTGCTTTTAAAAAAGAAGGAGAATAATCAAAATGACCAGGAAAATCAATCACTCCTCAGTAAAGCTGAAAAATGCAGAATATCCATCTCCTCTCATTAGAATATACAGGTATAAGAGCTGGGACTCATATCATTCCTTTACTATTGCATCACCAGTGCCTAGGACAGTGCCTGGGACCTAGTGTTGAACTGTTTAAACAAGGAGGCCTTAGATGGATAGGGCTTTAATGCCCTGGTGGCCTATGGAAGCAAACCAAAATCAAAGCCTGTGAAGGCCTCAAGGTTACCAAATTGAAACCAAAGGGCAACCAATCCCAAACAGCCAACTATGCTAGAAGCTATAACCAATCATTTCCTTATTTTGCTTCTGCCTTTTCTCTATAAAACTCTCCCCCCAAGCTCTTGTCAGTGGAGGGCTCCTAACCACTTTCAGTTTGATGCTGCCCATTCAAATAGAATTTCCCCTCAGTTAAGTGCAGATTATCTCTGTTTATCTTTTAACACTAGTAAAGGCTGAGCTGATCTTTGCAGAATGATTGAATAAGTGAATTAAATAATGACCTCTCACAGAATCTTCTTGTAGACTTGTTTTTTTTAAACCAAATCCTTAAATAAATCAGTATAAGTATTTACTGCATCTATGACATGAGTCAAACAAACAAACAAAAAAGTAGAATAAAGAGAGTAGGAATGTGTCAACTGATTTATCTATTCAGGGAAGTAATAACTACTCTTAAAAAAAACTATAAAAGAAATACTGACACTTGAAACATGGTTCTCAAAATAATTATGCTGAGTAAAAGAAGCTGGGTTTAAAACAGTATCTACTGCATGATTTAATTTATATAAAATTAATCTACAAAATACAGTTGATAATTATAATAAATGGGTCAGTGACTGCCTGAATACAGAGAGTGGAGGGGGAAGGATTGCAAACAGGTGTCAGGAAATGTTTAGGAATGATGGCAGTGTTCAGTGTCTTGATTGTGGAGATGGTTTTACAGGTGTGTTTACAAATCAAAGGGCTTCCCAGGTAGCTCAGTTGGTAATCCGTCTGCAATGCAGGAGATCCCAGTTTGATTCCTGGGTTGGGAAGATCCCCTGGAAAAGGGATAGGCTACCCATTCCAGTATTCATGGGCTTTCCTGGTGGCTCAGAGGGTAAAGAACTTGCCTGCAATGCGGGAGACCTGGGCTCAATCCCTGGGTTGGGAAGATCCCCTGGAGAAGGGCATGGCAACCCACTCTAGTATTCAGCTTCCCAGGTGGTGCTAGTGGTAAAGAACCTGCCTGCCAGTGCAGGAGATATAAGAGATGCAGGTTTAATCCCGGAGTCAGGAAGATCCCCTGGAGAAGGAAATGGCAACCCACTCCAGTAATCTTACCTGGAGAATCCCATGAACAGAGGAGCCTGGCGGGCTACAGTCCACAGGGTCTCACAGAGTCAGACACAACTGAAGTGACTTAGCGCACACACATATAAATCAAAACTCATCATATGGCACATTTTAAATGCATGCAGTTTGCTGCTGTTGTTCAGTCACTAAGTAGTGTCTGACTCTTTGCAACCTCATGGATTGCAGCACATCAGGCCTCCCTGTCCCTCACTATCTCCTGGAGTTTGCCCAAGTTCATGTCCATTGTACATATACATGTTCATGTAGTAAACATGCAGTTTATTGTATGTCAATTGCTCAATAAAGTTGAAAAATGCAAAATGAGTAGATTCTAATATACCAATCAAGAACTACCATCTGAGTAGTTCATTAATTAATTCAAGAGAATTAATCCAACACGCACTCAATGAAGTGATGTTAACGAAGTACATTTATGCTTGTCATGATACATCGTAGGTTTCTATTTCAGAAGCAAAGTCACCACAACTATGATCCACAGACCTTTTGCTTTATCCATAGACCTGCTTCTCCATCTCCCCCTCCACCCTTGCATTTCAACACTCATTCAACAAGTGTTTGTTGTACTGTTTTGTTGGTGAATTCTCTATCAATCTCCTCTGATCTCTTTTGAACTCGGGTCCTGTCTTCCAAGTTGCTAGGTACCCACCTTCCACTCCCATCCTCCTCTCCAGAAGCTTATCTTAAAATCTAAGGGTCTTAAAATCTAGGGTTTTTCTCTTCTGACCTTCAAATCATTGATAAAGCGATGAGAAACACCAGGACTGTGAAAGAAGATGAGGAAGAATTTCCCAGTTGTTTACTAAGAAAGCAATCTCTGTCACTGAAATTCTGGAGCTTTGCCCCAAGTCTCACCGGAAGAAGCTCTATCTAAAAAAAATGTCTGTTCCCAGCTGGCTCTCGCCTTAGCCAATAAACTTGTGTCAGCTCAGGGAGAGGGAGATGGCGTAAGTGGGAATAACTACTTAAAGTGAAAAGAAACATGAGATGTTGATATTTTCTTGACACAAACCCTGATCACTTTCTTTAGTGCTAGGCTTCCCCACTTTTCCAGATGGTGCAGTCAAGCATGTCTGGGCCATTCTCATATGCACTGTGGTTTACTAGTCCATATTCCCGCCAAGGTCATCTCACGACCTGGAGTACCACTGAGATGGTTTCCTTCTCAGATACTCTTGGGCCACATTTTCATTTCCCCCACATCCTCACTTTTTAAAAAATTCTATGTGAAATCATCTTTCCCCAGTGAGGCTAGTTAAGGGCTGACTGCTCAGAAGACAACAAATGACTCTAGAGTCCTGGGTCCCAGGTTTGAGTCCTGGCCTTGTAACCTTGGAGACTTCAGAATTGCTGATGACTCTCAGAGCCTCTGTTTCTTTATCTATAAAAGGAGGTGATAATACTAACCTGCATTTTTTAATTCTTTTTTACAATACAAGAATTTTATTGCTACTGACCCATGTTTTCTAAAACAGTAAGAATGAATTGTGCCCAATGCTGAGTAAAGGCTGACTAATAGGTTCATTTCACTCTCATTGGTAGGGTGAGTTCAGCTCTTTGCCTTTGGGAAAATCCTTAGCTCTTCGCTGCATCTGCAGTTTGTTTATTCTTGTTTGTTTTCTTGGGGTTCCCCCAGTTACTAAGCCTCAGGGGTCTTAGCTTACAGAGAATTGTAAATCTCAGATGCTAATGAATTTTTCGGCTCCTGATCTAATTAGCCAAAGACCTCTGAAGCCTGCCAGGCACTTCATTAATTATGTTATATCTAAGACTGTGGGGAAGTTGGGTAGTTTCCTTGGAAATACCCAAGTTCAGAGATTTAGGTCAGGGGTTTTCTGCAAATTTCTTATAGGGAATCAAATATGTGTCCAAATGATTAGTCTTGTGTTCAAGTCTGCTTTTGCCTTGCTCTCATCACTAGTAAGGAGTGCTTTATGTCTGTGGTCCAGATTAAATTGCTTTGTGGATAAAATGATTTCCTATATGTATTCTTATATAAAAATCAATCAGTCTCTCTCTCTCTTTTTTTAAAAAATAAAGTGCCCCACATTCACGAACTGTAGAATCTGGCAAGGGTGACTCATGATCTGCTGCACCCTCCCACTGTTGAAAAAGAAGATTCTTGACAAGGCCCAAGCGAGAGGCTGGAGTCAACTCCCTTTCCTGCCAATCCACTGCTCTCTCCGAACTGGCCAGTCAGTATCTTTTTTTTCTGGCTCCCAGATCTACTCCCAGCACCCATGGTTTCATGTCAGTCAGGTTTGCTTTTTACACACACTAAAAAATGTTTGCAGTCCAGTTCAACCTTCGTAAATGACCATTCACGTCCACCTTCTGAAAATCTTCTTCTGCAGTGGAAGAAGGATACTCAACCACTTAATATTTGCAAACGCCCACCAGTAGACAAGACAGCAGAGCCCGGAGAGAGCGGAAGGGACGGGAAACTCATTAGCTGCCTATTGAATTCAAAAGAAAAGAGGCACTTCCCCCAGATGTGTAAGACGAGGAAAGGGATTCTTTTCATGTGTCAGCACCCAGGCGCCTGCTCATTGTAAGACTGAAAACACACATGGGGTATCCTCCTATTCTCCTTTGGAGGAGCGGAAAAGAGAACAGGTGGGATGTGGGAGAGGAAAAAGGAAGGGACCCCTACAGGGCACTGGAAGGGACCCGCGACATCCCTTGAAGATAAGGCCGAGTGTTGAGAATGGGGAGTGTAGAACCGGGAAATCTATTAGCTTGGTAAACAATTGGCTCATCCCCCCAATGGGAGGAGATCTCATATTTGCTTTGGTCTAGTTGCCCAGCACTGTTCAGCGAGCGAATCATAGAGACCTAAGGGCCGATGGCAATCACTTCCTGTCCCCCACAATCTGCACACCCTCTCTCCATACGGCCCATCCTTTATCAGTGATGGGGTGAAGAAGCTGCTGGACAGAAGTCCTCCAGACTCGTCTTCCCTCTAGTTTCCCGCAATTCCAATGTCTCAGATAGGTTGTGGCATGGAGCCAGGGAACACAGCATGGATGACCCCACAAAGCAACCCGGAAGGATAAGAGAGAGGGGTTGTTTCGAAAGAACAGCATGTATATTATCTATGGTGAAACAGATCACCAGCCCAGGTGGGATGCATGAGTCAAGTGCTCAGGCCTGGTGGGCTGGGAAGGCCCAGAGGAATCGGGTGGAGAGGGAGGTGGGAGGGGGGATCAGGATGGGGAATACATGTAACTCTATGGCTGATTCATACCAATGTATGACAAAACCCACTGAAAAAAAAAATAATTAAATTAAAAAAAAAAAAAGAGAGAGAGGGGTTGTTGGGGAAAGAGGAAAACCCATCTTGGAAGGCTGAGCTCTGTTTGCAAACAAGGCAACTGGCTAAAAAGGGAAAGATGCGTTCGATTCAAAGCCTGTTACTTCCAGTGTTTACTGCTGCCCTATTTACTATAGCCAAGACATGGAGACAACCTAAATGTCCATCAACAAATGAATGCATAAAGAGGTGGTGCATATATACAGTGGAATATTACTCGGCCATAAAAAAGAATGAACTCATGCCATTTGCATCAACATGGATGGACCTAGAGATTATCATACTGAGTGAAGTAAGTCAGACAGAGATAGACAAATATCATATGAAATCACTTATATGTGAAATCTAAAAAAAAAAAAGGACACAAATGAACTTAGTTACAAAACAGAAATAGACCCACAGACAGAAAACAAACTTTTGGTTACCAAAGGGAAAACATGGTGTGTGGGGAGGATAAACTAGGAGTTTGAGATTAACATATACACACTGCTATATATAAAACAAATAAACAACAAGGGCCTACTGTATAGCACAGGGAACTATATTCAATATTTTATAGTAACCTATAAGGGAAAAGAATCTGAAAAAGAACAGCTATAGATTGATACATAGATATTTGAATCACTGGGCTGTACACTTGAAACTAACACAACATTGTAAATCAACTATACTTCAGTAAAACAAAACAAAAAGACTGTTACTGTGTTTATCTGACACCAAATCCCTGATCTGACTGACTTCCCTTCCCTTCTATAGAGCAGTTTTTGACTGAAATGATTCATTGTGATTTCATTGTGGAAACAGCTTCATAGCAGAATTTGTGTCGGAAGTCAAGTTGTGGAAATGTGATCCTCAAATCATTATGGAATTATGAGATAAAAAGAAAGAGAGTTAAAAAAAAAAAGAAAGAGAGTTGCCACAGTTTATAGGAAATCTAAAGCAAAAGTGGAAAGAATCGATGCTGAAAATAGGAGCCTTAACTGGTATCCAAGTCTCAGTTTAGTTTATCCCGATCTTACTCAGGTTGAAATGCAGGTTGACCTCACAACTTGAGAATCTCTGGGAACCAGTCACGTTCCAAGGAATTTTCCATTTCAGGTAAACAAGCTGTTGTTTGGGGTGGGCCGGGGAGGTTGGGGGGGTGGTGATTTCCTTTCAAGTTACTCTTATCTTTTATCAAGGCCAAAGGCAGAGCAGTGGTGACTCTAAAGAAAAGCAAACATAGGAGCATGATATCAGAAGAGGCTCCCAGCCAGCAGCCACAGTCAATATCTTGTGGTTCTCAGTCCCCACCCTCCCATGTTAATCCATCATCTCCACTGGATCCCAGATTAAGTCTCCCGAACTAGAAGTCCAGTCCAAGGCCTCTTTCCCAAACTTATCAGAAGGAGAAGGAACTTCCCTGGTGTTCCAGTGGTTAAGAATCCGCCTTGCAAGGCAGGGGACATGGCTTCAATCCCTGGTCCGGGAACTAAGATCCCTCCTGCAGCAACTACTGAAGCCCACATGCTCTGGAGCCTGTGTGCGGCAGCTACGGAGCCGGTGGGCTACAATGAGAGAGTCCTTGCACCACAAGAAAAGATCCACATGACACAATGCAGATCCCATGTGCTGCGACCAAGATTCAACATAGCCAAAGAAAGAAAGAAAGAAGGATGTTCTTGAAAATGACCCGAATCGGTATACTGTAACATTCTTCTTACGAAACATCAGATTACCCTACTCCCTGCTGTTGGCCAGCCCCATCACCTAAGAATCAGATGGCACCAGGACAAGGCCTGTGGGCTTCTTCCCCATCCTTTGCACCCCATGCCCACCAGCCATCCACTTACATCTTCTCTCTTCCCTGCAGTGCAGTGAGAGGCTCTCACCCTCCTCCCACTTCCAAGGCCTCTGTACTTGCTGCCTGTCAGCCTGGGACACTTTGGCCCCCAGTTTTTCTCGTGGCTGACTCACTCCAGTCATCTTGTCTGAGCCCAAGCTCTCCTTCCCGAAGCCAGACTTTCCCAGACCACTCGAGACAAATCCACTGCTCCCCCACCTTCTTCCTTCTCTATCTGTTTACCTTATTTGTTATCTTCTTTCATTGACCTGAAGCTGATTTTATTCTCCTAAGAGCAGAGATCTTGCTTGGCTTTTTCAAGCTATATTTATTGAATGAATAAACAGCCACACAGAGGCCAGCCATCTCCCGCTGCCTCCCTACACAGGAGGACTTCAACTTAGAGGTTTTCTGTTTCTAGAAATTTCCATCCCCCTCAACCACCACCTCTGTTCCACGCCCCCCCCCCCATACACACACACACATACCTTTCTCACACCATCTCATCCTACCCCACCATCCCACTCTCAAGGAGACCTGGATATACCTAGATTCACACTTAACATGAGGAACTGCAGTATCTCCCCCCAATTCCTTAAGCTTCCTTTGACTGTCTGATGCATATGTGACTCTCTGGTGTATGCTAGACCCACGTGCTCAATAAACACTTGCTGGCTCCATAAATAAACTAATGAAGGAATCAAAAGGGCTTATTAGCACAGCTGATGGTCTATTTTTATATCGGGTTTTTACTGGAAATCAGCAAACGTTTTCCGGGAAGGCCTAGATGGTGAATATTTGAGGGTTTGCGGGCCATATGATCTCTGCTGCAGCTCCTGCACTCTGCCCTTGCAGCAGGAAGGAATGAGCTGGGCTGTGTGCCAGGAACACTTCATTTACAGAAATAGGCGGTGCGTTGGATTTGGCACCTACCTGGCAAAGATCCTTAAAAGGTATTGCTTTGTTTAGCCCTAAAATACTTCGAGGTAGATATTAGAATTCTTTTCTTCTTGAACAAGAAGAAATTGGGACTCACAGAGGCCGAGTAACTTGCTGCAAGAGGGAGAGCCGACCTATCCACTCCAGGGCGTACACCAAAAGACCCAAGGAATGATCTAGAAAGAAGGAGGTGCTCATCATCTGAAAAAGACTGAGGTATTGAAGATGATCAGCAAAGTGTTTTCTTAAGAACCTTTAGGATCAACAAGCAAAAATGTTTAAAATGAAAGGTCAAGTGCTGCAGCTGCTGCTTTTTTTTTTTTTTTTTTTTTTTTTTTTTGCTATTTGGCGATGCAGAACATTCAGATGATTTGAAGGAGAAAAAAAAGTTTCTGACATGATGTAGATTTGGGGAGAGTCTTGGGCTCTTGCCTGGCACAAAATGCTGAGCTGTCCTGAGTTGTCTGCCTGGATGCCTGGAGGGGGCGGGAGTTCAGAGAAAGGCAGGGGCCAGCATGTATTGTGAGCACATCCTACATACTTGGTCTCACCTGATTCTCCACAACCCCTCCCTTTGAATCAGCGATGACCCTTCTTCAACAAGAAAAGGGAATCAGTGCAGACCTCTGTGTAGGCCATGGTGACCTGCCTGCAAAAGCATATTAATTTGGATCTGCCAGAGAAAGTGACTCAGTTTGACCTTAAGGAGATTTCCCTTATGATGCTTTCCTGCCTCTGTTTCAGTACTCTGTAAAAATTATAAAACATAAAAAGTCTCTTAATTTTAAAGCATAAAGGAGCTAAGCTAAATTTGGATTTATACATTCAACTGGGTATAATTTGAGAATCTTCTCCCTTGGAACATGGAAAGAAACATTGTCTGTCTAAGCCAGGGCATGCGATGATAACAATTCCATAGGATCTACTTTGGCATTGGTTTCTGTTGACAAGAGGGAAGGAGGAAGTGAGGGAAAGAGAAAGAACTTGGCTCTGCTGGCCTCAGGCAAGTTGCTTAACCTTTCTGTGCCTCACTTTCCTCTTTGTAAAATAGATACAGTGATACTTAGACTTCAAAAGGCTTTCATGAGGACTAAGTGAAAAAAAAAATTAAAAGACATTAAAAGCCATGAAATTAAAAGATGCTTACTCATTGGAAGGAAAGTTATGACCAACCTAGACAGCATATTAGAAATCAGAGACATTACTTTGCCAACAAAGTCCTGTCTAGTCAAGGCTATGGTTTTTCCAGTGGTCATGAGTGGATGTGAGTGTTGGACTGTGAAGAAAGCTGAGCGCCGAAAAATTGATGCTTTTGAACTCTCGTGTTGGAGAAAACTCCTGAGAGTCCCTTGGACTGCAAGGACATCCAACCAGTCCATCCTAAAGGAGATCAGTCCTGGGTGTTCATTGGAAGGACTGATGCTGAAGCAGAAACTCCAATACTTTAGCCACCTAATGCAAAGAGTTGACTCACTGGAAAAGACCCTGATGCTGGGAGGGATTGGGGGCAGGAGGAGAAGGGGACGACAAAGGATGAGATGGCTGGATGGCATCACCAACTCAATGGACATGAGTTTGAGTAAACTCCGGGAGTTGTTGATGGACAGGGAAGCCTGGCGTGCTGCGATTCATCGGGTTGCAGAGTCGGACACGACTGAGCTACTGAACTGAACTGAACTGAACTGAAAATAGTGAAAGTGAAAGTGAAGTGGCTCAGTCACCTCCGACTCTTTGCGACCGCATGGACTGTAGCCTACCAGGCTCTTCTGTCCATGGAATTTTCCAGGCAAGAGTACTGGAGTGGGTTGCCATTTCCTTCTCCAGGGGATCTTCCTGACCCAGGGATCTAACAGAACCTGTAATCCAAAATGTCTGTTCTTATGAGAGGAAGTTCTCTTGGTCACTACAATCAGATTCCAATCCCTCTTTTTAAAAATAAGGAAACTGGGACCAGAACATATTAGTGACACATACCTTTCAGATACAAAGCTGCTCTGTCTTTACATAGACCAAAGCCTTTAGGATGCTTTTTAAAAAAGTTTTCAACTATGTATTGAAACATTTTTACCATTAATTCAGTAACATAAAAATATGCTTTGTATGCAGACATTTTTACACACAGCTTCGCTACACATCTTTCCAGTAAAATGATACAGATTTGAGTGAAAGGACCAGCTGGTATTTTAGTTTCTTGTAGAGCAATCCAGCTTGTTCTTAGACCAAGTCAGGTGGATTAAAAATGATCCCTTGGAAAAATCTTATCCAACTGATTATTGCTGGGTGATGATAAGTTTGTACGGTCTTTTTGAAGTTTTCTCCCCTCCTGAATATCTATTAAATAAAAACTGATTAAGCTTTTTGAACGAGTGATTTCACTCCTGGAAATACATCTCACAGAATCTCTTGTATAAGTGCACATAATCCAGTAGAAGGATGTTTACTGTAGCATTATCAACTTTCCATAACATTAAAATATCCTTCAGACACTGTGTTTTAAAATGATGCTTACTCTTCCATTTTGCTATACCATCATTTATCCGATTAATGTCCTTTGTTTGGCTATTCAGGTTATTTCAAACTTTCTCTTACTACAGCTGGAGACATGAATATTATTTGTGGAATCCACACAGAACAGCCTCTGTGAAGGGAAAAAAGATGGTGAGGAGATGAATCTCTTATACTAGACACACCACGTCACATAGAGAATGAAAGAGTGAAGTCACTAAGTTGTGTCCGACTCTTTGCAACCCCATGGACTGTAGCACGCCAGGCTCCTCCGTCCATGGGATTCTCCAGGCAAGAATACTGGAGTGGATTGCCATTTCCTTCTCCAGGGGATCTTCCCGAGCCAGGGATCAAACCTGGGTCTTCTGCATTGCAGGCTGACTCTTTACCACCTGAGGCACCAGGGAATCAGAGAATGAAAGAGGCGGCACAATTAGTGAGGTAATTAAAAGCCAGCATCCATGGCATGGTTCCTCTCCTAACAGAGAGAGTAGCCTGGGGGCATGGAATGTCTTTCTTCCTTAAGAAAGGAATCACCCCAGATTTGGCTGGGAGTCCCTCCAGCTGCCAATCTGAGAGAGGCTGACCCCATGGTGATTTACAGAGAGAAAAATGTGCCCCTGGCTCTGATTTTTAAACTACTCAGCATGCGTGCTTAGTCCCTCAGTCCGACTCTTTGCGACCCCATGGACTGTAGCCCGCCAGGCTCCTCTGTGCATGGGATTCTCCAGGGAAGAATACTGGAGTGGACTGCCATTTCCTCCTCCAGGGGATCTTCCCAACCCACAGATGGAACGTGCGTCTCTTATATCTCCTGCATTACAGGCAGATTTTTTACCAGCTGAGCCATCAGGGAAGCCCTAAACTACCCAGGGATAAGCCCATATGGAGAATTTCCTGTGCAGGAAACCTCCTATGTTCCTTGTCCAGGGTACAGAAGAAGGAAACGGAGTAGGGATGTGGGCAAAAGCAGGGAGATCTCCGCGTGGTCACTGTCCCACAACATCCCGACTGAAAGATTTTAAAGAGGCCAGTGGAGGTGAGGATGACAAACCAAGTGAAGTCTCTCTTTCCACCTTGGGAACAAGTGCATGTTCCTCAGAACTGAAACCGTGAGTCAACCTTGGTAACAAGGCTGGGAACTGAACCATGTGTAGCAAAATGAATGTAAAATTGATTTCAGAACAGAGCCATCCACTGTGATCACTGACGCTATAGTGGGAGTTATTTTTAGGGGGAAACCAGAAATAGAAGGATCATTGTGACCTGCACCGTATCAGCTGCACCCTCACTGTGCCGTTAAGAGCTATCCACAGCTCCACTTGGGGAAATGGATACAGGTTATTGGAAGACCAAAGTGTGCAGAAAAAGTCAAAACAATTACTGACAATATAGACTAGGTAGTTAAGTCAACTTTATTGAGTCAGTTCAGCAATTCATTCATTGAAGATAGTTTGTACTAGGATCTCCGTACCAGTTTAGAGGTAAAATAGAGGCAAAGAAAGATCTTTTAAACTCTGTCGCTCTTGATCTCTTGATCTTGTCATAAAAATAACAACATTGTCAGCAGAAATTACACGGTACCCCAGTTTTTAGCAGAACGGAATTACAGGGGGTGGCTTTAAGACAGTTTCTCCTTTTCTGTTTTGTTTGGTTGTCATGGAAGTGGGTGTCTTTGGGGCAATTCTGAAGGTGTCTGCTCCAAGGAGCTATGTCTAACTTCTTTGCCCAATGTTCTTCAGGCAGCAGGAGCAAGGAGAGGTGGCTTTACTGAATGTGAATTAAGCAAAAGCACAGGTCTTAAAATGAGATTCCATTGGAAAGAGATTTGACTGGAGATGGACTGGAGGCTTCCCTTGTGACTCAGATGGCAAAGAATCCGCCTGCAATGCTGGAGACCTGGATTCGATCCCTGGGTTGGGAAGATCCCCTGGAGAAGGGAACGGCTACCCACTCCAGTATTCGGACCTGGAGAATTCCATGGACAGAGGAGCCTGGTGGGCTACAGTCCATGAGACTGAGCAACTTTCACTTCACTTGCACTTGGAGCACAGGGTAAGGCATCAGGTGGCATATTTTCATTCTGTTCAAATGAGTCTTAGAATTTTCAAGCCTAAGTCAGTCAAGCCCTATCATTTTGGAAAGCATGCCATGAATGACTTTTGGACCCATCCGGGGATCTTCCCAACCGAGGGATCAAACCCAGGTCTCCCACATTGCAGGCAGATTCTTTACCATCTGAGCCATCAGGGAAGCCCAAGAATACTGGAGTGGGTAGCCTATCCCTTCTCCAGGGGATCTTGCCAACTCAGGAATCGAACCAGGGCCTCCTGCATTGCAGGCAGATTCTTTAACAACTGAACTATCAGGGAAGCCCAGGAAGGCTACAGGGAGATGAAAATATGGTCTGACACGGCTCAGAGACAAGAGAATTCAGAAAACTGAAGCGTACTTTCTGAGCAAGCCATGCTTCCTGCACTTGACTCAGAGACAGTGACTTCATCTTTCCGGATCTGAGATTCCTCATGAAAATGGAAGACAAAAGGCCCTGCCTGAAGGATGGCTGCCCAATCGGGGGGACTTATCTCTTCCTGCTCCCCCTCTGCACCTCCTGCAGGCCCAGCTCCCAACAGTCTCCAGATGGCTTTGCTCTGGTCCATGTAACTCAAAGCTCTCCTCAGCGTTGTCAATGGAAAACCTGGGGGAGCTGCTGAGTGTGTGGTTCAGTCCTCACACACTTCCCTGGCTGATTAGACCACTCTGAGAATGGGTCACAGGGGAGAAAACTGTCCTCCCGATTATTTGCCATAGGAGACAGGTTGGTTAAATACAAAACGATCATCTGGGTATATTATATATTTTCTAATACATGACCATGCCCTTGGTCAGACTCTATACAATACATGCCAAAGTGAAATACAGTGGAAATCAGAACAACAACAACAAATCATGCAGTAACAATGGGCTATGATTTGGGGCCCCAAACGGAAGGAGAAACATGGGCAGATCCTTGACAGCAAATGGCATTTATTCTTTGTTAGTGTTTTAACATGTCATTGTAAGGATTCACCTCACCATTTCTTTTGATTTCTTTTCCCATGAAAGACACTAGTGTTACTAACACAATAATAATTATAATAACGAAAGGCATTCAGTGCTGTGTGCCAGGCATTGTCCTAGATGTTTTGCATACATGACCTCATTAACTTTCTTTCAACAACACTTTTTTTTTTTTTGGCCGCACAGTGTGACTTGAGGGATCTTAGTTCCCCGACCAGGGATTGAACCTGCGCCCCCCGCATTGGAAGCATGGAGTCTTAACCTCTGCACCACCAGGGAAGTCTGTCAACAATGCTTTGAGCCTGCCCTTATCGTTCTCATTCTAGAGATGAGGAAACCGAGCCTTGGAAAAATAAACTCACTTAACACCACACAGCCAGAAAGCAGGACTGCTGCCACTGGAATCCAAATGTGACACCACATCCAGTCTTCTTTCCCGGGACCACACCACGCCAGAGAAAGGAGACTCGTGGGGTGTTGGGGCTGATAGGTGTGTGCTACTGAGTTCAACCTTCTCTCTCTAACGGGATGGGAGGTAATCATATTTCTGATTCTATCACGAGCACACCCCTCGTTGAGGTTCCTTCTTTATGTCTTTAGTTGTAGAAGATCTTTTTCATCAATGTTTTTTTCATCAATGGTTATTCAGCAGTTAGGTATGATGTTGGTGTGTGTGTGTGAGAGGAGGTGAGCTCAAGGTCCTTCTGTTCCGTCATCTTGCTCTGGGATCGGGAAATAATGTTTCCAAACTGAGATGCAAAGTGGGACCTGACTTCATTGGTGAAAGTCTATTAATGGCGGGGCTGGGGAGGCATTCCAAAAAATGCCTGGCTGTGTCTTTCCCACTTGGAATTGCTGAGCACTGCAGAACAATGGCTCTGGGGTATCTGGGATCTGTCAAAGACCACTCAATATGAATAATAAGAGCGATATCTAATTCTACCATGAGCTTGTGGCAGAGAGAAAGTCCCAGAGGTTTACATTTCGGGCTGTGAAAGGCAAGTATAATGTGCCATTAATTGAGACAATAGAGGGAACTTTGCCTCAACACAGGGACCTCTTCATCCAGAAGCAATGCAAACCCGGTAAGATGCTGTGCCAGCTATGCCTGCTGGGGCCCTGCACCCCATCGTACCAGGTGAGGATCCTGCCTTCCTTATGCTTCCAAGGCGAGATGCCCAACGGTGAACACTGCAAGCTGTCCTACAGTCCCTGCAAAAGGAACTTGGAAGCCACATGCCCTGAAGTCGACAAAGGAGGCGACATGGTATAATTTGCTGGCCTCCGAGGCCTGCCCCCAAATCCGCAACCCTCGAAACCTGAGGTTAAAGAGGAACAAAGCAGCTCTGTTCTCTTTTTGCCTTTATTTACTTCCTCATCCACTGTGTCCCGGCATGGAAAAAAAAAACAAAAACGAGCCTATGGTTTCCCCAGTGTGGCCAGTGGACAGAACACAAAGGACAGGGCTTCGTGATGGAGCCCAAGTTTAGGGGAAAGAGTCCAGAATGCCACCTGCTGTGATGAAAGCAGCCAGAAGTCACAGTAGTCAGGGGTCACCTCTGAGACGGCTGCACTTTGCGGTCAAGGGGAGAGTCTGCCTCTTAGAGACGTTGGCAAGGGAAGAGAATAAGCCACCTTATCACTGAATCGATGCAAATGTCAAGGGATGCTTCTAGTAAAGATTCTCAACAGTTTCAAGGACCTGAGATTTGAGAGCTATCCTTGGCAATACAAGGCTTATATCTGATGCCTGCCCTAGAGCACTTAGATTCCAATGGAGAAATAAGAAAGCAAATCCTGAAGTTTACGGAGGAAAGAATATACTAATAGCAGGGCAGAGTTTGACTGCTTGGACAGTGGTCCCCCAATATTTTCTATGGCCCAGTGATTAAGGGGGTTGAAAATCTGGAATTTTGTCCATAGTCCATATCTTCCAAGTTCCAAATTTAAAAACTGTCAAACCATGCAACTTTTCTGGTCCAGATTTGTAAATGTGTAACATAAGCAAGATAACTGAAGACCCTTCAAATAATTGTGTTTGCAAAAAGGCCCTGTGACTTTTAGTTGTGTCAGCTCAAAGGAAGGAGATGTTGAAGAGAAACAGAGGAACTCTCAGTAGAATTGATAGAGTCACGGATGTGAGGGGGAAAAAAATGTCTGCGTTCAGGGAAGGAGTGGGCAAGTCCTGGAGACCCAGGTGGCTGATGTAGAAGCTTCCTGAAAGATGATGGTGGGGCAGCAGACTGGAAAAGATGCAGAGCCCTGAACACAGGATATAAATGGGACCACGTGTTACGGTGATGTACAGCATCTCCCAAATTTCCAATGCTTCACTTCCCTGGGGTGACTTACTGTTTCTGTATCTTTCATTCCACCATCGTCAATATATATCTACTCCGTCTAATCAAAATAGCCACCACTGATCAAACTATTTCTAGCATCAGGCACCATTCTGTGGGCCCTATATATTGCCTTCCTTAATCCTCACAACAGCCACGTGGCATACACTGTACTACTCCTTCCATTCAAGATGAGAATACCAAGGCACAGCTTGAAAGTGGTCCAACCCAATATTGAACCCACACTGTGTGATGATAGAGCCCCACCCTTATCCTCTAACTTGAAAGATCCTTTTGCTGAAAAAAAAAAAGAAATCTAGATTTTTGAGTATTCATCCAATGTGATATCCAGGAGGTCTATGTAGTTTGTCAGTTCATTTTACACATGCAAGCCTGACCACAGTAGCCCTGATCCTCAGAAGGTGCAATACAGGCAGGTGATATTGCCTCCCATTAAGCTGGAAATGTTGTTTGCCGATTCCTTGGCTGACCTGCCAGGCAAATCTGCTGCAGGAACGAACAGTTTTCATGGCCTTTGTGACAAACTTCTATGATAAGAAAGACATAAATCGACCGCCTTCTTTCACAGACCACACTGGCTTGTGTAGCTCCCAGCTGTGCAGTGACAACAAATAACACACTATGGGGCTGCCCTAAGTGGGTGCTTATCCCTTTCAGCCTTTTTAATCCCCGGACAAGCAAAGAGCATTCACAGGAACAAAGGAGATGCTGTTATTCAATCTTGTTATATGAAAAGATATTTCTGCAATTAAAAAAAAAATTGATCATGTCTGCAAGAGCCAGTGCAAGTGTTCCCTCCATCTCCCTACCTCTGTGTCACTGCACCTTAGAGCTCACCACTTGTGTAACATGGGGGAACCAAGACTGCTGCTTCCCCATTGTCCCACAAGGCACCGCAGCCCCTCAGCTGTTACGAAACACCGCTGAGCTTCACAACAGGAAGTACAATCCATGGCCAGTACATAAAGTCCTTCCTTCCCTTTTAGCAGCCCCAGAACTTCCTTATCCTCAGTTGCAAATCCTTTTACAGATGTCAACTTAGGACTTTAGGTTTCCCTTTCCCTCTGAGCTTCTCTAGGGGTCAAACAGTATGAATCGGGCTTCTGTAATTCACCCCTCCTTTTAGGTAGTGTATATGTGTGTGCGTGTGTGTTCAGTCATATCCATCTCTTCACAACCTCATGGATTGTAGCCCACCAGGCTCCTCTGTCCATGGGATTTCCCAGGCAAGAATACTGGAATGGGTTGCCGTTTCCTTCTTCAGGTTAAGAAGCAAGCAAAGAGACAAGCAATACTATCTGCCTTGTTCCCACGGAAAGCGTGACATCATAGGGGAAAAGCTCACTTGACCGTCCCCATCTTTCTTCTGTAAATATTTTGAGTAGGGCTTTATCAACATCACTTTGCCCTTGAGTTGGAATTTCCCTTTTAATTTAGCCCCGGCATGCCCAGTTCAAAATCCAACCAGGGAGCCTGAAGCAGGCAAGAGTATTTTGTATATAAATCTTTGCAAACATAATAGAAAGTGTAAAAAGAGCTCTGTAAATAGCTGTTCAAGCTCAGCAACTACAATTCATGCCAGACAAATGGGGAAAAAATACTAATGTGTCTGTGATTATACATGAGAAGAAGGAAAGAGGTTCCTGAAAAAGCGTGCAGCTAATAAAGATTTCGTTCCTAGATCCAAGAATGCACTTGCTCCAGAATTTCTATGGATAGGTGCATTCGTTTTCTCTCACTGCTATAACCGTTGACTACAAACTTAGTGGCTTAAAATAAGACAATTTTTTTTCTCTCACACAGCTCTATAGATCAAAAGCCTGGCATGGATCTCGGCAGGCTAAGATCAAGGTGTTGGCTGTGTTGTGTTACATTCTGGAGGCTTTCTGGGAGAATCCACTTCCTTGCTTCTCCCAATGTCTAAAGCTGCCTGCATTCCTTGGCTCACGGTCCCTTCCTCTGTTTTCAAAGCTGACCCTGTCCAGCCAAGTCCTCTTCATGCTGCCATCTCTCTGGTCCTCTCTTCCATAGTCACATCTTCCTTTTTCACTTGTAAGGACTCTTGTGATGACATTGGGCTCACCCAAGTACTCCAGGATCGTCACCCCATTTTAAGCTCATATGATTAGCAACCTTAATTCCACCTGCAGCCTAAATTCCCCTTTGCCTTGTCACATACGCTTTCACAGGTTCCAGGGTTTAGGATATGAACATCTTTGCAGAACCATTATTTTCTCTACCACAACAGGCAATATATATATATATATATATTTTTTTTTTCCTCAGTAACATAACATTTGTTCTTTTTCTACTGTGACAAGACTCTCATATTTCTAGGAATTTAAAAGCAGGAAAATGTTAAGATTCATTAAGTCATATAAATAATAGCCACTCCAGTACTCATTATGCACGTGTGCATGCTAAATCGCTTCAGTTGTGTCAGACTCTTTGCGACTCTACGGACTGTAGCCCAGCTCCTCTGTTATATCGGGTTTTATATTGGGTTGGCCCAAAAGTTCATTCAGGCTGTTCCATAACACCTTATGGGCAAATCTGAATGAACATTTTGGCCAACCCAATACTTATGCTACATTCATGTGTTTTCTGAGTTCTTACCAGAACCCTGTAAAATAGACATTGTGGTTGATAATATTCTCCTGTTCAGTTGAAAAAAATCTGAGGTTCAGAAAGATTCCAGTTCCCTCAGCTATTGAGGTCACCCTGGCTTCCAATCAGCCATGAAAGGCACTTTTTTGCCCTGCCTTCTCAACCTCCAGGCCCTCACCCGGGGAGGTCTCCCCGACTCCCCCAGCCTCTCCCTCTTCTCCCATCCTGAAGCTAAGCCCACCTGCCTGGTGAGTCCTGGAGCTAAACAGCTGGAATCCTGACAGCCCTCCCAGTCCTGGCTGGTCCTCGGCATCAGCCCCACCCCTGCTCCCAAAACTGAAGTCTGGGGTTGCTGGTGGCCTGGGCACGTTGAGAATTTTGTGGAAGATGTGACTGCTAGAGCGTCGGTGTTACATCTTGGCCATCTTTGCATCAAGAAAGCAAATTCTCCTGAGAGAACAGAAGCTTTGAATATGGAAAGCAGAACTTGGGGACACTTTGGCTGAACCCCACCTGAAATCCCATAGGTTTTCAACACTGCGATTTCTTCTGACATCAGTGGATGCCCTGCCTTTGGAGAACACTGCTTTCAACTCTGTGTTGGGTCTCTCTCCTGCAAGAGATCCTCTCTGGGGACCAAACTGAGGCTGTGTGTCAGCCAGCTGGCCTCATTTCCCTGCAGCACTTTGGTTTCAGTGGAGGAAATGGGTCCACGCCCCGCGAGTCAAGTCCCTACATGGATGAGAGTCAGCAAGGGTAGAGTGAGGGAAGAGCGGAAATGATCACCGCCAACAAAACGAATAACCAACCACTGAAAATGACTGCTTTTCTGTTTGGGCGCTGACATAGTACAGGTTTTTGGTGTTTTCCTGTGCTTTTAGCTGGGGATGAAGGCACTCTTTTTGAGAGTTGTTTGCTGTAAAATCAAACAGTTCAACCAGCTACCATGTGATAAAGAAGAATAAGATTGCTGGAGTCTCTTCCTAATGAGCCCTGCTTGAAAATCACACACACACAAATTCTCCTAGTATTAGGCTTTTTGGAGACCAGGACATTGCCCAATTCTAAGAGTCTATATATCCCACTATTAGCTCAACACCCCTGCAGTATTCTCTCCTTCTGAGTAAGATCAAATTGGGCAGAGCCCTGTGTATCACCTTTCCAGATCTCCCTCCCAGCCCACTCACTAGCTAGGAATGACTTCTGATTTTTCCTGGGCTCATAGCAAACGTGTCCTCAGTGATACCTCTTTCTGCAACCTAGAGTTTCTATCTGCAAACCACACAAGCTGTGTGCATCCCATGGTATGGTGGCACTAGTGGTAAAGAACCTGCCTGCTAATGCAGGAGATGTAAGAGACATGAGTTCGATCCCTGGGTTGGGAAGATTCCATGGAGGAGGAAATGGCAACCCACTCCAGTATTCTTGCCTGGAGAATCCCATGGACAGAGAAGCCTGGTGGGCTACGGTCTATGAGGTCGCAAAGAGTCAAACATGACTGAAGCGACTTGGCACGCACACATGCTCAACAACTAGACAGCGACTGCTTGAGGTCATTTCAACCCTGTCTCTCAGAGTCAGTCCAGCCAGGGGCCTGCATAAAACAGGTGCTCAGGGAGGCTGGTGAAAAGATCAGCTAGACGTGTACAAGTGGAGGTTTGCTAGGAAAAAAGCTACCAAATGCCATCTTGTGCCTGGGACTGGCTCTTGGGAGAGAAAAAGCATATTAATGGAAAAGCTGATGAAACCCAAATAATATCTGGAGTTGAGTTAATAGGACTGCCCCAATGTCAGTTTTTTTGTTTTACAGACTGTGAAAATGTCAGATGTTAACACTGGGGGAGGCTGGAGGAGGGGTATATGGGACTCTTTACGATCTTTGCAACTTTTCGGCAAAGGTAATCCCAGAACAAAAAGTTTGCTCAAACGAAAAAAAACAAGTTTGCAATTTGGTTTTGAAGACATGGAGACGTTTTAAGATCAGTGGTACAATAAGAAAAGTGGGTTTGACCTTTTCTCAGCCCCTCCCTGCTTCACTCCACCCCTTCCTGGGTCCTGGCTCACTGGCTAGAGGTATAGAATGGGCGGTGGGTGTCCACTTGCATCCCTGCATCTGGAAGTAGGCACAATTCAAAGTACAAAAGATTTAGCCATTCCAAGCGACTGTTCGAAGGGCTGTTTGAATCAAAAGGGGTGTTTTCCTTTGATTTACCAGAATTTCCCTCTGGAAAGTGTTGGCGTTCACCCAGCCGAGATCACAGTCTCACGTGGAAAACTCCGGGTCGCCCCTCAGTCTCAGCCTTAAGACCTTGCAATGAACTGAGATCTGGTGATGGAGGGAAGGGCGTTTGCCTTCACCATTCCTTTCCCCAAGGCTGGGAGGATGTTACAGGCTGGACCTGATATTGACCAGGAAACTAGCCTTTGCTTCCCTGGGTGGCTTATCCAGGTCGTAGAAGACAGTCCAATAACTGATAAGAGAAATGCGCCTCTACTTGCCACTTGTATGGAGTTACAACTCCAAACAAAAACGACCAATGAAAACTCCCAGAGTGAAGTCCAAACTGCTGGGCCTCTGCTGGGTGGCTCAGAGGGCTCCGTTTGTCCTTACTGAGAGTGTCGGGGGGAGTCCAACTAGCCTGAGAGGGAACAACCATCATATCTGGTTGGTGACAAGTCTTAACTACCAGAAGGAAGAAGGCAGTCTGCAAGATTCTGGTAAATGCAGAGAAATCCAATGTCAGCTCTCTACCACCCGCTCACCATCCCATCCTCACAACTCCCACCACGTCCTACTGAATACAGACAAATGGTCCCAAGTCTCTCAGACTGAGATGAAGCCCCTCGTAGCAATGAAACCCTAGGCGCACCACAACTGCTTTTGCCTCCACAAGAAAAACAGGAACCGTTTAGCCTGTGTCCGCTTAGAGATGTAAGTTTACTTTTTTCTTATTATCACTGTGAACATTCTCCTCTGAGAGGAAACTGAGCTTGCAGAAAGACGTGGGGGGCTTAGTCCTCCCCGGCTCAGCCAGATCACAGGGTGGGGGCCTGGCTTTTCCCTCCTGGACAGATCTCTGGGGCCCCAGGATGTGCATTCACATGTGAGGGTTCAGCCCAGGCGGTGGACCCCAAGACTTGCAATAGCCGGTAGCGACTTGGTCCAGATGTCAACAGTCACAGAAGGCGGGTTTTGCAAGAACCCTGCTCTCTGCAGATGGGCTCTGCCGTCTACCCCAAACCAGGGCCCTATGAATACTCCCCACTGCCTTCAGGATGGCTCAAGCGAAGGATTGAACAGTGGGCGGTGGCAGCCCCTTGCAGAGGAAAAATCTCAGCATGGGACCAACTCTTGGCTATTTTTATTCCCCAGTCAAGGATGCACGCTTTCATTTGCCGACACAGACTGAGTCACCCTTGCAGCCAAGATTAGCACGCAGGAGTCTCAGCTTGCAATCTGGTGGGGAGACGCTTCCAACGTTATTTATGCAACGGTCCTCCTTGCTCACTTCTCCCCTCCCCGAGTTTCCGACACATGTACCCCTTCTTTTCGTGGCACAAACCGTGTGGCCTCCATCGGCTCTTCGATCAAGCGACTTGACCACGTGGCCCTGGCAGCCGGCGGAGATAACTCCGGGTCTGAGACATCTGTTTCTTGCCCAGATAATTACGTGCTTAACATTGTAATTCGGGCTTGGCACTGGTGTTTCATAACGTTTTCTTTTTTTAAGCTGGATTCTTCCAAGGGAGGGGAGGAGGGTAATGGGGAAGGAAAGAAAGGGAATGGCAGCTTTGACTCTGAGGTTCTTCTGCAGCTGTGCTGAGGTAAACTGGAGCAGGGACGCCCGGACCTCGCTACTCAAAGTGTGGTCCACGGACTAGCAACATTAGCATCACCAGGCTGCTTGTTACAAATGCAGAGTTTCGATCCCCAGCTAGACATCTTGAATCAGAATCTGCATTTTCACAAGATTCCCAGCTGACTCTCATGCACAAGACAGGTAAGAATAGTGGAGTGGACTGCTGTGCCCTCATCCAGAGGATCTTCCCAACTCAGGGATCAAACCCAGGTCTCCCATATTGCAGACAGGTTCTTTACCATCTGAGCCACCAGGGAAGCCCATATATATGAAGCTGAATCACTTTGCTATACACCTGAAACTAGTACACCATTGTAAATCAACTATACTTCAATTTAAAAGAAATTTGTTGAATTCATCATATCCCCTCTCCTTTTTTATCACTCACTGAGAAATAGCTCTTCTGCTTGGGGTCCAGTATTTCAAAAGGAAAACTAATTTTCCCTTCTGACCAAAAATTCATGGAAAGCTTGGAAAGGCACTTATTGGCAGATTAGTAACATCCTTCAAAAAGTCCTTATACAAATGCTCCAGGCCTATAAGATGTTGTCTTTCACAGACTCTTCATTTTTCTAAGATGTAAAAATATCAGAGGACTAGCTTGAGATGAATGGTGACAACTATGGAAATTCAAGAATGGCCCAAAATGGAAAAATTTCCCTGTAGTAGTGTCATATGTTTTTCCTCATTAGTTGTTCCTATTTAAACCCTTAGCATTTCTCTCCATCTTCTCTTCACACTCCCAAGCACATTTCAGATGTTCCTCACTCTCTGATTCTTTGTTGTATCTAAGGGTTGGTGAGACAAAATCCTGTGGAAACTCATACAGATAATCATTTGCCTGGAACACATTTGTCAACCGGGACTCAAATGAATTTAAAAGCTGTAAGCATAGGATTTGCTGGCAGTGTGCTTAGACCCAATAATGACATGGATCTCTGCCTTGGTCAGAGGCTGTAGGAAGCAATGGTGATGCGCCATTGTCCAGCATTCTTGGTCCTAGCATGGTCACACAGCCCAACTCAAGTGTTATTCATCCCACAGAGCTACTTGGAAGATGCTATTGCCTGTAACATCGGTTCAGACAGTTTCTCCTCTTAGCACTGTTTTTTGGTTTGTTTTGTTTTTTGTTTTGAAATCTTGAGACCCAGAAAGCATCCTGATACATGGAGGTGTGGCAGCATTGGAAGTAGGTAGGCTGTAAATGTCCATCAACAGGTAAATGGATAAAGAAGATGTGGTACATATATACAATGGAATACTACTCAGCCATAAAAAAGAACAAAATAATGCCATTGGCAGCAACAAGGATGGACCTAGAGATTATCATACTAGGTGAAGTAAGTCAGACAAAGAAAGACAAATATCATCTGATATAGCTTACATGTGGAATCTAAAATAAAAAGATACAAATGAACTTATTTACAAAACAGAAAGAGACCCACAGATATAGAGAACAAATTTATAGTTACCAAAGGGGAAAGGGAGGGAGGGATAAATTAGGAGTTTGGGATTAACAGATACACACCAATATATATAAAGTGGACTTCCCTGGTGGCTCATAAGGTAAAGAATCCACCTGCAATGTGGGAGACCTAGGTTCAATCCCTGGGTTGGGAAGATCACCTGGAGAAGGGAACAGTAACTCACTCCAGTATTCTAGCCAGGAGAATTCCATTGGACAAAGGAGCCTGGCAGGCTATAGTCCATGGGGTCACAAAGAGTCAGACACAACTGAGCAACTTTCACTTCGCTTCACTTCATATATAAAGTAGATAACAAATAAGGACCTACTGTATAGCACAGGGAACTATACTCAATATTTTATAATAACCAATAGTGGAAAAGAGTTTGAAAAAGAATATATATATATATATATATATATATATATATATATGCATAACTGAATCACTTTGCTGTACACTTGAAACTAACACAACATTGTAAATCAACTACACTTCAACTTTAAAAAAAAGATGCAAAAAAGAAAGGGAATATGACGAAGTAAAAAAAAAAAAAATAGGAGGTAGGTCTGCCAAAAGCCTAAGTGGATATACACACCACCACGTTCTA
Source organism: Muntiacus reevesi (assembly GCF_963930625.1). Lineage (NCBI taxonomy): Eukaryota > Metazoa > Chordata > Mammalia > Artiodactyla > Cervidae > Muntiacus > Muntiacus reevesi. Next base: position 10,887,925 of record NC_089271.1, on the reverse strand, counting down.
TTTCTCTTTGTTTAACAATGCCTCTACTTATTCTTAGTTTTTCTTTTCTGGCTTTGAGCAGTGGTGAGTTTTGTTCCAAAAGAGAACCACCATAGAAAGGAGTTGTACATTGCTCATCCAACCTTAGGGCTCTGTTTTTGCAGGATTCTTCTGCCCACTCACTGTTTCATATGCGAAAGCATTTAAATTCAAAACTCACTAAGTCAGAACTGAAACTATGTGGGTTTCAGGTCTCCTTTTCCATTTGCCCTTCTTCACAAACCAGGGAGCCCTATACAGAGACATGCGTGCATGCCAGGAACCAGGAGCAAGGAGGCTCTGAGATGCCGTGCTGGAAACTCTGATGATGCGGCTTGCTTAGTCACTATAGACCTTTAGAGGTGGAGAAGACCCGAAAGAGGCCTGGAGAGAACCGGATCCAATTCCATCATACTACAAATGAGAAAATCAAAGCCAGAGAGAGTAACCCTCCCAAAGTCACTGGGCTATTTAGAAGCCAAGGGCAGAACCATACATCTTGGCAGCAGTTGGGTGCCCAAATCTAGATCATGGTTTGGTCCACTATTTGACAGCAAGGTCAGAGAATCATGCAATTTAAAACAAAAACAAAAAACTTGGAGACAGTGGCAAGTCTCTGTACATTATTTAATATGAAAAAGCATCTCCACTTATTTTTAAAGAAGGCAACATAAGCCAGGATCTAGACCCCATGAAGAGTTCTTAGTAGTCCTTAAACAGAGAGATCTGCATAATTCCCAAGCAATTCTATGCAACCACAGTTAAGGTGACGTGTGTTCAATATCCAACACCCTAGAGAAGAAGTACTAATGAGGTTTTGGAACTGAGTTAATCAGGACATTTTTTCAGTAGAGGTAAGGTTTGGAGGTCATTGCCACTTAGATAAAGTCCCTAAAAACCAGCCCGTGAGGAAGGAATCCGTGAATCTAGTGGGTCATGATTTTCCAAACAAGTTCATACCAACCACAAGCTAAGAGCCAAATGACAGTCACAAAGGAATCTGAAGGGGAGCTTCTGTGCTGAGAATGAATGGAACCTTTTCAACAATTTTTAGGATAACTTGTTGACAAGATGACCGTAAAAATTATGATGAAAAGACATAAGAAACAGATGATTTTCAAGCAAGACTAAAATACAGGTGGAGAAAGTGGTTACTGAGGGCTTTTTTTTCACATGACTATTCCAGCAGTCCATGGGTCAGGTCTAGATCCTTTATCCATCCAGCCACGTGGCCCTGATGGTCCTTTCAGGAGGGAATAGGTCTCTGCAATCTCTATGCTCATCAGGAAACTGAAAGACTCTGCAGCAGTAAGAAAAGAAAGCAAAATGCGCTGCAAAGGACAAAGTCTGCAAAGATGGAAAGTGTTAATTCACAAACGTGTGGTCAGATTCTTACTAGATGGAGGTTGGAGGCCCTTCACTTTGTACTTAACACATAAAATGAGTGGCTGCAACCAGAAATCTGTTTGAAAGATCTGCACAGTGGTTCTGCCCAGGCAGAAGATGATCAAGAGGATGGACCAAGCAATGCATGAACAGCTGGTGCTTAATTCTCGTCGCCGGAAATGAGACAGTGAGAAGCAGTTAGAAAACAAGGCCTGGAGTCACCCAAATGGCTGAGCGAAAACAAGCAGAGACTCAACACTCCGTCCCAACAAATGAGTGCAATGCCCTAACTAGAAGATGCATCTTTTCAAATAAATTTCAAAACTCACAGTATCTTGGGGGCAGGCCCCAAAAAACTGAGGGTGCCAAAAAGGGGTCCCTTTTATAAAAAGTTCAGAATTGCCAACAGAGCAATAGAAATGAAACCTGTCAATATAAAGAAAAATATAAATGGACAAGGAAAAACCAAGGGATTTTCAGAGAGGAGAAAGATGATGAAAATCCTGGAAAAGGAGAATTTTAATTCTTCAGCTAGTGTCTTTGTGGTCACAAAGGTAAAAGTTTCTTTTGGTTTTATCAGGACAGTTTGGTTAGCAGAATGTGTGAATTAGGCTAAGGTTTGCAGGAAGAATCATCAAAATCTCTGAAAAGGGTTTTTGTTTCCAACCCAGAGGGAAAAAATCTGAACCTTTTTTTTTTCTTTTGCTGTACTAAATGATTTATTCATATACTGCATATACACACAGAATGACAAAGAGAGAAACGGCTTTGCAACTTTGGGGCCTTAATCTTCCGGTTCTAAAAGGAGCAAAACACTGTCATATTCCTTCCAGAGACAGAGAAGTACAGTTTGATGAAATGAATCGTCACATTTTTAGGAGGTTCTTTGAAACATTTAGCTTTAAGAGGCCATAGAAATGCAAATAATTAACAGGAAGTCAGGGAAGACCAAGTCAGCCACCAAGGTGGCTGAAGGCAGATTTCTCACAAAATCTCCAGACACAAGGAAAAAAGGCAAAAGTGGACTTTAGAGATGCTTGGTCTTGTAAACTTCACTTCAATGTAATCCTGGCAGTACAAACTGTACCACTGACCCAGGAACTGGTGATTCAAATCTAACATTATCCTAAACAGAAGAATTCGAAGGATGGGTTAGAAAAATGGATAAGGAGGCAGAAGAGTCATGCATTCAACAAACACAAACCCTGCTATCTCTGGTTGTCTGGGATACAAAGGTACATAAAATGCACTGTCCTTCTCCCTCAGAGCTCACATTCGGCTTATATCTTAAAATCTTTAAGGTTCATTAATAAAGGAAAAAAGAAAAAGAAAACCTTCAAAATCAGGGAAAGGAAATCCAAAAGTATTTTCTATTTTCTCATGCTATGCCAGATTTTTGCCCCAGCTTTATTAAGACATAAAAGTTATTTTTTAAAAAAAGTCACTCTAGTTTATGTTGTCTTAAAAAATGTCACATGCTAGTGTGAGGGCAAGAGAGAATTCTAAAAATATGTTTGTGTATTTAACCTCATATTCTATTAAAGAGCTAGAACAAATGGATATAAATCAGTGATATTTGAGCTGAAGGCTTGAAGTCCATTATCAGCCTGTCTGGAAATGATTTCCTTACTCTCTGGGGTTCTTAATTTTTATTTGCATGTGTTTCTGCCAGTGGCTGAAAGGTCGGCAAGAGGAAACACTGTTGCGGGTCCCCAATCCGGCTCCTTCTTGAGAAAGAGCTGAGCTGGCTCCTGGGGACTGGCTCATGCTTCTAGCAAATTGTGGGCCTGTCAAAGCAGTCATCGCAGCTGCAACAGCACTGCTGTTTCAAATGCCAGATTCAATGTTTCTGTTTTTTGTTTTTGTTTTTAATTCCTTAGTCAAAGAACAGACAGCAAACACACACACTTTCTGCCTGCTATTTTCAAGACTTTCTTAGCAAGGCCTTAGAAGAATGCATGGGCAGGTGTTCCTGCTCTGTCTGGAAAAACAAAACACAGCAGTGTAGAAGAGTACAAAAGGTTTCACTTCCTTTCTAACCTTTACTGAGCGGAAAAGAACAACTTGAAGATGGTGTCTCTGGGGAGGAGAGAGTCACTTCCTGGCCGCCTTTGTCAAGAGAGACCCCGCCGGGTGACCCATCTTTAGACAGTACAGAGAAGCCCGGTTTATTATGCCTTTCACAGACACAGCCAATTAAGTAATGTGGAGTGCTGATTTAACATCCTCTCCTGAACATTTCAGGGTTTCTGAGAGCCAAAAAGATGGTGCCGCCTCGGATAAAATGCACCTCTCTGTTAGGCGTTCAAATGTGCTCCAAGAAGTCCACCCATGGGCCAGCTGCTTAAATGGTTCCCACAGTCCAGAAACATAAGACGAAAACTGCATCAACACCACGTGGATTATTCCTCTTAACAATAATGCTGCAAGTGGTACAAATAATATATAAATGTGTAGATACAAATAATAGTATTATATACATAATATTATACATATCGGGAGAGAAAGAGGGAGATAGTTGGTCATACTTTAAGAAAAATGTCTGGAAGGAAAAGAAGGAACACATAAAACAAAAGTCATGGAGTTTGAGACGCGAATAGCACAAGGCATTCGCTCTCAGATTCTCTTAGTATCATGGGTAATACCCTCTGACCATATGAACCCTTCGTCGCATCTACTGCTTCTCTGTTTTGAAAAAGGCAAAGGCTTCCAGGTTTTAAAGAGAGGAATCTCAGGTGTAACGCCAAGCCTCAGATAACAATTACCCTGTTTTGTCACTGATTAAACAGAAAGTGAGATGAGTTGAATGGGGAAAAATACAGTTGGCGATCAGTGAATGAGAAACGCACATGGGAGGAAATGCGTGGGAGAAACTGAACACTCGGTTCAGAGGTGAAAACTGCATCTGACTGGTTGCTGGCAATTCTACCTTCCTGATGGCAGCTGGGCTGCTTGTTTTTCCCTCCAAGAGACGTGGAAGAGAGCGGCAGAAAGCTGGCTTATTCCGTTTAGAAGCCCTTGGTTTGGCCGCTGGTAAACTGGAAATCAAGCTAAACACATGTTGCTGAATGACCAGCCAATTCAGCCTCACTCTTGTTCTCTTCTAGGATTAGGTAACCTGTGGAATGGTTTGGACCAGCTTTTCCAGAAGATGAGTGAGGCGTATGGATGTCACCACAACTTTGAACAACGCTTGTCATGAGATTTATAGTCCCTGGAATAGGACCGCAAATTTCTTATGGCCAAAGTCCCTCTGTGTTTCATTTGTGTGCCTTTCAGTATCTTACACTTACAATACACTTACACTTTCTAAGTGTGTGTTGAATGAATGAAATCTGCACATGGCCCATCGGCCCCAGCTCTTCCAAATACATGCGTTATCAATGAGCAAATAAACCAAAAGGATAAACAATGAGTCCATGTAAAACCCAGACAATCTATGTGTATACAGACTTCTACTACGTCAAACATTTGGATCCTTGGAAACTTCTGGATGATTGCCTGCATCTTTCTACATTCCTCCAATGATTTAATGATAAAAATAGATTATATACTGAGATAGATTCTGAAGTAAGGCAAGAAATAATCTACCAAGCCCATTAAGTCGTTCTGTTCTGTGGTGTAAAATAATTCCTATTTTATGAAAAATTGAGCAAGATCTGGATCCGCCACTTAGGATGGTTTGCTAGTACTTGACAATGAAACTCAGAATGTTGCTGAATCTTGATGTCAGTTCCCTCCCTCCTCTCTTTTCTATACAACTTTACAGCAGCGCTTTCTTTGGTTCACTCTGATGGAAACTCTGAGGAGCCCAAAGCACCAGCCATGTCAAGAATCCCAAGATGGCATTTACTGGACCTATGGCACAGGCCCTCCTCCAGGAATTTTTTTTCCCAGTCTCCCCAGACACAGCCCATAGCCACACCAGCCACTCTGAAGAGGTCTCCTCAGCCAGCAGGCCCTCTCCCTGTCACCAGGGTTATAGCCATTCTGGAGAACAAGAAGCCAATACAAGGAGAAGACAAAGCGCAGACTGTGTGATTTCTGTCCACCCACTGCGGTAAGCACGCGTCAACGTGGGAATGTGGGTGTTGCGCGGATCAGGAAGTCAGGAATCCAGGGAATCTATGTGACTTTACTTTCAAGTGTGAAAGTGTTAGTTGTTCAGTCATGTCCAACTCTTTCAGACCCCATGGACTGTAGCCCACCGGGCACCTCTGTCCATGCGATTCTTCAGGCAAGAGTACTGGAGTGAGTTTCCATTTCCTTCTCCAAGGACACGAGCAAATTTAGAGTGTTTTTGTGCGGAGTCTTCATGTTTGGGGGGTTTTGTTTTTATCTGTTCCTTTCCTCTCCTTCAGAGAAGAAGGCCTTAAAAGAACCCTTCAGCATAAGACTGCGAGGTAGGTAAGAATTACTGACTTCCCTGGGGGCCCAGTGGTAAAGAATCCACCTGTCAATGCAGGAGACCCAGGTTTGACCCCTGGGTTGGGAAAATCCCCTGGAGAAGAGAATGGCTATTCAGTATTCTTGCCTGGAGAATTCTATTGAAAGAGGAGCCTGGCGGGCTACAATCCATGGCGTTCAAAGAGTCGGACGTGACTGAGCAACTAACACAGGAACTACAGGTGCTAGGTAGAATATTTGTATTTCTCCATTTGCTATACATACTTTATCAAGATCTTTGGCAAGTGTTCTTACACTCTGACTTTCTCTATTGGCTTCATATTAATAGACTTTACCTTAGATGAAGGAAGAAGGCTGGGGCTACGTGGGCGGATTAAGTGTCTGTCGGTTCAAATAGCTCTGTGAGTAACAATAAAGAGAAAAAAAATAATTTGGTGAAGCAAGTGATTTGACTTTGAAAAGAAGATAATCCTATCAATCCACAGACAATTACTATGTACAATTACAATGTACTTTTGTCCAGATTTAAATTCAATCTATATTTATTTGGTGCAGACACTTTCACAGACTTATCTCACTTTGTGTTCACGCACCATTTACTGAGCTAACTTGTTCTCAGTAAGTCATTTCTATTATAAAACCAGGACTAACTTGCTTTCCTAATTCCTTCCTCTCGTCTGGCTTTTTGAAGATCCTGGGATGCACATCCTGGTGATATCTAACATAATTTTTTTTCTGTTGGATGAATAAAACACTTGTATGTATGAAAATGAATATCAAATGAAAATATCTGACACCTATTCACCACTTGCTATTTGCCAGGCACTGTGCCAGACCCTTTATAAGTGTAATCTTATTTAATTCTGGCAACAGCCCCAAAGTGGTAGGTGCAAGAACACTAAAATTATGCTAGAATGATCTCCAATTTACAGCTGAGAGCACTGAGGCATAGAGAAGTTTAATTACTTGTACATTCACACAGCTAGCTAGTGGAAGAGTAAAGACTCAAAGTTGGCTCTCTGTGACCCTGAGAGTCATGCTTTCCTCGCCCAGTGTGACATTCTAAGGTTATATCTACCATCTTGGGTCCTGGTGTTGTGCCATGATTAGATTTATGTTATATATGACAAAGGTGATGGATGTTGCTCCCTTGATGGTATAACATCAGGTGGCAAGGCAGAAGGGACTTTGCAAATGTAATTAAGATCCCAAATCAGTGAACTCTAAATCATCTACAGGGTGATTATCCTGGGTGGGCCTGACTTAATCAGTCAGGCATCCTTTAAAAGAGGGCTTAGGCCTTCTCTGAGTCAGAGACTCTTTCTTCATGATCTTGAAGAAGCCAGCCACCATGTGTTTTATAGCTTCAAGGAAAATAATTCTGACCCCAAACCAACTTGAACTTGGAAGGAGACGCAAGCTTGCAGATGAGACCATAAGCCCCAGCTGACACCTTGATCACACCTTTGTGAGATTCTGAGCAAAGACCTAGCTAACCATTCCCAGACTCCTCATGGACAAAACTGTGAGATGATAAATGTGTTGCTGTAAGCAACTAAATTTGTGGTGATTTGTTATGCAACAGTAGAAAATTAAGCCAATAAGTATGTGAACTATTTGATAACACAAATAAAACTATCAATTAAAAGTTCTGGAAAAAAAAAGTTTGGGACTTCCCTGGCAGTTCAGTGGTTAGGACTCTGTACTTCCATTGCAGGGGGCATGGGTTCCATTCCTGGTTAGGGAACTAAGATCCTATGCACCTTACAGTGAAGCAAAAAAAAAAATTTATATCTTCTAATAACCTATAAGGGAAAAGGATCTTAAAAAGAATATATATATAAATATACATATATACACATATGTATAACTGAATCACTTCACTGTACACTTGAAACACAACAGTATAAATCAGCTATATTTCAATTAAAATTTTAAAGTTTGAACACAGAAGTATGTAAAAAATGTATTACACATTTATAAATTATATACAGAAGATTGTGTGCTCAGTTGCTAAGTCGTGCCTGACTCTTTGCGACTCCATGGACTGTAGCCCTGTAGGCTCCTCTGTCCGTGGGATTCTCAAGGCAAGAATACTAGAGTGGGTTGCCATGCCTTCCTCCAGGGGATCTTCCTCACCCAGGGATAGAACCCCCATCTCCTATGTCTCCTGCATTGGCAAGTGGGTTCTTTACCACTAGCACCACCTGGGAAACCCCATACAGGAGGTTGCTGTCTGCTGTGTTTAGTCCCTCAGTTGTGTCCAACTCTTTGAGACCCTATGGACTGTAGCCCCTGCCAGGCTCCTCTGTCCATGGGGATTCTTCAGGCAAGAATACTGGAGTAGGTTGCCATGCCCTCCTCCAGGGAATCTTCCCAACCGAGGGACTGAACCCAGGTCTCCTGCATTGCAGGAGGATTCTTTACCATCTGAGCCACTAGGAAAGCCCCCAGTACAGGAGATTATCCCCAAGTAAAACATGAGATACCCACATATACACACACAAACCAGAAATTACAAAATATAACCACTGTTCTTCGCCAGGTCCGTTCTCCACCACGGCCAAGGTTAATACAAGTACTGAAATTCTAATCTTCATTATACCCTCACAAATGGATGAAAATCTGTCCAAAATAAAAGGAAGAGGCAGGGTTTTTGAAAACCTGACTAAGCACTTTTACGGAGGCCATTTACGGAAGACACAGACTCAGCCTTTACATGTTCACCACCAAGTATGTGTGCTTTGCTACGCTAAACTTTCAAAGGTCACCCTGACCACTGCCTACACTGACCGAGGTCAGAGGTGAGTGACCCTCATCCAGCAGTCAGTCAGCAAGGGTTTGCGATGACCCAGCGCTGCACAGCTCTGCAACCAGGAAGGGAAGCAGGCTGGTCCAGAAAAGGCACATTTTGACAATAGAAACATGTATGCAGGTCGGGAAGCAACAGTTAGAACTGGACATGGAACAACAGACTGGTTCCAAATAGGAAAAGGAGTACGTCAAGGCTGTATATTGTCGCCCTGCTTATTCAACTTATATGCAGAGTACATCATGAGAAACGCTGGGCTGGAGGAAGCATAAGCTGGAATCAAGATTGCCGGGAGAAATATCAATAACCTCAGATATGCAGATGACACCACCCTTATGGCAGAAAATGAAAAAGAACTAAGGAGCTTCTTGATGAAAGTGAAAGAGGAGAGTGAAAAAGTTGGCTTAAAGCTCAACATTCAGAAAACTAAGATCATGGCATCCGGTTCCATCACTTCATGGCAGATAGATGAGGAAACAGTGGAAACAGTGGCTGACTTTATTTTTCTGGGCTCCAAAATCACTGCAGATGGTGATTGCAGCCGTGAAATTAAAAGACACTTACTCCTTGGAAGGAAAGTTATGATCAACCTAGACAGCGTATTAAAAAGCAGAGACATTACTTTACCAACACAGGTCCGTCTAGTCAAGGCTATGGTTTTGCAGTAGTCATGTGTGAATGTGAGAGTTGGACTATAAAGAAAGATGAGCAACAAAGAATTGATGCTTTTGAACTGTGGTGTTGGAGAAGACTCTTGAGAGTCCCATGGACTGTAAGGAGATCCAACCAGTCCATCCTAAAGGAGATCAGTCCTGGGTGTTCATTGGAAGGACTGTTGTTGAAGCTGAAACTCCAATAATACTTTGACCACCTGATGCAAAGAACTGACTCATTGGAAAAGACCCTGACGCTGGGAAAGATTGAGGGCAGGAGGAGAAGGGGACAACAGAGGATGAGATGGTTGGATGGCATCATTGACTCGATGGACATGGGTTTGGGTGGACTCCGGGAGTTGGTGATGGACAGGGAGGCCTGGCGTGCTGCAGTCCATGGGGTCGCAAAAAGTCGGACATGACTGAGCGACTGAACTGAACTGACAGTAGATAAAATATGCCCTCAATCCTTGGGCTCTATTCTCCAGACTTCCCCACAATGCGAAATTTAGATTTTTATTTTTTACTTTTATCTCTAGATTTTAATTTCCCCCACTTATGCAAGATGCTGCACTAGAAATGACATACATGAGAAGCTTGGTTTATATCCCAGGCCATTTCATTGCAGTCATTTTTCTATGTCTACCCTCTTCATGCTGGGGTTCAGTTCTCCTTCCCAAAATAGCTTTATTTGGAACAGGAAGCAGCAAACTTTTTCTCAAATGGGCCACATAGTAAATATTTTCTGTTTTGCAGGCTATAAAGTCTCTGACAGAGCTACCCACTTCTACCACTGAACATAAAAGCCAGAGGCAAGCCACACGTGAACGAGGGTACCATTCAGACTTTATGGACACTGAAATGTGACGGTCATATAATTTTTATATGCCAAGAAATACTATTCTTTTGATTTGTTTTTCAGGCATTTACAAATATAAACACCAGCCTTAGCATTCAGGCTATAGAAAAACAGGTAGCTGGCCAAACCTGGCCCTCCAGTCAGAGCTTGATGACTCTGATATGAAGAGAGACATTATCAGCGTTAATGAATTAGTCATTATAAAAGGTTCTTCTCTTTTTTGGAATGAAGGTTTTTACAGATGAAAAAGAAGGAGTAAGTATATAGATATGTATTAAATTAGCAAAGATGTGTTTAGAGTGGTCAGGTTTATAAATCATGCCAGATCTTTATAGAGGAGGCTGATTTTATTTTTGCTAAGGGAACTTGTTGTGCATTTCATTCTGCACAAGAAACTCAATCAACCCAGATGTAGTTTGTGGTTCTTACAACTAAAGACCCAGGCAGTAGGTTAAAATTACCATGCAGTCCTTTACACTAGTTGACATACACACATCACTATGTATTTTAAATGGACCAGGTGATGGCAGAATCCCTAAATGGGATTGGTGGCAACCAGCCAAGATAACTAAACCGGAAGTGACTCAGCAAACCCAGATCTTGGCCATCTTCAGATAATCATGGACAAACTCCAAATGTCCAATTTCCCTATGTCCTCATTCATCGCACTGAAATATACAATTTTAGTCTCAGATACAGCTAACTGTAATATCATGCTGGTATTATATTATAAAACAAACAAGTATACGTTACAGGTGTAAAAGACTGGACTAGAGTTTGCAAATTCTTATAAAAAGCATCTCTTTAGCCAATGGGAAACATGGCAAAAGGCAATTCCACTTTAAAATTCAAGTTTTTTGGCACCAAAATTCTATACACACACACACACACACACACACATATAATTTTGTCTTTTTACAAACCTCAAAAGAAGAAGGAATGAAAGAAAGGAGGAAGAAAGGGAGGAAAAGTATGAATCATTTTTCTAGAGCTAGACAGAAAACTCTCATGATTTTGTCTTGTCCTGTTGGGTTATCAGAGTTTTGCTGGACTAACCCAGTGGTCATGTATGGTTGTGAAAGCTGGACCATAAAGACTGAGCACCAAAGAATTGACACTTTCAAATTGTGGTGCTGGAGAAGACTCTTGAGAGTCCCTTAGACTGCAACAAGATCAAATCAGTCAATCCTATAGGAAATCAACCCTAAATATTCATTGGAAGGATCAATGCTGAAGCTAAAGCTCCATTACTTTGGCCACCTGATCTGAAGAGCCAATTCATTGAAAAAGACCTTGATGCTGGGAAAGACTGAGGGCAGGAAAAGGGAGCGACAGAGGGTGAGGTGGTTGGATGGCATCTCCAACTCAATGGACATGAGTTTGAGCAAGCTCCAGGAGATAGTGAAAGACAGGGAAGCCTGGTGTGCTGCAGTCCGTGGGGGTGCAAAGAGTCAGACACAACTGAGCAACTGAACAACAACCCCAATTTTATGCCATTGTATCCTCTACAGTGTAATATCTTGACGGATAATGAAAAATTAGGAGGATCCACTTGGGCGGTCTGGCAAAACTCAGTTTAAAGTAAATATAAGCTCTCTGGAGATATCTACCATGAGGAATGTTCTTTTAAAAGCTCATTGTTTGTTTTAATCCAATGGAAAAAAAAGATAAAAACTGAAGAATAAGATCTATAAAGAGAAAGCACAAATATTAAGACTGGCAAGGGGAAATAGGCAGTCAGGGGATGGACTGAAAGTCAAGTTCAACTTTCAGATTGTCCTGGCAAAACTGTGATTATAGTGAAGGATTAAGGCTCACCTGAGCACAATATCTTAGTTAAACTCAGTAACTCCTAATGAAAAATCTATTAGTATATTTAAACTGAACAAACTTTTTGGCCAACCCAATATATGTCCTTATAGTGTTTTCAAACATAGCTTTCTGTTTGTATGACTATATATATATATGAAAAATAAAGAAAAATACAAAGAAGAATATGCAATTAATAAGCAAATCCATGACCTGTAACTAATGCCTTCTGTTGTTAAGGAGGGTTTGTATTCTTTATGGAAAAGGGGGTATTTTGTGATTACAACAAAAATTTCAAACTTTTTCAGCTATAACAGTCAAGTAAGGTTAATAACCCAATATCTAACTATAGAACTAAGGAAACTTTAATCGAGAAAAGTTGTGACATGACCAAGACCACCTAGATTCTCATATGTTCAACCAGGATAAGAAATTAGTGTCCTCCAACTCATCGTCTAGTTCTTAAAATATTCCAGGTCATAATCCTAGGCGAGAACCAAAATTTGTCCTTAGCCCTGGAAGAACTGTGATTTACAAAATACCAGCTTCTGTGCAAAATGAGACCTTGATGCTGAAAAGAATTAGTGTGCCTTCAGTTTTGTAGCTCTCTAATTAAAGAGGAGCTTTAGACTTACTCCCCAAAGGTTTTAATATTGTTACTTTAATTTATAGCTGTTCTTTAATTTTAATAGTCAAATGAAAGTTTTAATTATAATCAAGCAGTTCTTCATATGGAAAGATAGTACTGCTGGCTCATCTTCAACAGACCACATGTTTTCAGTTATTTTCCAGGGTGGGGGAGAAGGGACCACAGTGAGTATTAAACCACCCCGATTCAAACAGTGTACATTTGCCCAAGATCTCTCTAGACAAAACTAGGACTGAGAATACAGCTAAAGAATCACACAGAACTATGCAGCCATGTCAGATCTGGAGCCTTGATTTTACTTGCTTTATACACCAAGCAGATTGCCATGAACTGTTACAGAAGACTTCACTATGTTAACAGATGCTCTGTGTACTAAGGAGATATGAGGAGTATTAAATTATTAAAAACAAATCTAGGTTGAATACTTGGTACTCAGTTTAAAGATGTTATCTTCTGTCATTTACTTTCTTTCAATAAACTTTATAGTGTTTGTCACAGCTAAAGGCTGTGTTACTGTTAACTAAACAGAAGATTTTATTGCAGTTTTACCCATATTTCCATTCCTCTTTCTGCTCCAGAATTCAATCCAGGATCCCACACTGCATTTAGTAATCATCCTAGTTTCCTCAGAACTGACATTTTTTGCATCTTCCCATATTTTTTCATGACCTTGGCAATTTTCAGTAGTCAGACAGGAATTTTATACAATGTCCCTTGATCTGGGAGTGCATGATGTTTGTCTCATTAGACTGGGGTTATGCATTTTTGGAAAGTGACAAAGTTCCCTTCTCATGACAACACATCGGAAGGTACCTAATATCCATATAACATCGCTGACGATGTTACCCTTCATCACTTGGTTAAGGTGCTATCTGGCAGTTTTCTCCACCATAATATTGCTGTTTTTCCCTCCCCTGTCATACTCTAGTTTTGGAAGGAGTCACTAAATCTAGCCCAGTGTGGCTGGGAGGTGCGGAGGGGTTAATCTCTCCCTTTTGGACAGAGAGTATCTTCACACATCATTTGGAATTATTCTGTGAGGAAGATGTGTCTTTTCTCCGCTATGATGTTATCTTTTCACACCCAAAGCATGGTGACCAGGCAAATTTTCATTTAGAGAAAACGTCTTTTGAAACTCAATAGTCCATTTGAATGCAAGTCAATTGTTGCCAGACACTGGATGCTATATTCTTTTAGGAAAATTTCACCTCGCCACCTGGGTAAAATCAGACATTTCACTGTCTAATTAACAGTGGACTTGAGGTAGGATAACAATGAAAGAGTAGGGCAAAAAGGGGTGACAAGAAAGGAGAAGGAAGGGTCAGGCCAGCTGAAGTGCCCCCTACTGATGTAACGAGTTAGTTTCCACCATCAAGCAAGAGACTTGCCCATTCAGCAAGAGGAAATTCCTCCTAGGTCACTAGCTCTTCAAGTCAGTGAATCTAGAGACAGGTTTTTGCCTGGTTATTAGCCCTCTAATCAATAGCCATTGTGCTTTATGCATTTGATGCCAACCTACGCATCTCTGACTTGTAATAAAAAGGGCTTTATCTGGGCAGCAATCTAACACTAGGGATAGAGTCTAACTGAAATGATTAAGTCGTTTAAATGATTACAATCAATTACATGTACTACCATGGATGTACAATTTTAGTTTTGCTCACCAGGCCCTTTCATTGACTGGGAAAACGTTTTCTGATCTACAACAGGTCAACATCTTGGTTCTATTGTCTAGATTCCTTTTTTTTTTCTGCCTTTCTCATTTTGTTGTTTATTTAGGTTCTATAGCAAGTCTGACTTGTTGTTGTTGAAATGCTCCATCGTGTCCGACTCCTTGTGACCCCATGAACAACAGTACGCCAGGCCTCCCTGTCCATCACCAACTCCTGGAGTCCATCCAAACTCATGTCCATTGAGTCGGTGATGCCATCCAACCATCTCATCCTCTGTCATCCCCTTCTCCTCCTGCCCTCAATCTTTCCCATAGTCAGGGCAAAATAAGTAGAGAGAGAAACAAATAAGGAGACAGGGCAAGGGAGAGGATGCAGAGGTAAGCTGCTGCCAACAGATGATGTTCACAATTGAAAATGGTGTTTCAATTAATGAACATGAGTTCTGGATCTTGATGCCAAAGTACAGGAAGTGCAGATCACATCATGAGCTGCACCATTCAGTAAACATCAGCAAAATCCAGACTGTGAGAAACTTTACAAGTCCAACACCCCAGCTGGTGCTGGTGGTGGTGGTTTAGTCACTAGTCGTGCCCGACTCTTGCGACCCCATGGACTGTAGCCTACAAGGCTCCTTTGTCCGTGGGATTCTCCAGGCAAGAACACTGGAGTGGGTTGCCATTTCCTTCTCCAAATACCCCAGGTACTTCAACAGAAAAGCTGTAAGGAAAAGGAAGGGTTGGTGGAAGATGTAGATGAAAAGGCACAAATTTTCAAAAATGACTAAATTTGTATTAAGTTGGAGTATAGCACCTCAGGGTGCACATACAAATGATAAAACCATAAGAAAATGAAAGCAGATTAAGAGTAAAAAATGCAGAGGAGGGGTTCAGATGGAGGTGTCAAGATTGGAAGCGAACCCAGGTGGGGCTCCTGGGGTGAGTGACCAAGTTCTATTTCTTGACCTGAGTTTCCATTATCAGAGCTGGATATCTGCCTCATAACAACACATTAAACTATAGGTTTGTGTGTTTTTTTGTAGTTTTTTTTTTTACTTTCTGCAATTTTACAGCCAAAGTTTAAAATGTCTCTACTTAGTTGCCAATAATTAGAACCTGGGGGACTGCACATTTAAAGTTCTCTATTTCTGCCTTCTCTTGAAAAATCGGAATTGGCAACACTTGGTCCATGTTTCCTTATGGGGCTGAAAGGGCTACCTCCTTTCTCTCAACAGAGCTTGACCTCTCTGGTTATTTATGTGACCTGCTGGGCACCTGTAAACACGTGAATTTCCAACCCCAGAGGTGGGGAAAACTAGCTATACCTTGCATCTTTTACTGGCAAAATTCCTATGTGTTGTGTGTAAATTCAATAGAAAGCAGTTCAACTCACATTTCTCAAGCAAGTACTCCACAGAGCTCAACGTGAGGATCTCTTCTGTTCCTCCCCAGCCCAGGAGCCTCCAATCTCGAAAGGGAAACTGTGATTTAAGTCATCACTGTATTACAGTGGGGTGTAGATTCTAAAGTCTTCATAGAAAGTACCAGTAGGATGCAGCGGGCATTGGGGAAAGGCAGAATCAATCCGAGCTAAGGTCTAAGGAGACTCCTTGGAGGATGTGAAAGGAACTGGGCCATGGAAAATGACTGGGATGAGGATGGGGCAAATAGGGAAGAGAGAACTTGACAGAAAAAATTTGAACCCAGGGACACAGCTAGAGGCTTGTAGACCAGTGTTTGCATTAAATTCCCAGTGCTGGTGAATGATGGACATGAGTGGCAAGTCACAAGATACAAGTGTCTTTTCAAGTGTCTTGAATGACAATGATGCCATTGACCAAGTTGGGAGGACAAGTTTTGTAGACAGTTTTGTAGATGACTTTAAACAATGGAGCCTGAGAGAGAGCCAGATGGAGTTCAAAGGAGTCGTAGAGTCATCAGGTTAAAGAGACTTACTAGCGGAAGCCATGGGGAAAGGAAGAGCCTATGCTCTTGACTATAAGGTCAAGGTTAGCTCTGTGCACAAACCAATATCTAAGAGACAGGTGAGGCAGAGTCAGAGAAAAAGATGAGTAAAGAGAAGCAGGAGAATTCAGGACCAGGGGAGACGCTGGAATCACCACCCAAAAAGTGATAGGTGGATGAGAGATGAAATTTTCCAGGATGACGGAGGACAGATCTTGTCTACTTTGCCATTTGGATAAAAAAAGGGAAACACTATTTGGACATTAATGAGACGTAGCTTTATTTTCTTTCCTAACTAAGCAGTGTCATTTATTGTCATGCTGTGGGCGTGCATGCTCAGTTGCTCAGTCATGTTTGACTCTGGGACCCCATGGACCATAGCCCGCCAGGTTCCTCTGTCCATGGGATTTCCCAGGCAAGAATACTGGACTGGGTTGCTATTTTATCCTCCAGGGGATCTTCCTGACCCAAGGATTGAACCTGCAACTCCTGCACTGGCAGGTGAATTCTTTCATTGAGTCACCAAGGAAGCCCAAGTCATTAATGTTTATTTTCCCACATGGTATTCTGCACTTGCCTTGTGCCCATTTCCAATTACTGCACCAGCACCATTGTTTTCTCCTATGACCACCTGGGCCCCTCATCTCTGTCATTACAGTAAATCTACAACCAATCCCAAGCCTTTGCTTTTCCTTCCATTCCATTCCCCTTGGTCCTTGCTGATTCGCAGCTCCTAGAAGCTTTTCCTTATGACTTCTTATATCATGGAATAACTTTCTGATGGATGCAAAAAAACTGCAATTATCCTCTCTCCTCCCACAAGCCCATTTGTTCAGTAAAATATTTGTCACTGCCCACAGAGCTGATCACCAGTTTACCACTTCAACCATTGAGGTGTAACTGGATCTATGGGTCATGATTCCTGGTGGGTTAGATGGTGCCTCGCCCCCTCCCCAACAGTTCTACCCATGTCAAATCCCTGGAACTCATGAATGTTGACTTATTTGGAAAAGGAGCTTTTACAGATTTAAGGATTTTGAAATGAGACCATCCTAGATTGCCCGGGTGGGCCTTAACCCCAATGACAAGTGTCCTTAGAAGAGGAGAAGACACAGAGAGAGTCATACATGATTGAAGACCAGCTTTTAGTGTGTGAACCCTAGAATAAGGCACTGCAAACCACACAGAGTCCACCAAAAATAAATAAATATAATTTTCATCATTTCAAATGTATTAACCTTCTGTCATGGCACCCCACTCCAGTGCTCTTGCCTGGAAAATCTCATGGATGGAGGAGCCTGGTAGGCTATAGTCCATGGGGTCGCGAAGAGTCGGACACGACTGAGTGACTTCACTTTCACTTTTCACTTTCACACTTTGGAGAAGGAAATGGCAGCCCACTCCAGTATTCTTGCCTGGAGAATCCCAGGGACGGGAGCCTGGTGGGCTGCCGTCTATGGGGTCACACAGAGTTGGACACGACTGACGTGACTTAGCAGCAGCAGCAGCAGCAGTCCATACCAGTATAAAAATTGGAAGCAAATCAACATGAAATGAGTTTCCAGTATGGAGATGTGACTGCCTGTGTTGTTGAAATATAGACTAAGAAACACCAATAAAATTCTGATGTGTTACCTTCTCATGTTTGGTTAATGTCAATTAATTAATTGTTCATGACAATTGGCTTTGTTGATGGCATGGGCAGTCCGTTCTTTGCCCTATCCTCCATATAGCTTCATTTTAAACAGGAAGAATCTAGAATATGTCTCACGTGGGCAGCAGCATCAGTCCATACCAGTATAAAAATTGGAAGCAAATCAACATGAAATGAGTTTCCAGTATGGAGATGTGACTGCCCATGTTGTTGAAATATAGACGAAGAAACACCAATAAAATTCTTACTTCTGAAAAGCCCCAGTTGCCGAAGGGGAGATTATAAAACTCCTTAGTGAAGCAGACAGGCCCTTAACCATCTGCTTGTCATGGATCTCCCAACCCAAAGTATTATATGACAAACATGGAGCTCGGTGAAATTGTTGATAAATGAACCAATCTATGGTTCACGCTCTACGTGGCTTTTCATGTACACAGGTCTGCCTCTCCCACCAGGCCCAGCTCGGATTCAGATTCCTATCCCAAGCAGCTAGGAAAGAGCTGGAAGTGCTCAATATATGTTTGCAGAACAACTTTTTTTTTTTCTACCCTCCATGCAAGCCATGACTTTAGGTTGCAATAACTGGATGACATCGATATGTGTATAATATTAGGTATATATAGTTTATATGAGTGGGTTTCCCTGGTGGCTCAGATGGTAAAGCGCCTGTCTGCAATGCTGGAGACCCAGGTTCGATCCCTGGGTCGGGAAAATCCCCTGGAGAAAGAAATGACAACCGCTCCAGTACTCTTGCCTGGAAATCCCATGGATAGAGGAGCCTCGTAGGCTATAGTCCATGGGGTCGCAAAGAGTCAGACGCGACTGAGCAACTTTACTTTTTATAGTGTATATATTTAACCTTGTGAAATATTTTTGTTTTTAGATTAGGAAAACTCTATGACAAAGTCTCTGCATAGCCAAAGGTATCAGTCACTTACAAAATTCAGTGTGGTAATGAAGAAAAGCATAATTTCCTGTGGTTTGACAATAATGGGACAAGAATAGCTTCAACTGCTTTGAATAGATTATGAACATAACTTGTCCCTCTCTATTGAGGCTCAAAGTTCTGAGGTCCTACTAAATGGAAGAGACCCAGCTGTCAGTCAGCCAGGGACTAGGCTTAAAGATCCTCATGTGGTCACCATTTTGCTACACCGTCTGAGGGATTTCAAAATTTGAATGACCGTTGTTTTTGCCCCTGTCAGTCTTGGTCAAATTGGAGAAAGAAGGTTGACAGAGGAAGGGTAAAAATTTAGCAATAAGAACTGTTTCTCTGGACATACGTAGAAAACAAACTTATGGTTTCCAAAGGACAGCTGAGGGGAAGGGAAGGGATAAATTAGGAGCTTGGCATTAACAGATATATATAGTAGTATATATAAAATAGATAACCAATAAGAACTTACTGTATAGCAGAGGGAATTATACTCAATATCTTGTAATAACTTATGGGGAAAAGAATCTGGAAAAAAAAGATATATATGTGTCTGTGTGTGTTTGCTATACATCTGAAAGTAACACAGCATTGTAAATCAACTATATTTCAATAAAATAAAGTTAAAAAAAAAAGAGAGAGAGAGAAGTCTTCCTCTGGAACTTCAGCATCTGAATAATAAAATCGTAGAACTGATATTAAAATAACATCCAGCCAGTCAATTCCTAAATCTTGGGCATTTCTCATAAAAGATTGTCAGATGAGAGGCAAGAAGAGTTACTATGCCTAATCTTTCTATGCTGAAAAATATTTGATTGTGATACAAAGAATCAGGTGGTTTCCATCAAATATCACTCACCCTTGAGCTTTCGGAGGGATTTCAACTGAGTCATTATACAGACATTTGGGACAAAGTCCACACCAAAGCAGAGAATAGATCTTCATACTCACTTAAAAATACAAAGCCCTTGGGTTCGACATTCACCCTAAAAATGGAAAAGAATAACTTAGCGTTTTCTACTCAGGTTGAGATGAAAAGGGTATCTTGAACTAAGGGCAGACACATATCTCCCCACTAAGGGCAGAGGCTACATTTTATTTATGACAATCTCTGTGACAAGTAAAATACCTGGCATGTACTGGGCAAGCAATAAACATCGGTGGAGTGAATGAATGATCCAGCGCTCTGGCTTAATAATCTGGAGTTGGTTACAAGCACCGATTGAAAACCAGCTCACAACAGATGGTGGCAAATTAGCATTCAAAGCTTTTTAAATATATTTGTAAAAGAAGTATTACATTTCACGAATGGAGATTCCACATTACCTGTGAATTGACTTTCATTATATTTAGGTGTGTATTAGCAATAAGTATTGAGAAGAATGTCACTGTATAGTCTCCTTGATTAATAAGGAGACAATAATATATGTAGCGTCCTTGGTGGCTCAGACAGTAAGGAATCTGCCTGCAATGCAGGGGACTGGGGTACAATCCCTGGGTCAGGAATATCTCCTGGAGAAGGAAATGGCAACCCACTCCAGTATTCTTTGCCTGGAGAATTCCATGGACAGAGGAGCCTGGCGGGCCCTAATCCATGGGTTTGCAGAGTTGAACACAACTTAGTGACTAACAACTTTATACACACACACACACACACACACACACGGGGCTTCCCTGGCAGGCCCTAGTCCATGGGTTCACAGAGCTGGACACAACTGAGCAACTAACAACTTAACTTCATACACACACACACACACACACACACACACACACACACACACACACACAGCTTCCCTTGTGGCCCAGAGGTAAAGAATCCTATAAGACAAGAGACATGGAGACATGGGTCCGATCCCTGGGTCAGGAATATTCCCTGGAGTAGGAAATGGCAACCCATTCTAGTATTCTTGCCTGGAAAATTCCATGGACAGAGGAGCCTGGTGAGCTGCAGTCCATGGGGCTGCAAAGAGTTGTACATGACTTAGCTACTAAACCACCACTACCATATACATATACATACATATTGGAGTAGGAAATGGCAACCGACTCCAGTATTCTTGCCTGGAGAATCCCGTGGCCAGAGGAGCCTGGTGGATTATGGCCCATGAGATCACAGAGTTGGACATGATTGAGTGACTAAGCAAATATATATATATATATATGTTCAGTAGCTCAGTTGTGTTCAACTCTCTGCAACCCCATGGATTATAGCCCTTTAGGTTCCCCCATCCATGGAATTTTCCAGGCAAGACTATATATAAATATATATATATATATTTTTAAATTATATATATATTATTGTATATAAAATTGTATATATACTAAAATTTATATGTTAAAATTGTGTTTTGAGCATGATATTCACATACTCAAAAGTATGTTCAAAAACATGTTAAATGAGATCTCCATCAGTTAATAGAGGAAAAGGGTTTGCTGAAGCCCTAGTATTTGTCCACCACTACACAAGGAATGCTATTGGATGTAGAAGAAAAAATACACAAATGTGAACACAGACTACACGGACCCTGCTCACAAAAGAGCTGGGCTGGTACCAGCATGAGTGTGTGACTAGAGGGATTAAAAAAAAAAATACATGTATCCAAGATCAAAATAAGCCAGGTAAATAGAGGTCCCAGACACATAGCTTCTTCTTAGCTTACTTCATGGAACATCTGTATCTTCAATTTGTAATTCAATCCCTTCTCCTTACATGCAAATAAAATATAGTTGAACTTCACACTGGTGTATTTCATTCTCTTAGATTGGTGTGTAAGCCACTCTTTAAAAAGTGAGACATTGGGGTGAGGAACTGGGGAGGGTAATTTTCTTATTCTCTTGTCAGGCCAGTGAATGCTACCAGTGTAAATAAGCGTGAAGGGCTTTTCAAGCTGTGAAAACAATGTTTTTAATTTACATGATTGAACTAAAAAGAGCTCAAGATTTTTATTTTTATTTTTTGGCCATAATGTTGTTTGCAAAATGCACTGCTTTTTCAAGTAAGCACAAAATTGGCCCCATACATTTTTAGAAAGGATAGAAAATTCTTTTATTTTGGTGTCTTGAGGAGTTAAGACACTTCTTTAGGGAAATAAAGAAATCTTCCTGGTACATTTCAAGGAGATGGTATCTAATTCACAAGGCGGTGAGGAGGATGCAATGATTATCAGGAGTGGAAGAGGCCCTGGGGGTGAGGGGAGTTCCACGTTTGGTAAATTTGCACACATCCCCCCAGCTCCCCCATATACACAATCCTCCAAGATCAGCCCCAAGACTATGCTGTTTTCCTGAAAGAATGACGTAGCCTGAAAACTGTATTCATGGGAAGACTGAAAAGTGTGGCTGTGATGGTTGAGGAATTTGTAAGATTAAGAAATGAATAAGACTCTGTCCCAAGCCTCTGTCTGTGAGCCTCTTTTACTTCCTCTATTTTTGCTTTATTCTTCCTGCTCAATTCAAAGTTTGCAGAAGTCCCAGCCCAGACTGGACGATGCAACCTTCAACTTTTACCTAAGCTCCCTTGGCTTGTATTATTTCTGGATGTTTGTGGGGGGAGAGGGTCTAAGACTCTCACCATCATTCTAACGGTGACCCTCAGGTCCCCCTTTGTGAAAAGCACGGTCTACTCCAAGCGCAATTGTGAGGGTATAAATCCTCAAACTGATTCATAAATACCCCAACCCTCTGCAAAGATCCTCTTGGGAAGAGAATTCTGTTTCCCATCAAAAAACAAAACAAAAGCAGCCTCTCTCCCCTGCCCCCACCTCCATGTACAGCAGCAAAGTGTACAATGTGATAGATACATGCAGCAGCTTTTGGGTTTCGCCATCCCACACACCAAGCAACCAAAATTCAATCCTTACCAGATTTCGCACTTTTTTTTTTTTTTTTTTTTTTTCTGGCTACGTTTGAGCTTTGTAGTCCTGGGAGAGAAAGGTCTTCTCTCCCATCACTTGATTTCATGACTCACCCGTTTCCCCTTAAATGCTCATTTTTATTTTAAAACTGAGGAAGACTGGAGTTGTGTGCATTTCTTACCATCTGATTTCATCTTGGCATTGTTTGAAGAATGCACTCAGTAAACACCTGGGCTTGGTTTTCTCTTTGTGCCTTGGACATTTTCATTTTGCCCACACCCTTCCTTACAGGCAGGAAGAGAACACGTAGGGCTGCGGCGGCGGACTCCATCTTGAGAAGGCTCCCGGACTTTGGGGCTCACTGCTCGGTTCCTGATCAATCCAGCAGGGCCAAGCCCTCCAGGTTTTGCAGCCGCCGGTTTTGCACCTATCCCTTCCCTTGTGAAGCAGATCAAGGCTTCTTGGTGATGATCTGGTTGTCTATAAACCACAGGTAAATGGTTTCCTGTGCCTTTCTCTAAGTGTTGAGCAAAAGGAAACGCAATCAACCGATTTAATCATCATCAACAAAGTGCCCTCCAGCCTCTCTCCTTAAAAATGGGTATTTTCCTAAGTCCGTTTTTTTTTTTTTTTGGTGGGGGGATTGTTTATGTCTTGGACATTTGCATTGTGAATCTCAGCTTTGCTGAACTATTAAATCAACTATCATTAAATGCTTTTTTCACTTAAAACTAGTAATTTTTTAAAAAAAATATTTGCGCACTTCTTTATATAAAGGAGGAATCCATTAAAGACATCCCTTCTCCTTTAAAACCCTGCTATCTCATTTCCCTTTCTGCACCTTAAATGTCCCTCCCTTGAACAAGGGCTTGGGGGTTTTTACCCATCGATTAATATAGGTATTCAATTGAGAAGTTCATCAAGGACTCAAAAAAGGTAAAGCTCTAAAGGGTTAGCCTTTAAATCCTATCAGACTTATACAGCGAAATTTCATCCTTGCTCAGCTACTGTCCTTTAAATTTGCCGATTTTTCTTTCATTATCTAGATTGAGAATTTTAAGTCATATTAATCCTAAATGCACCTATTTTAGAAAAAATTTTAAATATTGAATTGGAATCAGCCGTTAGACAAAGAAGGAAGCACAGTCTTCAATCCTTTATAAAGCAGTTGTTAAATAAAATGTCGTTTTCCCATATATGGCAAGACTGGTAACAGGCTAAATACTCCAAGTTTGACACCTGAAGTAGTGTGCTATGAATTATATACCACCTTCAATTTCTTGATGAGAGGTTCAGTGTAGGCTTATCAAACCCTTTGAAAGTAAAGGGCTGCAGATACTTTATCAGTTTTCACTCAACTCCAGATACCAGGAATTCAATCAGCCTAAGAAAACGAACCATTTCCCAATTACCCAGTGTAGACGAGGTATTTCGAATACCTGGTACCTTGATGAAACCCATTTTGGTCTTTTACCCTAATTGCCAGTATTTGTCATCTATCACCCCCCAGGTCACCCACTTTGGACCCTTTTACCGAGATTTCATCTGAGTAAGCCGCTCCTTTCAGAGACCAAAGCGTCACACCAGCCAGGTTTTACAACTTTTTATTTGCATATTAAAAAAATTGTGCATTCCAATAATTAAAATAATTTGAACAACAACAAAAAAAAAATGGCACTCTGATTAAACTGCATTTTACAGCCCGCAGAACACCTTGGACCAGCTTTTAACTCTAGATTTCACCGTCGTCCCACCCAGCTTCCTCCTTCACCAACATGCAAGTTCTTTTCCTTCCCTGCCAGCCACACAGGCAGATGGGAGAGGCAGGCGTGGCCTACGTTGTCAGTAGTTCTCCATTCTTTGATGTGAAAAGGGGCAGCACAGTCATTTAAACTCGATCCAACCTCTCTGCATCTTACAAACTTAAACAGCTAAAAGAAGTAAAATAAGAAGGCAATGCTTGTGGAATGTACAGTGCATACTGGCGGCGCACGCTTCATTACGACTCGCCAGCTTGCTTCTCCTGTTCAATCGCTGTGACCGGAAAGAAAAAAGATGGAGCGGGTGAAGATGCGAATTCAGTATAGCCTAACACACAATTACAGTCCTTTTGAAAACATCTCTCCTTATCATACAAATTCTATCAAGTACCAATAGGCATTCCATCATGAAACGCTTATACAAAACAGAACATTTTTACAGATAAAAGGATACCTGTATTTGCATATTAGTATGGAATATTAAACATTGCATTAAATTATTAAACCCCATTGTTTGGTGGCTGCAGTTTTAATTTAACCTTTGGCAAGCCACCAGAATCAAAAAGCTGTTGGCTCCTCCCGCACTCCCTGCCCCCACCCCAATTCTTCTCCCAGCCCCTCCCATCCTCTCCTACCCACCCGGCCACTCCCGCTCAGCCTTTTCGAAAGAAGGGGGGTGGCTTACTTTCTTTCGAAGGCAGTGGGTTTTTCTCTTGCGTTTCCGTTTTCTTCAATTTCGACTTGTCGAACTTCTCAATCTCCGCCATATCGGGCTTGTCAGACATTGTCGCAGAGGGCGCTGGAGGTAGAAAGCCAAGAGGTTGAGGGTGAGCCACCCAGCCCTCGTCTGTCTCCTGCCTGAAAACGCTCTTTTAACTCCTTCCCCTTTCATTCAGGGCTAAACATCTTCCTCTTTCTACAAAAAAAAAAAAAAGAGCGCTTCCCCGCTGCCTTTAGGATTTCAAAACCCAAGGGGCCAAATTGGGAAGACCGCCCACGTTAGGAGGCGGAATCTTTCGCAAGCGTGAAATTAATCACTGCCGATTAATCGCGGCGTTTCAACATAAATGTGAAGCCATTTCAAGTTTAAGGGGAAGAAAATCGAATAAGATCGCTGAAAATGAAGCCAAGCCTGCACAAAATGTGTCTTTTTTTTTCTATACTTGGCCTCTTCCTCAAAGATGCGAGCCGTGCGGCTTTTTTCTTCTCACAAAAGGCGGCAGCTGCGGCCGGGCGCCAGCGACCACCGCCCTACCCGCGTCCTCCCTTCTCGCCAACAATGTCGCCAGCCGCACACAAAGCTAGATCGATTAGGATCTGCCTTTAGGAGCAACTCGGCAGCTCGGCACACGTCCCCCTGCAAGAAGGACGTTTTCGAGTAATATAGCCCCGCACCCTTCAACCTAACAGATACAGCCCACGAAGCCACCGGAGGCGAGAGAAAAAGTCTGAAGCTCCGAGCTTGGGTGGGTGTGAGTTGGAACAAAGGATCTTTCTATTCCCGATTCATCACCGCCTAAAAGGCTATGCAGAATGCCTTTGAGAGTAGGAAATAAATAAACTGTTCCCTTCTAAACGGCAATAGCAAAAAGCCAGTTTTATATCTTTAAAAGTCACCCAATTCCCGACCCCGTTACCCATCTGAACGGTCTGGCATTCCCCATGCTCCCGAGGAGCAGCCTTTTCCCAGGCCCACCCCTCGTGCTGGGTTTCGGGGTGCGGGCGGCGAGCGCGGGGCGGGAAGGGGAGCGGAGAGCAAGAGGTAGGGGTCCCCGGGGCTCACCGGAACGAGCTGCGAACGAGTGAAGTCTGGTCTGCGCTGTAGCCGTCGCCGAGTGCCGAGCGAGGCGCAGCGGGCGCAGCTATATGCGCGCTCCTATGCAAATGAGGTGACGTCACCCGCCCGCCCGCTTAACTCCTTCGCGCCGGGTTTGGTCTCCGGAACGGCGTCCGGGGCCCGCCTGGCGTTTGGGGGGGGGAGGGGGTGCCGCGTCCACCCGTGCACCAAGGCACGACGAGGGCGGCAAAATAAAGCGCGTAAAGCGCCCCCTCCCCGCCGCACTTGCTTCGTAACGCATCCCCCTCCCCTTTATGTCGGTTCTAGCTGCGTGGATTTTTGCAGCGGCCGCGCAAACCGGCCCTTGGGGATCCGAGCGTGATAACTAAGGGCCTGGGTGGTACCTAGCGGGACAGGCATTCCTTTACTGTGAAGCCGCCTTTGTCCGCAGCAGACATCCCCCAGCCGGGGCGCAGTGTCCCTCGCCTCGCGGCCTCGCCCACTTGCAGCGCTGCGATTCCTGTGACTCAGCTTTCAGACCAGTGGAAGCCCTACGCCCCACCCTGGCCCTCTTTGTCTCCTCGCTAGCATTCTCCTAGACTTGACTGGGAAGTAAAGCACCCTTAAGTGATTTTTTTTTTTAAAGAAAATTTTCTCACTGAAACCCTTTTTTTTTTTTCCCCCAATGCTGTAATTGTGGTGGGCACCCAAACCAAATGACTGGAATATGTGCTAGTTGGTGGTGAACTTTTCGGGGGTTTATTGAGTCCGTCGCCTCCCTCTTAGAAAAATGAAAAATGAAGTCTCAAGTTCAAGCTCTGCTATTGACTTGCTGCCGGACCAGGAGGAAGTTCCTTTACTTGCCTGTTCCTTATTTCCCTAAATTATAAAAGTGATTGCTATAAGGAGGCCCGGGTACAAGGCCAAAGGCTGCGATCCCATTATGTCTAATACCTGGAGATTAAATTGAAAAGGCTAACTCTGTATTTTGAAGGGAGTCTTTTGAGCCGGATTCCATTTTGAAGTGCGTATCTGAGTTACATCCGGAAACAGGGGAGCTCGAGGTAGAGGGAACAGTTTTCAAAATGGCACCTGACTCGGTGAACACGAGAGACCCCCGCCCCTTGCGGCTGAAACCAGTTACAGATACCATGGGGGTGGGGCTGCCCAAGGCCCTCCTTCTCCCTCAGAAAATGTTTCTAGAAACCTCTTGCTGGCGGAGGCTTTTGTCTCACTGGGGATTAGAATCGATTGTTACATAGACCCTTAACAGCCACTGCAGGAGCACCTTCGACTTCCCCTTTTCTTCGTCCACTAGACTTCCTTCTTCGTGGTGGGGGGCAGTGACCGTCTGGTTCCCCGGCTCCTGCTCTGCTCGGCGGGCAGCCATTCTCTTCCCGAATCGGGGGCACTGAGCCCTCAGGCAGGCACAGGATGTCGCCTCTCGGGTTCCACGTCCCTCTGACCTGCCCCTCCCTAGTTGACTGGTCGGTGAGTCCACTTCATCGTGGAAACTCAGGGTGGATTGGGGCCTCTTTTCAGCGGCAGCCGCTTCGTGCCAACACCATTTCTCTGGGGTTTGGAGAGTCCAGTTCCCCTCACCTAGCCACTGTCAAAAATCATTTTCCTCCTCAGTCTCCCGATCACAAGGGGACGGACGCCACTGAGGCTCCCCGCTTCTCCCTGAGGCCTTTTCCTCAGAGAGGGTTAGGCCTTGCAGAGGCAAGGCAGTAGTAGAAGTCTGCAGAAGCCTGGAGCATTTTTCCAGTTAGGTAATGGCAGCTTTCCTGCTGCCTGTCTGTCTAGATACCGATAGAAAGGAAGGGAAAGTGGGGGAGGCGGCTGTCTGAAAGGAAGAGAGACCAAGTGTTAGCCCTGATGGACTGACTTGCCTGGGGTGCTAGAAAGAATGGAAGGGGCAGCGGGAGGCACATTGGAAGCAAATGCGAACTCAAGGAATATTCCTCAGAGTTGTGTGACCCTGGCCTGCATTTTTCTGTGTTTTCTCGTCTGCGAAATGGGCTTGTTCAGTCCTTAACCTCTCAGGGTTGCTGGGAGGCCAAAATGCTTCAGTGTGTGGCACTGTTGTTATTGTTTGGCTTTGTATTATTATTATTTAGGATGGAAGGTGAGAAAAAAATGCTTAGAGTGTTTGGAATTGACTGCACATTTTACATTAGTTCTTTGTCTTATAAAGGACAAGTTGACTGAGATTGTCATGAGATCTTTTGCTAATTTTTCAGCCAATAGAAAAATAATCCCAGGCAGGCATTGGAATAGGGGCTTTACGTTTGTTTTCACCTTTCCTGCCCAGGGCCTTTCCATGAGGCGAGATTTACAGGTGGGGAAACTGAGGCTGTGAAAACTCAGCCAGTAGCCACTCTGTGGTACTTATGCTGAGAAAATTCTTCAGCCCCAGGCCCCGAGTCTGCACCTGAGACCCAGCAGGAAGCGGTGAGGGAAGCGGTCTTGTTTCCCCGCAATGCCTGGTTATGTAGTCGCTGCTCAGTTCGACCTGGGACTAACTGGGTTCAGTGCAGAAGGCGCTTGCGCCTGACTCGACCCCACTCTGCCCCTGTGACTCAGGCCACCGTGCTTTCTTCGCTTCAGTCCTTTCAGCATTGATGTTTTAGACGTCAGGGGGTCGTTCCTGCCTCCTAGAAGCTGCCTCCGTAACTGGGCCACCACTGGAGGTGGGAGGTCTCAAGCCCAAGAAGAGACTAGCGGTTTGGAGGGACAAAAGAACAGCAAGTAGAGTTCACTCAATGCTCTCCAGCAAAAGCTGAGGAGGCAGCCCACCGGCCCCGGCCCTGCCTCCCTCATCTCGGGGGCCACAGACCCCGTGCAGACTGTGCGAGAGAGAGCCTGCCCTGGAAGGTGGCCAGCTCCAAGCCCGGGCCCCGTGGAACCAGGAAGCAGTGTCAGGGCACGCTGTGTTTCATGTTGCTTTCCTGGGCGGGCTGCACACAGATTTGGAGCTATTTCCAAAGCTGGAGAAACAGGCCTTGAAGTTTGTTGAGTTCAGGAAGATTCATCTTATTTTTAAGTGATTTTGCACACAGCACTGACCAGAGAAGAGGAAAAGGAATGGGGATGAAGCGAGGCTCCCAAGCTTTGCTTTCTGAGGCCCAGGTCCCTTGGTCCGTGCTTCGGGGCTTCCTGCCATCTGCCCCTACCTGCCTCAATCCACCTTCCCCTGTGGCCCCACAAGCTGCATCTGTTCATCCAAATCCCCTTAAAGATACAGCCCAAGCCCCGACCCCTACCCCACCGTGATGACAGGGAGGTGATATTTAGTGGTCTCACTATGTATGTTGGATCCTTGGTTAAAAGTCCTTTGTGTATAACATCTGATTTAATTCTCACCCTGCGCAGGGGCTACTAATATGCCCATTTTACTGCTGAAACAGCCGAGGCTCAGGGAATTTAAGTAACTTGCTGGAGATTATCTCCCAAAGTCTGTCTACCGTGTCTACATCCCCCACCACGGACGCCTGTCTCTACCGGAGTCCCCAGCATGGGCAGCTCCACATTGCACTCAAGTGCCAGGGAACCAAAGGCACCCCCAGCGAGGGGCTGGAAAGGAGGGGATGCTACCTGGAGAGCAGAGGACGGGGGCTGCTCACTTCCCTGTCCGCTTTGTTGATCTGATGGAATCTTAGAGCCGAGGGGAACTTTCCAGGGGATCTCATTCCGCCCGGTTCCCTTCTGTGGCTTGAATTCGCCTCTACAACATCCCCTCCAAGTGGTTACTTGGCCTCCTCACAGCAAGGGCAACAATAAGAAGGCAGAGAACTTTCCAGTACGTGCAGGGGACAAGGATTTTCGCCCAGGACTGCATTTAATGGGAAAAACTGACAGGAAATAAAGTGGAGAGGCAGGCAGGGGCCAGAGGGTATAATAACAACAACAACCAGAACCAGCACAACAAAACCAACGGCAGCAGTGGTCATGCCCGCAATAATAGCCAAGAGTCTTTGGAGGGCTCGCCATAAACAGGGGAGCTTCTCATGTATCTCCCCAAGTCCTTGTACACACCTCTGACAGAGGCACCCTAAGGTTCCCCATTTTGCCGACGAGAGAGTCTTGGAGAAATCAGATAACTTACCCCAAACCACACAGCAAAAGCCTAAGGCAGCGTATGAACTCAGACTAGCTGGCTCAGAAACTGCCTCATTGAAACAACACTTTTCTAAAAAGCTACCCTAAGGCCTTTCGTCGTCGTTCTGTAGGCCACCTCAGGGTCAAGTTCTGTTCCATCGCAAGAAACCATCCAGGGTTTCCAGCACTAAAACGTTTAGGCATACATATCATAGTCATAGATCATATCAATTAAAAATTTGCCTGCTCCAATTTTCAAATGATTTTGTTACAGTAACCCAATCTGCTTTTTGCCTCCTCCGACATAGCCTGACACAGTCGCGGTAATGAGGATTCTTTATCATGAACACTGGCAGTTTCACACAGCTTTTCACTACTTTAATATTTTTCCCCACAGTCATTCATATTATGGTGGTTAAAAAAAATTAGTATGTCAAATAACATATTGAAAGGGGAGGCATTACGTACAGCCCATGGCCTTCTGTGTTATAAATGAAACTTTTTATTCCACTGTGAAGCCAAATTATCATTAGCAAGTAGGAAGTGTTCATGTATTTTAATGTGCTTCTTTGAAGGACGTCAAAGCTTTTTTATAGAATATAGTTCCTACATCATCAGCAGAAGGTGGCTAATGGCTTTACAGTGAGAAAAATGAAGCTCAGATGGGCAATAGACAGGTGGCTCAAATTTGGGGGACACCTCACATGGGCCCTAATCAGGCTTCTTGGATGACTGACCATTTCTCCTCCCCAGGCTGGATTTTTAGGGCCTGTGATGTGTGCTGTTGCACAAGGCCCCACACTCACAGAGGCACTGTGCTTCGCTTAACGCTCTGCCACTGCCATCTTGAAAGTCTTAATAATTTTGAACCAAGGGCCCCGTGTTTTCATTCTGCACTGAGTCCCCAAGTTATGAAGCCAGTCCTGCCCCTCTCGTTCTCATTCCCTCTGTGCTCCCAATGCCCCTGGCTTTTTCTGGGGTCCACTGACTCCTGTCTCTTCCTCTGCCTGGAATGCCCTCTTTCATCTTGACCACTCAGCTGTCCAGTTGTGGAAAGGTTTGAGTGTATACATGAGATGGTTCAGCCTCTCCATCCTCTGCTAAGCTTCAAAGTTGCTCTTGGAGCTGGTGGCCTGGGGTAGTCACCACCTTTTTTCAAGGAGCTATGCCTGGTGCATATGCCAGCTCTTGTCCCTTCTTTTCTGCCACATTATTTTTCCTGTTGGAGGGATGCCTGCAGTGATCAGCCTACTTGCACCTCAGAACTGACTGGCACATACCAAGGCCAATGAAGGAGCAAGCCTTTCCCAGCATCTCCACCCACTTCCCCAAGTCTCCCTGGAGCCTTCCCAGGGAAAGAACCTCGTAGGCATCATTTCCATCCAAGCAAGAGGAGGGGGAGGATGTCATCTTTTCACCCAAAGGCAACGCATGGAGCAAATGAAAGCACCAGGAAAGAGAGAGCTGAGTTCCAGCTTTATGCTGGAATTATTATGGAATGAACTGAGAGGGTCAAGATGATATGGACAATTGGGATTCCTAGACATCACAATGACCAAATCTCACTTTAGCAAATAGATTTAACTAAATATTTAAAAGTTAATCATATTCTTCACGGAGGTAAACAGTTAATGTTCATACGACCCAGCAATTCCACTTCTAGGTATGTGCCCCAAAGAACTGAAAGCATGTACTCAAATACTTATACGCTGGTTCACAGCAACACTATTCCAGTTGCCAAGTGGGAACGGTCCAAATGTCCCTCAGTGGATGAATGGATAAATGAAATGTGGTTTAGCCATATGATGGAATATTATTTAGTCATAAAAAGGAATGAAGCACTGATGCATGCTGCCACATGGAAGGCCCCTGAAAACCTGCTAAGCAGCCAGATATGGAAGACCATGTATGGTATGATTCCATTCCTGTGGACCATCCAGAAGAGACAACTCCATGGAGAGAGAAAGGAGATCGGAGGTTGCCAAGGAGTTGGGGAGGGAGAAAAAGGGAGTGGCGACTTAACAGGTCCAAGGTTCCCTTTTAGGGTGATGAAAGTGTTTGGGAACTAATTAGAGGCAGTGATTGCACCAGGTTGTGAAAGTGCTAAATGCCACTGAATTGTTCACTTTTAAATGATTCATGTTATGTTATGTGAATTGTAACTCAATTTTTAAAATGAAAAAAAAAAAATAAAGGTGAATCTAGTCCCATTTCCTCACTCCCCAGGGTCTGGTTCTGAGGAAATGGGAGGGGAGTCAGGGTGGAGTAAGCTTCAGGGGTTCTTAACTCTTTCTGTGCCAGGGCGAACTGAGGAAACCTCTAGACTCTCAGAATTATATAAATGCAGAAAACAAAAAACCTGAGGCCACAAATGAAAGCAGTTACATTTCCATACAGTTACCGCAAGAGTTGTAAACATTGTGAGATAGTGATATACACGCTTCTTTCTGCATTAAATAACACAATTTAGGAGGAGGTCACACACCCAGCATAATTCAAACTGGAGATGAGTGTGTAGATAATCTGCGGAATGTGAACACGTATAAAAATACCTGTAATTTCTGTTGTTGCCTCAATCACAGGAACTGCTGATAACAGGGGTTCCTTGCTGTTACGGACGGAATGTGTGAACGGAGGCGGGTGTCTATAAGCCAGGAAGCAGGCTTTCACCAGACACTGAATTTGCCAGCACCTTGATTGTGGACTCCCCAGCCTCCCAAACTGTGAGAAATAAATGTCTTTTGTTGGACTTCCCAGGTGGTCCAGTGGCTAAGACTCCACACTTGCAGTACAGGGGGCCTGAGTTCAATCCTTGGTCAGGGAACTAGATCCCACGTACCACAGCTAAGACTCGCCACAGTCAAATATACAAACATTAAAAAAATAATAAATGTCTGTTGTTGAAGCTAACTTAAGAGATGTGCCTCCACGTAGCCTTGAAGGAAATGCTAACACTCGGTTAGAGGTTGATGCAAATAAATATGTGATTTTTGTCTAAGTTCATGGATTCTCTCCAGAGATCACTTGAATGTCTGTGGACCCCGGTCTATCTAAAAGAGATGTCTCATATGGGAGAATGGCATTGAAACATGTAAATTATGATATGTGAAATGAATCGCTAGTCCAAATTCGATGCATGAGACAGGGTACTCAGGGCTGGTGCACTGGGATGACCCAGAGGGATGGGATGGGGAGGGAGGTGGGAGGGGGGTTCAGGATGGGGAACACGTGTACACCCATGGCTGATTCATGTCAATGTATGGCAAAACCAATACAATATTGTAAAGTAAAATAATAAATAAATTAAAAAAAAAAATAAAAGAGATGTCTCTTGAACTAGAGAAAGTCCCCAGCATGGTTTCTGAAACAGAAAGGAAGAGACAGCTACCAATACATCTGGGCTTCCCTGGTGGCTCAGACGGTAAAGAATCCGCCTACAATGCAGGAGACCCGGCTTCCATTCCTGAGTCCAGAAGATCCCCTGGAGAAGGGCATGGCTACCCACTCCGGTGTTCTTGCCTGGAAAATCCCATGGACTGAGGATCCTGGCGGGCTACAGTCCATGGGGTCACAAAGAGTCAGACACGACTGAAGAGACAGCACGCATGCACACACACATATCGGATAAACCACTGAAGAACTCTGCTGTGGAAATTTAATCTACTCCTTCCCCCTGCATGCTGTTTGCATGGCCTAAATTCCACAGTCGAGAACAGATTACCTAAAAAGGTTTAGGCACTGGCTCAGAGGAACCAGCATATTGGACAACAGTTGGGAAAAAAATTAAAGTAACACGATGGGCTAACAGCTTACAGGTGTCACCTTACATTCTGGGCTACGGTAATTCTTATGTAATACAACTCACATTTATCTGATGTTTCTACACTTTATCAATTTGTTTTCTCATTCTGGTGTCATTTTATCCTTCAAGCACCTTATGCAGATAAAGGAATGAGGTGCTGGAATCAATCTTTCACAGAGGATGAAACTCAGAACAGAGAGGTTTCGTGACCTGCCTAAGGGTATTCAGCTAGTTAGCTGAGCCAAGACCACAAACTAACTCCTGACTTGAAACTGTAGGCCCCAGTCCTCTAGGCATGGTTTTAGGTGTCTAGAGCTCAGATGATGCATACGTCAGGAGAAAGATTTGAGATCTAGGATGACAAGGAGCAGAATTCAGTCACTTGTGAAACACAGTCATCTATGGGCAGTATTATTAATATAACTTAACTGTAGGATGGGGCTTCCCTTGTGGCTCAGCTGGTAAAGAATCCACCTGCAATGTGGGAGACCTGGGTTTGATTCCTGGGTTGGAAAGATCCCCTGGAGAAGGGAAAGGCTACTCACTCCAGTATTCTGGCCTGGAGAATTCCACGGATTGTATAGTCCATGGGGAATTCCTCATTCATGAAAGCGGCTCACCCAACATACTTCTACACACGCTCTCCCCCCACTCTTATTTTACTACTTATGGTCCTTGGCACAAAGAGTAAGTGTACATTTGGACTTCAGTCTCTTTTTCTGTCTACATCCACACAGGGACATAATTTTAGTTTGGGCCAGGAGGAGGTATTTTAATGTCTGAGTTTTCTATTTTGTACTCTATGGCTGTTTGCAGAAATGCCTTACTTTTTTAGCTAAAATACTTGATCTGGTTTTGCATATGAAAGAATGTAGCTGGCCTTGGTCCCTGGTTCCTGGGAGGGAGCCTCGAAACTTTTGGCATTTCCCAAGTGTTTGGGGTGTCCTTATTATTCCTGATGGGCCCCTTTGGACCGGTCCCACTTGTTTATGATAACCAGCTGACTTACAGAAAAGTTGCAAAAACACAATGAAGAAAAAATGAAGAATTTCTGTTTACTCATAATCCAGATTCATCAATTGGTAATATTTTGCTTTATCATTCTCTGACTCTCTCTTTATCTGTCATCTATCTCCTAAACCCTTTGCAAATATGACACTTTTTACCCCCAAATAATTGGTGTGCATTTACTAAGAGCAAGGACCTTCTCCAGCATAGCCACTGGACAGTTATCAGTACTAGGAAATTTCACATTGCTCCAACGCTGTTATCTTAGCTACAGACCTAATTCACATTTTGCCAATTAGCCTGAGATGGTCCTTATAACATTTTTTTTTTCCTGATCCAGGTTTCAATCCAGGAGCATGTATCACATTTAGTTGTGATGTCCCACTAGCGTATTTTAATTTAGAACTTCCTCAGTCTCTCTTGGTGTTCCATGACACGAATATTTTTGAAGACGACAAGCCAGTTGTTTTGTGGAATTTCCCTTGAATTAGGTTTGCCTGATGTTTCCTCGTGATTAGATTGGGACTTTGCCTTTTTGGCAGGAATACTACACAAGGGATGCTGTGACCTTCTCAGGGTCTCCCATCAGGAGGCACGTGGTACTGGTTTGTTCCATTGTTGGGGATGTTAATGTTGATCACTCGACTAGTGTTCTCTGCCAGATTCCTCCATGGAGAAGCCATTATGCGATGAGACTATGAGACGTGCTTTTGATTGTATCTCTGTTCCTTACGTGGTGTGGCTCTTTTAGCAGTCCTCGAAAAGAACTCTTAGCCCAGTAATACCACAGACTGGGTGGATTGCAAACAACAGAAATTTACTTCCTACAGTTCTGCAGGCTAGATGTTGAGATCAGAGTGCCAGCATCGTTGGGTGAAGGCCCTCTTCAGGGCCACAGAGTTCTCATTGTAGCCTCAAGTGGCAAAAGGGCTAGGGAGCTGTGTCTGTGGGGGTGGTCCTCTGTTATAAGAAGGCCCCACCTCTTGATACCATCACATTGAGGGATAGGGTTTCAACACAAGAATTTTGGAGAAGACACGTTCAGACCATACCAGTCACTCATGGTGTGATTAACTGTAACCTTCAAGCAGGTGAATTACTCTCCCTACCACACACAAACCCAGTTGAGATTCTATATGACATTGAAGGATCTGGAGAAACCATGTCAGCACCATCCCTGCTTACAGGTAACTTGGCTGTTACTTGAGCAGTACCGCAGTATTCAGAGTGTACGCCATTTCCAAAGGAGAAAATTTAAAAAGATAAAACATGGCAAATATATTTTCATGAAGTAGACTCATGAGGGTCTTTTCTTACTAGATGCTAGGGAATGGGGTAATGGGGGCTGCTTGTTGAACCTCATAGGATATAATTTGATCTCAAAGGGCAGACCAGAAAGTTGAAGGATTCCCTTCCATCAGTACCTTACACTGTGTTTAGAGTCTCAGAGGGTCTTCGACTAGACTGGCATTGCATAGGTATTTGAGAATCATTTGTTAGTTGAGGGGAGTCTGCTGTCCAGCTGCCCTGCTGGGGGGACATGGACTGAGCCTTTGGGGGAACTCGTGGCTGAGAGTAACAATACAAGGCTCATCCCCAGAGGACTGTCCCATGTGTTCCAGCATTCCCCTAATGGCCTGGCTGGCTAGGCAGAGTAAACACCCAAAACATCCACCTTACAGTGGAAGAAACTGAGACTCAAAGATGTAACATGCCCAAGGATGCTTGATGAAGGAAACCAACCATTTAATGCGACAGTTTCGGTTTTTCTTTTTCAGCGCCTGATTTGCATTTTCCTCCCTCAAACAGGGGCAGCAAATAAAGAGAAGGTGAGGCCTTGGACACTGCAAAAGTTGTTTTGACTAGGTACAGTTGCTATCAGTTTTGTATTTTGGGGCGTGTTTTGTTGTCTGTTTTGCTTTGATGGGAACACACTAACATTTGTAGTTCTAAATACTCTCTGTTGGATCCTCTTAATAACCCCAAGAACTTGGTCTTAGGATGCTCATTTCACAGATGGAAAAACCGAGGCTGCAGAGTTTGGCAAATGGCTCATCTGGTTCCAGAGTCTGGTCTTGAAACTCCTTTCACTGAGCCAGAATTGATGTGAGGAGACCCCTGCCCCCTAGGAAGCTTTCAGATGCAAATCAAATAAGGAAGCCTCATGTGTCCCTTTCAGACTGGCAAAGTGAAAAGGTGGTCACCAACCTGAGGTTGGTCAGAATGCAAGGGAAGGAGAGTGGGAAGCAGTTCTCCTAGGCCCTGGTGGGAAGTATAAATTCAACTTTTCAAAGGTACCAATGGCTTTCCCAGCATTTCTAATGTGATCTAGCGATTCCACTGTTAGAATTGTTTTCAATGGCTGTATTTGGACACACGCAGAAAGAGATATCTACATCCATATACATATATATTAATAACATTTTCCCCATAGCTCTGTTACTAAGAGGAAAACCTACAATCAACCTGTCTATTAATTAGGAGAGCACTTAAATACAGAATAGAATACCCAAACAATGGAAAATGATGCTGCTGTTAGAAAAAGATTGGGGGAGGCTTATTCACAATGCCCTGGAAGAATGTCCAAAATATACTTACGTGGATAAAAGAGAACCTCAGAAATAGTGTACGATCTCCTCTGTGCAATAAATTGTATTGAGACAATTGTCAAAAGGGAGTTTTAAGAACTATGAACTGGGGAAGGAAAATAGACAATCCTCTATTATTTACATCTTTCCCAGAAGCATGTACTATA
This sequence comes from Muntiacus reevesi, assembly GCF_963930625.1. NCBI lineage: Eukaryota > Metazoa > Chordata > Mammalia > Artiodactyla > Cervidae > Muntiacus > Muntiacus reevesi. The sequence goes on along the minus strand of NC_089271.1, from coordinate 10,850,053 downwards.
CCTTTCTATTTTAAAATATTTTAAATATCATTTTATGTTTTCCTTTCATCTTTTATAGATTTAAAAAATATTCTTTATGGGGATGGTGGGGGACGCTATGTATTAGTGTGTGTGGGGGCAGGGGGTATATGGGAAATCTCCATGCCTTTCACCCAGTTTTGCTGTGAACCTAAAACTGCTCTCAAAAATAAAGCCTACTGAAAAATATAAAGAGCTATATATTTGTATCCTTTCCTGTCCCCCAAACTTCAGAAAACCAACACAAATGGGAGCCGAGTATGCATTTGAAAAAAAAAAATCAAATGTGACCTTGAACTTGGGGTTTCTTTAGTAAGAAAACACCTTTGAAAGGAAGTGAAACAGGCTGTCAGGATGGTGTAGGGGCACTTCCTGCTTAGCTACACTTGAAGGAACTTGAGTTCTTAAAGGGGCAGGAGGACAGTTTTCTCTAGACCATGGCTCTTAAAATCCAAAATCAAACTGGCTGTAGACAGGTCCCCAGCGGACCTCCATTCTAGAAGGCAACTCAAGCACAGTGGAGTTAGCCAGCCCTGCGCAGGCGCAGTTCAGAGTCATCCTTCTGGAGAGCAGTTCTGTATTGGCGGTTTCCTTGTAAGGTGTGAGCACCACATTTCGGTTCGGTGGACTGAACTGTATTTTCAGGACATTCCGCCCCTGGACTCATGTAATGGCGTATGTGCGTGTCTGTTAGCCACGTGTTGGATTTCTCTAAGTGGAGGCCGCGGGGGCCAGGCTGGCCCATGATAAAAGCTTACGTGGGTACAGAGCCTTCGTGTTTAGCTGCTGCTGTTAGTTTTACATCTGCTCACTCATTCCTGTCCTCCGGATGGCCCAGCAAGGGCAGCCGGCATCCCACTTAGAAGGGAAGGAATGGGACAGATGCTCAGCGACTCGCCCAAGGTCTCTGGGTGCGTAGCGAGCCCACAAGCAGATCCCAAGCCTAGCAGGTTGGCCTCCAGCCCAGAGCCCCCGCAGGGGAGGAGCGGTGGTTTCCTGGGGTTTCATCATCCGGCCGGCCGTTTATGTGCAAGTAACTTTCCACTGACTTCTCCTGTGCCTGCCTCGAGGGTTAAGTGCCAATGAAGCGTGGCCGTGGGAGTTCTAACCAGGGCGGGGCCCACGTGGGTAGTGGATGAGGGGATAGCCTGGGAAAACAGGCGAGGCCGGTGCAGGTGGCATCGAACCTTCCCTCTCTGCCTCTCACCCATGCCCACGATCCCCAGTGACTCCCACTTGGCGACCTTATGGGCTTCAGGGCCTGGGAGTTGAAAAAGGGTGGCACAGAGGAGGAGGTAGGGGGTGGGAGACAGAACGGAGCATCTTCACAGCTCATTCCTTTTGACATCTTCCACCTCCGTGGAAGCCCAGCAGAGAAGCTGCACGCACCCGCCCTACAATCACCGTGATCACTGCCAATACTGACATGATTCTGACGCCCTGGTGAAGACCGCGTCCTGTGTAGCCTTGAAGGAAACCCATCTTCTCCTTTTCCCCACTGTTTCTCACCACACCCCAGCATGGATGCTTGATTTAACGTGTTAAAAAATAAAGGTGTTCCAAGACTGGACTTTCAGAAAAATAACAGCTAGCTTTTGGAGTCTAGGTTATCTCATGCGGTCGAGACATTTATATTTAAAGGTGATTCATCGTGTATTTGAAAGTCCAGTTTAAGGGGGCATCGGAGAGTTGATCTGGCAATCGTACCCTGAGAGGGGACACTTAGACCTGTCCACCCAGATCCACCCAAACACAGGCAGGCAGACCGACACACACAAAGAGCCCTCAGTAAGTCTCAGGCCTCTCAGCTCTCCCCTAGGGCCTCCTGCCAGCCCTGCCCCACCGGGTCCTCTGAAAGAGGAGGGAGGGGGAGGGGAAGGGGGGGGAGGGGGAGAGAACTTTGGCATCAGGGGCTGCAGCCCAGAGGCTGCAGACAGCCCAGCAGATGGGAGCCACCAACAGGCCTGCGAGGCTTGGAGCTGGTCCACCAATCACGCCCGCGATCAGACCCAGAGCTCCTGTGTGTCAAGACAAACGAGCCAAAAGACTTCCCTGCGCTGCCTAAGGCCCGGCGGGATCTGTGCATTGAGCCGAGGCTCCTCCTCCCGCAGAGGCCGCCCCGGCCCGGGCTTCTGGTGGCCGCACAAAGGCAGGATTGAGAACCGGCAGCCAGGGAGCGCCGGCTCCTGGGGACACAGAAAGTTTCTGTCCTCTCGCCCCTCGGCGTCTTCCAGCTCCCGTGGGGAGAGGCCTCCAGGCAGCGTACTCACACGACAGCGGGGCGCCTGCCCTTGCGGACTTCTCTTTCTAATCGACTCGATGGACAGTGAATTTACATCAGATAACCCACATTCGTTTTAAGTTACCGTCCGTGGATGTGGACCACCGTGCGCACCAGTGTCTCCATCATCCCACTTGCTCGAGATACAAAATATTTCCATGGCCCTAGAAAGTTCCTTGCCTCTCGGCCATTTGAGAGACTTGGCTTTAAATGGCGCCCTCCTGGGTGAAGCTTTCTTTGACTTCCTGAAGCAGAAGGCAGTTTCCCCACACCCCCTGCCTCGGGAAAATCTTCTGTTGTGACGATTGCTCCCCTTGTTGCCATCTGTCTGCTTGCTCCCTGTCAGGCCTGTTTCCTTGGGGCAGGCCTAGGTTTTATCTCTGTTTGTATCTCTGGGACGCAGACACCTATCAGCCCAGAGGAAATAAAGCTTGCTGAATGCTTCTGGGGCAGAGTCGAACCCTGCAAGTAGGAAGATGAATCCAGAGAGTTCCTCTTCCAAGGCAGGTAAAAATCGGGTCACCTTCCTCTCTCCCCTATGGCCTGGCTCAACGCAGATTTCTGATCTTTTATCAGTCTCTGTTCATCAGCAGCCTGTATCAGTAATCAAAAGAAGTTGCGAGCATCAAGCCCTAAGGCCCTGCAGCCGCCCCAAGCTGTGCAACTGAGGGGATTCAGGCTGGAGACAAGCAGGATACTGGTCCTGAGGTGCACGTCAAAGGAATGATTTCAGTGAGCCCAGACTTGTCTTCCCCTACATAGGAAAGCACCAAATTCATTAACTGGAGATGTCTGGTTTTCATTACCAGTAATCTTTTGACATGCTGACTCCTTGGCATTTTTGCATAAACTCCTATATTTCCTGGCTCCTCCCTTACCTCTTGAGAGCACTTCTGCAGAGTGATGTGAGAGGCTGTGATCTGGGCCTAAGTCCTCAGTTTGTCCGCCGAATAAAACATAATTCTCAATTTTTAGGTTGTGCTTTCCCTATTTTTTTTCCAGTCGACAACCCCATGTAGGAGGACCAGCCCATGAGGCCTTCTTTCCAGGACAAGCAAAAGACTTAATCCACCCTCGTGATCATAGTGTCAGCTGATGGTAACTTCATTCCCGCTGACAACAGAGAAGTAATAATAAAGATGATATAACTTATATAGATGCTTCTGATCTTCAGTGTCGTTCAGGATCATTGTAGAAAATCTGGAGAATATGATAACTGACATTTATGGCCTGCTTATCAAGCATGCCAGGGACCAATTCAAGCAATGCTCATTTCATCTTTAGAACAAGGTAATGTGGTAGACATGAGGTAAGAACTAGCATTGTTAACCCCCCCCCCCCACATACATCCTTTATAGAAAGGAACCGCCTAACTTGTTCAAATCCCATGGCTAAGAAGTGGGAGCTGGGATCTGAATCCAGGCATTTGGGCTTGAGGTGGGCCACTACCCAGGCCCCTCCGAAATATAAGAGAAGACTCTGGGAGAGATTCGGAAGAACACTCCTTTTTTTTTTCCTTTTCTTTTTCTGATTTTAATTGCATAGTTTCTTTCCTCTGAAACTGACAATTATTGTCATATGATATAATTACATGCAAGGAACACAATCAAAGAACTGATAATACCTCTGGAAAGTGGAATATTCAGGGGGAAAAATCCAAATTGAGAAATAAGTGAATGTATAGCCAGTGACAGCTGTTCTTTTTAGGAAGTGAAATCAATTTTTGTCTTCTCAAAGAATTTCTTCTTCCTGAAGAAATGTATCCTGTTTGCTGCGGGCTCAAAGGCTAAGTGTATGTAGGTGATGACACCCCAAGACAGGCCTGAGGTCCCCAAAATGAGAGGCCAGGTCATCAGGCCTCAGCAGCTTTTCCTTTTCCCCCCATATGCAGATGGTAACCCAAACTCATCATTTTGACTTGCTGGGGCTTGGGAAGATCCCCTGGAGGAGTGCATGGCAAACCATTCCAGTATTCTTCCCGGGAAATCCCATGGACAGAGGAGCTGGGCGGGCTACAATCTATAGGGTCACAAAGAGTCAGACACGACTGAAACGACTTTTCACGTGTGCGCACACGCACGTACACACACACACACACACGTACACACACACACAGAAGTTGTCCATTTCTCCCCACTTCCCTGCCTCTGCTGCCCCTCATCACTGTGCTCCTAGGGTGTCATCAGAACAGCTTCCTCTAGGCCATGCTCATGCCCAGGCCTGCCCTGTTCCACACAGCCCCTCAGGAGAGTTCTCTGACCTGTGTCTACATCACCTCCTGTGTCTAAACCTTCCAGCATGTTTCCAACGTATGCTATTTAGCAGCATGCTTCTGCTGCCTGCAAGTCCCCAGAGCTGCAGTCACAAGGGTTCCTCATCCCTCATGCATATGCCTCCCCACTGCCTCCACTTACAAACCACTGCATACACCCTTCCTGCTGCTAGGAATGCACGAGTTTGGGGGGGGGAGGGAGGCTCAAGAGGGAGGGGACATAGGATTCTGACCGATTCCCCTTGATGTGCGGCTGAGCGCACCACAGCATTGAAAAGCAATTAGCCTGCAATTAAAAAAAAAATGCATTCTCACTTCCAACCTCACAACGACCTGAGGAGATGGCCATCATAGCACAGATGTGAAAAGAGAAGGCTCTGGAATCAGACTCCCCAGGGTCACACAGGAAAGGGGCTGGGGTCTCAGAAGAGCGCTCTGCTTGCTTGAAATGTTCTGCTGACCCCATCTTGAAATTCTTAGCCAATCTGAAGAAGGGCCCTGGGCTCACAAGTTATGCAACTGTCCTGCCTCTGGCACTGACAAGCCATGTAACTATAAAATAAAAATGACGGTGAGGGCATAGAACGGGGGGGGGGGGGGGGGGCGACATGGGGAGTGAGCAGTAAACGAGACACTTCTTTTATCTCCGTCTCACACAGGAGGAAACAAAGCCTCAGTGAGTTAAACAGCGGCCCGTGGATGTCACGTGACAGCAAGTGACGCAATTCACTTTCACTTCTCTGTGAATGTGAACTTTCCTACGTAGCCCCGACTTTTTCTCAGCACGTGATCACGGCTGCTCTCAGTGCATTAACTGCGTGGCAGTAGCCAAGACCTGCTCAGACCTCTTTTACTCCTTTTTCTAAAGCCTTGAAAGTAAGCCAAGCGCAGAGCTGGCATTTCTCACATTTGACAAATGAGGACAGAGTAAATAAGTGACTAGCCTAAAGGCTCAAATCCAATTATCAGCTTTGCTGAGACAAAGATGGCGACATCAGAGTCCCGGGCTCCTAGAGCTCATTCATCACGCTGTCTGGAACCAGAACCTTCCTTCCTCTCTGCAGATTGTCCAACAGGACACACACTGGTCTGGGGGGAAAGGCTACTTTTGGGGCTGACGGATAGGTAGTCTCAATCTTTTTCCTGCAGTTCCCAGGCTGCACTGAAGGAAGTGGGGGGTGGGGGTGAGGTAGCTCCAGACACTACCAAGAGATGCTTTTAACTGTCCTGCAGCTGTGACAGCCCAGCCCCATGATTCTTGGGGATGATGAGGTGCAGTAATATTGCTAATATCGGAGTCTACCATTCATTCACACATTCATTCGTTCTGAATCAAGTTACCATGCTCTGGTCTTGGGGAAAGTACCACGCTGGCAAAAAGTGATGCAAAAGTGAGGAGCAAACTATCTTGCTGTTAGGGATTAGGGAGAAGACGGACAGGGAGGCCAAGAATTATAACCATATAGTAAACCAGAGGGTCCCAAGCTCCGGGTCACGGATCAGTACCACCTGTCAGATGAGCGGCGGCATTGGATTAGAAGCAAAGTGCATGATAAATCTAATGCGCCTGAATCATCCCGACATCATCCTGGCCCCTCTCCGGTCAGCAAACTGTCTTCCAGGAAACCGGTCCTTGCAAAAAGGTTGCGGACCTACATAAATGCTAAAAGCCAAGTATTACGGGGAACTCAGGGGTAAAAGCAAAGGCCTAGAAAGGGCGAGGGGTGGGGGGAGCCTCTTCCAGAAGGTGGAAGCCAGTCCACTGTATTCCCTTCCGACGGCTGCTGTAACAAATGACACGACTTTGGCATCTTAAACACCACAAATGTATTCTTACGACTCTGGACATCAGAAAGTGCCTCATAGGTCTCACGGGACCACAATCAAGGCGCTGGAGGGCTATGTTTCTGTCTGGAGACGCTAGAGAAGAATCTGCTTTCTTACCTTTTGCAGCTTCTACAAGCCGTCCGCACTCTGGCTTGCAGCTCCTTCCTCCATCTTCAAAAACAGCAAGGTAGGGACTTCTCTGGTGGCCCAGTGGTTAGGAATCCACTGGCCAATGCAGACGCCACCGGTTCCATCCCTGGTCTGGGAAGATCCCACACGCTGCGGGGGCACCTAACCCACAGCTAAGTCCCGGCGCCCACGTGCCGCAACTCCTGAGGCCCGGAGCCTAGAGCCCGTGCTCCGCAACAAGAGAAGCCAATGAAACTAAAAGCCTCTACACCTGCAACAGAGAACAGCATTTCCGAGCCCCACCCCCCACGCCCCCCAATCGCTGCAAGTAGAGAAAAGCCTGCGCAGCAATGAAGACCAAGAACAACCAAAAATAAATACGTTAATTAAAAAGAAAAAAAAAAAGGAAAAAAAAACGCCAGCAACGCAGCCTCTCTCTGGCCCTTCCCCTCTAGCTACATTCCCTCTGGTTCTACCTCCTTCTTCCACTTGTAAGGACGCTTGTGATTACATTGACTTCACCTGGATAATTCAGGAGTCCCTATTTTCAGGCCAACTGACTAGCAATCTTCATTCCAGCAGCAAGGTCAATTTCCTTCTGGCACAGGACCTTCACAGTCACAGGTTCCAGGCAGGGGGATGCAAACAGCTTTGCGGGCCATTATTCTGCCTGCTGCACCCATTTCATAGATTACTTACAGTGTGGCCCTGAGCAGTTTGTTCTAGACTCTCTGAGCCTATAAACAACATCTGCAAAACGTAGAAATAACACCCACCCTGCGCATCTCACAATTTTGCTCTGAGAATTTAATGAGAGAGTGTATGTGAAAGTGCCAGAAAAAATACTAAAGCCCTATGTCGCTATATAGGGTGGCTCAGTAGTAAAGAATTCACTTGTCAATGCAGGAGACACAGGAGACCCGGGTTTGATCCCTGGGTCGGGAAGATCCCCTGGAGGAGGAAATGGGGACCCACTCCAGTATTCTTGCCTGGGAAACCCCCTGGACAGAGGAGCCTGGCGGGCTACCGTCCATGGGGGCGCAAAGAGTGACTGAGGACATGGCAGCATATGTTTGTGTGGTCAGGGATGGGGCGGTGGGATGACAAGGACATAAGCTCCTGTGAGTATCTGTGACAGTCTAGGAAGCCACCACAAGATGGTTTCTCCTAGGTGGTACACATCTCTTCCCAATTCCACATTCAGTGACGTCCCACTGGTATCTGGAAATCAGCCATGGTGGGAGCATTTACATCATGGAAATAGGCAAACACTACCAATCAGGGTGCTTCCCATGTCCCTCCCAGCCCCCACCCATGTTTAAATATTCCTAGCACATCACAGCTTCATCCCATTTCCTTAAGAGAAACCATCTGACATGGTTATCATTACCTTGGAGGAGGGGTCCCCAACCTTTCTGGCCCCAGGGACCAGTTTTGCGCAAGACAACTTTTCCACAGACAGGGGTAGAGGGATGGTTTGGGGCTGATTCAAGTGCGTAACATTTATTACACACTGTATTTCTATTATTATTACATCAGCTCTTCCTCAGATCATCAGGCATTAGATCCCGGAAGTTCGAGGCCCCTGCTTTAGAATACAGAAGAGCAAGGTGAAGCCTGAAGCCAGTGATAAACCTGCGTAAGATCACTCCTGGTGAGAGGGAGGTGAGGCCAGCTTGTCACATACTCCAAGGATCCAGTCCCTCCAGCACAGCCTGTGACCATGTAACAGCACCCCAATTCTGCCTACCCTTGAGAGGGCAGTTAGTCTAACTATCCAAGAGAGTCATAGGACCTTACCGCATGCTTACAAATGTAACCATCAACATAAGGTGCTAGACGACCATTTTTTTGGCTGTGAAAGTGATGTGTCCCGGGGCTCACCCAGATCACAGCCTCCAGTGGCAGCCCCTGTGTACTAACCTTTAAACAGACTTGACCTAAATTGTGCCTGGAGCCCTCAGCTCCAGAGTTTTGGCAACAAATGGAAACGGTGACATCACCTTCCAATGCAAAGTTTCAAAGAGATGTGGCACCAACAAGCTGCCAGGTCACTCAAAAGTCCAAGTGCCACATGGCTTCCTCTTAGACAACCTGAAGTATTTGAAGGTCAGCCAATATGAATACAATACCTTCATTCACAGATGGATAAAGTAAATAGCAGGCTGGTATTTGGGGGGAGCAGTTAATGGAGGCAATTGGAGAGAGAGAAAAAACAACTGACTTTGCTTTATGTCCCATTTAAACAGGTTCCCACGTCTCTGACCCTGCGCTAAATGTTCCTCCCTAAGGTTGGGCTTCTATTTCAAACGAGCTCAAGGCATGAGGAATCTAGTTAGTGGATTTCATTAACACAGGAGCAAAGGCTCACATCTAACAATGGTTCTGTCTTGGCAGAATACCAGGATCACCTGGGGATCTTTGAAAGCCCTGGCTAGCCATATTACATCCAGAGCAGTTCATCAGAAGCTTTGGGCTGGGACCCTAGAGCCATAGTGCCCACAGAAACCCCCAGCTGATGCCGACATGCAGCCCAGGAGAGACTCCCTGCTGCTGAGTTTATTTTTCTCACTCCCACCTTCCATTCAATTTCTGGGGTTTCCTGTTGTTCATAAAGTGTCTGTTTGAGAAAAACTTAGTATCCAGTTACAGCTGGAGGCCCTGGCTGGGCAGGAGGTGAAAGGCCTCAGCACTTTCTAGATGTTTCAGGGAAAAAAGCGGCCCCACACCTAGAAAACCAGTTCTCCCAGCCTCGTCTGACATCACCAGGAACCAATGAAAAAGTTGCACTTGAGTCCACTGGTTCCTGTCTAAACTGATTAAAGCGAGAAATGACTGGACAGACCATGTAGGGTTTTACCCCCCTGACGCCCCCAACTGCTCTTTTTAGGAGAGCCTGTTCTCTGATGTGCACTGATCCAGCCGTCTATCAGCTTGCTTTGTCTCGACACATTTGTTCTGAGGCTGTGGGCGGAGGAGGATCCGATTCCCCAGGCAGGTGAGAAGCCAGGTCTCAGAGTAAACAATAAGAATTCCACGCCCCAAGAGCCTTGTGAAAGAGAAGATTTTTGGTGGATCGTGGCTGCCACCTGTCGGCAGTAATTGGTAATTGACTCCTGTGGAAGCATCACACCTCTTGGTGGAGGTCAATCCTAGCTGCAGCCTCACCCAGTTGCTTGGTATTCACCAGCAGTGTTGCAGGCAAAAAGAACTTTTCCTTAAACATATCAGATACGGTAATGCAGATAGGGAGACACGCGGGTGAGCTTTGGACATGAGCTTTGGATCATGTTCACTTGCAACTTAAATAAGTCTTCTTTTTGTAATCATTCATGTTCTATGATCAGAAAATCATGATCATGTGTTATGTGTTCAAATGAGGGCTAACTTGATGATTTTGACCACTGGAAGCTGGGAAGGTATGAAGAACCCATCCTGAGGAATTGGAGGAGCAGGGAGACCAGAAGAAACCAAACTGTCACAGTTTGGGTGGTCCAGTCGGTAGGTGTTTGCTCAAACGAGCATCATTAGGAACACATTCATTTAAGATACTGCCAACAGGAAACAAACCATGGAAATCTCTGGAAAGGCTAATGTGTGCATTATTTAAGTAATAAACATTTATCAGATCACTTTCTGGAATTTCATTCTGCCTGTCTTAAATGACTGCTCTAAGACACCCTGTGCTTAGCACTTGGGGGAATACAGGTGTGAGGCAGGGCTTCTCAGCCTTGGCACTGCCAGGATTCTGGACAATTCTTTGTTGGGGGAGGGGTGTCCTCTGCGTCGTAGGACGTTTAGCAGCAACCCTGATCTCTACTCACTACATGCCACTGGCACCCTCTCCCACAGTTTATGTGCTACACCTATCAAGGAAAAAACATACTAAATTCCTAGAGTCCAAGTCTCTACCCATTGGCTACAGATTATAAAAAGCTGCCCACTTTTGTCCTTAAACTGGGGAGAAAAAAAAGAGAGAAGGTTTGTTCCATGTTTATACCACAGCCTGAACTAAAGAGCCTCTTAATGAAAGTGAAAGAGGACAGTGAAAAAGTTGGCTTAAAGCTCAACATTCGGAAAACTAAGATCATGGCATCTGGTCCCATCACATCATGGCAAATAGATGGGGAAACAGTGAAAACAGTGACTGACTTTATTTTTCTGGGCTCCAAAATCACTGCGGATGGTGATTGCAGTCATGAAATAAAAAGACGCTTACTCCTTGGAAGGAAAGTTATGACCAACCTAGACAGCGTATTAAAAAGCAGAGACATTACTTTGCCAACAAAGGTCCATCTAGTCAAGGCTATGGTTTTTCCAGTGGTCATGTATGGATGTGAGAGTTGGACTGTGAAGAAAGCTGAGCGCCAAAAATTGATGCTTCTGAACTATGCTGTTGGAGAAGACTCTTGAGAGTCCCTTGGACTGCAAGGGGATCCAACCAGTCCATCCTAAAGGAAATCAGTCCTGGGTGTTCATTGGAAGGACTGATGCTGAAGCTGAAACTCCAATACTTTGACCACCTGATGTGAAGAGCTGACGCATTGGGAAAGACCCTGATGCTGGGAAAGATTCAGGGCAGGAGGAGAAGGGGAAGACAGAGGGTGAGATGGTTGGATGGCATCACCAACACAATGGACGTGGGTTTGGGTGGACTCTGGGAGTTGGTGATGGACAGGGAGGCCTGGCGTGCTGCGGTTCATGAGGTCACAAAGAGTCGGATATGACTGAGCAACTGAACTGAATACTCACACCTGTATCCTCCTGAGTGCCAAGCATCTTAGAGCAGTTGTTTAATAATGTAGAGTGGAATTCTGGAAAATTCTGGCAAGTGAACTGATAAATGTTCTCCCTTTGCCACTTTCTTCATCTGCGCTGCACTTGCTCTGAACCACAGCCCCGCCTTCAGAGGAGGCGGCAAGTGATTTCTGTCCGGGCACGGAGCCTCATGGACTCAGCATCACAGCATCCAAGATGGTTGGCGCTATCTAGGACCCAAAGGACAATTGGCATGCTTGCCACTGGGAGTGAGGAAGGGGGAAATGGAGGGTTAAGGAGCTCCCCCCATAGGTGCTGCGGTGTCACATATGACAGTGGGCCCTCCTGCTCATATCTATCTGAACTTTCATTCATGCATCCATTCATTCACTCACTCACTTGAGAAGTATTTCCTGAGAATCTCTGTGTGTCAGGCATGGTAATAAATGTTGGGGACACAATGATGGACCGAAAGGAACCCCTCTCATCTCTAGAGGCCACAGTCTAATGGAAGACCCATGCGTTAAAAGCACTCTATCCATATCCACAACAAAACTTGTGATCAATGCTAAGATGATAGTGTAGGTGAGATTTGGAGGTTAGGGAACAGCCTAAGTGAACCTCTCCCTGTAGGATGAGCAGGAGTTAGGAAACTGAAGCCTGGAGGAGGAACCTCAAGGCAGTAGCATGTGTGGAGGTACCGAGGCAAGAGGGTTAGGTGTGTTCTCAGCATGAACCAAAGGCTAGTGACAGGGATGCATAGAGAGAAGGCTGGAGGGGCAGGCCAATGGGAGGTTACAGAGAGTCTTGTGTGTCTTGTTTAGGATTAAGATTTTAAATTTAATTCAGTAGTTGCACCTTTTACACGAATCACTGGCTGTTGGAACTGAACTGGAGGGATTGGAGTAGATACCAGCAAACCAATAAGAGATGCTCGTAGCTTGGATAAGGCATGGTGATGATGGAGACAAAAGATGGAGGATGGATAGGAGAGAAATTTAAGAGGTCAAGACTGCTAGATGGGGACTTCCCTGGTGGTCCAGTGGTTAAGACTCTGCTCCCAACACAGGGGCCCTGGGTTCGATCCCTGGTAAGGGGACTATGTCCCACATGCCATACCTAAGACCTGGGACAGCCAAGGGGGAAAAAAAACTGCTAGACGAATGGTTGGGCACGGGAGCAATGGAGTAGTCGACAGTGAGCCTCAGGTGTCTGGCTTGGGGAACTGCCTCTGAGCTTCTCCTAAAAATCCAGACATCGCTCTTGATCAGCTCTGAGTTTCTGGTATCATCATTACTGAGATAGAGAGTTATACTTAAAATAGGCCAGGGATAATGTCAAAGGAGAGGAAGACTGGGAAGACAGAGGGGTCTTCTTTTCTCTCCTAGAAATGCAACTCACTAGAAATGAAAAGGCTCAAAAAAAATAAAGAGCTTCCCCATGGCAATATTCTGCTATCACACCTCTCATCTCTTTGCACACTGAAGGGACATTTATAAAGACCATTTTCTCTTTTGAGTCATTGGCAGAGGATGTCCCGTGATGGCCCCTTCTGGTTCAAAACCCAGTTATCCCTCACCTTGTTCCTCCAAGACTACACCGTGATTGCTGAGTGAGACGTGGATTGACCAATTCTCCCATTCAAGGGCAGAAAGAGAACACAACTGCGCGACCTTCTTTTGTACTCACGGGAAATAATGGATACCATTATGGCTTTAAGTTCAAGGATAATGAGGGTGGAAACCTGGCCGTATCACTATTATAGCTTTATTAATAGCTGAGAGGGGAATTGCCTTTATTCTTCCAATACTCATAAATGACTTTCCCTTTCACAAGGGCATTTTCAACTTTCACAGAGTTCTGAGTCACTTCTAAAGAAGCAAAGCCACAGCTGTTGTTAGGGGTTGAACTGTGGCCTTCCCAAATTTTATGTTGAAGTCGTCACTCCCAGTACCTCAGGGTAGGACCTCATGTGGAAGGACTTCCCCGGTGGCCCAGGGGTTAAGACTCCACGTTCCCAATGCAGGGGGCCGGGGTTTGATCCTTGGTCAGGGAACTCGATCCCACATGCCGCAACTAAGATTCAATGCAGTCAAATAAAATAAATAATAAACATAAATATTAAAAAGAACATTACTTCTTTCCAAAAAAATGAAGAATATGACCTCATTTGGAAATAGAGCTGCTGCAGATGTTATTGGTTAAAACACAGCCATGTTGGAGGAGGGGTGGACCCTGACTCTAATAGGACTAACGTCCTTATAAGAGCAGAGAGACAGGGAGGGTAGGTAGCCATGTAACCATGGAGGCAGAGACCAGAGTGATGCATCGACAGGCCAAGGAACTCCGAGGATTGCCAGCAACATTAGGAGCTAGAAAAGGCAAAGAAGGACCCTCAGCTACAAGTTTCAGAGGAACCACGGCCCCATAGACACCCAGATTTCAGACTTCTAGCCCTCAGAACTATGAGACAATAAATTTTGATTGCTTTAAGCCACCCAGTTTGTGGTACTTTGTTTGGGTGACGCTAGGAAATGAATACAGTTGTAATATTAGAAAATCACATAGAGATCCTGTAGTTCATTCCAGAAAGGAGGAATCATGCTCAGAAAGATGGAGCGGGAACTTCCCTGGGGGTCCAATGGTTAAGACTCCGGGTGCTCCCAATGCAGGGGGTCTGGGTTCGACCAGGGGGTCAGGGAACCAGATCCCACATGTCACAACTAAGACCAGTACAGCCAAAGAAATTTTCTTAAAAAGGGGGAAAAAAAAAAAAACATAGAGTGATTTGCTATGATCAGACCTGGGCATTCTAATTCCTGTGGTTCAGAGTTCTTTTTTTTTTCTTTTTTTTCCATTTATTTTTATTAGTTGGAGGCTAATTACTTTACAATATTGTAGTGGTTTTTGCCATACATTGACATGAATCAGCCATGGGTGTACATGTGTTCCCCATCCTGAACCCCCCTCCCACCTCCCTCCCCATCCCTTCCCTCTGGGTCTTCCCAGTGCACCAGCCCCGAGCACTTGTCTCATGCATCCAACCTGGGCTGGTGATCTATTTCACCCTTGATAATATACATGTTTCTCACAAGCAAGGAAATCGAAACTGTAATCAGAAATCTTCCAGCAAACAAAAGCCCAGGACCAGATGGCTTCACAGCTGAATTCTACCAAAAATTTAGAGAAGAGCTAACACCTATCTTACTCAAACTCTCCCAGAAAATTGCAGAAGAAGGTAAACTTCCAAACTCATTCTATGAGGCCACCATCACCCTAATTCCAAAACCAGACAAAGATGCCACACAAAAAGAAAACTACAGGCCAATATCACTGATGAACATAGATGCAAAAATCCTTAACAAAATCTAGCAAACAGAATCCAACAACATATTAAAAAAATCATACATCATGACCAAGTGGGCTTTATCCCAGGAATGCAAGGAATCTTTAATATCTGCAAATCAATCAATGTAATACACCACATTAACAAATTGAAAGATAAAAACCATATGATTATCTCAATAGATGCAGAGTTCTTTACAGAGGCCAACCACCAGAGATCAGTGACAAACAGGGATTTGGCACATCTTTACCAGCTTCCCCAAAAAAGAGGAAGACCGAACTGAGCTGATAGAGACAACTTCAGGAGTAGAAAAGAAATGCCAGGAGCTTCAGACATGGTGAGGTCATACTGGAAAAGCCACCGAAAAAAATGTCAAAGAAGAGAAATAAGGCTGTCAGGAGATCCACAGAGTTGTGCGGCCATCACTATCATGAATTTGAGAATGTGGCCTCACTCCAACAAGACATCCTGTGACAATATGCAGTCACTGCCCATCTTCTCTCGGCTCCCCCAGCCCCTGGGGAAGCACTTACCCAATTTCTGTCTCTATGGATTTGCCTATTCTGGACATTTCCTATAAATGGCATCAGACAACATGTGGTTTCTTGTGACTGGCGTCTTTCACTGAGCATCTGGTTTCCAACGCACATCCATGTTGTCCTGTGTGACAGTACTCCATTCCTTTCTAAGGATGAATAATACTCCAGTGTATGGCGATAGCCATTTTATGTATCCATTCAACAGCTGATAGATTTGGGGCATTTCGGAACCCACCTTAGGACTCAATACATATTAGTTGTTCAAAAAGCATCTGTCTATTAAGTAGAAATTGTGAATTGAAGAAGATAGTTGAGATAAAGGGATTTTATTTTCTTATGCTCTAATGATTTCCATTTTCAGGTCAATTTCATAAGGTACCTCTTCAAGATTCATACTACAATGGACAGAAGATCCTATGGACAGATGCAGAGGAACAAAGGGCTAGCAGAGGTGGTAGGGAATGACATCACTGTTTCACTTAGGAGAACTACATAAACGGTACGGATACATAGGCGTTCTAATTTTACATCTTCTGGATAGGAAGTAAGTGAAGTGAAATTGCTCAGTTGTGTCCAACTCTTTGCGACTCCATGGACTGTAGCCTACCAGGTTCCTCCGTCCATAGGATTTTCCAGAAAGAGTACTGGAGTGGGTTGCCATTTCCTTCTCCAGGGGATCTTCCCGACCCAGGGATTGAACCCAGGTCTCCTGCACTGCAGGCAGACGCTTTACCATCTGAGCTACCAGGGAAGTCCAATCCTCAGGAAATAGGAA
The DNA here is from genome assembly GCF_963930625.1 of Muntiacus reevesi. Classification (NCBI taxonomy): domain Eukaryota; kingdom Metazoa; phylum Chordata; class Mammalia; order Artiodactyla; family Cervidae; genus Muntiacus; species Muntiacus reevesi. The sequence continues at coordinate 10,834,108 of NC_089271.1, read as the reverse complement.
GTAAAAATAGAATTAATTTCTGTGTTAACAATTGTACACACTTCATGAAAACTTTTCCACCTTTGATTTCTATTAAAGGTTTTTATTTCGCCTAAGGATTCTCCAAAAACCTGGTGTTGGTGGTAATATTGTCTTTTAATGCCCCTAGGTTTTACTTATTTTTAAAATTGAACTATAGTTGATTTACAATGTCATGTTAATTTCTGTACACAGCAAAGTGACAGTTATATACATATATACACTCTTCTTCATATTCTTTTCCATTATGGTTTATGCCAGGACACTGAATTTAGTTCCCTGTGCTCTACGGAAGGACTTTGTTGTCCAACTATTATAGATGTAATCGTTTGCATCTGCTAACCTGAAACTCCCAGTCCATCTCCCCCCACCCTCCTTGGCAACCACAAGTCTGTTCTCGATGTCGATGAGTCTGGTTCTGCTCCACAGATGGATCCCTCTGGGTCATATTTCAGATTCCACGTATAAGTGATATCTCTTTCTGACCTACTTCACTTAGTACAATAATCTCTAGGTCCATCCATGTTGTTGCAAGTGGCATTATTTCATTCTTTCTTTCTGACTGAGTCCACTGTGTTTATGTATTGCCTCTTCTTTATCCATTCATCTGTCAATGGACATTCAGGTAATTTATATTATAAATTTACTTCCCTGTGTATTTATTATATGCTCATGATGTGAAATGAAGCATTTTAATGATTAACTTCATGATTTACAGCAATGGTGATTGACAGATAACTCCAAATGCTTCTAATTTAGCTGCACACTTTAAAAATGGCTAAGAAGCAAAGAAACAAAAAAACTTAACTACCATCCATCTTAGCCTTTAGATGGTATCTAAACCTTAATGAAATATTATAGCCAGTATTTATAAAAAGTAATTATAAAAGAAGGACTAATGCAACCATAACATAATATAACCACATAGCCATGGATATATGATAAATCTAAACAGCAACTTCACATCAGAACTATTACAGTCGCAAAAGTTTCGCTCCTGGTATTCACCATTTATGACCAAGATGGCAGGCTGAGCGAGCTTACCATGACTGCCCACCTTGGCCATAGACTACTTTCCCAGGACTGAGGTGATCACTCCTGTGGAGCCGGCAGGGCCTCTGATTCACTTCTAACAAGCAGAACAAGCCAGAGCGAGGGGTTATCCCTTCCCCGATTGGATTACAAAGACGGCGACTCGCATTGTGTCAGCAACCTGTCTCTCTTGCTGGCTTTGCTGAAGCTAGCTGTCACAGGGAAGGGTCCGTCCATGTGGCCGGGAACTGAGGGTAGCCTTGGGCCAGCAGCCCAGGGAGAACTCCGTCCTGGAAACCGCCACACAAATGTGGGCTCCGAAGTGGATGCTAACCGTAGCAGATGCCTGTGGCCCTGGATGACAGAGAGATTACCGCCTTTGAGGGGCCCTGAGCCAGAAGTCAAGCCCAGACTCCTCAGCCACAGAGACGCTGACACAACGAAGTGTATGATCCTAAGCCAGTGAGTTTGGAGTGCTCTGTTAGACAGCAAGTGACAGCTAAGAGCAAACGGAGCACTGCTGTGCATTTTGACTACGCCTGTGACCCCTGGCTTAACATCAGTTAGTACTGCTTAATGGAATTGACATACAAGTTGTTATACCGTGAATCGTTGGCTGTTAGGACGACATTTTTCAGACTCTGCCAAAACAAGCCTTCTGCCTTGGGGTTGTCAGGCCACTGGAGGATGGAACTCTTGCAGATCCTCTGCCGCAGCCTCAAATACTGCGAATGCTGCAACACTGGCTCCAGCAGAATAAAGACAATCACGTCCATATTCTCCTCCATTAGCCTCTGCAAGGCCAAGTAGAATGCCGTTTTAAAATTCCAGTTTTTGGCATATTTTTTGGTTAGAACAAATATTGTTTTCTTGCTTTGGTTGATGCTCTGCATGAGGTTGTCGATGATGGCTAGACCCGGGTCCCAATCCCTTTCCTCTAAACACAGGAGCACGTTCTTATCCTCACTCTCTTCCAGGTGGAAGCGCAGTTCATTGATCACCCAGTCTGTGACAGAAGCATCTTTGGTATCATAAGAAATGTAAGCATCGTAGAAAGTCTGGGATGTGGACAGAGATCTGTAGCCTTTGACCTTAGCTAAGCACACATGATAGATAAACCAAGCATCCCAGTAAAACCAGTGGTGGGCCAGGGCAGCCAGCATCACTGAGATGGTGACAGAAAAGGTTAAGAAACAGAATATGGCTGCAATGGTATCTGAAACACAAGTGGTGAGGTCTAGACTCACAATGCTCTTGCCTTCTTGATCCCCAGGACTGGCACAAATGACATCTGTCAGCCTGGGAATCCTGACATTCAGATTTGCGTCCATCCATTCTCGAAAATCTCCTAAGTCACAGGTACAGTCAAAAGGGTTACCCCCTAGCTCCAAAACGGTTAACTTGGTGGCAGTCTTCGTTTCAAATGTGGATCTGTTGAGCATCTTGAGCTGGTTGGAGCTCAAATCAAGGTGTACCAGGCTGCTGGCTCCAGAAAGAAAATCAGACGGCAGGTGGGAAATCCTGTTTCGACTCAGTAGCAGTGTCTCAAGAGAAGATGCAAATGTAGATAAGCTATTGGTTAAAAAGAACAGCTGGTTTCCACTTAAGTCAAGCAACCTGAGGTGAGGGAAGTATTCCAGTAATGACCAGTTAAAGAAATTTAACATGTTATCATTTATATATAGGTCAGTGAGAGTCCTGGGCAAGTTAAGGAAGGCCTGACTGGAGATATGCCGAAGGTTATTACGGGCTAAATCAAGCCGGGTCAGATTGGTGAGATTCTGAAAAATTTGCCAGTACCTGACATCTTGAGCATTCCACAGAAGGTCAAGGCGATTTCCACTGAAGACTAATTCTCCCAGGGATGCACTTTTCAGTTGTGTTTCTGTTAAAGTAAAAATGTCATTGTTGCTCAAGTTTAAAACTCTCAGGTTAGATAAATGTTCAATAAATCCTAGACGGTGCGTTACCCCTGCTATTCGGAAATAATGTGCATTGTAGCTGAGATCGAGAACTTCTAACAACGGCAATTCACTGAAAGCAGCATCATCATCAAAGTCTAGTCTGTTGTTTGTCAAATCCAAATACTTGATACTAGACAAACCTGAAAATTCCGTGCCATTTAACACCTGGCCATTCCCATTTGAAGACAGATTTAGACAGGAAATGTTTCCAAAATCTTTAAACTGGTCTACCCCAATAAAGAAAATACTGTTCAAGCTTAAATCTAAGGCATTGCCAAGACGTGAACATTCTGTCTTTATTAAAGGATTGGTGTTATGATAAAAATTCGAATGTGGGTCAAACTGAATATCGGCTGAGCGTCGCTTCAGGATATGACTTTGGAAAGAGGTCCCATTTGCATCACGTTGCTCGGTATCACTGACCAAGGGCGATATTCTGTTTTCTGACAAGTAAATGATTTTCAGGTTGGGGAACCACTGGAAAATGCTAAATTCAATCTGCTTAATAAAGTTAACACCCAAGTTGATAGTCGTTAAATTTGAGAGGAGCCGCAGGGGCTGGAAATGGTCGCTTCTAAGTTCCTGGAACACATAACCTCTTAAATGCAACATCTGGAGAGATATAAGCTTTGAGAAATTTTTGGAAATGTTAATGTACCGAGGATATTTTTTCAGTTCGTAGTTGTATGACAAATCAAGTATTTCTAAGGAGGGCAATTTTGTCAAAAATTCCCCCGAGGCTATTTCGTCCATTAAATAGTTGAATTCAAGATCCAGCACCTTCAGATTGTGCATGTTGTCAAACCAGCTGGCAGGAACCTTCCGGAGCGAAGTGCTAGAGAGGTTTAGGTAGCGAAGCTGGGTCAGGGTTTGAAAAGCAAGAGGGTGTATCTGAATTGAAGCACCCCCTTGGCAAGGAACGCAGGGAAATGGAGCGTTAAAACATCTCGGGCAGTTTCCGCTTAAATCTAGTACTCTTAAATTGCTCAGTTCCTTGAAGTCTTCTTCACTGACGTTTCCGATATGGGTATTGCTAAGGTAGAGTTCTGTTAGCGAGCTTGGCAGGCTGGGTGGCACGCTGTGAAGGGGATTAAAAGATAACGACAGCACCTTCAACTTGGTAAGGTTTTGGAATGCTCCGTTTTCTATGCTAAATTTTTTATCACAAGCAAAATAACAGTTCCAGCCCAAATAGAGACTTTCCAGGTTCCCCAGTCCAGAAGTGTTCTTTTTCGTTAACGTAATTATGTTGTTTTGAATTAGACTAAGTTCTTTCAAAGATTCTGGCAAACCAGCCGGTATTTCTTGCAACTGGTTGTCTTCCAGCAGTAACTCCCTTAGGTGTTTGAGGTTGAGAAATGCCCCGTCTGTAATAGTCATGGCTTTCTTTACAGCAGGATTTCCACTTTGGGACTTGGCATTATGGTTCAGGTTGATTTTAGTCAGATTTTGCAGCCCCTGAAATGATTCATTTGTTATGCATATGATGAAATTATCAGACAGATCTACTTCTGTCACATCTTTGTCCACTGTTTGGGGTACTTCCTGTAATCGACGACTGTTACACTCTGCAATAAAAGAGCCATTTTTGTTTTTCACATCACAAGGATAGCTTCGAGGATAACTGGCTTCAGTGAAGAACTCACAGGAGTCAGAGATTAGCAGCAAAAGGCAGGTCAGAAGCAAAAAGTGAAGGGTCATGTTTTCCTAAGGAAAATCAAAGTGGAGTCACAATGTTAGACTGGCAATATTTTCTAGGCATTTCAGGATGAACATCACAGTGCTCTGATCATACTTTGAATGAGTTTTGAAGTAGGAGTTCTCTGAACAGTTAAAGAAATTGCAGTAAGTTAAGTTCAGAATGATTTTTAGTTTTTCACCCTGTTCAGCTTCTTAACGTCCCAAGAAGCAAAAGATGAAGCTATCTGAGATGTGATGACAAGAAAACCTGAAAAGTTTTGGCAGAAGCACACATCAAGATGCCCCACCATCACAGTGGGCCTGATGCTGGATCCTGGCTGTGGTTCATGCCAGACCTATAGCACAGCAAGCTATATGTCTGTTGCTTCAGTCTATTAATATAACTCGAGGAAACTCTGGCCAGCCCCAAGGAGAGTCCAGATCCAGCTTCTCCTAGGCCATCCTTCAAGATTTCCAAGCCAGAGTCTCTCTATCTTATCTACACAACCATATATTTTATTGATATTTCCCACAATCTGTCTATACCTCTATGATGGTATATATCAAATTATCTCATGTCCCAGCATGACAGGAAAGTGGATACTTTCTGTTTATAATACTAGCAAAGTGTCACATGTTATGCTAAACATGAACATTTTCTCACCCATGTTTATACTCCCAATAATACAATGCAATAGGTTCCATTATTATCCATAGGTTGTGAGTGAGACTCAAACTCAGAGACCTAACTAACTTTCAGAAGGATAATGCACTGCAGAGGTGAGACGAGTCCATCAGATTCCAACATGGTGCTTTTTTAACCACTAACCATCATGCTACACAATCTCATTTTGAAATCTTTATGTTAGAATACCTCTTCAAATGTAGACAACACTCAAAAAGTTTTTTGTAGGGAGGCTTCCACTTATATATCCCTTATCATACAAACACTGGTATTAATAGCCATTCTTTTGCTTTTGTAAACTTTTGTGGACAAGACATGACGTTTAATGTTCTTTTACGTACTCTGTACTGTTTAGTCGAGTGTCTCACTTTCTGTGACTCTTCCTTAACGGAGGGCTGAAAATATTATTTTGGTAATTATACAAAGCAATAAAGATTAATGTGATTGGTATGGTCAAGGGTTATAGTTTAAAAAAAAAAAACTCTCAAAATCGTATTTCACTGGGTGTGGAGACCAATCTTTACTAAACTGTATTTTTCACTAAAATCCAACTCATCTCCTTAGCGCGAGTTACACCAAGTACGTGCTATCTTTTTAAATTTTCCTAAAATTTAGGGTTAGTGAACTAACAGTCACTACTATACCCTTCCTACAATATAAAACACTTTTATATGGATGTTGACAATTCTGAGGATCAATAATTATTGCCCATTCATAAGAGCCAAGGAAAAGCCAGCTCCTTATGAGATCAAAGTTAAAGTGGAACAGAACTTGCAGGCATTTTCAGTTACCTGTAGTTATTTCCAAATACAGCACCATCAAGGTGCCACTGTTTAATGTTTAGCTTTTACTGAAAGAAAGCCTGGCTTTACATGGGGTAGGCAGAATTTTAAGGTGATCCCTATACCTTTGCCCCCTGGTATTACTCCTGTAATTACATTATATGACAAAAAGATTATCTAGATGGGCCTAATATAATCATATGTGCATGCCAAAGCAGCTTCAGTCATGTCCAACTCTATGCGACCCCGTGGACTGTAGCCTGCCAGGCTCCTCTGTCCAAGGGATTCGGCAGGCAAGTATACTGGGGTGGATTGCCATTTCCTTCTCCAGGAGATCTTCCTGGCCCAGGGATCAAACCCATGTCTCTTTATGTCTCCTGCATTGGCAGGTGGGTTTGTTACCACTAGCACCACTACGCCTTTAAAAGCAGAACGTTTTCCCTGGCTAGTGGCTGAGGGAAGCATCAGAGGGATGGGAAGCCAGTGCAGAAATGGACACATCACTGCAGACTTGAAGCTGGAGGAAGTGGGTCTCTAGCAAAGAATGCAGGCATCCTGTGAAAGCTGAGAGTGGCTCCCTGTTGACAGCAAGGAAATGGGGGCCCTGATCTGACAACCCAAAGAACTGAAATTGAGGGACAGCCCAAATGAACTTGGAAATGACTCCTAAGCCAGAATTTAGCGATAAGAGTCCAGCTGGCCAAAACCTTGACTTGAGTCTCATGAGACCTAGAGCAGAGAATCCACTTAAGCCCACCCAGTCTCTAATGCCCAGAAATTTAAGCTAATAAATGAGCATTGTTTGAAGAGTTTAAACATGGGGGTCATTTGTTATGCGGCAATGGAAAACTAATACATCTAAAAAACATGTGTGAAAAGATGCTTCATGGCTTCAAAATATGCGGCTTTTACAGAGTCCACCCCAGGTCTCCAAGTTCAACGTCTCCGTTGGGAGAAACACATATGCCAAGAGGGTAATGAACCTTAGGGAAGCAAGGAACTTGGGTAGGTGACCCAGACAGCACTGTGTTTGCTTGCCACCTAAGCAGATCTCAGCCTATATGATTTTCAAGTGCGAACATCGCCGCTAGATTTGGAAGTCATTTCCTGACTCTTCCTTGTCCTTTTCTAGCTAGTAGCCTGGGGCGGGGGGCAGTGCTAGTATTAAAGAGCCCGCCTCCCAATGCAGGAGACATAAGAGACACGGGTGTGATCCCTGGGTCAGGAAGATCTCCTGAAGCAAGGAATGGCAACCCACTCCAGTATTCTTCCCTGCAGAATCCCATGGACAGAGGAGCCTGGCGGGCTGCAGTCCATGGGGTCGCACAGAGTTGGACACGACTGAGACAATTTAGGAGGCATGCACGCACAGATTATTAGTTAACTCACAGACATAAATGAAACACAACCACGTTACAAGAACTCAGGGGTGACACAAAGAAGTGAGACTAGAAGAGCCTTAAAACAGGAGGATTCCACCTCTTCACGGAGGCTGGGAAAGGTTTCTCTGAGGAAGTGAAACTTGAGCTGGGATTTTCAGGTTGATTTGGCATGAAGAAGACAGAAAGATGCCAAAAGAATGTCTCAGCAAAGGCCCTGCGAGCATTCCTTTGAGTTTCCCACGCGGTGCCGCCACAGGAGCCCTGGACAGCAAACAAGAGGGGTGTGGTGTGGGCCGGAGACAAAGCCCAGCAGGTTTCAAATCCTCAAAGCCCACTGACACCTGTGGGGAACTGCTTGCAACAGCAGGACTCAGAATAAGAAGTAGGACCAAGAGGACTGGAAGGGCACGTGAGAGCCGACGTGGGCAGAGAGCCTCAGCACCTCCATGTCACTACCATCAGCAGACATTTCTCAGGCCTCATCTGAATGAGCATGTGAGTGTAAGGGCCTGAAAGACAGTCACGGATGTAAGCATCCATGAGTGTGGATTTTGATCTTGATCTGAGGAGCAATGCAAGCCTCTGAAGGCTCTAAGCAGGGTGGTGCCATGCTTATTACTCTACAGTAATCTCTGGCAAGAGAGCACAGACCTGCAGGAGAGTATGTTTTTCATTGATTCTACTGTGTTGGTGAGGCTGTGGGGAATCAAGTATTCCTATATTTTACTTGGAGGGGTCTAAATTAGGGCCACCTCTAAGGTGGAGAGAAATTTGTAATATCTATTAAAATTAGAGAGACATACTTAGAACTTAACAATTGCAATTCTAGAAGTAGACCACAAGAGAGACCTTCATATACACAAATGCCTATCTACAAGGATGTTCCATGCCGGGCTGTCAGCAATAGCAAAAGATTAGAAATAATCTAGATGCCTATGAGTCATGCTCTGGTTAAATAAAGCAGGATGTCATAGTCATACAATGGAATACTATACAGCCATTAAAAGTAAAAGGTAGCTCTACATTCATTTATTCATTCAAAAATATTTACTAAGCATATACTTTATCGGGGGGGAATATAGCAATGAGCAAAACTGATGAAAATATCTGCCCATTTGGAGCAGTATGTTAGATGGTGGAAAGTACTAGGGAGAAAATGAAGGGAAAGGGGATGGTCATGTAGACTGTCCCTCAGTTGGATGTGTCTGATGTCTTTGTCAGGATGAGACTGGGGTAACGGGTTTGGGGGAGGGCAATCACCGAGGTCAAAGGCCACTCGAGTCACAGCTCAGCAATGGCACATGCATGACTTTCACTGTTGGTGTGGAGCTTGATCACCTGGCTGAGGTAGTGTCTGTCAGCTTCCCGTTATAGGTTAATAAATGATACAAAAAAAATTTTTACAGATCTCCTGGGGAACAGGTGGCAAGGCAAGCTGGTTGCAGACTCTCCCCTTCATGCAGTACACGAGTACTGGTAGTAGGTGAGACATTTCTGTGCGGGTACTTGGGTGGCCTGGGGTGGGGGTGTCCCCAGGACAGGACGGTGCGGTGCAGCCTCTGTAGCCTCAAGTTCACGCCTCAACATCTGATTCCAAACTCAATTATCACACAACCCTGAGCAATTGAGGAGAAAAGCCTCTAGGTGGCGCTGCAGACCACAAGAAGAGCCCTCTGACACTTGGGGATGAATGCTGAAGCTTCACTACTTTGGCCACCTGATGCAAAGAGCCGACTCACTGGACAAGACCCTGATGCTGGGAAAGATTGAAGGCAAGAGAAGAAGGGGACGACAGAAGAAGAGATGCTTGGATGGCGACTCAATGGACATAAGTTTGAGCAAACTCCAGGAGATGGTGAAGGACAGGGAAGCCTGGTGTGCTGCAGTCCATGGGGTCACAAAGACTTGGACACAGCTGAGTGATAAACATTACCACCATGGCCTTCCAGAGCATCTGAGGCAACGTAGGGGCTAGGCCATGGAAATGAGCAGAATATTGCAGAGAGGATTTCTAAGTGAAGAGCTTGAGGTTCCTAACTCCAGCCTCCCAAAAGAGAGCCCTGAGGTAAAAACAGGATTTGACAAATTCCAAATAACTTCAATTTGAAGAGAAGTACATGGATGGGAAGAGTGGGAGGTGGGAAGTAGGCAACTAGAAAAGATCTTAAAGAGAAAACCTGATAGTTCAAGCCTCTCCACCTACCTCAGGGCCTCAGAGAGGCAAAACGGACTGTAAATGCTCATCATCCATAGAGCGAACCCTAGCTCACAACATCCACTGGCCCCTGAGGTGAGAGGGCAGAGCCTAAAGCCCTGGGCAGCAAAAGCCCCACCTCCATAGCCAAGTTCTTCATCTTAGTCACACCCATGCCTCTGGCTTCCAAAAGTCTTGGCTCCAAAAGGACCTCAAAGGGAACCAGATCCCAGAGAACTAAAAAGGGTATGCAAGAGAATTTACTCCCTTAGTGAATAAATGAATAATAAATAATGAAAAAACCATTTGGCCTGGCAGAAGAAAAATGATAACTCTGCAAATAAAATAGAGAAATGGCAACTACGTGGAAGAAAAAAAAAAAGAGAGAAATAGCAACTCTGAAAATAGAAGGGAAAGGGTCAATTATGCAAATAGGATAGAAAGTTAAACTATGCAAATAAAGCTGGGAGAGAGAGAGGGACAGAGAGAGACAGAGAGAGACACTTCTGTTGTTTGAGGCTAACAGCTGAGGGTACCCATTAAAGTGACAGCAAAGGGCTAGGATTCTACAAGGTGAGAAAGGGCATTAAGAGGAAAGCACAGCAGACACGGACTGTGTATGAACTTGAGGAAGACAGAAAGCAGATGGATGAGTGGTAGGTGGCACAGCAGAGTGGAGAAGGGCTAAAGCTGACCAGAGCAAGGTCAATTCATAGCAGGAAAGTGAAAGTGAAGCCGCTCAGTCGTGTCCGACTCTTTGCGACCTCATGGACTGCAGCCTCCCAGGCTCCTCCATCCATGGGATTTTCTAGACAAGAGTACTGGAGTGGAGTACCATTTCCTTCTCCAGGGGATCTTCCCGACTCAGGGGTTGAACCCGGGTCTCCCGCATTGCAGGTGGATGCTTTACCAGTTGGTGAAGAATTCATAGCAGACAAGCCCCCGGAAGACTCGGGAGCTGCAGACAGTAGTCACAGTGGAGTAACCAGTGGAGTGCCGGGTGGGGCTGCACAAGAGATGAGCTGGAAGTCTGCATGAGAAGTTAGACCCCTCCTGAGTCCCTCCGTGATACTTACTACCTTGAAAAGTTGAATCCAGAGCCTTGGGTTCAGGAATTCAGGCGCCAAGTGAAGGCAGGGCTGAACTGTCACAAAGCAAATAGGAAGGTTAGAGCACCGTGTGTCTCTGGAGCGCAGATCCCCGTTCTCTTCCCTCCTCTGGCCCTGGGGCCCCTGACATCCACCTGGTTCATAAATGCTCCACTCCACCCCCCAAGCAGGAGACTGGGGCACCTCATTGGGAAAATGGAAAGGCACAGTAACAGGGCCACAGTAGCAAAAATTAAGAGGACACCCAAAAAGGTAGTCATCAAGGTGAAAATAGTTTACCAAAAACTGAAAGTTCCTGATGGACCATGTATCAGTATGAAATGATGATAGAATGGGACTCTGCACTTGCCTCCCCCCCATCCTGGCTCTGGTTCCAAGAAAACTCACTTTACCAAAATAGGCCCCCAGCCTGCGGGCCAGAGTTCCTCACTATGACTTTTAAAAATAGAACGCTAAAATATTATGCGTCCTGACTGCCAAGCTGTTGGGGACCCTACCTGCCTGCAATTCTGCACCAAAGCTAGGGCCTCACTCCCCTCACCCGAGCCCTGACCCTGAGCCACCAAAGAGACCTGTGATCACAGTGGGGCACCCAGCCCAAAAGTTTGCTCCCATCCTAGGCTGGGACCCATCATTTGGAAGGCCTGTCCTTGCAACTGAAACATCTCATCAGCTGTTTGGGGCTCCATGCTTGAGTACGAAGTAACAGTCAGCACCAGTCAGCTGGCATTTACCCAGCATCAAAGAGAGATGCACACAGGCAAAATAAATAAATAAAAGGAAAATCACAGACATAGGAATTGGGAGAATCAGGTCTTCTGGTCACCAGGACAGTAGCTGATGGTTTACATTCTGAACTCAGGTCCTGTCTTGTACGGGTGCTCAATAATCTCTCTGCAGTTCTGAAGTCCCTCAAAATCTGAGCACCAGAAGATTTGGGTTTTTTTCCCTAACTTATTTGACACCAAAAACTGATCTGAACTGAGCTAAGGCTACTAAAATTTTTACTTATCTACTTATGGGAGCTCTCTGGTTTCAGAGCAGAAATTACCCACGTGCTTGATCGTCAGGGCTGCTGTGGACCCATCTAAAGGGTTTTATAATAAATCCTCTATGTACTATGATGGCATCACCAACTCAATGCACATGAGTTTGAGCAAGCTCCGGGAGACAGTGAAGGACAGGGAAGCCTGGCGTGCTGCAGCTCATGGGGTTGCAAAGAGTCAGACACAGCTTAGCAACTGAACAACAAAACTATCTTCTCTTGCTACAGTGCAAATTCTGAACTTTGACACAGTTATAGCCTACAGGTTTCAGGCAATGGATTATAATTCAATAATTAAATCTCCTTCACTGGAAACCTATTAGCAATTCCTGAACTGTGCTTGGCACATGTCAGATCAGAAAAGAGAACGTGGTTGTCGACAGCACCGAGTTACAACTTCATGGGCCTGAGATGCTTTGGCCTTTACCAACCTCTTCCTCCATAAAAAAAAAAAATTAGTAAAAAATTATATGTTATGACCACATTGGCATAAAGACAAATATAACCCAGACTGGAATATATTCACTCTTCTGCAGATTTTAAAAACAACTAAAGTCTTTGCTTAAAGTGTCATGGCCCCAAGGTCTTGTGTCTTTTCTAACCAAACAGAGACTGGCCCTGGTTGTCAATGGTGGTATCCTGGGGCTCAGACCAGGTCCCAGGAAAGTAGTCAAGATAAATAGGAGATACTAGCTGAAAAGTAAGGTAAGTATTAGGTTGGGAGAGGCTGAAGGGAAGGCCTAGGGTTGAGTGGAAGTGGCAGAATAGAGGATCAGAAAAGGACAGTGTTGCAGGTTGAATTGTGTCACCACAAAATGATATGTTGACATTTTAGCTTCTCCATGTGAATGTGACTATGTCTGGAAATAGAGTCTCTGTAGTTGGAATCAAGCTAAGGTGAGGTCATACTTAGACTTCTTCAGTTGCTAAGCTGTATCTGATCCTTTTGCGACCTTATAAACTGTAGCCCGCCAGGCTCCTCCGCCCATGGGATTTCCCAGGCAAGCATACTGGAGTGGGTTGCCATTTCCTTCTACAGGGGATCTTCCCCACCCAGGGAAGCCCCATACTAAACTCGAATGAGCCCTCATCCAATGACTGCTATTCTGATAAGAAGAGGGAAATTTGGATACAGACGAGGGAAGAGAGCCATGTGGAGATGGAGACAGAGACCGGAGTGATGTGTCTACAAGCCAAGAAACATCAAGGATTGCCAGCCACCACCAGAAGCTGGGGAGAAAGGCACAGCCCAAATTTTCCCTCACAGCCTCCAAGAAGGAAGCAACCTTATTGATAACACCTGGGTTTCAGACTTTTCATCTCCGCAATTGGTAGAGGATACATTTCTGTTGTTTTGAGTCACTCAGTTGGTGGTAGCCCCAGGAAACAGAGAGGAAGAGCAGAGAGCAGAGGAGTAAGAGCTGACCAGTGGACCCCATGGCTGAGCCAAGTTCGAGCTGCTAGATACAGCTCTTTGGCCACGGCAGTGAGCTCTCTGCATAGCACACCCTGCCGGCGATGGTCCCGTCTACACGGTCTCCATCTCTCTCTGCGTGTTGCTTTGGAATACCCAATGGGAAAAAAATCAAGAACCCATTTCTTTAAAGAAAGCATGTGAATCACACACAACAAAAGAAATTTGCTTCACATCCCACCCCATGCTGAATAAAGCATTGCTTGCTATTGAAGCAGTCATTTCACAACTGTTTTCCTGGTTTCCACGGCAAATCAGTTCTCTGGTTGGGTCCATGGTGTACGATAATCCAGTCCTCTTTTTCCCTCATAGCTCAGTCGGTAAAGAATCTGCCTGCAGTGCAGGAGACCCAGGTTCAATTCCTGGGTGGGGAAGATTCCCCTGGAGAAGGAAATGGCAACCCACTCCAGTGTTTTTGCCTGGAGAATCCCATGGATGGAGAAGCCTGGGGGGCTACAGTCCATGTGGTCACAAGAGTCAGACACGACTTAGTGACTAAACCACCACCACTACCCCATCCTAGGCTGCAAGCATGTATGTCATGAAAATGCCCCCTCCCACCTCTCTCTTCTGGTGAGCTCCTGGTGGCTCAGATGGTGAAGAGTCTGGCTGCAATGCAGGAGACCCAAGTTCGATCTCTGGGTCGGGAAGATCCCCTGGAGAAGGAAATGGCAACCTACTCCAGTGTTCTTGCCTGGAGAATCCTATGGACAGAGGAACCTGGCAGCCTAGTCCATAGGGTCACAAAGAGTAGGACATGACTGAGCGACTTCACCTCTCTCTCTGAAAGCCTCCTTTGCTAAGATGTGATCTGCCTCACGGCATCTCCCCAGCTGCCCTGCTTTCTCAGAATGGATCCTGCTGATGCCCCCTGACACAAAATTGTCAAAGGAGCCTATGGATTGTAAAAGATGGTGCATCTGCCCAACTGAATCACTGAGCTGTTTGGCCATGATGCAGGATTCCACTGGAACTAAATGCTTGCCAAACTGGAAACATTTTCTAACTCTGCATGGGTTCTAATGTCTTTATAGTTGACTCTGTTGACCACTGATATATTATGAAAGTAAATAGATAAAGAAGTGGCAGAGAGAATTTGTCACCTGAGAGGAAATTTACAGTAAATACTAGCTACTTGACTTGATCCATTCCACATTTGATGGATTCACTAACACCTTTGGAAGACCAAAGAAACCACCACCACATTAAATGCATGTATCAACGAAGAGGTGGACCCTGATTTCATACACATAAAAATATGAAAAATTATGCTATTTGAAATCCAGCAAATATGGTAGCACACATTTGCTGAGTGCTTTATCACGAAGCAAACAATGGGAGCACAAATCATGTATTTTCTTGCCTGATCTTCATAAAAATCAGTGAGGTGGGTGCTGTCATAAGCCCTCATTTTACAGATATGGAGCCTGAGATTCAGAGGCTCATTTACCCAAGGTCAATCAGATGGTAGGTGGCAGGGCAGAAACTGAGTCTAGAGGTACCCACGTAGGTAACAAGTTGGTACCAAGCGATGATCTGGTTTCAGTTATCAGCAGAAACAGCACAGCCATACATGGAACCTTCTGGACTTAAATAGCTGGGGGTATTACCCACCTTGCCTTTCCACTGATACCACAGAACACTTACAGGTGCTCTGTAATTCCATAGAACAACTGGAAATCCACCGATTCTAGACATATTAGCCAACGAGTGGATATTAACAATCATCTGAAAAGTCAACCCAGTCTGTACTAGGTAACATTGACCCAGAACTATGGGTTATGCATTTACATGTACTGTCTCTATAGCCCTGAAGAGTTATAAATTGGGAGTGATAATTTAAAAAACAACAAATCCCTCAGCACTGTTCAATAGGTCAGCTGAACTCAAATGATATTTCACTGGAGTGAAATCCCCCTCGATAGACCCCTGAGGTGACGCTGAGACGCACTTACAAATAATATCCAGCTGAGTTTCCAAGCTGACCCTGGGTCGTGACACCCTCCCATGTCAGACAGACCCTGATCCTCTGTCTGGGTTTCCACAGGACTGACTTCTCTCTCATCAACACCTGTGCACTTTTTAGGATTATTACATGAAAGAACGAGAAGCAGACAGAAGAGTGAGCAACATCAAGTGTCCCTGCCCCAATCCACAGCCTCAGCTTTGTGGATAAGGTATACGTGGAACTTTTATTTTGCTTTCTGGAATCAAGCTGAGAGGCTAATGAATAAGCTTCAGGTCTTCCTGGAGGCTTTGTCAGTCCCACTCCCAAAAGTCTGTGCTCCTTGCGGAAGAGACCAAATGGGATGTTCAGATGCTTCCCTAAGGCGGTGGTCCTTGACTCTGGCTGCACGCAAAGACACCTGGGAAGTTGAAAAGCTACCAATGCCCAGGCCCACTCCAGAGATGCTGATTCTATTAGTCTACGGTTCAGCCTGGACAGGGGGAGTTTTTAAAGTTCACTCTGTGGTTCTGACACATAGTCGAGCTAAGAACCTCTACTCTTGAGACCGGGAGTCAGCGAGGTCCTTGCCTTCCACGTACCACCAATGACAGGGACGCAGGGCATTTTTCCAAGTTGAGTTTGATTTTATTCTAGTATCATTTTCTTATAATGCAATTATATTGGCTATCACAACAGTTTACAAATATCAAGTCGAAATGGGATAAGTTTAAGTGCAATTCCCTATATATCATTGGCCCTGCTGGCCTAATTCCTTCTGAGCCCTTGCAGTCATTCTGCAAAGCATCAGAGAATTTCAGGGCAGACTTAATTTACTTTCAAGATCTATAATGGGCAGTCACTGGATATAAAAAAAAATGAACTTCTAGAACTTACATATGTTAAATAGTGGTAAAAAATACCTCCAAGAACTTTGATAGGCACTAAATGATCATGGAAAAAATATACTAAAGTAAACATTGGATGAGATTCTCTGGAAATCAGTTTTTGTAATGGTGCTTAAATCGCATTCAATTTTTGAGCAAATACACGATTTTTAAAAAATAGTTAAGTTTTTCATCCTGACAGTTCTTGACAGTAACAAAAACTTACCATGTTCTAGGTCTAAACACTACAGAAGATAATTATAGCAACAGTAACATCTTCACTTAAACACTCTGAACAAGAAAACGTAGAAATACTAAATGTACCTGAAGCTCCTGGTAGGAGATGAAGTTCGGGTTTTGCCTAGGCACCAGCAAGCGACCTGAGTGAACAAAGAGAGCTTGTCCATTTCCGTAGAAATAGCAAAGAACAAACACCTCCCCTCCAGTCTTTTGGCTCTAGATGAGAATACTATTTCTGACAGGACCGGATCAATTCCTAACTTGGGATTTGCTTCTTTTCCTCTTGAAAATGCTAAGACCATTGCGTTGGATTTCTGACATTTCCTGCACCCCGGACCACTCTACCTACACTTAGAGCTGCTCCAAGACTTCGCCTTTTTATGCTCATCTGCCCGTTCACCAGTTCTTTGGTCACAGTATCTGCCACCAAACCCTGTTTCATAGCCAGAAATCCTCTATTTTGTTGGCAAACTTTGTTAAAAGAATAGAAGGGGCTTACCGCGCCTCTGGTGCTGTCCTAACTGCTCATTCTAGAACCTGCAGTGCTGCCGAGGGGCACCCTCTGTGCTGTCTGGTGTATGCACACGAAGAAACTAACCAACTTCCTAAAACTGGCCTCTTTACCAGCAGCAGAACCTCGCCTACGGTTTGCAGAAGCTTATATGGGAAGAAGGGAACTCGTGATTTCTTAACTGTTGCCAAATCATTTATTGACTAGGCTGTACAATTTCAAAACTGAAGTGGAGGGGGTGGAAAAAAGGCATTTATAAAATGATCTAAATATAACCCAAGCCAGATCGACCTGGCACGTTTTTGTGAGTTTGGGTTCCTTTGTTTGTCCGGGTGGGTGGGTGGGTGGGCGGTGGCTGCAAGGATCCCCAGCAAAATGTTAAGAGCAGTGAGCTCTGGTGAGTAGGATGAGGGGGAAAGGAGGGAGAGATGGGTAAATTTCTCCTTAAATAAATTTTTGGGTGTTTTTCCCAACTTTACCACAAATGTATATTTGATTTACTGTTGCACAAACTCGTTTTGCTCATGGAATTCATGGATGTAGTTAAATAACATTTGCATGGCTTCATCTTTGTTCTGCCCATCTCTGGGACAGCCCTTGGTGAGGTGGGTGTGGGTGCCCCCCCATCTTCCTCCTGAGTGTCCCTGCACCCCAGCCAGTCCCCGGCATGTAGCATAAACTCAGTACACCTTTGGTGAATGACTGAAGGGATGAGCAGGAGCATGAGGCAGGAAAATTTTACATCGTGATCTGCTGATAAGTGGATTGCTTCTTAAGCTCAGAGAGAAGGCTCTAGAAGGTTTACCAAGAGCAGGAGTCAGCAAACGCCAGCATGTGGGCCAAACCTGGGCAGGGAGTAGAGAACGATTTTCACGGATGAACATTTGCCATTGATCGGTTGAGAAAGAACACTATCTGTAAACTCACACAAGGCAAAAGAATTCCAGAGAATTCCATTATTAATAGACTTATTAAAAAACCTGCATTTGATTAATATTTATAAAATTCTTATCTCTTTTCTTAAAGAACCTACATAATGCCTTCAATTGGCCTATTGTCCTACAAAGTCTAACATATTTACTTTACAGAAAATATCTGCTGACCCCTGGCCGAAAGAATAGTCTCGAAAGGGATATAATGTGGTTCCCATTTCCCTGACTCTCCTTGAACTGGAGGAAGCCACTTGGGGGGCAGAGTGGGTAGGGGTTACATTTTCACACACACACACACACACACACACACACACACACACACACACACACACACACACACACACACACACACACACACACACACACACACACACACACACACACACACACACACACACACACACACACACACACACACACACACACACACACACACACACTTTACCGCTATTATTTTCCTCAGGCCCATGGTCTGCCTTTCGTGCATGACCTTCAGATGACAACCTCATTACAAAGGCATGCCTTTCAGAACATGCAGGCTTGGCGGCAACTTCTGAACTGCCCTGCACCGGCCTTTCAGGTGATTCATGGCCTGACACATGGCGTAAGAAAGATACCATAGATATTCCTATGATATCAGAGAACATGGCCTGTGGCTTCACGGACTCACCAAAAACCTGGGTTATAATCAACATGAAGGCCTCATCTGGTCACACCCAGTCCTCTTGCATGTGTGTGTGAGTGTGTGTGCCCAGTCACGTCCAGTTCTTTGCAATCCCATGGACTGTAAGCCCACCAAGTTCCTCTACCCATGGGATTTCTCAGGCAAGAATACTGAAGTGGGTTGTCATTTCCTCCTCCGGGGGATCTGCCTGATTCAGGGATCGAACCCGTGTTTCCTGCATTGGCAGGCGGGTTCTTCACCACTGAGCCACCAGGGAAGCCCCACCCAGTCTCTTGGTTTCCGTTAAAACATTTGCTTAGAAATAAAGTTTAAGAAAGTAAGTCAGCGTGACTGCCAGTAGCAGAGCAGTGGAGCGTGCTCAGCCTTTTGAGAAAAGCCAGACACATGTGGCCTGGCCCCAGGCTCCAGAAATCACCCACCAGGCAGCTGGGATCACACAAAGCGAGGCGCACACTCGTGTTATACTTGCCAAGAGTCCAGTGCCTGTGCCAGGCAGCTCAGAAAAATGAGCTACTTATTCAAATCAAATGAGCCATCACAGGTTTTTCCACACAGCCAGTAACCAAAAAAGATGAAAATGGAATCAACACCAGGTCAAAACAGTCACCATGAGCCAGAAGTTGATCCCACGTGCAAAGTGACCTTGAGGACCCAGCCCTCTGCCCGAGCCCAGAAACCGGCTTTCAGGGACCAGGTCTGCTCTCCCCGCCCTGGGAGAGCCCAGAGCTTCGGGCAGCTCTTCCCTTGTTCTTCCCCTCACCAGGCATGCAGACTCAGATCTTTATTTGGCAATGGAGGCGATCAAGGGCTCCCCACCAGGCAAACCCACCAGGCAGCCTGCATATTCCAGATGCACAAACCCATCTCCAGGGCACATGATCCTCTCTGAGCCTCAGTGTTCTCATCTCTCAAATGGGGAGAGGAATAACAGTATCCTTCTTGAACGGGGGCTGTGAGGATTAAATCCTGCTTACAGAACCCTCAGAACAGCCCCTAGCACAGAGTAAGCACTCCACAAGAGGAGTGGATTATTACTTCTCTCACTGTCGTGGACTTCACTTGCCTCTGAGCTGCTGCCTGAAGTAGGCCCGGAGGACCACTCCAGGTCTGGCCATGACCCTTCTCTCTGGCGTCCACGAGCATCAGCATGCTCACAGGGCCATGGACGGCTTCTCCCCATCAAGGATGCAGCCAAGTCCCTCATGTGGACCTACCCCACGGAGCCCTGGACCCAAGGCCTAGGACACCACCAGGTACTGGGAATGAGTTGTTTGTCCGAGAAAAAAAAAAAATCAACATGAAAAAAATTATATATATATATGCTTAAGTGGAAGGCATTTTCTAAAAGAAACTGTTCTCAAGCAAAGGATTCAGATGAAGAAATACACAAGAGGATTCCTCTACAATGATCAGATGTGACGTGAGCCCGTCCTGGTTTTAAACTGCAGTGCAGAACTCCCGAGGGGACAGCAAGCTGCCCTTCCTGACCAGAGGCGACACAGGTGGCAGAGGCCACAGGAAGCAAGTATTGTCAGTCTCCTGGACCTCCTCCTCTGACTTCCCAAATCCTGAGCCCCATACCCCACTCTTCCCGAGCCCTCTCAGTCTCAGCATTCACCCTGACTTATACTGCGCCCCCTGTGCACATGCCCACCACAGAAGTTCTTCTCCAGCCGGGCTACCATTTCTCATTTTAAACTAAAGCTTAAAACTAGTCTAGATAACTCCTCAGTGCCAATTAGAAAATGACAGCATAAGAAGCCACCTGCCAATGTAGGGGTTATGGGTTCGATCCCTGGTCCAGGAAGATTCCACATGTCGTGGAGCAACTAAGCCCATGTGCCACAGTTACCAAAGTTTGCTGAGAGCATGCTTCTTGTGGGCTGATGTAGCCCACATCAGGGTGCAGAGCTGGATACGAGGAGGGAGGGCTGGATTCCAGGCTTGCTTGGCCATATGGACAACTACCCTTGAGCAGTGGACAACCTAGGCAAGTATACATGGCAGCCCAGCTAAACGCAACTCATTGCATCATGCTGAATGGGACCATCTCCCTTCAACAGCACATCTGACTGACCAAGAATGGGAACAAGGGAAGGTCTCTGCTGTTCTCGGCAAATTCCCTTCTTGAGTCAGGCACAGGTTGCATGCAGCCCAATTACCTGACAATCTCAGTCTTTCCATCAGTTGAAACCTCTTCCTGTCTTTCCTAAAGTCAGTGTCCCCCATATAATTGGCCAAGACATCAGAAAAACCCATAGCATCCTACAGTTGGAAGGGCCCCTCATTTCATGGATGAGGAAACTGAAGCCAAAGGTCAACAGTGCAACAGCGCTGGAGAGAACTCTCGTGGCTCCACTTCTGCTCCTGTGTTCTTTCAACTTCTCCCTTTGTTAACCTCCTAAGAAAGGATATGCTTCATAGCCACAGCTGACTTAGGCAGGGCTTACTGTGGGCCCGGAATTTTTCCTTGATTAATTTCTTTACCTTGCCCAGAAACCCCGTGATGGAGGGACTGTGACAATTTCCAATTTTCCTATGAAGAAACTGAAGCACAAAGAGGTTAAGAAAAGTCGTCTTCTGGACTTCCCTGGTGGTCCAGTGCATAAGAATCCACCTACCAATGTAAAGGGTTACGGGTTCGATCCCTGCTCCAGGAAGATTCCACATGTCACGGAGTGACTAAGCCCATGCGTCACAGTTATTGAAGCCGGTGTTCTAGAGCACGTACTCCCCAACAAGAGAAGCCACTGCAATAGGAAGCCCCTGCTTGTCACAACTAGAGAAAACCCACACAAAGTGATGAAGACCCCCACAGTGAGGAAAAAAAGTCGTGTTCCTGTGGCTCCAGAATTGTGCTCTCACCCACTATCTAATATTCTAACCATGCATAGGATCCCAGAGACTTATAAAAGCCACCTAATTCGGCAAAGAGAAGATTGTTGGTGACACTGAACAAAGTAGCTTCCAATGTGGTAGAATCAAATGCTGGGTTCTAAAGGGCTAAACAAGCAGTGAGGGATGACAACAAACATGATCACCTTCCAGCACCAACCCCAGCATGCCAGAGGAACTTTCCAGAAGGATTCCACCGATGATCCTCATGATGGCGGAGTTGGAACCCCTGAGCTGAGAAGCACATTTCTCTGCAATCTTGATCCAGCCTTTCTCAATGTTTTCTCTCTGTAGCCTTGGATCCCAGTCCTCCTCCTCAGTTGACATGACTGCCCCTCACTGCTTGAGAAGGCCCCACACCCTGCCCTTCTTCCTGCTTCATGGCGAGGTCAGCGCTGGCCCCCACCTCCCCCGGCTCTGTGAATCACGGGAGTTGCGTTCTGGGGTGGGCGCCTCCTAGCCAGAGGCGTTGGGGACACAGCTGTCAGCAGCCTGCTCAGCTCAGCCAGCACCCACGTGACCAGGCCCGCCCGGCAGATGTGTGCCCTGTCTTCAGTTCCCAGGCCCCTCCCTGCCTCTGGTGGCATTTAATCTCCTCCGTCCCAGGCACCCACCTGAGGCTCCAGCCATGTACATTTCACACTGTTAAATTCACATTGTTAAAATCTCCACTTTTAGAGGCGGAAGCATGCTTGCAAAGCTCCAGTAATTCGCCCCAATGAACCGAAAGCGCTGTAGAACTTGTCACATTCTGTCTTGCACTGTATTTTGGTAGGTCCATTTTACCTCCTCTATGAGACAGTAAACCTTCTGAACCCAAGGGCTGGGTTTTTGGGTTTTTGGGTTTTGGCTGTGCTGTGTGGTTTGTGGGATCTTGGTTCCCCAACCGGTGAGTGAACCCATGCCCTCAGCAGTGAAAGCGTGAAGTCCTAACCACTGGACCACCAGGGAAGTTCCAGGTTTTGTTTCTTAATGGTTATGCTGTATACACTGTATGGACATAACATTTTATTTAATGAATCTCCCATTGATTGACTCTTGGGTGTGCTAATCATTTTTCTTCCCTGAGCTGTAAGTATTGATGACTTACAATACTGTGTTAGCTTCAGGTGGTTTATTTAAAATAGCCAAGACAAGAAGCTAACCCAAGTGTCCATCAACAGATGACTGGCTTAAGAAGATGTGGTGTGTATATACACACACACACACACACATATCTGTTCCATTGTATGCATATGTGTATGTGTATATGCACGCAATGGAATATTACTCTGCCGTAAAAAAGAGTGGAGTATTGTCCTGATTTTTTAACATTACAAACAGTGCCACAATAAACACCTTTGGAGGGAAGGTCATTTTAGAAGAACTATGTTCAAGTGAGGAGAAGTACCAGCAGGATGGACGAGAGGGATGATAAAGCACATCTGATACAGCAAGTGGGCCAAAGGGTGGACCAGCAGCAGAGGTGGGTGGAGCTGTAACTTAGGAAGGGCCACCTGAGGGGTGCCACCTAAGGAGGGGGCCACCACTCCTTGCAAACAGGATGGGCTTTTTGGGGAAAGGATCTCGGTTTTGTGAGCTGGTGTAGAGGACAGTCACGTAAAACATATTTCGATGTTGAGGGTAGGAGATTTGAAGAAGTGCATGTCGGGGGCCTCCAATTTCTCCATGATGGATAATAGGAGGTGAGGTTGGTTACTGGGAGCGAGCGCAGCTGGTAGAGGGGCACGTGTCAGTACTAGAGGCTGAGAACATGTGAGAAGACATGGGGACAGCCACTTAATTCACGCAGATGAGGGCACACTGAACCCATGAGAACATGCTCTTAGGTTTGAGGCCCTGGGCTGGGTGTGGAGAGGAAGACTCCAGGTCACCAATGGATTTCTCACAATCCTCAGAACTTCTTCCTCCCTCTCTTCACCCCAACTTGTCTTCTTTCCTCTTGCCTTCTAATTTTCTTTTTCCAATCTTCACCTCTCTCAACGTGGTGCTTCTAGGGTTGTAGAAAACCATTTTGGTTTCTTCCTTTCTGGGTCTGCACTTCACACTCCTCCCCCCGCCCCAACCCCCGCCCGCACCCAGCCCCACAAAGGACTTCAGTACTCCTCCAGGGTCAGAAATTACTTCTGGAAGATCCAGCCCATGGCAAAGGAGCTAATAACCATCCTGCCGCCAGGTGTCGCTCCCCACCCAGTATTTTGGACTTCAGACTAGGCAGAAGGGTCCTTTTTGTGTGATGTGTATGGGATAAAATGAGTATAAAATTTTATACTGCTGCAAAGGTTAATAAAATCTACACAGGTATAAAAGGCTTATTCCTCATGTGGGGGCCATTTCAGTTAAGGCAACTCGAGTTTCCAAATAAAAACAATGTTTATGCACAGTTTGCCTTATGGGTCTCAAAGGTTTAAGAAAAACAAACACCATGAAGCAGTAAGCTTTTGCCCCTCCATCTGGGAGCAGACAGAGACTTTTCACTAAACAATGAGCTAGAGAAGGGTCAATTTCATAAATGAAGAAATTGTATGTGGACTTCCCTGCTGGTCCACTGGCTAAGACTCCGCACTCCCAATGCAGGAGGCTGGGTTTGATACCCTGGTCAAAGGAACTAGATTCTACATGCTGCAGCCAAGAGTTCACAAGCTGCAGCTAAAAGATCCTGCATGCTACAACGCAGAACTAAGATCCAGTACAGCCAAATGAATACACTAAAAGGAAAGAAAGAAAGAAACTGAATGAAATAAAGCTCAGACACTCCAGGAGATAGTGAAGGATGGGGAAGCCTGGCGTGCTGCAGTCCATGGGATCGTAAAGAATCGGACACAACTGAACGACTGAACAATACTCAATCCACTTACTGAGTTAGATTTTGAGAAAACAAAACAAAACCAGATTACAAAAGAACGACAGCCAGGTAGAAAATGTTCCAGCAGTACAGTGGATAGCTAATGTACCGGTGTGAATGTCAGTCTACCAACTGGGATGTACAGAAAGACAGCTTCATTTTCTATGATTTAATTTTGTTTCTGTCACTGAGCTTTCATCCTACCTGAGGTCTCTCGAAGGTCAGCTCAGACCTTCAGGGGACCGGAGGATCCTTGCCTTCCAGGAATTGTACACAGTTCCTGGGTCTAATGTAGTAACACCCGGGGGTGGGGGATGCATGAGAGGATGCATAATCCATCTCTTAAGCATTTTCCACAGAGTTGGCAGGTCCTCTCTTTTCTCGGAATCAACAGGACTTCTCAGCCCTCCAATTCCCTTCCCTCTTGGCTTCTCTCCCCCGCCCCCCAAAAAAATATTGAGGGACTTCCCTGGTGGTCCAGGGTTTAAGATTCCAGGCTCCCAAGGCAGGCGGCACGGGCTCAAACTCGATACCACCAGCTGAGACTAAAGATCCCAAACACCATAACTAAGACCCAGTGCTGCCCAATAAATAAATAACAAAATCCAAATAACGTACTCACCCCACACAAGTCCCCCAAGGCAGTGGGCAGAGAGCTTAAGGCCAACTTGAATCAGAATGGAGGAAAAGGGAAGAAGACAGATGTTGTTCTCAAAGATGACTCTGCCTCCCAGTGCCATCTTAGCATCCAGGGCAGGGTTTTGCAAAGGTTTCTCTCTACAGCACGTGCATAGGATCAGCTGTTTCTTATTTAAAATGCAAATGTCAGGACTCAAAAAACTCAGGAGCTCCGGGGCCGATGAAGTTTGAGAACCACTCAAAAGACCAGGGGTTCTCCACATGTGATTCTCAGCCTAGCAGCTTTGGAGCCCCCAGCCCAGCTTGTTAGAGATGCAAGTTCTCAGGCTCCAACTCGAGACCCACTGAATCAGAAACTGCAGTGGGACTCAGCCACCTGAAGTTTAACAGGCCCCCTCAGGTGACTCTGTGCAGGCTCAGGTCTCAGAACTAACAGCAATAGAGCAAAGATTCTAAAGCAATGGTTCGCACCGTTGCCTGCAAATTGGAGTCACCTGCAAGCTTTTAACTCTAAATGCTTAGGCGCTATCCCAGACCAATTAAATCAGCATCTTCACGGGTGGAGATTTTTAAAGAACCTCACGTAATTTCGGGGCTTCCCTTGTGGCTCAGCTGGTAAAGAATCTGCCTGAAATGTGGGAGACCTGGGTTCGATCCCTGGGTTGGGAAGATCCCCTAGAGAAGGAAACGGCTACTGACTCCAGTATTCTGGCCTAGAAAATTCCATGAACTGTATAGTCCATGGGGTCGCAAACAGTCGGACATGACTGAGCGGCTTTCAAGTAATTTCAAGGGCAGCCAAGGTTAAGAACCACTTGTAGGAAGTGGGGAAACTGAGGCATCACCAGGCCTGTCTCACAATAAATAAACCCTCCCTGCTGGGATAGCCTGGTATTGTCCCCAGCCTGAGCCTCTCTGCAGTTGTAATCCTTACTATGGATGGGATGGGGCCCCCTTACCTCTGTGTGTTTGCATGGATTAAAGACTGAAATGGAGGACCTAAGACCATAAAACTCGAGGAAACAGGAAACACCTCCTTAACACTGCTCTTGGCAAGGTGTTTTTAGATATGACACCAGAAGCACAAACCACAGAAGCAAGAATCAGCAAGTGGGACTACATCAAATTAAAAAGCTTCTGCACAGCAAAGAAACACATCAACAAAATGAAAAGGCCATCTATAAAGTAGGAGAAAGTGCAAACCATATATCTGATTAGGGGTTCGTATTCAAAATACATAACGAACTCATATAACTCAATGGCAAAAAGCAAGCAATCGATTTTAAAATGAACAGAGGATCTGAACAGACATTTTCCCAAAGAAAACACACAAATTGCTAACAGGCACATGAAAAGGTGCTGGGCATCACTAGTCATCAGGGAAATACACACCAAAACCACAATGAGATATCCCCTCACACCAGTTAGAATGGCTATCATCAAAAAAACCAAAACAAGAAATAACAAATGCTAGCAAGGATGCAGAGAAAAAGGAATCCTTGTGCACTGTTAATGGGAATGTAAATTGGGGCGGCCACTATGGAAAACACTATGGAGGTACCTCCAAAAATTATACCATGTGATCCAGTAATTCCGCTTTGGGGTATTTATCTGAGTAAAATGAAAACGCTAATTTGAAAAGGTGTCTGTACCCCTGTGTTCAGTGCAGCCTTATTTTAGCCAAGACACAGAAACAGGCTATCCCAGCAGGGAGGGTAAGTGTCCACTGATGGATGGATGGAGAAAGAAATGTGAAATATATATATATATAAAATTCAGCCATAAAAATAAAGGAAATTCTACCATTTGGAACAACATGGATGTTGTTCCATGTTGAAGGACATTATGTGAAGGACATAATGTGAAGGACATTATGCTAAGTGAAATAAGTCAAAGAGAGAAAAACAAATTCTGTCTGAAGTCTTTATAAGTAGAATCTAAAATAGTCAACGTATGGCAAAACCAATACAATGTTGTAAAGTAAAATTAATTAATTAATTAGAACAAAGAATCAGTCGGTTATCTATTTTATATATAGCAGTGCTGTACATTTGAAACTAGCACAACGCTGTAAATCAACTCTATTTCAGTGACAAAAATATTTCAAGTGTAAGGAGAAGAGGAAACTCCCTCCAGAGTATCATTCTGAATCAATAAAAATCGGTCTGTTCCTTTTCAACAAAGAAATTAGGTAGTTCACTTTTGGGGGGAAGGTCTTTTTTAAATTTATTTTTTAATTGAAGGATAACTGCTTTATAGAATTTTGCTGTTTTCTGTCAAACACCAACAAGAATAAGCCACTTTTTCACCATGAAAATCAGCAAATACCCATCGGCCCTTCAGCTTATAGAGCTGCAATGTCCAACAAAAATGAGTCACATATATAATTTAAATTTTCTAGCCGCCACAATTAAAATGTAAAAAGAAGCAGGTAAAATTCATTAAAATAACATATATAATCCAATTTGGGCATCCCTGGTGGCACAGCAATAAAGAATTCACCTGCAATGCAGGAGATGTGGGTTTGATCCCCAGATTGGGAAGATCCTCTGGAGAAGGAAATGGCAACCCACTCCAGTATTCTTGCCTGGAAAATTCCATGGACAGAGGGGTAGTGGGCTACAGTCCACTAGGTCACAAAGACTTGGACACGACTTAGTGACTAACACAACCACAGCCTAACCCAGTATCTCAAAAATATTATGTAAAAATGTGTATGTACAGTTACTAGAGATATTTTATATTTTAAAAAAAGAAAGAGAAAGAGAGAGAGAGAGAGTCTGCCCACCAATGCAGGGGACGTGGATTTGATCCCTGGTCTAGGAACTAAGATCCCACATGCTGCAGGGCAACTAAACCCATGTGCCATAACTACTGAAGCTCATATGCCTAGGAGCCTGTGCTCCATAGCACGAGAAACCACTGTGAAGAGAAGCTCACACCGCAACTAGAGAAAGTCTGTGTGCAGCAACAAAGAGCCAGCACAGCCACAAAATAAGTAAATAAGTTATAAAAAGAAAATAGTCAATTAATTTTTGACTATTAAAATTTTTGACTAAAAAACAATTTTTTTAATTTTAATTTTAATATAAAAATTAAATAGTCAAACTCATAGACTCAGGGAGTAGAATGGTGGGGCTAGAATAAGGTGGCTGGGGCAAATGGGGACATGTTGGTCAAAGGGTACAAATTTCCAGTTATAAGATGAATAAGCTGAGGATCAAACGCACGGCAAGATTATTACATTAATAGTACTGTATTTTACACTGGAAATTTGCTAAGAGAGTAGATGTTAAATGTTCTTACCACACCTGCCCCCACAAAATGGTAATTATGTCAGGTGGTGGATATGTGGTAATCATTTCACTATATATGCATATATTAAACCATCACATTGTAGACCTTCAATATATACAATTTTTATTTGCCAATTATGTCTCAGTAAAATCAGGGAGAAAAAGAAAAAGGAAGAAAAAAAAAAGAAAACCACCAGCCTAGAGTAACATATGTCAACTGCACATCCACTGATAGGAATGCAGTTAGTAAAAACATTAAGATTCTGTTTACACCAAACTACACTAAATGTTCTTTGTTTAAGAAAGTCAATTAGGTGCACAACACGTATTCATTTGTTAGTGGGTACTAATTGTCTGCATAAAGTAACAACTGTACTTGAGACTTAAAATCATGAAATTTTGAAGCCACCAACTATCTTGAAAATAGTACA
Source organism: Muntiacus reevesi (assembly GCF_963930625.1). Taxonomy (NCBI): domain Eukaryota; kingdom Metazoa; phylum Chordata; class Mammalia; order Artiodactyla; family Cervidae; genus Muntiacus; species Muntiacus reevesi. Next base: position 10,805,437 of record NC_089271.1, on the reverse strand, counting down.
ACCAGAGCTCTAATTTATGAGTTTGGAGATTGCACATGTTCCTGTTTAAACATGTGCCATGTTCAACCATATGTGGTTCCTTAAATCTATGTATAGACAGTAAGTATATTTACAGCAGTCACGTGTAGCAAACGGGTTGTAGATAAAATTGCACAATGTCTTTTTCTTCTCTTTGACTATCAGACTGGAGACCTGCCTGTGAGTCAACTTTAATGTGCAGGAATCACCCGGGGACCTGATTCAGGAGGCCTGGGTTGGGACCCGAGACTCTGTATTTCTAGCAAATCCCAGAGGGTCACTTCCATCTCTCTCTCAATTAAATGGGCACTCCGCGGTCTTCGTCTTCCGCCTCATGTCAGCATCGTGTGACACTTTCCTCATCACCCTCAATTCCTTGATTTCTTGGACACTGCTCTCCTGATTTTTCTTCTCTGTCTCCTCTTTTTCACTGTCCTTTTCAGGCTCATCTTCTGCCAGCTGTGAACAATTAGAAGTCTTCAAAGCTCAATTCCCATCATCGTTCCCTTTATTCCAAACATTGCGCTTAGGTCAGTGGTTCTCCACTGAGGTGTATTTTGTCCCCCAAAGGACACTTGGCAGGGATGGATGGTTTTCACAGCTTGAGGGGAGGGGAGGTGCTCGTGGTATCTAGTGGGTAGAGGCTGGGGATGCTGCTAAACAGCCTACAATGCACCGGACAGCTCTCCCCTCAGAAGCATCCCCCCACACACTTCATCCCAGCAAAGGACTTTTTGTCAGTAATGGTGAGGTTAATAAGCTCTACCCCAGGGCAGTGCTTCTCACACTGTAATGAGCCTGGCAACCGCCTGGATCTGTTGTTGAAATTCAGATTTCTGATTTAGCAGGTACAAAGCAGGTTTTTCTAAGAAACTTCCATGAGGTGCTAATGTGGCTGGTCCAGGGACCACAGTTTGAATAGAAAGGCCCTAAACTATATCATTTCTGTGCAAGGCGTCCATCACTGTCATCACCACAGGAGACCTGAACGACGTATCTCGAGTTCACAGCTCTCTTTCTTGAGCGCCATAGATGATGGTCAACTACTGACTCAGCATCTCCAATGTGGGTATGGGAAACCTCTCCAAATCAATATTCCTAAGCCACACTTGTGATCTCCTACCTCCAAATACTGTCCTCTTCCAATGCTGTCTTGTTCAGTTAACTCATTTTCACATCTCAACTCTGGTGGTCTTCCGTAGGCTGCCTGCTCCCTCAGTTTCCCAATCTGACTCAGTTCTCTGACCTGTAATGTGAGAATTATACAATCTTCTAGAACATTCTTTCTTTTCTCCAAAACACTTGAATCTCCCCCAATATGATTATATGAGTAATGAGTTTCTGAATAAGCTCTGAGGAAATGAAATATTTCTATTTTTGCTCATCAGCGTCTCCTGGGGCCCTAGAATGATGCCTGGTCCATAATAATATTTATTGACTACCTGAATAAAATGAATAAATGGATGAGTGAGTGAGTGAATATAATTGACAGCTTATAAATACATCAATGTAATGCAGAATACAAATTCTAAATAACTTATTCTGCACTATCTCATAAATGCTTAAAAGGAAATTATGGCACCCAATCAATTAATACACGACTGAGCGACTGAACTGAACTGAATCAATAATAAGGAGTCTTAGAAATGATATCTTTTTCTTTTTTTTAGAAATGATATCTTTAGTGCCCTTGAAGGTAAGGACTCTGTCTCCTGAAAGGATGAGAAACCTTTAAGTTTTGGTGTTAGACTCTAAAAGGAAGAGTCATCTTCATTTCATGAGTCCAAGCATGGCCTGATGTTGTAGAGGCTAATTTATTAATATAGTACATTTAATTGAGATTTAATCATTTCTTATTGATTCAGAATGATACTCTGGAGGGAGTTTCCTCTTCTACTTACACTAAAAATTTTTTTATTGAAATATAGTTGATTTACAATGTTGTGCTAGTTTCAGGTGTTCAGTTCAGTTCAGTCGCTCAGTCATGTCTGACTTTTTATGACCCCATGGACTGCAGCACGCCAGGCTTCCCTGTCCATCACCAACTCCCAGAGCCTGCTCAAACTCATGTCCATCGAGTGGGTGATGCCATCCAACCATCTCATCCTCTGTCGTCCCCTTCTCCTCCCACCTTCAATCTTTTCCAGCACAGGGTTTTTTTCCCCCAATGAGTCAGTTCTTTGCATCAGGTGGCCAAAGTATTGGAGTTTCAGCTTCGGCTCAGTCCTTCCAATGAACATTCAGGATTGATTTCCTTTAGGATGGACTGGTTTGATCTCCTTGCTGTCCAAGAGACTCTCAAGAGTCTTCTCCAACACCACAGTTCAAAAGCATCAATTCTTCGGCGCTCAGTTTTCTTTATAGTCCAACTCTCACATCCACACATGACTACTGCAAAACCATAGCTTTGATTAGACAGACCTTTGTTGACAAAGTAATGTCTCTGCTTTTTAATATGCTGTCTAGGTTGGTCATAACTTTTCTTCCATGGAGCAAGTATCTTTTACCTTCATGGCTGCAATCACCATCTGCAGTGATTTTGGAGCCCAAGAAAATAAAGTCTGTCACTGTTTCCATTGTTTCCCCATCTATTTGCCACGAAGTGATGGGACCAGATACCATGATCTTCGTTTTTTGAATGCTGAGTTTTCAGCCAGCTTTTTCACTTTCCTCTTTCACTTTCACCAAGAGCCTCTTTAGTTCCTCTTCACTTTCTGCCATAAGGGTGGTGTCATCTGCATATCTGAGGTTATTGATATTTCTCTTGGCAATCTTGATTCCAGCTTGTGCTTTATTCTGCCCAGCATTTTGCATGATGTACTCTGCAGATAAGCTAAATAAGCAGGGTGACAATATACAGCCTTGACATACTCTTTTCCCGATTTGTAACCAGTCTGTTGTTCCATGTCTGGTTCTAGCTGTTGCTTCTTGATCTGCATACAGATTTCTCAGGAGGCAGGTAAGGTGGTCTTGTATTCCCATCTCTTTAAGAATTATCCACAGTTTGTTGTGATCCACACAGTCAAAGGCTTTGGCGTAATCAATAAAGCAGAAGTACATGTTTTTCTGGAATTCTCTTGCTTCTTCCATGATCCAACAGATGCTGGCAATTTAATCTCTGGTTCTCTACCTTTTCTAAATCCAGCTTGAACATCTGGAAGTTCACGATTCATGTACTGTTGAAGTCTGGCTTAGAGAATTTTGACCATTACTTTGCTAGCGTGTGAAATGAGTACAGTTGTGTGGTAGTTTGAACATTCTTTGGCATTGCCCTTCTTAGGGGTTGAAATGAAAACTGACCTTTTCCAGTCCTGTGGCCACTGCTGAGTTGTCCAAATTTGCTGGCAAATTGAGTGCAGCACTTTCACAGCATCATCTTTTAGGATTTGAAATAGCTCCACTGGAACTCCATCACGTCCACTAACTTTGTTCATAGTGATGCTTCGTAAAGCCCACTAGACTTCACATTCCAGGATGTCTGGCTCTAGGTGAGTGATCACACCATCATGGTTATCTGGTCATGAAGATCATTTTGTATAGTTCTTCTGTATATTCTTACCACCTCTTGTTAATATTTTCTGCTTCTGTTAGGTCCATACCATTTCTCTCCTTTATTGTGCCCATCTTTGCATGAAATGTTCCCTTGGTATCTTTCATTTTCTTGAAGAGATCTCTAGTCTTTTTCATTCTCTTTCTTTGCATTGATCGCTGAGGAAGGCTTTCTTATCTCTCCTTGCTATTCTTGGGAGCTCTACAGTTTCAGGTGTATAGCACTACTATATATAAAATAGATAACCAACAAGATCTTCTCCTTAGACAGTGACATCAAATCCTGAGGTGGGGCGTGTGGTCTGCTATGGGCCGACTGATGATAGTTGGAAAATGGTAACTGCTCCTGTCCATCCCAGTCCCCTGGCTCTTGTTCTATCAGGACAGCCTGCCAATGGAAGGGCACACCCCCCACCCCTGCTTCTACCACCCTGAGGTAAGCCCTATATAACAGGCCACCTTCGCTCTGGATTGAAGGTTCTTCTTTTCTGCCTGTAGCTGGGTGGGCCAACTCCACGGAGTCGGGGGGTTGGAGAGGTGTCAGATGACAAGTCTATGCCATGGGCATCAAATTTAGCAAATGCTGGGTCTTAACCCCACCTAACGCTAGAATGTATAGCTCAGCAGGAGAGAAGTGTAAGGAAGTCGGCTCCCCCAGACCCCAACAATTCTGCAAACTTCACATTCTAAATGGAATCCTAAATGTCCAAGGAAGCCTCACCAAGGCAGGACTTGATGCACGTTTGGTATCCAGCACCTGTTAGGGAGAGATCAACCCTGCCCATCACATTCTCGGAAGAGAGCACTTTATAGTTTTGTCTGTAAGCCTTGATACGGTCTCTCTCCATAGGGCTTTTCAAAAGAAATTTTTGGAAAAGAGGCGATATCAGGAAAATTGCAAACTCGCGTGTGACAATGGGAAAAACCCATTATATCCAGAGTCAGTGAAAATATCAGGAGATGGTGGGGGAGGGGTAAGAATGGGAAGAACTGCATCCTGATTCTTGCCAGTAAAGAAGCACACAGGCTCCTATGCAGATGGACACGGAGCTCCTCCAAACTTGTGGATTTTCTTCATCTTCTTGTAGGATCACAGGAAAAAGCAGAACTGGTGACATGTGGGAAATTGGATCAACGAAAAGGGACTTTCCTCTGACAAGTTTTGAGCAGGAAGTGGTCAGCGTTCTCATGGTATGAAGATTATGGAAAATGAAAACTTGTATTTACAAAGCAGGCCTAAAGAAATGAACTCTGGGTATCTGAGACATTTCTGGAAAGTCTGATGGACTTCAATTCAAAGAAAGCAAGAGATCAAACAGTGAGTGAGAATATGTAGTGCCTGGAAGCACTAACAAATGAAATATCACCCTTCAAATAAAAAAAATTAATTATATGAATATAATACATGAAATACATAAACTTTACACAGCAGAAAAGGCCAGAAGAAGAAAATTTCCAGATACTGTACAGTAAGAGCAAAAGACTAAAAATATTAGTGAATATGAGGAATGAATTAGTGAATGTGAGGAATGTTCTATATATATAATAGCAAGTGAGCATGTCATCATCTTTGACTTGTTTAATACTGCCTGTGGGAAGTGGTCATGAAACCCCCAAGCATCATGCCCACCCAGAGACAGTTTTCATCAACTCACAGTTAAGTAGGATGGAAAAGACCACTAATCCTCAAACTATTAAATTACAGCAGACTTTAAAGATGCCATTCATGGGCTGAGGGGGATGAGGAGGTGGCAGAGAAGAATAGGTAGATTAGTCAGAAATAGGAGACAGAGAGAGAGAGTGCTTAGTGAGTGAGACTGGAGTCAAGAGAGTGACTAAAGGGTGTCACTACTACACAAACCGCAGTTCAACATGGAGCCATGTTATATGAAAAGAGGAAATGTGTCATAGGGAAAAGAAAGCCGCTCACCCGGTTAACTCAGGTTTTTCATTTACACCTGCACGTGCAAATGGCAATGGATGGCCTGCCCCATCTTGAGACAACAAGCCAAAGCAATGGAAATAAGTGTTTGAAACAAAGATTTAATAGTCTATGGTCCTCAATATTTTTATATAGCCCTTTCATCAATAAAAAACATTGAACACACAGCCTTACATATTTCTGTATTAACACGCTGGGCATATGATAAAATAGCCACAGACACACTTTCTAAAAGATGATTATATCCATTATATTCTCTGTCCACACCCCACGTTGAGACCTAGCCAAGGGTCCCAGTAGCAGACCAGCAATACACATGACGTTCCACTAGGTGGCGCTCTGCACCGCATATTTACAACCACAGTCAGCAGGGAACTCAGTCAGACCCTAGGAAAACGACAGGCAAGACATCCTTGAAACCGTGAACACGAGCAGCAACTCTACTGGTCAGGGTCCACAGGACTTCGAATCACTTCGCCACCTGTCTCTGTCACTACTCAAATCTGTTCGGTGTGCCTGCCCAAACTGTCTTCACATTTTAGCCCTGAACAGAACTGCCAATCCTATATGGTCAGACTCTGTCCCTCCTGAAAACAAGCGCCAAGAGGGAAGCAATTTGAGTTGAAGGGCAGTGGGTTAAGAGCGCCGAGGTTTGGACGCAGGAGAAAGAGAAATCGAGCATACCTGGGGGCTCGGGCTTTCCTTGCTGAAAGGATCCCCGTGTTGACCGCCCCTGGGGTCCCAAAGGAAGGTGCGGTGCTTCCTGCGCGGGCTCCGCAAAGCAGCTGCTTCGGAAGCGCTTAGGGAGTTTCCAAAATGTCCTGGGTAGGAGATCAGGCTCTCTGGCGTGAAGGACTGGAACCACATGATATCTAAGCTCCTTGGGTGACTCTGAGCCCCTGTAAAATTGGGAGAACCAACTGGTCTGAGTGGACAGAGCTGGGTCAGTTTGGGGTGGGGCCATTTGCAGCCTCACAGACCTTGGCAGTTGATTTAACACATCTGATCGCACCTTCATCTCTGAGTTAATCCATCCTCTTTAAGATGGAGCCCCTAATACCACCTTCAGGGAGCTGCTGTGAAGGTTTAATGGAATAAATGAAGCACTGAACTTGGCGTTTGCTGCTTTATAAATGTGACTCCTTCCCCTCCACTTCCCTCTCCAGACCCCACTAGATAACACTGTCCAGATACCAGTGACTTCATCTTATGCCCTTCTTCCCAAGATCCTTCTCGCTCTCTCCTCGCCTGTCATTCCCTTGGAGGCCTGCCCTCAAGAGGAAGAGCAAATTGATGATGATTTTAGTTCATTCTTCCCATTCAGCTTTCATTGAAGGGCAACTAAATGGTGGGAAATGAGGACCCAGGGGAAAGAGATGAGCACTATAAATGATTGTTATTTAATGCATTTCTTGTTGTTTAGTTGCTAAGTCATGTCTGACTCTTCTGCAACCCCAGAGACTGTAGCCCACCAGGCTCCTCTGTCCATAGGATTTCCCAGGCAAGTATACTCCAGTGGGTTGCCATTTTCTCCTCCAGGGGATCTTCCGGGATCAGAGATTGAACCCATGTCTCCTGCTTGGGAGGTGGACTCTTTAGGAGACTGAACCACTGAGCCACCTGGGAAGTCCACTTAATGCATACCACCTGATTACAAGGTCCTGCTTGGTGGCCCACCATTTGGGCCTGGCCCAGGAGTGTTACCCACTGTTTCCAGTTGACTTCAGGACAGCAGGCTGGTTCTAACTGCCGAAAGAGCCCACCCCCCTCACTCCCTGCCAGTTTTCTTAGCAGCACAGTCACCCTGGACAAAGGGTCTCAGACATGGGTTCATGGAGATGTTCCTACCAAGTTCTATGGCTCATGCAATTCGCTACTGCAAAAGCCTCTGGGATGTCTGACCCGCTGCATCTCCTTGGCCGGTGACCAGTGAAGCAGTCATGTGTATCATACAAGACAAAGATGGTGTCCTAGTTGTCTGTCTGGCCTTTGCTTCAGGGCTACCACCAGCCAGGATACTGAGAACCGCCTTCCTGTGTTAGAAGCATCTGCCCATCTCACCGTGACCACTGGTGGGCTCTAGGGATGTCTGAAAATTGCCACAAGGCCACAGGGACTTCCTCTTACCCTCCAGAAACAGTCAAACTAACAGACTGTTTCTGGAGGGTGCTTGTGAGACACTGGGACTCAAACCTCCTCAGCCAATTTGTCTGGGCTCTTCTAAAACAGTTAATATAAATCACCAAGAGGGAGGTGGGATGTTTATACAAAGAAATACAACCACTGAAATGTCATGGCAAACATGCTAGAAACTACAAATACTTACAACCCAAGAACCGGGTAATCTTGAAGGCAGAGCACCAGATCTTGTCCAATTTCTTAGCCCACAGGCTTGAAAATTGAGATAAGTTGAAAGAATATGAATTTGAATGTGACAGAGTCTGGCCCGTGTCAGCCAGGGTAAGTTTCACCGTGTCAATTCAGAAGCTCAGGCTCACTGAAGCAGGTGGGGATTGACTCTGCGTGTGTAGGAAAGAGTCCAGTGTTACACCAGGCCTACACACCAAACCAGCGCTTCCCAACAGAAGAGGCCACCTGCAACGACGGCTCCTTCTCCTCGTTCTTGTGCAGGACACGAGACTTGCCATGGGCCCTAAAGCCGAAAAGGAAACTGAGAGGGAGGGGGAGACAAAAGAAGAGACAGAAAACCCTCAAACGGGGCAAGTGCCTTGCTGTCATTTCACTGTCGCCAGCGTGGATGGGCCCCGTGTCACCAGGCCCTCCACCACACAAGCTCCTCACAGGTTTGGGGCTTTTTCACTCTGTGATCCTCCCTCTTCACCATGTTGGTCGGTTGGTGCGTCTCACGTTTGCCTTCATTTAACTCAGTGACATGGGTTCATTTTCAGGCCTCGGGCTCTCCAGAGAACATCTCCTTTGGAGTCGCCCTCAATCACGTTCTTTGGTCGTTTCCTCCCACACTGATATTCATACTTCTGGAGATACAAGGAATTCCCAGTGCGTCTCAGGCTCAAGGGTTCAGCCTTCCAGCAGAGGGCACTCGTGTCCCACTACCAATTGCCCCCGAGGCCTGGCACCCCACCGCCCAGCTGGCCAATCTGCCCCTACCTAGGGTTCTCTGCCTGCTGGAGTGTGTGCAGAAGAGGTGGAGGACAAGTCAAAGCTTGTCCCCACTCCCCACTGCAAAACGGGGCCATAAATACCTTATAGGAGATGCAAGCTGGAGCCCCTTGGTGAGGACTACGAGAGGTCAACAAAAAGCATGTTTTATTGGGGGGGGGGTAGGGACAGCCTCCTGAAAAAGAGGCGTGCGCATCCTTGCTGTCCCCGCCAGTTTCCTTGGGAACAAGACAACAAGACGCGCAGACTGTTACATCACTGCAGCCCGTCTCACGTACTCTGTACTCCCTGACTACATGTAAGAGATCAGCTGGACCTAAGACTGTTTGGACAGAGCTGAAGTAGACGTGAGGATGGGCCAAGAGACCTTGAGACCCTAACGCAGCCGCGGGGTTGCAGTCAGCCAGCCTTTCTCTGCTCTACAGGCTGCAGATGGTGTGTGCTTTGCCTTTTTCGCAGCCATAACACTTACCTGCCCAAAGCCTCTCTTGGCTTAGATCCTACAAATGCCCAAGTCGTGCTAAGGTACAGTCTCTATCCGAGGAGGAAGGACAGGTTCAGAGCTGGAAGAGGCTGGGAACCCCTTCATGGTAGCATGGGATTCATGGGCAATCCAGAGTCTCTTCCACACTCAGAGCTTGGCAGGGGACCTAGCACTCATGTTCTCCTGGTGGCCTGAGTTGGTGGCTTTCGATCTGAGTCATCTATGAACGGCTCTAATGGTACAGGACTCCACAGAGGACCCTCAGGAGATTAAAAGAGTGACTTGTCAAGATACAAAGGGATTAAAATGAAAACCATCTGTTAATGTGCTTTGGGTCATTTTCTACAACAAACCACTGTGCACAACCTCATGTTGAAATACACTGTGGTTTCTGAGTTGTGTTGTTTTCAGTTTCCCTTCCTCTTGATTCATTTCAGAAGATGCTTAAGTCGTCTTTAAGTGCTTCATGGTTTATAAATCACCAAAATAACTTAAACCTTGTATAGTTATGTGTTTTAATAGAAGAAATTTATGATGCCAACAGCCAATTTTTATGATGTTATCTTTGTTTTCACGTAGGCACCTGTGAAGTACAATCGAGCTTACCGAGGCTGTCAGATCGTTGACTCTGGTGATTCCAGAGATTAATTTGGGAGTTTGTGACCTTTATTGATTACATGTCCTTTGCAAATAACACATTTAAGCCATCCTCAGAGTAAAACCTTTGGCTTTTCCATATATGAAGAAAACACAGTTATCTCCCAGATAATAGTCTCGGATTTGAAGCGATCTTCCAAAGGGCACAGACACCTCTGTAGATAATGTCTTTCGTGAAATAAAAACAAACAGGCCACATTTCAGACTTTGAACTCATGCAAATTTATACACACTTAGAAAGTATGTGTGTCTTCAGAACATCTTGGTCCTTTCTGGTGGTTTTTTTTTTTTTTTTTTTTTTTTGAGTACTGAAGCCAAAGCTCAAGACTGAAGCTTTCTCAGTGTTAATGGTGATAAACCTCTATTCCTCCCCCAGCCTCCAAATTTAAAGGAATCCATGTGGCTGTCATCCCTGCTTGCTAACTCTAAATAAATATATGCTCTTGGGGTTCTCCTTTAGAGTTTACCATCAAAGCTGTCTGACATTGATGGATCAAGTTTTCAGATAATTACAAGTATACAGTATTAGTTAATAAAGCAGTCTGAAAGATCATTGGATGAGGCAACTTTTCTTTGGAAACAGTACTTTGCCATGCAGATAAAAATATGTCTTAGCTCAGCTGCTGTAACAAAACATCACAAACTGCGTGGCTTAAAGAACAAACATTTATTTCTCACAAGTCTGAAGCGTGGAAGCCAGTCTGAAGGAGATCAGAGTGTCAACATGATCTGGTTTTGCTGAGGGTCCTCTTGTGTGTTACAGACTGCCAGCCTCTCTCTCCACCCTCACACGGTGGGAACACAGCAAGTGAGTCCCCTGACTGCTTCTTCTATGGCAGTAATCCCATCACGAGGGCTCCAATCTCATGACCTAACCACTTCTTAAAACCCCACCTCCCAACACCATCACACTGGAGGATTAGGATTTCAACATACGAACCTGGGGGGAGATAAACATTTAGTCCAGAGCCATATTTAAGCAGGTGAATTATCGTCAAAAGTAAAGAGCATGACTTTGCATACAGAGCGCTTTATTCTTCTCCCATTTGTAAGTAGACTATGTCCATCGATGACAAAGATGCTTCTGTTTCCCCAAAGGACCCAATAACAGGTCCAGGAGAGAAAGAGCAAGGAGCATTGAGCCACAACCACCTGCCGGGTGCCACACTTGGTCTGCACAGAACAGGGCACTAGATGGTTGAGTCAACTGGCTGAGGAATGAACTGTGTCTTTATTTTTACCACTAATTAACTGGTACATTTTAATGCCATATAAGCAGACTCTGGGCCTTTTTTTAACCCTATTTCTATACATACCAGTGCCTCTTAAGGGGAGAAGTGCAGTTCTTGGTGACTGTGTGTATATGTAATAATCACAATTACAGGAGAATCAAAGTCCCCCATCCTCTACCTGCCACCCTTCTCCCAACAGTATTTTATGCAAGGGCAGAAGACAGAGACTCAAGTGCAAATGGAGACAGAGAGAGCTGAGAAAGATGACTTGACGCTTATATAAATCCCATTTTTCTGCTTTCTGTGTCATGTATTGGTGACTCCTCTCCAATATGGGCAATCCCAGGGCTTGGAGAATCTTAAAACGCTTTTCTGGCAAGACATGGATGAGCCGATGGAGGCAGCCGCGCTTCTCCTTGGTAGCAGTCACATTCGGCAAAGAAGGGCTAGGCTGTCTCTTTGAATACCTGACTGTAGGTCACGTGATTGTCTGTGGCCAGGGCATTTTTCAGACACTGCCAGAAGTACGGGTGAGCCTGTGGGTTTGTTGGCCACTCAAGGACAGAACTGCCACAGAGCCTCTTCCGGAGTTGGAGAAACTTGGACTTCTGAAGGGGCTTCTCAAGGAATATCAAGATGATTACATCCACTTTTTCATCCATGAGCCTCTGATGGGATAAGTAAAATGCTATCTTAAAATTCTCAGTCTTTGCGTACTTGTCTGTCATCACAAACACCGTCTTTTTGCTAAGCTGTATGCTCTGGGAAAGATTTTCCAGAACAGGCTGCCCTGGTAACCAGTCCCTTTCCTCGAGACATAAATTAAAACACTTCTCTCTCGGGTCTTCCAGTTTGGCCACCAGCTCGTCCAAAACCCACTCTGTCACTGCTGGGTCTTTAGTGTCATATACAATGAAAGCATCATAGCAAGAATTGGGTGATATAAGACGTCGATACCCTTTTATTTTGGCTTTACAGAAATGATAACTATACCACACATCCCAGAAATAGAGATGGTTTGCTGTTGTGATCATCATCAGAAAGAGAACTGCTGATATAGAAAGTGAGAACAGGATGAAGTTAGTCAGATCTAACTCACAGGTATATAGATCCAGAGAGACTACACTCTGGCCCTTGTGTGCTCCTGGTCCCATGCAAATCACATCCGTGGCCAAGTAAGGAATAGTCACCTCGGTATGGTTAACCCACCAGACAAACCACACAGCATCACAGTTGCACAGAAATCGATTGTGATGCAAAAACAAAATGTCCAGATTGTTGAGGACGTTTTCTGGAAAACTCGTCTTTTGGATAATCTGAATTTTATTTGAGCTGAGGTCCAGATGTCGCAACTGGAAAGCACCTTGGAGAAAATACTTTGTCAGGCGCCTGATTTGATTATTCTTAAGTATGAGTTTCTTGAGGCTGCGGGAACAGTTGGATAATCTCTCAGGGACAGTCTTCAGCTGGTTGAAGCTGAGGTCCAAAGTTTCTAGATTCTTTAGACTCTGCAGTCTTCCCCAACTGAAAGACTTGAGCCCATTTTTGGCTAAGGAGAGAGTCTTTAGATTGGGAGGCATACTATCAAAAACTCCCACAGGTAAGAAACTCAGGGAATTTTCAGAGATGTCTAGCTCTTCTAAGTTTAGCAGATTCTTAAAGAATTTTAAGTATCTGTTATCACCATCTCTCCATAAAATATCCAAATGGTTGCCTCTGAACTCCAGGATTTGAAGAGATTCACTCTCCATGGTCCTGCTGGTGGAGGTAGCAATGTCATTATAGTTCATCATCAGTTTCTTCAGAACCTTGAGGTTCTTGGTAAAATTTAGCATGTGAGTAATTCCTTCTGACTGAAAATAATGGCTGTTACTACTTATATCTAGGACTTCCAGGTTGCGCAGTTCCTCAAATGCTGTTGAGTAGAGTAAATCAAGCCGATTGTTAGAGAAGTCCAAATATTTCAACTCCACTAAAGGCTGAAATTCACTCCCATTAAGTGTCTGGCTAATGCTATTTCCTGATAAGTTTAAGCATTTGAGGAAAGAAAGATGCTGGAAATCAGAAGACTTGATAAAAAATATATTATTTCTACTAAGGTCCAAGGTCTGCCCATACATATAACAATCTTCATTAAGAGGTAAGAAAGAAGGCGGCTCTTTGCTCTTGGACCGGCAACTCCTTGCATACTCATCATATCTGAAATAATGCAATGCTTCAAGGACCTGGGGCCCATGGCCTTCTACAGAAGTTCTCATGTTAGAGCAGAAACCACCTTCAGTTGAATCTCCCGAAGGTGATATTTTATTCACTGAAAGATCTATGAATTTCAATGTTTTAAATTGTTTAAATATGCTGAGGTCAGCAATTTTTATAAAGTTAGTGCCAAGATCAAGAACTTCAAGATTGGAAAGATTACGTAATGGGGAGAGGTTTAAACTCTTCAGCTCTTTAAAGACATAGCCTTTGATTCGCAAAACTTTCAAGTTTTTCAGTGAAGAAAATGCATCTGATAGATTTATAACTGCATGGTAGACCTGAAGATCGTAATTGAAAGACAGATCCAAGTTGACAAGATTATGAAGAAGATTTAAAAATTTGGCATCCCCAATTTCTTTGGCCAAGAAGTTTTGGGAAAGATCTAGTTCTTTAAGTTTGTTAATGTTTTTAAACCACCTTTGGGGCACATGCTGAAGAGAGTTACTGTGTAGACGTAAAACTTGCAATTCTGTCAATGCATCAAAAGCATTTAGATCAATCTGTAGGGGAGAATTATTTTCACAGGGTGTGCAAGGAAATGGAACATTATAGCAACGAGGGCAATTTCCACTCAGGTCAAGAACTTGTAGTTGACTGAGGTTATTAAAATCATCTTCTTGGATTTTTGTAATGATGTTATTGTAAAGATAGAGTTCTGTCAAACTAGAGGGCAAAACGGTGGGGACAGCTGATATATTGTTATCTTTTAGGGAGAGCAATTTTAAATTTCTCATATTTAGGAAAGCATCTTTTTCGATGGTAAATGAAACATTACAAGGGTTACGATAGTAACAGTTTTGGCCCAGGTAGAGTATTTCTAGGTTGGCCAGTTCTGTTAGATTCTCCTTCATGATCAAAAAGATGTTGTTGGCCTCCAGGCTCAGCAGCTGTAAGCTGGGAGGAAGATCCTGAGGTATTTCTAGAAGCTGGTTTCCATCCAAGTAAAGAGATTTTAAATACGTGAGTTTGCTAAAGCTGTTGGGTTTAATCTGTAGCCTTTTGGTACACAAGTTGTCTTTTGGTCCCAGTCGAACAGGTACGCAGTTGCATCTGAAATCGATCTCCACCAGATGGTCCAGCCGGTGGAAGGAGGCTGGAGAGATGCCTGCTATGTGGTTAATGGTGAGGGTGAGGTTGGTGGCATTGGCGGGAATACCTCCAGGAATTTCTGTCAAATGCTTGTCTGTGCAGTCCACAATCACATGGGCATTTGGGGCATCCAGAGTGACATCACAGGGCAGAGTTTTAGGAAACCATCTATCCCCAAGGAGTCCAGAAATTAGGATCATGTTAAAAAGGATAGGAAACTGTCTCTTCAATGTCCACATTGGAAACACCTGAAAGTATAAGAAAGAAGAAATCACCCGTTTAAAATACACCAAGAATCAGAATTTAAAAGTCCCATTTGTTGCCTCTCTTTTGCTGCATTTGAAAAATAAACAGTTCCGGTTTATTGTTCTCAACTGTCTAAAGAGCATCCCTGCCCCCACCCCATGACTGTAGTTGTCAATTACTGAGGTTTATAAAAACTTACATATTTCGCTTTTAGCATCTTAGCTTTTCAGTTATATTGCTTTTCAGATGGGGGAAGCAGCATTTTCCTATTCCCTGTTGCTTAGAATGTTACAATGGAAGAGCCATCAATATGCTGCCAAAGTCTGAAATGCAGCTACATCTGGTGAGAAAACCTTTAGTGCCATTAACGTTTGCTTGTTAAGCCCACTCTGGTACACGTTACAAGAGTCCTTTACCACATCTGAGCCTCTTAATATGCTAAGTAGAGAAACAGAAGTGATCCACTATGCCCATTTTACAGATTGAGACACAGCTCAGAGATATTAACAGATCTGTTTATAATCACCCAACTCCTGACATTTTGGCACTGCTATCTATAAGCCCACTTTCTTCTCGGACTATTTGTGGAAATCATCTCCAAGATGACTTAGGGATAAACATTTTCCCTACACATTGGGTTTACATTACACAGATTTGGGAAGGGGGTAATACAGTAGGGTACCACCTGGGTGATCCCCAATTGATCAAACAGGATACTCATGGGGATGAAAGGGGAGGGCTTTAATAATCTATGCCAAGACTACAGGCACAGACTCTCTCAGACCAACTGGGACATGTGGGAACCTACTCTTACTGGTAATTCTTGGGCATCTATGTTTAGTATGAGAAACACTTGGACCCCGGGCAAAAAAGACCTTAAGAGGGAATATGGGACACATGGAAGAGTTTTACTAACCACCCTATTAGCTCGAGCTTGCCCAGCATAGAGGGTGGTTTAACCATAGACTCGCTCTCAAGTTTCAGAATTTCTATCAATATTTTTCTCCAGAACACTGGTTTTCATTTCACCTGTGTTCATCCATGGGATGATCTAGCCTGGGTCTCTACAACAGTTTTCCAGCTCAACTAATGCTTTCATCCCCCCAACTGACTGAATCAACTAGTCATGCTCATATCCAATAAATCCACTGCCTACTTCCCTTAATTCCTTTCAAAGGGGATAAATAAGCAAAATTTTCCCTCAGCATTTCCTCTACTACAAGATGGTTAAAGAAGGAGTTCAAAGAGCTTCTTCACACATCTTTACATGCCTAAAGCTTGTTAATTTATTATCATTTTATTAAGTCTTTTTCTCCCATTTCTAAATGTTTTCTTGCACCCGTCCACTTTTCTCCTTGTCTACTCCCACCCTCTACTCCACTTCGCCATGAGGTTTCACCTGGACTATCATCACACTGGACTCAAGCCTGGTCTCCTTGACTCCCAACCTCCTCTACAATTCATCCATCAAGAGCATTAGAGCAGTCTTTATAAACATGAATCATATCAACTACAATGATCACTCATTACGTTTTGAATGGAGTCTTTGCCATTGTTTATATCATGCATGTTCTGACTCTAGCCTACCACACTGACTGTGAACCACTTTTCCCCTTCTTTGACCACATGGCAGATATCCGGCCTGTTTTCTGTTTTGCATTTGAGCCAGTCTTGGCACTTGCTGTTCCCACTTCCTGAAATGATCTTTCTCCTCTTACTACAGCCAGGTCATTCTCATCCCCTGGGTGTCTGCTTAAATGACACATCCCCAGAGAGCCCGTCTCTGTGCAACTTTTCTAAATACCCTCCCATGTAATAACAGTGATAAAGACAGGAGCAGTAATTAACTTAGAATTTAGCATTTGCAGGGCAAAGTTTTCAGGGCTTTACATATATTAACTCACTCATCTCATCTTCATATTAACCACATGAGGGCAGCATTACAGGTCTTTGATCCCTTATCCACAACCTTTGCAACTAGATGTGTTTCGGAACTCAGAATTTTTCAGATTTTACAAGGTAATGTGAGGCATGTACCTCATATTATGTAACACTAGAACTGGAATCTGGGGCAGCATCTCATAATCAAACACATAAAAATTTCTGATGCAAAGCACAGGACTATCCACTCTAAGTGGGATTTAAAAAAGAAGAACAAAAACAACAAACACTAGATCATCTGGTTCCGGTCTAAGATTCACCTCCAAATGAGTTCAGATTAAGTTGTGTTTGCCATCAACTGAGTTAGGGCAAAGCTTTCAGTTTAGGGATCCTGGAATTGTAGACCTCTATTATTATCCCCACTTTACATATGAGTCAACTGCGGCTCAGAGAGGTATATGTACTCTGTATTAGACTACTGGGCTTTCTTTCTTTCATAGTCTTGAGCACAATCAGAAATAATCCTGTGGATCATTTATGCATTTCTGGTTTATGTGCTTATTTGTTTTACATCTATTTTGCACGAAAATGTTAGCTTCAAGAGAGCAGGGTTTTGTGTGCCCTCATGTAAAACAATCTCTCGCACTTAATGCTGATTATGTTTGCAAAATACATGAATGAAAGAATAAATGCATACATGAATGAATAGTGAAAGAGAGCAAGATAGTTAAAAGAAATTCTCCTTGGAGCAGGTTAGGTGTATAACATAATGATTTAATATATGTATTTGCAAAATGATCACCACAGTAAGTTTAGTTACCACACATTAGTTTCATTTTTTTTTCCTTCTGATGAGAACTGTTAAGATCTACTGTCTTAGCAACTTTCAAATACGCAAGTACAGTATTATAAACTCTAGTCATCATACTTACATGGCATTCCCAGAATGCCAACTGCAGTTTTACTCTTAGAGGAAATTGCTTGACAATATTCCTAATGACGATATGTGGTGATGACTCCTAACTGTTCTAGGCAATCTTATGACAGAAATGCCCTAGGGCTGAAGTTAGCCTGGGGGGGATGGGAAGCTAACTTTATTCTTACTAAATTCATTTATTTTATTTGGAGGATAATTACTTTACAATATTGTGATGGTTTTTGTCATACATCAACATGAATCTGCCACAGGTATATATGTGTCCCCCTCAAACTTGAATCCCCCTCCGACCCCACCCTATCCCTCTGGGTTGTCCCAGAGAACCAGCTTTGGGTGCCCTGGAAAGCTAAGTTCAGTTTTAGTTCTGCAAGCAGGGATGGAAGGAAATATAGCGTCGCTAAGTGAGGTTTTCACTGCCTGCAGCCTGAACACTAAAGATGATTAAGACTTCCTTAATTTGGGGCCTTCTGGGGTTGAAAAAGCCAACTGCCTTACCCCAAACAACAGCAGATGTCATGGATACAGCTTTAAGAGGAAGTAAGTGTATGCTCACACACATTATTCTAGCACTTTCCATTAAACATTTTCTAGCAGACAGTTAAAGCCAGTCCAGGGCCCCCAAAATCTGATTAGGAGTGCTGCCTTCCCCTTGACTCAGACAGCCTCTGGGAGGTTGATTAAATTGAGAGACAAGAACACTGAGAGAATACAGAATCTTCAGACTTAAGTGGTCTAAAGCTGCTCTGGCCAATGCGATGGCCACTGGTCACATGTAGCTGTTTCAATTTAAATTGAAGTGCAAATTAAAAAATTAAATTAAAAATCAAATTAAAAAAATCAAAATAAAATGAAGTGCAATTTTCAAATTCAGTCTCTCAGTCACACTAACCATATTTCAAGTGCTCAAAGTCACATCAGGTTCGTGGTTACTGTATTCAAGCACACAGATACGGAACATTTTCAATCACTGTACAAAGTTCTAGTAGACAGAGTGGGTCTAGACTAGGGTTTGGCAAACTTCTTCTCTAAAGGGCCAGACAGTCAACATTTTAGATTCAGTTCAGTTCAGTTCAGCTGCTCAGTCATTTCTGACTCTTTGTGACCCCATGAACAGCAGCAAGCGAGGCCTCCCTGTCCATCACCAACTCCCAGAGCCCACCCAAACCCATGTCCATTGAGTCAGTGATGCCATCCAACCATCTCATCCTCTGTCGTCCCCTTCTCCTCCTGCCCTCAATCTTTCCCAGCATAATTGAGGCTATTATGTGGGTACTTAAATAACGACTTAGAACATAATGAATCAAGGTGGTAAAAAATCATTCTCAGCTCACAAAAACAGGTAACAGGACAGATTTGGTCCATGGATTGTAGTTTTCAGGGCCCTGGTCTGGGCAAAACCTTCCACTTGCACATGGAATTACCTCGAAACAAATTCAGTTCAAGTCTGCCAAATATGAGAAGAAATCATATTACCTGTAAACTTCTAAGTTGCTTCATGGGCCACTAATTTCAACCAACATCATTTAGCCAATTATTTCATCCTCATCCCAAGAAATAGGCTCACTGACAATGAGGACACTGAGACGTACATTCTATAGAACTTGCCTGCCGGGAGATCTAGGTAACTTAGATGCATCGCTGGCCCTCAGCAATTCTCCTGGCTTACCCTCCCAGAAGTCTAGGTATCAATTCACCCATCTCTCCCTCTAGGGGGTAAAACACTCTAGGGGCCATGGCCTTATCTGTCTTTACCATTTCTGATGATGCCTGCCACCTAGTGAGCACAAGACAAATATCGGCCGAGTAAACCAAGGCTTTGCACATTCTTAAAATCCCGTGGAAGGCTCTCATTCAATGATCATAAACAGTAAAGTCTTTCCAAAGACCAGATTTTTGATAAGGTGGCGAGGAGGGACCAGGAGGGCTGGGGGTCTTCTCAAAGAATGGCTGAAATTGGGAAAGAGCCACAGAAGAAAAGGAGATGGTATCCAAGGGAGGCCCTGGGGAGCAGACCTGCAGAAGGACTCCTCCGCAATCTGTTTTGTCAGAAGTTCTGCCCCTGGAACCTGAAACCCGAGTGGTAGCATAGAACTCATTTGTCTCTCCTGGGAACAAGCACAGCCAGGATGAGACTGTCCCTGACTTGTACTCAATCGCTGAGTCCCAGCCCAGGCAACCTGGATGCCAGACAAGCCTTCTCTTGGCTCTCTGCGCCAGCTGCCTGGAACTCACAGATGGGCTCTGATCAAGCAGAAGAGGAAGAAAACTGAGTCAATGAACAAAGCCTTTTAAATTTGTTAATGGGAAATAATACCTTTCAGGCTTCCAAACAGAAAAGGTATGTTTGAGAAGATGATTGCAAAATGTGAAATAGTCCTCTACTCCAATTCAAATTTCCCAAAGTATGGAAACTTCCCCTTTCAAACCATGGGGAACCACATGGCTTCAGAATGAAGCTAGGACCTTCGCTTCAACTAAAGGCTATTTTTAAATGTAAGTGTTCATTCAGCATGATTCGAGGTCTGTTTTTTCATTTCATACAAATAGCCCACGTTATTTTTTTTTCATTTTTTTTGCAATAATCGCCAAAGACATACATCTTTCAGGAATTTGATTTGTAAAATAGCATAATTCACCATAATAGGTCTGGCTTTAGTCATGAATCATAGCTGATTACACATGCAAATATACTGGGTAAATTTGGATGCTCAATTAGCAAGCTAATTATGGTAAAAATGGGACTGTTTGATTCTGTACTCACAGGTGTTCTGTTCTCTCAGTAAATCACCTCTTTTAAAATGGAAAATGTAAAATTCACATTGACTAGTCATCAGACAATCATTTGTGTTTTTTATAATTGTCAATTATCAGGTATTTATTATGTTCTTAGATGCCAAAGAAGATACTTTGTTTATATTACATCACTGAGCCCTGACAATGAAGTTGAAAAGACATAAATATTCCCATTTCACTGATGAGAAAACAGAGATCAGAGAGGCAGTTTCAAACCAAGATTCAAAGTCCATTTGACCAATCATCTTCCAATTATTTCACATTGTTCCAACAAATGCACTTGGTATGATATATACATGCATCTTGGTTAATTTCCTTTTCAGTTAAAGGATTCTTGGCCATCTAATGTTTTGATATTGTGCTAGTTGGAGTTTTCATAATAAAAATGCCCAAATATTATGAAAAGGTATTTATGATTTGAGTGGGACCAACTCGAGGGAAAAAAGGCTTTTCAGATCATATAGTTCTTAGGTGTGCATTCATATCCAGTAATGCTATGCTAGCATAGTTCATGGATTTATAAATTTAAAGGCAGACTGAGCTTTAGCTTCCTAATAAAGAAATATATGCCAAGGCCCCCAGGTGCAAACATGCTGGAATCACCACAAAAATGGCAACAAAGGTGGAATAGAGAGTGAAAGGAGATAAAGTCAAAGAGGGAGAGGCTGTAGTCCTACATTGAGGGTTCCTACAGGGCCTTGTCAGCCATCCCAACAAGGAGAGAAAGGTTGATCCATTGCAAATTTTTGAGCCAAAGAGTGCTGTAGTCTGACTTCCATGTTACAAAGATCATGCTGGTTATTGCCTTGAAAGAGACAACAAGGGGTGAGGTTGGAAGCGTGGAGACCAGTCAAGAGGCTATGACAGTAATTCAAGCAAAAGCCCCAGCTGGCTGGGGTGGAGGTGGTGAGAACGAGCCAGATACTTGGATAGATATGGAAGGTAAAGCCAAATCAAATAGGACTTTCAAGTTCTCGGAAGAATGTGAGAAGAGGGGTTGGAGGCAGCCAGCATTTCTGAGAAGCTTCCTGCAAAGGGGAACAAAGATGCTGGCGGTAGTTCCCGGAGCCAAGAGGGTCAAGAGGATTTATTTGAGGATGGGAGGAATAACGGCACATTGTAATGCTGGTGAGGGAAAAAAAAAAAACTTTTTTCAAAAAACCCCATCATTAATAATAGTACCAATGACAATGCAGGAGAGATGTGAGAATGCTGGTGCATGGAGCCCAGGGAGGGAAGTGGGGAGGTGACCCAGTGCACTGGTGGGGAGATTTGGCTTTTGCAAGGAGCCTAACAATTCCATCCTTAGTATAAGAGTCTGCAAACTGTTCAGCTATCTCCCACCTCCTTGGAAGCTGGGCAGGCTTTTGGGACTGTCTGGAGGACAGCAGTGAAGCAGGACTCCACAACTTCCCAGGCAGGGACAGAGAAGGTGGGAGACTTTCACGGCACCCGGGGCTCCATCTTTACCTGTCTCTCTCTCCACCTGGAGTCCTGAGCCACCAGCCTTGGAAGAAGCCCGGGGACAGCACAGCTGCCATGTTGGAGAGACCAGCCAGAGACAGGGGCAGCCTGCAGCTGCTGATCTTGCCCATCTGGGCACCAGACCTGTGTGGGCAGAGCCCAGCCCCTGACATCAACTGCAAGGCGAGGGGGAACACACCCAGCACCAGAGCCGCCTTGCTGAGCCCAGTCAACCCATGGGCCTGCCACACCTAACACTCGAGGACAGTGGCTGTTTCAAGCCGGTGGGTTTGGGGGTGATCTGCTCCACCGTGGTGGGTAACCAGACCAGAAGTCAAGCAGGACGGGCAGGTGCAGAAGCTCTAGGTGGGCACACAAGTGAGGAGGAGCAGGTGGGTAATCTCTTCCAATCGCTGTGATGCTCTCAGGGAGACAGGAAGCCAGGGCATCAGTGAAACAGTGAGCAGTCGGCAGGAGGGACTGGGGGGGGGGCGAGGGAGAGGGCAAGGTGAGTCCTCTAGGCAGAGGAAGTCAGGTGTGATTACCTGGTGGCAGGGAAAAACCCTTCACCTTTCAGTATTTCACCTGCATTTCCCTCACAGTCTTTATTATGTAATTTTGCATAGCCTCTGATCTGGTTGGATGAAAGGCCTACAGAAAAATTCTTCACAGAAGGAAATTTACCTCAAGGTGAGAACGTGTGAGGCCAGGGAACACTCACTGTTATACTCAGCTAAGAGATCTGCTCCCTCCTTCACTAATCCACCCAACAGACTGTCTGAAAGGCCAGCATACTGGGCACCCCCTGCGGGCTGCGACATGCCAGCCTTCAGGGGACCACAGGTCAGTGCCCTCAGATGCTCCTCCCATTTATTTTCAAGAGAACAGAGCAGGAAAAAAAAAAGACCACATTGCTTGAGTTGAAAAGGAAGTGTTGGAATATGCATTTCCAGTGGAGGGAGTCACTGAAGCCAAGCTACTAAAGCAAAGCAGACCATGGCGCAGTGGGGATCCCCCATATGGATGGGCTGGGTTGAAGCAGAGGTGATGGCGCGCTGGAGAATCATGAGACAGGGACCAGGAAGAGACAAGGAGTGGGGCACAATTGTGGGAAACCCTTGAATTCGGATTCAGTAACCTTTTGTCACGTTGCTGTGACACTGAATTGTTGATAACTAGATAAGCGTTGTATATATCACCCTAGGGGCTAACCGAGGTCTGTGAATAATGGAACTTAACAGATGTGATATAGTTTTATAGGCCAGACTCCACTGGGAATTCCCCTACAAGACTTACGATGACCAAATATCCCCTTTTTGCAAATTTTGAAATATTTCTAATTATATGCTAACCTCTGAAAAGTGTAATTACCATGGACATCAAAGTTTCATTATATAACAACCAGAAGATTAAGTACAAGGACATAACCCATTTACTTAAAAAATAAAGACACTTTTTATCATTTCCCTTCTCCCATTTTAGCCCAATAGACCTAGCTTTCAAAATAAGAGTCAAATGATATAAAGGAACCTTATATAAATTAGAAATTCAACAGCTACTTTGCATCATAACAGGCACCAAAGACCAGAAGATATTACATCTTTTTTGACCTCATACCCTACCCTCTTCTTTCCACAAAGAAAAACCTGTCAACTTGGCACACTTTTTCAGTAAAGAGCCAGTCAGTAAATATTTTGTTTTGCCGGCCATACGGTCTGTATCACAGCTACTCAAATTTGCCACTGCAGTGCAAAAGCAGTTATAGACAATATATAAACAAATATGCAAATACTAAAGCTAATTGTGGGCACAAAAATTTGAATTTAATATAACTCTTAAGGGTCACAAAACAGTATACTTCCTTTGACTTCTTAAATCATTTAAAGAGATTAAAAAAAAAAAACTCTAGCTTGTGGGCTATACAAAAACAGGTGGCAGGCTGGCTATGACCCACACCCATTATTTGCCATTGCAACCTAAACTTTGAGGGACTTCTGAGATATAAGAATGATCTATTCTGGGGGTGCAAAGACACTGGTTGGTTGGATGATCTGTAATGAGTGCTTTTACTTTTAGTATAATTTTCCTTATTTTTAAATAATCAGTTTTGATTAGTTTAGTTAATGGACTGCTTATTATCTCTTTGTTTGGCCATGAAGGAGTATGCTATAATTAAGAGCAGAATAATGTTTTTATTTGTAAAGTCGCTTAACGACTGTTACATCTTGGCATATTGCCTGTAACACTCATCTCCCCCTTCCTGTATCTATTTCAAATAGTGGGAAGCACTTCAATACTACCAGGTGCTTCGTCTAGTAAAGATTTGATTTTAAGTTCTTATTCTGTCACCTAAACTCTCTCTGACATTAGTGAATCACTTTCCCTCATGAGCCTCTGATTTCTCAACTATAAAGTGGTTTGAATACAGGGCTCCTTCATGAAACTATTGAGAAAACTATTGAGAAACGATTGAGAAAAACTATTTATTCATGCAAACTGTCATTCCAAATGAACCAACATTTAGCAAGCATCTAGTATGTGCATTTAAAACATCAGGAATAAACAATACTTCACTACTAGATTGCTTTTTCCATTTACCATTTTATCACGAGTACTTTGTCATTCAGTATTCTTTTAAAAAATATGAGACTTCCCAGGCAGTCCAGTGGTTAAGACTCCGTGCTCTCAATGCAGGGTCACAAGTTCAATTCCTGGTTGGGGCACTAAGATCCCATATGTCAACCAGTGCAGCCAAAAAGACAAAAATAAATAAATAAATAAATAAATAAACAGATGATCCAATGGTTACATAACATGCTACTTAATGAGTGGACCACAATTAATGAACCCCTTCCCAACACTGGACATGAGATGTTCTCTTTGCTATGCTGCACAGACTACCTTCATAAATTGCTTGTGACATCCCTGATTTCTTTAAGCAGAGTTTCTAGAAGTGGAGTTTCTATATCAAAGGATCTGAACTATAACTATTAATAAGACTGAATAATTTCCCTATGCTTTTTGACCTCTGGTTTTTAAAAAAACTGTTTTTATGTTTTTTCTTATAAAAGATATCCTAATTTTTTTCTTAAGGACTACATTATCATACGTGAGGTCCACATTGACTGACCATGTCCTGAGTAGGAGTGTGTGCTGGGCTCGGTCTAGGTAGAACAGAGGGGTCTCTAGCATGGCTTCCAGGGTTGAGCTGCCCAGCCAAAACCAGAAGCTCTTAGGCTCTTGAAGCCTCGGCTCCCTCATCTATGACTCACAAGGCTGCTTAGAGGGTGAATCGAAACAGAGACGTCCAGCCCTAAGCACGACGCTCACTGTAGTAAGCAGTCAATAAATGTGAGCGCTCTGTACTACCATCAATCCTATCACGCCATCCCTCAGGGGCACAGGCAGATGTGGGCCTGGGTTTGCCTAAAAACAGACATCTGAGTTTCTAGGAAATGAAACTCTATGCTGTTGCTTCTCTGTCACAGAGCATCCTGTGGTTAACTCTTCATCAGACCTTAGACATGAAATGAGCCCAGGAGCCCACCTTCCAATCTAGAAGTCAGAGTGGGTTCCTGGGGCAAGTACTCCATTGTGTCTAGTTAGGGTGACAAAATAATTTTAGCAAGATGTCACTGGTGTCTTTTTCTGATGAATTTTGCGGCATGCCTAATAACTCACACCACATGCAAAGGATCTGAACACACATTCTGTTATTTGAGCCTCCACAGTGGCCCAGCAAGGCAACTAGAGAGCCATAGTAATGGTCATTTTATAGTATAAAAAAAAAGAGCTGAGTTTCAGGGGGCTTAAGTGATAAACCTAAGGATCCCCCACTAGTAACTGGGAGAGCGAACACGGACAGAGTCTCTCCTTGACTAAACTTTAGTCAAGCTCCTCTGACTCAGCCTTGACATTTGGGCTTTTGTGGCCACGTGGCCAGTTTTAGCAAGGATCCTGTTAGGTTGGTTTAGGAAGAGCCCCTCACCACAGTTTCATTATCCTTGCTATCTGATCAAATACCCCATCTCTACCACCCCCCAGGGGACAGTCCATCTGCCTGGCCGGCTTTCAGCAAGAACCCTGTAAGGTGGGTCGAGTCAGAACTACCCCACGCCCTGCCACCCCCGATGTTTCCTCTTAGTAATTTTCCACCCGCTGATCCCCACTCTGCTCCTGGACTATAAATCCCCACATGCCTCCACACTATTTGGAACTGATCCCAGTCCTATACTGCAGTCTCATTTCCCCGATTGCAACAGTTCCTGAACAAAATCTGTTTTTACAGCTTTATCTACTATCCGGTTCTGGTTTTCTTGGACTGCATGGGAGCCCAGGCTCCCTGTATTCCTAGTCCTTTGCATCCTGCCCCCTCTCTCCCCTGCATACTCGTTTAGACACCACCAAATGCTAGAAAAACACAAAGGAACCTCAGTAATTTGTATGGTCATAAAGCCCAAAACGAGGGCTTCCCTAGTGGCTCAGTTGGTAAAGAATCTGCCTACAGTGCAGGAGACCCAGGTTCAATCCCTGGGTTGGGAAGATCCCCTGGAGAAGGAAATGGCAACCCACTCTAGTACTCTTGCCTGAAGAATTCCACGGACGGAGGAGCCTGGCAGGCTACAGTCCATGGGACCACAAAAGAGTTGGACACGACTGTATGACTAACTTTCAAAGCCAAAAACGTAGGGTGAAAAAAAGTTAAGACCCATAGAAGCTATTTCCCTAATTCAAACATTTATTCCTCCTCAGGGCAGGACGCATTAATTCTTATAGGAAGGAGAACACAGCAAGTCTTGATTAATCTTAATTAACCGAAATTACACAATACCCCCATGATTAATCTTGGTTATGAAAGATCATGAAAGTTTTCCTCAGTAAATAACTGAAGTACAGACAACTTAAACATCTCTCTTGCTAGCCGGTTTCAGTTCTTCCCACAAAAAATGACAGATAACACTTTTTAGGGATCTCTTAGCTGTCCTTACCATTTTTAGTCTTCTTCCAAAATGAAACAGAGAAGTCTGGTTGAAGAGAGCAGAACATGAGAGGTGTCAAGATCAGCCTGAGATGGACCCAGTAGCATCAACTAAGATAAAGAGAAAACACCAAACTTTACCGTGCAAAGACAGCAAAGGATTGAAGCTTCAAAACACGCTGGAAAGGCTGCTTTAACATATGCTGTTGAAAACACCTATTAATAGTATTTACTTCCTCAAAATTATATAGACGAGAGACACACTCCAGAAAACCATTTCCAGCATTATTGTAAAAGTCTGACTTTATCTTCAAAGAAGTGACATTTGAGACTACCAAAACTCTTCTTTAAATTCTAAAAAAAAATTTTTTTGCATATGATTTGGGTCCCCTCCCCTCTCTCCCCTTCTCTCTGAGAATGGCTCACAGATCTAGGTACTTAAATGATCTGAGTTTTTCCCAATGTTTAAAATACCTTTCTTTGCTGCATGGAGTGAGTCCAGGTCTGGAGTCTTCTGAGGTGAAGAGATGGGCTGTAGCAAACCTACCTAAGTCACGGAGACTCCAGGCTGCCAGTCGTGAACTTTCCAAGTGCAAAGACTGGTTAGGGGGAGGAGCGTGACTATTTAAGCCATCTCAGACATGAAGTTTGCAGAAGCAGCAGGTTCCTTCTATTTCTACCACCACAACCAGGGCAACCTCATGTCTAAATTCAAGCAACTTGGCTGACTGATTTTTTTCTAGAAGTTTCTCAACTGGCACACTCCTGCCATTTCTGGTGAGATACATCTTTGTGGCATTGTAAGACGCTGACAGCAACCCTGACCTGAACCCACGAGATGCCAGCCACACTGCCCCTCGACAATCACAGATGTCTCTAGACATTGTGACATAGCCCCTGCCTCTGACTGAGAACCATCATTCTACAGTTATCTTTGAGACATGTCTACATTTCCCTTGTTCTCTCTGGCTCAGCTGAAAGGGACTCTGGTTTCTAAGCAGGGGTAGACTTGGTCCTCTCACTTGGGTGAAACAAGGGCAGCTACACTCGCAGTCCAGGGTCAGGTACAACCTGTTTCTCAAAGTGGGGTTTCTGGGAGACTCCCTTCTGAAGTGATTACTGGACCTTTTAGGGGGTAGAATCAAAATATCGGTGGTTATGTTTAAAGGTCTTTAGTCCACCTAGTCAATCCAGAGAGAATTTGAAAATTGCCAAGTGTGCCACAGGAAAAGCCATTGATAACCATTAGTGTTACCTACTGGATTGAAAAGCAAGCAGTGCCCTAGATCAGCTGAAAAACTACTAGATACAATAAGTGATCTTTACTGGGAGTTTATTTTGAACCGGACTGTTCTAACTGCCTAATATGTATTATTTCATTGACTACTAAAAAGAAAGAACTAAATATCTTCTTAGCGTTTAAAAAATTTTTTTTTTTTTTTTTTTACAAATAATGGAATTAATGCAGAAAAGATACTGGACTCTTCTCAGGTCACATATCATGTAAATGATATTCACACCAGCAAAAATTAAATGCCTTCTTATCAAACCACTTTGCCATGCAAATAATACATAAAAATCAATAGCTTTCTCACATATTTTGTTGTTTGGTTGCTAAGACGTGTCTGACTCTTTGTGACTCCATGGACTGTAGCCCGCCAGGCTCCTCTGTCCATGGGATTTCCCAGGCAAGAATACTGGAGTGGGTTGCCAGTTCCTTCTCCAAATAAACATTTCCTTCTCACATATAAACAGTAACTAATACAGATGCCTAATAAGAGAATTTCCATGTAAAAGAGCATCAAAACATATGAAATATCTGGGAAGAAAACTGACATGAAACGCTTAGGAATGAAGAAGGTGGTAGATGGGCAGGGGACCTCGAAGGCTGCTTCCTATCCATTTGCCCCTCCGAATCCAGTCTCCATGCCTTCCTACCGAGCTGTGTGCCTGGGAAGGCTGAGTTGTATGAACTTCATCACTAGCTGGCACACTTCTGGCTGAGTTCGGCCAATGTGGAGAGAGGTCAGAGTATCCCTGGGCTCCCTTCCTCTCTGAGGTTGTGGGTTGGCTGCAACCCTCCAACGAGGCTCTCATCAGGTGATGTTCCAGGGCCACTCTTTGTGAATTCCACTGTTTCCTCACCTCGCCATTTTAGGCCTGGGGTTGTAAAGACTCAACCCTTGAAATGCTGAACCCTTGTTTTTGATTTCCCTATATTCTGTGCACGCGATCAAGAATAGTGACTTTTCCCAATTCATCAATTTCTGAGTGTGCCACGTTTTTTTCTTGTCAGGACCCTGGAAGACACAGAGAAGATGTAAAAAGATCAAGAGAAATAGATCGTTATTAGGGCGAGAGGTCACAGCGAGGCATTTTTGGTTTATCACAAAGATTAGGGTTATGCTATCCATAAATGTCATCTCCTCTGGATAGTAAAGGGTACATGACCAGATAGCTCTTATAAAAATGAGCCACTGGATCTGACTGAGTTAAGCTCCCCAGTGAGAACAGCCAGAATGAAAAAGTAACAAGGGGAGGATGTTTTTTCCTGATCTCTAAATGCTTCATAATACTGCACTGCCTACAATGGCATAGTGCCAGTACATCAGTGAAAGCGACGAGACAGCAAAGTTTAGTAAAAGCATATATGGGGGGGGACCACACTTGTGGTCCAGACGTAAAGAATCCACCTTCCAATGCCGGGGACATGGGTTCAATCCCTGATCGGGGAACTAAGATCCCATACGCCACAGGACATCTAAGCCCATGCACCAGAACAAAATATCCCGCATGCTGGAGCTAAGACCCCATGAAGCCAAATAGATAAATAAAAAAAAATTTTGAAAGCACATCTGGGGCATTAAAGTCACATCAATGGCAAAAGGAAATATTAAGATAACATTGGGCAACTGGCTTAAAGTTTGGAAAAAAATTAAGTGGCAGTCTTACCTTGTATCTTATGTCAAAATTAATTTCATATGGCTCAAAAATTTAAATGTTAAGACCCTAATGCTGGGAAAGATTGAGGGCAGGAGGAGAAGGGGATGACAGAGGACGAGACGGTTGGATGGCATCACCGACTTAATGGACACAAGTTTGAGCAAACTCTGGGAGTTGGTGATGGACAGGAAAGCCTGACGTGTTGTAGTCCATGGGTTTGCAAAGGTCGGACATGACTAAGTGACTAAACAAGACACTGAATATTAAAAATACCAGAAGAAACCACAGATAAATGTTTATATAATCTTGACATGGTAAAGCCATTCTAAGCATGACAATAAGAACAAACAAAAACTCAACAGCAACAGCACCAGAGTCTGAAAGAAAACATTAAAAAATTTAGCTACAAAACATATATCTGCTTATTCATCTATAAAGTGAGGGATGAGGCCATGTGATCAGTAAGGGCATATGTTCAGGTTTTATACTCTAAGATCTTGAGAGATGATGATACAATTCTGTGTTCTTGTATTGTTATTCATCTTTGATCCTATCTGCTAGGTCCCTAATGATATTGCAGATCCCTCGAGTCAAGAATGCGTTGTCCCCAGCATCTCGTCCATAGTTGGTACTTACAAATCATTTTCATGATGATAAAATGAAAGTGATCATGAAAACCCACATAATTCGATCACTTAAGTCAATTTTTAGAGGAGTCGGGGTGGCCCCCATGAGCTACCCGCATCTGGGTGACATTGTGGGCCCAGGCTCCCACAGGTTAGTTAGCTCAAGAGAAACGACTGGATGACGAGGATGTGCTGTGCATGCTAAGTCACTCCAGTCGTGTCTGATTCTTTGTGGATGAAGAGGATAGAGTGCTTCTATTTATCTTGCAAGAACAGGCCTCTAGTTGGCTGGGACACCTCTTACTTGGTTTTCTAAGTCTCAACACATTTGTTTTTTCCTTTTGGATGCTCAGTTGTGTCTGACTCTTCGTGACCCCATGCCCACTAGGCTCCTCTGTTCGCAGGATTTCCCAGGCAAGAATACTGGAGTGGGCTGCCATTTCCTCCTCCAAGGGATTTTCCCTACCCAGGGACTGAACCCACATCTCTTGCATCTCCTACATTGGCAGGTGGATTCTTTACCACTGCATCACCTGGGAAGCCCCTTTCATATCTGAAGGGAAAAAATCCACTTTTTCCTTTCAGATGGAAATAAAAGAAGATGGAACTGCCCTTGGTGGGTAATTAAGGTTTAGGGTAAAGTGAAAGTGAAAGTTGTTCAGTTGTGTCCGACTCTTTGTGACCCATGGACTATACAGTCCATGGAATTCTCCAGGCCAGAACACTGGAGTGGGTAGCCTATCCCTTCTCCAGGGTATCTTCCCAACCCAGGGATCGATCCCAGGTCTCCCACATTGCAGGTAGATTCTTTACCAGCTGAGCCACAAAAGGTTGGTAAATGTAGCAAACTGGAACATGTGGTATTAAAAGAGCATTTATTGTTTGTCTGAAGTTCAACTTTAATTGGGTATCCTGTATCATACCTGGGAGTCTAAGCTTTGTGTCATACTTTCATCTAGAGAATTAAACATTGAAGATTAAGTTTCTGAAATGAAAAGGCAGGCCAGACTTCTGCGGCATCCAGAGTGCTCAGTGAACAGGTATACAGCTGGGGACAGAAACCCAAGGTTTGAGCCCCAACACTGCCCTTTGATGGACGAAGACATCAAAGGGGTTGGGTGGAAACTTAACAACATACTTTCTTTCCTAAAGCTGATGAGAACCTAAATAAATGCCTTAAATCAATTGCACTAGTCCACCTAAGGCTGTGTTCCCAGCATGGAGAAGTAGAACGTCTTAACATTTCTTTATTTGGGAGAGGATGGGAGTGATAGACCCCAGCACTTCCCCAGTTTCTGTTGCCTGTTTCCACTCTTGCATACTTAAAGTCAGGGCTCGCTTGAGGAAAAGAAGAAAGAACTTTAACGACAAGCATCAGAGTATTTTTATAACAAGGCTGAAATTTTAACCCTTTCAGTTAGATACAGCCATGAATGTCTTTCAAACAAAAACCTTTATTAGGAATTTGCAGACACCATGAATGTGCTCTTTATAAAGGACACGTAGAAACAGAACACAGCCTCCATAGTTCCTTCGTATATAGTGTATTTTTAGCACTGTAAAGTCCCAGTGTCATAATTAAACTTGTCTTTTGTTTCATTCCCCCCTCCTTTAAACTGAATGTGAAGCAGTTCTCTGCTTAGTCCTGTAAGTTTCATTTTACCTTGAAATGAAAGTGTTCTGAAAAAGTCCTTGACAGGATATGCAAATTCATACAACAAAAACCGTCTTTCATGTTGAGGACTGGTCCCACGTAAATATTAGTTTACCAGATGAGTCCAAAGGGTCAGCTGCTTTGAAAGAAGGCCCTGATGCAAATACTGGAGGGCATGACTTAGTTAGAAAGAGAAAGGCTATTTATGGAGGTAGTGGTCGCTAAGCAGTTCTGCCTGCTGCCTTGGAAAATCAGAAGCAGT
This sequence comes from Muntiacus reevesi, assembly GCF_963930625.1. Taxonomy (NCBI): domain Eukaryota; kingdom Metazoa; phylum Chordata; class Mammalia; order Artiodactyla; family Cervidae; genus Muntiacus; species Muntiacus reevesi. Next base: position 10,773,282 of record NC_089271.1, on the reverse strand, counting down.
TTTGCTAGGTGGGCATCACAGATAACCCCACTCACCATCTGGTTTGCATAGACTCATACGTGGATTCGGAGAAGGAAATGGCAACCCACTCCAGTGTTCTTGCCTGGAGAATCCCAGGAACGGGGGAGCCTGGTGGGCTGCCGTCTATGGGGTCGCACAGAGTCGAACACGACTGAAGAGACTTAGCAGGAGCAGCATAAGTGGATTCATTAGTAGTGAGGTATAGTGGCAAGAACACTTGCTTGGGATTCGAGAGACATAGCTTTGTAGTAAATTTGTGACCTCACACCTGTACATTTCTTCATGTTTGAGTCAGAAGTACCATCACTTGAAAAGTCTAAGAATAAAACACCTGAGAGACAGCTCTTTTTAAAATCTGGTTTGCCCACAAGGAAGCTGATACTCCAAGAAATCATATATCTAATATGCAAAACCAGTTGTAATTCATGTTTTCTTGACTCCACTGCCCATGTTCTTTCTGAGTCATCTAAACAGTGAGGACCTCAGCAATCTAACCAGATAAGAACAAAAAGTATGATTTTTGAGTTTATTTTCCATATGTGATGTAACTATTCATATTAGAAGTGGTCATCTTTCAATGATCTATTGCTGTGTAGCACACCACTCCAAAATGTATCAGCTTAAAACAGAGACAATTATATTTGTTTACCCTTCTGTCATTTGGCTGGGCTCTGCTGGGCTGTTCTTCTGTTTGTCTCAGTTGAGGTCTCTCACCTGGATGCAAGTCAGATGGCTTTGTTCACAAGTTTGGTGCCCCAGTGGGGGCAGTTGGGAGGCTGTGACCTTCTGCATTTTTACTTTCCATGTGGCTAGCTTGGACTTCTTCTCTTGGTGATTAGGTCCTGTTGCTATTGTTCAGTTGCTAAGTCGTGTCCGACTTTTTGTGATCCCATGGACTGCAGCATGCCAGGCTTCCCTCCACCATCTTCAGAGTTTGCTCAAGTTCATATCTATTGAGTCAGTGATGCTATCTAACCATCTCATCCTCTGCCATCCTCTTCTCCTTTTGTCTTCAAACTTTCTTAGCATCAGGGTCTTTTCCAATGAGTCAGCTCTTCCCATCAAATGGCTAAAGTATTAAGTCCTAATAATAAGCATTTCAATATAGATAAGCCCCAATATGCAAGTACTACTAAGCCTTGTTTGCATCATTCTTTCTAATATTTTATTTACAGTAAGTCCCCTAGATACAAACCTTCAAGTTGCAAACTTTCAAAAATGCAAAACATGGAGCTTACTAATGAAGACCTGATGCAACTGGATGCCTAGAGAAAGGACGAAGATAGACTAGAGGAAGGAGTAACTGAAGAACCAAGGAGATTCACAACTAGGGGATTTTCTTTACTTGAAGAGGCACGTTAGTTTTTGAGGCACAGGATCCAAATGTAGAACAGTACACAAAGGCTGTAGCAGCTGTTCAGAATGCAGTCCAGTGCTACCGTGTCGTCTATGACTAGAAAAAAGGAGTTACTTCCCTCATAGCTCTGTCGGTAAAGAATCTGCCTGCAATGTAGGATACCCTGGTTCGATTCCCAGGTCAGGAAGATCCCCTGGAGAAGGAAATGGCTGCCCACTCCAGTATTCTTGCCTGGAGAATCCCACGGACAGAGGAGCCTGGCAGTCTATAGTCCACGGGGTCTCAAGGGTCAGACATGACTTAGCGACTAAACACCACCACCACCACCCAGAAATCACTGGATCAGTTTTTTCGAGAGGGTAGATGGAATTGAATCCAGCAAAAAGTCAGAACCTGTGCCATCAACATCAGGCGTAGTGACACTGCAGCTCTACCATCTCCCACCTCCTCTCCCTCCCCCAGCCAGTAATTCTTCTTGCCTGTTCACTTGATGCCAGCTCCTGTATGCCAGCTGTTGTACTGTACTACTGTACTTTTCAAAGAACTATACTGTAAGATTAAAAATGTTTTATTTTTTGTGTTTCTGTGTTTTGTGTTTCTGTTATGTATTATTTGTGTGAAAACTATTATAACCTTATAACAGTACAGTACTATATAGCTGATTGTGTTAGTTGGGTATTAAGCTAACTTTGTAGGACTTAGGAACAAATTTGACTTATTACTACAAATGCATGAAATACATTATAATTTAAAACAGGAACTGGTTTGATGGAGCAATTCTATTCATAGGAATTCTAACTAAGGATAAAATATTTTTAAATTCTCCAAAATGTATGAGCTAGCTTGTACTGATTTGTGGCATTAATGGTGGTGCTTTGTTCTTTTATATACTTTCCTCTGCTCTTTATATTTTCTAAATGTATAAATGCTGTGTATTCACATGTTAGGAAGAGTCAGCCAAACTTGAGAGCTTCTTTGTGGCCATGACATTAAACCAGAGGTTCTTGCTCTCAGCTACACAATGGAAACGGATCAGTACAAAGTGACTGATGTCTGGCACCCAAAGATTTGGATTTCACTACTCCTGGGTGAGGCTTAGGTTATCCGGAGTTTTCCAAGCTGCCCAAATCATTGCCAATGGACAGACAAGGTTGAGACCAACAGGCATAGTAATTCTCTTGATTGACCTCTGTTTAAAATATGATTGGTTGACTTGCATTCTCCTTTCTATTGAAAAAAATGTTGACTCATCTCCAGGATCGATTTAACATTTCAAGTCAGTTGGCTACTAGTATGTATGCTCTTCTGTGTCCACCAGTTGATTTGATTTCCAAGATTCAGTTGTATTGGTTTCTAAATCTTTTTATGCCAGTTACATGTTTTTAAATAAATATGAGTATAAGCAGAGACAGAGTTAAATGTTTTTGACCAGCAGCCAAAGCAAGCTGCTTAGAAAAGAAAACCACAATGGTTCATTTTTTCTTCTCTTCTTAAAAACTTATTTTCATGATGGTTCATTTTCTGTGTCAGCTTGGCTAGGCTTCAGTGATCCATTGTTTGGTCAAACATTAGTACAGATCTTGCTGTGAAGGTACTTTGTAGGTGCGATTAAGCTTTACAATCAGTTGAGTTGAAGCAAGAGATTGTCACAGATAATCTAAATGGGCTTCAGAGCAAAAATCGAGCTTTCCCAGAGGAGAAGGAATTTTGCAGTAAGACTGTCACACAGAAATCCTGCCTCAGTTTCCAGCCTGCCACCTGCCCGGAAGATTTCAGATTTGCAAGCCCCCACATCTGAGCCAACACCTGACAGCAAATTCATATCCGTATCTATTTATCTTACTGGTTCAGTCTCCAAAGAATCCTGACTAAAAGCTGTCAAGTGAGATGTGGATGAGATAAATGAAAAGGGGAAAGTATCTGGAAAGATCCTGTACTCAGACTGTTGTGCACATGTATTTAAGTTCTCACTCCAGTTAAAATTTTAAAAAATAAAGGTAAATAATAGTTAGTGTATTCCAGACACAGTTTGTGGAAGACAGGTAATCATGGACCTGTACTCAAGGGGTTATGGCTGTACCTGAAGACAACTGGTGAATATAACTGTCAGGCACTGTGAAAGGTTGGAGGTAGTACTGTACTTGCCAGCTAACAAGTTCATCTGCCACAGGTTCCTGGATGCTGAGGGAATATAAGAGACTCGAGGTCAGGGACGAGGACTTTAACCCTCATAGCACAGCATACAGATTCCCTTTGTCCCACCAACGCCACAGAGTGGCCCGGGGTGGATGCTATACACGAAGTGGGTTTGCAACACAGCTGAGGGACCCCAAGTATAGAGAACATTAACATTTGTGATGGGCTGCAAGCAAACCTAGCTGAACTTTGCCCAGAAGGAAATGCTGTCTTCATTAGACTGGACAGCAAACAAACCTGCCATCTGCCACAGAAAGGGATGCTAGGTCTGTCTTCTAAAACTAGCCACTATCATCTGCTTGCTATACAAACATCCTTGATAAGATGATCCAGAACCAATGCTGTCAGTGCCTCTGCTCATGAGATGTAAAAAACTGCAAGAGACCTCTGGAGAACTGTATCCCCAAATAAGACAATTTATATAATTCAAGTTAAAACACAACACTTAAGTCATATATAGATCCTTTTTTAATAAGAGTCCTTGGGTATGGAGAAAAGGGAACCCTCCTACACTATTGGTGGGAATGTAAATTGCAGCCACTATGGAGAACAGTCGGGAGGTTCCTTTAAAAGCAAGAGTTGCCATATGATCCTGTAATCCCACTCCTGGGCATATATCCAGACAAAACTATAATTTGAAAAGATGTATGCACCCCAGTGTTCACTGCAGCAGCATTTAAAATCACAAAGACATGGAAGCAACCTAAAAGCCCATCAACAGATGAATGGATAAAGAAGATGTGGTACCTATATACAATGGAACACTATTCGGCAATAAAAAAGAATGAAATAGTGCTATTTACAGCAACATGGATGGACCTAGGTTATCATACTCAGTGAAGTCAGTCAGGCAGGCAAAGAAAAATATCACATGATATCACTTATATGTGAAATCTAAAAAAATGATGCAAATGAACTTATAAAACAGAAAGAGACTCACAGACATAGACAACAAACCTATGGTTACCAAAGGGGAATGGTGGGGGAGGGATAAATTAAGAGTTTGGGGCTAACAGATACACCCTACTTCATATAAAACAGATAAACAACAATAACAGATACACACTACTTTATATAAAATAGATAAACAACAATAACAGATACACCCTACTTCATATAAAACAGATAAACAACAATAACAGATACACACTACTTTATATAAAATAGATAAACAACAATAACAGATACACACTACTTCATATAAAACAGATAAACAACAATAACAGATACACACTACTTCATATAAAATAGATAAACAACAATAACAGATACACACTACTTTATATAAAATAGATAAACAACAATAACAGATACACCCTACTTCATATAAAACAGATAAACAACAATAACAGATACACACTACTTTATATAAAATAGATAAACAACAATAACAGATACACACTACTTCATATAAAACAGATAAACAACAATAACAGATACACACTACTTTATATAAAATAGATAAACAACAATAACAGATACACACTACTTCATATAAAACAGATAAACAACAATAACAGATACACACTACTTCATATAAAACAGATAAACAACAATAACAGATACACACTACTTTATATAAAATAGATAAACAACAATAACAGATACACACTACTTTATATAAAATAGATAAACAACAATAACAGATACACCCTACTTTATATAAAATAGATAAACAACAATAACAGATACACCCTACTTCATATAAAACAGATAAACAACAATAACAGATACACACTACTTCATATAAAACAGATAAACAACAATAACAGATACACACTACTTTATATAAAACAGATAAACAACAATAACAGATACACACTACTTTATATAAAATAGATAAACAACAATAACAGATACACACTACTTCATATAAAACAGATAAACAACAATAACAGATACACACTACTTCATATAAAACAGATAAACAATAATAACAGATACACACTACTTCATATAAAACAGATAAACAACAATAACAGATACACACTACTTCATATAAAACAGATAAACAACAATAACAGATACACACTACTTTATATAAAATAGATAAACAACAATAACAGATACACACTACTTCATATAAAACAGATAAACAACAATAACAGATACACACTACTTTATATAAAATAGATAAACAACAATAACAGATACACACTACTTCATATAAAACAGATAAACAACAATAACAGATACACACTACTTTATATAAAATAGATAAACAACAATAACAGATACACACTACTTCATATAAAACAGATAAACAACAATAACAGATACACACTACTTCATATAAAACAGATAAACAACAATAACAGATACACACTACTTCATATAAAACAGATAAACAACAATAACAGATACACACTACTTCATATAAAACAGATAAACAACAATAACAGATACACACTACTTCATATAAAACAGATAAACAACAATAACAGATACACACTACTTTATATAAAATAGATAAACAACAATAACAGATACACACTACTTCATATAAAACAGATAAACAACAATAACAGATACACACTACTTCATATAAAACAGATAAACAACAATAACAGATACACACTACTTCATATAAAACAGATAAACAACAATAACAGATACACACTACTTTATATAAAATAGATAAACAACAATAACAGATACACACTACTTTATATAAAATAGATAAACAACAATAACAGATACACCCTACTTTATATAAAATAGATAAACAACAATAACAGATACACACTACTTCATATAAAACAGATAAACAACAATAACAGATACACACTACTTTATATAAAATAGATAAACAACAATAACAGATACACACTACTTCATATAAAACAGATAAACAACAATAACAGATACACACTACTTTATATAAAATAGATAAACAACAATAACAGATACACACTACTTCATATAAAACAGATAAACAACAATAACAGATACACACTACTTTATATAAAATAGATAAACAACAATAACAGATACACACTACTTCATATAAAACAGATAAACAACAATAACAGATACACACTACTTCATATAAAACAGATAAACAACAATAACAGATACACACTACTTCATATAAAACAGATAAACAACAATAACAGATACACACTACTTCATATAAAACAGATAAACAACAATAACAGATACACACTACTTTATATAAAACAGATAAACAACAATAACAGATACACCCTACTTCATATAAAACAGATAAACAACAATAACAGATACACACTACTTCATATAAAACAGATAAACAACAATAACAGATACACACTACTTCATATAAAACAGATAAACAACAATAACAGATACACACTACTTCATATAAAATAGATAAACAACAATAACAGATACACACTACTTTATATAAAATAGATAAACAACAATAACAGATACACCCTACTTTATATAAAATAGATAAACAACAATAACAGATACACCCTACTTCATATAAAACAGATAAACAACAATAACAGATACACACTACTTCATATAAAACAGATAAACAACAATAACAGATACACACTACTTCATATAAAACAGATAAACAATAATAACAGATACACACTACTTCATATAAAACAGATAAACAACAATAACAGATACACACTACTTCATATAAAACAGATAAACAACAATAACAGATACACACTACTTCATATAAAATAGATAAACAACAATAACAGATACACACTACTTCATATAAAACAGATAAACAACAATAACAGATACACACTACTTTATATAAAATATATAAACAACAATAACAGATACACACTACTTCATATAAAACAGATAAACAACAATAACAGATACACACTACTTTATATAAAATAGATAAACAACAATAACAGATACACACTACTTCATATAAAACAGATAAACAACAATAACAGATACACACTACTTCATATAAAACAGATAAACAACAATAACAGATACACACTACTTCATATAAAACAGATAAACAACAATAACAGATACACACTACTTCATATAAAACAGATAAACAACAATAACAGATACACACTACTTTATATAAAATAGATAAACAACAATAACAGATACACACTACTTCATATAAAACAGATAAACAACAATAACAGATACACACTACTTTATATAAAATAGATAAACAACAATAACAGATACACACTACTTCATATAAAACAGATAAACAACAATAACAGATACACACTACTTCATATAAAACAGATAAACAATAATAACAGATACACACTACTTCATATAAAACAGATAAACAACAATAACAGATACACACTACTTCATATAAAACAGATAAACAATAATAACAGATACACACTACTTCATATAAAACAGATAAACAACAAAGCCCTACTGTTGCGCACAGGAACTATATTCAATACCATTACAATAACCTATAATACAAAAGAATCTGAAAATATATATATACATACACACACATGTATAAAACTGAACCACTTTGCCCTATACCAGAAACTAACACAACACTGCAAAACAACTACATTTCAATAAAAAGTAAAGAATCCTTGATTTAATTGACTTTTGGTTGTTGTTGTTTAACTGACCAACAGTATTGAAAAAAACAGTGTTAAATAAAACTGCTTCTATTATTTTTCTCTTGGTTTCAGCTTCCTTTCTAAAGACACTCTTGTAAAAGAGATTCCCATATTAATAAAACCATTGGAAACTCCTTAGATATTAAGAAGTGTGTGTTGAACCCATTATTACAAATGATTAAGTACTGCTAATTTTTAACATTTTTTGGCAATAACTGTATTTTTGCAAATGGAATCTTATACTTTGTGTTTCTAGAGAATAAGCATTGCATTTTTCCATCCATAAAACCAAAGCATTAACAACAACTCAAATATTCCAAGCTACTAAGTGCCTGACAATTATAGCTTGGGGGTAAGTGAAAACAGGTATCAAAAACTTCTAATCTAGGTACATGTGAATCTTCAGATAAATTGAAAGCTGCTGTTCTCTCCAAATGTCCATAAGTAGGCATAAATCTCCAGAGTAGGCATAACTTTTCAGCTGAATATATGAATTACAATTAAGTATAATTAAATTGATTGTAACTTACTAGAGTCAGAACCATCTTCTTTAAGAAGGAAAGGATCTTCTATACAAAGGATCTTGAACCATCAGGGATGGTTCAAACTTGGCTGCAGAGTGGAATCGAGTCACTGAAGGTCTTTAATAATCCTAATATCTGGATGTTCCATGGGCCAATTAAGTCAGAATCTCCAGGGGCAAGGCCCAGGCATCAGTTTCTTTTTTTTCTTTTTACTGAGGTGTAACTGACATACTCCTGGGAAGGAAAGTTATGACCAACCTAGACAGCATATTAAAAAGCAGAGACATTACTTTGCCAACAAAGGTCCATTTGGTCAAGGCTATGGTTTTTCCGGTGGTCATGTATGGATGTGACAGTTGGACTGTGAAGAAAGCTGAGCGCTGAAAAATTGATGCTTTTGAACTGTGGTGTTGGAGAAGACTCTTGAGAGTCCCTTGGACTGCAAGGAGATCCAACCAGTCAATCCTAAAGGAAATCAGTCCTGGGTGTCCATTGGAAGGACTGATGTTGAAGCTAAAACTCCAATACTCTGGCCACCTCATGCGAAGAGTTGACTCACTGGAAAAGTCCGTGATGCTGGGAGGGATTGGGGGCAGGAGGAGAAGGGGACGACAGAGGATGAGATGGCTGGATGGCATCACCGACTCGATTGGCATGAGTTTGAGTAAACTCCGGGAGTAGGTGATGGACAGGGAGGCATGGCGTGCTGCGATTCATGGGGTTGCAAAGAGTCGGACACGACTGAGTGACTGAACTGAACTGAACTGAACTGACATACAGAATTATCAGTTTTGGCTATACAATCTGATGATTCAATACTTGTATATGTTGTCAAATGATCACCACTGTAAGTGTAGTCAACATCCATCACCACACAGAGCTACACATTTTTTAAAATTAATTTCATTTTAAACAATATTTTAAAAAGCTCCTTGGGGGCCCCATATGCAACCAAGTTCCAACTACTAAACTAGAGGACTTAGCCTTGGGGTATAGCTCTCAAATTTTACTGTATGGAACCCCATGCCTGCCACACCTGTTTCTGATCCAATAGGTCTGGGGAGGGACCCAAGAATCTGCATTTCTCCTAAGCTCCCTGGCAATACAGATGCCACTAGTCCAGGGCCACACTTTGAGACCCACTCCCTACAGAATTAAGGTTATGTTAAAAACATCCGTGCCCCAGGGTGGTTATTTCAAATCTCCCCACATTAGCATGACTTTGAGAAAGGACCAGGCAAATGCCATGTGTGCACCGAAGACCTTTTTTTTTTTGGAAGAAGGAAAGTGAACAACCAAATCTGCAGAAGCAAGCATCCCAGGCTGATGCAAGTTACCACACCCTATTTTATGCTTTTCTTTTTCTAGTGCCCTGAGGCTTAATGATAAACTCCTTCAAGGACCATCAAAGACCAAATAGTAGGCAGTGGCCCAATACTTGGAAATCTCCACCCCTTCCCCAAAACAGCTGGAATAGTCCTCCCACTCATTACCCAGCCCACATATTTCCATCGACTGACACACACTTGCTTTCTGAGATGGCCCACACTGTCTGTGGAGTGTGTTTCTTAAAAATAAATCAGTGCACTTCTTACCTGTCACTTTGTGATGGGAATGTTGGAGGAAACACCTGGGCGAGAAGAAAGGCCTCCAGTGGAAGAGCACGAGGCCCATTGACCAACTACAGCAGTTCTTCTAAGGAACAGGGTGGCCTTAACTGAGCCAGTCACCTTATCCTCGGGCCTTAGTTTCTTCATCTGCAAAATGAGTCTAGAATGTTTCATCTAACTCCGAAATCTTACCAATTCCATGGCATTTGACAAGAGAGGTGATGGGCTCTAGGATGTGACCACGGAAGACTCTGGCCACCTGTCACATTGAAAGTTCAGTCACTGAAGGCTCAGGACCCCCATCACCTGGGCAGTGCAGAGGGATCTCTGCTCTCTGGACAGTCACTGAAGCCAGACTAAAACCCAGCCACCTCTTTAAAGCTTACCTTAATCAGTTTCTTGACTCAAGAAACAGAAACAGCAAACAGACCTTGTGATCCATTCTAAAGCTGAAACCATTCTGAGAGGAAGTGGAGGGAGCAAGAAAGTACTTCGTGATTTATTAAAATCTCACCATAATTCATGGCCGACGTAGGGATCACTGTTTCAAGCCCTGCATCAAAAGGATAAAGAAATTATTTTGGTGTAAATTTCATGTCGTAGCAAGTACTGGTGTTCATATATTTAGTGCCTTATGGGGACTTCCCTGGTGGTCCAGTGGTTAAGACTTAACTTTGCATGTAGGAGGTGCGGATTCAATCTCTGGCTGGGGAGCTAGGATCCATATGCCTTGTGGCCAAAAAACCAAAACCGAAGCAATATTATAACAAATTCAATAAAGACATTTCAAAAGTATAACTTATGACTATCATTGTCTTATCCACTTTGTTTTAAAATGTTTTTCTACTTGAGACTGAACCAGTGGAAGGATGGAGCTCCTCTGGAATTCTGACCTTAATGTCAGGACAGAAGATTAACAAAGAAGGTCCTGGTTAAAATAAACCTATGGTTCTCAGTAAGGGGCAATTTTGCCCCCAGGGAATACATGGCAATATCTGGTGACATTTTTAGGGTTGTCAAAAATGTGTGTCTTGGCCCCAAAGGAAGGAGGCAGGCTACCACCGGCTTCTGGACAGTAGAAGCGCAGGGATGCTGCTGAACATCCCATGATGGGAAAGACAGCACTGCAACAAAGAATTATTTAGTCCAAAATGCCAATAGCACTGAGGTTGAGAAACCCTGAAATAAATGTATCTGGATATACATAACTAATAAGGACCTACTGTACAGCACAGGGAATTCTACTCAATACTCTGCAATGGATTATATAAGAAAGAGTGGGTATATGTGTGTGTGTACATATATATATGCATGTGCAGTTGCTCAGTCGTGTCCAACTCTGGCTCCTCTCATGGGATTTCCCAGGCAAGAATACTGGAGTGGGTTGCTATTTCCTGCTCCAGGGGATCTTCCCGGCCCAAGGATCGAACTCATCTTTCCTACATTGGCAGGCGGATTCTTCACCACTGAGCCACCAGAGAAGCCCATATGTGTGTGTGTATACATATATGTGTGTACAGTGTATATATATATGTATGTATATATGTACAGCTGATTCACTTTGCTGGACGACTGAAACTAACACACTGTAAATCAACCAAACTCCAATAAAAATAATTTTAAATTAATAAATATGTGCAATTAACCCGCCCCCTCAAAAACGAAAAGAAATAGATTTTCTGGAGGCAAAAGGAAATGGCCAGAGGGATGAAGAGGGGCAGGAGCAGAGGGACTCTGTCCCTGAGGGGAGATGTCTGACCCCAGAGAAAGGCTGTGCTCCTTCGTACATCTGGCTTCCCTCCCCCACCCCATCTTGAAATGCTTCCATCAGGGACATTGACTGAAGGTAAAATTGGTTCTGAGGAAAATACGTACTAAACATAAGAAGCTAATAAACACAGAGAAAAAATGATCAGCAGCAGCAGCACACCAGAAATGGCTATGAAAACAACAGAATATCCTAAAGCAGGTTTTTAACCTGGTAGAGATGTAGTCACACACCTTTGAAACAAGCTTGCCTTTGTTCTATTTACATGTGATGCTGGGTATGAGCGTCTTGGTAGGCTCAACATAAACAATTCTGGTTGCAGATTTTTTTTTATAATACTGAAAGAAGAAAAATACACCAACAATATTAAAAGCAAACACCAAAACACCCCACAGCACTGCCCTTGCTCCAAATGAAGGATCATGTCTACCAGGGTGGGGTGATCATCCTTCCGTGTTGCCCACATCACACGCTTGTGTAGGAAATAATCCATGACGCGTTCCATTTATGTGGAACCTTCATCAGAAGCCAATCCTAACACAGTGATCTTCTAGCAATTGAGCCACAAAGAATGAATGGTGAGTGAGTGTGAGACCCCCTTCTTCACTTTGCTGGTGGCAGAAACCATCAAGGCAGGCCAGAAGACTCCAGATACAAATCTTCCATTTGACATCTGTCTGAAACGAAATGTTCAGAAGAGTCAAAATACAGAGAAGTATAACGTATTTCTCAGATGGATTATAGTTTCTATAACTTGCACAAATATAACATCTCCAGTGACAAAGGTTGAGACTCCACTTATGGCTACACCAACGCAAATCAGTAAGGGATTACTGACTGCAAAAACCAGCCTTCTTGTGCTAACTGGCTGTCCTCCAGGTGCTCTTTTATTCACAGGACATTGTCTATGAGTTGTGTCTTCATGGACAAGCTGCTCTTTGTATGCTATGAAAACCATCAGTGGGGAAACGAGTGCACAGTTACCGCGGAGTGGGATCTGCCCCTTTCAGTACTTTAGGAGGCTGCTCCAAAGACCTGGTCCTAAAAACAGGATATTCTGAGACTTCAAGAAATCTGGGACCCTTCCTTGGTTCCTTGAATGAGTTTCAGTGGCAGTTTCTGAGTTCTTTTTCGTTTAGTGTGGACCATTTTTTTTTTTTTTACAGTGTTTACTGAATTTGTTACAATATTGCTTTTGTTGATGTTCTTTTGGCAGCAAGGCATGTGGGATCTTAACTTCCCAACCAGGGATCAGACCCACACCTCCTGCATTGGAAGGTGAAGTCTCAACCACTGGATCACCAGGGAAGTTCCCATTGAGTTCATTCTACAGCAAATGTACGTGAAAATGGGCCCCCAAAGGATCACTCTGATGATCTGACAAGGTGACACAAATGCAGTGTAAGGCCTCACAATTTTTTGTAATTCATGATCAGTCTTGGCGTTGAGGCAGAAAGATACTACATTGAATACTCCCTTCAAAGCAGAGGAGGGTGATGTCCGTCAGCGAACATTTGGGATTCTCTGCCTTCTGCCTGGACTGTTCCCCGGGGTCTCTAAAGGTCACTTACAGCTTCAAAGGAAGCTCTGCCAAAGGACTGGCAGTCAAGTCAGACCTTGAATATTTTTCCTAAAAGAGTACCCTCTTTTACTTCTGACTAAAGCCTTCAGCTTCTACATGTAACTGACAATGACTTTTTTAAAAAACTGTGATACCATAGGTCGCTGGCACATTGTTAGGTTTGTCACATAGCCTCCTTTTTGTTGCAACTGGCACAAAACCAGTTCAGAGCCACGAGCATGGGATCCTTTAGCCAAGGTGATGCTGGGAAACCAGAACCATCCACGTTAGAAGAAAGAGAATCCGAGTGACCAAGCAACCTGGCATGCCTAGGACTGCAGGATTTCCTGGGATGTAGGACTCCCAGAGCTGACACTGAGCAAGTCCCCTGCAAGTCCAAACATTCTATTCACCTGATGGGGAAAGAACCATCTTTGCCACATTAGAACCACAGCCTTCAATTAGTAGAAACAGTCCAGCTAAATCTAGCATGGAAGTCATATCCTATTAAAACTGCTGGAACTTGACCAACCATCCACCTCCTCATTTTCACAAAGATACCAGACTCAGAGTGGTTGTTGACCTTTTCCCCAGGTCACACAGCTTGCTGGTAGTGTATCAGGGACCAGATCCTGGAACGTGACACTCCCAGTTTAGGGCACTTTCCACTGCATCACATTTTTTGCTTTGCTCTTATCGCTCTTGTAGAATGAGTTCATCTGAATTTTCTTACAGGACTTGACTGTGAAAGCAGTGAAAATTGCTGTTTATATTGGGCAACACTTTTTTTTTCATGTTGGGATAGTGAATGGCATCAGGAGGCTGTCACTGGCCTCAACTGGCTATTCCCATTACTACATGGCATCCACTCCTGTTATTTTATAGCCCAGTGAAAAATCTTCAACACGCAACCACTAGTCATCACGAGATGCCACGCTTGGCGGAGGTCACATGCCAGGACAATGTACCCCTGGGTGGTTGGCTGGTTTGTGACTAGCTCACAGGCACACAGATTAGCATCTACAAAGTGAATGAAAATCTTGCTTCTTCATACCTTATATTCTTTCAGGAGGAAGACATAAGATGCCTGTTCTAAAAAATTGAGGTTAATGTAGAAAACAATCAGTTCTAAGCACTTTACAGGAATCATCTTATTTAATCCTCATCACCTCCTGAGTTACTATCATCCTGTTTCACATACAAGGGAACTGAGGCATAGAGGGGTAATTAGCCAGCCTCCAAAGGTCCTGTTGTTGTTTTAACTCTAGTAAGTGGTGGTGTTTCTGAGCCTCACGCTCTTTAAGAGAAAACAAGAGCTCAGGAGAGCAAACCAATCCAGAACGTGGACTCTGGAACGTAAGGGCAAAGATGGAAGGCTGTTCCTGGGGTGCAGGAGATAAACCAACACAGTGAAGATCTGCAGTGAAAAGGAGCAACTCTGTCCACTTCTGCGTGCAGCGCAAAGGATAACGTAGTATGTTTCGGCCCAACCTCCATCTTCATTGGCTATCCTCACTTAACCATACACCAAACACCTTATGCTGTCCTGCATCAGTCCACACTGGAGTACAGTCACTGGTTCTGGAAAATCCCACCATGAAGTATCATCAGTAACAGTCCCTTCACAAAGTTCCTTCTCAGTTTCCCAGCCTCACTTGATCCTCTGAACCCCTTAGTATCACATCTTCCCCTTTGACTTTTAGCCCATCCACCCAGGAGCTCGGCCAGTGGGTTGGATAGGACCTATCACATGAAATCAAACACTTTGGAAGAAGTGTGACAGCATTAATGAGGTGAAACTGGCAAGTTGGTGATTTTGATATTTCCATCTCTCAATTTTCTTCCTCCCTTCTAGTACATTCTATCCTGTTCTGTCTTAAACTGTGATCTTCTGCAGCAGGTTTAGTTTTAGGTCTTTATATTTCACTGGGAATATATTTCACTGGCACCATTTAAGACAAAATGGTGCCACTCTCAGCATTATCCACACATTAAAGCTGAGCTTTCCTGGGAGAACCATAACCAGAAATTTACTTTGTCCCTATAAGAGTAACTTAAAGCATCACAGAACAGGTAGTTGTTTTATGGGAGCACAAAACTCTTCCTGGTGCTTCTGAAATCAAAGCATGTGAAAAACTTTTAAGGGGCCTACATTTAGGTTTGATCAGTTCCAACTATGAACACAACTACTCTGATGTGAAAACACAGTGCAGTCTTCAATTTTATAGGAAACATCTGGAATTCCTAAGTGGCCCAGATACTATGCTTTGGGGCAAAGAAACTGCTCACCAGTTCTTCAGAAACACCTTCAAAATGGAGAAGAGCTGACGTCAATGAACTTCTGCTTTTCTGATAATTTTATATGCTGGACTCTAGCCATGTTGTAGCAAACACTTCAAGGTACCCCATAAAAAAAGTCACTCCATCAAAACATATTACTCCATAATGATTATACAAGGTATGAAAGAAAGAAGGAGCATTAATTTATTGAAATCTTTTAGTACAGTGTTGAAAGATCTTCGAATCCTATATTCTAAAGCAATACAAGCACTGCAAATGATGTTAGTTCCTGAATCTAGCTGATATCATCTCTATCACAGGAAAGTTATCATACAAATCTCTTGAAGTTGATGGATGTAATTTAAGTTGAAAATGGAGCAACTTTGGTATATTCATATTTCTCTGGATCCCCTTTTTGGCTAGATGTACACCAAGTCGATTGCTATTCAGTAGAGTTGGACAGAACCAGCAGTATGTTTGGTGGTTTCATTGAAATGTTTCCGCACGAGCAGCAAGGGATGCACAAGGGATGCACAAGCTCAAATTAAGCAGCTCTCAAGGCCGTCTTCATCATCTTTCTTTGAACTGGACCATCAAATGCCACTGCGTAGGGCTAAGTCTAGTCTAGTTAGTTGACAGATGAACCAGAAGTACTTTAAAATACAAAAGTGAAGCAAAATAACCATGGAAACAATCAGCTCTTAATTCAGAGAATGACAATATCACTTTTTTATATCTTTATCTGAATATCATTTTTGAAAATGAACTTTAAAATTACATGTCAGCCCTATAACACACTTAGATCTATGTGTTGGACTAAATCTTCGAGGAAATCACTGCTTTAAATCAACTGGTTTTAGTCACTGTTAACATGTCTATGCTGGGATGCCAAGATGTCTAGCTGCGTGCATTCATAATTATATTTTCACTCCACGGAAACTTAAGAAATACAGATTATCACTCATTTGTCAAAAAGAATAATTACATACATCTAAATAGACTCTTTATATATCTCAAATTAACTCTGTCTAGATAGAGTCCATCACATTGCATAGCTGACTTTAGCAGGTTACACCATCATGTTTTTCTCAAAAGCCATTTTAAGGTACAGCAAAATGCTAGTTTCTGCAAGGATTAAAACAAACCTTTAAAACTTTGACTTAACCTCTGCTGTGATGAAGTTTGAAATCTTAAAGATTGCTATTCAGGTTTGTTAATAATTGAAAGAGATCTCATTTTTCCACCCAATGAATTTAGATCCGAGACTTTCCTCCGAGTTCTGAGATTCAGCAGGAGGAGACTTTTCTTTCTTTTTCCCGGGCTTTGTCTACGTAGGCACGTTTGCTTTTTTGTGGGTGGAAGCACTCAGCTGGTTGTCCACCAACGTGCCCTTAGTACAATTCGGAGTTGCTGCTTGCTGCCTGCCACTGAGGAGGGAGCACCTCACTCAGGAGCCAGCAAAGGTCACCTGTGAATAAAGCTCTCTTCCCTCCATCACTCCTTGGGCCACCACTGAACATTCACTGCATGGAGCAACTAATGCTTACCTGTCTGTCCTTTATTTGGTAGGCCCTTCTCACCTATGTAACAGCTTTAGCTATAATAATCTATTGCCTAGAAGGTCTGCTACTTGTGATTACAGAAGACAAAGACCACAAGGTCACCACTAAGGAAACAATGTTTAAACATGTATTTGGAGGCACCCACAAAAAATTTACCCTTTTATCATGTTAAAATGCAAAATAGAGATGGGACTAGTAAAGTTAAGAGGACTTGGGGAAGAAGTCTTTGTTGCGGTGGAGATCCACAACATGAAACTCTTGGGGGAAAAGGGCAGAGTAAAAGCTAGAGCTAAAAACAGGACGTTAAAAAGACAAGATGGCAGGACATGAGGTGCATCTGGGGTGGACAGAGTTTGAATGTGACCATGAACCTGGAGATCATCTCAAAAGAGTTTCTCAATCAGATCTATTGCTGGACAAACTTTTGGAATTTTAGAACAGTGTATTTCATGAAAGTGACAGTCATGCTTTTCAGAAGTGGCAATAAAAAAATACACTGCTTCTGAGGTGTCTATTGTTTACCAAAAATAAACGTGCCAGTGGCCATCTTCAGCTATTGATGCATTTCATCCTAATTAAGCATAATGACCAAAATGGTTTCCTGGAAACCTGATCACTAAAGACAAATATTCAAATTTCAGGGTGTTATTAATTCTCTAAGGTTCACTCAAAAGTGAAAGACTAATTCTCTACAGGGTTTCACCCAAATGTCCATAGACATTATCATTTTATATTTACAAAAAGGCTTTAATCTGAAGTGACCTTTGGTAGCCCCGAAATTCTTAAAATATGAACTTCCACAATGAAATTATAAACTTGAAAGTTGTGGCCTCAAAGTACTGACAGAACAAAGCGGGGGGGGAAAAGGTCACTTATCAGAACAAGTCAAGATAACAAAAACATTTCTCCTTTAAGACTGTTCACTTAAAAGATCAAATAACCACTGCCCTCCCCACTAAAGTGAAAATAAATGGTCACGATCTTTAAGAGGGGGAAACAGTGGCCTTGGAGTATACACAGACCTGATGCTTTCGCATTAACATAACTGCTCAGTCCCAAAGCTAAAAAAAATCAGACAAATGCACGCAAGTTAGAAGTCAGACCAGGCTTGCTCCACACCTCACATCTTTACAGTGGGACGTGGCTGAACAGGTAAGACACAGATTCACCGTTGTGGGTCCTTCGGATCGCCTCAGCCAAGATCATCGAAATGTCAATAACCTAAACACCAATGAAAAGACAGAAAAGCGGAGAGGAAAGTGGGACATCTCAGTGACGTTTAATTAGAAACTTAGAAGCCAGAAAGCCTAGAAAAGCTTTCTCCAGCACATAAGATGTGCTACTAGTAACCCCCACCCCACACGCACTTCTTTTGAGAGGACAGTTTGTGCCTGTCTTCACAGTACAATCCTGGGTGGGATCCTGGAAGTGAGATTTTTCAGTGTAGATACTTCAAAGGCTGTTCAGGGCTGCTGTTAAGCAGAGACATCCTTTTCTTTGGGCGCTTATTGTTTTTAAATTATTTTTACTCAATCATTTCATGGAAGATTTTTCTCTCTTGGATTCTGAAAACATAGATACTATAGCATCTAACAATACAGCTGTAATCACCAAACTCCAAGGTAGGCATTAGAACTGCCATAGACAATGGAGAAGGCAATGGCACCCCACTCCAGTACTCTTGCCTGGAAAATCCCATGGACGGAGGAGCCTGGTAGGCTGCAGTCCATGGGGTCGCTAAGAGTCGGACACGACTGAGAGACTTCACTTTCACTTTTCACTTTCATGCATTGGAGAAGGAAATGGCAACCCACTCCAGTGTTCTTGCCTGGAGAATCCCAGGGACGGGGGAGCCTGGTGGGCTGCTGTCTATGGGGTCGCACAGAGTCAGACACGACTGAAGTGACTTAGCAGCAGCAGCAGACAATGCATAAATGCATAGGCATGGCTGTGTTACAATAAAACTTTATTTACAAAAGCAGATGGTGGGCTGGATTGGGACTGTGGGCCTTAATTTACTGACTCTCAACTACTGAGAATCAGACATGAAAATCTAAGGCAAAGCTATTTTGACCATTTTCAAACAAATCTCCTGGGGCCAAATGAACTGTGTTGCTCTCTGATAGACGAGAAATCACAAGGCGGATCACTCTGATCCATCTTCATGCTCTAATGATGGGAACGGAGGCTTCCAGCAATGAAAGGACTTGCCAAGGTTCACCAAGCTACAGAGGCCAAACAAGAATTCAAACCCTTCAACTTATTTCAGGCCAACTGGTGCACAGCGATCATTGCCATCTCTCTGGGGGCCCCCAAGTCAGAAGGGATAAAAGGAGTAAAGCTTGGAGACCCTTGGTACAGCCTTATCATTTCAAACAGAAACCCTGCACCCATTAAACACTAACCCCCTAACGCCGTTCCTGGCAACTGCTACTCAACTTCCCCTTTCTATGCATCTGACTACTCTAGGGCCCTCAGGTTAAGTGGAATCTAGTTTAAATATCACACAGCATTTGTCCTTTTGTGACTGGCTTCTTTCATTTAGCATACCATTTTCAAGATTCATCCACGTTACTACATGTGTCAAAATTTCCTTCCTTTTTAAGACCGAGGAATATTTCAATGTGTGAAGAGACCACACTTTGGTTATTCATTCAACTGGCGGTGGACACTTGGTCATTTCCACCTTTTGACTAACTATTGTGACTAGGGCCTGCTATGAATGTCTGTGTACAAGGTTTTGTTGAACACCCGTTTTCAGATTCAGGGGACTAACCCTAGAGGCAGACTTGGTGGATCATATGGTAATTCTGTTTAGCTTTAGCACTGTCTATTTCTTAATGGTCTTTACTGTGGCTTTATTCACTTACTATGTATAACTTTGACCTCTGCAGACCCCAGCTTTTCCCAGATATCTAACATGTATCAGACTTTCCCATTACAGAAGCTACAATATCTGCCAACATCTGCCTTAGCAAGGGGTCACACATGCAAGATGCAATGCTATTTTTCGGGAGGTGAGCTCTGCCAGCCGTGTAGCCAGTACCTGAATCTTGGAGCAGTGTTTCATCTTGTCCTCTTGGGGAATAGTGTTTGTCACAACAACAGCCTCAAAGGCAGCATTATTTATTCTGGAAATAGCTGGCCCAGAGAAGATCCCATGGGTAAGGATAGCATACACTTTGGTGGCTCCAGCTGAGAGTAGTCTATAAAATAAAAGACAAAAAAGTTAAGTGCACACAAATATTCTTCAAACATTCTCCCCTTTGTGTGAATTTAGAAGCAATAGTGTGTTCCATACAGGAAAACATGAAACCGATTTCACTCACATTTATTAGTCAAAAACATGATCTTTTAAGCTATGTGCTGACCAAACACTTTGTACTTCCTTACATCAGGGATTATCACCCTTGGCTTTGGGCCCGGACAATTCTTTGTTGTGCAGCACACGTCCCTGGCCTCTACCCAGTAGCAACACCCCTCCCCTCAGTTGTTACAACCAAAAACATCTCTCGACATTGTCAAATGTCTCCCAGCAAACAAAACTGCCCAGGTTTAAAAGAGCAAGGCCAAAACGGCACATGCCGACATGCAATCAATACAAGAAGGTGAGCCATTAGACACTCTCTGCTTTGCTCTGTCTTTGAAACCCGCGGGGCACTGCACCCTCCCAGCACACCTCAGTCCACGCATTCCGCAGCTATGCACAGGTGGGCAGTGGCTCCTATGCAGGATGGCCCAGCTCTAAGTCCCTGGAAGCCCACAGCTGAGAAAGCTGGAGAGAAAGCAAGCACAAGGAAGGGAGGGCCTGAAGAGGCCCAAAGACTGGCTTTTCCCTTCTGTGCTCAGTTTTAGAAGCATCTTCCCTGAACTTTTGAAAAAATACACTGAAAGTAAAACCTTGAAAAGGAACACCAGGCCATAAAGGACCACGGTTTTTTCCCTACAAAGACAAAAACAAATGGGCCTAGAAATTGACTTTGGTCTAAAAATCCACTACTAAGCAATCAGTAATAATTAGGAGGATTGATCCTGGTTTTTAGCAGCTGACGTTTCTCCTTTCTTAATGAGATGTCGTAACGCTTTCCTGAAGGGTCCGAAAGCACCCTCATACTTGTCCGCAGCATGGCAGATGGTGCCACAGGTGTCGGCCATGTCATCCACGAGGATGGCCACGCGGTCCTTCACGTCGCCCACCAGAACCATCCGGTCCACTTCATTCGCCTTCTTCCTCTCCTTGTGAATCAATGCAAATTCCACATTCAACCTGTCCGCGATTGACGTGACCCTGCTCAAAGACATATACAAACACAGACTTAGTGAACACAGACGTCTGGTTATTGCGGGGGCGGGGTGGGGGAGCAAGGTGGGGAAGGCTGGGAAGAAGGGAGAGTTAGGAAGTTTGGGGTGGACATGTAAACACCAGTATATTTAAAATGGATAACCAACAAGGATCTACTGTATAGCATAGGGAACTCTGCTCAATATTATGCAACAAACTGAACGGGAAGAGAATTTGAGAAAGAATAGAAACATGTAGATAAATAACTGAATCACTTTCCTGTATGCCTGAAACTAACATAACACTGTTAACCAACTATACTCCAATATAAAATTAAAAGTTAAAAAGATATATAGGGAAAATTACAGCTGAAGTCTGAAAACATATTCCCAAAATGACATTAGAAAACTCTCGGTTTACAGAATAAGAAAAAAAGAAAGACATAGATGGATATGTCAAATATTGTCAAAACAAAACAAAAAAAAAAAAACTGTGTTCTTCACAGCTGTATTTTAGGACTACTGTAACCAGCCCCACTCAACTTAATGCAGGAATCAGGCCTTGCCTGAAAAGCCGGGCCTGGTGTGGGGCATGTGTTAAGCAACCTACAGGGAGGAACGTGCCAGGACATGGCCTTGCGCCTGGGGGCAGTTGGGGAAGAAAGCCAGGGCGCCTTGACCACGGTCTAAAACGCCTGACACTCAGCAGGCTGGTGTTTATGGGCATCTTTTAAAGTCAGAGGCCCAAATGAAAGTAAATTATTCAGAAACTACTCACTGCTCAGTTTGGGGAGCAGCCATGAGGGACAAAGTCCCGTTTAGCGAAGCCACATAACCTGCAGGCTTATGACAAAGGGCTTGACTGCACTTGAGGCCTCTGAGATTGTAATCACAGTCCAGGCCTCTGCCCATCTACAGCAATTGCTCAAAGCCATCAGCCCTGAAAGGCCTGAACTGGCTAAAGGAGAAGCTGGCAGGCTGGGCTTGCTGGTGAGCCTGGGGCATTCTACATTTTTCCTGTGAAGAATAGACTTCAATGATGAAACTTAGCATAAAATAATTCCACTGACATAAGGGAACATGAAATATCCTCTTTCACTTCTTAAAATGACAGTCTCTTCTTATGCAATGTAGTTGAAAAAAATTTTTTTGAATGACCAAAACACAGACTCATACACAACCCAATTTAGTATGCAGTGACTAGACGATACAGCCTCTGGATGCTTAAGTCCTGGTACCATTCACTGTGTCCTCCTCAGGTGGTGACCAAGGGGAGCCTGGCCAAATCACTGAGAAGAACCCACTTTCTGGGGCCAAGAGGGGAGCAGCAAGGGGACTGTGTACCACGGGTTACCCCTGCTTGTCTCTGAGAACATTCGACAACTGGTATCATTTTTAACTGTGGTAGAAAAAGTTATATATATTACATAGAGGTATGTATACCTAATAGAATTTGAATGCTGACAAAAATTCTGCCCCATAATCGCCTTAAAACATATACTCCTCTCTGTATGCCAATTTCATAAAAGATACGCCCTTTAAACTCCAATTAAGGAAAGCTAGTAAGACAGATTTTGCCAGGAAAAGCCTTCTTGAACATCTTACGTATGAGCATATATATTAAAGTTTTGTTTCTACATAAGGATCAGGAAGCCCTCGGTACGGCAGGGCCCAGGTCCACAGCCTCACACGGGGATGCACTGCCATGTGGGGTGAACTTGGCATCACCTGTGTTCACATGTCTGCCAGGTGATCAGCTCTCCTGAGCCTGCGAATAAACACACCAGCAGGGGGCGCAGCGGGCCTGAGTGGGAAGGAAGCTGAGCTATGCAGTTTGGTGGGTGGGGTGGGGGTGGGGGTGGGGGGGGTAGAGGAAGCCATGGAACATGAGTGGGGCGCCCCAGGCACTTCAGGTACCCAATGGTAACGTCAGAAGCAGAAAATCAGGCAAACTATTCCTGCAAAAAGCTCCCAGGGTTGCGACAATATCCCTACTTCTCCACAGGTTCCAACGCTTCTCTTCTAGGTGTAGAACTGTGACTGACTGCCTATTTCTAACAGACGACTGTTGAGATGGTATCAAACAGAAGTCTCGGGCGGAAAAAGCTAGAACAACAAAAATACACAGTTTGATTTCTATTTCTTCAGGATACACCATTACAGTCTTTCCAAAAGAAAAAGGAAAAAAAAAGTCAAATCTGAAATAGTTGCACCAACTTCCCAAACCAGTTTTATGTGAATATTGACCATCTCAACAGTGGCGTGCTTCCTTCTTAAGGTGTACTTTTTCTCAGCTTCAAAGACTACCCACGAGTGACCTCTTGTGGTGATATTAAGTTTTACCTGCAACAAATTAAGCCTTTTTCTACAGCAACAAGTCCCAATTTCTCAGACACCTATTCGTGTGTGTGTGTGTGTGTGTGTGCGTGAAAAACAACTTATCACATCAAGCAAAGAAGTCACGGATAATGTCAACTGCATGTATCATGTGTTACTTGTGAGGCTATTTTGTTGGTTGGGGAACAGCTTACTCCAGGATATGAGAGATGTGTAGCAAAAATTTAAGGGAAAAGAAACAGAGGTGACAAAAATTCTGAAATGCACGCCCTTAAAAAGTTGGCTTTTCCCAGCAGAGAGGGAGCAGCAGGGTAGTCTGAGTGGAACTGATCTGAAGGGGCTCTGAACAAAAACAACATCTTGCTGCTGGCTGTTTCATCTAACTGGCTGATTCTGTTACTTTTATTTATTTTTTTTATCAGGGGTTAGCAAGTAGATGAGGGAACTTGGCATATAATAAAAGATGGTATTTCAAGTCAAAGGGAGAAGAATTGATTACTTAACAGTTTGGGGACAATCTAGATAGCTAGGGACAAGGGAACTTGGATTCTTCATTTACTATTTATTCCAAAACAAATTTCAGATGGAAGAAAAATCAAAATATTAGAAAGGAAAAAAGCAACCCTTAAAATCTGTCAAATCAGAGGAGAGGAAAAATGTTAAGGGTGAATCCTGCATAAACCCAGAAGCCATAATGTGAAAAAGAGATAAATATGACTACATAAGAATGTTTTAAGAGTCTTGCAGAGAAGAAAAACACAAGAAGTGAAAAACTTGGGGAATTATTTGCTACACAGAGAAGCAAAGATGTCACTTCCTGCCTGCATAGAACTTCTAACAAACCAGAGGAAGAGGCCTCCAGCTGATAGAACAAGCAAAAGGTACCAACAAAAAATAAACATGCTGGAAAAAGCACTCGACCTTATGCACAGCAACTGGAATTAACAGGAAGACATGCCCTGGACCACTCAGCTGATCTGTAAAGTAAAAGAGGTCTGATCAAGTGCTGAGTGAATGAACCTATGTGCCAAGTCACTGGCACACATAGTCAGGAATGTCAACCGGTCTCTTCCTTTTTAACTGAAGTATACTTGATTTACAATGGTGTGTCAGTTTCTGGTGTACAGCCAAGTGATTCAGTTATACATACGTGTATATATATACTTTTCCAGGTTCTTTTCTATCATGGTTCATTATAAGATATTGCATATACTTCCCTGTGCTATACAGTAGGCTGTCGATTGTCTATTTTATACATAGCAGCTTTATCTGCTTTTTATCTTCTTTGAAAGACCCAATTTTGACCCTGTCCATCAAAATCGAAATAGCTCATGCTCTTGGACTTGGTGACAGTAGTTCTAGGAACACTCATACTTCCACTACCTGCATGTGTATAGGCAACGTGAAAGAGAGTGTCGTGCTGCAGAAAGGGGCCTGAGAACACCACCAGCAGCGCCAAGGGCACGTGAAGTCAGTAAAGTCGCTCAGTCATGTCCGACTCTGTGACCCCATGGACTGTAGCCTACCAGGCTCCCCTGTCCATGGGATTTTCCAGGCGAGAGTACTGGAGTGGGTTGCCAAAGCTGAGCTCCTCACAGCTGTGGAACTCTTGCTCTGGTGGAACACGCTTTTAAAAAACAAAGAAGTATGTGCAGCATATTATCATCTGTGTGAAATCAAAAGGGAGATACATGTTTCAACAGCATTTCCAAATGCTACTGGAAAGACTTTGGAATGATTTTGGAAAGAATAGAGGCCTCTCAAGAAGGAAGTGGGAGACATCACCTCATCCAAAAAAAAAAAAAAAGAGGAGGGGGCTGGGATGGGAAAAGACAGAGGACCGAGTCCAGAGTCTCGGCACGCAGGACAGCACTCTATCGAATCGGCATTCCACCACCTTCACCCTGATCCTCAACTGTCTCTACTGACGGCTCAGGACCCTTACTGAGGCCATTCAGTGTGCCTACGCTCTGTTGCTTTTAGTGCCAAGCCAGTTTCTGGCCAGCATCCTCCTTTTCCAGCCTAGCAACTGCTCTGTGACACCACGAGGCGGGCTGCCCGCCGCCCAGTCATCTGCAAGCACGGGCTCTCAGTGGGTTGCACCATCTCGCTTTCCTAATTGGATCATCAGGTCTTCATCGCACGAGGTGGTCTTCGGCGGGGAGTACTTCCTCAACAGCTGGGCTTGTGGAACTCTCCCTCTGCCATTCTGCGGCCTGGGGTCCATTTTCCCAGCCCTGGGACCCCCACACCAGGGTGCAAGTGCATATCCCACCACACATCCGGCCGTGGCAGAGACCCTGGGCTGGCGCTCTCGCAGGTGGCGCCTGTCTCCCTGCCCTCTGCCTTCTCTCCGGAGGCTCCCCTGTGGGTATCAGCCTCTGCTGAGCCACCCATCTCTTCCTGGATCTGACCCATCACCCAGGTCACCCTGAGCGCAGCTCTCAGCCTTTTTTATTTCTTGGCCACAAGTATCTCCCCTTCCCTGGTAGCTCAGTTGGTAAAGAATCTACCTGCAATGCAGGAGACCCCAGTTCAATTCCTGGGTTGGGAAGATCTGCTGGAGAAGGGATAGGCTACCCACTCCAGTATTCTTGGGCTTCCCCTGTGGCTCAGCTGGTAAAGAATCCTCCTGCAATGCGGGAGACCTGGGTTCAATCCCTGGGTTAAGAAGATTCCCTGGAGAAGGGAAAGGCTACCCACTCCAGTGTTCTAGACTGAAGAATTCCATGGACTGTACAGTCCATGGGGTTGCAAAGAGTCAGACACAACAGAGCAACTTTCACTCACTCACTCACCTCCCTTTCTCTCGGGCTGCTCTGCAGACAGGGATTTTAAAACTGTTCTATTTTGGCTTCCACTGCTAAGTGTTTGTAGTAAGAAGGCCGAGCTTGGTCAGTTGTGTTGTGAAGTGAAAGCCTTATTTTCCAATTAGGTTCATGGCTTCTATCATCAGAAATAAAAGTTTTAGAAAAAAACTCAGAACATTCTTTGCTGAAAATAAATGTCTATGTGTATTTTTTTTTCTTTCGTGAGTGATGAAACGTTAAAGATGACAGCTCTCTGCTCTGGAGGTGAAGCCTGCGTCTACTTACTTGCAAAATAAACTGGTAAGTCATTGAAGACATGCTTCCTTACCTAACACACACAACAAGGAAAAAGCAGCTAGCGAACCCAGAAACATGTCTTATGCCACCTGAGCCTGTGCAATACCTTTTGGCGCCCCCGGCGTCAGGTGAAACAATGATACAATTTTTCCAGTCGGTGATGTTCTCCCGAATCCACTGCAGGACCGCAGGCTCTGCGTACAAGTTATCCACGGGGATGTCAAAGAAGCCCTGAGAGGGGAAGTGGGTGTCATGTTATAACAGGGCTTTTTAAAAAAGATCTCCTCTGCCATGAAATAAAATTAGAATTTTTTATTCAAAAGAAGCCTTTTCAACAGATTCCCCTTTTACTTCTTTAAAATTTTTTTTTCAATTTAAGTATACATTGTATTTCTTTTTTAAAAAATGCTTTTGTAACTGAAGTATAGTTGATTGACAATGTTGTGTTAGTTTCAGGTATATAGCAAAGTGATTCAGACATATATATATATATATGTTCTTTTTAAGATTCTCTTCTGTTACATGTTACTATAAGACGCTGAATATAGTTCCCTGTGCTACACAGTGGGTTCTTGTATATCTATTTTATATTTTATCCCTCCCCCCACATTTTCCCTTTGGTAACTGTAAGTTACTTTTCTATGTCTGTACAGACTCCTTTTTCTTAATTCGAATGGAATTAAATCAAAAGACAGATATGTTCCAGAAGCAGATTTCGGTTCAGCTGGTATCTTTGGGGACATAGTCTATTACCTTATGATCACCTCTATTCTAAGAATAGGAG
Source organism: Muntiacus reevesi (assembly GCF_963930625.1). Taxonomy (NCBI): domain Eukaryota; kingdom Metazoa; phylum Chordata; class Mammalia; order Artiodactyla; family Cervidae; genus Muntiacus; species Muntiacus reevesi. The sequence continues at coordinate 10,745,314 of NC_089271.1, read as the reverse complement.
ACTGGCTTTGTAGATCAGTGGGGGAGAGATTTGCCATTTCTTAAGCATCTTATTGTAAGCCAAATAATTCACAGTTAACTGTACTGCAGGGCAGGCATACTATAATTTGGCCTGTTTTATAGATGAAGGAACTAAGTTATGGAAGAGTATTTTAAAAATTTAACAACTATCCCATTCTAATTATTGGCAGAAGTTGAGGTAGAATTACAGAGTTTACTACCAAGAAGCCATTCCTGCTCCTCCAAAAGTGAGTGGAGGCAAGGTGGTGGTAGAGACAGGTGATATCAATGTTAAATTATCTAAGTTTGTTTGGTAAAAAAGATGAAACTCCCAGAGAGTCGCCATATACAAACTTAAAAACACAAGTAGTTTTACCTCCTTTGAAAACTAACCTAACAGAGAGCTAGAATTTAACCACTTGCATTAAGCCCTCACTATAACCAAGAACAACAAAGAAAATGCTGGAACCTGGATCTGAGAGGCATGCAGGTCCATGGTGATGATGTGATCCGCTCCAGCGACCGAGAGCATATTGGCCACAAGCTTTGCTGAAATCGGAGCACGACTCTAAAATACAAAGACACAACTTTTATAATAAGGGAGAGATGGTGACATCCAGATTTCTCCCACTGAGATCTACAGGAGAAAGATGAATCACAGATGCTTTATTACATATGAAGAGAAGTAACATTAACAACTTCATTCCTCAATAATTTGAACTTAGTAATTTAAATTATTTAATTAATAAAGAAAGTCATAGGTTATAACAACAAAAGAGACTCCTCCCAGTTTTATTCACCAAATACTAATTATTTACTTTTGGGAAGCAGTGTGCCTGACACTGGGTACAGAAAACAAATGTCAAAGAAGCAAATAATTAAAGATAAACACATGTCATATCACAATTTATATAATTCCAATTGTGACAACTAGGTAGAATAAAAGGTACCGAGAAAGAAAGTGAAAGGGAGACAGAGAGAGACACAGACAACAGCATGAAGGACAAGAAGTAAAGGACATTAGTTGTCAGAGGCCCCTCTGACGAAAGTGTTTCTTAAGGCGAGGCCAGCAGAGGCGGGAGACCAGTGGTGCAGAAAGAGCCCATGTGCCGTCATGGAGGCCGAGCGGTCACTCAGATCCAGGGATGGACAGAGCCTAGTGTGGCTAGCTGGTGGTCCAGGATGCAGAGCAAGGGGGTCCCTGAGGGAGGCAGGGCTACATCCTGCAGAGCCCCAAAGGCCAGTCCTTAAAGCTGAGTTTCTGCACTATAGCTAGGAGCAAAGGCTGTTAGGAATTCAACAAAAAACCAGAAGGAAGAAAGAACAGCTTAAGGTGATGGATCAGCTGATATTTAGAGAAACAGACCGCAGTGTGACACTGTGTCTTCTTGAAGGTACCTAAGTTCTTCATAGCTTTAGCTTCCACACTGTAAGTGATGCACATGAACTCTGCCCACATCAAAACAATCCAAGGGACTATACAGGCATGATTAGGCCTAGGGAAAGAGTTCAGCACTTTGCTATAAACCAAGCATTCCTACATATTACAAAAAAGAAAATGTAAGCTGAAAAGAAGATTTCATTCAAACTTACAATGTTATGTTATATAAGTTTCAATTATATCTCAAAGCTGAAAACAAAGATTTCATTCAAAATAGTAATAAATGATCTCTGTTAAATACACAGACATGCACACAGTATATTCCTGTAAACACACACACATGAATTAAATCACAGTGTGAACCGATTATTTTTATTTTCTCTTGTATCATTCTTTTCTAAAAAAGAAATCTATTATTTTTTATGATAATTCACACCCCCCCCACACACACTTTTTTTTTTCACACACAAAGAATGAGAGGAAACGTCCCAAATGTTAACAGTAAATGTTTCCAGAAAGTGAGATGATGGGGAAATAGTTTTCTAGCTTTTTGTGAATCATTCAACCTGCTCAACTAACTCAGGTTTTTTCATCATGTAACTCCCCTGCTCTGTTCCACGCTGCCCTTGAGATAAAGAGCCCTCCCGCCAGTGTGGCTCTAGCTACTTAGAAATGGTCTGCCCTGCACCCTCAGCCTCAAGGAGGACTCCTCCCCAGAGTGGGCTCTGGGCCCCCTCTCTCCCTCTTCTGGAGAATACTGTAAGCCTTGCTATCTACACCCGCACTCCCACCTTACCCTTAATCTGCCCCCATCTCTGCAGACCCTGTATGTCTGATCCTCCAGATCTCTGGTTCCAATCTCCAAACTTTAAGGCACTTGGAGAATTCCAGAGAGGAATGATCTGTCCGTTATAAAGGGACACAGCATTTGGCCCCCACCACGTGGGACCACCGTAAGCCACCTGCTTAAAGATGGACATCAGAAGATAGTTTACGTAGAATGCATAGTTCACAACTAGACTGTGTGTCCCTCAAGCGCAAAGGATTCATTTTGGAGATTCCTGCATCACCTGCAACCCCAGCTCTGTACCTTGCATATGACAGTTCTTCAATAAATATTTAATAACAGGATCTGTAGAACACTGAGTTTCCAAGGCTTAGTCATTCACCTCACTGACTGGGAGAGTTATTTAGTCTAACAAAATTCCAGGGTAATTAAAAGAACAAATCCACCGCTGGGAATGCGATTCACTATGCTGATCAACTCCCTCTAACTTGATAAACTGCAAAAAGATTCCTCTGTCTCTCCACGGCGTCAAGCCATTCTTACTTCTGAGAGCTGGGGCACACGAGCAATTTCTAAACCCATACTTTCTGCTCTCCTTCAAACTGTTTGAGAAGTTAATTTTGGGGCCATCTTTCATGATTTGCCTTAACACCCAACTGCATCTTGCAAGAAAAATGATTCACAAGTTTTAACTGACTTTATGGCCAAGAAAGAGAAAAAAATTAGTATGGCATTTCAACAAAGGTAGTCAAGGTACAGCAACTGCAAATAAAATGGTTGACTCCCCTAATGAGAAATGGTAAAGGTCAAATATTTTGTGAGCCAGACCAGTCTGGACAAAGACTCTCCAGAGAGTCCAGATTTCATTCAGCATATTATCTGCCGCCCTGAAAAAAAGTGTAAACTTCACAAGCTTTAAAAACGGACAAGATTATAGAAATTTGTGTCAGCACAATTGTCCTCAATTTTCCCAGTTAAGAAATCAACAGAAACAATGTGATCATTGAAAGCAGATCGTAACTTTGCAAATTTTGAAAAACAGCCCTCTGTGATTCCTTTTTTGCTCTCAGTTTTTCTCCAACACTACAGCATGCCATTTCTGAATTCTGTGTTCCTTCTGCTGCTGCTGGTGCCAACTCTCAACTGCTTTCATGGCCTTGCTTCTGTGTTGCTGAGAGTGATCACCTTGGCTCTTCTACCAGTGCTTAAGTTCAGAAAGTTGTGGGATTGTCTGATTGAGGTAAAAAAGAAAAGTACCCACCGTACTGTTTCCAAGAAATGTACTGCCAGCAAAGTGACTAAGTAACAGTGAAAGAAAGGAAAGAAACTGGGGCTCAAAATGGCCTCCACAAGAAAACCTATCTAAATGTCCAACAATAGAAGCTGGATCAAGAGGTAGTCGGACAAAGCAGATTCAGGGGATAGTTAGGTCCACTGGGGGCCCTGGAGGGCTCTTTGCCAGCACGATGGCAAGTGGAGGCCAGAGGCCAGGAGCGACCTCACATCCCCTGTGGGAGCAGGAGATCAGCCACACAGACCCTGCGGGTGTCTCTACAACAGAGACTTCATGAGGATCAAATGGAAGAAACAGTTTGAAAATACAATCTTGGAACAAGAGGTAACTTCCAATCAGATACTTGCAAACAAAAAATGCAGGAGTCTCAGTATTTGTATTAGTTAAAAAGAAAGCTAGGGTAAAAAAAAAAAATACAAAAAACCAAAAAACCAGCTAGGGTTCCAAATTGTTAACCCAGTGGGAGATGGCCAAGTAATAATAAAAGGAGTAATTTACTGAAAAAGCAGTAATGTATCAAATATCTTAGTGCCAAGTGCAAAGGCTACTAGAAATAAAAGGAAAATCTGATGACAAATGACAGAATACAGAATTTACTAAACCTCCTGTTATGTAGAAGAGAGATGGTAGCAGAACATTAGCTTCTCTAGGACATAGACAAGAATGAAGATGCTGAATAATCCCATGGAAACGCACAAATGGGAGGAAGAGCTAGAACAACAGATTACACTGATGGAAGAAAAGATATCAATTTAAATTTAGCAGCTAAAAATGCACATAAAACTTGCAAATCAACTCTGGAATAAAAGCAGCTTGACAAAGGATACGTGGGAAGTCATAATGCCTCACAGGAGCAGACGGGACCTACACATCAGCTAAAGCCAAGTCACAAAGTGAAGGACACACACACACACCTCCCCACATGCTACACACACTCCAATATTTCATGGCAATGGCAATTACCTGCTATTCAATGTCCATAAAGAAATGTTGCACTGGGAAGACCCAGAGGGATAGGATGGAGAGGGAGGTGGGAGGTGGGAGGTGGGATTGGGATGGGGAACACATGTAAATCCAGGGCTGATTCATGTCAATGTGTGACAAAAACCACTACAATATTGTAAAGTAATTAGCCTCCAACTAATAAAAATAAATGGAAAAAAAGGAAATGTTTTATAGACATACAGCCATGCCCATTCATTTACGTCCTGTCTCTGTCATACAACTAGGGCTTGGCAGTTACGACAGAGACCATGCAGAACTTCACAGGGTCAGACCATGCTGACCCTTTCTAACATACATGCTGAGTCACATTTCAAGTGCAGAATGGAGTTCTGGAGATCAAATTTTTAGTGGGCAATTCACTGACTAAGCTGTGTTCAGCCGAGTCTGGAAACCACACCTGAAGGAGTTGACATTAAAATTTACGGGGACCTTGCTACAGGAATCCATATTTATAAACAGACTTCTTTCACATGAGGGAAATCTTATGTACTGTTGAGAAATTTGCGTTGTTTCAGAAAAGCAATACTGGAAACAAATGGAGGTATACTGGAGAAAGTTTCTCTCATGAAACAAATGGAGGTATACTGGAGAAAGTTTCTCTCGTAACTAGTTATCCCATCACAGGACAACAGTGTGGCCGGTGAACTAAAAGGATTCACTTGGAACTGACCATCTATTCAGAAAACCCAAGGAGGGCAACAGCTTAAGTGTTGCTCCCATAGAGGGTTGAATGCTAACCCCAAAATTCCCATTCACCCAGAACCTCAGACTGTGACCCCATTTGGAAATCAAGTCTTTGTGGATGTTAAGACGGTGATCAAGATGAGATCATTCTGGATTAAGGGGCTCCCTAAATCCAATGACTAACCTTTTATAAAAGAGGAAAGCACACACACAGACGAGTAGAGATGGCAATGATGCTACCAGATGCCAAGGAATGCCATGAGCCCGCAGAAACAGAAGAGGCAAAGAAGGGTCCCCCTGGAGTCTTCAGAGGGAGTGCAGTCTGCTGGCACCTTGACCTCTGACATCTGGCCTCTAGGACAATGAGGGTGTACATTTCCATCATTCTAAGCCTTCCAGTTTACAGTCATTTGTCCCGGCAGCCCTAGCAGAGTAATATGACCCCTTTGCAAGTTCCCCTCCACCTTCCCTGATTTTTCTTGAGGGAGAGACCATATCTTCTTTGGTTTCTTCTACAACCTCACAGGGCCTCCTACAATGCCAGTGTTGCAAAAAGGATAATTCAACAATGCTAACTTCATTCCTGTTAGAGGGTTAAAAAGGGTTACTGGGATAAATGTAACTTAGTATCCTGAGAGAACTGTAGACACACACAGCTGCAAGAAATAACGCTGAGATGGCGTGTCCTTATCCTAGTATTTCATGGTAATATTTTGCAGCCCTAAGGGAAGAAATCACAACCTGGATTCTGACATGGATACAATCCAGGGGTCTGCCTGGGACTTCCACCAGCATTTTACACTCACCAGAGAGTGTGTGTGTGTTTATGTATTTAGGTCTACTCCCCACCACAAAGACACATACCAGTTTCATCACAAGGACTATAGTAAGTGTATTTTCAGACCCGCAAAAATACTCTTTACCTGTTTCTATATTCACAAACATGATGGCTGATTCATAGATAAACCTTGGATAAAGGCAAGAAAGCATGTTTACTCCATCACAACAGTAGAAAGCCAACATTTCCCAGGGAGTTGGAGGTATGAAGTGAGAAAATAAATGCAGCCATCAAGCCAGAGCAGGTTCCTCCAGCAGCAGCCCCGCACCCATACCTTATCCTTCTTGTCTTGCCGGGCGTAGGGGAAGCACGGGATCACAGCAGTCACCCTGGAGGATGATGCGATCTTGCAGGCGTTGATCATGATGAGTAGTTCCATCAGGTTGTCGTTGATCTCGCCACAGCCACTCTGGATGATGTACACATCTTCCCCTCTCACACTTTCGCCAATCTCCACGCTAGGGAAAGGAAGGTGCCGCTGTTAATAGCTAAGCCTTCCTGTGCCTACCTCTAAGGGCTGCGACTAGCGAGTACTCAGCAGGCGGTGGTCCTTGCGGGTAGGACATCTTCCACTGAGAGGAGACAGAGGAAAATCAGCGAAGGGGAAGAGGCACACGGGCAAGGTCCGGGCAGATTAGGCACAAGCTTCCAACACTTCTCACCCGAGTGCAGTCACAGAGGACATGTGAATTCCCCCAGCGACCAGCTGTGACAACACATACATAAGGGAAGCACTGTTGCCCCGGGAAGCTCATCGGAGACTCCACTGCCTTGGGTTTTCTTGGGGGCCAGGGACTCAGTGTTAAGCACGTGGTTTTCACTGGGACCCTTTCCACATGGGCAATGGGGGAAACCTTGCGTAAACTAAGTTCCCAGAAGCCAGCCAAAGGTCGTCCTATAACAGGACCTTTTTCATATACGAGTGACTCTAATATGCTCTTTAGAAACTGTCTCTGGCCTGTTACATTACATTAACTCTTTTTGGCTCAATACTGTATTCTAGTTTTTTACTGTTACACGTATACATTGCTTTAAAAATTCCAACCATTCTGTAAGGCCTGCAGCAAATAAAATAAGCCCAAAGGCAGCCAATTTCATCTCTTGATGTGGTTTTGACATATTTATCTTCAAAGTCCCTCAACTAATGCTTGGATTGCTTCATCTGGATTTTTCATTTTAGGCATCATGGGTTGACTTCTCACTCTGGACCATGAGGACTGACCTGTCTCCTCCCCATCCCATCCCCTGCATCAAGCACAGCCCTCCCATCTCATGTCGCCATCCTCCCAACACAGATCAGTATCTGCCAACCAAATCTGAGAGCTACATTTTAACTGTGTCGGTGCCATTCAGAGCTAAGCCATACAGTAAACTGAAAACCAAGTTCACGTTGCCTTTCTGTACACAAATTGGGGGGTGGTGGGTTGTTCACCTTGGAGGAAATGATCCTACCTCTTCATCTACTAAGTTTTCCAATACAAATGGCAGCCTCGATACTGGGCTAAGAAACTAAATCCCACAATGTCAGTGTCAAAGGCCTCGAGTGTGATCTCTATTCCATGGCCTGCTCGAGGCTCGCCCCCAAGCTGGCTGACCCGGGTTCTCTTCCTGCCTGTGACAGTTGTCTCCTGGGAATTCCCTTCCCCCGTCTCCTGCCCTCGATTTCCCACTTTCTGTACCCTTTCTTGGTGCACTTGCTAGTTTTGCTGATGGACATCCTCTGGTAGCATCTTGAAAAAAGCAAACAGGAGCTTAACTCTTTGAAAACTGCCTGCCAGGAAGTTTCAAGTGTAGGATTTTGGGGGTTCAACAAGAGAATGAGTCAATACAACACTGGCATACATACACAATTAGCTGTGCCCTTTCTCTTATGATCAGAAGCCAATAATACCCAACAGTATTGTTTTATTGAAAGAGCTGATTATTTCTAAAGAAAATGGAAATATAAATGGTATTTGGAATACCATATAGTAGTCTATCTGAACCAACAGAAGCTTCTCTCTAACTTCAAGTAGAATAATTATAAGATAAAAATGCCATTTTTCAATTTGACGTGATCTGGAAACAGTTTTGATCACAGTGGGCCAGCCTCCTACATACTCTGGGCTCTGCCATGGATGGAAAAAGTACAATGCCAGCCTCAGGATGAGCATGTGACAGAGGTCGATGTACTCCTCTCGAGCTCAAGTACTAAGGAGCTAAATGTAATTTCTTTGTGAACATCGCATCAAATGTGAGGTGAAGTTGATCAAGAAATTCCAGTATTATAGCTCAGAGGTGGACAATCTACAGCCCGTGACCTGAGAAGAGTGTGGTGGGCAGAATGATGGCCTCCCAAAGACATTAATGTCCTAATCCCCAGAATCTTCAAATATGTTCATTTACAGGGCAAAGGAGAAGCAAAGTGGCAGATGGAATTAAGCCTACTAGTCAGGTCACCTGAAGACAAGAGAGATTAGCCTGGACCACTCCAGTTGGCCCAATGTGATCACAAGGGCCCTTAAAGATGGCAGAGGAAGAGAGGTCAGAGAAAGAGATCTGAGGGCTGAAGCAGGGTCAGAGATGTGCTATGTGGCTGGTCCTGAAGATGGAAGAATGGGCCAAGAGCCAAGGAAAGCAGGCGGCCTCTAAGAGCTGTGAAAGCAACGGATGGATCCTGCCCTAGAGCCTCCACAAGGAACACTGACCCACGATGGATTTCTAACCCAGAGAACTGTAAGATGCAACAGCAACAGAGCCGCTAGGGGCCCATGAAGCCTAAAATGTTATCTGGCCACTTACAGAAAAAGTGTGCCAACAGCTCCTGATGTTATGATTGTTTAGCCCCAAATTTCAGGGGGATAAACTTCTTTGCCCTATTTTTTCTAAGGAACATCCTCAATCCCCATGGGGAAGACAGAACCTACGTATGATCACCATGGCAACTTTTTCCCAAAGCTATTCCTGATTCCGCTCATATAGATGGTCACGACTGATCTTTATTCTAGGTCTTTCAAAAACTGTGGGCAGAAGGCAGCATCCACTGCTCTCCACTGATCCTGAAATAAGGCTGATGAGTTTATCTGAGCCAACAACAAATGGGTGTGGTGATTAAAAGACAGCCACAGACTAACACTTTTTCCACCAAGAAGGGCAATCTACAGCCCCTCCCCCTGGATCTGGGAGGACTCTGCACTTGACAACACAATGTGACAGAAATGACGATTCCCTGACTTTGGGGTCCAGGCCTTCACAGACTGGGAGCTCTGACTTCCTGTGTTTTGAAGTCCTTGTGCTTGGACGCCAGTTTCCACGCTCTAATAAGGAAGCTCCAGCAGGCCTGTGGGGAGAGGTATAGAGGTTCCCAGCCAAGCTCCCAGGCCAAAGCTACTGCCAACTTACCAGCCATGCAAGCCAGCCAGCTCAGAAGTGGATTCTCCAGCCCCAGATGCCAACACATGGGGCAGAAAGAAGCCTTCCTTGCTGAGCCCTGCTCAAGTCAGTGTGAGAGTCAAGGAAATAACGATCATACACAACAAATAACCAGGACTTTGGGTCTTACAATCCAGGTAGCCACTCTGGGCAGGTTAACTGACCAGCAGAAAGGGTTACAGATGCCATCCTCCATGCTGTTCTAGGACGTCATCACAGCCTTTCAATGGTCAACTGGAAAGCTGGAACTGACATCTCCCTGTGGAGCTTAAATGATTTAGAGATGAGAAGATAAAATCATGAGGCTCTGTGTCCAATTAGACAGTGTTTTTCAAATGGGTAATAGGAGGAGTTGAGGACTAGCAGACGCCAAACCAGATTTATGGTCCTGGCTCAGGGAGAGATTTAGGAAGGGGCCCCTGGACCTAAACTGAAGCTTTTTTCTCTTCCTTTTGCCCTCTGCTTTTCATCTTTAGGACCACACAGTAAAAACCAGATTACCAGCACAGTATCTGGTACAGGGAGGCCTATTTGTAAAAACTCAACCTCTGGGCCCAGACAGTTCATGGGAAAGAGGGAAGTTAGGAAGTTAACCTCTGATAGTCTAGATATTAAAAACATAAAATATAAGTAAATTCCTAGACTTCATGGTGAGTGGTTTCTGACACCAATTTCTAATTACCTGGTAATTATAAAATACTCAAAAACAATAATTTCTTCTTGACCTATATGACACCACCTCTGGAACACAAATTGTTATCCCTTTCTTCTGAAAGCTACTGTAATTTGAACAGGACTGCTAAATATTGTCGTATTCAAACCTAAATATACTATCCTTCGCCAGAGCCCTGGCCATCCTAGGAGATTTCTGTATGGAACTCTGTAAAGTGGAATTCTTTAGCTGAAAGACTTGCACATTAATACTACCTGCTACTCATTCACAAATGTGTCTTCACTTATATTATCAGCCTAAAAAGCTGACTCAATAGCAAACACCACCATCTCTCTATGTCATAACAACCACTCCTCTGTAGCTAAGCAATCTTTGCCTATGCCAAGCTCATCAAGATTTTTCTCCCATGTTTTCTCCTAGAAATTTCCAGTTCTAGGTTTTACATTTAGGTTTAGGATTTCAAGTTCATCTCTGAAATGGTAGGACGTATGGATGGAGTTTTTGGGGTTTTGGTTTTTTTTTTTTTTTTTGGTGAGTTGCAGCTCACCAACACTTGTTCCAGCCCTGCTTGTTGGAAATGTTGGCTGAACTGGGTCTTTGCCAAAGATATCAAAATGATCAGTAACTTAAAAAAAAAAAAGATCAGTAACTGAGTACAGTGGTAGACATTTAAGGGGGGAGGGGGAAGGAACGGGACCAACTTGAAATGAGTTAATAGCTGCGTGGACGCAGGTAAGTGGAAAGAAAGGAGCCCCTGGCCCGGCTTCCGAGGGGGCCACCAGCCTGACCTCACTGAAAGGAGGTCACCGCTTCTTGCGGACCTGAGACATGAGGGGCAGCAGTTACACTCAAGCCATGGCCTTGCTGCTGGACACAGCAGTGTCCCAGGACGATGAAGAAGCTGGAGAAGGAAAAAAAAAAAAAAAAAGTCCATCATCTCTGAGGCAGAAAAGTTAGCACACGGGATCCCAGCACGTGAGCCCTGAAGTTCTCAGGCTCTTTAAACCCTGTGCAGGACCACACCTGCTGGATAACTCAGGAGCCGGCACCCGAGCAACTCAGGACTGTCACCTGGGGAGCTTTCAACACGCGGACCCTCCCAGCCTTCGGAAGAAACCTCCGGGAGCGCAGCGCAGCTGCATTTTCCACAGCCCCGGGCGAACCCAGCGCGCCGCCCGGACTGGGGACGTGGGCGGGACGTTTCCTAGCGCGCCCTGGGTTTGGGAGCCTCGCGGCCGGCAGGAACGCGGACCCCGGGGCGAGCACGTCCCGGGCCATGTCCCTGCCCGCGTGCCCAGCACTCGATTCGGCTCCAGCCGGCTGCACCCACCTAGCCCCGCGGGCCGCCCGGGGGGTCGCTCTTCCGGGCTGGGGCCGCTCTCCTCGGTTTCTCACGGACGCCGCGGCGGTGGCGCGGAGGCCGCGTTGTGGCCGGCCCGCCCCGGAAGGGGGAGCGGGCGGCCGCAGAAGGGGTCCCAGGCAGACGCCGGCCCCAGCCGGGCGGCGCAGCCGCGCGCCAAGCGCCCTCCCCGGCCCGGCCCCCACCTGGTCTCCTGGTTGCTGAACTTCTTGGTGATCACCTTGCCCAGCTCCAGGCCCAGCCGGTCGGCCACGCGCTGGGACAGGTCCTGGTGCGAGCTGCCGCTGAAGAGCACGATGTTGGGCATGGTCGGGCGCGGAGTTCCGAGCGGCGCTAGGCGGCTGAAGCGGCGGTCACTTGGCAACCTGCGGCGAGAGCGGGAAAGCGCGACTGGCGGACAGCTGGGAGGAGCGGAGCTAAAGAGGAGCTGGAGGGGGCGGGGCTGAGGGGCGGAGCCTGGGGAGGAGGAGGTGGAGGCGGTGGTGCTCAAGGGGCGGAGCTGCGGGGTGGGAGGAGTAGGAAAGCGCAGCCGCGGGCTTCGGGGGAGGAGCTGGAGGGGGGCGGAGGAGCGGCAAGGCGCAGCCGCGGTCCCGGAGGCGGAGCTGAGGGAGGAGGAGCCGCGCGGTGAGAAGCGTGGGTTAAGCGCCGCCGTGAGTTCCGGAGGCGGAGCTGGAGGGGAGGGCCTGAGGGAGGAGGAGCTGCAGGAGGAGGTGGAGTGGGAAAGTGCAGCGGCAGGACCCGGAGGAGGAGCTGGAGGCGGAGGAACTGGAGGGGCGGGGCCGGGGAGGAGGGGCGCGGGGCGCTGAGAGGATGGAGGCTGGACGGGTAGCTGGAGGAGCGAGGGAGAGCGGGGCGGGGGGAGAGCAGGAAGAAGAGCCCCGAGGGTGTTGCGAGGCGGGGGCTGCTGCCCACCGAGTGCGGTAGGATGAGGAACCTTGGGTGGCCTGGCTCCGTGGGAGAGCTCCAGGCTCTGATCTTGATCTTTCCGTCCAGCTTTGCGGGGAGAGTCGGTGAACCTGTTGAACTGTGCACAGACGGAGGGTGCGGGGAGGAGGAGGGAGATGCCTCCCAGCAGGAGCGCCTCCCAACCTGACATACCCCCAAACCCGTTGCAGATCGCTAGGGCAGTTTACAAGGGTCTGCACACTGGCCTGCAGGCCAGATCCACATCCTGCCTGTTTGTACCAGAGAGCGAAGCATCACTTTACACTTGACCATTTCTGCATGTACATGATAACAGCTACCATGCCATTGAACCCCGATTAAGAGAAGTATTTTCCTTCCTCTTATTAATGGGTGTCTACTGCAAAAAAAAAAAAAAAAATAGTGTATTATTAAGTTTGGATTTCATCAATAAAAACATTGTGAAGTTTTTTCCTCTCTTGTTATTTAAGTACCTCCATAATAGTCTCTTCATTTTGCCTCTTGGCCCACAAAGACTGAATTATTTACCATCCAGTCCTTCGTTAAAGAGCAGAATTGCCTGGGGTCCTTGCAAAAGACACAGTATCAGCGATCATCTGAACCCTGACAGCAGCTAAGGGGCGAAGTTGCTTTCGATGTTGGATGGAGCCAAGGCCCCTCCAGATTCGCCATCTTTAGGTCGACCCGTGGCCCTAGTATCAGCTTCACAGCCTCCTACCTGTTGCTTTCTCAAAAGCTTGACCCCAGGAACAAGAGGGCCCAGGTGACTCCCAGCCACAGCCCTCCACATCCCTGGAGGCCCTGCCTTCCCTTCCCTCCCTGCAGACAGAGCAGAAAGGTTTTCTCAAGAAGCAAATACAAAACTAACACAACATTGTAAAGCAATTATACTCTAATAAAAAATTAATTTTAAAAAATAATAAAATATTTTTTAAAGGACATGGCAGTAGTTCACTATTTAAGAATGTTTGTGGCACAGGGAATTATATTCAATATTCTGTAATAAACCATAATGGAAAAGAATGTGAAAAAGAATATATATATAACTGAGTCACTTTTCTATATGAGACTACTACAACATTGTAAATCAACTAAATTGCAATTTTAAAAAGATAAATAAGCAAAAGTTTTAAAAACAAAACAACAACAAGCAAAGTAGCAAATACAGTCCCAAAGCCAACCTCTGGGCACAAACCAGATGTAGGGGAAAGAAGTGTGTTACACGGGGGTAGAGGGCCTATGTGTTCATGATGCTGGTCACAGTTTAACGGTCTCGATGTACACAAATTAAACAGGGTGGATAAATGGCTAGGTTTTACCTTATTTTGCCAAGAATTGACTCTCCATGAATAAGAGAAGGTCACTTGCAGGCGGATGGTAGCCTGCTCTAATTCAACTTCATATTCTTGGGCTATGGGTGATTGTTGGGATTATTCATACCATTGGAAATTTTCATCTGGGTCCATATAGTCTGCGAATTAGACTATCTAGCACATCAAGTGTTTCTTTTAAACTCCTGCATCTGCCTGCTCACCAAAATATTGGCCAAAGCACTAATTTTGGCAGCACCTCTGCCCCTTTTTCATTCCGCCTGGAGATGTGTATGTGCTCTATTGTTTTAGGAGGAAAAACCCTACTTGCCATGACTTTTTATCTATGTATTTTATGGATAATCACCATAGCAATGAGATTCATACTCATACTCAACCATATGTTTAAAGTTTTCACTGAATGACTTTGCCAATGTAATTATTTTAAGCTCACCTAATAAAATTTACTACCAACAGTATTACTGTAATTTTTATGTCCTTAACATTTCTCTCACAGACAAAAATATATACACATTCTTCTCAGAGAGTGGCCTCTTGTTAGCATGGTGGGGCTGCAGTTCTTTGATAACAAAACATGTGGACTCTATAAAACGGGAGAAGTTAAAGCCCCAGTCCTCAAAGTCTGTTCATAGTTGGGCATCTGGAAGCTATGATTGAAGTGTCACAAGCCACAACTTCAATACTACCAGGGAGAAGCAATATCTGCATTGGGGGAACTAATAAAGATGGTTGTGGGCACAACACTTTGATGAGTTACTCTGCTTAAATGCTGAGCATAAACAAGGGGAAATGTACCACTGGGATGGATCTGAGCCACCTAAAACTACTAGGAGTAGCAGACTGTCCAAAAAGCTGATTTTTATTTAAATGTGAATACTTTCTCTCCCAAGCCACTTCATCCCTGATCCATAACACCCAGTTTGTGGGAAAACCTTGGTCTAGAGCAGCTCTCTCAGCACTACTGACATCTAGACTGGGTAATTCTTTGTTGTGGGCCCTTTCCTGTTCCTTGTAGGATGTTTAGCAGCACCCTGGCCTCTACCAGTAGCAACTTCCCACCAGCTGTGACAACCAAAAGTGTCTCCAGACATTGTTAAATGTCCCAGGAAGAGTAAAATCACCCCAGGTTGAGAACCACTTGTCTGAATGAACCACCATCCCTTTCTTCCTCCACATGAACCTCTCCTTGGAGCTGCTTGGGCTTCCTCACACACAGCATGACTGCAGGATTCCAAGATGGGTCACAAAAGAGTTCTCAATGAGTGAGAGCTTATCAAGCCTCTGCTTTTATCCTGTTTGCTCAGGTCCCACTGGCCAAAGCAAGTCACATGACCAAGCCCAGCGTCCAAGTGGTATGGGACAATATAAAGGCATGAGTACTAGGTCCACCAGATGTCTACTCCAGTCCACTGACTTCTTGGACAGAATGTGGGTTGAGGAAGCCTCCAGGAGAACGTGACACACATTCAAAGACTCAAGATTCAGAGGATGAAAAGAACATCTGCTATGTTTACATATGACCACAGACAATAAACATATTGTAGAATATTATTTTAGGAGAAAATATTAATGGAGAAAATTAAAATGATAAGGTATTTCCATTGCTGACTTCTATTTTCACTGACTCATGGGTAGAGCTGAAATGGGAAAACAGTGATTTGAGTTTGTGAACTGTTTCTTACCTTATATTTCCTGCCAATCTTTTAGCCAATTTCTGTCTATATAGTGAGAGCTCTAAGTATTTGCTGAATGCATTTATTTTCCACTATCCTAAGGCTGAGAAATGGAAGAAATGGCTCAAATCATATGGCTAGTAAAAGGCAGCAAGGGGATTAGAATGCAGGCCTTCTAGCTCAGTCCTTTGTTCTCTGGAACAGTGCTGTCCAAAAGAAATGTAATGTAAACCATGTATGTAATTTACATGTTTAGTAGCCATATGTAAAAAGAGTAAAAAGAAACCACTGAAGTTGTCTTAATACACTATTTAATCAAATATATTCACCAAATATTATTACTACTACTTATAATCAATATTTAAATTATTGAGATATTTTTCCATATTTATACCAAGTCTTTGAAATATGATGTACACTTCACCTATAGCACATCTCAATTTAGACTCACTATAGTTCAAGTAATTAATATCCACAGATGACTAGTAGTTGCCATATTAGAGAGAGGATCTCTAGAACACTGGTCCTTAAGATTAAGAGCAATGCCAAGACACACTGATTCATCCATTCTATCCTGTGTATTTATTAGGAGTCCGACAAATAATTTACAGCTAATTATAAAATGCTAATGCTTATAAATAACTTAAAGTATAAGTTAAAATGAATGTAAGTTTATTTTTCGAGTAGTGGCATTTTTCACTCATAATCAAGTATTTCTTCCAATTTTTATTTTGATATCTTTTCCTTTTAGTTTCTATTATTTAAAGAAAAATATTTTCTAAATAATGAACACCCATAGACTGATCACCTAGACTGAGCAGCTGTCACACTTTTGCTATATTTGCTTCATCTGTTTTTTTTTCTCAAGTGTTCTACATTACAGTCATTGCATACTGACCTCAAAATTAGTCTGCATCTATAAAAAGATATAGATATCACACAATAAACAAAGATTAACTCAAAATGGATCAAAGACCTAAATATGAGAGCCAAAACTATAAAATTCTCAGAAGAAAACATAGGTATAAATCTTCAGCCCTTGGATTAGGCAATGATTTCTTTATTATGACACTCAAACACAAGCAACAACAACAAAACCAGAGAAGCTAGACATCAAAATTAAACATTTTTGTGCTTCAAAAGACACCATCAAGAAACTGAAAACACAATCCAAAGCATGGGAGAAAATGTTTTCAATCCATGTGTCTGATGAAAGACTTCTATCTAGAACATATAAATATGACCACAACTCAATAAGAAGACAAATATTTCAAAAGCGGGCAAAGGAACCTGCAGCTTTATTCCTAAGTGCCAAAATTTGAAAGAAACCAAGATGTCCTTCAGTAAGTGAATAGATACATAAATTGTGGTACATTCAAACTATATACCAGTATGTATTCAGTGATACGAAGAAATAAGCTATGGAGTCATGGAAAGATACAAAGGA
This sequence comes from Muntiacus reevesi, assembly GCF_963930625.1. Classification (NCBI taxonomy): domain Eukaryota; kingdom Metazoa; phylum Chordata; class Mammalia; order Artiodactyla; family Cervidae; genus Muntiacus; species Muntiacus reevesi. Next base: position 10,728,507 of record NC_089271.1, on the reverse strand, counting down.
ACCTCAAAGGCCTATGGCTAAATAAAAGAAACAAACAGAAAAGACTACATAGCATATGATTACAACTGCATGATATTTTGGAAACGGCAAAACTACAGAGACAGTAAAATGAGTCGTGGTTGCCAGGGGCTGAGGGAAGGGAGGAATTAATAGGTAGAGCACAGATGATTTTTAGGCAAACTATTCTGTATGATACTATAATGGTAGATACATGTCTATAGATTTGTCCAAACCTATAGACTACACAACACCAAGAGTGAACCCTCATGTGAACTACTGACTTAGGCTGAGGATGACATGTCAACCTTGCCTCATCAGTTGTAACAAATGCAGCACTCAGGCACAGAATGTCCATAGTTGAAGAGGCATGGGGTATGTTCAGAACTCCTTGTACTTTCCACTCTATTTTACTGTGAACCCAAAACTGCTCTTAAAAAAAAAAAAAAAGTCCTTTAAAAGAATGAGAAAAATAGGCCAAGGGTTTGAACAGATATTTTTCCAAAGAAAATGAACAAAAGGCTAATAAACACATGAAAAGATGATCAACAGCATTAGACATCAGGGAAAGGCAAAAGAAAACCACAGTGATACCACTTCACACCCATTACATTGGCTGTAGTCAAGAAGACAGTGACAAATGTTGGTGAGAATGTGGAGAAACTTGAACCCTTGTATACTGCTTGAAGGAAGGTAAAACAGTACAGCTGCTTTAGGAATAGTTTCACAGTTCCTCAGTTAAACACAAAATTACCACATGACCCAGCAATTCCACTCCCAAGTATATAGCTGAAAGAATCAAAAACAGGTACTCAGAGAAACAAAGTACATGAATGGTTATAAAAGCACTATTCACAATAGCTAAAAGGTGAAAACAATCCAAACGTCCATCAACTGATGAGTGGGATAAACAAAACATGATCTTTCCATACAATGGGATATTGATCCAGCCATAAAAAGGAATGAAGTTCTGATCCATGTGATGACATGGATGAACCTCGAAAATAGTATGCCAAGTGAAAGAAGCCAGTCACAAAGGACCACATATTGCATGACTCCATGCCTAGAAGAGACAAATCTATAGACAAGTACATTAAAGGTTACATAGAGCTGGGGGATGGGAGGATGGAGGGACTAGGAGGTGATGGCTAAGGCTTGTGGGGTTTCTTTGGGAGTCATGAAAATGTTCTAAAATTGATCATGGAGATGGATGTATAACTCTATGAATATACTAAAAGCCATTGAATTTTATACTTTACAAGGATGAATAGTGTGTGAATGATATCTCAAGAGATATTTTTAAAAGGCCATTTCTTTATGACTCCATTACTATGATCACATCTAACATATTAACATGTCAAGTTGCCCTCCTATGAGGGATATTGAGGATGACCCTGGCTTAAGGTGGTGATAGTCTGATTCCTTCATTATAAGGCTCTTTTCTACTCTTGCAAATGCTGATTTTCTAATTCTGTCATCCCTTCCTGTCTACAAATATTCACTGGAATTCTCCAGTAAAAAAGAGCATACTTTATCTTCTGAAGCTACATAGTTACCCTCAAATACAGTTTGTACTAGAAAATCAAGACTAGAGTTTCATTTTCTTCCTTTTAAGGACCAGTTTTAAGAATATGGAGTTCAGTAAGAATGTTATCTCCCACTGAAAGGAACCAAGGTCCTTGCGGATCTGGTATGGCCAAGGTCCTGAGCAGGGACAGACAACACAAGCAGAGTTTCATTTTCTTCCTTTTAATGACCAGTTTTAAGAATATGGAGTTCTGTAAGAATGTTATCTCCCACTGAAAGGAACCAGGGTCCTTGGAGATTTGGCATGGCCTGAGCAGGGACAGACAACACAAGCAGGAAACCCTGTGCCAGCTCTTTCCAAGGCCAAGGAGCTAGGACTATGTCTGCAGGATCAGGGAGCTGGCTTAAAGTGGTTACTTCTCACTTAAAGCGGTTACAAAGGTGGGACAGTGCAAACAACAAAAAGTCATGGAAGGATAATGGGCTGAAATACACAAAGTATCTAAAACTCAACAAGTCCAGACTAATAGGCAATAAAATCAAAACCAGAACAAAAGAGGAATACAAGTCAATCTCACTTGGACCCAAGGAAGATGAATATTAAACTAACTCCTTTCCGTGAAAATTGGTCATTAGAGAGTTTGCTTTCTTGAGAGGAGAGGTGAAGATAGAATTAGCTGATTTCTTGGGTAATTACATATAATCTGATGCTGCCCAGGGGAATCTCCTTTTCATGTAGGTCAGATCAGTCACTTCTGGAAATTAGATCAAAGATAAAGACTTCAGTGCCCTCAGTGATCCTAAGAGAGCTGGATATGGCATACATAATTCAGGTAGAGGAGTCCAGCAAGTTAAGCAGCACAGGAATTGCCAACCAGGGCATAGATGGGAGCGTGAGGAAGTTTTTTTGTTTTTTGTTTTTTTTCGTGAGGAAGTTTTATAATGGCAGCACCAGAGATTCTTCAAGTGGATAGAGGGTTTTCAGGGTGGTGAGACGGTGGGGGAGCTTTCTGACGAGAGGAGCAACACAAAGTCAAACTGAATTGAGCTTCATTTTACTGTGAGCCAGACAGATAGAGAAGGGAAGGGTCTAAATTAAGTAAGGACCAAAAAAGCAAGTTGCTGCAAAACCCTTTCTAGAATAAGGTAGTCATTGAGATAAGGAATAATATCGCACGTGCATACAACTAATCCTTTGGCCACCTGATACTTTGGGCCAGCTGACCCATTGGAAAAGACCCTGATGCTGGGAAAGATTGAAGGCGGGAGGAGAAGGGGATGTCAGAGGATGAGATGGTTGAAAGGCATCACTGACTCAATGGACATGAGTTTGAGTAAGCTCCAGGAGTTGGTGATGGACAGAGAGGCCTAGCGTGCTGCAGTCCATGGGGTTGCAAAGAGTTGGACACGACTGAGTGAACTGAACTAAACTGATACAGCACTTGCTACATGGCAGGCCTTCACCTCAACCCTAAGGAGGTTGGTCTTATGACTCTCATCTCCGTTTCACAGGCAAAGAAGCTGGGAAACAGAGAGGTTAGGTAACTTGCCCACGGTCCCACAGTTATGTAGTGGAGTCAGGCAGCTTTTACTACTGTACCCACTGCCTCTCACATCACTCCATCATGTCAGTAGGAGAAACTGAAGATGGCTTTCCATTTTAGATCAATGTGATGTACAAAAAAGGTATTTCTTCCTTATGATAATATTTCCTGCTTCTAAAGAAATCACAGTAATACAATTTTGATAAAGATGATCCTGCCCACCCAACATTTCTTGGGATGTTGTTGGAATGCCTCGGCCTGCCTTTGATCTTTCTACAAGCTCTCTTTACCATCGTCCAGGTCCGTGACCTGGAAAATCCTGATGATTTACATGTTCACATCTCCAGCTCAGACCTCTCTCCTGAGGGCTAGGCGTGAACATCCAACTCTATAATGGGTGGGCAAACCAAGGCCAAATGCTGTTCATAGCCTGTTTTGTTAATAAGTTTTACATGTTCACACACGGGTGAAAATGGTCATTGACATGCTGTATATAGCTGCTTTGTGCCACGAGAACAGATTTGAAGAGTTGTGGCAGAGATCACATGACTTTAAGGCCTCACTATTCACTGTATTTACAGAAAAAGCTGGGCTTGTTTGATAAGAAGTCTTCTTCCCACCCCCCACGCCCAGCTTTGCTGAGGTATATTTGGTATATACCTTGTGTAAGCTTGACATATACACTGGGTTGTCTGTTACACTTGTATATTACAAAATGATGACCATTATAGTGTCAGCTAACACCTTCAGCACATAATTACCATTTCATTCTTGTGGTGAGAACAACTAAAATCCACTCTCCTAGTAAGTTTCAAGTATATAATACAGTAGTATTGGGTTGGCCAAAAAGTTCATCTGGGTTTTTCCATATGATCTTACAGAAGAAACACCTGAATGAACTTTTTTGGCCACACAATATTAGATATAATCACTATGCTGCACATGAGATGTCCAGACCGGGTTAGTCTTATGCTGAAAGTATGTTCCTATGGCTAATATTTCCTTCTCTCCTCCACCCCCTACTCCCCCAGTCCTTGATTCTGATCTTATCATCACTTTTCATGTGCTGAGGTTGTTGGTTCTGTTTGTAAAGTCTCAATCTCAAGTCTGATCTCTTCTGTCCATCGCTATAGCCACCAGTCAGCCCCAGCCTTGGCCTCCGTGATATTCGTACTAAGATCCTTGCCTCTCCAGTCCCTCTCCACACAATAATAAGAATGATATTTTAAAAAAATCAAAGCCAATTATATCACGTCGCTTTCCTGCTTACAATCTGTCAATGGCTTACCATTGTGTTTGGAATTTGGCCCTGTTTAACCCTCCAACTTCATGTGCCCTCACTGACCTTCAGCTTCTCTGGTCTCCTGCCTACACCACAAACAGCCCTCTGGCCACAGGACCTTTTCACATGTGTCTTCCTTTCTTTAGGAAGCTTGTTCAACTGACTCCTCCATCACAGGTTTGGCTACTTTGCTCTCTCGGGCTCAGTTTATAAATGTCACTTCTTTCATCTCCCCGCAAATCACGATTCTCTTTGCTCTCCTCAATTCCACTCTACTTTTCCTTTACCCCCTCACTCCCTGTGCTGACCGCCTTCATAGCATTTATCTCACTACAGGATTGTCATCATGCTGCCAGCAGTTGCATGTTGCCTATTGGCTAGACCATAAGTAACACAATCCGGGATTGAGTCAGTCTTGGTCACAGATTTATTCTCAGAGTCTAGCACAGGGGTTGGCCAGATGGTAAATATTCTCAACTTTATGGACCATAGGGTCTTTGTTACAACTACTTAAGCCAGCAACTGTAGCACAAAAGCAGTCATACATGTAAATAAATGTACATGGCTGCCTTTCAATAGAACTTTATTTATAGATACTGAAATTTAACTTTTGTTATGTTACAAAATATTATTTTTCCCTCCATATTTGAAAGTGTAAAAACCATCCTTAGCTCGGAGGCTGGACAGAAACAGGGGACAGGTTAGATTTGGCCTGTAGGCCATAAGGAGTTTGCCAATCTTTCATCTAGCACACTGCTTGGCAGATTCACATAATTTTTTTTTCTTCCTTTTGGGGGGGATAAAGAAGACAGACTGGGAAGAACTTAGAAATATTCTCCTACCAATACTCCTTAAATTAGCATGTGGATAGAGCAAACACATGGGGAAATGAAAACATAATTATTTTGCAACTGACATGATCAGCACAGACAGCAACCAAAAATCCCCTCATCGTTTGGCATCCTCCTAAAGATTCACTTCTCTTTATGCTGTGCAGACACAGTCACTCTCATAAACATTCCAGGGATAAAACGGGAATTATTATAGTATCGAATGACCCCTAGAAAATTCTTAGAGTGATAAGGAATAACTCAACAAAGCATGTTTTTCTGATCATCCTGTAATAAGGGACACTCGTGCACAAACACGCCCTTCATCTTTCCAGTTCCAGCAGTGACTTTTTGTCTCTCTGGATCCTTTTCTCCTCTTTCCCCAGAATACTGAGTTGCTTTTCTTTGGAGGAATTGATAGTGAACCCCAAAATCACACCCAATTTAGTGGTGCTTCTGCTGTTAGTTGGGGTCATTTTATTCTTGGCTTAGTTCTGTGGACCACCATCCTCTCTTCCTGCCATCAGTCATGCCATTAGGGGTGTGATACAATACAATGTCTCCTTATGCTACCATATTACAGATCTCCTGTTTCTCAGCCTCAGAGGAGTCACTTAAACAGATACAACTGTTTATGCCACCTAATTATCTTAGCAAAGGCGGCAGGGAAATGTTGAAATCAACGTTTTCTTGGTGTTTAAAGAAAAAGTGTTTTGTTTTGAAAACTGTTTATTTTCTTTAAAAGATAAAATGAATACTTTTGGAAGCCTTTTTCTCCACAATGAAATTCTAAAGTACGTCAATGAGTTCAGCATGTACTTTCCAAAGGTTTATCATATGAAGAATCTGATTTATGAGCATAGTTTTATAACAAAAAAGATGTTTCTTTCCCTGAATGCCAACTGTATTACAACAACTATCTGCCCATCAGTCCTCAAAAGCATGAAGTGATTGTCTTAATCTTTTAAAAGAGGAATAATGTGACCTTATTCAGGCTTGAAAAAGCTTCAGCTCAAGTGTCTTTGGGGACAGAGCCATACTTTGTCAATTATTAACTCATTGGCACTCCTTCAAGGTTACACTATCACAGCAAGAGAAAGCTGCCACAAGCCATGGTCACAAATTTTAGTTCAAATGCGTTCTTCTGGAATATTTAGGCCCTTAAATTGCAGGTGCTTTAATTTAATACAATAAAATACATTTAATAAACACCCATCATATGTGAAATACAAAGCATCAAGTATAAATTGTATCAGTTTAATTTAGAAAAAGTAAAGCGGCCAAAGTTAGAGGTGGGCAAGGATTTGAACTCTCTGTTATCTGTATATAAGTTTGATTTGTTTTTAAAACATTGAAACACAGAAGACAATTGCTCATTCATAAATAATGGGTAGGGTAAGCTGTCCTTTGGAAACTCGTGGGATGCAAAAATATCTGACGATAGGTCACTGGTGAGATGAACGTATTTTACAACTGCAATGGGAATAAAATTAATATAAAAATCATACATATATAAAATTATAAATGTGTTCCCTTTTAGTCTTTAAATAAACTAAGTTGTATCATCCAAGAGTGCTTACCAAGTAATCTAAGGGGTACCATCTTGCTCCTTAATTTTCTAATACTTTCCAAATTGTTCCTGATTTTTAGAAATTGTCCACATGATCTTTTGTTTGATGCAACTATGACCAGCTAAAGGATGCCCCTGTCTGAGCTATAATTTGACACAAGGAACCACATCTAACTCATCCAATGATGTCCCCCTTAAATGGGTATCACTAGGGCCCCAGGGGTAGCTCCTGGATTTGTTGCAGCCCAGGGGCCACCAGGCCGGGTGCTCCACATCTCAGCTGGCTCAGCTTGCGGATACCAGAACTTGTGACATGGTATGGACTGTGAGAACCATGGCTCTTCAGACATGGGCCACCAACACTCCCTGCTCCAGCCAGCCAGGCAGCCTACACTGGCATTATCCCCACCTGCCTTCAAAGCTGCCAGAGAGCCATACTGTCTGGGGATTTCTTATCTAATCAGCAGAGGATATATGTTAATAGCAACCATATTATTCTCAGTGCTTAATCCACTTTCAACTTCTGATGAAGCAATAGCAAATTAATAAAAACATTTTCCAGCCACTTTTTCTAGCTGGGATGTGAACATATTTAATATCTCCCTTAGCTGACCAAGTTGCACAGCCACCCTGATGATTGGTTTTCAGGACATTCAATGACATGGCCAAATCTGGCACTAAGTTTATATTAGAATACATGTTATTAACGATTCTTAGTAGTCATAGCAGCTACTATCTTGCTATTTACCATTTAGTAGAAAAGTACAGCCATTTCAGGTTGAGACATGAAATGACTGATATTGAACCATTTATGACCTGCAAAAACAGCTATGGCCTGTGATTCTACCTGATAGTCCTAACAACTTAAACACCAGTACTGTGCAGTACACTCCCTCATAAATATGCTTTTCTCTTGGCCAGTGTTTCTCAATCAGAGATACTTTCCCCTCAGGGGACACGTGACACTGTCTTGGCGGCTAATACTGGCACCTAGTGAGCAGAGACCAGTCTCAGACACAGCTAAACATCTTACATCACAGGACAGCCCCCCACAAAGAAGTATCCCGTCCAAAGTACTGAGAAATCTGGCTCGAGGTAGATTTACAGACTACACAGTCATGCACGTGTGTGTAGCTATGTCCTACAGCTACAGTTTTTTCCTTTTCTCCTGGCCCTTTAGTCGTGCTTAATCTTTTGTAGTACACACCCTGTATTTCATTAACTTGGTGAAGGAAAAGCCACTGAAAATCAGAAGTTAGGAAATTGGCAGGCCACAGATGAATACAAAAGCCTTCCTGTGATTATGAAAGGGTATTTTAAGAGCAATGAGTGATGCCATGATCTGCGGTGTCAACACGGAATCCTGCTCCATACCAGTGCACTCTCATTTTCTTTCAGAGTTGTCACCTACAACCTTCCCTAACAGACCTTCTGGCCTACCAACATTGGTTTACCCAATCGTCTAAAGATATTGGGTTGGCCATAAAGTTTGTTTGGGTTTTTCTGTAAGGTTTCGTGGAAAACCTGGATGAACTTTTTAGCCAACCCAATGTATTGTTCTTTTTTTGGAATTTTCACTTTCAGCCACCCCCCAACCCGAACTCAGTTGTACATTAGCCCTTGTTTCTTGTTAGCCTTGTTAGTATTTGTGCCACATACTACAATAATGCTTATGGACATTTGGCTTGTTCAATGTGCGTCTTATAGCTGAGTGCATGTATTTCACACCTGTTCTTTTATATACAGTTCACGGGTTTGGACTGTGTGGGTTCACTTCTAAGCAGATTTTTTTCAACAGTAAATACCACAGTAAGGGGTGGATTGAATCACAGATGAAGAGGCACCTCAGATCAGGAGGGTCAACTAGAAGTTATATGTGGATTTGCAACTGTGAGGAGGGTCTGGCCACTACTCCCTGTATGTTGTTCAAAGGTCAACTGTAGTTCATTGTAAAATAAACCCTGTGTCGTGGAATCATTTTATATATACAGAGAAGTTATTGAGCTTGCATAAAAGTTCCCAGAAAGCCTTCACTGAGTCTCTGCTCACATTCAGATCTTAAAAACTGGGGCCCACTTGTCAAAACTAACATTGTTTCAACACTACTACTAAACTCCAGACCTGGTGTGATTTCATTCCTATACCATTATGTTTTTGGTTTTTTCCTTCAGTTCCAGGATTGGATCCAGGACATCACAGTGCATTTAGTGTAGCTTCTTTTCTTTTTTCTTTTTTTTTAATTGATATATAGTTTCTTTACAATGTTTTCTTAGCTTCCAGAAGGAAGCTTGATAACAGTTCGTGACAGGCAATTTTATCCTTCATCATTCAAAATAAGAGGCACAATACAAACTGTTCTTTATAAAAAAGTGTGGGGGCTGTGGAAAGGAAAACTTCTAGGGAAAACCTTGTTTCTCTCTGTAGAAGTCTCCCCAGTATTTTTTCTGAATTTTTCTATCTTTGTAATGTAATTTTAGTCAAATACTGGTTTATTAAGACAGTTCAAAGTCTGATTTGCATGCAGTAATCTTTAATTCAAGACAATAAGATGCTATTCCTTTGGAGTTTTTTCCCCCAGTTTTAAAAATCGACAGTATATGATCTTAACAGACATCACTGAAAGAAACAATAAGTGAAACATGTGTTAGCTTCAGGTGCCCACCTTTTTCGGATTCTTTTCCCCTTACAGGCTATTACAAAATATTGAGTATACTTCCCTGTGCTATGCAGTTCATTAGCTTTTTTTTCTTTAATATTTCTTATAGAGAAGAGTTTTTGACAGAATAGCAATTGTCTCAATTTTCTATTTCAAGGTGAAATGCAACCTGAAAGAACACTTCATAGTCTGGGCCAGAGTGAGGAAATCAGTGCCTGACAGTCCTGTTTTCTGTGCTCATCATAATGATGTCACTGCATTGCCGCCTTTCACTTGAATGACTTGCTGACTTTTAAAATAGAGACGATTTCATCTAAAAGCCAGATCTTTGAGTTCACTTGAAAAGTCAGAAGATCTGGCAGTACTGGTCCTGCTTCTGTGCTGAGCCACACTTGTTTGTTCCGGAGTCGAGGCTGGCCCCTTTTGAGGGGCAGCAATCTCCTCTCTGCCATGTGCCCGCAGGCTTTATTTTATCCCCAGGGAGGCCAAATGTCAGTTGTCACTTTCCGTCCCTTTGTGCCTCTGTTTGCCATTCCCTCGTCACACATTTCCTTTGCTGTCTGGGCTCTTGCAGGCAGCTGATTTAGTTTGTCTACCACCAAGCCTTAGGACCCACTTAAATTAGACAGCAAATAGCTGCCTGGCTCCAATTATCTGGGGCCTGCAACTCAGGACATGCCTGTAATCTGGAGCAATTTAATTATCCTCCTAGACAGTGAAAGTGTACCCACTGTTGCAGGGAAAAAAAAACAGAGCATATCTCACAAGTCTGTATCAATGTTGCCTTAAGATGGAGTCTGTTTTTAAGCAGGGAATTCTGCACTGGCCTCAGCAGAACCTGGCAGTCAGGCCTGAGACGGGGGGAATGGAGACCTGGGCTGCGCTCCTCACGGCCAAAGACCTGCATCCTGCCTTGTAAATGCTTGTAGAGAGTTAAGCAACATCTCAATTTTCAAGTGAATGATGCAGCCCTAAGAAACAGGTACTAGTAGCACTGTTGAATTGTAGATTTTTGTTTCAGATACAGTTGGTCAGCAATTCTCCTTTTCATTTGAATTGTATGCATGTGGAACTGGAGATTTGCCATTTTAGTTTAATTCCCCAAATAATCCTTATTTTAGAAATACATTTATATTTTCAATTTCTTTCAGAGAAAGGCTTTTTTTTTTATTGTATCATCATTGTTTTGGTAATAATTTTCCATTTTTATTGTGCATATTTTGTATACTTTAGAAAATCTAAAATGTGGAAAGTATATTGGTCTCATGGAGAAGCCAATCAAAGGGAAGGAACTATAGCTTCCTATTTTTCTGAAATAGTGTGCCTTCCAGTGAACTTATTTTTCTAACAGTAAAAGAAATTTACAAATATTTCACTTCTTGGTTCTTTCAGTGGTATATATTAAGATCATATTCTGTTGATGTTTAAAACTGGGAAAAAAAACTCCAAAGGAATAGCATCTTATTGTCTTGAATCAATGTATGACAAAACCACTACAATACTGTAAAGTAATTAGCACCCAATTAAAATAAATAAATTTATATTAAAAAATTTTTAAATTAAACTAAAAAAAAAGATTACTGCATGCAAATCAGACTCTGAACTGTCTTAATAAACTAGTATTTGACTAAAATTACATTACAAAGATAGAAATATTCAGAAAAAATACTGGGGAGACTTCTACAGAGAGAAACAAGGCTTTTCCTAGTTTTTAATTCCACAGCCCCCACACTTCTTTATAAAGAAGAACAGTTTGAATTGTGCATCTTACTTTGAATGATGAAGGATAAAATTGCCCATCACAAACTGTTATCAAGCTTTCTTCTGGAAACAAAATTATAAAACTATCCTTATCATATTTGGCTTTAATGTATATTAAGTCCATATTATGCATTCTCCAAGCACTGTGCTAAGTGTTTGCATTCATTATCTCCAATAACCCTCACAAGAGCAGAAGAATTGTGAATTACAGGCTTCCACGATGGCTCAGCGGGTAAAGAGTCCACCTGCCAATGCAGAAGCCGTGGGTATGATCCCAGGGTGGGGAAGATCCCCTGGAGGAGGGCATGAAAACCCACTCTAGTATTCTTGCTTGGGAAATCCTATGGACAGAGGAGCCTGGTGGGCTACAGTCCATGGGGTCACAAAGAGTCGGACACGACTGAGTCACTGAACACAGAGCATCCCTATTTTACAGGCACGTAAACTGCAGTGTGGGGAGAGTAGGTCACGTGATGGACAGCTGGCATTAGAACGCATGTGTGTGCACTCACCTGTCCCTGCCCACTGCGATGGCTTTATGTCCCACGTCTCCTACGCATTAAGAAAAAACACAGGTACTTTCTTGGGGGTCCAGTGGTTAAGACTCTGCGCTCCCAATGCAGGGGCCCTGGGCTCCATCCCCTGTCGGGGAACTAGATCCCACATGCCTCAGCTAAGACCCAGTGCAGCCAAATAAAGGAGGAAGCACAAGCTGGAATCAAGATTGCCGGGAGAAATAGCAATAATCTCAGATATGCAGATATCACCACCCTTATGGCAGAAAGTGAAGAAGAACTAAAGAGCCTCTTGATGAAAGTGAAAGAGGACAGTGAAAAAGTTGGCTTAAAGCTCAAGATTCAAAAAACTAAGATCATGGCAACTGGTCCCATCACTTCATGGCAAATAGATGGGGAAACAGTGGGAACAGTGGCTGACTTTATTTTTTTTGGGCTCCAAAATCACTGCAGATGGTGACTGCTGACATGAAATTAAAAGACTTACTCCTTGGAAGGAAAGTTATGACCAGCCTAGACAGCATATTAAAAAGCAGAGACATTACTTTGTCAACAAAGGTCAGTCTAGTCAAGGCTATGGTTTTTCCAGAAGTCATGTATGGATGTGAGAGTTGGACTATAAAGAAAGCTGAGCACCAAAGAATTGATACTTTTGAACTGTGGTGTTGGAGAAGACTCTTGAGAGTCCCTTGGACTGCAAGGAGATCCAACCAGTCCATCCTAAAGGAGATCAGTTCTGAGTGTTCATTGGAAGGACTGATGCTGAAGTTGAAACTCCAATATTTTGGCCACCTGATATGAAGAGCTAACTCCTTTGAAAAGAACCTGATGCTGGGAAAGATTGAGGGGAGGAGGAGAAGGGAATGACAGAGGATGAGATGGTTGGATGGCATCACCGACTCAATGGACATGGATTTAGATATGCTGCAGGAGTTGGTGATGGACAGGGAGGCCTGTCGTGCTGCGGTTCATGGGGTCACAAAGAGTCAGACATGCCTGAGTGACTGAACTAAAAAAATAAAAAGGAACACAAAAGCAATTTTTGTCCCTAACCCTAGCCATCCCTGCCGTTACCATAAGCAGGAAGGTGAGTTCAGGGGTCCCCTGGCCTCTGGTTTCCCTGGCGCCTGCCTCCAGACTAGATCTCAAAGGCTCAGCACTGGAAATAAAGTAAATGGATATTTTTGATTCATGTGCTTGTTTATTCTATTCCACTTCCTAAAGGGATCTGGGGCAGCACAGAATGATAAAAACCAAACATACTAATATAAGTTTTAAAAGACCAAGTGGATTTGAAAGAATTAACTTAGAAAGCCAATTTCAAAGAGAACATTCAAAACCCAAAAGAGCTCTGAGCTTCCGGGTGGGCAAAGGAGGCCAGGAAGGCAAAGTCGTGTACATGACTCTCCTGAGAAACAGTGCAGGGGTGAAGGGACATCTCCAGACTCAGGATTTGGAAAGAAGGCATCTGACACTTACTGAAGATCTGGTTGTAGGAAGTAATGAAAGGACCACTGGCCTGAAGCTGGACAAACTCAGCAGCTCTATTCTTAACCCATCAATTTTATGAGCTGTTATACATGAGGACAGATAATCCAAGGCAGCAAAAAAGTTTCACTCCCTTCCTCCCCAGGAATTGCTGGGTGATCCCCAGTTGAAGGAGGCTTATGCTCACAAGTAAACACACTTCAAAGGCCATTTGAAACACAAAACTGATAATATATTTGAGAAGAGATCAAACATGTGTTTGAATATAAAGAGAAACAGTCTTTGCACAGGAAAAGAAAGGAGAGGATGACGCTGAAGGTTGAGAAAGGGTCAGTGTGAATGCTCAGGGGAATAAACAAGATCTTTCCATTAGCTGAGTTGTTCATGTCAAGAGTACAGGCATGATGTTCTTTTGAATATAGATGAGCTGAAACAAGTCTTTAAAAAAATGTTCTCAGAGAAAGTATTTCTAAAAAGAAGGGAAAAAAAAAAAGATGTTCTTCATATGCCTGGAGAAGTGACCTAGAACCAGCATGAAGCTATCACAGGAGAAGCAGCACTGACTTTGAAGTGACAATGATTAGGTTTGGCTGTGGGGTCTTCCAAGTCTAAGCTGGTGAATTACAAGCTCTCAGGTCAGAAGCACAGGTCAGGGCAGGCGTTTCTATTTCTTCTGCAAGATCTAGAATCACAGCAGCCCCACCCTGTTACACAAACTAGCGGGTGTTGTGGCTCACTGTCCACATGGAGTTGTGCAGTGTACAACCTATGCAACTATACATGGCAACCCAGAGAGAGGGGAACCCAAAGGGGCCTTGGGTTCTTTTTTTTTTTTTACTGTCTGCTGGATGAATAAGTATACACGTGAAGAGTCCATGACTTGGACAATATTTCAATGAGCTTAGCCTTAAATCAAAAGTGATCCTGAAAAGGTGAATGAAGAGTTGGGTTTTTAAATTGAGTAACTAAAAATATAGGAAAGGGTTTGTTACCTTAAGAGAGGCTATGGCAATTCTTGGCATAAAGAGAGGAAGCCTTTCACAGAGTACAAAATCATCTCATATAATTAGAAGAATCCAGATTTTCCTTCATTCAATTTGCTTAAAACGAAGGCCATTGAAAAGCGTAGCTCCAACCCTGTGAGTGGAGCCCTCTGACCTTTTCACTCAGACAACCAAAATCCCACTCAGACCGTCCTGCTCTCAGTCATCACAGTGCCGCCTCTGAGAGTAGCTTGTGTCCAGAAAACAAGAGGCGCCGATACAGAAACGCAGAGCGGCCAAGGAGATGGCTGTGCTTGCTGCACGCGGATTAGATGGGAAAACCTCTGCCGCATGCTCTTGCCACCACTAAGTGCCATACTCACGTAAGACAGCGTTACATGGGGACGTCCCGGGTGGTCCAGCGGCTAAGACTCCATGTTCCCAATACCGGGAGCCTGGGTTCAATCCCTGGTCAGGGAATGAGATCCCTCATGCTTCAGCTAAGAGCTCACATGTTGCAACCGAAAGATCCTTCATGCTACAACAAAGAACGAAGATCACATGTGCTGCAACTAAAACCCGGCACAGCCAAACAAATAAAAATAAGTATTTAAAAAGATACCACTGCATGGGAGTACAGGCTAACGACCCACAGGCTAGTAGACCCCCATGGGTGTCTGCGCATGAAGACCCCAGGGAAACTTCAAAAATTCTGATGTCTGGGTCCCTCCCAGACATGGAGATTTCCTTGGTCTGGGATGCAGTCTAGCTTTGGCATTTTTTAAAGCTCCTCAGGTGATGTTAATGTGCAGACAGGAACAGGCTTGCTCTGCAAACTTACCTTCCATCCACGCCAGAAGTCCCTCATCTGGCTTAACAAATGTCAGAACTACTGCCACAGTTCATTTCTCCCCCGTTCTCCAGGCAAATCTATCATTGGTTTCTTTTGTATGGATGACGATGACAATAATGATGAAGCTGCATAGAATAACTCGGGACACTTGCCCACTTAAGGATTTCTTAGGAGAGATCACTTGACAAAAGAGCATAGCCATCAATTTCGTCTAATGTCTGTTTCCTTTCCTTTCCCTGCGTGTGTCATGTACCAGCTTGAAACTTTTAGTGGAACTACATTTCATCTTTGCATCAACTGTTTTTGACCATCTGCTCTGCATAAGGCACTTAAATTTCACATTTTGGGAATCAGATCACAAGTCTTGAACAAAGAACAGCATGTTCAACAGAGAAGATATGCTATTACTTTGGCCACTAGATGGCAGGAATCCTAAGCCCAGAGTTCAGTAAATCAGCGCATTCTGCCTACAAAAACAAATCAACGGCCCCAACGTGAGGATGGGGCAGTCTTAGGTGGTGTTTCAAAGAAAATGCCATTTATCTTTGATGCCTCTAGACTTCTCTTTCCCCCATATGTTTGGGTACAACTGGACCCCACCTGGCTGTGTGCCTCCTGGTTCTGCTCTGCCTCTTGGTTCTGCTCCTCCTCCTGGGAGCTCTACCTCTCTCCTTTCAGGGTGAGTCATTACATTTTAGATCTACTTGTTAGAGTGATTTAGCTTATAACAAAGGATGTGGATGACTGCTGCTGCTGCTGCTAAGTCACTTCAGTTGTGTCCGACTCTTTGTGACCCCATGGACTGTAGCCTACCAGGCTCCTCCATCCATGGGATTTTCCAGGCAAGGGTACTGGAGTGGGCTGCCATTTCCTTCTCCATGTGGATGACTATATCTCAATTAAAAACAAAATCACAAGAGTTGGGAACAAAAACAAGTGGATGGGGCTTCCCTGGTGACTCGGTGGTAAAGAATCCGCCTGCCAATGAAGGAGACACAGGTTTGATCCCTGGTCTGGGAAGATCCCACAAGCCGTGGGGCAACTAAGCCCGTGCACCATAACTATTGAGCCTGTGCTCTAGAGCCCAGGAGCCACAACTACTGAGCCCGTGTGCTGTAGAATTTGTGCCCCGCAACAAAAGAGTAGCCCGCACAGCAACAAAAACCCAGCAACAGCCAAAAATAAATACACAAAATTTTATTTTAAAAAACCAAGTGGATGATTCCTATTGGAACTCTCAAGCTTAGGCACCATAAACCTCATTCTGGGAAAATGATAGATCTCTCATCAGCATATACACTCTTGGGCATTTGAAGTGTTACTGACAACAAGCTAGAGTAATATTGTACAATGGAAAGCAAAGAAAATCACATTCAGAGCAATGATGATTGTGTGCTCAGATCAGTGTTCTTCTGAAAAGTTTAGAAGACTCAGCTCTATGCAAGCTGTACGGTTCACAGCTTTCACTGTAGAATGCTAAATTAGAATTCTTGGTGACCCCTAGTCACACACTGATTTTAATTCATGAATACCTTACTTCAGTAACTTTTAAAGACTTACCTAGATGGAAAACCACTTGAATACAGCCATAGATGAGAAGGAGATAGCAGTTTGGCGGTGGGTATGGATTTGAGAGGGGAATCAATGACCTGGAGATTTCTCTTAGGTTTACTCACTACCCTAGAATTCAGATGAGCTATGTCATTTCTCAGAACCTAAGTTTTCTCACTTAAAAACCAACATAGTCGCAAATACTCTCACCATTTGTCTTTTTTTTTCAATTGAGTTTAACTTTTTATCAGTTAAACAGTGATGGTTTAGAACACGGGCTAGCAAAGTTTTGTTCTGCAAAGCGTGAGATAGGACATGTGTAAGGTTTTCTGGGCCACGTGGATTATCCCAGTTATTTAACTCTGCCACTCTGTGGTAGGAAAGCAGCCAGATGTAGTCACAAAGGTACTTATAAGTGAAGGAGGCAACCAGGATTAGGCAGAGGCAGAAGAGATGTGACAATGCAAGCAGAGGTTGAGATGAGGTAGGGCTGTGGATCAAGGAAAGCAGGCAACATAAATCATTAGGTGGTACATCTTAAACTAATACAATGTTAAATGTCAATTATATCTCAATAAAAATGAAAAAACAACAACAACAACAACCCTGTTCTTTGCTTAGTGGGGTTTGGAATGGAACAGTGCTTCATTTAACTGGCTATGTTTAATTGGAAACCCTGGTCATTAAATTGATATTTGTGTGTTTCAGTAGAGACCAAAAGAAATCAATAATATGAAAATTTGATTTTTTGAAACTTAGTATCCCTTTGAAAATAACTCAACTTAGGTATTGTATTCCATTTTAAGCATTCTGGTAAATATATTAAAAACTTTAAAGTGAGTAACAAGTCTCTGTATTTGAATGTATTTCTTTCTTTTCTGTTTTTTGTTTTCTTTTGGCAGAGTTAATACTTTATTTTTGGCACGATGCATGGCTTGCAGGATCTTAGTTCCCCACCAGGGACCGAACCTGGGCCCCAGCTGTGAAAGCCCAGAGTCCTAGCCACTAGAGTGCCAGGGAATTTCCAGGGTTAACATTTTACACCAAGTCTTTCTGATGCAGAAGCCCAGAGCCATCAAACTGCCCGATACTCAGAGGTGCCATTTGCACAACCTCCTCCAACCTCTTTTCTTCCTTCTAGTTTTATTGAGATACACGTGTTATGATTATACTGAGAAATAATTAGCATACAGTGCTGTTTAAGTTTAAGGTGTGCAGCATGACTTGACTTACATACATCATGAAGTGATTATCACAGTAAGTTTAGTGAATATCTATCTTCTCATATACATACAAAATTAAGGAAAAAAATTTCCTTGTGATCAGAACTCTTAGAATTTACTCAACATTCAGATATATAATCAGCAGGGTTAATTATATTTATCATGCTATACATTATAATCCCTATAACCTATTATTTCTCTTATCACTGAAAGTTTGTACCTTTCAACTGCTTTCATCCAATCCCCCCTCCCCCAACCCGTCTGTGGTAATCAAAAATCTGACCTCTTTTTCTATGAGTGCATTTGTCTTCAAAGTACAGTTGACCTACTGTGTTATTTCCTGGTGCACAACATAGTGATTTGATATTTCCATACATTTCAAAGTGATCATCATAATAAGCATACTTATGATATGTCACCATACAAAGATAAGATGTAGTTATTGACTATATTCCCCACAATTTACATTTCATACTCCTGACTCACTTATTTTGCAACTGAAAGTTAGTGTTTCTTAAATCTGCCTCACCTATTTCTTTCCTTCATCCACTTCCCCTTTCTGTCAGGCAACCACTTGTTCATTCTCTGTATCTATAACTCTGTTTCTGTTTTATTTGTTCATTTGTTTTGTTTTTAAGATTTCACATATAAGTGAAAACAAAGTATTTGTCTTTTTCCATCTGATTTATTTCACTTAGCATAATCTCTAGGGCCATCCATGATGTCACAAATGGCAAGATTCTTTTTATGACTGCTACTACTGCTAAGTCGCTTCAGTCGTGTCCGACTCTGTGTGACCCCATAGACGGCAGCCCACCAGGCTCCCCCGTCCCTGGGATTCCCCAGGGAAGAACACTGGAGTGGGTTGCCATTTCCTTCTCCAATGTGTGAAAGTGAAAAGTGAAAGTGAAGTCGCTCAGTCGTGTCTGACTCTTAGCGACCCTATGGACTGCAGCTTACCAGGCTCCTCCATCCATGGGATTTTCCAGGCAAGAGTACTGGAGTGAAAAAAAAAAAAGAGTACTGGAGTGGGGTGCCATTGCCTTCTCCATTTTTATGCCTAATACTCCATTATACATACTTCTAATACATTATACATACATACTAATACTCCATATACACATACATATATGTATAATACTCCATTATACATATACATAGATATAAGTGGATAAACAGGTCATAATTCCTTTATCCATTCAACTATTGATAGGCATTGAGGGCTGGATGAAGCACAAGCTGGAATCAAGGTTGCCAGGACAAATATCAACAACCTCAGGTGTGCAGATGATACCACTCTAATGGCAGAAAGCAAAGAGGAACTAAAGACCCTCATTTTAAAAAATCAATTAATTTTAATTGGAGGCTAATTACTTTAATATTGTAGGGGATTTTGCCATACATTGACACGAATCAGCCATGGGTGTACGTGTGTTCCCCATCCTGAATCCCCCTCCCACCTCCCTCCCCATCCCATCCCTCAGGGTCATCCCAGTGCACCAGCCCTGAGTGCCCCGTCTCATGCCAAAGAGCCTCTTGATGAGGGTAAAAGAGGAGAGTGAAAAAGCTGGCTTAAAACTTAACATGCAAAAAACTAAGATCAAGGCAACCAGTTCCATCACTTCATGGCAAATAGAAGGGGAAAAAAGTGGAAACACTGGCAGATTTTATTTTCTTGGGCTCCAAAATCACTGCAGACGGTAACTGCAGTCATGAAATTAAAATACATTTGCTCTGGAAAGGAAAGCTATGACAAACCTAGACAGTGTATTAAAAAGCAGACATCACTTTGCCGGCAAAGGTCTGTCTAGTCAAAGTATGGTTTTTCCAGTAGTCATGTATGGATGTGAGAGTTGGATCATGAAGAAGGATGAAGGATGAGTGCTGAAGAACTGATGCTTGAGAGTCCCTTGGACAGAGAGAAGATCAAACCAGTCAATCCTAAAGGAAATCAATGCTGAATATTCAGCACTGGAAGGAATGATGCTGAAGCTGAAGCACCAATACTTTGGCCACCTGATGCAATGAGCTGACTTGTTGGAAAAGACCCTGATGCTGGGAAAGATTGAGGGCAGGAGGAGGCAGAGGACGAGATGGCATCACCAATTCAATGGACATGAGTTTGAGCAAACTCCAGGAGATAGTGAAGGACAGGGAAGCCTGGCATGCTGCAGCCCATGGGGTGACAGAGTCAGACACAACTGAGCAACTCAATAACAAGGCACTGAGTTTGCTTCTATATCTTGGCTATTATAAAAAATGCTGCAATAAGGGTACATATACCTTTTCTATTCCATGTTTTCATTTTCTTTGGACAAATAACCAGGAGTGGAATTTCTGGATCATATTGTGGTTCTAGTTTTAATCTTTGCAGGAATCTTCATACATACATAGAGGCTGCACCAATTTACATTCTCACCAGTGTATGAGGGTTTCCTTTTCGCCACATCCTGGTCAACACTAACTTTACTGTTGTTGTTTTTTTTAATAAATAGCAATTCTAACAGGCGGGCAGTGATATCTCATTGTGGTTGAATGCATTTCTTTAAAGTCTACATAGCAAATGATGGATTCGTGATAATTATCTGGAGAACATGTGGCCAGAAAGCATTTTGATGTTTTAGCCTCCATTTAAATAACCAGTTCATTTGGCCCACGTGAGTGCATTTTGCACTTATACTCACAAGTCCATCAAGATGATGTGCTTCATAAAGCTAGAATATCCATAGAGACGACACGAAGGTTCTTAAGTGGAGTACGCTATGAGAAAGCAACAGATGTTTCAAATGATCTTCAACCCAAATAGCATCTCTTCCGCACTATTTGGCAGCCACTGTAGGGCCTTATATATCTTTTAAAAAGATTCCAAGTTTTTGGCTGAGAAAAATTACTGCTCCTCCTCAAATGGGCCCCCCTTTTCCCACACTTTTCAGAAAGTGAGTTGATAATCCATGTAGCTGGAAATAAAGTCGGACTCTTCATCTTTCTCAGATGAACATGGATTCCATAAACCCCTCTTTCTCTCAAGTCTCACAGCCAAATCTTGTATCAAACAGAAAACCCTATTTTGAAACACCTCCCTGGACAGGTGACTACTGGTTCTTAAAGTGGGGGCCCTGAACCAGCAGTATTAGTATCACCTGGAAACTTGTCAAAGAAGTAAATTCTTGGGCCCTGCCCAGACCTAGAGATCAGACCTAGGCTTCTGAAAGTCCTGGGGCTGGGATCATGTTGCATACTCCAGTTGGAAAAGTCCTGTCTTGGAGGACTTTGGGGTAAACTGACAGCTATTTAAGCCCCTGGCACAGTGTTTGACATACTGAAGATACTTAATAAAATTTTCAGAGCAGAAAACTAAGAAAGAATCACTTAAGACATACAACATTGGAGGAGACAGCCTAACGGGGCATAGTACAGCCTTCATTATTTCTAAAGGATCAAAAGAATATATATGTATGTATAATTAAATCACTTTGCTGAATGCCTGAAAATAACACATTGTAAACCAACTCTCCTTCAATTAAAAACACACACAGAGACTTATCGTAGCCTTACTGGCTCCACCATCAGAAAGCCGAGAGGACTCCCTTTGTGCCCCTCCCATGGGGTCCTTTATTCTCGAGTGACCCCATTGTGATCATGTGCGGGGCCTCCGAGTCTTGGGAAACAGGCTGGGTAAAGATTTGCGATAAGAAGGTGCATGAAGGGCTGCAGGCAGCCCTGAGGCCGGGGTCAGCGCACAGAAGCCAGGCTGGCAGTGACCTTTGATCACTCGGGCTTGCCATAAACATGAGGAAAAAGCAATACGCGGGGGCCGTTATCAGCTTGCGCCCGACAGCAGGTCAGCTTGAGTAGGACTCCAGAGTGGTTGGTGAGAGGGGGTGCCAGCTGGAGCTGTGGGAACAGCAAACATGGACTTCTGGAAGGCCGAGACCAGCTTGTCTCTGATCGGCTGGACGGCTTGGGGGACTGCAGAGTTCAGTGAAGCTTGTCCCTCCCCTGGGGGTGCCCCGGTTTCCTTTTGTGGCCAGAACACTCATGGGTCCTCGATATTATGTAGCCACACTGCAGGAATTACTGGGATCTTTCCAGCAATCGTATCCTCGTCCTGTTGGGACAAGCAAGCAGTCATTTGAAATAAAAATGACTGACAGGTAATGGTTGTAAAAGGTGCCTGGAGGAGTGTGGAGAAAAGGGTAACTTTCCTGCACTGTTGGTGGAAATGGAAATTAGTGGAGCAACTATGGAGAAGAGTATACAGGGTCCTTAAAAAACTAAAAATAAAGCTACCCTATCATCCTGCAACCCCACTCCTGGGCATATATCTGGGCAAACCTTCCAAAAGATACTTGCCCCCCAATGTTCATTGCAGCACTATTCACAATAGCTAAGACAAGAAAACAACCTAAATGTAAATGGACAGAAGAACAGATAAACAGTATGTAGTGAATATATACACGATAGAATGTTACTCGGCCATAAAAAAGAATCGAATAATGCCAGCAACATGGATGGATTTACAAATTATCATACTGAGTGAACTAAGTCAGACAAAGAAAAATGTCATATGATATCACTTATATGTGGAATCTATATATGTCACAAATGAACATATCTATGCAATAGTCTGATAGAACAGACTTGTGGTTGCCAAGGTTGACGGTGGTGGCGGAGGGAAGGATTGGGAGTTTGGAATTAGCAGATGTAAACTATTATATATTGAAGGAATAAACAGCAAGGTCCTACTGTATAAGACAGGGAACTATATTCAACATCCTGTGATAAACCATAATAGAAAAGAATATATACACATAACTGAATCACTTTGCTGAGCAATAGAAAATGACAACATTGTAAATCAATTATACTTCAATTAAAAAAAAGCATGCACTTTGCTGCAAATGGGTTCATTTTACTTCACCTTAAAACACTAATGGCTAAAATTATCAGGGCTTATTACAGGTCAGACACTCTCCTAAAGACATCAATGAACTCATGTATTTCTTATGAGAACTCTGTGATAGCAGCTGTTTTATCCCCATCTTACAGATAAGAAAACTGAGGCAAACAAACATTAGGTGAACTCACCCAAAGTCAAGGCTGAGATGCGCTAAGAGCTAGGAAAAAGGGAAATATGGATTTTTAATTCTATTAACTGGAAAAGCGTTTCTGACTCAAAAGTAAGTTCTAAAATCTACAAAACAAACACCTAAGTACCAAAAGATTTCTTTTATTAATGAAAGCTTTTACAGTAATAAAAGACTCAGTTTATTTATAAAAGCAAGGCCCTACAGGAAAACTTTCCTTAATAAAGCTTATGATAAAGAGCAGCAGTAAAAATACTTACCTGCAAAAATAATTCCATGTATCATTAAATCTCAAAAATTTTTTCAAAAAAAGATCATTTATAGCTCAGCAGCCTAACCAGGGATTTGTCCCTAGAGAGTCGTATTAAGTATTGAATTATGTGTCTGTGTTCCCAGCGCTACCTGGTGGGGTATTCTATTCTAATCGTACTTCAAAGCAGCTAAAATTAGAGAATTAGCATAAAGCCAGGGCCTAAAGGGCTATTTGGAACCCAGGTTTATTACTTTTATTCACTCAATAGTAAACATTTAATGAGTATCTGCTCTTTGCCAGGGATATCTCTGGTTACTTGAGAATAAATATAGATAAAACTCATCTCTGCCCTCAAGGAACAGTTTTACTGCAATAAAGACACACCACTGCAGTGCATGAGAGTATAAGACAAAGGTCTCGGGAGATGGGAGGTCAGACTTCCCTGGGGGAGATCCAGGAAGGTCAGAGAGCAGGCAGAGAGATTGGAGTTGAGGAGGTTCAGAAATGCCCCAAGGGGTTGTAAATGACAGCTTCAAGACCCAGAATTGGAAGCCAGGTCTTTCTCCACCTGATCCAATGCTCTTTCCTCTTTACCAACAAGGGGACGAATCTCAAGTGTAATGGACGACCAACTCGCACGTGGCAGGCACTCCAGTTTGATCCTCCCACATCACCTGTCGGGATGTTTGGATTCTGCCAGTCACGAGAATTGGTCATTGAGCACAATGGCTGCAAGGTGAGTCTTAGAGCAATGGTTCCCCAAGTGTGAACCCTGGACAAGTGGCATCAGCCCCACTTGGGAACTTGGTAAAATCCAAGCCCCCTAACCCCACCCTAGACCTGCTCACAGAACACTGAATGAGCTGGGCCTGAACAAGTCCTACAGGTGATACCGATGGAGCTGAAGTTTGAGAACTGCCATTTTAGAGACGTTTAGCAACACTTGCTTTCATGTTTGTCTGCTTGCTGACCAGTTGTCCAAATGTTGGAGCTACATTTCATGCCTTCGGTTAGCAGGGGGGACTAGGGTCTTGCTGTTTGTGTGGCTGGTGGATGAAAAGCATCCTGTTACATAGGAGCTTGTTAGAATTGCAGGATCTCAGGCTGCCCCAGAGCTCCTAAATCAGAACCTCTATTTAACAAATGCCCAGGTGATTCATATGCACGTTGAAGTTGGGGAGGTACTGGGCTAGATAACACCCATTTCCAAAGTTCAGGTTGTATAGTTCTGTGAATTTAAATGTGGTCACAAATCAGATTGTATTGAAAGTTTTTTTTTTTTTTAAATACAACTTTCCCCCTGCTCCCTGGAACTGTTTCATCACTGTGGTAATACATTTTTAAAAACCCTTGGTATTTTAGTTCATTTAAAAATTTTATTTGACACTGGCATATGTATGACTGAGTTCCTTCACTGCTCACCTGAAACTATCATGATATTGTTCATTGGCTATACCCCAATACAAAATAAAAAAGTTCAGAAGAAAAAAGAATTATTTTATTTATTTTTGCTTTTTTGGCCTTGTCACAGGTCATGCAGGATCTTAGCTCCCTGATCAGGGATTGAACCTGTGCTTCCTGCAGTGGAAGTTCAGTGTCCTAACCACGGCACCAACAGGGAATTCCCTCAGCTCAGTTTTAAAACAAGACATTTATTTGGTGCTTGCTGTGTGCTACATATAGTTCTGAGTACTAGGAAGACAAATGTGAGTAAGATTCAGGTACTTCCTTAAGCAGAACAGATTAAAAAACAAAACCAAAGACCTAATGCTGTGTGAGTAAGGCAGTAATAGAAGTATTGAGACATGGGGAGCTCAGAAGAGGAAGCGTTGCTCTTGACTGGGATTGGAGGTACAATCATGGAGGGCTGCCTAGGGAGGTGACCTCTGAAGTTTGATTGGAATAAATAATAGGACTTCATTAGTTGGACAAAGCAGAGGAAAACTTTAAGACAGAGAGCTAATTTGCTTGGAAAAGGTCACTTAATACAGTGATTAGAATTATTTATCAAAACCCAACTGTTATTATACTTTTAATCTGTACTTATTCCTGTCTCAGGCACTTAAGAGCACTGCTCTGTCTTCTGCTCTATACTCTCAAAGACAGATAAAAATGTTTTCCTGGATTTAGTTATTCTTTCCATTATGCTTTTTCATTTAAGATACGTTCAAGTGTGATTTAGTGATATTTTTACAAGATTAAATGTTATAATTATGTCTTATTCCAGATCCATTTGCCTTTAACAGTATGAATATTGTATAATAGAAAAATAATTCTAAAATATAGAGTAATCCTTCACTTATAACAACATGAATGGGTGACATATACAGGCTGAGTTTCAAAAATAATTTTTTTTTCCTTTTCAAATTGCAATTTACTCCCAGGAATGTAATTCTTATTTAATAAACCTGAAAATAAAATAGTACTTTCACCCCATCACACACTAGAGAATGCAGTTTACATACATTGTTCAATTTACCCTGACCCCATCAGCTGTGTGGTAATAAAAGGGATCAACTTAATGAAATTTAACCATGGCTTGGCTGCTCTTGTGCCCACCTAACAATGTAAGCTTTTTCTCCCCTGTTAATGTCTCATCCAGTTTTTCCTGGGAGTTCTTAATAGTATCTCACATAAGTTCACCAACAGGTCTGATCAGAATGGGTGATATCTGCCCTTGTTCTTGTGATCTGCTCGCTGGAAGCTGGCAGACAGCACCTCAGGCTCACCCCAGGCCACGTCACCACAATGGAATCTGGCCACACGTGTTCCCTCCAGGGAGTCCCAAGTGATCCAGAAGCAGAATGCAAATAACTTAGATGGGATACACATCACCATCCCCAATCTATCCACCCTGTGCTATTCTAAGCCTCAGAATATGCTGCTTGTTCCACAGGATGTGATCAGAGATCTGATGCTGAGGAAAATCATCTACACCCATGGAAAAAAAAAAGTGGATTCCTACTTTACCTTCATATTAAAAAAAGTTTTGACAGGTTTCAGATGGATTAAAAACTAAATGTGGGGGGGAGAGAGAAATCAGGAGTTTGGGATTAATAGATTCACACTACTACATATAAAATAGATAAACGACAAGGATCTACTGTATAGCACAGGGAAGTATATTCAATATCTTGCAATGATCTACAATGGAAAAGGATTTGAAAAAGTATATATGTGTGTGTATATGTATATATATCACTGAATCACTTTGATGTACCCTGAAACTTACACAACATTGTAAATCAACTATATTTCAATTAAATAAATAAATAAAACTAATAAATAAATAAAAGTACATGTCAGTAAATGTTAAAAAAAAAAACCCTAAATATGAATGGTGAAACTACAAAGCAAGTAGAAGAGAATGTGAGAGGATACATTTCTCACGAACAATCGAGGAAGGACTTTTAAACAAAACCTTCAAGGCCAACATCATAAGATTAAAGACAGATGGGCTTGATTATTTCCATACTAAGCTTTTCAGTTTTTAAAGGAAATTCTGGACAAAGATTACAGACGATGGATTAGGAGAAAATATTGGCAATGTTCCAAACCAACGAGGGCTTTATATCTAAATGCATAAGAAATATCTGCAAGTCAACATTAAAAAAACTTGATTGAAAATTGGGAAAGAAACATAAAAGGAATTAAAGGAAAAAGAACCCATATGGTCAACAAATCTATGAAAAGAGGCTCAAACTCCTTAGGTATCAGAGAATGCAAATTCAAACAATAAAGATAAATCCAAGAACCAGGCAAAGTCAGAAAGCTGGACAATGCACATTGTTGGTGGGGTACATGAATCAACCTCTTGTGGGTATGTAGACAGGTGCCACCATCTTGGTCACATTAAGGATACACATACCTTATGAGCCAGTATTTTTGTGTTTCTATGTGGGTGTGTGTTGCTGTTGCTGTTAACATAGGAGGACAAATGATGTTTTGATGTTCTATGTAACAATGATGTTTTACATAGGAGGACGGATGATGTCTCAGCTTTGCAGGAGAAAGTTGAAGATCATTAGGTGTCCATCACTGAAGAACTGGATAAATAAAGGTGGTAGATGTACACTGTGGAATATTTTATAGCAATAAGAAACCATGATCTGATCAAAGAGTACACATAGCAACATGGGACAGATCTTTCAATAATAATAATATGAAAATAAAGATCAAGATGATAATTGGAAAATAAAACATAGGCAGAACACTCGAAGGCATAAATCAAAGCAAGATCCTCTATGACCCACCTCCTAGAGTAATGGAAATAAAAACAAAAGTAAACAAGTGGGACCTAATTAAACACTTTTGCACAGCAAAAGAAACTATAAACAAGGTAAAAAGACAACCCTCAGAATGGGAGAAAATAATAGCAAACAAAACAACTGACACACGATTATCTTCTAAAATATATAAGCAGCTCATACAACTCAATACCAGAAAATCAAACTACCCAATCAAAAAGTGGGAAAAAGACCTAACAGACATTTTTCTCCAAAGAAGACATACAGATGGCTAACAAACACATGAAAGGATGATCAACATCCTCATTATTAGAGAAATGCAAATCAAAATTACAATGAGATACCTTACACCAGTCAGAATGGCCATCATCAAAAAGTCTACAAACAATAAATGCTGGAGAGGGTGTGGAGAAAGGGAAACCCTCCCGCACTGTTGGTGGGGATGTAAATTGATACAGACACTATGGAGGACGGTATGGAGATTCCTTTAAAAAACTAGGAATAAAACCACTATATGGCCCAGTAATCTCACTTCTACACATATACCCTGAGGTATATTGAAAAATTGAAAAAGACACATGTACACCAATGTTCATTGCAGGACTATTTACAGTAGGTAGAACATGGAAGCAACCTAGATGTCCACTGACAGATGAATGGATAAATAAGCTGTGGTACATATACACAATGGAATATTACTCGGCCATAAAAAGGAACACATTTGAGTCAGTTCTAATGAGGTGGATGAACCTACAGCCTATTATACAGAGTGAAGTAAATCAAAAAGAGAAAGAGAAATATCATATACTAACATATATATGGAATCTAGAAAGATGGTACTGATGAATTTATTTGCAAGGCAGCAATGGAGAACCAGACATAGAGAACAGACTTATGGACACAGAGAGAGTGGAGGAGAGGGGGGGATGTATGGAGACAGTACCATGGAAACTTACATTACCATGCGTAAAATAGAGAGCCAATGGGAATTCGCTGTATGACGGGGGCTCTGTATCAACCTAGAGGGGTGGGATGGGGAGGGAGGTGGGAGTGAGGTTCAAGAGGAAGGGGACATATGTGCACCTATGGCTGATTCATGTTGATGTTTGACAGAAAACAACAAAATGCTGGAAAGCAATTACCCCTCAATTAAAAAATTATTAAATTAAAAAAAATCTTCAAAGAAAAAAGATGATAATTAGAAAGAGATCTATTGTACAATACCATTTGATTAAGTCATGATATATGCAAACAAAACAACACTCCCTTTTTCTTTGAACTTACCAGAAGACGTGTTATTCAGATGATGGGCTTCCTGAACTGATTTGATTTCTTCCATTCCCTTCCTTTCCCCTCTCCTTCTCCCTCCCATACCTTGGTCTGTTTGATTTATCCAAATTGTGTGTGTAACTGTCAGTAAACACCCACTACGAATGTTTTTCTACACTCAAGTCATGCCATCATGAAGAGGAACAGAATAATGTAGAGAAGAGTTTAACATGAGCCTAGATACTCAAGAGTACTTCTGGGTTCTTTGGTTTGGGTTAGTGTTGGGGAATACATAATTTATTGCAGAGAGAGCAATCAATCTCTTTCTCTCTTTCATCTCTATCTCTATCTTTACCTTTATCTCAATCTCTCATCTCTCTCTCTCCCTAAGAAACCAGCCAGCCTAATTTGGTAGCCTGCTTAGAAGGAAACCTCAGAGAAAGCAGATTCAGACCATCTTAGCCTGCTCCTCTGATTGCTTTTCCTGCTCTTGCAATTGTCATGGATCGTTGGGCCTGTCTAGGAGGGAATCAATATCTAGTGAAGTTGAAGAAAACCTATTTCTCAAATTCCACACTTCAGCATACCTCCTGAGAAAAATCATAACACGTATGCACAAAGAGACAGGTACAAGCATGTTCATTGCAGCAGTGTTTTTAATAGCAAAAAAACGACAACCTAAATATCCATTAACAGCATAATCTAAATTCTAATATGCAATAGACGACTATAAAGCCATAAAAGGTCAATGAATGAAAGCTCTCTCTTTTAAAAGGCATAGATCTTTCGAAACTGGTGTTGAATAACAAAATCAAAGTGTGGAAAGGATATGTACAGTATGATACCATTTACATAAAGTTTAAAAACATGCCAAACAATATCACACATTTTTAAGGACATGTAATCATGTGGTAAATATATGAAGAACTGCATGGGACGGGTACAAAAGCAAACTCAGGCTTGATGATACCTGAGGAGGGAGACACAGGGCACTGGAGAAAGTTACTCAGAGTATTCCAACTGTCTTTGATACTCATTTCTTTACAATCAAGATCCAAAGCCATATGGTAATTTGCTAGGATCTGACAAATCTGGGTGGCAGGTACACAGGAACTGACTGAAGAATATTCTAGATAATAATGTATGCTTCAGGTGTGTCGTACAAAAATCACAATGTTAAATCAATGTGTTAAAGTAGAGAGAGAAACAAAGTAACCCACACATGTAGTTGTGCACACCTAGAATATGGCCAGGTCACGTATTATTCATCTATGACCTCCACACAGTCCATTGAGCACACTGTAACCAAGTCAGAGAAGTGTGAAACCAGCACTCTAGTTCATTAAAAAGAATTTCATGAAAACAACGTAGCTGATGTCTCTGAAAAAAATATCAGTTCTGTTCACTAACCACTAGATAATGACTACAGTGAAAACTGAGAGGAAAAAAAATTAATAGAACGAAAACAATCTAGAATTGAAGAAAGGCATGAAATCTCAGAAGGAAAAGATGCACTAAATTCCAAGCAAATTGAACAAAAGACAATTCCAGATCTAGAGACAACCTTGTGAAATGCACATTGCGACTCAACAGAAGAAACAGATTTGTGTGGAGATCCGCTGAAGGAATGAGAAGAACATTCAGCAAACTGACGTAAAAAGATGATGGAACAATGACATCCATCCAAGGAATGTCATTTTGAACCTGGAATCCCATATGCCAAATGATCAATTGAGCAAAAGGGCAAAGTGAAGGTATTTTCAGACACACAAGATGCAAAAAGGTTACATTCCATGAAATCTTTACGAGAAAATTCCCCTAGTAATACTGGATACAGGAAACTGTGGGGTCCATTCTAAGAAAGTTGGGAAGGGAAAGTCCTAGGATGATATTTATTCAGATAAAAATAGGTTTATACTAGAAAAGGAAGTCAGACGGCTCTGGCAAAGAGGAATGCCTTCAGGAAGAGCTTATTCCATGGAATAGACAACACAATGGAGGTATCGGATCTGTTAAGGCTTTGATGGAAGCACGAGGGAGAGATTAAAGAAGGCTGCAGGCTTTGTCACTCCTCCAACTGAGAGCTATAGCCTAATTCTCCTCTTTTTTGACAATGGTGAGGCCTCAGGTGACCAATAAAAATTTACTGAGTGACTTTCCAGACTAGGTCATAAGATTTGAAGTTTCTGCCTAGTTCTCTTGGGACCTGGTTCTCAGGTGACCAGTAAAAAGTTACTGAGTGACTTTCCAGACTAGGTCATAAGATTTGAAGTTTCTGCCTAGTTCTCTTGGGACCTGGTTCTCAGGTGACCAGTAAAAAGTTACTGAGTGACTTTCCAGACTAGGTCATAAGATTTGAAGTTTCTGCCTGGTTCTCTTGGGACCCTCCTTCTTGACATGCTCCATCTTGGAAGCCAGCCACCATGGAAGAGGTGCTGCAATCTTGAAATTGCTATGTTGTGAGAAGCCCAAACTTCATTGAGCGGTCCCATGAAGACTCTGTTTGACAGCCTCCAATGAACTCTTGGCTAGTTGCTAGCCAGGTAAGAAGTCATTGTGAAGCCTTGTCAAGCCTCAGGTGACTCTGGCCTCAGTAACCACTTAAATGCAGCTGCATGAGACATTGCAAGTGAGAATCAGCCATCTGAGTCCAACCCCAGACCCAGGAGGGATGCTAATAGTTCTTTAAGCTCCTACATTTTGAGGTGGTTTTTAATGCAGTGCTAGATATTCAGAATAGTACATTTTAATTTCATGAGAAAGAAAAAAGGGAAACCTATAAAAACTTCAGGGAAACTTTTTAAAAAAACCTAGAAACTAAATACAAAGGAAGCTATGGTATGATTTTGAAAAATCAAAGCTATTTAAGGAAAGAGTCTGTTTTATTTTGATGCTTTGAACATTCTTTCAAGTGACTTGGGAGCCATGATATTGAAGATGGATAAAATGAATCCTCTTAGCACAATTATCATCACAATATAAATGCTGATTATTGGCTTGTAAACTGTACAGCCAACCTAAGTCTGATGAATGACTTCATTTTCATGAGAGAAATGAAAATGCTACCCATCTTGACTAGGAGGAAACAGTAGGACAAACTTGCCCTTATAAGGAGGAGGAATCAGATTTGTTAAACTGACTCTATGAAGCAATGACACTGAACTTCTATTAGGCAAATGTAGGGCAGAAAACTAGCTTGCTTTGGCATATATATGACTATTCTGGCAGCTATAGAACTTCTCCAGGTTGAATGCAATTCAAATTGTGTTCTGTCTACTTTCTCTAGTCTTATGACTAGTCTTCCCTTAATGTCTCCTGATGTTGAAAATCCAATCTGGTGAGAGCTCTCTTAAATATGTATGCGTGCTGTTGTCATGTCTTTTGGAACTATTAATCATAGCCACTTGTGTGTATTTCAATGTTTAAACACATTTTAAGTAATGTAAGCTTCAGTCACAAGACAAGGTTTAGTGCAGAACAAACAGTGATTTTCAGACTTGAGCACTCATTAGAATTACATGGTGACTTATTCAATCCTATTGGTGGACTGCACCCCTGCCACGGCCCCCCACCCCCCAGAACCTGAGTCAGTGGGTCTAGGTAGAACACAGGAATCCACATCTCTATGTTACCAGCGGATGGTGCTGCTGGTTCAAGAGCCACACTTTGAGAATCACCAATTTAAGACATAATGAATTTACAGTAAACACTTTCTTCTTTCCTTCCACATATAGGGATCTCTGTTTCACCTTCTAGAAGAGCTCTGGATAATATCATGGTTTTCGCAAAAGCAGTTGACTATGCTGGTTTTCCAGGCTGTAGTGGTTTACAAAACATTGGTCCCTAAACATTGTGACCAATGTTGCTTTTAATAACAGTGTAAATGATATCAATGCAATGCTACTCATGGCCTAAAATAGGAGGAATGAGTGAAGAAGTGGTGAGGGGGAAAGAAAGATATGCTGGGGAAATAATTTGCTCCATTTCACATCAATGAGGAATCAACAGAGACCGTCTAAAGATGACTGAACAAGAAGCAGAGATTTAACTATAATATTTAAAGTTAGATAATGAAGACTAGAACACAGTAACACCCCTATTAGACATTGGATAGGGGAGGAGCAGGAAAGGTGAGGGGTAACATAAATAAGTGAATTCCTCATTGTTCAAGAGGTGATTGGCAGCAATTGTGCAAAGTCGGTAAGTCAACAAATTGTACTATTTAGAATTAAGGAGAAAACCACTAGATAAACTAAAAAAAGAAACTGGTGAAATGGGTTGTCTCTCAGAACTGGGACTTAGTGGGGAGTTTGGGATGGGAGATGGTTGCTTTTTATTCTATAAGTTCTTTGGTGGAATTTAAGTTTTTAAAAAATGCGTGCTGTATTTATTTGATTAAAAACAATCGAGCTAGCTATTTGGCCCAAACCTGGTGAAGAAAACTGCAATTCCTGAGTTCAAATCTTGATTCTGACTAGCATCCATGATTTGGGGCCAGTTATATTTGGATTCTCTAGCCTCAATGTTCTTTCTTAAAAAAGATGAAGATTATTAAGTATAAAATAAGCTACAAGAGGATATTGCACAACATGAGGGATATAGCAAATAATGAAAAATAAACAAGGCATGATAATAATTTCTCAGAGGTTGTTTGAGGAAATAGATGCAATAATTATGCAGGAAAATCATTGGGCATAGTACCTGGCACTTTTGCCTGAATAAATGTTAGGTATTGTTATTAATGTCATTCTAATCATACCAGCAACAGATTAGAAATCAAATTTGCAGTAGTGAAGAACAGAGGCAGACAGGAGGCAGAAAAGACAAGCATGTATTTCTGGGTGATGCGACACTACATTTATTTACATCACAGGCATGTGCACGGGTGTGTGTCTGTCTGCCTGTTTGCCTTGTCTTAGCTTTCTCAGGAATCCAGAGAGTATGAGCAGAATACTTCAGTATAGCCTGATTCAACAATATAGTTTTACATAGCTTTGCAAAACAAAGGAGAGAATCCATAAAGAAATGAGCCCTGTTCCATATTCATCTCTGCTGAAGCCCATGTGAAGGAAAAGGCATCCTTTCAGGGTACTCTGGCCAGCAGTGCCAAGTGGGCATGGAGGGCAATTGAACTGCACTGTGTGAGCTCCACTTTCAGATGAATAACTTAGGAGCAGGTGACCTGGAGCCCATTCATCCCCCTTCCCATAAATACATGAGAAAGGCATGCTTATGCTGGCTAAAGTTTAGCATCTTTAATAACTCATCTGCCAGTTTAATTGTTTGATGGAACCTGACCTCAAAATCATACTTGACTCTAAAATGAGTGCAAAGAAAAAAGTCATACTGCTGCAGAAAGTTTACCTATGGACTCACCACTAATGAAATCCTGACCTGCACAGGTCAGTGCATCATAAGTACTGGCGTTTCCAGCCCCAGAGGAGCTTGGCATATTAACATGGAAATAAATCTAGAGAATGGGCCAGGGCCAAGACAGAGTGGCCAAAGGCTGTCCACGTGGCCTCTGATGACTTACGTCAGAGCTGTGGGTTCTGAAAGACTTTGAAGTTTGTATTTCAAGTGTCTACACTGTATCTTCTGTTCAGAGGAATGTGTGACCTGTTGAGTTTTTTTGAAGGCTGAAGCAAAAGCCTTAGATGGCAGGGCTGACAGCCCCCAAGGTGATCCCCATGATTCCTACCCCTGCTGTTCACGCCCTGTTCAGCCCTCTCCCCTTGAGTGTGGGCAAGACCTGGAACATGCTTCTAACCAACAGACTATGGCAATGGTGAAGAAATTTTGGAGATGTACTTACGGTCCCAAATCAGTTTAATTTTGAGTTGATTAAATGAGTTTATTCTGGGAGGACCTGACTTAAACCTCTTTGCAGAGTTGATAAAATAAGCAACCACGTTGGAGATGGCCCTGTGACAAGGAGTTGTGGGCAGCCTCTATGACCTTGGGGCAGCCTCTGGTCTCCAGCCAGCAAAACAGCAGGAATAATGGCCAGTCCTAAAACTGCAAGAAAATGAATTATTCTAGCAATCTGAATGAGCTTGGAAACAGAGTTATCACCAACCAAACCTTCAGATGAGAACGCAGCCCAACCTAAACCTTGTTGACAACATTTTGAGACCCTGAGCAGAGGACCACTTAGGCTGTGCCCAGATGCCTGATCTCCAGAAACTGTGAGATACTAAATGTGTGTTATTGCAAGCCACTAAGTTTGTGTTAATGTGTTACTCAGCAATAGAAAAGTAGTACAGAAAGGTGGGGGCAGGGAGTGTCAGGGGAGGTAAGGACGGGAAAGAAGATGAAAGCAATAATGAAGACAATAATTGATAAGTGAAGATTCAAGTTAAATTGGCTTTCATCAAACTCTGAGCTTACACTTTCCGTTAGTCCTTTCTACTCTGTATATATTTTAAACCTCAGAATGGATTGGGTCACATCTGAGTGGACTTGGGATTGGGCTTGGAACCCAACCAAGAAGGAAGTTGGGCCCAAGAACTAGTGGAAAGATGGAGAAAAGCAGTGGAAAGTTCCAGCTCTGGACTGAGGGTTGGCGTGGGATCAGACTGTGTTTGCAGGAAAGACATATTTTAGGGAACAAACTGCATATGCTGCCTGTTAGGTCAGTATTTGACACAATTCCCATATACCATCATATGTGGTAATTGTCACAAAATAATCCATAGTCAAAATTCACAGCGGATTTTCAGATCTTGGGGAAAATGTAGTTATCCATGTAAATCATATATGATCATCTAAGGCACCCAAAGGCTAAGAACAAGTGAGTGTTGCTTGAGTCTGTGTATGTGTTGGCATTGTTCAGGGGCACTCTAATGAGGGATACTCTTTAGCTGCTACTGTTTCCATTACATATACCCTTTACATGTCTTTAGCACAGCATATGTGAATGGGGGTCATGTGTACTAAATGATCAGAGTTAGCTCCATCCTGCCAAATCTAGAAAAATCTTCCTTAGCAGCCTATCAATTTCCCTCTTAGACTTTACTGCAATCTGTCAAAATTATGCTTATTTTTCTACATTTTTTGGTCTGTTTGTCTGCTAGAGCTTCATTTTCCAATATGGTAGCCACTAGCCATGGGTGGGTGTTTAAATTTAAATTAATTAAATTGTATGAAGTTAAAAATTCAGTTGCTATGTTGGAAGTCCTCAGTAGCCATGTATGGCTCTTTGCTACCATATTGTACTTTAAAGATTAAGAAAATTTCCACTATTGCAGAAAATTCTATTGGACAGTACTGAATGCTACCTGTTCAGTCATTTTTATCACAGGCTTCAGACCCTTTAAACACCTAAGTACAGAAAGTCTTCATTCTGGATGGCTCTGATATATGTGAATCTCCATTAACACAGTTTAACTAAACACCAGTCCCCCAACAACATGATTTAGACTTTGGTTACCATGGTATGTTAACTGTGAATAACTCCATAAAGTACAAATTTTGCTACTAACTCTTTAATCAAGAAACCACTATATAAATAAAAGATGGGGACTTCCTTAGTGGTCCACTGGTTAAGAATCCCCCTTACAATGCAGGGGACATGGGTTCAATCCTTGGTTGGATAACTAAGACACCACATGCTGTGGAGCAAATAAGTCCTTGTCCCACAACTACTGAGCCCACATGCCACAACTAGAGTGTCCATGCGCTGCAACTAAAGATCCCGAATGACGCAACTAAGACCTGATGCAGCCAAATAAACAAATATAAACAAATAATAAAAGATGTGCATGATGATCAATGACTAATCATATCATCTCCTTCATAGTCTGCCACTGATCAGTCAATGTGCATTCGGTTCATGCACAGACAGCAAAGCATGAAGTCGTGTTTCCTCCCTTTCTTCTGAGTGATAAAACAGAACCATATAGCATTTTAAAAAAATGGATGATTACAACAGGGAACTGGCCAATAAAGGCAAAAGTGCAACAAAGAAATAAAAAGTGGTTACTCTGGAAGTAGAATTATAATCGAATGTAAACAGTAACAGAAACAGCAGGTGACTGTGGGAATGTCATCATTGTCCTCATTTGGGATTACAGATATGCAGGTCGGCTGGAGGGATGCAGGGAAGGCGAACTTAGTGACAGAAAAAAGGGAAGTGGTTGTGATGAAAAGGACGAAGCAGTCCCCAAGGAAGTGACACTGGGGAAAACACAGTTACATTAAGGAACTCTTAGAGATATTTCACAACAAAGAGAGCACTGATGATAAAATGTTGGAAGTTGATCCATACTGAGAAAGAAGTATGGAAACATGCTGAAGCATACGAAGATGCTAATTCCATACTGTAAGTTGTCGTTGTTGTTTAGTCGCTAAGCCATGTTCGACTCTTTTGCAACCCCGTGGACTGTAGCCCCCAGGCTCCTCTGTCCATGGGATTTCCCAGGCAAGAACACTGGAGTGGGTTGCCATTTCCCTTTCCAAGGGATCTTCCCGACCCAGGGATAGAATCCGATCTCCTGCCTTGGCAGGCACACTCTTTACCACTAAGCCACCTGGGAAGCCCATAGTGTAAGTTACATGATGCAAAAAGGCACGTACTGTTCAAACTACTCTTTATAAGGTTTTACAAAAAGACTCATTTTAATTCTCAGAGTTTCTAATGTTTTAAATGACTGTGTATTGGATAAATAGGCATTTTATTATATTGTCATATCCCTATACATTAATAATTGATAAGACAATGATATTTTGAGTAAAAGTCTTTATGGATCACAGAAGAATTGTAATTTTTTCACAGTATTAAGATCACTTTACACATTTTGGGTCTGCACGGTCTTCTCCAGTCCTGTGCTACCATACAAAGTGAAGACGGCCTACACTGACTTACTCTGAGTCCCTTCTTTCTTGAGAAGTAACAAAGGATTACCCATTCTAGAATGGGTAGACCATGTCAAGAGACCATGTCAAGCATATTGTACCCTGTCTCCAGAACCTAGCAGTGTGTGCCCAGACTAGGAGATTGTTAATAGCTATTTGAACAAATGAATGGACTCACCCTGGGAGCTGGGAGACAGAAAGGAGTTATGGGTCATGTAGTCAAATAGCAAGATGTGCAAAGGGTATTAATTCAACAGAGCTATTACTTGGTTGGAGGTTACCAAGAAGACTCAGCTTCCCCAATCCCACCTATATTAACAGTCAAAGCTAATTCTTCCTAAAGTTGTGAATGACGAGACTGCAAAGGACGTCCTAGTCAAGAATTTTGGTTTAGACTGCAGAGTGAAAAACGAAGGGAATTCCCTGCTGGTCCATTGGTTAGGACGCCATGCTTTCACTGCCGAGGGCCCGGGTTCCATCTCTGGTTGGGGAGATAAGATCCCAGAAGCCATGCAGTGTGGCACATTAGTTTTAAAGCAACAGAAAACTGAGATGCGATTATAAATATGGAGGAAAGATTAGGGCAAGTTCAGCAGAAGGCAGTGGGTTAATTTCAAGTTGAATGGTGAAATAAGTTTTCCCAATACTTGGGATAATTAGTTATCTACTTCTTTCTGCTATGCAGGATTTAATTCCATTATTTTCTACAGTGAAAACAGTTGATAAAGACATGGATTGTTCGTCCATGGATTTCCTATGTATAGGCTTTGAAATTTATTTTTTAAATTAAAAAAAATTCTAATACAATTTCTGAAGGTTACTTTCCAAGCTTTGAAATGAAAAAGTGAGAAGGGTAGGCTAGGGAGTAGGTGGAATAAAAAGTACCCAACTTTGTGATGTTCAAGTTGGTATGAATAAAATTCAGTTCAAAAGGTAAGATTCCAACCCTTTGATCTTTCAAAGCTGAGAAGCTATTTCTGCAATCTGACTTGAAAGTTTTATCATAGTTTTTGGACTGCCAGAGGGTAAACTTGCACTGAAATCCAACAAACTAAACTGAAAACTATGCTCACAGACAGACACACACACTCAAACACCTCTTTTGCACCTCTATACTCTCAAACACCCCGCCCCCCCCAAAATCAACTCCTTTCACAGCACAAAATCAGGTTAGAGAAACAATGTAATAATATCCATACATTTTGACTCCTGTGAATATTCTCAATTGTTTAGAACAGAGAAGGAATCACCTGAACATAGCTAATTTGCCTTGTTTTTCAATTTCAAAAATAGTTAACACAATTACAAATGGTGATAATCAGTCCAAGAGAACAAACATTGCCAAATTAAGAGTAAACCAGGGGGAATAAATTACAGTGCCATCCTGAGGAGCTCAGAAATAACATTCAGAGAATAAGTGACACTTAGAACTATATAAAAGAAGAATAGAAATGCAAATTGTCTTTCCTAAGATGGAGCATGATGAAAGAGGAAATTCACAGCAAAAGGAATCAATCTATTGTAATGTTGTTGTGGCTGGTCATTTCACAATATAGTCAGTTTTTCTTCTCTGAAACATAATTTCTTTTGTGATTAGACTAACTTCACCTGGGCCGAGGGGGTCTGTTTTAATTTTAATGTCTAATGGAATTGCATGAGTTGTTGGATTTTACTGGCAGCCTAATGCTGTGAGGGTGAGTCATCTGAGTCCTCCGTCTTTCCATGTCAATCACATTCCTCCAGCCAATCCACTTACATAAGATATGGTGAAACTGAGACTCAGAAAAGGGGCAAATGTGTTCAGATTGAGTCAAAAGTTATAAACACCTACGATAATAATAACATTAGCATAGATATTGAAAAAATTGAAAGCAGATGTCCTAAATTGTTGACAATGATTGTCTTTGGGGGTTTCTTCATTATTTCTGTAACATTTATT
Source organism: Muntiacus reevesi (assembly GCF_963930625.1). Classification (NCBI taxonomy): domain Eukaryota; kingdom Metazoa; phylum Chordata; class Mammalia; order Artiodactyla; family Cervidae; genus Muntiacus; species Muntiacus reevesi. The sequence goes on along the minus strand of NC_089271.1, from coordinate 10,689,076 downwards.
TGATGATATTAGGGAATTATTAATTTTAAAAAGTGTAAAAATGGCATTATGATTATGTTTAAAAACTCTTATCTATAGTAAGTGCTTACCGAAATATTCATGGATTAAATGCTATGATGTCTGGGATTGGCTTCTACATACGCTGTGGAAGGAGGTGCCTAGAAATAGAGAAAATAAGATTGGACATGAATTGGTGTGTGATGAGTACATATGGATTCATTATATGATTGTGTCTACCTCTGTATATGTTTGAAAGCTTTATAATAAAAGATTGATTAAAATGATAGGTGATACACCTTGAAAACTAGGCTGCAGACTAAGTGTAAAGGACCTTAGGGACAAGAAATTTTCGTTCTCTGGCTCAGTCATCTCCACACTGCAGTTAGTGCGACTCTGTCTGTGACAATATCCCATATATGCACCAGGCATATGCTTATTAATTGATTTATTGAAAATGATGTACATATACCACTGTGCTCTTAGCCTGTTATAAAACATACACAAACATAAAAAAGGCTAGATTAAAAAAAAAAGGCTAGATAAAAATAAACACACGGATCATTCTGATACATTCTTCCTACACTCTAGTGGATCTTGACCCTACCTAGGAGCAGCACGTTTAGCAACAGGGGGGCTTTTGAGGTTTTCTAAGTAGTAAAGAGTTTGTTTATATGAAACAAAAATTTATTGGTATACCCAAAGGTTCTGGGAGATTGATTAGAAAGACTCAGAGCTATTTCACTGAGGCCTCCCAAAGAAATGAAATGGACTGGGACGGTGTTCTAACTGGAGATGTCACTTTCTTGTATAGTTCTTTTATACATATGCAATACACTAATGTATTCTGCACAGTCAGGATACAATATGCATATAAAACAAACAGCCCCCACGTGTTATCTTGGGCAATATATTTAATGCAATGCTTATGATGATGATGATGATATATAACACTGAGTACTTACTCTCTGCCAGGTATTGCAGTAAGAACTTCATATACATAATTTTACTTAAAACTCATGACAATCCTATGGAAATAGATCTTATTATTGACTTCCATTTTACTAGAAGGAACTTGAGACTGAGAAAAATTGACTATCTTTCCCAAGATAAAAGGAATAGAAAATGGCAGAGCCCAAATTTAAATCAAGAGGTGTCTGACCCCAAACTCCATGTCCTTAACTATGAAACCATATTGCCTCCATATGGAATTAATGATAGCGTCCAAACCATGAGATCATTGTGATGATTAAATGAGATAATATATATGTTTCACACATTGTCTGACATAGAACACAATCCTATTAATATTTTAGTACACAGAATATTTACCAAAATTTTCCACAGTAAACACCATTAATTCTATCAAACACCAATATTTATAATTGTAATCAAATAATGTTTTATTAAACATTGTAATAACACATGTCTAAACTCCTTTTGTTTGCTACCACCTATAAATATGTGTGGCTTTTTTATTGAGTCTCTATGGAATGACTGATGAGAGGGATAGCAACTGGGGACTGTGTTATGCCTACAAAAATGGAAATATTTGCACTGGGCACACTCCTGTCATATTTTAAGAAGCCACCTACATAAATAAGAGTGTGTGTAGCTTGAACACTAAAAGAGCCATGAAGTACATATGTACATTATCAACTTTATTTTACAATTGCAGAATTTGCATCCTTTTGCTTTGACCCAAAGATACATTTTTAGAGAGACGATGGTTCTGAAAACTTCTTTGCATTCCATCAGGTTCACTTAAAGCGGTCAAGTTTACCACTCTTTTTTTTTTTTTTCCCCCAGCTTACATATTTCTATCAGCCAATCCAGACTAGAAATACTTCATTATTTATTTAAGTATGGCTTCCATACTAGAGTAACTATCTTTCCCTGATTTTTCTGTAACATTCCAGATTCAAAACTTTGTCCCAGTGTTAGGCTGGCATTGCAAATTTGGTTGGAAGCATGGGCTCCTGCAGAGGGGATGCATGAAGCTCTTTGCTGAGAGCTGTGATCTGCGATGTGATTCATAGCCTGGTGTGTGGTCTGCTTCACATTACCGGACCTGCATTTACTTGTGAGGATCATTTTCTGTTCCTTTTTGTAATTTGCAAATACTTCTCTAAATGCTCTGTCACTCTGAAGGGAATCCTATGTTTCATGGCTGAAATGGTGGGCAGAGAGGTTATGTCTTTGGTTTGTACATTTTGACACTGAGTCAAAGCAGAGCTTTCTTTTCATCAAACAATTTAATTTTGGTATTCTGAATTACTTTCACTTTCTGTAATTAGTCTATAAGTAGGTATTATCCAGAAACCTGCCCATCGTTCCCTCTGTTCTTCTATTTGGGAAGTACATTCATTCTAGAAACATCATGAAGAGCATTTGTGTTGACACAAAAGAATCCATTCCCACCCCATTTCTAGCCCAAATGGCATAAGCCAAAATGAAATATGTAGGATTCTTGGAAAAAAGCATCAGATAACCAAACACTATGAGCAAAAATTAATTTATTATATATATTCTCTAATAATTCATAATAGCTTTTTGAATTTTAAATGTCTTTTTGCTATTTCCAATGCTTAAAAATCATAGCTTTAAAACATATAGGTACTGTTCTATATACATTGTGATTTTTCTTTCCTTTTCTTTTCTTTTTTACTTCTAAATATGAATGATATGGTCTCCAAGTATCAGCTTGGAAGGAAAGGGGATAGGATTCATTGTTTTGCTCCAACACAGTAGAAATTAAAATTTCACATCACATACCTGGAGTTTTGACTATATGAAAAATAGCCAAATGTCACCACTTTCTTGTATATTTCTTTTACATGTATATATATGTATAATATAAACAGAATACATCTGGATTAGTACATTTCAACTTTTCATCAATGTGACTTTTATCTCCTATTTCATAGAAAATAACAAAATATACAGAGAGAAGAAAGGAGACGTCTGTTCATCGTACACATAAAGTAAATAAAAGTTCATGTATGGCTTTGCAAAGGTAGATTATGACGTGACTTTCATACTTTATTTATTTAAAAGCATCTTGAGAGAACGTGTTAGTGTGCTTACGAGAGCGGCCATGGTGGTTGAATGTCGCATCGAGAGTCCAACATTGGGATCACCAGTGGTCTTTCCAGTGGCTGCCTCGGCAGCTTTCAGGAGACAGATGTAGTTTATGACCACTTCATCGATCTTCGCTACTATTTCCTGCCGCTGTGTTTCGGAGTTCACGACTTTAACTAATCGCATGCAGGCTTCTGTTAGGCAACAGAGCACTTGAAAGCTGGAAGTCATAGCTAGGAGCATCTCTTCTGGACTTTTCTCAGCCATTGCCATTTTCCGACAGGCACTTCCCAACTGTCTGGACTCAATGGATAACAGCTGCTTGTACTGAGAAAGTGTTAGGTCATATGATTCAGGGCGTGACTCCTCTTTCTTCCCCTTGGTTGCCCTGACAAGGCAGAGCAGCTCATTGGCATCATTTTGGGCTGCGAGGAACCCATCGGGCATTGTATATGTGCTCTCCTTAAGGGCATTTATCCTTGCAATCCGGGCATCAAAAGCTAGGTTGCTGAAGTCCACATCATCTGGGCCACTCAAGTCTTCGGCCCAGACCTTCAGCACTGAACCTCTGGACAGCTCTCCTCCTTGCTTCTGAATTCCAACAGCCAGGGGTGGGCTGGTTGGGTCTGGCATGGCTTGAGTCACCTGTGGTCGAAAGAGGCAAGAGACTTGGTGGGTGGCCTCTCCCTCCTCTTCATCCTCATCACCGTCTTCATCCTGCCCTCGGTTCAGGAAGCAGTAGCTGAAAGGTCCCCGGCATCTCCAATGGCTGCCTTCCAGCTTCCGCAAGGGCAATGTCCTATACAGCTTTGAGTCTTTGTGAGCCACCGGGGACCTCTTGTGAACTTTCCCCTCAGAGCTAAAGTGCATCGAGCTTTGGGAAAAACTTTTGGTGAGCTTCTTCCCCAGGGGGAGTTCTGCTCGCCTTTCTGAACTGGTCTCCTGTGCTTCTGTGATACCTGGACACTTTAAGCTGACCGCACCCTGGCTTCTCTCCCGGAAGGTCTCCAAACTGACAGATCCTGAGAGGATACTGCTGCTCCGTCTCAGAGCCCTGTGGCTGGGGGATGTCCTGAGGCTCCCCCTTCTCAGATCCAGTGGCCACCAGCTCACAGCCTCTCCATAGGCCTGGTTTGCTTGGGAGAAATCATTGGGGTCTTGATTTGGAATTGGCACCTTTGATTCCGAGTGAATGTTTGATGGTAGCAGGGTGGGATCAGCTTCAGGATATTGAGACCAAGCTGAAGGCATGCCTCCTCGTCTCTCCTTCCCAGGCTCTGTCAAAGCTACACTAGGGGTAGCAGAAAAACAGAGAATCATTAAGCACCTCATGGGTGGTCATTTTTACTAAATCTCTATGTGATGTCTGTGATCTCCCAAGGATATATTCGAGAGAACACACGTCTTACAGAGATTATTCAAGCATATTTATGACTTTGAAGTTCCATTTTAAGGAGTTAGATTAATCCTGGCATTGGCTATCTTTTTAAAAAAAAGTGGCCTAATTTAATTAATGCAAATTAAATATACTAATCTTTTAAAGAGGACCCCATGAGGTTTTCCTGGTACAGGGTTTGAAGCTGAGACACTGGGAAAGTGCCAGAAAAGTTGTCATGTGAAGAGCACAATCTCCACTTCAAAGAATTTTTGTGAGAAGCAAGGGGTAAATTAGGTGCAAGCTCTTTGTAAACTGCAAAGTATCCTTTAACGAGTTTAGAGGAAAAGATGCTAGCTGGGAGACGAGTTAAGCAACATTCAGAGATGAGTTTCCCAAGGCAGGTGAAACTAGTGGTGAACTTTGACAAAGGAGATAATGAGGGCACGAACGGAAATTAACTGACATCACTGACTCAATGGACATGAATATGAGCAAACTCCGGGAGACAGTGGAGGACAGAGGCGCCTGGCGTGCTGCAGTCCATTGGGTCGCAGAGTTGGACACAAATGAGCAACTGAACAAGAACAAGGTCTCACTGACATCTACTGACCTACTGGAAAAGACACTATTTGAGGGTATAATTTGAAACTGGAAAGTGCGAAAGAGCGTCTGTGTTTGCCCCATGATGGCCAGCCAAGTGGATCTTGGAGACCAATAAGTGCCCACCTGGTGGCCGAATAGTGAGGAGGAGCACAGAAGATAGCAGTGCTCATGTTTCTACCTGTGCTTACTATTTTATTATTTGGGGGAAAATAAAACAGCTCATCATGTACCCCCAGACCTTCCTGACACTGCAGTAGGCCTGACACCTCAGAATACTCATCTTGGGGAGTTTTACAGAGTAGGGAGGAATCTGGAAATATTGCTGAAAGGCAAATGCTCTCCCCCAATCCCTCCCAACTCCCAGACCCCCTGCTCTATTATCCTTCCCTGCATCTTAAAAATGAAATGGCAAAATGAGAAATTCGATATCTTGAGAAGGAAATCAACCTTTTGTGATTCTTGTAACTTAAAAGTCACACTGGGCCTGGCTAAAAGTCTACATTTAGAAATCAGGGGGAAAAAAATTGCTCCATTAAATTCTAAAAGCAAGACAGAGCAGAAGTCTAAAGGGCAAATGCCATTTCTGCTACTGCCCAGATCTAGAAACGTCAGTATGTATTAAACACTGGGGGACTGATGAGTGACACTTAACCTGGCCGCAGTTTGGCAGCTTTTTAAAGAAAACCCTAACTTTTACTTTTCTTCCAGATTTTTAGTTTTAGGCTTGTTGTCAATTTGTTTTACGAGCTCCTGGTGGGTACCGCAAAGCACTAAATCCATCATTGCTGTACCTGTGGTTTCCTTAATCTTGGGGAGTCGGTGACATCCGTCTCTCAGAGTGCCAAACAGGGGTTCGGCATTAATGGCTGTGTGCAGGGCAGGCACCGTCATCCGCGGACACATCCCTTCTGTCTGTGGGTGTAATTCCTTAAAGGTGGCCCCATGGTTGGGCAGCCCGGGGGCTCTCTCCTCGGAGGGAAGGTAAGTCACGCCTTTCCCGGAGGCCTCGGCCATCAGGTGCTTCCCCAGCGAGGGGCAGAGGGGGGACTCCACCGGAGTGGCGCATGTGCTGCTGCTGCTGCCCGTGCCGCAGCCTGCGTCCACCGAGGAGCCTTGCGAGCTCTGGAGAGAAAAATGGCCCTCGCTTTGCAGCGACGACATCCGCTTGGCCAAGTGGTAGTCACACAGGCGGCCCACGCCCTCCTCTGCTTCGGGGAGCTTGGCGGGACGGTCACAGCCGGACGGGTCTGCATCCTCCGGGTTACCTAGGTCTTTGGCGGAAGACACACAGGTGACGTCCGTTAAGAAGTGGTCCCGCGGGCCCAGTCCTGAAACCTCGATGGCTTCTCCCTCGGGAGCCCCGTCATCCTTCCCTTCGGCGTCCCTGCTCCCCACACCCGAAGCTCTGGGAAAGGTGATGCCCGGTGCTGCTTCCAATCCAGTTTTTTCAGCCACAACCCCCTCAGTGGCCACGTACCATCTTTGGCTGTCCTTGCGGAAGGCAGTTCTCTCCAGGTTAAAAGTGCTGAGGTGTTGACTGTCCCTTGAAGACACAGTAGCAAATTTACCGCCTTTGGCGTCCTCCTCCGCCTCGGCTGTTTTGATCCCCTGCTGTTTTTTCCCCGGCACGCTCCCGTTAAGGGGTGCTTTCCCCTCCCCATCGGCCGGCTGGCTTTTCCTTTTGCTGGTGCAGGAATACGCCATCGGTCCAAGGTGCAGTTTGCCAAAATAGTCAGTGACTGACTTGGTCTCCATGGTTTCGGGCTCCATCTCCATGTGGTCCGAGTGAAGCATCTGCTTGGAAGGCACAACTTTGGGCGGCAGGTCACTCACCGGACGGGCGGCCAGACTGTGGGAGGCCTTTGGGGGCAAGCCCCCAGCAGGGCTTTTGGAGGCGGGGAACTCTGTCTGCTCTTCCGCCAGGGGGTGGTAGCCTTCATGAGTGGCCAAGAACATGCGGGAGAGGTTTTCTGACTGCTTCTGGGCCGTGGCCAGTTCAGAACTCTCCGTCATTTCAGAAGAGTTAGTCTCATTGCCCGAGTCAGAGGAGGACTCGGGACTATAAGCCCGCAAGATGGCTACACCTGCGGGCCGCAAAAAACAAGAACCGGTTAATGGATGCATCACAGGCACTAGGAGACACGTAAGAACATGGGTTTCATTAGTATCAAAAACAATACCAAGCTTTTCCCTTTTCAGTAAGGACTCTGAGTTTATTGCACAGTTGTTCCGGAAATAGGGGGGAGAAAACGTGCCATATGTTTAAAAAAAAAAAAAAAATGGAAACCACATACACGAAAAACCCATGATGGTAGTTTCAGCACATTTGGGAAACGGGACATGCGTGAAATGAGGAAACACACGACAGGATTCCAAGGGCGGATGGCTTTGAAGGGATGGAAGGATATGGCTATCAGTGAATAAACGTAACAATCGTGAAAGAACCTGAATTGTCACTGGTCTGCGGATCCTCTGACACGGACAGAGCTTCCAGAGTGTCCAGCGTGGAAACGCCGGTGTTATCCAGGCCCTTGTCACACTTGCTCTCGGTGCTGGTAGGCACGGCGTCGATGAGGGACACGGGGATCTCGTCGTTCTGCAGGGTGACGCCGGGCCCCTTGTCCTCGAGGAAGGAAGCGGCCTGGCTCTGAGAGTCCTCCTCGTCGGAACTATCTCTGAAGCCAGGGGGCGGCGCGGCGATGGCCATGTTCAAGGAACGCAACAGGAAGTCATCCTCATTGTCGTCCCCTTCGGGAGGGGGCAGGGACGTGAGGTCGATGATGTCATCGCTTGAGCCGGATAGGTTGAGGATGGCCGGCTGGTTCATCTCTCCCACCACGAGGTCCTCCTCACAGCTCACCTCATCCTCGTCCTCCGCGTCATCCGTGTTCTCGGCGTAACAGATGTCGTGCAGCAGGGGCTCCTCTATGCCCTCGGCGGCCTCGAAGTTCTTCACGTCGCCTATGTTTGCGTACACAGAATTGGCCACGAACTGGATGCTCTCTGCATCTGGAGTGAGACCCAGGCTCTTCATGTCGTTGGCACCGCTTATGTAGAGATTGCTCTGCTTCTCCAGCAGTTCTGGACTCTCGTCCAATAGCCTTTCGTAGCCGAGGGTGGGGGCAGTGACCCCCTCATCCAAGGCGAGATCTCCAAAAATAAAGGACACTTTGGCTCCTCTCGGAGACTCCTGTGCTTTCTTGAGAGTTTCTGGGCCTGAGAGGGTCAGCAGGGACCGCTGAGTTAGACTTCTGTAGTCTGCCTCACACGGAGCCTCGCCCGGCTGGGTCAGCGGCTGGGGCAGCTCATCCGAGTTATAGCTGTTGTCCACATACAAGTGCCGGTGGTGGTCTTTTGGACACAGGGTGCCATCCGCAATCTCAACTGCCTTCTGCTTTGCATCTATGTATGTTATCTGCGCTTCCTGCTCCTCTTCGCCAATGAAGGTGGTCATTTGGGGTATACAGTTCCACTCGGGACCAAGCATGTTGTGCTTTCCTTTATTTTCAGTTCCTAAAGAAAAAGAGTCATGCAAAGACACATTACTGTGCAGGCTGATTTCTGGGACACTTTGTCTCTGTTTCTTAACTTAATGGTTTGTAGCATCACTTTTGTGAATATGGTTATTGTTCAGCTTTCCAAATAGGGGAGTAGTTGATTTAGGCTTCAGGTGTAAGGATTTCTTGGTTAGGAGAATTGAGACTGCAGAAAATAGAACTGCTACTTGATAAAATAGAATACCATCTGAGAGTAGGGCACTACAGCTTCATTCCATCTGATCTCTGGTTCTAGTATTTAAAAGACCTTATTTATGTCTATAAATGTGAATATACAACATACCTTTAAAAAATCCTTAAAGGTGATATAGTCCAGTGGGCTGTTATACTGGGAAAGATTGCCCTTTTCTTTGGAATGCAAAATCTAACATTTCCCACTTTGCATAAGGAGATGTTAGACTTTTTCCACATTGAGTTAAGAGAAGGTCAAGGATCCTCATACTTCTACCACGTATTTCAGGAAATAGTGTAATGACAATATAATAATAAATATATATGTATATAATGTATACTAACACAAACTGTAATGCTACATATCGCAATGGTAGTACTAAAACTTCTCTTTAGCCTTTTCCTGTCTTAGTGGGTTTGCATATTTTTACGTATAAGTGCCAGCGCACATGAGCACACATGCACACACAGGCAGGATGTAGAAGGTGGAGCACTGACAAGTCGTGTACTCCTCTCTGCTATTTCTAAGCATAGTTAATACTTTGATGAATTTCCATCTTTATTTGTATCATGAAAACTCCTGAAGATTTGTTTAATGTTCCTCCAGAATTAAAATGGCAAAATCTTAATTTAAACAGCACTGTGTTATTTGATCTTTAAGGGTCTTCCAAAAGAGAATTCTGCTGTGGAAATTTTGCTCTGATATTTACCAAGACAGGGCAGTGAATCACTGTGTCAATATTGCTTTGTCAATTCCAGAGGTGACATTTTGAGGAAATGTTAGGGCCACATATTCTCCCATTTGTTTCCTCAAATTGCCCTCTGGCCCAAGTTTGATTAATGCCAATATCAGATATGCAAGAGATATAGGAAAAATAAAAACGAAAACAGTTTTACTGAAGAAGTTTTGACTCTCTCCCAAATATATAATGGACTCAATGTTGAAGAATGTTCCAAGTCATTTTACTCAATATATATATTTTCCGTGAATACCAAGTAAAGATAAAATTTAAAGACACTCAGTTACACAACAGGCGTACTTACATGTGACCTAATAATAAATACACCTTTGGGGGTTCAGCATTGTTTTATTGACAATGACATGAATTATGACTGGCTCTGTGTGTGAGAGAGTGTGTGTGTGACTAGTGCAGGTTGTTGGGGGGAGGGAGAGTGGTTGAGCAAGGATGTAAGAGAGCTCTGGGGTTAAACCCAAGGGTTGGCGGATTTTTTTCTGTAAAGGGAGGGCCAGAGAGTAAATATTTTAGATTTTGTGGGGTCAACAGCTCAGTTCAGCAACTACTCAACTCAACTGTTGTAACATAAAAGGAGTCATAGCTGACAAATAAGCAAACAAATGCAGTGACTTGAATGGTGACCCTGCAAAGGTTATGAATGTGACCTTATTTGAAAAGAGTCTTTGCAGATATAAGTAAGGATCTTGAGATGAGATCACCTGGAATTATCTGTGTGGGACCCTAACTCCAACAGAAAGTGTCCTTATAAGAGAAAAGCAGAGCCACACTTGGGCCATACACAGAAGAGGGGGAGGCTGAGTGAAGGTGGAGGCAGACACTGAAGTCATGCAGCTATAAGGAATGCAGATGGCCACCTGGAGCCGGAAGAGGCAAAACAAGATTCTCCCCTAGAATCTCTTGAGGGGGCCTGGCCCTGCCGGTGCTTGGATTTTGAACCTCTAGCCCACCAAACTGTGAGAGAACAAGTTTCTGTTAAGTCCTCAAGCTTGTGATAATTTGTTACGGCTACCCTAGATATTTAATAAAATGTACATGCCTGAGTTTTAATAACATTTCATTCACAAGAACATGACCTGATCCACAGGCCATGGTTTGCTGACCCCTGGTTTAGACCAACCAGAAAACCAAATAGGTCAGTAGGCTAAAAGCAATTTAGCAAGACTTTCCTAAGGCCCAGAGATGCTTAACTACATAGGTTCAGGGATTTTTAAAGTATTTGAAGGGTTAATTTTCAAGACCGTGAAGAAGAAAGAGGGGTTGACTGTTTCTAGCTAGAGGTCTTGATGAAGTTCTCTTATCAGTATGAGACAAAACGAAAACACGCGCTCTCTCGGCTTTCTTCTAGAAGGGTGTACTGATTTGGCTTCTGGAATGATCTGGGAGACACAGAAGGACGTCTCCTACAGATGAGCTGGTTTTAACAGACTTCAGACTCTACAGTTTTTGAGTCTCAGGAGCCTTTGGGGGAATTTCTGAAGAGAAGGGAGGCTTTTCAGCCATTAGAGGAGGCTGAGCTCCGAGCTGCAACTCTGCTTGGGTCAACCAGTTAGCTGTTTGTTGGAGTGTGCAATCTCTCTCGCTCATCCTTTCTTATTAAACACGCACATGCACACGTGCAGGCTTGTGTGTGCTGTTTGGAACATGTGCCCTCACCCTCAGGCTCACTGTCGAAACAAAAGAAATGACCAAAAGATTGAAGCTCCATTATTTCCCCATGGTGATATGATACTTTTTGGAACTAAGTTTTTGCCTCATGAAACTTTATTTAACAACACATTGTGAGTCGCTATACATTGGACAGAACTGAGGCCCCTGTTACTGTAATCATTTGTAGAATGGTAGCTTTGGCTTTCCTCTTGCACCCATACAATCTTAACCGTCCATGGGGAGAAGGTTTGATTTTAACAATACACTTTAGGATTTTAAGATTTTCCAATGCAAAAGGAATATGTTAAATTGCGGAACTGCTCTTCATAATTTCAAAAGTCACAGTTCAATTGCTCTAAATCTCCTCGCTCAAAGAAAACATGTGGTCATACAGACATTCACCACTGAACCCAGCACACACATCCACCTCCTCTTTGATTCAATGTATTTTTAATCAAACAGACACTTCAAGGTGGGTTGGGATGAAATCTAGCTGCAAGTCCCAGTTGCCTTCCAGCATGCCTTGTTCAACTCTCTGGTTTTCCTTTATTCTTTGACTGTTATTGTTACCACTCAACAAGCTGTCACAATAAACTGTGTACCAGCCTATCTGTATGCATGCCAAGCTGCATATTACTATATTTTCAGGGAATAATAATTTTTATTTCCTGATAAGTTTAAAAGTAGATTTTCCTTCCCTTCTTTTCTCTTCCATTTTCTTTCAAAAGCTGACAATGGAATTTGTTCTCCAGAATTTCCTTTTCTTTTAAAATAAACTCTATTTATGGAGCCTCTGATTATACATTTTTCACAGGTCAGTATCTCTGACTTGAATGGTAGGCTCTGTCCATCAGCCATATTTACCGACTGTCCACTATAGATGGAGGAAAAAGTTCAAACACTGAAGAAAAATCTGCAAACTATTTTATATAGAATGGAAAAACAATAAGATCCCACTGTACAGCACAGGGAACTATATTCAATATTATGGGATAAACCATAATGGAAAAGAATGTATACACACACACACACACATATGTATAACTGAATAACTTTGATGTACAGGGGAAATTAACACACACTGTAAATCGACTATACTCCAATAAAATAAATTTCAAAAAACAGTTCTAGAATAAATGAAAACCATCTACCCTCAAAGAAATTCTCAGTTTAACAGCTACCACCCTCGATATCTGCACTTTTGGGGCTTTCTTTGTGTCAAAGGGCTGAGATGAAGTATTTGATCTTTGCCATTTCAATGCTTCTGCGAAAAAGCTAATATGATGTCCAGGGTCCCTTCTAGAGCCCCAAGTCCAAGGGTTGGACAATTTCCATGTCTTCCCAAGATAGAGTTCCCAGAACCCTGAACATGAGTCTGACGTGGGAGGAGGCACTTGGCGTCTGGATGTAGGGCACCTTAATGAGGGATCAGCTGCTTATAAAGTTGGAGGCTCACAACTACTGGGCAGTCCATCCTAAATTCTCTGCACCCTGACTGAGTTCTGAGAGAATGAGGCAGTTAAAAATCAGACATAAAGGCTGAGACCTACACCCTTCACAATAATTAAATCACTGCTTTGGAGGTAGGTACCCAATATTTGCCAAGTGACATGTGAAAAAGAAAGTGAAAGTCGCTCAGTTGTGTTTGACTCTTTGCGACCCCATGGACTGTATAGTCCATGGAATTCTCCAGGTCAGAATACTGGAGTGGGTAGTCATTCCCTACTCCAGGGGATCTTCCCAACCCAGGGATTGAACCCAGGCCTCCCACATTGCAGGCAGATTCTTTATCAGCTGAGCCACAAGGGAAGCCGCATGTAAAATGTGACTAAAAATCAACATTTTCATTAAAAAAAAATATTAGAACATATCAGAAGTATTTGGAGACTTTTGTGTTAAATTTGGACATTAGATGTTTTTATGGGTATACTTTTTAATTTTTCAAGAAATATCCTTATTTTATTATTTTTTGAAATATTAATCACTTTAAAGTAAACAGGTTCGGTCAACATATCTTAGATCATTCTTTTTAATAATTCAAACCACCACAACAGCATTGTACCAGATTGGTTTGTCATGCTAGATTTGTTTCTGCAGTGCTAATTTACCCCTAGTTTATACCAGCAATACATTGTCCAGTCTCAAAATATGGAATCTTTTTTACTTCTTCCTCTTCCTATATTAGCCTGTATGTCTATAATAATCAAATCTGCTCATCTCTCCTCAAAAGGAAACATCCTTATTACTGTTGTCAGTTGGCATGGGGAAGGGAGGTCGGTGCCTCGTGAGTTTTGGAAGAGAATACCTGTGTCCTGGGTCCCTGCGTTTTTCTTGTTGGCCATGTTAAATATTGACCTCCTGGAATCCACAAGCAGACGGTAGTATCCAGCCGTTAAGCAGGCCAGGTTCATGGCGTCCGAAGACTCCATCAGGAGAGTGATGGGCTACACAGAAGAGAACGCTTTGGTTAAAACCATCCCCCTTTAATAACCTCCCTCAAGTGACAACAGTGACATTTGTGCTTATGAAATGTGAACAAACGAACTTTTGGAGTGACTGTTTCACCGGAGAAACACAAATGAGGGAAAGGTCAGGTATAACGGAAAGCCTGACTGAAAAATGTTCAGGTGACACCATTTTGAAAGCCTAGACATTTGGAGTCTTTTCCAAGTCATATTGGGTTAAAACAAATAGCACTGGTTTTGTTTCAAATCGTTAATCTTTTAAAAAGTCACAGATAAGGAATCAGTTACCAGATATGAATTCACCATCTGAAAAAAAATCACAGGAAGCCTAAGTTTGGGTTCATGGTGAAAATTTGTGTTGAATTAAAGTAAAAATCAAGTGGAAATTACTGTCAAGACTGAATGAAAAATGTTGAAGAGATCCAGGACAAGGATACTTCTAAAAGAAATTGCAAATTCACAGGAGGGGAAAACAGACATGGGAGTTGAGAAAAGGCCTTGCCCCAACTTTCTAGAAACATAATTGGGATGAGGATCTTGGGCATACAGGGAAGCAATTATCCTCATTGAGAAAGGAAGGGTGGATATGCTGGTGTGTTCTTGCTGAAAGAGAGAGGAAGTGAGAGGAAAATAAGGGAGCAAGAAAAAAGCAGACACCTGGAGAGGCACAGAAACAGCGAGATGACAGGTCCCTCGCTTTCACTGCCGGGGGAGGGCAGTGGCCAGGACGACGGCCATGGGTGATGAAACCCAACTCCGCCCCAGGTCCCTGATCAACTCGACTTGCTGCTTTTTGCTTCTATTTCAGTGGCAGTCTCCCTCTAAGCAGCCCCGCAATTCTTTTATATAAACAGGAAACCATCCACAGGATCTTGTCACCTCCTTCTGTTTGAGACAGATTATCCCCGTTATCACATCTGTGATGACTGCACCCGATACACCTGTTCTTCTGCCCCTTTCACATGACAGGCTGTATTGCTCTTAGCATCTTTGGTCATGGACCAGAATAGGTGTGCCAAGTCTACTCTTGGACATTCATTGCCATGAAGTCAAGTGCAGTGCCCTGGATTCAGCCCATGAAACACCATGGGCCACGGCCGGCGTGCCTGAGCTCCACGCTTTCCCTTGATGCGTCCCTTCCATTGTGTAGAAGCCCATTTCCACGTTCTCCTCTACTCTTAATCTGCCCCTTCCACAAAACTGTGGGGGGGTGTGAAGCTGGGAGCGGGTCCTTCCCCCGTTCTCAGAGCACGACTTCTCCTGTGTTCTGAGGTTCAACCTGTTTCCTCTGCAGACTCACTGGACCTTTTCTCTACAGAAACATCACATACATTAATGCTGCCAAAATCCAATGACTCATCTATGACTGGGACAAGACGGCGGGGACGGGGGACCTGGATTGCTTGCTGTCAGTTTCTGTTTGGGGAGGAAATGTCTGCCCTCTAAGGACAATCTCAGATGGCTGTTTCCAGTCAAATGGCCATGATATTCAAGGGGCCAGATGTTCGGCCACCACTAATTGCTACAGCGTGAAAAGACAGATTGACTGAAATACTCAGTCTTTCCAAAAGAATAAGCACATATGGATGCTACATCAAAAAGGGAATGGGGAATCTAAACAAAGTTGGGAAGACTCTCCCTGACTCTCTACATAAAAATCACGTATTCTAGAAAGTAAGTAGGGAAACATTTCCCCCACTCCCCATCACTCTGGAGTCAGACGGGACCTTAGACACAAACTCATTTGCTTTCTCATATAGAGCTGAAGAGATGGAGCTCAGAGAAAGAGAGGGACTTGTCCCCTAATCACAGAGCCATCTAGTGAGGACTGGAGCCCTCATGCCTGAGTTGAGTGGATTTTTTCTTTACCCATTTCACCACTGATGCCTTCCTCAGCGATCAACGCAAAGAAATAGAGGAAAACAACAGAATGGGAAAGACTAGAGATCTCTTCAAGAAAATTAGAGCTACCAAGGGAACATTTCATGCAAAGATGGGCTCGATAAAGGACAGAAATGGTACGGACCTAACAGAAGCAGAAGACATTACTTTGCCAACAAAGGTCCGTCTAGTCAAGGCTATGGTTTTTCCAGTGGTCATGTATGGATGTGAGAGTGGACTGTGAAGAAAGCTGAGTATCAAAATTGATTCTTTTGAACTGTGGTGTTGGAGAAGACTCTTGAGAGTCCCTTGGACTTCAAGAAGATCCAACCAGTCCATCCTAAAAGAGAGCAGTCCTGGGTGTTCACTGGAAGGACTGATGTTGAAGTTGAAACTCTAATACTTTGGCCACCTCATGCGAAGAGCTGACTCATTGGAAAAGACCCTGATGCTGGGAGGGATTGGGGGCAGGAGGAGAAGGGGATGACAGAGGATGAGATGGCTGGATGGCATCACCAACTCGATGGACATTACTTTGGATAAACTCTGGGAGTTGGTGGTGGACAGGGAGGCCTGGAGTGCTGCGATTCATGGGGTCGCAAAGAGTCGGACACGACTGAGCGACTGAACTGGACTGGGCTGCACAGGTTGAAATTTTGCTTGCTTTGTAAATATCAGAAGCACTATCAGGAAGCAAGGTCATATGTCAATATCTGAAAGACTTACCTTCACATCCAGCACGTGGAGCTCCACCCTCACCAAGCTCTCCTCTTCAGTAAACATCTCGATCCTGTTGACATGGCTGAAGTCAGCTAAAAGAGCCACCAGGTTGGTTTTGGTGTTTATGACGTGGCTTATGCCATAGCGGGGTCCCACCAAGAGGGTCACTTCCGAGCGCTTTTCCGCCTGCTGAGAAAGACACGTCCACAAAATTTAAAAAATACTAGACCTCTGGCAATTCCCTGGTAGTCCAGTGGTTAAGACCCCCATGCCCATGGTCCAGGTTCCATCCCTGGTTGGGGAACTAAGATTCTGCAGTTTTCATGATGTGGCCAAAACAAATAAATAAATTAAATAACAATGAAAAAGCTCTGAAGCACCAGGCATAGTTGAACCTGAGAGACATTTTTCTAAGATTACATTTTCTTTAGAAAGTATTCCCGGGTTATATTGTACTAAATCATCCAATTAGAAGAACCAGATATATGATTACAGCAAGGCTCTGATAAATTATGAATAATGTAGGAAGTAAATGTTATCATAGCATGCATATTCATTATTATGAGAGGCTATCAGAAATGAGGATTTTTTTTCTCTTTTTCAAATCATTCTGGCCCAATGATTTAAAAGGAGGCCATTGTGAGAGTGCACCAATTCTCTCGGCTTTTCATATTTCCTTTTCTGGGGCATTCTGCAGTGGTGTTATCTAGTTTAACATTTCTTCTGATATTTTCAGACTAGGGTGCAGTCGATTAGAAATGAGGGCTGGAAAAGATTCATAGCTGATTTGCTTTTGTCATCAAAGGCAGCTCATTCAAGACAGCCCAGGCAGTGACATTTTGAAGGCCTCTGTGACCTCCACAAAAAAGCAAGAAAAAGAAATTACCACTAATGTTGCCTTGAACACACGGCCCCCATACAGTCGGAGGTCACTGAGGAACTTGAGATAATGGACCTTGGCTTGCAGCGCGGAGAGCTGAGGAGAGAAAAGAAATCTCAGGTGTTCACTCCATCAGGTCTGATTTTGTTTCTGCTGGAGACTAGCCGAAAACAAAGGCAAACGAGAAGGATGCTTCCACTGCCAACAGATGGGGTGTGACAAGGGCTCTTCATGAGGAATGAAAGTAAGCTGATTAAGGGCTGTAACAGGACATCTAGCTTAAAATTTTTTTATTTTATTGGTGGGGGGGGGTGGGGGGGTGGAGTATAGATATGCTGGGTCAGGCATTCAACAAGTCAGAACAAGATAATAAAATTCTCCACTGAAATGGGGTGTGCAGTTTGTGGGAGCTCTTTTGAATACATACCTTCAATCCATAGAAAGCCTTTTAAACAGGCTCTACCATCCCATCTTGTTTCTTCCAGTCTTTGTAAGTTTTTAGGGAAAATGAGCTTTCTGAGCATCAATCATTGTGGAAATATTTGAAATTCCTATCTAAGTCTCTAGCAATGTAATTCCAAGAATCTAGTGAGTTTCATAGATGATTGACAAATGAAATTTTATCCAGTAAAACTGATCCTTAAGAAGACTTAAAAATGTAGATTCCCATATCCTAAAAAAATACTTGATTGAAAAAAGTCCACATTTCAATGTAAAATATGATATAAAACTACTATATAAATATAAAATAGATAAACAACATGGTCCTACTGTGGATAATAGGGAACTATATTTAATATCTTTATAATAATCCATAATGGAAAAGAATCTGAAAACAAATATATAATATATATACACACACATATACATATAAGTGAATCACTTTGCTGCATACTTGAAACATTTTAAATTAACTATATTTCAATAAATCTTTTTTAAATTTTAAAAAAATGAAAGAAAGAAAAAAGTCCACATTTCATAACAAACGTTCCAGAAGAGTTTGTTAGGGGTGAAATTTTCCAACAAGATGCAGAATATCAAGTGGCAAGGGTTGTAAAACTCTGTTTTCAACTGCAGATAACTTGCCAACTCATTTGTTAACTGTACCTCAACGCGCTATCCTTCATATAATTGTAATTTAGGACCAATCATCCAGCCTACTTCTTTCAAAATTCCAAAGCACTTTGCAAATTGAGGCGAAAGCAAACCACTCACTCTTAACTAGAAAGTTTATATAAGAAGGACAGTGATAGACCGATCTTAGAGCCGTTATCCAAATTATTACAAAACCAGTGGACCAGGCTTGGGGGGATACAAATCACACCAAGTCAATTAAAATAAAAGTAGCTTTGGGCAAATCAGAACTGACATTTAGAACATCTTGACCCATGACATCCTGCTGTATTTCCATAGGCTGAATGCTTACAGAAACTGAGAAGTAAGTCAAAGGTGACTGGTAGTGTATCGTACTTGATTACATGTTTAAAAATAGTCATTAGGGTGATGAGGGAGCAGAAATAAGTATTGGTAGCCAATAAAAAGGACTTAAAACCAGATACTAAGATCAAGGAATTACCCACATAAATAATTTGTACTAGAGTCACGCTTATATCTATGGCCAAGATCATTGAGAAAGTGTTCTTGGGTTGGCAGGCTGCCTTCAGTTTTACAGTTTACATAAGGCTCCTTCTCTCTCTAGTTTCTAAAACCTTTGGCTTTTTATTATCAATAAACATAACTCTCTATTCTGACCAACAGTATATTTTTAAATGTCCTTTCTGTTTCTTCTACTAGATTAAAAGAAAGAAAAAAAGATTTTAACGCTAATGATGGTGAGTGACAGAACTGAACTTATCTTCTTTCTAAAAGTACAATTCAGTTCAGTGGTTGTCAATTGGGGTGATTTGGGCAAAATCTGGAGACATTTTTGTTTGTCATGATTGAGGGGATGGGTGCTGACATCTCATGGGTAGAGACAAGAGATGATGCTAAATATCATACAATGCGCAGGACAGCCCTTCTCCCCAGTCAAAAATGATCTGATCCCAAATGTCAAGAGAGCCAAGGGAGAGAAACTTCGGTTTAATTAACGTGGCATCAAGTCTGCAGGGACCCTTACTGACTGCTGTGCACTTAAGCTGGTCTGAGTGGTAAGCAAAACTACGAGGAAAATATGAAATTATTAGGCAATTCTGTCCTCTAATCCCAATGTCTTAGAGGCTTTGCAAGGTTCTCCTGCATGCACATGTGAACGTGCACATACTCTATACAATAAGGAGTCTATAGTGTGCAAGGAATAAAGAGGTCTCCATAAGGATACTTATTTTTCACTGGTCTTAGAAACATGTGAATAGTTAAAGTAACAGAAGGTTATATAGTGTTACAGCTTCTGAAAATCTGGTGCTAAGTATTTTATTCATGGGCTAATTTTAAACATTTTAAAAAATGCATGCAAGCCTCTCTCTTTAAAATCCATTTTCTATTAAGATGCAAATGTGATACCTTTTTACCGGGTGGTACCAAGTTTTGATTTGCTTTGACAAGGTGTGAAAGTGCTTTCTTTATGTTCTTCTCTTTCATGCTTTGCAGCACAGCAGAGGGAAGAAAAGTCTCTAATCCCCATTCTTTTCTGCAATAAAGAGCAGATCTTTAATTTCACGTTCTCGTGATGATTAGTTATCTAAGACAAAATGGCGCTCTGATGTTTGTTGGAACAAACGAATTCTTAGTAAGGCAGAGAATGGAGACAAGTCCCCAATTAGGGAAGCAACCTTTAATTTACACCCAGGAAACATACTGTTTGATCACTAATCCATATGTTGGCATTTTAAAAGAAATATATTCCTCACTGTCCAGAGAGGAGCATTTGGGATCAATGGAAATTTAAGAGACACTTTATCCATCCCACCTGAGTCTCTTAAAACTCATTCACATGTCTGAGTTTGCACTTCCATCAACTTTTCTCCATCCCTTTGTTTATTCTCATTGTCACCTCCCCCCGTCTGCCCACGGTCGTCTTCATTCTCTTAGAAGGATGAGTATACCTCCTTCCTGGTCCCAAACCATTCTTTCCTCCCCATCTCCCTCACCAATGGTGATTTCTTTAGAAACACACAGTTCTCTTTTCTCCCACCCAGATAATGTCTAACTCCTTCCATCAATAGTTCTTGCTGAGGTGGGGAGCGGGTTGCTGGTATGGAGTCAGGGTAGGGTTCAGGACCCTTAAGTGTGTTTGGTACTGAAGGGGAGATATAACCATCTCTCACACGTGTGGCTATACTAGGAAAAAACAAACGATGGGACTGGGTTAGTATATTCTTGCCAAAAATCTATTTCTCCAACAATGAGTAGAACCCTATCCTAAGACGGTTTCACGTTTTGAATTCTAGGAAATTTATCCTGATTGGTCATGTGCCCAACAAGTATCTTCTAAATTCTATGAAGACTTTTGAGAAGGTTCTGGTTATATCTCCTGCTCCAGATTCTCTCTACAGAAGAGTAGGAAGTCAGCCTCCCTCCACTTGGCCATTCATGCACTTTTCCCTAGTTAAGATGGTGTTTCTCATGATCACCACTTGCTTCCTCTTCCTCCTCCTCAACTTGTACTTATTTTCGCCCATCATTTGGCACTTCTTATGGGCTACCTTGTAATTCTACTTATATCATTATTTTACATAATTATTTTTCATTCTATGTCTTGTCTTTATAATCAGATCACAAATTCTTCAAAGGTTAAGATAATAATTTAAACTTAATACTGTTTTCTGTTCTCCTAGTAGAAATATCATATAAAATGCTCAGTGAACATTTGTTGTGTGAACAAGTTAATTAATGAGAACATTAATTAATCATCACAGGCTCTGCAAGATTCTTAGGCAAGCTAGATATCTCTGGAAGTTGTTCACTGTACCATGTCCAACCTGGTAAATTGTGGGTACAGAGAGTAGGAACAGAGATGCATTTTGGTTGTCTGAAAATCATCTCAAGTTGTGCAGGCCACCTTTTCAAATGGGATCCAATTTCATCTGTCCCCCAAAACCTCAGAAAGGGGATTGGGTGAGGGTGTGAAGGGATCCACGTGGGTGTGAGACCTCTTTGTGAGCTGAATCTCTCTTGGGTTCCAGAGAAACCAAGAGAGAAAGAAACAAACTGTCTGCAAAAATAAGTGGACTGAGATTGGAAGACCTATGGTCCTCAAGCTGCACACAAGGATCTGTCCTTAGGCAGCGACAGGACAAGTGAGGATGGCAAGATCAGGGCATTGGGAGTCCACAAGCTGGAAGCTCTCATCTTCCCCCAAAAGGCTCTCAAGCCTGCTGAGAAGAAGCCATTTTGCTATGTGGGAGGGTCATCCTGCCACTGTGGGACCTGGGGAGCCAGCCCATGGGAAACCTTTTTGGGATGGAGGGTTTCAATCAGCCATATGCCACCAGGAGGTGGAGCAGACACTAAGGCTTTCAGTGTTACATGAAGATGAGGCTTCAGCCCCACCATAAACTTTGAAACACGACTATTGACTATTTCTTTTTCTTAGCATTAGAGCTGCCAGGATTAAGAAATTGGTGGCTGCTTTAGGCAACTGGATCACCTGCCAATGGGAAGTATCAGAGGGTTCGCTTTTAAAGGATGACTAATATAATCTTGTCAACTGAGGGCAACATAAACTGCTTTTTTCTAAGGTGGGATCTTTTCCAGCTAAAGAGGTAGTATGCTATTGTAAATGCCATATTCAGCAAGGGAAGGCATTTGTGTTCCAAACTTTTGATTCATGAAGCAAAGTTTGTATGGCATCCTTTCCCATGGTGTCACAGTTCTTTATTACCAACTTACCTGATTATGACTCAAAAAAATTACTTTTTATACGGCATTTTGATAATCTGAAGGTAATCTCTGGTTATGCACACCATCTTTGAAACACAGGTCAGGTCTTCAAATGATCATACAAACGACAGTGCAATGCAGAGTCCCACCGCCTTGGTTCAAATCCTACCCTCCCTAGTTAATAGCCAGTGTGATTTGGATAAGTTACTTAACTATTCTCAGCTTGCTTATCTGTAAAATGGAGTGACAGTTCTACTGATTTCAAAGGGAGGTTGTGGGAATCAAACAGCTTAATGTCTGAAAAGTGCTGAGACCAGAGCTTGGCTTAGAGCCAAGTTCATTTAGGGATTTTAAAATGTACGCTTCATTTGCAATGTGACTTTCAATTTAACCATAATTCTCTGAAGGTGGATTACAGAAGAAATGGTCTCTTCCACCGAAAATGAACAGAACATCCATATATTTTCCCTCTGGTTAACAGATGCTCTGCCACAAACAAGATCAATTTTGGAAATAGACATACACATCAAAAATACCCTTGGGCATTAAGGAGACAGCATCTTTGTCTCCAAAAGGGTTCGGAGAGTCAGCACTTACTCGATGTACTTGAGGGAGATTTTCTGCGTTTGCTTGGTGGTCACGGTTGCGATGTACATTTGCAGCGCTGCCAGCCTCAGGGCTATGTCATATTTTAGCTCCGGCCCAAACCTCTCCTGAACGACATCGTTACAACTCTGAAAAGACACCAGCAGAGGGCGCAGCTTGTCAAAGGATGCATCGTGTCGCCTTAGAGTGACACGCATTTCTTCTGTGTCCCACCCTCTCTTCCACGTGAAAGGGAAGTGACAGTGTCAGTCGCTCAGTCGTGTCCGACTCTTTGCGACCCCATGGACTGTAGTCCACCAGGCTCCTCTGTCCATGGAATTCTCCAGACAACAATGCTGGAGTGGGTTGCCATTCCTTCTCCAGGGGATCTTTCCGACCCAGGGATTGAACCTGGGTCTCCTGCATTGCAGGCAGATTCTTCACCATCTGAGCCACGAGGGAAGCCCAAGGCAAGGGGCTAAATGTGGAAACATTTCCACTGCTGCTTGGAATCGAGTCAGTATTTAAGTCTACACACACAGACCACACAAACATTGAACATTCATCACGAGCGAGCTGCTAAGTAAATATTTAGCTTTTTGTAAAAATAATGAGGAGTTTAGGAATGGAATTCCCAAACACAGGTGTCATGACTGAAAACGTGAAACCCTGGTAGCATGATGTGGCTTCTGGAGTTAGGCTATCGGGATTGGAATCCTCGGTTCCAATCCTCTTTCTCCACTTTCACCGTGTGACCTTGGGCAAGCCCCTTAGTTGTTCTGTACCTCGGTTTCCTCTTCTGTGAGTTGGGGATAATACTCCCCATTCACTGAATTGAGACAAGGATTAAATGAGCTAACAAGGTAAAGCCCTTAGAACTCCATCTGCTATATTGGAAGCTCTCACACATGTTAAGAGCTGTCATCAACAACATCACCCTCTTCCTAGCATCCAGAGGCTCCAGGGAGGCAGAATTAGAAGGCGATGGAGAGCAGCAGCTCAGAACCTACACCTGCTTGGGAGTCCTGGCTTCACTAATGGCTACCTCTGTGTATAACCTTCAAGCAGTTAACTTTCCTCTTGCAGCCTCAGTTTACTCATCTGTACAATGGGAATTCATACTAACACCGTGGCCGGAGTAGGGAGGGGGTGAGGATGAGGTGAGATGCACGCTTTGTCAACGTGCCTTGGTGCACTCAGTGGAGGGTGGCTCTGGAAATTGCCAGTCCGTTCCAATGGGCACCGCCCTCACTGTGACTTTGAGGGCGTCTCTTGGCTTTACTTTGTTCATGTGTAACCTACCTCACAGGGTTTGGGGTGAGCAACAGATTGAAGAGGTGCTGAGAGGGTGCTGTAACATGCCAAGTCCTCCAGGACCACAGGGTTTGAGGGTGCCATTCTCAGATCCTCATGGATCAAACACTGAGCCGAATGGTGATGAGAAACATGGTCCCACGTAAGCATATTATGCATGTGTTTACTTATCTTTGTTATGGGAAACTAAACTCTTGGGCTAGAAAATACAGGTAGCCTCTTTCTCCCTTCTTTTATTCTTTGCCTTGTCTCCCAAAAGCTTTCAAACAGAAAACTGTATCAGGACTTGCTTGGCTCCTTTCTGAGATAAGTACACTTATGACCACTTCATGCATTGATTTGACTGAACAGGAACATGTACCCTCGCAAAGGTCCATCTAGTCAAAGCTATGGTTTTCCCAGTAGTCATGTATGGATGTGAGAGTTGGACCATAAAGAAAGTTGAGCGCCAAAGAATTGAACTGTGGTGTTGGAGAAGACTCTTGAGAGTCCCTTGGACTGCAAGGAGATCCAACTTGTCATTCCTAAAGGAAATCAGTCCTGAATATTCATCAGAAGGACTGATGCTGAGGCTGAAACTCCAATACTTTGGCCACCTGATGTGAAGAACCGACTCATTGGAAAAGACTCTGATGCTGGGAAAGATTGAGGGCAGGAGGAGAAGGGGATGACAGAGGATGAGATGGTTGGATGGCATCACTGACTCGATGGACATGAGCTTGAGCAAACTCTGGGAGTTGGTGATGGACAGGGAGGCCTGGCATGCTGCAGTCCATGGGGTCGCAAAGAGTCAGACACGACTGAGGGACTGAACTGAACTGATGGTTTCTGCACACAGTATCTGCCCTTTGGATACCTCCCCATGCCGCTGTGGTGCTACGGAGGTATGCCCTGCCCACCTGCTCTGGTTGTCTGCCTCTCAACCCACCCTCACCCCCAAGAGTGAAGCCACATTCCCTCCCCTCCATTCTTCATATGCTTTTCCTTCTCCACTTCTCCTTAAAAATCTACGTCTATCTGGACTGGACTGGACTCTGATTGGAAATGGGTGTGATTAGAGGCAGGAGACAGGGTGGCTCTGAAGGAAGACAGCCTCTGGGAGCAATTCCAAGCTGCCATTTTGTTTTTGTGGCGTTAGATTTATCAGTTACTTCCAAGAGCTCAGGGCTGTCCACAATGGGGCACCATGCGTTTGAGGGTCCAGCTAGGGTCATTTTGAGAGATAGGGTGCCAGGCCATAAAAGGCATTCAAAGAACCAGTTTTTCTGATAAATTACTTTATTTTATGACTGCTAAAAGGACTTGCATGACAGATATGAAACAGTATTTTAGCATAGAATTTAGAGACAAAAGCTCCAAGTGGGATCCTAGGCTGTGTCAACTACTAATCAAATGACTTTGGACCTGGTATCCCATCTCTCTTGAGTCTCAGTTTTCTTATCTGAAAAAAAAAAAAAGAAACCTTAAGCTAACGACTGCTAACTCTCAAGGTTGCTAGTATACCTGTGAGGATGTTTTATAATACGGACTGTGCTTTACAAAGGTGAGTCATCACTATCACTTCTCAGAATTGCGACTGAGGTTGTTGTTTCCCACTCCTGTTATACCCTGTATTTAACCGGGCTCCTGGGTGAATTTTTTTGTCTAGGCGATTAGTCACTAATTACATTATATAATTAGTTCAAACTGATCCCAGAGAATTACTGTGACATATGACTTATACATATTTTTGGTACAAATTATGCATTTATTACTCTCAAGTACATTATTTAAAATAGTTACACATGCAAATGGCAGTTGCTGATTTGCTTAACAGAGATCTCACCAGACTCCACTCTAGACCTACAAAAATTCATTTATAATGAACATATGAGATACTAAAAAAAAAAAAAAAAAGATACTGCTAAGGTGTTTGAACACATTTTGTGGCCTGATTATCCTGTTTACCAATTGGTGTACCATCTTTTTAAAAACTAGACGGTGGACAGTAAAATGTCAGCAGAGCTTATTATAATTATGAATTCAAAGAGTCTGGATTATTAGGGCTTAGTGTTATTAGATATGCTAAAATCTGTAAAACACTTCATGGTCCACTAATGGTTAAGACATTTCTACATATTATCACTATTGAAACCTCTGTGGTCATTGTCATGGCTCACCTCATCAATGGCCACTGCCCTCACTAAGAGCTCACTAAGTTGAATTGATTTTTGGCTTTGTAATGTGATAGACACTGTTTCTGTTTCCTCTTTTGTTCTCTAGGCTAATTTTATTGCATCTTTTTAGTACCTTAAAATCAACACTTGGGACATAGAACCATTCGCAGGTCCAAGGACTCACGCTGGACACATACGTAATGTTAGACAAACTGCATGTTCTATGATATAAGGCATTTTGAAACAGGGATCTGAGTCCAAGATATTTTCATTTCCTATTCTCAGTGAAGGATAAATGAGATGATGATAGATTAATTTTGGTCTCTATCACCCACCATAACATGTTCCCCGCCCCCACCCCGCCACCCATCACTGGTTACTCCTTGAAGGAGTAGCTAATCCACCAGCCAAACAACACTCAAGGTAAGAAAGCAGAAATATCTTCAGTCTTCAGCTAGTCCCAGGGCAAGAGTCCCAGCAGGTTTTCCAGTTCTCAGGACAGTTCCACAGGTATAAAGGATGTCTTTGGAATAAGAAAGATCTCCATGAACTTCATTAGACTTGAGCAAACAGACTTAAATAGAACCATGCTTAGCAGTACTCCCGGGGTACTTAAAAGGCCTCCCCTCCCCAAGACAAACACAACTGTGTTCTTCTTTTAGAAATGCAATAAATTTGTGATGTTTAAAACAGAAGCCGAGTAAATGGTTTTAAAGCATCCTCTTGCTAATGGGATGAGTATATAATTATAGAGAATGACAACTGAATGCACATCACCTTCTACAGCCATGCGCTGACAGGCACCTGTAACTACGTATTTGCAACTAACAAGCTTAAAACATAGTATATGCGATATGCGTTGCAGTGGCAGAGCCCTGGGTCGGTTCTCAGCAGGAATATGGGGAAGACGCAGTAACAGGTCAGCTGAGAATCAGGCTGTCCCGTGCAGTCAGGTCTGGGTTACCTGGCCTTTGGGGAAGAGGGGATATTGTTGAGGGGTTGAACCAAAGTTAAACATTTAAGGAAGCCGAACGCGTGGCGGCTCATTGTTCTGGGTAGAAAATGGAGTGAAGTGCACCACACATCTCTCTATATGGAGTAGGATTACCTTTTCCTGATGATTGCGGGTTATCTACATGAACAGTAAACATCCTACCAAACTCTTAATACCACAGTCTCCTCCAAAGAGATGGGAAACATTTAACAGGCCTTTGCCTGAGTGCCCTCGTCAGTTGAAATGTTCCAGTATGTTCTGCTTTTCTCCTCCCACTTAATTTCTGCTCTCCAGGGCTTATTGGCCACTTAATTTATGTCACTATTCCTAACCTCTGACATTTATCTTTTCTACATCTCTCTGCCAACTTCTATTTTCTTTTCACACCCAACTTTTTAAAGATCACAAAAGCTTTGAAATGTACAAGAAAATACTGAGAATACTAAAACAAATACCAGTTTATCAACTACCCAGAGTAAATGAATATTTCTTTTCTTTTTCCTACATGCTTTGCTTTTTCTTTTCTTTTTTATTTTTTTTTCTTTTTATTTCTTAGGGCTCCAACAACCTTTGACTTAACATATATACTCTAGCCAAAGACAGCAGCATTTTTTTTGGCCTGCTTTTTCTGTGGAGGAAGGTTACATTAAGGTTTACAACCTCTTTGAGTAATTCTAATGTAGATGCTTAAGTATTAGGTAAGTGGGTTCTTACTGTTTAATGTGATTATACTGGAAATTTAAGAGTAATGGGAAGCGGTTATAGAGAAATATAGGAATACTGCCTAAATATCAAGTGGATCAATTCCCTTTGGGACAAACTAGCAAAGATTCTCATTTCTGGAAGCCTTACTTTTTAAAAATTATATCCCAGAATCAGACAGAGACTGCAAAACATAATATCTTCTTAAAGTTTTACTGCCTTGAAATTAGTAATTCTACTACAATGAATATCATGATGTTTCAGAACAATCTAAGCACCAAATAAATGAATGAACAAAATATGTAAATAAAGGAGAAGGGAATTCTTACAGGAGAATGCCAATGAATAACTGAAGAAGAGATAATGGAATTAGGCAAATCATTTTCAACCATTACAACAATAATAATATTATTATTTGGGCAAGCATCATCAATGAATACTAAAATAAACAGGTGAAATGATAAAAAGGGAGTTGCAAAGTGACTTTCTGCAAATTACTTATTAACTAGAAAAGGGAAAGTAGTAATTTCTGGAAAACATCACTTAATGTTTATGTTGACAAGAGTCAATCTGTAAAAATTCCTAGAAAAAAAAAAGAGTGTGAACCGTACCACAAAGGAGACAGAATGATACAATGTGCTTCCTGATACAATGCGCTACAGAGGGCATGGGGTCACTTGTGTTGCTTTTCTGCCCCTAGTGCGGAGCCCCATCTAATCATGAGAAAACATCAGAGAAACCAAAATGGAGGGATTTCTACAAAATAACTGATCTGCACTCTGCAAAACTGTCAAGGTTGTGAAAACTAAAGAAAGGCTGAGGTGAGGCATGCTCCAGATTGAAGGAGACTAAAGTGACATGCCAACTAAATACAAAATGAGATCCTGGAGAGGATCCTATTCTAGAAAAAAATTGATATAGAGGACAGCTTTAGGACAATGCGCAAACTTTGGATATAAACTGTAGATCACATAATGGAAATGTATCAGTGTTACGTTTGCTTATTTGGTTAACTGTGTAATGATTATATTGGAAAATGTCCTTGTTACTATAAAATATACTGACATATTTTGAGGTAAATGAGTATGGTTTTAGTAACTAATATTCATATGGTTTAGAAAAAATATTGTGTGTGGTGGGGGTCGAGGAGAATATATGCACACACTGAAGACAGAGTAAATGTGGTATCATGGGAATAAACTGGTGAATCTAGGTGACAGATATGAAAGAGTTCATCTACTACTCTTGCCACTTTTTCACAAGGATGAAATCAAAATCAAGTGAAAATTTTAAAAGCACCATGGAACTTTACTCAATATTTTATAATAACCTATAAGGCAAGAGAATCTGAAAAAGTATATATATATATATACATATATATATATATATATATATATACACACACACACACACACACACACACACATGTATATAAACTGAATCACTGTGCTGTATATCTGAAACATGATATTGTAAATCAACTAAGCACCATGGAATCCTTTTATAATATATTAAGCTTGGAGGGGTGAGGGACAAAGAGAAAGAAGATCCCAAATGAAAGAATTCAGGGAGGAAAACCCCACAGTTTATTCATCCAACAATGTTAGTATGAAACATGCCCCAGTTACCACATACCTGAACGTACAGATACTCAAAAGCAACTGGATCTCGCCTTAAAAGGTCAATTGGATCCTTTGGGACAAAGCTGATTCGGAAAAGACATCTCATCTTATGGGAGCTGGGCCTCTGGGTCACCTAGAAGAACAGACCAATGACAAGAATCCTTCAGTGCTGGCAGAAAGGTCTGTGGGTCAGAAGCAAAGGCAGCTTTCTCTGGACACTGAAGAAGGAAGTGGCTGAGGTTATTTTAGTATCTATCATCCATACTCATTCCCGGAAAACTGAACACTCCTATAACTTAGGTCACATTCCCCCAAAGCAGTCCCTGAAATGAGGGACTTCAAAAAGGAACTGTTCCCAGGAGAGGCCAGTGAGGGAGGAGGGCAAGGACGTCAGACAGCAGAGGAACCAGCTCAGGTCAGCCCAGCAGAGGTGGCTGTGGCGTGTCCCAGGGGAGATTCTGGTGGGACACTTACCCCATGGATCCCCCGGGTGCACAGAGAAGTCACTGGTTTGGCCTCTCCCAGGGGGATGTGAATTTCCAGCTCTGGACAGGATGGGTGCCAGCTCTCTGAGGGCAGTCCTCTGAAGATGCTGGCTGTTGTAAGTGACAGTCACACACTCAAGGGAGGCTGGGGGCAGGGCGCAAAAGGAGCCCCGGGGGGAAAGCACAGAGACTGTCCACTACTGATTTTTACTCCTTACCACTGCTATGGGTTTCTCCCTTGACTCTAGGACGACAGTAGGAATGCAAACGTCACAGTGACAACCTGCATGACATCCAACTGAGACGCTGGGGGACAATCGTTCTGGCCCATTCACAGAACCTGGAGTTCACAAGTTTCCCAAACTACCCCAATTTCTACTATGATGATTTGTTCAGATTGTTCAAACGGGCTGAAGATATACCATAGGTCCTTCAGGGTTAAGGACCATGGATCCTGTTGAGTTCCTTTCCTTTCCCCCAGCACACTGTGTGACAACTCCTAGGTCTTAATTTCTTAATTCTTTCTGTAACAAAAGGGAACCAGTCAATGGACAGTAGGTGGTTCATATACAGCTGAATGGATGAAAGACATGGGACTTCAAGAAAACAGGTAAAAAATAAAATAAAAACAAAAAAATATTTAAAAACAGAAGGTAAATTGAACTTCCCTTAAAGAGATCAGTAGAGTGAAACTAAAAGCATGCAGCAGGAACGCACACAGTTGTTCGACTTATAGTTTTGTGCACCTGGGTGTACGTTCTGACGCACTTGCATGCACTTTCATGTACTTGTAACTACTTTTCTGCAGCAGAAAATTCTGGCAAAAAAAAAATAAATGTTTGTGAATTGCTATTTAAAAGTTCAATTCCCTTAGAAGAACTAAGGTGGGGCACACTGTGCAGAGCGGACAAAAAGTAAATAAATAAATAAAAGTTCAAAATAGGGAGCTCCCTGGCTTTTACTGCCGTGGCGTGAGTTCAGTCCTTGTTAGGGAATTGAGATCCTGCAAGCTGTGCGGTGAAGGCAAAAAAAAAAAAAAGAAAGAAAGAAAAACATGTTCAAAAGAAAAATAATATTAATAACAGCTTCATTGAGTCCCTGACTTCCATGTGTACACACACACACACACTCTCAGAATTTACATCGCTGACTCTGCTATATAGAAGAATTTCAAAGGGAAAACACATCCCACATGTAAAGATACACTGGGCATCCTGAGAACCAGTAACACTGAAAGAGCTTTCCAGCTGTGGGCAGGATTACAAAACCGAGCGAACTCAGGAGCCCACAAGCTCCAGGCTGGTCATCACTGGCTGATCAGAAAGCAAACCAGGGAGGAGGATATGTGGGACCCTAAGAGAGCTGGGTGCTGGCAGGACTGCTGTTGCATATAACAGTGACGTTATAGGGTGTTTTGCCTGAAGATCAGCTCTGATGTTAGAAAGTCAGGGGTCATTGTATCTCTGGGCTCCTTTAATTAGTGGCAGAGACTGGGGTTCGAGCCCTGGGTTGCGAAGATCCCCTAGAGAAGGAAATGGCAACCCACTCCAGTATTCTTGCCTGGAGCATCCACTGGACTGAGGAGCCTGGCGAACTACTGTCCCTGGGGTCGCAAAGAGTCGGACACGACTAAGTGACTAACAGTCTCACTTTTCACAATCTGTCCTGAATTTTCCATAAGCCACATTGAGTCTATTTTTAGCAGTAGTAGGTTACACTCATTTTGGGAAATGAATGGGATGCAAAAGGATGCTTTAGACTCATTAAAAATGGCAGTCCATAAGAGGTACAGTCTCTAAAACAAGCAAAAAACCCAAATTCTTGGAAATTTTAGGTAGTATGTAAATAACAATATTATTTTCTAGATAGAGGTTTAGTGTCAAACTGCTAAAAATTCAGGTAGAGTTGCTTAGCAGTTCCTTGGGGGTTTTCATCACAGGTAAATGTTTTAAAACAATTTTTGTTATTGGACATATTTCTTATACTTACTCCCCCTTTCTATCATGCCTATAAATATTTTACAGTTCAATAGGAATATAGCCAATTTATTTCAGGATATTTACACTATCAATTTTTTCAGCACTTTGTTATTAGTTCTGATCAAAGAAAAAACAAAGCCTCCTTTAGAAAGATAAGGGACGAATCCTTGTTAGAGGGTTTTTGTTTCCTTCTAATGTTTTAAGAGGAATTTAAAAATTGGAAATCAACCTGGAATGAGAAGTTATGATTACCTAGCATCAGAAGAGATTTTTGAAAGAATCTCTAGGTGGTAGATGGAAGTTCTGGGGGAAGGCAGAAATAGAAATATCAAAAAGTTGTGGGAGGTTTCCATTAAACTCATAGTAACTAGCTGTCCGTCCACATCCCCTGGCATTTACTGCTCCAAGGTGAAGGCTGGTACTGCAAACACCTGTGACCATCTGCCAGTCCAGGGCAAACCAGCACAGCCAGGGCGTAGAAGTCCTTGGGAGAAGCCTACCCCCAATTATGGATAGGATGTTAGCAGACAAAATCCCAGTCCCCTTTCCGCATGAGTGGGATACCTCTGAGGAGTGCTCTCTACTGGTTCCCAGTGTCCCCAGTGGGACTGAGCTCCAGCTGTCCACAGTGGATACTGGCTTGAAGACACTCTTTAGTGGCACCCCCTTATCCCATTTACCCTCCTATTCCTCTCCCAGTATTTCCCAGTGTCACTTCCCAAATAAACCACTGGAGTCCAAATCCTTGTCTAAAGGTTGGCTTATGGGGGAACTCAGCCAAACACTGGCCTTTCACATGTGGGATTCTGTATATCAGGGGTCGTTCCCCTATATGGCAAATATATCAAAGGTCATTACCCAATAACGACAAATATATCAGGGATCATTCCCTTATAATGATGAATATATCAGGGGTCGTTCCCCTATAATGACAGATGCCATTCCCCTATAATGAATAAAGAAGTCATCTGGTTCCAAGCGTGTTGTGGTATAACAACAAACAATGATAAACAATTAGATGAGATTGAAAATATCAACAGGTAGATAAAAATACAAGGTCAAGTTTACAGAGAGGAATATAAATGAACACAAATACTGACTTTGTAAGAAAGTCACCACATTAAATTTTACTAAATCGAGAGAGTTGAGGATCTCCAGGTCCTGATGTGTGGCTTTTAATTGTGCGACAACCAAAACGCAACCAAGCGTGATGACACTTTTTGCTACGCCATCCATGTGGGGGTGACTTGACTGCCTGCCTCTCCTGGTGTCTGCTCACACCCCTGTCCAAAATGTCCCCTCTTCATTGAACTCTCCTACATCAGAGAAATTTGGTGAAATCCCTTGTACATCCAACAAAGACCACACCTGTGTGGAATCACAGGGAAAGTCACAGCACTGTGCTTAATTCAGCGGCCAAGCAGCCTGCCTGGCTCCCCAGCTAACAGATGGGGTGGCACCTTGGTGACCAAGAGCTGGGACACATTGAAAAGTGAAGTCACTCGTCGTGTCCAACTCTTTGCGACCCCATGGACCGTAGCCCACCAGGCTCCTCCATCCATGGAATTTTCCAGGCAAGAATACTGGAGTGGGTTGCCATTTCCTTCTCCAGGGGATCTTCCTGATCCAGGGATCGAACCTGGGTCTTCTGCATTGCAGCCAGACATTTTACCATCTGAGCCACCAGGGAAGCCCCCTGAGGCACCAGGGACACATTGGTGGGTCACAGATTTATAGTGGGCAGGACTAGGTCAAGGATTTCAGGTTTCCAGAAAAACTCTGAGGTAGGCACTCTGAACTTAAAAGAAGGAGATATGATTTGGGCTTCATTTAAATAATCTCAGAAAGCATTTCTTTTAATAGTTTCTAGAGCTCAACTAGTGGAACAGGTGAATAAGTCATTACCATCATGTAACATGTAATTCTGCACAGCCACCGCCCCCAGTGAATCACTGCTGAGCCTTTGACAATTCTGCTTGTGAGACCAACTGACAGTCTATGAAAAACTGACGGAAAGGGAAACATCACCTTGAGGTGTAAAATCCATTATGAATGCCAGTGCCTCCTTTAGTGGGGCTGCCCAGGGCTGTGGGGAAGGCACTAAAAAGATTCAAGGACAAGGGAGCTCGGGGCTGGGTGGCCTCTGCTCGGCCAGGCAGCATGGACTACGGGCAGCATTCACACACCTGAGTTAGGGTCTCCTGTTCATGAAGCAAGAGCAGCTTCGTTCCGGCCCCTTCCGTCCTCTGCTCCAGCATGAGGGAGAAATGTTCGATGCCTTTGATGGAGAGCTTCTCTTGAAGGGTTAAGATGACATCCTTACAGAGGAAACATTGAAGACATGTGATCAAAATCAAGGTAGCCTTCATAGATTCCACATATAAATGACCTCATATGCAAAACATAAATAGACCCAGAGACATAGAAAACAAACTTGTGGTGATCAAAGGAGAGACGGGGGAGGGATAAATTAAGAGATTGCAATTAACATATGCACCCTACTATATATAAAATAGATAACCAGCAAGGACCTAGTGTGTAGCACAGGGAACTCTGTTTAATATTTTCTACTTATCTATAAGGGAAAAGAATCTGAAAAACAATATACATAGATATATATCTATATATATCTATATCTGTATCTATATCTATAGATATATACATATCTATATCTCCCTACATAAGTGAATCACAGTACTGTACTCCTGAAACTAACACAAGATTATACATCAATTCTACTTCAATTAAAAACCAATCCAGGTACCCTCTGGAGTTAGTAGTCAAGATAGCCAAGGAGTTCACCATGACTGAAAAGTGTTGTGCACATAGGCTAAATTTTCCGTTTTGTACCTTTGATTGATTCTTAAGCTTGATGCTCCAAAGACCCCCCAAAAGATACAGATATGGGGCCTTCTTTCTCTGCTTGCCCTTTTCCTGGCCTCCCCCACCACCCCAATTCTTTATGGACTTCAGACATGGAGAGGCAGTCAGGTGCATGGCTGGAAGAGGATCTTACCTATCACCTAAGGTCTTAGAGAGCCTGGCCACAGATTGCACGGTGAAGTTGGCTCAGACAGCCTCATTCTAAATGGGGAGGCAACTGAACCACCCCTGAAAGCGGTCTACCCCAGGGCTTTCCAGCCCACCACCTGTTTTTATAAAATAAGCTTTGCCGGAACCCAGTCTCACTCATCTCTTTATGTCTGGGCTGCTTTCGTGATCTGCCTGGGCAGAACTGAAACTGGTGGCAATGGAGACTGCGTGGCCTGGGAAGCCCCAAATATCTGCTACCTATCTGGCTCTTTACAGAAAAAAAAAAAAGCTTGCCAACCCCTCTGTAAGTGCATGTGGTAGTGGTACAGAAACTGGTTCTGCAAACAGTTGGGTTTCTACCCTGGCTCTCATCTGTATCAGCTGGCAGCTTAGGGCAGGTTACTTCACTTTGAGCTACCTTAGTGTCCCTGTCTGTCAACCAAGGATCATAAAGATACCTGCTTTGGAACAGATACCAGGACGACACGAGTTCATACATAGACAGCACTGATTACAGCAATGATGGGCACACAGTCAGGGTACCATGTTGATAAAAGAAATTTTCACATAATGAGGTCCTGGGAAGTCATGCCAAGTTCTGCATGAGTTAACCTGAATTTTGCTAACTTGAACAGTCTGTCTGTGGCCTATTAAACACTGTGCACCTGCTTTAATTATTAAAGAAAAGGGCCCATCGACCAGAAGTCATGAATGCCCAGGTTAAAAATAAAGATGAAATGGATTCTTTCCTGGGATGCCAGTGCTGGTCTTTCTTTGATGATAAGACTCCCTACCTGGGTGCCAAGGCCAGATTGACTCATTGTGTATGTGCTGGTCTGGGTTTGTTTTGAAATCCTGAAACAATGTATTGCTGACCTGTTTAATGTTCTTTTTCTCTGACAAGATATAAAACTGTGCTGAAAACCATGCTTTCTCTAAAGCATTCTGGGAAGCTGGCTTCAGGTCTATAGTCCTCAGTTTGGCTCAAATAAAACGGTTTTCTATTCTGATTATTGATGATTATTTTCATCGACAGTAACAGTATACATATATCAGCTTCTATTTTAAATCTCTGAGGAGGGTAGAATGAATAAGCTGTGTCAGCAATCCTTTATAGGATTAAACACTTATGGTCAGAAAGGTGTTCTATACACAAGCACAAGTATACTGTAATGCAAACAAATGCTGTCAACCATTACATTTTCATGTACTCGAAAACTAGTAAGTGATCTCTCTTCAAAGATAATTAATACTCAGGTGCTGAAAATCCCATAGAGCAGTGGTTTTCCACCCAGAGAAATTTTGCCCCAAGGCAACATTTGGCAATTTCTTGAGATACTTTTGGTAGTCACACTTGGGTTGGGGATGCTATTAGCATGAAAGGAATTATCTAGTCCAAAGTATCACCAATGTCAAGAGAGAGAAACCCTGCCACAGAGAAAAAAAAATTTTTTTTAATTGATCTTTCTTGAGGTTTTGATTTTTTTCTGTGGATCGTTTTAAATTTCTTCTGGCCCCTTTAAAACAAAGATTCCCATAACTACTTACCAGGGGAAGAAAATCACTCAACAGAAATTCCATGACTATACTGAATTTCATAAAGGGATTCTCAGCCTCTGTGTGGCAACACACCCTTTATAAAACATTTTCCTGAATCACCAGGAAGGACATGTGATAGCAATAACATTACCCTATTGTGAATCTGTAAGCAAAAATTTTGGCAATTTTTCTTAAACAGTGTCATACCCCTTTCATACCTATGCTATTTCTGTTTTATGCCTACCAGTCTGCATCTATTGTGGTAACAAGGCTATTAGGCACAAGCTAAGATAACTTAAATTTGATGTGAATTCTTTGCATTGCTCCCCATCTTCTCACTGTCATCTGCCATTCCCAGGGAAATCAAACCTCATCTGGGGTGGGTTCCTATAATATAGAGGCCAGAAGGAATTAACAACAGGGCTCTCTCTCTCTCTTTATTTAGGGCTCTCTTTTAAATTTAGATTTATTTCAGTTAAGTTATATTCAAGTCTTATATTCAAGTTATATTCAAGTCTTCACCCATATCTTCAGATGGGTAAGGGGTCCAATGGCAAGGAGCTTTTCTGACCAGTTGGTATCACAGAACAAGACACAATATCAGAGGGAGTGCCTCTTTGAAGTTAGGTCAGGGGTCTTCAAACTAGAGCCTGGCCATTTCATTTCAAATGTGGCCATGGACATTTATTTACACACTATTATCTGTGTAGTAAAGGACTAGTCTTGCCTAAAGAAAGGTTTGCTTCTTTGCCCCTGGCTCTTGGCTCTTTAAGGTCTTGGCAGGTCCTGCTTGATAGGGGTGTTTTTGTTCACTGGGGCGTCTTGGGCTATAATGGACAGTCTATGCTACCAATGGGATTTATGGTGGGGGCCTTGAGTCATGTGCCCAGCTTATGTCTGGAGGGGCAGGGCACTAAGGTCAGCCACACAGGTGGGCAGCTGTTTAAGTGGTCAATCCCCAATAAAAATTCTGACCATCAAGGCTTGGGCGAGCTTTCCCGGTTGGCAGAATTCCGTGTGCGTTGTCATAGGTCAGTGCTGGGAGATATAAGCATTGCTGGCACAACTCCATTGGGGAAGTATGGCTGCGAGCTCTCTGCTGCCCTGGGCACCTTCTCCCCTTGTTGATTCTTTTTTTTTTTTTTTTCCCCTTGTTGATTCTTATGTGTAGGCTTCTGCTGTAATAAACTGTAACTGGGAGTAAACCAATGGCTGTGTTCTGTAAGTCCTTTGAGTCCTTCTGAACCTACCTGTCTCTGGCTGATTTCATGGTACAACAACTGAGTCAAGTAGTTGCAGCAGAGAGCAGCTGGCCCACAAAGCTTAAAATATTCACTCTGCAGTCCTTTCCAGGAAAAGTTTGCTGACCTCTAAGTTACTTGATCAATAATTGGAGACACATCTCCCCATAAATTGATTTTGAGTAGGGAAAAAAGGAAAAGGACTTTTTCAGTCATCACCACTTAAAATTAGCAGTCTTATACAAAGGAAGTTAATATTTCATCTGCAATGATTTAAAGGTGATTTAAATGCTCCATCATCAATCTAATATTGTCTGCTCTATTACCTGCTAAATCACTACCTATTTAAAGCAATTCAGAACAAGCTGCTTGTGGTAGCATAGCAATAAGAACGCGTGGCAAGTTGGCCTTGACAGAAATGATTCCACTCATAAGGTCTATGCTGATTAATTAAAAAAAATAACGAGAATTAGAGGCTGACTATTGATAGACATTTTTAATACAAAGTCTATATTCTCTTGATACATTATTATACAGCTCACTACTAGGTGCCTTTTATTTTTACCTCAATAAAATCTTTTTTATTGTGTCATTTGAAGAAAGCCTAATTTAGGCTGATGGAACATTAGGGAGGAATCAATTTCTGAACACACTTTTGCCCAATAAAATAGTGAATATGTACTTTTTCCCCCCAGGAAGGAAACATGGGGGAAAAGAATCCATATGCTTTGTAATAATCCCCATTAGGGAGAACTCACCTGTGGCTCTGAAATAAGAGGATTGCTCTGTGACTCCTCCTTTTCACTCCTGCCCTAAAAGCATGACTCACTTCTGCCTTTTTATGTATCATTTCCATGAAATTGGTTACAGCAATTCAAAGTAAATGTTATCTTTACATTATTCTATCCCTTATTTTTGCTGGACACTAAAGTAGCAGGCATTTAATTAAGAGCTAACATCTTAATCTTTTCTGTGGCTGACATGGCTGAGAAATCATGCTGGCTTTGGGCAGGGTGCCAAGGTTTCTTGGTGACAGTCACACTATTTTAATTAATTTTCAGTTGCATTAAAATGACTAGTCCTAGTGTTTCATGACTGATAGCATATTATATTGGTTTGCAACACAGAGCAGAACCTTCTTTGTTTAAATTTTTTGTTTGGGTCTGTATTTACGTATTCACACACTATAGTATTTGGAAACAACCAAGACAATCTCAGATATAAGCAGATAATTCTAAATGAAGCTATATCCACACAAAACTCACAGTGGGACTTTCACGTGATACCTGACAGTCTCCAGGTACAGGGTTCAGTGGGTCCTCTTACCTTTATGGAGGTGCTGGAGTCAAAGCGAAATGATTTGGTTTGCCCATTTTCCAGATAGACTTTCAGGACATTTGGCATAAAAAGAAGTGAATTATCCTTAACAGTTTCCTATTTAACAAACAAACAAAAAAAGAGTCACATGTCAGTCAAATTAGGATTCTGCCCCTTGTAGAAGCAGCAATTTATTGTAATCACAACATTAAAAAAAACAAATCAAACTTTCTAAGGCCAACCAAACTATCCCTCTGGTGATATCTGAGTTCAGTTGTTTATAGCAAAATTCTTCTCCTCTAGCTACAGATAACTCATTTGATTCAACTGAAAGACCTTTTCCCATCAGAAGATCAATCAGATGAGGCTTTATTTTAAATTAATTTAAATCAAGGCCTCCCATTGGAAAGCACAATAACAGAAATAATTGCTTTGTAATTAAAGCACAATGTTTGGGACCACAAGGCCAGACTTTAGCAGAACAACATGTCTTGAGCAGAATCAGGACCAGAAATGATGATATTTCACATGATGCCTGTTGGCAGGAGTCATGATGGCAAATCATAAACATTAATAAGCTTTGAGTTTAAAGTAACTTTATGAAATGATTTTTAACCCATTTAGACATGTTCCTTGGACTTCCCTGGTGGGTCAGCTGGTAAAGAATCTGCCTGCAATGCTGGAGACGTGGGTTTGATCCCTAGAAGATCCCCTGGAGAAGGAAAAGGCTACTCACTCCAGTATTCTGGCCTGGAGAATACCATGGACTATATAGTCCATGGGGTCACAAAAAGTCGGACATGAATGAGTGACATGTTCCTTAAACTTCAAGGGATATATGATGTAAGGCATACTTCCGGCGAGGCAGAAAAGGAAAGACGACCTCAACAGAAGTAGGTTACCTTTATTCAGACAAGGAGGGGCGACAGTTGGCCTAACGACCAGGCTGAGCGCCAAGAGGGATCAGGGAGGCCTCATACTTATAGGAAGGTTTGTGGAAGCGATAAGGGAAACGTTAATCAGGCGGGATATTTTGAGTACTCTTTTGTTGAGATGACATTTGTAGTTGGGCAGGGGGCGATAAGTCTTCTGGGCGAGTGTAGGGGGTGGAAGGTTTCCGGACAGGGGGTGATAAGTCCCAGATAGATGCAACCAGCCTGGAGCATCAGGGTGGAACTAAAGTTATACTTTGTTTTCTCCGAAGTTAGATGATTCAGCAAGGGGCCTTTGAGA
This sequence comes from Muntiacus reevesi, assembly GCF_963930625.1. Lineage (NCBI taxonomy): Eukaryota > Metazoa > Chordata > Mammalia > Artiodactyla > Cervidae > Muntiacus > Muntiacus reevesi. The sequence goes on along the minus strand of NC_089271.1, from coordinate 10,648,917 downwards.
CTGTTGTTCTCTTTTCTAGGCCCAAAAGACTCCTTCATATGAGGAACAGGTTAGTGTGTTAAAAGAATAAAACATTGTAACAAACAGATAACTTAAAAATAAGTCAAAAGAGACACTTGAAACACAACCAAAAGTAAACAAAAGAAATGTATTTCTTTGAATTCTCTTTAACTGGAAGTAGGGAGGGATGAAATGAGGAATAAGAAGCCAAGGTGGGTGAGTTCCACAAACACGTGGTTGGTCAAGAAGTCTTAGGAGTGGAGGGAAAGCCAGCAATCATGAAAGTGTAAGCCCCTTGTATTACAGATGAGGAATGGAGACCAGATGGCTACAGATTTGCTAACGTCCATCAGTTGGTCCATGGGAATTCAGTTTCCAGGTATGCCTTTCACTTCCTGACTCCCCTCTCCTCCTCTCCACTCCTGTTGCCTTATTCACTAAGTGAGTGAGGCTCCATGTCTAAAAGGAAGGCCACACAATGACTCAGAAGAGCAAGAGGAGACTGGAAAGGAAGCCAGTCACAAAGGCCTGTGGTTAGTCCATGGCGGATGAAGGAGATGATCGACCCCCAGAGCTGTCATATCCTATGTCCAAGTGGAACAGATGCAGGGCAGCAAGTTTTGGCAAGACGACACTTGCACCATGAGTGACTTGCCAAGGATCTGAAGGCTTGTATCTTCAAATTCACATCCTGAACCACCCTCACGGAAGAATCTGTGGCCCATAGCAAGTATATCATGGATGCCATTTTATCCCTGTGAGGTTACTTAAACAACAAAACCTCAACACCAAATGCTGGCACTTCAAAGGTTCAAAAAAAAAAAAGAGTGCCCTGGAGGGTAGCTTTCTAAAAACTAAAAACACTAGGCTCTATTTTGGGGGAAAAAACTGAAAATAATCATCCTATTGATAGTTGCATTATTCATTTTGAAGATCAATTATGTGCCTGAGTAGTCATGATTTCTATCAAGACTTACTGATGAAGGTCTGAGCAGTATTTCCTCAGTCCTGGTTGAATACAGAAGACTTTTCCATCATTTTAACTTCTTTCCATTTTGATTATTTGAAAGAAGAGAGACATTTTATTTTGGCTAAGAATTAGAAGAAACCCTTCTCAGACTATAAAAAGGGCTGTCACATGGAAGAATGCTTAGTTGGCAGAATGGGGAGAAGTACGTGCAAGTTTCAAAGGGGCATAGTCTACTCAACAGGTGACAAGGTCAGAGATCTCAAATCAAATGAATTCTGTTGCAGAGTAGTGAGGTCCCTAACCCTAGAAACATTCAAGGAAATAATGGATTACTATGTATTCTGGGTTTGCAAGAGGGAACACAGCCGGGGCTTCCCTGGTGGTCCAATGGTTAAGAATCCACCCTACACAATTAAAAAAAAAAACAAAGGAATCTGCCTTGCAACACAGAGGACACGGGTTCAGTCTTGGTTCAGGAAGATTCTGGATGCCGAGGAGCAATTAAGCCCGGGGGCCACAACTACTGAGTCCACTGTCTGCGACTCCTGAAGTCCTCTGGCCTATAGCTCACGCTCCGCAACTCAAGAAGCCACCACAATGAGGAGCCCTCACACCTCAACTAGAGAAAGCCCATGTAGCTGCAGCGAAGACCCAGCATAGCCAAAACACAAAATAAAGAATACAATAAAATAAATAGATCTTTTTAAAAAAAAACAAAGAAGGAGGAGGAACACAGCAGGCACAACCTGGCGATCTCTCAAGCCCTTTACAATCTTGAGATTGGATACCCGGTGAAAGCCATCAACCGATTGTGAGCTGATCATTCCAGTGGGGCAACTGGCTCTCTGTGAGTCACCAGTAGGTGACTTTCAACTCACCGACACTTGGCCATTGATGATGACCTCCTCGGAGAACCGTACTTTGACTGGATTGGACTTTAATCTTGCCTTTTTTGCAGCGCTAATAAATGCTGATTTGGGAGACTAGAAAAAAGAAAGAAAATAGTTGATCTGATTATTGGTAACATAAGACCAACCTGGTAAGAGTTGTTTTCTATCTTTATCTTCCTAGATATTTAACATTTTTGCTCAAAAGGGTTTGGTACATGCCCAATTCAAGGACTAAATATGAATGATGGATGCAATCAAAACCCTGTCATGCTCATCAAGTAATAAGTTTGATTTAGCTACCAGACCAGAACTATAAACAGCATGTTCCATGTTCTTCCAGAGCATGTTTCCAAGGATCCTTTAAAATGACAGTCGTGGAAGTACATAAATCCTGCCTTCAATACAGAGCTTTGAGTACAATGTATTGAAGAAGGAATTCATAGGGCCTTGACTCCATCTGAGGCCTGTCCGTGCTGGTCGTGCAAGGCCACCTCTCCAGTGGACTCTGAGCTCTGTGCTTAGCGCCTATGGGAATGACAATGGAAGGATAAGACCCCCTCTGGGCAGGGGAACCTTGAAGATCACATCCAGGTTACTCATTGCCTAAGAGGAAACATACCGTAATCATCCCTGCCTCCGGACAGGTCATAAATTTTTTCTGCATCTATCGGGATGTAATCACAGGCTTATTGATTGTTAACTGGTTGGAACGTGACCACAGGCTTATTGATTATTAACTGTTTGAACACATAACACGTGAATGATGGGGTTATTGTAGTTGTATTTACCCTTCCTTTGTTTATATAAGTTTCAAAGAATTTGGGGTGGTGGGTTTGAACACGTACACATGGGGTATAAAGATTTTCACAAAAGCTGGTCGGGGTCCTTGGCTAAGAGGAGACTCTGCCTTGGGCCCGCAGGTGTAATAAACTGCACTCCACTATCTGCATTGTCCTTCTGAGTGAGTTTGTTTCCTGGAAAGCGTGTCTGTAACATTATCAGTAGAAGGTGAGGGGGTGCCCAAATCTCATGTTCAGTTTATAACAAGTTGATCATTAATAATCTATTTTAACACGGTGGAGAAGAGCCACTGACAGTTCTAAAATAACTGATAATCTCATTGTTATTCATACTAAGGGCATATGGGAATGTGAACAGGAAAGGGTACATACACACACACACACACACACACACACACACGAAAGCTGCCACGCTTTATGAGCCCAAAACTTGAGCTTCAGCCTCTTGTTGGTAACCTGTGATCCTATAATCTTACTGGGCAAGGTAGCGAAGAGGCCTTGATTTAAGATTGAAAGTCACCTAAATCACTTTGTTTACAACAGTAATTATTAATACAATATTGTAAGTCGATTATACTTCAACGAAATAAATAAGAAATAATATAAAAAAATAGAAAGTCAACTTCATGTTCTGCCTCACCTTATAGGCCCTTTGTCTTTCGTTGGAAAGAGGGGCTGAGAGATTCAGTTGTTCTCCCTCAGAAATGCAAAGGACAATAAGAAAACCTGCTCAGAGGATGTGATCTTGGGAAATGGACTTCATCTGAAAGTGCCTCTTTGCACAGTTTTTGTGAAGCCCAAGGGGAAGGGAATTGACATGGTAGGTGTCTACCATGTTGCAAGCACCATCTGTTTATTCTGCATTCTCTATTGAACCTAATATAGAGGTAAATAGTTAGCCTGAATCATACAACTGCAATTTTAAAATCATACAATTGCAAATACTGGATATACCACGTGGTTCAATCTAATGTTCTTCACACTATACAGTTCTAAGAGATTGAGGATGTTGTGTAAAGAATTCTAGTAATTAACTATAGAATCAATGGAGGCTCAACCTCCTGTGTACTGCAATCATCTTAAAGCACAAAAGCCAGTTAGCGTATCCCATATTTTGAATTTCAAGTAAAAAAAAAAAAAAGATTTCCATCTTTTTCAAATACAAGTATACTTGAGACCAATTTAAAAACAATATGTTGGAATGGATAAGTTAGGTGTGGTCTATCCATACAGTGGGCTTCCCTGGGGCTAAGAATTCGACTGCCAATGCAGCAGACACGAGTTCAATTTGTGGGTTGGGAAGATCCCCGAAGGAGGAAATGGCAACCCACTGAATAATCTTGCCTGGGAAATCCCATGGACGGAGGAGCCTGGCAGGCGACAGTCCATGGGGTTGCAAAGAGTCGGACACAACTTAGCAATGAAACAACATCCATACAATGGAATATTATTCAGCTACAAAAAGAATGAAATTCTGATACATGCTACAACGTGGATGAACCTTGAAAACATCATGGTAAGTGAAAGAAACCAGACACAAAATGCCACATATTTTATGATTTGATTCCACTTACATGAAATGTCCAGAATAGGAAAATCCATAGAGACAGAAAGCAGATTAGTGGTTGCCAGAGGCTGAGAGGGTGGGGAGAATGACTTGTGACTGTTTAACGGCTATGGGGTTCCCTTCTGGGGTGATGAAAATGCCCTGGAATTCTAGAGTGGCAATGGGTGTGCAAGATTGTGAATGTACTCGATGCCACAGAATTGTACACTCAAAAATGGAAGATTTTATGTTATGTGGTTTTTTTGTGATAATAAAACAAAATCATTGTTGGAAAAACTCATTATAAAACGTGTATGTGTATTTCTGGGTGGAGTCTGCCTTAATGCTGAGAAAATTCTGTTATTTCAAAAGTTCCCCTGTGTCTTAAGGGTGGTATGGACAGATGGTCTGGCCTCCAGAATTTCAATTCCTCCATTTATGCAAGATGTTAAAGGAGATGGCTACCCTTTAAAAACAAAATGAAGTGAAACACTCCTGCCGCCCTACAAAAGAATCTCTGAATGGCTGCTCCTGAAAAGAATAGCTTTGAGCATGCTCAATGTGACTTAAAAGTCCTACTGCAAAGCTGAAGTCCTGGTACAGAGGTGTTCTCTTCGGTACCATAATTACAGGCCAGGCTTAGGCATAATGAACGAACAAATCATACAGTAGTGAGTTCATTTGCTTTTGATATGCCATTTTTTAGCTAAAGGGAAAACATTATTTTCCCGTAATGATTTTAAGCAGGGGATATTTACACTGGCACAATGTGTTTAGCTCGAGTGAAGCGGCTGTAATAAAGCTACCCAGAACAGACATTGCTAATTAGATGAGATATTTGAATGCAGGAACACCCCACTTTCTCAGCATTGTTTGGAAATGATGTATTTCACATGTGCTCCATGTGCCAGATGCTGAGGTTTATTCCATTATGTATCTGAATTTCTAAATGTAATATTTTACCTCATTTTTCTAAAATGTTCTACATAATTCCTTGCCTCAATAAAAAATATATTTAACAGAATGTAGTTTTCCACGCATCTCATTTGCTGCATAATCTTAGAACGCAGTGATGGTCCCATGCAGGTACATAAGGTTATTGCCCTTAAAAGTGGCCCCATAGAGCAGAATAGGTCAAGATGGGGAAGGTTGTTTCTTCTGTCCATAGCTAATGCATGCCTACCTCCTGGAGATCCATTCCTGAATTTATTGGGCTGGCCAAAAAGTTTGATTTGGTTTTCCATAACAGCTTATGAAAAATATTGAATGAACTTTTCGGCCAACCAAAAGTTCCCCATGCCCTCATGACAATCCTGGAAATTTAGGAAAATCAGAAAAGAAACTAGATAGACAAGGTAAATGCTATATTGTACATATTTTGAAGTCAATAGACTTGGGATAAAAGTCCAAGAATCTACACAAGTTGCATTTTTTTGTTGTTGTTCTGGATTTGTGACTATTTCATATAATAGATACGCATTCTAAAAATTACTTTTTGACAATAAAAACATAAGCTTTTCAAGTCTGAAGGTTATTGAATTTGAATCAATAAAGTAATGATTTCTTCCACTGACTAGAGTTACTTCTGGTACATGAGGTATGTAAACTAGTCACGACTTCAGTTTTGACTGAGGTGTCTCTCTGTGACTAAAAAATATACAATGTGCGCCACCCAAAAACCTGATGAATTAATTCCTGGCAACATGCTAACCAGGAGGTGCTGATCCCAAGCACTTCATATCCTGTGGTGGAAATGACAAATAATTACTATTTAGAATAATCAGATTTTCCTGCTGTTAATTAATTTGATGATTAAAAGGCCTCTAATCAACCCTTGCACCTCTTTTCAAATTCTCTGTTGCAAAGATGGCCAAGATAGACGGCTGACATTCTTTCGATGTTCTTAGATGTTCTAAGTTACTAGGACTTAGCTTGAAACAAAATTACATAAGACAACTTTTCTGAAGCTGAAGTGTAAGGTCTTGAACTTGCATTCCTGTAGCTCTAAAGTACTACTTGTATAGCGAGGATTTACTAGCCTACAGTTATCACTGGGTGACTTAGTTTGGAGTTCTCCTAAGCAGACCCTAGGACCAGAATTCATAAGAAGGTAGCTGATTTGGGAGATGCTCCTAGGAAGCATGCGCAGGTGAGCAGGGGAAGGGGGACAGTGAGGGTGAGGAAGCCAGCCAAGCATTCATTGTTTAGTCAGGCACCACTGTCAGCAACTGGAGTTGAACCATGCTGGGAAGGTCTGAGAAACAAGGCAGGCTACATGCCTCGAAGTTGACTGAAGAGAGAGGGATCTGGGGTACTTATCTACCAGCTCCTGTCAATCAGTGATGAGAGGTGGCGGCTCTTCTGGGAGTGAGAATTCCTAGTGGAATGCTCATAGAGCACTTCTGGCCTGCTCCAGGAACATGGCCCTGTGGTGAAAGAGACCACAGGCAAAGAATCTCTGGTGCTTTCAGTTGGAAATTGGGCCAGCATGCTCACATGCCAAGGGAATATGTTCTGGGTCCTGATAGCATCTACTACAGAGGAGCTTCCATGAGGAGGTGTGTAGCCTCACTCAGGCATATGGAACACAGTGGAAGGTAGACAGGAAGTGAGAGGCAGACAAGCAGATCTCTCAGCTCTTTGGCCTAGAGAGAAGGTGAAACATGGTAGCATAGGGATGCCAGAAATGAGAGTAACTTAGCCCAAATCCAAATGATCTGGGGTTATGTGAGGGGAGATTATAGAGACTGTTTAAATACTTGCTGTCTCAGGTAATGTTGGATTGGGATGCGCTGAAAGTTCTAGACTTGGGAACTATGGAAAGGAAAGAAGGGAGCAGCAGCCAAGAAAGATTTGGAATTAAAAATGGTAACAGTATAAGGGAATAAGATGGTATGTCAGAAGAAAACAAATAAAATCCACAAGTAACCCAAATATTCCTCTTCTAAAATTCGATCCTGAGGAAATGTTACTAAGTACAGATAAAGATTTATACACAAAGATGTTCTTAGCAGATTTATTTATAATAGAAACATATGAGAGACAGTGGGCTTAATGATGGATGCTGGTTAAGGAAATCTTGGTTCAATGTAGTGTTTTACAGCCTATATATAATGCTTAAATAGAAACCTTGATGACACAGGAAAATGCTTGATATACTAAGCAAATGAAGCAGAATAAAAATGTATTTACAATATGATATCCACTACTGATAGACTGGAAGTAAATAAGCCATAATTTTACTTTAGTTGTCTTTGAGGAAAAGTATTGCCAGCACATATTTTTCTGCTTCTGTATTTCCTTCTGCTCTTCCTTCTGGTTGGTCAATTTTTCTCTAAGAAATAAGGTAAAAATGGTGGCAATCGAGGCCTCCATAATACTTAAAATAAGAAGGCAAAATCCATTAAAAATAATTTCTCATCAAAGAATTTTGGGAATCCTAAGACACAGGGAAGCCTGGCATGCTGTGATTCATGGGGTCGCAGAGTCGGACACGACTGAGTGACTGAACTAAACTGAACTGAACTGAAGACTTATCTCCCAGACTCCATTGACCTGAGCCTCATTGGAGGTTGATTGCTATGGCTGGGTCACGTTGGGGTGCCCTGGGAACATGTGGAATGTGCCAAAAGGTGTAAACACTGGCTCTCTGTCTTGACTGGATCTTATTATGCAGAAGAAATACAACATAAAAAACGCTGACCGATAAGTTGCAAAGAAATTGAAATGCTAATTTCTCTTGTTTGTAATAAAAGTAGAATTAATTGACTTTCTTTTGGTCTAGTCGGTCCTTCGTTTCTGTCAATTTTGGTTGCCAAGAAAATGTTTAGCAAATACATAAAATCTATTTATTTTTTTTCCCAAAAGCCATTTGCTTGCAGGAAAATCCAAACACAAAAATAAAAGTAAAAATCTGCAGTCTCTTTTCTCATTTGCACCCCTCTCTTCATTTGATGTATCTATTTAAGCAACTTTAAGGTTTCAATTCTTTCAGTTCAGAGGAGGAAAAAACCATTTTGGACTAGATCAAAAAGAGAAGGCTTTAGGTGACACATTGGTTCTCAAATAGGGGTGATTTTGGTCCCCAGGGAATATATGACAGTGTCTGGAGGCAGTTTTGACTGTGACCACTCGGGACAGCATGCTATTGGCATCCAGTGGGTAGAGGCCAGGGCTGCTGCTAGACACACCTCCCAACAGAGAATTCTCCAGCCCAACAGCGCTGATGTTGAGAAACTCTGAGGTAGCATGCAGAATCTGTACTGAGACTTGAAAGGTAAGAAGAATTTCGTGAGGCTGAGGAGGTGGCAGGTGGAGTATGTGAGGAGCATTTCAGGAGGAAAGAGGGTTGGTCAGAGGAAAGTCAAAGTTGAGCATGCATCTACAATAACTGGCCAGGAGCGAGTGACTCTGAAAGGTGCAACCGCTGGCCCCAAGAACAAGCAACACTCCTGAATGTTAAGATGGCACAACAGCAGGGGCCAACTGAACTCCCAGAAAATTCCAGATTATCTGTTAAAAGTAAGTTCCATGATTCACGAAGAGTAATGAGTATTGATATGAATAACAAGTCATGCAGACTGAAAAGGCAAAAACAGCAAGCAAAGCCATAAGACAAAACCCTTAACTTATATGCAAAACTCCTCTAGACTTACTGTGCTGGGTAAAGTGCGATCCCATATTGGAAAAATAACCTGGTTTGGAGTAAAATAGTTCTGATCTTGCATTGCCAATGGGTTATAAAGTAGGGAGAGAGAATTCAGGAAAGACAATGTTACCTTAAACTTCTACCAGGAATTTCTGGTTGGTCAATCACTTACATATGACAGACATTTACATGGGCTTTACCAAAATGCATCTGCTCACTGCAGAGAAATGAAGAAGAGTGGATAGATTTGAAGTAGGTATGCGTGACCACTGGTTTAAATGAAATAATCTGAAGACAGATGAGCTGTACTTTCTAAGGAAGGACTCACCAGGTCAAGAGGTAGTGGACGTGAAAGGCCCTTGGATGGGATGCCATCTGACCCTCAGCTCACACAGATGAGGAAACTGGGATTGGAACAGCTGTGGGAGTCACCTATTCACTGTTGGGAGCTAGATCTCAAATTCTGGTGCTTTTACATCCTACTGTCTCCATAGATTTCAAATCCAAGTGTGTGTGTGTATGTGTGTGTCTAGTTGTGTCAAACAGTTGGCACTAAAAGTAACACTCAATATTAAACTGTTTTTAATATATGTAGCAGTGTTCCCCCATGGCATAACTTGGTTTCTTGTGATCTTATTACAAACTTGAGTACATATTTTTTCCTGCCTAAAATGCCTAGCCTATAGTGCTTATGAAGAAAATTTTATGACAGGGGAGATGAGGAGTTTGGTTAGAAGATGGGGACTGGCAAATACCAGAGCCTTTGAACTGATGTAGAAATCTTTATGGGGAAGAAAAAAAGAAGTATAAGCAGGTTGTAATTTCTGCTATTCCACCTGCAGGCCACACAAGGTCCTGATAGTAAACGTTTGGGGAAAAATCTGAAGGAATTGAATTTGGTATTTTTTAGTTCACTGCCCATGTGTGAAATTCACAAGCAATGGCAAATCTATAGAAATAAGTAAATAGTTAATTAGTGGCTGCTCAGGACTAAGGGTAGGAAAAAGGATTCACTGTAAATGGGAATAAGGAATCCTGTTGGGGTGATATACGTGTTCTCAGACTGGATAGTGGTGACAGTTGCATACCTCAATAAACTTTATAAAGATCATGGAGTTATATACTTACAATGGATGAAGTTTATGATATGCAAATTACACCATGATACAGTTGCTTTTAAAAAAATCATGGCAACTGAAGGCAGTACAATTTGAATCATCCCCCACCCTTCTGACAACCTACTGAAATGTCCAACATCTGCACCAAATTATTATTATTCTTTGTTATTAATTATATATATATTTAAAAGTTTATTTATTTTTCATTGAAAGATAATTGCTTTACGAGATTGTGTTGGTTTCTGCAATGCATCAGTTTGAATCAGCCATAGGTATACATATGTCCCTTCCCTCTTGAGCCTCCCTCCCACCGTTCACCTCATCTCACCCCTCTAGGTTGTCACAGAGCCCTGGTTTGAGCACCCTGAGTTATATAGCAAATTCCCACTGGCTTATCTATTTTACACAGGTAGTGTGTATGTTCCATGCTACTCTCCACATTCGTCCCACCCTCTGCTTCCCCCCACCCTGTGTCCACAAGTCTGTTCTGTCTGTCTCCACTGCTGCCCTGCAAATAGGTTCATCAGTACCATCTTTCTAGATGCCATATATATGTGTTAAAATATAATATTTGTTTTTCTCTTTCTGACTTACTTCACTCTGTATAATAGGCTCTAGATTCATCCACTTCATTAGAACTGACTCAAATGCATTCCTTTATATGGCTGAGTAATATTCCATTGTATATATGTACCACTGCTTCTTTATCCACTCACCTGTCGATGGACATCTAGGTTGCTTTCGTGTCCTAGCTATTGTAAATAGTTGTTTTGAATGATATCTTTATTATTACACTTTTTAAAAATTTCATACTTGTCCTAACCATTTACTAAGACCCATCAGGTATAAGTCCAAGATATTTTCAAATCCATCCACCTCTTCCCATCATTACTCTACTTCAGATCACAACTATTTCTCACTGGAATTACTCCCACAACCTTGATCTTATGCTTCCCGGGATCATATATCAGCAATCAGCATATTCCAGTTATTTCTCAACCTTAAAGTCCCACCAAATTATTTAGATGGGGATAAGGAAAATAATCATGCTTTAACTTTTTACAATTAGATATTCCCTTTAAACTTGTGATTCTTAACCTGGAAACTTAAAAGAATCACAAGGAAATTCTTGAGTTTCATGTCATTTCCAGATGTCAGAGGCACATAGGACTGAAAAGCTGATTTCCAAGATATTTGGGTAATGCATCACTTCTTTTCTCTCCAATGAAGGGTTTCTATCATAGAGTACAAAATACATATAATCAAGATTTTGGAACTGGTACTATGAACTATGAACGCATGCTATTTCTCTCTGCTGTTATTCACTGGAGTGTAGTGGGAGGAGGAGACTGGAAATCTGAGAACACACACAGGCACTTTTACTCACAGGACACTTACAGGGTAAGGCTGAATAACAGTGAGGAGTATCGACTCTTTGCAGCTTCTGTAAGAGAGAGGAAAAAAAGTATTTATGACATGCACAGAGCCTGGGCTCTACCGGTGACGGTGCTCTTTTGAAACAGAATGTGTGATGTTGGCGAATGTTCCTTGGACTCCCAGGGCGGAGATTCAAAAGGCTCAGAAGTGAGCTTTCAGACCACAGAGAAAACCAGAATCAAATGTTTACCCAGTGGAAAGCCTCCTGTTCGATTTATATTGGGTGATATAATCTGCAACACTGAACAGCAGGGCCCTAAAATAAAACTCGCTGAAGGAAGGTCGGATTTTAAAAGCATCGACTGAGTCTCTCAAAATTGATTCTCCCCTTCCGACTTTCTTTTAGCTGCTTAAAATGTCTATGCAACTTTCTGGAAGGGGATAGATTTTTAAAAATGCTATCAATTCACTGAACATCATTATCTTCTTAGTGTCAGCATCAGGAAAAAAAAATGTCACTGTAGGTTTCTTACGTAAAAACAGGATCCCAGCAAATGTGACTTCCCATGCCGTGTGGCTTTCTAAGGCCAAGGTAACAATGCCTAGGATCTTGAGCCGATAAACATTTCAGAAGGGCACTCGTTGGGAAATATTGTTCACCACAGGGAACACTGTGTAGCCAAGAGCAGAACAATGTAATACAATGTCATGGTTTATTTAATTTCCCCCAAGTAACCCAAACCTTTCAAATAACTTGACCCCTTGAGGAAAAATCTTATTATAGGTTACAGTAGTTTTTCTTCCTTCCTTTGTTCCTTTTTTATACTGAGTAGGAGAAAGGTCAGTTGCCATTTTGTTGAGGAGGGGCTGACTTTTTCTATGGTTTAGGTGGCAATTAATTACCTGCTTTTGTGACGTCCTGCCCAAATGATTCAAGAGACGGGGATCTATTGCAGTGCTGTTCCTTTGGAGAAGTCACAAGTTGCATTTCTAGCGTTAAGTACTCTTCAAACCCTCACTATAAACCCGTTGCCTGGGGAGGACCATGTGATTTGCCACAGGAGCGGTGGCAGCTGGGGCCTGATGGAGGGAGTGGGGGTGGGGAAGAAGAAAAATCAACGGGGAGGAGAAAGGACTAGAACTCAAGAACTGGATGAAGAATCAGAACACTTAGGATGATGTTGATGGTGGGGAGAGGCCTGTCTGATCCCATCAATTCCCAGTTGCCAAGGGTTGACAGAAAGCCCCACTAACTGGAGTGGCAAGACCTTGTTCCCATTAGATGGAATAATAGAGCAACAGTATAATCAAATGAGAAGTTGGTGAACAAGACAAATGACAGCACATGGCTGGGGCCATGGAGCCTCGTGGAGCAGTTCTGGGGAGCGGTCTGGCACACCGAGGCCAACTTCAGCCTCACAGCACTAGGACTGAGCAATTCCGCTCTGGTTTAGGTCCCAAAGAAATTCTCCCACTAGCCTTTGAGGGAAAGTGGGTGAGGACGCTCTCAGTCAGGGCATGCATGGACCTGAAACACTGGTGGCAAGGTGGGTATCCATCTGTAGGAGGGTGGGCATGTGAATGAGTGGACCGGGTGTCATGGAACGATGTAGCAGGAAGAATTAGAGTGTGGTAGCCGTGGTGTGCGCCTGTTGGTCTTGCCTGGCCTGTTCTACCCAAGGCTGTCCCCAGAGCCCTCAGCAGTAGGAAATGGGCTCAGACCGTATCCTGGGGGCACAGCTGATTGGACTCAAGTGTTGGAATGAGGCCATTGGATGTCCTCTCTCCAGAATCAGAACTAATAGATACAGACAACGAGCTGGAAGCTGAGTCACAATCATGACTGAATCAGAGGAAAGGTTATAGATACCAGGGTCCCCTGAGCAGGTCTAGTTCCCACCATTCCTGAGGGCCGGAATGTTGTTCATCATTTCACATGAATAAAATAACTGAAGTCAAATATCTCAGTATGATATCTGTCATCAGTTCTGGCAATGGGCTTTTATTTTTCGTTTCACTCATTTGTAAGTACTTAATTATCACCTGCCAGACAAGATGGAGAAGGCAATCGCACCCCACTCCAGTACTCTTGCCTGGAAAATCCCAAGGGCAGAGGAGCCTGGTGGACTGCAGTCCATGGGTTCGTGAAGAGTTGGACACGACTGAGCGACTTCACTTTCACTTTTCACTTTCATGCATTGGAGACGGAAATGGCAGCCCACTCCAGTGTTCTTGCCTGGAGAATCCCAGGGACGGCGGAGCCTGGTGGGCTGCCGTCTATGGGGTCGCACAGAGTTGGACACGACTGAAGCGACTTAGCAGCGGTAGCAGCAGCAAGACAAGAATTAACTCGATAGTGCTTTGGGTCCTTTAGGATTCTAATCCTAGAAGGAAAAAAAGATGGAAGCCACGTGTGTTCATATATTAGAGAATGCCACAATGATTGAGGCAGGTTCAGCTGAGGCCTGATGCCAGTCACCCCTATGTGCCAAAACAGGGTGTTACATACTTTCAAAGGAGAGATTAAAACCAGAGTTTGGGACCCTTTTTCATCTTGGGGTACTAATCATGACTTAACTGAAAAGGGTAATAGGAAAAGGCCAGTGGAAGCAGCACATGGCCAAAGAGCAGAAGTTACATTTGAAAAATTACTACCCTTCCACAGAGACAGGCTCCAAGTGTGCAATTCCTGTGATGATATCTGGAAGACACGGTAGATATGGTGCCCTGGGTCATTTAATAAAGGCATTACTCAACTGAGCTTCCTTCAGGGCAAGAGGACCTTACTGGAAAGATGGAGTGTTGGCCACAGCCAGTCACTGGGCACTATCTGATTCAAGGGAACTGCAGTTGGAACAACCCAACAGAAATCATCTAGAAATCTGCACAGGTACCCATAAGTCAACCGTCATGATCTTCCATGAATAGAGGAAGCCAATACTGGATTACCTTAGTGTCAAAACAGTGAGAATTTCCTGTTTTCTACATCACTGTCCTGGCCTCATTTCAATGTGGAAGGGGCCAAAGCTGGAGAAGAATCTTGGGGAATGCCCCTTAACACAGTGCAGGCTTCCCAGGTTGGAAATAGGGGCAAGGGAGAAATTTTGTGGCATTGGCAGTTTTGACTATCATGTGACAAATGAACATTTTGATGACAGAATAAGAGTTGTTGTGATTATAAGTGTTCAAATGACTGGAGAAATTTTCTGAACCTGCTTAATATATTTGTGGACCCGCCTGAGATTTGAATGAAGACCTGGCCCTAGAGAGCTGTTCTGAACAGGCAAAGAGGGGAATAAACAGTTGCTTTACGATTTTATCCTGAGACCTAACTGCTACATTTACCCCCAACTTTATTTTATTTAAAACTGACTTGAATAGATCAGATTATTTGAATCCAAACAGTCCTTAACTAAGAAAGTGAGTGCTTAAAATCAGAAGGTGAAACAATAAAATGGTAAGTGCAAGAATAAGGGATCTGATGTGCTAGGGTGGGGGAGAATGAATGGGCCCATGAGGCTGTGGAAAAGATGCTCATTTTCCCTAGAGCAATGCTCACTGGCACTGTATTTGTAATTTGTTCATTTCCAGAAAAGGAAGAAAATATTCACAGCTCCAGTACAGTCTGTTAGGAGCAGACAAACCCCTGGGGAAGGACTCATTATTCATGTTAGATGCTAACAAAATAAGCATAGACTGCATTAGCTTCCTATTGCTGCTGTAATAAATTAGTGGCTTAAAACAGCACAAATTGGTTATCTTACAAGTCTGGAGGTCAAAAGTCTGAAATGGGCCTCACTAGGCTATAATCAAGGTGTTAATAGGGCTGCATTCATTCTGGAACCTTTTCCAGATTCTGGAGGCTTCCTATATTCTTTGGTTCGTGGCCCCTTCCTCCATTTTCAAAAACATCAATGTAGCATCTTCCAATTTCTTCTTGAGTCTCCTGCCTTATTTGTTCACCTATAAGGGCCTTTGTGATTACATTGGGTCCACCTGGATAATCCAGGAAAAACTGCTCCATCCTTAACTGAATCACTTCTGCAGAGCCAGAGGATCTGGGCATCGTGTTATGGATCAGTATTCTGTCCTATCACAGAAGCCAGCTTCATTTCGTGCTGCATAACAACTTACCGTAAACTTAGCAGCTGAAAACAACATACATTTATTATCTTACAGTTTCTATGAGTCAGACATATGAATATGAATTAACTTGGTCATCTTATCCACGTTCTCTGATGAGACTGCCATCAAGTGCTGCCCAGGGCTAAGGTCTCATCTGAAAGCTCCATTGGGAAAGATCCAATTCCAGGTAGACTTTTTATGGTTTTTGGCAGGATTAAATAGTTTCTTTTGGGATTGTTGGACCAAGGGCCTCAGTTCCTGCTGGCAGTTGGCTAGAAGTCACCCTTAGGTCCTTGTTACGTGGGCTTCCTCAACATGGCAACTTGCTTCATCAAATCAGCAACGGAAAAGGAGACAGAATCCTTTGGCAAGACGGAAGGTATAATTTTATGTAACATAATCACAGATGTGACATTCCATCACCTTTGCCATATTTTTTTGAAAAGAAGCAAATCACAGGTCCTACCCATATTAAAAGAGAGGGAAATACACAAAATTATGAACACTGAGAGGCAGGGATCATCCATGGGGTCATCTAAGATTCTGTCTGCAACACCAACAAAGAAAGATTCACAACCAATTAATCTGTAAGTATCTCAAAGGTAGTGTCCATGTATGACTTCACCTTACACAGAATATTTTCCTGTCAAGAATGTCAGAAAGAAGCACTGCTCAGTATACATTATTAATTTGAAAATGAAAACCATTTTCCAAAATATGTCTATTATATTTACAGCCTCTAAATTCCGTGTCTAGAGTAATTCTCTGTTACTCATCTGAAACATAACCTATATTGATTTTAATTTTACCACTTAATGAGTAAATGATGCTGTCTCAATTGAAATAAAATATTTCAATATGTTATTTACCACTAGAACTAGGGATGTGTTTTTAGTCTGTTTTCTCTCACCTATAATTATTTAATTATAATCTGCCAGACAAGAACTCCATAATGTTTTGAATTCCTTAGAATTCCTAACCCTAAGATCCTAGGAGAAAATAAAGAAGATCAAAGCCATTTAAAAATAGCCACAACAGACAAATTAGAATTTGGAATGAAAAATGGCTCATTCAAGTAATCAGATAACTTCTTTTTATGAAGGCTTAAAACAGCTAGGGACTTGAAACAAATCCAGTTAGGAGCACATTTAGAGAAGTACAATTTCATACTGAATGCCAAGTGAATTTTCTACTCTTAAAGATTAATCTCAAATTTGAGTGCCAATATTTTTTTTAAATGATTGAATTTGTGAAAAACATCACTTTAATCCCTATATCACAGTACTGACCTGCACAAGAAAATATAGTCTACTCTACCCTAAACCACTCCTATAAAATTTATGCTTTATTCCTCTCTTTTCATTCTTTTAACAAAAGTCTTTTCTTAGATTTTTTTGATGGAATATCCCTTGAAACATGTTTGGAACACCCAATGTCAGTGGTTGCAGGTCATTCTTTGGCATCACAGCCCATTTTAAAATTTCATTGGATATAAAGCAGCTATCCTCCAATTAAAAATTTTTTAAAAATTTCATTGGATGGGATTCTGTTGCAGCAAGCAAAGAATCTCAGATTCTAATCAGGTTTTCGGTATTAAAATCCCTTTCAACAATGAAGCTAAAGTTTTTGTTTTATTTCTCTTAGAGCAGAATAGCTTGACACCTGTCTTTGACTTTCCCACTTGATATTTACATGATCTTGATATTGCAGTATATAATCACATTGGCATGCACTATTGTATATTTCCCTCATAGACAGAATAAACAGATTTCCTTAACTAATTCAGAGATCAACACGAATTTACGTGTGAAGAGCAATGAGATTTCCTCAGAGATTGGGAAAACAGAATAAAACAAAGCAAAAGCAAAACAAACTAAAATATAAAGAATATATTCCATGTCAAAATTTAGGAGGTGTCTTGCTTGTTTTTTTTTTTTTTTTTTTACAAAAAAACAACAAGTGAACAAGTGAACAATATGATTTTCAACTTCTCCAGTAGAAGTCAGGAATCAATTCACGAAGGCTGAAACGTTAGGCTTTTAAAAGGCAAAATAAAGACGTAATTTAGGGAGATATATGAAAGATTATGTGAACTGTAAAATCACGTCTTAACATAATTCAAAAGACAGATAGGCAGTATTTTTATTTGGAAAGAAAGGTGGTAAGGCACAGTGAAACGGTGTTTGAACTCTCACTTCTAAGTACAGATAAGTCTTTCTTCTTGTTGAACTTCAGAGTTCTTCAAAGAAGATAGAAAAATATCCTTTTCAGCTAGCTAGTGCATCTCAGCCCTTAAACTCTCTGTTGGGTGGATAGTCACTCTTTATGGAAAGAACAGGTAAACAGTATTTTTTCAATGATGCTTTTCTCAGAAGAACATTGCAATCCTAGGTGTTGGCTGAAAAGTTTGTTCAGGTCAATCTGTACCATCTTATGGAAAAATCTGAACAAACTTTATGGCTAACCCAGTATTTTCTCCTCTTATCTGAACCTGGAGATATGAAAAAAACAGAGATTTCTGATGACTAGTCATAATATAAAGTCAGTTGCTGGCAAAGCAGGAGGAAATAACATTGTCCCTCCTTTTTAGAAAAGTCACCACATGACTACTTGAAATGGATGTTTAATGCTTCATCCAGTTGACCTTTCTACCATTCTCAACAGAGACTGCAATTATCCACTGTATCAGTTCCTAACAGGTACCGAAGCCATTAGCTGGAGAGGGTGGAAACAGCTAACAATCAAGCATGCAAACAGGGTCAACACATTAAGTGTGATCTGTCATGGACTTCATGAAACATCAACACTCTCCTAACTGTTGCTGCACATTGGCTTTACTTCAATAACTGCAAAGAGGAGGAACCGGATTATTTGTCATTTTATTACTAAGGTTCAAGGGATGTGGAGAAAGGAATCAGGCATAATGAAGCCACCACAGTTATCAGGACAGCAAAGACAGAGGGGATGATCATAGAATTCACTTGTCCAGGAGCACCGGCTTGCCTTCTACCAATTCTGCAATCTCTCTCACTACCATTTTCTCCTTGAAAAAGGGGTGGTATTGCTGACACAACCATACGCTGCCTGCAAGAGATGAACCTCAGCTTTAAGGATGCATACAGGCTCAAAGTAAAGGAACGGAAAATGATATTCCATGTAAACAGAAACCAAAGCAGAGCAAGGTAATATACTCATATCAGACAAAATAGGCTGTAAGGCAAAAGAGGTAGCCAAAAAGATCACTCTAATGATAAACAGGATCAATTCATTAAGAAGACATAATAATCATAAACATATTGGGTTGGCCAAAAACTTCTCTCGGGTTTTTCCATAAGATGTAATGGAAAAATCCAAGTGAACTTTTTGGCCAACCCAATATATACACCCAATATCAGAGTACCGAACTATACTAAGCAAATACTAACAGATCTGAGGGGCTTCACTGGTGGCTCAGTGATAAAGACTCTGGCTGCCAATGCAGGAGACTCGGGTGCAATCGCTGGGTTGGAAAGAGCCCCTGGAGAAGGAAATGGCAACCCACTCCAGTACTCTTGTCTGAGAAATCCCACGGACAGAGGAGTCGGGTGGGCTTACAGTACATACGGTCGTAAAAGAGGTGGACATGACTTAGTGACTAAACAACAGATCTGAAGTGAGAACAAGTTTGGTAGCCAAAGCAACAGTGAAGAGAATTTAAGGAAAGATTCTTATTAAGTACTATGTTAAAGGGTTCGCCCTGAACAACTGTATAATCATACTGTTTATCTTTTCCCATCTGTACGGAGGCTCCAAAGACGGTCCTCAATGAACCACACTTTTGGGGACTCACATAACTTTGTGTAGTCTTCTCCCACTGAATCTGGACTAGTTCTGTGACTTACTTTTGACAAATAGAGTATTATGGAAGTCACACTGCATGACTTCCAGGCCTTGAGTAGAAGAATCCCAGAAGCCCTGCAGTGTCCACATGGGTATCTTGGAACATTCACTCTGTGAGAAGCCAGCTGTCAGGGTTCTGCAACCCTGCGATCACCATGCGGTTCGCCTGTGGAGAAGCAGCGCGGGGACAGGGAAACTGGCCTGATCAGAGTGGTGTCGGCCGTCTAAGTGCACGTGACAACACAGGTGTGAAAGAGCCACCTTGGATATCCACTCCAAACAAGTCTTTATCCTGCTCCTGCTCCAGCTGTCACTGAACTGAAGCCACATGAGTGACAGCAGTGAGAACCATGGGAATGAGCCCTGTGAACCCACAGCATCATGAGATAAGAAACTATTTTCTCAAGTCATTTCATTTGTTGGGTGGTGATAGAAAACTGAAGCATCATCTGTCCATAAAGAGTCTGCAAACTTTTTTTTTTTAAACAGCCAAAGGAGTCAAAGGGATTTGAAATTGAACATGGCTCTCTTATCAAGGAAGGTTAACTGTCCAATCTAATGACTCCACAGGATATCCAGAATGGATACTTAAAAAAAAAATCTGTCATACAAACATATGTGGCAATGTGGAAAAGGTTGCTCTAATTGTTGGACGTGGGGCTAGCGCAATTGTAACATTAACTATAGGCTTTTGGAGATTGGGGTAGTGGGAAAAAGAACTATAAACTCAGGGGAGAGGAAAAGATCCAATCAGAGTCTTGGACTAAAAATGCTTCACTACAAAAAAGAATTTTGAAGGCACAATTGGTGTTACCTTGTGGGGTATGTATTTGAACTTGCTAGAGAAAGGATTAAAGCACATTATAATTTTAGGTTTAGAATTAATAGCTTACATACAATCAATGACTTGAATATAAACCTAGGGAGAGACCAGAATTCTTTGAACAGTCCAATTCACATCTGACAGACTGCATTTAAGGCTTAAGCTGTGCTTTTCTTTCAAAGAATATTAGGCTATTGGGTTAAAATCCATATAAATGATGCAGTGATTATAAAAATTAACATTCTAATGAAATTGTCTCATTTCAAGTCCTTTTCTTAAATTGCATTTTTTAAACCTTTGCAGTAAAATTTCAGGTTAGGCACTCTGACTTTGTAAACTGCTACTACTAACAGAGTTTTATTTGCATAATAATATTTGGTTTTGGTTTGACCTAAATTTTTTGTTCAATTAATTCATTTCTTTTTTTTTTCTGAATGAATATTATCTTTGACCTTTGAAGAATCTTAAACTAATGGATGAAACTGGTACTTGCACTTAAGATTGAAAAAGGGCAGCAGGATCTCTTGTGACAAAAATTACTTTACACATCTACATGATACTAAATGGTTCTCGCCTCATTCATTCCTTCAGTAAGTACTGAGTATCTAGCAGAGGAGCGGCATTTGGGATATGGCAGGAGGGCATTTGGCAGTGTCGAGAGACATTTATGGTTACCACGATGAAGGTGGCTGCTATTGGCGTCTAGTGGACAGACACCAGGGATGCTGTTAACATCCGACACTGCCACCTACAACAAAGAAATTTCTGCCCAAAATGTCTGTAGTGCTGAGACTGAGAAATCCAAGGCTACGTCAGATATACCTCCATCCTCGTCCCCAGGATAACTACTATCCTGGCACTGGACACAACAGAATAGTTTGACCCCCAGTGGGAACTTAATATAATCACAGAGCATAAACGATTTCCCTTTCTTCTTTCACATTGAGTTGTGTTTAAGATACATTCAAGTCGTTCTGTGCCACTGTTTGAATGTATCACAATTTCCTTATCCATTTTACCATTGAGGGATATTTGAGTGATTTTCAATTGGAGGTCACAAAGAATAGTGTTGCTACTCACAGTCTTGTGTATGTTTTTTGGTGAATATATGTAGGCATTATTGTTTGGTATATTTCTAGGAGTGGAACTGCCAGGTCGTAGGGTATGCATGAGTTCAGGCCAAGACCTGGTTTTATGGGGCTACATCATGCTTTCCAGAGCTCATGATATTCGTATATCTTAAATTCTATTCTGATAGTTTTCCTTTACCTTATTTCTTCTACTCTTCTAAGTGTGTGATCAAGCGCTTTCTATTCTGCTGGCTCCTAGAACAAGCTGCAGTCCATCAATATATACATCAATATACATCTTACATCTGTAAGAGCAGGGAACTTGGACTAAATCGGTAGTTTCCAAATTGTGCTCCATGCAACCCTTCTCAGACAGGGACACGTGTCAGTGGAAAGAGCCCTGTATACCCCTGTGTTTCTTCAACCGGAAATCCTCCACTGATTTATGCATTGAGACTGTGGGTTAGAGTTCCATTGAAAAAAGGGTCTTATTGCTAAAAGCAGTAGGAAAACCAATGGATAAAATGACTGCTATTGCTTCATCGAATTCCAATAAACCTTCTTAGCCTGCAAATCTAAATCCCATTTTGAGTTTCCACGAAGGTGTCTAGCATCCTCTGCTAATTTAAAATTCTTTTCCTCAATGAAAAGCAAAAAGAAAAAAGGTTTATTGGATTTTGTTGCTTTTCTATTCTTTATATTTTAACAATGACAATAATATTACTCGCAATTTTACACTGCAATTGTAGAGCAATTCAGTAATAATGACGACACCCTAGGAGCTAGGTAATATTATTATCTTCATTTTACTGATAAGAAAATGAGGCGCAGAAAGATTATAGCACTTTTAATGAAGTCCCTGACCCTAGAGTTTGGGCTTGGCCAAGGCCTGGCTTTGGCCAACAGAAGAGGTACAGACTGACCAGAATGTAGATCCCAGGTCAGAGCCTCCACTTCCAAAGGCCTTGCATGTTCCTGCTTGCTTGTTCATGCTTTCCACAACCATCAGCACACCACACTCTGGTCCAAAGAGGATGACAGACTTGTGATGCAGACTTGCACTAAGCCTGCCTCTGCCAGGCAGGCCCAGCCAAGATCAACGGAGCCACTTCAACCAGTTTTCAGATGCGTGAGAAAGAAATGCTTATTTCTAGCCACGAAAGGACAAATACTGGATGATTCCACTTAGATGAAATATCTGGGATAGGCAGATTCATGCACAAAAAAAGTACACTGAGCTGATCAGGGACTGAAAAGGGAGGAATGGTGAGTTCTCACTCGGTGGGTCCAGAGTTTCTATTTGGGGTGATGAGAGTTTTGGAAATAAGGTTACAAAACACTGTCAGAGTAATGAATGCCTCTGAATCGTACACTTAAAAGTGGTGAACATGGCAAATTCTATGTTATATGTATTTTAACAAGATAAAAGAGACATGTTCGTTGTTATTAGCCCCTGAGATCTTGTGGTTATTTGTTATGAAGCAATTGATGACTGATTGATACATCCTCTATCTAATTGTATGACGGGTGTCATGTGGAAAAGAATGAGAGTTTAATGGGACAAAGAATATGAGTAAGACAAGAAGAAAGACTCACTGTCTGGTCTGCCAAATGAAATCTCTCCACGTTAAAAATAACTCAGGGTGTGGGCCATGGAAGGAACAGATTGCTGGGCCAATTAACAGAGACCATTTATCAGTGGCTTATGCCATCTCAGGGTCATCGCCATGGAGGCACTGCTGTCAAGGGTCATGTGACATGGCCAGAGGAATTCAGTTAGCTGGAAACACTTTAAAAACATTAAACAGTTTGAAGCCCATACACATTTGTAGCCTAAAAGAGACTAGCAAGAGACAGGTAGTGTCATATGCTGAGTTGAAGCTGTTAGAAAGCCTAGTTCACATCCTGAGTCAATTCCTGAAGAAAAACTCATATTCTTATGCAATTCAAGTCAATTAGCCTTGACAGCTGCTTTCCATTTCCCTCTTAGTTCTCAAGACATTTACGTTTGATTCTGCTCTATCAGCGCTGACTTCATCTTCTGCTCAACAGTCCTGTAGTGCTCGCTCGATACAGGAATTTAATATATTTTTTAAGCAAAAAAATTAAACAGAGGTCCGAGGATTGTCATGGAATACGTGGCACAATCACCAAATGGGAGGTGGCAGTGAAAACCTTTTTTATACATACGCTGAGGGGCACTAGAGTGTTCAAAACTGAGGCAGTCGCCAAAAGTCTCAGCAGCAAATGATGTGACTGCAAATGGAAATAATAATAATAATCATAACGGTAATAATCATAATAATAGGCTTGTTCAGAGGATTGTTGTGAGCACAAATTATAGATGGGGGAACTGCTTTTCGTATCTTGGAAGAAAGGTGCTATATAAATTCCAGTTCTTTTTCTTTTTGTTATTTTTCCTTAAATACTGCCAAAAAAAAAAAAAAAGATCCAAGTGGGTGGATGAGAGCAGGATTGAGGGAGGAAGGGGAGAGAAAATAATTTAAAGAAGCAAGTGATGGAAGTCTACTTGGCCATTGCCTTGACTTTAATAACCTTCATCCACCTAGCCACACAGCTGTGTAGGTGGGGGGTGATTGTGAGATTCTATTCCCCCTTCTTGCTCCTAGCCAGGAAATAACTAGATTTTATGTTCATTTTTTGAAGAGCATCCACTCCATCTTGTTGATGTGGCTGTTGCCTTCACTTTCATCACTGTCCTCTGTGTTTTTAGCACTGAGAATATTCCTCCCAGGAAACTGTACATGCTAGGTCCCAAGGGCGGACACAGACGCTGGGGCTCCAGGGCAGAGAGTCAGTGGGCAAAGGCCAGGATGTGCACCTGTTGTTTGGAACTCAGCATTTCAGAAGGCAAGGCTGAAAGGCAGCTTGTTGGACTCCATGGGGATGGCCAACTTTGCCAAGTGGAGATGGTAATGAGAAGCTTATGGCTTTCATGACAAACAGGACATGAATTGTTTTTCAAATTAATTCATTCAATAATAACCTATAAGTGGTGTGCTACAGTCCCCTACTATTATGGTGTTACTGTCAATTTCTCCTTTCATGGTTGTTAGCATTTAATAACCTATAATGGAAAAGAGCCTGAAAAAAACATATGTATATACAAATATATACAAATATATGTATATACAAATATATACACACATATGTGTATGTATTTATATATGTAATTGAGTCACTTTGCTGTACATCTGAAACTAACACAACATTGTAAATTAACTATCGCTATTCACTTGCATGCTTAGTTATGTCCGACTCTTTGCGACACCACGGACTGTAGCCTGACAGGTTCCTCCGTCCATGGGATTCTCCAAGCAAGAATAATGGAGTGGGTTGCCATTTCCTTCTCCGGGGGATCTTCCTGACCCAGGGATCGAACACGTGTCTCCTGCATTGGCAGGAGGGTTCTTTATCACTGTGCCACTTCAGATTTAAAAATGGTTTTAAAAAAAATTTTAAAAATGAATTCATTCAATAACCACATTTGGGGAAAATGACTTTTCTTTCTTCAAGCAGTGGAATGCCTCCTGTCTCCTTTTTCTTTGATCTACTTGGAAGCAATCTTGAACCATCTTACTGAGTCACACCATGTTCCTTCTCAAAATATGACAATTTCCAAAAGCATCTCAGATTCAAAGAAGATTCATAAACTTTTTCTCCCAGTAGTGGATACCCCTGGTAGCTCTCCACTTACATTTCAGCTTTAAAGACCACTGGACTTGATTAAACAAATGTTTGACACTCCCATCCTATGCACTGACGAC
Source organism: Muntiacus reevesi (assembly GCF_963930625.1). NCBI lineage: Eukaryota > Metazoa > Chordata > Mammalia > Artiodactyla > Cervidae > Muntiacus > Muntiacus reevesi. Next base: position 10,623,883 of record NC_089271.1, on the reverse strand, counting down.
TGTTCTAGGCTATGTGGATACACTAGTGAACAGAGAAAACAATCACTGCCTGTCTGGGACTGTCATTCTCTGGAACTACCCAGAACTTGGGAATTTGAAAAGAGGATGCCTTAGCTGGCTGGCAGTGGCCTGGGTGAGGCCTTCCACCTCTGGTCACCTGTTTTCTCATTCAGAAGATGCAGAAACAGGACCAAACCTCAAACGATGAGTTTCTCCTAGAGACCCAAAGCTATTTAGCCATCTAATGGATGAGTTCCTTATATTAATCAGTTGTTCTGTTCAATATCATTCACCTAAAACTTCCTGTGACCTCATCTTCAACAAGTGATACCCTGGGTTCTTCCTTCAGCACACTTCCTAGGGATCACTCTATTGAAGTCTTCCCAGATTACCTAATCTAATTCCAGGCCTATTGGTGTCCATGGCAACCTGTCAACATCCATGGACAGCCCCGCAGGGACAGGTGGGAGGAAAGACTCTGCTTTTCCCTAAAGAAAAGAGAGAACAAATTAGAAAAGAAGAGAAATAACTTGTTTGACTCCGTGAAGCCACATGGCTTTTATCAGAAAGTTTCAATATGCATCGGAATGGGGATGGTCAGGATCTCTGTGGAGACAACAGTGATCATTTATTTCACACCTACTATATGCTTTGTTGTTGTTGTTAAGTCGCTGAGTGGTATCTGATTCTTTGCGATCCCATGGACTGCAGCATGCCAGGATTCCCTGTCCTCTACTATCTCCCAGAGTTTGCTCAAACTCATGTTCACTGAGTTGGTGATGCCATCCAACCATCTCATCCTCGGTTGTCCCCTTCTCTTCCTAACCTCAACCTTTCCCAGCATCAGGGTCTTTTCCAATGAGTTGGTTCGTCACATCAGATGGCCAAAGTATTGAAGCTTTAGCTTTAGCACCAGTCCTTCCAATGAATATTCATGGTTGATTTCCTCTAGGATTGACTGATTTGATCTCCTTTCAGTCCAAGGGACTCTCAAGAGTCTTCTCCAGCACCACAGTTTGAAAGCACCAATTCGTCGGCGCTCAGTCTTCTTTATGGTCCAGCTCTCACATCTGTACATGACTCCTGGGAAAATCATAGCTTTTACTATATAGAACTTTGTTGGCAAAATGATGTCTCTGCCTTTTAATACGTTGTCTAGGTTTGTCACAGCTTTCCTTTCAAGGAGCAAGCGTCTTTTAATTTCATGGCTGCAGTCATTGTCCAGAGTGATTTTGGAGCCCAAGAAAATCAAATTTGTCACTGTTTCCACTTTTTTCCTTCAGTTTGCCATGAATACTGGGACTGGATGCCATGATCTTCAGTTTTTGAATGCTGAGTTTTAAGCCAGCTTTTTAACTCTCCTGTTTCATCCTCATCAAGAGGCTTTTTACTGTATGCTAGAGACTGTGTGCTGGGAGGGATTAGGGGCAGGAGGAGAAGGGGACGACAGAGGATGAGATGACTGGATGGCATCACTGACTCGACAGACATAAGTTTGAGTGGACTCCGGGAGTTGGTGATGGACAGGGAGGCCTGGCGTGCTGTGATTCATGGGGTCGAAAAGAGTCAGACACAACTGAGCGACTGAACTGAAGAGACCGTATAAAGCATCTTGTACCCAGTATTTCTCATGTACTCCTTCAAGTATGTTAGGGTTTGGGTGCTATTATTCTCTGGAAATTAAAATACTTTGATCCCAGGAGCCAGAAATAAAAGAAAAATAAATACTCATTTATGAAAGTACATATACTGTTGCTGCAGGAGGAGGGTCCTCGCCAGCGTGACCCTGTAGCTGGATAAAGTAGGATAAATGATGAGAGATACCTTGACCCACATGTCTTCATAAACGCTGCTGCCTGCTATTGCTGTTAAGCTATTATTGTTTTTATTATTAATTCCAGCTTCCAGAGCCCTGAGGGACAGCATTTCAGAAGATACAGAGGAGAGTCTAGCCCAGTGATGGAGTTGGCTCATGTCACTGCAGTGGATAGAACTGCTCCCCGCCCATGCATGCTGCACATTCTTGGGGCTTCTGTCTGAGCTCATCATCGCTGAGGCTCCGAGAATAACTCCTGCAGGAGAAGACAGGATGCTCTAAACTGCTGTTAGCCACGAGTCTGGATAGCCCTGGAGTGTGGTGTTTTGCAAAGCAAGTTTCTAAAGCAAGATCTTGACACCTGTCCAGGTCTGCAGCCTCCCAGGATAGAATTCAGTCTCCCGGGTCTCAGGCCTTGTCAAGTCATGTAACACTGTCTGTTGCCTGGGTGCGTGTCCTGATCAGCATTGCTCCACGAGGGAGATGGTAAGGCAAGATCGGAAACCATCTGAGTTCAAGTCATCAGAGCTATGTCAGCTTCCATTCATTATTTATCACTGACGGCACCAGTCCTCTGATGGACTGCTTGACCCTCATCTTCTCTAATCTTTAAAATCACTCTGCAAGGTAGATTTCATTATTTCCATTTTACACGTGAGAAAACAGGCTCTCTTTAAAGAGGTTAAGTATCTTGTCCAAGGCCACACAGCTCATTTGAGGTCGAGTCAGGAATCCAACCCAGACTACCTGTGTCAAGGTTCCTTCCCTCTGTCCTTGGTAAAGTCATTATCAGTAATCAGAGTGGCCACATGCCCAAGTTTTGCCTTTCTCTGTTGGCTCATCTGAGCTTCCCAGGAAGGACACATGCTGTGTTCATCGTGACAGGGGGCTAAGCCTGTTTCCATATTGTGTCTTTTAATCTCCATAATGCCAGTGACAGGTAAGTTGCACTTCCTCTATTTGGTAACTGACTGAACTGTGGAGCAGAAAGGCTAAGCAATTGGATCACTTCACCCAGCAGGGCAGGGTTGGGCAGCTGTAAAGCAGAGAAACGCCAAATAGGGAAAAAGCAACTCTAACTTTTGGGAGATGGGAGGGCAGTTGACAGAGAGCCTCAGGGAAGGCAGCTTTGGAGCTGGGTTTCCATGGATGGGTAGGAGCCTGATAAGGAAAGGGGTTCACAGGTGCGCCAAAGGACCCAACACTTCTGCAGGTAGGAACGCTTTGGGTTTGTTTAGGGGAGAGTATTTTTAAGCGTAAATAGCACAGAAGGTTGGGGTGGTGGTTCTTGAGGAAGAGAGAAGGTAGAAAGGATGGCTGGGAGAGCTGAGTGCAAGACCCTGTTGATGCAAGGCATCCTGGAGAGAACCACTCCAGAGTATCACAGTCATTATAGAGGGAGAGGGTAGCATCAAATGCTAGCAGCCGGCAGAAAGCATTCTGTGCACAGGAAACCAAGTGGAGTTACAGGTGAAAATTTAAATGTATGAGTACAATTTGTGTTTAGTGGGTGTCTTATAGCAAAGAAAGCTCTAAAATGCCTGTTGCTACTACATGAATTTGCGAAACCCATTCATTTTTTTCAGAAGGAGGCCAGACACAGAATTAAGGTTTGGAAAACCAAGCAGCCAAATTGGGATCTCACTCATTCATAAATTCATTCACTTTTCTTTTCATTCAAACATGTAGGTACCTGGGACCATGCTACACTATAGGGAAATGAAGAACATAACAGGCTCCTTGTCCTCAAGAAGCCCACAATCTAGACTGAAGAATTAGCATCACTGCAATGAAGGTGTCATGTAAAAGCATACATGGGAATGTGGTGGTATGAAGGGGGAAGTGTCAACACATTTCAGGATTTATGTGAATAAAGTTATACTCGAGGAAGCATTTGCAAAGTAGATGCTTCAACTGGTCTTAAGGGATGGAGGAGGAGTTTACCAGGTGGGTAGGGAAAAGAAGGAATGTTGGAGCTGTGGAAAAAAGTCCAAAGGAAATAATGTAGGAGACAAAATGGTCCACTTGGGGGCTGTGGAAAGGTTGGTATAAGGCCACGGCAGAGAACAGACAGGGAAAGAGGCTGACCAGGAGTGTGGGCCCCATCACAGAAGGTCTTCAATCCAGGTAAGCCGTGTGCACTTGACCTCATATGGCTGTGACCCTGAGGTGGGTGCTAATTTAAACTGGGACTGGTAAAATCAACTTTATTTTGAAAAGTTGCCTGAGCCAACAGTGCAGGCAAATATTAAGGTTGTTGGGAAGAAGATGACTCAGTGATGAAGCCATGGTCATACCTCAGAGAACATGGAATGATGGCTTAACTGGAATATGTAAAGACGGTGATGAAGAAGAAGGGAGATACAAACATGATTTGGAGGAAACCTGTGTCCAGAGGCCTTACCATCTAGATGGTGTCTACAAATGAAAAGGTAAAAGGCACAGATGGAATTAATGAAATGGAAACTACAAATGAGGTTGTTCTGGTGCCAGAAGTAGCTGGAGCTCTTGGGTATTATTAGCAGTTAGTGATCATAGCCACTACCTTCCAATTCACGTGGATCAGAACTGGAACTATGAAGAGCTCTAATGTGATTGAACTTGTCCTTGAATATCAATAATCAGGCAAATGGTACTATGGAGAACAGTACAAAGATTTCTTAAAGAACTGAAAACAGAGTTGCCATATGATCCTACAATCCCACTCCTGGGCACACATCCATAGAAACCTCTAATTTAAAAAGATACATGGAGCCAGTGTTCATAGCAGCAGTATTCACAATAGCCAAGATATGGAAACAATCTAAATGTCCAGTGACAGAGAAATGGAGAAGGATGTGGTACGTGCTTACTATGGAATACTACTCAGCCATAAAAAGAATGAAATAATGCTGTTTGCAGCAGCATGGATGGACCTAGAGATTCCCAGACTAAGCGCAATAAGTCAGAGAAAGACAAATATCATGGGATATCACTTACATGTGGAATCTTAAAAACAATGATACAAATCAACTTCATTACAAAACAAAAATAGATTCATAGACATAGAAAACAAACTTATGGTCACCAAAGGTGAAAGCAGGGCAATAATTAGGAGTTTGGGATTAGCAGATACACACTACAATATATAAAACAGACAAACAACAAAGACCTTATGTATAGTGCAGGGACTATTAGATACTTTCAGTATCTTGTAATAACCTATAAGGGAAAATAATCTGAAAAACATATTCTTGCCTGGAGAATCCCCATGGACAGAGGAGCCTGGCAGGCTATATACAGTTCATGGGGTCGCAAAGAATTGGACACGACTGAGCGACTAAGCACACACATGTGTGTATAACTGAATCACTTTGTTTTACACCTGAAACTAACCCAGCATTGTAAATCAACTATATTTCAAATTTTTTAAAAAAGTCAACCAAGGAAAGATTAAAAAAAAAGAAGGCGATGGTAAGGGCTCTGAACTCTTGTTTCAGTTGATAACTTTTACATGCATGTTAGGGAAACGGGAAATTGTAAAACAGAGAAATGTTATTTCTAACCTGGGTAAGGAATTGAGATGATGCCACTAAAGAAGCTATAATTCAAAGATGAGGGCTTCTCGTGGTGTTTCAGTGGTAAAGAATCTGGCTGCCAATGCCGGGTTTGATTCCTGGGTTGGGAAGATCCCTGGAGAAGGAAATGGCCACCAACTCCAGTATTCTTGCCTGGGAAATCCCAAAGACAGAGGAGCCTGGTGGGCTACAGTCCATGGGGTCGCAAATAAGTCAGACACGACTGAGTGCCTAAAATAATTCAATGATGGCACGTCCAGTGACAGCCTGTAAACAACTACAGGACAAAATACACCCTCTTACCAAGAGGAAAAGTCAGGTTAAGGAAGAATAGGTACACAGCTCAAGCTACCTGAAAACAACACCCCAAATCTTACGAAATCTAGCAATATTCTAATCCTCTGAGAGTTAACAGATTGTCGGTGGATGACGATCATATTTTCACTGATGGAAAGAGGTTCTGGGATTTCTATTAAATTTTTGAAGTGTGCCTTCCATGTTTGAATTTAGCCTCAACCTATGAAAACGATTTACTGTAATCAATGGCTATAATTTCTCCATGACAAGGAGGAGAGAAATCCGGTTTTCCTGTCTATTGGGAAATATTGCTATGAACATGAACTTGGACCGTACTAACCTTGCAACTGAATTCTGAGACCTTTCTGCTTTGTATTAATAGGTTTATCGGCTGTACTTGGACTGACTATATGAAGAAAGGATGTATTTCACTCACAAAATCTCTCCAATTGCTACATGAAGAATCATAAAAAGATAACTTTTCAAAAGCAGGTATCCATTGGGGTTAAGAACAAGAAAAAACAAGCAAATAGAAGCAGTGGAATAGCTTCCTTGCTATAGAACCTAAGGTCATTTCCCTCTACTACATGTCCCAAAATAGTAACAGATCACAGAGTTTTGGCAGTATCATTGTTGTTTCTTCTTTTTACTTTCAAGTCTATGTAGAACAGAGAGGGCATAGACTGGTGATCTCCATTTTTAATCATCCTATATTTTCTATTCTTACCACCATATGGAAGCTTAATCTCATCCCAGAACCAGAGTTAAATAAAAAGAATGCAAATGAAAAACATATGCAACAATCTTTTAAAAATCTGAACAATTATTTTTGTGTTTCACACTAATTATGCTTTTCTTGAGTTTCATTAATCTGCAAGGGGGATCAATATTCAACTAGGCAAAACAGAAAAATGTCCCATAAAGTGGGGAGAAGATAAAAGGCAGAAACTGAATTAAAGAGTTAGAGCTTTCAAAATTACTTGATGTGTAATACAAAACTACTATGTATAGGAAAACAGTATGAAACACAATATAACAAGGCCTGAATGGACTGTAATATGTTAGAAACACTGGTCAGTGATAGGCAGGAAATATAAAGTAGGTAGGAAACTAACGCTATGTGAAAATTATTTTAATAATATTATAAAGTCTAATTTTTCATATTTGATGAACAGTAGTAACATTAAAAAAAAAAACACGAGACACAATTATACAAACACACATTAGGAGTTCTTTTAAAAAATGCATTTTCTTTGCCCAAATGAGACCTTAATGGCTTCTTTGAAACTCAGATAATGTATCATATAAATATGTCTTTAAACATATGCCCTGTAGAACTGTTAGGAAAAGCCTGAAAAACAGAACAGCTGAAGGAGTCAATTTGCATAGTTAATAATTCACTCTACATGCTTTGCTCTTATTCACATGCAGTTTTTCCACATAGATGGACTGCTGTTCAATTAAAGAAAGGGAAATAAAAATCCATCAAGTAGATCCCAGAAAATGATTAAACAGGAAAGGTGCCATGAGCTTCAGTTTGGAATGTGCCTATCTGGTCCTCCTTCACCTTCCGAGTTGTGCCAGATTCTAATCTGGGCTGGGTCTGCGGCTTGAGGAGACGTGGGTGGGAGTGGCTGGGGCTTAAGATTCCACTCCGCTAGAGTGGAGTAGCAAGGCCACCAAGAGAGGCCTCTTGTTGCCCTCTCAGCTACCTAGATGAGAAGATGAGTCAGTTGTGGGAGGTCTTATTCAAGCTTGGCGCCCTCAGAGCTACTGCCATCCAGTCTATGGCTAAGCACAGTACTAGAATCTCCTGATGGTGAATCATGACCTGAGAAATGTTGGGGAGTGGGTCCTGCGGGGATACTGGAGACAAAATAAATATTATGGTGACAGCAAGAGCCCCACGACTATTTTGAATCCTACACTGTACATCCTCAATAATGCTCTCTGCATAGTGTATGTAGTTAAACATTTAATGCACGCCTGAAAGATTTTAATCAGTGCCTGAGATAGTTTTTTTTTAGTAAGATAAAGCTCAAAATTAACTCACTTTGTGTATAATATAAATGATATATGACCTTTGTCTAATATAAAGAACAAGGCTGCACAATTATAGGCATATCTTTCTAAATCAGATAACTCTGACCATTTCCCTGTGTCCCAATTACACAATTGCCCCAAATATTGGTGTGAAAGATTTATTGTTGGTGGTTTTGTGTGAAAGGCACTACTTCAATTGAGAGTTAAACCCATGTGACGATTCCTATGGTAGGCCATATTGCTTACGGTAACAGCATGATGACACGGTCTCCAGTGCAGAGTCCATAACTTACTAACAGAGAATTCTGAGCAACATAAATTTATTTACTGACTGAAACTATTTTTGTCAACTCCAGCTGGCTCATCTCATTGACTGGCACCATCATCTACCTGAAGTTCAAGCTTGAAATTTTTGGAACTTACCATCCATTCCTCACTATCCATCAATCTCCTCATCAAATACACCACTAAGTCCTACTAATTATTCCTCTTTGACATACTTTGCTCTACTCCCAGGATGATCTGTGCCAGTCAGATGTTACTTCTCATCTGGACTCTTCCAAGAGCTTCTAATGGCTTCTCTGTTTCCACTCTTGTCTCCTTATTCCATTCTCCATGAAGCAAAGAGCCAGGGTGATAGTTTACAATGCAAGTTGGATGATTTTACTCTACTGTTTAAAGCCTCTCAAAGGTTCCCTCTTTTTCCTACAGTAGAATCCAGACTTCTATTCAAGGAATATATCAAGGGTTCGCATATCTTTTTTGGAAAGGGTCTGACAGCCTTTGTGGGACATATCATCTCTTGTTACTATGCTCCATCGCAGTCGTTGTACAGAAGTAGCCATAGACAATATATAGACACACAATTGTGGCTTTGTTCCAATAAAACCTGATTTACAAAAACAGGCAAGGGGCCAGATACACTTACTTACTTACAGATAAGTAAGTCAGAAAGAGAAAGACAAATACCATACGATATCACTTATATGGGGAATTTTAAAAATGATACAAATGAACTTATTTACAAAACAGACTCACAGACATAGAAATAAAAAGGGGAAAGGAGGGGAAGCAATAAATTAGGAGTTTGGGATTAACACATACACACTACTATAAACAAAACAGATAATCAACAAGGTCCTACTATAGAGCACAGGGAACTTTACTCAGTATTCTGCAATAACCTATAAAGGAAAAGAATCTGAAAAAGAGTACATATGGATAACTGAATCACTTTGTTGTACACCAGAAACTAACACAACATGGTAAATCAACTATATTTCGATAAAAAAAATTAAAAACAAAGAAAACAAAAAAATAGGCAACACGGTAGATTTGGCCCATGGGCCACAATTTGCCAGATCCTGCTTCAGAAGATCATCCATCACCCGGTTCCTGTCTCCCTCTCTCATCTTTTCACACCACTTTCCCCGTTGCAGGCCAAGGACGGCCACAATGCTCTTGTTTCTCTTCTCCAAGCCCTCTGAGCTCTTTCTTCGTCTGATTGACTTTTCCCATCCTCTCAGTCACAGCAAAAAATGTCACATTCTCGTCATTCTCCCCTACAGGGCCCTGCTCTTTTCCTTCATGTCACGTAACATAATTTGCTGTCGCGTAACATGATTTGCCATTATCTATGTGTTTTCTTGCTTCACCTCTTATTCTCCATATTCCTCACTAGACCATGTGCTTAAGGAGGTAATGGACCACGTTGCCACTCCATAACAAGCACCTACTGCCCTGCCTAGCACACAGCGGGTGCCTAAGAAACATTTCCTGAGTAAATATATTTCATCTCTTTGAGTCTTAATTTCCTCACCTCTAAAATGGTAGCAACAGTCCTTGCCCTAGCAGATTGCTGTGTTGATTGAATATGTGAAGCACCCAGGTAAGTGCCGAGGCCGACATCTCCCTTGCATTTGGTTCTCTCCTGTGTACACCTTTTTAGGGACCGGATGATTTCCACCCACTTTTTTTTCCAAACAACATTCTGGTGGTTGGTGGTCTATCAACCCAGTCAGAACATTCAAGCTATGTTAGCTGCATATTCATAATCTGAGTTAAAGATGAAAAAAGCATAGTTTTCTTTTCATAGAAGAAAACTTTATAGTTCTTCAATCAATTCACTCTCAAGTCTTTTTTTTTTTCTTTTTCTAGAGATAATTGTCAGTGAACTGGAATGTTAGGTTAGAAACAAATGCTGGATTAGGTACAGGTGGTCTCTGATATTGAATTTGATGGGTTTCTAGAGAGCACAACAGAACTTGGACTTCTTATGCACCTTTGTCTGCTTAAGATGTCCTTGGACAGTCTAGGACGTGTTGATGGAAGCAGCAGGGATAAATCAAACGCAAGAAGGACATTGAAAGCACCGAGGTGATCAGTATACAGAGCACACACATTGATCCCAAAGGCTTTCATTTCTCTCATTCAGCACTTGGACTTGAGTCTTTGTTGAAGAAATATCCTTACGCCACTGAGCCCACCATTGCCAGAGAGCATGGAGGGAGCGCAGTGAGCTAAAACTGCCTGGAAATTTACATGCCCAGGCGGCAGTCCCAACCAGCGAAGGCCCTGTGATGGAGGAGGAATACAAACATTCCTTCTTTTGGCCTCTGATGGGAAAACTATTAGGTGTGACCTAGGAGATATCCAGAATTCCCTGCGGAATAAACCAAACTTATCCACCTGGGGCTTGCCATCTTTGTTTGGCTTCCTTTACTTCGACATTTCCTAATTTATTTTTCCTGGGAACTCTTTCCATTAGGTCATTTGCACATGAATCCTCATCTCAGGGTAAGCTTCTGTGAACCCAACCCAAGACACTGAACAAGTGCTCAATGAAGAAAAACTGGTATTCATTTTATAATTGTCATTTCGAGCCCATGTCTTAATGGTCAAATTTTAGATAAACTTCTTGTGGAAGGTATACACAGACAAGTCCAGCTTACTTGAAAAGTTTAACTAAATGCCATTCAACAATTTCTGGACAATAATGAGTGGGAAAAGAAAACTCAAAGTATTTGGAGCTTGAAAGTAAATAAGAAACAGACCAGATTAAAACTAAAATCTCCTATGTCAGGGTCATGCTGGGAACATTTTCTCTCTATCAAAACATATTGAAATAACCATCATTAATAAGGATCATTCTTTTAAAAGAATGACTGGAAATGTTCTTTTAAACCAAAGAAATGCCAATCTGCATTAGTCTTACATAAAGATTTCTCTGAGAAAAGAGGTAATTACAGCCTGACAGGTGCCTAAAATAGCCTTGATTCTGTGTTTCTTTTTCAATACAGAGGTGGGCAGATACCACCCTGGTGCCTCTCTGAATTACAGCTTATAAAACTTAGAAGAAAAAAAAATGAGATCTATTGAATTGTAATGTTGAGACTACACAAGCCTTGTAATACCTTCTCCTGCTGCCTCATCTGCTCACTGTCCTTTAAGCAAATGGAGTGTAAGTTTTCTTCGCCAATGGTCATGATTCGAATCCCCTCTTGTGTTGAAAACAGTGCTACACGGTTTCTGTGTGGCCAGGTTCCCTTGGCATCCATGTTCGACTCTGGGCTCTGCTAATTACTGGCTCTGGGAAAATACTCCATTCCTTGGGCCTCTAGAGCCTCACGAAGAGCATAAAGAAAACTTTTTCTTTTAATGTAGCATTCTGTGAATGTGAAAGGTACCTTCTATTCACATACTAATCATGGAAGGTTCATATAGCATGCATACTGGCAGAGGCAATACCTTCTGTGGATCAAATATTTCCCATTTATTTACAGATACTTTTGCAGGAAGTCATTTTTTTTTTAATCTAGGCTTTGATTCCACAAGTGTTACATTCTCAACCTTTGAATCTCATAGAGCAAATCACACATGTACCATAAAAAGTGGTTTGGTATTCACTTCTGAAAAAAATATAAGCCACTTAGTTGTCAACTGAGCATCTACGTTGTATTTTTCCACAATACAAGATTATTTCCTCTTTATTAAAAAAAAAACACAGGATTACACTTTAGCCTGGGAGAATCACTATCTGTTTATATTTGTGTGCTAGGTCTGCTCAACAGTTGCTCGCAATTAGAAGTATTATATGACCATAAGAAATACTGAATGTTTGTAAAAACTTCTCTACAACTAAAACTTTTTGATAAGATTTGTAGCCACTGGAGGCTGATGTCAAGTGGGTAAAATAAATATTGAACATCCTTGAGTTCTCCCATAAATAAGAGAGAACGTAATGAGGATGGCAAAGTCCAAAACCTAGGGACATCCCCAGCAAAACAAGGTGAGGAGATATCTTTACGAGCACCAACTAGGAGCTGGTGGAGATAAACCACCATGGCACCCGTTTGGGAGCCTAGTGGAGGGAAGAAAGGAGCTCTGATAAAGATCCCCCAGAATGCCTACAGATCCTCACAGGCAGTGGGAGATGAGTACCCAGGGGGAACAAGATACAGGCAGCCCTTATCGACAGAGCTGACCGGCATCAAGGCAGAGCAGTCAGGCACAAGCTCATAATTCCCTGTATAACTGCCACTCCGACGCTGTAAGAGGGCCAGGCAGCATCCACATTGGCTCCATTCTGACAAAGTGGATGTAGCACATGGATTCACAACAAATGTGGGAGAAATTAGAAAGTTTATGAAGAACAGAGGTAGGTAGCTTCTGGCCTTAGAGGCATTAACATGAATTGTGAGTATAAGGTGGCTTTCCTAGTGACTCGGTGGTAAACAACCCGCCTACCATTGCAGGAGACCTAGGTTTGATCCCTGGGTCGACAAGATGCCATGGAGGAGGAAATGGCAACGCACTCCAATATTCTTGCCTGGGAAATCCCAAGGACAGAGGGGCCTGGTAGTTCGAAGGCCATGGGGTCCCAAAGAGTTGGACATGACTTGGCGACTAAACAACAACAATAAATGAGTATAAAGGTATTACTTCAAGTCGAATGTCCAGGGAGCAAGCAAAATGGCAAAGAAGAGGGTACTTAGCTAATTTCAAATAATGTTCATAATAAAACAGGAGACAGTAGCCAGAAAATTTTAAAGGCAAATTAAGTGTGGGGGTGGGGGTAGACAAGGCTATTACACAAAGGCATTAGTCTAACGACTAATTTTTTTTATTTGTGTGAGTGTGTATGTAAAAACATGATGATAAGATGTAGTGATTGGTAGGGTATAGAGTTAAGTGAAAAAGCAAAGTGAATAAAAGTGTCTTGTTTACTATCATTTCTAAGAATGGAGATAGATTACACTCTATGCTCATATTAATGCAAGAATGAACCATAAAATGAAAGTTTTAAAAAAGTGTTAAATAAGTCAAAGGAAACAGCAAGGTGGGACAGATAGAATTTACACCTACTTCTTTGAATATACATTTTGTATATTTGACTTGGGAATCATGAAAATATACATAATTATAAAACAAAGTTAAAGAAAATCCCTAAAAATTGATTGCAAAATTTAATAAAGTACCTGTGAAACCAGTGGGTGGCACGGTTATAGTTATACATAATTTTAAAACAAAATCAAACAAAAGAGCCATCCCTAACAATTGTAAGTAAAATGAAATAATTGTATTTGTGAATCCAGTTAGAGGCAGAATGACACAGAGAGGAACAATCTCAAGTAATTTTAAAACAGTATTTTGAACATCCTTGTGGGGTATGCCATAAAGACAAATAGAACTGCAATAAAAATATCTTACAATGTGTTCAGTCATCAGGTTATTTGCACTAGTGCTGTTATTCTGAGGCTGGTGTGTGTGTAGAGCGGGATAAAGTGGAGAAATTATGATGAAACTTGGGACTCAAAGTTTGAGAAAAAGGAGACAAAGATTTAAGACAAATGAGGTTACATAAGAGCTTTCGGTCCTGAATTTGAATCAGACATAGCACATTGGTATGAGCTCATGATGTATTTTATCTTGAAAAAGTTCGCAAATGTCTTCATTCTGTCCTTATCAACGAGCACACTAGCGCTCAGGTTACTAAAGACAATTTCCAACTAGGAGTCCTGGCTCCTTGGAGAAATGACAGATTTCAGATGTGGAGCAGCAAACAGACAAGCGGGATCTTGAGTATCTTCCCTTATCAGAGTCAAGGCACTAACAGAGACTATTAGGGTCCTGTTGAGAGAATTCAATAGCTCTCTGTGAGAGGCTCTAACTTACCAAAGAGGAGACAAACTGAGCTTCAAAAAGAAGAAAAATATCAATGGATTTAAATAGTCAAATATAATTAAATCCATGCATTCAGAAAGACACATAAAGACAAACATGGTTTTTGGGAATGCTGACGAAACAACTATTTTTAAAACTGGTTTTGAAAAGTGGTAAATAAAGGGATGGAAGCAAGCGACTGTTCTTCCTTTCATATGAATTATTCCTCAGGGTAACCAAATACTTTATAGAGCTATTCAGCTTATAACTGAAGAAGAAATGATGGAATTAGAGTATTAGCTTTTTGTAATCATTCATGAATTGATAGCTCTTGGCAAAGATTATGAACGGTTGCTTACATCACAGAAGGATATTGTCAGATACCATGGACGTATAGAGGATGAAAATACACAGCATTCTCCATAAGAGAGCAGATGAGACTCCTACAGGAAATAGGAGGGCAGAACATGTGACATGACACTCGGGGACACAGTCAGCAAAATTCAGGCTCTGGGAATCTCTACAGGATAAAGAAGTCATTTTTTTAAATATACATAAATCATATTTAAAGACAAAGAAAAAGAGATGGGAGGAAAAACTACAGATTAAGAGTCTTAAAAAACATACCAGCAAATCACAGTGTATCGACGTTATATGGATCTTGACTCAAATACACTGTAATAAAGGTGGGGAGAATGGATACATGTATATGTATGGCCAAGCCCCTTCACTGCTTACCTGAAACTATCACAACATTCCTAATCAGCTGTACTGCGATACTAAATGTTTTTGGTGTCAAAAAATAAAAGTAAAAATACATAAATAAATAAATAGTTGAGTAAAAAAAAAACAGACAAATATACTGCAATAAGAAATTACTTTATGAAACCAAGGAAGATATTTGAGTACTGACTGAAAATCTGATTCAGAAAATACTGTTAATTTGTAAGGTGTGATAATGCTATTGTGAATTTTATTTTTTATAAAGAATGTTATTCCTTAGAGATACATATTGAATTATTACAGATGAAATGATGCAATGTCTGGGATTTGTTTCAATGTCATCAAGGGTAGGGAAGTGTCTCGGGTATGGATGATGGGCCATGGGTTGATGGCAACTGAGCCTGGGTGATGGGAGAACACTGATTGACTATGCTATTCTCTACACTTAGGATTTTGTTCAAACTTTTTCATGAAAGAATAATAGAGTAATAAATGAGCCCCAAACAACCTGCAGCCATGAGTGACTACTTGTAGTGGCAGTTTTTCCTTTGCAGAACCAACCTCCCCACTCTTAGATAGTGATAATCCAGGTGGGGTTGATCCCATTTGCATCACATGACCTGAAACTGGTCCCCCTCCCCCTACCACCCAGCCAGAGCATAGTCCACTCCCTGGGTGATAATGACTTGTTTAGGAGTGGTGTGCCAACATACCTGGCAAATGAAAGTCCTGTCTGGGAAGCGTGGGTGGATTTAGTAGGCAGTGATGATCTTTTATCCACTTGGCTTTTTAGGACAGTGGAATGCAAGTCTAGCTGAGCTATTTAAAATTCGAAAAGATGATGCTAATTCTAAGAGATGATTTAACAAGTGCTGCAATCAATATGCCAGCAAAGTTGGAAAACTCAGCAGTGGCCATAGGATTGGAAAAAGTCAGTTTTCATTCTAATCCCAAAGACCCTGATGCTGGGAAACATTGAAGGCAGGAAGACAAGGGGATGACAGAGGACGAGATGGTTGGATGGCATCACCGACTCGATGGACATAAGTTGAGCAGGCTCTGGGAGTTCGTGATGGACAGGGAAGCCTGGTGTGCTACAGTCCATGGGGTCACAAAGAGTTGGAAACGACTCAGCGACTGAACTGAACTAACTGAAAGAATGTTCAAACTACTGCACAATTGCACTCATTGCATATGCTAGCCAGGTAATACTCAAAGTCCTTCAAGCTACACTTCAACAATACATCCACTGAGAACTTCCAGATTCACAAGCTGGATTTAGAAAAGGCAGAGGAACCAGAGACCCCAAATTGCCAACATCTGTTGGATCATAGAAAAAGCAAGGGAATTCCTGAAAAACATCTGCTTCTGCTTCATTGACTATGCTAAAGCCTTTGACTGTGTGGATCACAACAAATTATGGAAAATTCTTAAAGAGACAGGAATACAAGACCACTGTACCTGTCTCCTGAGAAACCTGTATGCAGGTCAAGAAGCAACAGTTAGAACTGGACATGGAACGACAGACTGGTTGCAAATCGGGAAAGGAGTACGTTTAGGCTGTATAGTGTCACCCTGCAGAGCACATCATGAGAAACGTTGGGCTGGATGGGTTACAAGCTGGAATCAAGATTGCCAGGAGAAATATCAACAACCTCAGATATACAGATGACACCACTCAATGGGGAGAAAGCAAAGAGGACCTAAAGAACCTCTTGATGAGGATGAAAGAGGAGAGTGAAAAAGCTGACTTAAAAATCAACATTAAAAAAAAAGGAGATTATGGCATCCAATCACATCACTTCATGGCAAATTGATGGGGAAAAAGTGGAAACAGGGACAGATTTGATTTTCTTGGGCTCCAAAATCACTGTGGATGGTGACTGCAGCCATGAAATTAAAAGAAACCCTTTGGAAGAAAAGCTATGACAAACCTAGACAGCGTAAAAGCAGAGATCACTTTGTCAACAAAGGTCCGTACAGTCAGAGCTATGGTTTTCCCAGTAGTCATGTATTGACGTGAGAATTGGAATATAAAGAAAGCTGCGTGTTGAAGAATTGATGCTTTTGAACTGTGGTGCTGGAGAAGACTCTGGAGAGTCCCTTGGACTGCAAGGAGATCCAACCAGTCAATAAAGAAAATCAGTGAATATTCATTGGAAGGACTGATGCTGAAGCTGAAACTCACAACACTTCGGCCACCTGATGTGAAGAGCTGACACGTTAGAAAAGACCCTGATGCTGGGAAAGACTGAGGGCAAGAGGAGAAGGGAACGACAGAAGATGAGATGGTTGGATGGCATCATCGACTCTATGGACATGAGTTTGAGCAAACTCTGGGAGATAGTAAAAGACAGTTCATCAGGTGGTGTGTTGTCGGACACGACTGAGTGACTGAACAATGCAAGTCTAGAGCTGAGGTAAGCAGTCTTAGGGCTACTGGGATAGAGCTCTCCTAAGAAAGAAGCCAAGACAGGAAGAGCTAAGAGCTAAGAGATGGAGGGCAAAGGATTCCCTGTGCCATATCCTTTTGAGTTCCACCAGCCAGCAGATTCCTTTTTTGTTTAAGTCAGATTGAATCCCATTTCAGCTTGGCCTGAAAGGCTCTTATTAATCACAGTTATGCTACTTTGAACATATATACTGTATATTTGAGAGCTCAAAGAGAGGGACTTCACAGGGAAAGAAAGCAAATTACAGGGGAAGGCTACTTTTAAGGGCCTCCCACATATTTTATTACTTTGTCAAATAATGGAAACTGGTACCTCATAGTGTTTAAGAAACATAATACACACAGGAAATTAAAGGGTGAGAAATGTGTGCTGCATTTTTTAAAAAAATCTTCACACTTTTGGAAGCATTCTCCAAACGTGGTAATTTTTATTATAAATCCCGAAAGAGGTTTCTTTTGTTATTGTGTTTAGCTATTCAGTTTTAAAATTACCAAGCTCTAAGTTACTCGAATACCCTGAAGTGCTCTATCAGAAAGAACATTCCGAATGTTATTTCCTGAATTCAGAGTGAGCTGATGCTGTTGATCAGGTTCAATGAAGAACAGCCTGTTCCACCTCTAATATCCTTGATTTAACATTAAATATAAATGAAAACACCCTAGGGTAGGGTGCTCGGAGCCTGTGATGAAAACTCAGTTCTTACAAGCTTCTTGTAAAAATCCAAGAATGCCAGCCCACAAAGCAATCCCATTTTATTAGACACAGAGATGTAGACTATTTTGTGCATAAAAATATAAATGGAACAGCAGCAAGAAGCTAAAAGGGAAAGAAGGATGTTTAACAATGATAAGTTCTCACATGGGGAAAAAATAACAAATCTTTTGTTTTCAAGGTCTTTTATTATTTGACCTAGAATCGGTAACAAATCTCACCTTGGCTGTTTAGGCTGGAAAGTCTCAGAATACAAAAAACCACAGATGTTGAAATAAACGTGAAATCCTATTTGGAATCATAACATATTACAATTGCTTCTGTCTAAATGGCAAGATCTACACTTTGGGGTCCTTTTCTGTCTAACCATGTATATCACATGGAGATAATGTCTATGTTTTATCTTCTCGGTTGTTTTCAAATGGCTTATTGACTACTTTTTAATGTCTACTACATGGTGGTATAGAAATTTGGCACTCTTAATAAAGACTGATTTAAAACATACAGAATACTAATACTAATAAGCAAAGGTGTTGAAATTAAGGCCAGTTTCAGAGACATGAGCTCATATGTATGTATGTGGAATTGAAAAGTATTTCAGAGTGGAAAAATGGGACTAAAGAAAGTCCCCATTTTCCTTGCTTCTATATATCATCCAACATTTAAAAAAAGACTAGGTAGTTTACACGTGGTAAGAACATGCCATTTCTTTGTATTACTAAATAATGCACCTTTACTCTGAACTCCTGACGAGTTGGCTGGTGGGTAACACATTCTCAGTTATGTCTTGGAAGAGTCCCCCCCTTGGCTGGGTCATGCAAGGGTCCTGGGGATGATAATCAGCTCTCAACATTCAGGAAAGATGCTCTGGGGGCTGAATCCACACATCCCCCACAGACTGACCTGCTCAATATCTCAGGGTCCCTTAGGCATTGAATGGCAGCAGGGAGTCCGAGAAGATGGACACCAAAGGGACACTGGGCTGACTTCCTGGCTTCACCAGGTATTGCTCAATGGACCTTGACCAAATCACAGAACTTTCCAGTTGAGTTCAGTGCCTTGCATTTAGTTAGCACTTGCCAAATCTTGTTTGCTGACCTATGTGTGTGTGTGCTCCGTTGTTCAGTTGTGTCTGACTCTGCGACCCCATGAATTGTAGCCCACCAGGCTCCTCTGTCCAAGGAATTGTCCAGCAAGAATGCTGGAGTGGTTGCCACTTTCTCCTCCAGGGGATCTTCCTGATCCAGGGATTGAACCTGTGTCTCCTGCATGTACTGCATTGGCAGGTTGATTCTTTACCACCGAGCCACCCGAGAAGCCCTTAACTATAAATGAGTCCAATCACAGAAATGTGCCAGAATGTGTGTATGTGGCCCAGAAAAAGGCTTAATAAATGGTGGCTGCTTTCCTTTTGGTTTTTTAAAAAGATATTTCCGAACAAGTGCCTCTTTCAACAGCTTCTGTTTCCATGGGAAAAAAAAGGTAGCAAAGAGTGTCAGGGGAGTACAAAACCTCTCTGTATCTTACTTGTTCAAAGAATCCTTTTCTGCCTCAGATTTATGTCAGGACATTTTTATAGATCCTATTTATAACTAAAATCCACTATCTTACCATTCTGTTTATGAACTTGGGGGTCTCTGCTACCACACCAGCTGGGTTCCCAGCAGGGAGAGGGTGGATGTTGATAATTGCTACCTCCCTGCTGCCTCCTCCCTGCTCTGTTGCTTGGGAACAGGGACAAGACTTGCCTCATTACCTCCTTCCTCTCTTCTCAACCATCTCCTGGATATGGTGCCATCTTGGAACATTCCACCCACTGGAACCAATCATCTGCAGGAATTTGAAATTTGCACCTTCTTGATGAAAAGGTATGAGGCATTGTCTATTGACTACGGGAAGCTTACGCTGGAAGCACTTCATAATAATCATCTCCAGTGGTTCCTCAATGGGGTGGGGGCATTCCCAGTGATGGGGGGAGCACCACCAGGATTTAGTGAATGAGGTCAGTTGTTAAATGTCCTTCCATTCAAAGACAGAGCTGTGCAATGAAACATGATCTCGGATGGAATGCCTATGGCTCTCTATCCCCACGTTTTGAGGGGTGAGGTCTCTCAAGCCTACAGGCTAAATCGGTTGACATTCTTGTTTGTGTAAATAAGGTTCTATTGGAACGCAGCCATATCTCTTTGTTTACATATTAATTATGGCTGTTTATGTGCTAGATGGCAGAGTTGAGTTGTGGCAGAGACCATGGCCTGCAAAGCCTAAAATATCTATTGTCTGGTCCTTCACAGAAAAAGTTTGCTGATGCCTGGTTTAGGTCATTTGTAACCTACTCTCAACCTCAGGAGGGCACACACCAAATACCCCTGCATCTTTGCACACTCCATCCTCCCATTTGACAAACACTCTTGTTCCAGCCGGAATACACTGCATACCTCATCCCACCACTGCCCGCCTGTGTGGTCCCCCAAGTCAAATTCAACGCCAAGCACTTCTAGGTTCTAGCACCTGCAGCATGAGCCCTAGCTGCCTTTGAAAACTCAGAGGTTTAGGGCTTTTAAATTGCTCTCCCAAGAGATGTTAAACCTGAAAGATGAGACTTCTACCCAGCATCCTCTCTGGTTTAGGTTGACTTCTGGGTTTGTGCTCCAATCCCTCAGAAGCAGCAATGACGGCATCTGACATACAGGGAACAGTGGGCAACAAGTGACAAAGTACTCCCCTGCGCATCACCTCTTTCGACCTTGAAACAGAGCCTTCCAAGTGAAAATTCTAAGTGATGATGCTGATGGTAACCTGAACAAAGGCAAAAGGAACTCAAATTTATGAGGAGTGGGGTTTCTGATCTTACCCCACTAAGACTTTTCAGTTCAGTTCAGTTGCACCGTCGTGTCCGACTCTGAGACCCCATGGACTACAGCACACCAGGCTTCCCTGTCCATCACCAACTCCCGGAGTTTACCCAAACTCATGTCTGTTGAGTCGGTGATGCCATCCAACCATCTCATCCTATGTCATCCCCTTCTCTTCCTACATTCAATCTTTCCCAGCATCAGAGTCTTTTCTAGTTGGTCAGTTCTTCGAATCAGGTGGCCAAAGTATTGGAGTTTCAGCTTCCACATCAGTCCTTCCAATGAACATTCAGGACTGATTTCCTTCAGGATTGACTTGTTTGATTTCGCAGTCCAAGGGACTCTCAAGAGTCTTCTCCAACACCACAGTTCAAAAGCATCAATTCTTTGGCGCTCAGCTTTCTTTATAGTCCAACTCACATCCATACATGACTACTGGAAAAACCATAGCTTTGACTAGACAGATCTTTGTTGACAAAATAATGTCTCTGCTTTTTAATATGCTGTCTAGGTTTGTCATAGTTTTTCTTCCAAGGAGCAAGCGTCTTTTAATTTCATGGCTGCTTTTAATTTCACCATCTGCAGTGAATTTGGAGCCTAAGAAAATAAAGTCTCTCATTGTTTACATTGTTTCCCCATCTATTTGCCATGAAGTGATGGGGCCAGATGCCATGATCTTAGTTTTTTGAAAGGTAAGTTTTAAGCCAGCTTTTTCACTCTCCTCTCACTTTCATCAAGAGGCTCTTTAGTTCCTCTTCTCTTTCTGCCATAAGGGTGGTGTCATCTGTATATTGGAGGTTACTGATATTTCTCCTGGCAATTTTCACTCCAGCTTGTGCTTTATCCAGCCTGGCATTTCACATGACATACTCTGCATAGAAGTTAAATAAGCAGGGTGACAATATACTGCCTTGATGTACTCCTTTCCCAATTTGCAACCAGTCCATTCTTCCATGTCCCGTTCTAACTGTTCCTCTTGACCTGCAAACAGGTTTCTCAGCAGACAGGTAAGGTGGTGTGATATTCCCATCTCTTTAAGAATTTTCCAGTTTGTTTTGATCCATACAATCAAAAGCTTTAGCATAGTCAATGAAGCAGAAATAGATGTTTTTCTGGGACTCTCTTGCTTTTTCAATGATCCAACAGATGTTGGCAATTTGATCTCTGGTTCCTCTGCCTTCTCTAAATCTGGCTTTCAATGAATAGCAGGACAATATTTTGAAATATTCACTGATGTTCACCTCCAAGCCCATTTCTTTCTCTGCATGGTCTGCTCTTTTGTTTTTTCTATGGTCAGCCAGACAACATGCCATCATGAGTGCAGGACAAGACAACATACCTAGATAAATATCTAGATTCCAGGAGCTGAGGGCTAGGAAGGATATTCTATAAATGAGAGTGAACCTCCTTCCTCTCCAGAATGGGAACCTGGGAGAGATGGAGAGTGTTTTGGGGAAAGCAGAAGAGCACCAACTTGTGGGTGCCTGGGAAAGGACTGGGGTGCTTCCCCTCTTCTGAGAAGCTGGTTCTCTGGGAAGAATCACTTCGGAACCACCACATAGCCTTGTGAAATTAAAGAGTACACTGACCTATGTCTAACAAGAATCTGGAAGGTGACAAGATCACAGAAGGAATTAACCTTGGAATTATTCGGTGTCCCATTATGGCTCAGGAGGGGCAAGGGTACAGAGACATGGCTTTGGAAGGGTTGAAAGTGGTGAACAAGGGATAACAGTAGCTCCCTGCCTATCTGAGTGATCAAAAGTGGACCAGATGGGCACAAAGATGTCTCAGTGAATTCTAGTGAGATCGATGATGAGGCCAAAAACAGGACACACACTTCACCTTTCCAACGCCTCCTCCCATTGCACCAAGCCCTGTAAATGTAGACTCCGCACCACAGCAAATGAGATGAACTGACCATGCCCTAGGATAAGGATTTGGAATAAAATTTAGATTATTACACATAACAGATAAATAACAATGCACATCTGAGGGTATGGCCTGAGATTCCTGCCAACCACAACTTCCACTGCGTTGCGTGTAAAAACAGAATCTGGCCTTGAACACCTGAGACCCTCTACTAAAATATCTAGGGAATTAGGTTTATAGCTTGATCCTGAGCATGTTCTGACCACAGGCTCACCAAGATAACTTTTTTTTTCTTTTCAGCTACTTATACAAAGGGCATGGAAGAATTTATAAATTGTTAGTTCTAAAGGATTAATAGAACATGGCATAAGGCCAATAATTATCTTTTTCCATTTTTGTTCTTAATGCAAGTAAAGTACTTGTTCTTACAAGGTAAAACATTCAGTAGTCTCAAACATAGGAGATCACTGAAAACATGCCTGAGCTTACATTTTTCTCTGCTTCTTCTATCTCCAGCATTGATTTTCCATGCATGAGTTGCTATTATAACCTTTATGAACTATGGACTCAAATCTCCTTTTCTACTTTATCCATATTAGAATGTTTCCCCACACTTTCCATCTTCTAGCATCCCAAACTTCTTTCTCCCCAGGCACTATAATTTGCAATTGTCAGAAAACGTGTACACTGCAAATGTGTATTAGGTGAGACCACCATCTGTAACCTCAGCATACCGAGGGGCTGTTCCTTTGTGTTTTCACTGAAAGTGCTTGCTGGTTTTACTCCAGAAAGGCTTTATTATGTCATACACCATCATGCATATTTTATGTGCGAGATGCTCAGTAGATGTTCGTTGCTTTGTTACTTTACTACGAAGCACCAAGAGGCATCTAAGCCCAGCTGAAATTAGGAAGGTGACCTTCTGAATATATTCTTCTATAGAAACAATGCTCTTGGAACGTGATCTGATGAGGAGGGACTGACTAAAAGACAGAAATTGTTGGATGGATCCCTTCTAAATGCTTCATTTCACTCTTACTAAGCTTACCAGGCTCCCACTGACCACAGCGAGCAAGTACTCCTGAGCTCCTCCTACAAAAATCAAGACAAGCATTGGGCCAACCTGTGATAGGAGACAGGCTATTTTGTCGAACCTGAAATTGGAATGGAGGTGTCGATGGGGTGGAGGTACTAAGATCCAGATTCTAGAGCCCCTTTCCGGCTCTGTTGTTTGCTGGGTCCACTAAGAACCTAAGACACCAGATAGCTGGCTTGGTCCCTTTGAACTACGAGGGCCCAGTCATTTGTACTAGCTTTCTACTACTCCCACTGCATGTCCCCTTCCTGGCCCCGAGCAACTGTCCAGGTTAAGCAAGTGCTTCAGCCTCTCTAAGCCTCAGTTTCCACTCTGTAATTGGGTACGATAAACACTACGGGCCCGCACGGCTGTCGTGAAGGCTACACAGAAGGGGCGGGTTAAGAGCATTCACTTAGGAGCCAGGCTTGGTTTCCCTGCACTGCTTACTAGCCATGGGATCTTGAGCATATTTGTTAACTTCCCTGTATCTCAATTTCCCCATCTGTGCATCCTGTGCATGCTAAGTGGCTTCAGCTGTGTCTGACTTTGCGACCCCATGGACTTGGAGGGCATCAGGTTTCTCTGTCCATGGGATTCTCCAGGCAAGAATACTGGAGGGGGTTGCTATGCCCTTCTCCAGGGGATCGTTCTGACTCAGTGATTCTTTACCAGCTGAGCGACCAGGGAAGCCCAATAATACTGGAGTGGGTAGCCTATCCCTTCTCCAGCAGATTTTCCCAACCTGGAATCGATCTGGGGTCTCCTGCACTGCAGGCTGATTCTTTACCAGCTGAGCTACCAGGGAAGCCCTGATGAAGGAGGGCGGAAGCAAATGTTGAGATTGTGATTCAGGACGTTTATCTAGGCAATGGATATTTCCATGTCTGCCGGTTGAAAAGTGAGTGTCTCTCAGGAGGGTCTGGGGTTCCCAGAGACAAGCGAAAGATCCATTTTACAACTCCCTCTTTGTATATAAACATGTCCATCCAGGCAGGACCAACAGTCCCCCTCTCCCACCGTCACTACATTCCTGCGAATTCTTGTTCACCCCCATGGAACATTTCCACCCAACATCCCAACACGATCCTCCCACTAAATAGAGTGCAATTACTTAGTAGTAGGAATCCTGTATTTATACACTACCAGCATTCTACATGACATTTGCTATCCCCTTAATGCTCAATAATTGTGAGCCCTGTAAATTAATTAAAGAAATTTAAAAAATGAATCTAATTGGATTGGCTAGTCTTGGGGGAATGGAGCATGATTCCTAAGGTCTATGAGCAATTATATGTCACAGCTTTTTAAAAATAAAATTTTGGAGACTGTTTTAAGTTAATTTGTCTAATTGTGAAAAGTCAAGGGAAATTACCCTTGGATACTTCTAAAGAGGAAAGATATGGCAATTTGCAAAGGGCATGAATTCCTCAAAGATTTCAGTCTTCCACCACTAGAAAGTGTGAGTTAGAGTTAACAATTTAGAAAACTATGAAATGAACGGAACTCATCTAATTTCAGTTGCTGCAATTATAGTTCTTTTTGAGGATACATGAAAAAACCAAAATGTGGTTACTATAGCAGTAAATTGGTCTCCCAAAAACTCTTTCATTTTCTCAAGAAAAAAAAATTCTACAATAGAGCAGCCAAATGATAAGAAAAATAATCCACAAAGAAACACAAATATATCTAGAAACAAAAAATGATCCATGAGCGAAAGTGGCAATGGGAAAAAAAAAAAGACCAAAATAAGACCAAACTATGTGGGCAAGTAAGTGGATGCCAATTTTTAAAGAGAGAATTTTACAGTGTTATTAAAAAGATGAGGGTTTTCCCAAATTTCCTCAATGGGTAAGAAAATGAGATATTTTATCAAACAGAAAGGGAATTCATCTTGTGTAAGATACAGACATTAAAACACATATCAGCTGTGAAGCCCAATAAAAAAGAGACTCTTACAGGAGCTGAATTTTCAATGGAGTATACATATGGCAGATAGAAGACTAAACTTGTAGAAAGACACATGAAAATTTTCTAATGGATGAACTTTTTCATTAGTGAGAAATGCAGAAAATTCTGGTTTAATGAGTTTGAAGGTATCTGCTACAATAACTACAAAACCAGCTGCATTTCACCTCTGTCAACTGCACTGTCAGTGTATTAGATTTGTTTGATTAAAATAAAGTACCCTGTTACTTTTATAAAAGTACATTTACTGCTCTGAGATGAAAAGGGAGCAAGTTTTAGGATGATGTGCGCACCCTCTCAGTACATCCAGGCCTATGTGTTTGATTTGTTTTTAATGTCTTTTATTGATTTGTGGCTGTGCTGGGTCTTTGTTGCTGTGTGGGCTTTTCCAAGTTTCGGCGAGCTGGGGCTACTCTCCAGTTACGGTGCTCAGGCTTCTCATTGACGTGGTTTCTGCTGTTGTGGAGGCTTGGTTGCTCTGTGGCACGTGGTATCTTCCCAGACCAGGAATCCAACCCATGTCTCCAGCATTGGCAGGTGGATTCTTTACCACTGAGCCATCAGGGAAGCCCCGGGCCTATGTGTTTTTATCACTAACAAAACCCTTTCCAACCTGACAATTCCCACATGTGGCCAATGTGGGGGCTCGTCTGTCTTGAGGGGTCCCAAATGAACAGACGTGATGGAAGCTCCCTGAAGGCTTGGCTTTGGCCCACCTGTCCCTGTAGATCGGGTGCCTAGCTCAGTGGCCTGCATCTAAAGTAGGTGCTGTAAAAGCGTATGATAAATTGGTGGAAAAAACGTATGTTTTCCTGAGGGATGGATTCATTTATCTCACATTGAGACTCACAGAATAGCTGTAGGAGGGCTTGAAGAAAACCATCTAAATCATTGTTTGCGAAGAATGCTCTTCAGAGCCCACTCGCTTTCAACACATCGTTAGTGGGCACCTCCTGAGGGCCTGGCCTTGGCCCTCGCTGTGGGGACACTGCAGAGGACAACACAGACAAGGTTGCTTTTCTCACGGAACTCGGGATCCAGGTCACCTGATTTGACAACATCAAGCATCATTGCTGAATCAAACTGTGTCCCTGTCATCAATCACTGAGACAGCGGCCAAAGGATGCTCAGACTACATTCTAAAGTCAATTGCAAGCAAACGGGATTCGCCAGAACTTTCTAAAAGGCGGCAATTGACTTTAGAATGTAGAGGTGATGCCGCTTCTTTCCTTCTCCTTCCAGAAAGAGTGGGGGAGGACCAAGGAGCTGTGAGAAGTACCATGAGACTGTGAGAGCTCACGTCCCCCTGTCAGGGATGAAGTCCAGTGGGCGTCTTGAAACATAGCCAGTCTGCCTGGTGCCGTACCCAAGAGGTCTTGCAGGAAAGCTAGCGCCAAGTCGCTGCCCTCCTCTCCTGCCACCAAAGAACCCACAGGTGAGTCTCACGGAAGAGCCAGTATGGGCACTTCAGGAACACAATGGGGCTGACAGCCAATGCTAATCAGAGGAGAAGCCACAGTTCACCCTGAAAGGGCTTGAACTGTGACCTCAGCTCACCCTCGGCCACCTTAGGGATGTGGAAGGGGGCCGGACTGAGATAATGGCAAGAGAGTTTTACATACCTGCTTAAAAAGCATGACTGCTTTCCACATCAACCCATTTCAAACACCACACCCTATCATCAAGAATGTGGGAATCTTGCGGTAATCATAACCCCATCCTGAGTAAAATCCAATACATATATCATTTGGGTTTTAATCTAAATTTGGCTTAACCAAACAAAAGGTGATTGGTTACCTTAAAGTTTCCTAAAGAAGGGGTCAAACCTTTTCTGACAAGATCGGATAGTCAATATCTCCTTCCCTGTGGGCCCCAGGTCACTGCTGAAGGTACAGGGATCAGGCCTTCTTAGATCCTGATCTATCTAAATGAATGGGTGTGGCTGGTTTCCAAGAAAACGTTATTTATGGGTTTGGAAATTTGAATTTCAAATTATTTTTCTGTGGCACAAAATATTCTTTTATTTTTTGCCCAACTCTTTTAAAATGGTAAAAACCATTCTTAGCTGCTGGGCTGTCCAAAACAGGTGGCGGTTGGATTTGGATCGCAAGCTGTCGTCTGCTCTCCGCTCTTTTAATTGGTTCATCTATTCAACAACTCTTCACTGAGCTCCATTATATAAAAAGTGCGATACAGATTTTTTGTTTACAGAGATGCCATTTTCTTTCACGATGCTTTAAACCAGAAGGGAAAAATCTTTTTCTGAAAAAAAAAACAAAAATCTTTCTAAATGCCCCAAAAGGATGGCTAGGACATGATCACACGCTTAGATGACTTTTTCTCCATCTCTGTCTTGCAGCAGGCGATTCAGTCACAGCAAACACAAACAGAGATATTTTATTTCTTCTGTCATCCTCTGAGCACAGAAATCAATAGGACTGATCACAGGCGCGTGTGCTTAGGGGACAACACGAGGACCGTGCAACCTGTCATCAGCCCCACCACTCCAGGACATCAGCCCACAGAGGGCTCAGAGCCTGCCGGCCCAAGATGTGTCCCCACTGACACCCACATGCATCTCAAGAGAGACTGGTTTCTAAGCGGTCACATTCCAGCTTCCCCCCAAGGGCTCTACATGGCGGCAGCACTCCTGACCCCTGTGTTCCTGGTCCCCAGGAAGAATGGCTCCTGCCCCAGGGTGACCGACACACACCTCAGTGCTTGCTCCCCGGGAGGAAATCAAGGGGATTTGGACACCCCACGAGCACAGGCACTTTGCCAGCCAGTTGGGAAAGCTCCACTCTGAGGCCGGCACTAAAGTAGGGTGACCAGACCAACCACCTCTGAAGAAGCACCATCTCGGGATGTGGGCCCTTTGCTGCTAAAACTGGGATGGTTGGTTACCCTAAAAATAAGTCTCTATTTCTATTTCTCTGTCTTCTCACCAGTGTCCCAATTCCTCCCAGAAGGTGTGACTAGACAGTACTTCGGGGTAAAGCAGAAGCTGTACTAAGCTTGGGAAAGAAAGTTTCTCCAGAAAACCCTAGAAATACATTTTTGCCTTTCTCAGGGTACAAATGTACCTTTCTGTTACGAGAGAGCATAAGTGTTAGAAGATTCCTATCTCAGTTTATTTAAAGTGTCCTGAGAGCCTTCTGCTTCCATCTCGCCTCAGAAGATCAGTTTATAAAAGATGTCACACAAGCTAGTCAGTACCCCACGATGCTGGGCAGTATGAGGGGGTCCATGCATCTAACAGACACAGCTTCATTTGGAAAACTTCGCAAGACCCCTTTGCCCTAGATTCACCGTGGAAGTAGAACTCTCGTGGGCTTCAAAGAGGACTGTTGACCATGTTTTAACATCATATAAAATACATCTTCTGACACCCCTTTAAGAATATCACATAACATGATTTACATATATCCTGAAACTAAACCAATAAACCAAGCACATTTTAAAAACTGTTCTACTTTTGACCTCATGATCCTGTTACCTTGGTTGATGATTTAAAAATTCAGTAATGAATCACTCAGTCAAGTATGAAAAATCAGTGAACTGCATGTTTCTGTATCCATGCGATTACGTTTAGAAAAGTATTCACCACTTAAATTGAACTCAGCAATGGCATGTTGATCTCCTTGATTATGGAATATCAATGTGTTAGTTATTTTGAAAGGAAACAAAAATGCAACCCTTGGTTAGAGCAGTGGTAATAGGACTGTTTCATTCAGCGTCTGCAGCCCGAATGTTAACAGAACAGACATGTAGGTGTCTGTTTACAGAGCCTGGTGATTTACTTTAGAGGTCAGTGTCAACAGAACTTTCAAGGTGATTGGGTCAGCTTATGTTTCTGCTCTGAAATGGCCCATGGGAAGCCCATCCTCTGCAGAGTGAGGTCTCAGCGTTGCGCAGCCTCCCGATGGAGCCCGGCTGAGCAAGTCACTTACCTGACTAAGTCGATGACTCGCTCCCTTGGTGCGGCGCTGACTGCCTCATCGTTGATCATTACGATCTGATCTCCCGGGATCAGCTTGCCTTCAGACGGGCCACCTGGAGACAAAGGAGAGTGAAGAGCAGGTGAGAAGCCCATTGGTCATCCGTCCATGTGTAGCCTCTGCTCCTAGTCATGACTTCTTGTGAGCAATGGGTGTTATCAGCAAAAACAAACCCCACCCTCCCATGGGTCTTCTCTTCAATATCCTTGCCAACATTGGACAGAACTGGGGAGGTGGGTGGGAGCTTTGGGGAAGCACCTGAGGTCCAGGGTGCACCCGGGCTGATGAAATCAGAAGCTCTGGAGATGGGATTCAGGAATCATCATGGCTCTTAAACTTGCCAGGCAAGGTGGAGACTGGTAATGCTGCCCACACTTTAACAGGCATACGGATCACGTGGGAATGTGTTGCCCGGCAGACTGACCCTGTAGGTGAGGAAGACAGCAGGGGGACAGACGGCCTGTCCTAAAGGTCCTGGTGGCTGCTGAGGCTGCCGGCAGCTGCCCACACTCTGAGTGTCAGGGGCCTTAGAAGAAGCTATTCCTCCGACGGTAGCCGCTCAGCAGGGCTGATGCCTGGCAGCTGAAGTTTCGACCACCTGAGCACACCTGGATTTGAACACAGCTACATTTGCTTCCTCTGTACACCAGGGAGACGGCACACTGTGGGGGCCTGGAAGACAGCTGAACACGAGGGTGCCAGGAAGGACCTACAGGATTCGACTTTGGGTTATGGGTTTTGTGGAAGAGGGCTCAAAGAAGCAGGGCTTTGCTCTCAGCAACTGGGGGGAATTCTATTATGAGCATTTAATACGTATTGCCTGACAGGTGGGAGGAAGGAAGCTGGCTTTGGTAAGAAGTCGTGGTCCACCGTGACGGCTGGGAGATGAGGGCATTGGGTTGTTTCTATGGTTTGGACTGTGTCGGGATGTTTGTGGTGGGGCTCACGTGTGATTGCAGAGGATTTGTCATCCATCACAACCTCTTTCAATTGTTTTTCCAAGGAGCAAGTAGAGAACAAATATTTGTTGAGCATTTATTGTGTACCAGGCAACAGGCTAAGTGCTTTAACTAGTAACCTCACTGAATGCTATAATCCCTTCCATATAAGGACATGACTGAGGCTTACACAAGGGAAAAGAGTTGCCTGGAAGGGCTGGACTGAGTCTCAGCTTAGGTCTGTGAATGCTTCCATGTTCAAGGTGGCCAGGATCTCTTTTGAACTTCCTCCTCTAACTCAAAAACTGGTCACTGATAGCTCTCTTGACACATAAACTTAAAGACATAGCTGCATGAGGCACACATTTGTACTAAATAAAACCTGAAAGCTAATACTTGGATAATATGAATTGCCTTCACACGTCTAATGGAATTATCCCCTAAATACTGATTTGGTGCTATATGGTACTGGAATTTTAATTTTTTTCCAGAGGTCTATCTGGATAATAGGTGTAACTGAAAGGTTATTTTTCAAATGTTGTCAACTCATGTAGTGATTGAAATGGACACAATGCTCAGAACATGGAACTCAAAGTAAATCAGCTGTTGTCTACCCACCAGACATTTGGCATACATGTCTCTCAATCTGGGGGAGACATTTGTCTCCTTTCTGTGGAGTGAGATAGAGGGGAGAACCTTTATGTGGCCCCATATCAGTGATAGAAAACACTCATTTCCAGATGTGGGAACTGAGATTCAGTGTTTGCACACATAAGGAATTCTGAAAGTCACTTGAGGGACTTTTGATGATGACTGGATTACATATGAGCAAATCACTCAAATTCAAAGAAATGGTTAGAAGTCAAATGCTGGTCAAATACAGAAAAATGTCCAAAGTAACTGTTTGTAGAATGGATGCTAACTTATCTGACGAGAAAAACATGTGCAGATGAACAAGACTTAGTCTTACATTTGACCTATGTTTTTTGATCACATGGAAATACGCTTTCTTAAGCAAGAATTATAGGAGGAAGCAATATACAGTGCCTTCCGGAACATGAAGTCGGGGAATGCTTCAGAGGACTCTCATGCCCGTTACTCTGAAGGCTGGCTGGTCTGCTATAGAATAATCTGATCTTACCATTGGAATCACTTGACTTCAATAGAGTTATTTTATGACAGATACAATTTATATGACTGCATTTTAATTCTTAAAAATGATTGGAAACAGTGCTCTTTGACTTCAGTTTTTGCTTTTTCTACCCTTCTCAAAATTGTGTTAAAGTAGGTAAGAGTGTAGAAAAGTTGAGGCAAGGAAGGGAAGAGGCTAAAGGAACAGTAAGTCAATACAAGAAAATTAAAAACCAAACCCAAATCTCCAGTTAGCACTGAGGACATATACATTGGAGAATTCCACAGAGATGTTAAAGTGTCCCACTATTACAAAACTGCATACCCAATAGGACCCCATTGAGGAAAAAAAATGTGTGTGCACACACATATACATACATATAGCACTCTATATATGTTTATATATGAATGATACATAATACACGCAAATGTATAAACAGAAAGGTCTTACTATATGTATGCTCTCCATGTATGTTAATAATGGTTAATACTCAGTAGTTGGAACTCAGGTAATTTTTTAAAAACCTTTATCCTCTTACTATCTACATTTTTTTTTAAGAAGAACATATGAATTATTTCATTATTATAAAATACAAAAAATCTCTTTTAGAGAATAAAACTATCAAGTGCATTGAGTTCAACAACTATAATCTATAGCTAATAAAATAGAAAGCTCAGCAGACAAAGTATGAAGCTGTGTGATGAAGCAGTGGTAGTAGTGAACAGTGAACAGGAAACTTACTCTTCTCTGCACAAGTCTAGAGGTTGACTGTATCTGCAGTCTTTGCCCTGGGCCATATTGTGTCAAAATGAGGAAAAATGAAATCCACTTCAATGATTTATAATAGCCCACTAGTTGGCTTTCATTCCCCCTAACTGATAGACTCGACTGGCCGAATATTTTAGAGTTTAACATTAACATTAACAGATATTAACCTGGCATCCTTCCAATGCATTTCTTTCCCTCCCTATGATCCTCCTTATCCAAAGGATGTAGAGAAGATACATCACACTAAAATGGAGGGGAGTTAACACGAAAGCTAAAAACAATCTAATAAGAGCAGAGGCAGGATTCAAGTCCATCAAACCCAGGCAGTCTGATGCCAGAGTCTGCACTCTTGACTGCACATTTGACTGCACATTTTCCTTTTGAACTCTTACTGATTTGCAAAATACTGGAGAAAAACAGCATAGAAGATACTTTCCTTTTGTCTGAAAATAAATCCAGTAGAAGTTCATTAAAATAAGTACATAAATAAACATAATTAATGAATAATAGAAAGAGCATGGTTTCTGGCAAAGGCAAAGGCAGCCCACGTCAGGCAATGATATCACAGTCCATTATATTCAACTGCATTGATAGTGGGACATCTTTACACTGAGAATGACTGAGACCAAGTACATTCATTATCTGATCCTATGATAGAATTTAAGAGATTTGCCACACACTGTATCAGTTAGCATTTACAGTAAAACAAGACATCCCCAAACTCAGCAAGGTTTCCTTTCATGCTTATGGGTCTTTAAAATGACTGTAGATTGGCTGATCAAGGGCAAAGTTAGCCGGGCAGTTGTGCTGAACACTGAAGGTCAGTCTGTAACTTAGCTCTCAACTGCAGGCTGGTTGCCTCGCAGGTTCATTTAGGAGCTCAGGCTGAAGGGGTAGCAGCCACTTCAGGGAAACTTTTTATGTCTATGGCAGAAACCCAAGAAACGAGCTCAACTAAGCAAGCACATTTCAAGTCTTTGCTTATGTCATCTTTATGTCATCATCTAATATGACACTGGTCAAAGTCAATCATCTGGTTCAACCCAACAGCTATGGGGTAGCGAAGTATCTTCTGCCTCTAGTGGGAAGAGAGGGGAGTACATTTTTGTAAAAGAATCCAACCACCCTCAAAGACCTAAATCCTAGAGAAACTTAACTACAACTTTCTGGTAAGGAGTTTGTCCGGAGCTGACTGAAAACAGCACAATGCTTGCCTCTTAATACATGCATTCGTACATTAAGAAGTGGGTCATTTCCATGGTAACAAATGATGGATCGGTGTTTAGCTAAGTCTGGCAATATGATGGATTTGGAAGTTTAAAACCTCGTTTGCAGAGCCATTTTTGTACCTCTGCTGGTCTGGCTTTACCCAGGTGTGGGGAAAACTTAACTAGACTTCACAGACTGAGACGGAACAGTATGAAACTTATGAAATGGAACACTGGTCATGCTGGCATGGGGTGGCAAAAGGTCCCGGAGACGAAGCAGCGGGGTTGGGTGCTTACCTGGTGTTACTGAGCGGACGACCACAGGCTTCTCACTCCCTGCCACGAAACCAAACCCCAGCACAGGGTCCCTCCTCATCTCCACCCTCCGCGGGGCTGGAGGGATGATTGGGCAGCTCTCCAGCCGAGGGTCATCAAATGGGATTGCTTGTGTCATGTGACTGTGGGCAAAGCACACACAAGAGAGACGAGGCATCAGTGTATGAGTTTTAGGTCACAGCACCTTCTCTAGTTGCAAACCCTTCTATTCTCTGTTGGGGAGACAGCAGGGAAGATGTGGGGAGATGCACTGTCATGCTTCTTCCTTGAGCACCTCAGGCCCACATCTGCTTCAGGCCTTTGTACTGGCTACTCCTCACCCTGAAATCATTGTGTTGCAGATAAGTGTGTGGCCCACTCTCATCTCTCTCAAGTCTGTGCTTAAATGTGGATCTTAAAGAGGACTAACCTGATTACACATGCACACTTAAAATCACAGTCCTGCCTCCCCCTTTCCCTCTTCTATTTTTTTTTCCTGTTGTTGTTCCAAAGCACTAATCACTTGCTAACATGCTATGGAACGTACTTAATCATTCTGTTCTCCATACCAGAATGTAAGCTTCATGAAGCCAAGGAATTTTGTTTCATTCTCTGATTTATCCCAGGTGCCTAGAATACTGCCTGACACATAGTGGACTCTAAATAAATAACTGAATTACCGAGTAGAGAAAAAGACAACTCTTTATCAAATTATAACTGATCTGCTGAGAAAGAATCTCAGACTATGCTGGACCTTTAGTGGGTAACACGTATGGCTTCTGATTCCAGCGAAATGGAAGTGATGGGGATCATTTGGGTGGCAATGGGTTATGCTGGTGTCAAATACAGTCTCCTTTTCAAAGTTGAGGAATTAACTCTTGGTGTTTCTGTTCCAGAAAAAAACATTCAAATGATTTAAATGTTTTTGTTAACACCTAAACATTGGAAGGTTTATCGATAATTGAAACTTGAAATCTGAATAGCCTTCAAAAATTTTCAAAATGCTTCCATAAACAGCTCATTTGATCCACAAAACAACTTTAAGCATGAAAGAGCAGAGCAGGTATTATTATCTGCATTGTGCAGAGAGGAAACTGAGAATGGTGGCTTATTGTCACTCAGGGCCCATGTCCCAGAGTCAGGTTGAAAATCAGCTCCTGGAAGCCTTCACTCATGCACATCATCTAAGGCAGACTTCATTGGAGAGGAGTTATTAGTTTGAACACCAGAAATCTCCTTAAATATGTAAGCCAAGATTATTTCAGTGACACAGACTTAATTCAATTTCTCTCTCTCTAATCTTCTTCAATAAGTAAAAGATCATTTTAAAATACCGTGAAAAGATGCTACTCTACACACCATCTGGACAATGTATTGTTTAAATGTAATCAAGAAGGAAAGTGAAGGAGGAACCCTGTGGGCCTTCAGTGTAATTCATAAGAGTTGAGAAAAATCAATGAAAACCCTCTTTTTGGCATATATCACTGGCCAGGAAAATAGAAGTTTAAAATCCCTTTGAAACAGAAAGGAAGGAAATGTCTTTTCGATCCAGCAGTTGGTGATCTGGAACACCAGCAAAAAGAGAAGTGTTAGTCGCAAATGAACCCGTTGTGGGTCATGTGCTGACACTCATCTGTTACCTCCTTTCATCTTCACAAGCCCCACTGATAGAAGGGATTGGACCCCACCACCTCCTCTTTGTAAATGCCCAAAGAGGAAGAAGAACTGGGCCAGGATCACACTCTTCTCAGGTGTAAAGCCAGGTGCCATTCACACCAGGTCTTCTGATTCTGAGCGTCATGTGCTCGACCAGCTACATCATTGGCGAGCACAGGGCAGAAGGAGAACGCGGGGCCCTCCTTCCACCAGGACTGAGATCTTCAGGACAGCAAGAAGGTGAAACCCGGTCCAGAGTCCTGTGTGACTGCAGCATCACATCCCCATGAGTCCGGCCTTGGTAGGGTGCTATCTCCAAAGTCTCACTGGAGCAGTGGCCTCCACAGCAGTACGTGAGGTGGATGGTCCCTTCCCTCCCTGGTGCCGGCCCCGCACTCCACTGAGGCAGGGGCTACTTCCCCGCACCCCCGGCTCATGGCCACGCCTAGCCACGAGGCTGACCCGCTCTGGGGGCGCCCGCTGCCTCCGACAGTAATCCTGGCTGATGGGCTCATCTACCGCCCTCTACCTGGTCACCTCCACGGAGGGCTGGAGGTGGACATTGTTGGAGCATCTGGGTATTTCTTCAGACCTGGTCCCTTGCTGGACTTGTACTTTTGTACTCAGGATGTAGTGGCAGCAAGGCAGCCACCAGCTACGTAGCAGCCTCCCTCAGCCATTGGCTGGAGCCCCAGTGGGCCCCTGACCCAAGCAAGAGTCCATGGGTGAGCAACAGGTCAACCAGTGACTGCTAGTGGCCCCTCTCAGCTATTGGTTGGTTCCACAGTAAGCCCCTCCCCCAGCTGAGGGAACAATCGTAATTGTCAATCAGGGAACTTTAGTGGCCCTGCTCAGCTATTGGTCGGTTCCACAGTAAGTCCTACCCCCAAGTGAGGGAACAGTAGTGACTGTCAAGCAGGGAGCTTTAGTGGCCCCCCTCGTCCATTGGTCGGTGCCACAGTGGGCCCCACTCCTCCTTCTGACATAAAAGGAGCCTGAATTATGACTGAGGGAAGGTGGTTTTTTGAGGTGCTCATCTGTCAGCTTCTCAGTCTGCCAGCTTTCAGAAGAAAGTTATTCCTTGCTCCAACAACTCATCTCCCAGACCGGAAACAGGCGTGGCTGTTTGTGCCTGTGGGTGAGTGGGGTTACCTGGGGGTCATGAACACTGTGCTGTTCTCTTGTGTCCTCTGTAAGAGGGCTCCATCTCAGAGTGTAACAAGAGAGAACAAACCTGACGCCATGTTGGATCTATATCTTTAGCTTTAACCCTTGTGCTGTGTTGTCTCTGCTTAGTCAAGCTGCCTCTGCATCTTTGTAAAAGAACATCGCCTTGTTGAAGGTTTATAGGAACATTGGAACCAGACCTATGTAAGAAGAAAGAATACTGACACGAAGAAGCTTGTAACAACCAGCCACACCCCTATTCCCTTTAGTATAAAAGAATTCTAACTCAGTTAATATGGAACTTCTCGACACTAGTTCACCATCTTCTTGGTTTGCTAGCTTTCTCAATGAAGCTGCTATTCCTTGTCCCCAAAACTTGTCCCTTGATTTAGTGGCCTGTTGTGTGGCGATCAGTTCGAGCTTGGGTTCAGTAACATGAGCGTGCTGTACTCTAGTTACATTTGGAAATACATCTCTCCTCTTATCCCCAGACGGAAGAAAGGAAAAATGGAGAGGAAATCCACATTCTTTGGCTCTGAGCTCCGAGTTTGCAACAGAATCCACAGAAGACATATTCTAAATGATGAAGAGGTCGCAGAGGTGATGTAGCTTGTTAATAATCATAGGAGTTGTGTTACAGAGAATCAAATTCTGGCTGGCACAACTCAGTTGCAAGTGTAGAGTGGGACTAGGGAAGGTGAGTCCCCATGTTGCTGCCGGTACTGTGAGAAGCTTCCAGCAGTGGTGCCCAAACTTTACTGCATATTAGAATCATCTGGAGAGCATTAAAAATCCTGAATGCTCAGGTTTCACCCCAGACTAACTATATCTAAGGGTGAAAGCCAGGATTACTTTTCATAAAAGATTTCTCAGGGGATTCCAAAGTGTAGCAATGTTTAGGGATCATTCACCTGTGCAGGGAAGGGTATGTTCTAGTACCTTCTAGATAACAGGAAAAGGGGCCACAACTAATGTCCCTAACAACCTCCTGGAGCATCCACTGCAAATGTAAGTTAAAATATTTACAGCATCTCTAGAAAGATCATCTTCTTTCCACTTACATGATTAAGTAAGTCTCCATTTTTTAATTTATCATTCACTTAATAAGTACTACAATATTATTTTATTAATATCTGACATTTATTAAACACTAATTTCATGCTAAGCCTCTTTCAAGATGCTTTCCATATGTTAGCTCATTTAATTCTCCAAAACAACATAAAATGCATTCATTTATTCATTTTGTTAACAAATGTTTATTGTACGCCCACTGGCTTCTCAGTTCTGGGGACACAACAGGAATGAAAGCAGAATGAAAAATACGATGTTCACTCTAGTGTACAGAGACAGGGAATAAACTAATGGGTAAGACACATGGCTTATCAGGTCATTATAAGCACTAAGGAGAAAAATAATGCAGGGAGGAAGGCTGCAGAGCTGGTGGGTGAGGATATTGCCAAGTTACACTAGGGGTCAGAAAATGATTGGAGGAGGTACATTTCAGTAGTGCAAAGGTCCTAAGGAGAAGTGAGAGCAGCCAGTGGTAGGGGGAGGTGGAAGCAGTGAGAGGAGTGGTAAAGAACTGATGAGCAGTTGAGATGACACAGGTTCTGAATGGAGGTGATGTGACAAATACCATACTGAGAACAGACAGGAGGGTGCCCTGGTGAGCAGGGAGGGCATTTCAGGTCCCACTGCATCAGTCCTGACAAATTATCACGGTGCCCTGGAACAGGGTGGGGGCAGATATGGCGAGAAATCCTTGGACTTTTAACATATTTGGAAGCCACTTTGACAGAGGAGGGTTGGGCTCCTACTTTGGCTCGTTCTTCCTGCACATAGGAGGGTGCCAGTGAGGAGGGACCTATGAGCATGCTATCTAGTGCAGGTTCCGAGTCTTGATGTACCCAAATTGCAGCAGACATTTACTCTTTAAGGAACTACAGGAAACACACAAATGCTCAGCTATAGGGCCAGTAGGGGAACTGGTATGCTAGTCTGGAATGAGACTCTGGAACCAGACTCTCTGAGTTCAAACCCTGGCCCCACCACTATCTAGCAGTGTCATGTGGACAAGTAACTTCATCATCCTGTACCTCAGTTTCCTTATCAAGGATAATAAAGGATAAGAAAGGTGATAATACAGGAAACAACCTCATCAGATCGCTGAGAAAATTAAATGAATGAACAGATATCAAGCACTTTGCAAACTCTCTCACATGTGGGAAGCACTCCAAAAGCACCCACTGTTATTTTCATCTCTTGAGCGCAATGAACAGAAAGGCATAGATTTCAGACATTATGAACTCATTCAATCTTAAAATATGAAAACAAACTCAGTGTTTCAATTGCCTATAGCCCAATGCTCAGTGAGATGCCTCACAAATCCTAAGTAAACTCTGAAGCCTTCAGTTTGAAGAGTCGTATCAAATGCAATGTCAGTAAACACAAAGAAACATTAACATGCATGAAGTAAAACAGTATCAGAAAACAGTTGAAGAAAATCTACGCTCCTCTAGCAACTGAATCAAGATTAGCAAGTTTTCCTCCTCTGTGTTTCAAAGACTGTTAAATGACCTTGGAGTGAGCCCAGATCATAAAGAAAGTGAGACGCACTAACTCCATTTTAAGGAGTGAGACTCGAGAGCAGGCCCTTTCATCCCAGATACTACCATCCTCTGTGTCAACAGAGAATCTGCCCTCAGTCCCTAACACTTCCCCACCCCAATAAAGTTTGAAACTTACAAGCAGGTGTGTATTTTGTGATTGCTGCCAGTTCTAGTATTTTCCCTTTTGTTTATTATTATTTTTAATTCTATTTGTTTTGCTTGCACTTAGTGGATAACCTTCCACTGTTATTATCATTTTCTGGATAAATAGGTTATATTTTCAGAATACATTATCTATAAATAATCAACCCCCTGTCTCTTTTCCAGTAAGAATGGATTCACACTAAAATGTTCCCCCATGAAACATCATTTTGCCCTTTGTGTTACACAAGTATTTTTTGGCTCTCTCCCTGTAATATTTTTTATAAAGATGCTTGAGTTCTTTTATAATGAGCTGAAAAAGCAACATCTTTTTACCTGCTGAACATGCTTCAGTGAATTCTGATGCTGAGCCTTGAGGAATACAATTGATGAGCTATACAAACTTTCAGCCCCTGCCCCAATCTTCTCCAAAAAACACACGCAAATAAGCTAGACATCTCTGACCTAAAAATCCATAGTGTATTAATTGAGATGGAAAATGTGTCCACTGAGATTAAATGAACAATCTTCCTGTTTTTGACAGATTCATTTCAAAAGGAATGATAGGAATTCTGCTGCCTAACTTCTCACAACAAAAGGAAAGGGCTTTCTTTGAACTCAAGAAGCTTTTCTTCCTCAGCAGAAATAAAAGACTGATACATCCAAAGTATCACAAAGAACTACTTTGACTAGTAAAATGTGCCCTGTAAGAAAACCTATTAATATAGTAATTACAGTTTTCCATTCACTTATTAGAGCCAGTGAGGTCCTTTATTGGAATACGTTCTGAGCAGAAATATCTTGGAAGAAGCAAAATTAGAAGCCATTACCTTTGGTGGGGAGTTAAAGAATATAGAAAGATGGCGGCAGGTGGGATCCCTAGGAAGTTAAGATTGGAATGAAAAGGAGTATAAATAAACACAGGTGCCTGAGTTCTGATTGAGAAGGTCACTGTTCGTGTTACCTTTCAGAGATGGGCAACTGTGATTCCATGAGAGCATTAAGCATCAACATAAAATATTCCCATCTAGGTAGCCCTGGTATGGGTTGGAGACAGCGGCATTCTTTATTTGCCCACTGGATGTGACTTGCCACTGGAAACCACATTGCTTTTCAGTGCCTGCCCACTGGACACATGACACACTTCTCCACCCCTTGACTCTGTTAACATCTCATTGCCCAAAGCGTGTCACATGGTTGAGCCCAGATATGAGAAACGAAACACACCTGTGTAGGTGGACATGAGCTCTTGCTTTTCTCTTGTCACCATGAGAAGACATTCTCAATGTCGCTGTCTGCC
This sequence comes from Muntiacus reevesi, assembly GCF_963930625.1. NCBI lineage: Eukaryota > Metazoa > Chordata > Mammalia > Artiodactyla > Cervidae > Muntiacus > Muntiacus reevesi. The sequence goes on along the minus strand of NC_089271.1, from coordinate 10,583,119 downwards.
CTTCAGCTTGGGCTCTGGAATGGACACATGTGCAACAGACCAGAACCGGAACCTCAGTGAGGAGCCAAGTGAAACACAGCTGCCCCTCAGCCTAGATCAGCCAGCTGAATGAAGGGTAACAAATGATGATTGCTTTATGACACTGACTTTGGGGACGTTTGTTATGCACCAAAAGTTCGCTCATACTATCTGTAGTTCGTGTTTTCAGTAGTATTTAAAAACTCTGAAATACCACATCCAAAAAGGATTCTCTCTACCAACCCTATTCTCCGTAACACTGATGGCTAAATATATCACATTTTACAAACATCACAGACACTTCCACAGGAAACTTCTCCCCTCAATATCCCAGTTGACATGCAGCCACAGGCATTTCATGCCCTGTTCTTCATGATTTTCTCATATCTCTGACTGGAGTTGAGTAGTGGTGGCTCCCAAGCCAACATTCCAGAAGCCCTGTTGTGACCTGTGAGGTAGCCTAATAAGAAAGGCTCTGAGCAAAAGTCCTGAGCCAGACCAACTAGAGTGCCCTAGAATATGAATGTAAGTAGGAAGGAAAAAGAAAGCAGAAGTGTGAATTATTGAAGTTGATAGGTTACAACTCAGAAGGGATCATGAGGTAGATTAAACCCCAGGATATGTCTCCAGTAAGTCAAAATTAGGATGATGTGTGCAAAATAACACCCTGAAATGAATTTTTGCTTTCTTCTCATTGAGTTTTTTTCTCTTCCTTAACTAGTAAGATAGAAAGCCTTCATTCAGTTCCTTGCCTTAGGGAAGATGCATTTACCAGGGTCCAGAGCAAAAGCTGACACCAGAAACCCTCTCTCTTGACTTGTTTCCTTAACGTCTGAGCAACTTGACTTAGGAGTCAAGGGTAGAGGACCCCTGTGAGGTGGCAGAAAGTTCAGGAGAGATAGCTTGGTGGTAAGTCTAGCAAAGCACCAAGATCCATAGGCTGAGCCTAAAAAAATGTCAGAGTCAGTGAACTTCAGGGGACTATGAAGGCTCGGATTACAGTATCTTAGGATTGAAGACCACAGAAAGGCCTGCTTCAATTTCTGCTCTGCAGAGATTTGAGTATTCTCAAAAGGGATTTTTGAATATTCCACATGATTATATTTGAATTGCCAATCAGCAGAAATCTAATATGACAACACACATGAGTTTAAGGATAAGATTTACGCTGGCTATGTTAGTAAACAGCATCTTTGAGGGAAAGGTGAAAGGAGAATTGAAAGAGAAGTGATGCCATTGGAGAGAAATCATACTGTGGGGTGATGTCAAGCTAGGAAATTCAGCAAGTATCTCTAATGAGGGTCTTAAAACTTCTCTGAATCTGGAACTACCTCCTAGGGCTGCTTCTCACGAGACTAGGAGGCTCTACCACGTTGCATTTCCATTCTCATACATCCATGGGATTCCATATCTTTTAGGATATATGTATTTTTATTCTCGACTACCCCCACTTCCTTTTTTATAAAACAAATCCAGACAAGCCTCTGTCCTCTGGAATGAAAAGAGCCCAATCAAATCCCACTCCTGGAGGTGAGTAAAATTTAATATAAACATAGATAACCAGACATGATGTGTTTCCAGGTCACATAACACAGTGAGTCTCAGGCTTTTTGCCTTCATGAATATTTATGCAGATTATGAGTTCAGGGGAACTTAACTTTCACTAATCAATTCCACAGGCCACTGTCAGTCAATTCCCACAACATGTCACGAGCATTTAAAGATTTAGAACTGTTTAGTCAAGCTTGGAAACTCACATAGTACTTGAAAAGTCAAGAGAACCCAGAATCCTTACTTAAACTTGTTAGAAAATTTTAGGAGGGTTTGAAAGAAATGGGGCTTTTGTTTAAAGGGTAGATAAAAGATGAAAAAATTCAATTCTTTTCAAATTAATTTATAGATTTTATGCCATCAAATAAAGATAACTCAACAGTTCTTTCAAAGAATTCAACAAAGAGAATTTTAAAATTTTATATGATAATAGAAAAGAACACTCTGAACAAGAAAAATACTCTGGCTGCTGAACCCTACAGGATACTGAGACACTGGGACAAATAAAGAAAAGTATAAAACGATGGAATAGCAGCTTTGACTACAACAAAACAAAGGTTCCAGGGTAAATTTAGAGATAAATGCCTGCTTGAGAGAATTCAGTGCAAGCTTTGGCACCAAAGAAAGTGAAGTACTTTAGCATGTCAACAATATGGTTGCTTTCAAAACAAAACCATTAAGTGCAGTAGAGTGACTATGAAAATGTTTTTGTCCTACTCAGGGGTAGCTACCTTGTAACAGTGAACTAAAAGAGTTGTCTCTTCAGAGTTAAGGGGGTATTATAATAATGAATGAGAAAGTAGCTTATTTTTTAAAAGAAACTTGGATTGTGGTAAGAATATAGGGAAACAGATGTTTGCAAATGATTCTAGCATTATGTGCTTGTTTTATTGAAAATTATGCAAATATGTATCTATCAAAACAGCAGCCTTTGAAAACCTGAATATGAATTTTTCTAACCTGTTTAAAAAACCTCCAAATGAAGCATTTCAGTGGACTCATTTCTGAAAATATGATAAATGGCAACATCTTCCATTTTGTTTGTGAGAACAGCTGAAGGACATCAAGGAATACAGAAGCTTCCCAGCTGAATTTCAACAAAATCCCTTGCATGGATGGACATGAAAAACAGTATTTCCTAATCTAATAAGCAAGCTGGTGAAACACTTTGTTCATTTGTCTCTTCGTATGTTTCTATAGTTCCCTCTTTTCTCCACTGACACTGATTGAAACCAAGTAAAGAAATAGGCTGAACTTGAAGCCAAACCTTCAATATTTATCCAATGAAGCTGTAAATCAAAATGCTCAAACATCCTGAATGACTTTATTGTCATTTAAAATATTAAATACTTGTTAATGAAGCAGTAGGAGCAAAAATGTTTACAAGTCATTAAAATGTGTATTTCATCTTCATCTCATTTAAACATCTATTCTTTATAACCACATATATATTATATATACATAACATGAACACATGAATATATATTAAGGGGGTATGTGCTCAAAACGTTTTTACTAATAGGCATACAAAAGCTACAAATGTGGACATTTTTATTCTGTATGATCTAGGGGTTTCCTGATGTATGGTGTGGCTCTAAAAGGTGTTCTGTATACTCGATGATTTGAGAGAATAGCATTGAAACATGTATATTACTATATATGAGATAGATCACCAGTCTAGGTTCAAAGCATGAGACAGGGCACTCAGGGCTGGTGCACTGGGACGACCCTGAGGGATGGGATGGGGAGGGAGGTGGGAGGGGGTTCAGGATGGGGAACACATGTACACCCATGGCTGATTCATGATTAAATGTACGGCAAAAACCACTACAATATTGTAAAGTAATTAGCCTCCAATTAAAATAAATAAATAAATTTTAAAAGAAAGGTAAAAGGTGTTCTATATACTCAAATAGAATGGACAGAATCACTGATATCCCAAAGCTGCTTACAGCTCTCGAAAAGTCTGGTTCTCACATTCAGAAATATTCAGCAGCATTTTTAGAAACCGAAAAATGAAGTTGGAGTGCTGCTGATGGGAAATGGTGCCTTTCCACCCAGTTATCTGATCCTGCTCCAGGCACCAACATGAGACAGAGTGGCCCTGGGTTTGAGTGACTAAGGCATGTGCTCTTGCTTTGGGCTCCACTAGATTGAACCCTTTAGGGTTTGGAAATCTAACCATCCCAAATCGAAGATGTCATGGATATCTGTTCCTTACAGAGCATGAAGTATTGCATGGCTGGGCAGACTTTTTCTTCTTGATAGATAACCTTTTTTTAAAATATCTATAGGAAAATGTATTTTTGAACAAAAGACTTGATAACAATGAGCTAAGCTTTTCTCAAACATGTTAAAATCATTACTTTAGGTCTGAGAGTTTGTCTCCATCAAACTGGATTCTACCCATATTTTAGTGCAGTATGTGGGGGGTGGTTAAGTCACAGGAGGCCCCCTTCCCATCCCAAGGGGCAGTTGTATATCCCTGTGATCTATGCATATTTGAAAATTTATAAGTTTGTACTTAGAAGTGAAAACAATTCCATGGTTCTTTTAAATTCAAACTATAAGAATGAGTGTAACAGAAACCCTGATCTAAGACAGTATTTTAAAACATGAGTTGATTTTAATAAAAGATATTTTTAGAGAGACGATTAGGCACACTTTATAAATTTCATGATTTTCTAATCTTTATACAAAGGATTTCAAAAAGCGATTAGGTGGTAAGGGTTTACTTTGATGACTAAGAACTTATGATGGAAGTTAAAAGGCACTGGTAAGGAAATCACAGAATCAAAGGTTTAAGCCAACGGTCCTGTGTTAATTAAAAACTTATGATCTCTTAATCTTTTCTTCATTAAAATAATCATTCCTACCCCCTACTTAGAGTATTTAATTTTCTTAAGACATAAAACTACATGACTGCTCAGGGTTACACATCTATTCTGTTCTGGGTTGGGTTTGTTTGCTTGTGTTCCCCTTGTTCTAAGCCCCATTACAAGGGAAAAGACCCACAGCCCCACATCCCCTAGATCCACGCCTGGCTCCTTTTCTATGAGCTCTATGTGTTGGGATCCTTGCTCCTGTGGGAGGCAGTAGGTGGGTTGCTGCTCTCTGGCTTCCACTGGTTTCAACCAATGGAGATGCCTGCAGGGGAAAGCGAGGTGAAGAGGACAAAGAGATCAGGGCATTTCACCCTCCTGCCCCCTCCTCGATTTGGTCCAGGTCTGAAGTGACTTCAGCCACTCTGAATACTGTTCCTGTCACATCAGGCCTCTTGCAGGGCTCCAAGGTCACACCATGTTCCATGGCAGGCCTCTTGAGCCTAGTGATGATAACAGGTTCCAGCTGCTGCTACTCCCTGGGTGCCTCCATGACACTTGTTGGTTTCCTTATCTGAGCCCACATCCATCGATTTCCTGCCAGAGCCATGCATCAAGCCTCTCTCTTCCATGAAGCAACCTTGTAAGTCCCAGGAAACAAACTCTGTCTCTGGGATGGCACTAATAAGGAGTCTCCATGTGCTGGCTTCCAGTGATCAATGTAATTCTAGCTTTTTTTTTTTATTTTTAGCTGTGAGATAATAAACATCTCTGATTTGAGAGAAGCACTGAGATCAATTGTAGGAGATCCCCTGGTGGCTCAGATGGTAAAGAGTCTGCCTTCAATGCAGGAGACCCGGGTTTGATCCCTGGGTCGGGAAGATTCACCTGGAGAAGGAAATGGCAATCCATTCCAGTATTCTTGCCTGGAAAATCCCATGGATGGAGGAGCCTGGCAGGCTATAGTCCATGGGGTCGCAAAGAGTTGGACACGATGGAGCGACTTCACTTTCTTTCACTTTATTTGAGATCAATTATTCAATTGGTATTTAATTATAAGATAGCAATCATACATGTATTTACATGTATTTGCTTCTCAAAAACAAACAAAAACAAAAAACCTTCTAAAATTACCTATGAAATAACATTCTTTCTGAATGAAACATATTCTCTGCATATAAACCTTTAAAAACAATGAAGACACTGAACTGACTTGCTGACCACTGTGGAATCCATTTCAATTTGCCTAATTTGACTGAGATGCAAGCTCTTTTTATCTTGAAGGATGCTCTCTTTCTTTCTCTGTCAAAGTGTTCTGAGTAAACTTTTATCGTTATTCAACATTACATAGAGTCAAAATTTCAAGACAGAGAATATCACTGAATTTGAGAGCTGGATGATCCTGACTAATGCTTTTATGTTTTAGAAGACTTGATATGCTCATTTGAAGATTTCATCTATCATTTTCCTTCAAGTTGGCAGAAGGACTTTTCAATTTCAGTTAAAGTCAGTCTCTTTTGTTATTTATGGTGGACCAAATGTATCAACCATTTATTCAACAACTATTTAACAGAACCTTTTTATCTGACTGTGCCCAGGATATGGCTATGTTTCAGACCAACAAGCTTATATGACAGTGCAGGCACCAGCAAACTATAGTCCATGGGTTCCAAACGTGATCTCTGCCTGATTTAGTAAATAAAGTTTTATTGGAACACAGTCACACCCATTTATTTATGCATTGTAGCTGTTTGCATGTTATCATAGCAGACTTTAGTAGTTGTGACAGAGACTGGCCCACAAAATCTAAAATAACTACTATTGGGTCCTTTACAGAACAAAATTGCTAACACCTCTACCAATGAAAGGACTGAGACAATAAAAATCAAATAAATATGAACTATATCATGTACTGTCAGAGGTTGGTAGTTTTTATGAAGAAAAATACAGTAGGATAGAGAATGAAAGAGGGAGTGGATTGTTTCAACAAGATGGGAGTGGAGGCCTCTCTAAGGAGGCTATTTCTGAGATTTGAATGAAGTGGGGAACTAACCTGGGAAGGTACTAATGAGAAAAATATCCTAGGCAAAATAAATAGATGCATAATGAGACCTTGAGAGAAGAGTCTCAGGGCCATTGTTTTAATCAAGCACTCATGCCTTTATTTAAGAAAGCTTTCATAAGCATCAGTTTACTATGAAGTTCTCCTTGGTTCTTGCTTTCAAAGAAATTCACAGCTATTAAAGAAATCCCAAACCTGTAAGAGGAGCCAGATAGATATTTATTTTTCCTCCCAGTTAGGTTGCCCTCCGAGATTCAAAAACTTCCCCCAGACCCACCAGTAAGAGGGTTTCCTGGTGTTTGGAAACTTCCTCTATTAAGACTCCCTTCCTGGGACGGATCTCCATCCCTAACTCTATTGTCTCTCTTTTTATCTTTTATATTTTGTCCTACCTCCTTTCGAAGACAATGGGCTGCTTTTCTGGGTGTCTGATGTCCTCTGCTAGCGATCAGAAGTTGTTTTGTGGAGTTTGCTCAGCGTTCAAATGTTCTTTCGATGAATTTGTAGGGGAGAAAGTGGTCTCCCCGTCCTATTCTCCGCCATCTTAGTTCCCTCCCTCGAGCCAGATAGATAGATAAAGACTTGATTATAACAGATTACTGACTTCCCTGGTGGCTCAATGGTCTCCAGTGCAGGAGACCTAGGTTCATTCAATGGGGGGGTTGGTGTGTGTGTGAAGATCTCCTGGAAGAGGGCACAGCAACCCACTCCAGTATTCTTGCCTGGAGAATTCCATGGACAGAAAAGCCTGGCAGGCTACAGTCCATAGGGTCGTAAAGAGTTGAACATGACTGAAGTGCTTAGCATGCATGCATGCATAAGAGATTGCTAGAGGCAAATGTGATGGAAGGGTTCATTCCATACTGTGGGGGGCAGTTCATGAGGGTGGTCAGGGTACCTCAAGGGCAGTGAATGGGGACCAGGAAAGACTTCACACAGAAGATGCCCATGAAGTGAGTCTATAGATATGAAGTGGTGACTACCGACAGGACGGAAATTATATTTCCATCCAAGGGAAGAGTAAGCAAAGCCATAGAGGCATAAAATAAACTGGTGTGGGGACAGCTGTAAGTGTTGCTCGTTGGATAATGGGGGAGAGTGTTTAGAAAACAGCACAGTATCTAGGAGATAGGAGGTTACAGAGGAAAACTACAAGCCGTGTTAGAATGCTGCCCAGTATCAGCCAGACTCCTTTATGTAAGCAAGAGCATGTCCTTCCTGGAAAGGTCAGAGGCTCTAAAATCTATCACACGATTAGGATCTGGTATGCAATGAGTTGAGGGAATAAAAATCCTGAAATTCTCTCCATATTCTAGGAGACGAAAGTAGGAAATCTTAGAAAATAAGATAAACATAGTTCTTAAATATTAACTTGAACACACATATTATTAATTTTATTAATGAATCAGAGTATTCATTTTGAAGGCTGTAGTTCAAAGGACCACAAAATTTAAAAATGACTCAGACTGAAACATTTCTCCAGTCATGTTTTCAGCTTTAGCAAATGAGATGCAATACATCAAGGATCTATTAGGGCTTGTATAAATTAACGTCCAAAATAGGTCCCACTAATTCAAGATCAAATTTATCCTTCAAGGACTCAGTTCTATTTGTCAATACCAACACAGAAAACCATTTCAACAATTAGTCTTTTATCAACATCCAGTTCATCTACTCAGAGAGATTTTTGTCATCATTAAAGACGATGAATTTAGCGCCTGCAAAATGTTTATTGACTGTGTCTTGTGAATCTAATTGTAGGATCTAAAAGGGTAAAATGTTTGTCAGTTTCCTTAAAGCTGCAAAATCCCCACAGCTAGACTGGTAATCAATTACATTAATTGAGTTCAATTCAATGTGTTTAAGAGATGACTTTTATGTTAATGACACTCTAATGTGTCAGAGGCAATAACAGTCAAGTCACATCCTTGAGGTGATTGAAATGCTGAGTAGAGCTGGTGGCTCTCAAACTCGCCTCACACCAACTCTAGGTATGCATTACCCCCAAGACCACTCAATCTTAGATTGAGATTTACTGATGATTAAAAATTTAAAAGATAGGTAATCTAGGCAGGTAGTCACATAATGAACACTCAGAATGATATGCATTGTTTGGCAATAATCAATATGAACCGTGTGAGATCTGGGTGAGTGTAAGTTAATGGGAATTGAATTTGAGAGAAGGCTATTGTAGTTTAGTCGCTAAGTCATGTCCGACTCTTGTGAACCCATGGACTGTAGCCTGCTAGGCTCTATTGTCCATGGGATTCTCCAGACAAGAATACTGGAGTGGGTTTCCAATTCATAGAGAAGTCTATAGAATACTTCAAATACCACTAGGGGAACTTCTGGAGATTTCATTTGCACAACCACATTAGAAAAAAAGTTAGCTGCAAGCCCAAGCTCTTTTATTCTCAGTCCTGACTTCAGAGCTACTGGGTAGGACCCAGGAGCACGGATCTTGAGATCATGTCAATGGCCTTTCCATGACAGTTGGTGAGTGGTCCTGTGGTTTCAGGACTACATTCCAGCTAGACTAGAGGTGCTAGTGAGCAAGCTCAACATCACCAGGAGGAAACCAGAGGATTTCATTGCTCAGAACCCATTCAAGCAAGGAAGGCCTTCCATTTCAGTAGGTGGAAGAGAAAAATCACTGTGAGTAAAATGATCAATATCTTCCAAGGTAATGATTTTCCCACCACCTGACTCCATTTCAAAACAAAAATATTAAACCAATTAAAGAATGTGAAACAGTGTTATGATCAGGCTTGAGCTAATTCACTTCAGTTGTGTCTGACTCTTATGGGTCCCCATGGACTGTAGCCTGCCAAGCTCCTCTGTCCATGGGGTTCTCCAGGCAAGAATACTGAAGTGAGTTAGTTGCCATGTCCTCCTCCAGGGGATCTTTCCAACCCAGGGATCGAACCTGCACCTCCTGTGGCTCCTGCACTGAAGGCATATTCTTTACCACCTGAGCCATCTTTCCATGATACCTACTTCGATGCTTAAAAATATTTCATTTTTTCAGACCCAACTTAGATGATAACCTAAATCATCCTTTAAATCTTTCCATTAGTTAGTCTAGTATTATTGAGGAATCTGCATTTTTTAAAGGCATTCAAGGTGATTCTGGTACAGGGTTCAGGGTTACATTTTGAAAAGTCCTGGTTCAGTGGGAGCCATCCAGGGAGGGAGCTCAAGAGATGAAACAGACAGTCAACCTCATATATCTTGCACTTTGCAGCCCCCTCTTGCTGGAGGGACTGTCAAATATCTTAATTCCCAGTTACTTTCTTGAGAATCTGAGTTCTCAGATGGAGAAGCATTTATGGGAGGAAATAGCAATTCTTGATGACAAACAATTTGATGACTTGAATAAACATTTGCCATTATATAAGTATGAATGCAGACCTCTGTTGAGGGTTGGAAAGCATATAGATTAAAGGCACTTGTTTTAAAACTCATATGTTCTATTGTTGAGAACTGATGTACCATCATTTGTGGACAAAGGAAACAGCTCTTCATTGCTTCATTTTAATTTCCGGTGTTGCTCGCACACAGACCGGTGGTACTGGGACTTGGGAACATTCCTACCCGAACATCTGCAGTACAAGCCAAGTTTATTTTATAGACCTTTACTATGGCAATTTGCATTTCCCTTTGTCTCAGTAAGAGAATTTTAGGGAAAATTTTACTTCATTTTATATTGTTAGATTCACTGGAATCAGCTCAAAATAGCTCAAGCTTTCGGAGGCCATGCATGCTTAATGGCATATTGAAATTTTTAAAGAGCTCAATTATTTTCCAGAATAATTAACATGTGTCAGCAGTATCCATTTTAGTAGATGCAGATTTCTTATGATCATAATTGATGTTTAACAAAATATGGAACATAGGCATTTTCAATGACATATATTTAGCAATTTTATGCATGCCTAATTAACTTGTCACAATAGTATTCATTTAATTCAATTTAACTGAAAGCTACTTTCAACCTTTATTAGTGTGACACTTATTTTCTGGGCCACACAAGCCACAGGGGAAAGAAATCAAAGACCCAAGATAAAACTCTGGGAGATTGTGCCCTAATCCCTCCCTACTTTTAAAAAAGGACTTTAAAACTTTATGATCATCTCTCTTCCTCACAAGTGGTTTCCATTCTCTTCAATAATTTATTTTTGCCTAAGTTTTAAGTCATATTTTTAAAATCAGACACTGTGCTAGGCTCTAAAGAAAAGAACCAGCACCATCAGAGTAGCAGGTGCTGCTAGCATGCACTGAGCTTGCCAAACACTGTTCTCAATTATATTGATACACACGTATTACTACACTTATTTTCACAACAAACTTTGGAGTATTCTTATTAATCATAGTTGAGGACACTGAGGAACAGAGTGGTAACACTCAAGATATAAAAGTACTAGAAGAAAATTAAAGACCATATTTAGAATCTTGGAGTAGGAAGGGCATTTCTAAATAAAATGTGAAATCTAGAAGCTCCAAGGAAAAGACAAACAGGTTCAACTACATAGTAATTTAAAGAGGTGAAAAAATAAACAAATTTGTAAGACAACATACTGGAAGAAAACATTTGCAAGATATAGAAAAAAATATACAATATACATAAGAGATAAAGAGCTTGCACAGTTAAGAAAAAAAAAGGTAACCCAATTAAAAAAAAATGGTGAAGTACATAATTAGTGTGTGTGTGTGCTTCTTTAGTCACATCTGGCTCTTTGGGACCCTATGGACTGTAGTCCCCCAGTCTCTTCTATCCATGGGATTCTCTAGGCAAGGATGCTGGAGTGGGTTACCATTCCCTTCTTCAGGGAATCTTCCCAACCCAGGGATCAAACACAGGTCTCCAGCACTGGCAGGCGGATTCTTTACCACTTAGCCACCTGGGAAGCATATGATCAGGCACATGACTAGAAATAATGATTTACCACTTATTTTCCCTTAAACTGTAAGGTGGTATACAACTGTTTCTGAAGGGTCATCATAAGTTTTGAAAATTTCAATGCTTATGATATGTGTCTTAGCAATCTCACTTCTAAGCCTGTATCTTACATAATAACTGGTTAGAGCTATGTACCCAAGGATATGCACTGTAGCATTGTATTAGGGAGAAAAAGAAGAAAGAAATATGGGAGTAAAGGAGTTGTCTTGGAAACTAAATATATAATTTCATAGTTAATTCAATGGAATGCTTGAAGAATGAATTTTTTTAACAAATCACAGAAAGTTGTGGGAGAAGGTGAGGGTGGGATGTTTAGAGAGAACACCATCAAAACATGTATATTATCAAGGATGAAACAGATCACCAGCCCAGGTTGGATGCATGAGACAAGTGCTCAGGGCTGGTGCACTGGGAAGACCCAGAGGGATGGGATGGAGAGGGAGGTGGGAGGGGGGTTCAGGATGGGGAACACATGTAAATCCATGGCTGATTCATGTCAATGTATGGCAAAAACCACTACAATATTGTAAAGTAATTAGCCTCCAACTAATAAAAATAAATGGAAAAAAAAAGATACATGGGAAGGGAGATGTCATAACTTGGCTTAGTGACACAGCCCAGGTTATTAACAGCTTTAATAATATTGTATAATTTTTTTATTTATTTAAAAGAAATCACAGAAAGTTGAACAAAAAGACAAAGTGTTGGCAACAGAAAAGAAAAACAATTGCAGATGATTAATTCAGAAGATCCAATATAGAATTGATAAGAATTCCTAAGGTAGGTGTTAATTCTTCTCAAAATGTTTAAAAAAAGAAATCTAAAATAGAAAAAAAAAAGGTGGGGGAGAAAAGGAATTATCAAATAAATGAATCTCAATAGTTTCTAAGCTAAATGACCTGAGATTTTAGCCTGAGAGCCCTTAGCCTGACAATAAAATCACCTTCACACCTGGATGCATCACAATGAAACTTTAATATAGCAAGGATAAAGAAATTATCTTTAGAGCCATAAAGAGAAAAGATACATTGAGGATAAAGGAATGAGAACCAGATCATTATCTGACCGCAGGACTAGGGGCTGGAAGACAATGTAATTTGACTTAAATCTTTGGGACAATCATTTTCAACCTAGATTTCAATGTCAAGTGAGAACACAAAATAAAGATATTTCCAGACATGCAAAGATTTAGGCCGTTTACTTCCCACACATCTTTTAAAGCAAGTTATCTGAGGATGTGCTCCAACAAAATCAGGAGAGAGAAAGACATGGGATCAAGAAAACCATGGCTCCTACCTGGGATAAGATAAGTGAAAGTCGCTCAGTCGTGTCTGACTCTTTGCAACCCCATGGACTATACACAGTCCATGGAATTCTCCAGGCCAGAATACTGGAGTGGATAGACTTCCCCTTCTCCAGGGGATCTTCCCAAGCCAGGGATCGAACCCAGGCCTCCCACATTGTAGGCGGATTCTTTACCAACTGAGCTATCAGGGAAGCCCTTGGGATAAGAAAGGAGAAGTCATAGACAGTTTTGCAGTGGCCTAGGAAGACATCATGGAGAAGGGAATGGCAACGCACTCCAGTATTCTTCCCTGGAGAATACAATGGACAGAGGAATCTGTTGGGCTATAGTCCATGGGAATCATAAAGAGTTGAACATGACTGAGTGACTAACACAACACAACAAGGAAGTCATCAATCTAGATTAGAGCCGGAGGAGAAATTGAGGAGGTAGTTGCCTGAGAAGAGGTGGTTTGAGAGATCTGGTTCTATTATTCAGAAGGACAAAGTATTTAAGGCAGGATAAGCAAAAGGGGAAATGAAAAACAGAGACTGCTGGGAAAAAAAAAAGTCAAATAGTGGTAATATAACATCAATAACTAGGTATACAGTGAATAATATATATTTTTTTAATAATCAAAATTAAAACTCTTCATTGAGTTTTAAAGTTTAGTTTCACCCTATAGATAAAGGCCAAAAGACTCAATGACCATTACAGGATAATTATACATGTTTCCATACTTCATATTATTAAAGAAAAAATATGGAAAATGAAAAAGAGGGTTAGGAGCAGTAAGCAAGAAGGGTGCATGAGTTATATATTTTCAATATACTAAGTGAAAATTACTAGTATCAGAACATGCTGTTTTCAGTATAAGGAAAAAGAAATAAAAGTCTAATCAGTCAATTAAAATCATAAAGATAAGTGACAGTTATAGACGTATACTGGAAGAGGTGTGGGAGGAGGTGGTGGATGGTGCAACCAATCCAGCTCTTATCTGGCAGAGTATGTAACAGTCAGTTCAGTTCATGGCTCAGTCATGTCTGGCTCTTTGCGATCCCATGGACTGCAGCACAGCAGGCTTCCCTGTCTATCACCAACTCCTGGAGCTTGCTTAATCTCATGTCCTTCGAGTTGGTGATGCCATCCAACCATCTCATCCTCTGTTGTCCCCTTTTCCTCCTGTCTTCAATCTTCCCCAGCATCAGGGTCTTTAATAATTTGGCTCTTTGCATCAGGTGGCCAAAGTATTGGCGTTTCAGCCTCAGCATCAGTCCTTCCAATGAATATTCAGGACTGATTTCCTTTAGGACTGATGGCTTTGATCTTCTTCAACACTATAATACAAAAGCATCAATTCTTCAGCACTCAGCTTTCTTCATGGTCCAACTCACATCCATACATGACTACTGGAAAAACCATAGCTTTAACTAGACGGGCCTTTGTTGGCAAAGTAACGTCTCTGTTTTAAAATATGCTGTCTAGGTTTGTCATGGCTTTTCTTTCAAGGAGCAAGCGTCTTTTAATTTCATGGCTGCAGTCACCATCTGCTGTTATTTTGGAGCCCAAGAAAATAAAGTCTCTCACTGTTTCCATTGTTTCCCCATCTATTTGTCAGGAAGTGATGGGATCGGGTGCCATGATCTTCATTTTGTGTATATTGAGTTTTAAGCCAGCTTTTTCACTCTCCTCTTTCACTTCATCAAGAGGCTCTTTAATTCCTCTTTGCTTTCTGCCATAAGGGTGGTGTCATCTGCATACCTGAGATTATTGATATTTCTCCCGGCAATCTTGATTCCAGCTTGTGCTTCAAGTAACAGTAGACAAGGTCTAAAATTGGTAATACTAGAAATAACAGTGTAAGCATATTATTCAGATCAGGAGTTGGAAGATTTTTTTCTGTAAAGGTCTACAGAGTAACTATTTTAGACTTTGCGGGTCATATGGTTTCCATCACGACTATTCAACTCTGCCACTGGACACTCATAAAGAATGCACATGACTCCTGCAATAAAACTGTTTATAAAAAAAGGCAGAGGGTCATTAAGAGGCTAAGGCAGGAGGGTAAAGAAAGTCTCCATAAAACCCAGAGAAGAGATTTTTAGAACTCCTCTCTGAATCCTGTCTGGAGTCACAACTGAACCGGAAGATTTTAAGTCTTAGCACTTACTAGTATGTGTATAGTTAATACCAAAGTCATTAAATTTAAACTTGACCTTCAAAAAAAAAAAAAAAAAAGGTAGAGGGTCAGATTTGGCCTAAAGGTCATAGTTTGCTGAGCCTAGATCTATATGGGAAATTACCACATTTACAAAAGCAAAAGACAATAATTTTCAAAATTATCATTAGGGACACTTTACAGATTAACACTTAAATTTCCTTCTTCATTTAACATTTGGAAGGAATCCTTTCTCTTGACGTTCAAAGTTAGGTGAAGAGCACAAATGGTCTACTAAGATTAAACAATGTTAACTTAAAAAAAAACTGTTTATTTTGTATTGGGGCAGATATGATTAACAAACAATGTTGTGATAGTTTTCCGTGAACATCAGAGGAAATCAGCCATACATATGCAAGACAATGGTAACTTTCTCCCAGTATTTAGGACAAGAACAGTCAACAGATGAAATGAATTTAAAATCAAAGCTTTAATCCAGTATCTCTCCAGGTAAATCACTGATAAATGCATCCATTTGGCGATTTTAGAATTGAATACAACTGGATTCTGAACTCCTTGAAGACTGTGTAATATTTGTTTACTTTTAGTTTCTGCCACAGTAAGTACTACAGAGTTGGTGTGCAAAGAATATTTGGAAAATATAAACCTAATATACCTGTTCAGTTATATTATGTTTCATTTACCAATACTTCATGGGGTTTCACAAAGAACTTCACTGGTATCATGCCCCATTTGAAATTTCAGAAATGTGGTTTCAGGTTTAAACTTGGTACAGTCAACTTGACTTTAACTAGTTAGATGAAGAAGAGAAGCTGTACATCCAGGTTATGAATTAGGGCTAGAAAATTTTGCAAATAGGTGCTGGTGGTAAAGAACCCACCTGCCAATGCAAGAGACATAAGACACATGGGTTCCATCCCTCAGTCAGGAAGATCCCTTGGAGTAGGAAATAGCAACCCACTCCAGTGGGCTACAGTCTATGGGTTCTCAAAAGTCACACAGGACTGAAGTGACTTTGCACTTTTGCAAGGCTCCTTTCAGGCTTTAGAATTGCATGACGAGTAATGGGTTTTTTCTACAGATATTTGAACAGCTTTTAAAGATATGTGTAGGAAAAAACCAAAATGCAATTGTTGATAACTGGCACTTTAAAAAAATATTATTTTTGGCTGTGCTGGGTCTTCGTTGCTATGCACGCTTTTCTCTAGTTGCGGCAAGCCGGGGCTACTCTCTAGTCGTGGTGCGTGGGCTTCTCATTTCACTGGCTTCGCTTGTAGCAGAGCATGGACTCTAGGCATGTAGGTTTCATTACCTGTGGCACATGGACGTAGTTGCTCCATGACTTGTGGGATCTTCCTGGATTAGGGATTGGACTGCTGTCCCTTGCATTGTCAGGCAGACTGAACCACCAGGGAAGTCTGATAATTGGCACTTTTAAAAGTTTGTGAGCATGTCTATGACCATGGAAGAGGCAACCATGTTAAAGTTTCCCATTATTTTTCAGGACATTGCCTTCCTTCCAGAAATTTAAAAGGAAAAAAAAAAAAAAAGGATTCTTATGGGAATTTAAACCGTCAGAAATGAATTGCTTGTTTGTATTCCCCCCACAAACATCAGATCAAAGTTAAAGCAAAGAAATAAACTTGTGTGGTTTCAGTTTAAATAAAGTCTCCTCTCCACACTAGAGCATAACCACAATTCATCATTTAATTATACATCGTCTCATATGATAATTATGCAAAGCAGACTTTCATTACGTCTCAAATTGAGCCCTGAAAACTGTGGATTTGGTGGAAATAACTGGAAATCAATCTACCTTTTTTTTCTGAAAAGTGTTGCCTTTGAAATGTTATGGCTATTAGTATTCTTTTATGAGCATTATAAAATCATGCACAATTAAGAAGCAAATTAAGCGTGAAAAGGCCACAACTCACTTTTGATAGCCATGTCTCAGAAAGGGTTTCATGGGTAAAAGTGTACAAAAATGGAGCTTGGGTAGGGAAAGGGTTTGAGCACCTGTTTTCAGATCATATCGAATTTCGGGGTTTCTAGATAATAATAATTGCTGATACTTTTTTATCTTACCTATGCTGCATGAAAAGATATTTCCTGTGTGACTATGACTGCAAAACAGAATGTAAGCCTTTCTGTATTCAATTTCAGAAATATTGAAATCTGAGATTGTTCACATATTTGTGCTCTGAGTTCTCTCCCCACAGCATTTTCCTTGCATTCAGAGAATTTGTGAAGGAGAGGCTGAATGGGTGGTGGCCTGATCTCTGGAAAGAGATCTGATCTCTGAAAAGCACTGCCTGCTTTCATGAATATTATCATTAGACAATAAAAGGTTCAAATGAAAGACCCAGCTGGTGTCAGAGAACTGTTCTGTGTGCAGGGTTGGGAGGGTGATGAGGGACCCCCATATAGTGGAACCGGGTGCAGAATCGTATATTATGGATGTCCTAAGTGTCACTAAGGGTATATTTTAGGTTATGTGTATTTTACGACAATAAAAAAAATGCATAGAAATATTTCCTTTTGAGGGACTAATTTTCTCCCTGAATCTCACTCATTCCCTTCTAGGCTCCTATGGGGGGCACTGGTAAGGGAGGAAAGGTAGTATTAAAAAGGATTGAAAGCTCCCCTTGCAAAACAACAAGCATTCAATTTCCTGAACCACTATGCACATGATCTTACTTGAGAAGGGAGTGGGAGAGGAAGGAGAGAGTAGGGTATCTCTGAAGGAAGAATCTGAAAGAAAAGCAGTTACAACGAGCATGACCTGGTAATGGAAGGTTTTGCAATAACATTCAGGCAGGTTTCTGGTCTGATAAATCATGTTTGTCATTCTGAGCCACAGACTCCTTGCTGTGGAATTAGCTTTTTGTCCTTGTAGTTCTTTGTTATCATTGAGCCAACAAGTGACAGCTAAAGTCTATGCCTATAAAGTCTGGTTAATAGTTTCAATAGCTCAATTAAAAAAGACTGGCTACTGATCTGGATCAAACTTAGAGGCAACACTCAGCACTGAAGAATGTTCAACTCTGCAGTAAATACTAAGAGTATGCTAAGAGACCAAGATACAAATGTCAGATCCTAAAGAAGTCACTTTATTTGAGAAGCCATAGGAAAAGATCTCCTAGGCATTGGATCCATACTTTCTGGGTTTAATGACATTAAAGACTAAGTTTTAAGTGAGGTTGAGGCTGAAAATTAACTGCCTGGAGCCAGCTGGTTGGCAGAGGTTCTAAGTGACTGGGCTTAGTTTCCAAGTGGATTTTTAGCTTTTGGAATATTTGGCCAAAGCCAGTTCTCCAGTATTTCATGAAATCTTGGCTCTGGCAAACTGGAAGAGGAGGGCAGTCACAGCCTGCAGTGTGAGGGGACTTGATGGCTTTTGTCTACAAAATCCATGAAATGTTAAAAATAAAATCTCAAAAGCATCGTTACATAATGATGAAGACATAGAGCTAAATATCAGCTACCAGGCTGAATAGAGCATGCCCAGTCCAGTCCCCGACTCATGATCACTGCACCTGGGCTCTGTTGGGAGACCACAAGGATTTGGAAACAAGGCCAGAAAGAGGTTGCCCCTTAAACTGGAACTACTCGAAACAACACAGAAGAGATCCACTGAAGTAACTCTCCTTAGTAGATGGGTTTGAAATATATCCCTGATGAGACTACACTCTGCAGACTAATCCAATGACAAAAACTAAGATGGTTCTCAAGGGCTATCAAGGACTCAATTGCATTGTAACACATAAAATTGGAATGGTGGTCGGAATGGTGTTGAAATAAAGCAGGATGAAAAAAAAAAACAGATTTGGAGACTTCATTCAGCATTGTCAAAGAGACAGAAAAATTTTATCTGTGATACAGTTCTTGTTTGGTGAGTAAGTCGTGTCCGACTCTTTGTGACCTCATGAACTGCAGCATACCAGGCTTCTTTGTCCTTCACTATCTCCCAGAGTTTGCTCGAACTCATGTTCATTGAATCAGTGATGCCATCCAACGATCGCATCCTCTGTTGTCCCCTTCTCCTTCTGCCCTCAATCTTTCCCAGCATCAGGGTCTTTTCTTTTTTTTTTCAGGGTCTTTTCCAATGAGTCAGGTCTTCGCATCAGGTGGCCAAAGTATTGGAGTTTCAGCTTCAACATCAGTCCTTCCAATGAGTATTAAGGGTTGATTTCCTTTAGGATTGACTGGTTTGATCTCCTTGCTGTCCAAGGGACTCTCAAGAGTTTTCTCCAGCAACACAATGTGAAAGCATCAATTCTTCAACACTTAGCCTTCTTTATGGTTCAACTCTCACATCCATACATGTCTACTGGAAAAAACAAAGTTTTGACTATATAGACCTTTGTCGGTAAAGTGATATCTCTGCTTTTGAATATGCTGTCTAGGTTTGTCAAAGCTTTCCTTCCAAGGGGCAAGTGTTTTTTAATTTCATGGATGCAGTCAGTCACTATCTGCAGTGATTTTGGAGCCCAAGAAAATAAAATCTGTCATTGATTCCACTTTTTCCCCTTCTATTTGCCATGAAGTGATGGGACTGATGCCATGATCTCCGTGTTTTGAATGTTGAGTTTTAAGCCAGCTTTTTCACTTTCCTCTTTCACCCTCATCAAGAGGCTTTTTAGTTCGTCTTTGCTTTCTGCCATTAGAGTGGCATCATCTGCATATCTGAGGCTGTTGATATCTCTCCAGGTAATCTTGATTCCAGCTTGTGATTCATCAAGCCCAGAATTTTGCATGATGTACTCTGCATACAAGTTAAATAAGTAGGGTGACAATATACAGCCTTGACAGACTCTTTCCCCAATTTGGAACCAGTCTGTTGTTCCATGTCTGGTTCTAACTGTTGATTCTTGACCTGCACACACTACTACAGAGTTAGATATATTTTCTTTCACTAAAGTAAAGTTTTACATGTTAGAGTGAGGGAGTCTTCATTGGGTACTTCTATACATAAGATAAAATATTTCCATGATTGTACAATTTATTTTTATTTTACTCATGTCTATACTCTTTAAGCAGTTTTTCCCCCCTGTCTTTTACTTCAGTTTTCCTGGTACCTAGATGGAAGATGGGAATATTCATTTCTTGAAAAGTTACGCTTTTTGGTGTGAATTAATAAATAATATCTGATTTGGAATCCTAAATTTTTTGTGCAACAAGGTGACATATGTATACAAAAAAACATAGCCATATACATGTATATCATGAATTCTCTGTGGGAGTGATATCACTTCCAAGAGGGTGAAAACTGGTTCTTAAGGGAGGGGCACAAAAATCTTACTCTTTTTATATACAAAGCATCAATATACATGTATATATAAACTTAGAAACAGTATAAGTATTCATGATATTAAAATTTCATTGAGAGGCAATTAGGGAAAAATGTATAAAAATACATCTTTCAGTGAGGGAGATAATAAAAAAAATCAAGAAACAGTGATATAAATGCACATACTATCTATATGTATGTATGTACTTCTGAATTTCTGAATAAATACTAGTTATAAACATATCTACAATTATATAATTGACTGACAGATATATAGAGCTTTTATATCTCTATCTCTAACTATTTTTATATCAGTTTGGATTTTGTGTGAGTCCGTCAGTTCAATATGATGATTATCTCACAAAGCTATGCCGCAAATTAGACTTTTAATTACCCACTTCGCATAGCGGATAAAACCCAACAAAACAGTCACTAAGGTACATCCTGGACAGATCTCAATGCAAGATCATCTCAGCAGCAACACCAAAGAGTGGACAGTCCTCACTCTCATCCAACTGGCTCTCCTATGTGGTACTGAGTTTAATGACTCCCTCTTCCTCGCCCATCCTAACACATCCACCTCGGGGAAATTGGATGGTTTCAGGCTCTTCACACTCTCTCACCTCTTTGGCCACACAGCTCTCTTGTGGAAAGCCTCTGCCACCAACTTCATCTTAAATGAAATCCTACAGATGACCAACATCAAACTCCAACAGAGGCTCTTCCCCAAAGCCTTCCTAAGCCTCACTCTAAAAAGAAAGCCTGCACTTTGCAAGCCTCCTTCACTTTGCTTCTAGTCCCACTGTACATGTATTTTGCTCACATGCAGTTGTCTCAGTAAAGGTGGTCATTTCTACTGAACTGTGAGTAAGTGAGTGACTTAGTGGAAGTCACTCAGTCGTGTCCAACTCTTTGTGACCCCTTGGACCTAAGCCTGCCACGCTCTTATGTCCAGGGAATTCTCTAGGCAAGCATGCTGGATGGGTTGCCATTCCCTTCTCCAGGACGTATTCCTGACCCAGGGATTGAACCCAGGTCTCCTGCACTGCAGGCAGATTCTTTGCTGTCTGAGTCACTAGGGAAGCCTCTAGCCTACTGAAGTGTAGGCCTTTCTAAAAAACAAGAGTTTTTTTGGTGATTTATTTTAGAGATCCAGAGCACCGAACACAATGTCTGGAATGAATAAACTGCTGTGGATTAAAACTAAAGGGTCATCTGCCCCCAGTAACTAATAAACACCTACTGAGAACCCACTATGTATGACACTTTTGCTTCTGTGGGAACAGAAGGATGATGACTAAGATGGGATTCATTTCTTCAAGGGGTTTAGAGTTCAGTAGTGTTTTAAGACAAGTCCATGGATTGACAATTTTTCAAGAATTAGAGGCTTAATGTGACAGCTATCAGGGAATTCAGGCCATCCTTGGGCCCTCAGAGATCTCCGGCCAGTCCAGGTGACAGACACAGCTCATTAAACTGGTCTCAGAGGGAATGCCCACTCCTACACATTCTCATTCTGTAGACAGAAAGCGACTACACAGCAGCAAATTCTTCAAATTAAATGATCTTTTCCTTTTCAGTTTCCAAAGA
Source organism: Muntiacus reevesi (assembly GCF_963930625.1). Lineage (NCBI taxonomy): Eukaryota > Metazoa > Chordata > Mammalia > Artiodactyla > Cervidae > Muntiacus > Muntiacus reevesi. Next base: position 10,561,362 of record NC_089271.1, on the reverse strand, counting down.
AAATGCTGAAGCTGATTTCTAAAGTTTTAGACCCAACACTTGTAGCACTCGGTTGAAGAGAGCCGAAGTATTGGAAAGAGCTCCATCACAGGGCCCCATGGACACCATGGAGAAGGCACCCTCCATTCATTTCATCCTGCCCTGACCTACAACCTGCCTCCTATAGACTTGACAATGGATTTGTTTTGCTTGCTTGATTTCCCACAGAAGAGAGCCTGAGGGTGCTGTTGCCTGAGAAGGGACTGACAGGTTTCTAGTTTGACAAATTTAGTCTGCAGGCCTTAAGGACTGGAGGATGTACTGTGGTATAAACCCAGACTCCCCTAGACAGACTGCCTCCTGTATCCTTGCAGACACTGACACACCTCAACTATCTGTATTAATGAGGCTCTGTTTAGAGCAAGAATCTCTTTTTTCTTTTCTTCCCCAGCTTAAGCATGATTAATTAAATGTCTAGATTGAATCTCTTTGTTATTTTGGTTGCATTAAGAAAAAGAATCCATCCAAGATGAAGTCAAAGCCCTTATTTTCACTCTGAACATGGCTATCAGTGAGAAAGGAAAATTTCTATTTTTAGAAGGAAAGAGCATTGGTGACTAGAAATGAGGGGTTTAGGGTCTCCTGCCATACATTAAATGAGATTTGAGAACATATCCAGGGCCACTCTTCCCTAGAAACAGACATGAAATTGTGCCTATAAAGCATGGATAGGTACTGTTCAGCTTTCTACTGCTCCCATGACAAATTGCCATGAATTTCAAGGCTTAAAACCACACAAACTTGTTATTTTACAGTTCTGGAGGCCAGAAGTCTGAAATGAGTCTCATGGGCTAAAGTCAAAGGGCCAGCAGGGCTGGTTCCTTCCTGGAGCCCAGAAGACAATCTGTTTCCTTGTCTTTTCCAGCTTCTAGAAACTGCCTACATTCCTTGGCTTCTGGTCCTTCCATCTTCAAAGCCAGATATGGCTGGTCAAGTCATCTTCCCACTGCATCACTCTGACACTAACCTTTCTGCCATCCCCTTGCACATTTAAAGAGTCTTGTGATGACACTGGACCTACCTGGGTTGAACCAGGCTATTCTCCCCTTCTGCAGCTGAGCTCATTAGCACCCTCAATCCTGTCTGCAACCTAAATTTCCTAGTGTCATTTTACATGACATATTTAATCTTTGGGGAATTAAGACAGGGACATCTTTGGATGGCTAACCAAATGTATCTTCCTGGGGGAAAGGAGTTATTCGCTGTCAACAGATTCCCAAAGAGGAAGTTAAGAACCACTAGATCCGTGCTACAACATGTCCTGAAACTCTAACACAGCTTGATTCTGTTCATATTATTGACAAGCTCCAAAGTAAAGGATTTAAGGCCATCTACCTAGATCTCAACTTAATCCAGACTGAGTAATAAACAGGGGCACAAGAGACATGAGGAATGGTTCTGAAAAAACACGTCTTTACAGATAAAAATTAATTAATTCCTTTTCTGTTTTGGCCCATCAAGACAAAGTGTCTTAGATGGTTTTTACAAATGACACAACAAATGAGAAGAACAAGAGGATAACTGACTTGCTAGATTCCGGAGAGGACTGAGAGCCAATTCTGATGATCCAGAACACTTTCACCATCCAAATAACAATGCACAGTAATTATGTTCCCGAGGAAGGACATCACTGGAGAGACTGCCTTAATATGTCATTTCCAGTGGAGAATGGTGGATCTAGTTAGCAGGAGAGTCAGACAGCCAAGCTCTTGTGAAATCAGAGTTGCTTTACAACTCTTATGACTTATTAGAGAATGAATACTGATACAAAAGCTGTCAGGAAGGGAGACTTGTCTTGGTAGATTTTCCTGTTTAATGAGTACCGTCAGGAGATACAAGAGTGTCAGAAGAGAAGCCTAATTTTTAATGTGGAATTTTATTGGGTTGAAGATGTTAATGAATGCCAGTTATGAGACTTCTAGCTGCCTTTCAACCTGTATTTGAAATGCTACTCTGTGCAATAGGTTACTTTGAGTTTAGTCAGATCTTTCCAAGTCCCTGTGCACTCAACAGAATATTCTCATCTCTACCACTCCAATTGGTCTAATGCCAAGCCACCTTGAATGTGCCTAATCTTGTCTTCCATAGTACTTCTTAAACTGTTGGTCTTAGTACCCCTTTATATGTTTCAAAATTATTCGGGAACTCAAGCAGGTTTTGTTGCGTTGGATAAATTAATTGCTATCAAGCACATTGGAAATAAAAACTGAGACATTAAAAATACTTGTTAATTCAGTACAATAATAATAAAAAACCCATTATATTGCAACATAAGTAACATATTATAAAATATAACTATGTTTTCCCAAACAAGAAAAATATGAGGAGAGTGATATTGCTTTCTATCTTCACACATCTCTTTAATGCCTGATTTACAGAAGATGGTGGGTTTCTCATATCAGCTTCTGCATTCAATCACTTGTGAGATCACACATCCAGAAAATGCCTCTGTATCCTTGTGACAAATGAGACTGAAAAGGGCTTCTAATGTTGTGGTATTATTACAGGAATAGTTTTGATATCACATACTCCATGACCGGACTTGCAGCACTCCCTAGGGCTCCCACTGTGAGGACTGAGGCTCAGATACATTTTTCATCAGGGAATTAGTACTATATGGTCCCTTGATAAATGAGAAACTTACGGGATGCAGGGAACGCACTGGTCACAGCAAACACCCTCTCCCAACTACACAAGAGAAGACTCTACACACACATGGACATCACCAGATGGTCAGTACCAAAATCAGATTGATTATGTTCTTTGCAGTCGAAGACGGAGAAAAACAAGTCTAGGACCTGACTGTGGCTCAGATCATGAACTGCTTATTGCCAAATTCAGACTTAAATTGAAGAAAGTGGGGAAAACCACTAAACCATTCAAGTATGACCTAAAGCAAATCCCTTATGATTATACAGTGGAAGTGACAAATAGATTCAAGGGATTAGACCTGATCGATAGAGTGCCTGAAGAACTATGGATGGAGGTTCCTGACGTTGTACAGGAGACAGTGATCAAGATCATCCCCACGAAGAAGGAATGCAAAAAGGCAAATGACTGTCTGAGGATACCTTACAAATGGCTGAGAAAAGATGAGAAGCAAAAGGTAAAGAAGAAAAGCAAAGATATACCCATTTGAATGCAGAGTCAGTGATGCTATTTCACCATCTCATCCTCTGTTATCCCCTTCTCCTCCTGCCTTCAATCTTTTCCAGCATCAGGGTCATTTCCAATGTCAGTTCTTTGCATCAGGTGGCCAAAGTATTGGAGTTTCAGCTTCAGCATCAGTCCTACCAATGAATATTCAGGACTGATTTCCTTCAGGATTGACCGGTTTCATCTCCTGGCAGTCCAAGGGACTCTCAAGAGTTTTCTCCAACACCATAGTTCAAAAGCATGCATTCGTCAGCACTTCGGTTCACATACTATTGAAGCCTGGCCTGGCGAATTTCTAGCATTGGTTTGCTAGCGTGTGAGATGAGTGCAATTGTGTGGTAGTTTGAACATTCTTTGCCATTGCCTTTCTTTGGGATTGGAATGAAAACTGACCTTTTCCAGTCCTGTGGCCACTGCTGAATTTTCCAAATTTGCTGGCATATTGAGTGCAGCACTTTCACAGCATCGTCTTTTAGGATTTGAAATAGAACAGCTGGAATTCCATCACCTCCACTAGCTTTGTTCATAGTGATGCTTCCTGAGACCCACTTAACTTTGTATTCCAGAATGTCTGGCTCTAGGTGAGTGATCACACCATTGTGGTTATCTGGGTCATGAAGATCTTTTTTGCATAGTTCTTCTGTGTATTCTTTCCATCTCTTCTGAATATCTTCTGCTTATGTTAGGTCCATACCATTTCTATCCTTTATTTTGTCCATCTTTGCATGAAATATTCCCTTGGTATCTCTAATTTTCTTGAAGAGACCTCTAGTCTTTCCCATACTATTATTTTCTTCTATTTCTTTGCATTGATCACTGAGGAAGGCTTTCTTATCTCTCCTTGCTGAAAAGCCCTGTTCTAAAGAATGACTGAAATGTTCATATCTTAGTACATGGGCATATCTTTTTCTAAAGGCAGCAACTATTCTCATTGGGACTCTAATCATTTCTCCTTCAATCATATCTTTTAAGGAGTTTATAAAACCCTAACATGATTATCTTAATATGTTTATAATAAGATTTGAAAATGGTTGAGGGAATTATATGTTCAGATTAACATATGTTACTAACAAAGAAATCAAAGATATCTGGGAGGCCATTTTGGAGAAGGCAATGGCAACCCACTCCGGTGTTCTTGCCTGGTAAATCCCAGGGACGGAGGAGCCTGGTAGGCTGCCGTCTATGGGGTCACACAGAGTCGGACACGACTGAAGCGACTTAGCAGTAGCAGCAGCACCATGGGTTAATTCATGCTTTAAAAAAGTAAGAGTATTCCACATGGAGTTTTCTGTTGTTGTTGCAAGAATCACCAGAGGTTTTAAGCCTAAAACACAGTGTAAACCTCCAGGAAAGGTATGCAATGCATGGCATTTGGAGACCAGGAACTATGTTTTTTTAGGGAGACCATTGGACAGGGGTACCTGAGGAACAAACCTGGAGAAATCGTATCTTTTTAAGACAAAGCAAATCATTTCAGAATTTCATGTATGTCAAGTGAAAATCCAATCAATCATATTGATTTTTTTATTGCTCTTTTCTTCAATTTAAAAAAGTGTCAATTTTTAAAATAGAAATACAAGTAAAATCACATTTATTTTATACCAATATTCACTGTCTACCACACAAAATAACTGCGTTTAAGCAAAGTTTCGGTGACCTCATGATGAACATAGCTTTAAAGCTTCAAAATTTTCCATGAAGTGAACAATAGTAACTAAGCAATCCCTTTTCAAAGTCCTTCAAATCTAGGAAAATGTATCAAATCAGGTAACTATAGACACAATCATTCAGATGGCGATGAGTCAGGAACAGAAGCTTCCGATAGAAAGGTAAGAAAGAGAAGGCCACGGGCCTCTAATGGAGCACTTCAGAAAAGCCAGAACATGGCCTGATTACGGGCAATTACAAAGTGGAATTAAAATTTATCATCTATAATTATGGCACAGAATTGCTGTTCTGAGCTATAATCCCCAATCACTAAGACACAGTTCATCACGACAGAAAGCCTGAAATGGCTCTTAGGAGGAAGGAGAAACAGGCAGAAAAGGAGAGAAGAAAGCCTTCCCTTGTTTAGTTCCCATTAAGTCAAAGTCAGGCTCAATGTCATATAAATGCACATGTAAAAAAATTATAAGCACTCCATACTTGGTGTGCAAAATGCCCAGAAATTTAGGGGAAAAAAAAACTGTTGCCATAGCAACACCTATCGGTGACTAGCATAAATATGTTTTCTATGCAATTTAATAAAGATTTTCATGTTGTGATCATTTGTGTAGTTTTCATTTAATTATTTCACAGGGCATTGCCTGGCTGAAGAGTGAATTATTCACTGTGGGAGAAGAGAGCTCAACAGTTCAATAAATTAAGGTCAGACTTAATGACTGGATAGAGAATTTTTGACCTCAAAGTTGAGGCTTGGATGTAGATTACTTGGAGACACGAAAAACACAAATGGCAATTATTTTATTTACTGAAAGCACACTACTTCTGTGTTTTGTACTACGGTTCTGGGGAGAAAAAGTTGTTAGTAGGAACCTGTTTAGTATGTAGAGCTCAGAGAGAGGATTTGTGAGTTTTCAAAGAAATTACCACGGGGATGTGCCCTAGGGGCTGATGAGAAGGGCAGGGAGGCTTATGGGGGAGGCCCTGGGTTAAAATCCTAGGGCAAGTGGCTTCACCGCCAGGCAACTCTTGGGAAATTTACATGTAAATGCATTACACTGACAAATCTCTTGCTCTTGCTACATTTCATTTCCTTCCATTTTCCAGGGCCCATTGTATTTATATTACCTCTTACTGGATGATAATTGCATTCAATAACTAGCCTACATCCTGTATAAGACACTGGGTCAGGCTATAGAAGACAATTTTCAGAACCTGCCTTCTAGGTAGGCCTTCTAGTAGCTTCTCTGTTGATGGCTCTATATTCCTGTCTGTTTCCTAGGCCTCCCAGTTCATACATTCACCACACCCTCCAACTGCTCAATGCCGGGCTTCTGGAATGACCAATATGATAAAAGAAACTGAGTTTCAGGGTTAGTGGGTTAAAGCTTCACTTCACCATTTTATTACATCTTTAATTTTGGAAATGTTTTAGGTTTGTAGAAAAGTTACAAAGATAGCAGAGAGAGTTTCTGTTTACCCCTCATCCAGTTTAAACTCAACAACGGTACGTAAGCATGGACTGTAGTTCAAACAGTATTTGGATTTCATCAGTTTTCCCATTAACATCCTCTTTCTGGTCAGAATGCATTCATTTGGCATGTCTCTTTAGTCTCCTCTCATCTGTGAAAGTTTTTCAGTCTGCCTGTATTTTTCATGACCTTGACAGTTATGAGGAGTACTGGTTGGGTATTTGATAGAATGTCTAAAATTGGGTTGCTCTGACATTTTCCTCATGAGGAGACTAGGTCATGGATTTGGGGAAAGAATATCACTGAGGTGATGTGTCTCTTATTACAATAACCTTGATCACCTGACCAAGGTGGTGCTTGCCAACTTTCTCTGCTGGAAAATTATTATTATTATTTTACTCCCTCACATAATCTATTCTTTGAGCTGACAAGGAAGAGGGGGTGCCACTAAGGTCTACATCTTAGAGAGAAAAAGTATTTACATCAATCATTTGGAATTCTTCTGTAAGGAAGATTTGTCTCGTCTCCCACTAATTTATTTGTTAAATGATTCATTTATACTATGGACTCATATTTACTTGAGATTTACTTTGGGTTGCATATGACTGTATAAACAACATGGTTTTAACTGTATAGCACAGGATGGGAAACTGTTAGGTAGGTAGAATAAGAAAAAGGAGTCCAAAATGGCGGTGGCTAAAAGACCTGGAAGGGAAAAGACCACGAAAATAGAACAAAGGAAGGTCCAAGGACTGGAGTGAGAACCTCAGTAAAACAAACAGCACTCCTGGCAGGCCCAATTTACATAGGACAGGCGCAAGGAGAGAAAAACACATAAAAAGAGGAGCCAAAGCTAGCTCTGTCTCTCCTGTGCGCCTGGGCACTCTTCTCTTCGCGTCTTTGGGTCGACATGCCCTCACGCCTCGAAGATGGATTTTCCTGCTATTATCTAAGTAAAATAGAGCCGTAACACTGAGCTGTAACACTGATTTATTTACGAGCTATAACATGGTCCATTCGGGACCTGGGAGCTAAAACACAGTCTGTCCAAGACCTGAGAGCTGTGACACGCCAAGGGGGGCTTTAATGTCCATCACTCCAAATCTTTGTTGTGACGAGACAAAAACCAAGGAGCATATACTCGCTTGACAAAACTATACTGAACGTCCTGATATAATATCCAATAATGGGAAAGAATATGAAAAATAATATATATATATGTATAACTGAGTTACTTTGCTGTATAGCGAAAATTAACAAAACATTGTAAATCAACTTTATGTCAGTAAAATTAAAACAAACAAACAACTCAAAATAAAACTGATACTATATAATTATTTTACTGCTCAAATTTTCCAGGCTTGGCCAATGGGTGCTCTTTTTGGTTGGCTGCTATGTCCCTCTAACTTTTCTTTTTTGTTTTCTTTTAGTATTTCCTCACTTTCGAGCATTACAAGATGCCATAGTCTGTTCTTTCCCTGTTCTAATCCCCAAATCAGTCATTTCTCCAAGGAGCCCTGTGTCCTTTTAATGGAAAAAGCATAGTTCTTTCCTTTTAAGAGGAGGCTTTTTATAGGGGTCATGTGCCTTAACCTGAAAGTTGATCTTACTTATTGATTCCAAGTAAAATGACTTATTGAATATAAAACTCACTATATCCTGTAAATACCTATTTAGTGAAACTGAGTACTAAATTGTGAAAGTACAGGTTCGGGGACAAGCCTGTTGGAAAAAAATGTTATTGTTTAGTCTCTAAGTTGTACCCCACTCTTTGCAACCCCATGGACTGTAGCCCACCAGGCTCCTCTGTCCATGAGATTTCCCAGGCAGGAATACTGGAGTGGGTTGCCATTTCCTTCTCCAGGGGATCTTCCCAGTCCAGGGATCAAACCCATGTCTCCTGCATTGGCAGATGGATTTGAAGGAGGAAACAGACAGAACAGGCTCCATCTTGAAAGTAGGACTTCATCTTGGACTGGACTGTGGACTTTGAGCTATATGTCCTGTACCTATGGGAACGACATACCAACTGGAAAACAGGCCCCCTGGATGGAAGACCCTCCTACTGTCTGAATCCAGAAGGGAAAGGGAAAAATATTAATGGCACAAAAATTGACTGATGATAAAAAAGGAAATTCTACAGGATTTGGATGGGGATGACCTGAGCCCTCCCCCATACTGGATAACAACGCGCCTGCCTCCCAGTGCTCAACCAGGCCCAGAGGCCGCCTTAATGCCTGATCCAGTGCCAGGTGAAGTTCCTGCAGCAGCCACTGCTCTTCCACCAGCTCTCCTGGAGTTCATAGAGCCGCTGATTTGGCAGGCTCCAATCCCAGCAATGGAGACCTCTGGTCAACGCCCCCAGAATTCCACCTCAGCTGGACCTCCTAGATTGTATCCACCTCTCCCGGTGAGTACTAATGGGAAGGGGGAAGAAAACATAGCAATTAGATACAGGCTGCACTCAGCCAAGGAACAGGGGGAAAGAACCCCACTACAGATGCTCCTCAGAGAGCTACAACAGCCTCCGATTCAGGACGCATGGGGCACTACCATCAGCCCCCTGTGGCCTATTATTACCAGCCATTTTCCTCTACGGATGTATTAAACTGGCAGAGACACGCTCCACTGTACTTGGGGGAGCCACAAGCCATGATTAGGCTAATGGAGACTATTTTTTGAACCCACCGCCCTACACAGGATGACATAATCCAACTGCTAGTCTCCCTTTTCACACTGAGGAAAGACACAGGGTCCTAACTGAGGCCAGAAAATGGTTCAGATAAATGGCACCCAAGGGTACTGCAAACCCGCGGCAGTGGGCAGAACCAGCCACCCCATGAGAGGCCCGATTGGGACTGTGACCCAGAGGAAGGGAGGGGCCACCTGGAGAGATATCCGGTGACTATTTTACAATGTCTCAAGAGGGGGGCCCGAAAAGCTATGAGTATCGCAAAACCCTCCGAAGTGATTCAAAGGGAAAGCAAACCACCCTCTGAGTTCTGCGAAAGACTGGGCGAGGCCTATAGACTTTATACGCCAATAGACCCAGCCAGAGGCTACTGGGTCTCAGATGGTGATAAATGCAGCCTTTGTGTCTCTAGCCTACCCTGAAAATGTCAGATGGGGGGACACCAAGTGACTCATGAATTTTTATACATCCCTGAATGCCCAGTACCTTTGTTAGGAAGAGACTTGCTGTCTAAATTGGGGGCACAAGTGACCTTTCCCCCCACGAAAGACCCACTGTTCGAGTGAGCTCAACCACCTATTTACTCTTCCTCTCAGTAACCCCTCAAGATGGGTGGAGGTTGCACAATCTCCCGGCAAGGAAACTGGACGGGCTAAACAGTCAAGAGAGAGAGTTAACTAAACAATTCTCTGAGTTCTGGGTCGAAGACAGCCCCCCCAGGCTTGCTAAACAAGTCCCACTGGTAACAGAACTCAAACCCGGTACAATCACATCAGCAGCCGCCTTGGGACGGCCAGACCTTGCTAAGCTGTTTACTCTTTACGTGACTGAAAAGGACAGACAAGGTGGCTATGGGAGTGTTGTCCCGGATTATGGGGACATGGGACAGACCAGTGACTTGTCTCTAATCAGCTGGACAATGTGGCCACTAGGTGACTGGGATGCTTACAGGCAGTTGCTATAGTTGCCTTACTGGTCCAGGAGGCAAGCAAGCTGACTTTGGGCCAAGATTTGTTCGTCAAAGTCCCGCATGAGGTCAACACTCTCCTGAGAGGGGACCCCCATAAATGGTTGTCAACATCCCGGATTACTCAATACCAGGGACTGTTATGTGAAAACCCCCATGTTACTACTGAGCCTTGTCAGGCCCTGAATCTGGCCACTCTTTTTCTTGTGGGAGAAGGTGGGCCCTCACATGTTTGCAAGGAAATATGCCAGCAGACCTGACTTGAGAGACCAGCCAACCCCAGACCCAGATTTGGTCCTGTACACCAGTGGCACCAGCCTGGTGAAACAAGGACAATGACTGTTGGGATATGCAGTAGTCATGGAAGAAACCATCGTTGGGGCTAGCTCCCTGTCATCACACTGGTCCGCTCGACAGGCCGAACTATATGCTCTACTCCAAGCCCTCCAGCTGTCAAAATGTAAGAAGACAAACATTTACACAGACTCCAGGTATGCTTTTGCCACACTACAGGGCTCTGTATAAGGAGAGAGGCCTTTGACAGTTAGTGAAAATGATATTAAAAATAAGGAGGAAATTAATACCCTATTAAATGCTGCCTGGGAACCAGAAAGGGTTGCAGTCATACACTGCTGAGGACGTCAAAAAGAAGATACCCCCTGGGCTCAGAGAACAGACTGGCAGATAAGACCGCTAAACAGCCGAGGGCTTGGGAGTGACAAGTGAAGCCCCTATTAAAGCGCTCGTATTAGCGGAGCTGCCTGAGCTAACGCTAGACTCTCCAAAATACACTGAAGCCCAAAACCAACTAGCCAAAGTGGAAAGGGCCATCAAGACTGAAAAGGGATGCTGGGAATTGCCAAGTGGCAAATTATTGGTACCGGAGGAGGAGCTGTCACCCACTCTGGTAAGCCAAACACACCAAGCGACCCATCTATGCCATGATAAACTGGAAGAGCTAATTTGAAAATATTTCTTGGTTCCCCACCTCTCTTCCCTATGCAGGACAGAATCACAGAACTGCACTGCCGGCTCACCGGTCAATGCTGCCTCTCAGCACAGATAGAAATCTCCGGGGATCCAGCCCTTTGAACACCTGGAAGTGGACTTCACTCAAATGAAACCTCACCGACACTACCGTTACCTGCTGGTCAAGGTATGTACGTTCTCGGGATGGGTAGAACTTTTTCCTACCCAGACTGAAAGAGCATCAAAAGTAGCCTGGTGCCTGCTTAGAGAGATAGTTCCCAGATTTGGATTTCCTACCAGCATTGGATCGGACAATGACCCGGCTTTCATAGCTGATTTAGTATAACAAGTAAGCAAAACTTTAAACATCAAGTGGAAATTACATACAGCATATAGGCCCCAGAGTTCTGGGATGGTGGAAGGAACCAACCGGACATGTAAAGAGACATTCTCCAAGCGGATCTTAGAGACTGACTGCTTCTGGGTGGACTTGCTTCCGACGGCTCTGCTCAGACTCAGGATGACCCCACAGTCCCACGGCTCTTCTCCGTACAAAATTGTGTATGGGAGGCCCCCTCCCATAATAAAACAGGTGTCAACAAATTTGCCTCAGGGAAGGGGAGATGAGATTTCACAGCAGATGGAACAACTGGGTAAGGTAATAAATCAAGTAACTAACTGTGTACAAGAAAGGGTGTCATTCCCCCTTGGGGAACAAATTCACGAATTTGTGCCCGAGGATCAGGTGTGGTCAAGGACTGGACACACAACTCCTTGGCCCCACAGTGGAAGGGTCCTATACTGTTGGTCCAACCAGCCCTACTGCAGTTAAAGCTGCAGGTGTCACCCCCTGGATCAACCACATGAGGGTGGAGAAGAGCGCATACCATGCAGACCTGGAGGACGCCGAGGGGACTACACAAAGGACCCCACTGATCCCCGGGAAACCAAGATCATCTTAAAGAAGAAAAAGAGATGAAGCTCTACAATCAACTGCTGCTACAAGGACTTGCTGGTATCATCTTGAGACTAACCTTAGTTTCAGAACAAAGAGGGACCTGTGCTATAATTAAAATTGAATGCTGTGTATATATTCCTGATTTATCTGGCTATATGTCAGTCACCCTAGATGACATGAAAGTTCAGGTAAAAGTTATGTCTGATGATAATCTTCCTTTATGGACTTCAGTCCAAAAAGGGTGAAGGGTGATTGGTGGAAAACTATATTTACCATTGTTATAGTTGCCTTGATAGTTCAACTTTGTGGACCCTTTATTTTATAATGTATTATGAACTTTGTAACCCAAAGGTTGATGTCATTCTCCCAAATTGGAGGTTGGAGAGTCAGGGTGCAATATATCCCTATGAATGATGCTCATACTATGAGTTAAGAGCATCAAGAGAGGGGAATGAAGGAGGAAACAGACAGAACAGGCTCCATCTTGAAAGCAGGACTCCATCTTGGGCCGGACTGTGGACTCTGAGCTATATGTCCCATATCTATGGAAACGACCTACCAGCTGGAAAACCAGGCCCCCTGGATGGAAGAGCCCCAGGACTTGTACCTAGACTCTCTGTTGCCTAAAAGAATACCCTAATTATCCGTGTAACCGAATAGAATCATACATTCTATTATGCTTATTGGGGTATGACCACAGGCCTATTGATAATTGTCCACTGTTAACTACCTAGGCTTAAGGCATATGAATCACGGGTTAACTTTGTTGTATCTTTCTTTTCCTTTGTTCAGACTAATTTCTGGGAATTGGGGAGGTAGGTTTTGGCACGTACACTTAGGGTATATAAGGTTTCCAGAAAAACTGGTCAGGGTCCTTGGCTAAGAGGAGACTCTGCCTTGGGCCTGCCGGTGTAATAAACTGCACTCCACTATCTGCATTGTCCTTCGGAGTGAGTTTGTTTCCCGGAATGCATGGCTACAACAGATTCTTTACTACTAAGCCACCAGGGAAGCCCATAGCCTGAATACTTAGAACTAAGTAGTGTTTACACACAGAAACATACAGCAGAAGAATTCCTTTTTCTCAGATGGAATGAACTCTACCAATCTATATTTCATCATTTGTCATTATTTTACCATAAAATAGAAACCTGAGCCATTTAGATTTCAAAAATCTATCATTCAACTAATCTCCATTTACAAAAGTTTGAAGCAGCACACTTATTCAAATTTGGAAAGTAAATCCCATGAGATGTGAAGTGTGATGCTCAGACAACACAGTATTAATATCACCAAACAAACATCCTGAAGATATGCCCTCACTAAAACTCAGTTCTTCTCTACATGCAACATTACTTATAAATGTAGTTTGCAGCAGTGTTTCACAACCCACTTGTCAGGATACAATGGGGTCAGAATTACTTGGCAAGTATTTCAGAGCAAAGAGCATTTAGGGGAAAGTGAAGTTCCCTGGGATTCCTCCTTGACAGTTGTGTGTCAACAAGTAATGCCCCATGAATATTTTCATGTTTCTGCATGGCCTGCACTGGCATCTGGGTTAAAGGAGGCCAGAATTGCAACATTCAAGACTGAGGCCTTGGTAGTGATAGAGAGTTCTGTCTCTCTGGAGCCATTTGTTTACATGGCAGTGTGCCAAGGTAGAGACCTTCCCCTCTCCTCCCCAGACAGGATTTGTTCCCATTTTATAACAGTTTGATCCTCTTTCTCCAGAAGGTATGATTGATGTGTCAGAAGTTCCCATATAAGTTCTGTGTTATAATTCTGGAGTTCTTCTCTTGTGATGCGAAGCCTGGATACACAGGTAGACATATGTGGCTTGCACTGGTTTGCTCTGGAAAGAAGTGGGACTTTGGGAAAAGTTTCTCTGTAACCCGTCTGTCTCTAATCCAGAGGTCTGGTGTGTGTGTGTGTGTTTGTACACTCACATATATGTAACTTTGACAGGCTGATTTGTTAGACTGAGGCTAACATTTCAGACCTTTCACAGTTTCAGGCCTAACACAGCACCAATACTCCTAGGAAACCAGGGCTGGGTCTCCATAGGCACCCACTGGTGTGGTGATACCTGTGACTTTTGTCTATTTTTTCCCCTGATATGTCTGTGCCCATAACATGAATGTTGCTACAATATTTTGGATATCACCCTGATGAGAAACGCCAAACATACTAAGCTCCAAGGTTTTACAGGGGAAATGTCTTTCCTTTATGCTTTGCTTTGGGTCTCAGCAGGCAAGGGCAGTTCACAGGGTGTGTGTTTATGTGAATTTTCAACTCAATTTCCTGTGTTTCATTTTGTTTCCTCTTTCAACTAGCACCATCTGAAGAAGAATGAAGGATTTAAGCATAACACTTTGTACATCTTTTGCACATATTTCCTCCCAAGGAGCTAAAATGACTTCACACTGAGTTCCTCAGAGATCAGGAAAGAAGTCTCAAAAACTGACTTTTCACTGGGGCAGAGCCGGGAGGAGTGGCCTCAGGAAACTGGGAAGCGGGGTTGGCCGCCCGTCTGTGCTCCGGCCCCGCACAGACCTGAGCACTAAAGCCCAGACGTCTGGGGAGGCCCAGCGGCCACACCAGCGCTGAGGAAGCCAGGAGGCAATATATTAAAATAGAAAGAAAGAAAGAACTCTCTGAGGCAGTTACACTGCGAATATTTTCGTAAGTGTTCAGATGAAGAACATGGGGCCAGAGATATGTCTGCCTATGGCCAGTATGAGAAACCATCAACATGGGTCAATGTCCTGGATATCACAGTGAAGAAATATTTAAATATTTCATTTGAGTTAGTAAGAAGACAGAACTTAACATTTTCAAGTTACAGAAAGATTTAGTTTCCCGACCTCTCTGGGGAGTAACCAGCCCACTCTTCCTCCATACACAGGTTCATCTAAGCAGGACATAGGTTTTTAAGCCTAAATCACATACGTTAAGCTAATGGAAAATGACATGGAGATCTGTGAACAACTTTGCTTCACTTACTAAGACAGACTGGCCTGGATATAGGTAGCATTTGATCAACGAATGGAGGACTGGAATCTGTAGACGTGGGTTGGCTGATATCTACCACAGAGGGAAAAACAAATCTCCCCAGTTTCTACATACCTACTAGGACTGGAGAAGTCTACTTATCCTCTAGCTTGATGGCTACTTAACATCTAATTGTCACAGAGTCAATGAGAGCTTTTAGTGAAAAAGACATTCACAGACCTATGCTATTCTGTCTTGTTTTTTCTTTGCAAATATAATGTGCCATTTAGTAAGTCCTCCTAGTTTCCCCTTAGGTTTGATTTGTAATGTGGATCTTCCCAATATTCATCTTTCAAACGCCACTTCCTCAGGTTCATAAAATCTGCTGCGAGAAAAAGCTGTGAGAGCCATAAAAGCGCCCCTCTGTTGAGATTTTGAGGTTCACCATTCTTAACCTCAAACCAACCTGGGGCCTACAGTATTATAGGAAAGTGCATAAACCTGCAAAATAATATGCACAATTCTATGCATGCATAGTCTAGGGACAGGTTCAGTACTGTTATCAGATTCTCCCAAAGGGTATTAGACACAAATTAATCATTTGTGGTCTAAGGCAATTTTTTCCCACCTTAATTTCATTATCATCCCTAAGAAGCCCTTTAGACCTGTTTTCCTAAAACACTTCCCCATACTCCATGAAATTTCAACATCAAAGATCTACCATGTATCTGTTTATGTACAATAATTATTAGTGCTTTATACATAAAAAGAAAAAAGCAAAATTTGTCCCCTAAGAAGCAATTTTTGTCCCACTCAGAGGTGACAAGAGCCTCCACTGAGAATGCATTGTCTGCAAGGGTCACAACTAAATTGCTCACAACTCCAGCTCTAATCCTACCCAAGTGTGTCAGGGACATTGTCCTAGCCTCAAATCCACTCCCACAACCATAAACTTCACTGGGCCAGCAGTTGTATGAAGGTGATATTAGAGTCACTGACCCACTGTTCCTCGAGCTATCTCAAGGTATTTCCATCTCAGCAGCTTATTCAGAGCATTGTCAGCTTTAGTGTGGTGTTTTCTCCTTAGAACTCTCCTTTACTTCCATGACACGGTTCATGCACGTATATACTAGGAGCAAGGCATAATTTTAAAGACTTCAATCTTTTAGGTAGATGGTAGGTTTGCCTTGACCACGCCATGATGAGAAAACTCGATTTTGAGCAATGGTGATAACAATAATGTTTATTTAGTAAGTATCTATTGATTTTGCCAGGGAAATTTTCCCTTGTCAGTTCTCTTTTGAGGAACAGCTAACCTCATCCCCTCATCCCATTTGAGGTGACCCCAATAACCTGGCTTTGGTAGAAGCAAGACTTACTTGAAAGTGAAAATCGCTCAATCGTGTCCAACTCTTTGCAACCCGATAGACTATACAGTCCATGGAATTCTCCAGGCCAGAATCCTGGAGTAGGTGGCCTTTCCCTTCTCCAGGGGATCTTCCCAACCCAGGGATCAAACCCAGGTCTCCCGCATTGCAGGCGGATTCTTTACCAACTGAGCTTATGAGGGAAGCCCATGACTTAACTTAGGTCTGGCCAATGATCCTATTCCATCAGGACTGACTACCCAATTTGTGGGATGCAATGGAAAATGAAAATGCAGGACCCATGGTTCAAAAATTAAGAATTTCAACACAATGGCGGCAGAGAATCAAAAGAAGCACTGGAGCATTCTATGCGCACAGTTCCAGTGAGGCTGCGCAGATCACACACCCATGAAGCAAGCCCTCCATCTCATACTTCCAGCCACAATGAATGGTCCAGGCACAGACACAAAAGCAAGAGATGATTCTTAGGCCTGTGCTTTGTGTGGGAGGGACAGCTAGAAACGAGAAGCACTCTTTCTGCCAGTCCTAAAGCATGTAAGAAGTAAGCCTGACTGATGGTGGCCAAGAGAATCTGTCTAAAGATGAAGCCAGCCCAGAGGAAAACACACTGGCAAGAAAGAGCAGAAATAAGTGAATTTTGCTAACATTGTTGGAGACTTTGGATCCATCTCTACCCCTGAATATTAGGCAAAAAATCCTTCTTTGTTCTCAAACCAGTTTGAATTGGAGTTTCTGTCACTTGCAACCAGAAGTCTTAACTAACAAAATTACGTTTCATGGTTGTTACCAGGACAGTCTCTGGAATAGGTAAATATTAACTATTATAATCAGAAAGATCTTTTCTTCAAACTCCTCTAACACCTTGCTAACCTTCTGCTCTTCGTATGCTTCACAGGTTGCTTTACAATGTTAATTTATGTTTATGATAAATAGATTTTAAGGTTTTTGAGAACAAAAGTTATTTTAAAGATTTTTTTCATAGGATCTAGAATAGGATATGATTGCATTAAAAATATCGTGTGAACTGATTGATCATTTGGCACTTTGACGGAAAATTAAATACAGATAAGTGTGTTTACAATATATAATATGACTTAACAGACGCAGAAAATTCTCTAAGGTAAAATACAAGATTTTTGAAGCTTGTAATTTATTATGACTTGTAGCTAAAGAAACTTTTTTAGGAATATACATCCAAGAGGGATGTCGGATTCAATGGTAAAGATGTTTTAACCTATTGACATATTTTTGATTTATCATTTCAACTGTGAATGATATATTAAATTTTTCAGTCTTCAGTTGATTGAAAAAGTAGAAGTATTTGAGGAGACATTTAGATATTTGTACTTACTGATTTTCTCAAGGCCCGGGAAAAGTAAAAATTGGTAAATAATATTAAGAATTTCCCTCTGACTGAGAAATTAGTGTTAAAGATGTCAAAAAAGATGAGGGAAGATGCAAACACCAGGGAGAACTCCTCCTCTCAGGTGCTGAGAAGTGACAAAAAATATATACACACCAATTATTGTTCAGATATGTGACATGCCAGGTTTATAAAGAGAAAACAGTAATCAACTGAGACTCACTGGACATAATCCGCACTTGCAGCTAATGAAACTATTTACCGTCAAACTTGTATTTATTATTTTATTGACTGATTGGCAGCACTGCATGGCATTTGGGATCTTAGTTCCCCGAACAGGGATGCAACCTGTGCCCCTTGCAGTGGAAGCATGGATTTTTAACTACTGGACTGCCAAGGAAGTCCCTCCAAATTTTCATTTTATTTTCTCATTTTGCTAGTAGCAAATTTCCAAATGGTATACCATTGCTCTTTTGCATTTTTAAAGAAATAATGAACTTCATTTTTTTTCCCCCTTAGAGTCATCATGAAGTCAAATTGTTTTAAAGCCTTGTCAATACACCTCCTCTAAAGTCCCTCAGGTGACTATAAGTTTTTCTTTTCTTTTTTGGAGGGGTCCCTTCTAAATTTTCAGTTGCCGACTTCCTTTTTGTCTATCTAGGCTGTTCATTTTTGCATATCCCTGGGTTCACAACTCTGTGGTTTCTGGCAATTCTAAGAGAAACGAACTTCAGATAAGAAAACAGACATATATATTTGAATATAGGTTTTAACAATGGAAAAATACTATGAAATCATAGACTTTTCTATTCAAAGGGGAATATAAAAGTTCTTGTGTATATTATCTGATATTTTACTGTGAGAGTTAAATCAATATTTTCTTCATTTTGAAAAAAGAAAACTCAAGAAAATTTAAATAAAAAATATGTATATCACCTTTATCACTATTTTCCTTCATTTAATTATATATTTAGAATTGTTTTCAATTTCTATGACTATGGGGTCTTTTAGTAATATTGAATTTTATTTTTTAATTTAATAAATTTTGTCCAAAGGGGAGAAAAAGTGTCAGGAACTATTACTAAATAATTTCTGCCATTTCTTAAACTCAATAAATTTGAATAAACTTTGTAATCACAAAGAATTTGCAAAAGAATACTCTTACTTTCTTTCTCAAGTCAGTCTTGGCTTTTCTGGACTGAAACCAGGGAGGACATACTGAAAACAGACTACATATTCTTCTTAAGAGAATAAAATCTAACTTGAAGACAGCAACTTTCTCTTCCCTAAATTTACAATTTAAAAGAATTATTCAACAGAGCTAGTCACAAGACCCCCACACCATACAAGTTTCTATAACTAAATGCTTGTTTGAGGAAGGTACATTCTTCCTTAAATAAAAGTTTCATGCAGACTTCAACACAGTATGCCCTAAAGATAAATTTACTTTGCCAATTTGTCAGGTCTCCCAATTCTTGTTAACTTCTCTCGATTAACTAATCCTCTTCAATAATTCTTTCCCTTCCTCCAATAGTTCCCTTTTGCTTTTGTTTTCTTAGACTCAGTAAGGATTTACTAGCAGGTATGGGCTTAATCCATACCTGCTAGTAAATCCAAATGGTTGGATCTGCAAGGAGATCCAACCAGTCCATCCTAAAGGAGATCAGTCCTGGGTGTTCATTGGAAGGACTGATGCTAAAGCTGAAACTCCAGTACTTTGGCCACCTCATGCAAAGAGTTGACTCATTGGAAAAGACCCTGATGCTGGGAGGGATTGGGGGCAGGAGGAGAAGGGGTCGACAGAGGATGAGATGGCTGGATGGCATCACCGACTCGATGGACATAAGTTTGAGTAAACTCCGGGAGCTGGTGATGGACAGGGAGGCCTGGCGTGCTGCGATTCATGGGGTCGCAAAGAGTCGGACACGACTGAGCGACTGAACTGAACTGAACTGAACTGATGGGCTTAATCTCTCTACAATGCAGGAGACCTGGTTTAGATTCCTGGGTCAGCAAAAACCCCTGTGGAAGTGAATGTGAACCCACTCCAGTATTCTTGCCTAGAGAATCCCATGGACAGAGAAACCTGGGGGGCTACAGTCCACGGGTCACAAAGAGTTGGACACGAATGAGCAACTAACACTTTCACTTCTAACTAAAACAACAAAATGTTTATTAATGAGCCAATTAACCAATAAAAGATTTCTCAGCCAAATGAGGCAGGATAGTGGATGTGAAGCTCAAATAACCTTTCGGTGCTTAAGAATTACCTTGGATAATGGATAGGCCACTTTTGGCAGCTTCAAAATTGAAAATTCTGACATTTAACTGATACCTCCTGTTCAAATCTGGAGGGGAGTATAAAATTCAAGCATAATACCTGTAAAATAGTACCATGCCCTGACCTTGGCCTTTTCATTCTTGGAGGTTATTTTAATATTTTCCTTTTATGAATGAGCCCATTTAATCACTATGGCTGCTATTTACTGAAAGACACTGCAGTTGCTCAAACATTTCCGTGCTTTTTCTCTGCTGTCTCCTTCTTTTAAGCAAAATGACTTTTGAAAAAAGTTGATATCTATTGTGCTATGACAGACATTATTTAGCAAATACAGTTTATGTTTTAAAGACAGAGCATTTCCTGAGAATACATCTTAAACGAAAAGCATACAGTATTTGGTTTTCACTGTAACCTTACAGTCGCAGAGGCAGATAACATTCATTGCTAGTGTCTTGTTTACAAAACGACAACTTCAGTCATCTAGATGTCTCTAAGTTGCTTTCTTTTCTTGCTCTTTTTTAAAAATCAGTGACTCGTTGGGCATGACTCTATCGGCTTTCAATTCCAGATAGTATACCTTCAACTTTTTTTCAAGGGGAAAGCATATGACAATTTTGCATGAGCAATCAACCCTGTGAATATCAAGTGAAAGGCATACAGGTTCATGGTACCCATAAAAGGATGTACAATGGTAGCCGTTATGATCACAGATAAGTTTAGTTGGTGATTTTGGGGAAAAATGTGCAAAGCTTGACATACTGTTCATATCTAATGGCACAGGATGTAGTGACAAGAGACTGGCATTTGGACTCCTCCAGACATAGATAAAATTTTGTTTCTACCATATACTAATCGTATGACTTCAGCTGACTTCATCTCTTAGTCTTGTTGCCACATTCCTCTAAAAAAAAGGGGTGCAGGCAAATGATGCCTAACCCAGAAGATGCTATTAAAATTAAATGAGTTCATGCTATCTTACAGAATTGGATCTACAGAAGGCTTACTAAACTATTTACTACAATAACTATTACTAGACTTCCAAGTCTAGCCTACTTCTGAACAAGTAAAATCCCTGGTTCATGAGATAGAAAGCATTCAATTAATGAAACAAGGAGGCCATTAGTCCAAAGTGGTTCTAATGTCTTCGAGGCCAACTTAGGCAAACCAAAATCCAATCCTGTAAAGGCTTGAGCCATTTCGGGAAGTTTCATTCAGTTTTCCTGAGTATTCCCCATGTACACAGGAGTTCTATGTGTCAGTAAACTTCCATTTGCTTTTATCTTGTAAATCTCTTTTATTACAGGGGTCTCAGCCAAGAACCTAAAAGTGTACAGGGAAAATGATTTTTCCTTCCCTATGAGAGGAATGCTTCTGAATATATCTGCTTTGTCGTAAGCCATGCACAATATATTATTCCAATATATTTCAATTGGACTTTTGAAAATGGAGTGATAGATTTTAATGAATATATATTCAACCTGAAAAAATATATATTATAATGAAGTCTCTGGACATTCATAATACTATAAAACACGGTTTAACCCTAAAAGTAAAAGCAGTTCTTTTGTCTGTTTCTTATTTGCCCATTTCTGTTCCTCTCTAACCTTAAAAGAACCCAATCACTAGGCAATTTAACCTAACTCTTGACTTACACTCTCCAGAATATACACCATGCCTTGCCTAACCTGTGGATTGTTTCACCAGATTAAAAGAAGAATGAAGAATTAAGTTAAGAATAACTAGCTCTCTACTCTCAACAGACCCTTTAGCAATCCTGCAAGCAGATCACAGGAGCAAGATAACAACTGAAGAGTCCGCCAGTCTGCACGAAATGGAGAAGGATACAGAACCCAACCTTCTGCCTCTATGATCACTGAGATTCTTCCCTTCTTTATCTATTTAAATACTCTCCTGGCTGAGGAGAATGTTCAGAGTAGGTCTTGGGATATGAGTCTACCTTTTTGCCAGATAGCCAACTTTTCTGATTAAAGCAACTTTCCCTTCTATTGACACTTGCCTCTTGATTTATTGGCTTTTGAGCTATGAGCAGCTGAACATGAGTTCGGTGACAGAGGGAGAAAAGAGGAGATTTTAGTTGAGTGGACAGATAAACATAGTAGAAAAGATACATAGTAGAAAAGGACAGATAAACATAGTAGAAAAGATGCAACTTGCCCTCTGTGATTCACCAGTTATGTGGAAGTAGAAGGTGGAGGTGAAGGCTCATTGACAGAATGAGAATATTATTTTTTTTGCCCCAAATCAAGAGTGATAAGATACAACATTTAAAAGAAAGAGGAAAAGCAACAATAAGAACAGAGAGGAAGATGGTGAATATTTTGAATAGGGCTCTTGCCCTGTGAGAAAACAGCCCACAGAGACGAAGCAGAGCATTCTCGTCAAGGAGTGGGGTGGGTTGTGACCCACGGTCACCCAGACTGGGGGTCTCCTGACTTTCTTGATCACCAAACCCAAGAACACAAGAAGAAATACATTTTATTTACTGACCTAGTATACATGTATACATATATAGTTACTAATAGTGAAACAAAATTTTTCCAAAGCAATATATATACTAGGTGCAATGTAGCCTTTTGATTCCTATTATAATCTAGGTCATAGTTTTAAAGGCTGATTGTGACTTAATGAATTGACTTCACGAGTCACTAATAGATCATGGCTGCATGTATGTGTGTTAATATGCCTCAGTAGTGTCCAACTTTTTGTGACTCTATGGGCTATAGTCTGCCAGGCTCCTCTGTCCATGGGATTCCTCAGGCAAGAATACTGGAGTGGGTTGCATGCCCTCCTCCAGGGGATCTTTCTGACCCAAGGATCAAACCTGCCTTTCCTGTGACTCCTGCACTGCAGGTGGATTCTTTACCACTGAGTCACAGGGGAAGCCCCAGATCATGGCTACTTTTTGAAAAAAGTGATGTCCCAGACAGCCTTTGGAAATCTTCCAAGGATATGCTCTTTAGCCGTGATGCTGGATAATGTTTGAATATGACAAAAGTCTGTATAAAACACTATATTACACATAGTTTTTTCTCTATCATATTTTTGATATAAAATTGTGACCTATTGAGGAAGAGGCTAAACAAGGTGGAGAGAACAGGGAGAAAAATCTTTTCTTCTCTGTATACATCTGACTTTATAGATATCACTTTGGAACCAGGTAAAATTTTAAATATAGAAGAAGATAAAATTTAAAAAGGAATCTTTATAAATAAAAGCAAAGTGAAACAAAGGAATCTAATTGTGACTTTAGTTCATGACATATGTGCAAAGGAAGAAAACATTTCAAGTAAATTTAAAGAACAGAAATTTGACTAAACATCTCTAGTGTTCTCCTAGGAGAGAACAAAATGCAATATATATACACATATATTCACAGAAATAAATATGTGTATGAGATATATGTGAACTGCATGAACTGCATATATGAGGGAATATGTTAATATTAAAACATATGAACTACATTCATATATACTTAAAATCTCAAAGACAGAATATAAACATCTAGACACAGATATATATATATATATGTGTGCATATATATATCTGTATGTGTATCAGGAAGGAAATTTATGTGCATCAAAAATGACTAATGTTCTATGAGATGAGGAATATTATTAAGTCAATCTTCCATACTCAAGGTCCCAAAGGAAAAAAAAAAAGGTGCTGCTTATATACAGAGAACAATTTTTTTTTACTACATCATTTGCCTTAGAAAATGAATCCTCTTTAATAAATGAGTTGGAAAACTGCTTTCAAAGTTGAAGTTGCCAGTGCAGTACTATGGTTTTTAAACATGACACGCTATTCTGAAATATTCAATAGTACACCTCAGTGCATCAAAAATAAATCATTCCCCTCTTTTCTGGGGAAAGATATCAGATATAATGCTCTTCTTCATTTTTTAATATTCATGAGCTTTTTATTCTTCAAAGAAGATGTAACATATTTGAGGTCATTAAACATCAGTTCAGTGCAAGAATTTTTTAAAATACCTTGACTTGGTTATTTCCCAGATGCAACACAGAACTGTACTCTAGAATATAAAAAGAACATATTGTCTATCAAATTGATAGGTTTTAACTATGGTTTAAAAAACTTATGAATCTGAAGCCTCTGCTACATGCCTGCCACTGTCCAATACGCAGTTATAATTTGTTACTTCCTTGTTAGAAAAGCATTTTTCCAAGGTCTGAAGTGCTTTAATTAAGAAAGACATAAATTCCATATCTTTTGATTCTAAGTAAAATTGCCCCATCACATATGTAAATATTTAAGCTAGAAAAACCAACATATTATAGATCCTCAGGTTAAAGCTATAAATTTCACTAATTAACGTTATGTATAAGATACATTAGTATCCTCAATGGTATCCCACATCTATAATAAGTGTTTTATAGTAAGTAATGTATCAAGGAGATATTAATGAGTACTTCTAAAATAAAGGCAAGAGGTTCTGTGGTTCAAAGAATTTGGAAAACGATGGCCTGAAGAGCATGAAAATGCTTTCTTTACTCAGAACATATCATGCTAATAAGCATTTTGATTCTCCAAAAAAAACAAGGCTCCTTTCACAGACTTTTTTCTTGGATCAATGTTCAGTAAAACATTTAGGATAATGCTGGTCTATTGGTGCCTGGATACTGCCAACAACAGGTAATTAGATTTGGCAGCATGGTGCCCATTAAATTTTTTTGTAGCTCTGATTCAGATCTTCCATTTTCTGATGGATGCAAAAGCTGGTGAATTTAGAGGAAAAAAACAAATCCATTTAGGAAGATACACTCTGGGATTTTGTATTAGAGATCTTACACAAAATATAAACTTATTTTAAAAATTAACCAAGAAAGTTACATTAATGTCAGAAATAGAAGAAAAATGAAAAGCATCTACAATTTGAGACATTTAATTTTATGGGAAATTAGGAACAGTTAATATTGATATAAGAAGTAGAGAATTTTTGACTATGCATATTGTAGGAATCAGATTTGCGAAGTATATCACATTGTTTTCCTCTTAGAAAGGTGGAACTTGGCTGGGTTATTAGTACTACTGAGTTGACCCAGGGGAGGAAAGCTCTGTTATCCCCTGAACCCAACTGATGGAATCCTTAATTATACTGGCTTTTCTAATAATCTGGGAAATCTTGTCTATATGGACATCTTCAGAAGCTTATTTTGCTGGTTACAGTTCTATTCTTTCAATGCAGAACAGAAGATCACCGAGGACACAGGGGAGAACAGGAAGTTTTCCAAAACAGCATGAGTTTTGAAAAAAAAGAAAAAATCAAAATCAACCTGCGACTTTGAAGGGACCAAAGTTGCCCTCAGAAACATCGACTCTTCGGGGAATTGTCCACGGTCCTGAGTTGCCTCCATGAAAAACTAATGGTGAAGAGTCAAGCTCCCTAGCTGTCAAGATCTTATTTGCTGCTGCTGCTGCTGCTTCTTCTTCTTTAAAAACAAAACAAAACAACAACAAAAAAAACAGCCTCCCCTAACCTTCCCTGGTGGCTCAGATGGTAAAGAGTCTGCCTGCAATTCAGGAGACCTGGATTCGATCCCTGGGTTGAGAAGATTCCCCTGGAGAAGGAAATGGCAACCTACTTCAGTATTCTTGTCTGGAAAAAATCCCATGGACAGAGGAGCATGGTAAGCTACATACAGTCCATGGGGTCACAAAGAGTCGGACATGACTTTCACTTTCTTCCTTCACTTTCTTTCTTCTTTCTTTCCCCTGACCTGTGCCTGACCTGACCTGATTAAAACAACCATCTTCTGCAAGGACCAAACACACAAGACCTAAGCTTGTCTACCATGGCTTCAATTGTTGATTTCCATGCTATAGACTCGTAGTCCAGTTCCTTACTGGTTTCCAGTATGTTACTTCTCATTCAAGCAGTACACAGAGAGGTGTAGAAACAATTTTTAGGTACTCAACAATGATTTACACCTAGAAAATGCCCATTAAAATAGATATAGTGTAATCAGAACCTCTAATTTTAGAATATATTCATTAAAAGTCTATTTATTTTTGTTTAGAATTCCTTCTACTCTCTGAAAAATTATCCTATCCTGTGCCAACATACATAGATTTTAAAGTTGGCTTTGTTATTGCAAAACCCACACATGATCATTGCAGAAAGGTAGAAAATATGGATTAAAAAAACCTACTCATTTTCCTACAGTTTGTTTTATATTTTTTAGAGTATTTTCCCAGTGTTTTCTGTTTAAAAATATATTGCATAAATTAGTGGAATCATACTTTCTTCTATCATATATATTTTGACATAAATTATTTTCTCAAAAAATATAAAACTCTTAAAAGGATAGTTTCAATGGTTGAAAACCAGCTTCTCACAGGTCTATCACACTAAAGGTTACTATAAAGTTGGATAATAAGGTTGCTTTCAGTTTTCCCTATTGTTAAAAATATTCAAATAATTAGTTTTATACGTAAATCATTTTTACATTCATGATTATATAGAGAGGCTGCTGCTGCTAAGTCGCTTCAGTCGTGTCGGACTCTCTGCAACCCCATAGACGGCAGCCCACCAGGCTCCTCTGTCCCTGGGATTCTCCAGGCAAGAGTGCTGGAGTGGGTTGCCATTTCCTTCTCCAATGCATGCATGCTAAGTTGCTTCAGTCGTGTCCGACTCTGTGAGACCCTATGGACAGCAGCCCAACAAGTTCCTCTGTCCACGGGATTCTCTAGGCAAGAATACTGGAGTAGGTTGCCAATTTCTTCTCCATATAGAGAGGCTATATCCCATGAAATAGTACTACGAGGCCAAAGGAAATGAATTATTTATTTCTTCTAGTTGTAATATTTTGTATATTTTAGTCATATAGTATCAGAACAATACTTTTAGGCCACACAGTTTTCAAAACCCTTGATAACTGGCTTACAAATAATAACTATATGTAAGTGACCTCATTCAGTTTGATATGCAATATACAAAATTTTATATTGCAAATATAAAAAATCTGGGGGGTGGCACGTCAGATGAGAGTGGCAATACACAAAGCTCAGGTATTTCGTGTTATTTCATTCAGATAGTAATATTTTTGGTTGAGGCAAGTTACATCTGATGTGAAATCTTAGTGTGTTACATTTCCGAAAGGATCCTGGGCAGAGGTGAATGCGGGCAGGCAACATGGCCTCAGGCTGGAAGGCAGCAATCACTGTTGATGCTCCACCCAGGGTCCCTGGGCATTCACCCTACACACCTACAACTTTCTGCCTGAGGGCTTTTATTTAGGAAACTGGAGCACCTCGGCCAGAGAGCTTTACAAAAAGGTGTCAAAGTGCTCCCCTGGGGTCATTCTTTAATCAATGACAAAAGCCCTGCCTGCCTGCCCTTGGTTGGATGGATAACTGTGAGGTTTGATCTGAGCCCAAGGGAGTCATGTACTTGATAGGGCACCTTTAGCTACTTCCTTTCCCTCTTTGTGTGTGTGTTTGTGTGTGTGTGTGTAACAGGGTAGATCTTTTTGATAACTTATCAGTTGAGTAAAGAGTTGAAGAAGACAACAGAATAAGCCTCATTTATATATTGAATTATTCTCCCACCCATCAGCATTTGGGTGATGCCCAGGTTTGTGCTATGGGAACACTATTCTAAATACTTTCCTGCAGTCTCCTAGTACACCTATATTCCCCTCATGCTTACATACCTCTTCTGCTAGATGACAAGTTCCTTGATTATGGAAAAATGATCCCTACAGGCTGGGGAGGGAGATTCTCGTTAGGAATGGGTCCCAAGACTCCTTTGCTGTTGATACCTTCCGCCCCTCCAGGCTTCTGGAGTTTGAGTCACTCCAGTCCCCTAGGAGGATGCTGTTGGCCTACCTGGAGCCCTCATTCCGGACCTGCCACTAGTGAACACTATTGAACCACTGGCATTCTGGCTTCCACGTGTACACAAGCCAAGTCTTCAGGACAAAGCCTTTGACGGAGTCCTGACCTCGCTGGCCAGTGGGGGCTTATGAGCAGGTGCTATCACAGAGGTCCTGAAATGACACACTGGGCTGTCTGGCATCCTCTGAATGGGAGAAGCTAGACTTTGCAGCAGGAAACTTGGGAGTCCTAGCACCAGCCCCAGCAGGGAGAGGAAGAAGAATTTGATCTTCCAAATGCCAACATGTACTGAGGATTTACAATAAGACAGACATTGGCTCTGACAGCTTTTTGCTCACTAAAGCAGATATCAACAAACTTCCAGAAAAGGGCCAGATTATAAGTATTTTAAGCTTTGTGGACCAAAGGGTCACAACCACTCAGGATAACTCTGTTATCCTCACCCAAAGAAGCTACAGACAATACACACACAAAAAGGTGTGGCCCTGCTCCGATTCACTTTTATTCATAGATGCTAGAATTTAAATTTCTTATCAAAATGTGATATTCTTCTTCACTCCCTCCCAACCCTTTAAAAATGGTAAAACAGATCTTATCTTGCATGTCTTACAGTGAAAGGTGGTGGGATGTAGTTTGTGGGCCCCTGTACTGCAGTGATTTGGAGCATGGCTTCTGGAACCAGACAACCTGGGTTTGACTGAGTTCTGCCATTGGAAAGCAGTATGACATTAGGCAACACACTTAACGTCATTGGGGAAAGACCACTATTGTGGAGGATTGTTGAGAGGGTGACTTAATCAGTGAAGTGCAAATAATACACATATAATGAATATTATATAGACTATGAATCATTTATAATCATTGTCTTGGCATATTTACATGTAAATCCCCCAAGATTACACAGGTCAGGTACCAGTGTTTTAGTGGAGAACATGGTCAGTGGAAGGTCAAGCTTCAGCTGGTCCCAGCTCCACAGTATTTTCTAGGTAGACCCAACTGCTACTTCTGTCCCTGGGGTTGTTCAGTTGCTAAGTCCTGTCTGACTCTTTGTGACCCCATGGACTACAGCAGGCCAGGCTTCCCTGTCCTTCACCATCTCCCGGCGCTTGCTCAAACTCATGACCACTGAGTGGGTGATGCCATCCCACCATCTCATCCTCTGTCATCCCCTTCTCCTGCCTTCAATCCTTCCCAGCATCAGGGTCTTTTCAAATAACTTGGCTCTTCACATCAGGTGGACAAAGGATTGGAGCTTCAGCTTCAGCATCAGTCCTTCCAATGAATATTCAGGGTTTATTTCCTTTCGAATTGACTGGTTGGATCTCCTTACTGTCCAATAGACTCTCAAGAGTCTTCTCCAGCAACACAATGCAAAAGCATCAATTTTCCAGTGCTCAGCCTTCTTCATAGTCCAACTCCCACATCCATACGTGACTACTGGAAAAGTCATAGTGTTGACTATATGGATCTTAGTCAACCAAGTGATGTCTCTGCTTTTTAATAAGCTGTCTAGGTTTGTCATAGCTTTCTTTCCAAGGAGGAACTGTCTTTTAATTTTGTGGCTGCAGTCAATGTTCACAGTGATTTTTTTTTAATATATATATATATATTTTTATTTTTTCAGTGGGTTTTGTCATACATTGATATGAATCAGCCATAGAGTTACACGTATTCCCCATCCCAATCCCCCCTCCCACCTCCCTCTCCACCCGACTCCTCTGGGTCTTCCCAGCCCACCAGGCCTGAGCACTTGACTCATGCATCCCACCTGGGCTGGTGATCTGTTTCACCATAGCAATAAAGTCAAATCTGACACTGTTTCCATTATTTATCCATCTATTTGCCATGAAGTTATGGGACTGGATGCCATGATCTTAGTTTTTTTGAATGTTGAATTTTAAGCCAACTTCTTCACTCTCCCCTTTCTTCCTCATCAAAAGGCTCTTTAGTTACTCTTTGCTTTCTGGCATTAGAGTGGTATCATCTGCATATCTGAGGTTGTTGATATTTCTCCTGACAATCTTGATTCCAGGTTGGGATTCATCAGCCCTGCATTTTGCACAGTATACTCTACATTGAAGTCAAATAAGCAGGGTGACAATATACAGCCTTGACATATTCCGTTCCCAATTTTGAACCAGTCTTCTTCCATGTTCTGTTCTAACTCTTGCTTCTTGACCTGCATACAGGTTTCTCAGGAGACAGCTAAGCTGGTCTGGTATTCCTATTGCTTAAAGAATTTTCTACAATTTGTTGTGATCCACACAGTCAAAGGATTTAGTGAAACCAATGAAGCAGAAGTAGATGTTTTTGTGGATTCTCTTGCTTTCTCCATGATCCAACCAATACTGACAATTTGATCTCTGGTTCCTCTGCCTTTTCTAAACCCAGCTTGAACACCTGCAAGATCTTGATTCACATACTGCTGAAGCCTAGCTTGAAGGATTTTGAGCACTACCTTGCTAGCATATGAAATGACTGTAATTGTACGGTAGTTTGAACATTCTTCGGCATTGGAATGAAAATTGACCTGTTAGAGTCTTGTGTCCACTGCTGAGTTTTCCAAATTTGCTGGCATATTGAGTATATCACTTTCACAGCATCATCTTTTAGGATCTGAAACAGCTCAGCTGGATTTCTGTCACCTTTACTAGATTGTCTGTAGTAATGCTTCCTAAGGCCCACTTGACTTCACATTCCAAGATGTCTGGCTCTAGGTGAGTGACCACACCAACATGGTTATCTGGCTCATTAAGACCTTTGTTGTATAGTTCTTCTGTGTATTCTTGCCACCTCTTCTTAATCTCTTTTGGTACTGTTAGGTCCTTGCCATTTCTGTCTTTTATTGTGCCCATTTTTACATGAAATGTTCCCTCGGTATCTCCAGTTTTCTTGAAGAGATCTCTAGTCTTTCCCATTCTACTGTTTTCCTCTATTTCTTTGCCTGGTTCACTTAAGAAACCTTTCTTATGTCTCCTTGCTATTCTCAGGAATCTGCATTCAATTGGGTATATCTTTCCCTTTCACCTTTGCCTTTCACTTCTCTTCTTTTCTCAGCTATTTGTAAGGCTTACTCAGACAACCATTTTGCCTTCTTTCATTTCTTTTTCTTTGGGATGGCTTTGGTCACTGCCTCCTGTACAATATTACAAACCTGTGTCTATAGTTCTTTAGGGACTGTGTTTACTAGATCTAATCTCTTGAATCTATTTGTCAGGTCTACTGTATAATAACAAGGGATTTGATTTAGGTCATACATGAATGGCCTAGTGGTTTTTCCTACTTACTTCAATTTAATCATGAATTTTGCAATAAGGAGCTGATGATCTGAGCCACAGTCAGTTCCAGGTCTGGTAGCTGAAATTAATGGATCATAATATACTGCTGCATGGGAGAAACATGAGGGAAAATACCTATATTCCCAACTACAGCTAAATTATATGGTAACTGAGTACATTTGTGCACTAGCCTGGAATTTTGCCACCACTTTTAATACCATTTCCATGGCAAAGAACATTCCAGGTTCAGTTTCTGGCTTATAAACCAATAACTGGGAAACACTCTAGTCATAAGAACAGACTATAATAGAGCTGCCTTGTGGGCTATTAAGAAAACAGGAATAAAGACAGTTGGGAAGAAATAAAATTCTCACAATTTGGGATACAATATATTTCATGAAGTGATAAGTACTATTCAGCTAAACTTCACTAGGAAATGATAAGTGAAAGTCTGGACAACTCTTTCATTGACATACTGAAACTGTAGCTCAAGAAGATGGCTTTAAATGCCCCCCTGATTCCAGCTGTGCCTAGCAGTAGTTTTCAGCAGAACCGCTAACTGTTGCACAATAAATATAAGACAAATGGCTAAGTGATAATTAGGGAAGTATTCATTCCTGTTTCTAAGATGTGCCCAGGGCTGGGGCTCAGGTTTAGTTTTTCAAGTTTTCCTTAACATGTGGAGCCAAGACAGAAAAAAATCACTTACATAAAGGTTTGGCCCAGGCACTGAAGTGCAAAAAGATGACTCCAAGCTCCCTTGCCTTCCACCCTGCTGATCTCCTTGCAGTTTACCATTAAACATCATTATCATGCTCTTTCCAAACTAAGCCACACTATGGGAGGCTGCATCAAAGACTGCACATTAAAATAGCTCAAAGAATCCATCCCCCACCACCCCTCCCTCCTCCCCAGCAGGGCAACACATGCCACACAGTTCCCAAAGGAGTTAGGCCCATTTGAATTAATTTTGGACATCCCTGGGGTTTATCCTTTTTGAATGTTGTTCACTGTGACTGCCCTAGGGCACCCACTAGCCAGGAAGCCTTTGATGTATCTTATACTTTGGTCCTGATGCCAGTTAGACAGAAACAAGAAATGCCCTTATTCTGCACCTGTTCCAGGGGGAATGGCTGAGTTTGAAGGAGCTAAGGAGAACATCTGCAGAATCAACAAAATTCTGTGATTTGGTGTCTTAATATAAGGAGCTGAATAAGTTATGGTGACAGGAAAGACAGGTAGAGAATTCAACTGGATCAGATTTAAATATCCAACAACAAAACATGATAGGCTTTGAGACTATGGAAGAAGCAATATTTCACCAAGTTCCAAAATGTTAAAATTACATAGAAAGGGTATTTACACTTACATAGAAGCAAAACTACGTTAAATCCAGTCGTGTGATGAATGGAGGGGGGGCAATTTGCAGCGTTATTGAAGAAAGGATTAGTTATTGTACATAATTTGACTCCAGGGAGTTCGGCTCCAGGACCACATCCTAGGTACCAACAGTGGTAGCTTGGCATATAGCACTAGGTTCCTGAGAACGACTTGGCTGAAACTACTGGTTGTTTGAAACCTCCAATAGACTAAGAACATAACCCCCAGATTTCAAGGGATAAAATAAATGACAGTGAGTTCATCTGGGGTGTCTACTTCAAGTTTCAACACACAGTTGGAATCTTTGCTCTAAAGTCATCTCAGTAACTGACACTTGCTTGAGCATCTTTCAACCCTGAGAAGCTTTAGAATTGAGCACAGAAATAACTGAGAGATTCAAACGCACCATATTACTATTTCCTGGTTAAGGCATTTGAACAAATATGGTACTGTCCTATCTTGTAAGAGTTAAGAGAATCTGGCTTGTTAAGTTGATAGCTGTGATTCCCAGATAAAGCATACAAGTGAATGATCAATTTAGTCCTTTTATTTATAATTTATATGCATATTCAAAATTTAAAAACCCCTCTGTTTTACCATATTCATTTATAAGTTTGGTTTATTAGCTTTGTAAGATTTATTTTGAACCCCGGAAGGTTTTCTTAATAAATTCAGACAATGCACATACTTTTAAGAGAAATTAGCATACACACACATATATACATATATACATAATACACATATATTATACACATACAAATTAAAGTCTTTACCTTTGTGAAGATATTTAAATACTAAAGTGCATACACTGGAACACTATTGTTTGAAGGCTGCTAAAAACAGTGCTCAAATACTCTATATTCTACTTAGAAAATCAACTTAAAAGCCAGAGGGAAATTAGTTTGAAGTGTAAACTGTAAAGCATTGCATGATAATTACTTAAACCAAACAATCCCATGAAGAGGCTCTTCTGGGGGAAAAAAAGGTGCTCAGAGAGGTACAAAGACTTTATATCAATAACTGAAAGGGGATAGCAATCTTACTAGGTGTCTCAGCCTGGACCAGGCAAGGAACTAAATTTTCACACTGTGTGTCCCTTATCCTCATAAGTATAGCCGTGTCTCTGAGTCAGGATTCAACAAACTTTCTCTGTGAAAGGCCAGACAGTCAGTATTTTGGGCATTGTGGGCTGTATGGCCATGTTGTAACCAAAATCCAGCCACTACACTGCAAAGGCAGACATGGAGAATAGTAAACAAATGGGCATGACTACGTTGCAAGAAAACTTTTATTGACAAAAACAGGCTGCCAGTTGGTTGGGTCCTTAGGTCATAGTTTGCTGACTTCTGCGGCAAGTGAAGGACAATTTTACCTATCTTATACATGAGAAAACTGATTTCAAGTCTGAATGTATGTGCTCCCTAAATTTCATATGCTGAAATCCTAACCCCCAAGGTGATGGTATTAGGAGAAAGCGTCTTTGGGAAGTGATTAGGTCAGGAGGGTGGAGTCCTCATGATTGTGATCTGTGCCCTTGTACTGATAAATGAGAACCTGGAGAGCTGACCCTCTTCTTCTGCTCTGTGAGGACACTTAATATTGAACTTTCCAGTTTCTGGAACTGTGAGATTAAACATTTCTATTGTTCAAGGCACTAAATCTCAGATACATTTCACAGAAGCCCCATGTACTAAGATAAAGAAAAGGTAAATGATTTGGTCAAAGTCCTATAGGCAGTAAAGGTGGAACAGTCACGCGAACCTTGCCTGATTCCATAGTGTCATGTTGCCCTGTAGGGGTCAAGACTTCAATTTCCTGGTCTAGAAACCAAATGATCTGAATTCCAATGACCTTTACTGCCTCTTCCTCATACTGGAATTTAAAGAAAAATTTTTTGTGCCATGGAACCCTTTTGACAGTCTAGCAAGTCTATGGAATCCCTCTAAGAACAGAGTTTTTAAGAAGAAAATACACAGAATTACAAAGGAAATTATTATACTAAAATATGGTTATCAAATGATATACTTTAAAAAAGGCTATCGCAGGCTTCTCAGTTTCAACACTATTGAAGTTTGGAAGTGAAAAATTCTTTCTTGGGGGAGGGGTAGTCCTGTGCATTGAAGGACATTTAGTAGATGTCAGTAGCGGGTCCCCTGCTAGTTGTGTTCAATGAAAATGGCTCCCTATATTGTCAAATGTGACCTGTGTCTCTTGCAATCACTGCCCTATTAATTGATGTGCTTCTTCATTAGCAGGTTCAATGAGGAGATATAGTGGAGGGTCTAAAAAGCACCCAAACTTTGAAGCAATGGTGAGCATCATGACATGTTGATAATAACAAAAACTCTAATGTGACATCAGATATATTTGTGGTTTTTATTGGTGACCAAGTAACAAGCACTGAAATACTACTCTAGTCTGTTGTTTATATTCCTGACTGAAGAAAATGCTCACTGACAGTCAGAGGTCAATGAAAGTAAAAACATAATTCCACCCCTTACCCACCCCCCACTCTGTGCCCCAGTGTAGGTTTATGGAGTCTGTGAATCCTGTTCACAGCGTTCTTGGAAATCCATGAACCTCGTGTTGGGAACCTGTCTTCTGGTTAAGATATATAATGAAAATATGACATTAGTAAGTCAGCCTGTACATAATAAATTTTAACAGATGATGAAGATCATTTAATTGAATGCACTATGTTACAGCAGTTACCCCTGGTAGGGTAAGCAGTTTCCTCAAGGTCAGGCAGTTGCTTCACAGAAGGCTCAGGATTTGGGCTGCCTAATTTCAGCTAAGCCATCATCCCCCAGCGACCCACACTGACTGCTTTTCTCAGTTGTGTTTCTTACACACATTGCTGACCTCCTAAACACTACCAGTTCTCACATCCCAAATTCCTCCTCAACAACTGGATTTGATCCCTACCTTTGAACCTTAATTGATTGTGGATATTTGAAGAGTTTAAGGAACAGTAGACTAAAGATTGATTCTGAGGACTGTAAATAGAGCACTAAGCCGGGTAAAGGGAAGCAGAAGGGAGTAGGGAGAAGGGCAGCTTTGACAGCTTCATTAGGGATCTGGAGGAGGGGAAAGACAGCAGGCTTGGATATACTCACATATTATTATTGAGTCGGAGGAGCTGGAAGCATGAGAGAGGGGAAAGATAATAAAAAATCACTCAGGGATGCCACGAACAAGGGCAGGAGGTAAATGAAATTCTGGATTGACAGGCGGTTGACAACATGACTGTGTCAACAATAGTGGTATCAGCCAAGTCACCCACACTGAATGATCCCCGCACAGCCTTGCCATTCAAAGTGTGGGCCACACAGGTCAGCAGCAGCAGAAGTGCCTAGAACCTCAGAAACAGAGCCTCTCAGGCCCCATTCCAGGCCTTGGTCAGAACCCACATTTTAACAGACCTCCAGGTGGTCCACTTTCAAGTCTGAGAAGCACTGCTTCAGAAAATCTGAAGTCCAAGAAAACTGACAGTTCCCAAGAAGCATGGCTGCACCATTGATAGAAAGTTAAAGGTAAGGTTACTGTAGGATCTGAAAGGAAATTCAACTTGGATGTGAGTTTCTGAGACCAATTTTTTTTTTAGTATTCCCATATCCCTTACTACAGTTGAAAGGATGCTAACTGGCTTCAGTTAGCCAGACTGGTAGTTGCTTTGCATAATGTTTTATGATAAAACACTGAGAAATCTAATAGGATTCCAAAATGTTGGTATGACTGGCACAAAGTTTTGTTCTCTAATGAAACTACTCTTTCTTAAAATTTATTAAAGCAGATGGAATAACAAATTAGGGATAGAAAACCATCAAAGCCGTGGATTATCATAAAAAAGAGGTAGATGAACCTAGAGTGAAGTAAATCAGAAAGACAAATATTGTATATTTCTCCATATATATGGAATATAGAAAGATAGTACTAATGATACTACTTTCAGGGTAGCAAAGGAGACACAGACATGTGGGCAACAGTGGGGGAAGGAGAGGGTAGGATTTGACAGAGTACCATTGAAATATATACATTACCATGTGTAAAATAGATAGCCAGTGGGAGTTCCATGTATGACAGAGGGAAACCAAAGCCAGTGCTCTGTGACAATCTAGAGGGGTGGGATGGAGAGGAAGGTGGGAGCGAAGTTCAACAGGGAGGGGACATATGTACCCCTGATACCGATTCATGTTGCTGTAGAGCAAAAATCATCACAGTAAAGTAATTATCCTCTAACAACCACAAAACAAGAAACCCTAGTGAATTTTCTACTTCCACTTCTTCTATTGTCACTTTAACCATGTGAGGGTCTTACTACTTCCTTCTACCCATTCTCTCCTCTGTCTCCCAAACTGATTTCTATCACACATTTCCTTGGATGTTTAACAACACTCATATTATAGCCAACCACTCTTCCACTCAGACACCTATTCACCCACCCACCCATCACAATCGTTCCATCCATCCATCCACTCACATGTCAATTCATCAAGTGCTGACCATCAAGTACCAGGCACCAATAAAATGTTGAGATTCTAAAGTTAAATAAGATGTTGTCCCTCTTTCTAAGAACCTTTTATTTTCTTGAGATAGAAATTACAGAAAAATACTTGGTTCTTCTATATCCCTCTCTGATTCCTCAGATCTTACCTTGATCTGATAATCCTGTCAATTCTAGCCTGAAAACATCTTCTGATTTTGAACTTCCCAGCTTCATTGCCATCTTTTCCCTATATCTTATTTTGCATTATTTATCAACTCTCCTTGAAATATTATCTTAGCCTTTATCTACTATTTCTGGCAAACTCTCTACCTGATTCCACAGTTCCTTTCTAAGGCATCTGTGAGTGCATGTGTGCTCAGTCACTTCAGTCGTGTCCGACTCTTTGTGACCCCATGGACTGTAGCTTGCCAGGCTCCTCTGTCCAAGGAATTCTCCAGGCAAGAATGCTAGAGGGGGTTGCCATGCCCTACTCCAGGGGATCTTTCCAACCCAGGGATCGAACCTGCATCTCCTGCATTGGCAGGTGGATTCTTCACCGCTGAGCCACTGGGGAAGTGCTCTAAGGCATACATTTCACTACATTATTGTACTAATTAGAGATCTTCAGTGGCTATCACTTCCCGAATGTAAAGTCCAAGATCGGTGGTATAGCATTCAACTTCCTTTTCATAATATGACTTCAATTTATCTTTCTAAACTCATTTGCTGCCATGAAAATTCCCCATTTATGATTATATTTCCAACATTCTAGCCATACTGTAGTTCCATGGCTCTGGAATATATCACACAACATCATGTTTTTATGCCTTTCATTACACTGTGTGTTACACTTGGAAAGCCACTCCTACTTATCTTATTTCTTAAAAGTCAACTCAAATGTTACCTTTCATGGGCATTAAGTTGGAGAAAAAGAGGAGTGTCAGAGAAAGTTCCAGAGCAGAAGTGACATTGTGCTTACTTTTAACGATGAGAGACATCCTTCTTTTCTGTATTTTCACTGGGTTTTGAATCTGACTCGGCTATAACCTTTTCCATGTGAGTTACAGGTTGATGTACTCCTGTTCCCAAGCTGACTGTGAGCACCTCAAACACAAGAGCCACTTATTATCAGCTCACAGCAGTGACATGATGACTGATAAACGTTTGCTGAATAAAATAATTATGCACCCAGCTTCTAAGATAGCTGTCAGTGATCCCTGACCCCTGGTATCAGTTGCCTTGTGTCATCTCCTTCCTTTGGACAACTTGCTTCTAACTATTAGAATATGGCAATGTTGAGGAGGTATCACCCTTGTGATGAGGTTGTAAAAAGTATGATTTCCATCTTAAGAGCAGATTGTCTCTATGGACTTCTTGGAGTGCATGTTTTGATGAAGTGAGCAGTCTTGGGAGGCCCACATGACAAAAAAGCTGAATCCTACCAATAACCACCACTGTGTGAGCTTGAGAGTGCATCCTTCCCCAATCTAACTTTCAAATGAGTCCTCGAGCCAAGCCAACCCTTTGGGGGTTGAGGCAGAAGACCTACACCTTGTGTGTGTGCTCAGTTGTTCCAGTCCTGTCTGACTCTATGTGACCCCATGAACTGTAGTCTGCCAGGCTCCTCAGTCCTTGGGATTCTCCAGGCGTGAATACTGGAATGGGATGCCATGCCCTTCTCCAGGAGATCTCCTGCGGCAGGATCAAACCCATATCTCCTGCATTGGCAGGCAGATTCTTTACCACTGAGCCACCGAGGAAGCCATACCTACACCTTAGTCATGTTTAAACTGTTGACCCACATAACTGTAAAATAAGAAAATGTGTGTTATTTTAAGCCACTAAGTTTTGGGGTAACTTGTTATGGCAGCAAAAGATAACTAATATAAAGAGAGAACTAAGCTAGGTGGCTTGATAAGTAAAAATCACTCAAGAATACTTATGGATGATCCTGCATGCTGAGTTAAAAATGAGTATGAAAAAGCCTTTTTTAAGGTGAGATTTCCTTAAGGACTCCTAACACTGGATGTTTATACACAGTGCACCCATGCTGGAAAGAATAATCCCTTGGAACAAAGGTCAAGATACTTCAAAGAGGAATCTCACACTTAGCAACACTCCCTATCTTTCTTTCCAGCTTGTCAAGTGTTTATAACCTGAGGAGCCCAGTGCAGGCTGGGTCAGGTCACGGAGGCTTTGTAATCATATCAGAAGTGAAGGAAACCACCAGAAGACTTCCTGCTGTGAAGGAGTGGAGACATCTAGCTAGGGCAGCCGCTTCCTCCTGGAGGCTCTGTCCTCTCTCTGATCTCCTCCTGCACCACTCTTAAGATATAATTGCTCTGCTGATTTAGGTTCAACTAGATTATGTGGCTGGCACACACTAGATGTTTAGTAAACATTGGTTGAATAAATGAATAAATAGATAAACACATTTAAGCTCCTTAAAACCAGGGCCATATTTTGTAATTTTTTCTATTTTTCAAAAGTACCAAACGCATGGTAATTGCCCAATAAATTCCTGTTGTCTGACAGGTTGGTTGGTAACAACAAAAAGATTTTTTTTTTAATCTGTAATTTTTTCCTTTTCTTTTTAAAAAAAATTTTAATTTAACACCAAAAACATTTTGTATTGGGATATAGCCAATTAACAACGTTATGATAGTTTCACAGGAACAGTGAAGAGACTCAGCCATATGTATGCATGGATTCATTCTCCCCCAAACCATCCTCCCCATAAAATGGTTTTTAAATGCCACAAGTTTTAACATGAGAAAACATTTCACTTTCCCTACTAAGACAAAGAGATTTTTTATGCTTTAAAATGTCTTTGGAATGAAAATTTAAGACATCTCGTTTAATACCTTAGGAAAAGTCCCAACTATGGCATTTCAGCTGTGACTAGTAGAACAAATAAATATTGCAAAACACTGTGGTGATACATTAGAGACAGTTTGGAACTAATCTTCGCATAGGTATTGCAAGTATATTTACCTAATGAAGATTAGGCTTTTATCTACATTTGATTGTCATATAGAAGATAACTAAAATGGGAGAAGGATATTTCCCTGGAGTGGAGTAGTTCTCAGAAGTGTAAAGGAAAATCAACCAACCAATTACAACCAAAACCACCCAGATTCCAAGGGAATGGGGTTTTGCTTGGGCTTCACAAAGGAGGAAGACAAAAACCAAACTGTAATTCAGATCTCTCTGATGTTGGGTAAGGGACAATTAATATTGCAAGCCCTAAGCCCAAAGGATTAACAAAAAGCACTTACAGTAATAGAAGTAGTGCCAATAGAGTAAACAGAAATGTTAATTAACAAAGGAAGAAATGCAGCTAAATGCAAGGTGACATAAGAGGAAACACCTCTAGTGAGCTCTCTAGGCAAGGGCTCAGCCAGAGAGAGGCTACTAGCGTGTCATTTTACAGCAAGTGAAAAATCACTAACAGCTTTAATAAAGCACCATGAAATATCTGGGACTGCTGTAGTTACTCAACAGTATTTATCCCTCATGAGATATACAGATTATGAGTTTACAATTTACAAGACAAAATGATCAACTAACGCTAGTCTTTTCTTCAGGGATTGCTTGACTATGTCTTCCCAGCTTTCCAAAATTTGGTCTTGATTACCTGATAACCCATGAAGCTGACTGAATGTAGCAGATAAAGACAGACTGTAGATCAGAAAAACCATTCTTCCAAATTTTCTTTTTTTTACTTCTCATTCTAAGAGTGAATCAGGAGTAGCACTAACAACCTAATGTGTCGTAAAAGATGAAGGATTTAAAAAGTGCCATCTATGGGTAATTCCTCTTAATATGTACACTGATGTACAAGGCAACAATATTATTTTAAAGCATAAGAAATCTTTTTGGCTCAGTAGAAACTTAAACTGTTCTCTCGTAAGTTAAAACCTTTCTATTGTCACCGATAGATGATCTCTTTTGAAAACACAAGGAGCTTCATTGGTTACACTTTCCACAACGTTGTAAAAGGCATTTCTAAGGCTCATAGGAGCCCCAGAAGGCTGCTGCTCACACAAGAGAACGACAGAGAGAGTGTGTTATGGGTGTAGACACGGAAGGCCCACCCAAGAAAAAGAATCCAGAGGGAGGCTTTTGAGGACTGAAAGTGACATTAGGATTTCTCTTAAGTCCTGTAGAGATGGACTTCTCTGAGTCAGCAGTTTCTGCATACCTCAGTTCAACAGCCCACAACACTTGCCCTAAGAGGCTCCTTGTGAACCAAGAAGCAAACTTGGGGTTGTTTGAAGAATCATATTATAAGCGCCTGTCACTCACTCTGGCTGCTCTAGATTTCAGGAGCAAACATTAAGACCAAAGGTGCTTAAAATTAAAATTCAGGGCACATGACTGCTAATGTCAGACCTAGTTCTTGCTGTGCACCCAGCTCTCGCTGTTGGGGAGACTGATACAGACAAACTACACTTTGATGAATCGGTCACGCCGCAGGACCTGACCCAGCAGGGGAGCCTGCAGAGGGCTAGAAGCTTGTGGCAACTTCTAATCAAGGTTGCTTTTGCGATGAGGCACTATGAAGGCCCTGGAACTTTCAATTACCTCCCCAATAGCACTCTGAGACTGAAAAAAAAAATGTATTTCAAAATGTTTCAGGAAATAAAAAGGGATGCTTTATTCAGAATATAGAAAGAACACTGACAATTTAATAATAGGAAGATAAATGACCCCATTTAAAAATAGACAAAATATTTGAATAGTATTTCTCCAGACAAGTTACATAAATGATCAAAAAGCATATGGAAAGACCCTCAGTATCTTTAATTATTAGGGAAGCTCAATTAAAGACAGATAATCACAAGAATTGATGAGGATGTGGAGAAATTGCTGGTGGGATTGTAAAATGGAAAACAGTTGGCCATTTCTTTAAAACTTAAACACAGAGTTACCAGACGATCCAGGAAATCCACTCCATGGTATCTACCCAGAAGAAATACAATCATATGTTCACACAAAGTGATTTTTACAGGAATGTTCAAACAGTGGAAATAACCCAAATGTTGACCATCTGATGAACAGATGAATAAAATGTGATATATACATACAATGAAATGGAATTCAACCATAAAAAGGAGGAAACCACTGATACATACAATAATATGAATGAAACGAAAACATTAAGACAAGTAAAAGAAGTCTGCCACAAGAGATCATATATAATATGATTTCATTTATATGGCATATGCGGAAAAGCCAATCCCAGAGACAGAAAGCAGATTAGTAGATACCAGGCATTGGGGTGGAGGGTGAGAAAAGGAAGTGATTGCAAATGAGCACATAATTAAGTTGGCAGTGATAAGAATATTCTAAAAAAGATACTGATGACAGTTACACAACTGAATTTACTAAAAGGTACTGAACTGTACACTCAACACAAATGACTTTCATAATAAGTTACACCTCAAAAAAATGAAAATAAAAACACCTATTATAGTTGTATTTGTATATCTCCATACTCAGTATACTCCCTGATCTTCTATATTTCCTACCTGATTCATTGGCTGTCCAGGAGCATGCTGTCCAATTTCCACGCATTTGTGCATGTTTCCATTTTTCTACTGATTTCATACCAGTGTGACTGGAAAAGACACGATTGCAATGTAGTTGGAAGATACGATTGCAATCTTCCCAAATTTGTCAAGATCTGTTCGAAAGGCCAACATATGACCCATCCTAGAGAATGCTTCATGTGTGACCGAGAAGAATATGCTCTCTGATGCTGCTGGATGGAACACTCTATGTCTGTTAGGTCCAGACAAGGTCCGGAAAGTGAAAGTGAAAGTCGCTCAGTCATGTCAGATTCTTTGTGACCCCATGAACTGTAGCCTACCAGGCTCCTCTGTCCATGGAATTCTCCAGGCCAGAATACTGGAGTGGGTAGCCTTTCCCTTCTCCAGGGGATCTTCCAACCCAGGGATCGAAGGAAGGTCTCCTGCATTGCAGGAGGATTCTTTACCAGCTGAGCCACCAGGGACCAGCTGAGCTACCAGGAGAGCCCCATAAGGTCCAGGGTGTTAGTTAAATCTGTTGTTTTCCCAGTGATCCAGCCTGGATGATCCACTCACTGATGGAAGTGGAGCACTGTAGCTTCCTACTATCATTGCATTGCTGTCCATTTCCCTCTCCGCTATATTCATTTTATGTAAACTTGACAAGTCTAGCTTCCCTGGTAGCTCAGTCATAAAGAGTCAGACATGACCAAATGACTTTCACTTTCACTCTTCAATTGACAAGTCTATAGAATGGCCAGATAGTTGGGAAAACATTAGAAGATATGAGCGTTTGAACTGGCAGACCCAGAAAAAATAATCAACCTTACCAAGAAATGTGGGCAGCCTTCAACCCACTGAAGGTCTGAATGGAGCAAACAGGAGGACAAGGGGTGAATTTGCTGTTTCTGCTTCAGAGAGAATATTCTTCTACTGCCCTTGGACAGCCTCCATAATTCTGAGGCAATTTCTTGTAACAAGACTCTTCTTACGTATATCTCTATATACCTTATTGGGTCTGTGTCTCTGTAGATCCTTCACTAATACATCTAATACACTGCTACCTCAGGAACTTTGTACATTTCAAAGTGACAAATATCAGAGATGGAAAATACACATCTGTTTCTAGGCACCAGTCCCACTGGTGATATTTAACTTGAAGTCTGTTTGGAGAACTTGCTTTCTAACAAGTTGTCTTCCTCCTTCTCTTCTTAATAATTATAATAATAAATAAAATAATTAACACTTAAGTACTTCCTATTCTTAGCACTTTACATGAATAAGTCATTTAACCTTCATCCAATTCAATGGAGAAAGTGCTACTCTTGGGCCCATTCTACAGATGAATAAAAGAAGGCACAAAAGGTTAGGCACC
Organism: Muntiacus reevesi; assembly: GCF_963930625.1. Taxonomy (NCBI): domain Eukaryota; kingdom Metazoa; phylum Chordata; class Mammalia; order Artiodactyla; family Cervidae; genus Muntiacus; species Muntiacus reevesi. The sequence continues at coordinate 10,517,493 of NC_089271.1, read as the reverse complement.
CTGCCCTCCATCATACAACTGGGGACCGACACAAGAGACTCAACTCCAGGCAGCCAAGCTTCAGAGCTCACACGATTAATCACCTGGCTTTCCTGTACCTTAGATTTTATTCACAGGTAATAAAAACCCTCCATTACAACATTATCTGGAGGTTACTTTCTATAAATGCACCCATGTGGAACACAACAATCAAGTGATAGAAAGGATATGGGTCATCTCAGCCATGAGTGTTTCAGCATCTCACGGAGGTATCACACCACCTGAGCACTAAAACTTAGGTTCGTTTGTTTCATCAGGGGACAGGAGGCACTTGCATAGAGTCAATTAACTTTTATCTCAGTAGACTACGATAAACTCCCCTAATAAACTGGCTTCCTTGTCATGAACAGATTATAAACTATAATTAAAAGGAAATGAGGAATCAAGATATTTGGGGGGAAGGGTCTGCTATTATTGGGCTTCCCTGGTGGCTCAGTGCTAAAGAATCTGCCTGAAATGCAGGAGCCAAGGAACAGTGGGTTCGATCCCTGGGTGGGGAAGATCCCCTGGAAAAGGGCATGGCAACCTGTTCTAGTAGTCTTGCCTGGAGAATCCCATGGACAGAGGAGCCTGGTGGGCTACAGTCCATGGGGATGCAAAGAGTAGGACATGACTGAAGCGACTTAGCATGCATGCATGCAAGCTGCTATTATTAGAAGGCAGATTTAAAGCCCAAAGCTATGTGAGAAGTTTGCCAAGTGATGGTCCTCAAACACAGAAAATAAAAGAAAGGAAACAACAAAGACCATAGAGAAAACAAACAGCAAAGGCAACACGGACGCACTCAGAATGAGGACCAAAGGGAACCCTCCCTTCTGAACCCTAGTGCGCCCCGTAACAGGGACTCAACAGAGCATACAAGGAGGGAAGTGCACGTTTGTAAATCTTGCCATTAAACCAACAGTTACAATAAAAGTCTAGAGTTTATCATTTTAGCCTGCCAGTATTAGAATATTTTACTTTTGTGAAGAGTTAGGCAAATGAAACCTACATTTGATATATGTATAGGTGTCAGTGCAGGTGAATTCCTCCTGGTAACCTCGTAGCCTTGTCTTTTAAATGGCCCTTGGACTCTATTTGGAAATTGCACCTGGGGAACAATTATTCAAATACATTGCCACCCATCTATTGAGTCGGTGATATTGTTCAATCATCTCATCCTCTGTTACCCCCTTCTCCTCCTGCCCTCAATCTTTCCCAGCATTGGGGTCTTTTCAAAGGAGATGGCTTTTTACATCAGGTGGACAAAGTATTGGCACTTCAGCATCAGTCCTTCCAATGAATATTTAGGGTTGATTTCCTTTAGGATTGACTGGTTTGATCTCCTTGTTGTCCAAGAGATTCTCAAGAGTATTTTCCAGCACCACAGTTCAAAAGCATCAATTCTTCAGCACTCAGCCTCCTTTAAGGTCCAAGTCTCACATCTGTACATGACTATTGGGAAAAATACAGCTTTGACTACATGGATCTTTGTCAGCAAAAGGATATCTCTGCTTTTTATTAAACTGTTTAGATTTGTCACAGCTTTTCTTCCAAAGAGCTTCTTTTAATTTCATGGCTGCAGTCACCATCCACAGTGATTTTGGAGCCCAAGAAAAGAAAGTTTGTCACTATTTCCACTTTTTCTCTTTCTATTTGCCACAAAGTGATGGGACATGATGCCATGATCTTAGGTTTTGAATGTTGTTTTAAGCCAGCTTTTTCACTCTCATCTTTCACCCTCATCAAGAGGCTCTTTAGTTCCTCTTCACTATCTGCCATTAGCGAGGTATCATCTGCATATCTGAGGTTGCTGATATTTCTCCTGGCAATCTTTATTTTTTAATTTTAATTTTATTTAATTTTAATTGAAGGATGATTGCTTTACATAATTTTGTTTTTTCTGTCAAACATCAAGAAGAATCAGCTATACGTATACCCATGTCACCTCCCTCCCGGACCTCCCTCCTCAACCTACCCCTCTGGGTTGTTAGGGAGTCCTGGTTTGAGTTCCTTGGGTCAAACAGCAAATTCCCATTGGCTATCTATTTTACATATGGTATTGTAAGTTTCCATGTTACTGTGTCCATAACATCTCGCCCAGCAATCTTGATTCCAGCTTGTGACCCATTCAACTCGGCATTCTCATTTCTCTGCCTATACGTTAAATAAGCAAGGTGACAATACATAGCCTTGACGTACTCCTTTCCCAATTTTGAACCAGTCCATTGTTCCATGTCTGGGTCTAACTGTTGCTTCTTGACTTGCATACAGGTTTCCCAGGAGACAGGTAAGGGGGTCTGGTATTCCATCTCTTTAAGAATTTTCCGAAGTTTCTTGTGGTCCACACAACAAAAGAGGGTACCATTTTTAATTTGCACAAGAAATGCATAGGTTAAATGAGGCTCTGATTTTTTTTTTTTTTAGAAGTAGGCAGATCACAAGCCAACAATGAACACATTTTAAAAGTTATTATATGCGCTAAATGTATTTGGACTATAATTCCAAGGCTGCCAAAATACATTTGAACAAATCATGCCACAGTTGCCTGTTTTAGTTATAAAAGAGATCATTGCCTTCCTCCAGTGCCATGCTTTTCCAATGCATTCTACTCCCAAGCCTGTCTTCTTTTCATCTTCCTCCAGAGAGGTGGTCAAACCCTCTGCCTACAGGAATTTAAAAGCTTCCTTGACTTTATCCTTTCTTTGCTCCTTTATTATTCAGTTCTATTTCCCAAGCCTTTCTCTCCAGGGTCACCCTCTGACCCTGAAGATCTTCAAACTCACATTCCTAATACTTACTTCAGTCATTTACATAATAGCACTCTGACCAATGACTGAAAAATAAAGCCTTTAAGAAATATATCATTCTAAAGACAGTTCTAGTCTACTAAATATTTAAGCTAGGGAAAAAGAGGCAGAAATAAAGGTGAATAAAAATAGGAAAATAATTGCTTAGCAACATGACAGGGTTTTAACCCAACTCCACAAATTGTACTGCAGATGTGAAGTCATCTTTAATTTCGACTAATGGTGAAGGGAAAGAGTAAGTATCTTGAATATTTCACAGTATATTGTCCTGTATTTCCCAAGTATTCTATGGCAACCAAGTTACTATGACTACTAGGTCCCACAGGAAAAGAAAAAAGACTGCATGGCCTTCCAAATGCCTTTTTACAAGACAAGTTGAAGATTCTGAGGTTTTACCAAATGTCCTTTATCTGTCCCAGAATGGCATCCAGGATTGCTGTTGTTGGTTAATTGCACAGTCCTGTCCTACTCTTTGCGACCCCTCAGAAAGTAACCCACCAGGCTCCTTTGTCCTTGGAATTCTCCAGGCAAGAATACTGGAGTGGATACCCATTTCCTTCTCTAGGGGATCTTCCTGACCTAGGGATTGAACCCAAGTCTCCTGCATTACAGGCAGATTCTTTACCGCTGAGCCCCTGGGGAAGTCCACCGGCTAGGATACCACATCATATTTTGTTGCCATGTCTCCTTAGACCATGACAGTTTTACCACTATATTCTAGATACATAAATCAAAAAGATAGACACTTTATTGTGTAAGATAAACTGGTTAAGAATTTCTGCTTCTTGTAACTCACAAGGTTCCCAGTGGACACAGTTTTCTAATATAGATTGTTTTATAATGAGAAAAATGAGTACCCATAGTATCCAAATGTTGGCCCAGCATGTACTAAGAGCTAGCATTCTAGTACAGGAGGTTTTACTCTTTTATTTTTGTGCTTATGATAATATAACACTTGCTGCTGGAATATATTGCAATCAACTACCCCAAAAAGGTTTTTTCATTATATCTTGAATATTGGAGCTCATATAAACAGTGGTAAAGAATCTGCCTGCAAATGCAGGAGACGAAAGACAGACGTGTTGAATCCATGGGTCAGGAAGATCCCCTGGAGAAGAAATGGTAATCTACTCCACTGTTTTTGCCTGGAAAATTGCATGGACAGAGGAGCCTTGCGGGCTAAAGTCAAAAGGGTTGCAAAGAGTTGAACACCGGCTGAGCGCAGACACACACATAAATAGCCACACTAAGATATACTTCACTGATGAGGCCTTGATAAACTTTTAAGGTCTTCTGAGGAAATAATAAGACCAACGTTTGGTATGACATTTCTATATCAATAAATTAAAGAGAGAATTTTCATTCACTGATTTGTATATCGGCATCTTTCCTAACAATGTACTGAGCAAAATCTTTCAGAGAAAAGTCTATTCATCCAACCAATAATGCATTCACCCACCTCCTCAAATAAAAAACAAACAAAAAGGACTTGCCAGTGGTTAAGACTCTGAGCCTCCTCTGCAGGAGGCATGAGTTTGGTCCCTTGTTGGGGAACTAAGATTCCACATGCCCCACGGCCAAAAACAACTACCCAACTAATCAGACAAACAAAAAAAAAATCTACTCATACAAACACACATGCAAGTACTTATTTAACAAACACTTACTGACCAACCGCTATTGCAAAGACAATACTCCAGACAGTGCAAACCAAGCGCTGTTGATCTCTTTTGCCTGCTGCAGTGGGACAATCATGCGTTTCCAGAAATTTTTGGATTCAAACCAAATGGTATCAAAGTATTTATGTTCATGAATTCTTGTTTTTTCTTTTTTTGTGGGTTCTAAGTAGAAATATAGGCTTGAAAATACGACAAAGTGAACTTTGAATGTTGAGATAAAAAAGAACCAGTTGAGGAGCCATGAGAAGGAATATTTTTTGAGTTTGGAACAAAAGAAGGGGGATGGTGTCATGGAAGCCAAGGGAACAGCCTAGAACAGAATAAAAATAAACTGGGGACCTTTATATGGGAGCTTTATAAAATTTGAAAAAGATAATGAGTAGAATTTCTTCAAAACATTATGGACAATTAACGTTTTGAAATTACAATGGAGCTGTTTCTCCGTAGACCATTAGTATGAGCAAGTTGCTATGTAATTTTCACCTCCCTAATAATTATTTGTGCTTGCATTCAGCATTCCACTGTGACTGGGCTTCAAGTTGCTGTCAGTTCTTGTCCCTCAAACCCCCTACAGCGAAGGTGTTGGTTGAAAATGTGTGTGTGTGGGGAATCATGAAATGTTGAAAATAAAAATTCTACTTCTTTAGTGGATTTTAACAATATTATTCCTAGAATACCTTTTAGACATGGGGAACAGAGAAGCCTGACAGGCTATAGTCCTTGGGTCACAAACAGGTGGGCACAAATGAAGCAACATAGCACGCATGCAATGAATCTCAGAAGACAGTAGACAGAAGGAGAAGAGGGCATCAGAGGATGAGATGGTTGGATGGCATCACCGATGCAATGGACATGAACTTGGGCAAACACCAGGAGATGATGAGGGACGGGGGAAGGCCTGGTGTGCCGCAGTTCATGGGGTTACAAAGAGTTGGACACAACTGGGCGACTGAAAAACAACAACAACAACAACAACAATGACTGTCAGAGCTGTACAAGAACTCTTACTGACAAGAGATACATCATGGAGCTTTCTGGCAACAAGTAGGAAAAAATGGGGCTCTGGAGTCCTTTTTTAACTCCTTACATGGCTCACAATGCAGCCTCAAAAGTCACTTTACCAATGTCTGGCATGGTTCCTTTCATATGAGATTGCAGCCAAGCACATGATGTTCTAGAGCAAGGTTTGGCCAACTATTAAAGCCCAGGAGCCCAATCCAGCCCGCCACCAATTTTTGTAAATAAAGTTTGATTGGAACACAAGCATGTCCAATCATTTACACATTTCCTATAGCTTCTTTTACACTACAGTGGCAGAGTTGCATTGTGTTCATTTGAAAGAGAAACCACATGGTCTCCAAAGCCTAAAATATTTACTATTTGACATTTTACAGAAAAAGCATGCCTATTCTGGAGAAGTAAGAGATGTGGGTTCAATCCCTGGGTCAGGAAGATTCCCCTGGAGTAGGAAATGGCAATCCACTCCAGTATTCTTGCCTGGGAAAGCCATGGACAGAGGAGGTAGTGGGCTACAGTCCACAGGGTCACAAAGAGACGGACACAACTGAAGTGACATAGCACACAGCACACAGTTTGCTGACTTGACCAAGAGAGTTAATAGCTGACAGGAGAAGAGTGGGGAAGTATATACCTTAGGGTGACAAAAGCCATCCTGGGAATGGCATGGAGACGGCTTCCTGAGGCAGTCAATAGCTAGCTCCAGGCAAGTTTCCCTCTTTCCTAGGCTGTTACTGAGAAAAGGAGGAGAAATGAATTTTAAAACACCTCAAGAGAGGTTTGGAGATGAAAACTGAAGGCTAATTAGTTCTGAACAGATGTAGCTTTTTGAGTAACATGAATGATCAAGGAATCCTTGTTTATCCTCTCATTCTTGTGTGATCACCCTGTACTGGTCAGGCATCCCCTTAAACTCAACGTGATGACACATAAGGCATGGGAAAAATAGGGGCACCAGAATTCACTTTCCTGTTGGTTCCCCTTGCTTGCTTGCAAGTGCACTCCATTGTGTTCAACTCTTTGTGACTCCATGGATTGTAGCCCAATAAGCTCTTCTATCTATGGAATTTTACAGGCAAGAATACTGGAGTGGGTTGCCATTTCCTACTTCAGGAGACCTTCCCAATCCAAAGATCGAACCCATGTCTCTTGTGTTTCCTGCACTGGCAGGCAGATTCTTTACCACTGAGCCGACTGTTGGTTCTCCTTATCAATCAGCAAGCCAAAGGAAAGGAGATTTGGTGCCGTGTGCTCATATCAACAAGTAAAACAAAAAACCACTGAATTCATTTTGTTCATTTACTTCTCTGTTCAGAATGAAACATGTGTACACGTGAAACAGCAATTCCTCATATGAGTTACCTGCTCTTCTATTTGCACCTAAAACTCACACTGCATAATATATAAATGATTGGGAACACTCATGCTAATGATTGAAAAATTTTGTTTTTTGCTGCTTCCAATGGCATTTAATAGAAAATCAAAGACTTGGACATGTTGACAGAGAGACATAGGAGAAAGGGAAATCCTTTACATTTATGAGCACTTTCATCCTGCTGTTTGAATAAGGGACACGTTTTCATTTTGAAATGGGCACAAAATGAAGTAGTCGGCCCTGCATCTTTAGCTGTGTCCTGTAATATTGGATGGGCTTCCCTTGTGGCTCAGCTGGTTAAGAATCCACTTGCAATGTGAGAGACCTGGGTTCGATCCAAGGTTGGGAAGATGCCCTGGAGAAGGGAAAGGCTATCCACTCCAGTATCCTCGCCTGGAGAATTCCATGGAAAGCATAGTCCACGGGGTTGCAAAGAGTCAGGCACGACTGATCAATTTTCAGTTCACTTTAATATTGGACAAATCTGAGGGTCTCTCCCAGCCTTCTTCGGTGTACTGCTGTCATCAAATCTGTGCTCCAGCAGTGGGTGAGTGGCACGCCCTGGGACACAGAGATGGGACACCACTGCTCTAGACTCAGCTTGACCTGAGTGTCCACTAAAAAGCATTGCCATCTCTCAGCCTTGCAACTGAAGATACCTCCCTAGAAGGTGGCTATTCATAAGAGGGTTTTACTCGGGTTTTGAGAGGAAAGGGAGGTCAGGGCCTGGTGGGGAACAGTTGTCTCCTGCCCCCTGGTGGGCCCCAGGAAGGCACTTCTGTCACCAGCCTTCTGCTCCTCCTCAGGTAGCAGTGCAGACAGTGATGAAAAGACACCTGCCACTACAGGTGATTCTTGTTCTCTTAAGTTTAGCCAATTTCCTTGGCCAAATAGCCACATCCCCTACTTGCCATGTAGGACAGGCCAGAGTTTGCTGCCTGGGCCCCAGCCCTAGGTGATGAGATCAAAATTGCTCTCTGCAAGGGCTGGCTCAGCCCAGAAAGTAGGGATACAAAGGCCACTCAGAGGAAGCAAGGGGTGGTAGGCGGCCCCAAGCTACTATTTCAATTACAGGCTGTGATGGAAACCTGGCCATCCAGGTGCTTGTCCTTTGCACAGGCTGCCTGTCCCTGGGATTCCAAACGGGCTCTGTGACCCACCTCATGTACATCCCCAGGGGCTACATAACAGCGCAGGAGAAGAGGGAGCCCACCCTGTCCAGCAGCCAGCCGGCTGTCGACAGCTCTTCCCAAATGCGCTTGTCCCAACTCAGCCGGAATCAAGTAGCCCAAGGGACTTCGAATAATTACATTCCCTTCAGATACCTTGGCCTGCTGGACAAATAAGCAAGTGCATTCAGGACGTGTCCTAGATGATGGCCAGATTAAGTCCACCAGCAAAGTTTCAAAAACTAAGCGTGTAGGGAAAATGAAATAACCTCCAATAAAGGAGAAGTCTGCTGAGCACAGTGTGCTGTGCATATGCTAAGGTAGATCTGGAAGGATGGTGTCATTTCAGAGCCTTCCTGTTAAAAGCCCTTCCATCAGCTCTGCAAACTTACCTTCCAGCTGGGAGCAGTGATTATTAACTCAGTGGAGAGGTGCTTTGTCAGATTTGAAAGAAAACAAATCTGCTCCAATGAAGGGAATAAACAGCCCCGAATGTTCAGCCTGGGAAGCTTTCGCGTTGACATGACATAATTACCTTTCATTTCGTGTAATGATACTATCACGTTCACTTTGTTCCTGCACTTCCAAGATTATAATATACCTCCCTCCTCTTGAGTGGATGCTTGGAATCCTAAGGAACTCATTTACCTAAATGGCATTTGCTCTTGCAATGAGGCAATTATTTACATTTTATGCAGAACTCATTGTGTGTACTTGGAAGCGAAACATTTTATTTAAGAATTCTTCACCAAAAACACAAAAATGAGGCAAACTGCCTCTTCTCTAATATAATGTTAGCTCTTAATTTAAAACCACACAAAATAACAGAGCAACCCACCTCAAATAGATCTCTCCTATTTCTTTTATAGGCACAACTGTTAATTTCTACAAAGACATTCCGCCTTTTATTGCCAGAAACAGAGTAACAATTTGAGCAATCTCTCAGATTCATTTGTCCTCTGTTGAGTGTGTTTTTAAAATGTAAGCTTAATAAAGTAAGAAATTGAAATCTGCTTCAAATATGAAATTGATCAAGGGGTTGAGGGGTGCAACCAAAATATCCACATAGAACTTTATAACTTAACTCTTCTTGACTTATTTTTATTCTTTAAATTTTAGAGAAGGAAAAGTTGAAGGGCATTCATCACACAATAAAAGATTATTGGATTCCTCCACAGAATAACACTAAGACTCTCTTATGAAATCTTGGTGTAAAAATGTAAAAAAAAATAAAACAAAGACTAGCCCTAGGACTACCAAATGTATTGGAAAATAATCAATTGCTTCATCTCTCTTGGGAACATTTGAAGTAGATTAGATAAAGACTAGAGTGTACTCAGAGGCTCCTACTTTAGGATGACCAAAGGTTTCGATGCTGGGAAAAGACTTAAGGCAGGAGGAGATGGTGGATGAGACAGAGGAGATGGTTCGATGGTATCACTAACTCAACGGAGCTTGTTTGAGCAAGCTCTGGGAGATGGTGAAGGACAGGGAAGCGGAGGGTGCTGCAGTCCATGGGATCGCAAAGAGTCAGACACGACTGAGAAACTAAACAACAAGGCTGTCTCATTTGTAATTTTCAAGATGCCAGAATTCTGTTTTGTTGACTTAACTGTCATGGTTAATTAAAAAAACAGGGATGGGGCACACAAAGTGCTTGTATTTCTTCAGATTATTCTTTTCTGGATAGGGGAGCCAGAAACACATTTCTCATTGACCACTAAATTGACTGGCAGATAGCAGTGTTGGGCCAAAGCCATACTGGGAAACAAAGTGGAAGTTTCCACATCTCATTACTAATATCCCTATTCAGGTTTCAGAATTGAATTCCTCTGCATTAAGAAGATAGTGACTCGGTTTAATTACCCCCCATGAGAATTGCTGGTTCAATAATAGAACAGTGTGTCTTGTCCAATATGCACACAGGGTTACATTTGCAAACTTAGGGGGGAAAGTGGCCAGAAAACCAGTAGGTCAAAAAAGAAGAAGAAGAAAAAAAAAAAGCCTCTTGATTTTAGAACTTGAAAAATGAGGGCATGTGGTTTGGAAATGACCCTCCAGGCTGGTCTCCTACTGCCCAGCCCCCCAGCCCTTTCCCCAGACTCCAGTGTGGCTCATCTAAATTATTTGGTGGCAAATGTTTTAATATTTATTTTGCTCATGCTTAAATTTTTTCTTCAGCCTCCAAAAACCAATTTACAAAGCATTTATTTTTGCATTAACTCTACCCACCTCTACAGTTAAATAAGCATATATTGCCTCATTTAATTCAAAAATGGAAAATAAGGAACTCACATTGCTCCCTCATCTTTGACTATGAAACATATTATGTGTCTCTAAAGGGCTTAAAAGAGACACTGCCTGGTTGAGAAAAATGGTTGGCCTCTCTGTTAGTGTGAGACCAATGGCAACAGTCTGTGTCTTGACCCCTGGCTCCTAAAGACAGATGGTTTTCCTCTTGGGCCTTGCCCTGTATCTAAAGCATATTCTATTGTTTCATATATAACTTTCACCACATTTTGAGAGCTTGGAAGGAAAGAATACACCTTGCCTATTTTAGTATCTTCATCACTTGCATGTGTGTGTACCAAGCTGCTTCAGTGGTATCCGACTCTTTGCAACCCCATGGACCGTAGGCCTCTAGGCTTCCCAGATTCTCCAGGGAAGAATGCTAAAGTGGGTTGCCATGCCCTCCTGCAGGGGATTTTCTCAACCCAGGGAATGATTCCGAGTTTCTTATGCCTTCTGTGTTGGCAGGCGGCTTCTTGACCACTAGTGCCACATGGGAAGCCCCATCTTCACCACTTAGTGGTGCTCAATATATGTTGGGGGGGACACATGTTAGGTGTAACCAAGGAGTGCTTGTACACAAGAGCAGACAATCAGGCTGCCCAGGCAATTTCTAAGGATCCTGAGTAGGGAGGGTATGGCAGAGTACATTGGTGGGGCTGGGGAATCCTAGGGCTATTGGCCAAAGTCTAGTATGGATGAAAAGCTAAAAGTATGAAGGTCTTGGAATCTTGACGATGTGGTGCAAACACTGTTCTGATTAGCCATAGGAGGTGGAGATCCCAATCCCCATCAACCTCAGCTCCTTCTGCAAGGGGATTCCTTGCAAAATGGGCTTTAACTATCTCGCAGGACAGTTGTCAAGATGAAATGCAATCTTACATCTTCCAAGAATATTCTAAACTTTGGTAGTGTGATATATACAGTTACCTTCTATTATCCAAGTCAGAACACTGAGAACAAAAGGAGGTGCCATCAGAAATTATGCCAGAAGAATACCCAGAAACCAGGAACCTCCTGGGCAAACCTGGCTGCACAGTCACTGGTCTGTGTCTATCCATCTCGATCTATAGTCCATATCCACTGACATCTATATCTACAACTCTCTCTATATATCTATAGCCAATTATATCTGTATCAATGTCTACATGATTATCTATACTCCTTAACTATATCCATATCTATTTCTCTATTTATATCTATAGCAATATGTATATCCAACTTCATTCATAATTTATGGATGTTATTATTATAAGAAACATCTCAGAGTACTTCACTTTCCCTAGTTTCTCCCAATTTCTCTGCCCGCCCATTATTCCCTCTCTTAGCCATTTCCCACCAGGATGCATCCTTTCAAGACTCTTCTCTTGGTAGTTTCTCTCTTCCAATCTGCTTCTCTAACTTCCCCTGTTCTACTGTCTATCTTAATTGTTAATAATAAGAAATGGAGAAAAATTTTTTTTTGCATGTCATGTTTCTTATACAATGGTCTTCGTACCTCAAAAAAATTATTTCTCTAAGAATATCAACAAAACTTGTCCTTTTTAATCTTCTTGTAGTGTTGGTGGGAATGTAAATTAGTGCAGCCACTATGTAGAACAGTATGGAGGTTCCTAAAAAAACTAAACATAGAGCTAACATATGACCCAGCAACCCCACTACTGGGCATATACCTAGAGAAAACAATAATTCAAAGAGGCACATGTACCCTCAATGTTCACAGCAGTGTTATTTTTCATAGTCAGGACATGGAAGGAACCTAAATGTCCACCAAGAGATGAATGGAAAAAGACATGGTGCATATATATACAATGGGATATTACTCAGCCATAAGAAGGAATGAAATTTGGCCATTTGTAGAGACATGGACTGCCACACAGAATGCAGTAAGTCAGAAAGAGAAATACAAATATCATATATTAACGCATATATAAGGAATCTAGAAGAATGGTATAGATAATCTTATTTGCAAAGCAGAAATAGAGACACAGATGTAGAGAACAAACATATGAACACCAAAGGGGAAAAATGTCTTTAACCCTATGGAATAGTAACTCGTTATAGAAAACGCTACCCAGCCCTACTGTAAATAACTGAGGATAGAAGAGGAAAGATGAAATTTGAACACATCTTGAACTACTCTGAGCCATATTCTGAAATATTCATAACAATAAAATTATCTCAATTATCTCAATAGAATTAATGATAGTATTAACTCTGAGACTCTAATTTTGAATACTTGAACCCTGGCTCCTCCCATAGCTCTGTCCATCACTTAGAAGTAGTTGTATCTCCATCAAAAACAATTGCCTGTCTCTAGGATTCCAAATGAATATGTGAGTTATCATTTAGATCTTAAGACAACATAAAAAAAAGACATTTCTCTTTTAAAGAGAAAATGTAACAGAGTTGAAAAGTAACTGCAAAGCTGCTAATTACTAATAATAGATTAGTTTTCAAATTGATCTTCTAACTTCTAAAACTAATGAGTACTTTGCACTTCATACTGCAAACCAGCCTCCTGGAAACTGTGGTCATTAGATTATCTCTTTGTAAAGAACATCACTCACTAGGTAAGAGAAAAACTCAGAATGATTCTGATTATTTATAAAACTCAAACTATAAAACTCATTAGTGCAAAGAAACAACAAAGACTTTCAAAAGAAATACCATTTTTGACATCTTCAAACAGTATCTTTGAGAAGACTGTGTAAATTTACTCTTCAAGGAAGAAGCTCTGTGGATTTAGACAAGTGGTACCGGTGACTTTGGTTTTAAAACTTGTCATTCAGTAATCAGTGCAGGCTTCTCTAAAAAAGTTGCTGATCTGCTCCTTCATGTTTCAACAGCTGGCATTAGGCCAGTGTAAATGTTAAATTGACACCTGGGCTGGCGCTTAAAAATGTCAATGACATTGATGGAAATGCATATCTGTAGATCTAGTTGGGGTTCCTAGAAGCTCTGACCAATAAGGCATCATTTGGGTTTGCATCTATCGATCAACTGGCCTCTAATGAACAGGAGTCTCAATCCAACCATAGACAAAGAAAAATCTATTTTAATTAGGGAAGAATGAGCTGTACCATCACAAAATTCATAACCCATGTGTTTTTAAAATTACAGTTCTTTGGCAGAAATTTTTATTGTTTTGAGTCAACGCATTTAGGCCACCTCAACTGTGCCAATTACATAAATTCACATCCATGTTATGAAATAGATGGCATAATATAATATCAAAAAATATCATCTTTCTACCATTATGAGGGATGCAGGCAAACTGTTGAAATTAGCGAACAACAATCTAGAGTATTAAAAATTCCTGGCCTATCTTCATATCTTCAAGATTCCTGAGAGATTCCTTCACCATCCTATTTAGGAAGGACCCAAGAGAAGACCTCTCCCCTGACAACACACACAGGAGATTTTCCAAAGCTACTGCCAGGAGTCCTAACCTAAATGTGCTGGACTATCCACAAGAGCAAATACTCAATAGCAATCGTGGCACATGTTTCTGTTTTTATAAAACTGATCCCCTATCTCACATGGATCCTATATTTGGTAATCAGTCCATTGTCAGCTGGACTGCAACAAACAGTGAAGTCTGTGGTGTTGAAACATTTTTTCCCCCTTGGCCTACAACCTCTGTTCACTTCTATTAGGCTAGGGCCAACTGTGCTTTGTGATTTCAAATCTTTTTCACTAATTTCTCATATTTAAGAATATTTCACTTAGATTGGAGAAGAAAACAGACTGGCCTCTTGCTGTTATAAGAGGTGCAATATAAGCACTTTTTTCACAAAACTGCAAAAAACCAGAGCACTATACCCTCTGTGAAAAACAGTTTGGTTATTCTTGAAAAAAATTGAACATCTAAGTACCACATAATCCAGCAATTCCACTCCCAGGTATATACCCAAAAGAATTAGAAGCAGAGACTCAAACAGATACTTGTGCACTAACGCTCTTGTGTGCATGCTACGTCTCTTCAGTAGTGACCGACTCTTGGCAGCCCTGTGGACTGTAGCCCACCAGGCTCCTCTGTCCATGGGATTCTCCAGGCAAGAATACTGGAGTGGGTTGCCATGCCCTCCTCCAGGTACTAATGTTCACAGTAGTATTATTCACAAGAGCCAAATGATGGAAACAGCTCAAATCATGGCAGACAAATAAATGGTTAAAAAAATGGGATCTGTTCATACAATTAAATATTGGGTGGGCCAAACACTTCATTTGGGTTTTTCAGTAAGATCCTACACAGAAGCCCGAACTGCTAGCCAACCCAATATTAGTTGGTCTTAAAAGGAATGAGGTTTTAGATATTCTACAACATGAATGTACCTTGAGAACATTATGCACAATAAAATAAGCCAGATAAAAAAGTACAAATATTGTATGATTTCACTTATATAAGATACCAGGTACCAGGGGGAGGGGGAATAGGGAATTACTATTTAATATGGACAGAAGTTTCTGTTGGGGAAGATGAAAAAGATCTGGAAAATGAAAGTGGTGATAGTTGAAAAATAGTGTGACTATAGTTCATGTCCTTGAATTGTACACCTAGAGGTATTTAAAATGCTAAATAAAATTTACCATTACATTATATGTAACATAACCATTATATATAAAACATAAATTAAATAATTGGTATGTAATATATATTTTAGCACAATTAAAAAAAAAAAGAACCACAAAATATCCAAAACCATAACCAATGTTAGTGGGAGAAAGTTACAGTATAACCTGTAATGCATGTAATCCTCTCTGATGATTTTTCTAGTAAGAGAAGAACCAGTAACATTCCTGTCTTAACCATTTTAAGAAGGCTTTCCAAATGACACCCCTCCATATCAAACTTTATTCACTTGTCTCAGACAATGAATACAACTGGCCTGAGATTCAATAACATACATTTTTGCTCTGGCCCAGGAGGACCTGCTGCCCTGGGTATTGTCAGCCTAAAACGGCATGAGCCCAAGAACAAAGCAACCTCATGTCACCAGATATGGAAGGCCTAGGCGATCATTTGATTGAGTCAAGGCCTCCAAATGCCCAGGAGTCCTCAATTTAAGAATGTTAATTCTATGGAGTCAAGGGTCAAAACAGAAAAGTTCCAAAAGACAAAGTTGGCACTGTTCATGAGCATTGTGTTCAACTTACTTGATGAAGCAGTCTCGGCCATCCCGGTTTGCCGTCATCTCCCATCCATAGGGTGGTACCTGGTTCAAGCCCCAGGTTCCCGAGGGAGGTGGCCAGCCTGAAGACTTCGTCCTGTGGCTGGAAGGGAAAAAAAAATCATTACACCAGGCTCCTGGAAATTTCTTCTCTGACAAATTCCACAAGGGGCACGGGACTTGCTCCTCTCAGCTGTGGGTTGTATACTCAGCTGACTACATGAACGATTGGGACGTTTTTAGGTCATGTACTGGCCTCACAATCTGTCTTTATAGTATCTTGTTAGCTTCTCAAAGCAGCCTTACGTATACACATCTTGTTTTACAAGATGAGGAAACGATGAATAGCTCACAAAGATTAAGCAACTCTCCTGAAGACATACAAGCCAATTTTGAACGTTCACACTTACTATGACACTAGGCACTCCTGGGACCACATATGGACTGGCAAAGAAACAGTTATCACAACACAATATAAACGCACACACGAAAATAAATTCCTATTTTTATACATCTGAAACAAATAACTCCAAGCCTCAGTTTTCTGAACTCTGACTAAACTACAAAATTTCCACTTATAGCTACACTCCAGTCAAGGTGAGTCAGAAAACCTTAGACAAACTCTCCATTTATGTTACAGTGAAAATACACACATTAGCTTTTACATTTTCTAGTTCACACCTTAAATGTGACTCAACAGCAAAATGAAAGCGTAGGTTAAAGAAAATTTTCTAGAAGCCTGTCTTTCCAAGAGCAAGAGGAACATGGACGTGACTCCATATCACAAGCAGCTGTGATGAACAGCATTGCTCGGTGACAATTGCTAACCAGAGGCCTAGGGTCCAGTTTCCAAAGCATCACTGAATTCTGCCTGGGACCAGCAGGAATTCCATTGTTCTCTCAGGAACATGGGAGACTCCTTTAGAGCCCAACCATGGGAAGGACTTACATGATGTCATTTTAGGATGTCATCCAACATCCTTCACCATTTGTCCTGGCTCTAGGCGATATTTCTCACTCTAGATAGCTTACTAGATCTTCTAGGTGGCTGCCAATTATAGATGGGAACAAAGTGTGTATGTGTGTTAGAGGTTGGGTAAGAACACCTCCAGAGTCTCACAGTTAGTGTCTCAGTAGTGAACCCGGAGCCCTTCATAATTAGAAAGAATCGCCCCCTCCCCTCGTACAATGCACAACTTGCACAATCATCTATGGCAAGCCTCTCACAGTAAATATCCAAATCAGAGGCGTCAACCTGCCTGTAAGGAGGGGACAATTTTCACAGGATGCAGGGTAACTCAGTTCCACCCTATTCCCACCCCGTCCACACATTTGACCCTGACCAAATGCTCCTACCCAAGGGAAACCAGCCCACTTCCGGAAAGGTTTCTGAAGAGGAACTAGCTTGCAGAATTTTAACCACCTCGATTGCCTTTCTTTAACTTCCTTTTCAGTTTTCCCACATCTTCCATAAAGTGTGGGGAGCAAAAGAGTTCACAAATTGAACACAGAGCCCACCATAGGGTTAATTCCCACCTGGGGACTATTACAAGAACAGACATACCAAGTTTCTGTCCTTCTCTGCACAAGCCAGCAGGGGCAATATCCTCTGGTGGTTTTTGAAGCCTGAACTGCTTGCCAGCAGTGAGAACTCATGGAGCTCCCCTCCCCTCCACTCCCAACCCCCCAGCCCCACTCAACGAGGTGCTAAAATAAGTCCACCAATTTCTCCAGAGCACTAGAGGTCTTATTTGGAACAAGCCCTTCAAGGTATGAACAGAGTATATTCTGTTGTTAAAACCTCTTGCAAAAGTACAATAGGAGACGACGCATGGAATATTCTTTTAAGTGAAAGGAGAGAATGCAACAATTTATTCTGGATTACTAAACCATAGCTTGTATCAGAATCTTCATCTTTCCCAGAGGGAGAAAACTTATTAAAAAACAAAAACTGGTTTTTTTTCTCTCATTCTCTTTTTTTCCTGCAAACTCTAAATCACTAACAAAAATACACTGGCTTCCTAATATAATTTACATGTAAAGTACAGGATTATAGTAAAAAGCTATAAGGAGACTGAATTTTACTATAAACAACATTCTGTCAAATAAGATATATTCAGTTCAGTTCAGTTCAGACTCTCGGTCGTGTCCGACTCTTTGCGACCCCATGGACTGCAGCACGCCAGTCCTCCCTGTCCATCACCAACTCCCACAGTCTACCCAAACCCATGTTCATCAGGTCAGTGATGCCATCCAACCATCTCATCCTCTGTCATCCCCTTCTCCTCCTGCCCTCAATCTTTCCCAGCATCAGGGTCTTTTCAAATGAGTCAGCTCTTCGCATTAGGTGGTCAAAGTATTGGAGTTTCAGCTTCAACATCAATCCTTCCAAAGAACACTCAGGACTGATCTCCTTTAGGATGGACTGGTTGGATCTCCTTGCAGTCCAAGGGACTCTCAAGAGTCTTCTCCAACATCACAGTTCAAAAGCATCAATTCTTTGGTGCTCAGCTTTCTTCATAGTCCAATTCTCATATCCATACATGACCACTGGAAAAACCATAGCCTTGACTAGACGGACCTTTGTTAGCAAAGTAATGTCGCTGCTTTTTAATATGCTGTCTAGGTTGGTCATAACTTTCCTTCCAAGGAGTGTCTTTTAATTTCATGGCTGCAGTCACTATCTGCGGTGATTTTGGAGCCCAGAAAAATAGTCAGCCACTGTCTCTTACAATACCTCTTCTCTGAATGAGGCCTTACTTTTCTGATGCAAAGACCTAATAGCTTCAAAGGTTCTCTTGACTCCCTCTATGGAGGCTAATTGTCCTGTAAGAAGGAACCATGTGGTTCTGCTCAGCTGCTGGCATGGAGGCAGGCCCCATCCAGCTTATTTGCAAGGACTCCTCCAGCCAGATTTAGTGACTGAAAAACACAGTGCACCCAGTTAAATGTGAATTTCACACAAACATCAATTTTTTAGCATCGATGGATCTCGTATAATATTTGAAGCATATTTACACTAAAAAGTTACATTCATCATTTATCTGAAATTCAGATTTAACTGGGTATCCCATATTTTATCTGCAAACCCTACTCTAGCCCTTCAAATCAATGAACACCCAGATTCTCTTAGAATATCAAAGAGGCTAAAATATCATGGTCAAGAATCTTTCTGATTGAACTTGACCTTAGCAGCAGGACTGAATACTGAGTAGGCTCTAAAAATTATGATTCAGCAGGTCTGAATTGCGAACAGGAATCCATGAGTGAGTGTTGAAACTAGTTCCGATGGTTCTTATCTTCAGGTAGAGTTGCTAGTGCTAAGTGCTAAGTTGCTTCAGTCATGTCCCACTGTTTCTGACCTTATAGACCATAGCCCGCCAGGCTCCTCTGTCCAAGGCATTCGCCAGGCAAGAATACTGAAGTGGGATGCCATTTCCTCTTCCAGGAGATCTTCCCAACCCAGGAACTGAACCTACGTCTCTGGTGTCTCCTGCATTGGCAGGCGGGTTCTTTACCACTAGCACCAAACAAAATAAGCTGAAGCGCCAATAATTTGGCCACCTGATTCGAACAGCTGATTCAGTGAAAAAGACCCTGATGCCGGGTAAGATTGAAGGCCCAAGGAGAAGAGGGTAACAGAGGATGAGATGGTTGGATAGGATCACTGACGCAATGGACATGAACTTGGGCAAACTCTGCGAGGTCGTGAGGTAGAAGGAGGCCTGGTGTGCTGCAGTCCATGGGGTTGTAAAGAGTCAGACACGACTTAGTGACTAAAAAACAACAAAGCAGAAATACCCACTTAAATAGAATTTCAAATAGAAATTGAATAGTTTTTAGTATAAGTACATCCCATGCAACATTTGGGACATAGTTAATTAAAAGATAATTACTTCATATTTATTGAAAATTCAAATTGAACTGAGATTCGATGTTTTACCTGGCAAGAATGAAGTTTGGGAAATACTTGCTTGACTAGTTGCTACTATTCAAAGTTTGGGCTGAAGTCCATCAGCATGAATTTCTCCCGGGTCTTTGTGTGAATCGCAAAATCTGCATTTTATCAGTAGCCCTAGGTGATTCATATGCCCACTCAAGTTTGGTAAGTGCCGCTTATATCAGGCAAGTTTGGGAAGGCTTGCTACACACGGAACAACATGAGGGAAACTGTAAACGTCACATGCCTGGACCAATGCCAAGATATTGGAGAAATCTTGATATTGGAAAAATCGGTATTTCATATGCCAAGATGGCCGCTATGACCCAAGGTAATTCTACCATTTTTTATTTAGCTCAGTAGACACAGAAGAGGGAGGGTGTGGCGGTCAAGAGAATGTAAACAGGAGCAGCAGGTTCACTGGTCTGAGGACCAGCAATAGCAGCAGCATCACCCATGAATTTCTTTGAAATGCAATTCCTTGGGCAGGATCCAAGATCTACTAAACCCCAAATTCTGGGGCTGGGTCTGACTCAGCAATTTCTGTTGAACCAGCCTCCATGCAATGTTGGTGCCCACTTCAGTTTAAGAACCACTGAGTTACAATCACACTTTCTTCAATCCAGGCTCTGACATTTGCCATAATTTCAAGTTATTCAACCTCTCTAAAACCCTAATCCCAGTCCCTCCTATATAAAATGGCAGTAATAGGACCATATCGTGGGGTCACAAATGCATTCTGGAAGGCTTTCAGTATGCTGCCTGGCACATATTATAGGACGTGCTATAAATCTTTGCTAAATAAATTTCTACCTAACCCTCAGAACAGCAGAAGAGTGAAAGGCTCTGCCATCTACTTTTTTCCAGCCTGGCAAGAACAGGGTAGGAAGGACCTGACACTAACCAGTTATACCGTCCTCTGAGGTCAGAAGTGGATGAGTTCAAGAGAACTAGAAAAAAATATCAGAAAGGATTTTTTGTTTAAACCAGGAATCATGTGCGTGTATGTGGATTCATGGTGCTGAGGGTCAATTTCCACTTGGCTCAGGCTAGGCCTTGAGATTCCTTACAACTCTGATGTTCTGTGACTTCAACCTAAGAGCAGGGCTGTGTGAACCACTTTCAAACACTTAGCTCAGCCGTAAAAATAGCGACCTACATTGTCAGGGCTATTTAAATCACCCCAGAAACTTCCAGCAACTGACTGAACTGGTTTGCAACTTTATGTTATATTTGCGACAGATTGAAACTGTCCAGGACAAAAAAGACCTTCATATTTCATAAGAAGTCAGAGCAGCTATGATGAGTATAGACAAAGCTGTAGAACTATTTATGATGAGACCATGGTTGGAAGCAACCCATGGTCACCTCCTGGGTGCATGCCACTAAACCCTGGACCAAATCTTGATGGCAAATCTCCTCTGGGAGTAGGCAGTTTCTTAGCAAGCACCTGCAGAAACACACCTCAGCATCAGAAAAAGGCACACAATAGGGGAGAGGTGATGGGTGTCTTGTTCCCAAATTCCAAATCAGATATATTCAAATTCTGCCACCTACTAGCTTTGTGACTCTGGACTCTTAATTCTTTGCATCTTAATTTCTTCACCTGTAAAATAGAATTGGTCTCCCACAATGTTCCCCTTAACCAAGGGAGGGGGGAGTTCCCTCGGGTATCTAGTGGGTAGAGGCCGAGGACACTGCTCAAAATCCTACGAGGCACAGGATCAGGATGGCCCCATCACAAAGAATGATCCAGCCCAAATGACAGGAGTGCCCATACTTGCCAAGCATAAACAAAGTGATGAATGTACAGTTCTTAGCATGGTATTTGACATAGGCGAGTGTTCAACATAATTTAGTGGGGGGAAAAAAGCCTTCTCAGTGTTTCCACGAAAAGCTGAATTATGATAAGCAGAATGGATCTTTACATCAGAGAGAATCTAGCTTTACATCAGAATTCACATGGCCACTTAATAGCTTTATGGCCTTGGGTGAATTACTTGGCCTTTCAGGTCTTCCAAGTGAAACGGAAGTAATGATATCCAGTTCACAGTGATGCTATCCTGATAGATGAGATACAAAAAGCCCTGCAGAGCTGGCCTCATTTAGAACAGTCTCATCAAAGGGTAAGTAGTGTTCTAGGAGGTAGTCATGATAGTAATGGAAATAACTTTTGTATTTGACAGGAGTTTAAATAGCACTTGTATATACATAATTACTTTAGATACTCACAAGCCTGTCTCAGCATGCATCGACAGAATGCCTGCCAAAGCATTAGTGTTTCCATTTTAAAGAGGAAGAAACTGAGGTACAGAGAGAAGGTAAGACTTGCCCAATGTTTGATGGAGGCACAGGTTTTCTTCACTGGACTGAAACAGGCCTGGCAATCTTGTTGGGAGACCGTGTGTTGTGTTTTATGTAGAATGTACTAGGGATGGAAATAGAGGAGGGCAGAGGCCACCCAAACCCAACTAATACAGTGAGTGTCCAGGAGTCAACCCCGAGGCTTCCCGATCAAATTCTCTCTTACGCAAACTATGCCATAATTAAGTGTAACTTCAACTCAGCTGGGCAGCCCTCGTAGCTCACATGGTAACGAATCTGCCTGCAATACGGGAGACCTGAGTTCGATCCCTGGGTCAGGAAGATCCCCTGAAGAAGGGAATGGCTACCCACTCCAGTATTCTTGCCTGGAGAATCCCACGGACAGAGGAGCCTGGTGGGCTATAGTCCATGGGGTCACAAAGAGTCAGACATGACTAAGCGACTAACACTCAACTCATGTGTTTCCTCATATACCTGGCAATACTTAGAGTCAGTGGCTAGGATGAAGCTGTATCCTTTGAACCTGATGTGGAGAAATGAATTTCAATGCTCATTTCAGACATGAGATAACCTAAGCTACAGCTATTCAGTTATTCATCCCTGACACAGAATGACTCTATACAAATCCAATAAAACAAAACGTGACCCAGAATTTGATTTGGGTCCTCATCTCTTTGGACTCAGGAAGATAATTTTCAGAATAACCCAAGTTATAGAGTGCTAAATATGGTATTATAAGACTTAAAGCTCTTCGTCATTTATTTTGGTGGCAGGGTATCCAAAAAAAACGACAGAATTCCTAATTTCACAAAGCATGCAAGCAGATGACCTTCAAGGCTGACGAGTAATGTGGGTTAAGGTAAAGGAAGCAGAGAGGGAGTGAGAAGAATGAACAAAAGATGATTCTACATGAATTTACAAAGTCCCCAAATTCACAAATTCCACATGGGAATCCCAGTTCAATGTGAACTGCATTTATAAAGGGCTTCCCAGGTGGTGATAGTGGTAAAGAACCTGCCTGCCATGAGACAGAGGTTTGATCCCTGGGTAGGGAAGCTCCCCTGGAGGAGGACATGGCAACCCATTACAGTATCCTTGCTGGAGAATCCCATGGACCAAGGAGTCTTGTGGGTTACAGGCCATAGGGTTGCAAAGAGTCGGACACGACTGAAGCAACTTAGCATACACACATACTCATAAAGGAACACAAGGTACGTGATGCTCCTGGCCCAGAATCTTATGCATTAAAACCACAGCTCCCAGTAACTTTCCTACTGGTCCAGTGGTTAAGACGCCATGCTTCCAATGCAGCGTGCATGGTTCAAAGCAGGGTTCAATCCCTGGTCAGGGAACCAAAATCCCACATGCCATGCAATGCGGCCAAAACAAACAAAAAACACCATAGTTCCCTGTCTGCAGGCAGCTAGAGTGAAAGTTGGGGAAGGGGAGAGGTAAGTAACACATAAAACAAATGCTGAGGACCTAGTATGTACCACGAGTTGTTGTTTCAGGTGCTTGGAATACATAGTGAACAAAATAGATAGTGAAAGCCAGACTCATTAATACAGAAAATAAACAGCCCCAATCACCTGACAGAGATCTGTTTTTCCACCCTAGTAATCTACTAAGACTATGTCTAAGACTATGCTGCAAATTTTAAACTAACTAACCTACATTCCCTGAATACATGTTTCCCAGGTTCACATTTCCACGTCTTAGTTCATGCTAAACATTCTTCTTCCCTCACTCAATTTCTCTAACCTCTCCCTATCTGTCCCAAATAGATGCCTTCTTCAAATGTCTAGGGAATGAACAACTGCAGAAAGCAGGCCCCGAATCCCTTGCCCTGAAATCATGACCTCGCATCTCTTGACTCATGGGAAGCCACTGTTTGCACAACCGAGGTACCATCTACCTTGTCTAATTACCAATAATGATGTGAATACATGTCTTCCTAAATCATCAGCTCTTCAGAGTTTATATGATTTTGATTTCTACCTGTTGCATTTAGTTGGCGCTCAATAAACACTTATTTCTTAATACAGTCATTGCAACTTCACCTCTTCTCATTAGCCTTACCACCTTGAATTGGAATTTTCTCAGGATAGTCTGCCAAATCCCTTGGCCAGTTGTGATTTCCTTAAGACATGGGTGTGTCTCCTTCATGTTTAGGTCCCTGGAATCTACACTGAACTTAGTAATGGTAGATATGCAACCTATATTGTTTGTAAACAGACTTGTCTTGCTACATTTGGTTTACTGTGTGTATTAGTCACTCACTCGTGTCCAACTCTGCTGCTCCATAAACTGTAGCCCACCAGGCTCCTCTGTCCATGGAATTCTCCAGGTAAGAATACTGGAGTGGGTTGCCTGTAGACTTGGTTTACTAAGGGCTACAAATTGTGGTATGGAAATAGTCATTTTATCATTGCTTTGGAGGGGAAACATAAATGCATGGAAGCAATAATATAACTTATTGGTGTAACCTTCTGTGCTTGAATGGCTGTGGGTGTGAGATTTATGTCTCTGCAGAGAAAATGTATAGACATGGGACCTTATAGGATATGCCTCTGAATTCAGCATTGGCTGATAAGCCCACACTCTACGTGATGGGAACCAAAATCACACTTTTTTAAAATAAGTTTTTAGAAATTAAATTATTAATTTTTGCCTGTTAGGTCTTAGTTGTGGCACATGGGCTTAGTGGTTGCCCTGTGGCATGTGGAAACTGGTCAATGACCAGGGATTGAACCTGCATCCCCCGCATTGGAAGGCAGATTCTTCATCACTGGATCACCAGGGAAGTCCCATCACAATCACTTTTTGCATCAGCACTGAGTGCAGAATTGCACATTGAAACTGATTTATAGCACCATTAGTGTGAACAAACGAATGAATGAATAAATGAATGAACACCACTCAAACTCTGGGGCATCCTCCGAAAGGAGTCATGTGACAGTGACTAGGCAGGTCCAGAATTTCTACAGATGCTGTAGCCACGTAGGCAGCACCAGGCTCTGTAGGAACTTGCTGCCTTGGCATTCCTCAGAGCCTCCTGCTTTGTGTAGACAAAACTGCAACTCAGACTCTCCAGATCAAAATCAAAGGGCTTAAATCTAGCCTCGTTACTGCTAAGTCTTAAAACCTCGATCAGTGTCCTTGAAAGAAGGTTGTTTTCATTTTTCTAGGTCAAGTTTCGCTTAGTTGGAAATGACTCTTCACTGAGGACAAGTTCCGAAGCGCTACCAAAATGTTTCTTCCACCACTTGCTCATTTTGCGAACGTGGAGTCTGACAGTCATCCTTGTACACTTCACCTAGAGCAGTGGTCCTCAGGAGGGGCGATGGTGTCCCCCAGTGGGCATTTGCCATTGATGGAGACATCTTTTGGTCCTTGCAGTGGGTGGTGGTGGTGTCCTACTGGCATCTACTGGGTGGGGGCCAAGGATGTCACTACACATCCCACAGTGCACAGGATGGTCAGACAACAAGGAAAACAATGATCCGGCCTCAAGTAGCAACGGTGGGGAGGAGGAGGAACAATGACCTAGGTTCATCAACCTTCTTTAACTTATTGTGCAACACTGGGTTTCGCCCCTCCCCTTCTGCTACTTTCTTTACGCCCGCTGTCTCTGTTTTAATTTGTAAAATGTTTTCTTGAACCAATAGAGAGAGGGACATTTCAGCCCCAAATCCTTGCAGCATCTCTCTTAAGAAAAAGGATATTCTGCTTTAAAACGGCAATACCGTATCACAGTCAAATTTAACTTTGTTATGTGTTGTGCCGCTCTAAGTTGCTTCAGTCATTGCCTGAATCTTTGTGACCCCATGGACTGCAGCCAACCTTGCTCCTCCGTCCACAGGATTCTCAAGGTAAGAATACTGGAATGGATTGCCATTCCCTTCTCTAGGGGATCTTCCGGACCCAGAGATCGAATCTGCATGTCTAATGTCTTCTGCATTGGCAGGCGGGTTCTTTACCACTAGTGCCCCCTTGGAAGCCTTAATATTGATATAATACTATCTAAAATATAGTCCATATTCAAATTTCCCCAATTATCCTAATAAGGTTCTTTCATAGGTTTTTGGGGATTTGATTCGGAATCCAATGAAGCCTTACACTAAGCATTCAGTTATTCTGTCCCTTTATTGAATAATGTTTTAAGAGTGCAAAGTTATCCTAACTTCAACACTTGAGAAAAGAGGATGTACACTTTTCCTTCAACATCCATCAATAACGGCCACTGTTGAGAAATCACACCAGAACTTGTTTAAGCACTACTCCAGGAGTTCACACAGTGCCTGGAAATGGTAATATTGCACCTGATACTGTCTGTGAGTTGAGCTGACATGTGTTTAGTTAGAGTCTTTTGGGCAAGGACCACAAATATAGGCAGCTGGAACAGTGCCCCCAAAGACTCCTGGATTTTTCAAAGGGCAGAGTTGAAGATGGAACATAAATTAATAACCCAACAATTGTCCTAGAATTGAAGGTGAGGAAATGGGTCAGTCAGGGATGAGAGGCCTCACTCTCTGGTTATTAGGGCGGGTTGGGCAAGGAGGACCTGCACGGGCATGTAGCAGGCGCCAAAACAGGGGTTTGGAATCAAAAGTCCCTCACGGATGTCTCGATATGCCAGGGGACTGGGCACCGCCAGACGAAGTTGTTCACACTTGCTGGAGAACGAGAGATACTCATCTGTCCCTTTGTCCTTCCTCTTCCAAGAAAAGATCTGAGCGGGCAAAGGAATCTCTTGAAAAAACAGGACAGCTGGGTTTAGCTGATGGCCCGACTGAGTGGACAAACAGTTCATTGTACAGCTAAACCTGAGAGACCCGTGAGGTCAATCAGCAAACATCCACTGATGTTTGGATCGATGCCTTGCTGCAAGGTTTTGGGGTTGGCTTTGCATCTGATGTCACAACCCTAGAGCACAGATCTTACTCTCTGGGCTAGAACACAGTCTGACCACTCTGTCTCTCTTTCAAGCACCAAGTGCCCTCATGATGCTACATTCATTTATTCAATTAATCATGCAAAAGCTGTTTTTGAGGGCTTTTCTGCACAGCTAGAACAAGCAGATAGGGGAGGTTATCATTGATGAGGAAGGCGGGCATCACGGTGCATCCTACCTAGGCATGGTCGAGGCCTTGGGCCCTGAGTCTATTCATGCTCCTGAGATATGAGTTCCATGTTAGGAAATTCAGGCATCAGGAGACAGAGAAGTCTACCTTACTCTTCTCCATTTAGACCTCAGGGGCAACTATTTGCTCCACACTGACAATTAAATACATTTCCTGTTTCATCTCGGACCCACTCTTTCACTCTGAGCTAGAATATGGAAACTGAGCACGCTCTCCAGACCCAGCAAATGTGTCATGTCTAAGAACTGAATGATCATCACAGGAGGAATGAAAGCCATTGGCTGCCCCTTACCAAATGGCCTAATCTAATTTTCAAATGTGTTGTGGAAACACTTTTGCAAACACTCATCATTTTGAGAGGCAGCATTCATGTTCATATCTGACTTATTCATAGATGATTCATGACCTAATAAAGCTACTCAGTAAGCTCAACCAAGTTCAACTGGCTTCCCAGGGAGCTTTTTCATGAAACGTATACAAAAAAAATTCAGACATCTTCTGAGTTACCTCTTCATTCTGAACATTATATTTGTGCTATTTGTCGAGGAATGCAGAAATATTCAGATCATTTAAAAATTTTTATGGATGAACATACAAACTATGTGCTTAATACGTGTAACTCTATGGCTGATTCATATCAATGTATGACAAAACCCACTGAAAAATAAAAAATTAAAAATAAAAAAATAAAACAAAAAAAAAAAAACAAAGTATGTGCTTATCTGGACTGTAGTTTTCTTAATATTCTTAGTTTTCTTTAATACATTTTAGAATCCTATATTAAAAGTATATCTCAGAACTATCTCTTGATCAAGTTTTTTTTTTTTTCCTTTCTGGGTAAGATAATTAAATAATACTTAAAAAGTATCTTCAATTAGGTACCAGCAGGAACAAAAAGAAAGAGATTATAAAATTGAAGGAAGAGAAGAAGAAAATGCTATGATGATATATATACCCTTTGGGAACTAAAAGTAAAAAAGGGTTTAAAAGAACACTGGCCTAGAAGGCAGGCAAACAAGTTCTAAGTCTACAATTTACAGCAGGGATTCACAAACAATGGGCTTCCCAGGTGGCATGGCGGTAAAGAATCTGCCTGCAGTACAGGAGACACAGGTTCAATCCCTGGGTTGAAACATCCCCTGGAGAAGGGAATGGCAACTCACTCCAGTATTCTTGCCTGGGAAATCCCATGGACAGAGGAGCCTGGTGGACTACAGTCCATGGGGTCGCAGAGAGTCAGAAACATTTCCTGTAAAGAGGTGACAACAAATATTTTCAGCTTCGAGGGTCATGTGGTCTCTGTTGCATTTATTCAACTCTAGTAGCCACAATGTGCAAACTAACAGGCACACCCTGTGTTCCAAGAAAATGTTCCTTATCCACCCAAATTTGTATTTGGCCCATCGCCCATAGTTAGGTGACCTCTGATTACAGTGGCACCTTGGAAAATCATTTCTATTTCAGTTCCTCGAAATTCTGATCCACAGAATGAAGGTGCTGGATTAGATGATTTATGAGGTCCTGTCAAGTTCCAAAATGTTCACCTCCATCAACTAAACATGTCTCTTTCTTCAAATGCCATTATCTTTAACAGGATGGGAATATACCCAGACACACAAATTCCACAAAACTGTTTTTGCAAGAGGGTAACAGTTCACCACTCAAGGGAAGTGAACAAGATTCCTATTTTCCACAGCATTTGACCCAAAGGTAGAACATTACAATTCAATCCATCACCTACCTGAATATTTATGGGGAGTTTTAAACCTCTGAACCATTGATCTTGTCTTCTAAATAGGGCCACTATATAGATGAGTGGTGTTTCAAATAACATGCCGACAGTCTAAAGCTGTAATGAAAAACTTGCTAGACTGGCAGCTTTCCAAAATGCAAATCAAGATTTTGGGGGGCTTGCAGGAAGAGTATGACGTGCTGATTTTTTTAGGATTTTCAAATGTGATGCTGCAAGATGGTTTAAATATGAAGAGGTATGATACCTAATAATATCCACCACTATTGTAGCCTTATACACATTTTTAAACCATCAAAGGCCATTCATTTTCCAAGCTAAAACGTGTCTCTTTTCAATTGAAAATATGCTTGTTTTAGGTTTGCTATTTCAGTGTCTGCTGGAGATTCCTTTATTTACTGCACCTGCTGTAAATGTGTTTAGACTGCACCTGCTGATACCCTTAACACGGGAAGCCAGAGGGTTAGAGCACACTTCAGCACACCATGACTACTGAAAAAGCCATAGCTTTGAATATATACAGACCTTTGTTGGCAAAGTGATACCTCTGCTTTTTAATATACTGTCTAGGTTTGTCATAGCTTTCCTTCCAAGGGGCAAGCATCAATTTTTACCTAAAATTAGGAAGATTTCTGGTGGCTTTTCACTTAACACCAATTCATACAGAGATGCATGGCTTTGTTATTGAATTTCCATGACCATCACCTTTCCCTGTCACAGGTCTGAATGCACTATGCAGTTTCATGGCTTCTCTTCATTTTGCTTAACAGTGAATACAGAACCCACAAAAGTGTTCATGATACTAACTGCAGAAAAGGGCAATTCATGATGGCCCGAGATTTCTCATTATCTACACATTATCAAGGTTATCCAAAACAGGTAAGGCTATGGAGAACACAAGATGCAAAAGCACATGAACAGATACACTTGAGAAAAGGTAGCTGTCACTCAGAGCATGCCTACTACTTTTCTTTATTTTTGGGGACTGGGGGGTGCCTAAAACAACTGTGAAGATCCTAAAGGAAAAAAAGTGATTCAAAATATTGCCCATAGTAACACTCTGAGGCTTGCTTGGTTTTGGTGCATCTTCCCCAGCTTCAATTTGGAGTTCATTCATATTTTTCATTCTCTCTGCTCCAAAGGCAGACATGTTATCACCGAACACAGAGAAAGACCCAGAAAATCCTTGTCCTATCTCAAGTAATGGCCACATGTAAGCTCTGCTACACAGTTATGTCCAAACACCATCACTTTATAAAGTGAGACAAAAACCACCATGTACCTCCCAAGATGTGTCATTCAGAAGAAATGAGCTGAAAATACTAGGAAGATGATAAGCATTTAATGTCCTTATATCATGCAGTGATTATTTCCACATGGAGGACAATTGTTTACAAAGTGTACAGACTGGCAGGTGGGAAAGATCTATATGTTTTTTATTAGACAAGTTTTATTTTTGAATATTTATTTAGGCTGTGCTGGGTCTTCATTGCAGCACAGGTTTTTCTTTAGTTGCATAGACTGGGGCTCCGCTCTAGTTGCGCTGTGCAGGCCCATTGCAGGGACTTCTCTTGGTGCAGAGGGCTTCCAGGCTTCAGTAGTTGCAGCGTGTGGGCTCCACAATTGTGCCTCCTGGGGTTTAGAGCACAGGTTCAACAGTTGTGGTGCACTGGCTGAGTTGCTCATGGCAAGTGGGATCTTTCTGAATTGGGTATTGAACACATGTCTTCTGCGTTGGCAGTCGAATTCTTTACAAAACCCATTGACAGGAAACTTACCCATAAAACAATTTGAAAGCAACCAAGAACAAAGTTGATTGAAAACAGGTATCCCTAGAGAAATCGTATCCATCTTCTTAGAACCCTTCAAAATGGAGGCCAGCCTCGAACACCCAGCGGAGCTGTCTCTGCTCTCTGTTCCCCACACCAGCGGTTCATAAAAGCACAGTTCATGGGCTTGGCCCACTGCCTGCTTTGTATTAATAAATGAAATTTTAGTGGAATATGGCCATGCCCATTGATTTATGTATTGTCTTTGGCTGCTTTGATACAAATATGGCAGAGCGGAGCAATGTGACAGAGACCATGTGGCCTGCAAAGTCTAAAATATTTACTATCTGGATCTTTGGAGAAAAAACGTGCCAATATCTGCTCTAGAGTAATGAGCACCTTCTGGACATCACTTCTCGAGCTCCTATGTTGCAAGAGAATAGGTGGTGGTGAGAGAGAGACACGTGAAGAGAGTACGATCAGCAGGGCCACCCAGGAGTACGAGTGCAGGTGGTGTCATTCACTTTATGTCATAAGTGACCCTATATCCTACACAGATACAGTTCTGTAACACGTTCCAACCTCCTTATATCCCAGGAACCCATGGACCACCAATGTAAGGATTTGCCTAAACTTGGAGCTCAATGAATAGAGCTGAGTGAAACTCTACTCTGGAGTTTTTCTAGGGCACGATTGAGGCTGTGGTATTTAGGACAGTGAAATTACTGAGAGCAATAAGCAAACATCTGATTATACCTGTAATGAAATTAGCGGAAACCAAATGGTCCTATTGGCAGCAAAACAAAAAAATGGCTCTTACAGCCATTTTGTTTGACTGGGATTTTACAAGAGTCTCCATAATGAATTGCAGCCATAAAATACATAATATGAGCACTACGAATCCTTGGTGAATCTTTACTTCCAAGTCATAGCAGAGACAAAGAGCTCAGTCCGTGCCCTTTCCAATGCAAACAACCCAGAAACACAGCCATTGGCACGCTGCTTTATGGGCTGTGTATTTCTCCTTCTGCTCCAGCAGCCCCATTCATCTGGTATTTTACAGTCTTAGCTGGGCTCCAAGGACCCAGCAGGAAAAAGAGGCAGTTAATTGCCTTTTGTAAGCAATTAACTTTTTTCTTTCTTTTAAAATTTCCACCTTTATGTTCATCAATTTTTAAGGACGGAGTAAAAATATACACCTTCTGTCATTGCCTCTGGAAAGGAGACAAAGTCAAATGTTTTGTAAACTATCATATTCATCCCTTATATGTTCTCATGCTCAGCATTAGTTATCATTCTACCAGTGCCATGATTCAATACTTTTGCAACTGTGACTCCATACTACTCTTACCGGTTGCTAGATCATAACAGAAAAGTTTCCAAGACGCTGGGGAGTATTTGGCCCTTTCAAATAAATGCATTTAATTTTTTATGGGTATAGAAAGTTATTTCATTGGCTTCCCTCACCCCACTAAACTTCTTTTTTAAATTTAATTTTTCCCATATGCAGATTCCATACCATAAGTTCACATATAAATTTGGATAATTTATAAAAAAAAAACTTAAAGACAGTTTGGATGAAAAAGACTAAAAAGTGTGATGCTTAAATTTAATATAGTTGACTTAGACTTGGGCCATAAAAATATACAACAAAAATGGTGTATTTCAGTGAATGCTCTTTCTTAAAAACTTAAAATTCACACAATTCCAATAAAGCACGGAAAATAGACCTTTGTTTCATGAAAGATTAGAATATAAATATTCCAATAAAATCTCTGGCATCCTACGTACAAATTCCATTCCAGCAAGAAGCCCTACTTTGTATACAGAAGATAATGAGGTGTGCAGGAAACATACAGGATGAATTGGTGTATCTAACCTTGTGATGGTTCTAATGATGAACTTTGCTGTGTCTGTTCCTCTGTGTTGAATGACTAAAAGTTAAAACTCCAATTCAATGGAACCTATACCCCATGTGGGGTACAAGGTATTGGCTTTAGCCATCCTTTAAAATGCTGGTTAAATTCTCGCTTCCTTTTGGAAGCTTTTGCACTCTAGTCCAGTCCACAGTGGGGCTTCTGAAATTCCTGTAGTTCTTACCATCTCCCATCTCCACTTGAGTTGTCCACAGGCAACTCACATTCAGCACATCTAAAACCAAACTCATGTTCATTCTCTCCAACCCACGCCTATGGCTAACTTCTGAATCCCCATACAAGGCAACCCCTCTACTCCAAGAGAAGTTACAGTGAATTTTCCTGAAAGGTATGTGCCTTCTCTTATCTTTGAGTGTTTAAGCTTTCTGGCCCCTCAAGCCTGGAAGCCTTCTCTAACTGTCCATTCATTTTCCCAGCAGAGGTATGATCCTTCTGGCTTAATAGTTCATCCTCCAAGAAACATTCTATCAGCCTGCTCTGGACATTATGGTAGCTACTCACCGTATATAGCTACTGAACACTGGAAAAGTGGTGAGTTTGAAACGAGGTGTGCTGTAACTGTAAAATAGACACCATATTTTAAAGACTTAATAGGAAAAATATGTAAAATGTTTTGTTAATAAACTGAAAATGTTGATTATATATTGAAAAGATACTTTTTAAGATATATTTTATCTTTGGATATTTTGGATATACTTATCTTGGATGTACTTATTAAGCAAAAGATACTATTAAATTTCACTGTTTCTTTTTATTTTTAAAATATGCCTACCAGACAAACGAAAATAACAAACACATTTAGCTCACATTATAATTCCGTTGGACTGCTCTAGAGCACTGGGACAGGACTAAGTGCTCCTCCCAGATGCCGTTAGATCCTCCATTCTTTTTGTTAATCTGCTAGGTGACTTGTCTATGTTTTGGGCTCTGTTGCCTGAAGCAGGAAACATGTGGTCTTGTTCAGTATTATTCCCATAACTGATGCCCAGTAGGAACTCATATGTTTGCTGAATGAAGACGAGAACTACACTAAGAGTCTAGTGAGCAGAGCTGTAGCCCATGGGCCATGGTTAATGTGGGAGTTACCCCAGGTCATCTGTGCTAGCCCTTCTAGATTCATTGACTGCAAATATCTCATGTGGACATTTAAAAGAGTTTCTTCTTCCTCAACAGATTTTTGGGTCATTTGAAAAAAAAATGTCTTAACTTCCACAGGACTCAGTAAATACTATTACCTTAAAACTAAAGTCTACAAGCAATAAATGCTGGAGAGGGTGTGGAGAAAAGGGAACCCTCTCACACTGCTGGTGGGAATGCAAACTAGTACAGCCACTATGGAAAACAGTGTGGAGATTTCTTAAAAAACTGGAAATAGAACTGCCATATGACCCAGCAATACCACTTCTGGGCATACACACCGAGGAAACCAGATCTGAAAGAGACACGTGCACCCCAATGTTCATCGCAGCACTGTTTATAATAGCCAGGACATGGAAGCAGCCTAGATGCCCATCAGCAGATGAATGGATAAGGAAGCTGTGGTACATATACACCATGGAATATTACTCAGCTGTTAAAAAGAATTCATTTGAATCAGTTCTGATGAGATGGATGAAACTGGAGCCCATTATACAGAGTGAAGTAAGCTAGAAAGATAAAGAACATTACAGTATACTAACACATATATATGGAATTTAGAAAGATGGTAATGATGGCCCTATATGCAGGGCAGAAGAAGAGATGCAGAAGTACAGAACAGACTTTTGAACTCTGTGGGAGAAGGTGAGGGTGGGATGTTTCGAAAGAACAGCATGTATATTATCTATGGTGAAACAGATCACCAGCCCAGGTGGGATGCATGAGACGAGTGCTCGGGCCTGGTGCACTGGGAGGACCCAGAGGAGTCGGGTGGAGAGGGAGGCGGGAGGGGGAATCGGGATGGGGAATACGTGTAACTCTATGGCTGATTCATATCAATGTATGACAAAACTCACTGAAAAATAAAAAAAAATAAAAAATAAAAAAAAGAAAGAAAACCCTAACAACAACAACAACAAAAAACTCATTATCAATTCAACCAATAGGAAGTTAAAAATATTGCCTAAGAGTTTTATAGGTTGGGCCTGATGTGGGAGAGTAAGCATTCCATTTAGTTGGGCTGTGCTTAAATCAGGTACAGATGTGGAACCTCTTTCCCTGGAGGGGAGAGGCTAAGGGCAGGGCCTGGGGGCACAGGGAGGAGGGGAAGGGTCAGCAGAACTGATTACAGTTGGGCTGCCACGCTCCCTAAAGCAGCTGGGGAAACTCCTCACAGGCCACACCACTGAGAAGCTGCCACAGGAGTCAACATTCAGGAAGGGCTGTATCCAGGGACACACCCTCTTTTCTTTCTCCTCCTCCAGAAAGTAAGGAGTAAGCAAGCAAGACTGTCTCAAAAGTGCAGGGTATTGCTCTCTGAGTTGACCATCTAACTCTGAAGTGTCTGTGATCTCAAGATGCTTCTGGAAGAAAACCAGAGCCTTAATTTCTGCCCAGAGCAAGCAAGTCCATTGCTTGTAGCTGATCAACTGCTCATTTTGTTTAATGAACTGCTCCATTTATTTAATGAAAATAACCACATCAAAACATATATTTTCTCATAGGCTTTTTAAAAACAATTAACTGGAAACCCACCTGTCCAATCAGCTTTTTAAAAAATTTAACTGGAAACCTAGTTGTCTAGCTTGTCATTGCTTTCAGGTTCAAAGTCTATGTAATTAGTTATTATTAATATATGTTAATAATTTCACTGCTGAGAAACGTTTCCAATGTAGACTCCTGAAGTCATTAAGATCATTGGCTTTACTCACAGAAAGGATGCCAGCCATCAATCATGACACACAAGACACCCTGACACAGGCCACTCTCATTTTAGTGAAAAGAAGGAGTGAGCAGAAAGTAGCTTTGTCTAGAGTACATGGGCATGAGTTGAAAAGGAAGAGGCACGGCATACAAGAGAAATAATAAATTAGTAGGCTGCAAACTCCATAATGACTATTTATATGCCATCATATCACATGCATATTACTCTTCCATTGATATCCAATACCTTATGGCTAAAAACTCTTTTCTGGGAAATACAGTCAAAAATGCAAAGGGATATTGGAAATTTTGCTTTCCCTTTTTCATTTCTCTTTTCTTTTTTCTCTTTGTAAAATGTAGCTTGCCTAAAGCTTCTATTCTGGAACCTTTGTGATCATCCCTGGAGAAATCGCCATTTTACCTCTCGGAGATTTTTGTTGTGTTTTTCTTCTTACTCACTGCCTGGCTTCCTCTGAGTCTGGGATTTTGGCCATGTGTCCTTGAAGCCAATCTCTGTTTATATAATTGTTCTCATATCTTTCTTGCAATTACTTTTCTTTTTTTGTTCTTTTTTTCTTTTTTTTTTTTGTAAATCTCACCCTTTGCTCCATTTCTTTTTCATCTCTTGCCCAAAGAAATTTCTCTTTCTGGCAGGCTCCTTTTATTCTAACCCAAGGAGATAAAGCCACTCTGCAGACACTGTCCCATCGATCTGCCCTAAACCCTGCAAGGAGAGACTCACATCCTAGGAGAAACACCAGAGGGTAAAACAGCTGCATGCTGACCCGTAAAGACAACGCAAAGAAACCTACAGATTCAGTGCAAGCCCAATCAAAATTACAATGGCATATTTCATAGAACTATAATTCACTTTAGAAAAATAGTTCTAAAATTTGTACAGAACCACAGAAGATCCTGAACGGCCAAAGAAAATTCTTCAGAAAGAAAACAAGAGCTAGTGGTATCACACTTCCTAATTTCAAACTACTACAATGCTATGGTACTCAAAGCAGTATGGCAGTGGTAAAATATAAGACAAACACACCAATGGAACAGAATTGAGAGCATAGACATAAACCTACACACATACTGACAATCAATTTACAAGGGAGCCAATGGAGAAAGGACAGTTTCTTCAATACACAGTGCTGGCAAAACTAGACACCCACATGCAAAAGAATGAATCTAGACCACTACCTTGAAAGTGAAAGTGGAGTCGTTCAGTCGTGTCCGACTCGTTGTGACCCTGTGGGCTGTAGCCTACCAGGCTCCTTCATTCATGGGATTCTCCAGGCAAGAGTACTGGAGTGGGTTGCCATTTCCTTCTCCAGGGTATCTTCCTGACCCAGGGATCGAACCCAGGTCTCCAGCACTGGAGGCAGACGCTTTAACCTCTGAGCCACCAGGGAAGCCCAGGCCACTACCTTACACCATACATAATTGAAACAATAAACCCTAGAGGAAAACATAACCTCCTTAGTAATGCTTTTGTGAATCTTTTTCCAAAAGTAAGGGAAACAAAGGTAGAAATAAACAAAAGGGATTACATCCAACTAAAATGAAAAGGTGGTCTACTAAATGGGAGAAGATACATACAAATCATGTGTCTGATAAAGGCTAATATCTAAAATATAGAAAGAATTCATACAACTCAACAACAAAATATGAACGTAGGAGCTGAACAGACAGTTTTCCAAAGACATACAGATGGCCAATAGGAATATGAAAAGATGCTCAACATCACTAATAATTGGGGAAATGCAATTTAAAGCCACAGTGAAATATTACCTCACACTTGTCAGAATGGTTATTATCAAAAATGTTAGCAAGAATGTAGAAAAAATGGAACTGTTGTGCAATGTTGGTAGGAATGTAAGTTGGTACAGCCATTACAAGACAAAAGAATGGCAACCCCATAAAAAGTTCAGAATATATATACCATAATGAATTGCCTACTTCACTTATGAGTATGTATACAAAGACCACAAAAACACTAATTTGAAGATATACCCACTCATATGTTCAATACAGAGTTAATTACAACAGCCAAGATATGGAAATGACCTAAGTGTCCACTGATGGATGAATAGTTAAAGCAGAGGTAGTTTATGTAATACAGTGAAATACTACTCAGCTATAAAAAAAATGAAATTTTTGCCGTCTGTGACAACTGTTTGGTTGGATCTTGAAGGTGGTATGCTGAATGAAAAAATACAAACAGAGAAAGTCAAATACCACATGATCCCACTCATACAGAATCTAAAAAACTCAAAAACATGTGAGCAAACAAAACAAAAAACCCTTATAGATACTGAGAACAGATTAGTAGTTACCAGGGAATGGGGTAGGGGTGGGGTTAAAAGGGTGAAGGCGGTCAAACATGTGGTGATAGATTGTAACTAGAACTTTACTGGTGATCACTTTGCAATGTATAGAGATGCCAAAATATAACGCTGTACACATGAAACTTACACAATGTGATACACTATTTTTACCTACTTGTTTTTAAAAAAGGAAATAGGAACAAGCTATCACTCACTTAGACCACAGTAGTTTCAGATTCTTATATTTTAGGTTTCCCATTCTTTCCTTCTGAACCTCACCCTTAATTTTTACCCTTAACAAAAGGGTTTAAAAAAAAAAGGTGACTCATCTTTTGAGATGTCTTTCTTTTATACACATAGTTTAAAATCTGTTGCTGTCTCATGTAGGAGAGGCACAAAGAGAAAGAAACACAAATTTAGTTTGTTTTGTTTTTAACTTACTCTCTGTTTCATATTCTTCCCTTACATGGTTCCACAAAGCTTTACTTTTCCCCCTCCTATATCAATAATGATTTTACTTATATTTCTTCAATGGCATCTGATAACCTGGTAAATGAAGGAACTTCTGGCTAGTTTTCTCTTCCTCAGCCCATTGTGACAGATGGGCAACTGATGCTGAAAAATTTAACTGCATCATGACAAGCTATTTGCATGTCCAAATTAGATCCATAGCTAGGTCTTTAGACTTCACATTCTACACTTTGAAGGTTTTTTTAAAAGCACTTTATAAGAGTTTCAAATTTAATAATTTAAACAACCCTATAAGGTTCTTCCTATATACATTTCACAAATGAACAAACTGCTACCTTACTTGCCCAAAGTAATCTAGCTACTAAGTGGATGGAACCAGCATTTTAAGGCGGGTTTGTCTAATACATATCATGGGTCTATACTTTTCTTCACACCTGTTTCTTTATTGACAGGCTAAAGAAAAGGATTGCCACCTCCTTGAGCTCCCCAGCCATTCACCCATGTTTTCTAGGGTTGCCCCCCACAAGCCCTTGACCTTGGAAGGCTCCCTCCATGGGAACTAAGAGCTTGACCTACTGGAGACCTTCGTCCTGTGAGTAGGAAATGCCTGCTGAGGGACATGCCATTCACATTATTTTTTTTGAAACTTGAAATGCATGTTCACAAGAGGCATGATGATACCGCCAGCACATTCTCTCTGGGCCAGGTGTTGCCAAGGGCACAGGGAAAGCCAAGAGCCTGGGGACATTTTCCGGTGCCACCTGTCCCTACCTTGCCACAGGCTGTTGACTGCTTCAATTTTTCAGGGGGTTCCCTAGGGCAGGAACTCTTTTAGCATTCTACTGGGAATGCAAATGTGTAGTTCTTTACACTTCTGCTTGGAGATAGAAAAAACAAAGAAAACGTGACAAGTCCACCAAGACCCTTTGTGGCCCTTTTAATCTGTAAATGCGGCCCCTTCTGCACACACATTAGTTCATATAAAGAAGATGAACCACTGGGCCGCTATAAATAAGAGATGGGCAATAATTATTAACAATGCAGTAAACAGGGAAGTGTATAAATATGAAAAGTTTTAATATAATCTTAGAGAAAGAGAAAAAAAATTTCCTTCCCTACTGATCTAATTATCTCATCATCTATCTTCCCCTGGAATCATCTACAAGGGCAGTATTTCCTGAAAGATGTAATAGCTCAATAATTAGATACAGGCAGGTTCTCTGCAAGAAAGAACTACATAAAATTAAGTCCTTTAAAACCCACATTCCGGGCCAGCATCCCAAGCCTGGGTATTTATGACATTACCAAAGGGAGCCCAGGCCCAGTATTTGAGTGAACTTTGAAACCAAATGGACAAAACCAGTCTTAACACACAACTATTAGTATTTCCTACTTTGCAAATGAGGACTCTGATGTATGACCAAAAGTAGACTCAAATCTGAGAAACATGTCATATTTTCAAGATCTACGTGCTGAAGCAGCATCACCATTTTTTCCGAATCACCCATTGCTGATGAGTGGAAACATGTTAAAGTGGCAAGTGTAATGAGGTATTTTCATATTCAAAATGTGCTTCTGACACCTTATATACTTTACAGTTCAAGCTCCTTATTTTATCCATTAACAAGGGCTGAAATACAGGACTGTTCTTCTGCTGGGCATGCTTTAGGTGTGACTGGAATGATGGTGTCAGTCCACTTCTCTTAACATATGTTGCAAATTCTATGTACTAGAAGTTGGGTTGGATGATACTGGGGCAACATTCTAGGGTTGGGGTAACAACCTCCTTAATAATTTTGTTTTAACCTGGAAATACTTTACAAACTCTTCTTACTCTTATCACCATGAAAACAGTATCAAAAATTTTTGTGGATAAATAATCAAATAATCATAATATTGAAGAGGAATATCCACACCCCTTGGACTATTATACCTTCAGGGAGCACTGCAACACTGACTCAATCATTGTTAATGATGAGCTGTGCTTCTCAATAACCCCACTGTGTCTAACACATGGTCCCTAATCACAAGGAGCTTTCGGGATTCAGAATTTACCTCTGTATTCAGTGAGGCAGGTAAAAATAACCTAGTTGAAAGGACTGATGCCTGCCCAGCAGGTATTTTTTACACCTCCAGCACTGCATGGCTTACAAATCATTTATATCTAAACCTGAATCGGTTTCAGCTTTATCAAGGAAGACCCCCAGGAGAAGCCTGTGCATGACCTTGCTCTGTAACCTGAGTTCTCAGACACCATGGTGACCTCAGAACAGATATTTTACTTGCAACAACTCTTACGAGCACTTCCAAGAGATCACAACTAGGATTGGGCAAAAACCTTGAGTAATGATCTTAAGAATTTTGAGTTGGACAAACTTAGCTTTCACACTGGTTTCCATGTTCTCTTTTGCACTTTTCAGTTTGGTTGAAAAGTGGAAGAGAATGAATGTTTACATAAACATTTTCAAAACTTGTATAGTGAATAATCAAGAGCAGCCCTTCTTAACTAGGGATGACTTTGTATGTCCCTACCCCCATCCCCACCCGGGGGACATTTGGTCATTTCTGGAGACATCTTTGGTGGTCCCAAGTGGGGGGCTGCCACTAGCACGTGTCAGGAAAGAGGCCAGAGATGCGGCTAAACATCCTGCAGTGCACAGGACAGCCGCCAAGACAGAATGATTTCACCCAGGCCTACTGCGCCGAAATCTAGAAGCGCCGCTCTGCAGAGACGGTACAGGAAAGCAGAAGGAGCGGACTTGAGTCTGTTGGGTCTGGGCTCTTCCTTTGGCATATAGTTGAGCTTCAGTTCCTTGTTGCAAAATGAAAAGTCCTTTCTCCTTTGGCTGTGGATGAATTAGATGAGATGAAGAAGGCCAAGTTCAGAGATTGGTGTCCTCCCCTCACTCTCAGGTAAACCACCTTGATAGTCAGGGGAGCCACAGAAATGAGTCCTCAACTATGTGCATTGCCATCTCCGACCTCCCACGGTTCTGAAGAGAGCAAACAAGGGATGAGCAGAATTCTGAATAAAAGTCCAACAATGAGCACCACAAACTCGCCGACCTCGAATCTCCTCACTCCCTGGCCTAAACACTGGCCAAACAAATCTGCCACTCACATTTACTTCAGACTTGGCTTCTATTCTCAGCTGTGCTTTAGGAACTGCCAGATCAAATCTGCCCTTCTCAGAGATCACGATTTTTATTTGTCATTAAATGAAGGCAGAGCTTTAGCTTCGCCGATACACTGGTTTTCATCATGGCTCCATTGTGATTGGCTCTTTGCTGGATTTCACAATAATGATACCTTTGTAGACAGTGAAACAATACTGATATTTGTAATATTGTTATCCTGGATCACAGATTTCCCTTTAAAAAGTGTTTCATCTGATGCTAACCATCAGACCACGGAGGGTAAATCAGAATTTCCATTTCAGAGATGTTGAACTGACTGGTCCCACATTAAATGACTGGTAGTTTTTGCCTCGAAAGGAAGCAGCACCCCCAAGATTCCATGTCAACTGTCTAAGAGAATGAACTCCCAATAATAGTTGAGACATTTGTGGATATTTTTACCTAGTAGATGACTTCATAATCCCTTGCTTAGGATATTCAATTATAAGCCAACAATGGACAATATATTGGAAATAACTTCAAAGATTTTTTTCCTCTCCTCATTAGCTTATTTTAAGGTTGCCTTTGAAATACTCATCACCTTGCTTCTTCTTGAATACTTGCCAGTGCTTAGCTTCAAGAAAGTAATTATACAAGCCAGTCTACCTCAACCTGGAAAATCATGACCTCTGGAAATAAGATTTTTTCCTGGAGGGATAGTTTGCCAAGAACTTTTTTTTAAGCATAAAAGAAAATGAACGATTTAAGAAATGAAAAATAAATCTAGATTAATTACAAATATCCAAACTATTTAGGTGTACTTATTTCCTAGAGATCGCCAAAATTTTAGGTCTAAAGAACTGTACTCAATGTCCAGGTCACTTTAAGTTAATGACATGAGTCGATTTAATTTTAAAGTAGGAAAGAACCATGCTTGTTAAAAATCCCTTTCAAAATAAGCATTCTCTTTCTCCGCTCAATTTTGGTTGCAGTATACCATCAGGGTCTATCAAATATTAAAGGACTTAGATTTGATCATGTTACCATTCTATGTGTCCTATACAAGCAGTGTGAAACCAGCAGATTCAAGCACATTTATGACATATCTTTCCTTAGAAGATCAATGAGGGCTTTTAGGACATTTCATCCTCTATGAATGTCTCTCCATAAATTTCTATACACCTATCATGGAAGGAAAAGAGCAGGTGTCTGCCCAGTCCAAGGTATCAAGGTGACTCACACCTGGGATTCTATGGTAAGAGAGTGATGACGGGACTTCACCTGGGCCTCATTTAGGGCATATCTGTCACCTGCAGACCACAAGTCCAGCACATGCCAGAGCAGATAAGCAGTTTCTAAAAGTTAAACAACTTCACTGAAATGAACAGTTTCCTTTCTGCAAGAATTTCTATCACCTGGACTCAACACAGAGCCTGAGTACAGACACACAATGAGCTCTGAGCATCAGGCGACTTAATTCTCCCTTCATCACAGTCATAATGATGGGAGCATCATCTTGCAGGTGACAGCTCCCTACCAGCCTCTTTGTTAACATCTCCATTTTTATGCAATCTTGCTGTTAGCTTTTGCTGCCTCTGTATGATATCTCTTTTGTGTCCTATTCAAAAATACTTCCTTTTTAAAAGCATAATTTGTTCTACGCTTTGATACCATCTCAAGTAGATACAGCTGGAGCCAAACCACTTCCCGACCAAAAAAAAAATTTACACACATTTGGTGACAATAAAGTGAAGTAAATGCTCCTTCAAATCACTCAATCCACTGAGATGAAATTCATACACATCTTCAAAGGCAAACATGATGTGTGGGGGTAACTCCAGTAAATGGGATTTCTGACTCATCAAAATTCACTCATTCTTACAAATTCACTGATTCACATCTCCACTCATTTTGTTTTGATCCATTCAATTTCATTTTTGATTGGTATTATACAAATAGATCTTTTCTTAAAGAAATGGGAAGAGTACATCAGTGTTTTTTATTACCTTATGACAAAAGGACATAGAAATCACATCCTGAAACCATGATGATAAAAAGGGACACACATGTCCTAATTTTGATCTTGTTTTTTTTTTTTCCTTTGATTTAGGTAGCTCTGATTTAGCATTAATTCAAACTGTTCACTCAGTATAAAATCAAATCCCTCCATTAGACATTACACATAGAAAGGATCTT
This sequence comes from Muntiacus reevesi, assembly GCF_963930625.1. Taxonomy (NCBI): domain Eukaryota; kingdom Metazoa; phylum Chordata; class Mammalia; order Artiodactyla; family Cervidae; genus Muntiacus; species Muntiacus reevesi. Next base: position 10,474,149 of record NC_089271.1, on the reverse strand, counting down.
ATGTACAATAGAATGCATGTTTTCCTCCCCCTTTGTTTGCATTAAATTGAAACCGATTCACTTAAAGTTGCATGAAAATCTGTGAAGTATCACCTTAATTAAAACAGAGTAATGCTAGGGACTTCTCTGGTGGTCCACTGGCTAATACTCCAGCTCCCAATGCAGGGGGCCCAGGTTCAATCCCTGGTTGGGGAACTAGACCCTACAACTAAGATCTGGTACAGCAAAATAAATAAATTAAATAAATAAAAATAATTAAAAAAAAAAACCATAGTAGCACTATACTATGAAGCCCAACATACACTCTCCATTTCTTAAAAGTAAACAGATGATTTTTCTTGATGGCTCATAAACTAGAATTTTATCTTAATCTATTTTGATAAGTCAGACCAGGCCCATGTGGGCTGTGGACCAGCTACTCCTTGTGGAAAAATGAAGCCCTACTATTTGGACAATCTCCCAGCACTGAGGCTGATCCAATAGGGAAAAGCAATTAAAACGTCAATCCGAGTGATCTTCTGCTACTAAAATGTGAAGGAACAATTGTCAGGAAATAAACGCTTATTTTAGGATACACCATATAAAGTAATACTTTATCAAAAGACTGTGAGTTTCATTCGTTGAGTCCTTCAGTCGGAGACGAAATGCAGTCTTCTGTCATAAAAGGACACCATGTTGGAAATCATATTTAAAAGCTGGATTGCATGGCAGAGGTTGGCCAGCATGTTTTAGAGGTAAAACTCATGTAGACACTTCAATTGGCCAAGGTCTGTGTACACTGCTTTTCTTTCTTTCCATCCAGAAGACATTGATGGTAGGCCTTGAAGCCTGCACAGTGACATTTCCAACTGCTTTAGGGCTCGGTCATAAGTATTTCTGAGCGAACAAGAAATGAAGCACGCTTCCCTGTAGCAGGCACACATAAAAGTTTCCATAGCAACACACACACACATAAAGGCACAAGCATAATTCTCCCCATTTTGGGAAACAAAGAGGAAAAGAGAGGAGATGGAACTAACTAGAACGCTCTAGAAATGACTTGGTTCAAATATATCCACACTTCTAAAAAACATTTTGATGCTCCTTAAATGAATCCTATCTTCGCTCAAATGCCAACCAAGGCATCGCTTGCTCAACCTCAGCCATTCTTTCCTTTAGGAAGTAGGTTGGGTTAGCCCTCATGGCCCAGCGCCCTAAGCATGGCCCTAAGGCACTGGCAACAATCTGTGTGCTCTGCATCCTCCACTCACAGGGGTTCTTGCTCTTTCCTTCCTTTCTTCCTCTGTGATGTAAAGACTGCAGGAATTTCAAAATGCAAGTCTCTTGTGCAGTTCTAAAGAAACCATATGTGTGTGTTTTCAGAGATCACAGAAGAAGGGAGGAAGGACAGATCATGGAAAGACAACTTTTGGGAGAGATGGATATCAAAAAGAAAACTCCGAACATCTCAGTTAAGCCTGCTGAGTAAAGACCAGGGCTGCTTGGAGGCAGACAAAAGAGGTACAATCACATGCTGTGAAAGTATGATCCTTACCATTCTCTTCGTTTTTCATTACAGGCGCTTCTAAGGGAAACAACAGCAACACTGGGAAATGTATTAACACAGGTTTTTATCCTGGCATTACATCTCGTTTCCCTGTTTAGTCTCACAGGCATTTCTGAGAACACAAACCAAAAAGTCTTATATTCAGGGGAAAAAAAAGGTTATAGTTCCACTCCTAATAATAATTCTCCACTTCAATGGATGAGATTGGTGTTGATAAATTCACAAATATTCAGCCTGGAAGTAGGCTTGTACCATTCTGGCTTCTTCTACCTGGGACCACTATCTCTTTCAGGGAGAAAAAAATTAAAAAGGTCCACGGAAAATCTAATTTCAAAATGTTTTATAGATTCCTGAAACCTTTTAGGAAGAAAATTCAACTGTCCAGTGGCATCTCTGCATAGAAGGAACGAGGGCAGGGAAGTCATGGGTCAGGCCAGGCACAGAACTCCAGGTTTCCATTTAACAGCAAAAAAGATCAATACTCTGTATGCCTTTTGTATTTTCAGATACACATAGCAAGAATGATTGATTGTCAGAAGTTGGTCTCTACATTAAATACTCCTTTCATTCTTTTGGCTTGTTCTCAACAGTTACAGATCCCACCATAATCAAGTGTTCTAGGCACTGCATTTATTACTCAACCTATCCCTTCATTTAATCTTTCATTTAAGCTCACAACTCTCTAAGCAAATGCTTATCAGAAGTAAGGTTTTCAAATATCAGAAGCCTAGCATCAAAGAGGATTCAAGCGAACTAAGAAAATCTAACTGAAATCCAGGAGAATGTTTGTTCTCAGGCACAAAGGACACTGAAAAGCCAGCTGTTGGAACATCCACTCTAGCATTTCAGAAGACTTCTTGATTGACTATTTTATAATCAAATCCAACCTCCTGTCTGTTATGTGTCAACAAGACATTCAGCCATCAGTACAGCTGAGCTGGGAGCCATGGGGCTATCAGAACGCTAACCCACCAAGCAAAATACAGTCAGAGACCATCTCATTACATCATTCTCTTAAAACATCACTTCCAAGAGGACAAATGCTTCCAAGTTTGGGATTACATAATTTCTCCCAAATAAATCATATTTTGTTACTCCTCTGTTCATACATTACAATTCGTAGGTGGATGAGAGCTAAACAATATTAGAAAGGCAAAGGGGAAATTAAGAGTATGTGACAGTGTCCTTTTAACCCTAGATTCCTTGGGTTCTCTCTGCTGTTTTCCAGAGGCAATCACTTCAAAGAAACGCTGTCCACATAGACTCAAAATACTAACTACTGGGGAATAGATCGTATATTTAGTGACATAACTGATTATGACCTACAGTGAAGAACTGGGTGAACAGGTCTTGGGCCAGAGACTCTCATCTAGGATGATGTTAAAGGAGGGAGCTCCATTTTACATCTTCACTTTTCATTATCAGCCCATTGCTTTGCTGTTTCAAAGTGACCACCTCTATTTTTAATTCCGGGGCAGTACTATGGCCCTAATCCACCTGTCATTCTTACACAATTCAACTCCAAAATGTCTTGTAATTAGACTATGGAAGAAGTTACAGTTTTGTACATAATTACTGATCAGGAGCATCGAAAGTAACATCAAATGGCAAACGGTTATTTCAGGAGACATTCACCTCCATGGAGCTTGCACGGACATTATTTAGCGGACGTTGGCGGGAGGATGCCCTTAGGAACTCTTCCCTTAGTCAGCTGTGCCTACTAGGTGTTCTTACTGGGTGAAATTGTCTGTTGGTTGCTGAGGCACAGGTGTACACATCTACACACACATGCACCCATAACATTCTTTTTTCAAATGATGGTTAGCATGTTTTAATAATCAAGTATTTTAAAACTAAGGTATGTACATTGGTTTTTAGACATCATTCCACTGCACACTTAACAGACTACAGTATAGTATAACCATAATTTTTATATGCATTGGGATTTGACATTGAAACATCTGGGATAAACAGAACTTTCTGCAAGATGGGACAGAGACAACAGCAAAGCTTTACTGTTGATCAAAGAAAAACGGAGACCGGGGGTGGGGGACTGGGAGGAGAGGGGGTAGGGGTAAGAAGAAGCTAATGCTTGTGGGATACCAGCACAGTAGCAGCTGCGTTTCACGCCCCTTGTTGGCCAATCTGTGCGAGTTATGCAGTTACAGGGGACAGAGCTAGGGCTGCCAGTGGTCTCACCACCAGCGTCCTGGTTGAATGGTCTCCCAATGTTCTGTCTCAGATGTTTCTCTTAAAGGTGCTCAGATGCGGTCCAGGTGCTACTGGAGCAAATTCTTGACCTCCAAGAAGGGTCAGGAAATAAATAACTGCAGCTTCCATCTCTCATGCCAAATCTGGGGTAAATTCTACACTAGGCAGGAGCATGCTCTGCTCAGTCCTAAGCTTTTATCTATTTTAGGCAATACAGTCTCTGTCACGACTATTTAACTCTGCCTTTATAACATAAAAGCAGCCACAGCTAATATGTAGACAAATGGGTGGGACTGCGAGCCTGTAAAGCTTTATTTACGTAAACAGGCTAGGTTTGTCTTGCACACTATAATTTGTTGCCCTCTGTTCCACGTAAATTTTTATAAATTCACCAGTGGGTTTGAGTCTCAGAAGCTCACAATGCTAACCCATGCTCTATTTTCTTTAAAGTGGAAAGTGAAAGTCGCTCAGTCGTGTCCAACTCTTTGTGACCCCATGGACTGTAGCCCGCCAGGCTCCGCTGTCCATGGGATTCTCCAGGCAAGAATACTGGAGTGGGTTGCCATTCCCTTCTCCAGGGGATCTTCCCAATCCAGGGATCAATCCCGGGTCTGATCAATCTGCAGTCAGATTCTTTACTGATTTGTTTAGTTTTCTTATTTTTCTCTCTTCTTCACTTCCTCAGTCCTGCTCCTGGAAACACCTCCCAAATAAATGACCTGCCCTCACCTCCTTATCTCAGGTAGCAGGCCCAGGCCTTGCTCAACGTCTGTTGACAGAAGTCATGAATGAAGTCTTTTGTACAGAGGCTGTGGTGCCCGAACAGGAAAGGATGCTTACCAGAAGATGCAATAAAGATAAAGCAGCAAGTTCAGGACTTCTGTTTACTCTAGAATCAGAATAAATTCTGTCATCTTTATATCCTGCATCTCATCAATATCATTTAAGCAAAAAAAAAAAAAAAAAAAAGGTATGGCAAAGAAACATGTTTGGCTCATGAAGGGCAAAAGACCAGGAGGTAGAGTGGTGACCAGTAAAATAGCGTTGGTGAAACAGCCCTCAAGCTTACTTCAGAACCTCTGCTCATCAAAGAGTCCTTCTAGAAAACTCTATGAAGAGCTGGTCAAAACACACTCTCAGGATTTAGTGAACGATAACAACAGGAGGCATCCCTACTGAAAATAAGGAAGCCAGGACAAGGAGAAAGTCAGGAAGCCTCATAAGCTTCTCTAATATTTTTTTTTTTTTTGTCAGTTCATAAAATTCTAAAAGAAAACTCCTTTCTGTGGATGGGGGGAGGCTACTGGTTATTGATGGAGGGTGCTTTGGGATTTGGCGCTATCTATACTCTCATAGCTTACAATAATAGCAATAGAAAAAATATTCTACTCTTCCTTTGGTAATTGTTAGATATGGTCTCAATTTCAATTTGACTTTTTAATAGATGAATACTTCAAAAGATTCACTCGCCAAAACCCAGATGTAACAGTGCACTAAGCTAACTCCACTTGAAGAGAGTGCCTTTGTCAATTGAGGTTTATTGAATGATAGGAATATGGAAAGTGGGCAAATATTTGACCATGTTCCTGAATGGCATTAAGGGATCTGTAACTGTAGAAAGTTGGTCATGATGAGTTTAATCCTACGATCAAATATAAGGATCTTAACCTCAGTGGAGTGCATAAGTTTGCAAAGGTTCAGTATTTCAGTTTCAAAATGAAACAATAAAAAAAAATGATATCCATTCACTATTCTTCTTCTCTATGAAAATAAGGATCTATTTCAAATTTTATGACTGATAGGGCTACATCCTGGAGTAGCAATATTCAGATGATACCACCCTAATGGCAGAAAGCAAAGAGGAACTGAAGAGTCTTTTGATGAGGGTGAAAGAGGAGAGTGAAAAACTGGCTTAAAACTCAACATTCAGAAAACAAAGATCACAGCATCCAGATCCATCACTTCATGGTAAATAGATGGGGAAAATGTGGATACAGTGACAGATTTTCTTTTCTTGATCTCCAAAAATCACCACAGAAAGTGACTGCAGCATGAAATTTTACCATGTATTACTTGCAGTAACGACCCTGTAGTTAGTGACTTCACTTTTACTATTCACTTTCATGCATTGGAGAAGGAAATGGCAACCCATGCCAGTGTTCTTGCCTGGAGAATCCCAGAGATGGGGGAGCCTCATGGGCTGCCGTCTATGGGGTCGCACAGAGTCAGACACGACTGAAGCAACTTAGCAGCAGCAGGAGCAGAAAGAGCTAATTAATAAGATGAGATATATAATGTTACAGAGTTTATGAATACTTTTCATTTCCTAAAACTTCTTCTATAGCCTTGCATCAACCCTGTGAGATTAGTAGGTTAATGATACTTCACTGAAAAGGTAAGGGAATTGTGACTTCTTGAAGTCTGCTCAAATAAGAAGCAGCAGAGCTGATAGAACAACCTGGCACCTGAACTCCAAATCTATGCTTTCTTTCATCCCACTAAACCTTATTGTCTCTGAAAAGGAGGTCTCACATTGTACTGGATGGATTGACATAGAGTGAGGGATAACAATCTTTCCCCCATAATCTACAACAAAGCTCAACATCCAAGTTCTATTAGAATCCCTCACTGACGCATCGAGAAAATGACTCCTCATGTGACCCTGCATCTCTTTTTAGTGTAAACCTATGTTGGTAGGACCAGTCTTGATCATCAAGAGGTCATTTTCCTTTGCAAAATCTCCCTCCAGCCATTCCTTGACATTTAATTCACTGTAGTCCATGATCATGCTATTATTCATACTTGCACTGTGGTATCTTACAATATTCTGGAGTTCTTTCAGGAATCTCATGGTTTACAACACACACAAGAATTTTAGAAGAGACTATAGAGCAAGAAAGGTTTTCTTCAGCTTAGAAAATAGGAATTTGTCTAGCAGATGTTCCTGTCTAAAAATATGGTATTCCAAACATCCAAGGTCCTATTGGCTTCTGGGGAAAAAAAAAATCAAAGCTTACAGATATATCACTGAAACTGTACAGACAAGAGAGGCTTGTTGATGGATTCATGTCTGTAAGCACAACTTATCTAGAATGTTAGTATTCACACAGAAATGTACAGATCTAAAACAGAACTTTTAGCTAAGCCAATATTAATGTATATTTTGAACTTTCTAAGATATAATGAATTATCTTTCTCCTGCATTTTTGAAAAAGCACTTTCCAGAACACGTACAAATCAGGTCACAACCAAAGAATTCCTATGCAAAATTTATTTCAGCTGTATTTTCAAAGTAGAATATGCATGGATAAAACTACTCCACAACAATGCTGAGGAATAAAATTTGAACAGCAATTTAATGGTTTTGTATGTTGATATGTCAGCCTGAGGAACTGTGTAATATTGAAGTAAAAGAGAAGTTCACTGTTGGACAATAAAACCATAATCCATGTGGATCAGTGAAGTGCTTGTTCTACCTCAGAAAACACAATTCTGCTGAATTTGAAGATACTGCTATTCCTAGGTTTTAAAAGTAAAAGTGAAAAAATAGGCAGAAGACCTAGAGACATTTTTCTAAAGAAGACATACAGATGGCCAACAGACACATGAAGAAATGCTCAACATCGCTCATTATTAGGGAAATGTAAATCAAAACTATGGGATATCACCTCACACCAGTCAGAATGGCCATCATCAAAATGTCTACAAGCAATCAATGCTACAGAGGGTGTTGAGAAAAGGGAGCTGTCCTATATGATCGGTGAGAATGTAAACTGGAACAGCCATTATGGACAACAGTATGGGGATTCCTTAAGAAACTAAAAACAGAGCTACCATATGGTCCTACAATTCCTACTCCTGGGCATATGTCCAGAGAAAACCATGGTTTAAGAGGAAAAATGCACCCCAGTTTTCACTGCAGCTCTATGTACAACAGCCAAGAGATGGGAGCAACCTGTCCATCGACAGGACAGATGAATGGATAAACAAGATGTGGGGTGTGTATATATACTGGAATATTACTCAGCCATTAATAAGAATGAAATAACGCCATGTGCAGTAACATGAATGGACCTGGAGGTGATTATACTAAGTGAAGTAAGGCAGACAAACAAAAAACATATGACATAGCTTATACACAGAATCTTTAAAATTGATACAAATAACTTATTTACAAAACAGAAACAGATTCAGAGAAAACAAACTTATGGTTACCGATGGGGAAAGGTGGCAGGGAGGGATACATTGTGAGCTTGGGATTAATGTATACACATCACTGTATTAAAAATATATAACCAACAAGGACCAACTGTATAGCACAGAGAACTCTACTCAATATTCAGTAATAACTGAAATGGGAAAAGAATTTGAAAACAAATAGATATGTGAATATGTATAACTGAATCACTTCCCTGTACACTTGAAACGAACACAACATTGTAAATCAACAGTGGACCAATATAAAATAAAAATTTTTTAAAGTAATGTAGAACAGATTTGAAAAAACAAACAAAAATAAAATAGATCTTGGGTTCTCATCACACACACAGGTAATTGTGAGGGACTGGATATGTTAATTAGCTTGATTATGAAATGATTCCACAATCTATACATATATCAAATCAACTGCACATATTAAAAATATACAATTTTATTAGTCAATTCTACCTGAATAAAGCTGGAAAAAACTGTTTTAAAAGAAGAATTAAAAAAAAATTCTGAGTCCATATTACTCCAACCTGTAAATCAAAGAAAACTTTCTCAGAATTACTAGGGAAGACCTTGCTGCTTTAAGAAGACATCAAAAAGGGCATTTTCCCCATAAAAATATCTGAAGTAAATTATTAACTTCAAAAGTAAAGAAAAACAACTAACGTAAAACCAAACCAAACCAAAATAGCAACCTTGCCATTCTCTCATGAACACACAGGTTTCTGTTCCTACTTTGTTTTACAAGTATATCTCCTTTTCAAGAAATAGAACACCTTACTATTTGGAAATGTGCCAAGGCCTAATTCTCTCCATTATTTGCTTAATTTCCTCTACAAACTGTAGAGAGTTTTGAAAAAGAATGGGAAATAAACACAAGCTCTTACAATGGGCAAGAAAACTCAACATCACCGTTGACCTGTTCCTGTATGATTTGACTGGAAACAACAATGACAAATACCTGTTTGGGTTTTATTGAAAAATGAGAGAGACATTACACAATAACATTTTTTGAACATTCTACTCCACTTTCTGTAGTCAAAATCAAAAGTGGTCATAATTATGCCCATGCTGGGATGGGAGCCTGGCCTTGCCACTCGGCACTCCAGGACTGAGGCCATCAAGCATTCATCATGTCTGACCAGATAGTCTGGGCAACTCAGAAGGCAGTTTTGAGGTGGTAAATCACTGAACTACAGGAAGCCCTCACAGCAGTGCATTTTTAGAAGTTGCAATTTTAGCCTCATCAAGTGGTAATTTACAAGTGATTTAATGGTGCTGAATCATGGGCCTGCTTCAACATTTATGAGTGGACATAAAAAGTTATGACAATTTCACAGCAGAAAATGAATATTAATATCAAAAATAGGCTTGGCTTTTAACTGATATTCCATTTCTGAGATGGTAGGGTACTTTTTTTCCATGCTTGCTTAAAAGGTAGTCCTGAGGGAGAAAGAGAAGAATGGCAGGCATAGTTCAGGGCACTGACAAGGAGGACTAGTGCCTTGTTGGGAACTGGGAAATTTCCAGTTAGATATCTAGTGAGAAGTTGCTGAATAACACAGGGAGCTCAGCCTGATGCTCTGTGACAAGCTAGAGGGATGGGATGGAGGATGGGGTGGGAGGACGGCTCAAGAGGGAGGGGATATGTACACTTATGTCTGATTCACACTGTTGTAAGGCAGAAACCAATGCAGCATTGTAAAGCAATTAGCCACCAATTAAAAATAAATTTTAAAAATACAGCTGTTTCTGCTGATCACAGCAAAGTTTCTTAATTACTTGCCATTGCTGTCTTTATCTAATTGTTTCAAAAAAAAACTATCAAGATAATACTGATGCTTTGTCATGCATTGCATTATAATTTGTGGGATAAGTTTTATTTAATATCTGCAACACATTCATGTACAGACATCAAACTTCATCTGTACATCACATTAAAGTTATACAAAACATTATTTTTGAGAAACTTACAATTGCCATTCACTGAGGAACAGCAATTTGAAAGGGAGGCTTAAAGTCAGAAATAAGCTATTCATATTTGTTCTGTAAATCCATGGCTGACTCATATCAATGTATGGCAAAAACCACTACAATATTGAAAAGTAGTTAGCCTCCAACTAATATAAATAAATGAACAAAAAAACAAACAAAACAAACAAACAAAAAAGATAAAGCCCTTCTCTGTTTTACGGTTATCTTTTCAGATAGGGCAACACTTGTTGCTGTTAGTTTTGTAATTTGGGTGCTGGCTTTGCTTGACCTAATTATCTCTGTTGGGCTTCCCTGGTGGCTCAGATAGTAAAGAATCTGCCTGCAATGCAGGAGAACCAGGTTCAATCCCTTGGTCGGGAAGATCACCTGGAGAAGGGAATGGCTACCCACAACAGAATTCCATGGACAGAAGAGCCTAGTCCGTGGGCTACAGTCCATGGGGTCGCAAGGAGTTGGACATCACTGAACGACTTTGACTTCACTTAAATTATCTCTGTACGCTAGGCAAGAGGACTCAGCAGAGAAGCGAACACTCTACTGAGAGAATTACATGACATCAGTGCAGTAGAGCTCACAAAATGTCTTGTAACATAATGGTTGGAGGATGGTAGAGGTTAGTGAGAAAAGACAATAAAGATGTCTTGACAAAATTTCAAGGAAGGCATGGGAAATGGATTCAGACAAAAAAAAAAAAAGATAAACTAGTGAGGCCACACACAGAGAAAAAATTGCTGCTCAATTGTGGCAAGAGTTGTTATAAAGATAAGAATGAAAAAGAGGAAAATACATATGCCCACACATCACCGAGGGCATGTATAGTGGGAGCTACAAGGAATACAGGATCTGAAAAAAGGGTTTTACATGTAATCTAAGAACTGCCTGTGAGAACAGTCTGAAACTTTGGAGACAAACACAAATACATTACATATGTAAATGCACGTTTTCTGTGTTTTTGTCCTGTGAGCATGTTTTTATTGATGTGGTGCATACCTGCTCAGAATATCATTTGCCTCAAATTAGGAGTTGACCAGGAGACCCAAAGACATTTTCTAGAGTAATTGGTATGTGTGTTTAGCTAGACATATGAATACATACATACATATCTATATATATCTGTCGTTGCTGAGTTGCTAAGTCACATCTGAACTCTTTGTGACCCCATGGACCCCCGCCAGGCTCCTCCGTCCATGGGATTCTCCAGGCAAGAGTACTGGAAAGGGTTGCCATTTCCTTCTCCAGGGGATCTTCCTCACCCAGGGATCTAATTCACATCTCCTGAGTCTCCTTGCATAAGCAGGGGGATTCTTTAGTGCTGAGTCCTCTGGGAAGCCCCATTTTTATTGATATATACATGGAAATAAGTTATCCGGCAAAATGTATGTTACTTTTCTTGAAGGCCACACTCTGAAAATCCTAGTTGCCTCCTTTCACAAGGTGGAAAAAGTATCTAATGAAAAGATAAAATGAGAGAACCAATGAAAGACCCAAGTAGGTTCTTCTGCTGTTGCTGCTAAGTCGTTTGAGTCGTGTCCGACTCTGCGTGACCCCATGGACTGTAGCCCACCAGGCTCCTCCGTCCCTGGGATTTCCCAGGCAAGAATACTGGAGTGGGTTGCCATTGCCTTCTTCAGTAGGTTCTTCAACCATTTACAAACACAGTCTGAAGAAGTTGAAAGTGCCATTATTTATTTTTTGAATGGTGGAGTTTCCACTGTTATCAACACTATGAAGAAAAGGTGGCAAAATTCCTAGTCTCCCTGGATCAGTGGAGACTAAGGATTCTGATACTCAGTTCCAATGCAGGGGTAGAGCTCCTCTCCAACAAGCAAGCCTCTGGACATCAGCTGGGTGTCCTCCAATTCAACTCAATTCTAACACTAACTACTCAAAAAAAGCATCAGATTCTGCAGTTTAACAACGTCAGCCCTCTCAGCATTATATATACCAGACACGAAGCCAGGTTGACACCCGCATTTCAGACGGACTAGCTGGAGACTGAAGTTTTGAATGACCCTCTCTTTAGGTTTCATGAAGCTGCTAGTGGCTTATAGAGCTGAGAGAAATGTTTTACTCACCAAATGACAGGTTTATTATAAAAGGATGTAAAGCAGGGACAGACAGGTGGAAGAGGTGTGGAGGGCAAATTGGCCTGGAGCTTCCTTGCTGCCCCAGCACTTGGCTCTCCAAGCAGCAACATGTGTGTGTCAACCTGGGAGCCCTCCCAACCTTGTCTGTTGGGTTTTTCCTGAGACAAGACAAGATTTTTTCCTGATTTTTCCTGAGATTTTCCTGAGACAAGACAATACACAGACAAGATTGATTACCTGATTGTCATTGGCCATTGGCTGCTGAATTGACCTACAGCCTCTCTCCTCGCCCTGGAGGAGTGGCTGAGTCCGTTAATCACAGGTCAGTTCCCCTGGCATCCTGCCCCCAGCCCTGGAAGTCTCAGGGACATGAACCTCGTTAACATAACAAGAGACGCCTTTCTCTCATCCTCAAGAATTTTAGGAGCTACCCTCCGGAAACTGGGACAAAGACCAAATCTGTCTTTTCTTATTATCTATCATAATATCATAGTAGGTTTTACTGAAAAGAGTAAATTCCAGAAAAGACTTGAAGGAGGAGAAGGAAACAGGCCCAGTGGAACAGCCAGGACATAGATCCTAAGGCAGATGCCTGGCTGGCAAGTTCAAGGTGAGTGTGTCTGAAATGAACTGAACAGTAGGTGAGATAACAGGCCAGTTCCTGCAAGGTCCTGTCAATTATTCGATGGAAGGACATTGCTGAGTGAGGTGGGGAGCCACTAGCAGAATGTGCTCTTTAGATTTTCCATCTCTCCTTGACATGGATAAATTTCACAGCAAACTGAACCAAAAGTAGAGAAACCTAAAGTCCAAAAGGGAGACAGTTTATTGATTTGGTGTTGATTAATCGGGGAAAAGAAAAACTGCTTCAAACATCCTGTCGCAACTTTGTGGAGTGTCCCTTATTTGGGGGACAGTACAGCAGATTCTCCTAGAGGCTCCCCTTTTCTCTTCCACCTCAGTAAATCCCTCTTTCATGCAGTGACAGTGTGGAGGCATCATTTCCCTGAGTAGAACTTGGTGAGGCCACATGATTCAGTTTGAATTAATGAGACTGCAATGAAATAATTCAATGGGACTTTACAAAAATTGCTTAAAGCTGGAAGGTGCAACCCTCTGGCATGTCTTTACTCTTTTCCTAATCTCTGGAATGCAGAGGTCAATGTTGTGTGTTCACAGGCCATCTTGGAACAACAGGTGAGCTCCAGATTGAAAACTCTTAACTAAAAGGACAGAAGGAAAGGTAGAAGGACCTGAGGCGTCCTTTGGTGTGGTGTGGTGTCCATCCAAGCCTTTTCTCTCAGACTTCTTCTACAGGAGAGAGTATCTTCTATGTTTTGAAAATACTATTTTAAAGTTATTACTATTTGCTTCTGATCATCATTTTCTATTACATATAACGGAACCTAAGGCTAACAGAGTTAGGGTGTTTTTGTCATAGCTCTTTTCCTCCTTTAGCTTTTTAAAAATATTGTTAAAAAACATCACTCTTTGGCTTTAGAATAATACATCCCTCGCCCCCCAGATAAGCATTGTGTCAACTACAAATTGGCACCTGACATCTAAGAATCCACCTGCAATGCAGGAGAAACAGAAGACTCGGGTTTGATCCACTGGTCAGGAAGATTCCCGGGAGGAGGAAATGAGAACCCACTTCAGTATTTTTTCTTGGGAAAACCCAAGGACAGAGGAGCCTGGCAGACTACAGTCTATGGGGTTGCAAAGAGTTGGACACGACTGAAGGACTGAGCATGCACACATATATATCTCTACTAGGATTATATCATGAGCCGTAGCTTGACATAAAGTACATAAAGCTCACTAAATGTTCACTTAAGATTTTGTCACTGTACCCAAATTCAAGTCATTTGTGTCCCTTTAATTTCATTTGTCAAAATAGATCAAATAAAGTCTCCTGATATTTTCACAGGGTGAGCAACAGATATGGAAATCCTCTAAAATAAATGAAAAGCCTTTCAAATAGGAGTTACATGATTTGTGTCAGTATTATATTTCGTTGCATTATTTTAAGACAAATATTAATGTTAATGTTCACTCTCTAGGTCTAGCCATTCTGATACTTTGGTTTCAACTAAGAAATGACAATCTTGTCTATCATTTTTTTTTTTTTTTTGGTCTATCATTTTAAAGTAACTTACTGCTAAGTCACTTCAGTTGTGTCCGACTCTGTGCGACCCCAGAGACGGCAGCCCACCAGACTCCCCCGTCCCTGGGATTCTCCAGGCAAGAACACTGAAATGGGTTGCCATTTCCTTCTCCAATGCATGAAGGTGAAAAGTGAAAGTGAAGTCGCTCAGTTGTGTCCGACTCTTCACGACCCCATGGACTGCAGCCTACCAGGCTCCTCCATCCATGGGATTTTCCAGGCAAGATACTGGAGTGGGGTGCCATTGCCTTCTCCGTTTGAAGGCACTTACAGCTTCCAAAATATTTTCAACTGTGTTAGTGTCTGAACTACTTACAACGATATTCAAATGTACAGCAGCAAAATGGTTACTGTCATTTAAAGTGGAAGGATAGTGAGGAATCAAAAAGTTGGAGCAACTTGTCCACCTCCCCGGCTGGGAAGTGAGGACAGAAGTTTCAGACTTGATTCTTCTGGTGGTAAAATCCTGTATTAGTTTAATCCCATAGTTTTTCTTTCCAAACAGTTTCTCAGAAAGCAGATGGATGGCCCACAGTCAGGTCGGCTAAAAGAGGTTCCCTGAAAATCCCTTAACTCACAATTTCAAATAGCATGGTCCACCCAGGAATTTCTACATCTCTGAATAGCTCAGCCAGGCATGAGATAGAGAGCTAATTCCCTTAGTGTGTTAGTGTCTCTTAAGTCTTGTAGTCAGACTGCCTCGCCATCAGAGAGACAGTTTTCTGATCGGGGTGGGATGTCCAAGCACGAAAGAGGCAGACTCTGAAGGGCTGGCCATGGAGGGCTCGGTGGGGTTCACAGTGGCCCAGCGGCACTACTCAATGGGAAAAGGTACTTGTGAAATCACATTTGGCCTTCCACAGTCATTTTATCAGGATATGCTTAATATGCAATGCATCACAAAACTTCAAATCAAATGTGTAAATGTTAAATGCACAAAGTAGAAGCACCTTCATTTCACTACATCCAACCTATGATTCCCTTTATTTCCATAAAGACAGCAATGATTCCTATTAGGTTTTCTTGCACGAAAAATAGGCAAACCCATTTGCCTGGATAATTTAATATTTCCCTGGCATATGCCAGGAATATAGATTTCTTTCCAGCCAAAGATTTCTTAACTCAATCAATGGCAGAAATAATAAAATTCACAAAGACCTAAACTGTACTTCTTGGTTGAATTTGCCTAGTCCAGATCACACAAGATAGCAATGTTTGTTTGTTTTTTTTTTAATGGAGCTAATTTTATTTAAGTGTTCCTCAGCCAAGAATCAGGTAGTATTTTTTTTTCTTCTTTTCATACAGATCTTGTCGCCTTCTCATTTGCCAACAACATGAAATCAAAGGATAAATTTCTATTTTTCTCAGCTCTAAATGTACTTACCCTTAAAACAGAGAAGAAGTGACAGTGTTAGTTGCTCAGTTGTGTCTGACTCTTGCGACCCCATGGACTGTAGCCCACCAGACTCCTCCATCCATGGGATTTTCCAGGTAAGAACAGTGGAGTGGGTTGCCATTTCCTCCTCCAGGGGATCTTCCCGACCTAGGGATTGAACCCCGGTCTCCCGCAATGCAGGCACTTTCTTTCATTTTCTTTCCAGCCAAAGATTTCTTAATCAATGTCAGAAATAGCAAAATTCACAGGGACCTAAACTGTACTTCTTGGTTGAATTTGCCTAGTCCATATCACACATGATAGCAATGTTTATTTTTGTTTTAAATGTAGCTAAGTTAATTTGTGTTCCTTAGCCAAGAATCAGGTAGTATTTTCTGTCGTGTTTGCATACAGATCTTGTCATCAACTCATTTGCCAACAACATGAATTCTAAAGGATAAATGTCTATCCTTCTCAGCTCTAAACGTACTTACCCTTAAAAGAGAGAACAAGTTTCTTAGCAATGCACAGATCATTTCATTAATCGGGAGTAGTTACTCTGAATTAATAAATTGTAGAAGAAGTGGATTTTATTTGGGAACAAGACACTTCCCCATTGATGAACTGAGTACACATATAGTGCGTTACTCTCTGGACATGCACCGTCAGTGGATTCTAAAGAGATTCAAGCAATATTTGCTGCATGCACTTAATTACCTTACTATAAATACCACCTTTATAAAACAAGGGCAGTTATCACCCATGACACCTAAATACAAATGCTGTTTCCCAGAAAAGGTGAAAGTAGAATTCTTGTGGAAAGGACACTTTGTATTGTGAAAGCAGACATTTGATGGCTATATTACACTTAGTGTGATGAAATCAAATAGAAAAGAAACAGTGAAAATTAACAGGAATCAGCCAATGGATGATGCTTATTATTGTATACTGTTTTAATAATAACTGCAAATATCCTTTGTTCCTCAAACAACACTTGACCAGGAAACTGTGCAAATTACAATTCACGTACTTAACCTACATGTTGGTTAATAGAACAGGGTCTTGGACCCATGATGGAATTAGGATATAAATGATTAGGTAATTGCTCAAGACCCAGAGAAACGGGAAAAGTGTAAGAATCATTACTCTACCACCCTAGAAAACATCATGAAACCCCAAAACATTGTTTTCATCTGAACTTGGTTTCCTCCTTGACTCAGGAAAGTTGCAGGAGGAGAGATATGCTACAACATGAAACAGATTCACAGACACAGAGAATAGACTATGGGAGTTTAGGATTAGCAGATGTAAATGATTATATATAGCATGGATAAGCAACAAGGCCCTACTGTAGAGCATAGGGAACTATATTCAATATCCTGTGATAAACCATACTGGAAAAGAATATGAAAAAGAATATATAAGTATTATATGTATGGCTGAATCACTTTGCTATACAAAAGAAATTAACACAACACTGTAAATCAACTACGTGGTGATGGTTTAGTTACTAAGTCGTGTCCGACTCTTGTGACCTCATGGACTGTAGCCAGCCATGTTACTCTGTCCATGGGGTTCTCCAGACAAAAATACTGGAGTGGGTTGTCATTCTATACTTCAATAAAATAAATTAAAAAATTATAAAACTAAACAGAACTGGAGGGGGGTAATTTAGTAATTTTAAACCACAGGAGCCTAGCTAGAGTCCTCCAAAATGTTCACGGTAGAAAATGTTTTGCAACTTTTCTGTATTTTCAAAATTTCAAGTTGCTACTGACTAGTGAAATGCAAAATCACTACGGTGGGAGTTGACTAGCATTCAAAAAATAAATAGAATAAAACAGCAAATAGACTTTATTACACATACAAATCGAAAATATGGTTTTGTTCAATTTTGGTTGTTTTATAAAGATTTACATACATTTATGTGTGTCCTGAAATGTATTGTAAAAATGTATCTCTCACTATGGGTCTTGATCAAAAAGGATCAAAGCTACTAGTCTAGATAACCGTCTCCTTTCTTATGATTTATCTTTCTCACACTCTCATCTTTGAGCTCACAGACCCACGACACATTAACAAGAGTCTAATCCATTGAAGAAGGCTTGTGATGAAGCATTTATATTATTTTCAAATGAGATGACATCAAAAACAACACATGAGATTGAAAATCCTTTAGGCAAACTATATATATATATATATACTGCTAGAAAAGAAACCAGGAAATGCATTGCCAGTCATCAAAACTCAGATTACATACCATCGATATCTGCAGTTGTTTTCAAGACCAGAGAAAATGTATGTAAAAGATGCTAGAACATGTCTAAGACATCACAAGCATTCAACCTATGATGTACTTGTTATTCCCAAACCTGCTGTGTTCAGTCGCTCAGTTGTGTCTGACTCTTTGTGACCCCATGGACTGTAGCCCGCCAGGCTCCTCTGCCCATGGGGATTCTCCAGACAATACTGGAGTAGGTTGTCATGCCCTCCTCCTGGGGATCTTCCCAAACCAGGGATCCAACCCAGGTCTCCCGCATTGCAGGCAGATTCTTTACCGTCCAGGCCAAAAGGGAAGCCCTCCCAAACCTAGATTTATGTATCTTTCCTCCGTTTTTCCAATTGGAACTTTTTTTGCCTGCCTGGAAGTTTCCCATTATATTCATTCTTATGTTTTTTTTTTCTTCTTTCTTTTTTCCTGTGCCTTATGGCATCTTAGTTCCCCAATGCTGATAATGCCCATACAGGGATTAATCTTGAGGAACCATAGCTCTACATGGAATTTTATGATAACAAATGCATTGGCCACTATAATACAAATCAGCCAGCCACAGATCATCCACAAGGAAAGCTCTGGAACCAGCTGCCCCAGGTTCAAAGAAACTCCTGAAGGATAAAAAATAAGGACCCAATTGCCCTAATTTGAATCAAACTCTAATCAGAATGAGTGCTCCTAAAATAAATGAAATATTCACTGGAGAGAGAAGAGAAGGGGGAAAAGCCCTTTACTTGACTCCCCAAACTCCACTGTCTCGTAGGAAAACAATACCAAACAAGCACTGTCTTGTTTGCATTTTTGGAATGAGGAGCAAAGGTCAGTATCATCTCATTCTCGTAAGACACGAATAAAAATAAATGGAAAAAAATAATAAAAAATAAAAATAAAAAAAGAAAATATCCTCACAGTTGCTATTTATAATCCTCTCTGCATAGACTTCTCCACTCCCTTTATTCCCACCTGTCAACATGAACACAGGCTCACCAAAATTAATAAAGGACATAATTCTGCTTTTGCTTGGGAAATACATTTCTGTTTAGAAACTTCTCATTTCCCTTGTCCTTAGAAAACCTCAGCTTTAGGAAAGAGATCAGCTTGTTCCTCCCAGCTCTCCACTTTCCAAATAATCCCCATGTCTACACATAGGTTAATGAAAATCCTGTGTCACTGAAATTAGAAGATGGACAGAATAATCTAGAGGGAGTTAGCATGCACTCTGAGCCATGCCCTTGACCTATGAGTACACAAAACCACCAGACAGAGAGGAAATAAGAACCTGAAAAATCAGAGGTTGCTGAGCTGAATTAGAAGTGCCAAAAGGAGCATTTGGCCAATTTCCAGAAAACGGAGAAAGAATGCAAATAATACAGAAGTTGAAGTTCTTCAAGGAAAATTCATTCATCACACGACTGGGACACACTTATCTTGAAGACCAAAACATGAACATGAATGGGTTTAGTCAGTCGCTCTGGGTTTGCTATCTTCCTCGAAAAGCAGAAACATCTGCATTCCATGCCTACTTTGGAGGCACAAGAGAGATTGCAAGAAACGGCCAAATGAGCTACCCCAGAGAAGAATCAAAACCCAGTTAACCAAGCTTTCATTGGCTTCCACATCTACTAAGCTCACTCACAAATGTAGCTTATTTTATACTTCAGATATAACCTTCTTATATTAAACTCAAAAAGCCTAGAAATAATAAAATCAGACAGTTTATGATCTTTTGCAGTTGGTGGACATTTTCACAAGGAAGCCTTGTCTGACTTCAGGCTGAATCCTATCTGAAAATCTCAACTCATCACCTTCCCATCGAACCCTGCCTTCTCATTTCCTTATGGCATTATCATTCTCTGTTAGGTGGATAAAACTTGCAGTTGACTTTGACTATCTTCAGCAACTTACACAACGAATCACCATAACATATCTTCTGTTGCTTTATGGGGTCTTTCACACCCCATTCTTTCCAGGCCCACCACTACAGTTAATAACAATAATAAAAAGTGTAACTGTTAGTGTGGAAGCTCATTACACGATGCTGGGAACCATGCCAACCAACCGCATTCTTAGAGCCAAAGGCACGAAGGAGCTTTATGTTTCCAAACTATTTTGATGAGAAATGTTACAAGTTGGTAAAATAATCATCTTCTTAGATAGAAATTCTTAGAGGGAAGGTCTTACCAACGAAAGGCATGTCATCATCACTGTGACAGCCTTAGTACCCGGGAGCTGAGAGCTAGTTGTCCACTGAGTGGAGAGACCGTGTTCCATAGTTAACTCCTACAGAGGTCATTCTTTTCTAGACACTCAGTCCTCAAAATTAAATCTCCAGATGCCTTTCCACAGGCTCTTTCCTCCTACCCTAGCTTTTCACTGTGCTTCTTTTCGTTTCTGAATCATGCACAAGGCAGAGACAACACGCCCTACCCCATGAGCCTATTCTTTTGCATCCTCAGAGTCTCCCATTCAAGGGAAGGGGAGTAGACCCCATACTGGAGGTACTATCAGAAGGAAAGATAGGGGCAAAATGCCACCAAACAAGATCAATGATGATTTCAATAGATTTGTTCTTCTCCACTTGCATTTTGTGTACTTAGCTATTTTTCATTTTCATATTCAGAGTTTTATAGGCCAAGCAGAGCATATAGGCCTCTGGGGAGGCTTTTCCTAAATTACAGGGTTAATGTGCAATTTGGGCATCAGTTTAAGGCGACTGAATTTCTCTGGACGATTTTTCAGATAATGCCATGTAGCACTTCATGGACTTTCAAATTATGCCCTGTAGTTGCCCCACCATGTGCCCTTCAAAGGCTTTATGTTTAGAGTTGCCTCCAGCTGGGCTTTTGGCAGCACAGTAAGGAGGAGGCTGTTCCGAAGGGGCTGCTATCTCTGGATTCAAGGGAAAAGTCCGTTTTTTCTTCTTAAATAGATACATGCAAATAAAACTGAGAGGAGACACTATCCAATGTCCAAAAGGAGCAGCTGGTTCTAGGTCTAGCACAGAAGTATTAGAACTGTTAAGAGAATTATGACACGACTGTTGGGGGGAATAGGGTCCCCAATCTCTTTGGTTTCTATTATAGACTGAATGTCTGAACCCCCCCCAACCCCATCCCAATTCATAGGTTGAGATCCTAACCCCTAAAGCAACAGTATTAGGGGTGGGGGAATTCAGAGGGGTTTATGTCATGAAAGGGATAAGGGACGCAGGGAGCGCTCTCACTCTCCTCCATGTGAGGACACAGAGAGAAGAGGGCTGCCTTTGAACCAGGAAGGGGGATCTCACCAGGCATGAAATCTGCCTTCCGGCCTCCTGAAATGTGAGAAATAGATTCCTATGGATTAGAAGTCTCTGAGTCTATGGTATTCTGCCATGACAGCCCGGATGGAACAAGGTTCTCAAGTGAGAGTCTTGCCTCCCGATGCCCTTCAGTCCGCTGTTACGGAGCAGTCACAGCTCTCTGGAGTTTGGACAGCTCTGGAGTGGACGCCGCTGGCACGCTTCCCTTACACCCACTCCCATGGGTTCCTTGGCTCCTCCCTGCTACCCCTCACCCCACCCGTATCCTTGCCTTTTCAATGATCTCAGCAACAGACTTTCTGTGATAGCCTTGCTCCCTCAGATCTGCTTCGCTGAGTACTGTAGAGGCAGCGATGCCCCTTAACCAGTAACTGAGCCTGCCAAAACTCGGGTTCCCCACCACTGCTCGAGAACCATCTGAACTGTCCTTACACTGCAGAGCTGCGGGCTGGAGTCCCCTGAAGGACAGGGCCTGCAATTGCCCACCTGCTTCTCTTTCTCTTCTTCTCCTGTTTCTGCTCTCCAGATTCTCAGAACCAACCCTGGGTAAAAATATTATCAGAATACAAATCCTCAAGTTAGGGTTACTTTAGCATGTATTACGTCTCTGTATGGTTTCACGTAAACTCTAGGGCAGCCAGTTAAATTTGAATTTCTGATTTGAGGGGGAATGCAAATTAGTAGTTGGGGATTAACATATAAACACTCTTGTAAATAAAATAGATAACCAACAAGGACCTACTAATCAGCACGGGAAACTATACTCAATATTTTGTAATAATTTATAAGGGAAAAGAATCTGAAAAATAATACATATATATAAGGTATAACTGGATCACTATGCTGTAAACCTGAAATCAAAACACTATAAATCAACTATATTTTTTTAAAAAAGAGAAAAAAATTGATTTTCAGATATATCTCATGTAATATTTGGTACATATATACTAAATGGGCTTCCCTTAGTGGGTCAGATGGTAAACAATCTGCCTGCAATGCAAGAGACCTGGGTTCGATCCCGGGCTCATGAAGAATAATTATGTGAAATAAAAGTATAACTGGGCAACTGTGTCTTGATTTTCTAAATGTGGAAACCTATCTACTGTACCCCCAGAGCAATCAATTGAGATCATCGTCTCTTTTTACAGACAAAAAAACTAAAGTTTGGTCAAGTCTAGTGACTTTTCAGAGGTCATACAGGAGTTGGCAGTCTTCTGATTCACATGTGGGAACTTGTTACTTTTTTTTTTTTTTTCCAATTCACAGTGGAGATGCCTCATATGCTGACATGCAACATTCTCCCAACCCTCTTAGACAATAAGGAACCCATTTCCTTTGCCTTTGAATAGGGTGGGATTATCATTACAAGGGATATAATAGAGAAGGAAATGAAATCAGCGCTGGACTTCATTTCTTCAGAACATAAAAACAAAACAGTTCTACTAACACCATGACACTCGCTGAGATTATACATGTCTGTTTCTGTTTCCTTAGAATAATTTCCACAGAGTGGAGATTGGGAAGTGAAGAAAGGCTCTGAGTTCCATCACACAAGGGTCCAAGTGCCATGACTTCCCAACTCGAGGGCCTGGAGCCTTAAATTTCAAGAACTGAGAGTTTACTCTATTTGCAAGCTGCCATGTTAGTCTGATACAGAGCCTGTTTGCTTGGCAGAGACATGAGACTCCTGGATCAGAGAAAAAAGAACTTAATACTCACAGCAACCAGAGCATCAGCATTTGGGTCAGTTTCACAGCTTCAATCCCCAATGACACAAAAAGGGTCAGGTGACATTCATACACACCGGGTTACAAAACAAGGATCCTGAATTCATGGAAGCCAAATCTTTCATAGTGGATAGTAAAGCCTGCCTGCACTTTGTCCTGAAGGGAGAAATTATCCTTATTATACTGGACAATAAGCAAACTGTTGGCGACACTAGAAATGTCATCCAAGTTTGCTCAGTATAAAAACAAAATTTTTTTTTTTTTTTTAAATATTATTTTATTAGTTGGAGGCCAATCACTTTACAACATTTCAGTGGGTTTTGTTATACATTGACATGAATCAGCCATATAGTTACACGTATTCCCCATCCCGATCCCCCCTCCCACCTCCCTCCCCACCCGACTCCTCAGGGTCCTCCCAGTGCACCAGGCAAGAGCACCTGATTCATGCATCCCACCTTTTAAAGATAGTTCAGAAACTAGTAGTGAGTGCCAACTCCCGGACCTTGGGCAAACTCATGTCCATCGAGTCAGTGATGCCATCCAACCATCTCATCCTCTATCATCCCCTTCTCCTCCTGCCTTCAATCTTTCCCAGGATCAGGGTCTTTTCTAATGACTCAGTTCTTTGCATCAGATGGCCAAAGGATTGGAGTTTCAGCTTCAGCATCAGTCCTTCCAATGAATATTCAAGACTAGTTTCCTTTAGGATGGACTGGTTGGATCTCCTTGCAGTCCAAGGGACTCTCAAGGGCCTTCTTCAACACTACAGTTCAAAAGCATCAATTCTTCAGCACACAGTTTTCTTTACAACCCAACTCTCACATCCACACATGACTACTGGAAAACCATAGCTTTAACTAGATGGACCTTTGTCAACAAAGTAATGTCTCTGCTTTTTAATATGCTGTCTAGGTTGGTCATAGCTTTTCTTCCAAGGAGCAAGCATCTTTTAATTTCATGGCTGCAGTCACCATCTGTAGTGATTTTGCAGCCTAAGAAAATAAAGTCTGTCATTGTTTCCATTGTTTCCCCATCTATTTGCCATGAAGTGATGCGACAGGATGCCATGGTCTTAGTTTTTTGAATGTTGAGCTTTAAGTCAGTTTTTTCACTCTCCTCTTTCACTTTCATCAAGAGGCTCTTTAGTTACTCTTCACTTTCAGCCACAAAGGTGGTGTCATTTGCCTATCTGAGGTTATTGATATTTTGCCAGGCAATCTTGATTCTTGTGCTTCATCCAGCCCAGCGATTCTCATGATGTACTCTGCGTATAAGTTAAATAAGAAGGGTGACAATATATAGCCTTGACGTACCCCTTTCCCGATTTGGAACCCGTCTGTTACTCCATGTCCAGTTCTAACTGTTCCTTCTTGACCTGCATAAAGATTTCTCAGGAGGCAGGTAAGGTGATCTGGTATCCCCATCTCTTGAAAAATTTTTCAGTTTATTGTGATCAACACAATCAAAGGCTTTGGTGTAATCAATAAAGCAGAAGTAGATATTTTTCTGGAAGTCTTTATTTTTCTATGATTCAGTGGATGTTGGCAATTTGATCTCTGGTTCCTCTGCTTTTTCTAAATCCACCTTGAACACCTGGAAGCTCTCGGTTTATGCACTGTTGAAGCCTCGTTTGGAGAATTTTGAGCATTACTTTGCTGGTGTGTGAGACAAGTGGAATTGTGCAGTAGTTAGAACATTCTTTGGCATTGCCCATCTTTGGTACTAGAATGAAAACTGACCTTTTACAGTCCTGTGGCCACTGCTGAGTTTTCCAGATTTGCTGGCATATTGACTGCAGCACCGTCACACCATAATCTTTTAGGACTTGAAATAGCTCAATTGTAATTCCATCTCCTCCACTAGTTTTGTTCCTAGTGATGCTTCCTAAAGCCCACTTGAGTTGACATTCCAGGATGTCTGGCTCCAGGTGAGTGATCACACCATCGTGGTTATCTGGGTCATGGGGATCTCTTTTGTATAATTCTTCAGTGTATTCTTGCCACCTCTTCTTAATAACTTCTGCTTCTGTAAGTAGTCAGTGCACTTGTTCACAAGAAAATGTGCAAAGGTGAGAAACTCAGGGAAAATTGTCTCCCACGACTCAGTCATAGTTTCCTCATCTATAGACACAGTTTCTAGCTCGCAGAGTTCCTCTTCACCTTCTGTTAAGAAAAATTCTTTCTGCTATTTCTGTTTCTCAACTCCTCCATGATGGTTGTATAATTCCATGTAACTAGAAACAGCTGGGGAAGTAGAAAGTTCCTTGAGGGTAGCCTCAGTATCCAAGATTTTGTCACCCACTCATTAGCAAATATGTATTGAGCACGTACCACTTAAGGTTCCACATGAAATCGTGAATTAAGCCCAGACTGTCAGGCTTAAGCCAACTTCTCTTACTTGAGAAACATCCTAAATCTCCTGAGGATTTTTCTCTCTGAAATAACTAAAGCTGTACTTTCTCTACATTGTTATTATTACTGACGAAATACTAAATGAGAATCAGTTTTAAAATTATAAAGTGATGTATACATTTACTTTTCTCCCAATACTCTTTTCAGCAAGAGCCTGGCATATAACCCTCTGAATATAGTATTACCCAAACTTTATTAACTGACCAACATACTTTTATAATGACCAAGGAAGTGGAATAATTTTATAACCAGTACCAAACTACATAAAGAGTGAGAGCGAAAATAAGGTCATTTCATTGATCCTCTGCTCTTCAATCTCTAATTTCACAAAGTCTTTGAGTGCTGTGTCGGCTTCAGTGGACTTTTCACAACTTTACTGAAACAGTAGGAATAGTTGGAAACAACTATACAACTATACAGGAATAATTGAAAACAATAGTAAATTAGTCCTGTATATTCATTGGAAGGACTGATGGTGAAGCTTAAACTCCAAAACTTTGGCCACCTGATGCAAAGAACTGACTCATTGAAAAATACCCTTATGCTGGGAAAGACTGAAGGCAGGAGGAGAAGCGGACCACAGAGGATGAGATGGTTGGATAACATCACTGACTCAATGGACATGAATTTGAGTAAACTGTGGGAGTTGGTGAAGGACAGGGATGCCTAGTGTGCTGCAGTCCATGGAGTTGCAAAGAGTCAGACATGACTGAGCGACTGAACTGAGGAACACTTGAATCCATAACATCAATGAAAATCTTCTGTGAATTGCTCTGCTGAATACTCTCAGCAGTTAAAAATCTGTTGAATATAATCCAAAGAGCCTTTAATTTTTGTAGGGGCTAAAAGTCACAAAATAATAAATCCCCAAAGACCAGATACGGCATTGATTTTTCAATTTCTCTCCATTGTAGTCTAGGTTTAGTAGAAGATGGTTGAAACTATCCACATGTTGTTTTTCAACAATAAATTTTTGATCTTTGATCCTGAACAGAAAACTCACCAAACAAAATTCTCTTCTATTTTCAAATTATAGGTAAGGTGAAGGTATAATATGACTAATTTCTCAGTGAATGCTTGAAAAAAACTAATTCATAAACTCTTAGGGAAGATTCACTTGAGTCTTCATAGCAAAACTTCAAAAAATCAAGGGGAATATGAGGATGATGAAAGGAAAAGAGGCAAAGATATACCTTATATTAAACCTAGATGGAGAGAGCCCAATATCAGATTTTTCATCACAGCAATAAATTCCTACAAGACAAGGGCTGAAACTGTAAAACTGGAAAAGCTTTGAGGGGGAAAAATCTAGAAACACAAACACCACTCAAGAGTAAGAACTAACCGAAGATATTCACAGACACATTAGAACCCAGAAAGCTTGCCACTGATAGACCACAGCTGCGGGGAGTGGTGGGACTAAGGGCAGGGGCAGAGTTAGGGCTGATGCCAGGAGAACTGAGATGACAAAAGAAGCAAAGAAATAGGAGAGACATACAAGCAGAAGAATGAATAAAAGAAAATAAATTGATAAATCTAAATAAAGCAATATAAAGAAAAAGTGTGTGTGTGATTGTGTGTCTGAGTGAGAAATGAAAATTTTAGAATCCATGGTATACAACTTTGGGAATTTGGTGTCTTTTCCAGGCTGGAAACATGTAAAGAATCTAAAATGTCTTGTTTGAGAGAGCAAAGAGTGATTAGCTTTTAACAGAACAGTATTTAAGTGTGTGCTTTTCAACAAGAAAAAAATAGGCAAAAAATACTAAAACCAGAGTTCAGAGCTTCCAAAGAGTAAATAAAATGAAATTCTTCAGTACAGCAGAAATCATAAAATAAAAAAACATTAAAAGAAAGAGAAAGAATATATGAGAAATAATTCCAAATATTTCAATAGCCCTAATTAAATATGAATCAGTTAAATTCACCTACTAAAATACAGATATTCAGATTTGTTTCTAGAAATCATCTATGTATTACATCAAAATAATTCTCTCTTAAAGATCTGATCTCTGAGCTTCTAAAATGAATCCAAAAATGCAATATAAACAGAAATAAAAAAGACTTCAAGCCCTAAATATTTAAAAACTAAAATATGTCTAAATAATTCATGACTAATGCAGAAAGAAAAACAGCGTACAACATTTAGAACTGAATTGTAATGAAAAGACCAGTCCATATCAAAATGAGTGGGATGAGCTAAAGCAGTACAAGAAAGACTTATTTTTGTTTTAAAAAAGAGAAAGGAACTAAACATAAATTAAATGGCCAACCTACAAAACTGGAAAATGTCAAATGAAGCAAGAGGAAGAAAATGAAAGTTAAAAAGAGAAGTTAAAATGGTAAACAACCAACCAAACAAATCGCAACAGAGCTGTTCAGTAAAGCTAATGTTGGTTCCATAAAAGTTCAATGAAATAAATGAACCTCTAGAAATAAGGGTGGAAAAAAAAAGAGGGAAAGCAAAAATAATAATATAAAACTAAAGGCATAACTAAATATGCTGTAGTGATTTCAGGAATCATAAAACCATACACAATGTTAAGCCAATAACTGGAAAATCTGGGAAATAAAATTCCTACAAAGAAATGAGTAACTGGAAGCTTCAACAGACCAATGAATATAAAAACAATTGAACCAGTGTCCAAGTTCCCACACAACACTCCACCAGGCCTCATGATTCTGAGACTTTAAGCTTCTAGTTAAATGATTTCTCTATCACACTTAACTGTTTTATACTGTTTCAAAAAATGTCTTGCCTGCCAACACAACTGAAAAGGCTAGCATAACTATGAAACCAAAATGAAAGAAACGTAACATAAGAAAAAAACACTGAACTTATTTCTGAATTCAGATGTAAAAATAATCCTAATCAAGGTAGAAAGAGTCTTTATTATAATTTACACCTAATCATGATTAATACGTGAACTTCAATAATATGTGAACCTCAGCAATACGTGAACCATGAACTTCCGGATGTTCCAGCTGGTTTTAGAAAAGGCAGAGGAACCAGTGATCAAATTGCCAACATCCGCTGGATCATCGAAAAAGCAAGAGTTCCAGAAAAACATCTATTTCTGTTTTATTGACTATGCCAAAGTCATTGACTCTGTGGGTCACAATAAACTGTGGAAAATTCTTCAAGAGGTAGGAATACCAGACCACCTGACCTGCCTCTTGAGAAACCGGTATGCAGGTCAGGAAGCAACAGTTAGAACTGGACATAGAACAACAGACTGGTTCCAAATAGGAAAAGGAGTACGTCAAGGCTGTATATTGTCACCCTGCTTATTTAACTTAAATGCAGAGTCCATCATGAGAAACGCTGGGCTGGATAAACACAAGATGGAATCAAGATTGCTGGGAGAATTATCAATAACCTCAGATATGCAGAAGACAGCATCCTTATTGCAGACAGTGAAGAACTAAAGAGCCTCTTGATGAAAGTAAAAGAAGAGAGTGAAAGAATTGACTTAAAGCTCAACATTCAGAAAACTAAGATCATGGCATTCGGTCCCATCAGGTCAGTTCAGGTCAGCCGCTCAGACGTGTCCGACTCTTTGTGACCCCATGAACTGCAGCACGCTAGGCCTTCCTGACCATCACCAAATCCTGGACCTTACTCAAACTCATGTCCGTCGAGTCAGTGATACCATCCAACCATCTCTTCCTCATTCGTCCCCTGCTCCTCCTGCCATCAATCTTTCCCAGCATCAGGCTCTTTTCAAATGAGTCAGCTCTTCGCATCAGGTGGCCAAAGTATTGGAGTTTCACCTTCAACACCAGTCCTACCAATGAACACCCAGGACTGAGCTCCTCTAGGATGGACTGGTTGGATCTCTTTGCAGTCCAAAGGGCTCTCAAGATAACTGTTCAAAAGCATCATTTCTTCTGCGCTCAGCTTTCTTTATAGCCCAATTCTCACATCCATACATGACAACTGGAACCATAGTAGTTAAAACCATACCCTTGACTAATGGATCTTTGTAGGCAAAGTAATGTCTCTGCTTTTTAGTATGCTGTCTAGGTTGGTCATAACTCTCCTTCCAAGGAGTAAGTGTCTTTTAATTTCATGACTGCAATCACCATCTGCAGTCTTTTTCGAGCCCCAAAAAATAAAGTCAGCCACTGTTTCCCCATCTATTTGCCATGAAGTGATGGGACCAGATGCCATGATCCTAGTTTTCTGAATGTTGAGCTTTAAGCCAACTTTTTCACTCTCCTCTTTCACTTTCATCAAGAGGCTCTTTAGTTCTTCTTCACTTTCTGCCATAAAAGTGGTGTCATCTGCATATCTGAGGTTATTGATAATTCTCCCGGCAATCTTGATTCCAGCTTGTGCTTCTTCCAGCCCAGCGTTTCTCATGATGTACTCTGCATATAAATTAAATGAGCAGAGTGACAATATACAGCCTTGACATACTCCTTTTCCTATTTGGAACCAGTCTGTTGTTCTATGTCCAGTTCTAACTATTGCTTCCTGACCTGCATACAGGTTTCTCAAGAGGCAGGTCAGGTAGTCTGGTATTCCCATGTCTTTCAGAATTTTCCACAGTTTATTGTGATCCACACCGTCAAAGGCGTTGGCATAGTCAATAAAGCAGAAATAGATGTTTTTCTGGAACTCTCTTGCTTTTTTGATGATCCAGCGGATGTTGGCGATTTGATCACTGGTTCCTCTGCCTTTTCTAAAACCAGCTTGAACATCTGGAAGTTCACGGTTCACGTATTGCTGAAGCTTGGCTTGGAGAATTTTGAGCATTACTTTAATACCATGTGAGATGAGTGCAACTGTGCAGTAGTTTGAGCATTCTTTGGCAACGTGTTTCTTTGGGATTGCAATGAAAACAGTCTTGTCACTTCATAGAAAAGAGATGGGGAAACTGGAAATAGCGGCTGACTTTATTTTGGGGAGCTCCAAAATCACTAAGATGGTGACTGCAGCCATGAAATTAAAAGACGCTTACTCCTTGGAAGGAAAGTTATGATCAACCTAGACAGCATATTAAAAAGCAGAGACATTACTTTGCCAACAAAGATCTGTCTAGTCAAGGGTATGGTTTTGACTACTATGGTTCCAGTAGTCATGTATGGATGTGAGAGTTGGGCTATAAAGAAAGCTGGGCGCAGAAGAATTGATGCTTTTGAACTGTGGTGTTAGAGAAGACTCTTGTTGGAGTCCATCCTAAAGGAAATCAGTCCTGAATATTATTGGAAGGACTGATGCTGAAGTTGAAACTACAGTACTTTGGCCACCTGATACGAAGAGCTGACTCATTTGAAAAGACCTTGATGCTGGGAAATAATGAAGGCAGGAGGAGAAGGGGACAACAGAGGATGAGATCGTTGGATGGCATCACCAACTCAATGGACATGAGTCTGGGTAAACTCCAGGATTTGGTGATGAATAGGGAGGCCTGGCGTGCTGCGGTCCATGAGGTTGCAAAGAGTCAGACATCACTGAGCGATTGAACTGAAGTGAATCATGATTAAACTGATACAAAACTAGGAAAGAAGTAAAACTCCTATGGCAATAAAGGATACTTGCTAAAAATGTACAGAAAATAACCTACCTAGCTGTTACATTTAAGATATCTTCCACAGAAAATTCAGAAATATCTAAAAATAACTGCAGTCAGCATATGTTCAACATATATGCGTTACTGTCCTAGAGATTTAAGCTAACAAAGTGATTTTTTAAATTGGTAAGAAGGCTTTAGGACTATAAAAGAAGGGACAATATTTTCATTATTCGAAGACAATGAATTAGTTAAAATATTCAGTATGTATTAGAATTTATATGAGAACTGAACACTTGGCTAATGACAAGTTTAACATGCAAGATCTCAAATGCCACATTCCAACCAGTTAGAATTTGTAAACAGTAAAAAAGATTCCCTTATCAATAGAAATAAAAAACTAGTAAATATCTTGGAATGAATCTAATGAAAAAATGCACATTAAGAAAGCATTCATGGGGAACCATATATGAAGATATATACAATATCAACAGACATAAAATAACACTATGTTAGCAGAACACTGTGTTCTAGGATGATCGCCTCTCTGAAATAGACAATTCTTCTCAGTTAATTTTACTCAAATCCCAACCACAACATAAGAAAGACTTGCTGGCAATTGGCTAAAACAAATTAATAGTATCCTGGGCTAGTAAATATGCAACAGCAGCAATGGTGGTTTTTCAAAAGTGACCCTTGTATATAAAATTTCCTGTCAGTACCACAATTAAAGCATGAATGCCTGGATCTTCTGGATTTCCCCGCATCCATGCTGTCCCTCTTCCAATGTGGAGAATGCCCTGGGCTTTGGGGGTTTATCCAGCACCAGAAGCGGCCCTGAGTGATCTCGATCTCTTAAGTCCTGCAGGCAGAGTCTTTACCAACTGAGCCATCAGGGAAGCCCTCAAGTCCTGCAGGTGGTTTCGTAAGTCAGGTCTCAGTCCAATCAGGTTATTGCATTGCCAGGCCAAATTCGAGGCTGATTCAGGATAAGTTATACGACCTAGTTCAGGCCTGGGAGACTGAGGAGGAAATCTCTTGGGTGCTTCTAGAGAGTTAAAGTCATGGATGCTTTCTCTTCCTTTGATATTTTTCAGGAGGGACTTCTAGACAAAAGTGAGCTGCCATCTTGCTGTCAGAGTGAGATGAGGCCGATGCTGAGAGGAGAGAGGAGCAGAGGCCATCACAGGAAATCAGAGTTGCAACCACAGGGTTAACAACACAAGAAGTACTTTTATAATAATTTCTGAAATATGTAATGACAAAACTATCTTCTTGGATACAATCACAGTTAAGTATTTATCACAGGGTATTCCTAAATGGCAATTTCTCATGGAAGCTTTAAAACATAATAGAATTTCTAATAAATTAAAGCACATGCATTGAAGGAACATACCCGATCACAGAAGAAATGATACCAGTGTAGAGAAAGGCCTAGAGAGCTGAGGTCTAACACGACCAAAAGAGCTTCATTATAAGTCAAGCCCTTCAATTACCCACCTACATTATTTCTCTCCTCTACATCTGAAGTTTCTCTGCTCCTGAAGACACTCCGCATTTTGTCACCTCCAAGCTTTTAATAAATTTATAGTATTCTTTTCACTGGGCAGACCTCCATCCCCTCTTCTTTCCACCTATCATGTTATCCTCATCTTGAAAACCCCATGGAGATTTTTCCTGGTTTCCAATACTTCCCTGCTCTCTCCTGGCTAGCCATCTCTTGCTCTTCCAGGCTGACATCACAAAGTTGGCAGTTGAAGACGTATTGCCAGGTGGTTTCTTCTGCTGTCGCTGAGACCTGTACTTGCTGCTTAACTTTCCAAATATTTGTCTTCTTTCCAAATAGATTTTAAGGCATTTGGGGACAGGAAGAAAGTCGCATCTTTATGTTCCCTCGCACTCTAACATAGTAAGCTATCAGAAAATATTGTTCAATCAGTTCGATTTCTGGGATCATGGTTTTTGAACCATTTGCATACTGACCAGAATTTTCTTGCCATTCAGTATCTTTAGCCCCAATTCCACTCTTGGGTATCCTTAACATGTCTTCAAATTGTAAAATCTGCTCACTCCCCGTGGGTCAGGTAACTCAGAAGATACAACTGTGAATTTTGGCCAACCCCTGGACAGCGTTATCTCCCTAGTGGCAAGAGACTGATTCAATCTCCATGTTTTCAGACCCTAGGAAATCATCTGTACCCCCAGCACTGTCCATAGAGGAGAGGAGATGTCAATTCCCTAGGCTGTTCTTTATAGCTTAATCCTGTTCCTCTCCTTTCCATGACAGCAGAAACAAATTACTTTTGCTCTTCACTGTTCTGTTCTGCCCATGGCTTCGTTTATGAAACTAGGCACTGACCTAATAAACCCCTTGCTCCCTCCTAAAAGCTACCATAGCTGCTCAACATTGGTGTGAATACTAACAATGATCAGAGCTCCAGAGCTAACCTATGAAACTTTAAAAGATTATTTCAGATACCAATGTATATTCACAACTCAGCTATTTACTTTACAATCTCCCTTTCTGGAAAACTGTTTTCACCACCCTCTCTGGCAACTTTCCACATCACATAGCAGAAAAATGCAGTTCATTTTCTATTATATAAAACTGCAGCTACCAATAGTTAGGAATTAACTTAGACCAGAGCTTAAAAAGACTCAAAGCGTCATTGAAGAAATCCTATCTGATCACAACATATTCATCAACAACCAAGTCATTCGAGGTGTGATTGAATGATTGAAAAGACTATTGTAAAGATTCAGTCACAAAATCTCTCTATTAGACATTAAATGTGCTTTATTGAGTATACAGATATTTGGATATCTGGTTATATTTTTATCAAAGGTTCACAAACATTCTACTATAAGGAGTAAAAATAATGAATGTGAGGTCTCATATTTCAAAAAGAAAAAAATCTTTTAGACAGAAAATATTCATTAGAATATTATTAAAAATTGTCTACCTTTATTTACACTAAATAGAATTTCTTTCCACCATGTACAGTCGTTCTTAGATACAATGAAACCTAAGAGCCACTGAGCATGGTGAAAATGGTATCTGTACTCCAAAGTCTGGGCAAGCCTTTTGAGATAACCACCAGATCCCACAGACAACGGAGAGAAATGGAAAATTCTCAACTGATTCTCAATTGTTTTATTTATCTGTTTGGTTTAGTTTATTCTGTTTTTGTTGTTATTGTTCAGGTACTAAGTTACGTCTAACTCTTTGTGACCCCATGGACTGCAGCACGCCAGGCTTCCCTGCCCCGCACTCTTTCCCGAAGTTTGCCTAAATTCATGTCCACTGAGTCGGTGATGACTATTCTGCTTTAGGTAAATATTAACGCAACCATAGGGCAGGTTAGTTTCATGAGATGTGTGTTAAACATTGGGCATTGCACCTTACTTCGCATACAGAAGGTGACAGATAAATGTTTTGTGGGTTTGAAACCAAATCTTGCTTGAACAGACTCACATTCATATCGTTATTGAAAAAGCAGTGAGAACACTTCTTCATCTCATGCCATCAGATGTCAGGCTCATTTCCTTTGACAAAGTCCCATAAACCATTATCTACTCTTATGGGATGCACTGTATTTGGCCTATAATCTATGTCCTTTACCCTCCCAGTCTCTTTGGAGCAGAGAACATACTTATATATGCATTTCTAAGAGACAACTCATTGAAAAAGACCCTGATGCTGGGAAAAGTCTGAAAGGAAAACAAGAGAGCAGCAGAAGATGAGAAGGTTAGATAGCATCACCAAATCAATGGACATGAATTTGAGGAAACTCCAGGAGACAACTGGAAAACAGAGGAGCCTCGTAGGCTACAGTCCATGGGGTAGCAAAGAGTTGGGCATGACATAGTGACTGAACAAAAACAACAGAAAGTCCCCCAAACTGCTTGGCATATAATAGGATTTCATTAAATAGTTGCATACATGAATGAATACATTAATTGAAGATAAGTTCCAAAAAGATAAGAGCCCTTATAAGATGCAAATTGATTTGTAGCTCAAGGATAAGACTGAATTTGGCTATGCAATTTGGATATAAATACTCCTCTGAACCCTGATTGTTATGGAAATATTTTTCTGGAAACAGTGGCAGCAGTCAAATGCTTCAAAGAATGGTTTTCATGTTAAAAAACACTTCATTTGTTCCTAAAGAAGAAGAGATGCTGGAAAACAGCACTTAACAAATTTACAGATGAAAAATAAAGACTGAGGGTAAATAATATAAAAAATATATTGGTCATAATATAAAACCGTGAAACAAGAAATGGCAATTCATTTATTAGACAGAGGGTACGGCAACAACTTCCTGCCCATCTTCTCATACACAATATCAATTTCCAGCAGTTGGTAAAGCTAACCTTGTCATGAGAAGAAGAGGCAAAACCAGGAATTAAGATAAGCATTGTCATCGTCTTTTAGAGGGCTATCATCCACGTAAAAAAGTCATCCATCCATTCACTGAACATATATTAATTGAACACTTACTGTGAGCACATTCCCATCTACAATATAAGGGCTTCCAGGGAGCTCAGTTGGAAAAGAACATACCTGTCGATGCATTAGTTACCAGATACGCTGGATAGCCCCTGAAGGAGAAAATGGCAATCCACTATAGTATTCTTGACTGGAGAATCCCACGGATGGAGGAACTTAGCAGGCTATGGTCCATGGGGTGGCAGAGTCAGACACAACTGAGCCGACCGAGGGAGCATGAAAGCAAGATCTGCAATATTAGGACTAGTAATAATCCCATTTTCAGAGAGATCAGAGACAAAGGAGTTATATAACTTGCCTGAGGTTACACAGGTAGTAACAGCCAGGATTCTAAGTCAGAAAACACTGAACTCTATAGCTAGAACTCAAAGGAATACAGATGGGATTGAAGGCGTGATTCCAAAATTCAGGTGTACACTTGAAGAGCAGAATCAGAGGGATGATTTCCAGAGGAGGTGCAATTAACAGACAGACATGAGTGTTCTTCCTGAACAAGGAGGGGGGATCGGGATGGGGAACACATGTAAATCCATGGCTGATTCATGTCAACGTATGACAAAAACCACTACAATATTGTAAAGTAATTAGCCTCCAACTAATAAAAATAAATGAAAAAGAAAAAAAAGAAAAAAAGAAATCAACCTGTGATTGGGGAAGGGCTATCACTCCTTTTATTTTCCTCTCCTTGTGGTATTTTTGTTTCTTTGTTTTTGTTTTGCTTGATGTGGGCCAGGGTCAGCTTACTTTTCTCCAGTGCTTCTTCCCAAAGCTGATGAAAGTAAGGGAAAGGAGGGTGGCCCACAGAGGTTCTTCTTAGAGTAAGAAGCTCTGATGACAAAGAACAAAAAAAGGCCTAACAAAAAACGAGGATGTCCAGAATGGCTCAAATTAGGTCATGGATTTTAGGGATCAGTCTTCTCTTTGTGTAATCTCTTTTTTCCCCTTTGCTATGGCTAATCAATGGCCAATTGCCAATACTTGTCTCTAAGGTAAAGCGCTGGTCCCAACCATCTCTCACACCTGCTAAGCCAAGGATTGAAAATTCTGGAACCACTGGTGGGGTGGCAGGCCATCTTATCCACAGCATTCAGGATCAATGTGACTGAAAGGGAGTTATTTTGTTTCTATAATAGATTCCCCCCCAATGCCACATGAGAATACTCTGACAGAAAACCTAACTCCATATTCCTTCCACATATATTAAATGCAGACCAATCCGACTAGCCTGGGGACCATATTCTTTCTCAAAGGATGCTTATTGCCAAAATGCATTTTCAAATAAATGTACTCAAAGGACAACGTCATAAGGAATTTACAATTTCAAACATAACTTGCCATAATTTTTAACAATTTACCATATACAAAAATCACTTACTGTTAACAAAATTTTTAAAAAGTACAAAATATGTCAAATCTTCAAAAAAAAATCCCATTTCATTGCCAAGGATTATATACACAATTCTTATAACTCCAATGGGAATTACATGGCTAGGACCCTCACACATCAAAACAAAATAGAGTCTAATGGAACTTGAGAGTAGGGAGAGAGTAAAATAACCCCACAAGGTAGGCAAGAATGTATCCAGGAACATTAGACCAGGCTTTCTCACCTTTATCACTCTTTGTTTTGGGGAGCTGTGCTATACACAGGACAAAGTGTTTAGTAACATTCCTGATCTTGACCCACAGGATATCAGAACTCCCAGCACACCCACCCTGCATCCAGACAACCAAAACGTCTTCACACACTGTGAAGTGTCTCCTTGGGGTCAACTGACCCTGGTTGAGAATCATTGCTGGAGAAATAAAGAATACATCAACTGTTATCAGGAAATACTTAAACACCAATTTTAATTTTACAGAACAAATTTACTCTTTATCTATGAAGTTACGATGACAGATGTATTCAGTAGAGAACAGAAAACAGGGTTTAGCTGGCCCAGAGTTCTATAAAAACCTAAGAAAGAGTGCCTATTTACATGTAATTTTCACTTGTTTTTCTTTTTTTCCCCCACAGAAGGTGACAAGAAGGAACAGGAAATATGACTTTGGTTGACTGGCAACTTCTCATACCTTTCAAAATCGCTCTGACAAGTTGATAGAAGAACATCGTGGAATACAAAGCAAAAAAATTAAACAGGAGGAAGGTGGCATTTCTTTGAGGAATGTGATCTGTCTCAACAAATAAAAGCATAAAGAAACCCGACTAACCATAAATATGAGCTCAGTAGATTCGTCTATCTAGCAAAGAAGGCAAGGCTCTGCTTGATTTTTCTTTATTCTGTCTTCCTGAATCATGGCAGAATAAGTGCCTAATTAGCTACAAAGGGAGAATCTCATTAAAGAGGTTTAGGAATTCTTTTTTTTTAAAGAAAAACTTCACATATTCAGCCTATAAAAACATCCTCTGGCATCTTACTTGGCTCAGGCTGCTGTAACAAAATACCATAGACTAAGGGACTTGAAAAAAATACCATAGACTATGGACTTGAACAAGAGACAATTATTTCTCACAGATCTGGAGGCTGGAAGTCCAGAAGGAAGCTTCTTTCTGCTTTTAGAAGTCCATCTTCTCACTGTGTCCTCACACAGAGGGTTGGAGGGTGAGGCGAGGGAAAAGCACAATGATGCCAATGACCTCCAAAGACCCATCATGTTGGGGGATAGGGTTCAAATATTCAGTCCATAACATTTGGGGAAAAAGATAAAAGCTGAGTTACTGATCGACTTGTTTTCAGACTGAGGCTTGTCTTGGGGAAAGTCAAAGCACCGTAGAAGAAGCACTGCACTCACCGAAGGCCAGGGGAATCTTAAACTACAATCTTTATTTGTAATTCATGCAGCACTTGCAATCAGGGATGTTCAAAAAACTTTTAGGCAGTTAAAAAAATGTTGCGAGATTCCTGTTTTCAAAATGTAACTAATAGCATTTAATTATTGCCCAGATGGAGAGGCTATATAATCAGTGTATAGGATACACAATCAGTTCTTGTATACCCAGTGAACGTGAACTTCAGAAGAGGCCTTGAACCTTACCACTCAGAGTGTAGTCTGTTAACACACCACACCAACATCATGGGGGAGCAGGTGAGAAATACTGACGCTCAGGCCCTGACCCACACTTATTTAATCAGAATCTGCATTTTGTTACAAGATTCCCCGAACAATAATTATGCTCATTAAAAGCTTGAGAAGCAATGCTCTTTTGAGTCCAATTTCATCATTTAAGACTACCTTGTAAAGATTCTTTTTGGTAACCATAGGAAACATTTTTTTTTGGAAAATATTCTTTTTAGAGCTTCCTGGAAAATATGAAAAAGTATCTTTTAAAATGAACTCCTGATATCACATGAATAGCAGATTATACATACAAAAAGAGACAATAGGAAACAAGATACATAGAATTGTTACAGCAATGACCAAGTTAAGCCTTCATTGTAGATATTCTTCAAAGCAAGATATTTCTGGTTAGATATTTCACATGGAATATGAGAACTTTACTGAAAAGGTATGACAAGAGCCATACCTCAGGCTCAAAGGAAAACAGTTCTCCTACCACTTACTTTACCCAAGGTGGCATTGCCCATCATTTCTTTATGGTGACACTTTTCAGATCTTCCACACAAATGTTCAAAATGCTATCCTAGCATTATCAAGTAAGTACCATCTAATAAGTAATTAAAACTCTGAGTTGGCTTGCTTTCTTCCTTTCCCTTCCCTTTTTTCCCTCCCTCCCTCATTTGCTTTCTTCTAACTTTAAGACAACTGACAAGGCTATGTGGTCAGGGAGTTTGTGATTTGAGACTACTGGGGCAGGAGCCGAAAGCAGCTCTTTTGCCCCTTTCTTGTTTGCCCATTTTGTTCCCCTTGAATTTTGAAAAAAATCTAATTATAGGAAAGAGGTCAGTATGCAATTTAACGTTAACTCCTGACTTATGCTCTCTGGAATGTACATCATGCCATGCATAACCTGTTGATTCTGTTCCTAGATTAAAAGAAGTATAAATGAAGAATTAAGAAGTTAAATAATGACAAGCTGTCTGCCCCCAACAGCCCCCTCAGCAATTCTACAAGCAGATAACACACAAAAGATAACGTCTGAAGAGAGTCAGCCAATCTGCAGACAGTGAAGAAGGATGAAGAACCCAACCTCCTGACTCCACGATTCAATGAGATTCCACAACACCCCCCACTGCACCTTTTTCCCTTTAAAAACAATCCTGTTTGAGCAGAATCTTTGGAGTTGGTCTCAGGACATGAGTCCACCTTCTCCCCAGATAGCTGGATTTTCTAAATAAAGCACCTTTACCTTTTACTGACACTTGCCTCTCAAATTACTGACTTGAGCGGTGAGCAGCGGAACCCGAGTTCACTAACAAAGCTTTGTCAGGCCTTCTTAGCTATCTTCAGAACCAATGCTGAGATTTCTCTCATTTGAAAACAATGAGTCAAAGTTCAGTGTGCGTGTGTGCACGGGCAACAAGTCAGTTGCTCAGTTGAGTCTGACTCTATGAGACCCCCGCGGACTGCAACTTGCCAGGTTCCTAGGTCCATGGGATTCCCAGGCCAGAATACTGGAGTGGGTTGCTACTTCCTTCTCCAGGGGATCCTCCCAACCGAGGGATCTAATGGGAGTCTCGTGTCTCCTGCATTGGCGGGCAGATACTTTATCACTGAGCCACCTGAGAAGCCCCACAAGCACAAACTTAAAGAACATGAATAATTAGTACGCAGTTAACTCTACAAATGAAAAACAATGTTATGTAATTAAAAGGCAATTGTAAAAATCTTTTTTGAAGTATAGCAAGAATAAAGCCAGTTAAACTGAATTGCAGAGAAAGATATTTCAGTTATATTGATGGGGTTCTTTCTCCTCTGAAGCAATTTTTTTCCCCGACTTAGGCCACAACAATATAGTATCAGGAAATATATGAAAAAGGTGGAAGATTAGAAGCGTAGAGTCCAGAATTCCTGTGGTGGTAGCCAGAAATGTAATTAAGGAAAACACTCATTTAAACTTCCCTTCCCTTCAAAACCTAATCTTACATTATTTAGAAAACCTTGGGGAGGAACAATAATTTGGGGTCAACTTTGGAACAATGTTAGATGACTTCTAACTGGACCCTGTGACCTTATTTAGAATGAAATTATGTGCCAAGAGATTTTAGGAGTTGGAATTTTTAAAAAGGTGTTATATTTTCTCAAAGCCCAAAAATAAACCTTTCACATAAGAACGCCAGGAACACTAGCTTATTGCCTCTAAACTTTGCTTTTGCAATCTACTGAGTTCCCCCAGGCAGGATATGAAACACTCAGTTCTCAAGAAAATTCTTTTCCCTCAAAACCTCAGTTCACTTTGAACAAACACAATATACATAGTCTATCACCATTCCCTCTCCCTCCTGTAAACATCAGCTCTAACAAAAAAGATGCATCTTTCCCATTTCTGGACCTATTCTGTCTTTTTAAAGGTGCAAGCATGAAGAAGCAAAATAAAAATTAAAAACCTGTCAAACAGTTGGTCAAATTTCTGGGCTGTTAACCACTTTCATCCTCTGGAGAAGGAAATGGCAACCCACTCCAGTATTCTTACCTGAGAATCCCATGGACAGAGGAGCCTGGCAGGCCCCAGTCCATGGGCTTTCAAGAGTCGGACACAACTTAGTGACTAAACCACCACCAACAACAACCACTTTCATCAAGAACCAGTCAAATCACATAGCAAGAGCGCAACTTACAGAGTGAGACTGGCATAATTCTTTCACACTTTTATGAAAATGTATTTCCTCATTTGTTTTGCAGTAAGCTATATATTTCACTTCTTACAAAAATGCAAGATTTCTTTCTAGCTCATTTTGAAATCCTGGAGAATCTTTCCTAATCATTTTGAATCTTCTTATAGTTCATGAAACCATTATTCTCCAGGGGCACTCTGGGGCCAGGCACTGAGTCACACACTTTATTTGCATTATCTCATTTCCTTCTTCAAACAGTTCTGGAAATGAGGTCATATTTTCAGATTTGGGGGACTGGGGGAAGAGAAGGTAATTGGAAGAAAAGGCTCCATACTCAGATTTTATACCCAAATGTCCAAGTCTGAAGTCTATCCCTGGCATGTTACACAGTGACTTTCTAGAAAACTGCTGATAAATATTCATTGAACGGAACTGACTTGTAGATGACGGTCTCCATTGGTCAGA
This sequence comes from Muntiacus reevesi, assembly GCF_963930625.1. Classification (NCBI taxonomy): domain Eukaryota; kingdom Metazoa; phylum Chordata; class Mammalia; order Artiodactyla; family Cervidae; genus Muntiacus; species Muntiacus reevesi. Next base: position 10,432,610 of record NC_089271.1, on the reverse strand, counting down.
TGATGACCCATGCATTTTTTAAATGCACAGTGATATGACAGCTGCCACAAAACAATCTAACCAAACTGTTTCAAATGGAGTTAAAGATACCTAAGCACTACTATAGCCATCTTACTACTTGAGTCATAGCATGGAAAAATACCGATTGAACCTTTTGGTCAACCCAATATTTGCCTTGCAAAATCAGATCCTGAGGCAGGAGGAGGAAGGGATCAGAAATTTAAAAACCATAGGGAACACTTGATAAGAAATAATCAAGCCATTATTTCTAAATTAAGAAAACCAAGTAATGTAATCTCCTCCAATAAATACACAGGTAACATCAAGAAATTTATCTGTGATATTAGAGAAATTATCTGGCATTCTGGAAAACTGAAATTCATGCTGAGAGGTTTTCAGAATGAATAACAGAAGAAATGCAATATCTTTGGCCTTTCTAGAGAAAAGTCAAAGAAGTGGTGGCTATTTTCAGCTGTTTGGAAGCCAGAAATAATGATATTATTGGAGGATGCAGCGGGAGACTAACATGATTATGTCTGGCTGAACAACAGAGTTCTCAGCATATCTCAGCCTTGTCACATGCAAACAAATACTGTTTACAGAGAGAAACTGATGGATATCTGAGTTTTCAGCTGGACCTGGAATAGTCCACAGTCATCAAATCGTTGCTCCGTCAATTCTTCAGCACTCAGTTTTCTTTATAGTCCAACTCTCACATGCATATATGACTACTGGAAAAACCATAGCTTTGACTAGACGGACCTTTGTTGGCAAAGTAATGTCTCTGCTTTTTAATTTGCTGTGTAGGTTGGTCATAGCTGTTCTTCTAAGGAGCAAGCATCTTTCATAGCAGCAGTCACCATCTACAGTGATTTTAGAGCCCAAGAAAATAAAGTCTCTCACTGTTTCCATTCTTTCTCCATCTATTTGCCATGGAGTGATGGGACCAGACACTCATGGGCATGTCTGGGTCAGTCTCTTATAGGGTCTCTGCTCCTTTCTCCTGGGTCCTAATGTGCATGCACAAGATTTTGTTTGTGCCCTCCAAGAGTTTGTTTCCCCAGTCCTGTGTAAGTTCTGATGGTTCTATGATGGGGATAATGGCGACTTCCTCCAAGTGGGCTTATGCCATACACAGGTCTGCTGCACCTGTGACAGGCCATATCTCCATAGGAGACACTCAAGACAGAAATCTGGTTCAGTATCTGTGGGCTGGGCATGCATTTTGTGCCGTTCCCAGGTCTGAGCAGCTCAGGCGACTAGGTGCTTGGTGAGCGCACTGTCGCAGGTGGGCCGTGCATCTTAACCACCTGCCCGGTCCCGGCCGCTCAGTGTCCCAGGTGCACCAGGAGAGCACCAACTCAGGTGTGCCATATGTCTTCTCTGGAGAGCTGATCTCAGGCTGCGACCCTCCTGGTGGATGTCAACCAACCAGGAATCCAGGAAGACGTGGTTAGCAGCTGGGAGCCTGATCACAATTTGGTGGAATATACCATCTCTGGGGCTGAGACTGTAGCAGGCCCTTGCCTTCCAGCTCTGGCTGCAGCAAGCCTGCCTCTCTGCCTCTGGATGGTGAGGGGCCAGTATGAAGCCAGCTAGCTCTCCTTTGGTATTAGATAAATCCTTTGTTCTGTGAGCAGGCCAGGCTGCACATTAGGTTGTTAGGTTACAGCCTTTCGCGGGAAAGTTCTCTTTCCCATGAGTGTTCAAGAGTCTTTGGAGGAGGCATGGGATAGTGGTGGCCTGCTTCAGGGTCCAAGGCACTGAGTGGGAACTGCATGGGACCTTTTCAAAGAGGTCTCCATTAACTTCATTACCTCCACCACAGTTTGATGTCAGGTCAAGCAACAGGGAGGGAACACAGTCCCACCCACCAACAGAAAATTGGATTTAAGTTTTACTGAGCAGGGCTCCGCCCATCAGAACAAGACCCAGTTTCCCCTTCAGTTACTCTCTCCCATCAGGAAGCTTCCATTGCCCTCTTATCCTTATCCATTATAGGGCAGACAGAATAAAAACCATAATCACAGAAAACAAAGCAAACTGATCACATGGACCATAGCCTTGTCTAGTTCAATGAAACTATGAGCCACACCAAGTAGGGCCACCTAAGACCAACGGGTCATGGTGGAGAATTCTGACAAAATGTGGTCCACTGGTAGAAGGGAACAGCAAAAACTATTCAGTATTCTTGCCTTAAGAACCTCATGAACACTATGAAAAGGCAAAAAGATAGGACACTGAAAGATGAACTCCCTAGGTCGGTAGGTGACCAATATGCTACTGGAGATCAGTAGAGAAATAACTCCAGAAAGAATGACGAGACGGAGCCGAAGCAAAATCAACACCTAGTTGTGGATGTGATGGGTGATGGAAGTAAAGTCCAATGCTGTAAAGAGCAATACTACATAAGAACCTGGAATGTTAGGTCCATGAATCAAGGCAAATTGCAAGGGGTCAAACAGGAGAAGGCAAGAATGAACATTGACAGTTTAGAAATCAGTGAACTGAAATGGACTGGAATGGGTAAATTTAACTCAGATGGCCATTATATCTAATACTGTGGGCAAGAATCCCTTAGAAGAAATGGAGCATCCATCATAGTCAACAAAGGACCCCGAAATGCAGTACTTGGAAGCAATCTCAAAAACAACAGAATGATCTCTATTTGATTCCAAGGCAAATCATTCAATATCACAGTAATCCAAGTCTATGCCCTGACCTGTAATGCTGAAGAAGCTGTAGTTGAACGGTTCTGTGAAGACCTACAAGACCTGACCTTCTACAACTAACACCCAAAAAAGATGTCCTCTTCATTATAGGGAACTGGAATGCAAAAGGAAGAAGTCAAGAGCTACCTGGAGTAAAAGGCAAATTTGCCCTTGAAGTGCAAAACGAAGCAGGTCAAAGGCTAACAGAGTTTTGCCAAGAGAACGCACTGGTTACAGCAAACACCCTCTTCCAAAAAGACAAGAGAAGACTCTACACATGGACATCACCAGATGGTCAATGCCAAAATCATATTGATTATATTCTTTGCAGTCAAAGATGGAGAAGCTCTATAGAGTCAGCAAAAACAAGACCAGTAGCTGACTGTGACTCAGATCATGAAATACTTATTGCCAAATTCAGATTTAACCTGGAGAAAGTAGGGAAAACCACTGGACCATTCAGGTATGATCTAAATGAAATCCCTACACTGGAAATGACAAATAGATTCAAGGGATTAGATCTGATAAACAGAGTGCCTGAAGAACCAAGGACGAAGGTTTGGGACGTTGTATAGGAGGCAGAGATCAAGACCATTCCCAAGAAAAAGAAATGCAAAAAGGCAAATTTGTTGTCTGAGGAGGCCTTACAAATAGCTCAAAAAGAAGAGAAGTGAAAGGTAAAGGAGAAAAGGAAAGATATACCCACTAGAATACAGAGTTCCAAAGAACAGCAAGGAGAGATAAGAAAGCCTTCCTTAGTGACCAATGCTAAAAAATAGAGGAAAATAATACAATGGGAAAGACTAGAGGTCTCTTCAAGAAAACTAGAGATACCAAGGGAATATTTCATGCAAAGATGGACACAATAAAGGACAGAAACGGTATGGACCTAACAGAAGCAGAAGATATTAAGAAGAGGTAGAAAGAATACACAGAAGAACTATGCAAAAAGATCTTCACGACACAGATAATCATAATGGTGTGATCACTCACCTAGAGTCAGACATCCTGGAATGCAAAGTCAAGTGGGCCTTAAGAAGCATCACTACAAACAAGGCTAGTGGAGGTGATGGAATTCCAGCTGAGCTATTTCAAATCCTAAAAGACGATGCTGTGAAAGTGCTGCACTCAATATGCCAGCAAATATGGAAAATTCAGCAGTGGCCACAGGACTGGAAAAGGTCAGTTTTCATTCAAATCCCAAAGAAAGGCAATGCCAAAGGATACTCAAAATACTGCACAAATGCATTCATCTCACATGCTAGCAAAGTAATGCTCAAAAATTTCCAAGCCAGGCTTCAGCATTATATGAACTAAGAACTTCCACGTGTTCAAGCTAAATTTAGAAAAGACAGAGGAACCAGAGAACAAATTGCCAACATCTAGTGACTCATAGAAAAAGCAAGACAATTCCAGAAAAACATCTACTTCTGCTTTATTGACTACGCCAAAGCCTTTGACTGTGTGGATCACAACAAACTGTGGAAAATTCTTCAAGAGATGGAAATACCAGACCACCTGACCTGCCTCCTGAGAAATCTGTATGCAGGTCAAGAAGTAACAGTTAGAACCAGACTTGGAACAACAGACTCGTCCAAATTGGGAAAGGTGTATGTCAAAACTGTATGTTGTCACCGTGCTTATTTAACTTCTGTACAAGTACATCATGCAAAATAGCAGGCTGGATGAAGCACAAGCTGGAATCGATTGCCCGGAGAAATATCAATAACCTCAAATATGCAGATTATGCCCCCCTTATGGCAGAAAGTGAAGAAGAATGAAGAGCTTCTTGATGAAAGTGTAAGTAGAGTGTGAAAAAGCTGACTTAAAACTCAACAGTCACAAAACTAAGATCATGGCATCCAGTTCCATCAGTTCAGTTGCTCAGTTGTGTCCAACTCTTTGCAACCCCATGAACATTCTTTGGCATTGCCCTTCTTTGGGATTTGAATGAAAACTGACCTTTTCCAGTCCTGTGGCCACTGCTGAATTTTCCACATTTGCTGGCATATTGAGTGCAGCACTTTCACAGCATCGTCTTTTAGGATTTGAAATAGCTCAGCTGGAATTCCATCACCTCCACTAGCCTTGTTTGTAGTGATGCTTCTTAAGGCCCACTTGACTTTGCATTCCAGGACGTCTGGCTCTAGGTGAGTGATCACACCATTGTGGTCATCTGGGTCATGAAGGTGATTTTTATATAGTTCTTCTGTGTATACTTGCCACCTCTTCTTAATATCTTCTGCTTCTGTTAGGTCCATACCGTTTCTGTCCTTTATTGTGTCCATCTTTGCTGAAATGTTACTGTGGTATCTCTAATTTTCTTGAAGAGACCTCTGTCTTTACCATTCTATCATTTTCCTCTATTTCTTTGCATTGATCACTGAGAAGACTTTCTTATCGCTCCTTGCTATTCTTTGGAACTCTGCATTCAGATGGGTATATCTTTCTTTTCTCCTTTGCCTTTTGCTTCTCATCTTTTCTTAGCTATTTGTAAGGCCTCCTCAGACAACCATGTGCCCTTTTGCATTTCTTCTTCTTGGGGATCATTTTATCACTGCCTCCTGTACAATGTTAAGAACCTCCATTCCTAACAGAGTTATTCAGGCACTCTATCTAGCAGATCAAATCCCTTGAATCTATTTGTCACTTCCACTGCATAATCGTAAGGGATTTGATTTAGCATTTAATTATACTGCTATATAGGTATATATGTGTGCTTCTTAGGTAATACATAAAATCGAAATATCTAGCACAGTTTTGAAGTCCTACTACTGTTACATATGTCCAGGATACTGTTGACCACTGGCAATAGTTTAGAGGCCAGTGGGAAGGCAGACCTTGAAAGAAATCAGTTGAATAGCTTGAAGAAATAATAACTATTAGAGTACAGACTCATACTCTGGTATACTGGGGAGGGTCTCTTAGCATAGAAATGGCATCTATGAGGAGACATTATCAGTGCTGAGGCTTCAAGACATAAAGATGTTATTCTTACCTAAAAATTAAGAAAACAATTCAATTTAGTAGGCACAGTCTCTTCATTAGTAAGGCAAGAGATTATGCAGAAATAGCAAAAATTTTTCTGAAAAACCATTTCTCTGGAGTTCATAAAACAAAGGACTTAATGTATGATGTTAATGTATAATGTTAATGAATGATAGCTCCCTCCTTTGTAGCGTGGCTAAAGGAAAAGTCCAAAATAACTGGAACACAGAGGAAATATATCTCATTTTAAACAAGACAGATAACTTTTTCTTCTTTCCCAACAAGGGAGGCAAACTAATTTTTGTTTTATGTCCCATCTCCAAAGAAACAAAAAGGATAAATAAAAGAGAGCTATAAGACACCAAGTAAAATACCCTCTGAGAATATAGACTCATTTTTTGAAAATCAAACCTCATAATTGAGTCCAATTTTTTAAAAAGAGGCAGAAAGAGAAAGAAAAGGAGAAAGAGAGGAGGGAAGGGAAGTATAGAGGAGGGAAGGGAAGTGATGGAAAAGAGAGAGGGAAGAAGACATTTAGAACAGAAGCTCAGTAAATGTTATCAAATCCTAATAGCCTGCTCTTGACATTTCAGCATTTTAAAGAAGATGGACTAGTTCTTCCCCTTTAAAATTCTACATGCTGCCCAAAGATGTATAAGCTTCTTTATATTTTTAGGAAGACCTGTAGGTAAACAGGTCTGAAAGGTCAGCCTCTTAGGGCAATTGTGAATAATGCTAAAGTAACGTGACTGTGAAATGATCAGAATCATGGTAGAGTGTTACAAATAATATCCTTCAAAGTGAAAGACCAAACAATTTTCAGGAGATAATAACCAACATTCCTCTAAATCCTGACCATTGTAAATAATAGGTTTTGCCATGTGAGCAATAAACCAGGAAGACTTTTGATACATCCACATACACACAAGGTGGTAGAATCAAAGACAATATAGGAAAAAGTTAAGTTCAATGCTGAATAATATTTATACTCATAATATGTAAATGGCAGCTGGGTGCTACTCATAAAATTTTAGTAATGGTAGGAGCCTTAGTAATCAACCTTATCTCCCTTACAGTTGTAGTCAAAACAAAACAAACAAACAAAAAAACATGAAAAGAAAATCATACAGTCACATTTCACCCACTTCATAATTTTTCCCCTTAATAGCCCAGATAGTATGATTTTATTTAGTTCCTAAAGAGAAAATCTTGAACTCCTTCTGAGGGCACCATGCATATCTCTTTTTTTGCTTAAATTCCAGTGTTTATACTGTCTGCTGAAACCAAAATCATCTTGTTGAATATCACCTGAAAATACCATAAAAAATCTTATTCAGGTTACATAATAAATGAGCTGGGAGGAGGGTCAAAGGGGTGTTAGAGGAATTCTGGTACAAAATCCTTTAATCAGATTTTCTCCAAATCCATTAATTTAGTCAGATTGTTTTGTTCACACTAAGAACTAAAGAAATGAGAATTTTCATTTGGGAGGAGTGAATGGATGGAGAAGGTGAAGGTTGTAGGGCTCAGAACTATCTCTATGAAACCAAAATATATTACCCAGCAGTATTATTTATCCAGAGCAACTTTGGCCATATCGAAATGCTTGGTAGGTCTGTACTTGTAATGAAGATTCCCTTAATCTCAGGGTTCATTTCTTTCCACAATAATTACAGTAGAAGACACTCCACCTGAGCATCAGTCTGCTGTTTAATTAGAACACAAGTAAACCCATGGTCAGATGTGTCATTACCTAGAATAGCTTCCATGGAAAACTGGGGATGACCAAGGTTTGTCCCAGGCCCTCACCTCCTTCGCTACCTTTGTAGTGCTCACCACCTAAATAAAGTGAGTAGCAGCATACTGACATGGAGAGAGTTTCCTTCAGGATGTCATATAAGAGACCACAAGAAGGAGGATGCAATCCCACTCTTCCAGAAAAGACAAAATCAACCACTTAGCATGGAGGTTTTCAATACAACCTGGTACCCATGTCTGGAAACAGAACTCTGAAGTCAGATAGACCTGTATTTGAAGAACTCAAGCCTCTCAAGTCTTGTCACCAACTTGGGAAAACGAGTTCTCTCAGTGGTTTAGGGAAAGATGTAGTGGCATGTAAAGCAACACCACAGAGATTAGCATAGAGCGACTTCTCAACACATGTCAGATCTTCTCTGTGAACTAGACATTCCCCTTCAATATTTTTGGACTCCTGCTTCCCTAAAGACCTACCCTATGATGAAGATTTAAAGTTCTCTACATATTGATGGGTCTTTAACACCTGACATAAACAGAACCTTTGGTTCCAAAATTTTGCAGTTCTTTTTTAATCAGGAAAATATAAATGTATATCCCATGGATTTCCAGGCTGATATAAAGTATTTTCAGTATAATATCATTATTTAATTGAGAGGGGTCAAGTAAGGAAACAAATCAATTGGGGCTAAGAAGCAATATTTTCACTTCATAAAAGGCTTTTTAAATAATTTAAATAAATCTTCGTCACAAATAAAATTGAATATCATGCGGAATCAGTGATATACCTTTTGACCTGTAATCTGTCAAAAGTAGACAAACGGAAAATTGAAACCAGTCACCTAAAAGTTATATTGATATGAACCTGTGAATAGATCACAGTGTGTTGGGTTGGCAGAAATAGTGAGGACCTCTCTGATTTACCATTAAGGTGGAAGGTAAAAGTAACACATATTAAATTATGACTAAGTATTTTTGAAACAAGTCTTTGTGGCAATAACTTCTTAATTCCTTCTAACTTAGCCAAGATATATGCATATAAAACTATTGAAACCATATTAAATTATGACTGTTTTTGAAACAAGTCTTTGTGGCAATAACTTCTTAATTCCTTTTCACTTAGCCAAAATATACACATATAAAACTACTGAAACCCTTATTTATGGTCACACAGACCAATTTTGGATTAACAGAGAAAGTCACCATCTTACAAACAGTAAATCCATAGTCTTACAGGCTTTAATTAAAAGACATTCATCATCCAAACATTAAATGAACTTGAAGGAAATAGAAGACAAAAATATCACCTTTTAGATTGCTGATGATTCTGGAATGCTGTGATTGGGAGAGCTTAACATCCCCAAAAATAGCACCAGATTTTAAAAAACAACCCTCCAAGTGGTTTAATTAGTGGACAAACCAAGTCTTCAAAAATAAGTTTGTACATATAAAAGCCAGCATGCAATGTTCCAGGGACCAAGTCATAGCTGTAACAGTCTGTATAACACACCACCCCCATATTTAACCAGACGTTCTTCTTTTGGAAAAGTAACTAAATCTACAGATCACTAGTTACCCTTTTCCCTACCATACTGGAGTCTCCACTTGATATGAAAAATCTCTACACTCCTTCACTTAGCTCATATGGTGTTTATGGGGTATAGCTAGAATGTGAGCTCTGAATCCAGACTTGGTGCACATGTTGGAACGCCACCTCTTCCCTGCTTCCTTTACCTTTTTTACAATTTCTGTGTCTATTAAATAAATATAATAATAGTTTTAATTCACAGGGTTGATATTAGTATTTGTCTTAGTTTGCATTTACCCAGGAGCAGACTGTAAGAGAAAGATTCTAATGCAGGGGCAGGGAAAATATACAGGGAGAATAAAGCAGCCAATAAAGAATGTATTATACAGCCAGCTACCACAGCGCAGTGGAGTTTAATCCTGTCAGGAAATTTTGGAAATGGTTTAAACTCACATCTCAGAAACAACCCATATGAGGGACAAAGGAGCTGGGCTATTTATACACCAACACTTGTCAGTTAAAGTGCTCCCAGACAAAAGTACAACAGCCAAAACAATTCCAGAAAAGTTCCTCAGCCACAAAGATGCAGATACTGCTGCTTGAAGTCTGCTATTGCACAATGACGTGGGCGAAGCTGAATGAATTAATGTACCTGAAGTGTCTAGACCAGAGCACAGCTCGTGGAAAGAGTTCCATAAGTGTTACTTACTGATACTATCAGTATTATTACTATTACTATGCCCAGAGGCATCACATAATGCCACTCATATTTATGTCAATGGCCTACTACCAGGACATTTGTTGATGCTCCCAGTAGAGTAGCTACTCCATAACATTTGATGATCATCAATATGTTGAAGCAGACTCAACCAAAATGGCTCAAAATGAGAAATCAGGGAATATTAGCATTTGCAAACTATCATCCTATGGGATGAAGTCCAAAGCAACGACAACCTCAAACAGAAATTCCTTTTCCACAAACCACTGAGTCTTTCTTTACCCTCATAAAATCCACCGTCTCTGCCTTGGCTGCCAATATTAGGCATGACCCTGAGTCCTTACAACGGGCTACAGCAGTTTCCTCCATCTGAATGCTATAGAAATGCCTGACCCAGAACTGATGTCCGCCAGAACATGGGTTAAAACGTTACCAAAGGAGATAAGCAGACTCTAAAAACTTCCTCTTTTCAAACTGCTGCATCTATAAAATTCCTCCTGGACTCAAACGGGGAGCCTCAGACACCAAATCAGCTAGAAGCAGCAATCGCTTATCAAGGCCACAGACACTGGATGACATGGAATCCATGTATGGAGCAGTTACTGTGTTGAAGCTAATTCAGACAGTGGCAGCGTGGTGGGTGATGGGTTGGGAGAAGTAACTATGATGTGGAAGACAGATCTGCCTCAAAGAACAAGGAGACCTGTTAGGGAGAAGTGGTTCAGCCATATTAAATACCATTCACTATGGACCTGTGCTTATGTTTGATGACATATAATGACAAGAATAAAGTGTCAAGATGTGTCACAAAGCATGGCACATGGAATTATCATATGATAGAAATTAAGCTGAAGGGGGATGTGAATCATGCTGCATGGGAACTGAACCTTTCAAAAGGATGTGGTGAAGAGGCCCCTAGTTCATTACTCAGCATTTATTCTTTTCTTCTTCCCCATATCAACAGCCCAATTTGCTCCCAGGAGATAAACGTGCCCAAGTAAACAACTGTAGCTCCCATCCAGTGTCCCTTCAAGTTACATGGTGTCTGATGAGTTGAAAATTCTCTGCCTTTTTGACTGCCTCCCTTTCTGATGGAGCACAAATATCATCTTGTCCTCTATAGGAGCCTTGACAGTGGAAGTCAAGTGCTAAGGAAGCAATAGCAAACAGGCAAAGGAGCTTAGGCCTCTGATACAGTCTATGGAGCCACCATATTGAATCTTGAATATCTATCTCTGGAATGATACAAGATGAATATTTTCTACACTATGACATCTTTAAAATTGGGATGAGACTTACAGTTGATAGTGTTTTAAATTGTTCTCTACTAAGTAATTACTGTTTGCCTTGACGATGTGTGGACAATATAGTCATTGCTATTTCTATGGGCTTCACTTCAACAGAAGTATGTTCTGTATTGATACAACTCATGTTAAGCTTAAATCCCATTTAAGATGTCTTGCAAAAGATTATACTATGATTCAATGTTGAAATGGAAAGTTACTGGTATACAGAAAGGCATGGAAACAGAGCAGCAAGCTATGAATTTGATACTAGGAAAGCAAATATTAATGATTGAAGAACTGAAAAGATTTTCACATTTTTTTAGTAAGGCGACAAATGCTTTCAGCAGGAAAATATCCACACAAGTATACAAAGCTCTGTTGTAGTGTGCTACAAAGATATATACCTAGAAAACTGCTGCCTCTCTCAGGCCAAGCAAGGAGAACTCAATCATCAAAATATGCAGAGTGGTTATTAGGAATGTGGAAGAAAAATCCCAGAGACAAAAATGGGGATTATTAAGAAATGCCACATCACCAACACTATTGATGTTACAAGACAATATTGAATGAACAATCGTGGACATCAGTGACTACGAGTCAAAAAGGCATTCAGAAGGGACTCTGAATATAAGGTTCAGGACTGCCCTAAACAATTTATTCTGCTTATGTTATTTTTCTTTCTGCACGTTCAAGAGTGATACATGAACAAAATTCTAAGCATAGAAGAGACCAGCAGACAGGAAAATTCTGAGACCATTTCTGTAAGTCGGTAGTAAGATGAAAGGGGCCTGAAGGAAGGAAAGGCAACGACAAAAACTCTTACATTTAAAGTGGTATTTGCTAGAGGTAACGGCCTCAGAGAAAACATACACTAAACAGCCTTTAGCAAGAGTTGGGGATTAAGGAAAGAAAATTTTCTTCACCAGGGTTAAAAGTAACAGCATTTTAGGAGATTGTGGGCAGAATCAGTTTTGAGGGATCTGAAACTGACATTTTAACTGCTGTTCACCGCTAGCAGCTTTTGCTTTGATTACACTTTTATAACTTCATCATAAAAGGGGCAAAAGCAGAACTTAAAAGTTCCTGATGCAAGGTGGTTACATCTTGAAAACCAATAACGGGGCTTATTTATTGAAGCTGAACACCAACGAGCATGTGCGTGTTCGGTTGCTAAGCCGTGTCCAACTCTTTGCGACCCCATGAACTGTAACCCACCAGGCCCCTCTGTGCATGAGATTTCCCAGGCAAGAATACTGCAATAGGTTGCCATTTCCTCCTCCAGAGGATCTTCCTAATCCAGGGATCATTTATACTAACGACTCCTGTATTGGAAGGCAGATTCTTTACCACTGAGCCACCTAGGAAGCCCACACCAAGGAGCAATACATGGCAATTATGAAAAAAAACTAGAAGTAGAGAGAGTAACATGGATGGATCTTAAAATCCCAAGGCTCAGGAGAAACGCACACATGATACATAATACTGGAAAAAATTTCTTCGCATTGAAACAAATATATATATATATAAATATATATATATTTATATAAATATTTATATATATATATATAAAACATTTATATAAATATTTATATATATATATATATATATAAAACAATGATACTCATTAGAGAAAACACATGCATGCAAAAACATCCACACTAAACTCAGAATAATTCCCTGGATGTGTAAATAGGAGGGGTCCAGGGATGAGAAAAAACGAACAAGCTATTATTCAATTCAGCCAGTGATGATAATGTGTCACAAACTGAAAAATAATGAACTACATCTGATGCCTCTTCTCATGAAAAAAGTCTCTGCATAAATTGGAAGTTTAAATAAGCTTCAATAAATAGGCTCTGTTATTCTAAAATTCAAGAGAGAAAAGGGCTACTATTCATATATTATGCATATATTATTATATACTTAAAAAAACAGATAAAAGGATGAACTTAATAAGCACTTTTAAGAATTAATAAAAATATACCACTATTCAAAGGTGATACTAATCAACACCTTTCCTCTCCAAAATCTAAATAAAATATAACATTGAGTGATTTTTGGTAATTGCCCTTTTAATTTTATCAAACAATGCTTTCAGTAAAATCGGAAAACATCAAAATTTAATTGAATTTATTTTTAAATATTAAAATATTCTTCTGTGTTTCTTTAATGTGTTTACCCAAGCTTCATTTCTTCTGCTAGTTTATTTTTTGCATGTTAAATTCTGGAGTAACCTTGTAGAGGTAAAATTCTAGATATGTGACCTGCATTTCCTATTTCTCTGTGTCAGTCTGTTGTACTAGTAATTTCAACATGAGAACCCAGCTACAAGCTTTGCTGTCTTCAGTAAATGGAAAGATTCATATACTCCTCAGTTGTACTTCTAAAGAAAGCATGTGGAGCACACAAAGAGAAATAGTTTAGGAAATGAAGAAAGCACATCCCTGTTGGTTGGGGGAAAAAGGAAAACTGCATCAACAGAACAAGTATCCTCCTACCTACACCTACCAGGGTTTCTCAGCCTTACCCCTATAGAGTAGGGGTAGGTCAGACAATACTCTGCTCCGGGTGCCATCCTACATGTTGTTGGATGTTACATCCAACCCACTGGATGCCAAGAGCAACCAACCCCCCACAATGTGAAGTGGGCACAATCACTCCGTTGAGAAGCACTATTCTACAGGAATAAGGGCAACGTCCTGAAACCCACTGCAGAGCAGGCACTGTGACTTAGCAGTGTTCAGGGAAGGCTTAGGCATCATCGACTGTGTGCCTTGTACCATGGGGAGTACTGTCTTATGCTACCTCACTACGAAGGTGTTTAATAACAACAAAAATAGCACCAACTAGATATCAAAAACTTACTGCTGCCTCTTGTCCTTTCTTCTAGTAAAGGCCTACTCATTTTTTCCATGGAGATAAACTCTCCTCCGTCAATTATGAATAGGGGGAGGCTTGCCCATCAAGCTGTCTCACTCACTCCTAGGCAGTGGAGTGAGTGGATAATCTCTCTCTGATTGAAGCAAAAGAAAGATAGGAAAGGGGCAGAGGCCATTCATCCTTGTGAAGAATCCTTGAGAAGCCATCCTGTTGTTCCTTCTCAGATTTAGTAAGATGCCCTTATTTTTTTATCCTTTCTGATACTTGTCTTCTTTGAATCCTTAGAGTGCCTTCATTTATTTTCTACTTTGGCTAAATTAACTGGTTTGAGGTTTGGGGATTTGCCATCCAAAGATTCCAATTGGTCAACGATCACTTATTGTACTGAACTATGGGGCTATACTGCTGGGTCAGATGGTAGAGAACCTGCCTGCCAGTGCAGGAGACCTGGGTTCAATTTCTGGGTGGGGAAGAATCTTCTGGAGGAGGAAATGGCAACGCACTCCAGTATTCTTGCCTGGGAAATCCCATGGACAGAGGAGCCTGGGGGCCTACAGTCCATGGGGTCACAAAGAGTCGGACAGGACTTAGCGACTAAACAACAACAAAACAACGACTGAGCGCTGTGTTCTCACTGGGGCACATGTTGCCTCAGTCACAGTCAGCTAGTAATCCAGGGCCCAGCATGTCGTAAGTCCTCTTCCTGTTACAGGAAGCAGACGTGAGGTTGTGGAGTGCGCCTTCTCCATTCAGGCGGCCGGGGAATCATCCGGAGAGCTTCCTCAAACAGCAAGTGCTTACATTTCACACGCACAGATTTTGACTCAATGGGCCATGACAATGGTTTTCAACAAAGTGCTATTGAAAATGTACTATGTACAAGGCAGTGTCCTTGGTTACTTAATTTGAAATCACGGGTAGAAAAAACAGGAGGAATTATATTTTTAGTTAAAAGAAAACTGAAAATTAGATGTGGTATCATGACCATAGAATTTGGTGGTAATCTCATAAGGCCTGCCCAGACTTTGGAGTATAAACACCCTTTTTTCCTTACTCAGTGCTTCTTAGATTTTAGTGTATTTAACAGTGACTATACATGGTTGTTATAGCCAAAATCATCTATAATAAACTGTATGGTTGATACTTTTGATAATATGCTAGTTTTGCAAAAAACATATACTTCATGGCCCTTTATAATAAAAGGGCCAAAAATATATACTTTGCAAATCCAAACCCATATACTTTGTGGCCCTTTATAGAAAAAGTCTGCTGACATGAGAATTTTTTGTTTAATCCTCATAATAGCCCCATGAGCAAAAATAACTAATGCATACTAAGGAGTTCTGTATAAAATTTTAAGTACATTGTTTCACTTATTGCCTTCAACAATTATCCTACTAGGGAGGTACTATTGGAACACTTATTCTAGAGATAGAGAAACTGAGGCAAGGTAAAGTAACTTTCTCATATCTACATGGCTCGTAGTTGTTGAAGTTAGTATTGTAATTCATGTCTGTTGACTCTGGAGCTGCAGCTCTGTGTTAAACTGCATGGTTGTCACTTTCAAGCTATGGCAGTGTAAAAAAAATTTATAGAAAGAAAACTCAAATAAATTGAAGATGGAACACTTATTCCATCTTTCCTCTCCTGGAGAATGGAGCTCTCCAGCTGTCGGATCTAGAAAGAAACAAGATGAAAGACATCCCAAAGAGGCCTTTCTCTCAGTGTTTATCTATGATTATTTCTCAGCTCTTTGCTGAGCTGAAGAAGAGCCAGGCGTGCGGAGGCAACCTGGGGTCCATCAGGGAGCTGTGTGGGGTCATCTACCTGGTGGAGGAGGCCTGCCCCGGCATCTCAGACACCACGGTGGCCCAGATGGTGCAGCGGCTGCAGAGATATTCTCTAAGTGGTGGAGGAACTTCATCCCATTGAAATCCCTTTGGCATTTGGGGTTTTGTTTTTCCTTTTCTTCTCCACGCCGTGATAGCAAAGCCCAATAGGAAGAAGAAAGACTCCCTCTTCCTTCCAAGCAATAGCTCAGCTAATGAGAGACTATCACAACTTAGCCGATGGAAAGCCACGGCCTGTTTGTTTACTCTAGCCTCCTAACTTCCTTTCCTATAACAGAGTCCTCCTCTCCATTTTTGCAGGGGACTCACACAGGGACCGCCATGGTTGAAGAATTGTGATTCTTTGCTGATCCTGAATAAACTCATTTTTGCTGTCTACTGGTTTTAGGTCAACAGTAGGTAGAATACTGGCCCCCCAAAAGATGTCAATGCCTTAATCTCCGAGCTTGTAAATACGTTACTGTATCTGGCAAAAGGAACTGGAAGATGTAAATAAGTATTTTGAGATGGGAAAAGGATCCTAGATTATCCTGGTGGATCCAATGAAATTGCAAGTTCCTGATAAGTGAAAGAGGAAGCAGGAGGGGCAGAGGAGAAGATGTGATGATGGAAGCAGAAGTCTGAGTGATTTGGGGCCACAAGGCAAGGAATGTGGATCTGGGAAAGGTTAGGAAATGGATTCTCCCCTGAGGCTGCAGAAGGAACCAGCCCTGTTAACAGTTTGATTTTAGTTCAGTGAAATCTACTTTGGATTTCTAACCTTCAGCATGGTAAAATGATAAATTTTAGTAGTTTTGTCAGGGGAAGCACACTGATTGAAACCGCCCACCCTGGCCAGGCACCATAGTAACCATTTGCATGAGTTTTATGACAGGAGATCCTGATAAGGAATACGGAACTAATAAGCCACCACCAGCCGGAAGAGTTCAGGAAAGCTCAAAAGGAGACACTACCTGTCCGTCCACTTCCCAGAATCCCTCTTGCTAGCATCCACCTTGGCTGAGCGATGTGTGCGCCACCAGGAAAGACTCTGAATTAGAATGATTGGCCAAAGACCACCCGGAAACTAATCCCATCACCATAAAACCAAGACTGCAAGCCATGCGGCAGAGCAGTTCTCCTGGGTTCCCTTACCTCCTGCTCTCCACCCGGGTGCCCTTCCCAATAAAATCTCTTGCTTTGTCAGCACGTGTCTCCTCAGACAATTCTTTTCCGAGTGTTAGACAAGAGCCTGCTCTTGGGGCCCTGTAGGGGGCCTCCCCCTTCCTACAACAGTTTCAAGTCAATAAGTGTGTGGGAATTTGTTATAGCAACCTTAGGAAACTCATATAAGGGCCATATTTTCCTTACGTGGGCCACACTTTAGTAGACACACAAAGGCAGCAACACAGGGTGTTATTATCATTCAAGCCAATGGTTGAAGCTTCAGGGAACAAAATAATGCAGTTAGGTGGGGTTTCAGTTGAGAAATAGCTTCTGGGCGAAGGAACTACCAGGAAACTCAAGAAGAAGAACTCAGACTGATGGTCTGTATTGACTGCACTGGGTTCAGCAGATCTTCCCTGAAAGCAGATATTAACCCACGCAGCTGTGTAGGGGAGAGAGACCTAGAGAGCTCTATTACCGCAACGGCAAGAGGGGATTCTTTTTTTTTTTTTAATTAAGAACAGGCCTTCCTGTAATTTGAGTTGTTTTTTCCCTCTAGTATCTCAAAGCCAATTTTTAGATTTCCATGTTAATGCCACCACCCTCTACTCTGTTAAAAGATATCACTGGGACTTCAGAGATTATTAAAAATTTGACCTATGGGGATGATTATATAAGTACTCCTTGAAATACGAGTCATAAATTTTCCTGAAATTCGGGGTGTGTCTGAATATATTAGCATCATCTAGGGTTTCTCAGTCTGGATGCTATTGACATTAAGGACCAAAGATAATTCTTTGCTGTGGGGGCTGCCCTGTGTTATTGTACAATGTTGAAGAGTCTCTGTGGCCCTTATCCACTAGCTGCCAATATTGCCTCCTCCCTCAACTATGACAAAAGATCTCTGGACATTGCCAAATGTTCCCTGAGGAGCAAAACTGCCCCTGGTTGAGAAACAGTAGCATAGTCAAAGACAAACCACATTTTCATACTTCCACCATGCTATGATGAATTTCTACTCTCCTCATCATTACACAGAATGTCACCCCACTCCACCTTTCAAAAATAAATAAAGAACCAGTGACATTAGGGAGATGATATTGAAAGCAGGGATTCTGGTCTAGTATATAAAACTGTCCCATTGTCTCTATAGTTTGCCTCAGATTTTTATCTCAGTTCTTTTTTTTTCCCTCAGATTTTTATATGCAGGTCCTAAACAACAACAACAACAACAAAAATTTGAAATAACAATTTAATTTAATTATTCATTTTGCCTTTAGTCACTCATACGTTAATTCTAGAAGAGTAAGATAATTGACAATGTGCAAATAAACAACAGCTCCTGGGCACAGGTTTTAAGTCTTCATTACACTCCTGATTTCACATTAATGAGGGAGACAGGACTTTGCAGCAATTTGACTAGAGATTAATAGTGGCTTTATGCCAATCAAAACCTGTTCAAAATTCAAGGATGGCTCCAATGACACTCTCTAGGGAAACTTTTCTCTGACTTCTTCCATCCTTCTATGGGCTCCCCTTGTTCTCTTAGAACATTTATTTCACTCTTTTATTAGATTCAGCTATTCACATGCTCATCTACTTCACCTTGGACTACACTCAGACCTTTGATTGTAACTTCCAATAACAAATTATAGGTGATAAAAGAAATATTTAAAACTACGACAAAGCAAGTCAAATCCAGAAGGTTGAGACATTTCACAGGACCTGACACCTTCACAAGTCATTGGCATTAATGAAAAGACAGCTAACTAGTCTAGAATAAAAGAGATACTAGAAATGTGGGCCATTTTGACTCCTTGTTTGGACAGTTATGTTGGGGACGATTGCGATAGTTTGAATGTAGAGTGAGTATTACATGCTTTGAAGGCATTGTTAATCTGCATAGGTATGAGCATGCTGTTTTATATATGTAATACAATTTCAAGTGAAGGTATTTATGCTATATAATCATGATTTCTGTGATTTGTTTTAAGATACTTTCTCCAAATACAGTGCAGATGTGGCAAAACTGTCATGATCGCTAAATCCATGTGACAGGGTGATGGGATGGGCATATAGGTGTCCTTATACTATCCTCCGCACCCTTGCATATGTTGCCAAATATTCAAAATGAATGATCTAAATAAGTTCACGCTCGGCCACACCAACGACACAAACAGTGTTGAGGTCTGAGGCTGGTGAATGCTTCCTGGGTCACTAACATCAAACTCACAAGAGAAATATAGACCCAAACGGGGCCAGCGGAAGGGAAGAACACAGTTCAAGACAGGAATCAGGAGCAAGTTTGAACCTCCCAGAAGGTCAAGGGGAGAGCAGAAAGGGTCCATTCAGCATGACAGCTGTGCCATTTCCATACTGCTGCTAATTCTGTGTTACTCAGGGATTCAGTGCGTATTCACTGAGCACTCAGGTCCTGTTTGAGCTGCTAAGGGAGACAGGGACCAACAAGACCTGTATGGCTCTCAGGGAAATTCCATCCTTAGGATCGTGAGCGGAGAGAGCAGGTGAGGTGACAAGCGAGCAAACCAAAAATGAGAATGGCTAAGGTGCTCAAAGACACTGGGAAACCAAAAACGGGAGAGGCGGGACAGAGTCGATCGAACAGGAAGAGGGACCGACTTCAGACTGAGTGGCCAGGACACTGCGGCATTTTCCAGGAGCCCTGAGTAACGAGGCCTGAAGGAAAAGGCATTGGGAGAAGAAGGGAGAGAGCGCAATAAGTCTGAGGTAGGAAGAAATTTGCAAAATAAAGAGGCTCTTGTGCCAGAAGTGGAGTGGGGTGGGGAGAGTGGTTGCAAAGGCGGCATGGAAGGTAGGCAGGGGCCAGGTCAGGTCAGCCATGCAGGCCGAGCAGACGACTTGAGGGTTGATTCTCAGGCGTGGGAAGACATTGGTGTAGTACCAGCAGGGGCAGGCCCATGATCTGACTTGTGTTTTTGAAAGACCTTTCTGGCTGGTCCATAAAGAATGGAGTGAAAGTGGGAAGAGCTGCAGCATGAAGAGCCATGAAGCAGCAGCTAAAGTCAGCCAAGAGAATGATGATGGTGGGCCCTGGTTACCAGTGGTACTGATTAAATCAAAGGAGCCTATTCCAGAATCTTGTTCATGGAAAGGATGTAGGGGGAGAGGCGAGGGGGAGAGAGAAAGCAAGGAAGCCTCTGAGAGGCTTGGCCTGAGGGTCTGCCCTCGTACAATTTAATAAGATGAGGAAATCCTCTGGATCTTACAAGCAGGGTGTTTTGTTTCTGAAACATGTGAAGCTTATTTCTGCCTTAGGCTCTTCGGACTTCGATCCCCTCTTTGTGGAACATTTCTTCCCTCAATTATTAGTCAGATCTCATTGGAGAGGCATTTTCACAGAGATTTCTGTCCTGACCACTCTATCGACGTTCTTAGGATGGAGCAGGAGGAAAGTTGGAGAAACACTGACTTTGTTAGAGAGAGTCAGAATTAGTGAAGGGTGGCACTAGGCCCTTTTGGCCAAAGACAGGTGTCTCACTGGCAAACTGCTGGCTGCCCTGCCCACCTCCCCCTCCTCTTCTTCCTCCTTTTGGCCGCCTGAGAAGTCTGACCTTCGATTTCCCCAGCACAGGCCAGGGAGCCAGGGGCAGGGCCCCCAGCCGGCAGTGAACCAGGGAGGCTGCAGCGCCTCCCTGCGAGGGTCTGCCTATCTGAAGCCCAATTTGCCCTTCCAGTAAAAATGGGCATCTGTGGCCACCTCCCCCCTTGCTCGAAGGTAACTCGTGGACAACAGCTCTGATTCACATTTATCTCCCACAGCACCTCATCTAATACTCTGTAAATAAATTAACAAGCATCACTTGGCACTACTTCACAAATACACTGTTTGTGGAATAGAAGAATCTAAACATTGCAGCCATCAGACCTCAGATTTATAACGGTATCACAGAAGTCATTATGGTATCTAAAGAATATCTGTATGGTAATAGATCTAGAGGCCAATTGACTGCTGTGTAAAACCAATATTCTTTAATCATCCTCTGTCCCAATTTAACTAACATATCCAACTTATGTTAGATATTTACTCCTCTTTTCATGTTTCTACATTTATCTCTGGCACATTTGGTCCTTCCAAAGACAGGGAGACTGCTGGGGGATAAGAATAACAAGGAAAATCTGGAACATGGTGAGGAGCAGAAACGGGGAGCAACAGAAGCCAAAAACTCTTAGAAGCAACTGTCTTCAGACTGTCCTCACTCAACCTGCCAGAAGCCACAGATATAAGCAGCGTCCGCATAAACAATTTTATTTGCATATATGGAGAACTATATTCTACATTGAGGGACAAAGAGACAGAGAGACAGACAGATTGAGATTTAACTTGCTTTAGAAGACTCATCAAGATAGAAGGACATCCTATACAACTGACAAAGTAAGTTGTCCAACTTTTACAGGGAAAAAATAAATGAAAATGGAACTTGAACAATAAATTTCCATCCAATGACAGGCTTTCTTCAGCTAAGGTCTGGCTTAAACTAAGGGATGTGCAATTTAATTATATTCTTCTAACAAAAATAGAAGAATTAACCCTTTCTCTGAGACTTGTTAAAATTGGAATTATGAGAATTTTAGTTTCTGAGTTTTGCATACGTGTTTCTTTTAATTTTGGATCATAACTGTAGTTCCAAGTGTTCTCTTCAAATCAGTATCATTACAAAATCTTTCATGACTTTTTAAACTATTAAAGCAGAAACAGTAACACAATGAACTCTGATGAAACAAAATGAAACTCTTCTGTGATCTTGATACTTGGCCCAAACTCGTTTAATAACCAAACTGGAAACCAAATTTAAAGGGCATAAAAGTCATATAAGTTAAAGTGGCAGTTTGGCATCTATCCTGGGTTGAAAGGGTACTAACAATTTCAAGCATAATGGTAGAAAATTCAAGAAAGGAATCCTATCAAAGTCACATTTATAATTGTGAGATGACAGTTAATGTCCTTTTCCTTTAAACCGAATGAACCTGATTCACGTATGTCATGATGCCTGCTATATTCAAACATGCGCTGACATCCAAGGAGGGACTGATTAGAATTAATACTCCTCCAATAATTTTAGGCTTTGCACTCTGCCAGTTGGCGTCATCTCTCTGCTTTAGGCAGATTTCCCAAAAGGATACAGTGGTTGCCCACTTTCTAATCAAAAAACCATCCTGGTAAATTAAATATGACAAATATGAAGAAGCAGATGGTTCAACTTACTTTTGAAAAATGTCATTGAAGGTCAATGTTACTAATTATCACACATGGGCTCATGTCACCTCAATACTGGGGGCAGTACCATGCAGCCGTCTCAGAAAAAGTTTATTAACCACGGAGTGTGAGTCACTCCATGTGACTGAGTCACCTTCCTCTTCTGAGGAATCCGAAGCGAATGTAAATATTTACAGTGAGTTCCCTGCAAGTCTGTTTTGCCAGAGCATACCTTTCAGAGAAGCGCTTGAGAAAGTGATGTGGGCCAGCATTATGAAATGTAAAGAATACACCAGAGAACATGCAGTCAAAGCAGAATGAATGCTGCAGCATAAAAATTTTGCAGAAAGTGTCAATGTCCATACTGTTTTCACATTTTGTGGCCTTGAGAAACTAGAAAGATGCCTTTACATATGTGATATCTACAACTGTATCTGTATCTCTATTTCTACATCCCAACCACATCCATACCTTCAGTTACATATAAATCCACATCTATATAAAACCTACTCAGTCCTGGGACCCAGTCAAAGTACTAAGTATGAACCAGTGAACCAAGTAGGCAGTATGGCAGTTTCTTCAGAAAAATAATACAAAAAGAAGCACCATACAACCCAGCGATTTCATTCCTGATACATGCAACCCAATGTTCATAGAAGCATTATTTACAATAGCCAAGATATGAAACTGACCTAAGTGTCCATCAATAGATGAATGTATAGACACACACACACACACACACACACACACACACACACACACACACAGTGCAATACTATTCAGTCATAAAAAAGGAATGATGTTTTATCATTTGCAACAATATAAATGAACTTGGACAGTACTATGCTAAGTGAAATAAGTGAGGGAAGGACAAATACTATATGATGTCACTTATACGTGGAATCTAAAAAAAAGGAGAGAAACTAGTCAATATAACAAAAAGGCAACAGACACAGATCTACAGAAAAAACTAGTGGGGAGAGAAGAGGAACAAGATGTAGAGAACAGGATTAAGAGGTACAAACTACTATGTATAAAATAAGCTAAAAAGATATACTTTACAATGCAGAGAAAATAGCCATTATTTCACAATAAGTATAAATGGAGTATAACCTTTAAAAATTGTGAATCACTGTATTATACACTTGTAACTTATATAACATTGTACAGTAATTATATGTCAATATATATAAATATATAAAACATATTTTTATAAAATGTATAAAAAGGACTCCAGAGCCTTAAATAAAGTCCCAAGGGAAATAATGTCAAAGATTAGACAGATGAAAATTGATATATTCCAGATATTGTGAATGAAACACTTATTAATGACATCCACTTGATCATTTAAAATTTATCAAATGCATTCTTTATTAAATGAGTAATTGGACACAAGTTTGTCCACTAATTTTTTGAAAACCTAGCTAGTTTATAATTAAAACGTATCATATCACTACTTCTGCAGGAAAAGAACCACACATGTAAGGGGCCAAGTTAACAGCTTTTATATCCACAAAGGAAGTTCTATTCATTCTCCAGCCAGCCCTCTGGGAAGGTATGGGTGGAGACCTACATGTCTTATACCCCACAACTTCCCTGTTTTCCAGAAAAGCCTCCTAGGACTAATTAATCTACTGGTGCACTTGTCAATAGAGCTTAACTCACTATATGATGCCTTAAACTAGCAGTTGGAGGCTTTAATTGTTATTGGTCACTGCCCAACACTGACACCAACAGATGGCTGTTAGTTAAAAATGTCAACACAGCCAAACAAGTAGGGAATTTCATGCTTCAGAAGTGGCTAGCTGGGTGTAGACTTCTTTTGAATCCCAGAAACGCCAACCTACAATATGCTGGAAGCGCACGACCTGCTCCAACATTTCAGTCATCTTTACCTCAGCAATTGTGAAAAATATAAAATCTGTGTGCAACATCACCCACCTGAATCTTTATAAAGCACTATTCTGCCCTGTGTATCTGCCACAGATCAGCAGTTTGAGTGAGAACACAAATAAATCCAAACACAGGGGTGAAAACATCAAATGCACTGCAACTCGTCCAGGCTCTTCCATGTAATACTTGATAATAAAACAAAGGACTTTTTAACTGCATTGGCAGAGGAAGGAAGAAGAGGAGGAAGACAGGGAGGGAGGAAGGAAGAGAAAGCAGAGCCTGAGAGACAGAGGATTACTGCTGACACCCAGTGTCTGTCCACAGTATAATTCTTCAGCTCTGAGCAGGAGAACAAGAAAGCTACAGCACTTCCTCAGAAAGGTTCACAATCAACAATACCTCTTAAAAACATTTATTAGGAACTAGATTTTTAATCTGCTTTTGAAATGCAATACTTAACAGAGAAGGGAAAAGATTATGCAAGAGGAAAAAGGGTCACAGGGTGGAGGGTAAAAACAAACTGTATTTGTCAGTTTGGTCTTGAAAAGGAACTACCATTCTGTCTCGCCACCTTAAAGACTCATTTAAAAAGCCCTCATCTCTCAGGTTAAACCTGGAGATTTATCGTACTTTCTCACCCTGAAATTCTAGGATTCCACTGTGTGATTATAAGTTCCAACAGCCATCAGTCAGTGATGGCAAAATGGGTAAGTCACGACATTTCCAAACCAAGAGTATGGCCTAGTCTTAGCATCACACACATACAGTGAATTCACTTACAGGTTCACAGAATGGCTACAAGTTCCCCATCTGGCACAAATAGTCAAGTGTGTATGATTTTGTTTAAAAGCTCTGATCTTTAAAAATGTGTCTGGTAGATCTGTAGGGAAATATTTTATTGCCTTGCATTCCCTCAGGGGTGAAAATGTTCTCTTGACAAATGGATTCCCTGAGAAAAAAGTATGTGCAAATTTCCAATCTTCTCAGAGACAGACGTTAGTCAAAGGGCAATGTCAACTTCTGTAATTTTCCCAAAAAGCTAGTTGCAGTTTCTTCTAAAAACAACAACAAGCAAACACTTTTGCTTTAAAAAGAAAAACAGATCAATAGTTTGGTTATTTTTAAATGGGCCTCTTCAGTTCGATATCTACTTATTGTTTTCCAGACCAGAAGGCAAGATAGGCCAACCCTATCTTAATTGAGATTAATCATGTTTTTTGAAAAATTACTTCTTTGGTCAAGAAAATGGAAACTCTCATGGACAAAAAGATGCTGCTAAGTGGTCTGAGAATGTTTTCCAGTTTTTACCTTTCTATCTCTTGAAGCAACAGAAAGAAATAAAAAGAGAGAATTGATGTTTGAAAAATACAGATTCATAGGGTTGCCAGAAAAAACACAGGACACCCAGTTAAATTTGAACTTCAGATAAACATGCTACCCATTCTTGATTTTTATTTGCGAAATCTAGCAGGGCTACTAGTGATCCTTTATTTCTCCTCAAAAACTAGGGAAACCAAGGCACAGACTGATTGACAGAGAAGATAGCTTCAAATTGAATTTGTAGTCTCTGCCTTCAGATCACTAGTGCATCCTGTTCACCTCTTAGTCATGAAGCTTGTTAACTTAAAAAATGAAGTTAAGTGTATATACCAAGTTGGAATCAAAAATATTTTAAATCTTTACCTGTGATTACATTGAATGGTTTTACCTCCAGGATATGGGAAGTAGAAAATAACACAGACACTTAGACATGAGTTCAAAATTCATAGAAAGAGGAAGGAAAGGAGTGTGTCCAAGATGGCAACCAGTAGTCACATGTGGTTCTTTGAGTTTTGATTAATTAAAGCAAAACAAAACAAAAGCTTGAGTTGCTCAGTTGCACAGCTCTATTGATTTTGAGCACTCAATATCCACATGTGGCAGTCAGCACCGAGCTCCACCCTCAGAGAAAGCTTCATCAGACAGGGCTGGCCTGGAGTCTCCTAAGACCCTGCCTGGCACACAGCTATGCCATTCTGGGTCAGTGCCCTACAAAGCAGTGCTCAGGATGCACCAAGCTTCAAGGCAATCCTCGTCTCAGCCAGAAGTTTGGTTACTGTGGTTCTCTACTAGGCTACCCACTCCAGTATTCTTGGGCTTCCCTTGTGGCTCAGCTGGTAAAGAATCCGCTGGCAATGCGGGAGACCTGGGTTTGATCCCTGGGTTGGGAAGATCCCCTGGAGAATGGAAAGGTGACCCACTCCAGAATTCTGGCCTGGAAAATTCCATGGACTATGTAATCCACAGGTTGCAAAGAGTCTGACACAACTGAGTGACTCTCACTTCACTTCACTACCTGTGGTCCTGCTCTACCCCGATGCTCCTTATCCCTGAGGATAAAGATAAATTCATCTAGGATGCTCAAGCTACAGATTTCAAGCACCTCGCAGGGTGATGCCAAAGAGTACAGGGCCCTGGTGCAGAGGATTACTGCTTCCCAGGAAGCTCTCCACCAGCTAGCAAGTCTCTTTCCCTATTTGTTCCTCACTTTCCTCATTTCTGAAAATGAGGACCAGACAGTAGATGAGTTCTAAAGACTCTTCTGGCTTTAAAATGCTGTGATTCTGAGTAAGCAGCGCAGCAAGACTACAGTGCCAGGGAGCATGGGTAAATTTAGGTGCTAACTGGAAAGATCCTTTCCTGACTTGCTTCCAGTCATCACAGAACCTAGACGAGTTCTGCAAGGATGGTTCATCATATTGTGGACTTGTGTTTCATAGATATCTACAGTAGCCATAACTACTGTACAGGACGTCACTCCTGGAGAAGCTCTTTCTCTCTCTCGACAATGTCAGGAGTCTGACTGTGTTATTCTTGTATCCCCATCCCCATTTCAATGATGTGAATAAAGAGGTGGTTTGATTAGAAGCAAGATACCATTCTCTTTTGAGAATTCTCCGTACTGAAGGGAGTGGAAACTTTTCTCTTAAGAAGCATTCTGTGACAAGTTTATGACGCTAAGTACCAGAGGGTCTCACTTGAATATAGGGGTTTGGACTGAGCATTTGTTTAGGCCTTCTGTTCCAAAGGACTGACTGATTCTATGAGGTACTGATACTTCTTTCCCATGCTGATCTGGAAAACTTTGATCCACAGTAAAGTCTTTGAGACATAATAAGGAATGAATTTAATAGATGATTTCCACCAACACTCTCTTGATTACATTTTAAAGCACATCTTGAGCCATGGCACTGAAATTTTAAATGAGTGAGAAGGCAGCAAAGAAGAGAGAATTTTTAAAAGATATAGAAGACTTTGTTCTTGGTCCCTCAAAACTTAATGTAACTTGAGTGATTCAAACTGCAGATGCAGAAAAAGATGATAAACACCACAAGCAATACAGCTCAGCATTGGGTTCATCACTCCCAAGCAATATAGCTGTGAGCAAAGTATTGTAGTTTCAGGGGTGCCAATTTCCAAGCTCCTCTGAAATGAGGAGGTTCCAAGGGTGACTCCTAAGGATTCAGTCCCATCAACCATTTTGCAATTCTAGGGTGACGGACAAAAGGCTTTTAAAGTTAACATATTTGTTGCAATATCTAGGTATGTCAGACATTCTAGAGAGCATAAATGATGCAGATTAAACCCTGAACAACAGAAACGATCATCTCACAAACAAAATTTGTTATAAACTGGACCTTTGGAGAAACCTACACAAAGGTAAAAAGGGATCATGACCAAGAAAAGAGAAAAACTTCATCTCTTGAATATTTATAAATTACTTAATTCATATTTCATGGAATTGTCCTTTCTTTTCTCTTTTTTCTTTTTAAAGATCACACTCTCCCCTTCATGCCATTGGTAAGTTCTGTCCTCAGAGTGAAAAAATAAAACAGCAATGGCCCTGGGTTTTGGTACCCTACTGTTGATTCCCTACATAACTTTATTACTCTACTGCAAAGCTGAAGTTTAATATTGTAGCCTGGTACTTAAGTTAACTGCACTAGAAAACTCCAGAAAGACTGGAAACTACAGCCATCAAAGCTAGTCAACTATGACTCCATTTTCAATCTGACTTCTGTAGTAACAATTCCATTAACTCCTCTGATGGAGCGAGATGAATCTGAGGTTCAGTCTTGGCACAGTCATGCTCAGTAGCTACAGGACACCGAATGATGAACTCTCCTTGGTGGAAATCAATTTCATTGTTGAAAATACTACTTCTGGGGGGTGTGAGCAGAGATTTCTAGACTCTAGAGCAGGAGTCCCCAACCTCCAGACTGCGGACCAATACCCCTGTAAGATCAGCAGCAGCATAAGATTAGAAATAAAGTGCACAATGAATGTAATTTATTTTAATCCCAAAATCATCCCTCCCATCCAGGTCTGTAGAAAAGCCATCTTCCACGAAACTGGTCCCTGGTGCCAAAAAGGTTGGGGACCAATTCTCTAGAGGTAACAGAAAGCTAGGAAGGAGAGAATAGTCACACGGGTAACTGAGGTGACCAATAGGTGGTTACAGCACTGATGGACACAAACACTGGCTGTCAGACATATTCGACAAATCTATTGGGTGCATGAGGAAGAAGGGAAGAGGAGAAAAAGGAGGGAAAGTACTTAATGAGCTTAGAGACTTTTATATCACATAGTACTGTTCACCTAGCCCACAGAGTCATGAATTATAAGAAAAAAACAGAAGTTTCTGAAACGAGACAAGTACATCAATTAGAGTCACATTATGAATATAATTTGTGTTAAATCTCAAACAAGAGGGATTTTCAACAAGATGTTACTCCATGATTAATTCATTTTAATTATGTTTTTCTTATTTACCTGATTTAAACTTGTCTCTTCAATCATGACACCTTATTAAAAAGCTATCTTCATAGACATAACTTTCCTTCCACAAGCTTCCTGCCTCTGAGTGAGACTCATTTCACTTTCTAATCAATAAGCTTCATGCTCCTTTGTGCATCTTTTAGCTGACTGTTTTCACATTATTTAATCTGTCTTAGAATTTCCTAGAGGCTTAGATTTAAGGACATAAAATAGAAATGAACAGCCTTTAATCACCATGTTTGCCTGAAATGGTATTAACCTATGTTTAATGTACCTGAGCCCCCAGGGGTGTTCATGGTATTTGAAACAGGAAAAAAATATTTATCAAGATTTCATTTGCAAATTTTGTTACTAAAATGCTTGCTGATATCATTAGACATTCCTCTCACATTGAGACAAAGGAAAGATGGTTTCCCTGTTGTTTGTGAGTCTTAACCTGTAATTAAAAGAATAGCACACCCCATGAACGTATAGTTAAAACTAAATACAGTAAGGAGAAATAGCCTTCAATAAAACTAAAAAGCTTTCTTTTATGTCTTGCTTGTCAATAAGTGCATGTTTTGATTCATTCCTATTGTAAATACTCAATGTTAAGGAAATGTTTTTCTTCTGAAATTGGTAATTAGTACAAAACCCAAATTGTCCATGATGACCTTTAGGGAAAGCCTCCCCCATAAGAACAGCCATAGCTCTTCATTATAACTTCCTTTTCTGACGACCATTTTTCACCATGTCCATTTACTACTCTTGATGAAATGCCTTTGGCCTTTGAGCTGAATCTCTTTCTTTGATTCCCCACTGCAGGCCCCTTTGTAGATTCTTGACATATTAGGTAAACATACAAAAATGGCAGAGGCATTTTCACACGAAGATGATGAGTTGGTTACAGGTAAAACATGGCCATCACCAACTCAATGGACATGAGTTTGATAGTGAAGGACAGGGAAGCCTGGTATGCTGTAGTTCATGGGGTCGCAAAGAGTCAGCTACGACTTTGCAACTGAACACACCGCCAACAGGTAAAACAAACAAAGAAGCGGGTAATTCATTCAGGTTCATTTTATTTCCTCAAATCAAACTGAACAGGTGAAGGGGATACCTAGTGATCAAGCCTCAGTCAGCCCCGAGAGGGTTAGGTAGACCCCAGAATAATTTGAGAAGCCCATTTATCAAACATAAGGCAGAGCCCCAAGAATTAGAAAAAGCCACCCACCCCCAGCTCAATTTATCCACACAGGCTCATTCTTGGCTGCTCATCACTTTCCCTCCTTTTGGTCAGAGTGAACCATGTAGTCTGTATTTGGGTGCCAACTCTCCCAAGCTTTACTGCCTCACGTACTTCTCACAGGAATGGGCTGTTGCTTTGTACTTCATTTGAGAGGGTTATTCAATTTGATGGCAATTTCAGCTGTGTGGATCCTCTTCCAGATGTTATAAGATCTAAGGCTGAAAACCTGGCTTCAGTGTGGAGGAATCTGTTTCCAATCATGAGGTGAATACCAGTGTTCTTCACGTGGTTTTCTAAGGAACGTGTGACGCCAGTGGACCTGCAAGGCAAGACGTTTAACAAAGAGCAGCAAGAGGGGAGTGTCCTCAAAGCTCATCGGAAGCAAAGGGTCCTACATGCGTGTTTACCTGTTCACTTTCTCAGTCTCTGAGAGGATAGTCAATGGACTGGTCTGAAAGGCCTTGGTTTACACATTCGGAGAAAACTAGGGGGAAAAACCAGACACCATTTTAAACTCCTTGTACAGCTCTTCCAAACAACAGTCCGTCCTTCTCTTTGGACTACTTTTCTCGTAGGTAAATGTTTGTATTTTTAATCAATTTTTTGGCTCAATGCCAATCAAGATTACTCTTAGAAGTTCTTTGGTTCTCATTCTTTTTCATTGTTGTTAATATAGGTTCATATATTTTCCTTAAGATTTACCAAAGGCACTGTGGGAAACATATTTTTGACATATGTATTTTTAAAATTCATTCTACTTCTCTGTAAGACGCAGCATGTAAAGGGCAAAATAGTGTTGATATTCCTTTCCAGTAGGGCATACTTTTATTCAAAATTCAAGTCAATTTAAATACTGACCTCAGGATAATTAGACAAGTAATTGAAGGACTGACTGAGGTCCTTGGTATTACAAAATAAGATCTGTATTATTAAAATCAGGCAGCAGGTCAGAAAGTGAACTGGCCTCTCTACTCCAAGTTGTCTAAGGTTGCACCTTATAGACTAATAGAAGACATAAAATGTCTCAGTATGTTCTTTAACCTAACTAGTCTTATTGTCTACTCTGATCACATTGAAATTTTGCATAGAATACCATTACATTTGATTTCATTGATAACCAATAACCTGTTAGCTGACTTGCCAAGGCAACATCCTTGGACTTTGAGCCACATCTTTCTGCTCTTGGATGGTTCAGTACCTATTTATGCAAGAATGGCCACAGGAAGGACTCTGAAACCATGTGATCGATTTCAGAAAATTCAGATCGGTCTCTGAAAATTTGCAATCAGAAAATTTATCATGAGAAACAGGATATACCCATTCAAACTCCTGGAATAGCTTTATCGAAAAAACTTGGGGGGGGGGCGGGGAACATAGGCCATCAAAAAGTCTACCTAATATTTCCCCTGAAACCTATGCAGTCCGGCCACCTATCAGCTAAATAGCCTGGAAGAAGCAGTAGAACATTTTCCAAAGTATATTCAGAGGAATATTGGTGGATAATAGAAGTGATCTCCTAATAAATAAATTTTCAGGGAGCCGTGGATTATAGTTCCCTCTTGGAGAGTTGTACTATACAGGAAAAACTCTGCCATGTCCTTTGGCAAATCTGCTTATTTTTGTTTCCCGTTGCATTTTCTAAATTGATCCGACCAAGTAACCCCATTTTCCTATAACATCCTTTGAAACTAATATTCCAATCTGAGCAACATTCCTCTAGTGAAGATGAGCACAGACTGGACAGTTCCAGCACCCGTCTCTGTGCGGCTCAGTAAAGCTCCTGATCTCTGAACACCACGCCCCCACCAGCTCGTTTCTCTCCAGAATCTCCAGGGCTGTAGCAGAAGGTTACCGAGATATTCTCTAGCCCTCTCAGCCCATTATTTATACTTTATATTAATGATGGTGGTGCCCTGAATATTAGTGTTGGGTCAAATTCTACAATACTGTAAAGATATTATTTCTCTGTGTGACAGTCAATATTACATTGGGGTGGAGCCTCAAGGAATCATCATGAGCAATCTTCTGTGCCATTTTACGTCCAGCAGATAAAATGGGGACAGCTGAGCTGGAGGAAAATATACAGTCGGAAATCACTCTACTCCTGGTTCTGCCATTTACTCGGGAGACTTTAGACGAATCCCTTTAATTTACCTCCCTTTAATTCCATGTCTTCCCCTGGAATTTAAGAGGGTCGAAGAGGAATTTAAGAGGGTTCCCTTTGGGGCTAATATTCCATGATGTGGGGTCCAGTGGCCTTCTTAAGGTTGTTATATCTCTGCTTTTACAGCCTGACATTGACCCTATTGATTATTTCATGTCTGGGCCTTGATTAGAAATGCGGTTTCTAATTATAATGTTGTTCCAAAGAGGACACTGGAGCACCATTTTTGGCATCATTAATATTTCTTCATTCATCAATCTGGTGGCCATTTATTAAAAGGCAATATATGCCAGGCATTGTGCTGACCCTGGAGGACACAAGCCTGAGAAAGACAAACCACCACCACCCAGAACACAGAGCTTAATGGAAAATAGAGACAAATAATAAAATCTGTTCTATAACAATGTGATAAGGGTTTTGTTTCACATCAGGGTTTCTTCACCTCAGCACTACTGACATTTGGGACCTTTTTGTGACTCTGTCGGGGGTTGCCCTGAACACTGTAGGAGGTTTACCCACGTCCCTAGCTTTTATCCACTTTATTCCACCCCAACCACACCAATGTGACAACAAAAATACCTCCAGATGCTTCTAAGTATATCCTGGGGAAGAGGTGGCAAAATCATCCTAGTTTGAGAAGCACTGATTTCAACATATTCTTTTATTGTCTGAGAATTTTCTATGTGCTATGTCCTTGATGAGTCTGACAATAAAATTTTAAGCCTAGCAATTTGCCCCATTTTTTGGTATAAGTTCAATTTTCTTAATATTAAGTATGTCCACAAGTTCAAGGTGCTATCCTATTCGCTGAGAGTTTTTAAATATTAGCATTAGTATGACACAATTCATCACTCTCAAAGGTTTAAAATCTTGTTCTGAAGCACAGAATACAAGCAATACAAGTCAGGTGAGAAAATTCCAGAAGGGGTTATAAACAAATGAGTTAGGAGCAGGTCATTCATCTAATTAGTATTTCCTATGATGGGAATGGCACTGTGAAAGGCTCTGAAGAGAAGGCAGTGAGCAAGAAAGATCTTTATGACCCGGATGAAGCCTTTGATTTAGTGTTTCATGCAAGTGGAAGCCTAAAGCATCTCACGTGGTGGACAGTGCCTCTGATGCAGGGAAGGGAGTGCTAGGGAGCGCCGTAACTTTAAAACCAGATGAGGACGAATCATGCCTCACATCCCCCAGGGATCAATCCCAAGGACGGACTGACACAGGACTAGGGACCAGAGCATTTAAGCAACACTAACACAAATTGTGGCTTTTGTTAGGTGAACAATGATTTGGGGGTGGGGAGGCTAGCCTCTACTGGGTGGGTTCAGCTGTGCATAGTCCACACTGGGTCCTTGAGACTAAAGCCTTCAACAGTTCCCTCCAAGCCTCCCCCACTCACGAATCCTCCCAGCTTCACCAGTCCCTTC
The DNA here is from genome assembly GCF_963930625.1 of Muntiacus reevesi. NCBI lineage: Eukaryota > Metazoa > Chordata > Mammalia > Artiodactyla > Cervidae > Muntiacus > Muntiacus reevesi. The sequence goes on along the minus strand of NC_089271.1, from coordinate 10,398,982 downwards.
TGGGCTGGTCCTTCAGATCTCTGTCCTCTATTTGTGAGTCAGCCCCTCTTTCTTATGCTCCTGGTTAGGTGTGAGTTACTTGACTCAGTGCCTGTGATTACAGGAAAAGAGTCAAAGTGTTAGTCGCTCAGTCGTGTTTGACTCTTTGCAACACCATGAATTGTAGCTCTTCAGGCTCCTCTGTCCATGGGATTCCCCAGGCAAGAATACCAGAGTTGGTTGCCATTCCCTTCTCTTCTCCAGGGGATCTTCCTGATCCAGGGATCGAACCTGGGTCTCCCGTGTTGCAGGCAGATTCTTTACCGTCTGCGCCACCAGGGCATCTCACAGGAAATGAGAGCCCTTCTCTATTCCCCCAAGTGCCTCTTGTAGAATTTCTTGCATCCTTTAAAGCCAACCAATCAAGAATCTATATGTTCTGCTGTCAGGAATTTTCTTGCATCACAGCAGCTTTGCCAAGGGGGTGCCAGCCTTCTTGCTTCTGTCCTAGCCACATCTGTTTGGATCATCTTGCCCTTCTTTAGTTCTTTGGTCTCTGGTCCTTCTCTGAAAGCTTTCAGGAGCTCTGTTTGCAGGCTGCCTCCCTTTCAGCTTGGTTCCCTCACTCATTCAAATTCAGACCCAGTATGTAAGAGCACCACTGGGTGCCAGGCCAAGGGCAAAGACCTTCTTAAGGATGATTTCATCTAGTCCCCTGGTATAGTTACTCCATTTTGAGACATTCCTCCCAAAAACCATCTGCCCAGAGGCAACCTCTGGATTTCTGTATCAAAAGTACATTTTCAATCTGAAAATTTTCTTCTTTTGTGACTTGGATACAATTTTTTCCAAAACAAGCATGTATCTGAGTAGAGGATGAGATGGTTGGATGGCATCACCGACTCAAGGGACATGAACTTGAGCAAACTCTGGTAGATAGTGAAGGACAGGGAAGCCTGGCACGCTGCAGTCCATGGGGTCACAAGGAGTTGGACGTGACTGTGTGACTTAACAACAACCAGTTGAGTAGGGCAGAGTCTCATCAGTGTGTGACAATATTCTTCTAAATTCCTTAATAATTTTTATTCAACTTTGAGCAAGCTTAGCCTGTCTAAGAGCTAGAACCTCAAAGGAAATATATTTCCTGGCTGACACTTTCATGGTTCCTATATCAAGGGAGAGAAGGCATTCCAACTCTCTCTCAGTTGGCTTCTGGAGAGGGTCAAAGCTTTTCAAGTCTAAACATGGGAGAAGTCATATGTCCTGCAGCTTTCCACATTGGTGGTGGAGACCTCTAGTGACATTGGCTAATTCTGAGACCCCAGTTTTGCGGCCCATAGGCACATCCTTCATTGCTTTCACTCCAATTGATAATTGCAGACGATGGACAGGTCACGGAATCCCATAACCACATGCTGTTGGGATGGGGTCCGTGAAGCTCACTTAGAACAGGCACCTCTTGGGCTGAGGACCCCACGGGACACACTGCGAGCCAGGTGGTAAAGTAGTGGGGACTTTAGAGGCAGGAGTCCCCAGACTCATCCATGGAGCTCATCTTGGCTCCTTTCTTAGTTATGCATCAGTGTTTTTCGGAATCATCTTAGATAGATTGCTTTACCTTTGTCGCCCTGTCATCTCAACTGCAAATTGGAGATAGCATGAGCTCTCTATTTCCCTGTGGTGTTCTGATAATTAGATAATGTCCCCCAAACACTCCGAGCTCTTCACAAAAGGCTGCTCTGTAAACACAAGATATCACAGTTGCTTTGACAGTTCAGTCTAGGAAATAAATCAAGCACAGACATCCCTAGCTCCCAGTACCATGGACTCTGCTTGTCGGCTTTAACGAGACAGGCCAGGTTGGACCCTCAAAGAAATGACTGCGGCACCATTCGGCGCCCGTGGGATTTTGGACACCTTTCTTCAACAGACCAGATGCTTGGTATAGTTCTAGCAAAAAACTCCACACAACGAAAACTCAACTGCTCATCCAAATTAGTGGAAACATTCTGGAATATAGGCCCTGCTTATTTCCCCTACTTTCTATTGTTACAGAGCTGCACACATGCTAACTAAAGGTATTAAGATAATAAAATTTTAATTTCAATGGAAAACAAAGTTTGAATCCCTATATGTGACATTTTTCCAGTTTGCCGTTTTATAATTACTGTAATCATCAATCAAATCTGTCTTTCTGAAAATTCAGAACTTTCCTTCTGCAACATATCTGCTATTTACTTGGATATTTTACTAGAAAATATTCCATAGAATTATATGGAATACTTAAGACTTTTAAGAAACTCACCAGAAAAGTATTTCTTGGAAAAACCTAATTGGTACCTTAAAGAAGTTTAACAGGTAAACCAAAAAAATGGTAAACGTACATTTATCAGTTAAAAATGACGAGTCTGCCAACAATCAAAATTGCTTTCCTTATCAAGGCAAAAAGAGGAGTTGCTCCCTGTGCCGGCATGGACTCTTATTAGAAGCTACTACGTTTGATACCAATTGTCCCCAAAGGTTTTGCATCCCTTCCTCTAAATCTTTGCCCTTGTTCCCATTCTCTCATGCTCAGATCAGATGCACAGTTTTTGGCACGGGAACAACGAGCTACATGCCATGCCATGATGAGTCCCCAGTAATCACCAGCTTGTTGTTGAAGCACAGTGCCACTGCGTGATGCCTGCTAGGGCATGGCTCTTCTTTATGAGAACCCACATTTCTGTGCCAAGTATGCTTTAGTCTATTCTAAGTCTTAGCAACTCTGCTGCTGACAAACTGCATTGCTCCCAATCTATCTTTTTGAACAAATCTTCTGCAAGATATGTACACATGTGCGTAAATGTATATACGGATGCATACACATACATATGTGTATATAGCAATTAATAATACTGGTATATATATAATGACTACATAATAGGCATATTATATATATGACAAATTGTCACATGTATTTATTTGACTACTAACTAAAAGAAATATTCAGTTGTATAGGGTGATAAAAGAAAACAGCCCCAGAGATCTAAAGAGCAGTAGATTTAAAATAAAATTGCGAGTTATATGAACAGTCTGTTAGAAACAACGGACTCACATTGTCCACGTGCCCACTAACTGCATCTCAGCTCCCTGAGGACAAATACAATACCTAATTTAATTAAAAATCTATCCTTCTATTTTTAATGCTGCTTGTAAAAGAGCTCGACACCCGGACAGGAGATTTAGGAGACAAGAGTTAAGTTTCCAGTCGCAAAATTCATCAATAACTTGCAGAGAACACACACTGCCAAGAGACACTGCTTGCTTCAGAGAGTTTTTATCAGAAAGCCAATACATGGAACAATGATTTACAAAAGATGGCCTTAAATTTCATTAGGCAGATGACAGGTTCTAACTGAGAACTTCACCCTCTCATGAAGATTCTCCCCAAAGGGATGACAGTAAGAACATAAGCTTTTAGAAAGGAACCTAAGGGGAATGTTTCATTTCTCAGGTTTTCTGTAGCACTGAAAACCCTTTCTTGTTAGATTTTGGGAAAACAAACAGAACCAGTACTTCAAAACACCAAATGAATGTTCAAGATGAGATTTCACCGGAAAGAAAATAGAGACAGTAAAGGGTGTGTGTACACCATCAGTTTCTGGGATCAGAACTTTTCTTTCCATGAGGAGTGCCTGAGAACACTCTGCTTCGGGGCCAGAAGTCCCGGACAGCTCTGAGTACTTGGGGATGAGGAAACTCATCCTCGTGAATAAAAGTAACTTCTCTCAGCAGCAAGGAGAAATCTCTCCCCTTCTTCTCCTGACCCACTGGCCAAGAAAACCCGAGGAATCTATCATTTAAAAGAAAGTGAAACATAACCCCGTTTCCCCAGGCAATCTCCCCTTGGCCCACACGTGCCTCCTCCACACAGCACACATTGCACGCTTTACCTTTAAATTCCCAGATTCTGTCAGCGGTCCTTCCTACTCTATCCAGCAGGAATGCAAGATGATGCGTGCTCTTCACCCCCAAGTGGCATTTGACTCCACTGCATGCAATCACTCAATGCAGTATGGATGAACGGGCCAAGTTCAGGTTCACTGCCCTACGAGGCTTTATTCCTCACAGCACATGACCAGGGAGCAAGCGCGCGCCGCTGCTGGGGTTGCTCCGCTCCCGTGGAAACTAATGGAAAAAGCATGTTGCCAAAAGCTCTCTACAGCCTCGCTCTCCTCACCCTTGCTGTGACAACGTTAAAGCTGCCGCCTTGAGAAAGAACAAAAGCGAAAGGGACAAACTGCCTCCCCAGAGGAGCTTTCTCTTCCAGCAAAACGTGATCCATGCCACGCTCAGGGACAGGTGAAGCCACGGAAGAAGCCTTGAACTTTACGGCCTGGAAAAGCCTGGGCAAAGCTGGCTGGGTCCCTGAGCGGTGCAGGCATCGGGCGTCCTGAACCGAGCCTGTTTGTAACTTGCCTGGGGTGTGCAGGGGGCTAGCAAATAAACCTCCAATAAACAATAGAGAACACGGTCGACAGCTTAACCTTGCTCCTGCCTCCAGAGATGCCAGACTGTTGTGTTTGCTCAGGACTCTCCTTTTACCAACATTCAATTTGAATGAGCCAGTGCAAAACGCGCTGCTCATCCGCTCCGAGAACAGGATGCGTTTATGTGAAACACGAGGAGAATGCCTAATGGCCAGGCATCCTCTGCATTCCCAGGAGCTTGTATTACAGGCTAGCTTACATTTCACTGCCTGCCTGAACCTCTGCCAGCACCCGCTGCACTTATGCGAGCATCGCGACTTCAAGCCAACTTCCCATACACACACACACACACACACAGGCACACACGCACACCTGAAACACTGTGATGCCTCCTGCTAAGAGAAGCACCTTTTGCAAGCTCCCATCTGCACCGGGTGACACACCGGGTGACGGTGATGAGGAGCGAGCTGACTCTGCCAGGCTTCTTTTTTCTCTTTCAATCAGCAACTTTCAAGCCTGGGAAAGAAGAGTGCCAGATGCATTGTGGTGCGTCTGCTGTAGGCTGAGAAGTAACTGCTCTGTGGGTCTTCATTAGAAATGAATTCACGAAAATGGGGCCGCTTTAGCTTTAATTCATCTTGGATGTATAACATTAAATACAAGCTTAAAAACAACCCACTGTTCAAAAAACGTGCGATGTTATGGACACAGGAAGGGTGCCTCGAAGGCCACTGCTAAGGTCCCATCTGATTACAATGACCTGTGACCAGCTGTGAGGGAAAGCAGGTCTCCGAGTACATTTCATTGTACATTTTCTCCTCACGTGGAGCTCTGAGTTGATTGAGTTTCAAAGAAAATATTGCTACAGTGCTTATTTTTCTTCCTTAAAATTGCCCCAACTGTCTAGTGTGGTCTGGTAATTAGAGTTGCATGGCCAAGTTTCAGGCAGAATCTTGGTGTGGCCTGTCAGCGAGTGACTTTCCTTAAGCTTCTTCCACTGCCTCTTCTGACTGTGGGTCAAATGCACTTGGATGGAGCAGAGAGAGTGGATGAGACTTCCGTTCAGGGAGTAGATGAATGACTGAGGCTATCCGTATGGCTAGCAAGCACCCCATTGGAAGGAAGTACCTGGGAACCTAGTCAAAAGTATTTCTTTGGGAAAAGCAGCATGTTGTCATGGAGGTCTGAGGAATTCCGCTCAAAACTATATCCAGGGCTTATGCAGAGCTCTAAGAAGTCACATTAACCACACTCACAAAAGAATGAGGTAAAAAACAAATCACAATTTCTAAATTATACTTCATCATCCATAAATAATGTATGGCAAAGGAAATGTCTTTCTTTTACGAGACCAGAGTTTTCTCATCCCATGCCTGAGCTTGATACAACTCTCCTCCACCTTTTCTCCTGGATTTAGGTACTGAGAGAGAGCATGCCATACTACTACTGATGTTTCGAATTCTGAGTGCACAGAATGACATTTTAAAAAAACAGAAAGAAAAAATAAATCTAGTAAACATCACTCAGAGCACTGCTAGGTAATATAATTCCTATGAGCTCCTCCTTGAAACTGTAGCCAATGTGTCCCACATGGACTAAGGAATTGAGTGTAAGAGTGAGTGTGTGTGGGAATAAATATCAAATTATGTAAATCTCATCCTAGAAATCAATGGAAAATTGAGGGATTTTACAAATGGTTGATCAATCAACAAGTTAAAATGAACTCGAGCAGATTCTTAGACTTAACAACAGAGCCCAGTACATCAATTCAATCTCTAATCCTACTACAGTCCTTTGAAGCCATTAGTGCGAGACTGGTAGGCACGAGTGGTGATGGGAAGGAGAAACAGATGCGTGTGTTGGCATTGGTGATTACGAAAGAAATTCTTTTTAGGCAAACGTTCCGCCCAGCTCTCAAATAAGCTATTTACGACTATTACTACTCACAGATAGCCTGGACAATTGGAAGATGTCTTCCAGCATTTGAGGGAATATGGAAATGACTGGTATAAAATGGTGACTGTAAGTATCAGTTCAAAAATTCCTATTAGAAGATGCTCAAGATGGATGGATTCATTTATCCATTCATTTCTTCAAACAAGCATGTCCAGAATACCTCCCATGGGCCATGCTCCATGCTGCCTGTTGGGGGAATGAATAATAATGCATACCTCCTGACCACAGGGGCTCATGGTACTCAGATGCTTTTCCTCATTTCCCCAAGAAACTGACAATGCAGGATTCTACAGGAGGGATTTCAGACTCCTAAGGAATGGCCCTGGGGTTCTAAACACCTGACCCCGCTCTTCCCACACACCCTGGGAGACAGAAGGAAAGAAAGCACCAAGGAGGGTTGGCCCCTGAAGTGCCAGCAGGAACTACAAATGATTGGCTTTCTCCCATGACCTTTACCTTCTGGTGTCAGCCCGGGGTTTTGTTAGATTACAAAAGAGGCCTTGCAGATGTAACTAAAGCCATTCATCAGCTGATGTAGAAATGAGATTATCCTGGAATATTCAAGCGGCCCCTCTGTTCTCACATGAGCCCCTAAAGGCAGGAAAGGTAGGCAGTAGGATAAGCCGCAGCCCCTGAAGCCTGAGAAGGACTAGGTGTGTCACTGCTGGCCTGAAGATGAAGAGAACACATGGAAGGGAAATGGGGACCTCGGTTCTACAACTGCCAGGAACCGAATTCTGCCAACAAGCAAGGAGCTGGGAGGAGTGCCCAGCCTCTAGGAGTTGACAGCCGCAGCCCCAGCACCCTGATTTTAGCCTCATAAGACCCTAAGAAAGGATCCAGACATGGGCTTGTTGGACATCTGACTTATAAAAACTGTAAGACAGACAATGGGCGCTGTTTAACTCACTAACGTAGTGGTAATTTGTTACAAAGCAAGGGATAACTAATAAACCAGGGATGCCCATGGCCAACATTAGTGATCATCCATAAACTCACCATCCGGTTTTATAGACAGTTTCCATTCATTTGGCTCATCCACGGGGAGGGTGACGCTTACCAGGGCCACAGATGTCACTGGATAGACATACTAAGCCTAGAAAGACACTAGGTCCAGGACTCGGACACCCAGAGGATAAGAATGACAGAGCAGCAGCGAGGGGAGGCATATTACAATTAAGTGGCAGACACTGTGTTAGGTCCTGGGGTTCAGATGCAAGGAAGCCAAAGTCCTTGTTTTCCGGGGGGTTACAATAGAAGGGAGGAGACATGGCAACTAACTAGAAGGCAAAGAACAACTAAGTGAGATTCCAGGAACAGAGAGTAAAGCCACTCTTTCCACCTGGAGGTGGCGGTGGGTGCTCCTTTGGAGCTACCAGGAGTGTGACTACCCAAAGTGCCGGCTGTGCGGGCACCCTCCTCCCCCAAGAAAAACCGTTACCAACTATCAAAAACAGCAGTATTTTATATAAAAACGGGCTCCAGTTCTGCACTTGCATACCCTATCTGGCTACCCTCACCCTGGTCTCGTCCCTCTTGGATCCCGTCTTCATTTAAAATATTCATATTGTGTTCATCTTGGATGTTTTGCAGTTTATTTGTTTTTTTTTCCCTAAGATATTGTGTTAAGATACTGTTTAGCTCCATTGTGGAATTTTGGGGCAGTCTCTTATAGTTTGCTCCCCAGGAGACGCCTCATTTGCCTTACCCTGGGGTGAACCAGGGAGTGAGGGGCCAGGCAGGGAGGGAGTTAGTCCAAGCTCAACTTGGATAATTCTGGCAGGGATCGTCAGGAAAGCTGTTTGCATTTGAATTTAGGCTTTTTCATTTGGGGATTAGAGGACATTCTCTCTAGCTTCATCCTAAGCTTAAAATTCAGAGCCTAAGATTGTATAGATAATGTTGCATCTTTCGGCAGCTGGACTCCAAATGCTAACAACGCTTCCTTGCCTGCATACAGATGTATCAATGCTCAGCTTTAACTCTGTTCAAAAGTGTTCATCTACTTTACTGTTAAATTAGAGTAATTTCACTCCAAAAATCTCCAGAGCTCCCACTCTGGACACTGAGCTCATCAATAAAGAAAGATGAACAGAATTTAAGGCTTTGGTGAAATTCAAGGAGAGCTAAGTCAGAGTTGGGGTTTTTTCTGTATTCTTCGTCTAATGAGGTCAAACTCCGTCTGCAACTCCACGCAGGTGGTGACGCAGCTTGAGGGGACCGTCGGCTGACCTGTGTAATGCAGGTTACCAGTGATCACAGACCCTCTGTTCCTCCTTTGAAAGACCATCACCTTTGTGGGTTTCGATTTCTGTTCTAATAAAAGGAACGCTGGTATCCAAAATGGTGCTCAAAGAGAACGCTGAGCTTCCCAGTGGCTGACTTCGTATTTAATTGGATCATTTTTAGAATGAGGAGGATTCTTTCCCCACAAGTTCTAAAAATAGCAGGAGACCACACAGTTTTGGCTTTGGATTATTGACAGAACAATTTGTCCCATTGGCTTTTTGGCTTTGTTTAGTTGGGAGATAATATTATTCTATTGTCAGATTGATGCTGGTTCTTCTAGCTGTGAGTGGGCTTAACACAAAAGGCGTTCTCCGGGCCAATTTAAATCAGCAGGTAGAAATTGTTACACATCTGAATCAAAATAGAGGAGAAAAGTATATGGCACTTGCTTTGATAAACTCCCACCATTTATTATCTGGGACTGAGGTTTTGAAAAGCAAACACTTTGTAGAGTTTAAGCAATCAGCATCTGATTATTATTTAATGACTGAATTCTCTTAAAGGCTCCATAATAATTAAAATGCAAGAAGGCAACAAAATGTCATCTGAGAGTTTGAATTTTTAAACACCCAGGTTAAAGCATGGGAAATGTAATAGTCTCTCTGCAAAATGAATAATTTCCTTTCCACTAAGTAATCAGTTAGAATTCTAATAGTTCAACATAACATACAGAGCAAAGTGGGTACATGAACCAGCCCCGAGAAAACGTGGTCACACATATGGTGGTTTCGTACCTGACTTTACAAATCTAGGGCTAAGCTACGCGGGGTTTTTGCACTTTGTATCGAACAAAGACCAAAAATAACAAAACTGTCCTGTAACTATAGAATTGTCTGATAAGGCAGGAGGAAGACAGAACTCAGCAAGGCTGTTCCACAAAGTTTTAAAGGACATCTCAGCTACAGTATGGCACAACGAGGCCATGGGTCCACTGGCTCCTGGCCTCTCCCAGGGATCAGTCACAGAAAGATACTATCGGGCCCTGTGGTACTGCAGAACTGAAGTCTTTATTTCATCACATATGAACATTTCCATCACTCAGAGTTCAATCTCCTTCTGTGATGAGGTGTCTCGAATCCCCAGTGAAGGGAAGGCCAGCTCTGTTAGCATATGACAAAAAGAGAAAAAGACCATCTTCCTAAAAGTCTTTTAGATTTTTCTTAAACATTTCTGGGCCAAGTTACTAAAGCTAGAGCAAAAAGCAATGGCCAGGCCTAGACAGACTGCTGTGTGTGAGTGTGTGCTCGGTCATGTCCGACTCTCTGTGACCCCATGGACTGTAGCCTGCCAGACGCCTCTGCCCATGGGATTTGGCAGGCAAGAATATTGGAGTGGGTTGCCATTTCCTCCTCCAGGGGATCTTCCTGACCCAGGGATCGAACCTGCATCTCCCGTGACTCCTGCATTGCAGGCAGATTCTTTATCACTTGAGCCACCAGGAGAACCCAAAACACAGGGTCCTTGCAGCTTAAGCAAGAATCGAACTCAGCCACTGTGCAGTGCAAGGAGATGCTGATGGCAGGGGGGTGATAGGCAGGATACAATAGGAGCAAGACCGCTCCCACAGGGGCTAGGAGGGACTGATGACACCAGGCTTCAGAGGACCTGTGACCTGGGTGGTGACGCTCACATCCCAGGAGGCATACCGGAATCATGTGGGAAGCATGTAAACAAAATCCTGTCTGGTCCTATACCCCAGGGATTCTGACAGAATGGGTCTAGGCTGGGACCTGAAAGTTCCTCATTTGATGGTCACATTTAATGAGGTCAAGAGTCACCCAAGTAAGGCAGGCAGGTTTCTGGCAGTTTCCAGAAGTTATCACATGTCAAACCCAGGGAGGCTACATGTGACTGAAGTTGACCAGACTATAGAGACTGGAAATTAGAATCAAGTCAGGAAATTCTGATGGAGCTCAGGCCTGACCTAGGTCAGCACCCAGAGCGAGAGATCTCCACAGAGGAGAAGTGATTTCTGGAAGTCCTTCACCATTTCTTCTGTGCCACCATTCAATCAATACATTTGTTCTTATTTTACAGCTTGTGATAGAACACAAAATGCCCAGCTAAAAGTGAATTTCTAATAAATAATAAGCAATTTTTAGTAAAGGAATATCTCAAATATCACAAGGGTCAGTAATTTTTAGGATAAATGTATTCCAAATATTGCATCAGTATATGGGAAATATTGCTTGAGCCATACTTGTCCTAAAGCTATGTGTTGTTTACCTGAAATACAATCTCTCTGTGCATCCTATATTTATATTCACTACATCAGGCCACTCCACTCATTTTTAGTCTTCACTGTTATCACGCGCATACTTATTGATCTCCTGTGCAGCCACCCAGCTGAGCATTTAATCTTGTGGCCTTGCGCTCTCCTGTTTCATGATGAGTAACTGTGTTGGGGGCGGACCTAGGTGTGCACAATCGACTCAGCCACTTTCAGAGGGCCTTGCCACAAATGATTTAGCCTTTCTTAGCCTCTGACCCCCTCTAGGTAATGGGGGCTTCTTGTGAGATGTAAGGAGAATTAAGAACAGTAAGCCCCCTATGTAAGAAAGAGTTCCATTCCAAGACTGTGTTCTTAAATTCAATTTGTTCCTAAATCCCACACAATTAATCTAGATACTCAACTAACACTATCAGCTTTAAACATAGTACTGTACTGTATTAGGTTTATAATACATTCACATTTTTGAAAGTTCACCACTTGAAGGTTTGTATGTAGGGACTTACTCTATGAGTCTACAAGGTACAATGTCCAGTGCTTGGCATATAATAAAAGACTCCTTAAATGGCTGCAGTTACTGTCCTGACTTCCCAACTAGTTGATTTCAAGGAGATCTCTGACACACTCATATTAAATTAAAGCAAAAAGAAACTCTTGGTATGGGAATTTCAGTTTCACCTCTTTAGGCTACGAGTAAATTAGTTTGCTTTGAAAACAATATTTAATTAGGGACGTTTCTCCCTTATTTCCCATGCTTTTTCTTTCATTCCCTTCTTGTCATTCCACCTGCCTCTTTCCCACCATTAATTCTCAGATGTGATCATGAACAAGCGATCTGGCTGTGACATGCTGGGAGCAAGAGATATTGATCAGGCGATGCTTATGTGGGTAACTAATTCCTTAGTGTATATATATATTTTAAAATCTACATGTTATTTGGATGGCTTATACAAAGAAGCACAGATACTAAAAAAACAAAACAAAACACTAAAACAGGCTTAGAAAGTACAAAATTCAAGTAGCGAAGGGGGTGGAATAGTTTTACAAGAGAATCGAGGCTAAAGACAATAATAGCATCTAGTGTAAAACCTAACTACGTGCTTCCCAGAAGGCCAGGCAAAAAGGGAAACTATTCCTGGCTTTCCTGTCTAAGAGAGGAAACATGCTGTCAGGAGGGAGAAATTTCCCCAGCAGTAAGATTAATAAATCACCTAGCTCCCCAGACAACATAGTAGGCTGGGTCTATTTTTGGATTTTACTAAAGATACAGAAGCATCCTGGGTTCCAAATATTCTGAAGGAAAAAGTCCCTGAGCACAAAGCAATCAAGAAACAAATATTAAAAATATAAACATGTTTAAGGAAGAAGATTTTGGTTCTAGCAATTTTAGAAATGACCAGGTGTCTGGCTGAGGGCAACCTGAAGAATTACAATGACACCCCATGTAAGTTTTCTTTATTCGTACATCACCCTTTGTCTTTAGAACACTTAAAACATTTTGCAAGTGTCTTCCAGATTCCTTGCCTTTTCGCAAGACTAGATGTTCACAGCACATGGGATGGGTCCTGGGGAGAGGCGCTGCCTGGGGGCTGCACGCAGCTGTCACAGCCCGGCCGCCTGTGTACCTCATCCTACTGCCCGGGTGCGCGCGCCACATGGCCGAGACCAAGGGCAGAGGGTCGCAGCTTCTCAGACAGGACTGGCTGGGGCCTCCTGGGAGAGAGGACTAGAAAAACTTCCAACCCATGCAGCTTTTGCTTTTCGTTACTTTTCTTTATCTGCTTTCTCATTTCGAAACCTTTGAATGAAGCAACCAATTTGAAGCAAATTCCCTGTGGACATTCTCTTGGTGAATTATGTTCATTATTGAACAGCATAGATTTTCTTTTTTTCAAAACAGGAACATTACAGGACTGAAAGAGTGCTTGCTCAATATTAGAAAATGCTTTCAACATGCCAAAAGTTGAGGTTGGTCAGGAAGAGAGTCGTTCATCTTACAGGGGCGGCAAAAATTATCCATATACACACATCTATGCCATATACAAAACATATATCATTCATATTTACATGTAATAGAGGAGGAAAATCAATATTCTGAATTGATTGTTTTCTTTACTAACTGTGGCTAAGCCCAACTCTTCAGCATAAGAAGGTCTGTGGGAATCTGGCCTTGCCCTCCTCTACTCATGGACTGTTGTACTACATCAACTTTAACTCACCACACATTTTATACTTCACAGACCTTCTTTATAACAAAGGTTTCCACTGACTTTATTATTTCTCTCTAACTACTGAACTCCTATGGATCTTGAAGACCCAGATTAAACAGCACCTCCTCCATGAAGCCTTCCCAGAATGCTCCAGGCATGGTGATTAGCCCAACATGGTATTTGATACAAACCCATGACACTTCCCACACTGGACAACAATGAGTTTTAATATGTTTCCCATTCTGTACTACATGACTCCCATTCTGATTTATGCCTTTATGTCTTCAGTGCTGAGACAATCATCTAGCCAAAGATGTATTGAATTGGACTCAAAATCAATTCAGCCAAAAAGAGGGCCTGAGTTAACTAAAAGATACACTCATGCTCTAAAATACTGTTTGTTAAGCCTGATTTGGAGACAGGATCAGTGTGATTCCAAATACTTGCATGGTTTCATAAATTTTTATAGAATTCTCCAAATGAAAATAAGTTTTGAGTTTAGTTTGTAAATGTCCTTATATTGACCACAGTGCCCCTTGAAAAAGGACAGTGTCTCCAAATGAGAGAAGGCAAACTCAATAAAATTCCACAAAGCTCTATTTTGGGGAGCTACTTTCTAAAGAAAGAGAAAGAGTGGGAGAGAGAGAAAGAAGGAGGGGCAGAAAGCATTTAAATTAGGTTCGAATTTATCATATGCTTTTTGTAAATTTGGTGTGAACTTACAGCTTTTATTACATATACTGGTGTTTTTACATAACAGGTCATGATGATTAAAATCTGTTGACCTACACAAACAATAGCAAAGAGCAGAGGCTGTAACGCATGTTCCCGATCTACAACCCAGCTGTGTAGCCCTTCCCTTCCCAGCCCTTCCCTTCCCAGTGGAGCACCAGCCTTCACTCTATTGGAAGGACTATGGCGTGAATAATTCATATTAGCTGGTTTTGCTAACTTCGGTGGTACCTCCGAAAAGTCAGTTCTTAAACAGCCTCATCTCCAGCTACAAAAAAATGGCAAAGGCCAAAGCATTGGGCTGCAAGGTCCTGTGGTTTTCAACACCTCACTCCTGTCCCTGAGGCTCAGTGCCATGGCCAGGCGTTGGGCTCCAAGGACCAGCTCTCCCTTGCTCTCCTCAGGGCTCAGCAGGAGGGCCTCCCTGGGCCAGGACGCACAGCTCATGCCCCCTTCAGCTCCCAGCCCTCCCCAAAGACCAGTCTGGGTCCAGGACCCTGGGATGTGCACCACAAACCCTGGAGTTTTCTGTCAAAGCTACTAGCACGTACCACTGAGCTGAGTACCCCTGAGGTCCTATGCCCACCTCCTACGAGGCGGTACGGCCATCAGAACGAGGACTGTGTCACTCTGAGCTGGCACAGGGTCGGGGCCATGGGGACCCTGAGTAGGCGTTCACATCCAGTGTCTGCATGGTTGCAGATAAAGGAATACATGCATGAAGATCGCCAGTACCATGATTAGTTTGTGCCTTTTATCTCTCTCTTCCAGACATCTGCCACAAAATCCCACCTTGATCCTGGAACCCTGAGCACTCTGCACCGCCGGCAGGGCTGGGTATCACTAAGGTCATCCTGTCCAGTCCTCTGACACCCCTGCTCCATCTCACCAGATGCCCACGGCCTGCAGGACCCATCTCCAGTTCCAGATTATGATGTCTGGGCTGCATCATCACCCAACTAAGTCTGCACCTAAGATTCCCATGGCTCCCAGTCCCCATCCTATGTCCACTAATGCTGAACTTCAGCTCCACCCCTTATAAGGCTGTCCATACTCTTTGGCTTGGATGAAATGCCCTCACCCCTTCCTGGTCCAGCAAACCCCTCTGCCTCCTACAGACTCAGCTCCAAAGGTACTTGCACTAAAGTTACCCTGAATCCTGGGACCTCAGTTTTATCTTCCTGCCTTCAGTTTCTCCAACTCTCTATCCCACTCCCTATCATAAGGGAAAATGCCTGGGAAGACTATCAGTTATTTAGTTGTTCGTTGCAAATCTGAGCTTTTGAGGGCAGTACAGTCCTTATATCTGTCTACTCCAGTATCGGGCACAGAATCTGACACGTGAAGCTACTGAATGAATGAATGAGGGAGGAAAATACGTGGCAGAAAATGAGAAAATGAAACAGAGAACAATTTAACAGGAGCTAAGAGGGGGTGAGAGAGAGGAATAAGGTGGAAAGCTTAAGATGAGACACAAACAGAGGCCGCTCTCCTCTCTGGAAGGATCCCATGGGATCAAGGCAGGTCAGTTCTGAGGAATGGAGAAGGAAGACATGTACAAGCCATGGAATTGTGAGAGGATCAAGCGAGGTCTGTCCCAAAGGGACAGGCCCAGCTGGAGGACAGCAGGAAGGCCCCAGAACCAGGGAAACAGAACAGCAGCATGGAGGAGGAGGAGGAGGAGGAGCAGCAGCAAGGCAGAAGCTAAGGGTGGTCAAGGCAAGATCATTGCTTCATAACTTCCTATTCCTACAGGTCTGCACAGAAGCCACAACCAAGGAAGACACGGTTAGAGCCCTGTCTTGTTTGTAAAGCCATTTCCCAAAACATCTCAGAAACGCTTCCAGCAGGAGCCACTGTTACGCAGGTTCAGAGTTGTGAGACCACAGCCAAGGGACGCCTCTTCCCCAAGGTCCCATAGAATGCTCTGCGGGCATTGGATTTCAAGTGCAGTCTTCTGCCACACAAATGACCCTTCATGTTGGGAATAAGATTTAAATTTGCCAGTATCTTTGGGTTTCTGCTTGCTCTCTACCCTTTTGAGCTTGGACTGTTCTCACAAAGCCAGTTTACAAAGATACAGAATCACAGTAAGGCCCACGTCACAGCACAGAACTTGCTAGATGCAGCAGCCTCTAGTCTAGGACATGCAGACAGGAGAGCAGGAGCAGAAAGCCAGCCCCATATACAGCTTCCAAGTCCAGAAGGTGGCCGGGGAGCGGGGCCGGGGGAGGGAGGCGGGAATCAGCCAGTCAACACGCTTTTCACCATTTCAGGTCATCTCCTGCCAAGGAAAGCTATGTGAACCTCACTAAGCCAGTCTCTGCAGCTTTGTGACAGGGACTCCAAGCATTCAAACTGGCTTCTAGCTTTTGGGAAAGCTCTTCTATTAACAGCACTAGTGCGGGTGTGTGTGTTTGTAAAAACCATCTTTCCAACTTCTGTCAACTTGGTGCTTTAACATCTGCCCTCCATGCCATATGCCAGATAATCCTAGTTTGGACAACCCAAGAATATGCCCCAGGCACCTTGCCTTGGCCTCGTGCCTCCCTCATCACCTGTATCCCATCTACAGAGGAGTTCTCCTCCAGGAAGCACGCTTTTCAAATACAAACCTACCCACACAGGCCCTCACCCCTAACCGCCTCCTTTAATGGACTCTAATACTCCAGGCTACTATTCTCCTATCCTAATCACCCCAGGGCCAGCCCCTCTGCCCCAGAGTCTACTGAAATTACCCAAACGAGTGAATCCTAAACCCACATGCCATGCATGAGGCATGTTCGTCACCTCTTCCTGCCTCCAAAATCCACAGTAAAGGCTCCTGCCACAATTACCCGGCTCCTGCTTCCTAACTGACCCTAGTCCCTTCCCACATGGCCCCTGCTGGCACAGCGAGCCGCTCTTCTTAGGAATTGTGAATAATAAACTATGCTTTCAATGGCAATCATCTCTTGTCTGTTGGTCTTACCATATCTAGAATTTTCTATAAGTATACTATATTTTAGAACTGTGTGTATGTGTGTGTGTTTTGGCATGGGTGTGGGTAGAGGCATGGGTGTGGGTGGAGAATCTGATTCTCCAGTTGTCTTCAGAGAAAATGGAAGGTTCATTTTTCTCCCGATATGGAAACATGTACCTTTTCAATATCTCATAGATTATACACATAAATAAGGGATGCTTTGCCAGGTTGCAAGTAAACTCACTGCACAGATGTTTGAATGGGAGTCTGTTGTCTTCATCCCGAAGTGCTCTGTCACCTAGCCTGCTCTCCTGCTTCTAACCACGTGGAGCTAATGCCCTGGGCATCACTTGCCTCTCCATTTGCAAGCTGCCACTTTCTAGGCTGTCAGGCTGACAACTTGTCACCACACCCTGTAAAGAGGCTGTCAAATTCTTCTTTAAAATACACACACACGCCACAACAATGGAATGGACCCCCTCACAGTGACTGAGACTTCCAGTGTCTGAACTGTTCCCTGTGCCAGATGACAGCAGTGGCAGAAACCCACAGCTGCATTTGGTTGGCACTCCAGCTGTTGGCATGCCACCTCCAAGCTGAGCCCAGTGGTTGACCTTTGAGGACTTACACAGTCTGAGATGTGGTCTGCTGATTTCTTGGCCCTGGGAGTTCTACATTTCTAGGGACTCAGAAGAAATGGAAACATTTACTTATTACTAAATGCCACACTGCCTATGGAACTGTTTCATTTCAATGAGGCAATTACTTTGAAAGAATAAAACATTCTGCTTGTAGGGATGTAATTTAGACTTGCAAGTTGCTATAGGGTAGTATGAAAAATGTTTGTGAATGATGGCCTTTCCCTCCTAATGATTTCAGACCCGAAGAAGGTTGAAATTGGCTACATGAACTGGAAGAAAAGCAATGGACAGATTTCTACTAAATATTAATTTAATCGAGCCTCCTTTGCTATCTATACCAGACAAAACTGTCACCAGTAACAAAATATGTCCAAGTTCTAACATCTTATACCTGTAAAGCTGACCTTTTTTGGAAAAAGAATCTTTGTGTGCCTGAGTGCTAAGTCGCTTCAGTCGTGTCCGACTCTTTGCGACCCCATGGACTATAGCTCAACAGGCCCCTCTCTCCATGGGATTCTCCAGGCAAGAATACGGAGTGGGTTGCCATGCCATCCTCCAGGGGATCTTCCCTACTTAATTAAGGCTTGTGAGATCATTCCAGATAACTGTCTGGACCCTAAATTCAACAACAAGTGTTCTTATAAAAAGAGAGAAGACAGGAAATAACACACAGGAGCAGGCCATGTGAGGCCAGAGGGAGAGACTGGAGTCAAGCTGCTATGAGCAAACAAATACTTGGAGGCACTAGAAGTTGGAAGAGATTAGCAGAGATTCTCCCCTAGAGCCTTCTGAGGGAGTATGACTCCGACAACATTTTGATTTTGGATTCCTCACTTCCAGAAGGGTGGGAGAAGGAAGACCTTTGCATTGTTTTCAGCCAACAGTTTGTTACAGCAACCCTAGGACACTAATATCTTGTCATATGTTCAGTCAAAGTCGAAAAGGCACAAATAATGTCAAACTGCATCCTTGTCTCACAACATTTGAAAATCGGTATGTTTAACTATCGCATCTAGCCCTCTCCCTTGCAAGCAGAAAAGGCTAAATGATAAAATCTTCCATGCCACCAAACAGAAAGATAGGCTCCGTGTCCCAGCAAACCCTGTGAGTTCATCTCCCTTCTCTCCTGCATTAGGGCAAGCCTGCTCCTCTGATTTCTAAATTATCAGAGAGGAGTGGCATCAATATCAGTCTGGAAGCTTCCCCGAGTTAGCAAACTCATTATTCCCCCTGACAATGTTCTTTTATTGTTTATGTGTCCTACAGAGAAGATCTCCTTCATATTGCAACTGAACTTTCATTGCTCTGTCTGGTTGTAAAAGTCATCCCTTAATCGATACATAAATATTCTTCAAAGGTACCTTAAATGATTAACTCAGGAAAATGCAACATCAGGATTGCACATCCTGACATCATTCAGGAAAGAGTTGATTTGCGTTATTTTGTAAGACAAGGCTATTAAATTCAACTATTCCATTGTACTGGCTATTAATATTTTCAAGAAACTTCACCTTTCCACTCTGAGCTGACAAAGCAAGAATAATTTTGAGTGACTTCTGTGATCATTCTCCAAACCTCAAAGCGTCACTGAGGCCTGTAGAATTCAAAATACATACAGGTCTCTTCTTACATGACTTGAGATTTTAGAACAAGAGCCACAAAACACAAAAAAGCCATACACATCCCTTTTTTCTCTAAGTGGATAGAAAAAGAAATGATCATATGAAGCAGAACTGTTTAACTGTTAGGAAAAAAAAGAAAAAACAAACAACATTGCCTGTGTGTGTTAGTTGCTCAGTCCTGCCCAACTCTTTGCAACCCCATGGAATACAGCTCACCAGGCTCCTCTGTCCATGGGATACTCCAGGCAAGAATACTGGAGTGGGCTGCCATTCCCTTCTCCAGGGGATCTTCCCAACCCGGGGATCAAACCCGGGTCTTCTGCATTGCAGGCAGATTCTTTACCGACTGAGCCACCTGGGAAGCCCCAACATTGCCTGAGCACAAACTAATTCTTAAATACACTTATTTCTTGAATTAGTTTTCCAAACACATGGTCACTGTCTCATGGAGTAACATGTAGCATGAATTAAGCATTTGGAAAGCAACCAGTTTTTAGTAGTAAAGAAACTGCGGGGATTAGCCAGAGCAGGAGGAGAATATAGTACTTGTGGGAGGATGAAAAGGAATTTCATCAGTTGGCTGGCATGACTACTACCACCCCACACCCCACCTTTATTCAGATGTAATTGACAAATATGACTACTCTTCATGACGCAGAATACCGGTGAGCAATAATGACTCACACTTCTTCAGAATTAGAAATTGTGTAAATAACAAAGGACTCATTCTTTACCTTCATTTTTCCCCCTACATATTTAGTTTTGATATACAAAATGAAGCTTAAAGCATCAGGCTTCCCAATGTATGTACATGGACAATAACCCCCATTAAACCATCCCTGTATGTCCCAATGGACTGTATATTATTTTTCAGCTCAGATCTCTGAGTAGGGCAATCTTCTGCAAAATTTTGCAGTTATTGGAATTTGGTGTCAATGGCCTTTAACCTTATTCCCAATAAGATTCAGAAGAAAATCATCACATGAATCTCTTCACTCTGGAGGCATAACTGGCTGATACAATTTAATTGGGTACCTATCTAAAATATCCAAATCTTTTAAAGATCAAGAGGTAGCTGCTAGTCTTTAAACATTCAACCTGATATGCCTGACAGAAAAATAAAAATAGTTTCAAATATCAAAGTATTATTATTGAAATGTAGAAAAGTAGCATTAGGATCAAACTTAAATCTCAGAAGGGGCTGGCTCTACAGGCTTGATGGAAAATCTGTGGTGGTCATCACCAGGTGAAGTGTAGACTTTTATGTCATGTCACTCATTCTGGGCTCTACAGATGGACTATTGCCAACTGCATGAGCAACAGAAGGACAAGAAGAAAACTGCACCCTCGCCTAATGCACAGCCCTCCAACACAGGTTCTTCGTAAGCAAACAAACAAAAGGCTGGAAAGATGAGAGGAATGAACTCTACAGGACTTCTTATTTCCTATCAGATAAACCTAAAAATAAAACTGACATTCTGAAATGGCTGACACAAAATACTAAATATCTGTATTATGTCTGTACCCCCTGACACACAATACGCTTCATATTCATAAGAAAAAAATTGTTAAGAGGGGAATATGCCCTGGGTTTCCTTCATCTTATTCATCTCTATTTTTGTAGCTTCTATAATAAATTCAAGGTCAAAAATCAACTCTGGACTATTAATAGATCTATCAGCAATCACATTTCCAGCATCATGGAAACATGCGTCACATTCTCTCCATCTAGCATTGATGATAGCTTCCAGCATCCTGTACCCTTGTTTAAAAAAATTTTTAAAGGCAATTATTCCCTTCAGGGCAAGCTTTGTGGCACATTTTACAATGCTGCTGAAATGAGAGAGGTAATATCTATCTGGAAATCCAGTTAAAAGTCATTATTAGGAGGGACACATCTGATGAAGCAAAAAATCAAATTATAAAAAACAGACCAAGCAAGAGATACCTACATTCTGAACATTTTCAGTAGATTCTCCCCAACCTGTTCTCATAGACATTCAACACTGAATTTCTGAAACTATCCCTTTTCTGCTTTGAGAGCTGTAATTGAATTCTCTTTCTCTCTGTTTCACAACTTTTTTTCCTTAAATATAAACTAGGGTAAGTAAAGACTTTTCTCAGAGGGTCCCAATGACTGAACTCCAAAATTAATTATCGAAGTGTATGCTTTCATTCTATACTCCCAATTCTGTAAGACAGTGACATGTGGACACCTGGGTAGTTGCCACTTTTTGGCTATTGTGAATATTGCTGCTATGAACATAGGTATGCAAATATCTGCTCTAGTCACTATCTTTAATTTTTTGGGAGTATATCCTCAGAAGTTAAACTGCTGGATCATATGACAAATTCTATGTTTAATTTTATGAGGAGTTGTCATACCATATGGTAATCAGAGTGTTTGAGATTTTCTTGCTGACTTACAAGAGTTCTTTATATATACTGGATTTAATTCTCTTATTTTAAAAAAATTTTTTTAATTAATTTCTATTGGAGTGTAGTTGACCTACAATGCTGGGTTAGTTCCTGCTGTACATACATCCCCTCTTTTTTCAGTAAATCTATTTTTAAGTTAAGAAAATTGAATTAATTTTTCCTTTAAAATTAAAATATTTTAGTTTTTCCTTTGAAATGAAAGAAAATGAATAGTCATGAAAATAGTAAGTAATGTACCTTCTATTTGTAGAGTAAATAAGAGACTATTCAGATCTGACAGCTTTTAAACAAGGCAGCTATTGCTGGCTTCACTCTGCTTTAGGGTGAACAGAGGACTTGCTCGATGTCACAGAGCAGACGCACAGTTCAGACTGAAATTTAACTACTCTCATGCCAACTATATTTCCTCTGTGCAACTATTTCATAGGGGCTTTCACTTTGCCACCTAATACACTGAATACACAGAACTAATGTGCAAGTCACAAATTGCTTCTTAATAGAGAAAAACTAAGGTCCTATTCTAAAACATAACTGGAGAAGAAGAGTCAAAGAATTTACCTACCACAATTTTTTTCCCTGCCACATTTATCTTGAAAATATGTCTTTAATTTGGGAGGAAGAAAATACACTTTTATTTCACTTGCTCCAGGTTCCTAGTATAATAAAACTTGCCTTTTATGACATATTTATTAAAACTTTGCACCCACTTTGAAATCTGTAAAATAGCCTTTAAACATATCGAAGTGCTTGCAGGTGTATTTGCAGAGGTGTCTCACTAGTATTGGAACACATATGCACCTTAGTGCAAAAACCATATCTGCAATGTACTAAGCAGATACTGAATATCAGGAAGGAAAATTTATTGTTACCTCTCCTTCAGAAGAAAAGTATCATGCTACTCATACTATAAGTTTTTCAAATGACTTTTATTTCATATACATCAAATCCAGGTGTATTATATCAAGGAAAAGCCAAGCTTTGAAGCTCATCACACACAGAGATTGCACAAACTGAAGTGAGATTTAGGTAATATTCTCTCCAACCATCTTTAATCTCACGACATTTTAATCTCTGTTCCTTCAGTAGGGAGAGAGAAAAGGCAGTGACACATGACTCTGTTACTGGACATCAGTTCTGGTCAGAATTCTTTCGGATGATTTCATATGATCTTAGCAGAAAGATTTATATTAATGATCATAAAGCTACTTGAAAACAAGATCACAGTGCACTAAATTTTCTAAAGGCACCAGAAGCAGTATCAGATTTGGGTCTAAAAACCCAGGAAGGTTTTTCATTAGGTAGCAAAGGAATACTGTTCTGGCCTACACCCAAAGCTCAAGATTAACTTTATAACTGTACAATGATAAAAGATGCTTAAATAAAGTACGAAAGACAGTTGAAATCCAGAAAATGACTTCAGCTTGGTTCAGGCTTTCATGTGGCTATTTTTCCCATCCTTGTCAAGATTTGAAGGTTGCCCCTGAGGTCAGCTGAGTTGGAGGCAAAGTTTGGAACTGACACAGCATCAAGCTGCAAGCCAATCTCCCACTTCTTGGGGCAGACATGCCTGTCCCCTCTGAAGCCTGCAGGCAGGTGTTCCAGCCCAGCTGTTCTTACATTTCATCCTCCATGTGAAAATGGCTGATGTCTACGTGGGAATAGACTGTCTTGGGGGGACACATCAGAAAGCATGGGTTGGATAAGATGGACTTTGGTTAGAAACAATTCTTTCCCAACAAAGAATACACTGGTTAGGCAAGTGAAAACAATATAGGGATACTTCTGAATTTGTGTCAAGTTATGTTTTAAGTGGGTTTGAGATACAAAGTTAATTAAACATTTTAACAGTTACTGGAAAAAGCAAAATGTGCTGGCAATGTCACTTGGTAGAAACATGACCTTGGCAAGTTACTTGAACCCCTCTGAGGGTCAATTCCCTCCTCTGAAAGGTGAGGGTAATAATAGCATCTTTGTCTTAGAAGACATGAATGTTCAATGAAATCCTGTTGACATCGACTGGCAGCACAAAATGAGTGCTCCATGAATACTGGCCGCTATCCTCATTAACCAAAAGCCACTTCACAACTAATTGTAGCATTCCATTGCTGAGTTCTATTTGAACTCCCAATCCTTGCTCGAAGGCAAAAAAAAAAAAAAAATCAAACAAGATGTGAGATATTCAAAGAGCAAGAATAGCAAATTACGGATCTGCTATTACAAAATTAAGTATAGGGCCTCATAAAGGGCCTGTGTGAGTGAAGAGCTCTAAAACTTAAGGGTCATTAGCTTCACGGCAAATTTGTCTCTACACAACTGTCTTGATGAGCAGCCCAAATATTTTGAGCTTCAGCCCGTGAGTGCAGTGCAACTGGTTTCCAGACTTCCACAAGGCAGAAGTCACTCTGCTGGGAAGGCTGTCTAGTGGACGGAGAAAAGCGGGAAGCCAAAGCAGCGAAGTGATGAGCTAAGATGGAGTAATCCCACGCAGAGAGAGATAAGTGCTTGTGGGATGAAAACAGCATCTAGAATCAGCTAGAGCCACTGTCTCTAAAAGCCACTCTGTGGACTGGTGCTCGTCCACAGTCAATGGCAGGCAAAAGCCTGGAGGCAGCTGCATCTGAGACACATCTCTTTCTGGGCCCAGTGGGTCAAGGTCAGTGCAGCGTCTCCGCTTAGCCCACACACAGGACCAGGCCTGGTGGACATCCCTTTCTCGGGTCCTAACTACGCAGGCGCCCCACACTTTCAGCTCAGGCATATGAGCTCTGCTTAGTCTGACCAGAATAGTCTAAATTTAGAGGACAACTATTTGGATATTCATTCCATGTTCAATTATGAATGTAATAACAACGGAAACACCAGAGCACAGTCAAAACCCAGACGTTACGTCACTACTTGGGCTTATGCTGAACTAGCTAAGTTACATTGGGGGTTTTAGTTAGGATACAAAATAGGTACAAATAAAGGTAGTCACACAGTAAAAGGAAAATTTTAGGTTGTCATTTTTCATCATTCATATTTTCAAAATGTGTGTTTAAAATTTTGCAAGTCAACAAAAATTGCCAATATTCTCTTTGAGAAAGAATTACATCTTCTTCTGCACTCTCTTAATTCTGCTGTTAAAAAACACCTTCTTGGAAATGCAAACCAAATCTCACAATGGAGTACCCCAATGAACCCACCAGAATGACTGCAATGAAAAAGATACACACGACAACCGTTGTGGGGAGACAGACAAGCAACCCTCATACACTGCTGGTGGGAGGAGAAATTGGTACAGCTGAGTGTACAAAAAATTCCTTTATTAGACTCCTAGATAGGTACTCACATAAACATACAGATAAAGTCACCAAGTGGCAGGAAGTAGAATGTTGACTTTGACACAGTTTGTAAAAGCTCAGAGCTGGAAATTACTCAAATGTCTATCAGCAACTGAATGGCTAAGTAATCTGTGGTGTATTCATTCAGTGGAATTCTATAAAGCTGAGAATAAATGAACACAGCCCTGCATAAAGTCACTCACATAACGTTGAGTGAAAGAAACTTGATATAAAAGACCACATGCTGTATGACTCCATTAATAAAACGTTTAAAAACAGGCAACACTAATCTGTGTTGTTTGAAGTCAGGATAGATGTTAACATAATCTTTGGGCTGGGGAGTAGTGCCAAGGAGGCATGAGGGGCTGGGGTGCTCTCTTTCTTGTTCTGGGCCCTGCTGCAGGTGCCTACTTACTTCATGAAAATTCCTTGAGTTTGCTTACGACGTGTGCAGTTTTCTGTTTGTAAAACTTTCGAATGGTCTGTCTTTCTTGAAACTAAAGAGACTGTCACTATAGTAGTCCCTCATGGATGAGATTGTGAGATTCCTACGGCTGGGAACTGCTTGTCTAGAGGCCACCAAGAGACCCAGGCATAAAGAACAAAACTGCATGTTCCTGCATTTTTAGTGGAGACTCATGACACTATAGCAATGAAAGAAGGCACCAGAGAAGGGGTTAGAAATATCAATAAGTCTACAAATTTCTGGAGTCTCCACACATACTGCTCTCTGGAAAAAAACTGTAGCAAAATAACACATTATAGGCAAACATGTTTATCCCAAATGTTCTTTTTCATTTCTTGCCATCTTCTACTCTGGGCACATTTTGCTCTGTGATGATGTAGCCTCTTTTGGAGAGTTTAAGCAAGAGTTTTAAGAATGATCACTCTGTAAGGACTTTCCATGAACTTTTTCTACTTAGATTTTCCTTGCTCATCTCCAGTTTTCATTTCCTGTCTCTTGATCTGTTTTTAACATATTAGAAAGTTAATCTGAAATGTCAGACCTGTTCCAACATACAGTTCTTATCAAGGTAGTTTTAATAAAAAACAGCTTGAAAATTTAATTAAACATGAGATAGTTTATCTCAGCCCACTATTGTAGTTCCAAAACAACTTTCCTTTTCCATAAAAATACAATCACAATGACCAAGACAGATGAGGGGCTCAATAAACAAGTCTCACATATGAATCTGCTGGTTCTGCTTCTGAAATCTGGCAAAGAGCAGAAGCCAGAAGTTTTGCGCTGAAAAACAATACAACCATTAAGGCGAACCTGAAATGTGAAGACTGGAAAAAAATATTCTCTACTGGTTTTTCAAAAAATAAACCAGGTCCAGGATGTGAAAATCTAAAATGAAAAATCAAAACCCAGAGGGAATAAGGAACAACAGGAAAAGAGTCTCCCTCATGTGCATCAACAGTAGCTTGCTATGTGCTCTGTCTTCCTTGTGTTTTGCTCCTAACAATTTGAATGTATTAGACTCAATTTTTGAGATGTCCTGTGGTCACCTGTGTAAGTGTATTAAATGCCCCAACATCTGTTTCATGCATGACTAACTTCAGACAGGGTCTATTAATGATGGACCTAAAGAGAAATAAATGGTTCCCCCTAGTTCCCTTCATGCTCCACTTGAAAATTTTGATTGGTTACATTGTGTTTTAAGTTCCTTTACTGGTTATCTTTGTACTTTCAAGCAATACTTGTAATTTAAGCCTTGGTTGCTTAATGTATTCATTTTAGACAGTAGCTTTTTTTACTGCTGGCAAGGAAACAAGAGGAAAGCCACATCCCTGAACTCCCACACCCTCTCCAGCTATGAATTTTTGTTACTTGTGTTTGATAAATTATGTTATTAATGACTCATTAGGAAGACGTGAAACATTTGCATCCTCTTCTATAATCCTAATTCCCACAATTGTTTTGACTTTTATATTGAAAAGGACATACTCCTTATTTCAGCATCTCTATTAATTCCTGGTTAAAGAAATCTCAAAATCAAGTCTTTAGTTTCCAGAAGAGCTCACAGATGTCACACTTATTTGCACAGTCAAAGATGTTTCTCTTTTGCCTTTATTCCTGAGATTTCGGGCTCCCACTGTCCACTTCCCTGGCACTACAGATAAAAAGCAGGCCTGAGCTCAGCTGTGGAAATTTCTAGAGGCAGCCTTACAGATCATACGATTCCCATGCCTTCCAAGTGACTTGTTTTTGATTGCCTTGAGAATTACAAGATTCTTTTCCTCCTTCCCATTTCTGGTATAAAGTGCAGGTCTGCTTGTGGCTTGTAGAGAAGCCTGATATGTCACAAGGTTTGCGGTGATTTTGTGGGTTTTGATTATTTATTTTCTGTTGAGATGACTTGATGCCGAACTGAGTGCACACACTGCCTCACCTCCCCTTGGCCTTCTGCACACATGGCATGTGTGACTTCTCCTTCAAGGACACCTCCCCCTTTGCACTCTAGCAAGGACAGGAGATGCCCCTGCCCGGGTCCTGCTCTTTCACAAACCCTCGCGGGCCCTCCCCCATTCACGGAGAGCTCCCTTCCTTCAGATGTTTGTCTTTTCTCAAGGGCCCCTTCACTTTAAGCTAAATTTCAGTGATTGTCACAATTCTCTGTCTTGGTGGGTGGTTTCAGATTTGTTTGACAAACTTTCATAGCTTACTTCCTCGGTTTTAACAAAAAGAGAGTTTTCTTCTTAGTTTTGTATTCTCTTTTTTGTTTTTTCCATTAGGTGATGGGAGGAGAATGGGGTTACAACACCCTAACTCGGACATCTTTTAGCAAATTTCTCCATTATTCCATTTAGAAAATTGTTGGGTTCAGTAAAGCAGGATGTAGCCTTAGCCAATGGGCCACTTGTTCTTTAGTTTATGATCAAACCTTGTTTTCTAAATGCTTTCTGAGTGGTCTTCTGGACAGCAAACACTCATTCAAGGTCTGCTTTTCTCTGGGAGAAAGTCCTCCTGCCTGTAGGCACCTATTGGAGATGGGAGGCCCACTGCCAGTGTCTTGGTTCTGCCTAATCACTCTCTTTTCAGGGATGCTCCAGAATTCCTGGGGGCCTCTGATTCACAGATTCTTCCTAGCCTGAGAAACAGAATCACCCAAGAAACTCATTCTTGGCTTCCCTCTCACACATGGAAATGAGAAAGAAAATGGATGTCTCATATTTTCCTTCACTTATAGCCTAAGAGATCTCACAGATCAGTCTTAGTGGATACATAGTCCTGATCATCTAAATAAGTCCCGATCATCAATCAGCTCATTGAAAGGAACACTTGCCAATGTAAAGCCTACAGTTTCATTTTCAAGTTTGGTTCATTGTTAAAATAAGTTGCTGCCCATGCAATGGAAGGCCATGCATGTAAACATTTTAAATGACCATAAAGGAAAAATTTACATTACCAGCTCTAATGAATTTAATTTAGTAAAATCTGTCCTTAATACTTTGAGTGTTTTCTCCAAATGATTGTTCATAAATTAGATTATCCAGCAGCCAAGAGTCAAATGTACATAGGCTTACTTACAAAATTCTGTTTCAAACAAAAATTGACAATATTAATTTAAGTTACTGCTTGGAAAAATTGCAGTAACTATGAAATATATGCATGTATAGTACAACAAAACATTTAAATAAATGGAAAAATCCAAAAATAACACTAGTCATATTTCATTACCATAAACTGTAAAATAACTGTTTCTACTTTCATCAATAATTTAAATAATAACAATTTAAATGAATACATACTACCTTGGTTTACAAACTAAAATATTCAAACTTTTCAAACTTCTATAGAATAATTAGGAATTAAGAATTTAACTTCCTATTGCCTACTATATATTTATACTTCTTCCCCAAAATAATCACCTGCAATTTTCATACAAATTTCATAAGTTTTGTTTAATTCAAGATTTTAAAAGATGATAAATACTGTCAGAATTTTTTATAACAAACAATAGAGAAGATTAAATACATCAAATACGAAAGGCATATTTTCAAGAACAGGAACATCAGATTTATCCAGCCTGCCTTCCTTTGCCAAATCCAAAAAAAGCAGTTTTCTGTCAATCAGATATGATTAAACAGACTATGCCTCACTAGGCTGAATCATCATATTATCATAACTATCCCCAACCAATTACATTAAAAAAATTTACAACCACTTTGTGACCCTGAAAAATATTATTTACATTAACTATTTGTCTCAGAATATTGAATAATAGATTTCATATAATTTCATATCCTATTTATAAATGCCAATTCTACTGGTATGAATTAATGACAGGTCTTTTAAAATTTCAGATTACCCTTTTTTAAAGGGAATATTTTTATTGTAGTATTTAGGAAAATAATGAAAGCAACCATCAGAAATAATAAAAATTGTGATTTTAAAACATCTCTTAACAAATGCAAGAAAAGTATCAAAGAATCAGCACCCTCCCTCAACAAATAAAGAAGTAAATAAAAAACGGAGATGAAAAATAAAAATCCACACCCATTCTTGCCAAAACTAGGAGGCAGACTGAAAAATACTTGCAAGAAGTGTACTAGAAAGAATTGCTGTAGATTTAATAATCTACACAACAATTCTCTGAAGGAAGTATTGTCTTGCCAGCTTTACAGATAAGGCAATCTAAGCAAAGGAATTGTATAACTTTGCCATGGTTTCAGTAGAAATGAGGGACAGACAGTGAATTCAAACCCACACTCTCTGAGCCCTTCAGGCTCAAGCCTTGTCAAGATGCAGCAACCCCCAAACAGACAATTTCAGACTGGGCTCTGCCTTTTTGGTTCTTTACTTACAGAATTCCAGTGTAACCAATTTTTTTTTCTAGCAAAATTTTATCTTCCGAAGAAACACGTTCCACTTACTTCACAGTGAACCATGATGATATTTAATTAATGATAACTTTCAATTAATCATCAATTTGTCATCCTCACAACATATCATGTCTTTGCTTACTGGTTTGCTTTACCATAACTGGCTGCACAATTTTAAGTAGTTCAAGTCAACTGCACTAATCTTTATTAAGTATTCACATTTACAATATACATTAAAAATTTTTTGTTCATATTTATTAAAATATGAACAAATATGAATAAATTCAGAAAATGTATTTTAAAGGCAAAATTATATTCTGAGTTTAAACGAAACACTAAAGATGCCTCCTTTTCTGTTTCTAAAGATTTCTTGTACATAAAGTAGCTTAGCTAATGCTTTTTATGAATTCAAAGCAAAAAAAATTCTCAGGCTCTTTTTCAATTTTCTAAGCCTTAAGCACATCATACACTGTTATATGTTAAAGAGCTAGAGACATTAATAATTTTTATAAGATGTGAGCAGATTTAGTGTTCAATATAGTACAGAATTAACATGATGGAACTTAACTGGCTACATTAGTGACAAATTAGATTTTGCTACCATCCCTCATAGCCTCAAATCATGTATCCATATCATAAAATGCAGGCTTATCTATGGAAATGGGCAGGGAGTAATAAAAATCAGCAACACGAGGAATTACAAAGGAAATTTGGCGGGGAAACACTAAGAGACGTGACACAAACAGCAAAGATGACAAATGCTCTTGGACTATGTATGCATATGATTTACTGACTGTGGCTCCACACTACTTCAACAATTAGTGTGATGAAATTAATATCTCCATGACAGGAACAAAGTATGACAAATCCTCCTCCCGCATTTACTAAAGATGATGAACAAGAAGGGAGATGTATTGGTTTTGACAAAGACTGCACATGGGGGATGCAAGGGAGGAGAAGAAGAGGTAAGTGTAATAGTCAAAGATTTAAAAAGTGGGGAAGGGTGTGCTGGCTTGCAGGGGCAACAGAGAGAAGGCAAGAGAGATAAGCAGAAGAAGGCAGAAATAAAGGAGAAATCTGAGCAGTTACGGACAGGAGTGGGATGTGGACAGGAGTGGGATGTGGGAAAGAGAAGGATTTAATGGGGAAAGATTTGCAGGGTGAGTGATGCCCCCCCTCAATCTACACACAGCCATGTCCTCCAGACCTTCAGCAAAGGACCCCCATCCTTTCACAAAGCATCTTGAGGTTGCTTTTGTACTTCCTCTCAATGGCACAGCCTGCTGAGATGAGCCTTAAGGCAAGAGCAGACAGCTTAGGTAGACACGGGACATGTGGACTAAGGGCCTTTGGAGCCAAAAACAAAAAGCCACACAGGGAAGACAACTGAAAGGTCATTGCTGAAATTTTGGACAACTGCTCCTCCAGTCAGCTTTCACTGCACACTATGATTTTTGAATTGCAAATTAAAGGAATGAATACATTTATGAAATACCAAATAACAAGATCGTAACTTCACTGGCAGCATATGATACCCCACAGAAAAGAGAAAACGAACTGGGAACATCAAGAGTGACTGGAGAAGGGGCTTTTAGGTTTCACTTATGGATTTAGTAACCAGGGGGTGACTGTTGAGGTCATGCTGCTGAATGATTTTATCGGGACATAGCAAATGTGGAGAGCAATAAGGAAGTGTCATTAGCACTCACAGCCACAAGCCCATGATGAATCGGGCGCAGGTAAAAACGCTGATGTGAGGGAAGAGAGCGACAGCTTCACTGATCAAAAAAGATATTAACCTCAGAATAAGGGATCTAGAAGCCCGGAATATGCTCCCAGTGATCTCTTTATCAATCCCCTCCACTCCTCAGGGGCAGGCAGGGGGGTTTCCCGTAAGACCTTCTCTCTTGCCCTCTAGTCTCCCGACTTAGCAATTTCAAGGCTCGCCTCCCTGGTGGTGACGCCTGAGTCTGTTTACAGCCTTGACCTGTTTCCTGAGCTCCAGACCCAGATTTCCAACTGACCTGCCGGGCAAGGCCAGATGGACAGCCGACTGATACCTCGACATCAGCAAGGCCAAAATAGAACTAACTCCCCCGGCTCTGCGGAGTCTTCCCCCTTTGTGAATGAGGAGTCACAGCACAGAGGCTCCTCCCAAGGTCACACAGCAGCTTAGAAAGTACAAAGGCAGGAGCTGAACTCAGAGCTCTGACCTCCACCTGGCAACACTATCTCATTAATCTCTCCCACCTCCCGGGCGTCTCGACGCCGCCATCCCGCCCCCCACTCCCATGACACTGACCTCCCACGGCAGCATGGCGGTAATCTTGGCTGCCTCTCCTTCCGGTCACTCATCTTTCTTCTTCCTCTCCTATCCAGAGATCCTTACTCATGGATCCTGAGCTCGGATTACATCATTCCGCTTCCAATTAGTATCTACAGCTATACAGTTGGTAAAATCCTGGCCTCTGCCACCACACTTTCTCAATCCGAATCCCAGCTCTACCTCTTACAAGCTGAGCAATGATGGGTGATTGATCTCTGTTTTCCTTAGTGTCCCAGACTGTGAAATGGGAATGGTTCTAATGACACAATATCTCCTTGTGAGGAACAAACAACTTAACGCGGGTGAAGCAGACAGACGGTTAGTTCTGAGTAAAGGTTCGCTAAGTCAACTGCGTTTGTTTGCTCACTTGGGCCTTCGCAGCCTCTACAAGCTGACCCTCACCAACTTTCAGCCACATCATTTCATACACAAGCCTGATAGAAATCAGGCTGAATCTTCAACGCTCCACAAACATCTTCATTGTACCTTTCTGTCTTGGTTGTTTTTCCAAAGATGTCCTCAGTTTGGAGCAACTTCCAGGGTTTAGAGAGCAAGTGTGAACTTGTCCATCACAATCAAACCCCTGTGTCCTCTCTTCCATCACCTGCTCTTCCAGTAGTTGTGTGATCAGAGTAAGTCATTTAACCTTCCCAAGCCTCAATGTCTTCTTCAAATATAAAATGGGGACTAAAATAGTGTCTTCTTTATAAGGGGATTGAACATCAAATGAGACATATTATACAGGTACAGGACAGTATCTGACACAGAGGAACACTCAGTAAGTTCTAGCAGTTGTCTACAGAAAGCTGTCTATTTGCTTTCATATGTCTCACACTTTTAGACTGTGGAACCTGGGAAGGCTATTTTATTCCTTTTACAGTGTCACGTACTACATCTAGTTACACATAGGCACTATTAAGACCCAGATCTTTGTTGAATGAGTGAATATCAGTCAATCGTCCTATGTTAATTGCTGGAACATAACAAATGTGTGGGTCAGGTTAATAAATCTGAATCCTATTTTGTTCTGTTGACTACTAATTCTAAAAGATATAGGAGATTTGGCAAAATCCAGAGGGAGAAGTCAATATTTTGTTAATAAAATATTTTCCCTCCAATTAATTTTTTTTTAAATTTTCCCTAAAGGACTACAAAAGAAAGCAATTCTATACAGCTTCTAGTTGTGGTTAATTATGCTGCTTTTGGACTTCTTGAATTTTAATTCCTAGAGCCTTTAGAACATGAAAAAGGACATTTTTTAAAACATTACTTTGATCAAGGATTATTCACTCACTGTGTTAGGAGATATGAAATAATATAAGACTATGGGGAAGAGCTGTAAGAATAGTCTACCAGCGAAAGTCAAATGCAGCAGAGTACTAAAAGCTCAAGGTTTAGAGGTTGACAAAGCTTAAATCTTGAATCTGTCACCTGCCAACAGGGTGACCTCATGCCACTGAACTGCCCTATGCCTCAGTTTCTTTAACTGTAAGTAAAGGTACTAGTGCCTGTCTTGTAAAACAGCAGGAGTACCTGAAAAGTAATAGACACTCAGTAAGTGCTGACACAATGACAGTGACACAATCATCATAATTTGGGAAAACAAAACTGGCCTTTTGAGTTGGTAATCAAGATACAAAAGTCCCCACGAATTAGACAGTAATCACAGTTTGGGTTCTAGTAGAATCACTAATTCAGCCTAAAGGAAGAAGACCAATGGTTCGGCATAGGGCACTGTTGCAACACGCTTCTCTTCTATGTATCATTACTTTCTGATCAATCATTTAGATTCATTTCCTAAAACAATGCAATTCTGAGGAATTATTTCATGCCTTGAAGATAACGGGGAATGCTTTGGGAGGCAAGTGTTTATGAAGGATAGTCCTAGCCAGAGAATTGAAGGATGAAAGAATCTGAAATACCATGCACTCCAAGCCCAGTTGTCTCACAAATAAACTGACTTGAAAACCAAAATCAAAAATCAAGCCAAAAACACCTACCAAATTAAACTAAGCTGAGGGCTAGAGTCATGAAGTCTGCAATTCTCCTGAGGTAAGAGTTCAGTTAAGAGATGCCAGCCCTCAAGCCAGTGTGCTGACAACAGCAAGTGCTGGTCAGCTTAGCTAACATGATTTAAATGCCATTACCTTTTCGGACACTAACAGGAAGGAAAAGGATTGAAGCAACCTCATTGAATCAAACCATTTAGGGAGAACACAGGTTACACAGATGCATATAACCATATAAAGAACAATTTTCACTAACTGCCTTTTTTTGAATAGTCAATCTTCTTCAAGGTTCATTCTACAAAGGCAAAAGGGACCTCAGAGTATTTTCTGACTGGCCAGTTGATATGACTGTTGCCCAGCATTTATGCTGTCATTAGGCTCAAAGGCAGACTTGGTTAAAAGACCTGGGAAAAAAGAAGCCCCTGACAGCTTCCGTAGCTTCTATAATTGAGATAGTTCACAACAGTGTAGTTCATTACCTCGAATCCATATCCCAAATGAATATCATACACTGGACACTTAAAAATATTACACAGCATACTGTTAGAATATGTGTACATTCCTTATAAATTCTAACCATATTTTTCTAGTCAGGTGCATACAATTTCTCTCTAGCTCCTCAATTAGCAATTCTAAATAGCTCCATATCCTTGGACAATGGCATTAATGATAATTTTTTATCTTACTTTCGCAAAGAAACAGATATGAGCTAATAAATAAACATAACCGAAAAGTCTCTTAATGAATACTTGCCTACAAAAATATCATCTTCAATTTTGACATTAATCATAAACCAAGGAATGTGCGCTGTAAGAATTTAATAATAACTCTTGGCTGTTTGTCTTTGAATTGCTCTAATTGCTCCTTAACGGGTCAAAGTGTCTTCGAATTTCCCCACTTGAGTCTGTTCTATACAACCTGACCTCTGGAACTCTGTTTTCTGTTTCCTGCCTGCCCTCCCAATACACAGAAGGATGCAGCATTTCTCAGAGTTTGGTTCACTGGAGCCCCCCGCCCCCCACCCCCCCCCAGGCCAGCTGTGCTCCAGTCACCCCACTGTTCCTCACCGTCAAAAATCTGAGCCATCTTGAGTCCCCTTTTTCCTGTCTTTGCAGCTGAAGAAAAAGGCCTGATTTTGAAGCTGGACATTTTTCCTAGGCCACCTGTGTGACCTTTCAGGCTCAGCATGGGATTAGTTTGTTCAGCTAAATCCAAAACATGCTTAGTTTTTAAAAGTCTGTAGAGATGTTATGAGGCAAGATCCTTTTGACCTTTCTCCCCAGATCAGCTTTCCCGTGTGAGATGTTCCCTGCACAGCATCTGTGGCGCCCACGGATGTGGCTCCATCCATGAACTGGCCGTGTGCCAGGCGCCACCCAAGGCTCCTATTTAAAAGAAGATGTGTCTGTCTTGCTCTATTCATAAAATACCTCCTCATCTCAGGAAGAGTGACGCAAAGAGAAATAACCCTCCTAACACACACCTACCAGGGCGAGCTTTGGCAATGCCATTGCTAAGTGGACTGTCAGGTCTCCACAAAGAGTTATGCCAGTTGCTGGATACAAAGAACTTACAAAGCTCTAATAATTGTCCAGGTGACAATGGACAGATAAACAGACTGTATACATCATGACGAGTGGCTTCTAAACTGTAAACTTTGCCATGGCAACCTAAGAGGGAGCTAAAGTAAGATACAAAGAAAGCAAGCCTTATTATATCAATCTTCAGACTTGGATGGAGTCTCTTAACTGAGATTTAAATAGGCCATTCTTCTTGGGCTCCACCATGCTTTTCTCCTTCATGACAAAAAAATGAAGAAATCCATTTCCTCTAACTTAACCACTCATAGGGAAACATTATAGATCAAGATCAAAGACTTTGCATCAAGAAACTCAACCCGACAGAGTCACCAGGAACAAACATTAAAGTGAATCCAAATTCCTTTGAAAAGATGCACTGAATGCCTTTGTGCAAATTAGAGTTACAAGTGAGGTGACTGAAAAAAATATTGCCAAAGATAAATGTGTTGGAAGCTAATCTATCTAAGAGGATAGCCAAGGTCTTCCTTAAGGGTGAGTCTCTCCTTACTTTGGGAAATATCTTCACAGAACTTGAGATTATGCAAAGCTCAAGACTGAAGGCAGAAGGAGAAGAGGGCAGCAGAGGATGAGGTGGTTAGATAAAATTACCAACTCAACGAATAAGAATCTGAGCAGACTCGGGAAGATAGTGAAGGACAGGGAAGCCTGGCATGCTGCATGCGGTTCATGGAGTTGGAGACTCGGACACGACTTAGTGACTGAACAGCAAGATCAAGGCTTATCCTCTGAAGAAGTTAAGAGAAAAAGAGGCTAAATCTGCTTTGTGTGAGCAGATTGCAAATATTGACACAATCATTACCTTCCTGATAGAAACTGAACTTTGAGTGTCCTGGAATTTGGAGAAGAGAGTTGATGGTAAAAATGTCTCAGTGGGAAGAGAGATGACTCCAGAAAATGAGAGGCTGTTAGACTCCAATGTCCTAGGGGAAAGAGGCCCAGGATAGACTCTAGCAATGGGCAAGAGGTGATGTATTATTTAAAAAAAGAATATTACTGGCCATCAGCAGATAAATGGATAAAGAATATGTGGTATATAGCTACAATAGTATATTATTCAGCCATAAAAAAGAATCATATTTTGCCATTTGCACCAACATGGATGGACTTTGAGGCGAAGTAAGTCAGAGAAAGACAAATATTATGTGATATCATTTCTGTGCAAAATCTAAAAAATACAACTAGTAAATATAACAATAAATAAGCAGTCTCACTGATATAGAGAAGAAACTATTGGCTACCAGTGTGAGGAGAGGCAGGGAGGGGCATTATAGGGGTGGAGAAGTGAGAGGTACAAACCACTGGATATAAGACAGGCTACAAGGATGTATTCATTGTACAGCATGGAGAATATAGTCAATATTTGCAATAACTGTAAATGGAGTGTGTGACCTGTAGCAAATATATAAAGATAAAACAGAAATTTTTAAAAAAGAAATTATCAGTGAAAATCAAAAAACTATCCTTTATAAAAAGTTCAGAAGTTAAGGAGGTTGCACAAACTAACATAGATCTGTGAATTCAAACAAATGAAGTGCCTACCGCACAAAAATGCCCATCAACAACTCCTTGAGCTAAAGTTACAAGTGAAGCAGGCACGGAAAGCGCGTGTGACTTTCAAGATAGTGTTTAACCTCAACTGTATCATCCTTAAAATGGGACAGTAATCTTTAAAGGGTTATTTAGAGGAGTAAGTGAGGTAATAATATGTCAAGGGCTCAAAACAATAGCCAGCATCTACATAAACATTCATTTTAACAAGTAAGTACTAGTCACTGGAGGAGCGGGGCTAGAGCCATCGCTGTTTCTTTCCTCGGGCTCCCTGGGGACAGGTGCTGTATCCTCAGCCTTACGGCACAGCTCGCACGTACAGGTGCGCAATAAATGCTTGAGAACAGAACTGAAAGAATCAGAGCTGTCAGGTAATAACCTCAAGGCCCAAAACACCTCTTCTAGCATCCTACCTATATAAAAACTGGCTTGTCTATCAATGTACAGAGCTCTGCAAATACCATACCTATTGAAAGAGAGCAGGAGAAACAGGCTTAATCACTGAGACAATACAGAAACTTGCTTCATTTCCCAAGAGTGTATGTCATTACAAAAATGTGTGCATGTCACACATTTAGACATTATGAGGGGACAGGGCATTCAAGTCTTGCCTTTGCACTTGATCTCCAGACCCACCGCTTTGTCAGCCCGGGGAACACTGCCCATCCCAGCCACTGAGGTAGATGCTTGAGGGGGAGATGACTTCCAGCACCACAGAGATATAGTAGTCTGGCCAGACCAGAGGAGAAGAGACGGGAGAGGAGAGGAGGGCTGAGGAGAGAACAGGTTGCGAGAGAAGAAGCAAGAAGGGGAGGCTGGAGGCGATGCCACTTGCGTATAGATCAAATACCTAGGTTGACACTAGTTAATTCGTACTTCTAAACCAATTTAATGCAGAAGTTGTTCTCTCCCTGAAATAAGAAAATAAGATAAAAGGTAGAGGATAAAGTTTACTGTCAAACTTACTTTCCAGTGGAAGGTAGACACTGATGATCCTTCAGAAACATTTAACAATTTAAAGGGCCAGAAAGGTAAGGTTCCTTTCCAAGATCTCCTGAAAAAAGCATGTTATTACACAGGCCAGAAAAGGGATCTTTCAAAGGAAAAAAATAATGAAGAACCACAGATTTTGGTTTCACCTTAACACACATTGGAAAAGACAATTCATCACCTAAGGATCCAGGAAAAGTCCTTCATGGACTATAATTAACCTGAAAGAATTTGAAGATAACTACAGCAATAAAAAATTACACAACTGAATGTTTCTTCCATTAAGGTACATACATGCCTTCTATGTAAATTATGTGGACTGTCCAAAAGACTCCCCAGTTTTAATTAAATTTCACCCCCAACCATATTTCAATCAGATGACTTGTTAAAGCATAGAAAGAAAGGGCCATTATTGTAATCTTTGGTCAAAAAAGTTATGTTTACATATTTACTCTGCTTGACATCACAGACCACATGTGGTTGTAAAAGGTAAATCCAAATTCTGCATAACTTATAAGGTATAACGTACCCATTTGTAGCTGAGGTTTTAATCCCGACAAGTGAAAACACAGCCTAGGTTATAAGGCATCCTTAAAGGAGTAAGGGTTCATTGCACTGACAGTGTTCTGTCTCAGTTCAGTCGCTCAGTCGCGTCCAACTCTTTGTGACCCCATGGACTGCAGCACACCAGGCTTCCCTGTCCATCACCAACTTCCTGAGCTTCCTCAAACTCATGTCAATTGAGTTGGTGATGCCATCCAACCATCTCATCCTCTGTTGTCCCCTTCTCCTGCCTTCAATCTTTCTTAGCATCAGGGTCTTTTCCAGTGAGTCAGTTCTTTGCATCAGGTGGTCAAAGTATTCTGTCTAAAGCTACCTTTGCCGAGTATCATAATTCCTTTTTCATAAATACAGATCAATTTTACATACCTTTTATCTTGGTCACACCTCTGTAACTATGAGCCCAAAAAGGAAACACGGCCGAGTGGCTGCCTTCTTACAAAAACACTCTAAATCTAACAAATTCTCAATGTGGTGTAGGTAATGAATCACATGTGCTTGCAAAATTTCAAGCACATAATTGTCTGTCCATAATAATTTTTGAAAATTGGCCCATTTCTAGAGTTTGTGCATATGGCCCATAAAATGTGTCACTTTTTCTATGATTCATAGACTTTATTCCAATTTTAAAGCAAACAGATGTTTATCTTTAAATGGGGTAGAAAATATAATGCTTTAAAAACTTTGGGTACATTTATTATGGTTAAAAATGGTAAACATCTGTAGTTAGGAAAAATATACTAGACTGCCTTAGTCCTGTGGGAAACCACAAATTAAGGGCTGACAAGTTCCAGGTATTTAAAATGTCTGGCTATGTTGCATTCCATATAAAATAGGGAGCTTAATCAGGATGATATTTACTCTGTCCATATGTTGCTTTCAGACTGCAAGGGCATCTTGCTTCTTGATACGGCATTTTAAGAGCAAGCTCTTCAAGAAGGAAGAAAAAAACAATATAGTGAGCTTATTAGTGAACTTTATTTTTACTTCAAAAATATTAAATTATGTCCCTAAGCAATTTTAAAATTCTATTTTCAAAGAAAGCCGGGGCGGGGGGGAGAGTGACTTTCAGAATTCTCAGTTAACTCCCAAACCCAAGATCCTAAGTTTAAATATAAGTTACAATCCAACTTTGGGTAAAATAAATAATTTACAATTTATCTGTTTCCTAATGGAAAATGAATTCTAATATAAATATTAAAGTGACCTTCAGAACACCATACATTCAATCATATTCCAGCAAATATTCACATTTCATGTATGGATTGTGTGCCCAAGGAGTACTTGTGATCAACTCACTTATTTCCTTAGATTTAATGGGGCTAATGTTTCTATAAATTGACTGCTTTGAAAACCAGGAAAATAAAATTTCAGCATGAAGCATTTAAAAATTTTCCCCAAATAAAAGCTTTATATAAAATGCCAACCATTAAGGTCTTTATACATACATATATATACATATATATTCATATATATATATATTATGAAGCAGTGTGACCTTGGACACAGCACCTCAGCTACCTGGCCTCAGTTTCTTCATATGAAATTAGAGAAGCCATAGGTTGGCCCCATCAATACATAAAGATGGCTTCAGAGGTGAAATTAAGTGTTAGCTAAGAAGGTCACTATGGCAAATCAGACTTTGTACTCACCCATTTACTTTATTTGGACATACTCATGGGTGTTTAAAAGGTGACATCACAAGGAAAGTTCTCCAGCACTCCACTGACGGCTGGTGAAAACCTACTGATCACCAATGCTTCATGGGTCATAATGGAGCCCCAGAGCAAGTTGGCCCTGAAAAGATTATTCTCTGTGATGCTTGGGCTTTCAATACTAAGAGTTTTTCAACCCTCTTCTCAGCACCATTTTCTAAACCTCAAGGCCTCTTCAGTTTGCCTGCTCTCTCAACCATCTAGCTCACTAGATTACCCTCCTAATTATGCACTATTCTCTCAGAATGGGGAATTCGTGTAACTCTATGGCTGATTCATGTCAATGTATGACAAAACCCACTGAAAAATAAAAAATTAAAAAAAAAATTTTTTTCTATAGCTTTACCATCCATTAGCTGCTAACCTGCATGAACTATGCAATAGCAAGAGTGGTCTCTTACTTGGGTTTGGGGACATCAATTCAATTGAAGGTATTCATGCCAAACTCATAGGGTGGGAACAACCTATGACTTCTCCAATTTCATAAGAAACCGAGGCCCAGGTAGCTGAGGTGCTGTGTCCAAGGTCACACCGCTTGAATTCAGTTCTTGATTCCTGGTTGAAGTGCATTTAATTAATAACAGTGGATGTGTTCTTGAGTGTTTAATAACTTCCAGGCACTTGTAGTGACTATTCTGCGTGAATCATACCATGAAGTCCTCATAGCAGCCCTGTGAGATATGTTTATAATTAACTCTATTTTATAAATACAGAACCTGAGGCTGTGTAGATGGGATCGGTTTACAGTTCACTGGGAAAAGCTCTATTTTTATCCCCAAGGATGCTGAATATCTGGTTTTTGACTCTTGGCTAAGATAAGGGTAGTGGGATTTGTGATAGGTATTTTTATGTTTAGAATTCCCCTCTCAGAGCAGTTTCTTTACTGATGATTTGCAGCTGCCCTAACTGCTTTGATAACCTTCATAGGGTAAGGACTGAGTCTGGCCCGGTGTCTCCAGGGAAAGGGCCCTGGAGAGCTGGCTTGTGGGAATGACTCTCAGACTCCAGTGCTGGCCCACACATGCTTTCTCTTGCAACGCCATAAAATTTGCCTTTAAACACAAGCCTCATGTGAGTATTTCCTGGGTAGTTCGAGAATATTTTCAGATAGCCAAACCTGGGAAAGCAGTACAGAGGCTTATGGAGACAAGATGCTCTCCTGGAGATCACCAAGTTTCTACATGGCTGTGACAAGCTGGAAGGTGGCTGAGAACTCATGGCCACCACTTCCAACTGTGAATGCTACAGCCTTGCAAGAGGAAAACTAACAGAGCAAAGGTGTCCTATCTGGAAAGGTCTGCGCCACACATGAACTTATCTGTAGAAGAGAAACTGAGAGAACAGACTTGTGATTACCAAGGTGGAAGGAATGATGTGGAAGGGATGCAGCAGGAGTTTAGTATTAGCAGATGCAAACTAGCATGTAGTGAATGCAATGGATAAACAACAAGGTCCTACCGTACAGCATGTCTTGTGATAAACCATAATAGGAAAGAATGTATGTATATGTATAACTGAATCACTTTGCTGTACAGTAGAAATGAATACAACACTGCAAATCAACTATACTTCAGTTAAAAAAAAGGAAGATCTGTGCCAGAAAAAGGGCACAAATATTGCACTCATATACCCAAAGGGGATAACTTTATCCAATGCTAGTTAGCTTTTTGCTGTGTGACAAATCGTCCTCAAATAGAATGGCTTAAAACAGCAACTTATGTACTATATCTCTTTACTTAGCTCCCAACTCTGCAGGTTGGCAATTGGACTGGGCCCAGCTAGGCAGTTCTTCTCGTATCAGCTGACTTCACTCAAGGGTCTGCAGTCAATATTGGGTTGGCTAGGACTGGTGATGTAAGATGGCTTGAGCTGGGATGGCTCTCATCTATCATCTGGGGCCTCTCATTTTCCAGCAGTGCAGCCCTGGCTTGTTCTCAAGAGAGTGGGGCAGTATTCTAAGACAAAGAGAAAAGAAGTGTCCAGGGCCTCTTAAGCATAGCAGGGCCAGGCAGGTGCATCATTACCTTGCCTGAATTCCACTGGTCAAAGCAAGGCACAAGCTTACCCCAGATTGAAGGGGAGGAGAAATAGGCATCAACCTATTGATGGGAGGAACTGAAAAGTCACAGTTCAATCAACATGGGCAAAGGCAAAGATGGAGAAATGGGACTGATTTTGCCATCAATCTATGATACTCACATAGGCGAGGAATGTATAGTAGGAACATTGGTCTACATGTAATCTTTCTCTCTACAGAAAATGATGAACTATCCAAATGAAACTGTAAATCAGATCCTCTACCGTACTTTCGTCTCAGGAGGTAGATTACAGAGTTGACTCTGGCTGACCCAGACTTGCTCCCTCTGGCAACCTGTATTACAGCCAATTGAATCAACTGCAAATTCGAATACCACATACAGCACGCAGGAAATAAGCAAATGGAAAACAGAGTTCACGATTTGAAAACTTAATATTTTAATCACAGCATAATATAAAGTGATTTTTTATAGGAGTAAGTGAATTTGGTTTGATCAAACTGGGAAGATTTCAGAAGGCTATGATTACTCAGAAAACTCAGCAAAGGCCAGCTCTCTTCCTCACAAAGGACAGTCAGATTACCAGAGGAATCAGCTACAGAAATTAAGCTATCTGGTGAGGACTTTTAAAAATACCATGGAACATGGAACGAAAACTAAGCGATTGCTACATTTTAATCTGAAAGAAGGCTCCTAAACTAGGAAAGTCATTTGTTTCCCAGTCCACAGTATACTACTTTAGGGGACACTATGAAAGACATTTCAGTTCAAAATGCCGGGTGGACAATATATATTTGTCTTTTCTCCCACTTTAGATTAGTTAAAGTGAGTAAAAGAAGAGAACCAGACTAAGAACTGGTTCTAACAGAGAGAACAGTAAAAAGGATGGATCGGCAGCTAAGAGAGGGCAAGTTTGGGGAGGATGAAGGGTTGAGGGAGAGGCAGGACCTGGAGAAGCAGGAGAGGGGTGCTGGGACTTTTACTGTGCTTCCTAAACATCTCATCTCATGACTCACATGGAAAATAACATTATTTTCCCTTACAGGATAAAGAGAGAATGCACAAGGCTGGAGGCCGATGTCCCGGGCTTTAGTTGCCCTGAAATCACCAAGCAGGCATTGATTTCTCAGCCTCCCCGTGACTCAGCGGTTCTCAGCCCAGGGCAGTTTTGCCCCTCAAAACACAGTTAGCAATGTCTGGAGACGTCTGTGACCATCACATCTATGGCGGGCAGGAAGTGGGGATTATTAGCACTGAAAGAGAAGCCAAGGATGTTGCTCAACACCTTATAATCTGCAGGGCAGACAGACACCACGACAAAGAACGATCTGTCCCTAAATGTTAATAGTGCTGAGGCTGACAAGCCTTGTAATGGTCTATCTGTAGCCCGTCACAGATCTCAGCACAGAGCCCACGAAGCTTACTTAGATACAGTCAGAGGGATATATAATGGAGGGGGAAATTGATGTGGCTGAAAAAATGGCAAAGTTTGTGACTCAGAAATGCCAGGTACAGAACTCGGTGGCACAAGCCCTGGACAGAACGTTGAAGGAATAGTTAAACATCTCTTCATAAAATAATTCAGCCCACCCACACCCTCATGCAAAAGTGCCCACAGCCATTAT
Organism: Muntiacus reevesi; assembly: GCF_963930625.1. Taxonomy (NCBI): domain Eukaryota; kingdom Metazoa; phylum Chordata; class Mammalia; order Artiodactyla; family Cervidae; genus Muntiacus; species Muntiacus reevesi. The sequence continues at coordinate 10,354,892 of NC_089271.1, read as the reverse complement.
TTTCCAGAACAAGAAACGGGGAGATTTTTCCCTAAAGGAACACAATAAATCATCTGAGAAGATCTAGGGCAGAAGGTGGGGGGTTACTGGTGCCCCAGATAAAGATCTCCATATTTGAGCATTTAGACGTCCACAATGAAACAGCCCCTGCGCCTACTCCTGCCCCTACCCCCTCAGCCTAGAAGTAAGCCCCACTTCAGAGCCTCCTAGGAGCTATTTGGTACATCTCTTTGAAGAGTAGTGTAGGCCAGTTTTCTTCAACTAGACACAGCTTAGGAATCTCCTGGGCACCTTGTTAAAATGCAGATTCAGAAGGTCTGAGATTTTGCATCTCTAAGGAGCTCCAGGGAATGCACCTGTTCCTATTGTGGGGGTCCTTCTTTGAACAGTAAGGATTTGAAGAGGTTGGCAAACAACTGCTAGGCCAAATTCAGCCCAAAGCCAGTTGTGTAACATGTTCTATTGGACAAAGCCACACGTGATGTTCCCAAGGTATCTGTGGCTGCTTCGGCGACATAAGCGGAGTTTAGCAGTTGGGACAGAGGCCACTGGGCCTACAGAGGAGTCACTGGAAGCGCTGTTTTGCCAAGCTTTCAACAATAGGACCACTGCCCATGAATCCAATTAAATGCCCAAATAACTCTACTAATGTGCCTGGATCACAATTCCTGTAAAAGGCCAAGTAGCCAATGTTCTTGGCTTTGTGCGCTCAACATGGTTGCTGTTAGCATTCCCGTCCAACGGAAAACAGCCTCGAAGTGAGATTGAGTTAGTCAGTGTAGACAGGTTTCAACAGATCCAAGAATTCACACTACATGACTTCTGTATTCATTCAACATTTTTAAAAAAGGTATTACACATGAGTCCAATATAAAAAATAGTATATAAAACTGGTATATACTTTACAACAAATAATATTTCTCTAGCATAGAAAAACAGGCTGGGATTAATTTAAAATACTTTCCTCTTCTGGCATATTTTAATTTGTGTTTTGCGTATGGGAAACATCACAGAAATAAAACCCAACCCAATGGAGATTACATTAAAGTGCTTATAGCTTTGACAAAGCATCAAACAAAACCGTTTCCTGTCCTCACAGAATTTTGAGTCTGTGGAACTTTCCTTGTCAAGCAAATATTGTAAGATCATAAAACATTAGTTTGTGCGTGGTAAGAAGTCTATTATGAAAAAGTTCACATCCATTATCTTAATTAGAAAATTTAATAGCAGTTGCTTTCTAGATATATTGACTAAGGAGAAGGTAATTAATCTGCATGCATCAACATACCTTTTTATGAACACAGACTCAGGTCAGTAAAAAGAGAAGTAAAATAATCTGGGAATTTACTATTTGAGAACATAAAGCACCCAGTGTATTACTGATGAGCCAAAATAACAAGAAAATTGGGAAAATTTCACTGTGACATGTTTATTTTCAAACTGCTTTTAGTTAAGTGGCAATTGCTGTTTCGAAATGCATTACAATAGCAATTTTTCTTCATAATGCACTAAAATTATGCTAAAAATCCTAACTGTTATCCTTGAGAACAACTAATAAACACAAGCCAAATGTGACATTTTTTTCAAGCTCAAGAAATGCTTTTTTCATGTGGTCAGGCCCACATATAAGGGCAGAAGCTATGGTTTGAACAAAGAATTAGGTGAAGAACAAATTATCACATGCTAATTTACTGGTCCTGGGCAGCCTTCACTGACTTGATTAATTTTAGACATCGTCTGACAATTAATATAGGGCATATTTTGAAGTGTGCATTAGGAAAGAATATGTTATGACTAAATTCAGTTCCTTGGGAAAAGCTTACACAACTCGAATTACACATTGCTGCTGCTCAGACACTCAGCTGTGTCGGCCTCTGTGCGACCTCCTAGACTGCAGTCCGCCAGGCTCCTCTGTCCGTGGGATTCTCCAGGTAAGAATACTGGAGTGGGTTTCCAGGGCCCTCCTCCAGGGATCTCTCCTGCCCAGGAATCAAACCCGCCTCTCTTGTCTCTTGCTTTGGCAGGAGGAATCTTTACCACTAGCACCACCTAGGAAAACTACACATTATCAGGCTGCAGAGATAAAATTAGTGAAAGCAAGGCTCCTGCACAGCCTGAAAACTGTAAAATAGATCTTTGCCGTCTCTTCCTGTTTACCTGGGAGAAATGAAGGTAGGGTTTTGCCTGAGAGAACTTGGAGAGGGAAGGCAACACAGGGCTTTACTTCGAAGGCAAGACATACAGATTCTTCCTTCTCTTTGTTGGCTGAACCCACCTGCGGCAATTCATGCAACCATCAGTTATTTCCATCTCTCACACCATGAGATGAGGGAAGCTATACCAGGACTCACTCCTCTTCCTTAAACAACTCATCTCCCACAGATTCAAACTTTCTCTTAAAGGAAATGAACCCAGATGTAGATAGATGGGCTTTACATAAATCCACGCCAACACTGTGGGACTCCAGTTGCCCTTGTGACTAGAAGGGCCTTGGCCTGGCTTCCATATAATTGCAGAGGTCCAGTCCCCAAACTGTAGACTCCTAAAACAGGTGAGATCTCTCCATGAGCATATGATTACTATTCCCCCAAAGTAACCCCTCTGAAGAGGCTTGGGCCTGGTTCTTACTACAACAGACCATGTCTTTGGACCATCCTCCTATCCATGAGCCACTAAAGGCTGAGTGTTTACTCCTGTTGCTTTTCCAACCTAGATATGGTACCGTGGACAGCCCCAAGCCTTACCAGCTCCAGGCTCCCTCTATCCATTGGGCACCCTTCCCATCCTGTTACATTTGGTTCTCAGTGCTGGAGTCTGTCGGCTGGGGTCACAGCCGACATGATAGAGGCATTCTGGGTGACAACTATATTTGCTTCCAGAGCCAAGGTTACATCTACCTCTTCTGAGTCACCCCATTCAGAATGGTGGCATTCACTTCTTGCTTTTCAAACTCCAGGCTGCCCTAAACTTGCCACCATTAACTAGCACTCTGGTAGTAAAATATTGACTGTGACCCACAGTTCAAAATAAACATTGCCTAGGAACGCATTTCAGATATGCATATCTAAAACATTTATTCCATATTTCATCAAATCTTAGATGTCATTGATTCTGAGACCCACCTTGATTTGAGATGTCAAAACACAAAAGATGCGCAACAGTAACAAAGTATGAAAACTAAAATTTTGTGCAACAATATTCACACCACTACATATAAGGCACTCTGATATTTTCCTGTCCTAATTCTGCTTGTGACAAGCTATACAGACTGATTTACCGGCTGCATGATCTAAAGTTGTAACTAGAAAACAGATAAGGTCCCTTACATGCTTACAGACAGGCACAGGCTTCCCATCACACTTCTGATGAACTCCCAACTCAAACCACTGCCTACAGAGCCTGCCTCTGGCATCTCTCAACCTTGCCCCACCACCTTTGTGCCTGCCCATGAGGCTCCTTGGAGGAGGAAATGGCAACCCACTCCAGTAAACTTGCTGGGAAAATCCCATGGACAGAGGAGCCTGGTGGGCTACAGTCCATGGGGTTGCAAAGAGTCGGTCACAACTTAGCGACTAAACAACATGAGGTTCCTGCCAGGCTGTTCTTAAAGTCCCCTGACCACATCAAGCACCTTTGCCCACCTCTTGTTGTCCTCTCTTGAAATGCCCTTCTTGATTTATCCCTATGCCTGGCTCGCTTCCTGCATCATCTCTGAGGTCAGCTCCAAGTCCCCTGACACCCTCCTGTCACTTTATATCCCGGCACTTCATTTCAATGTCAGGGGATAATTCATGGGTTTCTGCATGTCATGGGCACTAAGAGCTTTATCCCCAGATGCTGGAATAGTAATCACCCTTGGACACATCATGAGGAGCACCTCTCTTGGAAGGGATACGGATGAGCAGGTGTGCCAGCAGTTCTGAGTTGGGATTTTCCCAAGATGGGTGTTTGCAAGCTGTGATGCAATCCCACTGTGCGCCCAGGATCAATTCAAGGCCCCTGCACATCACCCACTGCAACTTAGGGGCAAAGGAGCCAAGGGAAACATGCGCCATCCGGAAAGACTGCCTGACGCATTCGGGCTCACTGCGTACAGATGAGATTTACGCCGGTGTAGAGGGCCAGCCTGGCGGCCCCACTGCGGCTGAAGGGCTCCTTCCGACTGTTGACAGCATTAACCACCGCTGGACTTGTCCCGTCCTCTGCTTATCACCAGGCTTCCACAACTAGATCATAAGCCTCAGGAAGACAGGGATCAGGTGACAACACAGTCATTATTAATATAAATGTACACTTCTATCCACGAGGCTTATAATTCACAAATTGTACAGTTGACTTCTTTGCCCAGATAGGCCCTGTTATGGAAACTCTTAGCCACCTTATAAGTGGTCTAAAAGGTCTCATTTTACAAACATGTGTTCTCCAGAACATAGGTCGCTTGACATATTTACTAGCTCAAAGTCTTGCTTGAGGTAATAAATGCTGATAGTTGAGATGCTTATAGTTAAAGCATCAAAACAATAAACTCCATTAACTAGAGTTGGTGAATAAATGTGGCTTAGCCATGGTTTGGGAATATTTTTGATAATTAAAATTGTTTATTTTCCTGCCTTAAAAAGTATATAGAAAGAAGGGAATCTTGTTTGATAACTGAGTGTCTCACATACCCTCAGGGTCTTTGTCATGAATATTAAACATGATTACATTGTATAGAAAGAGGTTCTCTGTTGGTACTTAGTCTGGAAATTAAAATTTTTAATAAACTCCTAATAAGGGGGTTTTTCTTTCCAGGTACTATTAAATTAGGTACACTTCTATTTCCTTGTCTTCTAGCTAATCAGGGTTTCAAAGGATGGCTTTTAAAAGCCTTCTAAATGAAATACACAGCAGCATCACATGGTAAATCACAGCATTTAGAAAGCGTACTGCTGGTTACCACCTTACAGTGTAAAACATAGGAATTAATTCCACCAAACTGCTGAGTAGAAGACACTACCTATCTGGGGTCCCGGTTTAATTTTCAAAAGTGGAACGTCTGTTTCTCAATGGATCTATTTACATTTATGCCATTTCAAGCAAAATATATTAATAAGTCTGAAGGCGTTTTCCTCAAGGCAGAAACACTGATTTGATCCTGGGTTTTACTACAAGTACCTGCTGGGAGTGCTTTGCATTCTGGGAGGATGGAGATGCAGGCGCGTTATCACTGCCTTGAGTTGTGGGAAAGCAGCAGATGATGGGAAAGTTCAGCCTGGGGAGCCGGGAAACTTGAGATACAATTCTCAATTGCTCCTACCTTGCTGCATGGCCTTGAAGAAGTCCCCTATCCTCTTTTTGCCTCATTTCCCTCATTTGGAAAATGCGAACAGTACCTGGCTGTGTGAATTAACTAATCAATCATTTTAAATGGCTAAGATAAAAGTGCTTTAGACTCGCAAGCCATTTTATAGGATGTAACTGCTATCTTCCAAACACTCCATATGTGCGACTCTATTAAGCTAAAAAAAAAAAACACTAGCGGTTTCACAGCAAATTATACTAAATGCTTTATAAATTCCAGAGGCAAATGCTGATAAAGGTTCTATAAACAGTGTTTACAATGACAGCCATGCACAGAACTGTAAAATAACATTATGTGGCAAGCATTCAGAAATAGGATTATTACTGAAATAATCCTTAGTTCCTAAACCACAGAGGAAAAGAAATCCACCATGGCGAAACTTCTAGAACTTCAGATCATCTTCCATTGACATCTGAATGGAAGATAACTACCAGAAGAGTGGCCGATAGATTTTCTTTGTTCATTGATATAAATAGGCACCAGTGGGCGAGGAATGCACTGAAAACAGAAACAATAGAAGCCCTTAGGTTTTACATTTCACCCAAGTCTCTCCAAATGATCAATTCTCCAATCAACGCATTTTTACGGCACTGATCTCATTTCTTCTTGCCACAGCCCTGAGGAAATTTCAGGTTTGACTTTTCGCTGCCTGTCTAAATGTGGGGACAGCTTGCCTCAAGCATTATTTAGCCAGACCCAGAAGGGCTGCTGAAAAGCTACTCGGGGGCAGCTCAGCCTGCAGACGGAAACTCACTTCCCACCAGGAGTGTCCAGCACCAGAAGGCAGTGGTTCTCAAACTTGGCCGCACAAAAGATTAGTGGTGGTCCAGGCCCTAAACCATACTAATCACAGCAGAATCCCTAGGGGTGGGTCCAGGCATCAGTATTTTTTTAAAAACTCTCAACACCATCACAAATGCACAGCCACATCTGAGAATGGGTGCTGTAAAGTACTCCCAAATGAATAATGAATGAAGACAGGGCAGAATACCTCTTTTCCATTGTTGCCTTGTTGCGTACATCAAGGGTCCACAAACTTTGTAAAAGGCCAAAGAGTAAATACTTTTGGCTTTGCAGGGCCTTCGGTTGTAACCAGCGAATTCTGCATTTGCCACACAAAAGCAGCCTTAGATAAAATGTAAACGGTTCCAGGGCCAGATTGGGCACTTGGGCCCTACTCTGCTGACCCCTGATCTAGACTGTGCTCAATTATCTGTCTCTTAGTGCTAGTATGTTAAATACATCATAAAACACACAAATGAAAATTTTCAATGGACAGAATAAATGTATGGTTAACTGTGTGTTTGATTATTAATAGTACAGAATGCACTCCTGCGGAACCATTCCTGTTAATATTTTTTACAGAGAGCAATTTGTTTTAATATGCTTAATTAATTTTGAAAATCTTGGTGTCACACACTATGATACAGCAATCTGAAGGTCTGGCTTGAAGTTCATTGCTAAACTGGGATCAGTGGCTCTCAGACTGAAAGAAAAACTTCACAGGGATCAGAGGACCCAAATGTTGACTGGCTGAGTTTTCCAACTCATACATCTCAGCTTGCAGCCTGCACCCACCAACTAGGCAATCATTTTTGCTGAACCTCTGACAGAAAATGTCCATCTTCCATGGCAACAATCAGTTGTCCCAGAACCTAATGGGAACATGTCAATTTTCACATTTTTAATACATGAGTTCAGAGACCACTGAAACCTTAAATCTGGAAGCTTTAAAGTAGGTTAGAGAACTCTGTTTCCAAGAATTTTAAGCATTCAGCTATGAGTAATGATAGGTAAAGTTATCATTTTCAGCAACAATATATTCACTTAAGAATATATAACAATGGAAATAGAGACAAACATCCATTTGCAAAATGGTCTAGAAGCTTAAAACATGTTTCTCTTGAAAAGCAGTTAACTACTTCTTCAGTGTTTGAATTTTTATTTTGAAATAATAAAGTATGTTTATGTCTCAAAGTCTATTAGATGGCATACAATTAACACCCTCTTGTCACATTTGAAAATAATTTTTGTAAGATATAAAGAACATTTTTAATCTTGACAACACCTTTAGGAAGTGTTTTGCCATGAGATAAGGAGCAAGCCTTCATATACATCAAGATTTTCAGGGCCATGTCTCACCTCGTCACCAAGGACGGTAAAGTGTTTACTATTTGAAGGTATGTTTAATTAAACTAGGCATAGTACTGCCATCTTGCAGGATGTAACCAACAGCATGCTGCAAAACAGTGAGCGCCCAAAAAAAGAGAGAGAAAAAGGAGCAGGAGAGCAGCTGACAACTCCTCCATGTTATAAAACTTTCACACTTCCCTGTAAATACATGGTCACACATGATATGCGGTCACATGCTATACACCAAAATAAGCATTCAGTCTGTACACTGTATGGTACAAAGTTTCATTTTGGAGGGATAGAAAGCAACTCTCAAGCTTCGCACCTGGATTCACATGTTGCACCCGTTGGTACTTCGGAGCCCTGCGCCAGAAGGCAGAGTGAAAGGGCTTCGTAAGGATGGTCAGCCCACAGAAAGTGCGCCAGCACCCTGTTCTCTGCCAGAGCGCAGCGCACATCAACCAGAAAGCTTCTCGGCCTCGAGGACTCTAAGGCACCCACTACATCAGTCAGTCAGGAAAGTCAGTTCTCCTTTGGCCTCCATTCTAACAAGGCAGCTTATGCTTTGCGGATGTCAACACCTGGTAACTAACCAGAGTCATCGCATTCTCATCCCAAATAACTCAGACTTTTCCGGAAAAGATGGGCCAAAGAGATCCAGAAAATCCATGACTTAATTTTTAAGTCATGTGTGATTTCACCTAAACATTCTTGACACTTTCCCCTAGGTTGTTATTAGAACAAAACAGCATAAAGGAAATATGTTTCATATCAGTAACAAGACAATGTATAAGTCTTTGCCATTTACTTTCAATGCAATTTATGCAGTCATCAAAGGCCTTAAAATTCAAATGGGTTCTATATTCAGATCTTAAAATGGCAATAGGAAGTTCATTAAATCAGAACTAAAAATTCTTCATTGAATATAAATTTTAATGATTTTAGTAACATTAAAAAATGCTAAACCATGCATGCCATTTACAATGATGATCCCCGTAACTATAAATGATTTCTACTTCCAAATCAGACTGCGATCACTGCATTCTAGCAGTTATATTCCTGACTTTAAACCGACCTTTGTAATGTAAAAAAGAATGCCATAGAACCCTTGAGGATTTTTATGGTACTCATTGTAATGCTGAAAGCAAGCATACCACACAGTGGATTTACCTGGATACCCTTGTGAAGGGGTGCATTTCAGAAGAGGATCTAAAATAATGAGAAGAAAAGGAAAATGTGAAAAACATCAACAAAACTCATTACGCTTGATAAAAAAAAACAAATACTGTAATCAAGTTGTCGATTGAGTTTAATAAAATCTATTATGCTTATATCAACTGAAAACACACAATGATTGAGACTATTTTTACTTTTCTTTCTCTCCAGAATTTAGATCATCCAATTACCACCTAAGATGTTACTCTTTAAGAAATGTGAAGATGAACACAAATTATAGCAGTGTAGATGGGCTGCAGACATGTAACATTTAGGATGTACTGTAGTCACTCAGATTCACCAAGCCTGGCCTTGATATTTGGTTATTGGGGGGAGTGGACATGATAGGGTCTATTCCTTCCTAGAAAACTCTTTCACTACTGTATCAGGTAAGAAAGTTTATACAGGAGTCAAATTTCATATATTTGAATGTATATAAAAAGGCCACTGCCTACTAACTGTGTTACCTCAGGTGAGATAATTAAATTCTTTCTGCCAAGTTTTCTCCTTTGTAAATAGAAATGATAATGGTGCCTATCTCTTGAAATCATTGAAAGAATTAAATTTTAAAAAGTCACCCACTTTACTAAACCTGATCTGTCATTTAAGGTCTGGGTTTTCTTTCAATACCACTTTGTCCTCTGTCAGCCCCTTTAGGTAAGGAGAGCGGTATTTCATCCTCAATTTAAATTGATGATTTAAACCAGATAATTGTAGTGGGAGCTGTCCTGCGCAATATAGGATATTTAAAAGCATCCTTGGTCTCTGCTCACTATGTGCCACCCCCTTCCGATTCTGTGACAACAAAAACTATACGCAGACACTGCCAAATATCCCCTAAGGAGCAAAAGCACCACCCCGCTGAGAACCACTCTGCAGGTAGAAACGTTCCTTGGCCAAATCTTGTCTAAGTATCAAGCTCATATGACAACATTTTGTTTATTGCTGCCCATTTCTCATCCTCATCTGTCCGTCAGAAATTTCACCTTAGGCCTGACTCAGTCTTGTAATGTGTCTTGCCTTACTTTACCCTTCAGAATCTGTGTATTTTTAATCCAGGCCCTGCCCATCTTATCCTCTAATAATCACCAACTGGTCTTCCCAGGCTGCTTACTGCCCCTTGGTCTCTCCTATGGTCCTTTCCACAAATCCACCAACATGAGATGACAGTGGTGGGGTTCAGAATACACTACCCAAAATAGGGCACCTTGGTATACTGGATATTTTAAGTTGAAAGAATTTGAGAAACAGCAGGTGCAAGAAAGACCCTCTGGCTCCTCCTCCTCCTCCCTCATAAAACTCTTAAGGGAGACACGCCCTGTCCATACCAGAGGAAAGAAACACCCTTATGTCTGAAGACCAAGGATGGCTGAAAGGAATCTGAATGAAGAGGGGTGGATAAGTTTTCACTAGTTGACTACCCTCAGCTTTCTTTTCTTTTGTTCTCTTATTTCTCCACAACTTTCCACTTCTCAGCAAACCTAGCAAAGTAGACCCCCTTAACCATCAGGGATATGATCCAAGACCCATAGTAGATGCTTGAAACCTCAGGGAATACAGATCCTTATATATACTATGGTCTTCCCTAGACATGTATACTGATTATAAAGTTTAATTTATAAATTTGGCACAGAAAGAAACTAACAATAACTACTAATAAAATAGAAAAAAATATACTGTAATAAAAGTAACTTGAATATGCTTTCTCTCTCAAAATATCTCACTACACAAGTTGAATGCCTTATTCATAGTAATCAAGCACTTAGGCGCTGCAGGAAAACTTTTGCAATTTGAAGTGCAACAGGAAAACTAGCACAGATTTCTTTTTCCTTCTTCATAATGTAACAGTCAGAAGATGTGTTCTTATCAAAGGTCTGAGCTGAGTTTCCAATTCTTATGCTTACTTATTGAGTTGAGAACTTTCTTTCACCTTTTCACTTAAAGAAAGCAGTTCGCAGCTTCTCCCTGGCATTTCAGAAGCATCATTATCATTCCTCTGGCACTTTGGGGCCAGGGTTAAATAAAACCAGGATCGTTTGAACACAGCAGTGCAACAGGGCGATAGCATATAACCTCAGCCACTAAGTAGCTACAGTGTGGGACTCGCTGGACAAGTGGACGATTCACACCCGAGGGAATAGAGCTGATGTCGCAAGATTTCATTACAGGAGAATTCATTCCGCTCCTCAGAATGGCACACATTCTAAAACTTAACAATTGTTTATTTCTGGAATTTTCCATTTAGTATTTTCGGGTCTCAGCTGACTACAAATAGGTAAAACCATGGAAAGTGAAACCGCTGATAAGGGGGGGACAACTATAAAAATGTCTATGTTTAACTCTTTGAGTCTTCTTTTCCTTAGGAAGACAATCGTCATTAAGTAAAACACACTAAATAAATGTGTGTGCTTTTCTCTTGTTAATCTGTCTTTTGTCAGGTCCATTTTCAGGGTCCCTTTTAGAGAACCTGGGAGCAAAGAAGGAGAAAGAATTTTTCCTCTCCTACAGTATGAGCCTGTCACTGGAATGCTATCATTTAATTCATATTTGCAGACATGCTGGCGCAAGTAAGTCAATGGATAATTCTTACTACATTCTTTTCAAAACAACAAAATGGAAGATAAACCCCAAAAACCCAAAAGACCCCATTTGCTTGCAATATTAAAATGAAATGGGTTTTGCCAGATTTCTCTTTGTAAGCAAGTGAAATTCATTTTTAACAGTCTTTAGCCAAATTTCCTGGCAAGTAAACTCAAAACTTAATCACACAAAAACATTAAATAGTGTATTAGTCACTCGACATAAGATAAATTTATAACTGTTAAACTGAGAAAGCCATAAACAGAAAAACTACTGAATATCTAAAGTATTTTAAGTTGTAACACCGTTTAATAAATATGACAGGCAAAATGTTAGCTAGAGAAATGGCTGATCCATGATATTTACTCAAATGCCTGCATATTAAGGATTAAGCCTTTCTTCTTCTTTTAAGAATGCACTAATTGTGGTGCATTTGTGTTTCTGTACGCAACCCAGCAGCTGTGGTTCCAAACATGAGCCTTTGAGAAATACATTTAAATGAATATTTATAAACTTTTCTGTAACAATTATATTTAGCAACAGTAGCAGATGCCACTGCTCTCTCAGTGTTAGCTGTGTCACTAATTAGAGTCCCTCTCTAACCATGCTGTCCTGTTCCCCGTCACTTGTCTCTTAACTGGACCACCACCACATTCAGGATACAGACAGACACACAGGCCAAGTTTTTTCAAAAGTCTTAAAACACACATAAACCATAAGCACTTAGGACTAACATCCTCAGATCTTCCCAAAGCAACCGTAGGCTCACTTAAAATTGACATTTTAATGTTATGAGCATCCAATGGGATAGTACCTCGAATACCACTGGGTGATTTCTATGTATTCTTCACGGCCTGTTTGCTCAGTATACAGTCCACAGATCACCAGGCCACCTCACAGAATCCTCAGTCTCACTCCCAAAACCGATTTGGAAGCTCTAGGAGGAAGAGTCTGGAAGTGCATATTTTTAGCAAGATCTATCTCTAGGTGACCTTTAGAAGCCCTAAAGTTTGAAAACCACAGCTTAAGATAATTTAGGCCCACCTTCTCCAGGAAGCCTGCTTGATAACTCCAAGCTGGTTTTAATGCCTATCTTTTGTATGTCCAAGCACCCCAGAGTTCTTCTATCACTGCCTTATTACCTCTCGTGGAACTGATTCAGGTATTTATTCTCTCTTCACTCTAAACTTCTTAAACAGAGTATCTGAGATTTACAGACAGTTCATTTACTGTGAAGGGGTCACTTAGCTGGTAAAAAAAAAAAAAAAAGAGAGCATAGCCACATTCCAAGAAAACTATTTATAAAACCAGCAGTGGACTAGATTTGACCTGCAAGTCGTAGTTTGTCAACCCTTGCTGTAACCTCCTCAGTGGAGGCTACCTATCTCCTATTCTAGCCTATCTCATGGCTCCATTTCTTAAATTATAAATTCTGTTATCTTACTACCCAACCTCAGACTTCTATTTACTGTTTCTGAAATTGTTCTTTCCAAGGTCATCAATGACCACCAAACTGCCTGATTGTATCACCTATTCCAGTCTTCATTTTCTCAAATTTGAAACCTGCATCTCCTTCCCTTGATGTCCAGCTCTACTGCCCTTCTGATTTTTAAATGTTACTTCTCAGTCTCCTCTTGGCTCCTCTTTCTCTATCTCACCCCAAAATGTAAGGACTTTCTAGATTTAGCCATTCCCTCTTCTTTAGGGAAGAAGGGAAAGACTAAACCTGAATGACCTCATCCATCATTCACCCATCATTCCCCTGGAGAGTCTTCTCTGAAATTCCCTGCCAAAGCTCTGGGCATCCTCTTTTTGTCTTCCTCTAACACCATGGGTGCATATTAAATTATTACTGTTGGTTTCTTGATCTGCTATTCCACTGTGTAGTAAAAGCAGAGATGGTATCAGTTTGCAGAGAAAGCCCACCATAAGAAAATATTCAGTGTCTTAAAAGAGGTAAAGCATAATTGCAGGGTATCTGTGATTAGGATGATAAAAATCAAGAATTTCACAATGCTGTTTTCCAAACAGGGGAAAGGAAGGCCACCTAGTTTCTAGTAATGAAAAGTTTATTTATATAAATCCTCTGTATGAAAAAAACTGAAAAAGTGCAAACAAAAGCATCATCTTAAATCTACAAGGAACCAGAAACTGTAAAAAGCAATGGAGCAGATTTGGAAAAGAAACAAGTAGAAATTTTATAAATAGTGATAGAAAAACTCAATGAACAGGTTTAAAAGACCAGACAGAGTTGACAAAAGAATTAGTGAACTGGAAGATAGATTTGAAGAAATTATCCAGAATGTAGCACAGAGAAACAACATGTTGGCAAACACAAAAGAAAGAGGGGAAAAAAAGAAAAAGGGTAAAATACAGAGGATCCAGTTAGAGGACCTAACCTTTGTTTGCTACAGAGTACTGAGCAGAAACAATATGCAAAGAATTATCAGAGAATATGTTACTCTGATAAAACGTAATAGTCCACAATTTTAAGACATCCCCCAAAATTAACAAAGAGGATAAAATAAATCAAATGCATATCCACAAATGGATATATTCTAAAAAGGAAACAACAAAAGAGACTGTCTTCAAAAGAATTATATTTAGACTTAGAGTTGACTTCTCAACAACTAGGGAAGTTCCAAGACAGTAGAATAATACCTCTAGTGAATTGAGAGAAAATAATGCCAACCTAAAATAATAAAACCAACAAAAAAACTTTTTAAGCATAAAAACAATATAAATACACTTTCAGAAAATTAAAATAGATTAGTATCAACAGAACCACACTAAATGAAACTCTATAGTACGTACTTCAACCAGGTAAAAACAGAGAAAATATGCCAGAGGAAATTTCTAAGATGCAGGGAAGAAAGAAAAGCATATAAAGAGCAAATATTTGGGTTTAAGTAAACAAACACTAACTGCATCGAGTAAAATTCATCTTGTGGGATAAATTAAAATGCAAAACAACAACAACCATGTATACATTTATAACTGAGGGAGCAAGCAAATGGAGTTTCCATATTTTTTTTGTTTTGTGGGAAGAGAATTAAAGAATTAGTTAACTTTAGACTTTGATAGCTAACAAGTCATGTTTTATTTTCTACAGTAATCACTAAAAGGATAGAAACCTGCCAAACCAACTGGTCCTGAGTGTCGCATCCATACCCAGCCATCATGACAGTGGATATACAGGAAGATAGGAAGGGAAAAAAAATCATTATGGGCCCTTCCTTGGTAGGCTCAGATCCTTCCCCATCCAAAAAAAAAAAAAAAATATATATATATATGTAAGGCAAGAAAAAATGTACAAGGAACATGGAATCATTGAGACAAATACAAAGCACTGAATAAGATGGTAGATTTAAATCTATGCATATAAATATCTTTTCAATGTAAATATTTTAATATAAATACTTAATATATAAATGAAAGCAATACTCAAAATAAGATTAAATATTTTTAAATTTCAACCTTATGCTGCTTGTAAGAAACATAAAATTTAAGATAATAGAAAAAAGTTATAAAATTTAAGATAATAGAAAAAAGTTAAAGGATAAATAAAGCATAGGGAAATCAACAGAGGAACATCTACCCATCAGCAGAAATAGAGTGGAAAATCTCAACTATTGATCTCCTTTCCTGCTGGGCAGATAAAGATTTCTGGTAATATTATGGTATACTACTAGTGAAGTTGAAAATAGTTATCCGTTACGACCAAGTTCTTAAATTACGTCAGCCTAGCTGCATTAGCTTGGAGACAATATTGCTTCTGTAAGGAGTCTCTCCTTTGCTCCACATGAATGCTATTTTATGCTGAATATGCTTCAAGAAAAACTATTGATTTCATTTAATGACAATGATATTTATTCACTGAAGGCAAAGGAGGAAACTGGGCTGGTGATGGTTTCTGGATTTTAACATTCTTCCTTCATTTTACTGAGGGGATTGCCTAGGACTAAGACCAGTAAGACTTGTGCTGACATTGTTTAGCTCATTAGGCTGAGAAGGCATTGCTCTGAACACAAATGAGCAGAATCCAATCTGTGGAGACCAGTTAGGCTTGCTTCTACACAAGCACAGATGTCCTTTTTGATCCAATCAGCAACTCTTACACCAAGGGGATCAGCAAGACTGTCAACAGAGCAGAGAAAATCTGGAACACCAGACACAATACAAGGATGTCCTGCCTGAAGGCTGCTCCAAGGCATCATATAAGGACAGCATGTTTTGTGCATTGGAATAATACTATAAGTGATTTGCTTCTAAAATAAATATGCTCAGATATCAGACTTTTGTATCTGCATGCCCCATTCCTTAATTCATTCAATAAATATTGATTGTGCACATATGACTAGGAGCTAGGTATACAATAGTTAGCTAGAAGGTGGTCATCACAGTGTACACAAGCTTAGCAAGTGATCAAATCAGCCTAATTTTATATATGAATTTCTCACCTCAAAAACTAATTTGGTGGTGGTGATTTAGCTAAGTTGTGTCCAACTCTTGCCACCCCATGGACTGTAGCCCGCCAGGCTCCTCTGTCCATGGGATTTCTCAGGCAAGAATACTGGAGTAGGTTGCCATTTCCTTCTCCAGATCTTCCCAACCCAGGAATCGAACCTGGGTCTCCTGCATTGCAGGAAGGTTCTTTACCAACTGAGCTATGAGGGAAGCCCTTAAAAAATAATAATAATAGTTTAATTACTACTAAGTAGTGACAAAGTTTCAAAAGTTTTAAAGTAAATTTGGTGCCACTCTTCTAAGTAAACAGTCCTCAAGAACTTCCAGGCCTTATTTCTTGATCATTTTCCATCAATGGTTTAAACTTTAATTGCTAAGCAGGGAGAGCGACTTTCTAGGTGTCTCTTAGAGATAACTTCATATAAATGAAGTTTTCAGAATCCATTGGCAGCACGTAGAGGCAAAACAACACAGAAGCTCTAACAAACTTGGCTCTGAACATGAAAGGTCCCCTAGAGGAGAAGTTGGTGAACTACGACACATAGGGGAAATCGCACAGCCACCTGGATTTTGTAAATAAAAGTTTGATTTGAACACAGCCGTGCTCATTGGTTTGTATATTGTATAAAGCAGCTGCCATGCTATGATGGCGGAGTTGATCAGTTCCAACAGTGATCCCATTTCCTGCAAAAGAAAACATGTTTACTATGTGATCCTTTGCAGCAAAAGCTTACTGTACCGGGAATCCAGAAAGGGACTTTCTCAGCCATATAGAAAATGGTTCCAGCCTCCATGCACAGACAACTGCTGAACAGCCAGAGAGAAAGACCCTTTCAGCAGCTGGTGCATGCCAAGATGGCTCCCTGGAATTAACTACACAGTTTTGTGATAAAGACTTTTATTAAAAGAAAGCATCTATCATCATATAATTAAACCATCTGAATACTCATCCTTATCAAATGCCAAAATGGCTGCTGGGCCGCCTTCATTGCTTTGGTGAACCAGGACCAGGGTACCGCTCAGAAAAGTGCACATTATTCCCAATCCTTTCCTAGAGAGCATGCTGCCTTCCTGTGAAAGCCTGCTTGGTCATCCACCCCCTACAGTGTCTGTCATGATACTCTCTGCTGGTTCATCAGGAAGCCCGAAGCTACTGCCAGGACAGTCACTCTGTCAAGAACTCACACTGCAATTCAAATGCACACACCCCAAACACAGCTAATGGGCCACGCGTGGAGACCAAACCTATTTCTCCAAGACCCAGCTGGACACAGAGAAATGAAAAAACAGAAACAGACAGCACATATGCATGACCTCTTTCTGTGGTCATAGTAATGAGATCCAAGTATCCTATGAACATTAGCTACCAAGCATCAACATTTGTAGGTCATAATGACCCCAAAAATACAAAGCTTCCTACAACTGCACGCTGCAGATTCTTTGGGATACAGAGTTAAGCTCTGCAATGATCTTGGTGAAACAGTATTTATTTAACTTTCTCAGAGTGAAGAGTGGATCTGTTGGATGGAATCCAAGGTGGATGTTAATGAGATACAGAGGATCTTGGAATGCGAAGTACCACTAGGGAGTCCTTGTATTTCTATAAATGTGAACAAAGGAAGCAGAGGCATGCCAGAATAAGCTAGGACCTCAGTGCCCAGGTAAATTCTGCCAAGGCCCCTTATGCCACTGAAAATCAAATGGTCATCCTAACTATTTACATGTGACCCAACACACTATGACCAATCCCCACTTTAGTTACTATAGCAACATGCACAGAGCCTTACATTTACCTGCTCTGGAAAACTTCAGAGACCTCGCTAACTCCTCTCCTTTCTCTGAGTCCTCATCCAATCATTTTCCAAGTCCTGGGCTCCATCAACCCCTTAAGTGCTGTCATGTTTAGCTCTCTCTAATTCAGGCCTCTAGTTCAGCCCTCTTCCCTCCCACTAAACTTTTTTGTTTGTTTCTTTTTTTTTTTTAACTCTTAGTTTACTGGGTTTAGTTTCTTGGTGTTTTGTTTTGGTACAGCATACATGCAGCAAAGTGCACAGATCTAAGTCGGAAGTTCGATGAATTTTCACATATGTTTACACTCATGTATGCAGATTACTTCCGGTACCTTAAGGGACCCCCTGCCTTGTCCCCTTCTCATCCATGTTCCTCACAAACACAGACACCATTCTGATGACTAACACTGAAGGCTAGCTTTGCCTGTTTTTTTGAACTTCACATGAATGGAATGACTCCTATTGGACTTCTGCTCAGCACTGGCCTGTGAGATTCATCCAACTGTTGCACACACCATTGTTGCATGCAGTGACAATGCATTCTTTTTCATTGTGGTACATACATTCACCCCGTGGACTACTATATGACAATGTATTTACCTATTTTACTGTAATGGACATTTAAATTGCTCACAATTTGAGACTATTATGGATAAAGCCTACAGTGGCCTATTCTTGGTCGCTGATGTCCAATCTCTGCCCCATCACAGCTTCTTGCACAAGCCCACAAATGAACATTGAGACGACATCAACGTGCCCCTTCTATGACTCCACAGCACATGTATGGGTGCCAATGGCATCTCACTGGCTTTCTAGACAATATTAGACTCCTTGTTCTACCATTTCTCCCCTATGTTTACGTTCATTCAGTCAAATTCCTTCTGTCCCCACAGTTCAAGCATGCCCACACACACCTTCCCTCTCGAGGGCCTTTGTTTCTGCAATGGCTTGGGCACTGGATGCCCAGTCCCTACGACATTCATTTATATCTGTGAAAACACCCACAACCTTTTAGGCTCATACAAAAACTCCAACTCCCCCACTAAGTCTTGAAAAAACATCCTATTTCCCATTGTGGAAGTCCATATCATTTGAAGATTCTTCAACTATTCCCAGTAGCACAATCGTGCTGATTACAGTGACCTCTTCAAAAGAATTACCAGGAGAACCGGACAGAATGCAGGCCCGGTTGCTTTCCTCAATCAGACTGCTGAAGCTACTTGTGCCATGGTCCTAAGGACATCCCTTTTTGGGTTTCTGGAATTTGGTTCAGCAAGTAAACACTCACCGAAATTAATCTTTTTAATCGCTCAAGAAGTGGGAGAGTTTGGCAAAATAAGAAGTAAATTAGTTAGATGATGTTCAGTTTGAGGTTAATTTTAATAAAACGGGGCTTTAAAAGATATTAATTTTTGTGGACACAATAAGGAATTAACAGGAAAGGTTGCTAGTTATAGCCAGCCTGTGTTGTCACAACAAATATTCACTCCTTGCCGCCTGCCTAAATCCTGATCACTGTGAGGCCCAGTGCTGAGAGCTGTGTGGAGTCTAGGGACCAGAGACTATAAACTTTACTCTCAAGGATCTCACAGTCCATTGGAAAAAATAAATGAGAATAAAACAATCTGTGGAAAAAGTGATTTGAGAAAATCTTGGAGTGAAAAGAAAGCACATGAGGAAAGCTTTTTGAGACAAACAAGAAATGAGATCAGTATTTCTGGTTGTGCAGAATATTTCAGTAAAAAGAGTTGTTTTCCATTTAGAACCCACATGTAATAGCTCACTTCTATTGGGTCAGGCTTTGAGGAATTTTTTTAAAGCATACATTAAGTTTGTAAAACTTGTGACCTAAATCACTTGTCTGACTATAAAGTGGAGATTCAGCAGAGACAGCCATCAGGGTCTTAAGCTTGCATCTTGTCACCCTTGGAGTCTATTAAAGTTGCCCCTAAGATACAGTCTTCTGGAGAAGAAAATGGCAATCCACTTGCCTGAAAGCCCCACGGACAGAGGAGCCTGGTAGGCTACAGTCCATGGGGTCGCAAGAGTTGGACACGACTTAGCAACTAAACCACCACCAAGATACAGTCTTCCTGCTCTGAATAGTAACCCTGTGCAGAAATGTGCATATCTTAATCTGAAAAGAACTACGGAGAGATTTCACCCATAAAATCACTTAAGTACTTCGCTGCTTCGGTCACTCAGCACATTTATGAAGATCCCACAAGGGACTTTAGGCTGTCATCACCACTGCCTTCTGGGGAGAATCTTCAGATTCCCTCTAATTCTTCCTTGGTCAGTGTGTCTCTGGGGTCACTTCCCTGTAACCTGAGAAGGTACTTCACTTTTCTGTCAGTGATGGAGGAAACTGGAGTGTCATTCAAATATTCTTCCCAGAGGCCTTGCTAATGTGCAGCCTCCCCAACTGCCTGTAGGCACAGGCTAATTGGTAGAAAACTGGGTGGCAGGATCCCGGGGACAGTGTGAATCCTCACCTATTCTGTCCTCCTCCACCTGCCTGACCTCTCAATAAATAGAGCTGCATCTGAGTAAGTTAACTATGCATATGATGCTACTTTCATGCGAAAAACCAGAGGAAAATCCTTATAAAATCTCTTTTCCTATGAGGAGTTGTACTCAAGTCAGGGTGCACAAAGAGTTTTTCCCATCAGTCATGATTCCTCATTTCTAGTTTCTAATCATCCTTACCCACAATTTTGCAGTGGTCTATAACTAATTGGTAAAATGGCAGAGTAAGAGCTGAATTACACTGTTCATATCTTGCTGATAGTCACCCAATTAATAAGATTCTCTCTACAGCATATTGTTCTACAGTGGATGGTACCAGGTCTTCATCATGCATAATTCATTTCATATGACATGCATCAAGTCAAAATTCAAGCTCATGCAACAGGCATCTATATTTTATATGTGGTTTGTAAAGTACAATTTTTCCCAGGGTAGCTTCTGCCTCAAATGAGTGAATGAATGATGAGCAGGGTTGCCTTAAAATGGCTTCACTGGGCAGAGGCAGACAATGGGGATGCTCTGTCTCCACAGTAATGAACACTGACAGGAAATTCACACCTCCATGGCCCCATCACTGACTTATACAGAGTTCTTGGTAGCAAAAAGAAACTACAGGCTATATTATTGCAGGCTTACTATAAAACAATGGTTCTTATCCACTAGGGGGTTCTGCTCCCCAAGAGACACAAAGCAATGTCTAGAGGTATTTTTCCTTGTCACAACTTGAGGTGGGGGGTGGGTACTGGAAATCTAGTGGGCAGAAATCAGGGATGCTGTTAAACACCCTACAACGTACTGGAGAGATAACAAAGGCCCCACAATAAAGTTATCAGAAAAAAAAGCAGGGGAGGAATCAGGCACAAATGAAACCTCCATCAACATATGTGAAAGTCACTACATGAAAGTTACCAAAGCAATTATTTCTGTCCAAAACATTTCATGTTATTAAAGAAATATATATAAATATATTATTTTATAAATATACAATTCTCCAAACCAGGCAAGTTCATTCAACCTAAAATGCAGAAAAAAACTCAAAATGTATGGAAGCAAAAAAATTCTGACATCAAAAAAATCACAAGCTAAAAAAACAAACAACAACAAAAAAACAGTCATCAGGCCTCAAATGTCAACAGTGCAAACGTAGAGAGACCTGTTTTAACCTAATGTTATCATTTTAACTGTGCAAGGCTTTTAGGTATGTGCTAAATCGCCTCAGTCATGTCCCACTCTTTGCAACCTTATGGACCACAGCCTACCAGGCTCCTCTATCCATGGGATTCTCTAGGCAAGAATACTGGAGTGGGTTGCCATGCCCTCCTCCAGGGGACCTTCCCAAACCAGGGATCGAAGCCATGTCTCTTAGGCAGGCGGGTTCTTTACCACTAGTACCACCTAGGAAGCAAGGCTTTGAAAACGTAAAATTCCTTCTTCATTTTCCATGATTAGAATCAGCAACTAAAGACCTAAGACATAATAGATGATATTTGGCACTGACACCTAGGTAAACTGCATCGTTAATTTTATTGTTCACACACAGAGAGGAAGTCACATGTCATGTTCTGAGAAAACCTAGTTGTCAAGGTAGACCACACGCCCCAAGCAGTAGCTTCTAAGCAGCCGCCAAGGCTAAACTTGATCTTTGGTACCTTGACAGTTCTCAAGTTGGACATGTCAGCCTCATGGTTGAAGAGAATGCAGTTTGCTTTAACCTTTTACACGGCTTGTGCAAGTGGGGTTTTACATAGACTTGAGTCTTTCCTCTTCTAAACTCTGTTTTCCTTCCTGGTGAACACAGCATTTCGGTTGTTGAAAGCTCTAATTTTATGAAGGTTCCCCCCAGAGTGCCACCTCCAGCTTATCTTCACAATTTACAAATTCCTCTCTGTTTCTGTTTTTAAATTCCTGTTCTTCTTATTTGGGTTATTTCCAATAATCCAACTAATAAAGAGGGAGAAGGTACCAGTTAAAGACCTAAATAAGGTTTCTCTAAAGACTAATTTAATACACCTAAAGATAATGGTTAAAATGAGAGTTCAATCATGTTTATATATATATTCACAGTTATCAAATATACTCTCAACTTAAAACCTATCATTTTACTATTTACTCATATCGTCTTCTTAATTAAGATGGTTAATGAGACAGAATAAAGCCAACCTATGCTTTTCATTTCCAATTAAATCTCAATGTCATCATTACTATAAGATTAATTTTGGCTTCCTTCAACTACTTTATCTGTCCAGCCAAATATCAAACTTTCATTTTACTTTTTTATTTATTGCTTGTGGGAAGAGATTTTCTTGAATTTTTAAAACAATTGTAAACTCAAGATCTTATCCTCTTTAAAGATTCTTCTTGAATGAACATTTTCCTTTTAGCATTGAGTAACAAGATTGAAAGTCGTTAGAAAAAAGAATCTGCATGTTGGCAGTATCTTCCTTCCTCTTGGGACCAATTAGTTGATTTCAATATATGCCATTGAGGGGGACAGGTACTCTCCTCTCCTCTGTCCCCACCGGGGCTGTAGAGGCCCTCCCCTTCCCTAACATGCCCCCATTTATTACATTACTGTTTACAACCGTCACCAGAATGCACATACACTGCCTACCTCATGGTGTGTTCCATGGACCATACTGTACTTGCTTGAACCTTGCACTTGATAAGTGTCTAATGGCTGTATCAACTTATACTTTTTGATGGAAAATTTGAGTTTTTATAGCTTTGGATATATTGCATAGTTCCAAAGGCCCCACTGAAAATTGACTGCAAATTTTACAAAATTTCTTGAGAATTGGGACCTTCCTGAACCCCGTTTTTTAACTAAGATTTTATACTGACTAAGCTTTTGAAATAACTCTCCTTCAATGCGGGAGACCTGGGTTCAATCCCTTGGTTGGGAAGATCCCCTGGAAAGGGAACGGCTATTCACTCCAGTATTCTGGCCTGTAGAATTCCATGGACTATGTAGATCAGACATGACTGGGCGACTTTCACTTTCACTGACCCCTGTTCTTTAACTAAGATTTTATAAATAACAGCAACATTCACTAAGCTAGAGTCATCGTGATAAGCTCAAAATAAGGTTAGTGACATCTTGATACAGGACTCTCAGCTTCCTCTGAGTGAGCTAAGGACTTGCCAACTTCACTTAGCATTTCTGGACCTCTAATAGGGTGCTAACAAAAGAAGGCGAGGGTGGGATGATCTGAGAGAATAGCATTGAAACATGTATATTATCAAGTGTGAAACAGATCGCCAGCCCAGGTTGGATGCATGAGACAAGTGCTCAGGGCTGGTGCAGTGAGAAGACCCAAAGGGATGGGATGGAGAGGGAGGTGGGAGGGGGGATCAGGATGGGGAACACATGTAAATCCATGGCTGATTCATGTCATTGTATGGCAAAAACCACTACAATATTGTAAAGTAATTAGCCTCCAACTAATAAAAATAAATGAAAAAAAGGGGGGGGGATTGTGTGATTATCAAATGATATTGGATGCTATGTGCTTACATATTGCCTGACAAATAGTGGGCAGTCAATAAATGTCAATAGTAACAAATTACCTACTGTCTAAAAACTACCTCATAAATCATCTGGTTTGAGAAAAAAATGAAACAAATACTGGTGAGGAGTAGAATTCATAAGCAAAACAGTAGAGTAAAAATTTCCAATCTACACCTAAAATCAAAGCTAAAGATGTGGATATATGTAACCAAACCAGCCCAGAGCAGACGGACTCCCACACAGCAGCCTCCTGTTACTTAACCACAGGCTATGTGCCAGAACCCGAACGAACAGGCAACCTTCTCTTCTAAAGTAGTGATCTTGAGACTGAGATATGGTTAGTCATGGACTGTTTCCTTTTTCCTTCTTTCCAGCTGCTTCAATGTAGGTCTACCCTGTAAAAGCAGGGAGCTTCTCCATAATACAGGAAGTACTTTGCAACATGTGTGGCGGGGCAGGGAGAGTCCAGAGACCCAACTGCAGATGATAAATGTAGATAGGCTTCTCCTTATTTAAATAGTCATTACAAAATCTGACTTATTTATCATATCCTTAAGTATTTACTATTTTACTTACTCCAAGGCCAAAAGGCTCATATTGAGCTTCTATTATTAAGTATCTCATGTGCTATCTTGTACTTACTAGGGATCTTTCACAAGTTAGGAGAATTTGATCTTAAGTATATATTCATTGAGCATCTACTGTATAGTCAGCAGCATCTTATCCAGAGAGACAAATATCCTTGACCAGGATAATGCATGCAACTAGCAAACAGCTACGTACAAGACTATTGTTTTATTTGGAAGAAAGTCATTGCACGCACCAAATTGCATTTGGAGTCCATTGGTGAGTCTCTGGAGAAGCTGATGTGCAAGTTGAGTCTGGCATGAGAGACCACCAGGGGAGAAGGAGAAGAAACCAAAGAAATCAAAGAAGAGCCTGTGTGGACTCGAAGAACAGAACGTGTGTATGTGGTTTGGTGATGGCCGTAGTCCAGACGGTGTGGAAGACTTGCAGAGAACTAGAGGGGAGGTTTGGATCAGATGCTAAGGGCTTTTACAGACTCTGCTAAGGAGTTTGTCCTTCATTTGATAGCCAATGACAGGCTAGTTAAAGTTTGCAAGGAATGAGAGAAACACTCAGATATTCTTGTAGGACCAGCACAGTGCATAGTGTGGGAGAGACTGGTGCCAAGATGTTAGTTGTAACAAGTCACGGAGGAAGCGGTGGTGCATTGGTGATGACAGTGGAAGCTGGTGTGGAGAAGTGGGGACAGATGCAAGAGACCTTTAGGAGGCAGAATCTACAGGGGCTCCTGGTCACTGATGACTAGCCTGGGAAAACTGAGTGAAAGGTAAAGCTGCTACTCTGCTCACGGAATTTAGAAGAATTCAGAGGACTGATGATGAACCTCCAATATTTTGCCACCTGATGTGAAGAGCCAACTCATTGAAAAAGACCCTGAGGCTGGAAAAGATTCAGGGGAGGAGGAGAAGAGGGCGACAGAGGATGAGATGGTTGGATGTCATCACCGACTCAATGGACATGAGTTGGAGCAAACTCCAGGAGATGGTGAAGGACAGGGAAGCCTGGTGTACTGCAGTCCATGGGGCTGCAAAGTGTCAGACATGACTGAGCGACTGAACAACAACAAAGTTTCCACATGGTAATATTCATTGGCACCCCAGGGCCTGTGACAGACAATCCCTAGCTCTTTGGCCTCTAAGATCTGCACAGGATAGATGCAGCTACACTATTGCCCCCTCCCCATCCTCCTCTGAGCCATTCTACCAGCTAGTCCTGGCAAGGGGGCCATGTCCTACCTCTGTTCTTTGTGTATGTGCTTACACTATTTCCTTCACTTAAATACTATGAGCTTACATTTTTTAACATTTAGATATCTTTGCTATTGTTCTAGGTCTACCTCAATTGAAACCTTTCCTTTCTTTTGCTTTTGTTGTAGTTTTATAAGTGACTTGTCAAATCCATTTATTTGTGATTCTTGCCTTAGTCTGTGTTCCCACAGTATACTATTCGCATTTCTGCATGCATCTATTGCCAACGTGATTTACTTTTGTGTCTTACACAGTTGAAACTTCCTGGAGGGCACAGACAATATTTTATTCATTTTGCATTTCTCATCACCCATGAATATTGATTTTTGAATAAAACTGAAATGACTAATCCTGGGAATTTTCTAGCAGTCCAGTGGTTAGTCAGATGCACCTCATGTCATGCATCCCCTGCAGGAGGCATGGGTTCGATCCCTGGTGGGGAAACAGATCAGGCAAGCTGTGTGGCACGAAAAAAAAACACAAAAAAATCTTCAAATGATTACTTTTAATAATAACCTAGAGTACTAACTTTGAGAGTATTGGGGTAGGGAAGTGTCTTGAGCTACATTAATTACCTTATCATTTCGAGCCAGAGAAAAGCAACTCTCCAGATCTATCATCAGGAGGAAGGCCTGATCTGTCAGGGCAAAAGGGTGTGGCCAGTAGACCCATTGGGAGTGGCAGGGAAGCAGCTCTAGTGGGAAAGCATAGGAAGGTATTGGTTAGGGCATAGGACCAGTGACAGGCAAGAATGGAAGGACATGGCCCTACAAGAGGAATGGAGCCCAAAAAGCCAATTTCTTTTCTCTTCCACAGTATCTTATCTCTCCCACCATGCTTTCTTTTCCTCTAATGCTCCATTTTCTCCCACAATCCTCATATCTTTCCCACAATTCCCTGCTGCATCCCAAGATCTTCCACTCTATCCCACAACCCTCCATTATCTCCCACTATTTATTCCTTCTCTGCTACAATCCTGAGTTATTTCTTACAATTCTCCATCTCTCTCATAATTCCCCATATCTCCCCCAAATTGCCCTTCTCTGTAATTTACCATTTCTCCTACTTTCCTGTTGTTTCCAATTCTCTCTTCTCTCCCAGAATTACTTATCTCCCTAATTACTAACTCACCCACCAGTCTCCTTTTGCTCCTGCAACTACTCCTTTCACAAAATTATTCATTCTCTCTGCAAATTTCCTATTTTATCCCACAATTCTCTCTTCCACATCTTTCCATCCTCCTAAAATCCTCCATTTCCCCCCACGATCCTCCATGGTTTCCCATAATCCCATCTCCTATAATTTCCTATATTGTCCAACAATCTGCTTGTTTCCCACAATTCCTTGCACTGTCCCACAAATCCTTGAGTCTCCCACCATCTTCTACTCTTCCACAATTCCCTGTTTTCCACAATCCCCCATTCTCTTCCACAATTCCTTGCTTTCCCACAATCCTCCATTCTCTCCCACAATTCCTGGTCTCTCCCATAAGCCTCTATTCTGCCACAATTCTTACTTCTTCCCCAAATCCCCCTTCTCTCCCACATTTTCACTCTTTCCTACAATCCCACTTTCTCTCCCACAATTCCATTCTAACTCCTTTCCATGATTCTGCCTTTTTCCCACAATCCTCCTTCTCTCTCACCAGTCCTAGTCTTTCCCACAATCCTTTATGTTCCCAGTTCCTTGTCTTTCCTACAAGCCTCTATTCTCCAACAATCCATAATTCCATTCTTTCCCACAACCCCACTTTTCTGCCACAATTCCACTTTCCCACAATCCTCCATTCTCTCCCGTAATTCCTAGTCTCTTCCACAATCCTCTATGCTCCCACAATTCCATTCTTTCTTAAAAGTCTCTATTCTCCCACAATTCCTTATTTTTCCCACAGTCCTCCTTTTCTCCCACAGTTCCTAGTCTTTCCTACAGTCCTCTATGCTCCCAATTCCTTGTCTTTCCCACAAGCCTCTATTTTCTCACAATCCTTCATTCTCTTGCACAATTCCATTCTTTCCCACAATGCTCCATTCTCTCCCATAATTCCTAGTCTTTCCCACAATCCTCTATGCTCCCACAATCCCATTCTTTCCCACAAGCCTCTATTCCACAATTCCTTCATTTTCCCACAATCCCTCCTTCTCTCCCATAATTTCATTCTAAGCTCTCTTCTCACCCACAATTCCTAGTCTTTCCTACAAGCCTCTATGCTCGAAATTCCTTGTCTTTCCCACAATCCTCCATTCTCTCCTACATTCCATATTTTCTTACAATCCTCCATTCTTTCTCACCATCTTTCCCTCAATCCTCCATTCTCTTCCAGAATTCTTAGTCTCTCCCACAATCCTCTATGCTCCCACAATTCCATTCTTTCACACAAGCCTCTATTCTGCCATGATTCCTCCTTTTCCCCTCAATCCATCTTCTCTCCCACAAATTCCATTCTAACCCCACTTCTCTTCCACAATTCCTTCTCTTTCCCACAACCTTCATTCTCTCCCACAATTCCATTCTTTCCAACAATCTTCCATTCTCTTTCCCAACTCCTAGCCTCTCCCACAATCCTGTATGCACCGTCAATTCCATTCTTTCCCACAAGCCTCTATTCTCTCACGACTCCTCCTTTTTCCTACAATCTGTCCTTCTCTCCCACAATTTCATTCTAATCTCTCCCACTCCACAATTCTTTTTCCCACAGTCCCCCTTCTCTCCTCCAATCCTACTTTCCCATAATCACCCCTCTCTCCCACAATTCCTTGTATTTCCCACCATCTCATTCTTTCCCACAATCCTCCATTTTCTCCCACAATTCCTAGTCTCTCTCTCAATCCTCTACTCTCCCACAATTGCTTGTTTTCCCACAATTCTCTTTCACCCACAATTCTCAGTGTTCATCAAAATGCATACCATCAGCAGTCACCAATTCACACACCATGGTCCACCTGGGGGTTGCACTTATCTGAGCATTTTCCCAGAGTGCAACCCTCAAGGCTTACTACTGGACAATTCATTGACTCTCTTATGTCTTGAATGTCCACTTACTGACTACGTCAGGGACTGTCCATTTATGCACTGGGAAATAAGTGATAGAGACCAGTGCCACTTTAGTCCCACCCACCCAACCTAAGATACACTTGTACTAGAATGGGAAACTAGTATATGATTAAACACAGTGTTTAATAGAGATGACATTTTTTCACATCAAAAATTTCTTCATAAAAGAATAATGTGTTATTTTCCTTTCACTGCCCTTAGGTTAGTGGCAACCTCTTAATCTCAAGCTAGTACTCTTCCCTCCCATGTAGTTTTCTTGAGACAAATTTAGGGAAGTAATAAAGATATAAACACCAGTAATGTCCAACCTTTGCTCTAAAGCAATAGTTTTTAACCAGGGATGATCATGACCTCAAGAGGACATGTGGCAATCTCTGGAAATGCTTTTTGTTGGTGATACCGGGAAGAAGACATATTACTGGCATCTAAGGGTTACAGGTCAGGGACACTGTTCAACATCCTACAATACACAGGGCAGTCCCCACAATAATTATTCATCCCTTAATTTTATGTAAAATTTCATTAGGGCCTGCTCTAAAGGAAAGTGTTTTCAAAAGCTACAGCTGACTCAATCTATGTCTATGAAATGTCTCCCATGCACCAGGTACAACATCAGGCATTGAACACAACCAGCCCAACCTACTAAATGACAAAATTACTGTTGATGCAGATGCCAAAGCAAAGTTCCCCACAATCCTAAAAAACTTTAAAATGAGAAAATTAGACAAGGGACATGTAAACACTCCTTATAGTGATTAAAAAAAGACTCCTAGACTGAAGAAAGTTAGAAAGATCACCACTTACAGAGAAAGATGATGGTTATCAGAAGAAAAGTGAGTAATCCAAATCAGAGATGAAAATAAGATGATGAACAAGGAAAATACCAAATCAAGGAGGGTACAGAGAAAAAAATAACATTCACATTATTTAAGTAATAAATATTTACAATATACCCGGTAAGTACCTTACACAGGTGATGTCATGGGATTCTCATGAAAATTTTATGTTACTATTTTAAGAAACAGTTCTTTCTGGAAAGCAGACCTAAGTAGAGTTCATGCATGTACTGGCTAGAAGAGACAGGGTCCCTTCAAACAAAATACCCCTTTCCTGAGGGCATATCCAGAACTATAGAAACCTGAGGGAATTACACATTCAACTGACATCACTCACAACCTCTAGTCTGATTTCAGTCTTAACAAAGCAGCCTTTTGAAAATTTGGATTTTCCTGTAGTTTCTCTGCAAGGGAAGAGTAAGACAAGCTGACATAAACCTTCAGTTGATTCAAGAATTTTCATTACACTTTTATAAACTGGAAGCTAATGATAAATTAACTTATCACACAGCTCACTTACAAGAAAAGAAGGTACTGATACGAAAGTGAGTAATCCAGTCTGGTTGAGAAATGTATTTCTTTCTCAAGGTAGAGTCTATATATTGCCATTTCAAAGTATTTTACATATATGATCTCTGTGTGTTTACATAAATAAAGTATGTAAATTGACAGTTCAACTCTATGAACTTTCTCAATAGGATTCCATCCTTGAGAGGCCAATTTATGCTCAGTAGAAGAACACGATTGTATTCTCAGACTAAGTATTTGAAGAATAGTTCCTTGACCAGGCCTATCAGCTGGCCATCTGAATTCACTTATTCATCAAATAAGTGTACATCAAATGACTGTACTGAGAAGTGAGGATACAGGGATAACGAAGGTGACAGGGTTCCTGCTCTAATATAGAGGCACCCTCTCCAGCTGAGGAGGTACCAACCTTACCACTGACCTTTTGCAAAATAAATCAGACATTTCTACAAATGTCATACACCATCTAGTAAAATCCTTGTGACATATGCACATCACTTGTGGGGTAACACCTTGGTCATATATATTTTATTTAACTGCTACATGCCAAGCACAAGAACCATGTGTGTGTGTGTGTGTGTGTGTGTTTACAGCTGTTGGACATGTTTTTTCTAAAGTGTTTAATTACTTTTTTATTGAAGTATAGATGATTTAAAATGCTGTCTTAATTTTAGGTGTACAGCAAAGTGATTCAGTTATACATATGTGCTACATTCAGTTATAGGTATATATAGATATTTTACCTATATGTACCTATAGTTATAGGTATACATAGGTATATATAGATATTTTATTTCATATTCTTTTCACTTATAGGTTATTACAGGATATTGAGTGTGGTTCCCTGTGCTATACAGTAGGTCCTTGTTTATTTATTTTATATATAATGTGTAGGGATTGGTTCAAGATGGTGGAGTAGAAGATGCTCATCTTCTCCTGCGAAACCACCAAAATCGCAACTAGCTGTTGAATGACCATCAACAGGAGGACACTGGAACCCATCAAATAAAGATACCTCAGGTTCAGGTACAAAGGAGAAGTTGCAACGAGATGGTAGGAGAGGCGCTATCACAATAAAATCAAATCCCATACCTGCCAGGTGGGCGACCCACAAACTGAAGAAAAATAACACCAAAGAAGTTCTCCCACTGTTGAAGGTTCTAGCCCACACATGAGGCTCCCCAGACTGGGGATCTGGGAATGGGGTTGAGAATCCTCTGGGAATCTGACTTTGAAGGCCAGTGGGATTTGATCACAGGACTTGGGGAAACAGAGACTCCACTCTTGGGGGGCACAAGCAAACCTTGTGTGCACCAGGACCCAGGGCAAAGGAACGGTGACCCCACAGGAGACTGCGCCAGACTTACTATGTTTGGGTTTCCTGCAAAGGCATGCATTGGCAGGGGCACTGACAGCAGCAGTCTTGGGAGATACGGCTTGCATAAGTTCTCTTAGAGGTCACCATTAGCCTGTAGATTCCAGGTCTGGGTTGCCTCAGGCCAAACAAGTAACAGGCAGAGAGTGCAGCCCCACCCCATCATCAGACAATTGGATTAAAGTTTTACTGAGCATGGCTCTGTCCACCAGAGCAAGACCAGTTTTTCCCACAGCTGGTCCCTCCCATCAGGAAGCTTGCAGAAGCCTCTTATCCTCATCCACCAGAGGGCAGATAGAAGAAATAAGAACTATAATCCTGCAGTATTCATAACCACAATCACAGAAAGCTAATCAAATAATCCTGCAGTATTCATAACCACAATCACAGAAAGCTAATCTAAATGAAAAGAAATAGGATTATGACTCAGATGAATGAATAAGGTAAATTCTCAGGAAAACAACTAAATGAATTGGAGATAGGCACCCTTCCAGAAAAAGAATTCAGAATAATGATAGTGAAGATGATCCAGGATCTCAGAAAAATGGAAAAGATGCAAGAAATGTTTGCCAATAACTAAAGAACAAAGAGAGATGAATAATACATTAGAAAGAATCAATAGCAGAATAACTGAGGCAGAAGAAAAGACATACATAGTGTGCATATTTTCATCCCTATCTCCTCATTTATCTCTCTTTCCACCTTCCTTTGGTAACCATAAGTTTGTTTTTGAAGTCTGTAGGCCTATTTCTGTTTTATAAATAAATTCATTTGTATGGTATTTTAAATTCCACATATAAGTGATATCATATATTTGTCTTTCTGTCTGACTTACTTCACTTAGTATGATAATCTCTAGGTCCATCCATGTTGCTGTAAATGGCATTATTTTGTTCTTTTTATGACTGAGTAATATTCCATTGCATATATGTACCACATCTTCTTTATCCATTCATCTGTCCATGAACATTTAGGTTACTTCCATCTCTTGGATACTGATATTCATATAATGTTTCAAATACTTTCTGTAATGAACAAACTTACTTAGATCTCATGGTTCATTGTCTAACTCCTGTTGAGCTTCATATCCATGTGATGCTTTGGTGTACAACTTTTGCTGCCATGAAATGCTATTATCTTTTCAAAACAGCATCTTATTTCATCACCTTATTCTAAGGAACATCAGAGTTCTAGGGACCTTTCAGGGTCACCTGGCAAACCAGTGGCTTTCTTCAACTCCACCACACCTATTTGCAACAGAAGGGTTTAGTAACACCTTCTTAAAATAACAGATTCTAGAACATGAAGAGAAGAAACAGAAGAAAGGGGTTTACAAAACACTGATACAGGGTGTAAACTTCTAGAGTTCAGAGGACTATGCTCTGTTTCAGTACCTAATCGCTACCTTAGACTAGTGAGTCCCCAATAACTACTCCCAGACTGCTGGGTCTACTCATTTTCCAAGCATACTGCATTGCTCTAGGGGCCTCTCTACTATTCTTAGTCAAAGATGACCTCTAATGAAAATGAAATTTATTGATAAGTATATAAAATTTTTCATCAAGATATAAAGAAAAAACCTAGGTTTGCAAAATGATTCCCACATTAAGTAATACAATAGCTTGCAACTGAAGGACCAAAGTAGAAATTAATACTAAAACATTACATAAGATATTTTAAAACATTGCCACTTGAATACTAAAACCAAAAAATACTTAAAAATCACAACAGTTGACTTGCACTAAATTCAAGCAAAATGATCAAATTTTAATTCCCAAGTCTGTGGCATTGGCTCATGCAATACAAGGCAGTCAATCCTAATTTATTAGTATTTCTTGTTTTATAACAGTAGCCACTCACTACAACAAGGAAAATTTAAGGAAAGGCAATGAACAAATTAAAGGTGGAACGAATCCAGTGTTTCTGTATTAAAATGGACAGTGACAGCACAAGTGAATTAAGGTATAATAGTTTCTTGCTATTTCAAAGAATGGTACAATTTACATATTTATTCTCTGCTGTTGGATTTCAAATTGTTGCCCTTCTTCTAGGCAAAAATTTACAGTGCATACCAATTGCAATCAGGCAAATGGACTCATCTGAAATGCTAAATTTCTTTGCCAGATCTGATCTACTTCTGCTACAGAATTCTTAGTATCCTTTTCTCCAATCCTGCATTCCACATTGCTATATTCTTATTATTGTAAGCTGCTAGCATTAGCCTTCTAGCTGCAAACTTGTGGAAGCACATACTTGAATCAGCCAAAAATAGAGTCAAAATTTTCATAACAACAGACCACAGTCACTAAGTATGTGCAACCTGCTAGGTGATGGAGAGAACAGTCACAGTTACTATCAAACTTTCATTTAAAAAATCTATATTTCATGCTTCATGTAAGAATATTAGTATGTGTACTTGTGTGTATGCTCCCATATACCAAAATGCTTTATATGTGGATTGGATTTCTTGAAGAGATTCAAATTTTGGCTCAGTGTTTTCAATTAGAGACAAGAGACTACACAACCTGGGAAGCGGGGTTTGAATACAATAATGCACATGGAAAAGCTGTCGTTTAAACTGGCAAATACAGTGTTTGAGAAACACTGAATCAGTTATGAGAAGACCTTGGTTCAAATATCATGCGTGCATGCTCAGTTGTTTTCCAACTCTTTTGCAACCCCATAGACTACAGCCCTCCAGGTTCCTCAGTCCAGGGGCTTCTGCAGGCAAGAATATTACAGTAGGTTGCCATTTCCTTCTCCATGGGATCTTCCTGACTCAGGGTCAAACCCACATCTCCTGCATTGGCAGGTGCATTCTTTATCACTGTGCCACCTGGGAAGTCCTTGAAGTATCATACATACCTCAACTTTTTTGAGGGCAATCATTGGCATACCAGCTAATGGCTGCACACTTGTTTCCTCAATTTCAAACTGAGGATGAAAGGAATTACCTTATATTGTCCTAAAGGTAAGTCAAATAATAACCACACAAGTACTTTAGAGTGGAAAGAAATATACAAATACAAAACATTTCTTCTACCACCATTTTATGGGTCAGACCTTGAATTCACTGTGAAAATATTGCTAAAACAATAATAAAATTAACAACACTGCCCAATGTCACCAACAATAATAATGATAATAGATAAGATAATACTTATTTGCTATTTACTTTATTTGTTATGGCCTAGGGAAACAGTCTAAGCATTTTGCACATATTAAGACTCAAAACAACACTTCTGGGTTGGTACTACCCAATTTACAAATAAACAAACTGAGTAGGTTAAAGGATACATAAGTGGCTCAAAGTTGTACAAAGCTGGCAAGTTATTCATTGGGAAAGGAATAATATGGTGAAGGAAACAAATTTACTACAGTGTAAAAAAGTACCATAATGTAACTCTGCTAAGAATGAGATACTTGATTTTGTGTTTTCCCACCAGAAATACAGGAGTGATCATGAGAGTCTGTTTTCAGAAAAAGCCAAAAGCAGAAAAGTAAGAAATAGCATGGCCTGGTTAAGAAACCTATGCAACTTTCAGCATTAGTAGGCTGCAAAGCAGGAAAAATAGTAGAAGCAAGTGGGCAAGAGTGTGTCAAGGGTAGAGCAGAAGGCTACAGGGACCTGTTGGAACCTACTGTTCCAAAAAGTAGTAAGTGAAGAGTAGCTCCAGCATCTAGGAGTTGGTGGATACCCACAACTGGGCCTTGGCATTCTCCTGTTGACCATGGACAACGTCACAGAACATCAGCATCAGACAAAGCCACTCTGTGACCACAGTGGTTCAAGACAAACATAAGACGCTCTATAAAAACGTCTGAGCTCAGATGAAACCAGGGCACTGTCCAAACCAAAACAATGGCCAAACATCATCAGTCTAGCTTGGCTAATATACATGACTGCTGCTCCTTTACTAAATAATTTTAGCTTTACTTTATTCTTCCTCCTTGTAGATAAGATTCAGAGATCCAATGTGTTAATCCTCTCTATACTCACAGAACTGCCTCAACTTCTGAAGCATCCCAACCACAGCAAAGTCCTGCATCTTGAACACTCCCCAAATCACCTAACACTAGCTCAAATCCTCTAAGTCCTTCTAATGCTCTTTCACCGAGATACCCATCGTTCCCCATGAATTACACTCTCCCTCACTGCAATAGGCTGTAAACCAACTTGTTCAATTCTAGATGTGTTCCTGGCAGTCACTGTCAGGAAAGCAGCATGCTTTTTGCCATGCACAGATCTATGAATTTTTATTCCCAAGATAACAAGGAGCAAAAGAAGGTTTTAAGGCAGAATTGAAAATAACAAATGTTGTTGTTTGGGGAAGTTCCTCTCATAATAATGTGGCAATGAACTGCACTGGGAAGACGCTGCTGGTGTTAACACTAAGTAGGAAGCAACAACCCCTCATAGAGTAGATGGAGATGAGACCAAGGTAGTGATTTCCACAGGAGGAAGGGAGACACAAGTCCAAGGGAGAAGTAAAAAGTGACTCACGGCTGAGGCAGGGAGGGTGGAACTTGGCAATGAGAATGACTGTGATTTTCTACTGAGCAAACTGAGCGAACTTTGCTACCACAGAGAGAAGCAGAAGTGTTTAGGGAGAAAAGATCAATAATAAAAGTTGGCAATTGTAAAGTTGAAATTGCTATAGGATACCCTATATCTGGAGTAAAGATCTGGAGGCTGGGGGGAGAAGCCAGTACCAAAGATTCAAGAGTAATTAGCATATAAATGACATTTGAAGCCAGGAGGATTTAAGATCCTCCTGGGATAGAATGTACTGTGAGGCCCTAAAGGGAGCCAAGAACAATTCTTGGGGAATCATAATGTTTGATGGGAATGAACAGTCAGCAAAGAATGATAAGAAGAATCAAAGAAATATAAGGAAAATTAAAATAAAGCAAAGAACTAGAAATCAAAGAGAGAAAGATTTGAAAAGTAAAGGCGATATCAAGAAATGTTACAAAGTAGTTCAAGGAAGATGAAGATCAAAAACTGGCCTTTGGATTTCACAATTAAAACCTCCTAATGGAACTACTCACAAAGGAATGAAGGGTAGCAGGAGGATAGGGAGTATAAAGGAATTTTTATTTGTTTTTTAACCCAAAGGGGCAATTTGAGATGCTAAATGACCCTGGTGATATAGCCAGGAGCTAGAAAGTTTGAATAGGAGAGAAAAGAAGTTATAATTAAAGTCACAAGGTAGAAAAAGGAATACAGGGCTTTCTAAGGGATGGCATCCTTAGAATGAAGCTCCCTCTCCTCCTAAAAGAATGGAATAATGCCATTTGCAGCAACATGGATGGAACTAGAGATCATCAAACTAAGTGAAGTAAGTCAGGCAGAGAAAGACAAATATCATATGATATCAGTTATATGTGGAATCTAAAATATGATACCAGGGACTTTCCTGCTGGTCCAGTGGTTAAGAATCCACCTTCCAATGCAGAGGATGTGGGTTCAATCCCTGGTCAGGGAACTAAGATCCCACATGCCATGGGGCAACTAAGCCCCCGCACTACAACAAAAAAGATCCCACATGCTGCAACCAAGACCCCAGTGCAGCCAAATGTAAATAAGTACGCAAATATTTTAGAAAATAATAAAAACAAATATGACACCAATGAACTTATCTACTAAACAGAAATAGACACACATATAGAGAAGTGAGAAAGGGGAAAGGGAAGTGAGGTATAAATTAGGAGTTTGGGATTAACAGATACACACTACTATATATAAAACAGATACACAATAAGGACCTACTGTATAGCACAGGGAACCATAATCAATATCTTCTAATAACCTATAATGGAAAAGATTTCATATATATATATATATGATGGAATCACTTTGCTGTACACCTAAAACTAACACGACTTTGTAAATCAACTATATTTCAATTAAAAAATAAAATAATTTTAAAAGATTCAATTCCAGTGACATATAGGAGAGGAAATGCAAGGCAAATGAGAAAAAGGTCACAAACCAATGAGAAAATACCAAGACTAACACATTTTAAAACCTTTCTGGTAAGGCTGTAATTTGAAAAACAGACTGAAGAGGAAGAAAGAAGTGACATTACGAGTAGGTAAACAAATCCAAGGAATAGAAACTCCATGGGTGTGAGGAGTTGAGGAAGAGAAGAAAGATCCAGAAAAAAAAGAAGAAAAACAATGAAGTGTAAACCACTGACTCTCTCCCTCGCAATTCAGTTGTTCAGAAAAGTATGGAAATAAATGGACAACAATATTAAAAATATTCATCATTTTTTTCCACTCGTGCTAACACTGTGCTTTATCAGCTTCCTTTCCCAACACACCTGCAAGGCAGGACCTATTATTAGCTCTACTTCATACACAGCCAGAGACACACTGTTCTCCTGACATCAAAGTCAGAAACCAGGCGCCATGGTGAACATCCATGTGCCTGTGCCTCACCCCAGATTCACAGCCAAATTCGAATGTCAGAAGAAAAATACTTACTAAACAATAAATTATCAATGTGCTCTTTTTAAAAGAAGGAACAAACAGTGCTTACTAGTAAATCCTGTTAGGATTTACTTTTCCAAGCCAAATGATAAAAGTATAACATACTCTACCTCGAATCACAGCTCATTCATCACCAAGTGAAGGCTGGCCTGGCATGAACTGAAGCTGCTAGTCTTGGCAGAGAAAAACCCTAAAGGCAAGAAAATTCAGCCCCAAATTGAAATGATAGGACGAATTTAGAAAGTAAGAAGTATAATTTTCCAGGGCAGTAGTGGTTTTTCATGTCTTCCTTTGGTACCACTGGGAACAGAAATTGCACATCTCTACCTTACCACCGCCATCTAAGAGATAGGTGCACCCAAGTCCCCTCATGATGCTCAAGAACTAGCAGCACGAAGGGTGTGGATAGAGATCATATTCAGGAACATAGGAAGCATCCGGGCACAGGAGAAGTAAGGGGAAGGGCAGTCAGGTAACCCACCTAGCATCCAGAGGGAATGTTTTGTATCAAACAAAAATACCCAACTAGGGGGCTCCTACTTCAGAGGGAGCCAATGAACAGAAGGAGGGGCAGTTCATTAGTTCATACTGAGGCCCGTATTATATTCCCCCAAACTTTCAAAAAAACAACACTAACATACTGTTCAGAGACTTTCAAAATGGGTAATCTGTAACCGTATAAACGTGAAATGCTGAATAAGAACATCTTGAATAGATGTAGGTACTCAAGTACTTAACAGAAACTTTATTAGAGTCATGCAAGTGTTTCCCACATTAATTCTCTATAGGTTTTCTTAATTTTCTCTGAAAAGCTGCTATTATAGCTCCTGGAACCATGGGGGTAACTCAAAATGCAGTGTGGGGAAAGTTACTTATCAACTGTTTGAAATAGAGTTCTCAAAAGTTCTTAAATTTATGTTACGGAAATAGCAACAGTAAGAGTCCCTAATATTATAGTCCACAAATAACTACATGTGATCTTATGGGCCTGCCTAGAGTGTTATTCTTCCCTTCTTTGTGCCAGCCTGGGAAATGAAGGCGAGAGCAAATACCAGCAGAGGGAAAAATGGAAATCACTCACATAGTTAGGGAGCAATTCAATATCTCTTATACGTTGATTAGTCACTGAGGCAACTCAAATTCTGAAAAAGCAACTGAAACGAAATGTTTACTAGAGAAAATGATAGTTCTACTAAAACTTCATTAATTAAGAGCTCACCAATTTAGCATGTGTCATCGGCTGACCTTGTCGGAGCTGGAATTTATCTCTGCACCAGGAAGAGCGTGCTCATCAGTTTAATGGCACAAATGAGATTTTTGAAGACATGCTTAA
Source organism: Muntiacus reevesi (assembly GCF_963930625.1). Lineage (NCBI taxonomy): Eukaryota > Metazoa > Chordata > Mammalia > Artiodactyla > Cervidae > Muntiacus > Muntiacus reevesi. The sequence continues at coordinate 10,315,873 of NC_089271.1, read as the reverse complement.
TTTGCCCACAAGAACAAACTGATCTCAAGAACTTGAAAAACACTCACTTAAAAATAATGACAGGATTGATTGCAAAATCATTCCTATCTTTTCATTAAAGTAGTCGCGCCCATTTGGTTCGCCACTTGGCCTTCTCCCTCACACTGGATTCTGAGAGCTTCTCACAGCAACAGACAGAACTTTGCAAGGGCACCTCTGTCACAGGCACACTCAAGATTTGAGTCCAAGGGGTCTTCTCTGTGGGGGGTTTGTGACTTAGGATTTTGATCCTGGGAAACCACAAAGCCAAAACTTGCAAACAATTTGTGCATACAGCATAGACCAGCACTGGTCAGTGGAACTTTCTACAGCAGTGGAAATGTTCTAGATCTGCAGTGTCCAATAGGGAGCTCCTGATCACATGTGGCTATTGAAATGTGGCCAGCAATGCTGAGGAACTGAGTTTTTAATTGTAATCAATTTGAATTAGCTTAATTTCAATTTTAATAGCCACCTGTGACTAATGGCTTCATACTGAATAACACCATTAGAGACACTCACCTATGTGGAGATTTCTGGACCCACAAACCTTGAAGCCTCATGCCTTTTCTGGCTCCCAGGAAATAAGTCAACTTTTGCTATGAATTAACACTCTTGATTAAACAGCAGGCCATGCCAAAATCACTGCAGATGGTGACTGCAGCCATGAAATTAAAAGACGCGTACTCCTTGAAAGGAAAGTTATAACCAAACTAGACAGCATATTAAAAACAGAGACATTACTTTACCAACAAAGGTCTGTCTAGTCAAAGCTATGGTTTCTCCAGTAGTCATGTATGGATGTGAGAGTTGGACCATAAAGAAAGCTGAGCACTAAGGAATTGATGCTTTTGAAGATCCAACCAGTCCATCCTAAAGGTAATCAGTCCTGAATATTCATTGGAAGGACTGATGCTGAAGCTGAAACTCCAATACTTTGGCCACCTGATGGGAAGAACTGACTCATTGGAAAAGACCCTGATGCTGGCAAAGATTGAAAGCAGGAGGAGAAGAGGGTGACAGAGGATGAGATGGTTGGATGGCATCACTGCCTCTATGAACATGAATTTGAGTAAACTCTGGGAATTGGTGATGGACAGGGAGGCCTGGCATGCTGCAATTCGTGGGGTCGCAGAGTGGGACACACATTGAGCGACTGAACTGAACTGATGCATGTTTACCAGGAGGGGGAGCCCTGGCTGCCCAGAAATGGCACAGGGAGGGGTTCCTTCAGGAACTAAACCCCAAACTCCTCCTTTCCTGACTGCTCCGCTCAAGAAATAACCCAGGTCTCCACCTCCGAGCCATTTCCAGTTCAACATTTATACTAGAGATGTGTTTCCTTGAACAGCTTTGCTTTTTCCTCTAAAATTTAGTTTTATTATCTTTTTTTTTTTTTGAAGAGAAGTTTTACTAAATATGAAGCACTAGCAGCAAAAGAGAAGACTAGAAGCCTGACCAATTCGGGCTATTTTTACTGCAAGGCTCTGTGCTCCTGTGTCTGAGATTCGAGGGTAGATGGATGTGTGTGCCCTGTTCATCCCCATTTGATAAACTGGAGCACATAGAGGTCCTGGTCACCTATTAGGAACAGATGGAGCAGGATTTTGAGTCCAGGCAGTCTGGTTCTGGTTCGAGTCTGTGGTCTTGGCCATCCCACTCTTCTGCAGACTCCCTGGCCTACACAGAGAAGCATGCCTCATCTGCACCAGGAAGCTCTCAGGGCAAAGGGACATAGAAGGGTTGATTCCCAGGGATGTTGAGCTACAGAGCCGTGAAGTCTGTGGGTATGTTGGACCAGGCTTGGGGTGAGCTGGGACCTCATATGCAAGAGAAAAGGGTTATGCAAAGGAGCACCATTTGTCAGGAGAGGTGCAAGGCAAGAGGTTGCCTGTTTCAGCCCTGAGGGAACTTGCCTCAACTGACTTAAAAGGAACTGTCAGGAATGGCTCACATGAGCCCATCCAAGGTGGTCTTTAAGAAACAGAGACAAAGGTCAGTCTCTTTGAAAGCCTAAAAACCACTGTAATCCCTGGAAGAAGCCAGCCTTCTAGGCTTGAGAGAGAACAGTGGGAAGGTGGTAAATGTTGCCCTGCCACGAGCCAGGGTGGGAAAGATGGCACTAGGGTGGAGGTGGCAAAAGTGACGGTAGGGGAGAAGGTTGGGTCCACCAAAAAGAATGCTGGACCCATCCCTGGGCACTTCTGGGAAGAGAAGGAATTAGCAGAGCAAAAAGACCTGGGACACTGAGTGTTATCCTGGGGGCAACCAGAGCCTAAGGCCGCCGCGTGAGCCACGGCACCAGACACACCTGACTTCTGAGCAATGCTGGCAAGGGCAGACGTCTCAGGCTGGCTTCCTCAGAAGCAGACCTCAAAGCAAAGGCTTGGGTGAGAACAGTTTATCTGGGAAATAATTCCAGAAAGCTCAGACGGAGAGAGTGGGAAAGGAAGCAAAGAAGTGTTCATAAAGAAGTGACTACTGTGGGCAGCTGGAGCTCAGTCCTGCTGGGGACCCCTGGGATGGTCCGCCTGAGGAGGGAAGGAGCTAGGGTATTTACCCTCCAACTCCTGCCTGTCATGTCGACTCCCCAGCACTTTTCCTGCCCCATGGATGATCAGAACACAGAAAGCAACCACTCAGTGAGCTCTTTGCAGATCCAGGCACACTGATCGTCCAGGGGGTTTGTGCGGGGCCTTGAAAGAGATGGTTAGATGGCATTATTGACTCAATGGACGTGAGTCTGAGCAAACTCTGGGAGATAGTGAAGGACAGGAAAGCCTGGCGTGCTGCAGTCCATGGGGTCACAAAGAGTCAGACATGACTGAGTGGCTGAACTACAACTGAAAGCCCTTGCTGCACCAAGTCCTCTGGGTGATAGGAAAATCAAGGCCTCCTAAAGCCCCCCTCACAGCCTCCACTTCATCTTCAACCAGAGATGAGTATCTTTCCTTCCTCCTCATCTCCCCTTTAGTACTTAAGCGGCAGCCTAGATCCCTTGATGAGCTTTTTTGAGATTTTAGAACTAGATTTGGAAATTATGCCCATGACTTGGTCTCCCTGCCTGCACATGGACATAGCTTTTCGTATTGAATGGGCATAATACGCAAGTGATGGCTGGAATCTGTTCTGCCCCTGTATCAAAACAAATGGGTAAGCCAGCTGGGGAAAGAATATATTCAGAGAACAGGTGGCTGAAAGCATCTGTGCCCAGAAGTAGCAAATGAAATGGGTAAAATGCAAATAGGAGCTGGAAAAAAAAAATCATTCCCTAGTGTTTCCTATCAAAAAACAGGCTTGGTACTTCTTTGGGCTTTTTCATTAATGTCAAACCCTGAATTTTAGGTGGGAAAAATTTTATTAAGGAAAAGCACTCAGCACCTTCCTGGAAGATTAGACTCTGTTGAGATCATTAAGTCAAGGAAAAGAGTGGCCTAGGAGTTGAGATCTATGCAGTAACCTCACCCAGATTTCTAATTAGAGAACAAAAAAGTGAGATTTCACACTTCACACGGGGGTCTGACTTCAGGGACATTCATTGTTATTTCCTGCAATTTCTAATACTAGTTAGATCAGACACACATGCACGTGTGCCAAGTCGCTTCAGTCGTGTCCGACTCTTTGCTGCAACACTGTGGACTATAGCCCATTAGCCTCCAATGTCCATGGAATTCTCCAGACAAGAATATTGGAATGGGTCGCCATGCAGTCCTCCAGGGGATCTTCCCGACCCTGGGATGGAACCAGAGTCTCTTATGTCTCCTGCATTGGCAGGCGGGTTCTTTACCACTAGCACCACCTGGGAAGCCCAGATTACACATAAGTGAGACCAATTAAAATATGAAATATCATACTAGAAATTCAGAAACTGTTCTCTTTTAAACCTTAGTGTAAAGCTTGATATCTTTGTTCAACAGCCCCAGGTAGCTATTGAACTCATATAACAAACGTGGTTAAGAACAAATATAAATGTGTCACAATTGTACAATTACAAAGACTTCCTTTAAACAAATGCAAAATGTCTTAATGATTTTTTAATTGATTGCATGTTGAGATGATCATGCTTTCAATCTACCGGGTAAGTAAAATATGTTACTAAAATTAACTGCACCATAAAACATGGCTAAACATGGTTAAAAGATGGTTATTAGAAAATTTTTGATTTCTTATTTCTATTGGACAGTGTTACTTTCTACAAAAGGTCTTAAAATAGATTTTTTATTATCAAAGAAACATCTCATATTTTAGCTAACCATCAAACAGTTTTCTCTTGCCCCTTTCCTGCCCTGTTATGTAGGAAAGCACAAGGTTTTTGTGCTCCAAGTCAGAGGAATGGAGATGGATCCTTGCTCATAATGTCTTGGTTGCAAAAAGGGAAAATTGTGCATCTGTGGAGACCCAAGTTGGCTACCGAATTCGCACTGAAGTCTTGAAACATTGCTGCCCCTTCTGGGCCCAAGTTGTAAAGTGGAAGACTGAGCTAAATTGATCTCCAAATCACCCTAATCGTATCAATTGCATGTGTGCATGCTCAGTCGCTTCAGTCATGTCCAACTCTTTGCGACCCTATGGACTGTGGCTCACCAGGCTCCTCTGTCCATGTGATTCTCCAGGCGAGAATACTGGAGTGGGTTGCCATTTCCTTCTCCAGGGGATCCTCCCGATCCAGGGATCGAACCCATACCTCCTGCATTACAGGCGGATTCTTTACTGCTGAGCCATCAGGGAAGCCCAATCCCATCAATTAATTAATCTTCCTCCAAAGTCATTTTCACTCCCAACTCAAAATTCTTCATGACTGCTGGCTGGACACACGGGGCCTCCTTTCCCCATTTTCTGTGTTACTGTCACAGGAAGCTGGCCTCATGCCTTCCTGTCTTCCGTGCTTCACAGCAAGTCCTCTGCGTGAAATCCCAAATCGTTGCATCCCCACACCTTCAAATGTCATCCATCAATCAAAGTCATCCTGAAATGTTACCTTTCCTGTAAGAGCTGTATTTCCTCAGCTGGCAGTAATCTTAGCTCTTCTGGGTTTAACACCATGTCTCGCTGCCTTCTAAAACAGGAAATGCCTCCTATGTTGGGCAGTGGTTATTGATGTGTGTGTCATCTCCGGAACCCACTCCAGAAAAGTAGGGTCCATCTTAGTGCACCGAGGAGAACTAGCACAGTGGCCCGTACTGAGGACAGGAGCACCCCATTGTGGCTTCCTTATTCCATCACTTCTCCAGAAACACATTCTGCCCAAAGCATTCAATGGATCACTTGGTAGCGGTCATGAGCTATAAACTCAATCGTTTGTTTCTTTGCTTTGTCATTCTATTCACGCTATTTCTTTCTTTTTTAAGAGAAGTTAAGAATGAGCATGCATTTATTCAAAGTAAAGTGGCTGGTTTTTGTTTCAAAGCAGACTGAGAGGCTAATGCGGCTTCAGCTTAAGGGCCCTAATTACAAGGTTCCTTCTGGGGCACTGGGTGAGGTTCTGGCCATTCATTTTCATCATGTTGCAGTATTTTTCCCAGAGAGGAAGTCTCAAGGCGCAACAGCTTCTGGCTTCACGAAATATGGATCTGTGCCTGATTTTAGTTCTCTTTTAATTTTTAAGTGGACGAGAAGACACCTAAGCCTTTTTCTTTTGGTCACTCAAAAAAAATTCCAGAGGCCATTTGTCGTCGTTCAGTCACTCAGTTGTGTCTGACTCTTTGCGACCCCATGGACTGCAGCACACCAGCCTTCCCTATCCATCACCATCTTCCGGAGTTTGCTCAAACATATGTCCATTGAGTGGGTGACGCCATCTAGCCAAACCCATGAGAATGTACTGATTCCACATTCTGTGCTTTTTGTAGGTCTCTCTGGCTCTGTACATGTAAGACTCATAATAGTTTTGGAGCAAATGAATAAATAAATGAACACATGAGTGAAATCTTGTGATGTCACACAACTCCATAACAGGGAAACAAACTCTTTTGTAAAAATGACAAAGCAGCATGGAAATATTCTCACCTTTGTGGAGGAAAACAAAGTGACAGTGACAACCCAGTAAAGAAACATTCCAGTCAAGGAGGCAAGTTAAATCACAAGCATTTTTGATGCCCAGAAATGCAAATGCAGTACACAGAGGAAGTCTTCCCAAAGTAACTTCCTGTCCATGGAGCATAAAAGAGGCTTCTATAAGAACTCTCTTGTTTTAGGAAATGTATGATGTACACAGACTTTCATGATCTCAGCAAGATATAGACACACAAAGAGCAAATCATAAAAATACCTTTAATAACCAGTAATATATACTCTAGTGTGCATCTATTAAACGACTACCCCCATGCATGACACTGGCACCACAAGCAATCAGAAGCTTCCATAAACTAAGAAGGTGTGATCATCTTAGCATATCATATGATTAAACACTGTATTTACATAAAATATTATTTCTGTCATTTTCATTTTTTTTAATTCAGGGAACAATTGGTATTTGGAAAATAAATGTACATCAACTTATGCTTGCAGAATTTCTAGTGTCTCTGAATGTGTCTGATTTGAAAGCCAAATTACCATAAGTGCTAAAAATAATGTCACACTGTACTTTGGCAGAAAATATAAAATACAAGCCAGTTGAGTAAAATGGACAGCAATCTTCTTTTTAACAATTTTAGACATTTACTTTTTAATACTTTTAAAGTGTGTTTCTAAAAGAACAAGACCACAAATGGTAGAGGGCAGGAACTGAATTTCCTTAAAAGACTAAATGGGTATGTCAGTAGCAGTGGCAACTAAAATGACAGTCATTTTCCTTTTATTAAGCTGTGGTTTCACATAAGAATTGTATTTTCTTTTGAAAATATCTTAGATATGATATTTATTCTCCACCTTGATGAATTTCTCCACAAGTTAGCTAATCATTACTAATGTTACAGATTTCAAATAGGTCAAGGTTCAACCTTTGAACTTTGAGATCAGATGATCTAAAGAGAAGAAAATGCAAATTAGTACATACAGGATGGATAAACAACAGGGACCTACTGTATAGCACACGGAATTATATTCAATATCCTGTAATAAAACATAATGGGAAAGAATATGAAAAAGGATATGTATGTCTGTATAACTTTGCCATACAGTAGAAATCACACAACATTTTAAATCAACTATACTTCAGTATAGTTGAATTCATTTCAGTAACTGAATTCCCTGGTAGTCCAGTGGTTAACGACTTGGCACTTTCACTGTGGTAGCCCAGGTTCCATTCCTAGTTGAGATAACAAGATCCCACAAGCTGTGCAATGCAGACAAAAAATAAAAAATAAAACTATACTTAAATAAGATTATTTTTAAAAGAGAGAAGATTAATTAATAAAAAGTCCTACAGGCTTCTTTCCCTTCTATGAGTCATCCTAACCCAACCACCATGGTCATTTACTTCATCAGGAGCTGCTCAGACATCAAGAGCCTGTATTCTTTCACCGTTTTAATCATTCTACTCATTCCCTTATCATTTATTTGATGCCACATTCTGCTGTCACTGCCTTCACGATGCCCACAGAAATGCCAATACCAAGACTTAGCTTTATCCTCAACACTTCTCCCAGAAATATATAACTACCTACCCAGAAGGCCCAGTGGCTCCAAGTTCAAAGTCATGATTGACAGAGAATATTCCCAAATGCCCAACCAGTGAATAATAATGATGACATTTATTGAGTGCTTACTATAAGCCAGGCACCAAAGCGCTTTACATGTATGTTGTCATTTAATCCTTAGAAAACTCTACTACAATTTTCCCTACTTGACAGATGTGTAAACGGAGACAGAGAAAGAATAGGAAACTTATTTGAAATTCACAGGTCACTGGCAGGACAAGGATTTGAATCTGGGCAGTCTGGTCCCCCGGAATCCCTGTTGTCAACCACCAGAGCACTGCCCCTGGTTATAAGAAAATGTCTGTATCAGTGTGGTCCCTGTACTCAAGGTGTCAGTCAGGGGGATGGGAGGAGCATGGTAGAAATGCAGAATGCTCTACTGAAAGCATGAGACTCTGCATTTTAAAGTGATCCCCAAGGGAGTCTGATTCCCACAAAGTATAATAAGCACTAGTCTAAGGAACTCATTAATGACAAAAGATGCAGTACAGACTTTTGATCACCCTGCAAAATCTCCCACTTTCCTTTCATCTTAAAATGACAAGCCAAAGTCCCAAATATAAGTTGCAAAAGTAAAGAAAATCTGGGGTACTCAGCACAACTTTAGTTTAACTCACCTGGCACAGGTAATGTTGGCTTAAAAAATATTCACAACCTAAAAGTTGAGAGTTACGTTTTATCCAGTGGGAATTTTTAGGACTCCAAGCCCAGAAGGCAGCCTCTCAAGTAACCCACAGAGAACTGCTCCAAGAAGGCAAGGGGAGTAGCCACCTTATAAGAAGTTTTGCAGCAAAGGGCAGGCAGTCTGAGTCAACAGATTATTGTGAATTAAAGAAAACCAGGTATCTCAAGGAATTTAGCACTTTTCTATGTCTGGGCTCATTGAAATCCTTCCTTTGATAGGCACCTCAGCCAGCTGGGGCCAGTATTCTGTTTTCACATCCTGAGTTTCCTCAGGGCTCACCTGCTCTGGAAGGAGGGCTGCAATAGCTGATGACAATGACATCCTTTTTTACTGATATGGCAGGAAATACTCCATTTCTCAGTAAGCTGCTAAGAGAAGAGCTCCATAGCAGCTCTTCACACCAGTGTGAGAATGGGAACCTGTGTGATGGTGGCTGCTGGTGTGTATCTTTCTCCTGGCAGAAAAGGTGAGGCACCGGAAACTTCACTAGGCCAAAATGAGAAACAGGCAAAGCTCATCTATTGTCACCCTTGGCAGGAGTGGGGACTGAAAAAGGTACTCTTGGTGGGGTGATGATGATGGCAGTGGCAACTCTGGATGTTGCTCATATTTCAGTTCCTGAGCTAGTTGCTGATTACATAAGTGTGTTCAGTTGCTGAAAATTTACTAGCTGTAGACTTGGGATTTTTGCAAGCATACTGTATGTTGATAAAAGTTTACATAAAATATGTTAATTTTTTCTATAAAATAGTCTCACTAAATAACAGATAGGCAAAATAATAGTCTTTATAGCAGAGTGGTAGGAATTACACAGTTTAAATGGGAATATTCCTACATTTTCAACAAAAAAGCAAGGTATATTCTCTTTTTAGAAAAACTATATATACTTATTTACTATTGGAAGTAGGAAGGCGATTCTAGTTGTTTTGATTTTTTATCATTTTATTTTATACTCACAAAAAATTGCAAAAATAATCCAGAGAGTTCCCATGTACCCTTCACCCTGCTTCTCCAAATGCTAATTCTATCTTCTATAAATATATTGTCAAAACCAGGAGACTGACTCAACTCACCAATAAGAATATTCTGCCTTATCATATGATCCAGCAATCCCACTTCTGGGAATATATTTAGAGAAAACCATAAATCAAAAAGAGACATGAACCCCAATGTTCATAGCAGCACTATTCACAATAGTCAGGACATGGAAATAACCTAAATGCCCATCAGTAGATGAGTGGATAAGGAAAACATGGTACAAATCTACAATGGAATATTACTTAGCCATAGAAAAGAATGAAATAAAGCCATTTGCAGGAACATGGGTGGATCTAGAGTTTATCACACTAAGTAAATTGTAGAAACACAAATATCATGATATCACTTACACATGGAATTTTAAAAAATGATACAAATGAACTTATTTACAAAACAGAAACAGACTCAGGAAAGAACATTGAAAACAAACTTATAGTTACCAAAGGCAAAAGATGGTGGGGGGAGGGATAAATTAGCAGTTTGGGATTAACATACACACACTACCATATATAAAACAGATAATCAACAAGGACCTACAAGTTCCCTGTGCTATTGTATGGCACAGGGAACTCTACTCAATATTCTGTAATAACCTATGTAAGAAAGAATCTGAAAAAGAATATATATATATATGTATAATTGAATCATTTTGCTGTGCAGTTGAAACTAACACAACATTGTAAATAAACTATACTCCAATATAAAATAAAAAATAAATTAAAAAATATTCTGCCTTGGCTGCCAATGTCATGCCTTGTGGCCCTCTTCATAGATTTACAAAGGAAACAATGACGCATAAGTGAATACAATAAAATATATGCTGCTTAATTTTTGACCATCAGATATTCTTTCAATACACATTATATAAATATATATGTGGAGATATACACATATACATATAAAGTCTTATGTAGATACATACCTATATATATGTATGTGTATACATCTGAAATTGAACAGTAAACAGTCATTAGGTGAACCTACAAATTAACTTTTCCTGTTCATGACATTATCACATGACTTGATAATAATCATTTAGTCCTACCAGTTACCTAACCCCAATATTGGGGTTTCTCTGCATCTTCAACCCTCTTTCAATTCCTTAAGTGAAATTAATGCACTGATTTCAGATTGCAGGAGGTATGCATCAACCAGATGGTTGTGCAGTTTTAAGAGAATAGAAAATTATTTGACACATAGCTCAATTAAGCAGTTCATCCAAGACAAACCAAAGAAGGTATTTTTAAATGCATATTTTGGAAGATGATAATGGCATTTGGCATGCTAACTAAGATACTTCATCAAAATGACATTATAAAGAAAAGCTCGGGATAAAAACATCAAACTGATGAAACTAAAGTAAAAAAGAAAGTCTACTGGACCATTGCCAGTAAATGATATTAGGTATAGTGAGCACGTGGTTATTTTTGCATCTAGGAATTCTTTCTGAAGGGTCCAGGAATGAGTTATTTCACCAGAGAGAACTTTCTACCAGCCCATTAGGACTTTGGGAATTAAATGTTACCAAACCTAAATAAATACATAAGTTTTAGAGCCACCTTCTCATTAGTCTCTGAATTTTCTACTCATTCCATCTACCTGACCCAAACTCTAGGCTACATGTGGTTCAAATACCGACTGAAAGTACATCCCCCTTGCCCAAATGGTACAATTAGGTAGACAATTGGAGTCTCCACATTCTATCTTGAATTCAGAGTTCCTCAGCTTCAGGAGTATCTGTCAGTAGTCTTTGCTAGGGGGTGGGGCTGGTGGCTGTGCTGTGCATTCTAAAAGGTTGAGCAGCTTCTAGGGCCTCTACCCATCAGGTACAAAGAGCACACCCTCCTCAGCTGTGACAACCAAAAATGTCTCCAGACATTGTGTACGGCCACAGAGGAGGAGGGGCAAAACCACCACGGCTCTGATGGCTTCACTTAGATGGACTTGCAGACAAAAACTCAGTCCTTTTAACAACAAACTAAAAATAATGTGAAGGGCCTAGAAATAGTATGTATCAATGATGTGAGTGGATCCCAAAGATGTCATGAGTTTTTCATTCCAGCTTCAAAAAATTTTCCCAATCTTTCCAGTCAATAAACATATAGAAGAAAGCTAGAGCTAGAAGGTTTAAAAGAGCTTTGAAGAAGACTATTTTTATCTCATTAATGAAGGAACTCAGGTCCTCTGAAGAGGTAAGCATTTCTCCATGATTTCCCAACAAGCCAAGCTGTCTAGTTTCTAGTCCAGTTACCTTGGGTAGCCCACTTGGCTTCTCTCAAACTCTTATTCATATAATTCAAAAGGTTACATTTTTTGACCAGCTGTAAATCACCTGGTTATGTGACATAAAGCTACAATCCCACTCTCCCACACTGGTAAGCAATAGCAGGAAAAAAAAAAAAAAAAAAGATGGAAGTGGCAATATAACCAAAAAGAACAGTCAAATTTCACCCTCTGGAATGTTATGGCCAAGTTGCCACTGGAGGGCAAGAACTGCAGATATATCTTACAGAAAAGGGAGGAATCATTAAGACTACTCTCAGTGAGATGGTAAAACTCAAAGTGACATTGACTTCAAAACTCCCTCAGTGTGATAGTTACAGCCCCCAAATCAGAAACATAACTTCCTGCAGAAGGCTGTGTACCCTAAGGAACTAATGATGTGTTAGCCTTGTCAGTGAAATGGAAAACTTCTGTATGACAGAGTCACAAGAAAGGCAATTATAGGCACTGTGAGAGACTGTAAAATACAACAGGAAGATGATACTTGCAAAATTATTCCCAACCACCAGCTCACTTGACCTTCAAAATCATCTTAAGATGCTGAGACCCTCATTTTTATAGGTGAAAGAACGAGGGCTGGGCCCCTAACCTGCAGAGTAGAGCCTGGAACCCAGATTCCCTGTGGAGAAGTCCACTGCCTCTGCTGTGCACCTCAGCTGCCCCTAGAGGCAGAGGAGAAGGCTCCTGCTTTGGGTATTGGTATTCTCTGTACTTCTGAACTGTTCCTGTCCACAACTATGCCAGAGCCTGTGACCATTCATGGGTGTTCCCATTCTCCCCTGCTTCCTGGGCAAAAAGGAAGGCTAGGTTTTCCAGTGTGCCTTATATTGACCTGTGTGAGGCGGAAGCATTGTGAGAAGTGAATGTGCTATCTCCAAGCCTGACCAATTGAAAATCTCCAACTTGAGGTCCTCGCTCATTTTTCCAGTCTCTACAGATCTAGAGAAAGGCAGACCTGCCAGATGGAAGGAGTCTGGATTCCAGAATGACCGTGTGGAGCTGGGCCATCCTGATCCAAACTGCATGGACCAGGGATATGAGTAAGAAATAAGCTTTTATTGTATCAAACCACTGAGATTTGGGGTATAATTAACTACTACAGCTGAAATTAAAAGATGCTTACTCCTTGGAAGGAAAGTTATGACCAACCTAGACAGCATGTTAAAAAGCAAAGAAAGCAAAGATGGACCTTTGCCAACAAAGGTCCATCTGGTCAAGGCTATGGTTTTTCCAGTAGTCATGTATGAATGTGAGAGTTGGACCATAAAGAAAGCTGAGCACTGAAGAATTGATACTTTTGAACTGTGGTGTTGGAGAAGACTCTTGAGAGTCCCTTGGACTTCGAGGAGATCCAACCAGTTCATCCTAAAGGATATCAGTCCTGAATATTCACTGGAAGGACTGATGTTGAAGCTGAAACTCCAATACTTTGGCTACCTCATGCTAAGAGCTGACTCATTTGAAAAGACCCTGATGCTGGGAAGGATTGCGGGCAGGAGGAAAAGGGGACGGCAGAGGATGAGATGGTTGGATGGCGTCACCGACTCAATGGACATGGGTTTGGGTGGACTCCGGGAGTTGGTGATGGACAGGGAGGCCTGGCGTGCTGCGGTTCATGGAGTCACAAAGAGTTGGACGCGACTGAACTGAACTGAACTGAACTGAACTGAACTGAACTGAACTGCTGCTTCTGACAAAAACAACTAGGACAGCAACACACTTCAGGGGTAACATCCCACAGATTGTCAGGCAATTTCTGGGGGCTACACATATAGAAAAGAGTTACAGATGTTCCCCACAGAGTCCCAAGGCCAGTTTCCACCTGAGGAGTATATATTGTCATAGAACCCTTTCCACCTCTGTTCAAGGATTTCACTCTGCAAAGACTTTCCTGCTAACCTCCTCTTCAGCAGGACTTCTAGTGAGAGCTGGCTTTGACAGGGGAATGCCAGTTTCTTCTCCCATGACTCTGGGAGACCCTAATAATATCCAAGCGAACCCCTCCTCTCAAACATTTTCTGTACAGAAACCGTGTAAACCAACACAAAAAATAACAGCTTATCATCACTCTGCCAAGAGCCAGCAACCCAAAAGTGAACCAGTAATTTGTTACTGAATTTATCAGGACTTACACTAATAAACATACTTCAAGATTTCACTTCCAAGCATCCCATCTGTCTTAGGAAAAAAGGAGCTATTTAGAGCACTACACATTTTTTTTGTATTATAAAGGGAGGAAAATGGGCTGTCATAATAACCAAGCTTGGTAAAATTACCAGTGCTTGGTATTCTAGAAGAAATTGGGGGAAATTACAAGGTGCTTTTGAAGTCACGCTTAAACTATTTTTTTCCATCTAAATGGACAGATCTACAGTGTGCACAAAAAGGGCAAGTGGTTGATTATATAGACATCTAATTTAGTCTCCCAAATCTGGTCTAGGCCATTCTGAACATACAATCATAGGAGATGTATCTCCCACATTATTTCCTGAAGAAAGGACAAAATCATGAAAAGATGCATAGACCATACATATCTTATTTCAAAGTTTTTAAATACACCCACAGTAGACTTTTAAGGAATGAGAATCCATATAAGCACAGAAAACTCTGATTGTACTTACTGGGCTTCTTATTCCTTCTTAGAAGTTGATTGATTTACCATAAAAACTTTACTGTTGAACTAATGAGCAAATCACAGTGTCAGAATCTGTTCTATACCAGAGGTTCTTAAATGTGACTGCACATTAAAATCATCTCGAAAGGTTTACAAAACCCTGATGCCCAGATCACACTGACCAATAACATCACAATCTTTGGGAGTGGGAACCAGGTACTTTTAAAGCTTCCCAGGTGATCACAAAGTGCAGACAAGGTTGAGAACTTTGTCCTTGATAACTTCTATGAGCTAAAACCAAAACATAGGTGACCCTTGTTTTTCTTTTAATCCAAAACCAACAAAGGAACTTCTTCTATGGCAGTATGTCAGCATGGTAATGTACAGCAGCATGAGATTGAAAGTGTTATTCGCTCAGTCATGTCTGACTCTTTGCGACCCCATAGACTGTAGCTCACCAGGCTACTCTGTCCAGGCAAGAATACTGGAGTGAGTGGCCATTCCCTTCTCCAGGGGATTTTCTCGACCCAGGGATCGAACCCAGGTCTCCTGCACTAAAGGCAGATTCTTTACTATCTGAGCCACCAGGGAAGCCAACAGAGGCCTTCATTTTCCTCTACTGAAAACTGGCTTACTTTGAATCTCAGAGCTTTGCACTGGGCCTTCTTATGAAATGAGGGGAGTAGAACGGCTTCTTTTACCAGTAGATTTCACAAGAGATACTAGGCTTAAAACTTTCCTTTGTCGACAAAGGTCTGTCTAATCAAAGTTATGGTTTTTCCAGTAGTCATATGTGGATATGAGAGTTGGACCATAAAGAAAACTGAGTGCTGAAGAACTGATGCTTTTGAACTGTGGTACTGGAGAAGCCTCTTGAGAGTCCTTTGGACTGCAAGGAGATACAACCAGTCCATCCTAAAGGAAATCATTCCTGAATATTCATTGGAAGGACTGATGCTGAAGCTGAAGCTCCAATACTTTGGCCACCTGATGCGAAGAACTGAGTCATTGGAAAAGTCCCTGATGCTGGGAAAGATTGAAGGCAGGAGGAGAAGGGAACAACAGAGGATGAGATGTTTGGATGGCATCACCGACTTGATAGACATGAGTTTGAACAAGCTCCGAGAGATGGTGACGGACAGGGAAGCCTGGCGTGCTGCAGTCCATGGGGTCACAAAGAGTCAGACGCTACTGAGTGACTGAACTGAACTGAACTAGGCTTAATGGACTTGCCAGGTGATGCTAGTGGTAAAGAACCCACCTACCAATGCAGGATATGTAAGAGACATGGGTTGGACCTTGGGTTGGGAAGATCCCCTGGAGGAGGGCATGGCAACTCCAGTATTTTTGCCTGGAGAATCCCCATGGAAAGAGGAGCCTGGCGGGCTATAGTCCATAGGGTCACAGAGAGTCAGACATGACTGAAACGACTTAACACACACCAGGCTTAATACACCCAAACTTCACGTTTCTCTATCTGAACTTCCCCCATTCAGAATAATTTAAAATAATTGTGTCTCCTGAAAATTAGTAAAAGAATGCTTTTAAACCAACCAAATAGTAGCTTTAGACATTCTTCAAGAACATCCTATGGCATCATCAAATGTTCCTTGATTTTTAAAATTTGTTATGTTAAACAAACTCATTAAAGTTTTGTGGGAAAACAAACAAACAGTTGTCTACACTTACCTGTCACTTAATTCTACTCAACACCTGTTGTGGAGAGATGAGTTTATTAATTATCACATTATATTTTGGGGACATATTAATATAGGGCAGAACCATAATAAAGTGTTTGTGGAAAGCAGCTGCAGTGTGAAAACAGGCCCCCCTCATCAAGAACTGAGGGCGTGGAGGGTGTCTGAAGCCCCCATGACAACACCCAACCCACTCCTCTCCTCTGAACCTCGGGTTTCTAAATCCAACTGCTTATGCAACAGTTACAGGTACCTCACACTTTCCTGATCTTCTCATTAAAAAGCTGTTCTCCTCTGTCTCAGCAGATGGCCATTTTCTCCTTTCAGTTACTCAGCACAAATCCTTCGAAGTCCCCCGGACTTCTTTCCTCATTCCACGTCATCTGAGCCTAGGCCACGGAGGGAGCTCCCCAAGTTGACTCCCTGATGCCAGCCTGGCTCCTTTCTCTAGTCTCAAAACAGAAGTCAGCATGGGCCTGCATCAAGCCATGTCACCCTGATTTTAACCCTCCACTGTCTCTGCATTTCATTCAAAGTCAAAATTAGTCTTTTAAAGCCCTACACAGGTGACAGCCCACCTCACCTTGACTTCATTGTCTGTCACCTCCTCCCACACACACTCCACTCTAGGCACACCTGTCTGTTTGCTAATTGTTTTGCATGCGAGGCACGCTATTGCCACTCGTAAGGTCACCAACCATCCTTTTTTTTTTTTTTTTCCAGGGACTGAGGGATTTCTGAAGATGTAGAACCTTCAGTGCATGTGGGACAAACCAAGATGAGTTGGTCACCCTACCTTTCCCACTGCCAGATGTCTTCCTTGGTGAAACCTTCACATTGGGTCTTAGCTCACTGTGTGTGTGTTCATTAGCTAAGTTGTGTCTGACTCTTTGCAATCCCATGGACTGTAGCCCACCAGGTTCCTCTATGGGATTTCCCAGGCAAGATTACTGGAGTGGGTTGCCATTTCCTACTCCAGGGGATCTTCCCAATCCGGGGATGGAACCCACGCCTCCTGCGTCTCCTGCATTGGTATGTGAATTCTCAACCACTGAGCCACCTGGGAAGCCACTACCTATAGCTAAAACTGACTCTTTTCCCCTCCCACCTATCCTTATCCCATCTCAATTCCTCTTTCTCAGAGCCTTTATCATCATTTAACATGCTCTATAGTTATTTACATGGTTTCATTTCCTACTCCCTCCACTAATAGGTAAGCCTAGGAGGGCTATTTTTTTCACCACTGTATTCCCCAGAATCTAGAAGAGTGCCTAGCACACAGGAGATGATCAGTAAATATTTGCTGAATGAAATAATTACTTATACTGTATAATAAACATTCTATATATATATATATATATATATATATATGATTCAAGGTGACAAAATTGTTTCAAGATGAAAATAGCAGATCAACATTATTTCTTGGTGAATTTAAGAACTATAATCAATGAGCAATTAGAAAAATCCATGGCACAAATAAAATTTAGTGACTGTGGGAGAAAATAAGCTTGCAATCTGAACCAAAGTCTACCTAGGGAAGATGGACTGAAAGTGGGCAGTTAGTGTGACATAAGATGCCTTTTGGTATTGTTCTTGCATTCATATGCATTAAAATCCATTATACTTGTGAAAGCACATTGAGTTTTTTTTCCCAAGCATTATATAAATTAATTATTATAATGTATCCACCACCAACATCCTAATGACATAAACAACTCATCCAAGAGGGAGTGAAGATACTTAATACCTTTTATTGTCATTAAAGACTGGTAGCATAGCAGGTGCAATGCACATCAGAAACCACAATCACCTCGTTTCACCCACAACCAGCTTCATAAACAAATTTGTATTATTGCAAGGATATGCTGGGGGAGTTTTCATTTTCCTTCCAAATAAATATCTCATTTTAAGAGGCAAATGTTTGCTTCATGAAGATAAATGGTAAAATTCCCAACAGTTTTCTTTCCCTCCCCACTCTTATGAATACTGGCTTTGATTTCATTTTCTGGATATATTTTGCCATCCAGAGTTTGAGGCTTATGAAATTCAGGGCATATGCTGCTCATCAACCAGTACACCAAATTCCAGTGTGAAAATTCAACCCCTTCCCTCCACATTGGCATATGAGTCATTGCTAACCAAGCCTCATGTTCAGGTGGAAAGGGGGAGGGACACTTAGGGGCAGACCATAACCTGATTCACTATTTATATATAACAAAAGAAAGATTGTCAACACACCCCCAATTCTACTTGAAGTGAAGGCTCAATTGAACTCTGCCCCTACCCATCCCAACCCTGTCCGAGGCCATCCAAAGGGACAAGCCCTGCTGGGAGGTGGAGAGGGAGTCTTGCGTTGCACTAACCATTCAATCAGCAAACGCTCTGAAGATGACCCTTGTTCCAAATCCCTTCAACACCTTCCATGGATGGACAATTACATGCAGTCTGCGGGTACAAGTGGGCAACCCCTTCAGCAGTTCAAATTTTAAAGGAAGTTTATAACCTGAATTTCCAGGTTGATAAATTAGTCTCATGATCTGAAATCCACTCAAGAGAGAGAAACTCAACCTTGTGGAAATAACAAAGTAAGATTCCTAGACCTTCAAAGCTGAGACCTAGACTTGGCACTGTAGCAACTGAACAAAGTTTTAGAGAGTTAAGCCGTGAGGTTTCTTGGGCACTTGTCACACTGATCTCTACAAGATCCACATGCCACAGTTTCTGCCCCAAAGAAGACCACAGGAACTCACAGAACAGCAGCCTATGACCCACAGCTTTGTCCTCTTCAGTTCTTGGAGCAGTTTCACAGGGAGAGGACTGCTGACTGCCCTTTTACACTTACAGAAACAGGCTCAGCCTTATTACTTCAAACCTTAACGTGCCATATATACTGGATACTGGATATACATGAATACTGGAATCAGTAGCCGTTCCCTTCCCCAGGGGATCTTCCCAACCCAGGGATTAAACCCAGGTCTCCTGCATTGCAGGTGGATTCTTCACCCTCTGAGCCACCAAGGAAGCCCAAGAATACTGGAGTGGGTAGCCTATCCCTCCTCCAGGGGATCTTCCTGACCCAGGAATCGAACCAGGGTCTCCTGCATTGCAGGCAGATTCTTTACCAGCTGAGCTACCAGGGGAGCCCTCAAGAGCCATAGCAGCAATTTGAAGGCCGATGGTTTTTATGTGACTTCAATACAACCACTCCCATCAGTTTGTTGAGGATTAAACAAACTCAAGGGCATCCCAGGTGGCGCTAGTAGTAAAGAACCTGCCTGCCAATGCAGGGGACATAAGAGACGCAGGTTTGATCCCTGTGTCGGGAAGACTCCCTGGAGAAGGGCATGACAACCCACTTCAGTATTCTTGCCTAGAGAATGAACAGGGGAGCCAGGCAGGGAGTCCGTAGGGTCACAAAGAATCGGACATCACTTAAACGACTTAGCATGCATGCAAACTCAAGGTTAAGTGACGCCTCTAAGGCCACACAGATGGTAAGAGGAAGCTCATGCTCTAGATGAGGGACTGGCAAACTTCATCCGAAAAGAGCCAGACAGAAAATGGTTTAGGCTTGTGGACCTCTCGGTCTGCGGCAGATACTCAACTGTGCCATTGCAGCCCAAGAGCAGCCGTGGACGTGACACAGATGCATGGGCATGGCTGTCTCCCAATGAAACTTTATTTTCAAAAACAGGCAGAGGCTGGATTTGGCCTGTGAGTTGGAGTATGCTGGCTCTTGCTCTAAACCCACTGAACTAAAGCACTTCTAGAAACAATTTAGAAGTGCAAATAAGGTCATTCATGTAAGCAATTGATTGATTATTTTTGTGAGTCTTTTTGCCACATTTCATTAGGTAAACTAGAACAAAAAATAAGTTATACTGTGATAATTTAAAGCAATACCATGTAAATCCATGGCTGATTCATGTCAATGTATGACAAAAACCACTACAATATTGTAAAGTAACTAGCCTCCAACTAATAAAAATAAATGGAAAAAAAAATAAAGCAATACCAACTCAGTACTTCACATTTGTTATTAATTTCATGATGGGGAAATTTTTAATGTAGGTATATTGGTCTCATGCTTTTGAATATGTAAAAAGCCTCAATTTTACCACAAAAGGAAAAAACAAACAAACAAACAAACAACTGGAAATGGGGATGGTCTGGGTGCAGAGATGATCAAGAAATGGCAGAATGTTGATAATTGAAGCTGGATGACATGAGGTGCTATTTTACTACTTGGTTTACCTTTCGTCTGCTAGAAATTTTCATAACAGTTAAAAACATGAAAGCCTTAGTTATGGTTGAGTACAATGTGCATGGCACTTTGAATTCCTTCAGGGGGCTAACTCTGTTTTCTTCCTGACCTCTTGCTGGGCTAAGTTATTTGTAGTTTTTATCACCAAAATTATGTCTGCCAGCCCTCCAGCTTCCAATGGCCTCTTCCCTAAAGGTCAAGTCCTGGTGGTGTGCATGTGGGCAGGAAAGATGCACTGATGGCATTTTAAGAGGATAAATGCAAATCACCAGCTTTTGAAGTCGGAGGTTCTAGGAAGCATCAAAACATTGCTGCTTTTTTTTCCCCTCAAATCAATAAACCCCAGAGAATCAGAGAGAATTTAGAGTTTCATATATTTTGCATTCTATTCATGTCAGCTTTAATGATTCTGAAATGCAGTTGTCACAGATTTTTACGAAGTAAGGCATCTTTTTTTCTCCTTCGGGAGATGACAAGCAATCATCTGTGGTCATGTCCAGGGCTCAAGATCTCTGTCCGGGTGAGCATGTTCCCTGCAAGAAGCTTGGCTCTGCTCAGCAAATGTTAATTCAGGAATTACTATGCTCCAGAAACTACTATGCTGGGTACCAAGACATGCTATTCTGTCCTCAGGGCAGCTACTCTTGGGAGGGGACCAGAAATAGGAATATTTGCATACCATTTTAAGAGCAAAGAAAGAGAAAAACCACAGTGTGAGGAGAACCCAGAGGAGGACCATTTGAGTCAACCTAAAGGCATCTTGGGCTTCCCTGGTGGCTCAGTGGTAAAGAATCTACCTGCAATGCAGGAGACATGGGTTTGATCCCTAGGTCAGGAAGATCCCTGGAGAAGGAAATGGCAATTCACTAAGAGATACTTGAGTCACCTGGAAGGATAAGAGGAGGTAGCTATACAGAGAAAAGAGAAAAGGGCATCTAGGGAGAGGCACCAGCTTCAGCAAAGGCATGGAGGAGTGGAACAGCATGGCATACTGGGAGAATGACAACAGTTTGTTATTACTAGAGGGTAAAGTACAGTGCAGAGGGTAGAGTGAGAAAGAGAAAGAGATGTTTCACTCACAGTCTCATATGCCAGGCTAAGGAGCTTGGAATGGTACATTAATTGAGAGTCATGGATGGGTGAACAGGAAACAGCTGTGTACAGTTAGCATTTCAGAGAACATTCTGGTGCCAGAATGGTGCTGAGGATAATGGATCTGAAGGTAAGGTTAATAAGTGAGATCATCAAGAACTGGTGAAATAAAATCCAGTGAAAAATAATGACCCAGAACCCGGCAATGGATGGTGAGAAGCTGAGGAAGTGAGTTCAAAGTTATAAGCGGGAGGTAACATTGGTAAAGAGCCAGAATTGATGGTTATCACTAGCCTTCTGTTTTGGGTGACTGAGTAGGTCACTTACTGTGACAATATAAAAGGAAAATAAATCTTAGGATGAAACTGGAGAAGTATTTTCACAAGAGCTTGCATTTTAGGTATCTGGGACATACACAGCTGGACTTGTCATTCTGAAGCTCAGGTAAGAGAAATTGAGGCTGATTTTGGAGTTATCAACATACAGGTGTGGGTAAAACCACAAAAGGATGAAGTCACCAAATGAATGCATGTTGATCAAGAAGGACAAAAGGCCAAGGTCACAACCACGGACACTGAAGTCCAAGATGCTAATATAAGAAGAACCTATGGAGTAACAAAGAAGACAACACTCAAAGTCAAGGAAACTGAGTGGAAAACACTTGCCTTGGCCTCAAGCATCATTAGATGGAAAATGAGTCAAGAATCAAAAGTATGATCCTTTTCTGTTGTTTTATTTTTGTTGGGGTTTTTTTATTATTATTTTTGGTGTTAGAAGACGGAGAAATGAGTAAATCACATCTAGAATTTATAGGATTGTGGGAAAGAAAAAAAAGAAGAAAAAGAAAAGAAATTACAAGTGCAATAAAGCCTAAGACAACATTTTCATTTTCAATTAAGAAATTGTCCTTAACTAAGGCATATGTGCTTTAAGAATTTGCAAGGAAAAGTCATAAAACCAAATATTGGTGAAACAAAATGACTTGTAAGCTTCAAACATTTATAGCATAAAGAAAATGAAAATGTTGGCAAGAGACACTATATCAGTAAAACCAAGTAAGAAACATCAACTCTGAAGTATCACCTCACTAATATGACAATCAAAATTTAAATAAGCTGGATATTATTTCTAATGCTTGGCAGTAAATATCTGCTGGAAAATATGTTTACAAGTCACTATACCTTAGTCATTAATAAATGAGAACACTGAGGTGATAATTTGATTTCATGAATGCTAGCGACAAACATTTAGAGGATTAGGAAGAACTGTGGAATAATGTCCAAAGCCAAGGTACACTGGTGTGCCATAAATGGGTTATAAGTATGCAGAGATATTTAACTAGAGATTCTTAACCAGATATTTCACCAAAGGAAGTAGCCTAGGCAGTTAGTGCCTCTGGGTCTGTATCTTCTGTTACCAATAACCTCACTCATTTACTGATTTCTGCCTTTGTCATGACACGAAAAGGCTAGGAAGCAGTGACACACCCATAAATGAGGTGCTACCATCATGAATAGGACATTATGAACAGGATACCCTCATAGGGTCTTCTCTTGACTGTTTCCTGGTCATAGGTCATTGACATGGTCCCAGATACAAGGTTAATCAAGAATGCCATGCCATGAGGTTGCAAGACTTACAAACTCATTCATTACCTTGATGGATAAGCATATGGTCACCTGGCCAAACACTCCCTTTAAGTACACTGCAGAATAACTCTTCATTTCAAATACATAGTATTTTGGAATTTAAGTTTTGAAACAAACTTAGATTAATAAAAATAAGAGATTAAATAATGATGTATTCATTGAATATTTGAAATACAGTGGTTGACAAATCATGGCCTGTCATTTGACAGCATTTCTTCCTCAAGATTCTGACCATGAAATTCCCCATGAAATTGCCCCTCATACCAACCTGCACACAGGGTTCTCCTGGAAAAAAGGCACATAAAAGCTCAATCTTTCCCCTTTTTCAACTTAGGCAGAAAACTCTGACAATTCTCCTTTATCCTTCTACCTTGTGCTGGGAGTAGAGTCACCCATCCCAGTCTCTCCTCATTTTGTGATCTGTGCACTGATAATCCAAAATCGTACCCCTGGTGTCAGTCTCTTTTTTAAACTCAAGACTCAGTGTTGAATGAACAAAAGTTACCTAAAATCGAAATTGTTGCTACTTCTGCCACATTTTACTTGAAGGAGAAAATTAAGTGCTTTTCTGCTTTATTCCCAGGAAGGAAAATGCTGAATTCTCAATACCTATGGCAGCTATGGGCTGTAGAAGGGTAGGACCTAGATTTCAGAGTAGGGGGAAGATATTAATGAGGTTTGGGAAAGATAAGAATAAGTACTGATAACAAAGGGAAAGTGGGGGAGAGATAAATTAGAAGGTAGGGATTAACACATACACACTAATATATATATATATATATATAAACAGATAATCCACAAGGACCTACTGTACAGCACAGGGAACTCTACTCAATATTCTGTGATAACCTATAAGGAAAAATAATATGAATACCATATATATATATATATATAAAACTGAATCACTTCGCTGTACAACTGAAACTAGCACAACACTGTAAATCAACTATACTTCAATTAAAAAAAAAGAACTAAGCTACTGAGAACCATGAAGACAAAGTGTTCTGCACAAAGTGAAGTGAACAGGCTATTCCAGCAGAGTCTTGAGGAAGGATCCAGAAAACGGTGAAAGAAAGGGTCTTGAAGAAGAAAAAAGATGGGTGAACAATCTAGTGGCAAAGCAGAAAAACAAGGTGACTGTTAACCCTCCCATTTCCCAGAACTTCAATATTGCTAAATCAATGCCTTGTATATAGAACTGTTGTTGATGCAATCAACAAAATGGGGCTCTGTTCCACACTTGGAACAATGAAAGTGAAAGTGAAAGTCGCTCAGACGTGTCCGACTCTTTGCGACCCCATGGAGTATACAGTCCATGGAAGTCTCCAGGCCAGAATACTGGAGTGGGTTGCCTTTCCCTTCTCCAGGGGATCTTCCCAACCCAGGGATTGAACCCAGGTCTCCCGCAATACAGGCGGATTCTTCATCAGCTGAGCCACAAGAGAAGTGGACAATGAAGAGAAGTGGACAATGAAGAAGAGGAGAAAGACAGCACGTGAGGACAAGGAGGCCATCAATCTACTGCACAAATTCAGTGGAAGCAGAAATTCAGACTGAGATGAGCACAAAACAATTTGCAGCAGGCTTTCCCTACTACCAGCCCTGCTTTCAAGAATCCCAGACTCTGGGAAGGCTCTGTGTCTCCCACTGTGTGTTGATTAGGGTTCAACATAATTTCATTTGAATCCCAAAGCAAGGTGCCTCAGCTGCCTTCCAGTTTATGCCAATACATTCAATCGCCCATCTGACATCTATCTTCACCTGAATGTCTCACAAATATCCTGGAATCAGTCCCAGAACTAGACAAATAGTCTTGTCCCCAAGTCAATCCATTTCCTCTTTTGCTAAAAGACACCAAACATCTACCCTGGTGCTCATCCTGGCCTCCCCGCTAGCCTTTCCCTCCTCACACACAGCCTGTTAGTCATCAAGTCCTGATGATGATGATGGTGATAAAAATTCTACCATTTTGCCTCTCTATTTTGAATACTCCTCTTCCTCCAGTGCCAAAATCACTGCAGTAGCCTACAAACCAGCTATTTATACGCCACCCTCGCCTTTGTCCAATCTAAGTACTGAGCCATCATATTTTCTATTTAAAAAATTCCTCCCTAAAAAAAAAAAAAAATTCCTTCCTGGTGACTCTCCCTTTCTGGAGAAAGGGAAAAACAAAAACAACACTTATTTACATGCTCTCCTGGTAATACTCCCTTGTTCCTGGAGTACACTCTTTAGTTCTCAACTCTAAGTAGAAAATCTCTTGTGTTTTGTTTACTGGAAAATGTCTTTGATTTCACTCCCTCCCTGAGGAGTGGTTTTGCTGGATATCTAATTATTGGTGCCGCATCCCTCCCTCACTCACTCCCTTCCCTCATCTATTCCTTCCTTCTCTCTCCCTCCCAGCACAGCCAACATATTTTTACATTACGCACACACATTTTCCAATTACTTTATCTAAAAATATGCTTGGAATAATCCTGTCCATTTGAAAAAATATAATCTTCAAATTGATGTGAGAAGTAGCATGAATAATTAATACCCACTGCTTTTAGTAGAGGGTAATGACATTATGTGTGGTGTATCTGACTTCAAGACACAGACAGCTTCTTAACTAGACTCACAGAAATCACAAGGGTATAAAATTCATGACACTTTAAAACTATTTTATTAAGAACATTGATAATGTTTCAATTATAAGGACCACAAATGGTTCTGAAAATTAAAATGAAATATTCATAGAAGTCAGTGAGAGTCAGATCTTACCTGAAGCTTTCTATAACATCTTTGATAAAGGCCCACACCTCCAGTAATGGACCAGTGTTTATAGCTGAGCTAGCTATAAGAAAGTGCATCCTAGGGTTAATTTACCAAAGCTCTTCTCAAATTTTGGTTCTGCCTTCCAGAAGCCTGAACAAGAATCCAACACCTTCATCCTGATCACATTCCCCCCAGGACATTCCAATATTCCTGCATGTCTTGACTGTGTATGTACTTTGCTTCAAACAGAGAAGCAAAACAATAGAGACACCCTGACTTACAGGACACTGTTTTGTGATTTTCCCATCACAACTGTTCTCAGCTGAAATCTCTCAGACCTGGAAGTCCCACTCCCTCCCGGAAACTCAAATATAATTTGAAGTCGTTTATATAATATTCAAAGTCCTACTTCTAAATAGATTTCCTATACTGAACCTTCCCACCTAAACTAGTGAAATGCAGTTATACATTAAAGACAGGAGTTATATATGCCCTCCACACATCAATCTGACCAGGTGAGATTTCTGGGCTTTGATATATTGCACACACCTGAGGCTTTTCCTCCTGGTACATATGGTTTTCCATATGTCTGATCTGAATTTCTGTGGAAGTAATTAACACATACATGAATGCAATCATATGTAGATTTATGCACATGACCTTCAGATTTTCCATGTGACATTTTCAAATTCACATATTCAAGAGCTTCTGAGAACATCATCATCTAAAATCTCTTTCATTTCCTCTAGATATGGTAGAGGAATCAATGTTAGAGATTGGAATCATTCAAAATTAGGAAAGACTCTCATGTAATGAAATATTATTATTGTTTGTGGCACTCAAAGAACGGTTAGAGGACATCCTTTTACTGGGTTATCTTACACGTCTTTCCTTAATAAAAGACTATTTCTGATTTTTTTTTTAATCTCCCAGGTTCATTTTTATACTTGGAATTCAATGTGCTCATTGGTCCACATGAGCAAACATATTCCCAAAATGTCAGACCACTCGATGCCCAGAGACTGTGTGTACTGTGGATAAAGCGGCGCCCTGCTGATCTAGAGCCCAAGTCCTAGGCACAGACCTCACAAACTCTGCAATTTTTCTGAGCCCATCCCCTTCCCTACAAAATGGAGACCCTGGTCTGTCTCACAAAGCTTCTTTGAGTTGTGCTCCAGAGAATTATCTAAACATACGGACTTCACTGAATCTTAGCAGGATTTTCTATAAAGCTAATATTTATTGAGGGTTTATTATGTGCCGTGAACAGATGTTTTGCAGCATCCTTTTTTTTAAGCTTCACAAAACTTCACGAGTTTGGTTCTACTTTTCTTCCGCTAAGGAAAGTGAAGCTCAGAGAGGTGGGCCACTTTGCTTCACAGAGGCATCAAGGTTTCCCAGAGTCTGGAACTGCATTAGTCTGGGTGCAGGCTGTCCAGGAGCAGATGGTGAGCCAAGGGCATGTGTGCCCAGACCATGAAGGCAGTTCTCCGCAGGAACACTTGCTGAGAGGGGGGCAGCACTGGGAAGGAGAGGAAGCCGAAAGGGACAGACTCCCAGGAAATGTCCAGTACAGGGTAGCTTAGGCCGGATTCCTGGATTCTGAAGTGCAAAGCAAACCTCAGGGTTGCCCTGACCTAAGCCAAAGGATTTGGGCTTTGACTCCAGCCCCAGCCAGCCACTGCTCAAGAGCTGTGTGTGTGTGTGGAAGGGGTGGGCATAGGGCTGTCACTTTCAGGTCCTTCCAGCTTTTTCTGCAATCAAGCAAAGTATGTTCAAATTGGGTTCCAGTAATCAAGGGGAGCCACCAAGAAAGGGTGAACACAGGGCACAAAAACAGAGCAAAGGATGTGACAGGATCCAGGCCAGACCCTGATGTTGTCTGCCCTACCCATGAACCATGGAGCATGTGCCTGACTGACCTGTGGGGGACGCCTGCTCTGTGGCCAGCTGGGTCTCTGAAGTCTTCGAGGGAACTGGCTAAGACTGTGTCTCGTTTCTGAACATGAGGCCATTTTACCAAGTCTTAAATTCCATTTGTGACATTTGGCAGTGTTATTCCTTTTCTGGCAGATCGGTGCTCACAGTGAGGCTAGGCTGAAAGAGGGGAAGAAGACAACTCCAGCTGGGGGCTTTGGTGTCCTGGTCAGAAGCGATGGGAGGGAAGGCCCTGGACCTGGCAGGACTGTCCAGGAGCAAAGGCTTCTCTGACTGGCGACATCTAACCTGAGGCATCAGCTAGACACAGCATGCACTTTCTGCTTCTCCATCTGCAATTCCACAATCCCCATGCAAGAGGCCCGGCTCCCATCCAACCTCAGCTCCGCTACTTGTGTGGTTGTTCTTTTTTTTTCCCAAGATTAAGACAAAGCACTTTGACCATTGGATAAATTGTCAGTTGTCAGCATTTGACTGAGGATTAAAAGAGAAGAAGCTTCTATTTTTTTAGTATTGATCTCTCTTTTTAATGGCAGCTCTATGCTAAATTTAAAATTTCGACAAAATGAAATTAAATTAATTTAAACGAGTTTTCATTTTCACTGTAGTGAAATCTTTATTTTCATACCCTAGACTTAGCAGCAGCAGCAGGGGTAGTCAATTGGACTGAAGTACAGAAATTGTCCACTTGAGAGATTTTTATATTATGTTTTGTTCTATGAAATTTATTCTATAATATGTACCAATCTCTTCAAAGGTATATATCCCTTTCATTAGCAGTGATTTTTGCTAAAGAAACATCTAACCAAACCTCAAAATGATTTTATAGTGAAATATTCACATATGGTATTCTGAAAAAAAAAAAAAGTACCTTAAGACTTCATAAGATGCTATTACTATCAGAAGTTCAGATATGTTTGTGATCTGCTGTGAAAATAATCATTAACAAATAAAAATGTTAAGAAAAACAATCCTTCATTTAGGAATGGCAGAAGACATGGTCAAATGCTCAGTTATAATGTGCTTCACGGACAAGCAGTTTCCAGTTGGTATCACAGTGTGCTCCTGGAAATGAAGTCACCAAGTAAACCTCTCTGGCAGAATAACATCACATGGGACCTTCAGCACAGCAAAAAAAAAAAAAAAAACAAACTTGCCTTTTGTGTCTACTGTACTAAAAAATTTGCACAAAAATGATATAAGCATATAAAATAATTAAAATCAACATAAAATAAACTTAAATATGATACTCCATTCAAAAAAAATATTTTCTAAACTAAGTCCTACAAAATGAGCACTTTGATACACAAGGGGCTCTAGTGTCGATCCCCATTACACACATAACTGCACTATGCAACTCGACGAGCTTGGTGTTTTTTGTCCTAAATCTAACTATGCACTGTAACCAGCGTTAAATAACTCATTATCACCTTTCTTGTCTTCTGATAATTTAGAAAAGTTTCTGAGGGAATGCCTTGGACGGCTTAAGTCTCTGTAAAAGCTGCCCCAATGGCCCTCTTTTTCTCCCAATACACTTGGGAGTATGAAGTAGATACTTTCCAATGCACCCCACTTTCACTAAACAGGACAGTCATTCAATGTGGGTGGGAGATGATGATGGGCACACTTCTTTTTTTTTTTTTTTTAATTTTTATTTTTCAGTGGGTTTTGTCATACATTGATATGAATCAGCCATAGAGTTACACGAATTCCCCATCCCGGTCTCCCATCCCACCTCCCTCTCCACCCGATTCCTCTGGGTCTTCCCAGCCCACCAGGCCCGAGCACTTGACTCATGCCTCCCACCTGGGCTGGTGGTCTGTTTCACCACAGATAATATACATGCTGTTCTTTCGAAACATCCCACCCTCACCTGCTCCCACAGAGTTCAAAAGTCTGTTCTGTACTTCTGCGTCTCTTCTTCTGCCCTGCATATAGGGCCATCGTTACCATCTTTCTAAATTCCGTATATATCTGTTAGTATACTGTAATGTTCTTTATCTTTCTGGCTCACCTCACTCTGTATAATGGGCTCCAGTTTCATCCATCTCATTAGAACTGATTCAAATGAATTCTTTTTAATGGCTGAGTAATATTCCATGGTGTATATGTACCACAGCTTCCTTATCCATTCATCTGCTGATGGGCATCTAGGTTGCTTCCATGTCCTGGCTATTATAAACAGTGCTGCGATGAACATTGGGGTGCACGTGTCTCTTTCAGATCTGGATTCCTCAGTGTGTATGCCCAGAAGTGGGATTGCTGGGTCATATGGCAGTTCTATTTCCAGTTTTTTAAGAAATCTCCACACTGTTTTCCATAATGGCTGTACTAGTTTGCATTCCCACCAACAGTGTAAGAGGGTTCCCTTTTCTCCACACCCTCTCCAGCATTTATTGCTTGTAGACTTTTGGATAGCAGCCATCCTGACTGGCGTGTAATGGTACCTCATTGTGGTTTTGATTTGCATTTCTCTGATAATGAGTGATGTGGAGCATCTTTTCATGTGTTTGTTAGCCATCTGTATGTCTTCTTTGGAGAAATGTCTGTTTAGTTCTTTGGCCCATTTTTTGATTGGGTCATTTATTTTTCTGGAATTGAGCTTCAGGAGTTGCTTGTATATTTTTGAGATTAATCCTTTGTCTGTTTCTTCATTTGCTATTATTTTCTCCCAATCTGAGGGCTGTCTTTTCACCTTACTTATAGTTTCCTTTGTTGTGCAAAAGCTTTTAAGTTTCATTAGGTCCCATTTGTTTAGTTTTGCTTTTATTTCCAATATTCTGGGAGGTGGGTCATAGAAGATCTTGCTGTGATTTATGTCAGAGAGTGTTTTGCCACTTCTTACCCTGGACAACTAGATTAAAGAGCAAGTCAGCCGCTCTCCCTCCGCCCTCCATGCCACTGCTCCCAGGTACCAACATCCCTCAGTGGACCCCGGAAACACAAGCTCATATTTCTTGGGTGATCCTTCCTTTTCCTTCACTGCCAGTCAGACCTGCCTACACTTCCCCAGTCAATCTTTGCTGCCTTACAGCATATGACTGGTGAAGTTAATACCACATTTTCTCTATGGAACCTAGTCAGACCTGCTACTTTCACAAAAACCAAAGTCCAGGCATCATGCTTCCCTCTACCTTCTATTTTACTAACAAAATTTAATACCACAAAGGACATACTGTATGCCCCCAAAACACCTTTAATGTTTTTGTGCCTATAATATTGAAGATTTTGAACAGAAGAATATATTCAAATACTTATAGCATCTGATGCAACATGAAACAGTCATCAAGATCAAATACATAATGACTCTAAAAAATACAATCCTTTATGCATAAAAATACTGTGGCTTCCACGATTCCAATGTGTTTGTTTTCTTAATAAGTGTATATAACTAGGGGAGAAAAAAAAGACCAGAAGGGCAGACACCAGAATGTCACGAGTGGTTAAGACTGAGCAGTGGAATTGTGCGTCATTTTTTTTTTTTTGTCATTTTACATTGTTTCCAAATTTGCTACAGTACAATTATAAAAACAGTGCACTTTAAAAAACTTTCATAGCTGTTAAATATAAAATATTTGCACATGACCCTTAACAATTCTTCCCAGTGCTTAGAAGTTTACTAACATGTTACAGAAACTCATAACCTTTCCCTGGGAAACCAAGAAATCAATCACAAGGTACTCAACCGAACTGCAAGGATGATCCACAAGGATTATCAAAATACTTCTTGTGAAAATGACTAAGGCAAGGGCATATCATCTCCTGTAAGAGGAGTAGGAAGAAGAGTCTTGTTCTTGCTTTTGTGTGCAATAAGTGAGGCTTGAAACTGGAAAAAAGAGATGCCTGTATAGAAAATTACTGAATATCATCAGGTGAAATTATACTTTGTTACCCCCACTCCAATTTCAATAAAGCTCAAACTAACATGTCAGTCTCTTAGAATTTCACCTCTTGAATACTCTTTTTGTGATTTACAAAGAACAACAACATGGTATAAAAGAAGATGGCTTTCTATGCTAGGTGGGACGTAGAGAAGGAAGAGTATTAGTGGTCCTTGAGACAACTGGGGAACACCTAGAGAGACTCTCGTGACATTTCAAAATGCCTTGAACACAAGTTACAATCCAAGAGATGTAAGCTGCATTCCTATTTTTTATACCAAGCTGCCTCCCTTGTTCATATTACATAATCTCCCTGAGTCTCAATTTCCTCTTCCACAACCTCACCATGCTGCTGCTGCTGCTGCTAAGTCGCTTCAGTCGTGTCCGACTCTGTGCGACCCCATAGACGGCAGCCCACCAGGCTCCCCCGTCCCTGGGATTCTCCAGGCAAGAACACTGGAGTGGGTTGCCATTTCCTTCTCCA
Source organism: Muntiacus reevesi (assembly GCF_963930625.1). Lineage (NCBI taxonomy): Eukaryota > Metazoa > Chordata > Mammalia > Artiodactyla > Cervidae > Muntiacus > Muntiacus reevesi. Next base: position 10,283,833 of record NC_089271.1, on the reverse strand, counting down.
ATGTGTGAAAGTGAAGTTGCTCAGTTGTGTCTGACTCTTAGCGACCCCATGGACTGCAGCCTACCAGGCTCCTCCATCCATGGGATTTTCTAGGCAAGAACACTGGAGTGGGTTGCCATTGCCTTCTCCAAAGCGTGAAAGTGAAGTTGCTCATTTGTGTCTGACTCTTAGCGACCCCATGGACTGCAGCCTACCAGGCTCCTCCATCCATGGGATTTTCTAGGCAAGAGTACTGGAGTGGGGTGCCATTGCCTTCTCCAACTTTACCTTATGACTATCTAAAAAAAAAAGACTATGTGACAAACAGTAAAGTTATACATGTTTTTTTTAAGACACTTAGTTTAACAAACTCCTCTTTTAAAGTGCTGATACGTCTGGTTTCAGCTCATGAGACATTCATGGATTAGTGTGAACCACTTTAAACTGGTGACAAATCACACCCTTCCTCTGAGGGTCATGCCTTAGGGGAGAATGAGCAATGATTTGGGGAGCATGGGTACTCCGAGGAGGGCACTTGGGGATGGGTTAGCATGGAGCACCCAGAGACTGTGTGTGTCATAGGTGGGGAGTAGGTAGAAGCCAGGAGTCCTGCTTAACACCCTACAATGCACAGGAGAGCCTGCGCCACAAAGAGCTATCCTATTCCAAATGTCAACAGTGCTGATGCTGAGAATCTCTGCACCTGAGATAAGAGTGGGGGAAAGAAAGCGTGAGGCAAGAAAATTTAAGACAAATTTCACCAACTCCTAAGTTTCCAGTTGGCACCAACGACTGCTCCATTAGACCAAAAAAATCTTCTTCTAGGCATATTGCCCACACTTCTCGTTTTAAATCATAGACTTAGGTTGATACAAATCTGGTTTCTGAATTTTTCATCCCTTTCTTTTTAAATCATCAGAATCCCATCTGTTGGCAGATGTAATGATACTCTATGGCCATCAACATTAATGGGAAGTGAGACCTTAATTTTAAGGTGTCCAGGAAAGATTATACTAAAATGTGCTAAAAAAAATGCTAAACTGGTTCAGGAATCTCATGCAATATGTATCTCTTTTTGTCTGCACTATTTCTCATCAGTAGAAAAAAAGAACAGAAATTACCATAAGAATTATGCAAAGAAAAAATATGGTTTTTTTTCTGTGGCTCTAAGTGGTTTAACAGCATTATCAGAGAATGTGAAAACTATATTCTTAAAAATAACCTCACAATTAATCTTACTCCATTTTCAAGGAATGAACACCAAAACGCCTCAGGAAATTAACAGGATCATCCTGGAATTCACAGTAGCTCCAAAGCAGGTCACTGTACACCCTGGACCATCACTGAAGAAATGATGCTAAGAGTCCTACAAGTATTTCTCTACCACTTTTGCATTCTGTCTGCTAAGAGCACAGAAATGCAATCTTTACATATCAGAAGATGGTGAGAGATTAAAATTCTTCATTCCAGTCAAGTGACTACATGGTCAGCGTTTAGAAATAGGAGGACAGATCACTTTATTTTGATGCAACATGAACCAAGACTTCAACTTTTAACAGAGCAGCAATCAGACCGTGAAGCCTTCTTTTTAGTACCCACTTGAGGTCCAAGGTTTAGTAATTGCAAGGAAATGAATCACAAGAAGCAGTGGTGAGCTCTCCAAACATCTGTTTGCAAAGCCCAAGGTGGGATGAACACACTGGCATCGGTGGCTGCATCAGAAGAGGCGGGAACCTTCTACAGGGAGGGCAACTCTGTGCCAGCCCACCCATGGTGACTGTACTTGGACATCCTCCTCTGTGGGACCAAGCCAAGGACCCGGGAGAAGGAAAGATGAGTACATGACAGAGGTAAGAAGACTGGAAAAAGAGACTGGGTAACATCACGTATCCTTACTGTTCTGGGTGAGTACACACAGCACATATCTGGGGGTTGACAGAGCGCTTGCTGGCACTTCTCAGTCCTTGGGATAAGAAGTTTACGAGCTGAATGAGTCTCAGGGCAGGCCATAGACACAGTTCTTTTGTAAAGGAAGAATTCTAGCCACTGTTTGCCTGCTTTCCTTATCATCTTGAAGCAGGGGTGCTTTAAAAAAGGAAGTCAGGGGGGCTAGATTAAAGGGTGGTTCAGGCAGTCAACTGTCTCCCTCTGCACACAAGTGCCTTTATATAAGTGCATACTCACCCTCAACATTCACCGGCCAGGCAGGAACATGGATGGAGGCCCAATTATTAAAAGTCTAAATATGTATAGGCTCCAAATTCAGCCGATAATCTGTTAAATCAATAAGCATTTTATCCTCTTAATTTGACAAATGTACTTTCTTAACATGCAAGGCAGTTTCAAGTTTAAAAATTTGAAACTCCTCAGAGTCCCATCCACAATGTGGCATGGAGGAGACAGCGCCCAAGGGTGCCACAGACACACACACAAACACACACACTCATGCTGTAGGCCTACGCAAGAGCTCATGTACCTCAACACTGTCAGCCTTCCCTTCAAAAACAACCCCACTTGGCCATCTTTGGTGGGTCTACCTTCCAGAGCCTGGAAGCAGGCAATGGACTGTTGGTGTGAGGGATTCCAGGCCCCCAGGTAACCAGCGCACAGTCTAGAACAGGAGTTGAGAACTTTCTCCTAAAAAAGTCAATTTTTTGACGCAAACATTTGAGGCTTTACAGGTCATATTATCTCTTCCAGAGCTACTCAACTCTGCCATTACTACACGGAAAGAGTCACAGACAATATATAAATAGAACTGCATGACTGTGTTCCAAACCAAACCTTTATTTGCAAACATAGGCAATGGACCAGAGACCACTGTTAACTGGAATCTAGTCTAGAAGGCAGCAGGGTATAGACTCAAGAGGATACATCCCCTCGGTCCTTGACATTCTCTGAACCATGGGAAGAAGCGTGCCTGGAAGAGAACCAAAGTGGGCCTTCTAAAATAGTCCAAAATGGGAGCCACCAGCCATACCCAGCAACTGAGCACTTGAAATGTGGTGGCTGGTCCACATCGAGATGCGCTCTGTGTGCAAAACAGGATTTCAGAGACTCAGTACCAAAAAAAGCAAACCATTTCTATTATTGATTTTCTACTGCTTAGATACTGAAATGATATTTGGGACAGGGTGGGTAAAAAAAACAAATGTTATTAAAATCAGGCTTCCTTGGTGGCTCAGAAGTGAAGAATCTACCTGCCAATGTGGGAGACACAGGTTCGATCCCTGGTCCGGGAAGATCCCACAATCCTTGGAGCAACTAAGTCCACGTGCAACAACTACTGAGCCTGTGATCTAGAGCCAGGGAGCTGCAGTGACTCAGCTCACATGCCACAACTACTGAAGCTGGCACGTCCTAGAGCCTGTGCTCTGCTCCAGAAGAAGCCACCACAATAAGAAACTCAGGCACCACAACTAGAGAAAAAGCCCACACAGTAATGAAGAACCAGCACAGTCAGAAATAAATAAATAAATAAATATTTTTTAAATGTTATTAAAGTCAATTCTACCTGGTTTTTGAATCTTTAAATATTGCTACAAGAAAATTTCAATTTACATATGTGCTTACATGCGTGACTAACACTTGTGGACGGCAATCGAGTTTTACCAGACAGGGCTGTTCTGTGTGGGGCCCTCACTTCCCTGCTGGTCTAAAGACTGCACTGCAGACTGGTCTAAAGACTGCACTGCACAGTCTACCTGTAGGCACAGGTAGACTGGATTCCAGGCCCACTCTGATTCCTCCTGGTCTGACCACAAAATGCGTAACCATGCATGGGCTAGGACTAAACACCCTTCCAAGAAATCAGGAGGCCACCAGTTGGCTGAGCTGCCCTCAATGAACTCCTTCTGTAATAGGGAAGAACAAATCTGACTCTAATTAGATCTTTTTCTTTGACTTTAACCCTTATATTCTGGTGCTTTTGCTTTGAGTTAAGAATGTTGCCTGTAGCCAGAAATACACAGGGCTCTGACTTTTAAGGGTGTAATAGTTTTCTATTCACATAGCGATACAAAGTTATAGAACAGAGAATAAATAACATTTGCCTCCACAGAGATTTACAGGAACATTGAGACTCCACCGAGATGGACAGCTTCAAGAACAAAGGATTCCGACACCAAGAAGTTTGCCTCAACCAACCATGCCCCTCCCTCACCTTGCCTTTAAAAATGCTTTAGTGAAATCTTTCAGGGAGTTTGGGGTTTGGGGGGCCTAAGGCCCCCATCCTCCTTTCATGACCATGCAATAAACATTTCTCTGCTCCAAACTCTGACATTTCAATATTGTCTGGCCTCACTGTGCATCAGGCACACAAACTTGCATTTCGTAACACTTTCTTAACTGGCAAAAAGAAAATTTCTTTCACTACCTGAAGAGAAGAGAGACCTCAAGTGGAAAGAAAGGAAACCCTTCTTGCCTCCACTAAATAGCAAATTGTCTGAAGAGGCATCTATTTGTTTCTTGGGACTCTGATGGAAGGCAGAACTACTCCTCTCCCAGCCATGAAATTAATAAAGGGTCACTTACAGAGCTGGAGGGTGGCCTCTAACTGACAGCCAGCCCAACCAATCACATGCAGTTTCTGGGCACACTTCTTTTCTTGGAAGAATGAACGCAGAGTGCCCCTCAAAAACGGGGAGGGGTTGGCGACAGAACTGGTTCAGCTGTTTCTGCCTGCTGCTCACTCTGCCTTAGGAATGTGGACCCAGGATGGCTGCACAGCTACTGGAATCAATGCTTATCTTGCTTCACTTTCCCACGCAGTCTTAGAGAAAAGCTTCCATCAAAATAACCTCAATGTGCTTCCTCCATTTGAGGAATCTTTGGATACTATAGAGTGACAGGAAAATCTTCCATTTTGTGAATAGAAACAGCCTTAAAGTGATGTCCCTGATTCTTCCTTCCAAATATCTGCTGTAACAACTTGTAATACATTTATACTGCAAATTCACTAACTAAACTGAAAATCTGATATAATGAATTTGCACACATATGCACACAAACCTATTAATGCCTTCATCAAATGTCAACTACTTTGGTAATTTTTGTTGTATATGCTTTGTATATGCTTTGTAATGCAGAAATCTATTGTGGATTGTTACAGAGTATTTTAGTGATATTTGGCGAAAATTGTTTACAGTTTTTGGATGAGTTGGAAATGCATTATTTTTCCTTTAGAAAATAAAATGATATTAATAGACTCCTTTTATCTAAACTCACCACCCAGCACACTTCTCAGAACTCAGAACAAGTAGGTTTGGAAAGGATGCAATGAATTAAAGCACAGGTTTCATAAACAGAGATAACTAATAAGATCATTTACTTTATGAAAAGTGTACAGTTATTTGAATAATGGTAGGTTGGCTATGTAGGCAAGTACATTAAATCTTCTTAATTACAAGCTGAAAAACAGTAATTTCGTACTCAGTCATAGAAAAGAATGCCATTTGCAGTAACACGGATGGACCTAGAGATTATCATATTAAGTGAAGTCAGAAAGACAAGTATTGTATCACTTATGTGTGGAATCCAAATACGACACAAATGAACAGAAACAGACTCACAGACATAAGAACAGACTTGTGGTTGCCAAATGGTGGAGAGGAATGCAGTGGGAGTTTAGGGTTAGCAGATGCAAACTAGCATAAATAAACAACAAGGTTCCCTGCAGAGCATAGGGAACTATATTCTATATCCTGGGATAAATCATAATGGAAAAGAACAGGAAAAAAAAGTGTACATATGTGCAATTGGGTCACTTTGTTGTACGGCAGAAATTAACACAACACTGTAAATCAACTATATTTGAATTAAAAAAAAATAGTAATTCCTTTAAAATGTAGATGTGTTCACACTCATCTTCAGTGATCATTCCTGTGCAGGTAACAGCCTTAATATAGATGATGCACCTACTGAAAGGTTACAGGAAATGAAGTCTGTGAGAGGTCACCGAATGCCAGGAAAATCCATTTCTGGTCATTTCTTCTTTCTGTCTGCTGGGTCCACCTCCAGATGTCTTACACTCACCACTTAGCAAAGCCAGAAAGGGGTCAGGTTCTCTATGATGGCACTAGAGAAAGAGCTCCACGCAAAAGTGATAAGTGCGTTTTCACTTCGAAATCTCAAATACGGGGGTCTGGCAGCATCACCTTGATGTGTAAGTTACAAACCTTGCTTGTAAATGACAAGCAAGGTACATTTGCTCCTTCTGTGTGGGACAGAGGCTACCCTGGCACCTCCATGGTGATGCTTTTAGGGTCCACAGAGGAATAAGGATGACAGAACTGTGGTGGGCAGTGGGAGGCCTGGACTCACATGGGGACCTTTAAAAAAAATACCCAGCCTGTGGTCTCCTCTGTGATTCCAATGTAACTGGTCTGGGGTGCTGCCTGGGCACTAGAGTTATTTTAAAGCTCCCCAGGTGATTCTGACGTGCAGCACTGCAGGGCTACTAGTCAAGAAAGAAGAGGCAATGAATCATGAACATCATGACAACCTCCTGATGCATGGCCAGGCTCCCGACAGGACAGAAGTTTGCCCAAAGGGAAGCAACAAGGAATTCAGTCACTGGATCGGATACCTGGGGGCTTCACTTTGGGCATACCTGGAGTATTGGCAAGGTTCTAGGGTCACTCAGTCTAGAAACATCATCTAACTCCGGGTTTCTCAATCTTGGCCCTAGACTTTGCAGTTTTAGGTCAGATCATTCTTTGTGTTGGGAGCTGTCCCGTGCACTGGAGGAAGTTTAGGAGCATCCCTGACCTCTACCCACCAGACACAAGGAAAATACTCTACTGCTAGTCATATACCCAAAAATCCTCTGGGAACAAAATTACCCCCAGCTGAGAACCAATGGCTGTGATAGACGCTGCATACTGTAGAGGACCATTTGAGTTTCATCCACCAGACACCTCAGAATCCATCACTCAAGAGAACGAGTCTGAAAAGGGAGGCCCTGTTCGAAGCTGTCAGGACTTGTTTATTAATATATATTTATGAAAGTATGGAGTGCTCTACTGAACTTGGCCCCGTTGGAGAGATTTGGGAAGAGGTGTTTGTAGGAGGCTGAAAGATCTGCAGCAGCATGTGTGGATGGATGGAAGCCCAGGCTGGGATGGCCTAAAATATAAATTACACAAAGGAACTGAAGGTTAAAGAAATCTGACACACCCAGAGGCCTGTCTCTAGGCAGCATTGAGTTGCTAGTCCAAATTCACCTCTACCTTCCACTATCGGTGCAATTCTGCTTAAGGTTCCCCAAGAACTCTCATGGACCCAAGGCTAATGGCACAAAAGTGACCCACTTGGACAAGATCTGAGTCAGTCTTATTCCAATTCAAGTCCAAAGCAGACACATCTCCTGAATGTAATAAAAGTCAAACACCAATTCTTTATACGGCCTTTGGTGTGCTGATAAATGTCTGAAATTTCTCTGCTGTTCAGTCGCTAAGTCACGCCCAACTCGCTATGACCCCATGGACTGCAGCACACCAGGCTTCCCTGTCTGTGGGATTTCCCAGGCAAGAATACTGGAGTGGGTTGCCATTTCTTTCTCCAGGGGATCTTCCTGATCAAGGGACTGAACCCATGTCTCCTGCATCTCCTGCATTGGCAGGCAAATTCTTTACCACTGAGCCACCAGGGAAAAGAAATTTCTTTAGTTGCCAGTTTTTTAAAAGTTATTTGTGATGTCAGATAATTCTCAGGAATTAACTAAAAAAAAAAAATCAAGACTCCTATTGGATTTTTTTATGAAAGTCCTCCTTGTAGAAATCTTAAAATCTCTGATTGCTCTTTTTATGTTATTTGAATCTTTCTTCTGTCTTTAAAAGAAAATCTAGCTTCTAACAATCTTTGGATTTATAGAAACTTCTACTCTCACATGAAATTTATACTCCAATGAAACACTACTCTTTGGGAAGGTGCCTATTTGACAATAACTCACAAACATCTGCAGGTGCGATCAGAACAAAAAGAAAGACGACAGGATCTAGAAAAATAAAACACTGCTTTGATCGCTATTTCAAACACCTATTGCATGACTAGTTCAATAAATACACAAATGAGCCTGTCAAACCCAACTCAATTATTGGACACCCCTGCTGTTTTCAGCTCATTGCTCATCTTGATCTAAAAAAAAAAACACATTAAAAACAAAAAAACAAACAACCTGTCTTTCATTTTGTGACTATGCACATTGAGAAAATAAGGTGTGATAAGCTGAAATAATGATTGTGTGGGGAGAGGGAATAAAAGAGCTCAGGCATTTATAGATCTTGAAATAATGTGAACACAAGAGTTGAGGCCACAGCTCAAGGGTGAGTCTACAGAAATACATATCTCGTAAAAAATGGCAGGCATTGACTGTTGTCCACCCGTAACTGCTCTCTTCTGCAGCGCTTCACCTGACTGCATTGACCACGTTCCCTTGCAGGTATTAGGGACACATGTTTGCATTCTAGCCAACTGTGTAGGCAAAGCCACGTATCAGCCTTGCCCTGAAATCTCTCCCCAAATCCCCCAGGCTCCCCCTCTTTTCTGACCATGGGGTACCATTAACACCCTAAAATGTCCAAGCCCCTAGACCAGGGTTTTGGCAAGCATTTCCCCGTAAAGGGCAGATGGAAAATATTTAGACTCTGTAGGGTACGTGGGCTCTGTCACAACCCTCAAGCCTGCCCTTGCAGCAGCAGCAAGACAGCCAGAGACCAGAACTAAACAAACGGGCGTGGCTGTGTGCCAGTTTAATTCTGGATGATGGTAACAGAAATTTAGATTGCATATCATTTTCATGTGTCACAAAACACTATTCTTCCTGTTATTTTTAAGCCATTTAAGCATTGGAAAAATGTAAAAACCATGCTTAGTCCCTTAGATTGAAAAATCAAGGTTCCTGTATGACTGTGTGGAGCAGAAACTCTTCTCCTCCGCCCCGCTCGACTCCACACACTGCACAATGACATGAATAAGAAATTGTACTGTGTTAAGTCTGAGTTTGTTACAGCAGTTGGAATACTTTAACACACAAGTATCTGCATAATCTTTACCACCATGAAAAGAACAGATAGCAGACAAACTGTTTCAGGCATGTAGTTGAAGACATATTTACAATTTTTAATCAAGGAGTTTTTTTTTGTTCTCCCCTGCCTCCTCCCCTCATAGTTTTTAACATTTGTCAAGGATAATCTGATAGGATAATTCCCAAGGGTTTTTGAGACAAATTCTGCCAGTGACCAGTTTCTACATGATGGATACCTAAGAATAGAAATGGGTTAGTCTTAAAGAAAGAGGTACAGTTTCCTTCTGGGCAAATGGTGTCAATACCGACTTAATGTGATGAATTGATAGCACATAATAATTCATATACAGTGATAAATGCAAAAAAGTTATCTTATTATCTGCAGATGGAACCACAGAGACCATTTCACGTAATTCAGAAAACACTGTTCCTAAAGCATTACTATTCCACCATCTAAAGAATTCTCCAGACAGACACTGTGATTAAGCCCCTAATATTCCTAACTTCATAGATTTTAAAACTGCATCTAAAGAACAGCAAAGGTATATAGAAAGGGTTAGTTAATAAAATATTTGTAGTCAGATTATTAGACTCTATTATCTAAGAGCATATACATAAGTTTTTTCAAGAATTCTGTTCTGAAATTTTAATGAAATTTCTCTTATACTGAATATTTAAATAGGCAAACTTTTTATATTTGAGATGTAAAGAGGTATGAAACTAAGTTTAGGATGATGAAGTACAAAATGTACCGTAACTGAATAATGATTACACTTTTAAATTATATATTTATAGGCAATGGTGACACGATCATTTTTATTAATAGAAAAAAATTATCAACAGCTTACAGCAGGCTATAGATCACTTTTGTAAAGGCCTAATCTTGGATTGTCAAGAATGGCAAGATTTCCCCTCCCCATTTTTTCTTTTTTGTTTGTTTGTTTGTTTGGTAAAGGGCCAGATAGTATAGCAAATATTTTTGGCTTTGTGGACCAGTCTATCTCTGTGGCAACTATTCACCTCTGCCATTGCAGTGGCAAAGTAGCCATAGGTAATGTGTAAAATGAGTACCTCTGGTTCTGTGCCAATAAAACTTTATTTACAAAAGCAGGCCCCTGCTTGGCTCTATTCTGTCAATTTTTGTTGTACTGCTTCCCAGTAGCAACTGAAGAATATATCAAGAAAAAGTTTCTCACCTCTTAAACCACTGGTATTTAGGAATTAATATAATAGGAATGTAATATGTAATGGGCTCCCCAGATGGCTCAGTGGTAAAGAATCTGCCTGCCAATGCAGGAGATGGGAGTTGAATCTCTGGGTCGGGAAGATCCCCTGGAGGAGGGCATGGCAATATACTCCAGTATTCTTGCCTGGGAAATCCCACGGATAGAGGAACCTGGTGGGCTACAGTCCCTAGGGTCGCAAAGAGTTGAACATGACTGAGCACACACATGCATCATATACAATAATAATATTATATATTATTTAGGACTATAATACATAGTCCTAATATAATAATTAGGAAAGATATAATTTAGTTTCCTGACCAGTTTCCAGAATTTTGTATCAAGCTCTTATTCTTCTCCAAAAAATGGACTTTCAAAAAGATTTTAAAAAACAAAATATGGGAATGTTTTTTCCTTCTTGATTTTAATTTTAAGACTAAAGGATGTCTTGACTCAACTAACAATACAGAAATACAAAGAAGTTGGAAACATATTAAGTGGTATGGAATTAAAAGCAGACAAACCCAGACAGAGTAGAAATTCTACAGGATAAATGACCCAGTTTCTTCAAAAAACACATTATAAAAGAGAGAGAGAAAGAGACCATAATAAGGGGGAACCGACAGACACAGTCACTTGCAATGTGTAGACCTTATTTGGATTCTACTTCAGACAAGCAAATTACAAAAAAAAAAAAAAAATACTGAGACAACTGAAAATTTGAACACTAAATGCATATTGTTATTAAACAATTACTGTTAATATTCAGATACAATTAAAAAATCAGGAAAATTGTTGAGAATGAATTAGATCTGGATAAATAATAACTTTGGGGGCAAACATAAAGGAGAAATGGGTGGTAGAAAACATTGTAATGAAAACCTTTCCAGAAATCCCCAGGGTTAATATCTAAATATAGCCTCTCTTTCTAAATTTATGGTCAAGTAAGAATGTCATATAATAAAAAGATAAATAAAATGTGTTGGCACCAAGAATTGAAAAAGAATTTAATTGGCAATATTTTAATAAACCTTCCTCCCCATGAAGATGGAAGAAGATATTTGTTCAAATGCTAAGAGCACTACTGAAACAGTCCAAGTCTGTTTGCCAACATGAAATATGGTATGAAATGATCCTTTTCTGGCAGACGTTTCATTCATGATCAGGATGAATGGAGCATGTCTGAACTTGCAAAATCATCTATTTTCTGATACAGTTGCAAAACAAATATAAAAAATGAACATTTGCTAAAAAACTTAGACCTATACACTGGAAAATGATACAAATATACATTTCTTAGCTGTAAAGACAATTTTTCAAAAGTAATTTTTATGATCAAATACACTGTTATTATCAGAACGAAGACTATGCATAAACAATGCCCTCCTATATGCTAATTTTAGGATATAAATTTAAACCCTTGTTCTTTTTTGTGTGTAGACCAAGGTTTCTCAGCCTTGGCAGTACTGACATGTGGGGCTGTCCTGTGCGTGGTAGGATGTTCAGCAGCATCCGCAGCCTGTACCTTTCTAGATACCAGTGGCAACACCCTCATCAGTTGAAGTGAAGTGAGGTGAAAGTCACTCAGTTGTGTCCGGCCCTTTGCGACCCCACGGACTGTATAGTCCATGGAATTCTCCAGGCCAGAATACTGGAGTGAGTAGCCTTTCCCTTCTCCAGGGGATCTTCCCAACCCAGGGATCCAACCCAGGTCTCCCATACTGCAGGCGGATTCTTTACCAGCTTAGCCACCAGGTTGACAACCCCAAATGTCTCCAAAATTGGTCAAGTGTCCCCTGGGGGCAAAATCAGCCCCAGTTGGGCATGATGAGTATAGATCAATTCACATTTTAATATCCAAGAGAAATTAATATCCATAAACACTGAAATATGCTTGGACCTGCAGGCTTACAGAAACCAATGCTATCTATGTCATGAATATGCCAATACATACCTAAGTTTGTTGTCAAGCATTCTTTCTGACCAGATTCTTGGACATACTTAATTTGAGGAATATTTCAGGCTCTAGCAGTACCAGTCAGTAGAAATCAAAAGTCCTTCAAGTATGTGGATTTTTCTTTGCCAAATATTCCAATCATTTACAGAGAAACATGTGACATCAGGACAAGAACAGAGCACCTCATATGCATTTCAGAAAAAAATCACTTTGTCTGGTTTTCTAACACCCAATCCCACTGCCCAAGAAGATAACTGGAAATTCTCCATTTTCCTTTCTTTTTTTCTTCTTTAAAAATACTTGACCAGGATTCATCATTTAAATTTAAAGCACTTATTTCTACTTTTTCCAATGAAACAATTTTTTACATTGGAAATTTTTCATTAAAAATGTTTCATAGAAAAATACAGAAGACGTATCTGTGAAGGTTCTTTTTTTTTTCTTTCTTTTTTTGGTCTAACTTCCAAATGTAGAAGTTACTTTTACATTATCTCTTCTTTCATTTCTATTATTTGCCTACTCATGATAACATTTTTGTATCATGATTATAAAAGCACACACATATTTGGATTAAGAATACACGCTTGTGTATCATATCTCTTTAAACTTTAACCATATTTTTAAAGTATCTTTACTGAATATTTAAATAGAATAATTTTTGAAAAATAAGTACACATTTACTGAGTGATTTTCTGATGCCACATTCTTTTCCTTGTTTGTCTCTTTCTGATAAAAGCTACGCTCTTTCTATGACTCTACATTTCACAATTTCAAATATATGTGTTGAAAAATAGGCTTCAGGTAAAAAAAAGCACTGGAATGCTATGAACCTTCCCCTTAGCACTGCTTTTACAGTGTCCCATAGGTTTTGGGTTGTTGTGTTTTCATTTTCATTCATTTCTATGCATATTTTGATTTCTTTTTTGATTTCTTCTATGATTTGTTGGTTATTCAGAAGTGTGTTATTTAGCCTCCATATGTTTGAATTTTTAATAATTTTTTTCCTGTAATTGAGATTAATCTTACTGCACTGTGGTCAGAAAAGATGACTGGAATGATTTCAATAAAAAGTATAATATTGAATAGTAGATATAAAATAACATACTGAAATCTAAGTACTGCTCTTTAATTTACACTTTCGTAATTACTGATGGTTAATCTTCTAAAGCAGGTTAAACATCCTAATTACATTATTAGTTATACATGTCAAAAACTTAATTTATTCATTTTTCTAATATTGAGAAAGCATGAATTTTGAGATCTAAAAAACTTTTAGTTACATGACAGTCAATAAAAAATCAAGTGTGAAAAAAGAAAAAATCAAGTGTGCTGCAAGATGAAATAAAATTACCCCAAATCGTCTACATCTCTGGCCCCTTTATTGCTTTGATCATACACAGAACATGGAAAGCGTCTCTTCCCCCATGAAAGGCACAGGAAAAGAGAACTACTGTTAATTATAATTAAATTTAAGTCTGTAAAAGGAAAGAACATTTTAGTCTTTCTCTTCTTGCTTTCCCCAGTTTGTTCTCAAGGTCAGCACGCACCGTGCTCAAAGCCATCACCACCCGTTGCTTCCCCTGCGCAGAAGTGACGTGTGGTGCCTGCATCCTTGGGCTCTTTCAGTGCTTACCACAGTCGAAGTCACCGCATTTCAGCCTCTGATGCTGTTCCCTCTTTCCAGCCCCTACGCAGGCCAGCACAGTACTTGCAGATGGGATGACAACACAAGGGCATTAAAGGAACCCACAAAAAACCCACCCTGTGTATTCATAAGGCAAGAGTCAGCACATACTATATAACACTGAATAAACAAGTCATAAACACACAAATATCAAAATACCACAAGGGCAAGTTCAAAAAGATGGACTCCCCAGAGTTTCATTAAAACTGTATTTAACTGTTTTGATTGTTTTTAATTGTTTTTAATTGTTTTTAATTATTTTTAATTTTAATTGTTAGAGATTGTTTTTCTTTTTTTTTTTTTAGAGACTGTTTTTCTACCAGTCTCTTTCTCTTCCCCAGCACTGTCCAAAGCCTTCACAAGTCATTAGCATGTTTTCTTTTTTCCCAACTTCACAATTCATAACACTGCTGCCCCATCACTTTGGCTGTTTTCTAACATCCAATCCCACTGCTCCTAAAGTGCTAAATATACATATATATAATTGCATTTTAAATGGAAGTTAATTCATTTTAATTTTGCTTTTGATATGTCTTAACATCCCTGGAGATGGCTGGCAAATGTTCCAGGAGGCTGCAAAGCAAAGATGTCAGAAAGTGCAGTAGGAGGAAATCCAAGAGTATTGCTCAGTACAGTGGCCTCTCGGTGGACGTTCTGCCCCTCTGTTCATGTCAGAGCAAACACTCAAGGACCTGCTGCATAACTTGTCTTCAATACTGCCTCAGTTCTTGCCTTCAGGATTGATTCTGCCTCATTTTGTAATTAACCTGTACTTTGGAGGTTCTAATGAAAGATTTATATTGTAAAATGTCAACAGAGAAATCTCTCCTTAGCACAGCACTCACAAACTGTCACTCTTACCACACACACACACACACACACACACACACACACACACACACACACACACACACACTCATATTCAGCTCTAGTGTTAAACGGCAGCCAGCCCTCTGCCTACCTTGACCAGCCGGTCTACCAGCCCATCCTCACTCACACTATTCTTTTGCTGAACCCCGTGGGGCCATTCACAAACTGACAGAAGGGAAGCAAATCATATGCAGCAGCTGGCTAAGAAATCAATTTCCCAGTGGATTATGGAGAATGAAAAGGCAGAAGACATCCCCCTGGAAGAGGCCACTTCATTCAACAAATATTTGGACAGTCACTACGTGCATAGACTGTTGGAAGCCTTTGGAAATAAAAAACAAAGCACAAGTCCTGCCTTCGGGAAGTTTCCCTGCCATGGCCCATGGTTGTCTGCCTCCATTTCCAAATCTACCTTTGATTCCCTTTCTGCCCTATCCAGCTCCAGTTGATGGCCTCCCATGGGGGCTTCAGTGAGAGCACCCCACTTACAGCTGCTAACTTCACTAACTGCACCTGAACTTCCCCATTGACAGCTTCACTGTTCACTCTGACTCATTGCCCTGAGCTTTGAACCTCTGAGTACTGAACCACTGTAGGTTTAATTAAAAGTTTTTGAAAAAATGAAAGAAAATAATCTTATGGTTGGGCATGATTAGGACTAGGGTTATAAAAATGAAGATCAAATCAGAGTTCCAGGAAGTTCTTGAGTCATGCTTAGCTCCCCAAATATGCAGGGTTGTCAGATAGAATACAGGACATTCAGTTAAATCTGAATTTCAGATAAACAATGAAATTTAGTAAATATTTCCCAAATACTTCATGGCACATACTCCCATTAAAAAATCATTTTTTACTTGAAATTTAAATTTAACTGGGCATTTTTTATTCTTATTTGTTATATCTGGCAACTCCACATATATACCATTTTGAGATTCCTTTGGGGTAAGGTATCTCACTTTTGAATTAAAATAGTCAGTTCTCAATTATTTTAGTCCTTTCGCAATTATTTTAAATAGTCCTCACCCAGCATTAATGGCCACAGAAAACTGGATCTGTGAATAGAGAACAAGAGTGCAGAGTGGGAGAAGTTGAGAGTTTGAGGCATTTGTATTATTAGTATTGGGTAAGGCTACACAGAACTTAGCATTGCAAAACATATTTGGAAAGTAAAAATGGGCCACAAGAAGAAGAGACCAGTAAACAATGGGGGGTTCTGATGGGGTTCCTGGCGGTAACTGTGGTCCTGTTGAATATTACCTCTGCATTCATGTAGACTCCTGTAGCATGAGTTATTGCATTACTTCTTTCTGAAGGAAACCTCTACTTAACCTCATACCGCCTGTGCACTTATCCTTCCTACTATACCATTAGCTCCCTAAAGGCAAGGAATCTCTTATCTATTCCTGCATCCCAGAGACTTCCCTGGTGGTCCAGTGGCTAAGCCTCTGTGCTGCCAACAAAGGGGGCCTGGGTTCGATCCCTGGTCAGAGAACTAGATCCCAACAGGCCGTAACTAAAGATCCCACATTCTGCAACTAAGATCAGGCACAACCAAATAGATAATATTAAAAATAATAATATTCTTGTGACCCAGAGTTCCTGATTCTCATCTCATTCAGCTCAATCCCGATTACATGGTGGGAAAACATTTGGTTGACTGAGTTGGTATGCCCACATTTAACTGAAAGGCTGTGTAACTCAGCAGAATCTAGTGCACACATCACCCCAACAGTGTTCCCTCTCTGCCCCAATCCACCTGACACTGGTGTTCGCCAATCTAACCTCTCTAGGCAAGACCAGTATGTTCCACTGGCTACGAAAGAATGCGGGAGGAGAAGCAGCAGAAAGAAGACAAAACATGGAGGATCTTTTATTCCCATGTGACCTTTTCCAATGAGTTCCCCTCCTTCACCTTTGTCTCTTCTTCTTTGACTTAGGCCAGGATCCTATAGGCAACCATGCATCTGTTTGTTGAGTTAGTTCTCAACTGATTCAATATAATATAATAGCTCAATATAATACTAGCTCCCCCTTCACTCTCAGAAGTGCCCTGGTTTGAATGCTCATCACACTCACAGAATATTCAAGAACCCATTTTAAATACGGAGGTGGCATGGAAATACCCAACAGAGCAGACAAATGTTTGTCCTCAGAACGGCCATGCTAAAAGCATTCACCCCATCATCATCAGTGCCTCTCTTCTGCTCTGCTCAAGAAATAGAAACCAGAATAACAGACTCATACAGTAGAAAATATTCAGGCTTTCCATCTCATTAGTTGGTTCCCTATTATGCTGAAAAGATGGGCTGCACATAAAGAATCACCTAAGCTCCAGGAGGTCTCAAAAATGCAGCAAATGATAGTAGTCTCTCCTAGTGAGGAGAACCTTACCTTGCTAATCTGAGTAGAGCCAAGAAACCTTTGTTTTAAAAATTTTACCCAAGCTAGTTTTCTGTGCCATCGAGTTAGCTATCTGGCAACTACTAACCTGATCTAATCAACTGAACTACCATTGTTAATGGACCAGATATTTTTTTTAAGTTAATTCATATATTTCTCAGCTTTTTATTAATTGAATAGAAATAAATGTATTACCAAAGAAATAACCCTGTGTAGCAAATTCTACAATACATTGCTACAATATATATTTGTAATTTAAGACCAAAAAGAAACAATAATTCAAATCAAAAAAGTCAATTAAAAAAAAACATTTCTTTATTATTATGTTAAATAAATACCATATGCATAGTGTGTAAAGTTTGCACTATATAATCATTTTTTAAAAATTTAATTTTCATCAAAATGAATATTTTGGTGACATTATCAATAGAGATTAGATTTTTACCTCTATTCTATTTTTGGTTCATTTATGACTACATTTTTTAAAAAGCCTGAATATATTCATACCCACGCCCCTAAACATAAAGAACTTAAAAGGGACTATATATTTAGAAGAAGTTGAGTCACATGGGGGCCTTGTGTGTAAACCTGAGCCCAGCAGGCTGTTCACCAATGCTTTGGTGGAGCACAGGGAAAAAGGATCTACCAAGTTAAGAGGAAAACCACCACTGGAGGAATAGCCACGCCATGTGTTAACTGCTTTACAAGCACTGCATCATTTAATTCTTTACAGTGAGGAGGCTGACACTACATTAATCAAGTTGCTCTAAGTTTGACATCCAAAGGAAACACTCAGATTCAAGCTGACATCAGAGCCTGAAAATACCCACTATATTCTCTATGTACAAAATATTTGAATTAGAAATATTTTCTAACAGTGCTTTGTAGTTAGGCCTAACAGAGGAAAGGTGAAAGGGTCAAGAAAATTTGTTCATTCAGCAGTTCTATGTGGACCAGAAATCATTAGAAATTACAGTTAAATGGTGGGATGCAAATAGGAAAGAAAATTAATTGCTTCATGTCTTGAGTTCATCCATTCACTACGTAGGACTGTCCCTGAGGCAGACCAACCCCTTTGAAAACATATGAAAACATGACCTCTTACCAGCTAAT
Organism: Muntiacus reevesi; assembly: GCF_963930625.1. Classification (NCBI taxonomy): domain Eukaryota; kingdom Metazoa; phylum Chordata; class Mammalia; order Artiodactyla; family Cervidae; genus Muntiacus; species Muntiacus reevesi. Next base: position 10,265,579 of record NC_089271.1, on the reverse strand, counting down.
CTCACCATACTTGTGAGTCCTCATTATTAAGACTTTAGGGTCCCCCAGATCTTGATTCGCAAAGGTTCAGCTTGCTCTGTGCAATACCATGGGTGGGTGGGACGATAGCTAGATGGGATTTCCAAGACATGGTGATTTGGTTCAAAAACAAAATGGGAGATTCTGTGATGACATTGACCTGCCTCCTGCTTATGTGCCCAAAGATAGTCTGATTAACCTTGGTCTCAGTTTGCCTGTGTTCAGCGCCTTATACACTAAGGCCATGAGGGCTGGCACAGTCATTTCAAAAATCAGGAGGATAACGGCAGTGCCAAAAGTTTACTCAGAGCCAAATCTGTTGGAAAGGATTCCTTCCCTGTGGCCCACTTCTCAAGTGATAACAATGTGGCTACGAGAGGAAAACAGCTGGTCCAATTCATCTGCAGACATAATTTAATCCTGCAGAACTGCAGAGGTTCGAGAGGCAGAAAAAGGACTTGGATGATAAATTTTCAGTGGAAGGCAAAAGACACATTTAAGGGGAGTCAAGAGAATCGAATTCGGCAGAAAGGTCTAGAAAAATGAGGACTGAAGAATGGTATTGAATTTTGCGGAATGGTGTCTTTTAACCGTCAAGAGAGTTGTTACAGTAAAATAGCAGGATACAGGGTAAATGCTAAGAATTAAGGATGGAGTGAAAGAGGAGAGAAATGCAAGCAGCTGGCAGCTAGAGAAACAAGCTCTAGGATTTCTGCTAAAGAACTGAAAGAAAACACTAGTAGCTCAAGGGAGGAGCAGAACAGAACTAAGACCTTCTCAGGATGATGAGATCAATGTTGGGTTGAAGCCTGGGAGAAAGGTCAACAGAGAGGGAGAGGGGAAAGATGAAGCTGAGGAACAGGGCAATGGAAAGGGAGATTAAACCATTCAGTTAAAAATGAAGACTTGTCTGGTGATCCAGTGGTTAAGATGCTGTGCTTCCACTGCAGGGGGCACGGGTTCAAGTCCTGATGGGGGAACCAAGATCCTGTATGCCAGGCAGCATAGCCAAAGGAAAAAAAAGTCAGGCGGTGGGGGGACAAAAGAAATGTGGAGGGAAAGGGGATCAGGGAAGATCCACAAGGAGCTCAACCAAGGAGTTCCATGAGAAGGATTTTAAATGTGAAGGGAAGGAACGAAGGGAAAGAAATGAACACATCAAGGGCATATATTATATTCCAGGAACTATACTGAATCCTTCATAGTTGGCATTTCATTCAATACTCCTCACATGCTGTGCCGTAAGTATGTAATTCTTTGGAAAAGAGGAACCTGAGACCCACAGATACCAAGTAAAATTATTTGGTGGGCCCAGGGTTAAAACACAAACCTCGTTCTCTCCCTAACTTGAATGCATGATAAACCAGAAGGAAAAGAGATGTTACTGTGGGAAAACGGCTTGTCCACACGACAACTTTAGCCATTGTGAAATTAATCACAATATCCAATGTGATTGTTTATGTGATAATTCCTGCCAGGATAACTCCTCCAATTCCACCAACTTGGTCTTATCTTACTTCTTGTTTTTTAAGAGATAACTATAAAAGGAGCAGATGCCATGTTTTTAAAATTTGATACATGATTTGTGCAAAGAAGAGATAAAAAACTAATTTATCTTCCATTTAACATAATGAAAAACACTCAATAAAACTTCCAGTTGGTTCAGTCTTCTAAAGATGAAAACCAAGACTATTCTCCAGTTCTTAGCTGCATTCTTGATATTTCACCTGGCAACAAAGACAAAATAATAAAAACCACACAGGGGCCCAAGAAAAGGCATTCTTGTCCAATGGTCATCAACCTTGTGTTTCATACCATCAAGAAATTCACAAATGGCTATCTGTAAGCCAGTTTTAATATTCCAAAAAATCTGCTGAAAAATGGGAACCTGCTGTCAATGAGGCTGCCTTTCACCATAATTGTATCAGCTCAATGTGGTAAATGTAGTGCTTATTAACACCTTGGATTATTAATGTCAGTGTTGGAAATTGTAATCATGTCTGGTGGGCTAGATCTTCCGACTAGATTAATACAATGCAGAGCCAGAGTTGAAAGATTTCCAGCTTGTAACTGACCTTAGATACAAGTAGCAAGTGAAACAACAGGTATCACTGATACCTAATAAACTCCTAAAGAATCCGAACATTTTCTTTACCTTTTATTAGTATTTCAATTGTGATGGTGATGACATAACATTACCATAAAACATTCTCTGCACTGAGAGACCTTCATGAGACCTTCATGAAGTTAAACAAATACAGGATTCTGTGATCAGGTGAGCTTAGCAAAGGTTGGTTTAAACAAATTTCAAGAGCATCCTAAAGAGCAGGGCAACGGAGTCTTTTACTATCTTATTGTGAACTATACATCCCCAAGAGGAGGAAATACAGATATTCAGCATTTTCAAAATGTATTTGACCAAGGTTTTCTCTTTTGCATGGTATCTGAAGGGGCAGCCTGGGGTTCCTCCAAATATACTTTGGGAGCACTAAAATGGACAATTGATAACTATATGTCACTGACAAAACCTGGATCAGAAACAGAAAATGAGTAGGCATGGGTAAACCAATTTGATTGTATCTCACCACTTCATTATTACCATTTATATTTTCTTAACAAATTTCCAGTTCTACACAAACATCCCTACACACTAGTCTTCCAGGCTCCTCTGTCCGTGGGATTCTCCAGGCAAGAATTCTGGAGTGAGTTGACATTTTCTACTGCAGGGGATCTTCCCAACCCAGGGATTGAATCCGTGTCTCTTACTTATCACTAGCGCCACCTGGGAAGCCCACACTATAGAAAGAGGACTCTAAATCAGGAGACGCAGAAGCCATTCTCAATTTAACACGTGTTCTGTTGGGTCTGGCTCTCCCCAACTATTGGGAAGCCCACAGTTCCTTATAGAGCTGCCTCCAGTTACGTCTAGTCCTGAATAATTTCCATTAGCCTCCGTGCAGTACCCACCGTGGATCCCTCAAAAGAGACCTGCACATTTGTAGAGAGGTCCCTCCTCGCTGTCCCCAGGGGGCATAAAGAAGCTGCTTTCCATGTAATGTGCATTGCTCTCACTCACTTAACTGCACTGTCCCTCACTGTTCACACCCGTAAAGGGGAACTTGTTTGTGAAATACTGTAACTTGCTAACCCTAACTCTAATTCCTTCCAGGGTGAAGTGAGGTTCTTCCGGGTCCGAATGCCTTCGGGTCACACTACTCAGAGACCTCCACGAAAGTGCCGCTGTCTCTGAACAAAAGAAGCAGAGCTGCAATCAGAAAGCTCCATCTCATGCAAACCACTATATACAGAATGGATGAACAGCAAGGGCCTCCTGTAGGGCATAGGGACCTGCACTCAATATCCTGTGATAAACCACAATGGCAAACAGTGCGGAAGAGGAAGGACTGCTGCTGCTACTGCAGCCTACCAGGCTCCTCCGTCCATGGGATTTCCCAGGCAAGGGTACTGGAGTGGGATGCCATTGCCTTCTCCAAAGAAAGGACATATGTGTATAAACTGAGCCCCTTTGCTGCATAGCAGAAATTAGCACAGTATTATAAATCAACTCATCATCGGAAAAGACCCTGATGCTGAGAAAGACTGAGGGCAGGAGGAGAAGAGGGTGGCAGAGGATGAGATGGTTGGATGGCATCATTGAGTCAATGGACATGAAATCTGAGCAAACTCTGGGAGATACAGAAGGACAGGGAAGCCTGGTGTGCTGCAGTCCATGGGGTCACAAAGAGTCGGACATGGATGAGACAAGTGCTCGGGCCTGGTGCATTGGGAAGACCCAGAAGGATTGGGTAGAGAGGGAGGTGGGAGGGAGGATCGGGATGGGGAATACATGCAAATCCATGGCTGATTCATGTCAATGTATGACAAAAATCACTACAATATTGTTAAGTAATTAGCCTGCAACTAATAAAAAGAAATTTAAAAAAAAGAGTCGGACAAGACTTAACGACTAAACAACAACATAAATCAACTATACGTCAATAAAACAAATTTTGAAAAAACAAAGCTCCATCTCAGGTGTATATCTCTTTGTTATTGTTCCATTTTCAGTTAAGTAACAGAAATCGAAAAAGAGAAGGACAGAAAACACTTTCCCTGGATGCCTGAATGACAATAAGTTTTTAGAGCACTCAGAGCCCTTAGAGAAAGGCCCTACTGATTAAGTATTAGCTTTACTCTGCATATGAAGCGCCGTCAGGATGGCCATCTCTCTTTCCTTAGTGGTGGTTAAACAACTTTGCACCAATTTATGATGAACAGTGAAACAATTTTGTTCTCATCTTATTTGCTGTAATCACTCCTTCTATTTCCTCTTCCCTCAGGTACATTAGTGCTCACTTATACACACAACCTTGCTGTTAATAAAAAAGATTTATGTCCAAGTAAGATTTTATTCCTTCCTTCAGCTGTTTACTTAAGGAGGCTTTATTTCATAAAGTATTTATAGTATCCCTACTCGTCACACAAGCAGATTTATCTTTTTTAACTCATCTTTTCATACTTTAAATCTTAGACTGTCCTGGGGATTTTATTTAGTGCAGGAATTCTGATTTAGCATATTGTTTGCTTCATATATAGGATCTTGAAGAAAGGAGAAGTATTAGACTATTAGCGTTAGACGCCTAACAACTGGCACAGCTACTTTTTAAGAGGCAGAGAAAGAATGATTTATTCAAAGACTATCTTTGGTACTACAGGCCTGTAGAAATTGGACATTTCCTAACTGGTACGAATGTGGAAAACAAAGAGGTAATACATATTCAAATCCATAAAGAAAAGTTATGTCCTTTACCCCAGTAAATCCCAGCAATATTATTCATAGATTTTACTCTAGGAAAATAATTCAAAGTCAGGAAAACAAAACCTATCTGAAGGGAGGAGCAGACTGAAAATCCAGATTTAAAAGCACAAAATCAGAGCCACACTAAATGTGTCATAAAAGGCATGTGCAGTCCCCTGCCTACCAAGAAAGACTTCTAGATAAAGATCAGAAAGAAAAACAAGAAAGGAAACACCACTGCTGTCAGGATGGTAGGAGAATAGGATATAATTCTGGTCTTAAATCTCTATCACTACAAAATGTATTATAGAAAAGGAAATATCTTACCTGAAATTCTTCCTCTTCTTTTTACCTTTCTAAATGATACTGATTTAAAACATCCAAGTTGAGTTCCACTTTTACCAAATACCTTTGCTCTTGACTTCTTTGAAACCATATCATTTCCACCCCCTCCCAAATCAGTAGATCTCAAGCAGAAGTAATTTTGCCCCCCACCTCTGCTCTGGCAACATCTGGCAATGTCCATGGACAATTTCGGCTATTATGACAAAGAGGGTGCTACTAGACAGAGTCTGGGGATGCTGCTAAATATCCTTCAATAAATAGGTCAGCCACCACTCCCTACTACCAAAAATGATCCAAAATGTCAAAAGTGTCAAGGTTGATAAACCCTCCATTAAATCATATAATTTTGTAATGTTTTAAAATATTTTACAAATAAAAATGAGCAAAAGATTTGAAAAGATACTTAAGCAAAGATGTAGGAAAGACAAATAAGCATATGAAAGGATGCTTAGCATCATCAGTCATCAAGGAAATGCAAACTAAACCACAATGAAATACCACTTCATATCCACTAGAATGACATCGATCAAAAAGACAGATAATGACAAGTATTGTCAAGGATATGGAGAAACTGTAACTCTCCTATGCAGTAGCAGAAAATGTGAAACGGTCCACTCATTTTTGGTCAAACAGTTTGCCAGTTTCTTAAAACATTAAACACACACTTCCTATATAACTCAGCAATTCTACTTCTAGTCATTTACCCAAGAGGAAAAAAAAATGTCCACACAAAGACTTCTATGCATACATATACAGCAACTTCATAATAGCTAATCACCAGAAACAATCTAAATGTCCAAGATCTGATGAATGAATAAACAAAAGATGGTACATCCCTACAAGGGAATATTACTAAATAATGAAAAGGGAACAAGCCACTTATACGTGAAACAGCATACCTGAATAGCAAGTGCTTAACAAACAGGCTTAAGTGTTTAGCAATAAAGACAACTTCATCAAATGTCTAAGAGCTAGAGTAAGAAAATTAAGTGGATAAATTACTCCTGTGATCTAAAGGACACATCTGGTGCCCACCGGGATATTTGTCAGGAGCCCAGAACGCACAAGGATTAAAGCTCATTCCCCTGAAACTGATATGGTATTCAGGGCACATTTAAAAAATGAAATCTTCTTTGCATCTTGCTCTGAATTACCAGTCATCCACAATTCCATAAATAGTATTCAAGTAATCATTAATACATAGTTATTTAGGAATGAATTTAATTTCTAAAATTTAAACAAAAGGTAAAGGAGAAAAATTAAGCTAGAAAGTATGCAAATTTTTAGTCTGCCACAGCCATAGAAAAGCATAAAAAGTATACTTATTTAAACTAGTAGATTATGTTCTGGGTTATAATATTAACTGTGATAGAAAAAATATTCAATGTTAACCACTCTGATTCACTTTCTGGAAACAAAGGCAGACTACATTTCCCAGTACTCCCTGCAGTGAGGGTGGTGCCCATATGTCAGTATCCCAGGCAACAGAAGAAATATAAGTTACTTCTAAACCTGATCAAGATCCTGCATGTTTGCTCTACTTACTGGGGATAGGGATGGATAAAGACTGGGAAAGGATGCAACATTTTTTCAGATGCCCTGTTTCTTGATCTGGGTGCTGGTTTCAAGAGTGTGACCAGGTGTAAAAATGCACGAGTTGCACCCTCGTAATTATGCACATCTCCCTTTGTTATACTTCAGTAATAAGCTTATTGAACATGATTTGACAATACATTCCTCTTCTTCGTCTATGGTCACTTTCACTCCTACTTCTCTGAACACATGCTCCGACAGCAGACTTGTGAGATGGAAGCAGTCCCTACACAACGCCATGAATGGGGTTGGCTTGTTATTGCAGACCAGCCTAATATGTTGTCATCTGCTGCACGATTTTTTGCCTCAATAGAGGGTATGGTACCAAAGAATTCCTAATAGTGCTTGTACTAGTATTTAAGATCCAACTACAAAAATTTTAAGACAGTATTTTTTAGACTTTGGTCCGTGAACCATTATATCAGGAGCACTTGGGATGTTTGATTAAAGCAGATATTCCACACCAGAATTTCCAGGAAAGATAAATGGGAACCTGAATTTTTTTAATGAGTTCCCTAGGTGATTCTTTTGCATATAAGAATTTGAGAACTATTATTATAGCATGATAACAAAAGTCACAATAGCTGTTAAAGACTAAACTCTTATTTTAATACCCATAGGTGAGGGTATTAATACAAAGAATTACCCTTTGTCTCCAGTGGATTAAGATATAGGAGTCTGCTTCTCCTCATTAAAGAATCAAAGTAAAAAGCTCTCAACTGAGCACAGGAAAGCTAGATTCTAATTGTAGTTCTACTGTAATTCAATGTATGACCCAGGCAGAGTCATTCAAGTTACTGTAGCTTCAGTTTCCTCATTTGCAAAACTTGAAGAGTTGGCCTAGAATCTATGATTTCAAAAGAAAAACATAAAACTAGTTTAGTAAAAACTAAAAACTCATAATAAAGCAAATGTTATGTGTAAGGCAGTACATAGAAAACAAAGGCATTTAAAAATAAATTAAAAAAAAAGAAAGAATGGAAAGAGAAAACTACATTGACCCAACCAGACCTCCAACTACCGCAGTCCATGCAGGTGCCTCAGAGAACGCACAGAACCATCCACCCTGGAGCAGAGTTTAAAAAACTCCGATCTAGTTCATCTCTTAGATACTTTATACATTCTTGAAATGTTGACAGTCATGATTATCATCCTCAAACGCCTTTAATTAAAGTCAATTCTACCATTTTGTTATTTTTAGAGCTGACTTATTTCCTCTGCTCCCATTTGGGGAAGAGTGTGGGTTATGCTAGAACTACAGAAAAGAAATTCAACCAAAATCTATTAACCCTGATTATGAACTCTCTGAACTAGCACAACTAAATCCTCAGACAATTTTGCTTTCTTTGACTAGAAAGATCCTTACCCTTCTTGTAATACTGTTCACACTAATTTTGCGTGGCAGTTCAGAAGTGCAGCCCATCACCCAGGGCCTGTGGGCAGTCCTATAACCAGTCTGCAGGTCTCTGCAGTAACTGATACTCTGCTGTTACAGTCAGTTCAGTACTGCAACCATTTTTGAAAGTCACTGTAAATCTTTTCACAAAGTTCTTTTAACCAAATATCACTGCATGTAATAGGATATTAACCTTAATTGCTTTTTCTAAAAAGAGTTCATCTCATAGATTCCTAAGTTCTTGTCTTGACCTCTTATTATTTTCCATTCCTTTGAGATATTTTAAAAAATCAAGGATATTCATGAACATGTATGACTAAAATCCTCTGTCAGAGTGTTTATCTCTCAGGTTCAATCAGATAAGAACCAAAATGAAGAGATATCTTAGTTTCTCCTGACACTTTTATGTTGACTAAACACACAATTCAGTGTAAAGGTAAATATATTCCTACTGAAACTTCTCATGTGATTCAAATGTATTACATGATACAGTACATAGAAAGAAAATCAAGAAATTAGTTTAAGTGAAATATATGCTTTTTTCTGTAAAAATCCAGAGAGCAAATGTTACTCTTTGCAGACTAACTACTTAGTTCATTCACTGTGCTGTGAAAGCAGCCAGATAACTCGTAAATGAATGGGCATGACTGAGTTCCACTGTAACTTTTTTACAAAAACAGATGGAGGGCCAGATTTGGCCAGTAGGCCCTAGTCTGCTGACTCCTAACTTAGATGTGAATTTTTATGTGAGAGGGAAAAGACATAACCAAAATATTATTTCCTGTGATGAGCTAATGATTACGCAGTTTGCCAATTAAGAGTATCAAGCCTATTATCTCAAGAACCTATGGGGTCGGACACTGCGTGCATGCGTGCGTGCATGTGTGCATGCGAGCTAAGTCACTTCAGTCGCGCCCAACTCTTTGCGACCCCACGGACTGTAGCCACCAGGCTCCTCTGTCCATGGGATACTCCAGGCAAGAATACTGCAGTGGATTGCTATGCCTTCCTCCGGGGATCTTCTGGACCCAGGGATCAAATTCGAGTCTCTCGAGTCTCCTGCATCAGCAGGTAGTTCTTTACCACTAGCGCCACCTGGGAAGTCCATCAGGTAGGACATTAGAAATGTTATTTTCTCTTTTTATACTTTTCCTTAAAGAAATGAACTCATTTAAATACCAAAGGAGAGTTTCTTCTCTTGTAACCATGATTATTGACTGGCATGTGTTGAAGACCAACCCAAGTATTCATGATCTACTTTTCTTACTTTCCTTTTACACTTCCCTTTCTTTTGGTAAATCTCAAAACAGCCCCGCCTAAGTTTACATTCTAAAGACAACGAAAAATTACACGTGGCAAAGAAGTTAGTCCAACAGTAAAGAAATCAGGGGCAGAACCAGGGATGAAATAAAGATATCAACTTCATCAAACACAATTTTTAAAATAATGTCCATTGACGTTTTTAGTTGTATGTAACACTGTTATACATTCAGCTTCAAGGCAAGTCCTCAGAATCCCCCAGATATATATGTTCCACATGTCAGAGACTGTCACTTGTATCCCATTTACAAAGAATTTCTGCAGACCCCAGAAAGGGGTAATGAAGATTTTCAACCTAGGGCAGAGAAGAGGCCTTGCTTAGGCACAAGGAGCAAGGCAGCACTTCCAGGTTGTAAGGTTTGATTTCGACTCAGAAAAACAAACGCATGCATTTATTATAACACATATAAAAGAAGCAAAGCTAGAGGCTTGGAGTAACTCTCAGGACTTAGATTAAGAATTTGATGCTATTTGGGTTCTGGGACCTTATTTCAAAGTGGAGATGTCCCCACACCAATAAGCAATTCTGAAACCAGCTGGGTGTCCTCCAACTCAGTTCTGGCACCATCTACTCAGAAACAGCATCAGATTCCAAAGGTTAAGGGCTCAGTTCCACAAGATTGCCCCTCTCAATCCCCACCCCGATCCCTCTTCAAATGCTAGCTGAAACCCCAGGCTGTTATCTGTGCTTCTTACCGATCGGCTATAAATTCTCATCACCCTCTCCTAGGGTTCAATCCATTTGCTAGAGCAGCTCAGAGAAATGAGAAACATTTTACTTACTAAATCACCGGTTTATTATAAAAGGGTCTAATTCAGGAACAGGCAGACGGATAAGATGCAGGAGGCAAGGCCTGGGGAAAGAGTGTGGGGTTTCCATGCTCTCTCCAGGCCCTCCAATCTCTCAGCACCTCCATGTGTTCACCAACCCGGAAGATCTCTGAACCCCAATCTTTCATGTTTTCTTAGAGGGCTCATCACATAAGTATGACTGATAAGTCATTGGCCACTGGTGATTGATTCACCCTCCAGCCCCACTCTCCTCCCCGGAAATCAGGAGGTGGGACTGAAAGTTCAACCCTCTAATCAAAGTTGGTTCCCCTGGCAAACAGTCCCCCTCCTTAGGAGCTTTCCAAAAGTCATCTCATTAACACAAACCCGGTTGTGATGAAAAGGACCTGTTTTGAATAACAAGGCAACCACTTCACCTTTACGGCTCTGAAGGGATTTCAGGAACTGAGAACAAAAGACCAAATATTACAACAAAAAATACTCCCATTGCTCTTATCTTCAGGAAATGCCAAGGCTTTGAGAAGCTATGAGTCTAGAATTCTGTATAAAAACCAAATATATAAGAAATATATATTTCATCATCTGAGTGACGAAATATATATTTCTCATAAACCACAATTATTTCAGATGTTTTCTAACAGAGGATGGTTAACAGTAAAATGAATGTGACTTCCGGATACAAAGATGAGCAGAGGGAACCTCTCTGAGCCCAGTATCCTTTAATAAAGGTCATATCCAGGATGCTTTACATCCCAAATTTTAAAAATACAACTGTAACTGGCTTAAATGATAAGGTGTTAGTTGCTCAGTTGTGTCTGGCTCTTTGCAACTCCATGGACTGTAGCCCATCAGGCTTCTCTATCCATGGGAATCTCCAGGCAAGAATACTGGAATAGGTAGTCATTTCCCTCTCCAGAGGACCTTCCCGACCCAGGCATCGAACCCGGGTCTCCCACGTTGGCGAGCGGATTCTTTACCATCTGGACCACCAAGGAAGCACCCCCTTGGAACACACAGAAGTCTGGATGCCTGAAGCTGCCAGGCTGACCTGACGAGACCCTACTGTTCCAGCTCCTCAGCTCATTAAATCTTCTGTGTCCTTTTGCCAGCCATCCTGGAAAAGAAATGCTGCGCCCCACTGGCATTCCTGACCCACAGAATCTATGAACATGATAAACGGTTGTATGACACCACTAAGATCTGAAGTCACTGGTTACACAGCCACAGTCACCAAAACAACTGGATATAAAAGCTATTCAAGCCAAGGGTCAGTAAACTTTCTTTAAAGGGCTAGACAGTAAGTGTTTGAGACTCTGTAGACCACGTGGTCCTGGTTACATCTTCTGAAGTCTGCTCACATGCCATGAAAGCAGCCAGGCAAAATGTAAATGAACAGGTGTGAGTGTATTCCAATAAAAGTTTATTTACAAAATCAGGTGGTGGGTGGGGATGGTGGGGGAGGACAGATCTGGCCCATGGAATGAAGTCTGCTGAGCCCTAGTCTAGCCAACTTCTTGGTAAAGACTGATGGTGGGAAAGATTGAGGGTGGGAGGAGAGGCGGGGCGACACAGGATGAGATGGTTGGCTGGCATCATGAACTCAATGGACATGAGTTTGAGCAAGCTCCGGGAGATAGTGAAGGACAGAAAAGCCTGGTGTGCTACAGTCTATGGGGTCACAAACAGCTGGACACGACTGAGCAACTGAACAGCAACAACATTCTAGGCAAAGGAAGAAACCTAATGTTAGGCCCAAAGGCAGTAATATGGCTGCTTATTCTAGAGATAACATAACCTTCTGTATAGGCAAAAGACGGTACTCAGAGAGCAGGAGGGCTTGATACTTAGGCCTATGGGCCATGGATGCTAATGACTTCTTGACAAGCCACTTAACGACTTGGTGCCTCAGTTTCACCATCTCATCTCTTAAGTGGGGGAGACTAATACTATCTACATCTTAGGTCACTATGATGGTTAGTTGACATGTGAGGGCCTTGGATGCCTGGCACAGAAGAAGTACTATTTAAACGCCTGCTGCTATTTTTATGGTGGTTAACTAGGGGAGAAATCATAGAAAGTAAGAAGGAGACAAATGTAGGAAATAAGGCAGAAGAAGAGACTCTGCAACAAGCTGGACAAGGGATAGGAAGGAGCCGAGGTGTGTCTGGGGAGACCCTTTACTCTGGTGCCTAGAAAGACGCTAATATAGCCACGTAGGATGGGAAGATAGTGGGATCCCAAAGAGGGAGATGGGTGGGGGCTGCCTCTTAGGTTTCATTTAACAACTGTCTTGAAAGTCTGTTCCTGATTAAAAATGCAATTCATAATATTCTTGCATCATAAAGTAAAGGAAATATAACTATGTTAAGAAAAATCTCATGCAGTCTCACTACTCAGAAATAACCAACTCTAGGACTTCCCTAGTGGTCTAGTGGTTAGGACTCTGCACTTGCACTGCAGGGGGCATGGGTTTGATCCCTGGTCTGGGAACTAAGATTCTGCATGCCCACACGGTGCAGCCAAAAATAAAGAAAAAAAGAGATAACCAACTCTGTTTTTCTGAACCATACAAAATTGCCATTTTTTCAGGTCAAAGAAAGGCTGACTCAGCCGTTTTATACTGTTTGATTTCCCTTCTGATAATTTATACATTCACACAAATACACACAAATATATCAAGAGGGAAAATAATATTTTACTTGTAAATGTTAATTTATGTCTAATTACAAATTAAATAATATTTTAAATATTTTATTATATTTTACAATTATCATACATAAAAGAATGATATAAATAAGTTTAACAAAACTGTGTCACAGATTTGTATATTTATCTTTTTTTTTACTTAAATATGATCTCTTGAGCATTTACTCATGAAATTAAGGTTGCTTTTATAGGAAAGACTTTTTTTTTTTCATTTATTTTTATTAGTTGGAGGCTAATTACTTTACAATATTGTAGTGGGTTTTCCCATACATTGACATGGATCAGCCATGGATTTACATGTGTTCCCCATCCGGATCCCCCCTCCCGCCTCCCTCCCCACCCCATCCCTCTGGGTCTTCCAAGTGCACCAGCCCTGAGCATTTGTCTCATGAATCCAACCTGGGCTGGTGATTCGTTTCACCCTTGATAATATACATGTTTTGATGCTGTTCTCTCAGATCATCCCACCCTCGTCTTCTCCCACAGAGTCCAAAAGTCTGTTCTGTACATCTGTGTCTCTTTTTCTATTTTGCATATAAGGTTATCGTTATCATCTTTCTAAATTCCATATATATGTGTTAGTATGCTGTATTGGTCTTTATCTTTCTGGCTTACTTCACTCTGTATAATGGGCTCCAGTTTCATCCATCTCATTAGAACTGATTCAGATGAATTCTTTTTAACGGCTGAGTAATACTCCATTGTGTATATGTACCACAGCTTCCTTATCCATTCGTCTGCTGATGGGCATCTAGGTTGCTTCCATGTCCTAGCTATTATAAACAGTACTGCGATGAGCATTGGGGTGCACGTGTCTCTTTCAGATCTGGTTTCCTCAGTGTGTATACCCAGGAGTGGGACTGATGGGTCATATGGCAGTTCTATTTCCAGTTTTTTAAGAAATCTCCACACTGTTCTCCATAGCGGCTGTACTAGTTTGCATTCCCACCAACAGTGTAAGAGGGTTCCCTTTTCTCCACACCCTCTCCAGCATTTGTTGCTTGTAGACTTCTGGATAGCAGCCATCCTGACTGGTGTGTAATGGTACCTTGTTGTGGTTTTGATTTGCATTTCTCTGATAATGAGTGATGTTGAGCATCTTTTCATGTGTTTGTTAGCCATCTGTATGTCTTCTTTAGAGAAATGTCTGTTTAGTTCTTTGGCCCATTTTTTGATTGGGTTATTTATTTTTCTGGAATTGAGCTGCAGGAGTTGCTTGTATGTTTTTGAGATTAATCCTTTGTCTGTTGCTTCATTTACTATTATTTTCTCCCATTCTGAGGGCTGTCTTTTCACCTTGCTTAGAGTTTCCTTTGTTGTGCAGAAGTTTTTAAGGTCCCATTTGTTTATTTTTGCTTTTATTTCCAATATTCTGGGAGGTGGGTCATAGAGGATCCTGCTGTGATTTATGTCAGAGAGTCTTTTGCCTATGTTCTCCTCTAGAAGGTGTTCTAGTTTCATTCTTTTACAAGTGGTTGACCAGTTTTCCCAGCACCACTTGTTAAAGAGGTTGTCTTTTTTCCATTGTATATCCTTGCCTCCTTTGTCGAAGATAAGGTGTCCATAGGTTTGTGGATTTATCGCTGGACTTTCTATTCTGTTCCATTGATTTATATTTTCTGTCTTTGTGCCAGTACCATATTGTCTTGATGACTGTGGCTGATACTGTGGCTGATGGCTAATAGAGCCTGAAGTCAGGCAGGTTGATTCCTCCAGTTCCATTCTTCTAAGAAAGACTTTTAAAGGATGCTTACCATTCCACCAACTCATTACTGTCCGAGATGTGCATTGCCGTAAAGTAAAGATGCAGAGATCATTTCATGATAAACATCAAGAATTTAGGAGGAACAACTACTCTGACATGATGCTCAACTTAAAAGGTGACAGAAGAATTCTGTGACATTGCGCTACAGAGCCTTGTTTTTCCAAAATGACTCTTTGCCCTGAGGTCTCTTTTGACTTTTTACTTGGATTTCTTACAAACAAATAATAAATTTTGTTTTGTGGCTTTAGCCATGATTTATTGGTAAGTAGTTAAGCTGATCTACAATAGGGGATAAATCGTAACAAATAAAAAATATATGTATAAATCAAGATGCTATGACTAAGTTCCAACTTTTCCCTAGTCTGGAACTCAGAATCTTGTAAAGCCAAGTGACACAAGATTTTAAAAGAAAAATTTTATATTTACTCAGTGGTAATTTTATGTTTACTCATTATCTTATTGCATTCAACTTGCACTTTTTAAGATTTTTTCTGTGTCGACAATTTTTAAAGTCTCTGTTGAATTTGTTACAACATTTGCTATTGCTTCTGTTTTATGTTTTAGTTTTTTGGCCATGAGGCATACAGGATCTTAGCTCCCTGATCAGGGATTGAACTCTCACCCCCTGCATTGGAAGGCAAAGTCTTAACCACTGGGCCACAAGGGAAGTCCTCAGCTTGCACTTCTTAGGCAAGTTTATCTGACATTTTTAAAGGTCAATAATCAGGAGTAAGCTACTTCAAAAACAGTAGTCACCAAGAAATATATACAGAGAAAACCTTTAACCATTCATATTGTTACAGGGCTTTTATCTTTAACTACTTCTAACTTGATGATCTGGTCCCATCACTTCATGCAAATAGATGGGGAAACAATGGAAACAGTGACAGACTATTTTGGGGGGGCTCCAAAATCACTGCAGATGGTGACTGCACCCACAAAATTAAAAGACACTTGCTTCTTGGAAGAAAAGCTATGACCAGCCTAGACAGCATATTAAAAAGCAGACACATTACTTTACCAACAAAGGTCCATCTAGTCAAAGCTATGGTTTTTCCAGTAGTCATGTATGGATGTGAGAGTTGGACTATAAAGAAAGCTGAGTACCAAAGAATTGATGCTTTTGAACTGTGGTGTTGAAGAAGACTCTTGAGAGTCCCTTGGACTGCAAGGAGATCCAACCAGTCAATCCTAAAGGAAATCAGTCCTGAATATTCATTGGAAAGACTGATGCTGAAGCTGAAACTCCAATACTTTGGCCACCTGATGCGAAGAACCGACTCAGTGGAAAAGACCCTGACACTGGGAAAGATTCAAGGCAGGAGAAGGGGACGACAGAGGATGAGATGTTTGGATGGCATCACCAATGCAATGGACATGAGTTTGAGTAGGCTCCGGGAGTTGGTGATGGACAGGGAAGCCTGGCATGCTGCAGTCCATGGGGTCAGTCAGGGTCAGACACGACTGAGCAAATGAACTGAACTGAACTTGCTGACAAAAAACTTAACAAATCATTAAGTTCATATAACATAACAACGTAAGAAAATTGAAATGTGTCATAATAGTCCATTAAATTTTAACATTCCAAAATAAAATAGCTACAGATGGGCAATAAATATTTTTAACTTCAATTTTGACTGAACTGAAAAAAGATGTGGCCCAAGGTAAGACAAATAAATGTACCAAGAGAAATGTACTCTTCAGTATGTACCTGAGCAATACAGATGCTAATAAATGAAACAAATAACTGAGGACCGACACTTGAGCCATTTCCATTTTCCTAAACAAGACGAGAGGCCACCTTAGAGTGGGGTAAGTCATAAATTTTTATCCTTTCTCAACTGACAGAGAAAGTAAAACACCCTAAGATTGCAGGTATAAAGCACTACGTGAAAGCTTCTCTAAATATGTAGAGTTCACATTCTCAACATTGAGATGCAAGCCTTTTTACAAGGTATTAAGTAGGTCAATATTCATTCAACAAGAAATTTAACTGAAAAATATCTTTCAGACAAAAATGATTAAAGGCCCATCTAGCATTTGGAACTTATAGCGAAATTCAAGCCACTCAACTATAGCACTCTCAGGAGGTCAGTGCCTCTTTCAGGAAAATATGTCCCAGCTTCTTTTTTTTTTTTTTTCCAGGCTTCTTAATGACAAAATATTTTCCATAAATTCTAGATGCTTTCTACCCGTCCTTCAACCTTTATGCATGAAGGAATCAATTTAATCTAGCAAAATTCATTTATATTTTATTTTTAAGGCCAGCAATGAGAAGAGTCTCCAAAAGGTACGGATTTATTCTTGTTTTCAAAAGCATTAGGGACAAGAGAATTAACTTTTATTGTCTTTGCTATGTGCCAGGTACTTCATCGTAAAGGGGGCCATATCACGACAGAATGGAGACTTGGGGGTGGATTCTATTCTGAAGATGAGACTGCCCAACACAAGCCAGAGCTCTAGAACCTGAGAAGTCAGAGCAAGCTATCAAAACTGGGGCTCAGAAAGACAGGAACCAGGAAGCAACACAGTTATGACCACATCTGTACCAGGGTTGCCCAGAAGGAGGTAGTGAAGGAGGCCTGATTCAGACTCTTAGGCCCAATGTTTTTAGGACCTCAGGTCACACTTTACAATAGAAGGAATCAAGAAACCAGTCAAACAACTAAACACACAAAACAAGGCACCAAAAAAATGTCACTGGGCTTTCTAACAAACTATGGAGAGAATTTAAAAATCCGGAATAGCATTAGAATTTCTTTAGACTTGGCTGAGGAGGTGTAAGATTTTATCCTGAAAATGAAGAGAGGATGAAAAAACCTAGCAATCACTAAAGTATTAGCTTAATGACAACCATAAGGTGGTTATGAATTTTTGACTCACCTACCTGAGCTCCCTTTAGATAGGAAATCTGTCCGCTTTGAAAGTGGATTCATCAAGAAACTGATTTGGCTTCAGGTTACAATGACTTGAACAAGAAAGAAATGTATTTTTCTCTCATTTAAAGGTCTAGGCTATATGTCAACCAGGCTCCATGAAGCTGGAGTGTCCTGGTGTCCCAAGTGCCATGCAGCTCAGCCTCTTTCCACCCTGATGCTCTGCCATCTCCGTGGTGCATGCCTTGACCACACCATGATGGTGCCCTACGATGTCTGCATTCCATTCCAAGGGAAAGAGGACAAAAATCAGCCTAATGTCCACCTAGTTATGGGGAAATGTGCCCGCTAAATAAAATGCAGATTGGTTTCATTTTTTGGCCACGCTGCAAGCAGCATGTGGGATCTTAGTTCCTGGATCAGGGATGGAACCAGCGCTCCCGGCAGTGGCGGCACCGGAAGCACAGAGCTAACCACTGGACCACCAGGGAAGTCCAAGTGCTCGGTCGCCCAGTCGTGTCCGGCTCTTGTGACCCCCTGGGCTGCAGCCCGCCAGGCTCCTCTGTCCATGGGGTTCTCCAGGCCAGATTACTGGAGTGGGTTGTCGTGCCCTCCTCCCGGGGACCATCCCAACTCAGGAATCGAACCTGTATCTCTGGCATTTCCTACATTGTAGGCAGGTTCTTTCCCCACTGAGCCACCTGGGAAGGCCCGGGGAAGTCCAAAGGATTTTGAAATTGTGGAACAAAGATCAACAAACTACAGGTACCAGACCATAGTCAGTGCACTGGCTGTCCATGGTCAAAGCGTTAAGAACAGCTTTACCATTTTTTAAAAGTTGTTTAAAAAATAAACAAAAGAGAAATATGAAACAGAGACCGTTTGTGGCTCTCAAAGCTTAAAATACTAACTATCCAGTCTTTTACAGAAAAAGTTTGGCAATGTGTTATAGAGGAAGAAAGAATGGATGCAGGGGGAGAACTGGAAGTTTCTGCCTCAGCAGTAAATGTCAACAATGAGAATATTCAGAATTAAGTAAACAACTGATATCACATCACCTCATAGAGTTAGTATTTTTCAGTAAATTTTATGAACAAACTGTGCTTATTATCAATATATGTGATTTAAGAAACTCTAAAATATGAGCCTTGCCACTGCAAGCTGAAAGGAATAAGAAAATTGTGTTTTTAAACAGAACTAGAATATTTCACATGCTTGTTCACTTTATAAATTTAATTTACTATATTTACAAGAGACTGTTTATATTCTTTGCAGTCAAAGTTGGAGAAGCTCTATACAGTCAGCAAAAACAAGACCGGGAGCTGACTGTGCCTCAGATCATGAACTCCTCATTGTCAAATTCAGACTTAAATTGAAGAAAGTAGGGAAAACCACTAGACAATTCAGGTATAACCTAAATCAAATTCCTTATGATTATAGAGTGGAAGTGACAAATAGATTCAACGGATTAGACCTGATAGACAGTGTCTGAAGAACTATGGACGGAGGTTTGTGACACTGTATGAGAGGCAGTGATCAAGACCATCCTCAAGAAAAAGAAAGCATAAAAGTAAATGGTTGTCTGAGGAGGCCTTACAAATATCTGAGAAAAGAAGAGAAGCTAAAGGCAAAGGAGAAAAGGAAAGATATACCCATTTGAATGCAGAGTTCCAAAGAATAGCAAGGAGAGATAAAAAAGCCTTCCTCAGCGATCAATGCAAAGAAATAGAGGAAAACAACAGAATGGGAAAGGCTAGAGATCTCTTCAAGAAAATCAGATACCAAGGGAACATTTCATGCAAAGATGGGCACAATAAAGGAGAGAAATGGTATGGACCTAACAGAAGCAGAAGATATTGAGAAGAGGTGGCAAGAATACACAGAAGAACTATACAAAAAAGATCTTCATGACCCAGATAACCACGATGGTGTGATCACTCATCTAGAGCTAGACATCCTGGAATGAGAGAAATCAAGTAGGCCTTAGGAAGCATCATTATGGACAAAGCTAGTGGAGGTGATGGAATTCCAGTTGAGCTATTTCAAATCCTAAAAGATGATGCTGTGAAAGTGCTGCACTCAATATGCCAGCAAATTTGGAAAATCCAGCAGTGGCCACAGGACTGGAAAAGGTCAGTTTTCATTTTTCCAATCCCAAGGAATGTTCAAACTATCGCAGAATTGTACTCATCTTGCACACTATCAAAGTAATGCTCAAAATTCTCCAAGCCAGGCTTCAACAGTATGTGAATTATAAACTTCCAGATGTTCAAGCTGGATTTAAAAAAGGCAGAGGAACCAGAGATGAAATTGACAACATCCGCTGGATCATCAAAAAAGCAAGAGAGTTCCAGAAAAACATCTATTTCTGCCTTATTGACTACATCAAATCATTTGACTGTGTGGATCACAACAAACTGTGGAAAATTCTTCAAGAGATGGGAATACCAGACCACCTTACATGCCTCCTGAGAACTCTGTATGCAGGTCAAGAAGCAACAGTTAGAACTGGACATGGAACTATATACTGGTTCCAAATCAGGAAAGGAGTACGTCAAGGCTGTATACTGTCACCTTGCTTATTGAACTTATATGCAGAGTACATCATGTGAAATGCCGGGCTGGATGAAGCACACGCTGGAATCAAGAGCACTGGGAGAAATATCAGTAACCTCAGATATGCAGATGACACCACCCTTATGGCAGAAAGCAAATAAGAACTAAAAAGCCTCTTGATAAAAGTGAAAGAGTAGAGTGAAAACTTTGACTTAAAACTCAACATGCAGAAAACTAAGATCATGGCATCCAGTCCCATCACTTCATGGCAAATAGACGGGGAAACAATGGAAACAGTGACAGACTTTATTTTCTTGAACTCTGAAGTCACTGCAGATGGTGACTGCAGCCACAAAATTAAAAGACACTTGCTTCTTGGAAGAAAAGCTATGACCAACCTAGACAGCATATTAAAAAGCAGACACATTACTTTGCCAATAAAGGTCCGTCTAGTCAAAGCTATGGTTTTCCCAGTAGTCATGTATGAATGTGAGAGTTGGACTATAAAGAAAGCTGAGCACCGAAGAATGGATGCTTTTGAACTGTGCTGTTGGAGAAGACTCTTGAGAGTCCCTTGGACAGCAAGGAGATCCAACCAGTCAATCCTAAAGGAAATCAGTCCTGAATATTCATTGGAAGGACTGATGCTGACGCTGAAACTCCAATACTCTGGCCACCTGATGGAACAACTGACTCATTGGAAAAGACACTGATGCTGGGAAAGGTTGAAGGTGGGAGAAGAAGGGGACAACAGAGGATGAGAAGGTTGGATGGCATCACCAACTCAATGGCCATGAGTTTGAGTAAGCTCTGGGAGCTGGTGATGGACAGGGAAGCCTGGCGTGCTGCAGTCCATGGGGTCGCAAAGAGTCGGACATTACTGAGCAACTGAACTGACAAGAGTACTGTATTTATTTTTGGCAATGCCACACAACTTGGAGGATCCTAGTTCTGTGACCAGGGATCAAACCCCGGCTTATGGCAGCAAAAGTGCCAAGTCCTAACCACCAATGGACCGCCAAGGAATTCTCTATAAGTACTTTTAAATCCTTTCAAAAGCTTTTGATTATTTGCATATCCAGTCGCTGGAAACACTTCAAAGGAAAATATATTAAATGCATAATTGCAGTGGGGCATATTTAAGAGAATTTAATACACTACCTTAGAAAATGAGTCTGATCATTGGAATAAGTAGCCTTTGTTTGATCTGAGTTAATGAAATACTACTCAAAGAAAACGTGAAGGTGATTGTCCTTATTTTACTAGTTGTAAAAATAGAATAATAAGATTGATTCACTGAACTTCAAAACGCAAGAAAAACAAGGATTTCTGCAAGGGTAACTCTAATAAACTGAATATGAAGTTAAAAGCAAAGTTACTATAAATAATCTTTTCCATATGCAGAGGCTTCCCTCGAACATCAAAGAGCTCAGGGGCTGGTAAACATATCTATAAGCCAAGTGGAGCAAAAGGGAGGGGAGGATTTGGCAGCTAAAGCAGGAGGGCAAGAGATATCCTCCCAGTGGAGAGAAGATGCAGGCTGCCTTGCTCAATCTTCCAGTCCACCATTTCTGCCAGAGCTCCTCATGGAGTTGCTTATCAAAGAAAACTCGGGTATAGCCAGAGGCTCAAGCAACCAGCACTCCTCGGCTTGGTGGATTCAATCTCATTAATGAGAACTACAAAAATGCCAGTCAGCCCAAGCCTGTCAGGTTACATGGAGTCGATCTCTCTCCTAGGTCCTTGAGGAGATTGTAAAATAAATGCCAGAGCCATGAAACAATCACCCACTGAAATCAAACACTGTTTTATTTTAACAAAAGTACCTTTCAGAGAAAGATTCTATTTCATTTTGTCACTGTGAAATTATATCCGTGGAATTTTTTTTAAATGCCTAGTTTTGACATTTGGAAATCCTCATATTTCTGAAAGTCTAACATTTTGGTGTTTGATATTTTAGAATACAACTTACCATTGAATGGTGTCTCTTTAAATTTGGCGAATGTTCAGGCTGTCACTTTCTCTCATACATCTAAATTCAAACTACAGGTTGTCTGGTTTTATTTCCCCCTTTTTGGAGCCTGTATGTGTTGGTGTGTGTGTGTGCGAGGGGAGGGTTCCAGCACTGACACACGGTGACCACCTGCTGGGTTTCCAGAACATCAGACTGTGCTCACTCGGAGCATGGCCAAACTCTTTATAAATGTGTGCTAAGCTACATTCCCTTGTCTTTTAGGAAAAATGAGGACATCCTTGCCTACCCTTTCTGCCTGGCTGGCCCCTCCAAAAAGTCTTCTTCTGCAGGTCTACAACTCACACTCCCAATCAGATTCTTGATACATATTTAAATGGGGGGGGGGTTATTTCAGGCTCCAGCGGTACCAGTCAGTGGAAACCAAAGTCCCTCAAATATGTGGATTTCTCTTTGCCAAATATTCCAATCATTTACAGAGAAACCCAGGAGAGCATGAAGGCAGTTCCCCAGGGTATCCTCTGCTGCCCTCAGATCACTGTTCACACTGCATGTCATTGGTGACTTCTCCAGACTGATTCCTTGGGGACTCAAGTGAAAAGTGAAAGTCATTCAGTCATGTCCAACTTTTCGCAACCCCATGGACTGTACCCCACCAGCCTTCTCTGTCCATGGAATTCTCCAGGCAAGAATACCGGAGCAGGTAGTTGTTCCCTTTTCCAGAGGATCTTCCCAACCCAGGGACTGAACCCAGGTTTCCCGCACTGCAGGCGGATTCTTAACCTTTCTGAGCCCCAGGGAGGCCCTAACTTTCTCACTATGCTATATCCCCATGCCCAGCAGAGCACATGGCACCAAGAAGGGCTTCTGGAAACTCTGACAGGAAGAGAGGAAATTTACTGGAAACATTCAGAGGAGGAAGAAAGGAAAGGAAAGGAGAGAGGAAGGGAGGCAGCATTGAGGAACCAGTTGGGGTGGGAAGTGACAGGAGAGGGTTGGGATAGGCTGGGGTGGGAGAAGGTGAGGGCACACCACTGTCGGTCCCAGACGTGGTCCAGGAGAGTGGAAGCCAGAACCACTCCACCACAGGGGCAACATGCCGCCTCTTCACAGAAGTTATTCATAGAACTCACGCAGCTTCTAACCGGTTCACACTGGTTTGTGCTAGCCCATGCCAACTGGTGCTCATTCAAGCTAGCTTTTGCTGGTTCAAGCTAGTTTCACTGATCTGCACTCTCTCCCACTCTGACTTAACTAATTTTTCCCCTTTGTATTTGCTTCTATCACTTACTTTAGTTTTTGTCATATGGCTTTGTGCATGCATTTAAGAAATGTTTTCAATCTTGTCTTGAATAAGGTGGAGCTGTAATATACTGATCTGCTCAAAGTCACAGGGGAATAATTATTCACAAAGGTATGACCACAGAAGGAAAACCAAGCACCTGTCACTTCAGTTTAGTTCAGTTGCTCAGTTCTGTCTGACTCTTTGTGACCCCATGAACTGCAGCACACTAGGCCTCCT
Source organism: Muntiacus reevesi (assembly GCF_963930625.1). Classification (NCBI taxonomy): domain Eukaryota; kingdom Metazoa; phylum Chordata; class Mammalia; order Artiodactyla; family Cervidae; genus Muntiacus; species Muntiacus reevesi. The sequence continues at coordinate 10,241,920 of NC_089271.1, read as the reverse complement.
TATCCATCACCAAGTCCCAGAGTTTACTCAAACTCATTTCCATTGAGTTGGTGATGTCATCCAACCTTCTCATCCTCTGTTGTCCCCTTCTCCTCCCGCCTTCAATCTTCCCCAGCATCAGGGTCTTTTCCAATGAGTCAGTTCTTCGCATCAGGTGGCCAAAGTATTGGAGTTTCAGCTTCAGCATCAGTCCTTCCAATGAATATTCATGACTGATTTCCTTTAGGATGGACTGGTTGGATCTCCTTGCAGCTGGTAAAGAATCCGCCTGCAGTGTGGGAGACCTGGGTTCGACCCCTGAGTTGGGAAGATCCCCTGGAGAAGGGAAAGGCTACCCACTCCAGTATTCTGGCCTGGAGAATCCCATGGACTGTATGTCACTTAAGTGGAACCTTGGAAAACAAGGTAGTGGCTTTCATTTCTCACAATAGCAACATCTGATACTGAAAAGATTCGTCTCCTCTCTTACAAGTGAAATGATTCTAAGAAATGACCATATGATTATCCCGCTACACTGACTTCTCTTGTTAATTATTAAAAGTTAGGAATTAAACATGAGGAAATGGAAGAGATTCACCTTTGTCAATAACTGAAAAGCACTATCATGGGGGTGCTGAAAAGCACTATCCTTTCTGGAATCAAGGACACTATTGATAATCATCTGAAAGTCAGGAGCCTTCTTCCCAGAAAACAAGCAGTGTGTAGAGGTAGATTCGTTTTTGCAAACACGAAGGGACTCACAGACCGACCCACTCCCACCCATCAGGTCCAACCACTACACTGAAGCCCATCACACTACAGCAGGGGTTTTTAAATGATAATCTGTAGACTGGGGTTATGTGAGAAAGTGTCCAGTATTTCTCAGTGGAAAAAGAAAAATGAAATCTATGCAGTGTATATATATAAATAGATGAGGCTGTAAAACGTCTACAGTCCTTGCTCACAGAGGATTTCAATTTCTCTTATTTTAGTTTCCTAAATTAATTTTTACTTCTGTAAAATTATTTCTTTTAAAAAGTGGAGATAGCACATGGTATTACTTTTCGTTTGCTATTTCAAATATCCAATACAGAACTGGCAAAAAATTAACCTCAAGAACTACAGTTTTTAAACATATTATTGTTCTGTAAAATAAGAAAAAGGCATGTGGAAATCTGCTCTTAGTTTTCTAAAACTCCAGATTAAAACCCCTATATGACATCATAGATATTTAACGAAATGTTTTATGATTGGAAATAATTTATATGTTCTTTCAAGATGTACTGTACTGATTCACAAGAGGCTAAAAAAATACTTTAGCAGCTAAAACAATTTAAAAAGGCAAAAGCCCATTCGAGTTTAATTGTGTTGGATTCCGTGATCCTTAATGTCACAAATAGTCTTTACATTCAATAATTAAAATCAAATTAAATATCTTCTTGAAAGCCACCTTACTTCAGTTAGCTGATTCTAAACAGGAAAACCATCCTATCAGAATGATTCATAAATTGTTGTAGTTTCTTCCAACTATTTCATAATTTGCCAAGTATTTCTTAAATAGAACTGTTCCATAATATTACTCTTTACATTTTAAATACAGGTAGTAAATGCAGCAGATAATTGTATCTAATTGAGTAGAGTGGCTTAATTGAAATAACTGGTTCAACTGTTTTTAAAAATTGCTTAAACACATTATTACTTTAATTTACTCTAAACTTTTATTATAGTATAGTAAGGTATTATCTGCCTATTTTTTATGATTTAAAGGAGGATATCTGAATTTATGAATTTAAAGATATTTACCTTTTAAATATAATTAATAATCAGTTATGCATAACCAATTCTATTTGGTATAAAAGCATTGAAAAGGATATCGAAATGAATAGACTACCAAAGACATAATTTTGATTTTTCTGTTCTAGGATTTCTATTTGGTTATTTTTGTAGAGTTTCCTTCGCTCTCCTGAAATTCTTCATCATTTTACACATTATACCCATCTTTTACTACAAAATTTTAAATACATGATAGTTAAGTACTTTAAAGTCTTTATCTGCTAATTCCAACACCTGGATGACAGGTGGATCTGCAGCTATCAATTACTTTCTTTCTTGATTATGGGTTACATTTTCCTGCCTCTTACAGGTCTGATAATTTGTACTTATATAATAGTGACATCATCATCATCAGTATTGTTATTATTATTGGCTGCCCTGTGTGGCTTGCTTCCTGACCAAGGGCTGAACCCAGGTCACAGCAGTGAAAGCCTGGAATCCTAACCACTAGGCCACCAGGGAACCCCCTATACTGACATTATGGATGATATGTTCTGTACAATCTGGATTCTGTTATCATCCCCTGAAGAGTTCTGACGTCTGTTGTATTAATAGCAGGCAATTATGTTACTAGAGGATGACTTTAATTCTGTGGATGCTTGGTTTTTAGGTCTTCTCAGGATGGGTCTATTTTGGTTTTGTCCTTATTTCAAGGGCATAGTCCTTATTCTTGGGACATAGTTCCTACTCCTAAAGCCTGGCTACTCTGGGTTCCAATGAAAAGCACAAAGCATTTACCAAACTCTATCACGTCGCAAAATTTGCACTCCAATCTCTGCTTTCCCACCACAGGCAACTGGTAAAATCTCTGCTCAGGTCTTTAACTTCCCAACCACTGCTTTCTGTCATGTTCCTTGGAGTCACACGTGCACGTGTAGCATGAAGAAGTCAACTGGGGATGTGTACATAGATTTGGGGGGGGTGTCCATCTCCAAGATTCCTTCTTAATTTCTAGGCAACCCTTGAACTCTAACCTCTGAGTTGTCCACTCAATTAGAATGCCACTTTCTGTGTGAGCTCTCCCGCTGTGCACCATGCGAACTGGGAAGCAGGCTTGGTGGAAAAGCTAGTCAAGGGTGGATCTCCCTGATGTCCTCTTGTTTGAAGGGTCCCACCTCCTGCGTTTTCTGATTGCTTTTGTTGTCCTCCAAATAGCTTCCCAAAACTTGTTTTCACAGTTTATAATTTGTTTATCAGCAAAATGGCTAGCCAGCGATGGTTAGTGTAACACCAGCTACATAGTTAGTCCTAGAACAAGAACCTCGGAGACTGACTTCTGATTGGCTGATTGTTGTTTTTCAATGAAAGAAATCTTCATTTTTTCTAATTCACAGTCTTGGTTAAAATACTGAGGAATTTCTATCAAGAGCAAAGAGCTTTGGGTTGGGACTTAGTAAGTTTTAAAGTAGAATATTAATGAAGAATAGTGAGGCATATTTTAATGCCAAAACCAGAAAGTTGGAATGTTTTCTGCCTGCATACGGCATTATAAGCTTTGGCAGTTCTACAAGGTGTCTCTCCTTGTCATGTAGATCTAGCATCAAAAGAATGGAAATTCTGGGACACTGCTATTTTTCTAATAAGAAATAATGTGAGAATAAAGGAGGATGTAGAAAGGTTTATAAACAAAAAGTGCAACCTAATTGAGAACGGATCACTCCAACGGCATATTTATGGCGAAGGGAATAGTCTCCTTCTTTGATGGCACGTAAGACACCACTACACAACCACACAAACTCATTATGATAATTATAACAATGTTTTTAGCAGCCAAAAGTTTGAGTTGTGAGCAACAGAGACAGAATGTAGATAACAAGCTCAAAAGGGACTAATGAAAGGAAATGTAGTTGTTCATGAAGGCTGTTCATGGAGCTCGTGAGCACTAGGGCTGGAGGCAATGCCCACAGAGGCAATATTACAAGTCATATCACAGATCAGCACACAAAAAATACCACTCCTGTGGCCACTGAGGACAGACATGGGAATTTGCAGGGTAGGAACCACCAAGGTGAACTTGAACTGCCTCTGCTAGAAATAGAACAACCAAGACCTCTCACGACCAGCTACGGTGGCTACTGCCAACGTGCCCCATCAGCAGAAAGGACTCTGTGTATTCCTTCCTTCTCCAAACCACAAGTGACTGATTCAAGGAAAGGTGTTGGTGTGTCTGATGGGACACAGGCCCCACTGCCAGAGGCAAGAAAGGCTGGAAAGGTGGTTCTGTGGCATCTTTAGGTTCTGAGGTGCCAGTGGTTTAGCCTCATGACTTGGGAGAGTTCCCACATGCAGGAAGGCCATTTTGATTCCAGGAGGTGACTCTCTCCCAAAGGAAAGAATAAAAGTTCTCTACAATATCCTTGAATCAGCAAAGAAAGAATCCAGAAGCAACATTTAAGTACCTACTCAGTCCTAGGCTCTCTTGCTTAGCCCTTTTAAAGCACATTATCTCAATTTAATTTAATTTAACTGCCACAATAATCTTTAAGACAGGCATGATTTCTTTCCATTTGCAAGGGTTGATTCTGGGGCTCAGAAAGATCACACAGTGATAAAGACCAGATTTGTCAGAGGGTTTCAGTTCAGTTCAGTCACTCAGTCATGTCTGACTCTTTGCGACCCCCTGAATCGCAGCACTCCAGGCCTCCCTGTCCATCACAAACTCCCGGAGTTTACTCAAACTCATGCCCATCGAGTTGGTGATGCCATCCAGCCATCTCATCCTCTATCATCCCCTTCTCCTCCTGCCCCCAATCCCTCCAAGCATCAGGGTCTTTTCCAATGAGTCAACTATTCGCATGAGGTGGCCAAAGTATTGGAGTTTCAGCTTCAGCATCAGTCCTTCCAATGAACACCCAGGACTGATCTCCTTTAGGATGGACTGGTTGGATCTCCTTGCAGTCCAAGGGACTCTCAAGAGTCTTCTCCAACACCACAGTTCAAAAGCATCAATTTTTCAGTGCTCAGCTTTCCTCACAGTCCAACTCTCACATCCACACATGACCACTGGAAAAACTATAGCCTTGACCAGATGGACCTTTGTTGGCAAAGTAATGTCTCTACTTTTTAATATGTTATCTAGGTTGGTCATAACTTTCCTTCCAGGGAGTAAGCGTCTTTTAATTTCATGGCTGCAGTCACCATCTGCAGTGATTTTGGAGCCCAGAAAAATAAAGTCTGACACTGCTTCCACTGTTTCCCCATCTATTTCCCATGAAGTGATGGGATCAGATGCCATGATCTCAGTTTTCTGAATGTTGAGCTTTAAGCCAACTTTTTCACTCTCCTCTTTCACTTTCATCAGGAAGCTTTTTAGTTCCTCTTCACTTTCTGCCATAAGGGTGGTTTCATCTGCATATCTGAGGTTATTGATATTTCTCCCAGCAATCTTGATTCCAGCTTGTGCTTCTTCCAGCCCAGCGTTTATCATGATGTACGCTGCACAGAAGTTAAATAAGCAGGGTGACAATATATAGCCTTGACATACTCCTCTTCCTATTTGGAACCAGTCTGTTGTTCCATGTCCAGTTCTAACTGTTGCTTCCTGACCTGCATACAGGTTTCTCAAGAGACAGGTCAGGTGGTCTGGTATTCCCATCTCTCTCAGAATTTTCCACAGTTTATTGTGATCCACACAGTCAAAGGCGTTGGCATAGTCAATAAAGCAGAAGTAGATGTTTTTCTGGAACTCTCTTGCTTTTTTGATGATCCAGCGGATGTTGGCGATTTGATCTCTGGTTCCTCTGCCTTTTCTCAATCCAGCTTGAACATCTGGAAGTTCTCGGTTCATGTATCGCTGAAGCCTGGCTTGGAGAATTTTGAGCATTACTTTACTAGCCACAGGGCTTACCTTGGTTCAAAGTTATATGTTCTTGAAGAACGCAAAAAACATACTTATTAGAAAGTTATGTACCGAATGTTTCCCACTGTATCTTACACACTGCTGTCCTGTTTGAGCCCTTTCTCAAACTTCCTTATATGTACGAGTCTCAATTCCCTGCTGGCCTCTAAAGCCCCGTGCAGGTCAGAGACAGCTTCGTCTTCTCTGCATCTATAATTAGCCCACACGGTGCCTGAGCACACAAAGGAAGCTCAAGCCTTATTTGCTGAATAAATTGCACAAATCTTGAAAATTCATTTCTGCGATGAACGGTGGAATGCTGAGGTAGACAGAACTGCCCTGTGAAGTTGCATAATTTAGCAGCTGCCCTGTCGGAAGTTATGAAGGAAACAATACAGTGCACCATTTTAATACAGAAGAGAGGATGGCTTTAAGGAAATAAACACCCCAAATATGAGTCATCTTGAGCTTTTGGCACTCTAAGTCAGCTGTGCAGTAACAGCCTGAAAGCACAGAGAAAGAATGCAACTATTTTTCTTAGTTCATACAGTCTATCATCTTTTCAAGCTACTCATTTCTTCTGAATTCCAATCCCCTTGCCAAAAGTCCTACGTTAGCAATTTTTTTTCAGATAAAAATAAAAATCCTCTTAACTCAAAGGGAATTTGTACAATATAAATTTCTTATATAGAAAAAATCTTAAGTCATATTTCAAAATTTATTACTATAATTTCTACACAATGATGATTTCTTAAGAGGTAAGAGATTTAAGGTAAATAGAGAAAAGTCTTTAATAACTGGGTAGTTAACAGCTGGAACAGGTTGTGAAATGTTCCTCTCTGGAAGTCTTTGAAAATTGGATAGATCCTGCCCTGGAGAAGGAAATGGCACTCCACTCCAGAATTCTTGCCTGGCAAATCCCATGAAGAGAGGAGCCCGGCAAGCTACAGTCTATAGGGTCACAGAGAGCTGGACATGACTGAGTGTGTGCACATGCGTGTGCCCATGCACACACACACACACACATCCTCTTCTATCTTAGATGAGCGAGACTACCTGGGTGCATTGGAAACAGGCTTCATGGGCTTGCAGAGTTTCTTCCAGCCTAGGTTACCATCACCACCATCATCCAAAGCTTTCTTTAGAATCTAATTAGGCCTGATTTTGTGTCCACATTGGTCAAAGAGTACTATAGGGACTTTGTTTCTATCCTCTCAGAGTTTAGTCTTTAGTAACCCAGAGAAGTGACTCCTCAACATTAAGCAAATAAACAAAGAAATACAATTAGCTCAATTCACAAATGGGGAAATTTACAACCTGTACAAATTCAGGGCAAATAACCTGGGCAGGAGGAATGCAGTTTATGTAGATAAGCAGGGTGGGATCTGGGGAGAAGAACAGATATCTGTGGCATCAGCTCTTCTCTAGCTGATGTAGGAAAGATAAGAATGTTTAAAATGTCAAGGCACAGACCATTTGGCAAAGGACAAGGGTGAAGGGGAGAGCGCTAAAGGGAAGAGAACAAGGTTCGTCACATGTGATGAGAGCCTGAGACCCTTCAAAGGACAGAGGCAAACTACAGACCGGTTGCTTCCAGACTAGGAGGGAGAGGCTTTGAAAGAGACAGAATCTCAGAATGGAACAAAATCAAAGAGCCCTTGAAAGGGAGGGCATGCACTGTCAGCACCCTGGTCCTGAACTGGGCAGCCAGGGGGCCCTTTCGGCAAGAAAACTCAGAGGACAGTGAAACAGGTAAGGCAGCAGACAGGCAGACGACACTGGTGGCAGCAGCATTAAAGATCACCTGAGGTTAGAAAAGGGGCAAAATAATAAAGCTCTACCTCACCTTTTCCCTGCAACCACACATAGTGAAGAGGAGGGTTTTTCCGCGGTGGCATTCCTGACACTGGGCTGGGTCACCCTTCACTGTGGGCACTGCCCTGTGCCATGCAGGGTGAGCAGTAGCATCCTTGGCCTCAGCCCACTTGACGCCAGTACCATCCTCCCACTCCAGACATCACAGTGTCCCCTGGGGAGGTGGTGGTGGTGGGGATAAAGTTGCCCTGTTGAAAATCACTGGTAATAGACAATTGAAAAGACTTTGGGAGAAGGCGCGGGTGGGATGATTTGAGAGAATAGCATTGAAACATGTATATTACCATATGTGAACTAGATGGCCAGTCCAGGTTGGATGCATGAGACAGGGTGCTCAGGGCTGGTGCACTGGGATGATCCAGAGGGATGGGATGGGGAGGGAGGCGGGAGGGGAGATTGGGATGGGGAACACATGTAAATCCATGGCTGATTCATGTCAATGTATGGCAAAAACCACTACAATGTTGTAAAGTAATTAGCCTCCAATTAAAATAAATTAATTTTAAAAAAAGACTTTAACCATTTAACCAGAATGAACTCTCATTTATTGATTTGTATAAAAACGAAAGATGATAAACCAAATGTCATTTCATGCACAAAGAAAAAGCCAAACTGGATTAAAATCCTCGAAGGATTTTAGATTTCCATTTAAAATTTATTTGTTTATCTGAGGACCCCTCAGGAAACAGTTTTGATTCCCTGTTCCAACTAAATGTCAAATAAATGGATTCACTTCTCTTAATTAAATCTTTGCTCTTGTGAGAGTAAAAACAGTCCAGGGAGAAAAGACATTTAAAGGTATCACTGGTCCTTAGCACCTTGGTATAAATGTATAGACTATCAGAAACTTTCAGGGAAGCAAGTGCTTTTGTTCTTGTTTTGAGGGAAAGAGTTAAGATGAGTAAGGAGGACATCATCTCCTGTTTGTAGTTCTGTCCCTGCCCTTCAACACTCTCCTGAGGTCACTGGGACTGAAAGCCTAGAGACTGTTTCCCAGCATCCCTCAGCAGCAAGGCTACCAGTTACATCCTGCTTCTGAAAGTCATTACAGACACCTGGTAAGAGAGGAGACAGAAGACATTATTCACTGGTGGCAGTGAGAGTCAGATATGTGGACATCAACAGATGATATACAGAGTTTTGCTGGGAGTTTCCAAGCAGCTTCTTAAGAATGATTCCATAAAGTGCTGAAGGCTGCTAAGATATCAGGTAGTGTTTCCTACCTTCCCTGCACCTCCTGAGTTTTTGATTCTACAAAAGTTTCCCTGACCTTCACTACTTAATTTCTCCAACAGTGTGCAAGCAGATCATTCTCTATATTCAATCCCTTCCTGCTCAATATACCCAGAGTGGTTTCTGCTTGACTTACTCAATCTTGACTATTACATGGATAAGGCCACAAGATAAAAGCACTGAATACCAGGCCATGAGAGACCCCAAGGAAGAAAGGGGAATACCACCATGAAGTAGGGGACTCTAGGCTAGTTTCCTAGGGCTGCCATAGCAAAGGACCAGCGTTTCGGTGGCTTAAAACAACAGAAATCTGTCCTCTCGAATCTAGAAGACACAAGTCTGAAATCAAGGTGTCAGAAGGGCCATGAACCCTCTGAAGGCTCTAGGGAAAAATCCTAGATTAATAATCCTTCCTTGCCTCTTCCTTTCTTCTGGTAGATGCCAGCAATCCTTGGCATTCCGTGGTTTGCCGCTGCCTTACTTTCCCCTCTGTCTCCATTATTACACGGTGCTCTTCCCTCTGTGTATCTGTGTATCTGCGTCTTTACATGTCTTTCTTACACCACACATTGGATTAGGTCCCCACTAATCCAATAGGACCTTACCTCAGCTTTATTATACCTGTAAAGACCCTATTTCTAAATAAAGTCACAGGTTGTTGTTTTTGTTGTTTAGTGCTCTGTCATGTCCGACTCTTTGTGACCCCATGGACTGTAGCCCACCAGGCTCCTCTGTCCCTGGGATTTATCAGGCAAGAACACTGGAGTGGGTTGTCATTCCCTTCTCCAGGGGATCTTCCTGACCCAGGGACTGAACCGACATCTCCTGCTTGGCAGTCAGATTCTTTACTGTTGAGCCACCTGGGAAGCCCAAGGTCACAGGTACCAGGACATAAAACTTAGGGGCACATTATTCCACTCAGTACAGGCACTGAAGGGCAAATCTGCCTCTTGTTTCTTCTCTCCCAATGCCAGTCTTGCCCTAAGGGCTGTTGCCCTGAGCATCATGGGAAATATGTCCAGCATCACAGGAGAAATAATGTTCTTAGAACTAAACCTCGCATCAAATGTGAACACTGCCCCCCCCACCCCAATGTTTCTTACAGGTGAGTTATTCCTTCTGAGGGCAGGATGCTTACACAGTCACACACATGGCTCCAGAATGGTGATAGATAGCTTGATATAAATAAACATTGTTCAGTTCATTCATTCAACAAAAATATTTTGGCACCAACATGCCCATAACTCTGAGCTAAACCAAAGAAAAGTAAGAGACTGTTAATTTATTGCTGCCATCTTAATCATTTTCATACAACAGTGATGAATATAACCTTCTAGGGCTATCCAACATGTACTGTGGGCACTGTCAGTAAGACACACACTGGATCATATATGTGGGCCAATTTCTCTGCAGATCTCTCATCAGTCAGGGTGAGGATTAGAAGAAAAATCTGGCACCCAAAAGGAGCTGCAGTTTGGCAGGCTGCAAGGAGATGAGGATTACAGCCAGAAGCACAATGGCATGAGAGGCGAAAAAAAGAAAAAGCACCCGGAGTAGAAAAAGACAACAAATCTTTAGGCAATAATCAATACCTAGGCAAGTGTTACAGAATAATATAAGACATCAGTGTGTTCACCATCTCTTTATGACTGTAAAACTGGGGAAAGAAACAGCTCTGTTTAATTTTCAAATCACTTTTATTAATAAATACATTAACCTGAGAGGGTTACATGAACTTGGAAACATCTATTCATTAATAATCATCATCTTCCCTTCTGACACACCATGCAGAGCCTCCGGCCTCTTCCCTCCTTTCACAGGAAGCTGTTTGTTACTAAACAGGGTTTTTTTCCTGATTCAACTTATAAAAGCACAGAAAACAGCAGCGAGTGCGGGCCACTTTTTTTAGTGTTAAAGCCAAAAGCACCTCTGATGTGCCAATGCACCTTGGCTTCATCACATCTCCTGTAAATGGGGCTATTTCAGACCTGAACACAAAGCAATCGATGATAGGACCAACCAGAAATAGGTTAGCCAGGGGACTGTCAGCCACCCCACATTCTCTGGCCCCCCTCCCCCCCTACTATCTTAATCACAGTACTCTACAGCCAGCAGACTCGGAGCAGAGTCCTTGCTTTTGTTGTTGCTCTTGAAGGATTCATTAAAAAAACATGAGAGGATGTTTTGTAATTGTTTCTCAATATAGAAGTGGGTATTTCTCTGATTATAAAAAATATTACGTGCTCGTTTAGAAGTACTGTGAAAATACAGAAAAACAGGAAAAAGTACAAAAATAATAACACAAAATCATATCATCCATAGATAATTAACTGTTTTTCAGTTCCCATCCCAGACTTTAATATATGCATACATATAGGGAAAATGTGTTTTAAGGGAAAATTACACAGTGCTTAGCTTCTGAACCGTCGAACATACCTTTCTGAGTTCTATGATTTTGATTTTATGGTGGCTCTGAACCTTTCCTTTGAACTGTTTGGCAACCCCATCAGTTGTAGATAACTGACAGTAATGCAAAATAATACTTGTCAAATAAATTTGCAAATAAATTCTGTAAGGTGAAGGTGCAATTGAGCACAGTTCCTGTTGAAGAAGCCACTTTTACTGCAGATTAATTTCAATATTCCGTTCTACCATCTTACCAGTTCCCACATTGATAATGACTTAAATAAGATCTTTAATATGTGTTCCTTTTATATCTGTCTGAGACTTGTGATTTTACTTTGTTTTGAAAATCTCACTTTAACACACATTATTTATTATTTTGCAATAATGTGATCCCACTGTAACTACTTCTTTGTAGGTTACTTTATTCTTTCAGTAATCCATCATAGCCCTTCTCCAAGATGATTAATATAGATTTGTAATGAATGCATATTATTCTAGCTGCAGGCATGTTCCACACTGATGGCTATTTAGGTCATTTCTAACATTCTGCTATGGTGAACAATACCACAATGAACATCCTTGAAAAAAATTACACACCTGTCTGATGAATTCTTCGGGCAGCTTTCTAGAAGGAGAATTGCTGGGTCAAAGTGCCTGCACATCTAAATACAGAAACCTATTGCTGGCAGGCTGTACACATGAGAGGAGCCACTGAACACTATGAGCACAAGAGAGGAACCATTTCTCACAGGGCAGCAAACTTATCAACCTAGGAGGCCAGCACAGTAACACAGATGAGTTACTCAGGCCTCCTGTCAGAGCGCGGATCTCTGACGGGAACTGAACAGTGTTCACTGCTCAGGGCCTGCTCCCAAACTCTAAGCAACCAAGGCATTCAAAGAAAACACACATATACCCATCCTTTTCCTAAAAATGTAAATTGTCTACTTTATCGAATAAAGAAATGTTAGTGAGAAATTTGGCCTAGCGTTAGCTAGCTTAAATAAAAAGCTCACTCTGTGAGATGCCTTGCTTCTCATAACTGACAGAAAAAGTTGCCCAACAAGCTGTATTTCTTGACAATCAAATAAGGACTCCTGGGGAGGGGAGAGGAGGCGCAGTCATTAAGTTAAAAAAAAAAATCCCCAAATCTGTATCTGTATTAATATCTTCAATCAATACAAACTGTGGACTTAAAAAATACAACCTAAAAGTTGAGGGTTGTGTTTTATTTGGCAGGAATTTTTAGGACTACACGTCTGGGAGGCAATATCTCAAGTAACCCTGAGAAAACTACTCTGAGGAGGTGAGGTGGGGAGCTGGGTTATCTAGAAGTTTTGGGCAGGTAGTCTGAATGTCAAAAGATTACTGTGAATTAAAGGAAAAGCAGGTGTCTCAGGTTAAGAAATTTAGTGCTTTTCTCTGGGAAGATGCAAAAGTCTGGGCTCACTGAAATCATTCCTTTGATATCACCTCAGCTATGTGGGGCCAGTATCCTGTGTTTTCACATCCTGAGTTCCCTCAGGGGTCACCAGCTCACCATCAGTGGTGGCTGCAATCGCTGATGATTATGACATCCTTTGTTTATAATATGGTAGGAAATACTCCACTTCTCAAAAGTATCTAGAAATAATCTAAAAAAATCACTGAGATGTAAGAACCAAATTTTTAACATGCTGTACCTTATATTTATAAAGTTCAAGAGAGTTCAAGTTATCACTCTGGCAACCTTATCCCTGTCCTTTCTGATTATTTTTCTGGTGAAATACTTCCATGCATATATTTCAAAACAATCATTTTAAGAAAAACAATAATTTTTTTTCCCTTTAATTGAGTCACTGTAATTTTCATCTTCAAGAGTCCTTTTAATTTTATGACCAGAGAGACACAAAGCGTGGAGAAGTCTGCAGAGTCTAATAGGGATGACATTTGAATGTCTTAAGAGTCAAAGAAATGCAAAACCAATCAAACTGTGAAGGAAGCTAGATATCTCAGTGGGAGAGGAAGTCATCTGTGAGCAGATGGAAGAACTAAGTAAAATGCCCCTTGAACTCAAATGTAGTTTCCACAGCAGCAATTTAAATACTATCTGGGAGCTTGTGAGAAATGCAGAATCGCAGGCCCACCCAAACCTATTGAATGAAATCCTCTGTTTAAAATAAAAACTGGATACTTAATAGATTATAATTTAACCGTGGGTACATAATTTACAGATTACATTACATTACATTACAGATTACATTCTCATCTTCTGAACAGAATTCTGGCAGCCTGGTCACAATAATCTTAAGATGGCCTCATTGATGCATTCATTCATGTTTCCAGAATGTTTCCAGAATGTTTCTAGAGATATTCTTTGGGTTTCCCTTCAGGCCAACCTGTTCACAGAAAAACATGAACAGACAGGGTAGGGCTTCTGCCCTCAAGGAGCTGATGGTCTGACACATCTATCTGAACAAACACATGTTTACTGATGATCACATGACAGGCACTACAAGAGCACTAGAAGTATACATCCCTGCTGGAAAGGGTTGATCTCTCAGATCTACCTGTTATCTTAACAAAGACATCTTACAGCCCTGGCCCTTAGCTGCCTTCTGGGAAGCCAGCTTCTGAGAAGTTCCCTACATTAGCAGGTTGTTTTCCCACCTGGACCACAAAACACCTGCGTCTGGGGAACCCTGAACTTCAGTAACTGGGCTGGTCCTTGCTATGATGTGATCAAACGCCAATAAAAGCCCTGGGCCCTGAGTCTCAGACAGGTTTCATTAGGCAGACAAGCTGTGGGTGTAGGCGAGTTGCTATGTTTCTGTGCTGCAAGAGAGAGTGCTTGGACTATGTGGGAGAAGGCGAGGGTGGGACGATATGAGAGAATAGCATAGAAACATGTACATCACCATATGTAAAAGAGATGACCAGTGCAAATTCAATGCATGGAGCAGGGCCCCCAAAACTGGTGCTCTGGGACAACCCAGAGGGATGGGGTGGGGAGGGAGGTGGGAGAGGGGTTCAGGAGGGTGGGACACATGTACACCCAGGGCTGATTCATGTCGATGTATGGGAAAAAACTACCACAATACTGCAAAGTAATTAGCCTCCAATTAAAATAAATTAATTAAAAAAAAAAAAAAAAGAGGGAGTGCTTTGTGTTTGGGAACGATAGGGGAAGCCTATGCATGGATTCTTCCAGACTAGGTTTGTGCCTTTTCATCTCACTGGTCCCAATGTGGAAACTTGCTCTGTAGCTGTGATAAATAAATAAGTGAAATTGTTGCAGGAAGGGGAACCCCTTCCAGGGCCCGAAACTGGGCTCTTGTCTAACACTTGGAAATGAATTGTCCGAGGAGACACATGCTGACAAAGCAAGAGATTTTATTGGGAAAGGGCACCCGGGTGGAGAGCAGTAGGTAAGGGAACCCAGGAGAACTGCTCTGCCATGTGGCTCGCAGTCTTGGGTTTTATGGTGATGGGATTAGTTTCCGGGTGGTCTTTGGCCAATCATTCTAATTCAGAGTCTTTGCTGGTGGCGCACTCCTCGCTCAGCCAAGATGGATGCTAGCGAGAGGGATGCTGGGAAGTGGACAGACACGCGGTGTCTCCTTTTGAGCTTTCCCGAACTCTTCCGGTTGGTGGTGGCTTATTAGTTCCGTATTCCTTATCAGGATCTTCTGTCATAAAACAACTCATGCAAATGGTTGCTATGGTGCCTGGCCAGGGTGGGCGGTTTCAATCAGTGTGCTTCCCCTGACAAAATCATAAACAGGGCTGTACGATGAGTCCCTATGAGTCCTTCTAGAAAACTGCCAAACAAGTGGGTGACTTTTTTGGACCCCCCAAACAATCCCATTTTCAGCAGTTTACCATTTGGATTGGTAATTTACACGTTAGTGTCCTTCCAAACACCTGGTCAGTGAATTTGAGTCTGGGGGGCAAAATAAAATTTTTAAATAGATGAAAGAAATTACTTTGCCAAGTTCTTTTTAACTTTGTCTCACCTACCTGCCATCAGTGTTTTTAAAAACCAGAAAATCTATACCATATTTAACATACACATATGTAATATACACATATATGTTGCCATGTCTTCAATTTCAGAAATGTCAGTTGAACATCAAATGACATAAAAAGAAAGGATAGAATGAAGCCAAGGGCAACATGGCTTCTATTAACCTATCAGCCATAATCTTTTATTCCAGTTATTTGACAAATTAACTGATCTTGAATAAAAGGGGCAAGCTGGCATCGGGAACTTCATTCCGTGTTGGCATTGTTTTCAATAGTTATATGCAGGGCTTGCTATCAGCACTACCCCAGTGTTGTGCTAGGAATAGAAAAGTGTGAAAAGAAACAGCATTCCTTCCGAAAAAGATCCATCCGGTTTTATCAGCATGCCTTTCTTCCTGCTAGTTCTTCTGCCATAGAGAATCTAAAATCTTGGGTCTTTGAGACGGAATTAGAAAATGTCACAATCATTTTCATAACATTTTCTTAAATACTAACCTAAATCATACAAGAGATAGCCAATTTCATAGAATGGTACTTCAATAAACATTAACAGTCCCCAAATTTCTGTCTCTACCCCCAACACCTATAACCTATACACCTGATAATGAAAAAGCACTCCCTGATTTTGTAAGTCCCTCAGTGATCAACCTATAGAATCTTATATTTCATCTCTCTTATCTGCTTCTTATAACCGGAACAAAACAGTGATAGGTATATGGGGATATAAGTTAATTTTCACCTATATCCTTTTTTTTTTTTTCCCACCTATATCCTAAAGACAATCAGGTCATATTTTAAAAGCTCTTAATCAGGAATCCACACTTCAGAGGCAGGCAAGGCAAACACTTCAAATGTATTACCTAAATCTGCACCAGTGGGTTTGTTAATTAGCATAAGACGTGTCAGAAATCATTTTTCATTGAAGAAAATTTTCATTTTTCATTGTAGTTTTGTAGCTAGCAAAACTACATAGGTACTACTGCCCTTGTATGAGGAAAGAATAAGAATTGGGCCAAACCAGCAGCTAAACATCCGAGAGTAAATCCTCTGAATTCTGCCATACCATCTGGCCTTGAGGCCAAGCCCTCACCCTCACCCACTGCCCACTTGACAGAAAACGCTGTGCCTGCTCCAGCTAGACACCTGATACCATCCCTGTTTCCAAGAGAACTCTTCAGGCCAGTCCTGTCTAGAGACTCCACTGACCTTCCAAGAATAGTAACTAGGTTCTGTTTTCTTTTTCATTTTCTTTCTTTCCTTTTGTCAGTTCACTAATTAACATCCATATAAACTCCAATCTGAAGCTTGCTTTCATGTTTACATAAGAACATACCACCCACTAGCCAGGTCATGGAAAAAAAGAGATATAGATCTCCCTTACCTCTCTTTCTCAGACTTTTACCAAGAAACCATTTTTAAGCTATCCAGTTGGCATAACAGAAAAGGCAATGGCAACCCACTCCAGTACTCTTGCCTGGAAAATCCCATGGTAGGCTGCAGTCCTTGGGATCGCGAAGAGTCGGACACGACTGAGCGACTTCACTTTCACTTTTCACCTTCATGCATTGGAGAAGGAAAAGGCAACCCACTCCAGTGTTCTTGCCTGGAGAATCCCAGGGACTGCGGAGCCTGGTGGGCTGCCGTCTATGGGGTCGCACAGAGTCGGACATGACTGCAGCGACTTAGCAGCAGCAGCAATTGGCATAAATTCCCTCACAATTACTTTCACCCTATTTCACAATGACCTGGCTATATTCTCCAAAAGGCATATATGTTTGTTACATAACCAACGTACAGCACCTAGATGTTTTTGGTATTAAAGGAATGTTTGATAATATTTTGATGGAAAAATAAGAAAAAGTGAAAGTGTTAGTCACTCAGTCGTGTCTGACTGTGATCCCAAGGACTGTAGCCTGCCAGGCTTCTACATCCATGGAATTCTCTAGGCGAGAATACTGGAATGGGTTGCCATTCTCCAGGGGAACTTTCCAACCTAGGGATTGAACCCATGTCTCCCACATTGCAGACAGATTCTTTACCATCTGCAGCACCAGGGAAGCTAAGAAGGCCATCAAGCCATATTCTGTGTTGCATATAAACCAGGCAAGTAGCACAAAAAACAAAAAACCACCTAATAATTCTGAGATGGATAAATCTATATACAGACATGAGCACTGATTTGGAACCAGGCAGCAAAAGTTACCATATTTCATATTTGACATTGCTCTCCACCTCCAGCCTGCTCTTATTCTTATTTCATACCTTTTATGCCAATGCCTTAAAAGGAAGTTGCCCACTGTAGTTGTTGCTTTTTTTAAAAAAAATCTGTAACACTCACTATATTTTTTCCAAGACAAAATGCTCTGAGCTATGTAGCCGTGGTTTTGTTTTTGTTTTTTTAAGTCAGATAAAAACACGTGCTACTTTCTGGAGTCTATAATAGTTTCCACTAAGTTCTTCCTCTGTTGTTTAGGTGGGCCTTCTTCTAGGACAGAGGTTCCTAAAGTATGGTTCCTAGATCAGCAGCAGCAACACGTGTAAACTTATTAAAAATGCAAATTCTCAGACCCACCCCCAGACCTAATGAATAAGAGGCTCTGGGGGTGGGTCCCCCAGTAATCTGAAAATAAAAAGGCTTCCAGGTGATTTCTAATAAACACTGAGGCTCAGAAATCACATTTGGCACACACTGAGTTAAACTTGGAAACACTGACTACAGATGTACCCAAGCTGTCATCTTTAGAGAGAGGGGAAGCAGATGGCAAGGAGGTTCATCCTTCTGTCATGCTTGACTGGCAAGTTGAAAAGTGGTTTTGCAAAGTTCACAAAATCTTTTTTACCACCACATGAGACCTCCCTGCAGTATCAGTGCGGCTGCCATCTTTGCACATGCTCTCCGGTTATTGGCCTGCTTTCTACAGCTTGCTATGGGCAAAGTTTCCAGACACCTGTTGGTGACTACAGAGTACCAGCTCTTCTTTATGAAAGTGAAAGTGTTAGTCACTCAGTCTGTTCAACTCTTTGCGACCACATGGACTGTAGCCCACCAGGCTCCTCTGTCCATGGCATTCTCCTCTTCTCTATAATAAGAGGGAGAAAACAAAAGCAAGCTAATGAAGTCATCACGGATGTCCATGTCACATGGAATCCAGTGGCATCAAGGCTGGTCACAGTAGTGCCACTACAGGGCTCTGAGCCCCAGTTTGAGGAATGTGCCCAGAAATTCTGATTGTGTTTCAAAATGTGATAAAGTTGATTCAACCAAGAGAGAAGAGACAGCTCATTCAAACCAAACCCAAAGCAGAACACTGCCTTGAGGAGAAGGCTTTCCAGAAAAAAAATGGATTCATAAGCATGTTTTGGTTTAATTAATTTTTAACAGACTTTATTTTGTGAGCAGTTCTCAGTTAACAGAAGAATTGAACAGAAGGTACAGAGAATTCCCATATAAATGGATGTTGCTTTTGGGGGGGTCTATTGAAACAAAGAAGAATTTTCTTTTTTAGTCTGTTGACATGATGTATTGCATTAATTTTGAAATGTTGACGAAGCCTTGCTTATCTAGGATAAATTCCACCGGTTGTGGTATATAATTATTCTTATACATTGTTGGGTTCAATTTGCTTATATTTTATTGAGTACTTCTGCATCTATGTTCATGAGAGATAACTAGTCTGTAGTTTTCTTGACTTGTAATGTCTTTGGTTTTGGTATTAAGGGAATGCTGGCCGCATAGAAGGAGTTATAAAGTATTCCTTTGGCTTCTAGCTTCTGCAAGAGATTGTAAAGAATTGGTATAATTCCTTCCTTAAATGTTCAGAATTCTTCCTGAAGATTTCACCAGTGAACTTATCTGGGCCTGCTGCTTCCTGTTTTGGAAGGTTATTAATTACTCATTTAATGTCTTTAATAGTTATAGGCCTAATTCAGGTGGTCTTTTTTCTTCTTGTGTGAGATTTGGCAGAGTGTACCCTTCAAGAAATTGGCCCATTTCATCGAGGTTATCAAATTTTTGAGCAGAGAGTTTTTCATAATATTTCTAATGTGCATAAGATCTGTAGTGATGTGCCTTCTTTCATTTCTAATATTAATAATTTGTATCTTCTCTCTTTTTTCTTAGCTTGGCTAGAGGCTTATTAATTTTATTGATGTTTTCAAAGAAACAGCTTTTAGTTTGTTGTGAAAACAAAAATAAATTTAATTCAGTTCTACTCGAAAGAAGCTCATATTTCTTTAGAGAAGCCTAACTTGGAAACGACTAAAATATAATGCAATATGGTTGATAATGTAAAACATTTACAAAGGGCTACTGAAAAATATATGGGAGTGGGGAGTGACACTGGAATCTAGTTGAGAAGAATCTGCATGAATGGGATGGATGAGCAAGTGTAATCAGGAAGGAAGGACCTATGTACATGTCTCGTTTACTCTCAGGTGGTCAGCATCTTCTAAAACAGTCCCTTCAAAAATCGTATTCACTTACATTATTGCCACCTTTTCCACTCTTAGAGGAGAGGAAATTATGCTGCTATATTTGGGTAAGATAAATTTAGCTTCTCTAGATGTCCCCCAAATACTCTTCAGTATAGCTCACTATACCCTCTGCTATAAGTGGACTTTGAGGAGATACAAAGGTAAGGTTACAGGGAATATATGAAGATGTGTTGACACATTAATGAATATACTCTTGTGCCAAAAACTGAAGAAAAATACTGTGCGATGGTGCAATTGGAGAGACGAAACCACATCAAAATGTCAGTCATAATACAGCTTTCTTTCCTCCCCAGAACTCACTCTATGAATGAAAACATTATTATTTCTTTTCTTACATTATCTTCTTATCACCATGCCACAGGCCAAAGACACATTTGAGCCTCGGCTTTATTTACCACTTTGTTGTTAGGAAGTCACTTACCTATCTGAATAACCAAGTTATCAAAATATACTCATTCTGTCACCATCAAAAATTATTCAAGTCTTTTTTTGAGGATACTATTGTATTATTACATGACATATAATAAGTAAAACAAAAAGTAACAGCATCAACAAACACTTTGGGAGATCCCATTAAAAAATTAAATAATTATGGAGACATTTTTTTTTAACCAAGAGATTCCAGTCACTCTCAAGTACTATGAAAGTAAGACAGGAAGGAGGAAGGAGCACCTATCACCACTTTCTTATTTGATAAGTCGGTGGTGCCTCATGATACACAAGCATTCTAGGTTATTAGCAGGATGGAATCTGACTTATAAGTTTTATGGTCAGGGTGTTATATATGGCTGGTGAGATTTTTAAAAGGTACTTTACATGAAGCAAAGAACTGAAATACCTTGGGGTGGAGGCAATTGAAGGAATTGTATGCAAACAATAAAAGACATGGAAAGTGCAGATTGGTTGCCTTTAAAATTATTTATGATGTGAGGCCTATAATTGTATCTATGGATTTCCTTTTATAATCACTTTCTTATGTGTAGTAACGGGCAGCCAAAAACATCATCTCCAAGGCTGCAGATCATCTGTCATTCTTTTTAATCAGAACGGACTTGACAGTCATGATTTCTTATTAGAGGGAATTTTATGGCCCTGGGTAATGGAATTCAAAAACTACCAAAATGTAATGATTTCTGGTGAATAGGCAATAAAGTTATAGTGATATTTGATGAATGGAGCTCCTGGGAATAAATCGAGTTCCTTAAACTATCACTGCCATTAGCACTCCATTTTTTCCCCTTGTTTCTTATGTGAGGCCAGAAGTGCTTACATTTGCAATGACATTTTAAAAATGACTCTGAACAGTTTGCCCCTTGGAGTTGTCTTCCAATCTAGGAATTGTGAGAATGAGTATACCAAGGAAAAAAGAACGGAGGGAGTGGGGAAGATGTACGGTTGTGAGCATACAAAACTATTGGGAGGGTGGGCCCTGGCTTACGGTCTATTGGTGGGAGAAGAGACCTTGACCTCACCTCGTTCCAGTCATTTCAACAAGATTAACTCATGGGTGTTGCTAACTATGTACCAAGGCCAAACGCCAGCACCAGAATTCTGGTTAGGTGGCTGTGGGCTGGGGGCTGGACCCCTGAACTTTATAAAATCTCCACACATGAGTTCTTTGTTCAGCCACGGTGGTTCATAACCGCTTCCACGGTGACTCCGCAGGCACACCCTTTATCTAAGACACAAACAAATTTTTTTAAGCAGGAATTGAAGAGTTGAGTGTTGTTTTACCCTTTGGGCCATGAAATGATCTTATTATAACGCAGATCTTAGTTTTGGCCTGAGCACTTAAATGTGCAATGTTGGTGCACAGTCTGGCTCATGGAAGGAAAGTGCAATGGCAGAAGTTTTACTATAAACTTTTTTTCCATTTATTTTTATTCGTTGGAAGCTAATTACTTTACAATACTGTAGTGGTTTTTGCCATACATTGACATGAACCAGCCATGGGTTTACATGTGTTAACAGCTCTGGGTGATGCCTTTTATTGTGATCTGTTTCAATCCTGAGCATGTAATGGGGCTATTTACCCATTTCAGTATGTGAATGGACACTACTAGAGACATAGGCTTGAACTTTGAAATCAAGCTCCATGCTCCACGCTTCATCCCATCTATGTCCAAGAATTCACAGGAAGCTCAGTGCAGCCTCTCTAAGCCTCTGTGCTTAGTCGTTCAGTCGTGTCCAAACCTTTGCGACCCCGTGGACTGCAGCCCGCCAGGCTTCTCTGTCCGTGGGGATTCTCCAGGCAAGAATACTGGAGTGGGTTGCTATGCCCGCCTCCAGGGAATCTTCCTAACCCAGGGATCAAACCCAAGTCTCCCGCATTGCCGGCGGATTCTTTACTGACTGAGCCACCGGGGAAGCCCAAAACTGCTGGCGTGGGGTGCCTATCCCTTCTCCAGGGGACCTTCCTGACCCACGAACAGAACTGGGGTTTCCTGCATCGCAGGCGGATTCTTTATCTAGGGAGGCAAGTATTTCTTGAAAGGCTTCCCTCGAATGTGCACATTTGGTGTTCAGGATTTTTATTCCTATTCCCTAAAGCTGTAGTATGTTTTAAATCAGGATAATTCTCTTTGCAAAGATGGGAAAGTTAGCTTGGGACTTGAAAAATCCAACTGTTTTGCCAACTACTTTGCTAGTGAATACAAACAAAAATATGTATTCTCTCTTTTTTTCCCCTTTCAACCATGTTCTTTATCTACCCAGGTGGCATGCTCCCTTTTCAATATGCAAGCCTAGTAAAGAATAATTAAAAATTATTGGAAAATTGTGCCCTTCTGATTTTCAGGGAATTTAAAGAGAACGTTTCCTTGATTTGTCCCAGGAGACCTGCCATTTCAGAGAAAACACTGCAAAACTTAATGAACTAAACATAGGCACCTCAGCCCAACTTTAATTTCTAACTTAGTTCGGGAAAGTCAATTTAGTAAGCTCTAAGAGTATTTTCAATACTTCTATTTATATTCTGAAGAACACTAGACGGGTATGCAAGTCTTAAAAAGCAATGAACTATGAATGCCTATCAGGGGGAAGACCTGTTAAACTTACCTCCGTGGAAGATAGCAGGAGGGGATCAGGCCCTTATACTCTACAATATAATTAAGAATCTTCAAGACCAAACAGAGTTGAGCACAAAGGTGTAAACTAGGAAAGTTCAAGTATTGGGGGGGGACATTCTTCAATAGAAGTATTAGATCAGATTTCCATCTCTAGGTCAGAAAATTAAAGATCAGAAAATTAAAGTCTTATGTTTTTCCAAAAGCCTTAGGACTTCTACTGAGGACTTTTCTTTCAGATGGGGGAAAGACAAAAAAGACCATATTCTTGGACTTTCCATCAGTGTAAATTTATTCCTTGTGGATTTGGGGAGGATGAGCCCTGCAGGCTAAGGACAGATTTTGGGTGGAAGTCAACCAATGTAAATATATATACCAATATATGTTTGGCCAAGCATGTCAGTAATTTATAATGTGTTTGTAAGGCTTTCCCTTTTCATTTTCTACTTTAACATCCTAGTTGAATGATACACAAAAATGTACCCTGTGAATCTCAGCAGGTTTGGGAGACCTGGGGAAACAAGCACGTCTATTATTTTCCTGATGTGGGCTTAGACAAAGACAGCAGCAATGACATTCCTACAGATGAGAAAAAAGAAGCTCAGAGAGGGAAACTGGCCCAAGGAAACACAACTCATGAGTGGTAGGATCAGGCATCTAACCCCATGTTTAACTTCTGCCTCTTTACAGCCAACTTCAGAAAAGGGTTCTCTTTGAGCTGCATGGAACCATGATAGCCACACCAAAATGAATTGTCCCCTGCCTCCCCTGATAAACTGATTGTAATAAAATGGTTAGTTAATTCAGATCCCCCAAAAGTGTCAAATTTGACAGGAAAAATAAGGTCAGATCTCACTAGCTTAGAATGAATATCTTGGCTGAACTGATCTGTGTGGATGGTCAATCCATTATAACTACAACCAACTCTCCATGGGCCTGGCACTCCCCAGTTCTTTTCTCCTCTCCAGGCATTAGACACAAGATTTCACCTAAAAAAAAGTCAAGTTTTGAGCAGAGCTTATTACACAATATGCTGGTTCAGCAGAAGGACTGACCAAGACAGAAAGTGATGACATACATACATACATATGTTTACTCATATGTTTACTCTACTAAGTAACCAGACAAAGTTTTGGATGAAAATAGGACTTGAGAAATAAAATAAAGTTCCAGGGTAAAATATTCACTGAATTAAAATAATTTTCAGGTGGAGTAATAAGTGTTCAATCTTAGGATCTTGACAGTTTTTAAGTAGCTTATGCTAAGAAAACAAGCATTACACTGAATATACATGAAACAAGACAAATCTTGCTTATATACCTGAGAAACAGAATTTTAAAATTTAGAAAAACCTTTAGAGTGAAAGGAATCTGTTTACTTATGGACAAGATCTTTGGATTAAGGTATTTTTTTACTTTGAGTCATTTTTTCATTATTGCTCACATAAACAGAGTAGATATTTATTACTGGACTTCCCTGCATCCATTCTTCTTTGGTCAGTTTCCTCCACCTTGTTTTTCATTTTGGAACTATCACTTTCTCTCTTGGTCCTTATAGTTTGAGTAGAGCTGAAATTATCTGGTAGAGTAGAAATTATCTGCTACCATTTCCTGGTATCACCAAGGAGAGGAACGCTCTTTTCCAGCTATAAAATACAAGTCTTAAGCTGCCAGTGAGGAAAGACTGCCTGATATGAAGCTAATTCAAAAAAAAAAGCAAGTTGATAGGCAGAGGCAGACCATAACTTGAAGAATGGACTGGCTTCATGGGCATGCAACTCAAGGAGTCCACAGAGCTGTACACTTGGAAGGGCCCCATCCTTGGTTTAAGGTGATGTTATCATCATTTGAAATGTTTTTAGAATCTTCAGTTGTCATTTTACAATATTTCCTTTATCATATATCTATGTGTTACTCAAATCATCAGTTAATGCTTATTTTTTGATGCCTTCAAAATAAGTTGCAAATATCAATGGGCCTTACCCATAAATACTTAATAGTTCATACAGTTAACCAAAAGTTCAAATTTGTTTGTGGACTTTTTAAAAGGTAAAATCAAGAAAAATCCCAAATCTTAAGGGTATAATTTAATCAGTTTTTAAAATTAATTTTTATTGGAGTATAGTTGCTTTACAATGTTGTACTAGTTTCTGCTATACAACAACCTAAATGTATGTCCATCAACAGAGGAGTGGGTAAACAAGACATGGTGCATACACACAACTCAACATCACTCAGCCATAAAAAGGAATGAAATTGTGTCACTTGCAGACACGTGGATGGACCTAGAGACTGTCATACAGAGTGAAGTAAATCGGGAAGAGAAGAACAAATATCATATAAAATCGCTTATATGTGTAATCTAGAAAAATCATACATTTGAATTTATTTGCAAAGCAGAAATAGAGACACAGATGTAACGAACAAATGTATGGCTATCAAGGGGGGACGGGAGGGTAGGATGAACTGGGACACTGGATTAGACATATTTCCTACTGTATGTAAAATAGATAACTAATGAGAACCTACTCTACAGCACAGAGAACTCGACTTAGTGCTTTGGGGTGACCTAAATGGGAAAGAAATCCAAAAAAGAGGGGCTATATGTATACGCATAGCTGATTCATTTTTAAATTCTTAATAATTTTTGAACCTGGAGCCCTGTATTCATTTTGCACTAGGCCCCACAAATTATGTAGCCAGTCTTACCTAAAAATCTTGGCAAGACCTCTAGATCCTGCCATGTCTGAAGTCAGACTCATCCTGGGACCTTTCAGTTGTATAAGCCTATAACATATGCTCTTTTTTATATGAACGAGTTTGGGTTGAGATTTCTCTAAATGCAATATAGTTCTAATTTGATAATACAACAACAATTAAATGATAATCTTTCCAAACTTCTGCTCAATTCTAGAACAATTTTTCAAACAGCTCATAGATAATTATCCATCCTTTTTCTAAAACTCTTCAGTTGTGGAAAACTAACTACTTTGTAAGGTTGCCCATTTTGAAACAACTATAATATTCTTAAAGTTCTCCTTTTATTAACTTGTACTTATCAATTCTATTTCTAATCTTTAGAATTATTCAGATAAATTGTACCTCCTGTCACATGGCAGGATGTCAAATATTTAAAGACAGCTACAGTCACATCCCTTAATAATTCACCATTAAGTTAGACCCAATCTCTTCCATTCTCCTTTTATGCAGTTTCCAAATCCTTGAACAGCTCATGTAATATCCAGATTGTTACCATCCATTGAATGCAAACTCCTACTGTGAACTACAATAGATTTCTTCCTTCCCTGACTTTGGACAGAACACGTGTATTAACACAGGCTAAAAAGACATCACCTAAGGCAATGGGCTCCAGCCAAGCCACCAACCTACTAAAGATCCCTTAGGACAGGGTCAGGCCAAGTCTCATCATTTTGCACTTGAACAACTGATCAAGTGCAGGAGTCAGTAAACAACAATGACAAAAACCCAACCCACTGCTGCTTTATGGTAAATTAAACTGTACTGGAAGAGAGCCAAGCTCCATTTTTTACATCCTGTCTATGGCTGCTTTCATGTTACAACGGCAGAGTTGAAATTGGCTGGCCTGCAAAGTCAAAAATATTTATTATCTGGCTTTATAGAGAACAAGTATGTCAAGCTCTGATTTAAATCAACAATATAAGCATTTACATTTATCCTTGTTAGATTTTATTCCATTAGTTTGGTCCCTTCATTCTAGTTTGGTAAGATTTTCTTTAACTTCATCAATATGTAACCTACATCTAAATTTTTTAAAGTCACAGACAAATGGTTTCCAACAAAATTGTACTGTATTCCCTATCCCCAGTCTCTTTCTAAATTTTAATTGATGCATAATGAATTGAAATGGGTATTTTATTTAAAATTTTTGAAAAGTATTTATTTTTAATTGGAGGATAATTGCTTTACAATGCTGTATTGGTTTCTGCCATACATCAACATGAATCAGTCATAGGTATACACATGTCCCTTCCTTCTTGAGTCTCCCTCCCACCTCCCACCCCATCCCACCCATCTAGGTTGTGACAGAGCTCCCTGAATCATAGAGCACATTCCCACTGGCTATCTATTTCACATATTGTAATGTATACCTTTCAAAGCTACTCTCTCAGTTTGCAGTGGGCATTTTAGGTAACAAAGGAAATTACCCTTCACCCTTAATTCTAATCCAAAACATGGAGATCTAACACTGGCATTACCAGTTTCATTCTTAATTGGACAAGAAATATTGGAGTGGTGCTCTCCACCACTGCTCCATGTTAATAGAAATGTTCTACACATCTGCATTGTCCAGGATGGTAACCACTGCCCATGTGCAGCTATTGAAGACTGGATATATGACTAGTTCAATTAAGAATCTTCATTTTTACTGTTACGTAACTCACTGAATTGAAAATGAAATATAAATATGTACATGTGGCTAGTGGCTACTATGTTGGAAATGACAGCCTTAGAGAGTTAAGAACACTAAGCGATAGTAAAGTTCCATGCTCTCTAAAGCAACGCTTTCTTGTTCAAGGCTCTTGCAGGGCTCACAAGAGAATTCCCTTGTTTCTCCAGTAATCAATACCAACAGATGACTGGCAGGCTGAAGCCCATCTTGTCCATGATAATTAACGGCAAATGAGGACTTTCAACTCAGCTCATGTTTGAAAGAATTCTGGGAAAGAAACAAATACATCATAAAAAGGGGCTAAGTCAGCAAGAAAGCAAGGAAACTAGAACACCACAGAAGCTACTTAGGAATTCATTAAGTTTTCATTTTACTACAAATTCTTTATTGAACATAATAAATTCTTGGGTGGGCACTGAACTTTGTAGTTAGGACTAGGAATGAAAGCCAATTTGTTGGCCTAATTTACAAGAAATCACTTCAGGAAGTGAGGTTGGATTCCTCATTCCTTGGTGAGTTCTCCCACCTAATGTTTTGGGGTATCTCTTTCATGCATAAGAATCGCCATTACAGCATGTGGAACGCATGGAAAACTGACCCAGGATCAGTGGATGTGCAGCCACGATTTACAATCATGTCAATAAATATTGATAGCTTGCAAATTTCTATCTTCCATCCAAATTACTCTCTTGAGATTCAGATGCATCTATGCAACTGTGGTAGATTACAAAATATGGCCATGATTTTCCCTGTCTTGTGTGCAAAGACCCTTTGCAAGGTGCCTTTGTTGCTCTTCCCTTTAAGAAGGTGAAACTGAAAGTGTTAGTTGCTCAGTCATGTCCGACTCTTTGCCACCCTATGGACTGTGGCCCACCAGGCTTCTCTGTCCATGGAATTTTCCAGGCAAGAATACTGTAGTGGGGTGCCATTCCCTTCTCTAGGGGATCTTCCTGACCCAGGGATTGAACCCAGGTCTCCAGAATTGCAGGCAGATTCCTTACAGTCTGAGCCACCAGGGAAGCCCCTTCCCTTTAAGGGGATGAGTCAGTTTCCCAATCTCTCAAACATGGGCTGGTCTTGGAAACTGCTTGACCAAAAGACTGGCTGAAATGACATTGTGTGTCTTCCAAAGCCAAACCTACAAAGGCTTTGCTTCTCCCTCCGCAGACCTGGAAAGCTGCCCCGAAACTATGAAAAGAAGCCAACTTAGAGTCCTGCAGGATCAGAGACCATGTGGAGAAGAACTGAGGTGCCCCAGTCAACAGCTGAGAGCCTGAGGCACATGAGGCTCTCTCAGACATTCTAGTCTCACTGCTGTCCTGGATGGGTGCAGCCATATGAGTGAGCTCAAGAAAACCAGCAGATGAACTATTCAGAAAACCCACTGAATTGTGAGAAATAATAAAGCGTTATTTTAAGCCAGTAAGCTTTAGGATGGTTTGTCACACAACAGTAGATAACAGAAGTTCCAGCTCTCTCCAGGACATCTCCAGGTGCACATCTCAGAAGCACGTCAAATTTACAAGTCCATTAGTCAATGCATGCCTAGCCCCTTCCAGGTTCCACAAGTCTTCCTTGATCTCCCACCCTCAGCCTGGTGAGAGGCCCCGGTAAATGCTTCTCTAGCTAGGACAAGTTATTACTAACTCCTGTACCTTCTCCTAGCTCTCAGGGCATGCACGTGTATTCAGCTGCTCATGTCCAACTCTATTCGATCCCATGGACTGTAGCCCACCAGGCTTCTTGGTCCATGGGACTCTCCAGTCAAGAATACTGGAGTGGGTTGCCATTTCCTCCTCCAGGAGATCTTCCTGACCCAGGGATCAAACCTGTGTCTCTTGTGTCTCCTGCATCTCCTGCATTGGCAGGTGGATTCTTTACCGCTGTGCCACCTGGGAATCCCTAGCTCTCAGGGCATGCACTATGCTTGTTTCAGATCCTGTATTCCCAGGTCCTTGACTAGTATTTGGCACATACTAGATGCTTAATAACTATTTGTTAAATTGCAAATGAATGAATCATGCATTTAAAGACTTCAGCTATCTAGAAATACAGAGATGCAAAAATAACTAGTGGCCTGGGTGAGGTTGAGGAGTGGGAGTCGGTAAGGCAAGACA
The DNA here is from genome assembly GCF_963930625.1 of Muntiacus reevesi. Lineage (NCBI taxonomy): Eukaryota > Metazoa > Chordata > Mammalia > Artiodactyla > Cervidae > Muntiacus > Muntiacus reevesi. Next base: position 10,212,644 of record NC_089271.1, on the reverse strand, counting down.
AACCCAAGCACATGCTGTGAATTTGCCCAAAGCCTAGGGTATCTCATATTATACACATTTATAACAAACCTAGTGATCATATCATGTAGATTATAGCAGCCATGAACTGAATGCTTGGCAAGAAGACCTAAAATCAATTGATTTAAAAAAAATCACTCACAGTAGGCAAACTGAAAGGTAACATAAATGACAAATCAGAAAGAGAGAGAAGATAAATGAAATTAACTACAAAGAACAGACAGGAGAGGCAGGAAAAACATAGGACTCAGAGCTATTTGGTGTCTTGCCTCACTCAAAGTCCTCACCTAAGTCACCCTAAATGTCTCAACCACCAGAAGAAGGTAAGAGCAAGGAGGGTAGGGATTTTGGTCTCCTTTGTTCAGTGCTATACACCCAGCTCCTAGCCCATTATCAGCGTTCAGTAAACATTTATGAATTGAATGAATAACCTTCAATTATCAAAGACAACACAAAACAGCTCAATGTCTAAAGTGAGAATGATCTAAGTCATTGGGAAAAGGTTAAAATATATTCATTATGCCAAGTTTAAGAACACAGGGCAGGAGGTAACATATTGGAAAAAATTCTACTAAAATTGCTTTTCAAAGTTTGGATATATAAGCAGTACCGTTCATTTATCTGAAAAACAAGGACAGCCAGATAAGTGGAGTTAGAACGTGTCCATTTTTCCTTGCATAGCGAAAACTAGAATGATCTCTCACACTTTTTTGTATTCTCTACTCTGCCAAGCAAACCAGGTAGAAACAATAAAACTGTAATGAGCATTTTAAACCTTTTATTATGGAAATGTTCAAACATACATAAAAATAGAAATAAGTTCATGCATCTCCACATGACTATCACCCTGCTTCAATATCAGCCACTCTTGATCAACCTTGTTTCATGAAAATCACATCTTACCTCCTCCACACTATACAAATATTTCAGGATGAATAATTGGCTTAAGATACCAGTTAACTGCTATCACCTATAATCCAGTAGGTGAAATTTCCAGATGTATTTGTATTTAATGGATACTAATTAATGGCATCTTTTCATTAGTGATGATTTCATCTAAGTCTATGAAGAATAACCCACTCATAATGGCTTTTTAAATTTTTTATTCATCCATAGAAAACCAAATGTCATACTAAAATAAATGATTCATTTTTATTTTAATCAAATTTTTATTTGTTGCTCCCATTAAGTCATTTTTCTTCTCAAGCATCTGAGAAATTGTATTTTTCAAACATGACTATGGCAAATCACATAAAAGAAAATCATCTTATGGTTTACCCTTTCCCCTGGTTCAGTTCAGTCACTCAGTCGTGTCCGACTCTTTGCAACCCCATGGACTAAAGCACGCCAGGCCTCTCTGTCCAACACCAACTCCCGGAGTCTACTCAAACTCACGTCCATTGAGTCGGTGATGCCATCTAACCCTTGTAGTAAATGTTTTTAAATGCCACAATTCTATTTTCTGTGCCTTTTACAGATTGTATATCCCAATTGTACTCCATTCTAATGTTCAGAATACAAAACACTGCTGTTTTGTAAGTAAGTTTAGATAACAAATAATTCTAAATGTTTAGAATATTTGAATCCAGTTTTTGTTTTTGTTTTTGTTTTCTGATTTGTCTTCACAATCCCCAGGCCTTCTGCCTCATTTTTTTTTCTTTTTCATACTCTATTATTATTATTTTTTTTTTTACTTTACAATATTGTACTGGTTTTGCCACACCTTGACACAAATCCGCCATGGGTGTACATGTGTTTGCCATCCTGAAGCCCCCTCCCACCTCCCTCTGAACCCAGTTTTAAAGCAAACATAACACCAATCATTGTCTTGAAATATACTTGTGTACTGAGGAAAATTTATCATCTTAAACATATTTTATGATCTAAAATTTTGATTTAAATTATTGAATGTAAACTAAATTTGACTTTCATTATACAGATTTTAACATCACATCTAGTCCTATACTTACACATTTTTTGAGAATAAACTTCGAGGAAATGCATAAAATTCTTAAACAACTTTTTTTCTTGGTTTGAAAATTAGTGACTTCCCTACAGAACTTGCTTTGTCACAGTATGTTATTGTTTAGCCACTCAGTCGTATCTGATTCTTTGTGACCCCATGGACTGCAGCATGCCAGGCTTCCCTGTCCTTCACCATCTCCTGGAGCTTGCTCAAACTCATGTCCATTGAGTTGGTGATGCCATCCAACCATCTCACCCTCTGTTATCCCCTTTTGCTTCTGCCTTCAATCTTTCCCAGCATCAGGGTCTTTTCTAATAAGTCAGCTCTTCGCAGGTGACCAAAGTATTAGAACTTCAGCATCAGTCCTTCCAATGAATATTCAGGACTGATTTCCTTTAGGATTGGCTGGCTTAATCTCCTTGCAGTCCAAGGGACTCTCAAGAGTCTTCTCCAACATCACAGTTCAAAAGTATCAATTCTTCAGTGCCCAGATGTCTTTATGGTCTCACATCCATACATGACTACTGGAAAAACCATAGCTTTGACTAGACAGACCTTTGTTGGCAAAGTAATGTCTCTGCTTTTTTTTTTTTTTTCATTTATTTTTATTAGTTGGAGGCTAATTACTTCACAACATTGCAGTGGGTTTTGTCATACATTGACATTAATCAGCCATGGAGTTACATGTATTCCCCATCCCTATCCTCCCTCCCACCTCCTTCTCCACCCGATTCCTCTGGGTCTTCCCAGTGCACCAGGCCCGAGCACTTGTCTCATGCATCCCACCTGGGCTGGTGATCTGTTTCACTTTATTTATTTATTTTTTAATATTATTTTATTAGTTGGAGGCCAATCACTTCACAACATTTCAGTGGGTTTTGTCATACATTGACATGAATCAGCCATATAGTTACACGTATTCCCCATCCCGATCCCCCCTCCCACCTCCCTCTCCACCCGACTCCTCAGGGTCCTCCCAGCGCACCAGGCCCGAGCACTTGACTCATGCATCCCACCTGGGCTGGTGGTCTCTGTTTCACTTTAGATAATATACATGCTGTTCTCTCGAAACATCCCACCCTCGCCTTCTCCCACAGAGTCCAACAAGTACTGGTTTTTCCAGTGGTTATGTATGGATGTGAGAGTTGGACCATAAAAAAAGCTGAGCACCAAAGAATAGATGCTTTTGAACTGTGGTGTTGGAGAAGACTCTTGAGAGTCCCTTGGACTGCAAGGAGATTCATCCTAAAGGAAACCAGTCCTGAATATTCATTGGAAGGACTGATGCTGAAGCTCCAATACTTTGGCCACCTGATGCAAAGTACTGACTCATTAGGAGAGACTCTGATGCTGGAAAAGATTGAAGGCAGGAGGAGAAGGGGACAACAGAGGATGAGATAGTTGTATGGCATCACCGACTCAGTGGACATGAATTTGAGCAAGCTCCGGGAGTTGGTGATGGACTGACATGACTACTGGAAAAACCATAGCTTTGACTAGACGGACCTTTGTTGGCAAAGTGATGTCTCTGCTTTTTAATATGCTGTCTAGGTTGGTTATAGCTTTTCTTCCAAGAAACAAGCATCTTTTAATTTCATGGCTGCAGTCACCATCTGCAGTGATATCATAGTATAGAAGAGATTAAATCAAAGGAATGGGAAGTATTTTGCCCATGGCTGGGTGAGAGGAATTACATTCACTAAAAATGTACTTCACAAGTACTCTACTGCAGTGGCTCTCAAACTTTACTCTACATGGAAATCATCTGGCATGTTTCTAAAAAATTCTGATGCCCAGGTCACAACTTGGACCAAATGATCTGGATCTCTAGAGATGGGACCAATACATGCTGAAGCTGGCTTAACTCCCAGCAGCTCCAAAGGGCCAATAGTGCACATGTCTTCCCAGCTTTGTGTTCAGTGACAGTTGGTGTTGTGCGTGTGTGCTCAGTCACTCAGTTGTGTCTGACTCTTTGCAATCCCATGGGCTGTAGCCCGCCAGGCTCCTCTGTCCATGGAATTTCCCAGGCAAGAATACTGGAGTGGGCTGCCATTTCCTTCTCCCAGGGGATCTTCCCAACCCAGGGATCAAACCTGGATCTCCCGCATTGCAGGCAGATTCTTTACTACTGAACCACCAGGGAAGTCCTTAATATGAATAATAGTCACTAAGACATGTCTGACTCCTTTGCGACCCCATGGTTCTCTCTGTCCGTGGGATTTCTCAAGTAAGAGTACTGGAGTGGGTTGCCATTTCCTTCTCCAGGGGATCTTCCTGACTCAGGGATCAAACTCATGTCTCTTACATTGGCAGGTGGATTCTTCACCACTGTGCCACCTGGGAAGCCCATGACACTTATGTTAGTAGCTAGGAATTGGCAATGGTGGGAGTATTTACACCATGGAAAGGGGCAGACACTATAAATCAGAGCTCTTTATCTTCCAGGGAGTCAACTGTTAACCATTTACCAGCCTATCACTGGAGTAGGGACATGGCGGGGGGTGGGGGGCGGTGCACAAGTATCAGTATTTTTTAAAGTTCCCCAGATGGTTTCAATGTGCAGCCAAGTTTGAGAAGCAGTTGCCTCTAGACATGGTGATCCTAAACTTGAAAGGTCATCAGAATCACTTGGAGGACTTGTTAAAACACGGGCTTCATTTCTGATCCAGTGGATCTGGGGTAGAGCTCCAGAAGCTGTATTTCTAACAGGTGAGGCTAAGGAAACCTGTCCAGGGACCACATTTTGAGAACCACCGGTCCAGGGCATTTAGTGAATGTGAACCAACTAACAAGTGCAACTATTAGCCCCAGAAATTGAGAGAAGGCAAAATCAATCCAGATAGATCACCTCTCACAATAAAAGCTGGGAAATAAGACCTAAATACTAAATACTACTCATCTCTATTTATCCACATCTTTCATGTTCTGCCCATTCCTTATCACTTGCCCTCCATTCTCTGAGTACATTCATTCATTCATTCATTCCTATCACCATCTTTTACTGAGTCTATATTATATGTCTGGTAGGACAGGAGGTTAGAAATAAAAGATCAAGGAGACAAGATCTAGTCTAGAAGTTTACCTCCTGATTGGAAAGAGAAGCATCTAGATATTCAATCAGAGTAAGGCCTAGTAACTATACCAAGGTTGGAGGACCACTGACTCAAGAGAATCATGACCAGATGTGACATGCCAGAGTAGCACCAAGAGTCCCTGTGGGAAGGAGGAGCTGGATTTGAGAGGAGGCCAGGGCCACTCTGCAATGAGTGACTTGAAATTATGTTTTAAAGAACTGAGAGATTGCTTACATCTTCTCCTGGCCATTTGGGCATCCAATACCCTGAGAAGAGTCAAAAAAGCTTTGGTTGTTGAAAATAAACTGCAAGCAAACTGCAGTCCACCAACATATAGGGCCTACCACCCAGTTTTGTACCACATGGGAGGTAAGAATAGTGTCCAAATGGTGGAAAAAACACAATAATAATATTTTGTGACACATGAAAGTCATATGAAATTCAAATTTCTGTATCCATGAAGCAGTTCTATTGGTACACAGCCAAACTCATTCATTTATGAATTGTCGGTGGCTGTTTTCATGTGACAGTGAGAGAGTTGAGTAGTTGTGACAGAGACTATGTGGTCAGCAAAGTTGGCCTTTACAGAAATGCTTGCTGAACCCCCTTCTAAAGGCTGAGCCTGTGAAGGTCTAGAGCTAGAGAAGTCTCTAAAGGATGAGGAAGAAGGGAGTGACCAAGGCCAAGAAGAGTTAGAGGCCCCCAACTGGTGGCTTCCACACTGAAAGGAGCCCCAGAGACCCAGAGATCTGGTCTCAGCCCCAGAAGTAGCACATATCTTCTGGGACCATCTAGTGAGAGGCCACCACGATCTGTGGCCTTGTGAGCTTCAGGGAAGGTGCAGAGGCCAAGCTGACCAGGAGCAAGAGAGGCTGTCAGCAAGGGCAGCCACTTTCAAATGTCAACCTAGGATTCGAGCATGGCAGCTGCAGTCATGACAAAATGAAGGCCAGAGGCCCCACTTTAACAGTCCTGGCCTCCTTAACCCCTGGAATTCTAAATGAGCCGAAAGGTAGGAGCAGGGACTCCTTCCCCGCCCCACACACTCCACCTGTCAGGCAGGTGGTGGCTAAGTCGGTTGAATGTGCTTTAGGAAAAGAAACAAACGTGGCATTTCCTGATGCACCTTGGTTCCCAATATTCTGTTCATATTTCAGATGCCCTTCTCTTCGCTTGGCTCTCCTTGAATTTGAATATCAAAGCCATTTTTCTTTCTGGTTCCACTGACATACGGCCAGAGGGGAAAGCTGGTGATCCCTGGAGCAAGATGTCTAAGCACACCTGTGGCCTCCGTCTCAGCACAGCATCCACTGTGGTTGGTTGCAAAGAGGCTATGCTGTGCTCCAAATATATCTGCTGGAGAACAGCCCAGATTTAATTTACTACTACACTCTGGGTGCAGGATCTGTTAATATCTTCCAATTACTTGCCTCATACAACATAGCTATTTTAAGCAGAAGTCACTTAAGGCTTCCTCATCATAGAAAACCTTCCCTTTTCCAGAAACTTGTGGTCAGAGAAAAAGTCACAGAGACCTTGAGCTTGGATTCAGCCCACAGTTAGGATTTTATATCTTTGGAGGCAGGAACTGCAGCAGTTTGAAGTTCTTCTGGGGAGAAAGGGAATATATGCTTTGGACAGAGGATGACTTTATTTGGCAAAAGCTGCTTGAATGGACTGTTCAGTTATGCAAATGTCAAGCGGAGACTATAATTAGTAAAGGAAAGGTTTGCAATGCTACAACTGCAACAGTGGCCAATAAGAAAGTAGCTGTAGGTGGAGCCACACCCCTGTAGATAATGTCTGCCTTAAAGAAATGTTTCTTATCAATGATGGATTTGGCTGTCCCTTGCTCACAGCTTCTAGATTCAACTTCTAGATGCCATTTGTAGCCCCGGCTCACGGCCCTTTCAAACCCAGCCCCTGTGGGTCCTTCTCACCTTCCAAATCTCTGACTCTCCTCTTTTCAGCTCTTCCCCCAAGTCTCTGCTAACTGTTGATATGACTATCTTTGTCTCCCCAAGTTCATAAACCCAAGGAGCCTCTGGGTTACCTTCAGTCATCGTGACCAGGTGCTGTGAGCTCCATGCTCATCAGCTTCATGGAGAACAGTTCAACCAGGTTTTGGCTCCTGAGTCTATGACAGCTTTTGCTTGGTTTTGCTGGGCTCTGAAAACTGAATCTGGAACCACTGCAAGCTTGCAAACCTGCCTTTTATCTCTGGTATCTTGCCAAGTTGTAAGGTAGCCCTTTAACTTGAACAGGTTCGAAGAACACACACCAGGCTCTCTTCTAAAGCACAAATGATTTCTCTGCTATGTTTTTGCTGTGGGAAATGGCCTTGGCTCTTTCAAAGGCCTCAGGGAGCCCACCAAAGCAAAGTAGAGAGAAATCAAAAGCTTGATTTCTCATTTTGAAAGCTGCTTATATAACCATATCTGGCATAAAGAAAAAAATAAAACTTAGAGCCCAAACTGGGATGTACCGTCAGTAGAAAAGCCCTGAGGTCAGCCTGTGGTCCTTATGTAGCACATTTCAAGGCTGGCTGCTCTTGTCCCACACCCCCACCCCACTACTTGCTCCCATGCTGGTTTGAATCCTTCATTTCTCAGTTTATGGGGTCATTTGACAAGGAAAGGGATTCCCTTTCCTTGTAAAGAACCTGCCTGCAATGCAGGAGACCTGGGTTCAATCCTGGGGTCGGCAAGATCCCCTGGAGAAGGAAATGGCAACCCACTCCAGTGTTCTTGCCTGGGAAATCCCATGGACAGAGGAGCCTGGTGGGCTACAGTCCATGGGGTTGCACACGACTCAGCGACTGAATAACAACATCCACAAGGAGAGTTATAGAAATTAGCAGCCCTTCCTCCATTGTACTTGGGCTTACATAGTATTTTCACCCCAATTGCCAGGGAAATACAAAAGGGACTATTGAAGTGAAGTCGCTCAGTCGTGTCCGACTCTGCAACCCCGTGGACTGCAGCCTACTAGGCTCCTCCGTCCATGGGATCTTCCAGGCAAGAGTACTGGAGTGGGTTGTCAGTTCCTTCTCCAGGGGATCTTCCTGACCCAGAGATTGAACCTGGGTCTCCTGCATTGCAGCCAGATGCTTTACCTTCTGAGCCACCAGGGAAGCCCACAAAAGGAACACCTAGACCCCAAATGCTGGGTGTCCTGAGATTCAGAAGACCCTCAGATGCTTTCTAACCACAATTTGCTGTGAGAAACTTCTCTGCAGTGTAACCCCAGCAGCTAGAAATCTGAGACCCAGTGGAAACACCTGCTCATTAGACCCAACTCTTTTGAATCACACGCGAGAATGGAAAACCACACAAAGAATGACCTCAGCCTGTTAACCCACCAAGGAGTTTCCAGACACTCACAAGACACTGAAGTTACACACAGGAGACAGGAGAGGGATTAGTTAAATTGTGAAGTTCCCAGTCAGATCCTGTGGCTGCCCAGACGGGAACTGGGTTTAAACTCCAGGGCCGATTTACCCGGGCCCAGGAAGCAGAGCGCCAGTCAGCACTGGGCACGGCTGCTATCAATCCAAATAATTGTGGCCCCTGGAAGAGTGCAGAGGCTTAAAATCCAGACACTCATGAAGACCGTTTCCATGCAGTTTCACTTTGAGCCTTGGTAAGAAGTCTATTTAGCTTGATCAAGTAAAGCAGAACATTTCAAGTTGCAAAAGGCCTGCAGAAACACGTGACTGCATCCTCCGTCACTTCCCTCAGCTAACCAGAAACTGAGCCACTCTCCACCTGGTGGGAAACAAACAAGCTAACATGTTTGTATGAATTCTCAGAAGCACAGGCCTTTCACATTTTCAAGTCTCCTGGTTCATCTTATAATATATGGCATTTTGGAATCTCTGCTTTCCCAGAGAAAGTATAATTGGTTGATTATTCTCAGGGTCATGATTGGACAATTGCAATTCCTCGCCATTTCAGCCAAAGTCTATGTAAATTCCATTTGAGGAAGTAGAGTGGAGACATCACAGAGGCTGAAAAAGATTTCTGTTGAAAATTTCCAGGACTATCAAGAAAGGATCTGCATCAAAGCACAAAGCAGCTTGGAAGAAAATCCTAGAGGCAATAATGAAGTACTCATTCAAGAAATGCTGCATCACCAGTGCTTTCCATGGCACTGAGGAAGATATTTTGTAGAAAATCATGGACATCAATTACTGCATTGAAAAATGATCCATATGGGTCAAGCTCTATGTTTTATATGTACAAAAGTTTGAGGAATACCTTAACTAAGTTGTTTGCAGATATTTCACTTTTTTGTATGCACCAGAGTATTATATGGTTAAAATGTATGCTGAAGTCTAAAAGTTAGCTCAAGAAATATAAAAATATTATAAAGCAATATATACAAGGGCTTGCCAAACTCTTTCTGTAAAGGGCCAGACAGTAAATATTTTCAGCTCTGTGGACCATTCAGTCCACTACTTCAACTATCCAACTTGAACACTGTAGCAGAAAATCAGCCACAGACAACATGTAAATGAATGGGTGTGGCTGTGTAACAATAAAACTTTATTTAAAAAACAGGCACTGGACCAGATTTGACTTAAGGCCAATTTGCCAACCTATGATCAAAGTGATAAAACATGATGTCTTCATTTCCTAGTGGACACATATAGAAATGTCTGGCAATTGATGAAGTCAGATTTCATGAAATTTGATATATATGCCAGTGATACCAACTGTTGCCCAATTGGGGAAAATCCCAACATCTTTGTTTCCCACCACCTCTTTCCTTTCAGTTCAGGGGGATCATACATACAAAGCGCTTCCCCTTTCTTCTAGATTTCACTAGTCACCACTTATTTAAGTAATATTCTCATATATCCACGTTCCTAGCCTCCTTATTACTTTCTCTTCTAACATTCTTGTCTACTGGCATTAGAAAGCTACCTCCATGTGATCAAAATGCAAGCCTCATCATGAATAATAAGTTTAATAGTTGTATTAGGGATGTGCTTTGTCAAAGAAGATGAAAGAAACACTTTGAAGTGAAAGAAGGTAATAAAGAATCAATGTCTTTACCTTCTAAAATTCTCAATACGGTGCAAAATAACTTTCAGAAAGTGACATCTCCTTACTCTCTAATAAAAGCTACTCCCCCTGCTTCAACAGGAGCATTTAAAAAGCTCCCTGAGTTTTATTCTTGTGCTGTTTTGTCTTTGATGGCATCACAACAAGGTTGTGCACTGTTCATGTGAGTTGCATGCATATGGTATTCTGATCACACTGCAGGTTAGAATTCTTTTTCAATCTAGCTTTGAATTTCTATCACCAGGAGAGGCTATTTGCCATAACAAAGCAACCCCAAGCCCAAAGTATCAGTGGTTTAATTCAGCCGAAGTCAGTTTTCCCTGTCCCAGTCCAGGAGATTATAAAGGGCTGGGCGAGGTGTGTGTGTGTGTTGGCGTGTTCTGCTCTGCACAGGTTCAGGGTCCCAGGCATCTTCCAACTGTGAGTTCTGCCTCCCCTAAGCCTTTAGACCAGGAGTGCTCCCCAGTGTCAGTGCTGACTTTCTAGGCCAGCTCACTCTTTGTTGCAGGGTGCTGTCCTGTGCATTGAAGGGTATTTAGGAGCATCCCTGGCCTCTACCCACTAGATACCAGTAACACCCCCTACTCCATTGTGACAATAAAAATGATGTCTCCAGATGCTGCCAAATGCCCCCCCCAGGGCTACAACAGTCCTCTTTCTCCACATTGAGAACCAGAAACTTACTCTAAAAGATTATTATCACTCATCAGAGATTATGTGTTCTATTTATTTCTGGGAGACTAAATTTATATTTAAAAGTTTTTAAATATGAAATCAAGTTATCTTTGTTCATGTAGTACACATGGAATGTGATTCCAATAGCTGTTGGACACAGGGTTCTTCAGCTGGAAAGTCCATTATATCATCTTCCCATAAAAAGCAAGTGCCCTGTTCATCTGCCTTGAATTATTTCACAAGCATTTCAGAACCATTTCACTGGCCACAGGATCAAATGCCATCCATGAGTCACAAAAGAAGTCTTTAAAAGCCTGAGTAAAGTGGGTTCCTTTGGAAGTTTTTCCAGACCCCAGGAGGCACCCCTTGATATTCATTCCCTCTCCCTTTAAAAATCCACTCTTCTACCAGTTTCGCTCCAAAGGAAGGCAACAGGCTATGCACAAAACCACTTCCACAACTGAAACAAACTCCCGCGAGATTGTGAAAATGACTCTTAAAGCCAAACGCTGGGACCCCTAATAATTACTTACATTATCCTAATTCCCTTGAAACAGTACTACCTCTCATTCTTGCTGATGCAAAGCTGCTAAAAAGTAATCAAAGACAGGTCTGTGTCTTTTGGATGTACCCATCAACGTTTAGTGGTTACTCAGGAAAGAGCAGTATAATTACAACTGATAGTGTTTTCCCTACAACTGGCACATGCTAGAGCCCTTGAAGTCATTTTTTGGAAAGTGCTGTCTTAGAGGAAAAAGGAATAGTGCACTGGCAAGTATAAACATGGCCTGGCACTGCGTAAAACCCTCATGGCTACAATTTGCCTAGGTCAGGAGACTTAGAGTGAAGACCGCTAGCAAAATCAAACATTGAAACCACAAGGTCTCAAGCACCACTTTTTTCCTCCAAAAAAACAACAATACTGGAAGCAATAAACCCAATTGCGAAAAAATTATGACAATCAAGAAAGATCAAATAATAGGCACAAAAGTGAAAACAGTAACTATATAAAGTCTTATCACTGCCAACAAAGGTCCATATAGTCAAAGCTATGATTTTTCCAAGAGTCATGTACAGATGTGAGAGGTGGACCATAAAGAAAGCTGGGCACCAAAGAATTTATGCTTTTTCAATTGTGGTGCTGGAGAAGACTCTTGAGAGTTCCCTGGACAGCAAGGAGATCAAACCAGTCAATCCTAAAGGAAATCAACCCTCAATATTCATTGGAAGGACTGATGCTGAAGCTCTAATACTTTGGCCACCTGATGCGAAGAGCCAGCCCATTTGAAAAGACCATAATGCTGGGAAAGATTGAGGGCAGGAGGAGAAGGGGGCAACAGAGGATGAGATGATTGAATAAAATCACTGACTCAATGGACACAAGTTTGAGCAAACTCAGGGAGATAGTAAAGGACAGGGAAGCCTGGCATGCTGCAGTTCCTAGGGTCAGAAAGAGTCAGACATGATAGAGCAACTGAACAGCAAGAGTGGGAAAACATGGGGAGAAACACTACTCCAGAGAAGAGAAGGCATAATTGGAATAGTTTATCTTGCTCAAAGTCCTGGGAAAATCTCACCAACGAATATCATTAGATCCTAGATATCTCTGTTGCATGCCACTTACATACTGGGGAGGCCAAAATCCCTAATTGGAACCTAATGGCTCCATTTATCATTTGAAAACCACCTTCTAACAACCATCTATTTCATTTTTACCAGAGCACCAAAATATGCCCTTTCTCCCCTCCTTTCTCCTCCTTTCATGATGTGTGACCTGAGGAGCAGGCATCAAAAGATGTTACCAGTGAGAAATTCAAAATAAGATGAAGAAACATTTTTACTTAACAGGATGAATCTGGACATTTCAGTACTGGAAAAATTCACAAAGGTGAAGACTATAGCTGGATAAGATCTACGGCTCATTGTAACATTGGAAGTTAGAGGGGAAAAGAAATCTATCAAATGTCACCATTTTGCAACATAAGCAGACTGTGTGCTCGGTCAAGAAGGAATCTCCCTGACCTGAAAATGCCATGCTCGCCACAGGGAAGGGGACATACCACCCGCTAGGGATGGAAGTGGAGGAGTCTTACCAGGTTTGCCTGGGACTAAATCCCAGATGCTGCTGTCAGGGTGTCTGCGGTGGGCAGTGAATTCCAAAGCATATGTCATCACCACTGTGACTCACTGTTACACAGACTAATTTTCCCTGGCACCCGTGGTCCTCAGTTTCAAGGGCACTAATTGTAAATGTCATTGAAAACGATAAACAGGAAGCAAGTCACCAAAAATAATGCATCTCCTTAAAGAACAGTCTGGATTCGATTTACTATTGCACTGTGAGTGGGGAATCTGGTCTTCCAGCTTATTCGCCTCACATAACCACATCTGTTCCAAGGAGAAGGTGCTGCAGTAATTACAAAGCCTCTGTTCCTACAACACTCTTTATCTTGTTCTTAGAAACCACCAGCACCTTTCATTGGGGTTTGCTATGGTGTTATCCAAAATGGACCGCACAACTCCACCTAATTAATTTTGAGTTCTACATTGTTCCCAAGTGGATAAACATTGTTAAATATGAGAAACCTGTTCCCAATTTAGAGTTCATTATACATGCCACTAAGAATTCTTAATCAGACCCTCCAACAAAGATTCCAAGAAGAAAATAACTAGTTTTACCTGCAATTTCGGATTACCTCCACAATGCAGATTTTTTTATGTTCTCTAACATCTCATGACAGCTACTGTTCTTTGGAGTAGATTGCATGCATTCATTTCAGAAACAAAATGTACAAAGGCAGTATAGGTTCAAAGGAAAGAAGGGAATATGTAATGGGATGGTTATCTAGACAGAAGGTTACTTGCGATTTTTGGAAAGACTAATTGCTCTATATCCTTTGGTGGTGACGATAAAAATCATACTGCATTAAAGAGAGGGAAGAAACCACTTTCATTAATACCCACATCGTTGGAAGTGACATTGTTACCTCTGGAAATATATAAAATACGATGAAGAATATAAATATTCTCTTTGCTATAACATAGCATTATTATTTAAAAAGGCAGCTCCATGTGATCAGAGGAGGCAAACGACGACGGCACATCAGAGTGGCATTAATTTCTACAGTACACGAAGGAGTTACAAGTGGGGACTCTGAAGTGATGGTCAGATCCTGAGTCAGCTTCCTCCTTAGCTAAGTTAGTTACTGATCCTCTCTGATCCTCAGTGGCCCCCTCTGTAAAGCAGGACTAACAATACAAGCTATCTCACTAAGTTGTTGTGAAAATTAAATACCAGAGTTACTGCTGAGAAAATGCTTATCAAAGTGCCCAAGACACAGTGAGTCCTCAATACATTTTAGGTAGTTGTGGGAAAAGAAGCAACAGTAGTCATGATAGCAGCAGTGGCAGTATTAGTATTAATAGTAGTAGTAGCAGCTGGAGTAATATAAGAGAGTACTTAGGAATAACATTGGGCTTCCCAGATGGTGCCATGGTAAAGAACTTGCCTGCTAACGCTGGAGACGACAGAGACTTGGTTCGATCCCTGGGTTGGGAAGATTCCCTGGCGAAGGGAATGGCAACCCACTTCAGGATTCTTGCCTGGGAAATCCCAGGGACAAAGGAGCCTGGCAGGCTACAGTCCATGGGGTTGCAAAGAGTTGGACATGACTGAGCACCTAAAACATAGAGGAATAATACTATCCATAAGTTTTGGAAGTGGAAAAATCATTACTAATGTAAATATTAAGATGTGGTATTTGTAAAACTGCAGAACTAAGTAATATTACTATTACTGGTAATTTCCCTGGTGGCTCAAACGGTAAAGAATCTGCCTGCAATGCGGGAGACCTGGGTTCGACGACTAGGTTGGGAAGATCCTCTGGAGAAGGGAATGGCTATGCACTTCAGTATTCTTGCCTCGGAAATTTCAAGAACAGAGGAGCCTGGCAGGCCACAGTCCATGGGGTCACAGAGTCGAATGCGACTGAATGACTAACACTTTCCCTTTTTTCACTTTAATATTAACATTTCTAACAATAGCATTGGTGGTTGGCAACACAAAGAGCACTGCTATTACCAGTACTCATAATTACACTAATAATCTAGGCCCCGAAAATCACTGCACAGGCAATAAAAATAATGCAATATAAAATTGGTCTATTTTGTACCAGAAATTATCATCTACTTTGGATGTGGGGGTATTCCAAAGACCATGATATTCTTCCACCTTCCTTTCAAAGAAGGTAATTGTATCCCAGAGCAGTATGAAAAAAAAAAGAGTCTCATCTTCATGTAGATAAAAGGGAATGAAAGCCACAGAGGAATCATTAAAGTAGGGGTTATTTATGACTTATGTTGATTACCAATGAGGAGGAAAGGTTGCTCTGAAAAGAATACAGATCTGAAACAGACAACAGAAATAAGCTTATTACTCTAGCCATAAGAGTTTCCAAATTACAGCCAATTCTTGATTATCTAGAAGCAAGTGACCTGGTTTGAGAATGGTGGTGGTCAAAAACATATAGCCACATATAAGAAAATCTATACCAACTGGGAAGTGGCGCTACTGGTAAAGAACCTGCCTGCCAATGCAGGAGACATAAGAGACTCAGGTTCAGTCCCTGGGTGGGGAAGATGATCCCCTGGAGGAGGAAATGGCAACCCACTCCAGTATTCTTGCCTGGAGAATCCCATGGATAGAGGAGCCTGGAGGACTACGGTCCATATGGTTGCAGAGTTGGACACAACTGAAGCGACTTAGTACACACGCATATGAATTAGAACTTTATTACCAAGACTAGAGGCCACTTGGTGTCTACCTATAGCTATCTGCACTATCCTGGTACAGCCAGTTCTTCAAGCTCACACTCCTACTCGCTTTGTAAATGTGAATTTGTTTCAGCGGGACTGATACATTAGGGAACTATTTAAGGACAATGCAAATTTCCTGTTTCCTGATGCACCATTTCATTGAGGAGAAGGACCATGAATTAAGAAAATTGCATGCAGCTGAACAGAGCCACATAGGCTCACACACAAAATGTGCTCAGACACACCCCCCTCAAGGTGTACAGCTCCCTCAGTTCACAGGTCCTCACCTGCTGGAACAACCTCCATCCTGATTTCAGATCGCCTTTCTCCACACGCACAGGCCAACTTCAGGGCCCTTTGAGGGAAAGTGACATATGTATTGTAGTGTTTATGTATTCCCTAACCACTTAGCATGTGCTGGCATTTTAATGAGGTTCTTTTTTTTATACTGTGTCCTGACAACGTGTTTTTTTAATATTTTAAGCGCCATGCTCTTCACCCGTTTTCTCCACAAGCCTGGCGGGTTTTTATTACATGATCTTGCAATCGCACTATAATTTCAAGAACACATATGTCACACTATAACACTATAGCAGACTTGACTACATCATTCACATCTTCCTCAACCTGAGAGAGAGACCTTACTGCCAAATAACAGAATATAGAGCATGGAGACACGCTGCGGTGGCCCAGGGCAACGGGCCGGAGAGCTGAAGCAGTCCTGAGATCAAGATTCTTCTCACCCCTGGGATGAGGATAAAGTACTAAGAAGACACGGAGCTCTCACTCAAGAATGAAGGGTAAGAACAGGGACAACGCTCTTGGAATTTCAGAATGGACTCTGCAGCGGAGACTGGCCAGCTGGCCACCAGACCAGTTTTTTCTCTTTACAACACCTATGAAACTACAATTCCCAGTGTCTCTTGTGGTTAGATCAGCCTCACAACGTGTTCTCACCTACGGATGTGAGCAGAGGGGATACATGTGCCTTCTTGTTCACTCTGTCTTCCTTTCAAAATCAGCCTGCTTTATGCACACAAACATGATGTCTTGGAAGATACATACTGAAGATCATACTGAAGATGACAGATGCAAAAACAGAAGGAACTTAGGTCCCTACATCACCACTTGCACAATAGGGAAGAACAAATCTAACTCCATATTAAATCCGTTTCCTTTACTGTAACCTTTATATTCTGTTGCTTTTGCTTTTTAAGAGTGTTGCCTATAGGACTTCCCTATAGGTGGTCCAGTGATTAAGAATCTGCCTGCCAATGCAGGGGACACAGTTTCGATCCCTGGTCTGGGAAAATTCCACATATGGTGGGGCAATTAAGCCCATGCGCCACAATAAGAGAAGCCCCCGCACAGCAACTAGAGAAAGCCTGCTCACAGCAACGAAGATGCAGCACAGGCAAAAATAATTTTTTTTAAAAGGGCAAAAAAAGAGAATTATCTCTATAGCCTGAATATATAGCCCATTCTCAAGACTCTGACCTTTAAAAGTGTAACTTTTCCATTCATATAGAGATAAAAAGTTACAGAACAAAGAATAACATTTGGCTCATTGGAAATTTACAGGAACATTGTGATCTGAGCTATGAGGACAGATGCAAGAACAAAGGATTCCGACACCAAGAAGTTTGCCTCAACCAACCATGCTCCTCCTTCTTCTTGCCTTTAAAATGCTTTCATGAAACCCTTCAGGGAGTTCGGGGTTTTGAGGGAATGAGCCACCCATCTTCTTGCATGACCCTGCAATAAACCTTTTCTGCTCCAAACTTACGTTTCGTTTTGCTAGGCCTCACTGTGAGTTGCACACATGAATTTGCATTCAGTAACACTTGGAAGAAAGCATGACATAAAGGATTCTGGTATTAGAGATATCACACAATTTGGAGTTATTTTGTTACAGAAGCTTTACCTAAACTTATTAAATCCAGACTGACTGGCCAACATGTCCTGCTGTTGCTGCTGCTAAGTTGCTTCAGTTGTGTCCGACTCTGTGCAACCCCATAGACGGCAGCCCACCAGGCTCCTCTGTCCACAGGATTCTTTAGGCATGAACACTGCAGTGCGTTGCCATTTCCTTCTCCCCACATGTCCTGGTCTAGCTTAAATGTTAAAAGGTTAATGCAGGAGCACTTTTCGGAGTGTTTAAGAAGTGTATGCCTTGGATGGACAACAAAGTCCTACTGTATAGTACAGGGAGCTATAGTCAATGTTCTGCGATAAACCATAATGAAAAAAATATAAAAAAAGAATGTGTATATATACATATGTGTGTGTGTGTGTATAACTGAGTCACTTTGTTGTACAGCAGAAATTAACACTGTAAATCAACTATACTTGAATTTTAAAAAAAAATTTAAAAAAGTCATGCCTTTTCTATGCAACAGCTTCTCTACTGTGTAGGGGTTATATAATGTTGAACAAGGCCCTCTCTCCTTTCAAGGAATCTACAGTCTAGAAAGAGGAGAGAGAAATATGAGTGACCATAAAAGATATTACACAGGCAGCAATTCTACTCTAAGGAATATGCACAAGAGAAATCTGTTCATCAGATCATCCTAAGAAGGCATAAGAACAATCAGGACAGCTCTGTTCCATATAAAAAGGGAAAATTCCCCAAATGGTCATTAAATCAGAATGGATAAATAAATTGGAGGTCTTCATGTAAGGAATACTCTACAGCAAGGAGAATAAGAGGACTACCACTGCATATGAGCATAAGTGGGTCTCACAAATGTTACTGAAGTGAAAGAAGCCAGACATATTCACATAGGACAATTTATACTAAGTTCAAAGACTTGGTTCAGCCAAATGAATTGGCAGTGACAGAGCTCAGGACAGTGCCCAACTTCAGGAAAAGGACCTAAGGAGGGCCACTGGACTTCGAGTTGGACCCTAATTCTTGAAGTGGGTGGTGGTTACATAGGTGCATTCACTTGATGAAAACTCAATGGGTCTACACACTTACGATGCAATTGTTCATGACTATCATGCTTCAATAAACAGCTAACAAAATCACAAACGTTACCGATGTCAGGACAGCAGTTTGAAGAGGGTACCTCAGAGACTCAAAGATTCAATGTGTCCACAGAGGCAACTCACTCATTTAGGCAAGTGAGAGACAAAGATTTTTCGGTGGGATGTTTACCATTATTGGGGCTTCCTTTGTGGCCCAGCTAGTAAAGAATCTGCCTGCAATGTGGGAAACCTGGGTTCGATCCCTGAGTTGGGAAGATCCCCTGGAGAACAGAATGGCTACCCAGTCCAGTATTCCGGCCTGGAGTATTCCATGGACTGTATAGTCCATGGGGTTGCAAAGAGTCAGACACAACTGAATGACTTTCACTTTCACTTACTATTATTGAGAACTTCTACCTGCTTCCTTATCTTGCAACCCAGTCCAATAACTTCCAATTCAAACAGCAAATTTTTTTATTTACTGCCTAAGTACACCCTCAAGCCTTAGGAGTCCTCAGGAGTCATATTTTTGCAGATACTAAAAACTGTACAAGCAGAATTACGGGGCAAATGGATTTCTCTGCTAACGAGAACATGAATTTCTTTCAGTAAATCTCTCCTTGCCTACCCTTCCTTCTTTCCTCCCTCCTCCTCCTCATTTTTGCCCTCTCCCTCTCTATCTACACACATGAGCACATGCACATACATACGTACATACATATACAAGAGAACCTACAGGATTCTAATGCAGTCACACCTCTTGACTCACTGAGGCAAGCAACAGCTGTAGAGTTCAACAGGCTTAGGCCACTCCAGATGCAAAAGAAGACTTTTTGCCCATCAGGTCCTGTCATGGAATCAATACATGGCTCGATTTCCAGGGTTCACCATTTCTGTTCTGGTTCATGTGCATTAGTTACAGCCCTTTCAGGATAGAAACCATCTTAGACTAGATCAAGAAAAAACAAAACT
Organism: Muntiacus reevesi; assembly: GCF_963930625.1. Taxonomy (NCBI): domain Eukaryota; kingdom Metazoa; phylum Chordata; class Mammalia; order Artiodactyla; family Cervidae; genus Muntiacus; species Muntiacus reevesi. Next base: position 10,193,085 of record NC_089271.1, on the reverse strand, counting down.
GAGGCCTGTATAAGTAAACCCACCAAGGTATACTAGCTCCTGGCATGGCTGGATTCAGAGCTCAGATGCCATGCGAATCCTTTTTCCCAGCCTCTCACTAGATGCTGACTCAAGCTTTCACCCAGAGGTCCCCTGGGACTGACACATATGGCTACAGGACGTTTTGGAATTACATTTTGAAAGACTGTCTTCATCGAAGAACAAAGTACTTCCCTGCCAGCTCAGCTCAAAAAGCTCTGGGTGAGAGTTCTCATTGGCTTGGGCTGGGTCACCAGGGCTGACAGTCAGCAGCCACTCATGGATATTATAGCTGGCATGGGGAAAGAGAAGCTCCCAAAGGAAGAGAAGGGATGTTCCAAGAAGAGGGAGGAGCTCCAGAAGTGGAAAAATCACACATCTACAACCCCAGTATTTTTCAAACATGGACTGCTACTTATATAGGGCAGGGGGTCATGAAAATAAGACCTGGGTTGCAATCAGCAGAAATTAAAAATGAAAAAGGATAAACAGAACAGAATCAGACTGTACCCAACTCAATATTATTTTGTGAAACTTTTGTTTTAATTATGGCTATGTGTGTGTGGTATATGTGTGTACTGGGTAACAATGGAAAAATTTCTTACTGTGGGTTTTGGTTTTAAAAGATCAGAGTAGTACAATACTCTAGGCAATCATCAAACATCAGATCTGTTTAACATCTATGCACATACACCTACCCACATCTGGGAATACTTAGTGGATATTTCATGCCTATCCCCATATCTTCATTTAATGTGATTATAGCTACAGATAATACAAAAAAAGTTTAGCTGAGACATTTTTATTATGAACCATTACACCTTATCCAATCAATGAGAAGATGTTTAGGAATAAGAAATACATGATTGCAAAACTCTTTTCAGTGACACCCAAACAAAAGAGCCTAATAAATTAATTGATTTTAGCATAAATACCAAGGAAAATTACTTTCAATTTACTTAATTGTTTATAATTATCTTTATAACCTTACTTTCAATCATATGATTAATACATTCTTGTTGGAAATAATGTGTTCGTTACAGAACAGCATGAGAAAAGATCTTTTTACTAAAATCCTGTCATATAAGAAACACAGGGAAGCACACTCCCCACTCACAGAAAACTCTAACCCTATGAGCTGTTCCTCATGAGGGCAACCACTGTCATCAGCCGATGAGTCAGTCGGTAATTACTAGGTATCCATGTAACCATCCCTTTCTGGAGATCAATTTAGCAAATCCTCCCTATTCTCCAGAGCTGGCCTAACCAACAGTTATTTCCTCTCCTCCTTTCCTCCAAGTGTCTCAGTTTTGCAGAGGCATCAGATGGCTCTGTGCAGGGCTGGGGGTGGGACGGGGGTAGTGGGAGCTGAGGTCCTCTCCCACACTAGAAACTAACTTTGAATTCATAGAAGCCAGTGCTATTTTGAGTGAGACAGCTCTTCATTATACAGAACTGTTTTGTGCATGTTAGGATGTATCACTGGTTCCTTCCTGCTGTATGCCCATAGGAACCCTGAATCCAGCACTACAAACAGGTGGCACACTCAGGGTCATTGCCCATCAGTGGCCTGCCAGTTGAAAACCACTGCTTAGAGAAGCAGGGGTCAGCACATTTTTTCTATAAAGGGCCACTTGGTAAATATCTGAAGCTTTGTGGGCCACGTGGTTTCTGTTGCAACTACTCAACTCAGTCACTACAGTACAAAAGCAACCATAAATTTTTTGAATGGGCATGGGTGTTCTAATAAAACTTTATTTACAAAACACGTTATAGGCTGTATTTGGTCCACCAGTCATGGTTTGCCCATGTCCACGTCTAAACCAGCCAAGCTGATTCCCCAAACCAAGCAGATTTAAGAAAGACATGAGAGATCATGATAATTCTGGATAATGCAAGATCAAGGGACTCTGCTATGAGGTTTCAGGGAAAATTTTCCACACTCTCAAATAAGGGAGGCATTGCAGAAACATATTTTGCCCCCCCCCCCCATCTTTAGCCTTTTTTGTGTAAAGATATCATAGCTGGAACTACTGTAGTCACTTTGCAACCATAAGAAGTGCAGTCTACATGCTGACATGGCACACGAGAAAAAACAACAAAACCCAGAGCCCAGGAATCCAGTTAACCAACACTAAAATGGCCCTACCTCTGAATTCTTACGTGAGAAAATAAATTCTCCTCCTCTTTAAGCTATGTTAGTTGTGTTTTCTATTACACGCTGATGACAGTATCTTAACAAATACCCGTTGATCACAAAGCAGTGAGAGTCATCTATTAATTTCTACTGGCATATGAGTATAGTGTCTACACTGACACTTGTTAGCTACCTCCAAAATTCAAGTGTATCTGCAAACAATAGCTTTGTTACTGATCTCCAAGTACAGTTCTGAATAAAAGAGAAAATACCAGAGAAGAACTATATGTTGATTGCTTCCTCAACATCTTTCCCCTTCTCTCTCTGTGATACTGAAACCCTGATTCTGAGCATTAGGATCTTTGGGAGGGTCAGCCAGAAATGAACATCTCATTGCCCTTTCCTAGTGCCTATGTGATCCATTCTAGTCAAGGAGACTCTAAAGGGAGAAAGTCAGCTTCTGCAAAAGATGTTCCTCCGTGATTTAAAAAAAGAAAAATGAGCCCCACAAGGAAAACAACTCACAGTGCTCCAGCACTTGCTGCTTCCTGTCTCTGAGCCCAGTCATGTGATGATACGATGCCTGGAGCTGTAGCAACCACTTTAAACCATGAGGTAATAAGCATGACACTGGTGAAGCAGAAAGAAGGAAAGAGGTTGAGGAAAGCCCAACCCAGGAATCATCTCCCTCTAGAAATATATTGTTTAAGCCAAAGTTATTCAAGTATTCTTTTCCTTACAGCTAAAATATCCTGACCAATAAACAGATAATAAGAAAGAATGACATTTCTAACTGTAAAACACAGAACCTATTCAGGTTACATATGAACTACTAAGGACTTTCCCTGTGGTTCAGCAGTAAAGAATCCACCTGCAATGCAAGAGACATGGGTTCAGTCCCTGAGTCAGGAAGATCCCCTGGAAAAGGGAATGGCTACCTACTCCAGTATTCTTGCCTGAAGAATCCCAAGGACTGAGGAGGCTGGTGGGCTACAGTCCATAGCATTGCAATGAATTGGACACAACTGAGGAGACTGAGCACATACATGAACTACCAAGTATAGGTGCCCCTAAATAAACTACCCATGGCGTAGTGGAGTTTTGATGTCCACTTCCAAAAGAGTAGACACAGTAGGATAACCTTATAGGGCTAGGGCTGGCCTGGGGGAGTGGTCCACATTCTCTTCTGCTTCTTCTATCCTCTAAAGCAATTCTACTTTTCCAGTGTGCTTTTTATACTTCCCTTCAAAGCATCCACTCATCATAGCAAAGCACTCAGTGGACGAAGGGGGAAGAGTTTATCACTCTTTTGCTTTGAATCCTTTACTACATAGCATGTGGGGGGTATTACATCTTCTTTGTGGGAAAGAAAGCAAGCACGGCAGGAGGATATAAACATTTACAACACAATTCCTATTCAAGATGTTTAAAATCTATTTGGGAAGAGAAAAGACTTTTCACAGTGGGAACATTTATACAGAGAATCATCTGTAAGTGCAAAGTGATATTATCTAAATTCCCCTTTATGCAGAATTTCCCCCAAAGCCCAGAAAGATAAAAATATTTATAAACCTAAATCTGTATCCACACAGAATTCCCTGATGGTCCAGTGGTTAGGACTCCTCACTTTCACTGCTGAGGGAGTGGGTTCGATCCCTGGTTGGGGAACTAAGATCCCACACTGTGGCAAAAAAAAAAAAAAAAAAAAAAATTCTGTATCTACACATTCATTTGTGATTTTCTTCCCATGAAGAACTACTTTGAATGATATTTGATGACATAGCACAAGGATCAGCAAACACGTGTTTTCAGCTTTGTAAGTCATCTGGTCTCTGCAGCAACCACTCAAGTCTCACACTCTATGGAGAAATCGACCACAGGCGACACATAATGGGTGTGGCTGTGTGCCAATACAACTTCATTTATGGACACAAACTTGAATTTCATATAATTTTCACATGTCATTAAACATTGTTCTTCTTTTGATATGGGGAAACCATTTAAAAATGTAAAAACCATTCTCAGTTTTACACAAATATAGGCCCACAACAGGTAGGATCTGGCCCACAGGCTGTCATTTGCCAACCCCTGATCCCTGACCTAGGACACACGAAAAAATATGAAATGGCTTCTAGGTCAGCATTAAAACTGAGTTATGCCCGTGTACAGTTTTACGTACGTTTCTTCTTGCATTCAGATGATCTTTTTAAAATGTTAACACATATGCCTGTAATAGCCAGACTCTTGGATTAAACACACCACTATATTCCAGAGAAATGTAAGTTTATGGAGTTATACATGACCGCACCATTACCAGAATGAGATAAACGAAAGGATTAACCAGTAGAGACGAACCAGGCACTTTATTGCTCCTACGTGCGTTTCATCAACTTAGTTAAATAGCACTCTATTCTTCAGCCTGTCAACATGATCTCAACCGGAAAGCCAAATTATGAACTAATGGCATCATAATCAAGTTATGGTCCTAATGGAAACATCCATCAATATTTCCCCAGAACATGGTTCTCCAAAAAACACCAAGTTGGCCTCTTTGGTGAATAGAAGATTGTCAGAGGATATAATTTTTAAGACTGCTGTCGAAATGTGGTGGTGTGTGTGCTCAGTCATGTCCTGCTCTCTGTGACCCCATGGATTGTAACCCTCCAGGCTCCTCTGTCCATGGGATTCTCCAGGCAAGAATACTGGAGTGGGTTGCCATTTCCTTCTCCAGGGGATCTTCCTGACCCAGGGATCGAACCTGTGTGCCCATGCCTCCTGTATTAGCAGGCAGATTCCTTACCACTGAGCCACCTGGGAAGTCAAAATTAATTGAGTTTAAAAAACTTATACATACTCTTTGTTGGGTGGTGGGGAACAAAAGAAAACATAGTTTTTCATTTTATTTATTATTTTTTTTTAGTTTTTCATTTTATATTCCTATCAGAGAAAGAGTTATTTAGATATAAAAACTGATGGAACTTTGGTTCAGAGTACTCAATTCTATACAAAAAGTAGGAGATGATTTTTATAATCATATGATTTTTCCAGTTTCATCTCAATTTGCTAAAAAAACAAATTACTATTAGGGAACTACCTGGTAGTCAGTGGTTAGGACTCCATGCTTTCATTGCCAAGGGCCCAGGTTCAATCCCTGGTCAGGGAACTAAGATCCTGCAAGCCTTGCAGTGCAGCCAAAAAACATTTATATATATATAATAAAAATTATTACTAAAATTTTATAGATCTGAAATTTATATTACATCTCTATGGCATATATCCTTAATGTAGTAGACCATCTCTTGTGCTTCATTCATCCTAAATAGAGAAAACTAATTATAGGTTAAAACTATCTGAGTTAGCAATTTAAACTTTCATCCAGAACAGATTTCTCAACATTTTGTCACATTTTGGGAGATCATATTTACCTAAATTTTTTTTTTTCTAAGTAAACTTCCTTTTCCCCCTAGATTCCCCCAATCTAATAACACTTTTATTAGTTTCTTTTTTTTTTTTTTTTTTTTTTTTAATATTATTTTATTAGTTGGAGGCCAATCACTTTACAACATTTCAGTAACACTTTTATTAGTTTCTTATGTATCCTTTCAGTATTTTTAAACATAAATAAAATTGTACTGTTGTATAATTTTCTATGTTCACTTAATAAGTACATCGGGAGATGGTTCTATACTACTGCATAGAGTGTTTCCTTTTTCTTTACTTTTTATAGCTGCACTGTTTCATGCTATCTTAATTTATGTTCTTATAGGTGCATTTCTTAGAATTTGGTTATTCTATACATGTGTGTGTTAGTTGCTCAGTCATGTCTGACTCCTTGCGACCCCATGGACTGTAGCCCTCCAGGCTCCTCTGTCCATGGAGTTCTCCAGGCAAGAACACTGGAGTGGGTTGCCATTCCCTTCTCCAGGGGATCTTCCTAACCCAGGGAATGAACCTGGGTCTCCTGCATTACAGACATATTCTTCACCATCTGAGTCACTATCAGTAAAATGATAGAAGTTTAGAAACAAATAAATTTAGAGGGGATATTGCATGATTTCCCCATTTTACAAACATGAAGAAACAAAGATCTGCTTGCTAAAAATCCACCTGAACTTTCTACCACCATTATGCAAGTCTTCCATCCCCAATGCCTCAAGTCTTGTCACTAGGTTAACGTCTGTGACAAATGCTCCTTGTCAACTTTAATACCTTTGAGAAACCAGAATGTCCACAATTTTAGCATAAAATTTAAATACCATTTTAATGGCATCTCAAACTACCTTCTGACTTTTATGAGTTTTGAAATACTCAGTATGCTATCATTAATGTCGTAAAAAATATGCTCATGAAATCCAAAGATTTCACCGTAAAGATATTCATCACATTATTATTCAAAGCAAAATACTGGAAAGAATTTAAATGTTAATTAAATAGGAAGTCATTTAGTAAATTGTGGTATATATAGCTGTTTATTTCATATGTGTAAAAAATTCATGATACAAGAATACATTTTTTAATTTAAAGATAGAATTGTGTATATAGGATATTACAATAACTATGTAAAATAGATGGAAAGGTTAAAGAAAATAGAAAGATAACAGTGATTATATCTTGCAGGTGGATTTTCAAATATTTATATATATTTTCCCTTATAGAGTCTATATTCTCAAAATTTTTTTACAATAAAGTTATCTTACTTTTACAACCAGGAAAATCATGTTAAAATTCTGTTGATATTATGGACTCTTGGGTTTATATGGGTATCCTCACTTTTTTGAAATTCAAATTTATTTGTTAATAGTTGCTACAATCCTAGGTTCAAAAAACCAAAAGAAAATAAAAATATAAAGTGTGGACGGGGACATGGAGATCCACCCATGTCTCCTATCTACCCAGTCTGTCTCACACATAATCCCCTATACCCACACTTTACAGAGTTAAATGCTGTTGTTAGCTTTTTGTGTATTATTCTGGTCATTTTTACACAAACACAACAAATACATGTATTAAATCCTCCTTACTTTTTAATACAAGTTTTTCTCTTACTATTACACTTAACAATAAATATATTCAGAGATCTTTTTATATCACTACATATAAAGAAGTTCCTTGTTCTTTTCCCCCTGGCCACACTGCATTTCATGTTAACTTTTAAGCCAAGTTCTCATAGACCTATTTCTTAAAATTTGCTCATTCAGTGCGATATTTTAAAAGTGCAATATAAAAACTAACCCTCGGTCAAATATATGCACTTTAACGAGACAACATCTTTCCTTTAGTACAGTGACAATTTCAATTTCTAGTACTTTATTTCCTTTCCCCGATATACTGTTTGCAAGATACCCTGATCATGGGTTTGTTTGTTCTTTACTGGAGTATAGTTGAGTTACAATGTCCTGTTAGTTTCAGGTCACAGCACAGTGATTCGGTTTTATACACATATATTCTTTCTCAGACCCCTCTCCCTTACAGGTTAGTACACGATGCTGAACAGAGTCCTCTGTGCCCCATAGCAGGTCCTTGTCATGGGTTCTTCACTATCACATTTAAGTACCTAAAGCTGCTGCTGCTGCTAAGCCGCTTCAGTTGTGTCCAACTCTGTGTGACCCTAGAGACAGCAGCCCACCAGGCTCCCCTGTCCTTGGGATTCTCCAGGCAAGAATACTGGAGTGGGTCGCCATTTCCTTATCCAATGCATGAAAGTGAAGTCGCTCCTGGACTCTTAGCGACCCCATGGACTGCAGCCCACCAGGCTCCTCCGTCCATGGGATTTTCCAGGCAAGAGTACTGGAGTGGGGTGCCACTGCCTTCTCCAAAGTAACTAAAGCTCTCAATATCAAATCATTAAATATGATAAAAAAACATTGTGTACAATTCTCTACTGGCAGTAGAGAAACACTGTGTATAATTGGAGAAGACTAGGATATTCAGGACTAGAAGAAAGAGAGAGAAAACAAAGTGAGACTGTGAGGATCTGGGTCCAGATGTAGATCTGGGTCTCAACCTGTAGGGTTAGGCAGTGGGGTTCACTGCCAAGGGTCCAACAGGCACAATAAATGAGCGCTGGCATCAGATCCTAAAAGTTAGAAGCAATCTGATCTGCTGAATGAAGTACAGAAGCAGGTATATCTATGAAAATTGATACTTGACCTCATGTGGAATGCAGCACGCTTTCACTCTGATTCATCCATAATTCACCAAATATTTACTCACTATCTACTCTGAACCAAGAAGTTTAATAAAAGCTTTCTTTAAAAAAAAAAAAAAAAACAAAACCCTCTTTAGGAGGCTTGCCCTCAAAGAGCTCATAAAAGAGACACACTGCCAAACTGGACTCAATTGTAATATCATATGTAACAGTCAACTACTGACATGGTAACACTGCGTAACAAACCTCCCCAAAACTCAATGTCATCCAACAATAAGTGCCTGTTTTCATGCTCATAGGTTAACAGGATGATGCTGTGCATGAATCTAGCTTCTGGAACTAGCAGACCAACCCAGACAGTTCTTCATACAGTAATGTTATAAGCGAAAAAGAAATGAACACGGCTTCTTAAGGCCGTCTACCAAAATTGATGCTCTGACCCCCGCCTGTGTTCCTCAGGACAAAGCAAGTCACAAGTCCAACAGCAGTGGGTCAGGGAAGGACACTCTACGCAGAGGAACTGCAATTTCACACAGAAAAGGCTTGAATTCAGTGAAGGTTTAAGAATTGGGAACAAAAGTACAATCTACCACATAGTGAATGAATAAATGTTATGATAAAAGTAGGGCACGTGATGCCCAGCAAGACTGCATACACAGCTGGACTAAATTTCCCAGCCACTCTCGCATTTAGATATGGCCAGGGTTGAGGTTAATGGAGTGTGGGTAGAAGGACGTACTTCAATGCCAGGCATTGCCCTTCAAAACCTCCCATCCAGTCTTCCCCCTTTTCTCTCCCATCATGTGTCGCTGAACCTTGGTGGGCAGGGTAACCTTGAATCGCATACTGAAGAGGAGAGAGCCTCCAGCTTCTGGGCGCTCTGAGTGTGTAGAGCAGAGCTCCTTCAGTCCAGCAGGAAGGCCTTTTAGGGGCTCCAAGTAAGAATAAACCACTTATTCTCAAACTGAGGGGTTAATCTGCTAAAACAATCATATTATCTTAACTAACAAAAGATGCTAGCCAAGTCATTTAACCCAGGATGGGGAGTTGGAAAGGCTATACGGAATAAGCATAGATTAGAAACTGAAAGATAAAAAACCAAATGGTCCTTTTCTAGCTGAAAGCGGGGGCAAGGTAAAGATTGTTCCAGACAAAATGAAGAGTATATTTAAAGGCTCAAGGGTGTGACACAATTTAGGACTCCTAAAAAAGTTCAACGTAGTTAGAGGTAGGGAGGATATGTGTGTGTGTGTTGGTGAGTGTGTCCACCTGTGTGTTTGGGGGTTGACTAGGAAGTTAATTAATTAAGGCTAGGGAAAAATAAAAGTTTCCAAAAATCAGATATCCAAAGGAAACAAAGTAAACAGGGGCCCGCCCCCACAGGGCAGAGATAAAGAATGTGGATTCTCCCCCAGGGACATTAAGGAGCAAGGAGATAGATGGATAGAGGTGATCACATTTGCACTTTAGAAAGCTTCTAAATTCACCTCCAAGTGGTACAATAAGTGTTAATAGCTGAAGACCCCAGAGGACGCTGCCAGGGCTGGCTGGTGCGGGCTGTCCTCCCAGTCACAGCTTCCTTTCCCTCTCCTAGCAAAGCAGGCAGACAAGGCTCTAGCCCCAGAGCAGAATGTGAGTCCTGGGCACAGAGCTCAAGAGCAGTGAAGTGCTCCTGTCAACGGCGCAGAGTAAATATTGCAGGGCTTATAAGCCACGTGATCTCTGCCGTAACTATTCAACTTTGCCACAAGTAGCCACGGACAACACATAAGCAAATGAGCGTAGCTGTGTTCCAATAAAACTTTATTTACAAAAACTGGCAGGAGATAAGTAAATGAAAATATAAGTAAACATATCAGGTGGGCTAGACAGTGCTAATCTGTGCCCTGGGCCACAATGCAGGCAGGCACTTGAAGGGTTTGTGACAAAACTAATCCCAGACTTCACTCGCTGTGTCCCTGAGACTCCCCCCGCCCCTGCCCTGGCATCAAGACTGGTGACCTGGACTGTGATTTTTATAAGAGGCAAGCACTCTCGACTCCAGTTAGACGGCCATTGCAAAATCACCATGGTTAGGATGTAGAAGAGTCTAGAATTGGCCAGATGGCTTCATGCTCTCCACCATAGCAATCTTCCACCAGTTAAATAATCATGCCAGTTAAATATATAAAGACACTCCTTCCTACATTCGATGGGCGAACTTTAACATTAATTTGGTGAATTTTGGACTATTATGTTCTTTAAAGATCATCTTTGTGAGATAACTATCATGTTCTCATTTTCAGTTAAGCAAATCTCACGCAATCTTTGAAACATAAGGAAACAACCAAAATAAACATTAAACCTCTAAAGCAAACCGGAATTGTAGGGAAACTGCTTTTCCTTTTCGAACTTGAGGCACATTTCTTTCATAAAAATAATAGTATTTTTCTATCATTCAAAAAGACCTTCCTAAAAGAAAAACTTACTGACACCTATAAAAACTCATTTTAGCATAATACTAATTTTGCTCATTGAGCTTATAGAGTAAAACACAGCGTTCTTAGAAGTCCAAGTTGATGACTTTTAAACCATTAATCATAGAAAACCATTTCAAATGTCAAAACAAAAATAAAAGCTTATTCTCTGAGACCAGTCCAAGAGACTTAACTTGCACATTGCTTTCCATTCTTGAGTTACTGATCCTGATCACTGTTCAGCTCAACAAATTACAACAATTCGTTTGTTAAGAAGTATGAGAGTGGGTTTGTACATGACTTTATTCACTTATTATCTAGTATAGAGTATTCATCATATGCCAAATGCTGTAACCCTACTTGAAAATACATTTCTAAAAGAAAAGGGCAGGATGAAACTTTCTTATCTCTTTGTCAGGAAAAAATGGGAATAGTAACTTGGTTATCTAAAACTAAGGCTTAGAGTTCTTCAAGATACTTTCCACCGCTGAAGTACATAATGACTTAATTGCTCAGAAGCAAGGCTACATACTTTTGATATGTCTTTGCCATGAAGAACTAAAGGCATATAAGTGACATCATATGATATTCATCTTTCTCCTTCTGACTTACTTCACTTAGTATAATAATCTCTAGGTCCATCCATGTAGGTGCAAATGCCATTATTTCAGGAGGTGGTGGGCAGGGATGGAATGGGAGATTGGGGTTAGCAGATGCCAACTATCAATATTTTATATAGAATGCATAAACAACAAGGTCCTACTGTAAAGCACAGGGAACTATATTCAATATTCTATAATAAACCATAACAGAATAGAAAAATTTTAAAAACAAAAAAGAACTAAAGGCAGTCTAGATTTTCATTATGATGCTCTCAATCAAATCACAAGAAAGTTGAGGTGAACTCAAGTGCAAATTAATGCAGAGAACTGCAGTTTCTCTGCCTACAACTAAAGCCACTTATCGAGTTTTCTTTCCATGTGGAAAAAGATTAATGAAGGTCATCAGCCATTAGGACCAGGTGGCTCAAGTATACTGTAAGGAAATACCAGGCCTTCTCCTGTGGACTTATCAGTTCACCACACACGTCAGTTGAGGCTATACAAGGACTGTTGGCCCATTCTTTTTCCATCCATGTTAAACTAGAAATTGAAAGCTTTATGGAAGGGAAGTATCACTCTAACACATATCTCTTCAGTCCAAAGAAAGTGGACCAACATAGTGACCAAAGAATAAGCATGCAAAATTGTCTCCAGTGCAACAAATACCACTAAGGCAGTTATGTGCACTTTTGATGCTCAGTGTCCCTACAGTTAAGTAAATAAGATCAGAAGCTTCAATAAAGACAAGATCAACATTAACTGTGAATGTGAAAACAAAACAAAACAAAACTGTGAATGTGTACTGGTGAATGCATGTATTTAATATACTAAATTGAACATGTGTTGACAAAGCCTCTCTCCTTAACCAAACTCTAGCCAGGCTCCTCTAAGCCCTCCCTTGACGAGGTTTCAACCTTGGCCCAGAAAGAACTAAACAAACACTTCCTCCATTTCTAAAAACTCTAAAAACTCAAGGGTACACCCCTAGGATGATTTCAGCTCCATTTAAAGTGCTTGTCTGAGAAAATGTAAGGCTGCAAATGAATTGATTGCTGGTTCCAGCCCAGATCTGAAGATGGGGCCCAGTCTCTCAGCTACTGTAGGAGGGCAGGAGTCTTAACTTTGATAAGAGCCAGTGGACAAAGCCAGATGGGTTTCACATGGACCAACCCTCTTCTTGCTTTTTGTAATATTTCGCTTTCCTGCCTGGACTGAGCCCCAGCTCCCTCCCTCGCTCTTCCCACATTCTCCCTTTAAAATGCCCAGTCACCTGGATACAACTGTAAGCTGCAGTTCTGTTCACACCAGTCTCTCTCCCCTCCTGCAGTAGTATAGTACTGATTAAAACCTGTCCATGCGATTTTAACCAGTGTCTGGCTCTACCGATCTTTGACAGTGTGTATTTGGTTTTGCTTGTGCCCGCACACGTGCTGAAAATGTAAAGAAGAGAACATAGGAAAAGGCACTGTTTTAAAATAAATAAAAAAGATGGGAAAAAAAAAAGAAAAGAAAAGGCACTGTTTTGCCCAGGAGTCAGTAAACTGTTTCTGGAAAGAGGCAGACAGTAACTATTTCAGGCTTTGCTGGCCGTAAGGGCCTTGGAGCATCTAGTTAAGCTTGCTGGTGTAGAGCAAATGTAGACAAGGACAATCAGCAGATGCAGGAGCAGAGCTGTGTTCCAATAAAACTTTATTTATGGACACTAACATCTTTAATCCCATATTCTTCTTCTTTTGACTTGTTAAACCATTTAAAAATTTAAAAGATATTTAAAAACAGTTCTCCAGTTCAGTTCAGTCGCTCAGTCATGTCCGACTCTTTGCGACCCCATGAATTGCAGCACACCAGGCTTCCCTGTCCATCACCAACTCCCGGAGTTTACCCAAACTCATGTCCATTGAGCCGGTGATGCCATCCAACCATCTCATCCTCTGTCATCCCCTTTTCCTCCTGCCTTCAATGTTTCCCAGCATCAGGGTCTTTTCCAATGAGTCAGTTCTTTGCATCAGGTGGCCAAAGGATTGGAGTTTCAGCTTCCATCAGTCCTTCCAGTGAATATTCAGAACTGATTTCCTTTAGGATGGACTGATTGGATCTCCTTGCAGTCCAAAGGACTCTCAAGAGTCTTCTCCAACACCACAGCTCAAAAGCATCAATTCTTTGGCGCTCAGCTTTCTTTATGGTCCAACTCTCACATCCATACATGACTACTGGAAACACCATAGCTTTGACCAGACAGACATTTGTTAGCAAAGTAATGTCTCTGCTTTTTAATATACTGTTTAGGTTTGTCATAGTTTTTCTTCCAAGGAGCAAGCGTCTTTTAATGTCACGGCTGCAGTCACCATCTGCAGTGATTTTGGAGCCCAAGAAAATAAAGTCTGTCACTGTTCTTAGCTTACAGGTTGTATGAAAACAGTCAGCAAACCAGATTTGGCCCATAGGTCAGTCTGCTACCCCACGGTTAAACGTGTTAATCTCCTTTCCTCGCTTTGATTAGCTTTCAAAGTTCAAGATCATTGAATGATAAGAGTGGTAGATTTAAGGACTGTATATCTCAACAAACGAAAAAAATGCTGCCAATGTTTCTCAACCAGCCAAGTATGAAATTCGTGGTTTTAAGTTCATTCCTTAAAGATAAATTTTCTAGTTCACTAATAATGGATATTCTCTCATAGTTAAACATCCATGCAAACTCCAAATGGAACGCTGCTGCTGCTAAGTCACTTCAGTCATGTCCAACTCTGTGTGACCGCATAGACGGCAGCTCACCAGGCTCCCCCGTCCCTGGGATTCTCCAGGAAAGAATACTGGAGTGGGTTGCCATTTCCTTCTCCAATGCATGAAAGTAAAAAATGAAAGTGAAGTCTCTCAGTCGTGTCCGACTCTTAGTGACCCCATGGACTGCAGCCTACCAGGCTCCTCCATCCATGGGATTTTCCAGGCAAGAGTACTGGAGTGGGGTGCCATTGCCTTCTCTGCCAATTGGAATAATAAAGTAATAAAGTTGAACTCTCAGTGTGTATGCAATTATTAGAGAAATGCAAATCAAAACAACAATGAGATATCACCCCACACCTGTCAGAATGGCCATCATCAAAAAGTCTGCATACAACAAATGTTGGCAACGATGAGGAGAAAAGGGAACCTTTCACTGTTGGTGGGAATGTAAATTGGGGCAGCCACTATGGAAATCTATGGCGATTACTTAAAAATGTAAAAAAAAAGAACTACCATATGATCCAGGAATTCTACTGTTGGATATATATCTGGAAAAAACCTGATAACACTAATTCAAAAAGATACCAGCATCCCAAAGTTGATAGCAGCACTGTTTTCAGTAGTTAACATACGGAAGTAACCCAGGTGTCGATCGCCATATGCATAGATAGATAAAGAAGATGTGGTATAATGGAATATTATTCAGCCATAAAAAGAATGAAATCTTGTCATTTGCAGCAAAGTTCATGGACCTAGAGAATGTTATGCTAAATCAGACATAGAAAGACAAATACTATATGATATTCTTTATATGTGGAATCTAAAAAAAAAAAAAAAAAACAAATGAATGTACAAAGCAAAACAGAAAGAGCCACAAAAACAGAAAAAAACTAGTGGTTAATAGTGGGGACAGTGGAGGGAGGAGGGGAAAGATAGGGTTATGGGACTAAGAGATACAAACTATTTAATACTATGTATAAAATAGATAAGCAACAAAGACATATTGTACAGCCCAGGGAATTAGCTTCTAATAACTTTAAACGGAGTACAAGCTGTAAAAATACTGAATCACTGTGCTGTATACCTGTAACTAATATAACATTGGAAGTCCACTGTACTTCAGTATGAGAGAGAGAGAAAATAAACAGCTGGAAGGTTCATAAGCTGAAAGTGAGAATGTCCAGGTCTTGTTTTTAAATAAGTTTCACTTCATCTGACAATCTATATCAAATTTTGATAGCAAGAAGGTAAATTCACTTGCCCCAAAGAGAGAGGGAGAGAGAGAGATGCCTGAAATATACATAGCCTGAACTAGACATCTTTTCCCAGAACAGCTAACGACTAGACTTTCACAGCTGCAAACTAGCAAGCTCTGGGAAACTAGAGTTAAATATTCCTAAAACAGGAATCTAGTTCTGTTATGAAACTGTTCATCATTTCACCTCATGACAGCCACGGAAATCAGCAGAACTCAGAAAGGACTCAGACGATGAGCAAGTAGCATTTTTAATAAAATTCAAATCCAGAGTCTTTGGGAGTTTTTCGTTGCTAGCCTCCAGAGTCACTATTATCAGCAACATTAATGCAATTACTTGGGTAAAAAGGGAGATGGGAAAAATCTGACCTTTGCATTGCTTCTTTAGCTGCCCTTTTTCCCTAGGAAATATTTAATCCTGAACAAGGGAAAGGTAAAGAATAGAAGTTTAGTAGTCTCTAAAACAGTTTTACATAAAATGTGAGGAAATGATACATATATATAAATATATTATTCTTACTCAAATGTATACTTGGAACAAAATTAGCACACATTATTTGTCACTGCTATATACCACAAAATTACTTGTGAAGCTATAAGAAAATGTAAAGTAAAGCAGCCCTCAAATTTACCTAACACTGCAAGAAAGAATATTCACATTAATAATTGGGACCAAATAATTATCTCAAAGTGTTCCATTTTGCTTAAAGAAAAGAAATCTTCATTTTTTCAATTCATGAACGCGTGGCTCAGTCTAATAACAGCCCTATGAGTTTTGGGTTTCAAATTACTTCCCTCAGGCAAAGGGGGCATAATCATATGTTTTTCTACTGAACTACATTCTTCTATAAACATTTCAAAAAGTGCATCTGCTTTACACATGAAACAGCCAATACAAAGAACAGTAACAATAAAAAATATATGCCTATTTTTATACTATTACTGGTTTATAAGGCAATCATCTGTAATGCTCTCATCTACAAAGATGGAAAATGATATATAACTGTTACCAAGGAAACATTGAAGTAAAATTGCATGTAAACTATCAAGCAGTTTAATAATCAGAAAATTAGAAGAACAAGGAAAAAACATCTCCAGATAGAACCATGACACATTGTGCCACCCACGACGGATACAATCAAGGGTCACTACTCAAAAAGATGATGTAAAGGGTCCCAACTTGCCAGCTATTCCAATCCTTGGCAGGTTTTTGTTTTATTCTTTTTTAATGACGACCATAGGATGTAACTGGATTCTTAAGGGGCAATTTGTATTCTGACTTTTCACATGATTAAAAGAGTACAGGTTTTGGGAACAAGTGGTTAAATGTAGGTAGCTTGAAAAGTCAAAACACGTTGTTTATTAATTCAAGTGTGGATTAATATTCTCTTGGAATTCTCTGTAATTGCTACTTTCTTTACTCACTGGTGGGACAGTTAGCAAATATCAGACAGCAAATACTTCCTGAATGAACATTTAGAAACTCAAGTTCAACTCACTTAGGAACCAAAGGAAAGGCTAAGGCCTGGGGTAGCTGTGTGTGTTCATCTCTAAACCAGGAGAATTTTAAGCACTCCAGTAACCACACTGATCAAAGCTAAATCCTTTAGGAAGATTATCCATTCCAAAATCAGGAAAATCCTGCAGTGTAAGCACTTTTATACTTCACCTTTGAGAAAAGAACTTGATTTCTGTAACGGTGTTTAAAACACACACACAAGACTTTATTCCTTCAAGGGCAGAAACAAGCAGCTGCAAACATGTGTTTCCGCATGCTGATGACCCTCTAAAGGTATGTCTATTTCAGCTTGGGGACCATCGTTGAGCTCACACTGAGAAACAAGAAGAATTCTTATGGATGGGAGATTTCTTAATCGGCACATAAGCTCAGAACATGTGCAGCTTCTCTCTTTAGAATAAACACTCTATTTGGATCATGTTAAGGATAGAAAGTGAAATTCACACTCATTTACTAAATTTTAACCTCTCTTTAAAATAAGATACTAATCCCCCACAGCCTGGCTTGGGTTTTGCAAAAGCTCAGATTTGTGAATATCATGAAGGCATCCTAGAATTGAGTAAAAGAGTATAAAACATCTTTTCACTGATACACAGCACTGTTTTCCCCCAAGCTCTGAAGTTTAATGACAAAATCTAGGCTCTAGATGTTTCATTAATCTTAACGTTTTTAGCATTTGAGGCAAATGACGGCTATCTTGGTTACTTTGAACTATACTATCCGTTGAACCTCCCTTTCTCTTGGGCATCTCTCTGTCCGTCACAGATGGCACCAGGCAACTGCTAAACCCTTGCTCACAACCCTTTCCTGTCCATGGTTCATGATTTGACAGCTGTTTATAATCTAGCCACAGGCAGAAGCATGCAGGAAGTTAATAGAATAGAAGTGTGAAGCCATGGCCTTTGATGATATCAGTACGAAATCAAACAATCTGCCACAGTACAATCATCCACCACTCAACTTACTAGTCTTTTGTTAGGCAGGGCAATGCCTCTTAGGGGGTGGACATACTTACCCATCAGCTGTATATCCCGTCTACCCAGACTAAGTTACACTGGAGCCTCTCCCCAGGAAATCTGCTTGGCACATTAAGACCCACCCAACATGAATAGAGAAGGAAGGTGGAGATGGGCAAGAACAAATAAAGACTGGTGGATGTTGGAGAGAGGTACATCTGAAAGGTAAGATCCAAACTGAATGTTTGTGAAATGACCCAAACATACTTCAGCAAAGCTAAGTCAACATACATTTCTGTCAAAACAAAGTCAACATACATTTCTGACTACTTGACATTACTCACTCTTGCCTGATGCAATCGACACTTCCCACCTTGACACTAATTATTCTCTCAGGAGTGCAAGGGAGTATAAAGCAGGTCCAAAGGACCTCTGCTGTCTCCCTCCTAAGGTCGAGGTAGTAACTGCTATCAAGAGCTCAGGCCAGTACTTCCAGAGATCTGGGCAGCAGAGATGGGGTACAGCCTTCTAAGTCTCCTCACACTGGGCTCTTCCCAGTGAATGCCACTTCCTGGGCTTGCTGAAGTCTCCAGAAGGAAGCGTAAGCAGGGCAGGAGACCTAGGAGGAATGCTCTGACTGGATAAAACCTAGGTAGCCAAAGAGTGGGAACGTTCCTCCTCTATCAGAAAGCCTGAGAAATCTGCCTGAATTGATGATTTTTCTTCCGTTTCAACAACATGGCCACTTGGAAGCAAAATTCTAAATCTCTCCAGGCTTAGAACTACACAGTTGCGCAAAGAAAAGCTAAAGGGCTTTCTCTTCTGTCTCCATGACTTCAGCATCTAGGTCACTGCTGGGAACACCTGACAGGTTACCTGGGCCACCTGCAAGCTGACTTTTCAGGGGTGTGGAGGTCCAGTTTTGGGGTGGGGGGCTGGGGGTCACTTCTGGTCACTGCTGCTTAGAAAGCAGGAACCCAAGCTCTAAGCACTTCTGGTTTTCCCTAGCAGGCGCGATTACAACCATCTTCTCTTAGCCCTGAATTATACATGTGACCCCAGGCACCACTGGGGCTTTTCTTAGGGAAAACAAACTGTCGTGAAGATTGCTCTGTGCGTGAGGGCGTGTGTATCTGTGTGTGTGTGTGTGTGTGGTCTACAGCCGTGGCTCCACAAGCCCCACCAGCCAGTGAGAAAGAAGTTGAACGCGGCAGCCCCTGGCCACCTCGCTTCCGTCCTAGCTTAAGCCCAGCTGCTCTCTCGGCTTTTGCTTCTCCCCGAGGCTCCCGAAAAATAAAGCACCAAGTTGCCCACGGCGGGGGCCCTGGGTGCACGTGAACCGGCGCGGCCCCTACCTCGAGAGCTTTGCAATCTTCACAAAGCTGAAGACATCCATGCAGGCAGCCGGGGACCCCGAGCGCAGTGGCTCCGTCGCCCCTTGTCACGCCAGCAGCAGCGGCAGCCTCGGCAGCCCCATGGCCGGCCGGGACCTCAGCGCGCGCCGGGGCTCGGGTGGCGGCGACGACGGGTGGCGGCGACGACCCGGGAGAGCCCGCACCTGGAAGCGGCGGCTGCTACCCCCCTCCGGCCGCAGGCTGCGTGTGCATCCCCGGGCAGGACCATTGATGGGCGCCGGTGTCGGGAAAACTCAATGGAGAGGGGGCCGGACCGGGTGCGAGGGGCGGGGGTGGGGAAGGCGGCCCGCGGACCGCCGGGCGCCCCCGGGGAGGACGCTGCTCCTGCTCCCCGACCCGCCGGCCCCGGCAGCCCCGCGTGCCGAGGAGCGCAGACTGAGCCGGGAGGCGGCGGGCGAGCCCGGCACACGCGCGCGCACCCCTCCCGGCACTGCAGCTGCCTGCCTGCCTCCTTCCCCGAGCCCAGTCCCTTTTCCTCTCCCCACCCCCAACCCGCGGGTGGTGGTGGTGGGGGGGGCCCTCCTGTCACCGCTGCCTCTGCCTCCGGATCCGAAAGATCTGATCTAACAGTCTCGGACACACCGGGGGGCCGTGAACGCTGCCCCCTCCCTCCCCAAACCTAGCGAGAGCCGGGCCACCGCAGATCGCCCAGAGCCTCGGCGGGTTCCATAAACAAAACTAGCGGTCGGAAAGCAGCAGGGCTGGTCGAGGCTGGGTCGTTATTCTAGGGGAAGGGGAGGGAGATGCCCGGCGAGGCGGGCTGATTTGGAGAGCGCAGAGTTCCCACCGCTTCCCCAAACCGCTGGAGCGAGACGTGACAGCTGGGTTGGCTGGGAAGGTGTGTCTTTGGACAGCAGCACCGGGAGGGAGTCGGAGAAATAAGAAAATAAGAAGGAGAGGCATCGGCGGGGGGGCGGGGGTCATACACAGAGCTGCTTCTTTCTAGAGGGGCAGAGAGATGAGGGTCCCAGGAGCCACCGGCGCGGAGACTAATAGGGATGGGTTTCGAAATCTAAAGGAAGAGAAGGGAGGAGAACGGGGGTCTGGCAGGCGGAGCAGCCGCTTTCTCAAATTGAGCGGTGGGTGAAGAAGGAAAAAACCGTACTCCAAACATGAAAACCAAAACACAGAAACATAAACACATACCTTAGGCAGAGTAAACTCCAAGTTGCAGCCATTTAGAACTCCTAGCCTTCTCTTTTACATAATTATCTGGGATAATCCACCCCTCTTCATTAACTCAGTTTTATCTCCCCCGAGGCTCAGGCTTCCTCGGGCCCCCTTCTTCTTGTTCTTTATCTTCGAGACTCAAGGCCTCTTCTCCAAAATCCTTTACAAATTTCTCCCCAGACTCTGTGAAGGTCAGATGGCCGCACAAAGTGTGTTCTCCCACCCAGAAGCGTTCACCTGATGACAGGGCCACCGCGAGGAAAAGATGCCACCCCCGAAATGTTGGAGGATCTGGCCAGCTCACTTCTGGCTCTCCAACAGGATTAGAGAAAAGGAAATAGGTTTAAAGTTCCCAGACTTCTGCTCCTATCCTGGTCTGTCGCTGCATTTAAAGTCTTCAGTATTCAAGCCTAGTGCTTCCACTTTTTTTTTTTTAAAGGCATTTCTTTCAAAAATTAAACATAAAATCAGTAGCAATCTGAAAGCTCTGAATGACTTGAGACTCAGGCACAAAATTACATTATTTTTACAAATAAATAGAATCCATTTTCCTTTAGCTTCTTGTAGATAGACTGGTTTAATTTCATGAATGGGTTATTACTCATGATCAGAAGAGGCAAGAAGGACCTTGGCTTTTGTACCCCCTATTGTTTGTGTAAAAATAATTATAGTCTGGGTTTGTACTGTGCTTTATGATTTTGAAAGCGCTTTTGCATTTGAGTCTCATAGCAACCCTGTCATATAAGTAGGCAACATGTTTAAAAAAGAGAAATCTTTTTTTTTATGCCACAATCTATTCTCAATAAATTGTCAGTACTAGACAGATGAGTTTTAAACGTTGGGCTTCCCTTGTGGCTCAGCTGGTAAAGAATCTGCCTGCAATGTGGGAGACCTGGGTTCAAACCCTGGGTTGGGAAGATCCCCTGGAGAAGGGAAAGGTTCCCCACTGCAGTATTCTGGCCTGGAGAATTCCATGGAATGTACAGCCCATGGGGTGGTGGACAGGACTGAACAACTTTCACACTTTCATTTTCAGGTAAGATTACTTGTCTGATCCAAACTCTGCAAAAGCTCTCCATTTTTTTTGAGCTGAAGTCGCACTCCTACAATGACCAGTGAGTCCCTAGATGCCTGGACCTTGATTTCTCTGACATCGTCTAATTACTTCACATCTCCCCTCACCCTTACTAGGCCCCAGCAACACTGGCCTCCTTGCATTCTTCAACTCTGCAGGCACCCTCCCACCTCTGTCTCTTTGCAATGGTTGTTCCTTCAGCCTGTAATGCTCTTCCCTCAGATATTTACATGGCCAGCTCTTTTGCCTCTTCAAGTCTTTGCACAAACATCCCTTCCAAAAAACCACCTCTGAAAACCTCTTTAAAATGGTAAGACCTCCACGCCCTGAGACTCTGAGGCCTCATTAACTGTTTTTCCTCCTTGTTTCCATAGCACTTATCACCCACTAGTATATTATATAATTTATTTTTATGTCTGTTGCTTCTTGTCTGATTCTCTTGCTGGAATAAAACCTTCACAAGAACAGTGATCTTTTTTGGTTTGTTTTTTTGTTTTCATGGGTCCCCCCCATGCATTACTGATGGATCCCAAATGCCTAGAACAGTTCCCTGGATGTAGAAGAACCTTAATAGATACTTGTTGAATGAATGAATTTTATGCTTGTGAGACTCACAGCCAAACCAGCACTGGCCAAGCATCCCCACTGGGTACTGCTCCTTCTCTGACCTCATTGCTGATGTCTGTTCATCTCCCACCACTCCTCCATACCCAGCATCCCTCATCCTCCTTTGACTTACTTAACAGCGAAGGCCCTCATAGTCTTCACTAATTAATCTGCTTCACCCTGTCTACCTTTCCCCAAGAGAATAGCCACCAGAACCTTCCTTCATCTAAGAATCAACTGGCAGCACAAGATCACCTCTTGAGAGGGAAGTGAAGCAATGCCTTGGGAGAATGTGTTTTGAAAAAGTGCTCCCTTCTGAAAACAAAACAGTTGAGATGCCCTTTTAAAAAAGATAACCCTATTAACCAAGAATTATGCCAAATATCAAATAGCTAGTTATTCAACAGTGGTAGTGTCAGGAAATTGTGTTTACTTGTAGAGACAGCCTCCCTTCAAGACATCTGGTCTACCTGGAACAGCTTGCTGTTGGGCTTTCAATCTTTGCCAATTTGCGCACTACAGTTATGAATGGTGCAGATGCCGACTCTCCACCGTCTAATTGCCAACAGGGGGAAACAACGACTGGCTTCTCCAGTTCTTTATATTCCTCTGGTACATTAATTATCTAAAATGTTTTCTAATGGATTGATATATATTTTTTTAAAGCAAAGAGATTTCCCCGCTCCTCCTTTGTTTTTCATTGACATAAAAATGGAAGAATCTGCTCCCTTGAAACAAGCTAACACAGCCAGTTTATATGTTTAAGCTCTCTTGGCAGAGAGACAAAGATGTGAGTAACTGGTCTCCAGGCCTTGTTCCCTCTCTATGTGCCAGGTGTGTGCAGCAGAGGTTGGGGTAGGTTTCTTTGTCTAGCATGAAATGGATCTGCCTAAAACAAACAAAAACCAATGTGTGGCATTTGAATACACGTGGTTTTCTGAGGTTTTATTTTCAACCTGGAGACTCTCTAAGTCCCCTTAAATATCTTGTAGAGATTAACTCATTGGAAACTGTACCACCCAGCCTTGAGAATCTGTTTACTTTGCTTTACTTGGCTCAAAGTGGCATTTGGTCATTTTTGAGACCAAAACACTTTCAAACACACTCACAAATAAGAAACTTAAGGGCATCAGATCCAGAGTAAGACATTTAACTTTTCTGAGACTCAGTTTTCCCAGCTGTGAAATGAAAATGTGTATTTCTACCTTACCTAGAATGAGTCCTTGAGGTTGAACACCAATTCAGAGTTGACTACATGTAAATTGAGGCACATGACTATTAACTCCAGAAGGATTTTCACAACTGTCTTGAGCCTTGGCAGTAAAAGTTTCAGTCCATAAGATCATTACTTTGAATGTGAAAACATCTGCTTAGATTGATTAGAGGAAAATATCTGCTTTGATTGATCAGAGATGGGTGTTTTGCCTAAAAATCAATCTCATTGCTTCCTGGTCAGTCACCAGAGCCCTAAGCAGTTGTATCTTTTCTGCTCTGAGGGCTTCTCAGGGAAAAGAGGGAGGCATTTTTTCACTACTGTTAAGACCTTATTTTAAGCTAGTGTCAGGAATCTGCTACTGGGCTAGATGTTGTGTAGTTGATGGTAGCTGAGGATTCTTTTGCTGCAAATTACAGTAGAGAGAGCCCCATGCATTTCTCAGTTGGACTGTAGCATCTTGGCCATCTGGTCACAGTCTCGAAAACAGAAGTGAGTAGGTAAAAGCAAGGTATCCACTAACTCAATAATTATTTAAGGAATTCTCCTATGAACCAGTTGCTGTTCTAGTCACTGGAGAATACAGAAAGCAGCAAAACAAGTTTCTGTTTGCATAAACTTTACATTTTAGTAGAGAAGATAGATGATAGACAGCAAAATAGAAAAAGAGCAGATGGTGAAGTGCAGAGATTTAAAGTCATTTTGATTGAAAGGAAGTCATGAGATGACTAAGATCCAATGGTCAAAGAAGATTTCTCCAAGGAGGTATCTATCAAGAGATGAATGGATAAAGAACATGTGGTATATACATACAATGGGATATTACTCAGCCATAAAAAAAGATGAAATAATGCCATTTGCAACAAGGATGGACCTATAGAATATTATGCTTATTGAAATAAGTCAGAGAATGACAAACACTCTATGTTATTACTTATATATGGAACCTAAAAAATAACACAAACAAATGTATATAGCATAACAGAAACAGACTCAGATATAGAAAGCAAACTAGTGGTTACCAGTGGGGAGAGGGATGGGGGAGGGTCAAGATAGGAGTACAGGATTAAGAAATAAAAATGACTATGTATAAAATAAATAAGCAACAAGGATATAATGTATAGTACAAGGAAATATAGCCGTTAGTTTGTAATAATTTTAAATGGAGAATAAGTTTTTGTGTGAACATACATTCCATTTCATATGTTACCTAGGAGTGGGATTGCTGCATCATGTGACAAATTTTGTGTTTAATTTTATAAGAAACTGCCAATTTCTTTTCCAAAGTGGCCATACCATTTTGTATGTATGTATACACATGCAACATATGAGTTTGTATGTATGTATAGCAAGGAGATCAAACCAGTCAATCCTAAAGGAAAATCAACAGTGAATATCCATTGGAAGGACTGATGCTGAAGCTGAAAGTTCAATACTTTGGCCACCTGATGTGAAGAGCTGACTCACTGGAAAAGACCCTGATGCTAGGAAAGATTGAAAGCAGGAGGAGAAGGTGGCAACACAGGATGAGATGGTTGGATGGCATCACTGACTCAATGAATATGAGTTTGAGCAAACTCTGGGAGATAGTGAAGGACATGGAAGCCTGGCGTGCTGCACTCCACGGGGTCGCAAAGAGTAGGACACGACTGAGTGACTGAACAACACACACAAAAAAAATTCTATGGGGAAGGAGGTGGGAGGGGGTTTCAGGATGGGGAACACATGTACACCCATGGCTGATTCATGTCAATGTATGGCAAAAACCACTACAATATTGTAAAGTAACTAGCCTACAATTAAATAAATTAAAACAATACTGAACTATGCTGTACACCTGAAAATAATATAATATACATACAACTATATATCAATAAAAAAAGAAATACCCCACCCTCCAGACTCCTTATTCCTCTTTGCTTTAGTTTTCTCCATAGTGCTTCATATCATAGGATACTTTAAATTTGTTTTTAATTTCCTATTTCCCCTACCAGAATCTGAGCTCCATAAAGGGGAAAAAGGGAAATATTGTTGATTGAATGAATGACAGAATACATTACATTTCATAGAGATGAAGTGACTTGCTTAGAGTCACACACACAGTTCATAGCAGAGTAAGGATCAGAACCCTGTGTTCTTTGCACTACGTCAACTAATGCTTCCCGCATCTGAACTAGCACACAATGGATAGTAGATTTTCTGAAAGAGAAAAAGCAACTAGGGGGAGAGAGAATGCTTCCTGGAGGTGGTGATGTGTGTACGTGTGTGTGTATGTGCTCAGTTGCTCAGTTGTGTTCAAGTCTTTGCCATCCCATGGACTGTGTAGCCCGCCAGGCTCCTCTGTTCATGGAATTTCCCAGGCAAGAATCTTGAAGTGGGTTGCCATTCCCTTCTCCAGGGGGTTTTCCTGACCTAGGGAATGAACTCACGTCTCCTGCATTGGCAGGCAGATGCTTTACCACTGAGCTACCTGGGAATGCTGAGTCCTAAAAGATACATGAAATTTAGTTATCTAAAGGCAGGATGGGGCTTTCAAGGTTGGAGGGCACAGCATGATAAAACAGTCAGGGGCATGGAAGTGTTGTGTGTGCAGGAAATGTAGGCAGTTTGGTGTTGCTTGTTCTATAGTGAGAAGAAGGGAGAAGAGAGATGAACCTTGAGAGGCAGCAGGGACCAGGTCATGAGCTGTATCTTATAGTCAGTGGGCTTCCAATTTTAATTGCATAATGTTTTTTTTTATTTAAAAGCAATTATTTCTAAGAATCTCAATGCAGAAAGCAAACACAGAGTGGGCTTTCCTTGTCTGAAGTGGAAGTAGTGTGTGAGATGAGTGCAATTGTGAGGTAGTTTGAACATTCTTTGGCATTGCCTTTCTGGGATTGGAATGAAAACAGACCTTTGCCAGTCCTGTCGCCACTGCTGAGCTTTCCAAATTTATTGGCATATTGAGTGCAGCACTTCCACAGCATCATCTTTTAGGATTTGAAATAGCTCAACTGGAATTCCATCACCTCCACTAGCTTTGTTCGTAGTGATGCTTCCTAAGGCCCACTTGACTTCGCATCCCAGGATATCTGGCTCTAGGTGAGTGATCACACCATCGTGGCTATTTGGGTCATGAAGATCTTTTTTGTATAGTTCTTCTGTGTATTCTTGCCACCTCTTCTCAATATCTTCTGCTTCTGATAGGTCCATACCATTTCTCTCCTTTATTGTGCCCATCTTTGCATGAAATGTTCCCTTGGTATTTCTAATTTTCTTGAAGAGATCTCTACTTTCCCATTCTATTGTTTTCCTCTATTTCTTTGCATTGATCACAGAGTAAGGCTTTCTTATCTCTCCTTATTCACTGGACCTCTACATTCAAATGGGTATGTCTTACCTTTCCTCCTTTGCCTTTAGCTTCTCTTCTTTTCTCAGCTATTTGTAAGGCCTCCTCAGAGAACCATTTTGCCTTTTTGCATTTTTTTTTCTGGGATAGTCTTGATCCCTAC
The DNA here is from genome assembly GCF_963930625.1 of Muntiacus reevesi. Lineage (NCBI taxonomy): Eukaryota > Metazoa > Chordata > Mammalia > Artiodactyla > Cervidae > Muntiacus > Muntiacus reevesi. The sequence goes on along the minus strand of NC_089271.1, from coordinate 10,166,300 downwards.
CTCCTGTACAATGTCATGAACCTCCATCCATAGTTCTTCAGGCACTCTGTCTCTCATATCTAATCCATTGAATCTATTTGTCACTTCCACTATATAATGGTAAGGGATTTGATTTAGGTCATACCTGAATGGTCTAGTGGTTTTCCCTACTTTCTTCAATTTAAGTCTGAATTTGGCAATAAGGAGTTCATGATCTGAGCCACAGTCAGCTCCCAGTCTTGTTTTTGCTGGCTGTATAGAGCTTCTCCATCTTTGGCTGCAAAGAATATAATCAATCTGATTTCGGTGTTGACCATCTGGTGATGTCCATGTATAGAGTCATCTCTTCTGTTGTTTGAAGAGGATGTTTGCTATTACCAGTGCATTCTCTTAGCAAAACTCTATTAGCCTTTGACCTGCTTCATTTTGTACTCCAAGGCCAAATTTGCCTGTTACTCCAGGTATCTCTTGACTTTCTACTTTTGCAGTCCAGTCCCCTATGATGATAAGGTCATCTTTTTTGGGTGTTAGTTCTAGAAGGACTTGTAGGTCTTCATAGAACCATTCAACTTCAGCTCTTTCAGCATTACTGGTTGGGGCATAGATTTGGATTACTGTGATATTGAATGGTTGGCCTTGGAAATGAACAGAGATCATTCTTTGTACATTCCATGGAATTCTCTAGGCCAGAATACTGGAGTGGGTAGCCTTTCCCTTCTCTAGGGGATCTTCCCGACCCAGGGATTGAACTCAAGTTTCCTGCATTGCAGGCAGATTCTTCACCAGCTTAGCCACAAGGGAAGCCCTGTGACAGATCAATGAGGCACAAAATATGATAAAATGTTAATTACCAAATGTTAATTCTTCAGGAGATAGTGGGTGTAAATAATTGAGCAATGTTCTCAGAGCTGGAGTTGTCAACTAAAATAAAAGGGATTCTTGAGAAATGAGGCTAAAAAACTAATAAGAGCAGTAAAGGAAGGATTGCTTCTTTTAATTTTCTTCCTTCCTTCCTTTTTCTTTTTACTTTCTACCTTGCATGTCTTAGTAGTCTATGGTGTTGGGTGTTGGGACTAGAGGTAACAAGGCAAGACAAGCTGGTTTTAAAGTTTATTATTTTGATTAGTATTAAATAAGATGATGAATCATGCCATACATTTGTAAGTTTTCATTTTTCTAAACTCTTTTTGTCCTATTAGTTCTTTAAATTACCCTGTAAGTTAGAAAGAAAGTTATTACTATCCGATTTGGGTGATGACAAAAAGCAAGACGAAAAAAGCTAAGTGATGACAATAGTTTCTATAAAGTATGAGGATTAATGAGAAGCACTGATTCCTAGGAATAAGTCTAGTGTCAGAAGGGTGACTTTTGCATAAATATTTGTGGAATAAAAGTCTCTCAAGTTCCACCAACATAATTCAATTTTTATCTCATATTTGATTATCTTAAAGGAGATTCAAAACCTAAACGTGCCACATAGGGCATTAGAAAGAGCAACAGACAAGGCAGTAGGATTTCTTGGTTCTACTCCCATATCCGTATATAAAAGTGACCCTTGAAATATCACTTAACTTTTCTTAGTGTTGACTTCCTCATCTGGAAACTTTATGGGTTAAAATACATTTGTATATTCCCATTCCCTTCCTTATTTCGTGCAACGCAGATATACAAGCACACCTTCCTAAAGATCAATAGATACGTGATATTTTGAGATCCTATCTACTTTGGTAATTCTGTAATCAAGAAGGCTAGATTTTACAGGAACAAATTTATGATCAGAGACTTTTACCAGTCAATTGTAAATCTATGAAATAGAAAATTACTAGCTCATTCTCCTATGAGTTGAACTTTATTCAAAGTTAAGAACCACATTTGCTACATGTACCTTCCAGTAGGCCTTATTAGGTCACCTAATTTTCTTTATATCTTTAATCCCCACCCTCGCTCACCCATTATGCTCAGGCATATACCAAAAATCTGTCAAAGTAGGAAGGATCATAATTACCGCTTTCCTACTGAATCTCCTCCTGTCTGATAAAGTATGGAAAGAAAAGGGGGAGGAGGTCATTTAAAAGATTCTAAGAGTGTATAATTTTCAGAATGTGATTGTTACTATGATATACCCTGCAACAATATTTTGAATTCCTATTCAACTTTGTATAAAAAGAAAACCATAAAGGCGCATGTGTCAGAGACATATTTTAATATTTCAGACTCATTTCAAACCTCTTGGATCTGGACTCACTTTTATGCTATCTTTCTCACATAATGTTCCTGCATCTGGGCCCCTGACTAGACAAAAACTAATTAAATCACTTTGAATAACAACACTTCTGCTTAATGGATAAATTGCTCTAGTTCTGAAGGCTATCATGAGGGTGAACTTAAAGGAAGATAAATGTACAAATATGGCTGCATTGAAACCGCTTATTTCAGGCTTTTGAAATCTAAATCATTCATTTATTAATTAGTTCATTCAGTTACTATTTATTGAACAGCTACCATATGGCATCAACTGTATTCTAGGCACTGCAGAGAGGAAATCAAGATGAAGACTTGATTCCTGCATCAAGGACTGTAGCAGACATTGTTGCCTACTCAACATGCACACTTTTTCTCTTCTCAGTGGAAATAAGGCCCCCTTTCAAGGCCACCTGAGGATCCACCTCTGATCTAGTACCTCCTCCTACACACACAAACAGTGCATCCTGTCTCCAGACGAGGTCATCAAGTCTTAAGCTGTGGCTATCATCTTGCAACTATGAGACAATAAGCATGAAGATAGAAAGTCAAGATACTGAAGACAGTGGGGTAGGAGCTGGACAACGTTGAGTTGTAGACCCTACCTTGACTGCTGACCTTCAGATTTCTTATTTTATGAAATAAATAAGTCTCTTTTCTGCTTAAACCTGTGAATATCATGTATTCTGTTACTTGCACCTGAACACCTGCCTAACTGGTACAGGGGGTTAACACTGGTTGTGGGAGGATGGCATGAAATAATTTCTAAGATAACTATAATGGAAGAGATACAATAGGGCAATTATGCCAAAAACTAGAGTATAAGATAGATAACCATTATGATATCCCAGACTGGTATAATAGTTTCCAATTTAGAAAAGGTTTCTGTATATATCATCTCAGGATTTATAGCAATCCTATGAAGCAAGGATTATTACCTCCAATTTGAAAATAATAATAGAGAGGTTCTAAGAGGTTATATCATTTGTCAGACATCACACACAAGCAAAGTGGAAGCATCAAATAGATGCACCCTAATTTCCAATGCATTGCGCTTTCAACTATACCACAGGTACCTCAACCAGAACAACAGCCAGGGGCCTGGTGAAACCCCATGAGAGGTGGAGAGAAGAGGGTACGGAGTGGACAACAATGCTGAGAGGAAGGAGACAGCAGAAGCCACCTGAACAAGGGGCACCTTTTGAGCTGGGCCCTAAAGGATGGGTGCGTGCTAAGTCGCTTCACTTGTATCTGACTCTTTCTGACCCCATGGACTGTAGCCCACCAGGCTCTTCTATCCATGGCATTTCCCAGACAAGAACACTGGAGTGGGTTGCCTTGCCCTCCTGGGGATCCTCCTGACCCAGGGATCGAACCCGCCTCTCTTATGTCTCCTGCCTTGGCAAGTGAGTTCTTTACCACTAGCACCACCTGGGAAGCCCAAAAGATGGGTGGGGATTTAGAAAAGGATCAGAGGAAAGATCATTCTAGAAAAAGAGAATATTATGAAGATGCAAGTTACACTGAACAAGTATTTCAATTGAAGTTAGAGAGAAACTAAAGATATAAGGGACATTAAGAATTCTGAAACCAGATCATAAATTTCATGCCAAGGACTCCAAGTTAGTAGAAAATGGGACTCTATTAGCAACTCTAGAAGAGAGACTATGGAGGCAGTTACAAAAGGAAATTGAGTTTTATCAACAGAGTTATAGGTAGATGAAGGAGAAGAGAGCCTAGAGAAACCAGGAAGAGGGTATCTGCAGTAGTCGGTCCAGATAAGAGAGCTCGTGATGTGTAGGGCTGGGGCATCCAAAATTGAAGAAACAGGATGGAGTTGGAATGGTGGTAGGACTTATCTACCAAGTGCAGGAGATGGTGTAAAAGGGAGGAACCAAATGAGAAACTTCAGAGAATCCAGTAGAAGCAAGTTTAGGGGAATGACAGAGATCATTGGACCACTTGCTCCCTCACATTCTAGGAAGAATGCTTAATTTAATCAAATCAAACTGTCCCACTCCCTGACTTGCAGAACCACTCGGAGGGTTCTTTTTGGGCCATTAATCCAGTCTGCATATGTAACATGGGACCTCTGCCTCGTTTCCTGGAGTCACCACCAAAATTCCAGATTCATCCTAAGTTATGTACCTGGCTTTGTGATGTGCTAAAATCCACCTCTCCCACACTATCCTTCAGAGCAGGAGAATGGAGGGAGATCCATTATCCCTTTCTTTCTGAGGTACTAGCTTTGTCTCTGAGCAAGAAATGTGATCTTCTCCTCTCTATGGCTTTTTGTTGTTATTATTATTGTGTCATTCATTCTGGCTTTCCTGGGAATCCTCGCCATCGACTGGCAGACAGATGTCCTTCTCTATGGTTCTTCCCGTGTCCTGCTGTGTCACTGGCTAGTGACAAGCTGTGGCTTAGTTGTCAGCTAACTAATTACAGGACAGTCTAATTACAGACATGTTACACTTGTAAGGTATTATTACTGAGGCCCTGTCTGCCATCACCCAGAAGTAATCTAGCAAAATGTCATCACAATTGTTTAGGGGACTGGTATACGGAACGATGTAAATTCTTCCATAAATCATTAGCCCTGGGAACGCCCTTGGACTTTGGGCAGGGGACAGGAACATGGGGAATGGAGAAAGGTCACTAAGCTGGATTCTTTAGGGCTGTTCAGTATGGCAAGGCAGAGTTTTCTGTGTCCCTCTCCTTATTCAATCCTTGGCCTCCTCACTCTAAGAGCACTTTTGTTTTTCTTTGCTTAAGCTTAATGGCATTTGAATTATTATGAGGGGCTATCAGTGTTAGCAAAGGGAAAGTTTTTCTTATGTCATTTCACTCTGAAGAGACGGAGGATGTAAAGCTACATCTGTGGAGGACTTCATCCTGTCTGAAAGGATTCATTGGATTCCTTCCAGAACAGAGTTGGGAAAGACAGCCTCTACCCACTTGACCCCAAGGTCAAGGAAGGCTCCAGAAAAGAATCAGGGGTGGAAAATTAAAAGAAGGGTGGCCAGGGAGGGAAAATCTCTCAACCACCCATCAGAGGCTGACTGTTAAGGTGGAAAGATTACTCAGTAAGAAAACTAATCTTGGGCAAAGTCCTTCGGACTTTCTGTATATTTGAGATTAGCCAAAAATGAGATCATTTTCTTTCTGGTAACACCCCTGGAAAGCCTCCCAGATATGGTTTCCTTCCAGTGTTGCAAAATCTAAGGGGTATCCTTTTAAGTCCAGATGCCTGATATCTCAGGATTATGAAGATCCAGGAGAATCTTCTAGAAAATTAATACAACTTATGTTGATGCAAGAATATACAGAAGAACTATACAAAAAAGGTCCTAATGACCCAGATAACCACGATGGTGTGGTCACTCACTTAGAACCACACATCCTGGAGTGTGAAGTCAAATGGGTTTTAGGAAACATTACTATCAACAAGGCTACTGGAGGTGATGGAATTCAAGCTGAGCTATTTCAAATTTCTAAAAGATGATGCTGTTAAAGTGCTGCATTCAATATGCCAGCAAATTTGGAAAACTCAGCAGTGGCTACAGGACTGGCAAAGGTCCGTTTTCATTCCAATCCCAAAGAAAGGCAAGGCCAAAGAATGTTCAAACTACGACACAATTGCACTCATTTCACATGCTAGCAAGGTAATGCTCAAAATCCTTCAAACTAGGCTTGAAGTACGTGAATTGAGAACCTCCAGATGTACAAGCTGGATTTAGAAAAGACAGAAGAACCAGAGATCAAATTGCTAACATCTCTTGTATCATAGAAAAAGCAAGGGAATTCCCCCCAAAACACTTTTGTTTCATTGACTATGCTAAAGCTTCTGACTGTGTGGATCACAACAAACTGTGGAATATTCTTCAAGAAATGGGAATACCAGACCACCTTACCTGTTTCCTGAGAAGCCTGTATGCAGGACCAGCAGTAACAGTTAGAACCAGACATGGAACAATAGACTGGTTCAAAATTTGGAAATGAGTACGTCAAGGCTGTATATTGTCACTCTGCTTATTTAACTTATATGCAGAGTACATATAAGAGAAATCCTGGACTGAATGAAGCACACAATGGAATCATGATTGCCAGGAGAAATATCAACAACCTCAGATATGCAGATGATACCACTCTAACGGCAGAAAGCAAAGAGGAACTAAAGAGTCTTTTGAATATGAAAGAGGAGAGTTTAAAAGCTGGCTTAAAACTCAACTTTCAAAAAACTGAGATCATGGCATCCAATCCCATCACTTCGTGGCAAATAAATGGGGGATAACTGGAAACTGTGATAGATTTTATTTTCTTGCGTTCCAAAATCACTGCGGATGGTGACTATGGTCACAAAATTAAGACTCTTGCTCCTTAGATTAAAAGTTTATGACAAACCTAGACAGCATATTAATAAGCAGAGACATCACTTTGCCGACAAAGGTCCGTCTAGTCAAAGCTATGGTTTTTCTGGTAGTCATGTACGGATGTGAGAGTTGTATCATAAAGAAAGCTGAGTGCCAAAGAAAAGATGTTTTTGAATTGTGGTATGGAGAAGATGCTTGAGAGTACCCTGGACAGCAAAGAGATCAAACCAGTCAATCCTAAAGGAAATCAACCCTGGACATTCACTGGAAGGACTGATGCTGAAGCTGCAGCTCCAATACTTTAGCTATCTGATGCAAAGAGCAGACTCATTGGAAAAAAGTTCAATTCCCTTCTTTTGCCAAGTACTAAAGGGAAGACTGGGCTTCCCAGGTGGCTTGGTGGTAAAGAACTCACCTGTCAGTGCAGGAGACACGCGTTTTATCCCTAGGTTGGGACGATCCCCTGGAGAAGGAAATGGCAACCCATTCCAGTATTCTGGCCTGGAGAACCCCATGGACAGAGGAGGTCAGTGGGCTACAGCCCATACGGTTGCAAAGAGTCAGACATGGCTGAAGCACCTTAGCACGCATGCATAAACATAAGACATGACAATGTGAAACTCCTAAAAGGTATTATGGGCATAAATTGTACCAATATTTTCCTAGGTCTACCAAGACAATAGAAATAAAAGCAAAAATAAACAAATGAGATCTAATTAAACTTATAACCTTATACACAGCAAAGGAAACCATAAATAAAATGAAAAGACATCCTATATACCGGGAGAAAATATTTGCAAATGATGAGACCAAAAAGGCCTTAGCTTTCAAAAAACACAAACAGCTCATACAACTCAATAACAACAAGAAGGACAACAATAAACTCAAACAGAAAATGGGCAGAAGACCTAAATAGACATTTGTCCAAAGACATACAAATGGCCAATAGGCACATGAAAAGAGCTACACATCACTAGTTACTAGGGAAATGTAAATAAAAACTACCATGAGGTACCTACCACCTCACACTGGTCAGAACGACCATCATTAAAAAGCATACAAATAACAAATGTTGGAGGGGATGTGGAGAAAAGGGAACCTTCTAACACTATTGGTGGGAATGTAAATTAGTGCAGACACTAAGGAAAACAGTATGAGTGAGTGACAGTCACTCAGTCATGTCTGACTCTTTGTGACCCCATGGACTGTAGTATGCCAGGCTCTTTTGTCCATGGAATTCTCCAGGCAAGAATACAGGAGTGGGTTGCCATTTCCTTCTCTAGGAAATCAGTATGGAGACTCATCAAAAAGCTAAAGATAGAGTTGCTATATGATCCAGTAATCCCACTTCTGTGCATATATCTAGAGAAAACTCTAATTTGAAAAGAAGCATGCATCACTATGTTCATAGCAGCATGATTTACAATAGCCAAGACATGGACACAACATAAATGTCCATCAACACATGAACAGATCAAGAAGATATGGTATATATACACAACGGAATACTATTCAGCCATAAAAAAGAACAAAATAATGCCATTTGCAGCCACATGGATGGACCTAGAGATTATCATACTAAGTGAAGTCAGAAAGAGAAAGACATAGACCATATGGTATCACTTATATGCAGAATCTAAAAAATAACACAAATGAACTTACTTAGGAAACAAAGATACTCACGGTCATAGAAAACAAACTTACAGTTACTAAAGGAGAAAGAAGATGGACAAGGGATATATTAGGAATCTGGGATTAGCAGATACAAACCAATATATATAAAAGAGATAAATTGTAAGGTCCTACTATATAGCAAAGGGAACTAAATTCAAAATCCTGTAATAAACCATGATAGAAAAGACTATTTAAAAGAATATGTATATATATGTATAACTGAATCACAATGCTATACAACAGAAGCTAATACAACATTGTAAATCAACTATACATCAATCAGAAAAAAAGAAAATACAGAAAAACCAATATTAAAAGAGAAAACAAGGATACATAGTAATTATGTGTACTCAAAGATGACAATATATACATGTAAATGCAAAAATTAAAAAATTTAATTTCAAAATATAATTATGCATATTATTCATAATAAAATACTCAGTTTGCTTTTGTGATTCAAATTCTGTTTATATGCACCTATGTAAGAATTGAGTTTCTGTCAACTGGTTGCTATACCATCATGATGTTAATTTTTGTAGACATTTAATGATACATTTATTACTTTTGATTTATATCTTATTTTCATAACTTGGAGGCCAATATCTGTTTCTTTCAGATGCAAAATATGAAATACACCCTTGAAAATCTCAAAGGCACTTACTGTTTGGTCTGTTATGTGTAAGAGATCCAGCACCCTAATGGGCAACCAGATTATGGAATTTACCTTCTAGTGTAGGAGAAAAAATAATTACTTAATTTTCCAATAGCGCACATATTTTCAATTATGATAAGAGCTAGTAAAGGAATGGACAGAATGTTCTATTGGTATTTAACTCAAAACCTAACTTTGTCTTATGAGAAGGGTCTTAGGGCAAGATTTTCTGAAATAAAAGATAAGCTCTGAGCATTGAAGGGTAAGTGGAAACTAGGGGAAGAGCAATGAACTCATGAAGAATATTCCAGAAAAACAGATCAGCATGCACAATGTCCCAAAGGAGAGAAAGAACATGGGATGTACCAGGTTGGATTACAATTAGTACGTGGGAGGGGGGTAGCTGGGAGGGTTGGAGAAGAGGTAGAGGGCCTGTGGGTCAATGGAGAGATACCAGCCTCTATCTTCGGAGCAAAGGAAGTCGTAAGAGTGTGTTTTAAGAACAGCAGTAACATGTCCACTTTTGATATTCCCAGACGTGGGTGGCCATGGTGGGAGAGGAGAGAATAAAGAAAGGTACAAACCAACAATGAAACCACTGTTCTAACCCAAGTGTTACAAGCACAACAGCCTATGAGAGGAGGGCTCTAATCCACCCAGCCCAGGAGATAACAACTACACTCCAGGCCACTGTGTTGCTTCCTGTGGTTCTCAGCTGGGGGTGATTTTGACGCTCAGAGGACATCTGGCAATGTTTGGGAGCAGTTTTGATTGTCACAACTGGGGAGAGTGATAGAGTAGGTAGAGACCAGGAATGCTGCAAAACATCCTACAATGTCCAAGACAGGCCCTACCACAAAGAATCACCCTCTCGACCCCTGCTAAACTGTCAACAGTGTCAAGGTTTACAAACCCTGATAACAGAATAATTATATAGACTAAGTAACCATGTATGGTGAGCAACCTTGTCAGATTCATAAGCTGGAACTCCAGGACTATGTGGCCCTCACTCAAAGAATAATCTACTGCTCTTTCTTTTCTATTAAGGGCAGGTAATTATGAGAAAACACAGAAGAACTATGCAAAAAAGATCTTCATGACCCACATAACCATGTTGGTGTGATCGCTCACTTAGAGCCAGACATCCTAGAATGCAAAGTCAATTCCAGGGCGTTAGGAAATATCACTACAAACAAAGCTAGTGGAGGTGATGGAATTTCAGTTGAGCTATTTCAAATCCTAAAAGATGATGCTGTGAAAGTGCTGCACTCAATATGCCAGCAAATTTACAAAACCTAGCAGTGGCCACAGGACTGGAAAAGGTCAGTTTTCATTACAATCCCAAAGAAGGGAAATGCCAAAGAATATTCAAACTACCACACAACTGCACTCATCTCACACGTTAGTAAAGTAATGCTCAAAATTCTCCAAGTCAGGCTTCAACAGTACATGAACCATGAACTTCCAGATGTTCAAGCTGGATTTAGAAACGGCAGAGGAACCAGAGATCAAACTGCTAACATCCACTGGATCACAGAAAAAGCAAGAGAGTTCAAGAAAGACATCTACTTCTGCTTTATTGATTACGCCAAAGTCTTTGACTCTTTCTGAAGCAAAGAATCGGACCTGACTGAGCGACTGAACTGGACTGAACTGAACTGAACTGAAAGCCTTTGACTGTGTGGATCACAACAAACTGTGGAATATTCTTCAAGAGATGGGAATACCAGACCACCTGATCTGCCTGCTGAGAAATCTGTATGCAGGTCAAGAAGCAACAGTTAGAACCGGACATGGAACAACAGCCTAGTTCCAAATAGGGAAAGGAGTACATCAAGGTTGTATATTGTCACCCTGTTTATTTAACTTATATGCAGAGTACATCATGAGAAATGCTGGGCTGGATAAAGCACAAGCTGGAATCAATACTGTCAGGAGAAATATCAATAACCTCAGATATGCAGATGACACCACCCTTATGGCAGAAAAGGAAGAGGAACTGAAGAACCTCTTGATGAAAGTAAAAGAGGAGAGTGAAAAAGTTTGCTTAAAACTCAACATTCAAAAAACTAAGATCATGGCATCCGGTCCCATCACTCCATGGCGAATAGATGGGGAAACAACAGAAACAGTGACAGACTTTATTTTCTTAGGCTCCAAAATCACTGCAGATGGTGACTGCAGCCATGAAATTAAAAGACACTTGCTCCTTGGAAGAAAAGCTATGACAAACCTAGGCAGCATATTAAAAAGCAGAGACATTACTTTGCCAACAAAGGTCTGTCTAGTCAGAGCTATGGCTTTTCTAGTAGTCGTGTATGGATGTGAGAGTTGGACTGTGAAGAAAGCTGAGTGCCGAAAAATTGATGCTTTTGAACTGTGGTGTTGGATAAGACTCTTGAGAGTCCCTTGGACTGCAAGGAGATCCAACCAGTCAGTCCTAAAGGAAATCAGTCCTGAATATTCACTGGAAGAACTGATACTGAAGTTGAAACTCCAATACTTTGGCCACCTGATGAGAAGAGCTGACTCACTGGAAAAGACCCTGATGCTGGGAAAGACTGAAGGCAGGAGGATGGCATCACCGGCTCAATGGACATGAGTTTGGGTAAACTCCGGGAGTTGGTGATGGACAGGGAAGCCTGGTGTGCAGCAGTCCATTGGGGTCACAAAGAGTCATACACAAATGAGCAACTGAACTGAACTGAATGATGAGAAATGCTATTTTGCATGGGACAAACTGAAGGAATCAGGAAGAGGAACATTTAAAGAAAAGCAAGCAATGATTTAATTATGCTCTCTGGGTGCACTCCTGCAAGACAACTGGAAACCTGGGCTGAACTATAATCACTAAAGGGTTGGGAATCCTTAGTGAGCATAAAGGCAGGCCATCTTTGTAGTTGTACAGAACATGTACTGCAAAATTTCAGAGGGCATCATTCATATTATATTAATAATAGGTCTGCATATTTGCTCTGAAAATATTCTCATAAATTTTCACTGAAGAAAATTAACACTGAAGTGTCAGAGGAAAATAAAGTCTTTTCTATTATTATTTTCACTAGGATGTTATAAGGGCTGCTTAGTTTTAGCTATCATATTAAAGTTTGTGATAGTTAATCTCAGGACCATTTATACTTACATCTGAGGACCTGGGCCCTGGAGGCATTAAAGTAAAGAAACTTTCATGTCACGGATATCGATTTGTTGGTGTCCTCAGTCATTCAGTAATGTCCAATTCTTTGTGACCCCATGGACTGGAGCCTGCCAGGCTCCTGTTTCCATGGGATTTTCCAGGCAAGAATACTGGAGTGGGTTGCCATTCCCTACTGCAGGCGATCTTCCTGACCCAGCGATCGAATGTGTGTCTCTTGCATCTCTTGTAATGGGAGGCAGATTCTTTACCACTGTGCCACCTGCAAATCCCTATCCAATTATTGGTAGACCTTCTAAAGTATCAGTTGATCTGAGAGCTCAGACTCCAGCGATATTCCTACCATCTCCTCATTATTACTTAACATCAAACTCTTTACAGTACTCATGTGACTGTTCAGCTCTTCCCTTTTTCCTTCTGGGCAGCTAGACCATATTTCCCAGCATGCCTGGCCATTGGGTGTGGCCACATGAGAGATTAAAAGCTGTGAAATAGAGGTGAAAGTGCTGACTTGGCTTGTGCAGTTTTCCATTATCCTCATCGACTGACTAAAGGTAGAGAATTCCAAGGGCTTACAGAAGGATGGAGTCACAAGATGGAAAGATCCTGGGTCCCTGAGTGACCATGTGAAAACCTCACCAACCCGCTTTGCACTGGAGCACGAAGGCACTACTTTTATGTGAATCTTCTGTAAATTTTAGGCTGGCTGTTACAGCAGTCAGCCGACCCTCCCCAGTACACTGGAAGAGGAAACTGTAATCAGCAAGACCATCGGGAGAGTGATAGCAGACAGACCTTAACACCACAGAACCTGGAGTCAAATGATGTGTGTTTGAATCTGACTTTGGCTCCTTTCAACCTGTGAGACTTTAACCAAATTTAGCTAAATAGCATGTCTCAGTTTCCTCTGACATAAAACTGCCATAATAAGCATACTTAGCTCCCAAGAGTGTTACGAAATTTAATACACATAAATTAGCTAGCCTGACGTCTCACCTGTCATGAGCATCAATAACAGTTATTCTGAGGCTGATAGTGGAACACCAATTATGCATATGCTGAAAGACATACTGATGCTAATGATACAAGACCAGGCTTTGTCACTAAGTCCAGGGCTTCTCCAGGGCCCTCCCCTCAGCATAAAATGCCATCAGTCTTTGACCCAGAGATGAGTAACGCTGGCGAATCCATACAGCACAGGAATGGGATATGTTATGAGAATTGGATATGATGGTACTGCCTGAGAACCACACACACAGTTCAGTTTCAACTTGTGCCAGTTTGAGAGGGTTCCCAAATATCTGTACTCTGTGAGGGATTCATCTCCTGAGGGTCCCACCACCTACCATTATACCATGGCAGAAGGAGGGAAAGTTAGAACACGCATGGATCACCTTACTCAAAGTCACTTTGCCAAGGTGAAGTGGTTCTCAAATCATTTTGCTTCAGGACTCCTAATACACTTTTAAAATTAATGAATGACCTCAAAAATTGTTTGGTTTTTTTTTTGACCACTCCGAGCAGCATGTGGGATCTTAGTTCTCTAACCAGGAATCAAACTGGAGCCCCCTGCAGTGGAAGCACAGGGTCTTAACCAGTGGACTGCCAAGCAAGTTCCTCAGAAGTCTTTTGTTTGTACAAAAACGTGTATTGATATTTACTATATTAGAAATCAAAACTGGAACGTGTTTAAATATTTATTTTTTTAAAATAAGAACAATAAGCCCATTACATAGCAAAAGTGAAAGTCCAAGTTGCTCAGTCATGTCCGACTCTTTGGGACTCCATGACTATACAGCCCATGGAATTTTTGAGGCCAGAATACTGGAGTGGGTAGCCTTTCCCTTCTCCAGGGGATCTTCCCAACCCAGGTCTTCCACACTGCCTGCTAATGGAGGCAGATTCTTTACCAGCTGAGCTACAAGGAAGCCCAAGAATACTGGAGTAGGTGCCCTATCCCTTCTCCAGTGGATCTTCCCGACCCAGGAACTGAACCAGGGTCTCCTGCATTGCAGGCAGATTCTTTACCAACTGAGCTATCAGGGTAACACAAATAATATTTTAAGTGAAAAAGAACTGTATTTCCAAAAGAAAAAATTAATAAGAAGAATAGGACTGTTTTATATTTTAGAAAATCTCTTTAAGATCTGGCTTAAAGAAGCCAGCTGGATTCTCATATCTGCTTTTGCATTCAATCTGTGAGCTATCACACACTATGTAGCCTCCAGAAAACTCCACCAGGCATTCGTGAGAGAATGAGATCAAAAAAAGCAAATAAAATCTTAGTATTACTATAACATAATTTTGACCTTGCAACCCCTCTGAATGAGTTTTGGAGACCCTCAGGACCCCAAACGACATTTCAAGTAGAAGTGGTAGGCCATGCCTCAGTGCCCAAGGCTTGCTCAGTTCTCAATGGTTCTCACTATTGGACTGTAGGACTTGTGATCTGAATTGACTATATTTTCTTGTAAGTAATCAAACATTATTGTATCTTGAAGTAGATGAGGTATATACATTGTCTTCATTTGAAGGAGAAATTAAGGCACAAAGAATTTATTTGTTCATCCAAGGTCATACAGTAAAATTCTCTGAAATTCCAGCCTTGAGTTATCTTCCACCCAATCAAAATTCTTACTTGGCCTTGATACTACACTGAAATGTCAACTTAGTTCACTCTTGGGTTGGTAAATACAGATAATTTGAGGATAGTGATAAATACAGATAATCTGAGTAGAGTACATTTTTCACAGGTGACCTCAGCTCTTGTCCAATCAAACTTGAGGCTATACTTAGCATTTTCTATGCATCCTAACAGAAATCCAACTCCCTGACTCAATAACAGAGACAGATATTTGGTGACAATTTTCTGGCGAAATCTTGAGGGAGGGGGTGGATAAAGATGACTCACACTACACATTACTTACAGGAAAGTCTGTTAATTCCTCTAACTGAAATTTCCATCATTATTTCCACCTTTCTGGTCACTTCATCTGTCCTTCTCTCTTCTCTCACCTTGTCACTAGAATCTAACTCACTTCATTATGAAGGAAAATTTAGCTTTCACCCTTAGTTCATAATTCCCACTCTACAAAAGAAAATTCAGTTATTGGTGACTACTGCTGCTCCTTTGAATGCCCCTTAGAGAGCACAATTCATTTGGCCACATCTGGAATCATTCACTAAGAAAAATATGATGACAAAAGCTTTTTTTACTTCTGTCTTTCATTTCTACTGAGTTTCACAAAACTAACCTCAGGCTCATAGAGCTTGAGGCAATCTCAACAAAGTCCTCTAATTTATACTCCTGTGAGTATGATACCACATATCTGCTCCTATAAATACATTTATGAAAAGTGAAAAACAAAGTGAAAGTCGCTCAGTCATGTCCGACACCATGGACTATACAGTCCATGGAATTCTCCAGGTCAGAATACTGGAGTGGGTAACCTTTCCCTTCTCCAGGGGATCTTCCCAACCCATGGATCGAACCCAGGTCTCCCACATTGCAGGCTAATTCTTTACCAGCTGAGCCACAAGGGAAGCCCAAATACCTTTATACATCTTATATAAATAAAGAGGCCATGAATTTCTGCGATCCTAAAAGGTTGAGTTTATGCTGTCATTAAAATCTATATTCTATTGCATATTATATCAGGGCAATAGAGGTGATCTCACTATATCTCTATTTCACCTTCACATGTTTGGGGAAATTCTCACATCATTAGTATCTTCTCCAGGTTAAATAAGCATTAATTTGAAACTGACATGCTATTTTATTTCTCTTTTATCATTTCCTTAGTTTTGCACTATTGTTATTCAGTTGCTAAGTCATGTCTGACTCTTTGTGACCCCATGGACTGCAGCACTCCAGGCTTCCCTGTCCTTTACCATCTCCCCGAGTTCGCTCAAACTCATGCCCACTGAGTCAGTGATGTCATCCAACCATCTCATTCTCTGTCATTCCCTTCTGCTGCCTTCAGTCTAGACCCCCTCAAATTCTTCCATACGCTCTTTTAAATTTGTAGGCCAAAATTGCACTGAACTTCTAATAAGGTTGATTTTTTTAACCATGTAATGTATGATATATATGATTGTAAGAACTAGTTCGTAATTTTTCCTCATTTTCTATTGATGACATCAGTAACATGACAATTTTAAGATTAATGATTCATTTTCCATATCATAGTGAACTAGCTATTAAAATTAGAAGAAGGCAAAGGAACAGCCCTGGGGTGTTACTCTTTTTTATATTACTCAATGAAGATTCTCAAATATATATATAACACTCAACTTTTTTACAGTGGAAGTTTGGGGACCTATGTGTGACTCACTCAAAACATCCTTGAACAAATAGCACCAAGTGTTTATTTTCATAATGTGTGCCCCCAGCCCCACAGTGCTGTGGACCAAGGATGTACACTTGGCCTAACGTCAACCATCATATCAAATCAAAGTTTAGCCAAATGTCTTCCCTTGAAAATCTGCAATCAGCCAACAGTAGATGATGGATTAAGTCAGTAAAGTCATATGAATTGGGCCCCTTTGAGCCCTTTACAAGTAGTCAACATCTTTGGAGAGCAGAGACCAAGAGGAGCAGAGACCAAGAAAAGCAGAGATGGGAGAGGTGTTGCAGTTGTTGAAAAAGAGTTAAAGAGAAAAAGAGATTTCAGTCTCAGCATCTTCTTCCATTCTCAAGAAGCTTGGCCACTTTCTGATTCCTGTGTCTGAGTGATTGCATAGTATAAATGTAATACAACTCCCTTCTTTCCATGAGCTAGTCTGAGATTTCTAGCTCTTGCAACCAAACAATTCCTAGCCAAGATCATATTTACCATGCAATGAAGACTTAGTTTTGTCTTGGAAATGAATAGAGATCATTCTGTCATTTTTGAGACTGCATCCAAGTACTGCATTTCAGACTCGTCTGTTGCCTATGATGGCTACTCCATTTCCTTGAAAGGATTCCTGCCC
Organism: Muntiacus reevesi; assembly: GCF_963930625.1. Classification (NCBI taxonomy): domain Eukaryota; kingdom Metazoa; phylum Chordata; class Mammalia; order Artiodactyla; family Cervidae; genus Muntiacus; species Muntiacus reevesi. The sequence goes on along the minus strand of NC_089271.1, from coordinate 10,149,253 downwards.
ACAGTTGTAGATATAATGGTTATCTGAGTTAAATTCACCCATTCCAGTCCATCTTAGTTCACTGATTCCTAGAATGTCGATGTTCACACTTGTCATCTCCTGTTTGACCACTTCCAATTTGCCTTGATTCATGGACCCAACATTCCAGGTTCCTATGCAATATTGCTCTTTACAGCATCGAACCTTGCTTCTATCACCAGTCCCATCCACAACTGGGTGTTGTTTTTCCTTTGGCTCCATCCCTTCGTTCTTTCTGGAGTTATTTCTCCACTGATCTCCAGTAGCATATTGGGCACCTACCTGGGGAGTTCATCTTTCAGTATCCTGTCTTCTTGCCTTTGACTGTGTGGATCCCAATAAACTGTGGAAAATTCTGAAGGAGATGGGAATACCAGATCACCTGATCTGCCTCTTGAGAAACCTGTATGCAGGTCAGGAACCAACAGTTAGATCTGGACATGGAACAACAGACTGGTTCCAAATAGGAAAAGGAGTACGTTAAGGCTGTATATTGTCACCCTGCTTATTGAACTTATATGCCGAGTACATCATGAGAAATGCTGGGCTGGATGAAGCACAAGCTGTAATCAAGTTTGCCAGGAGAAATATCAATAACCTCAGATATGCAGATGGCACCACCCTTACGGCAGAAAGTGAAGAAGAACTAAAGAGCCTCTTGATGAAAGTGAGAGAGGAGAGTGAAAAAATTGGCTTAAAGCTCAACATTCAGAAAACTAAGATCATGGCATCTGGTCCCATCACTTCATGGGAAATAGATGGGGAAACAGTGGAAACAGTGGCTGACTTTATTTTTCTGGACTCTGAAATCACGGTAGATGGTGATTGCAGCCATGAAATTAAAAGACACTTACTCCTTGGAAGGAAAGTTATGATCAACCTAGACAGCATATTAAAAAGCAGAGACATTACTTTGTCAACAAAGGTCCATCTAGTCAAGGCTATGGTTTCTCCAGTGGTCATGTGTGGATGTGAGAGTTGGACTGTGTAGAAAGCTGAGCGCCAAAAATCGATGCTTTTTAACTGTGGTGTTGAAGACTCTTGAGAGTCCCTTGGACTGCAAGGAGATCCAAGCAGTCCATACTGAAGGAGATCAGTACTGGATGTTCATTGGAAGGACTGATGTTGAAACTGAAACTCTAACACTTCGGCCACCTGATGCAAAGAGCTGACTCATTTGAAAAGACCCCGATGCTAGGAAAGATTGAGGGTAGGGGGAGAAGGGGACGACAGAGGATGAGATGGTTGGATGGCACCACGACTCAATGGACATGGGTTTGGGTGGACTCTGGGAGTTGGTGATGGACAGGGAGGCCTGGCGTGCTGTGGTTCATGGGGTCAGAAAGAGTTGTACATGACAGAGTGACTGAACGGAACTGAACTGAAGACTTAGGTAAGGTAGGCACAATGCTCCAAGTGTGACACAGCCCTGGACATCCAAGCCAACCCTGCTCCACCTCCACTTCTCAGTGGCAGATTGTCTCAGACACACAAGAGGCCTTTCTGCTTCCAATGACAATGCCGATGCTCCATCACCACCTTGGAAATGGTTTTGCTTGTTACTAAGTTTGTTTCCAGTAGTCATGTATGGATGTGAGAGTTGGACTATAAAGAAAGCTGAGCATTGAACAATTGATGCTTTTGAACTGTGGTGTTGGAGAAGACTTTTGAGAGTCCTTTGGACTGCAAGGAGATCCAGTCAGTCCATCCTAAAGCAGGTCAGTCCTGGTTGCTCATTGGATGGACTGATGCTGAAGCTGAAACTCCAATACTTTGGCCACCTGATATGAAGAACTGACTCATTTGAAAAGACCCTGATTCTTGGAAGGATTGAGGGCAGGGGAAGAAGGGGACGACAGAGGATGAGATGGTTGGATAGCATCACTGACTCGATGGACATGGGTTTGGGTAAACTCCAGGAGTTGGTGATGGACAGGGAGGCCTGGCGTGCTGCAGTCCATGGGGTCGCAAAGAGTCAGACATGACTGAGCGATTGAACTGAACTGAAGTTTGTTAATAGTCAGCAGTGACCTACTGTGGACCTTTATATTTTTAAAAATAAAAAGTATCCAGCAATTCGGTATAAAAAAGGGAAAGAAAGTGGAGGTAAGAATACTTCTTGTCTTCCTTGCTGTCCACGCAAGTGTATACTTAACAGGCTAATTATTTCTTCTTGATGAGGAGAGTCTCAGTGGATAATTCCACTTACTAGTATGGGGACAAGGCAATAATGGACTGTAAGAATGAAAATCAGGAAAGAGTGAGTATTTAGGTTAAAGAGAGTCAAGCAGGCTTTTGGAAGGAGGTAGATTTTGAAGTGGTACTAGGGGTTTTAGAAATCAATAATAATTAAGAAAAAAAAATGAACACTGTAATTCACTGTTTGCTTATTCTTCCTAACCACTGTATGTGGGTTTTATTGAGAATAAGAGTATTTTAAACATGAAAAAAAAGAATTATCCAGGTGAAATGTGATGTGGGGAGCAGGAAAGGAAGCAGTAAATATGGCTTACGATGTTCAGGAAACAAAATAATTGGCACGTGCATATTGGGAGGATCATTTGGTAAGATCTGACAATGAATTTTTTAAGTCAGTAATATAGGTTGCATTGAGGGAAGGGTGATAGGTATAGCACAAGAAAAAGAGTATGTACAGAAGAGCACCATCTCTGAGTGCAATGAAGGAGCCATGCTGGATGGAGAATATGGGGCCAAACTATGGGAGACCTGGAGTGCTAGGCTCATGAGCTTAACTTAACTTCAAAGCCATTTGGTATGATATTTATAAGAGGAATGAAAATGTGTCCTTCTGTTTTGGGGAAAAATTGATCTGGGTTCAGTATCATTTAAGGGGAGAGCATGAAAGAGGTAAAGGGTGGCATGAAGAGATGACTGCAGGAATGAGGGCTGAGATGATAAAATACTAGACGAGAGGGTGGGCATGAAATGTAAAGAAAGGAGAGTCTGAGCGATGCTGAAAATAAAGACTGATGTGTGTGGTGGCTCTTTTGATATAGGGAAAAAAGAAAATGGAGAAATTTCAAAGGTTATTCATCTGATTAATCATTCAACAAACACAGGCAGCAATAAATACATGCTCTCTGGTGCTGTATTAGTAGAACACGGTTTTATCTGCTAGCAACCAAAACTGAATCTAGCTATCTCAGGTGGAGAAGGGATGGGTCATACTGCCAGGGGCTCACAGCATCAGTGAGAACTCAGAGAACGAGGCTTAGAAATTTGGCAGATCCAAAATTGCCTTGTAGCAGTCTTTCTAACCCGAGTTTCATGAGAAAATTAAGTTCTACCACCCTATAGCATGCATTATATACAGTATAGTGACTTAACTTCTCTCCTATATATCCAAAATGGCACTAGTCATAGGCTATCTTTGGCAGAATTGAGAAATCTGTCACTCAAATCATTTCACTTTCTCTGCCTCAAATGAGGTACCCTACTTGAGAAATCACAATGGTGTGATCACTCACCTACAGCCAGACATCCGGGAATGTGAATTCAAGTGGGCCTTAGAAAGTGTCACTACGAACAAAGCTCGTGGAGGTGGTGGAATTCCAGTTGAGCTATTTCAAATCCTGAAAGATGATGCTTTGAAAGTGCTGCACTCAATATGCAAGCAAATTTGGAAAACTCAGCAGTGGCCACAGGACTGGAAAAGGTCAGTTTTCATTACAATCCCTAAGAAAGGCAATGACAAAGAATGCTCAAACTACCGCACAATTGCACTCATCTCACACGCTAGTAAAGTAATGCTCAAAATTCTCCAAGCCAGGCTTCAGCAAAACATGAACCGAGAACTTCCAGATGTTCAAGCTAGTTTTAGAAAAGGCAGAGGAACCAGAGATCAATTGCCAACATCCACTGGATCATTGAAAAAGCAAGAGAGTTCCAGAAAAACATCTATTTCTGCTTTATTGACTACGCCAAAGCCTTCAACTGTGTGGATCACAATAAACTGTGGAAAATTCTGAAGGAGATGGGAATATGAGACCACCTGATCTGCCTCTTGAGAAACCTGTATGCAGGTCAGGAAGCAACAGTTAGAACTGGACATGGAACAACAGACTGGTTCCAAATAGGAAAAGGAGTACGTCAAGGCTGTATTTTGTCACCCTGCTTATTTAACTTCTATGCAGAATACATCATGAGAAGCGCTGGGCTGGAAGAAGCACAAGCTGGAATCAAAATTGCCGGGAGAAATATCAATAACCTCAAACATGCAGATGATACCACCTTTATGGCAGAGAGTGAAGAGGAACTGAAAAGCCTCTTGATGAAAATGAAAGAGGAGAGTGAAAAAGTTGGCTCAAAGTTTAACATTCAGAAAACTAAGATCATGGCATCTGGTCCCATCACCTCATGGGAAATAGATGAGGAGACAGTGGAAACAGTGTCAGACTTTATTTTTGGGGGCTCCAAAATCACTGCAGATGGTGACTGCAGCCATGAAATTAAAAGACACTTACTCCCTGGAAGGAAAGTTATGACCAACCTAGATAGCATATTAAAAAGCAGAGACATTACTTTGCCAACAAAGGTCCATCTGGTCAAGACTACAGTTTTTCCAGTGGTCATGTGTGGATGTGAGAGTTGGACTGTGAAGAAAGCTGAGTGCCGAAAAATTGATGCTTTTGAACTGTGGTGTTGGAGAAGACTCTTGAGAGTCTCTTGGACTGCAAGGAGATCCAACCAGTCCATTCTGAAGGAGGTAAGTCCTGGGTGTTCATTGGAAGGGCTGATGCTGAAGCTGAAACTCCTGTACTTTGGCCACCTCATGTGAAGAGTTGACTCATTGGAAAAGACCCTGATGCTGGGAGGGATTGGGGGCAGGAGGAGAAGGGGACGACAGAGGATGAGATGGCTGGATGGCATCACCAACTCGATGGGCATGAGTTTGAGTAAACTCCGGGAGTTTGTGATGGACAGGGAGGCCTGGCGTGCTGCGATTCATGGGGTCACAAAGAGTCGAACACGACTGAGTGACTGAACTGAACTAAACTTGAGACAGCCTGGCTGGGGGCTGAGCAGAAGTCACCCCAAGATGGTCTTGGCCACACACTATTCATTGCCTTTGTCCCCATGTGTGCTTAGTCACTCAATTGTGTCTGATTCTTTGTGACCCCATGGACTGTAGCCCACCAGGCTCCTCTGTCCATGGGAATTCTCCAGGCAAGGATACTGGAGTGGGTTGCCATGCCCTCCTTCATGGGATCTTCCCAACCCAGGGATCGAACCCAAGTCTCAAGCATTGCAGGCAGATTCTTTACCATCTAAGCCACAAGGCAAGCCCTTTGTTCCCATATTATTACTCATTTGCTTAAGATTTAAAATTCCAGGAGCTCAGAGAGAGTTCAAGTATATGGGAAGGCTTTTTAAAAAAAAATTATTTATTTTAACTGGAGTCTAATTACTTTACAGTACTGTAGTGGTTGCTGCCATACATTGACATGAATCAGCCATGGGTATACAGGTGTTCCCCATCCTGATCCCCCCTTCCACCTCCCTCCCCATCCCATCCCTCTGGGTCATCCCAGTGCACCAGCCCTGAACACCCTGTCTCATGTATCGAACCTGGACTGGCGATCTAGTTCACATATGGTAATATACATATTTCAATGCTATTCTCTCGAATCATCCCACCCTCACCTTCTTGCACAGAGTCCAAAAGTCTGTTTTTTTATCTTTGTGTCTCTTTTGCTGTCTCACATATAAGGTCATCATTACCATCTTTCTAAATTCCATATATATGCATTAATATACTGTACTGGTGTTTTTCTTTCTGACTTACTTCACTCTGTATAATAGGCTCCAGTTTCATCCAACTCATTAGAACTGGTTCAAATGCATTCTTTTTAATGGCTGAGTAATACTCCATTGTGTATATGTACCACAGCTTTCTTATCCACTCATTTGTAAGTGGACATCTAGGTTGCTTCCATGTCCTGGCTATTGTAAACAGTGCTGCGATGAACACTGGGGTGCACGTGTCTCTTTCAGATCTGGTTTCCTCAGTGTGTATGCCCAGGAGTGGGATTGCTGGGTCATATGGCAGTTCTATTTCCAGTTTTTTAGGGAATCTGCACACTGTTCTCCATAGTGGCTGTACTAGTTTGCATTCCCACCAACAGTGTAAGAGGGTTCCCTTTCCTCTGCACCCTCTCCAGCATTTATTGTTTGTAGACTTTTTGATAGCAGCCATTCTGACCAGTGTGAGATGGTACCTCATTATGGTTTTGATTTGCATTTCTCTGATAATGAGTGATGTTGAGCATCTTTTCATGTTTTTGTTAGCCATCTGTATGTCTTCTTTGGAGAAATGTCTGTTTAGTTCTTTGGGCCATTTTATGATTGGGTCGTTTATTTTTCTGGAATTGAGCTGCAGGAGCTGCTTGTATATTTTTGAGATTAATTCTTTGTCAGTTGGGGAAGGCTTTTTTAAAAGATGCTTTAAAATTGATCTTGGAAAAAAATCAGTGGGGGCTTGCAAGTCCTGCCAAAAAGAGATCATCACGTGGAAAGTCAGAAGGCTGAAAGGGCTTGGTTGACCTGTTTTGGAAATGATATCACGGGCAAAGGGGCTGGAGATGTGAGACTGGGGCTGAGGGCAGAAGATGAGGTGGGAAATGTGAGCAGGCCTTGAAGGTCTGTTCTAACAAAGAGTTTAGACTTTATCCTCTAGGTCCTGAAAAATTACTGAAGTTAGCAAAGTTTTAGAGTGACAAGATCAGACTTTGTTTGTCACAATAGGAATACTGATGAGGGATAAGTTATAAGAAGGAAAGACTCAAAGAGTAAGGAAACTACTATATACATGATATGTCAGCAGCAGCGGGCTATTCATCCATGAGCCAAGGTACATAAATCAAGCCCCAGAAATGTTTAAATGACTACTGTAGACTAGCACAACTTGCAAGGGAAGGGTGAGGATTGAAATTGCCAGGGAGCAAGGACACCATCCAGGAATGAATTGAAATCATCCAGGTGATAAACGATAAGGTTTCACAACAAAGGAGTGGGAGTGGCAGTGGGGAGAAGACATTGTAGGAATGATACCAGGCTAAGGAACTGGTCAAGAGTTAACCTTGAGCCAAGAGCATGATTGGGCTATGTGCGACAAAAAGGCACTATCTGAAGTCAGTGAGGAAGAGAGCAAAGGGGCCAGCATTGGAGGATACTCAGAGTTAGGGGTGGAACGAGGAAAGGCGTCAACAGAGGGATGGGGCAAAAAGAAAATGTCACAACACCATGGGGTTGGGGGGCAACACTGGAGGAAGGGGACGCTTAAGATAGAGAAAGGAATCTCAAAAACAAGAAACAACTATCCCAAAGGGGATACATCTCATCTCTTCTCCCTGAAATCCCTCAGAGCCCAGGCTCATTAAAAACAAAACCAAACCACTTCTTCAATCTTGTTCATATGACAGAGAATAACCTCATCTTTCTGCTTCTTTGTGATAGCTTCTTTCCATCAAAGTCTTATTTACTCTCTGGGGTATTTATTCTTACATTGTGAAAAGTATACTAGAGATAATTAGTTATGACCATATTGCTTGGCCTCGTCTACTACCTTTAGGAATATATTCAAAGGAATCACTTAAAAATGTGTTCAAGACTGGTTATACCCATAGTGCCATAGTGTAAACAAACAAAGCAAAAGCAAACAGAAGAGACACCCAGTAAGTGAGCACAGCTGGGACATGGTTCCAGGTATTATGCTCCAACATTTTACTGTACTGTGGATCCAGCAGACACACAGAAAATTTACATGGATTAAAGGAAAAGAAAAAAATAAACCTTGAATGTACCAGCACAAGAATTGGAAAGGGATCATAGAATCTTACAGGAAAAATAAGATTACATTCTAAAGTTATTTTGGACTTTGATTATCTATTAACATAGATAAAAGGTGCATGGTCAGTCAGGTCTGACTCTGTGCGACCCCATGGACTATAACCCACTAGACTCCTCTGTCCATGGGATTTTCCAGGCAAGAATACTGGAGTAGGTTGCCATTTCCTACTCCAGGGGATCTTCCTGACCCAGGGATTGAACCCACGTCTCCTGTGTCTCCTGCATTGGCAGGCAGATTCTTTACCACTGACCCACCAGGGAAGCCATTAACATAGTTATTTGTGTTTATTTTAAAGATGGCTAGATGGTGAAATATAAACCAGTTATTTGTCATATGTTATTACAATGAGAAAAGAACTTTCATTTGTTGGATTAAATTGCCACAGATAATATAGTTAAATGTCACTGATTAAATGAAGATCTTGTATAATGTACTTGATGGGGTTTGGACAAACTACTGGGTACTATTACTGGGTACTACCGGGTACTACCGTGTACTATAGTACTCCTGGGTACTATTTACTACCCGAAAATATGGCACCTTAGTAGATTGACTGTTTTAACCTGAAGGAATTTGAGCAACCCCTGGCAGAAGCAGGAAGGTCACTATGGCCTCCGCCTGAAACAGGTCATAAAATGCTCATGTGAGAGGCCCCCTCCTCATATTTCAAGGACAGGAACACTCTGATCCTCTAAAAGCTGAGAAGAATCTGAACAAACGGGCCTTGCTAAGCTCCCCTAGCTTACGACAATTACTTCTTGCTCCTTTAACCAGTCATATTTCTCCACGACTGTCTAATCTTCATCAAGGCTAGCATCCAAATACACAGGCCTAACTATTTCTTTGGTTTTTCATTTCCTTATGAAGGCTCTTGTATCATGTAAAACTTATACCAAATAAATTTGGAGGATTTTCTTCCTGTGCATTTGTCTCTCTCAGTTTACTTTTCAGGCCCAGCCAGGGACACCGAGAGGGTTAAGGAAAACTTATTTTCTCCCCTACATATTCTTACAAGCACAAAGTCAAAACGCCCTGGTGCAAAAATATTTCAATTTTAAAAAGAGGAGATTAAAATAAGAATGAGTACTTAAAGACTAAAAATATCCTTTTCTAAGCTTTTCAGGAAAGTAATATAGGGAAACAGCAAAGAATAAGAACCACTCTGAAAGCGAGAGATTTATTTATTCATTTATTGTGAAATGGGAATTCATGTTTATTTGATACTAGCCATGAGAATTATAACAAAACATTCTCTAGAACAGCAGAAGCACACAATTAAAAAAAAAAAAAAGCTTTGAGCCTATTTCCTATTCCCAAACACATACAAAAAAAAAAAAAATTCACAGAAACAGTGAACAAGGGAAAACAGTTCAAATTTAAGAAAGACAAAGATGAATATTCTGAAAAATAAGAAGAGTGACAGTTGAGAGGAAGGAAGAAAAATGAATAACAGGAGGAAAAAACATTGCAGAAAGTCTCTGTAGCATATAATAGGCTGTAGGAAAGAAGATATTTTAAAGGTGAACTTGACTGAGAACAAGAGTATGTGAAAGAGAATTCCCATTTGGTAGCATAACAAAAGTGAAAAAAAGTGTTTTAAAAAGGTACAAAGAGATTAAAGGACAGGAAAATATTGGAGTCATTTAAAGTTATATGTATAATTTAATGTTCTCTGCACAATTTTTCATATTTCCAAAAATGCTTTATAATTCCAAATATCTATATAAAATGTTGTTAAATTGCTCCTGAAAATCATTTTCTTTAATACAGTATTTTTCAAGATTCTTAGTTGCAAATAACAGTGTTCCAACTCAGAGCAGCCTAAATCAAAAAGGAATAATTCATTCATTGTGGAAGGTCCCCAAAGATGTCCATGTCCTAGTCCTCAGAATTGGAAAATACGCCTCCTTACAGGGCATAGGGGATTTCTGCTGATGTGATTAAGTCAAGGATTCTGAGATCGGGTGATTATCTTAGATTACTTCAGTGGATCCAAAATAATCACAAAGGGCCTTGTAAGGGAAAAGAGTGGAAAGAGTCAAAGAAAGATGTGATGGCAGAAGCAGAGGTCAGAGTGATGAGAAGCTATAAACCAAGGAAGGCAGCCAGCCCCTAGGAGGTAGAAAAGGCAGAGCCATTTTAAACTTCTGACCTACAAATTATAAGACAATGAATGCACACATGTGTGCTAAATCACTTCAGTCATGTCTGACTCTTTGCGACCCTATGGACTGCAGCCCATGAGGCTCCTCTGTCCATGGAATTCTCCAGGCAAGAATACTGGAGTGGGTTGCCATGCCCTCCTCCAGGGGATCTTCCCTGGCCCAGGGATCTAACCCAAGTCTCTTATTTCTCCTGTGTTGGCAGGCAGGCTCTTTACCACTAGCACCACTTGGGAAGTTCTTTTTTCATACTGGAGTGGGTAGCCTATCCCTTCTGCAGGGGAACTTCCTGACCCAGGAATCGAACTGGGGTGTCCCACATTGCAGGCAGATTCTTTACCAGCTGAGCTACCCAGAAAGCCCCTGATAATTTGTTACAGCAGCAATAGGGAATGAAGACACTCAGGCAACTAAGAAGTTACAGGACTATAACTAACTTCCAGCCCATTTTAATCCAAAGATTTAGCTGACATTGAGAATCTATTACAATAAGTACTAAGCAATGCTTTCTTCTGTACTGTCTCATTTTCAGGCAGTTCCTCCTCACATCATAGAAAAGAAGACCACTGGTAGTTCAAGGCTCTCTTAATCCTCAATGAATGAGGATCCCTTGAGTTACACTGTATGGCCTCCCTGCTTAAATCTAGCAACCTCAGAAGAAAAGCAAAAGCTCCCTGCCTCAGCTCCAGAAAAGCCCAGAGGCAAGAATCTGACCTGGGTGCTATAGGCCCATCCATTTCTTGAACCAATTATAGCCAGGGGTTTTCTCTGGATATATACATGCAGCCCAGGGTTCACTGCAGCATTATTTACACTACCCAAGACATGGAAGCAACCTAAATGTCCATTGACAGCAGAGTGGATAAAGAAGATGTGGTCCATATATACAACGGAATATTACTCAACCATAGAAACCAATGAAATAACACCAATTGAAGCATCATGGATGAAACTAGAGATTGTCATACTGAGCGAAGTAAGTCAGACAAAGGCAAATATCACTTACACATGGAATCTAAAACAACAACAACAAAACGGTATAAATGAACTTATCTACAAAACAGAAACAGAGTCACAAATATAGAAAAAAAACATGGTTACCAAGGGAGAAAGGGGGAGAGATAAACTGGAAGATTGGAATTGATATATACACTTTCCTATATATATAAAATAAATAACTAGTAAGGATCTACTGTATAGCACAGGAAGTCTACTCAACACTCTGTAATGATCTGTATGAGAATAGAATCTAAACAAGAGTAGATATATGTATGTGTATAACTGATTCATTTTGCTATACAGCAGAAACTAACACAATATTGCAAATCAACTATACTCCAATGAAAATTAAAAAAAAAGACATTTCCTAAGAAACATTGTATTTGAGATAAAACAATAAATTGATAAATGTGGGTTAAAGGCAGCAAAGGTATAGTGAAGTAGGGGGTGAAGTTGAAGACAAGAGTCCAGAATTTAAATATTAGTTCCATCACCAAACATTGAGGCCACCTTGGGCAACCCCTTAACTCTAATGACTGTGTTTCTTCAGCCCTAAAATGGAAATAAAACTAAATTATCTTCTCCCATCCCCATCTTAAAAAACTCTATATTAATAAGTGAAGCTGGCAGTTCAGCATTAAGGAGGACAATTATTACATTAATAACAGGTAAAACAACTGCAAAATGCAATGTCTCAGTGGCATTGTTTTCAACCTGAGCTGAGGTTGCCCCTTTAAGGACATGGTCACTGTTCAAAGGGGGCTTGAGATGCCAGGGTGTAAGAATTCCAAAGAGTTGACGGTTGGTAGAATCAGACGGCAGATCATCAGGACTCTGATTATTTGACTTCCTCCTTTTTATTGACCTGTTATAATCATGTCCTCCCTTCCTGTTCTGATGAGCCCAGTTGTGCCCAAGGCCAAGGGGTGGGTGTGGAATCCGGTAAGGTGAAGTGACCCCTCGGGGTGTAGCTCTCAGAAAATTGTCTTAGAGAACATCAAAAATATGTTCACATTTTCCAAGATACCTTTAAATCTCAGGTGAAAGGAACCAACTCTGGAGTGAATATGGCAGTGGGAAAGGATTTTGATTCACTTTAAAGACTTACTGGGTAGCATGAAAGTTGATCTAGAGGTCAGGGGGAGCTCACTAAATACATACTGAATGAATGAACTGGTTTCAAAGTGCTGTTGTTCATCACTTGCTGAATATAGTTTTAATTTTGAAAGTGAAAGTGTTAGTAGCTCAGAAGTGTCTGCTTCTTTGTGACCCCATGGACTGTAACTTCTGTCCATGGAATTCTCCAGGCAAGAATATTGGATTGGGTTGCCATTCCCTTCTCCTGGGGATCTTCCCAACCCTGGGATCAAGCCCAGGTCTCCCACATTGCAGGCAGATTCTTCACCATCTGAGCCAGCAATGAAGCCTTAGATTTTAACTTCAAGTTTATATAAAAGAGGCAAAACTCTTGTTTTTCTTTCTGGTTCTGTATCTTTATTATCATCAGCAAACATTTGCTATTTGCTTCTTTCAGACATTACTTTTGTGTTAAAGAGTCTGAAGTCAGGGGTTAAGTGAAAGTTTAAGGAAGCTATACACAGAGATGATTCCGATGTTACTAAAACCACAAATAAATACACAACATACACACATATGAAGGATATTTAAGTTAATGCAAAATCTCGATGTCTAAGATAATGCAGACTGGAATGCGGCCAGCAAAAATGTCATTTTCTGACTTAATGGAGAGATTAATAAATCAAAACCATGAATTATATATGAAGTCTCAGCCAGGGTCTCAGTTATTTTTAGCACAGAAGGGTAACACGATGCTGCAGGTATGGTCTGTGCCAACACCATAAAGGGGGGAGCAAGTACCAGACAAAGCAGGACTGCAATGTTCCACTCAACAAAAGCAGAGACAAAAACTCAGCATCCTCCAGAAGAGAAAGACAGCTTTTCTCCTGTGCAAAACCTAATGCTGAACAAGAAGGAAGGAATCACGAGTGTGAATGGGGGGGGGGGGGGCTTCATTAGCACATAACAGCTGATGCAAATAACTGACACTGTCTTCAATGTCTCTGCCTGTCAAGTGATAAAAGTAATTTGTGATGGAATTGTAACTTACCCTATGCTAAAGAAGGCCACTGTCTGAAATAAAAATAAACAGGGACAATTAGCACCAGACAAAGATACATTACGTACACAGACTTAAAAAGGAGCCTACAGACTTGAGTTCGAATCCTGGGTCTCTGTTGTCTTGAACAAGTAATTCAACCTATAGAAGCCTTAATTTACTTGTCTGGAAAATGAAAGCAGTTTGTCTGTATCATAGAGTTTGGGAAGGACTCAACTTATGCCACATGGAAAGTGCTTAGCATGGTGTCCAGTATAGAGGAAGTGCGCAATAGTTAATATTTGTCAGAGATACGTCTGACAGGCACATAGGTAAGGGCATGTGTGTAACTCCACGTTAACTTTTATAATCATCCATCAATATAGCTATTTACATATAAAACTTAAGGGATACGGTTTAAAAGGTTTTAGTCGATGTGTCACAAAATGAAACAAGTCCAGGCCCCACAGATACTGAAGAGTTTGGGAGCACCTAGTGTGACAATCACACAAGGGAGTTTGCTCTTCAGTGAAGAGGGAAGATGACTCGGGCAAAGAGAAAACCTATAATATGTTACGTCAGCACCACTTCCCTGGCCTTTAGTGCCATGGGTACTAGACCCAGATAGCAGTCCCACCCACTAATGACCATATTTAAGCCTTAGTGATAAGGAAATCACACATAAACCAAGCTCTGGGAGACTTCCAAGCAGGAGAGATTAAGAATATCTTTTTACTGGATGAACATTTATCAAATGTTCACCAAAACGTAAACTCCGGTTATTGCTGGGAGGTAAACTACGCACAACTTTTAATTTTCAACATGTTTTTTGGTTTGTAGATAATTTATAAATTTTCTAACATATTTATCTTAACATATGCATTAAGAACCAGAAGATATATAAGTAGTATCTCATTTTATCTAAGGCAGGGGATAGGCAGGGGCCTGCAAACTCCAATCTGATGATCCCCTGCTTTTGTAAATGAAGTTTTGCTATAACCCAGCCACACTCCTTTGTTTGTGTACTCTCCATGGCTGCTTTGGCATCACAATGGCAGAGGTGAGCAGGAGAACAGAGACCTCAATGACCACAGAGCCTAACATATTTACCATTTGGCCCTTTAGAGACAGTTTACTGAGCCCAGAGTGTCAGTGTGAAGGAAATTCTCAACATGGCTTGCCCATTCTGGAATACCTACTACAAGTTGGCCCCTCCCGACCTATGATGGTTTGGACAAGTCATTAAATTCATAAGTTGCCTTATTTATAGAAATAAATAAACATAAACCTTTAGAGTGTTTACTATGCACCAGGCACTCTTCTGAGTGCCTCACATATTAACTAATTTAGTCTGTATGGCTTCCTTGGTGGTTCATTTGGTAAAGAATCTGCCTGCAGTGCAGAACAGAGCGACTCTGCCATGGTCAGTTCAGCTTGACATGGGGATGGCCTCTGTCAGTCAGACTTCAAAAAGGACCCAGATCAGTTTCTGCGTGACCATACAACAGAGGGAAATGCAGTCATTAAGAACAACATTCATGAACACTACGGGAAACGCACAGTATTCCCTCACACACAGACTGGAAAATTATGGACTACACTTTCTGAAGGGGCTTCCCAGGCGGTACTAGTGGTAAAGAACCACCTGCCAATGCAAGAGACATAAAGAGATGCAAGTTCGACCCCTGGGTCTGTAAGATTCCCCTGGAGAAGGAAATGGCAACCCACTCCAGTATTCTTCCCTAGGGAGTCCCATGGACAGAGGAGCCTGGTGGGCTACAGTCCATGGGGCTGCAAAGAGTCAAACACGACTGAAGCGACTTAGCAGGCAGGCAGTTTCTGAAGTATTTATTTGGGCAGTGGAGTAATGGGGTTACTTTTTCCCTTTCTTTCTTCCTTCCTTCTGTTCTTCCTTTCCTTTCTTTCTTTTGGAGGTATATATTGTCCAAGGTTTTTGTAATTAATATTTGTTACCTTAGAAATCTGAAAAAAAATTACTTTACACTTGGAAAAGAAAACCTTGATGCACTAGAATAGATCAATATAAGCAACCCCCAGACAACAAAAGGTCAGAATCTTGTCTTAGGAGAAACATCTGAAGGGCTGTGCAATTTTTATCATGGGAAAAAATGAAGGCTTTGAAGGGTGAGATAAAACTTATCAAATACCGTGAAGAGCAGCCATGTAGAGAAGAGATGAAACTTTATTCTGGGTAGTTTCAGAGAGGAGAAACTAGGACCAACAGACAGAAGAGGAAAGGAAGGTTCAGTAGAGGAGGAAATCCTTTCCCATAATGATAGTGTGCTAAAAAGCTTGACAGCGCTCCCTCTCTGTGGAGGCACACCCTCCGATGACCAACTATAGGAACACACACCCAGGTGCAGGGTGATTATCTATAAAAACGCCCCAGATGCCGGCTGACCATACATGAAAACATTCCCGGATGCCAATCACAATACATGGAATTCTACGTCCAGACGCCAATTAACAAAAGGCACACACCCTGATGCTGAATGTCCTTCCTGCTCACAGCCCTTCATAAATGACCATGAACTTGGCTTTCTATCCTTAAGATACTTCAGGGCTGGGAGACATGGCCTAAAACAAGTTATGAAGTCAGTAACATGTCTTTAGGGACAGAATGTTTCATGAATATGAAGAATGCTTTGGAATCAACAGCACGGTGAGAATTAGCTGCAGAAGAGTTGCATGGTAATACTCAGCTGCTCCTCCTTTCAACCACCTGCTCTATGGCTTCACAGACGCAGGGGACACTCCTTACCCTCCCGTACAAATGCTCTCAATTAAGAAAAAAAGAGGGGAGCTTCAAAGTGGAAGGGAGGAAACACAAGATTAAAGAGGAGAAACAAGGGATGATCAAGCATGGAGAACACGGAAGACAGCAACAAGTTAATACACATATAAAGCTGTTTAGAGAACAACTAAGAGTGAACACTGAAAACACAGTTAGAAAACAAATAAATAAATTCACATTCTGGCCTTTGAGGTTTATTCACCTGCTTAAATCTTGACCTACTTTTGTTGATGTTTCAAAAACTGTCCTGAAAGAAGTTTTACAGGGTTGTTTAAATAGAAGGAAAACGAAAAACCAAAACATCTGTGGTATCCGTATTTTTATCACCAAGTCTCCTACTTAGCTCTATAACCTGGAGAAAGTTAGTCTCTCTGAAACTCCACTTGTTCATATACAAAATGAGAATTATACCTACTTGGACTGTTGTAAGAATTAAATATCTTCTTATATGTAGGGATATACTCATTAGATGTTGAATGAATCCTAGCTTTAGTGTTATTATTGTTGTTAGAAACAATTTATTTGGTCTAGAAAGGAATAGGTATTATTATTTTCCAAGATTCAATATGACATGAGATTTACATATAGCAACTCTATTTAAGTCCATCAATTCTTTGAGAGTTGTGGTTGACAAACGTTTTCTGTAACAGGCCAAACAGTAAATATTTTAGGTTTTGCAGACCTATAGTCTCTGTCCAAACTACTCAACCTTGCCTCTGTAACAAAAGCAATTTTAGACAATATGTAAATTAATGGTCATGGTTGTGTCCCAATAAAGCTTTATTTACAAAAGCAAGCCAGATTTGGCTAGTGGGTGCTAGTCAGTCTGCCTCTAAGCTAGCTCGTATTCCCAAATTACAAATAGAAAAACTGTTACTCAGAGTGCTCAGGCAACTTGTCCTGGGTCACTTAGCACCTAAGTGGCAGGCCTGGGATCTCAATGTAGGACCATCTGTCCCAGAGCTCATATTCGTTCCTCCATGCTTAGTCGTGATTGACATGGTAGCATTTAAAAGCAGAATTTATAGTTCAGAGGGAAATTCTGCTCAACTAAACACACAATTGCTCCATAACACAAACCACGCCCAAATAACTCAAATAGAACATATCAAAATTCCAGGCCTCATGCTCATTGTAAAATGTACAGTCTCAAAAGGATTTGTTGGTATTATGCCAGTGAGAAGCTGGTCTTGCTAAAATCAAGGGAAAAATTATTATATGAATGTCATAAAATAACTTTGACCTGAGTTTTCTGGAAAACACTAAAAAACATTTTCCTGTTTGAGCTTTGATAACCCAAAGATTTGCCTCAGACATCCAATGCATCATCACAGAGAAGGAAACTGAATGACTGATCCTTTACAGGACAAGAAATGGGAATAAGAAGATATCTATTCTTCCAATTACTTATGATAAACATTAAGTTCTTTTAAAGATGGGCCACAGGCATTTACAAAGTATTGAGCATCCCAATACATAGAATCAGTTTTCAATTGGGTTGCAAAGAGAAGGAATGGAGAAAGAGTAGCAGAATCAACTGGAGATTATCATCACAAATACATAGCCCAGACATCACACCCACCCCCTTGATTTAGGACACCATGTGTGAAGTCATGGGATAATGTGGCATCTGCTTGTAGGAAGCAAAATAATGGGAAACAAACATTTCAAGAGACTGTAATTATTCTACCTTTAGGAACACTGGTTAAAGCAGAAATTCTCCACTTTAGCGCTATTGGTCTTTGAGCTGGAGCATTGATGTTGAGGCAGCTTCCTGTGCATGGTAGGGTGTACAGTAGTAGTCCTGGCCTCTACCCACTAGATGTCAGTAACATCCTTCCCACAGTCATGACAATAAAAAAATGTCTCCAGACATTATCAACTGTTCCCTTAGAGGCATCAGGTCTCATGACTTCATGGCAAATAGATGGGGAAACAATGGAAACAGTGACAGACTTTATTTTCTTGGGCTCCAAAATCATGGCAGATGGTGACTGCAGCCATGAAATTAAGATGCTTGCTCCTTGGAAGAAAAGCTATGACCAACCTAGACAGCATATTAAAAAGCAGAGACGTTACTTTTCCAACAAAGTTCCGTCTAGTCAAAGCTACTGCTTTTAGGTTTTTGAATGTTGAGTTTTAAGTCAAATTTTTCACTCTTTTCTTTCCCCTCATCAAGAGCCTCTTTAGTTCTCTAGCTTTTTAATTTAGTTCATTTATTTTACTTTTGGCTGTGGTGGGTCTTCGTTGCTGTGCAAGCTTTTCTCTAGTTGCGACTGGGGCTACTCTCTGGTCGAGGTGCGCAGGTTTCTCATTGCAGTGGGCTCTCTTGTGGAGCATGCCCTCTAGGGCGTGCGGGCTTCAGTCATTGCAGTATGTGGCCTCAGTAGTTGCAGCTCTTGGACTCTCGAGCACAGGTTCAGTTGTCAGGGTACATGGGCTTAGTTGCTCCACGGCATGTGGGATCTTCCTGGATCAGGGATCGAATCCGTGTCTCTGGCAATGGCAGGTGGATTCTTTACCACAGAGTTACCAGGGAAGCCTCAAGGCATGTCCCTTTAAGCTCGTCATAATTTCCCAATAATTATTACAATAGGAAACACTGAGACCAAAGCATAGAGAATGTTTCACAGCAACAAAGTGGTGAACTGGGATTTGAACCCAGACAGCCTGGCCCCAGAATCATTTTTCTGTGTATTCTTTCATTTAATGTATGCAACAAACCTAGAAGGCAAGCAGTCTGGTTATGCCTGTGTTAATAATATGTGGGAAAATGGGCACAGAATTGTTAAGTAACCCACCCATATGCACAAGGTGATGAATGCTGGCAGCAGAGTTCAATCTGACCCGGAGGCTAGACACTTAACACCTAACACCCCCAGCCCCACCCCTGATTATGAAGTCAGTTGAACAGATGAGCTGGGCTCTGCCACAGGTAAGGTCAAGATGGGCAGCTCATTGACTGGCAAGTCTGGGAAATGGTGGTGGGCACAGCGGTGAGCCTCTGGAACTGAGGATATACCAGATGAACATAGAAAGGTAGGAAGACGGAATTTAAAGGGGAATCTAGAAAAGCAGGGAAACTCCACTGTGCCTGTCCCAGAGTTGGGGCTAGGGGAGAGCTCTACTCCTGTCTGTCTTCTGTAAAATGAGGGGTAGTATTGATACTCACCAGTCTCACTCAAAGTTGTTGAGTGAATTAATTAATGCCAATACACTGTTTGAGGTGTGCAGAGGGAAACAAAAAAGTCAACGAACAGGGAAGTTGATTTGTATTTATTGTTGCATTTGTTAAATTGCTACTCTCCTGGTCTTTCAGAGACTTTCTGAATAAACAGCAGTATATTAATTATTCTCAGAACTATCCCTACCACCCTCTAGAAAACCAAGTCTGGATGCCAGGTGGTGATGGCCACTGCGATGGACAAGTTTTGGAGAGCCAAAGAGCTACAATCTTTGAAGTCTCTTTATTACTCCTCTCAACCTATGACTCTGTCACAGGAATGACAGGACCAATTTCAGATTCTGAGTTGCCTTTTCTCTAAGAAACTGGAGCATAAACTCTCTGTGTTTAGGATTTCTTGCCACATGAAGGTAGTCTTCTGCCTCCTAGAAGGTACCATGTTATAGAAAGGAGAGGACTCAACAGATGAGGCAGGGGAGCTGGCTAGGCTGAGGTCCCAGTACAGAATTGAAACAGGACACTGATTTCTGGGTCCCTCATCCAGGAAGACTTCTCTGATATCCGGCATGAGTTGGGTGTCTCTTCTCTGTACCTTAAGAGTACCAAGGGCACCTCTATTATACTACATACGCCCTTTCAGAATTGTCGGTTTGCTCTTCTGGTAGACTTCTTTGTCAAGCTTTCGTCTGCAACTACTGCAAAGCTGAGCAGACTGTGGGCTCCCAGTGAACATTCAATAACAATAAAATGTCTTTGGTTTGTCAACCAGGAAAATGGGAGAACAGGTTGAAAAGGTTGTTAACGTCTCTCCTGGTCTTGAGATTTGGATAAAGTCCCAAATCTAAGTCCCAAATTGACTCTCAAAGGAGAAAGACATTGATATAACTAGAGCCTTCTCTTCCCATGAAATGGACATTCTCAACTCAGCATCCGGAAGGATCCTTTTTTCAAAGAATTCAGCGCTTATCACTCCTCTGCTCATAACCCTCCAAATGATTCCCCATGTTGCCCAGAGTAAAAGCCACAACCCTGTACATCAACAGATGAATTGATGAGGAAGGTGTGATACATATACACAATGGAATACTACTTGGGCATAAAAAAGAATGAGATCATGCCATTTGCAGCAACATGGATGGACCTAGAGATGATCAATCACACTAAGTCAAGTAAGTCAAAAACAAATATCATATGATATTACTTATATGTGGAATCCAAAGAAAATAATATAAATTCACTAAACAGAAAGATTCATAGACAAAGAAAACAAACTTATGGTTACCAAAGGGGGAAGGAGGGGGAGGGATAAATAAGGAGCTTGGGATTCAGTTCAGTTCAGTTATTCAGTCGTGTCCGACTCTGCGACCGCATGGACTGCAGCACGCCAGGCTTCCCTGTCCATCACCAACTCCTGGAGCTTGCTCAAACTCATGTCCATAGAGTCAGTGATGCTATCCAATCATCCTCTGTCATCCCCTTCTCCTTCTGCCTTCAATCTTTCTCAGCATCAGGGTCTTTCCCAATGAGTCAATTCTTCACATCAGGTGGCCAAAGTACTGGAGCCTCAGCTTTAGCATCAGTTCTTCCAATGAATATTGAAAGTTGACTGGTTGAATCTCCTTGCAGTCCAAGGGACCCTCAAGAGTCTTCTCCAACATTACAGTTCAAAAACATATATTCTTTGGCACTCAGCTTTCTTTATGGTCCAACTCTCGCATCCATACATGACCACTGGAAAAATCATAGCTTTGACTAGATGGACCTTTGTCAGCAAAGTGACATCTGTGCTTTTTAATATGCTGTCTAGGTTTGTCACAGCTTTTCTTCCAAGAAGCAAGTGTCTTTTAATTTTATGGCTGCAGTCACCATCTGCAGTGATTTTGGAGCCCAAGAAAATAAAGTCTGTCACTGTTTCCATTGTTTCCCCATCTATTTGCCATGAAGTGACGGGACCGGATGCCATGATCTTAGTTTTTTGAATACTGAGTTTTAAGTCAGCCAATGCAAACTAGAATACATACAATGAATAAACAACAAGGTCCTACTGTATAACACAGGGAACTATATTCAGCATCCTGTAATGAACTATAATGGAAAAGAAAAAAGAGCCACCACTCTTTCCATGACCTATAAATAGTATACTGGCTGGTCTTTTCCTCACTCACCTCTCTGACCTTTTTCCCTGGCTTACTCCATTCCAGCCTCCTTACTGCTCCTCCAATTTACCACGTACTATTCATTCTCAGGGTCTAGACCCATGTGGTTCCCTCCTCTGGAACTTTCCCCCTAGATATCCCAATGGCTTGCTCTCTCACCTCCTCCAAATTTAACAAAAGTCAGCTTTACAAGAAGACTTATTCTGACCACCTCACTGGCAACCTCTAGTCTCCCTTCCAGCACTCCCCATCCTTTGTGCTGATTTATTTTTCTACATAATTCTTGCTGCCTTTCTTACCCTATACAAGTTACTTCTACTTCATTGGCACTTTGAGTCTGTGCTTTTGTCTGTCTTGATAACTGCTGTGTCCCAGCACCTAGAAGCCTGCCAGGCGTGCAGCATGGGACTCAATGAATGTTTGCTGGATGAATGGACACAACTAAGGCAGCACATTGAGATTGGAGTGAGGCTCATGAGCCTCAAGCTGCATTGCCTTTCCTGTTTGGCTTTTGGGCTGTTGCTCTAACCTCATGTTTATGCCTCCTCCTGGGTTCATATTTGCTCTGCTCTTCAGCTCTTTCTCTTTTCAACCTGTGTCCACAGGTTACTCCCTTTCTGGTCAGCGGGAGCTCGATCCCAAGGCAAATTAAGCAGGAGATAAAGCAATGGAAAGGGAAAATGCCTGCATGTACTAATGGAAGGCAAAAAGCTATTATCAACAGAGAAGGCATAGGGTTGACCATTGACCTTATTTCCTGATGTGGAAAAAGGAGGCAAACATCCATTTTTCAATCCCAGACTTTCACCAAAGCTATTTTCGAGTTAATGATGGTTAGAAAACAGATCTTACAAATAAAACCTGAAGACACAAAATCTAGCACTGTTTTCTAGGCACAGCTGGTGCTCATGGGGGCTGTCCAAATCTTGAAATCCTATTTCCAAAGATGTAATTCATTATAAGAATGAGGCAGTGAGGCAGAATGGAAAGAGCCAGGCTTTGCATATAAGCATTTGTATTTCTTAGTGAAGAAACAAAATCATAATCCCTACTTATGAATTTATTTTAGAGTGAAACAGGATATTTTAAAAGCAGCATATTATATGTATAATTATTCAATCCATAATGGGTGCTCACTAGATGTCAGCTGTCACCACCACTGCCACCACCACCACGACCATCATCACTGTTATTTGCAAGGGTTGATCTATCAATACCTAGGGGGCAGTAAGAGAGAAGTGTATTATCATGCTGAGAGAAACAGAGAAGAAGGGACACTATATAGGCTGAAAGATGAATTTGATTCAACTAGTTGAGGGTTTCTCAAGCTTGGTACAGTTGACATTCAGGGCCACATAATTCTTTACTCTAGGTGGCTACCCTACACATTTTGAATATTATCCATGGCCTGTACAGATGAGACAAACAGCAATCCCCCAGCTGTGATGAACAAAAATGTTTGTAGACATTGCCAAATATCCTCAGGAAGGAACAATCACCCCAAGTGGAGAATCACTGATGTCTGACCAGGAAACAGGAAATAGCAGTAAAAGCAGATCTGCCTTAAAACATTTGTATATATATCCTTATTTATCTTTGTGCTGTGTAGTTTACAGTGGAAGTTTGGCAAATCATGGTGCATGTGTGTGTGCTAAGACACTTCAGTTGTATCCGACTCTGTGTGACCCTATGGACTGTAGCCTGCCAGGCTACTCTGTCCATGGGATTCTCCAGGCAAAGACACTGGAGTGGGTTGCCATGCTCTCTTCCAGGGGATCTTCCTGACCCAAAGATCAAACTCACATCTCTTATGTCTCCTGCATTAGCAGATGGGTTCTTTACCACTAGCGCCACCTGGGAAGCCCAGGCAAATCATGGTTTGTGGGTCAAATCCATCCCTTGCTTTTGTAAATTAAATTTTGTCAAAACACAGATGTGGTCATCATTTCCATGTTATCTACACCTGCATTCACGCTACAAAGGCTGAGTTGAGTAGTTGTGGCAGAGATTAATATGGCCCACCAAGCCTAAAATATGTACTATCTGATCTTTTGTAGACAAAGTTGTGAGATCCCTGGTTGATAGCACAGATAGATTCTGGAGTCAGGCTTCTTGTTTCAGCTTATCACGAGTACATTTTGCAGAAAGGTCCTTGAACCTCCTGGTGCTTCACCTTCCTAATCTGTCAGTAGGGCTGATGATAATGGTGCCAAACTCCCAGGGTTGTTGTGAGGATTAAATGAATAAAGACATGGGATGTGCTCTGAACAGTTCTGTGAATGTTGTAGGCACTCAATACGTGTTTGCCATTATAATACTCTTCGAGGAGAAACAAAGAAAACATGGTGATCTTACCTTTTAAGGGACTGATTTATATATCAGTAAAGTCTGCCCAGAAAAGAATAAAATCTCTCATATCTCAATAAACTTATTAGTCTCCTCCCTTAAATAATCTCTCACTAATACTTGATAACCTAATTTCAAAGAAAGGAGAGAATCAAAGGCCTTTGCAAAATGTGAGTTTAAAGGATCTGATGGAAAATCCAGCAAGAGAAATACAAATCTGTAGTAAAACTGATTGAGTACTTTGAGGTCACTTCAGATGAAGGAAGGCTATGCTATCTTTTTTGTCATTGTCTCCTTCCTTGTCTTATTTTTTAAACTCCTAAAAAGGAAGGCTTTCAGGTAATAAAATACATTCAAGTGGGCCTGGATGTGTATACAGCCCCATCACAAATCCCTCACTGTGACTAGACTTGGAGCCTCATTTTACAAGAGTAAATGAAATTCTTGCCTGCCTGCTAGCATGTGCTAGGGTTGTTTGAGATTCTCCAATTCCTGTTTATTCTCCAGGTATTAGCACCAGTTCAGTTCAGTTCAGTTCAGTCGCTCAATTGTGTTCGACTCTTTGCAATGCCATGGACTACAGCACACCAGGCCTCCCTGTCCATCACCAACTCCCAGAGCTTACTCAAACTCATGTCCATCGAGTCGGTGATGCCATCCAACCATCTCACCCTCTGTCGTCCCCTTCTCCTCCTGCCTTCAATCTTTCCCAGCATCAGGGTCTTTTTCAATGACTCAGTTCTTCCCATTGGGTAGCCAAAGTATTGGAGTTTCAGCTTCAGCATCAGTCCTTCCAATGAATATTCAGGACTGATTTCCTTTAGGATGGACTGGTTTGATCTCCTTGTAGTGCAAGGGACTCTCAAGAGTCTTCTCCAACACCACAGTTCAAAAGCATCAATTCTTCAGTGCTCAGCTTTTTATAGTCCAACTCTCACATCCATACATGACTACTGGAAAAACCATAGCTTTGACTAGACAGACCTTTTTGTTGGCAAAGTAATCAGCAGAGGTATTTCTTTTCTTCTCATACCCTTGGCATGTTCTCCAAACTACTTCTTCAAATTCCAGAAGGGTTCAGAGGACTTCATGTCTCAACAAGGCTTTTCATCCCATAGCCACTGCAGCTGGTACTCAATGCCTGCTCATGTGGCTACCTTGTTTCCCAATCAAATGTTCAATGACTTGTGGCAATGACCTTACCTTGTGTTTTTCACGTGTATCTCCTTTTGCACTATGCTTAGAGGAGGAGCCTGTAGTAGGCACCAAACTAATTAATTAAAAATGACACTGTTTATAGTACCTATATTCAATAAAGGACTCCCATAATTAAATTATGTATCCACACAACTCTATGAGGCAGTACCTTGGAGAAGGAAATGGCTACCCACTCCAGTATACTTGCCTGGAAAATCCCATGGACAAAGGAGCCTGGCAGGCTATTGTCCATGGGGTGGCAAAGAGTGGGACATGACTGAGCAACTGAGCACATGAGGTAGAAAGTACTATGAAACCAACTTAAAGGTAAGGAAATTGAGGGTTACAAAGTTTAAGCAACTTGTCCAAGGTCACATTTCTAATAAGTGATGGAGGCAGGATTTAAACTCACACAGTCTCTCTCCAGAAACTGTATGTTTAGCTGCAACATTAGGCTGCAATTAGAATAATTGTTCAATACCAAAAAAAAGAAAGAAGGATTAATGTAAATAGATATAGATATAATTCTACAAATCATTGAAGAAGCAAACAACATCATGGTTAAACAGATGAAAAACTTAAATAAATAGCTCACAGGAGTTTATCCAAATGGTCAACAAACATATGAGAAAATACTCAACTGCATGAGTTATCAGGGAAATGCACATTAAAACCTTATGTTACTATCATGACTTACCCATCAGAATGTCTAAAACTAAAAAAGATGGAGAGCAAGGAGTACAGCAACTGAATTCTCACACACACTGGGCAGGACCACAGATTGATATAACTATTTTGTAAAACTGTTTAGCAGTATCTATAAAATCTCAACGAAAGTACATCCCATGACTCAGCAATTCCACTTTTCGGTTTATTTTCCACAGGAATACACACAGAGATTAATTCGAAGGTAAGAATTAGAATACTCATAGTAACACCATTCATAATAGTCAAAAGCTGGAAACCACCTAAATGTTGATACATAGTAGAATGAATAAAGAAACACCTATTTTCTTCTTATAGAATATGACACGACAAAGAAAAGGAACAACATATAATATCTCATTAATACGGATGAATTTCACAATGTGGAATGAGGTAAGCCAGTCGAAGAAGGTACCTAGCATCTGATCCAGTATAATATAGCACAGATCCTAGTGAAACAAACCTATGCTGTTAGAAGTTAAGAAAACTGTTATTCTTGGAGAAGGGA
This sequence comes from Muntiacus reevesi, assembly GCF_963930625.1. Taxonomy (NCBI): domain Eukaryota; kingdom Metazoa; phylum Chordata; class Mammalia; order Artiodactyla; family Cervidae; genus Muntiacus; species Muntiacus reevesi. Next base: position 10,123,177 of record NC_089271.1, on the reverse strand, counting down.
GTATGAGTGGGTCTTCTCACAGAAGACTGCTAATATTCTATTTTTTAATCTGAGTGTCGGTGAATGTGTTCAATTTGTGAAATTCATTGAGCTATGTGATTAAAATATACTCCCTCTTCAATACGTAGACTGTTCTTCCATATCAAGTTAAAATTAATTTGGTTGATTTAAAAAGGAGTAAAATATCAATATTCTCCTTTATTTCCAGACACTGCTTTTTGTTTTGTACGTGGCATTTAGATAACAAAAGTCATCATTTCCTGGAGAGATCAACTCATAACACATAAGAACCATTTTTCTGCTTGCACTGTCACAAACCCTTTCATTCTCCAGATCAGTTCACCACCTCCAGTCTTTTGCTAAACACACTAGAACATGTCATTCTTTACACAGAGCTCAGCACTTGAGAATTGGAAAGAACTTCGCAAGCTAGAAAATTGATGCTTAAGAGTCAAGTTGTTGGTCTGACACCATGCAGCCAATTCACAGTTAAGGCGAGAGCTTGGTCCCAGAACCCCTGACTCCCAGCTGTACTCCTGTCCCCTATGTTGGTTAGGAGTTAGCAGGCTCCACAGGGAAGGTCCAGAGTTTACACTCTCCTAGGGCAGCTGACCATCACTGGAGTACAAAAAAAGATGGATGCCTGCAGCAAAGGCCCCAGGAGTTCGCTATCCATACACTTCTCCATGAAAACTTGACAGGAATCCAATAGGAAAGGATACATTTCTTAATTTTCTTTGCAGCCAATTGTTTCTCTCAGATTATATGTACATGCTAATTTCTGTAGCTGAACAGAAGAATCATAACCTAGTACTTGGTTAGTAATTACATGGTACATTGTGCTATAGGACTGTTAACGTGCTTTGGGAGAAAGAATGAGAAAAATTTTACAAGCAGCAGTTTTTTGCCTTGTCATTTTGAAGGCCAAAAAAATCTATATTTTTGTATTCAAGGAAAACATGTTTAAATTAACATGTGGGTATTTTTTGTTTCTCCTTGAACAAGGCTTTTGTATCTCTTCCCTGCTTAGTGCATACTGATGCCAGAAGGAGGTGAAGCTACAAAAGAGGCCAAAGTATTACATAACCCAGCCTGGGTAAACAAATCCGTCTACCTGGGAGGCCTCCTGAATCTCGATGCTGACCCTGGGTGATAACAACAATGAGCAAGGAATTCTAAGAGGAGAGCGCTGAGTGCATAAACTTGTACATTAAATACAAGCTTCAGAGCAGCATAGATCTGAGTTCAGTTATAAAAGAGGGGAATTGGCCTGGAAAGCCTGTTGTGCCATATTCTGAACTTCTCTTTTCTCTCTGATTTTGCCCTAGCCTCTTAGCCCCTCACCCCGCACCCTGACCTCCCACCCCTAGGCCCTTGGTGCTTTTGCTGGACAAACCCTAAGGTGACCCTCAAAGACACACCTTTGCATAACACCCTCCTGGGTGCAAGTAGGACTTCTGATTTGCCTCTAACCAACAGAATGTGGCAAAGATGGTGAGATGTCACTCCTTTCAGTTATGTTACAAGGCAAAGGTGATGGGATATTCAATAAGAGTCCATCTTAGTAGGCTGGAGTGACAGACTTTCCCTTCTTGGCCTTGAAAAAGTAAGCTGCCTTGTTGTGAGATGGCCTCGTGGCAAGGAATGCAAGCAGCCTCTGAGAGTGAGCTGGCATCAGTAAGACATTTGGCAACCTCAGTTCCACAGTACCAAGAAATAATTCTGCCAACAACTAGGTGAGTTCGGAAGAGGCCTTCAGCAAGGTAAGGCAGCCCAGCTGATATACAATGGCAGCCTCGTGAGACAATGAGCAGAGAACCCAGCTTATCCACACCTAGATTCTGGATCCACAGAAACTGTAAGATAACACAGGTGTATTGCTTTAAGTCACTAAGTTTGTGGTAATTTGTTACACAGTATTAGAAGAAAAAACATTCTAACTGGAGGAAAGCTGAACAATTCATGAATATGTTGAGATTAAATTACATGGCCCTGAACAACCAAAGGTCAAAGAAGAAATCCAAAGAAAATTCAAGAAATATCTTAAAAGAAGTGAAAATGGAAGTATACCATATTAAAACCTATGGGATAGGAGAAATACTGCATGAAATTCCTTATATGTAGAATCTAAAAAGAAATGATACAAAAAAACTTACTTACAAAACAGACACTCATAGTTTAGAGAAGGTATTTATGATTGTAGGGGGTGTGAGGAGGGATGGAGGAAGGAATGGTTAGGGACTTCGGGAAGGTCATGTACTCACTTCTATATTTCAAATGGATAAGCAACAAAGACATACTGTATAGCACATGGGACTCTGCTCAATGTCATGTGGCAGCCTGGATGGGATGAGAGTTTGTGGGAGAATGGACACATGTATATGTATGGTTGAGTATCTTTGCAGTTCACCTGAAACTATCACAACACTGTTAATCAGCTATACCCCAATACAAAATTAAAAGCTAAAAAAATGAAAAATAAAACCTATGGGATGCTGCAAAAGCAGTTATAAGATGGAATTTTATAATTATAAATGCCTAAATTAAGAAAAAATTATCAAATAAACAACCTGCCTTTATACCTCAAGGAACTAGAAAAACAAGAACAAACTTGGTCCAAAGAGAGCAGAAGGAATAAAATAACAAAAGATCAGAACAGAAATAAATGAAATAGAGGCCAGAAAAAAACATTAGAAAGATTAGCAAAAATAAGAACTTTTTTAAAAAAGATAAACAAAATTGAAAAACTTTTAGCTAGTCTAACTCAGAAGAAAAGAGATGATTCAAGATCAGAAATGAAAAAGGAGACTTTACAACTGATACTACAGAAATACAAAGGATCACAAGAGATGACTAATAAACAATTATATGCCAATAAACTGGATAATCTAGAAGAAATGAATAAATTTCTAGAAACATGTAGCCTACCAAGACTGAATCAGGAAGAAAGAAAATTTGAACAGCTCTATACTGAATAAGGAAATTTGATCAGTAATATAAAAAAAACCTCCCAGAACAGAAAATTCCAAGACCAGATGATTTCACTGGTGAATTCTACCAAACATTTAAAGAAGAATTAAAGCCAATCCTTTTCAAACTCTTCCAAAAAACTGAAGAGGAGGGAACATTCCCAAACTTATTAATAAGGCTAACACTTACCCTGATAGCAAAGTCAGGTAAAGACATTACAAGAAAAAATATATATATAGATATCCCTGATGAATATAAATGCAAAAATTTTCAACAAAATATTCTCAAATTGAACCCAGCAGGACATTAAAAGGATCACATACCATGATAAAGTGGGATTTATCCCTGGGATGCAAGGATGATTCAACACATTCAAATCAATAAATATGATATACCACATTAATAGAATGAAAGACCAAAAGCATGTATCTTAGTAGAAGCAGAAAAATAATTAGATAAAGTTCAACATCTTTCATTATAAAAAATCTCAACAGATGGGATATAGAAGACACATGTGCTCAGTCACTTCAGTCATGCCCAACACTTTGCAACCCCATGGACTGGAGCCTGTCAGGTTCCTCTGCCCATGAGATTTTCCTGACAAGAATACTGGAGTTGATTGCCATACCCTCCTCCAGGGGATCTTCCGGACCCAGGGATCAAACCAGCATCTCCTATGTCTCTTACATTACAGGCAGATTCTTTACCACTGAGGCACTGGGCAAGCCTTTAAAAGACACATACCTCAACATAATAAAGGCCATATATGACAAGCCCACAACTAATATCATAGTGAATGGTGAAATGTGGAAAGCTTTCTAAGGTTAGGAACAACGCAAGGGTGCCCACTCTCATCAGTCAGTCAGTCAGTCACTTCAGTAGCTCAGTCGTGTCTGACTCTTTGCGACCCCATGAATCGCCTGTCCATCACCAACTCCCGGAGTTTACTCAAACTCATGTCCATCGAGTCGGTGATGCCATCCAGCCATCTCATCCTCTGTCGTCCCCTTCTCCTCCTGTCCCCAATCCCTCCCAGCATCAGGGTCGTTTCCAATGAGTCAACTCCTCACATGAGGTGGCCAAAGTACTGGAGTTTCAGCTTCAGCATCAGTCCTTCCAATGAACACCCAGGACTGATCTCCTTTAGGATGGACTGGTTGGATCTCCTTGCAATCCAAGGGGCTCTCAAGAGTCTTCTCCAACACCACAGTTCAAAAGCATCAATTTTTCGGCACTCAGCTTTCTTCACAGTCTAACTCTCACATCCATACATGACCACTGGAAAAACCATAGTCTTGACCAGATGGACCTTTGTTGGCAAAGTAATGTCTCTGCTTTTTAATATGCTATCTAGGTTGGTCATAACTTTCCTTCCAAGGAGTAAGCGTCTTTTAATCTCATGGCTGCAGTCACCATCTGCAGTGATTTTGGAGCCCAAAAAATAAAGTCTGACACTGTTTCCACTGTCTCCCCATCTAGTTCCCATGAGGTGATGGGACCAGATGCCATGATCTCAGTTTTCTGAATGTTAAGCTTTAAGCCAACTTTTTCACTCTCCTCTTTCACTTTCATCAAGAGGCTTTTCCATTCCCCTTCACTCTATGCCATAAGGGTGGTGTCATCTGCATATCTGATGTTATTGATATTTCTCCTGGCAATCTTGATTCCAGCTTGTGCTTCTTCCAGCCCAGCGTTTCTCATGATGTATTCTGCATACAAGTTAAATAAGCAGGGTGACAAAATACAGCCTTGACGTACTCCTTTTCCTATTTAGAACCAGTCTGTTGGTCCATGTCCAGTTCTAACTATTGCTTCCCGACCTGCACACAGGTTTCTCAAGAGGCAGGTCAGGTGGTCTGGTATTCCCATCTCCTTCAGAATTTTCCACAGTTTATTGTGATCCACACAGTCGAAGGCTTTGGTATAATCAATAAAGCAGAAATAGATGTTTTCCTGGAACTCTGTTGCTTTTTCAATGATCCAGCGGATATTGGCAATTTGATCTCTGGTTCCTCTACCTTTTCTAAAACCAGCTTGAACATCTGGAAGTTCTCGGTTCACATATTGCTGAAGCCTGGCTTGGAGAATTTTGAGCATTACTTTACTAGCGTGTGAGATGAGTGCAATTGTGCGGTAGTTTGAGCATTCTTTGGCATTGCCTTTCTTAGGGATTGGAATGAAAACTGACCTTTTCCAGTCCTGTGGCCACTGCTGAGTTTTCCAAATTTGCTTGCATATTGAGTGCAGCACTTTCAAAGCATCATCTTTCAGGATTTGAAATAGCTCAACTGGAATTCCATGACATCCACTAGCTTTGTTCGTAGTGATGCTTTCTAAGGCCCACTTGACTTCACATTCCAGGATGTCTGGCTGTAGGTGAGTGATCACACCATTGTGATTATCTGGCTCGTGAAGATCTTTTTTGTACAGTTCTTCTGTGTATTCTTGCCACCTCTTCTTAACATCTTTTGCTTCTGTTATGTCCATACCATTTCTGTCCTTTAGCGAACCCATCTTTGCCTGAAATGTTCCCTTGATATCTCTAATTTTCTTGAAGCGATCTCTAGTTTTTCCCATTCTGTTGTTTTCCTCTATTTCTTTGCTTTGATCGTTGAGGAAGGCTTTCTTATCTCTCCTGGCTATTCTTTGGAACTCTGCATTCAAATAGGAATATCTTTCCTTTTCTCCTTTGTTTTTCGCTTCTCTTCTTTTCACAGCTATTTGTAAGGCCTCCTCAGACAAACATTTTGCCTTTTTGCATTTCTTTTCCATGGGGATGGTCTTGATCCCTGTCTCCTGTACAATATCACGAACCTCTGTCCATAGTTCATCAGGCTCTCTGTCTATCAGATCTAGTCCCTTAAATGTATTTCTGACTTCCACTGTATAGTCATAAGGGATTTGATTTAGGTCATACATGAATGGTCTAGTGGCTTTCCCTACTTTCTTCAATTTACGTCTGAATTTGGCAATAAGGAGTTCATGATCTGAACCACAGTCAGCTTCCAGTCTTGTTTTTGCTGACTGTATAGAGCTTCTCCACCTTTGGCTGCAAAGAATATAATCAATCTGATTTCGGTGTTGACCATCTGATGATGTCCATGTGTAGAGTCCTCCCTTGTTTTGTTGGAAGAGGGTGTTTGCTATGACCAGTGTGTTCTCTTGGCAAAACTCTATTAGCCTTTGCCCTGCTTCATTCTGTACTCCAAGGCCAAATTTGCCTGTTACTCCAGGTGTTTCTTGACTTCCTACTTTTGCATTCCAGTCCCCTATAATGAAAAGGACATCTTTTTGGGGTGTTAGTTCTAAAAGGTCTTGTAAGTCTTCATAGAACCGTTCAACTTCAGCTCTTTCAGCATTACTGGTTGTGGCATAGGCTTGGATTACTGTGATATTGAATGGTTTGCCTTGGAAACGAACAGAGATCATTCTTTTGTTTTTGAGATTGCATCTAAGTACTGCATTTCAGACTCTTTTGTTGACTATGATGGCTACTCCATTTCTTCTAAGGCATTCCTGCACACAGTAGTAGATATAATGGTCATCTGAGTTAAATTCACCCACTCTCATCACTCCTACTCAATATAGTACTGGAAGTCCTAGTCAGAATAATCAGGTGAAAAAAAGAAATAAAGGCATCCAAACAGTAAAAGAAGGAATAAAATTATCTTTGTTTGCAGGTAGTATGATCTTATGTATAGAAAACCCTAAAGACGTTACCAAAAAACTTAGAACTAATCAATGAATTCAGCAAAGTCGTGGGATAAAAAAATCAACATACAGAAAACAGTTGCATTTCTATACACTAACAACAAAGCATGTGAAAAAGAAACAAAACAATCCCATTCACAACAGCATCAAAAACAATCAAATACTTAGGAATAAATTTAACCAAGGAGATAAAAGATCTGCACACTAAAAATTCTGATGAGAGAAACTGAAGAAGACACAAATGGAAACATATCCCAAGTTCATGGATCAGAATAATTAATATTGCTAAAATGCCTTTACTACCCATAGGCATCCATAAATTCAATGCAATCCCTATAAAAGTTCTACTAACATTTTCCACAGAAATAGAAAAACAATCCAAAAATGTGTATGGAGTCACAAATGACCCCCAAATAGCTGAAGCAATGCTGAGAAAGAAGAACAAAGCTGGGGGCATCACATTTCCTGATTTCAAACCATACTGCAAAGCTATAGTAATCCAAACAGTGTGATATTGGCATAAAAATTTGACACATAAACCAATGGAACAGGATTAAGAGCCCATAAGTAAACCCTTGCATACATGATTAACTAGTATTTGATAAGGAGGCCAAAAATACTAGATGAGGAAAAACGTGTCTCTTCAATAAATGGTGCTGGGAAACTGGGGAAACTGGGTAATCATATGTAGAAGAATGAAGTTGGACTGCTATCTTATAGCACTCACAAAAATTAACTTGGAATGCATTAAAGGCAAACATAAGACCTGAAACTATAAAATTCCTAGGAAAAAAGCATAGGAGAAAAGCTCCTTGACATTTATCTTTGGCAGCAATTTCCTAGATATGACACCAAAAGCACAAGCAACAAAAGCAAAAATAAATAAGTGGGACTATATCAGTAAATAAGCGGGACTAAAAAGTTCTGCACAGCAAAGAGGCTCTCAACAAAATCAAATGGCAATCTATGGAATGGGAGAACAATTTGTAAATCATATACCTGATAAGGGGTTAATAACCAAACTATAAAAATAACTCATACAGCTCAATAAGCAAAAAACAAATAGACCATTTTAAAACTGGGCAAAGGACCTGAATAGACGTTTCTCCAAAAAAGACATATAAATGGCCAACAGGTACATTAAAAAGTACTTGACATAACAAATTGTAAGGGAAATAAATGCATATCAAAACCACAATGAGATATGACCTCACATCTGCTAGAATGACTGTCTTTGAAAAGACAAGAGATAACAAGTATTGGTGAGGATGTGGAGGAGAGGGAATACTATGCACTGTTGGTGGGAATGTAAATTGGTGCAGCCACTGTGAAGAACAGCATGGAGGTTTCTCAAAAAGTTAAAAAAGAACTATCATATGTTCCAGCAATCCCACCTCTTGGACATGTATCCATAGAGAATGCAAACAGAATCTCAAGGAGATATTGGCACACCCATATTCAATGAAGGGTTATTCACAATAGCCAATGTATGGAAACAACTTAAGTGTCCATCCACAACAGATGAATCAATAAAGATGATGTGGAGATGTATATGTGTGTATATGTATAGACACATACAAGTAGGCATTTGTTGTTGCTTAGTTGCTAAGTCGTGTCTGACTCTTTTGTGATCCCATGGACTATAGCCTGCCAGCCTCCTGTCCATGCGATTTCCCAGGCAAGAATAGTGGAGTGGGTTGACATGTCCTCCTCCAGGGGATCTTCTTGACCCAGGGATTGAATCCATATCTCCTGCACTGGCAGGCGGATTCTTTATCACTGAACCACCAAGGAAGTCTACAAATAGGCATACATGGAGGTGTTGTGGTTCTGGCTTCAAACCACTGCAATAAAGCAAATACCACAATCAAGTGAGTCACATGAATGTTTTTGCTTCCCACTGCATTCAAAACTTATGTTTACACTATACTGTAGTCTGTTAAGTGTGCAATAGCATTATGTATTTTAAAATGCAAACATACCTTAATTAAAATACTTTATTGCTAATAGCCAAAACATGGAAACAACCTAAATGCCCATTAATAGATGGATAAAGAAGATGTGGTACATATATCTACAACAGAATGCTACTTGGCCATAGAAAAGAATGAAATAATGCCATTTGCAGCACCATGGATGGGCGTAGAGATTATCACACTAAGTGAAATAGATCAAAGACAAATATTATATGATATCACTTATATGTGGAATCTAAAGTATGACACAAATGAAACAGAAACAGATTCACAGGTACAGAGAACAGACTTGGGGTTGGCAAGGGGCAGGTGGGTCAGAGAGGGATAGATTGGGAATCTGGGATTAGCAGATGCATACTATTATATATAGAATGAATAGGGAATTCCCTGGTGGTCCAGTGGTTAGGACTTGGCACTGTCACTGCCACGGCCCAGGTTCAATCTCTGGTCAGGGAACTAAGATCCTACAAGTCGTGTGTCATGCCCAAAAAAAAAAAAAAAAGGATAAATCAACAAGGTCCTACAATACAGCACAAGTCTATATTCAATATCCTGTAATAAACCGTAATGAAAAATATGAAAAATAATACATATGTATGTGTAACTAAATCACTTTGCTATACACCAGAAACTAATACATTGTAAATCAATTATACTTCAATTAAAAATAAATTTAAAAAGAAAGAAGTTATTGCTAAAAAATGGCAAAACAATTACAATAGTTAACATCAAAGGTCACTGATTATAGATAACAATACAATAATAATGAAAAAGTATGAAACATTGTGACAATTACCAAAATATGACATAGATACAAAAAGTGAGCAAATGTTGTTGGAAAAATGGTGCCAAAAGAACCGCTCGATGCAGGGTTGCCACAGACCCTCAATTTGTAAAAAACAGAAAATGTGCAAAGTGCAATAAAGCAAAGTATAATAAAAGAAGGTGCGCCTGCAAATCATACTATTATCCAGTGACAAGGAAGAAGGAATCCTACCATTTGTGACAAACAGGGTAAAACTTGAGAACATTATGCTGAGTGAAGTAGGTCAGAGAAAGACAAATAGTGCATGATATCACTTATATGTGGAACCTAAAAAAGCTGAAGTCAGAGAAACTGAGAGTAGAGTGGTAGTTACCAGTGGTGGTGGGAGAAATGTTGAGATATTGGTCAAGGGGAAGAAACTTTTAGTTATAAGATCAACAAGTTCTGGGATCTATTGCACAGAATAGGGATTATAACTAATGATGCTATATTATATACTCAAAAGTTGCTAAGAGAGTTGATATTAAATTTTCTCAACACAAAATAGAAATGGTGATTATGTGATGGGATGATGGATGAGCTAATGTTATACTGGCAATCATTCTGCAATATATTAACATATCAATATATTGTACATGTTTAACTTACACAATGTTATATGTCAATTACATGTCAGTAAATCCGGAGGAAAAAAGAAAACAAATACAGCACCCTCAGGATTTGCCTGAATTTTCAGGGCACCTCAAGTCACATCCCACTCAGACCTCCCTCTTTGTCCCACCTTTGAAAGAGGTTCTTCCTCAAACATCCAAACTATCTGATTTTTCCAGACCCTTAAAAGAAATTAATCATTAATCTCTAATAGGTTATTAATTAGACATTAATCAACCCTGTCATCTGTTCACTCAAAAACTTCAGAATTTCGTATATATGTGTTAGTATACTGTAATGTTCTTTATCTTTCTGGCTCACCTCACTCTGTATAATGGGCTCCAGTTTCATCCATCTCATTAGAACTGATTCAAATGAATTCTTTTTAACGGCTGAGTAATATTCCATGGTGTATATGTACCATAGCTTCCTTATCCATTCATCCAGAGGAATCGGGTGGAGAGGGAGGTGGGATGGGAGACCGGGATGGGGAATTCGTGTAACTCTGTGGCTGATTCATATCAATGTATGACAAAACCCACTGAAAAATAAAAATTAAAAAAAAAAAAAAACTTCAGAATTTTTCCAGATGTAGTCTCTGACTTATCAACTGCTATAGAACAAAACAAAACAGCAAAAAAAAAAAAAAAAAAAAAAAAGTTCTGAGGTCAAATATCTTTGGGAAATGCTGAGCAAAGCAAAGTTAAGCAAATTCCTTCATTTACAAGAGGAAGATAAGCATATGGCATTTCTGTAACTTATTTAACTACAGAGCCATTTCCTCGTTCACTTTTTGGTGTGCATGAGTGGAATTTCACAGGATACCAATCCAGAGTGTGCACACACACACACACACAAAATGATGAGAATATACTCAAATAGAAAATCTATAAATGATAATAGTTATAGCAGAAGTTCTTCTACAATAATGGGTTTTTAAGGGTGTTTTCTTTTCTCTATAATTTTTATTGCTTGCAAATAGTTTTTAAAAGGTAAAAAAAATTAGGAATAATAGCTAACATTAATCATCTCAACCTAGAAATTCTTTTTACAAAATTAAGGGGTGATTATTCATAAAACAGATCAATTAATTTTTTTTCAATATTCAAAAGATGCCCACTGGAGAATTCCTTGGTTCCCCAGTAGTTGGAACTCCACGTTTTTACTGCCAAGGGCCGGAGTTCGACCTCTGGTCGGGGAACTACAAGATCCCACAAGCCGCGCAGTACAGCCGAAACAAACAAAAAGCAAAGGATGCTCACTAGTTTTTATAAAAAATGAATTTCCTCATATATTTAAACTATGCTTCAACTCTTATAAATTGAAATACACATGTTTAGGGGAATAATTGCTGTATGGTAGACCCACAAGAAGGTTTCGTTTAATTGAGCTCTTTGAAGCTACATTTATTGGGTAAAATTTACCATCTGGTGGTATATCTGCTATTATGGGACATAAGCAAACACCATTAACAGAGCTAATTATTTAGTTGAGATTGCCATCTCATTATTTCTTTTATCCCCTGTACCAAGTATTAAAATATAAGGATGGAGACCATAAGCATTTTATCCACTGTTTTTAATTTTCTATTCTTCCATTATTTGTGATCCCCTGATGATAAGTTATGACCAACCTAGACAGCATATTAAAAAGCAGAGACATTACTTTGTCAACAAAGGTCTGTCTAGTCAAGGCTATGGTTTTTCCAGTAGTGATGTATGGATGTGAGAATTGGACTATAAAGAAAGCTGAGCGCCGAAGAATGGATGCTTTTGAACTGTGGTGTTGGAGAAGACTCTTGAGAATCCCTTGGACTGCAAGGAGATCCAACCAGTCCATCCTAAAGGAAATCAGTCCTGGGTATTCATTGGAAGGACTGATGCTGAAGCTGAAACTCCAATACTTTGGCCACCTTACGCAAAGGTGGAAAAGACCTTCGCTTTGGAAAATACTCATTGGAAAAGACCCTGATGCTGGGAAAGATTGAAGGCAGGAGGAGAAGGGGACGACAGAGAATGAGATGGTTGGATGGCATCACCAACTCGATGGACATGGGTTTGGGTGGACTCTGGCAGTTGATGATGGACAGGGACGCCTGGCGTGCTGCAGTTCATGGGGTTGCAAAGAGTCTGACATGACTGAGCGACTGAACTGAACTGAACTGATGATATACAAACAGCAACACTTTTCCCCAACATTCTTCTGGCTCTACTTAAATTCAAGGTATCTGACAGAGGAACCTGGCAGGCTATAGTCCATGGGATTGCAAAGAGTTGGACATGACTGAGCAGCTAACACTACTCTATGCGCTTGTCTTAAGGCTCTCATGTCGCCAATCTGCATGCTCTCCCATCTGAATCTGTGCTGCCGAGTCCTCCACACACACAGGTGTGCTGTGCTGTGCTCAGTCACATCGGACTCTTGGTGAGTACCTGGACCACAGCCCGCCAGGCTCCACTGTCCATGGGATTCTCCAGGCAAGAATACTGGAGTGGGTTGCTATGCCCACCTCCAGGGGATCTCCCCCACCCAGGAACTGAATCCGTGACTCCTGCATCTCCTGCACTGCAGGCGGATTCTTTACTGCCAAGCCACTGGGGACATCCCTACACACAAGGGTATCTCATGCTAAAGCCACTGGTCTTTCCAAAGCTTCCACAATGTGGCTTCTCTCTCCTGCAAGTTTCCTATGACAGAAGAAGATTCATTTAAGGACTCATTATACCATTCTACCATCATTCACAGTGAGGCAGGAAAATTTAAAGCCCATTGCTTATTTGTTTTTCTGATATGTCAGAAATTGTTCATTATTTTATACAGTGAACCACCAAAATGTCTAACTCTCTTTTGATGATCAAAAATAAGACTCAATATTAACATCAGAAACTCCCCATCACTCCTTCAGAGTACAGTAATTATGTGAAATTTTCATATTTTTGCAAAAGGAAGGGTGCTTCAGAATGCACACACACACAAAACTACATATAAATCAATTAGCTTTTCTCAAAGAAACAACAAACAATAAATAAGGAATTAACTGCATTTCATATTATCATTCCATGTGGTTAAAATCTCATTCTGCTTTAACAATTAATTAATCTCCTCTAGAAAATGACTTGTGTTTGATTCCTGGAAGAAACAAATAAAAAACATCATGAATTGGGCTACATCAGGTAATTTCACAAGTATAACTCACCCACTGTCTGAATAATGTCACAGTGAGAGGGAAGAATATTTATGGCAGCTCCTTCTTCGCATCATAAATTTCACAGGAACGAGGAAATTTGTCTCATACACAGTGAAGAATACTGATGAAATTTTCGAAGGTAGGCTCTGTCAATTCTAGTGACATTAGGGGATTTCAAATGTAATAAAAAATGAAAAGCACAAGTCCACAGTCATATTTTTCTCCCTCCCCATTAGAATCTAAAATTATACTGAAAGCATTAAGTAAAAGAAACTGGCATTCTAAAAGCAGCAATCCAAGTGACATCAGGCATGGGAAAGGTTTGGGGCAGCTCTGCTGTTCCTTCTCAGCCTGTTACTAAACGTGTGAGCCTTCTTCCTCTGTGTTAAGTACTTAGAAGTAGCTAAGACAATGGTCAAATTCACAGCTGTGAAAGAAGCCCTGAAAAACAGAAATCACCAGTAGTGACACGTTCACCACTCAGAGAAACCACGAAGACTGCCTGACTAAGACCACCCTGCTGGTATTACACTCTAAGTCTTCCAACAGTATTGCTTCTGGGAAAATCTTTAAAAAAGAAAGATATCTTGCATATAGGGTTATCGTTACCATCTTTCTAAATTCCATATATATGTGTTAGTATAGTGTATTGGTGTTTATCTTTCTGGCTTACTTCACTGGAAAGATGGTAACGATAACCCTATATGCAAGACAGAAAAAGAGACACAGATGTATAGAACAGACTTTTGGACTCTATGGGAGAAGGCGAGGGTGGGATGATCTGAGAGAATAGCATTGAAACATGTATATTATCAAGTGTGAAACAGATCGCCAGTCCAGGCTGGATACATGAGACAAGTGCTCAGGCCTGGTGCACTGGGAAGACCCAGAGGGATGGGGTGGGGAGGGAGGTGGGAGGGGGGTTCAGGATGGGGAACACATGTAAATCCATGGCTGATTCATGTCAATGTATGGCAACAACCACTACAATACTGTAAGGTAATTAGCCTCCAACTAACAAAAAATAAAGGAAAAAAAAAAAGAATATGTAAAGGCAAAAAAAAAAAAAAAGAAAGATATCATTATCCTAGAGGGAAGGAAATGTTGTCAGCATTAACCTTAACCAAGTGATGACACACAGGTTGTATCCACAAGCGAGATAAAAATAAATGCAGCAAAGGAAAGCTTCTTTTCATCCTCTGTGCTCTCCGTGTGTGAGGGAACCGAGCAGAAGGCCCTGGTTCACCAGAACAACTTCACCTTTTGATCACATGCAAGTCCACTCTGTCTAAGGGGATTTAGCTTGTGAAAAGAACCAGTATGAGAAAACCAGGAAAGATTTGCCATGATAAAGTCTCCTGTGGGGAACTTTAAATAAGCAGCCATTTAAATGGAAGGCAAGGAAAGCAAACAAGTAAATAATTCACACGAGTTGAGTCTGACACATTTTCAGAAGGTAATAAAATGCAATATATATGCCTATATAAAGAAATAATTCAGCTTTGCATTGTTTTAGCTGGGTTGCTCAAGAAATCTATGATGATACTGCCTTGACCTTGTACAATTACCTAGAAAAGCAACTGTAATCACTACTAAAAGGGAAGTGCTCATAAATTCCTTTTGAATTATAATTCCCAAATAATCACACCATAAAATTTTTTTAGAATTCTAGATTCTTCCTCTTATCTCATTCTTCTCTCAGCAATAACTGTCTTCTATTCCTTCTTCAGGGTCTGATATTTTCTGATGTTTTCAGCATAGGCTGTGTTTTTATTTTTGGCTTCCAAGTTTTTGAAGTGCTACTGAGAGCTTTCTGCCCAACTGACGTCTTCTCACAGATACCCACAAGTTAGCTTCTCTTCTCTTTTTCTTACAATCTGCTAGAAGGAAAAAAAAAAAAATCTTCTCTGGCTGAGGAATGTAAGCCAGAAACAAGAGCACTCCCTGGTGGACATGTTCGGTGATACCGCCTGAAAAGAAATATGGAGCACTTTTCCTCCAGTCTCAATCGAGAAGGGATGGTTAAGAGGAGGACCATATATGTTACTGACCAAATCAGAATTCTTTTGAGAGTAAGTGGGGGTTGTGGAGATAAGGACACCAAAAAACAGATGTAAACCAGGGATGTTCTGGGCAAACATTCTATGGCCATTCTAGATATTAAAGTTAGAAATAGTGAATTTGTTCCTTGGGTAGCTGAAGTGAAGCAAGAAACAGAATTTGCTAACTTGTGGAGGGGAGGGAAAAGAAAGGCATAGTTGGTAAATAATATGATTATCCTCTCCTCATTGGGGAGGAAGTCCTCATTCTAGCTGTGCTCAAAGAATAAAACACATTACTGATCGAAAGGATATGGTGCCTGATCTCCCAGAGTTTTTGAAAGTCATCAGTTCAGTAACAATTTAAGATATAAGAACTTAATTTCTGCATCAATGTGTTAATGATCCAAAAGGCACATTAAGGTACAATATATCTTCGATTTTACTCTGTATTTAACTCTGGAATGTAAAGAGATATTCATGTTTCCAGCCAGTTTATATTGTAGTCATGGTTATTAACAGGCTTTCTCTATTTTAAGAAGCTGGCTGTGGAATATATTTCAATTAACACTGCCAGTAGCAGAATGACATGAAGAGGTGGGTTCAAGACCACAGATTCTTACAAAACAAATGAAATCATCAGGTTATATCTGTACAATTGGCAGGACTTAAAACTACCTAAGCCTGAATGAAAAATATTACATAACAAAACAAAGTAAATGGAAATAATCTTTCATGAGTGCCAAAAATTTAGATTTATGGGGTCATCTATACAAATCACAATTTCTAATGGATTGCCAAACATGTGTCTGAGGACTTTCATTTCCAGTTGTGTACATTTTATTATCATTTGAAGGGCTGGAAAATTGGAGTCTTAAAGTGTGAAAATGGGGACATAAACAAACATTTGTAAAATGGATAGTGTGCAGAGATTCAATAAGCAAACTGTATCTTTCACAAGAGGTTTTATTACAGTTTAATTATATAAGTTGTGAAATTTCATTCTTTCTTCAGCTCAAAGAAATATCCTGAGACTGTAAATGGTAAATACAGATATTTCAACTGCCAGGCGCACTGTTGAGGGGGAAGCATTCAATGGATACAGCAGCACTTTTCAAATCAAAGTACCATCTCTAGGATTACAATACCTATATTTTACAGAGGTGTGAAGACTCAGCTTATGTTACAGATGAAGTGCCCTGGGTATAGAGAATTAGTCCAAACGAGACCTGCAACCCTTTAGAACCTATTAAGCTGCCTGAAGCAGGACTCTGAATTTCCCACTGCCTTACATCATTAGTTGTAATGCAGCTGGATAAACTCACAGCTGTGTTCATACCAATTTCATCCTAATTACATTTCCATGAAATTACACTGCATGGATTTTATTGCAATCAGAAGATGCCCACTGACTCCTTAATGGAAACCTGAGGGAAAGACCCAAGTTTAGTGGATCTCAATTGGGGTTGGTTATGTTCCCCCCAACAAGGGACACTTTTGGCAATATCTGAAGACATTTTCAGTTGACACAACCTGGGCCTGGGGGTAGGTGTAGGCAGTTGCCATTGGCATCTAGTGAGAAGAGACCAAGGATGCTGCCAAACACCCTACAATGCACAGAACAGTCTCCAACAATAATTATCTAGCTGCAAATGTCAATAGTGTTATAGTTGAGCAGTCCTGCCCTAAACATTAGCAGTGTATTTTGAAGTGACTTCCTAGAATGGATCCCTCCATTTGATAAGTCACCCAATCCAATTTAGGTTGATGCTTATGGGCTGTAAAATAAGATACTTTTCAATTAGTTTCCCAACTACTGGAATGTAATCCATCTGAAGCTTGTTGCTCTTTATTCAAAGGGTTGCAGGACCTTTAGAATGTGTTTCTGGCACAGGAAGGAAAGGAGGAAATTCTGAGCTGCCTAGGTAAGAAGAAATGGCAAGTGTCTCATTCTTCATAGCCTAAGATTATCTCCAATGAGTCACATCCTTGTGGAATCCCATCCTCTGGAAAGTGACTGGAATGTGTGAGTTGCTTGAACATGGAAAAGTAGATGGGACATTATTCTCATGATGATGCTACATTGTATAAAACTCTTAGAAGATTGGAGTAAGACATTATCCTGCTGGCCTTAAAGAATTAAGCTTCCATGTTGTGAACTGTCTGTGAAGTGGGTCATGTATCTAGGAGCTATAGGAGGTTTCTACAATGTGAGGATAGTCTCCAGTTGACAGCCAGTGAGCAACCAGGAACCTCCGTCCTACAATCTCAAGGAGCTAACCTGCCAACAATCTGGGGGATCTTGGGAGAGGATCTTGCCCCAGTTGACCTTCAGATGACACTGCAGCTCTGGCTGAGCCCAGAACTGCTTGCAGGCTTGTGAGACCCTGAGCATAGGGCCGAGTTAGGCTGTGTTTCAACGTGATCCACAGAAACAGTGAGATAATATAACGTGTGTTGTTTTAAGCATCTTGAGTTGTGGTAATGTGTTACTCAGTGCCAGGATGAACTCACAATGGAAGAGTACCGTCTGTGGCGCTGAAGAGAAAGTATGCACCGTGTGCTACTCTTTATTAATCTGACTTCCTAATACACACAGAGAGAGTCTGAGGTGATGTTGGGATTAGTATCACTCTGAAATGACATCTAAAGGCCAATTGGCAGCAGTGAATCAAAGGGGGCCACATATTGAAAAGTCCATACTGTTTCACCAAACCAATTATGCAAAGCCTCCAGATTTCAACTTCACTTATTTTCTCTCCAAAGTGACCAGATCATCCAACCCTAAGTGGGAAGAAACATGAGATTCTTTTCTGTGAGAAACAACCACGTGTTGACCTGCCATAGGAACCCTTGATAGAGTTTTACTAGATGGGGAAGGCAATTTCAAGGAGAAGAAATTCTCCATTTCCAGCTGCAAAAATCCCACAGCCCACCTCCTGCCCTTAGAGGGACTGAACATAGATTAATAAGCAGGGGTGCCCAGTCCTTCATCTAGGGTTTCAGGAGGAAGATTCAAATAGAGTTCAGGTGAAAGTAGAAGTGAATCAAAGAACCTCTGTCAGTGACACTCACTAGGGATAAAGGGGGATGGATGCAAACAGAACTGTCCCAATTCAAAGTATGTTCACATGCATGGGCACACACACACACACACACACACACACACACACACACACACACACACACACACACACACACACACACACACACACACACACACACAGCAAATGTGGGATCTAAACAAAAGTGCTTATAATGGAAAGAATAAATTTTGGATGGAGAAAGCAAGTGACATGAATAATCAGAGGAAGATTTATTCAAGTAAACATAAGAATATTTTAAGTGACTGATGGAAATGAAAGAAAACAGATTCTATAAAATAATAAGAAAAAATGAATTAATAAAAAAACAGAATGAGAAGAAAAGGGTGCTGGCAGAGCTGAGGAAATAAATTAAAAAGAAAAATGATACACTGTGTAACTAAAAGAGCACTAGAGACAGGGGCAGCAATGGTAATGTTTATTGAGATAACATACATGAGGTGATAGGAACTTATCTAAGGCCGGAGGCAGTGAGGATAGAAAAGAATGAGCACAGATTTAGGGGAGAGAGAAGGGATGCAGAAAAAGAGGTTTATTTAGTAAGCAGGAAGTGAATGAATACAGAACTACTTTGAGGAATTTGAGCAAGGGATTTCTAGATCCAAGGGCAGTCAGAGTCAAGTGCTAAGTGCTAAGGAAAGGTCATCAATGAGTAGACCAAGAGGGGGGAAATTTTCTCTCTGCAAAGGAAGAAAAATCACAGGACTTTCCATTGTGGTGCCTTGCGGGTCCTTGATCTTGATGGGCTGCCAAGGGGAAATCTGAACTTCCCAGATCAAAATGAGAACAGCAGGGGTGTATTTGATCATCTGTAGTTTTCAACTTGGAGTCTTAAGCTGCTAAGAGCAGTCTTTGCCGACCACCCTTCCTTTTGACAAAGGGACTTTTGATTTGAGAGTAATTTTTAGAGTCTTTTAGATGAGATTTCTGCCTTGAGATAGTAAGCTGTCTTAGGAATCCTGGCAACAGGTCAGGAGGCTTCTCTCTGTCTCTGTCTCTGTCTGTCTCTCTCTCTCTCAAGAATTTAAGCTGCAGTTGCTGCTTTTCCCCAGTATCATCCCATCTAAGGACTACTAACTTGCCAATGGAAAATGGTGCTACTCTCCATAGGGAAATGGAGCCAGTGAAGAGGAACCAAAATGCTTTATTCATGTGTTAGATATACTTTAGCCAACCTCCTACAGAACTGAGTAATGTTCTTAATTCTCTACCCTAAGTGTCTATTCCTAATACAGTACAGAAAAGAAAGCGATGAAAAACATTCCTTACAGTGATGTTTTTAAAAAAAGACAAATCACAGTTCCAAAAAGAATTCATAGAATAATTTTCTGAAATATTTATTATGAAGTAGAGGCCAGAGTTTGGGGTTAAAGTACTACTAACAGCATTGTAGGGAAAGAAGAGGATTAGCCAAGTAGGATATGTCTTATTTTGCAATTTCAGATTCAATCTCCAGTGCTCTTTGCAATCAAGACCCATGGGAAGCTCAGTTCAGTACAGGCAAATTAACTCAGCAACCACTGTGGTCATTGGCTATTTTGCTGTTAATTTGCTATTTGAAACAAAGTCTGAAAAGTGACTTGCTGCTCTGCAATTATCATTATCTCTGGCTAAGAAAGCTAACTTCCCCACAATGCTGGTTGGCTGGCAGCAGGGAGACCCAGGACACCTGTGGCATCACTGGTGCTATAGCATTTTAGAGCAATTAGATACAGATCTGCAACTCTGACCACCACTAGCTGTGTTTTCTTCAACAAGTCTCTTAAACTGACTATGCCTCCTTTTCCTCGCCTTTTGAAAACAAAGAGAGTAAAATGAGTGAAGGATAAAGTTAAGAGGTATCACTGGGCCTGCTTTAAAACATGAAAGGATTAAATGGCAGACTTTAAGTGCAGCACTGGGCAGGTTATTAGTACTTTACTATATTAGTCAAAACTGTTATTTCCTTGTAGATGTAATTGCTTATGTTGATAACGTGACTGAATTTTACAAAAGAAGACCATCAGGGCTTTCAAAAATATCTTCCTAACCTGGCTATTTTGGCCAATGGTAGGATCTATGAGGAAAGAATCACTCGTCACATGGGTGTGTGTGGTGGGGTAGGGAGTGCTTTAGAAGAGAGGAGCAAGAGAAATTTCAGCAGTAAAGCCCCAGAGCAGGCTCCGATCCAGCACCTGTGCCACTGGACTGTCGTTATGCATTTCTTTATCTATCTCCTCTTCTAGACTATGAGTTCATGAAGGGAGAGGACTCTGTCTTTCTCTCCTAGCTTTCTTAATAACAGCAAGTTAGATGGACCGAATGGGAAGGAAGCATAATTTTGGTGAAGAAGTGACAAGTCTCCATTTCAAAACCATATCTGATGACATCACTTGTGTTGAACATTTCTCTTATGAAATCCCTGGGTCGCTGTTATAGGTCCTATCTTTCCAGGCACAGCTACTCTTTATTTCATTCTCAGCACTTCTGGTACTATATTTTCTGTGTGGCTGTAAGGTTTTGCCCATCCTCCCTTGGAAGTCCTCATTTACAATCACCAATAGCATCCACTGTATCACCACCAGCACCAGGCCACTGATACAGACATTAAACCTAGAGAAGTCTAAAGGTTTCCAGTTCCACTTCCCTGCCATGTGACTGCCACTGCAAGGAGTGGTTTCCGTCTTCCCTGGGTCCTCATGTAGTTTTTACCATGAACATTTGTATTTTGTTCTGACCTTTCAGTTCAGGCTGCTGAGCTGTTTCTCTCCTTCGTTCTATGACTCGGGCTGGACAGTCCTGCTGCTCTCATTCCTCGAGATTGCTTGGTGGTATCCAGAACTTCCTTGACCCAAGAGGAGAGAATCTGTTTAGATCTATTCTTGTTTTTTCCCCAGACTTCCATTTTTTTTTCTCTCCAACCTGTGGTCCTTAAGTGTGTGATTCTTCTTTCCTTGTGGGCAGGATTTCTCAGGAGGGTGCCTTTGGTTTCTTCACATAGCTCATCATCACCATTGCTGCTCTCTTTTTAGAAACCCCCAGGTAACAGCCCCTGAGCATTCCCACGGCAGCCTGTGCCCGCCCAAAGTTGCGTATCACTGACAGTTCAGTTGCTCCAATGTTCCTCCTCTCCAGAGTTCCCTGTATTTTGACCTCCAGACACCTCTCACATGCTCAGTGAGCACAGGCAGATAAAAATAATAATTTGGGGGGCTTCCTTGGTAGTCTAGCAGTTAAAACTCTGCACTTCCATCGCAGGGAGCATGGGTTCCATTCCTGGTTGGGATCCCGCATGCTCTGCAGCATGGCCAATAATATCAATAATTTCCAACTCAAAAGATAAAAGAGCAAAGTGAAGCATCGGCTGGTTCACCTTGTGCCCAGGCAAAGCCATGGACTGCCTCCAGGTTGTAACTATCCCTGATCACTGGGCTCAAAGAGGGATTCGAATCACAGCCTGCATAGGCATCAGATCAACTCACTTAGTTTCTGACACAATGTGGCCAACTAAATTGCCTCTGTCTTCTGCAAGCTTATTAACTCTTCAGCTTCTTTATCACTGGTTACAACCTTCTTCCTGCACAGGCTGCTAGCTCCTATCCCCTTTACAAAGACTGCACTTCTCTTTCGGAAAACCATAATTTAAAGCATTTGGGGGAGAATAACTCTAAACATTGTTGCAAGAATTATAGGATAAAAGAGATTATCTTAATTATGTTACTCGACATGGTGCAAGACCCATGCAGAGCAAATACAGTTTCAATCTCTCATCACTAGAGAAAAGCTAGCAAAACATGTAATACACTTTTGGAACATTTACAAATTCTTATTATCTCAAATCTCATTAATAGAATACAAGAACCATATGTTGAATCAATAATATGCTGTGTGGAAGGAATAATCTCATTTATCTTGCAATGGGAAGGCAGGTCTACAGCAGTCCAACTTGCTTGATTTCAGGGAGTTAAGAAAACTCTCTTTTTGTACTGACTGTGGCTTGAAATTTTACATTATTCAGTTATCCCTTTAGCTTAAGACATTGATCTCTTTGGAAAATTCTCTAAACAGGTATCAGGGATTTGTATCCAAGTGGGGGCCTGGTGGCTCAGGGGTAAAGAATCTGCCTGCAATGCAGGAGACGCAGGAGATGCAGGTACAATCCTCAGATCTCATGGAGGAGGAAATGACAACCCACTCCAGTATTCTGGCCTGGAAAATCCCATGGACAGAGGAGCCTGGTGGGCTCCATGGAGTTGCACAGAGTCAGACACGACTGAGCAACTAACACTTCTTCTTCTGGGAACCTGGGAGCAGGATTTAATAGGACACATAAGAGAAGCGGCACAGAAGACTGAGAGGAAGGGGCCATTCTGAGAGATGGGGACTGGAGGGAAGATACAAATGGAAAATCAGAAGGCTGGGCTCAGCTCAGACAAGCGTGAGCAAGAGTCAGCAAATCATGACTTCGGTCAAATTAGGCCCAAAGCTTGTTTTTGTATGGCCCACTGCTCAAAATACTTTTTTGAATATTCATAAGGAAGAAAGAAAGTCAAAAGAAATAATAAAGTGAAATTCATGTCAGCATCTGTAAATACGGTTTCCTTGGTACATAGTCATGCCTGCTGGTTCACATACTGTGATTGTGTCCATGCTACTACAACAGAGCTCAATAGTTGTGACAGAGGCCATCTGACTTGTAAAGCTGACAATATTTACTATCTGGCCCTTTACAGGAAATAATTTGCAGACCCTGCCCCTGGAGAAACTCTTTTGGATGTATGCAAGGAAGATGTGCAAGAGTGTTTACTGAAGTGTTGTTTATAATGGAAAGAAATGGGGAGCAATGTGAATACCCATTAAGATGTAACCACATGCACTATTTACAATAGCCAAGACATGGGAGCAGCCTAGATGTCCATCAACAGATGAATGGGTAAAGAACATATCCATATGCAACATATACACAATGGAATATTAGCCACAGAAAGGAAAGAATTTGAGTCAGTTGAACTGAGGTGGACAAACCGAGAGCCTGTTATACAGAGCGAAGAAAGTCAGAAAGAGAAAAACAAATATCATATACTAATGCATATATATCGAATCTAGAAAAATGGTACTGATGAACCTATTTGCAGGGCAAGAATAGAGACGCAGATGTAGAGAACGGACTTGTGGACACAGCAGGGGAAGGAGAGGGTGGAAGGAGAGGGTAAGGAGTAGCTGGAATATACGCCTTCCCATGTGTAAACAGACAGCTAGTGGGAAGCTGCTGGAACAGGGAGCTCAGCTCAGTGCTGCGGGAGGACCTCGAGGGGTGGGATGGGGGTGGGGTGGAGGGAGGCGCGAGAGAGGCGATCCGTTTATACTTAGGGCCGATTCACACTGCTGTATGGCAGAAACCAACACAACACTGTAGAGCAATTACCCTCCAACTTAAATACAAATTAAAACTTAAAAAAAATGTTTACTAAAGAATTCAAAGCAGGACCTCAAAGAGAAAAAAACAGTGAATGCATAACTCAATGTTAGCATATTTACACAATGAACTCTTTTTTAAAATAACAGACCTACATGTACAAGTTAAATATAAACGTCAAACAGTTGATGTTGCATGGGGGAAAAAGGCTGCAAAAGGATACAGTATAAAATCATTTACATACATTCTGAAAAATACCCTACATGATACAGCATAAGGTGTATAGATATATACATAAAGAGAGATAGAGAATAAAATATAAAAGATGAGAAGGAGAAATACACACCCTCAGGATGCCAATTATTTCTGCAGAGTAAGAGGAGAGTGGGACAGAGGCCTTCATCTGTGACTATAATATTCTATTGCCTTCAAAACAAGTATTGGTAGGAAATAAAGAAACTCAATGTGTTTGCTATATGTATATGTGTGTTGATTGCAATGCAGTCTATATCTTTGAAATGTAGGAAGTATTTTCACAATTTAAAATAATATTTCAAAGTTACAAGACTATGCCAATAGCTGTTATTTCTAATTGTTCACATTTTCAGCTGATCACAACCTTTTCTATAAATGCCCTTTGAATTACACAACACTTGGGACAGGAAGTCATGCAGGTTTGCTCAGTATCAGCCCTGTGTTGCTGGATGCTAGGAGAAGCACACCAGTGGGCATGATTAATTACATAGTCCGTAAACCTTGTTCTTTGACTATCCTCCTAATTATGCTGACACTCTAGGGTATGGGTGACAAAATAATTGCTGTAACCCCAGACAAATGTTTTATGAATATTGGAACAGAGATGGTAATGGAAAAGAATTCACAGCAATATATTTCATGAGGAGTGAGCCATCTCCCAATTACCCCTCTGTTAATAAAGTGTGCATTTCTCAAACACATTGAGTGAAGAGACAGCTTCGTTTCCAACCACAGTATCAGGAAAAGAAACAGAAATGTGCTGTTCCTGTCTATAAGTCAAGAGGGACATTGCTATGAAGCATGATCAAATATTAACAAGAATGATGTCAGATGTGGTGGGGAACTTGCAGCATCTGTCTTAACATTGGAGAGTTTGAGGTTTGCTGGGGCCAGAAAGCATTCATAGAAACTCCAGTGCTTGTATTATCCCTCACTGCTGGGTCAAATGCCTGCCTGACAGGCCCTCTCTTTGGCTGGTAAGGGTGGACATGGAGTATTAACAAAGTTTTCACCAGTTTGTAAGGAAAATTTTATGGAGAAAGGGAAAGTGGGGAACATGGGTGTTTTGTCAGGCTCTCTCAACCTCATGATTGAGTCTGTTTGCTTTCACTAACGAGGAGACGAGAAGGAACAGAGATTATGCAGTATTAGGGCAAGAGACTTGGGGCCATGTGACCTGCATTTCGTTATCAGCATTGCCACTTGTTGTCTGTGCAACCCTGGGTAAGCATCTTGTCCTCTCCAAGTCCAAATGAATGAAATCATAAGCTAATAAAGCTAAGTACTTTTCTCACAGGATTGTGGAATGTTTTAAAGGAAAAGTTCTGCCAAATGCTTCATAAAGGGTTAGGTTTTATAAAGATATTAGCTGTTCTACCAGATGCTTTGATTTGTGTCACGTGCACCTCAGTGAAGCCACTTCCACTGATCTGTGTGGTCTATGCCATGTTTTGTAGGATTTACGAAAGTAAGGGAGGTGGGAAGGGAGGGAAGAAGAGAGAGAGGGCTGGAGAGGGCAGGAAAGATGCAGGAGGAAGGAGGTGGAGGAAGGAAGAGAAGTGGGGAGGAAGGGAAGTAGGAAGAAGGTTGAGAGGCATGTTAGGAAGGAAGCAGGGAAGGAGGAGGAAGGGAAGAGAAGGCAGAGGGGAGAAAAGTGAAGAGAAGAGAAAAGTGAAGCCTGCCTAAGGCCCCCAAAGGAAAATCTTGACCAGGTCTCATCAATACCGATGGACCCATTCTATCAGCTCTGTTTATGGGCTCTGGGCAGGTAACTCAACCATCTTACTATTGTCACCTGCAATATGTAGATAATTGAACCAGTCTCTCAAAAAAACTGCCAAATAATTTTCTAAGACAAGAAACTGACTCTCCAAAATAAATCCAGAGCACACACTCCCCTGAACGGTCTTCATGACCAATACAGCCTACTGCTGTGAAGAAACAGAGTGGTTTGCAACACAGATGTCCAAGAAGTTCTAATGCTCACACTTTAAATGATTTAGTTCAATTGTATCTCATCTTTGAAAAGGTTGTTTCATTACATTGACAATATCAGTTCCACAATATATATCTGTTTTTTGGCCTAAAGGACCATCTTTTATGTGAGCTAATGCTGCTGATGCTCTGTCATTGGACCGGTTTTCCCACCCCCCCCACCCCCAGTAGTGAGAAGGCTACTGCAATGAATCAGCTCCGTATACTCATGCTCCCTCAACCTTTATTTATATGGCTCGTTTTAGTGGTACAATTCACAGCTACAGAACAATCACTTATCTGTTTAAAGCCAGCAGAACTATACTGAGTTGGAGCCTTGAACCATGGCCTCAACTTAACATTCTAACAAAAGGAGTTAAACAAATCAGACATGATATTAACGACTACTGCTCAAATAGACAGTTGTCCATATATATGGATTTTCTGTGAAATGCCCAGGTTTTACAAAAAGATTGTACTGTTGTCCCCTCTAAACCATAAAAATTTCCAGAAATTCCTAATTTTCCCTTTTTTTGCATCAAAACCACATATTTTGAAATGCCCCAAACACTAAAATGTAGCATAAAAAATTCTTTGTTAAATATATATCCTCATCACCAACAAGGACCTACTGTATACCACAGGGACCCATACTCAATATCCTGTAATAACCTATAATGAAAAAGACTCTTAAAAAGAATATGCATATATACATATAAATGTATAGTTGAATCACTTTGTTATACACCTGAAACTACCACAACATTATAAATCAACTATATTTCAATTAATATATATATGTCCTTATCAATTGTTCAGAAAATATTTGACCTGTCCACTTACCATTTTTAAGACCAAGCTTTTCACAGGATCCTTGGGCTTCATCCCTCCCTTTTTTTTTTTTAACTTTTTAAATTATGAAAATATGATCACACATTTACAAGAGACTTGGAAAACAAAGTTACATATAGTTCCACTACATATTACAATTATTTTTTAAGTAGAAAAATTAAGATTTTTAGTTGGTTTCAATAGCAAATTCTCAAAAATTATTGAATGAATAGACAGAAAAGTAGAAGGATATAGTAGACCTGAAAAGCACTCCAAACCAATTCAACATAATCAAGATTTATACAATCTTCACACAACATCAGGATACAAATTCTATTCAAGTTCTCATGGACTGTAAACCAGGAGACACTGGAACATATCCAGGGACATAAAGCAAGGTGCAAAAATTTCATGGTCTAAAGGTATTGAAATCATACAGAGTCTGTTCTCTTATCACTGTGGATTTATGTTAGAAATCAATACCAAAAGATATTTGAAAATAACCCACACATTTTCAAGTGCAATGTGACATTTACCAAGAGAGATCTTTAACTTGGCCACAGAAAACCTCAAAAAAGTTAAAAGACTGGAAAACAAAGGGTGACTGCAGAGAAAAAAGCACTTAAATGAGAAATTAATAACAAAACAAGAAATTAAATCAAAGATACTTTAAAAAAAACTCCACATAATTGGAAATTAAATGTCCACTTTTAAATGATGGGTATATCTAAGAAGCCATAACAATAAAAATTAGAAAATATTTGTAACACAATAAAAATGAAAAGAGAAGATATCAGAATTTGTTGCATGCTGCTGAAGCTGCTCAATGCAACTACAATTGGAATCTTGAATAAGGTATGAAAACAAATAATGGACACTAGTATAAAATTTTGTGAAATTTGAACTAAATCTGGACTTTAGTTAATAATACTGTGTCACCAAAAATAAACTCAAAATGGATTAAAGATCTAAATGTAAGACCAGAAACTATAAAACTCCTAGAGGAGAACATAGGCAAAACACTCTCTGACATAAATCACAGCAGGATCCTCTATGACCCGCCTCCCAGAATATTGGAAATAAAAGCAAAAATAAACAAATGGGACCTAAAGAAACTTAAAAGCTTTTGCACAACAAAGGAAACTATAAGCAAGGTGAAAAGACAGCCCTCAGATTGGTAGAAAATAATAGCAAACGAAGCAACAGACAAAAGATTAATCTCAAAAATATACAAGCAGCTCCTGCAGCTCAATTCCAGAAAAATAAATGACCCAATCAAAAAATGGGTCAGAGAACTAAACAGACATTTCTCCAAAGAAGACATACAGATGGCTAACAAACACATGAAAAGATGCTCAACATCACTCATTATCAGAGAAATGCAAATCAAAACCACAATGAGGTACTATTACACACCAGTCAGGATGGCTGCTATCCAAAAGTCTACAAGCAATAAATGCTGGAGAGGGTGTGGAGAAAAGGGAACCCTCTTACACTGTTGGTGGGAATGCAAACTAGTACAGCCACTATGGAGAACAGCGTGGAGATTTCTTAAAAAACTGGAAATAGAACTGCCATATGACCCAGCAATCCCACTTCTAGGCATACACACCGAGGAAACCAGATCTGAAAGAGACACGTGCACCCCAATGTTCATCGCAGCACTGTTTATAATAGCCAGGACATGGAAGCAAACTAGATGCCCATCAGCAGATGAATGGATAAGGAAGCTGTGGTACATATACACCATGGAATATTACTCAGCCGTTAAAAAGAATTCATCTGAATCAGTTCTAATGAGATGGATGAAACTGGAGCCCATCATACAGAGTGAAGTAAGCTAGAAATATAAAGACCATTACAGTATACTAACACATATATGTGGAATTTAGAAAGATGGTAACAATAACCCTATATGCAAAACAGAAAAAGAGATACAGATGTATAGAACAGACTTTTGGACTCTGTGGGAGAAGGCGAGGGTGGGATGTTTCGAGAGAACAGCATCGAAACATGTATATTATCAAGGGTGAAACAGATCACCAGCCCAGGTGGGATGCATGAGACAAGTGCTCAGGCCTGGTGCACTGGGAAGACCCAGAGGGATCGGGTGGAGAGGGAGGTGGGAGGGGGGATCGGGATGGGGAATACATGTAAATCCATGGCTGATTCATGTCAATGTATGACAAAAACCACTACAATATTGTAAGGTAATTAGCCTCCAACTAATAAAAATAAATGGAAAAAAATAATACTGTGTCACATGTTAATTTCCTGTTTTTATTTTTTAAATACAGTATTTTGTATTCTCAGAATTGGATTAGAAGTGTCAAGCCTCATTCAAAATATTTTTAAAAATCACTAAGAAAATAAGCCTTCTAGACTTTTAGCAGCAATGCTAGCCCCATCCCGCTTTTTGATCACTCAAGCACATCACTTTAGTAATTGTCACCCATCTCTTATGTCTTCAATCCCCCCTCTCTATTTTATCATTGCCATCCACATTCAAACATCCTGTAATGTTTCCAGTATCAAAAATAAAGCTTTCCTAGGAATTCTGTGGCAGTTCAGTGACCACCCTGAGGCCAATTCCCATAATCAACATTCCCCTCCCATCTTTGCCATTTATCCACAGATTTGACATGGGGATCCCTCTCTGTTCTAAACACTTTCCTCACAGACTTCAGGGACTCCATGCTTGGTTTTCCTCTCCCTTGTGGCCAATCTCTTAATCTCTTGATCTCTTAATTTCCTCTACCTCCAAACATCAGGATGCTCTGCGCCCAGAGACCTCCGTATTCTGCACACTTACTCCTTAGGTAAACTCATGAAATCGTCTGGATTGAAACTGCATCTATCCACTGACCTTGCCAAAATTTGTGTCTTCAGACTGGACCTCTTCTCAGAAATCCAGATTCACATTCCATATCTCAAACTCAATCCATGAGAAAATCCTACTTGTACTTTCTTAGACATATATCCATAACAGAGCAACTTCTCACCAGCTTGGCCATGGCAGCTGGGTTCTAAACTACCATTATTGCTAGGCTGTATTCCTATTCTGCTTCTACCTTTGCCACCTACAGCCCAATTTCCATTTGGCAGCCAGAATGCTACTTCTAGACTGTCAGCTCATGATGCCTCCTGAAGTTTCCCATCACACTCAGGGTGAAAGTACAAGTTCTAGCCACGGCCCTCAGGACTGACCCAATTTACCTCTCTGATACGCTGCCAGCAGTCCTCTAATTGTTCACTGGGCTCTATCCACAGGCATCTCTCTGTATCTCATTGAACATGCCAAACATCCTCCTTGCTCAGGGCTCCCACTCCTAGCTGAGACAGTGACAGTTCTCACTTCCTCATTTTCTTCAGGTTCTACTCAAATGTCAGCCAGCTGGTGTGGCTTTTTTGCTTCCCTATATAAACAGCACCAACCCAACACTCTCCATCTCGCATGTCATTTATTTTTCCTTGAAGTACTGGTCCCTGCTGGAAACACTGTATATTCACTTGTTTTGTTTCTTTCTTTGTTGTCTATATATCTCCTCTTAACATAAACATTTCAGGGGCAGGGACTTTTTTTTATAGAGTGACTGAGATTGAGTCCACCACACAATAGATACTCAATAATTATCATTAGATTTGTAGAGTACAACATTTTAATGGCATTCCATCAATTAATCAACTAATCAATGAGTTTGGCAATTACTGACTGTGAACTTATTGCATGTAAAGAATTTTGCTAAAAGTCAAGAACTCATAGTTAAAGTTAGAAAAATAAGCAGTCTAGTTCCATAACTAAAATCCATTATGGCATAATGTGTTCATTAGACTTTGACAGTAAGGACTGGGGGGAAGTTGAGGATCAGAAGGTCTGGACACAGATCAGTCATCAGTACGACTGCTGTGTTCTCCAAGTGATGGCTTCCTTCCTCCCTTTATACTCTTCTGAAGAATAAATATTTCTAAAAAATCTGAGCTTGTTATTATAATCAGAAAAAAATCAATGAATCTCTTTTTCTCTTGCTCTCTCTCTCTCTCTCTCTCTCGCTCTCTCTGTCCTGCCTCTGTCATCACATTTCCTTCTCTGACTGACCCTCATGCATTCTTGTAAAACCCTTGTGGATATACTGGGTCTATCCAGATAATTCAAGATAATCTCCCATCTCAAAATTCTTAACTTAATCACACTGCAGAGTCCTTATGGCATCTGAAATAACATTCAGGATTATGACACGGACATCTTTTGGAGAGGGACCTTATACTGCCTAAAATAGTCATTCACTATGAAAATAATAGGAAAAGATGTAGTATTTTGACTCATCAGATCAGTAACTTATGCATGCCAAAACTACAGCAGAACTTAAGAATATTAGAAATTATTAAAATAAAACATGCTTCACTTGGTACTTGGCTTTGAGTGGCCAATGCCAGAAAGGATGAACACTGGCAGCCCTGACTGGTCATGAGCATTGCTGGGACCTGGTCAGTGTCTGCAAATGAGTAGAAGAAAGGAGACAAGGATGTGAGTTGATCTTCTCATCTTATGTGAAGAAAGTTCACTGTGCAAGAAACTTGTTATGGAGCTAAGTGCTTCTTCAAAATCTTGGGGCTGCTGTTGTAATTGTGTTTTATACTGTTTTTCTCTGTAAGATTCCTGGAGTTATAAACTGTAGGAACTAGAGTTTGACTTTTACAATAGTGTTTCCCCTCAAATAATGCTTCCTTTATGCTGCTTCTGTAAAAAAAATCCAGAATTTTGAAAATTATAACAAAGCATTATTTTAGGATCTTAGGTCATCTATAACATATGAATCCAACATCTTTATTGCTCTTCAAGCATCTCAAATATTAAAAAAACCTAAATGTTCCAAAATTAATTTTTCTTTCCTTGTGAACAAGCCCAAAGTAGTTACATTTGTTAAAGGTCAAACAGAACTCAAGCTGTTTAAAGGGCAAAAAGCAAAAAGAAACACTGAATATCTCATCAAATATATTTGCTTAATTGATCCTTTCAATTGTTTCTGTGCACATCATGCTCATAAAAAAGACACATTCCTAGGAAGTTAAATTTCAAGGGTTTGTCTCCAATCATGGACGATTATAGAAAAGACAGTCTTAGAATTTGATTTGTTTCCTAGGTAACACCTCTTCATATCTGGTGTCTGTGTCTCATCATTTTGCTCCTACACACGGATAAAGATCCTGAAACTATATACTGTAAATTTCAGGGACAGAAGATGACTTGAACAGGCATCCTAAAAGAAGGATCTGGGGTGGATATTATTCTTTGGAAGGAAATTTAATTTCTTTAAGTTAATATAAATAGCAGGAAAAAGAAACAAATTTGGAAATTTGCTGAAACTTGATTCTCTGCAGGATACTGTTATTCTAGCAGGTTAATCTTGGACCCAAACCAAATGATTTAAATTTCTGAAACACATGAAATATCTCCTAGTTTAACCCAATGGCTGTGGCATAATATAGCTCCCAGGGGAGGAATATAGTTAGATTTAGTTAGATTTATATGTTTAAACAACTGTGGCTGATTTACAAACCTTAACAATGAGTTTGAGACTAGAAATATAGCATAATGAGATTCATATAGACTGAAAAAGATGAATAATCTCTCACACAGTCTCAGGGTACAAATTTGGATTATTAAACACAAATAGTAAAATTACTTTGATACAAAAAGAGCCATCCCTCAAGGTATACGAACAGAGGGCAAATCATAAGTTGTGTCTATGTCCCCATCTTCTGCTGTAATATAGTATTCAGGAAATATTTTGTTTAAAATAATCATCAAACGTAGCCTCAAACCACAAACTCAAAAACAGAAACAAGAGCAGCCACAGTAGGTAGACTGCTGCAGCTATACGTATACAAAGCAAGAAGAGATACTCACATTCAATATGCCGCCACAAGGGTAGGTATGGAAGTGGAGAGGGAGGAAGGAGGAATATCAGGATCAGACGGCCAGGGCCTGATCCATGTACACAGCTAGCCTGCCAGCCTGCACCTTTTGAATGGAACTGTCCAAGGTCCTGAAATAGGCGTCTGAACAAGCCTTGATTCCCCTGATTACAATATGAAATTGTTACCAGTCACTGGCATTGGTTGAAGACACACTCTCTTTGTCTTCTGCCACCATGAGTCACTGTGCATTTCCAGCTACTCGCTTCTCATGGTAGCTCAGTACCTGAGCCTGGCCAAGGATAGCTCTGTTTGAAAGGGATAAACCAGAATAACTGGAGGTCACACAGAAATCTGTTTAGAGATGTAATGATTTATTTCCTTCCAATATTCACTAGCTTCTTATAAGTCAACACCCACGCAATTTGCCAATTGAGAATGATTTAAAATTCAACAGTATTTGCAAATAGGAATCATTATGGCCTTTTACAAACTACAGAAGCCTAATTACTCTATTTTCATGTTAAGTGCCTAATCTTCATTTAGTAAATGGAGATTATTAATTACGCACACTGACATTTAAAAACAGTATGAATTCTGTGTACTTATTATTAACTTGAAGCGTTCAAATCATGCAACCTCCTGCACAAATTAGCTCATTTATGTTAAACCAGACAGAAAAATCTTAGTGATCTTTATTAAAAACAGACTAATCCACCGAAAAAACTTTATTTTTTCAATTTTTAAAGGGTCTTGCTAATTACTATATCAAGCCCTAGAATAAATTTTTTCCTGGGATATACTGTCTGGAATTCTTAAGACTGATTTTCACTCAAAAATTATTTATTTATTTTTGGCTGTGCTGGCTCTTCTTTGCTGTGCCCAAGCTTTCTCTAGTTGCAGGGAGAGAGGACTACTCTCTAGCTGCGGTGCATGGGCTTCTCATTGCAGTGGCCTCTCCTTGTTGCAGAGCAGGGGCTCTAGGATGCGAGAGCTCTAGGGTGCAAGGCAGATTCTTTCACTTTTTTTTAGGTACTGGAGAAATCACCTAATAAGGTAGATGATGGATTTCTTATTCCTGCATAGGTTAGCATCACCATTCCTGACTCCATTCTTCTGCATCTGACTGTGATGATTAACAGTTCCAAACTTATACATTTAAGAATTTTCAGTGATAGACTTAAAACATGCTTTGATTCAGGTCCAGAAAAAGACACCTGACCAGTAATTCACACATTAGACATATTTCTTGGTCATGTGTTCGTCAGGTTTGAAATGGGAACAGGGAGGCATATTCTGGGAATATTGATTTATCTAGATCCCTAAAAAAATTGAATCACAATTCAAATCTGTGCCAGAGACACGGTACTGGAAGGTACCAGATTATGCTACCCCCAAATATGCCTCTTTGACTTTTGATTTTGACTTTGACTTTGATTATTTTGAGCTAAAGGCCACTGAGAACCAGTCCAAGTTATAAAAACAGGGCATAAATTTTCCTTTTGTGAAAGAAATGTCCATTTACAAAGGAAATTTCCATTCATTGAGATGTCTCCCTCTCCCTTACCAGTTGCTAAGGACTCTTACCAACACCTATTCAGAGAGAAGGCTCCAAACTAAATCTGCTGAACAAACCTTATTAAACAACCATTGTTCACCATACCTCCCCTGGTCATGCTTCCTTAACTTGCCTCTCCTACACAAAAGCCCCAAACACCTTTTTGTTGGTATTTAAACACAAATTCTAACCACTCTTCTGGATTATTCACAACTGACTGCTCCCTTGTGTACACCACAAGTCACACATTAAAAAACTCCTGTTTGTTTTGTCTTGTTAATTTGTTTTTGGCCAGTCTCATTTATAGGGCCCCAACTGGAGAACCAAAAATAGGTAGAGGAAGAGATTATTCCTTCTATACAGTACTGTCTCATAAATTTTCTCCTGTTACCCCAGAATTCGGTCAGAACCTGAACTCTCATACAAACTTGTCCTGGAATGTTGAGCAAATGCAATAATCTCAGAAGTCTAAACTTAATCATCAGCATAATATCAATGTGATTTTCTACTTTATAGGGTTGTTTAGAGGACTAAATGAGATGTTTACATAAAGCATCTAGAACAAAAAAAATGCCTGGATTAAGTGAATGGTCAAGTAACAATATGGTCTGCCAGATCGGTATAAAATAGATAGAAAGCTAAACTAATCATTCATCCTGATCTTTGATCACTCTCTAATATTTGAGACAATAGCACATTGTGCATACTAAAATAGCACTATGGTATCAATAGTCAACATCATCAACAATAAAGAAAATGTTATACATGTAATAGTCCGGGTGGAATTCAGATGTCTTTATTGAAACAAAA
The DNA here is from genome assembly GCF_963930625.1 of Muntiacus reevesi. NCBI lineage: Eukaryota > Metazoa > Chordata > Mammalia > Artiodactyla > Cervidae > Muntiacus > Muntiacus reevesi. The sequence continues at coordinate 10,088,034 of NC_089271.1, read as the reverse complement.
GTAAATCCATTTAGTTTTTCACTATACATATCACTATACATAACAAAAGTGATATGTATCTTCCAACACCCTCTTCCAACAACACAAGAGAAGACTCTACACATGGACATCACCAGATGGCCAACACTGAAATCAGATTGATTATATTCTTTGCAGCCAAAGATGGAGAAGCTCTATACAGTCACCAAAAATAAAACCAGGAGATGACTGTGGCTCAGATCATGAACTTCTTTTTTTCTTTCTTTAGATCATGAACTTCTTATTGCCAAATTCAGACTTAAATTGAAGAAAGTAGGGAAAACTACTGGACCATGCAGGTATGACCTAAATAAAATCCCTTATGCTTATACAGTGGAAGTGAGAAATAGATTTAAGGGACTAGATCTGATAGACAGAGTGCCTGATGAACTATGGTAGGAGGTTTGTGATATTGTACAGGAGACAGGGAGTGAGACCATCCCCAAGAAAAAAAATGCAAAAAAGCAAAATGGCTGTCTGAGGAGGCCTTACAAATAGCTGTTAAAAAAAGAGAAGTCAAAAGCAAAGGAGAAAAGGAAAGATATACCCATTTGAATGCAGAGTTCCAAAGAAGAGCAAGGAGAGATAAGAAAGCCTTCCTCAGTGATCAGTGCAAAGAAATAGAGGAAAACAATAGAATGGGAAAGACTAGAGATCTCTTCAAGAAAATTAGAGATACCAAGGGAACATTTCATGCAAAGATGGGCTCAATAAAAGACAGAAGTGGTATGGACCTAACGAAGCAGAAGATATTAAGAAGAGGTGGCAACCTACCAGAGTAATGGAGTTAAAAGCAAAAATAAACAAATGGGACCTAATTAAACGCAAAAACTTATGCACAATGAAGGAAACTATAGCAAGGTGAAAATTCTCGCATCAGAATGGGAGAAAATAATAGCAAATGATGAAGAAACTGACAAAGAATTAATCTCAAAAGTATACAAACAACTCCTTCAGCTCAATTCCAGAAAAATAAGCGACCCAATCAAAAAATGGGCCAAAGAACTAAATAGACATTTCTCCAAAGAAGACATACAGATGGCTAACAAACACATGAAGAGATGCTCAACATCACTCATTATCAGAGAAATGCAAATCAAAACCACAATGAGGTACCATCTCATGCTGGTCAGAATGGCTGCTATCAAAAAGTCTACAAACAATAAATGCTAGAAAGGGTGTGGAGAAAAGGGAACCCTCTTACACTGTTGGTGGGAATGCAAACTAGTACAGCCACTATGGAGAACAGTGTGGAGATTTCTTAAAAAAACTGGAAATAGAACTGCCATACGACCCAGCAATCCCACTACTGGGCATACACACCGAGGAAACCAGAACCGAAAGAGACATGTGTATGTAGCCCAATGTTCATTGCAGCACTGTTTACAATAGCTAGGACATGGAAGCAGCCTAGATGTCCATCGGCAGACAAATGGATAAGAAAGCTGTGGTACATATGCACAATGCAATATTATTCAGCTATTAAAAAGAATGCATTTGAATCAGTTCTAATGAGGTGGATGAAACTGGAGCCTATTATACAGAGCAAAGTAACTCAGAAAGACTAACCCTAACACCAATATAGTATATTAACGCATATATATGGAATTTAGAAACATGGTAATGATGACCCTATATGGGAGACAGCAAAGGAGACACAGATGTAAAGAATAGACTGTTGGACTCTGTGCGAGAAGGCAAGGGTGGGATGATTTGAGAGAATAGCACTGAAACATGCATGTTATCATATGTGAAACAGATCTCCAGTCCAGATTCAATGCATGAGGCAGGGGGCTCAGGGCTGGTGCAATGGGATGACCTTGAGGGATGACTGGGGAAGGAGTGGGGAAGCCGGGTCAGGATGAGGAACACATGTACACCCATGGCTGATCCATGTGAATGTATGGCAAAAACCACCACAATAGTGTAAAGCAATTAGCCTCCAATTAAAATAAAAAATTAAAAAAAGAAGAGGTGGCAAGAATACACAGAAGAACTGTATAAAAAATATCTTCACAACCCAGATAATCACGATGGTGTGATCACTCACCTAGAGCCAGACATCCTGGAATGTGAAGTCAAGTGGGTCTTACGAAGCATCACTATGAACAAAGCTCATGGAGGTGGTGGAATTCCAGTTGAGCTATTTTAAATCCTAAAAGATGATGCTGTGAAAGTGCTGCACTCAATATTCCAGCAAATATGGAAAACTCAGCAGTGGCCACATGACAGGCAAAAGTCCGTTTTCATTTGAATCCCAAAGAAAGGCAATGCTATAGAATGCTCAAACTACCGCACAATTGCACTCATTTCACACACTAGTAAAGTAATACTCAAAATTCTCCAAGCCAGGCTTCAGCAATACATGAACCGTGAACTTCAAGATGTTGGAGCTGGTTTTAGAAAAGACACAGGAACCAGAGATCAAATTGCCAATATCAGCTGGATCATCGAAAAAGGAAGAGAGTTCCAGAAAAACATCTACTTCTGCTTTACTGACTATGCCAAAGCTTTTGACTGTGGAGCACAATAAACTGTGGAAAATTCTGAAAAAGATGGGAATACCAGACCACCTGACCTGCCTCTTGAAAAATCTGTATGCAGGTCAGGAAGCAACAGTTTGAACTGGACATGGAACAACAGACTGGTTCCAAATAGAAAAAGGGGTACGTCAAGGCTGCATATTGTCACCCTGCTTATTTAACTTATATCCAGAGTACATCATGAGAAATGTTGGGCTGGAGGGAGCACAAGCTGTAATCTAGAGCACTAGGAGAAATATCAATAACCTCAGATATGCAGATGACACCACCGTTATGGCAGAAAGTAAAGAACAACTAAAGAGCCTCTTGATGAAAGTGAAAGTGGAGAGTGAAAAAGCTGGCTTAAAACTCAACATTCAGAAAACTAAAATCATGGCATCTGGTCCCATCACCTCATGGGATGCAGATGGGGAAACAGTGGCTGACTTTATTTTCGTGGGCTCCAAAATCACTGTAGATGGTGACTGCAGCCATGAAATTAAAAGATGCTTACTCCTTGGAAGGAAAGTTATGACCAACCTAGAATGCATATTAAAAAGCAGAGACATCACTTTGCCAACAAAGGTCCATCTAGTCAAAGCTATGGTTTTTCTAGTAGTCATGTATGGATGTGAGACTTGGACTATAAGGAAAGCACAGCGCCGAAGAATTGATGCTTTTGAACTGTGGTGTTGGAGAAGACTCTTGAGAGTCCCTTGGACTGCAAGGAGATCCAACCAGTCCATCCTAAAGGAGATCAATCCTGGGTGTTCATTGGAAGGACTGATACTGAAACTGAAACTCCAATACTTTGGCCACCTGATGTGAAGAGCTGACTCATTGGAAAAGACCCTGATGCTGGGCAAGATTGAAGGCGAGAGGAAGAGAAGGGGATGACAGACGATGAGATGGTTGGATGTCATCACCGACTCGATGGACATGAGTTTGAGTAAACTCTGGGAGTTTGTGATAGACACGGAGGCCTGGCATGCTGCAGTCCATGGGGTCGCAAAGACTCAGACACGACTGAGCGACTGAACTGAACTGATACATAACACTGGTAAATTTGAAAATCTAGATGAACTGAATAATTTTCTATGAAAATATCAATTTTAAAAATTAACCCAATGAGATATAGATACTGGGAATCACCTATCAACAAAAGAATTTGAAAATGTAATGAAAATCAACCTCCATAAAGGTATAGATTTTTTTTATTTTTTTTTGGCTTACTGCACAGCTTTCATGATCTTTCTTTCCCCACCTAGGTACCCAGCAGTGAAAATGCTAACCACTGGACTGCCAGGGAATTCCTGACATAGATGGTTGTACAGAAAAAAACCAACAAACACAAAATGATCATATATTTCTATTACTCAAAGTAGTCCAGAATAGAGGCAAAAGTGAATGTTTCTCTTTTTACTAGACCAACCATCTCTGAAAATGAGCAGCACAAAATAAGGAGTATTACATACAGATCTCTTCCACTTATTACTGTATACACGAAGTTATGAAGTAAAATACTGACAAATGTCATTCTGTAGATTTGGTTATCCTATAATGAATGAATTTAGTACACTACTATGTTAAAGCAGAAAAGCATATTAACATTTCAATAGATAACACAAAGCATTGGATAAGTGTCAATATCTATTGTGTAAAAAAATCTACATAATATAGAAATGGTGGGAAACTTCCTTAATTTATATCTACCAGAAAACTATAGTATACTTCATTCCCAGTGGTAAAACACTGGACACATTCCCATACAGCCATGAGTAAAGCAATACTCTCAACTTCTTCATCTCAACTAATCAACAATGGACTGGAAGTCTTATCTAATGCAATAAAGAATATAAGAAGCATAAACAATGGGCAATGCCAGATAAAGCTGTCAAATATTTTTGGCATAATATTCTAATACAATTTTCGACATGGAAAATTTTAGTGGCTCAACAGACATACCAGTAAAACAACAAAAATCAGTAGCATGGTGAGATCAGTTCAGTTCAGTCGCTCAGTCGTGTCCGACTCTTTGTGACCCCATGAACCGCAGCACACTAGGCCTCCCTGTCCATCACCAACTCCTGGAGTTTACCCAAACTCATGTCCATTGAGTCGGTAATGTTTTCCAACCATCTCATCCTCTGTCGTCCCCTTCTCCTCCTGCCCTCAATCTTTCCCAGCATCAGGGTCTTTTCAAATGAGTCAGCTCTTCACATCAGGTGGCCAAAGTACTGGAGTTTCAGCTTTAGCATCAGTCCTTCCTATGAACACTCAGGACTGATCTCCTTTAGGATGGACTGGTTGGATCTCCTCACAGTCCAAGGGACTCTCAAGAGTCGTCTCCAATACCACAGTTCAAAAGCATCAATTCTTATGCACTCAGCTTTCTTTGTAGTCCAACTCTCACATCCATACATGACCACTGGAAAAACCATAGCCTTGACTAGACGGACCTTTGTTGGCAGTGTAATGTCTCTGCTTTTTATTTATTTATTTATTTTTTTCATTTCTTTTTATTAGTTGGAGGTAAATTACTTCACAACTTTGCAGTGGGTTCTGTCATACATTGACATGAATCAGCCATGGATTTACATGTATTCCCCATCCCGATCCCCCCCCCACCTCCCTCTCCACCCGATTCCTCTGGATCCTCCCAGTGCACCAGGCCCGAGCACTTGTCTCATGCATCCCACCTGGGCTGGTGATCTGTTTCACTTTAGATAATGTACGTGCTGTTCTCTCGAAACATCCCACCCTCGCCTTCTCCCACAGAGTCCAAAAGTCTGTTCCGTACATCTGTGTCTCTTTTTCTGTTTTGCATATAGGGTTATCGTTACCATCTTTCTAAATTCCATATATATGTGTTAGTATGCTGTAATGTTCTTTATCTTTCTGGCTTACTTCACTCTGTATAATGGGCTCCAGTTTCATCCATCTCATTAGAACTGATTCAGATGAATTCTTTTTAACAGCTGAGTAATATTCCATGGTGTATATGTACCACAGCTTCCTTATCCATTCGTCTGCTGATGGGCATCTAGGTTGCTTCCATGTCCTGGCTATTATAAACAGTGCTGCAATGAACATTGGGGTGCACGTGTCTCTTTCAGATCTGGTTTTGTCGGTGTGTATGCCCAGGAGTGGTATTGCTGGGTCATATGGCAGTTCTAATTCCAGATTTTTAAGAAATCTCCACACTGTTCTCCACAGTGGCTGTACTAGTTTGCATTCCCACCAACAGTGTAAGAGGGTTCCCTTTTCTCCACACCCTCTCCAGCATTTATTGCTTGTAGACTTTTGGATAGCAGCCATCCTGACTGGCGTGTAATGGTACCTCATTGTGGTTTTGATTTGCATTTCTCTGATGATGAGTGATGTTGAGCATCTTTTCATGTGTTGTCTCTGCTTTTTAATATGCTGTCTAGGTTGGTCATAACTTTCCTTCCAAGGAGTAAGCGTCTTTTAATTTCATGGCTGCAATCTCCATCTGCAACATGGTGAGATAAAAACCCTTACAAAACCAAAGTGCTCCTATATACCACCAATAATTAATTGGAAAATATAATTAGGTAAGATAGGTAGGGCTTTTGCACAAACAACTCTGGTCCACACATCTATCCATCCACTCACTCACCCACCTACATGAAGAAAAAGAAGAAACAAATACTACAAAATAAGGAATCAACTCAATAAGAAATGTGGAAGATGCATATGAACAAAATTGTAAAATATCATCGAAGTGTTTTTAAGAAGATTGCAATGGAGAGACCTGACCATATTCTTGGAAAAGAAGACTCAATATCAACAAGAATAGTCATTTCTCACCAAAATAATCTATTTTAATGATTAAATTTGTTACAGATCTTGGTGGAGAAGGAAATGGCAACCTATTGAGTTGGGAAGATCCCCTGGAGGAGGGCATGGCAACCCACTCCAGTATTCTTTCCTGGACAATCCTATGGACGGAGGAGCCTGATGGGCTGCAGTCCTTGGGATCACAGAGAGTCAGACAACGACTGAGTGACTAAACAAGAATACATATCTTGGAAAACCATAAAGCTACAAAAAAGTGAAACAGATTTATATGCACTGACAAGACAAATAACCATGATACGGAGTCAAGTGAAATGTCTCCCAGAAAGATTTCATTAATGCAAAAGAGACATTGTTTCGTGATTGTTTGTACACAGAGCTAGAGGTTGTATGTAAATAGTATCACAGAGAGTAGAAGGGATAGGATGAGGGCAGGGAAGCAGAATTATAATTTATGCCTATGACTGCACGCTTCAGATTTTTACAACAAGCTTTATTTTTCTAATTAAAAACTTTAAGGATATTAAAGACAATAGGACTTGTTTGTGCATGTGTGTGCTAAGTCACTTCAGTCATGTCCGGCTCTGCGATCCTAAGGACTGTAGCCCACCAGGCTCCTCTGTTCATGGCATTCTCCAGGCAAGAATACTGGAGTGGGTTGCCATGCCCTCCTCCAGGGGATCTTCCCGACCCAGGGTTCGAACCCACCTCTCTTATGTCTCCTGCATTGGCAGATGGGTTCTTTACCACTAGCGCCACCTGGGAAGCTCTAGAACTTGTTTACTAGCTTCTAAATACTTTCAGATTCAAATTCCCCAAAATTAGTTCAGAAACAGTATACCAAACACATAACTGATTCTTCAAGAACAAAATAAAATATACATAAAATATACAGATACAAGCAAACCACAAACAAATTGTATGTTTCTCATCTCTCTGAGTATAAAAACACCGAAAAATGATAGTGTTAGTCACTCAGACATGTTCAACTCTTTGCAACCCCATGGACTGTAGCCCATCAGGCTCCTCTGTCCATGGAATTCTCCAGGCAAGAAGATTGGGTTGGATTGCCATTTCCTTCTCCAGGGGATCTCCCTGTCCTAGGGATTGAAGCCAGGTTTCCTGAATTGCAGGCAGATTCTTCACCATCTGCGCTATCAGGGAAGCCCCTACCCACCACATAGGAAGATTAAGTAAGGTACACAGCAAATATCAGGCACTAAAATATGTGAGCTGCTATTATTCCCAGACAGCAGAGTCAGAGAAACATGCGGCGGCCAATTTCGATATAAAACATATTAAATTGCATACATAATCTTGGCTCATGACATGTAAAGACAAAATAGGTATCATAACTATAAGAGAATCATGACCACAAAATACACTCTCTTAAACCAGATTTGAGGTGAACAGGGAGAAGGGAGAAAGGAGCCCACAAAGCAGGTGAGAAGGAGTGAGGAAGGAAAGCCAGAGGCTTCGCATGGATTTCCCAGGCCAATGATCCACTCACCACCAATTTTCATGTAAAATAATGTTTTTTGCTTAAACTTACAGATGAAGGGAAAACAATTTTATCCTTTAAAGATAATCTATCATAGATATAGCACAGAAAATAGGACTTTTTTCCCACTGCATTGGAATCACATTTAACATAGGTTTGCAGGCTATTTTCACTAAGGGCAAAGTTTCTCAGTCCTGGCACGACTGACCGGCACTATAAACCACTGGGTTGGATAATTCTTTGTTGTAGGGGACTGTCCTGTGTACTATATATTATAGTATGTTTAGCAGTGTCCCTGGCCTCTATCCACTAGGGCCAGCAGCACCCCTGTTTCCTAGCTGGGACAACCGAAAATGTCTCCAGACATTGCTGAATACCTCCAGGTGTGGGGGAGCATGTGCAAAACTGCCCCAGGCTAAAAAATCAGTGACTTACCAAAATGATGAACATTCTCCTTTGTCATGAAATATTCTCTAAATGCATCTTTTAATGATTTTAAAATATTACAACACGTGGGCTTCCCTGGTGGCTCGAACAGTGAAGAATCTACCTGCAACGCAGGAGACCCGGGTTCAATCCCTGGGTCAGGAAGATCCCCTGGAGGAGGGTATGGCAACCCACTCCAGTATTCTTGCCTAGAGAATCCCATGCACAGAGGAGCCTGGTGGGCTATGGTCCATGCGGTCGCAAGAGTCTGACGTGACTGAGCAACTAGCACTTTCACTTTCACAACATACAATAAGTTAATTCAAGCATTACATCTAATTAGGCATTTTACTTTCATCATCTTTTGTTTCATGATAAATAAGAAGAAACACTTGTACAAAGTTCTTTGGTTGGATAACTGATTATTCCTTAAAACGAACTCCCAGGTTGCATTATTCAATCAGAAGGCATGGACATTTAAAAAATGCACCCTTGTTCCATTCTCCAGCAATATTGAGCCAAAGACACACTCCTTTGGAGGTAAAATGTGTTTTTATACCACCAATACTATGTTACCCCTGTGTATTATACTTTATAAAAATTATTTATGAATCAAATACATTAAAAATGACATACCATATTACAGTATATATACATTAAAAATGATATACCTTATTACAGTATACCATTTTTATTTATCAGCATTTATTTTCCTATTTACTCTTCATGGGCTTAGTCATTTTATTTGATGACTAAATCTTATATAAAATATTATTCTTCTATTTTGCAGTGATATTTTTTTGAAGTAATTTCTACTTGTGTATGACAGATGTCACCCTCTGTATTCCCTGTATAATTTCATTTTACTGGCCCTGACTGCATTGCTAGGAAGGATTTGAAATGTGAGAGCAAGACAACAGGAAGGATTTATAGAAATACTCTGAGAGGAAGTGGACATTCTTTCCTACCAGCCTGAGAACAAGAATTTCTTACTTATCTATTGATAAACAGTCTAGTAAATTCAGGCCTCTGGAAATGAACCTGAAAGCAAAGATAAAGCAGAGGCAGAAGAACTGTCCCCATGAATCAAAAGCTAATATCGAACTGTTCTCTAGCATAATTCTAATATCTGTGTAATAGCAAAGTACAAGAATGGATATTCATAATACTATTTGTGCATTTTCAGAAATATTAAATAGAGTACAATATGGTCTATTTGAGAAGGCAGAAATCTAAAGTGACCTCCATGATTTCCACCCTCTTGATGGCAGTTGGAGACGCCCTAAGCAGAGGACCCAACAAACCCACAACTGGATTCTTGACCCATTGTTTTAGGCCATTGCTTATAGTTACTCAGAACCGAAAACTAATACTGTAGGAGGTGACTAATATTAATTTAGGGTAACTTTCACTAAAATGGTTAAACTATTTGAGCCTGAAAAAAATTAAATTTCAGTGACCATACCTGGAAATTTATTCTCTTTGAAGAGCTCAGGCCCCAACAAAGGCTTGATGAGAAGAGGGCAGTTTGAACATTTCACCACCTGTTAAAATGTATCATTAATGCATAACCCATGATAGTATACTCAAATCTAATCTAAATTTTTAATATATTCCATTTACAACAAAGATAAGAAATGACACCAGAGAAATAACTAAAAATAGTAACTCTGATTTTGACTCTTTTCAGTGATGCTGATGAGACTAAATTATGCTCTGTTCAAATACACCATGATCAGTAATGTAACTAATTGACAAATGAAAGCAGAAGGGACATCTGCCAAAATTTGGGTAATTAAAATAAATGCCTGTCTTCATTATGTACACATTAAATTTATCATACAATTACTGTTTGATATTTGTATTCTTTGCTTCAAAGAATTTTATAGTATCAAAAAATTTTTTTCTAAAAATAAGCATGAGAAATTAAACTTACACAGTTTCAAAAAGGAAGAAAAAAGAAAAAAAACAATTTACTCCCAAATAAGTTTTATTTACTATTTAGACCATATCTCATAGGAGTCATTTGAATAGACAAAGCATAACTGATAAAATATGTAAGAATGACCATTAAATTATTTGTTATAATAAAACACAGAATCACCTCATATACTCATCAATATGGGATTGTTTAATATTTTTTATGTTATGGAATAAATGTTATGTAGTCATTAAAAAGAACGTTTGTCAGATTTTACTGACATGGACATACCCATAATGTTTTATTGAATGAAAAAAGTTGTAACACAATACATACAGTTTGAAGACATTGTTTTTTAAAAATATTGTGTACATATTTACATTTTGTGCAAAGAAAGATTTAAAATATAAGGTTTGTGAAAATAAAATGACAAAGATTTAGCAAAACCAACTGCTAAGAGAAGATTACACTGGGAAGAAGGAATAAGGAGGAGGTACCTCTTTTATTCATTATAATCTTTATGAATCCTGAATCTACACGGTTCATAGATACAGAATAATGTATAAAATGTTTCATTTTCAATCTAATTTCTAAAATATCTAATTACACATCTTGCAAACGTCAAACCAGATTCAAGTACAAACCCTCAGAAATAGGAATCACATTCCCCTTCTATCCTCTTAGTCCACTACCCTTCTTCTGCCCTATGGCCTTTTATGTGGCTTGTTTTACCATGTCTCTCCTGGCCCCCATGACTCAAACCCTCAGGCTTCATCTTCTCCTACCGATTCTCTGGTTTAATCCAAAAACCCCTAAGAAACTCTTAGCCAATTGAGGTAAACTTCTTTCCACTTTGAATAAACTTGAGCAGAGAGAATGGAAGCATCTACACAATAATAATTTATGACTTATCACATCACACTATTATAATTTATTTTTTAATATCAAACACATTTTAGTTAGGTTAACTTTTTTTTGATATGTACTTTTTTCCATTTGCTTCTTGGTAGCAGGATCTTTTCCAGTTCAAACCTTTCCATTTTCATCTGATTAGAGTTAATTAAGCTTAATTCAACAAATTTCTCTTGACCACTTAGTGACCAAAATGAAGAAGGCAACCAGATGAAGATGGATTTTCTCAAAGAGATTACACTCTAGGGAGATGAGGCAAAGGCTTCAACAACAGACATAATAGAGAAGTAAATTACCTGGAGTGGGACTAGGAAGAGAAGAACATGGTAATGAGAAGTTGGGGGTGGGGAGTGTACAAGTCACTTAGATTTTAGAGAAACTAAAGGAAATTGTGAGGAGCCAGGACAAATCAAGGACTCACCATCACATTGAGGACAGGTCCAAGGTGCAGCGGGAGGGTGCTGGACTGTGGGAGGGGAGATGTCTGTGGTCTATTTCCACTTGCTTGTCCCTTAAACCACTGTCTATGGCTCTGCAAATGCAGACAGGCCCCTCACTGCAAGCCCGTAATTGGAACTGAGAGGCAATGCGTCAAGAGACTTTGGAGAGGCTTACTATTAAGAACTGGCCACAGTTAGGCTGTTGACCTAAATATTTTCTTCTGGACTTTTTCCTTTGTAATGTGTAGGTCTTAATTGACCTTGCTCTCACATGAATCTGTTTCCCACCTAAATACATAGCTTAAGTTCAATTCTTAAGAGAGTGTTTTACAAGAACCTGTAATCTCGCAATATGTCATAGATGTAGCAAGAGAAAATATGGTCCAAGCTAGAATACCCTTATGTTGAGTAAACTTTTCATCTTCCTTAACCACTTCTCTACCTTCCTGGATACCTTGGATTGTGGCCCTAAACACTGCCATATTCAGGTTTTATTAATACTAATGTTGGGGAGTTATTGTTGATTTATTATAGGTGACTATTTGTCACTGTCGTTTGTTTAATGTAACTGTTCTATGCTGAGTCGCTCAGTTGTGTCTGACTCTTTGCGACCCCATGGACTGTAGCCCACCAGGCTCCTCTGTCCATGGGGATTCTCCAGGCAAGAATACTGGAATGGGTTGCCATGCCCTCCTCCAGGGGATCTTCCCAGCCCAGGAATTGAACCAGAGTTTCCTGCATTGCAGGTGGATTTTTTACCAGCTGAGCTACCAGGGAAGTCCTAAAGTAACTGAGAGAATGACTAAGTGAGAGACCTGGAAAGGACTGCGAACCCTGGGGAATCCTGAATACATGGTAACTGAGTGGCTGTGGGAGAAACAGATAAAGAGGTTGAGATACTCAGTGACTGCTTTGGAATGGCTCATACTTGCCCAATGTCAAAGAGTAACAGAACTAACTAATTGTTCCTTGACTTTCAATTCAGGGCTTTCCATTCCCTTCATTCCCTTTTGTTATGAGGCAAGTATACACTCCTTTGCCTACTCAAACACCAAATATTTTATTTGTGGAAATATGTAAAGACATTGTTTCAGCATTCAGATGCTCTCCTCCCCATGCCCTTCTGATTCTCTGGGCAAGTGAGATCAAAGCTACAATCCCATAAATTTCTTTGATGTGTTGGTTAGACCATCAATACAGCAAGCTAGGCAGAAGACAAAAAGGGCATTTAATGACCACAAGAAACGCTTTTACAAGCTTCCCTTCTCTATAAATCTGACATAGTGATTTACACAGGACTCATCTGAATTTACCTCCAAGTAGCAGAAATAACCTCAAGAATATGGATCCTGGTAAAATTTTGATATCCTGATTAGCAAAACACATCAAAATGACAAAATGCCATTCGACCTTATTGCTATGTTTAATCAACAAATCTTATGTTTCAAAAAATTTTTAAAAATCCTTAAATGAAAGTCACTCAGCCGTGTGCAATCTTTGCAACCCCATGGACTATACAGTCCATGGAATTCTCCAGGTACACCATAAAAATATGTCTAAATGATTAATAGACAAAATCGCTGGCTCCATTTAATGAAAAGAATTCTTTCACATTCTCTGCACAGCTTAAAATTGTCTCTACTGACCAAGATATCACTTCTCTCTTTCTGCTTCTGAAGCATTTGGAATATATTTCTACTCACAAGGGGTTGTAACCACTTTCTTATATTCCTTTCTGCTAGACTTGGAGGACAAGGAACATTACCCTAACAGTCCCAGTGACTGCTACAACACTGAGCATTTACTCAGTTCATGGACAGATGTATCGATGAATGGTTATATGGTTGCGATATCTATAACACGTCACCACCACCAGCACCATATAAGAGTTCATCCAATGGTTTTCCTTTTAAATTAGCACACACTCTCTTTTTTTAAATTAATTTATTTATCTTAATTAGGGGCATTACAAATGCCTCATTTCTCCCAGCAAATCATCTGAATTGCTCCCCATCCCCCGCTAGACATGTCAGGATGGGGCTTTGTGATGTCAAAGCTCACCCAGGGCCACCATTGGCTGGGGAAGAGACTTGCTGACCTCATAAAGCATAAGGGTGAGGCTCCATGGGGGCGGGTATATATAGGGGTGCTCAGGGGCTCTGAGCAGACCACTGGGAGTCCTCCAAATGACTAAGGTGACTGGGAAGCCACAAGGCTCCAGAGGAGTGATGGAACATCAACTTCCTGTTACTCAGGAGAAGATGAAGATCTCCTATCAATTGAGGTCCAGAAAAAGTGTCAAGGTGAGCTGAACCCAGCCAAATTCCTCTTGCCCATTGACCCCACCCCAAAAGACACCCTCCTGTGTCCTTGCCTGGCACATAAGCCTTCTCTGCCCACACCCCTTCTCCTGAAGCCATCGTTCCCACCTGTCTTCACGCTCTTCCCTAAACCAGTGCCATTCTTTGCTCCCTCTCTTGTTTTCTCTAGGTGGCCAGGGCAACCGTGAGGGTGAATAATCCCATTCTGGCAAAGGTGCCTAAGAAAACTCAGAAAACTCCCACCACAAAAAAGCTTAAGAAAATCCGAGGCTCAAAGCTCTGTAGCCAGAGTTCCAAGGTGAATGAAGAACTCAATGAGAAGGAACCAGAGGAGGTCCCAGAGACCACGGAGACAACTGCGATTCCAGCTAATCAGAACGAACCAGAGGAGGTCCAAGAGACCATGGAGACCCCTGCCATTCCAGCTAATCAGAATGAACCAGAGGACATCCCAGAGACCATGGAGACCCCTGCCATTCCAGCTGGACCAGTTGACAGCCAGTGACTTCGGAGCATGGCTAGAGACCTCAGAAATGCTCGGGGGTCTCGCTGCTGAGTACTGGCCAACAGTACAGATGCTGAATATTATAGCAACTGCATACATTAATAACAAAAATAAAATCAACATGATGTGAAATTATGTTTGTCTCTGAGTTCTCTGATAGTGGGGGGCAGAGAGGGCAGGGAAGGGATAAGTGTGTGAGGAGGGAGGGAGATGGGTTCTGTGGAGTTGGAGATGGGGCCAGAAGGTCCAGGTTGCCAGGAAGTAGGGGGAAGCACTGGTTCCAGACTGAGCTTCAAAGACACACTTCCCATGGAGAAGAGGAAGAGGACTTGGTGATTCTCTGTGTGAGTGCAGAGATGCAGAGATGGAGACTTAGCTGGGGACCTGTGTCATGCCTGGGGGGGGCGGGCAGTGCCACTTGCTAAAAAGGCATACAAAGGAGCTGCCCCATCAAAAGAATGGAATACTGACATTTGCAGCAACATGGAAGGTAGAATATTGAGTAAAATACCTCAGACAGAGATAGACAGATATGATATCACTTATAGAATCTAAAATACCGCAAAGTAGAGAATATGATACAAATGGACGATCACAGATATAGAGAAGCATCTACTGGTTACCAGCAGGGAGGGGAAGAGGGAGGGGCAATACAGAGGTGGGGGAGTGGGGGGCACGCAGTGTTAGTTACGTGGAAGATGAGCTCAGGGATGCATTGTACAACATGGGGAATGGAGCCAGGACTTTGTAATAACTATAAACGGAAAGCAAACTTTACCAATTGTATATAATAAGAAAGAAAAGGAAAGAAAGGGGGGGGAGGAAGGAGGGAAGAAAGGAAGGAAAAGAATGGCATTTTGGGAGGTCAAAGAGCCAATATTGATTAGGCCCTTTTTAGCAAAGGAATATGTTTTATTTCATTTTTTTAATTTATTTATTTTAATTGGAGGCTAATTACTTTACGGTATTGTGGTGGTTTTTGCCATACATTGACATGAATCAGCCATGGGTGTACAGGTGTTCCCCATCCTGATCCCCCCCCCACCTCCCTCCCCATCCCATCCCTCTGGGTCATCCCAGTGCGCCAACCCTGAGCACCCTGTCTCATGCATCGAACCTGGACTGGCGATCTCTTTTACATATGATAATATACATGTTTCAATGCTATTCTCTCAGATCATCCCACTCTCGCCTTCTCCCACAGAGTCCAAAAGTCTGTTCTTTATATCTGTGTCTCTTTTGCTGTCTCGCACATAGGGTCATCGTTACCATCTTTCTAAATTCCATATATGCCTTAGTATACTGTATTGGTGTTTTTCTTTCTGACTTACTTCACTCCGTATGATAGGCTCCAGTTTCATCCACCTCATTAGAACTGATTCAAATGCACTCTTTTCAATAGCTGAGTAATATTCCACTGTGTATATATACCACAGCTTTCTTATCCACTCATCTGCTGATGGACATCTAGGATGCTTCCTTGTCTTAGCTATTGTAAACAGTAGCACACACTTTCATAGCAAGGTTTCTTTTGTTACCCAGTCTACCTCCCAAAAGTATAACATTTATTGTAAAACATAGTTGTGTATCCATCATACATATCAATAAAATATTATAAATATGTTTAAAGTTCTATGTGTACATTTCTGTCTGCACCCTCTAAAGTTTGGATAATTCTGAATTTGTTGTTCATCATTTCCATGCCCACCTTTATATTTTGACTACACAGACATGTATCCTGAAATCACAGATAGTACTATTTGCATCATTTTAAACTTTATTCACATAGATGATATTGTACTATATGGTATTATCTATATGGATCTTTGTGTAATGTGTTTTTTGTCTCTCAACATGAGATTTTTTCCATGTTGACACATAGAGCTCTAGCTGGGTTATGGGTTATATTTCCTGCTGTGTAATATTCCATTATAGTAATGTACCACAATTCCTTTATCCATTCTTCTCTTGATGGTTATTTATGCAGTTTATAATATTTGACTCTGGCAATGTCAATATGAACACTGTATACAAATATAAATACCTGTGCACAAGTGTGAATCATTTTTAGGTGGGATTGAAACTACAAGGTCCCAGGAAATTAATGTCTTTGACTTTACTAAATATTGTCACACTGCTCTCCAGTGAGTGTACAAATATATATGCCCACCAGCAACATGTGAAAGTTCTTGTCATTTCACATCCTCACCAATACTTAATATTATCAACTTTTAATTTTTGCTAATCTCAATGGTATGTACTGGTATGCTATTTTATTAGCAGTCATCTGATTACTAATAAGAATAAGTTTATTTAGGGTTTCTTTCTGTGAATTGCCTGTTTTTACTCTGGTCATACTGAACTGGGTTATTTGTGGCATTTTTCCTATTAATATATTCTAAATAATTTATTGTCAATTTTATGTATAATAAACATCTTCAAGTTTGTAGCTTATCTGTTCTCTTCTTTACAAAAGTAGTATTTTTGATGCTTAGAAGCTTTTAACATTTAATGTAGCTAATGTGTTCATCTAGTCTCTTATGGTTTGTGCTTTGTTAGAAATCTTATTTAAGAAATTTCCCCTACACTAAAGCCTCAAATTATGCCTCCTGTATTTTCTGTAATATATAGAAATTCTAAAGTTTTGCTTTTCATATTGTAAAAATGGTTTAATTCTACATGCTTGGATGTACTTGACCAATCTTACATGAATATATATATATATATATATATATATATATATATATATATACATACACATACATATGTGTTTATATATTTGTGTGTGTAGCCTTTTTCAAAGAACAAAATTTTGGTTGTGTTGATTTTTTCTATTGTATCTTTGTTTTCTCTTTCATTTCTATTCTTTATTAGTTCTTTCTAAGTTCTTTGAGTTTATTCTAACTTCTTAACTGAAATGTTTAGCTTTTTAATTTTTAGGTTCTTCTTTTCCTTAGTATAAGAATTTAAGATTGTTTATTTTCTAAGAACCACTATTGCTACATCCCCCCAGTTCTGAAATACAGTATTTTTTTGGTCATTCCTTAATTACAAATGTTTCCTAATTCCATTATAAGTTTTTCTTTGATCCATGGGTAAATTTAAAATGTACTTTTAAATTTCCAAGTGTACAGATACTCATAAATGAATGATTATGCTTGCACTCCAATAAAAGCTTAGTAATAGACACAGAAATATGAATTTTATATAAGTTCCAAATGTCAATAAATATTCTTATTTCTTTCTCTAACATTTAAAAATGTAAAGAACATCCTTGGTTGTTAGATTGTCTGAAAAGAGGCAGAGAGCCATATTTGGCCCACAGGCAAAGATCGCCAACTCCTGGTTTAGAACATTTTCTAATACAAAAAAAGCAATGTTTCTGTTTGCTATTATAATTAAACCAAGTAGCATTAGTAATCACTTATTTTAAAGGATACTTTTGTTTCCATAGCAATTTTCTCAGCTGACAAACTGGCCAACAGTAGCCTCTTATTATACCACTTAGGACAAAGTCAAATAGCTCACAGTACATAAGACTGCAGCCTCCTATTTACTGATTGAATAAGATGGTTGAGTTAGCACTGATCTGGGAAAGCAGAACTTTAGAACTAGGACTTCAGTGACTGAGACCTGAAATGCTTAAGTGACTTGATCCATTTCTGACACTGGGAGAGTTGCATACAAAAACCCTACTCATCTTTCAACTCGGTCACTTCCTCACAGACCCTCCCCTGAATTGTCCAAGGTTAATGCCCTTGTTGTCTGAACTCACTCTGCTCTTTGCACAAACTCCCTGTTAACAGTTCTCGGCGCACTGCTTTTCTCTTTCATTCGAACATTCCTTATTCACCCTCCTATCTCTCATAACTGCATCAGTGAAGCCAACACCTGGAAATGGCTCATTTAAAGATTATTAAATGAATGGCTGTGGTCTTCATAGAGCAAAGCTCATATATTTCCAGTAGGCAGGACCGACTGACAGAGTAAGAATGAGCTAGTCATTTCTCAGACAATAGGAGAAGAATGGTATGATATGCAAATCCCTTGCATATCCATATAAACCTCAAGATCTTTAGAACACAAATCTTGTGATGAGAGCATAACAAAATTATCTCAGTATGTCTCTAGACTGCTGGTTATAAAGCCATCTTCTGCTGCTTAGTCACTTCAGTCGTGTCCGAATATGTGTGACCTTATACACTGCAGCCGCCAGTCTCCCCTGTCCATGGAATTTTCCAGGCAAGAATACTGGAGTGGGTTGCCATTGTCTTCTCCAGTTAAAGTCATCTAATCATTCCTAAATTGATTTTTAAAATAAACGTTTAAGAACTATGGGTAAATTTCTTCTCAGGTCCAAATAAGATTTTATCATTCAGAAAACTGGTAAAAATTAACTCAAATAGCTGAATTATACAGAAGGGAAAGCAGTAATTCATTTTTCCTGTCAGTTGTATAAAAAGCCTTTCTTACAAAAAACAAACTGTATTCTAATTTCATAATATTTTCTCCTCTTAAAAAAACTGAGTGAAACTGAGAAAAGCATTTAACTTCATAGGCCTTGCAGTACATTTTCAAAATGCTAGAGGTTGACATGCAGTGCAAAAATCTTAATTTTTCTAAATAAGACCATGATAAGTCTATTCCTCTATTACCACTACTTCATAGATGAGAACGAACACCAAAGTGTAGGAAAACAATGTTATACCACTTAAAATGCAGTCCTTTTTGTAAAATGAATTTTTGGTTGCACCTGCAGCTTTTGCGATCCTAGTTCCCTGACCAGGGATTGAACCTAGGCCATAGCAATGAAAGCACAAGTCCTAAATCCTGGACTGCCAGGAAATTCCCCAAAATGCAATCGTTTAGATTAAATAGATTTAACTTTTAAAATGAAGGCTAAATAGTTACTATTTTTTATTTGTTCTGCAGATTTGAGAAAAGATTTTCAGAGATCCCCAAAGCTCTAATAATCCAAAAAGTCCAGTGTTTGAGGAATACTGAATTAGACAATATCCAAGATCTCTTTTAACTCTTTTTAACGAAGTTAAGTTATTTTTCTGCATCATTATATATTAAATACTTCTCTTCCTTATAACAAGCCTCATAATGAGTCACCAAAGACAGTTCTTTAAGAAGCTTCTAAGTTTTCTTTTTCTTAAACTTGATATTGAATTTGCTTTCTAATCTGCATCTTTATCAATTTCAATTATCTTCCTGTTTGATTTACAGGCTTTCATCACTAGCTCACTAAATTATCCATATATCATGTCTTTCACCACAAAAAAGTCATATGGTTTTCTTTTAAAATGCTTATATGGCAGAACTTCCATTCATAAATGGAAGAGGGACATTGGGAAGATTTTGGCAAATCCTCTCACCAACAAACACAAATAAAGCTCGACAAAACAGTCACAAACAACTATTTCAGAGTTCCAAAAATTGATCAAAGGCAAACAACAAATAGAGAAGCACTTATTGATGAAAATCTCCCAAGACTTCAGGAGAGAACTATGGGAGTCTATGGGCTGCTTGCCCAGAGCTGCTTTCATCTCCACTACCTGGTTCTGCAGACAGTAATGGTAGCTCTAGCGAAAAGGCTAGATTGAAAATCAGCAGCTTCACTGCAAGAGAGGGTTCACTTGATTTGGAGCAGGGCTGAAAACCCATTCCCCCCAGTATTGTCAGTGAAAGCAGCAAACTCTGTAGGAAATTAAAAGGGAAAAGCTACAGTCCTGCTAGCCTCAGGTTCCAGGGCAGAGGGGAAGCCAGGAAGGAATTTAATAAGGAGGTAGTCCTAGAAATGAGAACGCATTACAAGAAAAGCTCTCCACACATCTCCAATTGACTAGGCAAATTACATGTATAGGCAGGAGAGCTGAAAGTGCCCAGTGGAAAGTAAAAGTCGAGGCCAGACTTTAAAATTGCCTGAAGTCTGAATGTGCTCCCAACCCACACACTCACTGGTGGAGTGTGACAGCCCAGTCACTGCCTCAGTATTATATTATCCAAATAGAGCAGTGAGGTCTGGATATCCAGGACAAAAATCTCAACTAGAGGAAAAAATGAGCAGAGGGAACATCAACCACACCCACCTAATTAACATTTAAAGGACATGCTACTCAGCAGCAATATACTACACATGTTTCTTCAAGTATGCATGAAACTTTCCTCAGAATAGACCATATCCTAGCCTACAAAAGAAATCTCAATAAACTTAAAAGGAATGAATACTTTAAAGTATGTTCTACACAATGGTATTAAATTGTAAAACAACAGAAAGGAATTTAGGAAATCAACAAATACTTGGAAATTAAGCAATACTTTTCTAAATACTATATAGGTAAAGAGGAAATCACAAAGGAAATTATAAAGTGTTTGAACTGAATTAAGACAAAATTACATATACTAAAATTTGTTAGATATAGCTAAAGTGTTAGAGGATAATTTATAGTTCTGAAGACTTACCTAAGAAAAAAAGAAAATTCTCAAAGCAATAATCTGTTCCCAACATTATAAACTAGAAAAATAAAGAAATTAGATCCAAACCCAGCAAGAAGGAAATCATAGAGGAAAGATCATAGAGGAAATCAATCAAATGTAAAGTAGAAAGACAAAAAGGAAAATCAATCATAAAAACTGATAATTTTCTAGTCAGCCTGACCAAAAAAAAGAAGAGACAAAACCAAACTCAGAAATGAAAGTCTGAATATTCCTACCAATTCTAGGAAAGTTAAATGAATAAGAAGAATTATGAACAAATTTATACCAATATATTACACAAATTAGTTGAAGTAGACAAATTCCTAAGAAGATATTCCAATGATAGACCTAAATGTAAGAGCTGAAACCAAATCTAAGAGAAGACATAGAAGAATTCCTTTGTGAAGTTAGGCAATGATCTATTATATGTAGAAATAAAAAGCACACAGTATAACAAAAAGTAGTGACCTAGACTCCATCAAATTTATACTCTACAAAAGACAATATTAAAAAATGAACAAGAACTCCACAAATCTGGGAGAAAACATTTCCAAAACACATCGATTAAAAGTTTCAAAACTAGAGTACATAAAGAACTATTATAACTCAAGCCAGCAATAAGACATTTGCATGGAAAATTAATATCACAATGTTATACAAATACACAACTCTTTGAATGGCTAAAATGTATAAGACTGAAAATGTTGAGTGCTAGCATGGATACAGAATAATTGGAACTCTCATTCACTGTAATGAGAATGCAAGGTGATGTAGCCACCTTGGAAAACAATTTAACATGTATTAAAATTTTAAAGGCAGGAAGAGAAGGGCACAACAGAGGATGAGATGGTTGGATGGCACTACTGACTCGATGGACATGAGTTTGAGTAAACTCCGGGAGTTGGTGATGGACAGGGAGGCCTGGCATGCTGCAGTCCATGGGGTCACAGAGTCAAGACACGACTGAGTGACTGAACTGAACAGAAAATTTAAACATATATTTAATATATATCCCAGAAATCCCACTCTGAGATAATTACCCAAGAGAGATGAAATCACAGGTCCAAAAAAGACTAGCATATGTGTATTTATAATGAACTTAATCATGATCACTCAAAAACTAGAAATGCTAACACCCTACCAATTGGTAAATAAACAATAGAACAGTCATACAATGAGATACCATTCATCAATAAAAAGGAACAAATTATTGATACATACAAGAACATGGATGAATCTCAAAAGCTTTATGTTAAATTAAACTCAAAAGGTCACACACCAGAAAATGCAAGACAATAGGACAGAAATCAGATCAGGGGCCAGGGCTGACAGGGAGAGGAGACAGGCATAAAGCAGCATAAGAGAACTTTTTTGCATAATAGAAATGTTTTATATCTTGACTGTGATGATGGTTACATGACTGTATATATCTGTCAGCATGCATCTTAAATAGGTACAAAAGGGGAAAAAAGATTATCAGCAAATATCATCCTCATGAGAAAACAGGCTTAGAAGTAGGTCCCCTCATCCTCTCAAACTAAAAACTAGTACATCTGTCTAGCAACTTATTCATTTCCTCTAAGTTTTCCAATTTGTTGGCATATAGTTGTTCATAATATTCCCTTATGATTTTTTTTTTTAATTTCTGTGGCACTGGTTGTTATTCCTCCTCTTTCATTTGGACTGTAGCACACCAGAGTCCTCTGTCCATGGGGTTTTTCAGGCAAGAATACTGGAGTGGGTTGCCATTTCCTACTCCAGGGGATCTATCCAACCCATGAATCAAACCTGTGTCTCTCGTGTCTACTGCATTATAGGTGGATTATTTACCCATTGAGCCATCGGGGAAAGTTCGTGCTAGACAGATACAGCCCACCAAAACAGAATCAAGAAGAAATGAATAACCTGAACAAGCTGATCACTAAAGGTGAAATAGAATCTGTTACACACACAGCACACACACACACGCACACACACACATACAAAACCTCTTTAAAAATAACTTTACAAATAAAAGTCTAGAACTGGATGACTTCATGGGGGAATTATACATACATATAAAGTTTGCCATTCTTTATATTTTGTAATATTATTATAATTTTTGTTCTTTGGCCACTCTAATTATAGTCCTACTTTAAGACATGCATCCAGTTCACTCCCTGTGAAAATTTTACTACCAGAAATTTGGATGGCTATTTCCCCCAATTTCTCCCAAGTCTCTAGTGAAAAATGTCTTTAATAAGGAATCCATCCATATTCCTCCAAAATAAGCTGGCTACTGTCTTATCCTGATCCTCTCCATTTTTCTTTACTTTTTCCTCACATATAGTGGCATCACCTGTTTGTTTATCCTCACATATACTGGCAAACATATTTGTGTGTTTCTGTCTCTGTATTATTGAATATATATATAATTTGAAAGTCTACTTTTCCATCTGCCAAAGAGTTAGTATCTATATAATATTTGTCGAGTAAATGAATGGGACTTACGAAAAATAAAAATACAAACTCTAACAATATAGCTGAGAACACTGGAGTACTACTCAGAAGTTCCATAAGTCAGTGCATTGGCTGTGTGAGGGGAAAGATATGGTATAACTTATCTGTACAGTCCCAGTACCCAGCATGCGTGTGTGCTAAGTCACTTCAGTTGTGTCCAACTCTTTGCGACCCCATGGACTGTAGCTTGCTAGGCTTCTCTGTCCATGGGATTCTCCAGGCAAGAATACTAAAGTGGGTTGCCATTTCCTTCTCCACCAGTACCCAGCAAATGGCCATAATCTCATAGCTTCTTAATAAACATTTGTATAGCAAATGGACAGGTAAATGGTTTCTAACAAAGATACTTGGCCAAACTCAGACACTCTGCCAGGTGGGGAGGTGGAATATTAAATGGTGAAGTCTAAAAACAAAGGAGTCTATAAATTAATCTAATTCCCCACAGTACCATGTCAATAGTGCCTGGATGATTGAGAATCTTTGTGCATAATTATAGTGCCAAATCAGTAAACAGACAAGCACTTTAAAAAGCGATCATGTATAAAGAACAACCTGTCTTTCAAATGACTCACTTAGAGATTAAAACAGATAGACAAATCAAAATAGAGAACTTTTGCGGATATAGTTCTCTATATAGAGAGAAAATACAGAACTTTACAAAATAGAGAATTTTTAACAAATCTTAAAATTCTATGCAAGTAAAAACAAAATCTGTGTAAGTAAGATAAAGCCTGAGCTGAAATAAGGTTCTGTAATAAATTTGTTTCACTTGAAGTAGGCAGAATTTCTTATTTTCATTGCATTTTGCAATAATGAAGCAAACTTCAAGGATTCTCTACAAATTGTTCATTTCTTAGCTCTTGATTGTTTTCCCCCAAAATTCAAATCAATTCATATTATTTCTAAAGAAATGTCAGACAGTTTTCAATTGTTTGCAATGATTCACTATTTTTTCTTGTTCAACTTTTTACTTTGCAAATTTCCTAATAATATCCTTTATAGCAATTTTGCTTTTCTAATCCAGATGTAACTCATTGCTTCTAACTGTTATGTCTCTTCAAACTCCTTCAATCTGGAACAGTTTCTCTGCCTTTCTTTCATGACATTTTCGTTTTGAAGAGGAAAGGGGTCAGTTTTGTCGCAAAATATCCCTCAATCTGGGTTTCTAATGATTAGACTGTGCTTAAGCATTTAAGGTAGGCTTCCCAAGTGGTGCAGTGATAAAGAATCCACCTTCCAATGCAGGAACTGCAAGAGATGCAGGCTCGATCCCGGGTTGGGAAGATCTCCCAGAGAAGGAAATGGCAACCCACTCTGGTATTCTTGCCTGGAGATTTCCATGGACAGAGGAGCATTGGGGGCTACAGTCCATGGGGTCGCAAAGAGTCAAGCATGACAGAGCACAGCACAAGCATTTTCGGCAGGTCCCTCACAGACCTGATATACACGGGCCATGCTACATCACATCAGAAGGAAAGGAACGTTCAATTGTGCTAGTATTGGGGGTGTTGATTTGGATCATTTAGCTTAAGCGGTAACCATCAGACCTTTCTGCGGTAAAGGAATCTTTTATCCTTTGTAATTAATAAATAACTCATGTAGAAATGCATTGATAGTTCATAACAGTTCCATTACATCTATTTTAATACTAAAATATGACATTGTAAGGCATAATATCTTCAAAAAGAAACACATTTAGCCTCATTTGGTATAGTTTTGGAAGAGAAAGATGTGTTTACTTACCATACAGATTTTCAGAGGTTATCATATATTCCCATTATTTTTAAGGCATAGATTTCAGTAGATGTGGATAGAAGGGCTCTATAGAAACTGCCTATTTTCTTCTGGTACCAAGTGAGGCTTATTGTTTATGCTTTGTGCCCATGAGCCCTGTTGGACAGTCATTTCTCCTGTTTAAAATTCAAGAGCAGTCCTCTTCATTCTGAAGGAAACAAAATGCTTTTCCAATGTACTGACAAATGTACCATCTCACCAAACATCAAGAAGCCCAAGAGGCCAGATTGGATCAATAAACAAACTTCCAGCCCCCTGCCTAAGCTCCAATGATTTAGTTCCATTTATGAAGTGCAAACCTTGAAATATGGTTTGAGATCAAGTTAGACACACATTGTTACAATACAAACTGGTAACCCACTAGAAACTCCACTGGCTTAAAGTTGGCATGTTATAACGGAAAGAGCCCTACAGTTTAAAACAGCCAGTGTTTTTATCTTAACTCCATCATTTAAACCTAACCTTTGGTAATTCACTTCCCTTTCTAAAAATTCATTTACTCATCTTTAAATTGGGGCTCACAGTATCAGCTCTGTAGGGTTGTATAAGTAACAAAACATTAATGAGTTCTGAAAATCATAAAGCACAGATACTTGCCAATGAGGGATAAATGCCCTTCAAAATACAATTATTATTACTTCCCCCATGAAAAATCATTCAACTTAGATCTGATGCTGAATAAAAACCTATTGATCAAAGAATTTTCAAAGCTTTGAATGTCTGAAAATGGAGCATCCTGATTGTACAAATGAAGCAACACTGAAGGGAACTGGAATGTAATGATGCCGAGAATCAAACAAACTGCTCAAGAGACTGACTACTTTCCATGCTGACTTCAGGGAATGAAGTACAGTTTAAGAAAGAACAGCTGCCACGTTGGGTTGTGAGCTTACTGCCTACCTTTTACAGTGATACACACACAAGGCTATGGGGAACACTCAAGTACTGGCTGCTTTTATCAGTCACGTGTACACACAGCCACATCTGCACATGTGTGTGTACACACAATGGTCTGGCAATGAAACATATCAGTTAACCAAAGAGTAACTCCCTTCAAGTAATGACTACATGTTGATTTATGAGTTCATCTAATCCAGTTCTTGAATGAACCACCAGAATAGTAGCTGTGTGTAACTTCCAGTGAAAGAATCTGAAAGGGTGACGGCAAATGGTCCAGCTATAATGTAAGTGGTGTTCTATTCACAAGCGCTTATATACACATTGGTAAAGCTAGTGACTGCACTTGAAGCTTCATGTAAAACAGGATTATGTACCAGATGAAAATGTGTTCAGCTAAATCAATCTCCCACCCTAAGGAAATAGCAGAAGGCAAGAGTTGGATGGACTGGGGCTCAAAAGGAAGGATAAGCAAGAGGAGTACCGATCTCCTTATCCACTCTCCCCATCCCCACCCTGTTGTCACTTCCTTCTCCACTTAATATGAATTTATGGACATTTATTCCACAATACCCTTCTTTCACTCCTCTCAAATCCACTTGGCCAAAACCTTAGCCCTAATAAACCCAACTCCCTACACTGACACCACCTTCACTAGATGCTGACAACTGCTCTAGAGAATTCAAAACAGAATGGATTCGTGATATCATATTGAAGGAAGTCAGCCTTCAACGGGCCCCAGAACTCCACTGACTAGTAATCCTTTGTGTTTCTCTGGTCATTCAGATCCCACAGCAGCAACTCTCAGATGTAACTGCTATGTCTGACATTCCAATAATGTATTTAATGCACAAAACTGCAAGAATGAACACTGCTTAGAAGGAACTCACAATAACAACTTACATATTAACAATCCAGATAGTTCATATTAAGAATGATTAAAAACTCTACAAAGCAAGGGAGATTCTGTCTGATTATGAGAAAAATCATATATAAATAAATGTATTCATATACATGAACAGTAAATTCCATGGAAATGTAAGAAGAAAATCATAACCAAAGAATAGAAACATATAAATTATTCTAGCAATAATGTTCAAAAATACTCAAAATGCTCAAAAATCACGATTGAGCTTTAAACTTTCCCCCAAATTTCATGGTTACTAAGGCAAAAAGAGAAAGAAGATCTATTATACGAATCTTATTGAATAGGCAATTTGTGGAAATTCCTCCCGAAAGAGTATTCTTTTTATTTACTAGCAATGAAATAAAAATCAAATGTCTCAACTAGGTCACAAACAACATTTTTTATTAAAATGACAAATACCATGTTAAATTTTGTATGTTTATTTGTAGTGGTGGCTTCTGACAAAGGTAAAAAGCAAAACACTGAATTACAACTCTATGATTCCATGGGGGGGCTAAACTGAGTCCATGAATATAACATTTGCTGGTTCAACTTGATCCAATAATAGAATTAAAATACTTACAGCAGGGTTTCACACCATGGCACTGTTTATCTTTGTATGCATGCTCAGTTCCTCAGTTGTGTCCAACTCTTTGTGACCCCATAGACTGCAGCCCACTGGGCTCCTCTGTCCATGGGATTTTCCAGGCAAGAATACTGAAGAAGGTTATCATTTCCTCCTCCAGGGGATCTTCCCGACCCAGGGATCCAACCCATGTCTCCTGCACTGGCAGGTGGATTCTATACACTGAGGCACCTGGGAAGTCCACACCGTTTACTTTTAGGGCCAGATAATTTTTTTGTGTGGGGACTGTCCTGTGCATTGTAGGATGTTCAGCAGCACGCCTGACCTCTAACACTAGATGCTGGTAGCACTGCCTTTCCTCTTCTCAGGTCATAAGAAGCAAAACTGTCTTCAAACATTGCTAAATGCCACCTGAGGGGCAAATTCACCCCTGGTTGAGAACCAGTGACCTACACTAAATTAAAACCAAATGACTCCTCAGCTTTCACCTTCCTAGTCCATCGTCTACACTGATCAATTCCACCTTGCCACTGGCCTTGTGGGAAATTCACCATGAGGGACATTGCCACCTTCAACATTTTGAGCTTTTGTTTTTGCCATTCCTCTATCCCTCCATATTCCTTCTTCAGCTGCCAAAAAGCCTTTGCAGATTTCATTTCAAAACATTTTTATAAATAATTCTTTGCTCTGAGTAGAATGCATCATATAGACAGATGATACAGACGATTCACTACTGTTTCTATCAGAAAACTGACCTCGTAGGAGAAAGCACAACCACTTCTGCGACTGAAAATTGTCGGGCATGTTGAAATATGCTTTTCTATATTTACTCCTCCTCTCTCCAGTCCTTGCATAAATTACCATGAATTACTGGTGCTGGTACTCTCTAGTTTTCCCTCTAGGGAGATTACGCTGTGGACCACTCCTACTATTTCTTCTATAACCACTACAGGTTAACATTTGTTATGTGCATTCTTTATTTGTCAGGTATTATGGTAGATACTTTACAAATATTATCAATGTTTCTCACCAAAACGTTTCTATAGAAGCATTATTGACATCCATAGGGTATCTTAGAAAAGGAGATGCTCAGGATTTGGGGAGAGAAATACAGTAACAGGCACTCAGCTTAAGAGGGAAATGTCTGCTGTCAAAACATTGCCTTCATTTCTTGCCCCTTTGTTTTGTTTCAACTAACATTCTGACTTTCCTTGTCTTGAGTAAGTCAATGGCTAGCTCCAACTTGATTTTTTTCCTTTTCTTTCTTCTTCTCCCTAATGAATAGTGCTTTTTTTATTCCCAATGAATAGCTAATGAATAGTGCTTTCTCTAAAAACTTTCCTCGTGGTTCAGTCGGTAAAGAGTCTGCCTGCAAAAGTGGGAGACCAGGGTTCAATTCCTGGGTCAGGAAGATCCCCTGGAGAAGGAAATGGCAACCCACTCCAGTATTCTTGCCTGGAGAATTCCATAGACAGAGGAGCAGGTAGACTAACAGTCCATGGGGTCTCAAGGGGTTGGATATGACTGAGTGACTAACACACACAACTTTCATGCCCATTTGTCTTAGAATGATCCATATTCCTTTTGTAACTAAGGAGTGGTTAGATGCCTGTGGTTTGTTGTCATCTTTCAGATTTGCCATAGAAAATAAATGCTGTTTTTGTTGTCTGTCTAATCAATTAGTGCCGGACTTACAGAGATTTCAACTACCATGAAATCAGGCCTCACTGAGCAGCTCAAGATGAGGCTTTCCATGTTGCTGGTCATAATCAAGAGGCCCCAAAACAATTAGAAAGAATCCCGAGCACCAATAGCTCTACCTGGGGAAGAAGGTCTCATCTGGAGATTTATTCCATCATCCTGTATTTGGGTGTTCTATTTATTGTGGGACATTGTGCTAATGGTAGTGGCACTGAACAAGCTTTCTTAGACGACTGTGAAAGATGATACTGTGGGAGAGGGCGAGGGCGGGATGATATGGGAGAATGGCATTGAAACATGTAAATTATCATATGTGAAATGAATCGCCAGTCCAGGTTTGATGCATGAGACAGGGTGCTCGAAGCTGGTGCACTGGGATGACCCAGGGGGATGGGATACAGAGGGAAGTGGGTTCAGGATGGGGAACACATGTACACCCATGGTGGATTCATGTCAGTGTATGGCAAAACCAATACAATATTGTAAAGAAAATAAATAAATGAATAAATAAAACTGGAAAAAAAGATGATACAGTATAGATACTAACTTTTCTGGAAAGCCCGTTCTTTGGAGATGATCTCCAAGACTAACATTTTCATTGCAGGATGCCAGTGTGCTTCATGAAGTCTGGGAAGTTTCCTATGATTCTGTACATCTGACTGGTTTCTATCTTTACCACAATGGCATAATGAGAAAGACAGAGTTCCTGCTAGGAGTGGGGTCCTAATACCTGTAACAATTCTCATTTGATCTGCAATAGTTCTCATTTGACAGATGAGCAAATGAGGCTCAGAAATATTAGGACCATAAATTAGCAAATGGGATGTACAAGGCTGAATTCTAAGATGATCCTCAACATTCCCATGGTATTGGTGTACAGGCCCCATGTAATTCCTTTTCTTTAGATGTGGACATGATCTATGAATATGATGGGAGAGTTACTCCCATGATCAGATTACATTAAATGTCAAGGGTATTTCAGATGTAATTAAAGTCCCTAATCAGGTGATGTTAAATTAATTAAAAGGGAAGTTATCCTGGGTTGTCCTGACCAAAAAGGTGAGCCCTTTAAATGGGGTCAAGGACTCAGAGAGATTCTCCTTCTGCCTTTGAAAAAGTAAGAAATATGAAAAAAACAAGTGGGAAGGTCAGAGGTCTCTAGGTGCTGAGAGCAGCACTAGGCTAACAGCCAGGAAGAAAGTGGGTTCATCAGTGATACAATCACATGGAACTCAATTACATCAACAACTACGTGAATGAAGAAGTGGACCCAGAGCTCCAGAAAAACCCAGCCCAGGCAACATCTCGCTTTCAACTCTGTAAAACACTGAACACAGAGACCAGCTAAGCTGTACATGGAGTCCTGACTCAGAGAGACTGCATGTTTTTAAAGCTATCAGCTAAGTTTGTGGCAATTTATGATGCAGGAGTTGAAAGCTAATGTATCCTTAACATTGAGAAATAAAATTCAATGTTTGGCAACAGGGGACTAGTGAACTACTTAATAAGTTTGCTTTTTCCATCCTAGGGGAACTTCAAAGATGTGGCCAATTTTTAAACACCAACAAGAGAAAAAGACTGTGTAGTTTATAAGCAAATGATTCCAATGCATTTAAGACTACACGACCATTAATCAGGAATAATTTTACCTGTACAGGTAACACATCCCAGATACTAGCTTTACTAACATTTCTTTTGACTAGCGAAAGGAGGCACAATTTAGTTCAAAATAATGCATTCAGTTCAGTTTAGTTCAGTCGCTCAGTCATGTCCAACTCTTTGTGACCCCATGGACTGCAGCACGCTAGGCCTCCCTGTCCATCACCAACTCCCGGAGTCCACCCAAACCCATGCCCATTGAGTCGGTGATGCCATCCAACCATCTCATCCTCTGTCGTCCCCTTCTCCTCCTGCCCTCAATCTTTTCCAGCATCAGGGTCTTTTCAAATGAGTCAGCTCTTTGCATCAGGTGGCCAAAGTATTTAGATAGCTATAAATGCACCACAAGGTCCAATTCATAAGAAACAAAGAAACAAAAAAAATTCTGTTTGAATTTTTCTGCATTGGGACTATCTTTTTTTACTTATTTAGGGATTCCCTAATAGCTCAGTTGGTAAAGAATCCACCTGCAATGCAGGAGACCTTGGTTCAATTCCTGGGTCAGGAAGATCCACTGGAGAAGGAACAGGCTATCCACTCCAGTATTCTTGGGGGTTCCCTGGTGGCTCAGCTGGTAAAGAAGTTGTCTGCAGTACAGGAGACCTGGGTTCGATCCTTGGGTTCAGAAGATCCCCTGGAGGAGGACATGGCAACCCACTCCAGTATTCTGGCCTGGAGAATTCCATGGACTATACAGTCCATAGGGTTGCAAAGAGTCAGACACAACTGAGCACCTTTCACTATTTATAAGCAAAGGCTGAGATGTTTCTGTTTGACTTTTTCTGCATTAAGACTATCTTTCTTACTTACTTACTGCTTATCTTATTTACACCCCAGCAAATCTGTTTTCAGAAGGCTAGGACTGAGGAATGAGTGCTGACTTTCATGAATAATTTTTGCTGATCACTCTGTTGCACTCCATGAACAGGAAAGTATTGTTTCAGGCCGATTCTAGTTTTCCTCTCTTAGATTGCTCACTCATATTAGATGATTACATCAAATGTCTATATGATTGAGGAAATTACAGCTCCTCAATTTAAGATCTGAAGATTGTCTCTTGCTGTAAAGAATCCATTGGACTGATGTGAGAACAAACTGAGTTAACTTTGAAGACCTAAAATTACAAGCCATTGAAAAAAACCTTAGTCATGAGGAGTTTAATATAAGATGAATTTACTGAGTAGCAATGAACCCTAAGTCAGAATTACCCAGCTTTTATAGAAGTAAAAAGGCTCAAAAGACAAATCAAAAGGAAGCAGAATCCAAATCAATGTAAGAGGGTTACAACAATCTCATCTTTGTAACCATTAAGAGCTGTCTTGTATGATAATCAGTTGCCAGCTCCTAGAAATGATTACGCAGAGCTTGGAATATCACTAGTTATGAAAGTTATAGGGCAAATCCCCACACTACATGGGTGAGTGAACCCAAAGAACAACAAAAGTCCCCATTTCAATTCTAAGAGTTTTTATGATTCTTAAGAAAAAAGATGTAATCATTTAAAGAGATATTCCACACCATTATATGCCTAGGTTAGGACACGATTTATGATATATACATCACTTACATATTACAGGAAAAAATTTACACCTTTTTCCTTAGGTAAAATGAAATCTTGGCAGTTTGCTCAAACTCTTTAATGGTGAAGGAAGAAAGAACACCCAGCCACAGTTTCTGGTATTTAAGGCCCCATCCCTAGATATTCATATATGGGGAGGGGAATTAAGGAAGGAAAGAGAATAATTAGATAATTGAATACAATGATATGTGCATACCATTATCAACCATCATGTTCTGCACCAGACTGGAAAATTCTACCTCTAACATGTTGGAAAGCACCTCTGATCAAGAATAATCCTCAATATCAATTTCTTGAGAAATCCTAAGTACAATGGGCAATACTATGATCTTATTTTCATTGAACCAGTTATCCCTTCTTCAGAGAATGCTTACATTTTTCAGTTAATTTGATTAATATTTGTCTCCTTTATTTTATTGCAAACTCCATGACTCAGGAATGATGTCAAATTTTGATCACCATCACCAGAATATTAAAAAAAGTACATCAGTAATCAAAATCTGTTAAATAGGCAAATAAATAATAAGACACAAAAGTCAGGAAGATAAAATGACTTTACCATTTCCTAACGTGCCCATTCAAGACCTCTTCTTTCTGCATCAAGACAAGAGCTGAAGGTGACTTGGCCTCATATATGTCGATGGAGATAGAAGTAGAGATACGTATGTTACATTTTGAAGATAGAAGCTACAGGACTAACAAATGCGTTACTATAGGGGATGACGAAGAGGAATGAGACTAGGTAAACTAGCTTATAACCTGAGTTACCAAGAGGATGGTTTATCGCTATGAGGACCACTGGGACATGAACAGGATTTGTACTAGTTGTCTACCACTGTGTAACAAATTATTCCCGAACTTAGAAGCTTAAAACAACAAACACGTATTTTATCATTGTTTCTGTGGGCCAGGCACCCTAGCATAGCTTAGCTGATCCTCCCTCTCGGGGTCTCTCACAAGAAAGGACTCAAGCAGTCAGTGTTGGCAATCACAAAGCTCAGCCGTGGCAGGAATAACCTCCAAGTGCACACTCATGTCATTTTTGGTAGAAAGAAGCTCAGTGGTTGTTGGCCAGAGACCATTCTCAGTCCCATGATCACTCTCAGTCATGCAGGCCACTCCGTCCAGCAGCTCACAACACAGCGACACAGAGTGAGGAAGCCAGAGAGCCGGAGAGAATGCAAGCCGCATGGAAGTCAGTCTGTATAACTTCACACTGTTGGTGATGTTCCATCACTTTTGCTCTGTTTATCAGAAGCAAGTCATTAGTTTTAGCCCACACTCAAGGGAGGAGACACAGAGATGTGACTATGAGGAGGCGGGATTGCTGGGAACCATATTGGAAACTCTCTACCACAAGTAGAGACAGAAAAATAAAGAGGTTCTTTTTTCCCTAAAATGTCTTAAGTTTGAACTTAAGTGGCCTCTGAGATAACCAAGAAGATGTGTCAAGTAGGTAACTGTCATGAGTCTGGAGCTCAGAGATGTGGGCAAGAAATGGCACTTTGAGCACTGTCAGTTTATATTTTAAGTCATAGAAATAGATAATACCATCTAGGAAGAAAGATGAGAGGAAATGGCTTGATACCAAGTTCTGAGGAACCCCCAAATTTTAATTTAAATAGAAGAGGGAAGGATGAGAAAGAAAATTCAAAAGGAGTGGCCAGAGGAGAAGGATAAAAATAAAGACTCTGGGTGTTACTGAACCAGGAGAGAAAAGTGTAGAAGAATAAAGAATGGCTAACTATGGAAAATGCTGCTGAGACATGGCATAAGATGATGACAGAAGAGTGATTTTATAGTTTTAAAAACCAAAAAGAAATATAGAAAAGATCTAACTATATATCAACAGGAGGCCAGGAAAATAGATTGTGGTATATTCATGCAATGGAACACTCTGAGTAATTAAAATGAATGAAAAAGAGAGACACTCCCGTCAAAATGGAAAAATCCCAAAAACCTAATGTTGAGATTTAAAAAAACAATTGTTACAAAGATATCATTTTAAAGTTAAAACAAATCTAAAACTAAGTATATAGTTTTAGAGATCCATTTGTATTTAGGAATAATATAAAGTAAGCATAGGAATTATTTTTTTAAATTCTTGAAAGCAGTGATATCTGGGGAAGGAGTAGGGAAAATGCAATCAGAAAAAAGTATACAGACAGCAGACATCACCTGCTCTGTAACAAATTAGTACTTTTGAAAGTCTGAAGCAACTGTAGGATAATATATGAGTATCACTGATATAATTTTCTCTTTCTGTTTATATATTTAAAATATTTCATAATGAAAATTTTTAAAATAACAAAAATCCACAAGATTTGGCAACCTTTTAAAAGTAGCTTTAAATGGAGTAGTTTAAAATGTGCTAAAGAGAAAATGAGAGTTAAGAAAGGGTAACTTCTTCTATTGAGAAGCTGGACTTCACCCTCTGAGTGATCTTGGAGAAGTTATTTAACCTCTCTGAAGCTCAGTTTTCTCATCTGTAAAATGATGTGTGTGTGCATGCATGCTTAAGTGTGTACGCTGTTGTTCAGTCACTAAGTCATGTCTGACACTTTGTGACCCCATGAACTGCAGCATGCCAGGCCTCCCTGTCCTTCATCACCTCCCAGAGTTTGCTCAAACTCCTGTCTACCGAGTCGGTAATGCCATCCAACCATCTCATCCTCTGTCGTCCCCTTCTCCTCCTGCTTTCAATCTTTCCCAGCATCAGGGTCTTCTACAATAAGTCAGCTCTTTGTATCAGGTGGCCAAAGTATTGGAACTACAGCTTCAGGTGTGTATGTGTGTGTACAGATATATGAACATATTCACACATGCAAACACACAAATATATATGCATACATTGGTGAATGTATTGCAGGCAATAAATAAATCAGAGCTATAATTCAACCCTCACAGTGAGGACTGAAAAAGACAATTAATTGTTCAGAGTTTTCAGAGTTTAGCTAGAATGTAGATTACAGAGAAAAGAAATGAAAATGGAAGGAGGAAGAAAATGGCAGGGAATACTGCCAAGTGGTACTCAGATCTATCTGTGTTAGTACAAAGAAACTAGAAAAAAGATCTTCAGAAGCCAGCCAAACTTCATGGCTTGACTGTAGTTACTCGACTTTCAAAAGAAAGCAGTGTTCCAGCTCTACCCTTTCTACCACTGCCCTCCCAAAAAAAGCATAAAGGAAAAAAAGAGAGAAGGCATCTCTTCAGTAACTGCTTAATTAAAAAAAAAGAAGGACTGACACAGGAGCCTAAAGAAGATGATCGTGGTAGTTATGACTAGAATCGGAAAGGCAAACTAAGCTCAGAGACCCTGAACAGAAATTTCAAGGGAGTTGATGCTGAGAAGGAGGAATAGAGCAGAACTGCTGAAGATGGATTCAGGAACACAAGGTCCTAAGAACCTTTCCCCATGTACAATGTGTCCATTACTGGCAGAGAGCCTCGAACAACTGTCTTTCAGTTCCTCCCATGCCAGGCACTGTCCTGGCACTAGGAAAACATGGCCAACATGACAAAGTCTATGCTTGCGTGAAGGTTAGATTCTAGTGGGAAGAGACAGATAAATAAGCAATGAAAGAAATTATAATCAGTACTAATTTAGAAAAATAAAGCAGATGAGCACTAGGGGGGAAGGGCTGGGAATTAAAAATCCCATGAGCAGGGACACACTCACTAATAAGGTGACTTGTGACATGTAATAAGTATGGTGATGAGAGGCCAGGAAATGAAGGATGACTTGGGGAGTCTGAACTCCTTTTTGTGAATCCTGGCTCAAACAGGATGAAGGACAAGATGAGATTTGATCTGATGGTTTCAAGGCACAGTGATAGTGGCATCAAGGCCACTAAGTGTGAGCAGGGAAGGAAGAGATGGGGGAAGCACAGTGGTCCAGACAGCTGCATCCAGAGCCTAAGGGCTCCTCCTTGACTCTGATTAGGTTTTAAAAAGAGTTTGAGCTGAATAATCTACTGAAAGGCAAAACTGAACTGATAGAAGAAGAAATATGTTGTTGGTACCTGACTCTTGCTTAACCTGGGAAAAATTGTGAAGAATGCTATAATTAAAGGCATCAGTACAGGAGAGAGTCTAAATCCTAAGGGACATGACCAAGGAGATAAACAGATCTGGGCTTCCAGAGACATAATGATGCTGATGGTATCTCGAGCGTGGGTGACAAGCCTGGGGTGCTGTGTTCCAGCCAAGTTCCATGGTGATTTAACAACACACAATGACCCAGGAGTGAGCTGCTCCTGCTTAAGGGAGAAGAGAAGGTGCTAAGTGGTCCATTTCTGAGAGAAATCCCAGTGTTGAAAATCTTTGATGTGTACACCTGCCTTTTTTTTTTTTTAACCAAGGAATGAGTGGGGCCTACCTACCAACAAAGATTCAGCTCAGCAAGTTTCCTGTGCTACCAAATGGGATCATGACATACATGCTGCCAGCAGTTTTCATGAGTGCAGATGGATTCTTAGTTAAAATAATAGCAAACAGTACACAGTGCTTTTTTTAAAGTATAAATTTATTTATTTTAATTGGAGGCTAATTACTTTACAATATTGTAGTGGTTCTGCCACACATTGACATGGCTTATATTGCACCTTCCAAAGTACTTTATATGTACTGAGTCACTTTTTTTTTTTCCAATTTAAATGTTTGAGAGAGGATTAGGACCTGTAGATTTGAATTTGAACTAGCAATAGACAACCACATAATCCTTACTTTCTATTCCCTAGTAACAATAAAAGCATTGTCAATAGGAAATTAATAGCAAAACAAAACAAAATCATATACAATACCACATACCTATTAGAACAGCCAAAATCTGGAACAGTGACCACAGCAAATCCTCATGAGGATGGGGAGTAACTGTCCTTCATTGCTGGTGAGAATGTAAACAGTATAGTCACTTTGGAAGACAGTCTGGCAGTTCCTTGTAAAACTAAATGCATGATTTCCATAAGATCCAATAAACAAGTTCCTTCATATTTACCTAAAAGAGGTAAAAACTTATGTCTACACAAAACCTGCACATGGATGTTTATAGCAACTTTACTCAACACTGCCAAAACTTGGAATCCACCAAGATGTCCTTTAGGCAGTGAATGGATAGATGAACTGTGGGGCATCTGGACAATGGAATAGTATTCAGTGCTAAAAAGGAATGAATGATGAAGCCATGAAAAGGAATAAAAGTGAAAGCAAAACAAGGAAGTCTGAAAAGGTAACATTTTGTATGAATCCAACCATGTGACATTCTAGAAAAGGCAAGACTATGGAGACAGTAAAGAGATCAGTGGTTGCCAGGGGTTAGGAGGGCAGGAAGGAATGAATAGACAGAGCAGAGAGGACTTTTAGGGTAGTAAAAAATATGCTGTGTGATACTATAATAGGGATACATCTCATTATGTTCAGTTGCCAAGTCGTGTCTGACTCTTTGCGACCCCATGGACTGCAGCATGCCAGGCTTCCCTGTCCTTCACCATCTCCTGGAGCTTGCTCAAACTCATGTCCATTGAGTCAGTGATGCCATCTAACCATCTCATCCTCTGTTGTCCCCTTCTCCTCCTGCCTTCAATCTTTTCCAGCATCAGAGTCTCTTCTAATGAGTCAGTACTTTGCATCAGGTGGCCAAAGTATTGGAGCTTCAGCTTCAGCATCAGTCCTTCCAATGAATATTCAGGACTGATTTCCTTTAGGATGAATCTCCTTGCAGTCCAAGGGATTCTCAAGAGCTTTCTCCAACACCACATTTCAAAAGCATCAATTCTTTGGTGCTCAGCTCTGTTTATGGTCCAACTCTCACATCCATACATGAATACTGCAAAACCATACGTTTGACTAGACGAACCTTTGTTGGCAAAGTAATGTCTCTGCTTTTTAATATGCTGTCTTGGTTGGTCATAGCTTTTCTTTCAAGGAGCAAGCATCTTTTAATTTCATGGCTGCAGTCACCATCTGCAGTGATTTTGGAGCCCAAGAAAATAAAGTCTGTCATTGTTTCCTCATCTATTTGCCATGAAGTGATGGAACTAGATGCCATGATCTTAGTTTTTTGAATGTTGAGTTTTAAGCCAGGTTTATCACTCTCCTCTTTCATTTTCATCAAGAGGCTCTTTAGTTCCTCTTCACTTTCTGCCATAAGGGTGGTGCCATCTGCATATCTGAGGTTATTGATATTTCTCCCAGCAATCTTGATTCCAGCTTGTGCTTCATCCAGTCCAGCATTTCGAATAATGTGCTCTGCATATAAGTTAAATAAGTTGGGTGATGTACAGCCTTGACGTACTCTTTTCCCAATTTGGATCCAGTCTGTTGTTCCATGTCTAGTTCTAAGTGTTGCTTCTTGACCTGCATACAGATTTCTCAGGAGGCAGGTCAGGTGGTCTGGTATTACCATCTCTTGAAGAACTTTTCACAGTTTATTGTGATCCACACAGTCTAAAGCTTTAGTGTAGTCAATGAAGCAGAAGTAGGTGCTTTACTGGAATTCTCTTGTTTTTTCTATGATCCAACAGATGTTGGCAATTTGATCTCTGGTTCCTCTGCCTTTTATAAATCCAGCTTGAACATCTCGAAGTTCTCAGTTCATGTACTGAAGCCTAGCTTGGAGAATTTTGAGTATTACTTTGCTAGTGTGTGAGATGAGTGCAATTGTGCAGAGGTTTGAACATTCTTTGGCATTGCCTTTCTTAGGGATTGGAATGAAAAGTGAACTTCTCCAGTCCCGTGGCCACTGCTGAGTTTTCCAAATTTGCTGGCATATTGAGTGCAGCACTTTCACAGCATCATCTTTCAGGATTTGAAATAGCTCAGCTGGAATTCCTTCACCTCCACTAGCTTTGTTCATAGTGGTGCTTTCTAAGGCCTACATAAGTTCGCACTTCAGGATGTCTGGCTCTAGGTGACTGATCACACCATCGTGGTTATCTGGGGCATGAAGATCTTTTTGGTATAGCTCTTCTGTGTATTCTTGCCACCTCTTCTTAATATGTTCTGCTTCTGTTAGGTCCATACCATTTCTCTCCTTTATTGTGCCCATCTTTGCATGAAATGTTCCCTTGGTGTCTCTGAATACATTTGTCCAAATTCATCGAATGTGCAATATCAAGAGTGAACTATGATGTAAACTATGGACTTTGGTGATGATGATACATTGATATAGGTTCATCAATTTTAACAAATGTGGCACTCTGGTGGGTGTGTTAATAATGGAGGAGGCAGTGCAAGTGTAGGGGTAGGAGGTATATGGGAGATTTCAGTATTGTCCCATCAATTTTGCTGTGAACTAATATTGCTCTTAAGAAAAATAGTCTTGGGACTTCCCTGGTTGTTAGTTAAGAATACAGCTTGCAGGGCATGCAGGTTCGACCCGGGGTTGGGGAACTAAGTCCCTACATGCTGCAGAGAAGTTAAGTCTATTCGCCGTACCCATTGCGCCTGCACACCACAACTACAGAATGCATGCGGCACAACCAAGGTCTCTCATGGCACAACTACCACCCAACACAGCCAAGTAAAGAAATAAACAACCAATTTATTTTAAAAGTCTTAATAAAAATAGTTTTAAAAACATGTAAGAGAAAGTAATAGTGTTGTAACATAAACTTTTCCCTTATTTTTGGACAGTAGACCCTTGACCCTTCATTGACCATTTATTCAGCCTGAACGAGCTTTTCTATGAGGGCTGAATTTGATGTTCTTTTAGATAAGTGTTAAAAAAAGAGAGAGAAGGCATTGATTGTTAGAGGCTTGAAATGCTGACATCTCAGTGAAGCCTGCCCATAAAATCAGCTTCCAGGGGTTAACCAGTTCCTGACTGACTAAGAAAGAGATGCTATGAATACAGTCACAGGCAGGAAGTCTGGCTTTTCCCATATGGTTGAGATAGGTGAAGGTTATGTGTTCATATGAATTTCCTGCCTAACAGTTCATCTCTTTCTGTTTCTCAGCATTTAACCCTGTAAAAGAACTCAACAGTTTATAAGAGCCTGGCCAAGGAACCAGAGAAGCAGAGAAGCAGAGACAGGGTATCTGCTATTGATTGAGCAAGTCCTGGAAGTCAGAGCAGGAAATGGACCAGAAGCCACAAGGCAAGTCAGTGAGGAAGGGCACACAATCATCAAAGATCAGGGCAAGTAAGGATTCCAAAGCTAGGTCAATCAGTGAGAAACACGATATAAATAGTCCTGCTATATGGGGCAAGCACTATTCTAAGGCGAACAGTAGCCTAGTGAATGGAGAAAATAGAAGAACCGTGTAAAACTCAGGAGGTCAGATGCAAGTTCTGAAGAAGTGAGACCAGGGTTTGCCTCCAATGAGAGGTATTGGCCGGCTTCGCGAGAAGGCTGGCCTCTCCTGAGTCTGGACAAATCTGAGACCCAGGCTAGAGTCATTTGACAAGGTATTTCCAGAGGAAAGAGTAGAGAGAGAGCCATGTTGTGGGCCTCTTAATGCAAACCAGAGTTTTCTATTTTTTTGGTACTGTACCCTATATATTTAGAAGTAGAAACAATTGATCTAAATAGCTGGTTTTGTAAGGCTAATGCTCAGTGTAATTATTCTTTTTAGATGAGCCTTCCCTTAACTATCTTCCTTTAACAAAAGTATAGATCTCAAGGTCAAATAAGTATACTAAGTCATCTATGACATAAATGAAAGGGATTCGGCAAAAGAAATCTCCTTTACCCAAAAGCTTTTCCGGAGAAACACATTTGCAGCGTTGTATTAGTCATTATTTTGCTTAAAAGATGGCAGAGAATAGTTACATAAAATCAATTCACTCCACATTTAATGCACTCTGGTCTACTCAATGCACCACAATAAGTATACTAACCACATTGAGCTTCTCTTCCAACTCAACCACATGTAATAAGCCGCACATTAGATATCCCACAGACTCTCGTAATTTCTCTTCCATTTCCTTTGACTTAACTTATTCAATGAACACTTTTCTCTCCAGTGGGGTCTTGGCTTCACCCTCAACTTTCTTCCACTGGCTTCTTCAATCACAAGTTCCCGGAAGCAGTATAACTTCCCCTCACATCACACCCCAGTCTAATAAAACTCTAATAATAGCTCTCTTCTCTAGGTAAAGTAGTCAATATCATTCCTTCTTTGCTTATCTTTCTATACTACTGCAGCAGAAACTGCAAAAAAAAAAAAAAAAAAAAAAAAAAACAACACAAAACACACACACACACCATGAACATCAGCAAAGTGGTTATTTTTCTTGTGCAAAAGTCCCAAGCAGTATGGCGGCTGTGTGATGCCACTTGGAAATCTATGCCACATCTGTCTTTTTGCTCAGACTCAGCATAGAAAGTGGTTTTCATTTAATGTTTATTGCCTTATGTTTGCGAAGTGGCTGTTTCTCTTCCAATATTATA
Organism: Muntiacus reevesi; assembly: GCF_963930625.1. Lineage (NCBI taxonomy): Eukaryota > Metazoa > Chordata > Mammalia > Artiodactyla > Cervidae > Muntiacus > Muntiacus reevesi. The sequence goes on along the minus strand of NC_089271.1, from coordinate 10,046,152 downwards.
ACTATGCCCTAAGCAGGAAAAAAGGGAATGTGACAAGCAAAAGCCACCCAAGTCAGCTATCAGTTGTCATTTTAAAGAACATCCCTGAATACATGTTTTTCCAAAGAAGACATACAAATGACCAACAGATACATAAAAAGGTGCTCAACATGACTAATCATCAGGGAAATACAAATCAAAACCAGAATGAGATATGACCTCTTTTTCCAGGGAATCTTCCAGACCCAGGGATTGAACCTGGATCTCCTGCATTGTGGGCAGATTCTTTACTGTCTGAGCCACCAAGGAGGCCCTAAATGGCTATTATCCAGTCATAAGAAAGAAGGAAATCCTGCCATTTGCAACAACATGGATTGACCTTGAGGGCATTATGCTAAGTGAGATAAACCCAACAGAGAAAGATAAATACTTTATGATCTCACTTATATGTTGAATCTAAAAACCTGATCTCATAGAAACAGAGATGAGAATGCTGTTTACCAGGGTCTAAGGAGTGGGGAAACAGGGAGATGTTGGTCAAAGAGCACAAACTCACAGTTAGAAGGTGAGTAAGTTCTGGGGATCTAATGTACAGAATGGTGAGTATAGAAAATGACCCTGCACTATACATTTCAAAGCTGCTACAAGACTAGATCTTAAATGTTCTCATGACAAAAAAGAAATGCTAAATATGTGACATGATGGAAAAGTTACTTAAGACTATGACGGTAACCACATAGCCACATATAAACATATCAAATCAATACACTGTACACCATAAACTTATACAATGCTATATGCCAGTTATTTCTCAGTTTAAAAAGGGGAGGACACTAAATATCAGCTATCTGGTGATAGGCAAAAGAAATAAGTACAAAAATACACAATGACAAGCTTTGATAAATGGTAAGATGAAAAAGGTCAAGTTGATATGAGAGCATACATTGAAGCAGAGTAGTCTAGTGTGTGGAACATGAGATATTCATGAAAAACCTATTAAATGAAACCTGAGAAACAAATAGGAATTTAACTAGATGAGGGGGCACTGTGTTCTCTCCTTGCAACCTCCAAATTGGGGAAATGACCAAAGAGTCAAAACTGGAAACTTAAGCTTTTAAAATTTACTATAAAACAGGGACTTCCCTGGGGGTCCAGTGGTTAAGACGTCACACTTCCACTGTAGGGAGCACAGGTTTGAGCCATGGCCGAGATTCCACATGCCACACAATCAAAAAAGAAAAAAAAAACTTTATTATGAAATGAACTATAACATGGGTGGGGGGGTGCATATATTTTTAAAATTCCTGAACTTGGAGATAACAATCTTCTCAAGGTTAGTCTACGTGAAAACCAATCCCTTTGTCTGAATTCACTCTTGGAATTAGAAAAAGAAGCCAACATTCTTTTCTTCTTTTTTCAAAATCCAGTATGGTGCTGCTAGTTATAGAAACGCAGTTTAGAAAACTCATGTATTCTTGCCTTTCTTTACGTATCTTGGGGTCCAACCACAAAGCCCTCATTAAGCTAATGCATTTGTCCTTTATTGTCTATAATGTTATTTTCTACTGTGACCCATTGGGAAATAGAGGGAGATTTGCAATTTAATCATGACAACTGCACTTCTACATCCTTTATCCCATTTCTCCATCACACTCTACCATCCTTGTAAGTTACTACTTCCACAGAAGCTTACACTCTAATAAACTCACTGAGCCCTTGATTCTGTATATTTTCAGCAGCCATTCTGGCACGGCTCTCTCTGTCTAGAATTTCTTCAATAGGCACACACATTCACACTCACACCATATATGCACACAAGTGTGTGTATATTTCTATTTTGGGGGATCCATAGGCTTTCAAAATTCTGTTCTTTCCTCTTTAGAGTACTGGAAACTCTGATGGAAGAATACTATCTTTTGTTTTCTTTCTTTCTTTCATTCTACACTATCTGGCTTAATTATTTGCAAATTAGGCACCGAGCTGATAGGGATACCTATTATCCTACCATGCAAGTCAGACACTGTCAAACTTCTGAATTTGTGGAAGTAAGTTTCCAGCTCACAAAACAACTGGAACGCGGCATTCAAAATAACTTGTAACTATACGTCAGGTAGCATCCACTTGGCATTGTAAAATCTCAGTGTTACAGAGACAGGCCATTTACTACTCATAGAATAGAATGCTGAACACCACAAATGAGAGGGACAGCAGCGTCATCCCTCATGGGCAGCAGCTGTCCCCTCTTTTGTTTAAGCAGAGAGAGACAGACCCTGAGAAATTCCCTCACTTTGCTCTCCCCTCCCCCCCGCCGCCCGCACAGTTTCTTGTCACTGTTTCCTGTCTGCATGACTGCACTGTTGACAGCCAAGACTTGTGCTGTCAGATCTGAATCTGGCATCCTCCGGATGAAGGTATGAGGGAAACCCAGCAGACACCTTTCCAAGCTTGGCTTGGAGGACACGTAGGAGAAAAGTGAGACCTAGGTCTACCAGGACTTTTGGGGTCTAGCACAGTCCATGCTTCTCAAGAAAACTAGGAAAATATTAAAATAGTTTAAATAATATATCTGATTTGAGAATAATTTTCAAAGAAGTACTAATATGTGATTTATATTAAGTTATTTCCAAAGTGATTCGTGCTCCTACACCAGGATGCTTTCTTCATGATTTAGGTAATGGGCTTAAAGAGTATACTCACACAGTATTTTCCTAATAGTGCCAAGCTGGGGGATGTTGCTGACAGCTAGAGGGAAGCAGTGGAAGTAATTCTGACAAGTTGGAGAACTGCAAGAGGACAATCCTGGTGCAGGTCAATGACAACTTATCTGGGTCAAATCATAAAGAAAAAAACAAAACTAATGACCTCAGAAACTGGCCTATGTCAGGTTCACATAGTACCAGTAACTGTAAATTGAGCAAAGCAGATCCTGAAGAGTTGGTTTTATGGACTGTAAGGTTCTTAGCTGCTACAAGTAAAGATGACCTCATGTTTAAGAGTAGGCGGTTGTCTCCATAGGGCAGAGCTAGGGACAGCTGCTGCTCCAAAATATTGCTCTTTCTTTTTCTGCACATCTGGATGTTCACCATCCAGAAGTCATTACTTCGGAGTACATATTGTCCCCTGGTATTAACTATCTATTGCTACAAAACCCTTACTTTGCTGCAAACACTTATTGTCAGAGTTTGCTGTGCTACGGGCACATGCAAAGAGAAAGCATCCTGGTGCAGGAGAATGAATCACTTTGGAAATAACTTAATATAAATCACACATTAGTACTTCTTTGAAAATTATTCTCAAATCAGATATATTATTTAAACTATTTTAATATTTTCCTAGTTTTCTTGAGAAGCATGAACTGTGCTAGACCCCAAAAGTCCTGGTAGACCTAGGTCTCATTTTTCTCCTACATGTCCTACGGGCACCCCAGCCCTTGTTCGAAAACAGAAGCAAGTCATTAAGTCAGTTCTACATTCAAGAGGAGGGAATCACACAAGTGAGTGAAGACCACGAGACAGAGTTCCCTGGCGCCATGTCAGAAGCTGTTTTTAAATGTTTGCTCTCTGGGGAAAGATCACATATGAAGCTTCTCATATTTCAGTGTAAGTACATTTGTGAGGTTTCTCTGGAATCAAAAGGAAGCTAGATGAAGGTTGATACATAGGAGGTAGAGGGAACTGTAAAAATGGTCAGTGTCTCAGAAAGGGGAGATGGGCAAGAGTTAAGAGAATAGGGCTGACATCACCAGAGCTTGAGAAAATAGTCTGGTCAAGTAAATTAAATATGAGTCAGCAAATTGACACTGCAATGAAAACAAAGGAAGTTTGAACTGGATAAAGAGGAATATAATACATAAGGGCCCTGTAGATGATGTTCACTGTGTACCCCACAATGGTGAGATCTCTGGGAGACTATAAAATCTCTCTTTGACCATGGATATAATGAGCTTGAATGTTCCTCAGACTAATACACAGAAAATAAGGGAAGGCTGGGGATAAAATGGAAGGAGGCCACAATAAAACCTGTTTATCTTTCCTGAAGAAACACGGGAATACACTGCTAAATCAGTAACTATAAATAACTCTCGTGGAATTTCCTGGCAGTCCAGGGGTTAGGGCTCTGTGCTTCCCTTGTAGGCACATGAGCTCCATCCCTGGTTAGGGAACTAGGATGCCACATGCTGCACATGTGGCTAAATAAATAAATAGCAAACATCAATGCTATATGGGTCGTATGCCAAGAAATAACAATTCCCACTGAAGTAGAACATGAATTCTGTATTGGTTCTTTAGCACCAGCCTTAATGTAGGTGCAATGGATTTGTCTAACGCAACCATATACTCTAGTCTGACCTTCCTGGGAAGAAAATTCTTTGTGGGATGCTAGGCACAGCCAGTGACATAGTTGGTTTCCACACCTATAAAGAGCTAGGAGAGAAAAAAAAATAAGTGAAAGAGCAAAGAAAATGTGATAAGCAACTGAATGAGCAGAAGGGTATAAGAAAGGGCCAACACACTTTCATGATAACAAAAAAGACAAACTAAAGAGACTTAGAAAAGAAGGGAACTTGCAAAAAAGAAAGGGGAGAAGTGAACTTATTTATAAAACAGAAGTAGAATCATGTATTCAGAAAACAAGCTTCTGGTTCCCAGCAGATAAGGGTGGGGAGGGATAAACTGGGAGGCTGAGCTGGGCATAAACACACTGTGACGAGTAAGACAGATAACTAGTAAGAGCCTGCTGCGCAGCGCAGGGAACTCTCTACTCAATACTCTGAAGAGCTGACGTGAGAAAAGAAGCAAACAAAAAACCCACAGTGGGTATATTTACATGTGTAACTGACTCACTTTGCTGTACATCTGAAACCAACACAACATTGGAAATCAACTCTGTTGTTACTTAGTAGCTAAGTCATATCTGACTCGGCAACCCCATGGACTGCAGCCTGCCAGGCTTCTCCTCCATGGGATTTCCTAGGCAAGAATACACGAATACTGGAGTGGGTTGTCATTTTCTTCTCCAAAATCAATAATACTCCAATACAAATTTTAAAAAAAGGAGGGAACTTCTTCAACCTGATAAAGGGTATCTACAAATAACCTACAGATAGCATCATACTTACTGGTGAAAGACTAAAAATTTTCTCCTTAAGATTAGGAACTAGATATGAATGTCTGTTCTAACCATTTTCTATTCAACACTGTACTGTGATTTTCATCAGAGTAATTAGGTAAGAAAATGAAATAACAGGCATCCAGAATGGAAAAGGAAAAAGTCAAACTATCTTTATTTGTGAATGACATGATTTTGTACATTGAGGCAAACGAGGAAAACAATGGAAATTACCCAAAGGTACAGAGATGGTATCACTGAAATAATACCAATGTCATATATTATTGTAGCATTTTACAGCTTCCAAAGAGCTATGCATCATTTTATCTTCATAACCACCCGTAAGGTAAGTACTATTATTAATGCACATCACAAGTGACAAAACTAATACTTATAAAGTGATGTATTTTTTTAATGAAGCCAGTTACTAAATATCATAACTGTCACCCAAATCTCCAGCTCCAGGACTCTAAATCAACGCATAAAAGTTGCTTGGTTTCTTATCTTTTAAGAGCAGCATGGTCCAAAAGAACTTTACAGTGGTGAAACTGGTCTGTATCTGCTTTGTTCAATACTGTGGCCACCAGAGCCAAGTGGGTACTGCACACGTGAAATGTGGCTAGTACGACTGAATAACTGAATTTTTAATTTTATTTAAATTTAAATAACCACATGAGGTCACCATGTTGGACAGTGTAGCTCTAGAGAGTTAGTCCCTGCTCAAAGACAGAAACGGTATGGATCTAACGGAAGCAGAAGATATTAAGAAGGGCAGGAACAATACACAGAAAAACTATACCAAAAAAAAAAAAATCTTCATGACCCAGATAACCACGATAGTGTGATCACTCACCTAGAGCCAGACATTCTGAAGTGCAAAGTTAAGTAGGCCTTAGGAAGCATCACCACGAACAAAGCTAGTGGAAGTGAAGGAATTCCAGCTGAGCTATTTCAAATCCTGAAAGATGATGCTGTGAAAGTGCTGCACTCAATATGCCAGCAAATTTGGAAAACTCAGCAGTGGCCACGGGACTGGAGAAGTTCACTTTTCATTCCAATCCCTAAGAAAGGCAATGCCAAAGAATGTTCAAACCTCTGCACAATTGCACTCATCTCACACACTAGCAAAGTAATACTCAAAATTCTCCAAGTTAGGCTTCAGTACATGAACTGAGAACTTCGAGATGTTCAAGCTGGATTTAGAAAAGGCAGAGGAACCAGAGATCAAATTGCCAACATCTGTTGGATCATAGAAAAAACAAGAGAATTCCAGTAAAGCACCTACTTCTGCTTCATTGACTACACTAAAGCTTTAGACTGTGTGGATCACAACAAACTGTGGAAAATTCTTCAAGAGACGATAACACCAGACCACCTGACCTGTCTCTTGAGAAACCCGTATGCAGGTCAGAAAGCAACAGTTAGAACTGGACATGGAACAACAGACTGGTTTCAAATTGGGTAAGGAGTATGTCAAGACTGCATATTGTCACTTTGTCTATTTAAATCACATGCAGAATACATCATGTGAAAAGCTGGACTGGATGAAGCACAAGCTGGAATCAAGATTGCTGGGAGAAATATCAATAACCTCAGATATGCAGATGGCACCACCCTTATGGCAGAAAGAAAAGAGGAACTAAAGAGCCTCTTGATGAAAATGAAAGAGGAGAGTGATAAACCTGGCTTAAAATTCAACATTCAAAAAACTAAGATCATGGCATCTGGTTCCATCACTTCATGGCAAATAGATGGGGAAACAATGGAAACAGTGACAGACTATTTTCTTGGGCTCCAAAATCACTACAGATGGTGACTGCAGCCATGAAATTAAAACACGCTTGCTCCTCGGAAGAAAAGTTATAACCAACCTGGACAGCGTATTAAAAAGCAGAGACATTACTTTGCCAACAAAGGTCCATCTAATCAAAGCTATGGTTTTTCCAGTAGTCATGTATGGATGTGAGAGTTGGACCACAAAAAAAGCTGAGCACCGAAGAATTGATGCTTTTGAACTGTGGTGTTGGAGAAGGCTCTTGAGAGTCCCTTGGACTGCAAGGAGATCCAACCAGTCCATCCTAAAGGAAATCAGTCCTGAATATTCATTGGAAGGACTGATGCTGAAACTCCAACACTTTGGCCACCTGATGCAAAGAACTGACTCATTGGAAAAGACCCTGATGTTGGGAAACACTGAAGGCATGAGGAGAAGGGGACGACAGAGGATGAGATGGCTGGATGGCATTACTGACTCAATGGACATAGGTTTGATCAAGCTCTGGGAATTGGTGATGGACAGGGAAGCCTGGCAGGCTGCAGTTCATGGAGTCGTGAAGAGTTGGACACTACTGAGTGACTGAACTGAACTGAACTAAATCAGAGACTCCTCCTCATGGTTCTAGTCTCACAGCGACCAACCTATATGCAATTGGTTGTTGACTATGAGGAATATATATAGAAGTACAAAGAGAGACAAACCATCCTTGGGAATAATTACAAGTTGCTGTATATCCTCAGAAATACATACAATGACTCGGCAACATACAAACATGTAGGAGTGTTCTAACCAACCAAAAATAGAAGAAATGCTTTCCTAAAAACTACAGCTTTCTTTTCATTAAGGGGGTGGGATGAGGTCAGAAATAACATACCTTATGTTTAAATGATTATATATGTTTTTCTGTTCTTACACCCACTCCAGTGAATTCTTGCTTCTAACTCTACCACTACAGATTTGCTAAATGAATTTCTGTTCTTTAAATACCTCCTTCATGTTTCCACTTTATACTTTTCCTTAGGCTATCTTTTTTGCTAGAAATGTCTTGCTCCATCTTACAAATCCAAGTATGACCACATCCTTCAAGGCTTAAGTCAAATTTATAATCTCCTGGAACACTTTCTTATCTCAGCTAGATGATGTCCTTCACTCTTCAACTATTTCATTTGCAACACTTAGTACTCTACCCACATATTATAGTTTTATGTACACATCTTCTCCCTGATTAGACCCAGTCAGTAAACTGCAGCTCATGGACAAAATCTGGTCTATTGCATGTGTTGTAAATAAAGCTTTGTTGTAATAGAGACATGCTCACTATTTTAAAGCCATATTTTCTATGGCTGCTTTGCCCTGTAATGACAGAGTTGACTAGTTGCAACAAAGTGTCCCTCAAACCCTTATATATTTCCCACTTGGCTCCTCACAGCAAGTTGTTTGATCCTGTATCACTATAAGCTTTTGTAATGAACTATAGAACCATATCTGATTTATCTTTTTAATCTTCTCAAGACCTACAGTATTGCCCTATATATAGCAGTAACATCATAAATATTTTAAGAATTTTCTGTTAATACAGAATTAACAGTGTCTGCTTATGTATATCAATTTTCTATTGGCAAACATTATTCCATACAACTTCTCATTTACTCATCAATACAGCTGCCTGACACAGAAAAAGTAGATCTCATTATCTACATTTTATACCATGAGAAATTGAGGCACAAAGAGACTTATGCCTATGGTCACAGCTAGTAAAGAGAGCTGCAAAACTTGGTCATAAACCCAGATCTTCTGATCTCTGACTCTGAGTCATCTTATTCTGCCTCTCTGCGCTTACCTGCTTTCCTCAGAATTGACCTAAGATGCTGGTGGAACCCCAAATAACACTTGTTGTTGTATTGTTTTTCAGTCACTCAGTCGTGTTTGACTCTTTGCAACCCTATGGACTGTGCCTGCCAGGTTCCCCTGCCCATGGGATTTCTCAGGCAGGAATACCAGAGTAGGTTGCCATTTCCTTCTCCAGGGGATCTTCCTGACCCAGGGAGTGAACCCACTTCTTCTGCATTGGCAGGTAGATTCTTTACCACTGAGCCACCAGGGAAGCCCATGTATCTACTGAGTAAGTTAATAATCATGTCTCAGGTAAATCATGCTCATTTTTAACAGAATTGCAACTATTTTTATGAGAGCTAGTCATTTAAAGTATAAAAAAATTAAAAAAAAATTAAAAAATTTATTTACAAATTAAGTTTAGAGAATTCTCTGGCAGTCCAGAGATTAGGAGTCTTTGCTCTCACTGCTGAGGGCCCAGGTTCAATCCCTAGTGGGGGAACTAAGATCCCACAAACCACAGTCTCCACCCTGCTCAAATTAACAAATAATAATAATAATTAAAAACAATTAATATATAAAAAACTTTACAGAAAATAATCCTCCTCAATTTTTTTTTTCCAAAACTTCAGAAGACAGAGGAAATGGACATTTCCCACGCTGGTCACACTGCCTCTCCCTGCTCTGCTTGTCCTCCTTACCAAGGCAGTTTCTTTTTCATTCCATATCTTAAAGCTATTGACTTCAAAATAGTACCTATCAGATTTAGCCATAAGCAAGACTCATATGCCCCACTGGTATGTTCAGTCTGCACAGGCCAAATTTATCTAATTCAAATCCATTATCTGTTCAGCAACACCTCTTTACTCTTCAGTATTGATTGTTTACACATCCAATATGAAACACTGGAAGAAAAGCAGAGTGGCGAGAATACAGGACATTTGTTTTATGTCTTCCTGTAAAAACCGTCTGACTTTACTCTGAATATATTAAACACTAGACTCATGAATTTTTAAATAGTATTTGTAATGTCTTTGCACTTATACTAGATAACTGCATTGTTTTTGATACACAAATAGGATTCTTTAAAGAAATACCCCCTTCTCTGAAATGGGTCACATTCTTTATAGTTACAGAGAGCCTACTTATTTCTGCCCAGTAAGAAAAAGTGTATTCCTTTTGAGCCTCTTTGAGGTGTTAGAGTCAGCTTAAATTATGCATGCAATTTAATGCAAATGAAAGGTTTCAATATAAGGAGGTGGTTCTCTGAGCTGGAGGCTATCGTCTTGGCAAAATATATGTCATCAAGTATACATTCAACTCTCTGTGGACAAGCAATAAATTTTTGTAGACTAAAAAAAGCCCAACACTTTTTTAAAAAAACCAAAAATTAATATTTTTAAAACTACTGTAATAAGGGCTATTAGAATGTCTACAAACTCAGGAACACATGTCTAATACAGATGTGACCTCCTTTCTTGGTTCATCAAGTAAAGGCCACTGGGCTGGCTGGGGACCCCAAGATTTTAATTCTTACTACACAGAGCTACTCTGTTGTCTTTTTTTAATTTGCTTTTGTAACCTATCTTTGGGTATTCATTTATTTTTACTCTGCCTTCTGAGAATGACTTCAAGCAGACTACAAAAGCACATACATATTTGAGATTAAAATGTTTTGAAAAGATGAAGCATCTCTCACCCTGTGTGACATGCTACACTACATGAACCAAAAAGACTAGAAGCGTATTGTTTGGTCAAACTGAGCTCACCAAAGCCTCTGCGCCTAGAGTTCTGATGTCAGCAGTGACAGATAATGGAGCCAGATTCCCTGCAATCGAATCCTGGTTCTGAACTCAGTTCTGCAGTGCCATGCCATGTGATTTTAGCCAAGTGTCCCCTCCACTCGAGGCCTCAGTTTCCTCAGGCTGAAGTAAGGGATATTAAAATAACATCCACCTTAATTTACACAGGGTGTTGGAACAGTACCTGGCACAAAGAAAATGTCACCATGCCATCAAGAAGGAGTATTAGTACTAATCATACTAAAGTTTCAGCATTGGCCTGGCAAATAGTGATTCAAAAGTAATCTCTCTTAGTCAGGATAAACCACATGAGTTGTTTTTGTTTTTGTTTTGATGCCATCTCCATTTCCTGTTTCCTTCTCAGTATATTTCTCCTTCCTCTTGTCAGTGCTGAGTGTCCTCACCATCCTAGTGCTCTTCAGGGGGAGGGTCCCATACTGTGGCCACTGACAGGCCAGCAAGACTGTCACCAATCCCCATTCAGAATTTAAGAGTATCAGAGATTTTAGGTATACCCTTAAGGGCATATTTCTATCATGTAAAGAAGGATATAGAAAATTGAGCAGCTTTTAACCTTGATAAAAGCTTTCTCTTGGCATGATGAGTAACAGTGTGCTGCAAATCTTCCACTACTTCTGTCTCTTGACTCCAAACAAACTGGTTAATCAGTGGGCTCAGAAGGCAGCATTGTGTGAATGAAGGAGCTGAGGGAAGGTACAGAGAGCGTTCTGGCCTACAGCATTGCCGGGGAAAAGAACTGGGAAGGCACATACAAGGGCATTCTGGGCTTCGGAAATCCTGGCAGGGACCTCGTGTAAAAGGCCCTGGCATGAGAGCAACTGACTCTTGGGGAAGCAATGAGGAGGAGGAGAAAAAAAGGAGATGCCAATTGTCCTGGATATCTATTGCTACATAAAGGATGACTTCAAAATTTAGTGGTTTAAAATAATGACAATCATTTATTTTGCTCCTGAATCTGTAGGGTGAGCAGGACTCAGCAGGAAGGATTGTCTCTGAACCACATACTGGCAGCTGGGCAGTTCTACTGAAGCTAGGGAGTCCAACTCCAACACAGCTTATTCATATGGCTGAACCTTGGTGTCAGTAGTAATCTGGGCTCAATCCTCTCCATGTGAGCTTTTCCACAGAGATGTTTAGGCTTCCTCAAAGCATGGAGGGTGGGTTCCAAGAATGAGTGTCCCAAAAGACAGGAAATAGAAGTTTCATGTCTTTTAAGGTTCAGGCCCAGAAATTGGCACAGCAACAGGCCACTGTAGCCTGCCAGTTAAGCCATCATCAAGCTTACTCAGGTACAAGTGGAGAGGACACAGAAGCATCCTCCAGTGAGAGGTGTGTCAAATAGTTTGTGGCCATCTTAACTTGCCACACTCAATGGTCTGAAGTAGATTAAGATTCACATAGCATCTCTCTGCTCCTTCTCCATCACCTCAGCAAAGGAAAGGAGCTGCAGTTGGCTACCTCATAATGATGTAGCCCTTTCTCTAGCCTCAAGATCACAGAAACCCTTCGGACTTTGAGTTGGCATGTACTAGAATCCCTTCCTTTTGGGGGTACTGATACCTCTTTGCAAAAATCTACTTCTTGCTGCCCTAAAATTGGTCTTTGTCTCACTAAGTCAGATTAAGCTGTAAAAGCAAAATGTAACAGCTATAGAGATGGAGGGAGAGATGCAATTAAATGTACAGTGTTCCCCTCAGGGGATCCTGGACCTTATTGGCCACCAGGTGACTTTGAATTTTTGCTATGTTTCAAAATGATGACATTCTCAACTAAATATTTACAGATAGAACTTAATTACAGATAAGACTTGCTTTTTTGATGGCTTTTCTGGTAGTAAAACTATCCACATAACATTTATTTAGTCCAAGGCAATGGAGACATGTTAAAAGTCCTTGCAAGAAAACCCTGAATTTAAAGATATCAGAGAAATCTTGTTTTCAGTTATTTCTGCTTCAATATAGATCATATCTATTAAATGCTTCTGTTATTAAGTGAAAAAGTGTACATACCTAAGCCCAAGGGCTATTTTGCTAACAGCCAATTTCCATTATGAGATTTTATAATGGGCTTAAAGAGCAAATGTTCAATATATGATAAAATTAGTTTTTTAAATCCTAGGTTTGAAGGGTCCAGAAAATCAAAAGAGTCAGAGGATTCTCAAATAAAGCTAAAAGATAAAGCTGATTTATATGTAGGGACCGATAGTGGTGACTCCTGTGAGAAGTCTGCCTTTGTCTGGAAGAGAGGCAAGGGGGTTCAATGTACCAAGGCTATTTCTTCTAACAGACTGAAAATTTTCTTATAAAGCTCAGGTTCTTAAATTTTACCCAAAGGGAAAAAGGAAGCATGAGAGAGTTTAATGACTAATGATTTCTTCTCTAAAAATAAATCCCACTTTTAAATGTGGCAGCCTGGGAGGAGACAGACTTGCTCCCACAAGCATGGAGGTAGGAGGCTTGAGTAATAGGGTCACAAGCCACCCTTTCCCCACTCGGCACCAGCCACAGAGTTTTCTGTCACACTTCTGGGAACCTTCCCAAGTCATAGTTGCTTCAGGATGGGCACAGTGAAGCCATCATTTCACATCAGACCTAAAGGCATATCAATTCTTCTCTCTGCAGAGCTCAGAAGGATGACATAATGCATTTAGTGAAGGCTCACATGTCTGTTAAAAGATGATTCATCAGGATAAAAACTAGGACAATAAAATTCTACAGAATGGCTCTGCATCTCTAGGTACTTTGGGATTAAACTAAACATGAGAAATAAAATGGACTCTGTCCAGACTGGAAAAAATATATATATATAATGGTAAAATAAAAAGAACCAAGCAAATGATTAGCTTGTCACAAGTTCTTTGTGTGGGGGAGTCTCAATAATGGTCAAGCTGAAGTTCAAATATAAACTGTCAACCCAAGATGGTGTGTCCATTATTGAGGCCACTGCTACTCAAAGTGTGGTCCATGAGACGAGCAGCATTAGCATCACCTGATATGTTAGAAATGCAAATTCTGAGGCTCCATCCCAGACCTAAAGACCCCGAATCTGTGGCAATGGGGGCCAGCAATAGCCCTCCAGATGATTCTTAAGCACACTAGTGTGCAACAAGCCCCAACTCAGATTGCAGAGAGAGGAAAAATTACAAAATAGACATTTGGTTGACTTAGGCTTAACTCTCAAGAATGCATAACAAAAATGAGGCATAATTCATGTGTTATTTAGGTACTTAGGAAATTGCCTTAAGTTTGATAGGATTTGAGTAAATGCTAATAGATTTGAGTAAATGCTAATAGTAAATTTGACAAGTTCACAAATCAGTTATAAAAATCATTCATCCCCAAATTACTAAAAGTGTACTCCATACTTCAGGAAATAGTGATGTAAGTCATGTATGGGGTTTAAGGATCTAGGTGATACAAGGACGAAATTAGGCAGAGTGCTGGGGCCAGCAGAACATGGTCTTGCCCCTTGGACAGAGGAACACCTGGGCCCAGTACAAAGGTCAAGAGGCTAGGCTGGGCTGGACAGAGCATGTTCCCCTGGCAGGGAGAGGCAGCAGAGCCAGAGTCCACAGGATATAAGGCAGCAAGTGTAGATCATGGAGAGCAAGCAGAAACACAATCAGAAGCTTTATATCTAACCTATTCCAGTTTGGTTAAATTTTTAAGTGGTTCAACACCAAGGTGATAAACAATATAAGGGTTTGGGGGTCTGAATCCAAGCCTGCCTTGGGGAGATAGGGGAAGGAGAGACAGGATAGACACATGACTGGAACCTCAGATAAGTTAATTATGTTGGGAACCCGTGTGCCTGAAACACCCACACTCAGACCTGTGTCTGCAACCTGACATCGGGTATAGTTTTAATAACTGTACATTTTATGTTAATAATGTATGTTTGTGTGTTGATGGGTGGATAAAACAGGCACAGTGAGAGGAACCAGTGAAAGGAACCAGGTGACAAATGGGGAAGGGGACCAATAGTTCCTCAGTAGAATCTCAATATGTATTTGTTGAACTGAATGAAATGGATGAGAGTTCATGTACCAGGTTCTAAGTAAGCTGTGACAGATCACTTCCCTTAGTCCAGTGACTGTCTCTGTCAACCCTAGCATATCCCTATTTTACAGATTAAGAAATCAAGGCTGACACAAGGTAAAGCAAATCAGTCCTTTCAGATCTCAGGCCCTCTTCCACTAACTTGGGCTACAACAGGTAGGAGGAATGCCAAGGGGTAACCCAGCTCAATGCTGTTGCTGCTCCTGGGCCATTGCAGTTTGGGTTTTAGAGTTTGAGTTCCTGGAATAGGTGGGGGTGGGGGGTTGATAAGAGTAACTTAAAGTCAAAGTAGCCTCTAGAATAGTTAGTCGACACCTACTCAGTCCCCGCTTATTTTACTATAACTCTACCCAGTAGCATCTCAGGGCCTGGGTCTTTGGGAAAGAAGTTCCAATCCCCACCTTCTCTGTTAGTGGGACTACTGAAATATATGATTACCATGGCAACTTTGGTAGATAGATATTATGTCAGTGTGTCTTTATGTTCCAAATCCCACCTCTCTAGCCTTGAGAAACTCACACACAAAGGACTCAGTCTTGCATTCCCAAGGCCTAATACTATAAGATACACAGTAATTTCTTAACAATGGTCTGTTGAATGAATGAATGAATCTAGACCTGACCCCACAAGGGATTCCTTCTCCAGTTTCCAAGAGATTGTTCTCACTCATATTGAGCATCTACTGTGTACAATGCACAATTCCAGGACATGGGAGATACAACAATAAAGACCAACAAAGGCTCTCAATTATCAACTCTACTGCATTCAGATTAAGGTCTTAAAAATCAGGAATGAGGTAGAGAGGAATAAGAATGTACTATGACTACTTCTGACTTGTAACACTGCTTAATTTAACTTGGCTTTTCTATTATATACTTGCTTTAAATGAGTCCATCACATTGTCTTGTGATTAGATGGACAATTCTAAGAGAAACACTACTGAGTTTCTCGGAATTGCTGACTTGATACACAATCAAAGCTGCCTGCCTATGAACAAACCTAAGAAGATAACAGATTCCCATACCCACATGAGCATAAGCAGGCAGGCTATTGCTTCTATGTATCATTCATGCCACATAAAGGGGAGTGAGGGGCCCACAGACTCACTGGAGATCCATAAAATTAATTAAAACACATTCTTCATTGTTCAAAATTTGGGTAATATATGCTCTACAAAATGAACTGAAAAGGAAGTCCAGTGCTCTGAGGCTGCATTTGGCATCTTCCTTTCTAGTACTGAGAACAGGTCTCTGAGGAGCCACCTAATCCTGAGTTTAACATGGAATTTGTATGTCAATGGATGTTACACTGGCCCCTGGAAAGAGTGACAGATACAAATACTACTATTTACTCCCTAATTATAGTTACACACAGACATTACATGTATGGCCCATTCCAGATCATATTTCTGAAAGCCCAGGTGTTTGTTCCAGTCTGCCAAGAATGGCAAGTCAATCTTCATTCAAAAACAATCAGTTCAGTTGCTCAGTCACATCCAACTATTTGAGACCCCATGGACTGCAGCACGCCAGGCTTCCCTGTCCTGGTAATGGACAGAAGCCTACTCCAACTCACATCCATTGAGTCTGTGATGCCATCCAGCCATCTCATCCTCTGTCATCCCCTTCTCCTCCCGCCTTCAATCTTTCCCAGCATCAGGGTCTTTTCAAATGAGTCAGCTCTTTGCATCAGGTGGCCAAAGTACTGGAGTTTCAGCTTCAATATCAGTCCTTCCAATGAATATTTGGGACTGATTTCCTTTAGGATGGACTGGTTGGATCTCCTTGCAGTCCAAGGGACTCTCAACAGTCTTCTCCAACACCACAGTTCAAAAGCATCTATTCTTCGGTGCTCAGCTTTTTTTATGGTCCAACTTTCACATCCATACATAACCACTGGAAAAACCATAGCTTTGACTGGATGGACCTTTGTTGGCAAAGTAATGTCTCTGCTTTTTAATATGCTGTCTAGGTTTATCATAGCTTTTTTTTCCCAAGGAGCAAGTGTCTTTTAATTTCATGACTGCAGTCACCATCTGCAGTGATTTTGGAGCCCAAGAAAATAAAGTCTGTCACTGTTTCCATTGTTTCCCCATCTATTTGCTGTGAAGTGATGGGACCAGATGCCATGATCTTAGTTTTCTAAATGTTGAGTTTTAAGCCAACTTTTTCACTCTCCTCTTTCATTTGCATCAAGAGGGTCTTTAGTTCTTCGCTTTCTGCCATAAGGGTGGTGTCATCTACATACCTGAGGTTATTGATATTTCTCCTGGCAGTCTTGATTCCAGTTTGTGCTTCATCCAGTTCAGCATTTCACATGATGCGCTCTGCATATAAGTTAAATAAGCAGGGTGACGTACAGCCTTGATGTACTCCTTTCCCAATTTGGAACCAGTCTGTTGTTCCATGTCCAGTTCTAGCTGTTGCTTCTTGACCTGCATAAAGATTTCTCGGGAGGCAGGTAAGGTGGTCTGGTATTCCCATCTCAAGAATTTTCCAGTTTGCTGTGATCCACACAATCAAAGGCTTTAGCAAAGTCAGTAAAGCAGAAGTAGATGTTTTTTTGGAACTCTTTTGCTTTTTTGATCATTCAGTGGAAGTTGTCAATTTGATCTCTGGTTCCTCTGCCTTTTCTAAATCCAGCTTGAACATCTCGAAGTTCACGGTTCACATACTGTTGAAGCCTGACTTGGAGAATTTTGACCATTACTTTGTTAGCATGTGAGATGAGTGCTATTGTGTGGTAGTTTGAACATTCTTTGGCATTTCCTTTCTTTGGAATTGGAATGAAAACTGACCTTTTCCAGTCCTGTGGCCACTGCTGAGTTTTCCAAATTTTCTGGCAGATTGAGTGTGGTACTTTCACAGCATCATCTTTCAGGATTTGAAACTGCTCAATGGGAATTCTATCACCTCCACTAGCTTTGTTTGTACTGATGCTTCCTAAGGCTTACTTGATTTTGCATTCCAGGATGTCTGGCTCTAGGTGAGCAATCACACCATTTTGGTTATCTGGGTCATGAAGAACTTTTCTTTATAGTTCTTCTGTGTATTGTTGCCACCTCTTCTTAATATTTTCTGCCTCTGTTAGATCTATATCATTTCTGTCCTTTACTGTGCCCACCTTTGCATGAAAATTTCCCTTGGTACCTCTAAGTTTCTTGAAGAGATCGCTAGTCTTTCCCATTCTATTGTTTTCCTCTATTTCTTTGCACTGATCACTGAGGAAGGCTTTCTTATCTCTCCTTGCTCTTCTCTGGAAATCTGCATTCAAATGGGTATATCTTCGTTTTCTCCTTTGCTTTTCGCTTCTTTTCTTTTCACAGCTATTTGTAAGGCCTCCTCAGACAGCCATTTTGCTTTTATGCATTTCTTGTTCTTGGGGATGGTCTTGATCACTGCCTCCTGTACAATGTCACGAACCTCTGTCCATAGTTCTTCAGGCACTCTGTCTATCAGATCTAATTCCTTGAATCTGTTTGTTACTTCCACTGTATAGTCGTAAGGAATTTGATTTAGGTCATACCTGAATGGTCTAGTGGTTTTCCCTACTTTCTTCAATTTGAGTCTGAATTTGGCAATAAGGAGTTTGCCATGATCTGAGTCACAGTCAGCTCCCGCTCTTGTTTTTGCTGACCGTATACAGCTTCTCCATCTTTGGCTGCAAAGAATATAATCAATGTGACTTCAGTTTGACCATCTGGTGATGTCCACGTATAGAGTCTTCTCTTGTGTTGATGGAAGAGGGTGTTTGCTATGACCAGAGTTTTCTCTTGGCAAAACTCTGTTAGTCTTTGCCCTGCTTCATGTTGTACTCCAAGGCCAAATTTGCCTGTCACTCCAGGTATCTCTTGACTTCCTACTTTTGCATTCCAGTCCCCTATAATGAAAAGAACATCATTTTTGCATGTTAGTTCTAGAAGGTCTTGTAGGTCTTCATAGAACTGTTCAACTATAGCTTCTTCATCGTTACTGGTTGGGGCACAGACTTGGATTACTGTGATATTGAATGGTTTGTCTTGGAAACAAATGGAGATCATTCTGTTGTTTTTTGAGATTGCATCCAAGTACTGCATTTCGGACTCTTTTGCTGACTATGATGGCTACCCCCATTTCTTCTAAGGGATTCTTGCTCACAGTAGGAGATATAATGGTCATCTGAGTTACATTCACCCATTCCAGTCCATTTTAGTTCACTGATTCCTAAAATGTCAATGTTCACTCTTGCCATCTCCTATTTGACAACTTCCAATTTACCTTGATTCATGGACCTAACATCCCAGGTTCCTATGCAATATTGCTCTTTATAGCATCAGACTTTACTTCCATCACTCGTCACATCCACAATTGGGTGTTTTTTTTGTTTGTTTGTTTTGTTTTGTTTGGCTCCATCTCTTCATTCTTTTGGAGTTATTTTTCCATTGTTCTCCAGTAGTATATTGGGCACCTACTGACCTGGGGAGTTTACCTTTCAGTGTCCTATCTTTTTGCCTTTTCATATTGTTCATAGGGTGTTAAAAACCAATAATCTTTGGGAAAAGATGATAGGGAAATAATCAATTCAATGGCCATTCTGAAAAATTCACTTATGGGGAGGAATTTCAAAAGTCTTATTTAATTACAAAAATGAAAATGCATCAGTTTTTCAGGTCAAGTCATTCCAGCAAGCCTCTAACTCAGGGGAAAGATTCAGAAATGAAAACTGGTATTCTGTGTGTACCAGATGACTTTCCTCCTCCTCTCTAATAGCGTGATTATTTTGTTTTGTTTTTTTATTAATAACAATGTCTCTCTGTGTTTCAGGCACTCTGGCCTCTAGGAGATGATACGGTATCACTGCTCTCCTAAATCAACATTTGTCCACAATCATAAAGTACCTGAGAAATAGATGATCATTTATATAGTCTCTTATTTCTCCAGGTTGCCTTCTTTCTTAATGCAAACTATTACCTATCACCTTCCTAAATTTTCAATTATGTTTCTGTATGACTGCTAAGTAAATCATCAGAAAAGACAACTAACTGAGACTCCTGCATTTTCAGCTCAGTACAATATCATGTGGTCTATCTCAGATGAATATAAGGAATAATACACTGGATATGGTTGTCTCTCAGACTGTATTACAGCAGTTGTCATGATCAACCTTAACTAAAGAGAATGCTTGCTCACTGAGTGTAGCTGCTATATCAGGGAGCTTGTGGAGCTTGTGGAGCTTGTGCATGTGGAGTGAACTCAGGATGGGAGGCATGCCTGAAGCCATTCTTCTGTTCTAGAAAGGCAAGCAGTGCATATACCATTTATTACATAACCCATCAGCAGAGTCCAGAATAGCACCTGATCTTCGAGCATACTTGCATTCCTGTAGCTAAATGTATGAGTATTCACATGGGGCAAGAGAAACAAAAACTATAAAAAGGTTTATGTCAGTCTTTAAAATGCATCCGATGAGTTACAAATTGAATCAAGGTGAAAAGTAGGATTTACAGAACCATTAATTCAACAAATTTTCAAGAAGTTAGGGGTTTGAGAAGCAATAACACAATTTCCTGGGAAGGAACTCACATATGTGAAAAGAATGATAATTCAGTATGACAACAGAGCTAGTCAGAGGGTGCTAAGGGTGCAGAGAGAGAAAAGATATCTATTGCAGTTTGGGAAAACTTTCCAGAAGAAGGCGATGCCCAATCTCAGTCTTGAAAGGTGGGAATGTAACCTGAAGAAGGGAAGAAATGGATGAATGTCCTGGGCAAGGAAAATGTATTCCAAGGCAGCTACTGTGGTCAGGAAGGACTGAGAAAGGATACTCAGAAGCTGAACTCAGCATCATGCTTGACAATTTGGCTACAAGTAAACCAACTGTTTTTGTTCTATTATGATGTTGAACTTTTCTTCTGTTAAACAGTATTTTATATGTCAAAGTTGCCTTTTATCAACCTCAGATACATAGATGACACAACCCTTATGGCAGAAAATGAAGAAGAACTAAAGAGCCTCTTGATGAAAGTGAAAGAGGAGAGTGAAAAATCTGGCTTAAAACTCAACATTTTAAAAACTAAGATCATGGCATCCGGTCCCATCATTTCATGGCAAATAGATGGGGAAACAATGGAAACAGGACAGACCTTATTTTCTTGGGCTCCAAAATCACTGCAGATGGTGACTGCAGTCATGAAATTAAAAGACGCTTGCTCCTTGGGGAAAAAAAAGCTATGACAAACCTAGACAGCATATTAAAAAGCAGAGACATTACTTTGCCAACAAAGGTCCATCCAGTCAAAGCTATGGTTTTTCCAGTGGTTATGTATGGATGTGAAAGTTGGACCACAAAAAAAGCTGAGCGCCGAAGAATAGATGCTTTTGAACTGTGGTGTTGGAGAAGACTCTTGAGAGTCCTTGGACTGCAAGGAGATCCAACCAGTCTATCCTAAAGGAAATCAGTCCCAAATATTCATTGGAAGGACTGATATTGAAGCTGAAACTCCAATACTTTGGCCACCTGATGCAAAGAACTGACTCATTTGAAAAGACCCTGATGCTGGGAAAGGTTGTAGGCAGGAGGAAAAGGGGACAACAGAGGATAAGATGGTTGGATGGCATCACTGATTCGATGAACATGAGTTTGAGTAAACTCTGGGAGTTGGTGATGGACAGGGAGGCCTAGCATGCTGCAGTCCATGGGGTCGCAAAGAGTCAGACACAACTGAGTGACTGAACTGAACTGAACTGCCTTTTATTAGGCTCTTACTGGACCTTATCTTTATTTCTCCTGTGATTCTAACCAGTGTTCTGGGTATATTTTAAAATAAGAATTGAAATCCAAATATACTTTATAGGTTTTTTTGTCACCTTATCTCCATGTAACTCAAAATCTTCACAGATATTTTCACAGCTCTACTCTATGCCAAACTAATTGGAGAAGAATAATCCAAACTTGTATCAAAACCTACAGAAAAGATTTTATGTGGTTGGAGCAGAGGGAGGGCATAGCAGAGATGGTAAAAGAACTGAAGTAGGTAAGATAAAAAGTAAAGTGGGTTTTTAAAACTATCATTGGAACATACGATTTGGTGTAATTCAAAAGTAATAAATCTGAGGAGGCATATAATTTTATCACTTCAAGCTTAACTCTCAAACATGGACCTTTTAAATGCCAGTAAAAGTGGAGATCTTTTTCTCAAAAAGTAGAGCATTCAAAGCACAGAACATCTTTTCAGGATGTGCTTTGAGTGTTGACAAGGAAAGGCTCATCTTTACCACTTTCTGAATATCACTGATGGGCTCCAAAGACAGACATAGCCATCAGCGGCGTGCACAGATGCTCATAACCATTTGAAGAAGAGGTTTTTAGTTGGTGGAGCTGGTGTGCTCCATTTGCTAATTGCTTCCTCTGTAATCTCCCATTCAGACTTGCTTTCTGCCTTTCTAGTCTCTGATGTGATCAGCAGCGGGGGACACAGATCCAGTCCCCATGAGACTGTTACAGGTGCACACGGCACTGTGCCTATGCGGACTCATCTTGCCAGTGGCGAATTTGTCAGTGACTTCCGTAACGTGTCCCATCAGGTTTCAAACAGGCTTTAATGACCTCTTGAGGCTGCAATACACCTGATGCTATTTGTCTTCATGTACATTCTTTTGTCGGGGGCTAAAATAAAACATTTATTCAACTTGAAAGTTTTCTGTTAGTATTTCTATGTTCATTTATGGCGTAGGGCCATTTCCGCTTCTCTTTCTCCCTTGAGTTTCTTTAGAACACTTACCATAAAAGCCAAACTATTCAGTTTTGGTCTGGCACAGTGATGTCTTTATTGCTTTTGGATCGAATGGCAGGCCATGGACAAATACGGCACCTCTCAAGGGAACCTTGAGGACAAGGGTAGAGGTAGGCTATGGGCACCTCGGATAAAGTGATGTGCTAGGTGGGGTAGTTCCACAGATGACCATCTTCCAAAGCCTCTCCAAGAAGCAGCAGGCGGAAGCGCTTTCTCCATGAGATCCTCATACACCAGCAGTCAGATAATCAACTGCTATTTATTGTATGTCACACAGACAGATGAAATTACACAAAGACCCATAGCCCATCTAGATAGGGACCCTGAACCATCCCTACATTAAAAAACTAAAGCAGATTTCTCTTTTTTATTAAAAAAAAGAAAAGTCTTCCCAGACAAATGGAAAAGCACTAGTCAACTAGTTCTTTCAAGTGACTGTGCAGCTGTTCCCGATGCAAGCTGTTTGGAAAGACAAGATGTTTCCTAAAGAAGCATTCAAAGTTTGCATAACTTTTCATGAATCCTAAGAAATGAAAGTTTTGGAGGTAGGATGTGTCAAGCTGACAAAACAATCATTTCTCCTCTGAGCATGAGCAATCACATTTCCTATGACTTAGATACAATGTATGGATTTACCACAAAATGGCTCTAAATTTTAAAGGTGTCCTTTTATGGCAGAACTTTAAAAAACAGGATTTTAGATGACAATTAGGCAGAAAAGACCATATGATCACAGTCAAGATTTCAGTACAAGGTTAATACACATGGTCACCAAATTGGACTTGCCACCCCAGACCTCTCATCTTTGCTCCAGCCCCAAACTCTGAGCTATGTAGAGCCACCTGGCTGTCCTGCTCTCACCTCAAATCTGAAAAGGCCCAAAGGGAAAACTCTTCACTTTCTTATCGCTCATTCACCCATACAAAAATAGCAATGAAAACAAAACAAAGAAAACATTTGGTTCTGCCTCCCTAGTTTCCAATTCCTTCTAAAGATCCCACCGTTATCGTAACCTCATTCAGTCAACACGTGCAAGGGAGATCTAGATGGATAAGCCACATGGCCAGCCTCTGGAGAGCAGCATTAAAATGTGATAGGTGTGTGACAAAATTCTGCATAAAGTATCCGGGAATGAAGATTAGCAGCATCCATCACAGCCTTTCAGGGAGGCCAGAAGATCCTTTGAGACAAGACAACACTTAGGTCAAGACTCAAAGGACTCAAAGGAGAGGAGGGCACTCCTGGCAGGAAGGAACAGGTATGAAAAGGAAGCGTGAGATTTCATGGTGAACTGCAAATGAGTCAGTGGGGTCAGGGGCTTCCCAGGGCGCACTAGTGGTGAAGAACCTGCCTGTCAATGCAGGGAGATGTAGGAGATGCGGGTTCAATCCCTGGATCAGGGAGATCCCTGGAGGAGGGCATGGCAACCCACTCCAGTATTCTTGCCTGGAGAATTCCATGGACAGAGGAGCCTGGTGGGCTATGGTCCATGGGGTGGCAAAGAGTCAGACATGATTGAAGTGACTTAGCACACATACACAGTGGAATTAGAAGGCAAGACAGATATAGGAACCTAGCAGAACAAGGATGGGAATGTGAGCAGACCATGAAGAACTCTATCTGCTAATAAGTTTGACCTTTATACCAGTAGGGAATCACCTGAATGACTTGTCCAGATCCATTTAAAAAAATTATACCAGTTTTGAAACTTCGGATTATTGCTCAGAAAATATTCGCTGAACCTCCCTTCTACTTGGAGGATATACGTCCCTGCCCCATTGACTTGGCTTTTGTCTTGTATCTTACTTTGAACAAAGGGATACAACTCTAACAGAAGCTTGAAGTACACTTTGTCCTATGATGGCCATGTGAAGAGCATGCTCTAGGAAGCCACTGTCCCTTCAGCCTGGGCCATGAGACCCATGTTGTAGATGTGAAGCCTGGAGTTCAAAGCCTGGTCCATGGACTCCAAAACATGAAACCAAGTGCCACCAAGTTGCAGCCTGGAAAAGAGTCATAATAGCCAACCCAAAGATTTACGAGCAAGAAAAAGAAATGTTTTTTAGTTGTTGTCGGTACAGTTGCTGTGTCTGACTCTTTGTGACCCCCATGGACTAGCCCACCAGACTCCTCTGTCCATGGGATTTTCCAGGCAAGAATACTGGAGTGGGTTGCCATTTCCTCCTCCAGGAGATCTTCTCAACCCAGGGGTCGAACCTGCATCTCCTGCTTGGCAGACGGACTCTTTCCAACTGAGCCACCTGGGAAGCCCCAAATGCTTTTAGTTACAGACCACTAAATTTGCGAATGTTACACAGCATTACTGCAGCAATAGATAACACATGCATGTTGGGAAATATGACAATTTTTGCCTTGTATTTAACCTTCTACTCCTTCCAAATCTCAAATATCAGGGTGATATTCTTACAGTCCTTCATTAGAATTGTATTACTGGAACAGCATCCTAATCAATATTTCTGAGTCTGGTTTTGCTCGGTTCCCATGCATCCTGAAGCCTAAGTCTAGACTACATTTCTTAAACACCACCTTCATATCGTATCTCATGTCAAAATCTGCAAGACTTCCCATTACACAGCATTACAGCTTCAAATGCAGATGTTTCCAAACACTATCAAGTAGCTTAATTCATTCACTGTTTGTACCCCAAAGTAATCTTTTATGCCATATCTTTATTAGGCAGAACTTCTCCCCCTCAGCCTCATTTAGAATATTCACTATTTCTTTTCATCTCATCTACAAAGCTTCATTTTACGCCACCTTTCTTCCATGTAGTAATCACCCTTCCCAGACTTCTTAAGAGTTGCAAGGACTACACGTTTCTATGACATTTTTACTCTATATTCCAGGAGACTGTAGTCAAGCAGTGACTTTGTATACATGTGTATTTTACGTTCTCAACTACCTTGAAATCTTCTAAAAAGCCAGAACTACATAAAATTTTACTACATTTTTTTGTCCCCTTGCCAAACTCTTTGTGGAATGGCTGGACACAATAGGCAATGGAAATCTGTTTGATACCCTAAAATAAGTTTTCATTTGTTCAATACATATTGATTAAGCCCCTACTCATGTACCAGGCATTATATGTGATGGCTGAAAAAAGATGAACAAGCCATTACCTATGGCCTCAAAAGCTTTACAATTTACAGCAATAACAAATATACAAAAGGAAGCATCACTGTTTTCCTCTGAACGAATCCTGTTTCATTTGTTGTATATATTTTAACAATTTATACCTATTGCCAGACTAAAAGGATGAAAGAGGAGCATGAAAGATGCACTTGTTGAAGTCACAGTCATGTCTTACCCAGAGAATTCTCCTAACCTAATTGCCACCACTTTGGGAACATGATTGTCAATCCCTACTTATTTTTTCACAAAGGCAGTGAGGAGGAGCCAAAAGTTCATCTGGGAGGGAATCTTCTGCTAAAGCACACTATTTATAGTCTTCCAGCTTACTAAACAAGTCTCCTCTCTACCACCCATCATCTGACAAAGATGTAGCAACTTCCCTAATTTATCTAAGAGTCAGTGTTTCACATTACAGAATCAATGAACTAATTAATGGAATTCTATTTTCTAGGTATAAACTCTGCTTTTTTTTTCTTTTTATAAATGAAGATTCAGTACCTAAATAACTACATCTTTATATCTGGCACATTTGGGGTAAAATTTAAAGTCCTGTTATTGATTATGAACTAGAACTCAATAACAGAATTTTAAAGTAAAATTGCCAAAAGATTCTGAAAAATAGTCTTGATGCATTTACCAAAAGTGAAATTTAATTGAGGACCACTTGCAGCCTCCAGTATGTCAGCCACATTTTAAAAAAACTTTTCATTGAAGTACAGTTGTAACAGTATTGTGTTAGTTCAGGTGTATAGCAAAATGAATCAGTTATACGTATACACATAGCCACTCTTTTTTAAGATTATCTTCCCATATAGGCCATTACAGAGTATCAAGTAGAGTTCCTTGTGCTATACAGTGGGTTCTTATCAGTTCTGTTTTATTTACTGTGTATGTCAATCCCAATCTCCCAATTCATCCCTCCCTGCCTTATCCCCTGGTAACCAAGTTTGTTTTCTACATCTGTGATTCTGTTTTAACTCACTTCATTTATACCCTTTTTTAGATATCACATATAAGTGATATCATATGATATTTGTCTTTCTCTCTCTGACTTATTTCACTTGTTATGACAATCTCTAGGTCCATCTGTGTTGCTGCAAATGGCATTCTTTTGTTCCTTTTTATGGCTGAGTAATATTTCACTGTATATATGTACTACATCTTCTTTATTCATTTCTCTGTTTATGGATATTTAGGTTACTTCTATGTCCTGGATATTTTAATAGTTGCCAACCACATTTTAGCGAACATTAAGAATTGCAGTGTTGGACATTTCAGATGCAATTTGATACTAATTATGAGAGTGGATATTTAACCACATAAGTCAAAAATTTTACCTGCATGTTTATTAGTCGAAGACCATGAAGGTCCCTGGCTATGACAGATGACAAATCAGAAAAGGAGATGACACCATCATGGGGTAAAAGCCTTCTAATAAGCAAGAAGGATAACTACATTAATTTGCGGTGACACAGTGAGATTTTAATAAAGTATTAATTCTCTCTTTTTTAATTATTTTTTATTGAAGGATAATTGCTTTACAGAATTTTGCTGTTCTCTGTCAAACCTCAACATGAATCAGCCATAGGTATACACATGTCCCCTCGCTCTTGAACCTCCCTCCCGTCTCCCTCCCCATCCCACCCCTCTAGGTTGATCCACAGCCCCCGTTTGAGTTTCCTGAGCCATACAGCAAATTCCTGTTCTATTTTACATATGGTTATGTAAGTTTCCATGTTACTCTTTCCATACATCCCACTCTCTCCTCCCCTCTCCCCATGTCCATAAGTCTATTCTCTATGTCTGTTTCTCCATTGTTGCCCTGTAAATAAATTCTTCAGTACCATTTTTTCTAGATTCCGTGTATACACATTAGAATACAGCATTTATCTTTCTCTCTCTGACTCACTTCACTCTGTATAATAGGTTCTAGGTTCATTCACCTCACTAGAACTGACTCAAATGCGTTCCCTTTTATGGCTGAGTAATATTCCATTGTGTATATGTATCACAACTTCTTTATCCATTCATCCATCTGTCGATGGACATATAAGTTGCTTCCATTTTCTAGCTATTGCAAATAGTGCTGCAATGAACAGTGTGTCTCTTTCAATTTTGGTTTCCTCAGGTATATGCCTAGGAATGGGATTGCTGGGTCATATAGTGGTTTTATTCCTAGTTTTTTAAGGACTTTCCATGCCATCTTCCATATTGAATGTATCAATTTACATTCCCACCAACAGTACAAGAGTGTTCCCTTTTCTCCATACCCTCTCCAGCATTTATGGTTTGTAGACTTTTTGATGAGGGCCATTCTGACTGGTGTGAGGTGATATCTCATTGTAGTTTTGATTTGCATTTCTCTAATAATGAGTGATGTTGAGCATCTTCTCATGTGTTTGTTAGCCATCTGTATGTGTTCTTTGGAGACATGTCTGTTTAGGTTTTTTTCCCACTTTCTGATTGGGTTGTTTGTTTTTCTGGTATTGAGTTGAATGAGTTGTTTGTACATTTTGGAAATTAATTCTTTGTCAGTTGTTTCCTTTGCTATTATTTTATCCCATTCTGAGGGTTGTCTTATCACCTTGCTTATAGTTTCCTTTGCTGTGCAAAATTTTTTATGTTTCATCAGGTCCCACTTGTTTACTTTTATTTTTATTCCCATTACTCTAGGAGGTGTGTCATAGAGGATCTTGCTTTGATTTATGTCATTGAGTGTTCTGCCCATGTTTTCCTCTAAGAGTTTTATAAAAAATATGGAACACTTCACAAATTTGCGTGTCATCCTTGGGCAGGGGCCATGCTACTATTCTCTGTACCGTTCCAATTTCAGTATATGTGCCTCCAAAGCGAGCACTGAGTTTCTCTTAATACTTCAAATAACTACATGTTTAAAGATCTAACTGGCAAAAGAGCATACAAAAATTCATTGTCTTCAATTCTCAATCTTTCAATTTGAAGGAGCATTTTCCAAGAAAAGTAGACTATTTGGTGAGGAAAGAAACCTGAAATGTTTAAGACAACTCTATTTACAGCTCCCTGGCAACTAAAATGGGAAACCTAAGAAAATAAAGATAGCAGGACTCAGGCAAGAGTGGGAAAGATTGGGATGATAAAATTAAATTTCTCTGGGACCTCTTCCAGTCTGATCTGTGACTGAAAAAAAAAGTGTTACAGTATGCCACTGCAAAGAAACAGATGTCAGAAAACCCAAACTTGAGCAGAAGTGGTGCTTCAGAGTACCACACTATAGTGTGACATTCTTGATGATCATCTTTGATCTTCAGTTACTTTTGAAAGTCTCTTCTAAACTCTTAATTAAACCCAACTTTCTTTGTAAAGAACTATAATTTAGCAGTGAGAAACATTTCAGGACAAAGACAAAATACATAATCTTGGGGGAAAGAAAAGGTCCAAAGACCACATGTTCAAGCTGTTCTGAGAGAAAAGGGAGAGCTGTTGCAAGTATTTTTGAGTGTTAAGTGGAAAAGGGACTGGGAAAAAAGGATTTTTTAAAAGTGATACCAGTATTTCAAATTATTCTGGGCTGACTTCAGAGCAGACATATGGCATTAAACATGCAAGAATGAAAAGAAAGAACACAGACAGCAAACTGGAATGAAGGACTAAGCATAGAGCTTCCTACAGAATTGATGTCTTCTAGACGTCTATGACCTAAACGTAAACTTTAGGTTGCCTGAGTTATCGGGATGAATATTCCCCATTATCACTCATTCTCTAGAGAAGTAGCAAGCATAGAAATCTCACTTTATAGGAATTATCTTTTAGATTTAATCTAAAATACAATTCCTGCACGCACACACACACACTGAACACAGTTTGCCATTTGTGTCTCTGTGAATTTAAGAATGCTCCTGAAGACAAGGAAACAAAGCGACAGAGCTGAACCTTACAGACTCCATAGCCCCTTTTGGCGGCTTCTCCTGGCAGCTTCTCCCTCATTTGAAAGACCTCTCCCACTCTCAAACGTGCTATTCAAACAATATTGTTAAACTTGCTCTATCCTGCTATCTTCTCATCATAAGAGCAAACCATCTGTGGGTTCTCACTGTATTTAGTAACTCAACATCTTATATCTCCGAAGACTATCAACCTTTAAAAGAGAATAAAAAGTCAATGCTAGATTCATAGGAATGAGCTCCACAGATAGTAGGGGAGGAACTGGGAGGAAAAGTAACCTTCCTTTGACCCTCAAGCTCCCTTATGTGATGAAACTCTCCTTTCCCGCATGTATATCCCAGGCTCTTCCAACCCTGACACCACTGATATTTGGGGATGAAGAACTCTTTGTCATAGAAGACTGCTGTGCACTGTAGGATGTTTAGCAGCATCTGTGGCCAATAGCATCCCTTCACTCAGTTTTGAAAATCAAAAATCCCCAGATATCATCAAACGTCTCCTGGGGGACGAAATCATCCAGCCGAGAAGCACTGGTTTATGTGAAGGCAGGCCTTACTTGCAAATACCAATCATCTTAAAATTCAATGCCTCAGATTGTGGTTTTTATCCCTGTGCAGTTGCTGTTAGTACATATTATCACTCTTTAGAAAACAAAAAACAACACAGGAAACCTGCTCATCACAAAATAATTAGCAGAATTGGACTCCAGTCAAGAGCTTTTGTTCTTATCTCACTGAAGAGAAATTTACACATGAAAATATTCTCAAGCAAGGACTCAATACATTATCACATTCCTTGCCTTCAGACTTATTTACAAATACCTATTTGAAAAGATATTAAAGGGCAAACAACTATATTCCTTCAGACTCACTGTGGCTTTTGAAATTACTGCATCACAAAAACAGATGGAATGAAAAAATAACTTTTAAGAACATATGAAGAGGCAGAGCTTTGTTTTTGCAAAAATGCTAATATTAGATCCCTGACTTGTACAATACATGTTTCTGGCTCAAGTTAGACACATTGGTCTATAGAATATGTTGATTTTTAAGTAAATGTTATTTTTGCTTAAGTTTTTCAGGGGTACTCCCCATCCCCATTCCTGATGGTTTCCTGAGTTCAGTAGGACTCAACTGGGAGCAATTTTGCCTCCCTCCCCCGGGGTGAGGGATCTGTCAATGTTTGAAGATATTTTCGGTTATCACAACTTAGAGGTGGCAGAAGAGGGAATGCAACTGACATATAGTGGATGGAGACCAGGGATGCTGCTAAACATCCTATAATACATGGAACAGCCCCCACCCCAATTATCCAGCCCTGAAAGTCAGTAGTACTAAAGCTGAGAAATCCCAGTCTAGACACGTAATTAGAACTCCTGGACACAGCCCCTGATTGGTTACAACCTATGGGAAAGAGATGGTACCCACATCTTCTCTGTTTGCTTAATCACCATGCTGCCTAGGATAGGGATACAGCTACTGGAGGTACCCCATTCATCTATTACTTGAAAAATACAATTTTTTGGAAAGAGAAGACAAAGAAATAACTTTATTCTTCTTGATTAAAGCATTCTTAGTAAACTAAAAAAAATTAAAGTCTTGTTGGAATAAAATCCTATCTTTTCAAAGGATGAATTGTAACATTTGCAAAAAACAAGGAACCTGGTATCTGTTGGTTATACATTTGAACCTCCAGGGGCGCTTAAAGTTCTTTTCCTCACCCTCTACCCTCTGAGAGCCAATAATGCTGAAGGGCCTCCCCAGGGCAAAAGGAGGCGGAATGCTAGAGGGTGGGGACAGAGAGCAATAAACAGAAATCAAGTGGGGGCAGGGTAAGGAAAAAGAGAGAGTGCTCAAGTGAGGCTAGAATCTTTCTCCCTCTTTAAGTAAATCTCTTCACCATGAATTTATTTTCTCTGCAGCTCTTTTCAGGAATTCCAGCTAAAATTTTTGAATGAGAGCTCTGATCCCACTTAATTCTTTTTGAAGATTTATATAATTCTATCACGTTGTTCCAAATTCTCTAAAGGCAGTGAAACTCAACAGAGGACAATCAAAATATTAAGGTACAAAACACAGGTGGTGGTGAAATATCCCACCAAATGCAGGCATCTCCTTCGGACTCTGGGTAAGCCACACCAGATTCCTGTCCTGAGAGACTAAACACATGGCAACAGCAATAACATGTTGGGTTTTGTAATAATCCTTGAAAGTATATAAATAAACCAAATCTCTGCAAATAGAAATCTTGGGAGCTCTTCTTATGAGTAAAAATTTAAAGCACCAGTCTTCTCCTGGGCTTGGAGACTTGTAGAACAAAAAGTTTTAAGTGGAACTGGAAAACAGTTATATATTACGGATGCACCCATATTGCTCATGTAATATTTATAAGCCTCAGAATGATTATTCTGATTATTCCCAGCTGATTTTAACAACGGGTTTTTTTCCCTCTCTTAATTAGGTGCCTGCATGCAAACAAAAGCCTATTATAGCACTCAAAAAGAATACACTGAATAAAATTAGAGCAGATCTATCTTCTAAATCATTGGATAGTAGTCTAGATATAAAAATAAAATGGCTCCCTGTGATCTGGATGTGAGTGCACTTGTAAGAAAACTTCAATATGATTTCAATTGTCACTCTTTGTAATCTGGGCAAGCAAATCCCAAATCAATTCTAAGTTCGTATTAATACAATGCATCTCAGTTGAGATGCACGCCTTATTGGTGTCAAAGGTGTGGTTGCCTCCTTTTGTGTTTAAAGGAGCAAATTTGAAAATGTTCTCAGGTGAATATAAGGTAAATGACTAAAATGTAAAGGAAATCATTTTTCCTACTGTTCAAAGCACAGAAGTATTTCAGATTCAAGAGGATGTAAGAAGGATGGACATTTTAGAAGCAGTCACTATCTGTAAGCTTGACTCTGATAGTCTATTCAACAGCAATTAGTGTGTAAATTTAAATCCCTGTCTGTGGTTGGAACAGAGGTACATAGTTAGGAATTCTGCTTCAGTATGCACCTACATGGCCTTTTATTGAGGCATCTTATCATTTATGTTTCGAGAAAAAGATAAAATAGATTCAAAGACATGGGATCTGCACAGGTAACAATAAAAGGCTGGCTCCTTGTTTTATATGATAATTACTTGATGCAATCATACTTTGTGTCTGTGCTTGAAACATTGGACCTTATTTTGAAATGTTGTTAAGGATTAGATTCTGTGACACAAAGATCCTAAGGTGACCCACAATGATTCCCACCCTCTTGGAATTGGCGTATTTCACCATAATTCATTTTCAAAATCAGTAAGAATTATACAGGCGCTTAGTGCTACAAAAAATAAGGTACTCTGAGAATAAAGAGGAACCTATTCTAGTGTGAGGTATTGGCAGTGTGTGTTATGGAGAGCAGAAAATACAACAGTTCTACATATACTAAGTTTAAAGAAAAAGCACTGACCATAATGTGAATTAAGGTCTTGAAGATGCCAAGATATGGAACAAACCTAAGTGTTAGCTGACAGCTGAATGGATAAAGCAAATGTCACACGCACACACACACGCACACACAGTTGTTCCTTGAACAACACGAGTTTGAAGTTATATGGATCTACTTATATGCTGATTTTTTTCAATAAATATATAAAAAATACATGTAAAAACCATCATGTGCAAGACTTGTATTGAAGGGGATTGCTTATCCTTATATAGATATAAGGTGATATTGAATATAAAATTAAATGTTAGTTTTCTTGCTGTTTTGCAACTTTGCTTTCGAAGAAGTACATTATTATATAGTATATCTGTCTGTCTGTCTTTCTCATGTATCAGCCTATCATTAGAAGTGTATTGTAAATGTAACAGTGTTTTCAATACTGTGCTATAAATATGATTTATACTGTATGGCACAAAAATGTTATAAGGATTCATTCATTAGTGTACAGTGCTACCGTATCAAAGCAATCATATTGATTGCACAAGACAACCATAAAGCAATCACATTGCTGCTTAT
This sequence comes from Muntiacus reevesi, assembly GCF_963930625.1. Taxonomy (NCBI): domain Eukaryota; kingdom Metazoa; phylum Chordata; class Mammalia; order Artiodactyla; family Cervidae; genus Muntiacus; species Muntiacus reevesi. Next base: position 10,012,718 of record NC_089271.1, on the reverse strand, counting down.
TCACTATCAATCATTACCTCTGTAAATAAACATGAGTTTTCACATTATCTTTTCATTTTGACATCTAGTGTTAATAATACACATAACATCTACAGTATTTTGTAGAACGTAAGACAATTCTGATGTAGGTATTGACAATTCATTTTGGAAACAAATGTAAACTCACTGTTTCGATAAATACAGTAGAATACTGAAAATGTATTTTCTCTTCTTTAAGATATCCTCTCTTTCCTTCTTTTCTTGCCACTTGGCATGTGGGATCTTAGTTCCCCGACCAGGGATTGAACTGGCACCCCCTGCAGTGGCAGTGTGGGGTCTAACGGCAGGAGCAGCAGGGAAGTCATGCTTATGATTTTCTTAATAACATTTTCTTTTCTCTAGCTTACTTTATTCTAAGAATATAGTACATAACATATATAACATACAAAATAGGTGTCAATTGACTGTTTACATTATTGGTAAGGCTCAATGATAGGATGTTAGTAGTTAAATTTGGGGGGAGTCAAAAGTTACATGTTTATTTTCAACTGTGCAGGGTTCAGCACCCCGATCCCTACACTGTTCAAGGGTGAACTGTAAATACAATGGAATATCATTCAGCCTTAAAAAAAGAAGGAAATTCTGCTATATGTGACAATAGATGGACAGAGAGGACATTATGCTAAGTGAAATAAGCCAGACACAGTAAGACAAATGCTGCATGAGTTCATTTCTATGTGGGAATATAAAAAAGTTGAATTCGTAAAAGCAGAGCATAGGATGGTATTATCAGGGGCTGGGAGGCTGGGGAAATGAGGAAATTTAGTCAAAGGGTATAAAGTTTCAGCTAGGCAGGATAAATACATTCTGGAGATCAAAAGCACAGCAGGCTGATGACAGTTATGGTACTGTATAGCACTTAAAATTTACTAAGAGTAAACATTCCTACCACACACACACAAAATGGTAACTATGTGAGGCAATGGATGTATTAACTAGCTTGACAGTGGTGATAATTTTACAATGCATATCAAAATATGATGTTGCATACTTTATATATACAGTTTTTGTCAGCTGCATCTCAATAAAGCTGGAAACAATTTTTTTCCATCTTAGAGCTATTCCTTTTTGTCCCAAGTTTTCTAATCGTTTCCAAACAAATTTTTGTATTTGTGGGGTGTGATTTATTCTCTACAAACACACTCTACTCATTAAGATTCCATTTTTTTCTAGCAGCCCTGACTTATGTTGCTCATAATAACCATTTCATTACTTCAGTGATTCAGTTTAGATGTCTCCTGAAGTAATTACCAGAAAGATTTCTTTTTCTCCCTCTCTAAGATGGATAGCATATATTCTTTGAATTGGTTTTCAATTCCAAATGTACTTTGTTTCCTCTTTTTCTTTTTTTTTAAGATGTACAATGCTCTGGATAGCTCAATCTTGCTCAAGTAGCTATGCTGCAATATTCATGGGTAGAGTTCTCTTCTTACTTCTCCACTTAACACCATTTAACACATTCTACCCTTTTGAATCACAGAGAAGGACATCAGCCTTGGAGAGGTTTTCCAGGAATAAAACCTGAGAAGCCCCAATGACACCAGACTGTTCTGAGTACCCATCAGAACCCCAGGGAGCAAAAACGCGTGGGCTGACAGATGTCCTTGAGTCCGCTGTGCCCACAGGTTCCATTTCTGAGATGGCAGGACCATGCCAGGATACGCCAAAAAGCAAATTTACACAAATGCAGCCATTTGCTCAGAGCTTGTTTTCTACGGTTCCAGCTACTTTTTAATAAGAAGCAGCAGCAAAATTTATCGACCTAAATGCCTTCTTGACATTTTTTATTCATTATACATGAGAAAAAAATACTATTTGCTTCATAGTCAAGTACAGTTTGCTACTGTTTCCAGGTACAATCCAGGTACCAGGATTTATCCTGCTTTGTTTGTTGGTTTGTTTGACAAGAAAAAAACCTCTGTGATAAATATGATCCTGTGCAATGGAAAGTTAAAATAAAAATCTGATGCAATCCAAGACAAAGGACAAAATAAAGTGAAAATGATCACAGAACTGGTCCCATTAAAGCTGATGAGTCATGGCAAATAAGGAGGAAATAAACAGGGTCTAATAAAGATGCTGAATCACAGCCATTCAGGGTCTTTTTGAGCCAGGTTAATCTCTTAAATTGGCTAGTCATTGGTAATTCTCTTTAGGCAACAATTGAATAGTGATGGGCTTGTTTGATACACAACGGAAGTATGTGATCTGAGGAATCATTATATTTGGTAAATTGATCTAACATTTAAAGCTATGTCTTCCAATTAACACATTCAAAGGGTCAAACAGATTGATGCCCTGGCCAGAAAGTAGATTTCCCTTTCCATTTAAATAAAAATCAGTTTACTGATCAAGGCCACAGCTTACCGCAAAAAGGATGTGTAGTCAAAAAAGACAGTACCAGATCAAGACTGCATGACTTTTTTTTTTAAAGAAAAGAATAGCTTTTAGAGAAAGCACCTTTATCTTTCATGGTATTCACTATCAAAAGGCCAGTAGGCCCTCCTCTATTGTCACTTAGTTCTTCATGAAGAACTTATCTTTAAATTTTTTGTGTAATAAGCTACAGATTATTCAGACACCTCTGTTGCAAGACCTAACATCTCAGGCCTGAAAACTTGAAGAGAACCTACTCCTCACCTCAACATCAGGGAAGTTTAGGATTAACTTGGCAGAAGAGACACTCACCCAAAGAGGGAACACTCAGGAGTAACACAGAGAGGGATATCACAAAGTCTCCCTGTCCCTATGGCTTTGCCACAGCCTCAACAATTCCCAGTGTAAGAGCCACTTCTGTGTATGGTGGTCTTTTTCTCTGGAATACCCTGATAAAATCAAACAGCATGTCTGGAGAGGGAAGGGTACTCACTTATACCCACCCACTAACTTCATGTAATTCATCACATAACTAGAAACGCTTCTATTTCAGCTGAGAAACTGGCCAGCACTTTATAGACATGGATTTTCAGAGCTTGCATCAAAGACTTATTTCCCTCCAGGCTTTCTGCTCACCCACAGGGAAGCGGGCGAAGTAAGGCTGTACTGCGCATGGCTTCCAGGTAGAGTTCAACTTTCTATCAATTATATTTTTAACTAGGAATTATATTTGTCCTCATGCATTACCCATCAGAAATAGAATTCATCTTCTGTGTGCAGTGAATGCCCCCAAATTTAGTATCCCCCAATGCAAAAAAGGGCTTCCCTTGTGGCTCAGACAGTAAAGAATCTACCTGCAATGCGGGAGACCCAGGTTCCATCCCCAAGTCGGGAAGATCCCCTGGAGAAGGAAATGGCAATTCACTCCAGTATTCTTGCCTAGAGAATTCTGTGGACAGAAGGAGCCTGGCGGGCTACAGTCCATGGGGTTGCAAAGAGTTGGACATGACTGAACAACTACACTTTCACTTTCTTTCAATGCAAAAAGGTGGGCTTCCCCAGTGACTCAGCAGTAAAGAATCCGCCTGCAATGCAGGAGCTGCAGGAGATGCGGGTTCGATCCCTGGGTTAGGAAGATCCCCTGGAGGAGGGCATGGCAACCCACTCAGTGTTCTTGCCTGGGAAATCCCATGGACAGAGGAGTCTGACGGGCTACAGTCCATATAGGGTGGCAAAGAGTCAGAAGTCAGACTGAAGTGACTTAGCACGCAGAGAAACAATGCTAAAGGAGTAGTAGGCAGAAGGCTCAGGCAGCAGTATGACTGCTTTCTTGCCCCATGGCTATTTACTTGGATCTTATAAAAGGCTCCACTATGTGCCTGGTGTTTCTGAGTTACATTTTCTAAATGTTTGAAACCTTCCCAACAAGTCTGCAAAGGAGGTCGCCTTTTTCTCAATTTTATGGAACCAGAAACTAAAGCTCCAAGATAATTTTCCAAAGCCCCAGTGTGTCTGACTGCAATGCCTGCAAATTTTCTCGAGAGCATGCTTTGTCCTATATTCAAAATGGTACCCCTTTCTTTGGATGAAGGCTTAAACGACTGAAAGCACTAGGCGGAGACACAGGCCTCATAGACACGAGGCATCTGCTCATGTTCTCCACAGGCCTCTGCCCTCCTTCGTGATGCAATTTATGCTCAGGGTCATCAGCGCCGCATCGGACCCTGATAAAGCAGAGAACCAACAGTCAAATCTCAGCATCCCAAGCCAACAGCCTCATTCTCCTGACTGCGCTTACCTTCCTGACCTGAGCTGATGACCTTGTGTGGTTTTCTTGGCCCCCAGCAGCCCTTGAGGAGCTCTGCCTCTCAGCCTGGTGCACTGGGGAAACCAGACATCCTCCATTAATCTTTCCTGCTCTAGATTTTCTGACCATGTGGACTTCATCTTTCCCGCCCAGTCTTGCCCCCCACCACCGACATGGCAGGGGTCGGCCTGGGTCAACAGCTCCCGCTCAGCAGCAGCCTCTCTGTGTGACCCTCTCTCCTCACTCCAGCCAGAAGCTCCCACTTAATTACAGCCTAGATTCCAGGCAAACCACACACAGGACTCAACGTCCTGCACGTACAACGGCATGTGGCTGGCTCAGAAAGAGATGCTCGTTAGCAAAGCTGCTCAGAGGGCTGCCCCCCAGACCTCCCACATGATTTTGTCCACCTTTCAGCTCCCATGGATCTCCTGGTTTCTGATGATTACTTTGGACTTTTAACCTTTACCTTTTCACTTTCCTAAAAAGCAAAAGTCGTTCAGTCGTGTGTCTGACTCTTTGCAAACCTATGGACTGTAGCCTGCCAGGCTCCTCTATCCATGGAATTCTCCAGGCCAGAATACTGGAGTGGATAGCCATTCCCTCCTCCAGGGGATCTTCCCAACTCAGGGACTGAACCAAGATCTCCTGCACTGCAGGCAGATTCTTTACTGTCTGAGCCACCGGGGAAGCTTGCTCTTTCCTAGACCACTTGCAACTCTCTGTCTCTTGACTTTGACCTTTTATATCAGCAAATCCTTCACCTCCTGGCTGACCTGTGTTCCACTTTAAATCACTCCAGATCTCTAGTTCAAGTCTGACTCTCAGCTTTCAGCCCCCCCGGAACTTGTGTCTATGCTCACCCCTTTGAGCTGTACCCAGGTCTGTCAAGCCCAACTCCCTTTCATCTAAGGAAACTTCTATCACTGTCAATTGCTGGACTGAATCCTAATTCTCAAGAGTTGAGAATTCATTTAACCACCATCCTGAGAGCCTGTGAGCTTTCTTTGGCAGATGACAAGTTTTATTGCCTGTTCCCTAGTGTTCTATAGGATTCCTTATCACAAGCGCATCTCTATTGGTCCAGTTTCTTTCTTACGAAGTGGTTAGCTTTCTCTCTCAATGACAAAGGAGAATAACACTAAAGACAGAGAATGAAAACTTATCAGCAAAAAATCACACACAGACTTTCTTCTAGTTAGAAGATGAGCTTTACAGTCAATTCTCCACTTTTGTTCAGATATGCCCTGGAGAGCATTGCTTCTCTCACTTTCAGAACCACTGCAGGTCCTTGTCAAAATGCAAATTCTTGTTCAGTAGGTGAATGGGGAGAGGTGTGTTTCTACTAGGCCCCTGGTGATGGCTACATCAAGGCCTACAATCTGTGTAGGGAAGCCCTAGATCTAGCGACATCAGGGGATGGATGTAGACCCGGCCTCCTCCTTCAGCAGGATATGCAACATTAAATGGCCCTAGTCTCTGATTCAAACCTTAGCCCTCATCTTAGAAACACCACATTTTACAGAATACATGTAAACAAAACCAAATGTTTTCAAACATAACAATGATTTCTGTATTCCTAGCTATGGATGGGAGCCTGAATTAATAGACAAAGTGGTTGTTTCTTTCCACAAGGGGAGGAGAAAGGAGAGAGAAAGTGAGGCATTGAAGTGGCGGTTACTGGGCAACCTGAACAAATGAAGTTACTGAATCCTGGTGCTTAATGAATAAAATATCCCCAAGGACACAACCCCATGTGAGAGGGAAGCAAAGTCAAGCCTCCATTTCAGAGTGTTGCACTGGGCTAAGTCTAGATAGGACTTGACTGAATCTAGACAGGGAAATCTTACTTGTTTATTGAGGTCTGGCAGCTTTTACTGGCTGAAAAGTTTTCCCTTTTTTTAATCAACCTAAATCCTTGAGCTTTAATATGAACTAATTTATCTTACATACTCATAAGGCTAGGACCACCTGATTACTCTCTCTTCTAGATATAGCATATAATTGAAAATATTCTAAATTTTTTGAATCTCAATAGCTAGCATCTGTAAGGCATTCTATATGTGCTTTCTGTGAATCAGTCTCAGCTAATTCTCTCAACAACACAAAGGGTTGATACTCTTTTAGTCCTATCTAGCAGATGAAGAAAGAAGAGAGGGAGAGCAGGGAATGTGCCTGAGGTCTCAGGAGTGAGCAACAAAGGCAGGATTTAAACTCAGGCATATGACTCTAGCCCAAAGTTTCCCACTTACTATCCTGCCTCTTCATTATTACATGTTTAAAAAAAAGGGGGGGGGTGGAAATTACACTGTATTTTCTCATCCCTGGAAGACTCCTCTGGAATTCTAATAAAAAGTCCTCCAAGTGAACTCAAGAGCAGGAACTAAATATTATCTGAGAATCAAGCTCAAGAGAGAACATAGAAGGGACACTTTACTCTCCCTACTTGTGGTTCTTTCATACATATTCTATACTGAATTATGGTTTGGAATTCTTGCCCTACAATACTAATTGCTGTTCAGAGTATAGTCTGTCTTCTCTGAGCTCAGTATCCTTTATTAAAAGTCATATTCAGGATGCTTTAGCTTCCAAATTTTATTTTTTATTTTATTTTATTTTTTTTATTTTTATTTTTATTTTTTTAAATTTTTTATTTTTCAGTGGGTTTTGTCATACATTGATATGAATCAGCCATAGAGTTACACGTATTCCCCATCCCGGTCCCCCATCCCACCTCCCTCTCCACCCGATTCCTCGGGGTCTTCCCAGCCCACCAGGCCCGAGCACTTGAGTCATGCATCCCACCTGGGCTGGTGGTCTGTTTCACCATAGATAATATACATGCTGTTCTTTCAAAACATCCCACCTTCACCTTCTCCCACAGAGTTCAAAAGTCTGTTCTGTACTTCTGCCTCTCTTCTTCTGCCCTGCATATAGGGCCATCATTACCATCTTTCTAAATTCCGTATATATGTGTTAGTTTACTGTAATGTTCTTTATCTTTCTGGCTTACTTCACTCTGTATAATGGGCTCCAGTTTCATCCATCTCATTAGAACTGATTCAAATGAATTCTTTTTAACGGCTGAGTAATATTCCATGGTGTATATGTACCACAGCTTCCTTATCCATTCGTCTGCTGATGGGCATCTAGGTGGCTTCCATGTCCTGGCTATTATAAACAGTGCTGTGATGAACATTGGGGTGCATGTGTCTCTTTCAGATCTGGATTCCTCAGTGTGTATGCCCAGAAGTGGGATTGCTGGGTCATATGGTAGTTCTATTTCCAGTTTTTTAAGAAATCTCCACACTGTTTTCCACAGTGGCTGTACTAATTTGCATTCCCACCAACAGTGTAAGAGGGTTCCCTTTTCTCCACACCCTCTCCAGCATTTATTGCTTGTAGACTTTTGGATAGCAGCCATCCTGACTGGCGTGTAATGGTACCTCATTGTGGTTTTGATTTGCATTTCTCTGACAATGAGTGATGTGGAGCATCTTTTCATGTGTTTGTTAGCCATCTGTATGTCTTCTTTGGAGAAATGTCTGTTTAGTTCTTTGGCCCATTTTTTGAATGGGTCATTTATTTTTCTGGAATTGAGCTTCAGGAGTTGCTTGTATATTTTTGAGATTAATCCTTTGTCTGTTTCCTCATTTGCTATTATTTTCTCCCAATCTGAGGGCTGTCTTTTCACCTTACTTATAGTTTCCTTTGTTGTGCAAAACCTTTTAATTTTCATTAGGTCCCATTTGTTTATTTTTGCTTTTATTTCCAATATTCTGGGAGGTGGGTCATAGAAGATCTTTCTGTGATTTATGTCGGAGACTGTTTTGCCTATGTTCTCCTCTAGGAGTTTTATAGTTTCTGGTCTTATATCTAGATCTTTAATCCATTTTGAGTTTATTTTTGTGTATGGTGTTAGAAAGTGTTCTAGTTTCATTCTTTTACAAGTGGTTGACCAGTTTTCCCAGCACCACTTGTTAAAGAGATTGTCTTTTTTCCATTGTATATCCTTGCCTCCTTTGTCAAAGATAAGGTGTCCATAGGTTCGTGGATTTATCTCTGGGCTTTCTATTCTGTTCCATTGATCTATATTTCTGTCTTTGTGCCAGTACCATACTGTCTTGATGACTGTGGCTTTGTAGTAGAATCTGAAGTCAGGCAGGTTGATTCCTCCAGTTCCATTCTTCTTTCTCAAGATTACTTTGGCTATTCGAGGTTTTTTGTATTTCCATACAAATTGTGAAATTATTTGTTCTAGTTCTGTGAAAAATACCATTGGTAGCTTCATAGGGATTGCATTGAATCTATAGATTGCTTTGGGTAGAATAGCCATTTTGACAATATTGATTCTTCCAATCCATGAACACGGTATGTTTCTCCATCTGTTTGTGTCCTCTTTGATTTCTTTCATCAATGTTTTATAGTTTTCTATGTATAGGTCTTTTGTTTCTTTAGGTAGATATACTCCTAAGTATTTTATCCTTTTTGTTGCAATGGTGAATGGTATTGTTTCCTTAATTTCTCTTTCTGTTTTTTCATTGTTAGTATATAGGAATGCAAGGGATTTCTGTGTGTTAATTTTATATCCTGCAACTTTACTATATTCATTGATTAGCTCTAGTAATTTTCTGGAAGAGTCTTTAGGGTTTTCTATGTAAAGGATCATGTCATCTGCAAACAGCGAGAGTTTCACTTCTTCTTTTCCTATCTGGATTCCTTTTACGTCTTTTATCCCAGGAATGCAAGGATTCTTTAATATCCGCAAATCAATCAATGTAATACACCACACTAACAAATTGGAAGATAAAAACCATATGATTATCTCAATAGATGCAGAGAAAGCCTTTGACAAAATTCAACACTCATTTATGATTAAAACTCTCCAGAAAGCAGGAATAGAAGTAACATACCTCAACATAATAAAAGCTATATATGACAAACCCACAGCAAGCATCACCCTCAATGGTGAAATATTGAAAGCATTTCCTCTGAAATCAGGAACAAGACAAGGATGCCCACTCTCACCAGTACTATTCAACATAGTGTTGGAAGTTTTGGCCACAGCAATCAGAGCAGAAAAAGACGTAAAAGGAATCCAAATTTTAAAAATACAGCTGGAACTGGCTTAAATGATAAAGTGTTAGTCGCTCAGTTGTGTTCGACTCTTTGCAACCCCATGGACTGTAGCCTGCCAAGCTCCTCTGTCCATGGAATTCTCCAGGCAAGAATACTGGAGTGGGTAGACACGCCCTTCTCCAAGGGATCTTTCTGACCCAGGGATCAAACCTGGGTGTCCCCATTGCAGGGAGATTCTTTACCATCTGAATCACCAGGAAAGCCCTACATGATAAAGGGACTATATTAATCCACATAACTGAAAACTCCCAAGACAGGACAGGGTCAAGGACCCAGTTCCTTTTCAGCATTCCACATTGTTGTTGAGATTGCTGACCACATTTGGGGCCTGCCCCACTTAAGAGTTCTAGGATGTGGATGGCCAGGAACTCTCATAGCTACTTGCTTCCTCATTTCCACTTGAAAGGAAGACCATCTCTTCCCCAAACTATCAAAGTCCTGAGCTTCACTCTGATAGAACCAACTCATTATAATGAACCCATTATAAGATGCATGTTTTTCATATTGTAACATCTCTGAAGTATTGCTAAAAATACATCTTACAACTCATATATAGTTAGGTCAGGGTTTTTCCTCATTTTTTCTTCAAAAGTGGAAGTGTTAGTTGTCAGTCATGTCTGACTTTGTGACCCATGGAGCCCACGAGGCTCCTCTGTCCATGGAATTCTCCAGGCAAGAGTACGGGACTGGGTCGCCATTCCCTTCTCAGGGGATCTTCCTGACCCAGGTATTGAACCCAGGTCTCCTGCACTGCAGGCAGATTCTTTACCATCTGAGTCACCATGGAAGTGGTTCCTAAAATACTGTGTCCTTTTTGGTAACTAACACTGGGACTAACCAGTCAGGAATGATCTCCAGAGCCATGGCAGCCTCAATCCTTGTACCAAATGCATTACTGCTAGTTCCCATGAGGGAGGGTGGAACGAATGTTGGGAAGACAATTGAAATGTTCTTTAAGTTACTAGGCACGTACTAACGTGAAAAGTCTAGTGCTAAGTTATTCATTCTTTTATCCCATCATTTATTTATTCACTTAAATGAAAGCATTTATTGAATTTCAACTATGAGCTGGTATTCTTCAAGGTGCTAGAATATAAATAATTGACATACAGACATTGTGACTGACCAGCTCATACTCTCTGCTGCTATTACATTGTTAAATTTTACATATACATATGTTTCTACATAAGTAATACAATTACAACATTATAATAACTCTGGAGTCATGTTCTACCAATAATAATCAGATAATAATCAGCTAAAGGAAATGGCCAGGCCACAGATAAAGTGCTACATGGAATCTTATACTCCAAAAGCTTTGCTGCAAGAGAAGGAGGCATGTCTCCTTGGCTCTAACAAAATCTGGGGCATGTAACACAGCAACTCAGATTTCAATTTTGGAGTAAGAATGGCAGTCCCGTCCATGGCTAAGATGCATTCAGTGACTCACAGATTCCAGAAAGGAAGGAAATAAAGAAACATTGGGTATCAGATCATGACCTGCAGATATCTAGGAAGCCCAGTGGAAAAACCCCTGACAAATTCAGCCATTATAAACCATGTGAGACACACAAATGATCTGGAAGAAGGGAAGAACAATTGCCAATTACACATACTGACTATCAGATCAATACTATATTTATTTTCAGGGGAAGCTTAAACCAGGGGACAATAAAACAGAATTGGATTGAGCCAAAGGATGATTATCCAATTTCTATGAGATTCTTGGCTGGGAACAAATTCTCTGTCTCAGCTGTGTATAGTATGAGATAAATAACAGGCATTTGTGATGAGAGCCCCAGTGAGGTCAAACCACATTAGCAAATCTAGCAAGTGCTTTAGGCAATCACCAAAACCTTCCGGGAAAAATCATTTCACCCAGCCAAAGTGGCAGAGATTTGCAGTCAGCAGAAATTTTCCTCCTGACAGCTACTCTTTCTGTTCCCTGGTGGTTCTTATATACCTCCTATTTATGAAGAACAGTGGCATCCTGCAGATCATCTGTACAGAGCGCTATTAGTTAATTTTTGTGATTGAGATGTGGTTGGTGAGTGCTGAGAGCATGCCCTTCTCCCCTGTTTTCTAGGCAGCCAGTGTGCTTAGGCATTTATCCTGATCACCGTATGTGGATTCTTGGCAATGATGAGGCAAAAGTGATCAAAAATTTGCACACGATGTGGCAGCATCAGACTCCATCTAGGAAGGCAAGTCTCATGCCGATATGACATCTATGTACTAGAAAGTGCCAAGGGCCTGCAAGAAGATCAGATCACCTGATGGGCCCCAGGAAGAGAAAAAAAAAAAGACACCAGGAAAAGCTCTCCTCTTTAGACTCTCCTGATAATCACTGCTCATTAGGGATGAAGATTGTTATAGTAACAAGAAGAGTAAGGGGAGTTGAAAGGCAAATGGAGAAGAGACTTGATATACACTTTTAGAAAAGTGTATCTCTTTGATCTGGGCTAGAGACCAAAGTTGCCTACTCTCTTGGTTCCAATAGGCATCATAAAATTAGTAAGGTTTCCTGCAATATAGCAAGTTATATCTGCCTCTGGTCTTGCTACAGTATCCTAGAAATCCCAAATATCACATTTATTGGATCTGAGATGGAGAAGAAATGTACAATTAATAGCTTATTACTGTAACTCAGGCATGAGGAAGCAGATGGCTTGAGTAAAACTAACTGTACATTATATATTTCAGTGAGGGTTGGTGGTAGTAGAGAGAGACAGAAATGGGGTTAAAGTGGTTAAAGTGACCATCTAAATCTAGAAAGCTAATTACCTTGACAGATGTCAGTAAGAATGAATTGACATGTTCTGTTCAGTTCAGTTCAGTCGCTCAGTCGTGTTCGACTCTTTGTGACCCAATGAAGTACAGCACGCCAGGCCTCCCTGTCCATCACCAATTCCCAGAGTTTACCCAAACTCATGTCCATTGAGTCAGTGATGCCATCCAACCATCTCATCCTCTGTCATCCCCTTCTCCTGCCTTCAATCTTTCCCAGCATCAGGGTCTTTTCAAATGAGTTAGCTCTTTGCATCAGGTGGCCAAAGTATTGGAGTTGCAGCTTCAATATCAGTCCTTCCAATGAACACCCAGGACTGATCTCCTTTAGGATGGACTGGTTGGATCTCCTTGCAGTCCAAGGGACTCTCAAGAGTCTTCTCCAACACCACAGTTCAAAAGCATCAATTCTTTGGTGCTCAGCTTTCTTTATAGTCCAATTCTCACATCCATACAAGACTACTGGGAAAACCATAAGTTTGACTAGACGGACCTTTGTTGGCAAAGTAATGTCTCTGCTTTTTAATATGCTGTCTAGCTTGGTCACAGCTTTTCCAAGGAGCAAGCATCTTTTAATTTCATGGCTGCAATCACCATCTGCAGTGATTTTGGAGCCCAAAAAATAAAATGTCTCACTGTTTTCCCATCTATTTGCCATTAAGTGATGGGACCAGATGCCATGATCTTTGTTTTCTGAATGCTGAGTTTTAAGTCAACTTTTTCACTCTCCTCTTTCACTTGCATCAAGAGGCTCTTTAGTTCTTCTTCACTTTCTGCCATAAAGGTGGTATCATCTGCATACCTGAGGTTATTGATATTTCTCCTGGCAATCTTGATTCCAGCTTGTGTTTCATCCAGTCCAGCATTTCACATGATGTGCTCTGCATATAAGTTAAATAAGCAGGGTGACAATATATAGCCTTGACATACTCCTTTCCCGATTTGGAACCAGTCTGTTGTTCCATGTCCAGTTCTAACTGTTGCTTCTTGATCTGCATACAGATTTCTCAGGAAGCAGGTCAGGTGGTCTGGTATTCCCATCTCTTTAATAATTTTCTACAGTTTGTTGTGATCCACACAGTCTAAGGATTTGGCGTAGTCAATAAAGCAGTAGTAGATGTTTTTCTGGAACTCTCTCACTTTTCTGACGATCCAACAGATGTTTGCAATTGTTCTCTGGTTCCTCTGCCTTTTCTAAATCCAGCTTGAACAATCTGGAAGTTCACAGTTCACGTACTGTTAAAGCCTGGCTTGGAGAATTTTGACCATTACTTTGCTAGCCTGTGAGATGAGTGCAATTGTGTGGTACTTTGAGCATTCTTTGCCATTGCCTTTCCTTGGGATTGGAATGAAAACTGACCTTTTCCAGTCCTGTGGCCACTGCTGAGTTTTCCAAATTTGCTGGCATATTGAGTGCAGCACTATATGTAACAGCATCAACTTTTAGGATTTGAAATAGCTCAACTGGAACTCCATCATCTCCACTAGCTTTGTTTGTAGTGATGCTTCCTAAGGCTCACCTGACTTCACATTCCAGGATGCCTGGCTCTAGATGAGTGATCACACCATCGTGATTATCTGGGTCATGAAGATCTTTTTGTATAATTCTTCTGTGTATTGTTGCCACCTCTTCTTAATATCTTCTGCTTTTGTTAGGTCCATACCACTTCTGTCCTTTATTGAGCCCATCTTTGCATGAAATGTTCCCTTGGTATCTCTAATTTTCTTGAAGAGATCTCTAGTCTTTCCCATTCTATTGTTTTCCTCTATTTCTTTGCACTGATCACTGAGGAAGGCTTTCTTATCTCTCCTTGCTCTTCTTTGGAACTCTGCATTCAAATGGGTATATCTTTCGTTTTCTCCTTTGCTTCTCACTTCTCTTCTTTTCACAGCTATTTGTAAGGACTCCTCAGAGAACCATTTTGCCTTTTTGCATTTCTTGTTCTTGGGGATGGTGTTTATCATTGCCTCCTATACAATGTCATGAACCTCTGTCCATAGTTCTTCAGGCACTCTATCAGACCTAATCCCTTGAATCTATTCATCACTCCCATTGTATAATCGTAAGGGATTTGATTTAGGTCATACCTGAATGGTCTAGTGGTTTTCCCTACTTTCTTCAATTTGAGTCCAAATTTGGCAATAAGGAGTTCATGATCTGAGCCACAGTCAGCTCCCAGTCTTGTTTTTGCTGGCTATGTAGAGCTTCTCCATCTTTGGCTGCAAAGAATATAATAGTCTGATTTCGGTATTGACCATCTGGTGATGTCCATGTGTAGAATCTTTTCTTGTGTTGTTGGAAGAGGGTGTTTGCTAGGACCAGTGCATTCTCTTGGCAAAACTCTGTTAGTCTTTGCCCTGCTTCATGTTGTACTCCAAGGCCAAATTTGCCTGTCACTCCAGGTATCTCTTGACTTCCTACTTTTGCATTTCAGTCCCCTATAGTAAAAAGGACATCTTTTTTGGGTGTTATTTCTAAAAGGTCTTGTAGGTCTTCATAGAACCGTTCAACTACAGTTTCTTCAGCATTACTGGTTGGGTCATAGACTTGGATTACTGTGATATTGAATGGTTTGCCTTGGAAACAAACAGAGATCATTCTGTCGTTTTTGAGATTGCATTCAAGTACTGCATTTTGGACTCTTTTGTTGACTATGAGGGCTACTCCATTTCTTTTAAGGAATTCTTGCCCACAATAGTAGATATAATGGTCATCTGAGTTAAATTCACCCATTCCAGTCCATTTTAGTTCACTGATTCCTAGAATGTCGATGTTCACTCTTGTCATCTCCTGTTTGACCACTTCCAATTTGCCTTGATTCATGGACCTAACATTCCAGATTCCTATGCAATATTGCTCTTTACAGCATTGGACTTTACTTCCATCACTTGTCATTTCCACAACTGGGTGTTGTATTTGCTTTGGCTCCATCTCTTCATTCATTATGGAGTTATTTCTCCACTGATCTCCAGTAGCATATTGGGCACCTATCGACCTGGGGAGTTCATCTTTCTGTGTCCTATCTTTTTGCCTTTTCATACTGTTCATGGGGTTCTCAAGGCAAGAATACTGAAGTGGTTTGCCATTCCCTTCTCCTGTGGGCCACGTTTTGCAGAACTCACCATGACCCGTCCGTCTTGGGTGGCCCTACATGGCATAGCTCATAGTTTCATTGTTAGACAAAGCTGTAGTCCATATGATCAGTTTGGTTAGTTTTCTATGACTGTGGTTTTCATTCTGTCTGCCCTCTGGTGGAGAAGGATAAGAAGCTTATAGAAGCTTCCTGATGGGAGAGACTGCTAATGGCAAAAGTAATGGCTTTACTGCTTCCCATAATTGAGAAGGATGGGGCAGAGATGGCAAGTAGCTTAAGTGAATGAGTGGCTTGTTGGTTGAAAACATGGGTGCTGGAGCCAGGCGGCCTGGATTTGAATTCTCTTTGCCACTCAGTAAGCATTTTTAACTTCGGGCAAGTTTCTTAACCTCTCTGTGCCTTGGTTACTTTATTATGGAAAAAAGATGGAAGAGGAAAAAGTATTAGCATCTCATTGGGCTGTTGCAAATATGAGTACAGTGTCTGGCATAGAACAATAACTTTCACCATGAACGAGACTCAAGGCTCAAAAATTAGGTGTTGGGAACTGGTTGTCCCCAGCTAGTCACAGGAAAAGAGAATGCAAGAGCAGAGAAGATGGAGTAGAAAGAGCCGGTGGACCTACCCGGTCAAACAGAGAAAACAGAGGACACATAATTCTAGATGTTGACCACATCCCTCAGTGGAGATTCCTGTGAATCTTCCACTTCTAAGAGAAAAATCAACAGGTCAGTTACTGTAGCATCTGCAACAAACAAACCCACTCCGCCTGCCACTCATCAGTCTTCTTAAAGAAACCACAATGCCCAGGAGTCAGCCACTTGTCAGTGTATCCCAGGCTCCTGTCAGTCTGGGTCTAAGCTGAAGGAAGTTGGAGAGCTTCCCCTCCATTCTTGAGTCTGTAAGATCAGTTCTGGTCCTGATGCACTGCAAGGCCAGGTGTTCATTGTAAAAATGCAAATGATCAAGGCCCACAGTAAGAGCGCAAGGCACCAGAAATTTACAAATTCATACCCTTATTGCTATGAATGCACTGTGCAAATAAAAGTCATTCAGGGACTCTTGAGAGGCACAGCTCTAATTGAGACAGTAAATTGCGACTCTAAAGCTAAACTAAGGAATGCATCCATCAGTCTCACAAGTCATCACCATATAACAGTACTATCCATGCAAAACCAGTTCATGATGCTGTACATTTTCAGCAGTAATGGGAGTGGCGGGAGGTGATGTCTCCAATTTCTGAAGGCAATGAATTGGGAAGAAATCCCACTATGGATGAGACATATTTACATCTAAAGTCTTTGCTCAGTTCTAATTCCAGAATAGTAAGAGCACTTTATGTTTTAAATGGCTGCTACCTTTTGCCATGAAAAACATAAAAGAAACCCAGATAAATGACTAAAACTCACTCCCAAGCTACTTACTTTCTGATGGCTGGGGAAGCGGGACCTGAAATGAGCACAATTAGAAGAGAATCCTCCAGTGTAATCCAAATAACTGTGGGCACGCAGAATATTTAATCTATCCTACTTGAAAAAAATCAGCTGTATTCATATGTCAGTTTCTTAAAAATAAATGAAAGTAGAGACATAAAGGATGAAGCATTCAGGAGGATTATGGATCAAAGCAAGAGTCTGTGTGAATTAAAGGACTGTCACTTGGCATTACGGGAAAGAAAAAAGAAAAAAAGCAAATTCAACTTAGCTGGTGTTACTTATTGATTATGCTTTAGAAAATACTAGATTCGTGAAAAATTAAGTCTTGGTTAAAGCATTTTGAAATCACAAATTATTTTCATATATCCATGCTATTTTTTCAACCCATTGCCATGGTCAATTGAGAAAAATTAAGGCTAAAATAGCATTATTATGATTAGATGCAAATGTGTCCATGCTATATAAAGGTTTCATTCATTCTACTCTTTGTATAAAAGCTTTTTTCCTTCCAACTTTGTATATGTTTTCACTTGATTTAAGTCTCTTTTGGGCAGGATTTTTGTCTTAGATGGATTTTCAAGCACAACACTTAAACAATACCACCTGACTGAGTCACTAAATACAAAATATAGAGTTGAGGAAGTATGACAATATTGTGAGAGATCGTGAAATAAATTTCATATTTTAATGTAAGACAAGAAAAATTTGTGAATGAAAAATGTTGCCTGCTTTATCAGTAAACAAAGGATGCTATAGCCATCAAGCTGCTTTGGCCTCCCCAACAGTGAGCCCTGAGAGGATTCAGTAGGAGAAAAATGGGCTGCTGGCTGCCAAGCCCTCAGCCACTGTAGTCACCCCTTAGTGGTGTACCCCAAGGGGACTCAGGAGGAGGAAAGAACAAGATACTGACCCTAGATAAAGTGCATATCAAAGGAATGATTTCAATGAGCCCAGACTCCTGCATCTCCCCATACAAAGAAACGCGCTAAATTCATTACCTTGAGATAACAGGTTTTCTTTCATTAACAATAATCTTTTGACTTTCTGACTACCTGGTCTTTGCTGCAAAACTCCTGTAAATCCTCCTCCTCTTACCTCTTTCCTCGGAGATATCTGTGTCCTCAGAAAGTCCACCAAACAAAACATAAAACTCCACTTTTAGGTTGTGCAGTTTTTCAGTCGACAACTTTAAACATAAAAAAAATTTCTCTGCCCTTTGGCCCCCTCATTCACCTCTACTGTGCACTGTGTATGTACATTAGTCATTTACCAAACCTCCCCATCAGTAGAAACACCTGCTCAGACATAAAGGGCAACTTCTCCTAGCACCAACAAGACAACTCCTTAAAAAATTATCTTTTTTCTTGAAATTATAAGGGCCCATGATGACCCATGACCTGTTAGACTGTGTAAACTGTCAATAATTCATCATTAATATACAGCCCTGTCTCAAAAACATATATCTGTGCTTTGACTCCTAATAAGTGGAACAGTTCTCAGAGCTTTCTGCAATGCTGTTTCCAGGTTGCCATCCTCAATTTGACTTGAATAAAATTTTCCATTTCTTTTTTTAAGAGCGACTACTTAAGTTTTTCATTGACAAGATATAAGAAAACTATTATTTTCCCCTTAGTTAGAGAGGGAAGAACTTGCATTGCAAGACTATGGAACATAAGGAATTTGCTTCTAAATAGCAATCAAATCAAGGTACTATTCAAGTTCACTATTCAAGTTCCATACTGGGGTGAAAAGAGCTAACACCATTTTCTTTTATATTCATGTATTGTTTGATTTTTATTTTAAATTTAAGATGCTGAGAGAGTAGAAAGCAACAGACAAGAACCATGTACAACCAGCACAAGAATACTAATTTCTATTCCCAACAACAATGATGAAACAAGAGGATGCTTTTGCTGGACTCATCCTGCCAGACAGCCCAGGGACTCCTGAAGGAATGAAACACTTATAGAATCAAACAATGGGAAGAATATGTGGTAAATGACAACACCTTGGGTAGCATGTGAATTGATATAAATAAGCAGATATAATATCTTTTTGGACACTGAGGTGACTCATAGTGAATTGATGAGTCTTATTTCTAATTAAAATATCCATAACAAAATTATTCTGGAGTACCAAGTAACATGTAGGGAAGGAATGCCACTTGTTAGCATATAAGCCTGTATATAAGAAGCTTGATATTTCCCTTCCACTGCATCATAAAGGCTAGGAGAAATCAGTTCTACAACTGATCTTCAAGATGATGACTGTCCATCAAAAGAAGATGCCAGACAAGTATACAAGAAAATCTAAAAAAAAAACAAAAAAGATTACTGGGTATCTCCAGTGGGAAAACTATGAACTGAGAAGAACACCACCTTCTGGGTTATCTGATTCTAGCCTATCATTTTCTTTGAGCTATTTTACAACAGTAAATTGTAGATGACAGCAATGTAAAATAATTCTTGCTTATGGACATGCAAATAAATTGTCTGGTGGCAGTTGACTCCCTCAACCACATCCCTCAAAAATAAGCGAACTTTGTGTCCATTTGTAAATTCGCTTCAACATTTCTTTACTCCGTACATATCAGTAGTTCACTAATGCTAATTTGAATTGGCTGTAACATCTTTCTGGGACTCTCATTTAATTAATGAGTTCCATAAAATATTTTACATGTTCAGTTTATATTTGTATGAGTCATGATTTTACCTTTTATTTAAAATTATCCTTTAACAGGTTCTATGAAGGAAGTTGTTACTAGTCAAGAGCTCGAGAGGGAGATGACACCAGCCAGTGAGTTCATCTACCTTTTTATTGCCCTAGTTCTCTGACTTGCCAACAATCACAGCTTTTCTGTAAGGGAGAAAATGCAATACAACAGGCATTCTCATCTTCTAACAAACTGGATTTCTTAGTGTGAACAAATAAATTTTGACTGATGATAAATCATTCTCTCATGAGTATGATTAGGCTACACATAAGGCTGATTGACTCTGAGTACCACACAAGCCTCATTTCTGAAACTCCAAACCTGAGAGCCAGATACTAGAACATATGTTAGTAGCCAGCCTGCTTTCTTTGGCAACAATTCAACCGCAGTTCTCTAACTTTAACATGGAAAAAATTTTTCTAATGCTCTTGAAATATTCTAAGTATATTTTCTGAAAGGCCAAAGATGAAGAGGAGAACAAAGATGCTATTTAAAACTGGTACAGAAGAATGTTTCAAAGAGTTTTCTACACAAAAGAAAGCATAGTGATAAAAAAGGAACCGTCCACAAGCAAGGAAGAGCTAGGTCACACTAGGGACTAATTCAAAATGTGCATACATGTATCATAGGACCACAGCACCCATGAATTCCACTAAGGGTCAATCTAACTCTACTATCAGTAAGGGTCAATCTAACTCAACTAACAAAAAACTAACAAAGTTTATTACTATATTCAGCATCTTCTAATGTAATGACTTTACACGATTTTTGAGTAGCTAATATCTCTAAAGCCGTCCTCCTCTCTTCGAAGCTCATGCACAGTTTTAATTGAATTTATTACAATACCATCTTTTGGAAAGCAATAAATAGAATACATAGTGGAGGTAGCCTCCAGTCTCATTGGGGGAAGTGGAATGCTTAGACATGGAGTAGAACTGGGCAATGAGTTCAATGCATGCAGAGAGCTGGGTAGAGTGGAAGCTTTGTGGACACACCAGTGATCAAGCACATAGTGGGCAGTAAGAATAAAGCACATCTTTTAGAGGGCATGAGCCATTGCATGGGAAGAAAAGTATCTTTTCCTTCTACTGTTCTAGGTTCTCAGCTGAGGTCACCATAACAAAAGATAGATTAACAAGAGAAAAGCACCCACATTTATGTTTTATGTGACCTGGGAGCCTTCATAAGGAAATAAAGACATGAGGAAATGTTGTCAAACCACTAAGTTCCAGAGCCCAACACAGAGAGCCCAAACAAACCAAAACAGAGTGTGGAGCGCAGAAAGGTTTATTGCAAGGGTCATCCAAGGAGAACAGGTGGCTCATGCTCAAAGACCTGAACTCTCTTTGATGGGTTTCAGGGAAGAATGTTTCATAGGCAAAATCTCAAGGGAGGGCTGCAGGGTGTGTAACCCCCCTCTGGTTGGTGGGGAGGTAAAAGAGTGGTGTTCCTGAAATCTCAACTATCAGTCTTCTGGTTCCAACAGGTTTGAGATGCGCTTACTTGTGTTCAGCCTGAAGTTACCATCCTCCACCTCAGTGGGAGGCCGGCATCCCTGTAGAAGAACTCACAGATATGTATCAAATTGTTATGCACATCCTTGAGAAGGAAACAGGACCAGGCCAGGTGCCACTGGCTGCACTATTGCTTCTTTCTGCATCGTCTCACTTCTCTAATTAGTAACTGTTTGAATCTGCCCTTTGGAACTCAGAGAAGGTCTAGGAGGTTGACACCTTTGTCCAGTAAACAAGAAATGGGGGACACAGAAAACCTTTTGTATTCAGGAGGGCCCCATGGGGTCCTACTTCATTTCAGAAATAGTTACCGAAGTGTTTTCATACTAGGTCTGATGAAGAATGGAAAGTTGTGGAAATGAGACAGGACAAAGTGTATGAGCCAAGTGTGGTCAACTGGAGGAAACTGAGCAAGGACTGTTCCTTCAGATTCCCTCCAGCATCGCTCCACTTGCAGAGAAACAAACGCTGCTCTCCTCCGGTATGGGGGCAGGGGACACCTCTCACTTGAGGGTCTTATGACCTGACTCAGGGGAAGGGCAGAGGCCTTCCTGCTCCTGCCATTTCTCAAATTTCTTCAGCTTAAAATGTTCAATATGCCGAGGTATCATAGTTTGAGGTAGAATAGCCTGAACCCTGGGGGCTTCCCAGATGGTGCTCGTGGTAAAGAACCCACCTGCTAATGCAGGAGACACAGGAGGCACGGGTTCAGTCTCTGGGTTGGGAAGATCCCCTGGAGGAGGGCATGGCAACCCACTCCAGTATCCTTGCCTGGGAAATCTCATGGACAGAAAAACCTGGCAGGCTACAGTCCAAAGGGTCGCAAAGAGTTGGACATAACTGAAGTGACTTAGCATGTATGCACGTCCTGAACCCTGTAACACTGCCATACTGCCTACCTCTGTCACAGTTGATTTTGCAACTTGGCAAAGATGAGCCTGAAATGTGAAGCCACTGACGCCCACAGCTGAGAGAAGCTGGGAATACCTTCACCCCCACATTGACCCCTTATTTGTCCTTCAGAAATCTAGGCTCAAAAGGGGACACCTTTCTTTGCCATGTGTTTTAGAAGTTTCCTGTAGTGTAGTGATAAGACTGAGACTATCCTTTTGGAAATTCATTTTGGCATCTGTGGAGTGAAACAATATCCACTAAATAGGTTGTGAGGTTTAAATGAAATAAAATGTATAAATTGCTAGTAAGGTAAACTAGTTAAAGCTGAGTTGGAGGTCTGTGATTGGTATGAGGTTTCCTTGACCATGAGGCATGTAAGTGCAGGCTGACTTAGGTTTAGATTTGTGACGGGGATCAGGCCATGTGAACAGCCTCCATTGTATGGGGCCCAGTATAAGAATTAACTTTATCACTACCTAAGACAGGGTCTGGCTGATTGTTAATACATGGTTTTCTTGTTATTGCTGTCACTGTGGTTGTTTGGGAGGAGTTGTAGCCTCCTTGGTGATAAGACTTTCCTGTGAAAGAAAAAAGTGAAACTGTTAGTCACTGTCATGTCCAACTCTTTTGGGAGTCTATGGACTGTAGCCCCCCAGGCTTCTCTGTCCATGGAATTTCCCAGGCGAGAATACCGGAATGAGTTGTCATTTCCTTCTCCAGGGGACCTTCCTGACCCAGGGATTGAACCCAGGTCTGCCACATTGTGGGCATATTCTTTACCATCTGAGCCACCAGGGGTTCCTACTCTGTTAAAAAGCTGCCAAGGACACGAACAAGAGTAAGAACAAATTCTCAAAGGAAATCAGCAGTTCCTACAAGCAATTCATGATCTTATAATGAAAGACAGAATGATAGCAAACAACAGTGCAAAGTGTAGAACACTATGTCAAGACTCCAGGATGATATTAAAATGGATCTGCATTGTTTTATAGAAGCTGTAGTCAGCTGATAGTCATAGTGGACCACAGCACTGAAAAATATGGTGTTAAAAAATTACCCTTTTTTCCTCCCTCACCTCCACTGAAAGATTCCCCTGCTCTTAGTTGTTTTTCTTAAATTATTAAGCTTTTCATATAAAAAAGCACTTCAGCCATGATGATTATTTTTAGGAGGTGATAATGCGACAAGCTGTGAACACCCTCTTAGCCATAGTGTTCTCTCATTACTATAATTAATGACTTCCCAGCATTTCTTTGTTCACCAGAATCACATATTGGTGTACACCAGATTCACTGACATGGGAAAAATTATGTAATACCTTTTTCAGTTGCAACTCTTCCATTCAGCTTCAAATAGTTCACTCAATTCTATCTATCTTCAAACTATTTTTTAAAAATCTATGCTATATATTTGCATGTGTTTAATGCTAAGTTTGGTTACTGATTCTTCTTTTAAAAGAGAAATTCAGCATTCACCCAAAAAAGCAAAATCTCTTTAACTATAAAATACATCAGTTAACTGAACAAAAGTCAACAAGCGTTTTGTATTAAAGAGAATCTTTTTATTAAATAAATGCTAAGAGGCTTGTTTTTAAATGTTCCAGTCACATACAGTGACAACATTAGACTTCACCTGAGCCGTAGGGGCTAGGAATACAGGAATGGTTAAGAAATACCTCCATCCTTTTGTTTTCCAGGGAATGGCTTACTTTATATGGCTTCCCCATATGACTTCCATAAGACTTGTGCATTTACCTAGGACAATGCCAGACACGACCCTCCACATTTCCTTTCATTGCCATAAATGATTAGCTGGACTGGTTTTACCACTGACTGATCTGGACAAAATGCCTGCCGACAGCATCGGAATGCCAAGCCCTCTTGACCCTTCAAGAAAATTGGCTGACCCCAGAGAAAGACGTTTCCTGCTCAGCAACTGGAACACACCACTTGCTCATCCCTCTTTGCAATATTTGGGTTCTTTCTAGCCTTATTTACCTGTTCTTATATAAGAAAACTATTTTCTCCCTGGCCTTTGAGATCTTATAGTCAGATTGTTTTCTCTATTGTTAAGTTCTCTTTCCCTAATGCAATGGTCCCCTCCACTTATTATAATAATCCTCCTGAATAAAGGTCTTTCCTTACCTAAATCCAGATTTGGTTTTTATTTGACAAGAGTATTCTGGGTAAAAGTTTTAAACAGTACCACGGTTAAGAATCTTTGACTCCTTCACACTGTATAATGGGCTCCAGTTTCATCCATCTCATTAGAACTGATTCAAATGTAATCTTTTTAATGACTGAGTAATATTCCATTGTGTATATGTACCATAGCTTTCTTATCCATTCGTCTGCTGATGGGCATCTAGGTTGCTTCCATGTCCTGGCTATTATAAACAGTGCTGCAATGAACATTGGGGTGCACGTGTCTCTTTCAGATCTGGTTTCCTCGGTGTGTATGCCCAGGAGTGAGATTGCTGGGTCATATGGCAGTTCTATTTCCAGTTTTTTAAGGAATCTCCACACTGTTCTCCAGAAAGATAAACACCAATACAGTATACTAATGCATATATATGGAATTTAGAAAGATGGTAACGATAACCCTATATGCAAGACAGAAAAAGAGACACAGATGTATAGAACAGACTTTTGGAGTCTGTGGGAGAAGGCGAGGGTGGGATGATCTGAGGGAACAACATTGAAACATGTATATTATCAAGTGTGAAACAGATCGCCAGCCCAAGTTGGATGCATGAGACAAGTGCTCAGGGCTGGTGCACTGGGAAGACCCAGAGGGATGGGATGGGGAGGGAGGTGGGAGGGGGGATCAGGATGGGGAACACATGTAAATCCATGGCTGATTCATGTCAATGTATGGCAAAAACCACTACAATATTGTAAAGTAATTAGCCTCCAACTAATAAAAATAAATGAAAAAAAAAAAAAAAGAATCTTTGACTCCTAAATTCCAGGAACCAAAAACAATTCCCTTTCTTTTTATACCCTCTCCACTATTTTTTTATTTCTTAATTTTATCTATTTGCAATGAAGTTAACAATAAAGTGCTTCTTGAAGGAAGAAGGATATTAACACAAACGATAAACTAACAGAGGCAGGTAGGAGAGAGGAAGTCTCATTCACTTTTAGCCTAAATGAAAATGGTACAGTGGGTGCCTATTTGTGGCCACATATATGCAAGCTTCAGAGGTTTGGATTCATGACACCTGATTTCTTTTTGTTGGTTTTGTACCAGCTCTCAGAGCCATCTCATTATGTCTTGCACTCCAAACCCCACCTGATCTTGGTCTTCTCACTACATTTTAAATTTAAATGTGCAAAAAGAATCTCCTACAAGGTTTGTTAAAACACTGCTTGCTGGACATCACTCTCAGTTTTTTATTTTGGTGGAGCCTGAAATTTTGCATTCCTGATAAATTTCAGGGCAATACTGGTGCTGTTGATGGTCCCCACCTTGACTCTATTCATTATTTTGCCATCCTCAGGCAGGAAGTCCCAACCCCCTTGGCCAGGGTAGCCATCTGCAAGAGAGTTGTTGGTGACAGAGGAGATGCTGTATGAAAGTGGGTAGGGTGATGGCTGCAAATACATCCTCAGGGTTAGCTTTTCACCCTTCTAGAATCTCTAGGACAGGAAGAAATGCAAAACACCAAGGCCTTTCAAATACACTTTTTTGAGCTTTGAGTAACGGCTTCAATCTCAAGCATCTACTGCCTACAATGGGAGGAGAAAGGAGGCATTGGTTGGACTGCTGCCAGTTCCCACTGCCTTTCAAAGATTACAATTGGGCTCTGGGGAAGGCAGATTAGGTTTTGCTCCCCTGGGATGCAAACTGTAGCATCTGCGATAAATTTGAGGAGGTGTTACCCTGATAAACAGGACTTCCCTTGTGTGCTCCAGCTGTGATTTAATGCTCCCATTCTGATGTACCAAGAAGTGTCGATTTTGTAGCTTCAAGAAATAAAAGCACCAAGCTTAGTCTGATGGGGAAGGAGTCTGCATCCTGTTATTCTCTTAAAGCTCCCGTTAGGGGGATAGGCTCCCACAGGCTGTGGGTCCCCCTGAAACACTAACCAGTGGCCAGACTATTCATGAAAGCAGGACTGACTCACTCATTAGGCATATGAGGCTTGGTGCCCAAGACTCAATCTTGTGAACATATTAAGCACCACTGAACTGGGCACTTTAAAAAGGTGAATTTCACAGTATGTGAATTATATCTCAATATTTTTGCACAGAGTGATCATGGTCCAAGGCCAACCACAGTTCTTGCTGAGCCTATCTATCCTTGACCCCAAGTAAACTTATAATAATATTGTTCTCACTTAAGAGTTCTGGAAATAAGACACATTCTGAATATGAGGAAAGAGCAAAAGAGAAAAATTCTGTCCCCTCCCCCGCCCCCTGCCCCCCAGCTAGCCTTCACCACCATATATGTACACAGGTTTACAGGGTTCATTCTAGAAATGTCAACATTATCTGATCTCTTCTTTGGAAACTTGCCATCTATCTCCCTGCAAGGCTCTAACTTGGATTAGGTGTTGAAAGCTGCCCCTCGCCCCAACTCTTTCCCTTCTGAACAAACACTCTGCGAGTTTCCAGTTTCTTTTTTGTCTTCCCCATAAGGGCTCCCAAGAACAGGAATCCTTGAAGTACCAACAGTGAAGAAGGATGAGTAGGAAAAGCATCTTCTCATGAGACTTCATGGATCAGTCAGTGCATGAGAGGACAGCCATCTGTACATACACCTACACCTCACAGCCCACACAATTCAAAAGCCAGACTGGGCTTCTGTTACTCAATGACATCACATTTATCATATTAGTGGGACTTCATAAAGAGAATCTCCAACAGTCTTTTCTCAAAGCCTCTAACTATACCTTAAAGTGGAACACTGATAGCCCCTCAGAGAACTAATTCACAAGCCAAGGAGGAAATTCTAGGAACTTTAGGTAATATCTCATTAAATTCCAGCTTAGCAGAGCTCTCATATGATTAACCTTACACATTTTCAAGACTATTATTTGTTTTTTGAGAACACAGGGAAAATGTTGTAAGGATTCAAATGCTCATGATTGCTAGAGCATCAAATATTTTTAAAAATGGTATGTCAAAGTGCTACATTAAAACCTTAATTAGCCAGAATACCAGGACACCAAGAATAATTTGTTAATTCATTTATTTTAAAACGAAATTTACCAAAAAGCCTTGGTTTTCAACACTAGTTGCTGAAGGTCTCTCTGAAATATATTTTTCTTTTATTTTCATTGAAGTATAGTTGATTTACAATATTGTCTTAGTTCTAGTGTGCAGCAAAGTGATTCAGTTTATACACACACACACACACACACACACACACACATATATATATATAAATATCTTATTTAATGATCTTCAAGGTTGTTGTTATCTACAGGACTCCTTCTTCAATCAAAGTCCTATGTGAAAACTAACCCATGATGGCTGCAAAGCAGAGCTGTTGAGGTTGGAGTGGGCATTGATGGTTCAGGCCCTACCCACATAGCTGCCCCTTCCCCTCTCCAGGGTTGAGAGATAATCTACCCTAGAGGTATGAAAGAGGTGCTTCAGAATCCATTGAAGAGGAAAGTACAATTTGAAAGCCATAATTATTAGCCAGTTTCCCCTCTCCAAAACAGTTTCAGGGGGATTGCTAATTTTTTACGAATTGGATTTATTTATTTATTTACAACTATACAGTAGGTCCTTGTTGGCTATCTATTTTAACTCCCAATGTATTTTTAATTAATATTAATAATAGCTACATTTACTACATGTTAACTATAAACCAGGACTTCCCTGATGGCTCAGTGGTAAAGAATTCGCCCACCAATGCAGGAGATAAGAGTTCAAACCCTGGGTGGGGAAGATCCTCTACAGAAGAAATGGCAACCCACTCCAGTATTCTTGCCTGGGAAATCCCATGGACAGCGGAGCCTGAGGGGCTACAGTCCACGGGGTTGTAAAGAGTTGGACACAACTCAGCAACTAAAACAACAACTATAAACCAGTTCTGTGCTAAGAGCCTTACTTGTTCAAATTACCTCAATTAATCTTACATCCACCCATGAGCGTTAACTTATAGCCAGTATACAATCCTTTCGAACAAGATTTGCTCTGCCTCCAGCTCATTATTTGAACAAGGCAAAACCATGAACTAGATGAAGTAGATAACTTTTGCCTTCACCTCCTATCTTCCGCTTTTGCTCTCTCTCTCTCTCTCAGAGCCTCAAGCTCCAGGTATTATCTGTCTTTGTGCCATTAATTTTTTTGTGCCTAATTACCAAGTGTTTCCTTCATATCAGGCATTGAGGCTACCAAGACAATCTTTGACTTCCAAGAGCTCAGTCCAGAGGACATTGCCCAGATGCTAGTCTGCTCATTTTAGGAAACTGCTGGGCTCAAAGAATTGACACAGCTCAAATTTTCTTGGGGAAAGCATCCAACTTCACGTATTTAAATAAAGATCCACAATATCTTATCTGAAACCCTGGGTGCCAGATGTGTTTCAGAATTTAGAAGTTCTCAGATTTTCGAAAGGTAAGGTGGTACTTATACCACCATACTTGTCAGGATAGACTAGATTGTACTCAGGAATGAATATCTCCAAAGTGTAAGTTGATGGGGGCTCTGCTCTCCATCTTTTCAGGTCAGAACAGAGACTGTCAGGAGCACTGCTGGTCAGAGTTGTAGAGGGAAAGAACGAAAGCTAATTGCAAACGCTCTCCTAAAACTTTGACTCGGAAGTGACATAGATTACATCCATTCACTTTTCTTTGGCCAAATCAGGTCACACGGTGAAACCTAACTTCCAAGGGGAAGCAAAGTGCCAGTCTCACAATGTGCCCAAAGAGTGAAGAACAGGAAATGTCTGTTACAAAGTCCTTTGGATTTCCATACTATATATTATGTAGCAGAGTCTGCCACAGCAAGGAATAAGAAAATTCAATATTTGTGCCACAAAAACTGAGTATTTACACTGGGGGGTGGTTGTAAAAAGAAATGATGTATGACCTCATATTGGTTCAGTTCAGGTCTTGTACACAAATGATTTTGGGGGCCAAAATTACAAAAGTCTCTGTTTTTCAAGTTTTGGGCATTTCAGATGTAAAGGACAGTAGATATGTGCTGTGGTCAAATTTCTATTTTTGCTCAGTTTTATATTTACTTTATTATAATTTGATTCTTTTCCATAAAGGCAGTGTCTATTTGCAAAATTAAATGTAGAGGGAGTGTGGTGGTGACCTTGAACCCTGGAGGTGGACTTCCAGATGTGCTACTTATTTCTTGAGTATCAATAATCTGGGATGGGGCTTGGGCATCAGAATTCTGCAAAGCTCCCCAAGTGATGCCAAGGTACAGTCCCATTAGAAAACTGCTGCTCCTATGGCATTTCCTGAAACAGGAAATCAGCATTCTCTAGTTGGAAAAAACAGTGTATTTGTTTTTTAGTTCTCTTTCCTCAGCAACAGCACACAAAGCTTCTGTGTCTTCCTCTAAGGGAGGGAGGGAGGGAGTTTGGGAGCATAATTGTGGTTTGTGGACGTACGTGGTGCTGCTCTGGCTTATTGGGAGGTGCTGGTTCAGAGAGTGGCTTTCTGTCCTATTTGCCACCATGGCTCAAGATTCAGGGTACAAGGACTAGCAACTGCTCTTGGTGGCCTCAGTTCTATCCCTGGTGGGTGGTCGTAGAAGCAGCAGCCTCTGGATTATCTGAGCATATTCTGCTGCTCCTGGCCTCTCCCTGGGAGAGCTGTTTTTCACACCTGCCATTTGCAAGTTAGCCTCATACTGCCTAAAATCTATGTTCTATTAATTTTGTACAAAATTACAAATGCATGGCCTAAAATCTAGGTCCTATTAATTTTGTGCGAAATTACATCCCACCAACTGCTGGAAATAGATTTCTTGATAAAAGCTGAAATGAGAGTAAAATTTGTATGGCAAGAAAGGAAAACAATGATTATAAGCCCCAAATTAATCAGCCTTGCAAAAGGGTGAAACAAATAAAATCATTTAAATGGCCTACAATATCTGGGTCAACTTACAGAAATGGAAACCCCTAATACTACCCTTTATTAAT
Source organism: Muntiacus reevesi (assembly GCF_963930625.1). Taxonomy (NCBI): domain Eukaryota; kingdom Metazoa; phylum Chordata; class Mammalia; order Artiodactyla; family Cervidae; genus Muntiacus; species Muntiacus reevesi. The sequence goes on along the minus strand of NC_089271.1, from coordinate 9,982,800 downwards.
GTTTAATTGCCATGTTCAGGTAAAGGTGTTGGTAGAAACAAGATATTGCAATATTTATTTACATTCACTCCTGAAACTCCAATAAAAGCACTGTAAAAACTATTTAAAGCAACTAATCTCAAAATAGCAAGAATTGAACAGGGAACAAACAACAGCAACAAAATTCTGGAAGCTGGAAAGCAGATGGGTAAGAAGTCAGAAAGTTAGCAGACCGAAAGACACTCCATCCTAACTTGACAGTGGGAAAAGCCACAATGCAGCTCAATGTATATCACAGACCAGGGGTCAGTAAATCAAGTTTGACTGAAACAGATATGCCCATTTCTTTCAGTATTGTCTATGGCTGCTTTCATGATACATCAGCAGAGTTGAGCAGCTGTGATTTCATAGTTGAGCAGTTATATGGTCCACAAAGCCTAAGATACTATCTGCCCCTTTCGAGAAGCTTGCTGATCCCCATCATACATTACTCCAGAGGGTCAGGAACTGGCAGTATCTAGTACCTCAGGGAGTTGGTGAGAAGGTGAAGTTACAAAAAATAAAAAAGATGATTGGTTAAAAGTATGTTTAAGAAGCAATTAGATTTCCAGTTTCCCAGATCCTGTGCAAAAGGGACATCCAGAGATTAAATACAAAAGGGGAAGGAGGTTCATAAAAATTAAAAATAGCTCAATGAATGGGTCAGAAGATAAGATTTAATGTTCCAAAACCAGCGGAAAAATATAAAGGACAGTCTAGTAGTTTGGTATCTGAATATAATAAGATATCTAGAAAGTAAAAAGAAAATGGGAGACAGGAAATCATTGATGAAATTATTTTTAAATTATCAGGTACTGAAGAGAATGAATGTTGAGAATGAATTAATCCAGTGAGTGCCCAGCAAAATGGATGACCAGAGACCCAAACAAAGGCCTGTCAACATCAAAGAGTGGAACAGAAAAGATCCCTCCAGCTTCCAGAGAGAAAAACCAGGTCAAATCAAGAAATGAAGAATCAGAACAGCTTTGGTCCTCCCAACAGCAGTACCGGCTCCTGAAAGTTATACATGGAAGCAATGCCTTCAAAGCTCTAAAGGAAAATGGTGCCATCTGCTTGGCACAGAGAGACAATCAATAAATATTTATTAAGCTGCAGCAAATTACCAACCTTATTCCTGATTTGTACTTTCTTTGTTTCCAAGTCCCCTAGAGGAATATTACATGGACAAAATGTGACAAGAATATGAACACCCAAGCTCATTCCATCTTGCCTGGCACAGTTGTCGGACTCCAGCCAGAGGTGACCAGGGTCACCAGCCAGGTGACCCTGTCCGGTCACCACTATCTTGCTCCCAGATGTTTTCATCACCCTCGTAACTCTACTCTTGCCTGCTTAATCGTATCTTCTCACAGCAACAAGTGAAAAAAATTGCATCAAGTCAATCTTCTCCTTGGTACTGCCCAATGACCGACCATTGCTTTCATAATCAATTCTGTGCCGTGGGCTACGAAGCCCTGCACAATGGCCCCTTGGCTACTTCTCCAGCCTCACCTCACTCACTAAGTTTCTGATCTCTTCTTCGTAGAATGTGTTATGATCCTTCTTGCCGTGGGGCGACTGCACATGGCATTTTTCTTTAAACCTGGAACTCTTGTACTCCACTTTCACACAGTTGCCTCCTTTGTATCTTTCAAGTCCTAGCTTGAATATGACATCCTCAGAGAGGCCACTCTTGAACACTTGGTCTAAAGGAGCTTCCTACTTCAATTATTCTCACTTGTATTATGGTTTTCTCTTCCTTCCTAACACTTAGACCACAGTGAAGCTATTTATTTTATTGTGTCTCTCCACACAAGTGTAGACTCTGTGAGGGCAGAGATAATGCCTGCTTTGTACATCATTGTTTCCATAGTGTTGACTGTGCTATGTGCTCAATAACACTTGTTTGAAAAAAGCAAATAAGGAGGGAAGGGTAAGAGACATGGAGAAAGCTGACTTCTCAGCTCACCATCGGTCATTTCATGTGCCATACTCAAGTCACTGTAATGATTTGAGATTCCAGTATGGAATTCTGCCCAGATTTCTAGTTTTGTGACACAGGAATTCACCTGAAATTCTAGTTTCATCCACAGTACCTAGGTATTCTAGCATCACTTTCTGCTCAATTATCAAGATTCTCCAGCTGGTCCTTCACTTTTGGCAGAAGAAAAAGTCCCAGATCACAAAATCTAACCATTCGCTTTTAGCATACTTATCAAAGGATGATGATTGCTGGCTTAGATTTTCCTGTTAAAAAGTTGATCCGTTTACATGAAATGTTCAGAATCCATAAATCCGAAGAGAAAGCATATTTTACTGGCTGCTGAAGTTTGATACTCAGTTGCAGGAGCTGGGAGGAGGGGGAAAGAGGAAGGGACTGCTCAGCAAATACGGGGATTCCTTTGGGGATGGTGAAAACATTCTGAACTAGCTCAATCTGATGGAATATACTAAATGTCCCTGAGGTGTGCACTTTAAAATGGTTAAATTGGTGAATGAAAATGTCATTATTTACAAATTTTGCTACAATAAAAAAATGGATCCTATGTGATTTCTTTTTACTTATTCTAAAAATAAGAGACCAGGATTATTGAAGACAACCTAATCCTTAACACCCCTTTGTTATACACAAAAATCTGATCCTAAATGGATAACAAATCTCACTATGTTTGGGGGGAGCTTCCATTTTCTCATTTCCAGTAGATTTTATGAGGTAGGAGGTTACTATTTTACCTTAATTCTACTATAGCCAGAATTCTACTTTGCTTCTTTTGTGCCTTAATTTGTAGTTAATGCTTTTTAAATTAAATATTACTCAGAAAACTAAGATCATGGCATCCAGTCCCATCACTTCATGGCAAATAGATGGGGAAACAATGGAAACAGTGACAGACTTTATTTTGGGGGGCTCCAAAATCACTGCAGATGGTGACTGCAGCCATGAAATTAAAAGACGCTTGCTCCTTGGAAGAAAAGTTATGACCAATCTAGACAGCCTATTAAAAAGCAGAGACATTACTTTGCAAACAAAGGTCCATCTAGTCAAGGCTATGGTGTTTCCAGTGGTCATGTATGGATGTGAGAGTTGGACTAGAAAGAAAGCTGAGGGCTGAAGAATTGATGCTTTTGAACTGTGGTGTTGGAGAAGACTCTTGAGAGTCCCTTGGACTGCAAGGAGATCCAACCAGTCCATCCTAAAGGATATCAGTCCTGAATATTCATTGGAAGGGCAGATGCTGAAGTTGAAACTCCAAAACTTTGGCCACCTGATACAAAGAACTGACCCACTGGAAAAGACCTTGATGTTGGAAAAGACTGAAGGCGGGAGAAGGGGACAACAGAGGATGAGATGGTTGGATGGCATCACCGACTCGATGGACATGAGTTTGAGTAAGCTCCTGGAGTTGGCGATGGACAGGGAAGCCTGGCGTGCTATAGTCCATGGGGTCACAAAGAGTTTGACACAACTGAGAGACTGAACTGAACTGATTATTTAGGTAATGATATATTTTAAAATGCATCTTGCAACTACAAATCAACATAATCATCCAGAAAATTTCCACAGGGTAAGAGTTTGAAGCAAAGTTACTATTAAAATGCAAAATGTAGCATAAATTTCTGCTACAGCAAAACTTTTCAAAGATACATTTACACTGGGAAGAATCAGTAGTAGATTTACCCTTGCTATTTTATATGCATCAAAACTAGAAGCCAATTTGCAATAATGTTTAGCCTTTGTTCACTTCCAAAGGTTTAGCATTCATATGCATCTGGGTGGTGTGTTTTCCTCATTTCTTCACCACACATGTCCTTCCTGGAAGCCTCTGGTCACAACTGACTATTGGGGATTGATATTTAACAGGGCTCCTGTTGGCCTCACATGCATGGCCTTAGGAAGGAAGAAGACCTGAAGTCTCACCACAGGAGAAAAGCCTTCTCAACCTACAGAGGGATAAAGATATCCCTCCATAATAAGTGCTAAAAATAACTGCCATGCCTTCAATTTCCCTTGCCTAAATCCTCTAAACTAGGGGATAAATCTAGAAGCTTGCTTGAAGTTGACTGGATTTCTTTAAACTTTGAACACTAGATTTTTTTCCAACAAAGGTACTGCTCTCTTTAAGATTCTGAATACTTGAGGCTGAAATGTTTCTTAAGCAAATGAAACACCATCCATGCTTCTCATTTTGGAATAAGCCTTCATATATGTAAGCTGTTTTTCCTTCTCAGGAAGGGATGATGTGTAAGAATTACCTATGTATCTGAAGTGGCATATGGCTAACTGTAGGGAAGGACGGGCAGAATGTTTCTATATTTCATCAAGTGTTCGGGGCTGTGGGGAATGCAGTTACTAGCAAATACCAGAATGGCCTACAGGTAAACATATGGCACTGCACATAATAATCATCTCCTAAAACCTTCTGAACGTACTGTAAAAAAAATTCAACACTACTTTATTGTACTGCTGAAAATTCAGTGGCATAAAGGGCCAAAGTTTACTGGCAAACTTGTATATGTGGATGAACCTGACCTTAAGCATTCACAAGAAGAGACCAATCACATTGCAAGTAATTTGTCTGTCCTAGGTTGGGGATACAGAAGTGGAAGAGATAGTCATGGTTCATAACTTCAAAGAGCTTATAAGCTTGCAGATATGTAAATAATTACAAACAAATAATTGTTTTAGAAAAGACAAAGTCTTCCTTCATCAAGTTACAGTCTCAAAATACTGCATACTACCCAATTATGTTTATCAAGAACACATTACTTTCTCATGTGGGAACAGAAAACACTTCCTCAAATGCTCTCTTTACATTTATAATGAAAGTCAGTCTCGCTCATGAGTTAAGTAAACCACTCTTACCATGGAGACTTTCCTGGGGGTGAGGAGGGGGTAGAGCTATAGTTTAGAAACCACTGTTTCAAGCAGCCAGAGAGATGCTCTTCATTTCTCAACAAATTATGTACTGGTATTGCGCTTGGAGATGCTGAATGTCAAGATGTTCCTTCCAGCTTCAAATTTCCTGTTTCTGTTTTAGATCAACTGCCATGCAGGTTGGCAGAACCACGCTTAAGTGTGAACTCAAGCACACTTTCCTATTTTAAAAGTTAGGTATACTCAAATAAGGTAAGCAAACAGACAAAATCCTTGCAATTTCAAGTCTGAGTACCCAATGCTGACTGAGTGACCCAGTCAGCATGCAGGGTTCTTTTCATCTTACCAGCACAGCAGACTAAATCCACACCTCTTGGTTGAAATTCTTTGAAATTAAGACTATCAGACAGCAGACTGGTTGCCTGGCATTGTCAAACCATCTTGATAAGCTCATCCCCCTTTAAGTATGACTGGCAATGGGCCAGGAGAGCTGGGTATATGCCATGAATAAGCCAGGACTACTTAACTGAAATAAAAATTCCACACCTTAAGCTTTCTACTGAAGAGTTTAATTTAAAAAGAAAATTAGCACAGAGGCAAACATAAACAAAAGGGCAAGGTTATTGCATGCTTAGCACCAGACTGATCAACTGAATCATAATTAGAAGTTCTGCTACTGAAATAAAGTAATTTGATGCTACATTTATTCTAGCATTATATTGATCATCCCTAAAGAAACAAAACTAACTTCAATAATGTCACCAAATATTTTGGAAACTCAGTTTCAGTCCTACAAATGCACACAATTATTCTCCCCAATTGAGAATAGGTGGGTACAACTGGTTTCTGAAATAGAATTGATGGTGGAGGTACTGAGAAACAGTAAGGATTTTGATTCTCTGGAATTTCTGGGCAGTGATTTGGGTGTAGGAAGAATTGAAAATCATTTTGCAGCAATAAAATATAATGTTTGATTTTCTGCTGACTTTTTCCTGGTTTACTGCAACTCCACACATCTGGAAAACTTTCAATGATCCAAATGAAAGATATTTCCAACGAATCATTTGAGGTTGCTGAGATTAGCTCATAGCTTAAATACAAAAAAGGAGAACAGCTAATGGAAGAGAGGGGACTGCTATGAAAGGCAGTAAGCCCATCTTCATGAGGAGCATTGCAAGGGGATGGTTAGTACAAAACAATAAATACTGCTGACAAGCCATCTTCCAAGAGGAAGAAACAATTCTTTTTTATGATCCATGAATAATGAGGCCAATCTGAAACTGGCAGTCTTTTTCACAATTGGGGCAGATGTCTCCATGTTAGAATCTAGGACTTACACTGGCAGCGTTTATCTTTCTCGTTTGTGGAAACATGTACCTGAATTTGGAGTGTCTAAGCCCTCAACCCCTGTGCTGGCATTTGGGGATTTGGTCTTATGAATAATACATAGATATTCACTGAGCAGCTGCTATATGCCAGGAACTATACGGTGGCAGTGGAAAGCAATGCCCCTGCACTCAGCGGAGAGAGACAAATTATAAAGAGGAAACCAATCATTCAATGTATACATCAAGAAGAGACTTAGAATAATGGGGATGATATTTTAGCAAGGGTAGTCAGGAAAGGTAACTCTGGTGCTACAGGCAGAATTTAAGCAGGCCTGTGAATGGAATCAGGGGCTAGTCCTGCCAAAGATGTGAGTTTCAGGGAGAGGAGGATATGGGCAAAGAGTAGGCTGGACAAAGGTACCAAGGAAAATGCATGTCAAGTTCAAGGCATTTTTTGAATGTTTCTTGTATTATTCTCTGGTCCTCAGGAGACCTCCATTTGCTCAGAGAGGAGAACAGTACTTGCTTTGGGTATTCAATACCTGGAACCTGGTTTGAGACACTCTACTCAAAGTAGTGAATGTTGAAGAATTTCATTACACATTATATGGCTGGAGATTCCTGCTTTAAAATGACATAATCATTTGAACAGTTGACCAATCTCTCAATTTGAATAACATTTTCCCAAAAAGTTATTAATATTCCACCAGCATTTTGATATACCTAAAAACTATTTTTTATCAATTAAAAAACTTTATTGAAGTACGACTGATTGATGTTGCTGATAAACTTTTTTGTATGCTGCCTGAATCACTAATATAACTGGCAGTATTTAATTCATAAAAATAAAGCAATCATGATATCTGAAAGTAGAAAATTTATGACTTCTAGGATTCCTATCACAGGAAAGAGAAAAAGGTAAAGCTTAGAAAAAGTTAAGCAATGGAAATAATGTGATTGTGAATATAGAATTACTCAGTAAAGATGAAAACGTATATATTGATTTAAAAGCTTTTTAATTCCATAAAGTTTTTCAGTGAATACTTCCATCTTTCTTAACTCATGCCTATAGTAGTTTTACCTGCTAGATTAGAATTCATTTTTAAAAGAGGACCTAAACGTCATTAATATCCCCTTATAACAAGTCTCCCACCTAATGGCAAGGGGCAAACAGTGTTTTCCCTGGGCTCGGAATTGTGATGTATATAGCCATCTTGAAATTAACAACATGATTTAATTAATAACACTACTTCATGCTGATTATCATACTCTTAACAGGACAAGATCCATAGGGTCGAAAAGAGTCAGACACAACTGAGCACACATGCACACACACACACATACACACACACACACCAGAACAAGAAGCTTTTCCCTTTTTTCTAATGTAACACTTAATATTTTTGGCCAATTTCATTACAATGTCCTTGTTATGATCAAATCTTTTTAAAGTGACTTGGGAATTCTGAAACATAAGTGACTGTTTGCATGTGTGCATTCATGTAGTCATAAATCTATTAATCAAATATTCACTGAATACTTTTTTTTTCATTTATTAGTTGGAGGCTAACTGAATACTTACCCTGTGCCTCTTCTTCTCCCATTTGTTCTGCTTAAGGAAAATGACAAAAGTGCAAGTTTTTAAAAAAATAGCCTTGAGACAGATTAAATATGTCTACCAATTCTTGGTCTTCTCTCATCAAGAAATGAAGGTTATTTCTCCATTTCTCATTTTCCATTGAATCTGGTTTACTGTCACTGCTTTAACTAAGAATGCAGCAGAAGTCAAGCCATTCTAATCTCAGACTTGCCTTTTAAGAGTACTCACAGTTTCTGTTTTCTCTCTCTTAGAACTCTCACATTTACGACCCCCAAGTCACCATGCAAGAAGTCCCATTCTCTTTCCGGGGAGAAGACATGGAGAAGCCAAGTGGAGGGGAGAGGTACTGAGACAACGTGGGGAGGGAGAGAAGCCTGGCCACCCCGGAGTCCCAGGTGAGCCTCCAGGTGACTCTAGACCCAGCATTATCTGACCACACCTGTGAGAAACCCCAAGAAAGGCCAGCAGAAGAGCTGCACAGCTGAGCCCAGTCAACCAACGGAACTATGAGAGACAATAAAAGGACTGTTATTTTAAGTCCCTATATTTTGGAATGGTTGGTTATACAGTAATAAATAATGAAATAACCCTCAGTGGAACCTGGCGGCTCACCAATGAGACACTCCCGCACAGACACTGCACTCAGAGTATTTCTGAGGTCAGTATTCCAGAGGAGCCAATGTGTGGCCAGAGGGTTACAAACTTTCTGCCTTTTACAGAAGAGATTCACTGGAAAGGATGACTTCCCCTTCCTCTAGTAATGAACTGGCTATTCTGGAGCTACATAAAGGCAGCCTGTTAGACATCCCCTAAGAGGGTGGTGGGTTGTCACTGTTTGGAAGAGACTACGGGACATGAGAGCCGAGGCACAGTGAGTGTCTCTAGAGGCAGATGCACAGCTTCAGCTCCACTGTACCTCGGGCTCACCCACAGATCTTCATCACCCCCTCTCCCAAGCACAAGCAGACTTACAGTAACTGTCCGATACCTTTCCGAGCCATGAGCGTTGCCTTTTCATTTTTTATCGATGTACAGTTGATTTACAATATTGTGTTAGTAGAGTTCCATCTTGAAGATTATCAATAATGCCTCCTGTGCCCATTCCCTGCTCCCAGGATGATGTCCAAACTCCTCAGGAAGACACAGAACAGACTCTGCACATCTTCATGTATTAGTTTCCTGTGGTTGTCATAATAAATTACCTATATATAAACTTCATGGCCTAAAAACAATAGAAATTTAGTCTCTCACAGTTTTGGAAGCCAGAAGTCTGAAATCAAGGTGTCTGTAGGACTGTGCACTCTTCAAAGGTGCAAGGATTCTTAGAATCCTTGCTTCTTCTAGCTTCTGGTGGCTGCAGTCATCCCTTAGCTTGTGGTTGTATCACTCCAATCTCTGCCTCTATTCTCACATGGCCTTCTCTGTGTAGATGAGTTCTTCTCTTCTTATGGGGACATATCACTGGAGTATAGGTGCTCATACAGTGGGCGACAAAATGCACACCAATATTTTCTTTTCCTGGGCATTCTGGAAAACTGTTTCTAAGCCTCCCCTGCATTTAAGTTTGGACCATGAGATTAATTCTCATCAAAGAAATGAAAATAGAATGGTATATTCCATTTCTAGGCTTTTCCACTAAAATTTCCCAAGAAATCATTTGCTTTCTCTTTTTTCCATCTGTATGTCTGTAGCCTTGGAGTTTTACTTTGTCTGTTTGTCAAATAACACTGATAACTGTGCCCCAGGGTTGCTGTGAGAAGTAAAGGAGAGAAAAATCCAAGCACAGGGTAGGTTTTCAATAAATGTTATTTTGTTTTCTTCCTATGTCCTTCTTAGGAACTGAAGAAATTCATCCTGAGGGGAAATTAAAGCTTAGCATGTATCAGTGTTATCAAAAGAGACACTTTCTTTTGCTGCCTAAATCATTATTTTAAATCAAAACTCATCTTAACAGGACTAATTACTGTACAGAGATATTGTGACTAATTGCATGGGGACTGTAGAGTGGAGATGGGGAAGGAAGAATGGAGGCTGTTGGAGCCAACCTGCAGGCCAGAAGACAGGTTCACTGCATTTGGTTAACAGAGCCACTGTGTAGCTGACTGGAGTTTCCTTGTCATAACAAAGCTGGCATTTAAATAAAGATGTTAGTGTTAATCATCAATTCTGATTAAAACCTCCAGTTACTGCATAAGCTGAAAACATACTTGGCTTTTTTTCCCTCCCTTATTTTTCCCCTGGTCTTAGTAATGTAGAATCTCAATGGTCCGGAAGGAAATTTTTCTATTTTTATTAGAAACAAAATGAGCAGGGTGTGGAAATTATATAAGGAATTTAGACAGTGGAAGGGAGGAGAGTTTGGTGTGTTTGTGTAACGCTTCATAAAAGGATGCCAGCTGTGTTGTTTTTAATTCAGGAATTATAGGGCTAAAAAGAGATTTACTCGCCAATAAATATCCATTTCCTTATTCTTCATGGCCATATTGTCCTCCAGTAATTCAGTACTAATTCCCGACCAGTTTAATATTAATAGCTACCCAGCAGATAACACAGTGCTGTCACAGATGCTGAGCTCCGGACCATGCATAAACTGACACTCTGAAGAGGAGCAAGGAGGAGGAGCGGAGGGCTTTTTCTAAAGATGCTCTACACTGTTTAGCTTTAAAACCTAGAGAATGGGATATTATGAGGCAGCTTCAATCAACAGTCTTGAAGTGGAAGCATAAACTGGTTTTTGTAGCGGAATTCTGATTTGGGCAGTGTTTTCTTCAGTCACTTATCCTCAAACTCAACGCTTCAAGTAGGCAAGAACTGTCACGGGACCCCGCCAATGGTAACTGCCAAACATGATTACTTGGTTCCCACTGTTGGCCCTGAGTTCCTAAGAGTTTTCTGAAACATCCCAGCCAGACCAATCACACCTCTGCAGCACCTATGTTACCTAGCTCCCCGACCCCTGCGGAGAGCCTCCCACGCTCCATGGGCCCTGTCCTCCCCACCATGCAATCCTGTTTGATGAACTCTTATGTATTCACCAGTGATTCATAACAGACATTTGCATAGTTCCTATTATTTGCCCTTTAGATTTTGATATATAACCACAGCATCTACCTAGAGCAGCGGTTCCCAACTGGGGAACAAGTTTGCCTCGCAGGGGACAAGAGTAAGAGGATGTATAGAGTCAGGGGAATTCTGAGGAGAGGGGCAGTCCATGCCTGGTCCAGAGCCTCAACAATATCAGGATTCAGTGTCAGCTTCTATGATCTAGTCACACTTGCCCCACTGTGACGATAAGGGCGGCCACAGCTCCAACTATTATATTTCCATGGAACTATGTCTCAAAGCAGGAAAGAGAGAGAAGCCTTCCATTTCCATATGCTCCTCTGTCAAGGAAGGAAGTTTCTGTCTAGTCCCAGGCCCAATAGTTTCCTGAGGTCACTTTGGCCAGAACTGAATCACATGTCTGTGTCTAAGCCTTAGTGGCAAGGGAGGCAGGGAACACAGGTTCTGGCATTTTAGTGGGTGGGGGTGTCTGCTGGCAAGGACAAGGCCTTGGGAGGTTCCACAAGAAGGCATAGAATAGTGTAGACACCGCCTGTCTCTGTCCTCAGAAAACTCACAGCCTATGGCAGGAAGAATCAGAATAGCACAAGGCCACTGCTGCCATCTAGAGCTAGCAGGCAAAACAAAACAGGAGCTGTCAGCACTGGCTGGACAGGCCAAGGAAGGCTTCACAGGAGATACATGCCTGACCTTTGTCCTGAAATCCCTGTTTTAGAAAGAGCACCTTCACCCAAGTCAGAAGCCTAGGGAGTTGTCTTTGAATCCCCTCTTTCCACCTCCCCACATGTGACTCACCCCCACTATGTGTCTGCACTCCTCTCTCTCCCACCTCCATACTCTCAGTCTTAATTCAAGATCACAGACTTAGTTGAAGATCTCATCCCCACTTTCCCTCCTGATTGCTGGGCCCCTCCACTTTAATCCATCTTCCACACTACCTCCATAGTTATTGTTCCAAACCTTAGATAGGGTCATGTCAAAACTGCTTGCTGACTCTTTACTTTTTAAATAAAATACAATCTGGCCTCCTTGGTGTGCCAGACAGGGCACTGCAGTCTTTCCTCACCTGCCTTCCTAGCCTCACCTTCTGCCTTTAAGCTTTTGCACAGAAAAATGGGGCGATTTTGCTATTACCCAGATATGCCACATAATTTCATGCCTCCATGCGTTTGCACAGGCTACTTGTCTTTCCTTTCCATCCATTTCCCTTATTTGTTAAAATTCGTCATTTTAGGTCCAACTTAAATGTCTCCATATCCATGAAGCTTCCTCAGTCTCTCTGTGGCAGAATTAATGTGCTGCCTCTTCTGAGTGTTCAGATTGTTTAGAATGTTCTGCTGAACCTCTACTATATTGAGGAATTTCCTCACTTATCTAATATACACTTTCAATGGACCAGGTACTTATAAAAGTCTTTTATATGAAACTCATTTAATCCTCACAGCAGCCCTCTCTATAATTATCACCCATTTAACAATGGGGGAAGCTGAGGCACAGCGATCTCAAGAACTCTTCTTGGTTTCAAATGCAGTCAGTGAGTCCCGAGGTGAGTTCATCATTTCTATACCAGCACTGTGCGATGGAACTTTCTATGGTGATAGACAAATTGCATATCTCCACTGTCCAATATGGTAACCATTAACCACACAGAGTATTGAGCACTTGTAATGTGACCAGGGTGACTAAGGAACTGGATTTTAAGTTAATTAATTTAAACAGCAATATGTGACTAGAGGCCACCATACTGGACAACATGGCCCTGTACCGTATTCCTCTCCGTATAAGGGCAGAGACTACAGCTAGTTCATGTGCCCCAGCTTCAAGGGGCCCAGCTTCAAGGCTTGTTTGATTGAAATAGACTTATTTTCTTTTCTGCCATAAAAATATAGTGCAGCCTTTCTACCCCTACAAATGAGGGACAAGACTGTTTTGCTGAGTTCCATTCTGCAGCATATGCTACGTACTTCCTATTATTAGAAAATTTGGTTAACCACTCTAATTGAAAATGTTTCTCAAAAATGCTGTTTTATTACTTTTTGATACCATGAGCTCACAAAGCAACCACATGCAGCTTAGAAGAGAATCCGACCTCTGTGTTCAGAAATACAATTCCACTTATTGACAATTCTTCTTTATATTTACAGGTCAACATCTAATAACATTTTTAAGGTCAGCACACAGCACCAAGGAATAGGAAATGAAAGTCAACTGCAGTAAACACAAGTACATCCTTAAAGCTACTTGTTTTGCATTGCTAGAAGGCTCTCTACTTTTTGTATGGATGTGTGTGTGTGTGTGTGTGTATACATATACATACATATCACCATATCCCATGAAGATTTATGCTTAACTTTGGCAGATATCCATATCAATAAATAACATTAAATTAAATTTCTGAACACTATTCACAAATCAGTGTGAAAATATCTAAGTGACAAAGGCAGCATATGTTTTGTCTTCACCATGTTATTTAATGTATACATAAAAAAAGGTTAATTCTTCTCCCCCATTCAGCACAGTACACAGAGAAAAATAATATCCATAGAAATAACTTTCCCATATGGTTAGCTACAGTTTAAAGAACAGGCAGGGTTGTTTGCATGTTTTGAGTTTTGTTTTCTTTATCAGGGAGAGAAGAGAGATGCCAAGAACGTGACTGTTAAAAATTGTAAAGAATTTTCCAATAATCAAAGGATTGTGGCTTTAAAGCTGTATATAACATAAGCCTGCAACAGGATACTAAATGGTTTTGTTGAATCAGGGGTTACAAAGTGATGGCCCTGGGATGTATTTTATTTCACCCACACAATGTTTTGTTAAGAAATGTATTATCTGAATGCTTTCAGATAGGACCTGAATGCTCAAATGTTTCATTGTTCCCACCATTCCTTTTTGCTTTATATCTGTTCAGTACTCCCATCTAGTTTGCTGTTTGGCCCTCTGGAGGCATTTACGTTTGAAACACCTGGCTAGGCGGTATTCCACTAACTCAGAGCACCCCACCACTTTCCCCCCCGCAGTCCTATTCTTACCTAGTTATTATTCAAGTGACATCATAATTGAAGGACATCGTGTAATGTGCTGCACAGATGCAACACACCATCAGTTCACCAAGTTAGATTTATTGATCTTTTAAACAAAAAGGACAAATTCACTTCCTGCATTTATGAACCTTCTCTAAATCTGGAGGAACTGATTCATCCAGGAAATATTTACAGAATACAGAATTGTAGACCCATGTTCTTCAAGTCACAGAATCCTAGAACTAGAATTCTGGGATGTATTGGCATGGATGTCTACAGTAGTTAAAATGATTATAATTATCAAATCTACTAATCCCTCCCATTTTCTTTCCTCCACATCTGTTTTCTCCAGTGTTTGCTGGGAATCCCAGTGAAACAGGATACTTGAATTCAGGTCTCACCACCCCTCTGCTCACTCACTCAATCTACCATCTTCAGCTGCTGTCTTTCTCCTACTTCACAGCTTTGGGGGAAATTCTTGATCTTTCTTCTACAGGAGGTGCTGAAACACAATCAGTTTGAAACATGCAAATACTGAGTTTTTCCTTATTTGCCAAAGGAAAAATGACATCAAAATGTTTAATTCCAGAAAGCAACAATCTATTCAAATATTTACTGAACCATGAACCATCCAATATCAACTAGTTTTCCTCTAAGACTCAGGTAACTCAAAGAGATCTTGAAGGTCAAGTTCAGTATCGGTCAGGGTTCTCCAGAGAAACACAACCAATAGGATATGCAGAGATAATAGGAAATTTATTATAGGAATTGTTTCATGAGGTTATGCAGGCCAAGAATTCACCCTTCTTCTGCCTTTTGTTCTATTCGGGCCCTTGATAGATTGGATATTGCTCACTCACAGTGGTGAGGGCACACTTTCTTTACCCAATCTACTGATTCAAAGGCTAATCTCTTCCAGAAACACCACAGGCACAATCTGAAATAATGTTTTATCAGCTATCCCTGAGCCAGTCAAACTGACACATAAAATTAACCATCCCAGTCCCATGCCTTATGAAGGAGCAAGGACAGTTAGTGATCATGTAGTTACTCCCTACTGAAACTGAGATCAGAAACATCTAGACCAGAGATTCACAACCCTCAAGCCCATCAAAATGATCATGACCTAGAGGGGCAGGACTTTACTTTAACATACTGATGCCTGGGCTCCACTCCAGAGAATCTGAGGTGAGGCACCAAATACTGGCACTTTGTAACTGAGGTGACTCAATGTGCAGCCAGCATGGAGAACCTCAGGTCCAGACTAGCACTCCTCCAAGTATTGGCTTCAGACAGTCAGCATCACAGTGGGAGGGGATGCCCAAGAAAATCGGAATTTCTACCTATACTTCCAAAAGGGCAACAGAATTAGGATATCTGGGGCCAGGGCTCAGGAATTTGCATATGCCCAGCTCTCTCTGAAATAAGTAGGCCTAGTAAAACTATAAAGCACAGGCTAGACAGAAGTATAGAACTACAAGGACCACTGGCATTAGAGGCAGATATGGGTATTAATCTCAACTTGCCCACTTAAAAGCTACAGGCCCCCTTTACAGGTGAGTTTCTTAATCTCTTAAGCATTAGTTTCTTTATCTCTAAAATGGGATAAAGGTAATGGCCTCAGAATTAAAGGAAATAATACGTTATAAAGCCACAGCATCACAGAGTTGGTGATCCATAAATTCCCTTCCTCATTTTGCCATTGTCTAGAAGCAGCCTCTTTTGTGTAATCTCATTTATTCTGCCATAAATATAAGAAAACAAGCAACTTGGAGTCAAGTCCTACAACCGTGATTGCGCAACAAAGTACTTCCACATCTAGAAATATTGCAAGGATTGATGGAGTATTTTTAAATTGTCTGTTTGACCAAAAGAAATCTGCAGGCAGGGTCCCAAATCTTGTTTTGTCATCATGTATACATAGAACTTTTTTACTCCATAGATCAAGATAAGTTCACTAGCTTGTCGGGCCAGTGGACTCAACTGTCAAGTGGCATTTTTGACCTTGGAGGAATCTGAGCCTTTGTATTTTTTGTGTGTGTTATTATCCCAACAAGTCATTTGCTATCTAACCTACCAGAGCAGTAGTAAACTAAAGCTGTCTGTTCACTGTGTCAATCATTTAGACGTAAGACAGGAGGAAAACATCTTTCTGGTAAATGATCTTTTTGATCTCCAGAAGAGAAAACAATTTGTCCTGTGTTAACCATGAGTTTTCATTTCCAAGGGTAACCTTCTAAGGCTGCTTGCTTACATGCTCAGTCATGTCCGACTCTTTGTGACCCCACGGACTGTAGCCCGCCAGGCTCCTCTGTCCATGAAGTTTTCCAGGCAAGAATACTGGAGTGGGTTGCCATTTCCTATTCCAGGGGATCTTCACAACTTAGGGATCAAACTCCTGTCTCCTGCATTGCAGGAAGATTCTTTACCTCCTGAGCCATCTAAGGCTGAGATAAATATAAAGATGTGAGGCCAACATGGTTACACTAAAACTTTCAAACTAAGAGGCAAAAAATAAAACAAGAGGCTGGAAGTGGTTTCGAGAAACTCACTTTCCCCCAACTGTCAGCTTCTACTGAGAAGACCAAGGGCCATGATTTTTCTCTCTTTAGTGGTTTCTGAGGAGGAGCCCACCTCTGTAACTGACATAGCCTGGGAAAGCCTTCCCCTCTTCTCTTCACTGTTAACCTTCTTCATGCTCAAAGCACTCATTTGTGAAGCAGCTGCACTGAAGTCTCCAGCTCTCTCTCCTGCTATTATCATCACAGTAGCTCTCAGTCCCCATGTATCCCCGAAATGGCTGCCAGCTACAGTCCATCCCGGCTGTCTACCCTGTGCTCCACACTCTTGCTAACCTGGTCTCTGTACCCTACCCACTGAGTCTCCAGAAGAAGCCTCCCTGATGCCAGTACCTATCAGGTCCCACCAAAAGTATGCCAAAGTGTCTCTCTTTGGCTGCTCTCTAAAGTGTCAGCACGGAGTTGGGGTCCATTAAGAAGGATGGAGAAGCCCTTCACCCCAACATTGTGTCACAGTTTGGCATTCTGCACTACAAAGCTTCTGTAATTACTCCAGGGTCTCCTAGAGTACTTGAATGATTCTGTTAACCTTGGCCTCTATACTGCTTTCACTGTAGGGGGTTTAAAACCAGCTCAAAGTAGAGTATATGGATGATTTGCCTGAAGAATATGACAAAAGCTGAATCAATAAGGAAGGTTTCTTACTGTGGAATAGAATTATTAATCATGTGAAAGTAGATATAATTTATTACCTCAATAAAAGAAGGTAGGGAGTTCTTAGCTTGTTGCCTTAGATTTTGTTCAACAAAATCACCAAGGTCCCAGGATCATTTCTATCTTTCCACTTTGTCACTGTCAGCATTTTTGCCTTAGTTTGTAACCTTGTGGTTACAAGATGGATGCTACAAATCCAGGTATTACATCTTATAACCACATTCAAGGCAGGAAAAAGGGGGAAAGTGCAGTGTACAGGAAGTGTCTTTCCAAGCTCCCTCTTTTGCCAGGCAGTAAAATCTCTCCTGGATATCCCTTAGTAGTCTTACTCATCTCATTGTTCAAAAGTCACATGGCCACCTAGTTAATAAAAGGGGCTGAGAAAGGGAATATTTGTCCAAAGGAAAGGGAATTACCGTGCATTTATTTAGACCACCAGTTTAGACCACTTTCTGAGACTCATCTTGTATGGTACATATTTTGCCATCTAAGTAAAATTGAGTTCTTGGTGGCAAGGGAAAGGGGGCACTACTATTTTGGATAGATTAGCTTAGCGTGCCACAGAAAGTAGGAGAAGAAAACACAGACTTGTTACTTGAGGAGTTACTTCCATTATCACCAAAAATAGACTTACTCTGTACATGTCAATAATACTGTGTATCTTTAAACCTAATCATAATATAAAAGTTCAGAAGCTGTGAGGACAAGGTCAAGACTTCAGAGCCCTAACATTAAACGGAGAGCGGCAATCACAGGATCAATAACAATTCCGTCTTAGTATGGTCACTGTTGATATTCCGAAAAGGTGCTGATGAGTACTGACCTCCCGTGAGTGTTGGAGGTCAAGGCTGATGGAGAGTCAATTCCAACTTGCTTCCTGAGAAGGGTAAAAGTGAGGACCAAGACAGGAAGCTCAATATTGGTTTCAGCTAATTGTGTGAAACCACTTGACTTGATGTTGGCAGGGCAAAATCGAACGCTAAATTTAAAACCCAAATTCAACTCTTGCCTTCCTTACAGCCAATATTTTAAGACTGTTCCTTATCCTTCATCTGAAAAGGTCAAGGATCAACAGGATTTGATAAAAGAGACAGACACCCTCCTTAGCCTCAGGCTTAGTGGCAAAGTCTCTTCTTAATGATGTGAGTTAAGTGAATAAGACAGCATTTTATGAAGTCTACCTTTCATGATGAAGAGTCCTGTCTGGTTTTCATCGAAATAGATATTGTAATAAGCAAAAAATGACAATGGTTTAAACCAGATGATAACGATTTATACCTACTCATTTGAAAGAGAAAGACAGAGAGGATAAGTGTGACCACTTCAAAATAAATGACACCATTTCTGCAATAGCTTAATGTTTCACTTAATGGATGTCTGGGTCAAGGAATTTAGACTATATATATAAACGTGGTTTTAATTTGCTCTTCAACCAAAGTTTCATTTAACTTTTCAATAAATGTGCTATATTAGAATAAATATTAAAATAGAAAATATTACAGTTTAGAAAACAAAGGCAATATATTCCATTTTGGGGTTGATGTCTGTGCTCAGGACTGACATATAAAACACATACCACTCATCTCTGCAGCCTTTTTCATTTACTAGAGAGATTTGGAAGATATCCAGTGGTACATTAGACTAGTAATCACACTCAAAGACTATAAACAAAATGAAAAATGGCAACTATCTCCTGCACAATGCCTTCCAAATCCTGCCTTCCTCAGTTTCCTTCCTATAGGCCTCCAAGAGTGCCCTGCTTATAAACTACATTCTTCCAGTTATTCAGGCCCCAAACCTCAGAGTTATCCTAGACCCACACATGATATTTACCCTATCAGCAAATCCTGTAAGCTACATATTAAAATCATGCCCAGAATCCACCCATCTTCCATAAGCTCCACAACCAGGCCAATGGCTCCAGCCTCCCTATTCACTCCCCTGGATTCTTGCAATAACCTCCAATCTCCTGACCCTTACCTTTACCCTTTTGTCACCCACTCTTTTTCCTTCAGGGAATTCTGCCTCATAGTGGGTGTGAGAGAGAAGTAAGAGGCCACTACCATTTCCATTTCAATTCCATTTAACAAGATGATCTCCCATGCCAAGTACGGGTGGACACAAAGTAAATTCCTACCAATTCTATTTTTCTGGGGTGAGAGTTAAATAACAAATCTCACTGAAAGGAAATTTAATAAGCTGTTATCATAACTTTTATATCGGATTGCTTATGATTGGATAAAAAAACAAAAGATAAACAAGGAACTCGGCATCCGTCAGACCTGAAGACTATCATTCAGTGGTTTGGACCCCTGAGTCACTAACAGAGTATTTTTCCAAAGACCAACCATTTGGATAATTCTTTAATGCCCAATATTTTTATATTATTATGAGGTTATGGTAATAGCAGAAAATGATTCAGGGAAGGATGATGCTATACTGGTAGCAAATAAATGGAAAGGAAGGAATATTGTCCATTTGGAATTGTGTTCTCTATTTTTAGTACAAAATGACCCATAAACATTCTTTCACATAGTAGTCCATCTAAGTGCATGTGTACTCATGTTCAAAACTCCTCCTGAAAATAAAAGTATTATCAGGTAACTCAGTGATGACAACAACATAATCATTAACATATTATCTATCATTTCAGCCTTAAACCTTAGCTTTCATGAGAAGAAAGAGAAAGATGTCAAGAGGGTGACAATCAAAAGCAAAAATAAAGAAATAAAAGTGAAGGATGATAGCACAAAGTGTCAGCTGCAAAGAAAGTCAACATCACTTCTGAGTCACAGCAAGTGAAAATAAGATTAGGATTGACATCAGGTTTTAGTCCACAATAAACTCTTCAGCCATTTTCTTCTGCACTAACAAATTATTCTGCAACATGCCTCTTGCTACAGTCACCAGCCATAGCCTGAAAGGAAACAAATACACTCTCTATTACCCAGGTGCATTTTTGGCATGAACAATTAGAGTACCATGGAGAGAAATGTACAGCATGATGCCGTTAGCTGCTACATCACAGACATGTCCTACAAATTTATAGTTCAGGCTTCCTGCATTCCTCAGTACAATGGAAAAGCCATGTTGTCATCTGTATGAAGCTGTTGCACAAACTTAAGTCTGTCTTTAGAGCAGGTAGATGTTATGTTCACTGCAGAGTGGAGGGTCTGTCAAACTACCTCTAAACCCTTACTCAGACAATATACTTATG
This sequence comes from Muntiacus reevesi, assembly GCF_963930625.1. Lineage (NCBI taxonomy): Eukaryota > Metazoa > Chordata > Mammalia > Artiodactyla > Cervidae > Muntiacus > Muntiacus reevesi. The sequence goes on along the minus strand of NC_089271.1, from coordinate 9,962,442 downwards.
TCAAAGGCAACTCCATTTTTTCCCTTCACTCAGACTCTAAACTTGGGGACACCCTTTGCTCACTGGTACTCTCAAAACCCATACACAACTGGGCAGGAAACCCTGTTAGCTCTCCTCTCAGATGACTTTTAGAATCTGACTTCTTCTCCCTATCTCCAGAGCTGCCACTGTGTCCAACACCCCCACAGTCTCTCACCCAGATTAGTGATGGGGGATGTCTGAGGCTCCTCCTCTAGGTGAAGTTGATGCTACCAATCCAGGGACCACACCTGGGTGGCCAGGCTCTGGGGTGTGTTTCCAATGGAAGGATATTGGAGAGAGGGGGAGAGACTGGAAAACAGGAGAGTATCCTTGGCTGTAAATAATAGGATGTGGAGCCAATGACACACAGCACGTGAGAAAAGGTACTGGAGACAGTCCAGGCTAGTGGAGTCACCTGCCTGCCTGCCTCCCCACTTACTTCTGCCCTTGCTCTGAGCATCTCTTCTCAACCCAAGAGTCAGATAGAACCATGTCTTGCTTAAAACCCACAGGTGGCCTTCGTCTGAGAGCAAGTTAGTCATTACAATGACTGGTCTGGACCCTCACTGACTGATTTCCTCTCTTATTTCCGTCTTCCCTCTTCCCCATACACCACTCACTCACAAGGTCCTCTTCCTTTTGGCTTGAGCCTCAGGCTGCTCTTGTTGAGGTTTCTCACCAGTTGTTCTTTGCCTAGGATGCTCTGTCCCAACATATGCGTCCTCTGTCCCTCACTTCCTTCAGAACTTGATACAAATGTCATCTCAGGAAGGCCTGTTCTCAGCACCCAGCTCCTCAGTGAGCCCGCATCTGTCCTTCGCACCTTCCACCACTCTGCTCCCCTTACCCTCTTCTAGCTTTCCCACGGCACTTATATCTTACACACTGTACAGTCTATTTACTTATTTATTACCTAAACCAGTTACTGCCTGTCTTCTGCACCAGAATGCAAGCACTGTGAAGGCAGGGATTTTCTCAGCTCCATTCACTGATGGATCCCCATTACCTAGCACAGTGCAGGGCACAAGGAACATATGTTGAGTAACTGAATGAAAGCAGTCTTTGGCGATAATACCGCCTATATGAAGGAAAGCTTTCACTGTGACAAAAAAAAATCTGAAGAGAAAATCACTTTTTAAAAAAAGTTTGTGTTCTGGAAATAGTCACATATACAGAAATAGAGAATAGTACAATGAAGATCCATCTAGTCAAAGCTATGGTTTTTCCAGTAGTCCTGTATGGATGTCAGAGTTGGACCATAAAGAAAGCTGAGCACCGAAGAATTGATGCTTTTGAACTGTGGTGTTGTAGAAGACTCTTGAGAGTCCCTTGGACAGCAAGGAGATCCAACCAGTCAATCCTAAAGGAGATTAGTCTTGAGTGTTCATAGGAAGGACTGATGCTGAAGCTGAAACTCCAATACTTTGACCACCTGATGCGAAGAACTGACTCACTGGAAAAGATCCTGATGCTGGGAAAGATTGGAAGGGGATGACAGAGGATGAGATGGTTGGATGGTTGGATGGTTGGATGGCATCACCGACTCAACGGACATGAGTTTGAGTAAGCTCTGGGAGTTGGTGATGGACAAGGAAGCCTGGCGTGCTGCAGTCCATGGGGTCTCAAAGAGTCAGACACAACTGAGTGACTGAACTGAACTGAACTGACAATGAAGGCCATGTATCCAACACCAAGCTTCAACAATTATCAACACATGACCACTCTTGTTTTAGTTATACCTCTATCCATTTCCCCAGTGGGTTATTTTGAAGCTAGTCTCAGGAACTATATCATTTATTTGTAAACATATCAGTATTATCTCTAAAATGTAATACAAGGACTATTATCACTACTAACAAATCCAGACAACCCCTCCATCACCAGAGGCTCAGGAAACCATTCATCTAATTTCTGTCACTCTAGCTGAATTTCACCTATTCTAGAAATTCATGCAAATGGAATTGGACTCTATGTACTCTTTTGCAACTGGCTTCTTTGCTCAACATACTGTTTTCGCAATTCACCCACGTTTCATACCATACTTCAAAGTAGAACTGGAACAGCAATTGTCACCCAGGTGGCACTAGCAGTAAAGAACTTGCCTGCCAATGCAGGAGACATAAGATATAAGGGTTCCATCACTGGGTCAGGAAGATCCCCTGGAGGAGGGCATGGCAACCCACTCCAGTGTTCTTGCCTGGACAATCCCAGGGACAGACGAGCATGGTGGGCTACAGTCCATGGGGTCACAAAAGAGTCAGGCACAACTGAAGAGACTGAGCACACACACAAGACGCAGTAAATATTAAGTGACTTCAGTTCACTTCAGTCCCTCAGTCGTGTCCGACTCTTTGCGACCCCATGAACCGCAGCACGCCAGGCCTCCCTGTCCATCACCAACTCCTGGAGTCCACCCAAACCCATGTCCACTGAGTCGGTGATGCCATCCAACCATCTCAACCTCTGTTATCCCCTTCTCCTCTTGCCCTCAATCTTTCCCAGCATCAGGGTCTTTGCAAATGAGTCAGCTCTTCGCATCAGGTGGCCAAAGTATTGGAATTTCAGCTTCAACATCAGTCCTTCCACTGAACACCCAGGACTTATCTCCTTCAGGATGGACTGGTTCGATCTCCTTGCAGTCCAAGGGACTCTCAAGAGTCTTCTCCAACAACACAGTTCAAAAGCATCAATTCTTCGGCATTCAGCTTTCTTTATAGTGCAACTCTCACATCCATACATGACCACTGGAATACACCCTGACTAAGTCAGATACTGAATTTAGCAGCTTTCAAACTTCCACCACAAAAAGACAGGGTTAAATCCTCATTGTCCAAAGTGTGTTCTGTTGGGGACCAGTAGTGCTGGCATCCTCTGGGAACCTGCTAGAAATGCAGGATCCCAGGCCCTGCCCCAGACTGACTGAATTAGCATTTACATTTCAACAAGATCCCCAGGACACCCTCTAGTTTCAGCAGCACCTGGTTAAGTAGTCTTTGGGGGAACAGTTCAGTAGCCCTATTCTCATGTCACATGCAGACTGTTGTGTCAGGGCTCACTGCGCTGGTCACTTAACATGAACTAATAAGCAAGGACTTCTAACATCACCTTGGCCTCTTTGCAAACACCAGTTTGGCACCAGGGAGTAGAAAGATCAGGCAGGAACACTGCGGGAAAAAGTAACTAATGTAGTCAAGTTTTAATTTCCTTCTTAAAAATACATCTACCACTAAGATTTAGGAAAGCTAATTGAATTATCTAAACCACGATAGCCTAAAGAGCTCAAGAAGGGTGTCTGTGCATTTACACAGGGGAAATCATTCAGAACTCAATGGCTGACAGTCTGAAATGCAGGAATCACATCAAAGAGCATCCATAAGACACAGTTTCTTTAGAGGAAAGAATCTTTGAATTCTTACATATTTACCTAAAGCAGAAGAGTAGCTTGATTACAGGGGATTACAAAATACTGGAAAGGATTCAGGTGCAAATATAAACAGTGACTTTAAAATGGCTATAAAATCTCAGAATGCTTACACAACCCTGTCAGAACCATAAACACTGACCCAGCTGCAGGAAGGAAACAGACTATGCAAGGTGGAGCTCTCCCAATTACATGGTTGAGAGGTTTCTAGAACAACAAGGCACACAGTCCCTGGGTAGGCACCAATGGAAGACTGAAAGGCAGACGTTCCCCATTTTAACCTAAGGTGAGATGAACCTACACACCGCAACAGTTTATCCGCCCATCCACTGATCTCTGCAGTGTCACCACCAGCAGCCAGATAGTCTCGTTTTGCCCTAAAACTGCCCAACTTTGAAGTTCAGAAAACTTTTTGTTGATTTTAACAGGGTCAGGCTTGATACATCAGATGAACCCAAGGCCCTCTGTACTCCTCTCCTTCTTCCCCTTGACCAAGTGCTCCCAGGGCAGTGATTGGATCTGTCATTCATTCTTTCTTCCTAATAGTTTTCATTATGCTTGAAATATTTCATCTTGAAACCAAGTGCAACATCCCTGTGCTAACTTTCTATCTATTCCAGTGGATCTCAGCTGGGGGTGATTTTGTCCCTCAGGGCACATTTGGCAATTTCTGGAGACATTTTTAGTTGTTACAACTTGGGGGTGCTAATAGAATTTAGTGTAGGCTGCTAAACATCCCACAATGCATAGGATAGCCCTACAAAGAAGAATTGTCTGGTTCCAAATATCAATTAGTGCTACTGTTAAGAAACCATGCTCTCCTCTAGTCTGCTATCCAAGCAACAGCAAGAATCATCTGGTCCAAAACAACTATCTGGGAATCTTTATGGTCCTTTGAGTTCACATTCCTTGGACTGTAGTTGAGCCTAGTCAAGGTGACACATCCAAAAAGTCAGGCCAAATTAAATGCCTTATGACATCCAGCTCACCAGGTATAGTACCTCATTCATGGTTAGTATTCAACACGTGTGACAATTATCCTTACCAAAGCCATAAAAGTTTATTTAGTCCAAGATTCTTATACCAAACTGCTTGTGCATGTAATGCATTTTGATATTTTGAAACTGAAATTCTCAATTTCAATTTTACATTGACTTATATTAACTAAAGCATATTTTCATCCCTAACCAAAAATAGATTATTTGTCATCAAGATGTCATAGATTCTTGACAGACAGTATGAAAGCTTAATAAAGAACTCAGGAGGGAAATATATGCAAAATAAAATGCAAGCTCAAGCACCTGCATAGAAAGGAGTTCCTAACAAAAGTGCCCTTTATAGTCAAGAGTCAACTCCAAACTTTTAAAAAGTAAATATACTCTTAGCCAGGATTCCTCAAGATTCTCAAGGTCATGGAAAACAAGGAAACACAGAGAAACTGTCACAGGACAGAAAAGACTGGGGAGACATGCCAACTAAATGCCACGAGGTATCTCAATGGGGTCCTTGAACAGAAGGAGGAGTAGTAGAAAAACTGGTGAAATCTAAATCTACTCCGAAGTCTGGTTAATAGAAATACCATTGCAGCATGGAGATCTAAGATGTTAACACTGAGAGGAAATGGGTGAGGGCTACATGGAAGCTGTCTGGGCTATCTGTGCAATATGCTTGTAAATCTGAAATTACTCTAAAATTAAAAGGGTTATTTAATAAAATAATAAACAAAACTGAATGATCCTCCAGGAATTTTGATCAAAATCCTGAGGCCCAGACATGTGTACAGTGACAAAACTGTCACTGATTCCAGGACTGACAGTCTTCCCAGCTTCATTTCTGAAAGAGCATATCCTATTCCCATTTCTTTTATTTTCTGCATGGTATACAGTATTACAGTTCTCTGAGCAGGGATGGAACTCGTGCCCCATGCACTGCAAGCACAGAGTCCAAACCACTGGACCACCAGGGAAGTATGCCGTTCCCAGTTCTTGTTATAAAATCATTCCTTCCGGAAAAGAGAGGATACCTGAGGGACAAGAGAACAATGTCTGCCCAGGATCCTTGTTGGGCTCCACAACCTCTAACCTAAAATAGAAGACCCCTAGGAAATGCAAGGCTAGTCTTTTATTCTAGGCCCTTTCTTTAACTATGGAAAGGTCCCTCAGTCTCACCATCTCAGAACTTAATTACTGAGCACAGTAACTCCATTCTCTGCACAGTAGATTATTATGTACTGATTCTTGTGCCTCTGGTTGTGTCCTCCTGCATGCATGTCTTTTTGCTCGTCCTGTCTTCCTTCCAGCACGTGCAGGAGAGAAGGGGCAGGTGGCTGTCAGAGCCTTCAGGCCTCCAACAGCCCAGACTGGGAGGAGCTCCACTCCCTCAGATGCTCATTCTCCCAAGGAGGGCCGCAGAAGGACTATCCTGGCGCTTAGTTTGAATTGCAACAAAGGCAACAAAGGCAAGCGCATTGTTGAAAAACTATCTTTAGAGCACAAAGGTTGTACTATTTCACTTGGCAAAGACCTTGGGTCTCCATCTATGTTATTCATTTCTGCTCTACTGTGAGCATGAAAGCAATCTATTCAGATAGGCCCTGAGGCAGGATTTAAATGCCAAAGCCAAAATAAGAACAGGAAATAAAAAGAAAAAGAAACAAAGGAAGGAAGGGGAAGAGAGAAGGAGGAAAGTTAGTTAGCTTCTGGAAAAAAAAAAGTAGTATCATTTTCAACCAACTTAGCAGCATCTGAAAAAATCTGTCTACTCTCATAGACACACACATACACACACACACACACACACACACACACACACACAATCACCCATACATACATACATATGGAAGTGCTCAACCCTCTACCTAGAGCTACTGAGCAGTCTGATCAAGCACAGAAATAACACACAAAATATTATAGTATTTGGTCAGTAACTCTTTCATCAAATAATTCATTTATTTATCAAATAATAAGTAACTACTATGTGCCAGGAACTGTCTTGGGAGCTGGGGATACAACAGTGGACGAGTCAAAGTTTCTACACTCACAAAAACTTTAGCATTACTAAATAACATTTATCAAAAACATAGTAATTGCCAGTTATTGGCCTATGTGCTCCCTTTACAAGTATTTTTTCATTTATTACTCACAGCAACCATATGAGGAGATAAAATTATTACTCTTAGTTTTCAAATGAGAACCCTGAGGCTCATCAAGATCTAGTAAATTACCCAAAGAAACTGACAGCACATAAATTTGAATCCAGAGAGGGTAATCATAGCACCAGGGCTAATACTGTACAACTAGCATTAGATGTCAACTGTTAACCTATCCTGTGGTGGCATAAAGTGTTGATGGGACCAAAGCAAATATGAATCTTGCTTTTTACTCCAATGTGGAAGAATTCTGGAGCTTTCTTTCTTTGCTCTCTCTTCCCATGGCTTCTGGGTCTGGGAAGAGGAGTGCCCTTGCCTGCACTTGGTTCTCATTCTTCATTCCTTCCTCTCTCATTCCTGGAAAGGGAACAGCAAGGAGGAAACTGCCTTTCCAGCCCACGCACAGCTGGTGGAAGGAAGCTCTGGCAGGCACCGAGCCCTCCCAGAAGCGGGATTCCAGGAGGAGCTGTTCCCTGCTCCTCGCCTTGGCTCGCCCACATTTGGATGCACTTTCATCCACATGCCACCTGTTATGCGCAGCTCAAGGATTGGCACTGGCTCCCTGTCAGAGCCCAAACAGGGCTCTCTGCTACAGGTGGAGACCCGAGGAGTGGCAGGAAGATGTGTCTGCAAGGGAAAGCAGAGAAAACGCTGGACTGCACTCTCTGAGCAATGGCTCTTGGAGACACCTCGAGAGGCAGCTGCCCAACAGGCAAGGCCTGTGTCAAGCAGCTGTGTGCCCAGGAATGAGGAGCAGTGCACATACGGCAGAGCGGAGCTGTACCATCTGTCACACACCCATGCCAGTCTCTTCGCTTTAGGCATGGTGGGAGTGGGAGGCGTCAGGAGAAAAGCGGCAGCTCACCAAGCCAGCCACACACCACGGCTCCCCTCTAACGGGCTCTTCCTCTAAACATTTAGACTCCTTCACTGCTGCCATATGGCAGTTGCCAATATATACAGTCCCATAATTAAGAGCATGGAGTTTGGAATCAGAAAACCCTAGGATTGAATTCTGCTCCACTAGGCACAAGTACAGGTCTTTGAGCATCAGTTTCCTCTTTTGTAAAATGGAAGTCATAATTACCCCTCAAGGCTGTTGTGAGGATTAAATTCAAGAGTAATTGCAAAGATCTAAGGGCAGTGTTTTAAATAAAAACGTAATAAGTACTAAGTAAACAAAGCCTTTTTCATGCTGAGTCAAGCCTCTGACTGTAAAACCTTCTTTTGTAGGTGGTAGCTTTTCTGTCTCAATTTTTGGAAGTAAAAAGAGCAATGGCACTTCTCAGTAAACTTTTATGTGCATTCAGAGCCACTGAGGATTGTGGGAAAAGACAGATGCTGGCTTAGTAGGTTTGGGGGAGCCTGAGAATCTGTATTTCTAACAAGCTCCCAGTGATGTTCATGCTACTGGTCCAGGAACTATAATTTGTATAGCAAAGGTCTAGGAAAACAGCTGTGGTACCCTGGGTAAGTCGTCTAACTTTTCTAAGCTTCAGCATTCTTAGATGTACAATTTTTAAAGTTTATCTAGATGATGTCACGTTTCTTTCATGCTATCATGCTGTGATAGATTATTTGAAAAATGGCCACCTACAGTTCCTCCCACACTACATGCTCTTCAGTAGTATGACTTTGCTGCCCCTCCCATTGAGAGGTGGAGCCCCTTCCCTTGAATCTGGCTGGTTCTGGGACTTGCCTAAACCAGGAGAATGTGGCAGAAATCAAGTTGTATGACTTTCAGTTTCTGGCCTGAGGAAGCTTAGCAGCTTTCCTTTTTGCCTTCTTAGGAACCAGATGCTATGTAAAGAAGCTCAGGCTAGACTGCGGTATGAGAAGAGGGGGAGGTCACCTGCCCCAGCTCTAAGTACTGCAGCTGAGCGGCCAGACATGGGAGTATAGCTGTCTTGAACATTCTAGCCCCAGCTGACCACCTAACTTTATGCAGCTATTCAAGTGACCCCAGCTGAAGATTTCATGCAGCAGATGAACCAACCTACTGAGCCCAACCCAGAATTATGAGAAATAACAAATCTATTTTTAAAGCCATTGTGTTTTGGGAGGTGGTTTCTTACATAGCAATTGACAGTTGGTATACATGTTTTACTCCCACAGGAGATAATACAGCCTTCAAAACCAGAACTGCTGGAATAACTACAAAGAAACATGCTTACCAACTGGAGAGCAGAATGTATGCCAACAGTTGACTTGTACATTTAGAGATCTCTCTTCTATATTCAATTCAATGTAATAAGTACATACTCAGGGCTACTGTGAGAGAATTTAGAGACATAATTTCAAGAAACTTGCAATATATTTGGGAATGGTAGTATGTTACAAAGAAAACAACAAGAAAACATGCACCAATTAATAATAGTACACTAAGCCTGAATTTGAGTCCCATGGGAGAGCAGACTGGTTCCAAATCAGGAAAGGCTGCATATTGTAACCCTGCTTATTTAATTTATATGCAGAGCACATTATGTGAAATGTCAGGCTGGAAGAAGCACAAGCTGGAATCAAGATTGCCAGGAGAAATATCAATAACCTCAGGTATGCAGATGACACCACCCTTATGGCAGAAAGTGAAGAAGAACTAAAAAGTCTCTTGATGAAAGTGAAAGAGGACAGTGAAAAAGTTGGCTTAAAACTCAACATTCAGAAAACTAAGATCATGGCATCTGGTCCCATCACTTCACGGCAAATAGATGGGGAAACAATGGAAATAGTGACAGACTTTATTTTGGGAGGCTCTAAAATCACTGCAGATGGTGATTGCAACCATGAAATTAAGACACTTGCTCTTTGAAAACAAAAGCTATGACCAACTTAGACAGCATATTAAAAAGCAGAGACAATACTTTGCTAACAAACGTCCATCAAGTCAAAGCTTTGGTTTTCCCAGTAGTCATGTATGGATGTGAGAGTTGGGCCATAAAGAAAGCTGAGCACCGAAGAATTGATGCTTTTGAACTGTGTTGTTGGAGAAGACTCTTGAGAGTCCCTTGGACTGCAAGGAGATCCAAACAGTCCATCCTAAAGGAAATCAGTCCCAAATATTCATTGGAAGGACTGATATTGAAGCTGAAACTCCAAAACTTTGGCTACCTGATGTGAAGAACTGACTCACTGGAAAAGACCCTGATGCTGGAAAGATTGAAGGTGGGAGGAGAAGGGGACAACAGAGGATGAGATAGTTGGATGGCATCACCGACTCGATGGGCATGAGTTTGAGTAAGCTCCGGGAGTTGGTGATGGACAGGGAAGCCTAGCGTGCTGCAGTCCATGGGGTCGCAAAGAGTCAGACATGACTGAGCGATGGAACTGAACTGAAGCCTGAATTTGACAATCAAAATATTTTAATATCAACAATAAAATGCTATGGATACCTAAAAGGAATTCAGTCAATGTATTCTAGAGTTATCACAGAACAATTTACTAGATGAAATACAACTTAGGCCTGGATAAGTGGAGGAATAAAAAGAGGTATGTAAAGATTGAGTAATGGTGTTCAAACCTGCTATACAAAAACAAAAAACTCAGTCCTATTGACAAATGCATTCTAGAAAGTTCTCAAAGTCCTTTATACAGAGAATGACAATTTTAAACAGACCTTTGAAATTATTTGCTATGACATATGACATGTATAATTTCACTAAATTATTAAATTGTGAAGATTCAAAAATATTATAGAATACATGTGACAGAAATACAATAATAGAATATCAGAGATGTAATACAGGTAAAAATTGGGATGGAATAGTGTGAAAGCCAAAAGATGATGACACAGAACTTTAAAGGTGAAAAGTGTATACAAAATAGACTTGGGACAAATAAAAATAAAAGATTCAATGTATATAGTGACCATCTTTAGCTCTCTCATCCAAATCCCAGTAGTAATACACTTCATTTTGAAAAGTATTTTCTATTAAGTGGCTGTTATTGGCAATGTGAAACCTCAGAATTAAAAATTTCCAATAATATTTCAATAAAATGAGTTCAGTGTTTAAGGATAAAATGTAAGGAAAATAAAATTATACTTATTTTAATAATATTCTTTAATAAGCATTTTTCTATAAGAAAATTGTGCACTTAAAATCATATTTTAACTGTACTGGATAATAAATCAACCAATCTATTTTTTTAGAACAAGAAATTAATCTTTTAGGCATCCTCTCAAAACTCCATTTATCTATGTTATCATTTTGTTACCTCTTTCCCCATGAAAACCCAAGGGGAAAGAACAGAATCCTGATATACTAGTAATATGAGACCTCAGAATAGTGCTTGTTTTAGACGAAAGCTCGAACCCAAAATCATAGCTGAGTGTTCAAGCATTCGCAAAGACAAAGCCTAGCTTAGTAAGGGTATAACGTTACTCTCCTGCTAGCGTGTAGATCAGTGCCAGGTACACAGTCAGCACTCAACAGTTACTACCTGAACACATGTCAATGCATGCAAGCTTTCTCAAAGACAGCTTTGGAGAGAGGGGGCTTTTTTCTCAACCTCTGATAGTTAAATCCTTCGAACACTCTTTCGTTTATCCAGTTAACAATGAAGCCAAAAGGCCAATATTGGAAAATCCACAGTAATTTAAACTTTAAATGAAGGGTTATTTATTTGTACCTATACTATGCAGGGGAAAAACAGACAATGACAAAGCAATACATTTATGAAATGCTAAATGACTGCAAATACTCTGAAGAAAATTAAAGCTGCATTTAGAGGAGGAGGGCAGTGAGCATGAACAATTTTTAAGTAAAGTGTTCAGGAAAATTTTGTATCTGAGAAGGAGACATTTGAGCAGAGTGGTAAAACATTCCAGAGAAAGGGAGCCATTAGCACCAAAATCCTGAGTCAGAGACTCTCTATAAAGATATGACTAACAGATTATAAAATTAATACTAAAGATTAGAGAAAAAGAATAAGCCAAAAGTTAAATAATAAAAAAATCAAAGATGTGACAATTGGAGCTGGTTTTGTGTGTGTGTGTGTGTGTATGTGTTTATATTATCCACTTTGGGATTTTGAGTTCTGTATTAGGAAGGAGAGATGGCATTTCTCGGGGCAAATAGATTAAAGACACAGAACTTTCAACCCATTAGCTTCAGTCCCCTGGGAGGATTCTGTTCAATCCTGTCAGCCATTATCTATAATACAGGATAACCATCTTTACCTGAGTGGGCTTTGAAAAGGCAAAGCACAGTCCTTGTCAGAGAAGGGTCCTTCAAGTGCATGTTGAATTGCCTCGGGAAAGACCTTCTGACATCTCTGCTTTTCAAAACACTGAGTTTGTCTGGGCTTTGTAACCAGAAAAAAAATGATTTGTCTAAATCGATCTCTTCTCTATAATTCCAACATGTTTCCCAGTTGTTTCCTTCTAGAAATCCCATTTATTGAGACAGTAGAAGACTCCCTAATTGTCATCTTAAAGTATCTTCAGAAAATAGTGGTACATTTTGAGGAAAATTATGAATGGGGAGTATGCATTGGTGGGGCTTGAATTATTGATTACTATTGGATTTACTTTCTTGATTTGTGTCAGAAGACCTGAGAAAAAGACAAATACGATTTCTCAGGTCAGGTGCATCTTTGCAGAGTAAAGCACTCTCTAATCTGGGCATCTCAGAGGGACACCCTGGTTTCATAAGTATTTAACCATAAATTCATCCCAGCTACTGAAAGCGTAGATGGAATAATCAATCACACAAATGAGCCTTAATAAGATTTTGCTTTATTTGAGTATATATTCAACTCAAAGCTTTGACATAATAGCTTTCGTGCACAGTTAATTTAATAAAGTCTATTAAATAGAGACAATCTATTGGGCAACACTTCCAAGCCTTTTGTAATGGGGAGGGAGCTGTATATCTCTTTGAGAAACTGAAGAAAGCAATGTCCTTTTACTCAGGAAGAAATGCCTAAACAAATTTCCTCAGAAAAAAACTGCTTAAACAAATAAGAATCTGAATTAAGTATGGAGGAGTTTATGAATCTCCTGGGTCTGCTGTTGAGGCCCCCATGCCTCACAGACACTGGAAGACAATGAATGTGACAACAGTAACACCTCAGGACTCCTGGGCACTAGAAAAGTTTGATTTTTATAGGTGGTGTGTATACTCAAGCAGGCCATGTTGACATACAGCTTTTTTTAACGTTAAAAAATTTTAAATTGTGGTAAAATACACATAACATAAAATTCACCATCATAATCATTATTTAGTGTACAGTTCAGTAGTCTCAACTATATTTGCATTGCTGTACAACCTCTGGAAGTTTTTCATGTTGTAGAACTGAAACTCCATATGCATTAGACAAAAGGACAACTCTCCATTTTACCTCCGTCTCCCTCCCAGGAACTACTGTTCTATCAATATTTTCTATTTCTATGAATTTGACTACTCTAGGGACCTCATACAAGAGTATTTATCTTTTAGTGTCTATCTTATTTCACTTGGCATAATGTCCAAAAGGTTCACCTTTGCTGTAGCAAGGATCAGAATTTCTTTGCTGTAGCATACATGTCTTATTTCACTTGGCATAATCTCCTAAAGATTCACCCTTGCTGTAGCATTCATCAGTATTTCCTTCCTTTTAAAGGCTGAATAACGTTCCATTGCAAGTATAGACTTTGAGACCCCATGGACTGTAGCCCACCTGGCTCCTCTGTCCATAGGATTTCCCAGGCAAGAATACTGAAGTGGGTTTTGATTCCTTTCTCCAGGCGATCTTCCCAAGCCAAGGACTGAACCTGGGCCTTCTGCATTGCAGGCAGAATCTTTACCATCTGAGACACCAGGGGAGCCAGATGTATACACCACATTTTGCTTATTCACTCATCTGTGATGGACACTTGGTTTGCTTCCACCTTTTGGTTGTGGTAAACAATTTTGCCATAAACATGAGTGTATAGTTATCTCTTCAAGATCCTGCTTTCACACTCTCCGACATAAATCACAGCAGGATCCTCTATGACCCGCCTCCCAGAATATTGGAAATAAAAGTAAAAATAAACAAATGGGACCTAATGAAACTTAAAAGCTTTTGCACAATGAAGGAAACTATAAGCAAGGTGAAAAGACAGCCCTCAGAATGGGAGAAAATAACAGCAAATGAAGCAACAGACAAAGGATTAATCTCAAAAAAATGCAAGCAACTCCTGCAGCTCAATTCCAGAAAAATAAATGACCCAATCAAAAAATGGGCCAAAGAACTAAACAGACATTTCTCCAAAGAAGACATACAGATGGCTAACAAACACACGAAAAGATGCTCAACATCACTCATTATCAGAGAAATGCAAATCAAAACCACAATGAGGTACCATTACACACCAGTCAGGAAGGCTGCTATCCAAAAGTTTACAAGCAATAAATGCTGGAGGGGGTGTGGAGAAAAGGGAACCCTCTTACACTGTTGGTGGGAATGCAAACTAGTACAGCCACTATGGAGAACAGTGTGGAGATTCCTTAAAAAACTGGAAATAGAACTGCCATATGACCCAGCAATTCCACTCCTGGGCATACACACCGAGGAAACCAGATCTGAAAGAGACACGTGCACCCCAATGTTCATCGCAGCACTGTTTATAATTGCCAGGACATGGAAGCAACCTAGATGCCCATCAGCAGACGAATGGATAAGGAAGCTGTGGTACATAAACACAATGGAATATTACTCAGCCATTAAAAAGAATTCATTTGAATCAGTTCTAATGAGATGGATGAAACTGGAGCCTATTATACAGAGTGAAGTAAGCCAGAAAGATAAACACCAATACAGTATACTAACACATATGTATCGAATTTTAAAAGATGGTAACGATAACCCTATATGCAAAACAGAAAAAGAGATACAGATGTATAGAACAGACTTTGGGACTCTGTGGGAGAAGACTAGGGTGGGATGTTCTGAGAGAACAGCATTGAAACAAGTAATCTGTCAAGGGTGAAACAGATCACCAGCCCAGGTTGGATGCATGAAACAAGGGCTCAGGGCTGGTGCACTGAGAAGACCCAGAGGGATGGGATGGGGAGGGAGGCGGGAGGGGGGATTGGGATGGGGAACACATGTAAATCCATGGCTGATTCATGTCAATGTATGGCAAAAACCACTACAATATTGTAAAGTAATTAGCCTCCAACTAATAAAAATAAATGAAAAAAAAATCCTGCTTTCAGTTCTTTTGGATGCATACCCAGAAATTGAATTACATAGTGATTTTGATGGAGCTATTTTTATGCGTCCTATTGACACAAGGAACACTTGTTGTGATCATTTAGTCAATAAGCCATCCAATTCTTTGTGATCTCCTAGACTATAGCCCACCAGTCTCCTCTGTTCATGGGACTTCCCAGGTGAGAATAGTGGAGTAGGTTGCCATTTTCTTCTCCAAGGGATCTTCCTGATCCAGGGATCGAACCCGCATCTCCTGCACTGGCAGGAGGATTCTTTACCACTGAGCCACCTATGACTCAGCAATTTTGAATCACGTCCCTTGTTGAAAGGGACTTTTCAAAATGTATGGCTGGCATTCTGTTACCAAGTCATGCATAGGACAGACTTCCCTGACCTTATTCTATACTTCAGTTCAGTTCAGTCACTCAGTCATGTTTGACTCTTTGCGACCCCATGAACCGCAGCACACCAGGCCTCCCTGTCCATCACCAACTCCTGGAGTTTACCCAAACCCATGTCCATCGAGTCGGTGATGCCATCCAACCATCACATCCTCTGGCATCCCCTTCTCCTCCCACCCTCAATCTTTCCCAGCATCAGGGTCTTCTCAAATGAGTCAGCTCTTTGCATCAGGTGGCCAAAGTATTGGAGTGTTCCAATGAACACGCAGGACTGATCTCCTTTAGGATGGACTGGTTGGATCTCCTTGCTGTCCAAGGGACTCTCAAGAGTCTTCTCCAACACCACAGTTCAAAAGCATCAATTCTTCGGCACTCAGCTTTCTTTTTTTTTTTTTTTTTTTTTTTTTTTTTTTAATATTATTTTATTAGTTGGAGGCCAATCACCCCACAACATTTCAGTGGGTTTTGTCATACATTGACACGAATCAGCCATATAGTTACATGTATTCCCCATCCCGATCCCCCCTCCCACCTCCCTCCCCACCCGACTCCTCAGGGTCCTCCCAGTGCACCAGGCCCGAGCACCTGACTCATGTATCCCACCTGGGCTGGTGGTCCGTTTCACCATAGATAGTATACATGCTGTTCTTTCAAAACATCCCACCCTCACGTTCTCCCCCAGAGTTCAAAAGTCTGTTCTGTATTTCTGTGTCTCTTTTTCTGTTTTGCATATAGGGTTATCGCCACCATCTATCTAAATTCCGTATATATGTGTTAGTATACTGTAATGTTCTTTATCTTTCTGACTTACTTCACTCTGTATAATGGGCTCCAGTTTCATCCATCTCATTAGAACTGATTCAAATGAATTCTTTTTAACGGCTGAGTAATATTCCATGGTGTATATGTACCACAGCTTCCTTATCCATTCATCTGCTGATGGGCATCTAGGTTGCTTCCATGTCCTGGCTATTATAAACAGTGCTGCGATGAACATTGGGGTGCACGTGTCTCTTTCAGATCTGGATTCCTCAGTGTGTATGCCCAGAAGTGGTATTGCTGGGTCATATGGCAGTTCTATTTCCAGTTTTTTAAGAAATCTCCACACTGTTTTCCATAGTGGCTGTACTAGTTTGCATTCCCACCAACAGTGTAAGAGGGTTCCCTTTTCTCCACACCCTCTCCAGCATTTATTGCTTGTAGACTTTTGGATAGCAGCCATCCTGACTGGCGTGTAATGGTACCTCATTGTGGTTTTGATTTGCATTTCTCTGATGATGAGTGATGTTGAGCATCTTTTCATGTGTTTGTTAGCCATCTGTATGTCTTCTTTGGAGAAATGTCTGTTTAGTTCTTTGGCCCATTTTTTGATTGGGTCGTTTATTTTTCTGGAATTGAGCTTCAGGAGTTGCTTGTATATTTTTGAGATTAATCCTTTGTCTGTTTCCTCATTTGTTATTATTTTCTCCCAATCTGAGGGCTGTCTTTTCACCTTACTTATAGTTTCCTTTGTTGTGCAAAAGCTTTTAATTTTCATTAAGTCCCATTTGTTTATTTTTGCTTTTATTTCCAATATTCTGGGAGGTGGGTCATAGAAGATCTTGCTGTGATTTATGTCGGAGAGTGTTTTGCCTATGTTCTCCTCTAGGAGTTTTATAGTTTCTGGTCTTACATTTAGATCTTTAATCCATTTTGAGTTTATTTTTGTGTATGGTGTTAGGAAGTGTTCTAGTTTCATTCTTTTACAAGTGGTTAACCAGTTTTCCCAGCACCACTTGTTAAAGAGATTGTCTTTTTTCCATTGTATATCCTTGCCTCCTTTGTCAAAGATAAGCTGTCCATAGGTTCGTGGATTTATCTCTGGGCTTTCTATTCTGTTCCATTGATCTATATTTCTGTCTTTGTGCCAGTACCATACTGTCTTGATGACTGTGGCTTTGTAGTAGAGTCTGAAGTCAGGCAGGTTGATTCCTCCAGTTCCATTCTTCTTTCTCAAGATTACTTTGGCTATTCGAGGTTTTTTGTATTTCCATACAAATTGTGAAATTATTTGTTCTAATTCTGTGAAAAATACCGTTGGTAGCTTGATAGGGATTGCATTGAATCTATAGATTGCTTTGGGTAGAATAGCCATTTTGACAATATTGATTCTTCCAATCCATGAACACGGTATGTTTCTCCAACTGTTTGTGTCCTCTTTGATTTCTTTCATCAGTGTTTTATAGTTTTCTATGTATAGGTCTTTTGTTTCTTTAGGTAGACATACTCCTAAGTATTTTATTCTTTTTGTTGCAATGGTGAATGGTATTGTTTCCTTAATTTCTCTTTCTGTTTTTTCATTGTTAGTGTATAGGAATGCAAGGGATTTCTGTGTGTTAATTTTATATCCTGCAACTTTACTATATTCATTAATTAGCTCTAGTAATTTTCTGGTAGAGTCTTTAGGGTTTTCTATGTAGAGGATCATGTCATCTGCAAACAGCGAGAGTTTCACTTCTTCTTTTCCTATCTGGATTCCTTTTATGTCTTTTTCTGCTCTGATTGCTGTGGCCAAAACTTCCAACACTATGTTGAATAGTAGTGGTGAGAGTGGGCATCCTTGTCTTGTTCCTGATTTCAGAGGAAATGCTTTCAATTTTTCACCATTGAGGGTGATGCTTGCTGTGGGTTTGTCATATATAGCTTTTATTATGTTGAGGTATGTTCCCTCTATTCCTGCTTTCTGGAGAGTTTTAATCATAAATGAGTGTTGAATTTTGTCAAAGGCTTTCTCTGCATCTATTGAGATAATCATATGTTTTTTATCTTTCAATTTGTTAATGTGGTGTATTACGTTGATCGATTTGCGGATATTAAAGAATCCTTGCATTCCTGGGATAAAGCCCACTTGGTCATGGTGTATGATTTTTTTAATATGTTGTTGGATTCTGTTTGCTAGAATTTTGTTAAGGATTTTTGCATCTATGTTCATCAGTGATATTGGCCTGTAGTTTTCTTTTTTTGTGGCATCTTTGTCTGGTTTTGGAATTAGGGTGATGGTGGCCTCATAGAATGAGTTTGGAAGTTTACCTTCTTCTGCAATTTTCTGGAAGAGTTTGAGTAAGATAGGTGTTAGCTCTTCTCTAAATTTTTGGTAGAATTCAGCTGTGAAGCCATCTGGTCCTGGGCTTTTGTTTGCTGGAAGATTTCTGATTACAGTTTCGATTTCCTTGCTTGTGATGGCTCTGTTAAGATCTTCTATTTCTTCCTGGTTCAGTTTTGGAAAGTTATACTTTTCTAAGAATTTGTCCATTTCATCCAAGTTGTCCATTTTATTGGCATAGAGCTGCTGGTAGTAGTCTCTTATGATCCTTTGTATTTCAGTGTTGTCTGTTGTGATCTCACCCTTTTCATTTCTTATTTTGTTAATTTGGTTCTTCTCTCTTTGTTTCTTAATGAGTCTTGCTAATGGTTTGTCAATTTTGTTTATTTTTTCAAAAAACCAGCTTTTAGCTTTGTTGATTTTTGCTATGGTCTCTTTAGTTTCTTTTGCATTTATTTCTGCCCTAATTTTTAAGATTTCTTTCCTTCTGCTAACCCTGGGGTTCTTCATTTCTTCCTTCTCTAATTGTTTTAGGTGTAGAGTTAGGTTATTTATTTGGCTTTTTTCTTGTTTCTTGATGTGTGCCTGTAATGCTATGAACCTTCCCCTTAGCACTGCTTTTACAGTGTCCCATAGGTTTTGGGTTGTTGTGTTTTCATTTTCATTTATTTCTATACATACTTTGATTTCTTTTTTGATTTCTTCTATGATTTGTTGGTTATTCAGAAGCGTGTTATTTAGCCTCCATATGTTGGAATTTTTAACAATTTTTTTCCTGTAATTGAGATCTAATCTTACTGCACTGTGGTCAGAAAAGATGACTGGAATGATTTCAATTTTTTTGAATTTTCCAAGACCAGATTTATGGCCCAGGATGTGATCTATTCTGGAGAAGGTTCCATGTGCACTTGAGAAAAAGGTGAAGTTGATTGTTTTGGGGTGAAATGTCCTATAGATATCAATTAGGTCTAGCTGGTCCATTGTATCATTTAAGGTTTGTGTTTCCTTGTTGATTTTCTGTTTAGTTGATCTATCCATGGTTGTGAGTGGGGTATTAAAGTCTCCCACTATTATTGTGTTACTATTAATTTCCTCTTTCATACTCGTTAGTGTTTGCCGTACATATTGCGGTGCTCCTATGTTGGGTGCATATATATTTATAATTGTTATATCTTCTTCTTGGATTGATCCTTTGATCATTATGTAGTGACCTTCTTTGTCTCTTTTCACATCCTTTATTTGAAAGTCTATTTTATCTGATATGAGTATTGCGACTCCTGCTTTCTTTTGGTCTCCGTTTGCGTGAAATATTTTTTTCCAGCCCTTCACTTTGAGTCTGTATGTGTCCCTTGTTTTGAGGTGGGTCTCTTGTAGACAGCATATATAGGGGTCTTGTTTTTGTATCCATTCAGCCAATCTTTGTCTTTTGGTTGGGGCATTCAACCCATTTACATTTAAGGTAATTATTGATAGGTGTGGTCCCGTTGTCATTTACTTTGTTGTTTTGGGTTCACGTTTATACAACCTTTCTGCATTTCCTGTCTAGAGAAGATCCTTTAGCATTTGTTGAAGAGCTGGTTTGGTGGTGCTGAATTCTCTCAGCTTTTGCTTGTCTGTAAAGCTTTTGAATTCTCCTTCATATCTGAATGAGATCCTTGCTGGGTACAGTAATCTAGGTTGTAGGTTATTCTCTTTCATTACTTTCAGTATGTCCTGCCATTCCCTTCTGGCCTGGAGGGTTTCTATTGATAGATCAGCTGTTATCCTTATAGGAATCCCTTTGTGTGTTATTTGTTGTTTCTCCCTTGCTGCTTTTAGTATTTGTTCTTTGTGTTTGATCTTTGTTAATTTGATTAATATGTGTCTTGGGGTGTTTCGCCTTGGGTTTATCCTGTTTGGGACTCTCTGGGTTTCTTGGACTTGGGTGGCTATTTCCTTCCCCATTTTAGGGAAGTTTTCAGCTATTATCTCCTCGAGTATTTTCTCATGGCCTTTCTTTTTGTCTTCTTCTTCTGGAACTCCTATGATTCGAATGTTGGGGCGTTTCACATTGTCCCAGAGGTCCCTGAGGTTGTCCTCATTTCTTTTGATCCTTTTTTCTTTTTTCCTCTCTGCTTCATTTATTTCCACCATTTTATCTTCTACCTCACTTATTCTATCTTCTGTCTCCGTTATTCTACTCTTGGTTCCCTCCAGAGTGTTTTTGATCTCATTCATTGCATTATTCATTTTCAATTGACTCTTTTTTATTTCTTCTAGATCTTTATTAAACATTTCTTGCATCTTTTCAATCTTTGTCTCCAGGCTATTTATCTGTACCTCCATTTTGCTTTCAAGATTTTGGATCATTTTTATTATCATTATTCTAAATTCTTTTTCAGGTAGATTCCCTATCTCCTCCTCTTTTGTTTGACTTGGTGGGCCCTTTTCATGTTCCTTTACCTGTTGGGTATTTCTCTGCCTTTTCATCTTGTTTAGATTGCTGTGTCTGGAGTGGGCTTTCTGTATTCTGGAGGTCTGTGGTTCCTTTTTATTGTGGAGGTTTTACCCAGTGGGTGGGGTTAGACGATTGGCTTGTCAAGGTTTCCTGATTAGCGAAGCTTGCGTCAGTGTTCTGGTGTGCGGATCTTGATTTCTTCTCTTTGGATAGCAATGGAGTGCCCAGTAATGAGTTTTGAGATGGGTCTATGTGTTAGGTGTGACCTTGGGCAGTCTGTATGTTGACGTTCAGGGCAATGTTCCTGCGTTGCTGGAGAATTTGCGTGGTATGTCGTGCTCTAGAACTTATTGGCTCTTGGGTGGTGGTTGGTTTCGTTGCAGGTATGGAGGCTTTTGTAGGGTCACTTATTACTTAAAGATTCATGTAGTCAGGAGTTTTCTGGTGTTCTCAGGTTTTGGGCTTAAGTCTCCTGCTTCTGGATTTCAGTTTTATTCTTCCTATAGTCTCAGGACTTCTCCAACTATACAGCACTGATAATAAAACTTCTATGTTAATGGTGGAAAGTTTCTCCCCCGTTAGGGATACCCAGAGAGGTTCACCGAGTTACATGGAGAAGAGGAGAGGGAGGAGGGAGATAGAGATGGGCAGGAGGAGAAAGAGGGGGACTCAAGAGGAGAGAGACAGATCTACGAAGTTGTCTGATCCCAGAGTGTTCTCCGTAGCCCAGACACCCACAAAGATTCACAGAATTGGATTGGGAAGAGAAGGGGGAAGGAGGAAATAGAGGTGTTCTGAGGTAGAAAACAGAGTCAAGATTGGGAGAGAATAATCAACACACTCGTGAATAAAAATGGGAGCTGAATATTGGATTCTTAAATGTTCACAATTTATATCATATACTGAAAAACAAAAATTAAAAATCTAGAGTAGAGGTTAGACTCTTAAAAATACTATATTAAAAACAAAAACCAAAACACACAAAAGAAATTTTAGAAATATATATGAAGTTTGGTATAAAAATAGGGCTTCTCTTCTTTTTTTCTTTTTCCTTTCTTCCCTTTCTCTTTCTTCTGTAAGGTTATAGTGGATTGAAAATGAAAATTAAGGCGTAGTAAAAGGAGTGCTAGAGGGCTTTAAAAGAAATAAGAGAAAAAGAAAAAGAAAATAGAAGAGAAGAAAAAAGAAAAGAAAAAAAGAAGAAAAAAAAAAGAAAAAAGAATGAGAAAAAAAATTGTTTTGCGTAATTAAAAAAAATCGTAAAAATCTATGAAAATGAAAGTTAAGGAGTAATGGGGGAGTAATAAGGAATTTTTAAAGGTAAATAAAAGAGAACCAAGAAAAAAGAAAGAAAAAAAAAATTTTTTTTTTCCTTACTTAAAAAAAAAAAAGAAAAAAAGAAAAAAAAAAAAAAAAAAAGAAAAAGAAAAAATATATCTAGGAGTTTCCCTGGAGCTGTTGCGGTCAGTGTGGGTTCGGCTCAGCTTCAGATAGCTCCTCGTTCCAGCTTACACTTCTCGATATCTACAGGCCCTTCCGGTGTAGTCAGTCCGTGGTTTCTTCGGGGATTTTAATCTGTTACACCGGTCCCTTTGTTTATTTGGGTTCTGTTGCCGGTCTCTCTTCCGCGCCTAATTTCCGCCCTGACACACGGGGCGGAGGTGGATTCTTATTCAGGTAGCTAGTTCCGTCGCGCTGCGGCGAGGGGCTGTGCGGGGAGGGACCGGCGCTCCCGGGAGAGGCTTGCGCTCTTTTCTCGGTCTGCGCTGCTCAGGCTCCGGGCTGCTCCGTCTGAAGCGCGCGCCACGCTGCGCGCGGCTCCAGCCCTCGGGCGATTCACAAAAGCGCGGCACACAAAGCCGGGCCCGCGCTCCGTCCCCACGCCGCCCGAGCGGCCCAGGCAGCCAGGCGCTTGACGGGCGCTCTCTCCCCGGGTGCGGCGCGTCCTCTGCCCCGCGCGGTCCCAGTCTCAGTCCCCGCCGGCGCCAGTCGGGAGCGCGCGCCCTCTGCCCTCCGTGTCCCCAGCCGCAATTCCCGCCCGCGCCGGTCGGGCGCCCGCGCCCTCCGTCTCGCCACGACCCTCCCGGCGGGCTTCGGCCGCCCAGAATCTCGGTCCCTTTGTTCTGCGAACGGCCGGCAGTGTGTTCGGGCCGGTTAATTTTCTGTCTCTTTTGCTGTCCCACAGTTCAAGTTGGCAACTCACAAAAGCTCCCTCTGATTGTCCTCAGGGTGCTCAGGCCCGGATCCAGCCCCAAGTAATGCCGCCCGCTCCTCTCCGTTCCGTCCCCACTTGCTGGTGGCGGATGCGGGCGTCTGGGGTACTTTTCTGCTGGGAGTTGCTTTTAGGCTCTTAATCTGTGGGTTTTATTTATTGTATCCCTCCCAGTCAGATTCAAACTCTTGAGATTCCAACACTTCCCCCAGGCCCGCCAGAGCGAGGGTTTCCCGGTGTCTGGGAACGTCCTCTATTAAGTCCCTTCCCGGGACGGATCTCCGTCCTTAGCTCTTTTGTCTCGCTTTTTATCTTTTATATTTTGTCCTACCTCCTTTCGAAGACAATGGGCTGCTTTTCTGGGCGCCTGATGACCTCAGCTAGCGATCAGAAGTTGTTTTGTGAAGTTTGCTCTGCGTTCAGTTATTTTTTTTGATGAATTTCTAGGAGAGAAAGTGGTCTCTCCGTCCTACTCCTCCGCCATCTTGGCTCCTCCCCCTCAGCTTTCTTTATAGTCCAACACTCACATCCATACATGGCCACTGGAAAAACCATAGCCTTGACTGGACGGACCTTTGTTGGTAAAGTAATGTCTCTGCTTTTTAATATGCTGTCTAGGTTGGTCATAACTTTCCTTCCAAGCGTCTTTTAATTTCATGGCTGCAATCACCATCTGCAATCATTTTGGAGCCCAGAAAAATAAAGTCAGCCACTGTTTCCACTGTTTCCCCATCTATTCACCATGAAGTGATGGGATTGGATGCCATGATCTTAGTTTTCTGAATGTTGAGCTTTAAACCAACATTTTTAGTCTCCTCTTTCACTTTCATCAAGAGGCTCTTTAGTACCTCATTCTATACTTAACCCTCCATAATTATGTGAATTTCACTTTCTACTTTATTCATGTTTTTTAAATTTTTATAAATATGCATTAATTTTATAATAAAAAGGCAATAAAGATTATCTAAAGTCTGTTAGAACTAAATATCTAATGGTTTCTCAACTGTCTCTTAAAACCATCAATTCAAAGGAAATTTATAATGTGAATATTGGGAAATGAATTCTATATAGAGAGAATATATATATATTCTAATATATTAAAAGATCTGCTAGAAACTTTTATTTGATGACTTTCTGTGCAGTGTGGAGCTAAGAATAGGAACACAAATTCCTCCTTTTTCTCCTAGTATCCAACATAACACTGACCAATAAAATTGAGTTTGCTCAAGAAGCCTCCAAATATCAGAGATGTATATCCTTTAATTATCAAATGGAAAAGGAAACAAGTCAGATTTTTAGTTGAGTATGTATAAGCCTCTGTTGAACATAAATAAAGTAGGGCCACTGCAATTTTATAGGTGAAATTAATTAACATGAGGAGTTCAGTGGTAAAGAATCCACCAGCCAAGGCAGGAGAGGCAGGAGAAGCAGGAGACACAGGTTTGATCCCTAGATTGGGAAGATCCCCTGGAGAAGGAAATGGCAACCCACTGCAGTATTCTTTCCTGGGAAATCCCACGGACAGAGGAGCCGGGCAGGCTACAGTCCATGGGGTCGCAAAGAATCGGGCATGACTGAGGGACTGAGCACGCACACATAGACTATTCAAGATATCCATGTTAGTTCCAAGAATGAGTAGTCACTCAGCGGAGACTGGCCTTTAAGAGCCAAGGACAGTAGTTAACACATGACTCCCTGTTATGGGTGGTTTGCCTGCCAGGAGATGCTGAACCTACTCTTTACCTCCTCACTTCTAACTCCCACCTTCTCTCAAGCCCACCACAGGCAAGATGAGACCCTAGATGGAGAAAGGGCATCCATTGGTTTATTTCTCAGTTATCAAAACAGCTGGAATTTTAATGATTTGTTCTTGGGGTCATGTCAACACCATGACATCAGTAGGTACCTGAGTCACAAGAGCTCTAAAACACAGTTGGGTCTAAATTGCTTCAATAATGCAATCTCTTCAAACACCAGTGTCCGTTTATATTGTTCAAAGAGAAACCCAAGAACTTGCTATGGTATTCCAAGCCACTGTGGATTCATGTCATCAATAACTAATTTCAGAACATACTGCTTTTAGAAGTGTACTCGATTACTTTAGAACTCTGCCTCGAAGATTCAGTCCCCTTAGCCAGTGAGAATTTGCACTTGTTTGCTTAGGGCTGTTTTCAGGTACTCAGAAAGTTTACAAGGAGTCCGGAGGCACTCTCTCTGTGTAGACTGTGAGTGTTTTTAGAAGAGATATTAGGTCTACTCTTTTTTTGTTCCATCCTCTTTGCCCACTCTCCACCAACACATTAGTATTATGTTGTGCATATCTAAAGTATTTGTAAATTTTAAGATGTAATTATCTTCTAGAAAGATTAGAGAGCCCTATACCAGGATGTCATAAAAAAGGAATATGGATGGATGAGAAACCTTGAGTTATAGCATACTCAAGATGCACCGCTTCTTTCTCTCATGTAAGGACAAATCCTGATAGCAAATTATTGAGAATTTTGGTGAAGAAATTAGAACTTTTTCCCAGCTTTATTAAGGTATAAAAATTGACTATTTAACCAACTTCTCAGGTTCTAATTTCTATCTTTGTGCCAGTGAGTCCTGATTTGTATTTTCAGCCCAGACTGCTCTTTACAGTTCCCATCTACTAGGTATTATTACCTCAGAGGCCCTTTACACTCCAACACTGTCCAAAGCTGAGCTCGTTTAGCCTCTAAAATATCAGCTCCATAAAAGCTCAAATATTGTTTTGTTTGCTGTTGAATCCCCAGGACCTAAAACACTGCCTAGAATGCATGTGGGTGCTCAATAAAGATTTGTTGAATGAAAATGAATGAATGAAAAGATCTTCTCAGAAGGTAGTCTTCCAGTAATGCTCCACATGTTACAAGAGGGTTCTCCAGCACTTGACAGTTAACATCGAACTCTATACCTCTTCTCATTATCTCAGCCCTCGAGCCTCCTCTCTTGAATGAAATCACCCTCTCTGCTGCTTCATCCCCATTAACCTCTAAATATGCTCAAAATCTATTATCATAAAACAAAATGTTAATTTATTATACAAAGTTATCTATAAATCTGTTCACTCTGTATTCCTATAATTTTGAATACCCTAGAGCTCCCACCTCACATCCCACTCTTCCTCTTCTCTGTACCTTTCTCAGGCAAGGAATGGCTTACTTGGAATGCCCTCCACTCTCCTGGAAAAGCCCTTTTTGATCTAGCTAGCTCCCTCTTATCCCTTAATTTCCACTGCAGGTATTATCTCCCCTACGAAGCCTTTCCCGGTACCCATCTCCTCCCAGACAACCAGGCTAAGTGTTCTTCTCCTGTTCCCTCATAAAATCCCCAGCCAGGCCTTCCCCAATTTTTTCACATCTTGGTACACATGGAAAATGCTTGAGCCTGAGTCTCAGTCCACCACAGTCCTTGTGAAGCACCATTCAGGTACACTTGTGATTGAGTCACTGTATTCCAGTATGGCACATCACCATGCTTCATAACTCTGCTGTCAGGATGGCACAGTCACTACATGCACCCCGTTGTACTATGATTATCTGTGTTTGTGTCTGTCCCTCATTGCACCTGTGAACTCCTCAAGGGCAAGAATTTTGTATTTTCATTTTTTACATTTTAATGATCACATACTAAAATTGACCTTTCTCTGGATGTATAGTTCTATAACTGTTATCACATGTATAGAATCCTCCCACCATGACCACAATTAGGACATTGAATAGTTCCATCACACAGGGTTCTATCACACCCTCCTTCCACCTCTAACCCTCATTGATCTGTTCTGTCACTGTACTTTTGTCTTTTCAAAAATGTCACCATACAGTATGAAACCTTTTGAAACTGGCTCTTTCCACTTAGCATAATGTGCCTGACATTCATCCAAATTGTCATGTATATCAATAGCTTGTTCCTTTTTATTGCTGAGTAATATTTCATTGTGTGCATTTAAGACAGTTTGTTTATCCATTCATCCACTGAAAGATATACGGGCTATCTCCAGTGTGGGCCAATTTCCAATACAGCTGCTCTAAACATTGGTGACAGGTTTTCCTGTGAACATGAGTTTTCATGTCTCTAGGGTAGATGCCCCGGAGTGGGATCTTATGGCTTCTATGGCAAATGCACATACGCTTTCATGAGAAACCAACAGATGGTCTCCAAAGCAGCAATGCTGTTTTGTTGCTACATTGTACTGGCGATGCATGACACTTTCGGTGGCTCCGCATCCTTTCCAGCACTTGGCATTGGCAGCATTTTTCATTCTTCCCATTCTATTAGGTGTGTTATGGTTTCTCACTGTAGCCTAGACTTCTATCTTTGTACCCTAGCATTTAGCACATTGGTAGATCCTCAATAAGTATTTACCGAACTGAAATAAACATCCCATTTTTTTACTCATGTTTCAAGTTCACTAACATTTTAATTATACTTTCTATAATGAAAGCTTTGTGTTTAAAACCAAAGAAGCTGCTCCCTCATACCCTCCTATACTCACTGCTACCCAGTCCTAGAGGAACCACGGTTCCTTTTTGAAGATTGATATAGTGATATAATCTATAACTTCCACGCAGACATAAATCAAACTTAAAGACCTGCCAACAAGATTGCTTTGAAAGGCTCACTATCACCACTACTAGTACTAACAATAAGAATCACCATCAGTTATCAGATAATTGGATGAGCCAGGCACTGTGTTAGGAGTGATTCCTATGGTAACTCATTTATCCCAACAACCCCATGAGATAGGTATTACCCTCTCTTTACAGACATGGGGACTGAGGTTTAATGAAGCTGACAAACTTGCCCAAAGTCATACAGCCAATAAGAGAAGGCATCAGGGTACACGCCCAGGTCAGGCTGGTTCCAGAAACCATAGTCCTAACCCCCATCCTGTGTGGCTCGCTCTCCTGGGCAAAGGAACCAGCTGTTCTCTAAACAACAACAAAAACTATCTCAAGTCACTTAAAATCTGAAGGATTATCAAAGTTCAAGAAAGCAAACCATTCTCCTCATCACATCAGTCTTATAATCAAGAATGAGTTTTTGATCCTTCAGATCAACAATGAGGCACCTGGATGAGGGGTGTAGGGACCCCCAGTCTGGGAAGTGTGCTCCGCCTGAATGGAGGACAGACTCAGGATTTTAGATCTTATTCCTGTGAAGCCAGTAGCAGGAGTGGGACTCAAGTGAGCAGCACTTGTAGTTCTATGAAAATTATCCCCATCCCCTGAATCTTGAGAGCATCCTCCACAAGAGACATGAGTTGAAGTTATAATAATGGTTGCGTTTTAGGTTGAGTCATAAAAACACAATGGAATTATATATGTATACATATAAAATAAAAATAGTAATGTACTAACCTGAATCATCTAATGACTAAGCACATCCAGGGATAACACAGAACTTCAGTCCTTAGAGATATATCTAACAATTCTAATAAAACAAGACATACTAGACTTTTCACTGGATGCATGGAGTTAAAACTCTGGCCAACAAACCATCAAATTGGAATTCAGTGGTTCAGCTTTAGAAGTTTTTACTTAAAATATTTCTTACCTCTTTTATTACCTACTTTCTCCCAAACTCATAAACAATATGCTTCAATGAGCTTGGAGCTGAATCTATTTCTTTTTATGTTATTAACCAGGCCAGAAAGAGACACAAGTCTCAGGATCCTATATCTTAAGGAGTCACTTTCCTTAGCCCAAATATTCAATCATTTCATCCTTCAAGAATGAAATCAACAGGAAAATGTGTGCACTAAAAAGTTACCAGATGAAATTATGTCATAAGCAAACAATAGTTTGGAGGGCATAATAGCTAGTTCCAAAATGTCAGACTGCTCTGTGTGATTTAGTCCCACAGAAGGACATAATTTTCTAAATTTTCCTTACAGTGAACTACATAACAGAGAGAGGTTTCATTTGCACTCATGCAAATGAGTTAAACTGGTTTAAAAGGAAGAGTGCCACCAAGTGATTACTGTTGTGGAAAATTACAACAACTCTAAAAAATATTTGGCTCAAAGTCCCAAGTAGTAGAAGTCAAGGGTAATGAATTTTATCCATTTGGAGAGCTTCTTTAACCGGTGGCAGTTCCTTTATAGTCGGGCCTCCACACAATGTTCCTATAGCAATGCTTAAACACTCAATTATCACATGGTCTACCGAAAGAATATCATTTAAATAAATTCGTAAGTGGCTTAAAATACACAGTACCAGTGATTAATGAGGAAGCATTAAGTAGCAGAATGACTGGAAACTTTCCCATCAGCATTCCAAAATGTATTCATTACTGACAAATTTCTCATCCTTGAAATTTTGACAACCTCGAGAAAGAATTTCATATTTATATAAACCATAATCCACTCAGCAATGATCTGAACTTGCTGTAAATTGTGGTTTTTCTCAAAGGAGAAACCTTATTTATCAAGACCACAGAACACAGAGATTAAATACAAACCAATTTGCATAGCCAACATAGCATTTTCTGTTTAAAAATCAATACTTTTCAACCAGACAGATACATTTGTCTCTGAGAAGACACCTTTTTTAAAAAGAAAATAAACACAACATAATCCAATTTCCCTTTCAAAAAGGGCAGTCCAAAGTTTACTGAATTATAGCCTATTGTAATACCATATCTAAGGACGAGCGTCTGAAATCAGTTTTTCTTTCCTCAAAATGCCTTTGAACATTCAGTCTTATGGAAATAACCAGAGTTGAGTAGAGTTTTGTACTTTTCTTTTACAGGATACTCCCACCTCATCTGCAATATTCTTTTGAAATACTAGAATTTCCTGGACAAAAACTCAGAAACATCTCATCACTTTTCTATCAAAGGCATCATTCTTGTACAATTCTGACACATGGCTTTCAACCCTTGTGCAAATAAATTCGTCCAACCAAAAAGTACGAGCTAATCTCTGAAAACAATGCTAAGCCCCCTGCTATTTGCACTTGAGGACTCTTACTCACTGGCATATGTGTGCTCCTTCCTCCTCTACTGCCTTGCCGAAGCCCCAGGGAATGGAGAAGGTCTGCCAAGTTCCTCCTTCAAGATCCTTATCCATGGTACGAAGCCAAAACAGCCCACCTCTTCCTAAAGATAGAAAGAAAGAACTCAGTTTTTGATTCTTTTATAAGAAGAATGTTTGTATCATAATAAACAACTGCTAGACAAGAAGAGTGAGGGGGAAGGAGAGGCGGAATCGATGCTGAGAGGCCAATCGTATTTCATCACTCAGCTACTTGGAAACCAGATATGCTGAGATAATCACGTGCTTTGAGAGATTTGAAGATGCAAAAGAGGAGTAGCTCTGTCTTCTGTAAATTATTAACAGGGACCTTTTTCCAAACCATGAGCAAAGATTCACATGTTACCCATTTCAGAAAAAAAGCAATCACGTTTGGCAGGGAGTACATAAATCGACAAGCCAAGGAACAAGATTTCTGATCTGAGCTCTGCCACTGACCCGTATGAATCAGGACAACTCTGTGCGTTTAGAATCAAAGTGATGGGAATAAAGCAGCCCCTTCTGAAGAGGCCATAACTGCAGTTGCAGCATCTGCCTCTGATGAAAATGAATATTTGCTCCTCCCCATCTGAAAACTCACTATGGGCTATTTGGCACTATCAGCTGGAATGAAGCCACACCTGCATGCAATTCTCACAGCTCTCGTAGATTTCAAAGTGCTGTGAACTTCTCTCATGGCTTCTTGTGTTTCATCCAAATTTGAGATTTAACACGACTGTCTTAAAGCCATTTGAAGGTGCCAATGTTAATGCTAGAGCCTAACTGGTAATTTAAACTCAGTGGGAAAATGCTGATTCAGAAAGCTTTCAGAAAGCATCGGCTTCCAATGACACAGATGGGGACATTTGGGGCCCACTGTGGTGAGTGCTGTGGAATGTCTCTTTCTCTAACCAGGATTTCTCAACCTCAGCATTATTGGCATTTTCAGCTGGATACTTCTTTGTTGCCAGGCTGCCTGGTACACTAGGGGATGTTTAACAGCATCCCTGGTCTCTACCCACAGATGCCAGCAGCACCTCCAGTTGTGACACCCAAAAATATCTCCAGATATTGCCAAATATCCAGTGGGAGGTAGAATCACCCCGGTCAAAACCACTGCCATAGACCCAGTTCTTTTCTTAAATTGTGCTTGTGCTTCGTTGCTCAGTGTGTCTGACTCGTTGAGACCCCATGGACTGCAGCCGCCAGGCTCCTCTGTCCCTGGGATTCTCCAGGGAACAATCCTGGAGTGGGTTGCCATTTCCTCCTCCAGGGGATCTTTCCATCCCAGGGACTGAACCCACGTCTCCTGTGTCTCTTGCATTGCAAGCAGATTCTTAACCTGTTGAGCCACTGGGGAAGCCCTGGGCTGGGTTTTCGTTGCTTTGCACGGGGTTTCTCTAGTTGTGGTGGCTTCTCTTGTTGCAGAGCATGGACTCTAGGCATGCAGGCTTTAGTTGTTGTGGCTCACGGGCTTAGTTGCCCTTCAGCACGTGGAATCTTCCGGGACCAGGGATCAAACCCATGTCCCCCGCATTGGCAGGCGGATTCTTATCCACTGTACCACCAGGGAAGTCCTAGACCCAATTCTTAACTAAAGCTTTTCAAAATAGGAGGAATGTTATCTACATTTGAGATAGGCTTATGCCAAAGACAGGTGGTAGGTAAATAGTCAAGGCTGTGGGTTAACCCAAGGACTTACATGCAGGTGGCCAATTGATTTGTCTTAATGGGTATTTAAAGTGGAGAATCAGAGAAGGCAATGGCACCCCACTCCAGTACTCTTGCCTGGAAAATCCCATGGATGGAGAAGCCTGGTGAGCTGCAGTCCATGGGGTCGCACAGAGTTGGACATGACTGAAGCAACATAGCAGCAGCAGCAAAGTGGAGAATACAGTGAATTCCCTGGCTGTTCAGTGGTTAGAGCTCTGCAATTCCACTGCAGGGGGCACGGGTTTAATCGCTAGCTGGGGAACTAAGACACCACAAGTGGCCAACAATAAATAAATAAAGTGGGGAATACAAAGTCTACATTTACATTTGCCAAACTACTCACTGCTTGTAATGGTTAACTGTATGTGTGAGCTTGGCCGGGCCAAGGGGTGCCCACATATTTGGTTAAACATTATTTGGGATGTGTGAGATTTCATCTAGATGAGATTAACATCTGAATCAGTAGACTGAGTAAAGCAGACTGCCTTCCCCAATGCGGGTGGGCCTCATCCTAGGGAGAATTCACTCTCCACCTGTTTCTGAGCAGGGACGTGGGCCTTCTCCTGCCCTCAGGCTAGAACTGCACTACTGGCTCTCCTGGGTCCCCAGCTTGCAGATGGCGGGTCATGGGCCTTCTCAGCCTCCATAATCGTGTGACCCCTTTCCTTATAATCAGTCAATAAATCTCTGTATGTATATATATACACACACACAGACCTCAGAGATAATGTGGGTTTGGTTCCAGACTGCTGCAATAAAGCAAATATCACAACAAAGCAAGACACATGAATTTTTTGGCTTTCTAGTACATGTAAGAGTGATGCTTATACTATCCTATAGTCTGTTAAGTGTGCAATAGAATCATACCTTTAAAAAAAAGTGCATGCCTTAATTAAAAATAGTTTATTGCCCCAAAAATGATATCATCTGACAAGACAGGGTTGCTCTAAACCTTCAATTTGAAAAAACAAAAAACAAATGCAGTATCTGTGAAATGCAACAAAATGAGGTATGCCTGTAAACACAATAATAGCAGCCTACTTAAATTCAACACTGGGAAAAAGTAGGTGCATGGTTTCAAAAGCCAAAGCACAGAGCAGTCATTCCACAGGTAGTGGTGGACCTCTCATTAAGAAGACTGGCATGCCTAGGAGAAACCCTGCAATGGGGTAGTTGTCATGGGAGAAGGAACAACCTTCAGAGCCTCAGAACTTCCTTTCTGCGTAGGAGCAATGATCAAGAGGAAGACACATTTCTCGCGTGGCACAGTGTCAGGATGGCTGGCTGTCCACCCCCGGGGTCTTACTGTGGAAGGTAGCATGGAGGGGTCCATCTCTGAAGGTGGAGGTTTGTGCTTTGTGGTTCCTGCGGGAAAGGGTATGAGTGGGTCTGGAAAGAGAGATGCTGCATCCCATTTCCTTTGGGATAAGACAGAGAAAGAGTTTTTAATAAAGCAGAAGGGCCTTCTGAGATGGTTAAACCACATCCCCCTTTATGGACTGGATTGTGCAAGGAGGAAACTGGGTGCCGTGGTAACTGTCCAGGGTGCTCAATGTGGCCTGGATGGGGGAAAGACCCTCCACCTGAGCACTGGGGCCCAGAAGCAGGTGCTTTGGGAAATAAAAGTTCTTTATTTCTAGTCGATTTCTCATATTTATTCCTTGATTGGGTGCTGTGGATTTTTCTTTTCTTTTTTTAAAACTTGGAAACACTCCTTAATAATGTCAAGAGCTACCAACTGGAGTACAGAACTTTTATCCATGTTACAGCTGGACACCAAAGATCTATTAAATACCTACCAAAGAGCCTGCACAAAGGCAAATATGAAAGACAGATCACATGCTGCTATCCTCAAATACCTTACATTTGAGGATTGGAGAGAGATGATAAATATCCAAGAGCAGCAGATTTGAAAGATTTTAATTCATATTTTCATTTTATGTTTTTACATAAAGTTGAATTGCTTTGCTTAGTTTAAAAAACTAAAGGTACACTTCGAATGACTTTAAAATTATGAACATAATCATCTTTTCTGACTAGCCAATAGAAAAAGATTATATTCTATTGCCTAGTCAAAAAGAAGTAAGATTACTATTTGAGAGTTGAGAAAATAATCTTATACTCTTCTAAAGGAAGGTGTTGAGAATTATTTAGAGTTGTTCAGATCAAGTCCTTAATTCTGGGTCTGACATTCAGGGCTTCTGCCATCTCTTTCTAACCTTCGTTTCTGGTCCTGCCTCTCTCCTGCTTTTACTCATACATTCCGTGCTATTTACACTAAAGGAAGAAATGAGCACCCTGTGATTTTCCATCTCCAGACATTGGGGTTTGTTCTCTTCCTTCCCATTAGAACACCAATTCCCTTCTTCCTGACCAAAATCAATTCTTCCCCCAAACACCGGTTTCACAGCCCATCTCCTATGATGCATTTCACTTTCTCCAGGAGAATTAATCTTCCCCGCTGGGTATTTATAAAGGACACGGTGTAGGCACGCATGCTCAGTCGTGTCTGACCCTTTGTGACCCCAGGACTGTAGCCCACCAAGCTCCTCTGTCCATGGGATTTCCCAGGCAAGAATACTAGAGAGGGTTGCCATTTCCTTCTACAGGGGATCTTCGTGATCCAGGGATCAAATCCACATCTCCTGTGTCTCCTGCATTGGCAGGCAGGTTTTTTTTTTTTTTAAACCAATGAGCCACCTGGGAAACCGAAAGGACATGGTACCTCTGTAAAAGCAGCTATCACACTCTACCTTCCATTGCAGGGACTTGTGCTCAATTTGCTAAACTCACTGGTTGTCCTAATATGGTTTTTGCAGATACTTTAGGATTTTCTATATAACTGATCTGCAAATGAAATCAATTTTACTTCTTCCCTTTCGAAACTTTATCCCCACATCCCCCACCGTCGCCTTGCTTGAATGCACCGGTTAGAACCTCCAGTATAATTCTGAATGGAAGTGGTGAGAGTGGAAATCCTTGCCTGTTCCTGAACTTATGGGAAGAGCATTCTTAAGTAGTACAAAGAATTAATAAACCAAAATTTATGAAAATTCAAAAAACATGTTCTTCAACAGTGTATGGGGTAGGGAAAACATTTTTCTGTTTCTGAATAAATTTTGGTGAAAACTTGGGATACTGAGCTAAAAGAAACCCTTGGGACAGTAATTTAAAACTAGGTACACACTGAGAGAACTCCATAGAGATGAACCTAACTCTAGGGGTATATGTTTACATTTCAAGGGAAAATGAGGCTCAGGGCCTTAGAGAGCCAGAGACATTTAAGTTTATGTGGCCCGTCAAAATATTTCACTACATTCTAAAAGATTAGAGTAAGAACCCAGGATTCTTCCATCCTACATCCGAGGAGCCAAAGTTTTATTCCCTCTTTTTGAGAAAAGAGGGGGAGGCAGCTGCCTCTCTCTCTTGTACACAAGCAGAAGAAAATCCATTTTTCTCCATTCCTCACCTTTGGATTATCTGACCCCTCACATAAGAGGTTTTTCCAGGTGACTTTCATTGTGATGCCCCAGGGATAAGGTCTGGGCAAGGGGGCCAATGTAGTAATTATTAGGCAAGTAACACTAACGACAGTCTGTCTCTGATTCAGAAAGCCTCATGAACACATTAAGGATAAAATTAAAGAAGACAAATATTAAGAATACAACAAAAAGACACTGGGCTTTGATTTCTGTCTCTCTTGTGGCAGGAGGCTGTAAAGAGAAGGTCTGAGAAATGGCACACACCCTCAGGTCAAAAGCAGTTTTTGTGCTCATTTACCTGCCAATTTTCTCATTTTTTTCTTTTATTGTGGTAAAATATACATAAACATAAAACTTACTATTTAAAGTTACTTTTCAATTTACAATTCAGTGACACTAAGTACATTTGCAGTGTGCAACCAGCATTACTATCCATTTCTAGAACTTCTCCATCATCCACCAAAGAAACTCTATATCCACTCAACAATAATTCTCCATCACTGCCTACCAGCCCCTGGCAATCACCATTATACTTTCTGTCTCTATGAATTTGCCTATTCTAGGTACCTCGTATAAGTAAAACAGTACAGTATTTGTTCTTTTGTCTTTGGCTTATTTCACTTAACATAATGTCTTCAAAGTTCATGCATGTTGTAAGATGTATGAGAATTTCATTCCTTCTTATGGATGAATATATCCCACTGTATGGATAGACTACATTTTATTTATCAGTTCATCTGCTGATGGACACATGGGTTGTTTCCACCTTTTGGATATTGTGACTAATGCTGTGAGTCTCTGCTTTCAATTCTTTGAATATTTACCTAAGAACGGGATTGCTGGATCACATGGTATTTCTATGTTGAACTTTTGAAGGAACTACCAAACTATCTTACACAGCAGCTACACCATTTTTCATTCCCACCAGCAATGCACAAGGGTTCCAACTCTCCACATCCTGACCAACACTTGTTATTTTACAGTTTCCTTCACTTTTATACTTTTGTAAGCTGTTCAGTAATTTTAAGCTTTAAAAAAAACTTTTTAATCTACAGAATTGGTCTCAATAACTGACCCTGCCACTCTCAGAAGCAGGAGACCTTTTGCTTTTTTAAAAGAAAGAAACAAATTTCCATGACAATATCACACACAGTTGGTACAATAAATCTCAAAGTAATCTCACTGGCTCTACAGCATCTGGGGAAACTTTTGATAGAATGCAAAGAACAAGTACATCTTTAAATTTACATTAAAATATGTTATTTTCAATTCCTATGCTCATTTTTAGTACCTCTCCTTAAACAGATTTCTGCCCTTCTCATGTGGTTGACATGGTGTTAACATGAAATGAACATGTTAACTCTAAAAATAAATCATCCACAGAATAAATTAAGTTAAAACTACCCTTTGAAGAGCAGCTTCCTTGGTGTTTTGTAAAAATGCTTTTCTCCAGTAACAATAAAAAGCTGACTTTAATGAAAATTGAGGAAATGTTGACACTACTTTCCTGTTATCTATACACTGTCATTTATTTTTCTATTTTCTGTTGTTTTCTCTGTAAAAGAGTAAGGAAAATACCACAGAACTTGCTGGGATAAGAACAGTCTTTTTCAACTTTGAACTTATAGTTAGAAATAATTGACAGAGAATGAGATTTTATCCTTCCTGCATAAAGAAAAGGAAATGTCATTAAAAACATAAATTGATTACAGCCTTTTGAAATTGAAGGGAAAATTTTCTTCCCAAACTCTCTCAATCTAAATGCTCCCAGTAATATTGTTCAAGGTTCAGATAAGTCGGTTATTAAGTAAATTAGCTTTGAATATACAAGTGGCATTCAAAAACCTGTCTAACCATGAAAGATTTAAGTAAGTTCAATTGTACCTGCAATGAAAAATGAGGAAAAGATTAGAAAAGCTCATTACTTAGAATTCACATAGCAATTCATGTTTTCTATGCATCCATAATCAGATGCAAGTCATTGCTCAAAAAGGATCTGCATTTTTCGTTGGGCACCCTTCTCCAAAAAACTCATAATGGCAGAATTTCCTATTTGCATCCATCTTCCTTCCCATCTTTCAATATCTACTCACTACCAAGAGTGACCTAGGCATTGTGTTAGGCAGTAGGGCTAGAGAAATGAATAATGTCTGGGTAAGTGCAGAGACTTGAGCATTCCCTCCCTGCAGTGTTTGAGACTGCTGGCTGTAGTTTTGCTTCCTTTCCTGAGCCCTTCAAATCAATAATTCCTTATCTACCACCCCACATCCATCTGCTGTTTGGTTCCTGACCCGGCTTTGGCGGTGGCGGTGGTCTAGTCACTAAGTCATGTCCGACTTTTGCAACCCCATGGACTATAGCCTGCCAGGCTCCTCTGTGCATGGGATTCTCCAGGGAAGAATACTGGAGTGGACTGCCATTTCCTTTACCCCTGGGCACTGCTATTTAAGTGTGCTAAATAGCACTCCTTCCACATGCTGTATCTTGCAAGCCAGTCTCAATCACTCTCCACTTTCTTTCCGGCTCTGAAATTCTGTCTAGCTGTAATGCCCAATGTTCCCAATGAAAGCTGGGATTCAGGATGACAGATAAAACTTAGGACTCCCATTATATTTGAATTTCAAATAAACAATGAATTTTTTAGTATAAATATATCCCATACAATACTTCATATGGGACATACTCATACTAAACAATTATCTGATATTATCTGAAATTCAGATGTAACTGGAATCCTGTATTTTTATTTGCTTAATCTGGCAACCCTAGTCACAACAAACAAAATACATCCCTCAAGAAACTGACCATTGTGAATTAACATGCATGCTACCAGAGGAATCACAGCAGAACTTGCTTGGGACTGGTTCTAGGTTGAGTTCCCCTGGAGGCAGACCCTAAGACAAGAATCTGAGTGTAAGTGGTTTATTTGGGAGGTGACATAAAAGAGGGCAGGGAAGGAATCCAAAACAGTGTGCATTAACCAACAAGTTACTGCTCTGGAGAAGTGAGAACCCACTTGAGAGATGTGTCCCCCAGGAGACAGAAATGCTGCGATATTGTTCATCAGCTCACGTTTGGCATCAGTTAAGGATCACTCCTGGGGATTTTAACTCCCCTGCATTTCCAGCCAAGCATGTCTGGGCAGTCAGCTAAAAGCCTCTGGCAGAGAGTGATAGGTGCTTGCAGGAAAGCCAGCAGAGTTGGTGAATGCCAAGCAGACAGGAATAGGCACTGCCGTGACAGCATCTGCCACGTGGTATCTCTGGATGGTGAGCCCCGTATAAACCGAGTTAATTTGGGAATCAAACCTAAGTCCAAAAATCGCAGCAAGTAAGAATTGGGAAAGACCTCAAAGATAATCTAGACTAATTCCTTACTTCACAGATCAGGACGTTGAGCTTCTTATCCAAAGGAAAGAGTTACCTTTTGGCAGGTCCAAGATGCTGTTTCTATTACTGTAGGTCACCATCAAAGAGTGATGAATGAGTTGTAAAGAATTTTCATGTTTCATGACCCAGATTCTACCATTTCACACCCAAAGGAGAAGAAGCTCTTTGAGCTTGGTCAGGAGTGGGATGTTGAGCAAGGACCAAAGTGACCTGGGTATTATGTAGACTCAGAGGGTCCCCCTCACTGTGAACTGAGAAGCCACCCTCCTGCTTGGATCCGGGAAATAGAGTAGGGTATGAATTAGGAATCAGTCCCCTTGTATGCAGAGGTCACCCTGTCCTAGAGCCAGGTCACTACCCTTTTTCTGTTTCCCACCCATCCAATACTTTGGCCACCTCATGCAAAGAGCTGACTCATTGGAAAAGACCCCAAAGCTGGGAAAGTCTGAGGGCAGAAGCAGGCAGCAGAGGAGAAGACAGTTGGATGGCAACTCAATGGACATGAGTTTGAGCAAACTCTGGGAGATGGTGAAGGACAGGGAAGTCTGGTGTGCTGCAGTCCATGGGGTCGCAGAGTCAGACATGACTTAGCAACTGAACAACAAAAACAACAACAGTGCTCAGGTCAACAAGATGCTTGGTCTTCCCCAGATCACACCAAGATCTCATATAATGAAAGTTGCCTGAGGAAAGATGGAACTTATCCAGGAGTGCCAGCTTAGGCTCACCTCTTTACTCTATCATCTCAGCATTCCTTCAGAGTGGTCCCATAGAAACTTTAGGGGTGGACAGAATTTTTGTTCTGATTCCCTCCCAAATTTGGGGTGAAAATTGAGTGGAATCATGGTATGAAATCTCTAAATTTTTATAGGCTTGCAATCTACAAAAGATAACATAAAATAGATACTCCAGCTCCTGGCACAGAACTGCCACATAGTAGATGCTCAGTTAATGTTTAATGAATGAATGATAGAATCCTTGAACTGCAACTTATTGCTTACTCTCACTGAAAACTAAATGTATTCCACTTGTTGCTCAGTTTGCTAGGAACCCTTGACTATATGATTTGATGGTGATGTTCATATTCCATGGCCTGGGACAGAGGGTGTAACCAATATATATTGTAT
Organism: Muntiacus reevesi; assembly: GCF_963930625.1. Lineage (NCBI taxonomy): Eukaryota > Metazoa > Chordata > Mammalia > Artiodactyla > Cervidae > Muntiacus > Muntiacus reevesi. The sequence goes on along the minus strand of NC_089271.1, from coordinate 9,922,795 downwards.
GATGAGTAGTTAAGGAAGAGGATGGCAAATATCGGAAGAAATACCCAATGTAAACTTTATGACCTGAAGAAAATTTTGACAGATCTGTCTTTGGAAAGTATCCATGAGACTTTAATTTAAATAAATTAAAGCATTTATAATTTAAACCAAAACAAGAAAACTAACTAACCAAAATAATGTAATTGATTCTAACTTAGAATTTTTCTCCAGCCATATGTAGCTAATTTCTCCAGCCATATGTAGCTAAACTAATAATTTTCTTATCTGGTCCATAAATGACCTCACAGTAGGTCAAGGAAATTGGACTGGGATCTAATGTCATATTTAACATTATTTTTCACTTCTTAACTCAATATGCCAGACCTACACTTAAAGCGTTACAGATTGTAAGTGAAGTCACTTATCAGAGTCACTTTACAAAGTCTTTACTCTTACTTTAGTAAAGCAGTTGGGGAAAGCAGTGAGATAGTAGCAAGATAATAACTCTCTTCTCTAAGCACTAAACACCAAACCATAGAAACGAGCTCAACCTGCAAAGCTCTGTATATCTTCAAGATATCTGTGATAAAATCTTTATGTCTATTTAATGAGAACTTTTATTTCTTGAAATCAAATGCTTTCTAAGAAGACAATGAGTATAACCTTAAGTCTGTATCACTCTGAGTTTTCTTTGGGGATATAATGTCTTTTTAATCTTTTTTTTAATTTTTAATTGGAGGATAACTGCTTTGCAATATCATACTGGATTCTACCATTTAACAACGTGAGTCAGCCATAATGGACACAGTGCCTTAAATTCTAGGGAATTCAGACATGAGCTCTGAAAAGGATCTTGCACACCATTGAGTCCATTGAATTCACTTTACAAATGACACAATCAATGCCCAAAGAAGTTAAGTAATGTTCTCCAGCCCAAGGATCAGCAAACTTTTACTGTAAAGGACCAGATAGTAAATATTTTAGGCTTTGTGGGTCCTATGGTCTCTGCCACACCTACTCAGCTTTCTCACTGTAGTGTGAAAGGCAACGTGGTTGGCCCTCCATATTCATGGATTCCACATCCACGGATTCAACCAATCACAGATCTAAAATATTCACAGACAAAATAATTCCAGAAAGTTCCAAAAAGCAAAACTTGAATTTACTGCACACTGGCAATTATTTACATAGCATTTACATTGCATTTACAGCTATATACATGTCATTTACATTGTATTAGGTATTATAAGTAATCTAGAGATGATTTAAAGTATATGGGAGGATGTGTGTATATGATATACAAATATGACACAATTTTACATAAGGGACTTGAACATCCTCAGATCTTCATATCCATGGGGGTCTTGGACCTAATCCTCCAAGGATACTGAGGGATGACTATACTTTGACAAATGAGCATGGCTGTGTTCCAATAAAACTTTATTTACAAAAACTAGTGGGAGTTTGGACTTGGCCTCTAGGCAGTAATTTGCCAAACCCTGACCTAGACTGCACAGCTGAATAATGTCATAGCCAGGCCAGGCTCAGCTTAAATAACCGTCTATGTTTATTTATTTAGTCATCTAATTAATACCTACTAAGAGTATACCGAGTGCCAGACATGAGGCAGAATGGTAGGGCATTCTGGTACAGTTGAACAACCCCAAGTTCAGACTGTAATATTTTGCCTACAAGGATAAAATTTAGCAGTCTCTACTAATTGTGTCTCAAGAAAACATCTTCATTTGGAGATCAAATTTTTGATCATTGAAACTGTCTATGAGACACAAAAATCTGATCTCCTTTAGAGCTAATAGCATAATACACCTGCAGTTGTAAGTCTCTGTTCTCAAATGCATAGGTGGCCTGATAATTTTATTCCCAGAAACAAGCCATCAGGATTTCCACGATCAGCACCCCTACCCTCCTGCTGGATCATGAGCATTTCTTCCAGTGAGTTTTCACAGAATTTGGCTCACCCTACCACCAACTCCTTCTTTCTAATACAGAGTCTCTGCCAAAGGACATCATGGGGAGGAACCAGTTTCATAAACCAATGATCCAAAGGCACTGGTTCAAGTGAAGCAGAGGACAGGAGAAAAGTTTTGAATCTTTCCACAAATATTTACAAGTCCCAACAACATTCTGGGCATACTGGGTTGAACTGTAAAGACAAAATCCCTTCCCAGAGGGACTTAAAGTAGAGTTTGGAGGACATTAAACAGTGAAAAGTCCTGTGAAAATAAATAAATGAGAGTAACTGAATGCAGAGGGATGGGGGCTGTGGAGAGAAAGAGAAGGGGGCTATATAATATGCAGTGATCAGGGAAGGTTTTTTTAAGAGGTATCATTTGGGATAAATGCTACATGGTGACAAGGAGCCAGACTCATAAGAATCATGGTAATAAGAACTGATTCTTAATGCACTGAGTTCAAATGTCCTGAGGCAGAAACTTGCTTGGTGTGAGCTCATTGTGGTTAGACTAGAGAAAGTGGGTAAGCACGAGAATAGTGTGAGATGATGTCAGAATGGGGGGCAGCGGTGTGCAACCCCTGGCCACTGTGCCTATGAGTCAGTGTCTACAAAGTAGGGTACGTGTTCCACAGGGTAGGACCCCAGACCATCCACGGGGTGAGGGATAAAGAAATCAGCATTTTTATTTGAATACATTTCTATCTAAAATAATAGGAAAGGAATTAAGCTTTGCTAGTAGGTCATATAAAACTGCCACTGGTGCTCTCTCTTAGTCAGGATGTCTGAACGTCATGAACCAGGTATGTTACTGGAAACTTTCCAAAGGAAAAGAGTTTTCAAACGGTCTGCAGGACACCTGCAATGTTTTTGTCCTGTTGCAGTTGATGTGTGCCTTAAGTGAATGTAGATTATATTCTTCAGCTGTAACTAAATGAAATAAATACATGAATACTTAAAAAGCTCTGTGCAAAGGGATCAATCACTGAAAATAAGTCAACTAATAAGAAAATGGTACAGTTTACATTGTTTCTCCTTTCCCTAGTATAACCTCTTTAATAGCAACAACTCCTGGGTAAAAACAATAGTGATCTAATTCAATACTTTCAAAAGTGTTTGCATGCCACATTTCACATCATGGTTCAGTATTTAGATATGTATATAGAGCCCTGTAACTATACACAGATACGTAGATAGAGGTATATAAGTGAAATAAGAGGGTATCAAAATGATACTTATTAGTAATATACTCTGATATTTTATCTTCTGTCTTCTAATGTTTTATTAATAATGAGATAGCTATTATTAATATTATAATCTACCAATAGGTTGCAATATGAAGTTTGAAAAATACCAACACAGTCAGATCTGAGGAGAAATCAGCCACACAAAACTGAGTTGAGACTATCTAAATATGGATTGACCTCCATTACTGTTAACCATCAATCTCACCACAAAAGTATATTTTTCCCTTTAGAAGTTGGCTAATAATAGCAATGAAGTCATCAGAATTCACAAAATATTTTAAAAACTAGCATGCATGCAAACACCCAGACCACAAAATAAACCACTACCATATTTTTCAGTACTATTAAAACAATGAGACAATACTCATATGTTACTTAACAAAATCTTACTAAACTTAAAAATCTCTTTAAATATATATATGTATATATATATATATATAATCTGTAAATATATATAGACATATAAAGACACAGGCATATATAGATAGTCTTATCATTGTTTTTTTGGCTGAGGTGATATACAAACATTAAATAAGTTTGGAGATCACCATTATAGCTCACAGAATTGTCTGCCCTGCACCTTCAGTATTCATCTGTGGATCTTCAGGACTCTAGAACTGAAAACTGTGATTTTCCACCTTGTTTCTCCTACTACTGCCTAAACTCAATGTTTGCAGTCCTTTATTACCTGAACTACTAGCCTGGAACATGTACCCACACTGTGAAATCCTTTTCCCCAATGCAAGTAATTGATGGACATAAGACATCTAAAGAGTAGGCCATGTAGTAGTTATTCTCAGGCCAGACCCTTTTATGATTTGCCTTGTTTTGATTCAACTTACTCTACAATCTGGATATCCTTTTAGAAAAAATCACCTGTGTGAAAGGATTTGGTGTATCCCAGTCAACACTCAGTTTATCAGTTACATAATTTACTCTAGTTAGAACTATATTTGGGGAGAGATAAGTCTAGTCATATTAGATATATGAACCTCAGTCAATGTCTTAGCCTTTCTAGACCTGTTTCCATATTCATAAAATAGTGAAAATACATAACTCTAATTAATCCTACTACAGGGATCCTCTGCTTTTCAAAAGTTTGCTTTACACTACAATGGTACATGTTTTCACCAACTTAAAGAAATATGAAAATTTCTGCTTTTACAAAAAAAAAAAAAAAAAAGCCAAAAAGTGAAAACAGTGCTCATCGTTTGCTTTGTAGCAGTCCTTAGAATCCCAAGCAGTGAGAGTGGTATCACCAACCTCCTTCCTCAGGAACTACACTCAGCACCTCAGCATCAAGCCAACACAGTCTTGAACTAAGACTGTGAGCATCTGTGCTTTATCTTATTTTGTGCATGCATTAGCAAGATGTGTCCTAAGGTAACTGCCTCTTCGCTTTACATCATTTCAGCTTATGAAAAGTTTCATAGGAACACTTGACTTTTGGATAGTGGGAAAACCAGCATAAGGGCTAATTAGAAAATCTATAGAGTGTACTTTAGCACTTTGCTCAGTGTAGAATGAGTACTCCATAAGTTATGGCTATCATTTTCTTGTGGAGATTCAGTTCTGTGTAGCACATCTTCATATGGTGTATACAACTGTCATAGATGCGCTTTAAAAAAATCATACTTTTCCTCTAAGATCAGGAACAAGACAAAGATACCAACTCCTACCACTTTTATTCAACATAGTATGGGAAGTCCTAGCCAGAGCAATTAGGCAAGTGAAAGAAATAAAGGGCATCCAAATTGGAAAGGAAGAAATAATACTATCACTATTTGCAGATGACATATTATATGTAGAAAACCTAAAGACTTCATCAAAAAACTGTTAGAAATAATAAATGAATTCAGTAAAGCTCCAGGATATAAAATTAATACACAAAAATCTATTGTGTTTTTATACACTAATAACAAAATATCAGAAAGAGAAATTAAGAAAAGAATCCCACTTACAATTGCATTAAAAAGAATAAAATACCTGGGAATAAATTTAACCAAGGAGGTAAAAATCCTGTATTATGAAAACTATAAAACAATAATAAAAGAAACTGAAGAAGACACAAATAATTAGAAAGACAATTCATGCTCATTAATTAGAACAATTAATATTGTCAAAATGTCCATACCAACCCAAAGCAGTAGGCAGATTCGATGCAATCTCTATCAAAAGTCCAATGGCATTTTTCACAGAAATAAACAATCCTTAAATTTAGGTCCATCTAGTCAAGGCTATGGTTTTTCCAGTGGTCATGTATGGATGTGAGAGTTGGACTATAAAGAAAATTGAGTGCCAAAGAATTGATGCTTTTGAACTGTGGTGTTGGAGAAGACTCTTGAGAGTCCCTTGGACTGTAAGGAGATCCAACCAGTCCATCCTAAAGGAGATCAGTCCTGAATATTCATTGGAAGGACTGATGTTGAAGCTGAAACTCCAATATTTGGCCGCCTGATGTGAAGAGCTGACTCATTTGAAAAGACCCTGATGCTGGGAAAAGATTGAGGGCAGGAGGAGAAGGGGATGACAGAGGATGAGATGGTTGGATGGCATCACCGACTCAATGGACATGGGTTTGGGTAAACTCCGGGAGTTGGTGATGGACAGGGAGGCATGGCATACTGTGGTTCATGGGGTCGCAAAGAGTCAGACAAGACTGAGAGACTGAACTGAACTGAACTGAAATTTGAATGAAAGCACCAAAGATCCTAATAGCCAAAGCAATCCTGAGAAAAAAACAAAACTGGAGGTATCATGGTCTCTGATTTCAAACTATATTACAAAATTATAGAAATCAAAAAGTATGGTTTTGGCATAAAACAGACACATAGATAAATGGGACCGAAAATAGACCACAGAAGTAAATCCACACATAATGGCCAATTAATTTATGATAAAGAAACCAAGAATATACAGTGGGGAAAGGGGAGTCTCTTCAATAAATGATACTGGGAGAACTGGACAGCCATATGCAAAAGATTGAAACTTGATCACTATCTTACACTGCAAACAAAAATTAACTCAAAATGAGTTAAGACCTGAACATAAGACCTGAAATCATAAAACTTCTAGAAGAAAACATAAGCAGTAAGTTCTTTTTTTTTCATTTATTTTTATTAGTTGGAGGCTAATTACTTCACAACATTGCAGTGGGTTTTGTCATACATTGACATGAATCAGCCATGGAGTTACATGTATTCCCCATCCCGATCCCCCCTCCCACCTCCCTCCAAGCAGTAAGTTCTTTAACACAGGTCTCAGCTATGATTTTTTGACACCAAAAAGTGAAAGCAACAAAAGCAAAAATAAACAAGTGGGACTACATCAAACAGAAAAGCTCTCCACAGCAAAGGAAACCATCAACAATATGCAAAGGGAACCTACAGAATGGGAGAAAATATATGTAAGGCATATATCTGATAAGGGACTGATATCCAAAATACATAAAGAAGTCATACAACTCAATAGAAAAAAAGCAATCCAATTTAAAAGTGCACAGAATAGCTGAATAGACATTCTTCCAAAGAAGACATGAAGATGGCCAACAGTTACATGAAAAGATGCTCAACATCATTAATCATCAGAGAAATGCAAACCTAACCACAATGAGGTATTACCTCACAACTGTTAGAATAGCTATTATCAAAAAGATAAGAAACAAGTGCTAGGGAGGATGTGGAGAAAAGGGAACTCCTGTATATTGTTGGTGGGAATGTAAACTGTTGGTGGTGCAGCCACTATGGGAGGTAGTATGGAGGTTCCTAAAATTTAAAAATAGAACTATCATGTGATCCAGCAATTACACTTCTCATATTTACCCAAAGAAAAAGAAAACACTAACTCAAAAAGATATCTGCACGGCCATGTTTACTCCAGGATTCTTTACAACAGCTAAGATACAGAAACTACCCTTTAAGTGTCCATCAATGAGTGAATGGATAAAGAAACTGGACTATAAATACACAATGGAATACTATTTGGCCATAAAAAAGAATGAAATCTTGCCATTTGTAACAACACAGATGGACCCTGGGGGCAATAAGTTGAAAAAAATGAAGGAGAGAAATAAATATGTCCATCTATATGTACATAAGGTTTGAATTTAAATAAATACACATATATGTTATACACATATGGCTTTGAATATTTTGAGTGTATTATATAATACATATAATACATAATATACATACACACAAAATTCTAAAGTCTAGAGTCCTGGTAGTGAGTGCAATTCCCAGCCAGGTACGTGGGAGAGTTCAGCCTCTGGCACTCTGGCAGAGGGAAAGGCAGCAATGAAGCAGAGAAGGAGCAGCAAGCACAGGGGTTGGGTAGGATGAAAACCAGATGAGGATGACATCCTGGAAGGCCAGAGGAAGCAGGGAAGGTGTGGCAGATGACAGGAGAACACTGCGGGGGCACATGGCTACCCTCTGCTTTCTACCAGAGGTTCAGAGTGGAAAGCCCAGGAGACTTGGGCAGAGAGAGTCAGATGGGCTGGCTGGTCACCTGTAACTCAGGGCTGTAGCCTCATATCTCCCTAGCACACAGATTTGTACACTGCCAGTGTTGCATCCTGCAGAATAATGCAGCAAACAGCTCTTCTTCCCAACGCCAGTTACCACGGGAGCGAGGGTGGCATTTCTTGCCAAGCTAGTATAACACAGCGTTCAGGCCAGGTGGCCCTCAGATGGCCAGACATTCACTGTGGGTGACTGGGAAGAGGCAAGGACTGGGAAGAATCTCCCAGAGGAGCTCAAATACAGGAAGCATTGGTCATTGGTCATATTGCTTCCAGACTAGCCTGGCAGCCTGGACCACCTCCCCACACCCTTGCCATTCTTCTTTGTTGTCAAGAGAAAAAAAAATCAAGTCACATACTTTTACATTCACAAATAAGAAAACAATACTATCCTAATGATGTTTGCAAGAAAATGAAAACAATCTTTCTGTCAGATCAGCACTGCTGTCTTGGTCACTTTCTGTTTCCATAGACACTAGGTCAACTTTGAAAATGATTCATAAACATTCACCTGTATTTTTCAAAGATGAAATGGAAGGGCAGGGATTGGAATCTTGCATTTTATTTTCCACTTCTGGAATTGAGGTTATGAAGCCACTTATTTTTTTCTCTTGGTCTCATTTCCATCCACCTATGAGACAAATGATATCACGTTTGACTATCTTCTTCGCACAAAACACATTATGCATTTTTAAAGAACAGTGTGATTTGCTCAGTTTTACTCACTGGTAAAATCCTTCTTTTGGGAATGTCACAGATGGATGTTCTTCAGACTTTTCTACCTCTACCACCCTCAGTTTAAATAATGATTAACTTCATGAAACTACTGAGGACAATGAATTATAGGGTTTCTTTCACATTTTTCTGCACAAGAGTAAACATTTACCAGAGAAAAACCCATTTTACTATAAGCAGAAATCAATATTGCCATCAACATCAAAGAGCAATAAGGTCAATAGAAAGTGTCCATTAAATCCCTTCCAATTTTGGAATGCACCTTTGTGCCAGGGGATTAGCAGATGAGTGAAAGTCTTCGTGGATAAATGAGGTACCAATTTTCTAGAATAATCCCAGAGCAACAAAAGAATGACAAGATAGTTTTACATATAAAAACAAGAGGCCTGCCTGCTGTTGCATTTGCTAAATAACCCCTCAGTCACTCAGAAGAAAGCATGAGTTTTCTCCAAAGAATACTAAAAGCTCCTATTCTCCAATAATGCAAGCAAATCAAAACCACTGGCCATTTCCCCCTTCCCTTCCACTTACCCTGTTCAAAGTCTTGGCTTACTCTCAGGACTGCTCTAGATCCTCTGGGTAGTTTCCTCTGTTCCTGCCCCTCAGTGTGCCTGGCCATCCTTTTAGTGCTGCCAATGCAAAGCTCTTCAAGTGCCCTCAGTCAGCACCCAGGCTCCTCTTGCTCCCACATCCCTTCACTCCTGTTAACTATCTGATCAGTCTTCATTTATTTATTGCACGTATTCCCAGTATAAATTATCTTCACAGATGCATATAAGTGTGTGACTTGCCAAGGCCGCAGCATGTGTGGGAATCCAGTTCTCCCTTCCTCTGCTTCTGCCCGTCAGACTATTGTCTCCTCTAGTTAGCACCTGCAGTAAAGTCACAGCCTAAACTTGTGACAGTACCATGATATCCAAGGCAACCAACGGCAAGGTCCTAAACATAGAATTATTTCAATGCAAGACAAAGCGTAACACAAAGCTGAGGAACAGGCAAATAAAGCACATGCTTTAACATATGTCTTCATTAATATTAAATTGAGTTAGTTTCTGGGTGGCAAAGAGTTGTTTCACAAATTATACAAAGGAGCACTGTAAATTAAGAAATTGTATGGCCATGTCATAATGCCTGATAAAATGTATTAAAAGTATACTGAAGAGAAATAAATTAACAGAGAAAAGAATTTTTAAGTTGTTTTTCTCAAATACTTAAGACATCAGTTCTGAGTCTGAAGCACTGAACTAGAGGCAGAAACTATTTTATTGTCTTCAACCTGCTCGTTCACAGTTGGGGAGCAGCCTCTGGGAAGCTAGATCCACAGTGGATTTGAACTGTAGGAGCAGGGGCGCTGGGACAACTGTTCCACAGTGTAGGAAGGTCTACAAGGTGCATTCCCAGGGCTTAATGTACCACTACTACACAGAAGTTCAAGTTTGTACCTATAAAATAAATCTTGAGCCTCAAATTTTCAACTAACCCACCTGCAAACAATTCCTAGTATGTTGTTTTAGACACCTTTTTTAGTAATTTAAGTACCATTTTCATCTGTCTATGAGCCCCACAGGTGACCAAAATGCTTTCCCTCATGTTATTTCCTCCTTCTAATATTTTCTTCATCTCAAACCCTCTTTTCAAGATCCTACCCACTCTATAAGGGCCATATGAAATGTCAATCAACCACTAAGACTGTCCTCAAAATTCTTGCTCCCACTCCATCTGCTCAACCTCCACCCAAATTGACAGGTTCTCTCTCCTCTCTAGGAACCTTCATGGGATTTCACCTACTTAGACATGAGCATTTAGAACATTAAGCACTGTCCATTGCCTTTAGTTGTTATAAATTTTATCACCATCACAAACCCCTGGAAGGATTGCACATACTTCAAATGTGTATTCCTGTAATATTACACAAAAAATTGAATAAATGAATTAATTAATGAAAGACCAATTCTGGCCTGGTGTATATCTTAAACAACCCAGGTCTAAAAGTAAAGCTAAAACACCTTCTTTATACCTTAAGTTCTATGCTTGTGCTGATTTTTTTTAATTTTGTAAGATAAACAGAAACTATTAAACCCAAAAGTAGCTCAGTGGTATAGAATCCACCTACCAATGCAGAAGACATAGGTTCAATCCCTGGGTCAGGAAGATTCCCTGGAGAAGGAAATGGTAACCCACTCCAGTACTCTTGCCTGGGAAATTTCATGGGCAAAGGAGCCTGGTGGGCTACAATCCACAAGGTTGCAAAAGAGTCAGATACAACTTAGCCACTAAATAAAAACAACAATATCGATTCTAACATTTGAGGCTAAAAATCCCATAGACCTGGGAAAGGACAGCTGCAGTCATAGAGAAACACACTCAGTAAAATAAGCTGACATAGGAAGTTGACCCAATAAATGACTATTTTGTGAGAGGTTTAAATATAGAATCCTGTTAATTAAACAAGGCCATTAGATGGAGGTGGCGCTAATGTCCTAGAGGCCCACCTAAGTAAACTGAAATCTAAGTTTGTAAATGCCTCAAGGTTACAAGATCAAAATGCTAAGAATGACCGTTCAGAAATAGCCAACTAGGCCTGAAGTTATAGCCAATCAATAATTTCCTTACTTTGCTTTTGTTTTCTATGTCTTTCCCCAAGCTCCTGTCCACGGAATGTCCCTAACCACTTCTGACATGGCCCTGCCCCATTCCAGCTGAATTTTGCGCAAAGAAACTCTACAAACTTTTAATATGCCTCAGTTTACCTTTTAACAGTTCTGGTGACAGCACAGGGAACCAAAGAAACCCAAGAGTCCGCAGGAGCAGTGAGCAAACAGGCAGAGGTATCTGTGAAGTTGCGTGACGGGCAGCCCGCTTGCTGCCTCCTGAGGTGATGGGTGAGTCCCTCTCAGAGCCTGGACCTTCAGACTTTGTGCGTTTCTTTTCTCAGATTGGGCCCAGAAACTGCTCAGAATCAGACTGGATCCAACTTAGAAACCGAACTGAGTCCGGGGACAGACTGTGTCCACCTTAAAAACCGGGCCAGGGCAGACCAGGTCCGACTTAGAAACTGAATGAGGTCCGATGGTGAACTGGGTCCGGCAAAGAACTGGGTCCGAATTAGAAACTGGACCGGGTCCAGGGACAAACTGGTTCCGACTTAGAAACCGAAATGGGTCTGGGGACAGACTGAGTCCAGCTTATTAAAAGAAACTGGAAACCTGGTCCAGGAGAGACTGTAATTTTTTTTAATTGTGGTAAAAGTCACATAATATAAAACATACTATTTTAACCGTATTTAACTGTACAGTTCAGTGGCACTATGTACAGTCACATTGTCATGCAACTCACCATCAGGACGGACTGGGTTTGACCTAGAAACTGGACTGGGCCTGGTAGGAGGTCTCAGGTTAATAAAATATTGTCTTGAAATCAACCTTACTGGACTTCCCTGCTGGCTCAGGGGTTAAGATTCCCAGCTTCCAATTCAGGGGGACCAGGGTTTGATCCGTGGTAGGGGAACGAAGATCCTGCAAGCCTTGTGATACAGCCAAATTATTTAAAATAAAGAAATACAAATTTTAAAAAATGAAGTTAATTTTAGCAAAGATAATCTTGAGTTACAGTGGCTGCAGTGGAGAAATTTTAACCACCTGCGATGACCTTATCCAGTTACAAGGTGCCCTAGAGAAAAGGGTCTCAGCCAGGCACTCACTATGAAGGGTCAAGAGAGTTATTTTTCCTCCTCAACAGTTTCTAGTGACCAGGATGAGACCCACTGGAAAACCCCACTTGCTCGGAATCGTGCAGACGGCATTATGGGAAAACTGGGAGAAGCCTGGCAAAGGGTAACAATTCTTAGCAAAGCCAGCTCTCCTGGATCTGTGGAGCGTGGGCGAGAGAGGAAGGGGAAACTTCCTGTTGTCCTTTCCTTTCCAAATTCACATGGGCAGGAAAACACATTGGCTATTGATCCTTTCCTTCCCAGGAATAGCTACTGCCTTCTTGTTTGTCTCATTTTGTGCCCTGAGAACTTAGCTTGGCCAACTGTCAGGTTGGGGACCTTACACATATAGCCAGAAAGAAATACTGACTTGCCAGCTGTCAGAGGAAGTAAGTCCTTCTTTCTTTTGGTTATTGTGGGGAGTGGCTCTGGATCTCCAGAGGGTAGTGTTATTTACATCCTCGCTGAGAACCTCCCTTGTACCCATGGGGTTGTTCAACGTGCTGAGAATATTTACTCTTTGATCAGCTGAAATCTCCTGACAATATACTCAAGAAGTTTCTGTGGGTTTTTTTGTTGTTCTTTGTTTTTTCTAAGTAGCTCTATGGTCAGAAGTTGGCCAAATTGGAAGCTGATATTCAGACCCTGGTAAGAACATTTTTTAGGCCTTCTGCCCAGCACTATGCACCAAAAGGGAAAGAAAAACATTCTGAAGCCATGGTGGAAGGATTTATTAAAACATCTCAAAGACACAGAGTTAGAAATCAATGATGTAATCTCGGTTACATAATTTGTCAGCAAGAAAGGTAATTTAAGATGATGGTTGGCAGTTCAATGTCTCAAGAAATTTTCACAACTAATCTAAACAGGGCTGTACTCAATATGCCAGCAAATTTGGAAAACACAGCAGTGACCACAAGACTGGAAAAGGTCCGTTTTCATTCCAACCCCTAAGAAAGGCAATGCCAAAGAAGGCTCAAACTACCGCACAATTGCACTCATCTCACACATTAGCAAAGTAATGCTCAAAATTCTCCAAGACAGGCTTCAACAGTACATAAACCAAGAACTTCCAGATGTTCAAGTTGGATTTAGAAAAGGCAGCGGAACCAGAGATCAAATTGCCAACATCCGTTGGATCATCGAAAAAGCAAAAGAATAATTTAGGCCTCGGAGGAGCTGTCGTTGTTACTCCTCAGAGGAGCTGTACAAGATGGGCTTTCCTGAAGCTGCCAGTTCTTTTAGAACTCATCAAATTGAGGCTGCTCCAACCAGCTCTGCTGTTGATGGATTTAAGGCAAATCTTGTCTTTAAGGAGATTGAGAAGAAGCTTGAAGATGAAGGAGAGCAGTTTGTGAAGAAAATTGGTGGTATTTTTGCCTTCAAGGTGAAGGATGGCCCTGGGGGTAAAGAAGCCACCTGGGTGGTGGACGTGAAGAACTGCAAAGGATCAGTGCTGCCTAACTCAGATAAGAAGGCTGACTGCACAATCACAATGGCTGACTCGGACTTATTGACTTTGATGACTGGTAAAATGAATCCTCAGACGGCCTTCTTTCAAGGCAAACTGAAAATCAACGGCAACATGGGTCTGGCTATGAAATTACAAAATCTCCAGCTTCAGCCTGGCAAAGCTAAGTTGTGAACTCCCTTTGCCTCCTTTGAAGATCAAGATGAGATATATAGATATATATCCATATATTTCATTGTCAGAACTTAGATTGAAATTATACATTGGGAAATAGCATGAGATTTGTTTTTAAATGGGTGTGATCAATTCTGTTTTTTCTAAGCACTGGGTGAATAGAACCTGATGGTTTGCTACTGCTTTGCTGAGTTGCAAACAACTGTGCATTACAGAGTTAATGTGGTAATTATGGTTTGGGGGTAAAATTGAGTTTTAGAATAAAGATAGAAATAGCAAAATACAAAACATATGTAAACAGAAGCTCTCATTTTGCTAATAACGTATACTTGAAGATTATTCTGCTGAAATTTCAAGTTTTCCTTGGGAAAATGAGGGAAGAAACAAAATACCATTATTAGCTGACCAGTAACTAATGTTGTGCATTTAATGACATTAATATATTTTCCAGTGATAATTTTTAAAATTCTGTACTGGGATTTTTGTTTTTAAAAAAATAAACTTTAAAAATTTGAATTTCACGCCATCAAAGTGGCATTTTCTTCCCAAATCAAAGAAATGTGATCAAAGCTTGGGAGTAAAAATCTACCACTGAACCCAGGCCTATTTTTTAAAATAAAAATATTTTTAAATGATATTTATTCTTGAAAAAATCAGTGTGTAAGAGTCACAAAATGCTGTTTTGAAAGTAATTCAGTGAATGGAGTTTGCTTTGAGGTGCACAGTTTTCAAATTATAATCTTGTATTAATTTAATAACATTCTTAATTATAATTTTCCTTTTTCATATGTTAGTTTAACTACATTTATCTTCCTAGTTTTTCTAATGCTAATGTCATTTCTAATAACTCAGTAAAATGTGGGATAAAATAATGTTTTTGGAAGAATATTTAATATCAAAATTAAAATAGCTCTTCCTCACTAAAAAAAAAAAAAAAGAAAAAGAGTTCCAGAAAAAAACATCTACTTCTGCTTTATTGACTATGCCAAAGCCTTTGACTGTGTGAATAACAACAAATTGTGGAAAATTCTGAAAGAGATGGGAATACCAGACCACCTGACCTGCCTCCTGAGAAACCTGTAAGCAGGTCAGGAAGCAAAGTTAGAACTGGACATGGAACAACAGACTGGTTCCAAATTGGGAAAGGAGTACATCAAGGCTGTATTTTGTCACGCTGCTTATTTAACTTATATGCAGAGTACATCATGAGAAACGCCGGGCTGGAGGAAGTACAAGCTGGAAGCAAGATTGCCGGGAGAAATATCAATAACCTCAGATATGCAGATAACACCACCCTTATGGCAGAAAGCAAAGAAGAACTAAAGACCCTCTTGATGAAAGTGAAAGAGGAGAGTGAAAAAGTTGGCTTAAAATTCAACATTTAGAAAACTAAGATCATGGTATCTGGTCCCATCACTTCATGACAAATAGATGGGGAAACAATGGAAACAGAGACAGACTTTACTTTCTTGGGCTCCAAAATCACTACAGATGGTGACTGCAGCCATGAAATTAAAAGACGCTTGCTCCTTGGAAGAAAAGTAATGACCAACCTAGACAGCATATTAAAAAGCAGAGACATTACTTTGCCAACAAAGGCCTGTCTAGTCAAAGCTATGGTTTTTCCAGTGGTCATGTATGGATGTGAGAGTTGGACTATAAAGAAAGCTGAGCACCAGAGTTGATGCTTTTGAACTGTGGTGTTGGAGGAGACTCTTGAGAGTCCATTGGACTGCAGGGAGATCCAACCAGTCCATCCTAAATTAGGAATTCAGTCCTGAATACTCATTGGAAGGACTGATGATGAAACTCCAATACTTTGGCCACCTAATGTGAAGAACTGACTCATTTGAAAAGATCTTGATGTTGGGAAAGATTGAAGGCAGGAGGAGAAGGGGATGACAGAGGATGAGATAGTTGGATGGCATCACTGACTCATTGGACATGAGTTTGAGTAACCTCCGGGAATTGGTGATGGACAGGGAGGCCTGGCGTGCTGCGGTCCATGGGTCACAAAGAGTTGGACACAACTTAGTGACTGAACTGAATTGAATCTAAACAGAATTAAGAACAACTAAATTAAAGAAACAGGAGTAACATAAATGTTTGTAAATGCACTTTTCAACAACAATCATGCTTTATGGTATGTCTACTTAAAAATAGCTTTGACAGCCACTACGGAAAACAGCATGGGGATTCCATAAAAAAGTAAAAACAGAGTCACCATATAACCAGCAATTCCACTCCTCAGCATGTAGCTGAAGAAAGCTCTAATGAGAAAAGATACATGCACCCCAATATTCATAGCAGCATTATTTACAATAGCCAAGACATGAAGGCAACCTGTAAGTCCACTGACAGATGAATGGCTAAAGAAAATGTGGTACATTTATACAGTGAAATATCACTCAGTCATAAAACATGAAATAATGCCTATTGTAGCAACATGGATGGACCTAGAGAGGATTATAGTCAATAAAGTCAGATAGATAGACAAATATCATATGATATCACTTATATGTGGACTCTAAAACATGATACAAATGAAAAGTGAAAGTGAAAGTGGTTCAGTCATGTCCGACTCTTTAGGACCCCAAGGACTATACAATCTATGGAGTTCTCCAGGCCAGAATACTGGAGTGGGTAGCCGTTCCCTTCTCCAGGGGATCTTCCCAACCCAGGGATCGAACCCATGTCTCCTACATTGCAGGTGGCTTCTTTACCACCTGAGCCACAAGGGAAGCCCAAGAATACTGGAGTGGGTAGCCTATCCCTCCAGATCCACTGGAAGGTCCCAACCCAGGAATCGAGCCGGGGTCTCCTGCATTGCAGGCAGATTCTTTACCAACTGAGCTATGAGGGAAGCCCTGATACAAATGAACTTATTTACAAAACAGAAATAGACTCACAGAGAGAGAAGGCAAACTTGTGGTTACCAAAGAGTAAAGGGAGGGGAGGGTTTACTCTATACCGGAAACTAACACAACATTGTAAACCAACTATACTTCAATACAAACAGCTTCAAAAATACTTTTGGTAACTTAAAATCCTAAAGTTACCTGAGATAAGTTAAATGATTGCTATTAATTGAACATCAAGATCATTCCCAAATAAGATAAAATACTGAAACATTAATTAATGAACAAAAGCTTATTCACTTTTGGTTTTCTTTTGCAGAAAAGAAAGATATTTGGCTCTACTGGTAAATATGTTTTGTGACCAAAATTGCTAAGAAGAATATACTTCTAGAAACTGTGAAAGGCATTTATAAATTTGCCAATCCACAGAATGGTAGGATAACAGACATTCCACACTGCTTACTTCCTAGTTTTCACTAGGAATAAAGGATTCTAAGGGTCAAGAATTTAAATAAATATATGTAATTAAAACTACATAGAAATAATAAAGGTGAGAGGAAACAACTGTACCTGTAAACTGAACTGGATCCTGAATTCTTTTAGTCTCCTCAAATTTCTGCTACGACTCTCCAAACTAGTGTTTCCAGTTTTCGCCCACTCTTTTGATTTTGAATCACTGAGAACAATGACAACCCTTGAACCTCCTTGGAAGGGATGATACCAAGTCCTTCTCACTACCCAGATGGCAGCCAAACTTCAGGGAACTCAACCTGGGTACACATCCCCCACTTAGCAAAGGGTTTTTCCAGACCCTTGGAACTGCACACCACCTGGAGATGTTAAATTTACTAGGGAGGTTCTTCCCCAGAAGCAGATGGCATCTTGAGGGAGACAGCTCTCCCGAGATCATGGATCAAGATCTTCATCCCCAATATGAAATCTTTATCCCTTTGCCTTCCTGCTACTTTCATTTTCCCTCTGTTAACTCTAGGAAGACTATGCCCCTTAACTTTGAGCACTATCGATACATCTGGGGCTAAGGCCATAGCGACACAACAAAGTCCCAAGACTATCTCACTAAGATGGTTTAGATACTATAATTGCCATAGATTATTTGTTGGCTGAACAAGGAGTCTGTGCCATAGCAAGTATCTCCTGCTGTACCTGGATCAACACCTCTGGTATTGGAGCAAATGCAATAAATTAATCAAGCCACCTGGCTAAAACTGGGTGATACTCCTTTGGGTATATTCTTTGATGTATTTGACACCAATTGGTTTGATTCATGGAAGCCCTGGTTAAAAAGTAAACTTCAGGCTCTTGGAACTACCCTCCTATAGTCAGCATTGCAGAGCCCCTGATGTGCTGTGTTCTCTCAAAGTTCTCAAATGTGTGTTCACAGCCATCAGCACTACATCATATGGTCTACTGCACTTAAGAGAGACAAAAACAAGATGATCATCAAAAATAATTCTCCCACAGATCAGACATCATAACTGATGAGTTTCACAGTGAGACAAGAGCAACTTAAGTCTGCTGGTGCATGAAAATGGCTCTAATACCAAATTTTAAGTCAATGTCTCCCGCATGAGAGGATGACCAAAAGGAGGGGACAGCTTCATTAAAAAGAAAACATTATTAGAACTGAGGTGGCTCGAATGCCTTGGTAGCCTAGTTAAGCAAACAAAGTCTAAGCTTGTAAGTTTTTCAAGGTTATGAAATCAAAATGCTATGGACTACCAATCACAAACAGCCAGCTAGGCTTTAACTAATAGCCAATCAATACTTTCTTTACCTTGCTTTCTCCATTTTCTCTATAAAAACCTCTCCCAGAGTTCCTGTTAGTGGAATACTCCTAATCACTTCCAGTTTGGGGCTTCCATCTTCCAACTGACTTTTGCTCAAAAAAACTCAAAATGTTTAATATGTCTCAATTTATTGTTCAACAATCTTAATAATAATAATACCTCTTAATCTATCTATCTCCTTTTTCTTGATTTCTTTTTCAGGTATCACTTATCTCAACTATCGGGCTTCCCTTGTGCCTCAGCTGGTAAAGAAGCCGCCTGCAATGCGGGAGACCTGTGTTGGATCCCTGGGTTGGGAAGATCCCCTGGAGAATGGAAAGGCTACCCCCTCCAGTATTCTGGCCTCGAGAATTCCACGGACTGTATAGTCCATGGGGTTGCAAAGAGTCGGACATGACTGAATGACTTTCACTTTCACTCTCTCAGATATTACAGTCAACCTCCTATTTGAACTTGTGACTCTTGTTTCCTTTGTACCAAGCACAGCTGACCTTTGAACAATGTGGGGGTTAAGGGTACTGCATAGTTGAAAATCCAAGTATGACTTTACAGTTGGCCTTCTGTATCCACAGCTCTTTATCTGCACAATCAAACAACTGCAGATGTAGCACTGTAGTACATATGTATTGAAAAGAAATCTGGTATAAGTGGACCCACGTGGTTCAAACTTCTGTTGTCCAAGAGTCAATTGTATACCCATGATTAATACAAGGAAATAAAATCATTAAATGCTTTTAAGTTGTTTAAGTGTCCCATAGCAGAGATTGAATTGTGACTGGAGTCTCTCAGACAGCAAGGAGATGAAATAAGTCAATCTTAAAAGAAATCAACCCTGAATACTCATTGGAAGGACTGATGCTGAAGCTGAAGCTCCAATATTTTGGTCACCTGACACAAACAGCTGACTCATTTGAAAAGACCCTGATTGTGGGAAAAATTGAGGGCAGAAGGAGAAGAGGGTATCACAGGATGAGATGGCTGGATGGCATCACTGATGCAATGGACATGAACTTGGGCAAACTCCAGGAGATGATGGGGGACAGGGAGGCCTAGCGTGCTGCATTTCATGGGGTCGTGAAGAGTTGGACACAACTGGGCAACTGAACAACAACAGAGAATGTTGCAGTTTTCAATAAAAAACAACCAGCAGTAAAAGATGATTAATAAATCTTCATATCTGACAATAGCCAGGAATTTGAGCTTTATGGAAGCCCCTAAAACTCATCTCACCTTACCTGCAACAAAGAAAGAATCATCTATTCCTAAGTTGGTGCAGGAAGAATACAACTGACTTATGAAATTGTTATCTCTTTCATGAGTTCATTTGTAATCAGGTTTCAAGAACCTCATAAGATGCTTCCAAGGCAGAAACATTTCTCCAAGACAATTTGTCTCTTTTAAATGTCATTAAAGCATGATTGGCAAGGAGCCCTTAAGGATCAGACATCCAGAGGGAGAAGAACATATTACTAATAGCTAGTCAAGTGCCAACTGACTCGAAGTTGCCAACTCTCTTTCCTGGGAAAACCAAGGATATCTAAGCAAAGGGAACTTTGATGATAATCAGGAGACATTCTCTGGCCTCAATAAGCTGCTTGGCAGGAGATGAATCAGGGTTGCAAATGCCACCTGGGTCATGGTATGGCTTCAATCACACAGTCCAGATACATCCTGGAAGAAGCTGAACTTCAGGCCAAGATTTCATAGAAAATTTGCCAGCAAGAAGTTCTCCTTAGACCCAATCTCCAAAACATGATTAACCCAAGAGATAGTAACCATGTGTAGTAAGTTTGCTTAAAGTTGATAACCAAGAACCACAGCAATCCTTCTAAAAGATAAGATGACAAACTGAGAAACTCTTCTTTCCAAAATATATGCCCATTGTTGTAGATTGCCAGTGTTCTGGGAAATGTGTTCTTACTTTCATATTGTCCTGAGAAATGTCTCTGTTGCATTTAATTGATAATTTGACTCATCTAAGTCAACAATAATACTCAGTAATTTGCAAGGCAAAAGTTGTTGCTGTTTAGTCGCCAAGTTGTGTCCGATTCTTATGCCACCCCATGGACTGCAGTACACCAGTCTTCCCTGTCCTTCACCATCTCCCAGAGTTGGCTCAAATTCATGTCCACTGAGTTGATGATGCCATCATCATCTCATTCTCTGTAGTCTCCTTCAACTCCTGCTCTCAATCTCTTCCAGCATGAAGTGTCCACTCCATCTCAAGATTCTGTCTCAAAGGATCATTCCAAGTTCAAAAAAACAGAAGTGAATATCTTTTGTAAAACTTGTTTATGTGAAAGCCTGAAATTCCTTTTTAACACTGCAGGAAAAACCTCAAAACACTGCATGATGCTGTACTTTCCTGCTTTATGCTTCTTCTTTTTAGCTATTATCAACTTCATATTGCAGACAATAAAAATTGATGGCCTGGATAATTTTGTCCTTGTCTGCGAGTGTATTTCTTCCCATGTGCCGCAAATGAATACTATTTTAATTAAATAAATGTCAAATAGTTCAGTTTAAGCATAGGAATGGCCTTAATAAATCTCTATTATGTACACAAGTGTTGAAGAACATGGTGAAGAAACAAATAATATTTTCACATCTTCAACTTTATTAGAAACAGGGTAAGAAAAAATAAATTATTTTGACAGCTACATTTTTAAGGATTTCTGCAAGTATATTTGTGTTCTTAATAATCTATATTATAAATATGCATCATTTTGTTAAAGTTATCTTAGGACAGGAAGAAGGCTCATTTACACGGGGTTATTATACACTGATTCAAAGTACATTTCACAGAATATTTCTTTTCAGAATCAACTTATTTTTTTCTACAAGAGTCTTCATAGTAAGTATTCTTTTAATGTACACATGGAACATTCTGCAGGAGAAACTACAGACAGGGCCAACATACCATCCCCCCAAATTTGAAAAGGCTGAGATCATATAAAATGTGTTCTCACCATAGGCTCTGAGAAAGTACTGAAGTGTAACCCACTTTACTGATGAAGTCTGGTGCCTCCTCCTCCTTACACATAAGTAATTCCCAAACAGAAAGTGTGATTGTGGGGTCCAGATGGCACAAAATGGCTGAATGGGAATATCCCAATCCCCAACTCACCCATCATCCCTTTTTCTGCCCAATGGGCTGGACTCTTATTTTCAGCTAACACCCATTAAAAAAACAGATTTGCCACCAAAACTAGGACTGTCTCCCCAGGCATACCAGACAAAGATGTTTCACTAACTTCCTTGTGATAAAGAATTAGAAGTTCGTAACAAAATCTCACTGTATATCTGTTAGAGGGGGTTTCTGGTATATCTTTATACCTAAGTCACTGTGGGTACACTGCATATAATTCACATTCCACGTGATCAGTTTCAGTTCAGTTCAGTCACTCAGTCGTGTCCGACTCTCTATGACCCCAAAGACTGCAGCACACCAGGCTTCCCCATCCATTACTAACTCCCGGAGCTTACACAAACTCATGTCCGTCGATTCAGTGATGCCATTCAACTGTCTCATCCTCCATCACCCCCTTGTCCTCCCACCTTCAATCTTGCACAGCCTTAGGGTCATTTGCAATGAGTCAGTTCTTCACATCAGGTGGCCAAAGTATTGGAGTTTCAGCTTCAGCATCAGTCCTTCCAATGAATATTCAGGACGGAATTCCTAATTTAGGATGGACTGGTTGGATCTCCTTGCAGTCCAAGGGACTCTCAAGAGTCTCCTCCAACACCACAGTTCAAAAGCATCAATTCTTTGGTGCTCAGCTTTCTTTATAGTCCAACTCTCACATCCATACACGACTACTGGAAAAACCATAGCTTTGGCTAGATGGACCTTTGTCAGAAAAGTAATGTCTCTGCTTTTTAATATGCTGTCTAGCTTGGGCACAGCTTTTCTTCCAAGGAGTAAGCATCTTTTATTTTTTTTTTTTTATTTTTTTTTTTTATTTTTTTTTTTTTTAATATTATTTTATTAGTTGGAGGCCAATCACTTCACAACATTTCAGTGGGTTTTGTCATACATTGACATGAATCAGCCATACAGTTACATGTATTCCCCATCCCGATCCCCCCTCCCACCTCCCTCTCCACCCGACTCCTCAGGGTCCTCCCAGTGCACCAGGCCCGAGCACCTGACTCATGTATCCCACCTGGGCTGGTGGTCCGTTTCACCATAGATAATATACATGCTGTTCTTTCAAAACATCCCACCCTCACGTTCTCCCCCAGAGTTCAAAAGTCTGTTCTGTATTTCTGTGTCTCTTTTTCTGTTTTGCATATAGGGTTATCGCCACCATCTATCTAAATTCCGTATATATGTGTTAGTATACTGTAATGTTCTTTATCTTTCTGACTTACTTCACTCTGTATAATGGGCTCCAGTTTCATCCATCTCATTAGAACTGATTCAAATGAATTCTTTTTAACGGCTGAGTAATATTCCATGGTGTATATGTACCACAGCTTCCTTATCCATTCATCTGCTGATGGGCATCTAGGTTGCTTCCATGTCCTGGCTATTATAAACAGTGCTGCGATGAACATTGGGGTGCACGTGTCTCTTTCAGATCTGGATTCCTCAGTGTGTATGCCCAGAAGTGGTATTGCTGGGTCATATGGCAGTTCTATTTCCAGTTTTTTAAGAAATCTCCACACTGTTTTCCATAGTGGCTGTACTAGTTTGCATTCCCACCAACAGTGTAAGAGGGTTCCCTTTTCTCCACACCCTCTCCAGCATTTATTGCTTGTAGACTTTTGGATAGCAGCCATCCTGACTGGCGTGTAATGGTACCTCATTGTGGTTTTGATTTGCATTTCTCTGATGATGAGTGATGTTGAGCATCTTTTCATGTGTTTGTTAGCCATCTGTATGTCTTCTTTGGAGAAATGTCTGTGTTGAGTAAGCATCTTTTAATTTCATGGTTGCAGTCACCATCTGCAGTGATTTTGGAGCCCAAGAAAATAAAGTCAGCCACTGTTTCCACTGTTTCGCCATCTATTTGCCATGAAGTGATGGGACCAGATGCCATGATCTTAGTTTTCTGAATGTTGAGTTTTAAGCCAACTTCTTCACTCTCTTCTTTAACCTTCATCAAGAGGCTCTTTAATTCTTCACTTTCTGCCCTAAAGATGGTGTCATCTGCATATCTGAAGTTACTGATATTTCTCCCAGCAATCTTGATTCCAGCTTGTGCTTCGTCCAGCCCAGGATTTCGCATGATGTACTCTGCATATAAGTTAAATAAGCAGGGTGACAATATACAGCCTTGATGTACTCCTTTCCGGATTTGGAACCAGTCTGTTGTTTCATGTCCAGTTCTAAATGTTGCTTCCTGACCTGCATACAGGTTTCTCAGGAGGCAGGTCAGGTGGTCTGGTATTCCATCTCTTTCAGAATTTTCCACAGATTGTTGTGATCCACACAGTCTAAGGCTTTAGCATAGTCAACAAAGCAGTAGTAGATATTTTTCTGTAACTCTTTTGCTTTTTTGATGATCCAATGGATGTTGGCAATTTGGTCTCTGGTTCTGCTGCCTTTTCTAAATCCAGCTTGAACATCTGGAAGTTCTCGGGTCATGTACTGTTGAAGCCTGTCTTGGAGAACTTTGAGCATTACTTTGTTAGCATGTGAGATGAGTGCAATTGTGCACTCTAGTTTGAGCATTCTTTGGCATAGCCTTTCTTAGGGACTGGAATGAAAACTGACCTTTTCCAGTCCTGTGGCCACTGCTGAGTTTTCCAAATTTGCTGGCATATTGAATGCAGCACTTTCACAGCATCATCGTTTAGGATTTGAAATAGCTCAACTGGAATTCCATCACCTCCACTAGCTTTGTTCACAATGATTACTGCTTCCTAAGGTCCACTTGACTTCACATTCCTGGATGTCTGGCTCTAAATGAATGATCACACCATCGTGGTTATCTGGGTCATGAAGATTTTTTTTTTTTTATAATTCTTCTGTGTATTCTTGCCACCTCTTCTTAATATCTTCTGCTTCTGTTAGGGCCATACCATGTCTGTTCTTTATTGTGCCCCTCTTTCCATGAAATGTTCCCTTGGTATCTGTAGTTTTCTTGAAGAGATCTCTAGTCTTTCCCATTCTATTGTTTTCCTCTATTTCTTTGCACTGATCACTGAGGAAGGCTTTCTTGTCTCTCCTTGCTATTCTTTAGAACTCTGCATTCAAATGGATATCTTTCCTTGTCTACAAGATGGCTATATCTATAAGATGGTGGAGTACAAGGACATGCACTCATCTTCTCCTGTGAGAACTCCTAAATTACAACTCGCTGCTGAACAACCATTGACAGAAGAATGTTGGATCCCAGCAAAAAAAGATACCCCATGTCCAAGGGCAAAGGAGAAGCTCCAGCAAGATGGTAGGAGGGGCAAAATAGCAATTAGAATCAAACCTCATACCCACCAGAGATGCTCAGAGGGCTCAAACAAACCTTGTGCACACCGTGACCCAGAGACCCCATAGAGACTGAGCCAGAACTGTGTCTGAGTGTCTCCTGCGGAGGGATGGGTCAGCAGTGGGCTACCACATGGGCAGGGGCTCTGGGTGCAGCAGACCTGGGTGTGGCACAAGCTCTCCTGGAGGAGGCCGCCATTAACCCCACCACAGAGCTGCCAGAACTCCCACAGGACTGGGGAAACAGACTCTTGGAGGGCACAAACAAAACCCTGTGCACACCAGGACCCAGGAGAAAGGAGCAGTGACCCCACAAGAGACTAAGCCAGACTTGCCCGTGAGTGTCGAGGTGTCTCCGGCAGAGGTGTGGGTCAGTGATGGCCTGCTGCAGGGTCGGGGGCACTGAGTGCAACAGTATGTACATAGGACCTTTTGAAGGAGGTTTGGCCCTCCACCATAGTTTGGCCCCAGGTCAACCAACAGGGAGGGAATACAGCCCATCAACAGAAAATTGGATTAAAGATTTACTGAGCATGGCCCCACCCATCAGAACAAGGCCCAGTTTCCCCCTCAGTCAGTCTCTCCCATCAGGAAGCTTCCATAAGCCTCCTATCCTTCTCCATCAGAGGGCAGACAGAATGAAAACCACAGTCACAGGAAACTAACCAAACTGATCATATGGACTACAGTCTCGTCTAACTCAATGAAACTATGAGTCACGCTGTGCTGGGCCACCCAAAATGGATGGGTCATGTTGGAGAATTCTCAGTATTCTTGCCTTGAGAACCCCATGAACAGTATGAAAAGGCATAAAGATAGGACACTGAAAGATGAATTCCCCAGGTCAGTAGGTGCCCAATATGCTACTGGAGATCAGTAGAGAAGTAACTCCAGAAAGAATGACGAGATGGAGCCAAAGCAAATACAACACCCAGTTGTGGATGTGACGGGTGATGGAAGTAAAGTCCAATACTATAAAGAGCAGTATTGCATAGGAACCTGGAATGTTAGGTCCATGAATCAAGGCAAATTGGAAGTGATCAAACAGGAGATGGCAAGAGTGAACATTGACATTCTAGGAATCAGTGAACTATGATGGACTGGAATGGGTGAATGTAACTCAGATGACCATTATATCTACTACTGTGGGCAAGAATCCCTTAGAAGAAATGGAGTAGCCCTCATAGTCAACAAAAGAGCCCAAAATGCAGTACTTGGATGCAATCTCAAAAACAACAGAATGATCTTGGTTTCCAAGGCAAACCACTCAATATCACAGTAATCCAAGTCTATGCCCCGACCAGTAATGCTGAAGAAGCTGAAGTTGAATGGTTCTATGATGACCTACAAGACCTTCTAGAACTAACACCCAAAAAAGATGTCCTCTTCATTAAAAGGAATTGGAATGCAAAAGTAGAAAGTTAAGAGATACCTGGAATAACAGGCAAAGTTGGCCTTGGAGTACAAAACAAAGCAGGGCAAAGGCTAACAGAGTTTTTTCAAGAGAATGCACTGGTCATAGCAAACACCTTCTAACAACACAAGAGAAGACTCTACACATGGACATCACCAGATGGTCAATACTGAAATCAGATTGATTATATTGTTGCAGCCAAAGATGGAGAAGTTCTATACAGTCAGCAAAAACAAGACTGGGAGCTGACTGTGGCTCAGATCATGAACTTCTTATTGCCAAATTCAGGTTTAAATTGAAGAAAGTAGGGAAAACCACTAGACTATTCAGACATGACCTAAATCAAATCCCTTACAATTATACAGTGGGAGTGACAGATAGATTCAAGGGATTAGATCTGATAGACAGAGTGCCTGAAGAACTATGGACAGAGGTTCGTGACATTGTACAGGAGGCAATGATAAACACCATCCCCAAGAAAAAGCAATGCAAAAAGGCAAAATGGTTATCTGAGAAGGCCTTACAAATAGCTGAGAAAAGAAGAGAAGTGAAAGGCAAAGGAGAAAAGGAAGATATACCCAAGTTGTTAGTTTACCCATTCTCAAATATTTCTACTGCTATCATACCCAAGCTAAAGCCAAGTATTTCCCCAAAGCCTATGTTAGCAAAATCCATGTGTGTTAGTCGCTCAGTCGTGTCTGACTCTTTGAGATTCCATGGACTGTAGCCCACCAGGCTCCTCTGTCCATGGGATTCTCCAGGCAAGAATACTGGAGTGGGTAGACATTCCCTTCTCCAGGGAATCTTCTCGACCCAGGGATTGAACCCAGGTTGCTGCATTGCAGACATATTCTTTACTGCCTAAGCCACCAGGGAAGCCCAGCAAAATCTATAAGAAGAGTTTAAAAATTAACAATTCATTTCTTAGTTCTTTACACTGAGAATACACAGAAAATTTTTGTAACTCAATAATAAAAAGACAAACCATTTTTTAAAAGACTTAAATAGATACTTCATCAAAAATGATACACAGGTAAATAATAAGCATATAAATGATATATATCATTAGTCATTTGGAGAAAGGAGAACCCTTATATACTGCTGATGGCAATGTAAAATGGTATAGCCACTTTGTAAAATAATTGGCAGTTTCTTTAAAAAGTGAAACTTACCATATAAACCAGCACTTCTACTTGCTGGAGTCTACCCAAAAGAAATAAAACCACGTCTACACAAAGACTTGCATGTGAATATTCATAATAGCATTATTCGTAGTAGTCAAAAGGTGAAAACAACCTAAATGTCCATCGACCAGTGACTCCATAAACTCAAGGCCCTCTATCTATACAATGGAATGTTGCTGAGCAATAAAAAGAAACAAACTACTGATACATGCTACAAAATGAATGAAAATCAAAAAACAATTGTGCTAAATGAGAGAAACCAGACACAAGAGATTGTATATCATATGATTCCATGTATTAGAAATTTCAGAAGGGCAAATCTACAGCTACAGAAAGCAGGTCAGCATTTGCCTGGGCCTGATAAAGGTAGGAGTGAAGGTTGGGGCGAAGGGCTAAGAATTAACTAGAAATGTGCTCAAGACAAATTTTGAGGATAATAGGAAAATTTTAAAACAAGATTGAGATGATGGTTACACAATTCTATGAAACTTACAAAAAATTAAAAAGAGAACCATTGGGTCCATTTAATCTAAAATCTTTATTTTACAAATAAGAAAAGTGCCTTCTTTAGCCCATAAAAACATATGAATGTCTTCCAGCACCTTTTGCTGTCTCATATTTGAACTCTGACAATGATTTCTAACTTTTTATGTTGAGGATCCTATTTCTCATGGAATGAAGAATATGCCTTAGAATATAGGGCAAGAATTTGTGCTAGATTCTTGATGAGTTACTTTGAACTGAATTGACTTGATTTAAATAAGCTTGGTGAGATTGAGCCATTCTCCTGAATCAGATCTAACACTGTGTTTTGTCGCTTAGTCATGTCCGACTCTTTTTGACCCCATGGACTGTAGCCCGCCAGGCTCCACTGTCCATGGGGATTCTCCAGGCAAGAATACTGGAGTGGGTTGCCATGCCCTCCTCCAGGGGATCGTCCCAACCCAGGGATCAAATCCAGGTCTCCCGCATTGCAAGCAGATTCTTTACCATCTGAGCCACCAGGAAAGCCCAGATCTGACATAGTGGCTTTTTAATTCATTAATTACTCAGCTTGTACTACTGAAAATTCCCCAAACATACACAGGAATACTCGTATCCAGGGGTAAACAAAAAATAGCCTCTAGGTTAAAAACAAAAGCCAAATCACAGACTCCTCTCACTGGGAATTAATATTCATTTCTAGTTTTCTACTCAGTCCATGGGATTCTCCAGGCACGAGCACTGGAGTGGGTTGCCAAGCCTTCCTCCAGGGGCTCCTCCTAACCCAAGAATCAAATCAGTGTCTCTTATGTCTCTTGTATTGGCAGATGGGTTCTTTAGCGCCACCTGGGAAGCCCCAGCAATACGGAGAGTCCATAGCGAGGGGACAGACTGGGTGAGCTCTAAGTTTCCTTGTGGATCTAACATAAATCTTTCCCTTCTCCAGGGGATCTTCCCAACCTAGGGATCGAACCCAGGTCTCCCACATTGCAGGTGGATTGTTTATCAGCTGAGCCACCAGGGAAGCCCAAGAATACTGGAGCAGGTAGCCTATCCCTTCACTGGATCTTCCTGACCCAGGAATAGAACAGGGGTCTCCTGTAATGTAGATGGATTCTTTACCAACTGAGTATCAGGGAAGCCCACATAAATCTCAACTCCGTATTACTCCTGACTACTATTTATCATTTCTACCCACTATTACCTATTTCTGTAGCAGTTGAGCACGAGTCCATTTTTGCCTCACTCTTCTACCAGATCCTTAGGAAAGTAATATTTTTGTCAGATCTAGCATAGAAGAAACAATTTCAGCTTAAAAATAAAACCTGAATCCAGGAACATTTCAAAATAATTTCCTCAAAATCCAACATCAACATAAATATTTGAGATTTCTAACTTAAAGAATTGACCAGTAGGATTTTTTCTAATAAAAAAGAAATGCATTGACATAGAACTCCTTTTCAGGTTAAAAATGAAGTGAAATATAAACTTAAATATTATTCATAGTAACATAATTTATAGTCAGAAATATAATTCATAGTCTGAAATACAAGTTCAGTTCAACATGGCAATGAGCAGTCAGGATGCCCTAACTCTATCCAAAAAAGTTTTGAGGAAAGTGATTTATTATTTTAAGGTTTAAATTTAAGTATTGCTGGGCTCATACCTTTTTATTTGATATTTCCCAGTATTGGAGAATGAGTGGGATAATGGGAAAATGAAAAAGACAGTCTCTCTGGGGAACACTATGGGAAAGGTGTTGAGATAATTTTCTTTAGATTTGGCCAAAACCTTTTAGGTAAAGAAGTACACAATGAAAAGAAAAAAGAAAAAAAAGAAGTACACAATGCTGGCTTGTGTATTTAGAAAGGGGTGGGTGAAAATACAGCAAGAAAAAGGATACAAGCTAATATCACATTAAGTTGACCACACCCTGAATACTGGTTGATGATTGACTTTATTCCTTTTTAATTATCTGGAATGTGCAAGAGTGGAAACCCAGCCAGGGTCACTATTGATTGGAAAGATGCATCTTTCTGTATCAAAAAAGTGTCTGATTCTTGGACAAAAAGCAAGCACACCAAAAGCTGCTGCACAGCACAGGGAGCACAGCCTGGGGCCCTGGGGTGACCCAGAGGGGTGGGGGGTGGGGTGGGAGGAGGCTCAAGAGGAGGAGATACATGTGCACTTAGAGCTGACTCATTCTATTGTGCAGCAGACACTAACAAAACATTGTAAAGCAATTATACTCCAATTTTTTAAAAAAGCAAAAAAAAAAAATGGCTGCAGATTTTAACTTTCCACAGTACTTTTTTGAACAGTCAGACCTTTTTTTTTTCATGAAAATATACTTCTTTTACATTTCAAAACCTAATAAAAGTATTCAAGAACAAAATAGGGCTTTTTCATTTTCCTCATATGCATTTCCCCTGAAAGGAATGGGGGTGGTGTTATATCAGTAATGAATTTTAAAAAGAAAAAGCCTAAATTCTGCCATCGAAAATATTTAGATTCAAATTTCATATCACCCCACCCATATATTTGTCCTAAGCTTTCACCAGAGCCTAACAATTAGGTTTATCTGTCTGTTTCTGCCTTAAATAGTGAGCAACTCTGTAGTTGGGTCTTGGCATCACTGATCATTTTCGCTCTCGTGCCTAGCACATTGCTTGTTCATTAAACTGAACTAAGGTCATGTATGGATGTGAGAGTTGGACTACAAAGAAAGCTGAGCACCGAAGAATGGATGCTTTTGAACTGTGGTGTTGGAGGAGACTCTTGAGAGTCCCTTGGACTGCAAGGAGATCCAACCAGTCCATCCTAAAGGAGATCAGTCCTGGTTGTTCATTGGAAGGACTGATGTTAAAGCTGAAACTCCAATACATTGGCCACCTGATGCGAAGAGCTGACTCATTTGCAAAGACCCTGATGCTGGAAAAGATTGAAGGCAGGAGGAGAAGGGGACGACAGAAGATGAGATGGTTGGCTGGCATCACTGACTCAATGGACATGGGTTTGGGTGGACTCCAGGAGTTGGTGATGGACAGGGAGGCCTGGTGTGCTGCGGTTCATGAGGTCGCAAAGAGTCAGACACAACTGAGCAACTGAACTGAACCGAACTGAAACCACTAATGTCCTGCCTCCTCCAACTTCCATCTTTGTAATCTTTGCTGAGTCAGCTTCCTACATCCACAGTAGGGGTGATAATAAACACCTCACAGAGTTGTTGATTTAGATGGCACAATGTATATAGAGCATTTGGCCTTCCCAGGTGGCTCAGTGGTAAACAACCTGCATGCCAATGCAGGAGACGTGGGTTTGATCCCTGGGTCAGGAAGATCCCCTGGAGAAGGAAACTGCAACCTATTCCAGTATTCTTGCCTGGAGAATCCCATGGACAGAGGAGCCTGGCAGGCTACAGTCCATGGGGTCACAAAGAGTCCGACATGACTTAGCAACTGAACAACAACAACAACAAATATAGAGCACTTGGCACAGTGCCTGGTGTGTAATAGTCTCCATTCACTCTCACTTCTTTGAAAATAAGTCTCTTCCCAATGAGAAATAGTAATAGTTTTCACAAGGTAACAAAAAAGCCAGCAGTTCTTATCAGACTTTTGGTTTTTTAATTATTAAAAATTATATATGTTACAAATATTTCTTCCCAGTTTATACATATATATTCATAAAATATGTATGTGTGTGTGTATATATATATATATATATGTATATATATATATATATATATTTGCTGTTGTTATTGTGTCTTTTGGCCACACTGTGCAGCATGTGGGATCTTAGTTCCCCAAACAGATTTCAAACCTGTGCCCCCTGCATTGGCAGTTCAGAGTATCAACCACTGGACCACCAGGGAAGTCACAATCTGACTTTTGAATGCCATTTTGAAGGAGGCAAAGATGGGCCAGGAAAACCATTAGCCTTGGCACGTGTTTCAGGGGTCCCAAGACTGCCCATACATTCTTTGATGTGCGAGAAGAGCTCACAAAATTCAGAAGCCATTGGGCCCATGATTACAGGGTATTAGAGTAATCACTGAAAGGAAAAACACAGCAGGAGGAGTCTGAGGGAATCCATGTCCAGATTTCCTCCGTTCTCTCCTGGCACCAGGTAGGAATGTGTTTCTTCTAAAAACCAGATGCAGCAACAGATGGGCAGTTTTCTGTCCAGTGAGGCCTGCTTGAGACTCAGAGTCCAGAGTTTATATCAGGCCTTGGTCACTTCCCTTGTGGCTCAGCTGGTAAAGAATCTGCCTGTAATGAGGGAGACCTGGGCTCAATTCTTGGGTTGGGAAGATTCCCTGGAGAAGGGAAAGGCCACCCACTCCAGTATTCTGGCCTGGAGAATTCCATGGACTGTATAGTCCATGAGGTCGCAAAGAGTCGGACATGTCTGAGCAACTTTCACTTTCACTTTGGTCACTTAGGCATGATGACCTTCCACCACTACTGAACTTCCAGATTCCCAGAAGGAAGCAGGTAGGTGTCTAGGAGCCCAGATAGGCCAAACATCCTAATGCCTGGAGAACGCCTCAAAGGCAAAGTTCCCAGGTACCTACCAAGGGCCAACCTTGTAAAGCAAGCCATTTAAAGACAGCCACCTCAAGCCAGCTATGTCAACTCTTCCCTGCACACCTGGCAAGGGATAAACTGGGCAAAGAGGGCAGAAATTACAGGAAAGGAGAATAATCAGAACTGAGGAAAGCAGAGAAAGGAGACAATTGTTGAAAGGAGGAGAGAAAATGAAGTAAATGGAAGGCAAGGAAAGAACACAGGAAAAGGAGGAAGGCAGACAGAAGAGAAAGTCATCACCTGGCTGACCCAAGCTGACCTTTCCTCCAGCCACCAGACGCTCGAGCATCCTGGCTCCATGCTGCCTTCCCAACGCCCCACCTCCCACTCCACTTCCTCTGACACCACGTGGGACCTCCCAGGTCTTCATCCACTCTGTTTACATACATAACTGTTGTGTAGGGCCTGCTGCCTTGGAGTAATCTGGCTGTTCTGATAAGGAGAAAAGAGAAGGGAAGGGGAGGGAAAGCCCAACAGTGACGAGATGGAAATAGGAAAATGCATTTGAGCTAAATGGAACAAGATGGCAAGAACAGGCTCCGGGGGCCCCTCTAAACTTTGAAAGAAACACACAGTCCTTCCAGTTTTAAAAGACAAGAAACACTGGGGAAAATATCATGGCTAAATAGGCTCTTCTGAGTGTATTTTAAATTACAGCAGCTTCCTTGACTTCCGAGAAGTCCTTGTTACTTCACTCATTTAAATACCTAGAGCAAGTTTTGTTTTTTAAGTTGAAACTTTCTAGGGTTCTTATTCTTTCAACCTTCTGTTTTTTGACTTCCTGAGTTCATGAAAAGGAAAAGAAGTGAAAGAAACTCTTCCTTGCTTTAGTGCCTTTGTAATTGAAAAATATGACATATCCTTTTCTCCTTTTCTCACATTCCATCGTTTAAAAAATGCTGTCAGACTAAGGCTTTGCCAAGTTTCAACACCAAGTGAAATCTTACCAAAAAAACTGAAAGATGTATTAAAAGCAGATGGGTTATAGGTATAATAGTACAGCCTACACATGTGTTATGATTTTTTTTTAAACAAGCTCATCTCTCTTGTGTTAAAAGTATAATATTAGCTGCATTTATGTACTTAACTACATATATATCCTCTTATTATTCCTTTTTCTTATAATCAGGAAAGTTTCATTTTTGTAAAAGATGTATATATTCACCTGGATGAAATGAGACACTCTAGATAAGAGAAGAAATTAGGAGGAACATGATAGCTTGCCATCTTCAGTTGCCTAGAAAACTACCACATAGAAGGAGAAGATGTTTTCACAACTTCAGATAATGGTAGTTGAACAAATACAAGATAATTTGCATCAGGCACAGCAAACTTACTTCAGGAAAAACTTGATGTCAGTTAGAGCCTTCTAAAAGTACAATGGACTGCCTTGTTCAGTAATTAAGTGAGGGGCATTGTCACTGAAGGAGTTCATGCCTGGAGCCCTCATGTTGGTGAGACTCATAGATCAGTGGAGACCCCGTGGAAGGACTGACTGGATTCCCATAGAGATTCCCACAAAGTTTAAAGACAAAGAATGAAGTGGGAGCCTGGGAAGCTTTATTGACATGGTGTAGATCCCCAAAGTCTTATTGAGATGGGTCAGGGGCCAAAGAAAGATAAAAATGTTGGAAAGGACAGTTTAGCACAGGCATGGACAGGAATTCTGACTGGGTGGAGCGACCTTAAAGATGACCAAACAGAGGTGTACTAGTTAGGTTAGGCTAGACTACATGGAGGTAACAAAGTAACCTGGAATCTCACTGGCTTAACATGACAGACTTTATCCTTGCTCAAAATACATGTCCCAGTGCAGGTGGGTAGGGAGTTCGGTTCCACACAGGCATTCTGGGGTCCAAGTCCACAGAACTCTGGTGCCTTGTAGCTGCTTCATCTGGGTCACAGAGGCTCCAAGTTCTCTGAATATAAGGAACAGAAAGAGGCAGGGGTACACAGACTCTTAAATTATTCACACCTAGAATTAGGCTTCACCTCTCCTCTTACTCCCATTGGCCAGGGCTCAGTCACAGGCCCCAACTTAACTATGAGAGAGGCCAGGAAATACAGGGGAGGAGAGGGATAGTATCAGTGTGGTAGGAGGGTGCACTGCCCAGCGGAGGTGCCACAAACGTTCTTTATTCCAGCCTACCACCCTGTAAGGCCTTCCTTGCCTGGCTCTTATACATGTTCTGAATTTCTGCCAGTGACTTACCATTGTCTGAGCATTCAAACAGAAGCCAAGGAATGGCCAAAATTCAAAGCACTAAACACCACATGTGAGCAAGGATGTGGAGCAACCAGAACTCTCTCATTCACTGCTGATGGGAATACAAAATGGCACAAGCACTTTGGAAGACAGCTTGGCAGTTTCTTACTAAACCAAACATGCTCTCACTATATGATCCAGCAAATGCTACTCCTTTGTATTTACCCAAATACCAAACTTACGTCTATACAAAAACCTGCACGTAGATGTTTATAGCAGCTTTATTCATTATTACCAAAACTGGGAATCCATCAAGATGTCCTCCATACAGGACAGCAGTAGAGACACAGACATAGAGAACAGACTTATGGACACGGTGTTGGGGGAGGAAGGAGAGGGAGGGATGTATGAAGAGAGTAACATGGAAACATACATTCAGTTCAGTATAGTCACTCAGTCGTGTCTGACTCTTTGCGACCCCATGGACTGCAGCACGCCAGGCCTTCCTGTCCATCAAAACTTCCGGAGTTTACTCACACTCATGTCCATTTAATCAGAGATGCCATTCAACCATCTCATCTTCTGTTGTTGACTCCTTCTCCTCCCACCTGCAATCTTTCCCAGAATCAGGATCTTTGCAAATGAGTCACCTCTTAGCATCAGGTGGCCAAAGGATTGGAGTTTCAGCACCAGCATCAGTCCTTTCAATGAATATTCAGAACTAATTTCCTTTAGGATGGAATGGTTGGCTCTCCTTGCAGTCCAAGGGACTCTCAAGAGTCTTCTCCAACACCACAGTTCAAAAGCATTAATTCTTTGGTGCTCAGCTTTCTTTATGGTCCAACTCTCACATCCATACATGACTACTGGAAAAACCATAGCATTGACTAGACACACCTTTGTTGGCAAAGTAATGTCTCTGGTTTTTAATTTGTTGTCTAGGTTGGTCATAACTTTTCTTTTAAGTAGTAAGCATCTTTTAATTTCATGGCTGAAGTCACTATCTGCAGCGATTTTGGAGCCGAAAAAGACAGTCTGTCACTGTTTCCACTGTTTCCCCATCTATTTGCCATGAAGTGATGGGAGCAGATACCATGATCTTAGTTTTCTGAATGTTGAATTTTATGCCAACTTTTTCACTCTCCTCTTTCACTTTCATCAAGAGGCTCTTTAGTTCTTCACTTTCTGCCATAAGGGTGGTGTCATCTGCATATCTGAGGTTATTGATATTTCTCTTGGCAATCTTGCTTCCAGCTTGTGCTTCATCCAGCCCAGCATTTCTCATGATGTACTCGGCATATAAGTTAAATAAGCAGAGTGACAATATATAGCCTTGACTTACTCCTTCCCTATTTGGAGCCAGTCTGTTGTTCCATGTCCAGTTCTAACTGTTGCTTCCTGACCTGCACATAGATTTCTCAAGGGGCAGATCAGGTGGTCTGGTATTCCCATCTCTTTTAAGAATTTTCCAGTTTGTTGTGATCCACACAGTCAAAGGCTTTGGCATAGTCAATAAAGCGGTAGTAGATGTTTTTCTGGAACATTCTTGCTTTTTTGATGATCCAATGGATGTTGGCAATTTGATTTCTAGTTCCTCTGCCTTTTCTAAATCCAGCTTGAACATCTGGAAGTTCACGGTTCATGTGCTGTTGAAGCCTGGCTTGGAGAATTTTGAACATTACTTTACTAGTGTGTACAATGAGTGCAATTGTGCAGTAGTTTGAGCATTCTTTGGCATTGGCTTTCTTTGAAATTGGAATGAAAATTGACCTTTTCCAGTGCTGTGGCTGCTGCTGAATTTTCCAAATTTGCTGGCATATTGAATGCAGCACTTACCACCATCATCTTTTAGGATTAGAAATAGCTTAAGTGGAATTCCATCACCATCTTCACTAATAGAGTTTTGCCAAGAGAATGCACTGGTCATAGCAAACACCTTCTTCCAACAATGCAAGAGACAACTCTACACATGGACATCACCAGATGGTCAGTACCAAAATCAGACTGATTATATTCTCTGCAGCCAATCTATAGATGCAATGCAATCCCTATCAAGCTACCAATGGTATTTTTCACAGAACTAGAACAAATAATTTTGCAATTTGTATGGAAATACAAAAAAACCTCGAATAGCCAAAGCAATCATGAGAAAGAAGAATAGAACTGGAGGAATCAACCTGCCTGACTTCAAACTACACTACAAAGTCGCAGTCATCAAGACAGTATGGTTCTGGCACAAAGACAGAAACATAGATCAATGGAACAAAATAGAAAGCCCAGAGATAAATCCACACACCTATGGACACCTTATCTTTGACAAAGAAGGCAGGAATATACAATGGAAAAAAGACAATCTCTTTAACAAGTGGTGTTGGGAAAACCGGTCAACCACTTGTAAAAGAATGAAACTAGAACACTTTCTAACACCATACACAAAAATAAACTCAAAATGGATTTAAAGATCTAAACATAAGACCAAAGACTATAAAACTCCTAGAGGGGAACATAGGCAAAACACTCCCTGACATAAATCACAGCAGGATCCTCTATGACCCACCTCCCAGAATATTAACAAATGGGACTTAATTAAACTTAAAAGCTTTTGCACAATGAAGGAAACTATAAGTAAGGTGAAAAGAGAGACTTCAGAATGGGAGAAAATAATAGTAAACGAAGCAACTGACAAAGAATTAATCTCAAAAATATACAAGTGATTCCTGCAGCTCAACTCAAGAAAAATAAGCAACCCAATCAAAAAATGGGCCAAAGAACTAAATAGACATTTCTCCAAAGAAGACATACAGATGGCTAACAAACACATGAAAAGATGCTCAACATCACTCATTATCAGAGAAATGCAAATCAAAACCACAATGAGGTACCATCTCACACTGGTTAGAATGGCTGCTATCCAAAAGTCTACAAGCAATAAATGCTGGAGAGGGTGCAGAGAAAAAGGAACCCCCTTAAACTGTTGGTGGGAATGCAAACTAGTACAGCCATGGAGAACAGTATGGCGATTCCTTAAAAAACAGGAAATAGAACTGCCATATGACCCAGCAATCACACTGCTGGGCATACACACCTACCAAACCAGAATTGAAAGAGACGCATGTACCCCAATGTTCATTGCAGCACTGTTTATAATAGCCAGGACATGGAAGCAAACTAGATGCCCATCGGCAGACAAATGGATAAGAAAGTTGTTGTACATATACACAATGGAATATTACTCAGCCATTAAAAAGAATACATTTGAATCAATTCTAATGAGGTGAATTAAACTAGAGCCTATTATACACAGTGAAGTCAGAATGGAAAACACCAATATAGTACACTAACGCATATATACGGAATTTGGAAAGATGGTAATTATGACCCCATATGGGAGACAGCAAAAGAGACACAGATATAAAGAACAGACTTTTAGACTCTGTGGGAGAAGGCGAGGGTGGGATGAATTTGAGAGAACAGCATTGAAACATGTATATTATCATGTGTGAAACAGATCACCAGTCCAGGTTCAATGCATGAGACAGTGCTCAGGGCTGGTGCACTGGGATGACCCTGAGGGATGGGATGGGGAGGGAGATGGGAAGGGGATTCAGGATGGGGAACACATGTACACCCATGGTTGATTCATGTCAATGTATGGCAAAAACCACCACAATATTGTAAAGTAATTAGCCTCCAATTAAAAAATATATTTATTTTTATATAAATATATATAACACACACACACACACACACACATATATATATATATTCTCTGTAGCCAAAGATGGAGAAGCTCTATACAGTCAGCAAAAAGAAGACCAGGAGCTGACTCTGGCTCAGATCATGAACTCCTTATTGCCAAATTTAGGCTTAAATTGAAAAAAGTAGGGAAAATCACTAGACCATTCAGGTATGACCTAAATCAAAATCCCTTATGATTATACAGTGGAAGTGAGAAATAGATTCAAGGGATTAGATCTGATAGACAGAGTGCCTGAAGAACTATGGACTGGGGTTCATGACATTGTACAGGAGGCAGGGATCAAGATCATCCCCAAGAAAAAGAAATGCAAAAAGGCAAAATGGTTGTCTGAGGAGGCCTTACAAATAGCTGAGAAAAGAAGAGATGCAAAAGGCAAAGGAGAAAAGGAAAGATACACTCATTTGAATGCAGAGTTCCAAAGAATAGCAAGGAGATAAGAAAGCCTCCTTCAAAGATCAATGCAAAGAAATAGAGGAAAAGAATATAATGAAAAAAACTAGAGATCTCTTCAAGAAAACTAGAGATACCAAGGGAATTTTTCATGCAAAGATGAGCACAATAAAGGAGAGAAATGGTATGGACCTAACAGAGGCAGAAGATATTAAGAAGAGGTGGTAAGAATACACAGAAAAACTATACAAAAAAGATCTTCATGACCCAGATAACCATGATGGCGTGATCACTCACTTAGAGACAGACATCCTGGAATGCAAAGTCAAGTGGGCCTTAGGAAGCATCACTATGAACAAACACATATTATCATATGTCAAATAGACAGCCAATAGGAATTTTCTGTATGACTCAGGGAACTCAAACCGGGGCTCTGTAACAACTTACAGGGGTGGGATGGGGAGGGAGGTGGGAGGGAGTGTCAAGAAGGAAGGGACATACGTATACCTACGGCTGATTCATGTTCATGTTTGGCAGAAACCAACACAATACTGTAAAGCAATTATCCTTCAATTAAAAATACATGAATTTTTTAAAAAGGTGTCAAAAAAAAAAGGTGTCCTCCAGTAGGTGAATGGATAAATAAACTGTGGGATATCCACACAATGGAATGTTATTCAGTGCTAAACATAAGCGAGCTATTAAGCCATGAAAAAAACATGGAGGAAATTCACATAACTAAGTGAAAAAAGCCAATCAGAAAAGGCTACATACTGTATGATTCCACCTAGATGACACTCTGGAAAAAACAGAAGTATGGCAACAGTAAAATGACCAGTTGCTATCAGGGTTATGGGGAGGAAGAGATGAATAGGCAGAGCACAGAGGACTTTTAGGGCAGCTGCTAACTGAGATGATTACTGGTATTTGACCATCTAGTAGTTTCCTCAACATCTTTATATAGCATGCTTTATGTCACAATATCTTGGTTTATCAAAATCAAATTTCTATTAATCTTTTGCTACTGCAGATGAAGATTTAACCTACTTCCCTCACCCAAATTCCCAGAAACCCTTCTTCCCAAAATTCTGCACATAGTCATATCTAAGGCAAGATTTTTTTCTCAAAATTATCCCATCAAAAATGAAGTCCTTATTAAGCCTTTCATATGACAGGCAGTCTCTCAAATACTTCATTTTGAATAGCAAAGTTCTATGTGGGGAAGATACATTAACCTGAAATGACCTCAGTCAAACTCAGTCTGAAAGCTTACAGAGGTCACTTGACATGATGTAGGGAAGGTAAATCAATTTAACACAGATTGAGTCATCACTTGTGGAGAAACAACTTCAGACTGCAGCTCTAGGTGCCACTGCATACAAGCTTTTTTTAAAAAATCAGCTTGTTACAATAAATTAAGTGCTTATGCTGTGGAGCTTAATACACATTAATACATGAATTATGATAAAAATTTCTATTGGCGGCATCATGCTCAGATTCAAACAGTGCTGTGAACAATTGGAAGTGAGCATGGCACAGTTTTCAAGCAGCTCTAGAGAAGTGTACATCCATGTCCACGTATGGGAGTTTGAAAAAAAAGCATCATCAAATGTGAGCATGAGAAAAGAATCTGGGTGGAATTCTACCATTTGGGTGGAATTCCCTGGTGATGCAATGGTTAAGATTTGTCACTTTCACTGCCTCAGCCCAGGTTTGATTCCTGGCCCAGGAACTTAGACTCCAGAAGCCATGCAGCATACCAAAAAACAAACAAACAAACAAAAAAAGGCCATTTTGTAAAACAATATATTTGCAATATATTTGATATAACACAAGGTTTAGAATACGTGTTTAAAATATGTATTTATATAATTAAAGTTTAACTGAAATATGATAGGTAGACATTTGGCCATTTCAACTCTTTCCCTAAATATCATATATTCAAGTTGAGAAAACAGAAGTTGTTTTCAACTTTCTCATTTAGGAAAATAATGATTTCACCTATAGTCGGGGTCCACTAGCTCATATTTGGGAATGTATTCTACTTGTGCCATCAGACTGAGACCTCCAGTGATCATCAGTAAGCACACCTGTGTCTCTAGTCCACCTTCTTCCTACCAAAGGCAAAGTCGCCTGGCTCTTCACTCTGTCAGGGGAGGCAGTAATGTTCTTTCTTTCCTTCCACCACTCCTTTCTAGTCCCCACCACACTGATTCTGTAATAAAACTCATCTGCGATTTGTCCAGCCATGGATGAAAAATTACATAGCTGTGTTTTGTTCAATTTAAATAGAAATTTATCCATTACATTCATGCCCCTGTATTTTAAAGTGAGAGACTTTCCGTTTAACACAGGTAGTGTTTTCTTAATATTGCTTGTGCTGTTTTAGTTGCTAAGTCATGTCTGACTTTGCGACCCCATGGACTGTAGCCCACCAGGCTCCTCTGTCCATGAGATCTCCCAGGCAAGAATACTGGAGTGGGCTGCCATTTCCTTCTCCATATATTGCTTTAAGGCTTTACTTTTGTGTCTTCTCAATTACATTTCCTTCACCCTAGAATGCTCAGTCATCCAGCTGCCCAGAAAGAAACCAGAATCCATTTTATAGGAAATTCAAAGAGAAAGTCTAAGTGACTATTCATTTTCTGATCTTCAAAAATAAGCTTATGAAGGAGGAAACTAATCCTCTAAAACTAGTCTCTTCTTGAGGGAGGATATTCTGGATTACTTTAGGTCCCTCTTAAGTTTGCCAAGGACCAGCTTCAAGGAACCAGCCTAATAGATTTCGAGAGTAGCTGGACAAGAAGTAGTCTTCTCGTCTCTGCTACATTAGGAGGACATTAGCTACAACAGGCAGGGTTTAAGTGCAGTCACCATACTGCATAGTTTGACTTGGACAGTCCCAGCTGATACTTGTTCATACATCCAATCCAGCTAGGGTCTCCTTTCATTCTCAAGTGTGTCCCAGATCAGATGATACATTTTATGGTCATCCTAATTATACCAGAAGTTAAGGGAAAGTCCTCTGTGATGGTTAATTTTATGTGTCAACTTGACTGAACTACGGGATGCCCAGATATTTGGTCAAATGTTTTTCGTAGTGTTTCTGTGGGAGTGTTTCTATTTTTATTGTTTAAAATTTATTTATTTTTAATTGAAGGATAATTGCTTTACAGTATTGTGTTGGTTTCTACCAAACATCAACATGAATCAGCCATAGGTTTACCTATGTTCCCTCCCACTTGAACACCTCTCCCACCTCCCTCCCCACCCCACCCCTCTAGGTTGTTACCAAGTTTCAGTTTGAGTTCCCTGAATCATATAGCAAATTCCCACTGGCTGTCTGTTTTACATATGGTAATGTATGCTTCCATGCTACTCTGTGGGAGTGTTTTTAGATGAGAGCGTCATGTATGGATGTGAGATTTGGACTATAAAGAAAACTGAGCGCCGAAGAATTGATACTTTTGAACTGTGGTGTTGGAGAAGACTCTTGAGAATGCCTTGGACTGCAAGGAGATCCAACCAGTCCATCCTAAAGGAGACAGTCCTGGGTGTTCATTGGAAGGACTGGTGCTGAAGCTGCAACTCCAATACTTTGGCCACCTGATGTGAAGACCTGACTCATTGGGAAAGACCCTGATGATGGGAAAGATTGAGGGCAGGAAGAGAAGGGGACAACAGAGGATGAGATGGTTGGATGGCATCACCGACTCAATGGACATGGGTTTGGGTGGACTCTGGGAGTTGGTGGTAGATAGGGAGGCTGGGCGTGCTGCAGTTTATGGGGTCGCAAAGAGTCGGACATGACTGAGCGACTGAACTGAACTTGAAATTGGTAGACTAAGTAAAGCAGACTGTCCTCAACATGGTGGGGCCTCACCCAATCAGTTGAAGGCCTGAATAGAACAAAAAGGCTGACCCTCTCTGGGTCAGGAAGATCCCCTGGAAGAGGGCATGGCACTCCAGTATTCTTGCTTGGAGAATCCCACGGACAGAGGAGCCTGGTGGGCTACAGACCATGGGGTCACAAAGAGCTGGACAGGACTGAAGTGACTTAGCACAGCACAGTAGCACAATACAGTACTATGTAACTGACTGTGTTAGCTGGATACCGAAGCTAACTGGGCTTACAAACAAATTGGACTTACAAATGTGCTTTTGGTACAGAACTTGGTCGTATGTAGATGACTTACTGTATTTTGTTATAGCAGCCCAAATGGACTGAGACAAGGACAAGTGGAAGCCAGGGTCAGATCTCAGAGGGGTCTGAAGTGACAAGAGAGAAGGTAAGGTTGAGGCTATAGCAGCCAGAGCAATGCAGGACCCTCAGAGAGCCACAAGTAGCCAGATCACTAGTTTTTCCATTAAAGCTGTGAGCCACAAATGCCAGCCAAGCGAGCAGCACCCAAGTGGACAAAGAACATTGCTTCAGGAGCTCAGAAGAATATCCAAAGAGCCTAATTCTTCCCTCCTACTAGGAGGTCACAAAAGCAACACCCTATCCCACATACCTCAAGGCTCTTCTAGGGAGAAAAACAGGAGACTGGGTCTTTTTATACTAGTTTGAACCATTTTACTTGCCAGATTCAACCATTTGTGACCTACAAAATATGACAACAACATACATTTCAAACTGTATTAAAAGCATACTGGTCAATAATAAAAAGACAAATAATATAATTTTTAAAGATATAAAGGATTTAAATAGACATTTCTTCACAGTAGATACACAAATGGCCAATGAGCACACAAAAAGAAGTTCAACATTATTAGTCATTAAAGAAATAAAAATCAAAACCACCAGGAGATACCACTTTATACCATTAACTTATATGCAGAGTACATCTTGTGAAATGCCAGGCTGGATGAAGCACAAGCTGAAATCAAGATTGCTGGGAGAAACATCAATAACCTTAGGTATGCAGATGACACCTCCCTTATGGCAGAAAGTGAAGAGAAACTAAAGAGCCTCTTGATGAAAATGAAAGAGGAGAGTGAAAAAGCTGACTTAAAACTCAACATTCAAAAAACTAAGATCATGGCATCCAGTCCCATCACTTCATGACAAATAGATGGGGAACCAATAGGAACAGTGACAGACTTTATTTTCTTGGGCTCCAAAATCACTGCAGACAGTGACTGTAGCCATGAAATTAAAAGACAACTGCACCTTGGAAGAAAAGCTATGACAACCCTAGACAGAGTATTTAAAAGCAGAGATATTATTTTACTGACAAAGGTCCGTCTAGTCAAAGCTATGATTTTTCCAGTAATCATGTATGGATATGAGAGTTGAACCATAAAGAAGACTGAATGCCAAAGAATTGATGCCTTCAAACTGTGGTTTTGGAGAAGACTCTTGAGAGTCCCTTGGATAGCAAGGAGATCAAATCAGTCAATCCTAAAGGAAATCAGTCCTGAATATTAATTGGGA
This sequence comes from Muntiacus reevesi, assembly GCF_963930625.1. NCBI lineage: Eukaryota > Metazoa > Chordata > Mammalia > Artiodactyla > Cervidae > Muntiacus > Muntiacus reevesi. Next base: position 9,878,424 of record NC_089271.1, on the reverse strand, counting down.
GGATGGTAGCTGAACCTGAAGCTCCAATACTTTGGCCACTTGATGCAAAGAGCCGACTCATTGGAAAAGATCCTAATGCTGGGAAATATTGAAGGCAGGAGGAGAAGGTGACAACAGATGACAAGATTGTTGGATGGCATCACCAACTGAACGGACACAATAAACAAACTCCAGGAGATGGTGAGGGACAGGGAAGCCTGTTGTGCTGCAGTCCATGGGGTCACAAACAGTTGGACATGACTGAGCGACTGAACAACAGCAACCCAATAGAATGGCTAGAATCAAAAAAGACAGATAATAACAAGAGTTGGTAATGTGAAAAAACTGTAACCCTCATACACTGCTAATGACAATGTAAACTGGTGTAGCCACTTTAGGGAAGAGTTTGACAGTTGCTCAAAAAGTCAAAACCAAAGTTCCCATATAACCCAGTAATATCATCCCTAGGTAAATACCTAAGAGAAGTGAAAACATATGTTCATATAAAGAATTGTGCACAGATGTTCAGAGCAGCATTATCTGTAACAGCCCTAAAGTGGAAATAACCCAAATGTCCATCAACTGACATAAACAAAATGTGGTCTATTGATACAGTGGAATACTATTCAGACATAAAAAGGAATGAAGTATTAATACATGTAACACATGGATAAACCCTAAAAACATTATACCAAGTGAAAGAAACCAAACAAAGAGAGCCAATATATGATTCCATTTATATGAAATGTCTAGAGTAGGCAAATCTGCAGGGATAGAAAGTAGATTAGTGGTTACCAGGGGCTGGGGAAAGGGGAGTGACTCCTAAAGGCTCTAATTTTTTTTTTTAGGTGATAAAATGTTCTGGAGCTAGACAGTGCAGTTGTTGCACAACTTTGTGAAAATACTAAAAACTACTGAATCGTAAACTTTCAAAGGGTGAATAGTATGGCATTTGAGTTATACGTTAATGATTTAAAAAAGAAGACAGCAACATTTTCCAAATTTTCAGAGGGGACTAGCACTTACACAGGATTGCCTTTTGGGTGTTGGTGTTATTTTCTTGGGTTTTTCCTCTAATCAGCAAAAGGGAGATTGGGAGAGGCCATAATTACAGACTAAAGTATGAAATGAGATTTTGTTTCTCCCTATCTATACTGTGGTATGAAAAAATTCTGACTCCATGATATGCATAAAGATCTAGCCTTCCAGTTCTCTTAATTCTTTTTTTTTTTTAATCTGGTAATAGAAGGTTGGCAGTCCTGTATGAAAACTAGCCTCTCAGTTCAACAGCAGCGGCAGCCCACATTATTATTCTATTCTGCTTTTTAAAATTGAACTATAGTTGATTTACAGTGTTATGCCAATCTCTGCTATACAGCAAAGTGACTCAGTTTTACACATATATACATTATTTTTTTCAATATTCTTTTCCATTATGGTTTATCCCAGGAAACTGGATATAGTTCCCTGTGCCATGGAGTAGGACCTTGTTATTTATCCATTCTAAATGTAAGAGTTTGCATCTCCTAACCCCAAACTCCCATTTCACCCCCCACCTTGGCAAGCATGAGTCTGATTTCTATTTCTATTTGTGTCATATTTTAGATTCCACATACAAGTGATATTGCATAGTATTTGTCTTTCTCTTTCTGATTTACTTCACTTAGTATGAGAGTCTCTAGCTGCATCCACATTGCTGCAAATGGCATTATTTTGTTCTTTTTTTATGGCTGAGTAGTATTCCCTTGTATATATGTACTACATCTTCTTTATCCATTCCTCTGTTGATGGACACTTAGGTTGATTTCATGTCTTGGCTATTGTGAATAGAGCTGCTATGTATATAGGGGTGCATTTATCTTTTTGAATCATGTTTTTGTCCAGATATATGACAGGAGTGGGACTGCTGTGTCATATGGTAGCTTTATTTTAGTTTTCTGAGGAACCTCCATACTGTTCTCCATAGTAGCAGGGCCCACTTCAGGTGGGACACTCATTCTCCAGTTCACCATGCCCCCTCCTCAACAGTTATCACCCACTCACATCACCTATAGTTCTGAATATATTTGAATTTGCGATTCCTGCTCAAAGAGTCCATTCTAAAAATTAAACTTCAATAAGCGGTGCTTATATTGGCTTCAGTTAGGAATGTGTTTAGCTGCAAATAACAAACATCTAAATAACAGTACCTTAAATGATTAGGAGTGGAGAAGATAATGACAACCCACTCCAGTATTCTTGCCTGGAGAATCCCAGGGATGGAGGAGCCTGGTTGGCTGCCATCTATGGGGTCGCACAGAGTTGGACACGACTGAAGCGACTTAGCAGCAGCAGCAGCAGCAGCAAATGATTAGGAGTTTATTTCAAGACATCTGGAAGTGGGTAGTCACTGAAGCTGGATCAAGAGCTCAGTGATAATAAGATCTCCATGTTGCAGAGGCTACTAGCTGTCTATCGAACATTTTATCTTTTCTGAGTTACATGAACCTTGAGATTATCTGAAAGGACGATGTAACAAGCTAAAAATGAAATTTCCTGTGGCTCAGCTGGTAAAGAATCCACCTGCAATGCAGTAGACCTGAGTTCAATCCCTGGGTTGGGAAGATCCCCTGGAGAAGGGAACAGGTACCCACTCCAGTATTCTGGCCTCGAGAATTCCATGGACTGTATAGTCCATGGGGTCGCAAAGAGTTGGACACAACCGAGCAACTATCACTTTCACTTTACAATTAGGAGTATTTCAGAAAGCTCCTTAGCAGTGAGATGTAAGTAAAAGTCACTAAAGGGAACTTCCAGGAAGGCAGTTTTAAAGGGTTCACACATCTGGCATATGCCTTCATTTCTCTTTGATGTTCCCCTTCTTTATGCCTGAAATGAAACTATGATGGCTGGAGCTCTGACTGCCATTTTGAGAAGAGAAGGATCAGGAAGACAAAGCACAAAGTCAAAAGAGCATCTGTCCCTGGTTAAATCATATATAACCACCATAACAGTCTTGGACTCCAGACTTAATAAAAACTGTCATTTAAGCCATTCTTTTATGGGTTTTTATTACTAGTAGTTGAATGTAATTTCTGATTGATACACTGCCAGTGTATCTGTAGCTCCTTTGGCTTTTTCACTAAAATATTTAAATTGCTGCTGCCTTGCTCATGACAACAACATGGAGAAGGGGGAAAGGATTTGTCACAGGTTCAGCTTTTGTGTTCACTGAAAGCACTGGGCATTATTCAGGCACAAGGGATATCTTATCTAGTTGTGGTTGAAATTAGGAGCACACAAATTTTTCATTGCCTATGTACATACCACTACACTTCCTATTAAGGAAGTTTTGCTAGTTAGGCAAAAGATGGCATATATGCAAAACATCCATAGGTGCTCAGAATATACTACTAATGCTCTAGTCCAGGTTCTTTCAATTCCATGTTCCCAAATACCCTGTGCTCTGGAATGACTCAGTTTTCTTACCTACTTTCAAACTAAAGCAAAACACTCACTGCAACAGTACATAGATGTAAATGCACTGAAACCACGTGGCCATGAGTGTTTAGTAAGATACAGGTTCATCCAATTCACAGTAACTGCCATGTGGAAACAACCTATATATCCAGAGACAGTGAATGGATAAAGAAAATGTGGCCTATTTACACAATGGAATATTCAGTTCAGTTCAGTCGCTCAGTCGTGTTTGACTCTTTGCGACCCCATGGACTACATCATGCCAGGCCTCCCTGTCCATCAGCAACTCCCAGAGTTTACTTAAACTCATGTCCACTGAGTCAGTGACACCATCCAACCATCTCATCCTCTGTTGTCGCCGTCTCCTCCTGCCTTCAATCTTTCCCAACATTAGGTTCTTTTCCAATGAGTCAGTTCTTTGCATCAGGTGACCATACTATTGGAGTTTCAGCTTCAGCATCAGTCGTTCCAATGAATATTCAGGACTGATTTTTTTAAAATATGGAATATTTTTTTAAATGGAATATTAGCCTTAAAAATATGGAAATGGGACCACATGAATGAACGTGGAGGACATTATGCCAAGAGAAATAAGTCAGTCCCAAAAAGACAAATATTCCATGGACTGGTGATGCCAGGCACTGAGAGGAGGGGGACACCAGGAGGAGCTACTCAATGGGTATAAGGTTTCAAATACAGAAGATAAAGAAGTTCTAGAGCTTTGTTGTACAACACAGCACCAGAGTTAACAATAATGTACTGTGCACTTAAAAAGGTGTTAAAAGAGTAGACCGCATGTTAAATGTTCTTACGATAATAAAAAATGTTAAGTTAGATTTAGCCAGATAACTGGAAAAATATATATGCAAATGTATATATATAAACATATAATTTCCACCTAAACGAAAACCCAGCAGCTAAAAAGATCCCACAAGCCATAATAAAGATCGAAGTTGTCACAACTAAGATTCAGTGAAGCCAAAGAAATAAATATTTTTAAAAAATAAATGAGAACACAGACATTTTTAATTCTTGTAGTAAACTCAACACAGCCCAAGAATACATCTTTTTTCAGACCCAGTTTAAGCCATGCTGTCCTAAATAGTTAATAGTTATATCTTTCTTTGAACCTTATATGTGTCTTTCTCGCTGTGCTTGTCATTTTGTGATATACTTCTTTGTTTTCTCATCTTTTCCTACTTGTCTAGGAGCATTTTGAGGTCAGCAACTGCTCTTCTCTATTTCCTTACAGATAAATCTAATTACTTACCACTGGATAAATGTTCTAAAAATACTGGTTGCTTTGAATTAAGCTCTAGATAAAACTCATCACACTTTGAAGGAGGCCCATCAGTATGATAAATCTGAAATTATCTGCAGTTGCATTTGTGCAACACACACACAAAGCAAAACCAACTAAAAAGTACTCGAGCCTTAAGAGTTTGACTTTGACAACCTGCAAAAAAGACCAAAGAGGGCATCTTGTTCTCTTTGATGGGTATTTATTATTTATCCTTCTTATCAGAACCCATAGATTTTGTTCATCCTTCCGGTTCCATCAGCACCAAGAAGCATAATGATTGTGAAAGGTCCCCTAATGTCTTTGGCGCCCCCTTCCCAGCCTTCTATTTTAGGGCAGAGCCAATGATCTCATTTACAGAGAGGCTTGCCAGGCTCTGCATATGGTTTGTAATATAAATAGATCACATCTTACGCATATCAGCAAGACAGAGGAGGCTTGCCCTCCCCAAAGTCTGCTGAAGTAGAAATTCTCACCAGAAAAGTAGGCAAGCCACCTCTACTTTATACTTCTCAGGGAATTTAAGGATGTGTTGGGCAAAGATTTCAATCTCTGGCAAATTTAGATGAATTCTGGACTATCCAAAGATAAAATATGCCCAAACTAAAGATAAATGATAATCCTGTTTCATTTCAGACTTCTTCCTTTCATTGGGCTTTGTGACTGCATAGTTAATATCAATTTATGTTCATGGTCTGGATTATAACCTACTGCCTTAGCTTCAACATGTATTGATTAGATTTTGTTTTGTTGTTTATAAATAAAACCTGATAATTGGGTTTACTCATGAGATGAGTCGCCATTAAAATAAAAATAAACCACAATGCTTTTGAGCAACAAATTGTCAAAAACATGCTATGTTTCCAATCTATTTCCACACCTAATTATTTTTTTCTTTTTAACACTTGCTATTTGAAAAAGTTTAACACTCATAAGAAGCTACAAAAAAAATATAGACATCTGTGTGCCCTCTACCCAGCTTGTCCCAGTGAGAACATCCTTAGTACCTATAGTCCATTGCCAAAACCAGGAAACTGACACTGAGACAATATACTGACATTAACTCAAATAATAATCTTATTTGGATTTCACTCCTTTGTCTCACTTTTTTGGAGGTGAGAGTGCAGTGTCTAGTTCTGTGGCATTTTATTACGTTTAGACATGTATAACCACCACCACAACCAGGATACACATTATTATTATTTTTAAACATCTATGGAAGTCCAGCTATGCACAAAGCACTGTTGGTTGTGCTTATTTAACAATTTCATGAGGTAAATTTATTGTCTCCGTTTTGGAGAAAGACTTAAATAAAAAGGAAAAAACAGACTTTTCCCCTTTTTTCTGTCTTTTAGTATCAGGCGTGTGGCAAAGAGACGCTGCTGTCTAATGACACTAAATTCAATGTGAGGGATTTATTTCTTTTAACTTTTATAATGAACCTTTCTTAAGTCGTAGCTCTCCAATTTTCAAATGTATAAAGTCCACACAATCTACTCACTTCTTAAAAATACTACCCTTAGGCACGAAGTGAGGGAAGAGATCATAGAAGAGAGTCCATCCTACAGTTCAGGATGGCAAAAGTTCCAGGTCTTAAGTCACTTTTGCTTTTCCTCAAAACCACAGCAACTCTATTTCTGTTCTTATTTTTCTCTTGCACCCAGACAATAGTGTTTTTGTCCTCTGAGGATTATTCTAAAAATAAAATGTGAAAGAAGAAACACGTAAAGGTCTCTATCTTTGGTTTCTTAACATTACTTTTAACCTGGTATTTAGTTTAACTACCATTCCCTATGAGAAAGCGCTGTGTCCACTGCACTGTCTTCAACGTGGCTTCATGCTTCCTGTGCCCCGGCCCTTCCGCCATCACTGCGGGGCTCACAGAGGAAATACGGCAGAGCTCACTGGGGCTAGGGAACAATACCTCCTGTCTAATGTTCACCTCTGCCTTTCAGCAACCATTCGGCCAAGTCCAGCCTAAGCAAGTTGGGACCTCACATAGGAGTTTTCTTCCTACTTCTCTGGCCTCTCCTTCTCAGTCTCTTTTCCCATCTCCTTCTCTTCTTTCTGACCTCCAAAGCCAGAGTCCTTGGAGACCAACCTGAGTCTTTTCCTTAAAATACTGATACTCTACCAAGGGTGATTTTTCACCCCAGCAGCCAATTGGGATTGTCAGTAGACATTTCTAGTTGAGGGACAGGGTGGGAGGGGAGAAGGGTGGGAGATGTGCTAATGGTATCTAGTGGGTAGAGGCCAGGGATGCTGATAAATACCCTACAGTGTATATTGTAGGATAGAACAGTCCCTGCAACAAAGAATTATCCCACTCCAAGAGTCACTGGGGATTCCCAGACAGTTCAGTGCTAAAGAATCCATCTGCCAATGCAAGAGCTGCACGAGAGGCAGGTTTGATCCCTGGGTTGGAAAGATCCCCTGGAGAAGGAAATGGGAGCCCACTCCAGTATTCCTGCTGGGAAAATCCCATGGACAGAGGAGCCTGCTGGGCTACATCCATGGTGAATCAGAGAGCCAGACACAATTGAGTGGCTGAGCACAAGCACAAGCACACAGGGCCAACAGCCCCCATGTCATAAAGTCTTGCCCTAAAGACCTTACTCAGTGCCACACTATGCCCAGATTCAGTCCACATGCTGATGACTCCCAGGTTTCAATCTCCAGTCCTGTCTTCTCCCCCATCTCCAGGTGCTTATACACAACAGCCTCCACTTAAACCTATCATGTGCTTCAAACTTCACTTGTTCACACCCGAATGTACTGGCATCCACAAACCTGCTTCTCCCCTAGTCCTTCCCGTACTGATAATGAAACCATGCAAAGTAGTCATCTTAGACCCAAATTCTGACTGCAGAACACTCTGATTAGGATCAAAGAACAGTGGAGCTGTGAGGGATTTCATTTGGGAGACGAGGAGAGCAAGACCCAGAAGTTTTGAGATGTCCCTACATCTACACATTTAACTTGGTAGTAGAGCCAGAATGAGAAAGACTGTTTCCTACAGCTTTGGGGCCAGTCAGCTGACTTAGCCCCTCAGGTAAAATACATAGCTCAGTTGCATTCTCTTTTTTCAGAAGTCAATGTTAGAGCTTCGTACAATGCAGGTTCAGCAAATCACAGCCCGAGGGCCAATCTGGGGCTGCCATCTGTTTTTATATGGCTCATGAACAGAATGATTTTACCACCTTTAAATATTTGGGGGGAAAAATTCAAAGAACAATAATGTATGACCCATGAAACTGACATTAAAAACAAATGCTAGTGTCTGTGAATCAAGTGTGACTGGGACACAGACACATTCATTAATGTTTTATCTACGGCTGCCTTCATGCTACAGAGCTGAATTGAGAAGCTGCAACATCCACTGTATGACAGGTAAAGCTGAAAATACCTGGCCCTTTATAGAGCAAGGTTAGTGGCCTCAGTATATTATGAGTCCAAATTAAACAAACAAACATGGATTTCAGTTTCATTTCAACCGCAATGTGATCTTTGACTATGTTCCAACGTCAGTGAGCCTCATGTTGAATAGGGGTAATGATACTTCCCTTAAAGGATTGTTTAGGAGTATTAGAAGTAATACTTGTAACGATCTGGAGTACACTAGGAGGAACTCAACAAATACTAGCAAAAATAATAATAATACTTATTAATACTATTATTACCACAAACTTTACCCCTCAAAATGTCCTCTTTGGTACGCTTTGAGAGATTTTGTGTCAAATGCCTTCTGAAATCCAGGCAAACATGGAACTTAAAAGTCCTAGTCCTTTTCAACCATTAGTTGCATGATAACAGAACAAGTACCCAGCACATTATGTTTTTTGGTAACAAGCTGGAAGGTGGTTAATATCTTTATAACTCATATGACATTGTGCCCAATTGTGAATTCCTGGAAAAGTCATCTCCTGAGGAATAAAGGTGACACTACCTGAAAGAGAAAATCATCAAGACCTACCCCATCCTTTTTCCAAATTTCTTATCCCAAGACTGTCAGAAAATAAGTTAACAGAAAATGGGGAAACCAACATTAAGTTAGTGAAGAGCATGTAGAAACAGCCCCCAAACCCCCAGGACTCCACTCTTTGAGATTTCCCAGAGGGCACTGCGTGTGGCCAGAGAGGCAGAGCCTCGCTGTGGTTTTGGACTGGCATCCCCCACAGGCTTCCAAAGATAAGAGACGGGAGCACGGCTGACACTCACCTTGCCCACGGCTGCCCTCGGGGCCTTGACCTCAGCCCTGGCCACATCCAGTCCTGCAGGAGACTCGGCCATCCCTGGGGGCTTCTTGGCCTCAGGCTTGCCTCCTGGCTTACATCTCATTCCTGGAGAGGAAAAGAGGTCAAGTCTAACTCTTTTTCTTTGTGTGACCCCATCCTTTCCCCCTCTCACATCCCGCCATTTTCTCCGGCTCTCCAGGTATTTTGGCTGAGCACAGGGTCCTTTCAAGCCTCCTCACACTTCCTCCTTCCACTGGACTGCCCCTTTCTATACCTTCTGGGATGATCCACATTTCTCATGAGTGACAAGACGTCATCTTGCTAATTAACATACGGCCTAATTATGGCAGTGTTACACTTTAGGAGACAGAATTAAAGTCTGAAGTGACCTAAGTAATTAGGAGAGGCAGACAGAGACAAATGAAAGCAGGGGGTGGCCATGACTTGGCCACATCCTGTGAGGCTGAGCACCACAGGCTGAGACTCAGGTGTGTGGACACCTCGGGATCGGCTCCAAGCAGGGTACTGTGGTACAAAGACAGCATCCCCATGTAGGGCAAGATGGGATTTTCTTTCCTCCTCCCTCTCTTTATCCTTTCCCTGGCACAGAGGTGCCATTTGATAAAATAGAGTAAATGAATCAGAAAAATGCACACCCACAAAGATGAATTTTCACCCTGTGCTGCAGAAGAGACAAGACTGACAGCTTAATTGCTGTGCTGAGGGTGATGCTGCTAGGAAGTGGCCCCTTCTCTGCTAGGAAATCTGGCCAAAAATTAGGACAAATGAGGACAGGAGGTGTGCATTCTGGGTTCCCCCAGAAGTTGACCTGGGGTCACAGATGTGAGTACAAGTCATTTATCTGGGAGGAGCTCTAACAAGCACTGGCAGGGAGTGAGAAAATGAGACCAAGGAGGGAAAGAAGGCAATAGAAGGTATGTTAACAAGCAAGCAGGCCTGCAGCTCAACTCGGCTGGGCAAGTGGGAGAGATAGGAGAACAGAGGTCAACGAACTTTTCCTATAAAGGGGAGAGAGTAAATATTTCAGGCTTTGGGAGCCACTGAATGTCTGTCACGATGACTCAATTCTGCCATTGTAGAAAAAATGCAGCCAGAGACAATATGTAAATGAATGGATATGTCTGTGTCTCAGTAAAACATTATTTACAAAACCAGGCAGCCAACCCAATGGCTGTAGTTCGTCAACCCCTTGCTATATAGAAGAGTGTTTCTCAAACTCTCGTAGTGAAGGACCCATTTTTTTTTTAAAATGTCCAATCCATTGAACAACAAGACTTTTGTAAATACAACAAAAATGAATCACTGGAAAAGCAAAATTTAAAAAACAGGCATACAAAGTATGTCTTTTTAAATTAATTAAAATCAATAGACACAGAATATCTTGGTCTAGTTGCTTTAGGAAGTTACTAAATGCTTACTCTGAACTTCTGCTAAGTTAGCACAGAAAGGTGGAGTCCTTGATCTCGGCCAAGGCCATCACCACAGTTTATAGCCCCATGGTCTCTCTTACTAGTTGAGGAGGCTGAGGCTGTTACCCACTGACACCTCTATTGTCATCAAGGGTTGCTCCCCAGCACATCAACTCCTGGTCCTTCTGGCCTGTCTGGCGAATGGACCATGTACATTTCTGCCATCTGAGAAGGAGAGGCACACGGGCTCCGGGTAGGAAGCTGAAGGCATGTATGGGAATGTTGAGGACCAAGAGGTCACTGGCAGGCCACTGTCAGCATCACTACAGTGTGATAGAATAGAAAGATCATGGGCTTGGAAGGCAAAGAAATTGAGATAAAAGTCCTGGTTCTGCCACTTAACTTTACTGTTTCTACATTTCCTTGTCTGAAAAATGAGTATAATATGGTGAGGGTTGGGCATTGGTTTTTTGTTTTTTTTTTTGGTTTTTTTTTTTTTTGCTGCTGTTGTTGCTATTAAAGACTTTTTTTAAAGCGTAGTTTCAGGTTCACAGCAAAACTGAGAATAAGGTATTGATACAAAGAATTCCCATATACTTCCCACCCCATACATGCCTAGTGAAGTCATTCAGTCGTGTCCGACTCTTTGTGATCCCATGGACTGTAGCTTACCAGTTTCCTTCATCCATGGAATTTTCCAGGCAAGAGTACTGGAGAGGGTTGCCATTTCCTTCTCCAGAGGATCTTCCTGACCCAGGGATTGAATCCAGGTCTCCGGCATTGAAGGCAAACACTTTACCTTCTGAGCCCACCCATACATGCATGCATTAGCAACATCCCACCAGAGTGACACATTTGTTACAGCTGATGAACCTACCCCCAGGGATTGAACCCAGGTCTCCCACATTGCAGGCAGACACTTTACCTTCTGAGCCCACCCATACATGCATTAGCAACATCCCACCAGAGTGACACATTTGTTACAGCCGATGATGAACCTACACTGACACAGCACAATTACCCAGAGTCCACAGTTTCCATTAGGGTTCAACTCTTGGTGTGGTGCTTATGGTATGTATCTATCATCATAGTATTATACAAAGTATTCTGATTGCCCTAAAAATCTTCCCTGCTCTGCCTGTTCATCCCTCCCTCCCCTCAACCCTTGGCACCACTGCTCTTTTCACTGTCTCCATAGTTTTGCCTTTTTCAGCATGTCAACTAGTTGGAATAGTATTTTCGGACTGGTTTCTAACACTTAGTCACGTGCATTTAAGGTGTCTCCGTGGTTTTTCATGGCTAGATAGCTCACTTTTTTTTAGTACTGAATATTCTACTGTCTGAAAGTACCACTGTTTATTCACCCATTCACCTATTGAAGGGCATCTTGGTTGCTTCCAAGTTTTGGCAACTATGAATAAAACTGCTGTAAACATCTGGGTGCAGGCTTTTGTGTAGACATAAGTTTTCAGCTCCTTTGGGTAAATACCAAGGAACACAATTGCTGAATTATATGGTAAGAGTGTATTTACTTTTGTAAGAAACTACCACACTGTCTTCCAAAATGGCTGTACAATTGCATTCCCTCCAACCAGTGAATGAGAGTTCCTGTTGCTCCATGACATTGTCAGCATCTGGTGTTTGTCAGTATCTAAATTTTGGCCATTCTAACAGGTATCTAGCAGTATCTCATTTTTGTTTTAATTGTATTTCCCTGATGATATATGATGTGGAGCACCTTTTCATATGCTTATTTGCCATCTGTATGTGTTCTTTGGTGAAGTGCCTGTTAAGGTCTTTGGCCCATTTTTTAAAAAAGGACTGTTTATATTCTGACTGTTGAGTTTTAAGAGTTTGTTGCATATTTTAGATAACAATCCTTTATCAGATATGTCTTTTGCAAATATTTTCTCACTTTGACTTGAGTTTTAAATGGTCTGATAAAAAGCCCTAGCATATGTGCAACATTTGGGGCACATTAACGAGAACTCAATAATAACTCCTTTCCCATAAAATATAAAAATTATACAAAAAGTTAGTGGTAGAAATCTAATGAACTGTCTCCCATGAACCTGTATCTTTGTCCCTTGTTCTCCATTTTACATCATTCAGCTGCACTCACCCACCTAGTCTGGGTGTGGTGAAGGTGGTGAGGATGAGTCATAAAGGAGATGGGGCTGCAGCAGGAGCCTTAGAGAATGAAAGGGAAAGGGAGGAGGAAATTGAAATAGTAAATGTTTATTAAACACTTATTGTATCCTGCGTTCCATAGGATATATATGTAAAAATAATACATGGCCCTTATTCTTAAAGAATTTATGGTTTAACCAGGCTGGATAATAAAACCATGAGATGAATATAAAGTGATATTCATCGATAGTCTACTATGTGCCAGGGATCTCATGAGATTCTTTGTATACATTAGCTATGATTCAGTTGAGAACCCTGCGAAGAAGACACTGTTAACCTCATTTTAACAAGGAAACTGATGTGCAAGGAAGGTATGTGATTCATTCCAAGCCACATGGCTAGTAAGTAGCAGAGCTGAAATTCAAGCCCAGGGCTGTCTGATTTCAATGCTCACAACTCTTCATACAGCAAGATATTGAGAAAAGCTCCTAAGACAAATCATAGATAGTTTCACTGTAAGAAGTGCAACCTGGACTGAAAAAAGAATACCTAAGACAAATCATAGATAGTTTCACTGTAAGAAGTGCAACCTGGACTGAAAAAAGAATACCAAAGACTCATAAAAAGAAAAAGAAACCATAAGGAAGATACAAAAGAAATGGCTCCACTATAATTGAAGTTTGTGAAAATGGAAATAGAAGTAGGGTCAGGTGATTGAGGGTTCTGACTGGTTTTGATGGTGTTTGCCAAGGAGCTGGAAACAAAACATCAAAATTCACCTGAAAAAAAAATTAAAAATGGGGAATACATGTAAATTCATGGCTGATTCATGTCAATGTATGACAAAAACCACTACAATATTGTAAAGTAATTAGCCTCCAACTAATCAAAATAAATGAAAAAAAAAATTAAACAAAAGTGTAACAAGGCCTGACACTAATATAACGTTGTATGTCACCTATAGAGGGTACATGTATAGAGGATATACATCTACGTCTATCTGTATCTATCTACAGATATCTATATCTACATATCTATACTATAGCTATGCTTGTGTTCAGTCACATCTGACTATTTGAGACTCTTTGGGCTAAAGCCCATCAGGGTCCTCTGTCCATGGGATTTTTCAGGCAAGAATACTGGAGTGGGCTCCCGACCCAGGGATTGAACCCGTGTCTCCTGCATCTCCTATATTGGCAGGTGGATTCTTTACCACTGGCACCACTTGGGATGTTGATTATAGCTTTCCAGTTGGTTCAGTGGTAAACAATCCGCCTGCCAATGAAAGAGACACAGGTTCAATCCCTGGGTCAGGAAGATTCCCTGGAGGAGGGCATGGCAATCCATTCCAGTATTCTTGCCTGGAGAATCCCATGAACAGAGGAGACTGGCAGGCTACTGTAGCCCGCCAGGTTCCTCTTCAAAGGTCACAAAGAGCTGGAAACAACTTAGCGCACACACACACATATGTCAATTATATCTCAATAAAAAATTTAAAAATAAGTTTTAAAGGTAAGTACTATTTAAAAGAAGTGCAATAAAGAAGACTAGTCCTCACAGGAACTTACACATACTAAAAAGGAGTAAGAATTCGAACAGTTAAATACTGGCTTAAGAGCAGACAGAAATCAGTCAGCAGAAGAGAATCAGCAGCCCAGAAAATGAGCTTTTTTGTACAAAATTCAATATTTAATAAAGAAAGCATTATAAAACAGAAAGGAAAAAATCATTTACCATATGTTGTTGAAAAAACAAATTAGGAAAAAAGACACTCTCACCTTATGCTATATATCAAGTTAAATTTCAAATGGATTTAAGAGTTTTTTTAAAGTTAAATATAGAAAATATTTAATTTCTGGTAAAACATGCTTCAAAAATGAAATTTAAAAAAGGAAAATGCAGAGAGCTATTCTCACATCTAAAGTTCAAATAAGGGTATGGTTAAGGAACGAGAGTACTTCAGCTCCATGGAATGATAGACGGCCATTTGAATAATTATAAAACTATAGCAACATTAAAAAATATTTAGGCTGGACAAGACTATGAAAGATATGGCGCATTATTTTTCTATTGTTGCTGTAACAAATCACCACAGTTTTAGCTGGCTAAAAATAACACATATTTATTATCTTACAATTTTGGAGGTTAGAAGTTTGACATAGGTCTTACTGAGCTATAATCAAGGCGTCCTCAAGGCTGCATTCTTTTCTGGAAACTGTGATGGAGAATCCATTTCCTTGCCTTTTATAACCTCTAGAGGGCACCCACATTCCTCGGCAGATGGCCCTTTCAACCATCTTCAAAGTCAGCAAAGGCCAATTGAGTTGTTCTCACATCACCGCACTCTGACTTCTTTCCAGAGTCACATTTCCCTCTGACTCGTCTTCTGCCTCTCTTCCATTTTTTTCACAAATAATGGCTTTACTGAGATATAATTTACATGTCATACAATTCACCCATTTGAAGTGTACAAGTCATTGGTTTTTAGCATATTCACAGAGTTATGTAATGATCATTATAATCAATTTTGGAACATTTTTATCACCCCTGCTAAGAAACCTTATAAACATTAGCAGTTACTTCCCCTTCCCCCTCAAGCTCTTATTCCTAGATGAACACTCATCTATTTTCTGTCTCTATGAATTTTCCTATTCTAGCCATTTCAGATAAAAGGAATCACACAATTCACAGTCTTTTGTGACTGACTTTTTTTCACTTAGCATAATGTTTTCAAGGTTTGCCTATGTTGTGGCAGTATTAATACTTTATTCCTTTTTATGGATGAGTAATATTCCAGTATGTGTATATAACATATTTTGTTTATCTATTCATCAGTCGTGGACATTTGGGTTGTTTCAGGGGATTTTATGAATAATGCTACTATAAACATTTACGTACAAGATTTTTTGTGGATATGATTTAACTTCTCTTGGGTTTTCATTCTATCTAAGAATAGAGTGGGGTGAGCCAAGCACTGGGGGCCATATGGTAACACTATGTTTAACTATCCAAGGGCTTACCAGACTGTTTTCCACAGGAGCTGCCCTATTACATTCCTATCAGCATTGTATGAGGGTTCTGATTTGTTCATATCCTCACCAACATGTGTTATTATCTGACTTTTTGATGACAGCCATCCTAATGGGTGTGAAGTGGTTTTCCATTGTGGTTTTTTTTCTTTTTTATTTATTTTAATTACAGGCTAATTAATTTACAATATTGTGGTGTTTTTTGCCATACATTCACATGAATCAGCCATGGGTATACATGTGTTCCCCATCCTGAACCCCCCTCCCACCTCGCTCCCCATCCCATCCCTCAGGGTCATCCCAGAGTACCAGCCCTGAGCACCCTGTCTCATACATTGAACTTGGACTAGCGACCTATTTCACATATGATAATATACATGTTTCAATGCTATTTGCTCAGATCTCCCACCCTTGCCTTCTCCCACAGAGTCTAAAAGTCTGTTCTTTACATCTGTGTCTCTTGCTGTCTCACATATAGGGTCACTGTTACCATTTTTTAAAATTCTATATATATGCATTAATATACTGTATTGGTGTTTTTCTTTCTGACTTACTTCACTCTGTATAATAGACTCCAGTTTCATCCACCTCATTAGAACTGATTCAAATGTATTCTTTTTAATGGCTAAGTAATATTCCATTGTGTATATGTACCACAGGTTTCTTATCCATTTGTCTGCTGATGGACATCTAGGTTGTTTCCTTGTCCTGGCGTAAACAGTGCTGTGATGAACATTGGGGTACACGTGTCTCTTTGAATTCTGGTTTCCTCGGTGTGTATGCCCAGCAGTGGGATTGCTGGGTCATATGGCAGTTCTATTTCCTGTTTTTAAGGAATCTCCACACTGTTCTCCATAGTGGCTGTACTAGTTTGCATTCCCAAGAACAGTGTAAGAGGGTTCCTTTTTCTCTGCACCCTCTCCAGCATTTATTGCTTGTAGACTTTTGGATAGCAGCCATTCTGACTGGCATGAGATGGTACCTCATTGTGGTTTTGATTTGCATTTCTCTGATACTGAGTGATGTTGAGCATCTTTTCATGTGTTTGTTAGCCATCTGTATGTCTTCTTTGAAGAAATGTCTGCTGAGTTCTTTGGTCCATTTTTTGAGTGGGTTGCTTATTTTTCTGGAATTGAGCTGCAGGAGTTGCTTGTATATTTTTAAGATTAACTCTTTGTCAGTTGCTTCATTTGCTATTATTTTCTCCCATTCTGAAGTCTGTCTTTTCACCTTGCTTATAGTTTCCTTCGTTGTGCAAAAGCTTTTAAGTTTAATTAGGTCCCATTTGTTTATTTTTGCTTTTATTTCCATTACTCTGGGAGGTGGGTCATAGGGGATCCTGCATGATTTATGTCAGAGAGTGTTTTGTCTAGGAGTGTTTTGTCTAGTGCTTTCCTCTAGGAGTTTTATAGTTTCTGGTCTTACGTTTAGATCTTTAAATCCATTTTGAGTTTTTTGTGTATTTACATTTTTGTGTTTGGTGTTAGAAAGTGTTCTAGTTTCATTCTTTTACAAGTGGTTGACCAGTTTTCCCAGCACCACTTGTTGAAGAGATTGTCTTTTCTCCATTGTATATTCTTACCTCCTTTGTCAAAGATAAGGTGTCCATAGGTGTGTGGATTTATCTCTGGGCTTTCTATTTTGTTCCATTGATCTACGTTTCTGTCTTTGTGTCAGTACCATGCTCTCTTGATGACTGGTACTTTGTAGTATATCCTGAAGTCAGGCAGGTTGATTCCTCCTGTTCCATCCTTCTTTCTCATGATTGCTTTGGCTATTTGAGTCTTTTTGTATTTGCATACAAATTGCGAAATTATTTGTTTTAGTTCTCTGAAAAATACCACTGGTAGCTTGATAGGGATTGCACTGAATCTATAGATTCCTTTGGGTAGTAAACTCATTTTCACTATATTGATTTTTACAATCCATGAACATGGTATATTTCTCCATTTATTTATGTCCTCTTTGATTTCTTTCATCAGTATTTTATAGCTTTCTATATATAGGTCTTTTGTTTCTTTAGGTAGATTTACTTCTAAGTATTTTATTCTTTTCATTGCAATGGTGAATGGAGTTGTTTCCTTAATTTCTCTTTCTGTTTTCTCATTTTTAGTATATAGGAATGCAAGGGATTTCTGTCTGTTAATTTTATACCTGCAACTTTACTATGTTCATTGATTAGCTCTAGTAATTTTCTGGTGAAGTCTTTAGGGTTTTCTATGTAGAGGAATGGGTGAATTTAACTCAGATGACCATTATATCTAATACTGTGGGCAGGAATCCCTTAGGAGAAATGGAGTAGCCATCATAGTCAAGGAAAGAGTCTGAAATGCAGTACTTGGATACTATCTCAAAAACGACAAAATGATCTCTGTTTGTGTCCAAGGGAAACCATTCAATGTCACAGTAATCCAAGTCTATGCCCCAAGCAGTAACACTGAATGAATAAACTGAAGTTGAACAGTTCTATGAAGACCTATAAGACCTTTTAGAACTAACACCCAAAAAAGATGTCCTTTTCATTATAGGGGACTGGAATGCAAAACTAGGAAGTTAAGAAACACCTGGAGTAACAGGCAAATCTGGCCTTGGAGTACAGAATGAAGCAGGGCAAAGGCTAATAGAGTTTTGCCAAGAGAATGCACTGGTCCTAGCAAACACCCTCTTCCAACAACACAAGAGAAGACTCTACATGTGGACATCACCAGATGATCAACACCGAAATCAGACTGATTATATTCTTTGCAGCCAAAGATGGAGAAGCTCTATATGGTCAGCAAAAACAAGACTAGGAGCTGACTGTGGCTCAGATCATGAACTCCTTATTGCTAAATTCAGACTTAATTTGAAGAAAGTGGGGAAAATCACTAGACCATTCAGGTATGACCTAAATCAAATCCCTTATGATTATACAGTGGAAGTGAGAAAAAGATTTAAGGGACTAGATCTGATAGACAGAGTGCTTGATGAACAATGGATGGAGGTTGGTGACATTGTACAGGAGACAGGGATCAAGACCATCCCCAAGAATAATAAATGCAAAAAAGCAAAATGGCTGTCTGAGGAGGCATTACAAATTGCTGTGAAAAGAAGAGAAGTGAAAAGCAAAGAAGAAAACGAAAGATATACCCATTTGAATGCAGAGTTCCAAAGAATAGCAAGATGAGATAAGAAAGCCTTTCTCGGCGATCAATGCAAAGAAATAGAGGAAAACAATAGAATGGGAACTACTAGAGAGCTGTTCAAGAAAATTAGAGATACCAAGGGTACATTTCATGCAAAGATGGGCTCAATAAAGGAGAGAAATGCTATGGACCTAACAGAAGCAGAATATATTAAGAAGAGGTGGCAAGAATACACAGAAGAACTATACAAAAAAGGTCTTCATGATCCAGATAATCATGACGGTGTGATCACTCACCTAGAGCCAGACATCCAGGAATGCGGAGTCAAGTGGGCCTTAGAAAGCATAACTACGAACAAAGCTAGTGGAAGTGATGGAATTCCAGTTGAGCTATATAAAATCCTAAAAGATGATGCTGTGAAAGAGCTGCACTCAATATTGCCAGCAAATTTGGAAAACTCAGCAGTGGCCACAGGACTGGAAAAGGTCAGTTTTCATTCCAATCCCAAAGAAAGGCAACGCCAAAGAAGGCTCAAACTACTGCACAATTGCACTCATCTCACACGCTAGTAAAGTAATGCTCAAAATTCTCCAAACCAGGCTTCAGCAATACATGAACCATGAACTTCCAGATGTTCAAGGTGGTTTTATAAAAGGCAGAGGAACCAGAGATCATATTGTGAACATCTGCTGGATCATCAAAAAGGCAAGAGACTTCCAGAAAAACATCTACTACTGCTTTATTGACTATGCCAAAGGCTTTGACTGTGTGGATCACAATAAACTTTGGAAAATTCTGAAAGAAATGAGAATACCAGACCACCTGACCTGCCTCTTGAGAAGCCTGTATGCAGGTCAGGAAGCAACAGTTAGAACTTGACATGGAACAACATTCTGGTTCCAAATAGGAAAAGGAGTACATCAAGGCTGTATATTCTCACCCTGCTTATTTAACTTATATGCAGAGTACATCGTGAGAAATGCTGGGCTGGAGGAAGCACAAGCTGGAATCAAAATTGCTGGGAGAAATATCAATAACCTCAGATATGCAGATAACACCACCCTTATGGCAGAGAGTGAAGAGGAACTAAAGAGCCTCTTGATGAAAATGAAAGAGGAGAGTGAAAAAGTTGGCATAAAACTCAACATTCAGAAAACTAAGATCATGGCATCCAGTCCCATCACTTCATGGCAAATAGATGGGGAAACAGTGGAAAGAGTGACAGACTTTATCTTTTTGGGCTTTAAAATCCCTGCAGATGGAGACTGTAGCCATGAAATTAAAAAATGCTTGCTCCTTGGAAGAACAGTTATGACCTACCTAGACAGCATATTAAAGAGCAGACATTAATTTGCCAACAAAGATCCATCTAGTCAAGGCTACGGTTTTTCCAGTGGGCATGTATGGATGTGAGATTTGGACTATGAAGAAAGCTGAGCGCAGAAGAATTGATAATTTTGAACTGTGGTGTTGAAGAAGACTCTTGAGAATCCCTTGGACTGCAAGGAGTTCCAACCAGTCCACCCTAAAGGAGATCAGTCCTGGGTGTTCATTGGAAGGACTGATGTTGAAGTTGAAATTCCAATACTTTAGCCACCTGATGCAAAGAGCTGACTCATTTGAAAAGACCCTGATGCCGGGAAGGATTGAAGGTGGGACGAGAAGGGGATGACAGAGGATAAGATGGTTGGATGGCATCACCGACTCAATGGACATGAGTTTGGGTAAACTCCAGGAGTTGGTGATGGACAGGGAGGCCTTGCGTGCTGTGGTTCATTGGGTCACAAAGAGTCGGACATGACTGAGCGACTGAACTGGACTGAACTGATGTAGAGGATCATGTCATCTGGAAACAGTGAGTTTTACTTCTTCTTTTCCAATCTGGATTCCTTTTATTTCTTTTTCTTCTCTGACTGCTGTGGCTAATACTTCCAAAACTATGTTGAATAGTAGTGGTGGCCTCTCTTCCATTTTTAAGGATCCTTGTGATGACACGTTGTACCCACGCAGAAAATCCAAGATATTCTTTCTATTTAAGGCCAGCAATAAATAATCTTTGTTTCATCTGCAATGTTAATTTCCAGGTTTTCATGTAACCTAACAAATTACTGGGTTCAGGGGATTCAGACATGGGCATCTTTGAGAGGCCATTATTGTCTATCACATATGGTTTTCAACTGATGAAGAAAATATATAAAAGAAAACTTAAAGTAGGCTGGCAGAATAGTGAGTGAATACCACCCAGACATTCAAAGAGGGCAGTGTGCATGCGTGCTCAGTCATGTCTGACTCTTTGTGAGCCTATGGACTGTAGCCTGTGAATCTTCTCAGTCCATGGGATTCTTCAGGCAAGAACGCTGCAGTGGGTTGCTGTTTCCTCCTCCAAGGGATCTTCCCAATCCAGGGATCGAATCCACATCTCCTGTGTTGGCAGGAAGATTCTTTACCACTGAGCAACCTGGGGAGCCTCGGGTGTTTCAGCTGATAAGGGCTGGAAGCCATTGATGGGTAAGCAGTGGTCCTTGAGCAGGGCCAAATGCCCCAGGGCAGACGTTTGATGTGCATGTGTCCTGGGGATCTTGAGGAAGCGCAGATTCTGCTTCAGTAGGTCTGGGCTAAGGCCTGAGAGTATGCCTTATAAATATGCCCCCAGCGGATACTGCTGTGCTGGTCCCTGGATCACGTTTGAGTAGCAAGGCACTACAATGCCTCCAATTCCCAGTCTACCTGGCTTTCAGAAAGATATGTCACTGGTGACCAACAGTTCTGGTTTGCTTGGGACTGAGGAGGTTGCCTAGATACACGACTTTCAGGGCTAAAACCAGGAAAGTTCTAGACAAACCAGGATGAATTAGTCATCCTATTTAGAAATGTGAGGATGGACATTTATTAGAAAAAGCAATGGAGAGACTTCCCTGGCAGTTCAGTGGTTAAAACTCCACACTTCCATTGCAGGGAGCATGGGTTCGATCCCAGGTCAGGGAACTAAGTTCCCTGCATATTATGTGGTGTGGCCAAGAAGAAAAAGAAGAAAAAAAATCCTGTCTATTTTGCTCCCAACTAATGTCTAATGGATCACAACTGTCTTCTGACCAAGCCTAAACTTTGGCCCCAGGAGTCTTCCTCCTGTTGAGTTCCAGCAATCACTACCAATCCATTGGCACTGGCAAAGGAAATGAAACCTATTTCTAACTGAAGTTGGAACTAACAGTCAAAAAACATGCTGCAGTGCTTCTTCCTCTCTCCATAGAAATTATAGACATGATGATGACAATGAGGGTGATGATTACAACTCAGCAAAAATTTGGTGTATGTTAGGGAGGTCATTTTTCATATTTTTGCAGCAGTAATTATAGGTGAGAATGACTCATTCAGATCCCAATGATAATTATAAACACAGCTTGATGTGATGGAGAAAAAAAACATATCTAAGAAAGTGAAGGTTGGGGTCCAAACAAGGGACATAACTGCCAGGAGCCTGTGTTGTCCTTAGAAAAATGGGAAAACCACTGACCTTACACTTATGACTAATGTTTGGGTCAAATGCTGAGCACATGCTTACAAGCCTGCACTCCATTTCCTTCTTTCCATTATCCTTTTGCCAGTGATAAACTTCTCTAGTAAGTGGTAAAACTTCTCTAGTTATAGACTTTTCAAGAAAAGCATTCACGACAGGAGGAAAGAAGCCTGATTGCTGAATGACAAACCCTATGAGGGATCAGATCCTTGAAGTCACCTCCGGAGGGGTGAACCTTGTTTGAACTCAACTGTTACCATCGCTTTCACTGAGCTCCTTGTCTCAAAAAGGAGCATAGCCTGCAACTTCTCCAGCCACATTCGCCATCAGCACTGTTATTAGTTATCTACTGCTCTCTAAAAAATGACCCTAAAACTTCATGTCTTGAAACACCACGCATTTGTTATCCCATAGTTCCTGTCGATGAAGGATCTGGGCACAGCTTAACTGAGCTCTCTGCTTCAGGGTCTCTCGCACGGCTGCACTCAAGGGTAAGGCTCATCTGAAGGACTGAGGAGGGAGGATCCACTTCTGAGTTCACTCAGGGGCTTGTTGGGAGGAGTCACTTCTTCAAGTGTCATTAGACTGAGAGCTTCAGGACCTCATAGGCAGTTGCCTACAGGCTCTCCTCAGTTCCTTACCATGCTGGCCTCTACAGCTGGCTTAAAGTCAGCCCGTGAGTGTGGAGAGAAGGGAACCCTCCTACACTGTTGGTAGGAATGTAAATTGATGCAGCCACTATGGAGAACAGTATGGAGGTTCCTTAAAAGATTTAAAAGAGCTACCATATGACCCAGCAATCCCACTCCTGGGCATATATCTGGAGAAAACCATAATTTAAAAAGATACATGTACCCCAATATTCATGGCAGTGCTATTCACAATAGCCAAGACATGGAAACAACCTAAATGTCCATTGACAGATGAATGAATACAGAAGATGAGGTGTATATACACAGTGGAATACTACTCAGCCATGAAAAGAGCAAAATAATGCCATTTGTAGTAACATGGATGGACCTAGAGGACCTTCACTTAGCCTATTAAGTGAAGTAAGTCAGAAAGAGAAAGACAAACACCATATGATATCACTTACTCATGGAATATAAAATATGACACAAATGAACCTATTTACAAAACAGACTCACAGACATAGAGAACAGATTAGTGGTTGCCAAGGAGGAGAGGGATGGAGGAATGGATTGGGACTTTGGATTTAGCAGATGCAAACTTTTATATATAGAATGGATCAACAACAAGGTGCTACTGTTTAGCTCAGGCAACTATGTTCAATGTCCTGTGATAAACCTTAATGGAAAAGAACATGAAAAAGAATACACACACACACACACATATATGTTGTGGTTACTCACTCAGTTGTGTCCGACTCTTTGCAACCCCATGGACTATAACCCACCAGGCTCCTCTGTCCATGCGGATTCTCCAGGCAAGAATACTGGAGTGGGCTGCCATGCCCTCCTCCAGGGGATCTTCCCATCCCAGGGATTGAATCTACGTCTCCTACATTGCAGGCAGTTTTCTTACTGTCTGAGCCACCAGGAAAGCCCAAGAACACTGAAGTGGGTAGCCTATCTCTTCTCCATGGGAACTTTCCAACCCAAGAATTGAACTGGGGTCTCCTGCATTGCAGGCAGATTTTTTTACCAGCTGAGCTACCTGGGAAGCATACACACACACACACACACACACACACACACACACACACACACACACACACAGTGATATGCATGCTAAGTTGCTTCAGTTGTGTCCAACTTTGCAACACTATGGACTATAGCCTGCCAGGATCCTCTGTCCATGGGGATTCTCTAGGTAAGAATACTCTGAGTTGCTTACATCTCCTGCAAGCATTTCCTACTGAAATCACTGATTCCAAACCAGCAACAAGCACTTTGTGAAGCAACCACAGAATTGTTTCCGTTCCTGCTTCTAGAAATGAAAGTACCTTTCCTCCATCACATTATTTAAGGAATAAAAATAAAAGATGATGTGTACTTTATTTGTTGCCATGGTGCAGTGGCAAGACAATAAGGTCGTTAGGGGAACAGTAATAAAAGTCACAATGTCTAGTTTTGGAAAAATTGAGTAAGTTGGCCTTTAGTCTATGTTCATGGATCAGCCATGAATATTGGTGTCAGAAGAGCTATGCATCTTAGTTGTTCCATAGTTCTTCCTGACTTCCTAAACTTTACTAAAAACTTAACTCTTCTGAAGGGGTTCCAAGGCTAACCCTTTCCAGCTCCAACTCTTCTACTTATTGGAAAACTCCAAATTATTCCTCATGAATAATGCTCCATATATATCGAGTCAACTATGTAGCTTGAGAACTCCTTCTCCCCATGAGTGTAAAATATTTTAATATTATGGATCATTTCAACCCAAATTACAGACACTAAAAATAACAATAGAGCTGGGAAGGACCTTAGCAATGATCTGTGTACTAGTTCTCAATCTTGACTCAGAGCATCCCTCCAAACACTTGCTTTAGAAATCTCTGGGGGTGATACTCGGAAATCAGTGGTTTTAAAGCTCCCCAGCACCAGAGCCAACGTTTAGAATCATTGCTCTACCCTAGAAAATGGATGTCCAGAGAGGTGAAGTCTTTCTATTTTCCTAACACTTGTATGGCTAAACAGTATCAAAACCACCAGCACCATGCTTTCTTTAGAGCTGGGACTGATAGTCTGTATTCTACACTGGGTATGATCTGAAGGAGTTGTCTCCAACCTTGGCTGCCTAAAAGAGACACTGAAGTCTTTTATTAACATATACAGATTCCTGTCCTCATCCCCACAGAAATATTGCTTTATATCTTTATGAAGCTCTCCAGGTGATTCTAATATGTAGGCAATGTTGAGCACTACTGATCTAAAATAGGACCATACAGCATACAATGTATCTGCTCATCTTTATTAACCACAGACCACAAAGTAGGAGGATGAGACTCCAGCATGTCTAAGGGGCTTTTTCAGAATGAAGTCATGTCTATTAAGCTCTTAATGTCCAGAAGGAGAATGTAGAATAGACATAATATATTTAAGCTACCCCAAAATTACAGAAATCTTTCTGTGAAGAATGAGAAAGATTTCCAACAATAGGCTTCATTATTTAAACCTCTAATACCAGAAGAAATATAACACTGATCATATAAAAATCAGTCCAAGGCATAATATAAGGGAGTTTGTGATATAAATATTATCTTAAATATGAGATATTCAAACATGATAGAAAAAAAAACAGGTATGTTCTTAGGAGCCTTGAGTAAGTCAGTGTGAGAAGGAGTTATTTAGGAGTAAGTGAAATGCTGATAGGGATTCAAACAAGAAAAGTATATTAGGTATCTGTCACTACATAACAAATTATCCTAAAAACCAGCAGTTTAGGACAACAAGCAAGTATTACTTGTAGTTTCTGTGGATACAAATCTTGGAAGCAACTTAGGGGACTGGTTCTGATTCAGAGTCTCTCATGAGACTGCAGTCATGGTATTGGCTAGGCTACAGTCATCTGAAAGTTTGACTGGGGATGAGGAATCTGCTTCCAAAATGGCTCTGATGATGGACAAGTTGATGCTGACAATTGGCAGGAGGCTTCAGTTCCTGTTCATAGACCTGTTCACAGGGCTGCATGGGTGCCCTGATTAAGTAACAGCTGGCTTTTCCCAGTGTGTGATCCAAGAATGAGCAAGGAATAAGTCACAATGCCTTTTACGACATCATCTCAGAAGTCATGTATTACCTTTCTATCTTACATGAATTATTAGAAGCAACACATTGAGTCAGTGCCACACTTCAGGGGAAAGTAATGAGGTTTTACTTTTTGAAGAACAAGCTAAAGAATTTGTGGACATATTTTAAAACATCACATAAGGCAAGAGAGAAAAGACAAAGACCAGAATGGGCTTGCTAGTAGATCTAAGACAAACTTCATTTCCTGTAAAAAGCCAATGACAAGCAACGCAAACTATTCCTTTTTTGACAACTGCCAAGAGGTCCAGCTATAAGCCTTCAGAATGGGCTAGAGAAGCTTCAGGCAGGAAACAGGGGATTATCTGAGATTTTTAGTAACATTTTCACTCTACAAATATCTATCCACCTGTTTCCTGAAGGCTGGAATTGTTTTAGTATTGAGGCGAAAGCCACATCTGGAGAGAAAGGACAACAGAGAAAACGACAACTGAAATAAACACTGATATAGCTGAAAATGGAAATGTTTACTAACCCAATCAGTGGGAAGTCTAAGATCACAGAGTTAAATTTCTCATGCAGGGAGAGGATGATAGATTCCAAGAGAATTAGGAGAAAGGACTGTGAAATATGAAATAAAATGGAGTCACTACGTTAAGGGATTTTAAAATGGAGCTGGGAGGCCATTAAGGATGTGGACCATAAGCACATTCTCATGGGGTAGAGCCATGAACTTTTGAACTGGGTCAAACCACAAATACTCTAAGGACTCTGCAACCTGTCACAGTAAGGAACTTTCACCTCCCTCTAGTAACAGCCTTCATATTCAATTAGGTTTAGCCAAGACTAGCTTCTGTCTCCAACTCCAAAATTACAAAATTCTTTGTCATACAAACCTTCCTTTTTTGCCTTTAAAAGCTCATGACTTTTACTCCCTCAGTTCAGTTCAGTCGCTCAGTCGTGTCTGACTCTTTATGACCCCATGGACTGCAGCATGCCAGGCCTCCCTGTCCATCACCAACTGCCAGAGCTTGCTCAAACTCATGTCTATCAAGTCGGTGATGCCATCCAAACATCTTATCCTCTGTCGTCCCCTTCTCCTGCTGCCTTCAATCTTTCCCAGCAGCAGGGTCTTTTCCAATGAGTCTGTTCTTCACATTAGGTGGCCAAAGTATTAGAGTTTCAGTTTCAGCATCAGTCCTTCCAATGAATATTCAGGACTGATTATTCTTTAGGATTGACCAGTTTGATCTCCTTGCAGTCCAAGGGACTTGCAAGAGTCTTCTCCAACACCACAGTTCAAAAATATCAATTCTTTAGTGCTCAGCTTTCTTTACAGTTCAACTCTCACATCCATTTACTCCGTAGTGGGACACTGTTTGGGTTGCTACCCAAATCTGTGTGCCCCAAATTGCATTCTTTGCTTGATTATTGCCTCCTAGGTTTATTTAGGTTGACAGGACACAAAAGGGTTAGGATGAGAGCTAGGTTGACTGGACTCCAATGTCCCCAAAGTTTTGCCCAGGTAGGGCTTCCAGTTGCTCAGTAATTGATCAGCTACTGCTGGAATTTGGCTTCATACTCTAGACAATGAGAAATACTAAGGTAGACACTTAAGATCTCATTCTCTGGAGCTCTGAGGGTGAATCTCGTTTCATTCTTTGCTTGCTGTGTTGTTCAGCAAGTCACATAAACATTCTGAACCTCTCCTTCCTCATTTGGACAACAAGGAGAATAACAAGGCTTACTTTAAAGGTTATTGGGTGAGTTAAACAAGCTATTATTTTCACATCATTAGAAAAAACACCTCTTGACAGTATGGCAAGATGCCCCATGACTCAACCTCAATATTTCTGAATATTTGCTGACTAGAAGCAGTACCCAAACTTCTAGAAATCTGCAACCTCAATTGCTGCAGTTATTTGTCCTTCCAATTGACCCTGCTGTCTGAGGGACCATTTACATGAGCCTTCTTGTTCACATACCTATGTTAAGGGCAGACCTACAATCCTTGCGTAGCTCCTGACTACTTGAAAGTAGTAAGGTTAATTATTAAATATCAATAAATGTTTTTTGCTTATTCTTATATCAGTTTTTGGGCTTCCCTGGTAGCTCAGCTGGTAAAGAATCCTCCTGCAATGCAGAAGACCATGGTTCGATTCCTGGGTAGGGAAGATCCCTCTGGAGAAGAGATAGGCTCCCCACTCCAGTATTCGTGGGCTTCCCTGGTGGCTCAGACAGTAAAGAATCTACCTGCAGTGCAGGAGACTTGGGTTCGATCCCTGGGTTGGGAAGATCCCCTGGAGGAGGGCATAGCAACCCACTCCAGTATTCTCGCCTGGAGAATCTGCATGGACAGAGGGGCCTGGCAGACTACCATCCATGGGGTCACAAAGATTTGGACATGACTGAGTGACTAAGAAAAGCACAGCATATCAGCTTTTACCCACAAAAATGTTTTAACTTACCTTTGATATTTAAAAACAATTTATTAAAGTTTCCAACTCAAAAATTAATTCTTCTCAGCTTTTCCAGTCAATCTACTAATCATATTATTGTACTTATAAATCTACCAAAGTTTAACAATCATTCATGGGGGATCATTAATTAATGCTTGTTCCCATCACCAATGCAGTTGATTAGACTCTCTTTAGTATATTAAAGAGCACCTACATTTTTAATACATTCTATGTCTTTTTTACAAGCTTCAATTGTTTGAGTAACAAATCTTCACAAGTACTTGTCATGTTTATAAATCTAATGAATTAAATTTGTAAATATGCTGATCAACTCAAGCTTTCCTGAATTTTCTAATACTGTTACTGAACCCAAGTTGGTATGCCCAATGCACATTCAGGCCAAACAAATCAAAATGTGGGAGTTTGGAGCAGAGGGTTTACTGCAAGGCCATGCAAGGAGAACGGGTGGCTCGTGCTCAAAAACCTCGAACTTGCAGATGATTTTCAGGGAGAGGTTTTTATAGGCAAAATTTGGGGTGAGGGTTGCAGGGCATGTGACTTTCCTCTGGTTGGTTGGGGGTGAGTTAACAGGGCGGTGGTCCAGGAATCTTGAGCTCAGTCAAAAGTTACCATCCTCCACCTGTGTGAGTTCCCACAGAAGTCAGAGATATTGTTAACGTATATTCCTTGCAAAGGATGCAGGACTCTGCCCCAAAGCTGCTCTATTCTTCCTTCCTTTCTTTCTTTCATAACACCCATTTATTAACTCAGTTCTGTAAGTCATGGTCTGGGCAAACTTGATTGGGTTCTCTGCTCAGGGTCTCACAAGACCATAATCCAATTCTTGACTGGATTGGATCCTTTTCAGGAAGCTCTGGGGAAAATACACGCTTTCAAACCCATTCTTACAGGTAGCAGAATTCAGCTTCTTTGCTGGCTGTTGGAAGGGGTTGATATCATCTCCTAGAGGCTGGTCTTAGGTCCTATCCACATGACTCCCCCTCTCAAGCCAGCAATGCAGAATTTCTCATGTACTGAGTCCTCCTTGTGCTTCTATTCTGTGATTTCCTCTTTTGCTACACTACTGTTTCTTGACTGTTCCTCCTTTGTTTCTGCATTCCCTCCCTTCCCTGATTAGCAACTGTTCCAATCTGCCCTTTGGAACTCAGGAAAGGTCAAGGAGGCTGAAGCCTTTTTCCTGCAAATAAGAAACGGAGGTGGGGCATTGGGTGGGGGTCAGGACATGGAAAGAATCTGTACCAGGAAGGGCTCCATAGGGTTCTGCTCTATTTCAGTATTGATTATAAACTTCATAAGATTTCAAGCTAAAAATAACAAGATTAAATCAATAACAAATATAGATTTTGAATTGGTATCACAAAGCTGACTGGTTATTTTAATAGGGGAAATTCTCTTAAATATTGAAAACATCTTAGGGACTTCCCCAGGGGTCCAGTGATTAAGATTCCATGCTTTCATTCGGGGAGCTACGATCCCACATGTCACGTGGCATGCCCCCATCCCCGCAAAAAAAGAAAGGAAAAAAACACTTCAAATAGCAAATATTTGTCAGTTATTCTTAACCACAAAAATATTAATGCTATAATTTTCATTCTCTTAAAATTTTTTTTCTACATTCTAACTTTTCCTTGGATTAAAGGACTGTTTCCTTAAGCATTGAGCATCTTAATATTTTCATTCAAGCAGTTACGGCATCTCCCAAGAATGTTGGGTTACCTCTCCAGGTGATGTTTAGGCTTGTCTTGGAGTTCCCTGAAGAGAGGCCCTTCCCTCAGTCCTCATGAACAGATGCTCACACATAACTCTCAGGGGACACACTGAAGACTCTTTATAGCTGAGATACTAATGCTCTCCACATGGGGTGGTCTCACAGCTCTACTCCATGTAATCGGATTCTTGAGTCTGCCAATAAAAGCCTGGAATCCCTTCCCCAAATCTAAATGATGAGGTTTTGACTATATTTGCCTCATGAAGATACTGAACACCTTTTCCCCCAGCTCTAGAGGCTTGAGTGAACCCTACAGTCTTTTTGTATCCTTAGTATCTAGTAAAGTCAGAGTCCTATAGTTATTAAAATAATATGCAACTGGAGAATGGATTGTTAGGTCAAAAAGAGAAACAGCAGGAAGGTAGTTCAATGGTCCACAGGAGACATGACTGTGTCCAGGGCCAGAGTTATGTAACCGAGGAGGACTCTATGAAGCCTTTCCAGGACAGACCTCTCCCCCCTATGTCCTCTGCCTGCCTCTTCTCTGTCAAAAAGATGTAGTCTCCCAGGCCTCCCAAGTCACAAAAGCCTGACTCAAGAATTAATGATTGTATTGCTTTTCAAAAATTGGGCTTTATTATAAAATATTTTGGTTTCAAATGACTTACTAGTTAGGAATCTGCTAAATATTATCATGATGGTTAAATCTGATGTGTCAGTTTGCTTAGGCTATGGTTGGTTGCTTGATCAAATACTAGTCTAGTGAAGGTATTCTGTAGATGTGATTAACATCTATAATCAGTTGTCTTTAAGTAAAGGTAAGTATTCTCCATAATGTGGGTCAGTTCAGTTAAGTCACTCAGTCGTGTCTGACTTTTTGCAATCCCACGGACTGCAACACGCCAGGCTTCCCTGTCCAAAACCAATTCCCAGAGCTCGCTCAAACTCATGTCCATTGAGTCAGTGATGCCATCCAACCACCTCATCCTCTGTCGTCCCCTTTTCCTGCCTTCAATCCTTCCCAGCATCAGGGTCTTTTCCAATGAGTCCAATAATGTGTTCCAATAATGAGTTCCAATAATGTGGGTGGACTTTATTCAATCAGTTGAAGCTCTTAAAAGCAATAACAGGTTTCCCAGAGGAGGAATTCTGCTTTAAGACTCTAACAGAGAAGTCTTGCCCAAGTTTCTAGCTTGCTGGACTACCCTACACATTTAGACCTGCCCCTCCAGATTTCAGACTTGGCAGCCCCATAGTCACATGGGCTAATTCCTTAAAATAAATCTCTTCAATATATGTTATATAGAAATGGATGTATAATGCACATACATGCAGATATATCCTATTGCTTCTGTTCCTCTAGCATTAAAGAGAGACTGATACAGTTAATTATTCCCATATTACTTGCAGGCAAAAATTAATATGCAAACTACAATTAATGATCAAAAAGTAACCTTGGGGCTCCTCTAATTATGTACCCTACTTCATGTACATCTGACATGTTTCAAATTTTGATGAATGGAAGAAGGGAAGGAGGAATTTCCATTTGCAAAGTGAATGTTTCTGGAGTCTCTGCTTGGAAATAGAGAGGAAGGTTGTAGCAGCTGGTCTTACTGCTGATACAGACTATCCTCAGCACCTCTTGGAGGGCTCACCATGAGACACTCATAAAAGAAAAGGGCTGATGAGTTGTTCTGCACAGAAGCTGAGAAAAGAGATTTCTAGAGACAATATGCCATTGATAAGAAATTATTTCAAATTGCAAAATGCATCTGTGTAAAAGAAAAGTATGGAAAAACCTGCACATTCTTTTGTTAGCAAAACTGAATTCAGCTAGATAATCTTTCCCATATTATTACAAAGCAAGTTTTACATTAATTAGCAAGCTCTCCCAACAGAATGAAAGGCAGCTGATTTTCTAAATCACTTGCTTACTAATACACGATTGCAACTTAATAGGCTGCTATGAATAACTTATTTTTAGGACATATGTTTTGCATGCCATTATTTTCACAAAGAGATGTTTTGTCATATAAATTGGTTTTCATGTCCCTGACATTTGTACATATGCAGAAAATGAGAAATACTGTCACTGGATCATAGGACTAAATGTAAGAGCAAAAACTTTAATATTTCTTGGTGAAATCACAGGAAAATATCTCTTTGACCTTGAAGTAAGCAAGGATATCCTTAAACAGGACTCAAAAGGCATTAACCACTAAAGAAAAAGTGATTAACCACACTTCATCAAAATGAAAAATTTCTGCTCACCAAAAGACACCATCAAGAAAATGAAAAGGCAAACCACAGACTAGGATAAGATTTGCAATACACAATCCATGACAAAGTACATGAATCCAGATGCTAAAAGGAACTGCTGTGTCTGTGTGCTCAGTCATGTTTGTGACCCCATGGACTATAGCCCGCCAGGCTTCTCTGTTCATGGGATTTCCCAGGCAAGAACACTGGAGTGGGTTGTCACTTCCTTCTCCAAGGGATCCAACCTGTGTCTCTTGCATCTCCTGTATTGGCAGACAGGTTCTTTAACACTGTACCACCTGGGAAGGAATACATGGATGTATTCCTCTGTAAAAACTCCCTGAACTGTGCACTGAAGACCTTTGCCTTTTACTGCCTATACATTGTGTTTATCAGAAATTTCTTCTTCATGGGCAATATACATTGTTGCTTCCCTGCTTTCCCCCGTTCATAAGAAAATTTCCAGAATCTACATAGGACAATCACAATTTTCAAAAGTAAGTGAGATTGTTTTCAAAGGCTCCAAATAGAGCAACATCCAAAAATATTACAGCAACTGCTCTATCATGGTTCTACTAATGTTTAGCTTCTATAAAAGAGGCAGAATGTAACAGTAGTAATTGAATCCTCTGCTCTCTGCTAAAGTGGGCCATGACAGCATGGACAGCATACAGGCACAAGGTCACCTAAGGAAGAGCTAACAGCATTCCTTCTTTGCAGCTCAGCTGTCCTCAGAAGTGAAGTCCCACTGGCTCCGGTATGTCACGTCATCTTGAGTCTGTGTTCTATCATGACAGCTGTGTGGATCTCAGGAGTCTGCTGTGGGGCTGTGTCCCGGTGGCTGTCATCCTCTCTGAAAATGTTGGCTTTGTGGCCCCCTAAGCCTCTCCAGTGACCCCCCCCACCTCAGGCAATCCAAGCAGAACTCCTTGTCTTCCAGCAGCACATGGGTGCTCTCCAATACATAAAAAAGATTCGTATTTCCAGTCCACTCTCCCTACAATTGGGTTTCCCAGGTGGCTCAGGTAAAGAATCCACCTGCCAAGCAGGAAACGTGGGTTCGATCCCTGGGTCGGGAAGATCCCCTGGAGAAGGGAATGGCTCCCCACTCCAGGATTCTTGCCTGGAGAATCCCATGGACAGAGGAGCCTGGCAGGGCGCAGTCCACGGGGCCACAAAGAGTCAGACATGACTGAAGCGACTTAACAGCAGAAGAAGCAGCTCCCTACAACTATGGCGGATGCCTATGAACTCGGGCTGGGGGACAATTTGAAAGCATGCAAGGGGCTATTTTCACAATGGTTCCTCCATTCTTCTTTGTCCCAAACCTCTGATTTAATCCCTACTGGGCTCTGAACTGTGAAGTCTTGACATCTGCCTGGTCCACCTGTAACCCTCTGGCCATGCCTGCTGTTTGGGGAATCTGACCCTCAAGGAGTTTGACCCTCAGCTGCTTCCCTATTGGCTTGGACCTTAATAGGCCACCTGCCTCTCAGCATTCCATGTTTCACCCTGCAGATTCCAAACCCTGGCCCAGGTACAGGGCCAACCCCAGATCCAGGTATGGGGCCATCACTCCACTACCACTGATCACTCTGAATGGAGGCTGAAGAATGACTACAACTAGTAATATGTTGATGGGAAAGCTTCCACTTGAGAACAGTTCAAAGAACTCAAAGAATAGCAAGTTTACACTATCCCCAATTTAGCAATTTTCCTATTTTGTAAATGTAACTGAAAAAATTCCTACTTTATGTAAAACTTCTTGCCTTTTCATACCATTCACTCCAATACTTTGGCCACCAGAAGCAAAGAACTGACTCATTGGAAAAGACCCTGATGCTGGGAAAGACTGAAGGCGGGAGGAGAAGGGGACAGCAGAGGATGAGATGGTTGAATGGCATCACCGACTCAACAGACGTGAGTTTGAGTAGACTCCAAGAGCTGGTGATGGACAGGGAAGCCTGGCGTGCTGCAGTCCATGGGGTCGCAGAATCGGACATGACTGAGAGACTGAACTGAACTATGTAAAACTTTGGGCAGGCAGCTCAAACTGGAATTTTGATATATTGAAATCCTTTTCTCAGTTTGGTGTTTTGAGGTATATATCTGAATGGGAATTTTCTTTAAAATGCTATAATGCTACATACACATACCCACATTTATGGGATACTAATACTAATACATTTTCATAAATAAAGGGCTGGATTGAGAAAATGATGACCTTTTCTGTTATCTGACAAAAGTACTTTCTTTCAAATTCATGTATTGACTCTGAGCAAATTTACTGCCTAAAAGAGGTTTTGTTTGGAACTAGCCTTAGTTTATATATAGCAAAACCCAAGAAGCACATCTTTATAGACTGAAATGAAAAGAACAGTTTCTGCAAAATTAAGTATGCATCACACTTGAAAACACTGAGGTCAAAGAGAAACTTAGACCCTCTCAGGAAACTCTTTTGTCCTAGGCTGAAATTCAAGACTGAAGTTCAATTTAGAAGCTTGGAACTATCATCTATTATTCTTCACCCTGGCCACTGCACTGTTAAAATGGAAGATGTGGCTAATCAATTACAGCAGCTGAGGTGGAATACTGCATAGCTTGTAATCTCTGAAGCTTAAAAGAAAATCCGTTTACAAAAATTCGGAGATACATCAAAATGACAAGGGGAATAAAAGTGCCTTCATTTTCAATTAACACCAGCCAGAGTTTTAGAAAGCTGTAACATCCTCATTCCCCTTTTCTTTACCTCTTCCAATATATTCCAATTTGATCATCACCACATCGTGGAAACAGAATTGATGGGATGTTTACAAAACAGATGTTTTCAAGGGATGTTAATAATATATTTACACTGAAGAGCTACTTTTCCAAGGGGACATAAATTACAAGTGACAGAATACAAGGTACACAAGGATGCATTAAAATGTGTACCACAGAGCAGACAATATCACAGGAGATATTTAGTCAGTATTTATTGAACACCTGCTATATGATAGAAAGTTTCCAAGTTTCTCCTGAAGAATTAATAACCTTTTACTCTGTCAAATTATGGACTACCTGTTTAGAAGATGACTCAAAAGGAAAAGTATAATAATTCACCATACTCAGATCCAATGGGGAAGAAGTAAGGATATTCAGGATACTATTGTCTTATGACTAAGTGAAGGGAGAATCGTATATGTGAGTGTGTATATACATCCTGGTGGTTCAGCTGTAAAGAATCCGCCTGCAATGGGAAGACGCAGGTTCGATCCCTGGGTCGAGAAGATCCCCTGGAAGAGGAAATGGCAACCCACTACAGTATTCTTGCCTGGGAAATCCCATGGACAGAGGAGCCTGGTGGGGTACAGTCCATTGGGTCACAAGAGTCAGACATGACTTAGCGACTAAACTACCACCATATATGTATGTATGTATGTGTGTGTATACACACACACACACACACACACGCATACCCACATCTTAACAATGAAGTGTTTTTCCCTAACCTCATGGAATATGCTTGTGCCTTCCCATGGCAAGTGCCCTCAGAAGGGAACTCTATTAGTGATAGAGGTCTAATTGTTGTTGGTAACTTGTTCTTCCTATTTCTTTCTTTGCCTCTCTGACTGAACATAACTTTCTCATACCAAATACAGATTTTTTTTTTTTACCTCTAACTTCTGCCAGCACACATCAGCGAGACCATTCTTCTATTAGCACAGCCTCAGTTTCTTGATCACTACTCTGTAAGTCAGTGGTTCTCCAGCAGAGCTGACTTTGTACCTCTAGGGTCTTGGGCAATGTCTGGAGATATTTTGACACAACTTGGGATGGGATGCTATTGGCATCTAGTTGTTGGAGGCCAGGAATGCTGCTCAATGTCCTGCAATGCACAGAAGCCAGCATCCCCATGACAAAGAATGATCCAGCCCAAAATGTCACTCGTGCTAAGATTGAGAAATTCTGCTCCGGACTTAGGTATAACCAGGCCGACTATGTGACCTGGTAATGGCTTAATAGTCATTTATTTATTAACAGGCCATTTTATTTTAGCATCTCAGATGCAGAGGGTTGAATCCATCAGAGTTCCTGGTTTATGGCACATTCTCATCACTGGACTCTACAAGGCCGGATTTTCTTTATTTTCTATACCCATTCCCCCACTCAACCACTCTAATGTACTTGATGTGTATCTTTTATTTGTATATGACCTTGGATAGCACTTAGTGGTGTGTTTGTGTACATGTATGTTTTTTTAGGTAAGAAGTGGATTTATTCAGAGTGAAACACACTCCAGAGTGTGGGCCATCACAGAGGGCGAGTGCAGCAGCCTCAAAATGAGACATGGTTAGCTTTTATGGGATGGTAATGAGTGGGAGGACTATTCCAACTGTTTGGGAGAAGGGGTGCAGATTCCTAGGAATTGGGCCCCCACCCACTTTTTGGTCTTTTGATGGTGTCTTGGAACTATCATGGTGCTGTGTACATGTATTTGATGGTACGTGCTTGGCATTGGGGTCTAAGTTCACAGCATTCTCTTTCTGACTTTTTTGCACACAGCACTGTTCTCAAGACCCACACTGCTGTGTGTGAATCCAGTATGCTCTTTCTCTAAGAAAAGAGACAGGCATGCTAAGAAATATTCCAGAGTATGTTTTCACCACAGTTAACTAATAGTCTCCCCCACTCCCATCAGTGGTGGCGTTTGTAACACTTCACTAGTACAAATGTCATGACGAACACCTTAGGAAATGTTCCTTCTATATCTGTGTGAGAATTTCCCTGAGACATGTATCCAGGAGACAGACTACTCTGGGCTATTTCAGATATTATCACAAATGGTCTTCAAAGCAATAACATGAGATATTCAGCATCATTGTTTTCGACTGTAAATAAGGAACAAAAGAAATGTCCAGGATTACATACAGCGCTCAGGGTTACTCAGCAGAGCTAGGATTTGAACCTATTTTTTCTGAAACTCACACCTCACTTTCTCTTGAGAAGCTTCTAGATGTAGAAGAGAATGAAATCCAGAGCAGAAATGGCACTGACAGAATAGTGAGACAGAGGGATCTGTGGAAGTCTGTACAAACTTTCTAGAATCTTCTACCCTTCCCCAGATGAAGTATCTTCCTCTCCAGCCTCTTATTTATTCTCAAGGTATCCAGGAACCAATTTCACAGGTCAACTGAACCCATCACAGGGAGGATAAGGACCTGATGGCCTGAACTTCAAGCCCAAAGGACACTCTGCCAAAAAACCCCAATCCTCTCCTGGTGCTGGAATGTCTTCCCCATTTGTTCTTTCATTCATTTTTAGCATTAATCAATCCTTATATTCTCTTACCTTCTAGCTGAATCATGTTTAGAGAAGTCAAAACTGAATTAGGCTGTGTAACAGGCAGGCTAATGAAATCAGAAGGAGGAAGCTAGTGAAATACCCCAGGCTCAGAATCTAGATTCCCAGGCCTGGGTCCAAACGCTATTGAACCCCTGAGAAGCCGTGAGCAGCTCACCTTCTCTGAGTCTCACTGAACTCCCCTGGGAAAGAGGTGAGGTTCAACTTGTTTCAAAGCACGTTCAGGGTCAGTAAGGGTCCCTTAAGAGCCCTTCAGAATGGCAGGGCGTTTGGGAATGAGAGTGCCAGCACTCGCCCACTTTGACCAATTTTATATACAGTTGTCCCTCCATATTCAACAGGAGGCTGGTTCCAAGACCCTCCTCAGAGGCCAAAATCAAGAGTGCTCAAGACTCTTATATAAAATTGTGTGGTATTTGCTTAAGCCTACACACATCCCCCTGTATACCTACTTAAAATCAGCTCTAGACTATGTATAATACCTACATAATGCAAATGCTATGTGCTCAGTTGCTCAGTCGTGTCCGACTCTTTGCAACCCCATGGACAGTAGCCCACCAGGCTCCTCTGTCCATGGGATTCACCAGGCAAGAATACTGGAGTGGGTTGCCATTTCCTTCTCCAGGGGATCTTTCTGACCCAGGGATCAAGTCCAAATCTCTTACACCTCCTGCATTAGCAGGTGAATTCTTTACCACTGTGCCACCTAGGAAGCCCCAAACGCTACATAAACAGGTATAAATACAATGTAATGTAAATAGATACCAGTGCATGGCAAATTTAAGTTTTCCTTTTGGGAACTCTTTGGACATTTTTTTTTCCCCAGAATATTTTCGACCCATGGCTGATTGAATCTGCGGATGCAGAACCAGATAAACAGAGGGCCTGCTGTAGCGATGCTACATATCATACATATCTTTTTACAACAAAGGGTTCCAGCAAAAATGAAAGAATCTGAAAAACAATGGATCACAGTGACTTTCATTCCTGGCTCAGTGCCAGATACTCTCTCTTTCTGTGACAATCCCCCTTCTCTTGACCACAGAGCTCTGGCTTCCCTTAACTTCCCTTCTTCTAGAAAACAAAGACACGGAAGGAAGAATCGTGTTAGAGGGACCAGGCCACCTTCTCCATTGGACACAATAAACCCGGGGTCCAGAACTCACAGTATGTCTAGAGGCCCACACACATTATTTGCATTTTCATTTCTTTTCAAATCAGAAGAAAAAAGTAGTATAATAATACCATACAAAAATGACTCCAGCCTGGACTAGATTTGTCTTTAAGCCAAAAGAGTGTGTGACTGTGTGCTAAGTCGCTTCTGTCATGTCCAACTCTGTGTGATCTCATGGATCGCAGCCTGACAGGCTCCTCTGTCCATGGGGATTCTCCAGGCAAGAATACTGGAGTGGACTGCCATTTCCTTCTCCAGGGGATCTTCCCGACTGAGGAATTGAACCCACATCTCTTATGTCTCTGGTACTGGCAGGCAGGTTCTTTACCACTAGCGGCCTCTGGGAAAACTGTAGCAAAATATGATTTTTACTACATATTGGTGGAAGATGGGGCCCATGAAGGCATCATCCGCCCTGGTCGTGGGAGATACATGGCCTCTGGAAGACAGATCTGGGTTCAGATCCCTGCGTTTGCCTTCTTGGTGGCCTGTTATTTGTCTCTGTGTCTCAGTCTCTGGTCAGCTCAGCAGGGACTCAGGTCCCCCCAGGCATTGCTGGGAGGCTGAAGTGAGCACGACTGCTTGAGGCTCTGGTCCACAGGCAAGACAACACCAGCCCTCCTCCCCCTCCTGCATCCTTTTGGCACAAGCCTCCAGCCAGATCACACAGGCAGACATTCCACAGGGCACTTAGCCAAGATTTGCTCCTTGACCTTGCCTCTAAACTTCTACAATCTCCTGCCAGATAATTCAGCCCTGCTTTGTTCCCTCTATGAGGGATTAAACAGAAATCAGAGAATGGTTTTATAATTATCCCATGCTTTTCCGTGGAAAAACTCCCAGTGTTGACATAAGCTGATGTAAATGCCGGAGCCCTCGCCAGGACCTTACCCTCTCTCATTTTTATGCCCCAGAGCTGAGAAGCAGCCAGACCTGACAAGAGAAGTAGAAATGAGCAGAATGTACAGCTTGATTCACAGGAACGACCCATCCCCGGAAAGGTGCACCTTTCAGAAACACACGAAAACTTTTAAACTTCAAGGTGAGTATTTGCTGTTTTCATTGAAAAAATAAGAATAAGCCATTAGCAGAACTACTTCAAATCAAGAACCTGCTAAAAACAAAGCAGAACTGATGGGCTACTTTAAAGCCATGGAGGTAGAATGAAGAGTTCTGTGTATGAAAGTATTAAAGCTAGAATTCATTTGGGAAACTTTGTAGAATGTGTGTGTGTGTGTTTTTTTGTGTGTGTGGGTATCTGTGTAGAGAGAGAGCAGTAATAGACATGTACATACACACGTGTGCGTGCATGCTAAGTCGCTCAGTCGTGTCCAACTCTTTGCGCCCCCATGGACTGTAGCCTACCAGGCTCCTCTGTGCCTGGGATTTCCCAGGCAAGAATACTGGAGTGGGTTGCCATGCCCTCCTCCAGGGGATCTTCATGACCCAGGGATCGAACCCACCTCTCTTATATCTCATGCATTGGCAAGCAGGTTCTTTACCACTAGTGCCCTACATACACACACACAACCAGTTAAAAGGAAATTAGGATAAAATAGTGGCCCGGGACCCCACCCCCACCCCCAGCTGGATCACCTGGACTAAAATCAGGCTGCACTCACGCTTTGTGTAAGAAGCATGCCTCTTACACTCTTTCTCCACTGAAAGGGGCCTCACCTGAACACAGCTCCCTCTAGGTCCAGTGACTCCCTTCCTGAGACAGAAGGGGCCATAAGTCCCCAGGGACTCTGAAGGCCTTGGGTCTTGTATAGTTGACATTTCTGGACAAGTCCTGCAAACACTGGACATCCAAATGTAGACTTCTGAGTACCAACCTTTGGAGTATTCCACCTTTGACATGGTTGCTCTCAGGCTCTCTTCTAAGAAGGAAAACTCACAAGGGGCAAGGTGATTCTCCTGGGACGTGGACCTCTGATGCATACACAGCAAAAAGCCAGACTCCTTTTTATTGGG
The DNA here is from genome assembly GCF_963930625.1 of Muntiacus reevesi. Lineage (NCBI taxonomy): Eukaryota > Metazoa > Chordata > Mammalia > Artiodactyla > Cervidae > Muntiacus > Muntiacus reevesi. The sequence continues at coordinate 9,837,575 of NC_089271.1, read as the reverse complement.
AGGATGGGGTGCTCACACCTCTTGTCAACCCTGGCTTGATAAATCTGCCCTTTCCCTATAGGACGTACTCCTTATCCCATACTATATAACATCCAGTTAATCCACATCTTGAACGGCCGGGAGGCAGCCAAAGGAACGACAGATATAGGCTGAGATTTTGCTGCTGATCTCTGTCAGAGTGGTGGGGCTGTAGGCAATGGATATTTTCCTCTTTCTACTTCTTGGACTTTGTCAATTTACTTCCTTTCCCTTGGAATGGAGAAGGGGATAGTTACTATCTAAAATGAACATGGGGGTTTCTCTGGCAGTCCAGTAGTTAAGACTTTGCCTTCCAATGTAGGAGGTTCAGGTTCGATTCCTGATCAGGGAGCTAAGATCCCCACATACCTTTCTGCCCAAAAACCGGAACAAAAACAACAGAAGCAATACTGTAACAAGTTCAATAGAGACTTCTTAAAAAAGATCCTCTCCATTTAAAATAAAATAAAATGAGTGGGAAACCAAGCACATGGAAGTCCCTCAAAAGAAACCAATCTACTTAGTGATGTGGTCTGGAATTAACCACCCATTCCTTCAAAGGTGTAATCTATGAGATACTTGTTTTAAAGGAAAGCTAATCTCTGCTTTCATTTTCTCATCCTAAATGTTGCTGAGAGAGAAACCAGTCTGTGTTTCTTTAGGTTAGAGGATACTAGTCTCTGTTACGAAACAGTCTTTCTTAGAAAATGTCTTGTTGCATCTTGACAAGGTTGTTTTCCCTCCAGGACTCTCAGGGAAAGCTATTTTTGTGAGAAAGAATAAATCAAGCTAAATAAAAGATGGCCTAAAAAAGGATTTATACTTTCATTTGTGAGACTGGTACGTGGCAGTACATGAATCAAAGTCACCTCATTTAATTCACTGTCCTAACAAGGGTGGTTATCTGGCTTCACAGCCTACAGGAGAGAAGAGAAGTGGAACAGGGGAAGGATGAAGACAGCAGGGTGAGAAATGTAGTGGGTAATGATGACAGTGGTGAGTGGACACAATAAACCCCTGCCTGACTCAGAGGGTGAAAAACGAAGAGGTATCGTGATATTTTACTAGCAGATATTAAGAATTTCAAACAAGATATGTGAGGTACTATTGGACCAAAATTAAGAAACTGAGTTTGTGTTCCTTTGTTTGTTTTATGAACGGTGCCTGGCACGTGGCAAGCATTTGCTGTAGGGATACTGAATGGATAAACGACACAGATCCCTGACAGGAACACAGTGAAATGGCCACACAGATTTTGCTGGAGCCAGTAGAAATTCTATTTTCTTTTTGGCAAGTCATTTAGAAAAATGGATCAGATCTTTAAAATGCCATTGATGTGGGATTCGGCAATTGTACTTCTAAGAATCTGATCTAACAACACAATCTTAAAAACATATTTCCAATTGACAGGCTATTAGCAGTCACGCTGGAAACAAATCAAGTTTCCAATAAAGTGGAATGGTTACATAAACTCAGTGGACTGTTACACTACCAGGATCATACAATGTTTAGGACAACCTGTAAAAATAAGAAAATTCTCTAAATTCTTTAAATTTATCTATCAATCTATTTATCCATCTACATATATATATACACATATGTGAACATGTATAATTATATGTGTATGTACAAAAGCATATATGTGGTATGGTTATACTTTTGAACTAAAAGAATAACTATTATACCAACAGTAGTGGTGGCGGTGTAGTTGTTAACTTGTGTCTGACTCTTGCGACCCCATGGACTGTAGCCCACCAGGCTCCTCTGTCCATGGGATTCTCCAGGCAAGAATCCTGGAGTGGGTTGCCATTTCCTCCTCCAGGGGATCTTCCCAACTCAGGGATGAAATCCAAGTCTCCTGCATTGGCAGGCCGGTTCTTTCCCACTGAGTCACCTGGAAAGCCCACCAACAATACCACAGAGTAATTAAATAGTCATTGAAGGAAAGTTTCATTTTATAGAAGTATTCTAGGTAATAAATGAAGATTGAATGAAAGGATTAGATTAGAATAACACCAAACTACTTACCTTTGCTGAGTAACAAATTACCCCAGGACATAGTGCCTGAAAACAACATGGTTTCTAGGGGTCAAGAATTCAGGGGTGGGGCTTCCCTGGTGGCTCAGTGGTAAGGAATCCTCCTGCCAATTCAGGAGACACGGGTTCAATCCCTGGTCTGGGAAGATCCCAGATGCTGAGGGGCAGCTAAGGCCATGTGCCACAACTATTGAACCTGAGCTCTAGAACCTGGGAGCCGCAACTACTGAGCTCATGTGCCGTAACCCACGAGCCGCAACATAAGAAGACTGTGCATGGCATCTAGAGAATGAAGACCCAGCACAGCCAAAAATTAAAAAAACAAAGGACTTCAGGAGTGACTCAGCCAGAGGTTCTGGTCAGCATCTTCCAGGAGCTGCCATCAAGACACTACGTGAAGCCTTGACTTCCAAGCACACTTGTGGGGCTGTGGTCAGGAGGCCTCAGTTCCTTGCCCCCTGGTCCTCCTGACATGGCTACTGGCTTTGCTCAGAGCAAGGGGCCCAAGAAAGAGAAGCAGAAGCCACTTTAGCTTTTAAGATCTTGCATCGCAAGTGGCATACCATGACTTCTCTCATATTGTAGGGGTCATGTACACCAACTCTGATACAGGACAGAAGGACATCACAATCATGCATGGCTACTGACATCACAAGAGCGACAAGACCAGATATGAGGGACCACTGAAGTAACAGCAGCAGCCATGAAGTAGTCTGATCAAACAATCTGAAGTTGAATCTGATGAAGTCTCTGCTCCCATCTACATTAGTAGGAACTGGAGGAGCCTAAAAAACTAAGACTTCCCTGGTGGTCCAGTGGGTAAGAACCCACCTGCCAAAGCAGGGTACACAAGTTTGATCCCTGATCTGGGAAGATTCCACATGCCACAGAGCAGCTAAGCCTGCAAACCACAACTAGTGAGCCTGCAGGCCAAAACAACTGAAGCCCACACACCTGTGCTCTGCAACAAGAGAAGCCACTCCAATGAGAAGCCTGGGCACCACACCTAGAGAGTAGACCCTGCTCTCCACAATTGAACAAAGCAATGAAGACCCAGGGCAGTCAAAAATAAAATTCATTAATTAATTTAAAAAATGATTGAGTCAAATAATCTGAAGTTTGACTTGGGTAGAAGACACCAAATAAATGCTCTTATCTTCTTTGCTTTAATTTTATAACAGATGTTGTCAAAAGATATCACTATCTTACCTTCATGATTAATATTCCTGCCCTAACTCTTCAAGCTTTTAGTGTCAAAGTAGATCCATTTACTTTCTTTTGGTGTGATTCAATATTCTTATTTCTATAGCATTACTTAGACTGACACATAATTCACATATCATAAAGTGCACCCATTTAAAGCACACAATTCTGCAATTTTTAGTATATTCACAAAGTTATGCAACTATGACCACTATCTAATTCTAGATCAATTCCATCACCCCCACAAAGAAATCCCATATCCATTAGCATTCCCTTCCCAGAGCCCAACCCCCTCACCCATGTCCCCCTCCTTACCCTAGGCAACTATTAAATCTATTTTCTGTCTCTACGGACTTACCTATTCTGGATATTTCTTATAGATGAAATCATATAATCTATACATTCTTTTGTGACTGGCTTCTTTCACACAGTATGATGTTTTCAACGTTCAGCCACATTGTAGCATGTATGAGCACCTTGATAATTTTCATGGCTAAATAATACTCCATTGTATGGATAGACCACATCTGTTCATCTCTTTTTCAATTGATGGACATTTGCACTGTTTACACTTTGGGGCTATTATGAATAATGCTGCTATGAACATTTGTGCACAAGTTTTTGTATGGACATATGTTTTTCTTTTGGGTAGATACCTAGAGGTAGAACTGCTGAGTCCCATGGTACCTCTGTGTTTAAATTGTTGAGTAATTGCCCACACTTACATCTTCCCTGTATCTACTCCACTCAAGGTCTTACTGGACTGGCTTGCCTTGTTCACATGTTCCTCCTCAACCAAGCACCATGATGGCCAAGAGTCCGTGAGGAGCTGACTGGCCAGTCTGTGTCCTTTGCCCAACCTTGGAGCTGGAGAGGAACTCACTCATCTCACATACAAGCCACAAGCCACGGGGGACAGGCAGTAAGGAAGTGGGGTGGCCCTCACAGGAAATGTGAGGAAGGGGCAACAAAGGAGGGAGAAGAAAGCAAAAATGCCTGCCATGCTGGCTTTCTATGAGTACAGATCTAGCCGACCCAAAGTAATGACGAATTGAGAACAAGATATAATCTACTATGATTTTTTTGCCTCTGTCTGGCACTTTGTACAATAGCTTGCATGCCGTCAAAATCATTTTTAATACTTCCACAATTATTCCTGAAGCAATAAATCTCATTCCAAGAAATTCGTAAAACAAGAAACACCAGAAAAGCAAATGAGGTTAAAATTTCAGTGATTTATGTTTTTTGTATACATATGTAAACATGCATTCAGACAAAATACTTATTAACCAACTAGAACATTTCAAATTTGACTGGCTCTCAAATTATACCTAATTTGTTATTTTGGAAAAGTCTGGTTTTCTGCCATCAGGTTGACATTTAAAGGCAGGACCTCACTCCATTTCTTGCTTTCTGTTGACATAATAGTTGCTATTACCTAGTACCTGTTTATACTTTATTTTGTCCAATATTTTTAAATGCTTCCATTTGTCATGGCATTTTTACATGGTGTGATAGCTGGAATTTACTTCAAAAACTCTGACAGCAGTACAAGAAGCTGGTAAAAGTATGGATAAAAAACATTGGCTATGAATTGATAATGGTTGAAGCCGATGATCATACCCGGGGGCTCAGTACTCTACAGGGTCAACTTTTGTATATGTTCAACATTTCCCATAATAAAACACTTAAAAATAAACATTTTCTACTTGACTTTTCTAGATATAAGTCAAATTTTTTAGAAATACTTATTTTGCAATTTTCATTTGAGCTGAAAAATCATTACACCATCCTTTTGTTATAAAACATAAAATATATATCATTGGACAAATTTTCTCTTCTTCCTTTGTCCAAGAGGTACCGTGAAAACATGTATTTATGTTGGAGTCCTATGTGGAAAGAATGTCCTTGTTATACCAATGCAAAATGAGTATTACAGAATCGTGTAGCAATGAATGCCCAGTTAGACCATTTAAATTAATGTGATGCAGAGCAGACTCCATGTTGACAAATTAGCTACAGAACAACCAACTATGAAAAATGGTGCCACATCAGAGGGGCCCAGGCATCAGTTCTTTGTCAACCTGTCCATCATGAAGGCCAATAGGAGCCATGTGCCCTGAAAGCATGTGATGTTACTCAAGCTGATGGGAGGCCAAGCCACGATTTAGCAAATCTCCAGCAAAACCTATGTGATTGCCACAAATCACTATGTATTATTTCTGTAACGCTGCCTTAAATAATGCTATTCTTTACTGTTTCATTTTTTTTAAACCCTATTTTAAGATGATTAAAATCTGCTCAGATGCTCTTTGGCTGACTTGATCAAAATACACAATTCAGTCATCAACACTGAAAACAATATGCATTATATTGCTCTTCTTGCATATCCTGATAGCACACTAATTCTGTGGTGTGTCCCTGGAAAAGATTTGATTTGGTTCATTTAGATAGAGGAAATGGGGGAAACAGGAAACTATCCTTAGGAAAAGAATACCCTTAAGATTATTGTTTACAATGAGATGCTAAAGATAAAATCATCGGTTTGGAAGTATTGAACAGTCTACTGGAAAAATAATTTCTCAACAAGATAGACTGGGAGGTGTCCACGGAATGCCTCTAGATGTGTCTATGAAGGCAATTAGGCTAAAAAGTCGACAGCCAATTGTAACGTGTTCATTTTCCCGTCAAGGTCCACATCTTTATGAGGGGGCAATTTCCACAGTAATCTAGGAAATTGAAATGAAATAACTGTCATTTCTAAGTCTTCAAAAAACTCATTACTGGCTCTTTCAAACCATTCTGTGCCTTTTAGAAAATATAGGAAGAGGGTTTTTCTGTTTCATAGTGGATCCTTGATTCCTCTCTCAAGCCTTGAATCGCCAGTATCAGCCATCAGCTTCACAAGCATATTTAATGTCTCAATTTTAGTCTCTCTAAAGAAGATACTTCAACAGATGGTTGAAAAGGAAATAGGACAAGAATCAAAGGAGATGGTTTCAAAAGGAAGCTTAGAGAAACTAACCCAATGCATGGTAACTTCATATGGCTAAAAAAAAAGTGCCAGTCAGCTGGCTGGTGGATGAAATAGAATAAGGTCTGTGCATTACCGTGGACTGATTTTCCTTAAGGAAGTAGAAAAGAGAAACAGCCCCTCGCAGAGATCCAGGCTCTGTGCTGGGTTCTAGAAGCCTGATCTCCGCAATCAGAGGGGCAGAGCAGAGCCCACCTTCAGGCTGAGTGCTCTGGAATTGAAGGAAAAAAAAATCAGAAAACGAGAAGATAATACATAGGAAACACCAATCTGAAAGAGCCAAAGAGGAAGGCAAAACCACTTCCAGACAAAAGGTGTGAGGAATGAATTCTATATATTTTTCTTTCATTTCTGAGACAGTTCCTGGAGAGATTCGTGGTGGCTGCAGGAACTGAGAAGGCACTTTCTGTGGCAGGAGGAGGAGGCAACAACTGCTATCCTAGCCATGCTGAAATTTTCCACCTACAGCACCTCTCGTGTTGTCTATGCAAAGCCATAGCATGCCCAATGCTATTCTAATCAAACGATGAGGGATTCGTGGGAGAAGCTGAAGGAATTCCATCACACTTACAAAACAGACAGTCACAGCTGCTCTCCAGTGAAGTGTGGGTTTTCTCGACCCCCTTCATGCATACAATAAGCACACACCTCCAGGGGAGGGTGTGACAGTCTGATCTCGGGGGCACACGCAAACAGTGAGGACAAGACCGCCAGAGCTCTTACAGGCTGAGAAGGAAGCCCAGAAGGCAGCACGAGCTTTTCTGTTCTGGTGTCTCAGACACAGGTAGAGAAGAAACCACCATGACCTAGAATGAAATGGCTGTAAAGGGCAATATGATCCGCTTGAAAAACAGTTAAAATATTTACTTTTTAATAGATTGCATAGTGTTTTGCTTCCCTATTCTAATTTCAAAAGGAAATACTTCGCTGTGGCTTTAATGTAGGTCACATTGCAGCAATGAGAAGAATGGTATATCTGATTTATATAATGCAGACACATAAAAATAGATGAAAAGAAGTATCTTTGGTGGTGAGGAATGAAATTCCTTTCCCTGAAATCCCCTGTACTTTTAAATGGCATGCAAAACTCCCCCAAAACCCCCTCCCAAAAAACAAACCAAAAAAAAAAAAAATGGTGTGCATACTAATGAAAAACTCTCCACAATTCCTACCCACATATGGGCATGTGTGGATGTGAAAAAAAACCAACCATGACCTCATACAGCAGAAATGTATCATGAATGAAATATGAGATATTGAGGGATTACAGAAAAGTGCAGAAGTCAAAAAAAAAAAAATCAGTCACTACAAAAAAGTGGGCAAGAGGGTTTTGGGACTTTCCTTTAGCTTCATTATTTGAGAGCCCAAGAACTCAACTATTTGGAGTCAAAGGATAGAAAGCTACTGAGTGTATTTTGAAAATTGCAACTATCCCTCTGTTTGCCTTCTGCTTACCAAACAGGATTTCACATTATCAAATACCCTTTCCCTGAAGACATTAAGTGATTTTATAGAATCTAAAAGGCAATGGTAATCAAGTAAGGAAAAAGCATGTATCACTCTCAAGTCATAAACAGATTCTACAAATGGTGCTTGATGCTATTAGCATGGGGGTGATGCTAACGGAATAAAAATAACAAGTACAAACTCACTACTTGTTCATTATTATATTAACTTTAGTTAGTTTCAGATAGTTTATGTGGGTATTATCAGCATCTGAAATCTCCTTCCTAGATAATTAACTTAAAGTCCTTTAGAAAGCAGGAAAAGCACTACAGAATTTCTCTAGACCAGAGGCAGCAAAACAGCCTGTAGGACAAATCCTACCCACCACCTGCTTTTTGCAAAGATGGTTGTACTCGAACCCAGAGCTATCCACTCATGTCTACATCGTCTGTGGGCTTTCATTATCTAATGGAGCAGCTGCAGCAGCAATTGTATGGCCCAGAAAGTCTGCATTATTTACTATCTGGCCCTTCACTGACTGATGCACTAGAAATTTCATTATTTATCCTCACTGTCCCCAAGGCACACACAAATACACATACAAATACCAGCTAGGTAACATTTCAGTATCTAGGGTGTCATTTAACTGAACGTAATTCATGGGATTTACTTTAAGTTTTGACAGAAAGTCTGCAAATGGGGCCGTCATGCCGTCCTCACCTGTGTTGCATTCTGCTTTCTCCACCAAGACACGGAGTTTGCTTTTTCTTCCTCTGAATCTGGAGTAGCCCTGTGACTGGCTTTGACAGCAGAATGTGGTAGAAGATGCCTGGTGGTTTCTGCTTTGTTCTCGGCACCATGAGCCACCATGTCAAAGTGTCCCCCCTGCTGGAGAGGAGCCACCAGCCCCCAGACCGACCAGGCACCCCAGGCTTGAGGGAAGCTTGGTGTTTTCAGCCCCACCTGAGCTCCCAGCTCAAGGCAGTCACAGGAGTAGCGCCAGCCAGCACCATGGGGAACCATGTGACAGTCTAGGTAACAGACAGAGTGGTGAGAAGGAATACTGTTGTTTGAAACCACCAAGCTTTGTCATTACACAGCAATCAGAGCACTCAACTTACTGTTCTGATGTCCCATTTGGTATTTCAAAACTCAGCTACTTTGAAAGATTTCTCAAACAAGCCAACTCCATCATGTTTTTTTAAAATATATCTTCAAAGCAAGAAACATTCTGTTCAGATGGCAGTGTGAGCAGGTTGGATGAAAAATGTCTCTCCTAAACTACAAGTAAGACATGGAGAATTCTCTAAGCAAGAGTGAAATAACCTGGCAACAGCAATAAGACATAAAATATAATCATACCCTAACACTGCTAAGATTTTTTTTTAATCCATCATCTTATGTCAGGGGTTTTAGAATCTCATGTTTGAAGAAAAGTTTTTTTTTTTCCCATTCTACTTGTCTTATTAAACAGAAAACAGGTCAGGAGAAACAAACACTTCACAGAAACCAAAACCATAGCTGTTGAATAAGTCAGCTGATGAGAGGCAACTTGTAATTGACTAGTGATAAAAGGGTCAAAGTTGATAACTCCTCCCAGAAAAAAAGAGAAAACAATGGAGAAAAGGAAGGCTATGGAGAAGAAACTGATACAGACATGAGGAGGACAGTCCACCTGGGGTCAGAGAAACGTGGAGCAGGGAATTAGATTTCCCAGGGAACGTGGAAAATGGTGTTTAAGCAAATATAATTTAAATGTCATAGAACAGGGGCTTCCCTGGTGGCTCGGTGGTCAAGAATACACCTGCCAATGCAGGAGACTCTGGTTCCATCCCTGGGTCAGGAAGATCCCCTGGAGAAGGAAATAGTAACCCATTCCAGTATTCTTGCCTTGGAAATCCCAAGGACAGAGGAGCCGGGGTGGGGGGGGGGGCTACAGTTCCTGGGGTCACAAAGAGTCAGACATGACTTAGAGAACAGAAGGACTTCAACTAACCTTTGAAATACCCTTGCCTCAAAGAGGAGGCTGGAAGAAAAAAATCCAAAATGACTGTGGCACCTGCTATAGTGGTGGGAGGATGGATGATATCTTTCCCCCTCCTTTGAAACTGTGCTTTGATATGTCTCTGCCTTTCAGTTTTTACCTTGGTTTTTATTTGGGGGGCTGAAAAATGTTAGTATCACATGATTAAAAAAATAGGGGTAGGTTGGTTTAATAATACAAAATAATAACCTTATATAGATGAACCTATCTGCAGGGCAAGAATAGAGACACAGACTAGAGAAGGGCCATGTGGACACAGCAGGGGAAGGGGTGGGCGGGACAGAGTGGCATTGACATGCATCCACTACCACGTGTGAAACAGACAGCTAGTGAGAAACTGCTCTATAATTAGCACAGGGGGCTCAGCTCTGAGCTCTGATGACCCAGAGGGGTGGGATGGCGGTGGTGGTGGGAGGGAGGCTTCAGAGGGAGGGGATACATGCATATATATATATATATATATATATATATATATATATAGGTGATTCACTTCCTTGTACAGCAGAAAAAACACTGTAAAGCAACTTTACTCCAATTCAAAAAATAAAATTAATAATAACCTTAGCATTTTTAGAAAATGATTTTTGAGTCTAAGAAGGATGAAGAAAATTAAGCATAAAAAGAAATATATTGGAAAAGAAAAACAGAGCCTTATTGATCAATCTAACTGCAAATTTCTTGTGGGAAACCCCCCTCCCCCATAAAAGTGGTCACTTTGACAAATAAAATCAGTTTTAAAAAGAGGAAAATGCCTCCGAAATAAATTATGAGTGTTAAAATGAGCCTAACAGAGGACTTCCCTGGTGGTCCAACGATTGAAACTCCTGTTGCCACTGCATCGGGCATACCTTCCATCCCGGGTGGGGGAACTAAGATCCTACATGCCACGAAGTGCCGTCAAAAAGCAAAAAATTAAATAAAAGTAAATGGGCCTAACGACAACTACTGAAGAATAACTCTGAAAATGTAAACAAACAGGCAGGCACAATCTGAAAATGTGGATTGGGTTTCGTAAACTTTACCTGTAAAGCAACAGATAATACATATTTAAGTCCTTGTGGGTAAAAGACAAAGATAAGTTAATTAAGGCTAACACATGCATGGGAGCGGGCTTTCTAGAAGCATTTCCACACGTAACCAGTGAGAGTGTAAATCACAATAATGCGTCTGGAAAGCAATTTGGCAAATGTTTCAAGAACTTTCCAAACGTGTATAACGTGTTGATACCTGTGGAGCAGAGAGCGCTGCTATTCGGCTGCTGCTGGGACCAGGGGTTTGAGAAGGGGCTTCTGAAGGAGGGTAGACCTTCAACAAGGATGCTTCTGGAAAGTGCCGAGAGAAGGCGGAGGCTGCAACCCGCTGCGGCTGCCAGGGCGAGGCGCCCTCACGTCCGAGAGACGGGAAAAGCGAGCGCAGCAGGACGAAGCCCCGCCCACCTCCGTCTTCCCTCTCCAGTGCCCTCTACTGGCGGCAACAGGAAGCAAAGCCAGCACAAGAAAAAAGGTGGTTTGCCAAGCCCCATTTTCAGCAAAACAGAGGACAGCAGAAAGCGGTGCATTTGAAATTGCCAGATAAACACTGAAAAACTGGCAACACTTGAAACCCTTTTTAAAAAATTTCCTTAAGGGTACAAGATGTGCTGGATATTTACCAAACCAGAGCCTTGATTCCAAACATCTTCAAGGGCAGAACAAGCTTCCCTGGTGATGCACAGGGTAAGAATCTGCCTGCAATGCAGGACATGCCAGTTCAATCCCTGGGTTGGGAAGATCCCCTGGATGCCCACTCTTCTTGCCTGGACAGTTTCATGGACAAAGGAGCCTGGGGGTGGGGGGAACTACAGTCCATGGGGGTCACAGAGAATCAGACATGAGTGAGCAAAAATAGATATATAGGTGTTTCTTTTAGAGTGATTTCTGGGTGCAAGCAGTTTACTACTTCATTATGATTTTAATCATGATGTGATCGTTCTGACTTGGAAGTTTTACACTTGATCTTAGCCAAAAGGCCGAGAAGTGATGGCTTGGAAGTTTTAAGGACAAAGATGTAGCTTTCCAGTAGTTTAGTTTTCCTCATTTTTCTATACAAAATGCATGAAGGCGTATTACTTCTGTTACTTCTAGTACAAACCAGCAATTCTTATTGCCAGTTATAAGAGTTTTAAACTAGCAGCTGTATTAGAGTGACTATAATGTAACCTGGCATAAATCAAAAAACCTCAGGCGGCTCTCAGATATGGTTACACATTGAAAGCCCTAGGGTGGTGCTGACATCATCCTGTCATGATCTGCCAGTCTGGACTGAACCCAAAGGACAAAGGGTACACACAATTTGTTGAGAAGAGTATTTATTGGGAGGATAGGCTTCTTGTGGACTGATGCACTTTTGACAGGGGATGTGTAAAATCTAAGAACATTTAGCTACTTACTCTGTAAGCAACAAGGAGTATTGTTGATTTTCTCCTGGCTACAGAGAGAATATTGTTTGACCTAACCTTGATTGTACCATGGTTCAGTTCAGTTCAGTCCTTCAATAACGTCCAACTCTTTGCGACCCCATGGACTGCAGCATGCCAGGCCTCCCTGTCCATCACCAACTCCCGGAGTTTATTCAAACTCATGTCCATTGAGTCAGTGATGCATTCAACCATCTCATCCTCTCTCTTTCCCTTCTCCTCCTGCCTTCAATCTTTCCCAGCATCAGGGTCTTTTCCAGTGAGTGAGTTCTTTGCATCAGGTGGCCAAAGTATTGAGGTTTCAGCTTCAGCATCAGTCCTTCCAATGAATATTCAGGATTGATCTCTTTTAGGATGGACTGGTTGGATCTCCTTGTAGTCCAAGGGACTCTCGAGAGTCTTCTCCAATACAACAGTTCAAAGCATCAGTTCTTCAGTACCATGGTATATTTACCATATCATGTCTCGGAATGGTAAAAAACAGGTTTTAAAATTTGTCCTCCCTCTCAATTGAGAAAACCAAAGAACTGGCTTGCCCTATGGACTAAGGAACCCATGGCCCCTCAGAAATTATCTAATGTGGTTCATTTGCCCAATTCAACACAATATTTGAAATATTTTTCAGGTGACCAATCACCTCCTTTCCATAATACCTGCTTGGGAACCAATGAGTGAGCAAAGTAGCAGACCATCACCTCCTACTCTGCTTTTTACCACTGTGAAGTTAAGTTTTTATTTCTAATTTCTATAAGCCCATCAAAGAACAATCCCCAGTACCATCTAAAAACACTGTTGTGGGGGAGGGCTCGATGTCAGATGAGGTAATGTGGAGAAAGTTTCAAAGAGACTTCAAATTTCCATCCATTTTCTTTTCTTTAGCTCCCTGTGTTTTAAATGTCTCACAGGACAGTCTCCTTGAAATTTAATACCCAGGAACTCTAGTAAAGCCAAGTCTCTGTCTAATGGGGTAACTTTAGACTCTAGAAAATGTGGGGGGGAAAACCCCACGTGTCTAAGCATCCCACAATTCTGGCTGTATGACCTAGAGAAGGACTGGTTTGAATACAAGGACGATGCACAAGGGCTGGTTCTTTGCAGCGTTGTTAGTTAACGGGGGCTTGGAAACAATCTGAATGTCCAACACTGGGAAAGGAATTAATACAGAATGGCATATCCACATGACAGACTTTTTTTCCATCTATTTTTATTAGTTGGAGGCTAATTACTTTACAATATTGTAGTGGTTTTTGTCATACATTGACATGAATCAGCCATGGATTTACATGTGTTCCCCATCCCGATCCCCCCTCCCACCTCCATCTCCACCCGATTCCTCTGGGTCTTCCCAGTGCACCAGGCCGAGCACTTGTCTCATGTATCCAGCCTGGGCTGGTGATCTGTTTCATCCTAGATAATATACATGTTTCAATGCTGTTCTCTCGAAACATCCCACCCTCGCCTTCTCCCACAGAGTCCAAAATTCTGTTTTGTACATCTGTGTCTCTTTTTCTGTTTTGCATATAGGGTTATCGTTACCATCTTTCTAAATTCCATATATATGCGTTAGTATACTGTATAGGTCTTTATCTTTCTGGCTTACTTCACTCTGTTTGATGGGATCCAGTTTCATCCATCTCATTAGAACTGATTCAAATGGATTCTTTTTAATGGCTGAGTAATATTCCATGGTGTATATGTACCACAGCTTCCTTATCCATTCGTCTGCTGATGGGCATCTAGGTTGCTTCCATGTCCTGGCTATTATAAACAGTGCTGCGATGAACATTGGGGTGCACGTGTCTCTTTCAGATCTGGGTTTCCTCAGTGTGTATGCCCAGAAGTGGGATTGCTGGGTCATATGGCAGTTCTATTTCCAGTTTTTTAAGAAATCTCCACACTGTTCTCCACAGCAGCTGTACTAGTTTGCATTCCCACCAACAGTGTAAGAGGATTCCCTTTTCTCCACACCCTCTCCAGCATTTATTGCTTGTAGACTTTTGGATAGCAGCCATCCTGACTGGCATGTAATGGTACCTCATTGTGGTTTTGATTTGTATTTCTCTGATGAGTGATGTTGAGCATCTTTTCATGTGTTTGTTAGCCATTTGTATGTCTTCTTTGGAGAAATGTCTGTTTAGTTATTTGGCCCATTTATTGATTGGGTCATTTATTTTTCTGGAATTGAGCTGCAGGAGCTGTTTGTATATTTTTGAGATTAATCCTTTGTCTGTTGCTTCGTTTGCTATTATTTTCTCCCAATCTGAGGGCTGTCTTTTCACCTTGCTTATAGTTTCCTTTGTTGTGCAAAAGCTTTTAAGTTTCATTAGGTCCCATTTGTTTATTTTTGCTTTTATTTCCAATATTCTGGGAGATGGGTCAGAGAGGATCCTGCTGTGATTTATGTAGGAGAGTGTTTTGCCTATGTTCTCCTCTAGGAGTTTTATAGTCTCTGGTCTTACATTTAGATCTTTAATCCATTTTGAGTTTATTTTTGTGTATGGTGTTTGAAAGTGTTCTAGTTTCATTCTTTTACAAGTGATTGACCAGTTTTCCCAGCACCACTTGTTAAAGAGGTTGTCTTTTTTCCACTGTATTTTCTTGCCTCCTTTGTCGAAGATAAGGTGTCCATAGGTTCGTGGATTTATCTCTGGGCTTTCTATTCTGTTCCATTGATATATATTTCTGCACATGACAGATTTTTACACAGCAATTAACAGGACTCAATGTGTGTCTGTGTGAGAACACAAATTGATGCAGTTTTGTATAGGTACAAATGTATATTTATACATGTATCTATACATGCAAATACGAATCTATGTGTTAAAATATGATGAAGAGTCTAAGAGCAGGAAGTTCTATGTATACAATATCTGTCCACACTACACTAAACTCAGAAGGATCAAGGATTAAGATTCAGGTAATGGTAAAAAAAGAATTTTAGCCAAATCCAAAATGTTTTACTTCTTTTTCAAACAGTGGCTGGAAACAAATCTTACACAATAAAGTTAATTTTATGGTGAAAGTGTATTTTATTATATTCTCCTTTCAAGTTTTCTTGCAAGCTTTAAATTTTTTACAAAATAAAACCCAGGTTGTGCTAGCTACACGATCTGGGATCTTGAGGTGCGTTGCTGTCTTTGTCCATTCTCTCACTTGGTACCTGGTTAGAAGCAAGAGCAGGTACATGTTCCTTTGGTTAGCTGATGGCTTCTGAACATGCCAGAATTTCAGCCATTTCAGCCAAGGCAATGGACTTCGAGCTGTTCCATAGAGAGTGTGCAAAATATATAGGCACTTTGCTGGATAACTGACCACCCCCAAACAGTGACTTAAAACAATAAGCATTTATTTTCAGTCTGTAATATATGGGTCAACTGGGTGGTTCTGTTAACCTAGGATGGGCTTGGCAGATTTTGACTGACTCGTCTACGCATCTGTGGTGGGCTGGTATAGGCTGGGGGTTGGTTGGTCGGTCCTTAATGGTTTCACTCACATGTTGAGCAGTTGGCTAGCTGTTGGCTGAGTAATGAGAATACCTAGGCAGCATGTTTCTTATCATCCAGCAGGTTAGCCCAGGCTTGTCCACATCTAAGAAAGAGAAGGGAAGTGAATCAATTCTGGCACATTTTCTTGGCCAAAGCAAGTCCCCAAGCCAGCCTAGTTGGTGTTTTCTATGCAGGGAAACAGCTCTCTCGTTGAGATCTACTCAAAGTCAGTCTTACACACACACCCCAGACCAAATTCAAGGGGAAAGGAAAATTGATCTTTTTAAAACTGAAGTACAGTTGATTTACAGTATTAAATGTTAGATCCTATCTCGTAATAAGAGAAACTGCAAATTTACATTTCAGGGGTTAGGGACATGGAGATGGTGTGTATGTAAAGATTTAGAAACATTCTTCATTCTGTCTACCATACTATGGCTTCTTCTAGACCACCAAATTAAATCAGGGTTTTAATGCTATGACTGGTTAAGTTTTATGAACTATAGAATATAAAAGGTAAAATGGATTATAAGAAAAGAAAACCTTACTAGGCTTTCCCTCTAATAGAGCATTTTTGTTTTCACAGTTTATGTACTACCCAAACACATTTAAGCAGCCTTCATCCTGACTCTAATAGGTGTGTTTCTATACAGCTCACAAATCGTCTCACTCAAAATTATTTTCTGGATAATAATGGGTAACTAATAGAGGCTGACGACCTGAAATTGTCTCAAAAGTCACCTTTACGACAGTGAAGATTGAACAGTAAATAGAACCTGCAGGCTGGTGTAATTTACCTTGTGTCAAAGCAGAGCTCCAAAATGACTTATTAAATCATTCCACTGAAAGTTGTAAATCTGAATGAGAAAAGTACAAATCAATAGAAAAACACAGTCAAGCACTTTACCACTTATGCTTTTTTATGACCTCTTAGAAGGATAAAGATTGATGTTGCAAAGAAATTCCAAAACAGGAAGACTTGTAAAGACGACCTGGCTATGGTCTGCATTATTCTTAATCCATGTTACTTTTGCTGTCACTAAACTGTTTGTTAACCTTTTTGGTTTATATCAGAATATCCATATATCATTATTCCTCATGCCCTGCCATGCAGAAGAATTTGGGAGTCAGAGAAGTTTGAAGATCTGCCAACTTCCCATCTTCCTATAAAGGACATTGTATGAAGCCATGGCCCTGGGTCTCCTGACCTTCGGGTGAAGTGTAAAGTCAGTGGAGTGAGGAAAGGAGTTTCGCCTGCCTAGGGCAATGATGCATGAAAGAAGACATGTGAATGATTAGATCAAATAGCCAGCCATTTGGCTTTCAAAAATGGATTTCCGTGGAAAATTTTTCTTGAGTTTTAGGCATAGCCAGTCCCTAGATCTCTACGCTTTAACTGACATGTAAATCACACACCATAACACTCACCATTAAAAAATATAAAATTCAGTGTTTTTTAGTAAACTCACAGAGTGGGACAATGATCATGACTGTCTTAATTCCAGAAATTTCCATCACCCTGAAGAGACTTCAGCCCTATTAGCAGTCAGTTCCAATTCCCTCTTTTCCCCATCCTCTGACAACCACTAATCTACTGTTTCTATAGGTTGCCTCCTCTGGACACGTCACAGATGGAATCATATGTGGTCATTTGCATCTGCCTCCTGCTAGACCCCTTTTGATGAGTGAAAGAACATACGAACCTGGTGTTACCAACTCTTGGGGGATCCTTGCTCTCTCCCTGCCTAACTGGAGGTCAGTCCTAGCCTGGCAGTCTACCTCCACAAAAAGGTCAAAGGCACACATCTATCTCCTCAAGCTATAAGTGAACAGTTGACATTTTGGCCACGGTCACTTATGGTGATGAAAGAAAGGTTTACACTGTAAGTCCCCCAGCAAACATGCCCCAATCCTCTTTTTCGGAAGCAGACCCTTCATTGCTTTTCCTTTGGTCCTCAGAAATATCCACCATCCCCTGAGACCACAATCGGACTGTTCAACACATGAACTCTTGCTTATTCACTCATTTATTGTAATTGTATTTGTTGGTGTGCGAGGACAGATATAATACGTATGCTTTCAATGCCAGAGGTACATTGGCAACATTTCCGACCACAGCAAGGTGATCTGGGCCAGGCCCCTATTGGATGCGCCAGTCTACATGCCAAAGGAGTAGAGCTGGGAAAGCATCATCCCATGTGTTGAAGATATTCACTGGGGACATAAATTCTGCTTACTGGTCCCACTATTTACACCAATCAGAGGAAAGCTGAAGCAAAGAAATGGTCATTTACAAATTCACTTTGAGTTTAGAAGATGTATTCCAGGAAAGAGAGACACAGAAAATAGCATTATTTTTATTGAAAGTAAGTAAGTAGACACAACATAATTCAATCAGCTTAAAAATGCACTAAGGCTTTGTCCCAAATGAACATCTGGAGGAATCTGGTTTAAGCATAAGAGAAGCAGAAGCTTAAAAAAAGTCTGTCCAATTACTAACAAAGAAAGAAAGGAAAAAAAAAGAAGATTTAACTGGTGTGTTGAAGAGTCTAATTTCATTGGGGTGTAAACATGACTTCCCCAAATTACTGCTTTTAATCTTAATCTATTGAAACCCATTTTCCCAATGGATATCAAGCCCCTTAACTTCACCTTGCTAGATTTTATGTAATGATGGAAGACAATAAACATGTTGGCCCCAAACCAGCCCAGAGTCAGACAAAAAGACAGCGATGGGCTGTACCAAATTCCAGGAAGCACCTTCCAGTTAGGCAGCCAAGGTAGGAAAATCAAAGAAAGGGAAGGAAAACAAAAGTCCTTAACAAAAAAGGCACAAAGGGAAAGCAAAATAAAACACAAAATTTAGGAATCAAAGTTACGTTACTGTTTCCCACAACAAATAAAGAGAAAAGGACAAGACCAGAGTAAAAACTCTCTCCTGGTTCTTTCCAGTAAGATGGGAAATGATTTATTTGAAATGGCCAAAAATAACATTTTACAGAAAAGGAACCATAATATTACACAACCAAGTGTAGCTATAAAAATCTCAAACATTCAGGCAATGCTTTATTTAAATCACCAAAAATAAGGTTTTATAGAAAAGGAACTGTAACAAGCAAATGTATAGCTGCAAATTTTCTTTTGCCATCAATATCGACTCCCTCCTCTAAAATATTCAGGGACTACTTTGCAGGTTCCAAGCAAAACTAGAATTTGTGGGACAGAGTTGCTCAACCTTATCACAAGAATGAAAACAGTTTGCAAAACAATTTTGTTCAATGCTAACAAATAACTAAAAGATGTGGTTACTACTAACAAGTACCTCCGTCTACTGAAACAGCCCAATCTAAGCACATGTTCATGAACAATTAATTGTTAACACAGCTGCTGTTTTCCTGCCAACACAAACCATGTGTACGGTGGCAAGGGTTAGATGTTGTAGGCCATCGAGGCACCGAGAAAGTAACCCTTAACAGAAATAACTACAATAGGTAAGCAACTCAAACGAATGGGCCCACCTCTGCCAAAGCCCCCCAGGGTGGGTGTCACATTTGCTTTCTGCATAAAGAAGGCCCACTGACTCCCTAGTTCTTTACTGGGAACTGAGAACTAGAGAAGTTGTTCTTCTAGGACCATCGAAACCTTAATAAATCGCCCTGGGATTCTTCGTGCTGTAGTGCGCCTCACAGGCAGCAACATAGGCAGACTCTGGGAAGAAGTCATCATGGTACTCTGCTAAAAACCTGGAAAAAAAATAGCCCCTATGATCACCACAGTAAAGACTAAATACCAGGAAGCAAAACAGGAATTTCCACAACTGCAACATTTCACTCTTTTTGTATTAGGTAGAAAAAAATAATATAATCTTGATTTCAATATACTGATTATGTTCATTGTACATACCCAGCTTCTATGTTAATGACTATTTCATTGGAATCCTTTCACTAGCAAGTGTACAAATTTCTATTTCTATAGCTTCTAAACTCCACTAGGTGGCAGTTGATTATCTAAACACTTCCATTCAAAAAGGCCTCCGAGTATTTCTACATTTTCCTGTTCTAAAAAACAAACTATAAAAAATAAATTATTAACTCAATAAATGTCACCTGAGAAATTCACAGTACTTACACAGGCTAAGTTAAAACAGAACTGAATGGTTTAATCAGTAAAGAGCATTTTGAGTTCTACTTTGCAGTTGCCAAAAGATGCTGCAAGTTCCAGCTTAGTACTAAAAACTTAAGACTGATTTATGCCTGACTATGGATTGATGTTGAAATATAGCCAGGCACTGAAGAATCTGCAACATAGACACTATCTTGACTCTGAAGTATCAAATATTTCACCATGAAGGCCTAAAACAGGCTCACGAGGGCCACATTAACTAGTATGCTAAGTAACTAGCTTCCTGTTTGTTTCCCTGGCCTCCTCCCAACTGTCCTAATTCCTAAAAAGGTAAGGATAAACCTCTGCAATACCTTCTTCAGTAAAAACCAAGTCAAATTCATTTGAGGTAACTCTTTCTTCTTTGATTGTACCTTTTTTATAGCAACTCTTGATCCACTGATTCTATAGTTGACATGTTTGGATACATTTTCATAACCCATTACAGCTGAACAGTATGGGGGTTGGGGTGGCAACCTTCAACAGAGTTGAAAATCCTTGTATAAGGATTTTATTAGTTGGGCCCTCCATATTCACTATTCCTCCAAATTTGCAGATACAACCTGCCACGTGGATCATGTAGTGTTAAGTATTTACTATTTAAAAAAATCCACGTATAAATGGATTTGTGCAGTTCAAACCCATGTTGTTCAAGGGTCAGCTGTACTATTTTATTTGTAAATCTTTGTAAGTAACTTCCTAAAACCCTAATTTCTATTTTGTTTTGGGCATATATCAGAATTAGAAGGCTCACCTGTGCTAACTAGTGGCTGTCTCATTTGGCATTATTTCATTTTGCTGTAACAAAATGTTTCTACAAAACAGAGCTGTAGGTTTGTTTGAGGGGAAGGCTGAAGGAGATTAGGGCATTTTTGAAACTTGTTTCTAATAAAATGTTTTAAAGTTGAATTCCACTCATTTGATGCATTATTGGAAATACCCAGACGAAAGTATCTTTTACAAACTCTAAGACTCATTTCTCTGGCTGGAGTGCTCTCCACTCCAGTAAATCCTACTTGACTAGCTCTTGCAGGTTGGGACCTAAATACAAGGAAAAAGTATCCTCTTGAAGAGAAAGAAGAAACAAGGTCAGGTAGATGGGACACTGGGTGAGGCAGAGTGGCAACCAGCCTGGAACACCAGGAGAAACCAGTCAATAGACATCTAGGTGTGAGAACTGGGCCACAGGCGTAAAGGAGGCTGGGGTCTATGGCCCCAGGTAAGCAGAGGGCACAGCCTCAGGGCAAAAGATCCAACCCTGTAACCAAATGGCCCTGTCAGGTGAAGGAAACACTACCTTTCTCCAAATTCACAAACTATCAGCACAGACTATTCACCATTTCTCTTAACTCCAAAGTAGACGTCAAAACCAGACCTACAAATGTATGTACATGGAACAAAGAAAAGTCACATGCTTAAGGTACTCCTGAATAAAATACATAAAATTAAGTAGTTATCAATCTCAATCACTTCTTTAGAAAATTAATTTTCTACTCACATGGCTATCCAACTGGATTCTTCTGGTGACACAAAAAAATTTTACCTCTAAACCCTTTGCTTAGAAGCCAGATAAACTATGAAAAAATGAAATAGTTCCAACTCCCCATATTACAATTACTATTAGAACCAACCACAGTTAGGTAATACTGCTACCATTCAAAATACCAGAGCTAGCTTATACATCTGCTGAAGACAAGTTCAGAAAAGTCATATATACAGAGGCAGAGTAAGTTTTGACAAAGTAATAACAATACCTCAGAAAGAGATCAAAGTGCTTCAGTAAAGCCTTCAGATTCTTCTCAGAAAAGGACATCTTTCCAAGGATTTCTGGAAGTTTCACTGCATTAAAAAGAAAAGCAAAATCATTTACAATCAGCAGAATCTGGCGATCAGTAGGACACACTCAGGGATCCTCTGGGTCCCCGTGACGTTATTCAAACTGAAATTAACATCTATGCTGCCAAACAAAACCAAAACTCTTACTGAACTCAGAGTAGTAAGTACAAATATTACAAACACAATTTAAATGAAATTTAAGATTCATTGTTTTTAAGAGATCAACATTCAATTACTTTTCTTAGACCCCCAAATTACCACAAGATGTACCTAAGCCTACAGGTGTTAAAATTAAAGTGGAAAATAAAAAAGGTAAGAAGAAAGCAGAGACCAGGATTTCTTACCAAACAAACGCAGCAAGTGTTGCGCCCCATAAATGTAAGAGGGAGGAGGTGGTTGGTCACCTGGAGGGTAACTATCGGGTACAAGTTTCCAGGAGAGGACCTGGGAAAAGCACAGTGAATGTTTTGCTGTTATATCTTCACACTCCATTACCCACAGCACTGTACATTTGGAACTCCAGCAGAAATACACACACTTGGACATTCCCAGGCCGGCAGAAAGACATGGCTCATCAAGGGTCTCATTTCTACCCTGGAGCTTCCCATCCATTTGGCACCGCTGGAGCTGCCTCACAGCTGGACCAGAAAAAGGGAAGAAACCAAAGAGGGAACAGGACAATGACAAGAAAGCAATGTGGAGGTTCTAAAGCCATCTTCTCTTCCTTGGCAACATGGAGACAGTTCTAATCACCTAAAATTATGACAGACTGTGTGCAGATGAAAAAAATATGCCACTATATCAAACAAACACAAAGTCATAAAAATAAACAAGGAAGGAGGACTTAAAATTGGGGAAATATTCGATTTTCTAATTTTCAATAGCTTCTACCTGTAAATTAGCTGTAACTGTTTTGTCATTCGGCCCCTTCTGCTTTATTGGAAATTCTGCTGTTTTAGACAATGAAGCAATAAAAGATGTTTTGAGAAATGCTACCACTGTGTCAAGATTCTCGAAGTTTCTGCTATGCTACAGTCACTCTGGAAACTAATTTCACCCACTGAATCAAGTGAAAATAGACTTCAGTCCTGGCAACTGACTGCTTTTCCTTCACTTTGAATTCCAGAAGTGTGGGTGAATTTGGGGCTTTTGTTAAATTAACAGTTGAATTTCAAAACTCTCTGATGAGCTTCCAGAGACATATTTCAGCAAATTATAGGTCTATTCTACCTAGTTGCTGCTTTGCTTTTTGGATCTGCCAAGTTTAATCTGGAAATAGTTGGGTCAAAGGAAGCCCTCTATAAAACAAAGCAGAAGGATGCCAAAATGAGCCCAGAAAGGCTGATGTAGTCAATTTAATCAAATGAAATTTTAGACATTAACAAGCACCACCATGGTTCCATCTGTCTCCATGCCGAAGGCCCAGGCCTCAGCCCGCGCCTCACCAGCCCCACGCCTGTGCGGTATACAAGCCCCAGGGCAGGAGTAAGCTCCTGCCCCTTTCTACCACCCCTAGCACCGGGCTCCGCCGTGCACACAGCTACAGCGCAGGAACTGTTCTGACAGCAACAGTCAAAGTGAACATGGGGGAATCCACTGTCACTGGAGGCGCGAAGGGCACACTCACGTGCAAAAGCAGATCCTGTGGTTAGTTAGCGAGCCTGGCTACTTCCCTCCCTCGATTCTGTCGCTCAGTGTAGTGAATCAGCTCTCTCAAAGATGCATTACGGGGGGAAAGAACAGGTTTCCAGTGGGGGAAGTCTCAATTGGGGTGTGCACAGGAACCGCCTGTGATCTCAACCAGGACTACGCCAGTCCAGACCCTCCCTGGTGCGGCTGGGCAGCAAACGGCATTGGGAGAGTGAGTCTCAGGTGATCAGGATGCAGGGCCCTGGGGAAAACATGCTGCCACGGAGGCTTTATGCAGACGGAATGCACTCAAGGTCTCATCGTGAGAGCCTGTCCAACTCCAACCACTTTTTCACTAGAGCTTGTCGCTATAACTATCACCACTAGATGGCGGCATTGCACCAGTGACCAGAGTGGGAACAGCTGTGCCTCAATATTCAGATGTCTTCCAGGGGTCCCCAACTTTTTGGCACCAGGCACCAGTTTTGTGGCATGGACCCGGGGCGGGGGACAGTTTGGGGATGATTCAAGTGCATTAGATCTATTGTGCGCTGTGTTTCTATTATTACACCAGCTCCAGTTCAGCTCATCCAGCCTAAGATCCCGGAGGTTGGGGACCGCTGTAAGAAACAGGATTCTTCTTGAATAAAAACACCTGCAGGGCTTTCCAGGCTGGAAAAAAGGAAAATTAGGGACTGCTTACACTAGGAATTTCCTAACCTTTTCTCAACATCACTGGAACACGAACTGGGTTTTCAAGCAGAGGTCAGTCAACTTATAACCCTTGAGCCAAAGCAACCCCCCTCATGCTAAAAACAACTGTTTTTAAATGTTTTTTTTTTTAATTAAATGAATACTACTTCAAGACATATAAAAATCACATGAAATTTGATTACTAGCATACATGAATATTCATTGGAGGGACTGATGCTGAAGCTCCAATACTTTGGCCACCTGATGCAAAGAACTGACTCATTGGAAAAGACCCTGATGCTACGAAAATTGAAGGCGGCAGGAGAAGGGAATGACAGAGGGTGAGATGGTTGGATGGCATCACTGACTCAATGTACATGAGTTTGAGCAAGCTCTAGGAGTTGGTGATGGACAGGGAAGCCTGGCACACTGTAGTCCACGGGGTCACGAAGAGTCAGACACGACTGAGTGACTGAGCTGAGACTGAGCACACGTGAATGACTTTTGGGGCCACCCAGCACACTCATTTGTGAACTATTCACACCACTTTCACAAGCTGATGCACAACCCTGAAAATATTTACAATCTGACCCTTTATAAGAAAAGTCTGCTGACCCCTCTCACCAAACATTCTGTCTTGTAAAGCCATCCTCCCCTATGCACAGAAACAAGGAAAGCCCACTTGCTAGGCAAGATTCATACAATACCCCAGTGGACTAAGACATCTCCTGAACTCCTGAAATACTCACTATGTATCTCAGTTAACTGGCCTTCAAAGCAGTTTCAAACTGAAGCTTTCCTATCCGTAAAAGGGAAGTCTGGGGGCAAGGTTATTCTCAAGAACCTGAGGTAATTTAGATCAAGCACCGGGCACAATGCTAGCATACAGCATTCCCTCAAAGGGATGGCTATTAATATTGCTGTTCAAGATGGGCTTTATATTTTTAAATGGTTGAGAAAAGACCAAAAGTAGAATAATATCACATAAACGAAAAACTGTCTGATATCCAAATGTCAGTGTCCATAAACACGGTCTCATTGGCACACAGCACACTCACTCGTTCATACAGGGTCTGGGGCTGCCTTGAAGCCGGGGCGTCTCGACAGTCACTAGGTAGCCCACAAGGCTACTTGGACTTCTTTGAAATAAAAGAGGAATGGAAGTGCAGGGCTATAATCCTCATTTTAGAAACCACAAATACAGTGTTACACATCATACAAACAATTCTGTTAATAACCCCAGCAAGAGTAACACAATGTTTCTTCTATGAAAACGGGATTTCCTCTTGTAAGACTTTTTTTTTTTTTAATTTTTATTTTTCAGTGGGTTTTGTCATACATTGATATGAATCAGCCATAGAGTTACACGAATTCCCCATCCCGATCTCCCATCCCACCTCCCAAAGGAAGGGTTCATTGGGGGTGAACAACAAATACTAATGCTTTACCTCATTTATTTCATTAGTTCTTCTGCCTTCAAAACCAGCAAACACCGCACTCCCTTCCTTGCTAGGGGTCAGAGGAACAGGCGAGGATGATCTGCTATGAACAGGTGTCTCTTTAAAAGGAAAAGACTTTAATTAGTCACTAATTAATTAATTATCCATTAATCATACAGCTACTGAATTAAACATTGCTGGAAGACCTTTACAAACAGCAGAGAAGTTATTAATTTTTACCAATAAGACTTCCCTGTCAAGGACAATACCTGGGATATTATTTGATGGAAAAAAGGAAAGAAGAGGAATCAAGTTCGGAGATATCCCTAGAGGCTCAGACAGAATTCACCTGCAATGCAGGAGACCTGGGTTAGATCCCTGAGTTGGGACAATCCCTTGGAGAAGTGAATGGCAACCCACTCCAGTTCTCTTGCCCGGGAATTCCCATGGACAGAGGAGTCTGGCGGGCTACAGTCCAGGGGGTCGCAAAGAGTTGGACACAACTGGGCGACTAACACTTTCATTTTCACACTTCACTGAGATAAACTGCGTACAACATAATGAAACTTGAAAACGTTGTATGTTAAGTAAAAGGAGCCACGGACAAAAGGCCACACATTTTATGATTCCACTGATGAATTCATGCCCAGAAGAGGCAGATCCATAGGTACAGGATGTTAACTAGTTCAGGGTTGGAGGGAGGGACTGCCAACAGATGGGTGAGCCAGCGTGAAACTGGTCAGTACCAGGAATCCTGACTGTAGAGCTGAAGGCGCAGGGGTGGGGGCGGGGGGGTCCCATCTCCTGCTGGACTGGGTTCAAGAGCACAGTGCCTGACCCAGACCAAGCACAGAGTCAGCGTCAGCTCTCCCCAGCGTGCCCTTCCTGCAGGCAGTAAACCTACTCTTTTCCAGGTGCAGGAACAGCTTGGGCATGCTGGCAGATGTGTCCTGCTGCCGGCGCCTGGGCTGGGGCGAGGCGCTGCTCTCAGACAGCCTGTCGCAGTTGGCAGAGTGGCGCGTGGACCGCCTCAGAGACTGCAAGGCTTCCGGCTCGCCTTTGCGCCTTTTGGGGGTGGTTGGTTCGCCTGAGTTTGGCTGACTCTCTGTGGACTGTGGTGTGGATGGATTCAGCAAAGGTGGGCTTGGAGAGAGCTCCTCCTGGTTCCTACAGAAGGAAGGGGAATGTGTCACACGTGTCTGGCCCACAGAATCTCTGCAAAGCCTGGAGGGGTTCCTAAATGTCCTTCTTCAGACAGAAAACACAGCCTCCACTCCACTCCAGGAGGCTTAGAAACTTTCACTTCCAGACGTGCCAAAACAAATACTTTCTTAAAAGGTACCTAAACATTATTATACCATTTTCACCCTTTAACTCTTCAAGGCACACTGGCATTAAAGGCTGTGATACCCTTTGTCCTTGTTTTATATCAGTGGTTCACAACTCAGGTGTGATTCCACTCTGGAGGGAACACGGACACCTTCTGGAGTCAGTTTTGATGGTTACAACTGGCAAAGTGCCATTGGCATCCAGTGGGTGGAGGCCAGGGATGCTGCCTGCCATCCTACAGCGCATAGTTCGGCCTCTGCCACCAACAATGATGCAGTTAAAAACATCGGTCAAGCCAAGGCTGAGAAACCATGGTGGCGAGACTAAGAATACAACATCATCTCATCACAGTGTAACTACTGATAGGGCTAGAATGCCACAAACTTTGGCCACATTTTGTGGAAACATGCAGTCCACTCTAGACACTGGGAACCTTGAGGTTTGGAGGAGGGCGTGGGGGCATCAACATAGGTCCCCACTGAGTCACACAGGCCACCCAAATGGGGTGGGACCAACAGGGAAAGAAGGTAGCCAAAGAAGAGATAGTCATAAGGCAGACAGACAGTTACCAGACAGGACTTGAGGAGTAAGGGGAGCAAGGGGGTGAGGGGAAAGGAGGGCAATGCTTGGTGCGGCAAGTGGGAAGCTGTCAGTGACTTTGGGGAGCAGAGGGAGGCGGGAGACCAAGATAGATGGGAAACAGGCAAAAGGAGATGCAGGGGTGGAAATCATGAAAACAGACCACTCTCCTGGGAAGATGGGCCTGAGGCAGATAAGGAAGTAGCTTACACAGATAGGCATGGACTCAGGTTTGGGGGGACTTTTGTTGAACCCCAAGAATGGAGATTTGGAAATGCTTGGTCACCGAGGGAAGACAGTGGTGACACAGCAGAGCGGGAAAGAGACTAACCTTTATTTGAAGGCCTAAGGCAGCTGGCCCTTCATGCACTTCCTCATTTAACAACCACCTACAGAAGCAAATGTTCTTTCCATTGTTCAGAGGAAAAGCAAGAGACTCAGATGACAACTCACCGAGTCACAAAATCAAACCCACACCCAACCTTCTCAGGCCATTCTCTCTTCACCCCACTGTCTTTGGAAAGAAGGGCACTGGCTACACTAAAGCCAATTTCTCTATATTGAAATCTTCACTTGGTAAAAACTTCCAGAAACATTGGAAAGTGAATGATGACTCAAGCTTACCCAAGAAAAAAGAAAACCACCAGGAAGTGGTGGTTTGAGATCTACTCCCTCCTCCAAACATGTTGGCAATCTACTCCCTCCTCCAAACATGTTGGCCCCATAGCATCCAACAGAAATCTTTAAAAACAGATCCAACTATTTGATTTCTGATAGCTGACGGTTGAACTGCAAGCTAACTTACCTATTAGTTGTGGTACTTTCCTTAATCGGAAGAAAAAATTTGGACGAAGTCACCTTTTTATACTGAACTTGTTCATATGGATAGAGCAAAACCAATGGGAGAGTGTAATCAAAGGTTATTCTTAATCCATCCACCATCTCCTTACAAAGGTCAACGCTGGAAGGATTAAAGAGATTAGAGATGCAATAAAATAACAGAACTTTTCAAAATGTCACAATGAAGGTGCACATTTCTAAACAGGAAGAGTTTTAAACACTATATATTACACCTAAGTGTGCAAAACGCAAAGTCTGTAGGTGCTAACAATAAAGAATTAAATGGAAGCACAGACCTAGAATATAGAGTGCAGTAAGCAAGTGATTTTAACTTACACACCGAACACAAGTGAATATGCTCAGTTCCACAAAAGGAGTCCAAGTAGTCTGTGCTACGGAAAGTAGACACACCCCAGCTGAAGGGGGCGGTCATGATGAACTAACACACTTGTTTAAACTGGAACAATCTACTTGTCTGACTCCACTCCTGCTGGGTCACATTCCCAAGGCAAGCTATGGGGACAATTACTCAGATTAGAGTAAAGACCTGTTTGTAAACAAGTTTCAACAAAATTCTCATTCCCCATTCTGGTACTTCTCAAAGCAAAAAAAAAAAAAAAACAAAAATAAACAGAGTTTGCTCCCTAAATTACATCATTGAAAACTTCTTCTAGTGTTGAGGCAGTGCATGTCCTCAATGGATTCATATATCACAATCCTAAAGAGTTACTGAACATTCCAAAAAAAGAACAGTATTTTGAAACTTAACTGATTACTGTATGAATTAAGTATAACAGTATGTGAATTCATAGTAACTGAAACAGAGACAGTGTTACCTGTTCTAAATGGAAGTTTCTTCTCTAATAGCCAGAGTGAACCATGAAATGCCAACCCTCCCTCCCCTACTTACTTCTTTTCTGCTGGGATATAATGCACATTCATGTTGGCATGTGGCATAGCATGATGGTGACGAGGCCTCTCATTGGCTGAAAAGGCTGCATTGATAGCAAAATGCTTCACGTACGATTCCAAAATAGTTATGATGTTGGTCTGGCATGGAAGTTTCACTAACTGTTAACAAAAACATAAATATTTGATGTATATATTCCATTGGATAAACCATATATTCCAAGAAACAGTGGTCTTGTGTATGTCATTTTTGAAGCTCAAAAATAAAGTCAATTGTGTATGAAGATAATTCTTTAGGTAAATGTGCTTTGAAACTCTCTGACTTTTCTTCTACTGACCATATCCTCATGTAGATTACAATAGTAATTTAACGCTAATTAACAACTAACTTTAAAAATAAATGCAAGCAATGATTCTCAGCTTAGGGACCCATTAGAACCATTTGGGGAACCTCTAAGACATCCACAGCTGCCACCCTAAACGTCACAGATCAGTTTTCACCTTAAGCTTGAAGCCCAGGCATCAGGACTCTGCAAAACTCTCTAGAAGGTTCTAACAGGCAGCCAGGGCTGGAAAAGACTGTGTACACTTCCATCAGGAGAACACTACTGCCAGAGAACTTTAAAACCCAACTCAGTACAGAACCTGAGTTTCATTCTTCCAAGGTTCTCGATTTCCTGTGATTGCAGAATATGGCTCTATTACAAACCCATGTTTTATGTATTCTCCTTGTTTACCCGTTTCCTCCTGTTGATATAGTAACAATCATCCTCAAGCTTCTTCTTCAGAACTTCAGGGATTTCTATAGTTATTGTTCTTTCTTCCATTTCCTTTTTTGCGTGCACCTCTGGTCCTTCCTTCTGCAATATCACAATTCCATTTTAACCACCTAAAACAGAAAGTCTACACCCAAAGAAGGACTAACATAAGCACAGCCTACAATGAAACAAACCAGTTAATCCTTGACATTTACACCAGTAATGATGTCACGTGTTCTAATGAGAAGTATATTAAAGGTCAAAAGTTAACTTGTTTAGGGCACTAATGACATTGCAAATGCTTATTCCGTTTCTTCCTAATTTAACTTTACCAGTGGGGTTCATGTTAACTTTGTATTCAGGCAAACAGAAGATGCTAAACTCTTGATACACACCATTTAAAAATCAATCAGCATTATAAAAAGTTCACAATATCATTGGAAAGAAAGAGGTGAAATGATTTGTGGAAACATTTCATGGTATAAAAAGCCAAAGAGAAGTTTTACAATAAAAAGGGTTTTTTCCCCTTGTATATGAAGTACAATTTTATTGTATTTGGTTTAAAAGATGGATTTTTACAAAACATTTCACAACTAGAAAATTTTACCACCAAAATATACGCCAAAGAGTTTTTACAATAAGAACTGTATACCACTTCAGTCTTTTCTTCAATATCACCCTCTTCACTTATTTCTCCATCCTTTTCTTCACTGTCAGAGGAACTGCTTATTGCTAGGTAAAACAAAAAACAGCAGGCAAACCTGCATTACTCACTTCCTTAACCCTCACATTCACAGTTCTTTAGGGTGGCATGGGTGTCCTACTGCTAGTAATAATAAACTACTGTCCAGCACAAAGTTTAAACGCCGAACACAAATATCGGACCTTTCAGAATAGAAATTTATTTTGAAAAAATATAGTACCAACCTCAAGGGGTGCAAAAACCACACAAGTAAATGATCTGCAAGTGTTCAGTCACCTAGGATCTTATCGTTTCCTGTAACATTCACAAGTGGAGCGAGGTACCAAGAAGAAAACAGAGAATGGCGCTCTAAGGGGTTACTGAAGACACTGAGAAGGCAGGGGTCATGTGCAACACCCACCAGGTCTAATTAGGAACTTTCTGAATGCTACTTTAATTTTCAAAAACAAATGGGCAAATGTTTTATGAAATGAGCTTACAATGTTCCCTTGTCTAAAATTTCAGTGAATCTTTCCCCTCAATCCTGCAGTATAAAAGAACTAAGTAAAACTCCTTTTAACCAGAGACAATAAGTCAAGCCACTCACAGTTTTCATTGTTTTCATCTTTTTCGTCAGCAGGGAGGCTTTTTAAGACAGAGTCCACACCAGGCAACCTGCAGCGCTTCCTCTTTCTTCCTGTGCTTCTCCTGAAATGGATAAATACCACTGAAATGTTGACTGATATGGGTCTTGAGGTTAACAAAACAAAAAAAAAATGCAGTAACAATAATTCTTAAGTATCGAAGATATAATTATATTTTAAAACATAAGTGGTAACCTCCATTTCAGAATACTACACGATAATCTCTCTGAAAGCACAGCAGTTATTTCCAATACAATAGAAACACTATTTGCTACTACATTTTAAATATGTTACATGACTTGATAAGCCACGTTTGTCAGATTTTTAAACTTTCCTCTGACAAAAATTCTAAACCTTAAAAGAATAACACACTGAGCAAAATTCATGTTTTTGGTATTCTTACAGGCGAGCTACAGCTTTTTTGGCCAATTTCCGCTGTAATCTCCGATTTTCATCAGTGTCACGAAGGACATGATCCTCTGCTGCCCATCTATCCCAGCTAAAGGAACAAAAGAGGAAAAGAGTGTAAAATTCAGTATTTTAGTTTGACATGAAACAAATGTTAAAAGCACCACACAGGAACAGATGTGTGTCAAAATTACTTACCTTTCAGAAAACTATTTAAATATTTTAAATCACAAAGAGGGTAACCACAACTCATTCAGACCCAGAAGCAATGGGAGTCTCCAAAAGCACCCATAGAGACTCCAAATACAGTCGACTCAGAAGTAATCATTTTTCAGAGTAGGCAAGGTTTGACAAAAAAGCAATAACAGGAAATGAAACTTTTCTAGGAGTGTTTCTAAAACTTAGCAAAGAAGTTTGCAGTGTTCTTGTGCACAGATGATCAATTTTCAGTCCGGTTTAACAAGTACACTCACCTTCTGTTCCAACCATTAAAATGGATCAGATATTCTGGGATCTTTCTGCCTTTTTCGTCTTTCCCAACAATAACATCGACGATCTGAAATCAGAAAATATCGTCCACAAACAATAGAACATACAGAATATCAGAAGCTGGATTAGGAAAACTAGATCATGGGCTTTTCTGTAAAAGAAAGGAAAGAATTCTCTCCTTTTTTAGACGGAGAGCTGGGTTGAAACATTTTTCCTTTCAATTCCATTTTTTCCCCTGAGTGGATGCCTCAAAATAGGAAACATCCCTCCAACCACCCCCTGATTGGTCTCTGAGTGTGAGAACGGGTGTAGCTTCTGAAGCCATTAGTCGGCCGAGTTGTCACTAACTAAGAGAGCCCCGGCCTGACAAGCGAGCCTCTGCCGATAGACCTCTGGGAGTTGTAGTCTCCTGGGCTCCGCAGGGTCCCAGGGCCAGTTGGGCTCGCAGATTCTGCCATCCCGCCTAGCGGTGTCCCCAGGGGGAAATTCGGGGGCAAATGAAGGGGCGTGTCACCCTTGGGGAGACTCAAGGCGGGGAGGGAGGAGGCACGGCAAACACAAACCCGAGGCCGGGGCAGCGGGGGTGGAGCCCCAAAGTAAAACTTAAAGCCCGGAGGGGCGCTGGGGCCAGCCCCCACCCCCGACCTGCGAGACCCACTCCCTCACGCCACCTAGACCGGAGGAGCTACTGATGTGGCTCCATTTTCTCCCAACCTCCGAAACCTAGGCGGACAGGCAGGGGACGAGACACGGCCGACTGAAAACGTAAATGGTGCAAGGCCCTGGAGGACACCCGCTCAACCTGGCTCTCGGAGAGTGGATCCGGGCCTACGGGAGGGGCCGAGCCCAGACCACCACCGGCCCAGGGCAACGGCGTCGCCAGTTGACAGCCGGCACTGGGGTGCTACCTATGGATTAGGACCGGGGCCGCTCGATTAAGGCGTCGCGCGGGAGCCCAAGCGGCCCTAGACCGCACAGGACGGGGAGAGTTAACCTCCAGACAGAGGCCTTGAGCAAGCGGCCTCCTGGACGCGCAGTCCCCGCCGCCCTCAGGTGCCCAAACCGACGCCGCGGCTCCTGCAGCGCGCCAGCGCCAGCGCTAGGGTTCCTACAGCGCCGGCGCGGCCCCCGGCCCAGGGCGGAAGCGGAAGCGTCCCAGCCCCGACTCCCCAGCGCGGCGCCCCGCGAGCGCCCCCTGCCGCCCGTGCGGCGCCGCGCAGGCCGAGGAGCCGCGAGCAAGGAGCGCCGAGCCCCGCCACTTCCCCCGCTCCGCGGCGCCGTCAGCACCCGCATCCGCGTTCGCCTCCCGTCCCGGGGTTCCCGGCCCGCGCCTCCTCCCTGCCCCTCCGCGGCGGCACCTTGGCATCGTACAGCACTCGCGCCTTGGTGGGGTCAGGCTCGAAGCACAGCACTTTCTCCCCTGAATGGAATTTAAATTTCATGCCCTCGCTCGCGCTCATTTGCTCATCGTGGCGGAGGGCGAGGCTCCGGGGCGGGCGGAGCGCGCGCGGTGGGGGAGGGGGGTGGGGGCTGGGAGGTGGCGCGCGGCGGCGGGGGTGGCGGGGAGGGAGCGGGGACTGGCGGAGGCTGTGGCCGGCCCGCCCTCGGCCCCGCCTCTGCCCGCCCCGCGCCACCGCTGGACCTCGGAGCGGCCAAGCGCGCGCGCTCCCGATCGAGCGCGTCCCTGCGAGTCGCCGCCGGGCTCCCGGGTGGCTGCGAGTCCGGCAGCCCGCGGCCCCTCCAGCCCTCCTGGGAAAGGCGGCCGCAGTGGGCTGCGCCCACGAGGTCAACGTGCCGGACGCGCCCTCCCGGCTCCGGGGACCGGAGAACCTGGGGTGCGCACTGGCGGCGGGGAAGCTCCCTGGCTGCGCCGCCTTGGCCACCTTAGCAGAACGCGGTGGGCACCGCGGGCAGGACGTCGGGCCGGAGTCGGGTCTAGAGGGGCAGTGGCCTTGATTCGGGGTCGGGGGGGTGGTGTGAAGCGTGGTGGAAGCGAGATGCAAGCACCGGGGTTAAAGCGGGGCCAGGAG
Organism: Muntiacus reevesi; assembly: GCF_963930625.1. NCBI lineage: Eukaryota > Metazoa > Chordata > Mammalia > Artiodactyla > Cervidae > Muntiacus > Muntiacus reevesi. The sequence goes on along the minus strand of NC_089271.1, from coordinate 9,803,427 downwards.
GAGCAGGTGGCAGCTCTGGAGCACGCCGGTGACAGCGGGCGAGCAGTGGGCGGCAAGGCTGATGGGTCTTTACCAGGGTCGTTAACATCTCCCGTCTCAGCTTCCCCCCGTGGTTTTCCAACACCCACAACTGGCTGAGATGCTCCCTGGAGGTCTGTCTTCTCCAACACATTGAAAACTCCCTACAGCTGAGAGTTGTTCTAAGGCCGATACTAGCAGGTACCGACAGGTAGGGGAGGCTCAGGACGCATGGCGGATGCTGGGAAGAGAAGGGTGCTTCTTGAAGGGCAGACCTCTACAAACAGGAAAGATGGTGCTGGGTTTGTTTTCTTTTGAGGAGTGGAAAGCCTTTAGGCAGTGTAGCAGACTCATCTGCAAACTGACTCTGAGGTGGTGGTGAACTACCAGTCCTCCACACTCAGGGCTCTGTTCTTGCTTCCAGAAACGCACACTTGCCTCCTCCTTCACTGGGTTCCTGGTGCACAGTCTTCACGTTTCAGTTTGGACACAGGCAAGAGCAAACCCCTCCGGCCTCCCTAGACGATGATACACCCATCCAGGGATTCCCTCTCAGCCCTCTACTTACCCATTTCTTGCATTTACTGCCCTGCAGTAGAAGGGCTGTTTACTTGGTCAGTGTCTTTAAGATGCCCCACTCCTGAAGTTTGGGAAGGCAGGGCTGCAGGGGATCTCACCCAGCTCGTCGTTACACACTCCTGCTTGGGTGCTCACTTGTGTCTGACTGCGAACCCGTGGACTGCAGCCTGCCAGGCTTTTCTGTCCTTGGGATTTTCCTGGCAAGAATACTGGAGTGGATTGCCATTTCCTCCAGGGGATCTTCCTGACCCAGGGATGGAAACTGCACCCTACATTTCAGGCAGATGCTTTACCGCTTAGCCATCGGGGAAGCCAGGCCTGCCAATGCATACTCTTGGCACATAATGAATAGTGATTAATTGATTGACTAGATTACAGACTTATGAAATAGAGAAGGAAATGGCAACCCACTCCAGTATTCCTGCCTGGAGAATCCCATGGACAGAGGAGCCTGGTGGGCTACAGTCCACGGGGTCGCAAAGAGTCACACACGGCTTAGTAACTAAACAACAACAACAGTTGTTGGGATAATACAGTGGAGAAGCCAGAACTGGAGCTATGATTCCTCTTCAGGTTGTGGTTTATCGGGGATGAGATCTTGACGATGGTGTTCCCCATAAATGGCAGGAGGACCTCTGGGCACAAATAATTGCATGTCATACTTAAGCCATAATTTAGTATTAATGTTTTTCATTTTCTTGCTGGTAAATGGAGATTTCTTCTCCAGACTCTAAGTTTTCAGAGCAAAACTTGGATGCTCTCTTTTATTTCTCTCCATTTCTACCCCTTATGTCCTTGAGCAATGCCTTTTTCCCTGTCTTCCTAAAAAAGTCCGAGAATGCACAAGGCTTCAGGATCCTAAAAGTTACAAATCCCACTAATGGGAGCACCCCCTGGCAGCCCTCATCCAGATTAGGACCCCTAGAGAGGCCTCCATGTCTAATGCGGGTGGAGCATCCTTTTCCTCGCGGGTTAAAGTCAAAGAACGTGGTGGGCTCTGGGATCTGGTCCCACACTTGTCAGTTCCTAGTTTGTGTGTAACCTTGGACAACTGATTAGTCTCTCTGGGATGCAGTTTTCATAAAGTGACAATAATAGTGGCTTCTACCTCAGGGTTGTTTTAGGAATAAATCAGTCTATTCAGTGTATATGCCTTTGTGTAGTGCATAAGAAGTGATGGGTCAATGCTTGCTATTAATATCAGGCACTTCTTGAACACTTCTCCTTGTCCCCAATTCATTCAACAAATATTTATTGAGCCTCCTGGGTGCTGGATACTAGACACAGAAAGTTAAGATACAGATATGACCCCTGGCCTCAAAGAGGATACATTTCCGGAGGGGCAGAGCAGCATGCAAGCAAATACAAGCCTCGTGGGTACTCTGGTAAAGCTGCCCTGGAAGAGGACAGACACAAGGGCTTACCTCTCTCTAGGAGGAGGGGAGTGTCAGAAAAAGCTCCAGACTGGAAGTTCTCTTGTTAAACGATAAACTAAAGATAATTAAACATGTTAAGAGCAGAAACCTATTGGAATCTGGCAGCACCAAACCAGGTGTGGTTAGGAGAGCTACACTGTGAGGAGCTCCCCAGAGGCTTTCACAGAGAAAAGGCAGAAGTAACGAGAGTGGTGATTGGCCACAGCGTAAACCAGTTGGCTGTTTCTGATTGGTTGTCCTTAGCATCTTGATTTCGTAACAGTGAGAAACTTACAGGCTTAGATTTTGGTTTGCTTACCTAGGCTGCCAAGGCATTAGGGCCACCTCAGTCTAATGGCCTCTCTGTTTAATTGATTAAACTTATTCACCCTTTTGGTTATCCTCTCATGCAGGAGAGATTGACTGACAATTTGGTATTAGTGCCACTCAGTCACTAACAGTTAAGTTGTTCTTGTCTCATTGTGAAACTCACAGGTTTTGATGTCAGATCCGTGAAAGATCTGTTTTTGATGTTCATCTCGTTTTTCATCTTGTTTCTGTTTCTCTAAGTGCAGTGAGACCACCAGATACACTGCTGATGGCCATGAACATGCATTTAAGACCATTGAGAGAACACAGCTCATCAGGGGCTTTGCAGTGCTGACTCTAGGAGGGTAACACCAAGAGCCTGAAGTATACACTTTAACCAGGGCCCCCATGAATCAAACCAATTGGTATCAAATATATCAAAGAATGTACCGGAAGGAGCATCAACCTGTTTTAGCCAGGTGGCTTGGTTAATTTATTGCATTTGCTCTAATACCAGAGGTGTTGATCCAGGTACCGCAGGAGATACTTGCTATGGTACAGACTTCTTGTTCAGCCAACAAATAATCTATGGCAATTATAGTATCTTAACCACCTTAGCGAGATAGTCTTGGGACTTTGTTGTGTCGCTATGGCCTTAGCCCCAGATGTATCGATAGTGCTCAGGGTTAAGGGGCATAGTCTTCCTAGAGTTAACAGAGGGAAAATGAAAGTAGCAGGAAGGCAAAGGGATAAAGATTTCATATTGGGGATGAAGATCTTGATCCATGATCTTGGGAGAGCTGTCTCCCTCAAGATGCCATCTGCTTCTGGGGAGAAACCTCCCTAGTCAATTTTATATCTCCAGCTGGTGTGCAGTTCCAAGGGTCTGGAAAAAGCCTTTTTAAGTGGGGGATGTGTACCCAGGTTGAGTTCCCTGAAGTTTGGCTGCCAACTGGGTAGTGAGAAGGACTTGGTATCATCCCTTCCAAGGAGGTTCAAGGGTTGTCATTGTTCTCAGTGATTCCAAATCAAAAGAATGGGTGAAAACTGGAAACACTAGTTTGGAGAGTCGTAGCAGATATTTGAGGAAACTAAAAGAATTCAGGATCCAGTTCAGTTTACAGGTACAGTTGTTTCCTCTCACCTTTATTATTTCTATGTAGTTTTAATTACATATATTTATTTAAATTCTTGACCCTTAGAATCCTTTATTCCTAGTGAAAACTAAGAAGTAAGCAGTGTGGACTATTATCCTAGCATTCTGTAGATTGGCATGTTTATAAATACCTTTCACAATTGCTAGAAGCATATTCTTCCTCTTCGTAATTTTTCAGTGTGGCACAAAACATGTTTACTGGTTAGAAGTGAGTATCTTTAGTTCCTCTACCAAAGAAAGCCAAAAGTGAATAAACCTGTGTTCAGTAATTAATATTTCAGTATTTTATCTTACTGAAATATCTTACTAAAATACTGAAATATTTATCTTACTTGGAAATGATCTAGATGTTTAATGACTCATTTAACTTATCTCATACAACTTTAAGGTTTTAAGTTACCAAGAAGACTTTGGAAACTAATCTTAAGTAAACATATTGTAAGGTATGATTATTGTTGAAAAGTACATTTTAAAACTTTTACTTACATCTCCTTAATTTACCTGTTTTCAACAATTATGTTTAGATTACATGAAATTTTCATGAGACATTGAACAGCCAGCCATCATCTTAAGTTACCATTCTTGCTGACAAAACAGAGGTTACATAACTTTACTTTACATTTACATAATTTAACAGTAGTTAACTCTGGTAGAATAAAAATGTTCAACTTAATACTGATGAGTCTAAAGAGATGCCTGTTTTATTTAAACCAACACACTTAAACTAGCTTTCATTTATCAAAGATTATGCTAGACCATGTGAACTTGAAAAACATTTGGGTTGGTTTCTATATTTCTTAGCACATACTTGATCTATATAAATGTTTGTTTTTTCAGCCTATTAGAGTTCTTTACAAATTAATTTTGGCTATACTATCCAAAGGTAGGAAAATATCACACATCTATCATATACATAAACATACAGACAGATGCAGAGATCGTACAGGTTTTAACATTTTTAGCCATGGGATACATACAATAAGGCAAAATTCATTAATTTATAAAAGAATGGTTGGATCTAAATTGTGTATCAGGGAGACAGAATAAGGTTACTTGCTCAGATGGCTTATTTTTTTTTTTACTGATATTAGTGGGGAAAAGTTTTAAGATTCTTCATTCACTCACTTTCCAAATACCTGCTGTTGCTGCTGCTTTTTCTTTTTTTTTCCTGATAAGCATGACTTCTCTGAAGTTTGCATTTCACGAGATGCCTCTGAGTTCCTAGAAAAAAACAGGTAAAACATCATTTATATCTCACAGCTCTCCCTGGGAGGGAAAGAATCCATAGCCAATGTGTTTTCCTGCCAAAGTGAATTTGGAAAGGAAGGGACAAGATCAAATTTCCCCTTCCTCTCTTACCCACGCTCCACAGATCCGGGAGATCTGACCTTGGTAAGAACTGTTACCCTTTGCCAGGCTTGTGCCAGTTTCCTCATAATGCCATCTGCAGGATTCCGAGCAAGTGGGGTGTCCCAGTGGGTCTCATCCTGGTCACTAGAAACCGTGAAGGAGGAAAAGTAACTCTCTTGACCCTTCCTAGTGAGTTCCTGGCTGAGACCCTTTTCTCTAGGGCACCTCGTAACTGGATAAGGTCATCTCAGATGGTTAAAAGTTCTCCACTGTGTGGAGAAGGAAATGGCAAACCACTCCAGTATTCTTGCCTGGAAAAGTCCATGGACAGAGGAGCCTGGCAGGCTGCAGTCCATGGGGTTACATGACTGAGCCTGTGTACATGAGGGTGGAGGGAGATGGGTTGGTAGCAATAAACTGGTAGAACTAAAAAAAAAAAAAAGTTCTCCACTGCAGCCACTGTAACTCAAGATTATCTTTGCTAAAATTAACTTCATTTAAAAAATTGTATTTATTAATTTTACATTTTTTGGCTGTGCCACCAGACGTGTGGGATCTTCATTTCCCTGCAAGGGATAAAACCCTTGCCACCCCTGCATTGGAAACTGGGAATCTTAACCCCTGGGCCAGCAGGGAAGTCCAGTAAGGTTGATTTCAAGACAACATTTTGTTAACCTGAGGCCTCATACCAGGCCCAGTCCAGTTTCTAGGTCAAACCCAGTCCGTCCTGATGGTGAGTTGCATGACAATGTGGAAGTACGTACGTAGTGCCTCTGAACTGTACAGTTAAATACGGTTAAAGTGGTATGTTTTATATTATGCGACTTTTAACCACAATTGAAAACATTAAAACAAAAACAGGCTGTCCTGGACCAGGTTTCCGGTTTCTTTTAATAAGTTGGACTCAGTCTGTCCTCAGACCCATTTTGGTTTCTAAGTCGGAACCAGTTTGTCCCTGGACCGGGTCCAGTTTCTAATTCGGACCCAGTTCTTTGCCGGACCCAGTTCACCATCGGACCTCGTTCAGTTTCTAAGTCGGACCTGGTCTGCCCTGGCCCGGTTTTTAAGGTGGACACAGTCTGTCCCCGGACTCAGTTCGGTTTCTAAGTTGGATCCAGTCTGATTCTGAGCAGTTTCTGGGCCCAATCTGAGAAAAGAAACGCACAAAGTCTGAAGGTCCAGGCTCTGAGAGGGACTCTCCCGTCACCTCAGGAGGCATCGAGTGGGCCGCGCATCAAGCGACTTCACGGGTACCTCTGCCTGTTTGCTCACTGCTCCTGGGGGCTCCCGGGGCTCCTTTGGTTCCCTGTGCTGACACCAGAGCTGTTGAAAGGTGATCTGAGGTGTATTAAAAATGCGTAGAGTTTCTAAGCAAAATCAGCTAGAACTGGGCAGCACCAAACTGGAGTGGTTAGGGGTGTGCTGCTCATGGGAAGTGCGGGGGGTGTGGGAGGATTTTTAAAATTTTATTTATTTTAATTTATTCTTTAATTAGAGCGAAATTGCTTTGTAATGTTGTGTTGGTTTCTGCCGTACAACAGCGCAATTCAGCCATAATTATAGCTCTGTCACCTCCCTCTTGCGGGAGTGGGTGGGAGGGCTTTTTATAGAGAAAAGGCATAACCAAAATAAGGAAATTATTGATGGGATGTAGTTTCAAGTCTAGTTGGCTGCTTGGTATTAATTGTCCTTAGGTTTCAATTTGGTGACCTTGAGGCATTTACAGGCTTAGGTTCTTCTTTTGATTTGCTTATATCAGCCTCCAAGGGGTTAGAGTCACCTCTATTAAATGGCCTTCTTGTTTAATTAATTCAATAAGTTTATAAGGTATCTTCCTCCTTTTCCAGGTTTTGGGTTTTGCTCTTTTTTGTTTTGTTTTTGGCAGGGCATTAGAGGATTAAGATAACCATCAAGCTCTTATAACAGAATTTTTAAAAATTTCTTGTAATAGGTCATCTAGATTGAGCTGCAGAGATCCCTTCTCTTGGCTGTAGCAAGGTATGTCCAGGTGCCAAATTTATGCATTGTTCACACATGGCCTTTGGCTGGTCCAGCTGCGTGGCTGCTAGCAGAGCCCCAGTTTTGTGCAGGTCTTTGCCTTCTCAAGTCCTCAGAGAACCGTCCAGAGATGGATCGTAGGGCTGGCTTCTGAGTATACATTTGGAACAGCTGGGGAACTTTTAAAACCTATGGTTGCCTAGCGTAAAAACGTGGTTTCCAAAGCCCCCAGGTGATTCCAATGTGCAGGTGGGGGCGAGGACCACGCCTCTTGCAGCCACTGCTTTTGGGCATGTACACGGGTTACAGTCCCACCAATAAGAAGTTTTCATGGTGAGGGGAAAGCGCGGGGGTGGGTGCATCTAGAAGGGAGGCTTCCCTCCCCCCTGCCCTCCGAGAGAGATGAATGTGATATAAATTCTCCTTTTATTCACTGGGTTTTATTATCTGGGCGTGAGTGTGGGTTAAATGCTGCAGTCAGTCTTTTCCGTGCTCTGAGAATGAGGGCAAAGCCTCAGGGCGGGATCACTTAACTGGGTCCCTGATACGTTTTTGCGTGTGACTCCCTGAAATTATCCAGCCCCGCTGCCTGACTCCAGGCTTCTTCTTATGCTGTAGACTGGTGCAACCAAAACTATCCTGATCACGCCTCTTGTGCAGTTGCAGACAGTTAAGTTTTTGGCACCTAGCATGATCTTTGTACTCATTTTAATGTTATTGCTTAAATGACCCCCCCCCCCGCCCCGAGAATGCATTTAAAAAAAAAAACAGGGCATAAAGACATAACTGATGGTGAATTTGAAGTAGTCCTTCAGTGTATTCAGGGTTAAATAGGCTTTGTGAATGAAGGGTAAACCTAACAACCGTTTATGATACAGTTGCAATTGGAATTTGCTCTTTTATGTTTGGAGAAAAATTTGAATGCTTATCTGGAACAGCCTTTGGCCTTAATAGTTTTGATGTTGCAACTTTTTCATTATTTTTGTTTCTAGTGATATGCAGACTTGCATTCTAAGAATGTGTTGTGTGGTTAAGGAATATTCTGATAAAAAGTTGTAGTGACTCTCTTACAAAAGTGGAAACGTGTCTTAATTCTTAATCCTCAGTTGCTGCTTCTCAGGTCAAGTAGGGAATGACCTTTGCTTCTTGGCTCCCACCCTTGGTGTTTTGAATGATATAGAGATGTCCTTCCAACGTGAAATTCAGCTCTTTACATGTGGTTTCATTATGAAGAGTTCCAGAGTGACACTGTCAATGACTGCCAGCCAAAACCCACCAGGAATACACTTTTTCAGCTTGAGTGGAACCAGTTTATCGCTTTGCTTCAGTCCGGGAGAAGGTGCACTGTGGGGAGCCTTGTTAGAGAACTTGGGCTTATGTTAAGTGATCTGGGGAGTGGTTAAGGAAGGGGAGCTTCGTTCTAGGGTTGGATGCCGTCTGGAAGAGGGGATCACACGACCGGGTATTTGAATACATCTTAACTGGGAGGGGGATCCGACTGGGGCTGAAGCTGTAACTGGCAAAGACATAGCTGTCACTTCTTTGCTTGAATAGGGACTGTTTTGTATTTTGGGTTTGGACAGTATTTGAGTTTTGTCTGTTCAGGCATGATTACAGAGTGTGTGTCTTAGTGACCAAGGTCCCTAAAGTGGCCTTTTCTGCTATTCTGTGACATTGTTTAAGGCCAGGAGGAGAAGAACCAGGCCTAGTTGTGAAGTCCTGACCAGCTCCTGGGTGTCAAAGACTGCTTTTCTTCTTCTTTTTTTTCCTTAGTGGCTAAGGTTTATTGGGGCTTCCCAGGTGGCTCAGTGGTAAAGAATCCACCTGCCAATGCAGGAGACATGGGTTCAATCCATGGGTCGGGAAGATCCCCTGGGGGAGAAAATTGCAACCCACTCCAGTATTCTTGTCTGGAAAATGCCGTGGACAGAGGAGCCTGGCGGGCTACAATCCATGGGGCCACAAAGAGTTGGTCATGACTGAGTGATTAAGCACACAAGCACAAGTTTTATTGAGTGTTTCTGCTGTGGTAGGCAGGGTACTAAGTACTTTACACTTCAGACTGAATCATGCCCACCACCTTATGAGATGGTATTCTGATTATACTTATTGAATTGATGTAGAAACTGGGGCCTGCATAGGTAACTGACCTGTCCAAGGTTGGGGTGTGAGTTCAGCCTGACGCCAGAGCCCACAGTGCTCTTAACCACTCCTTCCCAGAAAACCATAAGACTGTGCTTGGGCGATCAGACTTAAGTCAAGGTCACTTTATAAATAATAAGGCTATTAATATTTATGAGTCTAGCTTGAATTTGAAACGAATCACAAGTATGAAAAAACATAACAGCAGCACATCTGTATTAGGAAACCTTTTAAAATTATGCTGTATAATGATACTTATTGACATGGAAAAATATTAATGATATAGTAACAACAAAAAGCATTGCAGAAAGAATTTGGATTTCTGCTCACCCAAGGAGCTTTTTAAACCTGCAGTTTAGACCCCCTGTGACAAAGTACTGATGGTGGGCTTCCAGCATCTGTGCACCCAAGAATTCAAACTCTTGTTGAACAGCTTAAGCCTAGTGTTTTGAGGGGTTAACTGAGGCAGGTATTTGTCAGGCTTTCCTGTGGTGTGACCAAGAACATTCATGACCAACACCCAGCTTACAGTTGGGTTCTGATGATTTCAGAGCTGTGGAACATGGCTGTTTAACATTCTCTATGGACTTTACCCTTATTTAGGTTCGGTTGGTACTTTTGAAGATGGCACAGGTGGTTATATCAATCAGCAAGTTTGAGTAAAGTCACTGTTGGTATTAGATTTGTCCCCAGTAACAAGTCCAGAAAATTTTTTTTGTTTCTCAATCTTCTTAGTCAAGAGTGAATGTTCAAAGCTGAGGCTTACTCCTTGCAACAGAACCAGATAATAATAGCAGCCACTTATGAAGTGGCTATCGGAGAAGGCACTGGAGACCCACTCCAGTGCTCTTGCCTGGAAAATCCCATGAATGGAGAAGCCTGGTAGGCTGCAGTCCATGGGGTCGCTAAGAGGCGACACAACTGAGCGACTTCACTTTCACTTTTCACTTTCATGCATTGGAGAAGGAAGTGGCAACTCACTCCAGTGTTCTTGCCTGGAGAATCCCAGGGACGGGAGACCCTGGTGGGCTGCCGTCTATGGGGTTGCACAGAGTCGGACACGACTGACATGACTTAGCAGCATGAAGTGGCTATGTGCCAGGTTCTTTATGTGTCATTTTCTTTAGCCCCATAAACAGTCCTCCAAGGTAGGTACAATTATTTTTTTCTGGCCACACCACATGTCATGCCGGAATTTAGTTCCCTGACCAGGGGTACCCCCTGCAGTGAAAGTACTGAGTCATAACCTCTGGACCGCCAGAGATGTACCCTAAGGTAGGTACTATTATCTCCACTTATAAACAATAAAACCAAGACTCAGTGACCTTTAGGGACTTGGCCAAGGTGGCACGTCAGGAAACCTGTCTTCCACTCTGATTGCAGTTCCCATGTCCTGCTATTTTCTCAGTTTACTTGTTAACTTCCCATTGAGTTTTACAAGCTTTGAAAAAGGCATGCAAAAGTCTAAAGAAGTTTTAAATGTCTCTTGTCTTTATGCCGTCATGTGATCTCTGCTCTCTGCACCTGTGACATATCAAATTAGGACTTGCATAGGGAATATCATTTGCATGAAAAAAGACCCTGAGCTTACAGTCATAGAATCATTTCAGTCTTCAGGATATTGAGTCATACCAGCTACAATTGCCAGATTATGAGTCTCCTTACAGTTAGAATTTCAGAGAAATTTACAGAAAATAGTTTTATACAAGGGCCAAAATATCAAATCAGGTTTTCTTAATTTGACCTAATAATGAGAGTGCCAAGACCTCTGAAATATTAAAACCTATTGAAGTTTGCGTAAGAATTTCAACAGAAGCATTGAATGTTTTATTTATCTCAAATTTGTTTTACTTAAGGCTCATGTGATGTTTCTGAGACAAATAACTATATTCTTGACTAATTTCAATAAAATGACAGTGTTATAAATAATAAAATCTGCTTATGTCAATTATATATTGTGAATTGGTGAAACTTGACTGGGGAACAGAATTCATATAAGCTATAAATTTTGCTGTTAACCATATTCTGAAACTTATTAGTTTCTTGATCATTTAAGTGTTCACATTCCAATCAGTGGATCTAGAAGAAAAGCAGTGTTCTTTGGTTTTATCATGTTTGAAAAATGACCCTTTAGTCCCTGTAATTAATTTGTTTTTTAGGTGTTTGAAGAGAGAATGGTAAAGAGAATTGAGGTACAGTAGATATTTATTATTAGCTTTAAGTTCTCCCAGGAGTCATGGCTGTTGGTTTACTTCCCCTTTCCTCAAATCTATGAGTATTGTTTATAAGACGTCATGTTGACATTGTTTTTAAGACTCTAAGGAAGAGAATACCATATGAGTATATGATGACTGGATCATGAAAAAAGTGGCATAATCATCAAATTAAAAATCATTGGCCTAGATTATCCTATATTATACTAAAAATGGAAACTTTGGGCTCAAAAGTAACTGAAAATTATTTTCATATTTTATTTTTCAGAGATCAATTACTACAAATATGATATTTAAAAGAACATTCAAAATTCTAGGGATGTTCAGTGACACATAGGAGTCAGCCTCCAAACTCTATGTACACAATACTCTCCAATGAGGATTATCATTCACAATGATGATTCTGAGGTATTGTCAGATCTGTTTCCATGCTATCCAAAAGATCGGATTCTTGGCATCATTGTCATGTAGATTGTGTGGCAGTGACTGTATCTGGGTAGCCTCACAGGATTTGCCATATTCCTTATTCTGGGAGAAGGTCTCTCTTTTTGGTCACAGGCTGGACACATGACTCAGGGTTGACCCAGTGTAGTATTATCTCATCTCCCCACCAAGGTATTAGGCAAAAAACCTTCATCTCAGTTGTTGTTCAAAGTCAGGGAGAATCATTCCCTCTTCTTTCTTGCTACTTGGACACAGAGAGGAAGCAACTTAAGTGGAAAGGAAGCAACTAAACTGGGACTAGGGTGACATCTTCCCCACCTGATGGAGAGGTTGATCTTCATAACAGTGTACGAAGCTAACTCATAAAGAGAAGCAGAAACAAGTTGAAATCTTAGTGGGTAAAGTGTCCTGATGATGATGTTTCCTGAATTCTCAGTTTCTGCAGATTTTTCCTATGATAGCTGGGTAGCTCACTCAATCTAAGGTAATGCATTCTTTTTTCTTTAACTTGGGTTTTCAGATGGGTTTCTGTTACTTGCAACCAAGAGTCCTAATGAGTATAACAGTCAATATGCTAAGAACTTGCTGATGTGGCCACTATTTTATATTTATATATAAAGTAAGCCAAGTTATTTAAGACACATTTTTTATCAGAGTTGGAAATTAATGTGAAGGATTTATTCCACAAACCTTGTACCAAATTTTATTTTTCTTTTTATTAGCATTCACTTAAAGTTTTAATAATGAAAAATAAGTATTAGCTGTAATAAAAAATAAAAGAAAAATAAGTATTAGCTGTAATAAGTATTCTAATCTCATCTTGGGTTTGCAAATGCTTTTCTGAGTGTGGTAACACTCATTCCTGACTTGCGCATACTGTTATGTAATTGTTGGTATGTCGCAGGAGGAGGCTAGAAAGGATGGTGAAAGACCAGTTCTCAACTAAGAACAGAAAGATCCAAAAGGGGCTGAAATGTGAAACTAATTCTGTTTTTCTTTATTCAATACTTGGTTTCCATTGGAGGAAAACTAGTGAATCTGATTCTCAGAAGAGCTGTAACTTACACCTGGTGAAGTTGCACCGACAAGATATGAATTGTTTTGTGGCTATGTAAACATGTGACTAAAAAGAGATTGGACTTTGATTAATGCATTAGATGGTCAGACCTGCAACCCTAGTTCTTCATGATGATACTTCCCCAGATGGCCACCTCAGCCCTACTGATGGGGCCAGCTGTGACCTGCAAAATCATGACTCCAGACACTTTACTCCCAAGTGTCAGACTCCTGTCTCTAAACTGCCTGCTTGCTCAGCCCCGTCAGTAATCATACACCAAGTCCTAGCACTTAAATAGCTTTCCAGTGTATATCTTTTATTCCCTCCAAGCTGCTACCACCCCCATTTGAGTCATCTCTTCCTGTGTAATGTGACCTCCTTGAGAACTCCTCTGTATCTTCAGGGTCTTGCACAGTTTCAGGTACACCATCATTTCTCCAAAAATGCTTGTCAAGTGAACTAATCAGTCGGTCAGTTAATTAGTGAATGTTCAGCCTTCAAAGGTCTCAGAACCTAGCATTGTTCTTGATACATCTCAACTGCTCCAGAATTGCTTGTTGAATAAAAGAAAAAAGAATCTTTAGCCTTCAAAAGTCATCTTGATCTCAATTTAATTTAAATTGAGACTGTGTAATAGAATATTACTCAGCCATAAAAAAGGATGAAAATTTGCCATCTGCAAAAGCACGGATGGACCTGGAGGGTATTATGCTTATTGAATTAAGTCAGAGAAAGATGAGTACTATATGTTATCGCTTATATGTAGAATCTAAAAGATAAACAAATGAATATAACAAAACAGAAATATGCTCATAGATATAGAGAGCAAACTAGTGGTGACCAGTGGGGAGAGGGGCAAGGTGAGGGTAGGGGATTATAAAATATAGGCAAGATACAAAGATGTCCAGCACAGGGAATATAGCCAATATTTTATGACTTTAAATAGAGTGTAATCTGTAAAAGTATTGAATTAATATATTGTACACTCAACTAATACAAAGATGTAAATTAACTATACTTTAATAAAAATTTTAAAATGTAGATAAATGACACTAATAGCTTTAATAGAAACCCAAGTCTATATATTTTTGTTTTCCTTTTATTAAAGTGTAATAAAAAGGCAAGGCCTAAGCAAGCAAATAGAGATAGACAGATTTTGGTAAAAGTTACATTGATACTCAAAGTGGAAATCACATCCCAGAAATTTATCAAGTATTAACTGTTCATCAGGGAAAAAAATTCAAAGTTACATTTAAAAAAAAAGAGGAATTGAGTTTTAAATGAAGCAGGCTACCTAGGTAATGAATATTACAGATGTGAGGATTAAAAAATCATTGCAGAAAAAAAGGAACGTAGAACACTGCACTTAGCAGTAAATTTGGAAAGCTCTTCCTCTGAGATTGGAGAAGGAAATGGCAACCCACTCCAATATTCTTGTCCGGAAAATTCCATGGACAGAGGAGCCTGGCGGACTACAGTCCATGGGGTCACAAAGAGTCGAACATGAATGAGACAAGAATGCCCATTATACCTCATTCCTATTCAGTACTGAGGTACTAGCTGGAACAATAAGGCAAGTAAAGAAGTGAAAGAAAATGTTTGAAAAGGAAAAAATAAAGCTATCATTATTTTTGAATGACATTTATCTATGTAAAAAAAAAGAACAAAACTAACACTCCATCTGTATTTGAGCTATAAGAATTATTTAATAAATGCATTTAATAAGATTACTGCATACAAAATCAGTTCTATTTCTATGTGCCAGCAATAAGCAAAAATGAAATTTAAAATACCATTTACAGTAGCATCAAAAATGCCCAATACCTAGAATAAAATCTAATAAAAGGTGCAAAAAACACACTGTTGTAGCCACATGTTCTGGGAAACAAATTCACTCAGAAGGACAATGCAGATAGTGGAGTGCAATTTATTACACTGGTGAGCCCAAGGCAGAGTCTCCTCTTAGCCAAGGACCCTGACCAGTTTTTGTGAAAACCCTATACACCCTAACTGTGCACAAGCCCACCTCCCCAAATTCCCTCACAATCAAAGTTAACCCATGATTCATATGCCTTAAGCCTAGGTAGTTAACAGTGGACAATTATCAATAGGCCTGTGGTCATACCCCATTAAACATAATAGAATGTATGATTCTATTTGGTTACACCGATAATTAGGGTATTCTTTTAGCAATGGAGAACCCTGGGGCTCTTCCTTCCGGGGGCCTGATTTTCTAGTTGGTATGTGGTTTCCATAGATACTGGGCATATAGCTCAAAGTCCACAGTCCGGCCCAAGATGGAGTCCTGCTTTCAAGATGGAGCCTATTCTGTTTCCTCCTTCAACACCATTATTGAGATAAACAGACCTAAATAAATGGAGGACTATATCATGTTTATAGATTGGGAGATTCAATATTGTAATTTAGTTCTCCCCAAATTGATCTATAGATTCATAAATACAGTGCAGTCCTAGCAGTGTTTTAAAAAGTTGACAAGTGGATTCTAAAATGTACATGGAAATGAAAAGGGCTAGAAACAGTCAAGAATATTTTGAAGAATAAAAAACCTAGAGGAATTAGAAGATATTGGATATCATGACTTATTATAAACCTACAGTATTTAAGATACTGTGGAATTATGTAAGAATAGACAAGCAGACAAATAGAATAGAGTCCACTGAGAGACCCCCACATGTCACTTGAATTAAGTAAAAGCAGTTGTTTCAGTGTGGTGGAGCAAGGATGGTCTTTCTAATAAATGATGCTGAGTCAACTGCATGTTCATATGAAATAGGTATCTTGACCCCCTAACTCAGCCATCTGCAAAACCAATCTCAGGTGGATTGTAGACACACATGTGAAAGGTAAAAACAATAAAATAGAAGAAATCTTAAGAAATTTTCTTCACGACTTTGGAGGTAGCAAAATGCTTTTTAACACAAAAAGCACTAATTAAAAAGAAAGTGTACTACATTGAAATTAAGAACTCTTGTTCATCAAAGGTCAGCATAAAAATAGTGAAAAAAACGTGGTCAGTGTGGGAGAGGATATTTGCAAAGTGACTGACTTCAGCAGATGCATGCAAATTACCAAGATTTTATCATATGCCTGCAAGTTCTTTAAGTGGAAATGACCCATGGCTGATTCTTCTCGATGTATGGCAACAACCACCACAATATTGTAAAGTAATTAGCCTCCAATTAAAATAAATAGATTAATTTTTAAAATAAAAAAAATGGAAATGACAGATAATACCAAGTTTTGGCATGACTATGGAGCAACTGGGACTCTCATACCTTGCAGGAAGGACTATAAATTGAAACAACTACTTTCGCAAATTGTTTGGAAGGCTTCAGTAAAGTTTAACATGCAATACCCTGTGACCCAGCTATTATTTTCCTGACTCTATGCCCGGCAGAAATGCATACATAAGTTTACCAAAAGACAAGAAGGTTCATAGTTGTTGTTCAGTCACTAAGTCGTGTCCGACTCTGCCCTGTGAACTGCAGCACGCCAGGCCTCCCTGTCCTTCGCCATCTCCCGGGAGCTTGCTCAAACTCATGTCCATTGAGTCGGCGATGCCATCCAACCATCTCATCCTCTGTCGCCCCCTTCTCCTCTGACCCTCAATCTTGTAATAGCACTTAAACTATCAGCTATACAAATATTCAATTGTAGACTGGATAGATAAATTGTAATATATTGATACAATAAAATATAGCACAGAGGACAAACAACAAAGGTGAATCTCTCAAGGATATAATCATTTTTCTACTTTTAAAAATTGAATTATAATTAATTTATAATATTGTGTTAGTTTTAGGTGTTTGGCAAAGTGATTTAGTTATGTGTGTATATATGTATATAATTTTCCATTATAGCTTATTACAAGAAATTGAATTCCCTGTGATATGTAATAAATGCTTGTTGCTTATGTATTTCATGTATGGTAGTTTATGTTGTTAATCCCATACTTCTAATTTTTCCCTCCTCCTTTCCCCTTCAGTAACTGTAAGTTTATTTTCTATATTTGTGAGTCTCTTTGTTTTATATATAGATTCATTTGTATTCTTCAGATATCAGATGTAAGTGATATCTTATAATATTTTTCTTTGTCTGACTTGAGTTAGTATTATATTCTCCAGGTCCATCCATGTTACTGTACATAACAATAGTTCATTCATTTTTATGGCCAAATAGCATTCCATTGTGTGTATACTCACCACATCTTAAACCAATCAACTGTTGATGGGCACTTGGGTTGTCTTCCTGTCTTGGCTATGGTAAATAGTGCTACTATGAACATTGGGGTGGATATATCTTTTTGAATTAGAGTTGTCATCTTTTCTGGATTGGGGGTGAGATTGTTGGATAATATGTTAGCTCTATTTCTAGTTTTTTAAGGAAACTCTGTGCTGTTCTCCATAGTGGCTGCGTCAACTTACATTCCCACCAACAGTGTAGGAGAGTTCCCTTTTCTCCACACACTGTCCAGCATTTATTATTTGTAGACTTTTTGATGATAGCTATTCTGACCGGTATGAGGTGATATCTCATTGTAGTTTTTATTTGCATTGTTCTAATAATTAGTGATGCTGGGCATCTTTTCTTGTGTCTGTTGGCCACCTGTATGAATGTCTTCTTTGAAGAAATGCCTATTTTGGCCCTCTGCTTATTTTTCGTTTGGGCTGTCTGGCTTTTCTGTTACTGAATTGTATGAGCTGTTGGTATATTTTGGATACTAATGCCTTGGCAGTTACATCATTTGCAGGTATTTTCTCTCTTGAGGTTATTATTGAATGAAGGAAGCTACATGCTAAATAGTACTGGTGGATAATTTCATTTATTTACAGTTCAAAAATGGGGGGAAAGTATATAGTGGTTAAGAGCTGAGATAGTGTTTACCCTTGGGAAGAGGGGCAAAAGAGGATATTCTAGGTTCTAGGAATATTCTACTTTGTTATATGGTCACTGGTTCCTTTTGTGAAAAGTGACTGAGCTGTGCTGTACTTTAACATTTTGTGTATGTCAGTTTTAAAAATTACCTAGAGTTTGTTTATCAGGCATGAAAAATAATATGTCAGAGAAGAATTTTTAGAGAATGCTTAGAAATCAATAAGTAAAAAGATTAATGACCCAAAAGAAAAAGCCAGGCAAAGCAATACAGCACTTAACATGGGAGAAATTTGGCAGAAACATTTGAAAATATGCATAACCTCATTAGTGTTTAGGGAAATGTATCTCCAAATAAAAATTTTAAATTTCACATTCTCAAGTTGGCAAAAATGTAAAGCCTAGATAATACAAAGTTCTGGTAAGGGTACTAGGAGATGAGATTTCTTACATGCTGGTAGGAGTACAAATGAGAAAAACCACTTTGGAGAACAATTTGACCATAGATCATAAAGTTGGAGATGCACTATTTTTGATTCACTAGTTCCAATTTTAGGGAGCTATCTAGAAAAATTCTTAACTTTATGTAGCAGAGACAAGCATAATAAGAATGTTCTTTATAGAATAACTTGTTCTTGCAAAAGCCTATGAAAATTATTTAAATATATGATAAATGGAGAATGGATAAAATATATAGCATATATTCATATAATAGAATACTACACAACAAATAAAATAACACAGAGCCATTATATCAAAACCATAGTAGTTAGTAAAACATAATTTTAAAAACATGTAATATTGTATATGATATTTGTATACAAATGCACAGAAACGACAAACTCATAATGATGGTTCTTTTTCCAGGAAAGGAGAGAAACAGGATGAGGGAAGGGGCACATATCAGGGAGGGGGTTTTCCCATTGCATAAATGTGTAACTAGTGATTTTTTTTACTTAAAAATTACTGAAACAAATAGTACACAATATAAAGAATTTATAAAACTGTGTGGTAAGCATGCAAATATTTGTTATATTATTTTCTATAACTTTCTGTGTATCTGTGATATTTCATAGTAAAATTTTAGCCAGAAGAAAAGGTGAAACACTGGGCTATTTTCCACAAAAGTAAACCTCTCTGAAAAGAAGAGCTAGTTATACATGTGTGTTGATGACACTTAACTTGATCAATATCTTGTTCCTACATTCAAAAGTACAGCCAAAAGCATTGGGGATTGTTTTCAGATGATAGTAGCTGACAGTTATACAATGCTTTCTTTGTCAGTCTGTTCCTTTTCCTGCTCCCTTCTTGTCATTCTGTTTTCTCCCCTTCTCTTCCATCTTCCTACCCTTCCTACTTGTGCTCTTTCAGCCTTTAAAATTGTAAAATATTATATTTATTAAAAAAAAACTGCATACACCTTAACAAACTGTTGTGAAGCAAATGCTTCGAAAACCAAGACTGAGGTGCAGAAACATAGCATGGTCAGCCCCCAGAAAGCCCCATTATGCCAGATTCTGTTCTGAGAGGCACACAGAGGCGGCATGAGGCGAGCCTGTATTCTGCGCTAGGTCATTTGGTTCCAGAGTCTGTGTAATGTGTGTGTATACACATACCTTTCAGTTTCCTCGTATGTAGACTGAGTAAGATATTCATATCTGACTCATAAAATTGTTGGAAAAGGTTAAATAATATAATCTAAAGTACTTATAACAGTGCCTGGTACATCTAATTCATCTCCTGCAAGAAAGTATGAGCCAGCAAACTCACAAACGGTGTGTGAAACAAAACACATGTACAGTTTCCTGATGTAATATTGAAATGAACATGTAAAAGTTTAGGAGAGGGCACACAGTTCAGAGCTTGAGAGTCCTAAAGAGACCTAAATCTTTCGTACCCCCAGTACTTTTACACAAAGGAGAAAAGTATATATTGCAATGGATTTGTAGTATAAATTCTGCATTTTGAAAGAGATGTGCATCCTAGGAGAAACACAGCAACAGAGAGACAACAGAAATGGGAAAGAAGATTATGCAGTGTGGTCATTGCTGATCACTACCTCATCAAAAAAGAAATTAGTAAGCATCACATCCTAGAAGAGAGACTACTAAGGAGATGAAACCACAGAAGCACATTCCAGGCCTCATGAAACTAGAGACTAGTTATATAGATGAATTTACAAACTCAGTGAAAAAATAATGTAATTATAAAGGAAATACAGAGGGCCAGAGGAGCAATTTCATGTCTGAAGGTCACAGAAAGGCCTTCTACAGGAGAATTTATGCTGAAAGAGAATGACTGTAGAGGAAACATTAGTTGTGGAGCTGAACAGAAAAGCAGAGGCAAAGATTTAGATGTGGCCAAAGCTGACTTTGCCTGAAGTCTAGACATCAGAGAGCACTTTGGGGGCTGCTCAATGCCCAGTGTGGTCTTTCTGACCACAGTGGACAATGGGAAAATGTGGTCAAATGCATCACATTAGCTCGCCATGTTTTCTAAATGCTTATGTTGGATTGTGGCTGATCTAAGTCACTTATCTTATGAACAGCTCTGGGACTTCTCACTGAGATTGATAGATTAAATGTGATAACGTTATAGTTTACTGTATTGAATCTTTTCTACCATTTTTTCATTGTTTATATCCCAAAGGAAAAAATACAAATAATACTGGATTTATTTTATAAACAGAAAGCTCCTAGATTCCCTATAAAGACAGTGTCTCTGACCAAATAGAGTTGTGCTATCAAACTTCCCTTTTTTGGAAATCTTTAACAATTTTCATCCAACAATGTTTAAAAAACAGTTTTTAGGATTATAATAAACTGATGTTGTAAAATAGCACTTGGGACAAGTCATGCATTCTTTACTCATTGTTTAAACTGTGTCATTTCAACTAGACCTAAATATTAATTCACTTTTATTAGTTTTATAACATTTTCCAGGCAACTTTTAAATGAGAACTGATTATTTTGCAGATAAGTCTCTTACAGACTTGAGACCAATGGACCTTCCAAAAGGAGCATGAAAAGAGCAAAATGTATAGTGTTCTAATTTTTAGGTTCTTTCATAAGTGAGGGTGATAAACTTATAGAATGGCCTATAAATATATTTAAACTTACGTAATTAAAATTTTATGCATCATTGACTATCCATATCAATGTTGTTTATACTAAAATTTTAAGTTTCAAGGGGCAAAAAACTGGTTGATAAACTCTGAGTTATGTAATTATTCTGGAAGACAAATGGGGATAGTGGGCTTTAACATGAATTTACTGGAAGAAATCAAAATAACATAAATCTAAAACCCACAACATCCCTATTTCTTCCTAATGGCCCTTTCTTTAACTTAGAGGACACATTAATCCTTTTAATCTCATTTTCCATGTATAAACTGAAGGTAGTCATGCCTATTACCTTCCAAATTAGTAGCAATCATCAACCTTTTAAAGACTTTATAAAGGCAGTTGTAAAGGACTAGGATTAAAATTTGGAGATAAAGGTCAGGTTGTACTGGACAAGCAAGCTAGTCCCTAGGAAGCTATGTTGTGTGAATGTGAAAGTCGTTCAGTCATGTCCGACTCTTTGTGACCCCACGGACTATACAGTCCATGGAATTCTCCAGGCCAGGATATTGGAGTGGGTTGCCTTTCCCTTCTCCAGGGAATCTTCCCAGCCCAGGGATCAAACCCAGGTCTCCTGCATTGCAGACAGATTCTTTACCAGCTGAGCCACAAGGGAGCCTTACGGAAGCTATGTTAGGTATGTTCTAAGTTTCACTGAATATGGCTGCTCTGCCTAAGTGGCTTAATTTCATTTAGCAAGCGGTATATAGGCATTTTATATATACAGGCTTCCCTGGTATATATGTGGGCTTCCCTGATAGCTCAGTTGGTAAAGAATCTGCCTGCAATGCAGGAGACCCCGGTTCAATCCCTGGGTTGGGAAGACCCACTGGAGAAGAGGTAGGCTACCCACTCCAGTATTTTTGGGCTTCCCTTGTGGCTCAGCTGGTAAAGAATCTGCCTGCAATGCGGGAGACCTGGGTTCAATCCCTGGGTGGGGAAGATCTCCTGGGGGAGGGTGTGGCAACTGACTCCAGTATTCTTGCCTGGAGAATCCCCTTGGACAGAGGAGGACAGAGGATCTGGCAGGCTACAGTCCATGGGGTTGCAGAGTCAGACATGGCTGAGCGACTAAGCACAGCACACATACAGGCATTTTAATCATACCAATTTATTAGTATGTATGTATTAGCAGTATGTGTGGGGCTCCAAAATGGTTCGAATCTTCAGAGTCCATTTGAACTGATCCTATTTCTGACCTAAAGAGGTTTGTTCAAAGGATTTAAGGGACAATGAAATAATTGAAAAGGATGGGAGAGTTAAAGTCATGCAGTTGCAACTGTACTACTAATTTCAGTTACACAACCATAGCCAGGATCTGGAGTTGCAGAAGCTTCGGTTGTCATAGCCACAAGTGTCACTGCTTATTCATACCTGTGAAGCTGGAGAGAAGACCCTAGAAGATGGAGGCCAGCAGCCACACAGACTCATAGCTGTCTGACTGTTTGCAGCTTGCACAGTATTTTTTATAATTAGTCACAATTGTTGATGTATATACATCACTATGGGCTTCCCAGGTGGCGCTAGTGGTAAAGAACCCACCTGCCAATGCGGGAGACATAAGAGACTCGGGTTCAATCCCTGGGTCAGAAAGATTCCCTGGGGGAGGAAATGGCTACCTACTCCAGTGTTCTTGCCTGGAGAATGCCATGGACAGAGGAGCCTGGTGGGCTACAGTCCATGGGGTCGCAAAGAGTCAGACACGACTAAACTACTTAACACACACACACACCCTCTACTATATATGAAATAGATAACTAATGACAACCTACTGTATTGCACAGCGAACTCTTCTCAATGCGCTATGGTGACCTAAATGGGAAGAAAACCTAAAAAGGAGGGGATGTGTGTATAACTAACTCTGCGGTACAGCAGAAACTAACCTAACATTGTAAAGCAACTATACTCCAATAAAAAGTAAACAAAAAGTGAATTGTTAGTCACAATTGGACTTTTATATACTATAACCCAAGGACTAAGTGATAAAAGCAACCACTGTTTGCGCATCTTGATATAAAATAATAATAGAAAGGAGGAGAGAGGAAAAGAAATTTGGTTAGTATATAAAGATATATACATAAAATGACAAGGAAAAAATATCTGTAGCTACAATATTCCTCAATTTGGCAACTAATCATGGGGTTATATTTGCTGTTTACAAATGTCTTTCCTTTTGCCTTTGAATAGTAATTCAGCTGGTTAGAATTGTGTATATGGTGAGATAATGTCACCCAGTATGGTGATGAATTTACCACTGCCATGAAAACCAAACAGGTTAGAATTCTAATCCCAGTTCTCTATCTTGGTGCCAAATACCGTTTTAGTCAGTTATGTGCGGAAAGCAACAACAACAAAACACTAGATATTTCAAGTACGAAGGAATTTACTACAGAAAATTAGGTGCTAGAAAACTCACTGCAAACAAGGCAAGAGCTGAATTCAGGAGGGCTAATGGTTTAAAGATCACACCATAATCGCTGTGATTAGTAAGTCAGGAAGCAGTTACTGTCGCTGTCACCACCACAACTGAGCCTCTTATTCATGGAGCTAGTAAGTAGCCCCTGGAGTGTGGGGTGCACAGGTATGCAATTGCTCATGTTAACTTCACTTTTCAGACTCCAAAGCTTCAGGAAGATGTCTCTCTTTATTTTAAATTTCATATACATACAGCTTACTGATGAAATCTAAATCATGTCACAAATCCTAGCTGTATGAGAGTCCGGTAAATGTAGTTTTTAGCCCTCTAAGCCCCCATGAATTCAAAGTAGTAACAAAGAAGGTCATGAGGAAGTTCTGTGCTAGCACAGTTATTATCACAGACATTTATGTTCTTTCTTGGCTTTTGTCATTACACCCAGTCTTACGAGGAGTATCTTTATGCACACACCATTTCTCACATATCCTAGGAATTATATTGTTGGCTTAAGAGATAACGCGTGTTGAAAATTTCTATTAAGCACTGCTACTCACACAGAGTGTGTTCTGTGGATCAGAAGTATTGGCATCACCTGGGAGCTGGTTTGAAATGCAATATCTCAGGCCTCACCTTCAACCCACTGAACCTGAGTCTGCATTTTCACAAGATTCCCAAGGGTTTGTGTACACATTTCAGTTTGATTAGTACCAGGATAGGGATTGTACATATTGAAATCCCAGTGGCAATATACGTATGGTATTCTCCCAGTATCCTCACTAAGACTGTGCTCAGTCTTCTTAATATGTTTCAAATTAATATTTGAAAATAGCATTTCTTTTTTATGAATGAAACTGAGCATCTTTTCAGATTAAATAAAATGATTTTACATCAGTTTCTTTGAACATGTGTTATACATCGATTGAATTACTGGTCTTTTCTTATCAACTTAAGAATGTCTTTAACGGGAAGAAAATTAACCGATTATCTTTACAAATATTTCCCCCATTTTGTTGTTTTCCTTTTTGTTTATAAATTAATTTCCCTACAGAACACACACATATTTTTATCCGGTTGATTTTGTTAGTCTTTTGTTTCATAAATTAGAGATTATTGTCCTATGTTTAGAAAAACGTATTGCCTTGAGGTTATTTTAAAGACTCATGTTTTCTTTTGTGAGGATAAAATCTTTGATTGATCAGAATGTATTTTGGTGAGAGGTATGAAATAAGAATCTAACTGGCTATTTAGCATTGATGACTACACATCAAGAATTCTTAGCCTGGCATTCATGAATGCATAGAGCACTTAAAGTCCTGAAATCGGGTGTGAAGTTGTACATGGATTTTCATTTTTCTGAAGCAAACATCTGTAGGGTCCATTAGATTATTTAAAAAAAAAAAACACCTTAAGAACCATTTCTGTATGTGTCCATTATCCAATATGGTTTCAGTTACTTTATGAATATTCATTACCCCCAAGTGTCCAGTCAGATCCTTCTCTTTACCTTCAGACATGAGCATACCAAAGTTGATGGAGCCCAGGGTAATCATCAGAATCCTTATAAGAGAGCAAGAAGATCAAAGAAGAATGAGATGGAATGACAGAAGTAGAGATTGAAATGATGTACTTTAAAGATAATGGAAGGGGCCAGGAGCCAAGGAATACAGATGGCTTCTAGAAGTTAGAAGAGTCAAGGAAGTGGATTTTCCTCTGGCGTCTACAGAAAGCATCAACCTTGCTTCAGGGACTTTGATTTTAGCCCTTTAAGACTCATACAGGCCTTTTGACCTCCAGATCTGTAGTGGAACACATTTGTCTTCTTTTAAGCCACTAATTTTTTGGTGATTTGTTACCATAGCAATAGGAAGCTAACACATGGTATGCCACTGGGAAGGCAGCAACAAAGTAGCTCAAAGATGATACAGCATCCAAGTCCGTCTTAATGGGATACATTTATGTAAAGTTAAAGGAAAAATGCACTGGACTTGCAGATCAGCTCTCTTCTGTTACCTTAAAATTGCAAACAACTGGGGCATTACTGAAAAAGATGATGGAACTGAAAGAGATGGAAATCTGTAGAACTTTGACTCTTTTTTCTCATCTGGCACTCTTCCCTTCTTTGTCTTTTAGATTCTCAGCACCTTGTGCCATACAACACCTTTCTGTCAATGTGTGAAATGTCTAGTTATGTCCCTGTTTCTCAAATAGGGGGAAAATGTAAGCAAAGATTCTCAAGCAGAAGGGAAAATGGCAGTGAGGCATGCCCAAAGGTAAGAACACACTGAGCATTAGAAACCTAGAGCTGAGTGTAACTTGGGGGCAGAGGAGAAAAGGTGGAGAGACACTAGCCAAGGCAGGTTTGAATCTAGCACGTGCAATATAGCCTGAATGTTTGTACCTCCTCAAAATTCATTTGTTATAAGCCTAATGCCCAAAGTGATGTTATTAAGAGGTGGGGACTTCGGGGAGGTGATGAAAGCAGAGCCCTCATGAATGGGATTAGTGCCATTATAAAAGAGGCTCCAGAGAGCTCCCTCATACCTTTCACTATGTGAGGACACAGGGAGGAGCCAGCAGTCTGCAATCCAGAAGAGGGCTCTCTCCAGAACCTGACCATGCTGGCACCCTGATCCTGGACTTGCAGTCCCCTGCAACTGTACGAAATACATTTCCGTTGTTTATTAGCTGCTTGGTCTGTGGTATTTTGTTGTAACAGACTGAACAGATTAAGACACCACTCAACTCTTGAAAATGGGTGCCTGGTATAGCTTGGTCCCGTGTCATCTGACTCCCAAAGCCACACTGAGATAGTGTGACTGCAACAATATGGTCAGACAACCAGAATTTGTAAACCAGGGTCAACTCATAACTCCAGCCTCTTGCTGTCCAGGGGAATCTGTGGAACTGAAATTGACAGACTCCTTTCAAGGCCACAGGAAAGAACCTTTAGTAACACTTGCTCCTGAAGATCTCTTTCCTTAACCCCAGTCCCCTGCTCCTTTAAGCCAAAGAGTTCTATCATTCTCTAACTGTAGTCAAGGACAGCATTTGTTTGTTTTTAGAAGGCATTGACAGACGATGTTAGCCAAGCCAGATGCATTTTCATGTTTGGTGAAATCCAAATAGTAACAAAAATTGCTAAAGGGATGTTGAGTTCAAAATGACTGAGGATAGTCATCACCACTGTGGTGGGACCTCAGAGTGGGCATAGGTAGCAAGAATATCTAAGGTGACTTTGAATGGAGCTGTATGGTTGATCATTTTACAAATGAAAATGTGCCAATGTAGTCATGATGTAATTAAAAATAAATTTGTAAAGAAAATGTCTGTACTGGAGAAGCTGAATGTTGAGGAACTAAAGATAAAAAAGACCCCCAAACCTCAACATCAAGAAAATAGCACTGAAATCAACCTAGATAAAAGGAAGAAAATGATGCCTTTACATGGATGAGTATAATCTGCCTAGAGATGGAATATCAAGGGAAAAAGAGCCATTAGATATTAAGATGATGAAAGAGTCTGGAGTAGAGTCAGGGCATACCACGAATATACAAGGAGAAGCAACTCTTATTCGTCTTCATTCCTCTGGTTCTAGAATAGTTCCTTGTAATTATGTATGCCCACATGAACACACATTGGATCTGTTTTCTCTTATTCTATTATCATGTAACATATGATATAGTGACTCTGCATCATAGTATTTAAGTTATGGGATATTAAGAGAAAGAGTAAGCATCACTTAAGGACTTATCTCCTCATCTGGGAAAGGCGTTAGTATGTTTTTGGTTATACACAGGATAGACAGATCATGTTAGGTGGAATTATAACCTTGTTATTGTGTTTGGAGATTAAGCATGGTTAAAGGAGATACACATTGGTGTCAAGCTGACAAGGTGTGGCCTTGTGATGGGTGATTTTATATATCAACTTGACTGGAACATGAGCTACCCAGATATCTGGTTAAACATTGCTTCTGAGTGTGTCTGTCAGAGTGTTTCCAGAAGAGATTAAATTGGTGGACTGAATAAAGCCTATTGCCTGTCTGAGGTGGATGGGCATCATCCAACCAGTTAAGGATCTGAAGAGAAGAAGAAGGTGGAGGAAGGCGGAATTCTGTCTCTACCTGGCTGCTTGAGCTGAGGTATCAGTCTTCTCCTACCCTTGGCCTGGGACTTACACCATAGGTACTCTGGCTTCCCAGGCCTTCGGACTCAGATTGGAATTGATACCAGTAGATTTCCGGATCTCCAGCTTTCAGATGGAAAATCCTGGGACTTTTCAGTCTCTATAATTTCATGAGCCTTATAGTAAATCTCATTTTAGATCTCTCTTTCTCACCTTCTCTCTCTCGAGATAGATATCTAGAATGAGATTTATTATAATATTTGTGTATATATATATATATATATATATATATATATATATACACACATAAATACCTCCACATTCATTTCCCCTATTGGTTCTATTTCTCTGCAAAACCCTGACCAATATAAAAGGAGTGTATAAATACTACTTGAGCTTTTATAGTCATTGTGGCCCCTGTGTGTCTATTACTATTCCCATACCATTTATTCACTTACTTCTTAGAATCGAATCAAATTCTCAATGAATCCTTTTGTTAATTTCATAAAAACATACCTTAAATGAGTCACATCCCATTGCCCTGACTATACGCCTAATGCACACATATGGAAAATAAAAAATGATGTTGATTAAAAAGTAAAGTATAACCAAAGAACTGAGAGAATCAATCAGTAGAGAAAATAGGGAAGTGTTTTGGACATGCTAGCACTTTGTGCAAATGTGATCTGTAATTACAGTATTCAGTCTCGTGTGACAGGCTGAGACTGAGTTCCTGAACTGCTCTTGGTGGTGGGTCCAGTTTCTGTAGCTGAGTCGTTGTCCCTCACAACCTTTTATTTTGTTCCCCTTAAGCAGGGCCTACTTCTTTCTCCTTGGGAGTGTTGATGGATGTGAACTGGTCCTTTGTATTCTCTTACAATGTGTCCTTCCTCATCAGTGCTGCCAATTTACAAGAAGATGCGGAAGCTGAGGTGCCTACCAGCATATTGTGACCCTAAGTTTATTGAAATAAAAAATGATAAAAGGCCCAATGTGTCCTAATTCTGCCATTAATTATGCTTTTGTAGCAAATAATTAAAGGGTCTTAGGAAAATGCACAGTTATTTGAGAATTAGAAATAATTCATTATCGCTAATAAACTTTTAGCTGGAATTGTCTTATCAGATTTTCTATGCAGTTATGTGGAACTGTGTTGTGACAATGGAGATAATAAATGCATAAGTATTGATAGTGAGAACAATGAAGGGAATGTCTGGAATAAGAATGGCAAATCTAAAGCATATGTGTTCTCCTCTTTCACTTCCCAAACCTGTGGCCAACATCAGACTCTTACCACTTTAAGCCAGATAGAACAGCAGAATCCTCCTCAACACAAAGCTCTCGGAAAACACTGCATGTTCATTGGTGTTGACCAAAGACTTGAAGCCTCTTGTCATGTCCAGGAAAATGTAAGGATATCAAAGTGGAGGAACATAGGCAGGGGTGACAGGAAGAGGCTGAGGAGCTGCTCAACATGTAATTGCAAAGGGATGCAGTACAGTAGCCAACTAGGTGATTGCCTTTCCATATTCATAGAGCCAGAGAGCATCACTTCTCAAAATTTAAGTATCAGTACACAGAAATCAGCTGGGGGTCAGAATCAGCTTCTGATTCGGTAGGTCTGCACTGGATCCCATGATTCTGCATTTCTAACAAGCTGATAGATGTTGCTGACATTGCAGGTCCAAGGGTTGCATCTTGAGCAGTGATGATGGGAATTCACTTACAGTTATAACTCGTCTGTTGGGCACAGGACTCTGTGCTCTTCCTCTGTGTTGTAGAGGACAGAGACTAGAGTAGCCGTCAGAACACCCAAGTTCAAGTCCACCGCTTATTTTGTGACCTAAGTCTTTAAGGCCAATTTTTCTTATTTGTAATATCAGAACAGAAATACATACCTTATGCACGACTCAAGGGGATCAAATAGTTATCTTTGTGTGATATTTAGAAAGGGCTCATTAAGTGTTAGTTAACTCTGAACCCATCACAATCACTAGTATTCCAAAAAGACTCAGAATTTCTGGCTACACACCACCAAAGTATCTAGAAGAAAAATTTTATCAGCCTTCCAGATGGCTGTCGACATGATGCCAAGCATCCAAATATTTGGACTGCATTCAAAACATATTCGACAAAGCATTTTTCTCCCTTTCAGATGGGTGTTTTGGCCTCAAGAAGACAGAGTGAGGGGATTTTACGTAGAAAGATGTTATCTATCTAACTTCACTGGCTCTTTTGTATACTTTGGAGCAGCTTACAGACATCGAAGAATGGTAATGCACGCAACATGGATAATCTCAATTTTCAGAAAGCCTTTGATAATGTTCCATCTAATGGGCTGCTTAAACCCAAGACAGCAGGGATGCTTGATAGAACCATGGGAAAAGGAAAAATTGGCTAGAGAACAAAACAAAAAGTTTAGAATAAGACAGAATGGAAAATAGATAGAAGATGGGGTTGCATTCAAAGAGCAGGGAAAGAAGCCCAGATGTTTGCATTGTGACTGTGACATAGATTGATGTGCAAACTTCCCAGGTGGCGCTAGTGGTAAAGAACCCGTCTGCCAGTGCAGGAGACGTAAGAGATGCGGGTTCATTCCCTGGGTTGGAAAGATCCCCTGGAGACGGGCATGGCAACCCACTCCAGTTTTCTTGCCTGGAGAATCCGCATGGACGGAGGAACCTGGGGGGCTACAGTCCATGGGGTCGCACAGAGTTGGACATGACTAAAGCAACTTAGCACATGAGCTACAGGAGAAGAGGCAGCTAGGACTATGGCTTTACCATACAAGAGCATCAAGCCTGATGGTGATGTGAACTTTTATGACACTCTTAACATTATAAGGCCTACATATTAGACTAGAAAGACAGTTAAGGATACTTGAAATGATATGAAACCACTTCTGATTTAAGAATTAAAAATAGTCAGCTGCAGCACAAGGCTTTCAGTAGAAATTTTATGTCTTTAATTAGTTTAACCCTGGGTGAATAATAAAAACATATTCTTTTAAATCAGTGGTTCTCAACTAGGGGCAATTTTGCTTCCCCTTGACCTCCAAGGGCCATTTGGAGATGTGTGGACATTTTTGTTTGTCACATCTGAGGGGGAGGCTGCCATCTAATGGGACAAGGCCAGGGATGCCACTAAACAACCTACAGTTCACAGCACAGCTTCTTAGAGTTTTGCAGCCCAAATGTTAACAGTGCCAACACGAGAAACCTTGTACTCTGAAGTGCACAGGAGGGAAGAATTCACAAGAGAAGAATGTTCTGTACAAAGCATCTGCCTGAAAAAATCCTTTGTTGAATGAAGTACTCATTATCACTGAAGAAAAGTGATCTAATATTACAAACAGAAGAAGGAGGAGAGACAGAAGAAGAGCAGAAATATAAGGAGAAAGATTCCTTCTCAGGCAAAAACAGCGAACAAAAACATTTAACCTTTGCTGTGAACTTTTGTGTCCCCCTCAACTGGTGTTCCTCTTGGGTCTTCTGCTTAATTCACTTCAAATGAATTGGTCTCGAGTTTGCTACAGAACAGGATCCATAAAAAACATCTGTTACATTCTGGCATGCAGATGTTTGAGTCTGTACATGCCAACCAGTCACTTACCGACATCATTCTCTTTTAGAGAAAAATGTAGGTTCAATGAGAGAATGAAGAAGGTAGTTGGAACACAGAAGGAATTCCAAAAGTTTTAAAAATGTATAAAACTTACTATTTTCCTTTATTTTATGTAATATAAGAAAAGAATGTAATTTCTCTAACTAGATGTTCCTAGAGGCACATTAAAAATAAAAACAGGTCTGCTTTCGATAACCACATTCTAGGACCAGTGAAAGAGGCAGCTACCATATGGTGTACATGGAATGATTTCAGGGGTTCTGGAGAGGACCCTGTTGTCCACTCTAACTCTTGTCATTTCACCCTAATGGCCACTTTAGAAGTTTTGCTTCCTGTTATGCCACAAAACATTCTATTCAAGGTTCCTCAAGCAACTTACTCAGCTAACTCAATTTATTAGAACATGGTGTGTGTGCTTAGCGGCTCAGTCATGTCCGACTCTATGCAACCCCATGGACTGCAGCCCACCAGGCTCCTCTATCTATGGGAATTCTTCAGGCAAGAATGCTAGAGTGGATTGCCATGCCCTCCTCCAGGAGAATCTTCCCAACCCAGGGATCAAACCCAGGTCTCTCACATTGCTGGCAGATTCTTTACCATCTGAGCCACCAGTTAACATGGAGATGAACCAGACTAGAATGGAACATAGCTCGTGAGTTGAAGAGAAGTGGGAGAAAAGAAATCTTGCTGAAAATAGATAGCAGAAAAAGCTGCCTTAATTTGCATTTTATTCAAAAGTCAAACTTATTTGTAAGAAGGTAGGGCCCGAATCATTCAAAATTCCCTCTTAATTTATTGGAAAGCAAAACATACCTGTGTCAGGTTCTCGGCTAGCAAAATGATGCTTATTGACCTCTGACTAGTTCTACTTAGGAGTTTGTAACATATAGCTCCGGAAGTTTGTCTGGTATCCCAAAATGAGAGGATTTATCTGGTGGAAGGGGTGAATTATGTTGACTAATGTTATGCCAGAGCTAAGGACTCTTAAAGCAACTTGAGGAGAACTCTACAACTAAGCCCATTTTTAGGCACAGATATTCATATAAACTGGTAGTGTCTTGAGTTTCAGCATTATTGTCATCTTTCTTGGTTGCATTATTTACAAAGGTTAATTGATAGAACCCTATAAATTAATCAATTTATTTTTTGAATTGGTTTGTGAGATATGTGTATGCATGGGAACATAGACACTATATATCTTAACAGATACATGTGAACATTCTTTTCATCCTTTTTTTTCATATTCTATTTTAGATTTTATTAAAGTATTAGTGAATTTTAAAGGTCTATATTTGACATCAAATAGGGCTAGGTGGTGGCTTCCCTGGTGGCTCAGCAGTAAACAATCTGCCTGCAATGCAGTAGCCGCAGGAGACACAGGTTTGATCCCTGGGTCAGGAAAATCCCCTTGAGGAGGGTGTGCAATCCACTCCAGTATCCTTACCTGGAGAATCCCATGGACAGAGGAGCCTGGTGGGCTACAGTCCATAGGGTCTCAAAGAGTTGGACACAGCTGAAGTGACCGAGGACAGGGCTAGGTATAGGACTTTCCAGGTGGGGCTCAGTGGTAAAGAATCTGCCTGCCAAGCAGGAGACTTGGGTTCTATCCCTGGGTCTGAAAGATGCCCTGGAGGAGGAAGTGGCAACCCACTCCAGTATCCTTACTTGGAGAATCCCATGGACAGAGGAGCTTGGCAGGCTACAGTCCATGGGGTTGTAAAGAGTCAGATGTGACAGAGAGGCTAAGCAACAACAGGACCAGGTATGCTTCCCTTTATTACATTTTGTGGATCCCAGCTTATCATTGAAAAGTCCACATTTTTGTTTGCAAATGGGAAGGAGCAAAAAGACAATGGTGAATCAGTGCCACCACTTATCCTCAACTGACCCTTTAGTGAAAGGGGTCATTAAATGCATCCTTCTCATATCTATATCGTATATATATATACACACACACCTTGTGTATATATCTTATGTATATATATGTATATGTGTATGTATATATATATATATCACCATATGCAAAGGGGAGGATATCTTATATATATCTTATATGTATATATTTAAAATGATTCTCAAAAAAAAAGAAAAAAAGATTCTCAAAGGACACAGATGGCCAGCATGAGTTTCCACCAGCCCCAATGCTAAGCAGCCAAGAATCTATTGAGGTGCTAGTCTGTCTGACAAATGCTGCATGTAGTTTTATCAAAGTAGAGGTGAGATACTGGGGTGTCCTGAGTATAGAGAGAGTTCCTCACTGGCTCTCCAAATTCTGGTCGTTGTTTAGAAATCCATTTTGCATATGTGCAAGCTTTGGGGCCGTTTTCAATCTCTTCTAAGACTCTCTTTTCTCCCACTTATTTCAGAACATTTAAGAGGGTCATGAGTAACATTGATTTTGTAAATGTTCTGTTGGCACTAACCATTATATATATTTTTGAAGTTGATGCATATGTTTTATGGAAGAAACTATCAGGGACTTACCCCCTGGATCATCCTCTAATGTAGTGTACTCATAGACAAACCCACATTGAGGGCATCAATATTACCAAGCATGTGTAAAGTCCTGCCCTTGGAGGGTACAAAAGATGCCTAAGAAAGAGTCTACCCTCCAGGAAACTGCACTAATGATGGTGGCAAGAAGACATACTTCAGAAGGTTAGATGGCAATAAAAATGTTTTCCTTGTACAACAAGACATGTTGTTGGTGACAGGTACAGCCAATACTTCTTTACTAGGCAGGAAAATGCAACCCCCTCCCCTCAAAGATCTCTGCATCCTCATCCCTGGAAACTAAAATGGTACCCTGCACGACACATCACACTTGTCAGGTATGATTAAGTTAAGGCTATTGAGATGGAGAGATTAGCTTGGATTATCTGGGTGGACCCAGTGGTATCACGGGGACTTTCTAAGTTGGAGGCAGGAAGGTCAGAGGCAGAGCAGGAGAGGTGAGGAGTAAAGGGGATCAGAGTAAGACAGGGCCCTGAACCAAGGAACTCAGACGATCTCTATAATCTGAAAGAAGCAAGGAAACAAATTCTCTCTTAAAGCTTCCAGAAGAAAGCAGTCCTACTGACCCATTTTGGATTTCTTACTTCTACATTCAATTTGTGTCATTTTAAGCCACTGAGTTTGCAGTAAATTGTTACAACAGCCGTAGGAAGCTAATGCACTTGCTATAAGAATGCACCTCATTTTAGTGAACTCCAAAGTCTGCAGCTGTCAAAGGGAGGTGAGACAAAATCACTATTAAGTACTGATACATCATATTCTTGACTAATTAAGTATCTAAATATGCGTTCTTCAGAGAATAAGACAGAGCAAAGGAACAGCAGCCTAAGTGCAGAGAGGAGGAGGTGGGGTGGGGGGGGGGCAGTGCTTAGTTTCTCTGTCTGCATTTGCAAAGTAAGGAATGAAGGTGGTATGATTTTCAGGACTTCTCCAGTTTCAACTCCATATGAGGTGAAGTATCAGAGAATTGTGGTCCAAGTCTGCCAAAGCCATTATTGTTGGTTTGATTTTCAATAATGTACAAAGGTGGTTTTCTTGTTTGTTTTTTTGTTTTTACTGATGTCAGTTTTACTCAAACTGATATCGTGTTGCCATTATCAGGTAAAATTGCAATGTTATGACACAGATTTTTTTCTATCAGTCTACAAAACTTTAGTTGATTTTTTTTGCAGAAGAATAATCTTGGTTTATAGAAGACCTTGGGGTGGGAGAAATGGGCATGAAGGATTAAAGCAGAAGTACTAATTTAGGGATGATGGCACAGTGAAGGCAACCAGTTCCTCATTGTGAGCCAGGCATCTTTTCCTACTGAAATTGACAAGAATAAGATAGAGTAGTATTACCGCAAGCACTGTAAAAAGAAAATAAATAAAGTAGGAAAGTCACTTAAGAGTGAGAGACTACTTGGTGTTAAAAAACCACATTTCTATTTTTAATTGCTATCCTAGGATCACTAAGGGACGTGGACTTCTTTTTTTGCGGGGGGAGGACATGGACTTCTTATCTTAAAGGTCCCAGGAAGCTCAAACTTCAAGAACAGAGGAAACAAAGACAAAGATCCCTGTACATATAAAATGCCAGATATTCAAGTGGCATTGGAAGAGCTAAATGAATACCTCAATAATGATACAGAGACAGTTTTCACCAGGGAATCTGGCCATTATGGGAACTTCAGTGTGAGATGGCAGGGAAAGTAAAAAGGAAACAAAACACCCCCTCCAAAAGAAGAGAGAGAAAGTAAGGCAAATAAAAATGATTTATGCAGGAACATTGTTGGGAAAGAACAACACTTCAAGAACTGAAGTGAAAAAAATCCAAGAGCCACCTTAGTGTGTTAATTGCCCCCTTAGTTCCAAAATCAATTCCACACCCTAACTGAGCTCTTTCATGTGCTTCTAGGTTACAGTAACAGTGATGGTTAATAAGAGCCAACCTCTGTGCTAAGTACCACCCCCCCACCTCCCCCCGCAATACATTATCTTCCTCTGGAAGGTAGAGAGACAGATGAGAAAATCAAGGCTTAAGCTACTTGCCTGAGAGCTCAAGATTTCCAGTATGGAACCACTCTCAAACTGAAATCTCTGGTTCCAAAGGTCATGTTTTCAACCCCCCCCCCCCACTATACTGAAGTTAAATTCACACATGGCTGCAAGAAATGTCTTGGCCCTTATCCCTTCCATTATTGCTTCTCTCCCCTTCTGTCCATCTTTCCAGCTGTAACTCCTGTTAATTGTACGTTGGAGCCCACCATTTCATCTGTCTTGTATCTTGGCTCCTATTGTGTGTGTTAGTCACTCAGTCGTGTCCGACTCTTTGTGACCGCATGGACTGTAGCCCACCAGGCTCCTCTGTCCATGAAATTTTCCAGGCAAGAATACTGGAGTGGGTACCCATTCCCTTTTCCTGGGGATCTTTCCAACCCAGGGATCAAACCTGGGTCTCCCACATTGCAGACAAATTCTTTACCATCTGAGTCACCAGGGAAGCCCCTATTGAGAAATTTTCAAATATTTATCCTTCTGCTCTCTGATCTCATTAGTTCTCTCTTCTAATTCACAATTATCTATTCAGCTGTATCCACCCTACTGTTCAACTTATTTACTGAATCCTTTATTATAATCATCAAATTGGATTCATCTATTATCTATTCTTGTTATTTCTATGAAATTTGATTTCCTTACATGCTTTATAAATTTTATCTGTGGGCTCATTTTTAGAAGAAATGATCTTCTATAGGGGTCCTTTAATCAGCCTATTATTTGCCTATCATGGCTATCTTTGTCAGGAGTCTACAGAGTGTGAAGTTTCTAGTCCAGATGGAATATTAGTCTCATAGCCCTTCATCTCTTTAGTTGTGGAGGCATGAACAAGAGACACCCAGGGCAAGTATGCAGCAGATATCCCTCACAGTCATCCTGAAGGAAGTCTAGCAAGTGGTTTGTAGACTAGACTGGGAGTTGGAAAACTATAGCACATGAGCCAAATCCCCCTCTTGGTTATTTTTGCAAACTGAGTGAACTAAGAATGATGGTGGAATTTTAAAATGGTTGAAAACTACATAACATTTTGTGATGTGAAAATGACATGAAATTCAAATTTCAGTGTCCATAAAGAAAGATTTATTGGGACGCACTGTGCCCTTTTGTGTACATATTGTCTATGGCTGTGCTCACCCTGTGGTGACCTTGTGGAGTAAGTGAAACAGAGAACATATGGCCCACAAAACGGAAAGTGTTTATTTTCTAGGCCTCCACAGAAAACTTTTGCCAGGCTAGATCATCCCTGTTTGAAAGTGAAAGTACACTCCAAAGATGTATGTCAAAATTCTCTGCTGATATAAAGAAAACTCAGAGCACACAAAATAAAAAAGAAAGGCTGTGATTGCCAGTACCTTCAGATACCAAGGAAATACCTAAAATGCTCCCACTTAACACCAACTATTATTTCCTCAGGAAAACATGCCATTCCTCACGATGACCACCAGATGGCAACTCCAATGATGGTGCAAAGGTTCATCGACATTTAGGTACATAATCCTTGATTTTCTGTCTTAGAACCACAGTGAGGAACTGGTATGGGTACTCAACAAATGGCCATGAAAATAAAGAATTAAGTTCAATTTTAAAAGAAACAAAATCCAATATTATTCTTGCCTCCTTGATCCTTCTTTTCACTTAATTTCCTTCAGGAGCATGGGGAATACAGAGGTTTGTGTTACTTCACTGCTCACTTCTTGGTCAATGATTCCTGTGTGTTTTTTTCCATAGTATGTAATATCTATCCTTATAGCTTGTCCAAAGTTGGGATAACATGTACACTGCTTTCCTTCTATTATTAGCTTAAAATCATTTTGGCATTTAAAGGTATATTTACCAGAATATCAACTTCCATGAGAATATAATGAAAGGAAAACCTACTTTGAACTGACAAGCTTAGTCCAATCTACATATCATTGGTGAGAGCTCATGGCATAGTCACATAAGAAGCAAGGGCAGCCGAAAACAGTGCCAGATGTGGGGACTGCTTTGCAGTGATCACCCCTCACAATGGAAACGGAGCACAAGTGTTGGTGGGCAGCTAGCATTCTGCCATAATGAATATACATCTTTAACTCAAAGCACTTTGAAAAAAGAAAACTTAGTAATTGCTGTAGGTTCAGAAGTGTCTCCTCAAAAGATATGAAGTTCTAACACCCAGTACCTCAGAATGTACTTTAGAAATAGAGTCATTTTGGGGCTTCCTTTGTGGCTCAGTGGTAAAGAATTGCCTGCCAATGCAGGCAATTGAGACGTGAGTTCAATCCCTGATCTGGGCGGATCCCACATGCTTCAGAGCAACCAAGCCCATGTGCCACAACCATTTGAACCTGTTCTCTAGAGCCTAGGTACCACAACTACTGAAGCTCTCGTGCCCTAGGGCCCAGGCTTCACAAGAGAAGCCACCACAATGAGAAGGCCACACATCACAAGTAGAGAGTGGCCCTCACTCACCACAACCAAGAAAGCCCATGTGCACTAATGGAGACCCAGCACAGCCAAAATAAGTTAATTCATTAAAAAAAAAATAGAGTCATTGCAGATATAATTAGTTTACCCCAAAGTAGAAAGTCTTTGTATATTCCAGATATATTAGTTATTTAAGTATAATTTAATTGAATTTAAATTAATTGAATTTTAAATAAATTTAAGCAAACTCCAGGAGATAGTGGAGTACAGAGAAGCCTAGCATGCTGCACTCCACAGGGTCACAAAGAAATGGACATGACTTGCAACTGAAAAACAACAGCAAAGTAATTTAAATTTAAAACTAATTTTTTATTACTTATGCTGCTATTAATAGTGAAGTAAGTCATGGTCATTATACTGCACAAGTAAGGAGAAGGTTAAGGAGATGGAGAAGGCAGTGTGTTCTTTATGGGTATTTCCTTTTCATTCATTATTCCAGCATCGTGTGATTCTGCCTTGGTTTTTGGATGGAAACAGAAGGATGTTTTAATTTCCAAATGCGCAGCCTTTCAGCCTTTCAGATATCTTCATTGCGTGTCCCTTTCTTCAGTCCTGTTGGCTCAGACATCTCTGGTGACTAGTCCTGACACCATCCACACTTTAGAATGTCACGAACCTAAGGAAGCTTAAGAGACTTCTCAGGAGAAAAAGCAATCTCACTCTGTATGGAGATCTTAGAATAAAACACTCATGCCAAAGGCTTGGTGATGGCAGAAGGTCTTTATAAAGGAATATATATGTATATATTTTTTGGTTCAGACAGATTACCTGGAGCAGAATTTCTCTGCCTGGTGTGATTCTGCACCCTCCTCCCCCGGGCAGGATGACAATGTCCAGACACAGATTTGGCTGTGACAACTGTTCGGGGGAAGTGCCACTGACAGTTAGTAGGTAGAAACCAGGGAAGCTGCTAAACATCCTACAATGTACAGGTCAATCCCCCAGCAGAGAACTACCCAGTTCCAAATTTCAGTCATGCTGAGGTTGAGAAACCCTGACGTAGAGTAAAACATGTAAAAATAGTTCATATTGAGGTAATCCTTTTTTGGCATTTGCTTTATCCTCAAAGCTGAAGTTTCAAATAGAATAATCTTGAGAATTCTAAGAATAATACTAACTTTCTGTAAAATTTGATCGTGTGCCAAGCACTGTGATAACTGCTTTATATAAGCAAGAGTGACTTACAAATTCCCAGATCTCAGTTTTGCTTTTGATGCACAAAATTGAGATGAGAATAGAGAATTTGCAACTTTTTTTACATTAAATTTATTTATAAATAAAACTTAATTTAAAAATCATAGAAAGACTGAATAAATCATCAAAGAAGCTTAATTCCATGAGTGCTAATGCTTTTAGAAAAAAACCCATAAACACAGTTAAGCATATAATTACTCCAACATGAACATGTTGAGAATGCTTCATCTTTCTGAAGAATATTTATCTCTTTGAGAAAATGTACATGATACAATGTTCAATTAAAAATTCAGCTATAAAAGTATGATTCCAATTCATAGTGATACTTTTCTTTATAAATGAATGCATTGACAAAAATAGTGGAGAGAAAAAAATGTTGTAATGAATGAAATATACTAAAATATTATTGTTTTTTGAGGTAAGTTTCTTTATTTTGGTTATTTTATAAACTTTCCACATTGAATGTGTATTATGCACTACAAAAGGCAGAGGGGAGGAGAACAAAGAGGGGGAGACAGAATGTCCTTGGATGGAAACTTAACACATTCAGTGAATAGAGACATGCTTTTGATTGAACTATTTATGACTGATAATATTGACTTCATTAATTGTACATAATTGATTGTATAGAAAATTTATTAATTATACGGAATAGCTGTGATGGGATAAATTACCGTCTTTCCATATTTGAAGAAATTTAAGCAAAATTAATTACTAGTTCACCTAACCAAATGTGCTTTGAAAGTCTTCATTTCCTTAATGCTGTGTCTATTTCTGCTCGATTTTCTTTTTGAAGGTGTGTGAAAAAGAAGCATTTCAAATATTAGCTATATTTATTTCAAACATTCTTAGGTATTTGGCTAAACAGAGAAAAATTCCTGTGTCTTTAGTATTTGTATTTAACGGTTCCTTTACCTATGAATCTAAAAACAGATTGTTGAGAGAAATTAATTCCAACTTCCAGCTACCTTTTAAAAAAATTTCAGTTTGAGATCTTTCACAACTCAGACTTCTTCGAACTCTGGCTTCTGACCACAGATGCTTAAGATAAATAGAATGGAACAGTCAAAAACCATACCTCAGTATTCTGAGCTTTGTACTTGGGAATGCAGCAAGGCACACTCAGATTCAGGAATCTTCTCTGCTCAGTCACAAGCATAGATGAAAAGACTCTGGCCCAAATGTAGGAATGGTCTCCTCAAAGATGAGAAATCATTTTTTCCAAAATTAAACTGACAGGCATTTGAAAACTAGTTACAAATTTCACACTGAGTTAGCAGACAGGCTGTTCCAATTAGGAATGGTAAAAAGAGGGTCATTTCTCATTTCTCTTTATTATTATCAAAAACACTTAATCGACATTGTAGTCCAGCGGTAGCAGACCAGTGGTTCTCAGCCAGGGTGATTTCCCACCCCCAGAGGCTGTTTCACAATGTCTGGAGACGGCTTTTGGTTGTCACAGCTTGGTAGAGGGATGCTACTGGTATCTGGTGGGTAGAGGCCAGGGATACTAATTTTGAAATGTGTGTTCAATAGATATGTGTGTTCTTGACACTGATTGTATTTCCAAAATGGATTTAGAATTTTTAAGTTATCTGTTACTGAGAATTGACAGGAGCCTTGAAATCAGGAATCCAGGACATTAACATGCAAGCTATGTAACTTTTAATTTACTTGACACTGTAAAAACTAATAGATTTTTAGAATTTAAAGTTGCATTCATTTGTTCCTACATGGGAATTTTTCTTATATTTAAACATGAAACTAAACATTAAGTAGGAATGTTTAAGTAGGAAATGTGCTGATCATTATTTTCTGTCAGCCCAAACTCAGTCTTCTATATTTTCCTCTTGATATTGGGACTGAGAATCTGCAAACTGCATTTCTCTTTTGCCAGGAGGGTACTGGCACGGAGGGTGCCGCAGGGGAGACTGCAGAGCTGAAGGAGGCAGGAGGGGCCCGCCCTTTACTGTTGGCTTCTTGTTCCGTCAGTGTCACCCTGGCAGTGACTCTCTACCTGGTAATGGCAGTTGTTTTCAGCTTTCTAGGCTTCTCCCCCACCCTCATTGTACTGCCTTAGAGGTACTGGCACCAGCCAACCGGCGCCCTCTCTCCAGAGGTCTGGGTACTAGTTCTCTGCTGACCTCCTCTGATCTCCTAGGCGCCAATATCCCCAAGCTCTTCTCTTTATTTCCTTAGCCCTCGACTGGTAATTATTTCTTGCAGTTACTATGTCTGTCTTACCTCAGTGGGTGCTTCATGTCCCTTTAATACTCCTATATCTGTTCAACCAGTTCCTTATATTTAATTTTTTCTGTTAAAATACCCGGTATGATTGTCATTTTCCTGACTGGACCCTGATTGAAATATTAAATCTTTTACAAATGATTGCCACAGTGTAGTTCTTTATCCTCATCTGCAATATGTAGAAGTATGAAAAATGTAAGTCTCAACACTGCTTGAACTCTATTAAGAAACAAAACTACCAGAAAATTAACCAGAAAACAGATGAAGCTTTACGTATTGTTGTTTAGAGTCTACTATTTTATACCTGGTTTCTTTAGGCCGACTTAAAATAACATCACATGTATGGGATTACATTCTGTTTCACCGGTGGAAATCTTTTTACAGCGTGTCTTTTGATTGTCCAAACCACTGGGCAGTTTTTGGTGACATCCTTCAGTTCCTTTTCAAACTTATCAAACACTCCCTTAAGTTCATAAGGGATGAGTGATCATAATTATTTTAGCCTACATCACTGGATGCCCAACCATTCTCCCCTATTATCTAGAGCAACCACACACAAAATAAAAACTCATTATCCTCAGAGCATAGCTCAACTCTGCTCCTGAATGTCAGGGCTTTCAAAGAGAGTACTTAATACATTCTGTGAGAGTCTTTAATCCATCTAAAAGAGTTGCATCTGATGGTGGTACATTTTTACCGAAGAAGGCATCAGAGATGAGGTATTATTTGAGTTGGATCTTAGGGGATAGACAGAAGCATTCTAGGTGGATGGGAGTGGAGAGGAAGACATGTCTGGGGGATGCTTTGTGGGAAATGAGTTGTGTGGGCTGCCCTGGAATGCACGTGTGGGGGCAATATATGTGCTTATCCATGGGAGAAACATGGGCTGTGGCCATGCTCAGAGGAGGGCATGGCAACCCACTCCAGTATTC
Source organism: Muntiacus reevesi (assembly GCF_963930625.1). NCBI lineage: Eukaryota > Metazoa > Chordata > Mammalia > Artiodactyla > Cervidae > Muntiacus > Muntiacus reevesi. Next base: position 9,761,174 of record NC_089271.1, on the reverse strand, counting down.
CTGCCTGGAGAGTCCCCATGGGCAGAGGAGCCTGGCGGGCTACAGTCCATGGGGTCGCGGAGAGTCAGACACGACTGGGTGACAGAGCACACACACATGCTGGGCTAAGGAATAAAATTTGTTCTGCAGCCAAGAGGAAGCCATTGAATGATTTTAATCAGGGAACTGGCATGAATAGGTCTGTGCTTTAGCAAAATACTTCTGGTAGCCATGAACGGGTCAGATTAGAGAAGGAAATCTGAGGCTAAGTGAGACCCAAGTGGGGAGTCTTTTCTTTATCCAGATGGGGAAAGGTAAGGCCATGAACCAAGGTGATGGCTGTAAAGGTGGAGAAAAGGATATGCAAGCTTCCCAACATCATAATAATAAAAACCAAAAAAACAAAGCAAAACAAAACAAAACCTTAGGACTTCCCTGGTGGTACAGTGGAGAAGAATCTGCCTGCAAATTCTGGGGCTATGAGTTCGATCCATGGTCCGAGAAGATCCCACATGCTGTGGAACAACTCAGCCTGTGTGCCACAACTACAAGCCAGTGTTCCAGAGTCTAGAGCCACAGCTACTGAAGCCTGAAGAAACCCGTGTACCACAATGAAGAGAGCGAGCCCATGCACAGCAATGAAGACCCAGCATGATCAAATAAATAAATAAATAAAACAGTAATCTTCAAGGGAAAAAAAAACAGCACCCAAAGCTGGGAGAAGTGGGAAATGGCAACTGAATGCAAGATCCTTGACAAAATGAGAAATATCGAAATAGTGGGTGGAGGCAATTTCACCTTGTCTCTGTCCCCTAGAGGCCCTCTTCCTGTCACTTTCTTATGGTGCTTTGGATATGTAAGACATCCAATAAGTATTTGTTGCATGATTTCCTTAATTAGGTTAACCTTCAATTGCTATTCTCACGCCTCTATTTTAGAAAAAGAATTCACTTCAGTTTTATTAATAACATTTGAATCTCTATAGTTGTTACAGATAATTATTGTGTCACATATGAAAATATCTCATGAATGGGAGGCATACTTTTTATTTTCCTCTTTTCTTTTTCTTCTATTTTTTGGGGAAATTAACTTTGACATTCTAATTAAAAGATAAAAACCAAAAGCGAATTGACAGCAAAGTTTTTAGTTATTTTTAATACTGAATGTGCAAATTCCCAAATATGCCTTTAGGAGAAGATGAGAACTTGGTGAAGACCTAAAGGTGGGAGATGGGTCTGGCAACACTGTGTGAATGGGGGCATTGTGCTTCTGCAGGGCTCAAACTGGCCTCAGAATGAGGAAGAGGAAGAGGAAAAGGAAAAAGCTGCAACATTGGCAGCGGCAGAGGAGGGGGGACAGGAGTAGGGGAGGAGGAATAGTAGTAGAGAAGTAGATACTGAGTTAACAGAGCAGCTTAATAGTTGACTTAAACCTGCTAGAAACCATATTGTGGATATTGGTCACAAGTGCTACTATTAAGGAGTGATATTTAAAAACCAATTTTGAGTTTTGTTTGGAATTCCTGTTGTGTTTGAATGTTTTGCAATTTAAAAACTAGTGTACTAAGGGACTAGATAGTGACTTCTACTGCACAGGTTTCCTTTCTCGGGCAATATAAAAATTCTAGAGTTAGTACATATCTTGCACAATTTGTGAATATACTAAAAACCATTCATTTGTACACTTAAAGAAATTTGAATCATAGTTTTAGCTCATGTTTTAATCGTCATCTTATGTTCTGTTAATGAAATTAGTAAACTGTTTCATGTGACTTTTTATTTTCATTGAAATATGGCTGATGTGTAATACTATATGTTACAGGTGTACAATATAGTGATTCATACTTTTAAAAGTTTATACCCCATTTATAGTTATTATAAAATGTTGGCTATATTCCCCATGTTGTAGCTTATTTTATACCTAATACTTTGTACTTCTTTTTTTTTTTTGGCTGCTCTATGAAGCAGGCCAGATCACAGTTCCCAGACCAGGGATTGAACCTGCATCTCCTGAACCAGAAATGCTGAGTCCTAACCACTGGACCACCAGGGAAGTCCCTACTTTGTACTTCTTAATCCCCTACCCCTATCCTGTCCCTCCCCATTTCCTCTCCCCACTGGTAACCAGTAGTCTGTTCTCTGTGAGTCTGCTTCTTTTTTGTTGTATTCACTAGTTTGTTGTATTTTTTAGATTCCACATGTAAGTGATAACATACAGTTTTTGTCTTTATCTGACTTATTTCACTTAGCATGTGTGTGCATGCTAAGTCGCTTCATCCGTGTCCGACTCTTTGTGACCCTACGGACTGTAGCCTACAATGCTCCTCTGTCCATAGAATTCTCCAGGCAAGAATACTGGAGTGGGTTACCATTTCCTCCTCCAGGAGATCTTCCCAACGCAGGGATCAAACTCATGTCCCTTAAGTCTCCTGCATTGGCAGGCAGATTTTTTACTACTAGCACCACCTGAAGAAGCGCTATTCTGAAGCCCAAGAATACTGAAGTGGTTTACCATTCCCTTCTCCAGGGGATCTTCCCAACCTAGGGATCGAACCTGGTCTCCTGCATTGCAGACAAATTCTTTACATCTGAGTCACAAGGGAAGCCTCACTTAGCATAATACCCTTCAAGTCCATTCATGATGCTGCAAATAGCAAAATTTCATTCTTTTTATGACAGACCAGCATTGCTTTGTGTATATATATATACCACTGCTTCTTTATCCATTCATCTGTTGATGGGCACTTAGGTTGCCTCCATATCTTAGCTGTTTTAAATATTGTGGCTAGGAACATTGGGGTACATGTGTCTTTTCAAATTAGTGTTTTTGTTTTCTGATACATACCCAGGAGTGGAACTGCTGAGTCACATGGTAATTCTGTTTTTAATTGTGTGTGTGTGTATGTTTTGTTTTTAAGTTTTTGAGAAACATCCATACTGTTTTACACAGTGGCTACACCAGTTTACAGTCTCATCACAGTGTAGGAGATTTCCCTTTTCCCCATATCCTCACACATATTTGTTATTTGTGTGTGTTCTTTTTGATGATAGTCATTCTGACAGGTGTGAGGTAGTATTTCATTGTGTTTTTGATTTGCTTTTCCCTGATGGTTAATGATGTTGAGCATCTTTTCATGTGTCTGCATTTCCTCTTTGAAAAAATATCTAATCTATCTTCTGCCCATTTTAAAATCAGATTAAAAAAAAAGTTTCTGTATTTTTGGCCATGCTGAGTCTCTGTTGCTGTGCAGAATTTTTCTCTAGTTGCAGTAAGTGGGGGCTGCTCCCTGGTTGTGGTGTGCAGGTTTCTCACTGTGGTGCCTTCTCTTGTAGAGCAGGAGCTCTAGGGCACGTGGGCTTCAGTAGTTGCAGCTCCTGGGCGCTAGAGCACAGGCCTAATAGTTGTGGAGCACAGGCTTATAGTCGCTCCACAGCATATGGGATCTTCCGGGATCAGGGATTGAACCCGTGTCTCTTGTGCTAGCAGGCAGATTCTCTACCACTGAACCACCGGGGAAGCCCCAATCAGGTTGTTTTGTTGGTGTTGAGTTGTATGAGCTCTTTATATATTGGGGGTATCAGTCCCTTATCAGTCACATTGTTTGCAAATATTTTCTTCCATTTAGTAGGTTGTCTTTTTGCTTTGTTGATGGTTTCCTTTGCTGTGCAAAAGCTTTTAAGTTTAGTTAGGTCCTGTTTATTTTTGCTTTTATTTCTTTTGCTTTAGGAGATAAATTCAAAAAATATTGTTATGATTTATGTAAAAGAGTGTTCTGCCTATGCTTTCCTCTAGGAGTTTTATAGTATTCAGTGGTGGCTCAGATGGTAAAGAATCTGCCTGAAATGTGGGAGACCTGGGTTCGTTCCCTGGGTTGGGAAGATTCCCCTGGAGGAGAGTATGGCAAACCACTCCAGTATTCTTGCCTGGAGAATCCCCATGGACAGAGGAGCCTGGTGGGCTACAGTCCACGGGGTTGCAAAGAGCTGGACACGACCGAGCGACTAAGCACAGCACTTACATTTAAGTCTTTAATCCATTTTGAGTTTGTATTTGTATATGGTGTTAGAGAATATTCTAATTTCATTTATTTACATGTAACTGTCCAGTTTTCCCAGCACCACTTACTGAAGAGATTGTCTTTCCCCCATTGTATATTCTTGTTCCCTTTTGTCATAGGTTAATGGACTGTAAGTGTGTGGGTTTATTTCTGGGCTTTCTCTTCTGTTCCACTGATCTATGTATCTGTTTTTGTGCCAGTACCACACTGTTTTTGATTACAGTAGCTTTGTAGTATAATCTGAAGTCAAGGTGTTCACTTGATTTTTAGTAGATTTTATTTTATTTCATTTTATTGCTATTTTTGAATAGCTCATATATTTACCTGGTTCAAAAGACAAATATATGAAATGCTATTCCTTGAGAAGTTTTATTCCTATGAATATTTATTCTTATTTCCCACCTTTTCTTCACAAAAGGTTTTATTCTATATACAATGTTATATATGTTGCATTATCTACTCAACAGTGTTACCTGGGTATCTTCCCACACTGGAACATAGGAAACTTTCTGACTCTTGGATTTACAGTTGCATAGTATTCCATTAGTGGAAGCAAGAGGATTTAGTTAATCAGTCCCCTGCTTCATCTGTTTTTTTAAACATGAAGAAACATCTAAGTAGAATTTCAAAATGTCAGTGAGTAAAGAAAACATATACACAACTCACATAGATGTATGGCTTCAGATATTTCAGAATGGTTTCAGAATGAACAGAGTAAAGAAACGTATTTGTTAGGTTCTAAAACCATAATTTATAGAAAATATACTATAGAAAACTCATTTGGAATCAAAATACTTAGCAGTTGCAGAAAAGAAAAATGTCAGTGTCCATAGTGCAATTCTTTTTTTCAATATTTTGAATGAGGATACATTTCTTTTTAAAGTTTATTAAAGATTCATATAATGGTGAAAATTCTGTAATTTTACATTCAATAGTAAAACAAAGCATTTTGTCATAGAAAATTTATTTTTTGAAGTTTTATTGAGTTATACTTAGTCTATGTCAAAATTTGAAAGCACAAGCAACATACTTTGCAGCGAAGTAGAAATATTCAACATCAGTTTAAAGTTCAAACATGCAAAAGGAGCTAATTTTTTACTTTCACATTTAACAGGAAACAATCAGCCTTTTATGACTGATAATAAATTTAATTTAAAAGTCTTAATTCAAAGGAATCTTAGATTAATCCTAGGTTTAAAAATCTACAGTTTTTAAAACCAAGTTGTCGGTTTTGCACGTGTTCATACCCTGTAGCAAAGCTGAGATACAGGTGGCAACCTTTGGAAAAAAGCCAAGAGGCTGAAAGTCAGTATATCAGATTCTTTTCCTATTCATCTTGATAAAAAGCACTGACTTTATATCATTTATACATTCAGCAATTTTATCCCATTGTGTAGGAAATAATGAAACATGAGGAGCAATCAATAAATTAGATGGTGTGCCAGAAAGAAAAATCTGTTCAGACATTTGTTAGCATGAATGATTTGGTCATGCTAACACTAGTTTTTGAATAAGTATTATCTATAATAAGATACATTTCCCAATGAGCTAGAGGGTGAGATGATCACAGGTGAATCTTTGACAATTTCATTGAGTATCTGTTAGTTGTTTTCCATGTAATATACATTGGCAAGTCTTGAGGGCCAAATGTAGCATGTATGACTTTTAAAATCTTTGTGATAGTCACCAGAATAATCTCATTTAAAATCTAGCTTGATTTTTAAATGAAACTGATTTTGCTACTTTTAGCAAAATGGTATAAGAAGTTGTTTTTTGAGAACTGTTTTTCAATGCGGCCTTCGAAAGGAAATTTATTTTCTTTCCCTAGTCTATAGAGTAACACCAGTCAAAAGTTCCTCTTTTATTGCTCTTGTAACATTCCCATATCACGAGGAACTTTTGCTCAGTTCCTTATAACTGTGATTTCTAAGTGTTCATCAGCTAATTCAATCTATTATTCAATTTATATATTTTTTAAAAGTCTGTTATGTGAAAAGCCCTGTACAATTTGCTGTTTGAGAAGCAAAGTGAAAAGTGTATTTCTGCTTAGTATACATGTAGTGAAACAAAATAGAAATACATGAAAATTTAAACAGTAACATATGAAATGGATCATATGAAGTGTACCAATATAAGAGGAGGAGAATTCAGGTAGGATCCATGTGATTGCCCAGTACACGGAGTGAACAGATACCATGCGCGATGCAGAGAAGATCAAGGTGTATATGGGTGTGAGTTTGGGTGGCTTCACACAGACGGAAAGACAGCAATAGGCCATGGACAGAATTTGGGTGAGCAGAAGGTAAGGAAGGTCAGCAGTCATGGAGATACTTAATAAGAAACCTTGGAGGGGAAGAAGTCATTCTGCTTGGGGGCCAGTGACAATGCAAGTGTGGCTGGGGTCAAACATAAAAGGAGGAAAATAGCAAGCCTGGGAAACTGAGGTTGGAGTCAGCCAATGAAAGGTCTTGAGTTTGAAAATAGGGACAAGTTTGCCATTTATTTTCTCCATACTGGGCACCATTTATTCATTCACCAAGTATTTATGGAGTGCTGGGCCTGGTCCTGAGGAGCTGGTCATGCAGTGACTAAGATGCTCAGAGCCCCTGCTGCCCTGGAGCCTTTGTTGTAGAAGGGGAAGACAGAAGATAAACTACAAAGCAAATTAACAAGATCATTTTAGCTACTGAAATCATGGTGAAAATAATGAAATAGGATGATGAGAAAGATGATGATTGAGGGCTGTGGACACATTTGGATTACATATATGTGTTTTTTACAGCAAGGAAATAACACTATCAAAACCATGTCTTGATGAAGTTCCATTTATCTTGACTTGATAAACACGCAAACACCAGTGGTAAAGAGGAGTCTCCTGGCCTCATCACCTCTTATGAATTTTATAAAACATTTACTGAATGGAGCTTTTCTGGAGACTATTCTTTAATTTTGTTTTGTAAGTTAAGAAGATCTCTAATGATAGAGATTTTGATCCAAGTAGAATAGTGAGTTCAAAGCAAGTTGTTACCTTTCCAATATAGGTCAACAGGAAGTTTCTTTTGGGGGTTTTGGTTAATGATAACATTGCAGAAGAGGCCAGCACTTTGGAAAGGGAGTGTTCTCTTGACCCATACACTGTCCATGTTCCTTCATGATCATTTCCACTGAATGTTATCATTCTTAAGGAAAAATAAATATTCCTAATGCTTATTGATTTCAGTCTGTGTTTGCACAGGTTACATGAATCAACACCATTTTAGGCAGTGCAGATTTGCCCAAATGAGCTCCCCGCCAACCCTGCACCCTGTGACCAGATGGGCAATGTTAAGCCAACAGCATAGTCAGCAAAAACTGACAGTAAATATGAACAGAAATGAGTGTTTCAGATAAGAAATGATCTTCTGAACATCCTGCCAGAAAACAACTGCGTGAGTTTAGCATTCTGGCTCAGGATTTCTGGAGCAAGTCAATTTTATAATCTCCTAAACTCTGCTTGAGATACAGATCCCAGCAGTTCGTTCTATTGGTCTCTCACCATTAAAGTACATCTTCCTTTCCTTCGAAAGTCTTGTTCATTTTCCACCTCCTTTCAACTTGTAGCCAGAAAGTCATTGCAGTATAGCAGAAAGAAGTGGACTTTGAAGTCTGGAAGACCTAGGTTCATAAAACAGCTCTATCTGGATGGCTCTGGAGATCATTTCACTTTTTAAGCCTCATTTCTTCTTCCATGTAAATCACTGACAAAATGCTTACCATATCTGAACTTTAAATAATGTAATGACTATAAACCACAGTATGTATATGTATGTATGTGTGTGTATAAATGAATGGATGAATGAATGAATGCCTTGCACATAGAAGGTGATATACAGACAAATGTTTGAAACTAAGCACCACATTACTCCCCTTCCCCCTATAATTCCTTGTTTGGAAAAATTGCTATTATTCTGTTTGTGTACCCAGGCTATTTTTTTCTCTCCGTTTCCATAACATCTTAGAACTGTGATTTTCAAACTTTAATACGCATACAAATCACTTGCGGATCTTGTTCAAATGCAGATTCTGATTCAGAGAGTCTGAGGTGGGCCTGAGATGCTGTCTTTTTTTTTTTTTCCCAAGTTCCCAGGTGACACTGTGGCTGCTGGTTCATGGAACATGGTTTGAGTGGCAAAGTGTTAGAAGGAAAGTTGAAAAGATAGTGTTAGGAATGCATTCAGCTACATGTAATACAACATCTAAGAGTGTCTTATCAAATTTTGTTCTCACACATCAATAAATCTAGAGGTGGCTGATTGCTGCTAGCATTACTTTTGTGATTCCATGATATCTTAATTTCCCCTCATGTTTATTGGTGAGTGACCACAAAATGGGTGCTTCAGTTTCAGGCTTCATTTTCACATTCAAAGCACCAAGAAGGGAGAAGGCCCATGCCGAGCTGTTTTCTTTAGTCATTAGAGCAGAAGCTTTTTCAGAACTCTCTGAAAACTTTATCTTATGTTACAAGTATCATCTTGGTGTCACATGGCCAATGTTGCTCCAAGATAGCATGGGAAAATGAGTCTTCTAGGAAGAAAGAGAGAGTGGGTATTGAGTGGGCAACTAGCAGAGTCTGCCCTATGTTCATCCTATCTTGGATAAATAACTTCCATGTAGCCCTTCTCTGATACCTGACCTCTTAATATATACTTAAAATTTTCTTAATAACTTCTGTAGTCTGAATGTGTATATGTTCTCCTGAAATTCATAAGTTGAAACCTAATATCCATTGTGATGGCTTTTGGAGGTGGGGCCTTTGGGAGGTGATTAGGTAATAAGGGCAGAGCTTTTATGAAAGGGATTAGTGCCCCTATAAAAGAGACCCCAGAGAGATCACTTTTTCTTTCCACAGTGTAAGGATACAACAGGAAGATGGCCTTTTATGAACCAGGAAGCTGGCCCTCACCAGACACTGAATTTTTGCTGGTATCTTGATGTAGACTTCTCAGACTCCAAAACTGTGAGAAATAAATTTCTGTTGTTTGTAAGCTACCCAGTCTAAGGTATTGTTATAGTAGCCCTAACACACTAAGACAGTAACTCTTTGAAGATTTACTTAGCTGCTGTAATTGGTCAACTGCTTTTTATAGCTCTTATATCACACAAGACTAATATGATCTTCAAGACTACAGAAAATATAATTGTGGGTAAATAAAGTCAGCTTTCAATTATTTAAGAAAATGTTCAGATTCTTACTGAACATAGACCACGTCACTTAAGTAATCCAGACTCTTAAATACTTTAATTTATATTTAATTAGGTCTCAGTGAAGGAATTAGATGCTAGGAATAATAGGTCAAAGGGAACATGGGAATGTTAATCCCTTAACTATAAATAGAAGACTAGTGATACACAGTAAACACAGAACAAAATTAAGTTCAAAAGGCATGCCTGAAATAGGCTTTTGCAAATGGGACTTCTAAGGAGGAATTATTTTAGCAAAAATAACTCTCGCTTCTATTTTAAGAAATCATGCATGTTATAGTAATGTATTTAGTGACAAATAAATTAGTGGATGTCTAATAAAATTGCATGAAAAAGAATTCTTAATATGAAGAGACAAGCAGATTTATTTTCTAGGAAAATTGAGCCAACTCTTAGGAAATGAGAAATTTAAAAATAATATTAATATTAAATTAATTTTCATTAACATTAGATACCAATAATAAAATCAGATTTCAATTACTCAAGACTATATTGACTTTTCACTCATTTTATTTACTGAACCAGTCAATATACATGAGGTCTTTAACTAGTCTGTTAGGGACTATAGACTAAAATTTTAAGTAAACATAATTACCTCTGTGTCCTAGTATGACATGAACCAAAAAAAAAGATCTGTCCCCAGAGATGATGTGCAAAGATATGGTTTTGACTTCAGATACAGATTTGGATTTAAAGCATTCACCTGCCACCTTCTTCAGCTGACTGATGCTAGACTATTTCCACACCGTGTTACTAATGTGAACCATGTAGGATTGTTCTGAAAGTGAAGTGAGAGGATAGGTAGGGTGTCAAGCACTCAGTAGGCCCTCAAAAGTGTTCTTTCCTTCTCTGTACCTTTCAGAGAATACTCAGTCTGCTTTCTGTTACTTGGATTTCAGATACTAGATTATCAGAAAGGTGCTTTGAGGGAAAGTATGGGAGGCAAGAGACTGTGAAAGCCCAACAGAGTGACTCTATTATTTTAAAGTATTATAAGTCCCCAGGACATCTGAAATAAATACTAAAATAACATCCAAAAGCAAATGTGAATGACTTTTACAATCCTCTACTCTTTGATTGTTTGAAAGTCTCAACCTTTAGCAAATTTGGCCATAGTACAGATAATTAAGAGCTGATTAATTCCATTGACTAGATTTAGGCTCAAGGACAGCTGGTTTGGCTTCATACTTGGTTAAATAACATCTTTTTAAGAATCCTTGTCAATTAGTGTCTGAACTTAAGAAGTCTTAATGGCAGAGAGAATTTGGGCGGCAAAGATCATTTCCAAAGAAAATGGGTATGCTACTACTGCAGAAATGAGAAGCAACTTTCTACTTGATGTTTGGGAGCAAAACAGGCACATTCACCATTACAGCAATATCAAAGTGGCTGGTTTCTTTTTCTGTGACACAGTAATCATTGTTACCTATTATGTCTAAGATCATAAAAATGATTGATCATATTTTTGATGCAGGATTAAAGCAGGCAAGGGATAGAAGTAGGGCTAATTTATCCATTATATCCTCTGAGCATATGATTAAGGCTTTGGGGCTTTTTAGGGATTTAAAAAATATTTAAGACACAAAATAAAATTTATAGGCTCAAGAATACAAAGTGAAAACTGTAAAATGAGTAAATGTTTAATTAAATGTCCACAAAGCCTAACATTATGTCAACTTCAGTAATTAATAAACTTAGTATCCATAAACATTTCAGTATTTTTGAAAACCATCAGTAAGTTATATTTTCTCACTTTGTGAGAGTTGGTGTGTGTGCATGATGACTGCTGAGAAATTATAACCAGCTCATAAATCAGAAGTTACTTGTAGCCAAATATCATAAAACATGATTATAAAATCATTAAATTTTTTGCAACAATGAATTATGCTTCCTTTGGGATGTGGGTTTGTTTTAGTATGTTTTATATAATGTAGAATGGGGACTCCAAAAGTAAGAGAGCATACTTAGACCAGCCCTGGTAGTAAAGACTTGTTGTTCAGTCACTCAGTTGTGTCCAACTTTTTGTGACCCCATGGACTGCAGCATGCCAGGTTTCCCTGTCCTTCACTATCTCCTGGAGTTTGCTCAAACTCATGTCCACTGAATCGATGATGCCATCCAGCCATCTCATCCTCTGTCGCCCTGTTCTCCTCCTGTGCTCAATCTTTCTAGGTATCAGGGTCTTTCCCAATGTGTCAGCTCTTCACCTCAGCTGGCAAAGTATTGGAGCTTCAGCTTCAGCATCAGTCCTTCCAATGAATATTCAGGGCTGATTTCCTTTAGGATTGACTGGTTGGATCTCCTTGCTGTCAAAGGACTCTCAAAAGTTTTCTCCAGCCCCACAGTTCTTTGGTAAAGACTTGATTGTATATAAAAAAGTATGAGTTGATGAGCACATATCTTATAGAAATCCTATAATATAGAAAACTCAGTAATGTGATTAATATTTGATGTGCAATTATGGCTGTTATTGGCAGAAGAAATCTCTAAGTTTTATACTTTAATGACCAATTCATATTTTTTTTTCCATTTATTTTTATTAGTTGGAGGCTAATTACTTCACAACATTGCAGTGGGTTTTGTCATACATTGACATGAATCAGCCATAGAGTTACATGTATTCCCCATCCTGATCCCTCCTCCCACCTCCCTCTCCACCCGATTCCTCTGGGTCTTCCCAGTGCACCAGGCCCGAGCACTTGTCTCATGCATCCCACCTGGGCTGGTGATCTGTTTCACCCTTGATAATATACATGCAGTTCTCTCGAAACATCCCACCCTCACCTTCTCCCACAGAGTCCAAAAGTCTGTTCTGTACATCTGTGTCTCTTTTTCTGTTTTGCATATTGGGTTATCATTACCATCCTTCTAAATCCCATATATATGTGTTAGTATGCTGTAATGTTCTTTATCTTTCTGGCTTACTTCACTCTGTATAATGGGCTCCAGTTTCATCCATCTCATTAGAACTGATTCAAATGAATTCTTTTTAACGGCTGAGTAATATTCCATGGTGTATATGTACCACAGCTTCCTTATCCATTCATCTGCTGATGGGCATCTAGGTTGCTTCCATGTCCTGGCTATTATAAACAGTGCTGCGATGAACACTGGGGTGCACGTGTCTCTTTCAGATCTGGTTTCCTCGGTGTGTATGCCCAGAAGTGGTATTGCTGGGTCATATGGCAGTTCTATTTCCAGTTTTTTAAGAAATCTCCACACTGTTCTCCATAGTGGCTGTACTAGTTTGCATTCCCACCAACAGTGTGAGTTCCCTTTTCTCCACACCCTCTCCAAATTCATCTTTAAAATCTTCTCTTATCACCTTTCTTTTCCACTGTCCTTACTGATTCCACATTTTAAGACTTCTCAAATATAAAATTCTAGACTTGGTTTTTATGGAGTGTCATAACTTACTTCTAACTGACATAATTATCTATAGCTGTGAAATTAAGGCTTTGTCTCCCTGGCATCAACATTGCTCTTTCCCATTGCTCTTTGAAATAGTCCTTCACTCCTTCTCCTTAATCTTCATTCGTTTACAAGTTCATTCAGCATTTATTAAGCCTACTATACCAGATAGTGTGCTAAGTTTTGGGAATGTGAAGGTGCCTGCCTCAAAGAACCGGTAATCCAACTACCTAGAATTACTGTTATGCAAACATAAGCACTGTCCAAACAGATATACTCCAGTCCTGCTGAAGCACTGTTTATTGGGGGGGAAACTGAAGAAAACAGCAGCGGCCAGGGTGCAGGTCTCTAGGGGAACGCACAGAAATCTGGCAGGACTGAACACTAGACCCTAGGAGAGGGGAAAAATAAGAGAGAGAGGAAACTTAATCCAAAGGACAGCAGAAATAGATAAGAGGGAAAAACAGAAAAGAAAAAATTGAAACAAAGGAAGAGCATACAATAAGATGGAAAAAGGAACCCAAATAGTTTATAGTCATAATAATTTTACTTAACTCTCTAGTTAAAAAGCAATGATCAACAGCCAGAATTTAAAAAAAAATTTTTTTCTAAGTTGTATCATTTGCAAGAAAGGTCTACAGTGAAAAAGCACAGAAGTATTGGAATTAAGATAATTAAAAATATTATATCAGATAAATATTAATCTAAATAAAGTTGATATATGCATATATCCTCAAAATAGACTTTGAGGCAAAATATGTTACTAAGAGGGCCACTAAATATCAATAAAAGTTTTAATGAGTAAAAAATTTTGACAGTTTAAAACTTGTCTAATAATAGAGCTTCAAATTGTGTAAAAATAGATATTGATAATTTATAAGGAGAAATAACAAACTTACAATAATTGGAATAATTTTCACTTTTCCCTCTCAGTAATTCATAGGTGAAGAAAACCATAATGATATAGAAGTCATAGCAAACTTGAATGTACATGTATATATATACACATATATAGAGAGAGAGAAAGAAAGGTTGATTATAGTAAACAACTGTGCTATATATTCTTTTCAAGCACATGTGGAACCTTATAAAATTTGAATACACACTGGAACATAAAATAATCTCAACAAATGTCAAAGAACACTATCATACATCTCATCTTTTCTGATCACAACTATATTAGAAATCAAGAACAGAACAATAGAAAACAAAAACATACCCTACACCTTTGGAATTTAAGAAATATATATATAGTTCAAAAGAGAAATATTGGAAATTTGAAAATGCTTATAATTTAAATATATTAAAATACTTTTTATAAAATTTGGGGGATGCAACTAATGTGATATTTAATAGGAAGTTTATAGACTCAGATGCTTTATTAGTTCAGTTCAATTGCTCAGTCGTGTCTGACTCTTTGTGACCCCATGGCCTGTGGCACGCCAGGCTTCCCTATCCATCACTAACTCCCAGAGCTTGCTCAAACTCGTGTCCATCGAGCTGGTGATGCCATCCAACCATCTCATCCTCTGTTGTCCCCTTCTCCTCTTGCCTTTAATCTTTTGCAGCATCAGGGTCTTTTCCAGTGAGTCAGTTCTTCACATTAGGTGGCCAAAGTGTTGGAGTTTCAGCTTCAGCATCAGTTCTTCCAATGAATATTCAGGACTGATTTCCTTTAGGATGGACTGGTTTGATCTCCTTGCAGTCCAATGGACTCTCAAGAGTCTTCTCCAACACCACAGTTCAAAAACATCATAAGTTCTTCAGCACTCAGTTTTCTTATATTAGAAGACTAAAAATAAGTGAAACCTCCAAATTAGAAAGCTAGAAAAATCACAGAATAAGCTCAAAGAATGTAGAAAGATGAGAATAATAGATAACATAAATTAAAAGAAAGATATAATAGTTCGAATAAAAGCCAAGTCATTTATTTTAAAAGATTCACAGTAGTGACAAACAACTGAGAAAACTCATAAAATAGAGAAATCAAAAAGCCAATAGCCCACAAAACAGTATTAAGGATATAAAAAGGACTGACTACAGATGCCGCAGAGATCCAAAATCTAATGAGAACGATTGGCTTAGACTGTGCACAGGTTTTATGCAAGAGAGAAGTTAGAAGAAAGAGCATATAGCATAGGTTGAGTGCTGAGGTAGAAAGGAGGAAGTTTTCTGGTTTTCACAGTGAACTAAGAAACAGGGATCTCAGTAAGAATGAGAAAGGCAGATAGGGAACTTATAGCTCCTTAAAAGTAGAAAAGAAGTGTTGTTAGTAACTCAGTCGTGTCCAAATCTTTGTAACCCCATGGACTGTAGCCCACCAGGCTCCTCTGTCCATGGACTTCTCCAGGCAAGAATACTGGAGTGGGTAGTCATTCCCTTTTCCAGGGGATCTTCCCAACCCAGGGATCGAACCTGGTCTACTGCATTAGAGGCAGATTCTCTACCATCTGAGCAACAAGGTATAGCTCCTTGACTATCCTGCAAATCACTGTCATTGATCACTTTTATACCTTTTCACCAGAATTTATTCCTCTAAAAAAAAGTACAAGTATTTCTTTTGACAAAGACTTGGGAGGCATGTAACTTAGTAGTCATGATGCCTTTGGCCAGAGCATTTGGGCAACCCCTCTGATGCTTAGCACCATCATGGTGAGTGCTTTGAAAACATTTAATTTTTCAACTCAGTTTAAAAAGCCACTTGAATCAACCCTGATATTGTAAAGTAATTAGCCTCCAACTAATAAAAAATAAAGAAAAAAAAGAAAGATGAATTAAGGTGAAAAACATATTTTGAACCAAAATAATCTGTAACTTTACAGAAACAAGTGTTATTTGCTTCTTAAATGGCATTAGAAACCCTTTGTATAAAGGATTTCCACATATTCCAAACAATAATAATACACACCATCTCCATGGGTGGTTATGTTGGAGTACTCACTCAGCTGGCAGGTCTTTAAAAAGAAAATTTGAATTACCTTACTCAGGATAATTACTCATTTAATTTTTTTTTGAATTGAGGAAACAGATTAAGAAACCCACTTGGTATTTCATAGGTGCTCAAAAATGGCAATTATTTTGTCAATGCTTAATATCTTTACTATAATATATATGTTAAAGAGAACATATAGTCCCTACTCTGAGGAGTACATTTCTCGATGATCCTTTAAACAAAACTAGTAATAGACTGGGGTATGCATTGATTTCTTTAATTAACTATTTAAGATTTACTATATGAATTATATTTAAAGAAACTATAATAATCAAAAGATTATCTATAATAATCAAAAGATCTCTCCAATTCCAATTAGATGATTAATTCACTATTCTTTATTAAAGTTTTTTCTGTGTTTGTCCTCCCAGAATGGGGTAATCTTGTCATGAGTTGAATTAAATAAGCTGGAAACTAGGGGTTAATTTTCCTTACACTGATGGTACCAATATCATCAGTGGTACTAGATCCATAGATTTGTCTAGTTCAATTTATGTCACTACTGTTCTTTTCCTGATGCTTTATAATACAAAAATGTTTTTCTGTCATCAAAATGTGACTATAAATTTAGTGGGAAGTAGAAAGTTTATTAATCAATTTAAGTTTATGTCATCATAAGGCTTGTGCACAGAAAGAATAAACAAAAGATTACATGAATATACATTCAGTCTAGAAATTGATTTGTCTGAGTACCATATTCATGTTGGTAGAATAAACATTTGTACCCCATCTTCCTTTTTATGCAGCCAAGAGCTCACAGAGCAGTGCTTTTCCATTTGGAGTCCATCATTTATTTTGTTTATCACTTCCTGGCCCTTTCCCACGGGACAGCACCAAACTGATGACTCAGGTTTCAAAAAGCCACTCAATAGGTCAAAGATAAAGTTACTTCTCTTCTCCTGCTAGCCCCCTCCTCCTCGCTTACTTTATCTTCATGTGAACACTGTTGAACTGCATCACAAGACACACATACACGCACACACACACAGACATAGACACACTAAAGACAAAAGAGGAGCAAGCCTTTACAAAACAGTGAGTACATGCTTAGCCCCAAGTCAGATATTTTTGCATCAATCTTTTTTGTTCCTGCAGAGACAGAATAATTGGCATCATAAAGCCATCAAGTTCAACCCAAATTTCTAAGTTCAAGTCAGAGGCTTGAGTTCTAGGCCCAACTCTTGAAATGTCTTGTGAGTAATTTCAGCAGTTGATGTTCCAAGACTTTTTTCACTGGTCACTCACCTGCCACCACAGCATGGCAAGTTACATAGTCACATAAAATATGGTGTGAAACCAGTGCCAGATTTCTAGGAAGAAAGCTAGCGAGAAGCATTACAAATAATAGCATTACAAGAAAAGACTTCAGTGTCAGTCTTCTTAAGTGTACTTCTGGAAGAGTTCATGTCAAACTATTCATGGTTAAACAAATGTATTGCTCTCTTATTCAAAGAGAGTAATTTTAGAGTTTTTTAAAAGTTAATTTTCTGCATTTTATAAATATTTTCCTTCAGCCTAAATTGCGGAACATGCTAACTATAAATTGTGTCAAAATAGCAATAATATTTCATAAGTCCAGATGTGCTGTTTCACATAAAAGAATGAAGATTTTCTTTGTTTATTTTGGCAGATGAGTGAAACAGGTGACCCTTCCATTTGGTCCCACAAAAGCAGTTAACAATTTCTCTTCAGTCAAAACAGGAAGGGAATTTTGGGGGCAACCCTCCGGCATGGGGACCATCTTGCCCTCAGGCCTTTGAAATGTAGATCACAGACTGTTATCACATGACCTCCATCCAACCCCATTCTCCAGAGATGAAGTAGGGACCAAGGGTGTTCAGTAATTGAGAAGGTCCAGGTTATATTAACCACAGATTCACAGGATTGGGTTGATCCCCCAGACACATGGATGGCTAAGGGAGCTTCAACAGATCCAATGACAAGAGTCATGTGGACTCATGGGTTGGCCATTTCTCTTCCTTAGCACTTCCCTCCCTGCCTAAATCCTACCCAGTGACCGCAGGCTTCTGACAGTAAGTGGCAGGCACCACTGTCCACCTGGGAGCTGGCATTCCCACTGTTTGTTTAACGGAGTTGCTATCTGGAGGGAAGTGAGTTACTTGTAAGGTGAAGTCCATTCTACTTGCTCTCTCACAGCCCTCTGTGGTATCGTTATCTGTGACATTCTGATAAGGCTCAGAGTGGAGTGGTCTGTGGGGATCAGCCAGCAAGTCCAAGACAGAGCAGGAACTAGAATCTTTGTTTACCCCTGGCCTGTTCTACATCATTGCCTTCAGAAAGAAGCCAGCAATTGATCATCAGATGTCAGAACATGATATTGCTCCATGAAGACAAACACTATCCATCTATTGTTTTGTGAGACCAAACTTTGAATATTCTTTTGCATTTTTAATTTTTTTCTTTTGCATTTTTTAAGCTTTTAGTTTCAATATTTAGACCTTAGATCCACAAATGAGTTACTAATATTCCTCAGTGCATAACATATGACCCCCTTCATTACCATTTAAAGCATGTATTCTTCCCCTTTATTTTCCTCTCACATTATGCTACCCTGACAGGTTCAATATGTCTCTTTACATGGGCATGTAGTCTTGAAAAAATTTCTCTCATAGTCCACTGTTATCATCAGTCCAGGTGATATCTCTTTCTGATTTTATTTTGTCTATTTTCTTCTTCATTCTGAACCCTGTCTTAGGCATACACCCTAACACAGTTAATATATATCTTTGAATAAGAATGTATTCTGGGAAAATATTCATTGTTGTTTTGCATTTTTATATTTAAAATTTTAATTTACATACATGATGTTGTATTCAAGGTCTGATTCTGTTTCTTATGATTTTACTTAACTCTATAATTTTAAGATCAGTCTTTTTTGTGTACTTTCAGTTTACTGCTTCTAATCACTGCTTTGTTTTCTATGGGTGACTTTCATTTTGGTGTTTTTAATTTATTTTGAGGTCACTTGTACACAATGGTTTTAGATAGTGGTCCAAATTACTTTTCTTTATAAATAGAGCCAGTTTTCAAAACATTATCCAAGAAACATTATTGTCATTGGTTTTGAATGAAATTATTCAGGCTCCTCTCTCCCCCCTTATTTTAAAGAAATTTAAATTGAAATTAATTGAAATGCTTAAATATCTTGCTTTCTTTCTTCATTTGGCTAGGTAAGTCTATTTAATTCAATTAAATGAACATTTCTCAAGCACCTACTCAGAGCTAAATATCATGCTAAGTACTGGGAAGGTGAGATGAATTGAAGCCAATGTTCCTTTTTACTTTACAGTCTAGTAGGGGAGACACTTCCACACTAACAACATATTATAGAAAATGCAGTAAGGAAGGCACATGCTGAAGGTTATAAAACCCATGAAGAGACTTCATAGAAGTGAAGTTCAACTGGGCCTTGATTCTTGAAGCAGGTGTAAGTGTTAGACATTTTTAAGGAGGTTAGAGGTCACATTCCAAAAAGAAGTAAAGGCCTCTTTAAGATACCAAGATGTGACAAGAGGTGAGTTTTAATAGCAGCCAGGCAATGCCATTACGAGAGAGGAACGGTGTGAGTATAAAATGCCAAGTTAGACTATGACTGGGTAAGGTCACACATGCTTCTGAGAGCTGGCACTGGTCACTGTGGTGCTCAACTGGAGAGGACCCTCATAAAGTTTGAATTTTTGGAGTAAAACTTTGGGCCAGATGAATGCAACTGAAAGAGGAGGAAGCTGGTATCAGGGAGACAAATTAGGAGGCAGTTGTCAGAATCAAGGGTGAGATGATGAGGGCTTACAGCAATGGCAGTGGTGAGGTGGAGGAGGGGATGGATTGGAGAGGTATCCGGGAGCAAAAAACATTTGTAAACCACCAATGGCTCTGGAAATTGAGCAGATGGCCTCTAAATTGATTATTGCAGAGTGTCTGGTTCTTACTTGTTTAATATGTCCATGACCTAATAAAACAGTGGTGCTGTTTTAAGGCTGCAGTCCTGTATGGAACTTGAGAAAATTTCTGTCTGGCTTAGGAAAACACTTGATGGGCCTCTGGGCTCTGTAAAGGTCTGTTGCAGGACCTAGTGACAGATGAGGAGTTTGAGGAAGATAGGGTTGTCTGCTTTGTGTTCTGGAAAAAATAGATTTGAGCTGTCAAAACTGGCGGGAAGTGAAGCGAGACTGAAATCTGTGGAAAGAGAGTAAGAGGTTTCTCTGTAACAGCTATGGCTGAGGAAACCCAGGAGTGTTGATGCCAGTTTCAAATGACTTCTAAGACTGTGTGGTAAATCTTCTCCAGTTTTTTCAATCTTTGATAACCTCTACTATAGAATTCAGCACTTTTTTGAGTTGCACTTTGACAATGAAGAAGAGGAGGCTCTGTGCATCCGGCCTGGGGCAGAGTGGTTTGAGGACAAAGGTAGAAGAAGCCTGGAGAGGTAACTGAGGATGGCAGGGCCCAGGAGTTCAGGGGAGGAGGAACAGGTGTGCAGCACTGCAGCACAGACACACCCAGAAATCCTTAAAAGTACCTGAGTAGCACTCAGGGCTGGTGAAGTGGACAAGAGCCTAGATTTCAGTTACTTTAATTGGAAACTGAAGGGAAGGGTAACTCAGCAGGTCAGAGACTCGGGCACTCCAGTCACGAGATAACCGCTCATACCAGAACCCTAGACACGAAGACTGAACCCAACCTGGTGTGCCCAGTGGCCTGTGTTTCCGCAGTGACCGAGGGAAGCTGGCTTATACTGGGTCCGAGCTAACTTCTGAGTCTAAAACTCCAAACTGACCTGATTGGCTGCCTTAGGTGCTGACTAACATGGTCAGTCTTGCAAGTGGTTTTCAGAGTGTTGTTTTGGTTCACCACATTGTACGCCAGGGTCAAATGTCTTCTCTTGGTGTTTTTCCTCAATCACTCTCTGCTGCCTTTATTTCACTTAAATGGGGGAATGTGCCTTATTCACACTCCAAATCTTCAATCAGTTGAAATTTTTTATGCAACTACAAAGAAGGAAATACTGCATTTTTAAAACCTCAAAATGGCTTGAAGTGTTCAGTTCATTGCTAGAGGGGATTTAATCTTCTTTTTACCAGGGCCTTGTAAGTTCTAGAATAAAGAGCATGTCTCCCCCCTAGGTTCCAATTTAAATGAATTGTGCCTCTCTATGACAGTTTGGGAAATTCTAAGCACCTTTTCTCAGCTGACCACTTATTTCACCTCCAGACTTTCAGGGCTACTGCTTTTTTCCCTAATTGTGGACTTGAGATTGCTCTCAAAATAACTTTTACTGTGAAGCTTATGTCTCTTCTCATTGTGGCAAAAGTGATATGGGCAAAACATATACTACTTTTATTTTCTAAAATTAAAAAAACATAGTTGTGCAACAGCTGTAAGTAACTATTGCATTATAATATCAATAATAAAAGCATCTTTGTGTCTCTACTCTGTAACAGACAAAAGAGTAGTTGTAGAGAAAAAGTATTTTGCTTTTTAGTATGTACTTTTCTAGCCAGTGGTAGAAAGAAAATATACTTTATTTAATGTCTGTAATTCCCTTCAGTAGTTGTATTCCCTAGAATGCAGTTGTTGCCATATGCACTGATGAGTGTTCATAAAAATTATTGGGATACATTGTAGATTATTATTTAGAAGAGAAATCTATTAAGTTTTCCTTTAAATTAACCTGTAAATTAATTTAATTCCTTTAAATTAACCTGTTAAAAATTATTGTAGGGAAACAATTATTTTGTTCAGTTCCTTTGCTGAAATTTAGTACAATTCTATTCAAAGTACTTTCTTTTGGGGAGAGGAAATTTGCATTAAAATATGTGTGAGGAAATAAAATTCATCAAATATAAATCATTTACAGAATATTCAAATTGAAGGTGTAAGAATGCCAGTAACTAGATAAAGTGAGGTGATGTAAGAAACAGAGTAATTTCAAAGAGTAGTATTAACTTGAAACTATCTTTTCCAAAACATGAAGAATAATAAAGCAGCTATTTTACTGCCAAAACAATTTTGAGTTAACAAGAGAAGTCTGACTCCAAAAAAGACCACCAGACTTGAAGCTAAAGATAGTGCTAAGAACACACTCAGTTCACCCAGCTCACATTTTTGTGGTGACCCAGTAACAAAGGAAAAGCTTATGGCATCTTTTATGTTGTTGCAAATGGATGTAGGTCTTAGCATTGAGGGCAAAGCTCATTTTCCTATATATCCAAAGATTACTGGTGCACATCTTTGTGGATAAATATATAAATATTTTGGTTTACTCTCAAAATTTTCTTGTTTTTCTCCATGTTGTGTTACTTACTCCACAGAATGAATGTATTCAACTTCAAAACAGCACCATTCATTGTGAAAATTTCTGTAAAATCACAGATGGTTTCTTTGGAAGCCCCAGTGTGAAAGAAAATCAAGGCACTTCACAGAGGAGGAAAAATTCAGTTCCTATAATGCATTGTGTGTACATGTTATGCAGGAAAAAAATGTTGGGTGGCCATTGTGAAATTAATCAACTTTCTGAAGACCAGTTTCATTTCAGGAAAAAAAAATTGGGGGAGTGGAAATTTCTATTAGACAAGTTTTCCAGGATTAAAAAATTGTAAAAACTAATGGAAACATTATAACAAGTTGCTCTTTATAAACACATACACTTGGAAAGAAGGAAATTGAAGTATGAATTATGAGCACTCAAAATACTTCCTGTTTTATATCAGCTGATACACCTACCAAAATACAAAATAATGGATTAAGTGTAATTATACTTATTAATTTAAAAAATACTCATTGAGTGCTCACCGTGTGTCAGGCACAGTCCTAAGCATTTTACAAGTATTAACTCATTGAATTCTCATAATAGCCCAGGAACAAAAATGCCTATTGTCCCATTTTTCAGTGGAGGAAATGGAGACACAGAGCTGGGAAAGAGCAGAACCAGAAGTCAAATGCAGCCCTGATTCCAGCATCTGTGCTCTTCACGCCTTGCCCCATTGCCTCTAAGATATGTCTTTGCTATGTGCATGATTTGCTAGACGATGGCCCATGAAGAAGGAAACAAGGGAAGCACTCTAACACTGCAGCCAGAGATGCTTGTAACAGCGGAGCTAAGAGCGCTTTCTTGTTTGTCACTGCTCCCTGCTTCCCTCCACACCCCTCCTGAGAGGGTGCAAACAAACCCCTTTGCAACCTGTCAGTGTGCAGTTTCTGACCCACCACCTTTTTTATTTCCATTCCTTCCTATGTTTCTATTCCTAAAAGCCCCGTTGGACAGAGAAGAAACAGTCTGGGTTGATGGAATTCCTTCCCCCCTCCCCACCTCAGCTCTCAGTCTTGATTCTAAACTATGTATTGTCTTTCCAGGAATGATGAAGGTATGAGTCTCATAGATAATCAGGCAAAAGAACCTGGTCCCAGGATGGATCCACTGATATGCATAAACTTTTTATATTACAAGAGCTAGTATCTTCTTTTTTTATTGGTAGATAATTGCTTTACAGTGTTGTGGTGATCTCCGCCGCACATCAACATGAATCAGTCATAATTTTATATATATATATAAAATCTCCCCTCCCTCTTGGGGGCTTCCCAGGTGGTGCTAGTGGTAAAGAACCTGCCTGCCAATGTAGGAGACATAAGAGACGTGGGTTCGAAACCTTGGTAGAAAAGATCCCCTGGAGAAGGAAATGGCACCCCGCTCCAGTATTCTTGCCTGGAGAATCCCATGGACAGAGGATCCTGGTGGGCTACAGTCCATGGGGTCGCACAGAGCTGGGCACGACTAAAGTGACTTAGCACAGCACAGCGCTCCCTCCTGAGCCTCCCCCTCTGGTTCCACCTCTCTAGGTCATCACACAGCACGGAGCTGAGCTCCCTGTGCTATACAGCAGCTTACTGCTAGTTATCTATTTTACACATGATAGTCTATATATGTCTATGCTACTTTTTCAATTTGTAAGAGCTAGTATCTTAATTAATCTTGCTTAGTTCAGTCCCACTTTTTAAAAGAATTCCTCTATCATCTGTACAGTGCTGCAATACTCAAAAAATTCATTAAAAAAACTGTTGTTTTTCCATGTGAGTTATTTGTATAACTGCTCAGCTCTCCTAGTTAATTCACATTGTGGTTTCTGTGGAAATAATGAGGCAACTGGCTTAGAAATTGTGTTCTGCAAAATTTCCTTTAAAGCCTAACAAATAATGAAAGTTACATGTTTAAGCTTTGCTTTATAAGACACGCTTATTTTCTTTTAAAAACTGATTTTACTACTATGGCGTTGTCATTTGGTATTTATGTAGCTCTAATTCATTGTGGATGAGTGAGTGAACAAGGATGCCTGACACATGAGTGGGTTTTTATTAGCATCTGCATCATAAGACTAGCAAGTTAAAGGACTGCGATTGTTTAGAGATTTAGCCAGAGTAACATAATTGGAGTTAGAAATAACCCCTTGAATTTTGGAGTATTGTTTAATTAGTCCATCTACTGCTGATCATTTGCATTGTTTTAGATATTTCTGACCTAGAAATCATGACATTGGGGCTGATCTTCATAGCCCAATGTGATATAGGCTCTAGAAGATACCTCAGATTTGGGCAGCTAAAGAATTCAGGTAACAATCAAGATCTCTATCGTGAATTCCCTCCCAAGTAGATACTCCCCTTGAATGTTTGTTTGTTTGTTTTTCTTACCCCAGATAGAGTGTTTTATTTCCCTGTTGAGTTATTGACATAATTGTAACTCTGTTGACCTGGCCTCAGAAAACTGGAGAGGATCCTGACTTCCATTTCAGCACCAGTTTCTGGATCTTGTCAGGTCTTCTGTTTGTTTAAAAGATGATATATTTTGAGGTCAAATTAGTCTAAGCACCAAATTTAGGATTTTGTGAAAGAGAAAAAGGCAAAAGGGCAAAGGTTTGCAAAATCTAATGTGAAAAGAACTGTTTGTGTAAGGTTTTTTAACAATTAATGAAAACATGAAAGGTCATTGAAACACTGCCACTTGCAGGGCTATGAACCCAACTGACAGCAGTGTCTGAAAGCATGAGAACTAGAAAGTACACATGCCCTTAAAGGCAAATGCAATGCAGGGAAGTCAGCCAATGGCATATGTGCCAAAACTATATTTAGTTTTGGAAACTATAATTTCAGTGTAAGTGAAGTTTTATTACAAAGATTTTTTTTTGAAATCACAGAAGTACTATCTTTTCAGAGATTATAGATCTATGGATTGAATAGGAACTCCTGGTCTCCTGAAAGTAAATGCCATTGCCAATCAGGGAAATATTTTTAAAGCCTCTAACATGTCTCTTAAGAGAAGCCAGACTTTACTTCTCTCATAAGGACAGTGAAGTGAGCCTTGGGGAAAACTTCAAGTCTATTAAAGCTTACTCTTCACATTTGCCTTTGTTACTCAGGGCTTTAAAGGTCACCACCATTTGCCTTAAAAAAAAAAAACAAATATATATATATATATATTTATTGAAGTATAGTTTACTTACAATGTTTCAGGTGCACAGCATGATTCAGTTATACAAATACAAATATATTATTTTTAAGATTATTTTCCATCATAGGTTATTATAAGATATTAACTGTAGTTCCCTGTGCTATACAGTAAATCTTTGTTGCTTGCTGCATATCTATTTTTAATTAGAATCTAGCATTCTATTTATACTAAGTCAAACAACTGGAATCTAAATGTCATAATTTTTTTAGTTAGGCAAAAATTCATAAGTTTTCTAAAATATATGTTGTATATATTTATATATATGTATACAAAGGCTTTTCTACTACACTTGATAAAGGCTTGAGAAAGAACATAAAAAAAAAGAGATGGAAAAATTGGAGAATATAAACTAAATGAAATGGAAGCACTGAATACGAAATAGAAAAAGTGAAACAAACTAGATGAAAGTAAAAGATCATCATTTGGGACATAACTTTCTGCTTTTTCATTGTGATTAACTTTCGTAATATGGTTTTTGTTTTTGCTGCTGTGAGACTGTATTTCTTCTTGCTTCTTCTGTCTGCCCTCTGATGGATGAGGCTAATAGGCTTGTGTAAGCTTCTTGATGGGAAGGAATGGTGATGGGAAAAACTGGGTCTTGCTGTGGTAGGCAGGGCCTTGCTCAGTAAAACTTTAGTCCAATTATCTGCTGATGGGTGGGGTTGCACTCCTTCCCTAGTAGTTGTTTGGCCTGAGGCAACCCAGCCCTGGGATCTACAGGCTCTATGGTAGGGTTAATGGCAAACTCCAAGAGGGCTTATGCCAAGGGGGACCTTCCAGTGCCCCTGTCCCTGTGGTGAGCCCCTGCTGACCCATGCTTCCACAGGAGGCCCTTTAACCCTAGCAGGTAGTTTTCGATCAGTCTCCTGTGAGGTCATTGATTCTCTCCTCTGGGTCTTGGTGCACACAAAATTTTGTTTGTGCCCTCCAAGACTGGAGTCTCTGTTTCCCCCGGTCCTCTGGAAGGCCTATAATCAAATCCCACTGGCTCCCAGCGCCAGATTCCCTGGGAATTCCCAGTCCTTTGGTCAGTTCCCCAGGCTAAGAAGCCTGATGTAGGGTTCAGAACCTTCACAATAGCACAAGAACTTCTTTGATATTATTGTTCTACAGTTTATGGGTCACCCACCCGGCGGGTATGGGATTTGATCTTATCGTGATTGCGCCCCTCCTACCATCTCACTGCAGGTTCTTCTTTGTTGTTGGACGTGGGGTATTTTTTCTTTTTTGATGGGTTCCAGCATTCTCCTGTTGATGGTTGTTCAACAACTAGTTTCAATTTTGGTGCTGTCACGGGGGTGATGAGTGCACATCCTTCTACTGTGCCATCTTGAACCAGAAGCCCCCTTTGCCTTTTTAATTATTGTCTTAGTCTGAGTTTTCTATAGGCAAATAGAAATCAAATGGGCTACCACCTCCTCAGAAATGTCTTTTTTCATCACTGTAGCTAAGGCAGCCCACAGTCCCTCTGTTTTCCACTCTTTATAGTACACAGTAGTCCTTGAAGTTATATATTAATTTGTTTATGTATTTGCCATGTGCCTCCCTTTATAATTTGATAAGCTCTTTGAAGGCAGGGATGCTTTTTTTTTTTTTTTTCTGTTTACTGCTATATATCCAGCACAGAGCAGAATTCCTGGTGCATAAGTTGTTGCTCAATAAA
Source organism: Muntiacus reevesi (assembly GCF_963930625.1). Taxonomy (NCBI): domain Eukaryota; kingdom Metazoa; phylum Chordata; class Mammalia; order Artiodactyla; family Cervidae; genus Muntiacus; species Muntiacus reevesi. Next base: position 9,734,311 of record NC_089271.1, on the reverse strand, counting down.
TATTTGTTTACTGTTTGAATAGATGTATAAAGCCATGATCACGCATTTTAAGGCAAAACATTTCAAGTGATGCTTTGACTAGAACTTGGAGGTTCAAACACACCTACTGACAACTATTTGTATGAAAACTATTTGACTAATTTGAGACAGGTCAGTCAAGAGATTTGTGCCAAAATTTCTTTCTCTAGAAAGATCATGTGTGAAAATCAGCATTTCTAAAGTGTCTTGTGGTTGCCACACAAAGGGGGCTCCATGTTGGAAGAAGTTTCATCTCCATTAGCAATAGACCCTAAAGGCTGACAAAGGAAAAAAGAGGAGAAAAGGTCTTTATCACCAGCAGGTTGCTTTCTTTTGCCCTTTTCAGTCTTATCAAAGGAAAGTGTCATTGAATCAAATGTCTACCTTTATTTTTTTTTATTTTTTTATTTTTCAGTGGGTTTTGTCATACATTGATATGGATCAGCCATAGAGTTACACGAATTCCCCATCCCGGTCCCCCATCCCACCTCCCTCTCCACCCGATTCCTCTGGGTCTTCCCAGCCCACCAGGCCCGAGCACTTGACTCATGCCTCCCACCTGGGCTGGTGGTCTGTTTCACCACAGATAATATACATACTGTTCTTTCGAAACATCCCACCCTCCCCTTCTCCCAGAGTTCAAAAGTCTGTTCTGTACTTCTGCGTCTCTTCTTCTGCCCTGCATATAGGGCCATCGTTACCATCTTTCTAAATTCCGTATATACGTGTTAGTATACTGTAATGTTCTTTATCTTTCTGGCTCACCTCACTCTGTATAATGGGCTCCAGTTTCATCCATCTCATTAGAACTGATTCAAATGAATTCTTTTTAACGGCTGATTAATATTCCATGGTGTATATGTACCACAGCTTCCTTATCCATTCATCTGCTGATGGGCATCTAGGTTGCTTCCATGTCCTGGGTATTACAAACAGTGCTGCGATGAACATTGGGGTGCACGTGTCTCTTTCAGATCTGGATTCCTCAGTGTATATGCCCACAAGTGGTATTGCTGGGTCATATGGTAGTTCTATTTCCAGTTTTTTAAGAAATCTCCACACTGTTTTCCATAGTGGCTGTACTAGTTTGCATTCCCACCAACAGTGTAAGAGGGTTCCCTTTTCTCCACACCCTCTCCAGCATTTATTGCTTGTAGACTTTTGGATAGCAGCCATCCTGACTGGCGTGTAATGGTACCTCATTGTGGTTTTGATTTGCATTTCTCTGATAATGAGTGATGTGGAGCATCTTTTCATGTGTTTGTTAGCCATCTGTATGTCTTCTTTGGAGAAATGTCTGTTCAGTTCTTTGGCCCATTTTTTGATTGGGTCATTTATTTTTCTGGAATTGAGCTTCAGGAGTTGCTTGTATATTTTTGAGATTAATCCTTTGTCTGTTTCTTCATTTGCTATTATTTTCTCCCAATCTGAGGGCTGTCTTTTCACCTTACTTATAGTTTCCTTTGTTGTGCAAAAGCTTTTAAGTTTCATTAGGTCCCATTTGTTTAGTTTTGCTTTTATTTCCAATATTCTGGGAGGTGGGTCATAGAAGATCTTGCTGTGATTTATGTCAGAGAGTGTTTTGCCTATGTTCTCCTCTAGGAGTTTTATAGTTTCTGGTCTTACATTTAGACCTTTAATCCATTTTGAGTTTATTTTTGTGTATGGTGTTAGAAAGTGTTCTAGTTTCATTCTTTTACAAGTGGTTGACCAGTTTTCCCAGCACCACTTGTTAAAGAGATTGTCTTTTTTCCATTGTATATCCTTGCCTCCTTTGTCAAAGATAAGGTGTCCATAGGTTCGTGGATTTATCTCTGGGCTTTCTATTCTGTTCCATTGATCTATATTTCTGTCTTTGTGCCAGTACCATACTGTCTTGAGAAAGAAGAATGGAACTGGAGGAATCAACCTGCCTGACTTCAGACTCTACTACAAAGCCAATGTCTACCTTTAAAAAGTTGATGATGTTCTGCATTAGACTAATAATTTGAGCCTTAGAAGAGAAAGAAGCTAGTTGACCATGGGTTAAACCTTTTCAAATAAAAAGAGGCATCAACAAAATATGGCATGAAAGGGCCCTCAGTCATCTTTATCAATTACTCTATCCCTCTAGGGTAGTTTGGGATTAAGTTTTATCTGGCCCTTTCATTTCCAGTGTTTTTAATTTGCCTTTTAAAACAACAGTAAATGTCAAACCAGGACACTGAAGCAATCTGTGAAAACAAATACTTTATCTTGCTGGAAATCAGTAATAATAAATCCATCTGGCTTCTCCTTAGAAGTCTTAGCCTTTGGATCTGGTCAATCATCTGAAAATCCCACGACTCTCCTTTGGAAAGTTTTTTTCTAGCAAGATTCTGACTCAAAAAAGAATATTCTCATCATTGCAATGATTTCTCCAGTAAGTTAAAAATGTACAAAAAAGACCCCCTCTTTTAGTTATAGTCAATATATATTTTGGATCAATTAGTTGGTGGTCTCAAGGGATGCATTAATGAATAATTAAGACATGGATTCCAAAACTAGTTTTAGCTGTATATATTCACTGCATCTCTCAACAAATCTTGAAAGAGACTTTAAATACACACACACACACACACACACACACACACACACACACACACATATCTCAGAACTATTTGGCTCAGTTGAGTTAAAATGAACTGAGCTGGAAATGGTGAATTTTATGGTATGTGACTCATATTTCAGTAACAATGTTTTAAAAGATGAACTGAGCTAATTAATGTCACAGATGCAATTCAGAATAACATTACAGAGGATGACTTTGGTGTATGAGGTGGCAAGAATTCTAGCTCCAGTAATCTCTTATTCATTCACTGACTTACTCATTTTTTTTCATTTAAATTAGTGCCTATCTTGTATTAGGCACTGTAGAATATTCTGAGGATACACAATGAATAGAATACAATATCCCATATCATAGGCATATCATTTGTCATTTTTGTGCCACAGATTTCTCTATTTCTTCAGTAAATGGACTGGATACTGTGCTTTTCTCCTTGTATGAGTCTCATTGCTGGTGGAGATAGTAACAACTAGGTCAAAGAAAGAGGCATAGATTTGAGGACATACTGAATGCATAAAAGATTGCCTTGGCACTGCTGAACTGTAAGTGCTTACTGTCAATAAAGTATGTTATTATTTTTTAATTCAGGACTTTTTGAATAAAAGGTTTATGCAATCAAATCAAAGTGGATTATTTCCTCAAATCAGGCTCTTGAGTAGTTTAAGCATATTTTTTTCTATTTTGTTAATGATCCACATTTTGTCACATTGTCGGAGCCAAATAAATTCTTTCTTGGCCCTCTCTGCTTTATCAACTCAATCTCCATCTAAAAAGACACCATTTGCTCCAACATCTATTTGGAAATGCCTCAGGGATCATCTGGCTCAAGTCCACTGACTTTCCATTGACAAGAACTCATCTGGGCAAGAGGAGCCCTTCTGAGTAAGAAAAGGGAATTTAGTAACAGTAACTTCTCATAACCTTAAAACCCAATTTTTCAGGGTTGGCCTTCTTTCACTTTATAGATAACAAGAATTTTATGAGCTTACCACCACTCTAAGGACATCAAGCAAATCACAAAAAGCAAATAATGGGCTTCTACTCAATTTCTTATGAAGTTATGACCAACCTAGACAGCATATTAAAAAGCAGAGACATTACTTTGCCAACAAAGGTCCATCTGCTAGTCAAGGCTATGGTTTTTCCAGTAGTCAGATATGGATGTGAGAGTTGAACTATAAAGAAAGCTGAGCACCGAAGAATTGATGCTTTTGAACTGTGGTGTTGGAGAAGACTCTTGGGAGTCCCTTGGACTGCAAGGAGATCCAACCAGTCCATCCTAAAGGAAATCAGTCCTGAATATTCATTGGAAGAACTGATGCTGAAGCTGAAATGCCAATCCTTTGGCCACCTGATGCAAAGAACTGACTCATCTGAAAAGACCCTGATGCTGGGAAAGATTGAAGGCGGGAGAAGAAGGGGATGACAGAGGATGAGATGGTTGGATGGCATCACTGATTCAATGGACATGAGTTTGAGTAAGCTCCAGGAGTTGGTGATGGACAGGGAAGCCTGGCGTGCTGCAATCCATGGGGTTGGAAAGAGTTGGACATGACTGAGCGACTGAACTGAACTGAACTCAATTTCTTATTCAGTACACATGAATCAAACTAAACACAGCTTGTTTATGTCTCTCATAAGAGTATTGTGTCCAGTTTGGGGTTTACAACTTAAGAGGAACATGTAGTAGGTAAAAAGTGCTCCAATGAACATGTTTAAAGCACTAGATAGTGATACTGGGAAAAACATTTAAAGATTTATCCTGGAGGGAATAAAAACCTAGAACTCTTTCAATAAGTGAAAATATGCACAACAAACACAGCTCTGGCTGCCTAATTCCCATCTGCATTCAGAAAATATGAAGGGCAAGTTCAAATTAAATGTATGACATTCCCGTTCATGTTTTGGGATGACTGTGATCTTTTCGTCTTCTTAGCCATATTTCCTTGTGGCTCAGACAGTAAAGAATCTGCCTGCAATGCAGGAGACCTGGGTTCGACCCCTGGGTTGGAAAGATCCCCTGGAGAAGGGAAAGGCTACCCACTCTGGTATTCTGGCCTGGAGGATTCCATGGACAGAGGTGCCTGGCAGGCTACAGTCCATAACATAGCAAAGAGTCAGACATGACTGAGGGACTTTCACTAGCCAGATTCAACATTCATGAAGTGCAAGTGGGAAGTAGATGGGTTTTGACATTGGACAGGTATGGGTGTGAATCACTAATTTATGAAATTGTAATAAGAATATTCACATCACAATAATATTGTGTCGAAATTATCGGTGTAAAGTTCTTGGCATGGAACAGGTGCTTTTAAAACATTAAGCCCCCTTTCTTCCTTTCTTCCACACCTCACTCCCATACCCAGATACTCCCAGTCTTGGCTACATGGTTTAGATCAGGGTCCCCAACATCTGGGATCTAATACCTGATTATCTGAGGTAGAGTTGATATAATAATAATAGAAATAAAGTGCACAGTAAATGTCATGCACTTGAATCATCCCCAAACTACCCCTCTGTCCCCTAGTCTGTGGAAAAATTGGTCCCTGGTGCCAAAAAAGTTGGGGATGGCTGGTCTAGACTATGTGAATCCGGAGATTAGTGTGACATTATTTGTCATGCATCTTCCATGGAAAATATATTTTAAAAATCCAGTTCATATTGTGTGTTGGGATTAGCTTACTGGCTCCATCATTGACCACTTAGCTTGTGTAAATCCTGGCTCTGCCATTTACTAGGTAACTTAGGCAGGTTTTTAACCTGTTAGTGACTTGGTTTCCTTATTTGGACAATGAAGATAATAACTACCCAGGATTAAATAAGATAGCCCATGTAATACACTTGACAAAGTACTTAATGCATATTAAGGGTTGGATTTTATTACTATCATTGTTACATTATTAGGTATTTGATTTGTGATGGTACATAGACACGCTTAGACAAGCCATACTATATGCCTTATTTTGTAATCCATGCTAATAAATTTTATTAATAGGTAATAATTATGTGTTTGTTATATATCAGTGTGTTATTCACTCAGTAGTGTCTGACTCTTTACAACCCCATGGACTGTAGCCTGCCAGGCTCCTCTATCCATGGGATTTCCCAGGCAAGAGTACTGGAGTAGGTTGCCATTCCCTTCTCCAGGGGATCTTCCCGACCCAAGGATCAAACCTGGGTTTCCTGCATTGCAGGTAGATTCCTTACCCTTTGAGCCACCAGGGAAGCCCATAGATATCTCATAGTTATTAAGTCCATGTATCAGAGAAAGTACTGAGTCTCTGAAGAGCAAATAATTTTACCCAAGGTTGGTTGGTCTCCCTCCTCCCTCCGTCTGTCTGTCTGTCTGTCTCTTTCTCACACACACACACCCCTAGGACTCAAACTTGACCATGTCCAACTCAAAGGCTATGCATTTAATGAAACAGCAATAGTTTTGATAAGCAGATGCATATATCATAATTGCTTTTTTTAGTTCTTCCACAACAAGTTAAATCAACAAAAATACCTTCCTTTGGTGCCTGAGGATAATTCCAAGTTTTCTGAGATGCACAGGGTGAGAGCCAGTAGGGACCTGAAAAGCCAAATTACAGATAATTAGAATGGGGCTGGGATGTTGATTTATGATTATTGATTGAGCCCTTAGTCTTATGTGATATGAAATGTTCCAGCACTGGGAATATAAGGGGAAACCAATAAGTGATGGCTTTTGCTGCATGAAACTTTTAATCTTGGCAATGTCAGAGTTTGAACATACATAATTGCATTAATAAATACCATATAACTAGCATTTAGACAAGTGCTATGATGAAGAAGTCTGAGAGTAAGAGCACATATAACATCTACCTAATTTAGCCCAGAAAGGAGAAGAAATCAAGGAGAACTTCTCAGAAGAGTGACATTTGAACTGAGACCTGGAAGGTGAGAAGGGATTTATTTTGCTCAAGTTTAGTTGACTGGGCTAGTTAGTAGCCAAACCTGAATTATACGTTAGACCTATGATTCTCATTTCTGGATTTCTCTCACTGTTCTATAAATCAACAAGTTCTGACAGTTTGCATTTGCCAACTCCATGACACTGCTTTATAAAACCATTTCTATTTAAAAAGGGAGGAAATCCCTTAGATTTGGCTCCCTGATTCACAACCTACTTATTATCTTTGAGTGTCTTCTTTCCATTCCTGTATTTTTAAAGACGGGGTGGGAGTTCTTTGGTATGTCTCTAATGTGTGTCATCACACAGCAGTGAACTGTGAAAAATACCCTAGGAATTCCCAGTAAATCATACAGGAGGCAAATGAAGGGCATCCAGCTATGAACCTGAGCAGTTCTCTTTTTTCAACTAGATTCCTGGAGGTTCTTTCTAGAGCAAACCTTACCAGGATTTGGTTCTACATAACTTTTGAGGAGTTTGATCAGCTCCCACCAAAGGCATTTCTCTTGGGTTTGTTCTGTGAAGTTATTTGTGTCTCAGGTGTGTGCTCAGCCACTTTAATGCAGAGTGAATTAAACACCAAAAAAGGTACCCTAAAGCATCAGAGCCCTCCAGACCTTAGTGTCTTTTTCTGACTTGAGCCTGTGATACACTTCTGTGTTTTGCTCATCAGTTACATAACCAAGTCCCAAGGGCAGAAGTTTCCTGAGGGGCAGAGTGGACTCCATTCTGAAAGAGACCCATGTGGGGGACCCAGCTGCAGCTCAGCTGCTGCTATGACAATGATGTCACCATGCTTAGCACCTAGGCAGGATGTGCCATGGATCCTTCTTCCCCTTTCTTTTAAAATGAAACACTGAAAAGCATTCTTTAGCCATTCTCTTGCCCTGTTTTTAAAATCTTTGAGATTGTTTTTTGCTCAATGAATTCTTGGCTCTGGGTTTTATCAAGTTGTTAGAAAGAATGAGAACCAATGGAAATAGTGAGAGACTTTATTTTGGGGGGCTCCAAAATCACTGCAGATGGTGACTGCAGCCATGAAATTAAAAGATGCTTGCTCCTTGGAAGAAAGCTATGACCAAGCTAGACAGTATATTAAAAAGCAGATATATTACTTTGCAACAAAGGTCTGCCTAGTCAAAGCTATGGTTTTTCCAGTAGTTATGTATGGATTTGAGAGTTGGACTATAAAAAAAGTTGAGTGCCGAAGAATTGATGCTTTTGAACTGTGGTCTTGGAGAAGACTCTTGGGAGTCCCTTGGACTACAAGGAGATCCAACCAGTTCATCCTAAAGGAAATCAGTCCTGAATATTCATTGGAAGGACTGATGCTGAAGATAAAACTCCAATCCTTTGGCCACATCATGTGAAGAACTGACTCATTGGAAAAGACCCTGATGCTGGGAAAGACTGAAGGTGGGAGGAGAAAGGGACAACAAAGGATGAGATGGTTGGATGGCATCTCTGACTCAATGGATATGAGTTTGAGCAAGCTCCGGGAGTTGGTGATGGACAGAGAAGCCTGGCGTGCTACAGTCCATGTCGTTGCAAAGAGTCGGACACGACTGAGTGACTGAACTGAACTGATGCTTAAGTAGTGTAACAGAGTTCTACAAACTGGGTGGTTTAAAACAACAGAAGTTTCTTCTCTCATGGTTAAGGAGGCCAAAAGTCCGAAATCCAGGTGTCAAGAGGATGGCTTCCTTCTGGAGGCTCTAAGGGAGGATATATTTCATGCCTTTTTCCTAGTTCTGGTGACTGCTGGTAATCCTTGGTGTTCTGTGATTTGTAGACACACCATTCCAATCTCTGCCTCCATCTTCACATGGTCTTTTCCCCTGTGTGTATATGTGTGTCCAGATTTTCCTCTCCTTTCTCTTATAAAGACAGCAGCCATTGGATTTAGGACTCACCCTCATTTAGTCTAACCTCATCTTAACCTAATTGCATCTTTGAGGACCCTATTTCTAAATAATAACATTCACTGATTAGAGCAGTTAGGACTTCAACATATCTTTTGGGGGAGGATACAATTCAACTCAGTACAGGAGGTAAAAAACCCTGCTCTCTATTTAATTTTCCTTCCTTTTCTATACTGACTGAAGGCACAATTGAATCATTATACAATGCAAAATCTAGTGGTTAGTGTTCATGGAATGTTAATAAAAGCATACCCAGGAGGTGATGGACATTTTCTGTATTTTAATTATGGTGGTGGTTTCATAGGTACACATAGCTATCAAAGCTCATTGGTACAGTTTATTGTATGTAGATTATTCCTCAATAAAGTAGGTAAGAAAAAATATATCCCTGAGGCACAATATCAATTGTTTTTCTTTTCTCCTTTCTTTTCTATGCTCCATCCCATCTTGTCAGTAGAAAAACATATTGGAAAAATAGGTTCTCCCATTTCCATCCAATATAGAGAAGTGAAAATCCTGGAGAAAAAAATAAAATTTTCAGAGGAAAAACTCCATATTATTTAGTTTTATTATTTAATAATCCATATTATTATTAACATTCCATTTGTCAGAAATACTGACAAATATTTGGACTGTGAATGTTTTAATTAACAAAATATTAAAAATTATTTACATTATTATATAATTCTCCATCCTCAAAAGTAGTTCTAAAACATATGCTATGGAAAGGTTTTAAAAACTACTTTAAGTAACCACAGCTGAACCATGTACCATGTTCAGAAAAAAATTAACTTACCTTGAGACTCCAAGTGCACCTTCACCCACAAAGACAGAAGAAAGTAAAACAAGGAAGGAATGCCATTGGCACAAAAATGTATGTTCAAAAATGTTTATAAACCCAAATTAAGTTTAGTTGTCAGTAAACTTTTATATTTATGCTGTTATTAAAAGTGTCTTGAATCATTTCAAAGCCAAAAACAAAAGGGATGATGGTCACCCATTTCAGATTTGGTGTTGGAAAATTCTTTCAAATACTAGTTGCAGGTAAACAACAATTGTTTGTTTTATGCTTTGGTCCCTAGGACTCGGCTAAGCACATCTAAACTGCAACTTGACTTAAGATTTTTATATAACCTTGCTTTTTACCTGCCTCGCTAGGGGGTATCCTGAAAACAGAAGAGTTGGTATTTAGAAATACTGTATTCACATCAGTTGGAAAAATAAACAAGTAACAGGGTAGAACAATCTGTTTATGCAAATTTGCTTTTTAAAGTTGAGAGGATAAAGATGAAACTCTAGAAAACATAGAAGTGAAAGTGTTGGCTGCTCAGTCATGTCCAAGTCTGCAACCCCATGGACTGTAGCCCACTTGGCTCCTCTGTTCATGGGATTTTCCCAGCAAGAATACTGGAGTTGGTAGCCATTCCCTTCTTCAAGAGATCTTCCGCACCCAGGGATCGAACCTGGGTCTCCTGCATTGCAGGCAGATTCTCTGTCATCTGAGCCACCAAGGAAGCCCCAGAAAACATAGACCATGTTGCTAATATCTGCACAGAAAATGACAGAATGGTGTTAAAAGTGGCTTTTTGTGTATTCACTGTAGATGGTAACACAGAAATAGGCATTTTTTTCTCTTCATCAATTTTGCTTTTTTTTTTTTTTTTTTTTTATTTTTGCTTTTTTTTTAAAAGGTCATAATTGATAAGAGATGGTGGAATTAGACACACAAAGTTGGGGGAAAGTGAGAAATATGAATAAGAATAGTCATTTAGGTTTCTGAATATACTGTCTGAAGAAATTGTCATAGATCTTGATGTTAACTAGATGAGTATGAAAACTGGGTGCCTGTTTTAAAGGCAACTGGGTGCCTTTTAAAGAGTTTTAAAGGTGTTTTAAAGAGTTTAAAACTTTAAAGAGTTTTAAAGGTATTTTAAAGGCAACTGTGTGCCTGTTTTAAAGAGAGAGAGTTCATGGTTCTAGTTCTGGGCAATGTGAAACTGATTCAAAACACTGAGTCAAAAAACTGACCTGTTTGTATATAAATGTAATAGAGGGCAAAGAATTTTCTACACTCTGCTCTGTATATAGAGAAACCCAAACTGTCTTTCACTTAACTTAAAAAGTGCCCTGCCTTGAAAGACCATATTGGTATTATTTAGTTGATATTGACAACACCTCTAAATCTTGGAGAGGGAGGTGAAAATCCTAGCTAGACTATTCACTGGGTTGACTATGAGTCTTTTTCTAAGAGTTTTAAACAAAGGTTTCATTAGCAAATTAGAAGGGTTTGAGTAGATCCTTTGAGTGTAAGACCAGGTGAACTCACATTAGGGATGGTCCTTCAGTATAGCTGGATTCATCAAGTGATTCACAAATATTGGTTTCATATAGATGACAGTACACTGCCATCACTCTGCTTGTTCTCTCCAGGATGCTCCGTGCTAGGCACGCTGCATGTATTAGGTCCTTTGCTCATACTCAGCCTTTTGAAGTGAACGTGATTTTGTAGACTGCTAAGTGGGGATCAAAGTTGTAAAGTGATGTGCTCAAGGTCATATAGCTAGATAGCGAATCAACAATTTGAAATGCATCCAGAAATGGCCCCAAAGCACTTCCAAATTGAAAAGCTTCTTAATCTGCAATTCTTGTCCTCCAAGAGTTAGTAGTTGAGGTTAGATCACATGAATCTGTGTACTAGCTCTGCCACTTAACTAGGGAGTTAGATGCTTCTAGATCTTGTTTCCTTCATCTGTAGAACTGGAGGTTAACTATTACAGCTGTGGGTGTGTGTATCTATTGATCTGGGTAGTGCATGCATAATTTCACCCCAGTGCCTGCCACATAGGAAGTTCCAACAACTATTACTTGTTCTTATATTGTTATAATAACAATTGATTAAAGGGTTAGGAGCAAGCTGAGTAGATAATGTTGAATATAACACTAAATTTAAGTTACCAAATAATATGGACATGTTTGGTGCTTTGTGCTTTTTCCCTTTAGTGTTGGCATGAATATTTTTTCTGGATATCTCTTTTGGTATTATAATATTAAATTGTCCTTTAAGGTAGAGTCAAACTTATATCTTAGTCTTTTCACCTCACAGTACCAGTTAGGATTCAATCTCTCAAATACCATTTTATCCTGTAAATCATTATATTCCCTATCTAGAGAATAACTATGACACCATTTTCATCTTTTGAAAATGATCATTGTTCCTCAGTGCTGGGTTGGTGTTTAACAAAGTGAGTTTTTGCTGATATTACCCATATAAGATTATCCTGCAAATCGAGATTTGTTTCCACTGACATCCATCATTTGTAGTTTAAATTCTTGGCTATTACATTCATTCAGGGAGATCCTAGAACAGGAATTAAAAAAAAAAACACTCTTGCTTCAGCTGCAAAAAAGAAAAAAAATCCTAGCTTAAAATCAAGAAGAATTTTAGGCATGGGGTAGTATGACTATTTAATATAATTAGAATTCTTAAGTTCTGTAAAAGTTCTTCACCTGTTTCTCATATATTCCATGTCATACAGATTAAAATCATGTCCTCCTTTTCATATTTCAGGAGCTTGGAGTTAGAACCTTTGACTTCTATGGGATAGTCAGATACTGTGAACTGTTTACTCTAGGTACCACTAAGAATGTAGAAATTATATCAGAGGAATCACAGTCAGTTTGAGAGACACAGGCAGGATGAAACAAAAATCAGTGATGCTGCTTAAGACTTATTGGAAGCCAATCAGATAGAAGTCTGAAATATTATATGGCAGTCAATCAGGAAGTTCAATGTGATTTGGGACTATATAAGCAATGGGATTATATAACAAACAAGGGTAAAATAGGATGCCCTAACCTGGAATATTGGACCTCAAGATGGAAAAGAAATAAGCAACTGGAGGGTGTCCAGAGGAGATCATCTACAGTGATGGTTTTAAAGCAAAATATGAACTTTATAGTGTAGCCAAACCACAAAGTCAGACCCAAGGGGCATGATAGAAATCTACAGATAGCTTGAGGGTCTAGACACCAAGGGGAAAGAGGAATCTTGGCTGGAGATAAGAAAAATTTCAAGGGATAAAGTTAAGAAAAGGGAAATTTAGGTTTAACAGAATATATTCCTTGGTAATAAGATGTATGTTTGTAGAACAGTGTCTCGAGGGAATAGAAAGAACACTGATGTATTTTCAAGGATCCTTGATAAGAGGATAGCTTGATGTCAGACCAAGGTCTCTAGAACTTTCATTAGAATATTCTTGTGCCATGACCAGATGGAATAGATATATTTTTATCATGAATTTGTAGGATAATTATAACATGATAGTGAACACACTGTTCTGCCCTTTAATAAAAGGTATCCTAAGGCTTGATTAACTTCAACTGAGGAAAAAACAAAACCCAAAACAAATACAGACATTACTTTTCAACATCAAATGCCCTAATAAATGAGCAAAGTTTCAGAGACCTGATTTTTAAAGTTGTTATTCTTTTGCTCAGTTGTGTCTGACTCTTTGTGACCCCATGGACTGCAGCATGCAAGCCTTGTATTCAAAACTATTTCTTTCTAGGCTTTCAGTTATATTGCTTCTGAAGCAGCTAATGAATTGTAAGAAAGATTCTGGGGATCAACATAACAAAACCAGTCATTTTTGAAATTGGTAAATGAAACCCAGATCTTCCTTAATCAAGCCTGGCATAAGGCCAATGTGAATTGGGTCTGTATAAGCAAAGGGATTATATAACAAACAACAGTAAAATAGGATGCGTTAAATGAGAATGAATGAAAAAGCCATGCACCACAATGACTGCAAAATAAGACAAATAGCAGTCAGATTGGAAATCATAATACTTAAAAAAAATCATTTAAAAAATCCAAGCAATCTTATAAAATCTTTCTTTCCAGAAGTGCCATTACATTTTCCCCATGTGTTTTAAAAGCACATATACTTACACCAGGTTTTTAAAAGGGAGCCAGGGCTTAATTTTATGGATATTTAGAACAATTTGTTCATTGTTCTGTATGCTGAGGCAAGCTCTAGGTTGATGGAGAGTCAGGACCTGTTGAAAACAAGATGATGAATGAACTGGATGTGTCTGCTCTAAGCCTGAAGTAGCAACAGAAGAGTCCCTTTGCTCACTGGCTTCCCAGCATCCATGACCAAGCCTGTATGACCTTGTGCCTGGCCAGTATTCTTATTAGTCCTACGTCATTGTGGCAGGGTTGCATTTTCAACCCCATGGTCATCTTTTGTGGTTAGAGAAATATTTAACATATATGAATTATAAATTACATTTGCCCAACCACTGGAATTATAAGTAATCCCGTGAACTGTGACTTTGCTAACCATGTACTCCAAATGCCAAAATCCAACAAAGCATAACCAGTTCCTTGCATGGGTCTCCAAATGGCAAAGACATTGTTTTCTTTGCTAGTGACAAGTTACATGATATTGTGAACTAAGGAAAGGTCAGGCAAGACCCTCTGTCTTTCCCTTCTTCTGGGATTTGTTTGAGGAGGGAAGAAAGCAAATGACAACAGTCCCCCACATGTAATTTGGTATGTGTAGTCAGGCAGGAAAGGCAGCAGTTTGAAAGTCTGTGGCTCTCCACGGCACACCTGATCAACAGCCACCGGAGAGTGTGCTTATGTTTCAGGGTGAGAAGAGCTGGGCGGCAGGGAGGGTGTGAGGAAATTGATTTCTAATTTTGTCTTGTGGTGGCAGATGGATCATAATGCTACAGGAGGGAACTCCCTGAGTGCAGTGGGTCCCGCTGCATTTACAAAAGTGGGTACGTCAGAGATCCTGGGGTCCGAATGAAGCCCTTTGTGGAAGCGTTGAATTCTTCTGTTAATTAGATTTCATGACGTGACCCTTCCTAGACAGTCAAATACCTAGGACTGTTTAACACACTTTTTAAGACAAGAAGGACATTAAATTTTCCCCTGAAAATTTTACTGGGAATAAAACAAACTTTCCAAAATCCATGTCGGACAGTTCTGATATGATACACAACAAGGCGAATGTTGGTGTCAAACATCTGCATTTAAAAGTTCACAGTAAGCTTTTTTCTTTAATAAAAGTAACCGTAGAGGAAAGCCACCTTCCTATTTGCCTAAAATCCTCTTCATCCAGAAGGGGTAAAAGAGGGCACAAGAACACAGTTAAAGTACTCAGGCATTTCCAGCGTTTTCTCTGTACCCCTGCTGAGATGATTGTGAGATGCGTTACAAAACATAAATGTTAGGTCAGAAACATAGAAGCCTCGCAGAAGCAGGCGTGGCTTTGAATTTTATATTCTAAGGTGCTCCCAGACTTGTTTTCAACAGGGAACATGGACATCGCCAGCGTTTTCCAGCTTCCCAGGAATGTGGCCGCAGCGCTCAGCGCCCAGAGGCGTCCCACGACCGAACTCGGAGACTGATCGCTTTGTGAGCGCCAATCCCCGCAGCCTGTGGGCCGGAGCTGCGCGGGGTGCCTGCCGCCTGCTCGGCCCCACGAACCCCTCCTCCTCGAGTAGAGTTACTGCGCGACCCTTACACGGCGAGGACCCCTCCCCACCCCCCAGTTTTCTTAGTAGGGCCCATTTCCAGCCCATTCATCGCAGCCACTGCATTTGGACTGAATCTCTATCCTTCATTTTTAAAAAACAAAAACAGCGGGCGGTGGGGGGGGGGGGAAGGCAGGAGATTTAACTCCAACTTCAGAGCAACCGTCTTGGGCTGCCCATCTGACACCAGTGGGTGGGGTGCAATCTGACACTTCCTTTCCTTTCCAGAAACGTGAGTGGAGCTGGCGCCCCCTTCGCTCTGGGGGAGGGGAGACCGGGGAGAAGGTCCGCACTTCCGTCCTCGGGGCTTTCTCCCCAGGAGACCCAGTATCAGTGGTGAGCAGCGCTCGCTCTGCGCCGCTCCCAGGTTTGGCGCCTGGAAAACTCCACGTTCTGCTTTCTCCTGCTTCTGGCTCCGCCCCAGCTCCAGACCTGGCTTCTCTCCCACCCTACCCGTCCGGGCCGCCCCCTTCGCGCTGCCTCTAGCGCGAGCGTGCGGGGACATCCCCGCGCCAGCCCTGGGCCCAAGGTGGGTTGAGACTATTACGAGTCCCTCTCCGGCAGGTCATGGACAGCCGACCCTGGGGTTCTCCCCTTAGCTCCCTGAGCGCAGCCAGGAATTCTCTCCCACCGTAGCCGCTCAGCACTTGGAAGGCCCTGGGCGCTGCGCGTTTCGTGTCCCCACTTTGTAGCGAGAAACTAGCACCTCAGGGGAGCTTGGAGCTTGGAGACACTCTTGCGCCTAGCCAGTCAGAGGAGTGGGCGCAGAAGCCGAGTGGTGGCGAGACGCGCAGCTTCAGGGGCCCGGATACGGCGACGGTGCCCTGGGGCGCAGATCGGGTGCCCAGCTCCAGCGCGGGAGGAAGTCTCTCTCACGGCGAGCAGAGAGCGAGGGACGCGCCCTGGGCGCACGCCCAGGAGGCCTCCTCCTCAGCCCTCGGGACCGTCCTTAGGGCGCGAGGAGGAGCTTGCTGGAGACTTCGAGGCTGCCCAGAGCCAGAGAGCCGGAGCGCGGCGTCTCCTGCCTCAGCTGGGAAGGGGGAGTGGCGCTGGCCGCCGGAGCTGGGAACCCAGCGAGCGCCTGACCTTCCTCCTCTTCTTCCTTACCCTCTTCAGGACTTAGGCTCTGCGGGAAGGTTCTCGCGACCGAAGGAGTCCTCCCTCCCCACCCCTTTTCCTAGAAGGCTGGTGATGGATCTCCTGCTTCTGCCCCCACCGGGGCACTTGGAGCGCGCTGGTGGCGCGTGAGCCGGGAACTGCCCTCTACCGCCCTCGGCAAGCCTCGGGCCGACGCCGCCTTGCAGCCTCGCCCGAGCCCCCTTGCTTCCTGGGCCCCAAATCACTAGCAGTTCCGAGAGCTGGAAGAGGGTGGCCCTCAGGCACAGCCCCGCCGGGATGTCCGCGCAGAGCCTGCTCCACAGTGTCTTCTCCTGCTCCTCGCCGGCCTCGGGCAGCGCGGCTTCTGCCAAGGGCTTCTCCAAGAGGAAGCTGCGCCAGACCCGCAGCCTGGACCCGGCTCTGATCGGCGGCTACGGGGGCGAGGCGGGCGCAGAGGGCGGCTCGCGAGGGACCAGCGGGGGCCGCCTCTGCCCCCCGCTGTCCCTGGCCGAGGGTCTGAGCCCTCGCTCGGCGTTCTCTCCCCGGGGCCCACCTCCTCGGGCCAACCGCCTCCCGACCCCCAGACCCCTCTGCTCGTCCTTCTCCACACCCAGCACCCCGCAGGAGAAGTCGCCGTCTGGCAGCTTCCACTTTGACTATGAGGTCCCCCTGGGTCGCGGCGGACTCAAGAAGAGCATGGTGTGGGACCTGCCTTCGGTCCTAGCCGGGCCGGGCAGTGGTCGCAGCGCCATCCTCTGCTCTTCCGGGGGAGGCCCCAACGGCATCTTCGCTTCTCCCAGGAGGTGGCTCCAGCAGAGAAAGTTCCAGTCCCCACCCGACAGCCACGGCCAACCCTATGTCGTGTGGAAGTCCGAGGTAGGGTCCGGTGCCGCGTGTCCTCCTGGCCCAAGGCTGGTCACCTGGGCAGTTCTTTAATTACTTTTCATTTACACAGCCAGAGCACCACTGAGGGGTTTTCCTGCTGTGGCTGTTCCTCTGTGGCTGGTGAAATGGTGTCTGGAAATGGGACGTCCCTAGTGGCCACCCGCATGTGTCTTTTTAGGACTCCTTGGCTCCACTCGGAGCAGTGGTAGGAGCTGGGGAAGAGATGCTCTCTGTGCGGCAGGTGATTTCAAAGGGTCACTTATCCCTTCACACAATATTGATATTTTTTGGTACTCAAAATGGTCTAGTTCTAAGCTGTTTGTCAGGATTGGAGGAAATCATATTTTGAAATATTTCTGTCATTTGGTTGTTTTACAGAGAATTCGGGAACATTATTCTTGAGGGTGATATTGGTATGTGTGTGTAGGTCTGTGTGTTTGGGGATGTGGCTACTAGAATTCTCTAGTTTTGATCTTTTCTTCTCCTTAAAGGTTTAATATCAGAGATCTATGGTATTAAGTACTAGTTTAATCCTGGAGAAAAAAAATCTCTGCTTAAGGCTATCAAAGATCATGGAAATATGCCCCAGTTCCACTAAGGGCAACTAGTAGTTATTTCACTAGCTACATGAATCAAGAATCATTAGCAAATAAGGGACTCAGAGGGAGCTACTGGTACCTTTAAAAATGTTTGCTGGTTAAAAAGAATGGAGAACAGAAGTAATAGGAAACTGGTTGATGCATACTTGGAAAGCTGCATGCTTTTAGAGAGTAAATACTAGTTGTTCTAAAAATGAACAACTCTTGTTCAGTTCACAAACTCTATAGATTTGCCTTGGGTCTGTTTCCATAAGGGGAGATTCCATCCATTGTAATTAAATATTTTAAAGTACAGTTAGAATTACAGAAATGGAGTACAACACCATGTAATTGCTGGAGATTTAGACTAAAGAAAGAAAACACAACCAATAAAAACAGTTGGAAAGTAGTGTCCAACAGAATACCTTGCTCTCTTAACATGAGACAACTAATTATGACATTTTGGATTTTATCAGATCTCCTTAGAAAAATCAGCAATATTTAGCAGAAATATTTGCATCATGGGTTGGTAAAATATTAGTTACTGTGTCAAAAATAACTGCTGGTGTTGGGTGGGGAGCATGGATTACAGATACTAACAAACATTATTGACTGTCCTGCCCATTTTCTTGAGGAAGGTAGACAGTAGAGAGAAAAGTCAAGTAGGAGAGGGAGAGATTCTCTCCAAACCAGAGAACTCAGCATTAGAAAGAGGGTCAAGAATCTAAATGTTGAATATCTGTTGGTCTTTAGAGGAGCCTGGATTCCTACTCTGTATCAGAAACACACATTAGCAGATTAGTCTGTAGAAGTTGAGAGAGAAAGAAATGCAAAAAGCAAGCCAAGTTCTTGGATTGGATAATCACTGACATTCACGTTTAAACCTATTGTATTATTAAGAATGTCTCTGCTTTTCTTTGCAACTGTATGTACTTGGAATATAGTATGCAGATGCTGTTTATCACTATTATGATGAAAAGGCAATCTACTGTGGATGATCACAACTGGTTAGAAATCTTCTTCTTATCCATTAAAATCTCATCATCAATGGACAAGTATATGAACTTCAGCAATACTGGGTAGCTTGAAATTGTTCTATGCAGTGTACAGGCAGTCTGCAGGCTCACATACCATGACTTTCACCTCTTTTGCAGTGGTTAAAACTAAGTACATAGCCATCTAGCAAAAGAACAAAATTTTTTTCATAAAATGTTCATGTGTGTGTGTGTGTAATCCCTTTATTCTTGAGGCAAACGTGGAATGATTGGTTAGAATCCTGGCATCAAAG
Organism: Muntiacus reevesi; assembly: GCF_963930625.1. Lineage (NCBI taxonomy): Eukaryota > Metazoa > Chordata > Mammalia > Artiodactyla > Cervidae > Muntiacus > Muntiacus reevesi. The sequence continues at coordinate 9,715,452 of NC_089271.1, read as the reverse complement.
TCCAAGGCTGATTTTGTTTGAATCCCAGATATCCTAACTTAACCCCAGGGTCTGGAATTTAATGGCCTGGATTACCTTTCAAAGGTTTAATGCCCTGGAACCCTCTCAGAAACCAAGGAAGTTCATCCTATTGAGCACTGCTTGTCCTTCTCACTTGTAAGCAAGCTGGGTCCTTTGTCCTAAAAAAGAATCTTTACTAATGATGTCAAAAGTCCAGCATATGAGCACCTTGCAAGATTACTTATGGGTCCTGGAAAGGAGATTTGGATTGTACAGACTTGGTTCTTTCTTGTGCTTCTCCTGGTCGCTCTGGCTTGGGGTTTCTCTGCCTCTGCACCACTGACAGTTGTGGCTGAGTGACTCTTTGCTCTGGACACTGTCCTGTGCATTGTAGGATGTTCAGCAGCATCCTGGGCCTCTACCCACTAGATGCCAATAGCACCCCTCCCACCAGTGTGACAGTGAAAAATGTCTGCAGACACTGCTGAATGTCTTTTGGGGGTCAAAACTGCTCCAGTTGAGAACTCCAACACCAGTGAGTTGAATGTAGCCCCACAGGATGGCCATCTTGACTGTCCACAGAAGTGCTTTCAGCTGGCAGAAACTTTCCTTTTGGGGCCCTCTTCCGATTCTGAAACCATGTAGATCCCTCTTGAGTCTTGCCTACAGATTCCATGGATCTCTTATAGTTTATTCAGTTTTCAGTTTCTCTTCCATTGACTCCATGGGCAAACATGAGAATTCATCTTCATTCAGATGTAGCCAGTAATGGATCACGTCCATCTATTTAGTTCTCTGAACAGATTCTCTGGTTTTAAACTAAATTGTTCAAACAATGGCTTCTGCTCCCAAAGTAAAGTAAAGTAAAGTCACTTAGTCATGTCTGACTCTTTGCGACCCCATGGACTGTAGCCTACCAGGCTCCTCTGTCCATGGGATTTTCCAGGCAAGAGTACTGGAGTTGCTGTTTCCTTCTCCAGGGGATCTTCCCAACCCAGACTCCCCTAAATGCCTGTAGCTCTATGCCTTCTGCTCATTCAGAGCTCACAAATGGCAACTTTATGGCTTAAAACGAGGAAGTGTTAGACAAAGTCAGCTACAAGTCAGTATTTCCTTACTATGCGTTTTAGGATTGCTCTAACAAAATCTGGATCATGGACATGCTGGGTAGAATATCTATTGAGTAGAAAAAGGGAGAAGACAAAGGGATAAATGGTACATGGTGATACAGTTGGTGCACACGTCTCAGCTTTGTTCTTGGCAGCCAGGTTCTGTCCTTTACTCTGATTATAAACAAGGGAGTAAGGTCTCATTCTAACCCTGGGGTTCTAATTATTTTGGATCAGAGGTGAACTGACATGGAGTTTGCCAGCCTCTATCCATGAATTCTTTTTTTCTTCATTCACACCACAAGAACTTCTTGAGCACAAGCATTTCTCTATGTACCAGGAATGAAGAGAGGCTAAATTATGGCGTCACCCATTACAGAGCTCACAGTCTAAGGAGGAACCTGGATGACTCAACCAATAGCTGCAGTGCAGAAGGGTCAGCACAGCGAGGGACTGGGGAATGTGATTCACAGTGCTTTGGGGAGTCTTATAAAACTTCACTGTGCAGAAAACACTTGAACTTGTTCTTCAAGGGTGATTGTCACTTATCAGAAGAAGAAGGGAAGTGATTCCTTGATGAAACAGAAAGGAATGGACCTGCAAAGGCACAGGGGTGTTGGTGATGCCTGAGTTTCCAACAAAAAGGACTTGGAAGAGCTTAAGTGCAATCGTTTGTTTGGAGGAGGAGGTTAAGATATCTGAAGTTTAATATATGTAGCAGCCACGTGTCTTTAGTATAACAGCCTAATGAAACCAGAGATGAGACACATTCTCGGAGGCCTGCTGTGCTGTGCTTAGTCACTCAGTCGTGTCTGACTGTTTGCCATCCAGGGGACTGCAGCCCGCCAGGCCCCTCTGTCCATGGGGATTCTCCAGGTAAGAATACTGAAGTGGGTTGCCGTACCCTCCTCCAGGGCATAATAACTATCTATGGGCTTGGATAAAAATGGCAGCAAGGCCAAAGCACGTTGCCCATCCTCCAAGACACCCTTTGGCATCAAATCTGCAGGGAAGTGAAAGGATGTTTTTGAAGTTAGAAGTTTGGTGTGCCTGGAGCACAGGCTATATCTCACTGTATGTTGGACACGAGCATTGAACAGGTTGGGTAGGAGTTTGCACTCAGCATTTCAAAGAAGAGTAGTTCTCAACCTGGAGACAACTTTGTTCCCAGGAGACATTTAACAATGTCTGAAGACAGTTTTGTTTGTCGTAACTGGGGGTGGTGATGTATTAACTTCATTTTGTGGCTATAGCAAATTACCCCAAACGTATGGGTTAGAGCAATACAAATCTCTTACCTTATACTTGTAGAGGTCAGAAGTCTGAAATAGGTCCCCTTCGACTAAAGTCAAGGTGTTGGCAGGGCCATGTTCCTTCTGAAGGCTCTAGGGTCTGTTTCCTTTACTTTTCAAGTGTCCCCATCCCCAGTCTTTAATGCCAGCCATGTTCTAGTCATTTCTTCCTCTGACACTCTTAACGATGCTTGCGGTTACATAGGGCTCACCTGGATAATCCCAGGTAATCCCATTGCTTTAAGGTCGGTTGATTAGCAGCCTTTAATTCTGCCTGCAACCTTAATTCCCACGTGCCATGTACACTAACATATTCACCAGTTCCAGAGACTAGGACATAGATATCTTTGGTGGGACATTCTTCTGCCTACTAGGAGGGGAAGTGCTAGTTGCATCTAGCTGGGAAGAACCCAGGGCTGCTGCTAAACACTCTACAGTGCACAGGACACCGCCCACAACAGAGAATGATCTCAGTTAACTCAATGTCAAGAGTGCCCAGGCTGAGAAACCCTGTGGTGGAGAATGGGGTAATTGGTGATTTTTAAGCTTGGTTGTGTAAGGTGATTCAATATGTGTTTTAGAGAGATCACTCTAGTGTTTGTGGGGAGCATGCATCAATAGAATGAAACAAGCAGGAGGACAGATACTCAAAGGAGATAAGCATGGAGTAACCATGCCAAGCATCCTGCAAATAAATGGGAGTTGGCATAGAAATATAACACTTCTGTATTTCTTCTTTTTCTTTTTTTTCATTTATTTTTATTAGTTAGAAGCTAATTGCTTTACAATAGTGTAGTGGTTTTTGCCATACATTGACATGAATCAGCCATGGATTTACATGTGTTCCCCATCCTGATCCCCCCTCCCGCCTCCCTCCCCATCCCATCCCTCTGGGTCTTCCCAGTGCACCAGCCCTGAGCACTTGTCTCATGCATCCAACCTAGGCTGGTGATCTGTTTCACCCTTGATGGTATACTTGTTTCAATGCTGTTCTCTCAGAACATCCCACCCTCGCCTTCTCCCACAGAGTCCCAAAGTCTGTTCTGCACATCTGTGTCTCTTTTTCTGTTTTGCATATAGGGTTATCATTACCATCTTTTTAAATTCCATATATATGCGTTAGTATACTGTATTGGTGTTTATCTTTCTGGCTTACTTCACTCTGTATAATGGGCTCCAGTTTCATCCATCTCATTAGAACTGATTCAAATGAATTCTTTTTAATGCCTGAGTAATATTCCATTGTGTATATGTACCATAGCTTCCTTATCCATTCATCTGCTGATGGGCATCTAGGTTGCTTCCATGTCCCGGCAATTATAAACAGTACTGCGATGAACATGGGCCAAGCATGCCAAGCATCCTGCAAATAAATGGGAGTTGGCATAGAAACATAACGCTTAAGTATTTCTTACTTTTCCACTTTACCAAATTGTTTCTTGCACTGTTGAGCTACGTTTAATAGTTTGGTCTCAATAAACCAGTGGTTTTCAACCAGAGGGTAGGTTTGCAGCCTGGACGTATGTGGCAGTTGTTCAGTCATATCTGACTCTTTGCAACCCCATGGACTGCAGCACACTAGGCTTCCCTGGCCTTCAGCATCTCTCAGTTTGCTCAAACTCATGTCATTGAGTCGATGAGGCCATCCAACCATCTAATCCTTTGTTGTCCCCTTCTCCTCTTGCCCTTAATCTTTCCCAGCGTCGGGGTCTTTTCCAGTGAGTTGGCTCTTTATGTCAGGTGGCCAAAGAATTGGAGTTTCAGCTCCAGCATCAGTCCTTCCAATGAATATTCAGGACTGATTTCCTTTAGGATGGACTGGTTTGATCTCCTTGCTGTCCAAGGGACTCAAGACTCTTCTCCAGCACCACAGTTCAAAAGCATCAATTCTTTGGCACTCAGCCTTCTTTATGATATATGACTATATGGCAATGCCTATTGTCATTTTTGATTGCCAGTGCTGAGGCTGGGAACGTGTGTTAACAGCATGATGGGTAGAGACCTGGGATGCTGCTAATCATTCTACACTATACAGAACAGACTGCCACAACAAATCATTCTCCTGCTCCAGTTTTCCATAGCCCCGAGTTTGAGAAACCCTATATAATGTACTACTTTATACAAAAAACTGAATTCTCAATTTTGCTTTTTGGTACCATTTTCTTTCATGTTTCTGGCTTTACTCTGCCATTTCTTCTTCTTTCCTGCTCTATGTCAACCAAAGCTTTGAATTGGGAAAAATGCCATTTCAAAAGGTAATGAAGATAGGGAAAAAATATGGAGTATCTAAACATATGTATAAGAAAGAATTGAATTGTAAATATGTAATATGAAAACGGGTATTAAAAGTTAAAACATGGGCAGAGAGGAATATTGTGATTAAAAATAGAGGCTCACCCATGTCAAAAGAGGAATTAGAGTAAGGCACCTTCAGACAGAAAATTGACAAAGGGCATTTTACAAGGAATTATGTCTGAAATCTGCTGGTCTCTGGATGGGGGGCACGCGTGAGAAGCCCGACGGCCCCCCTTCACACGCCCCAACTCACCACAACTGCTCCCACGCCTGCGTGCAACCCCCACAAATGGGGAGGGGACATGGGGCATGTGCCCCAGCAAAAAGTCAGTTCCCCATGGCAGGTGGTGAGGACAACCACGGATGAGGCAGCACCTGGCCCCCACCGAGAGGTGGGGAACAGGCACGCCTCTCTTACTGTCTGGACCACCCCTGCCCCCTTCCAAGAGAACCACTCACGGGACACACATCCCTTGGACTGCAAGGAGATCCAACCAGTCAGTCCTAAGGGAAATCATTCCTGAATATTCATTGTAAGGACTGATGCTGAAGCTGAAGCTCCAATACTTTGGCCACCAGATGGGAAGAACTGACTCATTGGAAAAGACCCTGGTGCTGGGAAAGATTGAAGGCAGGAGGAGAAGGGGGCGTCAGAGGATGAGATGGTTGAATGGCATCACCGACTCAATGGACATGCATTTGTGATGTCTGGGAAGCTCTGGGAGTTTGTGATGGACAGAGAAGCCTGGCGTGCTGCAGTCCATGGGGTCGCAAAGAGTCAGACCTTACTGAGAGACTGAATTGAACTGAACTGATGTCTGAAATCAGCATAATGCCCTAAGAATTTATAACTTGGGAAAATATTCACTTTTCATGTGCTTTCTCTTGGATTATTTCTCTGCTAGAATTCATTTCATTTCTAAGGTAATTTTTAACTTGAATAGAGGATAATATTAAGACAAGTTCTTCTGAGATTGAACTGAACTTTCACCGGGATTTTGGAATTTGACAATTGGCAAGAGCATATTTTAGACTCTGAAAGGACCTTAGGTAGCATCTAGTCACAGCCTCCTTACTTTCCAGTTAAAGACAAGGATTGAAAGAGTTAAGTTCAAACTCAGACAAGTTGAGGGCAGAACCACCCTGAAATCCTCCTTGACTCTCAATACGAACTGCAAAACTTCTGGAAAAAGTAAGCAACCATGAAAATCTACAACTCTGGCAATCCTTTTTTCTAGCCCCATTACTTAAGGAAACAATTTCCTCAAAGTTGCCCAAATCCCATGACTTTCTTAGACCTCATTTGGCTGAACTTCTGGGCAGAAGTGCCAGCACTGTTCTGCCCACCCCCACTACTCCTCTACTCCACTACTGCCCCCTCTTCCCCTCCCCACCATGCACAGAAGAGTCCCACTCCCCTCCCCACTGCCTGATTCTCAGTCTGTAATGTCTCTTCCTGCTCCTCTGTTTCTGCACTTGTCATCCACACATCCCCACAGTTCTGTGTTTTTCTTTCAGATCATTCTGCCTTGATGATCTCATTCACTTTTGTGACTTCAGCCATTATCCCTCTCGGGGACACTCATAATTCTGTGTGCTTGAGCATCTAACATCTATTCCAATTTCTTGCAAGACATCTGCTTATGATGCCCACTGGACTCCTCCTGGTCTACATGTCTGAAGTGGAACAAATCAATCCCCTTTTCTCTGAGCACACTTCATTTTCCATATTCCTTATTCTTGGTTGGTGCCACCATTCTTAGGCCAGTTTAGTTTTACCAGGCCAGAAATGTCTTCAGTTTTCCCCTTCTTTTTTTCCCCTCCTGTCGTCTCCAATAAGTTATCAAATCCTGTTGTGTTTATTTCTCATTTGCTCCATGCTCGAAATGATTTGAAGAGGAATGTATCCAAGTTCTTACATCTCTCTCCAGCTGTTCCTTCTCATTGCCACTGCCTAGTTTGGGTCCTCATTTTCTGTGACCTCCTGCTTGGTCACCCTGCCTTCAGTTTTCCCCTCTTTCCATCTGGCTTATGGGCCTTCTATTCCAAAGAAATGATTGTAATCACATTAACTGCCTGAATAAAAACCTTTGCTGGGACTTAGTGTGTACAGAATGAAATCCAAACTGCTTAGCCAGTCATTTCAAAGTCTTTTACACTATAATCTTAGCTGACCTCCTCCCCTTTCCCTAGGAATTTTCATCCAACAAAAGCAAACTAGCCACTTAGCCAGGTCGTCACTACATTGTTTGTCAAGTGCCGGCTGGGCCCTCAACACTGGAAGTTTGTGGAGTAAATAGGTATGGCCCTACAAGCTGCTTACACCTTTGTGAGAGCAATCATTTCCAATAAATAAATTGCTGCACTTCCTCAGAATGTGATGGCATTATGATAGGAGGACTGTGGTGGACCCAATAATGCCCGCCCCCAGGATGTCCTAATTCCTAGAACCCATGGATATATTACCTTATATGGCAAAAGAGACTTTGCAGATGTGATTAAGTTAAGTATCTTGAGATGGGGAGATGATACTGGATTATCTGGGTGAGTCTAATGTAATCACAAGGATCCTTATGAGAAGGAGACAGGAAAGTCAGAGTTAAAGAAGATATGAGAACAGAATCAGCCAGAGAGAGACAGACAGACAGACAGATGTAGAAAGAGACAGAGACAGACAGACACATACACAGGTTGATTTCAAAGATGCTACACTGCTGGCTGTGAAAATGGAGAGGGAAGCCATGACCCAAAGAATGCGGCAGCCTCTAGAAGCTGGGAAAGCCAAGGGAACAGATTGTCCCTCGAGTCTACACAATGACAGCAGCTCTGCCAACATCCTTCTCCGAGCCCGGTGAGACTTCTGTTCTCCAGAACTGTAAGGGAATAAATAAGTGTTGTTTTAAGCCGTGGTATTTGTGATAATTTGTTACAGCGGCCATAGGAAGCTGATACAAGTACTAGGGAGGTCTGGGATGTCTCACCTGAAACCAGTAGATAAGGAGGCTTTTGCCAAACAAAAAAGAAGGGAAAAGATAGAAAGGTATGCAATTAAGAAGGTCATAGTATGCTTCAAGAACTTAGAGAAATCCAACTGGAAGCACCTAGAGGAGTAGGAAGATGGAGAAGCATGAGTCTGGCTGGGCCTTGAGCTTCATGATACAGCTCAGGATTTTATGATTTAATGTAAAAGTCTCTGCAGGGATTTTTTTTTCTCCTCATTCTGCTTTTGGTTGCCTGGTCCCATATCTGAGAAAACTCCATCATACTTTATGACTTAACCAGATGTCACCTCCAAAGAAATACAAATTCATGATTTACACAAATGTGAGCTCAACTTTCCATAGCTAGATTGTAATTTTTTTAAGCCTGCGTAGGGGACAGTGTTTCATATCAGAATCTATTCAATGACTGAGGGAATCTGTGTTCTGACAGTGATTCTTCAAATCCTGAGACACACCTTTGAGGCTTGATGTATTAGTCTAAATTTTACTTCATCCTCTTTGGGCCATTGCTTATGATAAAGAGACTGAGATTTTAACTGCAACTATGTTCCAATGTGGCAAGAATGGAAAGAAATATGTGGAAATGGAATTAGGTATTGTGTTAGCAAGTAAAGAATGATGTTTTCATTGGCTATTAGGGAAATACACATCAGAATCACAATGATATACTAATTCATATGGCAATATAGTCATATATATGGCTATAATAAAAAAGATAATATCAGGTGTTGACATGGATGTGGAGAAGTTGAAACTCTCATGCACTGCTGGTGAGAATGTAAAATGGTGCAGCAGCTTTGAAAATACTTTGGCAGTTTCTCAAAAAGTTAAACATTGACCGTATTACCCAGAAATTCTACCTTTAGGTATCTACTCAAGAGAACTGAAAATGCATGTGTACACAGAGATTGTAAGTGAATGAATGTTCATAGCAGCATTACTCATCATGACCAAAATGGTAGAAACAATCAAATATCTATCAACAGATGACTGGGCAAACAAAACATGGTATATTTATGCAATGCAAGATTATTCAGCAATAAGAAGGCCTGGAGTACTAATACTTGCTACAACATGGATAAACCTTGAAAACATTACACTAAGTGAAAAAAGCTAGTTAAAGGACCATATATTGTGTGATTCTATTCATATGAAATGTCTAGACTAGGCAAATCTCTAGAGATAGAGAATAGGTTAATGGTTGCCAGAAGCTGGCAGTAGGGAGTGATGAGAAGTGACTGCTAATGGATACCTGGTTCCTTTTTGGAGGGATGAAAACATTCTGGACCTTGATAGAGGTGATGTTTGCACAGCCTAGGGAATATACTACAAACCTCTGAATTGTACACTTTAAAAGGGCAAATTTTATGGTATGCAAACTTCAATATCAATTAAAAAAAGAACACTGTTGATGACTTTTAAAGAAAATATATCAATATTGTTGCTACATCATCTTTTCAGTAAAACATCAACTTGAATGAAGAGAGTTATGTAGCAGGCCCAAGCATAATGTGTATTAAATGCTGTCCTTGAGGATGCAACAAGGAGGTGGTAACAGCTCTAACAGATTCAATGGAGGAGTCAACAGCCAACCTGGGATTTTCTGAGACTGGTTACTGTGGAAATTCTGTGTCCTGATTAGTATGCTTTGGAAGCAAGTGCAGAGAAGCTATTAAAAGATTGTTTTTCAGAATAGGCAAAGACTTTAAAATGTACTTACAGTCTTGAAAAATTGCCTGGCCATATCACACCAGAGCTATTGGATAGCCACAGATTTGTAGGAGTCATTAGAGCTAAAAGCAAATTGACAAACTACCCAACAAGTCTTGTGCCGATGGACCCAAGAGGAGAAGGCTGAACTGGAAATGAATTGAGTTGGGTGACCCCATGGATCAAGATAAATAACATGGTTTTCCTTTGGTATACCTGGACACTTGTGGAAACGGGTGAATTATTACTACCCATAGGAGCTGAAGGGCTTCCCAGGTGGCTCAGTGGTAGAAGAAGATACCTGCCAATGCAGAAGATGCAGGAGATGCCAGTTTGATCCCTAGGTCAGGAAAATCCTCTAGAGGAGGAAATGGCAACCCACTCCAATTATTCTTGCCTGGATAATCCCATGGACAGAAGAGCCTGGTGGGCTACAGTCCATGGGGTCGCAAAGAGTTGGACACAACTGAGCAACTGAGCACGCATGCACAGAAGCTGAAGTGTGAATAAGCATCAGATCAGTTCTCAGCTTGCATTGCCAATAATTTCGTCTCTTGGGGGTTGAGCAACACTTAGGCAAGCTGAGACCCAAAGGTGGATGGGGAATGGGAAAGATAAACCTTAGGTGACAGTAGCCACATTGCCTCTGGGTTTATTCTAACAAGACTTCTGCTATAGTTAATAATTTGGTTTATGGAAATCCTGAACCAGACCACCAGATTTTCTGGCTTTTGAGCAAAGTAGCATTGTGCTTATAATGGAACTTCCTATTGATTCCTTGCCCACTTATTTCAGTTGTTTGCTTCAGATTGTTGGTGGTGTTTAGTTGCTGAGTCATGTCCTTCTCTTTTTATGACCCCGTGGATTGTAGCCCTCCAGGATCTTCTGTTCATAGGATTTCCTGGGTAAAAATACTGGGGTGGGTTGCCATTTCCTTCTCCGGGGGATCTTCCCAACCCAGGGATTAAACCCGCATCTCCTGCATTGGCAGGCAGATTCTTTATCACTGAGACAGCAGCATAGGTGATGATAATAATAAGTGAAATAACAATTATTAATAGTGTTTGTAGAATGCTCAGCAGTTTATTATTATTATTATTACAACAACTCTGTGGGGTGATAGAGTCAACCTTCATTTTGCAGATAAGGACACTGAGGCTCCAATTAAGAGGCAGCCAGACTTAGTTGGAGAAGAAATGAAGTGACTGGGTTAGAGCTGGACTCTGATCCACACCACCTGAATTCAAATCTCAGCTGTGCTCTGTGACCTTGAACAAATTACAAAGCATCTTTCTGCTTCAGTTTCATCGTCTGTCAAATGGGGTTAATTAAAGTGCCTACCTCAAAGAGTTTTTGTGAGGACCTCATGATCTGATTACTTGGAAAGTGCCCAGCACATAGGAAGTAATAAAAGATGGTTAGTAGAGGAAGGTTACATAAAATGGAAGATGTGTCCAGGTCACACAGTTAGGAAGCAACAAAAGTAGGGCTTGAATTAGAGTATTAGTTGAAAATATTTATTCTGCACCTACAGTGTGTTTCAGGAACCTTTTCCACCAAGGCACTCAAAGAGGGCTTAGGTGATCAAATGAATGAATAGACCTGACTGAGTTGGACAACAGCAGAAGGTAATTGAAACTTTATCTTGAAGTTGTTAAGTAAGGTATACTTTTCATGATAGGCATTGGAGGCTGTCACCCCGGGGATTTGGACTAGTGACTGGAACACAGGAATTTGCCGGACTTGCATTGTGGATTTGGTGTAACACAAGATATGCCAACAAGCCAGGGGGTAGCCTTCATTCCCACACACTAGTCCCAGTAACTTCGTTGCATCAGACACTTTTTGTTTGGAGAATACTTAGCATGTTGGAAACTGGATAGCTCCCAATTCAGTCCTGGTTCTCTAGCTGGCAAATGCCGTGTACTTTCTCATTTGAAGCATGATGTTCTCACTACTCATGCTACTACTATCATGTGAGCTCAAGCTGACTATTGTTCGTGGCTAATCTCATCAACATCTTCCCAAGGGTTACAAGGCAGCATCACTAAGTTGAAACAATACCATCTACACTCAGATGCTTTTTTTGTGCAAAATCTAACCATAACTCCCTTTAACATTTCTAGACTGACTTTGGCATTCTGTGAACAAAACAGAATGTTGGGATGGACGAGTGCTTAAAGGTTTTCTATCCAGTCAAGACATCCCTGTGATGCTTAAATCCTGTCTATGACATCTCCAATTTATGCCCAGCACTGGCCCTGCCCCAACGGAGACCTTCAGAGTTCTGCCTTTAGATTATCATAGACATGGTTAATTCTTCCTGGAATTGTGTTCAAAACAAGCCTCCCTAGGACTTTTATCATGCTACAAATGAATTCTGCCTCTCCTCTCACACAGATTATCACAAATATTGTATTATTATTGTCAGTAAGGAAGTATAGGTTAGCTTTCATTCTGAGCATCAGCACAAAGTTTGGTCATATTTTCTCTTTGACAGAGAAAAATCATGGATATATCAAACCAGAATTGAAGAATTGTTTACATGAAAATTAAACTATTGACCCGAATGTATCTGGCAAACTACTTAGAGAAATCCAGGATTAGAACTTTCTGTCTCTAGGTTCTTGCTGCTAACCCAGTGAGTCAGATTTCTTCCTTTGATGATTTATAAGACAACTCAAAGACAGGTGCAATTTTCATATTGTATCACAGAGGGTGGCTCTGGGTCTTTCAGCAAGCCCCCAAAGAGGCATGTTGAATCTGTCTTCTAATGGAAATATATTGTCAAAAAATGGTGTGGTCAGAACATGTTTGTCAAAACACCAATAAAATAAACGCGAAAGGTGATATGGAAATAGTAAGCAGCCTTGAATGTCATGGAGTGTGATATGAGTCCCAGGCTAACTTCAGAAGCTCAGAGTCATGAACTCAGCAGATATATTGTCACTCTGCTGCAATGACAACATTTTAATCTTATAATTTATGATTAAATTGGAAATAACTTTTCCACTGAGGTGCCCTTTTGAAGATCAGTAAAAAGTGCTATGCAAACGATCAGATATTTAGGTTCTTGTTCAGGGTTCTTTTAACTGAAAAAGGTTATTCAGAGTGACAAGATTTTTTTTAGAAAGTGAAATAGTTTATTTCTCTTTGCAATATTATTCAGAGTTTCATTTTTCCCCAGGGGAGAGGGATAGAAGCTAGATGCAGAAGAGTCAGTATGTCACCATTGTCTAGTTTGTCTTTCCTCATCTAGAAATATCCCTTTTGTAGGAAATGTTTAAATAATGTATTTTACTGATTCCATAAGGTATCATTTCTAATTTATATAAAGATATGGAAGATATAACTTATGTAAATGTTCACTGAAATCTAAAATCATTTTAAAAAGTAAAGTTATTTTTTAAAAGTTCAAAGTAAGAACTTTTACTTTCAGAGTTCAGAGTAAGAAAGTTGAATGGTCAAGAAGAAAATTAACTTAGCATACTTACAAAGATTCCTTTTGAGTTATTAATGAAATGTTTCTATGCAATATTTTGGGCTTCCCTCGTAGCTCAGTCAGTAAAGAATCTGCCTGCAAGGCAGGAGATCCAGGTTCAGTTCCTGGGTGGGGAAGATCCCCTGGAGAAGGAAATGGCAACCCACTCCAGTATTCTTGCCTGGAGAGTCCCCTAGACAGAGGAGCCTGGTGGGCTACAGTCCATGGGGTTGCAAGAGTCGGACATGACTGAGCAACTCAACCACCACCACCATGCAATATTTTTAGGCTTCCCTGGTAACTCAGCTGGTAAAAATCTGCTGGCAATGCAGGAGACCCCAGTTTGATCCCTGGGTTGGGAAGATCCCCTGGAGGAGGGTATGGAAACCCGCTCCAGTAGTCTTGCCTGGAGAATCCCCATGGACACAGGAGCCTGGCGGGCTACAGTCCCCGGGGTTGCAAGAAGTCGGACACAGCTGAGCGACTAAGCAGAGCACAGCACAGCACATGCAAACTTTTTACCAGGCAGAAAAATTAATTATTTTTTCTTTTATTTGGAATGACTTCTTCAGAGTTTTAGAGTTTTAGTGTAATTTTTCTGACTGTATTCTGTATGTAATTATTCATACAGCTTTAAGTTCATGATAACACCTTGCTTTAGAAATAAAAATGATTGGTTAGATGTTGCCATATATAATTGGAACATGGATAAATTGTTTTCATAAAAATCAAAACTTTTAAAACTTCATGAAACAAATTGTGGGAAGGGTAGAAGTTCTGTGTCTTAGTTTGAGTTCCACCAAAGAAAGGACCTGGGTGAATGCAGTTTCCTTGGGAGATGATCCCGGGAAGCAGGAATGACGAAGAAAAAATGAAATGTCATTATAAGTTTGTGTCATAAAATTCAAATATGTGGACAAAGAATGACCACGATTCCAGTAGGACCATGCCTCTCAGAATCATCTACCTGTGTTTCTGTTATCTATTTCAGTATAACAAACAATCCCCCAACTTAGTGGCATGACTCTGTGGGTCAGGAATTAAGTGATCACAGCTCAGCTGGGCAGTTCTGCTCTACAAGGCATCAGCTGAACTCACTCATTTGGCTGCTTTTAGCTGGTATCTGGGATGCCTGGAAAGTTCAGGATGTCTACACTTATATGTCTGGTGCGTTGGTGATCCTCCATGTGGCCCCTCTCCCCGAGAGGAGAGCTAGGGCTTCCTCACTGCATGGTAATCTCATGGTATTTGGTCAGCATGAGTCACAGGGCCCGCCCTGATTCAAGGGCAAGGGAAATAGATTCCACCTGTTGATGGGAGAAGCAAAAATCACTTGTGGCCTTCTTGGATTTGTTTCAAGCTAAAATATGGGGAAATGGAGAATGTCTCCATTGGATTGGTATCTTTCTTTAAAAAGTCTTTGGGTCTCTGTTTGCGTGAAATATTTTTTTCCAGCCCTTCACTTTTGGTCTGTATGTGTCCCTTGTTTTGAGATAGGTCTCTTGTAGACAGCATATATAGCTGAATTTGTTACAATATTGCTTCTGTTTTACCTTTTGATTTTTTGGCTGCAAGGTAGGAGGGGACTTAGCTCCCTGACCAGGGATCAAACTCACATCCCTCTGCACTGGAATGCAAAGTCTTAACCACTGGACTGCCAGGGAAGTCATTCCATTGGTTTCTATCCTGAATTGGTTGAACCTTGTAACCTCTTGCACACGACCGAGTGTTCACTAGAGATGAATCACTAGGAGCACGAACTTCAGTGTGAGCTTGAACAGAACTAACTTCCCAGCACAGTCCTAGCCAAATTAAAAAATTTTAGCACAGGCTCATGGGGAGCAGCAAGTAGAATGTCAACTACAATCTTATTTAACTGAAGGACAGTATAATCATAGACTTTGGAGGTGTGTAAACCTGGGGTCAAATCCCAGAGCCACTACTTACAAGGTACAAATTTCAGTGTCTTCACCTTTAAAGGGAATACAGCTGTATTCTCTTTGCAGGAGGTTGTGAAATCAATTGGTGAATACATTTAGGCCCCATGGGCCATGAGGTGTCATACAGCTATGTCTATTGTTTATTACTCCATCTGTTTCATTCCTAAATGCTGTTATAGGCAGAGAACATGGATTTTATAATGCTTTCAGAGGAAAAGAGGCAACAATACTATTTTTGGCTTTTTAAAGTCTTAAGAAAATATGCAGTACCCGAGGCAACTATGTTACAGTGAAGTTTTTCCTCTACATATTAGGTTTTAAGATTTGTGTACAGTAATTAAAATTGTATCAAAAAGAGTGCTATTTATTTCCTGTCAATTTTCATATACATATACCCATGAGTAAATGGCAAAATACGCCGTTTCTTATGCAGAGTTGGGGCAAAGAAGTTAAGACTATATATCCAACCCTGTGGTAGTTGTTCTTTATTTATTTTTTTATTAATGATTTTATTTTTATTTCTTTTTTCAATCAATATATTTTTATTGAAGTACAGTTGATTTACAATGTGTTAATTTCTGCTGTACAGCAAAGTGATTCAGTTATATATATAATTATGTACATAAGATATATATTCTTTTTCATACTCTTTTTCATGGTGGTTTATCAGAGGATATTGCATATTGTTCTCCATGTTATACAGTAGGACCTTGTTGTTTATCCGTTCTGTATGTAAAAGCTTACATCTGCTAACCCCAGCCTCCCACCCCATCCCCCCCCACCTCCCTCCAGCTGATTGGCAACCACCAGCCTGTCCTCTAAGTCTGAGTCTGTTTCATGTGCTAAGTTGCTTCAGTCGTGTATGACTCTTTGGGACCCCACGGACTATAGTCTGCCAGGCTCCTCTGCCCCTAGAATTTCCCAGGCAAGTATTCACAGTAGCCACGACATAGAAACAACCTAAATGTCCATTAGAGGACATGGTACAAATATATAATGGAAAATTCTCAGCCACAAAAAGAACAAAATAATGCCATTTGCAGCAACATGGGTGCAACTAGAGATTACCATACTAAGCAAGCCAGAAGGAGAAAGACAAATACTGTGTGATATCATATGTGGAATCTAAAATATGACACAAATGAGCCCATCTACAAAACAAATTTCCCAGGTCATGCTAGTGGTAAAGAAGTCACCTGCTAATTGCAGGAGATATAGTTGTTCTTTAGGTAAGAGTTATTATATTGATTTATCTGCTGCTCTTAGGGAACTTCCACATATTCTTTAGTTGGCAGTAACTGCAGCTGTGATATCCCTTAGCCCCCAACTGGTTATTAAAGTATCATTGTGCAAAGCTACTTTTTCTTAGAACTTTTCAGTATACTCCATTGAGATCCTTCCAAATGACTGGATGTTAATAAAACACAGAGGAACACAAACAAGTATCTTGGGTTAGAACAGGCTTTCTAAAGCTTAGAGGCATGAGGTGGCAAATGAAGAAATTTAATTTTTGTTATCATTAGTTGATAATCAATATCAGCTACTGGAGTATTATCAATCATTCTTACCAATTAACTCATTCATCAAACAATTCAGCATATCTTAAGCGTTGAACTCTGGCTTTATCAAAATGATAATTGTTAAATAAATGGAAAAAAAACCAAAATGATAATTGTTACAACTAATATTTTTGAATGCTTGCCTTGAGCATATCCTACTACATGCTTTAAAAAGGAATGGATCGGGCGTCCAGCCAATAAACTAAGTGAGTGACTTGACTCTGTTTCCCAGAGTGCATCAGACCTACACAACTCACTGATGGAGTGGCTGTGACTACATTTCTGAGGCACACCTAGGGACACATGGCTGCCACAATGCAGTGGCAGTGGGAAGGTGACCACAGTGGTAGCCACTCTAGGCCAAGGCCCAGAGTGCTCCCAGGAAGTGGCTTACACAGACTTCCAAGTGATTGGCAGTGGCTCATTTGGGGTCGTGTACCAGGCATGGCTGGCAGACACCAGGGAACTCGTGGCCATCAAGAAGTTTCTCCAGGACATGAGGTTCAAGAACTGAGAGCTGCAGATTATGTGTAAGCTAGATCACTGCAATATTGCAAGGCTGAGATGCTTTTTCTATTTCAAAAGGGAGAAGAAAGATGTTGTTCAGTTGCTAAGTCAAGTCCGACTCTTTGTGACCCCATGGACTACATGGAAGCATGTCAGGCTTCCCTGGCCTTCACTATCTCCTGGAGTTTGCTCAAACTCATGTCCATTGATTTAGTGATGCCATCCAATGATCTCATCCTCTGTCACCCCCTTCTCCTGCCCTCAGTCTTTCCCAGCTTCAAGATCTTTTCCAGTGAGTTGGCTCTCCACCACAGGTGACCAAAGTATTGGAGCTTCAGCATCAGTCCTTCCAATGAATATTCAGAGTTGATTTCGTTTAGGATTGACTAGTTTGACCTCCTTACTGCCCAAGGGACTCTCAAGACTCTTCTCCACCAGCACAGTTTGAAAGCATCAGTTCTTGGTCGCTCACCCTTCTTTATGGTCCAGCTCTCACATCTGTACATGACTACTGGGAAAACCATTGTTGTTCAGTCGCTCAGTCATGACCGACTCTTTGTGACCTCATGGACTACAGCACACCAGGCTTCCCTGCCCTTCACCATCTCTCGGAGTTTGTTCAAACTCATGTCCATTGAATCGGTGATGCCATCCATAGCTTTGACTGTACAGACCTTTGTTGGCAAAGTGATCTCTGCTTTTTAATATGCTATCTAGCATATTATATCATAGCTTTTCTTCCAAGGAACAAGCATCTTTTAATTTCTTGGCTACAGTCACCGTCCTCAGTGATTTTTGGAGCCCAAGAAAATTAAGTCTGTCACTGTTTCCCCATGTTTTCCATGAAGAAGGATGAGCTTTACCTAAATCTGGTGCTGGAATATGTGTCTGAGACAGTGTACCGGGTGGTCTGCCATTTTACTAAGGCCAGGTTGACCATTGCTATCATCTATGTCAAGGTATGAACTTCCTTGGTGGCTCAGATGGTAAAGCGTCTGCCTACAATGTGGGAGACCTGGGTTCCATCCCTGGGTTGGGAAGATCCCCTGGAGAAGGAAAGGGCAACCAACTCCAGTATTTTTGCCTGGAAAATCCCATGAATGGAGGAGCCTGGTGGGCTACAGTTCATGGGGGTCAAAAAGAGTCGGACAGGACTGAGCAACTTCTCTCTCTCTTTATGTCAAGGTATACATGCACCAGCTCTTCCAGAGCTTGGCCTATATCCACGCTCAGGGTATGTGCCACCCATACATCAAGCCCCAGAACATGCTGGTGGATCCTGTCACCCCTGTCCTCCAGCTCTGCGATTTTGGCATTGCAAAGCAGTTGGTCTGAGGGGAGCCCAGTGTTTCATACATCTGTTCTCAATACTACTGGGCCCCAGAGCTGATCTTCAGAACCACTGAAAGTGAAAGTCGCTCAATTGTGTCCAACTCTTTGCGACCCCCATGGACTATGCAGTCCATGGAATTCTCCAGGTCAGAATACTGGAGTGGATAGCCTTTCCCTTCTCCAGGGGATCTTCCCAACCCAGGGATGGAACCCAGGTCTCCTGCATTGCAGGCAGATTCTTTACCAGCTGAGCCACAGGGAAACTCATTCATCGCTGTGTGTGGTCAGCTGACTGTGTACTGCCTGAGCTCCTCCTAGGCTAGCCCATCTTCCCTGGGGACAGTGGGGTGGACCAGCTGGTAGAGAGCATCAAGGTGCTGGGAACACCAACCTGGGAAGCGATTTGAGAGATGAATCTCAGCTACACAGAGTTCCAGTTTCCCCAGATTAAAGCTCACCCCCAGACAAAGATATTCAAATCGAATGGCCCCTGGGGCCATTGCACCCCACTCTAGCCTGCTCACACTGGAAGCTTGTGCCCAAAGCTTCTTCGATGATCTGTGAGGTCCTAGAACCCAGCTCCCCAGCAACTGCCCACTTCTCCTTTCTTCAATTTCAGTCCTGTCCAACTCACTGTCCAACCATCTCTCAACACTGTTCTCATCTCTTCTCACTTGAGGACCCCAGCAGGCACTTCTTTCCTCACCCCATCCTCGCAAACTTGAAGTGAACCTCAGACCGGCCTGGACTTGGCAGTTGACTGATGCCACAGCTCTTCTCACTAACTCTTCCTGAGGGCACCACCAACTACCCCTTCCATCTGGGAACCCCAAGGGGGCTGGGAATGGGGGCCATAGCCCACCAAGTTCCTGCCCTGACTGGGCACCTAGACTAGAGGGCAGAGGTAATGAGTCCCTCTCCCCACCGCCGGGAGGGAATAGAAGGAAGGACAGAGGATGGGGGTGGGCATGAGGACTTTCTACCCCTCAGCCCACTCCCTTCCCCCAGGTCTCCACCTCCTTCAACCTCCCTCCCCTCCTGTGTCCCTTGTAAATAGAACCAGAGCAGCCCTGCTCCTCTTCCCTTCCTTGGCCCCTGGGTGTGAATAGATTGTTATTTTTTTTTCTTAAAACGTCAATTCACACCATCCAACCTGGACCCTCCCCTTCCTATGGCTGGATTCCCCCTCTTGTCCTCTGCCCCTAAGGCCTCCTCCCTCCTCTCCCCATTCTGGAGGGCAGACGCAGTGGGGGATCTTCTCATGTCTTAGTTTTCACAGTAAGACTTGCCTGTGTGCAGACCTCCATTTGAGAAATTTTGGCATTAAAAAAAAAAAGCGATGGATCACTAAATCCTCAAAGTAATCCTAGGAAGTTTGAAGCCAAAAAATGGCAAAGGGAGGATTTAAATCCGGCTCTGAGAATTCTACCCGGAAAAGAAAATAACATGTGGTCCTTGTTCCCAATGTTCTCAATCTAGAGGGACATGTAATAACAATAATAATGGCTAACAATTATTGAGTGCTTACTTGAGTCAAACTCTGAATTACTGTATTTGCATGACTTCATTGAGTTCTCATATCAATTGCATGAGATGTTTTTATTAGCCCAATTATCTAGACAAGGAAGTTTAGACACAGAATTAAGTAATTTTCTCTAAGTTACACAGCTGGTAGGAGATTGGGTCAGGATTTGAATCCAGATAGCCTGTTTTTAGATCTCTGACTTATAACCAGCACTTCATATAGGCTATATGCAGAACTTTATCACAGGAGATAAAACAGAGATTTCTAGATGATGCTCTAAGAATGGTTAAGAGGGAAAGTCAAACTCTGCCTGAGGAAGCCAAAGGAGATGATATTTGAGGTCATTCCTCAAATAAGGAATTACGGAGATGATATTTGAGGTCAGTCTTCAAATAAGGAATGTGTCTGGCAACAGGGATGGGGAGGAAGGCAAGTAGAAGAAACAGAATGAGCAGAGATATGAAAGAATTAGTAAGCAGGGCAGCATCCAGAAACTAAAAATCGTGTGATACAGTTGGAAGGTAGGTCATGAATTCTTAAATTGTTTTGCATATGAGTTAATTTCTTACCCAAGCATCCTTGAAGATTGAAAAAAAAAAACCAGGACAAGCAATAAATACACACTATCTTTTTAACTTTTAATTTTGAAAAAAAAATTTTTTTTGACCTGACCCCTGCCTCGTGTCTTACGGGATCTTAGTTCCCCTACTAGGGATCAAATTTGGACCCTGGCAGTGAAAGCATTGAGTCCTAACCACTGGACCAGCAAGGAATTCCTGAAATAATTTTAGATTTACAGGAGAGTAGCACAGATAGTTGGAGAAGGCAATGGCACCCCACTCCAGTGCTCTTGCCTGGAAAACCCCATGGATGGAGGAGCCTGGTGGGCTGCAGTCCATGGGGTCGCTAAGAGTAGGACACGACTGAGCGACTTCACTTTCACTTTTCACTTTCATGCATTGGAGAAGGAAATGGCAACCCACTCCAGTGTTCTTGCCTGGAGAATCCCAGGGACGGGGCAGCCTGGTGGGCTGCCGTCTATGGGGTCGCATAGAATCGGACACAGCTGAAGCGACTTAGCAGCAGCAGCAGCAGCACAGATAGTTCAGAGGGCTCCCATATACCTTTACCCAGCTTGCCTAACGTTAATTTCTTATATAACCATGGTGCATTTATGAAAACTAAGAAACACACCTTGGTGACAGGCTTGTTACCAAAGTAATCTTGGAAATGCTAACTGAGGTACTTTTAAGAGAAATACAGAACAGACTTTCGGAGTCTGTGGGAGAAGGCGAGGGTGGGATGTTTGGAGAGAACAGCATCAAAACAAGTATACTATCAAGGGTGAAACAGATCACCAGCCCAGGTTGGATGCATGAGACAAGTGCTCAGGGCTGGTGCACTGGGAAGACCCAGGAGGATGGGATGGAGAGGGAGGTGGGAGGGGGGATCGGGATGGGGAACACATGTAAATCCATGGCTGATTCATGTCAATGTACGGCAAAAACCACTACAATATTGTAAAGTAATTAGCCTCCAACTAATAAACATAAATGGAAAAAAAAAAGAAATACAGAACTTACTTGGATTTCACCATTTTCTTTTGCTAACTAAAATTATTTTACATTTGTTTGGTTAAAGAAATGCAGTTAAAATATTACTGAGGTCATTTTTATTTTAATGAAATTTTAATTGGAGTATAGTTTATTTACAACATTGTGTTAGTTTCTGCTATACAGCAAAGTGAATCAGTTATACGTATATATCCACTCAGTTTTAGATTCCTTCCCCATTAGATCATTACAGAGCACTGGATAGGGTCCCCTGTGCTATACAGTGCATCCTACCGGTCATCTTTTACACTCGTTGTAGTAGTATGTACCTGTCAATCGAGTGGCTTCATATTTTTCACCAGTAAAAGTGGCAAAGGTAAAAATGATCAGTTCTCAAAGTTAGCAAGTTGGCAAAAAAAGAAAAAAAACCAACTTATAAATAGGTATCAAATTTCATAGAGTAATTTGGCAATACCTGCTAAAATATTATCAGTGTGTGTACTTATTACAAAAAATTTTTTTTGCTTAAATTTTTTTTACTTATTAGTGTGTTAGTCGCTGAATTGTGTCTGACTCTTTTCAACTCCATGGACTATAACCCGCCAGACTTCTCTGTCTGTGAAATTCTCCAGGCAAGAATACTGGAGTGGGTAGCCATTCCCTTCTCCAGGGGATCTCTTTCCAGCCCAGGGATTGCACCTGGGTCTCCTGCATTGTAGGCAGACCCTTTGCTCTCTGAGCCACCATCGGAGGGTAGGTAATGTACAACGTTGTGTTGGTTTCGGTGTACAGCACAGTGATTCCGTTATACATATGTATGTATATATGTGTATATACTTTCTTTTTCAGGTTCATTCTTTCAGATTCTGCAGTAGGTTAATACAGAATATTGAGTAGAGTTCCTTGTGATATACAGCAGGCCCTTGTTGGTTATCTCTTTTATATATATTAGTAGTAGTGTGGATTTCACTGTTTTTCACGTTAATGTTCTCTTTCAGTTCCAGTTCCAAGATCCCATTAAGTTAGCACGACTTACTTTCTTCCAAGCAGTCTTGCATGATCTTTCCACATTAAAAAAGTGCCACCCAGGTATTTTGTAGAATGTTCCTCAGTTTTGCTTTGTCTGATGTTTTCTGATGATTCAAGTGGGGTGATGGGAAGAATACATGCAACATCATTTGAACACCAAGGGTCACTGTTCATCTACATTAGTAAAACATAATATGTCTGTTAAGAGTGATACTTTTGAACTGATCAGCCACATCCTCCCGTCCTGCCTGTATGGTAGCATGGTCATATGGTTGTTGAGCAGATGAAATGCTGAGGGTATAGACTTTGGCTAAGGGGCTAAAGAAAGCCACATCCTAACAGTGACAGCACTAGCAACCAACGTACATGACTGGCCCTTCAGCCATATGCTTTCTCTCTAATCTGGATTTTCCCACCCTTCTCCATCACATCAGAGACTCTCTCATAGGGTACTGCTTTGTCTGCCTTTATTGCCTCCCTGGGCCATCAACAAGCATTTCTTTGGGTGTGGTATTTGTTGGCGTGTGAGACTGGGAGAAATCCAAGATCAAAATGCTCTTTGTCATTCCCCTATCAGAGGGGGTTGGAAGAGATGAACTTTGAATAAATATTCATTTACATCAGCAGCATTCCTCTGTACTCGTCCAGTGCTTACTTTTCTCTTGTTAACAGTGCTAGAATAAACACATAATTCTACTAAAATATTAGCAGTGTGTGCTGTTTTCTTTCACTTGCCAAGATTGTTTTATAATAAATACCGTTAGAAAAAATACCATTGGCCAACATCCTCAGCAATTACATTAATATCTCCAAAGAGCAAAGTATGAATTTGCGAGGTGCTTTGTAGAGAAAAATGGAATACACCTGGTTTATACTGCATTCCTTGAATATACTGATCTTGTTACCCTTCAGTTTGATTTTAACTTAAAATATTTCTCTTGGTTAACAAAAGTTGATGCCATTATTTTCTATGATACTGACTAATTAAGTAGCTTTTACAAGGTAAATCTAACATAAGGTTTCTTTAAAACTGAGCAATACTAAAACAGATGTTTGTAATGTGCTTTCCTGGTAGAAATTTGTAGATTAAATTGGATATTCATGTTTGTCAAATAAAATTTCACTCAAATGGAAGAAATGGGTTTTCTCATGATTTTGTCCACTTGTTAATATTGTGTCTTAGTTTCAGCTCTCACTTCTGTCCTTTAGAGATGCAAATAATTATTTCCTTACTTAGTTGAATCCTAGTCCCATATTTCCTTTTGCCTATAGGATAGTTCTCCTTATAGGTTCCATCTCACTTCAAACTCTAAATGTTCAAATAATTAGTGATCTTTTCTCCCCGAAAAGGAATAGTAACTAAGTGAATTAACATATCACAACCAGCTTTTTCTCTAAACTTTCCTATTTTATTCCATGATAACCATTTTTGTAGCCTTAGAACTTTGAAAATATTTTTGACTGTTCCTTCTCTTTTATATTCTATATTCATATGTCCCCATATAAGGGAAGACTTATCCTTCTTTCTACACAGTGGTCATACTTATCTTTTTCTCTCTGTCCATCCTGACACTGACCCTCATCTCTCATGCTAGTCCTTCTAACTAGCTTCCTGAATGAAATTTTTCTCATTTCAATTCATATTTTCTTCTTCTTTAAGCACTAATATTATCATTTGATTCCCTGTTATGTAGTCCCTGTTACAAGTAAGACAAAATATAAAAAAAATTTTTTTAAAGATAAAATATCATGTCATATAGACTCTTCCTATGGTTGTCACCCATTATCAATTGTTTGTACCTTTTGGTTGCTGAAGAGTAAATTTCATGGTATAGATATACCATAGTTTATCTATTAACCTGGGAAATAGTATTTGGCTGGCTTCCAGTTTGGGGTGATTATGACTAGAACTACTATAAACATCTGTGAAAAGATTTCTGTGTGAACACGAGTTTTCATTTCTCCAGGATAAATTCCACGATGGGGATTGCTGAATCATACATTGAATATGTGTTTAACTTTCTGAGAAACTGTCAGACTATCTCCCAGGATGGTTGTGCTATTTTGTATTCCTACCAGCAGTGTGTGAGAGTTCTAGATTTTCTGCATCCTTGTCAACATTTGGTGGTGTTGGTGGATTCCATTTTTATCCATTCCAATATGGGTACATGTGGTATCTCACCATGGTTTTGATTTGCATTTCTCTAAGAATGAACAATGTTTAACATCTTTTCATGTGCATATTGGCCCTTCTTATATTCACTTCAGTGAAGTATCTGTTCAAGTCCTTTGCCTATGTTTAACATTTTTATAAGGTAAAATGCTCCCTAGGTTTCTCTAGGTAAGAGCATAATGAAAGCATCCATTTTCTTGCACCAATGGAAGCAGAAACTTATAGCTTTGGGAGGCAGCAGTGTCAGAAAGGTTGAGTTTCTGGTGAGAGTGGCATCTGTCTGGTGATAGTGTGGTTGCTGCAAGGTTGAGATTTTGGAAGGAACATAAACTGTAGCATCTGGAGTTGGAGGAGGATCAAATGCAGTTTAATTATTAGGTCAGCACTATGCTATTCTAAAATCCTTTTGGAAATTGTTCTGGAAAACTTGGTTCTCAGCCTCTCCATGATCCTCAGGTGTCCAATATCTTTTCAACTACATTTCTGATGAGCTGGAGTCAGCTTCTCAGAACTTAGACAAGAATTAAATACTGCACCAGTTATCTATGGCTAGAATAAACTGTTTAACAAACAACCACAAAACTTGGCTTTGTGTACCATGGAACATTTATTTTTGTCCCTTCTTCTGTAGGTTGATGGAGTAGTTCTGTTAATGTGGGCAGACCTTGGTTGATCTCTGCTGAGCTGCTTATGCATATGTGGTTATGTAGCATGTTGGCAAAAGAGGCTTCATCTCGGGTCCACATTGTCTCTCATTCTCCAGCAGACTCTCACGGCAGAGACAGGGTTGTAAGACAGGGAGAAGATGCTCCAAAGTCTCTTGAGGCATAACCTGCAAACTGTATACCATCAATTGTCTGCTATTGTTCAAGCCACAAGGCCAACCCAAATTCAAAGAATAGGGGCATAGACTCTGCCTATTAATGGAAATTTCTGCCACATTGCAAGGCCCAATTCAGTAATCAGTGCACTCTATATATTAAGTTACTTGGAATTTTGAAGTGAGTGTGTATAAAAAGATAATTCAGAAGGAAATACATCAAAATATTAAATTATCTCTCTAGATGAATTGAAATCTCCTTTTTGCATTTTTGTATTTTCACTCATCTCAAGCATGTATTACTTGTATAAGTTAAGCAATAATTATAAAAAATTTTTTATAGAACTATAGTTGATTTATAATGTGTTAGTTTCAGGTATACAGCAAAGTGATTCAATTATACATATATGTGTGTATATATATATCTTCTTTTTCAGTTTCTTTTCTAGTATAGGTTTTTATAAGATATTGAATATAGTTCCCTGTGTTATACAGTATGTTCTTGTTTTTTTAAAATCTATTTAAAGTGAAGTGAAAGTGAAAGTCACTCAGTCATGTCCGACTCTTTACGATCCCATGGACTATACAGTCCATTCAGTTCTCCAGGCCAGAATACTATAGTAGTAAAGGTCCATATAGTCAAAGCTATGGTTTTTCCAGTAGTTATGTATGGATGTGAGAGTTGGACCATAAAGAAGGCTGAGTGCTGAAGAATTGATGCTTTCAAAATGTGGTGCTGGAGAAGACTCTTGGAGTCCCTTGGACTGCAAGGAGATCAAACCAGTCCATCCTAAAGGAAATCAACCCCGAATATTCATTAAAAGGACTGATGCTGAAACTGAAGCATCAGTACTTTCTTTTGCCACCTGATGTGAAGAGCTGACTCATTGGAAAATACTCTGGTGTTGGGAAAGATTGATGGCAGAAGGAAAAGAGAGTGACAGAGGATAAGATGATTGGATAGCATCACCAACTCAATGGACATGAGTGAGCAAATTCCGGGAGATGGTGAAGGACAGGGAAGCCTGGTGTGCTGCAGTCCATGGGGTTGCAAAGAGTTGGACATGACTTAGCGACTGAAGAGGAACAGCAACCTGTTGTAAAAGTGTGTTGGGCTTCCCAGATGGCCCTAGTGGTAAAGAACCCGCCTGCCAATGTGGGAGAAATAAGAGATAAGTTCCTGGGTCGGAAAGATCCCCTGGAGGAGGGTGTGGCAACCCACTCCAGTATTCTTGCCTGGAGAATCCCCCTGGACAGAAGAGCCTGGCAGGCTACAGTCCATAGGGTTGCAGACAGTCAAGCATAACTGAAGCAACTTAGCATGCACAGGAGCATAAAAGACGGGGTGGTTACTTCTCTCTCTGACGAAGGTGCTAACATTTCTTCCCAGATAGCAAGAACTGTAAATTGTAGTTCTCTGAGGGGTAAACTTTCAAGAGGCTTTTTAGTTCCTCTTCACTCTCTGCCATAATGGTGGTGTCATCTGCATATCTAGGATTATTGATATTTCTCCCAGCAATCTTGATTCCAGCTTGTGCTTCTTCCAGCCCAGCGTTTCTCATGATGTATTCTGCATATAAGTTAAATAAGCAGAGTGACAATATACAGCCTTGACATATTCCTTTTCCTATTTGGAACCAGTCTGTTGTTCCATGTCCAGTTCTAACTGTTCCTTCCTGACCTGCATGCAGGTTTCTCAAGAGGCAGGTCAGGTGGTCTGGTATTCCCATCTCTTTCAGAATTTTCTACAGTTTATTGTGATCCACACAGTCGAAGGCTTTGGCGTAGTCAATAAAGCAGAAATAGATGTTTTTCTGGAACTTCTTGCTTTTTTGATGATCCAGCGGATGTTGGCAATTTGATCTCTGGTTCCAGCTTGAACATCTGGAAGTTCTCGGTTCTCGTATTGCTGAGGCCTGGCTTGGAGAATTTTGAGCATTACTTTACTAGTGTGTGAGATAAGTGCAATTGTGCAGTAGTTTGAGCTTTCTTTGATGAAAGTGAAAGAGGAGAGTGAAAAAGTTGGCTTAAAGCTTAACATTCAGAAAACT
Organism: Muntiacus reevesi; assembly: GCF_963930625.1. Classification (NCBI taxonomy): domain Eukaryota; kingdom Metazoa; phylum Chordata; class Mammalia; order Artiodactyla; family Cervidae; genus Muntiacus; species Muntiacus reevesi. The sequence goes on along the minus strand of NC_089271.1, from coordinate 9,688,074 downwards.
AAGATCATGGCATCTGGTCCCATCACCTCATGGGAAATAGATGGGGAGACAGTGGAAACAGTGTCAGACTTTATTCTTTTGGGCTCCAAAATCACTGCAGATGGTGACTGCAGCCATGAAATTAAGAGACGCTTACTCCTTGGAAGGAAGGTTATGACCAACCTAGACAGCATGTTGAAAAGCAGAGACATTACTTTGCCAACAAAGGTCTGTCTGGTCAAGGCTATGGTTTTTCCAGTGGTCATGTATGGATGTGAGAGTTGAATTGTGAAGAAAGCTGAGTGCCAAAAAATTGATGCTTTTGAACTGTGGTGTTGGAGAAGACTCTTGAGAGCCCCTTGGACTGCAAGGAGATCCAACCAGTCCATCCTAGGGGAGATCAGTCCTGGGTGTTCATTGGAAGGACTGATGCTGAAGCTGAAACTCCAATACTTTGGCCACCTCATGCGAAGAGTTGACTCGTTGGAAAAGACCATGATGCTGGGAGGGATTTTGGGCAGGAGGAGAAGGGGATGATAGAGGATGAGATGGCTGGATGGCATCACCGACTCGATGGGCATGAGTTTGAGTAAACTCCGGGAGTTTGTGATGGACAGGGAGGCCTGACATGCTGCGATTCATAGTGTCGCAAAGAGTCGGAAACGACTGAGCGACTGAACTGAACTGAACTGGGGGGTAAACTTGTTTAGATTTTTTTTTTTTTGGTATAAACTTTTAAATGCACCATTTTTGCATGGGAACCTCTGCTTTTAAACCAAACCTTACATGTTTTTGTACTTATTTTTCACAATAGCTGTCAAGAAGTAAGAATGTAAAAGGAGAGACATTTTCCTCTTAGCTCTTAAGCTGGGGGACTGGAGTCATGTGAGAAGGAACTCTGTGCTGTGGACTGTTCTGTTTGACTGTTGTTGGATGAATGGCCGGATGATGGATCTGTGATTGAGGTAATGGGTAAGAAAACTAATTTTCTTTCTCAGCGCTTTCTGGAAAGTCTCAAGTTGTTCTTCACAAAAAATGTAGGGAAGTTCTACAGGAAAACCCTTTATTAAGGAGATTTCAGTTATAGCCTTTAGATTTTTTTTGAAAAGCTTTATTGAAATTTAATTCATATATGACACAACTCACTGATTTAAAATGTAGAATCCATTTGTTTCTAATATAGGCCCAGAATTGTGAAAACATCAATTTTAGAACATTTCATCACCCCAAGAAATTCTGTATTCATTAAGCAATCACTCCCCATTCCTCCTTGTCCCCAGCCCCTGGAAACCACTAATCTGCTTTCTCTTTCTGTCTCTTTGGATTTGCCTATTCTGGGCATCTCCTGTAAATACAATCATACAATATGTAGCATTTCATCTCTGGCTTCTTTTACTTAGCATAATTTTTTCAAGGTTCATGTATCAGGACTTCATTTCATTTTGTTACTGAATAATATTCCAACGTGTGAATATTCCAATGTGAGAGCACATCTGGTTTATCTGTTCATCAGTTGATGGACATTTGGGTTGTTTCTGCTTTTTGGCTCTTTGGATAATGCTGCGATGGATTCTCTTTTACAAGTCTTTATGTGTGGAAATATATTATCAATTCTTTTGGGTATATACCTAGGAGTGGCATTTTGGTGTACACTAAGGTTTAAAGAAATTCACTGCTTAGGCTCATTTGGAAAATATGACAATGGATAGTGCTGGAAAGGTAGTTTTTTTTTTGTTTTTTTTTTTTTTTTTTTTGCCTAACCAAGGTGTGATTCTAAGGCATGTTACATGTAAATATCTGAGGAGAGTTTCCAAAAAGCAGCTCTACAGATGCTTCTGAACAACAAGATCAAAGTTGGAATAAGTGCTCGGCATCTTTAGGTGAGTGTTTGAAGCAAATGTGCAGATTCTGCTGCTTGTTTCCAAGATATACCACATATATAAGAAATTTAATCTTATATTTAATATTGAATGTAAGATATATTGCACATAGTTGTTATTACCATACATACATGATGAATTGGAAAAGATGAAATGGCTCTATGCCCATGGACTGAAAATGAGTAAAAGAAAAGGTAAAGTTATAAACTATCCATTCTGTCAAGAACTATAGGAAATATATGGATGTTTGTTGTTTTTTAAAATGGTATTTTTCTATTGGGAGAAAAGCATAATGAGAAAAAAAGATGAGAAAGCAAGTGATGTTGTCAAGCTTTTGCCAGAATGATATGATTGATAATTACCTGCAGCTGAGCAGAAACCACGTGGGCATGCTTAGAATTTGCTTAAGCAGTTTCTAGGCTTTCTCCCTGTGGGCTGTTAAAATTCTTCAGCCTAAGAGCATTTATTTGAACAAGGAGAATATTGCCTTGTTCTGACTATGGAGTCTATTCAAGCATGCGGAATGCATGTTTCGCTGAAATGCTCCAAAGACAGGTTGTGGAAATATTTATAATGTACACATCAGTTTATTCATATAATTTAAATGCAAGCTTTAATTTTAATTTTTCTCTAAAGTTTTTCAGTGTGTATAAGACCAAATTTATTGCATCATCCATCACATGTGGTGTAACCTTCTTCAGGCTGAAAGCACCCATTCAGCATATCACAACTAAAAGGTTCTCCTCCTTCTTAAATGCCGATGCTTTGAGCTACTTACCATAATTGTCGGTGTGCCAAATCCCAGGCTTCATGCCACTGTTGCTGAAGAATAAGATAAACGACTTTGGAAGAAGTTTTCTCCCAACTGGGCAATCTTCTTGGAACCACAACTGTCCCCTTCTTCCATGCAAGGGAATAGATTTTACTCTCCCCTGTCTCTGTGATTATAGTTTAAGCAAGTCCTTGTCATCACTGTTAATTCACGGGTGCTGCCAACTTGAAGGATATGATGAATGTAAAACAAGGGGGCTCCCCCCCCAATTCTTCTTTAGGCATAATATGATTGCTATGCCTTGATCCTTTATGAAACCAGGTAGTTAGGTGACTGTTTATCCTAGAGACAAGTCTTTTCCCTATACTCTCTTCCATTTACCAGCCAAGAAAAGAATTGATCCCTCAGTCCATCCACCAGCAAGTATTTGTCAAATGCCCGTGCCTCTGTCACTGTTCAAAGCCTTGTAATAATTAAAAAAAAAAAAACCTGCCTCAGCTTTCATACAGATTACCATTCTGATTAGATAGGACACAGGACAAGTTAGAGAATACCTGATAATTCCATCTAAATTGAGAGGACGGAGAATTTGGAATGATTAGAAGTGATTAACAAAGACCTCATAGAAGGCAGGGGACCTTAAACTGGCTCTGGAAGAAGATAGACTGTCAATATATGAAGTGGAGACTCTTCCAGGCTTCTGAGGTTGGGGAGGAAATAAGAACAATGGCTCAGAGAGAGAAGCAGTCTGAACAACAGCTCCAAGGAAGAAGCAGTCCCTGCATGCATGAGATTATAACTGGAGTTTCAGTTATAGGATAAAGCAGCAAAGAAAGCTGGTTTGTAAGCACCTGAGCAAACCTTTTACTTTCTTGATGTTTCCTTGTTGGTCTCATCACATGTTTTCAATAGAAGATTCTTCAAAGGACAAGGACAGTTGTGGTCCTTTGAAAAACTGAAAAGCTAGTTTTTCAGGGACAGCTGAAAAACTGTTTTTAACTGTTTGCATGTATATATTCAATTTGAAAAATGCCATGAAGCAAACAAAAGCAGAGCTAGGATGAACACCCAATTCCATGTATGAGCTTCCGTCTTCAATTCAATGAAAAGATTAGTCCTTTTAGGTTTTTGTTTGTTCAGATGGGAAGTAAAATATAGACATGGACCTAGAAGATAATGCAGATGACAGGTTTGCTTTCTTGAGTGATGGATGTGGAATCAACAGCTTGCCTGATGAGAGAGCAGTGAGGATGAATTAGAATGCAGACTCGGTTTTCCAGGGCACTGCTTTTGTCTTCTTTACATTTTATTGGATTTTAAAATTATGGGATCAGAAGCTTATCAAAAACACTGCTGTAAGTGTTCAACACATTGAATATGATTAACAACAGGATTCAGTCCTCTGTTAACATCAGCAGTCATCCAAATGTGTATTTTTTTCTAGCATAAAATCATAGCTGTAGGGCTGACCATTTGCTTATTAAAGATCACTTAAAATCTTAATGTAAATTGGCTTAAATCTAAAAGGGAGCTTAAACAATCATAATTAAAGTTCACATCTACTTTTAGAACTCAATGGGATTTGGGAGTTGGTGCTGTAGCAGGTTGGTGATGATCTGTCAGTATTTCCCTCCTCCCTTTTCTCTCTTGTTCTTACTCTTACTACACACACTCTCTAAAATATATGACAAAAGTAAAATCCTGTGAAAATTTATTTTGAAGCCACAGCATCATACAGGTGTCTAATTCAGAGGGAATATCTTTAAAATAATTTGCATTATTTTTGTAATCTGTACCAATGTCCCTTTTTTATTTCAGTCTATGTTTCTGCCCCCTTCCACTCCTGCTGCTTTGGCAGTCTTTTCCCCTTTCACATTTCTTAGATTCTGGGTTTTCATTCCTGATTTTTGGCATTCAGAAATCCCTTCAGATGAGACTTTCAATTCATGCTTCCTAAAACCTCTAATTTTCAGGTTAGCTAAATTATAAACTTTCCCATTTACAAGTGTGGCATTCCTCTGCAGTCTAACATTTGTCTAAAAATAGAATTCATTATCCATTAGATCGTATTCATTTTAGTATACCAAATTAGTGCTTTAACCTTTTGTTCTTACTAGCTAATAATATTTTCAATTTAAAAATGTAAGTCTTTTAGTCTGGGGCTACATATGATTTTTCTTTCATCTGTTGAAAATGATTATTTTCTTCCTTTGGGCTGGAAATCAAAACTTGAATTTAATATTAGGAGAGTAGTAATTTGGCCCTATTTTCTCTGTCTGCCAACTGACTCCTTGTTCAGTGGACAGATACCAGGAAGAGTTATTGTTACAACTGAAAACAAGTGGAGATTTTAATGGAGGGTATAGAGTGAATTTTATTTTTTTTTCATTTATTTTTATTAGTTGGAAGCTAATTACTTTACAATATTGTAGTGGTTTTTGTCATACATCGACATGAATCAGCTATGGATTTACATGTATTCCCCATCCCAATCCCCCCTCCCACCTTCCTCTCTACCCTAGAGTGAATTTTAGATAGCAATTTTCACTAAAAATATCTAAACAGTGCAGTCAAATTAGTTGTGTGGTTGTGCAGACAATTCATTTAAATGTCTGAAATTTGGTTATTTGCACACAGAACCCGAACATTATTTCAATCTTCAGTTTTGAATGTCTGCCAGCTTGCCAGCAACTTTCGAAGATTTAGTTCTGGCAGATTTACCTCAGACCACTGATTTTGCACTGCTTCTGTCAGTATTTTTCAGTGTTATGCTTGCTCTTTTTTGACTTTGTCATTTTCTTCAGTCTAACTGTGAACATTATTCAGAATTTATTTTATGGTGAAGTAGATAGTCTTAGATACCAATTGCCTAATAAAGGCTCTCTTTCCCACTTTTTTTTCTTCTCATGGTATTGTTTATATTTTGCCTTCAATAGTTGTCCCACCGCTGTATGAAAAACTTGCACTAATTGTTGTCCCTATCTGCCCAGTCCTCTGATTTGCTTCCTTATGGGAATTCAGAGTAAGTTTTTTCCTGACTTCGTTGAAAACTGTCATTCTTGTAGCTCTGGCCATATTGTTTTGTCAGGAACAACAACCTTCTTTGTTTATGAACATTATTTCTCATTTTTCTTTCTCTGTAAGGAGAAATTAATCACTTTATTATCTGAATGTTGATGGAACTACTCAAAAACTAACTTCAGAGAGTCTCAAAAGAATCATTTTGACTTAAGCCACCCAACCACTGATAATTAGGAGGATTAAAAATGCCAATAAAAACATTATCAAAATTTTTATTTACTATAGCTAATACTTCAGAGGAAGGGGTAAAAACAATTACAGAAAAGTTTAATTAGGTTTGAGAAGAAGTTGGGGGGACAGAAATATATTTAAACTTAGTGAAGTGACTTTTTGAGTCTTTCATGGAGAGACATTTGAATGAAAACTCTGCTAATTGTCAAAAGTTAGGTTTTCTTTTTCCTCTATTGGTGTAACAGGGTTTTCTCTCAAATAGGAGCTGAAATAATTAGCCTAGTGATTTTTGCTTCCACACATTATTAGGGGAATAATCCTGATGGTGTGAAAGTGAAAGCAAAATTTAGAATAATTTTTTTAAGGTTGGAATTGTTAGGATTTTATTTTGTGGTCCCAGAAGAGTCTTGGATGGTGGCAGGATTTTGTATAAAATATTACCATTGTTCCCTTTTGCTATATTTTAATGAAATTGCCTGCCCTAAACATCAACTTGACCGTTTCAACTCTTATATTTGAGGTGTGCTGCTGGCATAATCAGACCACGATAAAACCCATGATGTACTGAGTAATGAATGCTATGTAATAAGGACTTTTTAAAAGTGACTTTTCTTCAGAAAAATCTCTATCTTGCTAACTGTTAATTGCATATTGATTAATCAATTATTTTTCCCTCTTGCATCAAATTTTTCTGCTTAAATTTATAGCTTATAAGTATGCTAATAAGGCACTACCTTAAAGCAATATTTTAATTAGAAAGTAGTTCAATTTTGGTATTATAGAGCTTTTCATGCAGATATTTTTATCAAATTGATCATAGCATAAAATTATCTATAACATAGAAACTGGAAAATTCCAGTTTATAACTGACTGAAGTTATTGTTAAATTTGGCCTGACCAAAATTTGTATTTCATATTCCATGGTTACCAGTGAACTCTCTGTAACAAGCTGTGATTTTCTTGTGATGGCAAGAATACTGAGTGATTGTGATTTTTTTCTGGTGTCAGCCATTCACATGATTTAGGGCTTCCAATTTCACATTGTGGACAGAAATGATGATGCTCAACTGGGGTCTGATTTACTGAGCATGGAGATAGTAGCCCCTTCCCCAAATCTCAGTTGATTTCAGACCAAGCAAGTCTTTTAATTCTGTGAGCCTTAGACTTAATTCTGAGGATAAACCTGGGGAAAAAAACCTTATCCCAATCCCTGTCCTGAAGAATCCTGGAAAATTTCCATAATCTTCTTCCTTAAGCCATTGGGGATCTTTGTTCACTCTACAAACTCTAGATGTGCCTGTTACCATGAAGCTTTAGGAATTTTTCTGATATCTCTTCTAGTATCCTGATAACTGTAAAGAAGGGGAAAAAAACTATGCAAAAAAGACGACTCTCATTTACAGTCCATTTCTCTAGTTGGCTCCCTTTCTGCATTAACAGTAAAAAGTTAAAACAAATTGCCATTTTATGTTGAATTCATGTTGAATAATAAATGAACAAATAATCTAAATGAACAAATAATCTGAATGAACAAATGATCTCTTGCTGATGCTAGTAAAAATTACTATCTGTTGAGCTGATTGACCAATTAATGAACATGAATGCCTACTACTTAGAGTGTTTTTGCTTAGGGTGTTCATATAATTTATTGTAAAAATTAGGACACTTTGATATGCAATGTTGTACAACTATCATCACTATTTTCAAAACTCTTCATCATCCCCAGTGGAAACTCTGAACTCATTAAACAATAACACTCATTTCCCCTCCCCTACCAGTCCATGGTAAAAACAGAGGTATTTTTCCTGTCTTTATGAATTTGTCTATTCTATATTCACATAAATGGAATCTTGCAATATTCGTCCTTTTGTGTCTGTATTATAGTTTTGTGTCTGTGTTATTATTTATGTCTGTGGTGTTTCAAGATTGTACATGTTTTAGCAGGTATCAGAATTTCTTTTTTATGGCTTAATAATATTACTTATACATTTATATATTACTTTATTATATATAATAATATATATTATTTTATATATGTAATGGAGTAGAATAATATTAATATATGTGGTAATATTCCATTATATAAATATGTTGTTTATCCATTCATCTGTTGATGGACACTTGTGTTGCTTTTTACCTTTTGGCTACTGTGAATGGTGCTGCACTGAACACTGGTGTACGAATAAAAGAAAATTAGGACACCTTGGAGTGTGAAAAGGTGCACTATGAATAATTACACCAGAGTAACAAGCATAACATAAAACTACTGATCAAACCTCACCTGAAATGTCTTGTTCTCCTCCCTTCCACCGGCATTCAAGTGGTACCCACTTTAGAAGGGCCAGATCAACTCTCTTCCAAGAAGGATCTTTGGAGTACTTTGTCCTTCCTTTGTCCGAGTTATTGAGGCATCAGTGGTCCAAGCATGTCAGAAATTAGAATGTTTTACGTACCTAGGAAAGAATTATGTGCTGTTATTTGAAGTGTATTTGCTCTCTCTTACCATTTAGAATGTAAGCTTCCTGAGTGCAGAGACTGTCTCCTTGAAGCACTGACAAACACCGCAGTGCCCAAAGTCAGGAGGGAAGAAATTCCTGTTTGAGAAGTTGACTATAAATGATGCTGTGGTAAATATCTTCACATATCCAACTTTAACTCCACATCTTATTATTCCAGTAAGAAGCGTTGCCAAAAGAGGAATCAGTGATTCAAGGGTTATGAATAATGTTAAGAATTTAGGAATATTGCAGAATTACTTTCTGGAAAGGTTAGGCCATTAAACATGCCTCTGTGTATTTCACGTGCAACATTGAATAGTTAAAAAAATTAGCCAACCTGAGAAATAGTATCATTTTGTTATTTTGATTTCTATTTATCTCATTTTATTTTCACATGACTATTAGTTGGTTAAAGCTTACTCAACATTTAAATGAAAATAATCTGCCATGTATATAGCTTAAACCACCAAATGTAAAAATAAATATATATATATGAGAAAGTTTGTAAGTGAACATCTATAAAGTGTTCCTTATGTGCTTTATGAATATTATTTCATCCTCCTGGCAACTCTAAGTATGAAAGTGAAAGTGTTAGTCGCTCAGTCATGTCTGACTCTTTGTGACCCCCTGGACTATAGCCCGCCAGGCTCCTCTGTCCATGGGATTCTCCTGGCCAGAATACTGGAGTGAGTTGCCATTCCCTTCCTCAGGGGATCTTCCCGACCCAGGGATCGAACCTGGGTCTCCTGCACTGCAGGCAGATTCTTTACCACTGAGCCATCAGGGATAGGTACTACTATAATCCTCATTTTATTGAAAATAGGCAATGAGCAACTTGCTGATGGCAGCACAGTTAAAGAAAGCATGTTAGTTTCTATGCCTGGCGATTCGGTTGTCCTAGCTCAGGCTACTACAACAGAATACCATAGACTAGGTAGCTGGACGCGTGTTTGTGCTCAGTCATAGCCGACTCTTGCAACCTTGCGGGTTGTATCCCGCCAGGTTCCTCTGTCTATGGAATTTTCCAGGCAAGAGAACTGATAGCAGAACAACAGACATTTAATTCTCTCAGTTCTGGAGGTTGGGAAATCCAAGATTAAGGTGCAGGCAGATTTGGCTCCTGGTAAGAACTCTCTTCTTGGCTTGCAGATAGCTACCTTTCCCTTTGTCTTCACGTGGTGGAGAAAGAGAACTCTGGTCTTTTCCTGGGCGGGCCCCCATCCTCATCACCTCACCTAAAGCTGATTACTTCCCTAAGGCCTCACAAATACCGTCAGCTGGGGGTTGTGGTTTCACAGTATGAATTTGGGGGAGACGCAGACACTCAGTCCATAGCAACAACGTATCAAAGGATGGATTGAGTCCATGTCAGTAGTGTGTTTGTGAGAACCGGAAGGGGTTTAATGTGACAATTGAGCTGTGGTTCCAGCTAAGTCTTAATGTGTTAAACAGAATTAGAGAAATTGTATTTAGTTCTTTACACTGTGATCACTTATGCAGAATCTGTGGGAGTGAGATTTAGGTCAATTAAAAACACAATGTTCTAAGGGAAAATAAAGAAGATAAATAATTTCAAGTCTCTAGCTTAGAGAGTTATTGTTCAAACCAAATTGGAGCTTTGCAAGTGATAATAGTTAACCTGTGATTGGGCATTTCAATTCTCTGCCTCAAAGGCAGGTTTTAATAAGACACGGAAATAATAATCCCACAGGTTTTATACCAGCAGGATAGGAAATTGCTATGTATTATATTAGGAAATGAAATATGCCTTTCCAATGGTTATCACTCTTAAAACACACTTTAAAAATTGATTAAGCAAAACCTGACAAAAGTTGTTTTCTCTTATTTTTATTTTCTTAACTTGATGTCTTTGCTCGAAAACATATATGTTAGCTAATCTGTGGCCAGCAGCAAGTGTCTGCATGTTTTAACTATTCCCAAATTTCATTAATTGAGTAGCTTGAAAATAGTGCTTCATTTCTAGTTAAATATTAGTAATTTAACCTTTAGCATTGGATCATCAGGAGAATATCAATGTCATATTTAAAGTAAATACTCTTGATTCATTAAAGGACTCTAGTCAGGTATTAGAAAGTAAAACTGTTTTCTCTAGACCAGTAATCAGTAAACTACAGTTCATGGGCCAGATTCAGCCTTGCATGCAATTTTTTTTCTTACAACCCAGAAGAATTATTCTGTGACACATGAAAATTACATGAAATTCAAATGTCAGTGTCCATAAATAAAGTTTTATTGGAACAGGCATACTCATTTATTTCTGTATTGTCTCTGGGTGCTGTTGTGCTATCACACAAGAATCAAGTAGTTATGGCAGAGACTCTACCCCCCCCCCCGAAAGCCTAAAATAGTTACTATTTGATCATTTATAGAAAATGTTTGCTGACTCCTGCTCTAGACTTCCATGAATCTCTTTGTCCATACTTTGTGATCTTTTAAAACAACACTAGAACACACACAACATGGGGAATCATGCAATGTGAAAAGAAGTTCATTTTACCTTTTTAAGGAAGAGATGATTACAGTTTATCTTGATGAATTTTTTATTTAATGATATAATACTGCAACACAGACAGCATAAGATCTTTTATCTGTGCCTATTTAAAATGATCATAGATTTCCAGAGGCCAGAATTATCTGAGGTGTTATTTCGGTTCCCTCTATGTGAGTGACATGTCCTTTAGCACAAAGGTCAGTAACTCTCTTCAATTTATCTGTTTTCAGCATTTTAAAAACACAGTACCAGGTAGTTCAATGGACTCTTTCATTGTTATTTCATTTAATCCTCTCAAGAGCCCAAATAAATTTTGTGTATCAATTTTAGTGGTGAGGAAATGGGCCCCCACAGATGATGGTTTTTGTTTAACATTGCATAGCTAATCAAAGATCGCTCCAGAATCTATACCTTAATTCACCTAATAGCAAAGCTTCAGTCAAAGTATTTTGTCTTATTGCTAAAGGAAGAATATGATTAACATGGGTCAAAAATCTTTCCCCAACTCGTTTTTTTCTACCCCATACTCTTCTTCCACTCATCCAAATAGAAAACAGTATCTATGCATTCATCCCTCTTTCCATCCATCTATCCACCAAAGATCAAATGTTTATTGAGTACCTAGTCCATGCCAATCATCATACTAACTGCACTAGGCATTAAGCATACAGTTGTGAGCACAAGAGATGTGGTCCCTGTCCTCATAGAGGTTGCAGTCCTTTTTCACCTACCAGAACCACATGGAAGATGAGTTTTATTTGCCTACAGATCTCTAGGGCCCAGGCACCCCCATCACATGTGGAGTTGGATGTGTACATAGTCTACCACCTGCCCTTTCAGATGTCACTTGATTGGACTTCTTGAATATCTTGCTTTTATGAATAGTCTAAAGAGTGGAATAAAGATGTTATAATTTAATTTTAAATTGGACGATGAAAAATATGTCAGACATTAGCTTTAAAAAAAAAAAGTGTAACACTTTACATAAGTATTTGCCTCAGAGCTGCCAAATTCTACTAACCACCACATATATCTTTGGTTATACATTTTTCTTGATCTTGTTCCAAAAGATATTCACCTATTACTTGTTTTGATAGAACAGAAGCAAGCAGGGGGTAATTAAAAGACTTGACCTCTAGGCTAAACAGACATTAGGTACTGGTTGGGGGAGCCTCAGATTCTCTTCAAAGAAGTTTTCTGGTGAAATTGGAAGTGCCATATGGCTCCTGGGAGAAGTTTTGTTTTGGTAGTAGTTACTGGTTAGGCTCTGTAAATTTTCCTTTCAGACGTTTGGCTGGTTCTCAAACACTGCCTTTAAGAATTGTATTTTGTAAGTTAAGAGCAGAAGCTATTATTAGCTGTGTGTTTGTGGTTGAAACATGAGGTCAGATTTGGCAGAGAACTCTTCAGGGTGTGTGAAGAGGAACCTCAACCCAGCATCCTGCTGCCACTTGGTGCCTTGGGGAGTAGCTTATTCTTGGGCCCAGAAAGAATGACTTCGCCTTCCAATTTGTGGGATTATGTGCTTTAATAATGAAATGCTGCCTTTGGGAGTTAGGGAGTGACTGTAGCATTTCCCCCCAGAATTCAATGTTCTACAGAGGAGAATGTCTTATTAGTTCAGTGACCATGTTGGTCTTATTCATTCCTGTACCCCCAGCTCCAAGTTCAGTGCTTGGCATAAATAATAAATATGTGTTAAGTGAATTAATCAATTAAAAATGATGATAAAGAGAAGGTTTAGAAAGATTAAAGACATAGGTTAAATGGAAGAGTAGATATTTGTAGTCAGAGGACATTTGTAGGTTAAGAATTTCCAAAAGATGGAAGATACCCCAAGGTGAGGTGACCTTGGAATAAATACGGAGTTTTCTGGACCAGAGGAAATTGAGAAATTATGGGTTGCACAGATGCTGAAATCATTAAAGGTAATGGCAGGTAAGAAGAAGGTGAAGATAGAGGAAAGTAGGCAAGTTCCCTCCTTTTGTAGTTCTCTTGGGATGAATTGACTAATTTTGTATAGATGTAGAAATATATGTAAGACCTACAAGACCCACTCTCCAACTTGTATGCATTCATGTGCGTGCATACATGCAAACCCACACACATGCACACACACAGAGTAGTGTCTGAAGCATCTCAGACGATCACATGACAATAATAATAGTTAAACGGTCATTGTAAGCAAATGGCCAAAATTAGCCATGGTTGGGAGCTATGGAATGATTAGTACACATAATTATTTTCCACTGATAACAAAACAGAAAATATTTATACACATCTGAAATATTTAAACAGGGAGAAAACAATTCTAGTTTGCCAAACTGTCTTTATATTCATTTTGTTGAAGATGCTCCGTATTAGGGAAGAAGAGTTCATCTATTCACTGCCTGCTTGCTTTGATTTTTGTTGGCATTTTCAGGGGAGCTTTGGAGGAAGTGGTTATCATTATTCCAGTTCACAGTCATACCTAAAATTGTGTATGACTAGAATTTCTTTATGCTCTGATAATCAGCTTGCTGTAGAGTACCACAGAAGGAAACATAGTCTCGCTGCTGTTTGAAAGTGAAAGTTGCTCAGTCGAATCCGACTCTTTGCGACCCCATGGACTGTAACAGTTGTAATAGTTGTGTAATTTCACTGTAGCTTTCAGATAATTGTCTGTGAAAAATAATTTTGTGGTTTCTCTTTCAGAAGTTTAGCCATGACAGCAAAATCATAAATATTTCCCCCAAGTCAAACATTTTAGGTGGCAGCTAGATCCACCTCGTACATTTTGTTTTCCTCTAAAATTTCAAATATTACACAAGCCAGTTCTTTTCAAAAGTTGTGGCTTAGTAAACAATTGGATAGCAAAGTGATTTATTGCAAAGAAAATGGCTCATCTTTGTCTCATTATTTCTCAAATTTACAGTGACATTCAGTACATTTTTATATCACATTGTTAACGAAAGTTTGATAGCTCAGTTGGTAAAGAATCCTCCTGAGTGCAGGAGACCCTGGTTCAATTCCTGGGTTGGGAAGATCAGCTGGAGAAGGGGTGGGCTACCCACTCCAGTATTCTTGGGCTTCCTTTGTGACTCAGCTGGTAAAGAATCCACCAGCAATGTGGGAGACCTGGGTTCAATCCCTGGGTTGGGAAGATCCCCATGGAGAAGGCAAAGGCTACCCACTCCAGTATTCTGGCCTGGAGAATTCCATGGACTGTATAGCAGAGTCTGACACAACTGAGTGACTTTCACTTCACTTTAATGCAAGTTTACCTATGGCTTTAAAAATAGGAAAAAGAGAAAGTGAGTTGACTGGAAAAAATAATCTTTAGAATTTGAATTTTGTGGAAATAGTAGCTTTGTTTTAAATGGGGCATGCTCCCCAAAAACTTGGAGGTTGCAAATGCCAGTCTCTGCACTCCACAGGGAAGATGATTTCTATAATAACAATCATCATTTAATGAGGGATTATTACTTATCAGACTATGTACTGGGTGAATTCGATCAATAATTACATTTTGTCCTCCCATTAATCTTGTGTAAATTCTGTTAAACCTCCCTTTACACATGAGAAAACTGAGGCCCAGAGATTAGATAATATACTCAATGTCATGAAATCAGTAAGGGCAGAGCCAATGTTTGCAGCCAGGTTTGTGTTCCCAATCACTTTGACCTAATTATGCTGTAGCTGCCACTGTGACGTTTGTTACTTCTGAGGGAAACATGATAATAAAGAATTTATTTGTAACCTGTATGTTTATGTATTTATGACTAACCTCAGCATTTTTATATGTTCTAAAAAACTCTACAAGTGGTATGATTTTTAGGTATCATTCTGCAACATGTTTTCTTTGCACATCATATTTTGAATTATTCTTGTTAACTTTTATATAGTATTCTACTAAATACTTCATGAGTATAATATCAATTCCTTTATCTTTTTCTATTGATGAACAGCATTTTCTTCAAAATTTTCTTGGGTGTTCTTAGACCCTTCTTTTATATAAATTTTATGATAAACTTTTGAAGTTCTAAACAATCATGTTGAAATTTTGTTTGGAATTTATATATTAATTTAGGAAAATTGACATATATGATATTGAATCTTATCCTAAAATGGTGTACTTCTTCATTTGTGTGGTGTGCATGCTCAGTCGTGTCCAGCTGTTTGTGACTCCGTGGGCTGTAGCCCGCCAGGCTTCTCTGTCCCTGGAATTCTCCAGGCAAGAATACTGGAGTGGGTTGCCATTTCCTTCTCCAGGGGATCCTCCTGACCAGGGATCGAACCTGAGTCTCCTGGGCACATGGATTCTTTACCACTGCACCGCTTCTTCACTTAGTAAATTGATATTCTCTTTTCTTAGCATTTAAAAATTTTCTAAACACACCTTATGCAAATTTTATTACATGTATTCCTAGGAGCCTTATAGTTATAGCCTTATTGATATTTTGTATGATGTATTTTCTTCCTCATTTGGTTATTACTGGTATATGGTAAGACCATTGACTATTGGGTGTTGAACTTGATTCAGCAACCTTACTGAATTCTCCTATTTGTCCTAATAATTTGTCTATAAATTCTTCAGGCTGTCTATGAAAGATCATCATATTATCACCCATGTATGACGTTTTATTTCTTTCTTTCTAATTCTTATATTTCTTAACTTTTGTTTTGTTTTTGTTTATATTGACTATGGCATTCAGAAAAGGCTGGAGTGACAGTGGTGATCTAGCATTTTGTCTGAGGGTTTTTTTTTTAATGCTTATCAGTTTAAGAAAGTCTCTTTTAATTCTTATTTGCTAAGAGCTTTTAAAATAATGTATGAGTGATGATTTTTATGGATTTTTTCCTTTACTATAATGTGGTATATTATATTTTTAGCTCTATTTTACTTTGAACCATCCTTGCATTGTTGATATACCTGCTAGATTTTAAAACTTCTTTCAGACTTTGACATCTATTTTTATTGTCAGGTAGTTCTACAATTTTAATTATTCATGCAAAATTATTCACCCCTATCAAACTGGTATAAAAAACATTCTGGCTTCATTCAGAGAATTGGTTAATTTCCCCATTTTCTGAAGTTGTTTGAACAAACTACAAAACCATCTGGGCCTGATTGACATTTTCAGGGGCACACTTCTAATTGTCAATTAAATTAAAAAAAATTTTTTTTCATTTATTTTTATTAGTTGGAGGCTAATTACTTTACAAATTTCTTTAATGGTTATCTATTCTGATTTGTGTCTTCTTTTTTTTTCATTTATTTTTATTAGTTGGAGGCTAATTACTTTACAATATTGTAGTGGTTTTTGTCATACATTGACATGAATCAGCCATGGGTTTACATGTATTCCCCATCCCGATTCCCCCTCCCACCTCCCTTTCCACCCGATCCCTCTGGGTCTTCCCAGTGTCTTCTTGAACAATTTTCACAATTTTTAAATTTCTTTTAATTTATTCATTTTATCCAAATTTAAAAATTCATTTCATGACGTTCATATTATTCTTTCATGAGTTAGAAACTTTACTGTACTTGTATTATTAATTATTAAGTTCTATATGATCAATTATTAATATTTATATTGCTAATTATAAATATTTATATTATTGATATTGTGTATATGTGTATTTTCTCTTAGTATATCTTAAGATTTTCAATTTTATTAGTTTTTTTCAGTAGAAAACTAGCTTTTGGCTTTACATATCTTTATTATATCTTATTTTCTATTTCATCAGTATCTACTTTTCTCTTATAGTCTGTTTTTCTTGTGTTTTATTTATTTTTGAAATGCATTGAGAATATATCATAGGTCAGGCACCATTGATATATTTGACATACAATTAGTACAAAACTTTAGGAGTTATTAGAAATAACTGTTCCTGACTTAGCTGATCCAGCCTTCTTTTTAGAATCCCTAATAAGAGGGTCTAGATCTCTAATATGGAGAAGGCAATGGCAGCACACTCCAGTGTTCTTGCCTGGAGAATCCCAGGGACGGCGGAGCCTGGTGGGCTGCCATCTATGGGGTCACACAGAGTCGGACACGACTGAAGTGACTTAGCAGCAGCAGCAGCAGATCTCTAATAAATGTCTAAAGGTGGAGGCTCTCAAACCACTCACCCTGATTCTTTTTTTTTTTAATTAATTTAGTTTTTATTGAAGGATAATTGCTTTACAGAATTCTGCTGTTTTCTGTCAAACCTCAACATGAATCAGCCATAGGTATGCACATATCCCCTCCCTTTTGAACCTCCCTCCCATCTCCCTCCCATCTCCCTCCCATCCCACTCCTCTAGGTTGACACAGAGCCCCTGTGTGAGTTTCCTGTGCCAGACAGCAAATTCCCGTTGGCTATCTATTTTACACATGGTAATGTAAGTTTCCATGTTACTCTTTCCTTAAATGGTCTTTCACAAGTCTTAATTTTTTTCTCTTTCCTCTGGTTTCTGGGCAGATTACTTGCTACCAAAATATAATTTACTAATTTACTTTTCAACTATTTCAGGTCTAAAGATTATCCCATCTTTTGAGTTTTTAATTTTAAAAACTATATATTTTTCCAATTTTCAATTGATTTCTTTTTACAGTTACCTTTTCTTCTTCCCTTCTGCTTTATTTTGTGTCATAATTTCTTCTATTTTTGCAGATGTGATTTCATCTGTTATTTTCCTGAACATTTTAAACATACTTCTTTTAAAGAGGGTGAGATGATTTGAGAGAATAGCATTGAAACATGTGTATTACCATATGTGAAATAGTTCGCCAGTCCACGTTCAATGCATGAGACAGGGGGTTCGGGGCTGGTGCACTGGGACAATGCTGAGGGATGGGATGGGGAGGGAGGTGGAAGGGGGGTTCAGGATGGGAGACACGTGTACACACATGGCTGATTCATATCAACGTATGGCAAAAATCACTACAATATTGTAAAGTAGCCTCCAATTAAAATAAATAATAAAATTTTTTTAAAAAAAGAAAAAAGTATTTTTCAAGCTATTTTATAAAATTAATTTCGTCAGAGTGAACTAACATTCTGAATATTTATACTATTGGCTGTCTTTTTCAGTGTTATATTTCTTCACATGTTTTATAATTTTGGTTCACAGGCTAATTTTGAGTGGGATGTTTTGTTTGTATTTTTCTGACTCTCTCTTACTCATTTGTTCTTTTTCATTCTTTCCTCTCTCTCTCTTTTTAATGGGATCTCATTGTGTCTGGCATTTTTCAGTTGACTTCTTCTACCTGGGTCCCCAGAACACAACCACATTAATATGCTGATTTGGAGCTCCTGTTCCATAGTGAGATTTGAAATAATACAGAGCCAGTCTTCAGCCAGTAGCAGCTTGGTTCAGATCTTGGTCTAGGCAGACTGTGTTGATGCCTCATGCTTCCATAGGTCTTCAGCTACTTATAATCCAGGATTTCTCAATAAGAAAACTGTTGACGTTTTGGTCCAGATGGTTCTTTGTTGTGAGGGACCGTCTTGTGCATTATAGGATGTTCACCAGCATCCTTAGCCTATACTCACTAAATACTCATTAGAAGCACTTCTTTCTCTCTAGTTAACAACAAAAATGTCTCCATACGTTGACAAAAGTTCTTTGGAGAACAAAGTAATATCTTCCTCCTTGATAACCAGTGGTATAACCTGTAAGTCAC
The DNA here is from genome assembly GCF_963930625.1 of Muntiacus reevesi. NCBI lineage: Eukaryota > Metazoa > Chordata > Mammalia > Artiodactyla > Cervidae > Muntiacus > Muntiacus reevesi. The sequence goes on along the minus strand of NC_089271.1, from coordinate 9,669,527 downwards.
GGGACCAATTGGCAATAATTGACTTAATTTCTTTTAACAAGCAGTGTTCTAGCTTTACACCTAGAACATGACCCATGTTTAGTGCTTCATATTAAATAGAGGACTTTAAATCCCCCACTCTTAAAGAAATTTCTGCCCCTGCCCCTTTCAGGGCCCAGCATCCAGCAGACTGTGAATTCATACTCACTGCTACTAGTTTCTGAGGATGTATATCGTAGTTTGTATTTTTCTGTTGTCTTTTGGTATTTTCCTTTTATATTTTACTCTCATAATTATCTATATGAAACAGAGGGGACACATTACAACCTAAATTTAAAATTCTTTCTTACCCACAAGTCATGCACGCATGGTCAGTTGCTTCAGTTGTGTGCGACTCTTTGAGACCCCATGGACCATAGCCTGCCAGGCTCCTCTGTCCATGGGATTCTTCAGGCAAAAATACTGGAGTGGGTTGCCATGCCCTTCTCCAGGGGATTTTCTCCACTCAGGGTTTGAATCTGAGTCTCCTGCGGCTTCTGCATTGCAGGCGGATTCTTTACCTCTGAGCCACAGGGAAGCCCAACAGTCGGAAAGAAAGTCATAGAAGAAAGTTTTACAAAAAGAGTTTAAAGTTTTTTCTTTGAATTTGAGGGTTTTTTTTCCTGTTTGTTCAATTCCTTTAGATGCTTTTTTGTTACCTCCCTGTCCCAGCTTGATTATGATTTTTTTCGTCTTTTTTAAAATTTATAACAAAAGCCACTATAAACCTGTTTTGTTTGTAGTCAAATCCTGTATTTAGAGTATTGATCAGACTAAATAAAACCTCTAGATATTTTTTAATGACTTGTGCAGACATCTCTATGGCTTTATATATTATCTCTTTGGGACCGACAATAGGCATTGCATGTTACAAATCAAGAAAATAAGATTATCCTACAAAGTAAGGAGTAAAGGAAAGTGCTGCCTGTAGTTACAATGCAGAAGGACGTTGAAGTCTGTGAGGGAGAAGAGGGCAGCAGGAGATTTAGACCTTGCTGGAAAATCTTCAGGAATGAAGCAAAATGTAGCCAAGTTGGAACCTACTCAGGCCCTGTCCCTCCATGTTAAAGTTAGTTAAGTCAAGTCCAGTATCTATTTATAGTTAAGCCTTGGTTTTTATTTAATGATGTTGGACAAGGATAGGAGAGTGGGGGAGGGGACTGCTAGGAGGAAGGGAGGAGGCAAACTGCCGAAGCTGATAGCTGATCTGTTGTTTGGATCCAGCCCTTCATCACACACAGACTTCTAGCCAAACATAATGAAAATTAGTTTTATTAGACGGCAGTCATCCATGTCAACATTTTCACTACAAGCCGAGTAAAGACATCGAGTCCCTAAAGACTGAATAAACTGTAGAACAAATCATGCTGGTCTTTTTCACTGAGTCACCAGATGTGCATTGTCATGGATACCACCTAAGGTTTAAATGCCTTTATAAATTATGCTTTTATATGTTAACAAAATGAAGTTAATGAGGCAATCCTGCATTAATGTTTAAACACAGATTGTTTTCGAGCTGTAAAGAGCCTCAGAGACAGACAACCGATCCAACATTTCAGTGCTGTAGAGGAGAAAACCAAGATCTGAGAGTTCAAGGAACTTGTTTTAGCTGCAGAGTATCTTGGTTCCAGAACAGGGACTAGATCCTATGTATTCCTCCTAATCCAGAGCTCTTGCTACTTCTGCCCCAAAGAGAATCAATTTTAATTTTGGTCGCTAGCCATAAATACTTTTCTGGTTGACTTATGTTCTCTGCTTTTAAAGTTGGAAATAGATTAAAGTTTATAGTTCTCATAAATTAGCTTCAGTTACTAAGGAGATTAGTGTATTATTAATCCCTCCTATTTGAAAAAAATTCTTTACTAAAGCCCACCTTCCTTGAAAAGTGATATTATCCAAAGGATTAACTCTCCAGCCATGCCCTCAGACAGAGAGGATTGTGAATAGGGATGGTCTGCATTTTGAAAATCTTTGTTTGCCTGGTAATTGTCTGGGTTTAAATGTTGTAGAAAAGGAGAGGGGCTTATAATGACAATGCTTGTACTTAGAGGTGTAGATGAAATGTCTTCTTTGTATATGTAGCTGTTGTTCACTCATAGCAATTTGATTTTATGTTGGAATTTCAATAGCATGGATTGGGTAATGGCCATCTATTTATCCACAGGACATAATATTGTGTATGAAGAAGTATGTTATATAGAGCAAGCACTTTTTATTTCTTCACTTCCTCTTCTTTTTGGTGATTTCTACTTGTGGCACATGTATGTTGTCCATGTCAATTAGCCATGTATGGGCCCACTACAATTTACAATAAATCATTAGGTAAAGTGTTATATAGAATACATGATATTACAAATGTGGAAATGATATAACCCATAGAATATATCAACTGTCAATGAATGTGTTTAGTCTTTCAGTTCCGTTCAGTCACTCAGTCGTGTCCAACCTTTGAGACCCCATGGATTGCAGCACACCAGGCTTCCCTGTCCATCACCAACTCCCAGAGCTTGCTCAAACTCATGTCCGTTGAATTGGTGATGCCATCCAACCATCTCATCCTCTGCCATCCCCTTCTCCTCCCACCTTCAGTCTTTCCCAGCAGCAGGGTCTTTTCCAATGACTCAGTTCTTTGCATCAGATAGCCAAAGGATTGGAATTTCAGCTTTAGCATCAGTCCTTCCCATGAATATTCAGGACTGATTTCCTTTAGGATTGACTGGTTTGATCTTGTGGTCCAAGGGACTCTCAAGAGTCTTCTCCAACACTACAGTTCAAAAGCATCAATTCTTTGGTGCTCAGCTTTTTTTATAGTCCAACTCTGACATCCATACATGACTACGGGAAAAACCATAGCTTTGACTAAACCGACCTTTGTTGGCAAAGTAATGTCTCTGCTTTTTAATTTGCTGCCTCTGCTTTTTAATATGCTGAGATTTCTACTTATTAAAATGGAGTCATATGCTTTGGTAGAATCTTCCATTTTGAAGGAAAGCTGATGTGCAACATAATCCATTTATGTGTGTGCTAAGTCACTTCAGTCGTGTCTGACTCTTTGCGACCCTATGGACTATAACCTGCCAGACTTCTCTGTCCAAGGGATTGCCAGGCAAGAATACTGGAGTGGGTTGCCATGTTCTCCTCCAGGGGATCTTCCCAACCCAGGGATCGAACTCAGTCTCTTATGTCTCTTCCTTTGGCAGGCGGATGTTTTACTACTAGTGCCACCGGGGGAGCCCCAATTATATGTATATGTAATGCTGTATTGTTTTCCTGTGGTGCTATGACAAATTACCACAGACTTAGTGCCTTAAGGGGCTTCCCTGGTAGTTCAAATGGTAAAGAATCTGCCTGCAATACAGGAGATGTGGGTTCTATCCCTGGGTTAGAAAGATTCCCTGGAGAAGGGAATGGCACCCCATTCCAGTACTCTTGCCTGGAGAATCCCATGGACAGAGGAGCCTGGTGGGCTGCGTCCATGGGACTGCAAAGAGTTGGACATGACTTAGCTACTCACTTTCACTTTTAGTGGCTTAAGACAGCACACGAGTATTATTATTATTATTATTATTTTAGCACACGATTATTAACTTACAGTTCTAGAGGTCAGATATCTGAAATGGGTATCAGTAGGCTAAAACTGTGTCAGCAACTCTGTGGCCAAAGCTTTTGTAGTTCCCTACCCATTTAAGAGCCAGGTTGTCCACTCAAAGGAATGTATTATGATGGCTAACACATTAGACCAGACCAGTTTCTCAGCCTCAGCCCAACTGACATTCTGGGCCAGGTAATTAATTCTTGGTTATGGAGAGCTGTCCTCTAAATAGTAGGATGTTTAGCAACATTCCTGCTCTCTCCCACTAGATGCCAATAGCACCTCTTTCCAGTCCTGACAACCAGAAAATGTCTCCAGATATTGCCAAAAGTCCCCTCTGGGGCAAAACTTCCCTGCTCCTCCTTAAGAACCGCTGGACTAGGTAGGCATAGAAGGCTTGGGTTTGAATTCTGTCCTCCATGCATTACTTTGCAATCTTGATGGTGTCACTTGAACCTGTTAAAATATTTCAACCTTTTTAAAATGAGTAAAATGGTTTTTAGGCTGTACGAACCTCAGAAGGGACAGTATAGATAAAACAAGTCTATAAACTGTAGTTGTTCTGTAAGAAGTCAGCATTCTTTATATTTATTTATGTTTAGCACTTGAATTTAAGTATAGCTATTAACAGTTCAGTACTGAAACACTGTCTCATAATATTTGACTTTTAAAAAATGTTTCTATTTATGACAATTAGATTATAGCTTGAAAGAGATGTTTTAGGTATTTTTTCTTGGCTGTTGGTGCTTGTGAGAGGGCAAAAATAAGTAGGACTGGGTCTTTTTAGTGAAGGACCATCTTTGAAATAACTAGGAGTTGCTTTGTGGCCTTCTCAATACTCACAGGGTGCGGCCTGCCCATAGAACTTGCACAGATGTTCTGTAAATTACTTTGATCCATCTAGCAGTTAATGAACATCTGCTCCTTCTAGGAACAGCGCTAGGTCCTGGGAATAGAAAGGAAAATGAGTCAAGGTTCTGTCCCTCAGATTACTTACAGGAGTAGTAGGAGAAAAGGCATCGACACTACAGAAGTGCTTTGAAAAGAGGGCAATATAAAGAGAAGATTCAGTTTGCAAAACAAGCAGTGAATTGGGGGGAGGGATGACAAAGGTGCAAAATGAAAAAGCGCATGGATCCATGGAATGGATCAACATTCACAGAAATGGGAGCACAGCGTGGAGGAATGAAGTAGAAAAGGAGAAGGTGGGAGCACAGTCTCCCTGAGAAAAGTGGGTCCCCTTCTGGAAAGGGAAGAGACAACTGGAGCTAACACACGCAATGCTGAGAATGGGTCACCCAGGGTGAGGGAGCTTGGAAATGGTACCACAGCATCCACTATAGGCTCTGATGTCCCTCAACCTTTTTTTCCTAAGGAGGCTTTAACATTTAAAAGTATTTTTTAATTGAAATATCATTGATTTGCAATATCATATTAATTTCAGGTGTACAACATAGTGATTCAGTAGAAGCCATTTTTAGACTTTTTTCCCTAATTGACCTTCCCACATGAAATTTCAATAGTATAGATATTTATTTATGTAGTGCATGTATATCTGTACTTTATACATAACAAAGAGTAAATTTTCTTCTCCCTCCATACTCTATTTTTACCCTCTTGGTGATGATGTCACCCTGCTGAGAATGCATGCACTAAACCCATCACTGATGAATTGTGTTCTTATTCTTGGTTCCCCTAATTCATAAAGGCCTTACCAATAATTGTGTGTTTCAGGGCTGCCCTGAAAACAACTCCCTTATCAGCTTTTGAGGGAAGAGACTGGAAGCAGAGAGTCTGAGGAGCACAGACACGGTGACCCTGCTTGTGTGCCTGTGTCTGCCCAGCAGGGCTTGAGGCAGGGCTTGAGGTGGAGCTGACTGTGTGGGCCATGTAAAAGCTTCTGTTTGCCAAACTTGACATCTAGGGGAGTGGTGCTGCCGGCAAAGTTTCCTGCCCTCCAGTGGACCGTGTGGTACATGGACCGTGGGTGAGGGACCATGATGGCCTTGAGACCAAAACCCTTCTAATCTTGCCAAGCACTTCTGGCTTGATCTGGGGTTATTAGAAACAGGTCAAACTAAAAATAAAGTACATTCTTATATTCTCTTTTGGTATTTTTCTTCATGCATAGAGCTCTCTCAGAAACCTGGGAGTGGGGGATTAGAGGTAGATGGCAGGCGGGATTTAATCCAGAGGTATCATACACAACCAACCCAGACTCTTCCTAAAAGTGTCATTGTATTTCCTCTTTTCCAAAGAATGGCAGTCTGGCCACAAACTATAGAGCCAGAAGTATGATAGGACTGATGCTCAAAAGTTTTCTGGCTTAATTGTAGATAGTAAAATGACAGTTAAAAAGTATAGGGAACCCTCAAATTTATAAGAAGCTCTGTCAGGGCTTCTAATAACTTTGTGTGTTAGGGTTTTGGTTGACTCAACTAGCTTAAGGACATTTCATGAAAGTATTATAGGACTACCCATGGATTCTAAGAGCAGGGATATAGCTAGATCGCAGGAAAAGTTTGGAACCTAAAATTAGAATTATACATGCAGTATTCTGTATACTCTCACTGCTAACATCTGCTTTATTCATCTTTCTCTGCTCACCATCCTTCTCAGCTTCTTGGTGCCCATGGTGACCAAAAGGTAGCCTGCTGTTGGAGGTTATGTCAAATGGGCCCTGCTCCCCATCCACAACCCTTTAGCCTTGCAGTTCCTGTTCCCAGAGGCAAAAATATGATTGGGCTTGCTTAGGTGGAATGAATGCTCCAGTTTTGTCAGCTTAACCAAACAAATAATGGCTTCTGGAGGCCAATTCCTAAAGTGGGAGTGGATTGCGTAAGCAAGTAGATTGTAGGTCCCAGAGAAAAGAGGAACGAATTGTTGGCTTGTAAAAGTGTCTGTTTATAGGCAGCGATCACTGATTTTCCCACCTGGGGTAAACCATTCAGTTTCAGGAAATTATGGGCATTTTGAATAATGGAAACTTGAGTGTTTAAACAATATTCTTTCCTTGTTTTAAGCCTACAACTGGTAGGCTTGGTTGGTACATAACCAAGGAATAATAACTTGATTTAAGTTTTAGTTACAGGCTTCATTCTTAATTCTTAAATCAGAATTCTTATAAATACCTACTGTGAATCTAAAGGGGAATGAGTGAAAATGCAGAAGGATTAGAAGCAAAGTTGAGTGGTGGTTACCAGGGTCTGGGGTGAGGGAAATGGGGAGATGTTGGTCACAGGGCACAAATTTCCAGTTATAAGATTAATAAATTCTGGGAATCAAATATCCATTGACTGCTAAATGGACAAATAAAATGTGGTACTTCTGTGAAATGAAATAAAAACCAATGAAGTACTGATAGATGATATGACATGGATGGACCTTGAAAACATGATGCTGAAGTGAAAGAAGCCAGACATAAAACATTACGTATTGTATGATTACATTTGTATGACATGTCCAGAATAGGCAAATCCATAGAGGTAGAAAATAGATTAGTGATTGCCAGGGGCTGGGGAAAGGTGCATGGGAGAATGTGTGTAATTGCTAATGGGAATGGAGTTTCTTTCTGGGTTGATGAAATATTCTTAAATTGAGTGTGGTGAATGTGGCATGACTCTGTGAATATACTAAAGCCCACTGAATTGTATACTTTAAATGTTGAATTACATCACATGTGAATTATACCTCAATAAAGCTGCTAAAAAATTAAAGGCATATTTGTGTGTGTGTATCTATGCATATTTCTGTGTATGTATACTTAGCACATATTTTTGATCTTTCTGGTTTTGGCAAATGCAGCAAGAATCTTTATAGTGGGCCTTTATTCCATACGACTGCTGGAGGAATGTGTGTAAGAATCCTGAGCTCTGCCATTGGTTGTGTGAAACTGAATGGGTCATTTCACCTCTCTCAGCCTCAGTTCCTCATCTGAAAAATGGGGATAAGAAATCCTCTTGGCACTTTTTAAAGAATGAAATGAAATAATATATGTAAGTCAATGATCCATTAGGCAGAGCAGGCACAGCACCTGGGGCCCATAGTACTTCAGGGACCCACAGAATGGTTTCAATTCTTTTACTCAAAAGAAAAAATATATACTTTTAGGTCCAGGAAAATGTCTTAATAATGTATAATATTAATGTATTCATTTTATACCAATGGCATAAAATATGTACTATATACTTTTTTGTGAAGGAGAGGGCCCATGAAGGCTTGCCTCAGGCCTGGGGAAGACATCATGTGCAATTGAATGTGGCAACTCAGTGACATGGGCTGAGTCTATCTTATTGCTTTGCAAACTCAAGGAAAGTGAAAGCATAAGTCGCTCAGTCGTATCTGACTCTTTGCGACCCCATGGACTGAAGCCCGCCAGGCTCCTCTGTCCATGGGATTCTCCAGGCAAGAATAATGGAGTGGATTGCTATTCCCTTGTCCAGGGAGTCTTTCCAACTTAGGGATCAAACCCAGGTCTCCTGCATTGCAGGCAGATTCTTTACTGTCTGAGGCACCAGGGAAACAAACTCAAGGAAACCTTCCTGTAAAACCACACCAGCAATTTATCAACAGGGCAGGCAGCCTGTGCAGCGCAGCTCACTTCACACACCTGGAGGCATCCACCTAGAGGTGAAGAGGAGCTCTGGATTGGCCAGATGAGGTTACTGGTTGGTTTCTCAGTTTGTTAGTGCCTGTCCTCCTCTTGTAGGCCATCTTTGCCACTGTTGCTCCCATTTCCTGAGTCCCTGTTATGAAATAAGCACTTTATGTTCCTGTGGCTGATCCTCATGATGTCCTGGAAAAATAACTTGTGTTGTCCTGAGAATAACAGGTGCAGTCATGCCCTTCCCCGTGTCCTCTGTAACCTTCTAATGTTACCCACAGCTGCAGTTTTGGGCATGCCGATAGCTTCTCACTGCAAGAAGTCTGCCACTGTCATCTTTGTCATCTCTTCTTCTCTTTTTCCTCCTCCTTCTTGACATCCGCTGGGGGAGGGAACTTCCTTTAGCATCCCACAAGCTTGTTTTGTTGTACGTGGAGGGAACCTGGACATGCTGAGGGGAACACACACTCCACAGGCCATCCCTCAATCAGTGGTGGAAAGAAGTAGGTAGAAAAATGCTACCGTCTTCTCTTTTGTAGTGGGTGATTCTCAGATGTGTTCTTTGTGGTTTCTCAGAGTGTCTCTGAGAAGACTTGAGCCCCTCCTGTCTATAGCAGGAACCCGCTCATTGACGTACCTCTCATTGGCTTTTCTGCCATTTCTACCTTACTTTCCCCACTCTCTCTCTCTTGGGCTTCTTGAGATCACCTCCCACATAAACTACCTGCAGATCCATTTTTCTCCAGAGTCTTCTTTTGGTGGAGCTCAAATTAAGATAACAGATTTGTAAATGCAAAAACACAAGTTTGAGAGAAATTGGGGAACTTGCCCTAGGTTCACTGGCTGTAAACAGGGGAGCCAGGTTTGCAACCCAACTCTGTTTGATTACAGGGCATTCTGTCTCCCAGCCATCACCATGACTACTGTTAGAGGCCAGGAGTTTCTTAACTGTGATGAAGTCTGCCATTCATGATGCCACAGAGATATCCAGTTGAGACCTAGGTGGGCAAAAACCACATAGCTGAAAGCACAGGAAATCATCACAGCCAGCCTTGCCCAGCTCTGAAGATTAGGTCCCTTCTCCTAGGACCCCAGGCTTCTCCTGGGTATTTATGATGGTGATGATGATGATGTCAATGATGGTGGCAGCAGCTTTGGTGGTCATGGTTTACTAACTCATCAGGGTCCTGTGTACCAGTCATGTTGTCATATTTAATACATCTCACAATTTTGTAGGAAAGAAAATAGCATCTCTTTATATTTTAAATACTAAAATATATCAGAATCATAACTTTCTCCTTTATATTATTGTTTTGTTACTTAAGTTTATTTATATTTGTAAGAGTGTCATTTTAGTCATTCTGCTCACACAGCCCTGCCACTTTTGCATGATAATCCATTACTTTCTCTAGAGTTGTAGTTGTGAAATATCACTTCATAAAACTGAAATTTATTTATGAAATGGTAGTAAATGGGGGATTAATGAAAAGCAGGCTTATCTATTTTTTCCAGTGAGGAGGACCAAACATCTTTAACTAATAGTCTGTTTTTATGCACAAAGTATAATTTCATACAGATTGCACATTTAATTATTGAATTAGTGTTTCTGAAGTAAATATCCTAAAAAGAACCAAAATGTGATTATTTTCCCTGATTTTTTAATTGTAGCCTGTGGCGTCGGGTGTGCTCTTAAGCTCTTGTATTGGTTCACTTAAAACTTCGTTGAGAGAAGCCAGAAGATTACAAGTTGTTTATTAGCCCGGCTTCGGGGCTACTATTAAACATAAATTTAAACTACAATATAAGGTCATTGTGACAAGTATATTTTCATACCTAACTTAACAGTAACCAAACAGCCAGCAATAAGAACTAGATTACATTCCTTCATTGCTATTTTTAAATTATGTATTTATAAAGGAGGATGGAGATTTTTTAAAACCCTGAGCATAATCTCAAATTGTCAGTTACTTTGCCTTTAATTCTAGTTTGTTAGCTTCCTGAATTTTTCCTCTGGGCAACTCAAGAATCACCTGACCTGTCTCTGAACACTAAGTAACGGTGGGAATATCTTCCTTAGCTTGCTTTTATTTAAACAGCCTGGAACCAACTATTGTGCTGTAATCACCAGCAATGATCCTCCTTTTATATCCACTCATTGTTAGAACTGACTTTTTCAGGGAACTCTGGTCAGAAAATGCTGCCTGTGAATAAGCTCTGTAAATTGTGCATAGTCACAATGGCAGCCCACTCCAGTGCTCTTGCCTGGAAAATCCCATGGACGGAGGAGCCTGGTAGCCTGTGGTCCATGGGGTCGCGAAGAGTCGGACACGACTGAGCGACTTCACTTTCACTTTTCACTTTCATGCATTGGAGAAGGAAATGGCAACCCACTCCAGTGTCTTGCTTGGAGAATCCCAGGGATGGGGGAGCCTGGTGGGCTGCAGTCCATGGGGTCACGAGGAGTCGGACACGACTGAAGTGACTTAGCAGTAGCAGCAGCCATCTTTTTAGACTTCTGTCGATATTATCTCTTGAGATGGTGGAAACTATGATAATAGAAATAAGTAGAAATAAGGATTTTTTTAATATATAAAGAAGCACTGAATGTAGGGAAAAGTGAGAATTGTATGTTGTCAAAATGCAAAGAGGCAAAACAAAAACAAAACCCCATGGTCTGCTGAGGAACACATTTATACAGATTATAATTCTACCTGTCTGTAAGTGACAGGTAAGTATTTAGAAATCATAATGAGGACTCTTCCAATATTGTTCTAAATGTAATACAGAAAAATTATAGGAATTATGTGTATAGCTCATGAATTAGCAACTGTAAGCACTTAATCGAATTAATACTTGCTGAGGGAGAAGTATTTGAGCACCTGAAATAAGAATCAGAATTAAGCATTGAATGAGGTGATTTTTCATTATGGCATTTTTAATCACTATATTTTGAGCACATTTGTTTTTTGCTGAAGGTCTTGCTAACATATTTATCTTATTAAATTACCATTGATAAGAGAGGTTTCATTCGAAGGTGAAAAATTGAAAGTGGCACCTAAATTAAAAAATGACTAAACTGGCTCAGGCTCAGATGGAGATTGTAAGATTTTAAAAAGTAAAACCAAGCCTCAAGAGGTCTAAAAGCGATTCAAGAAATTCGTGGTATCTTTCACACTGAAAAGATACTCCCACTGCACTTTCCCCTAATGTTCTTGGACTACCTAAGGGAGATTCTGGTTATTGATTTCATTTTTACTTTAGCTGATGGTGCGACCCCATCAGGATTCATCTATTCATTTTCTCTGGTTTCAATCATTAATCCTGTGCTCTCCAAAATCTTCCAATCACCTTGGATCTCCATGGACAACCCTTGCCCTCAAAGAGATTATAAAGCATACACATAATTATGAATAAGTGGAAGCTGCAGCCCCTTCTTGGGGCTGTCAAAAGTCAATAACACAGCAAGGGAGCTTCATGAAATGTAAGACAACTCTTTGAAAGCCATCACAGGGACACCCACTAAGTGTTGTACCTCCATTCTTGCACAGTTTTATTAGTTCTCTCACTTCATTTATATAACTTAGAACATCTAAACCACTTCCTGTCCTGTCCAACTGGGCATCACAATCAAATAAACACAAATGCAACAACCCCCCCGCCCCAACCAAATAGGAAAGTGAAAGAAAGTGAAAGTTAAATTCTCCAGGCCAGAATACTGGAGTAGGTAGCCTTTCCCTTCTCCAGGGATCTTCCCAACCCAGGGATTGAACCCAGGTCTCTCGCATTGCAGGCAGATTCTTCACTGAGCCACAAGGGAAGCCCAAGAATACTGGTGTCGGTAGCCTATCCCTTCTCCAGGGGATGTTCCTGACCCAGGAATCGAACTGGGGTCTCCTGCATTTCAGGCGGATTCTTTACCAACTGAGCTATTAGGGAAGCCTATCCCCAAATGGCATCCCACTCCAGTACTCTTGCCTGGAAAATCCCATGGATGGAGGAGCCTGATATGCTGCAGTCCATGGGGTTGCAAAGAGTCAGACATGACTGAGCGACTTCACTTTCACTTTTCACTTTCATGCATTGGAGGAGGAAATGGCAACCCACTCCAGTGTTCTTGCCTGGAGAATCCCAGGGACGGGGGAGCCGGGTGGGCTGCCGTCTATGGGGTCGCACAGAGTCAGACACGACTGAAGCGACTTAGCAGCAGCAGCGGCAGAGTGGGTAAAGTATGTTTTCACACTCCATTGTTGTTGAGCTCGGCCATATGACTTGCTTTAGCCAATGGAAGATTAGCAGATGTGATGCAAGTACAGGTCTTACATATGATTACATGGTTAAGTTTGGCCTTTGGTCTCCTAATATTGCACTGATTAGAATATGCCCTAGAACATTCCCCTTTTAGCCTGGGCTTTATAGAACAGATCTAGATCCAACCTGAAGTCCAGAGCCAAACCCAGCTGACTCTAGTCTGCAACAGAGTTGCAAGTGAGCAAGAAAATGCTTATTTTTGTGAGCTCCAGAGTTTTGGGGTTGTTTGTTAGGTAATATTGCAGCTACAGCTGACTAACACATACCGTATTTTTCTACTCGTGGTTTGGCATTCTTCTGCTTAATTCATCTTAACCTCTCTTCCTTTTCCTCTTCTGAACTTTATGGTTTTCCTTGGTTCAGCCTCTGAGTGTCTGAGCCCCAAAGTCCTGTTTTTCCCTGTTGTACTTCCATGTATTTCAGTGGTGTTATATGTGGCATAAAAGGGATAAAGGACAAAGTCATTTGGGTTGGCATAGACTGAGAAAGCTTTATGCATGAAGTGCTACATGAGCAAGTCAGGGAAGACAAGGCATATTTCAGGTTCTGTGATTCTTTAAGAAGCATTGAATTAGCCCCTGCTATGTGCTGGGCACTGAAGAATACAGTGATAAGCAAAGCAGCAGGATCCGTGTGATCATGGAGTTTATAGCTTAGTCTTGGAGGCAGCCACTAGTCACCAGTGACACAGAAAGATACTGGCATGAATGAAAGGTGGAGACGTTAGTGGTAAATGTTTGGGGATTCACAATTGGAAGCCTGACCAGCATGGTCGCCAGTAACACAGTGTTACCGGTGAGGAAGTAACCTGGTTAATCTGTGTGTCTGGGCAGGGGTTGTAGAGAGGCATCGTTCACTTGAAGGGCCAAGATCCTTTCTAAGACTTTGGATTAAAATGGTAGGGCTAGTGTCAAAAGACTGACAATGCAGAGGTTTCTGGAACTTGAACTTCATGTCCGTGGCAGCTGTTGGTATGAGCACTTCAGGGTCCTTGCTCACCCCTAGAACTCTGTAGGCCTATCAAGCCCACATAGGCACCCCTGAACCTCATCCCTGGATTTACGGGTCCTTGATACCAGTCCTCCACTGTCCCTTTGTGTGCAGAGAGTGCCAGGTTGGGTGTTTCAGGTATCAAGAGTAGTAGCTGAAAATCCCTGGATCTCTCATTCCTGCTGTCACTCTCTGAAGTTTGGGAAATGATCACCCTAATCCCACTTGGTTAGAATTCTTTTAACATAAAAGAACTTTGGTTTACAGCCAGAGTAGTTGATCCAAAGGAAGAAGTTGAAAAAGCATTCAAGGAAAATATTGTTTTCTTTGATTTTGATCTCATATTGGGGAATAGGGAGATATTACACAACAAAGGAAATGAACATTGTACTCTTTAACAAGTCTCCTCAACTTATGAGTCTGAGTCAAAAGAGAACAATATTCCCATCAAATGTTCCTTGGCACAGATCCTCTTAATCTGAATTGCATTTGCTGTTTCCCAGGATAAAAAATTATTTTTATCAATGGCTGAAATTGCTTGAGAACTGATTGTGGAATTTCACAACTTCTGCTCAGGGTTTAAAGGACACTTGACAGCCACTACCAATGGGATATACTAGACAACCTCAATGCTCATTTCCAGGATAGGAGCCCATCTCACTGACATCCTTATGAAGATTGGATGGGTTGGTCAATGCTGAATACGTACCTGCAACTCAGTTAGTTAGGTTAGTATTTTTAGTGGCTTCATCCATTAAAAAATTATGAATATTTTTCATTTCCATTTTGACTTATCATATTCTTTCATCTTGTTAAATCAAAGGAATACGATAAGGCATATTTACAGTGGACTAAATGTTTAAGTTCCCCCTACAAATTCATATATTGAAATTCTAACCCCCAAGGCAGTTGTATTGGTGGGTGTAACCTTAGGGGGGTCATTAGGTCATGAGAGCAGGTGAATAGGATTAGTACCCTTATAAAAGAGACCCCAGAAAGATCCATGGTTATAACAAAAAGACAGTCCATCAGCAAGCAAACGTTCACAAGACACCAAATCTGCTGGTGCTTTGACCTTGAGCTTCTTAGTCTCCAGAACTGTGAGAACTGCATTTGTTATTTATAAGGCACTCAATTCATGCTATTTTTGTTATAGCAACCTGAGTGGACTAAAAGAGTATGACTAAAAAATATACCTTTAAGAAGATTTTGTTCTTTATGCATAAACCTAAGTCCTCTATCCACAGTTCTCTTTTTTACTTAAGTATAAATTACAGCATTTTTCTTGGTAAATTATATTCAGATATATAATCCCTCTTTCCCCACAACATGAATGAATAAAAAAATGTCCTGTTAATAAACCAAACAACATCTTGTATTAGAGTTGCAGAAACCACTGGCCGTTTGATGTTTCAAGTCTGAGGTATTTGAAGTATCCCTCAACACACACACATATACCCAAACAAGGTGTATAAACATCACACACACACACACACACACACACACACACACACCCCACCTGTGTTTGTAAGCCAAAGCAGCAATTGACTGAGAGTAAGACACACACTCAAGCATTTTTTGGTAACTTTGTTTTGTGAGAAACAAAAAGGCTTTCATATTGAAGTTTGGTCACTAAAAACAGGACCGGAATTTTCACATCTAAGGTCCTCTTCATTTGAATAGCATTCACTATTTCCCAGTATAAAAAAAATTATACTCTTAGGGGACTGAGTTACCTGAGAACTGATTTAGGAATTTCACAATTTCTGCTCAGGGCCTAAATGCTGCTTGAGAGCCACTACCAATGGCATGGACTGGAGAACTTTGGTGTTAAATTCTGGGACAGGAACTCCACTCCATACTTTAGACCCAAGATCATATTCTTGGTGATTTCTTGAGCACACAGCCCAAATCAAGTCTACAATGAATGTGCATAATGACAATCTCTTTGCCTTGGTCATAAAGTCACATGGGCCAGTTCACTGGCTCTCAGTCATTGGGAACTTTTAATACACATTACTCTTTGTTCTTATATATATCCTGATTTTCTGGGCAAAGCATGAGTCCATAAATACTCGGGTGAATTGAGTTAACCCCACCCAGTGGGAATTTTTGTAGCTTGATGTTAGACGACTCAGATTTTAATTTCAATTTGATTTTTATTTTATATAGGAGTATAGTTGATTTGTAATGTTGTGTTAGTTGCAGGTGTACAGCAGAGTGATTCAGTTATACATATACATATATTCATTCTTTTTCAGGTTCTTTCCCCACATAGGTTATTACAGAATATTGAGTAGAGTTCCCTGTGCTATACAGTAGGTCCTTGTTGGTTACCTACTTTATGTATAGTAGTGTATATATGTCAATACCAAACTCCTAATTTATCCCCTTCCCCTACTTTTCCCCTTTGGTAATCATGCATTTGTTCTCAAAGTCTTTGAATCTACTTCTCTTTTGTAAATAAGTTCGTTTGCATCTTTTTTTTTTTAAGATTCCACATATAACTGATATCTCATGATATTTGTCTTTCTCTGTCTGACTTACTTCACTTCTTATGATAATCTATAGGTCCATCCATGTTGCTGCAAATGGAATTATTTCATTCTTGTTTATGGCTGAGTAGTATTCCATTGTATATATGTACCACATTTTCTTTATCCATTCATCTGTTGATGGACACTTAAGTTGTTTCCATGTCTTCGCTCTTGTAAATAGTGCTGCAGTGAACATTGGGATGCATTTATCTTTTTGAATCAGTTATTTCTCTAGATATATACTCAAGAGTGAGATTGCTGATGCAAGACAGAAAAAGAGACACAGATGTATAGAACAGACTTTTGGACTCTATGGGAGATGGCGAGGGTGGGATGATCTGAGAGAATAGCATTGAAACATGTATACTATCAAGTGTGAAACAGATCGCCAGTCCAGGTGGGATGCATCAGACAAGTGCTCGGGCCTGGTGCACTGGGATGACCCAGAGGGATCGGGTGGGGAGGGAGGTGGGAGGGGGGTTCAGGTTGGGGAACACATGTAAATCCATGGCTGACTCATGTCAATGTATGGCAAAAACCACTACAGCATTGTAAAGTAATTAGCCTCCAACTAATAAAAATAAATGAAAAAAAATTACAAAGGAAAGAGTGGGATTGCTGGATAATATGGTAGTTCTGTTTTTAGTTTTAGAAGGAACTTCCATACTGTTTTCCATAGTGACTGTAACCAAAGTACATTCCCACCAATAGTATAAGAGAGTTCCCTCTTCCCTTTCCTCCACATCCTCCTCAGCACTTTTTTTTTGTAGACACTAAGATGATGGCCATGCTGACCAGTGTGAGGTGATACCTCACTGTAGTTTTTATTTGCATTCTTCTAGTAATTAGCAACACTGAGCATCTTTTCATGTGCTTTTTGGCCATCTGTATGTCATCTTTGGAGAAATGTCTATTTAGATCTAGAAGACTCGGGTTTGAATTCTGGTGCTTATGCTTGCACATCACTGCTCTGATTCTCAGTCTCCTCCGATGTTAAATGGGGACAATGATAATTCACCACATAGAAGTTTAGTAAAGCTGAAAGATGTTGAATGTAGGAACTGAGCTTGGAGCTGACATATAAGCATACCTGGAGATTGTAGACAGTGGGCTTCACCACATCAGCATCCCTTTCCTAGACCTGGGTGATACCCATTAGGTGAGTTGTGATGTAAAGCAGATTCACACCTTCCTCTGTGGAGGCTAAAGGCACATCTTTTTTCTCCCGCCCCATCATGGGCATAGCAAGGCCATGTAACCTAGACTCAACTAGTCAGATTCTTCTGCCTGAGCTGTTCCCTTGAGTGAGTGATGGAGAGACAAAGGCCTGGAGATGACTAGCAGGCTGAGGGGGCACTGGGTCCCATGGCAGTGATATTGCACAGGCATTGTGGCAGTGTCAGATATCTAGGATAGTTTTGTTACGTAGCTTCCTTTCTTTCTTGTGCATTTTCAAGCTTGACTTGAAAACAGTGATATTCTTCCAATATATTGCAATATATTCTTTTTTTTAAAGTCAGAGTCAGGTTTCTGTTTCTTGCAACCAAGAATCCTAGCATATACACAGACATACATTTTGTTTGATACACTTTAAAGTGCCTTATTAATGTGAGCTCTTGCTTTTATTATTGTGATATGTCATTATCTAAAGAGTGAGGTGAGCCAGAAAGATAAGGAACATTACAGTATACTAACAGATATATACGGAATTTAGAAAGATGGTAACGATGGCCCTATATGCAGGGCAGAAGAAGAGACGCAGAAGTACAGAACAGACTTTTGAACTCTGTGGGAGAAGGGGAGGGTGGGATGTTTCGAAAGAACACCATGTATATTATCTGTGGTGAAACAGACCACCAGCCCAGGTGGGAGGCATGAGTCAAGTGCTCGGGCCTGTTGGGCTGGGAAGATTCAGAGGAATCGGGTGGAGAGGGAGGTGGGATGGGAGACCGGGATGGGGAATTCGTGTAACTCTATGGCTGATTCATATCAATGTATGACAAAACCCACTGAAAAATAAAAATTAAAAAAAAAAAGAATAAGTTAGAAATATTTTTGAAGTATTCAAAATTAGCCTTTTTAAAAGTATCAACTGCACTTTAATGTTGTAGTAAAATGTCTAGTAATAGGGAATATTTATGATATAAATATTTCCAGGTTTTTAAAAAAATTTTAATTACATTTTGGACTCACTACATTTACATCCTTGCTCAGCAACCTCCACCCACCCCAACCAACCCAATATACACAGCACTACTATGACCAGCAAAACCACATGGCTGTTGTAGATTCTTTTCAATCTTTATCATCTTTGTATTTTTTCTACTCTACTGGACATATGTTCTTCAGTTTAGTTCAGTCACTCAGTCGTGTCCGACTCTTTGCGACCCCATGAATTGCAGCATGCCAGGCCTCCTTGTCCATCACAAACTCCCAGAGTTTACTCAAACTCATGTCCATCAAGTTGGTGATGCCATCCAACCATCTCATTCTCTGTCGTCCCCTTCTCTTCCTGCCCCCAATCCCTCCCAGCATCAGGGTCTTTTCCAGTGGTTCAACTCTTCGCATGAGGTGGCCAAAGTATTGGAGTTTCAGCTTCAGCATCACTCCTTCCATTGAACACCCAGGACTGATCTCCTTTAGGATGGACTGGTTTGATCTCCTTGCAGTCCAAGGGACTCTCAAGAGTCTTCTCCAACACCACAGTTCAAAAGCATCAATTTTTTGGCGCTCAGCTTTCTTTACAGTTCAACTGTCACATCCATACATGACCACTGGAAAAACCATAGCCTTGACTAGATGGACATATGTTCTTGGTTTATTTCAAATGCTTTCATTCTGTGATGGTTCCTCAGATATTGCTCAGAGTTGTTCTGTTCTCAATGTTGACACTCTCCCTGGACCTCTTTATCAGCCACCATGGTTGACTGTGGTTTCTGTCAACATTTAAGGTTGGTAAAAACTGTACTGTGCTGAAAACTCCAAAAGGGAAAGGATTCCTTCCTTCATATTCATCTCTAAATATCTGTAGATACTAACAGAGTACCTGGCACATAGTAGAGATCTTAAAAAATCTTTCTGGAGTTAACTTTGTTTCTTATATTCTGATGGTGTCAAGTCTCTACCTTCAGCAAAGATGGCTTCTGGGTTCCTGACCAGTAACATTCATAGCATATCTCTACTTGGATTCTCCAGAGGTCTCAAACTCAATATGTTTTAAAAAATTTAATGATGCTTACTCTGGACCATAAGTGATCTGTCCCTCTGTGTCCCTGGCATCTGGTCTCTTGAGGCAGACATCTAAGACTGACCTTCTTTTCAGGATTCTTTACCCTCACATTATTCATCACGTCCTATTGATTCCATCTCTCTCCATTTCTACTTCCTCTTCCTGCCTCAAGCCTGTACCAGTTTTCTTTTGGGTAGGTCCAAAAGCCTCCCACATAATGGGGCTCCTTCAGTCGGGCCCTCCTCCCACCCAGTGCTTTGTCACTCCCACAGCCCCGCCCCAACCCTGCTAACTCCTGCTTGCCCTTCAGAACCTAAGCTCACCAGTCCCGCACAGTCTATGGGGCTCGTGCCTCTCTGTAGCAGATGCTGTGAGTGCCCCTGAGCATTTGACATCCCTCCTCACTGTGACCTGTTGCCTTCCATCTACCTGCACATGCTCTCTACCTCTTTGGACGCTGCAGTCTGCCTGGCCTCGTGATGGTGCCAACTGGAAGTGCCAAGCAGTTCACATCTGCCAGGATCAACCCTTAGTCTAATGACGAATGGATATTAGCACATACACACACCAACTTCCTTAGCTTTGTTGGAATAACTCTGAGGCATATTCTACACTGTCTCCCAGAAGTCCCAGTGGGGTCAAACCCAAGTTGCTCACATTGATAATTTGCACTACTGAACACCTTCCCTTTGCTGTCTCATTTCATACGCTACTAGTTTCCTGGGAACACCTCCAAAATAAATTATATGCACTCAAATGCTTGCTCACTACCTATAACTCAGATCAATCCTGACAGAAGCCTTTGGGAGACTGTAGAACATCCCTCAGAATCATCCTAACTGGGGGCCCGGGAGATCACTGTATTAGTATTTGCTCCCCAACACCTCATTTGTCATCAGCAAGGTCTGCTTCCAGGGGCATTAACCTTCTGGTATTTTCCAACTTGCCTTCCTCGAGGAAGTCTTGCTCCTTCAGCCAGAAAGAAGCCCTGAGGCAGAGATTTACAGGTATTCCTGGTAGGTAGCCTTCAACGGGCAGAGTTGAAGGTCAAGGTCAAGGGTGAAGTGTCAGCAGTATCTGCTCTATGGGTTTAGTTTTTGTACAAGATTTTGTTATATTGCCACAACACAGAGGTTTTACTGTTTGTTTCTAGGTCTAGAGTCTTGAAATAGAATGCAAGACTATTTTACCCCCATATTAAACACTGAGAACATCTAGTTGCTTGACAACCTCATTGAGCTGGTGTGTTAGCATCCAGATAGGCTCTGGGATTATGTAGCCAACATTACAACTGTCCTTCTGCATCCTGTTTTCCTTTGACTTTCCCTAGATTTTCATGAATTCATGCATGAGCAGCACCCTGGCCTGGGTTCATTTAATGGTTTCTGAGAGTGTGGCATATCTTGATTATCTACCTACAAGAAAGTTTATAGAAAAAAAAAAAAAAGCTGCCCTAGGCCTCAAGACATTTGATCACTGAAAGCCTAGACTTATTACAAATTGACACCTCTATTCCATTTACTTTCCGCAGTCTTTATTTTTCACAAATGGAAACTTTTGTGTGGGACTGTGTTTCTTAAATGAAAATATCTATTTGGATTATAAACATGGCACTATAAATTGGTCTTCCTTTAAGTGTTTGTCAGTTTCGTGTATAAAGCAGCTGAATTAATCATCTCTGCACTCCTTCAACCCAACCCTCTTTCAGAGTTCCCATACCTGTGAAGAGCACCAGGTACACTGATTGCTGCAGCCAGACTCCCGAATGTCAATTTCAGCCCTTTTTCTCTGCCTTGTGCCCGTCCCACATCCAATCAGTTGCCAAGTGCCATGTCTTCTATTTCTTAAATCTCTCTTCATTCTCCCTCTCTACACCCTCACTGCCCTATGTTCAGTCACACCATGGCTTGTGACAACCTCAGGACTGGACTCTTTGCCTTCAACTTGACCCATCAACAGAGCACTGTCTCCTTTTGTTTTTCAGAAATTTGAAAATCTGACATCCACTTCCCTATTGAAATGCTTTGATATTTCTCTATTGCTCTTCAAATCAAATCCAAACTCCATGACCTTTTTTGTAAGACCCTTGGGGATCTGAATCCACCTCTTTACTTCTTCATCACTAGTCTATCACTATCTACCCTCTTCTTGAATTCTGTCTCAAACAAAATAAACTCTTCAGCTCCTTAAATACACTTGTGGTCTCTTACTTTTAAGTCTTTACACACATTTTCCCCTCTGCCTGGAACATTATTGCTTAGCCTTGATTGCTTGCTTTTCTCAAGAGACAAGTTGAAGCCCTGACCTGATGTCAGTTTTTGATTAAAAATGTTGACTTTGGCTTCATTTTTTATATTAACAGTGATAAACTCCATAATTCCTTACAGCTTACAGAATGATACTTGCCTCCCCCCAGGGATTCAAAGTAATGTTTAATGTAATATATTTGAAAACAAAAAAAAAGCAAGAGTCAATACCCTGCCATTATCATCAAGAATAAAGGTGGTAGAACAGATGTAAATCAGCTCTATTAATTGGCTTCAAACTTCAATCCTACTGAGTGTCTCTTGGTGGTCATAGACAAGCTATAGACTAAGTTAACA
Source organism: Muntiacus reevesi (assembly GCF_963930625.1). NCBI lineage: Eukaryota > Metazoa > Chordata > Mammalia > Artiodactyla > Cervidae > Muntiacus > Muntiacus reevesi. The sequence continues at coordinate 9,647,647 of NC_089271.1, read as the reverse complement.
TGGATTTTCCTAGCTCTACCATGTTTTTAAAAGCTATTAACATTTTGGCTCCAAACTTCTTTTTCTCTTCATGTCTAGGTTGCCAGGAACTGACAGACCATTTTGTCTAATTATAACAGTACTTGGACCTTATGATGGATTTGCAGAAAATCACTTCTGAAAATGGCTGCTTAAAAAACAGCGATACAAATGCATGCAATTGAAATTAATCAAATGTATTTCTGAGTAAACATTACCCTTGAGGCCCATGTTAAGTCTGTGTAAAGCAAGATAAGCTTGTAAATTACATCAAAGTTTATAGGATGACCAGCCATCCCTGTTTGCTCAGTCTTGTGGGAGGAGAGGGAGGACTGTGAGATGTAATTTTTAGTGGTAAATTCAGAAAGTCCCATGTAAACCAGGATGGATTGATCATCCTAGCTATATATCAGAATATGGGTTCATAGCAACTCCATTTTATAGAAAGCACCTCACAGTTAGTTTTGAGGAAAAAAATGATTTATTAAATGCTTGGATCATGTGGGCAAAGAAATATTAAGAGATTCATAAGTCATGAAAATAACCCGATCAAAGACAACATGATATGAAATCTCAAAGAGTGTCTCAAGAACTAGATTACCTGGGCTTGAAAATAGGTGTAGGTTGGGAGACCAGGATAATAGGCCAAATTTGAACAACCTCCATATTCCAAGCCTGGAGGGGCCAGACCTTATTTGTCAACTGCTTGGGTGCTAATTTTGGCTAATTTAGATAATCTGGGACAAGTTTAACCAAAGCGACCATATAATAAAAGTGATGTTTTTGGAGGAGTAGTCTAAGCTTTGTTTTGATCTTTCATTTCTAAGAGGATGGAGAAATTGGCAGGAAATTGTATTCATCCAGAAGACATCATTGCAGGTTTTGTTTTCTACTTTGCAACAAAAGGAAGTATTCAGAAACTTGTGCTTCTTCAACAATTCACCATATTACTAGGTGTATTGAAAACTACCAGGTTACCCTATTTTATGTAAAACTGCTTTGTGAAAATATAGATTTACATATACAAAAAATTGAAAGGTTATTTCTTGTATTAAAAGATATATTTCTTTCCTAAATTAGTGTTTAAAACAGTATTTTAAAATAGTCTTAAATTTGGGAAACATTATTTGTTATATAATATGAACATTGATTTACTTAGCTATCACTTCTCTGCTTAACTGGGAGCTGCAGGATCAATAGCAGTTACTATGATGAAAAAACAGGGAGTTAAAGTCCAGGTAAGGGAAATACATGCAAAGACCTTGAGGCTAAGAGAGTGTGAAAAATTCAAGCAATTAAAGGAAGCACTCGATGACTAGAACATAGAAAGTAAGATGGAGCTGAGAGAAATGAAGCTTAAGAGGGGTAGTACAGTCCTGAAGGACATGTAGAACTGGTTAAGGACTTTGGACATCTTCCTCATTGTTTATAGGGGGCTCTTAAGTGTTTTAAGCAGGAGAATGGCAACCATATGCTAAAGCCAGAGCCAATTTATTGGCATGTAACCTGTGCAGTAACATAGAATCCAGTGTTCAGAGCGGTCCACACTTGGTTTAAGGCTCTGTTGTCACCATCTTGGAATTCTTAACGATTTTTGAATGAGGCGTCCTGTATTTTCATTTCTGGGCCCTGCCAATTATGTACCTGGCTCTGGTCAAGGCTCCAGGTAAATGGAGCATGGTGAATTCATGGCTACTGAATGCTAAAAGGACCATTTTTTTTCCTGTTAGCTGCTTAAACAACAACAACAACAACAAAAACAGACTATAAGGGCAGTTTTAGGTTCACAACAAAATTGAGGAGGAGGTACAGAGATTTCCCATATACCCTCTGCCCCCACCTACAGCCTACCCCACTATCAAACTCCTGTACCAAAGTGGTACATTTGTTACAATTATGTTGATACATCATCATCACCCAAAGTTTGTAGTTTCCTTTATAGTTCACTCTTTGTGTTGTATATTCTATAGGTTTTGACAATTGTATAATGACATATATCCACCATGATAGTAATATACAGAATAGTTTCACTGTTGTAAAAATCCTCTGTGCTGTTTTTGTTCATCCGTCCCTCCCCACCCTTCTTAAACCCTAGCAACAGCTGATCATTTTGCTGTCTCCATAGTTCTGCCTCTTCCAGAATGTCCTATAGCTGGAACCCTATAGTATGTAGCCTTTTCAGTTGGCTTCCTCTCAGTAATTTTTTTCCCCCTGTTCAACTTTGGATAATTCTACAGGCCACTCTATAATAGCCAAAGGTCATGTTTCTACTCCTGGAATAATGAGAACAGGAGGTTTTTCAGGGGTAATCAACTTTAGAGGGTTAAAGGACAAATAAACATTCCAGTGGCATGATATTCCTGGGTGATAATGTGAAGAAAGCATGGATGGATGCGGCAATTTTTATTCTGATGTTTTCTTCAGGCAGTTTATGTTTCCAGATTAGTGCAGGGTATTCACAGAGTTGCCAAATCTTATCAACCAACTAGCCATTCATTGCAGATCCTAAGGAAATTAACTTCTAGAAAACTACTAGCCAAAGATACCTGTTAAATATAACTCCTTAGACCCCAGACAGTAAACTATTGTGCATGCCAAACGTTTATAGTTAGTGACATCACTTCTGGGGACTGACAAGGATTAAAGGTGCAAATATGTTCTAACAGGATGCTTGTTGCCTTTGAGGATCATCTTCTATGTAACCACAAATTTACCAGAGACTCTGCAAGCCACGCTTTTGCCAAAGTATAGCCCTCTCCACTGACAGTTTCCATTAAGCTAATGACTCCTTGCTTTCTGTGCCATTTTGGACTTTAATTCTGTCTTCTTCAAATAAACCCAAAACTGCATCTTTTTTGGCATTTCTATAAATTTGATATTAGAATGTGTCAGCTTTTCTTTCTTTTTTTTTTTTTTACTTTATTTATTTTTTATTTTTTGGCCCTGCTACGCGTAGCATGTGAGATCTTAGTTCCCCGACCAGATATAAAACCTGCACCCTTGCGTTGGAAGTGCAGTCTTAACCATTGGACTGCCAGACAAGTCCCCTCGGCTGTAGCCTTTTGAGGGCAGAAACAACATTTTACATACATGACCAAGTGTAGATGACAAATTAGGAACTTTTTTTTTTTTTTGACCACATAGTGTGTGTGGCACGCAGGATCTTAGTTTCCCAACCAGGGATGGAACCCATGGAAGTGCAGAGTCCTAACCCCTGGATAGCCAGGGAATTCCTAGGAACTCTATTTTAATGTAAGATGTACCTATTTACTCCTCTAACCTTGGAAGATTCTTAAACGAAGCAGAGAGGAGGACTGCTGATTATTCGCTAAGTCGTCTCTTTTGCGACCCCATGAACCCGTGCCCCTTGCATTGGCTCCTCTGTCCATGGGATTTTCCAGGCAAGAATATTGGAATGGGTTGCCATTTCCTTCTCCATCAGCTTTTCTTATTATGTGTGTGTGGATTGTATCATTCATATACTATATTTCTGTGTATATTATATACTGTGAATAGTTTTGAGGGGTTTTTCTCCTTGTACAATAAAAACATGCTTGTTGCATTTTGCAGGAACTTCATCCATATTTTTTTGCTTTCTTGTTCCAATCATCCATGACGCACACTGGCTCCTGGGGGCTTTCACACCCAACAGCCAGTACATGTGTCTCTTTTTGGGAGGACCAACCCTTAGGCTGTGGGTCCCACTACTTAGCAGGCACACAAATTCCTGGGAATTTACTCCTTTTGGCAGGTGAGTGGGGCATGTTGGGGCAGCCAGCAACTGATTGGTGTTGTGGCTATACACATGTGCGCATGTGTGGTGTTTAAATATTCCAGCTCCTTGATGAGATGAGTAATAAGGAGCCCACACCATCTCCCCAACTTCCCCCAGTCCTGTGGATTGATTCATAGTTAACCTTCCCAGAATCTTTGCTTGATAACACATCTTTCCTTGGCATCTTTATTTTCCTGGTCTCACTTTCCCACTTTGCTTATTGTTCATCCTGGGAATACTTCTTATGAATCATTTTCACACTATTCTTCCCCTCAGGTCTACTTTGAGGAACCTACTCTAGGAATTTGCTCATGCAGAAAATTTGCAGATCATTGAAGGTGTAAAAAAAAAGAGAACAAGAAAGAAATCACACACAATTCTCCTATCCCAAGACACTCACTGTCAGCCTTTTTTCAATGAATAAAAACAATTTTATTGAGGTATATTTTGCATCTCATATAGTTCACCCTTTCAAATATATATATTTCAATGAGCTTTTAGTAAATTGCTAAGTAGTCTGTCCATCACTACAAATTAGTATTAGAACATTTTCATTACCCCAAGAAGACATGTCATACACATTTAAATGACATTAATCCTCATTTTCATCCATCCCAGCCCTTGGCAACCACCATTCTACTTTCGGTCTCTATGAGTTTGCCCATTATGGATATTTCATATAAATGGTATCATGAAATGTGTGATCTCTTGTGTCTGCCTTAATTTAGCATAATGTTGCTGAGATTCAGTCATGTTACAGCATGTATCAGTTCTTCATTCCTCTTTATTACCAGATAATATTTCATTGTTTGGATATACCTCCTTTTGTTTATGCATTTGTCAGTTGGTGGACATTCCAGTTGTTTCTACTTTTTGGACTGTTTTGAATAAGACTGTTATAAATATTCATCTGTGAGTCTTTGGCCATATGTTATCAATTCTTTGGGGTATATACCTAGGAGTGTTGGGTCACATGGTAATTCTTTAAGTTTTTGAGGAACTGTCCAGATGTTTTATAAAGCAGCTGAACTATTTTACAATGCTTCAGCGTATGGGGATTCTAGTTTCTCCACATTCTTGTAAAGACTTATAGTAATTGACTGCTAAGAGACTCTGTCTTTGTAGAGGTGTGATCTAGATTTTTCTCAAACATGAATGGATTTTTTAAACCTCCTTATTATCATTGTAGTGTATTTTTAAAGTATCAAATCCCCATCCAGGGCCATAGAGCCCTCAGAACACAGAAAGTCAGTATAATTTGTGTTTTCTCTCATTCTATTTGTCTTCGGCTTCCTTCTGATTCTCTTTTATCAACCCCTCTACTTCTCCAAAATAAGGCTGATAATTAAAAGCATGCCCAATTAATCTTATAATTATTTTTTCTTCTCAACATCAGCTGATTACTTTTTTAAAAAGATGTTCATGGGAGCGTTTTGAGTGTCTCATCACTGAGTTTCAGGCTGAGATACTTGGTTCTCATAAGCTAGAGATAAGTTAACAATTCACACAGATCAAGGGGGACTTGGGAAGTGAGGGCAAAAGTTTTTGCAATGAGGTAAATTTTCTTCTGCACGTCTCTCTCTCTCTTTTTTCTGCAAGTCTCTTAATGAGACATCACCACATGACTGGGCTGGTCTGGATTTTGTCACTCTCATGTATCAACCTTTCCCCTCCAAACCAGCCTATCAGGTTCCTCATTAGATAATTTTGTTCAGACTCAGCATTTCAGCAGATAGTAACTAAATACCTTCTTTCCTTCACCCAGAAAAGTTCCCTGTTTTTATAGAAAACAAGAAGAGCTTGCTGAAATACTTCTCAGAGGCAGGCTTTCCAAGTGAGTATATTTTCCCAGGCTTTTGATATTTTAATCTATTCACAAACTCCTAGAAGTATAGTATGCCCCTTTCCATGCAATGTTTTGCCTGATATCCATGCATGAGAACAAAACCAGTTATAAAAGTTCTTAATTATTTAAAACTGTGGTGAAACAAACCAACACAAATTTCAGTGCAGCAGATGAATATATCTTATTATCCTACATACAGCTATTGACAATAGGACTACAGATAAACAACAGATTACAGATTTATTTTTAATTACAGCTTTATTGAGAAATTAACATACCAAAAATTCACATTTTTAAAGTACACAAATCAGGGATTTTTAGTATATTCCTGGAGTTGTGTAAACTGTCATAACTATCTAATTTTGAAACATTTGCATTGCCCCAGAAAGAACCACTGTGTCTTTTGGCAATCACTGCTCATTCCTCCTTGTCCTCCCCAGTCCTAGGAAACCACTAACCTACTTTCTGTCTGTATGGATTTGCCTTTTCTGGACATTGCATATACATGGAATCATGCAATATGTGGTGTTTTGAGATAACTTCTTTCATTTAGCCTAATGTTTTCAAGATTCATCTGTGTTGTAGCACATGCCAGTATTTCATTTCCTTTCCATGTTGAATACTCTTTATTGTCTGGATATACCCTATTTTGTTGATTGATTCATCATCTGACAGACAATTGGGTTGTTTCCACTTTTTTTGGCTGTTAAGAACAATGCTTCTATGAACATTATAAGTTTTTGTATAGACATTTGCTTTCACTTCTCTTGGGTATATTGGATTCCCTCGTAGTTCAGTCGGTAAAGAATCTGCCTCAGTGCAGGAAACCTGGGTTCAATTCCTGGGTGAGAAAGATTCCCTGGAGAAGGAAATGGCAACCCACTCCAGTATTCTTGCCTGGAGAATCCCATGGACAGAGGAGCCTGGCGGGCTACAAGTCCATGGGGTAGCAAGAGTTGAACACAACTTAGCGACTCAACAACCACCACCACCACTCTTCAGTGTATATCTAGGAGTGGAAATTTTTGGGTCATATGGTAACTCTTTGTTCACGTTTTTGAGGAACTGACAAACCATTTTTGCAAAGCAGCTGTATTCTCTTAAACTCACAGTAATCATGGATAGTGATGATTATCTACATTTGTAGATCAGGAAATGGTGACCCAGAGAGCTTAACATTTTTTGTGTAAGCTAATAAGTCAAGTCCATAATCTTCAAAATGTTGACTCGTTCCAGATATGAGGCCCTCTCAGATTCCTCTAAGAATGTCTAGCATTCCTTAAGAATGTCCATTACCTGGGGTAATCGGTGTGTCTACCTCAAATTATGAACATCTCAAGATGCAATTCTGTAAATGGAAAAACATCTGTAAAAATCATACTTCTGTTTTTAACAGCAAAAAATGTTAATTCTTTCTACAGTGAACACACATCATTTTGAAAATCAAGGAGATGGGCTAAATATATAGAAAACATCATGCCACTAAAATTATGTTACTATAAGGATTTATTCTATTAAATGAAATCAACTCTTCTTCATTTGTTCTTTCAGTGGGGGTGAAGAGTCCTGTGGCCCAGAGATTTTTACAGTGTTTTCCATCTTGCAGTATATTAAGGGATTAGTGTTTTCAGGAAATTCATTTCTGCTGAAAGACTGACTTTTCTAGTCCCTCAACAATATCATAGGGCTTCCCAGGTGACTCACTGGTGAAGAGTTCATCTGCAATGCAAGAGATGCAAGAGATGTGGGTTCGATCCCTGGGTCGGGACGATCCCCTGGAGAAGGAAATGGCAACTCACTCCAGTATTCTTGCCTGGGAAATTTCATGGACAGAGGAGCCTGGCAGGCTATAGTCCATGGGTCACAATGAGTCAGACATGACTGAACACACACACACACATACACACAACACACGCACACACTCATGCACACACATACACATACACACACCAGTATATGTGTTCTGCTCTAGTTATTCCCAGCAGATCTCTCCTCAGGACTGACCCTATGAAATCTTTTCTTGAAGAGAGCAAATCCCAGATTTGTTTCCTGTTTTAAATGATTGGGAACCGATGTCTGAGAACCATGCATTTATTATGCTTATAACTGCATTCCTATCTCCAATCACAGTATTCTTTATTACTGACTGTAGTTTTTGGAACCCTTTAACCATTCTTGATGCAGGGTCTTCTTTCAGGTTACCCTCTAGGCCTATAATTATCTTCCAAATTCTTTTTTCCCTGTATTAAAAAAAAAAGAAGCATAGTTTAATTTATAGTTTTCTGTTAGTTTCAAGTGTACAGCAAACTGATTCAGATATGAGTGTCCCAGGTGGCTCAGTGGTAAAGAATCTGTCTGCAATGCAGGAGACACGGGAAATGGTGGTTCTGTCGGGAAGCTCCCCTGGAGGAGCGCGTGCCTACCCAGTCCAGTATTCTTGCCTGAAAAGTCCCATGGACAGAGGAGCCTGGTGGGCTATAGTCCACGGGGTCACAAATAGTGGGACATGACTGAGCAACTGAGCATGCATGCTTATGTATATATATATTCATTCTTTTTCAGATTCTTTTCCATAATAGATTATTACTGGATTTTGAGTATAGTTCTCTGTGCTCTACAGTAGGTCGTTGCTGTTTACCTATTTCATATATATGTTAAGTTGCTTCAGTTGTGTCTGACTCTCTGTGACGCTATGGACTATAGCTCGTCAGGCCCCTCTGTCCTTGGGATTCTACAGGCAAGAATACTGCAGTGGGTTGCCATTTCCTTCTTCAGGGCATCTCCCTGACCCAGGGGTGGAACGTGCGTCTCTTATGTCTCCTGGATTGGCAGGCAGGTTCTTTATGACTAGTGCCACCTGGGAAGCCCATTTTATATCTAGTATTTATATTTTCTATACAGTAGCTTGTATATGTTAACCCCAATCTCCTAATTTATCTGCCTCTTCCCCCTTATCCCTTTTGGTAACCATAAGTTTGTTTTCTATGTCTGTGAGTCTATTTCTGTCTTGTAAATAAATTCATTTGTATATATTCTTTTAGATTCCACATGTAAGTGATATCAGATGATATTTGTCTTTTTTTATCTGGCTTACTTCACTTAGTATAACAATCTCTAGGTCCATCCATGTTGCTGCAGATGGCATTAATTATTCTTCTTTATGCTGAGTAATGTTCCATTATATATATGTACTGCATCTTCTTTATCCATCCCTCTGTTGATGGACACTTAGGTTGTCTCCACGTCTTGGTACTTGTGAATAGTGCTGCTCTGAACACTGGGGTACATGTATCTTTTTGGGTTTTAGTTTTGTCTGGATGTATGCCCAGTAGTGGAATTGCAGAATCATATGGTAGTTCTATTTTTAGTTTTTTGAGGAAACTCCATACTTTTCTCCATAGTGGCTCTACCAGTTGACATTCCTACCAACATTGTAGGAGGTTTTTCTTTTTCCCTCCATACCGTTTCCAGCACAAATTCTTATCTAGAATCCCTTTTTCTTTGACAGGCATGTATTCTTCATGTGGATTACCAAACACATTGCTTTAAAATTTATGCAATTTCATGTCTTTCCATCTGCAGGAATTATAATCGTAACATTTTGGGGCTGTGCACATGAAGGTTCAGTACTGCAAGGCAGTTTTGACAGCAAAATGGTCTGAATGTGTAAGAAATCCAGGTAGACTCTTGCTTGATAAATGAAGTTGCTTATATTCCTTGAAACAGTAAGGTAATTCACAACACTCCCTCACACAGCAACCTGTGAACATACCCTCCTCTTTGGGGTACTGTATGGGGTATGATCCTGGAGGAGGGCAAGACAATGAACTCCAGAATTCTTACCTTGAGAATTCCATGGACAGAGGAGTCTGGAGGGCTAAGTCCATAGGGTCACAAAGAGTCAGACACGACTGAAGCAACTTGACATACATGGCGTATGATAGAATACTGGCTAGGAAGGCATCACTGGGACCTGCGACTCTCTAAGGGGCTGATAAACACTCCAGAGAAGGAGGATAAATGCCCAAGAAATGGAGTCTTCTTTTGGCTCTGAAGCTGGTCAGACTGGCAAAATATCAATTACTTGGTAAATTAGACCTGATTAGCCAAAGTGAGTAATTCAGCATCTCTCTCTTATGGGGTTTTAGTGGCTGGCATGTTCCCATTCAATGATAATTATCCATCAAAGTAATAAACACAATTAGCAGATTTTCATTTTTGCAAAACTCTTATACAGATTTAATAGCACATTTCTCATTAATTTTATTCCTCAATACTTTATAGATTTAGTTTTGTTTGTTTCTTTGTTGTTTTCCTTATCTAGATGAAATATATTTTTCCATTATGTTTTCAATTTGGTTATTGATGGTATACAGGAAATCTATTAATCTATATGTTGTTCTTATAGCCAGTTAACTTATTGCTTTTTGTACTAATTCTAATAAATTGTAAATTCACAGGATTGTATTTGAAGATAGGAAATTATTTCTTGCCAATAATAGCAGTTTGACACAGTCTTTTTCCATATTTAAGCTCCTTTTTGTCTTCTCATCTTATGTATTGATGAAGACTTCTGGTACAGTGTTGAATATGGGCATCTTCGCCTGCTCCTAGGAATAATGGGATCACTTCTAACTTTGTACTGTTAACTTAGGATGATTTCTAACAAGTTTTGGTAGATATCCTTGACTAATATAAAGCAGTTTCTATCTTGATTTATTAGTACCAATAGTTATATTTTTCTTTTAATCTGAGAAGTCTTTGAAATTTTGTAAAATATATTTTAGCATCTATTGAGATGAAAATGTTATTTTCTTTGATCTTTAATATAAAAATGTAGATAATTCCATTAACAGCTATCCTAATGTTGAACCTCTTTGAATTCCTAGGATAAAGCCAACTTGATCATGATTTATTATTATGGACTTTTTTATTTACTTAGCTTTGTAATCATTCTCCATAAAAACATACTTATTGGCTGAGTACATAAAAATATCTAATGAACCATGAAGTTGTTTTAAATTATTAGCAGGAAATACAAATAAATTAGTTGGCTATAATAATCACTTTTTTCTGAATAATTCCATTCCATGCAGACATGAGCAGTAGAATTTGATCATAAAAGAGAAATGACTTCTTGGCAGTGTAGACCATGTTTTCCCTGGTAATTCAGCGGATGTCTTAACACTGAGTAGCCTGTGTGGTTTGTTTTGTATGTTTAAACAACCTGTTCAAGTTCACCAAAGTTGCAACAAGCATTACTTACTGACAAAACTCCTGACATTTACTTGATTTAAATGTGTTGCATTACTCTTTGCCCAGCAATCTCTGGTTGCAGAGACTATAGCTTTTTCTTTTATTATTTGCCAAGAGCAGTTAGGAAGGTATAGCTGTTAAGAATATTAACTTCTGGCTTCACACCCAACCTCTGCCATTAACTGGCTGTGAAAACCTTAATTCTTCAATTTCATCATTTAAAAAACGGGACTATTTAAAGTACCTTATGGGTATTGTGAATATTAAATGAGTAAATATAAAACACTTAAAATAGTACTCAGAGCTTGGTGACTGTTATGTTTTAGCTGTGATTTTAAATAATCAAGTCAGAGCTGTTAATTTAGTTATAGATGTCGGTATCTTATAATCACACATGAGAAATTTTTTTCTTATATATGACTCATGTGAGCATGCCATGTTGGAATTTGACTAGTCTTTTACTTATTCAAGGCATTTCTGAAAATAGGCAGTTTTGTTTGACTGTTTTTCCAATAAAAAAGGGCTGGATGATTTTTCCAAAATATTTTACGTTTTGGAAAATTCAGAAAGATGAGGTTGAGGCTGATTATCAAAATAAGACGATCTGTCTACTGATACAAAGAGAAAAATCATCAAACATTGGCAACCTGTAAGCAACAAGAAAAGGGATTTGGGGAAGATGAGTTCTGAGTGGCAAGGGATAACTCTCACCTCTCATTGTTCTCAACAAGGCTCTTCTACCACCTGTGTGTGCACTAGGACACTTAAGACTTAGCCAAAGTATCTTTTGGGGAATGAGAGAGAGATTGATTGATGAAGAGATTGAGATTGTATGCAGACTGTTCCCAGACTGACTTCCTGGATTCAGATCTGAGCTTCACCACTGCTCACCAGCCAGTTGACCTTGGGTATGTTTCCAATGCCTCAGTTCTCTTTTCTATAAAATGGTGATGATAATAGTAGTTAATTCCCCAGGCTGTGGGGAGAATTTCAAGGGAAAATCCCTGTGCAGGAACAACATAGAACCCTGCACACAGGAAGTGCTCCATCCATGGTGTCAATCATTAACACAATGAAGTCAATCATTTAACACAAACACATTTGTTATCAGTTCTTTTTGTTCTACTCAGCAGGTCATCATATCTCCAGTTAGGCAGCATGTTGTATATGGAAGATTGGCAGCAGGGGAATTAACTCTTTGTTTTAAGACAATTGGTTTTTTTAGTATATTCAGAGTATTCATAGACATATGCAACCATCACCACAATGAATCTTAGAACATTTTTATCACTTCCAAAACAAACCTCATACCTTTTGGCTCTCAACCTTTCTCTGCACACACTGTATCCACTTAACTAGTCCTAGGTAACCACTAATCTACTAGGTAACCCCTAAATTGCTATAGTTCATTCTGGACATTTCATATAAATTGAATCATAGAATATTTGGAGTTTCATGACTGGCTACTTTCATGTACTTTAATATTTTCATGATTCATCCATGTTGTAGCAAGTATCAGTACTTCACTCTTTTTTATGGCTGGATAATATTCCACTGTGTGGGTGTAACATATTTTGTCATTTCACCCATTAATGAGCATTTGAGTTATTTCTACATTTTGGCTATTAGAAATAATGCTGCAGTGAATATTTGCATACAACTTTTTGTGTGATTATGTGTTTTCAATTCTCTTGGGTATGTACCTAAGCTTCCCTAGTAGCTCAGACGGTAAAGCGTCTGCCTGTGATGCAAGAGACCTGGATTCGATCCTTGGGTCAGGAAGATCCTCTGGAGAAGGAAATGGCAACCCCCTCTAGTGTTCTTGCCTGGAGAATTTCATGAACAGAGAAGCCTGGTGGGCTTCACTCTGTGGGGTCGCAAAGAGTCAGACACAGCTGAGTGACTAACACACAGACATGTACACACACACACGTACCTAAGAGTGAAGTTGTTGGTTTATATTCAATATCAGGAACTGTCTGACTATTTTCCACAGTGACTGTGCCATTATACATTCTCCCTAGCAGTGTATGAAGGTTCCAATTTTTCCATATCCTCACCAACACTTATTATCATCTTGGAGCCACTCTAGTGGGTGTGAAGTAGTATCTCATTGTGGCTTTGACTTGTACTTCCTTAATGATGAATGATGTCAAACATCTTTTCATATGCTTTTTGGCGATTTGTATATTTTCCTTGGGAAAATGTCCATTTGGATTCCATTTTTAAAAACTGAGTTGTTGTTTTCAATTATTGAGTTGTAACAACTGATTGATTTTATTGAGCTCTTACTCTCTGATAGATCACTGCTGCCCTCACATCTCTGTATACATAGGTCTCCTGGGGCCCCAGTTAAAATGCAGATTCTGCTTCACTAGGTTCTGTAGGGAACCTGAGCATCTACATTTCCCATTAGCTCCCAGGTAGTTTTGCATCCCATAGAGCCCACTTGAGTATAAAAGAAGGATGTTATTTCCAGGGGCTTAATTTCCTCCACAGTGTGAAAGAACTGTAGGAAACATGAGTTCAGAAAAGAAACTGGAAATGAAAAATGCAATTTAATGAAGTTAATTGTGAACACTATGGGTTTGTTCAAATGAGTTGCTTTTTTTTTTGGTAGTCATCATCCTCATAGTTTCCTCACCTACCCTATTGAACATATTATTTCACTTCCGAGGGGATGTCTCTGGCATTTAATGAGTCATCACAGTAGTTAAGGCTAGTTGCAGTGGCTGGTGGTATAATTTAGAGGCGCTTTCTGTTCTGCTGTTGAGACATTAAAATGGAAAATATGAGGCCAGAAATGGTTTCTCTGGGAATGCACATACATTGTTAGAGCTCATAATGAACCTGTAAACATCTTCTTCTCTGCCCCTCCTCATGGGAAATTTTGTCTCCTGACACAGTTTTCAATGAGACTTTCACAAGTGCTGACTCTCGTACCTTTTACAGTAAAATATTTGCCCAGATGAAGTAATCTTCTTTGGAATTTGAGATTTCTCTCTGAAAACACAGCTAAACCCGTAAGCTGTAAAGAATTATAATAATTTATCTAGAGATATCTTTTAAGCAGATAGAAGCACTGGAAATTTTCTGGATGTAAGTTTAGGGAACTTAGGCTGAAGATCTCTGCCCTCAGATAAGTAGGCCTTAGGGAATTTGCCGTATCCTTAGGTGAGAGGAGTGATGGATGGTGGGTTCATTTATACAGTCACTTAATCAAGATCTTGTTCCTTTAATAACTGACATTTAGTATACACACATTGATGAAATTGGAAAGTATCTACTCTGAAGTAATGTGACTATAATTTTTAAATTTAGCTTCAATAATATGGTTTTGATTTATAGTGGCATGCTATGGTAGCACCATAGTATTACTATACAGATAATACGGTGAGGCCAAGGGTTTGTAACCTTCTCTTTATTTCTTAGTTTAGAAGGCAAGTGGAGATGCTCCGTAATCAGTTCTTGCAAGTGTTTACTTTTTCCAAGTGGGCCCATGACTGTTCAAATGTTTCTCTAAGAAAAGTCCCCATGAATAGAGGAGTCATCCTCAGTCATGAAAGCAAAAGAGATCCCGCACATGCACCGACAGTACTGAATTGATAACCCCCCATTTGTGAAGTACAGTCACATTATTCAGATGGTGGAATCTCCACCATGTTATTTGCCAGCTGGTCTTAGGAGATTGGAGTTGAGGGCAATGTCCTTGCCTGACTGCTGACAGCAGTGTTGCCTTTACATCTTTTTCATACTGAGCCTCCACTCCTTTAACTCTTCCTTTAAAAGTGTAAAAATGCCCCTTTCTCCTTCCTTCCTCCCCCTCCCTCCCTCCCTTTCTTTCTTTTTTTTCCTTCAAAATTTAGTGAGAACACTCATACATTCTAGAGAGTGTGCCAGACATTAGAACATAGTACTCCCTTGAGATAATGATCTTGATGTGGTCCTTGAGACAGTCATAAGCTGTAGACTGAAAAGGAGGAAGTGCAAGTGTGGGCAGAAAGATGATGAGTTCCATTTTGGCTGTGTTGATTTTTAAGAGCTAGGAAGCCATTTAAAATAAAGTGCCTTGTAGGTCTCTGTAAAGATGAGAAGAGAGGTTGAGAGAAAGATTTAGGTTGCCTTGGTCAATGGGCTGAATCTAACAAAATAAATTATAACAAAGATAAATAAAAATTCTTTTAAAAAGGGTAAATGCAGAAAAACCACCAGGATAGAGGGAATACAACTTAAAAGAATGTTTTTGTGTTTCAGCTGAGAATAAGCTGGTAGTAGAAGCTAACTTGCTGAGGCAATTTCCAAAGAATAAAATTTTTCTTGGGTTACATTAACAGAAGTATAGCATCTAGAATTAAGGAAGTGGTAGTCCTGCTGTACTTTAGGCTGGTTGAGACTATAATTAGAATAATGCATTTAGTTCTTAGCTCATGAGCTGTACAAAAATAGGGGGAAGCCTAGATTTTGTCTGTGTCCTGTAGTGTGCCAACTCATGCTCCAGAGATTTCTGTTACATGTAACAGCCACTCATTACATGTAAGTCTACATCTAGGTGTGTGATCTTGGCCAAGGATGTTAGGACAATGCTGATACTCTTGTCAGAGAGTCACTATGAAGAATAAATGTGGAAGCACATGTCAAGCCCTGGATACAGCCCTTGATACACAGCAGCCTGAGGTGCTAACTAAATGGAACCCACCATCAGTGTTCTTCTTTGGTCATGTGACCCTGGGTAATCCCTCCACTATTCTGGGCCTCTGCTTTTCTGATATGGTTGAATTAGATGATTCCAGAGTTACTTCCTCCTGATGGCAAGCGCATGGGGAAAACACCTCCAGTTCTCTTCCTAGTGCTTTCTTTCTGGTCATGGGATCACACTGCCATCAAAGGGCAAGCCAGAAGTGTCAGTGACTATGGGAGCAGTCCTCAGATGGTGATGGATGACCAGTTGGGAGGCAATCACCTGTCTTCTGAGATAAATCTGAAGCATTTCTGCCCTGTATCATAGAGTCTCCCTGCAGGACTGACCATTGCCTGTCCTTGGTGACATCTGTCTGGTGAACTCATATTTTACTGGCTTCTTTCTTTTCCCTGCCTTACTTCTTCACTCCCCTACCATTGTTTTCTGGTGTCACATCCTATGAAGTGAAAGTCGCTCATCTGTGTCCAACTCTTTGCTATACCCCATGGACTATACAGTCCATGGAATTCTCCAGGCCAGAATCTGGAGTGGGTAGCCTTTCCCTTCTCCAGGGGATCTTCCCAACCCAGGGATTGAACCCAGGTCTACCACATTGCAGGTGGATTCTTTACCAGCTGAGCCACAAGGGAAGCCCAAGTGAGTGAGTGAAAGTCGCTCAATCATGTCTGACTCTTTGTGACCTCATGGACTGTATAGAATTCTCCAGGTCAGAATACTGGAGTGGGTAGCCTTTCCCTTCTCCAGGGGATCTTCCCAACCCAGGGATCAAGCCCAGGTTTCCCACATTGCAGACAGATTTTTTACCAGCTGAGTCACAGGGGATGGCCCCTAAGAGATGCCTGCATCTAATCCTGAAACCTGCGAATATGCTACCTTGCATGGCAAAGGGACTTTGCACCTGTGGAATAAATTAAGGACTTTGAGCTAAGAGATTAGCCTGAATTATCCTGGTGGGCCCAGTATAATTAACTAGGGTCTTTATGGGTGAAAAGGGGAGGCAGAGCACTCAGATTCAGAAAAGGGGAGATGATGACAGAAATAGAGTTTGGAAGATGCTATGCTGCTGGCTTTGAAGATGCAGAAAAGAGCCACAAACTGAGAAATGCAGGTGACTTCTAGAAGCTGGAATAGGCAAGGAAATGTGTTTTCTGTTGGAGCCTCCAGAAGGAATACAGCCATGCCAACACCCTGGTTTTAGCCCAGTGAGATCCATTTTGTACTTTGACCTCCAGAATTTAAGATATTAAATGTGTCATTTTCGAACCACTAAATTTGTGGTAATAGGAAACTAATAACCCTCCTAAGTAAACTATTTGCCCAGGATGAATCTTTGCTTTGACCTCTACTTCTGGGGTAACCCCAATTAAGACACTTCCCAATCTCACATTGTATACTTATTTCTATTTAATTTAAAATATTAATGCTTTTTAATTATCAGTAAGCATTAAGTTATTGTGTAATTCTGTAGTCATAAAGATGAAATGAACTCAGCTCTTCCTTGCAAGGAGCTTACAGTGTATTGGTGGAAATAAGCCCCTGTGCCTATTTAATGCTTTTTCTCTCAGTAGTCACATAACCATAAGTATTTAATAAGTATTCACTGTGAACATTGATCAGAGCAATAGTATATATACATATATGCTATAGTCACTGCCAACCAAAAAGCAAATTCTCAGATCTAATTTTCAATAAAATGGCAGTACCCTCCTAGAAGAGGCCAATCTCATTTTGTTGGTGAGAAAAAAAAGGAGAACAAGGAGTTCTAAGTGAAAACAATGTAGGATCCCATTTTAGGGAAACTGAAGCACTGATTTCACCTTCTAGTTCCCGTAAGAAGCATGGAAAGTTTATTTTGTTCCCAAGGAAATTCACTGTTGTTTAACTCCTGAACCATCAACACATTTAAGAAATTATAACCTGCTGCAGCATTTTGGCTGTGAAATGTATTGAAAGTTGAAGTCAGATGCACAAGATATGAGTTCAAATTCTGGATCTGTCAGTTCATAAAGTCATGTGATCTCAGGCAAAAGTGTTAACTACTCTGAACTGCATCTGGTAAATGAGGGTAGTTCCACAGCTAATTGGCTTATGGAGGCTGGCAAACACTAATGTTCACAGCCCTTCTCTGCTTCATATAGTTGGGTATCTAAGAGAGTAAACTCCAACCTTTTAGGATCATATTTTGGAATCCTGTTCCTTTCATTTCTGTGAGCATAGCTGACATTCTCTCCCAGATCTCCTCCCCTTTCTTTCAACCCTTTGTCCTAAATGCAGTCAGTGTGTGTTACCGCTTTAATTCTAAAGGTGAGTGGTCAGCCCTCCAGGTCATCACAGGTGACAGTTTGAGTAAATGTTTCACTGTTGCATAACATGTCACTTGTTTTTTCAACCACTGATATTTATCACCTCTCTGCCTGTTACCGCTGGCTAAGCCAATTCTACTTACTGTAGTAGTGTCGGGTCTGGGTTACAGCAGCACCCCATGGTAAAATTCACATACCTCTTCTAGGTGGGCTAACTGCTGCGACAAAAAGCTAACTGCTAGGGCAATCTGAACATCTCTGTGGCTTCACACAACAAAAGTTGATTTTTTTGTGCTGGCATTGGAATTGAACCAGGCATTTGAAGGGCAGACTTCCATGCAGGCGTTCAAGGACTCAGTCTTCTTCCACCTTGTGGTACCTCCGTCTTCAGTCTGTGTGCTCCGGAATGGCATGACCTGGAGCTCTGTCTCCATTCCATTGACCAGAACTTGGTCATGTGGCCCCATCTTAGCTGCACAGTGGGGGTGGGTTGGACGGATGTGCACCCATGGTTTAGCACAGGTTCTTAGTCATCAGCTTGCCATTTCTGCCTCTCTATGCTTTCCTCAAAATGTTGCTATGTGGGTTAAAATGCGTAATAGATGGAAATTCCTTTTAGAGGAAGAAGTGTGGCATAAATCAGAAGGATTGTTCTCCTCAAAGAAACCTTGTTGCCTGTTAGGATTTGGTTCTCCTGAACACAGTTAGGTACCCAATAAGTTAGTGGGGTTTAAAGGACCTAACCCCTGATCACCAGGTATTAACACTGTTCTTATGGAAAAATGCCTATCCACTTCCAAACCACTGGCCTAAAGTCAGCTGCTAAGTTAGTAGCTTTCTCTATAAGCTTTATTGAGTTCATTTTAATTTAATTTCTGCCTTATCATACTTTAATTCAAATTTATACTTGTGGTTTTATGTGATTTCATGTTTTGTCTATGTTAAGTATGATTGTCCCTTGACCTTGACTTACGAAATCATTAGTAGTAGTTACTGATTGCCTATTCTATGTCAGGTACACTCTAGGTATGTTAAGTACATTCTTGTTTTAATCCTCCTGGTGACCCTGCAAGGCACGCACAGTTACCTCTATTTGATTAATGAGAAAACAAACTCAGAAGTAACTATATTGGTTTTATATTGCTATGTGACAAATTACTGCAAACTTGTGGTTGTGTTCTGTACCGGAGGCTCTTGGGGGAGAATCACTTCTGAGCCCATTCAGGTTGTTGGCAGAACTCTGTTTCTCATGCTTGTAGGACTGAGGTCTCTGTTGCCTTGCTTGTTGTTGTCTGGGGGTCTTTCTCAGTTTTCAGAGGCCATCAGCATTTCCTGACTTGTGGTCCTTCCATCTTCACAGCCAGAAATTGCATGCCAAATCTTTCTCAGGTTTTCAGTTTCTCTGTCTTCTTCTGCCTCTTAAAGGAGTCATATGATTAGAATAGGTCCATCCAGATAATCTCCATATCTTGAGGTCAACTTGGGACTTTATATCTACAAAATCCCTTCTTAAGTAGTATCTAGATTAGTGTTTGATTGTTTAACCAAGGAATGGGAATTTTGAGGGGCCATCTTCAGAATTCTGTCTGCCACAGTAACTAAGTTGCCTGAGTTCGCCCAGCAAGAGAGTTGTGAGGCACAGACTTGGAACTCAATCTATGCAGCATGAAAGTCTATGCCTTTTCCAGCTACTAGGCTGCCCTCTACAGAAATGAGTGGTGGGAAATAACCAAAGAGAATTCCTAGAAGGAAAGCCCAAGCCTAATTCCTAACCGAGAAGCATGTAATTTAAATAATTCTTACAATTTTAAAATTGTAGATTCAGTGTTTTAAAGCTGTGCATCAAAGTAATACTAGCTCTTTTCAAAATGGCACCACCACAGAGCTGATACAAATGTGGGCTACACAGACAGATCTGGATAAATTCCAAGAGCTGCCACTTACTCAGAAAACTTAAGCCTCGGTTTCTGCACAGTAAAATGGGAATAATAATACTTTGGCCATCTGATGTGAAGAGCTGACTCATTGGAAAAGACCCTGATGCTGGGAAAGATTGAGGGCAGGAGGAGAAGGGGATGACAGAGGATGAGATGGTTGGATGGCGTTACCGACTCAATGGACATGGGTTTGGGTGGACTCCAGGAGTCAGTGATGGACAGGGAGGCCTGGCGTGCTGCGGTTCATGGGGTCTCAAAGAGTTGGACACGACTGAGTGGCTGAACTGAACTGAACTGAACTGAATAGTATCTTAGAGTTGCATTGAGAGACTGAAACAATGACACTTACATGATGTTTATCATAGTTCCTGAGGCGATATAAGCATTCAGTTGCTAACCATCACCATCATTATCATCCTCATATTGCTATAGCCTACCTTCAGCTCAGATGGTAACTATGTAGTAAACATAGTATCAAATATTTGTAGTTTCATATCAATAACATATAAAATATACCATGCTCATTTATCATATGAGCAGAAAAAATTATTATGCCTATGATCTCACTTTTAGCTTGCATTTTCTTCTGAAATCTCAACTGCAGATTAATAAATGTAAGACAGTAATTTTTTGGTCTCTTGGAGACTCAGAAAAGAGGAGGACATATTTTCTCTGCTATTCCGGTAATTTAGAGTTTGTCCGCTCGGTATTGATTCTGCCAGTAGCTTAAATGGATATATTTCATGTCAAAACTCATGAGACTTGACTTAGTGTCACTTTCAGAGCACTTCTCTTACCTTGCCCTTCTCCTGTTCCCTCTTGCTCCAAGACCCATTATTGGAAGGTCTCTCACATATGTTTCATTTTACTTTTACTCCAGACTCAAGCTTGCTGTAAACAAGAAATTTATTTTTGGTTTTTTGCTCTGCATTTTATTCTGAGCTTTTCTTTTCTGCATTTTCGCCACATTCCTAAGCTTCTGTTAAGCCAGCTTTTTAAATGTGAGAGAAATAAATGTCATGGAATGAAGACTTTGTGGCAGCCAACAGAACTGCCTGTTGAGTCCTCTGTGGGAGGGAGCTTGAGACCCCTGGATGGTTTAGGCAGACATTTGCATGAAGTAGTACGAAGGACAGAAGTCTCAGGAGGAAGCCCCAAGGCTATTTCTAAGCAGCATATACTAAAGAAAATGTGGGGCTCAATTAGGATGGAGGATGTGATTGGGAGAGGCTGCCACAGTGCAGACATGAATCTGAAGTCAGTAATAGAAATGCTCATTGGTACAATAGTGTTACAATTGGTGCCTGAGTCAGAACTCAGATTTGGATCACCTTACGAGGAGTCCACGTGTTATTAAAATGTAAGAGGAGATGAATTTTGAATTAATAAAACTTTGAAATCCTTCTAGCCTTCCTACCTTCTTTCAGTACCTAAACTAGCCACCTTGGACATCCTTTACAAAGTGACAGGCCTCTTTTGCTTTACAAGTTAACCTTTTAGTATTCTTGTTGTGCAAAACAGGATTTCTCAGTAACACTGTGGATATTTCAAAGTGAAAATGTTAGTCGGTTGCTCAGTTGTGTCTGACTCTTTGTGACCCCATGGACTGTAGCCCACCAGGCTCCTCTGTACATGGAATTCTCCAGGCAAGAATACTGGAGTGTGTTGCCATTTCCTTCTCTAGGGGATCTTCCCAACCCAGGGTTCAAACCCAGGTCTCTTGCATTGCAGGCAGATTCTTTACCATATTTGGGACCAGATAATTCTTTGTTGCCCTTTCAGCATTCACTCTTCATCAGAAGGCTGCTTATTGGAAACACTTGAACCTTTCCATGTGCAAGCTTTTTATTTTCTCATGATAGGAAGTTCTGGGGAGTTAATGTCTATGAAAGCACCCCTCAACCAGTGATGAATGGGAAGTTGGTGGTTAGTTGCTCCAGCATCATAGTGCCTCAACCAGAACAATTCTGAGGAGTGTTCTCCACTGTCTTCCAGCATTCCCTGGGGGTTGGGGGGGGGATTAAATGTCAGTTCCCACAGAAGTAACTGGTTTGATAACACACCTCTATTGATTTCTTTCTTTTCTCTGACTCACCTCCCAAATAAACTATTTACACTCAAATCCTTGTCTCCGGGTCTACTTGCCAGGGAACCTAAACTGAGATTCTGTGTTCCAAGCATGGCAATTCAATATGTTTAGAGAAATCGTGAGCTAATTTGCAGAGATTTGCCTGTGAAATGCTGTTGATCGGTGTTGTCACCAAGTGCTCTAAGGCCTCCATCCTGGGTGGGCCAGGGTGTGCACCAATGTGTATGTCTCTGATGATGTGGATGTTGTTATTTCTCGTGGGTTTGTTCTGAGTAGAGCTTTTGGGAATTGTGTTTTCCCACAAGTTCCACAAATGTTTCCACATTTTAGAAATTGTTTGAGCATGCTCTAAGTCATGACTTTGAAAGTAAAACAGTTTGGCTGGTGATATTATTTTTAAAGAAACAAAAACAGTTTTGTTTTTAATTTTGGCTTTTGTTATGCTTTGCAATCTTTTTCTGCTCTAAAGGCCTTAACTTCCTTTGTTTAATGCAAGGCTTTGCATGATGTTCATGGAGGTATTTCATAGACATTTTTATATGGATGTGATTGCAATGAATTTTTCTGATAAAATATGCATTCTAAAGTTCTTATACATATAGTGTTTCATTTGATCCTCACACATACCCTGAATAATAGGATTATCATCACAGTTTAATGAAAGAGGAAACTAAGTTACAGAGAGTTTAAGCAAGTTTCTGTTTAGCACTTCAACTATTCCTGAATTAACAAAAAACTTTACTTAGTGTATTCAGCATTCTGCAAAGACACAAAGGAGGAGAATGTAATCTCCAAGAGAAACATGACATATATTAGCAAGCTGTAGGATGTGGCGAGCTTGAGGGTGAAAGGATATAGACCTCAGCATTGGTCGTAGATCTTGTCTTCTTTTAGACTTTTAATTGACCATATTCTCCTGGCCGGGAGGGAAGCAAGCACTCTCTGCTAGCATGCTTTGATAAAATTAATGCTAGTGAGTCAGAGATTAAAAAGCAGCATTTTCCCAGGTGCTTTTCTCACCTCCTGGAAATCTCCACTATTGCCTTCAGTCTCCAGTGGTTTCTTGGCATAATTAAAGTTACAGTCCATCTTTTCTGCATTATTAGGCAAGAGCCCAGAGGCACCACTGTCTTGGTTCACACACTGTCTTGCTTGCACAAAATTTGTACCTGCAGTGAAGAGGAAATGCATCACTATTTAAAATATCAACAGATCTTGAGGTCAAGTCCAAAGCTAGTAGACTCTGTTCCTTCCAGTAACTTGACTCTTGCTGCTGATATTCAGCTCTGAGTCAGAGTCCCCACTGACAGGGGGGGATGATGTTGAGCTTCAAAGCCACTGATGTTGAGCTCAATTAGATTTTTCGAACCTTTGCCTGTTGCTCACTCTTATGGTACCCAGTTAACTCGCCTTGCCCTTCCCCCAACAATGAGCCCCAGTTATGATTAAGCCATTCTGCACTAACCAGGAATCAGATGGGAAAACAGAAAACTCTTAGATGTTTCAAAAAGAAAGTGATTTAATACAAGAGTTAGAGGCTTACTAAAGAACTGAGAAGGACTGCAACTAACATGCTAGAATTCAGAAAGATGGTACCTTTAAGAAAGCACCGCTGATGATCTCAGCTACCTGCTAAACCTGGAAGTGAAGTCGCTCAGTCGTGTCCAACTCTTTGCGACCCTGTGGACTGTAGCCCACCAGGCTCCTCCGTCCATGGGATTCTCCAGGCAAGAATACTGGAGTGGGTTGCCATTTCCTTCTCCAGGGGATCTTCCCTCCCCAGGGATCAAACTCAGGTCTCCCGCACTGCGAGCAGATACTTTAACCTCTGAGCCACCAGGGAAACCCGCTAAACCTGGAAGCACCTAGCAATACCTGCATTTGGCATTCTCCAAAGCCTACACACTTACTTTCCACTTCCTTTGTTTAGTGCAGGGTTTTGTATAATGCTCATGGAGGTACTGGGCTTGCTCTTCTGCCTTATAAGTGTATCTTGTTTGTGTTACCTCACTGTGAACTATGATGGCAGAGAGTCTAGAAAATGTAGCTCCCAGACTTCTTGCCCCTGGGATATAAGAAACAGCATAAAAGATAGAATATGATATTGAGTAACTTACTGTTCAGACCATATCCTGCCTCTAGAGATTTTCTGAAGCTGCTCTGTGAGACTGGTGCATTCAAAAAGAGGATGTTATTTCTCCAAAATTGAAAGTGCTAAGAAAAATATTTATGATCTGGGACAGGTCAATAGAAAAAAAGGGAGAAATCAACTGGAGAGATAGTGGCCCTTAAAATTAAGATTTTGTAATAGTTGTGATAGTTGTTGATGTGAAATAGGAGGATAATGGGACTTAGGCTTGAGGCAGAGCTACCAGGCAAGTGGGGCAATGTCGTACCCATATGCTACTATACTGTGCATAGTTGGACTCTGAGATTTCCTGCTTTCTGGTGAATATGTTGTGCACTTTAATCGACTGGCTGGGTGTCTATTCTACTCCTGTATGCCAAGGTCAGAGTCTTGAATAAATCTGTTCAGCCAGAGACAGGCCTTAGAAAAAGTCTCCAGAAGGCAGTGGGAATTGGGCAGAGGATCATCATTATATACCTGCTCTATCAAACCAGTCCTACAAGTCATGGGACCTGGCCAGGAGTGCTAGAACCACTGTGGTATATTCTACTTGTCATCTGATTCACAACATTTGCTTCTAGAAGCTGTGCTTTTGGCCTGGGTACAAGACTGGCAGGCAGAAGCATCCATGAAATTGACATAATGCTGTTTAAAAATGTTACTGCCTCTTACGAGTGATGGAATCTGATTTATTCCTCATATATGATTTATTCCTCATAGAATGCTAGCTGTTGGTTTTCTGTAATGTAAAATAGTCTTTGCACATTTATGATTAGGTTTTGTTAGGCAATTTTACTCTACTTAGATTAATTAATAATAAACATCAAGCTATGATGTGTTTTTTTTTCCTTGAGAGCACCTTATAAAACCAGGCCTCTGTAAAAATAAATTGTTTTTTTTGTATGAGCCAAATAAAAAATACTCTACCTAAGCATCTAGGAACTCCTGATTTAATCCAACTGAACATTAGCTTTAAATAGTCTTAATACCTTGATATCTAATGCTTCTATTCCATTTCTTATAGAAAATTTGTATTAGAATTATAATGAATATTGTCCTGAAAATTTTAAAAATTCTGATTGCAAAGTACTTTACAGATATATATGTATATATAATATTGAAATTTTGTTTCTTTGATAATGATTAGCAGGCAAACAGAAAGGCATAATAACTTAATAGTGAAAGTATTAAAATTTAAATCTATTTTCCAAAGTAGAGAGTTAGTTAATTGGAAGCTGTATTTTTTCCCTTTCTATATATTTTGGAGATGTCCCATAGTTGCACTGAACCCTGGTTTATTGTCTCTTCTTGCTATCTATCATTTTATTTTAATTTATTTCTTGGAGTAAAAACACCTTTTAGACTTCATTTGATTTTTCTGTTGACAGTGATAAGGTAATATGTAAACAAAACTTTTTATAAGAGAGTAGGTTTAGGGGCTGCATCTGACTCTTTATGACATTTAGAGCATGATGTTTTAGTCCTTGAAACTAGTGTAAAGTTTGACAAGTCAAAACTAAAAATGCTAAGAGACATAGTACAGAAAATAAGGCCAGCTAGAAATCATTCTAAGCTGATAAACAATGACTTATCAAACAGCATTATTTTTCAGTTGTACAAGAAGCTAAGGATACCAATATTTATTTATTCCAGAATTTAACTTTACTTTGATTTACTGTGTAAACATAAATGTGAATTTATGGCAATTCCTTTTAGACTTAAGTTGTGACATGAAATTAGGACCTGTTAACTGTAATCAAGTGTTTAATTATTATAAATGAGAAATATGTGCAAAGTATGTTTCCAATCTTTGTATAAATGCATTATTGTTCTGGCTTGTGGGAGTATCTTTCTGATTAATCAAAGGGTGTGTACTTATTTGTGCATGCATGCATGTAAGAAAGAGAGGAATACTTACTTTTGGCTTCTCATTATATATATCTTGTGGGATTTCATAAAACTGAAAATTAGCCAGGAAGAACAATAACACTCAGTTTTCTTTAAGACATCTTTCCATATGCCTGCTCTGTAACCCATGTTATTTATATACCTGAACATCTTATTATTTTTAAATTGGTTCTCTTCTGTTTTTTTAAAATAAGACTATATTCCAACTCTTGGCTCATTTAAATACAGTTGGTAATTAATTTTTCAGGAATTTTAATATTGAAATTTCTTATTTCAAATAATATATTCATTTCATATCTTTTTGGCTTTCATTTCATATCTTTTGAGTTTTCTAATAAAAGAGCATTTCCTTTTCTCTTTTCAGCTTAGTCCCTTAAAAAATGATATTAATATGTGGCCATAACGATGCATTTATCCCAGGTGCTTAATGGTCATTACATTTTTTAAAATAACTTTTACTTGTTGTGGGGTTTCTCCCCAAAGCAGAAATTAGTCAGTACAAACAGATGACATAGAAATTTCACAACAGCAATTAAATTAGAAATATGACAGTTGGCATGTGTTCAAAGTAATAAAGTTCCAAAAATAGAAAGTGAATCAAATTAACATAAAGGCATTAACTTTTTCTCAGTGTCGTGAGTTTGCAAACGTCTTGAGTAATTAGATTTGCTTATACTCAAAATAGCCAGTGAACCTTGAGTGACATTGCATTTCAAAGGTGGGAGCCAGAGGGAAGGTCACTGTTGGTATTACAGTGGCAAAAAAATAATCGATTTCACTTTGTTTTTGTTGGGAGCTTATAGGAAATTTGGCTTCACCAAATATAACTATTTCCTTTGGAGTAGTAGCCAGCCTTGATTTTTTTAATGTATCATTTTTAAAATATATTATTTCCTTGTTGTATACTTATCAATGTTGAACAGATCATATATATTTATGGTTAAAATAACTGAGATGGTCCAAAACAGTATGTGCCTTTTAAAGGTCTCCCTCCCATCTCAATCCTGAGTCTAACATTTTACTGATCCAGAGATGACAACTGATACCAGTTTCTTTTAATTAAAATTAAATTGAGGTATGATTGACATATAACATTATGTTAGTTTCAGGTGTAGAGCATGATGATTTAATATTTGTATACACTGTAAAATGATCACCATGATAAATCTGTTTTAACATCCATCACCTTCTAGTTTCTTGCAAATATTTACATTCTTCCTGTGTTGGTATATACATTTATAAGCATACATGTCTCTCTCTCTTTCTCTCTCTCTCTCTCTCACACACACACACACATATATAAGCACACACAAATTTTAGTACACTATTTGTACACAATTTCTTGCACTTGACATTCATTGGAGATAGTTATAGTTTCATATCTCTTCAGGTCCTTTATTGTATTTAACCTGTTTCCTATTGATGTTATTTGGGGTCCTTTGCTTTGGATCAAGGGTTGACACTTTCTTTAAAGGACAAGTAGTAAACATTTTAGGCTTTGCAGGCCATGCAGACTATGTCACAACTACTCAACCATGTCCTTATATCATGAGAGTAGCCTTAGACTATATGTAAATGAATGGATGTGACTGGGTTTCAGTAAAATTTATTTACAAAAATAGGCAGCAGGCCAGATTTGGCTCCTGCTCTGGATGATCAGACTATTTTAACAAGCACGGTTATAGCACCAAGTACTGTGACTGGCCTTCAGCAAGTGTTTAATAGATATTTGTTTATTAATTGATAGGTTGTCTGGAAATTTTTTATTAGCAATAAGGAGAATGCTAAACAATGAAAGACTTGAACAAGACATCTTGGTGTCAAAAAAGTTAAAAGGAAAATGCATGACTTGAACAACATTTTACATTTGGTGTTTAAAAAAAAATTTAAGGTGGTACTTTGATTTCTTTTTCAGTGCAATAAACAGTAATGAGAAAATTATATAATGGAGGAAGGACTTGTCTGACTCCTCCGAGCACTGCTACTCTCTCTTCCTGCCCTATGGGTCCTCAGTCTCACCAGAAAACTCAGAATCACCTGCAGAACCAGGTCCAATGACGTGACTTGTGGTCCTTAAAGTCATTTCATTTCAAAGAGTAAGTTTATCTTCTTGAAAATGACTATCATTCCCATAATGTCTTCATCTTCATGTCCTTCATGACTTTCTCCTCATTCTCTTGTGAGGGATCCTAGATATCATATGCTAGCTTCCCTTTTCATTAGACACTAAATTTGATACCTTGGACTCATTTGAAGTTGTAGATCAGGAATCAGCAGGCTAAGTCTTGCATGCCAAATCCAAACTCCTGCTTGTTTTTGGAAATATAAAGTTTTATTGGAACACAGCCATACCTACTTATTTATGTGTTGACTGTGTCTTCCTTCACATTATAACCTGAGTAGTTGAAACGGAGACTGTAGAACTCACACAGCCAAAACTATTTCTTATCTGGCTCTTTATGGAAAAAGTTTGCCAAATCCTCTTGGAGATTGTACGATTCTTTTCTCACCTGAGAATCTGGCACTCTCTGCTCTAAAGCTGCAGGGGATTACTTCTATTTTTTTTGGACTGAGACCTTGAAATAGGCTTGTTTCTTAGTTTTTATAGAACAGGCATCATTGATTTGTCTTTTCACACAGTGAACTCCTCTTTTATTGAGCAGACAATTATTGAACACCTACTATGTTCAAGCCTCGAAATACAAAGGCAAATAAGATTGATTTCTTGTTCTAAAAAACCTGGCACCTGATGGTTGACACAGATAAATGACTCAGTGGTTATATTAAGTGACAGAAGTTGAAGAGACTGCTATGGGAGGAGCCATCATATTATCCTGGAAGACCGTGAAGTCTTCCCAATGCAGGAAGATGAAGCTTGAGCTAAGTTTTGCTGGATGTGTAGGAGTAGGTCAAGGAAGGAAGAGGAAGGCATTCAGGCCAGGTGGAGTGTACACTTAGCATGCACAAAACCGCTCAGGTCTTAACCACTCTAAAATAAGGAAAGAAGGGATGACAGAGACAAAGAAAAGGATCAAAAGCATGGGTGGTACTAGCGTGGGTGAAAGTATTGCCTCCTCTTCCATACTGCCACTAGCTGTCAAGGGATCCTGACCTTGAAATTGCTGGAACATGAAGGACTCTAATGTTCTGGAGTTGTTGCCATCTCTGAACTCTTCAAAGAGAAGTAAGATAAGGTTTGTTTCTTCAGCTGAAAAGTAGGTATAGCCAGAGCAGACAAGTTGCCAAAGGCAAAATGACAGGTTCCAGTAAATCCCCAAAGTAGTTAACCTGGAGGTAGAGGGAGTTTGCATGATTTTACTCTAGAATTCTCCATGGTTGAGGGGGACATCTAACTAAAGCTCTTTATCTTAGGAGAGCAAGTAGGATTGATAAAGCCTTCATAACCCTCTGCAGCCCAGTTCAAGTTAAAAGCAAGAGAGAAGAAAACAAAAGCAAATTAAGCGTATCCTTTTGCCAAGAAGAAGTGTTATTTGCTTTTTATTTGCATCCTGAATGTTCCTTGGAAAAGAGCATGCCATTTGGCAATGTCCAAAGGCCTGTTGACAATCCTCCGACATCAGTTTCTGTTTCCATTGCCTCACTCGGCACGAGGGCCCTCATAAGCTTCCCAGTCAACGATGAAGCCCAGATGTTGTGGATAAACCACAGCCTTTGGGGGGGGAAATAAGCAAACACCAATAATAAATAATGCCTCAAGGTCATGCCGTGGCCCCCTCTAAACTGTCCTGATGGGCAGGCCTCATTGTTCCCAGCACATTGCTTGGATTTTAATTTTGACAGAAAATAACATGGAGCCTACAGACTTGGGAATGGTAACTCCATCCCAGTGATTCCTGGTGATGGTCCCATTCCAGCTTTCTTTAACGTGGTGACTTGAGTGTGCACCGTGGTGTGTCAACAAGCCATTTCTGTTGAGAGTGATGTAGCAAGTCTGCTCCCAGTCTGGGTCATTTCTCATCCATACAAAATATTGGAAACCATGTTAGCCTTGGGTATAATTTGGGAGTTAAGATATGCTCAAAAGAAAGCCTGGGTTTGATTAACAGGTAAGAGGTTAGATACCTCCTTTCTTATGATTTGATCCCAAATTCTCATTTTATATCGTGGTACTCATGACATTTTTCTAACTAAGGATGACTTGATGTTACCTACCATGGGGATGGATTTTGGGTGAAGTTTCTCATGCATACAGGTTTTTCCATGATAATTAACACTGGATTGAATCAAAACTCTCATCTTTGGAAAAAGTCAGTCTTCTTCCCATTTTGAAAGGATTATTCCTGAAAGGATATTGTTCATGCTTTGGCTTCTGTCATATCTCTATTCATTTTTTTCCATAGGATTATTGTTTGTGTCTTTTTTTCTGTATACTTTTTGCATTTCAGTAGAAATAAAGAAGAAATTTCTGAAATTCAGGAGATTGTTGTGGCTCTGGGGGTAAAACTTGCAGTCTATTGGTACCATTTGTGATCCCTGCAGGCTCTTAGCATTTTATTTCTGTTTCAGAATTGGGGCTGCTATCTTTCTCATCATAAGTAATCTAACATTCGTGCTGCATTCTATTCATAGCTGTCATGCTATCTCTGACAGCATAATTTCAAAGCTTCTGATCTGCTTCCAGAAAAGACTTTTACATGAGTGATA
The DNA here is from genome assembly GCF_963930625.1 of Muntiacus reevesi. Taxonomy (NCBI): domain Eukaryota; kingdom Metazoa; phylum Chordata; class Mammalia; order Artiodactyla; family Cervidae; genus Muntiacus; species Muntiacus reevesi. Next base: position 9,617,023 of record NC_089271.1, on the reverse strand, counting down.
GGATTTATAGAGGAAACTGTCAACTCAATAACAGGTATTAACTTCTTGGAAGGAACAAAACATCTAGCACCATCTTCTCCTCCTCCCTTTTCTCCTCCTTTCCTGTTAGTAAATCTTGATCTGCAATAACTTTATGCTTCCTTTTAATCACAGTGTCTTTGTTCTTTTCAGTAACAATGCCCTAGGGTAGAAAACGTGATTGTTGTTGTAGGGGAGAAGCAAGAAAAAGAACTTATTTTGATGAAGATTTGATGAGCACTTACTATGTGTCAGACTCTGAACAAGTTACTGGGACAGAAACATGGATAAGACATGGTCTCTGTCTTTGGGAATGTGTGGACCTAGTAGTGTGATAGTCATATAAATATAGTATAATATAGGAAGCGATAAGCAGGACATTCTAGAAGCACTAAAGACTCTGAAAGCAGAGCCATTTCTTGGAGAAGAAATTCAGGTTCTAATATTAAATTCATGAAAACAAGGGCAACCTTGGAATTACACCATAGCACAATTAGCTACAGTTTGTTATCCTAATAATAACTGGTGTCCTATTCTCGAGAAACTCCTTTGTTTTAGTCCTCAAAAAAACCTACTTTTGTGGGAAACCCAAAATAAGGAACATTTTGCTTTCTGGGGGCTGGGGGATGTGGGGGTGTGAGACTTTTTGAGAAACTCTGCTATTTACAAAGAATGGGTCTGTTGCTGGAAGTTGCCCAGTGGAGTGTTGGCCAGTTAAATAGCAGCCTTGCCATGGCATGGCTCAGATTGGCCAATTTGCACTGGCAATGTGGCCTAGCCTCTTGGCTCTTCCTTGCAACTCAAATCACCTCATGAGCCCTGGGAGCCACCTGAAGGTCAGAGGTACCACTAACTCTTGACTCCATGCACCTCACTCCCCTGGAAAGAAAGGTGTTGGATCTTAACCCATTACTCAGAAAAGTGTACTGAGCATTCATTATGTAATAAATAATAGCATTTGGAGGAGGAGGAAAGAAGAGGAGTGGGAGGATGGTGAGGATAGTGATGTTGATGATGATGATGGAGATGATAATGCTAGAAGTGTCGGTAGTGCTGCTGCTGGTGCTCTTGATTGTAAGGATATATGATAACAGTAATAATGGAGCAGGCTCTGTTCCTTATTTATTCTTGCATTTCTAGTATTTGACACAGAGTAGGGATTTCAAAATTTTTGTTGAAGGATGGAACGAACAGTCAGTTTCTCTCTTAAAAGGTAACACAGAGCTTGCTACCCTTCATGTTCATCACCCTCCAGTGGACTTCCATTACATCAGCATTAACGCCCATCTTCATTGCCTTGGTCTATGCATTCTGTTGCTCCTCTGGTATCACCCTGAATTGTATTGTTACTACTCCCTAGACACACTGGCTTCTTTGCTTTTCTTCAAATATTCATATATGTTCCCATCTTAGGTTCTCTGCACATACTCTCCCATCTGCTGGAATGTTTTTTCACCAACTAGCCTTGTGGCTCACTCCTTTCTTTCTCAAATTTCTGCTCAAATGTCCCCTTCTCAAAGAGGTTTCTCCTTACCACTATGTATAAAAAGGAATCACCCCTGCTTCCTTCCCATGTCCCTTTATCTGGAGCTATGAGCTGAATATGTTCCTCTCAAGTTCATATGTTGAAGCCCCAATTCATTCCCACTATGATGATATTTGGAGGTGAGGCCTTTGGGGGTGATCAGATCATGAGGATGGCACCCTCATGAGTGGGATAGGGTTTTTATAAGTAGAAACGTGAGGAAGATGATCTCCCTTTCCAACATGTAGGGATACAGCAAGAAGACAGTTCTTCATAAATCAGAAAGAGGGCTCTCACCAGACATAGATCTGATGGCATCTTGATCTTGATTTTTTATGTCCAGAACTGTTAGAACTGAATGTTTATTGTTTAAGTCACCCAGTCTATGGTATTTGTTATAGCAGCTCAAACTAAGATACCTGGCTCTATTTTTCTTTGTAACATTTACATAGCATGCATTGTTTGGGTATTTATTTATTGCCTTCCTTTTCTCTCCCACTGTGTCTCCACTGACCGTAAACTACATGAGGGCACCTGCTTCATTTCTTTAGAGTTATTTCCTCAGAACCTAAAACAGTGCATGGTACATAGGCATGCATCTGTAAATTTTGGTAGATGAATTTGAAATAAATTAATGAGTTGTTTATACCATCAAAAAACATATTTTACAAACAGGCTTGTATTCTGAGACACCTTTCTAGGTTTGTCCTTCTCATCACCCTTTTGGTTGTATGAGCCTTTTCAGGACAAAGATTCCATCAGAAACTTTTGTTGTCCCCAGTGGAGCCCAGGGCAGCCTCATTTGCAGAGTAGTTGCTCAGTAAATTCTTATTCATTGAAAGGTTGCCTAAAACACCTTCCTGCCAGGATTGTCCTTGCTTCTTGCCCCGCTTCACCACATTTTCCAACCTCCGTGTTTTCCTTCTTGTGTTTTTGCCAGGTCCTCATACGTCTTTTCCCTTGTAGGTATCTATGGGAAAGGGAGGTTACACAGAAGCTTTTGTACCCCTACTCTCAAATAAATGAGGTGGGCTCAGGTTCATTTTGTATTATCCATACCACCAAAGACCAACTACCAAGAAGGTTATAGAAGTCAGAGAGTATTTTTTTTTCTATTTTTGATGAAATGCAGGTCCTCTTTTTAAAAACCCCAAATCTCTAACTTTAAAAAAAACTGAGTAAGATGATTCTTCAAAGGAATTTCTGGGTGATTACATTTAGATTTTTGCCATAGTTTTTTTTTTTTTTTAAGCATTTTTGGCAGCTTTTGAATATAGTACATTTCCACAAACTCAATGCCCTAGAAATGTCTTTCTGAAATAGTTAAACCCATGTTGATATTAATGCTGAACTCAGTATCACTGCCTCCCTTACCCAAAGGAACTTGGCCAGTCACTTGCCAGCTGAAGCTGGCCTGGTATTTGCTGACACATTTTTCAAGAACTGATTGTGCAATACATGTTGATATTCTCTGTTCTTCCTTCCCTTATTCATCCATTTGGCTCCTTCCTCCTTTCCCAACTCCCTCTATTCCCTCCCCTGTTGGCTTTTTGGAATCTATTATCTGCTTTAGTAAACCTAGTGGTAAATTGCCTCAAGGATAAAAATACTCTGCATTTCAAATCAGAAAGGACTGTTTTTCATATTTCTTGAGAATCTTGTTCTGTCATAAGTCTTATTTTAAAAAGTTTTAAGCAAGTTCCTTTTTGTTTGCCTGAGATTGGATTTTTCTACTCCCAAGCCTGATTTATCACAAATAAAACTTTGAAAACATACTTTCTCACATCCTTCCTCACAAAACATATCCTCAACGAATAGCTGTCATTTTTGTTAGTAGTATTGTCGTAATATTACATCAAATAAACTCCTCCAGGTTTTGCTTCTATTTGTATTATCTTCTCTTACAGATCGTTGGATTACCTCGCTATAACAAAGCAGGACAAACTGGCTGGCTAAAACAGCAGCAGTTTTTTCTCTCACAGTTCTGGAGGCTACAAGTCTGAGAGCAAGGTGTTAAGAGGGTTGGTTCTTTTCAAGGGCTGTGAGAGAAACTCTGTTCCCTGTGTCTCTCCTATTTCCTGGTGCTTTGCTGGGCCATCTTTGATATTTCTTGGCGTGTATGTGCATCAGCTGTATCTCTGTCTTCCATCTTTACATGGTGTTCTCCCTACACACATTCGTCTCTGTGTCTAAATCTCCCCATTTTACAAGGACACCAGTTATATTGGATTAGGACTCACTCTAATTACCTCATTTTAACTGGATTATCTCTGTAAAGACCCTATTTCTTAAGGTCACATTCTGAGGTCCTGGGGGTAAGAACTCCAGCATATCTTAGAACAACCCTTTAACACTCATCTTCTGAAAATGGAAACTCTGGGTTTAGTAAATGGAACCCATTTTCTTCTTTATCAAATCTTTAATTTTGACTCTTTAGATACAGTAAAACTTCATCTGAATAGGATGAAAGGCTGTAACAGATGGAATTTCCTAATTTACTGAGAATTAGCCTGTAGATGACACTGTGAGTTAACAGCTCAGATTCCTCCATTAGAATATACATTACTGAAACTTTGATGACTAACAGACTTTCCGTTCAGTTTATAACTTCTATCCTGACCTTGCACTCTTCATCCAGGCCCACATTCCATTTCACAAACTCACCTGCCCATAATGCACAATCAAGATACCCTAGTATTATCTGTGACTTTTGTATAGGTCCCTTTTCCCCTATTCTAATCACTCTTCCAGCTCCTGAATCTTGCATCTCTCTTTTGCATTTGTGTCCCTTCTCTGAATTTCTTCACTCACCCTCCCCTAAAGAATTTGTCTTAGATATACTCTACTGGCTCTCACTGTCTCAAATCAAGTAGTTAGTTGGGCCACCCTGGGCAGTCCTTTGCTAGGTCACCACTGCTAACAAGTCCACCCACCAGCACACAGAACAGACCCCCTTAGTTTCTCCACAAAGTGGGGAATTTGACAGAATATATTGTCATCTTGAGATAAGTACTGTGATAGCCTCCTAGAGTTTTTCCGTGTCTCTACCTTGTCTGATTTGATTAAGGTGAAATTATTTGAATAATCTTTATAATGCATGATTCTCAAAATTCAATTTGCTGCTCAAAATTTTTCAAGGTCTTCCCCTCCCCAGTTGCCTATTCAATGAGTGCAAATTCCTCAGCCTGACATTTCATCTTCATATACCTGCTAGAGCTCCAAACCAGTGGCTCTCAGTCCTGGCTGTGCATTGAAACCACTTGGGGAAATTTATAATTTATTGATGCCTGGATCTCACTCCCAGAAGTTCTGATGTAATAAGTCTGAGGTGCATCAAAAATTTGAAAATCTCCCTAAGTGATTCTAATGTTCAGCCAAGGTTGAGAACCACCAATTTAGAGCAGCAGGTCTCCAGTGTTAATGTATACAGTAATTGCTTGGTTCAAATGCGGACTCTGAAATTCAGCAGGTCTGAGGGTGATAGAGTGAGCTTTCTGAGATCCAGGACCACATTTTGCCCATCACTGTGTCTCCAAAGTGTACTGTAAAGATTCTCAGTGAATATTTAACAACTAAATTTTTACCTACCCACAACTTTCCCACGTTTTCCTCTGCACAGTGAAGTCCATGTAAACTTAGGCTTACCTCCTAATATAAATAAATATAAATAAAAATATCCACAACCACAACCAGAAGGCCAGAATTTTCTTCATTCATTCGTTCATCTGTTCGACCAACATTTACCAAGTACCCTTTATGGCCAAGTAGTGGGCATTGGGCTAATAAGATGACATTCCTGCCCTCAAGTTTACATGTTGGTGGAGGGATTATGCTGTAGGCTGACATTTTATAGATTTTCTGGGCAAGGACCAGGTGTTCTGTTCCAATCTGTTTTACTTTGGTAAAATACAAAATTCGGCTCTTTGGTGTCTCTGCAATGTTGAATAAAAGTTTCTAAGTGAGTGTTCTCAGGTTCTTCACTTGTCATGGGAATGGCAGAAACTAGTTTTTTCAGGATACAGTAGTCCATGGATCCCACTCTGAGTACCTCTGCTCTAGCACTTTGCCAGACAAAGTGGAGTCTGTGGACCGACTGCACCAGCATCTCCAGCAGCTTCTGAGAAATGCAGAAACTCGGGTCCTAGCCCAGGCCTGCTGAGTCAGAATCTGCATGTTAATTCGATCCCTAGAGGACTTGGATGCACATACAGATCGAGAAGGACAAATCAGTGCAGTGGCTCTCAACTTTGGCTGCATATTAGATTTCTCTGGGAGCTTTAAAAAATTTCACTGACCAAGCTGTATCCCAGACAAATTAAGTTAAAATCTCTGGGGTTGGTATCCAAGCATCAGTATTTTTTATAACTCCCCAGGTGACTGTGAGAAACAGCCGTGAGAACCAGTGCTGAGTGATTCAGAATCTAAGAGGTCCTGGAAAGTGACTGCTGTTGCTCAGTCATGTCTGACTTCTTAGTGACCCCATGGACCGTAGCCCGCCAGGTTCCTCTGTCCATTTCTCAGGCAAGAATACTGGAGTGGGTTGCATATCCTTCTCCATGGGGATCTTCCTGACCCAGGGATTAAACCTGCATCTCCTGCATTGGCAGGCAGATTCTTTACCACTGAGCCATCAGGGAAGCCCAGAAAAGTGGTTAACCCATTGCTTTAACCCTCAAATCAGCTTAGGTTTACAGAGACTCATTTGATACTCCCTTCCCATCTCTTAGGAAAGTCAGGACCAAATACAGAGTATTGTGTGGTGGGCAGTTTTAGGAGGACTGCTTGGGTCAGTGGTCCTTCACCCTTCTTTGCATAACAGTTTGTGAAATTGAACAGGTTCATCTTTATTTTTTTTCTCATTTATTTTTATTAGTTGGAGGCTAATTGCTTTACAATATTGTAGTGGTTTTTTGCCATACATTGACATGAATCAGCCATGGATTTACATGTGTTCCCCATCCTGATCCCCCCTCCCGCCTCCCTCCCAATCCCATCCCTCTGGGTCATCCCAGTGCACCAGCCCTGAGCACTTGTCTCATGCATCCAACCTGGGCTGGCGATCTGCTTCATACTTGATGATATTCATGTTTCAATTCTATTCTCTCAGATCACCCTGCCCTCGCCTTCTCCCACAGAGTCCAAAAGTCTTGAACAGGTTCATCTTTAAAATGTGGTTTCAAGAGCTGTCTTTTAAACTGGGCTGGATCCCGGAGTGTGCATTGGAGCACACTGCACACACTTCATTGGGGTGAAGACCAGCAGCTATCCTTTGCCTTCTTCTTTTTAAGGGCAGAGTCTGCTCCCAGGAAAGTGTCTGGAAACACCAGATACTGTCTTTTCCAGCCTCCCTTGTGGCTTAAAAATGGCCCTGTGACCCAGTTTTGGCCAGTAAGATGTAAGGGCATGGTGCTGAGGAGCTCTCTCCCTGATAAAAAGGAGAAGCACAGGAGAAAGTCTATCAGAGGTCCACACTGATGCCCACTCACCTCAACTTTTTAGTGTTTCAATTTCTACCCCTGGCAGCTCAGACTGCCCCAATTGGTTAAAGAAAGAGAAGGGACTGGAAAATAAATCCTGTTTAGAAATATTCCAGTATCTTCCTCCAAATGTGGGCCATGGACCAACTGCATTCGCTACACCTTAAGCAATCATCAGAAAGCAGCATCTCAGACCCCGACCTGGACCCAAAGAATCAGCAAGATTCACTGGTGATTCCTATGCACTCTAAATTTTGAGAAGTGGTGGTCTGTAAGACAGAGTTTTCTTTCTGGAACAGCTTTGTAACACCCCTGATGCTTCTGATGCCATGTTAGGTAGGCTTGCCACAGAGGGAAGACCACCAAGAGTCTAGGCACATTCTTCACTTGGGAATTCAAACATCCATTTCCACACTGCAGTGTAACTGTTGTGACATGTTCCATTGGAAAGTCACTACCTAGATGCCATCATGTCGAGCCACAAGCTATTTTTAGGCTTTCTGGACAGGCCAAAGATTCTGCTGCCCAAATGACTTCAAAAAATGTGAGGCTGAAACATTTCAGATTTTCCTGTAACCCTTGCTTTTGAAATAATGTCTTGGGTGTTTACTCTTGAGTTCAGCCCGTTGTACTAACTAAAGAAACCCATGCATTACTATGTCCCACTTAATACGCTGTGCTCCTCGCCCCGCCCCTCACCTTCATTTACCAAGATGTGTCATGTTTCCTGGCACTGTTTTATCTGAGAAACAGAACCAGAAATGGATTTTATATGCATAACATTTTATAGATGGTCATCATCTCCAGTTCAGATGTTTCTTGGGGCTTGAGATAGGAAAGAACATTGAATGTAGACCTGGAAAAAAGAGGGGGTGATGGAGGTTCAAGTTTCCTCAGTTTCTGCTAGAGGAGTGTGGAAGCTGCCAGGAAGTGATTAACAAATAAGCAGGCAGCCACCTGAGACAGTTCATGAAGCCTGGAAGAGCAAGTGTGAAAAACAAAAAAACACAAAAACCCCCAGCAACACATGCTCCTTCAAAGAAAAGAAAAAGGCCATGGGAGAAGGAAATTACTTAAGTCTAATAGAATTAGTCGAAAGTGGTTTCCAAATGTGCTTCATTATTCCTTGCTTTGTAACCCTCTGAACACTAAGCAACACTCTCATGGAATCTGGGAAAAAAACAGATGTGAGTTTAGGCTTAATACTTTCTTAATCCTTGGGCTATTATAGCTTATAGCGTTTTATAGATACATATTTGAAGAAGTCTTGCTACCATAATTAAATTCTTCCCACCATGATCATTTTAAAGGGCTTAATGGATGGAGAAAGACATCTACGTACAGGGAGTAATATTTTATTGTAAACCCAATAAATGCTGGGCATTAGGGATATAAATATAAATAAGATAATGTTCCAGCATAAAAGGCAAAAACAATATATAAATCAGGAGTCCCACAGAAGACAATAAAATAATCCTTAAATCATAGTTAATTTCTTAATTCTTCCAGTAGGAGAAGGCCCTTGTTTCATATTTTTCTTTATTATTTTGAAGGCAGGACTTCAAAATAAATAAAAACAGAAGGTTGGTGGCAGGCAAATCACAGTGTCTCCATTCCTGCATATCCAGATGGACATCACCCAAGTTTACCTTCTTAAATTCTTACCTCTTCTCACAAAAATGTAATCATTATTACATTGTGCTACTTCACTTTTTTAAACTGGAAGGAAATATGCAATTGATGGTAAGATACTCTTTGAATAATAAACTTATTAAAATTTCCTGACTGCAGTTTGAGGTGTTACATTGAGCCAACATCAGTTCATGCAGTGTTCAGAGCAACTTTTATTCCTATTTGAGAGATGTTGAGACTGGATTTAATGTATAATTTTCAACAAATCTCAGCTAGAAATGAAGGGATCCAGTCAGGGTGTCCATTTGACCCCCAGGTTTAAGTTTCTAAATGTTGACTTGTACACTGTCTGTTTTATAATCTGGGACTCATAGGTGATGAGCCATCTTGAAACCCAAATCTGTTTTATAAAAAAGTGTTAGTTTTATCTGAGAGAATTAGCTCCTATATGAAAAAAGTCTGAAGGAAGGAAGCTATACAGCTCCCCGAATTTTTATATTTTAAGTTTAAGGGTTATTGAACTTAATAGGGCTATTATTCAATCTGATATTTACAAATAAGCACAATATCTACTTGAAGTCAACGATTGTTGAAAGGTGTCATAGTTTAGAGAATGGAATATTGATTTGCCAAATAGGATGTTTCTTATTCCTGACAATATATGTAATAGAATCATGGAACATTTGTAGTTGCCAAAAACAACTTCCTATATTATGTAGAGCACTCCCCTCCTCCTTTATTTTATAGATGAGAAAATCGGAGAAGGAAAAGCATTCGCTCCAAGCTACACAGCTTGCTACCATCTGAGATGAGTTAAACCTGAGAGGTTGTCTATTCGACACTGTGATAGATCGATCTCCAGCTGAACATTAAGTATAATCATGAGCTATTTACATATTTTTGGTAGGAAGTTTCAGGTTGATGAGATCATTTCTTCAAAGATTTTTCTTGTTTATTTGTTTAAGGTAATGTTTTAATTTCTGCCAAATAGCTTCAGCCCTATTGGAAAACTTGGATTATGTAAATCGAGCATGAAATATTTATCATTTCTTCTATTTGCTGAAATGTTTGTTCTTCTTACCACTGTATAGGAACAGGCTGGATTCAGAAAGGCTGATCATTTATTCACAAGATAGAAATCACACTATGCAAATGACCAACATGTCAGTGTGCAATTAAGTTCCACCAGAGAACTGACAATATGATATTGACCCTTGCTTGAAACAAATAAACAAGATGAATGATGGAGTGAACTCCATTCCAAACAGAATACCAACAAGTATAATGAAAACTTAAAAAGACTCTTGTTCTGGGTGTGAGATTTTTCAACCTCAAAATAAAGTGATTATGAAGTCAATTTCTAAATGATAGGGATAACCCAGCCTCTAGGGCTGGTTAGAACTTTGGTCATATTCTTAAGGCCACTCAGGTTTTTGGCATGCTTTAAACATTTTCCACTCTGTTCCGCATATAGTAAATCCCTGACTTCTGACTAAAGTTTGGCCTGTGAAATTTTCCCTGTACATGGATTTTAAGCATTCAAACATTTTATGCTCTCTGAAATAAACATTAATTTGACTTACAGACCCCTGCTGTTGATGTATATCCTATAGTCATATATAAATTTTTTTATCTTTTAATTTATTCTTTATCTTCCCCCTTACTGAGCATTATCCATCACATGGACAGTGCACATTTCGGAAGTTTTATGTATCACTTTGAATGCTTCATAATGCCAAATGTCTAAAAGTATTTAAACCAGCCTAGATACAAGGGTTGTTGGCAGCCCTAAGACTGAAAAAAGAAAGAAAGTGAAGTCACTTAGTTGCTTCTAACTCTTTGCGACCCTATGGACTGTAGGCTGCCTGGCTCCTCCATCCATGGGATTTCCCAGGCAAGAATACTGGAGTGGGTTGCCATTTCCTTGGGGATCTTCCCGATCCAGGGATTGAATCCGGGGTCCCCCGCACTGTGGGCAGACTGTTTACCATCTGAGCCACCAGGGAAGCCCCAAGGCTGAAGGAACCTTCTAAGTCATCAAAGATTTAGTTAAACTGAATATAGTCTTAGCATTAAAGCAATTTTCCTGTATTCTTATTCTTTGAAAATTGGTACTCTATCTATGAGTATATGGACTTGACTGCATTGCTCAGTTCCTTAGGGAATCTTGATTTCAACAAAGATTTTTTATTTTTTATTTTTTTTTATTTATTTTTATTAGTTGGAGGCTAATTACTTTACAATATTATAGTGGTTTTTGCCATACATTGACATGAATCACCCATTGATTTACATGTGTTTCCCATCCTAATCCCCCCTCCCACCTCCCTTCCCATCCCATCCCATCCCTCTGGGTCTTCCCAGTGCACCAGCCCTGAGCACTTGTCTCATGCATCCAACCTGGGCTGGTGATCTGTTTCACACTTGATAATATACATGTTTCAATGCTATTCTCTCAAATCATCCCACCCTCACAACAAAGATTTTTAAAACTAAGCAGATTTAAATGTTAGCACTAGAATTTGAAATTTCCCCTTCCCTTTCCTACACACACACACACACACACACACACACACAATTATTTGTAGGGTTTAAGGACTGCACATATAGCACACTGTTTAGGGGTACTGTCTTTGGAGTTAGGCAATCTTGAGTTAGATTCAGCTTTGTCACCCACTTTTGACATTGGCAGGCTCCCATCCTCATGTGAGCATCAAAGTGGGGGAGGATAACACTTACCTTTGAGTGTTAGGATTTAATTAAATAATTTGACCAAAATACTTTTGCATCTTCTAAACGAGGGTCTCTTAAATTTGGCTCTACTGACATTTGGAGCTGGATCATTCCCTGTTGTGAGACCATCCTGGGCACTTACTAGAGGATGTTGAATAGCATCCCTGGCCTCCACCCATTAGAAGCCACTCACTGCCCCCTTCACTTCTAGTTGTGACAACTGAAAATGTCTCAAAACACTGTCAGATGTCCTCTGTGAAGTAAAACTTGCTCAAGTTGGGAGCTGTTGCTCTAAAAATAAAACACTCTCATTTTTGATAAAGCAAAGTAACTGTTAGCCATTCAAAGCCTTTGAAGAGAAGGAACCTTGGAATGAATCAAGCCACTAAGGACATTTGAACTGAGAAGCTGCACCAGGCAGAAGCACTCCCAATCCCCTTTAAGAGCCCCGAGGGTCTTCTGTCTACATTTCCTTCCCTCCTGAAATTCTGTTAGTATCGAAAATGAATCACCACTGTGTAAATTCTACTAGCTCCATTTTTCAAATCATTACTTCATCTCTCATTTGAAACCCCGGGTAATAAAAGCTATTCTTTTTTATTACCTCCCCCTATACATATTTCCTTTCCTACTTGAAAGAGATGCTTTCTACCCCATATCTTTTTATAACATTTATTTTAATTAGCAGATAATTGTTTAATTTCTTTTAATTGGAAGGTAATTGTGTTGGGTTCTTTCATACAAGAACATGAATCAGCCATAAGTATACATATGTCTGCTCCATTTTGAACCTCCTTCCCACCCCACCCCTCTAGGTTGTCACAGGTACAGCGTTGAGTTCCCTGTGTTAGACAGCAACTTCCCATTATGTGTGCTTAGTCGCTCAGTCGTGTCTCTGCGACCCCGTGAACTGTAGCCTGCCAGGCTCCTCTGTCTGTGGGGATTCTCCAGGCAAGAATACTGGAGTGGGTTGTCATGCCCTCCTCCAGGGAATCTTCCCTGCCCAGGGATCAAACCCAGGTCTCCCGCATTGCAGGCAGATTCTTTACCATCTGAGCCACCATTAGCTATCTATTTTACATATGGTCATATATATGTTTCAATGCTACTCTTTCAATTTGTTCTACTCTCTCCTTATCCCACTGTGTCCCAAGTCTATTCTCTATGTCTGCATCTCTATTCCTGGCCTGCAAATAGGTTCATCAGTACCATTTTTCTAGATTCCATATACAGGCATTTATATATGATATTTGTTTTTCTCTTTCTGTCTTACTTCACTCCGTATAAACAGGCTCTGGGTCCATCCACCTCACTAGAACGGACTCAAATGTATTCCTTTTTATAGATGAATAATATTTCATTGTATATATGTACCACAACTTCTTTATCCATTCATCTTTCGATGGACATATAGGTTGCTTCTGTGCATGTGTGCTAAGTCAGTTCAGTCCTGTCCAGCTCTTTGCGACTCCATGGACTGTAGCCTGCCAGACTCCTTGTCCATGGGATTCTCCAGGCAAGAATACTGGAGTAGGTTGCCATGCCCTCTTCCAGGGGATCTTCCTGATGCAGGGATTGAAGGTACGTCTCCTGCAGCTCCTGCATTGCAGGTGGATTCTTTACTGCTGAGCCACCAGGGAAACCCAGGTTGCTTCCATTGTAAATGGTGCTACTATGAACACTGGAGTACCTATGTCTTGTTTAATTATGGTTTTCTCAGGATATATGCCCTGTAGTGGGATTTCTGGGTCATATAATAGTTTTATTCCTAGTTTTTAAAGGACTCTCCAAACTTTTCTCCATAGTGGCTATATCAATTTACATTTCCACCAACAGTGCAAGAAAGTTCCCTTTTCTTCACACCCTCTCCAGCAATAATTGATTTTAGATTTTTTGATGATGGCCATCCTGACTGGTGTGAGGTGATACCTCATTGTGGTTTTGGTTTTCATTTTTCAATAATGAGTGATGTTGAGCATCTTTTCATGTGTTTTTTGACCATCTGTATGTCTTCTTTGGAGAAATGTCTAAGTCTTTCACCCACTTTTTGATTGGGTGGTTTGTTTTTCTGGTATTGCACTGCATGAGCTCCTTGTATACTTTGGAGATTAATCCTTGTCAATTTTTTCATTAGCAACTATTGTCTCCCATTCTGAAGATTGTCTTTTAATCTTGCTTACAGTTTCCTTTGCTGTGGAAGAGCTTTTAAGTTTAATTAGGTGGCACTTGTTTATTTTTGTTTTTAATTTCCATTACTCTAAGTGGTGGGTCAAAGGATATTGCTGTGATTTATGTAAAAGGGTGTTTTGCCTATGTTTTCCTCTAAGAGTTTTATAGTTTCTGGCCTTATATTTAGGTCTTTAATCTATTTTGAGTTTATTTTTGTGTATGGTGTTAGGAAGTATTCTATTCTACTTTCATTTTTTTTTTACACATAGATGTCCAGTTTTCCCAGCACCACAATGGCTATCTTTTCTCTATTGTATATTCTTAACTTCTTTGTAAAATATAAGATGCCCATAGGTTTGCGGGCTTATCTCTGGACTTTCTATCTTGTTCCATTGGTTTATATTTCTGTTTTTGTGCCAGTACCATACTGTCTTGATGACTATAGCTTTGTAGTATAGTCTGAAGTCAGGCAAGTTGACTTCTCCAGCTCCATATTCAGGGTCTTTTGTGTTTATATACAAATTGTAGAAAATTTTTTGTTCTAGTTTTGTGAAAAATGCCATTGGTAATTTCACAGGGATTGTACTGAATCTGTAGATTGCTTTGGGTAGTATAGTCATTTGCACAATGTTGATTCTTCCAATCCAAGAACATGGTATATCTCTTCATCTGTTTGTGTAGTCTTTGATTTCTTTCATCAGTGTCTTATAGTTTTCTGTATGCAGGCCTTTTGTGTCCTTAGGTATGTTTATTCCTAGATATTTTATTCTCTTTGTTACAATGTCTATGCCATATTTTAATATGTCTATATGTTGACTTAAATATGATCATTGCTAAAAAGATTAATATGTGCCGGTTGACCCTTGAGTCTGCCTCCAGCAAGCCCAAAGAATTTTTAACTTTGCATCTTAGACTCAAAGTCTCTTCAACCTCGAAGAGAGTCTTTCCTTGTCAGCCTTAACTATAGGTTCAGATCTCATAGATAGCATATATTTGAGGTGGAAATGAGAGGGGAGTGGAGAAAGTAAACCCCTTTTCGGAAAATGAAGTCTACTCTCATGCCTTCCCATCATACCTTTCTGAATGTCTAGCCCCAGTCTGAGACTTGGATTTGGGTAGATTGCTTGAACTGGGAGGTTAGGGGTACATGCATGGAATAAATTGGTCCATAAACTATAGAAGATTTTGTCCACCTCTCTCCTCTTTTCTCTCCCCTTGTCCCTCCTCTGATTCCATTGGCATGAGGACTGGTTTCTGGGGAATGATCTGACAGGCATAGAATTTAATAGTGATTTTCCCCACCATTATTTACAGCTCCACAAACAAATAGTCTAAGTGGGGGAAAGTCTCACAACTTTAAGATAGACATAATTCACAAAAGGCTCAACATTTGCATTGATATGCCTTTAGTTCAGTTGAATTGACATATTGGAAACCAAACAGTTATATGATGTTTATGGAGATTTTTATAAATGTTAGCCAATTCAACACCAATTCAACATATTAAATAGATGTGGTTGGTATTATTATTTATCCTCATTCCACTCATAAGGAAACTCAGGCACAGAGAGGTTAAGTAACTTGCCAAACGTCATAAAGCTAGTAAGTGGTGGCACCAGGAGTTTTATTTATTGAGCAGCTACCAGATGTGATAAACCTTGTATAACAGAGATAAGAAGACTGTAGTTTTATGGGAGACCTCTAAATTGTTAATACCGTGATGGAGTGTGTGTGTATGTGTGTAAGTATGCTCAATCATGTCCAACTCTTTGTGACCCCATGGACTGTAGCCTGCCAGGCTCCTCTGTCCATGGGATTTTCCAGGCAAGAATACTAGAGTGCGTTGCCATTCCCTTCTCCTGGGGATCTTCCCTACCCAGGGATCAATCCTGCGTCTCCTGCGTCTCTGGTATTGGCAGGCGGATTCTTTACCGCTGAGCCATCAGGGAAGTGCCCCTCCCCCTCCCCTCCCCCACTCCCACCCCCCCCCAGTCGTTGTGATAGAGTGGTGCAGTGCTATTAAACTTGCGTTTTTATTTTCTGTATTTCTGATGGCTTGACCTCTGGAACCTTGCTGTCTCTGGAGGGAAATGCCTCTCCCAGGCCTAGTCAATTCCTAATTACAGTAAATAACTCACCTGCAAGCATGCCTTTCATATGCAAACTAGAAAATGCAGAGCTTGGACCCCAACCATTTCTTTTATAGGGCTCTCATGCTCCAGGTCCCTACTTCCCAGCCCTAATCACCCCAGGGCAGACACCAAACATTAGAGACAGTCTTGCATCCTCTGAACCTATTTAAATTATTTATACTAGCTAATTCTAAGGCTGCTTACAATGCCTAGCCTACTCCTTTCCTTGAAAACCACAGTAAAGGCTCTTGCCCACGTTTTCCCTTTGCTCTCTCAGCCTCCTGACTGACTCTAGTATTTCCCTGTGTGGCCTTGTGTAGTATGGTGTGCACCTAACTCTTGGGAACCTGTGAGTCACAAACTATCTTTTCAATGGCAATTCTCTCCTGATCTATTGGCTTCACCATACTTGAATGGAGAAGGCAATGGCACCCCACTCCAGTACTCTTGCCTGGAAAATCCCATGGATGGAGGAGCCTGGTAGGCTGCAGTCCGTGGGTTCGCTAAGAGTTGGGCACGACTGAGTGACTTCACTTTCACTTTTCACTTTCATACATTGGAGAAGGAAATGGCAACCCACTCCAGTCTTCTTGCCTGGAGAATCCCGGGGACGGAGGAGCCTGGTGGGCTGCCGTCTATGGGGTCACACAGAGTTGGACACAACTGAAGTGACTTAGCAGCAGCAGCAGCAGCAGCATACTTAAATAATAATAATATCTCCTTTTAAAAACAGTTGTGTGCCCATGAAGCTCCATACAGGCACACGGGAGATGAGCACTGCTGGACATTGCTTTCAGGCCACTCAGATGTACCAGTGTGCCACAAAATGCCATTCTTATACCATTGTTCATCCATAAACTCAGTTTGGCTCCCCACTGCCCTGGTTTGTGTAACAGATGACTGTTCATAAACTGCAGTACATAGAGCCATCACTTTGCTCACACAGTGTCGCTTATAAACTGTTTCCAACACCGAGTGATTGCTTTGTCCCTTCCTTATCTGAAGGATCACTGTGCCTTGTTTAAAGAAACAGTCTTTATTGAATTTACTGCTTATTCTCTTGGGGCCGTGTTGGTGGCAATTAGCCATTTCCAATGATGAAAGCCACTGTTAGCTACTGGTTGGGAACTGATCACGTTTAGAGGCCTCTGCGTGGGATCTAAGACTCTCCTGAACTAGACTTCATTTGGTCGAGGAAAGACAGTTATCTGTCAAATGAATAATTTAGCTTGTGGAACTCTTCCCAACTTCCAAAAGGTGAACATTTACCTTGATTATTGAAAAGAAGATTCTAGAACTGGGTGAAAGAGTAGAAGGAAATGTAAAGTTTTTTGTAGCAGAGAGTCCCTTCCTTTTCCTACCAGCTTTTTTTCCTAAGGCTATAGTATTGATTCTCATGGTGCTTTTACTAAATTATTTTAAATATTGCAACTGCTGATTGTTTTGGTCCCTAGATACCCAATAAGCTTAGAGCTAACTGGTCTACCCTGGCTAGTTATCTCCCTAACACTTATTGATTTTCACCCTACATGAATTTAAAAGATCTTAGAGACTAAATTAAGGGATAGTGGCTGGAAACAGAGTGTAGGGAAAGCATGAATATATGTACACTGTGATTACAGGTCAGTGTAGGCCTTAAGTCACATTCCTTTCTGTATCCTCAGCACCTAAACAGTCAGTGATTAGGTACTCTGCTAACATTAATTGAATGAGGGTGTTTTCCGATGTTAGATCGCTTAGGCTAGTTAAAAAGTGGGAGTTGTGGTCTGGATCTCTGGGAAACATTTCCTGAAAGAATGGGAAGAAAATGTTTACCCCCAAGTGTCTAAGTTTATGTCCATGTGGGTGGCTAAAGGGTCATCTGTTCAATAGGGTAGCAGCTAAGCACAATTACAGATAAATTAACTTTCTTGGAATCAATGGAATAGTTTTAAGTTTAATACATAGAAATGAAACAAAGCCCTTACATGGATCTTGCCAAGAAAGTAGAGTAATATTCTCAAGCTCTCTACACTTGCTTGTTATAAGTAAATTATCTCAATGTTTCATTTCTTACTCAGAGAGTGCTGCTGGCATCTGGTGGGTGGAGGCCAGAGATCTTCCTAAATATGCCACAATATATAAGATAGCCCCCACAGCAAAGAATTATCTGGCTTCAAATATCAATAGTGCCAAGTTTGAGAAATGATGATCTTTATTTACACAGAACAACTGGATTAGTTTCCAGGAATCTATGCTGAAAATTGAGTGTCCAGAATATTAAGAAATGGAGAAAATGATTGTTTAAAATTCATATTTAAAAAATTATAAACATTTTTTGAAAAGCCAAATGATTTTCATTATTGATGTCTTACCACTGAGATTATATACATAGCTTCGATCCCTGGGTTGGGAAGATCTCCTGGAGAAGGAAATGGCAACCCACTCCAGTACTCTTGCCTGGAGAATCCCATGGAGGGAGGAGCCTGGTAGGCTACAGTCCTTGGGGTCACAAAGAGTTGGAGTGACTTCACTTTCTTTTCTTTCTTTCTGCCTTTAAGAAATTCAGTCATTGGTTACTATTGTACATGTTTGAGACATTAATTCTTTATCAAGTAGAGAAAAAAGTTACAAAAATATTGAGTTCTCTCACAATCTTCATTTAAAAAGCCTCTGGGTCTCCTCTCTGGGCAGCTGACTTTTTGAGAACAGATTTGTTGCTCTTCTTCTCCTAGAGATAAATTTTATTGGGAGGTGCTCAACCACAAAGGGCTAAGGAAAGCAAAGAGAAATATAGTTCAAGATCTCAGAGTCCCTTTTCATTACCAGATTTAATTGGGTTTGGACTCTTTAAACATGAAAGCATGATATTCTGATAGTTCCTGATGTCTCAGATTAGAAGAAATTTAGTATGACTGATTCTTTTTCTCAAGTGATCTGCAAAACCAGTGAGCCAGTTCAGTGTACATATTCAGTATTTAAAATATCAAAAGTAAATCCATGGCTTATTCATGTCAATGTATGACAAAAACCACTACAATATTGTAAAGTAATTAGCCTCCAACTAATAAAAATAAATGGAAAAAAATATCAAAAGTCACTGTTAATCATACCGTAATTAATTTTTATCTCTTTTATTTGTATATACCTTGGGCTTTAGAGAGCGATGAGAAAGAACTCTCCATACCTTGTAGAAATGATGAGCATATATTTACAAGGAGAAAGTCCCCTTTCTGTCACAAAGGATACTAGAATTTTTATTTATATCTATGTCTTTAAATTGGGTTCGTGAGTCCTATGATTCTCAAAGTATGGTCTGAGGAACTTTTTAGGGTTTCTGAGTCTCAGGAGTTCCTTGAGGTCGAAATTACTTTCATTATAATATGAAAATATTACTTGTGTATTTAACTCTCGTTCTTTTAGGAGTCTACAGTAAAATTTTCACAAGATTACATGGTGTGTGATGATTGATCGTGTCATTACACTGTCAGCTAATGGAGTGTGTTCTTATGTTCTAAAACTTTTTCAGTTTTAATTACTAAATCAATAAATAGTATACATAAAAACCACATAAATGCATGCATTTAGAGCCCTAACTACTTTGTAGGAGCTTAAAGGGGTCCTGAGGCCAGAAAGTTATGAGAACCACTGCTTTAGTGAATGACAGAGAACATGAATCAGGTTAAACAAAAAATCAGGGCTCAGAATACTTCAAATAGCATGGCTAATGGCATGAGCCAGCATCATCTCTTATTACTTTGTAGATATCAGGGTAGCAAAAGGCGCTTGGATTCTGTGAGGAGCTTGAGAAAACCAGAAGCAGTTGTTTCTGAGTTATTGTTTCAAATGCAGTGTCTAATTTGGAGTTTTGATATCTTGGCAGTATTGACATTTTGGGTAGGATCATTCTCTGTGGTGAAGGTTGTCCTGTGCATTACAGGGTGTTTAGCAGCTTCCCTGGACACTGCACATTTGATGCCAGTAGCAACCTCCGGTTGTGACAATAAAAAATGTCTCAAGACATTTGTGAATATCCCCTGAATAGCTAATTACCACAGTTGAGGATTATCTCTAAAGGCTCTGTTGTCGCAATAGGACATTTCTACTCACATCCTATTTTCCAGAATTTAGTTACATGGCCATTCCTAACTGTAAAGGAGGCTGGGTAACATGACATTTTAGTCTAGCTGGATATATGCCAGCTTAAATTGAATCCTCAGAAGAGAACAAGTATCAAGAGGCAACTCCAAGCCTCCATCATTCATGAAGAGAGAATTCATGTGTGAAATATTTGTGATTAAGATGGTGCATTCTATCACCCTAAGACAAAAACAAGTCGCTGGATTTTGCTAAAGTATTGGGTCTAGAAATTTGAAGGTTCTTTCAAAGAAACAAATTCTAACTCATAATTTTCTTTTAAGCAAAGCTCCTATTATGCTGTTACTTGGGAGAATTAAAATACAGCATTTATCCTTGGTGGGTAAAATTCAAATATCAGGAGCAAATATGAAAATAATTGTACAGACTCTTTACTTTCTCCTAGTCATATTTTGGTCCAGAAATATGTTTTCTTGTGTTTCTTTACACACCAATAGCTAAATTATTTTTCATTTTTCATTAAAATTTTATCCTCTCTCTTAATGGTCATTGTCCACAAGAAACAACAAAGAAAATCTATCTCTTCAAGTTAGCATGATTTGCATGAGGTTCTCCAAGAAGCTGGATCTGAGTCTAGGATTCAAGTTCTAGGAGGTTATTTGGGGAATATGATGGGAGGAGTAGAGAAGAAACATGAGACAGAGAAGGAAGAAATCCAATAAAGAGTGTATTATAAAACAAATTTCCACTTTAGCCAATGGACTACAGTCCCTTCAAGGAACCTGAGAGTCAGTATAGAACATGTGTCAGAGTTATCCCACCCAAGGGCAAAGAAGCTGGCTGTTTATCCTCCAACTCTCATATGCCATTGGCTCTGGGCTACATCCAGAGACACGAACTCCCCAGCCCTTGTGGCCTGTGCTATGTCTCTAAGAGAAAGCCCTCAGGCAGGTGCTTGCAGATGTGTGCAATAGGGCGAGCACTGACTGTGTCTGCTCCACCCTATAAGCTGATCAGCTGGCTTGGCTCACTCACCAGGCTCTGGCCCACCAGCCTTGTTTTATGTTATGCTATGGGATTATTGAGGTTGGCTAAGCAAAGGAAAACCAGCTGAAACAGGACCTCAAAAGGATGCTAACAGAATACTTGGATGAATAAATGCACAAATTTCATCAACTTGATGATCACAAAGACACATAATTTAACAAAAACATGAAACTAGTTTGCAAGAACCATAGCAATACAGCTAAACATTCCACCTCAAAGGAGATCTGCAGAACAGCAATGGGAAGTTGAATGTTTTTGCTGTCGTTTAACTTGAACATATCACAGATCCATCCCCTCTAGGACATTAATCAGGGACATCTTTGCACCATACTTACTGTCAGATGTTAGCCAGACCTCTGCTAATGAGCGTCTGGAATGCAGCCCCAGAATCAGTGTCTGCTTCAACACAGATGGGCATGGAGATGAGAGAAGGTGGGTGTTTTTGGAATGTGGGGAAACAACATGGTGACCTGAAGAAGCGCACATGCCCTGAAAGCTTCGTTTACAGCACAGCAAAGCTGTTGTACCACTGTGGCCTGCTAATTTCAGCAAGAATGCTTATTATTTTGAGCATGTGCTGTGCTAAGTCACTTCTGTCGTGTCTGACTCTTTGCTACCCTATGGATTATAACCCACCAGGTTCTTCTATCCTTGAATTTCTCCAGGCATGAATACTGGAGTGGATTACCATTCCCTTCTCCAGGGGATCTTCCCGACCCAGGGATCGAACCTAGGTCTCTTGCACTGCAGGCAGATTCTTTACCTTCTGAGTTACCAGGGAAGCCCTGCTTTTGAGCCTAAGTAAACCAAATAGCCTCATGTAAGGGCCCAGTGTTCATTGGCAGATATTGCTTGAGACCACACTATTTGCAGAACATCAATTGAAGCAATCTACTGAAGAAGACAGTATGGCTACCTTGAGCCTCATGTAAGTGGGACTGATTCTAGAAAGTAAGTGTTGGTCAGTGAGCCAAGGGACATGAGGAAGAGAGAAACACTTCTGTGGGCAGTAGAGAGTGGGGGCAGGGGACCACACATCAGCGGCACAGTATGTGGTTAAAAACATAAAACTAATAAGATTGAGGAATATGAAGGGGAAATGGTGCGGGTGGGGGAAAAAAACAGGATATCAATATTCAGAAGTATACACTAAAAGATTCTGTACCTGCACTGTCCAATACAGTAGCTCCAAACCACACATAACTATTGAGCACTTAAAAAATGCTGAGTTCGGGGCTTCCCTGGTGGTGCAGTGGTTAAGAATGCGCCTTGCAATGCAGGGGATACTGGTTTGGTCCCTGCTCTGGGCAGATCCCAAATGCCTCAGGGCAACTAAGCCCATGTGCCTCAACCACTGAGCCTGTGCTTTGAAGCCTGGGAGCCACAGCTACTGAGCCCCAAGCTGCAGCTACACAAGCCCACGTGCCCTAGAGGCCATGCTCCTCAACAAGAGAAGCCACTGCAGTAAGAAGCCCTGTGCACTGCGATTGGAAGGTAGTCCCTTCTCGCTGCAACTAGAGAAAGTCCACCCACAGCAAGGAACACCCAGCACAGCCAAAAATAAAAACGATTTTTTAAAAGTGGTGAATTCAGATGGAGATGTGCTGTGAGTTAAGTAGGTGCATTGGATTTCAAAGACTAATATGAAAAAATGCATAAAGTATATCATTGATAATTTCTATGTAGATTGTGTGTTGAAATGGTAATATCTTGGCTATATTGGGTTAAGTAGAATATAATTTAAAATCAATTTCATCTGTTGCTTTTTACATTTTAATATGGCTACTAGAAAATTTTAAGTTACATAGTGGCTCTCAACTGTGGGTCGTATTATATTTGTATTGGACAGGACTTTTCCACACCAGTCCAATACATGTTCTGTGTTCTGCACCAGTGATTCTCAACCAGGAGTGATTCTTGCCCTCCACAGGACATCTGGCAATGTCTGGAGACATATTTGATCATCACAACTGGAGGGGAAGGAATATTGCTGGTATCTAGTGTATAGAAGCCAGAGATCTGCTAAACTTCCTATAATCAGAGGCAGTCCCGCAACAGAGAATTATCCAGTTCTGAATGTCAATAGTGCCGAATTTGAGATACCTTACTTCAGGTGATACAAGGATATTTTGCTTAAATTATCTCACTAAATCCTATGAACTCCAAGATGCCCTGGACACCCTGTACAACAAAAATGATCCAACATCAAATGTCATTAGTGTCAAGGCTAAGAAACTCTGCCCTTGCCATCACTATAGGGTGCCTGGAGACCCAACAAGGGGCTACAGTTTCAACAGAAGTGTGAGCGTGTAAGGGTTTTCTCTGGAGTGGAGACAGTGAGACCCATAATAACATCCTCTGCCGTACATCTGTGAATCAACAGGCGGTACATTAAATAGATTCTGTTGGTGTTATTTAATCCCCAGGAGAGCACTAGTGAGATCGGGAATATCTCCATTTTACTTATCACATTGCCTCAAGGAACTTGATCACATTTACTGATCACATTGCTCAAGGAACTCAAGGAACTTGACTGATCAATTGCACTTAGGGAGGGGGAGGCAGGTTGGAATCGCAGCCATCTAACTCCATTGCTTGAGCCTTATCCACCACAGGGACGAGGATTGTAACCACTTAGATAAAAGTTCAAGTCTCCAGACACCATCTCTTTCTGTCCATCAGGAAGCCCACCTTCCTAGTCGAGTCACCTCACTGGTTTCCTATTGACCACTTCCGTCTTCCAGTTCTTTTCTTGCCACAGTGATCTTTCCCCAAACCCTAAACCTTTCAATATTTCTTTAATTACCCTTCAGATACATTCTTTGTCGTGGGTTAGAAACTATGAATTGGATTCAAGGAATTTTTCTTAAGTCTGCACAATGTATTTGGGTCTGTACTAAGAACTAAAAGTGACTTCACAGCATTACGTTAGTGACTGTCATTAATAGAAATGTATCTAATGGACAGGCTTAATGATGGCACTCTTCCCTGTAAACAAATATTTGAGGGGCAGTATTTTGCTAATGTAGAGTGGGACCCGTGACCATGTGGGTGAAAACACGTTTAGAAGATTTAAATAGTTATCAAACCAGCATCAAGTGTGTTGAAATGAGAACACTTTCATTTGGGGGTTGGGGCAGCTTACGTTTTACTTGAAACATTTTTAGCTTTAAATCTACAGGTTTGTTCTACAAACGATCAATACTTGGAGAAAAGAGCTCTGATTTCTATCTTTTTCTGTATTTCCAGCAATAACTGAATACACAGTGCACTTTGCTAGATACCAGCTATCAATTAAGTCAAAAACCTTGTGATGATCCTGAAATAGTTTTGAAAGTGTAAAAGCTCTTATGCGCCCCCTAGTGGGGATAAGGTGATATATTATACTATATATTTTATTTATTTATTATTATTATTTTTTATTTTTTATTTTTCAGTGGGTTTTGTCATACATTGATATGAATCAGCCATAGAGTTACACGTATTCCCCATCCCGGTCCCCCCTCCCACCTCCCTCTCCACCCGACTACTCTGGGTCCTCCCAGTGCACCAGGCCCGAGCACTCGTCTCGTGCATCTCACCTGGGCTAGTGATCTGTTTCACCATAGATAATATACATGCTGTTCTTTTGAAACATCCCACCCTCACCTTCTCCCACAGAGTTCAAAAGTCTGTTCTGTACTTCTGTGTCTCTTTTTCTGTTTTGCATATAGGGTTTTCATTACCATCTTTCTAAATTCCATATATATGTGTTAGTATGCTGTAATGTTCTTTATCTTTCTGGCTTACTTCACTCTGTATAATGGGCTTCAGTTTCATCCATCTCATTAGAACTGATTCAAATGAATTCTTTTTAACGGCTGAGTAATATTCCATGGTGTATATGTACCACAGCTTCTTTCTCCATTCGTCTGCTGATGGACATCTAGGTTGCTTCCACATCCTGTCTATTATAAACAGTGCTGCGATGAACATTGGGGTGCACGTGTCTCTTTCAGATCTGGTTTCTTCGGTGTGTATGCCCAGAAGTGGTATTGCTGGGTCATATGGCAGTTCTATTTCCAGTTTTTTAAGGAATCTCCACACTGTTTTCCATAGTGGCTGTACTAGTTTGCATTCCCACCAACAGTGTAAGAGGGTTCCCTTTTCTCCACACCCTCTGCAGCATTTATTGCTTGTAGACTTTTGGATAGCAGCCATCCTGACTGGCGTGTAATGGTACCTCATTGTGGTTTTGATTTGCATTTCTCTAATAATGAGTGATGTTGAGCATCTTTTCATGTGTTTGTTAGCCATCTGTATGTCTTCTTTGGAGAAATGTCTGTTTAGTTCTTTGGCCCATTTTTTGATTGGGTCATTTATTTTTCTGGAATTGAGCTTCAGGAGTTGCTTGTATATTTTTGAGATTAATCCTTTGTCTGTTTCTTCATTTGCTATTATTTTCTCCCAATCTGAGGGCTGTCTTTTCACTTTGCTTATAGTTTCCTTTGTAGTGCAAAAGCTTTTAAGTTTCACTAGGTCCCATTTGTTTAGTTTTGCTTTTATTTCCAATATTCTGGGAGGTGGGTCATAGAGGACCCCACTGAGATTTATGTCGGAGAGTGTTTTGCCTATGTTCTCCTCTAGGAGATTTATAGTTTCTGGTCTTACATTTAGATCTTTAATCCATTTTGAGTTTATTTTTGTGTATGGTGTTAGAAAGTGTTCTAGTTTCATTCTTTTACAAGTGGTTGACCAGTTTTCCCAGCACCACTTGTTAAAGAGGTTGTCTTTTTTCCATTGTATATCCTTGCCTCCTTTGTCAAAGATAAGGTGTCCATAGGTTCGTGGATTTATCTCTGGGCTTTCTATTCTGTTCCATTGATCTATATTTCTGTCTTTGTGCCAGTACCATACTGTCTTGATGACTGTGGCTTTGTAGTAGAGTTTGAAGTCAGGCAGGTTGATTCCTCCAGTTCCATTCTTCTTTCTCAAGATTACTTTGGCTATTCGTGGTTTTCTGTATTTCCATACAAATTGTGGAATTATTTGTTCTAGTTCTGTGAAAAATACCGTTGGTAGCTTGATAGGGATTGCATTGAATCTATAGATTGCTTTGGGTAGAATAGCCATTTTGACAATATTGATTCTTCCAATCCATGAACACGGTATGTTTCTCCATCTGTTTGTGTCCTCTTTGATTTCTTTCATCAGTGTTTTATAGTTTTCTATGTACAGGTCTTTTGTTTCTTTAGGTAGGTATACTTCTAAGTATTTTATTCTTTTTGTTGCAATGGTGAATGGTATTGTTTCCTTAATTTCTCTTTCTGTTTTCTCATTGTTAGTGTATAGGAATGCAAGGGATTTCTGTGTGTTAATTTTATATCCTGCAACTTTACTATATTCATTGATTAACTCTAGTAATTTTCTGGAAGAGTCTTTAGGGTTTTCTATGTAGAGGATCATGTCATCTGCAAACAGCGAGAGTTTCACTTCTTCTTTTCCTATCTGGATTCCTTTTACTTCTTTTTCTGCTCTGATTGCTGTGGCCAAAACTTCCAAGACTATGTTGAATAGTAGTGGTGAGAGTGCAGCCCAACTTTATACCACTGAAATGATCAGGCAGAATTAATGAAATACTCTGCTTTTCCCTGATGTCTACTTTGGGACATTTGAAAAGCAAGAAGTATTGAGTATTGTAGTGTTATTATCCCACAGGATGATCATATTAAATACTTCTCATATTTGCACATTTTCATTGATTTCATTCTAATCTCTATTGGCTAGATCTTTTTTGAGAATGAATTTTACTATATCATTGTCACTTTCTTGTTTCTATAATAATTAACTCAGTATGTGGGAAAATATTTAGGATGTTTTTCACTGAAATATAGTCATCTTCAGAAGTGCTAGAAAACCTAACTTATTGTTAAAATCCTAACAATATTCAGAGTTTGTCATATATTTGTGGAGAATCTAAGTTTATTTACCAATGCCTAATAATGTTCCTAGAAAGTAAAAATAATTTCTAGCCAAAAGTAATACATATCAAAGCAGATATACTCTGAACACCTGAAATTAATGAAGAAACATGATCAACAACAACATATGAAGGAAGAACAACATATGAGGCCTTTGTACATTGTAGACTTAAAACTGAAAGGAAATATTAGTATAAGATGTGCTCCATCTAAATATAGAGTGAAATGAAATCATCTGCCGGTGTCTGTGCTCAGTCGCTCAGTCTTGTCTGACTCTTTGCGACCCCATGGACTGTAGCCCACCAGGCTCCTCTGTCCATGGGATTTCCCAGGCAAGAATACTGGAGGGGAGGCCCATTTCCTCTTCCAGGGGATCTTCTCCACTTAGGGATCAAACTTGCATCTCTTGCGTCTCCTGCATTGACAAGAGGATTCTTTACCACTAGTGCCACCAATTTGAACAAATTTTAAAGCAAGAATGACAAATGGAAAGTAAATATCTGATGCAGTTCAGGTTTTAAAATAAATCTCATAGCACAAAAAAGTAACCCCTGTCATTAAATGAACTTGACAAATATGAATCAACAGTATATCCAGAAAAGAAAGGAAATTGAGTGATAGGGGAGTGGTCCTGGGTAGGATGGGATGTCCTGACCTAAAATTTTTAGTTCATGTTATTTTTCATCTTGCCAGGAGAGGGCAGCCAGTCCCCACACTGAAAATCACCTAGCAAAATTAAATTTCAAATTTGCACCTACCATTTTCAGAGATTTTTCTTTTAAGCTTACATCAACTCACCATTCTACTGACCATAATTGGAAGCTTGATGCATTCAAAGAGTATTAAACAAACAGATCTGAATTTGGAATGTCTGCCCTAGATCTCAGCAACTCTGTGTCTGCAAGCAAGTTTATGAACAACGTAGATTTCTTTGTTTGTAAAATAGATGTAATAATACCAGCTGCCTCCTCAAAGTGTGTCAAATAATCTGTGTCCATTTATTCATTCATCTCTTCACATCGTCAATGCATTTAAGCCTTAATAGTCACAGTTCTGGATGCCAAAATCCAAAGATGAGGATTACACAGACTTTGCTTCCAAACGATCCTTTGCTAACTGAATAGAAACAGGATGGTGGTGCTATAACTGGGCTGCAAATAAAGGGATAGACTGGTGAGGCTTGGTCCGGGCACCTGTCTACTCTATAGCCCTGCCCTGTTATCCTCATCTCTCACTACTCTGCCCTTCACTCACTCCATTCTGATCATTCAGACCTCTCAGCTATTTAGACTCAACGAATTCCTGGCTTCTTTAAGGATTTGTGTTTTCAGTTCCTTGCCTGAGTACCCTTCCCTTAGTTATCTACAGAACTCACTCTTAGGAGTTGGTTTTTGGGTCTTGCCTCACCTGTACAGTCCTTAGAGAGGCCCCTCTGTGCACACTATCCGAAATAGCATCTCCCTCTCTATTGCACTTTCTTTCAGTCTGAGAATTAAGACCCTGTCCCTAAAGCATCCTTTTGTGTGTAATGAATTAACTTCTCTCCTATGGGTCTAGAATGATAATAGCTATGCATCATATTTAGAAAACTTGAGAAATAGTTATCACTTTCTGTGCTCTGATGAGGGAAGCAAGTTGAATCTGTGGTTTAGTTTCTTAACTTATGATACTGTATTATGAATATATTTGTTTATTTGTTTTTCTCTCCTTTGTCTTCACTGAAACACAAGCTCCAGAAAGATAGGAATGATGGCATGTTCACTGTGATACCTCCAGCACCTAGAACCATGCCTGGCAATATGTCTTTGCTGGACCAATGAATTAATGGATAACAAATGAATGAATGGATGTTGAGAAAGCACTGGCAAGGTAACTCTTGATCTGAATTGACTAAGATAAGCAGGGACTTCCCTGGTGGCTCAGATGGTAAAGAATCCTCCTGCAATGCAGGAGACCCGGGTTCAATCTCTGGGTTGGGAAGATTCCCTGGAGAAGGGCATGGCTACCCAGTGCCATATTCTTGCCTGGAGAATCTCATGGACAGAGGAGCCTGGTGGGCTACAGTTCATGGGGTCTCAAAGAATTGGACACGACTGAGTGACTAACACACACACACACACACACACACACACACACACACACACACACACACACACACACACACACACAATAAGCAGAGTTTTACTTGGGAGTGGGAAAAGTATTCCAAACAGTAACACAACATGGCTTGATGAAATGGGCTTGTAAACCTAAAAGTGCCATATGCAGGTAAAGTAGTAGCTTTCTGAAGTAATAAATCCATACTCTTTAGCTCTTCTGGGGTTTTTCTCCTTCTTTGAGGAATATTATATACTATATGTATATTGTAGTATTCACAATATATTTTTAACAAAGATAAGTCATATTCCATGAACAGACTTCCACCTGTTGACAGTCTGTGTGTTTAGGAAAATACAAATTTTAACATTAGCCTAAAAGCTATATATAATTGAAATTTAATTATACCAGGGAAACTACTACTACATAAAATTTCAAACCTAGCACATTACTTTGGCTTCTCAGAATTATTCTTCTCTTATTAATAAAAAAAACCACAAGTCAACTCATTGGTTAAAGCAATAATATTCTCTCAGTCCAAAAATCTCTCTCTCTCTCTCTTTTATCAGTGAAGTGTATGTGCAGTGACTATTAGATCTCTGCTACTTAAAGTGTGTTCCCTGGACCAGTGCTGGTCCTTGTGTAATCCTTGAAGGTCTATGAGATAAGCAAACCAAGTGAGAGGATACACATTTAAAAACTTTAATGGAAATTTGACAGCATAATTTTATATGTAATTTATTTTATTTTTATTGCATTTTCCAAAGACATCAGTCTGCAGTGAATTCAAATGAAAAAACCTGATCTTTGAGTACAGGTCATTTGAGGAACATTGCTATAGAGTGTGTGATCTGTGGACTGCTTTTAGTCCCACGAAGTCTGAACTGTCAGACACATGGAAGATTTAGCTTGGAGTTCATAAGCCTCAAACTTCAGGCAGGTGGCAGTACCTCCTAATAGTTCTGAGAGCTGATTTTTATGAGGCACTTGCTATGTTCTAGCTGTGCTTTGTCGCTCAGTCGTGTCTGACTCTTTGCGACCCCATGGACTGTAGCCCACCAGGCTTCTCTGTCCATGGGATTCTCCAGGCAAGATTACTGGAGTGGGTTGCCATGTTCTCCTCCAGGGAATCTTCCCAACCCAGGGATTGAACCCAGGTCTCCTGCACTGCAGGTGGATTCTTTACCATCTGTGCCACCAGGGAAGCCCAGTGTGTTCCAGACATAATGCCAAAAACTTGAGAGCTATTCTTTAGAGTAAGGGATGGAGAAAAACAATAGTAGTAGTAACTGTGGTGGGGAGAGGAGGTACCATGAAAATTACAGGTGTTCTTGGTCTGTGCCAGCCAGACTTCTTTCAGGAATTATAGCTCAGCTGATAAAGAATCCTCCTGCAATGTGGGAGACCTGGGTTCAATCCCTGGGTTGGGAAGATCCCATGGAGAAGGAAATGGCTACCCACTCCAGTGTTCTTGCCTGGAGAATCCCATGGACAGAGGAGCCTGGTGGGCTACAGTCCATAGGGTCACAAAGAGTCGGACACGACTGAGCGACAGAGCACAACGATAGAAAGTCTAGAATGCCAACCACACCAATGACAGTTGTGCTGATTTGAACATTATATCTCTCTCAATACTGTCTTGGTTTTAGTAATGTTTTGAGAATTTAAACCATTAAACTCATACATGGGTACAGGAAAGGCTAAGGGTTTCAGGTTACTTTGTTTCTTTATATATGCCTTGGAGACCTGATGGAGAACTCAAAAGATTAATAGAGGCTCTTGCTTCAGGAAACCTGGTGTACTTGACCCCAGGACAAAGCCATTAGTGACCAGGATCTGGGTCTTGTTGCATGAAAATCTCGCTGTAGCCGGTTCCATTCTAGGTATACTGGGACAGTATGTTGTTTAGAAGCCCTAGAATTCTCAACCTCATTGCCCATTGTGGTCTTTTCAAAGCATTCAAAGAATGCACAGTGATAACATTCTATAGATTAAAGGGACACACCACCTCTTCTGTAGTTTCCTGTATTTGGAAACTCTGTCGATCCTCATGGGCAGTCCTGCTAGTAAAATGCAGGCACTGAAATGTGATGAGCAGTGGAGCCAAAGTCATGTCTGGACTAACTCAGATGTGTGCTTGAATGGAATGGGAAGATGTGCCCTAGATAATAAGGTCGACTCACTGGCAGTGTGCTGAAAGGTTAGCAAATATTTCATACAAATGTGTCATAGAAAGGCACCATAAACCCTGTCCTACTAGAGTAAATAGTGCAATTGACCATCTCTTCTCAAATAGGGATTCAGAATTCAGGGTCCTGGTTCTGTAGTGATTACTCATATAAGAATATGAACCTTTAGACTAAGACTCCCGAAAGAAATCCAGACATGCTTCTTAAAATTTTTAATAGAAGCTGTAAAACTGATCTGAAACTCATATCCACAGATCCTTAAGGCTTTTATGCTTCTGTGATCAAGCATAGTCATGTAATGCAGCTAATAAAAATCTAGGAAACCCAGTTCAGTTTGAGTTTCAGTAAAACAGAGAATGTACTTCTTAGTAGAACTATATCTCTTGCAATATTTGGTAGTTAGTGTAAGTATGCCTCATGCAATGCTTTGAAAAGACTACAATGGACAATAAGGTTGTGAATTCCAGGGCTTCTAAAAAGAATACTGTCCCCAGCCCATCTAGAACCATGCAATATTTTGGACATACTTATACTGAAAAATATTCCTTCAGTTCAGTTCAGTTCAGCTCAGTCGCTCAGTCATGTCCGACTCCTTGCGACCCCATGAATTGCAGCACGCCAGGCCTCCCTGTCTATCACCAACTCCCAGAGTTTACCCAAACTCATGCCCATCAAGTTGGTGATGCCATCCAGCCATCTCATGTTCATCCGTTCCCTTCTCCTCCTGCCCCCCAACCCCTCCCAGCATCAGGGTCTTTTCCAATGAGTCAGTTCTTCACATGAGGTGGCCAAAGTATTGGAGTTTCAGCTTCAGCATCAGTCTTTCCAATGAACACTCAGGACTGATCTCCTTTAGGATGGACTGGTTGGATCTCCTTGCAGTCCAAGGGACTCTCGAGAGTCTTCTCCAACACAGTTCAGAAGCATCAGTTTTTCAGCTCTCAGCTTTCTTCACAGTCCAACTCTCACATCCATACATAGTTTTCTAAAATTCAAGTTTACCTGTGTTATCAATGAAAATTGTGGGGACAGATAAAAAGATGCACCAGAAGAGAGTGGTTAAGCTAAGATAACTATCATGCATTGAGTACTATCTACCATGTCCTGAATTGAGAGTTTTATACATATATCTCATTTAACTTTCACAATACTCATAGAAGAAAGACATATCATTTACAAATGTGGAAACATAGGCTTAGAGAAGTTGTCATTTGTCTAAAATCAAACATCTACTAAGTTGTAGAACTGACATTCAAGCTCACATTTAACTTTGGCCTGGGCTTTTAAATACTTCATTGCAGTCCAGGTGTCAAGTAATAATAATACTTAGGAAGCAGATGAACTAAAAGAAACATACACACACACATGCTTGCATGGGCGTCTTTCATATCAGTAAAGTTTCATCTGGAGTATTTCTCCTTTAGTATTCTCCAATCATTAAATCAACGGTTTCCAAACTTTTCAGTTGTGGATGATTCCCCTCCCTTATTTTAATATCTCATGGTTCAGATTACTAACTGTGGTAGTTTTAGTTTTTGCTGTCTAAAAAACTCCCACATAATGACATAATGATGTTTGTGCTTTAAAGTGAACTCATATATGATTTCACAGTAGCAGCAAACAGCATATGAAAAATGTTAAATTATATTTCTTGAGATCACTTATTTATTCTACAAATGATGTTTGGTGAGAATAAAGTTTTGAGGATTACTTTGAATGATTTGAGACTCTCCGCACCCCTGCCTCCAAGTGTCTATGTACCACTGGTTGGGAATCTGTAAACTAGAGCAAATAACTTAGACCCAGAATGAATGAGCTCCCTTTCCTGAATACAGAAATGAACTCAAAGGTAGCTACTGAAGATGGGGATAAATGCAAAGGGCAGGGAAGTGGAGTGTCCATGATTTGATTCTGGACCATAGAAGATACTTCTGGTGCCCTACCCACATCCACCAGGAGGCTTTAGACTGAAATCACATGAAACTCTTTACTAGAAGCCTTTCTCTGCCACCCCTCCCTACTTCGTGTGTTCAGCCAATAGCAGGGGAATCTGGAAATGGCAGGGAGTTCCACCCAGGAAGCAACCCTTAACATGACCTTCCTTGCCTCTTGGGTGGGCAGATTTTAAGTCAAGCCTTCTGCAGTACCCCACGGGGCCCAGCAGGGTTGAGCCCCAGTTGCCCACAGTAGTCACCTGCTCATTAATGTGCTCTGAATTAGCCACCTTTCCTTCCTTGTCTCACTTCTCCCCTCCTGTCCAAATGCTATTTGGGACCACCTCTGAATTAAACTACTTGCATACTTTCTGATCTCACTATCTGCTTCTGGGAGAACACAAGGTTAAGGTATGAATTAAGAAATTATTTTTTATATTTTCAAACTCTGCTGTAGGTACCAATAGTTTCAAGATTAGATTCAGTTCTTTTTTTGATATTCAGTGGCTTGAGAATGAGTCTAGCGTTTTGAGAGCTAGTAGGTTGGAGAGCCTGGTTAATATCAATTCTCGACAGAGGGGATGTGTAGTTACTAACAACATGTGTAAATAGAGCCTGATGCCATTATTCTTGTGTAGATTTTTTTTCCTCTGTAAATTTTGGTCATTGTAAATAAATAATTGACAGATTTTAAAAATACAATGTGTCCTTCAGTGCCTCCTTCCTAGCATTTTTTGAGGGGCATTTTCCTTGAACTAAACTATAGAAGATAAATTAAATGCTTTTGTTTGGTGAAAACATTGTGTAGTAATAGAAAAATGTATCCACTCAGTCTCATGCCAAGCAGTGTGGGGCAGAAAAGCGAAATTAATCTGGGAGTTGGGAGCCCTGATTTCTGCATGACCTTGGGAAGTCCTAAAACATCTCCAGGTCCAATTTCCTTAGAGACTGAATTATCTCTAAGAATCCACACATCAATAAATGTGTATGATCTCTTTCACCACTCCAAATTCTAGTGTAAATTGCAGACTTGAAAGGGATGCAATCGTGGACAGACTTCAACATCTCAAGCCTTCCTGCTCAGCCACGCTGGAAAGAGGGCGTGCTTGCAGTACCTTGAATACCTCTGAAAATAAGTATATTATTAGGATAGACTAGAATAGTGGTTCTGAGGGTTATTTTTTGCTTCCTAGGGGACATTTTGCAATATTTGGAAACATTTTTGGTTGCCACAACTGGGGAAGAGGAGTACGAGGGGCACCTAGTAGTGATGCTTCTAAACATTCTGCAGTGCGCGGGACAACCCCCATAACAAAGAGGGGTGTGTGTGTGTGTGTGTGTGTGTGTGTGTGTGTGTGTGTGTGTGTGTGTTAGTCACTCAGTCTGACTCTTTGTGACCCCATGGGCTATAGCCTGCCCGGCGCCTCTGTCCATGGGATTCTCCAGGCCAGAATAGTGGAGTGTGTTGCCATTCTCTTCTTGAGGGCATCTTCCCAAACCAGGGATGGAACCTGGGTCTCCCGCATTGCAGGCAGATTCTTTACCATCTGAGCTATCAGGGAAGTCTTAACAAAGAGTTACCCAGTGCCAAATGTCATTGGCGCCAAGGTTGACAAATTCTGGGCCAGAATAAGCTAACAAACAGAACAAAGCATCTTATGGCTCAAAACAATAGAGATTTACTTATTTTTGCTTCCATAGCAGTTTAGGGTGCTTCAAGCTGGACTAGGATGGAGTTGAAGAAGTCAAAAGGGATAGACCCAGTTCTTCTCCATGTAAGGATGCCATCTTATGATGCTCTCTCTCTTTTTCAACATTTTGTTCTCAGGACTACACTTAGGGTCCCTCCATTCCAACTGGCTAGAACAGGGGAATGGTATGGAGGAGCATGTGAGAAGTTTATGTGGGTCGAATTGAATAATAACACACAGCTCTTCCTCTCATGTTCCATTGGCTGGAAATCAGTCAGTGAGTACTCCGAACTGCAGGACAAGTTGAGAAATATGGACTAATTATTTACCTAGAAAGAAGAGGAAAGAGTACTGCTGATTAGTTAGTATTCTCTGCTCTAATAAGCAGTTGTACTGCTTCCTTTATCATAAAATTGAGAATGAGAATAATATCCTTAGTTGTTGAATACTTAATTGTTGAATTTGTGTGCATTTTGTGTGTTTACTTATTTAGTTCTCACAGTTGCCTAATGGGGTACATCTTATTATCTCCGTTTTACATTTCAGGAAACTGCGGCATGAGAGGTTAAATAATTTCTCCAAAGTATTCAACTAGTAAGTGTCAGAGCCCAGTTATAAACTCAGGCTGATTCTAAAATCTGAACCCTACGCATTATACTCCCATTCTCATTTTCTCCTTGAGTATCCTAGTTATTATTTCTTCTGTCGAACCAGAACCTGCCTTTCTCTAATCCCCACCCCCACAAGTTGCTGGTTACACTTTTGTCATTGGGGAGAAATAGGCAAATCTTCTTTAGACTTTCTAACACAGGGGAGTAGAAGCATGGGTAGAAGTCAAGAGATGTTTGGCCAGGATGATGGCAGATATAAGAGATATAGCATCCACAAGGTAGCCTCTTGACCAGTGAGTATTAGATCTGAGACATAGTAAGTACTCAGTAACTGTTTTTGTAAGTGAAAATATGAGCGCAGAGAGAGTTCAGAGTTCCCCAAAAATAGGGTTAGAAATAGCCACATAAGATTTACAGGTAACCTGGATGGTCCATGTGTCTTCATAGAAAGTAAAATTTAATAGGAAAAATAGTACATTCCATTGGGGATTTTGTATTTGAGGGTGGTCTGGCAATGCAGAGGCTCATGGGGACTTTTGACTCCATCTCAATAATTTAGTTTTCATTTGTTGCTTTTGAAATGCCAGTAAAATTTCATGAATCACATAAAGTTTTGAGATAAAGCTCAAATAAATTTTAAAGAATGTTTTGAGCAAATAAATTGTTTACTGCTCCTGGAAGGGAACAGATTTCTTCCATTACTAATTTGTATGAATCATTTTTTAATAAACAAGATGATTTTGTGCCCACGACAATGGCACATTTTGTTCTTTTAATACAAAATATGTTTTAAAAGAAAAATAAAAGTGAAACATTTAGCAGGCAGATGTCCAAAAAATATTTTAAGAGATGTAAATTTCCATGGCCAAAAGTTCTTTTTTTACCTTTTTTCATAAATTTGGCCAAAATTATTGAGAGAAAGCTTTGGTAATCAAAAAAGGAGAGGTATATTTTTATGCCCTAATAGGTATATAGCTGCTACTTAAATTCATAATTTGAAGAAATAAAAAATACAACTCCCTAACGTGACAGTGTGATTAACACAGAGCCTAGGGTAATCACTGCATTAGAATGCAACTTTTCTTTCTTGATGAATGTATTAGTAAAAGGCTTAGGAATGATTATAAAAAATTTCTCTGTGCCCTTACTGACCTATGAACTAATATTTTGTTATCTGAGAACCTGAGACAATTTTTCCTCCTATGTGAAACATGGTCCTGTTTTTTAGGAAATGATAATAGATACTCCAGTGTTCATTGCAACATTATTCACAATAGCCAAAATATGGAAACACCCTAAATGTCCATTATGGATGAATGGAATCTAGAACAAAAAAGAACTTTGGACAATAAGAGTAGGTCAAATTATGAATATATCAAAAATGACACAAAGGAGTTTAGTTTTCTGCTGATAAGAATGGAGAACTGATATGCTAGAAGAGAGAAAACTGTACATACCAAAGAGATCAGAAATGGGGTGTATTATGTATTAGGCAGTATAAAACAGTGGTTGTCATGTGGAGGCAATTTGGTCCTCACAGGGGACATTAGTAATGTCTGGAGACACTGTTGGTTGTCACAGCTAATGAAAGGGTCGTTCTACTCGTTTCTAGTGGTAGAGGCCAGGGATGCTGCTAAACTTCCTATGATGTTGTAGGCAGTTCTCCACAACAGTGAACTTTCCAGCCCAAAATGTCAGTAGGGCTGAGGTTGGTGACCCTGATACAGGCTAGTTGATGCAAGAAATAACCCCATATCTCAACAACTTAACAGATATCTATCAGGCTCATGAAAAGACCAAAACAAGTGGTTTAGGTCAGTGGCAGTCCTGGGAGTTCTTCAAGTAACCACTCAGGGACTCAGGCACCTTCCACTGTGTAAAGTCATTGTCTTTTACATGTAGGCACGGAGGTAGTCATGGGATGAGTAGGAGAGTGTGTTTGTAGAGAAGTTACACTTGCTCTTATGTACATAGGACCAGAAGTGACCCATCATTTCCACTCACATCCCTTTGGTAAGAACTAGTCATGGCCCCCCCTGAATGCAAGATGGCTGAGAAGTGTGCTTTAGTTCTGTGCCCAAGAAGAACTATGTCTCTTTGAAGGTGGTCAAGAGTCTTACTCTTCTTTGAAATCTCAACTCACTTGGTCATAGTTCACTGTCCATGTTTCATGCATGATTGAACAGATGTGTAGAAATAAAGAAGGTAGGAATAAAGGCTTTGTTGGTGGTGGTGCTGGTGGTGCTTTGTTTTTTGCTGGCATCTCCTGGAGGAGAGAATGATGATTTAAGATGTAGTACAGTATACTAACACATATATATGGAATTTAGAAAGATGGTAACGATAACCCTATATGCAAAACAGAAAAAGAGACACAGAAGTACAGAAGAGACTTTTGAACTCTGTGGGAGAAGGTGAGGGTGGGATGTTTCGAAAGAACAGCATGTATATTATCTATGGTGAAACAGATCACCAACCCAGGTGGGATGCATGAGTCAAGTGCTCGGGCCTGGTGCACTGGGAAGAGTCAGAGGAATCGGGTGGAGAGGGAGGTGGGAGGGGTTATCAGGATGGGGAATACGTGTAACTCTATGGCTGATTCATATCAATGTATGACAAAACCCACTGAAAAATAAAAAAACAAAAAGATGTAGAACATGACGAGTTTTCAGTAATGGTAAAATGTTCTGATAGAACCAGACCCTAAAATATTAGATAAGAGTGCAGCATTGGAGATGTAGTTTTGGCAGTAATTATCAGTTCAGTGTATTTCACTGCTATATCTTTGGAGCTCAGTTCAGAACCTGGCAAAGATCAGGATCCCTGGGGTGGGAAGATCCTGTGGAGTAGGAAATGGCAGCCTACTCCAGTATTCTTGCCTGGAGAATCCCATGGACAGAGCAGCCTGGTGGGCTATAGTCCATGGAGTTGCAAAGAGTTGGACACTACTGAGCATGAGCAGGATGGGCTTAGTTGTTCTGCAGCATGTGAGATCTTCCCATCAGTTGAGTGGATTTCACTGCTATATCCTTGGAGCCCAGTTCACAACCTGGCAAAGAACAGATGATTAATATATTTAGTTGAATGAAATAGATCAGCAATGTATGTTTCAATAAGAGAAATGAGGAAAAGAATAATTTTTCTTTTCACTAGAATAGAAAGCAACCTGATGCTAACATATCTGCATATCAGTTAGCTATTGACACATAATAAACCACCCTAAACCTCAGTGGTTCCAAAAAGTAAACATCTACCATTGGTCACATACCTATGCTCAGATGAACGATCCTTCTGGTCTTGTCTGGGCTGCCTTGTGCATATGCGGTCAGCTGTGGTTCCCAGAGGTGGCTCTGATGATCTTGGCTACCTCTCTCATATATTTAGAAATTGGCTGGTTTAAGATAGTCATGGTGAGAAAACTGGGCTCATTTATGTATGGTTTCCATCAGACTATCCTGAACTTTTCTCATGGTGTGGGTAAGGATCCATGAGAGAGTAGATGTACTCAAGACTTCTTAAAGTTTAGGCTGAAAACTGGTCTCATCACTTCTGCCAAAGCCTATTAGCCAAAACAATGGATAGGACCAGCTCGTAGTCAAAAGTGGGGAAATAGACCCAACTCTTAATAACAGTCATTGCAAAGTCACGTTTCAAAGCATGTGGATATGGAGAGGCTATTAGCACCATCAAATACAATCAGTTCATCACAGTGTGGAAGGAGGTTACTATTTAGCAAGGAAAGTCCAAGCACTATCCTTGCTTTGTGCACTTTTGAGCATCCTGAGCTCCAGGATAGTGAATGACATTCTTAGAATAATTTCAAGGCCAGATTTATTACTTGATTTGTGAAGAACTAATTAAAATTCTAGTGTATTCCCCGCCCTTTAAAAATAAGTGTCTTTCAGACTAAAGCTAATGGCTTTATATGTTAAATCCTGGATCAGCTTGCCTTGGGTTATTCTAACCATTTTCAGTCATAGTACATAGAAAAAAATAATTTCGTGACACATTAGAGTAAAAGGACAAGGATGCTTATGGCTGGGAGGACTAGCCTTGGAGGTTCTGGCTACCCCAGGCCCCACCTGGCTGGACTGAAGGCTTCCCACCTCTACAGTCTGTAACCCAGCAGCGGGTGGGCTGACTAGGATCTTCTGTGGTAAACCAAAATAGTAATGAGTCTAGTGACTCTCACCACTTATTTGCAAGATCAAGCATAGAAAACAAACCTATTGACTCTCAATCTCATGCACTTTCCATAAAACCATGTTGTCTTCAAAGTTATGTCTCCAATCAACATATGTTTATCAAGTGCCCACTGTCTTGAAATGTGCAAGGCGCTGAGGGTGATATAGAGGTCATATATGGCCTGGTCCCTATCCTCCCTGGGGTTAGGGAAGGAACTCTCATCCACCTATTCTGGTCTCTTTTCTGGCCCAGTGTCTAGTCTAATGCAGGTAAGGAGGTTAGTGCCTGTTTCTTCTGGAGTTGCAAGCTTGGCATAGTCTTCCTCCTCTGTTTTAGTAACTGCATTTCAACATAAGGTAATCCACAGAAGCACAGGAAAAATCACCAGTTTACTTAAGAATCCTTGACAATACGAGGTGGTATGAAGCATGTATGGATGTGAGAGTTGGACTATAAAGAAAGCTGAGTGCTGAAGAATTGATGCTTTTGAACTGTGGTGTTGGAGAAGACTCTTGAGAGTCCCTTGGACTGCAGAGAAATCCAACCAGTCAATCCTAAAGTAAATCAGTCCTGAATATTCATTGGAAGGACTGATGCTGAAGCTGAACCTCCAATACTTTGGCCACCTGATGCGAAGAACTGACTCATTTGAAAAGACCCTGCTGCTGGGAAAGATTGAAGGTGGGAGGAAAGGGGACGACAGAGAATGCGATGGTTGGATGGCATCACCAACTCAATGGACATGAGTTTGAGTAAGCTTTGGGAGTTGGCGATGGACAGGGAAGCCTGGCGTGCTGCAATTCATGGGGTCGCAAAGAATTGGACATGACCAAGCTACAAAACTGAACTGAACTGATGAGGCTTGTATAGCTCAATGCAGGAGATCCTCCGGTTCTGCTAGTTTTGTGCTATTTTAAATATGTTCATTTCCTGTGAGGAAATCACTGCTTATTATTTACTAGTTTATTGTTTGGGAAGGGTAATCACTTACATTTTGCTACATAGTAAGCCACTTGAAAACTCACTGCCTCCAAGAGAGGTGGAAAAATTTTTCTGGAGAGAGCCAGATTGAGTCTTTTCAGCTTTGTGGGCCATGTGGTCTGTATCACTAATATCCATGTCTGCCACTGTAGTGCTGCAGCGGCCCTCAGCAATACATAAATGAATGGCAGTGGCTGTGTTTCAATCCAGCTTTATATATGAACACAGTGATTTGAATTAGATATAATTTATAAGTGTCACAAAATCTCCCTATGCTGTTTCCTTCTACCCTTTAAAAATCTAAAATCCATAAATAGCTGGCTGGTGGATGAGTTAGGTGGCAACTGGCCATAGTTGGTCTGCAGGCCAGAGTTCATGGTCTCCTGGCCTAAAAGGATGATCATTACTACTCGTTAGTTTTCAGGGTCGGTGAGGGTGTGGTGGATCGATGTAAACTCGGGTCCAGTGACTTTGTTTCAGGGTCTGGATCCAGTTCGTCTTGGCTTCTCACCAAGTGAAGGCTCACATTCTCATTTGTGTGTTCATTCTGGGGCTCAGGCTTAGTGGCAGCAGCTCCTGGGTGAGGCTCTGTTCATGATCATGGCACAAGAAAGCAAGCCTAGTCATCCAGGCACTTTGGTTGCCTCATGCAGCCCAACATTCCATTGCTCAGAACATGCCACTTGGTGGAATTTGAAATCAACAGGCAGGAAAATATACTCTTTAGTGAGAGCAACTCCATACAGTGTGATTTCAGGAAATGGGACTATTAATGTCATCAACCAGTCACATTTCTTTTCCTTTATTGAAAGGTGTAATGTAATGGTCTCCATTTATTTTTCCTCCAACTTTATTCAAGGTGGAAAAGAAAGGAATCAACACCCCATCTTGGATTCTTTCCGGAGAGAATAGCTTCCTGTGACTATTACTCTTAATCATTTTCAGGAAAATGTCATTTATAATTTTGCCCTCATTTGATATCTCTTTTACTGGAAAATACACATTACACATTTTTTGCCATTCCACGACCTAATCTGATATACTAAAGGTCAATCAACTGTTTTTGTGAGAGAATTTCAAACTGCCAACTGCTGTCTGTGACTAGCCTTTGTTCAGCATCTGAAGGGTCTCTGTTACCCAGGAGTTCCTCTTATTCTGCACACCAGGAGGTGAGAGTTTATTCCTGGAAGTGGGATCTATGAAACCACTGGACCTTTTCCTGCAATGGTTGTACCCACATCATTGATTGAGGGCTGTTTCACATAGCTTTTTTTTTTCTCGCCTTTAGCCACATTCCTTCCACTTCACCATTTGTTGATGCAACTTTTAACACAGGACAAAGTGTCTTATGTTTTTCTAACCTTTCTTATTTTCTGGATTTTTTTCTGATAACCTTCTGCATTTTAAAATTGTGAATTTAAATTCCTGAATAGAACATTTCTCAAAACAACACCTCTTTTTTAAGCATGTATCCTGAATTTTAAAAATAATAAATAAGTGAACAATCATCTTTCTGCAGCAGAACATCAAGAAGACCAAGAATGCACACAGTCCACCTGGCCAGGCTAGGAGGGTCACTTAGCTTTGCAAGACCTCAGTGTTTGCATCTGAACATTAAAGTCAATCCCAACTTGGAAATTATGTGATTCTGAGGTATCACAAAAAGCACAAAGCTAGAATTCTGTATAGCATTGAGATAAAAATTCCAAAAAGTTATTTTTATCATCTGGATAGAGGCCATATATTGGACCAGAGAACATTATTATTCATCTCTCAGCTTCTTCCCTTCTTTTCTACCCCCACCTCTTCCTGATCCTGAAAGTGAAAGTCGCTCAGTCATGTCTGACTCTTTGCGACCCCACGGACTATACAGTCCATGGAATTCTCCAGGCCAGAATACTGGAGTGGGTCTTCCCTTCTCCAGGGGATCTTCCCAACCCAGGGATCGAATCCAGGTCTCCTGCATGGCAGGCGGATTCTTCACCAGCTGAGCTACAAGGGAAGCTCAAGAATACTGGAGTGGGTAGCCTATCCCTTCTCCAGGGGATCTTCCTGACCCAGGAATTGAACCAGGGTCTCCTGCATTGCAGGCAAATTCTTTACCAACTGAGCTATGAGGGAAGCCCTTTCCTGATCCTAGGTACCATAATCTCCAATTTTATTTCCTTTACCTGGTAAGATGATATGAGTCTTTGAGGAACTTCTTATGGACAAATGTATGTCTCCCCCAAATTCGTATGTTGAAGCTCTGACTCTGAGTATGACTGTATTCGGAGTAAGGAGTAATTAAGGTTAAATGAGGTCATAAAAGTG
Organism: Muntiacus reevesi; assembly: GCF_963930625.1. Taxonomy (NCBI): domain Eukaryota; kingdom Metazoa; phylum Chordata; class Mammalia; order Artiodactyla; family Cervidae; genus Muntiacus; species Muntiacus reevesi. Next base: position 9,574,252 of record NC_089271.1, on the reverse strand, counting down.
GGGCCTGATCCAATAGTATCAGTGTCCTTATAAAAAGAAATATCAGAGAGCTTGTTCTTTCTCATTCTCTCTGTGTGCACACACAGAGGACAGGGGAGATTCCCTAACTTTACATTTTCATAATTAATAACATGAAGGAATTTATAAACACCTTCATGAAATAGTATTGGATATATCACACAGAACAGATCCAAAAGAAAATATACTTTCCCTTTTGATCTATAATGATATATATATGTTGTGTACCATAGCTACAACTATGGTAAGACTTCTTGTGATATGTTTAGTAGTAAAACCTTCAAGAAAGCAGCATGGTGGTTGAGAGGGGAAACCCTGGGGCCAAAACGTGGAATAGTTAGATCCTCGCTCTCCTTCCTACTGGCTGTGTGAGTTGGCAAGTTGCCTGAACTCTCTACGCTTGGTCTGTAAAAAGGGGGAAATAATTACATCTACTTCATAAGGTTGCTATGCATATTAAATGAATTAATATTTGTAAAATGTCTAGAACAACATATAACACACAATGCACATGATCTCAGTGTTTGATAAATAGAATAAAAGTAAGCATAGAAAATCATGAAATGAATTCATCCATACAAACAAAATTAGAAAAAGGGGGAAACATTTGGAGTTTATGTGATAACTTATATATGTGATTGGGGGATTCTGTGAAAACCTTGCTGTTTCTTCCACAAAGGCAGGAATGTTGAGACTGTGACAGGCAAAGGAGGGGTAGGGAGTGGATAGTATAGATGCCTGGACCTCAGCTGTGACTCTGCCACTGGATACACTTGAGCTAGCATGTCACCTTCCCTCCCTGGAGCTTGCTTCTTCCTCTGTCTAGAAATAGTTGGATTAGATCTATATAGTGACTTTTCGAAGACTAGGGAAAAAAAAGATCTTTTGTGATCCTAAAAGTACATTGTACAATGCTGTTAGGTCAAATTGGTTATGGTTTAAAATAAAAGGTTTTACTTAAGTGAGAGGCAAAGAATAAATGATCCTAAACATTTTAAGAGGTAAGAAAATTAAAAAACGAGAGAAAATATTAAAAGATATTGGTACCTAGAAGCTTGAAGTATTATACCAAGATTGTTTCAGTTCTGAGCATTCGGCACAGGGATGGGGAAATAATTTGTGAGTCAATGAAATTTGTCTAATGACACCTTTATAGCTGCTCTTGGTAGAAAAATATTCCTAACCTGACTCTACATATTCAAAGATTTGAAGATTCGGAAAATGGTGGTCACTATCATAGGGTGAAAGATTTTAACCTGAAAACCTTTATGAGAATTACTGATTAGCATCCCTGTTTATTCTATACTCCCTGCTTCATTTGGTGGCCAGTGTTGGCTGGGGGACCATGCAGCCTCTAGATTTATGGATCTTCCAGGTGATTCTACAGACTCTGTAGTTGCAGTGGTAGAGTGTGTTGTGTGTCAGGTGGCTTAAATGGTTTAGGTGTCAATGTTGCACCCAGATTGTGTGTGTGTGTGTGTGTGTGAGAGAGAGAGAGAGAGAGAGAGAGAGAGAGAAGAGAGAGAGAAGTCAGTCAATGTACACCAAGGTTGCTCAACATCAATGCAGTTGACACTCAGAGGCAGATAAGGCCTTGTGCACTGTGTGCTCTTTCACAGCATCCCTGTCCTCTACCAGCTAGATGGCAGAAGCACCTTCCCCCACTCCCCGCACACACACGTTAGTTGTGGCAATCACAACTGTCTCCAGATATTGTCACATATCCCCTGAAGGATACGGTCACTCCTGGTTGAGACCCATTGCCCTATACTGACAATCAGATGGCCTGCTCTGTCGTTGTCTGAGTGGCTTTAGGAAGGTACTCAGTCTTTGTGAACCTCAGTTTCTCCCCTACAGAAATGGGGGTTAAAATCAGTAACTCAGGGGCACGCTAAAGGATTGAGAATCCATGTAAGTGAAAACGCATATTAGAAATAATTATGCCATGCTTTTTGAAGACACAAAAGCAAATTTCCATACCACAGAAATGGTAGAAACCCCAGAGATAGATATTCCTGTCAACTGAACAGATAGCTCTGGTTTGGAAGATGTGTACAGTGAGATGTAGAATCTTTCATGCTCAAGTGTACCCTCTAGAAACTGCTTAAAAGCTGTGCTGCCTTCACCATCCCATGTGCCACCCTAAGGTCACTTCGTGGAGAGTGTAGGCGAGGAATTCACCCTGTAAAGAGCAGTTGTCAGCTCCCCCTCCCTGATCATAAACATTCGTGTTCCTTTGTAGCAGATGACTGAGTCACGGACCGCCAGATAGTTCTTAGGAACTCCTCTCCCCTTTAGAATGAGGTTTTTTATATTTATACTCAACTTTCACCACTGAGTAACCCATAGGGATTCAGGAGTGTATTAATAGATGAGGCTCAATTAAACAAGTATTTAGAGTCCTACAAGGCTCTGTGCTTGGTAAACAGTGGTGAAAACAAAGATGATTACCACACATCATGCTAGAGTAGGGAGAAAAAGCTTGCACATAAACAGCACTAATAAAAGAGCGAAAGACACAGGCTAAAGAGAGGAACTAGAAACTTCTGACTGAGGGTTGGAGATAATCAGGGAAAAATTGTAGGAGGATGAGACATGCATTGGGGGTTTGTATGTTGTATAGAATTAAGGTAATCCCCAGTCAAGTTCTTCCTTATTCTCAAGTTCATGACTCTGTGCCATTTATATGATTGATTTATCCCAGTATAAAATGAAGGTAATGCAACCTAACTAGTCTAGGCTACCTCAGAGAGTAAACGAGAGCTCGTAGGTGGGATGCACTACACTGGTCTTATTGAGTGGCTTGTCACCTCCATTAGTCCTTCTCTCATATGTTGCTCTTTGGGGAGGAGGGGATTTTAGGGAAGCTTCCATGTTGGTTGAATGAGAGCCATCCAGACAGACCTATCAGTCATTTTCTACTTTGAAAAAAAAAAATCCACCTTTCTTCCAGATGTCTTAATTTACCAGGACTAAGGAGAAGTATAAAAAGGAGCACCCACTAACCTTTGGGTTTGCTCTCCCCATTAAGACTTTCCCATTGTGGCATCTGAAATATCTCTATAACTTTGTCTGTGGCTGTTAACTACTTCCATTCATGTTTTTCACTATGTGTTTACCTCCAGGAAAGCATGAAACCACCATCCCCCACTCACTGTCTTTTCCTGAATCTCTTCTCAGCCTTATGTCTCCTGGCTAAGTAAGCAATGTGTATGTGTTTTCCTCATTTGGCTAAAGACCTACTAGTTTAGCACTTAATGGGGGTGAAAGATATAGTTGGGTTTTAATCAATGCTTTAGAGTGCATCTTGTTCAATGGACAAGCAAGTTTAGACAAAAGGACTTAACAGAGTTCTAGGCTTCCCTCATAGCTCTGTCAGTAAAGAATCTGCCTGCAATGTAGGAGACCCTGATTTGATTCCTGAGTCAGGAAGATCCCCTGGAGAAAGAAATGGCAACCTACTCCAGTATTCTTGCCTGGAGAATCCCATGGACAGAGGAGCCTGGCAGGTTATAGTCCATGGGGTCACAAGAGTCGGACACAACTTAGCAACTAAACAACAACCAGCAGAGTTCTAGAATATTTAATTATAAACTTAAGGCACTGGTTCTTAACTTGGGGAGATATTTTTGGTTGTCTCAACTGGGGTAGGAGTGCTATTGTCATCTGGTTGGTAGAGGTCAGGAATTCTGCTTAATGTATTACAATGCACAGGACAACCTTACAAAAATAAATTATCTGTCCCACAATGTAAATAGGACTGAAATTGAGAAATGCTGACTTAAAATATATACCTGATTTCCATAAAAATTAAAGATAATAAATGAAGAGCAATTACCAATAAAAGTATAACTGAAGGAAAATTAGCAGAAGCATAGATGTCACCATGGTCCTGAAGTGACTTCGTCATTTGGGCTAAATATTTGATTAAGTTTGGAATTTCCTGACAAATGAAAAAAAGGCGGGGAAGGGAAGAGACAGTTCTTGGGCTTCCAAAACAATCTTTAATAAAAAAGTTAATAAACAAAGACCACCTCCCCACCCTCTAACTGAATTCAAAGAGAAATATATCCCATAGGGTTTTATGTATGGAACATTGTGTAATAAAATAGACATTTTCAACTGTGGTTTTACCAGACATGGATTGTGTGTGTGTGTGTGTGTGTGTGTATGTGTGTGTTTGTGTGTGTGCTTATGTGTGTACACACAAATGGATATTTCTGATCTCAGCTCTTTACCAGAAAATAACAGAGGTTATGACATCAGATCTTGTGAAATTAAAGGCATTTCTTTGAAGAACTGAACAAGTATGATCTGGGTATTGTCTTTGTTTCTGATCTAACGAATCAGTCAAATCTTCAGTTCCTGAGGATCTGAGAGAGATGGCTGACATTTCCATCAGACTGTGGGATTCTCTCTCTGGGTTATCAAGTGACTTCAGTGAGTTTTTTGCAAGGGCTAAAGAGTAATCAGTTCATGGTGGAATTGTCTGATGAGCACCGGAAGGGCTGACTTGAGCTCATTCAGTGATATTTATTTTTGGTCTCCTTTCTATCATCCAATGTGTTGGTGTTCAGGCGCACAAAGGTGATTAAAATGTGCTCCCTGTCCTCAAGTAGCAAAGTCTTGTGTGTGCTTCCCTGGCATGAAGATATGTAAATAATCATGAATTAGTATACATAGTAGGGGAATGTGCAATGTGCCATAAGAACTCACATGAGCAAGTAATGAGTTCTGCCTGGGGTATAGCAGAAGGTTCAGTGAGGAAGTGAGGTTTGAATTGTGTGGGTTATTGAAGAACTCTTTAAAGAGTTTATCTGCAAACATTTGATGTATAAAATGCATGCAGAAAAGTATATAAATCATAATACATCCCTGGCTCTATTTTCACAAAGTGGACCCATGCATGTAACCAGTGCTTAAGCAAGAAATGGAGCATCACCAGAAACAGAATCCCAAAAACCCCTCACACCCCATGTTCAAGTAATTATCTTCCCCCCAAAGCAGCTATGGTCCCAACGTATAAACATATAGTTTAGTTTTGCACTTTGTATAAGTGTAGTCACATGTTACATTTTATTTTGTGTCTGACTTTAGCATTTTTTGTGAGATTCATCCAGGTTTTCATCTGTCACTATAAATCATTCATTTTCATTACTGTGTAGTATTCCATTGTATGAATATACCACAATTTATTTATCCATTCTACTATGGATGAACACTTACCTTATTTCAAGTTTTTGACTATTATAAGTTGTACTTCTATGTATATTCTTGTACATGTTTTTTAGTGACCACGTTTATATGCTGCTATGTGTATATACATAGAAATGGAATTACTGAGGCTTAGTAAATGGCAGCCCACTCCAGTATTTTTGCCTGGAGAATCCCATGGACAGAGGAGCCTGGCAGGCTAGAGTCCATAGGGTTACAAAGAGTCAGACACGACTGAAGCAACTTAGCATGAACACAGTATACACATTTATTTTGGGAAAAAAATGTTTATTTTTGCTTCCAACTCTTAAGTTGTGGGGCTTAATAAAATGTTTTCAAAACATTTCTTAGGAAAAAAAACTCAGCAGGTTACAGCATAGTAGGCTAGTAAGTTATGTGGCAATGGGAGGCACAGAAACAGAGAGGGAGCCCCCACAGATGAGGCAGGTAGACCAAAGCAGTGATAATGGAGAGTCTTGGGAAGGACCTTTGAAGGAAAGAAAGGGCCCCGTGAGTATTTATTATCTGAATAAAAAGAAAAAAATGTGGACCAGGTGACTCTTAATATTCTTTCAAATTCTCTCATTTTGTAAAATCACCTACAGGGAAGTTTTTACATTTGATAAGGCAATTTTCTCCCTTCTTCAGATATCCTCCTATGCCAAAGACTTTGTTGGGAAGTACTGTTCCTCTTCTAATAAGAAAATTGTAAGTAAATAAAACAACCCACAACAACCTAGGTCTGAATCAGTCTTTGAGGAGAAAGCCGGTGCACACACACATGAACTGCAGAATATAGCTCAGTAAATCTTCCTGCTTCCAGATTGTTTCCAGCTGAAGTCATGCTTGGCAAAACCAGATGCCTCCGAATGTAAAGATGGCCTTTGTCCAGGAGCAGACCTCCATGTGGCTCCTTCCTCTTCCCGTTTGCATCCAGCAGTGCCTCGGAGAGGCTGGGATCAGAGTCCCTTCAGGCAGTAAGAGTGAGATGGAGGCAAAACAAGGACATTAATGCTGGGAACCAGAGGTCAGGGAACCTGAAGCCAAGGGTAGCAAGGAGATGTGAGGAAACGGGTCATTTCATAAACACCCAAAAGGGGAACCTTTGCTCTCAAGAGAAGAATTATTGATAAAAAACAAAACAAAAAGAGTTAGAGAATCTCTGAATCTTGGAGGGCCCTGGAAGGACATTGAGAAGGAAAATAAGGACATGCCATTTTGATTAAGAAAGGAAAGTAGTGGAGAAGCACAGGATTACTATTGTGAAGATAAATGAATTAATAGGAAAAGAATCATAAGATATGTTTAGAAGGAAGAAAAACTTTGCTTGATGAACTTAAGAAAACACTTTCATAAATGTAAACTTCACAAATATCTTCAGATCAAATGCATGACTGACTAAAGATGAATGACCTCAAATTCAACTACAAACACCAAGGTTATGTCTACACACAAAAGTCGGCTTGACTCAGTGCAATAGGGGGAGAAAAGATTAAGTTAATAAAACAACACCAAATCTTAAAGTGCCAAGTACCTGCTTTGCCTGAACGTTTTAGTTTTCACTTGTTTTGGCATCCTGTAGACACAGCCAGAATATATTATGATAACAGAAGTATCCCGTTCTGAGATGTTATTTTAGTTACAGGGAAAGGGACAAGTGCATTCCTAGATATAACTCAGTCAATGGATACCGCTGGTTCTTAAAATCTTTTTCAGAAATTGCTAGAGACCCTGACCAAATACAGCTAAGTATATTCATTTTAAAAAGCTTCCAGAAAATGTTATTTTACCAAGTGGCTACACAACATGGCCAGGAATAACTAGGTCACTTTTTCTTTTCTTTTCTTTTTTTTTTAAAATTATTTATTTATTTATTTATTTATTTATTTATTTTTCATTTATTTTTATTAGTTGGAGGCTAATTACTTTACAATATTGTAGTGGGTTTTGTCATACATTGACATGAATCAGCCATGGTTTTACATGTGTTCCCCATCCCGATCCCCCCTCCCACCTCCCTCTCTACCCGATCCCTCTGAGTCTTCCCAGTGCACCAGGCCCGAGCACTTGTCTCATGCATCCAACCTGGGCTGGTGATCTGTTTCACCCTAGATAATATACATGTTTCTATGCTGTTCTCTCGAAACATCCCACCCTCGCCTTCTCCCACAGAGTCCAAAAGTCTGTTCTGTACATCTGTGTCTCTTCTGTTTTGAAATAGGGTTATCATTACCATCTTTCTAAATTCCATATATATGTGTTAGTATGCTGTATTGGTCTTTATCTTTCTGGCTTACTTCACTCTGTATAAGAGGCTCCAGTTTCATCCATCTCATTAGAACTGATTCAAATGAATTCTTTTTAACGGCTGAGTAATATTCCATGGTGTATATGTACCACAGCTTCCTTATCCATTCGTCTGCTGATGGGCATCTAGGTTGTTTCCATGTCCTGGCGATTATAAACAGTGCTGTGATGAACATTGGGGTGCACGTGTTAGGTCACTTTTTCTATGTGTGTCAACTTTTATTTCAACAAAACAAAAATTTCTTTGAGAAGTTGGACAATACATTACCTTTAAAAAATTTTCCTCCCCCCAAAAATGCTTTGATATAATCAAACTTCTGTTTACTTTTTATCGTTTAGTGTGTGGGATGAGTGTTACCACACTATCATTATGATGAAACAAAGTTCCAAGAAGTGAAATGAGTAGCCTAAAGATGTCTAGGCAGGGAGAGCACAGACAGGTCTTAAAGAAGGTCTAATGGTTTTTTTTACCTTGATGCCTCCACTGGACCTGGTCCCAACTATGTGCTTTGGTTTCAATAACACAAGTGTAGATGTCTGTTTATGTATGAATGTTGTAAAAATGGTATTAATATGTACAATATTTTTTGCTAGTTTAAAATAATCAGAATGCACTTAACCAAAGTGGATCATCCTCAAATGTCAGTGCTAATAAAGAACACATGGTGATTCTGTGAATCTCACTCATTGGTCTGAATATAAAGTTAACACAGTAGCTTTCTTGTGACTCTTATAATAGCAGATATAGCATAATAAATCTTATAATAGGCAGAGCTTGTTACTATGATAATGACATATTATAAGTACAGAAGGACAGGATCCACATAAGAAATCTCCCTGTATATCAACCAGACTGCTTTTGGCTGCATATTTCAGAATATACGACTGAAAGCTGCTTAAACAGTAAGGAAGATTTGAATTTCACCTAGGTGTTGTATTACTTATCTATTACTATATAGCAAATTACCACTAACTTTGTGGCCTGAAACAATACATATTTATTATCTCACAGTTTCTATGGGTCAGGAATGCAGACACAGCTTAGCTGAATCCTCTACTTCAGAGTTCGTTACAAGGCTGCAATCAAGGTAGCAGCATGAGCTGGAGTGTTATCCAAAGGCTCAACCAGAGAAGGATCGCTTTTTAAGCTCATTCTGGTTGTTGGCAGAATTCAGTTCCTCAAGGGCTGTTTGACTGAGGACTTCAGTTTCTCTGTGGCAGTTGACCAGAGGCCATCCTCAGTTCTTTGCCACATGGGCACCTCAGGTCACTCAGTGAGTGAAAGAGGACATTTATACCTTTATTATTGTGAAAGAAAGGCTTTTCTAGAAAGTCAGACTTTCCTGGCAGACTTCCCCTGAGGTCTCATTTGTCAGTATTGAGTCATGTGCCCATATAGATATTGTAAAGGAGTCTGGGAAAGTTAAGTGTGAGCATGTGACATTTTTACCCTTAATAAGAGACAAGTCTCTGCCAACAAGGAAAGGTATGTGGAGGGCAGGAGCTGGAGACTTGCTGTTGAGGAGGCAATGAATATCTACAACCAGCAACAGTTACTAAGGGACAGGCTTTTTCAGGGACATGTGTCAATAGACCTGTTTCACATAATGGCTGAATTCTCTGCCTCTTTTCTCTGATCTCCTTGTTTCAGATGTTTATTCATATAGTGTGCTGTGATGTCATTGAAGTTTTACTTGGCTGAAATATTTTTGGAAAACAAATGCAAACATAGGTTCTGAAGCTGCTCAGAGTTCCCTATAATGATTGTTTTTATCCCAGTATTTCCTGAATAAATTAGTAAGCTAGTTATAAAATTTTTATTCTCAGATTTCTTATTTGAAAAATGTTTGTAATGTTTATGTTTCTTTTTTATTTCAAACCCAAACGACTAGTTTTTAAATTTAACTTCAACTCATCTAAGTCATTGGTTTAGACATGCAAAGATAATCATTAAAAGAAAAGCAGGTGGTAGTACGAGCATTTGATCTACCCTCCACCCCTACCTCTTCAGCAAAAGGTTCCAGATAAATACAAAAAATGTGGATTCATTGCAAAAATATCCTCTGTGATCAGAGCTGGAGCCTGTGACCATCAACACCTTCCAGAACTCCTTGCAAGTCCCTCAAAGCCTGGTGATCACTTCCCATAGGTGAATCTAACAACAGTCAACTTGACCAGTTTGCCTAAAATGACTCTACTCCTGTCATACCACTCCTTTTGGTAGTCACATTGCAGTTTGCTCTTGCAGAACTTCTTTTCATACTTAAAGAAGCTAAATCATGTCTCTTTCCATCCTATAATTTGCTGTTGGTGGTCTGGACTCAAGTGACTAAGCTCTCTTTATTCCTTTCGAATTGAGTCATATTTATTAGGCCCATTTGCGATGACCTTCTGAAGCCCGCTTCTATAATCTCCCTCAATTACTGTAATGCTCAGTGTTGTGTCAGCCACAGGTTTTTAAAGCATGTCCAGGCATATTAATTGACTGATCCAGTGCTCAGTTATGTCCCAAATGGTCTGACCATTTTGTGGGATTTTAAAAGAAAACATGCTAGAGGGAAAGCAGAGATTTTTATTAGTTCCCTTAATGCAGTGGTTCTCCTCTCAGCCTGGGTGGGAGTGGAAGATTCGGCCCCCAGAGAACATTTGGCAATGTCAGGAGACATTTTTGGTTGTTACAATGGGGAGGGAGGGTGTACTGCTATTATCTAGTGGATAGATCCCAGGCTGCTGATAAATACAGCACATAGAACATCAGCATCTCTCCAACAAAAGATAACCTGACCAGAAAGGTTCATGCTTCCGAGGTTGAGAAATCTTGATTTAAGAAATGGCCTCTGCCTTTGTATGGGAAATTTTATATAGCCTTATTTGGGCAATTTTATATGAATTTCTATTAAATATTTTTATGTGCAAATGTGGAGCCCAAGTCTTGATGTATTTCTCCACATCTTTGTCTCATTTCTCTCTGGAGCAATTCTTGCTATTATATCTGGACCCCCACAGCTGAACTCCCTGCCAACACCCTTAGGATTCTTAATCTTTTCTCCATATCCCAAACCATTGATTGTTGAGAGCACAAACAGGGTCCCACCAAGGAATAGTCAGGTAAGAAAGCCGCATCTGTGGGCACTTGCCACCACGCCTGCTGGACTCAGTGCTTTTGTCCCCATGAATAATCTCTCATTGCCCTGTGATCCTCTGTCACTCTCTACAGATCCAAAGTGCTGGTCAAGAGCATATGATTGAGTCTGAGCTTTAGGGATGGGCTGAAAATCAGGAGGTTCACATGTTTGATCCACCTGGTAATTCCTATCCCCCATCAACATGTCACTTCCCCAGAAATAACTACTGTTAACAAGTTGTTGATTATTTTTGCAAGCATTTTCAATGCGTATACAGACATATAGTGTATGATGTACTTTTTATATTATAATGCACATGCAAGTTTGAGTTGGCTAAGCTGTAATCAGATTCCCGTAATTCAGTGGTTTCATGAATAATGAGATTTATTTTTCTTTCACGTCAAGGCCTGATGTGTGTAGTCCAGATTGGTGGGCAGATCTACTCTAGTCATTTGGGGATGTAGGATGACTGTGTCTTTGCCACCTTCAGCACGTGATCCTGCAGGTCCCTCTGGGAGTCACCATTCCACCTATTGACAAAGAGTGCAATGCAACCTGAAGAAGGCACACAACTTAACTTAAAGGACAGGCTTGGGCAAGAACCTAGTTGTATGGCCATGCCTAACTGCAAAGGGGGCCAGGATTGAAGTGTAGCTGGGCACTTTGTTTCTATCTCTCTCAACATAAATAGGACCACATCATGTAAAAACTCTAACTTGAATATTGTACATATAAAGATGTATCCTTTTAAAAGAACTGTTAACTTGAATGTGTGGATTGTGTATTTTTGATTCTCAAAAGGCACATGTGTAATTTTTCCCCATGAAGGGGCTTGTTTGAGCACTTCAGTCAGTTTAAACTGTGATCGAAAGCTCAGCACAAATAGGACTTGGCCAATATACAGTAGTGCTTTTTGAATGACCAGTTAGGTTTTCTTTTCTTCAGTCATTCTCTTTTAGCATAGAAGTTTGCATTCTGATATAGAATGTTTATAGAAAAACTATGACAAACCTAGATAGCATATTAAAAAGCAGAGACATTACTTTGCCAACAAAGGTTCGTCTAGTCAAGGCTATGGTTTTTCCAGTAGTCATGTATGGATGTGAGAGTTGGACTATAAAGAAAGCTAAGTGCATAAGAATTGATGCTTTTGAACTGTGGTGTTGGAGAAGACTCTTGAGAGTCCCTTGGACTGCAAGGAGATCCAACCAGTCCATCCTAAAGGAGATCAGTCCTGGGTGTTCCTTGGAAGGACTGATGTTGAAGCTGAAACTCCAATATTTTGGCCACCTGATGCGAAGAACTGACTCATTGGAAAAGACCCTGATGCTGGGAAAGATTGAGGGCAGGGGGAGAAGGGGACAACAGAGGATGAGATGGTTGGATGGCATCACCAACTCGATGGACATGGGTTTGGGTGAACTCCGGGAGTTGGTGATGGACAAGGAGGCCTGGCGTACTGCAGTTCATGGGGTCGCAAAGAGTCAGACACGACTGAGCGACTGAACTGAACTGAAAAAATTGTGAAATTATTTGTTCTAGTTCTCTGAAAAATATCATTGGTAGCTTGATAGGGATTGCATTGAATCTATAGATTGCTTTGGGTAGTATACTCATTTTCACTATATTGATTCTTCAATCCATGAACATGGTATATTTCTCCATCTGTTTGTGTCCTCTTTGATTTCTTTCATCAGTGTTTTATTGTTTTATATATATAGATCTTTTGTTCCTTTTGGTAGATTTATTCCTAAGTATTTTATTCTTTTCATTGCAATGGTGAATGGAATTGTTTCCTTAAATCTCTTTGTTTTCTCATTATTGGTGTATAGGAATGCAAGAGATTTCTGAGTGTTATTTTTATATCCTGCAACTTTACTATATTCATTGATTAGCTCTAGTAATCTTCTGGTGGAGTCTTTAGGGTTTTCTATGTAGAGGATCATGTCATTTGCAAACAGTGAGCATTTTACTTCTGCTTTTCCAATCTGGATTCCTTTTATTTCTTTCTCTTCTTTGATTGCTGTGGCTAAAACTTCCAAAACTATGTTGAATAATAGTGGTGAAAGTGAGCATCCTTGTCTTGTTCCTCACTTTACGGGAATTGCTTTCAATTTTTCACCATTGAGGATAATGTTTGCTGTGGGTTTATCATATAAGGCCTTTATTATATTGAGGCATGTTCCTTCTATGCCTGCTTTCTGGAGGGTTTTATTTTTTTATCATAAATGGGTATTGAATTTTGTCAAAGGCTTTCTCTGCATCTATTGAGATAATCATATGGTTTTTATCTTTAAATTTGTTACTGTGGTGTATCACATTGATTGATTTGTGAATATTGAAGAATCCTTGCATCCCTGGGATAAAGCCGACTTGGTCATGATGTGTCATCTTTTTAACATGTTGTTGGATTCTGTTTGCTAGAATTTTGTTAAGGGTTTTTGCATCTATGTTCATCAGTGATATTGGCCTGTAGTTTTCTTTTTTTGTGGCATCTTTGTCTGGTTTTGGTATTAGGGTGATGGTGGCCTCTTATAATGAGTTTGGAAGTTTACCTTCCTCTGCAATTTTCTGGAAGAGTTTCAGTAGGATAGGTATTAGCTCTTCTCTAAATTTTTGGTAGAATTCAGCTGTGAAGCTGTCTGGTCCTGGGCTTTTGTTTGTTGGAAGAGATTTCTGACTACAGTTTTGATTTCTGTTATTATTGCACTGTTAAGTAACAAGGGTAATTAAGATGATACACAGCACATTGTATTCTATTTTCCAAGAACTGGAGACAAGTCTGAATTCCTGTGATGTCTGTTGCTGGTTTACTTTTACACTGTTGACATACCTCAGAAGAGGCAAGGATGGCTGAAGAATAACATGATGCCCATTTCAGTTCTGACCTTCACTGCTTCAGCCCCCCTTCACTGTTCTTTGGCATTACAGTGTTAACATTAAGTATTCTTTCTGAAAAACTGACAGGGCTTTTGTCTGATAATCTCAATGTTGACATTCTATAAATGAGTTTTTACCATAAAATCGAATCTGTGCTTAAGCACAACAATTTCAGTATAGTTTCCTTCCACCTCTATCAATCACTTGAATAAGAAAGAAGAAAAGGTGGAAAGCTTGTAATACATGAGGCACCTCTAGGTTTGGGTTTTCCTAAGACTATGAATAGTCATAAACTGTCAAACAGAAGCATACCTGAGCATCAATTGCCATCTGAAACACTGCCACCATCTGGGACAACTCATTGCAAATCATCTGTGTTAGTTTCCTATTGCTGCCTAATTCTTTACCACAGATTCGGAGGCTTAAAACAGCACACATTGATAAATAAGTTCAGTCTCCCTGGGCCAGAAGTCCAGGCATGGCTTAACTGGGTCCTCTGCTCAGTGTCTCACAAGGCTGCAGTCAAGGTGTTGGCCCAGCTGCATTTCTTTCTGGGACTCAGAGACCTCTCCCAACTCACGTGGCAGAATTTAGTTCCTTGTGGTATAGGACCAAGTTTCTGGTTTTCTTGCTGGTGGTTGGCAGGGAACTCAACTCAAATCTAGTCACATTCCTTGCCACATGGTTCTTTAACAAGGTCTCTCACAGACCTCCTAACATGGCAACTTACTTCAAAGCTGGCTAGGGAGAGTGTGTTGCTCTAGTCTGCTAAGATAGAGCTATATATGCGTGTGTGCGCTAAGTCGATTCAGTTGTGTCTGACTCTTTGTGATCCTATGGACTGCACCCCACCAGGTTCCTCTGTCCTTGGGATTCTCCAGGCAGGAATACTGGAGTGGGTTGTCATGCCTTCCTCCAGAGGAATCTTATTGTTCCAGGGATTGAACCCGTGTCTCTTATGTCTCCTGCACTGGCAGGCGGTTCTTTACCACTAGCACCATATATATAGTGGAACATAATCATGGGAGTAGCATCCCATCACCTTTGTCATATTCAGGTGGTTCAAAGTTAAGTTCTAGGCTCTGCCACACACAAAGGGACTGGACTACACAAGGATATGACTCATTAGGGGTCATCTGAAGGTGTGTATGCCACATTGCTTTTATGGTTTAACTCTCTGCCTTCTTTCCATTTGATCTCCAGTGCTCCTCTGATGCCTGTTTGGTGCCTGGTTTCAAACCTCCACCTGTTTGGTCTGCACATTATCCGAGTTCTCACCTGCTTCCTGAATACCTTTTACCCTGCATTTCCAACACCTCCACAAAATGGATCCCTCTGCCTGTCTCCATGATCTTCTCTTCTCTATGGTCAAGTCAATGATCCCTTGGCCCTGTTTAGTGTTCCCTTTAGTCCTCCTTTAGTGTTCAAACACAGCATGGGTAAAATGAAGCTCTTCTGTTTAGTATCTCCTCCTTCTAACTTTTCTACTCATCTTAATGGTGTGATCATTCTTCAAGTCATCTGAAGTCAAAACCAGAGAGTCATCTTGGACTTCTCTCAACCAGGGGTTAGCAAACTATGACCTGTGGGACACATTTGATTCACATGTCTGTTATTGTACATGAAGATTTGCTGGGGCACAGTCATATCTGTTTAAGTATGGTCTCTGGTTGCTTTTGCACTTCAGTGGCAGAGTTCGGTAGCTGCTACAGAGACTGACTTGTGCTATGTGCTAAGTCTAGCTGATAATATTTGCTGTCTGACTCTATAGAAAACATTTACCCACTTGTGCTGTAGAATAAAGAAGACCAAATTTGTTTCTTTTTCATTTGAAATTTCAGTAGCCCCTATTTTTTCCAACCTGTTCCTTCTGCCAATATTCACCCTAGTTGACTCTGTTGTTACCATATACCTTCATTGACACAGTCATCTCCTAATTGGGACCCAGAAGCTAATTAGATCTTCTCCCCTTTGGAGCCTTTGTCGGATTGCTATTGATTGATCATCAAAGGCTCTTTCCTATTTGGTTCCAAATTCTTTTTTCTCTCTCTTTACCTGTGCTCCTTAATGGAAATCCATCTTCCCCAGGCAGGCTGACAGCAAACACAAGCTCAAAGACTTTACTCAGTTTGACCTCTGTTGTGTAATTCATTTAGCACTTCTCATAAATTGTACAGATTTAATCATTTTCTCTTACCCTATGTAAGCCTTGGAGCCTCTGTAGATCATAAAATCATTGCACCCAAGAAGTGTGTCATATACCTTGCATCTGATAAAATGTTTAGCATTAGACTGAGCTGGAAAGGAGGTATAGGAAACACACACTGTTGATAAGTCTGTATGACAAACTGTCTTACTATTTAAAAAAGTAAAGTTTTGCTCTATTTTATGTTATTTTTAATTGTGGTGATATTTTTTTCAGTTCAGTTCGGTCGCTCAGTCATGTCCAACTCTTTCTGACCCCATGGACTGCAGCATGCCAGGCTTCCCTGCCCATCACCAACTCCCGGAGCTTGCTATATTTAAAATTTTTCTTTAAATAAATAAAAGCTTACAAAAAGGTTGAACTTTTCCTTAACCCATTTGAGAGTAAGTTGCAATGTGATACCCTTTTACTGCTAGTACTTTAGTGTGTAATTCGTCTAAGAAATGGCCACAATATAATTAGCAAACTCAGGAAATTAACATTGATATGTTACTTCCATTTACTCCTGGGGTCCTATGTACATTTTACCAACTGTCCCAATACTCTCCTTTGTATCAAAAAGATCCTGTCCAAGATCATGAGTTAGGTTTAGTTGTTATGTTGTTTTAGTCTCTTTCAATCTGAAACAGTTCTTCATTCTTTTTTGACTTGCAGGACCTTGATACTTTTGAAGAGTACAGGCCAATTGCTTTGTAGAATATCCCTAAATTTTTGTATGTCTGATAGTTCCTCATGGTTGTTGTTATTGTTGTTTAGTTGCTCAGTCATGTCCAACTCTTGCAACCCCATGGACTATAGCCTGCCAGTCTCCTCTTTCTATCGGATTTTCCAGGAAAGAATACTTGTGTCGGTTACCATTTCCTTCTCCAGGAAGGGATCTTCCTGACCCAGGGATTGAACCCATGTCTCCTGCATTGTCAGGCAGGTTCTTTACCACTGAGCCACCTGGGAAGCCCTCCTCATGATTAGGTTTAGGTTTTTTGTTTTTGTCAGAAATACTGCACTAAAGGTATAAATATCTCACTCCTCATCAAACTTTTTCCCACTAATTTCAGCATCCATCAATGTTTCTTGACTAAATTATTACTGTGATAGTTGCCACATGATAACTTTCTGTTTCCATCAGTCCTTCTACAAATATTATTTGGCATTCCACTATATGGACAAGCTTTGTACTCTCCCTATTTGCTTATTTATATCACATGAACACCCTATTCACCCCTTTTGTGACTCCAGAAACCCATACTGGGCCAGCACTGTTGTTTCTCTGTGTGGGCCTTCCTCAAGGCATTTGAGCTCTAATTGCCAGGATCAGGCAGCCTGGAGCAAATGCCCTGCTCAACTTACTTGAGCTCTGATTTGCTTTGCTGAGTTGCCACCTCTACCTTACCCTGTGCAGTTACGTACCCCACATGGCCCACCTCATTGCTCTTAGATTGGAATATTTAGAAAGAAAGGAAGGGAAAGAGGAAAGGAAGCTGTCACGTTCTTCTCATCACATGATATTATAATTGATCTACTTTCTCATTGTCTGTTTTCCCCTCTTCATTTGCTCCATTCACTGGTAAGTTACCAAGACCTAGAACATAGTGCCCTGAAATAGGCATTCAAGCATACATTGAATGAATAAGTGAGTGAATGAGTGAGCAATGAATACATGGAAACTTAGGCTGGTTCACCCCCTGAAAATAAATCCTAACAAGCTTAACATTTTCTTTCCTGTTATCCCTTGAACTCATTTTAATTTTGATGTAGAATTCACCCATGGTAACCCAGTGGTTGTTTTGGGTTTCCTACTTGACCTAGCCTGATGTTGGTGTAAGTTTATTTTCCGGTCACCACAACTCAGCCTTTTATTTCCTTGCAAGAGAATGGCTAAAACATCATTTTTCCTTATTAGGAGGCAGCTCCTGTGTTTGTGCTGGGCTCACATTTCATGCCTCCCAGGCTTCTCCTGCTTCCATCCTATGTGCAGGCTTAATAGTTGGCCTAATGGACATTTTGATACACGGAGAGCAAAATCAATCACAATCAATTGCTGCTTCTGTCTCAGAATTAAAGTGTTACTCAAGAAGACATGTGCTCAGTAAAGCTGCTTCTACACACAGAAAGAAAGAATTGAGGACCACTTCTGCAAATGATATGAGTAATGAGTTGGAGAGAGAAGGCAGTAAGGTATCCAGATGCTTCCAGAATCAGGAGGCACAGTCTCATCCTTACACCAGCTTGGTAATTCCTGTGGGAAAACCTTCCTCTTTGAACCTGCCAGCTTGGGAGACATAACAGCTACTATGCTCACTTCCCCTACCCCAAGTCGTCACAAGGAAAATAAGCAATGTATATGAATGAGCATTGCAATTTAAAATTATATTTTCATTTAATTTTCATCTCATTTTCATTGTGGCTCAGCTGGTAAAGAATCTGCCTGCAATACAGGAGACCTGGGTTCGATCCCTGGGTTGGGAAGATCCACTGGAGAAGGGAAAGGCTACCCACTCCAGTATTCTGGCCTGGAGAATCCCATGGGGTCACAAAGAGTAGGAGAATCCATGGGGTCACAAAGAGTAGGACACGACTGAGCGACTTTCACTTCACTTAACATTTATTATAGGGGGCTTCTCAGGTGGTGCTAGTGGTAAAGAACCTGCCTGCCAATGCAGGAGATATAAAAGACTCAGGTTTGATCACTGATTTCGGAAGATTCCGTGGAGGAGGGCATGGCAACCCACCCCAGTATTCTTGCCTGGGGAAATCCCATGGACAGAGGAGCCTGGTGGGCCCCAGTCAGTGGGTTCACCAGGAGTCAGATACAACTAAAGTGGCTTAGCACAGCATTTATTATAACTAATTTCCTAAAAAAAATCACATATTACAAAATGCTGTGTAATTTCTGAGTTTTTTATACTTATGTGTGTGGAAGAGAGAAAAGGTAGATGGGCCTTTAAAAAGAATGTTTATTTCTTAACTAAGAAGTGCTTCAGGGGCTGAGAAGGCAGACTACATTATGTAGACTCAGAATATTTTTAGAAGTTAAATGGCATTTCCTACAATTTTACTTCTAATGCATTCAACTGCTCTCAAAACACCTTGTGCCTTGCATGCCCTTTGAAAGATTTCTTTCTTTCCTCCCTCTTTTCTTCTAAAATGTTTCCCTGATAAATCCTCATTCATCCTATAATGAAGAATATTTTCTTTATGAAATTTCCAACAGCTCTCCTGCGAGTTTAGAACAATTATCATTCAATGAAATTATGTATTTACATTCTGTATCCACCATGGGCTGTGAATTTCCAGATGGGGAGATGTTGCATTTCATTTTGTTTTATTTTTTCTTTATGTTAAGGGTCTCAAGTGTACAGAATTGAAGTAATTACACTTGCTAGCTCATGATAGTCTTGAGTGATGTGTTATGTGTCTTTTCATTTTTAGTAACTAGCCTTTAATAAAAGAATGGCTAACAGCGAAACAATGAACTTAGGCACACCTGGGCTGAATTCCTGCGCCACTTAGCTGTGTGATTTTGGGCAATTTATAAAACCTCCCTGAGCTTCTGTTTTCTCAAATGTAAAAAAGGCCCTATTTAATAGTTTTTCTTTTTTTCTTTTTGAGTGTTAAATGCAATACTGAAAATCAAATGCTAAAGAGGGTTTCTTGATGATAAACAGTAGGTAAAATTTTAGCTTTTTTTTTTTAATGGAATGGAGCTGAACAGATACTTGATAAATGAAACTTCCATGAAGCTTTTTGGAATTCCAATCTGTTGTAAAACTATTTTCCTTTTTTCTTTCTCCTCCCTCCCTCTTCCCCCTCTTCCTTTCTTTCCTCTTCTTGCTGCTCCTCTCCCTCCCTCTTCTTCCTTTTCCCTACCCACATCATCTCTCTTTCCCTCTCTCCTTACCCCACCCGCACTTTTGCCATCTCTGAGCATAGCTGAGGCACAGACCAAAGCAAAGTTGAATCGGGTGCCAAGGTCTTTTTCAAGGGAAGCCAGTTTTCAAGCTCAGGCACACTCGACTTCTAGGATGCAACCCAAACACTATCAAATATCAACATTAAGCTTCTTTGCAGATAAGGCTGGAATACCTCATTCTCCAAGGTTTTTAAATTTAAGGGAAGTGAAACCAGGCATTTTATAAATATTAGTTCAAATTATTCTCATAGCAGTTCTGCATTGTTGGAATTATTATTCCCAGTTTACAGATAAGGGAGTTGGAGCCAGTGTCACTATAAGAATTAGCTTTATTGTAGGTGCAGTCTCTCAGTTCTTTTTGCTTCCCTGAGGGTTTGTTTTCTCATACTACAGATGTAGTCAATTTCTACTCTTTCTCCCGATAGTCATGGAAGATGATCAACAGCCAACAGAAACATCCATCCTTATAGCTCACGGCCCCAGAGGAAGTGAAACCCTATTGTGGCATCCAATTTCTTGACCAGTTTCACAAGAGGACTATAATTGGGCTTTGTCTTGGGGTATTTTCATTGGCAGGCAAACAAGCAATCGGCAGTGGTTTAAGCAAAAAGAAAATATTTGCTTATCTCACAGATCTAGAAGTCTGAAGGTAGGGTACTCTTGGGTTGATTCAGTGACTTACTATAATCAGGAGCTGGGCAGTGTGTTGTGAATCTTTTGAGTTTATACTCAGAGTTGAAGGTGACTGTTGCTGCTCCAAATATCACATCTTCATGTCAGTCATAGTAGGAAAGAAGTTTAGTAAAGAGGTCCTTCTGTCCACAACAGTCTTATTTTGGGGAGTTGATCTCTACTCTCTAAACTGACTGGAGATTTCTTTCTTTTTTTTTTTTTTAAATATTATTTTATTAGTTGGAGGCCTATCACTTTACAACATTTCAGTGGGTATATGGCTGATTCATGGAGATTTCTTTTTATATCCCATTGGCCAAGTGGGTCATATGTGCATCTGAGACCAGTCAGTGGCTTGGGATGATGGAGTTACCGTGAATGGCTTGGAACAGTCATGACTCAGCCTCTAAGGCTAAGGGAAGGGACAGCTCCCCTGATAGCAACGGTTTTTGACCTTCAACCTGAACACACCACAGGTTCCCTGGGCAGGAGGGAGTGTGTGCAGATGGTCATTGGTAAGGTGATGGCTGGGACTTCCCCAGTGGCTCAGTGGTAAAGAATCCGCCTGCAATGCAGGAGCTGAAGGAGACGTGGGTTCAATCGCTCGGTCAGGAAGATCCCCTGGAGAAAGAAATGGTAACCCACTCCAGTATTCTTGCCTGGAGAATTCCATGGGCAGAGGAACCTGACAGGCCACAGTCTGTGGGGTCACAAAGAGTTGGACATGACTGAAGCAACTTCAGTCACATGCACACGTGCACGCAAGGTGATGGACGGCCAGTGTCAGCCATAGCCCGTTTTGGTCTCATGTCCATCCCTCAGATCTGTTGAGGATCATGGATAAGTTCTGCCTCTGATGGTGTTCCCCACATATGGACTCTGAAACTGGGATTAATGTGAAAGGGATTGACCAGGACAAAACAGTAAGGGAAGTGGGATAGAGAATGGAAGGAGGCTCCACAAGGGTTCGAGGTCCATAAAGTCCTCTCCAGAGAGTAACTTTAGCTCATCCCCATGGAGGAGCACTGGGAACAGTGCAGATCCCACTCAGCGCTGCTGTGCCCATTGGGTTTGTGCCCCCAACCCTGGGGGGTACTTTGTGCTCTCCACGTGTACAGGCGAAGGTGGTTGTGGAAACTCGAGTGTGGGCCTCCAATTAGGAGACACAAGA
This sequence comes from Muntiacus reevesi, assembly GCF_963930625.1. Lineage (NCBI taxonomy): Eukaryota > Metazoa > Chordata > Mammalia > Artiodactyla > Cervidae > Muntiacus > Muntiacus reevesi. The sequence continues at coordinate 9,552,749 of NC_089271.1, read as the reverse complement.
CTGACTGTTGGGAACAACAAGAGTCCAGAGCTACTCAGCACAACACCAGGGAAGGGATTGGAGGGACTGAACAGAGCCCTGAGGGCATCTGCCACAGCGTCCATGAGAGTCCAGACCTGCATTGTATGCACCCAGAGCCAGATGGTGGGTGGGCATTACTCAGTGGTTGCCAAGTGAACTGGAGCACTCTGGGCATGAGAGGATGGCTTCAATGGAAAGGTGAGTGCTGAGAGGTCAGCATCTCAGTACACCCCTTTGTAAGCCCTTTGCACATTTCCCTGACTCAGGAGGGCAATGCAGGGGTCTTGCACATGCACAGAAATGTTGGCTCTACAGGTACAGTGGAGTCAGCCTGGGTCTTATCTTCAAGCTAGCTGCTGCAGGGACCCCTGCTGTCAGTGATGCCTTCTACCGCGGCTCCTCTCTTCCTGCTGTAGGTTCCTCTGACTCTCTTTAGTTAAGCGTAGGGTTTCTCAGCCCCAAGAACTATTGATATTTGAGGCTGGATCATACTTTACTGTGATGGTCTGTCCTGTGAACTGTCGACTTTTTAGCAGCATTGCTGGCCTCTACCATCATTCCCCCTCCTCATGACAAATGGCCCCCAGACCTTGCAAAATTGCCCTCGGTTGAGGACCACTGGCTTCAAACACTGGCTCCTGGAACTCTGGCTTGCAGGACTTCACCTGCTATCCTGGGGAAAATGTCCTCCACTGGTGGAACTCTACAGACGTCATGTGAATTTGTCAGATTTAGTGCCACAACTCTTTAATTTTGTGTTATTTAATGAGTTGATGTGGTACTTGAGTCTCGTCTCTCCTGTTCTAAGGGAGGAGTACTGTGTCTGGATTCAGTCTCCTTTCCCTGCTCACGCTCACCCAGCATGGCCCGAGTTGAGGCTTTCTTCCCTTAGAGTTCGAGTTGCCAGATTTAGCAAATAAATTTGATTTTCAGAAAACAACAAATGATTTTTCAGTGTAACTCTATCATGCAATATTGGGGATATGTTTGTACTATAGAAGTATGTGTTCTTTATCTGAAATTGAACTAAGTGGCTTGTATTTTGTCTGACAGCTGTACTTGATACATTCCCGCTCCAGGGACCCCAGCACACAAATGCCCGCCATTACTGACTCCTGATGCACTCGGCTTCTTTCACCACAAAATCCTAGCTCTGCTGCCTAATTAGTCTCTGCTCCATTCACCACAGCCTCACCACTTAGGCTGTTTCTATCACAACACTTAAGCACAGTCCACTTCCATAGTCCCTTGACCTTTCCTTCTTCAGCTTTTGTGACTGTCCCTCAACTCCTCACAATGGACTTGAGTTTTTAAGGCCTGATGCATTTGTGTGTGGATGTGCATGTGTGTGAGAAAAAAATAATTACTGTCCCTAAGAGAGGCCCATGGGAATGGAATAACCGAATAACACAGTCATGGAAGGGCTTCCTAGGTGGTGCTAGTGGTAAAGAATCTGCCTGCCAATGCAGGAGACATAAGAGACCTGGGTTTGATCCCTGGGTCAGGAAGATCCCCTGGAGGAGGACATGGCAACCCACTCCAGTATTCTTGCCTGGAGAATTCCATGGACACAGGAGCCTGGCAGGCTACAGTCCATGGGTTCGCGAAGAGTTGGACATGACTGAGGTGACTAAGCATTCACACACAGCCAGGGAGGATCCTGGGGAAAGAATTCTCAGCATTCCACACTAGCCCCTATTCAGAAAGCTAGTATACTCATGAAAATAATAGAGTCAGAGGAAAAAATCCTCTGTAAATAATAACACTCCAGAGCACATCCTCCTAGTTTGTATTTTTAAAGATCAGATACAATTAACCTTTGATATGTTGCACATGCTTTGGATGATTTTTCAAAAAGATTTTGGTTGTTAATATTATCATGGCCTAACAAAGCAGCTAAATTTTGTGTTGTTTGAACAAAGCAAGTCAAAAAATAAGAAAAAGTGTTTGCTTGTCATCTCCTTTAGACTTGCTAACTCTGTTCTGTGTTAGAAAGGCCAGTGGTAAACTTTTGGTGGCTTAGAGAACTACAGCTGAGTGCAAAGATGCAGGAGGCAACCTCATGCGAATCCCACATCCAAGTGACTCACATAACTCATGTCTGTTCCTTTAGTAGCCCAGGGGAATTCGGGCTTGGGTTATAGTATATGTATTTCTGTATTCTTTCTGAGTTATTTTGGTTCATTCAACTAAAAAGACCAGAAGAAAAAAAGCAGCTAATGTGCTAACATTTTAACAACTACTTAAACATTACTTAAAAATAAAGCAGCTTTATTGAGACATAATTCACACACCATAAAATCCACCCATTTAAAGTGTACAATTAAATGGCTTTCAGTATATTCACAGAATCATGCAACTTTTACCACAATCAATTCGATTTTTATCACACCAAAAAGAAACCCCATACCCATTGGCTGTTACTCCTCATTTCCCCCACCCCTACCTCTAGTCATGGATAACCACTAATCTACTTTCTGCCTCTATGGACTTGTTTATTCTGGACATTTTGTATCAATGGAATCATGCAAAGTGTGGTCTTTTGTTTTTGGTTTCTTTTATTTATCATAATGTTTTCAAAGTTCATCCATGTAGTATCATGCATCAGTAACTTAATTCTTTTTATTGCCAAATAATATTCTGTTATATATACCACAATTTACTTATCCACGTATCAACTGATGGACATTTGTGTTGTTTTCACTTTTTAGCTATTATGAATATTGCTGCCATGAACATTCATGTATTATACAAGTTTTTGTGTGAATATATGTTTCACTTCTCTTGGATAGATACCTAGGAGTGGTATTGCTGAATCCTATGATAACTCTATATATAACATTTTGAGGAACTACCAAACTATTTTCCAAAGTGACTGCATCATTTTAATTCCCACTAGCAGTGTGTGAGTATTCCAATTTGCCTACCTTCTTGCCAACACTTGGTACTACGTGTCTTTTTGATTATAGTTCTCCTAGTGGGGTGATATGGTATCTCACTGTGGTTTTGATTTGTGTTTACCTGATGGCTAATGATATTCAGAATTTTTTCACATGCTGAGTGATGATTGGAATATCTTCTTTAAATAAATGTCTATTATATCCTTTCCACTTTTTGAAATTGTGTTTCTCTTTATTATAGCATTGCAAGAATTCTTTACATTTTGAACACAAATTCTTTATCAGATATATGATGTACAAATGTTTTTATCCCATTCTTTGGGTTATCTTTTAATTTTCTTTATGTCTTTTGAGAACAAGAGTTTTTAATTTACTGAAGTTCATTTTATCTATTTTTTCTTTGGTTCATTGTGCTTTTGGTGTTGTATCTAAGAAGGCTTTGCCTAACCCAAGATTATGAAGATTTACTTCCATGTTTTCTTCTAAGAACTCTGGTTTTAGCTTTTACATTTAGATCTGTGATCCATTTTGGAGCTATATTGCAGTGGGCCAAGTACAAAATAAAAAATGTGAGGCTGCTTTTGAAAAAGTTATTAGAATCTCAAGATGGAAACAGCTGAGCATTCACCCATGTTCAGAGCCTTTCTGAGGATGGAGCCCTGTGCACAGGTTTCACCATCAGCCCCCCCTCCATGAAGCTGGCCCTGAATAGAGTTCTCCTAAGTTTGAGAATTTGTAGATTACATCTGCCATGCGGTACCACACTATAATCAGAATCACACATCTGCAGATGCTTCCTGAGCAACTGAACACCCACCATGACCTGTTGATCTGAAAGCTGTTACTTTGTCTGATGTGTATGCAAGTAGATGTCTCCAGTATTAAATCTTTTTGACTGAATCTTTGGAGATGTGGTGCAAGGAGCTGGACTGTGATGTTGCCCTTGTTTGGGAAGGTCTTTGCTGATTGTACAGTCACGCACAAGCTCCACTTGTCCAAAGGCATATGAGCAATCTTCTGACACACATGGCCCTCAAGCTCAGGACCCTGCAAGTCAGATTAACTGTGATTGCAGAGTGCACGGGTTGTTATGAGTAACTCTGGGAGAAAGCTGCATTTGTTTAAAGTGGGCACTGAAGTTGATTCTAAATGCATTTTAAGATATCTGTGATGACCAGATCATTGTTTCAATAGCCTCGTTGCCTGCTGAAGCTTTAGCATGCATGAGTGTTTTTGCTAGGAAACAGAAAATGTTTGGGTTCCCAATTTAGAATTGGTTCTTTTGTGAGTTCAAAGATTTGGGGCTTCCACATCTCAGCAGGCTCCTGTTTTTGTTTCTTTGGAATCTCAGAGAACTAGAGCTCTGTGTCACTTTGCCCTAGGAGGAATTTTGTTGTTTATCAAGGATATTCTTGATAAGTGACATATTTGGAATCTCTAAGAAAATGAGAAAATAAGTACAAGTGAACACAAGTTCTGAAGATCTCCCCAACCCCCAATCTTCCTGGCTTTAGATTTTATTTTTGTTTTCTTTATACCTTGTCAAGGTATGATTTATAACCATAAAATACACCAGTGTTCATGTATGAAAGTGAAAGTGAAGTCGCTCAGTCGCTCAGTCGTGTCCGACTCTTTGCGACCCTGTGAACTAGAGCCTACCAGGCTCCTCTGTCCATGGCTTTCTCCAGGCAAGAATACTGGAGTGGGTTGCCATTTCCTTCTCCAGGGGATCTTCCTGACCCAGGGATCAAACCCGGGTCTCCTGCATTGCAGGCAGACGCTTTCCCTCTGAGCCACCAGGGAAGCTTGATGAATTTTGAGAAGCATACACACTCATTGTGCAGATTGAAATATAAAACATCTCCATCACCTCAGAAAGTTTCCTTATGTTCTCTTCCAGTTAGTTCCCCTTTCCAGAGGCAATCACATGAGTTAGGGACTGAGCATGGATCTATCTATCTATATGTATATATAGATATAGATGGATATATATATATGTGTGTGTGTGTGTGTGTGTGTGTGTGTATCTCCACATAACCACCACAACAATCAAGTATTGATTGTCCAATATTTCAAATATTTCTATCACCACAGCATCCCTTCATGGCTCCTCCCAGTCAGTGCCTTCTCTCCTCATACCAGGCAATCATTGATGTATTTTCTTTAGCTCAGCATGTTTTTGAGATTCATGCATATTCTTGTGTATTTTGGTAATTTTTTATTGTTGAATTATATTCCATTGTATGAACATATCATAATATGTTATACCTATTCATCTGTTGAGGAACAGTTGAGTTTTCCCAGTATTTGGCAACTATGAATATAGCTACTTTAAACATTGTGTACAATTTTCACAGGGGACACATGTTTTCATTTCTCATGAGTAAATATCAAGAAGTAAAATGGCCATGTCATATGGTGAGTGTATGTTTAATTTGTAAAAAGCTATCATACAGTTCTCTAAAGGACTTTCATGTTTTACACTCCTATCAGCAATGTATGAGAGTTCCAGCTGTATTACATTCTTGCCAACATTTGCTGTTCAGTACTGTAATCATACAATATGTTTCAGTTCCAGTAGGTTTATAGTGATATCCTCATTGTGGTTTAATTTGCATTTCCTGATGACTATTGAAGATAAATATCATGTGCTTATCAGTCATTCATATATCTTCTTTTGTAAAGTTTCCAAATGCTTTTCCTAGTTTTAAAAACTTGCCTAAGTTTTTAAAAATTTATTTCTAAATTGTAAGAACGTTTTGTATATTTTGGGAACAAGTTGTTTGTAAGATGCAAGTATTGTGGATATTTTATCCTAATGTGTGTCTTGCCTTTTCATTTCTTTTTTTTTTCTTCATTGATCTTTTTTGTTTGTTTTTATTATTTAAATTATTTATTTATTTTACTTTACAGCATTGTATTGGTTTTGCCATACATTGACATGAATCCGCCATGGGTGTACATGTGTTCCCCATTGTGAACCCCCCTCCCACCTCCCTCCCCATCCCATCCCTCTGGGTCATTCCAGTGCACCAGCCCTGAGCACCCTGTATCATGCATCAAACCTGGACTGGTGATTCGTTTCACATATGATAATTTACATGCTTCAATGTTATTCTCCCATGTCATCCCACCCTCACCCTCTCCCACGGAGTCCAAAAGACTGTTCCATACATCTGTGTCTCTCTTGCTGTCTCACATACAGGATTATCGTTACCGTCTTTCTAAATTCCATATATATGTGTTAGTATACTGTATTGGTGTTTTTCTTTCTGGCTTGCTTCACTCTGTATAATAGGCTCCAGTTTCATCCACCTCATTAGAACTGATTCAAATGTATTCTTTTTAATGGCTGAGTAATATTCCATGGTGTATATGTACCTCAGCTTCCTTATCCATTCATCTGCTGATGGGCATCTAGGTTGCTTCCATGTCCTGGCTATTGTAAACAGTGCTGTGATGAACATTGAGGTGCACGTGTCTGTTTCAATTCTGGTTTCCTCAGTGTGTATGCCCAGGAGTGGGAATGCTGGGTCATATGGCAGTTCTATTTCCAGTTTTTAAAGGAATCTCCACACTGTTCTCCATAGTGGCTGTACTAGTTTGCATTCCCACCAACAGTATAAGAGGGTTCCCTTTTCTCCACACCCTCTCCAGCATTTGTTGCTTCTAGACTTTTGGATAGCAGCCATTCTGACTGGCATGAGATGGTACCTCATTGTGGTTTTGATTTGCATTTCTCTGCCTTTTCGTTTCTTAATAACTTTTTTCAAAGAGGAGGAGTATTTAACTTTTCTAGAGTTCAATTTTTAATATTTTCATCTGGGCTTTTTGCTTTTTGTATGGTAAGAAATCTGCCTACCACAAGAGTGCAGAATTTCTTCCGTATTTTCTTTAAAATGTTTTTATAGTTTTAACATTTACATTTATGTATATGTTCTACCTGTCTATCTATATAAATAGATAGTTATATAGCATGAAGTGTTTCTTTAAAAAAACCTTTTTCCAGTACAGTCTATTGAAATTCTGTTCTTGACCATTGAATTACTTTTTGACATTTTTGTTGAAAATCAATTGATTGCATTATGTGTGTTTGTGTTTGAGGATTCTCTATTCTGATATTTTGTTGTGTATGTCTTTCTTTATGCAGTATCACCCTGTCTTGATTATTGTAGCTTTAGAGTAAATCTTTAAATCAGGTAATATAAGTCCTCTAACTCTGTTTTGTTTAACTGTGCTAGCGAATCTTGGCTCTTTGCATTTCTATAACATTTTATAATAAGTTTGTTAATTTCTGCAAGAACTGATGCTAGAATTTTAATTGGGATTGTACTGAACTAATCAATTTATTTATGCCTAATTTATTTTCTCAGTAATATGCTTAAATTTTTAGTTTTTCGATTATGCATATATTTTGGTACATTTATCCCTGAGTGCTTTATGCATTTTGGATAAAATTTTAATTAATTATATTCATAAACTATACTGTTTTCCTAATTTCAGTTTCCAGTTCTTGGTTTAGCAAGCAGAAATATAACTGTTTTTGTACATTGAACTTGCATCCTGAGATTTTGCTAAATCTACTTATAAATCAGTGACTTTTTGGCATAGATTTCTGGTTTTTCTTCCTACATAATTAATACATGATTATCTTTTCTGGAAATGAATTTAGCCTATTTTGTTTCCAATGTGTTTCTTTTGCTTGTCTTGTTGCACTATATATGACCTCTTAATGAATTTCATTATGGTTTTGCAAAGAATTTCCTTGTTTAATGCCTTTTCATATGTTTATTGACCATCTGAGTATTTTATTTTGAGAATTTCCTGTTTATATATTTTCCACTCATTATTGAATTGTTTGTTTACATTATTTATCTGTAGAACCTTTTGAAAATATATCTGAATACAAGTCTTTTGTTAGATATATGTTTTGTTAACCTTTTTCCTAGTCTGTGACATGTCTTTTTCACTTCAGCAATGGTGTCTATTTATAAGCAAATTTTGTTTTAGTGAGATGAAGTCAAATTTATCAGATTTTCTGTCCTAGGAATTGTTTGCCTATTCCAAATTCATAAAAATATTCTAGAAGCTTCTATTCTTCTAGAAGCTTTTAAATTTTGACTTTTACAATTAGTTCTATGATTATTTTGAAAAAGCTATGTGTGTATTTTTTCTTTAATTTACATAACATTGAAAAGACTTTTCACCATTTTTCAAATGTAAATTTGAAAAAGATAAAAATGTATAATACATAATGTTGGCAATTAGGTGGGGAAACAAATCATTATGCTGCTGGTGATACAAATGCATGCAGTCTTTTGGTATACAAAAGAGCTAATTCTGCAGTAGGAATCAAAAGCATTAAAATGAAAAATGTTAATTCCAGAAACCTCACATTCAGAAATTTGTTCTGTGAAAATAATCCTAGATGTGTGCCCAAATTTAGCTTCAGTTCAGTTCAGTCGCTCAGTCATGTCCGACTCTTTGCCACCCCATGGACTGCAGCACTCCAGGCTTCCCTGTTCATCACCAACTCCCAGAGCTTACTCAAACCCATATCCCCTGAGTCGGTGATGCCATCCAACCATCTCATCCTCTGTCTTTCCCTTCTCCTCCTGCCCTTAATCTTTCCCAGCATCAGGGTCTTTTCGAATGAGTCAGTTCTTCTCATCAGGTGGCCAAAGTATTGGCGTTTCAGCTTCAACATCAGTCCTTCCAATGAACACCCAGGACTGATCTCCCTTAGGATGGACTAGTTGGATGTCCTTGCAGCCTAAGGGCGTCTTGAGAGTCTTCTCCAACACCACAGTTCAAAAGCTTCAATTCTTCAGTGCATAGCTTTCTTTATAGTCCAACTCTCACAGCCATACATGACTACTGGAAAAACCGACGATTTGACTAGATGGAACTTTCTTGGCAAAGTAATGTCTCTGCTTTTAAATATGCTGTCTAGGTTGGTCATAACTTTTCTTCCAAGGAACAAGCGTCTTTTAATTTCATGGCTGCAGTTACCATCTGCAGTGATTTTGGAGCCCAAAAAACTAAAGTCCATCACTGTTTCCATTGTTTCTCCATCTATTTGCCATGAAGTAATGGGACCAGATGGCATGATCTTGGTTTTCTGAATGTTGAGTTTTAAGCCAATTTTTTCACTCTCCACTTTCACTCTCATCAAGAGGCTTTTTAGTTCCTCTTCACTTTCTGCCATAAGGGTGGTGTCATCTGCATATCTGAGGTTATTGATATTTCTCCCAGAAATCTTGATTCCAGCTTGTCCTTCATCCAGTCCAGCATTTCCCATGATGTACTCTGCATATAAGGTAAATAAGCAGGGTGACAATATATAGCCTTGACATACTCCTTTCCCGATTTGGAACCAGTCTGTTGTTCCATGTCTGGTTCTAACTGTTGCTGCTTGACCTACATACAGGTTTCTCAGGAGGCAGGTCAGGTGGTCTGGTATTCCCATCTCTTTCAGAATTTTCCACAGTTTGTTGTGATCCACACAGTCAGAGGCTTTGGCATAGTCAATAAAGCAGAAGTAGCTTCAAGCATGTGTTATTACAACCTTTCCAAGGAGGAATGGAAACAGTCTAATAGTGAATTGATTAGATTGTCATATGCCACTATTATGGAAAACTGTCTAACCATTGAAGATGATGTTGTAAAATATTCAGTGCCACAGATGATGTTCATATACATTTTAAGTGAAAGATGAATTAGAAAATTGAGCTTATAGGTTATTAGTCTTTTGATCTGTGTGCGCACACACAGATACCTACATTCTTACCCCAGAAATTTGTGCTTATTCTTGTTTCTAAAGCACATGTATTCCAGGAAAAATTGTATATATTTAAAATTTTGTCTCTAGAAGAATAGAGTGTAAGGAAAGGGGAAGCATTGAGGTAAGTGATAGCCGGGAGTCAGTGTGTTACAATAAGAACATCTGTTTCATGCTAGAAAATGTTTTTAAGTTACCATCTGTTGCTGCTTTTGTACTTTTAATGTGTTCCTCTGATTTCATGTCTTTATTCTTCTGTATGTCTAAGAAAAGGGGTAGCTAGTCCCTGCCTATGAATTGAAAGTGTGACAGAGAAGAGCTCCTATCCAAACCGTTTCTCTTACTGCTTAGTATTCTATCATTAGGGCTACAGTGCCTTGGGTGATTTATAATTTGGGGAGATTCGTGTTTCCATTTAAATTCCCTTTGAATGGAAACAGAAGTAGATGTCAACAAGAAACACTTACCTGATCTAGGGAAGGGGGATGTGGATCCGAAGGAGCACCCACAGGTGAAGCTGTAGATGGACTTGGGGATGAAACTGCTGGACTCCCTGGCATTTTGCCAAGGCTGACTCAGGTTTGGTGTGAGGGCAGCACTTCCAGAAGCCTGTGCCCAGGTCTTTTTGGAGTCATGTGGGCCTATGTCAAGCTTCTGGCCTGTGGGAAGGAATAATCAAAATGTACAAAATCTTGGTCAACCTTGTTTGAGGCACCTCCATCCATGTTATACCAGCTTCCGCATCCTGAGGGTGTGCACTGGACTTTGTGCAGCTAAAGGGAGTTATCAGAAAGGCAGTTTAATCAAGGCACATGTGTGACATGTCAACTGAACTCAGGTCTAATGCGGGAATTCTCTTATTCATCTTCATATTTCAAACACTCTGTGTTACCATTTTTCAGCAGAAGAGTCACATGTAGATAAAAGGTACCTTTTAGCCCAAATTGTCTAAATGAGCATTTGGAGTATTGTATTTGTTTCCTAGGGCTGCCAAACAAATGACCCCAACCAGTGTGGTTTAAAACAACAGAAATTCATTCTTCTCAGCTTGGGAGGTCAGAAGAGCAAAATCAAGGTGTCAACAGAGCCACATTCCCGCTGCAGGCTCTAGGGGAGAATCCTTCTTGGCCTCTTCCTAGCTTCTGGTGGCTCCCAGCTTCCTTGCTGTTCCTTGTCTTGTATTAATAACTGCATCACTCCAATCTCTGCCTTTGTTGTCATGTGGCCTTCTTCCCTGTGTGTGTCTGCATCAGGATGTGTCCTCTTCTCTTTTTTTAAGGATTTAGTCACTGGATTTAGGGCTCACTCTCATCCATTGTGATTAACTTAACTAATCACATCGACAAAGACCCTATTTACAAATAAGTCACATTCACAGGCACTGGGGGGTAGGACTTAGACATTTCTTCTGGGGGAGTACAGTTCAGCCCACTACAAGCATATGCAATAGAAACATCACTTCAAATATCGCTCCTTGGCTGCTATGCTGTACCATTAAGCTGAAATTCATTCCTCTTTATTGCATTTCTGACCCCCTGCATTTCTACCTCCCTTGTCCTTGGTTCATAGGATGACTCTGGGAAAGCCCCTAGGCCCTTCTCTGGAATTTGTAATGGAGATGGTTCGTGCGTTTCTGTATTCATAGAAACAGAATGTTCAGCTTTAGCTCCCAAGAGAGTTAGAATTTTGGCAGCGTTTGGCGGGAAAGTGGATGTGAGGGAAGGGCAGGGATGCTAAGGGAAGATGAGGCCCCTGAACGTGGAGTTGATCTAGACAGAGGTCCGAGGCGTGACATCCTAGAAGATGACGATCCAGAGAGGGACGAAGAACCAGAGATTGAGTCCAAGCAAACAAACGCGCAAGTCTGGTGCAGTGGGAAGCATGGGGTAGATATGCAGAAATATGGAAACTGGGATCCACCTTGGCAGACAGGCAAAAGGAAGGGGAATTTGTTGTTCACATCCAGTCTCTCAGCTGGGCCTCTCAGCTCTACAGCTCCCTGTACAGCTGTTCAGTATCTTCCCATTTCCTCCACGGAAGCCCTATCCCAGCCTCCGTCAACACTCTCCTAGATAGCCAATTCCCTCTTCTCCTGCCATCCACACTGCTCTCCAGAGGGCCACTAAGTTCTCTTTTTACAATGGGAATCACGCCAATGTATGATATTGTCCCTGCCCATCCACCCCACGTCATTGTCATTATACTTTAGCCACTCTGTTTTGTTTACAGTGCTTTAGCATACCGAGCTCCTGGCCCCCTCACAACTTTGCACCTGGAACTCTCTGGTTCTCTGGGTCTCTACACCACCTGGAACTGTTCCCCCAAGTTGTTGATGTCTGCTTCTTGGCCTCTACTCCTTGAAGTTACCTTCTGTAATCCTTCTGTCTAAAGCCATGCCTCCCCATCACTCTCCATCCAAAATCCAATTTTATTTGTCTCTTATCACCACCTGAAATTATCAAGTTCGTTTATTTCAATGGTTCTCAACCTGGACCAATGTTACCCCCAGGTACATTGGACAATGTCTGAAGATGTTTTGGGTTGTCATCCCTTGGGGGTGAAGGTAGGGTGCTTCTACATCTGATGACTAGAGGCCAAGGATGCCATTAAACACCCTACAATGCATATAAGAGCCCCAAAATGAAGATTTATCTGGCCCCAGGTGTCAGTAATGCCAAGGTCACTCCAATGTTGAGAAACTTTGATATATTTGTTGCTTTTCTATTTTCTACCTATGTTTGACCCCCCTTTTCAACATACATCCCAAGACGGCAAAACCCTGTTCTGGCTTGAGTTTTATTCACTCCTCTATCTCTGGTCTCCAGTACAATGCCCAGGCCATGATTGGTGCTCAAAAAATCATTGATTGGTAAAAGAATGAATAGCTTCAAGCTGTGCATCTGACTTTTTGAGCCTGGGAACCTTGCCTCCCTTCTCAGAGCTTCAGTTGCTTCATCTGTAAAATAAGAATCATAAAGGTGCCTAATTTATTAGTTATTGACTGAATAAATGAGAAAATTGCTTCTAAGATACTGAACAGCATCCGTGGTAAGCAGCAGCCCACGATTCACAGGAGTTGACATTTCCCCTTTGCCCTAAACTTTTGCTTCCATGTCCTTTTCCCTTTCCCATGTTTAGAAAAGAAAAAGTTCTTCTCCCCCTCACCTTGGCCTGAGTTTGCTGTCTTAGCTCTGCACTCTTGCTTCACTTTACCTCTGTAGCCATGCTCAAATTCTCTCTCCTGCTCAAGTACACACTCCTTGGAGATGAGGACAGGGAATATTCTTCTTACTGTAGACCATAACACATCTTAGAGCATGCTCACACAAGAGATACTCAACTAAATGTGTTTCTAAGTGTATTAAACCGCTGTTGACCTAGTTCAGCTCCAGTCTTAGGCAGGCTCTGGATACCTGGGCTCAGGGGTTAGACTATGAACTTGCTCTTCCCCCCAGGATCCTTTCCTTCACTCTCACCACTTAAGGGGCTAGAGAGAGTTTTCTTTATGTTCTTTTTTGCCAATTACTAAGAGAATTTATTTTGTTATATTAATTTGGGGAAGACTGATATTTTTACAAAATTATATCTTCCCATCCAGAAATGGTTCTTCATATATTCAAGTCTTCTTTAGTATCTTTTCATGAAATTTTATTGTCCATTCACACACATGTATATCATTAATGCAAATTTCTTACAAAATTGAATCATAGCTCTTTTATAGTTTTTGTGACAATTATAAAAGGGATTTTCAGTTTTGCTATTGTTGCTAGTTTAATAAGCTATTGATATTTAAACAACCCTGGTGGCTCAGATGGTAAAGAAACTGCTTGCAGTGCAGGAGACCTGGGTTCAATCCCTGGGTCAGGAAGGTCCTCTGGAGAAGGAAATGGCAACTCACTCCAGTATTCTTGCCTGGAGAATCCTATGGACAGAGGAGTCTAGCAGGCTACAATCCATGTGTTCTCAAAGAGTCAAACTCGACTGAGCGACTAACACTTTCACTTTTGCTATATCAAAACATTTAAAGTAAATCTTTTAATTGTTCTAAAATGACATTAGCATTATATTGTCAAGTTTATAATTTTAATTGAGATTTTTCTTTGATACAGTAATTTTTTAGAAGAATATTGTTCTTTTTTTATTTTAATTTTCAGTTGTGAAAGGGTTTTGTTTTTTTATGATTTTACAACTGTCTTTTTAAAACTATTTATTTTATTTTGTAAATTTGTGATGAGCTTGCCTTTTTATTTTGGGATAAAACTTACAGAAAAGTTCCAAAAATTGTGCAGAGAATTCCCTTGTGCCCTGAACCAATTTGCATTCTCTCTGATGTTGTCTTTCCACATTACTTTTCTTTGATCCTCTTTTTCATCTTTGTGGTGAGACATACTATTCAAAGAGACCCAATTGCTGAAATGTAAATTTTTAATTTAGTTTGAGCAGAAAATATTGTATATGCAAATGACAAGAAAGAAAAATGTCTAGAAAGGGGGTGGAGGTAAGGCCGCACTACTCTTCCCAGGATTGTTACATAATTTGGGAGGCTCAATGCAAAATAAAAGTGCTGAGCTCCTTGTTCAAGACTTACTAGGAATTTCAAGATGGTGAGAGCAGAGGATTAAACAAATTGTGGGGCCCTTTGCAGTGCCAAGCCCTGGTAACTGCCTGGGTTGCACACCCATGAAGCCAACCCTGACTGTCCCAATCAATATTTCAACTTCCTCCATGGTCTCAATACCTAGCAGGTCAAGGGAAAGTCTTTTGCATAACCAGGCCAGGTCTACTCATATCTGAATTTTTCTAGAACCATACTGCAGGTCACAAGCCTTGCAGCTTGCCCACCTTCTAAATTTCACTTCAGAAGACTTTAAGTTGAGGACAATGGTATTAGGTACCCTGAAATGGCAGCGAAGGTAATTCTAAAATAACATCCGCATTAGCTCACACAGGCTGATATTTTCTTTGCTGAAGATCAGGCAAATGGAGTGTTTGTTTTGAGTGCTTTCCAATAATACTTACAAGTAGCCAAGATTGCTTGGAAATTGTACCTTATGCTGAGAGGCTTTTGGTGAATATGTTTTTTTAACCAGGTTTACTCATTTAAGTTGTCCAAATGGGACACTTTCACAAGGGAACCTATCAGCCAGTCTTTTCTGATGAAATCACAAAAATACCTATGAGGAAATGAACTATAAAAGTTCTTGGGAAGCTGGGATTGTGAAAGTATCTGGAAAATACACAACTGGAAATTGATTTAGCTCCATCTTTTATTTATCAACCTTCAGCACCATTGTATTTTGAAATTTGAGGGCATGCTGTCTACTTGTAGTATAATAAGTCCCCTACATGTGAACCTTCAATTTGCAAACTTTCAAAGATGTGAATGTGTTCCGATATGCCAGCTGTCATACTGTGCTTTTTAAGGTATTGTAAGGTTAAAAATGTTTCCTTTATTTTTTGTGTTTGTTTGTTATGTATCATTTGTGTGAAAAGTATTATAAACCTACTAAATTACAGTACTATATAGGCAATTGTGTGAGTTGAATACCTAGGCTAACTTTGTTGGACTTAACGAACAAATTGGACTTACAAACACAGTCTCAAAACAGAACTCATTTGTATGTAAGGAACTTACTGTATTTTCTTAACTGACCTAGCCAGGTAGCCGCACACCCAGATCGATCTTCAGTGTGACTATACACCTCTAGTCATGCACACACACCCTTCTTTCTGCACTAGTGTCCTAGTGCCATGCTATGCTGAGTCGCTTTAGTCGTGTCCGATGCTGTGCGACCCTATGGACTGTAGCCCACCAGGCTTCCTCTGTCCATGGGATTCTCCAGGCAGGAATACTGGAGTGGGTTGCCATGCCCTCCTCCAGGAGATCTTTCTGACCCAGGGATCAAACATGCATCTCATAAGTCTCCTGCATTGGTAAGTGGTTTCTTTACCCTTACTACCACATCTAAGAAGGCATCCTGAATCTGTGGCAGCTTTCTCCTATTTCTACAGCACAGGGACTGGCTCCTCTATGAAATAGCATCCCACTCATTAGGAGAGATGCACCCATCTGTCTCTCCTCTCTCTTTTGATGCACAGGAGTTGTTCCACTGGCTTCTGGAAACTGATTCCCACTGAAAGCAAATGGGCAGATGACCGCTGAGAATGACTGGAAAGCCTTTTGTTCTGCTGTCTTTCTCTTCCCTGTGTGTGTGCTCTGTGTGTAGCTGGTGTGCAGACCTAGTACTTTACATCCTGCCATTCTAGGACCCTAGTTCCTGGAGTGTAAAGAGGTCACTCAGAATTTCTGGCTGGGTTTTAGTGGCTTGGAATTTCTAAAAGTCTCCAGGAGACTGTTATAGGAAGCTGTGTCAGCATTCTATGGAGACGATATAAGCATAAATCAAATATATATATTTATTATATAACTAAACATATATAGGTCCATTTTCACTCCAATCCCTAAGAAAGGCAATCCCAAAGAATGCTCAAGCTACCACACAATTGCACTCATCTCACACGCTAGTAAAGTAATGCTCAAAATTCTCCAAGCCAGGCTTCAGCAATACATGAACTGAGAACTTCCAGATGTTCAAGCTGGTTTTAGAAAAGGCAGAGGAACCAGAGATCAATTTGCCAATATCTGCTGGATCATCGAAAAAGCAAGAGAGTTCCAGAAAAGCATCTATTTCTGCTTTATTGACTATGCCAAAGCCTTCGACTGTGTGGATCACAATAAACTGTGGAAAATTCTGAAGGAGATGGGAGTACCAGACCACCTGACCTGTCTCTTGAGAAACCTGCATGCAGGTCAGGAAGCACAGTTAGAACTGGACATGGAACAACAGACTGGTTCCAAATAGGAAAAGGAGTACGTCAAGGCTGTATATTGTCACTTTGCTTATTTAACTTATATGCAGAGTACATCATGAGAAACGCTGGTCTGGAAGAAGCACAAGCTGGAATCAAGACTGCCAGGAGAAATATCAATAACCTCAGATATGCAGATGACACCACCCTTATGGAAGAAAGTGAAGAGGAACTAAAAAGCCTCTTGATGAAAGTGAAGGAGGAGAGTGAAAAAGTTGGCTTAAAGCTCAACATTCAGAAAACTAAAATCATGGCATCTGGTCCCATCACCTCATGGGAAATAGATGGGGAGACAGTGGAAACAGTGTCAGACTTTATTTTCTTGGGCTCCAAAATCACTGCAGATGGTGACTGAAGCCATGAAATTAAAAGATGCTTACTCCTTGGAAGGAAAGTTATGACCAACCTAGATAGCATATTAAAAAGCAGAGACATTACTTTGCCAACAAAGGTCCATCTGGTCAAGGCTGTGGTTTTTCCAGTGGACATGTATGGATGTGAGAGTTGGACTGTGAAGAAAGCTGAGCGCCGAAGAATTGATGCTTTTGAACTGTGGTGTTGGAGAAGACTCTTGAGAGTCCCTTGGACTGCAAGGAGATTGAACCAGTCCATCCTGAAGGAGATAGGTCCTGGGTGTTCATTGGAAGGACTGATGCTGAAGCTGAAACTCCAACACTTTGGCCACCTGATACGAAGAGTTGACTCATTGGAAAAGACCCTGATGCTGGGAGGGATTGGGGGCAGGAAGAGAAGGGGACGACAGAGGATGAGATGGCTGGATGGCACCGACTCGATGGGCATGAGTTTGAGTAAACTCCGGGAGTTGGTGATGGACAGGAAGGCCTGGCGTGCTGCGATTCATGGGGTAGCAAAGAATTGGAGACGACTGAGTGAACTGAACTGAAACACATATAAGTTTGTAATAACTAAATGTATATAAATATTAACACATAATTATGTAAATATATAAATAACTTTAAAACATAAATGATATATGTGCTGTGCTGTCCTTAGTCGCTCAGTCGTGTCCGACTCTTTGTGACCCCATGGACTGTAGCCCACCTGGCTCCTCTGTCCATGGGATTCTCCAGGCAAGGATACTGCAGTGGGTTGCCATGTACTCCTTCATGGGATCTTCCCAACCCAGGGATCAAACCCAGGTCTCCTGCATTGCAGGCGGATTCTTTACTGACTGAGCTTCCAAAGAAGCCCAAATGTTATATATTTAAAATTAATATATATTATATATATAAATGAAAGTATTAATCGCTCAGTTGTGTCTGACTCTTTGCAACCCTGTGGACTGTAGCCTGCCAGGCTCTTCTGTCCATGGAATTCTCCAGGTAAGAACACTGGAATAGGTAACCTTTCCCTTTTCCAGGGGATCAAACCCTGGTCTCCTGCTTTGCAGGCAGATTCTTTACCATCTGACCCACCAATGCTGCTTAAGGTTGATGACTAATCATTCTCTAAACCACCTTCTCCAAGTTAACTTATATTCTGATCCCTGTCACCATAGAATAGCTTTCTCCATTTTTCTACTTTATGTAAGTGGAATCATACTTTTCGTATTCTTTTGTGTCTGGTTCTCTTGCATATTGTTGTATCTGTGAGTTCACTCACAGTGTTGCGTTCATCTGTCATACTTCCTTCTACGTGTATACCACAATGTACCCATTCTCTTGATGATGTACACTGGAACTGTTTCCACTGGCCAGGTTTAAGGTAGGAAATTTTCCTGTTTTATGACTGGAGAGAGGGGTGTTTCCCTTTGCCACAAGGTTATATACTGTTGGAGTTCCAGCTTTATGAGAAGGAATGTACTATTCAAATTGCCACAAATTGGGCAGACTCTGGAATTTGCATTTCACCTCCTGAATCCATGAGACCAGAAAACTAGAACTTAGATTCACCAGGTTCAACAAATTGCTTCTAGGCAAACAGTGGCTATAGAGCTACAATGTCCTGTCTAGTTATTTGAGACCTAGGTGTTTCTTATTTCCTTGTCTACTCATGCATGCAATTTAATGGATTTTAAATATGTTATCCAGCATTTATAGATGTTTTCTGTGGAAGGTCAGCTTGATATTTATTCTGCCTTACTGTAAGAAACATAAATAAATAAATATGTATGTCTAAAATGCCCCTTGGTTTTTGAGACCAAACATAAAAAATGAGGTACACTGATATTCCTTTTATCCATATTCTTTCTCAACTTATATAAGGACACCAAGGAGATTATAATTTTTGCTAAAATAATTTTCTTCTTCTGGTTTTGCTTGTGAGGACAACTATAAATATGTCCATTTCAAAAGTTTAGGCTTGTTTCTTTTTAATATTCCTCCACAAATCACTTTGGGTGATTCAGGCAGAAAATATTTTTAAGGAACTGCTTTTTACACAGTTTTGAGTTAGACCAAAGATGGGAGTACAGAAACAGGAATAAAAGGAAACATCTATTATGCAAAGAGAAGAATAATGGTTGCCATTGAGGAGGTCGAGAGAAAGTGCTCTGCAAGTTCAGAGGAGAGGTGAATTTTTGGATTCCTTTTGAGTGGATCAGGAAAGTCTCAGTGTAGGAGGACAATCTGAGCTGAGCTCTGGAGGGTAGGCAATGATGAGCTTTTCTTTTGGAGGAAGAGGAGACATACTGCATGAGCTCACATGGGAGCATATAGTTGAGTTGTCTGTAAGGACACATTCCTAGATTAGAACTGTGCTGTCCAATATGGCAGCCACTGACCCCACATGGCTGCTGAGAAATTGACATGTGTGTAGTAGGACTGACAAACTGACTGTGAAAGTTGAAAGTGAAAGTGTTAGTTACTCAGTCATGTCTGACTCTTTGTGACCCCATGGACTGTAGCCCACAGGCTCCCTGTCCATGGAATCTCCAGGCAGGAATACTGGAGTGGGTTGCCATGCGCTCCTCCAGGGGATCTTCCTGACCCAGGGATCGAACCCAGGTCTCCTGCATTGCAGGCAGATTCTTTACCATCTGAGCCACCGGGGATGTTGGTTGTAATTTTATGTAATTATAATGAAGTTAAATTTAAACTTTACTAAAAGAAAATCATGCTATGTTCAGTGTTTGGAAAACGTTTAAATATGTTTGGTACAACTTGGGTATGTGAGTTGAATTTTTCAACTGTTCATTTTATGAAATCTAAATCCAAATCAAATATTTGCATGAAAATTTATTGTCCAAATTGAGATATGCTCTAACAATGCAAAATATTTTATTAATCATTATTTTTATATTAATTGCACATTGAAATGATACTCTTTGGGATATTCAGGTTAGATAAAATATATCATTATGATCAATTTCACCTGTCTAGTTATACTTTTTAAATCTAGCTACTGAAACATTTAAAATTACCAGTCTCTCTTGCATCATATTTCTGTTGAACAGTGCTGAAAACAGAGGAAGGCTGGAACATAAAGTGGGAATGTCCTAGGAACTTTAGCAAGTTAACTTCTCTGGGCTTAGGTTTCCTTATCTCCTATGGTTCTTACCTCATACAAGTATTTAGAGGGAAAAATTAATTTTCATGCAAAGCCCGTGTGTGTAACAACTGGCTCAATAACTGGGTGTCATTGTTCTTCTTTAATGAGATAAAGAGGAAGAGAGTCAAGTTCTGCAGAAAATGGAGAAACAATAAGATTGCCTGATTTCATAAAATATGTGATGGCTTGGGTGGTAAGAAGGATCAATGTGTAATAAAGAGTGATGGTGTGGTGAATCAGCAAATGCAACTAAGGAAGCTGAAAGAAGATGGCAGGTGATGGATGAAAGGTGAAATTGGAGGATTGTTCTAGGCTTGGAAGGCAGTTTTAACTTTACCATGAATAGACAGGGTGTAGGTGGGAAAGCCAGGTCACCTGCCATGCCTCTTTTTAGCATCTAAACAATGACACACGCCTTTGAGGCCAGTTGCTTAATTTGGTGGGAAAGAAGCGGAAGGCAAATTGTTCATAAATATTGGTTTTGCTTTGTGTGTGAGGCCTGCTTCAGTTAAATAAAAAGGGGCAATTTATCTAAAGGTAGGTCTCAGGAACTTCTGATGAAATATTGAAGAAAACAAACAGTGTATCAGAGAGATGTAAACTCGTGAAAGAAAGAATTGGTGAATTTTTTAGCTTTGCTTGATAATTACTAAAGATAAGGAAAAGAAGGAGGGTTTGACTGACATTTGTTAATTTTTGTAAACAGGTAGGAACATCCTGTGCCTTTCCCCTCTAATTATAGTTTATGAATAATTGTTTGAGTATTAGGACAGCTGTCTCTGTGCCTTTTAATATATTGCTATGTGTACTCCTTGTTTATCTGTGATTTAGTTTCAGTTTTCATGTCTATGTGAGGTAGACATCAGTAAAAATAATCACATCATCTTTAAAATGCTAAACAAAAAAGCTCAGCAAGAAATATTTGAAGTGAATGCACAGTGATTTCTTTCAAAATAAAGAAAAGTGAATTATAACTTTGTAAATATTCCTCTTTAGGGGAAAGCCCCACTGTCTTTGGCCACAAAGAGGTCATGCTTTTGATATTCTCAAGGTGGAATTAATTTTACATTTTAAACAGTGCATAAATGAATATGAGATTTAGGTGAATATATCAGAAAACTCAAATAACAATAGCTCATAAAGATAGAAGGTTTTTTTAATTATTTAAAGGAGGCTAGATCTGCATTTACCTGGGGCCAATGTTCCTTCAGTCTCCCTCCTCCATCTTCCCAGCGCCTGTCTTTCTCCTTAAAGGGATTTGTGGTCTAAGATAACTGCTACAGCTACTGTAGTAGCATTATAAGGACACATCACAGGCTGGGTGAACGTGGCAGTATTGGTAGATTTCTGGGAAGGTTCTTTAAAGAGCCTGCCAGGTAGGAAAAGCCAAGCTGAGAGCCCAAGACCATGAGACACATTTGAGTACAAATGGAGAACTCTGATCCTAGGCTAAGAGCTGCTTTCTCTCTGCTTTGTTCATACTGCCTACTAGTACAAGTATATATTTGTGAGGGGTACAGAGCATGGCTAGGAGATAGACAGTAGTTTGATAAACAGTTCAGTTCAGTCACTCAGCCGTGTCCAACTCTTTACAATCCCATGGACTGCAGCACGCCAAGCTTCTCAGTCCATCACCAGCTCCTGGAGCTTGCTCAAATTCATGTCCATTGAGTCGGTGATGCCATCAAACCATCTCATCCTCTGTCGTCCCCTTCTCTCCTGCCTTCAAGTTTCCCAGCATCAGGGTCTCTTCCAATGAGTCAGTTCTTCACATCAGGTGGCCAAAGTATTGGAACTTCATCTTCAGCATCAGTCCTTCCAATGAAGGACTGATTTCCTTTAGGATGTACTGGTTGGATCTCCTTGCTGTGCAAGGGACTCTCAAGAGTCTTCTTCAACCCCTCAGTTCAAAAGCATCAATTCTTCAGTGCTCAGCTTTATTTATGGTCCAATTCTTACATCCACACATAACTACTGGGAAAACCATAGCTTTGACTAATGGACCTTTGTCGGCAAAGTAATATCTGCTTTTTAATATGCTGTCTAGGTTGGTCATAGCTTTTTTTCCAAGGAGCAAGCGTCTTTTAATTTCATGGCTGCAGTCACCATCTGCAGTGATTTTGGAGCCCCCCAAAATAAAGTCTGACACTGTTTCTGTTGTTTCCCCACCTACTTGCCATGAAGTGATGGGACCAAATGCCCCAATCTTTGTATTTTGAATGTTAAGTTTGAAGCCAGCTTTTTCACTCTCCTCTTTCACTTTCATCAAGAGATTCTTTAGTTCCTCTTCACTTTCTTCCATAAGGGTGGTGTCATATGCATATCTGAGGTTATTGATATTTCTCCCAGCAATCTTGATTCCAGCTTGTGCTTCATCTAACTCAGCATTTCCCATGATGTACTCTGCATATAAGTTAAATAATCAGAGTGACAATATACAGCCTTGACGTACTCCTTTTCCTATTTGGAACCAGTCTGTTGTTCCATGTCCGGTTCTAACTGTTGCCTCTTGTCCCACATACAGATTTCTCAGGAGGCAGGTCAGGTGGTCTGGTATTCCCATCTCTTTCAGAATTTTCCACAGTTTGTTGTGATCCACACAGTCAAAAGACTTTGGCATAGTCAATAAGGCAGAAGTAGATGTTTTTCTGGAACTCTCTTGCTTTTTCAAGGATTCAACAGATGTTGATCTTTGGTTCCTTTGCCTTTTCTAAATCCAGGTTGAACAACTGGAAGTTCACGGTTCACGTACTCTTGAAGCCTGGCTTGGAGAATTTTGAGCATTACTTTGCTAGTGTGTAAGATGAGTACAATTGTGAGGTAATTTGAACATTCTTTGGCATTGCCTTTCTTTGGAATTGGGATGAAAAGCAGACCTTTTCCAGTTCTGTGGCCCTGTTTAGTTTTCCGAATTTGCTGGCGTATTGAGTGCAGCAGTTTCACAGGATCATCTTTTAGGATTTGAAAGAGTTCAACTGGAATTCCATCACTTCCACTAACTTTGTTCACAGTGATGCTTCCTAAGGCCCACTTGACTCCACATTCCAGGATGTCTGATTGTAGGTGAGTGATCACACCATTGTGGTTATCTTGGTCATGAAGATCTTTTTTGTATAGTTCTTTTGTGTATTCTTGCCACCTCTTCTTAATATGTTCTGCTTTTGTTAGGTCCATACCGTTTATGTCCTTTATTGAGCCCATCTTTGCATGAAATGTTCCCTTGGTGTCTCTAATTTTCTTGAAGAGATCTTAGTCTTTCACATTCTATTGTTTTCCTCTATTTCTTTCCATTGATCACTGAGGAAGGCTTTCTTATCTCTCCTTGCTATTCTTTGAAACTGCGTTCAGATGCTTGTATCTTTCCTTTTCTCCTTTGCCTTTCACTTCTCTTCTTTTCTCAGCTATTTTTAAGGCCTCCTCAGACAACCATTTTGCCTTTTTGCATATCTTCTTCTTGGGGATGGTTTTGATCATCACCTCCTGTACAGTACAGTGTCACAAACCTCTGTTCATAGTTCTTCAGGCACTCTATCTATCAGATATAATCCCTTGAATCTATTTTTCACTTCCACTTTATAATCGTAAGGGATTTGGTTTAGGTCATACCTGAATGGTCTAGTGGTTTTCCCTACTTTATTCAATTTAAGTCTGATTTTTGCAATAAGGAGTTCATGATCTGAGTTACAGTTACATAGTCTTGTTTTTGCTGACTGTATAGAGCTTCTCCATCTTCAGCTGCAAAGAAAATAATCAATCTGATTTCGGTATTGACCAACTGGTGATGTCCATGTGTAGAGCCTTCTCTTGTGTTGTCTTCTCTGGTGTTTGCTATGACCAGTACATTCTCTTGGCAAAACTCTGTTAATCTTTGCCCTGCTTCATTTTGTACTCCAAGGCCAAACTTGTCTGTTACTCCAGGTATCTCTTGATTACCTACTTTTGCATTCCAATCCCCTATAATGAAAAGGGCATCTTTTTTGGTGTTAGTTCTAGAAGATCTTATAGGTCTTCATAGAACCATTCAACTTCAGCTTCTTCAGCATTAGCGGTTGAGGCATAGACTTGGATTACTGTGATATTGAATGGTTTGCCTTGGAAACAAACAGAGATTATTCTGTCATTTTTGAGATTGCACCCAAGTACTGCATTTCAGACTCTTGTTGACTATGAGGGCTACTCCATTTCTTCTAAGGGAATCTTGCCCACAGGAGTAGATGGAATGGTCATCTGAATTAAATTCACCTATTCCAATCCATTTTAGCTCACTGATTCCTAAAATGTCAATGTTCACTCTTGCCATCTCCTGTTTGACCACTTCCAATTTACCTTGATTCATGTACCTAACATTCCAAGTTCCTATGAAATATTTTACAGCATTGGACTTTACTTCCATCACCAGTCACATCCATAGCTGAATGCTGTTTTTGCTTAGGCTCAGCCTCTTCATTCTTTCTGGAGCTGTTTCTCCACTCTTCTCCAGTAGCATATTGGGCACCCACTGACCAGGAGAGTTCATCTTTCACTGTCATATCTTTTTGTATTTTCATACTGTTCATGGGGTTCTCAAGGTAAGAATACTGAAGTGGTTTGCCATTCCATTCTCCAGTGGACCAGGTTTTGTCAGAACTCTCCACCATGACCCGTCCATCTTGGGTGGCCCTACACGGCATGGTTCATAGTTTCATTGAGTTAGACAAGGCCATGATCCAAGTGATCAGTTTGGTTAGTTTTCTGTGATTGTGGTTTATATTAAGTCTGCTTTCTGATGTATAAGGATAGGAGGCTTTCGCAAGCTTCCTGACAGGTGGGACTTGTTGTGGGGGAATCTTAGTCTTACTCTCATGGGCAGGACCAAGCTCAGTAAATCTGTAATCCAATTTTCTGTTGATAGGTGGGGCTGTGTTCCCTCCCTGTAGTTTGACTGTGTTAGGGGTAATGGAGGTAATGGTGACCTCCTTCAAAAGGGCTTATGCCAGGACTGTTGTATTCAGTTCCCCTGGCCCCATAGCAGCCACTGTTGATCCATGCCTACACCAGAGACCCCTGGGCACTCACAGGCAAGTCTGACTGAGACTCTTGTGGGGTCACTGCTCCTTTCTCCTGGGTCCTGGTGCACAAAAGGTTTTGCATGTGCCCTCCAAGAGTCTGTTTCCCCAGTTCTGTGGAAGTTCTACAATCAAATCCCATTGGCCTTCAAACTCCCTGGGGGTTCTCAGTCCCTTTGCCGGATCCCCAGGTTGGGAAATCTGTCGTGGACTCTAGAACTTTCACAATAGTGTAAGAACTTCTTTGGTATAATTGTTCTCCAGTTTGTGGGTTGTCTGCTCAGTGACTCTATGGTAGGGTTCACATGCCATGCCTCCCAGGTCTACTGCAGCCAGAGCCCCTGTCCCCAGGCCGCTGCTGACCTGTGCCTATTCAGGAGACACTCAAACACTCAAAGGCAGGTCTGGCTCAGTCTCTTCTGGGGTCCCTGGGTCCCTGAGCCCTCTGAGCATCTCTGATGGGTATAGGGTTTGATTCTAAAAGCGATTCTGTTCCTCCTACTGTCTTGTTGGGGCTTCTCCTTTGCCCTTGGACGTGGGTATCTTTTTTTGGTGGTATCCAACATTCTCCTGTCAATGTTTGTTCAGCGGTTAGTCACAGTTTTGGAGTTCTCACAGGAGAAGATGAGCGCACCTCCTTCTACTCTGCCATCTTGTCTGTTGATGATAATAGCTAACATTTGTATATAGTTCCTACATGTCATGTTCTGTTTTAACCCTTTTATATATACACATATATTTGATCTTTTCAAGAACCTGATGAGGTGGGTTACATGTAAGAAAATTGGGGTGCTGAGGAGTTAAGTAACTTGTCCAGGGTCACCCATTTATAAGAGGAAGTAGGAAGCGAGTCAGGGCAGTCTGGCTACAAGTCCATGTCCTTAATCACCCTGCTGAACTCCCCTGCACTTCTCTATGCTGACTCCCGGGTGGCTAACAGTCACTGTGAGTGCTTTACCCCAACTCAGGCTTTAGCAGCAATGCTAGGATCAGAGAAGACCAATAGAAAAATCAGAATAATCAGGCAAGGATATGAATTGTCGATTCCCAGAGGAGTGAAAAAACAAACAAGAAGAGACGTGGAGAAGAGAGGAGGTAAGAAGGGGGAGAAAAGGGAAGGGAAGGGAGATTATTATTATTAAATATATGAAGACATCCTCAAGCTCCTTTGTTGTTAGAGAAATGCAAATGAACACAATAATGAGACATCACTTTAAATTCAACATATTGGCAAAAATTAGAAAGCTGGAAATGCCAGGTGTTGGTGAGGACCTGGGGATCTGGGACTCTTCATGTACTGTCAGAGTATAGACTGGTACAGCCATTCAGGGAGGGAATCTTTTTATACTTTGTCAAATTCAAGTACCTTACCCCATGACCCAGCACTTCTGCTCCTGAGTATATATATCCTGGAGAAACTCTTGAACAGGTCCATCAGCGACAACACAGAGATGTTCATCAGAGCATTTTTTGACAGTGGGGAGTTGCAGGCAACCAGTTGTTCATCCCTGGGGGAACAGATAGGTTAGACACACACTAGGAAATGTGACACAGCAGTTCAAAGTGCCAGGTTGAATATATGTGTAGCAACATGACTAGATGATTTTTTAAAAGGGTTGAATCTCTGTCCTCTTCTATTAGTCATTAATTGAAGTTGACCATTTGCTCCAAAAGTTTATTCCTTCAGAGAGTCTCTCAATTGCAAAACTTTTAACTGAGCTCCCTGGAGTACACCAAAGGCTATTAGATATGCCACTCCTCCTGCTCAAAGTGTCCTTCTCCTTCAGCTGGTTAGCACTTCTTCACCTTTTGTCACCAACTCAAGTGAACCTCCTCTGACTCCTGGCTGGGTCCATGTTCTTCTTCTTCTTTGTCTGCACAGCACCAAGTACTCACCCCCATGGTAGGTAACCCTCATCATATTGTACCCTGACTGCCTGTTTGCTTTGTTTACCTTTCCCACTAGACTGTGGGGTAAGGACTGTGTCTCAGAGTTCTTTCCCAGCTCCTTGGTCAGTGACTGGATCACAGTAAGTGATCAATAGATGCTTTCTGAATGAGAAATTAATAAATGAGTAAATGAATTAAGGATGAATGAAGGAATGGCCTAGTCAGGAGCCTTCCCATGAATCATCTCATACTGTTGCTTGTGTTTCACTGGCCTGCACCTATTGACTTCGCAATGCTCGAGGTTGAGAGAAGCTGGAAAATAAAAATATTTTGGCTGAACACACTGTCCTCCCCAAAGGACAGAGGGGCTCTCTAACCAAGGAACCAACAGTCCCTTCCCTATAAACTAGTAATGGCCTCTTACAACTGAACCCCCTGAGAGCACAATCTACCCCGTGGGTCATGTCCTTTCCCTGATCAATGACTGGTCAGCAGTTTGATGCCCAAAGTCTGATCTATTTACAAGCAATCCTGTTCTTCCTGACTTACATGGAATTTTCTGTCTCTTCTATTTCTGTCTCCCCTGCTGATTTATTTTCTGCCAGAAGAGCTCATCTCTGGTTCTCTGGGTAAGCACTGTCTGAATTAGCTGGCTTCCAATTGAGGGCTATGTTATATTTTAAAGTGAGTGACTTTGAACATTAAGTCCAGCTCAGCTCGACAAGCTACTGCCTCCTTGGGAGCCAGGCGAAGACAGATACAGAACAGAGTTAGCCATTCTGACTTTGTTCTAAGTTATGTCCATCCCCGGGGGACACTCTCATTGAATGAAAAGTAGTCTGGACTCAATATTTAAATGAAGAGTATGATTGCTCGTGGCCTCTGTCACCTCTTCCTCTCCCTCATCCTTCTCTGCATGCCCTTTCCCTGTCTTCTCTGGATTTCCTATGGTTGAATGCAAGGCAAATTCTTCTGCATACTGTGTGACTTGTACCTGTCTCTCCACTCACCCAACGCCACCTGCCACTCTGCTCAGGTTCTTGTGGGCGCTGCAGTCTTGAACTGAGCAGGAAGAGAGAAATCTACTCATGCCACTGACAAGAGACATGTAAATTGCTGCCATCACGTGGTAGTGAGCTGGCCGCCCAGATTTCAGCCTGGGATAGACCGTGGTGAATTTCCCAACCACTGAGCAGACAGCAGGGGAGAGATGGGAGCATTTTCTCACATCCTTCCAAGGGTCTTACCACTCCATTAAAAAAAAAAGACAAAACATTTCAATCAACCACGCAATTAGTAGAAACACCTACACAAGTTCAGCAAGGTGCCAGCATGGGTCCAACACTTGCTGCTGTTGTTTGTTTGATCTCCTGTTGTGTCGCCATAGGATTTAGGTTAGAAAGTTGGGAGAAAATATATCATAGAGTCTTTGCCACAGAAAATTGCGAATTCCAATCTTACCCTGGCACAGCTGTTGTGGTTGATTTGGGGAAAGAAATGGCTGCTTCCTAAGATTTGAGGGGATCAGAATGTCATTCTAAATCTCATAAAAATTCAGTGAATCAGTTTGGAGTAAATTTTCAAACACGGTATGGTGGTGATGTTTTCTTTCTTGATTGAGTCATTAAAGTGACAAAATTGCTAGATTCCTATTGTTGGAACGTGTTTTCAGAGAGTTGGGAAGGAGGAAACACAAGGACACCATTATACACCATACAAATAAAGTAAAAGGTCATTTTCCCACATCTTCTCAAGGTTTAATCTTAATCTGGGACAAACACAGTTTAATATTTTTTTTATGGAGAGGACACTGCTGTGGGTGGAGCAGAGATGAGGCAGTTCCCTTTGACTCAGCTGTGACTCAGCTCAGGTCACATCTCTTGGCCTTAATTCTCAGAGAGAATTAGATGTGTGTGATTTTACAAGTTGGACTTTCTTTTTTAAAACATTTTAAAAAGCACTAGAAGGAAACGTGCAACCTATCTTGTGCTAAAAGGCCAGCAGACACTGTTGCTTTCTGATTGCCCCTGGTTCATTTTGTGTCTCATAAATAAAATATTTCTGCAAAAATATGGAAAATATCCTTGCCCTAAATTGGGAAAACAGCTTTGCTTTAATTTCCTTCCCAGTTGGCAACTGGGTAAAAGAAAATATTTTGACTTCCAGAAATGCTATTGTCCCTCCTCCAGGCTTCCTCCTAAAGACCCAGGGTATGAGCAGTCTGAGGGGCATCCTTTCTGATCGGTTTCTGGTGAAGTCTGATCTTTTTCCCCTTGACATTGGCTCCTGGTTTTCAGCCACTAGAGCCTGTGGCAGGGAAGATTTTCTGCCTGCAGGAAGTCTAAACTCCAGTCACATCTTTCAACTCCATTGTTAGCCTCCAAGATAGGAATGAGGCTTCCTTGATAACATTCTGCTGAGCTGTCTTGCATGCAAGAAACTTTGTTTCATCATCCCTGAGATATGCTTCCAGAGCCTGATTGTGATGGTTACAAAGAAATCTGTACCTTGGCAAGATCTGGGGAAGAAAATTCAGTGGGGCACATCTGTCAACACTGACACCTCATTCTTTTATTCATTCACTAAGTGAAGCTTTGAGTTTCTTCTCTGTGTCTAGCAAACATGCTAGGCACTTGAGGTGTCAAAGTGAAAAATACATATACCCACTACCTTCATAGGTAATACTCTAGAGGCAACACAGACACAGGCATTTTCTCTTTCTCTCACTCTTTTTAAAAACAGCTTTATTAGAGTATAACATATATACTGTAAAATTCACTCACTGTAAGTTTACAATTCAGTTATTTTGAGTAAACGTACAGAATTGTGCAGCTATCACTATAATTCAATTGTGGAACATTTCCATCACACCGATAACATCCCTCATCATTAGCAGTCACTCTCCGTTGCTCATTCCAGTCTCTGGCAGTCACTAATCTACTTTGTCTCTAAAAATTTGTCTATTCTGGACATTCTGTATAAATGAAATCATACAACACATGATATTTTTTTGTCTGGCTTCTCTCACTTCCTATACGTTTTGAGGTTTATTATGTTGTAGCATGATTTAGTACTTCATTCCGTTTTATTGCTGAGTAGAATTCTCTTTTATGAATATGCCATGTTTGGTTTATCCAGTACCTAGTTGATGGATGTTTGGCTTGTTCCTGGGTTTTTTGACTGTAGTGAATAATTCTGCTGTGAACAACTGTGTACCAATATTTGGAAGGACATATATCTTCATTTATCATAGAGATACCTAGAGATGGAATTTCTTGGTGAAATACAGATTTATAAGTATTTATAAGTGAGTGCTTTATAACAAAGTGAGTGATTTAAGGGCAGGAAGATTCAGTTTGGAAGCCATAGCACAGTTTATTACCTCTAGTCATAGAATATATGATGAGCACTAACCTGAACATACACATTCAAATTCTTCTCGCCTTACTGACTGGGTAAACTTGGGGAAAATGGCTTCACCTCTCTAGATCTGTTGCCTTATCTATATATGGTGATGTTAATACCTATAGTGGATATTTTCATGAGGGCAAATTTAATTAATTTGTTGATTGCCTGGCTGATATATGATATTTGAGGATGTCATGTACAGCTTGGTGATTAAAGTCAATAATACTGCATAGCATATTTAAAAGTTGCCAAGACAGTAGAGTTTAGAAGTTCTCATCGCAAGAAAAAAAACATGTAACTCTGTGTGGTAATGTACATTAACTAGACTTATCATGGTGATTATTTGGCAACATATACAAGTATTGAAACATGATGATGTGTACTTGAAACTAATATGTAGTGTTACATGTTAGTATTGTGTTACAGTTGACATATTTCAATTATATCTCAGTTCAAAGGATGAAAATAAAACTTACTTGAAAAAATAAATAGAAGTACATAAGGCTTTCAGAAATTATTCTAAAAGATATTTAATAATGAAAAATACATACATGTTACTCAGGAAAGTTAGTTTAAACTAAGCTGATCTTAGGCAGTCTGGCTTTATTTGGGTAACTCTGTTTGAAAGACTCTAAAAGAAGAAAGTTTGGGTTTCCAAATACTCAAGGATGTTGCATCTACTTTTTGTTGAGGGAAGGCCTGCCTGAGAATGGATGTGGCTTCCAGCACTACTCAGGTCCTCAGCCCCTCTGTACTAGGTATGATTAACTCCCACTGAAAGAGCCAAGTGACACTCACTCCTGCGCAGGCCTGCTCCTTTAACTGGGCTGAAGCACTGTGGTTCTCAGAAGTAGGGTGCAGACGTGTTTCCTGCCATCAGCTCCTAGGAGGGACTAACATTCTCCTATAGGATTGACTCCTATAGGATCTAAATGGAAATTTTATCTTGGAAAGGCCTTTGAGGCAGACAGTGTGTTCCTTCACTGAACTCATCAATTTTGGTGTGTAGAAGCAAAGTGAAATTAAACTTTCCTCCATTTAGTCATTCAATGAGCATTTATTAAGTCTTTTAGGTTCAGGTACTGTACTAAATGTCGAGGAGAGAAGGATCAAGACAGGAATCTCTACCCTCACTTTGCTCTCTAGTAAGGGGAGTCTGTAGGGAAGCAGTAAGAAATACATGATAGAATTACAGGTACCTACAGTGAAGGCAATTAAAGCAGGCTAAGGAACGGGGGCCATCAGAGAAATGGGGATGCTATTTTGGAGAAAGCCAACAAAAACTCTCGGAGATAGAAATCTGTTTCTGAAGAATGAGCCGCTGCCCTTTGAAAAGGGCTTCCCACGTGGCTCAGTGGTAAAGAATCCACCAGCCATGCAGGAGCCACTGGAGGTGCAGGTTCAATCCCTGGGTCGGGAAGATCTCTAGAGTAGGAAATGCCAACCCACTCCAGTATTCTTGCCTGGAAAGTCCCATGGACAGAGGAGCCTGGGGGCTACAGTCCATGGGGTTGCATAGTGTTGGCCATGACTGAGTGACTAACACACACTTTGAAACATGATAAGATCCAATATGATCTCCTCCCTGCCCCCTGCCTCTTCAGTGGTTTCTCATCTTTAATCACCACACAGCTGTCACAGAGGCTTCTTAATCCTCCTTGAGTAGATCATTCCTTCCTTCCTCAGAGCTCTCTATTGCCTCTTCTCTCCACCTGGGACCATTTCCACATGGTGGGCTTCTCCTGTGTCCAAGCTTCTTCTTGACTAACGAGTTTGGTGAGGCTAAACGATTCGTTTGAAAGCATGGACTGTGAGCGAAACTAATGTTGTTACTTAACACCCAAGGTGGTAAATGTCCCTCCAGCTCTCTCTAAGCCGTACGTTAAGATGGTCACATCACAATTTGGAGGGCCTGCCATCAGCTGGAGTCCCGTGAGTAACTAGGAGAAGCAGAGCCCCCTGAAAACCCAAATTGAACACCTATCATGAGTAAAAAATGTTTTCATTTCATAAAACACTGAGATTCCATGGTTAATTTGTTGCCCTGGAATAACCTAGCCCACTCTGACTCATACGGCCCATTTAAATGCAACAGAAACTATTATCCCCCATTACAAACAAGGAAACTGAGGAACCAGAAAATAATTTACCTAAGGTCACACAGCTGGTAAGCAGAACTGAGATGTAAACCCAGGTAGTTTGGCTCCTAGAACTGTGCTCTAAGCCCCATCATAAGCTGCACAAGGAACACAGACGGATGCGCTTAAATCTAACTAGTAGGTTAAACCAAGAAAAGAATAGTGGAAATTTCCAGCTTGAGGGAGCTGTTCTGGGCAGTACACACAGCAGGGGATCAATAAATGTTAAGTGAATGAGTACATCTTTTTAAGGAGCAGTGTGTTCTGTTTCTGTGGCTGGGTAACAAAAGACCCCAAATGTAGTGGCTTAAAATATCACCCATTGATTATCTCACAGTTTCTGTCAGCAGTTTAGATACCTAACTGGATCCTCTACTTAGGATAAGATAAAACTGCAAAGAGAGTGTCATCTTGAGCTCAGAGTCCTCTTCCACACTCATGTTGGAAGAATCTAGTTCCTCATCATTGCAGAACTGAGGTCCCTCTTGCTGGTCCCATAAACTGCCAGGGATTGCTCTCAGCTCCTAGATGCCCCCAGAAGTCCCTTGCCACATGGCCCTCTCATAGACCTTTTCCTAACAGGGCAGCTGACTGCTTCAAGGCCAGCATGGTAGAGAATTTCTTCACTCAACTACTATAGGGTCTTATATAACATCATGTCATCAGGGGAGTAACATCTCCTTTGTTATATAAGGTAACCCAATAAGGTAATGTAATCTATAACCTTACCTTATAGTTCCCATCCCATCCCCAGGTCCTGCCCACACTCAATGGGAGTGAGGTATACAGGGTATATTGCAGGGAATGTTGCAGGCCAGTTTAAAGTTCTGCCTACCACAAGCAGTAAACAAACAAAAACTGTTATACTTTTTTTTTGGTTAGTCAGATTCATTGGCTACTGTGGAGAAACTCAAATTTCATAGTCTATACAAATTTTTGTTGTTGTTTAGTCACTAAGTCCTGTCCAACTCTTTTGCGACCCTGTGGACTGTAAACCACCAGGTTCCTCTGTCCATTGGATTTTCCAGGCAAGAATGCTGGAGTGGGTTGCCATTTCCTTCTCCAGGGGATCTTCCTACCCAGGGATCAAACCCACGTCTCTTATGTCTCCTGCATTGGCAGGTGGATTCCTTACCACTGAGCTACCTGAGAAGCCCATGCAAGTTTTACCTCAAGGAAAAATAAGAGAGTTAAGAGAAAACACATAAATCACTTGTAGACTACCAAACATGGTTAATTAAAGAGAGATGTTCTGTACGATGACTGGGGTGAATGGTGATTTCAAGATAAGTGAAACTAATTTTTAATCAATTTCATTGCAGAATAATTTTACATACAATAAACTATATCTGTTTCAGGTGTACATTTTGATAAATTTTGATAATTGTTGTGAAACAACCACCACTGAAAAATAGCAAAGCGTTTCCATTACTCCCAAAAGGTCACTCATATCCCTTTGCCATCTAGACTCCTATCCACACCCTCAATTCCTATCCCAGGAAACCTGTCCAGTACCCCTATATTGTTGTTGTTTAGTTGCCAAATCGTGTCCGACTCTTTGCGACCCCAGGGACTGTAGCCCATGAGGTTCCTCTGTTCATGGGATTTTCTAGGCAAAATGCTGGAGTGGGTTGTCATTTCCTTCTCCAGGGGATCTTCCTGACCCAGGGATCGAACCCACATCTCCTTGTAGGTAGTTTCTCTACTGCTGAGCCACCAGGGAAGCCCCGGTATCCTTTTAGCTATTAATTAAGGAAAGGCACTATGAGGTAGCAATTGAGCACTTACTAGTTGATTCCTCGCTCACTTCGCTTCCTCCCTTGACCACATACTTGCTGTGTTACCTTGAACAATTTACTAATTTCTCTCAGCTTCAGTTTTACCATCTCAAAATAGGACAGTATCTCTCTCAAAGATAGTTGCTGTATCAAAGAGCTGCAATTTAGTTAATATATGAGAAGCATAAATAGTGTTAGCATATAGTGAGTACTAAATAAATGTTTGCTGTGTTTCTTTTATTGTTATTGTCAGCATTGCTTGCTTCAATTAAAGAGCTGTTTATAAAGATGGCTTATGGAAGATATTTCATGTACATTAAAGTCGATTTATGCCTCTGCCTAGAGCACTCTTTCCCCAAATATCAATTCTCTAACTTTCTCCTCTGCTACCATTTTCTCTAATCTCAGTCTCTCATTGAGAATTCTAAACACCTTATCTGATATTGCAAATTGCCCCACCCTACTCCC
The DNA here is from genome assembly GCF_963930625.1 of Muntiacus reevesi. Taxonomy (NCBI): domain Eukaryota; kingdom Metazoa; phylum Chordata; class Mammalia; order Artiodactyla; family Cervidae; genus Muntiacus; species Muntiacus reevesi. The sequence continues at coordinate 9,517,940 of NC_089271.1, read as the reverse complement.
TCCCTCTTGATGCTTCCCTATCCTGCTGTACTTTTTTAAGATTGAAGTATAGTTGATTTATACTGTTGTGTTGGTTTCAGGTGTATGGCAAAATGATTCAATTATACATATACATATATATACATGTATTCTTCATATTTTTCATTATAGATTCTTATAAGATATTGAATATAGCTCCCTGTACTGTACAGTAGGACCTTGTTTATCTATTTTACATATAGTTGTTTGTATTTTATACATAGCAATTTATAGTAACTCCTAATTAATTCCTCCCCATCCTTCCCCTTTGATAACTACAAGTTTGTTTTCTATGTCTGTGAGTCTGTTTCTGTTTGGTAAATAAGTTCATTTGTATTACTTTTTAGATTCCACATGTAAGTGATATCATATAATACTTATCTGACCTACTTCACTCAGTGTAATAGTCTCTAGGTCCATTCGTGTTTCTGCTGATGACAATGTTTCATTCTTTTTATGGCTGAGTAATATTCCATTGTATGTGTATGTACACACATATATGTCTAAATAAATACACACACAGACATATATATATATATATATATATATATATATATATATACACACCACTTTTTTTTTTTAATCCATTCTTCTGTTGATGGACATCTAGGTTGCTTCTGTATTTGGCTATTGTAACATATATCTTTCTGGATTGGAGTTTTCTCTGGATATATGCCCAGGAGTGGGATTTCTGGATCATTTGCTAACTCTATTTCTAGTTTTTGATGGAATGTCCATACTGTTCTCCATAGTGGCCTCGCCAATTTACATTCCCACCAACAGTGTAGAAGGGTTCCCTTTTCTCCTCCCACCTTGGCCTGCTGTACTTTTAATTTGTCCCTACCATTTATCAGCATCTAGTATTCTAAATAATTGTATATTCTATTTCCTGTTTATTGTCTATCTCTCCTTGCTAGAATATAAGCTCTACCAGGATAGGAATGTTTGTCTACTTTGTTTGCTTATTTATCCCACCCTCTTAGAATAATGTTTAGCACATAAACAACACTCAGTAAATACTTGCTGAATGAAATGGACACCTGTAGCATGAGCTTTATATATATTATCACATGTAATTCTCACAACAAAATCATGAGATGTAGATGTTATCACCACCATTTAATAAATTAAGAAAGCAAATACTAGAGAGATGTAGTAACTTGTCAAAAGACACACAATTAGTTGGTACAGCTCCAAAACATGCTCTTTTAGGCGTGGTGTGCCATATGGAGGAGCCTGAGGGCAGAGGTGATGAGTCAGGAATTATTGTCCAGCTTTAGGAACTCACAAGCAATTTGTATGTTTACACACATTGGGTTTTACACACTTGCTTATGCCAAGCTAATTCCTTATTCCTGCTTTGCCACATTTCAAAATACTGGAATGGCGAAAGGCAGAGGCATATTTCTGAAGAATGAGCTCATTCCCTGGCCTACAGCCTTGCCAAAGTCTTCAGTAAATCTATTGCAGAAGGTTGGACTCCATCAAGTTTAGGATTATCTTGCTTTACTACAAATGGGGCCTCAGAAGAATCAAGATTTAAGTCATCATAATAACTCTGTGGGTTTCTTGGTGGCTCAGAGGTTAAAGCATCTGCCTGCAATGCGGGAGACCTGGGTTTGATTCCTGGATAGGGAAGATCCCCTGGAGAAGGAAATGGAAACCCACTCCAGTATTCTTGCCTGGAGAATCCCATGGAAGGAGGAGCCTGGTGGGCTATAGTCCATGGGTCGCAAAGAGTCGGACACGACTGAGCGACCTAACTTACTACTTAATAACTCTGTGAATCAAAGACCATCCTATTAGAGGAAAGAATTTATTTTCATACTGAGATATGTAAAGTCTAGACATCACAAAGTAAAGATGTCAGTTATGGACCTGAAAATTCAGCATACATTTAGTTTCTTTGCTTTATCTGCCTTGGTATGAGTTTTCCCAAACCAGACGTTGAGACTGGAAATTGAGTGCAGGTGGTTTACTTGGATGTGATGCCAGGAGCACAGTGAGGGAGCAGGAACATGATACATAGAAAAATGGGAAGCCAATAAATGATATGTTAATGAACTGATAACTATTGTGGGAACTTGGAGCTCTGTTCTGCTGAGAAACTGTATAGAACACACCTCAGAAATGTCCCACTGGGGCATGATGAAGCGGGGGTATACATGCCAGCATTGGGAATCTTTTCTGGGCCCTCAGCCTCTCTGCATTTCCAGTCTGCCTGTGCAAGTGATCCAGCACTCCCATGGCCAAGAGACTCTCCCGAGGCAGACACAGGAAGCTGTCTGAATGTAGGAAACTGTCTGCAAGTGACCACTGTTGAAAGACGAATCTCGCTGTGTCTCTCATATTTCATACGTATTGTGAATGGGGCAAAACACCTGTGTTTTGGAATATTTTTTTTAAAAAAATTTGTATAGTGAACATCCTTGAGAGATGAAGTTCATGTCTTCCCCTAGAGGGAAGGGCAGGTCTGTTTGTGGTCCAGCATAATAAAGATAGTATCTCCCTCTGGGACAAAGTTCAGGCAGGCTCACTGCTCATTATAAAAATTTATGTTCCCTAAAGCTCAGGGTTCCTCTCCTGCAGTGCAATCCGTTATGTGCACAGGTGTCAACTGAATCTCTTCAGGTTGCCTGTGGGACTCAGTGGAAAGCGGAACCGGGGCCAGAGCCGATACTCTGGCTACCACTACTGCTGTGAGGAGTAAACTACCCATGACATCTCCACACTGTGAGCCTCTGACTTCCATGTCTCATGTCTTCTGCCAGCACCCATGAAACTGTGGCAGCAAGACTTGTTCGCTTGCTAGTAAGGTTGAATCTCAGACCTTTCACAGTTCTGGCGGGTCTCCAAGGTGGATATAGGGGATGTGGACAGTATTCAAACTCTGACTAGTACATGCAGTGTTTCTCTTGATAGTGTATTAGCCTTGATAGTATTAATACTAAGTCTCTATTTTATTCTCTATGTTTGACTGAGCCTCAGAGCTAAGCACTGTGTTCCTCTAAGTAGTTCAGTTCAGTTCAGTTCAGTCGCTCAGTCATGTCCAACTCTTTGCGACCCCGTGAATCACAGCATGCCAGGCCTCCCTGTCCATCACCAACTCCCAGAGTTTACCCAAACTCATGTCCATCGAGTTGGTGATGCCATCCAGCCATCTCATCCTCTGTCATCCCCTTCTCCTCCTGCCTTCAATCCCTCCCAGCATCAGGGTCTTTTCCAATGAGTCAACTCTTTGCATGAGGTGGCCAAAGTATTGGAGCTTCAGTTTCAGCGTCAGGCCTTCCAATGAACACCCAGGACTGATCTCCTTTAGGATGGACTGGTTGGATCTCCTTGCAGTCCAAGGGACTCTCAAGAGTCTTCTCCAACACCACAGTTCAAAAGCATCAATTTTTTGGTGTTCAGCTTTCTTCACAGGCCAGCTCTCACATCCATACATGATCACTGGAAAAACCATAGCCTTGACTAGACGAACCTTTGTTGGCAAAGTAATGTCTCTGCTTTTTAATATGCTGTCTAGGTTGGTCATAACTTTCCTTCCAAGGAGTAAGTGTCTTTTAATTTCATGGCTGCAATCACCATCTGCAGTGGTTTTGGAGCACCCAAAAATAAAGTCTGACACTGCTTCCACTGTTTCCCCATCTAGTTCCCATGAAGTGATGGGTAGTACTAGTCCCCTGTTAAGGATAACAACAGCAACAAAAATAACATTGGGGAAAATCTCTGAACATGTAAAAACGTACTGCCTATTGAATACTCATCACATATTCATTTCTTCAAGGCCAGGCACTCCTAGTTTTGTACAGAATAGATTCACTAGTTAGTGAATGTCATAATTCCTTTATTTCTGAATTATGTCGAACATGTTGGATAATTACCCTGATTGTCTTTTGGAGCCAAGGTTTTATGTTGTTCCCCTTTTCAAGGAATACTTTCATGTTTTGTTTTATGCAAAGGAGGTTCATCTTCACCTGGGTCCTAGGGGACATTAATGGGCTTAACCCATTGCCACCCCCTGCCTCTAGTCACATTGACAAGGAAACTGAAATTCTTTATTCCTAGACACTAGGTCTGCCATACATCAAAATTCCATAAATATGTGAGTCTGTAGGTAAATTCTGTTCTATTTCAGTTTTCTTTGTCTATTCTGTCACCCTTGCCACAGTCTCTTACTGACATTTGATAGGGCAGGTCACTCTACATGGATTTTTTTTTCTTAAAGAAAATCTCAGGCATTCTTGAGCCTTTTCTTATCAAATTTCATTAAAAAAATTAGTTGAGATTCTGCTTAGAGTTTTATGAACTCTATTTTAAAATTTGGGGGATATTGAAACATTTACTCATTTTATCTTTATATGGTATTTCTCTCCATTTACTTGGACTTCTTTAGTGGCTTTCAATAATTAAAATGTGTAATTTTCTTAAAGCTCTTGTATAATCTGATAGCTTTTTTCTTGAGTACATTATATATTATTTTGCAATTATAAATGGCACACTTTTTAATATTGCAGTTTATAACTGCTAACTTTGTGTATCAAAATGTGATTTGTTTTTACATATTGAAATTATTGCAGCCACCTGTTAATTTTAATAATTTATCTGTGGAATCTCTTGAGTTACCTATCTAGGCAGTTATATCATCTGCAGATTATGCAATAAGCTAGAATTTTTAAGCATTTTCTTATATATTATGCCATCTGATTCTCCCAGAGCAAATATTTATCCCATCCTAGAAATGAGAAAATGTATCCAAAGATTTTAAGTGCTCTACCATAGATATCAAGTAACTGAAGTGGAATAATCAAGTCTCCTGACCTCTTTTTTCATATCATGTGATGCCTCCTGAAATCACTCAGCATGAAAAGATGATGAAAATTACAATCAGAGAGAAGTCACAGATAGTGAAGGTAGGTGAAAAAGAGGAAAATAAGTTCAGTTACCATGTGAACGTCAAAATATAATGAATTGGCCAGGTTTTGATTTATTGACCATAGAGACTTAAAAACTTTTTTCTCCCCCTCCCTGCCCAGTTTGCAAGGTTTAATATTATTGCTATGTTTACTTTAAAACTTTAACATTTTGCTTTTGCCCCAATGCTCTGGGCTAATGAAGTCCTTGGCTGCACTTATACAACCATGGCAAGATCGGGCTGCTCCAGTTTCAGATGGTCACTTCCTAAGTGTTTGGGATGGGTATCATTAACTGTTCTGCCTGTCATAATGCTTTGGAGAATGACAAAGATGTCACCAGTGAGTCTAGCCATGTTTATGTCATCCTAACCATTATTCCAGGTGGAAGGTCACAGTTTCTTGTTTTGTCTTCACGCTGCAGAATCTGCAAAAGTACTTTAGAGTTTGGGTTCTGAAAGAGTATATCCCATTTCTTTCTGTGGTTATTTTCAAAAGAGGCCTGGAAAGCAAATGGAGGAATTTCCATTTGGTAAATATAGGAATTTCTTCTACTACCTTGGAGAATATGTTTCCTCTCCAATGTCAAGAAGATATATTAGAATCTGCCCATTGAATTATGAGGAAATTGAATCCAGGAAAACTCATGAAAGATTAAGTATTGGTTTCCATGTTTACAATAAAGATCTGGCATCTCCCCAAGTTGTGCTTGAAAAAAAATGTTATTTGTTATAAAGCCAAATAGCTCCTATTCCAAGGTAGTACAGTATTGGTCCATAGTCTGCAGTAATTCCAGTTATGAGGCCAAACTGGACTGAGGTGTGTGTACTAAACACAAAATATTTTGCATAATATGTGGCCTGCATCATAAAGTCCCTCCCATTCCAAATGCTATCTTAAGTGCCCAGTGTGGACCAAAGACTTAAGTTCCCCAGTTGAACCATCTGTTTCACATGGAAGTAGAAATTGAGAATTTGTAAGCAGGACTTGCAGCTGTGACTCACAGTAAGGAGGGACTGGATCGGCAGTATGACCAGTAAACACAACACAGCAGAAGCCTAATCAGCTCCAAGACCTGAAAACCACGCTCCCTGGTTCTTGCCAATGCAGTCCCATATGGAAACTTACTATAGGAAATACTCCAGTGAATTCAAATCCCAGATTGTTGGAAAGCCTTCTCCAGAAAAATAAATCCCTCTTATTCAGGCAGTTACTTCCTTTTGAAAAAAGATCCCCTTAGTTTTAATTCAGGGGCTGCAAATTAGGCCTCCTTTCTCTTTGCTGGTACTCTGAATGCTTCAGGGAAAGTATTTTAGAGATTGTATTTCAGAAGTGTGATTTTATAACAAAGGAAGTCCATCATGGAAGGTTCCATGAGAGCCCACTCATTTCACGAACCTTCAGTAAACAGTTTGCCTCTGAGACTGACCCTTTTTATAGACTCTGGCATGACAGAGACAGCATGAGACAAAACCAAGGGGTGACAGTGAACCCCACGTGAAATGCAAAATCACAGGGGATGGCTCTGGAAGATGTATAATTAAAGCACATGAAAATGGAACAATTATCAAAAATGAGAGCTGACACATATGCTCTACATGCTGCTGTGCTTACTCTTCTTTTGCAAATACTATTACAAAGTAAAAATGTGGATTGACAGGCTTTTATGAGCCTTGCTAAGCAACGGCATACCTCCAGAGGGCTGGAGATATGTCACGTAACTCATATATGGCTCAGTTTTGGAAGAGTAAAAAGAATACTGTTGATACAACCAGAAGTAATTTTGAAATAACTCAAGTAATTTACTTAAACTTCTTGGAAATAAACAAACATTCAACCAGAAATACTACTTGTTGTCTTTCTCCTTTTCCATCCACCATCCTCAAGCACTATAACCAGATCCATGCCACTTATCAAGTGCTCAGATCCTCAATAACCACTTTTGTGAGGCTCAATTCCCCTTGGAAGCCAGGGCAGGCACATCCTGAAGCTGGACAAATCAGAAGATCTTTAGCATGCTGGGGAAAGGAATATCTAAGAACACTCTTAAAACCTTGTAAAAATATACTTAACCCTCACATAAAATTTCAGCAAATAAATTTAATACATCCCAAATGAAATTGTAGCTTGTCTGTTTCTATGTTCTGAGTGACCCAAGGGTATCTAATTATTTCTGGGTTTTTCAAACCCACAGTAGCATCACCTTACTTTGAATAGGGGCTTTTATAAATGCCCATATAAAGATGCTTGTAAGTCAACCTTTCAGAGTATAGTGGTGAGGAGCAGTTTTGGAAAACTTGGCTTTGACAACTTTACAAGGCTAAGAAAAAATGTAGAATCCATTTAGCTTCTGCATAGCTTCCTTTGCTATTTGTCTTAAAAACTCAGTGAGCTTCCCACCTTTGGACAAAGCTCAGGGGACTTTGCCACAGAGAGAGATTCTTGTGTTCAAATTGCTGCTTCTGTGACAAGTCTCCTTAGAGTAAAATGCTGATTAACTACCATGATTCTTGTGTGAACTAAATGTTGAAATTTTGAAGATTTGGAATTTTAATTATTTGCTTACTGAATTTAAGTCGCTCAGTCGTGTCCGACTCTTTGCCACTCCATGGACTATACAATCCATGGAATTCTCCAGGCCAGAATACTAGAGTGGTAGCCTTTCCAGGGTAACTTCCCAACCCAGGGATCAAACCCAGGTCTCCCGCATTGCAGGCAGATTCTTTACCAGCGGAGCCACAAGGGAAGTCCAAGGAAACTGGAGTGAATCCCTTCTCCAGCATATCTTCCAAATCCAGGAATCGAACTGGGGTCTCCTGCATTGCAGGCAGATTCTTTACCAACTGAGCTCTCAGGGAAGCCCATTTGCTTACTGAGAAGCATATAATTCTTCAGAGGTATTATTCTGAATGTAAACAGCTATAAAAAGAACACTAAGCATAGCCTTAGTCAGGAGAAGTGGATCTCTCACTTTGTATGATCTTAGGAAAGAAAATCATTCAAGGAGTTTCTGGATATGCCTTTGATTAGATTATGTGGATGAAACTATTGCATACAGTATAAAACCTTATGTAAGTATAAAACATTATTATTCTCACCTGCTGGGTGCTCAGGGCATCATAGACATACAAGCAGATATCCTTCAAATGAATGGATAGATGAATGAATAATAGGTACTCTGAATCAGTCAATGGAAAATTTAGAATTTCAGATTACATCTCAACTAACCACAATCTCCTGCCAGAAGTCTGAGGTGGGAAGTGGAGGTGTGATTCATAATTGTTCTTTTTCATGCTTTTCTAAATTCTTGTGTGAGTTTCTTTTCTTATCCTTTGGTTTTCATCTTTTCTTAATTGTGAATCAAAGAGGTCCCTTCACTTCAGCAGACACTTATTAAACCTTTATTAAATATCAGGGAAGATATCACCTCTGCCTTCGAGGAGTTGCCAGTCTAGTGGTGAATTCAGACGTATAAAAGAATGTCCCTACAATGGGGCAGTTTATAAATAGATGCTATTTGGTCATGGAGAAGAGGCATCATCTTCACCTGGGGACTCAAGGAGGTGACCCCTGTGCAGGATGAAGGAGGCACTGTAGACAGAGGTACCAAAGGAGAGCTGAGCTGAGAGGACAAACTGTTGGGATAGTTAGTTGCTAGAATTTTGCTCTTCAGAACATTCACTTGGGTTCCTAGATTCTGCCTTCACTCAGAATTTAAGTCCATCTACAAAGAGTCTTGGTGCTTCCTTTGAGCTGATCTCCATATATAGAGCCCCCCTTCATTAGAGGGAGTGTTGGTGGTTCAGAGGGCAAAGCATCTGCCTGCAATGCAGGAGACCCGGGTTCGATCCCTGGGTTGGGAAGGTCCCCTGGAGAAGGAAATGGCAACCCACTCCAGTATCCTTGCTTGGAAAAACCTATGGACAGAGGAGTCTGGCGGGCTACAGTCCACGGGGTCGCAAAGAGTCAGACACAACTGAAGCGTGGAACCTGTCTGACTTGTTTCGCCAAGTATAATATTCTCTAGGTCTCTCCATGTTGGTGCAAATGGCATTATTTCATTCTTTTATATGGCTGTATAACATTCATTCATAAATATATATGTGTGTGTATCTCACATCTTAATTCAGATACCTGTTGATGGGCACTTGAGCTGCTTCCATATCTTGGCTATTGTAAATACTGCCTCTATGAACATTAGGGTGTGTGTATCTTTTTGAATTAGCATTTTGGTTTTTTTTGGCTCTATGCCCAAGAGTGGGATTGCTGGATCATATGGTAGCTCTGTTTTTAGTTTTTTTAGGGAACCTCATACTGTTTTTCATAGTGGCTCCACTAATTTACATCCCCACCAACAAAGTACAAGTGTTAGGGACCACATGTGTGAATATTCATATCACTTCTAACTGAAGTTTAATTTCTTTAATTGTAATGCCTGCATACATTGATTCCTCTATTAAAGCAGTCGAGTCAGATAGCACTGGGAGACTGCACTGTGAACTCGGAGGGTTACAGGAAATGCGCCTTAGCTCTGCTGCTATGGCAACAAGTGGTTCTCTTGCTTTCTGATTCCAGCATAGGCCACAATGATAACATTTTCTCTTGGAGTGATTAAGAAAAAAACTTGAGAAAGCAATAAAGGCAATGACTTGGTGTTTGTCTCTGCATTTAAGAGCTGAATTATATCCCCGCATCTACTAAAGGGATCAGAATGGGCTTTTGGAAGGTGCAAAGTGTTGTTGGTAGCTCTTCCATGGTAGCTCTCTGTGTGACACTGGCCTTAGGAAAAGACCTTTGAATGTAAGGTGCAGGAGGGCTGACCTGAGCTGTGCTGCATAGCTGGATCCGTGGATGTCTGAGTCTCTCACCTGGGATCTCTACTGACGGCCTCCTTGATGATTCCCCAGCCAGACACCATCCTTTGGTGGTTCTCAGTGTGGGAGTGGGGTGGGCAGGTGATTTTGCCCACATATTTGGCAAAGTCTAGGGCTTCCCAGGTGGTGATAGTGGTAAAGAACCCGCCTGCAAATTCAGGAGACACAAGAGAGGCGAGTTTGATCCCTGGGTCAGGAAGGTCCCCTGAAAGAGGGCATGACAACCCACTCCAGTATTCTTGTCTGGAAAATCCCCATGGGTAGAGGAGCCTGGAGGGCTATAGTCCATGAGGTTGCAGAGAGTCGGACATGACTGTGCCACTGAGCACACACACAAGAGACATTTTCGGTTGTCACACTGGGAAAGGTGTTATGCTAATGGCATTTAGTAGGTAGAAGCCAGAGATGCTGTGAAAGATCCTCCAGTGCATGGGACAGGCTCCCACCACATAGACTTGTCCAACCACAAGTGTTCATAGTGCCGAGGCTGGGAAATCGTACTTTAGACCATAAAGTACATGGTTTTGGAACAGCTAGCTTTCACAATGCAAGAATAGTCAGTATGAATAAGAGGCCGTGAAATGGATTTGAATCTTCAGGGTGAAGTTTCTGGACTCCTCATGGGATGGTCAGAGATGGTCCACCGTGGAAGAAGGTGCATTACTAACCGGGTGCATTACTAACTGCAGCCTCTTGAGAGCCTCGTTCAGCTGGAAGCTTTCGTGACTCAGAAGCCCGAGAGGCTCAGGTGCTCAATTTCAGAAATAAATTCCTTTCGCTTCTCACTGTATGACTTGTTTAGAATTTCACGTAGGTAGCAGAGCACATGGAAATGACACGTTGGTTGTACTTTGTTTGAGCATCATGTGTTGAAATGGCTGCAAGAGCAGCAAGCTGTTTTCCAGAGAATTTCATTAATCACCCTTCTCATCAACCTGGGATTAAACACATAGGAGATAGCAAAAGAAAACACAGCTAGTGATGACAACTCACAGACACAGGGAACAAGCCAGTGGTTCTCAGTGGGGTAAAGGGAGGGCATCAGGGATTAAAAGATACAAACTCTTTGGTATAAAATAAGCTACAAGGATACATTGTACAGCACAGGGAGTATAGCCAATATTTTATAATAACTACAAATGGAGTACAACCTTTAAAAATTGAGATCACTATATTGTATACCTGAAACATATAATATTGTACAGCAACTATACATCAATTAAAAAAAACACACACACAAACATGAACACACATGCACATAAAAACATGTACATGTGCAAAATCTTGGAGATTTTGAACATAAATCACTTTTCAGGTTCTGTGTAAGTATCAACTAGATGTCAGACTAATTCTTAATATTCTGGAAAACCTCCCTTAAAGAGGCAAGAGCACACTGCCTTGTTATTGGTATCTGGGGACCATTCTGACACGTGTGTGTGTACACAACTCTGGAATGTGCTTACTCATTCGCCATGGCTGTCAGGGTGAATACCTCACCTGTCACAGGGAAATAATACACCCCTGTGTAAGCGTCTCTAAGTGTTTCCCAGTGGCACTCTTGGGGGTTCACGGCCTGTCAGTTTTTTTCTGAGCCAAGGCTTTCCAGACATGTCCATCCACCAGCGTCTACTAGCATATCTGCCCAAAGCATTTGCGGTCACTGATGTCAGTCAGATACAAATCGCCCTGAAATCCTTCTGAATCCTCGGACTTTCTCCTGTCAATTCACTAAGCCTTTATGACCACACCTCCTGAGACGCGCCAGACCATGGGCCCCAGGATGCAGATCTGGGAATCCAGAAGGTGTGGTCCCTGCTTTCCAGAGAACTCGGTCAGGGGAGGAAAGTGCAAATGGAGAACATCCAGTGGATTTTCATCCCAGAGAAAGCGTAGGAGTACAGGGCCAGGAGTAGTCCAAGGAGGGATGGGTATGCGGCATGTGCATGTCAGAGGAGGGCTGACCTGGAAGCTCGGCCATAAAGCCCCGGTGAGAATGTACCTCGGTGGAGAGGAGAATGAGATGCAGATGTGGAAAGAGAACAGCAAGGTCTCTTCCAAGGGCTCACATGCAATATACAATGACTGCCCAGATGTTTGGATCCCATTGCTTATGAGATGTGACGGGTCTATCCAGCATTTTAGAAAGACCATTCTGGAAGCAGAGAAGGGCATATGTGGATGGGGACTTGGGAAGGTGGCGGAAGGAGGCTGAAGCCAGGGAGACCAGTGAAGAGACCCTTCATTGGTGGTGATAACCAAAAGTAATAGGCTTGAGAGAGATCTCTGATGTAGGGTGGACTGGCCTTGGTGCCTTGTTGGGCTGGGAAAGTGGGGATGGTGCCTCAGCTGGCAGTGGCATGAAAAGCTTCTGGCTTCTCAGAATTTTCAAAAGCATCCTGTTCCTAGCCACCCCAGATTAGCCTGGAAACCAAGTCAAAATAGCTTGCTCCCAGTCTCCCACCCCAAACCACAGTTCTGTGTATATAATTCTAGAGGTATCACTGGCACCTGGGCTTCCCTCATAGCTCAGTCAGTAAATCATCTGCCTGCAATGCAGGAGACCCAGGTTCGATTCCTGGGTCGGAAAGATCCCCTGGAGAAGGAAATGGCAACCCACTGCAATTTTCCTTGCCTGGAGAATCACATGAACAGAGGAGCCTGGCGGGTTACAGTCCATGAGGTCTCAAGAATCAGACATGACTTAGCGACTAAAACCACCACCATCGCCCATTCCCCCTACTCCCACCCTTAATGCCTGCCTTTGGCAATCACCAGTCTGTTCTCTGTATCAGCTTGGTTTTTCTTTTTCAGATTCCACGTATAAGTGAGATCTGACAATATTTGTCTGACTTATCTCACTTAGCATAATGCAGTTTACACATTAGTGCAATTTTTTCCCAATGTACTTAGTATTCTCCAGGAAGGAGGAGGTGTGGTCCATTTGATCAGGAGTGGAGTTAGCTGAATCACAGCAAGAAGACAAAGGAAGGGCAAGAAGAATTTCTGCAGCTGACCTAGGTATCCGGGTTAGATAAGGAAGGAGAGTCCTTATCTGAAGTTGACAGGGGGCTGATTATCTGGAAGAAAATCAAGACAAGAGGAAGGATTGGAGGTGGTGCTTAAAGACTGGAATATTTGAGTTTAAGATTCCAAAGTAGTACAGTTAGGGTGGAGGCAGGAGAGAGGGTGACTGGATTTGCTTGGAAGTGAAAGCCATTGCTATTAAGAAGGCATATGTATGGAGAAATATGTGTTCACTCCTCTGTACTCCTTTCTTCTAGAAATCTGTCTTGGTTATTGCCAGTTTCATTAACATAAGAGCTATCTCACAGTGACCTTGGAGAATTTTAGGACAGTTATATTCTATAAAGTAGATAGGTCTCCATTATTTAAAAACACTCACCACAACAAATTAAAACCTCTCATTCCTGTATTGGGAAATGCATATATCAATCCAACTCTTTTTGTCAATCACAAATAGTTTATGCAAATTGCATGGTTTCAAGTGAATGCTTTGCAGAGTCAGCATCCTTTAGAAACATCTTTCTTGCTAGAACCATGTGCTTTTGACTTGTGATTGTTTGCCTGTTTTTTTGTTGTTGTTGTTAAGTCTGTAGATAACATCCTTTCTTGAAGATTATTAATTATATATACAAATACCCTCTATGAAAGCATCCACTTCGAAGAAGCCAAAGATCTAAGGCAGAAGTAAGCAAACTGTTTCTGTAAGGGGCCAGAAATATTACTGGCTTTTCAGGCCAGAAGGTCTCTGTTACAAAAACTTGACCTTGCCTTTTTAGGCCAAAAGCAGATATAGACAATACAAGAATGAATTGTGGCTGTGTTGCAGTAAAACTTTATTTACAGAAACAGGCTATGGACTAAATTTGGCCCACAGGCTGTAGTTTGTTGACTTAATCTAAGTTAGTAAAAGACTCCTGTATGTTGTAGAATTTTGTGAGAAAGTCTGAAGTTCAGATTTTAATTGGCTTGACTTTTCAATTTTTCCTTTTTCTTTACAGGTATACTATAGCTTGCTTTGACTCTATAGAAGGGAAATAACTTGTAAACGAAGATGACATGTGGAAAGTTTAAACTATGGATCATTTGCTGTGCTCAGTCATGTCTGACTCTTTGTGACCCTATGGACTGTAGATAGCCCGCCAGGCTCCTCTGTCCATGGGGAGTCTCCAGGCAAGAATACTGGAGTGGGTTGTCTTGTCCTTCTCCAGGGATGGATCGTTTATGGAAACCTGATAGATGATGATGGGCTTCCCTGATGGCTCAGTGGTAAAGAATTTGCATGCCAATGCAGGAGATGTGGATTCCATCTCTGGGTCGAATAGATCCCCTGGAGGAGGACATGACAACCCACTCCAGTATTTTTGCCAGGAAAATACCATGGACAGAGGAGGCTGGTGGGTTACAGTCCATGGGGTCTCAAAGAGTCGGACATGACTTAGTGATTAAATAACAACAACAAGTAGATCATGATAGTCTATTGTAGACAGTGGTCAGGTTTGTCATCTTAACTTGCTTCCTTGAACACTCAAGCATGTCCTCCCTGGTCTTAAAGAAATGTGGGTATCTGACACTGCAGTGCCATTCCCTTCAATGATGTAATCTATAGACACAAGGCAAACAGTGTAATTCATGCTGTACTGATGCCTGTATTCTAAAATATTTCCTCATGGAAATTCAGTATTTTGGACTGAAAATCTGTTCCCAGCTTTTAGAGACTTTTCATTAATAAGCACCTTTTCTTGATAGTAAACTATGAGTGAGTGAGTGAAGTCACTCAGTCATATCTGACTCTTTGTGACCCTATGGGCTGTAGCCTGCCAGGCTCCTCCGTCCATGGGATTTTCCAGGCAAGAATTCTGGAGTGGGTTGCCATTTCCTTCTCCAAGGGATCTTCCAGACCCAGGGATTGAACTCAGGTTTCCTGTATTGCAGGCAGACTATTTACCATCTGAGCCACCAGGGAACCCCTAGTAAACTATAGCTTGACCAAAAATATCTCTGACAAGATGTCAAGACTTAATGTTCCTCTTGTGACTTAACAGACATAATGAAGTAGAAGGATACTTCTCACAAATAAATATTCCTTAGAATGTCAGAGTTTTGTGGTTTCCTTGTCCCCTGAATATATTTAAATACTTAGTATTAAGGCTTATTAAATATTTACTACTGAGGTTGCCACTCTCTGAGGTGGTTTGATGTTTCATTTAGGACCCTGAAGGGCTGTTTTTGATCAGTCATTCTTTGGAGTTAGATGTGTGTACGTTGGTAGGACAGGAAAGGAATGGAATGTCAACTTTCTGCCAACGACTCTTCTGGCTGAAAGAAATTTTTTCTTTTCAGTATGAGTCACATGGAGAATCTATCTTAGGAAAGGATCAAAAAAAGAAGTGAAAAGCAATTAAGAAGAAAAAAAAAAAAACCGTTTATATCCATGTTGGTCCTATTCCCATTGGAAAATGGGTACCAAATAGCACTTTTTGGTTACAGCTTTTTCTTTTTAAAGCAAAACTGAACTTAATGAATTGTTTATTTGGTACATGCCCAGATGAAATGGGCCTTATTCAGGACTCACTGTGAAAGAAGATAACAGAAAGCATGATCTGCTTTTCTCACTCTGAACATGGAAATTCTCATCAGAGTGATCAGTTGGGACAACTGCGGGGAACAATATCTGAAGGGATCTTTTTATCCCAGATTGTAGAGTAAAAGCCAAAAGAATTCATTAAGAATGATTAGCTTCTGGATGCAATAAATTAGATTTACAGTTGATTTCAAAATGTTACTTGAACATATACAGTAACAGGAGTCTGACACTCAATTTATTAATCCTTCTGCATGAAGCAACTGGTAAACCCTTAACGTGCTGTGATGAAAAGTTAACCATGCCAATTTGCGACAGGATCTCCCTTCTGCACATTCATTGGGCATAGCAAGTAGTGTATGTGTTTTAAATGTCATGCCAGTGTGCTTTGGAATGGGTGTGACCCATCTTAGGTATTGCTCTAGCGTCTTCTCATTCTAAGTAAGGGTTTCTTTTTCTTTTTTTGCTATTCATTTTTCAGTTGAAGGCAAATTGATTTACAATGTTGTGTTGATTTCTGCCATACAACAACGTGAATCAATCATCATTATATATATATGTGTGTGTGTGCGTGCGCGTGTGTGTATATATATGTATATATACATACATAATATATCAGTTCAGTCACTCAGTTGTGTCCGACTATTTGCGACCCCATGGACTGCAGCACACCAGGCTTCCCTGTCCATCACCAACTCCCAGAGCTTGCTCAAACTCACGTCCATCAAATCAGTGATGCCACCCAACCATCTCATCCATCCTCTGTTGTTCCCTTCTCCTCCTGCCTTCAATATATATGTATATCTCCCCTCCCTCCCCTCCCTCATCCTACCCCTCTAGGTCATCACGGCGCACCAGGCTGAACTCCCTGTATTACATAGCAGCTTCCCACTAGCTATGTATTTTACACACGGCAGTGTATTTATGTCAATGCTACGCACTCAATTCATCCCCTCCTTTCCTTCCCCTGCTGTATCCACAGTCCATTCTCTACATCTGCATCTCCATTCCGTCCCTGCAAATAGATCCATCAGTATCATTTTCTAGATTCCATATGTATGTGGAATATACGATAACAAATATACGATATTTGTTTTTCTCTTTCTGTAAGTCAGGGTTTCTTAACCTCAGCAACCATTGATATTTGGGGTCAGGTGATTCTTTGTAGTGGGTGCTGTTCTAGGCAACGTACGATGTTAGGCAGCAGCCCTGGCTTCTACCTACTAGATGCCAGGGGCACTCTTCCACCTCTCCCACTCCACCCCTTCCCCGTTATCACAACCGAAATGTCTCAATTACCCAATATCCCTGGGGAGGCAATGACCCTGATTGAATAATGCTGCTTTGACTTGATATAGCACAGCCTTAGTTTGGTATCATTTAACTGATATTCTTTTTTTTTTTTCTTTTTTTTTTTTTATTTTTTATTTTTATTTTTTTTTTAATATTATTTTATTAGTTGGAGGCCAATCACTTTACAACATTTCAGTGGGTTTTGTCATACATTGACATGAATCAGTGGGAGGGGGGATCGGGATGGGGAATACGTTTAACTGATATTCTAAAAAGCACTGGCTACATGCCAGTGCCACCTTGGGCTTCTTTGTGCAAGTTCGATCTTTGTTTTGCAATGAGTGGTATAAGGAAGAGGGTACATGTGTAGGGTGTGCACACATCTAGATTTGTCTGGAATAGCTGAGTTTTTGCCTCTTGCCTGGATGTAATTATTAAGTAGCATCACCCGAAAGAATGTCCAAATAGGGGTAAAAATTATCCAGCCCCCTTGCCCTCTGGGGCACTTTGACTTTGGAGAATAGGTATGAGTTTTAAAGACTTCTACAATCTCAAGAGGCTCTTTTCCTCTGCAGAAGTCTTTGACTCCTTCCTGTCCTGTTTTGGAATCTGGAAATTTGCCTATTTCATGCCTACATGGACTGCATACTCAAGTCTTAACTCCTAACGACTTCAGTTTTTAACCAGCTAGGCAATGTGAGCTCAGACAATAGGGTAAAGAATGATGCTTTTAAAAGAATTTTCTTCTCTCAATAGAGACAGCTTGAAGTTCTAAGTAAAGAAAGAGCTGAGACTGATTTTATAATGGCTTTTATACTGACTTTTACAATCACACTATTACTGGGATCAGGCTTCCTGCTTGGAAAAGTGCTTTGCAATACTTCAGACAGAAGAGAGTGAGGTTAGAACAGACTGGGCTACAGTAGCAGGGAGTTGAAGAAATCAGAGGTGATTTGAAAAGCAATCATTCCTTTGGTCTTAAGAATAAGGAAAAACATTTTTTTATTCCTCAATAAATCCTGTCAAACATAGGACAGACTGCTTGTTAAAGCCTTGAGTGGACGTTTGGATTGTGTGGTTCCTGGCATGTACCTTTGCTTAAAAAAGCACACAGAAAATCTCCAGGTAGTTATATGCACTCTAACCTGTAATCAGAATCGGCCTCCTACCTGAAAATATGAAGACAAGATTTTCAATCCATAGTGAAGGCAAGATAATTGTGTGAGAACACTCCATTTCAAAGGTCAGCATTAATTTGGTTATCTGTAACTCAATGTCAGCTGAGATTTGATTTTTAAAGTAATACAAATTCATGGAATCTATGTGAGATATTGGATGTACAATCTCCCTCCCTCCCCATACTTTTCTTCTCTTTTCAACCTCCTAGAACCTTTATCTTCCCTTTAACCCAGACCAAATCCTCTGGGTCTGGAGGGCCAAAGTTATAGTTCCCTGGCTGGAAACAAAATAAGGCCAGGTGGCTTCACCTACTAACAAGTCCTTGTCCCAATCTCCTTGACTTCATACTGGGATGATTTTTCTCCCCGGGTACACCTGGCATCAACATTGTAGTGGGTGTTGTCTCTAACGCTTTAATGAAGGTTGTGTTTTTCTCTTCAATTGGATTTCAGTAGATTTTTCAAGTATTTCCTGAGTCTTGTTGCTTTTCCGTCTTGACTGTGAAATACAAGTTGGCAACTGTGCTGTATTTGCCTGTGGTTGTCAGTCAGTAGCCTTCCGTTGAAACGATTATCTCCAAAGCTGGTCTTTAGCTCAGAATAATTACCCCTTATCAACTAAGGGAAACTTACTATAGAGAACATGGTAGAAGTGATTGTTTATAAAATCATTGAATTAGATTATGCTTTGAAAAATCTATTTCATACTCATACTTTCAAGTTATATAGTAATAGAAAACTGTCTTAGGATATCGTGTTTAAGGAGAGCGTGAACCTGGCTCTACACAACTGCAAGCGACAGCAACCAGGTTGTTGTCTTATAAGGGAACATCCTATATGAGATGAGATTCACCTGAACCTCAGCTTAAATGCACTCAGAATATAAGAAGTCAGTTTCACAGTAGTGTACCAGAGAGTAAACAATGCCCCAAGTAGTGTAACTTTGAGTTGCATAAGTTTAAAATATTAGTATTATAGGCCTCAGTGCCTATTAAGAGGCTATGGAGCCCTGCCCTTTGCCTTCAGACCCCGAAGTCTCCTTTCTTTGACTGTCTTTCTCACCAAAAATATGCTATCATTTTGCTGAATGAAGAATGTTCTTTGTCATCTTTAGCATAACCATTCTCATCACAAAGAACTATTTTTTGGAGCATTAACTGTATGATGCGCATAAGTGCTGTGGGCACAGAGGATTATGGAATATTTCTTCTCCATGAACAAGACATGATCAAGGGGAGGAAACAGGACAGAAGCAGTGAGAAAGTACAAAAAGATAAAAGAGCATGTACTAAGCCTTCAATGACAATGGATGAAATAGTAAACAATAAAACTGAAGGTTAAAATTTCAGTCAGGAGTTAGTAGGAAAAAAAATACAATAAAAAATGGGAGTTTTCTTTTTTTTTTTTTTTTTTTTCAGATAGCAACTTTATTTGTTTATTTTTTTCTTTTTTTTTTTTTTTTTTTTTTTTTAATTTCAGTGGGTTTTATCATACATTGACATGAATCAGCCATATAGTTACACGTATTCCCCATCCCGATCCATTAAGAATTACATTGTTAGAAACAGGCTGTCAGAAACAGAACTGAAAGAAGAATGTCTTAGACAAGGTAGGTAGTAAGTTTTCTTACACATAAAACAAATGAAAGGATGGGGCTAGTATAGCAGTTCTACAAAGTCATTAGTGTCTTGAGTTCTTTCTGTTTTGTCATTCCTAGTGCCAGATTTCCTATTCAAGATTGTCTCGTGATCACAAACTGTCTTTTATATATCCAGCCATCACATCCATATTTTGGACAGAAAGAATAAGGAAAAGTGGAGCTCAGAGGGTCATCCTTGCTGAGAGAGTTTCCTTTTAATGATTTCTTAGAAGCCTTCCACCCAATGCTTGGTCTCTGTTATCTTTAATTTTTTCAGCCAGGTTAATACCTGCCATAATTGGCACCTCTTCATTGTCATGGTACAAATAAATAATAGAAGAATGGATACTGGATAGATAGTAAGTTTTGGTATACAATTCCACTTTTGCTGATATTGAAAAATCAAAACCATGTAGATCTTCTAAGCCAGAGGTGGACAAATGCCTGTGGGCTAAATTTAACCCACTGACTATTTTGGTAAAAAAGGTTTCATTGGGACTCAGCCACACCCATTAATTTATGTATAGTATATGAATGCTTTGCATTGTCACAACCAAGTTGAGTTGTGACAGAGACTGTCTGGCCTGCAAGACCAAAAATATTTTCCATCTGTCCCTTTATGTGAAAACATTGCCAACCCCTATTCTAGACAGATAACCGGATGGAAAAATGGGCAAAAGAATGGAACGGACTCTGCAAAAGGGATCTCTGAAGGCCAATACACATATGAAAAGTGCTCTAACTCATTAGTCATCAGGGAGACGTTATTTAAAACCACAGTACAGTACCACTGAGTGCCCATCAGAATGGCTCTAATTAAGGAAGAGTGAGAACTGATAATATCAAGTTTTGCATTAATATGGGACAACTGGAATTCTCATACATTTCTGGTAGCAGTATTGGTTGGTACCAATATTTTGGGCAACTACTGGACAGTACTGGTAAAGCAGAATATATGTACTCCCTATAATGGAGCTATTCTATTCTCAGGTATATACCCAACAGAAATTCTTACCTATGTTCACCAAAAACCATGTTCTAGAATGTTCTTATCAGCACTATTCATTAATAACCCTAGACTGGTAACATGCAATAGTGATGAAAGACACCAGATTAAAAAAAAAAAAGAAGACTGTCTACTGCAGGATTCTATTCATCCAAAGTTCAGAAAAAAGGCAAATAAAATCTATGATGGTGTTGGTCAGGAGAGTGGTTCCTTTTATGGAGTAAAGGTTGGGAGCAGGTTTTTTCTTGTTCTAAGTAGTCATTAAACAGGGATGTTCACTTTGCAAAATGCACTGTTATGCACTTATGAATTCAATACCGTTCAGTTTATATACGTATTATGCCTCAATAAGGAGCACCACCCCCCCCCCCATAAAAAATCCATATCCTTTAAATGATGGAAACCTTGCAGTGAGTAGTCAGTTTTCTATTAAAAATGTTGCCTAGATGATGTGTTCTTCCTCGTACAATCTCAGGAGTCTCCACAACAGGTCCAGCCCTTTGTTTGAGACTATGCTTGCATTCTAGTCTCAGTAACAAATGGGACACATTTTCTGTTTCTGGCTTTCTGCATTAGACTACATCCCCCTGACAGTGTGGCCGCCTAGGTGGTCTCAGCTGCAAGCAGCCCCTGCCCAGGATAAGAAGGTTGTATCTAAGCTGCACTGGATTAACCTCCTGAGCAGACCCTGTGCCCCTGGGCTTTCTGGCCCAAGGAGAAAGTGAAGGCTGCAAGGTCAGCTGAATATGTATTTCATGGATCCTAGGAAGGCCTTTTGGAAAGAGGATTTTCCCCCCATTTCTGTTTAGTCTTAACATTGTGAGGTTGTAAAGAGGCGCTGGAGACTGAGGGAGCTGTTTGTATGCTGTGTTGTCTGCCTCAACTGCACTCTTGAATTCTGGCTGGCTGCCCAGTCTTGTGTGGGAAGCTGCTTAAGATGTGTGCACTTCTCCAAAACATCAATTTTAGATTTTAAAAAGGATTAAAGTATTATTCCAAAGCCAGAAACTCAGGCAGCTTTTAAAGGAGAAGTTCAGAAGAAATAGCCAGGTCTTTTTAAAGAATTACCCAAATTTTTGGCTGATTAGTTCAGTTCAGTTCAGTCGCCCTTTGTGACCCCATGGACGGCAGCACGCCAGGCTCCTCTGTCCATGGGCTTCTCCAGGCAAGAGTACTGGAGTGGGTTGCCATGCCCTCCTCCAGGGATCTTCCCGACCCAGGGATCGAACCTGTGTCTCCTGCGTTGCAGGCAGATTCTTTACCAACTGAACCACCAGGGAAGTCATACAGACTAAATGAGCTAATATGTGAGGTACTCAGAAGACTTAGAAGTCACAGGCTGTTAAAAAATTGATGCCATAAAAATAAATAACAATTTAAGTTTGCTTCCTTGAAATGTCATAAGGCTTTTAAGGCATAACAAAATCGTCAGACTCTATGGGCCAAATGTAGACATGAGTGTTCTAGAATCTTCTGCTTTTCTCATCTCAGAACACATGATGTGGTGTATAATTGAACCCAGTGTAGACATGTGCAAAGTCTATTCAAATTTGGGGTGATTTTGGAGAAACAGCATGTATCCAAAAACAGGTTTATACTTGCAAGGCGAGGGCACAGGAAAAGCTTTTTTTTTAATGAGAATTAGAAAACCCCACGGAGAAGGCACCCCACTCCAGTGCTCTTGCCTGGAACACGGATGGAGGAGCCTGGTAGGCTCCAGTCCATGGGGTTGCTAAGAGTCGGACAAGACTGAGCAGGTTCACTTTCACTTTCCACTTTCAAGCATTGGAGAAAGAAATGGCAACCCACACCAGTGTTCTTGCCTGGAGAATCCAGGAGCCTGGTGGGCTGCCGTCTATGGGGTCGCACAGAGTCGGACACGACTGAAGCGACTTAGCAGCAGCAGCAGCTGAAAACCCCAATCAATGAGAGGGAAATACTTTGACAAATGATTTGAGACTAGTGAATACAAACACAACGAAGGAATGTTTGCTTTTGGTTATGATTTATATTGCTGTAGAAAAAATGGGAGTGGGGGCTGCCTTCTGCACACCAAATGAATCCCACACACATTTACCTGAGACTTCTAGAAATAACAAAGGTGTGTCTCTGAAAGCTTAGATATGCGGAAAAAGAGAATCCAGTTTGGAAGTCTGCCTGCTCTAAACAGGCTGGTTTATCTTAGGCAAGTTGTCTGTCTACTTGAGGGCTACAAATGAAATAAAATAATTGAGATGTTAATAGAAACAAATATATGAAAGATACATTTTTTAAGTCCAAAGGAAAGACTTATAAAACTCCAGGAGGGAGAAGATGAATACTAAAAGGAGAAAAAAGAGCAAACGAAATAAAGTGCTATTTTAGTTTTCTAAGTCAGGGGTCAGCAAAAAAATTCTGTAACAGAACAAATGTGTTAGGCTGTTGGAATCAGCCATAGATAAATACATATATGAATGGATATGACTGTGCTCCAGAAAGACTTTATTTATGGATGCTGAAGTGTGAATTTCACATAATTTGAAAGTCATCAAATACTATTCTTTTGATTTTTCTTTCAACCATTTAGAAATATAAAAACCATTCTTACTCCTATGCCAGATCTGAGATAAACATCTCCCCTTGCACCAAAAAAATGTTAAAGTACAACATGCCTTCCTTTTCAGGTTTTTTTGTAAATTATTTGAGTGATGGTTTTCTACCTTTGGTATTTTCCTGGATTTTTCTCTGATGCTTTATGCCCCTGCTAGAATGCTTTGTGCCCCTGTAACACATTTTAACATCAGCTGTCATGCATATATTAAATGCTCATCATGAACTGAAATCCTGGGGACAGACTTCAGAGGAATAAAAGATACTAGCAATAGAAAGTGGTACAGAAGCTCCTCTATTTATGGAATTTCAGTTTGTGCGCTTTCATAGATACAAACAAAACCATACTCTGGAATAAAGCTCTCTGGCTCTCTCCTCATCATCAAAATATGCACTAAGAGGTTCTGGGAGCTATCTTTGTTTCTGCTTCCCCCCCCAACCTTGTTTTTCAATTTACCTAATATTTACAGTACTTCTGTTTGGTGCTGAGTTTTGCCATTAACCCCATCTTGTATGATAACCTCAGAGGAAGTGAGAGAAGAAAATGCTAGTAAGAAGTAGCAGAAAGAAATACAAGATAGGAACAATTTTTCAAAATCCAAATAGGTCAGAAAAATTGTTGCAAGTCTCTTGGCAGGAAGAATAGCTTTGAGGACAAAAACCTCATCATGCAACCTGAGAGTTCTATCCCTATGTGATAATAGCAAACAGCTGATATAGAGTTTATATATGCCCAGCACGTTTCTAACTGCTAAATAAATACACACATGTATACTAATTTAGTCCCCAGAAAAAGATGGTAATCAACAAATGATGTCATAAAATGATTGATGAAGCAGAGAAAGATTTAACTGTATGTCTGGGGAATCAACATTTTAGACCTATTTTTTTGAGTTGAAGTATAGTTGATGTACAGTTTTGTGTTAATCACTGCTGTGCAGCAAAGTGATTCAGTTATATATACATTCTTTTTTATATTCTTTTCCATTATAGTTTACCATAGGGTACTGAATGTAGTTCCTACTGTGTGCCCTACAGTAGGACCTTGTTTATCTATTCACTATGTAATAGCTTACATCAGCTAACCCCCAAACCTCCCACCCATCCCTCACCCCCCACCTTGGTAACCACAAGTCTGGTCTGTTCTCTATGTCTGTGAGTCTGTTTCTTTTTCATAGATAGCTTCATTTGTGTCATATTTTAAAGTCCACATAAAAGTGATATCATGTGGTATTTTTTTGTTCTCTGTCTGGTTTACTTAATTTAGTATGATAATCTCTGGGTACATCCATGTTACTGCGAATGGCATTCTTTTGTTTTTTTATGGCTGAGTAGTATTCCACTGTGTATATGCACAACATCTTCTTGATTCATTTATCTGTTGATGGATATTTAGGTTGTTTCCATCTTAGACCTATTTATAATAATCCAAGGGAAAGAAATAAATCCAATAAGTAAAATAAACTAGTTGTGAATAGTTCCATGGTTTTGCAGTTTTTGAAATTTATCCAAACTTAAAGTCCATCACTAAATGGCAACTGGAGATGCTAAAGCTGCTGAGAAATTCCCCATAGTGCAGAAATTCCCTGTATGAGCAGATTAATCACTTCAGAAGATTTTCAGCATATGAAATGAAGTAAGTCTACTGTGGGCAAAGATGCCAGATATAGTATTTATCAGCCAGGAAGGGGGCAAGCTGGAATATGAAGTCTTGGAAGATCAATTCATACTTCACTGGAAATACATCTGGGGGCTGCCAGCTTCTACTCTGCTCAGGATATCTGGACATAGGAACAGTCATAAACAGCTTTTAGAGCTTAACAAGTTTTCAACCAAAAAGTGTAGTGGATGCTTGCTGTTGGTACTCTGCCCAGAATATCTCAGATCTTTTACCATTCTGTGTGTCTGTTTCATCCCCCTGTTTCTGTGTGGTTTGCTTCTAATGACCAACATCTGTGAACTTCTTCTGAGGATTTCCCTTGGGGTTCTTGAGCAGTTTCCCTGTGCCCACAAAGAACAGGAAATGCTTGGGAGTTTACATCACCCTGGGGCATCCCATAGCCCATGATTGGTGGCTGTGAGAATATGTAAGCTCAGCTCCTTTGGCTTGAGGTGGGATAACTCCAAAGCTCCCCTCAGGATCAGACTGAGACTGAGACTGCCAGAAATCACACCATTACTTGACTCCCTCCCCTTTCATACCCTGTTATTCTCACCCTTTACCAGTTCCTCCTGGGAACATGTCCTTAATAAATCACTTACCCATGAATACTTGTCTTAGTGACTGTTTCTGAGGAACTCTACCTAAGGCAAGAAGCAACTGTGTTATTAAGAGAGAGACAGCATAGGGCCTTCATTTGGCATTGAAAGAATGAATGAAAGGATGAACTGAATGAATGAATAGAAGCCAGTCTTTAACCTTGAACCACACATGTGATCATCAGGGAAACAGGAAAGGGATAAAACACTAGCTGACATTTTAGAGTTGCAGATCCTATAGTGAACCCGCTTACATGGTAACAGCCCCTTAAGCTGATGGCCATACAGGCTCATTCTAAATATCACTGGGAAGAGCGCATACCTCCCAGGATAGCTGCCTCCTTCTCTTGCATTAGTCAATTTATTATAGAGATCTTCCTTCTTTCCTTCCTTTCCTTTCCCTTCTTCCCTCTCTCCCTTCTCTCTGTGTCTGTCTCTGTCTTTCATAGTTTTATGGAGATAGAAAAGAATCTACCTGCAATGCAGAGACCTGGGTTCAATCCCTGGGTTGGGAAGATCCCCTGGAGGAGGGCATGGCAACCCACTGCAGTATTCTTGCCTGGAGAATCCCCATGGACAGAGGAGCCTGGAGGGCTGCAGTCCACAGGGTCACACAGACTCGGACACGACTGAGTGACTAAGCAGAGCACACAGCACAGAATTCACATTTCATACATTCACCCATTTAGAGTGAATAATTCAGTGGTTTTTCATACATTCAGAACTGTGAAACCATCCCCATAATTAATTTTAGAACATTGTCACCACCCCAAAAAGAAACTGTGAGCCCTCTAGCTATCAACCCTCTCAGCTCTTCAACCCCTCTGTCCCCAGCCCTACATAGCCATGGACCTACTTTTGGTCTCTGTAGCTTTTCCTGTTATGAACATTTTGTATACATGGAATCATGTAATATGTGGTCTTTTGTGACTGGATGCTTTCACTTAGCATAATGTTTTCAAGATTCATCCATGTTTTAGCATATGACAGCATTTCATTCCTTTTTATGACCAAATAGTGTTCCAGTGTATGGATAGACCACATTTGATTTATCCGCTCATCAGCTGATTAACATTTGAATTGTTTCTACCTTTGACTGTTATAAATAAAACTGCTGTGAACATAAGTGTACAAGTTTTTGTGTGGACATATGTTTTCATTTCTCTTCGTTGTATACCTAGGAGTGGAATTGCCAGGTCAAATATAGAAAGTTGTTTCTTATGCTGAGCCAAAATCTGTTTCTTCATAATTTCCACTCTTGATCCTAGTCCAGCCTTCTGGAGAAAGCTGAGCAAGCTTTCCTTTCTTACACATGACCTCTCCTCAAATCGTTCATCATTGTCCTCATGTGCATCTTCAACTTTCCCAGACTGAATTTTCTTTGTTCTTTTGATCAGACCTCTGTAAAAATGTGACTTCACATAAATGCAAAATTATAGCCTTGAAGCTGTCATATTGTCTGTTAAGATGTACAAAACAGCTCTCTTTTGTTCCAAATCTCAGACTGTCCCATCAACCATAAGGAACTAGTGGCTGACAACTTTGCTTTGCCAAGACGGGAGACAAAGAATTATTTCTAGGTAGGAAGGTTGTTGTTTGTTTTTTTTTTTTTCAATAGTATGTGAAGGAATTTTTCCCTTTGGAATATCTAAAAAGACTAACAATTTGTGTAATTTATACACATTTGTCATTTCTGGACATGTTAATGTGAGAAAGAGAGTTCCATGGTCTTGAAAAATAAAATTTAACAGAGATCAGTTATCCCTAAGAGCTTTGAAGTCAATAATGTGTAGCATTCTTTTTACTGTTAGTCAGAAAGACACTGAAGAGAAAACTTGACAAAACCACAGGAAAATGTTACAAGTCTCTCAGTAGGCTCTGGGTTATGATCAGTGAGGTCAAATGTTATGTTCATCTATTCTTCAGTAATTACGAATCTGATTATTGCTTGTTTTTTCAAACATTTAGAGATATTTCCACCTTTTTTCAACATTAAATCCAGAGCTCTGGGTGGGTCCTGACATTGTCGTATGCCCGCCGCTTGACCTTGAACGAGTCACTCAGCCTTTCTAAGCATTTCTTTCTGCA
The DNA here is from genome assembly GCF_963930625.1 of Muntiacus reevesi. Lineage (NCBI taxonomy): Eukaryota > Metazoa > Chordata > Mammalia > Artiodactyla > Cervidae > Muntiacus > Muntiacus reevesi. The sequence goes on along the minus strand of NC_089271.1, from coordinate 9,490,478 downwards.
TCTTACTCCTAGGATGGCACTGGTTCTCCAACTATGTTGTACATGACAACAATCAAGGGATCTTGCTAAAAATATTATTCCTGAGGTGGTGCTCTAAGAAATTCTGATTTAACATATTTTGGGGAGGTCTACACAATCTATTTTTTTAAATCCCACCCCAAGTGATTCTGATGCATGTGTTCCTAAAGACCATATTTTCAGAAACACTGATTAGCTATTTCTTCCTGATCCCTTTTCCTTTTGTCCCATCTTCTGCTGAAAGGGAGAGGAAGTCTTATTGTCTCTCCAGGTAATATCTTTCCATGTATGTTGTGTCTATGAACATGAAGAAAGATGGCAACCAAGCTTGAAATAAGCAAGTGTCCTAGTCTAACACATAGAATTCTGATATATTAGGATTATTGTGACCAGAAGGACAATTGTATCCATAAAGTAGGGTTCGTCAACCTTGGCAGTATAAGCATTTGGGACCAGATCATTCTTTGTTTTGCATACGTGTGTGTTGGTGGGGGGTAGGGATTGTCTTGTTCACTGTGGAATTAAATATCACTAGCCACTACCTACTGATTACCAATAGGCCATCCCCTAGTGTGTCTCCAGACCCTGCCAGACTTTTTCAGAGCATGGTCCCAAAGAAAAGAATCAAGAAATTAGACTTAGCTCCATTGCACAGCAAGGCAAAGAAGGCAATGCTAAACTGTTGATATTCAACCTTTATGTGCCAAGCATTCCTTGGAGATCTGAAACTCTGGCCCATGCTCTCTATTTGGTGGATTAATGGGATACAGATAGGTTAGGTGACTTGGCAAGCAAAGGACACTCTGTTTCATTCTCCTCATTTTATTACACTCCTAACAGCGAACTCTTAACATTTGCCTTATATGTTCTGCTCCCTATAAAAAATGGAAATCATAATCACAAAATAGATTAATTAGGGGAGGGGACTGATACATGTGGAATTGCTTGAAATGGGTGTCATCATTCATAATACTGCTGAAACTCCAAAACCGGGGATTTTTGAGGATGTAACAGTGGTTTCCTTGGGTGACTAGTCAAGTGCTCTAAATGACTCTAATAATAGCTGCCAGTTTTGATCACGCAAATGGTCAGTTTTTTGCACCATCTGTTAGCCTTCTGACAAGCCATACTGAGTGGAAACCCACTTGCATGTAAGTTCCAAACCTCAGTCCTAGTCTTCCACTCTAGGAAAATGTTTCCTTATTTTCTTTGTTGGCACAAGACCCACTCCACTAAAAGAAAATGTGTTGTTGTTGTGAGGTGTACTGCTAAGTGGAAATTATTAAAGAGCGAATTTCTTATGTCTATGAAATATTTGTTTCTCAACCTCTGTACCCTTGATGTTTTGGGCAGGCTAGTTCTCCGGAGTGGGGATTTTGTGCATTGTAGGATGTTTAGCAACATCCCTTGCTTATACCCACTAGATTTAAGTGGTACCCCCACACAGTTGGGTCAATAAAAAGTATCTCCAGATGTTACCTGTGTCCCTGCTGAGAACCACTGGCCTAGGAGGTACGGATGGGGAACTGACAGCATCTGTCTCCCCTCTTCATAAGAAGACACCACAGCGATCTAATGAATGAATCTGACTTATCAAAGAGTCTCTACTTCGAAACACACTGGAATGGCCTGTGAAGAGATTTGGACCCAACTTCATTTACATCTCAGCCCCACCATTTACCAGATGTGTGAAACAAGTGAAGTACTCTCATGAATAAAATGGAGATAATCATACTCTCCTCACACAATTATTCTGAGGATCTAGATTTGCTATTTGTAAAGCCTCTGGTTGAACAAAGGGCCAGTGATGTTGGTGCTCACTAATTAGTGGAATTGATATCATCCCAAATTAGCACCTGCAGCATTGGTATTGTCATGAGTGTTCTATAGGCTTTACATGCTTGTAACACCGTGCAGAGGAAAGGAGGTTGTAATTGGCTGGGTGGAGATAATAGAATAACATTAAATTATGGATATGGTGAAAAGTAGTTTCTTGATTCTCCAACTGTTTTTTGGGAAGTCATAACTAGAGGGAATGTCTCTGTTTTTTGTTTGTTTGTTTGTTTGTTTTTGTTTTTGTTTTTTGCCTAATGAGCCTGAAATGGAAAATTTATTTTAGAAACATCTCTCTGTGGATACTTTTTAAGGGCACTCTCCTTGGCTCCAAGTCACTGAGTAGCAATTCTTCAGTGAAAATATCAAAATGGCAAGAAAAGGGCAAATCAGTGCTACTAAACTGAACCAGTGAACAAAAGTAATGGTCACTTTTGTTTTCACCCGCACCTTCTTTCCCTGCATCCACAGATCATCAGATTCGCAGTTCCAGTTGTTGATGCATAACTTCTTGATATTCTCTGTAGTAGGGGTCAAGGTTGAGGGCAAGAGTGATACTGTCTCCTCTGTCCTGTATCACCACAGCCCTAGGCATCATTCTTGGGACCTCCAGGAATTGCTTAGTCACTGGTCATTGGACCAGGTCTGTTTTTGGCTGGCATTATCTCTCTCTAGTGTGCCTGGAGAAAGGAATGGGGTACTTCATTCTTCCTTGGATCTGTCCCATCCCCATATCCCTGTTAAGGTTAAAAGTAAAGGGGGAAGATTATGGCTGTGGAGCAAAATGGTAATTCCTTAAGTGTCACTTTTATTTACAGTTTGGTTGCTGAGGTTTGCCCCCACCATACTGTATGCTGAACTTCTGCCTAAAAATATAACCTCCTTCACTCAGAAGATTAACTGGTTATCCGTTACTTTTACCCATACATGTGGATGGACTCAGCAATAGTGTTTCTAATTCCATGACCCTGGCATAGCTGGTAGGTCTTTCTTCATTTGCAAGAGACATGTGATTTTGGACAAGAAGGACCTTAAGCCTGCTTCCCCATTTCTCCTTCCCAATCCTGGAGTTTGATTTCCTGAATTTTATCTTCATAGCCCCATGAGAAAACCTAGAAAAGAGACAATTTTAAACTGTATTCAGCCTTTATATAAACTATGTTCAGTCTATTTATACTGTAGTGTAAATAAAGATTCTAATTGGTACAATCAGTTTGGAGAACTCTTGGGCATTGTCCAGTAAAGTTGAAGGTATGCATGCCTATGAGCCAGCAGTTCTGTTTCCACGTTTGTACCCTATTCAAGGGCAGGCACATGTGCACAAGGAGATAGGTATACTGATGTTCAAGCTGTGTGTTTTCAGTAGTCCAAAACTGAAAAGGACACTAATGTCCGCCAGCAGTAAACATAGACAATGGACTACTAGACAGCAGTGGGAATGAACAAACCATAGCTACATATGACAACGTGGAAGAACGTTAGAAACATGATGTTGAGTAAAAGAAACCAGATGCAATAAAAATATTATTATGAATCCATTTATATAAAATTAGAAAGAAGGCAACGCTAAGCTCTAAAATTTGTGAACATATAACTTTCTAAAAAGTAGTGTTCCTCGAATAGGGGTGATCATGCCTCTCTTCGTGCAGGGGACATTTTCAGTGTCCAGGGATACTTTGGCTTGTCACAACTGCGGGAAGGAGATAATACTTTCATCAGGTGGGTAGATGTCTGGGATGCTGCTAAACATCCTGTGATGCACAGGATGGCCTCCACAATATGGAATTATTGGTGTGACACGAAAATCACAAGCAAAATCAAAGCAAAAATAAACTATTGAGACTGCATGAAGCTAAAAACTTCTGAACAGCGAAAGAAATAATCAACAAAACAAAGAGGAAATCTAAGGGACAGGAGAAAATACTTGCAAACCACATATCTGATAAGGGGTTAATATCCAAAATATATAAAGAATTCTAAGAACTCAGTAGCAAAACAAAAATTTATCTGATTAAAAAATGTGCAAAGGACCCAAACAGATGTTTTTCCAAAGAAGGGATACAGATGGCCAACAGGCACACGAAAAGATGCTCAATATCACTAACCATCAGGGAAATGCAAATAAAAACCATAATCAGGTATCACCTTACACCTGTTAGGATAGCTGTTATCAAAAAGACAAGAGATTAAAAGGATTGGCAAGAATGTAGAGAAAAGGAGCACTAGTACACTGTTAGTGAGAATGGAAATTGGCACAGCCATTGTCAAAAACAGTACGAAGGTTCCTCAAAAAATTTAGAATTAAAAATAGAACTACCGTATGATCCAGCAATCCCACTTCTGTGTATATATCCAGAAGAATTAAAATCAAGGTCTCTAAGAGACATCTGCATTCCCATGGTCACTGTAGCATTATTCACAATAGCCAAGGTATGAAAACAATGTTAGTGTCCATCTACATGGATGAATGGATAAAGAAAATATGGTGCATATATGTACAATGGAATGTTATTCAGCCACAAAAATTCCTACCATTTGAGACAACATTAATAGACCTTGAAGGAATTCTGTTAAGTGAAATAAAGCAGAGAAACACAAATACTGTTTGATCTCACTTACTTGTGGAATCTAAAAAAAAACTGAATTCAGAAATAGAGAATAGATGGCTAGTTATCAGGGACCGGCAGTGAGGGGATGAGGAGATGTTGGTCAAAGGATTAAAAACTTGCCGTTATGAAATAAATTTTGAGAGATCTAATGTGCAGCATGGTGACTTTAGGTAACAGGACTGTATTGTACACTTGAAAGCTGCTAAGAGTGTAGATCTTAAATGTTCTCATCACACACACAAAAATTGTTCACTGTGTGAAATGATGGAGGTGTTAAGTAATCTTATGATCATTTCACATTGTGTGTGTGTATCAAGTTACCACATTGTACGCCTTAAATTTGCACCATGTCAGGTATAGCTCAGTAAAGCCGGTGGGGGGATTATTGGTCCCCAAGTGTCAGTAGTGCTGAGATTGAGAAACCCTGCTATAAAAGGGAAGCAAATAGCTCTGTAAAAGACAAGACGGTGTCTGCCCTGGTTTAGGGTTGAAGGGAGGGTGTTATAAGGCAGCTGAAGGACACGAGCAATATTCTATTCCTTGATCTCAGTGATGGTTAGATGGGTGTGTGTTTTGCAATAATTCATTTAGCTACACATTGTATGTTATCAATTTTTCTGTTTCAAAAATTTAAAAACACTGTTGGAGGTGAGTTGACAGGGTAAGTAGGATGGAAGAGTATAGGAAGTGGGTTTGGAGGAAGAGGTTCCCCATCTAAGAAGGTCCCATACCTGCTCTGTCAACGACAGGGCTGGGTGTGCAAGAAGGGCCTCGTCCTCTGATCTAAGTGCATTTTAGTTCTCATGTGGGCCTTCAGCTCCTCCTACACCCTTAAGCTGAATTTGCTTTCATGGATTTAGAAAAAGTTTTCCTTTAAAAAATGTAATCACCCTTGGGTTGGCATGAAATGTGGAAAATATTAACTCAGTTTATAGGCAGGCAGAGTAAATGCAAACAGGGATTTTAATTTAAATGTCCTGGCCGAGAGGGCAGCTGTCAGTACTGGAAATGCTGTAATATTTGGGGATAGGAAGTCATGAAAATGCCACTGATAGCGTGACATATTTTCTCTTAAAAGTGATGCTAGTAGAGGAACTCCTAGAGATTATTTTTGAGTCCTCTCTGGGGAAAATTGTAAACATTAGAGAAATTTATTTTAAAAAAAGATGACTAACCAAAAGAGAGCATTAACTCAGCAGGCTCTTAACCTAACCAGTGAATGATATGAACTTCAGGCTTTTCTGAAGTGAGGTTTTTATATGTTCTTTTCATCGCCCTCCATCACCCCAAAAGATCAAACCTGAATTTTGAAACCACCTGCCATTTAGTGAATAGGTTAAATGACCTAGAACAATAACTGCAAATTATACACACTTAGAATATTCATTGAATAAGTAACCTAGTGACATGGGAAGGATACTTGGAAGTAGAGATGTGTAAAAAAGAATTTTTTCTTAGAGTGGTGTTTAAAATATACCTTGAAATAGATTCAAATAAAAATATTGTGTGGAATTCAAATTGTTTAAGATTTTTATTGAATTATAGTTGATTTACAATGTTTCAGGTGTAACATTAATTTACAATGTTACAGCAAAGTGATTCAGTTATGCATATATATGCATACACATATATTCTTTTTCAGAATCTTTTATATTATAGGTTATTACAAGGTATTGAATATAGTAGTATACATCTGTTAACCCCCAATTCCTAATTTATCCCTCCCCCTTCGGTAACCATGTTTGTTTTCTACTCTTTCTGTTTTGTAAATAATTTCCTTTTTATCATTTTTTAAGACTCCATATATCCGGGAGTTGGTGATAGACAGGGAGGCCTGGCCTGCTGTGGTTCATGGAGTCGCAAAGAGTCGGACACAACTGAGTGACTGAACTGAACTGAACTGAACTGAATAAGAGGGATATCATATGATTAAACTGTTCAAGATTTAGCAAACCTCTTAGAGTTCTGCACAATCTTCTAGATCCCTTGTCAAGTCTTGAAGAAATGGATTGAGAACTGAAGAGGTGCATAACTCACTCAGAGATGAATTGAAGAGTCTTGCAGCATGGACTGATGATTTCTTTTCTTAGATGCTTTGTCCTATCTCCTCAAACCTTTCAAACACAGAAAGAAACAACCCTGTTGCCCTTGAAAATTTAAGTCCAACTTAACAATGACAATTTAGCAAGAAATCTGCTAGCAGACAGAAGTCATTCCAAAAGTGTAAGTACACAGTTTGGGGAGTGATGAATTATTTTTGGCTTACAGCAATGCTGTTTAGTGACTTAATAAATTTTTCAAAGACAGAGTACAAACAAACCAAGATCTAAGATAACCCAATTTTGACCTGGAGGTGACATATTCAAGGGTAATGATCAAAGCACTATGTTTAAGTTTTTTTTTTTTTTTAATCCAGGGACCCGAATATTACTGTGTATATGTAGATAGATAGATAGATCATGAAACAGTTTTTTTTTTTTTTTTTTTTTAGGGAAAGGGATTTTTAGCTTTGAGGGCTTAATGACAGGTGTAATAGAGGAAGAAGTCATTAGGCTAGAGAGTTCCTCTTTCTAAATAGAGCACCAGGAAGCAGAGGTCCGACGTGGGGCATTTGCATATGCATGCCCTCCTTTGGCCGCTCTAGCAGCATTCTCTTAAGGGTGCCTTGTAGCGAAACTTGTACTGCTTCTCCTTGTTCTGAGGGTCTTTGATGACATAGCTCTTAGGGTTGCTTTCAGCAGCGGAGCAGAGTGAAAGTGAAGAGGGGACTTTAATGTGTTGTTTTTCCAGCTCTGCCTGGATGTGTCTGAGAGTAGGGAGGGCCTCCCAGGTGACTGGGTTCACTCTCTTCACCCACTCTGTAGAGGCAAAGGTGATCTGAGCAAGGCAGGCTGCAGGGAGGAGACCTGGGCAAATGGTGAAACTGACTTTCTCTTAAGATTGGTAGCACTCTGGCTGGAAGTTCCTGGTTTGGGTAGGGGGCTGAGTTTAAATTTATTTTTGTTTCTTTGCTATCACAGTATAAAATACACATGGAGAAGGGTGTAAATTGCCCATATCTGAACTGTACCACTCAGTGAATTTTTACACATGAGTGTCCTTGGGTAGCTGTCATACAGAATAGGATACAGAACATTTTCAGAACCCTAAAAGGTTCCCTTGCATCCCCTTCCAGTGAGTACCACCTCCACATCTTGGAAATCATGATTCTGGTTGCTATCGCCATGTTCAACATGTGAATTTCATGTTCAACATGTGAATTTCAACTTCTGAATAAATAAATGGAATCTTATAGTACGTTCTCTTTTTCAGTCTGATTTCTCTCTCTGGACACAGCGTTTGTGAGAATAATCCATGTCGTCATGTCCAACAGTAGCATTTTCCTGTCATTGCTGAGCAGTATGTGTTCTCTTGTATGGAGGGACCAAGGTTCGTTCATCACACACCAACCAGTTGATGGGCATTTGGATAGTTTCCATGTTGGTGATTCTGTTTAAAGATATTATGAACATTCTTGTACATGAGAAGGACACTGGCACCCATTTCTCTATATATTTACGAATGGGGTCAGAGGGTAGGCATATGGTCAACTCTAGAAGATGTAATCTTACAGTTTTCCAGGCAGATGAACTGTCATGGTATCTAGTAGTAGATTCTTTAGGATACCTGCACCCCTGGCTTCACATTCTCACAGCTGTGAAGAACTGACACATCTGCATGCATGCTCAGTTGTGTCTGACTCTTTGCAACCCCAAGGACTGTAGCCCACCAGGCTCCTCTGTCCGTGGGACTGTCCAGGCAAGAGTACTGGAGTGGGTTGCCATTTCCTTCTCCAGGGGATCTTCCCTATTCAGAGATCGAACCTGTGTCCCCCGCATTGGCAGGCAGATTCTTTACCACTGAGTCACCTGGGAAGCCCGGAATTGACACAAACCACCCACAAATCCATCCTCTACTTGATAGCCACCCGTCTTGGGCTTGGAATGAATGATTTCACAGAGTCTGGAGTTTCTCTACTCTGGTCCCAATCCCTACCTTTATCTGGATGTAGCTTGTGAGAGGCTGCTGGCAAATCACAGAATATCAGGCTTGGGGAGGGACCTTGGCGCTCAAAGTGTAGGCTTCCACCAGGGGATTACGAAGTAGAAGTCCGTTTTAGGTGGCGTTGTGAATCTGCAGTGTGTGCTAAAATCATTCGGTTAATCTGGCAGCATTTGGAAATAGTGTGTGTTTCTTCTCTTTCCAAATCCTCGCTGTGTTGTTTTCTGATTTGCTAAGACAAAGAAAGGAGGGTTCCGAGCACTCCCCCCACCCCCAACTCAGCTTCATCCTGGCACCCACGCCAGTCCTCAGTGCCAGCTGAGTTCCTGCAGATTTTCCAGGACTCCCCCGTGCCGCCGGGTTCCCTAGACATGCCCAGGTCCCGCACGCCCTCTGGGACTCAGTTGGCCCGAAGTGGCGTGGCCCAGCAAGCCTCCAGCCCGGCCTCCCCCTCCTCAACAGCTCCCCGAGGCAGCTGACTTGGCCCCTCTCTGGCCTGCCGGCTCCTAAGGTTCCCGCCACTGAGATTCTCTCAGAGGAAGGCTTTCCAAAGACCGAAACCCCACCCTCGCCGGGGGCCGGTTCCGAATCGGCTTTCGGCGTCAGGCCCACACCTCCTTCAAAGTTAGTCAAAGTCTCTTTCTTGGAGACCCAAGCGCTCTCCCTCTCGCTGGTGGTGAAGGCGTGAGCAGCCCCGGCCCTGGCACCCCGGGGCCCGTGGGCTCGGGGAGGGGCGGGGTGGCAGGCGTTCCGAGCGCCGGCCGCCCTGACACCTGTCGTGGGCGCGCTCGGTCGCTATAGCCCCCAAACAGCTGGCGGCGGCGGTCGAGACTGGGGCCCGGCAGGAGCGGAAGGAATTAAACGCCCGCCCATCGAATCTGACTCGGCCTCTCCCTCCTCCTCCTCCTCCTCCTTCCCCTTCGCCGTCGCCTCCTCCCTGTCCCCACCGGCTCCGCGGCGGGACGCTGGTGCCCCGGACGCTTTGCACCGCGCTCCGGGCGCAGGGAGCAGGGCTCGAGTCCAGGGGCTGCCCGACGATGGCGGTAAAATAGGGGGACCCCAGAGAGGCGCCACGACCCCAGCCTGAGCCCCAGAGCCCGCCACTCCTCCCCCGGTGGCGACATGGGGGACCCGGTGAACCGCGAGAAACCGCAGCTGCACTATGCGGTGAGTGTCCCGGCGCGCGCAGAGGCGACAGGGGGCGCCACGCGGCCGACCTGGGGGGACAGCGCGGAGTTAAAAGGATCCGGGGCTCCGCAGAGGTCCTCGGTGTGTGATTCGGGGGAGGGGGTTGGAGAGTGCCGCGTGCATCACCCCGAGTGTCACCTGTTCAGAAACTCGAGTGCCCCTTGGAAAGGGATCCCCCAGTCCCGGAGCCCGTGGTCGTCTGCCCCGCGCAGTGGTCACTGCGTTTGGGGCCGGGGGCTGGACCCTGCCGCCGCCTCTCTGGCCAAGGCTGAGAAATGGGACTCCCGGGGCTGGGCCCAGCTTCGCCTACCCAACCTTTGGTGATATACACCGCAAGAACCCACAGAGAACTGGACGGGAGGCAGGGAAATTTGGCGATCCCAGCGTGTGACCAGTGGACCCTCCGGAGAAGCCCTGCAGGGCGCCTTGGGGTGCGCCGGTTTGCTCCTTGGAAAGGGGGCGTGCATTTCCCTAGGAGTTTGTAACAGGACACAAGATTGCACGCTTTCTGATTTAATATAAGAAGGTGGTAGGGTGTCGTGTGTCGGCGGCCTCCCTTCCTGTTGACTCAAATATTCCACATTTCTTGGGGTCCTCCTGTATGCCAGACACTGCGCGGAGCGGGGGGCGGCAGGGCACACCAGACATAAAACTCGGGGAGTTTGCCTCCTTTAAAGAAGGAGTCAAGATTTCTAGGTGAGTGATGGGACCGACCAGATCCAGATTGTAGACTGAGATTCTTTTTGAGAAAGAGAGAAGACTTAAGAAAGAAAAGTCCATTGAACCAAGAGATGTTTCTGAGGAATGAGTACTACTTGTGAAGATTCTGAGCGCCGCCTCCAGGAAGCCAACAGGCATCTGTGTTAATTTACCCCAGCCTTTGGACATGTCTCTGTGGTAGATGTGTGGCTTTGACGTGGGGCACTGCAGTTGTTCTGGCATCTGCTGCTTTACTGAGTTCTCCCTGACATGATTTTCACTATTGAGATGGGACATTCTGGGGGCCAGCTTTCAAAACTGGGGAGAATTAACACGGAAAGTTAGGAATCATCAATATTTATAATAAGGCAGAGGCAGTTATCTGCTGGGAATTCGTGAACTCCACAATGCACTCTCCACATTTAGAAAAGGGAAAGCTTTCAAGGAAGGAGTCGAGGTGAACAGGGGTGGTAGGTGCAGAGGTCCCGGGGAGCTGCTCCAACTGGTTCCCGGGGCCTTAGTAGAGTGGCTGGTTGCGGGCGGGGCGGGGTGGGGGGGACACGACAGGTTGGGCTCACCGCGACCTTCTGTGGTTTCACTTTGCTGCGCTGGAAAAAAAAAAAAAATGAGGGCCTGAATTAGGAAATCGTTAAGGTCCCTTCTCAGGCACCCGTTCTAGGAACCTATGACGGCTCTTTCTCTAGTTTTGCCAGCGTTACTTGCCTTGAAATGCCCGGGGAGACACTAGTAAGTTACTAATGCCTGTTCTTTTTTGTTTTTTTTTTTTTTTGAGACACTAGCGCTCAGCGATTTGCCTTTTAAAGCGGTATTAAGGGCAACCCATTTTCAGCAGAGGTTTCTTTGCCCAGAAAGATCTAGGGTCTGTGCTCATTATGTCTAATCAGCATCTCATCCCACTACCTTCTTCTGATTTTGAACTGTGTGCTGGTGCCCTTTGAATTGTAATCTGAAGTGTCAATATCATTTACAAGGTGAGGGAGGAAAGGTGAGAACTGACTCCTTAAAAAAAAATCTTATTGCCTTAATTATGCAAATACACTCAATGCATCACGAAACAAATTAAAAATTATTTTCAATCAGATGTCTCATTTTCCTAAAAGCAAAAACTTAAGAGTCAGGCAGATGTTAAAACCTCCTCTTGCTCTCTGAAGATATGCTGATGAAATCGCCCTGTATTCTAGCACAGATCACTACATACATATTTTCTGAGTTAAGACTCAGAAGGAAGATTCCAGAGAGAATATGTTGGCTCTCTGGTCGGAAGAAGTCACCCCGGTCCTCTGAAGCATACTTTAGAATGACAAAGCAGCAGCGCTCAGCAGCGCTGTATCAGTCACAAGTCAAAAGAATGTTCTTTATTAAGTGTGACCCATTGTTTTTCATATTAACATAACCCTCTATGGCTTAAGGTCTATTCTAACGCTGCACTCTTTGTCTGCTTCCCCCACAGTGATTGAGGTAAATCCAAGAGCTTCTTTTGCCTTTTTGCATAAATATTCCTCTTATTTTGCCCAACTTGGTTTTGCCCCATTGTGTATTATCCTGGAGTCCTGGGGGCTGTTTTTTTTTTTTTTTTTTTTTTTTTGTCTGTATCTTCTAGAAAAGAATTATCCTCAGGTGTCCTCAGTACCTCTTGCCTCCTCTGAAATCTAATCCAGGGGCAAGTAATATTCTTTCTTCAGTGCTTTTTTTTTTTCATTTGACCAAGGGGAGACTGCATTTAAGAAATCAGTGGCTCACATTTTACTCAAATGTTCATTAAACATTTTTGTGGGCCAGGTATTCAGCCATTTTTCCAAAGATGATTAAATAGTGAAAATCTTAAGAATTGCTGAGTTCTTCACTCATCTTTTCAAATGGTCCTAATAGTGACAAAGAGAGAAGTACAAAACACTTAAGCAGAGAAGAGCATCCTGCATTTATAAAATCAGTTAGCACTTTCCTGAAGTATAGCACAACCGTCTTGTTTTATCATCAAAACAAAAATGCAGCCAACATTTTCCTCCCAACCTTTCCTCCCACGGTTTTCCCACATGGAGTTTATGGTGACTCCATCCTCCCAGCTGGGTGTCATCCTTTGATGCGTTTTGGTGACTTGGTCAGCTTTGCATTTTGAAAATCCTCCTTTGGTCCCAGGATGGGGTAGAGGGTGAGGAGGCGTCAAAGTGCGTGCTTCCTGGCATTTGGAGCAGGGAGACATGAGAGGAGATGCTCTCTACCTGAACTGAGCTGGAGGTTGAGTGCAGTCAGCATATTTTAGAGATGCTTAGGATACTGAGCCAGCCAGACTGCATTTGGAGGGGCTATAGAGGGTCAAGGATGACATGCGCAAATCAGTGCTTGCCTGGCAGCACTCCTAGAGAAACTGCAGCTTCTCACTGTTATTGTCCTACACACGTTGCAAAGTGTTTGGACGCTGTCTGTGTCAATTTCAGCCTCAAATCCAGCTGGTGGGTTAGGTTTTCTATTTTGTGGTTGAAGAAATCCAAGTTTAGAGTGGTGGAGTTCAAGGTGGCACATGTGGAGTTGTTGACAGAACAGAGAGTTTTATGCACGTGCCCTGATCCCACAGAGCTCATTTGACTCAGAAAATTGAGTTAAAAGAGCCAAATTTTCCTCCCTTTTTCCTCTTTTGTCACCAGAATAAACAAACAATCAAATATCCTACTTTCAGTGACTTAATGTGACCCTTCATATGGTTGAATTACACAGCCTGATAGCTCTTTAACTGGACTGCTATAGACAAGACCCCAAATTTGCACATCCATTAAGTTGAATGCCATTTCATCATGTGTTTCTCAGCCTCGGCAAAATGAATGTTTTGAGTAGGATTGTTCTTTGTTGTGGGGCTGTCCCGTACTCCAAACAATGTTTAGCAGCATCCTTGATATCTGCCTACTAGATACCAGTACCATAGCCCCACCCACCCCCAGCTGTGATAACCAAATGTATCTCCAGACAGGGCCAAATGTCCCGTAGAGGGCAAGATTGCTCCCACTGGAGACCCCCTGGTCTATCTAATTTTCATGTATATTTTTAAGAAGATGTAACATTTACTGTGTAGTGAGACTGAGAAAGAGAAGACAGAGTAAATGTTCTGAATATTATATATATTCTATTCAAAGAACATGCAGAACTTCAGAGAAAGACCAACACAGAGGTTCAGAAAGAGCCTCAAATGCAGCCCGAGTGCTGGGGGTATAAGAATGAGTCAGCCTAGTTTCACTGATCGCGGCCTTAGCAATGTTCTCCCCCTTTTGCTGAGCCCCCAAAAGTCAGGTCGCTTGGCCTGAGTTAAAGATTACCTTAATCTGCCTTTCCCAACAGTCCTCATATGCTTTCTTCCATTAACTCCAAAGAGAATATTGCAAACCTTGATCATCTACCAAGATCTTGTGACAAATGCCTAATTTCATGACAACCTGTGCAATTAAGTATGGTGACTTCAGTAGAATCACTACACTGAGTATTAGTTTTAGAACAACTTATCGGAGGCGTTTTAGAACAACTTACGGAATACTATTATCCCCAGCATCTCCCTGGAGGCACTCACTTATTTTCACCCTCTTTTTGTGAAAGAGGAACAATAATGTTTCATGTTGCTGCCTTTAAAGATAAGTCTATGGATGGGTTACGTGTGTTCTGTTCACTGAGGTGTGGCAAAAAGCAAGGGACTTAGGCTCTGATTTGGGATATCCCCCCATGGAGTCTAGCTGTCAACATGCAGCCATTTTCGTCCCTTGGACTGGTCCACTTCTGAGCTTCTCTGCTGCTGACATCACTTCCTGTTTGGTGCAGACCCGCATCCTCTATGCTCTTGACCATGGCCTCGTTACTAAACACTGACTCTTTCTCTGCTTATGGTTCCTCCTCCCTAAGGAACCCACTGGAAGGGCTAAGCTGCTTACCCTGGCAGGGAGCCTTTCCTCACCCAAATCTGTTGAGGTCTTATTATGAAAGTTTCCAAGTTTGCTTTCTATGAACATTTGATTTTGAAAGACTTTAAAGCCATTAAGTCTGCTTAATAATTCAGTGGTGTTGGTTACAGGATGAGTGTGTGCGTGCTCAGTCGCTTCAGTCATGTCTGACTTTTTGTGACCCTGTGAACTGCAGCCCACCAGGCTCCTCTGTCCATGGGATTCTCCAAGCAAGAATATTGTAGTGGGTTGCCCTGTCTTCCTCCAGGGGATCTTCCAGACCCAGGGATTGAACCCGTCTCTCTGCATTCCTGGAGGATTCTTTACTGCTGAGCTGCCGGGAAGCTCCTGATTACAGGCTATTCTTTGGTATTCCAAAGACACCCAGAACTAGGCACCTTTGTAGCACTGATCTGATATGGATCAGTCATCATCCATCAGTTCTGCCAGTGTAGACATCTTAGGAAATTCAGTGGAATTTGTACTGGCCTGCTGCATGGCTCAGAATTCACTTTTATAATACTCTGCTTGCTACTCATTTGTCTCCTCACAAAAACCCAGATTTTGCAAGTTGCAAATCAGTGGGAGATTGTTGAATCACCTTAACACCTCTACTAATGGTGGATACCTTTTCCATTCCCCATCCCCACCTCCCGACACACTTTCTTTCCTGCTGCCCTGAGTTTCCCCTGAATATAACCTCTTTGGTCTGGAACTCTCATCATCTTAGGAAGCCACATCTCCCATCCTTCAAAACACTTCTTTTTTAAAATGTTATTTATTTAATGACTATGGTTGTGCTGAGTCTTCCTTGCAGTGCACAGACTCTTTATTGCTGCCTGTTGGGATTTCTCTAGTTGTGGTGAGCAGGGACCACTCCCTAGTTGTTGTGTGTGGTCTTCTCATTGCGGTGGCTTCTCTTGTTGTGGAGCACAGGCTCTAGGGCATGCGGGCTCAATTGTTGCCGTGAGGGGTCTCAGTTGCCCCGTGGCATGTGGGATCCTCGTTCCCAGATCAAGGATCAAACCCATGTTCCCCTCATTGACAGATAGACTCTTAACCATTGGACCACCAGGAAAGTCCCTCAAAGCCCTTGTTAAGCACCAGTGCTAGTTGATAAACAGTCGTATTCCTGTTGCATGTTGTGTAGCAGAGATATCTGTTAATCATAAGAAAACAGATACTACCCTTGGCCTCAGTCCTTTCTGATCATAAACTTGTATTATTTACTTTTTCTGTTCCCCACCTGGGGATAACTCTGAACCAAATTCACTTGAGTCTCAACTTGGTCGTGATATTATTGTCCAGTTGTATGTACTCTTCACTGGGTTTTTGGTTTCTCACCTGTCCCTCACCTGTATCACTCTTGGCCTTTTCTACCTCAGTAAATGGTCAGTGACTTGGTGAGCTGCCCAAGCCAGACACCTAGGGGTCATCCTGAAGCCCTCCCTTTCCTGCATCCCCCACCTTGAACCTGGCCCTGCCAGGTCTGTTTTCATAGCACTCTCCAAATTCATCCTCTTCTTTCCACCTGCACTGCTGTCATCTAAACCCGAACACACAGCATCCGTCATCCTCACTAAGACAACATGGTAACCCTATAGTCCAGTCGTGGGACCAGTTGAGATCTTTTTAAAAAATGAGATTGTGACATTTCAGTGCTTAAAGCTCTCTGATTGGTTTCCATTACACTTAGACTAATACCTTCATCTATGACCTTGGCCTTCCAAGTCCTCCTGTGTAAATCTCCCTGCTTCCTGACACCCTCCCTCAGCTTAACACTGCTCAGCCACATCAGTGTACTTTCTGTTCCTCAAATGTGACCAGTTCTTTCCTGCCCTCGACCTTTGTTCCTGCTGTCTCTTCTGCCTTGGATGTTGTGTGTGTGTGTGTGTGTGTGTGTGTGTGTGTGTGTGTGTGTATCCTGTAAGTTGCGGAGGAAAAAACTCACTTCCTCGACTGCTCACTCCAAAGTGCTTCTGATTCCATCAATCCATTGATCATAGCACACTAGATGCTGCATTCATTGTCTGCTCCACTACTTAGTATTATATTAGATGTGTTGGACTCCCTACATTCAGGGCAAGGACCTCATCATTCTTTTCCCATTATATTCCCACTGCCTAGAATGGGTCCTGGTACAGAATGGGCACACAATAAACATCCATGAAGAAATGAATCTGGCTACTTGAGTGGTTTCACCTATACACACCACAATCCACAGTGGATTCAAAACTTCGCTCATCATCAGCTGATGACTGCAGAATGTACTGGCTTGAGGGCTTCACCCAATTTCCACTAAATGAGACTCTTCAAGGCCTAAGGCTTGGCATCAGTGATTCTGACAACAGCCATGTTTGGAAACCACCAAATGATTGAAATACATGGTGGACCAGATATTGTTCAAGAAGCCTCTACAAAGTCTAGATTCAGCAGTAAAAGGGATCCAGAGAGTTCAACGTAGGGCTTCTCCTGAGGTGACTCTGAGGTAATGGAGTACCAGTTTTCAGAGAGGTCTTTCGTTTTGTAACCTGACATTTTCATTTCAGCTGAATGAGCTAAGAGTACAAGAGGCGTAGGAATGCTTCCTCTCCCATAGTGTGAGGGCAAAAATGTCCCTCAGCATCTGTTTTCTAGGCAGTCTAAGCCAGTGGCTCTCAACCAGGGGACAGTGAGAAATGTCTGGAGGCATTGTTGTTGTCACAGCTGGCAAGACATGCTACTGGCACCTAGTAGGTAGAGACCTGAGTTTGCTTTGTCCATTCCCAAAGTCAGTAGTGCTGAAATTAAGGAACTTTGCCTTAGATTTATCTCTGTAGACATCAACATCTTTGCTGTTTGAGAGGTTCATTTTGTATTGTGCTCTCTCAAAAGAATTGTATGTCTTTCCCTACTGTTTAAGAGTGAGACAAAATGTGAGTTACCTCTTCCAGATGTGAGTGAGTCATGGCTATGAGCATCATGTTTCACACCGTGGGGGAAGGGTGATGGTGGACCTTCTAGAAGCCTCATTGCCTTGGGCTTTTTGCTTCTTCACTCCTCAACTCCTGATGCCCTTTGTCATCTTGGATCTTGTTTTTAAACATTTCCTGTCTTCTCTCTTGTGTCAGACTTCAGCTGACTTCTTGATGCATCAGTGTCTAACGATCTTGTCTCAGTTCACTACCTCTATTCTGAGATAGCTGGAATAGCAGTTTATTAAACATGGTAGTCATGGCTCTAGAATTCAGTTCAGTTCAGTTCAGTCTCGCAGTCATGTCCAACTCTTTGTGACTCCATGGACTGCAGCACGCCAGGCTTCCCTGTTCATCACCAACTCCCGGAGCCTACTCAAACTCATGTCCATCAAGTCGGTGATGCTCTAAAACTAGTGATCATCATCTCCCAACTAGGATGTGAGGGATTCTCCCAAAGCCTGCATGCTTGGATGTTGAGTCCATGACTGTAGGTGAGTGGGGAGCTAGGGTCCACCACTCTCCAACAATCACTTGTTGAGGATGTGATGCAGACTGGCCTGCTCTGGGGAAAATGCAAAGGCACTGAAAGAAAAACAAAAGTGAGAAGGAGAAAGTTAGCTTCTCTCAGCTCTTCTCTCTCAATTCCATCCTGGTTAAAAATCTCCCAGTCAAGACACACCTCCTTGGTCCAGTGTGGGCCCCTCGACAACCCAGGAGGACAGAGTGACAAGATCAGTCAGATTTGAGTCATTGTCCACTTCTATTGCTAAGGAGGCAAACTGATTCAAAGGCATTGGATTTAACATAATAAGTGCTTAATTCCTTTAGAATTTTAAAAATTATATTATTTGCTATGATCTTCATCATCCTATGATTTGTACTCAGACTTAAATGGTTTCTAACTATCCTTCTTTCTCTATATTACTTCTTGGAGTGGCAAAGTCTTACATGGGAGCATTTGACTGGCTGGAACAGGTTATTTGATTTCATGTTAATTTTAAGGGGGAGAGGGAAGGTCTCCCATTAGTCAGAGATGTGGACTATTGGCCAATAATTCTATATAATGATATATTGCCTTGAAATAGCAGTTTGCATGATGAAGGGTTAATAAATGAACAAATGTCAACTGCAAAAAAAAAAAAAAAAAAAAAAAAAAAAACAAGCAACAACAACCCACAGAACTCCCAATCAGCCCAGGGTGGCAGGTGTGTTGGCATTCTATCTGCCACTGACAAGGACTGTGGGGCCCCTTCTCAAGTCCTGGCCACATCAGTGAATGTTAATTAGCATGGCCTGTCTTAGACTGTAAGTTCTGAAGTAATGGGGGAGTAAATAGTTTTAAAAGTCTTAGGAGCTTGCAAAATTTTGGACTAAGATCGCCAAGGTTTACAAATGAATACAGTTAATTTAATATCTTTTAATGTACCTTCTCAGATTTTCTGGTTCTAATCTTATTTTCAGAAGACCAACTATTCTGATTTGTTTTGTTCTTAAGTACTTTCTGAATACTTAAAAACTTAAAGATAGATCAAATGAAACAATAAGGACTACCACCCATCCTTATATGGTACTGCTTTCTCTGTCTTTATGGTGACTGCTTGGATGTGGCTGTGGGATACATCTCAGTTTGGGTAAATTATACACAAAGTACGAGACTACTTTGCTCAAATATGAGCAGTGTTGATGAGGGCTCTTTCCTTGAAAGATGTCATGGTCCTTTGAAATGAAAATAAAAACTGGTCAGGATTTTCTCTCCTTTTTTTTTTTTTGGTTGTTTGACACAGTATTAGAATTCTTCCAAGTTAAATTTGTATAGTAAAATTTGAGTGTTTGGAGTGCCAAATACATTAGATTTCTGAGATGAAGTTTTCAGAGGAATTTAGAGTTATGGCTTTGGGGGAAGTTGCCATGGAAACAGCAAAAGATGTTCAGATGAATCAATTTTAAAAATATTTTTTGAATGACCCCTTTCTATAGCTGATTGAGATCTTGGTAAAGAAAGGTGTCCATCCAAGTGAAATAAAGAAGCTAAAAGTATGTCACCAGTGTGCGGAGCACGTCAGTTGTGTATTTGCTGAGCTCCCCCGTGCCAGGGAACACAGGACATGAGCTCCGCCCATTGTGGACAGGGCTCTTGGATATCGCTCTGAAGTCCTTATTTAGCAGTGCCGTTTTAATTCAATCCACAGAGTAATAATCGTTTCCCAAGAAAATGGGATGTCAGGTTTGCTGAGGGAATTTGAAAATGGTCACACGTAGTATTATTTATGTGAGTATTTATGCACATGACCTGTAACAGTTCCATTATGATGTCAGTTTGATGGTCTGAGCAAAATGTAAACCACAGTCTTAACTTCGATCTCAAAAGATAAGGTGTTCTCCCACCTTAGTTACTGACTCACAGAGAAGGGCATTGTATCCATAAGAATGTGACAGGAAACAGATGGGACACTCAAAAATGCCTAAGGAAAGGGCTATTAACCAGAATCAACAAGGGTGGTAAGGTACAGAGAAATTAGCAGTGGGGAAGCCATGACCACAGGGAGACAGAGAGGGTCCACCATTACCAAAACCCGTTGACAGCCCACCTCGCAGGAAGGGACCCTGGAAAGGTACCCAGTGAGGATTGCAGCAAGGGCAAAATATAGAGAAGCAGGGGTGGAGTGGGATGAGAGATGAACACTCTGACCTCTTGGTCTTCTGCTCACTCATCTCCTTCTAGTACTAAACCCAACAAAATCCACTGAGATCAGTTTCAGAGGGCAAAGGCCAACACAGAAAAGGGAGGACATTTTTTGCTTTGTTTTGGCAGACATGGGGGAGAATTGGCAAATAGAAAATTCATCATATGCATGTCAGTCTTGTTTGAAGTTTAATTGCATTAAGAAAGACCCTAAATTCCTGAGTATATAGAGGACTCCCAAACTGCTTACAGTGGCTCTTTCCTCTCCCCATGGGTTATCTATATTACCATATTTAAGCTAGTAATGTGTCATGCCAACTCCACCTGTATATGATGTGCATGCCTTTAATATTCAAAGCTTGTTAAAGCCCTTACTTATCACGTATTATACAGTGATGTATTTACATAGGTATTGTAATTAATTTAAAATCAAGAAACTCCATACTTAATTCAGAAATGCTTTGATCTAAATTTATTAAAACAAACTTAAACTATAATAAGTTCCTTTTCCTCTATACCCCTGGGGATAGTTTAATGTCTTCTCTAAAGAACGATAAAGGAAGAATGGATTTAGTCTTTTTCTGGTTGATGGGTAAAGAGTTCTAACCATTAAAGTTATACATCAACACCAATGGGTTAACCTGTGCTTTATTCTCATTTCTGTCTGTTGGTAAAGGAGTGCTTGCAGCTGAACACTGCAGTTGAACCATCCTGTACTCCAGTAAGTTAGCAGAGAGAAAGCTCCCATTTCAACCTTGACTGCAGAAAGGGCCTCTCATTCTTAAGTTAGTTCCTCCTCAAGGCCTCTGTGTTTCCACTTTCATAACATCCATCTTGCATGTAAATTGCATCTTTAAAGATCATATTCATTATAGAACTGAAAAACCCATAGGGACAGAGACCAAACCCAGGGCCCATGTCTAGGCTCCATCTCCTGGTCACATGAAGCATGTGCCTGGCACTTAGTGTGGGCTTGAATGTCAGCCAAGTTAATCAAGAACTTAATGCTCTTAGAAGTACTTAGACTGATTTACCGCCTTAATAATAATAACAGCCAACACTTACTGAATGCTTTCCATGAACTCTGGACATATTACCTGTAGTATCTCATTTAATCCTTTAAAGACCCCTGTGAGGTAGGTCCTATTATCATTCCCACTTATAGGATGAGGAAACCAAGGCACTGAGTTTAGATCTCTTTCAAGGTCACAACAGCTAGTAAGCAGGACTCAAGTCCTCATCAGTTTGACTGCCGAGTCTCGGTGCTTGAACCACTGCATGGTGGCTGACTGCAAAATGGCACTGGGTTGAGATGTTACCTTTGAAATGACAGTTTTAAAAGCTTTGCATAAATCGTAAATATTCTAGAGTCATAGCAAGTTACAAAAGTACAGTAAAACCAAGAGAGTTCATATACCCTTTATGCAGCTTCCCTCAATGATAGCATCTTCCATAATTACAATTACATAATTACAAAGAACAATTTCAAAATCAGGAAATTCACATTGGTATAATGCTGTCAACTTGACTATAGACATTGTTCCTGATTCACCAGTTTTTTACATGCATTCCTTCGTATTTTGTGAGGGAGGGAGGGACAGTCAGAGAGACGGAGAGCGAGACAGAGAGATGTCTGGGCAATTTTATCATGTGTCTAGATTGGCGTATCTGCCACCACATTGAAGATATGAGACTGTTCCATCACCACAGAAGAGCTCTCTCATGCTACCCCTTTGTAGTCACACCCACACTACCTCCTACCTCCTTCTCTAATCCGGGCAACCACTGACCCGTTCTTCATAAAATGCCACCTTTTAAATTACTTCCTCTGTCCTTCTGGCACAGCAGGAACATTCTTGTCTCCATTGATCATTTATGTCAGAAAGGTCCAGAGACCTAACAGGAGAAACTTAAGGTGAATTGACAATGAGATCCGAGAGGATTTTGATGTTCTTGTTGTTAGTAACATATACAACCACAAATAAAGAACATCCTGTTTGGTATTTTTAGCTGAGCATTGTGGTTATTTTGTAATTCCAACTGTTGTGTTTTCTTTAGCAAAGTGCTTTTACTTGAAACAGCACAGAATTTAGCTCCTGCATGAATGCTCCATGCTCCTTCTCTGCATGGCTGTTCTAGTGGAACATCCATTTCAGGAATGACAACTGCATGGTTGAACTTGCAGCCGCCTGGAAAAGGTACAAGAGAGCAGGCACTGTACCGTACAAAGGTATTTATGAACAAGGATAAACACAAGTCCCACATGCATTTGCAGTAGCCACAACCCAGCTGGGCAGCACAAGCGTTATATAAACCCTGATGTTAATGGTACACATGAATTTTTATTCATTCAATTCGAAGGGAGTGGCAGTTCATAGACCTCTCTTGGGGAAACGTTTGAACCTTATCAAGATTAGCTGGTTCAAAAAAAACCCTCAATAGCTGTTTTTATTCAGGATGGCTGCAGAGTGAAACCTTATCATTCGGGACACAGTTCTAAAGACTTCCTGCATTTATTTGGTTCCCACTATTTTAAAAAAAGTTGTAAAAAGAGCTGATGCTGCCTGATTCTTCTAACATAGGCCCACTCTTACTGGATACTTGAATTATTGGTTTTTACTACTTATCAGTTTTACTATATGATTTCCCTTGATCTTTATTAGAACAGAAAATATTTTTTAAAACCTCTTAGACCAACCTATTGCTTTCAATTCAATAGGCAGGGAAGGCCCTCATTACCCTGTGGGTCCTTCATATCCCATTGTAGGGACTGTAGGAAGAACCTGGGTATGAAGAGCTATGGGGCCTTCCAGGAGATTTCAGCACTGGGGGACACTATTTTATTTTGGATATCACTAGAAAGGAATGAAATAGAGAACTCCGGCCATGCATACACATGTGCAGACAGACACACAAAATGGTGCTTTATGCTGTGTTATCAAAAATGTAGAATTGTGTTTCTTTCAGTTAGCTATTGACACACTAAATTGCTGCATAAGAAACCTACTTTGAAAATCAGTGGCTTAAAACAACCATCACTTATTTTCACAGATGTGTGGCTTTATTTGGGCAGAACTCAACTAAAGGAGCCGAGGTCAAGCTGCCAGCCCTACAGGGCTTGACTTCTTAACGATTCCATTCTACATGTGTTTATTCTAGGATCTAGGTTGGTGGGGTGGCATTTATTTGGAGAAGTGCAGATGCACAACATGACAAGTGGAATTGACTAAGGATTCTTAATGCGCAGGCTGAGCTCAGGTGCACTCTCATCTCTACCCATTGGTCTCATCTCTTGGTCTACCATTGACCAAGGCAACTCATGACCAAGCCTGATGTCACTGAGTGAGGAAATAGACTTCCTCCATGATGGGGCCATGGCAAGGGTGTGACCACAGTAAGGGGTGAAGAAATAGGGCAAATCATTCACTTTCCCACAGTATGTAATCAAAATTTGAAAATACTGACATTTTTAAGAAGATGCAAATCTATCTCAATTTTTTCCTATTTGCTCAATGATTCCTTTCTGTTATGTATATCAATATGTATTTCCTTATGACCTAATTAAGCAAGAGAGGCAGGATAATGGGATGATCTTTCTGATACCAGTCTCCACAAATCCACATTGATTGGATATATACTGAATAGATGTTGAGGGAATATTATAGAAATAGACTGAATCTATTAACATTTAAACAGACTCATCACAGTCTTCCCCTGTTTCCTTGGGCTTAGCAACACTGGTTCCTCAATATATTAAAAGGGAAACATTCACCTCCCAGGAGATTTTTTAATTCGTTTTAATTTACTAGTATCACTTTACAAAGATTTATAAATTTGGCTCCCGTTTTTAAAACCTTCTTCTGAGGTTGTGGATGAGGTCATTTACAATCAGAAGAAACAAATATTAATACCGTAGTTCAAACAAATCAGAGCTAACATTTGGAAATTAGCTGATGAGTTTGATCAACTTTGCCATGTACATGGATAAACGAAATTAAAAATAATGCACACACACAGAGTTTCCTCTCTGAAGTTTCAAACCTTTGCCCTGTCTTCCTCTAGCAAATCAACTGACTGAACAGTTGCCAAATCCCATTTTGTTTTTCAGTTTGCTCTGTAGGTGGTCACACCTAGTAGAGCACCTAGCATGTCACAGTCACTCAGTTGTCTAAATCGGAGGCCAGCAGACTGTGGCCCATGGGCCAAATCTGGGCCGCTGCCTGCCTTATTTTTTTAGCAGCCTGCAAGGTAAGAATAGAGAAGTATTGCATTTTGAAATAGTGGGAAAAAATCCAAAGAGGACTAGTTCATCACATGTGAACATTATGTGCAATAAACATTTTAGTGTCCATGAAAATAGCCATGCCCTTTCATTTATATATCAACTATGACTGCTTTCAGGTTATACCAGCAGAGTTGAGTAGTTGTGACAGATTCTATGGCATGCAGACTCTAAAATATCTTCTATCTGGTTCTTTACCCAAAAAGTTTGTGGATTTCTGGTCTGAAGCTGTGTCTCAAATGACCACAGATGCTGTAGATAGATCTACTGTTATAAGTGTGTTAGTGACTCAGTCATGTCCAACTCTTGGTGACCCCATGGACTATAGCCTGCCAGGTTCCTCTGTCCATGGATTTTTCAGGCAAAAAAACTGGAGTGGGTAGCCCTTCCCTTCTCCAGGGGATCTTCCTGACCCAGAGATTGAACCCCAGTCTCCTGTGTTGCAGGCAGATTCTTTACCGTCTGAAGCCACCAGGGAAGCTCACTATTATATAAGAGCGAGGGCAAAAGAAAGGGGGCACATATGGTCCGTGTGGAGAAGAAAGTTGAGTGTATTCAGATAAGGGCACAATAACACTGAAAATTCATTTATTCACTAGAATGTGTGGAGAACCAGATGTGAGTCCAGTGCTAAAGGAAAATTTCGAAAAAGGATAATGTCTAGATTCTACTCTCAGACTTCCTCTTAATTAAAAAGTACGATGCATTCACATATAGCTTATAGTGTCTAAAACCTATCCTCTTCGTTTCCTTCTCTAAGTCACCAGAAAACCCTCTGCAAGTTTTAAGTTAAAAGTTGTGTTTTCTCATATCTTCCCTCATAGGTCAGCTGGTAAAGAATCTGCCTGCAATGCAGGAGACCCCAGTTCAATTTCTGGGTTGGGAAGGTCCCCTGGAGGAGGACATGGCAACCCACTCCAGTATTTTTGCCTGGAGAGTCCCATGAACAGAGGAACCTGGCAGGCTACAGTCCATAGGATTGCAAAGAGTTGGACACGACTGAGGGACTAAGCACATAGCTTATTTTGTAAACATTCTCGGCAGAAAAATTTTCGCAAACCTTGCTATTCTTACCCCTTCAAAATGGAGAGTTGAACTCGGAAAAATGTCATTTACTCCTTGGTTTAAAGTGCTGGCTCTTGTTTTGCATTTGCGATTTTTACATTAGTTTGTCCAGAACTCCCTCAGAGCAAAGAATGTAAAGGGCCTCCAAGGGCTGACCCTAAAAACACCAATGCCCTTTTCTTTAAACTCTTTAAAATCTATATAGCTTGCTGAGTGCAGCCACAAGAGCTGGGTGGTGAGAGAGCTGTTGGTCCTCCAGGGCAGCCAGTGTTTTGCCAAGGGATGTGGCCCCATCTTATGCTTTGTGATGTTTCTTTTGCCTGACTCTTCCACATTCTTGTGACCCTTTGAATGGAGATGTCTTTACAGTTTTAGCCCTACAACCTGGCCTCCCCGCTATCATTTCCTGCAGGTTTTGTCTTAGATCTCAGCACCTTCCTGAGTAAATATCACCTTGGTGTCTCCTAAGAGGAACTTGGGACGCTCACAAAACCCGATTCTCGCCATATGTGAAGCATAATGTCCGAGAGTGTTCTTGTCATTGGACTCTGCAGGAGGCGAGCCTGGAATTCCCTTCAGTTCCAGAGTGAGGGGCAAGTTATGGAACAGCGGCACTGAACAGAAAACCGGGTGAATGCCCCTGAGGGTGGGGATCCTGTCACCCCAGAGGAGGAAATTCCAGTTGAAAATAGAAACCAGGTCAGCACCCTTGTGAGAACCAGTGTACTAGACTCAGAAACCGGCGACCTGGGGCCTGTGAAGGCTGCTGTCAGAAGTCTGTGAATTGGCCCGAACAAGGCTGTTGTGTTTTAGGGCAGTAAACTGGGTGGTACAAACTCAAATGAAACGTGATTTATCTACTTTCACAGTTGTGCTGGGCTGGAGAGTTATGGGGAAATGACTTAATTTCATACATTTGTCATGTTGACCAATGGTCAGTTCTTTAACTTACCATGATAAGAATTTTTTTCATTGGTTGTTAAGGGGCAAAGGGTTATTTTGTAGAACCTATTTAAAAACCTCTTGTTAATTTAATTAAAAGATCTCAATTAATGATTGTTTCTTAAAATAACAAGATCTATAATTAACTTGGAAAGCTCACAATATTACCGGGTTGCTAAGGAAGTTAGTGGCTTTATGACTAGTCTGATGAATTTCCAGAATATCTTTAAAGAGAGTCTAGAAACTTTATCATAGCTCTTAAAAGCTATGGAACAGGATGTCATTTGGGGAAGTTTCATTTGCTTGCTTCAGCTCGTGATCCAAATTTGGAGGAGACTAAACTTCTCTAGGGTTTTGTCTGCACATGAAGTTAAGAATATGTGCTATAAACCTGTGAAGAGTTTGATTGGGGTTGAGGGGATAGGAATACTGGAAGAGAGTAAAATGGACACTTTTGACTTTAATGAGGAAAACATTGCATGATGGAAAAATGCTGTCTGTTGGTTGGTTGTCATAAGCTTTAAAGTAGTATTTTACAGTGGAAAAACATGTTGCTTGTAGGACTGTTTTTCAGAGGTTTCTTTGCAACCTTTCATTTATTTGTTACTAAAAATACTTTAAACATTGCAAACAGCAAAATCTTGGTGTATAAGTAGGATTTTGTTAAAAAGAGATGTATTTTTGATTTATATTCCGTATGTGTGTGTGGAAGATATAATACTTTCCACAAATCTATAGAGATAGAAAGTAGATTAGTGGTTGCCTGAGGCTAGGAATGGAAAAGGGGAATGACTCCTCATGGTCACCAGGAATGTTGTTAGAATGACTGAGATGTGCTCCATCTGGACTGTGGTGGTGGTTGCAGATTTTGGTAAATTTATAAGTGAATTTTATGATAGGCAAAGTACATCTCAATAAAGTTATTTGTAAAGAGTAGGCCTGAATAAGAGAATCAGAAAGTATATACTTGCAAATGAAGGACTGAAATCAATCTTACACAGCCAGACTTGAAATACATGAGTAAAATTATAGTACATCTTTTTCCCTTCTAGACCACCCACTTAGAAAAATAAAAATGTAAGAAATGAGACAAAGCCCAATTTTTTATTCTTTATTTGGGGTTCACACACATCTGAGCAAGCATACATTTGTGGTTAACACAGAAACATCCTACTGAACTAGACACTCTGGACTTCTAAGAAATTCAACTTTCTAAGCAAAGTGCTATCTTAGTTTTGTTAATTTCCGTTTTAAACAAAGGCACATTAGAAGGTGATTATTTGCTTTACAACACTATTTTCTGTAGTGCTCTTTTAGCAATCACAAAATCATTATTTATTTAGAGCAGTATCCTTAAAAAAATAAAATTCCACTCCATCCCAGCAGTATCCATTACAGAAAGCAAAGTGCATGCCCAAGGGTCCCTCCTCCTCTCCTTGCCTAGGCCTGTGTGTCTCTGTGAGTATGAAGGCCTGGCACTATGTTTGCAGCTTCATGGGAGGATGTGACAGGGGCCCCCAAGTTCAACAGCACTCTAGCCCTAGCTCTTGGCTGCAAGACTCTGAGAAGGCCAGAGGGTATGTGGCCATAGGTCCCTGTTCATGCTCCTGAGTGAACACACTTGACTTAGGTTTCCAATAAATGTGAAAGTGAAAGTTTTAGTCGCTCAGTCATGTCTGACTCTTTTTTGACCCTGTGGACTGTGGCCTGCAGGCTACTCTGTCCATGGAATTCTCCAGGCAAGAGTACTGGAGTGGGTTACCATTTCCTCCTCCAGGGGATCTTCCCAACCCAAGGATCAAACCTGGGTCTCCTGCATTGCAGGCAGATTCTTTACCATCTGAGCCACCAAGGAAGCCCTTCCAGTGAATCATGGGGTACAATTCAGAGATGCCCACCCTTACTCTTTTCTGAGGGCTGTGGAACCAGATCGAGCTGGCTGTGGCACATATATCTTTTATGCCTGGAGAAGTGATGTTTATGGCAAGATATCCAGGCTGAAGAGATATTAGGTTGACCAGGAGAGGGAGAAAGCCCTCCAGAAAGAAGGAGTAGTTTGTGCAAAGACCCTGAACAAAGAGGAATAGCAGGTTCAAATAACTGAATGAAGAAAGTTCAGAGTGAGTAAGGGGGAGAGAACATAAGAAACATTTGGAGAAGTGGATGGGCGTGGGCAAAAAGAATGACAGGGTCTTATAGGCCATAGAATAATATTGGATTATAGCCTAGGACCAAGAAGAAGCTATTGAAAATTTTTAAATGGTGTGATGTGTGTGTGTGTGTGTTGTGATCAATTTCCTCATACATAAAAAAAGACATGATGAAGTTGTGTTAGAACCTTTGGATACTCAAGATAGGAGGTTCTTTATTGCCAGGATATCCACAGGATCTCCAGCCCAGCATATCTTGTCAACTCCAATAGGAAGAATTCATGGATGACTACTGTGGGATTCTGGGCTTCCCTGGTGGCTCAGATGGTAAAAAATCCACCTGCAATGCAGAAGACCTAGATTCTATCCCTGGGTTGGGAAGATCCTCTGGAGAAGGGAACAGCTACCCAATCCATTATTCTTACCTGGAGAATTCCATGGACAGAGGAGCCTAGCAGGCTACATACAGTCCATGGGGTCACAAAGAGTTGGACACGACTGAGCAACTTTCACTCACTCACTCACTTTGGAATTCTACTACTTTAATGTCTACTTCTGACTGTTCCTGGATCCTCCTGCTCTGTCACCCACTGAGCAGCAATGACTACATCTCTCAGGTAACTAGGAAGAGAGAGAATCCCATTAGTTAGTTCAGTTTGAGCAGTGGCATCTGTGCGAGGAGAATGATGCCAGCATGTCTCTTCATGGACCCCTACTATTCAGTGACTGTTGGTCAGTCAACACCCCTGGACCAATCAGATATGGGTAAGGGTGGGTTTTTGTTACCTGGAGGGAAGTTTGTGCTCTCGGAGCCTCCAGCGGCTGCCAACCTCAGCAGAGATGAATGTGGGCATGGAGAGAATTGTGTTGCCCTTCTTAGTAATAGTTCAGCAAACCTCTGCAAAGAACAGCAATTAGAATATCTTACAGAGTTGTGGCAAGGGCAACAGATATTGTAGGTGAAACTCATACAGTGCTTGCCTCACTGTTTGCAACAACGCTTCTCAGTTAGTGTGCACTGAGAAGTTGGTTGTTATTTTTGCTATTAATCATCCCATTCCTCCCACCCCCACACACTATGTCACTTCAGTAGATTCTGCTTGACGGGTTACCAGATTGGGGTCTTCATCTTTGACACAAGGACCAGTGATAATACCTTCACCTAATGGTTGGATGACGTATAGCTTTATTTTCATAGTTTTTTTTTAAAGTTATGTTATTGAAGTGATTTGTTTTCTTTAGTTATTAATCTCACTGCTTCCTCCAGCATTTTGTTGAAAAGCATTTCATCATGTTTTGGTTAAGTCATTTATGGTTAGCTCACAAATTCCAGTCTCAGGAGTATAGTTACTCACAAATTCCTTAGGACATTCACTGTGTTAGCAGAAATTAAAAAAAAAAAAAAAAGAAAAAGAAAAGAACTATAAGATACATTCCTATATCTGATTCCTTCACAATTCTGTTGAATTTCATCATATGCCTCCACCCCATTTACTTCCAAATGGCCAGTAAACATATGTAACATGCATACAGTTGGCCAATAAGGACAGGAAGACATGCTCAAAATCATTAGTCATCAGAGAAATGCAAATCAAAACCACAGGGATGAACCATCTTATAACTTCTAGGATGATAATAGTCAAAATGACAGATAATAACAAGTGTTGGTTAGAAGATGGGAAAATTGGAACCCTCATACCTTGATGGTGGGAATGTAAAATGGTACTGCCACTTTGGAAAACAGTCTGGCAGTTCCTCAAAAAGTTAAATATAATATTACCATATGACTCATCAATTCCACATCTAGATATCTACCCAAGAGCAGTGAAATGTGTATCCACATACAAACTTATATATGAATGTTCATAGCAACATTATGCATAGTGGTCAAAAAGTAGAAACAATTCACATGTCCATTAACTAATGAATGAGTAAATGAAAGTTGGTATACCCACATAATGGAATATTAGTCTGCAATAAAAAGAATGAAGAATGCTATGGCATGGATGAACCTTGAAAACATCATGCTAAATGAGAGAAGCCAGACACAAAAATTCACGTCATATGATTTCATTTATTTTGAAAGGTCCAGAATAGGCAAATCCACAGAGCCAGAAAGTAGATTGATGCTTCCCTAGGACTGTGTGGGAGATAATGGGGAGTGACTACTAATATTTAAGAGGTTTCTTTTGGAGGTGACAACAATGCTCTAAAATGGTTGTAGTGATGGTTACAAAACCCCATGAACATACTAAAAACTATTGAATTGAGCATTTTAAATGCATGAATTATATAGTATGTGAATTTTATCTTTATAAAGTAGTTATAAAAATAATAAAGCCAAAAAAAAATAATGATAAAGCCAACCAATGCCAGACTTGAATGATGTATTCCACGGTAAGGTCATTGTCTAAGGACATTTACCTATGGAACAAAAGCTCCTTGGTTATCTATTGGATTGACCAAAAATTTCGTTTGCATTATGGAAAAACTCGAATGAATTTTTTGCTAGCCCAATATTTATGAGTTGGTTTGCCATACATGTACTTAAGAAACTTCTCAGTTTACTCAAAATATATATGACAGGCAGTTTATTTTATGCTTTGAGAAACAGAATGAGCAAGGACTGTTGACGAGAGCATAGTGTGGCCTCTCACTGAAAACTTGGGAATATTTTAGGGCCCCAAACCCACATATCCCACACAATAATCAGGGCCAACATGCTGGGAGCAACCATGACTGCCAACCACAGGAAACTAGGGTGCGTTTTATGTGGACATTTGTAGGCAAATGTAGCATAATCTGTTTAACTGGTGTGGTAGTTGTGGTGATGGTGTGTGTGAGGGGGGGCGGTGTGTTTGTATGTGTTTACTTTCTGTGTGTGTGTGTGTGCGCGCGCGCGTGTTTATAGCAAGCTCAGTCAGAATGCCCTAGGCCAAACAGTACCATGAACCTCTAAAGGAAGAAAGACTAATATCTTGGAAAATGCATTCTTGCCTGCTCTCAGTTGTTCAAGGATTACCCTCCTCTGCTGAGGTCCAGTTTAGTCTTCTATTGCCAGGGGATCGAAGTGAGGAAAAGATGTTTCTCCACATACCTCCTCTGTATTGAACATTTTACTCTGTGCCTTTATGTGTACTTTCTAATCATAAGAACAACTTTCTAAAAATCAACAAAGCTAAAAGCTGGTTTTTTGAAAAAATAAACAAAATTGACAAACCATTAGCAAGACTCATTAAGAAACAAAGAGAGAAGAACCAAATTAACAAAATAAGAAATGAAAAGGGTGAGATCACAACAGACAACACTGAAATACAAAGGATCATAAGAGACTACTACCAGCAGCTCTATGCCAATAAAATGGACAACTTGGATGAAATGGACAAATTCTTAGAAAAGTATAACTTTCCAAAACTGAACCAGGAAGAAATAGAAGATCTTAACAGAGCCATCACAAGCAAGGAAATCGAAACTGTAATCAGAAATCTTCCAGCAAACAAAAGCCCAGGACCAGATGGCTTCACAGCTGAATTCTACCAAAAATTTAGAGAAGAGCTAACACCTATCTTACTCAAACTCTTCCAGAAAATTGCAGAAGAAGGTAAACTTCCAAACTCATTCTATGAGGCCACCATCACCCTAATTCCAAAACCAGACAAAGATGCCACAAAAAAAGAAAACTACAGGCCAATATCACTGATGAACATAGATGCAAAAATCCTTAACAAAATTCTAGCAAACAGAATCCAACAACATATTAAAAAAATCATACACCATGACCAAGTGGGCTTTATCCCAGGAATGCAAGGATTCTTTAATATCCGCAAATCGATCAACGTAATACACCACATTAACAAATTGAAAGATAAAAAACATATGATTATCTCAATAGATGCAGAGAAAGCCTTTGACAAAATTCAACACTCATTTATGATTAAAACTCTCCAGAAAGCAGGAATAGAAGGAACATACCTCAACATAATAAAAGCTATATATGACAAACCCACAGCAAGCATCACCCTCAATGGTGAAAAATTGAAAGCATTTCCTCTGAAATCAGGAACAAGACAAGGATGCCCACTCTCACCACTACTATTCAACATAGTGTTGGAAGTTTTGGCCACAGCAATCAGAGCAGAAAAAGACATAAAAGGAATCCAGATAGGAAAAGAAGAAGTGAAACTCTCGCTGTTTGCAGATGACATGATCCTCTACATAGAAAACCCTAAAGACTCTACCAGAAAATTACTAGAGCTAATCAATGAATATAGTAAAGTTGCAGGATATAAAATTAACACACAGAAATCCCTTGCATTCCTATACACTAACAATGAGAAAACAGAAAGAGAAATTAAGGAAACAATACCATTCACCATTGCAACAAAAAGAATAAAATACTTAGAAGTATACCTACCTAAAGAAACAAAAGACCTGTACATAGAAAACTATAAAACACTGATGAAAGAAATCAAAGAGGACACAAACAGATGGAGAAACATACCGTGTTCATGGATTGGAAGAATCAATATTGTCAAAATGGCTATTCTACCCAAAGCAATCTATAGATTCAATGCAATCCCTATCAAGCTACCAACGGTATTTTTCACAGAACTAGAACAAATAATTTCACAATTTGTATGGAAATACAAAAAACCTCGAATAGCCAAAGTAATCTTGAGAAAGAAGAATGGAACTGGAGGAATCAACCTGCCTGACTTCAGACTCTACTACAAAGCCACAGTCATCAAAACAGTATGGTACTGGCACAAAGACAGAAATATAGATCAATGGAACAGAATAGAAAGCCCAGAGATAAATCCACGAACCTATGGACAGCTTATCTTTGACAAAGGAGGCAAGGATATACAATGGAAAAAAGACAATCTCTTTAACAAGTGGTGCTGGGAAAACTGGTTAACCACTTGTAAAAGAATGAAACTAGAACACTTCCTAACACCATACACAAAAATAAACTCAAAATGGATTAAAGATCTAAATGTAAGACCAGAAACTATAAAACTCCTAGAGGAGAACATAGGCAAAACACTCTCCGACATAAATCACAGCAAGATCTTCTATGACCCACCTCCCAGAATATTGGAAATAAAAGCAAAAATAAACAAATGGGACCTAATGAAAATTAAAAGGTTTTGCACAACAAAGGAAACTATAAGTAAGGTGAAAAGACAGCCCTCAGATTGGGAGAAAATAATAACAAATGAGGAAACAGACAAAGGATTAATCTCAAAAATATACAAGCAACTCCTGAAGCTCAATTCCAGAAAAATAAACGACCCAATCAAAAAATGGGCCAAAGAACTAAACAGACATTTCTCCAAAGAAGACATACAGATGGCTAACAAACACATGAAAAGATGCTCAACATCACTCATCATCAGAGAAATGCAAATCAAAACCACAATGAGGTACCATTACACGCCAGTCAGGATGGCTGCTATCCAAAAGTCTACAAGCAATAAATGCTGGAGAGGGTGTGGAGAAAAGGGAACCCTCTTACACTGTTGGTGGGAATGCAAACTAGTACAGCCACTATGGAAAACAGTGTGGAGATTTCTTAAAAAACTGGAAATAGAACTGCCATATGACCCAGCAATACCACTTCTGGGCATACACACTGAGGAATCCAGATCTGAAAGAGACACGTGCACCCCAATGTTCATCGCAGCACTGTTTATAATAGCCAGGACATGGAAGCAACCTAGATGCCCATCAGCAGACGAATGGATAAGGAAGCTGTGGTACATATACACCATGGAATATTACTCAGCCGTTAAAAAGAATTCATTTGAATCAGTTCTAATGAGATGGATGAAACTGGAGCCCATTATACAGAGTGAAGTAAGTCAGAAAGATAAAGAACATTACAGTATACTAACACATATATACGGAATTTAGATAGATGGTGGCGATAACCCTATATGCAAAACAGAAAAAGAGACACAGAAATACAGAACAGACTTTTGAACTCTGGGGGAGAACGTGAGGGTGGGATGTTTTGAAAGAACAGCATGTATATTATCTATGGTGAAACGGACCACCAGCCCAGGTGGGATACATGAGTCAGGTGCTCGGGCCTGGTGCACTGGGAGGACCCTGAGGAGTCGGGTGGGGAGGGAGGTGGGAGGGGGGATCGGGATGGGGAATACATGTAACTATATGGCTGATTCATGTCAATGTATGACAAAACCCACTGAAATGTTGTAAAGTGATTGGCCTCCAACTAATAAAATAATATTTAAAAAAAAAAAAACAAAACAAAACAAAAAAAAAAGAACAACTTTCTAGTGGGAGTTCTTTATCCTAGTCTATAGATAAGGAAACTGAGGTTTGCAGAGGCTAAGTAACTTTCCCAGAGTCACAGGGTATTAAATGGTGGCACTAGGTTTTGAATTTCTGTTAGCCGACTCCAAAGACCAGATTCAGACTCCTTCATGTTAAACTGTTTTTCATCTTTCCAAGGGGAAACAATACCCTTTACTCTTTTGCTATTGACTTAATTATCATCATTAATAAAACTGGAGCAGAAATTGATTATTTGACTAGAAATTAATTGTACAGCAATTCAGTATTTAGTATAGGAACCAAGGATTTCCAGTATCCTTGCCAGACCATTCAAATTCTAAAGTTAGTTGGGTTTTTCCCTGTGATTATATAAAATCATATAGTAAGCCCTTAGTTTTTAGGATACAAGCCTGCAGAAATGACTAATGATAAAAAAAGAAAGGAAATGAAGGAGGGAAGAGAGGAAAGGAGGAAGAAAAGGGAAAAGAAATTCTTCTGAGAAGTTGAGCTGGGATCTGGAGAGCATGTGCTTTTACCCGGTGGTGTCATTCTTCATGAATTTTGTCTTATAGAAGGAAAGGACATGTTACCCGATTGGTAATAGATGCATGAGAAACTCATCTTGAGAAATAGTAAGTGTGAAAAAGCAATTTTAGACAAAGAAGGGGCAGTGAAGAGGAGAAGGATGGTAGAGATTATGTGCTGGCAACATTCTGGTCACTTGGGACCTCAAAGTGGGCATCACGGCCCCTTAAGTGGTGGAGGTGACTTTCAACAGTGGGATAGCAATTTGCCCATACTGTTGACAGGGGAAAAGAGAAAAGTCAGTAAGGAGGTAGAACCAAGAACTGCTCTAGCATTCGCAGGAGAGGCAGCCAGCAGCCCCATATGGCCTAAGGCCACTGATCACCACATTGAAAGGACATCAGTCACAATAATTGTCACTGTGGATGGCTGGAGACACCCTCACTTCATGTGGTTATACCATGACAGACTCACTCAGCTCTGTATTGGATCTGCATTTTCACCTCTAATTATGTCTATAAGACTAACTGGTTCAGTGGCCTAAAAAACAAGAAATGTCTCCAGCAGAAAAATGAAAGCTCTTCCAAGAAGATGGTTAGAGCATAAACTTTGGGCTATCCAGGATGTGTGCTTATCTGGAATGACTCATTCCCAGATGATCCAGGGTCTCTGAGGATTTGCTGTACTGGGCCTTAAGAGCTGTGACCTACTCTTTATAAAAAATATTTTTGGAGACATTTTTCCTTCCTGAGGTTACCCATAGCGGTATCCTTTGACCACATTTTCTTTGAGGTCTAGATTAGAAAAAAAAAAAATCTATAACCACCCACAAATACAAAATTTCTTAAGGAGAGGCTTTCAGGGACATAAAATTTACAAACTGAAAAGAAAGTTTGGTTCTTGTTGGCAGGCGCTATTACTTTCATTGAGTTTTAACTACACAGAATGGTTTCTAGATAAATTGAACAAATGCAAATGAAAAGGATTATTTTATATTTTAATCTATACATTCCATTAAAAGGACTGAAGATTGACTTGACTAGATTGGGAGTCTTGATGCTTAATGAGCCTCATGTTCATCTTTAGACTCTTGCTCAGGTGAGATATGTGGAGTTAAAATTTAAGGCTTTGATGCAAGGGTGACCTTGTTGCCAACCTGAAGACTTCTTGGAGACAAAAGTTAGGGTGGTTTCCATTGGTGGGGTACAATACAGCTGAGCAATGGGAGATGCCACGGGTGGAGAGGCTCATCTGAGAGATGAAGAAAATGGCTTTGCCTCTGACCCCGTGAATCATCCAGGTGGTGGTGAAGATGGAGAGGAGGGGCCAAAAAGCAAGTAGTACCTGGAAAACATAGAGTATTTGAACTCAGATATCTGTAACATATTTGCATTCATATATTCAACATTTTCTCCTCTCCTGCCTTGTATAGGCCTGGCCTTTCTCCATCTATGTGTCTTTTTGAAACATTGCAGGATATTTAACATTAGCACCTAATTATAGGTCCGTTTCAATGTTAGAGCCTGTTTCATCTCTACTTTAACATGGTTTAAGTATGTCTGCAAAGGAAGAAAATTTACTTACATTGTTAACCATCGCTTTCATGTCTCAAAACATCAGATTTGTTTATCCGACAGATTTTGCCAAGGAGGCAGTGAATGAAATTTTAGTTTTCAAGGATGTTTGAAGTTAACATTTTGCAGTAGATAGCCAAGCTCAGTCAAGCAACACTTTCTTATGAAAGCGTCTCCAAGCTCAACATAAATCATGCCTTAAAGTAACATTCAGCTTTCAGACCAGCAGTATCCAGTAGAAATTTAATTCAAACCACATAGGTAATTTAAATTTTTCACAAAAATTAGATGTTTTTTTAAAAAAGGTAAAAAGAAACAGTAATATATTTTGTTTCACCTAACGTCTGAACTGTTACCATTTTGATATGCAGTCAGTAGTAAAATTAGTAAGGATATGTGTGTGTGTGTGTGTGTGTGTGTGTGTGTGTGTGTGTGTGTGTGTGTGTGTATATATGTATATTTCATTTCAATCTTTGAAATATGGCATGTATTTTGCACTCCTAGCATGTTTTAATTGCGACTAGCCACATTTCAAACACTAAATAGCCACGAAGGCCAGTGGCTACTGTATTTGACATTAAGGCTTTAGAGGACTGAATTAGAACCCAAAAGGCAACAGATTTGACTCAGTTCTCTGCTGTGGAAGTTTTCAT
Source organism: Muntiacus reevesi (assembly GCF_963930625.1). NCBI lineage: Eukaryota > Metazoa > Chordata > Mammalia > Artiodactyla > Cervidae > Muntiacus > Muntiacus reevesi. The sequence goes on along the minus strand of NC_089271.1, from coordinate 9,453,018 downwards.
ATCAATCAGTGGGCCTCTCCACTCTCTCCCATCCTACAGACCAGCTCTGGGCACCCCAGGACTGCCTTTCTGTTCTCCTACTGAAGCACTCAGGATCTAGAGTCTCGGTAGGTGCAGTGCGGGTGGAGTCGTGTTTTCATGTTGCATGGTAAAGCCTAGCTACTTTTCTCTGCTGGTGTCCCACTTGGCTTTGAATTTCAGCCCCCTGCTTTCCTACACTGGGCAGCTACCGCAAACTATTGTTTGCAGTGATACCTGTTTCTTTCTAAGAAGGTGAAAGCAGTAATCAGATTCGCACTTAGCACAAGGTGTTCAAGTGACATTACGTACTTGTTTTGGCCATCCCCCCGCTCCCAAATTGCTGGGGTGTATCTTCATCAGGGGTTATATAAATAGGAATTGCCCACCTCCTAAATAGAGTGTGTAATACAGGAGGTAACCTAGGCATCCTCCCACACCCTGCCACAATTAACGCCCACTTATTCCCCAGAACACCTAAGCCTTTATGTAATAGGGCCCTGGGTAGAAGGGAAGTGGCAGGCGAAAGAGGAATAGATAGTTCAAACAGTGCTCATGTGTGAAACATTTAGACCCAGTGCTTAGATGCAAGACTCTTTTTGCTTCCAGTTTCAGGGTTTGTTACATTGCAAGTGTGGCTCGGTTGCCAGGGCAGCATCTTGGAGCTGATACTCACAGAGTGAGCCAGCGGTTGCTAGACCTCTTGATACAAACACGATTTCAGACAAAGTCATCCTAAGGGAGAGGCGACTCCTATGTCATAAAGCCTGAGTTGTATGATGCATTTCCTCCTGTAAAATGGAGAGAGAGCTCATCTATTTTGTTAATTCATTTGCTATATAAAGTTTTGCTTAAATTAGACATGGGCTTGAAGCATGACTCACAGTCTTTAGTGTTTGGGAAACATTCAGAGACGTTGAAATCAAAGTGGATGGTAATCTTTTATCATATAGTGTCAATGTTCATGTGTACAGATGAAACAACACCCATGATGATACTTCCACCGTGTGCAGGTAAATGTTGATTACTTTGCCTTTTTGCAGCCAGGGTAGTTTTTGTTTTTTAGAAACAGTTGTTGGTTGTGGTCTGAGAGGGTATCAGCATTCCAGAGTATGCCAGCTTATAGAGAAATACCCTTAAAAATCACTTAAACATGTAAAGTGTCAAAAGAACTCATTGAATTTTAATAATATATGCCTAATAGATGTACCTTGGTAAATCTGCTCACCCAGTGTCATTTACATACTAGACAGTTGATTCTCACTCAATCAGTTTTGCCCTCCCCCACCAGGGGACATTTGGAAATGTTTGGAGACATTTTTGGTTTTCACTAGTGGGGTAGGGGTGGTGTGTTACTAGAGTATATTGGTTCAAGATCAGTGATGCTGGCTAAATATCTACAATGTGCAGGACAGCTTCCACCACAAAGAATTATCCAGCCCTGAATGACAAGGGTATGAGATTGAGAAGCCTACTCTAGACATGTATTTTTCTAGAGTTTATATAGTCTCTTTTCATTCAAGGTTTTGCCTAGGCTATTAGGATCGTCTAGGTAAAAACTGTTCGGTTTTGTGCTGGCTGGACATAAAACTGTGGGTGTTAAAGTCAAGGTGATGCCTACCTATAACAATTGTCAGAATGAGGGTGCGAGGCTGGCTTAGCTTCCCTTAGATGTCCTTCTGATCCCAGAAATACTTTTTCTCTTTTGCCCCACCGAGCTGTGTTTCAGGAAGAATCCCTCCCAAAGTTTGTGGTCATCATGACCAGCGTGTTCTCAGATCCTGCCATTAGAGCCAAGCAGAGTATTTTTGGAATGTTGATGAATGTGCTGAGATTGTTATTTTTAAATAGCATTCTGCTATGCAACACCATGATACAGTCTCCTGAGTGGAGCTGATTCCAAATGGAGGCATGACCTCTAATGTCGAATAGTAAACTATTGAAAACTTATCAAAACAAACAGCACAAGGGATTTCCAAATCTCCTAACATGACTAGGAACTGCAGTTGCTTTCCCCGCGTATACATAGACATCCCCCTTCTTGAAATTCAGACCCTCACATATTGGGAAAGAAATAGAATACTGCACAGTCATAAGACAAGTATCATTATACAGTGAAAGGTCAAGCTAGGTTAGTGTTAAACATTGAGTCTAATGTAGAAATCTAAAAGTTAGTGTCTTAAAATGCTAAGCCACAGGAGTGAAAATAGAGGCTTCCATGGTTTGCATTTTGGCTGCCTTTTCTTCAGCTATGAATTCCACCTGAAGTAGAGGCAGATGTACTTTTTGGTGAGGGAAAGCACAAGTTTACTGACAATCGTGTTACAACATGTGTTGGCCGTTCTTTTCATGATTGGAACAATGACTAGCCTCACTTTGCATTTTCTTCCTTTCATCCAAAATGCCCTCCCACCTCCCACCTCCCACCTAAATCCAGTGCATTCCTGAGACCTAGTTCAGCTTTCTAATTCTCCTGGAAGTCTCTGCAGGTCTTCTAAGCTTGATTTCTCTCTCTACTGAATTCCTGTACCCATGTCTCTTTGGCATCTTAAAAAAAATGGAATTCACATAGCATTACATACACAATTTTAAAGTGGGCAATACAGTGGGTTTTAGTACATTCACAGAGCTGTGCATCCATAACCACATATTTGAGAACATTTTCTCATCACCTGAAAAAGCAATGCGGCTTCCATTTGCAGTCAGCTCCCTGCCATTTCCCTTCAACACACCCACTCCCACCTCTGAGAACCACTAACCTACTTTCTGCCTCTAGATACTTCATATAAGTGGAAATGTGCAATATGTGTTTGCCTTTTTTTCACTTAGTGTAAGGTTGATCCAAGGTTGATCCATGCTGTAACATGTATCAAAACTTCATTTCTTTTTATGACTGAATTATCTTTCATTGTATGGGTATACCACAATTGTTTATCCATTCATCAGTTGATGGACATTTGGGTTTTTCCATTCTTTGTTATGTATAATACTGCTAAGAGGATTCACATTCGAAATTTTGTGTAGACATATGTTTTCCTTTCTCTTGAAATGAAATATACCTAGGAGTGGAATTGCTGGGTCATCCTCTATGTTTATCCATTTAAGAAACTGCCAGATCGCTTTCAAAGTGGCTGCACCATTTTACATTCCCACCAGTGGCATGTAAAGGTTCTGATTTGTCCACATCCTCTTAGACATTTTGAGCTGCACAAGCCTGTTGATGTCACGTTTTGTCTTCAGGATGAGCTCCCTCACACATGTTAGTCTCACTTCCCAAATTCGACTACAAGCTTCTTAAGACAGCGATCCATTTGTTCAGTCATCATCTTAGGAAATGTTTCTTAATTTCCTACTGGGTGCCAAGAACTACTAAGTCCTAAGGCTATGAATATGAAAAAGCTCTGTTTTGTGGAGGTGGCGCATACAATCACAATAGCCCATTTCTGAGCGACAGGTGTGGTAATGACCGCCTATTCAAGGAACAGCCTTTGCTTCTCAGAATTCATATTGATTGTCTCCCTCCCACAATGTCATGCTCAAAAACACCACTCAAGCCTATTATTTAATCCATCCTATTTTAGAGAAAGAACAGAACTCTGTGTGTGTCCTCCTTTTGTCCAAATGTAGAAGGTCTGATTTTTCTCTTGGGCTTTTTTGTTTCAGTACCACTTAGCAAATATGCTTAAGAAAATAAATGCCAGCAATATTTCTAGCAGTAACTTTGGAAGTACAATGTGAGTTATTTTGAAACAGTGAATCATCAAGAATGTTAATCTGTTGACTTGTCAGTATAAAAGCTGCTTGAGACTCTAGGCTAAAGAGAGACAAGGAACCTTCTAAAAGTTTAAGTCCTCTGGACTCAAAAATAAATTGTCCATAAGTTGCTTTCACCTGCAGTGTGTCTGGTTTCATGTTTTTCTTTCTTCAACTACCAGTCAAGAGAAATTAAGATATGTGGAATCCCTAAACCATGTTAAGAATGAAAAGAATCAAACTACAGACTGTTGAAATAAAAGACTTCTTATGCCATATGAAAGTATAATTATCCAAATATAAGAATATGATCATTAAAACACATCTTATAGTGTGCCTTTTAGTGATTTAACAGTAGTATCAAATGGTTTTCATTTGATTTCTTAATTACATAATATAAAAATGTCAAATCAGCAATGCCAGAGCATGTGTGGATGGAACTGGCTTGCATTTAGGAAGAAGATGTTGATCACTTGATGTGCTCAAGGAGAGAGATTGGCACTTCTATTCCAGTTTGTAAATCATATCAATTTTAAAACTGACTTAAAAATTCTTCTGTGGTTTGTTTGGACTCTGAAAAGAGGTTTGTTTATTCCAAAGGAAAACTAAGAAGCTAAGAGTGAATTGTGTCTTCATATTAAATACAGATGAGTGAAATTCATATTGACTCTGTGAACATACAAGAACAATGAGATTCTCCCATGGGTTCAAGGTTTTATTAGCACTTACAAAACACTTACTATTTACCAAGCACTGGTTTAGGGTTTTTACAACTACTAACCTGTTTAATCTTGATTAAAAACACTAGCGAACACATACAGTTATTGTCCCCATTTTATAGATGAGGAAATGGAGAGTTTCAGTAACTTGCTTGAGGTCAGCCAAGTAATTAGTGTAATCCCATGCAATTTGTCACTAGAGTGCTTACTCTAGTCTGTCTCTCAAAGAACACACTCATTAAGTTGAATAAAGATGAGAATTCTGTTGGGCCTGACATTATTCCAGGTTTCAGAGGGCAGCTGGCTGCAGGAATTTTCATGCAGTCTAAGATAGCAATGAAATTAAGTATGTGAGATAAAATATATACATTGTAACATTTTACATTATAGAACATATGTATTACAATTTTCATATTACATCTTTTCATATTGTATGTTATGCACATATGCATGTATATTTATATATTCTACACATACATACATACTTAGCCCCTTGCAGGCTAGGCTACCCTTTCCTGTGTGCCTCCATGGCCTTGATAATGATTTGAGCTCTCCATCCCCAATCCTCCCTTCTCAAACTTTTAGGAACTTCTATGCTACTAGTGTTCTTGGGAGTTATTGTTCTTTCTTGGTATATTGAAAGATCAACAATGTTGATCTTTCTCTAGAGGCCAAGCATGGATCATGGAAGAGAGGTTCAAAGACCTTGAGCCTGTCTACAGCCGGGCAGCCTGACAGTAAGTTTTCTGCTCTGGAGGCAGCTCTTCTTGTCATGGTTCTGACATGCAGGGGATATCTCATGGCAGTGGTTTGTATTACCAACTTCTCCCAAGAATGGCAAACCTGTATTTATCTATTGGGTAGTGGCTTCCCAAAGATTGGCGCCATTTATGAGCAGTTCCTACTGGCAGTCGTTCCCCCTCAACTAATCATTTAGGGTGTGTGGTGTGGTGGTGGTGGTGGTGGTGGTGGTGTGTGTGTATTTTAGTGGGCTAAAATAATGAGTGTTATCAAATCTTCTATGCTTAAAGGATGTAAAATTAAGTAGGATGTCACATGTACTCATGACAGTAAGTTATAAAGGCAGAGAAGACACTGGATTGAAACTAAAATTTCCAGACAGGCTCTGAGATATTTTTTAAAAAATAGAGCTTATGTTAAACAGATGTAATGAGTATAATCGCAGCTGTAGAGGCTTCTTTAATATGTCAGTGTTTCTCATTTTGGGATTCATCCCAGAACTTATTTTCAAATGGGCTGCTAGGTGCATAGTATATTACCTTGCCTTCCAAGTGCTCTCTCTGAATTTACATACTGAATCAGTATCTACCAAGAATGACAAAATTATGAGTCCCAGAACAGGCCTGGTTATAATAAGCACTCAATATATACTTTTGAAAGAATAAGTGGACTGACTACAGTTTTATCACAAGATTTAGGTGGTGCTAGTGGAGAAGGCAATGGCACCCCACTCCAGTACTCTTGCCTGGAAAATCCCATGGACGGAGGAGCCTGGTGGGCTGCAGTCCATGGGGTCGCGAAGAGTCGGACACAACTGAGCGACTTCACTTTCACTTTTCACTTTCATGCATTGGAGAAGGCAATGGCAACCCACTCCAGTGTTCTTGCCTGGAGAATCCCAGGGACGGGGGAGGCCTGGTGGGCTGCCGTCTATGGGGTCGCACAGAGTCGGACACGACTGAAGCGACTTGGCAGCAGCAGCAGCAGCGGCAGCAGCAGCAGCAGCAGTAGCAGCAGCAGCAGTAGCAGTGGTAAAGAACCCGCCTACCAATGCAATAGACATAAGAGATGAAAGTTTGATCCCTGGGTTGGGAAGATCCCCTGGAAAAAGAAATGGCAACCCACTCCAGTATTCTTGCTTGGAGAATTCCCATGGACAGAAGAGCCTGACAGGCTACAGTCCATAGGGTCACAAAGAGTCAGACATGACTGAAGTGACTTAACATGCACACAGAACGAGATCACTTTGACCTCTGCTCACTTTGAAGGAGCGAGCAGTTACTATAAGAGGGGCAATCACTCAGGATTGTCTTTTGTCACCTCTAAGTAAAAGAAGGACAAATGAGAAGGGGCTGGAGAAATGTGGAGCATTGGGTGAGCAAGATGGCTCCCATCTTGGATACCATCAAGGAAGTGTCTTGTGTGGCGTCATGCCCAGAGCCAGAATTTGGTTGACTTCTTGTCCTTTTTTTTTCTTAATTTATGTTATTTTTAATTGAAGGATAATTCCAATATTGTGTTGGTTTCTGCCATGCATCAACATGGATGAGCCATAGGTGTACATATGTCCCCTCTCTCTTGAGCCTCCCTCCCAGCTCTCACCCCATCCTACCCCTCTATGTTGTTGCAGAGACCCAGTTTGAGTTCTCTTGACTCTTAAGAGGTTCTAGAGTTCTCCTGAGATGGGAGCTGTAGTGCGGGTTAGTGATTCTCAACATAACCTATTGTGATTTGAAGTGTTTACTTTTCAGTATCCCATTTACCCTCTTTTCTGTGTGTGTGCTAGTCTCTCAGTCATGTCTGACTCTTTGCAACCCCATGGGTTGGGGCCCACCAGGCTCCTCCGTCCATGGGATTTTCTAGGCAAGAATACTGGAGTTCGTTGCCATTCCCTTCTCCAGAGAATCTTGCTGACCCAGGGATCGAACCTGGGTCTCCCTCACTGCAGGCGGACTCTTCACTGTCTGAGTCACTAGGGAAGACTACCCTCTATTATATTGGAAGCTAAAACTACACTAACACTAAAACTGATGGTGAAGTCTTATGCTTTTGCTATAAAGAGTATGAGTTCCATGTTTCTGATACGATAATACTCCTACAGGGTGATTCGTAGGTTAAACCATTAGAACAGAAAAGAGGAAATATTTTTACTGGGCTATGCTCTTCTTTTTAAAAACAAATACTATTTTTTAAAAAACCATATCACTGGCATAGCATTCAGCTCTTTTCACAATTGATTGTCTTTAAGCATACAATCTTTAACTGTGAAATCATAATTATTTTGGGGAGGAAAATGACAAGGGAAATAGTTATGTAGTCAGTTTTTGATTATCCATGATGATTTTGCCACTGGAATTAAAATCCCATTTTAACAAATAGCAACAGTTACCATCTCTTTCTTTGCTAACTCTTAGAACAAAATGTTTTATTAGGAAACAGAACTGAATTTTATTTCTCCTCCTGAGCCTTGGGTCTGTCTTGTATTTTCACTTTCTGTAGCACCTGATGTTTCCCCCATTTCAGCAGTGTGCTGGAGCTGGCTTGTACTGGATGGAAAACCAATTGTGTGTATCTCTTTCCAGCTCCATGTTCTATTTCCCTACCTTGGTACCCTGAAGTCTGCCCCAGTGGGAGTATTTACACCATGGAAATTGACAAAGGCTGCAAATCAGGGCTTTCTCCCAGAGTTAATTATTAAGCATTTTGCCAGCACACTGCTGCCCCACTCAGTCCTCACTTTTGTTTTGGATAAATATTCTCTAAAATGTCAGCCTTTTTACAAACAGAAGATGTGATGGAAAAAGTCACTCTTCCTTGGCCTCATTTTAATGATTCATATATCTGTGTTTGATTTTAGTGTCTCTTTCTTCATGTTTCCCATCAGGAGGCTTCTTCCTTTTGAAAGCATTCACTCACTTCTCATTTGTTGACTCTGATTACAGCCTGTGACTTAGAGAAACAAGGTCACTAGGTATGCATATTGAAGAAAAACAAATGAGAGTTTGTGGAGTTCTGTAATATTAATAGAATAAAGTTTGTGAGTAAAGCCTTGGCCCAGATCTTTTATGACAACTAGTTTGATTGCTAGGACTGGCTTCATGGGCATGAGATCTGAGCAGTCACTCAGGGCCCAATGCCCAGAAGGGCTTCATGCATGGCGAAATGCTCTGCAGTCACCATCTTGAAATTCTGAATACTTTTTGAGCAAGAGGTCCTGCATTTTCATTTTGCTTAGGGCCCCATAAATTATGTAGACAATCCTGATAGTTGTTCAGATGTCTGTTTTACTTCTGATTTTAGAAAGTTGAATTTCTTAGAAGTCTGGTGTCTAGCAATGGGATATTTCTATATCAACCACAGACGAATGCTTGGTCAGATCACTGTAAATCCTGAGTAAGTAGTAAAAAAAAAAAAAAAAATGATGGTGTTCTCATTTATTGTATTTTGATTTTTCTAAGAGAACGCCCTAGAAAGGAAAAATATAATAGTAAATAATTTATCTTAAGTTTGAGTGTATTTTCCTCCCTTGCAACTAAGTACTTTTTTATTCTCTTAGTAATGCATACTTTTAAAATAATTTTATTAACATATTAGGTGCATATCACAAAATTCACCCAGTTTAAGTGTATGATACAATGACTTTTAACAAATGTACACAACTGTGCAGACAGTCCTGCAATCTTCTTTAAAACATTTCCATCACCCCAATGTGATTGCTCCTGCCCATTTGCATTCACACCCTCTTCCCACCCCCAGCCCCTGGCAACTGCTAACCTACTTTCTATCTCAGTAGATTTGCCTTTTGTGGACATTTCAAATAAGTAGACTAATATAGTATATGACCTTTTTGTGATTCATTTCATTCACACAGTTTCATGTTTTTGAGGTTCATCCATGATATCGCACATAAATGTACACTTTCAGGCAAAGATTCATATGATGTGTGAGGTTTGTGCAGGGGAAATAATCTCTACTGTTCTTATCTGTGAGTACACATTCATTTTACCCCAAATTTCCATTTAGAAAGAAAAGGTAACCCAAGTGAATTGCAAAGGATCCCTATTTTTCAACATCTTCCCACATACCATTTGGCACTTCCAGATCAACCATTTACTCCACCTCCTATGAAAGTTTATTATACTCTATTTCTAAAAGTCTACATGAGCTTGATATTTGATTTCAGTTATTACCAAGTACACTTTCTGGAATTATCACTCAATTGCAAAGATATTCTGGCAGTTATAAAGAAGCTTTTTTGAGTTAATGTTCATCACTATTAAAAATACAGTTTTCTTAGCTTAAAAACAAAGTAAAAATACCATGAATTAGAATTCAGGCTCTGGACTCAAACAACTCTCAGGTGAAATCATAGGTTTACTACTCAAAGTTGTGACCTTAAATAAGTTACTTAATCTCTCCAAGATTCAATTTTCTGTAAAGCTTTATCATTATTTCTATCATTATCATTTACACTGGCTTTCTTTTTTTTTCTTAAGGGAAAATTTTTATTGGAAATGTCCTCTTAATGGGGGTTGGGGAGTGCATGGTTTCCATTAAAGAAAGCTTTGTTGACCAATATTTCAAATTGTCCTTGTTTGGCTTTTTTTTTTTTTTTTTTCAGTGAAATCATGAGTTTATTTAAAAAGATGACCTAAGAGGGCAATCATAAACAGTTTCTACATTCTTTTTTTCCTCTCAGTGTCTTTCTCTTTATTGTTGCACTAAAATGGAAATGAGTCTCTTTATAAGATTTAACATTTGAAACAAACCATTTTAGTATTTTGTATTTTGGTCATAACAACAAAGAGTATAGAGATAAACTCATCAATTTTTTTTTTCAAAAACACCTTGTTTGGCTTTCTAATAATTTTTAAATGCAGGTTGATGATGATGGTTTAGTGCAGCCCAGACTCCAGCAACCCCTTGGACTGTAGCCAGCCAGGCTCCTTCCTCTCTCCAAGGGAATTCCCAGGCAAGAACACTGGAGTGGGTTGCCATTTCCTTCTCCTACACTGACTCTCTTTAGGGAGTGGAACTATAGAGGATTTCCTCTTTTCACAGTCAATTTCTGGCGTTTTGGTTTTTGCTTTTTACTTCTTTATTTTTTAAGACAAACATTATTATTTTTTAAGTAGGAAAAAGTCACGATTTCAAAAGCTTAAATTGTTCTCTGACAGATTCGTAATTATTATATGATCTCTTATAGTGCTATTACTCAGCTTTTATAAATTTTAGAATCCAGAGATTAGAATCCTGAGAAGGCAATGGCACCCCACTCCAGTGCTCTTGCCTGGAAAATCCCATGGACGGAGGAGCCTGGTAGGCTGCAGTCCATGGGATCACTAAGAGTTGGACACGACTGAGCGACTTCATTTTCACTTTTCACTTTCATGCATTGGAGAAGGAAATGGCAACCCACTCCAGTGTTCTTGCCTGGAGAATCCCAGGGACGGGGGAGCCTGGCGGGCTGCCGTCTACGGAGTCGCACAGAGTCGGACACGACTGAAGTGACTTAGCAGCAGCAGCAGAATCCATAACAATTTGAAATTCTATTTCCTTTAAATAAAAAATTCAGTGACTGCTTTAAAATCATGAGTAACCCAAGGGGACTGACTATTTCATGAATTTGGCAGTGTCTTTATCAGAAAATTCCTAGTACTTTACACTTAGGCAATGGAAATGGCCCCATCAGGAATCACAGGAGAAAGTAAGGAGTGTGATGAACACATTTGTTGGATGGAGCTCATGGCCCTTACTTTCTCATTCTAGATGGTAATGGGGTAAAATTTACTTTCTGAATATTCATTTCAAATGTGTGTGTATTCTTAGGATTGTATCCTTGGTTCTTCAGAGCGTGTTGAACAAATAAAGAAGGCATCTAGGTGAAGCTAAGGGACCCTGGAATCCAGGGGTCTTTGTTTCTATTTCTGTTATTTTTGAGATGCTCGGTGGCATCTCAAAAGCTCAGTTTTCCCATCTTGAGGATGGGGATAATCCCTACTCTACTTCATAAGTTTTTCCTGAGCATTGAATGAGATAATTGATGAGAGGTTATTGTATAAATGTAAAGACTCCCCCCCCAAGTATGAGCCAGTATGTTTTCTAAGATTGTTTATTACTTGCTACCCCTTTAATATTTCTCTCCCCCAACCCTCCTCTACTGATGAACAATCAGGATACCTTCATGTTTCAGCAGGGCTTGGAATGGCTGTGGGTTTCTTTGAGCTCACCAATCAGTTATTATTATTGATTAGTTAATCAATAGTCAATACCTGAAGAAGAAAAACAGGATAAGGAAATGAGAGTGATGGTGTAGGGTTGAGAGTAGTACCTTGAGAGAAGAAGGAGCCTACCATGTAGAACTCTGCTGAAATCAGAACATTCCAGAAGAGAGAACAGCAAATGCTAAATCTGATGACTGTTGCCTGTGTTGATATAAAATCAACATGGAATGGCTGCCCTTCCAAAGGAGTAACTGGGTTGTTTTAGCCCACACTGGAAGCTAAGATAAAGATATGTGGATTGCATAACAGTGAAAGCTCTGATTTAGGATGGAATAATTCCTTACTTGAGGAATGCTTTTTAAAAAATTTTCTGCTTCATCTCTATGCCCACATAGCGCCCAGCCCAAAGCTAGGGGCTCAACTATTATTGATGGTTCTCAATGCTGGCTGCAAATTAGAATCCAGGAAACTTTCGGCACTTCTATATCAAATGTGTGGCCCTTAGACCAGGACTATTGGTTTCAAGAAATGCAAAACTTCAGGCACATCCAGACTCACTTAATCAGAATTGACATTGTAGTAAGATCCTTAGACAATCTACATACACATTGAAGTTTGAGATGTGCTATACAATATCATGCCAAAGGCCAGGAGAATCTTCACTTCTGGAGATTCTGATTCATTTGTTCTTGGGAAGAGCCCAAGCATCATTTTTAAAGAAAAGCACCTCCAATCTTCAGTTGATCAGAGTAGACTGTGGGGCCAAGTTTGACAACCAGTGACTTGGTATTTCCCATTCATAGGCCCTCAATAATGGATAACTATTAGGTACTCGGGGCTTCCCAGGTAGCACAGTAATAGAGTCCGCCTGCCAGTGCAGGAGCTGCAGGAGCTTGGGTTTGATATCTGAGTTGGGAAGATCCCCTGGAAGAGGAAATGGCAACTCACTCCAGTATTCTTGCCCGGAATCATCCCATGGACAGAGGAGCCAGGTGGGCTACAGTCCGTGGGGTCGCAGAGAGTTGGACTCAACTGAGCATGAATGCATGTACCAAGTACTTGATTTCATCAATAATTTAAATCGCCTGTTTTAGAACACCCAGTCATGTTTCAGTGTTTTCTGACGTACTACAAATAGTCTTAATAATTTGTAAATCTTCCTCTAAAATAGTCTTCAGTTTACATTTTAGAATTGTTACCACAGATCAGGGACTGGAGATAACTGATTAGTTTCAGTTGTCTTTAAGCCCGGTAAGACTTTTTCTTCATCTCTAGCCTCACCCACTTTCCTTGTTTGGAGTTGTATTACTTCTCAATATCTACTTGCTTTGCTGTCCTGAAAATCATCTTATTATCTCAGATTCATTTTGATTTCTATAAAATGAGTACATTTACTAAGTGGTTTGGTAGAAATAAATATAAGTGTATGGCTTTAAAAAACTTCATTTTTTTTTTCCTACAAATATATGATATGAGGAGTTTAAAATGTAATGTTCAATGTGGGTATATTATTTCAGGCACCATTTGTTAAATATTGATAATAAAGTGTGCTCTTTAGAAGTCTTCATTTAAAGGACTTTCAGCTAGTTTGAATGTAAACTCCAAAATCAAATTCAATTGGAAACCCAGTTTTCATTTTAGCATACTGATTCTCTAGTCCTCCATCTTTAACTGTGGTAAACCCACCAAATGATTTTATTAGTGGTTTAATGTTCTGTGGCAGGCATTTTTGTTTTTCTTTATTTTGGCATATAATTTGTGCATGTTGAAAATTGTTTCATTTGTGCTGAAATTGGAAGGCAGTGTATATTAGTTATTATTTGTGGAAACATTAACTTCATTGTTTAGAGCAGGGTTTCTCAGCCTTGGCACCATTGATATTTTGAGCTGAGTTGTTCTTTGCTGCTTCCAGCGCTGTCTTGTGCATTTTAAGCTGTTAGCAGCATCCCTGGACTCTACTCACTAGCTGCCAGTAGCATGTCCCCAGTTGTGACAATCAAAAAATGCCTGCAACATTGCCCAGTGTCCTCTGAGGGGGCAAAACTGCCCCTATTGAGAACCACTGATGTAAGATGTAAGGTAGAAATGAAGGAAAAATAATCCAGGTATCTTAAAAACCTAAAACTAGAGTTGCTGCATGATCAGCAATCCCTCTCCGGGGCATATATCTGGAGAAAATCCTAATTCAGGAAGATGCATCTACAACCCCAACGTTTGCTGCAGCACTGTTGACAATAGCCACAACAAGGAAGCAACCTAAGTGTGCATTGACAGGTGAGTGGTAAAGAGCTGGTCCATATATGCAATGGAGTATTACTCAGCCATAAAAAGAATGAAATAATGCCGTTTGCGTCACTAAGTGAAGTAAGTCAGAGAGCGAGAGACAAATGCCATATGATATCACTTACATGTGGTATGGGAAATGTGACACAAATGAACTTATTTACAAAGCAGAGACAGACTCATAGACATAGAAGACAAACTTATGGTTACCAAAGCGGTAGGGGGCGGGGGAGGGATAGATTAGGAGCTTGAGATTAGCGGATGCACACTACTATATACAAAATAGATAAACAGCAAAGTCCTACCGTATAGCACAGGGAACTATTCAGTTTCATGTAATAAACCATAATGGAAAAATATGTATATATATCAAATCTATGTAAAATATACATAATACATATATATGTAATTATATATATAAATAAAACGAAATCACTTTGCTATACACCAGAAACTAAAACAACATTGTACATCAACTATGCTTCACTTTAAAAAAAGATTCTACAGATATTTTATGATCTAAATAAGACACTTCATTTCTCAGTGTTGCTAGTTTTTATTTTGTGGCTGGGTGAATTGATAACAGTGTGAAGAGCACTACTACATTGGATTTCTATTTAGAGATGGTTACAAATATTTACAGTAATTAGTTGAGAAAACTTTCTCCTTTCTGAATTTTTAAGCTCTTTAAGTCAAGTGGAAAATCAAGTCATTTATCTGCCAAGTTAAATTAAGAAAATTACTTTGACCACAGTTATTGGAGTGCTGCAGGTGCAAGTGCCTGTTTTGGCCTGCTAATCTCAAGACAGGGGACCTCACACTTTTACTCTGGTTGTGCAAAGCAGTGGGTCTCCGCCCTGGCTGCTCACTGGAGCAGAAGAAATGTTGTGCTTAGGTCCCAGCCCCAGACATGCCAGCTCACTTGTCTCAAGAGGGGCATAGGTATGTTTTCAGGCTGCCCAGGTAATTCCAGAGTGCAGCCAGGGTTGACATCTGCTGATGTAAGGAGATCCAGCTCCACTCCTTTATCCTTCTTCATCCATCACTTCCCCACATTTACCTGTGGCCTGCTTTCTTCCTATCTACACAGTGCTGACCAAACTCTTTTGCCTATCCTCGATTATTATTTTTTAACCAAATGATTTTTCCCCAGTGTTTTTCCTTTGCTCAGACCTGGACTTGCAAGGAAACAACTGGCTCAGTCTAGTCCACTTAATTCATGACCTTCTTTTGACTGCTGCCTTCATTTCAACTGTTAACCTCATTCCACCTGAAAAACCTTTATTGTTTTAAAACGGGTATTTCTTCTTTTGCCAGCAGATCATTATCCCCAATCCCCATTTATGTTTCCCATTATTACTTGCCTCTTTTTCCTCCTTACAGCTTAATTTTCTTTCTTTCCTTTGTGCCCCGTCTTACTCATTTTTCCATCCTTAAATGACATGCTCGCATTTTGTGGATTCTTAAGTGTGTTTTAAAATGCTGGGAGCGTATGTTTCACTTGACGCTGTTCCCTTTGCCTTTTTGATCCTCACCCGCCTGTTATTTTTAACTTGAGGCTCGTGTGTTTTGTTTGTGCACTGGTTATTTCAGATCGATGCTCTTATGTCCCTGTTGGCCCCACCTGAGCATTTCAGAGTGACACCTCATGTCTGCCGGGCTCACAGGTTCCTATTATGGTTGGTGGCTCTGGGCCAGGGAGACCAACCCAGGCCTCAGGCATCTCGTCACGTCTGGATTCACCTCTCCCCTTCCCACAAGACAAGCTCACCTGCCTGGTAACCCAGGAGCCAGCCTCTCCTTAAACCCTGTTGTCGCTGTTGCACTTCTAAATAATATCTAAAGAGTCTTTCTCCTTGGCTTGCTTGAGGGTATTTCTACTAAGCCCCACCAGCGGCTGTCATTTTGTTCCTTCAGCTAGTTCTTCCAAAATAATTCGTAACTTGCCTCGCTGCTAAAATGTATGCCACATGCTCTCAATCCTAGTATCTGAATCATGGCAGAAAAAGGCCCCTTGGATTCATCCCAGTGATGGTGCAGTGGAGGCTCCCACAACACAATATATGTGTGGGCTCCCTTCGGCCTTTTCATTCAAACTTAAGGATGGATTCATTGTGCCTGCTATGTCCCTTTCCCTCTTCTAGTTTTACACAAATAGTCTTGGTTTCTTGTCCCCTCTGAGACCACAACACCACACCTGTTCCAGAAATATCACCTGACTTTTGATTTTCAAAGCCTGAGCTTTTGTTTGTGTGTGCCCAGGTACAAGAATATTTTTTTTTAATTTTATTTTATTAGTTGGAGGCCAATTACGTCACAACATTTCAGTGGGTTTTGTCATACATTGACACGAATCAGCCATAGAGTTACACGTATTCCCCATCCCGATCCCCCCTCCCACCTCCCTCTCCACCCGATTCCTCTGGGTCCTCCCAGTGCACCAGGCCCGAGCACTTGTCTCATGCATCCCACCTGGGCTGGTGGTCTGTTTCACCATAGATAATATACATGCTGTTCTTTCAAAACATCCCACCCTCACCTTCTCCCACAGAGTTCAAAAGTCTGTTCTGTACTTCTGTGTCTCTTTTTCTGTTTTGCATATAGGGTTATCATTACCATCTTTCTAAATTCCATATATATGTGTTAGTATGCTGTAATGTTCTTTATCTTTCTGACTTACTTCACTCTGTATAATGGGCTCCAGTTTCATCCATCTCATTAGAACTGATTCAAATGAATTCTTTTTAACGGCTGAGTAATATTCCATGGTGTATACAAGAATATTAACATTGACTCCAGCTTCACGAAAGACCCAGTATATCCATACCCAGTTGTACTTTTCCAAACACCATTTTAAAGCCTCTAAGTTTAATTTATAAATCTCATTTCACTTGTAAATCTTAACAGGTTTGCATCAATGTAAAAAGAAATACTGCTTTTCTGTTGATCCTTTAAATACCAGCCAATGAGATTTCCAAATTTAATCCTTAAAATTTCACTGAGCAACTAAATAATCCTTAAAAAGTCTAAATTTCCAAATTTAATACATTAGATTTTTCTCGAATATTTGACCAGTGATTACAAACTTAAGTCCTTAAACCCTAAGTATTTTAATTAAAATCATAAGTTTAATATGTCAGATTCTTCCATACATTTCAAAGACTGCAAAGCACAAATGAAATGTGCATATCCTAACGTATTGACTCCAGAGGCTATCATACTCAGCTCAATAGTATCTAAATGAAAGTTGTATTAATCTCTTTATTAGCCCTATGTATTTTACTAGTATTAGAACTAGGGCCTATATTGGTACTGGTACTACTATCAATACTAACACTAGCAATAGCAATAATATTTAAGTTCAATTAACACTAGCACAAGTATTAGTGCTAATAGGAGTACTGGTATTAGTGCTAGTGTAAGTAGTACTGGTAGTAGTGCTAGTATAAGTACTAGTACCAGTGTTAATATTATTTTTTGCTAATTATTATTGTTAATGCTAATATCAGTGCTAGCATTGGTACTAGCATTAGCATTATAGTAGTACCAGCACTGACATTAGTATTTGCATTGTTATTAGTACTAATACTAGTATTCAGACTAATATTAGTGTTTTTGTGTTATACTAGGCTCAGCACTAGTGTTAGTATTAGTAGTACTACTATTAGCTGCATTGCTAGTGATGTTAATACTTAGCAATAATATTAACATTAATATCAGTTTTAACAGCAGTACTAGTGCTTTTGTTCGTGTTTGTTCTAGTACCAGTATCAGCATTAGTATTCACGTTACTGCTACTAATAGAATTACCATTATTAGTTGTACCAGCACCTGCATTATCGTTAGCATTAGCCTTAGTCTTAGAATTAGTGATTAGTATACTAAAAAGCCTCTTGATGAAAGTGAAAGAGGAGAGTGAAAAAGTTGGCTTAAAGCTCAACATTCAGAAAACTAAGATCATGGCATCTGGTTCCATCACTTCATGGGAAATAGATGGGGAAACAGGGGAAACAGTGGAAATAGTGGCTGACTTTATTTTTCTGGGCTCCAAAATCACTGCAGATGGTGATTGCAGCCATGAAATTAAAAGACGCTTACTCCTTGGAAGGAAAGTTATGACCAACTTAGACAGCATATTAAAAAGCAGAGACATTACTTTGCCAACAAAGGTCCATCTAGTCAAGGCTATGGTTTTTCCAGTGGTTATGTATGGATGTGAGAGTTGGACTGTGAAGAAAGCTGAGCACCGAAAAATCGATGCTTTTGAACTGTGGTGTTGGAGAAGACTCTTGAGAGTCCCTTGGACTACAAGGAGATCCAACCGGTCCATCCTAAAGGAGATCAGTCCTGGGTGTTCATTGGAAGGACTGATGCTGAAGCTGAAACTCCAATACTTTGGCCACCTCGTGTGAAGAGTTGACTCACTGGAAAAGACCCTGATGCTGGCAGGGATTGGGGGCAGGAGGAGAAGGGGACGACAGAGGATGAGATGGCTGGATGGCATCACTGACTCGATGGACATGAGTTTGAGTAAACTCCAGGAGTTAGTGATGGACAGGGAGGCCTGGTGTGCTGCGATTCATGGGGTTGCAAATAGTCGGACACGACTGAGCAACTGAACTGAACTGAACTGAGTACTTTGCAGAATTTCTGACCCCAGGTTTACTGACCCAAATGAGGAAAACAGAGATTGTGGATACAGAGTTATTGGTTGAGAATGTGGCTCCAAAGTTAAAATTCAGCTGTTTCAGTGAGCAATTTCTGGACCAAGACACCAAGAACTGGAGTTTGCCAACCTGGTGCTACAACCTCAGTGGCCTTTATTGAGCTACAGTCATTCATAGAGCAGTAGTATTTTCTGAGCCTCAACCTTCTCCTGCAATCTGGTGGATTTTGGTTACTTATATCCAAGAATTTTACTTCAGATCAGTATTTTCTTATTTGATTTTCATTGAAAATATCTGCAACAATTTTTTATTGCCTGATTGGAAAAAATGATCTATCATCCTTGTTTTCCCAGGACTGAGGGGTTTTCTGGGACGTAGGACTTTCAGAGCTAAAACTAGGCAAGTCCAGGCTGGCTGGTCATCCTAGATTCTAGACCAGTGGTTCTCTGGCCCCTCTAGACTGGGATGGGAAACTTTCAAACATATTAGAGCCCAAGTCCCACCTCCAGAGATTCTGATTGAATTGGTCTGCAGGTAGTGCCCCAGCACTGATACTTTAAAAAATCTCCCCAAATGATTTTCATGTGTAGCCAGGGTTGAGAACCGCTGTTCTGCACTCCCTATCTAGTTGGAAACACCTTGTGCGACATCTCACTGCTCATCTTCACCCAATGGGATTCAGCAAATCTTGAACTGGATAAGCGTGTGTGTGGGTCCATCAGTGTACAGCATTTCCAGTAAATATTCCTGGGGGCAATTAGGGCTTCCCTGGTGGCTCAGCTGGTAAAGAATCCGCCTGCAATGCAGGAGACCCAGGTTCAATCCCTGGGTCGGGAAGATCCCCTGGAGAAGGAAATGGTAACCCACTCCAGTATTCTTGCCTGGAAAATGCTGTAGATAGAGGAGCCTGGCGGGCTACAGTCCTTGGGAACACAAGAGTTGGACATGACTTAGTGACCAAACCACCAGTAATGTACACCTTTCTTGCATATCATGTCACTTGTTTTGAGTATTAATGTTTTCTCATGAAAGTGAAAGTGTTAGTTGCTCAGTCATGTCTGACTCTTTGCGACCCCATGGACTATATAGCCCACCAGGCTTCTCCGTCCGTGGACTTCTTCAGGCAAGAATACTGGAGTGGGTTGCCATTTCCTTCTCCAGGGGATCTTCCCGACCCAGGGATTGAACCTGGGTCTCCTGCATTTCAGGCAGATTCTTTACCATCTGAGTCACCAAGGAAGCCATCCAGTGTAAGGACCCTGGTAGTAGGTGTCTGAGCATCCACAGGTGGCACCTGACTTGTGAAAAACCTCATGGCGCTTCCAGCTGGGGCACAGGGCCCGGCAGTCCAGCCAGTCCTCAGCCACAGGGCCCACGGGAAGAAGCAGGTTCTGGCCAGTACCTTCCACCGTTTTAGGTCCATGGCCCCATGGCGAGGATCCCGCCTATGGCTCCCGCCTTCTCCAGCTCCTCTTCTTCTTCCTCTGCAGCTGCTTCCTTATGTGTTCTCATGAGAATGTGTTCTCATGGCTTTTCATAAAATTATGTTTTTGTTTTGTTGCTTAAATTGTCATAATTCATCAGTCAGAACTCCTCACAGTTGCCTCATTTGTCCATTTAGCACCATCCTTTTACTTAACTTTATTTATTTTTTTTTTTTTAATTTATTTTTAAATTATTTTATTGAGGTGGTTTTTGCACTACATTGACATGAATCAGCCACGGGTGCACATGTTTCCTCGCGTCCCGAAACCCCCTCCCACCACCCTCCCCATTCCATCCCTCTGGACTGTCCCAGTGCACTGGCTTTGAGTGCCCTGTTTCGTGCATTGAACTTGGACTGGTCATCTATTTCTCATATGGTAATATACATGTTTCAATGCTATTCTCTCAAATCATCCCACCTTCACCTTCTCCCACAGAGTCCAAAAGTCTGTTCTTTATATCTGTGTCTCTTTTGCTATCTCACATATAGGGTCATTGTCACCATCTTTCTAAATTCCATATATATGTGTTAATATACTGTATTGGTGTTTTTCTTTCTGACTTACTTCACTCTGTATAATAGGCTCCAGTTTCATCCACATCATTAGAACTGTCTCAAATGCATTCTTTTTAATAGCTGAGTAATATTCCATTGTGTATATGTACCACAACTTTCTTATCCATTCCTCTGCCGCTGGACATCTAGGTTGCTTCCATGTCCTAGCTGTTGTAAACAGTAGCACCATCCTTGAAAGCATTCATGTTTCCTGGTGACAACAAAGTATAACAGATCGATCCTGATTTTTCTTGCTTTTTTTTTTCATACGCTTTTTGTCTATCTCATTGGCTATCCTATGAGTTTTTTCCCTTATTGTATATTTTTTTCCCATCAAACTGATATTGCAATGTTCTTTGCCCTTTTTGTCAAGCATTAAAACTCTTTCACTCCTTTATTTTACTATCTTTTCAAGTTTCAACTATGAATCAGAGGAATATGTGAATAGACTTTGGGTATTTTCTAATTTATGCTCAGAGACAGAGGGAAACACCCTTCTCTCTTTCTGGCCCAAGCTCTATTTCCTTTTATAGTTTTGATAATTTCTCCCTTCTCCAGTCCTCATATTTTCTCAAGTTTCATCACTCCTCAGCCTATTTCTTCATAAGCCATAGTCAACTGAATTTTATACACAAAGTGGAGAGTGGACCTTTCTCTGAAATGATAGGAAATAACAACTTTGTTACTGTTTTAAGAGAGGTGGAGATGAATGAGCAGGTTTATCCTCTCAGTCATATCTCAGGCTGATCATTTGTGTCTGAAATTACAGATTCAGGATATGGGTCAGAAATTTGGGATGAGAACAGCACAGTCACTAATGGCAGGGACCACAAACAAGAATCAGTAATAAAACCACATAAATGCTATTTTTCATGAGCTTCATACTCACCTTGTATTGTTTTGTAGAGAAGGTATAGGAAGAAAGAGGTAATATCCAGCAAAGTCCTTTTGTAATCTTCTTGACTTGTTGTTAAAATAAGTCTTTTTTTAAATTAGAGTATGGTTGATTTACAATAGTGTGTTAGTTTCAGGTATACAGCAAAGTGATTCAG
The DNA here is from genome assembly GCF_963930625.1 of Muntiacus reevesi. Taxonomy (NCBI): domain Eukaryota; kingdom Metazoa; phylum Chordata; class Mammalia; order Artiodactyla; family Cervidae; genus Muntiacus; species Muntiacus reevesi. Next base: position 9,431,520 of record NC_089271.1, on the reverse strand, counting down.
TTACACACACACATACACATATATTATTTTTTCAGTTCTTTTCCATTATAGTTTATCATAAGATATTGCGCATAATTTGCTATGCTATACAGTAAATCTAGAATAAATTTTAGTTTTAGAATTCACTCTGAGAAGATAGTAGGCAAACCCTCACCATCCAAAGGATTTCCCTCATTTGAGATCTTGAGTTTTGTCAAGTCACTTAAGATCAGCGATAAAATCCCCTTGAGAGTTTCCAGATTTTTCTCCACAAGGAACCATGAAGTAGACTGTTTATTTGTGGAACTCCTAGTCCTAGTTCTTTAAACTCTTTCCTTCGCTGACCTAAAGATAACCAGCAAAAAAAGGCTCTTAAAAATACATGCTTTATTGATTTTGGAATGTTCTGGTAAATGCTAATCTGACTCATGTCTTTTACTTAGGGGTGGCTTTGGCTCAAGCCCTAAAGTCATTTTAGACAAGAGGAAATAGAGAATCTAATAAATAATACAGAGTTCACATATCCAGATATAAAATAATAATTATTGTTGCTAATAATATGACTATAGATGTCACACCCACATCTCCATTTAGGTAAATTCCTAATAGATAAATTGAAGTGAAATTTGATATAAGTGTAGACTTCTTTGGACTTAACTATTTTTGACTTTTGTTACAGGTGCATTTTCATTAGTATTTTTGTTAGTTTCACTTGTACTTTTACTTGTTTTGGTAAAAACTCAGTGACTCTTTAATGACTTAGGAAACAGTTTAATAAATATGTACATCCATGTTTCAGACTCTTAACTACAAGTGATTATTTCTGAGAATATCCTTGGAAGCTACATCTTTTGTTTGTTCTAAGATGACAAAGCTGTATTCATTTTGGTTGAACACACAGCACATGCTCATTGTAAAAATGTTACAACTATAGAGAAAATTATAAAGACTGCATCATAGTAAGAAAAACTTCTGTGCAGAATCCATATGGTATGCATATTCCTGCCTCATTTTACATGGACATCAATGAAAATGGGCCAGTAACTCACCAGAGCAGAGCCAGCCTTCACAAACACAGCTTTATGGAATTTTGTTTGAACATAAAAGCATTTTCTACATAATAATCATTAATTTAGAATGTGTGTGTGTGTGTGCTAAGTCGATTTAGTTGTGTCTGACTCTTTGTGACCCCATGGATTGTAGCTCGCCAGGTTTCTCTGTCCATTGGATTCTCCAGGCAAGAATACCAGAGTGGGTTGCCATTTCCTTCTCCAGGGGGTCTTCCCCACCCAGGGATCAAAGCTGTGTCTCCTGCATTGCAGGTGGATTCTTTACCACTAGCACTGCCTGGGAAGCCCAATTTAGTATTTGGTTAACAAAAATTTTTATATCTATCTGTTCACTTATTTACTTGTGTTTTAGGGCACTGAAAGGTTTTTGAGAATTATCTGGATACCCTAGCTTTAAAACAAGTAAATGAAGACAGCTCCATACTTTCCTCCAAAGGTTGGGAGAAGTTTTATAAATATTTGTTTATTTATCTTGCTGCATCAGCTCTTAGTTTTGGCCTGTGGGTTCTCAGCATCCAAACTATTAGTTGTTTTGCATGTGGGATCTAGTTCCCCGACCAGGGATTGAACCCAGAGCCCCTGCATTGAGAGTGCAGAGCCTCACCACTGGACCATCAGGGAAACCCTAGGTTGGGAGAAGTTTTAACTAGCTCTTGATATTAATTGCTTAGCCCAGTACCAGTTCTATGGTGGTAGGCTTTCAGGAAATGGAGCTAAAGTCAATTAGCATCTTCATCACCAATATCATCTTATTTATCATTACCACCGTCACTACAACAACCAACATGATCACACCATCATCTTCGCTATCATCAATCTTACTATTTGACCTTGTATAGATAGAGACATTCAAAGCAGCTTCAAATTATTCCATGAACATAGAGATTATCTGAAAACCATTGTGGTTCCTTTGCCTAAATGCTTGTTGTTCTATCTTGGAGGATTTCATTATTCATTGAAAAGCCATAAAAATTACTGTACTGGGATATTAAAATACACTGTGAAAATAAAAGCCTTGAGAAATTTTGCTCACAGAATTACCAAGATATTGATAACATGTCTGCTACTGGCTGACGGAATAGATAAAAGTGGAAAGAACTGGGTAGGGATGTGAATAGCATCATCTTAATACTTGGTTCAGAGATGCTAAAGGGAGCCAAGTGGCTGTTTCCACTTACATTCTTTAAGTGCACCTCTTTCTATACTCTTCTTCATAATAAATTGTTGGCCACTGGCCATACGCATTTTTTATCTCTAAATTGCAGAACTTTCTTTTACGTAGCATTATATTTTACTTGTCTTATTCCTAATTCTTCATCTTAAATATAAAGAAAGAAAGAGCACCAGGAAATGGTTAACTTTGTCATTTCTTGCCTCCCAGGATCAAAAATAGCTGTTGCTGCAGTGTTTGGAATAGAAAAACTTTAAAGAACCTTATATCCAGAACTGGTTTGTACAGACTTTTCTGCTGATTTCACGCCAGGAGATATTTTTATCCTGTTAGGAAGTAACTAAAAGCTTTACGCAACTCCGCCAGCCTCTGTAATGCATATCTGACACATGCTTGTGACCCTGTGAGAAAGTTCTGTACTCCTCCTGGTGGCGAAAGAGAAAAACTAACAATCGAGTTCCTCATAGCAGTGTTGATAGCTTATGAGATGTGTAAATGTTGCACATTTTTTAGCCAGTTTCTTGTGAAATTCTTGTCTCAACACCTTTGGTTGTTTTTGCTTTTTGGACAACAGTCGTCCTTATCTTCTAAGGTCATTGGGATGAAAGAGATTTGACAAACGGGCATACCATTTTGCTTTAGAGAGAACTTGAGAAACCCAACTATGTCTTAAATCAAGATAATTTCAGGATCACAACACTGTGTTCGGCATATTTGGCACAGTTCATGACTATAGAAATAGATGTTGGGCTTATTTTATTGTTTTTGCCTCTGAACACTAATTTCTCTAACTCAGTAGACAGAAATTTACCCTTTTGTGATAAACAGAGTTTGGAGAGTGTCAACTCACACAAACACTGTCTTTTTTAAAAAAAGCACACCCACCACCTCTTATTGAACCCTGCTTGAGAGCCAGGCTCCATGCTTCATGATCACATACATCCTGGGTCAATCCGTCCTTGCAACAACTCTGTGGGGTTGGACTATCCCACTCTTGATTTAACAATCTGGACATTGCTACACTGAGTCACATGGATAGGAAAATGGTTCAGTCAGACTTCAACTCAGATCTTTTTTTTTTTAATTGAAGTATATAGTAGATTTGCAATATTGTGTTAACTTCTGCTGCACAGTGCAGTGATTCAGTTATACATATGTGATGTGGCGTGTGCATGCTCAGTTGTGTCTGGCTCTTTCAACTCCACGGACTGTAGCCCTCCAGGCTCCTCTGTCTGTGGGGTTCTCCAGGCAAGGATACTAGAGTGGATTGCCATTTCCTTCTCTGGGGGATCTTTGTGACACAGGGATCAAACCCGTATCTCTTATGTCTCTTGCACTGGCAGGCAGATTCTTTACCACTTGTGCCACCTGGGAAGCCCTATGCGTGTGTGTGTGTGTGTGTGTGTGTGTGTGTGTGTGTGTGTATTCTTTTCCATTATGGTTTATCACAGGATATTGAATGTAGTCCCCTGTACTCTATAGTAGGACCTTGTTTATCCATCTTATATTTAGTAGTTTGTATCTCCTAGCCCCAGACTCGACTCTATCCCTCCTCCACCCCCAACTCAGATCTTTTTTTATTCAGAACTCGTTCTCTAAGCCAGTGGTCCTCAGTGGGGGCAATTTGACCCCTAAGGACATTTGCCAGTGTCTGGAGGCAATTTTGGTTGTCACATCTGTGGAGGAGGTACTGGCATCTAGTGGATAGAGACCAGGGATGTTGCTAAGCATCATATAATGCACACAATGGCCCTCGCAACATAGAATTATCTGGCTCCAAAGGTAGATAGTATTGAGGCAGAGGAAACTTGCCTTAAACTAATGCTATACAAAATGTGGTACTTGGACCAACATCTTCTGAATCACTTAGAAGCTTGTTAGAAATGCAGAATCACGGGCCCCATACTAGAACTAGTGAACAGAAAACTCTGGAACTGGGGTCCAGGAATATGTGTTTCAACACGTCTTCTCCGTCATTCTTGCACACTCAAGTGGGACAAGCTCTGCTGTGAAACCCCAGGCCATTGTGTGTTATATTGAGCTGGACACAATTGTATGGTTTCCTCATCACTTTCAGTGTTCCATTGTTGAATAGAAGTTTCTCTGCAGGCATCCAAAAGGGGAAAGTCTGGCATTTACTAGGAACAAGTGTGACTCATGGGGAAATCAGCAGAGTTACAAACCCAGGAACCATGCCCAGCTGAAAGTCTAGGGGGCTCTTTTTTTCCTGTTTTCTCAGCCTAAGGAGGGAAGTCTTGGAGACTCAGTCCAAGTTAAAAAAATGTGAGTCTAAGCACTGGTTTGGTTTTGGGTTTGATTATCTAAAATTAGGCTTGCAATTGAACTTAGTAATGACCTGTTGAAGAGGATAAAAGCCCAAAGTGTTAAATTGAAAATTGCATGAATTTCTGATTTACTGACAGTTACCAAACAGGTCTTCAACTCTGTATGTACACTTTTTTGGACCATAAATTGTTTTTTGGAGAGCCAGTGGAATAAATATTTTGATCTGGGTCTCTCTTCAGAAAAGTTGCTCATTACTTGGTATTTTATGTGATTTGTATGGGGAATACATTACAGGCAAGAATACACTGTAAAGAATAAACATTTCAGACAAGACATACATACATGTTCAGGTAGTTTGTGCTGCAGTGCCACACCATTCTCTGCCTCGTTCCTTAAACAACACTGCTAGAACTTAGAAAATAGTATTTATTTAAAGTTTGAAAAAAGCACAGTATCCTCTAATTTAGTCATTTTACTGATGGACTCCTTTGATTTCAGAAGGTTAAAATTTTTGTAAAACCTAGAGAAGGTTTTCTAACTCATCTATTTTTTCCTTCACCATTTATATTAAAGTTAGAAGAAATGAGTATTCTCCTAAAGTGGTCTGTAAAGTTTGGCTGCATTCAGATCACTCAGGGTGGTAGACAGATTCCCTGATCTGCTTCTCCTGGGTCCAGGATTGAGTAGCTGGGATACTCAGAAACCATATATTTTAAAAAATGTTTTTGAAGTATAATTGATTTACAATGTTGTGTTAGTTTCAAGTGTACAGCAAAGTGAATCAGTTATGCATATACATATATCCACTCTTTTTTAGAGTCTTTTCCCATATAGGTCATTACAGTGTTTTGAGTGAAACTATATTTTTTAAAACAGCCAAGTTTAGGAGCCAACACTAGAGTATGAGTCTTCAGCATCAATTGTTTCCTGATGTGAAGGAATCAAACTGATGCATCTTAGTTATGGTTATATCATTTTGGTGGCAGAATATTTACTGTAAATATTTTATTCTGTTGTTAAGTGGTCAAAAGTAAAAATCATTAAACCTATAGGCTAACATATATATAGAGAAGTTCAATAAAAAGTGTGTTAGTCACTCAGTCATGTCCAACTCTTTGCAACCCCATGGACTGTAGCCCGCCAAGCTCCTCTGTCCATGGGATTCTCCAGGTAAGAAAGAATACTGGAGTGGGTTGCCATTTCCTTCTACAGGGGATCTTCCCCACCCAGGGATCAAACCACAGTCTCCTGCATTGCAGGTGGGCTCTTTACTGTCTGAGCCACGAGGGAAGCCCAGAAGTTCAAAAAGTTCAATAAGGATAAATGCTTATTGAGTAGAGGATTTGGCAAGTGAATAAAGGATAAAACAATTCACTAAGGCATTTATATGATCTCTGTACAAAGTTGCTGTGACTTTGCTAAGTAGAAAAAGAAAGGTCAAACCACGTGGCAACCTGAGGATTTGGGGACAGCAGCATCACTGATGAACGCACTCTAGAATGCTCGTTGATCAGACACTGCTAAGGGAGGTTGGGAAATAGATGTGGGAGTTTTCCAAAGAAGTGAAGTTTTACCGTGTATGTATTGACTTCCATTTTCCTCAACGTTATTCACGTAACAACCGAAAAGTGAACAAAGTGTCATTTTGAGAAGTAGCATAGCACATCTACCCCACCTCCAGAGCTAGGCAAAGATGTTACTAAGCCACTCACTTCCGGCCTTTGAGGGGCTGGTGTTCAGAGCATGAGGCTGGGGCATGAACCGCTCCACCGAGCTGCAGAATGAGGGCTAGTTTGCTCTGCGTGAGAATGGGGAACTGCAACAGGCTGTTTCTGAACACAGGGGCCTCTGAAGATGTGTCTCTTTTCCCCATGTATCTGCTTCTCCACTGTGGCTGTGACGGAACGAACTCTTGCTGTAATCGGGAGGTCTTCAGAGAGCCCCGAGGTGTGCAGGAATGTCTGCAGAGTCCCAGAGGTCTCAGGACGGTAGAGCTCCTCTCCCTGGTTTTCCTCTCTCCCCTCATCCATCACAGTCTTCACGGCCTCCTCTCACAGGCTCTAAGGGCAGAGTTTAAGGCTGCCACAGGAAACCAGAGAACCGTGCTCATTAAATAACCTTAGTTAGAAACACGATATGAAGCTCATCAACTCTGGCCAGAGGGAGTCTCAGAGCTTCCCCATCTTGAGAGGAAAGTTCACTGGAAAGCTTTGGGTTTCCTTCCACATTTAAGATTGTCTGAATAGTTCAAGCCCCTGCATGACAGACAAACAAAAAAGTGGAGGCATGTCAGTCATAATTTTTTAAGGGTCCAAAGGAATAAATATTGCTATTTGTTGTTAAAGGATTTTATTTGTTAAATCTCATGGCACACATTTTTATTTCTGGTGAGAATTCATAGAATTGTATGCTCTGCAGGAACCTAACTTGTTTGCTGATTCCTCCTTGTCATTTCTGAAGAATTCTTGTAGACTCCAGAGTTTGGGTTACTTTATCTTTTCCTGTGCCAAAATGGGGCTTCCACCATGGCTCAGCGGGAAAGAATCTGCCTTCAATGCAGGAGATGCAGGTTTGATCCCTGGGTCGGGAAGATTCCCTGGAGAAGGAAACGGCAACCCACTCCAGTATTCCTGCCTGGGAAATCCCATGGACAGAAGAGCCTCGTGGGCTACAGTCCATGGGGTCACAACAAGTTGGACACGACTGAGCAACTAAAATAACAATGCCAAAGTGAGCAGTGACCAAGAGATAATATAGGGGAACCTGAATGACAGCCTAAGAAAAACAGGGAGCATTCCTAAGACCTCCTGTCTGTTTAGATCCTTCCAGTGTGAAGACAACACATTGAGTTGGGGGTATCATGGCAACAAAACAGGACTTCCCCACGAGCTTTTCTGTGTCATACATTCAAAGGCTCTACAACATATAGCATGGAACTTGTCGTAAACACTGGGTCAGAGGTCACTTGTACTCAGGTGGGACATATTTTAAGAGAGATAATCTGTAGGAAATTTATGAGAAAAATCGATGGATGTTTTGTTGTTTCACTAACAGGAATCACTCACTTTTTTTCAAGGACACATTTTCCCCTCAATTCTCAAGTAAGTCACTAGAAATCAGCCGCTCATTTGTGTAGTTTGGTAGGCAGGAAAAAGGAATGCTAAAATGTTATCAATGTTTATTGATCTCTAGGAAAGGTACAGTGTCTCAGAATATTATAATTTAAGGCCAGAGGACAGTGAATGATCTAGAACCAATGATTAGTAGCAAGATTTTACTTTTGTACAGGGGTGTAGAGTATATAGACTCTATTATGTAATAGTCATATTAACTATTTCTGCTTTGTGGGGTGGGGAAAACAAGTAAGCATTACTAGTACTGGTTTATAGAAGAGAGTCAAATAGTTAACCAAGATCATACCATCTAATAAATGACAGAGCCTAGATAAGAAGGGAGGCCTTTGATTCCTTCTATGCATGTTTTTAGGAATCTTAAGAACAAAAAGACATGTTTCCACATACTTTAATTTTCTGATCACCTCTTTGTGTGTGTGTGTGTTTTAAGATTTCTGGTGCTCATAATACTTGTTTCCTTCATTTCACTCTTGAATTAAGAGAGTCTTCACATGATTTTACTGCTGAGAGTTGGAGCTTCATCTGAGGCAAGGATCAAGGTTGAAGGCCGGGCAGGGAGTGGAAGAATGTACTGTGAATTGGGGGTTCACAGTTAGCAAAGTAGCAGTGTGGCATCTCTTTGTGCCTTTGTGCCTTTCTTCCACCATCACATCACAGAACCAGGCTAGGAAAGGCTCTGGCTTTTCAAGACCCATGGGATTAGATTAGGTCCAACTGGATAATCCAGGGTAATATCACTGTCTCAGGGCCCGTACACTTAATTGCAGCTGTGAAGTCCCCTTTACAAGGCTCCAGGGGTTAGTGTGTGGGCCTCTTTAGGGGGCTGTTATTGTGCCCACCACACCATCTATTCAGTGGATGTGTTTCTGGTACTGTGTTCCCCATCACCCTCCTCCAGGTTTGGGAGTGTTTGCACATGACCATCTCTTTTTCCTCCCTTCTCTGTGTATGTTTGCCTTGGAAACAAACAGAGATCATTCTGTCATTTTTGAGATTGCATCCAAGTACTGCATTTCGGACTCTTTTGTTGACTATGAGGGCTACTCCATTGCTTCTAAGGGATTCTTGCCCACAGTAGTAAATATAATGGTCATCTGAGTTAAATTCACCCATTCCAGTCCATTTTAGTTCACGGATTCCTAAAATGTCGATGTTCACTCTTGCCATCTCCTGTTTGATCACTTCTAATTTACCTTGATTCATGGACCTAACATTCCAGGTTCCTATGCAATATTGCTCTTTACAGCATTGGACTTTACTTCCATCACCCGTCACATCCACAACTGGACATTGTTTTCACTTTGGTTCCGTCTCTTCATTCTTTCTGGAGTTATTTCTCCACTCTTTGGTAGCATATTGGGCAGCTGCTGACCTGGGGAGTTCATCTTTCAGTGTCATATCTTTTTGCCTTTTCATACTGTTCAGGGGGTTCTCAAGGCAAGAATACTGAAGTGGTTTGCCATTCCATTCTCCAGTGGACCACGTTTTTTCAGAACTCTCCACCATAACCCATCCATCTTGGGTGGCCCTACACGGCATGGCTCATAGTTTCATCGAGTTAGACAAGGCTGTGGTTCATGTGATCAGTTTGATTTTATATATGTATGTGTGTGTGTGTGTATACATACATACATATATGTTTTGTTTTCTCTTTTCATGGTGTATCTCTATTTAGCTCCCCTTTTGCATTCTATTTTTCCTTTACCATATATTTCTTTTTTTCTTTATTATTATAATTCTTTCCTTTTCTTTACCATTTTGTTTGCATTTCTTATATATTTGGCTATTTATGGCTGTTTTGAACTTGTTTTATCTTCCTATTCTTTTCTCTCTAATTTAATTTTCTTATCACTTTTCTTCAAGCCCCTTTGGTCTCTATTTTTGTACATTCTTGACCCAATCTTTTTCTGTCTTTCTTCAACTTCCCCTCCTAACCCTCACTCTAATCCACAATTCTTATCTCCATGCACACACATTGTTTCACTTTGGTGACTCCTTCAGCTCTGGCCAATGAAGTTTAAATTTGAGCAGACAAGATAGGTGAAGAAGGAGACATATCAGGGAGAAGTCACTGGTGCTGAGACTCACAACCTAGGCTTGTATCAGTTTGCCTTAGAAGGCCCCAAGTTCTACACCCGAACTCGACCTTCTGGAGCTCCTGCTAAAATTTCTTAGGGAGACCTTGACAGACAAAAAGTACATAGTTATTGATTACACGTATGTAAATATATCTATGTGTTCAGTAGGAAGGGTCAGAATAAAATTTGGAGTGACCTAAAATATTTAGTATGGATTAAAATATTTTCAGTGTAAATTTTACCACTTTTACAACAACAATGACAAACTTTTAAAATATAAACATTCTATATCATTGCTTCCTCAATTTATCCTTGTTTATGTTGTAGAATTCTAATAAAGTGAGCATTTGGTCAGCTGCAGAATTTTTTTATTTATGGATATTGCTGATAATAATGTTACTGATAATGGAATGGAATTACACATGTGTAACTGAGGTTTTTTTGTCTTTTAGACCACAGACCTAATCTGTACAGAATAAGATCTAAGTTATACATTTTTCTCTCCATAGAAATGCTCATGCACAAAATTCTATATTCATTTTCAGGAGATTCCATTCATAAACTCATTCTATAATTATTTACTGAGCATATACAAAAAAAAAACAGAATTACTCTTCTAGACATGATAGCTATGTCAGTGAATAAAAAGGTTACATCCTTTTTAGAGATTACACAGAATAGGGAGATTGACAACAAATCAACAAATCAATAAATACATAATGTGCCAGATGGTAATAAATAAGCAGACAGAATGATGGACCAGAATTGGTAGGATGCTAAGGAAAGCTTTCTCAGAAGGTGACATTTCATCAGAGATGTGACATAATGGAGGAGCTGATTCTTAAAGAATGAGTCAACTGTTGTAACATCTTGCTATCACTTAGGTTCCTGCGTAGGAAGTCATTTTAGATAGACAAAGCCCTTTTTGTCTGTTAATGTGACGAGCAGATTTTAGTTTAAATTCTTACACATAGCCATGAGTAACTAGAAATTAGCACATTCCAGGGAAGACATACTCTTTCAAAGTTATTTGGTTTTCCAATTTGACTAAACAAACATGTGATTAGCCGTTAAAACCATAGCTCCAAAGATTGTATTAGATTGCCCACTTCTGGGGAATTGACAGAAAAAATCATTGCAGATCAGTCTTGCAAAGGAAATTTTTAAAAACTGACACTTTAAATTTTTACAGCATTGTTTGTGATGCTGGAGGTGTTTTATATTTGCTTTGTCCTAGTAAATAATCTTCCTTAGAGGTTTTCCAAGCTCCTGTTGTTTGAAACACCCCAAGGGCTGGAAAGACAGAATCTCTAACCTAGAGACAGACTTTCTTAATATCTCAGTGGTGGTTCCCAAGTTCCTTACCAAGTAAGCTGCAGTCCTCTTGAATCCAGTTTTGGATTTTAAAGCTGCCCTGGGTTGACTCACTCTGTGTCTAGTACCACGGAGAGCATGTCTGGACTGTGGTGACTCCGAGAAGAGGGCTCCTCTTGAAACCCCAGCCCTTTGCCTCAGCAGGCCAAGCTGTAGAGATATCTTTTGGGCCCTCTGGTTGTATCTTTGGATAATTTCCATGGGTAATTGGCCTTGACTCTGGTATTTTATGTTACACAGCTGAAAGGCAGATAATTGCTTGGTCTCAATTAATAACAAGAAATTGCTTGAACATTGAAATAGTAATCAGAAGGGTGGGTGCTGCTCTTTTAGTCAAATGCTGATTAATTTAGTCCCAGTTGTATTTCCTAGAGGAAAGAGAAGTTTGGTTACAAACGCCGTGTCTTATTTTTCATCATTCACAGTCCCACCGCAAAGGAAATAAATCACAAATCAAATTTACCTCACCAACACTACCTGTGCCCATGTTACTATGGTGTTCACAGATGTTCAGTCATCCCATTCCAGTGAAGCTCAGTTGGGAAAAACTGGTTAAGCTGTATCTATGCCTTTCATTTAAATTTCATCCTCAAAATATGACCTTCAGAATGTCACATCTTGGGGAGTGCTGGTAAATTGCTTTTCATAGTGAAGGCAGAATTCCTTATGTTGTTTATGTGCTTGAAATGCAAACTTCCTATTATCTAAATCCAGAGAGAAGGATTTAATTTTCAAAAGTTAGAAAGTTCTCTGGTCAAATGTTAAACCTTGTGCTTTAGAAATCTGGGCAAACGTTGCTACCATTTTCTTTCTTGCTTTATTCTTTTCTTCTTTTTTTTCTTTTTGGTGTCATTATTATGAATTTGAGAAGGCTAGTGATGTGGCATTTTTTCCGCAAAAGTGGAAAAAACATGATCTCTTGTTTTACATGAATTTGTTGGGCTGATTTCTCTCCTACTAACATTCACATATTCTGGAATTGAGGATTGGCTACCACAAGCTCTTTACAGGGTCAATACTGACAGGCAGAGATTTAACATTCTAACTAAAAATATATATATATAGAAGTAAAAAAAGAAACTAGAACTCATTCATATAAAAATTCAGAATATTAGAACCTTTAGTTTCATGTTTAGGAATTTTTATGAATAATTTTTATTTCAATATCTCCATATGGTAAGCATTTCTTGAGTCATTTTTTGCACCTGATAAAAGAGAAAGGAATAAAGCAACAATAGTTGTCTTGGCTTTTGTATTTCCAAAGTCATTTCTTAGCTTTTCAGTACAATTAGAATTGTAAACCATTGCTTTAATTAAGTTATTAACAATTTCTTAACTCTTAAGATGCACACGAAATGAGGAATATGAGATTAATACTCTAAACATGGAGATTTTAAAAAATAAAATCATTCTTTATCACTAACCACTTATATAGTTATAGTGTATAGTTAATCACTGATTCATTAATCGGAAAGTATTTGTAGTAAGAAAAATAATATCTAATTGTACATATTGGCAAGAGATAGTAAAAGTGGTAATAAATAAATATAGATGTTAATTATGTACTTCATTTACCTAGAAAAATACACTTTTGTTGAATTTCCCATCTGATTTTAATGACACATCCAGACATCATGAAAATAAAGCTGTAGCAGATACTTGAAGGCCTTTGGAAGGAGAGAGAAGGAACATTTCAAAAGCAGTTTGGATGTTAAGTTGCAAATTATTTATGGCAGATGGTCGTGTTTCCCTTTTTGTTTTATCAAATGTGAGTATTCATGTCTTAAAATTAAAAGCAATACACCGAGTTTTTTTTTTCATTTAGTTTTTCCATATTGACTCTTGGTCCTCAAATAATTATACATTTGCATTTTTTAATATTTAATGAGATACATTAAATCTAAATTGAGTAGATACAGGGACATTTCTTATGTTACAGAGAAGTCTTTTGGATGTATTTGTCTATTCCAAATTATTATGTTGATACTTAGGATGTGAGCATAAACTCAAGTACTAGTATTTACAATATACTTGCAGAAATCAAAGATACTGAATATCTATGTTACTACCTGTCTTTTCCCACTCAGTATGTAAAACTAGGCATTATCTTTCTCACAAGTAATATTTGATTCATTTGTCAGTGATTAACTATATACCAAAGGGATATTGATAGCGAAATTTTTAATAAAAACTTCTTTGTAATAGCTTTTAATGTCTCTGTTAAGGATTATAATTATTTTAAATTATTGAAGATGTTTATGAATGCTTCAATTTAAGTCAATTATTTGTCAGGGCAAGTTGAATTATTTTAGTGGAGGACAGAGGAATCTGGCATGCATGGGATTGCAAAAAACTGGATATGACTTAGCAACTGAATAACAACAACATTTTAGTTAGTTAGGGCCAGATAGTAAATATTTTAGGTTTTTTTGGCCTTATGGCCTCTGCTATAACACTATCATTTTAGCATAAAAAATAGCCCTAAAAATACATAAATGAATGTGCATTGTGGGTTCCAATTAAACTTTACAATAACAAGAGGGACTGAGTTTGGTTGATGGGTCATAGTTTGTCAGCTGCTAGCTTAGAGGATAGACAGCTGTATGCCTGTTGAACCAATTTGGTGAGAGAAACACTTGAGTGAACATCTTTATTTTGATGCTGCCCATGTCCTTGCTGTCCATTCTTTAGGAAACAGCCATCCCTTCAATAAGATAATAGAAATGTGCTAGAGATTTTTCTCCCTGTCTACACAGACCTTAAGAAATTTTTGAGATTTAGGCATCAAATGAGATGTCAGTGCCAAGTGCAACTGTGGTGGAAAAATATGTTAATTTTGATCATCTTAATAAATACATTTCCTATTTCAGTCTTCCTGATAGTTGGGCCAGTCTTTATTATGAGCATATTTTCTATTGTAGATGTCCTTTGAAAATGACCTGGCGTCCAGGTGCCAAGATAGTTATCTCAGGATGGAGCATGATTAGCTTGCAGATAGTGATAGACTTCAGGAAACATTCCCAGGTAGCTCTTTGAACTCTCAGTGGGAGAGTCATTTTCCTATGCTCTTCATGCCATAGTTACTGTGGTAAAGTCTGGTGTTAAATGAATAAGTCAATGGATGAATCAATAGAAAAGTATAGTCTACAGTGAGCTTTGGATTGTAGGAGGTAAAAGCACAGCACATTGTGATTTTGAATTCATCATCCAGTTTTACAATGACCAGATAGTCAGAGATAACTTTTCCAGTGAGAGAATTATCCGAGTTTCTGATCTTGCTTTTTCCCTTCCATTGTTGACTCTACCCAGAGAAAGAACATTAGTCCTACATTAGGACTGACATCAGAGGAAAGAGAAATGTTTATAGCTGTAGATGACCTTAAAGATGAGGAAGAGGATAATAATTTTGATGGCTCCAAGAATGATTGTGACCGCATTCATTTAAATAGCAAGTTATTGTTTACAAAATTCTATTTCAATCCTATCACTTTATGATAGTTAAAACAAAGATTCCGGTTATGTGACTTTCCAAAGACTAAAGGAAAGAAAGTGAAACTGAAATATTTGGAATTTTGCCTCCTGATACACATTTAGGAAAAAAAGGGGGACAAAGTTTAAACCAAGATCTCATTTGAAGAGTCTGTTTGTTCACCGCCCCCCCCTCATTCTTCTGATATTCACTGTTTCTTCTGCTGGTAATATTGGGTTTTAGAAGAGTATTACAGTCAGATTGCTCATGGCTGCCACTACTGACAGTTGACAACTCAGGGAGGCAGCCATGGTGTGGAGAATTGAAGCTGCCCAGTGCCGATTGCACATCCATGAACTGGAGTTTATCACCAACTTTCAGCTAAATGTTTGTTCCTGCTTTCCTGTGAATCTGTCCAAACTCTGACTGTAACTCCTGCCTGTACAGACAACTTGATAATTTAGTATACACGTCCATTTTTAAGGAACGATTCATAGTCTTCATTACTTTCTGATGTTTATCTTGAGTACCTTCTAATGTTAAGCTTTGAGTAAAATGGAAGAAATGGCAAGGAAGTACTGGGTAGAGTGGAATGGGGAAGAAGGCAAACTGCATTTTAATTATTATGATGACAACAGTTTCAACTGCCACCATTTTTTAACATTTTCAAGGGATGAGAACAGGATTGTTTAACATATATTATCTCATATCATCCTCACACCATTCCCCTAAGATAGACCTTATTCTTTCTATCTTACCTGTAAGAAAACTGAGGCTTACTTAGAGAGATCAAGATCACATAGGTAAGAAGTGATAGAGTCAGGATTTGTCTTCAATGCTGTGACATCCATGGCACAAGCTCATAAGCTCTAAGTGATACTATATCACAGTGGCTGGTCTCTACATTGTGGTTAATTAGGAATACTTGCAGACCCTCACCGCTCAAAGTGTGACCGTCAGGCCAGCAGTATCAGTATCACCTGGAAGTCTATTGAAAATGCAGAATTTCTGTCCCCATCTCAGACTTGCTGAATAGAATCCAAATTTTCACAACAGCTCCAGGTGATACATTACACTTCAAAATTTGAAAAAGGCTGGCTTAGACTTTTCATAGACAATCCCTACTGAATAGTCTGAAGATCCATAGAAACATCAGAAAGAGGACTGAGAAACAAAACAAACACAAATTACTGCAATGGACAAGAAAGGGTTCACCTGTTCCTGAAATTCACATGTAGACTATTATAGAGGGCCTCAAGAGAACCCAGGGGAATAGTGGATACAGTTTCATTTAAACCAGGACACTTTGGAAACACCACTAGCAGTCAAGACACTGGCATATTAGGCATAAACTGGAATGACCCTAAGCCAACTGGGGCATATGGGCACCTCAGTTATAGCATCTAAGTCTTGTATGTTGAGAATCCTTGGAAATATTAGGTTTCTCTAGTCTGTAAAAAGTGGAAGCAAAGAGATGGGAAGCTTCAAGCCTACAAATTTTAAAAGGGTGACAAATACTTGTTTATTAAATTATTTTATTAAACCTTTTCATCCTTTGTCAGGTATTTTTGTAGGCTACGGAGATAGAGAGGTAGACATAATACTATAGAACATAACAGAATAGATAATACCCTTTAAGTTTGACAACAGCAATATTAGGAAGCATGATTTTAGAATAAGAGTTAACCTTATGGGAGTCATAAATTGAAAGCATCTTTGTTCTTTTTTCAGTCCTATATCTTAAAGAAGTGATATAGTCTAACTTTTTTTTAATTTAAAAATCTTAAAACAATTTCAAACAGATTACTGGAAGTGAATCCAAATGTGATAATTAAGGCAAGTTAGAAGTTAGTATTGGAGGAGGGATAAGAATGCTGTTTTAGATGATAAGAAAATAAACTTGCCCTCTCTAATGTGTCACCTGGATCTTCTGACAGATATGGAACCATTAGGCAAATGGGCCAGGATGAAACTTTGAATACATGTAAGCTTTTGAAAGTTCATTATTTTTTGTGGGTTTCAGAATGGAGTATTTATCTTAAGGGTTTGTCCACCCTGATCTGTACCTCATAAATGAAAAGCACAACGTGTGCATCTTCCATGCTGAAAAATAAACAACAACCTCATTATTTTGTAAACAGTAATGCAATATGCTTAGTGAGATTTACAGATGCATCCGTTTAGATAAAACATAAGAATCCTTTTTTTTTCTCCTCTAGAAGCACCACATTTTTTAAACTTATTTTTTTAAGTTGAAGTATTGCTAATTTACAGTGTCATGTTAGTTTCAAGTGTACAGCAAAGTGATTCATACATATATATGTGTATATATATATGTATATATATATATCCTTTTTCAGATTCTGTTCCATTATATGATAGATTATTGCAAGATATTGAGTACAGTTCCCTGTGCTATACAAGATTCTTTATTAATAATTGGTCCATATGTGATACCCATAGCCTTGTATACTACATAAGAAATTCATTTTATTACCAGCACTCCTTTCCAGCACCTGGAATAACTCTAGTACATAGTAGGGAATCAATTAAAATTTGTGGGGTGAGTAAATGAATCAGTTGGCTTTTCAGAGATGCTGAAGAAAAAAAAAGCACTAGCCATCATTCCTGTTTTAGTTCTCCTCTCAGAGTGCAGAATTGCTGCAAGACCGCTCACATAGATGGTTCCGGGTCAGCACAGGAAATAAGAAAGGAGAGGGCAGAGGCTAACCTGGAGGCTTTGCCAACTGCCTCTTCTATTCTTGTCTGTTTCCTTCATTTGGAGAAGCAGATGTGCCTTCCTGATAGGGTTGAAGCCTGGAAGCTTCAAGATCTGGAGGTAACAACATCCTGGTCTCTCAAACTTCCTGGGTGATTCATTGACCAGCCACAACTGTGAGATTCATCACTTCCAGAAACCCAGCCCCAGCAGTGCTCTTATGAAATGGGCTTATGATCCCGAGCAAAAGACAATAATTGGCAAATTATGGACAGTCATATTGTCTATGCATGATACTTCATGAGCTTAAACCAAGCTACTTTAAAGCTTGAACTATTCCTTTGTTAGATAGTTCCATTTGAAAGCACTGTGTCAATTTGTCTTGTGGCAAAAGACTGATCACAAATGAAATTCAAATAAGCTGCCAGGCCCTATTTCTTTCAATCTCAGAGGTAAAGAATTTGTCTTCCTACCCAAATTCCATGCAGTCATGCTTCCTCAGGGTCAGCTCCAAATAGTATCATCTCACTTTCCTCTAGCTTCAGCTTCTCTTCTACACACTTAATTATCTCCTCATATCAAAACCTTTCCTTGAGCAAACCTCTCCTGAAAACCATCTTATCTGTTTTTTTAAATAGCTACACCTTGCATGTAGGTAGTTTATACTCAAAACAACTTCACATACTCATCTCTATTCACTTCTCAATCCTCTGCCAGCTGACTTTAACCCTATCACTCTCTTGATTCTGCTTTTTCCAAGGTTATGGACAACCTCATTGCCAGTTCAGAAAGACAAGTCCTTATTGCATTTAAGCCCTGTGACCTTTGAATTCAGCTCTGTTTCTCCCTGGCAACCTCTTTTCCATAGTTCCTTTATTTCTCTCCCTACATTCAAAGCAATACATCTTAATCTCCTTTGCAGGCATCTTTTCCTTCAGCTGCTCTTAAATACCTTTTCATTTCAGCCCTCTTCACTTAACACTGTACTCACATTCCCTTCACCGTGTTAATTCCATGGCTCTGCTACCATTTACTTTGTTTCAGGATCACTTGTATTTCAGAGAATAGAGACATGCTTTTTCAGATAGTAAAAATTCATCATAAAGTTACAAGAGAAGGAATGGAAGAGGAGAAAAACCTCTTAATACTTGGGAGCAATGTAACACCACTCCACGCATGACCCAGAAGGAACTCATCACTGTGCAAAAAACTTGAGTCTTTAATGATGGTAGACATTTACCAGGCTGTAGATTCAACTTCACCTACCCACTCACTATTTCAGTCTCTTGCTTAATCTCCCTCCGTTTGCCTCTCTCCCATCAACCCCCCTCAACCACCCTCTCTCTTCTTTAACCATTTCTTCTCTCTAGTCTCTAATAGCTTGACTCTCCTCTTTCCCTCAAGGTTTCTCTTCATTTGTGTCATCTGCTGCTTCCTTCTTTCTGCTGTCTTTGACAACTCATAGTTCTCTGAGTTCTTTATTCTCTAAGGTAAAACATTGCTGTCATTTGTATATTTGCCCTCTGACTGCTTTCAGTGCCTTCTGAAACTTGGTGGAATATATATGTATGTACATGTGTATAAAGACATGAAAGAAGGAGGGAAAGAAGGAAGGAACGCAACTCTGAATGAGATCAATCCATTTCATCTTTGTGTCCTCAGTGGCTGCCCATGGTATAGAAAGGTTGCTGTTAGGAGCCATGAATGACACTGGGATTCATGGCCTCCAGAGGAGAGGAATTCAACCCGGAGCCAGTGATGAGGCTTGATCTCTCAGAGTTTTCTGGGTAATAAAGTCTTATTAAAGTATAAAAGGGGCTTCCCTGGTGGCTCAGCTGGTAAAGAATCCACCTGCAATGTGGGAGATCTGGGTTCAGTCCTCGGGTTGGGAAGATCCCTTGGGGAAGGGAATGGCTACCCACTCCCGTACTCTGGCCTGGAGAATTCCATGGACTGTATATCTGTGGGGTTGCAAAGAGTCGGATACGGCTGAGTGACTTTCACTTTCAAAGTATAAAAGAGATAGTGATATTGCTGGGTCATATGGCAGTTCTATTTCCAGTTTTTTAAGAAATTTCCACACTGTTTTACATAGTGGCTGTACTAGTTTGCATTCCCACCAACAGTGTAAGAGGGTTCCCTTTTCTCCACACCCTCTCCAGCATTTATTGCTTGTAGACTTTTGGATAGCAGCCATCCTGACTGGCGTGTAATGGTATCTCATTATGGTTTTGATTTGCATTTCTCTAATAATGAGTGATGTTGAGCATCTTTTCGTGTGTTTGTTAGCCATCTGTATGTCTTCTTTGGAGAAATGTCTGTTTAGTTCTTTGGCCCATTTTTTGATTGGGTCATTTATTTTGCCCCAGCAATACCACTTCTGGGCATACACACCGAGGAAACCAGATCTGAAAGAGACACGTGCACCCCAATGTTCATCGCAGCACTGTTTATAATAGCCAGGACATGGAAGCAGCCTAGATGCCCATCCGCAGATGAATGGATAAGGAAGCTGTGGTACATATACACCATGGAATATTACTCAGCCGTTAAAAAGAATTCATTTGAATCAGTTCTAATGAGATGGACGAAACTGGAGCCCATTATACAGAGTGAAGTAAGCCAGAAAGATAAAGAACATTACAGCATACTAACACATATATACGGAATTTAGAAAGATGGTAACGATGACCCTATATGCAAAACAGAAAAAGAAACACAGAAGTACAGAACAGACTTTTGAACTCCGTGGGAGAAGGTGAGGGTGGGATGTTTCAAAAGAACAGCATGTATATTATCTATGGTGAATCAGATCACTAGCCCAGGTGGGAAGCATGAGACAAGTGCTCGGGCCTGGTGCACTGGGAGGACCCAGAGGAGTCGGGTGGAGAGGGAGGTGGGAGGGGGGATCGGGATGGGGAATACGTGTAACTCAATGGCTGATTCGCGTCAATGTATGACAAAACCCACTGAAATGTTGTGAAGTAATTGGCCTCCAACTAATAAAATAAAATTAAAAAAAAAAAAGAGAGATAGTGAAAGCTTCTGACATATACATCAGAAGGGGACAAAAAGAGTGCTCCCTTGCTAGTTTTTAGCAAAGAGTTATATACCTATTAGCAAGCTGCTAATTAGAGAAAGGAAATGCCTCAGAACTTAGAGAGTTGCACCAGGCCCCTCACAAACAACATGCATTTTGAGATAGCATTG
Organism: Muntiacus reevesi; assembly: GCF_963930625.1. Classification (NCBI taxonomy): domain Eukaryota; kingdom Metazoa; phylum Chordata; class Mammalia; order Artiodactyla; family Cervidae; genus Muntiacus; species Muntiacus reevesi. Next base: position 9,411,030 of record NC_089271.1, on the reverse strand, counting down.
GCACAAGTTGAATCATCCTGGGCCATAAAACATTTGACATGAATCTTGAAAAAAGGCAGATTTCCAAGCAAATGCATAGTTCATTAAGATAGCTTAAGAAAGACATTTCCATAAGGAAAATGCACTGGTTAGCTCAAGATTTGAAATAAAGTAAGTTCAGGTGGAAATAGGTGTCGCCATGACAACACAGGATTAGAGGAGAAAAGAAGAAAAACATCTGCCACTTGCAGTTTTATTTCCTCCTGCCGCTTAGGGACCCCCAGCTTCCTGACTGAGACTGTTAGTACTCTCAATATAACAGTTGCCAGTTGTTGAGCACCTACTGTATATCTGACATTATGTCATTTATGTGTATTTCTGACATTCACACACTCCTAAAAAAAGATGGTATTTTCCTTTCTTTTTAAACATATAAGGAAACTGTGGCTCTCAGAGACCAAATTACTTGCTCCAGATCATTGTGCCAGAAATGGTGAAGCCAAGATTTCAAAACTGTTATGTTTTCTAGTACAAATTTGTGTACCTGAGTAAATGAATGCAGTATGGTTTCCTGTATTCATTTTTAAATTAAAAGAAGGAGTAACCAAAGTATATTTTGATAATAGTGATTAAACAACAATTGGTTGGTTGTTTATATCACTAGAATTTTTAGCTTGTGAAGGTACAGACCAAGAGGAAGAAATAACTGTCTTCAAATTAGGAAGGTCTATGGGCCAGGTTGAATGAATTAGAAGGGATTCAGCTACAAGTACCAGAATACTGTCTCTCCAACATAATGGAATAGCAATGAGATTGCAGTCTAACATAATAAGAATTTCAGAGTGGCATGGGATCCTTGGACAGAATATTAGAGTGGTTGATCTTTCCTCCTGCAGGCTCTGGCCTGCTCCATGTGTTGGCTTTACTCTTGGGCTTGCAGCAAGATGGCTGCCTCAGTCCCAGACATCAAATTGACAGTAACAGTGACTGGAAGAAGAAGTACAGGCCATCTCTTCCTTTCTCCTTCTTAGCTAGAGACTTCCCTAGAAGCTTCTTCATATCTCATTAGCTGAAATTTGGTCACATGCTGTGGCAATGACTGCCAGTTGCTGCCCCTTCTCCCCGCCCACCTTTCACTGCCTCCCATACAACTAATTGTGGCCGTGTAACTAAGCCCCCACTAATGAGGGCTTCCTGTTGGCAAATATACCGTCCAGAGCTCAAGCAGCCATGTTGGACCTGATAGTCAAGTAAGCTCATGTAAACTTCACCCCTGTGCAGTGGCAGTGCCCCAGGTTGCCTAACAGCAACTTCTTTTCCCATAGAGGGAATTATACTTGCATCTTATTGAGAGCCACAGTTCTTTCTGTGTCTTGCTCTTTTTCTAATTGTCATGCAATTTAACTTAATCTGCTATCCATTTCCCTTCTTAAAACAATCCTGGCAAATGCAGTGGTATAATTGCAACTTACTAAAAACAGTGAGGATCTGTCAGATGGACCCCTCTGACAATGAGATGGGTCATCTCCCCTTTGTCACTTGGGGGAAGATTAAATAGCCAAACAGTGTCAGGCCTCTATTTGGAAGGAGTGGGGAAGGGGAAATGACTGTTGGATCAGCAATAGAGGCTGCTAACCAAGTTAAGTAAGTTTCCCAAGGTCATGGATAAATATTGGTAGAAGAGAACTTCCAATTCAGGTTGTCTAGAAGCAAGTTCAGTGGACTTTACCAGCTGAGGTTAGTTGACAATTTGTCATTGATACTACAAAGAAACTTCATACATATCTGGGAAATGACACCCCAACATCTATTACTTTCTTCCTTCTTACTAAGATATAAATGGTTTGCAGTTACCTCTGCATTGGTGAGAATTGGCACCCCACTCCAGTGTTCTTGTCTGGAGAATCCCATGGACAGAGGAGCCTGGCAGGCTATAGTCCATGGGGTTGCAAGAGTCAGACACAACTTACCAGTTAAACCACCACCATGTAATTGTTACCTGCACACAGAAAAACAGCAGGCAGAGCAGACCACCTCAGAGTCGTGTACTCGGCCAAGTAGTAATTTGCCTTGCTAATGTCGTTTGCCTGAGGTAAATGCTAAAATAGCCGGTATTCCTAGCACGGAAACTGGGCAGAGTGAGGATTTATGTGAACTGGGATTGTTTCAAGTTGTGAAAGGAAGGCAGCTCTAATGTGTGTTTGTGGGCTTTTTATAGTTTGGAACCAGTTTGAAAAACAATCCACATTGCACCATGCTTGTGGATTTCCTTGTCAACACTCCTGATGCTGACCCTAGAGATTTCATTTCCCTTAACATGCTTAACATCCATTCGGGATAAGGCATAACACTTGGATTTTAAGGATAGTGGACTTGATAGTGATTTGTGGAGCTCAGTAGCCATCTCATAAAGCAGAATCAGTAGGGATGACACTGCTCAAAGATCTTGTACCTCAACTTTATTTTCTATGATTTTTTTTCTTTTTATTTTAAGAGGACCTTCAAAGTGAAGTATCAGAGGGACTGTGTTTGTATATTCTCTTCATCAACTAAAGATGTAGAAAAACAGTTTGCATTTGTGAATGGTATTTGTATAAGATTCAAAGTCACATTTTATCTGTGTGACTGATTGATAAATTGCTAATGGTCTTCAATCCCAGTGGATTTTTACAAAATGATTTCATTGAAGCATCTTAGAAGACAAGGGAAGGAAAATTGTTTTAAAGTGTGAAGCAATGCAGTGTGCAATTAGCTTATACTAAGGTGGCTTGGAATAGTGAATGTATTGAAATATGGTGTTCGGAAGTTTGCTGATATATGTTTTGAGCAAACCTTTTAGTATATGTTAAATGAGATTTGGAGGTTATAATTTTAATATTTATGAGCAAGACTGTTTGGTTACCTTTCCTTTAAGAGATATTTACAGAAGTAATGAACTTGTTAATTATAAATGTTCCTCTTATTTTCTAATTAAGTTTCTTCTTTTATTCTGAGTGATTATATGTATTCCTGAATATTTTCTAAAAAAGTTGCACATAAAAAGTTTTAAAAAGAATACATTTGTATCAGTTCTAATGAGGTGGATGAAACTGGAGCCTATTATAGAGAGTGAAGTAAGCCAGAAAGAAAAACAGCATTACAGTATACTAATGCATATATATGGCATCTAGAAAGATGGTAACGATAACCCTGTATGCGAGACAGCAAAAGAGACACAGATGTATTGAACAGTCTTTTGGACTCTGTGGGAGAGGCTGAGGGTGGGATGATATGGGAGAATGACATTGAAACATGTAAATTATGATATGTGAAATGAATCGCCAGTCCAGGTTTGATGCATGAGATAGGGTGCTCGGGGCTGGTGCACTAGGATGACCCAGAGGGATGGGATGGGGAGGGAGGCGGGAGGGGGGTTCAGGATGGGGAACACATGTAAGATTCAAGTCAATGTATGGCAAAACCAATACAATATTGTAAAGTAAAATAATAAATAAATTAAAAAAAAGTTTTTTATGACATCACTAATTCAGGTTGGTCCATTTGTATTATTAATCAATGGAGAATTTACCCATTCTGTTACATACAGATTTTTTCTAAACTAAGATGGATTTATTTTTAGGAAGATAAATACATAGGATTTAATTTTTGAGTTTCTGCAGGACTTTCCATTAAACCATTACTAGACATGAATGGATGACCTTTATGATGATAAAACAGAATAAAATAACTGGAACTGATTTTTCTCTTATAAAAAAGCAATAGAATTACTAAATTATGGGAGAATTTACAAAAGGACTGAGATCATTTATGGCTCTCTGAGGAAAACAAGATAATTAAGAAAAGAATTATCATATGACCTGGAAATTCCACTCCTGAATGTATTCCTAAGAGAAATGAAAACCTATGTCCATACAGAAACATGTATATGAATGTTCATGGCAGCATTATTTATAATAGCCACAAAATCAAAAGAATCTAAATATCCATCAATAAATGGATAAGCAAATGTGATATATGCATATAATAGAATTCTATTCAGTCCCAAAAAGGAATGATATATTTTACAACATGGATGAGACTTGAAAACATTACACTAAGTAAAGAATCTAAACACAAAAGGCCCATACTGTTTGACTGCATTTATATGCAGTACCCAGAACAGGCAAATCCACAGACAAAGAAAGGAAATTCATGGTTGCCAGGGACTGGGGGAGATTGGAATGGGGAGTAAGTGTTATTAAGTATGGGTTTCTTTTAGGGGTGATGAAAATGTTCTGAAATTGATTGTGGTGATGGTTGCACAAGTCTATGAATATCCTAAAACCCATTGAGTTGCACACTTTCAGTTCAGTTCAGTCGCTGAGTCATGTCCGACTGTTTGCGACCCCATGGACTGCAGCACACCAGGCATCCCTGTCCATCACCAGCTCCCGGAGTCCACCCAAACCCATGTCCATTGAGTCGGTGATGCCATCCAACCATCTCATCCTCTGTTGTCCCCTTCTCCTCCCGCCTTCAATCTTTCTCAGCATCAGGTCTTTTCCAGTGAGTCAGTTCTTCACATCAGGTAGCCAAATTATTGGAGTTTCAGCTTGAGCATCTGTCCTTCCAGTGAATATTCAGGACTGATTTCCTTTAGGATGGACTGGTTGGATCTCCTTGCAGTCCAAGGGACTCTCAAGTGTCTTCTCCAACACCACAGTTCGAAAGCATCAATTCTTCAATGCTCTACTTTCTTCATGGTTGAACTCTCACATCCATACATGACTACTGGAAACACCATAGCTTTGACTAGATGGACCTTTGTTGGCAAAATAATGTCTCTGCTTTTTAATATGCTGTCTAGGTTTGTCATAACTTTTCTTCCAAGGAGCAAGTGTCTTTTAATTTCATGGCTGCAGTCACCATCTGCAGTGATTTTGGGGCCCCAAAAAATAGAGTTTGTCACTGTTTCCATTGTTTCCCCATCGATTTGCCATGAAGTGTTGCACACTTCAAATTGGTTAATTTTATGGTATGTGAATTATATCTCAATTTTTTAAAAAAATCATAGTGAAGACCCAAGTTTGAGAAGAAGCATACCTGGTTGGTACTTCTAGTTCCTCTGTTCATATAGCAGATATTTATTAGGGAAATCACTGTGTCCCTAGGACACTACTGGTCATGACTTATAAATATCCAAGACACTACTTGGGCTTTAAGTGACTTATTAGCACAGAGGAAAGATGCTTTGTGGTGTTCAGACAGTCCTGTGCCACTAGCCAGAAGGACTCCATACATGAGAATACTGCAAACTTGGGAGAAGAAAGGAGAAAAAGTACTATAGCTATTTGAATGCAATGGATAGAATTAGAAGTCTGATCAACTGACCAAAATACATATCAGATTTGAAGACCAATAAGAAAAGGAGCCAAATCATGAGAGTGTAGGGTGCAGATTTCTCTAACTGTATCCCTCATCTAACTTGAAGAGAATTTCCCACCAACTGAATGAGAGAAAAGTCAAGAATCCTGTGAATCAGAGTCCCTTGGATTTTATCCATCCTCAATGCTCTGGCAGTGATTAAGTCCAATGATGAAATGTGAAGAATGATGCACTGTGTATGTATCTGTTATTTTGATATTAATTATAAAAGGTGACTGAATATGACTTCCCAATTCAGTGCAGTTTGGGGTTGGGTTATAAGCACGCTATTGCAATTAAAATCCACAATGAAATACTCAGAGACTGCAGGAGAGATCGTGGTGGCATTCTCAGTTGACCTGAACTATCATCTACTGGCAGGTAATATAGCTATGATGAAATTCCCCAGGAACAAAAGGTGAAAACAAATTAATTAGAGGCACAGTCTCAGTTAGTACTAAGTGTATTACCAACATAGAAATAAAGAGGAAAAGGGAATATTTGAAGATATTATGCCTTCTAGCAAATATGCCCTGCGATCATGTTCTATACTTGTTTAACACTGTAACATCATTTCCCTCATTTCTGGGTCAAGGCAAGGTGGATATTTTATGTTATTTAATTATATGATAAATTCTCAATTTCTTTTGGTGTAATTTAACTATATAGTGCATAGATGGATGTAAATCTCCTAGAAAGTTTTATTAGATCTTAAAATGTGCACATAATAAAATATATGCCACATATCTTAGAATATTATATCAAGTAATTATATTAAATCACTACAATATTGAATGACAGTCTAGCAAAGTTCATTAATGTCCCACCAGATATAAAAATGTATAACAATGTTTTTCAAAAGGCAAAAAATTTAGCAGTGATGAAAGTATTTAAGGAAAAAACCCCAGGGAATTCCCTGGCAGTCCAGTGGATAGAATTCCATGCTTCCACTGAAGGGGAAATGGTTGGGGAACTAAGATCCCACATACTGAATGCATGGCATGGCCAAAACAAACAAACAAACATATTGATACTATGATATTTTGCCACAAAACAACCAAAGCAATTTTTATCATTCTGACATCAAAATACTTCCAGTCAGATTAGAATCATACACCCTAGTGAAAGGAGTCAAGCAAATAGCCACTTTAACAAACCAGAGTTTCCACTGTTGGCTAATTATTCCTCATTCTTTAACCTGAATCCCCTGAAGAAAAAATGGAAAGTTAACCAAGCAGCAAGTGGTTGGTGAACACCTGCCACATGCCTACTGCCTCAGATACTGTAGGGAACATGAAAAAACATAAGGCATCATTCCTAGGACCAGTCTTAAAATTCTAAAGTTTGGTTCAGGCCTTTATTAATTAATTAGCATGAATCCACTTATCATGGAGACTACACCACTTGCTACACACCTCAGCCACCCAAAGCCATCAATAAATTTCTTCTCTCTCATTTCTAAGCATCCTCTTCTTCCTTAAGGAACCCTTGCCTCTTCTTCATGAAGGAGAGTGAAACTCGCTCAGTCATGTCCAACTGTATATGACCCCATGGACTGTATAGTCCATGGAATTCTCCAGGCCAGAATACTGGAGTGGGTAGCCTTTTCCTTCTCTAGGGGATCTTTCCAACCCAGGGATCGAACCCAGGTCTCCCACATTGCAGGCAGATTCTTTACCACCTGAGCCACAAGGGAAGCCCTGGGGTTTTTTATACCTGTTCTTCTAATATTTCATCAAAACAGTGTAGGAGAATTGAATCTTGGTGGTGTGACCTCAGAGATCATGTACTTGGCCTCTCACCCAAAGTAGGAATCCTTTTTCTCCACACTGGTAATATATAATCAAATGGTTAGCTACAGGAACCTCTGAATTTAAAGAGTTCTCTTCCCCCCAAGCCACTTATCCTTGGGTTAATGTTTTCTTTAGAAGGAATCTCCTGGGGAAAGGTCCAGGCCTACCCCCAGAAATTCCCATCCAGTCTTTTGAAATCTGCTCTCTTGAAAGATAGGCCAGAGGTACTACTGAATTGCCTTGATGGCCACTCAAATATTTTAAGCCAGCATTTCTCGTACCCCGCAGTCTCTGCCACTCCAGACTGTAATGTGTGAAGGTCTCTCAGTTGTGTATGACTCTTTGCGACCCCAGGGACTGTAGTCTTTCAGGTTCCTCTGTCCGTGGACTTCTTCAGGCAAGAATGCTGGAGTGGGTAGCCCTTCCCTTCTCAGGGGATCTTCCCAACCCAGGGATCGAACCCGGGTCTCCTGCACTGCAGGCGGATTGTTTGCCTTCTAAGTCACCTGGGAAGTCCCACCACTCCAGACTAAACAGACTCATATCCATTTGTGAAATTAATAGATTTATTAAGTGATGATATATCTAGAACTTTCCCTCCCCCATCCACACTGCTCCCTTCAGGGTTTGCTGGATGGGTCAATGTCTTCCAAAGATGTGGCCTCCAGAACAGAGTTTGATGCTCCAGGAGTGCCCTGACCTGAATGGGATACATTGCATTACCATTTTTATCAGGTTGGATTCTAAAGTTCTTTTCATGCTGCCCAAGTTTCCATTACCTGGTTGAGCACTTTTGTCAGACTTCATTTGAGCTTTGTGGACAATCTAAGAGCTCTGCCTCTTTCTCAAACTGCTTCTCTATCCCAGATTAATTTTGCTACAATTTAAATGCAGACTTCTCTCTAATTTTTTGAATCTTTTTGTTTTAGTCTCATTCTAAACTTTTGATCTAATTAAATTATTATAAGTTTAAACTATAGTTTAAAACTCTAATTCTTTTTCCTATTATCTATTCTTCCTAGTAGTTAGTACACGATATTCATAGTTTTCACATCCATTTGAATGTGTAACCATTTCTGCTACATGTTATATCTGGTAAATTTCCAGAAAAAATTTGTCCAATACTTCACTGAAATTGGTCATTTACCTAAACCTTTTGGAGTCATCCATGGGGAAAATATATCGAGGCTGATACCCTACTGGGGCACCCCTGTTAATACAAGAACTATATATTACTGTGTTTACCTTTGAGTTTACTCTATCATAGAGCACATTCCTTTCTTAACTAAAATCCTATAACTAATAGTCAAAATGATGATGATGGTGATAATAGTGGTGGTAATAATGATGATTATAATGATAGTAATGATGATGATGGTGATTGTGGTGATGGTGGTTGTGTCTCTTTATAGATGCCAGGTTCTGTCTTAAATGCTTGGCAATTATTATCTCATTTAATCATCACACCAGTGTTGTAGGCTTAGGTGTTATACACTGACCCTCACCAGTTTGGGCATTCACAACTTTTAGATTCTCTTTGGTAGATAATAGAAACCACTAAAGAAGTGTGAAATGGTAAAGGCTACCTACCACTCCACCATTATCACTGTGTGTGTGTGTGTGTGTGTGTGTGTGTGTGTGTACGTGCTAAGTTGCTTCAGTCATGTCTGACTCTTTGCAACCCATTGGACTGCAGCCCGTCAGGCTCCTCTGTCTATGGGATTCTCCAGGCATGAGAGTTGCCATGGAGTACTGGAGTACTGGAGTGAGTTGCCATGCCCTCCTCCAGGTGTATAAGTACATGTTCACTTCAGTTCAGTCACTTAGTCATGTCCAACTCTTTGCAACCCATGGACTGCAGCACTCCAGGTCTCCCTGTCCATCACCAACTCCCAGAGTTTACTCAAACTCACGTCCATTGAGTCGGTGATGCCATCCAACCATCTCATCCTCTGTTGTCCCCTTCTCGTCCTGCCTTCAATCTTTCCCAGCATTAGGGTCTTTTCAGATGAGTCAGTTCTTCACATCACGTGGACAAAGTATTGGAGTTTCAGCTTCTGCATCATCCTTCCAGTGAATCTTCAGGACTGATCTCCTTTAGGATGGACTGGTTGGGTTTCCTTGCAGTCCAAGGGACTCTCAAGCGTTTTCTCCAATACCACAGTTCAAAAGCATCAATTCTTCAGCGCTCAGCTTTCTTTATGGTCCAACTCTCACATCCATACATGACTACTGGAAAAACCATAGCTTTTACTAGATGGACCTTTGTTGGCAAAGTAATGTCTCTGTTTTTTAATATGCTGTCTAGGTTGGTCATAACCTTTCTTCCAAGGAGTAAGTGTCTTTTAATTTCATGGCTGCAGTCACCATCTGCAGTGATTTTGAAGCCCAGAAAAATAAAGTCTATCACTGTTTCCATTGTTTCCCCATCTATTTGTCATGAAGTGATGGGACTGGATGCCATGATCTTAGTTTTCTGAATGTTGAGTTTTAAGCCAACTTTTTCACTCTCCTCTTTCACTTTCATCAGGAGGCTCTTTAGTTCTTCTTCACTTTCTACCATAAGGGTGGTGTCTTCTGCATAACTGAGGTTATTGATATTTCTCCCGTCAATCTTGGTTCCAGCTTGTGCTTCATCCAACCCAGTTGTTTCTCATTATGTACTCTGCATGTAAGTTAAATAAATAGGGTGACAATATATAGCCTTGATGTACCCCTTTCCCTATTTGGAACCAATCTGTTGTTCCATGCCCGGTTCTAACTATTGCTTCTTGACCTGCATACAGATTTCTCAAGAGGCAGGTCAGGTGGTCTGGTATTCCCATCTCTTTAAGAGTTTTCCACAGTATGTTGTGATCCACACAGTCAAAGGCTTTGGCATAGTCAGTAAAGCAGAAATAGATGTTTTTCTGGAACTCTCTTGCTTTTTCAGTGATTCGATGGATGTTGGCAATTTGATCTCTTGTTCCTCTGCCTTTTCTAAATCCAGCTTGAACATCTGGAAGTTCACGGTTCACTGTTGAAGCCTGGCTTGGAGAATTTTGAGCATTACTTTACTAGCATGTGAGATGAGTCCAATTGTGCAATAGTTCAAGCATTCTTTGGCATTGCCTTTCTTTGGGACTGGAATGAAAATGGACCTTTTCCAGTCCTGTGGCCACTGCTGGGTTTTCCAAATTTGCTGGCATATTGAGTGCAGCACTTTCACAGCATCATCTTTCAGGATTTGAAATAGCTCAACTGGAATTCCATCACCTCTATTAACTTTATTCATAGTGATGCTTCCTAAGACCCACTTGACTTCACATTCCAGGATGTCTGGCTCTAGGTGAGTGATCACACCATTGTGATTATCTGGGTCGTGAAGATCTTTTTTGTATAGTTCTTCTGTGTTTTCTTGCCACCTCTTCTTAATGTCTTCTTCTGTTAGGTCCATAGCATTTCTGTCCTTTATTGTGCCCATCTTTGCATGAAATGTTCCCTTGGTATCTCTTATTTTCTTGAAGAGATCTCTAGTCTTTCCCATTTTATTGTTTTCCTCTATTTCTTTGCACTGATCACTGAGGAAGGCTTTCTTATCTCTCCTTGCTATTCTTTGGAACTCTGCATTCAAATGGGAATATCTTTCCTTTTCTCCTTTGCTTTTCACTTCTCTTCTTTTCACAGCTATTTGTAAGGCCTCCTCAGACAGCCATTTTGCTTTTTTGCATTTGTTTTTCTTGGGGATGGTTTTGATCCCTGTCTCCTGTACAGTGTCATGAACTTCTGTCCATAGTTCTTCAGGCACTCTGTCAGATCTAATCCCTTGAATCTATTTGTCACTTCCACTGTATAAGTGTAAAGGATTTGATTTAGGTCATACCTGAATGGTCTAGTGATTTTTCCTATTTTCTTCAATTTAAGTATGAATTTGACAATGAGTTCATGATCTGAGCCATGGTTAGCTCCTGGTCTTATTTTTGCTGACTGTATAGAACTTCTTCATCTTTGGCTATAAATAACAATCAATCTGATTTTGGTATTGACCATCTGGTGATGTCCATGTGTAGAGTCTTTTCTTGTATTGGTGGAAGAGGGTGTTTGCTATGACCAGTGAGTTCTCTTGGCAAAACTCTATTAGCCTTTGCCCTGCTTCATTCTGTCCTCCAGGGCCAAATTTGCCTGTTACTCCAGGTGTTTCTTGACTTCCTACTTCTGCATTCCAGTCCCCTATAATGAAAAGGACATAATTTTGGGGTGTTAGTTGCATGAAAATTATACCTGATGCCGTCACAAAAGATGATTGTCTCATAAGAAATCCTAGACCCTTTATTGGCGAAGGTGCGCCACTGTATGGGCACACCTTCCCCAATGATGAGGTCAAGGAGACTTAACCAAAAAGGAAGTGGAACAATTAGAGAAGACGGAATTGAAACAAGGAGTGAGGGAGTCAGGGTAAAATTCATTTGGGCCACATGCCAGCTATTCAAACTCATCCTAAACTTGATGTGATCAACTGTCGAGAAATGAATGTGGCCCTTGGGGCACCTGATCCCAGGTTGACATACATGCCACCCATAATTTGTTTTCTTCAGTACAGTGTGAGTTTTACTGTTGCCTGAGACAGATTGCTTCTGGTCAAATGAGGACACTCCAGCAAATACATCAACACTGAAGACTTCTAAGCACTGATCATGCTGGGTAAATTCCCTGGAAAGAAGGAGCTTAGTTCTCAGGGTAACTTGAAATTAAAACTTTGTTCCCCACTGTTTTTATTTTAAAATACTTTTGCCTGGGAGAAAGCACTGTGTGAAATTAATACCTTCTCCAACTCCACACCACCATGCAAGTTAACCTAACTTGGATGGGGAAATTCTTTCTTGCTGTCTTTCCAAATGTCTTAAGAGAACCCCTTTGGAGGGGTGGGGCTTACCTTTGTGTATTGATCAGACTGAATATTTCAAGGAGCTCTGTCTACCCTGGAGGGCAGATTTTTGTTGAAACGTGTGCAATAGTGCAAAGGATATTGCATTTCACAACTGAAGCAGATGTGCATACTTATAGCTTACCTTCAGTTTGGAAACATGTTAATTAGCAAGGCATTAATTTCTAATTAGCTACCCATGGATGGCTGTACTCATTAATACACTTTGAAGGCATTTTTCAAGTGGGTTAATATATATGTTGTATGGAAAAAATAGTATGTATTCATACACATATACACAGTATATATACATCCACCTGAGTAAACATAGTATGTATACTTAGTACAAAGTATACATATATTGATATTTGATATGCCAACTTGAAAGATCATTCTTGGGCACTTATTTTAAGAAATAAACCCAAGCCTGCTCTTACTTCACTTTGGATTCTCCATGGTGCTAGAATATTTTATCCTTTGGATGGTTAAGTAAGAAAGATATAACAACAAAGCTGAAGTGTCATTTATGGCTCTGTATTGGAGAATTAAGGGAGTTGATTCAGGGTACTGAAATCTCTCTTCTGGCCCTCTCCCTGGAAGGCAAGTCACCATAGTGAGCTTGATCCCTATCTTTGTCCTTTTCCTTTGGTTAGTGACTCTGAGCATTTGGAAGACCCTCTGCTCTTTCATACACTACCCTGACCTTCAATGATTCCTATGCTGTCTTTAGATAAATAATAAAGGCCCTTGGCTTCTTTTGCTGGATCAACTGAGGATATACCAGATGTGCCTGCTTCAGTAGGTCCATTGCTTCATTTGGACTGGTTAACAGTATGTGTTTTTAAGTTGCCTAGGCTGGGAATACCCTTCATCTCCTAGTGTAATTATCCAACATCTCCTCTTTTGCCTTATTAGCTGTGTGTGTGAGGGAGGGACCATTTGAAATTGTAATTTATCAGTTTGTACCAAATTCTTCCTGCCATTGATGAGAGCAGTATCTTTTGCACACGTTTCACTAATTTAAGAGAACTATTATGTAATAGTGAGTTTCTCAGTTGATTTGAACATGATGTTGTTTAGGTCCCAAGTCTAAACTTGATTCTGGAGCAGTAAATGACAACCCACTCCAGTATTCTTGTCTGGAAAATTCCATGGACAGCAGAGTCTGGTGGACTACAGTTCATGGGGTTGCAGAGTCAGACACGACTGAGAGCACACGCATGCACGCACTAATCTTGATTATGATTCTTTCACTTCCTGTCCCATACTTTGCCTGGTTGTCCCAAAGTTGTCTTTTGAACTTGGGAGAGTCAGTTGAGAATGAGGATTAACAAGAGCAAATCAAGCCCCACAATCAAGTGCAGGCAAGAGAACAACATTTAGAGTACAGAGCTCAGGGCTGGGTTATGGTTCATCTTTTCCTCAGGAGAAGACAAAGACATTTCTGTATAGATGGAAACATATTTGCATGGAGCATTGTATAGTGGAGTGTGTGTATGTGTGCATGTGTGTAAGGTGTCTATATGCATGTACATGTGTGCATCAGGGGAGGAGTAGATCTGTTTTCACATTAATGTTGGCAGCAAAAATACCCACTGGTTACCATGGAGCAGGTCATGTGCCGACTCTTGGTCTTGCCATATGTTTATTTGTGCAAGGGTTTATTATAGTATTCACCCAGGCATTTCCAGAAGGAAAGGGTGAGGATTGATTTGTCAATGCCTAAGGGTCTCCCAACATGTGGTCTACTACAACTGTGTTTGTCAGTGAGTTGTTTGGGCCTCACAGGAATTTTCCCACAGAAAGGATGTTCTAACTGGCAGGCTCCCAGGACCGCCTACAAATCCATTTAACCATAACAGAGCTGACGAGCACTGTCAGGACTGGAGTTGGCTTCCAGATGGGAAGTCAGCCTGGTATTAATAGCACAGTTCCAGCTGCACTTTGGGTCCAGTGGACTTCTGATGGACCGGCCTGGGAACCCAGGCACTCTTTGTAACATTTATAGGAAATGGATTCCTTGGTGAGCATAGTGGGAAGGGAGTGCTGTGGTGGCTTGATAATCATGGCTACCCATTTCCCCCTTCTCTGACCACTGCCATCGTCGGTATCCAGCAGGAAGAAACTAAGGTGAATCCTAGGGGAATTCTCCCAACTTCAAGTCTGGGGAGAGCCTGCCCTGGTCCTGGTCCGCTCGCTTGGGTTGACTATTCCCATGTACAGGATATTTGTAAGTTGGGCGTTCCTAGGTCACTTATATTTAATTGTGTGATGCAGATGTTTATTTTAACATAGTAGCTATTTATCCATGTAAAATTTACATTAAAATTGCAGGTTTATTTTTATTTTAAACATGTATTATTCATTTTGACTGATTTCAGCCCTGATGATGTTTTTGTGCTTCTTTAATGGGTTAAAGGCATTATATTTATGCAAATTGAAAGGGTGTGTGCTGTTGCAGTAAAACATTCCGTTTTCTGGTTGTAAGAGGAAATAAGAGAAGTGGGTGGTACCGTGGTGTGTGTGTTTGTGTGCGTGTGCGTGCATAGTTTGAATTTGACCCAAAGTTGTGTACTTTGAATATGACCCAAAGGTGTGTTGTTCAAACCAAGATATGCTCTAAGATTTCAAAAATTGTGTTTGTACTCAAGAGAGCTCTTTCTCAGTAGTGTATTTGGAAATATTTCAGGCCATTTATTTCCTGCAGAAGTTACAGACCTAAAAGATTTTTTCCCCTAGAAGCTCTTTGAATATATAAATTTTTAAAAAGGATTTTTAAAGGCTAGATGGCAGCAAGGAAATTGTTTCCTATTCATCATAAGTAAATATCTCTGTGATGTAAGTGCTACGTCAGAGTTATCTTATGGGGTGCATATGACTCAAAGGGAAGATAATTTGTTTAGTAACTTGATTTTCTTCCTTTTTTTATGATTCACAAGTTGTTAAGTTCACCCCGCTCGAGGCATTATAAATGTAGTATTAGTAGTAGTCGCTGAGTCATGCCTGACTCTTTGAGACCCCATGGACTGTAGCCTGTGGGAACTTGTCAATGAATAACAAATTTAAATATAAATCACAAATGTACATGAAATCCTACTGGATCCCTAGGAGGCCTCTCGGTATTTATGAACCACACTTCTCTTTTCTAGGATTCTGTTTTGGGACACAGTCATAAATGCAAAAGGAAGATTTCAGCACCTAACGACATTTATCCTTATATTATTGGGCCCCTTCAGCCCCTCCCAAGCATTGAAAAACTATCTGGAGTTGGAATTGCTGAGACATGGAAAACTTTTCTTCCAGAAGGGTTTTTTTTTTAAGTAAAAATGATACTTTAAGATTATGAGTATAGAATTATAACACAGACAATTCATCATACTTAATAAGCCTCTCTAGATCAATCTAGATTATCTCTAAAAGGTCTGTTTCACCCAGTCTGATAATTACATACTTGGGAAAGTAAAAGGAAGTGTATAGGGTTTTCAGAGTAGCAGGTCTATTTGGAATCATTCTAACCCAGTTGTTTATTGTGTAGGAAAGGGAACTGGAGACCAGAGGAATTAAGGGACTTGAGTAAGGCTGCTGTAGTGAGGGCAGAGCTAAGAGTGTGATGAGAAACAGTGAGAATGTCTGTCACCTGTTAAAGGCCTTCAGTTTCCTGGGTTTATTTCCATCTTTTCATTTAACTCTCACAACAGTTTTGCAAGGCATGGATCATATTCCAGTTTTTAAAATGATAAAACTGAAACATGGGAGGTTCTCTAACTGCTCAAAGTCAATAGGCATTAGGAGGCAGAGCAAAAATTCAAACACATACCCCCTGATTCTGAGGGTCTGGTATCTCCTGCCTTGAGCTGTTTTCCACTGTACCAGGGTGGCTCCCTGGCTTCAGTATATAGCCTAAAATCCAAGCAGCATTCCATTTTTCTACAAGTTTACAGGCATCACTCATCTTTTTGAGCTTCACTTTATCATGCTTCATAGATAATGCTTTTTTTCACAGATTGAAGGTTGCAGCAACCCTGTGACAGGCAGTCTATCTACACCGTTTTTTTTCAACGTCATTTGCTTACTTTGTGTCCCTGTCTCACAGTTAGGTAATTCTCACAATAATTCCAACGTTTTCATTATTTTTATATTTGTGATGGTGGTCTGTGATCAGTGACCTTTGATGTTGCTATTAATACTGTAACCTGCTGAAGGCTCGGGTGATGGTTAGTATTTTTTAGCAATATTTTAAAATAAAGATACGTACATTTTTAGACATAATGTTATTGCATGCTTAATGTTGTTGTTCAGTTGCTCAGTTGTGTCCATCTCTTTGTGACCCCATGGACTGCAGCACGCCAGGCTTCCCTATCCTTCACCATCTCCTGGAGTTTGCTCAAACTCATGTCCGTTGAGTTGATAATGCCATCTAACCATCTCATCCTCTGTTGCCCCCTTCTCTTCCTGCCCTCATTCTTTCCCATTATCAGGGTCTTTTCCAATGAGTCAGTTCTTCGTATCAGGTGGCCAAAGTATTGGAGCTTCAGCTTCAGCATTAGTCCTTCCAATCAATATTCAGGGTTGATTTCCTTTAGGATGGACTGGTTGGATCTTGCTGTCCAAAGGACTCTCAAGAGTCTTCTCCAGCACCACAGTTCAAAATCATCAATTCTTTGGTACTCAGCTCTTTTTATGGTCCAACTTTCACATCTGTATATGACTAATGGAAAAATCATAGCTTTGACTATTCGGCCAAGTGATGTCTCTGCTTTTTAATACACTGTTTAGGTTTGCCATACCTTTGCTTCCAATGAGCAAGCATCTTTAAATTTCACGGTTGCAGTCACTCTCCGCAGTGATTTTGGAGCCCAAGAAAATAAAGTCTGTCACTGTTTCCATCTTTTCCCCCATCTATTTGCCAAGGGATAGCCAATAAATAGACAGCGGAAAATAAAGTAAGGGAGATGGTGGTTAAGTGTCGAAGAAAAAAAAGACATAAAGGAAAAAAAATCAAGGAAAGGAGACACTAGAAAGATGGGATGGGAGTTATTAAAAAAAGGGCTTTGCTGTGAGTATGTATTTGGAGAGTGTTATTGCATTATTGGTCCAGTGAAAGAAGCTAGAAGGTGTCTATTTTTTTCAGCAGTGTCCTTTCCAAAACCATAATATTCCATTCTCTACCAGTGGTAAAAGGCTTATTCTAACTCCATCTCCATCTTCATGATGCATCTTCCCATCTGCCCTTTGTGGGAACCATTGTTATCCCCATAGTATCAAAAAAAGAAAACAGGGGTCAAATGAGTTACCCATAAATGGAGAACAAGGCAAGCATAGTGCCTAGGCTACTCTTTCCAAATATCTAATTTACAGGGAAGGAGAATCTCAGAAATGCTAAAATGACTAGCACAGAATTACATGGCAAAGTGCTCATTATTTTATTTATCCAGCAAGATATGGATGGAGTCTCTACAGTGGGCCAGGCTACTGAGATGGATCCAGGAAGCAGTACTCACAGGAGATGTTCTCTGACCTAGGGGCACATACAGGGACCTCTGTACCCTACCCAGTGCTAATTTATGCATACTGTGATGGACAGTCTTCTCTCTTTTCCAGAGTCTGAGAAGAACGGTGTTCCCACTTATATTTCCCACTCTGCATATCTAGTGTGTTATGGATTAAATGAGACTATATCAGCTGGCCTTGGGACCAAAACAACTATGTATACCACTGTTTCCATGGGCAAATGCATTTAGACTTTCAAACATCCAGCCATCTTTACAAACTTTCAGACTGGGGAGTGTCTGAGTAGGAGAATACAAGCAGAGATTGTTTAGCATCCATCAAGGCAAACTCTGGCTACCCAACCTCCCAGATATTGACAATTGCCTGGAGTAAACAATATCCTCTTCAGTCCTAAAGATGGCATCAAATGAGATACAAATGAGCAATAATAGCTTCCTCAAAATTTTACGGAAAAGATTTTATTTTCTTCACTCTGACGGCAAACTGATGGTCACACATATTTACCTTTAGGGAAAAAGTCTTCAAATGGTAATCTGTGGATTGTGCTTACCAGCCATTCTATAGTTTGTTGTAGCTCTCTAGGGCTATGGGAATCTACAAGGAGATTGTAGCTCATTTAATCTGTGTTTATTCCATTATCTATGTATAAGACTCACATTTCCATACATGGCAGCAGCCAGCCTAGTACCACAAGTGTGTCTTGAATGGAACAGAATGGAAAGAACTGTTCTCTTGGCCATTGCATATGCTAGCAAGTGTCGTTTTCCCATCTTTCTTCCATAACGTGAATGCCATGGGCATTCCAGTTCCTGTTCTACATGCCTGTCATTATCTGCTTGATTAGAATGATACTGCTGTAGATAATAAGTAGTTTGAATTTATATAAGCTTCTTAAGGAATGATGAACTTAGATTGAACTGCAGTGCATGCTTCACTAAAATTCAAAGGAATTATGATTATGGTTGCCTTGGCAACCATAGTTCTGTATTCTCTTTGTTTTATTACTTATCATTTTCCTATATTGAGGTCATTTTGAGGAGATCATTAAAGTCTCGTTTTCAGTTTCTGAGGCTTCTGGGAATGATACAATTTTATGTAGCTACAAACGTATCTCCTTTTCTTAAAATTTCCCCAAGCACTGGAAAGTCTAGGCATGTGAAATGAACTAAAAATAAGCTATTACTTATGTTGACACATACATGTCATCGTTACTCTCTACTAAGGTAATTATTTATAAGGACTGAAAGACATTGTTACTTTACATTTCTCCTTAGCATGCAAATATGACTTTTCGTTTCTTTCAAAAGTGAAGAATTCTTTGTCAATAAATTTCCATAAATGTTTTTACCTATTCAGTTATTAAACTGAAAATAGCTATACAAGAAAAATAGTTTTACTTTAGGAAAGGGCCAGTTTGAGAAACAATCAAACAGTGATATTTTAACAACATATTAAATAATTAATCATCAACACATCCTCTGATAAGTTTTTTGGTAGACCACATTAGTTTTTTTAAAGAGAAAATGTGGTAATTAACACTGTAATCTTTATAATTGGTTTATTGGTATTAAAAGGTAAATATAGTATAAATTGTATATTACCACATGACTACAATATAAAAATCATTGTAAAACATTTTATTTTGTCCAATTATTTTGATCTAAAGGAAAATTCTATATGTTAACATTTTAGGACAGGAGTTAGGAAAGTTTTTTGTAAAAGGTCAGATGGTAAATATTTTAGGTTTTGGGGCCACACAGATTTTTATTGCAACTACTCAACTCTGAATTTGTAACTGAAAGCGTCCAGAGACACCAAGCTGTATTAAATTAATACCGTATATATAGAAACAGATGGCAAACTGGATTTGGCCCTCAGGCTGAAGTTTTCCAGGGCTTCCCTAGTGGATCAATGGTAAAGAACCCTCCTTCAATGTTGGAGACCCGGATTCAATCCCTGGGTTGGGAAGATCCCCTGGAGAGGGGAATGGCTATCCACTCCAGTATTCTGGCCTGGAGAATCCCATGAACAGAGGAGCCTGGCGGGCTGCAGTCCATGGGGTCGCAAAGAGTCGGACTGAAGTGACTGAGCACACATGCACAGGAGGGTAGAAGCAGACATTTCATGATAGACTGCTTAGTTTAAAAGCTAGTAGAACATTTGACAAAAATAAGCTGATAACATTTTGTTATTACATATAATATGTAATAACATATGTAATATGTATGTACATATAAATATGTAATAACATATTGTTATTCCTTACATGTTGGGCAAGTTCAAGACTGAACTTCAGTGTCAAAGGCCTGGTATCCCCTACCCAAATATGCCAGCAATGTGACCTGAGTCGGTGAGATAAATCCCCTTTGCCTTTAGCTGATTTCTCCATCCTTGTGGAGTGTCCTTGGTCACCTGACACCAAATGAAGCATACATTTTCAACTTTATTTTCCTTTGGAGTATTCTCTGTTCTTTGTCCAAACCAATTTTATCATCCTCTTTTAGGTTTAGGGCTTCCGTGGTGGCTCAGCTGGTAAAAATCCGCCTGAAATGCAGGAGACCTGGGTTCGATCCCTGGGTTGGGAAGATCCCTTGGAGAAGGGAAAGGCTACCCACTCCAGTATTCTGGCCTGGAGAATTACTTGAATTGTATAGTCCATGGGGTCACAAAGAGAAGACAGGACTGAGCGGCTTTCACTTTTAGGTTTAGTCAAATATTTCAAACATAAAGAAAAGTGCAGAAAAAAACAAATATTTGTCCCTCAGTTTGATTCAGATATTTAAATCATTTTTAAAAAGAAATAATACATATGAACACAGTCGAAGCCTATACCAGACTTTTAATGTGTATGATTTTTCCACATTCTAACAATTTTTAAAGAGGCGATTTATTCTTAGATGGATCTGCATTTTTCCTACTTATTAAAGTGAATTTCTTGAGAGCCAAAAGGATGGAAAGATTAGCTAATTGATTTTAGATGTGCAAATTATCACTGGTACACAGTAGACGAATTTGACCTGATTTGATACATTTTTCTGTCCATTCAGGACTAAATTAATGCTATGAGTTTGCTTCCAAGAGAGACTTTGCAAATTCCCTATATCTCTTCCATGTGGTAAATGAGATGTATGATTAAGAGACAGTGAGTATAAATCATCGTAATTCATAATCAAGGACTGAAGACAGCTTTTCATTTCTATAGTGACTTATTCAAATGCATTATTTTTCTCTGCTGCCCTTGACACATTTAATGCTTTGTGGAACAAATGCTCCCGCATTCTGTCATTCAATCTTTGGAATGTCCCGTGCGGTGGTTGGAACAGATAGTATTGCAGTCGTCTCCTGGGTGAGGAAATTAAGGCACAGTGATGTCACTGCAGTGCTTATAAAGTCTTGGCTGAACCTTAGTACCACTGGTTGAGCTTTGGTAAAGAACCTGTGGATCCCTGAGCCTACCCACAGAGATTTGATATGACCAGGCTGGAATGAACCGAAAGTGTTAGCATTTTTAATTGATTCTTCTGTGCAGCCAAGGTTGAGAACTTCTGCTGGACTAGTGGAACTGATTAAAGTTGTTTAACCCTGTGGTTCTCCAATGGGGGCTATTTGTTCACCCCCCACCCGACCAGGGAAACATTTGACAATAAGACACTTGATTGGCACATGTTGGTTGAGGATGCTACTGGCTTCTAGTGAGTAGAGAAAGCAGGGATGCTGCCAGAACATCCTACTGCCTCACCTCTCAACATAAAACTCTTCAGCCCCAGGACTTCCCTGGAGGTCCAGCGGTTAAGACTCTGAACTTCCACTGAAGGGGACATGAGTTTGATCCCTGGTGGGAGAACTGAGATTCCTCATGCTGTGCAGTGTGGCCAAAAATAAAAGAATGAGAAAAAAAGAAAAAAACAAACAAAAAATCCCTATCCAGCCCCAAATGCCACTATGTCAGTTGTGCTGAGGTTCAGAAACTCCTAGTTAACCTCTAAGTGTTGGACTGAAGTCCCTCTGACTCTAAGCCATTGTTATTTCTTCAGTTCCAAATTGCTAAATTATTCAAATTAGTCATCCTCTTATTATTTCTCTAATAATGCATTTTTAAAGTGACTTTGAACTTTTTCAGGAACTAGGTGGTCTCGTGTCTTAACCTCACTAGAATAGGCAGAAATCCTACTTTTCTCAGAATACCAAAAGTAACACAAAAACAAGCAAATAGCCACAAAGGATACATCAAAAAAAGAAAACAACTATTTCTCAACCTAAGTATATGTATGATCCCAAATAAAAAATGTGAATTATGTAAAGCAGTGGCTCTCAAAATTGAGCATGCATTGAAATCCCCTGGAAGGCTTGTTAAAATACAGACTGCTGGTCCCCACCCTGAGTGTCTGATTCCCTAGGTCTGGTGTGGTGTTTAAGCACTTGAATTTCTAAATTTCTAACAAGAGCTTCCAGCGGAGACAGACTCTTCTGGACCTGGGAACACACTGAGAATTACAGATGTAAAATGTGTAATAGCTTCTCAAATGCATAACCTCAGGACTATCTATGAAGGCAAGAAGTTAATATTCCTAAGAATGCAATCACTATTTCATCGTAGTGTACACATAATTTTAGAATATAATCCATCAGTAAGTACAAGAACCTTCCAGTTTCATGATTACAATCAGGACAGACCTATGGAATTAAACCTTTTGCGCCCACTTCTAAGAGCAACAGGTGCTAGCTTCAGTAAACTTCCTGTCCAGAGCAAGTCCAGTGTTAAGAACATTCAGCTGTCCCCCTTATCAGAAATAAAAAGGTGACAATACCCTGAGACATTTTAAAATGCATCTAAGGTACATGATGCACATTCTTCAAATTATAAGGAGATGTCTAAATCAAAAATGACTTGAACAGAATTTTCCTAGTTTTGGATACATTAACACATGATTGTAGGATGGTGGATGGATATCTAAAATTTCAGTGAAATTTATTTCCTATATCAAATAACAAATCCTAATTCCCTAACGAATTAGAATATTGACATAGGTGGCTAAATAATCATAGAATTAAACATGGAATCTGAAACCTATTTCAGAAACAAGTCAATTATTTTTCCAGTTCATCAGCCCATGACACTCTAAAGATAGCAGCAATAAAGGTGATGTGGTTTGTGATTTTCATAAACTAGCCTTAAGTTAGATATTACAGCATATTTTGTAGGTGAAAAACCTAAACCCTGAAGAAGCAAAGTACATGTCCCTCATTTTCCACAGCAAGAGCTCATAGAAACTAGAATATGCTCTTATCTCTGCCTCTTAGATATTTTCTGAATCCCTTGATAGTGAAGATTTGATCTCTTTCTAGAACCTGGCACACTTCCTAGTACATACCAAGGGATAATTAGGCTTTTACTGAATTTACTCAAGTGGGTTTGTGAGAAGTTCATGCATTTCTGTATTTCATGAATTTTATATTGCATATTTCAGTCCCATTTAAATTCAGGATCCTCACCCAAAAAGTCCCAAATAAGATCCAGTCTATACTGTTCAAAGCACAAACTTTAATTATGAGCTAGGGATTGAGAAAAATAAAGGGAAACTATGGGAGAATTTTCCAACAAGTAAGCACTTCTGTTGTACTGACATTGATGATATATATGGCAGTCAACAATGATAAGACTTCCAAAGGATAACTAAATAGCCCTGTACTGTAAAATATAAAATCTACACTTCTAATGGAACAAATAAAATCTAAGAATTGAAAAAAATATACCTAATAGCATCGTTCTGCTCCAGTGTTTAAGAGCAAACCGAGAAGTTGCTATGGCATTGACTTATGTGAGCATAGCAACAGAGCGAACTCAGTGATTCAGCTTGATAAAAGAGGAAATTATCTCACCATTTCCCTTTCCCTAAATCAGTCAGATATCCAAATATTTCATGTTGAGATGGTATATCCATCAACATGTTCTAATGGATGAAAGTCAATAGTGGGGGTGGGTAGGAAGGTCATAAGATGAAATTTGTATGTCATATGATTACTTTAGAGAATGCAACTCACATCTAAAGAATCTATTAATATCTCTGCATCCTGCTTTCCCCCAATTGAATGGGGTTTGTCAGTGGCTTATATTGGGTAAATATTGGGTGAATATGAGTAATGATTTGGCAAAAAACAACAATTTATCAGCCTGTATAACTTCGTTCTAATGAAAGTTGACTGTGGTATATTTTGAGAAAGAAACATTGTTCGACCGTGAAACTGTAATTCCCTGTGTGCGACAGCCCTCCAGGGAAGGGATAGATTATGCCAGCATAATATGTGAAGTTTAGTCATTATCACTTGTACCAAGCAGAGGTCAGCCATGGGTGTATGTGTGGGAGGCACCACTGTGGTGAGCCAATAAAAACAGAGCCAGATGTCACAAATAAATGCTGACATTTTATCACGTTATTATTTTAAATATTATTTTACCACTGTGTTTTTTCTTGTATTGTTTAACCTCCACATCTTTATTTCCCATTTCCTTTCTTTAAACTGATAAATGAGAATAGGGCAAGTATGGTTTGAGTCACTACTTGACCACGAAACCAGGAAGTTAACTGACCCCACAAAAGAGCCCCAAACCTAGGAAACTTGGATTCTTAGGTTTATTCTATTTTGTTTTGTTTTTTTGACAATACAACAATTATTTATTTATTTATTTTACTTTTTAAAAAATTATTTATTATAATTGGAGGCTAATTACTTTACAATATTGTAGTGGTTTTTGCCATACATTGACATGAATCAGTCATGGGTGTACATGTGTCCCCCATCCTGAACCCCCTTCCCACCTCCCTCCCCATCCCATCCCTCAGGGTCATCCCAGTGCACCAGCCCTAAGCACCTTGTCTCATGCATCGAACCTGGAAGGCAATCCGTTTCATATATGATAATATACATGTCTCAATGCTATTCGCTCAAATCATCCCACCCTCGCCTTCTCCCACAGAGTCCAAAAGACTGTTCTATACATCTGTGTCTCTTTTGCTGTCTCGCATATAGGGTTATCATTACCATCTTTCTAGATGCCATATATATGCATTAGTATACTGTATTGCTGTTTTTCTTTCTGGCTTACTTCACTCTGTATTATAGGCTCCAGTTTCATCCACCTCATTAGAACTGATTCAAATGTTTTCCTTTTAATGGCTGAGTAATATTCCATGGTGTATATGTACCACAGCGTTCTTATCCATTCATCTGCTGATGGGTATCTAGGTTGCTTCCATGTCCTGGCTATTATAAACAGTGCTGTGATGAACATTGGGGTACACGTGTCTCTTTCAGATCTGGTTTCCTCGGTGTGTATGCCCAGGAGTGGGACTGCTGGGTCATATGGCAGTTCTATTTCCAGTTTTTTAAGAAATCTCCACACTGTTCTCCATAGTGGCTGTACTAGTTTGCATTCCCACCAACAGTGTAAG
Organism: Muntiacus reevesi; assembly: GCF_963930625.1. Lineage (NCBI taxonomy): Eukaryota > Metazoa > Chordata > Mammalia > Artiodactyla > Cervidae > Muntiacus > Muntiacus reevesi. The sequence goes on along the minus strand of NC_089271.1, from coordinate 9,385,990 downwards.
AGGGTTCCCTTTTCTCCACACCCTCTCCAGCATTTATTGTTTGTAGACTTTTGGATAGCAGCCATCCTGACTGGTGTGAGATGGTACCTCATTGTGGTTTTGATTTACGTTTCTCTGACAATGAGTGATGTTGAGCATCTTTTCATGTGTTTGTTAGCCGTCTGTATGTCTTCTTTGGAGAAATGTCTGTTTAGTTCTTTGACCCATTTTTTATTTATTCTGGAATGACAGGTTTCAAAAACATATAATATGATTAATTTATTTTTAATTTACATATAGTAAAATTCATCTTTTGGAGGGGTGCAATTCTGAGTTTTGACAAATGCATAAAATTGTTTAACCACCACTACAATAGGGACCCAGAAGAGTTCTGTCAGTCCCCCCACCCCACAGATTCCCTCCTGCTGCCCCTTCATAGCCAACCCCTCCCTGAACCGCCCCAGGACCTATCATCAAAAATCTGTTGGTGCTCTTCTGTTTTAGCTATTTTTTTCCTTCTCCATTCATTCACAGTACAGTCTGTCATGTGCTAGGTTCTGTTTGAGATTCTGGGGATGAAATAGTGAATAAGATTTACATGGAGCTTTCCATGCAGAAACAAGATAATGAACAAAAGTAAATCTGTAATTCCAATGTGTAGTAAATGCTGTGTAGTAAACAGATCCTGCTTGCTCCTATGACATACCTATGAAAAGCTATGACAAACTTAGACAGCACATTAAAAACAGAGACATCACTTTGCCAACAAAGGTCTGTATAGTCAAAGCTATGGTTTACCAGTAGTCATGTAGAGATGTGAGAGCTGTACCAGAAAGAAGATTGAGTAATGAAGAATTGGTGCTTTTGAAATGTGCTGGGGAAGACTCTTGAGAATTCCTTGGACAGCAAAGTGATCAAACCATTCAATCCTAAAGGAAATCAACCCTGAATATTGATTGGAAGGACTGATGCTGAAGCTGAAGCTCCAATAGTTTGGCTACCTGATGTGAAGAGCTGACTCATTTGAAAAGACCCTGATGCTGGGAAAGATAGAGGGCAGGAAGAGAAGGGGGCAGCAGAGGATGAGATGGTTGAATGGCACCATCGACTCAATGGACATGAATTTGAGCAAACTTCAGGAGATAGTGAAGGACAGGGAAGCCTGGCATGCTGCAGTTCACGGGGTCATGAAGAGTCGGACATGACTTAGTGACTGAACAACAACAATAAGCAGATCCCTATGATAACAAGTATCAGAAGATGGAACCTCATTTTAGACAGAATGTTAGAAAAGGTGGCTCTGAGAAGCTGGCAGTATATCTGAGGACCGAAGTCGAAGAAGGAGCCAGCTATGTGAAATGAGCAAGGGGTGGGGACACATGGGCAATCATTCCATGCGGAAGGAACATTATATGGAAAACGGGGGTCAGCAGTCCCAAGAGAGAGAAGGAAGCAATGGCATGAGGTTTCTGCGGACAGATAGGCAGGGTCTAGCTATGGCCTATCAACTTCATTCCCTTGCAGCAGGACACCATCAGGTAAGTCTGTACCTGGAGATGATTTGATTGATGTTTTGAGTTCTGTGTAGAAAGTTGTTTGTTATAGAGTGAGAATGGACACAGGGCAGTTACTGGACCATAGCAACCATCCAGTTGACTGCTGATAGGCAGCAACTGTGGAGATGTAGAAGGGATGGATTTGAAATACATTTTAGAGGTAGAGGGCTTCCCTGGTGGCTCAGCTGGTAAAGAATCCATCTGCAATGTGGGAGACCTGGGTTTGGTCCCTGGGTTGGGAAGATCCCCTGGAGAAGGGAAAGGCTACCTACTCCAGTATTCTGGCCTGGAGAATTCTTTGGACTGTATAAGTCCGTGGGGTCTCAAAGAGTTGGACACAACTGAGCAACTTACACTTTTCACTTTCAATCCATATTACAAGTATGAATTCATTCACTTCTATTTATTGAGGGCCCACAATGAGTGTGACTCAGATGAGGAAGTAGGGATATAATGTTAAAGAGGAACCTACAAGATTGGAGGCAAACTGGCAGGAGAGACAGGACTTCATTGAACAGTCTCACACATATGTGTAAAATTAGAGTGACAGTAAGTTTCACAGAGAAAAGGATTCTATGAGAGAGCATAATAAAGAGATCTGACTTAGTCTCAGCAGAGATTGGGTTCTGGAAAGGCTTCTCAGAGCACTGAAGAATGAGGAGTGGGGAGAGGGTATTGGATGAAAGGTCATGTAATAGAAGAGCAGAAATTTGGGTTCTCAAATGCCAGATAAACTGTGATTCCAGTTTAGGAGTCCAAGAGTACTTACCAGGAACATGATTTCCACAAGCACTTCAGGTAATCCATTTCCTCCACAAATATTTATTGAGCACGGAAGTAGGCCTGAGACTTTTCCAGGTGCTGAGAATTCAGTAATTCATGTTAAAAGTTTGCTTCTTTCATGGAGCTTATTTCTGACGAATCTGATTCAAGAGATTCACAGACCCTGGGCACGTCTTGAGAAGATTTGATTTAAGTGATGTTAGCCTAGAACAGGGCCATGAGGAGTGCCACCATTTAGAGCCTGAAAGGAGGAAGAGCAGCAGCAAAGAAGCTCGTGATCAAGTGGCTAATGAAGGAAGAAATGAGGAAGATGGTGCACATAAGCAAAAGTGGGGTCCATGGAGTCACAGAGAGTCAGACACGACTGAGCGACTTTCACTAACAGCAGTGGAGAAAATGGGAAAAACAGAGAGGTAAGGGTAGAGAAAGCATTTGAAAGTGACATTAGAAATGGTATAGTGTTTGCAGTAAAATAACGTATGTTGGTACCTTATAGAAAAATAAATATTCTAATAACAAAACATAAGGAAGTAAATAAAACTGGTTGATTATTGTTTCATATCTATATCTATATTTGCCTTTTCGTCTATTTATCTCCATCCTGGTGCATTTTTTTCCCTCTAAAAAGAAATACTGTTATCATCAGAGATTGTTAGTAGAAAGATTCTCTGGAGGATCAGACAAGAGGAAGCATTCTCAGGACCCATTAAGGGGCCTGGAGATAGTGGGCTCTAGGACTCGTGTGGAGAACTTGAAAGCTGTCTGTCACCTTTTGAAAGAAAGGACTGTAAGAGGTGAAGTAGACTTAATCTGTGCATGTGCCCCTGGGATCTTACTAACTGACCCAGAGGAATTAGATTGAACAAGCATGTGGAGAATGTCCAGGGATCATACTTGTTTCCTGTAATGGCAAGAGTGGCCTGCAGAAGCTGTGCATTCTGGGTCACCACTAGAGTCAGCGTTAGTGTTTCCTGGGAACTGGAGAAGGGAAATGAAACCAGACCATGTCTAGATTCCTTCCCAGATCTCTTGAGTTGAATCATTTGAAATTGCCATTTTTATAGATCCAAAATGGTACAAAAAAATTAACCATTTCATACAGTTCAACCAAAAAGTGTAATTCTGATACTAAAGTGCAAAAGTGTGGATGGCAGGAGACCTTCTTGTTGGTTTAAAGATGGATCAGTTGGTGCAAGTATGGGACCATATATTAAAGCCTCTCAGTTTTGTGAGCCAGACCAAAGGCATTCTTGTTCCTGACTCTATTTGAACAGTATATTTGATGAGAGAGTGCCAGCATCTTCTATTTATTACCCTCCATACTCAGCGATTATGTGACAAGAAAGGAAAAGACCTTTAAAGCTGGGGTGATTGTCTAGACAGTCCTAAAATAGCTCTTCCCAGGTGCAAAGGAAGCAGTAAAATGCAGACAAAGCATGAGGGTCCTTTGCCAAAAATACAGTGCATTTGAACTTTTGTAAGCTCCTTGTAAATTCTGAAGGAGAAAATCGCCAGAAGACTAAATCTCGATAATTATGATCACTAGTAAAAATGGTATAGTGTTAGCAGAAAAATAACATCTGATTGAGGAATATACCACCCCCTCAAACAGAAGTATTCTCTGCATGCTAAATTACATAGAAATTTTTGAGATAATTATTTGAATAATTTAGAGCTAAAATAGTCCAGGCTAAAATATTTAGCTGACTGAAACACCTGTGCAAGCTTTCATTTAAAATATACAAGGAATTGGTTTCATTTTTCACTTCATAGTGGAGGTCTTGTAATAAAAACAAGATAGTTTATGTAAGTCCCCTGTCAAGTCATATTCTGTAGCATTGGTGCAGCTAATAAGATTGCATTGAATCCAAAATGCATTTTTGTTAAATAAACTGTGGTAGTGGGTCATACTCTAGAATATAATTTGACAATAAAAAAATGAGCTATTGATACATTCAACAACTTGGGTGGGTCTCAGGGAACGTATACTGAGTGAATAAAGCCTGTCCTCCCAACAAACTACATGCTATATGATCTCATTTATGTAACATACTTGAAATGGCAAAATTATCGAAATGGAAAACAGATTAGTGGTTGCCAGATTTAAGAAGGTGGTGGATTGAGAGGGAAGTGAGAGTAACATAAAGAGGGTAGCAGGAGGGATCCTCGTGACTATGGAATGTTCTGTGTTTCGACTGTTGTGGTAGTCACATAAATCTACACATGTGATAAAATCGCATAGAATGAAATATACATACACCTTTACACCCACAAATGAGTGCAGGTAAAACTGGTTAAGTCTGAATAAAGTCTTTGTATGCTATCAGTGTTAGTTTCCTGGTTGTGATGTTGTATGCAAGATATTACCACTGGAGGAGGCTAGGTAAAGGGTACAAAAAGGCCCTATGTATTATTTCTTCCATCTGAACATGAATCTACAATTGTCTCAAAATAAGCCATTTAATTAAAGAATACACTTTCTCAAAACCATTGGCATTGATTCAAACCTTGTTTATTAACATGGGAAGAAAGGCTCCACCCGATTCGGGGATGGAGGAGCCTTCTGAAATCACCAGTGATTACACATACACTGCATGTGTATCAGGAGGTAAAGTTTCTGCACTGTGCACAAGGGAATGCGTGTGCTCTTTAGAACAATTTAGTTTGCACCCTAAAAATTTACAAATGAAGGTGAATACATGAATACATACATCTCTAAGATTCATCAGCACTCTAAATACAAGAGTAAACCAGGTGTCATTGGGAGGTTCTGTGATGGCAAGTACGGAAAAAAAAAAAACCCTAGATAATTGAGTTTACTCAAATTGAGAAGGCCTATTTCTAGGGGATATATCTAAAAGAAGCCTGTTGAAAATAAGGGTAGCAGAAAGACATTTGCTGAGTGTGAGTGATGCCTCTAGTACTTGTGAGAACCCACTTAGCTAACCCTTTAAAGTCTATTAAAGAAACTGAAATGAATAGATTACAATCAGAAGTAAACAGTTTGGAAATGTTCTTGTCCTTAGGTACTTTACTCTCATTGACTTAGCAATACCCTGAATTTTGTTAGCTGTTTATACATAGCTTCACAGTTGATTTTAAAGTCAGCCATCCTCGGTTACAGCTAATCACTTTATTTGCCCAGGGAAGTCCAGTCAACCAATAGTTATCAGTTATCTTCCCCAAGACAACACTTGGTGAGGCGGAATACCAGGATGAGACCAAAAGTGCTTCCCCATGATGGCTGCAGACCTCCAAATCTAATCAAATGAAAGAAGAACACATAGTAAATGAACACCACCTATATTGCATTTGAATTCAGATAGTTTGGTTTGTGGGCCTAACTGCCTTTACTTTGCAGCTCGCAGAACCCTGTGCTCATCCTACCTGTCTTAAGCAGTTTTACTTGCTTAGTGTTAGCTCATTTATTTTACTTATTTTATTTAACAAGCTCTCTAAACTACTGACCATATGCCAGGCACTATAACAGCATCATAAATATTAGTTCATTTTAATACTCAAAGCAAACCTAGATTATTTGCATTTTGCAGATGAGGCAGCTGAGGCACAGCAAGTTTAATTCACTTGCCCAAAGTCACATAGCTAGTCAAGTAGGCTTTGCTTTTGGGATTTGCCTCCACATACCAGTCTCTATGATCAAGCCATTAATTCATGTTCAGCTGGAGTCCTAAGTCATGCAAAAGAGATGCTCACATCTCAGATGTGACTGTATTCATTCCCTCTGGCTTTATTCCCTCATTCAGTCCTTCATCAAGCATCCTTTAAATGTTCACTGTGTTCAAAGCATTATGATTGGCAATGTAGACACAATATGATTTTGGCTCTCATGGAATTTACATGTTATACAAGAGATAAGACTTACACATAAGTCTTTAGGAAGAAAAGTCTTTGGGACAAATGTCCTGACAATGGTCCAGATAAAATGTCTAGGGGAGAGCAGATAAAGCAGTGATGGTTTCCAGTTGGGGAAAGGAAGGGAGGATTATTGAAATCAGTTTGAAAGAGATGTCGTTTGAGTGAGTCTCCAGGATAGGCAGTGTTCATACTTGGAAAGAAATTTCATCTTGCTAGTCTATTTGGGCCATATTCCTGAAAAAGTGTATGTGCTATGATTGGAGACTAGGGTAATGGTATGGAGGGGAGAGGAAGGGGGAAGGAACAGACAGTCTAAGGAAAATGGGGCATAGACTGAGAGGTAGGATGAAACCAGCATGTTTCAGGCCAGGAGGTTGTCCAAAGCCCTGAAGGATTGTCAGTTGTCCTTTCACATACTGGGTAACTCTTGAAAGTTTATAAGCTATGGAATGGCATCAATAAACTTCTGCTGGCAATGAGCAGAAGGGATTAGAGAACAGGAGGCTGCGGGTAGGGAGACTATCCTAACACATGAGTCCATTCAAAAGCCTATGAGGGGCTCATCAAGGAGGTAAACCTTAGAATTACCACATGACTCAGCAATCCCACCCCTAGGTAGATGCTTAAAAGATGCAATTCTACTCTGAGGTATGTTTCAAAAGAATTGAAAACAGATATTCAAAACAATTCTTATACGTGAATGTTCACTGCCGCTCTGTTTACAATAACCAGACAGGGAAAGCAAGCTGGATGTCCATCAACAGGTGAATGAATAAACAAAATGTGGTCTAGCTATACAATGGAACATTGTTTGGCCATTAAAGGGAATGAAGCACTGATTCATGCTACAGCATGGGTGAACCCTGGAAACATTGGGTCACATATTATACAGTTTCATTTATAGGAAACATCCGGAATAGGCAAATCCATAGAGACAGAAAATGCTTGAGTGGTTTCCAGGGGTTGGAGGGAGAGAGGGAGAATGAGGAGAGATTACTTAGTCCTACTACTGACTTTCCTCATGGGATGGTAAAACTGTTTGAGAACTAGACCAATGGTTGCACAACACTGTGAATGTAGTAAATGCCATTGAAGAGTACACTTTAAAAATGGCTAATTGGATTTTGTTGAACTTCGCCTCAATATAAAACCAAAAGAAAAAAAAAAGCTTATTTGGACTTGGGCCAAGGCGAGAGTGTGAGAATGGAGAGGAATAAGGAAGAGAGGTCACTGGGGAGAACTGGCCAGTTTAGTGGTGGTAATAAGGGAGAGCAGGAAGGGGGAAATCCTGAAGATTCCAGCTAGAGTGCCAACATGAATGGTGACCACATTCACCAAGTGACTTGAATGATTAATCAGATCTATTGTCTTCATTTTGATGCTGCCACTTGCTAGCTGTGGGTCTGTGGGCAAGTTTGTATACCTTTCTGCCTGGACAGTGAGTGGGGACACTGGTGTTGTCATGATGACTGAATGAGTGAGTATATCTGGAGCCTGACACATAGGAGGCCCTCAGTGACTATTTGTGGAATGCACGAAGGATGACACTTGTTTTTTTCAACATTAGGCTATCCTATTCAGAGATGCCAAAATGGTAGTTACTATACTTTCTGGAATTCTAAGACACATGTGTATCTTGAGCATGCATTCCTAATTGTGCCCAACTCTTTGTGACTGTTGCCTGCCAGGATCCTAGTCCATGGAATTTTATAGGCAAGAACACTGGCGTGGATTGCCATTTCATTTTCCAGAGGATCTTCCTGACCCAGGGATCGAACCCACACCTCCTTGAGAAATTTCTCCTTGAGAAATTTCCTTAGGACTTTTAGCCAGCATGGTGGTGCACCTTGGGCTTAGAATTATGCCTAGAAGAGTAGCTGGCCTCTGTGTATGTGCTCAGTCACTCAGTCATGTCTGACTCTTTGCAGCCTCCTGACTGTAGCCCATCAGTAGTAAGTGTTAAACAATTGTTAGCTTTAGTTGTTGCTGTTGTTATTGTAGTGGAGGTGCTGGTGGTGGTGGTTATAAAACGATGGCCAGAATCTACCTGAGAATATATTGGCTTGGGCCAAAAAATTCGTTTGGTTCATGAATATGTTGTTCAATAAAGTTCTTTGTGAAAGTGAAAAATCTTTTTGAACTTAAAACCGAATGAACTTTTTGGCCAGCCCAACATTTTTTTGACACAGATGGAGTTTTTGAACAACTTATTGTAAAGAAATGAGATAGAGAGCAAAAGGTTAATTAGGACTATTTAATCACTAAATTGCAATGTTGAAAAAAAAGACTACTCCAATGTTGATCCATAAAATCTTTACCAATAGAGACAGAATGAATAAATCAGTCTCCCACCAGCAGCTACAGGAACTTCCCAAAATGATCGCATAATCCTGGTGTCAACAGTGCTCAGCTCTGTCAGCCTTCCTGAAATTTATTATTAAAGTGAGGAACCTACTCTTGTGTAGGTTTAATGGGATTAGTTGAATTACAAAGAATCTAGAGCTGCCATTTAGAGGAAAAGCACCTTTCTACCACTTGCCTGTTTTAATGAGTCCCCATCATCCCTCTATGATTATCAAATCAATTTCCTTTGACAGATTAGCTATTTTATAGTCCTGGGAGAATTTGTAGAGAACATTCAGTTATTTAGTCTGAAGACCAATCTAGCTGTGGGTTAATATTCTTTGGATTGAATGGGTTGAAAATTAAATGACAGTAGAATTTTTGTACACAAGAACCTTTAGATGACTTTTGGCAACTCCAGGGCACCAAACTAACTTTTGACTTGGGAGATAAGTTGTACTAAAAAGATTTTGTACTGCTTTCCACCCAATCTGGTCCACTAAATGCTGGTCCTCTAAATCGCTGGGTACATTCCTGTGTCAACAAAGGTCCGTCTAGTCAAGGCTATGGTTTTTCCAGTGGTCATGTATGGATGTGAGATTTGGACTATAAAGAAATCTGAGCACCAAATTGATGCTTTTGATCTGTGGTGTTGGAGAAGACACTTGAGAATCCCTTGGACTGCAAGGAGATCCAACCAGTCCATCCTAAAGGAAATCTGTCTTGATTATTCATTGGAAGGACTGATGTTGAAGCTGAAACTCCAATACTTTGGCCACCTGATGCGAAGAGCTGACTCATTTGAAAAGATCCTGATGCTGGGAAAGATTGAGGGCAGGAGGAGAAGGGGATGACAGGATGAAATGGTTGAATGGCATCATTGACTCAATGGACATGAGTTTGGGTGGACTCTGGGAGTTGGTGATGGACAGAGAGGCCTGGCGTGCTGCAGTCCATGGGGTCGCAAAGAGTCAGAACTGAACTGAACATTCCTGTACCATAGCTACACTGCCTCAAAGTAATACTACTCAGATGTTTCGGGATGAACAATACAAAGTCTGGAAATGACTTTCGATACCTAATTATTCTTCCTTCAGTAAAATGAGGACACTATCACCAATTTAATACCAAAACAACAGCATTCACAACACAAGAGTGATTTTCTTCTAGTGTCAGGGATTCAATGTAAACTATCAGTGAATATTTGAATGGGCGCCAAGTTAATGCATGCCCCCAGGCTCTGACTAAATCAGCAATGCCTATATTCATGCTTTAGGACATTCCTGTAAATTGCCTTGTAAGGGAGTAAATTAACCAAAGGTCTGGGGTAACTTCTTGGTCACTAAGCTGGTTGTAGGTGAAGTCCTTTTGTTTTGATAAACAGTCTGTTTTCCTCTTTAGCATAAGGTACTACTCAGAAACAGGTTATATTTGACTCAAAATTCCTAGGAAGCAATGTGAAGTTAGGCTCAGTCTCAACTATTCCTTTTTTTTTTTTTTGAAGTATAATTGATTTACAGTGTTGTGTTAATTTCTGCTGATAACAAAGTGATTCAGTTATACATATATATACACATTCTTTTTTATATTCTTTTCCTTTACACTTTATCCTGGGATATTGAATATAGTTCCCTGAACTATACAGCAGGATTTGTTGTTTATCCTTTGTTTTTACCCCAGCACCTGCATTCCTGGTACCTAGTAGAGGGCTTGGTAAGTAGTCACTAAATGAACCCACAATATCTGTGTTTTGGTGAAGTGATGTTTCTTGCTTTTCTTTGGGTATCCAAATGCCTCTATACTCACCAATAGTGATAATACTTTTGGATTATGGTGCTTACTTTGTGTACCCTTCCCAGAGGTGTTTACCTTTCCAAAATTATTTGGTACTTTGCAAAACATCCAGCAACATCAAGTCTCTCCCAAGCTTAAAACGGCTGAACTCAGTTTGGCTTTAGAACAGAAGTATATGATTAAAGTAATTCATACTGAAGGGTAAATTACTGATATATTTTGTCCTGAACTATTTGCAATTCACAAGGAATGTTTTTTTTTCAAGTCTTTGCAATAGATTGTGTGAGCAAGACTTTGTTTCTTTCTTAGTAGCAATGAATGCCAGATGCCCTTTGCTTACCTTGCCTTCTCACTCCTAACCCATTCTGAAACTTGACACCAATTTCCTGAAATGGTGGTGACCCATAACCTAAAAACTCATAGACACCCAGGAAAAGTAAACACACAGGAAATTTCTTTTTCCCTTCATAGTATGATGTTTTCTATTTTTATTTCCTTTGGGTGGAGTAAAACATGAGAAATTTGCACACTGCTAGTCCCTAGTATAAATGATAAAGTAATTTATATTTAGGAACATAGGTTGTTTTGTTTTAATTTAATGTGCATTTATTGTGTAATCCGTGGATTATTTGCATTGTCTATTCATGACTTAATTAAGGGTTTCTACCATGGCATTATTGAGTGAATCAGTTTAAAAAATGATTTTATTTGGAAAAGACACTAATAAGACACTGAAGAGAAATTTTAGCCAGAGTTTAACAAGTGTTTAGTTCATGATGAGGCATTTGCAGCTGTAAGCAATCATATTACTCTGCCATCACTTAGGTCTGTGGAAAATGAAGATGTTTACTTAGGGCTGTTAAAAGTTTGATTTTTATAGTGAATCCTAAGCAGTACAGAATATCACTATGGCTGACATCAGGGTGGGGAAAAAGACAGTTATTCAAACTCATTGCTTAAGCTTTAGCTGTTTTAGTTTTTATGATGCATTTTTCTTATCATGTCAAGCGATTCCTGTTTTGCAGTGAAGGCATTGCTTCTCACTCAGTATCAAAGTATTAATACTTACTTTCTGCTCAAATAAGATACATTCAATTAGAGAATAGCAGTGTAAGGATTACTCATTTCAGACTGTTTCTACTGTCCCTTCAATCTTCCATTTTGTTTCCTGTTCCCAAAGATGCCAACAATAGCAAGAAGGGTAGTTAAATTTCTGCCTTCCATGGAGGAAGAAAACTGTCTTTGGTAATAACATACTCTCCAATAAGGGATTCTCATCATATTTGAATTGGGTGATTCTTGCTTTGTTACACAAATTAAACCAAGAAATACTTTCATCTAGAGCAAGGCTTCTCAGCCTCAGCACTATTATCTTTGGGACCAGATTTTTTTTTTTTTAATGAAGGGCTGTCCTATACATTGTGGGATGTTAGCAGCATCTCTGATCTCTACCCTCTAAATGCCAGTGGTACTGTACCTCCCCTTGTTGTGATACCCAGAAATGCCTCCTTATATCCGCAAATGTCCTCTAAGGTGGAAAGTCACTCTAGTTGAGAACTACTAATCTAGCAAGAAAAATAGAGCTGTATTTTTTTAAAGAATTTTGATCTGGGATGTTTTCCTTTTTCAAATGAAATCTATTTTAGACTCTTATAATTTCAGTTTTTATAATTTCAATAATAAATGTCAAATAATTGCAAAATGAAAATTTAGGTCTGAGATGTTTATTTGTGTGGGAATGTGAATAACAGAGTGGCAGTATTTTCTGAACCAATAATTTATTGTACAGACTAACAAAGATTTTATTCTGATATGCATTTAATTATATGAAATTTCTTCTGGTGATATGATAATATGATTACACTTAGTGATAAATGAATCATCTTTCTCAGAAAATTATAAAAAGAAATGAGAAAGAAATAAACAATTTAGAAAATAATAAGACCGTTCATATTTTGTCTTATTATTGAAGTAGGCAGTTTGTCCTCACTTGACTTGCTCAATAATTATTCTTAAAATTTCCTGACATTTCTTGTCAAATTTGAATAATTCGTCTGCAATGTCAGTGAATAAATCATAATTTTCATAGTTGTTGATAAGTATTTTAATCTCTGGATCTATTATCATTAAGTAATGTAGTCACATATTTTTAAATAGATTTGGCTAAGAAAATTTGTCATTTTCCTTATTTGGAAAATTAATTCCGCAGATTAAAAAACTAAGTAGAGTCAACCACCTTTGACCTGCACACTTTTTCTTTGTTCATTTTACTAGCAAGTGCTACTAAGACAAATTTTAAGGGTAAAATCTCACTTAAATGGTTATTGTAATTGACTATTTCTGAAATAATCTCCTTACGGAGGGTTTTTGCCAGCTGATTCCTGAGTAATTAATACAAATTATCAATATTTATCTATATGTGATAACTAATGTAAAAATTTTAGAATTTCAAGGTATACCATCCTCAGTAATATTACTCTGAGACTCTGTCCAAATAGGAGAAACAGATTGTTTTCCTTCATTTAAAGTATAACATAAGCAACATCATTCCCACGTAGTTTCCAATGATAACACAATCTGTGCTTCCATTCTGGAGAGAGCATTGTTTAAGCCTCAAATTACAAATTCTGCATGAGAATCTTTAGAATTTTCTCAAGATAATCAGAAGTATTTTAGTGGATTTTAATAATGTCTATGTCTAAAAAGCAGTTGCTCCAGATTTGTCAATCTGTTGTGATAAAATACAAAAATTTGTATACAGCACTTTGGCAAAATTAACAAAATGAGTTCTGTATGAATATAAACTTTTGAACAGTTTTATAGTATTTACTACAATTGATCAAGCAAGTTTATATAAATGTGTGCTGTCAATGCTTTTAACTGGAAGAATTCCCTCACTCCCACCCCAAGACACTTTTGCAGTGTCTGGAGACATTTTTGTTGTCAGAAGTGGGAGTTGGTGGTTGGCTTCTGGCATCTAGGGAGTGGAGACCAGGGGTGCTGTTCAACATCCTTCAATGTCCAGGACAGCCTCCCATGACAAAGAATGACCTGGCCTCAAATGTCAGGAATACCAAGGTTGAGAAACTCTGTACAGGAGATGATTCACTAGAATATTTTTCTTTTTCTCCAACAGTTTTTTGAGATGCTCCTCAGACCTGGGACATTTTGCATCTCTAAAGTTGACATTAGTGTTTCACTGAGGATGCCAGCTGTTTTACTCATGTATGTCTCATCACAGTACAAAGAAAAGATAATTCCTTAGTTGGTCACTTATCTCATTTTCTAGTTATCATTTTAACTGCAATTCCTTCATAAGGATTTCCCGCTAAGATACCAGCAGCTTTGATATTTATGGTCAGTTTATATTAACGACGGGAATAAAAAGTTTCACTCAATTCCTGTGACAAGTGTTTTTGAATTTCTGAAGCAAACATGTTTTGATAACTGCTTTGTGTGTTATTGTGCTTTAAAAATCTTAATTTGAACAATGTGGAAGCTGCTATAATGGCTATAGCCAAACTGCATCTTTTGGTGTGATGGCAAATAACTTCTTTTGGCACAATTTTTAAAAAAATAGGATTACATTCAATTTGAAAATGTGTGTGTGTGTGTGTGTCTGTGTGTGTGTGTGTGTGTGTGATATCTGTTGAAGTTCTGGGAGCTAAGATCTGAGAACCAACAGATTTTTTAAAATGTATTCTTCTATTCATGCATGCATTCACTGTATTAAGAAGTTCCTTGTGAGTAGCATAGTTACTATTCTTTAAAGATTACACATCTTTAGAAAAGATACTCACTTTGAAAAATGTTTACTTACTGCATCTTTTGTACTAATTTTTACTTCAAAATAGCATTTTGCAACTCAATTTGTGCCTAATCAAACAAATTAAAACTATAGGCCAACTGTTGCATATGAAAACTCTTATAGCCACCATTTCTACTATTGTAATGCTTCCAGTAAATTATCTTCACAATTTGCAATAAATTATCTTTTTATATTGGGCATGTCTTTAACACAAAAATCACAACCTAACACATATACAGCTGTAAATGTTAAAATGCAGATATTTGTATTATTATACAGCCTATGAGTAATTTCTTTTTGACATTTTTTAAGTGGCAATTTTACTTCAGTATTGTTGACTCAGTTCAGTTACTCAGTCATGGCCGACTCTTTGTGACCCCATGGACTGCAGCACGCCAGGCTTCCCTGTCTGTCACCAACTCCCAGAACTTGCTCAAACTCATGTCAATCGAGTCGGTGATGCCATCCAACCATCTCATCCTCTGTCGTCCCTTTCTTCTGCCTTCAATCTTGCCCAGCATCAGGGTCTTTTCCAATAAGTCCAGTTCTTCGCATCAGGTAGCCTAAGTATTGTAGCTTCATCTTCAGCATCAGTCCTTCCAATGAACAATCAGGACTGATTTCCTTTAGGATGAACTGGTTTGATCTCCCTGCAGTCCAAGGGACTCTTAGGCATCTTTTCTTTACCAGCTGAGCCACAAGGGAAGCCCAATAGGCATCTTTTCTAACATCACAGTTTAAAAGCATCAATTCTTTGGCACTCAGCTTTCTTTATGGTCCAATTCTCAAATCCATACACGACTACTGGAAAAACCATAGCTTTGACTAGATGGACATTTGTCGGCAAAGTAATGTCTCTGCTTTTTAGTATGCTGTCTAGGTTTGTCATAGCTTTTCTTCCAAATAGCAAGTGTCTTTTAATTTCATGGCTGCAGTCACCATCTGCAGTGATTTTGGAGCCCAAGAAAATAAAGTCTCTCACAGTTTCCATTGTTTCCCCATCTATTTGCCATGAAGCAATGGGACCAGATGCCATGATCTTAGTTTTTTTAATGTTGAGTTTAAACAATGATTGCTGACTGTATCATTGTTTCAGCGGCGATTTGCTGAAACATTTGCAGTTAGGGGCATTTTGAATGCTTAATGGGAATGAGAGGATCTTACAGATAAATTGGAATTATTCCATAAAGTTTGATGTGAGTGTGTACATGCACACACATCTGTCGATCTACAGATATATTGAGGTGGAAAAAGAGACTTTCTCTGAACTGGTCAAAGCACACATCTTACTTTTTCTCCATTAGGGCACAAGATTTTTTTCCCCCATTCTTCCATCTATCCTGTTCTCCCACCATGAAAGACATTCAGGATAGGTTGTGGGTGGCCTGTAATTTATAATCATTTCAGTAGTGGCATTCATCATTCTTGGGATTATTTCCTCTCTTGTCACATATTAACTCCTCCTTCAGACAGTCTTTGCTTTGACCTCTTCTGTAAAAATTTGCCTCCTTTTTCAATAACTGCATTTCACTTTATGGAGAAATAATGTTTGTTTCTCAAGGATTTGAACAAATGGAATATGAGGTTTTTCTCAACTGCACCAGAGCAAAGTGACTTTCTTTTTCTCAATCCTGCAATTGTTTACCCATTAAAGTCACCAATTACATTTCCTTGTATATACATCTTGCCTCCCACTAATTGGTACCCAGTGGGGTCTGAGACAGCACAGCCCATTTTCTTTAACTTAACCCTGAAGAAATGCAGGCCTAGCTTTTATTTAGGCTAAAGTTGGCATTTGGGCAACTGTGTTCCCATTGCATGCTGCAAACATGAGCCAACACAACCCCTAAATCAAGCGCTATCAAATGAACATGAGGAAGCAGGCCACAGAACTGTCTGAGAAGCTTTGCTCTTTGAACCACATCTTGAGTATGGCTAACATGGTTGACATCCAGCAAAGCCAAAATTTACTCAGGATAATATGGTTGGTTCGGTACTGTAGACCTAAAAAGAAAAAGAGAGAGAGAAGTTAGGAGAAAAACATCTGCTTTTCTGTGTGATATTTTCCCCAACTGTTTAGAGAATTATAAATTGATCTGTCAAGAGGTTGTTTACAAGAGCTTGGCCAATTTCAAAATGAAGCTGCCTTTGCGTCGTCCCTGTTTCATCTCACTGTTTGGAAAATAAATCTGAATCGTTAAGATGTAAATACATCAAGTTAAAAGCCAAAGGCAGTGAAAACCAAGTAAAAGCAAGAAATGTACCACAATTTAACTTTTCTCCTAGGAGGAAGAAGGTACATGGTGATAATTTTTATATATTATAATTTTTTATTGAATTACGTGGAAAGAATTTGAAAGCACCATAATATCTGTTTTGTATAGTATGTAGCACTAGGGTTTTTATTAACAATTTATGATAATGAAATTCAAGCATGTGGGGATAACCATATGTTCACTAAAATATAGATTGGTAGTGAGAGATAAAGTATAAGCAGGGCTTCTCAAAGTGTAGGTTTCACACCAGCAGCATTGCATCACCTGGGAACTTACTAGAAATGCAGATTCTTAGATTGTGTCAAAGACGTGCTGAATCAGAAGCTGGGGACAGGATAGAGGAACCTTGGTTTTAACAAGAAGCCCTCCAGGGAATTCTGATGCATATTCAAGTCTGAGAACCACTGGTATGTAGATGGGCAGCGGATGGATAGGTGGATGGATATACAGGTACAGTTACAGGTATGTTTATAGATATAGACGTAGGTAATAGGCATCAATACAGATATTAATACAAATATAGATATACATGCAGACAAATATAAATAAACGTAGACATGTGGATACATATGCAAATCTAGATATTTGGAATTGCCATCACAGGATTTTAAGGAGCAAGCTATTTATTTTTCACAATTATATGATTGAAGACAGCCTTTTTTCTTTTTTTCGCTAGGTAATGACTTTATGACTTACAAACTGAGAAACTCTGCTTGGGACTCATTTGTGACATGCTTCTCCATTAGGTTCATTTAGTGTTTGTCCTACCACATCTGTCTCAGGGGTAGCTTCCTTTGCTGCAAAGCTGGTTTTCTCTTCTTTCTCATTTGTCCTCTTTGAGGCTGCTTTCTGTGATTGGATGTACAAGTGAATGGTAGCGGAACTCTGATGCCAGTGATATTCGGTCCATTTTGTAGAATTTTTTTGTTTTGTGTTTTATTCTTGCATTTTTATTTTTGAGCATGTATAACTCATTTTCAACCAGCCATTCATATGAAGCACTGTTTACAATGGGGACATGTTAGGAACAACTTAAACATCTAATAAAAAGAAAGTTTTAAAATACCTTAAAGTAGATTTCAAAATAAAATGATACTATTTGGGAAGAAATATCTCAATATGCAAGAAAAATATTTGGGAGAATATTCACTAAAATATAATCAGTGATTCTTGGATTATGGATTATTAGATATTATTCCTTTTGTTTATTTTTTGTATTTCTGATTTTATAATTGTAAGCTTGCATTGCTTTTATAATAAGCAACAATAATGCAAACTAATAGTACATAAAAATAAAAGTCATAAGAAATGGATTACAATTTTTTATCTTCTCCTCCTCCTCACTATACCCCAAATGGAATAGTCTGTTATTTATGCCAGCTCTAGTTTGTGCATCAGTTTTCAGATTTTAAAAAATAGATGGTAAAATTAAATGACAGATCTGTGCACAGAAATGACAGGAAGTTCACTGTAAATAAATAATTGATTTAGTCATTGAAACCATGCAAAATTCCTATTTAAGGAGAAGGAATATTCAAGTGTATGTGACCATAAGAAAATGTCTCCCTTTGCTTTTTACGCAAGATGGATGGTGACTCGTCATGTTCAGGAAGTGTTTTGAAGTGGATAATGGCTCTTTTCCTGATATTTGCAGGCACATGGCTTAATCCTCTTTGGAAAGCCTTCCTTTGAAGATAAACATAGACGTTGGTTTTAGCTTAATTCTCCTTCCCTAAAATCACTTCCTGCTTTGAAATTATACAATTCCATAACAAATGTGGATAAGCAGTAATTAACAAATGGGAAAATGAGCCATTTTATTTCTGTCCTAAACATAAAGCTGAACCCATAGAATTGTGCCCCAAGCTGGGACTTGGCTCATTTCTCCAAGCTGTAGGATGCCCTGGAATAAAGCAATGTGCTGTGAACTGTGATGGTGGACCTTGGATCAGTTTGATGCTCCTCGCTGATAATAATAGGAAAACCCACTTAAACCAGCTTAAATAATTAGGAATTGTAGAGGCTTGTGTCACCCAAAATTTCACAAGTATGACGGGTTTCATTCAGTGACTCTGGTCTTTTTCCTGCAATTCTCTTGACTTTATGTTTCTCTAAGCATCTCTATAGCTTCCCTGGTGGCCCAGACTGTAAAGAATCTGCCTGCAATACAGAAGACCTGGGTTTGATCCCTGGGTTGAGAAGGTCCCTTGGAAAAGGGAATGGCTACCCAGTCCAGTCTTCTTGCCTGAAGAATCCCATGGACAGAGGAGCCTGGCAGTCTATAGTCGTTGTGGTCGCAAAGAGTCGGACATGACTGAGCCACTGACTGATTGACTAAATATCTCTAAGCTCTTATTGAGAGAACCTGTGGAAGTCTGGGGATAAATCTGACAATGTTTAGGGCAGTGGTTCCCAACTTGTGGTAATCCATCCCCAGGAGACAATGTCTGGAGACGTTGTTGATTCTAACAACTGAAGAGATGCTACTGGCATCCAGTGGGTGAAGGCTAGTGTTGCTGCTAAGCATGGGCAGTCCCCATGACAGATGACCGCAACTGTCAACAGTGCTGAGGTTGAGAAACCCTGACAGAGAGGAAGAAAAGCTTTCCGTCTTCCTGTGTCTCTCGCTAACAGTCAAAGCAAGATTTTGCAGAAGCCTCCAGATACCTTTCCTTCACGTGCTTTCATCTGGGTTCCAGGATCAGTTATGGGCCGGAAGGGTGATATTACCAAGATCAGCTCATCTGGCCCTTACATATATGCGAATGCCCACTCTACACACTGTGTCCACGTGAAGAATAAACATACTTCATGGAACAGTACTATTTTGTTCTGAGCAAAAAAGGGTAATTCAGGTCTCATTAAGAATCCTGTGAACTGCCAAAGAATAACCACTCTCTGTAGCAGTCCTAGTCCCCACTGTGGGACTTGGGAGAGCTCTTCTGCACCCCTATTTTTTTTTTCAGGGTCATCTACGTAAATACCTTTCTAGAAAAAGATAAGACTGGAAGTGACTCACTAACAATCTGAAGACTTTCTCAGGGAAAATTATCTTCAATGAGGAGGAATGAGAAATGAGTATTTTAGGGAGGGTTTGCAGAACCACTTTCTATGCTGAGTCATTTAGAAATTTGTATTATTAATCGAGGTGAGAGATGATTTTAGCCTGGACCAGAGTGGAACAGTGGAAACAAAGAGAAAAGGTCAGATTCTACCATGTTTTGAACATAGTGACAGTGAGATTCACTAACGGATTGGCTGTGGGGTACGATACGGAGTCAGAGGTGATAGGAAGACAAGGTTTTTCGCCTGAGTCACTGGAGGGACGAACTTAGATTGACTCAGCTGGGGAAAACCATAGAGAGGGAGGTTGGGAAGCAGTTGAAGCAGTCAGGGAATTCAGAAAGAAAGGTCCTGCTTGGCTACATAAACTAGGGAGTAATAGCAGATGGGATATTTAATGGGAAATATGAGGGTCAAGGGAACCCTGGAGAAGGCAAATGAGAAAAGCAAAGAGAGAATCTGCAAAGCAGGAGAGTGAGCAGTTCTGTTGAGCTGGAGTGCAGGCTTTGCTGGGAAGAAGGGCAAGAGGATTTGGAAGCCTGAACTAGGGTCAGGTCATGGAGAAGGAAATGGCAACCCACTCCAGTATCCTTGCCTGGAGAATCCCATGGACAGAGAAGCCTGGTAGGCTACAGTCCACAGGGTCGCAAACAGTCGGACACGACTGAGCGATTTCACTTCACTTTCATGGAAAGTCTAGGGTCTTGTGCCGAAAGATCTCAGTTGACTGAAGAACAGTGGAAGGATTTTGAGCAGGGAAGGGCCATGTGAAGAGAGGAAGGTCACGGTGGACCAGGCAGGAACTCATCTCCAGCATCTCCAGCATGGGGTCTAGGTGCGGGGGCTCAGTAGCTGTGGAGCACTGGGCTTAGTTGCCCTGCAGCATGTGGCATCTTCCCAGTCCAGGGACTGAACCCATGTCCCCTGCATTGGCAAGGCAGATTCTTAACTGCTGGACCACCAGGGAAGCCCTCCTGCTTACAATTTTAATGTTCTTAACACTATCCACTTATAGCTTAAAACAGTCAAGTTATGGTCTGAGACACTTACCTTCCTATTCTTTCTATCTGGCCAAATGATTCATCCTTCCCCTCCAGGTGAGAAATGCCAGTCCCTTTCATCCCCTGTGGACCTGTAGGCTCACAAAAGATATTTAACAAAGATGATTCATTTTCCTGAAAAAACTATTGATAATCTGCATTTCCCAACACGTAATGAGCTTAACATCAATTAGTAGTGTATGTTTTTCCTTTATGTGAAACATTATCTTGGATTTCTCATAATTAAACCACAGATTTAAAGAGTGGGCACTGCTTTCTGTTGTATATTTTTCTAAAACAATACACATAAGTCTAGACAAAGAAAAAAAATAGCTTTCAAATTTTATTTGCATAGGAATTTCCTGAAAAATTTCTTAAAATGCAGATTCCTGGGCAGTAATCCTGTTGTGGTAGATTCAGGGCTGACTCCAGCAGGTCCATTTTGTCCATTACACACCATTATCTGATTATGGGGCCTGGGAACTTCAAGCTCTCCAGGAACCCCCACAAATGTCTACAAGCTGAAAAGGAAATTATTGGCTCCCAAGGTAATAATGTAATTTCTTACCTAAAAATGTAGTATGTCAATTTCTCCGTCAGTATTTTTAACAATCTTATCACATGTAAAAGCGATTTATAATGTACATTTTTCTCTCCTAGCAAGTATTCCTGAAAACATACAATGATCACTTAAAAATAACAGCCAAACAAGAATTCTATGAGTACTCACTGCCAAATCATGTCAAAATCAAAATTATAAAAATTCTTTACAAGACTGTGATAGGCCTTAAAAGTAAGTGCTTAAAATAACGGTCCTGGGGCTCTACTTTGATTTGAAAAAAGCATTCGTAGGTGATTCCAGTCACACTTGGAGAACCAGTGGTCTAAGTGGATATTTCATATTACCAAAGCCTTCTTGTCTTCATCCAATCTTTTATCAAAATTCTCAGCACCCACTATGTGCAGGGCAATATGCTCAGTGGTGGAAATACAGTCATGAACAATATTATCCTTGTGAAGCCTCCAGACCAATGGGAGAGACAGTCAATAGACAAATGGACAAGCATATGAAAGCAATTACAAGCTGAGATAAGTGCTGAGAAGAAAATCAACGGAATGTTGAGATCAAGAAACCAGAGAACATTGATTTAAGATTGAGAAGCTCAGAGAAGCCTTTAGCAAGGGAGTGGGATTAAAGAATAAAGAAGGAGGAGGCAGGCCTATGAAAATTCCTGGGAAGAACAGGTCAGGCTCAGGGAACAACAGCACGGGTAGAAAGCCCTGTGCAGTACCCAGCTTGTCTTGTTTATGAGGGTCAGGACAACAGGAGGAAAGAAAGAGGAAAGATGGGTTGGCTGAGGAAGTCAGCCCAGACCATTTTGCTCAGGGCAGTCCTGTGCAGATGGACTGTACTTTAAATGAAGTAAATTGACAGGCTTTGCTTGTTTGTTATTTTTTAAAAGCTTGAGTATGGAATGGTATTTTGTGTAGCAGTTGAAAGCCTGGCTCTGGACTCGGACTGATTGAGTGTGAATTGTGGCTTTGCCCTCCTTACTCAATCCCTTACCTGTAAAATGGAAGCAATAATAGTACCTACTTCATTAGGATGTTTAACATATTTAATAAATACATGATAAGCACCATATGGTGCATGCTAAGTCATTTCAGTCATGTCCAGTCTTTGTGGCCCCATGGACTATAGCCCGCCAGGCTCTCCTGTCCATGGGATTCTCCAGATGAGAATACTGGAGTGGGTTGCCATGCCCTCCTCCAAGGAATCTTCCAGACCCAAGCACCATATATGTTTTGGTAATGAAGGTTTGTGTTTAAGAAAATCATTCTGGTTTCCCCTCTGGGAAGAAGGAACAAGGGCAAGGGCAAGAGTGGACATAGTTAGGTTGACTGGAAGGCTGTTCAAGAGTAATATGATGGAGGCTGGAGGTGGGATGATGACAGCAGAGTTGGAGAGAGGGGTTGGTTTCCTGATTTTTTTTTTTTTGAAGGCAGAGTTGACAGAAACTGGGAATAGATTAAATGTGGGGCATGAAGTGAAGAAAAGAATTAAGAAAAGCCATTTGGTTTCTGGCTCAACTAATTGGATGCATAAAAATCATCTTCATTACTATCAATCATCATCAATATCATCGTCATCAACCTTTATTGAGCAGATCTGCACGCCAGGCACAGAGATAAATGCTTTACAAACACCTTTTAAGATGTGGGAGGCTTAGGTACAAAGACATTTGCCAGAAAGGAAAGTCAAGAGTTCAGCATTGGATAAGTGAAGTTTGAGATGACCCTGAGATACCAGATGGAAGGTCAAGAAGGCAGTTGGAGAGTCAACTCTATAAAACTCAAGAGATGACTGGTTTGGAGATAATGTTCACGAGTCATGAACTCTGCAACGGAATTCACCACAGTGTTCTTTTACATAATGATTTGGGCTGTTCCAATAATGTTTTATTTCTTTTGGCCTACTCCTTTCTTTTTGAGTTCAGGACCTGCTTCCTAACAACCTTTGTGTCAATTGAGTTTTCAGTCAATTCTCCACAGTGTAAAATAATGCATTGCATGAACATTTCGGATTCTGATTAGAACTCAACTGAGCTCAACTTGCCTACTCTGAAGTTCATGTTCTCCATGAAACATTTCCTAGTTAAAACTCAAAGAAACTTCAGTTCAAGTTATGATCTGAAATCAACAGAATTATATTAATTCATATGGGTATAGAAAGTCATTTATTTACAGTGTTTAAAGTGACATTTAAATTGACATTTGAACAGTTTTTCCAATCCCACACAGTTAGTGGCATAAGGTCTTGAGAAAGCATGAAACATTTTTTTATCAGCTTCATATTTCATCAAGCTTGCCAAACACAGTTCGTTTTCCATAGAAATTCACAAACCTGAGCAGTGGCCAAATTTTCAGAGTCACTGAATATCATCCAGTGAATAAAATTGTTAAACCCTTTGATCCCCCCCCCACTTTTTTTTCCTTAAAAAGTAACATAAGCGTGTGCCTCTGAGTTTTATTATATGACATCTATTACCCACAGCACTCAAATGTGCTTGAGAAAAAGCCTGTATGAACATTTCGGCACAGAACTAACACAGAAGGGGTCTATTGTGAGCATTCATTTGCAACCTTGCTTATCCTCAGATGGAAAAGCCTTCTCCTCCACCGATGTTCTTCAGAGGGCAGTGGTACCAACTTGTAAAAATGAATAATTTTTTAAAACATTTATTTTGCTGAAGTAGAGTTGATTTGCAATGAGTTTAATTTCTGCTTTAGAGCAAAGTGACTCAGTTATACATATATATATATTCTTTTTCACATTCTTTTCCATTATGATTTATCACACGATATTGAATATAGTTCCCTGTGCTATACAGTAGGACCTTGTTGTTATCTTGCATTCACTAGTCCCAAACTCCCAATCCATCCCTCCTCGTTGGCAACCACATGTCTGTTCTCTATGTCTGTGAGTCCATCTCAAAGATAACTTCATTTGTGTCATATTTTAGATTCCACCTGTAACTGATAATGTATGTTATTTATCGTTCTCTTTTTGACTTGTTTCACTTAGTATGACAATCTCTAGGTCCACTCATGTTGCTGCAGATGGCATTATTTCATTATTTTTATGTCTGATGGTATTCCATTATATATATACACCACATCTTATTTACCCATTCATCTGTTGAAGGACATTTAGCTTGTTTCTATGTCTTGGATATTGTAAAAAGTGCTGCAGTGAACATTGGGGTGTATGCATCTTTCCAAATTATTATTTTCTCTGGATATATGCCCAGGAGTGGCATTGCAGGGTCACGTGCACCTCTATTCTTAGTTCTCTGAGGAACCTCCACGCTGTTCTCCATGGTGTCTGCGCCGACCGACATTCCCGCCAGCAGTGTAGGAAGGGTCTCTTTTCCCGACACCCTCTCCAGCATTTAGCGTTTGTACATTTTTTGATGATGGACGTTCTGACCTATGTGAGGTGGGACTTCATGGCAGTTTTGATTTACATAAAAATGAAAAGTTTTAAGGACCTTTAAAGGTTGAAAAATTTCCAACAAATCCAAGTAGACAAAAATCACACGTTGGTCCAAAATGTGATAAATTCCAAACACTACGCATGATTATTAATTGGGGCCTCTCGTGAACCTTTCCCTTAAGACTTTTGTCCTAATATCAGAATGCTCTGATTCAAACAAAATCTTGAGCAGGGGATAGGGTGTAACTAGTTATCATGAAGAAAATGATGTTCTTGGGCACTGGCATATTGTGCCCAAGAATAGTTTGGAAAGATAAAGGCTATAGAAATAAGCAAATAATAATAATAATGAGTATCATTAATTAAAATGTCAGTAACTCTAATGTAGTTCTCTTTGTGAATGATAAAATTATATAAGAATGTTGAATCTCTTTAACCCAGTGAGTACTGTGATTTTCTCCTCATTGAATTGCTTGCTTCATTGGCATCACCTGATAATTTCATTTTTACTTATAATTGTAAAAATGCACAAGAGCATGTAGAGGCAATACTCATTATTTTTTAAAATGCTGAAAAAAAAAAGCTCCTTTTTCTTCAAGAAAAAAAACAAGGTGAAGAGTAGCAGTTAACTACTGAATTTCAGCTATGAAAAAGTGACTGTGCTGTCAGGGCCACTGTGCTTAAGTCACGCCTCATGTATTTGGAGAGGGTGGGTTGCTCCATGTGATACTGGAGCAGGTGTAAGTTCAGAAGGACTCTCACCAATGGGAACCGTGGGTGTGCTAGGAAGGGAGTCACCACCAGGGAATGAAGGAGTCAGGGCCGAGAGGGGCCAAACCACGAAGCTGGAGCAGAAGTCTTATCAGAAGTGTCCTAGAAAGGAAGCTGAGGAGAAGGGTCCCGATTTGCCAGGGGCCAGGAGTCACAGCTCATGCTTGACAGAAGCCCTGTCTCGCCATGGCCCCTGGCAAGCCACGTAGGTGAACCTGCCCGAGTCATGGTGATCTCAGAGGAGCCCAGGGTAATTGGGGAAGGGTTCTGGCATGGGAATAAGCAAGAGCTAACACTTCATTTTTTTTAACACTTCATTTTTGAATGAAACAGTTTTATTGAGGTTTAATTCACATACCTTACAATTCACTCATTTAATGGGTATAATTTAACAGTATAGTCAGAGTTTTGCAAAGACTACCGCCATCAATTTTAAAAGTTTCATCAGCCCCAAAAGAAACCCTGTGCCTCTTAGTCATTGCTGCACCCAGTGCTCCCGTCTGCCTCAGCCCCTGGCAACCACTAATCTTTTGCCACTCTATAGATTTGCCTCTTCTGGGCACGTCATAGGACTGGAATCACACAATATGTCATCTGTTATGGTTAGTTTCTTTCATTCAGTGTAATGTTTTCAAGGTTCATCCACACTGGAGCATGTATCAGTTCTTCCTTCTTATGGCTGAGTAATTCCATTGTATAGGTATGTCACATTTTGTTTGCTTATTCATTGGTTGATGGACATTTGGGTTGTTTCCATTTTTTGGCTATTATCAGTAATGCTGCTGTGAATCATTTTGTGTACAAGTTTTTGTGTGGATAAATATTTTCATTTCTCTTGGGCATATAGTTAGGAGTGGAATTGTTGGGTCACTTGATAACTTCACATTTAACATTTTGAGAAACTGAAAACTGTTTTCAAAGCATTTACATTCAGACCAGCATTGTGTGAGAGCTCCAATTTCTCCACATCCTTGCCAACAGTTCTTTGTATCCATCCGAGTGGGTGTAATGGAGTGTCTCATCATGATTTTGATTTGTATTGCCCTGATGGCTAATGCTGTCAAGCATCTTTCTTTTCATATCCTTATTGGCCATTTGTATATTTCCTTCAGAGAAATGTCTATTAAGAGTCTTTGCCCATTTAAAAGTTGGGGTATTTGTTTTTTTATGATTGGGCTGTAAGATTTCTTTATATATTCTGGGTCCAAGTCCCTTATCAGATATATGAATTAGCATATCATGTAAATGATGTGCCCCCTCCAGCATTCATATTGCACCTCTACCATTTACTTTAAACTGGTATACGCCCGTGTAACCATTTACCTCAGATTTATAACTTTCAGAACTTTCCCCCTAGTAAGTTCTCGGTGCCTTTCTGCCTCGTGTGCCAAAGGAGGCCTTTCAGAGCTGAGAGTTCCCCAGGGTGTCTGACTCAGAGGATCACAGTGACCCCAGGCCTTCTCCCTCCCAGGGCCTCTAGCTACGCATTCCAGCTGGGGAGCCTGCCTGCCCGGCTCCTCCAGCTCCCCAAGCAGTATCCCTGTCTCCAGCCTCCTTCTCTGTTCCCACACTGGCCAGGGGCTCTGCGTGGGGAGGATGGGAGGTCAGTTCTGCCTGGAGCTGCTGCTGCTACTGAGGTGTAAGGACCCTGCAGAGGTAAGAAGATGTGGTGTGTACATTTCAGGCTGTCTGTGTTTGTGTCTCCTGCCTGAAGCGCAGCAGGACCCAAGCCAATAAGATCGTGGATGGCTTCATGGGCTAATAGTCCTGGAGCTGCAACGGGGGAAGGTAGACACAAGCAGGAAAGGGTGAGAGAAGCAGTCACTTTGGAGGGATTGACTAGCTGGTGCCAGCACCCGAGTCTCTTTCAGCTTCAAAGTTCAGATGGTTCAAATGACACTTCAGATGTCTCTGCCTGTTGCTTTAGGAGAAGGTTCAGAGCTTTCAAGCCAGGCTGACTGAAACACTACATATCATTGCCAAGACACTCATTTTTATTGAACACTTAAAGCAAATCTCAGTAAGGACCTGCCATTTCTTCGGCACCTTTCCTTTTGGCTGTTTTCTCAGTATTTGAAAATGGATGCAATTTGACTTTAGCAATGCACATTGGCTTATATTGTTAGTGTTGCATGCATCTTAGTGGCCTTTGATTGCAATATTTTTCTGAAACAGAGAAACTGAATGTAGGGACGGATTTGACGATGGCAGGGTCACCTGGCTAACCTGTGGTAGAACCGAGATTAAGTACCTTTGCTTTTGAGCTTCTCTTTGGGTCTGGATCTTTGGATGCCATAAAATCATGAAAATTCGGGAAAAGGGCAAATCGTGCCCTTCCCTTCAGTACAATGGAGGATGAAGATTCTATGACATTTACAGGCAGAATGGGTACTGATGTGAAACCACAAAATGTGGTCTGACTCTTGCATGCGGCAAAGACAGATGACTGATGGAGAAAAGCAGAAAGCCTTGGTTTTGCTGCTTGCAACCTCTGGTACAAACCTTGTTTTTTGTGGTTCCAGCTTTTTATGATTTCAGAGAAAGACCTAAAAATTTAGAATATTCCGAAAGTGTTCACAGAGCTTAGATACTTGCTCATTTTATATAGCTACAAGTAAAGGTTTCTTTGAATCCTTCCTAAAGGAACAGAAGGCATCATATTAAACATTAGCTTATTTGATGAATGTTTTTAACACCAAGAAGGTGAAGCCACAGACCTTCCTACAGATCAGCAGTCTCTTACCTTAAACTACATGACCATCTACTTCAATTCATATATGGAGTTCTTCCTCTCTCTATCGTGTGCACATTGCCACTATCTATATATTGTTAAAAGTATTGTAAATACATGAAAATTATTTAATTTGTTAAAAACCAAATTACTTTTGGAGAAAATTTATTTTTGTCTTAAGTCACCGTCATTTATAATCTGTTGAATGATCCATTTTGAAAGAGGGCAAAGACTTAAATACTGCAATTCTGGTTATTTACAGTATTAGCAGCAATAACAGAAATCAACTCAGGCTGCAGTGACTACAGGTTCCAAGCTACCTAACACCGTTCATCCAACACAGTTTTTTTTCTACCTGTGGGAAAATGAGCCACACAGGCAGTAAATCCCCTTTTGTTTTCCAACTCTCTTCGGAAATCCTACTGATAGGAATTGTGCATTTAAGCAATGTTCAGTAAATATGGTTAAAAATCCATCACTGTTTTTTTCTATTAAAAAATTTTTTTTGCAGTTGCTCATTTGTGGATATTTCCAGATTAAGAACAGAGTATTTGTGGAAACAAGGTTGAGCCCAAGTTCCTCATGACAGGGCGAACATTGGATTTTGTGAATCTTCCTTCTGAGCCTGAGTTTGTTCTGCATGTCACTGTGCAAATTCACAAACGTTTCCTTCTCTAGTCAGCACACTGTGGGGGGAGCCAGTTGGGAGTGCCACCTCGATAGCTAGGATGTGTGGAGGCTTCAGTGCAGGAGGCTGTTGAGATACTGAACCTTTTCATGTATTTTAATCTGGACATCAAGTGCCGGGTAGAGAAAGTATGCCAGCCAATTAGTTCTGAGTTAATGTCCTGAGAAGAATATGTCAGCAACCTTCCTATTCTGACCATTCTTTAGGATGCCACTTGAAATGGCCTCTCCATACGTGTTGGGCATGAGTTCAGTGCGCCTCCTGGGAAGCAAGATAATGTAGGGCCAAGGCCTGAATTTCCTAAATGTCCTTGGTTCCCACTGTAGCTTTCTCTGAATGAATCAATGAAAGACAGCACCTAGCTGTTCCCATAAGGTCTGGACTTGTGTTTGTTTGTTTTCAATCCACCTTTTGGAGCCAAGGAAAGGGTGAGGGCCGTTCATGCTCAGGTTCACACTCACAGGCGGGATGGATGAGTCTCTCCTGGTTGCCATGGCAAAGCTGCCCTGGAGTGGGGAAACTTGCCCATATTTGCAGAGCTTTCCTCCCCATGTGTGATGGTTCACCACAACTGCAGAGGAGTTATTGGATTGAGAGTTCTGTAGCTTTCTTTACAATGAACTCCTTATCACATCCTTGGGAGGTCAAATGGACAGGAAAAATTAAGTGGCAAGAGGAGACAAGCTTTATGACTCTGATCAGTTGAATTTTTATTTGCTCTTAGCAATATAAATTGGTTTAGTTAGGATCCTAGGGGCAGATGACAAATTAGTTAACCTTTAAAATGATACTCATCAAACATGGGACAGGGTTTGTGTTTTAAGAAATACCTAATTTCTTTTTCAAGTTGAATGTTTGAACACCTCCTCATCTATAAACTGAGTACAGAGACAAGGTTTCCTCTATAAGGTTGTGAAAATTGAAGGAGCCAATACATGTCATGTGCTTAGAACAGTGCCTAGACTATAACAAGAGTCCAGTAAATGTTTGGTGTTATTATTATCATCTTTACTTTTATAGGACTGTGTGGTAACTTTTTAATGCAAATGACAGTTCCTTGAGTAGATATTAAGCATACTGACCAGCCTCCAGATATTTTTCTAAATCTCCCTCAAGGAGTTTGCCAGTTAGTAGAGAGACCAAAGTAGAAACAAGTAGTTTCTTGAAATAGAGGCACACCCAACATATATCCTGGGAAACCTCGAGGCCTGAGCACTCCAGCCTGTGTAGACCAACAAGAAAAGGTCTCCAGATGAGGAGGCATTGAACTGAAGCTCATGTATGGTCATTCTCCTGATCTGTGGTGTATGGAGGCCAGGAGGGAGGGCCTTAATCACACTTGGAAGAGTGTCTTGAGTTTGATATTTGCACAGATAAGATGTTCTGTGTCTTGATTCTCTCAAATATTGTAGGTTTCCCAAGGTCTGCACTCAATCAAAGTAGGTCTCCTTTACTTACATCACACTGCTTTATATTCCTATGATTGTCAGAGGCTTTTGGTAATAATTTTGTGACCAAAACTTTACTCATCAAATATTGGGAGAGTGATGGTTCTGAAAATCGTGAGAATTAAGGCATCTTAAATTCCTGTCCACTCTTTGCACACAACTACTTATCTCATTATTCTGCCAAATTCAAGCAAATTTAAAAACCAGATGTTTCCCAAACAAACCAATAAGCTCTAATTCAGTGCTTATTCTAATGGCTAATGATCTGATTATTTTTCTCCTCCTTTCTCACTTGGCTAACACAACCACTTTTATGTAACTTCAGAAGAAGCAAATAACTATTCTAATTTCTGCAGAATTGCCTTGATTTAGACAAATCAGTTGATTTAATCCTAGAGTGACCATCTCTTCATCTTGCACGTTTTCTTTAACAGCCTGGTCACTCCCCAAGCTGTTTAGAGTTTTCTGATGCAGTTGATACAGGAAGTGAAAATCCTTTTGTATGAGGTCCTATAGCAAGTTTGCTAACTTTGAGATGTGAGCTTTTGGGTTTTCTTTCTCAGTGATGTTTTTAAAATGCATACAGACTCAGACACTTGTCCAGAGTCTCATTCTTTCTATATCTTAGGTTTTGAGCACACAGCATGACTCAGTGTTGGTGTTGTTTTCCAGAGTAGGGTTTCTCAACATGACCAGTGCTGACATTTAAGGCTGGGTCATTCTCTGTTGTGGGGGTCTGTCTTGTGCATTGAGGACGGTCAGCAGCATCCCTGGTCTCTCCCTACTAGATGCTGATAGTACCACTTCAGGCCTATCTGCATCCCCGCATGGTGACTCCAGACGTTGCCATATGTGCCCTAGAAACCACTGCCGCCTGGTTGAGTACCCCCTGCTCTAAAGAAACACAATTCGGTAAAGAAATGCCTGGAGTGGAATTAGCAAGGAGAGGTTCAGAGTTGGAAGTTGCTATATACGGGGGCCAGGCCTTACAAAGAAGGTAAAAGGAAGACATTCCGAGGGAGACTTTCTAGTGCTCTGGCTGCCGGTGAGCTCATGCTGCCCTCCCGGTGGCTTTACCCTCCTTCTGCCCTTAGAGTGATCTTAGAGGTGGCAGAGAACAGCCTCTGGGGGGTGTCAGATAGAAGGCAGGGGCCACGGAGCACAGCCATAGTGAGAGAGGTGTTCAGCTGGCTCTATGTCAGAGCTGGCCCATTGACGCAAGGCAGTTGTGTTCGACTTTGGAGCCTTTGGCAGAGAAAGCTTTCATACTTTCAAATTCTGTATCAGTCCCTGCTTCCACCTGTGTAGTGTTCCCTTTGTGGGTCTATAAAGCCAGGAGAAGAAGGCTCCCCCTTTCTGAATATGAGTGGTAGAGCGTGTTGACATAAAAGGACTCAGAGATGGACGTTAGTACTACTTATAGATGAAGAAATTGAGGCATAGAGAGGCAAGAAACTCATCCAAGTTTCCACATCAGATAGGCCAAGGTCACAATTGTGACCCCAGAACCCCCACATTCCACAGACAAATTCGAAGCATGGAAAATTCTTTGAAGAGGAAAACAAGATCTGGCTGTTCTGTGGGAGATATTTAACATTGTTGTAAAATTTTTTTGATTAAGAAAAAGAAAATAAATGCTGCACCTTGGGCTATTTTTTGTTGACCCTAGTGCCTGTTATTTGTAAGGGGCCTTCACTGATCTTGATTTTTTTGATGGGTGATTCAGGCATGATTTATTGAGGGAGGTATTTTGGGACCTACATGACCATTTCTTTTCCCTCACCCCAACCTGTCCTGTCCTCACCATTCCCAGCCCTATCTTACTCCTCAAGCATTATCTATTTCTAGAAGAGTCAGGTGTTTCAGATGAAGACTAGATGGATAGCCATTCCCTTCTCCAGGGGATCTTCTGACCCAAGGATTGAACTTGCATCTCCTGCATTATAGGCAGATTTTTTACTGTCTGACCTACCAGGGAAGCCCGTCTTATCTCTCAAGTATTATTTATTTCTAGAAGATTCAGGTGTTTCAGATGAAGACAGGATGAATTCTTCCCAGCAGGGAAGTGTTTTGGAATAAGTAAATTTCAGCTAGTGACTCCCTACTGATAAGGCTCTAGATCAAATGGGAGCAAAGGGAATTGTAAGGCAAATCATGAAACAACAACTAAAAATTCCAATTAACGAGAATTTCACAACAAACACAGGCTGATGGGTGTTTTATTAAAGCAATGTGGAACACAGCTAGAGGCCACTATGTTCTGGAAATGTGGGAAACTGGTTGAAATCATTTTTCTCTTGTGATCCCCATGTTGAGCCACAATCAAATCCCTTTTAAGAAAAATCAATACAGTTCCTTGCTATTTTGTATTCTTTTTAAAGCCTTGACCTTAAACTCAGTCTTTTTAGCAAGTGTTTATTGCTAAGGGGCAAACGTCAGATATGGGAGAAAATTCAGTGTTTTTGTGTTGAGTTGTGAGAGGAAGTGGTCAACTTGACTTTGTTTGTAAATAAAATGAACAACTTGATCTTTTCCCCTTGTATTTTTGTATTGAAAGACATATAATATGCCTTGATAATGATGATTAGTACAATGGCCATATAGTTTCTAAACGATTGGAATGGAGAAAAGTTTTATTTCAAATTTCAAATTGTTCAAATAGCACATGTCCTTTTACTGGAGGTAAACTTCGTGGACATGCAAGTGTGTCTGTCTGTGTGTGTACTCTCAAGCACGCAGGTAGCCATTTATCCTATGTTGTGCTGTTGGTTTGAACCACAAAATAGAAAAGAATGTAAATATTTCCCAACGCTTACAGGCAGTCAGCCACTCTCAGGGATGGACGAAAGTTTGTTATTTTTTTCTTTATCTTTCCATCAGCTTACACTTTGGCCTAATTCCAGTGAAACCCTAGGTCAAGGGCAGCCCCCGCCTTCTACCTCCAGTGTGGATGTGGCTGGTAGAGGACTGGAAATAAATGACCATTTTTTTTGGAACTAAAAGTGTCTCTTACAAGCAGAAAAATCAATTTAGCTGAACTCTGGATTTGTCTATATTAAAAGAACACTAGAAAGGAAACCATTTTGGAGTGTGTGATTCAGCCTGAGGAAGAGAAGGGTGTTTCTAGGGTTCTTAGAAAATTCCCATACAGGATCATACTTCCTGGAGTGCTTGGAAAATAACTTGTAATGGATAGTTGAGATATTCACTTTTAACCGGCAAGTCTGTTTGTTTCATCTTTTGTTTAAAATCTTTGAATTCCTAGGAGTTGCTTTTCTACCTCAGGAGGCACTGTCTAGTAAAACTCTGGGTGGTAAAAGAAATGTTCTGCATCTTTGCAGTCCAATGTGGTAGCCACTAGCCACATGTGTCTCGTGTGACTGAGGAACTGAATTTGAAAATTAATTTCATTTTCATTAAAAAAAATTTGAATAGCCACTTGAGGATCTTTACTGAACAGTGCCAAGTGTAGAGCATAATTACCAGTCAGCATATGTCTTTGATTTTAAATATTTCATTATATTATCACCTTAAATTTTGATTTGTAAAATGTGACAACTATTACTCTTTCTAACTAAGTGACGATTACTTCCAGGTAATCCTTCATTTCCCATCCTCTTTGCATGCTAACAATGCATATATTATAATAACATGTCTTACACTTTTATTCTAATTTTGCTGCTGCACAGTATTGTTAAAGGACTCTTGCCTTCCAAATAGCTCATTATCCAAGAGCCATATATCTGGCAAGGAGTAATAAGCATTACTCATGAATTTAAGATGCCAATCTTGGGTTTTCTTTCAAATTGTTTTCAATTTAATAAAACCAAACTTCCATAAAAAAATAGGGGGTTATGAAAATAGAGCCTAGAAATTAGCATGTTAAACTGCATTTTCCTTTGCCCTTTCTAATAAGTGAACTGTGAGCATTTTCTGGTTAATTGGAATGGGTATTGACTGAAGTTGAACTCTTCAGATGATTCAGACCCGATGTAATTAAGCATAGGAGAGAAAAATATACATTATAGCCAGTTGAAGCCCAAAAGTAAAATTAGATAATTGACTAATTTTAAGTGGGCAAGTAGTTTAGGTATTATTTGAATCAAAAGAGAACTAACCCATTTAATTTGAAGTCATCACAAGCCTTCTCTCTTTAAGGGGTTAGGACTTAGACACTGAGTTTTCTCTTTGACCTGCCTGCTCTTTGAATCCAGCTAATCTCTGATAGAATTTCAGTAGGAGCTGCTTTGGTGATCATTTCTATTTTACTTTATTTTTGTTGTTTCTAAATTCTTTTTCCTTAACTTTACAATGCTCATATCTTCTTTGTTGTTTGACTGTATTATTCGTTTTTGTTCCTGCTAAAGCCAGTTGCCTCATTCCTTTCACCCTTCTTTGGTCCAAATATTTCTCTGAAAAATCAAGTACATATAAACTGATTTCTGCTGGGAATTTACCTGAAGGGGACTCACTAAGATCCAAAACTCACATCAAAGGGAACTGAAGGGAGGTATGTCTGAATTGAAGCAGAAAAAAGGGAAAACAAACTTGAAAAATTAAATTTGTTCTTGATTACAGAAGTAATTTATTATGTTTTTTGTAGAAAAATTGGATCTTCATACAAAGAGATGTATCTTCCTTCTAGTTTTTTTCTACACACATTTATATATGTGTGTTCAGATTATCTACACATTATGAAAAGTGAAGTGTTAGTCACTCAGTTGTGTCCGACTCTGTGATCCCAAGGTCTGAGGCTACAGTCCATGGGATTCTCCAGGCATGAATACTGGAGTGGGTTACCATTCTCTTCTCCAGGGGATCTTCCCCACCCAGGGATCAAACCTGAGTCTCCCACACTGCAGGCAGATTCTTTATGGTCTGAGCCACCAGGGAAGCCCTGTTTACATGTTATGGCTACACGTAATGTTCACATTTGATATACAGTCTTGGTCTTAGATTTTACTTTATCACATTTTTTCCACTAATAAATTTTCTTCTAGAGATACTTTTTACCACATAATTCCTTCAGATACATACAGACAAATTTCAGAGATGCAGGTTCTCAGTAGAATACATAATCATCATCTTTGAACATGTCTTACCATACATTTTGATGACTCTCTTTGGGTAATTCCTAGACATATATTTGCACCCTGGGAAAGTTATGCATATTGAAGCCCTCACCAACAAGGAGTGAATGAGAGCAGAACAGATTTTAAATGTATTAGTGACATGGGAGTGGTTATGGTGAGATGAGAATTTCCTTGAGGTTATATACTCAACTTCATCTGTATTTTTAGCTTAATTTCAAAGACATAGCACACCTTTGTCAATAATATACTCTTGTGTTTCTTTTTTGCTGATTTAAGAAGTTTTTATATATGTTTGTGTTTATTAGTATGTTTATGATCAGTGTTGCTATTTATTTCAGCCTATACTTTGAGTCTTAGTCATTAGTATCTAGTGATTTTTCTTCCATATTTTATTCAAAAACATATAACATTGGGCAGCTAAGCTTGAGTTTGAATGAATTAGAAATGCTCTTTTTTATTTAATTTACATCAGTTTTGTTACATTCCGTGGTGATACTTTGTGTTACACTAGGTAGCCACACACATCTACATGTCAATTGTCGACTGCAGTCATCTGCTACATATAGGCAATCAGGAAATAAAATAACCTCAAAGTGACCAGAATAACAATCCAAAGGTCAATGTACTTTATTTTGTTAGGAAGAAAATGAATACAAAGTAACCTACATATTAGAAGATGTAAATATACACTAACAAAAAGAAGGAATTGCCTGGAGCAGAAAGGAATGGTTAGACTGACAACCTAATATCAGGTAATTTAAAACAGGCATCAGAGCTTTATTGCTTCTAAATTTCCAAGACAACTCACTTCAGTGATGGGATGTTCATATGTCTCATTCTGGACCATCAAATAGATCCTATGTTGTGGTTAACATGCATGTCCATTATAGAAGACTATGATGAAAATGGTTTGTTAAAACATATGTTTGGGCATTTAATACAGAAGTTTCAGTTTCTTGTCACTTACGCAGGACGCCTCATTCCATAGTGAGCAGTCCTCAGTTCAGAGCCTGAACTTTTCCCTGTAATTCAGATATGTGATTTGAATATATGTATATAATTTGAATTATTTTAAAACTAGAATAATTTTGTCAGTGACCTTCCCAAATAGAGAATCCTCTTATATCAGAAAACTTGAAAGCAACTCGAGTCTGATTTGAAATTTTGTGTTCTTTTCAATATCACACATAGTTTTCAAGTAACATCATTCCTTACATCCTTAAAATGTTTTTCAGTATGTATAAACATAATGGCAATATTTTCATGAGCCGTGGAAGACAAGTGTGTTGGGGGCATATATTTTGGAGACTCTACCAGGATATATATTTCTATCTTTCTACTAGATGTTTTTTTTTTCAGGAAAGTCATTGACAAAACAATTCTCCTTAGTCCTGATCATATAAGCGTTACATTGTTGGAAGAGAAAGTTGGCTGTCATGACATAAATGACAAGGCTCTTGATGTCGATGTCATGACCCACTAATCAATTATTACCCACAATTGAAAGACACTAGCATGGAAATAGAGTGCATCATTCATCTAGAGATAGATGGTTCCAAGGTTGGTTATTTCAGGGGCACCGAAGACCTAGAGACTTTCTGCCTTTCTACTTGTCCCCCCTGGTTACGAGACGGCAGACACAACTCCAGCTATCACATCCTCAAACAAATAGATCCAAAGACAGAACAGCACTTTGCCCTAGCATGTGTATACACAGTTTTTTGGGGTTTTTTAATGTATTTATTTTTTAATTGAAGGATAATTGCTTTATAGGCTCGGTAACAACTTAGGTACACAGTTTTAATTAGGGAGTAATTCTTTTCCCCAGAAGCTCCGCCTCTCCTATTAGATTTCCCTTTTGGCCTCATTCATTGTTCAGGTTCCAACACAACCAATCCCTAAACCAATCACTAAGGAGGAAAACAGATGCCACATTTGGTGTGGTTATATGGTATTTTGTAGTAATTGATGCTATAATTGGAGGAGTGAGTATTTGTTCTGTGGGACAGGGGAGGGGGCTCCTCCCTCCTGAATTTGTGGAAAGCCTGATGCTGGGATTAATTCCAGCACTGCCAACAAGGACCGAGTGGTGAAGAAAACTGTTGGACACATGGCTAATGATGCCTGCCTGGGTCGGGAAGATCCCCTGTAGAAAGAAATGCCAACACACTCCAGTGTTCTTGCCAAGATAATCCCATGGACAGGGGAGTCTGGCGGGCTACAGTCCATGGGGTCGCAAAGACTTGGACATGACTGAGTGACTAACACTTTCTTTCATATTTGCCAAGGCATTTTGACAATACCTCTGTCATGGTGTTAACACTATTAGGCTTTCTCTTATCATTATTTGTGAGCTTATTTTAGCCCTTCAGTAGATTCTAGATTCCTTAAGGATGGGGACTTACCATTTTTATCAGGACACGGGATAGTGCCTTACCCTAGAGGGTGATTAATAAATATATACTAAATTGATTAGAATTGGCCCATGTCAGTTGATTAAAAGCTTTATTTCTGACTTTTTAATTTACTCTAAATTCTTTAAAATCAGGTTATTTGCTTGAATATTGACACCCTCCCAGTAATGTTTATTCATTTCAGAAAATGATTAAGGGGTCTTAATCATAAAGGTATTGGAATAAAGTTACTGTGGGTACTGTGTAATATAAACCCTAAAAAAACTGTTTACAATTCTGTTTGGGTGTAGGAGGAGAAAAGAATTCAAATATAAATATAAGTGGGAAAGTAAAACTGTATTGAGTCCATTTTATGCATCTGTTAACATTTTGAAGACTATACAGTAGAATTTATCATCTTAAAGATTATGAAGTGAAAGAAATGACTTGTATATAAAACTGCTGTGGTTCCCTATTTGAAGCTCCATTTAATAAAAGTTTTCTTAGGAAAATGCCTCAAAGATTTAAAATTCAGTACATTATTTTATGTGTCACATAATTTCATTAAAAAATTGCTTTCAGTAGAATGAGATCAAAAGACCAGATTTTGGTTACTAATGTGGTGTGAGGTATAAAACCACTGCTCCAAGTTTTCAGTTGTTTTGTAATATAAACATTTCAGAAAAGCTTATATTTTTAATGTAAAGAATTCTTCATATAAACTTCCCTTCATTTGGTTCTGGCTTCCCAGGTGCTTTAGTGGTAAAGAATTCTCTTGCCAATGCAGGAGATGCAGGTTCGATCCCTGGGTTGGGAAGATTCCCTGGAGGAGGAAATGGCAACCCACTCTAGTATTCTTGCCTGGGAAATCTCATGAATAGAGGAGTCTGGTGGGCTACCATCCATGGGGTCACAAAGAGTCGGACATCATTGAGCAACTGAACAACAACATTTTGTTCTGACTCAGTGACTATATACTTGTTCATAATTTTTCACATTACCAACTATTACAACTACTATGTAAACTTCTATTTTTTAAAAGTTTTGAGATGGTGTAATTTAAATTGT
This sequence comes from Muntiacus reevesi, assembly GCF_963930625.1. Taxonomy (NCBI): domain Eukaryota; kingdom Metazoa; phylum Chordata; class Mammalia; order Artiodactyla; family Cervidae; genus Muntiacus; species Muntiacus reevesi. The sequence goes on along the minus strand of NC_089271.1, from coordinate 9,347,283 downwards.
CTCTAAAAAGAAATATAGTCCTCATTTGCCTGCAGAATGGTCAATTTGTAGGTGTAAATGAGCAGTTCCTATCTTATTCAAGAAGATCCATTTATAATATCTTCTTTCCAGTTACATGAAATTTTAAGTTTAATTCAGCACAAAATCAGGAATGATTTTTAAAACTTTTTATTGTTTGCTTATTTTTAGTTACAGAATTTACTAAGTAAGGTGGTGGTAGGAAAAAATCTTTGTGTTCTTGTGTCTTTCTGAAAGCAACTGAAGTATTTACTTCAGGTCTTTTCTCATTTTCTGATCTTTTAATCCTGGAAAAAAATTGCAAAACAAGCAAGTAAAGCAATTTACAAATATTCTTAGTGAATACCATTTATAGTAACAAATATGGCTTCAATTTTGCCAAAACAATATTATAGCCATTGAAGTTGAACTCTATAATTTTCAAACTTTCTTTGTTGTCTCATAGTCATTAGATAAGAGGTGTCCAGGATGGAGGCCCCTGCCTTCAGAATACTTAAAACAATTATCGAATAATGAAATAACAATTGCTGCCTTTTGTTGAGTCCTTTCTGCATGGTCATTTCTGAACTCATCACTTTATTTTCTTAAGACAACTCTAAGATGCTATCACTATTTAACTCTAATTTTAGATGGGAGTTTTAAAGAGTGCAAACTACCTATGCAAAGTCACCTTTCCGGTGAATAGCTCTGACAAGGTTTATAAAGTTCATGACATTAACTATTAATAAAGAGATAAATGCATTTTTTTGAGATAAACACATTTTCTATACAAAGAGGTAACCTGTACCTTAGACTAGAATAATCAACTGTAGGCACCAGATTATTTGGAATACAATCATTTTTCAAATGTGCTCCATATTTTCCACAAATATGCCTGTGTTCTCCACAAATATGCCCATAATTTTGAAGCCTTATATAACATATAATTTTATTGGAAAACTATGGTATTTGTTCTTAGACAAAGGCTTGAAAGTTATCGGATTTAGTTACTTTCTCTCATTTTAAAGGGAAAACACCCATATAGTTGAAGTGACTTGTTAAATAGCATCTCCTTTTTAGGTGCAGAGTTATAATTGGAACCCAGGTAACCCGGCTCCCCATCCAGGTCATTTCTACCCCACCCCTCACTTTCTCAGTAGAAAATCATTAATAACATTTATAGCTTGGAATTACATTTGAAGACATACATACAGTAGAATTACATAATCTCTTATACACAAAAGTGAGGGTTTATATATATGGATAAGGGTCACTTAATGACTATTTCCCACTCATTTGGAAGAGTGGGAAAGAGCTTTCTGTAATGAAAGGATATTTTGTCCTTTAAGACTTATTGCTTAAAAAAATCTACAGAATCCCAGCACTGAAAAAGAATCTAGCAATCTGTCTAGTTTAGCTTCCTCCAAGTTAGATTCAAAACCACTTTAAACAAGTAATTTTCCTTTAGGTTTTCAAAGAGATCTCCCACCTACCTGTTCAAATATCTGCATCCCCTCATTGGCAACAATTACCCTTTAAAAAGAAATCTCCAGTTCAGTTCTAGCCTATTCTTGCTGGTCAAACCTTTGAAAGATAAAGAGAACTAATGTTCCCTTATAGTACTGTCTGTCAAATTAACAGCTTTCAATAATAGATCTTCTGGTAGGAATTCAAAGTAATTATAGAGTTTACATCCACCATAAAAGCTATTGTGTTAATTACTCAGCCATATAGATGAGCTCGTTTATAATATAAACTTACAACACACACTTGGACTCAGAGAATCACTGAGCTGGAGCTGAGCTGAAACTGTAGACCCTGGACTGTGAGAGATTTTCAAGCTCTGGGGGGCCATTTTCGCGCGCCCGTTTTGAGAAGTGTTGTAGTGACTTCAAGGTGTACTCACCACTTCCTCCCGCTTGGTCTTGTCTGTTGCTGGCCAAGCTTCCAGAGGCAGGTCAGGAAGCATGGGGGGCAAAGGCTGCATGGGGAATATCGGAGGCAGAGGTGGCTGTGGCGGCAAGGGCTGGATGGGGTGCACGGGCGGCTGGGGCTGCAGGGGCTGCAGGGGCTGCAAGGGCTGCAGGGGCTGCAGGGGCTGCAGGGGCTGGTGAGGCTGCGGCTGGATGGACTGGGGCTGGAAGGGCTGCTGGGCGGGCAGAGGGAGGTTTGGCTGGTGGTGTTGGGTTGGAGTCATGGAGTGTTGGCCAGGAACTGGCATCATTGGCTGCTGGGGGACCACGGGCTGCTGAGCTGGCACCATGGGGATGTGGTGATGAGGCTGCAGGGCGTGATTCTGGGGAGTCTGCTGGGACACCACGGGAATGATTTGGTGGTGCAGCCATCCACCCATGGGTTCGTAACCATAGGAAGTGTACTGGTGAGAAACAAAGAGTCAGGTTTACCATCCGCTCCATTGACTTCCAACTGGAGAAGCAGCAATGTTTTCTTTGTCATTATGGCAATATTAATATTTACTCAGTTTTTTTTCCCTGTGCAAGAATTTCTAACTGTGTATACAGATTTGACCGCTTACCACCTAGATTTCCCATTAGTGTCTATATGTGGCATAGATATGTTGCCTCACTTAAAAAGGGAATTGAAATGCATGCTTAATATTTTAAGGGAATAAAGAACCAAAACATCTACATACCGGGTGTCTTATCATGCTCTGGTACCACTTCAGAGGGGTGAGCACCTTAAGAGAAAGAGAGATTAGAATACATTTGTTTTAATTTCGTTGCATGGAATAAAGACTCACTAATGCAGTCTTGTCAATACTGATACCCTGAAAATAGGAGTTCTAAGGAAGAAAGAATAAGGTAAACATTTGTTAGGTGCCTCCTACGTGTGAGGTTCCACCTTACAGCCATCCTACACATTTTTCATGTTTTCTTACATATTCTGAGGCAAGTATCATCACTTTCACTTTTACAGACAAGGTCATGGAGAGTTAAAGAGGCTCATGAGCTTGACTGAGATTATAAAAGTTGTAAGTCTGTTTAATTCCTCAGCTCCTGCTCTTCTTTACAAGAGAAAAAACAGAAAATTAATGTGATATAATTTTAATTATATCCTTTTTTGATGTGATGTAACAATGGAAAAAAATAAAGGAGGCAGAAACACTGTCCCTTATACTAGAAACACAGGTTTTCAGGTCACATATGTCATCCTTTTAAGATATAATAGAAAATCTTGCCTCAAATTTTTATTAACGCTTTCCGTCAGTTTGTATGAGTAAACAAACTCATGGATTGTCATTTGAACCTATGAAAAAAGTAAGATTTTTCCTTCTTTCTAAGCAGTATGTATTTGGTTCACCTCAGGTCCAACGACTCCTTCAGATAGTAGTATGGTATTTGATATCAATACAATAAACAATTATTAACTTTGCTCAAGTCATACTTAACAAAGCACCTTTGATATTGCTTAACTATTTTGCTCCCCAAACAATATTTTGAAGTCAGGATATTATCATTATTTCCCTTCTCCAGATGAGGAAACCAAAGTTCTAGAGAGAGAGAATGATTGACCTAATGTCTCATGGTAAGTATGGGGGTGAGGAGAGCCTCAAACCCACTTTCCAGAAATCTCATGCTTTCCATTGCTCTCACAGACCACTTGGTCACTAATATTTCAGTAAGGACAAATGAGGGAGATACACAGAGTATGAATATCTTAGAATTGGGAGTTTTCCAGTTGGAAAGGATCTTAAATAACATCTTACCTGATTCCCCATGTTTTACAGGCTGGGATAGAACAAAGCTGTTCAGCCAGAGTTCATTTCTGCCCTACCGTGCAGTCCCCCTGAGTGGTAGTTCATGGGAGATAAATTTTATAGCCATATAAGGAGGAGAAACTAAGTCAGAGAGGCCAGGTAGGAGGGTTATGGGGCAATGAAGGCTGGGATAACCCACCAGGGCTTAAACCAGGAAGCTGGTAGTGAGAACTGAAAAGGTGGGACTGAGAAACATCTTGAATGAAGAATCAACACACTATTCTTTACAGAGCCCAGGGCATTGTTAACTCAAACAATGGTCAAAATTAGTAAAGAGAAAAATTACCTCATAGCTGAAGTTGATATAACCAGGGTGCCCAGGATGAGGTGGTAGCTTTTATAGGAAGGGGGAAATGAGAAGAAAAAGAATGAGAAAGAGGAAGAAAAGAGGGAGGGGGAGAGAAAGAAGGGGGGAGAGAGAGAGAGAGAGAGAGGGAAAGAGATTAAGTCAATATGCAATTTTCACATTAAGAGAGACTGCAGCTACTTTTAAAAAATCTATATAGTGCAGAATATATTTGAGGTCTACTTTTAGTTTGAACATGTACCCTGTGTAGAAGAGGAGCCCTCTTATTTTAAAGAGGTCCAGAACAACTAGATGTCCTAGGAACAGAAACCAGCATACATTTATCCTCCCCTGATCTTCTCCGTCCATGTTGTCAATCAGTCTTACTCTAGCCCACCCATCATTTTATTTCTTGATGAAGCTGTCTACTGAAAAAATATTCACAACCTAAAAGTTGAGAGTTATAGTTTATTCAGTGGGAATTTTTAGGGCTTCAAGACCAGGAAGCAACATCTCTAGTTACCCAGAGAAAACTGCTCTGAGGAGGCAATGGTGGGGAGCCAGGATGTATAAGAATTTGGTAACAAAGGGCAGGTAGACTGAATGTCAAAAGATTATTGTTAATGAAAGAAAACCAGATCTCTCAAGGAATTTAGTGCTTTTTCTGTATATAGGAAGGTGCAGGAGTCTGGGCTCACTGAAATCTTTCCTTTGATATGCACCTCAGCTATCTGGGGCCAGCATCCTGTGTTCTACTTTCCTGAAAGTTTCTTCAGGGCTCACCTTTGGGAGTGACTGCAATCTGCTTGCTTCTAGATGGCAGGTATTCCTTCCCCCCTGAGGTCCCCTAGGGCTCACCAGCTCACCCTGAAGGGGGCTGCAATCACTGATGACTGTGACATCCTTTGTTTACTGATGTGGCAGGCAATATTCCACGTCTCCCAGTTGGGAAGAAGGATATGTTTTTCTTACACAATTGCAAAATGCCAGCAAGAAGAGAATTGTCTCACGAACATTCCCTTATAAATCAGGAGGTGGATATGTGGTTAAGTAAAAGATATTACTCATAATTGGTATGCTAAGTAAATAACACATGAGCAGCAACAAAAGAAACAACTATGTGTGAATCGATGAATGTGAAAACAAGATGGGTGTGTTACAGTGGAAACAGTATAAATCCCATGGGAAATAAAAGAGTTGATTTATGAAGTTTTGGCTGATTCTTTTTATTATTCTGTCATCTTTTTATGAGTCTGTCAATGTTTCTATGGTAGAAACATTTTGAAGCTCAAAATAAAAAACAACCTGAATAATTATTGAAACCAGGACTATCTGTCTTGTCAAAAGTGGAGGCCAAGTGATTGATGCCTGCATTGTGGAATTCTGATTGGCCCTGGGGGGTGGGGGGAAGAGGGAGAGGAGGACCATTCAGACCATCCCCCTCAGGCTGTGAGCTGATTAAGGCTCTGTTCTTGTAAAATGCTCAAATTTAATAAGAGGGTTTATTCCTCTCATCTGAATGTGAATTGTTTTCCTTTTAGTTAACTGCCTTTCCTCTATATTCTTGATAGAAGCCCTCAGAGAATAGGGGTAAATTGAAGAGGGGAAAAGGGACTGAATTTGTAATGCTAGGGCCCTCAGGGACCTAGGAATTGCCACAATGCAGGATTTCAGGAAGGCAGAGCACAGAATCTTGGTCTTATGGGTGAGAGAGGAAGAGAGGAGGCAGATATTCAAGCTTTGCTGGCTTCTGGTTGTATCAACTGCTCTTTAGGCCACTGAAAAACAGATGGATCCTGCTTTGCCTGCATGTGATCTAATCTCTTGTGTACCTGTATTTAGAGAAAATTGGTCAGACCTCCCAGCCCTTGGTACATCTGAATATAACATGTATCCATATGTATTGAGCATAGATTGGATTCCAGACAAGCACATGGACGTCCTACGCTTAACAGGTACACCCAAAAGGATGAGGTCTCTTAGAACAGGGAGATGTTTCAAGAAAGGAATTTCTAACACAAAATCTTACCCTCTGAAGGTCAACAGCAGTGGACATGGGGGAGCAGGAAAATATTTGGATACTTGTGAAAAGTTGAATTCTAGAGAAAACTGACATTTTTGTAATATTTGCCTAAGGCTGGTTGAATACTTTCTCTGGAGGCCTTTCAAGGGTCCCTTCCAAAAGTTTCCTCCATCTAGAGATGGGTGATGATATTTACAGGCTAACTGTTCCAATAGAATCTCCTGGGGTGCTTGTTAAAATACAGAGTCCTGGGCCCCACCCCAACTGTACTCAATCAGAATCTTTGACAGAAGCATCTGGGAATCCATTTTTTATAACAAGCTCTTCAAAGTGCTTCTTAAACACAGAGACATTTGAGGAAATTTGATCATGTACTGTTTTAAACCCTAATGTTTACCCACTGTGGGGCAGACTTGTTTTCAAGCTTGTGAAACTGGACATTTACTTTTGAAGGAGGGGTTTTACTCACAGGCATAGAGAAGGCTGCTCCCAGGAGGCAGGCAAACAAAATCCAGGTCCCCATTTCTTGGTAGCCCTGAAATACAAGTCAACATCCACTTTTCTTATCTCTTCTCAAAGAAGGACATAATTAATGCTTCATAAAACCCACATAAAAATCTATATTAGTCTGTTGCTAATAAAAAGGATGGACCATTTCTTGTGAGATTACGTCATTCCTATATGATTCCAGTTCTCAACCCATTTTATTGTTTCTGGAACTACAGTGGTAATAAAGATGTTTTTCATTTAGGCTGAGAGCTGAACAAGCTTTAGGGACATAAATGACATGAATTTGCAGGCCATTTTCCTATACCTATATAGCCTGTAGAGTCATAGAAGCTAAATGTAGGTTATAATTAAAATGATTAAAAATAGAATTAACTCTAAAAATTGAGATCATCAAGGTGCATACTATTTGATACTTTTAGAACCAGGAGGCACAGAAAGGTTGGTTTTGGTACCGTCCACCTGAGCAGTGATACTGTTAAAGATCAGTCATCTGAGAAAATAGAATAAGGAAGGGGTGGAATTTAATTTCAGGTCTTCTGACTGAAAGGACTTAAGACCCTCAGATAACATCCTTGAGCTCCAGATGTGGAGCAAAAGATGTGGTTGAAGAGAGGGGAGAGGACGGTGCTAATATTCTGTGATTATTCTCTGAATGTTGAATGACTTTTATTGAAAAGATTCCATATTTAGATGATGACATTTTCCTTTTGTTTGACACTGCACTGTAATTATTCCACAAATAAGACCCTTGGAACATGAAGCAAAACAAGGCATCCTAAAATACATTGCCTTGTGGTGCAAATTACTGGCTAACTTTGAGAACTGTCAGAAGAAAAGCCTTAAATTTGCATCGGAAATGAGTATCAGGTGTAATAATGCAGGCTATGAGAAGTACACTGACATTTTTACCTCCTAAATCTGTCTTTTTTTTTGAAGTTTGCATTAATGAGGAAAACCATTTTGTTGATGGTTCTGTTTGATGGAATTAAATGAAATGTTTTCCTAAGTAATGTATCACAGCCTGTGAAAAATTACTTTTGCCTTAATTGATAAGTAATTAAATATTTTGCTGTGAAATTTGGTCCTGAAAAATGCTTTGGGATTCTGGACCTAAAATTTAAAGAAATATAGACAAACATTTTGCTGCATGAGAAAGTAACAATTCATTTAAGTAATCAGTTTAATTTAATCATGGTCCAGCTGAAGAAGCAACTGAATATTGACACCATAAGTTATGAGAAATGCAGAACACATTTGCATCTTTTGAACATGAAATGCAGAAAAAGAAGTAAGTACAATAGAAAGGATACCAAATTATGAATAAAATCCACATACCTTTGAACACACGTACTCAGTAAGTTTCTGTCTGAAACTCAGGGATGCTTGATTCTTTAGATTTCTTCCAACTAAGAGCTCATTTTATACCATTCACAGCATCTAGAGCAACCAATCAGGTTTCTGAAGGAAAAATGTGTTGAGTGTAACTAAAAATCCCTGCATCATGACTTTTAGAAGCTGTGATCAAATATAAGACTGTATGTTGTGATTAGTGCATATAGTCTTTCATTATAGGCAATAATAGGTTTAACAGGCAAAAAAATTCATCAGTCTGTTTTTAGGTCAGCAAATGAGTTGACTGCACATGCTGATATTTCAGATTTACTATTAAGAAACAGCCATGTCATTGTCTGTTCCCTGGTTCTAACGAACATAACATTGTTCTTTACCAAAAAATGTTAGATGGTTGTGTTTCTATAAGTCTAATCGATGTGTCCTCTAGAGTTCCCCAGCCCTCAGATCAGGATAAATTGATTGAAATCTCCATTCTGGTAAAATCCCAAAGCTCTTGCCAATAATTCTCTGAGGAATTATAATTTCAGGATCACCACTGCTCTTTTTGCTACTTCCATTGAAGATATTTTCTCTGTTCTCTGTGAAAATTCCTTTATCACCTTCTCCAACCTTTATCAACCTTTATGGTGATAAAAGTGACAAAGGAATCACCTTTATCACCATTCTGGTGTCCACCAAAAGAGAGGATAAAGGCCCTTCTCCTTGGCCTGATTCTGTAACCCATCTGCCATCCAAGCCACCATGAACTCAAGGTTCTCCCAGTAACCAAACTTTTATTCGTGATTTGAAGGACAAGGCCAGGGACATACCACATACCACACCACACACTTAAAAACACGTTTTGATTCCTGCAAACAAATGTATATCACAGGAAGCATTGTCCTGGCTCCCCGACCCCACACAGCAGCTCAGCCTCGTTTAGTATGATGGCCCTTCTTAACCTACATCCTTCTGGTCCAATCCCACATTCTCTCATAAGCAAATCTGAATTCTATTCTTTTTTTTTCTTTCAGAGACTCCTAACTGTCCTTTTGGTTGTCTTATCCCCATGTTCACAGCAGCCTTTGCTTTGCCTGAACAATAACCAAAGCCCTGTTCTGAGAGGACCTCCAATCTAGCTATTAAATTTTTTTATTCTTCTACCTTAGTAAAGCATATGGATTTTTATTTTGTTCTAAAATATGATCAGTAAAAAAGCAAAATTTGTCAGAGAAGGAAATGGCTACCCACTCTAGTATTCTTGCCAGGAGAACCCCATGGATAGAGGAGCTGAGCGAGGTGTTGCAAAGAGTCGGACATGGCTTAGCAACTCAACAGCAACAGCTGTATAACACATGGAACTATATTCAGTATTCTGTGATAAATCATAATGGAAAAGAATATTTAAAAAGAAGAATATATTTAAAAAACAAAATTTGTGACTATGATAAGAGGTAGCTGATGAGGAGACTATCATTATTGATCAATAAAGGAAATTCTCATTATATGCCCAGATACTGCTAGCAGTATAGCTGGATCTTTTTGACTACTTAAGTAATATTTCTAAAGCTTGTTCATGTACATATATCTTTATATTGATACTCCACATTGGCTAAATTAAATTCAAGGAGATAATATCCATGAAAGGCAATATAGTATTAAGAACTGGAGGTTAGATTTACCTGTGGGTCCTGAACCCAGCTTCACCAAGGGTTGATTGACTTGAGAAGATATGTAGCCTATCTGAGCCTCAGTTTCCTCATCAGTAAAATTAAGACAATTCTAGAGCCTACCAAGCGGATTCGTGTAAAAACTAAATGAGAGACATCTCTGGTGGGAATGGAAAGTTATCACCTTCCTCAGCCCCAGCACTTGGCACACAGTTAATGTTTAAAAATGCTAACAAATAAGATTCTAAGATAAGCCTTGGGGATGAATTAGTAGAAAATGAACAACCATTATGAAGAAAGGTAAGGTAGACCCCTCAACCAGAGAGACAGAAATTACAAAAGAAAAAGTGGAGAGTTAAAAGAGTCAAGTATGTGATTGAAAGGGAACATAGAATATGCTTCTAAAAGTCAATTGTGTCCATAGTTTGCATTTATTCATGAGTGTATTTATTATATGTCAAAGGTAAGAAGGATTCCTTTTGAAGGAAGTTGCAAAATGGATGGAGAAGTGATGTCAGCTTACTTGGAGGGAGGGGAGGTGGGAGGTGTGTGACAAGGAGATAAGGGAGAGTAGGAGGGACAGTACGAGGGAGAGGAAGGGAAATGTAGACCATATTATATGCTTTCGCAATCTTTCTCCTCATTTTATTTAACTACGTATATTGAAGTGCCTGAAAAGAATAAGGACAAGTCATTTGTGAACTAATAGTGGTTTTGTAGGTTTACAAAATATGTCTCATTATTTTGCTTCGCCTTTCAACAATGAGAAAGTGTCATACATTTGGCTACAAGGATCAGCAAAATGATTCTTTATTATGGCATTAATTTCTCTCGTCCATCAGATAGTGAGTCATTGCCAGTCCACCATGGGTACTTGTTCAGTGTAATGGCAAATACAATAGAAACAATGTGGTTCTTTCTATTTATTTCCCCCCACTGAATATCCCAAGTCACAAGGTACTAAACTATGGATCCCTATGCTTAAAATCTCTTCCACTAATTTAGGTCCCACAGGCAATTTAACAGTTACTCAATGTTTTTCAATTGAAAAAATTTTCATATGAGCAGTTGTTTCATTTATGAATAAGTTAACTTTATAAAACAGAACTTACTAGACTGAACTTATTAGGCTTATTTTGTTAGGTAGAGGCTATAACACTTCCAAAGTATTTGTGATATTGTTTTTCTTATTCTCTGACATCAAGTATTTTCTTTTTTTTAAAAAAAAAATCACTATTTCAAAAATGCATCACAAAAATAAAATATTTTCCTCTATGGAAATATCCATGGAATATCTGTGATAGAATGACCCCAGGATGTGTCTTTATCCCCTTATGCATTCATTTCAAATATATATGTTGAATACTTATGAACCTAGGACCGTTTGTATTACTTAGGGGACAAATATTGATACATGAATGATTTTATTCTTGTTTTCAAAAGCTTTTCTCCAAAATGACTAGTGAATAAATGCCCATATAGGTTCCCACTCTTGCTTAATGGGAACAAGGAAGGTCCAAGAAAGGGTTATAAAAACATTACATTCAGACACCTTCTGGCCCAGAAACAGCTGCTCTAACTCCCTCCTGAATTTTGTGGAATCAAGCAGGGGCTGCAGGACATGCAATTCATGTGGAAGGACCTCAGGCTGGAATTTTGGCACAAATCAAGAACCAAATGGTCCCTGCCTGCCAGTGGTCAGAGATAAGGCAGTTCAGTTCAGTTCAGTTCAGTCGCTCAGTCATGTCTGACTCTGCGACCCCATGGACTGCAGCACTCCAGGCTTCCCTGTCCATCACCAACTCCAGGAGTATGAAAAGAGATGAGCCAAGCATAGGTTAATCCAAGGCAACTAGAATCTAACCCACTGTCGTCACACTCCTTACTTTGTCCCAATCAACTACTTTTAGTAAAGAGAAGCCATGGAAGTCAAGAGCCAAAGCACCCTTGAGCTCTGAGCAGAAGCATATCTTAAATGTCTTCACTTCCTGCAATGCCTGGCCTCAGACAAAAAGTTAGATACTCAACAACAAATTTCATACATACAGAAAATTTTCACGTGGTGCTTTATAGTTTTTTAATAAGTTCTTTTGCCCATTTTTTCGTAGTTATTCTTTTTCTTGACTTACAACCCATCACATTTTGCTGTTCTCACGTTCCGTATCCTAGCAACTCTCCCCTTGTAATCTTCTGATTTACAGTATGCTGGAAAATCACATGGCCAAGCGTGTTAGGAATATGTGTGAACCGTAAGTAAAGAGACGCTCTAAGCTGAGGTGGCCTGGGAGGCTCACTTATGAGAAAAGCTCAGAACTTGCAGTATTGTGACCTTGGTTTTTGAATGCTGGGAGGATATTTTGTTTTGTTTTTGCATTTCACCGCTTTGCTCAACTTCCTGGTTTTCAGCAGTGGTTGAGGTATGCAAGTGACATTGGGATAAGTGAGGTGCTATGAGTTCCAGAAGACTTTCTTATCATCTATAGGAGCCCATTTCTTGAATCTTCTTTTAAAGCAGATCTACAACTGTCTAGTATTCTAGAATAATTTCAGGAGTGGATTTTCTTATGTAGCTGGAACTAAAGTCAGATTTTAAGTGTTTCTTTTGTAGACATTTACTTAAAAGAAAATATTCTCCAGGCTGGTTGTTTTGTTTGGGTGCCTTGCTGGAGTGGAATTGTACCCTCTTCAGAACCCAGGGACACCATCACTCATTGATTCCAATAAACACACTGACTTCCCTTTGCAACCTTTAAAAGTCAGGTATTGTGTCATACTTCCTTGGAAGCTCTTTGGTAACTAGAAAAATCTCTTTTACAAAGTAGGTGCTGGATAAATGTGTCAATTAATTGATGAAAATGTAGAGAAGTTACCCATGATATAATGAAAATATTTCAAATGTCCTTAATCTATGTGGAGTCTCCTAAACAGAGAAATCTTGCAGTAATTTAGCTGAGCTTTTAAACAACTAAGATGGATAACTCGGGATTGCTGTCAGTGCTCCTATGGACTTTCATGCAAACAGCCTCTGATAAGGAGCTAAAAAGGGAGATGCTGTAAAGGATTTAGAATCAGTTATCACAACATCCTCATTATATTTGGCTCTGACCTGTTAGTTTAAATTGTAATATACTATGATAGATAAAATTGATTTTTTTTCCTTATTTGAAACTGCGTTAATTTGCTTGATATAATAGTTTTATTATTATTATTATTATTAGCTTTTTAGACTTCAGCACAAGGTGTAATTTAAAAAGAATAACTGCAAAAAAACCTAACCTCTCTCACCCATATTCACATATTTTATTGACTCCAAGCCATCAGTACATATTCCAGAATATCCTGAACTCAACTATGTTTAATGGCTGGTCCTTTGAAGCTATGGGGAAAAACAGGAATCTTCTTACTGGCTAACAACATTTAGTAAGTGAGTAGACTTGGGATTAAAAAAAAGCATCAGTAACAGGGGTGAAGAATTAGAAAGAAGAATGGCGCATATAAGAAAACAGAAATGCTTGGTGTTGGTATTCAAGGTGGTGATCAAAGGTGGTGACTGGCTCAGCAAGCCCCAAGAGTCCTGAAATGAAAAAAGGAGACTTTACTGAAGCAGCAGGAAATACAATAGTGCTGCAGTGAAGGGAGATGGCCCCAGGACCCTAAAATCTTAACTCATCCCTCAGAGGCCAAAGCTGTGATCTGACTTCAGTGGCCATTGCTGAGCGCTTCGTGTGTGCCTAGCACACTCATTGGCGCTGGAGGACAAGGATGAATAGGCCAGTGGCCCAATTCTCAAACTGCTCACAGTTCCTAGAAGTATTCTTCACTCTGCATCGGGGTGGAGAATGCTAGGAGAGGGTGCTGGAACAGATGGTCCTTCTCACCTTCAGGAAGTGAATACACTCTCCGCCTCTGTCTGCGCTTGTGGAGGAGAAAGGGATGAGGAGAGAGGAGAAGGAGCACAGTGACCCCAAAAGACGCGGGGGCTGTGGGAAAGGCGGCCCCCCTAGAGTCTTCCAGGAGTCCTCTGGCTGGACTGGGGAGGGGCATATTAATTTTCCATGGGATTGCTTCAGTCTTTCAGCCTGAGGTCCTGCAGTGATTGGACATGAGCAGATACCCATGTGCTAAATCACCAGGGAAAGATTCAGTTATAGGCAGTGCCTGCTGTTTCCAAGGACAATATAAAGTAGATAGAAGTGTTTATGAACCGATATCTAGAACAAAATGCCTCCCAATGGGGGACTGGTTCAAATCCACTGTGGCACATATAAAGGGTATCCATCTGTATTTGGTGATATAGAAAGATGCTTGTGATACATTAGTTCAGTTCAGTTGTTCAGTTGTGTCCAACTCTTCGCGACATAGTTAAGTGGGAAAAAAAGGTTTTTAAAGTCCTTTGGCTCTGAAATGATTCTCTTTCTCCTCCTCTTTCCTCTTCCCCTCCTTCCCCCTCTCTCCCTTTCTCCAGTTCGGGAGATGGTCACGAAAATATTAAGAGTAGTTATCTAAGTTCCTGAAAGCTTTTGGGAAACCAAGATTTTATTTCTTTTAAATAATTGGTGAACAGAACAAATACAGGAGAGATACAAGAAGTTTAGGGTATAATATTGCTTATCCATGTTCAGAGAGTGCTGAGTGATAGGTCTGGATCTTTCACAAGCCCTAGGTTTATTTAATAATCATTCTCAGGGGGAATAAAAGCTGAACATACAAATCAAAGACAAAAGAAATGATTTTTAAAAAGCTATAGGGTCCCTTTTAGATCACTAGTGAAAGCTATCTGAATAATATAAGCACACACGGAACGGCTTGTAATTTGTCAGGTCTGTAAGCATTTCCTAAGTATCTGGTGGGGCAGTTTTCAGTAAGGGAAATTATATGCAGATGGATAGTATGTTGTTTGGGTTATAATTAACTGGTAATTGTCGGGAGTGAAAATGTTATGTCTGTGTTAACAGAGGTAACACAGTAACATAAGAACAAGCATTTTTATTTCTGCTTATTGAGCAAAATACACCAAAGTAAGTTGCACTTTCCTAAGGGAATTCAATGTACACATACACAGATTGGTAGTCTCCAAACAAAAGCAATATGCTATGGTGGAGAGAACGTGCCTTTGGCAAAGGACAGCATAGGTTAGAGTTATGGTTGGGCCATTGAGCCATGATGCTTGACTTGAACCAGTGTTCTTGACTCTTGTATGCTTACCTCACTACCTGGAAAATGGGGAAACATCAGTAACAGGAAGCTGGTAATGTCTTGAGCATACAATTGACTCTTCCTAAACATGATTTCCAATGTTAAGACTATTTCACGACTTGCTCAAGGAGGCACAGCAAAGGAAACATTTCACCACCCAAAAGGTTGGAGATGATCATTCTCACATATTTGATATGCAGAATTTCTTCTATTGTTCTTGGACAGAAAATTTTTACTTTGTTACAATTCAGTAGGATATCTTTCATGTTCATTTCTTAAGGAATTACCCACAAGGACATAAGTGTAAAATGTTAGAATACTATTTTCCTATGATCAGCTAACTCTACAGGAAACAAGAAATAGATGGTAAAACCTAAGTGGAGGCCATGTCCACAGTTCTGGTTGTGTTGTCATTTCTGGCATCCATTCTGGTTACTGTTTTAGCTCATGGTCCTTTGAACATGGACAGCACTGTAAGCAGCCTTTCAGCTAGTGTTTTCTTTATCACATCCCTCAATTATATAAAATTCAGTGATAGTAGTTGAGAGTTATTTCCAAACTTCTATTCAAAAGGTCACATCATGAATGGTATGTCTGGAATATTAACTACATTTGAAGTTGCTATAACTCTGAGGAAATAAATTAGCAGGAATACCAGAAGTTCTTCCCGACCCAGGGATTGAACCTGAGTCTCCGGTGTCTCCTGTATTGGCAGGCAGATTCTTTACCACTAGCACCACCAGGAAGCCAATAATTCTACTCACATCCATTTTATCATAGGAATTTTTACTTGAAATTAAAGAGATGCAGTCACCTATCACAGAATTCAATGGAGTGAGTACAAGTTTGTTCTAATTGTAGATGACATTTGCCCCAGTATAACGCTAACACAGCTTGAAAAATCATAAAATCTCTATTTTTTATGTTACCTCATGCATCATCTCATCATGCGCTCTTAGGAGAATCATAGTCCTGTGCTGAGTTTCTTCTCAGAGGCATTCCATATGCTTCCAGAATTTTTAAATCATTGGGATAAAATGTTTATTGAGTATCTGTAATATTCAAAGCCTAGCACACATGTGGCATGATATCCATACAACACAATATTATTCAGCCATAAAAAAGAATGAAGTCCTGGCAAGTGCTGCAGCATGGCTGAACCTTGAACACATGATGCTAACTGAAAGAAGCCAGACACAAAAGACCGTATATTGTATGATTCCCTTTTCGAAATGCCAAGATAACCAAATCCATAGGGACAGAAATTAAATTCCTGGTTGCCAGGATGTGGGGGAGAGAAGCATGAGGAGGGACTGCTAACGGGTTTGGGGTTTTTATGAAGAGGGTGATGGAAATGTTCTGGAATTAGAATAGTGGTGATGGTTGTACAACCGTTTGACTATACTGAAAGTCACTCAATTGTGAACTTTCAAGTTGTGAATTTCATGGCAAGTGAATTATATCTCAATCGGAAAAGAAGACATATCAAAAATATATACATGCCATTGGTCTCTCCCCTTAAGAAGCTTACCCCATCTTTATACAGTATATAAAATACAGAACCAGGAAAGGCTAAACACAGTGCAGTGGTATGGAATAAAAGTATAAGAGTTGCCCCATGATGATACAGTTGATGGTGACGACAGCAATGATGATGAAACTAAAATTTATTAAGTGTCATCTGATGTTCTAGCATTTAACATGTTTAAATAATAGATTACCTTCCACGTGCAAGGCATGTTCTACATTCATGGAGTGTATCAGTGAACTAAAGACAGAGATCCCTGTTCACAGTCTCGCAGAGAGCAATATGCACAATAGATATGATAAATAAAAGATATGTTAAAAGATGAGAAGGGCTAAGGAAATACAGAGCTGGCTAAGGGGCATTAAAATGCTGAGTTGCAAGTTACAATAGGGTGGTCAGTTTTAACCAACACCTGAGCATCTCTAGGGTGAGAGCCAACACAAAGGCATCAACATGGAGGCAGGCTCAGCGTGTTGGAGAACTGGCAGGAAGCCAGCGCTGCTGCATATAGTGTGAGGTCAAAGTTGGAGTATAAGACAAGGTCCAGAGGTGACATCTCGTTGTGCTTCCATGCTCTTAGCAGTTAAATGTACAATTCCTTACCTGAAATACCTGCTGTCATTTACCATGAATCAGAGGCTTTGGAAAAATGTAGAAGGGTGTCTGGACTTTGGGAATGCAGAGGATTTGGATAGATGTAAAGGCTATTCCACCACAGGGCTTTGTCACTGGAAACAGCAGAAATGGAAAAATGCAGAGGGCACTTGGGTATGCAGAAGAAGACCACCTGGGCAGGAGCAGGGATTTGAGATTGAAAATTAGCGATACAAGTGGCTGGTGGGAAGAGAGAGACCTGGATGCCAGGGCAAGGAATGTGAGTTGTGTACAATTGGCTACAGTGAAGCATTATGCATTTGCTTTCACCGCGCTTTTTTTTTTCTTGGGTTTCTAACAAGAAAGTTTGTCAGGAATGAGGAAGTTGAAGTGGGAAGTGGTTGGCTGACTTCATCATCACAATGAGATGACTTCAACATCACAATGAGAGCTAGAGTAGACCAGACCCCTGGGTACCCGCCCTGTCCCAGGCACTCCTGACCTATTAGCTCACAGATAAATGCAATATCTGCAGGGATCCCAGGCCAAATAATATTATGGAAAAAAACAATAACATTCTGGGAACATCTTAATTTAAAAAATGAAAGTCTGTAATCTTTCCTATAAAATACAGAATTGCATTTAATAAGGGCTGCCACAGAATATTCTCCAGCCAAACCTAGAGCTATTCAAAAATGCCCTTGCTTAGTCAGAAATAAAAGCTACTTAATGAAAGGTCTATAAAAAGAATTTTAATAACTTTATTGTCCTAGCATTTACATATCATAAAGTTTACCTGTTTAGAGTGTACAGCTGAGTGGGCTTTACTATATTTTTGTATCTTTACAAAGTTTGTAACCATCCCCACAATCTAGTTTCAAAACATTTTCATCACCTGAAAAGAAATCCCATACTCATTAGCAATTGCTCCCTATTTCCATTTGCCCAAGCCCTAAACACCTACCAATCTGCTTTCCGTCTGGATGGGTTTGTCTATCCTGGACGTTTCATATAACTGGTATCATACAATATGTGGTTGGAAAATGGATCTTGAAGAACCTCTCTAGCAGGGTTTCTCAGGGTCAGCATCCTTGGCATTTGGACCAGATCATTCTTTGCTGTGGGGGCCGTCCTGTGCACTGTAATATGTTAGCAGGATCCCGGGCCTCTATCCTCCAGATGCCAGAACCACCTCCTCTCCCAGTGATAGACAAATATGTCTCCAGACATGGCCCTATGTTCCCTGGGGAGGAAGGGGAACAAAAGTGCTCCCAGTTGAGAACCACAAATCTATACTTACCTAAGAATTGAGCTGAGTGTAGAGGTGTAGAAAGTGGGGTGGATACCTGCACCCAGCTTCTGTGGTGGAAAAACCACTGTTTCAGGGTCTTTGACAATCTGAATGATGAACCCCGAGTTTTAAAATTCTATGATTTCTTTTAGAAAAGTGAAGAGATAAATAGGGGAAATGAGTTATTTGGATAAAAATTTCTGTTGAAAAAAATATCTGATGGGAAAAACCACCCACTTTTCAGAGTATTAAAAGAGATTAAAATTGTTATTTAAAAAAGAAAATGGTATATCCCAGTGGTCTTCACCTTCAATATGCATGTTTGGAATCATGGTGCCAATAATTTAAAATGTATATCAATTTGGATTTGGCATGTTCTATGCTACAATTGTAACACTGTATTAATCGTTCTCAGAGAGTTATGCTTAACTCAGCTTTAAAATTCTACTGCAGATTATAAATACCCCTTGAACAGCAAAAAGAAGCATGAGATTTGATTTAAACTGTGGATAATGAAAACAAGCAGGCAATCGCAATTTAAATCATATCCTACTAATCTAACTTACTCTAAGGAATGAATAAAGAGAGGAAACACGTGGCTTCAGAAATGTGTACACTTCAGAAAGTCAGTTTATAAGCGTGACCTTTTTTCGGTGAGTGGACGAGGCCCTCCTCCTCCCTGTAACCCATTTACAAATGAATGCTAGTTCTCAAGATCTGCCCTGGTCAGAGTGGGAATCTTAAAGTTATGAAGATAATAATTGGCCCATTTCCTGCTCTCAATTTTAAGGAAGTGTTTTCTCAAACTGCCTGAGTCTATGTAACCTTGACTGTCTAGGACTTGATGCCCTGTGTATGACAGTGTTATCAGACTCTTCCCACTCAGTTCTTTATAGAATTATTATGAAGATTAAATGAAATAATGCCAATCAAACACGTGGACTAGTGTTTAAGCCTGTTAAGCACTTAACAAACTGCTAGCTCATATATACACATTAGCTGAAACATCTGAATCCATAACATGGTAGAATACCACTTTGTGATCAACTTTCTAGTAAAACTGCACACACTGAAACCAAGTGTCAACAAAAAAGGTAGTCACAGCCTAGGACTTGAGAGTTATGTTCTATTAGATGGGAATTTTTAGGACCTCAAGACCTGGAGACAGCATCTCAAGTAATCCTGAGAGAACTGTTCCCAGGAGGTGGGGAAAGGAGTCAGTCAGGTTATATAGAAGTTTGCAATAGGGCTAGATAGTCGGAACATCAAAAGATTATTGTTAATTAAGGAAAACCAGATATCTGAAGTTAAGGAATTTAGTACTTTTCTATGTATGGATAGACGCAAGACTCTGGGTTCCCTGAAATCATTCCTTTCCTATGCATCTCAGCCTGGGGCTGATGGCTGCCGCTGACGCTTTTTCACCCATCCTACCCCCACCCCTACCCCGACCCCACTCCTCAGCACTTTCCGGACTCAAAAATTCACATTTGGAAGGCTAGAATCACCAATGGCTGTGACATTCTTATTTATTGATATGGCAGGAAATACTCCATTTCACATAAGTCATATTGGGTCCCTTTACAAAATGCTTCTTGAAGGGCCATCTCTGATTCTTTTACAATATAAATTTAGAAGAAATTTGTTTCAGTGCAGGTTATAGTTTAGAGCCACTTGGGTAGCTTTTAAATAACACTCTGTGTCCCATTCCACCTAGCTTCTGATTTAATTGGTCTGAGCAATGGCTCCAATTCGTCGTGGTTTTGAATGACCTGGGGAGCTTTTACAACCATAGGTGGCCAGATGGCACCTCTAGAAATTCTGTTTCAGTTGAATATAATGTGCAGCCAGGGTTGAATTCCATGGGACATAATCTAGTCTAGCTTATGAATTGTTAATATATGTCTTGTAGACATTTACTGTGTATGAAAAGCTGTAGTTCTATCAACTTTACCCAAATCAATGGTTCTTTCTTTTAAGTGAAGTTCCTTTCAGTGCCATGAGTGGAATTAAGTACATTCAGCACAGTGACATTTGCAATTGGTTATAAAATAATAGTGTCAGTACACACTGCTATGTTTAAAATGGAGAACCAACAAGGACCAACTCTACAGCACAGAGAACTTTGCCCAGTGGTATGTGGCAGCCTGGATGAGAGGGGAGTTTGGGGGAGAAGGGGTACATGTTTACATATGACTGAGTCCCTCTGCTGTCCACCTGAAACTATCACAATATTTATCAGCTATACTCCAACACAAAATAAAAAGTTTAAAAAACAATAGGGATATTGGACCCACTGAGTTTTAGCATGACGACAAACCCACGGTGGGCACTCAGAAAATATTTGTTGATGATGGTTCAAGAAAAAAGTGTTTTCCATGGTCTGTTGGTTTATCTACGAGTATTTCATTTCAAACAGATTCTCTCACAGAGTCCGCATGAGGCTGCTAAAATGTTGATTCAATGAGTGAGTGAATTTCATGAACCACCCATCTGGGTAGGTTACTTTGGGTGTAGCTGTTTTGATTTTTCCTTCCTCTGAATATACAGTTTTGTTCATGTAATCAAACAAATCCAATTGTTTTGTCGTTTTGTAGACATATTCTTTGTGTGGCCAAGAATCCCGTTTGCGGTGGCCACACCACAACTAGATTTGGATGTGGAGCAGCCCAGCAAACAAGTGTTAATTTGAATCAATTGTTAAGATTGCCAGCAACAAACCAACAGTGACTACCCTCACTGGATTCAATTAGGAACCCTGCAAGCAAGGCACTAGGTTTATCTCATTAGCATTGCCTTCATCCAGCAAAACCCCTTACTTCCCACGTGATGACATAATAACTGTCTCAAATGTAAGGCATATCTTGTTCATTTTAATTTTCTCTATGCCCTTCTTCTCTGAGTACAAACATAATACATCTTAGTAAATAAACTCAAACAATATTGAAATACATTAGGCAGAATGTAAAAATCCCTAAGAAGCCCCTCTTCAAGCAAAAGTTACTATTAACCATTTGAGAATATTCTTTCTGCTTTTTCAGTGCTTACACTCACATGTGTTTCCTATAAAATTTATGATAGACATCATGCTGTTCTGCAACTTTCGTGTTTGCCTTTATATAGCGTGGACATTTTCCAAAGTTTTTATAGAGAGTGCTACTTCACTTTTCTTAATGGTTGCATAGAATTCCATTGATTAGATATCCCATTTTGTAGCTTATGTAGCTAGTTACTCACCGATGGATATTTAGGTTGCTGATGTTTATATATGTATGTATGTATGTGTGTGTGTATATATATATATGAGAGAGGGAGAGAGAGAGAGAATAGATGCGGGTGTGTGAGTGCTAAGTTGCTTCAGTCGTATCCGACTCTTTGCGACCCCATGGACTCTAGCCTGCCAAGCTCCTCTGTCCATGGGATTCTCCAGGCAAGAATACTGGAGTAGATTGCCATGCCTCCTCCAGGGGATCTTCCCAACCCAGGGATCGAACCTGCATTTGCTGCGGTTCCTGCATTGCAGGCATTTTCTTTACCACTGAGTCACCGGGGAAGCCCCTATAAAATAGAACACACATGTAGAAAAGGGCATCTATCATATATAAGCTTACAACTTCTTGTTTCCCCAAAGTGAACACACCTATACCATATGGGGAAACAACATGACCAGCACCCTGGGCTCCCCTTGAACTCCCTTCCAGTCACTTCTCACCTACAGTATCTCCTGATTTGTCTTTTTACAGCACAGATTTGCCTATTATGCTTTGCATTTAGGGTTTTATACAGTATGTTCTCTTTTGTGTCAGACTTCTTTTGCTCAGAATGATTTCTGTGGAATTCATCCATATTGTTGTAGGTGGTGGAAGTTTGTTTATTCATTCTCATTGCTACACAGCATTCCATTGTGTGGATATATTTACCACAATTTATCCATTCTACTTTGATGAGTGTTTGTGTACTTTACAGACTTTGATTGTTGCAAATAACGCTGCTGTGAACAGTCTTGAATGCATGTTTTGGTGAACATAGGCAAACATTTTTACTGTTATGGAGTTTGTGTTTTGCTATCAGAGCTGATGTTGAGGTGAATATCTTTGTAAATGTATCTTGCACATTCCGTATTTCTACAAAATACATTTTTAGAAATAGAATTGCAGGATCAAATGGTATGCACAATTATATTCTGAGTAGATATACAAAAACTGCTCTCCCAAAATATTTTAGCTACATCCCAAGCAACCCAGTTGTGGCTGCACCCCTTTGCTATCTGCATTGCCTGTGACACAGACACTGCTGTTGCGTCTTTTGGACTATAAGGACAAGGCTAATGAAAAGCCAAATCTTCATGCCCTGGTGGGCTACTGCTTTTCCCACGTGGCCATTGAAGGACAAAATTAAAATAGTGTAGTATTCCAGGATGGCAGGGCAGAGTGTGAAAGTACCAGCTGAAACTATTGAGTAAATTGACGCTATGAGAAGATGCACCAAGTGGACCCTGTGATTCTAAGTGGCCCCATCCCTGGTTGAGATAAACTCATTTCCCAGATAGAGGTTCTAACCTAGAAATGAGAAGGCACACGTCCTACCAACAATTAGCGCACTCAGAATACCCTGTCCTGAGGAGGCATTTGGTTTGGGCAGTGTTTCCTAACCTTGGAGCTCTTGACACTTCGAGCGGAATCTTCCTTTGCTTTGGGGGCTGTCCTGGGTCCTCTAGGATGTCTCGCAGCATCCCTGGCCTCTGCCCATGAGATGCCAGTAGCACTCCACCCCTCAGTTGTGACAACCAACAGTGCCTCTGCCAAAAGTCTGAGGGGTAGAACCACCCCCAGTGGAGAACCACTGGACTACCGCTTACAAGGCCCCTGGCTCTAAGTCAGATTACATGGAGGATTCCACTACTTCCTGTCACTTGACCTTGGGCAGAGCACTCAGATTCTCTGTGCCACAGTTGACTCATCTGTAAAAACAGAGATATTAATAGTAATACTTAACTTAATCGGGTGTTATAAAGATTAAGTGAGATTCCTCACATGAAGCTTGTAGCACAGACTTTGGCACAAAATGAGCATTCTGAGTTGTTAGCTTTATCAGTTGTAATCTTTATTATTATTATTTAAAAACCTAGGTGGTGGAAAAAAGTATTCACTTTCTGGAAAAGGATGTGGATAATGTGTATCTGAAAAACATCAAAGGACAGTGCTCTTGGAACAGGCAGTGGGAAATGTGGAGAAAGCATTATTTAAGTGCTAGGGAGGAAAACAGCAGCATTTGGTTGTACCTCTGTTCCTTCTCAAATTATCCTTCATGGGAACCAGAGTTTGTGGAAAATGAACTCCGGCAGCAAAGTTAGGCATTTTCAGGAATAGAGTCACCGTGGGGGAAGTATTTTACTGTGTTCCTCTTGTTAATATGAAATTGGTAAATTTTCAATAGTTTGTTAAACCCTTTTATTTTAAATAATAAAATTAAGTTCAGTGTTAAAGCAGCCATGTTGTTTTTGCTATTATTGAGGAGAGAATTTTATGTTATGAGCTTTGTTGGGATGAGTCTCGCCTCATAGTCTGGATTCCAGGGAATGTTGTCTTCTTGTCAGTGGGACAGAGTGGTTTTCTGAACAGGGTTCTAGATGAGGACTGTGATGCTGGGCTGAGCCGTTGTGTTGCCAAAGTGCCATCATGGCGAGTCATTTCTTTCCTTTCGGTCTCAGGTTCTCAGCTGAGCAGGTAGGATTAGCTCAGCATTTCCCAGGTCTGTTCAGAGGAATCTGAGGGGTGTGAAGACATGTTCTGAAAAGAAAAAAAGAAAAAGAGGTGAGATTATAGCAAGTGCATTTAAAAGATACCCTGAGTTACCATGCTCCCTCTTTGGGACTTCTCAAGTTTTCCTTAGTTATAGTAATTGTGACTCTTTAAGGTGGGGCTCACATGAACAACTTTCTCAAAGTTAATTGATCATGGAACAGTTTGGGAAATCCTGCATTAAATAGTTTATGTGTCCCTTGTAAGGCATAGACATTTTCTGACTCCCCCTGGATTCCTTTTCTATTGCTGCTGTAACTAATTACCACAAAATCAATGGCTTACAATGATACACACATTATCTTACAGCTCTGTAGGTTAGAACCTGACACAGGTCACTATGGACTAAAATCAAAATATCCACAGGGCTGCAGTACTTCAGGAAGCTCTAGAAGAGAATCCTTTTTTTTTTTTTTTTTTTTTTTGCCTTTTCTAGCTTTTAGGAGCCACCCACATTCCTAGGCTCTTGGAACCCTATCTCCAACTTCACAGCCAACAAGATTGCATCTTTCTGACCAATTTTCCATAGTCATATCTCTCTATCACTGTGAAATTTGCTGGAAAATGTGCTTCTATTTCAAAGGCCCAGGTATTTATATTGGGCCCATTCGGGTAATCCAGGGCCTCGCTACGTCTCAAAGTCATTACTTTAATTACATCAGCAAAGTCCCTTTTGCCATGGCAACATAAGTTGAACCTTGAACAGTGCAAGAGTGGGCATCAGGGGCAGTGACCCCCTGCACAGTTGAACATACACATCTAACTTACAGTGGCCCTCCATAAATGCAATTCCTCTGCATCTATGCTTCCATATCAACCAACTGCAGATCATGTAGTACTGTAGTTTTTACTTTTGGGGAAAAAAATCTGCATGTTAGTGAATTTGCGCAATTCAAACCCATGTTGCTCAAGGATTAACTGTATTTTCAGGTTTCAGGGATTAGGGTGTGAACATCTTTGGGGAGGCTATTATTCTGCCAGCCACATTATCTGTCTAGTGGCTTCTCCATTTGTCAACAATGAAGGCTGTGAGGGACTGTTCTGTAGAGCCAAAAAGAAGCTCTGAGAGTCAGAAAGAAAGCTTGATTATCTTTCTTATTTATTTGCTTCTGGCCCTATTAAATGTTGCAGGATGGAATGACTACCTTGCAAGAGGTACTAAGCTCTTCTGGCTTTTTCTCACCCAAAGAACAATAAAATCAAAGAACACAAGGGTAATTAAAACAAGGCTAATGAGCTATTCTGTGCAGTTATTTTGTTTTTAGCTTCTCTCCTTATATAGACAAGAATATCTCCTTGAAAGGAACTAGACTCTGAACTGTAGTTTATTTTTTTAAACACGTAAAATTGCCAGGCTAGATATCAACACTTAGTCATCGGAATTAAAATGTGAGCATAAAGGGATTAAGACTTTACTTGCTCTTTTTGATATAGCCATTACCTGGCTCAGTTTCCAAAAAAAAAATGAACACTCCAAATGTTTAAATTTTTCAAGCCACTCATGATCATCAGCCTGTGAAAAGAAAATAAATTGAAGAATTTTATTCCTTCTCACTGCTTAGTAAAAGCTCCAAAGCGAATCTATATGAAGTGGAAGTACTGTATAGGTTTGCTTGTACTTGATATTTTATTTCACATGAAAAGAACGAATTGAAAAATGAGTTTTACATTAAAAATATTTTAAAGTGTTGGTGTTCGAACTCATGTTGTTTAAGTATTTGTTGTTGCTTTTGTTTGGCTATTTGTAGTGTTATCATATGATCCAGCAATTTCACTCCTAGGCATGTAACTCAAGAGAATTGAAAACATGTTAAAATGAATACATGTACAGCTTTACTCAAAATGGCCAAAAAGTGAAAGCAACCCAAATATCCATCAATTGATGAATGGTTATACAATATTTGGCATATTCATATAGTGTTATTCAGTCATAAGAAGGAATGAAGTACTAATGTGTGCTACAGTATGGATGAACCTTGGAAACATGCTAAGAGAAAGAAACCAGAAAGAAAAGGTCACGTTTTGTATAATTCCACTTAAGTTAAAAGTCAAAGATTGGCAAATATATGGAGACATAGAGTAGATTGGTGGTGGTCAGGACCAGAGATGAAGGGGGAGTGGAGAGTGACTGCTAATGGGTATAGAGTTTTTTCTGGGGGTGATTAAAATATTACAGAATTAGATAATGGTAATGGTTGCATATATTTGTGAATATACTAAAAAAAAACCCCACTAACTCATATACTGTAAAATGATGATTTCTATGGTATGTAAATTTTATCTTTAAAACATTGTATCAAAACTTTGGGTATCTGGTCTGACATGTAAAAAGCTTGGAAGACACCCCTCCACCTAACAAGTACAAGTCTGAACAAACTGAAAAGTCAACAACTCTGCTTAGATCCATTAGAGAAGGAAAGTCAGAGGACACACTGATGCCTCTAAAAATTGGAGAGATCAACAGGTGAATACCGAGAATCACAACTTATTGAAGCAGCAATCTCTAAGGGAACCAATGCTGGAGTGGGGAAACCTGAATGCATTGATGAATTGCTGGAGACTCAGTGTGAATAACTCTGAGAGTTAAAAACCTCCGGGAGACCCAATCATTGGGAGGTCCCCACACTTTTGTAAGTTTTTACCTCCTGGATCTCTACCAGGTACACAGATGATGTGATCATGTACATAGAAAATCTAAAACGATCAACAAAACTCCTGAAACTAATAGGCAATTATAGCAAGGTTTTAGGACACAAGGTTAATATACAAAATCACTTTCCTATATACCAGCATTCAACAAGTAGAATTTAAACTTATACCATAATACCATTTATATTAGCAGCCCCCAAAATGAAGGACTTAGGTATAAATGTAACCAAATTTGTACACCATCTATATGAGGAAAACTACACAACTTCAATGAATAAAAACAAGGAAGAATTAAATAAATGGAGAGATTCTGCATGTTTATGGATAAGAAGACTTGATGGTGTCAAGATGTCAGTTCTTCTCAACTTGATCTACACATTCAAGGCAATTCCAGTCAAAATCCCAGCAAGTCATTTTGGTGGATACTGGCAAACTGATTCTAACATTTATATGTGGAGACAAGAGACCCAGAACAGCCAACACAATTGAAGGAGAGCAAAGTTGGAGGAGTGACACTATCTGACTTCAAGACTTAGTATGAAATGACAGTCATCAAGACAGTGTGGTATTGGCACAAGGATAGACAAACAGATCAGTGGAACAGAATAAAGAGCCCAGAAGGAGACCCACATAAATACAGTCAATTGATCTCTCCCACAAGCGCAAAGGCCAGACAATGGAGAAAAGTTAGTCTCTTCAACAAATGGTGCTGGAAAAATTGGACATCCACAAGCAAAACAACAACTCTAGACACAGACCTTACACTGTTCACAAAATTAGCTCAAGATCAGCTAAAAAGAAATGATCTATCAAAAAAAAAGAAAAAGAAATGATCTATCAAGCCGTGAAAAGACATGAAGAAACTTAAATGCATAGTAGAAAAAGCCAATCGGAAATGACTATGTACTGCATGATTCCAACTAGATGATATTCTGGAAAAGGCAAAAACCATGGAAACAATGAGAAAATCGGTGATTGCCAGAGGTAGGGGAAGAGAGAGATGGATAGGTAGAGCACAGAGGATTTTTAGGGCAATGAAATGACTGTAGATGATACTATAATTGTGAATACATGTCATTACATATTTGTCCAGACCAGTAGAACATACAACATCACACATGAACCCTAATGTAAACTATGGACTTAGCCTGATGGTGACATATCAGTGCAGGTTTGTCAGTTCTAACAAATGTGCCCCTCTGATGAGGATGCTGGGAATGGGGAAGGCGCTGCTGAGTAGGGGCAGGAGTTGTATGGGAGTCTCTGAACCTTCTACTCAGATTTACTAGGAAACTGAAACTGCTCTAAGAAGTAAAGTCTATTAAAAATGCATCCATTTGTTTTACCTCTTCAAGCCCCAGTAATATTTTACTATAATTTACTTTTTAGACTTCAGTTTCTGTACATTTCATTGCTCAAAGGAAGCATTTGTTCCTTATGTCAAAGCAGAAGTATTTAGACAGGTCTGTGAAACACTTTTTATCATTTTAAACATAGTATATTGAAGAGAAAACATTTCTGGAAGAAAAAAAGTCTGAAACATGGCAACTAAAAAGTCACCTCTGTGCCAGTAAGTGCAGATGGCTTGTTTTTATGTAATACCTGGCATTTTGTGTTGTTCTGCAAATTAAGTTGCCCCTTTTACATGTTCTGACACTTAATAGTAAAAAGCCAGAAAGTAAGATTTTTTCATTTTTATTGGAAGTGATTTTAGCTACTTTAGAACAAGTGTCCTAAATATAAGTATTGCCTGCCAGTCTTGTTGTTTCCTTGCTAATGGACACAAAATTGTTTTCAGTTTAGACTCAGAAGTGTACTTTCCCGAAAGCTTTCTTTCAATCAACAAATATGCAAAAGCACAAAATGTAAGTGCTATTTCTTCGAAATGCCATGTCTATGTGCAATCTAGGCAGAGTGAAAAGGCCCAAATATAAAGAGTCAAATAGATTTCTGATGTTTAAAATGTCAAGAAATTAGCTAAAATGTGGTGGGCGGAATGGTGAGTGTGATAGTTGCAGAGGAGGGAGGCAGCCTATGAAGTTAGAGTTTTCTGGGAAAATATCTGACATTTAAACATTCCCCATCCTCTCTTCCCTCCCTCCACAGTGAGACATCACAAGTTATTCCCTATGTAGCTCCAGGGTTTAGGTCGTTTGGGACCTCAAAAGAGACAAAGGAAAACTATACTATTGAGCAATCTATAGATTCATCTGCTCATACATACATACATGTTGCAATGGGAGTTGTAAAAAGATGTGATTCCTTTGCAACTCTCATTTCCTGTGCTGCATGTCTGGTGATTTCTTTTCAATGAGTCTAGAATAGGATCAACGAACTTTTTCTGTGAAGTTGTAAATATTAGTCATTGGAAGTCACACATCTCTAGTGCAACCACTCAACTCTGCCATTCTATCAGTCATGGCCCTAGACAAGGTGGAAATGAATGGACCTTGACTGGGCTCTAGTTTACAAAAGCAAGCAGGGGCTGGATGTAGCCAGGGCTGTAGTCCATCCACCTGTCCTCTAGATCGACAGTTGCCACCTCAAGGTCAAGTTATGCCTGAATCAATGCTAGGAGAAATTTATTTTTGATATCAGATAATTTAGAAACTTCAGAATTTTATTTTGTAAGAAAACTAAATGAGAGAGGATTTGAGATCAGCCTCAAGTGCCCTCATGCAGTCATTCTGATGTACTTTTTGAGTCATACCGCCCATACTTTGAGAAAAGAGTTTGGTACTCACAGGGAGGTAGCATAGTGGGGTGGTTAAGACCCCAAACTCTGGGGTTAAGGCTCATGAATTTGAATCCCAGCTCAGTCACTTACAATCTATTTTCTGGGACAAGTTAATCACCTAGTGCTTGATTTATTTATCTGTGAAATGAATACATATTAATATACCTTACCTCATAAAATTATTTAATGATTAAAACAAGGAATACATAATTAGGGTTAGGAATAATGATGGCTATAGGTGGCATTAATGGTAAAGAACCCACCTGCCAATGCAGGAGACATAAGAGAGGTGGATTTGATCCCTGGGTCAGGAAGATCCCCTGGAGAAGAAAATGGCAGCCCACTCCAGTATTCTTGCCTAGAGAATCCCATGGGCAGTGGTACCTGGTGGGCTGCAGTCCACAGGATCGCAAAGAATCGGACACAACTGAAGCAACTTAGCACACACACACATATTTACATCCACAAGAAATGTTAGTTATTCCTCACCTATCTAAATTCCCTGGGGATGGCGCATAGCTCCCTGCTTATCTTATCTGTGCTGTGAGTCACTGACAAGCAATCCTTACCATTGATAGTTGTGTTGACTACAAACTCTGATGATGCTAATGGATTGTAATTTTAGGTTTTCTTACATTAAATATTTTTTCTACCCATAGATATTTAACAAGGAAGAAGGCAGGAAAACTCAGGGTAGAAAATCAATCAATAGTGTTTTTAATTGAAAATAATATTGGAACATGTTGTTAGACTACATTGAGAAAGCTCGACAAAGGGATAATGTGCCTGGAGATTGTACAGTATGCTTCTGATGTTGATATCACTGAACCCTGGAATTCTGAGTCTTACAATTTTTATGAATAAATTATTTATCTATGTTTATTAGCACATACTTCCTTGTCCCATTAATATTAACTGGTGGTATGGAAATCAATCAGAGTGAAGACTCATTAGAATAAATAAGTTCAATATTTTTTGAAAATCACAGAATCATGTTATTTTTCCTTGTAACCATTTTCCAAATTGTCTTCATATTGCCACATTAATTAATCACTGCTTGGAACATGCTTTTATGAATGATTTCCTCCCAAAAGTTTGTCCTGTTATTTGCTTTACTCACCACAAAATGGCAGGGTATGGTGCCAAAATCTGGGGGTAGGAGAGTGTGTGTGTAGCACATGTCTCATTCATCCTGCATACTACACGCATTGCTCAATCCTCCCCACAGGACTATTTTTTTAAATTAACGTATAGTGGGCTTCCCTGGTGGCTCAGATGGTAAAGAATCCGCCTGCAATGTGGGAGACCCAGGTTAGATCCCTGGGTTGGGAAGATCCTCTGGAGGAGAGCACCGCAACTCCCTCCAGTATTCTTGCCTGGAGAATCCCATGGACAGAGGAGCCTGGTGGGCTACTCTTAGGTTGCAGAGTCAGACACAACTGAGCAACTAACACTTTCACTTTCACATAGTTGCTGTACAATATTATATAAGTTGCAGGTGTAAATAGAGTGATTCACAATTTTAAAGGTTATACTCCATTTATAGTTGTTACCAAAAAAATTGGCTATATTCCTCTTGTTGTATAAAGTATCCTTGCAGCTTGTGTTATACCTAATAGTTTGTACCTCTTACTCCCCTACCTCTGTCTGGCTCCTTCCCCATCCCCTCTCCCCACTGGTAACCACTAGTTTGTTCTCTAGGTCTCCCACAGGACCCTGTAACTGAGGCTTAGAGTGGTTAGATACAGACATGGCTAGCTGTGGGCTGAACTGGGATTCAAAGGGACCACAGAGCCTGCCCTGCAACCACTGTGCTGTCATCCACATCCCATTTGAAGGAAACAGTGGCAAATGAGCAGATGAGACCTGTTTATCACACCTCAAAGACTGTGGCTGCTTCACTGTGCTACCATTAAAAATATTCCTCATCATGTCCATGGCAGTAATCATAGAAAGTGGCATCTGGATCAAGCCTGTGCAAGGGAAAACAATTTTTAAATTATGGGTGTACAAATGTGGGGACTGAATTCTTACTTGGTAGCATTATTAGGTTTTATTTCTGCCGCCCCTGAGAGAGAAGGGAAAAGGATCAGAATCTACCCTTGGTATCAGGGAAATCTGGCAGGGTCAGTAAATAAAGGACTAGACAGCGTATCTTTCACATGGCAGTGTGGCAGGATGTGAGAAGGGAGAAGTGGGGACAGCAGGAAGAGAGGTGACGGTGCATGGCACACACTAAGTGGAATTTGGAGAAAAGTAATGCCTTATAGAAAAAGTGCAAGAAATTTGCCACCACTGATGATTTCCTTAATCGCAGATCTTTGCAATGATTCTCATCCTGGACCACACATTGGATTCCCCTGGAGAGTTTTGTAAACCTGCCTGTACCTGCAACCCAACCCTGAAGAGTCTCACTGATTTGACTTCTTCCTTCACTGTCCAATATGATAGCCACTCACCACAGTGGCTACTTACATTTATATCAATGAAGATGAAAGAAAATTAAAAGTTCAGTGACTGCTTAGTCACATCTCAAGAGCTCATTAGCATGAGCTAGTGGCTAGCATATCAGACAGTAGAAAAATTTCCATAATCACAGAAAAGTCTAATGAACCTCTCTGGTCTGGAGGGGGTCGAGGGCATGAGTATTTTTGAAAACTACACCAAGTAATTCTTTTCTATTTTTAATTGAGGTATACACCAAGTAATTCTAATGTGCAGCCAGGTTAGAGAAAGACTGGTCCTTGTAGTGAAAGTTACTCAGTTGTGTCCAACTCTTTGCAACCCCATGGACTATACAGTTCATGGAATTCTCCAGGCCAGAATACTGGAGTGGGTAGCCATTTCCTTTTCCAGGGATCTTCCCAACCCAGGGATAGAACCCAGGTCTCCCGCATTGCAGGCAGTCCTTGTAGAGTTTGTTCTAAAATTTGTCACCACCTGCATCTGAACTGATTTTGCTTTTGTAGCAAATATTCCAAGAATATTGTTAAAACTAGACTTTTTTTTTCTGTAGTCTAGTAACAGAGGCATATACTTGAAAATGAGATGCGAACATCTCACTGTGCCCCTGAAAGTGTTTCTCCCAGTGTAATATTGGATCCGACTCTCTGGGGAATCCACATTTATTGGACAAACTGAGGGACTATCATAAAGAAAACATCTCTAAGCACTACTTGCTTTATTGCTCCTGTGGGAAATAAAACCCATGGGCCCAAACCCAAAGAATGGATTTGGAGACACGAGGTGCAGTGGGAAGCAAGGCTTTAATGATGGTCTTGCAAGATAGGGTGGCCCGTGGGCAGGCACACCCAGAGTGGTTACAATGGGTTTTTCATCAGGCACCCTAACCCCTCCCCAGTTCCTCACTGGTTAAGTACTAGGGAGTTAACAATCTTCCCGAATGGCACCTGGATTTATTATTCTCCTTGCACTCTTCTTCCCATTCGTATGTTTTGAATTCACCAATAGAATGAGCCCGAGTGAAAATCCTAGGCATTCCATTCTCCCTTTGTCTGGATTTTCCTGTGCGAGCATCCTAATGGCTATTACACCAATAGGCTGTCACTCTAGGTTAGTTGTCCTTGAAAGTGGACCGCTTTAGGCTTTGATTTCTTACACTGCTCAAAGGCCCTTTCTGTCAGTTGGTGCCATGCGCAGAGCCTCCCTTTACCACTCACACTCTAGACCTCAATGTTTACTTCCTCTTGCTCTCCCTTCCTGTCGTGCACCAGGTTGCGTTATTCATCTTTCCTCAAGCACCCCGTTCACTGTGTCACACCTCTATCCCAAAACTTGGCGTGTGTGTTCTGACCTGTAAAGGATATGACCCGGAAGGTTTTCTAAAATGCCTGTGTGTCCTTCCTTCAGACACCAGTCTCCCACTCTTGCTCCCGGAGGTAATCTCCACCTCAGCTTTCTGTTTGTTTCTTGTAGCTGCCCTGCCTCTGTGTGTGCACATTTCTGTCCCTCTGTTTCATAAAGGCTTTGGGAACTCGGCTGCCCTCCATGCATTTACCAGATTTCTCCCAGTCACGGAGGGGCCATCCAGTCCTTGTCAGGGGCTTTGTGCTGTACTCACTTCACGCACGTGTCTTCCAAGAGACTCGTGAAGAAAATGTCCCTGGCATGCTGTGATATAGCCTGAGGGTTAAACCCATTGCACTTGGAAACAGGCTGCCTGGGTGTGAATTCAAGCAAGTTACTTTCTTGTCTGCAAAAGGAGAACAATCCTAGTACCTGCCTCCTAGAGTAGTATAGCAAATATTCAGTAAGCCCTAACTAAGTGTTGGGCTTCCCTCATAGCTCAGTCGGTAAAGAATCTGCCTGCAATGCAGGAGACCTGGGTTCATTTCCTGAGTTGGGAAGATCCCCTGGAGAAGGAAATGGCAACCCACTCCAGTATTCTTGCCTGGAGAATCCCATGGACAGAGGAGCCTGATAAGCTACAGTCCATGGGGTTGCAAGAGTTGAACAGGCCTTAGCGACTAAACCACCACCACCAGGTGTTAGAGATTCTTTGTTGTGGTTTGATTGTTTCAGATTTGTGGCCTTTAGTAACTTTCCAGATATCTAATACTTGGCCTTGATGGTAGATATTTAGATCCGAAGGATCTGAAAGTTTGTCTGTCTGCAAGTGGGTGACAGTAGGAGCAAGAGGATACTAGAAATTAGACAAAGGTCAAGTGCTGGGAGTGAAGAGGACAGATATGTATTGTTAGGGAAGCAAATGAATGATAGCCATGAGAGAATGCAGAATCGTCCTTCTGTGTTTTTACTTGTTGTTGTTGTTTAGTCGCTCAGTCATATCCCACTCGTTTGCTACCCCATGGACTGTAGCCCACCAGGCTCCTCTGTCCATGGGATTTTCCAGGCAAGAATATTGGAGTAGATTGCCACTTCCTCCTCCAGGGGACCTTCCTGGCCCCGGGATAAAACCCTTGCATTGAAGGTGGATTCTTTACTGCTGAGCCACCGGGGAAGCCCAATATAAAGGTAGAGTCTGATAATGCAACTAAAAGATATCACATCTTCACTGTACTCTGTACAGTATCAGAAGGATTGAAATGTCCTTAACAATTTTTCACATTTTTTATGTACCATCACAAAAAATATTAACACCTCAAGGGCCAGTTCTATGTTACTGGTCAAAAGAAGGTAATTGGACCAGCAAACGTTTATCAGTAATAAATATGATCTAGATGAAATTTCACTATGCCATTTCATCATATCAAGTCATAATTCTAAAAGATAGAAGCATCACCTATTTCTAAATATTTGCTATTATTTAAAACCTGGAGGATGTCATTAAACATATATTTATCCTCTTGTTCATAAAAGACTTTCTACATGTTCTGCAAAATGACTTATAAAGAATAGTTTTTACTTTATCATCTGGTTGATCAGCTACTCTCTTTCCATGTGAAAATGTAGAAACTGAAGGAATGACCTGCCACGTGGATCAGTGGGGAGAAGTACAGGAGAAGTTCCAGGGGTAAGAATCCAGATTCAAACTGTTTAGAATTGTGATCCGTGTGTACAAAAGAAGTTTAAAAAGGTGAGGTTGATTGCCATACCACAAATGTTCCCAAATCTCACCATAAAGTTTGTTACTCACTCATATTGTTGGGTTTTCCTGGTGGCTCAGCTGGTAAAGAATCTGCCTGCAATTCAGGAGACCTGGGTTCAATCCCTGGGTTGGGAAGATCCCCTGGAGAAGGAAAAGGCTACCCACTCCAGTATTCTTGACTGGAGAACAGTCCATGGGGTCACAACGAGTTGGACACAACTGAGTGCCTTTCTCTTTCACTTTCACTTTTGTATAGTATCAATCATAGTCTCTATGATTGATAGGATGGCTGTGTTCCAAACAACGTTTAAAGGTTTCAAGGACCCAAGCTGTTTTTTCCTGTTGCTCCACTATCTTCAACACAAGAAGGTATTGATTTGGCTATTCACTGCCTCAAAACAACCCCCACCTTCCCCGCCCCCCCCCCAGCTTCGATAGCCTAAAACAACCACTGCTTTATTTGCTGATGGTCCTGCAATCTGATCTGGGCTCAGCTGAACACTTCTACTGGCCTTGACAGAGGTCACTCATAAGACTTCACTCAACTGGGAAGTTGTCTGGAAGCTGGATTGAGCTGAGACATTGGGACAGCTAAGCTCTTCTCACACTCCATGTGGCCTCTCCAGGTGGTCTTTCCAGTAGAGTAGCCACAGTTAAGACATGGTGGTTCCAGGGTCCCAAGAATGCAAAAGTGGAAATCTCCAGGACTTCTTAAGTCTTAGGTCCAAAACTATCTCACTGTCATTTCTGCCATGTTTGATTGGTTAAGAGGTGGTCATCGCAGAGGTGGTCAGAACTGAAGAGCAGGGGACACTCGGGCATGAATATTGAGAAGTGTGGCCCATGCCTGGGGTGACCTCATGTAGCTTTGAGAGATGTTGTCTCCAGGTTTTTATGGGCCAAGGCTAGAAATGAAGCCTATCACTTCCTCCTGCAGTCCATTGCTTAGAGTTTAGTCATATGACCTCTACTCTGTGCAGAGGAGACTGGGATGGGTCATCTAGCTGAGAGCCCATGAAGAAGTCTTTGTGCAGCCTGTGAGTCTTTTCCTCTGTTTCTATTGCTCCATGACCACACCTGTAAAATGCAATTGTGGAAGTGAATACATAGCACATGTGTAGTGCATATCACCTAATACATGCTCAGTATTTTCAATTATTGTTATTATTTTCTGTTTTGCAATGAATATTTGATTTTATTCTGTTTAAATCAGCACACATGGCAATGGATGCCATGCTGAGGAATCTGAACTTTATCCATGAGCTAAAGAGGAGAGACATCAAAGGGTTTTAAGCAAAACGTTGGTATCATCAGAAGTGTGTTCATTCCAAAAGGTTGAGAGTGGTTCTATAATATTTTTGCCCTGAAAGTGCAAAATGTCCCCAGTGATATAAACAGTAATAATCCAGAGTAAGAGTCAGGAGTAAATGCTTAATGGCTTAGATTTTGAGGCTGTAAATTGTTGCTTGGTATCCTTGGCTAATCAAGAGTTAAGTGGGTAAAAGATCACCATGCTCCTGGCATTTTTTTCTGGGTGGCAAAACTCTTCCACAGATTGGACCTTATGATTACTTCCTGATACTTATTTCAAAGGCTGTTTGGGTGACTTTTTGGCCTCTTCTTGGTTCTACTTAAAGAATATTTGAATCTTAAAGAAGATTCCTTTGTTTTTCTGGCTTGAATGCATTTTTCCAAAGAATGCCAGAGATACACAACTTCTCTATTATTTCTGCATATCCTCTCAAAGCTTGACTTGGTTCCACTCTTAAAACTTTATCCATGAGCTAAAGAGAATACATCAAAGGGTTTTAAGCAAAACGGTGGTATCATCAGAAATTTGTTCACTCCAAAAGTTTGAGAGTGCTTCTATAATATTTTTGCCCTGAAAGTGCAAAACTAGGAATTTCACAAGACATTGTCTCTTGAGATTATTTGAGATTAGCCACTTGAAGAAATGCTCACTTTCTCATGAAACATTTATGGACCTGACTGTGTATGTCTCCATCAAATGAACAGGCCACTCCAGGCTTAGGTAACTGTACTCATTAAATCCCTGTGTCTATTTCTTACTGAACACCATGACATGGCTCCGACTACGGCTATTTGTGAACCATGGCTTTGTCTTCCAGCCAATTTCATAATTGGGATCACAGCTGCATTACTTATGAGCTGTGAATTTGGGAGTAAGTTACTTAACCTCTTGAGCTTCTGTTTTTCATCTATTATATGGGGATAAAAATATAAACTACTTTTTAAAATTCTTTCATCGGTTAAATGAGTCAATGCCCATAAAATGTTTAGAACAATATCTGACAATTAATAAGGACTCACTGAGGATTACAGGCTGCTTCCATCTATTCATAAACTGAAAGACCACTTGCCCAACAATGACAAATGAATCTCATACTTATCATTTCCATGCAAAGTATTATATTAAATAACTTGATTGGTGAGTCTAAATTCCATAAATGAGTATTCAGATTACTTGAACCTTATTCACTATCTGCTGAAATGATGACTTTTCAATATCTGAGTTTTGAGGGTAGTGGGGGTGAGGGTATATGCTACAACAGGTAAATTTTCACTCTGCATTTCTCTGTAAGTGTAATTGTTCTAGTAAAGAAAAACATCTGATGTATTTTATTGTTTTTAAATTCTTTCCTCTCACTAAATAAATATCAGGAGCAACAGAAGCTGTGTGTGGCTTATATCAAGTGATGATTAACCTCACAGAATCCTAGTAAAAAATGTACCGAGTCCCTAAATTTTGAGTCAGTAAGCTCTTCCATGAAATCATTTCTCAGTTTGTCAGTTATAATCACAGTGATTCTTTTGTTGGAACTCACTTGCGACCACAGGAGAACTATAACTTCATATTGACTGGAAAACAAAGATGTCTTTTTGAGTTATTTTTGGTTCAGTGCCATGTGGAATACATGGAGATCAAGGTAATTAGTGATCAGGATATGTTTTTAATCTTTCCTTTTCTCTCTGCTCTTCAAGGCTGTCTCCCCGCTGCCCCCACCCCCAACCTGCACCCTCTTAAACAGGGCCGCAGTGGTTACACCCACTCTGACCTCCACACCCCCGTGCAGGAAATGAACAACTTCTCAAGGACTATTGTTTTACAAAGAGCGTAAAATTCAGAGCATGTGTTGTGCTTCAGTATAAGGGAGAATGAAACCTTTTTGCTTTTTTAATTTTTTTTTTTTACTAGTGTTAGAAAAATGAAGAAGTCAGTGTTTTTAAAATGGAATGTAAGAATTGAGACTTTATCCTAAACAAAGAAAACACCCTATGTGCTTTATCACGCTCTCAGAAGTTTCACCCGAGGCTTCTGTCATTCTTTGGTTGATTCCTAATAAGGACAGTTTGCACAGTTACAGTCCAATTACCATTTGTAGATCCCTGTGGAAAAGGGGATTTTTTTTTAGAGGAATCCTTTTCTAACTCCAGAATATCTCTTCAAAATAGTCTTATTAAAATAAAAATCAGGAAATCCAGTTTCAATTTCTCTGCATTCTTTTTGTTCCTCCCCCTTAGCACTGCTTTCACACACACACACACACACACACACTCAGTCACTGGCACACTCACTCACTCACTCACTCAGCGACACAGCCTGCCTCCATTCTGAAGGGACAGGAACTTCTCAATGGTTCGATGAAAAGATAGCACTTTTTTTTTTTTTTGGTCCCAAGACTTATGGTAGCGGAGGTCTCTGGCAACAAAAGGTATCGTGGGAGTCACAGCTATGCCAGCTGGGCCATCTCTCAGACACTCGCTGCAATCTGCCATTTCAGGATGTATTTTTCATCAAAAAAATAATTTTTTTTAAACAGACTCAAGTTCCTACTCCAAGCTTAGCTCAGTGAAATTAGAGAGGACAGCAAAGACACAGCTGAATGTAATTCATGGGTAAGCAATATAAATATCTATACTTCCTCTTTTCCAGATTATTGTGATATAATGTTGTGATTCTTCCACATTTGTCTTGTGATTTGGGCAGAAAAGTGGATTGATCAGTGTCTGAGATGTGTGACAGCTAAGTCTGCCTGTGCCAATGGAGATTTATGGGAACATTATTTTTAGATTGATTGATGATATTGGAGCAGCTTGAAATGGGCAAATCGGACCAGAAAGGAGCATGCCGTGATGAAGTGAATCTGGGCTGATTTCTACAAAGATTCAGCACAGGCTGTTTTCAGGTCTGAAAGGGTAAAAGTAGCTTATTTCCCCCTCTAGACTTCTTAAACTCAGGGCAATATTTTAGTTGCCGTGGCTATGATAAGTATGGGCTTTGCAGAACAGCTCAGACATTAGATAAGCCTAATCATAAATCAAATGTGCTCTGCTTTATAAAAGAGTAAAACCTTAAGCTTTAGCATTTTTACATAATCTCTGGTTTATACTGTTACAAGAGTATGTCTCAGAATGAAAAGATTCGGTGGTGGAAAAGGTAGACTGTGACTCTTACAATGCAGATCCCACTGCTACTGCAGGGGTCACCTAACTTCTTTGGATTTTTCTTCGCTCCTTTGTAAAGGTAGGGATCAGATTGATTCATCAGGAGAAGTGGTGAAATACATGTGGTTGTGAGTGTCTAGATTCTGGAATCTACATCCCGGCTTCAAATTCCAATTCTGCCATTTACTAGGTGCGTGATCTTGACTCATCTGAAATATGGGGATAATAATGGTAACAAAGTTCTTAGAGTTGTTGTAAGAATTACATGAGTTAATATAAATAAAGGAGTTAGAACAGTAGCTAGCAGAGAGTGGACAATGTTAGCTATATCTCCAAGGTCCAATCCATCTCTGGAGGTCTGTCATTCTAATTTCAGTGAACTAAATTTAATTATAGAAAGACAAGCAAAACCATCAGCTGCTGGAGCTGTCATTGAGAAGTTTCTAATTCCTGCAAGGATTTCCATTTTTCCACACTCTTGGGATCTGTGCAGGCTCTTTTATCTCTTCCCCATCCAAGATTCAAGTGAAGCTTAAAACTCAGAATTAAATTGGTGGCTGGTAGACAAGTCCACAATTCAACTCAGGATACACAGAGATGAAACTGGCCTTTTGTTTTGACGTTTTCGCCTTTGGGAACTTCAAATATGTGGTTGTGTCTCTTCCTTGTCAAAGGTTTTTTCCACTGGAAACAAGATGTACGTGATGAGTGACATTTGAGAGTTTTTTTTTTTGTTTGTTTGTTTATTGTTTTTTGAGTGGTGGTAGCACAGCACTGGGTTTCACAATGTTCATTTCAATTTTGGTTTATCGGTAATCCAGACAAATAGGCCATTTGCAGAGAACCACTTTTATTTCACTTTAGCTTTTACATACTTTACAATATCCCCAAGTCTTACTGTGTCATATGATCTCTTTATAGGTTCTTTGGGATGTTGCTCAGAGAAACAAAATCTTAGGAGAGGAGAATGATGATCCCAAAGAGAAACCCTAATCATAGGCGTGCCTTTACTTTTAGTCTAGTCCAGGAGCCAGCAAACTTTCTCTATAAAAAGTCATATAGTAAATATTTCCACCTTGACCGGCCAGACAGTCTCTGTTAGAACCACTCAACTCCGCCATTGTAGTGTGAAAGCAGTTGTAGACAGTTCTGAAAGGAATGACTGTGGCTATGTGCCAATAAAACTTTATTTGCAAAAACAATCAGTAGATGGGGTTTGGTTCACAGGCAATAATTTGCCAGGCCCTGGCTTGTCATCATCCCCATTTCATAGATTAGGAAAACGAAGCATGGGGAGAGAAAGAAAATAAGCTTGTGAAAAGCCACATGGCTGGAAAGTGGCAGAACTGGGACTCAAGCCCAGGCAGCCAAGCTTGCCAACCTTTGCTTTTAGCCACTGCCCCAAGCTGCCCCTGTGTCAACTCATCCTTGTCTGGGATGCTCATCTCCTGAAATTTGCCTGACTCATTACCTCACCTCTATAAGAGTTAGTTCAAATATCACCTTCTCAGTAAGGTTGCCCTGGAAACCTTCTCAACATTCCTGATGCCCCTCTCTTTCCTCTACCTTCTCTTTTTCTTTGGGGCTTATCACCTTTTAACTTGCTATGTAATCGACTCATTGATTATGTTTATTTCTTATCAGTTTCCTCCACTGGCCTGGACACTCCATGACAGAAGAGCTCTTTGTTTTGTTCCCCAGTGAATCCACAGTATCTAGAATGGTGCCTGGCTTATCAAAGGTGCTCGTTAATATTTGCTGAATGAGTGAAGTCCATTTTTCCATCATGTTACTCTAACATATTTTGGCAACTTTTGTACTAGCAATCGATAGCTAATAGACTAAGGCAAAAAGTAAAAATGCACTGTTATACCAACCAAATGTTCAAAATTTACTAGAATTTCTGTTTTTGAAAAAAAAATGCAGAATAGATAAATAATACAAAATTAACCGAGATACGCTGCTACGTCACTTCAGTTGTGACCGACTCTGTGCGACCCCATAGACGTCAGCCCACCAGGCTCCCCCGTCCCTGGGATTCTTCCAGCAAGAACACTGGAGTGGGTTGCCATTTCCTTCTCCAATGCATGAAAGTGAAAAGTGAAAGTCAAGTCTCTCAGTCGTGTCCGACTCTTTGCGACCCCATGGACTGCAGCCTACCAGGCTCCTCCATTCATGGAATTTTCCAGGCAAGAGTACTGGAGTGGGTTACCATTTAGAAGTATTAAATATTCCTAAAGATCTGTTGAGAAGGAGTACTTGAAGAATCAAGAGAAGAAGAATTAGCAAAAGTTATTTTGTTGAGTTCATAAGGGAATAACCTCTTTGAAGAGTCCAAACAGGAGTGTCACAGCTATGCAAACACCCTCAACTTTGCCCGGAAACTCATGAG
Organism: Muntiacus reevesi; assembly: GCF_963930625.1. Lineage (NCBI taxonomy): Eukaryota > Metazoa > Chordata > Mammalia > Artiodactyla > Cervidae > Muntiacus > Muntiacus reevesi. The sequence goes on along the minus strand of NC_089271.1, from coordinate 9,305,463 downwards.
GAAGGGATTTCCTTGCCACTGGAGATGTGTTTATTTTGGAGTTATAAAGAACTAGGCAGCCCTTTTCAGAAATGTTGGTTGTGAGCCTGGTATTTAAACTTACGCCATACTTCAGCAAGTATTAATTATTAGTAAATGACAGGTGGCCACAGTAGAAAACAAAAGAAATTCAGCCCCAGGCATGGTTTATCTAAGTGGCATGCCAATTTTCCCACCCTTAACTTACTGATCTGGTCTTTTCTTCTGCTTCTCACCTATGCGGAATCACAGTTCAGCTGTGCATGCATGCATGCTAAGTCGCTTCAGTCGTGTCCGACTCTATGCAACACTATGGCCTGTAGCCCACCAGGCTCCTCTGTCCATGGGATTCTTCAGGCAAGAATCTGGAGTTGGTTGCCACACCCTCCTCCATCTTACTCATAGTGGAATCGTTTATTCATGAATTCAACATACATTTCTTAAGAGTTTTTGGTATCACTAAAACTGCTAAGTTTTTGAAAGGGAGACCAATTTAGAGGAATGATGGTTAAAATTAATTATAACTTTGTGTGTGTGTAAACATGCTTAGTCACTCGGTCCAGTCTGACTCTTTGCGACCCTTCAGGCTCCTCTATTCATGGAATTCTCCAGGCAAGGATACTCAAGTGGGTTGCCATTCCCTTCTCCAGGGGATCTTCCTAACCCAGTGACCAAACTCCAGTCTCCTACATGGCAGGCAGATTCTTTACCATCTGAGCCACCAGTGAAGTCCAATTATAACTTTAATTACCATGTATTCAGGGCTTGCTGGGAACTCATCATACTCAGCAAGCAATTCACTTCCATTGTCTTGTACCATCACTACAAACCTGGGAGTAAGTCTTATTCTTTGCTCCATCTTATTTATGAGAAAACTGAGGCTTAGAGATGTTCTGAATCAAGCCAAAGAGCTCATAACCATGTGAATCCAAGTCTTTACTGCCATCCCAGTGGGTCTCAATCTTTATTGTGCAAAGATGAGAATCTCCTGAGGATTCTGGTTTATGGCAAGGTACTTGGGTCCTGTTCCTTGTGACTCTAATTCCCTGAATCTGCCTTAGAGCCCCCAAAGCTACATGTTGACAAGAATCATCTGCCCAGGTAATTCCACTGCCCCAGGTCTACAGATTATATTTTGAGCAGCCTTGCATCACTTGTTGGCTCACTGGGCTTTGAGAAGTTTACAGTTGGATAAGGTTAAAGGGATGCTGCAATTAGAGACTAGTCTCCAGGGCATAAGAAAACAATGTGGTATAGACCAAAACCAAAATTATTTCAATCAATTTTGTTTCATGGGAAAATCAAGTCTGTTTGTAAAGATGCGATTTAGCTCAAAAGAATGACTTTTCCGAATAAATCACAGATATTAGATGGTTGGTTTTTCAGTTTGCCTTTTGCTTCTTTTTTCTCAATGTGGAGACATATACTTCTGGTGGGAAGGAAATCTCTTTAGTTAATGCTTTCGGTGATTTGTTCTCCAATTAATGAAGATTTGAGGCTTTTTTGTTTATCTCTTTTAAATTGACTTGTGGTGCTTGTGCTTCTTAATGCTAATTCTAAATAACTTCTAGGATTCTGCTTGTTTATTTATATGATATACAGAATAATACATGTATAATATACATAATCATGGATAGCAGGCATAAGGGTATGTATAAGGGTGCATACCTTTGATGATAAACAAAACTGATACATGAGTGTTAATATCTTCTGACACCATCATTTTAAGGAGATTGTGTGTGATTTGGACCTAACAGCAGACCTAACTTACGCTAGGCCAGGCTCTCTCCATCTCTGTATCATGAACATTTGGAGCCAGGTAGTTCTCGTTATGGGCACAGGGGGCTGTCCTCTGTATGGCAGGATGTTGAGCCAATCCCTGATGTCTACTCACTAGTTGCTAGTAGGAAACCCCACCCGAGAGTCCTGATAGCCAAAAATGTTTCCAGAAATTGCCAAATGTCCCCTGAGGGGGCAAAATCACCCCCAAGAATCACTCTGCTATATCCTTTTGTTACCCTTTATTAATGCTGTCCCATGGTATCCCAGAATGAAAGGATGTTTTTATAAAATCAAGATCTTTTGTCTACCCAGAAACATTGGGTCACTTTCAACCTCACATTTATGAAATGAAAGTAAATTAGAAATCTTCCACTTTCAATCTAAAAGAAAAAAATCCTGTGACAACCTCTCAAAAACTGGATCTGGAGAGCCTTAAAATGAGTCATCCACTTAGGAGATAAACAGTCACCGAAGAAAAATGCTGGCCTGGAGTGTGTATTTCAGAATTGAGGAACAGCCAGAAACATCTAGGCTGTGCTGGTGGGCTTTGGCATGCTTCTGGGTGCTTGTTTATTGCTTCGTGGCCCGTGTAGTGAGTGTCACAAGGCAACATTTGACCTTTGTGTTTGTGTCTTCCTGCTCATAAGAGATCTGATGTGTGAGTGTCATAGTTTCGTTATTCCACAGGTCTGATATTCTTACACGTATTTTCTGCCCTCATATTCTGGCATTTGGGGGCTCATCTACAGGCTTTGTTTCAAAAGACTGTTTCTTAGCAATTTATTCAAATCCAGAAGATATTCTCCCTCATAGACACAGTATTACGTGAGTTGGTGAGGTTCCAATTTCCTATTGGACTCATGATGTACCTTATTCATGTAGTCCTTAGACTGACAGATATTTATTATTTGTGAATTATTTCTTCTTCAGTGATAATTATTTGCCAGGTACTATCTTGGGTACTGGGAACACCAAGGTCAGTAAAGCAGACAAGGCTCTTGCTCTCATGAATCAAGCTGATATATATAGCTCATGATGCAGGGTGCTAGGGACTGGGTCTTGACCACGTGAGAGTAGAGGCCAAATAAATATGCATAGGATCCAATCTCTTTATACCAAGGGTTGGCAAACTACAGTCAGTGGGCCAAATTGTTTTTGTATGACCTCCATGCCTAGAATGGTTTTTGCATTTTTAAATGGTTGAAAAAAGTCAGAAGAATATTATTTTGTAACTTGAAAATTATATGATATTAGAATTTTAGTGTCTATGACTAAAAGACACTTACTCCTTGGAAGGAAAGTTATGACCAACCTAGACAGCATATTAAAAAGCAGAGACATTACTTTGCCAACAAAGGTCCGTCTAGTTGTCTAGTCAAGGCTATGGTTCTTCCAATAGTCACGTATGGATGTGAGAGTTGAACTGTAAAGAAAGCTGAGCGCCAAAGAATTGATGCTTTTGAACTGTGGCATTGTAGAAGACTCTTGAGAGTCCCTTGGACTGCAAGGAGATCCAACCAGTCCATCCTAAAGGAGATCAGTCCTGGGTGTTCCTTGGAAGGACTGATGAAGCTGAAACTCAGCCACCTGATATTTGGTGGCTCAACTTTGACCACCTGATGCGAAAAACTGACTCATTTGAAAAGACCCTGATGCTGGGAAAGATTGACAGCAGGAGGAGAAGGGGACAACAGAGGATGAGATGGTTGGATGACATCACCGACTCAATGGAGTTGAGTTTGGGTAAAATCCAGGAGTTGGTGATGGAAAGGGAGGCCTGGCATGCTGCAGTCCATGGGATCTCAAAGAGTTAGACACAACTGAGCGACTGAACTGAACTGATGACTAAAATTTTATTGGAGCTTTTGTTTACATGTGGTTTATGGCCGCCTTTGTGCTGCATTGGCAGATCTGAGTAGTTGTGACAAAGATTATATGAACCACAAGCCTGAAATATTTACTATGTGTAACTTTCTAAAATTCTAGTTAGTGGAAAAAGTGCTTTCAGGATTCCAGTCTTGGAAACTTTACAGCTTAAATCATTGGTGGGATACCTATAGTGTGAAGTAGCACTTTAGCACCAGGAGATAAAAATCTGACAGGTCTTGATCTACCTTCTACAGTGTTTGGGAGCTTATTGTCATCTGAACTCAGTCCCCTTGACCTCACCAACATTCTCTTCTAATGCTCCCTCCTATTCCTTCTCTGTTAGTTTCCTATTGTGACAAATTATCATAAATTGAAAGCATCAGAAATTTAATGTCATACAGTTTTGAATGTCAGTCTCACTCTACTGAGATCAAAGGCTGCATTCCTTTTGGGGGCTCTGGGGGAAAATCTGTGCCTTACCTTTTCCAGCTTTCAGTAGCTGCCTACATTTCTTGACTTATGGCTCTTTCCTCCATCTTTAAAGGTGTCAGCCTAGTATCTTCAAATCAATCTCTCTCTCTCTCTCTCTCTCTCTCTCACACACACACACACACACACACACACAGCCACCTCTTCCTCCCTCTGGTAAGGACTCTTTGATGATGGTGCATTCGTCTGGATAATCCATAATAACCTCACTGTCTCAGGATCCCTTAACTTAATCACATCTACACAGCCCCTTTTGCCAGGTAAGGCAACACAGTCACAGGAATTAAGAGGTGGCCATCTTTGGGGGCAGGGGTTATTATTCTGGCTGCCACACCTTCTGTCTAGCAACTCCGCACTATACTTCTCTCTGCCTCCGCAGAACGGATTGCAGGCTGAAGAGCATCTCTCAAGCTTTGTATCCACCAGCCAGGATGTTGTAGTGGCTAAGAGTATAGGCTTTCATCTCTGAGTGTCAGGTTCAAGTCATTTGCTGTTGTGGTTGTTGAATGAATGAGGAATGAATGAGGTTATGGCATCACTGCATTTGTTCAATAAAAGAAAGCAGAACACGCTTACTGCTGGGTGCCTTAAAGCTCACATTTTGTTTCAGAAAATCGCATCTTCTGGTAAAGTTGCATCTTTCTTTGGTGGTAGTGAGTGTCTTGAATTTTCTAGGGAGAGCAGACTTACTAGAACCCAACCCGAATCTGGTCAACATTTGACCACAGTGATTCTCAATCCTGATTGCGTGGGCCAATCAGAAAACCATATATATGCTCAATATATGTGCTCAACTGCAGAGCAGATACTGCACCAAAACTTCTGTGAGGTTATTAGTCTAGTCTCTGTCTTTGCTCATATTTGACAGTTTTCATAATATAAAGGCAAATATATTTTACACACATAAGCACTGTGATTCTGGGGATTCTAGGAAGAGGCAACCAGGAGATGTGGAAAGCTCATGGACTGCCCCCCCCACACACACACTAGTCTGTATGGTTCCCATGGGCGCCGCATCTGGGGACTCTGTCCTAAGCTGTAGCAACCTGAATGAAGAAGTGAGGAGGCAGGAAGAAAAAAAGCTGATTTTAGACTTCATTGAGAATGCTTCATTGAGAATACTCTGATTTGAACTTTAGGATAACTTGCATAAACCTTGGATGAATGTTTTGAGAAAAAGTTCTTTAAGTTTAAAGGATGATGTGGATTGAGACAAGGAAGGTGGATGCATTCAACTAAGTATCCTAAGTCCCCTACATATGAAAGAGCTCTGTTCCAAGATTGAGATCAGAAGTCCAATTTATTCGTTAAGTTCAACAAAGTTAGCCTAGGTGCCCAACTAACACAGTTGGCTATATAGTACTGTACTGTAATAAGTTTATAATACTTTTCATACAAATAATACATAAAAAACAAACAAACACAAAAAATAGCAAGCCTTTATGTTTGTCTCTGGACATCCTGGACTTGAAATAAAGATATTGTACTACTGTACTCTATACAGTTGTTGTTATTTAGTCGCTCATTTGAGTCTGATTCTGCGACGCCATGGACCATATCCCACCAGTCTCCTCTGTCCATGGGATTCTCCAGGCAAGAATATTGAAGTGGGTTGCCATTTCCTTCCCCAGGGGATCTTCCTGACCCCTGGATCACTAAATTATCATACCTTAAAAAGCAATCCAACTGTAATTCTAAGACATGTTTGCAGCTTTCCCAGCCATTGTGTTGTGACATTTCCTTGCTCTATGTGTGCTTGGCTCTGAAATTAGACATCTTATTCTCAAAATGTCTCTACTGCATTAAGGATAAAAATTAAAATGAAGAATACTGTTCTAGGTCATTTAGACCAGTCACACACCTCCTGACTTTATCACAAGATATTGTGAAAGAATATGGGTTTAGCCTGTGAGTTGTGTTCATTTTATAATTTCCCCAAAATGAACCTCGTGTTTCCAACTTTAAAAAAACATGTTGAAATTGCACGTACTTAATTTGAAACACAGTCATGAAAAATTCACAATGGTGGAAATATAAACTGGGAACACTGAGAAAATTGGGACCTAGGGGAAGATGGAGATTATTTGATGTATTATGACTGCTGATTGGCAAGTAGTAGCAAAAGACAATGGGATGGTGGAGAGGATGAAGGGTGATGAACTGAAGTAGCCCATACAGGCTTTTCCAAGTCTGAATGAACTCTTTCGGCTTCAATTATTCAAGTTTCTGGTACATTATGTTTGTGATTATGAAACAACTTGGTCCATTACCCATAATCAAAAATGTAACTGAATGATATTTTTAAGATGTCACACATTTGATAATACACAGCTTTTGAGATGTCTTCATAGTCCCTGTTCATTTATTATTTGATAACTTTCTCTCCTAGGAACATTGTTTTTTCAGCCATGTCCTAAGGATGGGGTTAAGAACCAATTGATTCTGGGGACAGTTTCATCTCCTTTGAGAAATGACGTTTCCAAAGCCTGATCAATGCAGTTGCTGTGCTTTCAAGAACGTGCCCCATTCTTTCCTCTTTCTGGGTTTGTCTGTAGCCTTCTCTGGAACCATCAACTGCTGCAAGAACTAAAATTGCAGGAGATAGCAACCCCATACATTCAAGTCTTTACAAATAGACCAAGCCTTTTCTCCCTTTTGGCTAATAATTCCAAATTTTCCAAAGAAGTTACAAATTCTACAAAGTTAAGAGTCATGGGCTATGATGTATAATGGACTCAGAGGAATTTAAAACACCACACTTCGTTTTTTATTATGCTAAGTGTAGTCATTTGTGAACAGTTTCCAAAACTATGTATTACTTGATTGCAAAGGGACTAATGTAGTTGAGAGAAGAAGACTCAAGAAAGATGTAAACTGGCCGGCTTCTATTTTGCCAGATTTGGGAATGTGTTTTATTTATTTATTTTTAGAGATAAAATATCACTTTCAAAATTTGAACATCTTTCTTCTCCACATGCCCCCACACACACACTCACACACACACACACACACCAGACCTAATTCCCTTCTGCTCATTCTCATCTTGGTGATTTAGTGTATCATCCTCCCAGTTGCTCAAACCAGAAATGTTTAAGTCATCCTAGATTGCCCCTTCTCAACCTCCCACTAGATACAGTTTGTCCCCAAGCATCTTTGTGGTTCTAAGTATCTCTCCATCTATTCCAATTTCAACCAGCATCCTACCTAGTCCAGTGTCTCTTCTGATCTCTGCATCTTCGGCTTGCTTTCTCCCTCAATTCCTATAGAACTAACTGTGTTTCCAGTCACCTTTCCCTTATGCAAATCTGATCATGTTCCTCTCTTAACCAAGGTTCCTTAATGACTAGCCATCACTGGCTGAGTAAAATCCTACAGAGATAGCTCTCCAGGAACTGGCCCTGATTTCTATGTGGCTTTACCTCCTGCTGTTTCCTTTCTTCTAGCCTTGTAATTTCCCCCAAACAAGCCTGTTCTCTCAAATTCATTTGCCTTGGCACCCACTGATTTTTTTTTTCAATGTTGCATTTCTACTGAGCAAACCCTTACTCTTCTTACTCAACTTCAAGCCTCCAGTGAAACACTGCCTTCCTATAAAGCTTTCCTTCATCCCCAGATTGATATCAAAGCCTTTTATTCTAGGCATCCCATTGCATTTGGCTCTTACTTCTAATATCACCATCTCTGTATTTCATGGACTGAGTGTGTTCTTCGTACCAAAATTCAACTCCTTAAGGACAAGGACTGTTGTCATTTTGATAATCTCAAGCCTAGTACTGTTTTTAGCATGTAATAGGTGTTCATTACATTTTGTTCAAATTAATTATGCAGCAGGACATTTGTTGTTGTTTACTCAGTCATGTCTGACTCTTTGCAACCCCCATGAACCCCATGAACTATAGCCTGCTAGGTTCTCTGTCCATGAAATTTTCCAGTCAAGAATCCTAGAGTGGGCTGCCAGTTCCTTCTTCAGGAGATCCTCACAACCCAGGGATTGAACCTATGTTTCCTGCTTTATACCCAGGTTCTTTACCACTGAGCCATCAGGGAAGCCCTGGAGGACATAGTAAATAAAAAAAAGTATCTTGTAGGGATTGGTTTATTTCACTTGAGCCATAAACTAATATACATAGGTTGCAAATTGTGGCCCACTGTCCAAATCCAGCCTTCACCTTCTTTTGTAAATGAAGTTTGATTGGCACACAGCCATACCCATTCACTTATAAACTATGGTTGCTTTCATGCCACAAAGGCAGATCTGAGTAGTTTTGACAGTGACCACGTGGCCCACAAAGCCTGAAATATTTACTTTCTGGCCTTTTACAGAAAAAGATAGCCAACCCCTGCTACAGATAACAGAGCCATTGGAGGGCATATATTCTAAATGCTTTTAAAGAATAGGTATGTAATTCCATTTTGACACTTCAGGTAGCAATGGGCTCCATTTGATACCTAAACTTCATATTTAAAAATCCCCGGGGAGTTCCAATGCAGGGGACCTGAGTTCAATCCCTGGTCGGGGAACTAAGATCCCACTTGCTTTGTGGTAAAGCCAAAAAAAAAAAAAAAAGAAATAACCAACTCATCTGGAACTTCCCATCTGAGATGCACTTGTGTGTGCATGTTTAATGAAACATAGCCTTCCCTGTGAGGTCTTTCCCAGCGGCTCCCCCCCACCCAATCTAACACTGTAAATCTTTGTCCTCTGCTAACACTGCCGACCCCTTCCCTGCTTTCCCTCCCCCATCCTTAGCTGTTGTTATTCAACATACTATATTCTTTGCTTACCCTGGTTTATTTTCTACTTCTGCCAAAGTGGTTCAGTGGTAAAGAATCCACTGGCCAAGGAAGAGACACGGGTTTGATCCCTGGGTAGAGAAGATCTCCTGGAGGAGGAAATGGCAACCCACTCCAGTATTATTGCCTGGAAAATCTCATGAACAGAGGAGCCTGGCGGGCTCCATGGGGTCACAAAGAGTCGGACACGACTGAGCAACTGAGGATGCACACCGGAGTATGATGTCTCCATTTGCTAAAACAATGAATAAATCAATCAGTGAAATCCCAGATAAAGAGGGGAAAAAATCCAAGAATTAGTATACTTCCATTTACTCTTTGGAATAAACCATTTAGGCAGGAATTTGCTACCAGTATGGAAGAAAGGTGTCTTAATAGTTTCTGGGGCCAGTCTTTCTGTCTCTCTTCTTTCAGGTGAATAATTAATGACAGTGATGAACTCTTTGGGGATTCCTTAATGTTTCCCGCATCCACAGCAAATCCCTGGCTGTGTCTGTGGGGCCCAACACTGTTCCTTCTCCCAGAACTTTTCTTGATTGTTGAGGAAACAATAGCTACCTCATCAAAGCTGTTGTACCCTGGCTGATATCTGTGATTCCTAGGAATTCCTTCTCTGTGAGGGGACATTAGGTTTCAGAGGACTGCGAGGTATTGTTTCTTATGTCATCACTTTCTCACTGTCTGTGTCAAGGGTAGAGATATTCACTCTCAGTGGAATCAGCGGTGTGTATGTGTGCACACAAACAAACCCAGGATTGTGGGAATCTCTGCTTTGATTCTTTTATATGGAGTATTTTCACATCACATGTCCATATGTATGTGTACTTTTTATCTATCATACCTGTATACTTACAATGATGAAAATAACTCATTAGATTGCTATAAAATAGAAACTCAGTGGTTACAATTTAGCATACAATTTAAAAGCCTAAGTCTTCTTATTTTTTATTTATTTATTTATTTTTTTAATTTTATTTTATTAGTTGGAGGCCAATTACTTCACAACATTTCAGTGGGTTTTGTCATACATTGACATGAATCAGCCATTGAGTTACACGTATTCCCCATCCCGATCCCCCCTCCCACCTCCCTCTCCACCGGACTCCTCTGGGTCCTCCCAGTGCACCAGGCCCGAGCACTCGTCTCATGCATCCCACCTGGGCTAGTGATCTGATTCACCATAGATAATATACATGCTGTTCTTTTGAAACATCCCACCCTCACCTTCTCCCACAGAGTTCAAAAGTCTGTTCTGTACTTCTGTGTTTCTTTTTCTGTTTTGCATATAGGGTCATCGTTACCATCTTTCTAAATTCCGTATATATGTGTTAGTATGCTGTAATGTTCTTTATCTTTCTGGCTTACTTCACTCTGTATAATGGGCTCCAGTCTCGTCTATCTCATTAGAACTGATTCAAATGAATTCTTTTTAACGGCTGAGTAATATTCCATGGTGTATATGTACCACAGCTTCCTTATCCATTCATCTGCTGATGGGCATCTAGGTTGCTTCCATGTCCTGGCTATTATAAACAGTGCTGCGATGAACATTGGGGTGCACGTGTCTCTTTCAGATCTGGTTTCCTCGGTGTGTATTGGAAGAATCAATATTGTCAAAATGGCTATTCTACCCAAAGCAATCTATAGATTCAATGCAATCCCTATCAAGCTACCAACGGTATTTTTCACAGAACTAGAACAAATAATTTCACAATTTGTATGGAAATACAGAAAACCACGAATAGCCAAAGTAATCTTGAGAAAGAAGAATGGAACTGGAGGAATCACCCTCCCTGACTTCAGACTCTACTACAAAGCCACAGTTATCAAGACAGTATGGTACTGGCACAAAGACAGAAATATAGATCAATGGAACAGAATAGAAAGCCCAGAGATAAATCCACGAACCTATGGATACCTTATCTTTGACAAAGGAGGCAAGGATATACAATGGAAAAAAGACAACCTCTTTAACAAGTGGTGCTGGGAAAACTGGTCAACCACTTGTAAAAGAATGAAACTAGAACACTTTCTAACACCATACACAAAAATAAACTCAAAATGGATTAAAGATCTAAATGTAAGACCAGAAACTATAAAACTCCTAGAGGAGAACATAGGCAAAACACTCTCTGACATAAATCTCAGCAGGATCCTCTATGACCCACCTCCCAGAATATTGGAAATAAAAGCAAAACTAAACAAATGGGACCTAATGAAACTTAAAAGCTTTTGCACTACAAAGGAAACTATAAGTAAGGTGAAAAGACAGCCCTCAGATTGGGAGAAAATAATAGCAAATGAAGAAACAGACAAAGGATTAATCTCAAAAATATACAAGCAACTCCTGAAGCTCAATTCCAGAAAAATAAATGACCCAATCAAAAAATGGGCCAAAGAACTAAACAGACATTTCTCCAAAGAAGACATACAGATGGCTAACAAACACACGAAAAGATGCTCAACATCACTCATTATTAGAGAAATGCAAATCAAAACCACAATGAGATACCATTACACACCAGTCAGGATGGCTGCTATCCAAAAGTCTACAAGCAATAAATGCTGGAGAGGGTGTGGAGAAAAGGGAACCCTCTTACACTGTTGGTGGGAATGCAAACTAGTACAGCCACTATGGAAAACAGTGTGGAGATTTCTTAAAAAACTGGAAATAGAACTACCATATGACCCAGCAATACCACTTCTGGGCATACACACCGAGGAAGCCTAAGTCTTTTTAGTTTAAGTCCTGGTTGATTTCAAGTCTTGTAAGTTTTACAATTTGGGGGAAATTACTTAACCTTCTTAAGCCTCAATTAATCTATATTATATTTGTGTGCTGCATTTGCTCAGTCGCTTCAGTCATGTCCAACTCTTTGCAGCCCTGTGGACTGTAGCCCACCAGGCTCCTCTGTCCATGGGATTCTCCAGGCCAGAATACTGGAGTGGGTTGCCATGCCCTCTTCCAGGAGATTTTCCCAATGCAGTGATCTAACCCACATCTCCTGCATTGCAGGTGGATTATTTACCCAGTGAGCCACCTGGGAAGCCATATTATATTTATACCTGCTATATATTACTATAATATCAACATAATGTAGCCTAAGTAAACATTGTGATAATGCATCATAAGTATATATTATATATAATAATAATGCATTGTGTCATATATTATAAATATACTAGATTGTATTATTATATAGTTGTTATTAAATATTATACAAGATAAGGTCAGAAACGCTAACTGCCTCTTAAGGTTGTTTGAAGGAGTAACTAAAAATCCCTTGACACCATCACTGGTACACGGGAGGCTATCAACATATGTTTCCATTCCCATGTCTAGCGTGCATGATGGCAATTCAGTTCAGTCACTCAGTTGTGTCTGACTCTTTGTGACCCCGTGCACACCAGAATTACCTGTCCATCACCAACTGGAGCTTGCTCCAACTCATATCCATTGTGTCAGTGATGCTATACAACCATCTCATCCTCTGTCATCCCCTTCTCCTCCTGCCTTCAATCTTTCCCAGCACCAGGGTCTTTTCCAATGAGTTAGTTCTTCACATCAGGTGGCCAAAGTATTGTAATTTCAGCTTCAGCATCAGTCCTTCCAACGAATATTCAGGACTGATCTCCTTTAGGATGGACTGGTTGGATCTCCTTGTAGTCCAAGGGACTCTCAAGAGTCTTCTCCAACACCACAGTACAAAAGCATCAATTCTTTGGCACTCAGCTTTCTTTACAGTCCAAATCTCACATCCATACATGACTACTGGAAAAACCATAGCTTTGACTAGACAGACCTTTGTTGGCAAAGTGATGTCTCTGCTTTTGAATATGCTGTCTAGGTTGGACATGGCTTTTCTTCCAAAGAGTAAGCATCTTTTAATTTCATGGCTGCAGTCACCATCTGCAGTGATTTTGGAGCCCCCCAAAATAAAATCTGTCACTGTTTCCATCGTTTCTCCATCTATTTGCTATGAAATGATGGGACCAGATGCCATGATCTTAGTTTTTTGAATGCTGAGTTTTAAGTCAACATTTTCACTCTCCTCTTTCACTTTCCTCAAGAGGCTCTTTAGTTTTTCACTTTCTTCCATAAGGGTGGTGTCATCTGCATCTCTGAGGTTACTAATATTTCTCCCAGCAATCTTGATTCCAGCTTGTGCTTCATCCAGCCCAGCATTTCACATGATGTACACTGAATATAAGTTAAATAAGCAAGGTGACAATATACAGCCTTGATGTACTCCTTTCCTGATTTGGAACCAGTCCATTGTTCCATATCCAGTTCTAACTGTTGCTTCTTGACCTGTGTACAGATTTCTCAGGAGGCAGGTCAGGTTGTCTGGTATTCCCATCTCTTGACTTTGCATTCCAGGATGTCTGACTCTAGGTGAGTGATCACACCATCGTGGTTATCTAGGTCATGAAGATCTTTTTTGTATAGTTCTTCTGTGCATTCTTGCCACCTCTGCTTAATATCTTCTCCTTTGGTTAGGTCCATATATTTTCTGTCCTTTATTGTGTCCATCTTTGCATGAAATGTTCCCTTGGTATCTCTAATTTTCTTGAAGAGATCTCTAGTCTTTCCCATTCTGTCATTTTCCTCTATGAGGAAGGCTTTCTTATCTCTCCTTGCTATTTTTTGGAACTCTGCATTCTAATGGGTATATCTTTCCTTTTCTCCTTTGCCTTTCGCTTCTCTTCTTTTCTAAGCTATTTCTAAGTCTTCCTCAGACAACCATTTTGCATTTCTTTTTCTTGGGGATGGCCTTGATCCCTGTTTCCTGTGCAATGTCATGAACCTCCATCCATAGTTCATCAGGCACTCAGTCTATCAGATCTAATCCCTTGAATCTATTTGTTACTTCTACTATATAATCATAAGGGATTTGATTTAGGTCATACCTGAATGATCTAGTGGTTTTCCCTACTTTCTTCAATTTAAGTCTGAATTTTGTAATAAGGAGTTCATGATCTGAGTCACAGTCAGCTCCTGGTCTTATTTTTGCTGACTGTCTAGAGCTTTCCCATCTTTTGGCTGCAAATAATAGAATCCATCTGATTTCGGTATTGACCATCTGGTGATGTCCATGTGTAGAGTCGTCTCTTGTGTTGTTGTACAAGGCTGTTTGTTATTACCAGTGCATTCTCTTGGCAAAACTCTGTTAGCCTTTGCATGATGGCAATTAGCAGTAGTGTTTTCTGTTACTGAGAAATAAAAATGAAAAAGTTTGCATGTGTTCCCATAAAAGAGAGGAAGCAGTATCTTGAAGTATCTTTCCACATGGTTTTTTTTGTGTCATTTTATGAGATCGGGTGACCTAGAAGATTCTCCAGACTGGGATGTTTGCAATTGACTGAGAAAATCCACAGTTAACCAAGAGTGGGTTGGATTTTACGGACTGAGAGCTGATTTTGAAACACAAAAATGAAGTTTGCTTGACATTATGACCAGTTGAGGGAGAGGCTGAGGTTTGTGAGTCGCAGATCACTGTGTGACCGTTGATGTTTCCCCCTTTGGTCTGCAGGGTGATTTCACCTGGAACAGTATGTCGGGCCGCAGCGTGCGGCTGAGGTCAGTGCCCATCCAGAGCCTCTCAGAGTTGGAGCGAGCCCGCCTACAGGAAGTGGCTTTTTATCAGCTGCAGCAGGACTGTGACCTGAGTTGTCAGATCACCATTCCCAAAGGTAAGGCCCCATTTTGCCATTCCGTGGGGGGTGTTGCCAGTCAAACAAAAGCTCTGCCAGAGTTACAAGCTGCAGATTCGTCTCAGCCCCACCACAGATCCAGGAAGGAAGCTACAGCTTCTGGGGTCATTGGCTGGCATTGGGGTCCGGTTTGAAAGATGTGTTCAATAGGACAGTTTACATGTCAACTAATATGTTTATTAAAAAGAAGATTGACTTGGAGCATTAAAGGGGAAAGCCACGTGCATCTCAACAGTCTATGTGGCTTCAGCACAACCAGTTAAAAAGAAGTTTCAAAAAAGTCAACCTAAAAAATTAGAAGAAAAACCATCTCAATATGATTTCAAAATAACCAGTTAAATGGTTTAGCAATTCTGTTAAAATCATCCTTTGACCTTATGCAAACCCAGAATCAGTTATTATACCAATGTTAACTCATTTTTATCCACCTGGCATTCTCTGTTAAGGTTCACCATTATAATGCTGAAGCCAGTGCAGACCTAGTTGTCTGATGTTTTTACAAACACAGATCCTGATTCTGGTAAAAATGGGAAACATATATTTGAAAGCCTTTGATCTGTAAAGCCTATTTCTGAATGTTTTCTATTTTCTATAAAGGCACTTTTAAATATGCGTTAGCGTATACAGAAAGGTAATTTGAGGTGAAGTGAAAAGCTGTGATTCTACACAAATAGAGTAAACCTGACATAAAAAGAGTGTTGGCTGCTGTGCCTAAAACTTATATATAAAAGCTAGATTGCTTTGACAGATTTCAGTATCTGCAGAACTCCTCCTTTGTTTTCTTTTATTGAGGGATCGAGGGAATGCTTCATGAATAGTTATTCATAAAATAATTCATATCATGCATACGCACATACACGTAGATACGTGGTTCTCAACCAAGGATGGTTCCCGCAGCCTCAGGTTTAAATCCCCAGAATTTAGCAATGTCTGGCTCCACTTTCAGTTTTCACAGCTTAGAGGAAGGATGCAGCTGACATCTAGGGGTTAGAAGCCAGGGATGCTGTTAAACATCCTATAATACACTGGACAGTCCCTCACAGCAAGCATTGTCAGGTCCCAAGGGCCCAAATGTAGAGATTGAGCAACCTGAATATACACATGAACACACGTGCTTACATTTCGTCAACAACAGTGCCGATGGGGCTATTTTCTGGGCTTATTTGTGGCTAATGGAAACAGTACTAGCGTGGGAGTCTGAAGACTAGAACATGAGGACTTGTCTGGTCATTTCCCCTCCACGGGTGAGCTTGTGTAATTCACCTCTCTAGTAGGAGGTTCAGTTTCATTGACTAGAGAGAGCAGGACAAAAACACTGACCCCCCAGAATTTTTCACTGGATGATGACTTTCAGGGCCGCTTTTATTCTTTTCCTTAAAAAATTCTTTAAAAAATTTTAGTATAGTTGGTCTACAGTGTTATATTAGTTTCATGTATACAGCATAGTGATTCAGTATTTTTACAGACTATACTCCAAAGTTAGTGTAAGATAATGGTTATGGTTCCTTGTGCTGTACAATATATCCTAGATGCTTATCTATTTTATACATAGTACTTCATACCTCTTAATCCCATATCCCAGTCTTGCCCATCTCTTCCCATTCCAAACTTGTAATCATTAGTTTGTTTTCTATATCCATGAGTCTATTTCTGTTGTGCTATATACATTCATTTATTTTTTGCATTCCACATATGAGTGGTATCATTCAGTATTTGTCTTTCTCTGTCTGACTGATTTCACTAAGCATAATATTCTCTAAGTCCATCCACATTGCTTCAAATGGCAGAATTTCTTTCTTTTTATTCCTGAGTAATATTCTATTGTGTGTGTGTGTATATACATATATATATATATATATATATATATATATATATATATATATATATATACCCCATCTTCTTTATCCACTCATATGTTGTGAATACTTCAGTTGCTTCCATATCTTGGCAATTATAAATAATTCTGTCATGAAATATTGGGGTACATGTGCCTTGGTTCAGTGATAAAGAATCTGCCTGCTAATGCAGGAGACGCGTGTTAGATTCCTGGGTCAGGAAGATCTCTTGGAGGAGGAAATGGCAACCCACTCCAGTATTCTTGCCTGGGAAATCCCATGGACTGAGGAGCTTGATGGGCTACAGTCCATGGGGTCACAAATAGTCGGACATGAGTTAGCAACGAAACAATTTGAATGTGTGTTTTTTTCTAGGCTATACTCGAGTGGAACTGCTGGATAATATGGTAGTTCTATTTTTAGTTTTCTGAGGACCCTCCATATTATTTTCCACAGTGGCTGCACCAGTTTACATTCCCACAAAGAGTGTTGAAGGATTCCCCTTTCTCCACATCCTCGCCAACATTTGTTGTTTGTAGACTTTGTGATGACATCCATTTGGCAGATGTGAGGTGATATCTCATTGTGATTTTGATTTGCATTTTTCTGATAGTTAGTGATGCTGAGCATCTTTTTATCTGCCTCTTGGCCACCTGCATTTCCCTTTTTGGAAAAATGTCTATTCAGGTCATCTGCCTGTTTTTTAGTTGCGTTATTTGTTTTCTTTAATACTGAGTTGTATGAGCTGTTTTTGTATGTTGGATACATACACCCCCTTATTGGTCACATTGCAAAAATTTTCTCCCATTCCGAAGTTGTCTTTTTTTTCCCCTTCTTCTCTACTGCATGGCATGTGGGATCTTAGTTCCCTGACCAGGGATCTAACTTGTGTCCCCTGCATTGGAAGCATGGATTCCTAACCACTGAGAGTCCCCATAGGTTATCTTTTTGTTTTTTCAAGGGCAAAATTTTAAGTTTAATTACACCCTGTTTGTTTATTTTTGCTTTTATTTCTTCTTCCTTAGGAGATAGATCCAAGAAAATATTGCTCCGACATGTTGAAGAGTGTTTTGCTTATGAACTTTATGATTTCAAGTCTTATATTTAGGTCTTTAATCCATTTTGAGTTTATTTTTGTATATGGCATGAGAAAGTGTTCTAATCTCATTTGTTTGCATTGACTCTTTTAAAAAAAATTATGTTTTATTTATTTTTGCTTGCACTGGGTCTTTGTTGCTGCCCCTGGGCTTTCTTTAGTTGTGGTGACTGGGGGCTACTCTCTAGTTGTGGCCTACAGGCTGCTCATTGAAGTAGCTTCTGTCATTGGAGAGCATGGGCTCTAGAGCACGTGGGCTTCAGTAGTTGCAGTTTGCGGGCTCCAGAACTCAGACTCCATAGTTGTGGCGCATGGGCTTAGTTGCTCTGCAGCATGTAGAATCTTCCCAGACTAGGGATTGAACCCATGTCCCCTGCATTGGCAGGCAGTTTCTCTACCAGTGAACCACCAGGGAAGTCCTAATCTCATTTTTTTTACATGTAGCTGTTGAGTTTTCCCAGCACCACTTATCCAAGAGACTGTCTTTTCTCCATTGTGTATTCTTGCCTCCTTTGTCATAGACTAATTGACCAGAGGTGTGTCAGTTTATTTCTGGGCTCTATGTGCCTAATTCTGTATCAGTACCACACTGCTTGGATTACTGTAGTCTAAGGACTGGGAAGGTGATATCTCCAACTTTGTTCTTTATTCTCAAGATTGCTTTGGCAATCCCAGGTCTTGTGTGGTTCCATACAAATTTTAGGATTATTTGTTCTAGTTCTGTGGAAAGTGTCATGGGTATTTTAATAGGTATTGCATTAAATCTGTAGATTGCTTTGGGTAGTATGGCCATTTAAATAATATTAATTCTTCCAGTCCAAGAGCATGGGATATCTTTCTATTTCTTTCTATTATTTTCAGTTTTCTTCATCAATCTTTTATAGTTTTCAGAGTATAGGTTTTTCACCTCCTTGGTTAAGTTTATTCCCAAGTATTTTATTCTTTTTGATGTGATTTTAAATGAATTTTTTTTTTACTTTTTTCTGATAGTTCATTATTATTGTATAGAAAAGCAACTGATTTCTGTATATTATTCTTGCATCCTGCTACTTTACTGAATTCATTGATTAGTTCTAATACTATTTTGGTGGAGACTTTAGGGTTTCCTATAGAAAATATCATGTCCTCTGCAAATAGTGGTAGTTTTACTTATTCCCGTCTAATTTGGATGCCTTTTATTTCTTTTCCTTGTCTGATGGCTGTGGCTCGGACTCCCAATACTATGTTAAACAGAAGTGGCAAGAGGGGCCACTTTTATTCTTTAAACTGGTATCTTGGACTCTGTTGAAGGCCATGAAAGAGTTCAGGAGAAGACAGATGTAGGTTAGGCCAAGGGACTGGTGGGACAGGCACATTTTACTGACTGATGCATGGCTCCTGTGGCTTTTGCATCATACTCTGATTCCCTGGTGGCTCAGACGGTAAAGCGTCTGCCCAAAGTGAGGGAGACCCGGGTTTGATCCCTGGGTTGGGAAGATCCCCTGGAGAAGGAAACGGCAACCCACTCCAATACTCTTGCCTAGAAAATTCCATGGACGGAGGAGCCTGGGGGTCTACAGTCCATGGGGTCGCAAAGAGTCGGACACGACTGAGTGACTTCACCTCACTACTTGACACCACAACCGTAGCCAGTTCCTCCCAGGAGGAAATTCCTAGCCTTGTTATATCTTTTCATGCTAATGTGACACAGAGATCCTCACCTCAAGTAAGAAGAAAATCCCTTTGGCAGTTGGTGAAAAATGAGTATTAATCGCCATCAGGCCGGGTTGCTGCTTCTTCCTAGGACAATCTCATTCTGCCTCATCTTGTCTTTGTTTGGTTTTAAGGTGGAGACGAAACCTGCCCTTGCTTCCCTATTAATTAACAAGATGGCCCAAGTGGGATCCAAGAGCCCTGTCTCTGTTTTATAAGAACAGATGATCTTTCAGTTCCTAAGAAAAAATTTTATTAGAAATGTTGGCAAGCACAATTTATAGTGAAGGAAATGATGACTCTAAAAAGTTATGTGAAACCCAGATTTGAGACATATCAGATGAGATAACAAGAAATAAATATTCTTTGTAATTTTGTTTTCAAATCCGTTAATTTGATGTTTCTCTTTTTTCTTGCTCTTTAAAGAGTCCATTAAATAAATAACCTTTAACAAACAGAGAATTTTATAGAACTTATCTGCTAGAAGCTCTGTCTCCATTGCTTATTTCTGCGACTATGTGGGTCCTAGTACATTCAGGGAAAGATTTGTTCTATCAAGATGTTCAAAGCTGTTTGGGCTACAGGAGTTACTTTGACAGTTTCTATCAAAATGGGAGCTAATGATTTGCAAATCATCTCTTACTTATGAAAGAGAGAAGGAAGTGTGTGGCTGGGTGGGAAAAAACAGACATCACCCAAGAGTTCTAAAACTACTGTTTGGGTGAGATGATTATAGACATTGAATATTTACCAAGATCAAATGCATGGCCGGTGCTGAGTGCTGTGATGGCAGCTTTGGTCTGAGGCTGGCCGCTTTTGTTCCATGCAAAAACCTAAATAGAGGTTCTAAACAGAGTCAGAGTCACTGTATGAATTTACTCAGGAAAATAAATACAAACGCCACGGTCTAGAACCTAAACTAATGATATAAAGCCTACTGAGATAGTGGGTACAATGAAAATGGAAACATATTCAAGCTCACAATTTTGCTCTTTGTTACCTTAGAATGACTGCGCCTGCGTGCTCAATCACTCAGTCACGTCCAACTCTTTGCGACCCCGTGGACTGTAGCCCGCCAGGCTCCTCTGTCCATGGAGATTTTCCAGGCAAGAATACTGGAGTGGGTTGCCATTTCCTTCTCCAGGGGATCTTCCAGACCCTAGGAACAACCCCACATCTCCTGTACCTCCTACATTGGCAGGCAGATTCTTTACCACTGTGCCACCTGGGAAGCCTCTGGAATGACTATAGGAATTTATTTATGGATATGTTTGGAGGACTGTCTTCCTCTATGAGACTGGTGCTTCCATGGCTCGAATGATTGATAATATAATGTATTCATCAGCTGCTGGGATTCACCATAGAGAGGGAAGTACTGAAGGTTGAGGGTTAGGAAATTACTGGAGTTATTTCCTAGCGTGGACTGCAGTGGTGGGATCCAAAGCCACAGGTAGAGAGTTTGAGCTCCTCCTGAGGTTTAGTAGAAGGTGGACATGGGTTATGTGGATACAGATGCAGGCAGATTAGATGATGGGAAAGCATGTGGAATTTCACTCCAGATTGCCTCTCCTCTCTCAGCAAAATAAGAAATGATTTCATCTGTTAGGAGTGGGGATAAGAAGGAGGTCCTGGAGGTTTGAGGAAAGAGGAAAAGAATGGAAAAGCAGGAAGTGAATGGACCAGCAGTGTTGCAGGATTGTGGGGCAGCCCAAAAGGTCTATTCGGGGTTAGATGCTGGGAATTTAAATTGCAAAATAAACATCTGGGCAGCTTTGTTGTTGTTTTTGTTGTTCAGTTGCTCAGTGATGTCCGACTCTTTGTGACCCCATGGACTGTAGCAAGCCAGGCTTCCCTGTCCTTCATTATCTCCCAGAGATTGCTCAAATTCATGTCCATTGAGTCAGTGATGCCATCTAACCATCTCATCCTCTGTTGCCCCTTTCTCCTCCTGCCCTCAATCTTTTCCAGCATCAGGGCAGCTAACCACTGCTAAAGCAAGCACACCATTTTGTACTTTGAGTTCCCCAGCCTTAGTTAATCCAAATCTCCTCTCAGTGGAGTTAGGATTTTCTAGTTGAGTTCAATCATGGTAGGAAGGGACATGGCAGTTGAGAAATCTGTGGTAAGAAGAATCCTAGACCCGTCAAAGATGGCCTGGAATCTTTGACTATTTCCTTCACATGTCTAAATCAACTATGCAAATGTGATCAACTTGGGTCTTTGAGACAGCAAGATTATTCTGGATTATCTGGGAGGATCAAAACTAATCACATGAGTACTAAAAAGCAAAGAAACTTTCCTAGCTGTAGTCAAAGAGAGATATGACTTTGGAGGAATAGTCAGAGAGATGCATTGCTGCTGGCTTTGATGATAGAGGAAAGGGCCACAAGTCGAAGAATGCAGGCAGCCTCTAGAAACTAAAGAAAGGCAAGGAAACAGATTCTCACTAGAGCCTCTAGGACGGAATGCAACCCTGCTGACACCTTGCTTTTAGCAAGTGAGACTCATTTCAGACTTCTGGTCTCCAGAAATGTCAGTAATAAATTTAAGTCATTTTAGCCACTAAGTTTGTGATCATCTGTTACAGCACCTGTAAGAAACTTTTACAGTTTACAAGACAGTGATTATAGTCTCAGACCATGGAATCTAAGCTGAATAAGAAGAGAAGTTAGAAATAAATGTAAAAAACATATTTTTCTTAAGAAGAATCAATTATATAAAGATATCAATTATGCCCTAAATTATCTGTAAACTGGACATGGTTCCGGAAAACATACTTAAAGAATTAATTTTTGCAATATCACTAAATTGATCCACACATCATCTTGGCAAATGAAAGTATATGAAAGTAAGTAGACGGGGGAAACTCTGAAAAAGAGGTCAAGCAGAAATTATCCCTGGCCATTTATTAAATGTTATAAAACGAAAGCAATTAAAAGAATATTGTACTGCTTCACAACAGGCAGATCAATGGAAGATAATAGAGTTCAGAATTGAGCTAAAATAAATGTGAGAACTTATGACATAAACATTGCATTTCTTATCAGGGAGAAATGATGGATTATTATTGTATTTGTGACAATGAGACTACCATTGAGAGGAAAAATTGATATTCTGACCTTGCTCCTTATATCAAAATAAATTGATGTGGAAGAAAGATTTGAAGATTTAAAAAATGAAACTATGAATGCACTAAAACAAAACATAGCTAGATATTAATATATTTTTACATAGAGGAAGTCACTACACAGAAAACATAGAGTGACCTGTTTCACTACATTTAAAAAAGAATAGAATCATCTGTGTGGGAAAAAAGTAAATAAACAAATAAATAGAAATGTATAACACATTTGAAAAACTAAAGGCTAACTTCTCTAAGATAAAAAGCTTTATTACAAATTAATATGAGAAAGAAAATAATTAAAATGTGGACAAATTATATGCATCTCACAGGAAAAGAAATTCAAATGATTTATAAATATCTGTAAAGGTGCTCTCACCCTCATATTCATTTAGGAAATGCAAGCTCAACAACAAGGAGATTATTTTTTCCTCTTAGATTGGAATGACTCCAAAAGTTGGATAGTATATTTTCTCAGAAAACAGACTCTCATATACTGTTGATAATCTAATTGTTGCAGCAGCTTTCAAGGCAGTTTGACAACGCTGGGCTTCCCAGGTGGTGCTAATGGTAAAGAACCTGCCTGCCAATGCAGAAGACCTAAGAGTCACGGGTTCAATCCCTGGGTCAAGAAGATCCCCTGGAGAAGGGCATGGCAAGCCACTCCAGTATTCTTGCCTGGAGAATCCTATGGACAGAGGAGCCTGGCGGGCTAGAGTCCATAGATTGCACAGAATCAGATACGACTGAAGGGACTTAGCTAGCATGCATGCAACTTTGAAATGACCCAATAAAGCTACTTCCACAAATGTATCTCACAGATATATACTTGTAAAGATAGGCTATATATATATTAGTCGAGATAGGCTAACCACTTAGTACCTTAATAGTATAAAAGTGTCTTTCAGGCACCATCTAATGCAGGTTGGCCATAATGATCAGGAGAGTGGACTGTCCGCCACACAGTCATGCAGGAACCTAGGATTCTCCAATCTTGTGATTCCTCCCTTCTCTATATCTATTCAGCCAGAAGACACACACAATAAAAATGAGTAAGATTTACATAAACCTTGTAAGATGACTGATGAGTTTAATTTGTTACCCCCATCTAGACTTAAGCCATTCAATGAGGAAATTTTGAAGATGCTATAGAGAACCTAGTGTAGAAATAAGGGTGTCTTTCAGTGGGAGGGATCGTATCTATCAGTAGAGTTTTCCTGTGAGCTTGAGATTTTCCCATGGAGGCAACCATGGAATGTTTCTACCTGGTCAAAGGCTGCTCTTGGCATAGGCTCTTGAATCAGACTGTCTAGTCTATAAATGGGTTAATCCTTAACAGCAGACCCAGGAGACAAATGCAGAGATCATGATCAAGAAATTAAACATCTAATGGCCTTCACGGGCTTCCCTGATGGCTCAGTACCAAAGACTCTGCCTGCCAATGCAGGAGACTCAGGAGATCGGGGTTCAGTCCCTGGGTCAGGAAGATCCCTTGGAGGAGGAAATGGCCATCCACTCCAGTATTCTTGCCTGGGAACTCCCATGGACAGAGGAGCCTGGCAGGCTACAGTCCGTGGGGTCGCAAAAGAGTTGGACATGACTGAACAACTAAAAAACAACAATAGCAACAATGCTTTTCACGAACTTGTCGCATCAACTGAGTTGTGTTTATGTATTAGGTTCAGTTAATATGGATATTCAATTTAGATAGCATTTTAATACAAATGGTCTAAGACAAGGGTTAGTGAACTGGCACCCACTGGCCAAACTCAGCTCACCATCTGTTTTTGTAAATACAATCTTATTGGCACACAGCTATGCTTATTCATTTACGTATTGCCTATGGCTGCTTTTGAGCATCAGTGGCAGAGTTAAATAGCTGTGAGTCCTTATGCCTCACAGAGTGTCAAACATTTACTATCTGGCCTTTTACAGGAAAGAAAAATTGCTGACCTCTGCTCTAAGGTAAAATGAAAGGAAGTGACTGGTTGATGCCCAGTATGTAAAGGAGGTTAGTGTAGGTGATATGGCTTAACCTCATTATAATGGAAACTAAATATTTAAAGCTGAATAGTTTCACAAGAGAGAAATACATATTCAAGTTTTCTTCAGTACTGTTTTTTTCTTCACTTAATTTCTGGTATCAACATTGAGAAAGGCTTTGTTTACATATTTTGAAAACAGTATCATGGAATGAGGAATAGCTGATGGTTTAAGAAAATGTGGACAATAGTCTAATAAAAGAGTACCCTGATGCCTCAAAATTGCTCAGTTATATGGCTTCCTTATGAAATGGTCCCTCACCATTGTCCCTCAGGCTGTGTAAAACCCAAATAAACAACTCAATGAAATCAAGAGAATGACATTCTTGGTTGGTTAACACTGCAGCTGTCTTTGGTTTGTAATTTGAATGTTGATTTTAAAAAATAAGGGCAACCTGGTGGACAAGGCAATTGATCTTGGGTGTTTGTGTAACAACACTAGACAGAAACTATAACTGTTCAATTTCTGCATTATCCCTGCTGCTGTTGTCCACTTGAAGAGGTGAAATGCTAGAACTGTTTATCAGAGCTTTCTGTGTAACTATGGGTTGCTTGAAAAATTCATTTGCGATTTTTGCCCAACCCAATAAAAATGAAGTTGAAACCTACTTTCAGATCCCTAAACTCCAGTGTAGGTAAAAATGCTGATAGGAAACAATCACCAAATAGGGTGACCAAAAAATAATGTTAGACCACTGGGCTCAGCAAATGTCTCTAGTGTATGAGCTGTAGAGGTAGTTGCATCTTTTATGTATGTGTTCACAGTCATCAATGCTGTGATCGCCCCAGAGAGTTGTGATTTCCCATGGGATGAGGCTATTTCTTATTTGTTTCTGAATCTGGAACACTGGTTATACTGCGCAATGCTCCAGTGACTCTCAGCAAAATCTTTGAGGAATGCATGAAAACATGTATGCATACCTGTATATTTACCTTTAAAAGTAAGCTCCTGACTTCCCTCTTCCCTACCTCTCTGAAGACCACCAATCATCTTTCTCTTGTGTTCTACAGGATCCTCAGTAATGATTTTGAAATGGCAGTGCTTCCCTATTGCTTCACCCTATGCCCAGTTTCCGACTTTGATTGATGGTCCCACAGGGTTGACAGGATATTTGAGCAAAGTAATAACCATGTTGAGCTGAAAACATCGCCCAACGTTTTATAATCTCAAGAAAAGTCATTCGTCATCATCATCATTATCATATAATCACCATATCACTTTGTCTTGTATCTACCCTCAATCCTAGGTCACCCTGTCATTATGTCTCACTTTAACTATAACCATAGACTCTGCTTTCCTCAATTCAAGACTTCTCTCCAATTCTGCCCACTACACCTAAAAAGCAGCAGAGTAATCTTCAACCACAGAATCTATTCCTTTGTTGAAAAACCAACTCCCAAGGCCCCCCTTGCCTACTGAGGTTACTATCAAAGCTATTTGCAATACTCTTTCACTTAAAGAAGGAATCCACTCGGTTTGTAGCCTGGGCTGAGCATGCCCCACAGATTTAAGTTTGTCTTAGAGGAGAAGGTTTCAAACTTCTTGTCCAAAATCTATAGTGAGAAATACGTTTTACATCTCAGCCCATCAAACACACAAGCCAAATAAATGATGCTTATTGTTATCTGAGATACACCTCTACAATGTTCTCTTCTATGAGCCACTAAATTTTCATGATTCATTAATAAGTTATGACCCACAGTTTGAATAATGCAATCTTGCAAAGCAGATGGAATGGAGAAGAGATGATCACAAAGAACAAAAAAATGTCAGCATAGAAAACTTTCACTTGTTTGTTACTGTGGTCCTTAGGGCCTTGGTAAGATGGGTGGGTCAGTTTCCCTAGGGCCACAGAAAGAGGCTAGATCCTCGGCCTAAGCATCTAGTGCCTTCTCTACCTGGAGCCCAACAGTGGAGTGTCACCCAGGGGCTTCCGTGCCACTTCACTGCTCCCTCACCTATACCAAGCTGGGCGTACAGCCTGAAGGAGGGGTCTATGTGGAGTATTAAGTTCTGAAGAGGTAGAAACCTCTGACAGAAGCTATAATGTCATGTCAAAAATAATCCACAGGGACTTCCCTGGTGGTCCAGTGGTTAAGAATCCACCTCCCCCAATGCAGGGGACATGAGTTCGATCCCTGGTGTGGGAAGATGCCACATGCTGTAGGACAACTAAGCCTGCACACCACAACTAACGAAGCCCAAGCACCCTAGAGCCTGAGCTCCACAACAAGAGAAGACACTGTAATGAGAAGCTCGCGTGCTAGAACTAGAGAGTAGGTCCCGAGCACTGTAACTAGAGAAAGCCTGTGTGCAACAGCAAAGACCCAGGGCAGCCAAAAGTTAAAAAAAAAAAAAGTAGTCCATATCCTCAAGGAGTTCTTAGTCTGTTGCTAGAGAAAGCACAGATACATCAACTGTGTTAAAACCCAGAGCAAGGGATAGCATCCTATCCAAGTGACCTGTGGAGGCCCTGACAGATAGAAGTTGCCTTATCTACCTATTCCAGGAAAACCCAGAAGTGACAGCCAGGTTTCGCTGCAGGTTTGTTTTGTTTTGTTTTGTTTTGAAATTTTCTTCTTGGATGCTCTCCTCTATACCCCAGGGCTTTTACCACGTCAAATTCTCGAGTGTGTGCTGCTCTATGATTCTGTTCTGGTGCCAAGCAGGCAAGTCAGTGCAATAGTCAGTGGGTATTTAAGCCATATGTTTTGTGCCTTCATGTTCACAAATGGCTTCCTTCATGTTCTCAGACAATATAGGTTTCTATCTGAGCTCTTGTCCCTACTGATTACATTTACATGTATGGATATATCTTTGTTGGAGTAGCAGCTATTACTGCACAAGGCTTTGGCATCTTGAACAAAACTTTTGTCACTGCATTTTCTGAAATATTCTGGCACCTTTCAAACATTTCAAGACTACACTGTTTTCTCTTTTGGGATCATGGCCCAAAAGTAAACTTGATAATTACCCAGAATGTCCCATCCTTGAAATATGAATAGGAGCTTCCATTTTTGCTTTTTTCTTTGTTTCCCTTTGGGCAAAACAAAGGCAAATAAGTATTAATTGAAATTAAATACTGAGTGTTTTTTTTAAATCCATCAAGCTTTCTAGATAATTTGAAATTGAGCCCTCAAGATGATTTAAAAATTCAATCAGTGGATGTCTCTAACATATTTGTAAGTGGAAAGCTGTGGGAAAGTAGTTTAAGGAGGTCTTCATTGAAAATTGGAAAGGGCAAATTACAGCCCACAGGCCAATTTCAGCCCACTGCCTGTTTTTGTAAATAAATTTTTATTAAAATGCAGCATACTCATTTGTCTCTGTATTGTCTAAGGCTACTTTAGTGCTTCAACAGCAGGGTGGAATAGTTTTGGCAGAGACCATGTGGCCCACAAAGCCAAAAATATTTGCAGGCTAGACCTTTACAGAAAAAACTTGCTGACCTCTGATTTAAGAGATTAACATTAATTAATTTGATATTGTAATTCACAGTTATTATCCATGTGATTGGTCAACTATACCATCCCATTCATTTCATTTTCTTCACTATCTTAGTTTTATTTTTCAATAATTGAGTGTTTTTTTTAGTTATCAGATCTTCATAACTCTCAGATGTTTTAGTGTTTATATTATATGTGATCAAATATTTTTTCTTCAAAGTGAGTAATAAATTCCTTTGGTGAAACTAAACAAGAAAGAAATGTCAATATTTTAATGAGTTGCTTACACAACTGAAGCCACCATGCAAGTTATAGGAATGTAAGTTATGCATCAGATGGGTGACTTTAATAATGTTTATCTCCAGCATGGGTTGATTTTTAGCCTTATTATTACTATCTGGTTTGATAACTGAGCATTTAGCTATCTTTGTCTTTAAGGACTTCACTTATTTACAGATTTGCAGTTCTTTGTAGTCTAATCTTCCTGTTCCTGCCCTCCTTCCTTATCTCAGATGCCTTTCAAATCCAAATCTTCTAGGACTGCCTGCATTATCTGACAAGGCTAGTGTAAATATAACATCCTGCTACAGTTTTGAATTAATCCACCATTAAAGATGCTTTGGCTGCAAGTGACATATAGCAAAGCAATTGGCTATATTTCTTTACTAGGAGCCCACAGATAGGCTGATTCCAGGACTTATTAATTCAGCGGCTTCCACCTTTTCTCTCTGCCCCAGTCATGGATCACTTCCTTCTTTGTCTGGCTTCCCTCGTCAAAAAATGACTGTGGTGGCATCGGTATCACTGCTTCGGTGGCGGCATGAAGAGGCAGAGAAGAGCAGTGACCCTTCAGCAAGTATTTTTTAATAGCAAAAAAGGATTTCCGCTGCTGTCTCCTAGCAGGCTCCCCTCCCTTCTCAACCCCTAGAATTGCAACACCTGCCAGTGCCCAAATCAGTATGGCAGAAAGAACTAGACTTAAGATTCCTTTCCTGAGCCTGGGGTGAGAACTCATCTCGGGATGCATGACCACACAGAGGGTGAGCACCTAACAAAACAGGGGAAGAAACAATTGGATGGGGGGTGGAGTAGGATAAAGATGGGTTTAGATTAGAAACTATTTTTGTCCATAACAGCAATGTCATCTGCCATCGCAAACAAGCAGTAGGGAGGAAACCATTCTTAAATTGGTTTGCATTCGTGTCTAACAGTGTTTTGCTTTTGCTGCTCAGGAAGTAATTAAGAAGCTGAATGGAAAGGATTAAAGATTTAATCATAGCACAGTTACTTGTATGGTATTTCTATAGCATAAGGGGCTTCCCTGGTGGCTCAGCAGTAAAGAATCAGCCTGCAATACAGGAGGCCCAGGTTCGATGCCTGGGTTGGGAAGACCCCCGGAGAAGGAAATGGCAACCCACTCCAGTATTCTTGCCTGGAGAATCCCATGGACAGAGGAGCCTGGTGGGCTACAGTCCTTGGGGTCACACAGAGTTGGACACAACTGAAGCGACTTAGCAAGCATACATATCATAAAGAACTACTCAAATGGTTCAAAGAATAATCAAAAATAGGAATGGGAAAGGAAAGGATGAGGAGCTTAATAGTCTTCATCCAATTGTACCATTGAGCCAGTGACTGAATCTATGACAGCTGTTTTCATGACAGCAACTGGCAGAAATTTGGAGGCGTTTCCAAGGATTAAAGTCTATGACTTAAAGATAATTGATTCCTTTCTTGCTTATTCATTATGAAATGGTATCTATCCAGAGAAGGTAGGTAGCATTAGCTCCTTAGAGAGATCAAAAATCACACCATATGTCAATGCCCTTGTCTGAGTCTTTTCAACTTGACCTGCAAGCTTTGGCTTTAAAACAAGTAATGCTGAAACACCTCTAATTTGCAATTTTATATCCTTGAGTTACCGATCTAGGGTATTTCTTTGGGATGAATGCTTTCTGTCTTTTTGTTCTCCTACCTCCTTGCTTTCCTTTACGCTCCAGGAAAAAAAATAAAACTTAAGGAAATGACTTGCCAAAAGCCATTTTTCTTGTCCTGATATTTGGACACTTTTGTTTCTGCAAATACAATACCTCCATAGACTAAGTTAAAAATACTGTTTTCAACTCAATGTATGCACAATAAGAGTTGCACATTCAAGAGCCTGGAAGGGCAGACTAGCTCCTAGTTTGAGAGAAGGTAACAGCAGAGCTGTTCTTTTGGATCACGAGCTTATACCTTTATTTATTTATTTTTTTCTTAACTCATAGTACTTGAAAGTGGAAAAAATGACAGCAAGGAAAAGGTCCTTGTAGGGTATAATTTGTTCACGACCAGTTATTACAGTAAGCAGTGATTACACAGAATGCCTGGTTAAGGAAAAAACCATAGTTGAGCTTTTAAGCCCATGGCATCCAAGCCATGCAGACAGCTTTTCTACCTCACATTTTGGTAGAATAACGAGACATGCTGGACAAGTCAAATAGTTCAATGTTTTCTGTCCTAGAACCTTACTTGTTTTGAGGTTCAAGAATCTACAAGGTCTTTTTTTTTTTCCTCTTGAGAAAAAATTTCAGAACTAATTACCTTGCCAAATAATTTACACGAAAGGAGAAAGGTTTCTTAGTGTTTAGTTTAGCTGGAAGCATGGTGACCTCCAAGAGCTGTCTTTCTTTACAACAGTGAGTCTCACAGAATGTTCTTAGTTTCTGACCACAGCTTTGATAATTTCACCGCCACTTCAACATGTAAACTGTGGGGATTACTACATTTCTCAAGTACTTTGGGGAGCCTTGGCCCTAAGGGAGACATCAGCATTGCTTAAGAATACCGTAAATATTTCCTTCCCCAAGAAACACAGACACTTTGGAAATTAGATTTTGAAAACTCTAATCCACAAGGTGATAGCAGGATGAAGAAATAGTGTTGGATAGATTGGAATTTAAACCAAGAAGAATGACTCAGTGACCCGGTTTCTACCTGCTTTCCATTTCAATCAAGGTTAATGGAAAAAATGCCAAGGATAAGGTGATACATAAATGGAAACTTTAACCTATATAGATTTGATTAAATAACCAAGAGTCCATTGCATGAAATATTTCTTGAAAATAGCATGAATATCTCTATATACAGTGAGATTCAAAGTTGACTGAAAGGCAGAGCCAGTTTGTGCTCCAACACATTGTTTGTCACTTTTTCCACGTAGATTGTTTTCTTCCAGAATTCTTGCTTTTCACTCTCTAGAGCCGTAGTTCCCACTAGAGAAACTATCAGGGTCCCCCCCTGAATTTGAGATTTTCTCATCTTTTTTCACCAGTAGAACACTTGCTTGATAAAAGTTTGGATTACTAGGAATAAAACACTAAGAGACTTAGGACAAGAACGGATTTCCTAGACTCAGCAGGCACCATGTGATATATTGGGAGAAATCCCCACCAAAATTCAAAGGCTCCTGAAAAGGGTAATTTCATCCTTTAAGACTGAATTTGAGGAGCTTCCCTGGTGGCTCAGTAGTAAAGAATCCACCTGCCAATGCAGGAGATACATGTTCAATCCCTGATCCGGGAAGATCCCACATGCCACACAGCGGCTAAGCCCAGGCGCCACGACTACTGGGCCTGAGCTCTGGAGCCTGGACAGTGCACCCTGCATCATCCCTTACGGAGGTTACTTGTTTTAGAATAGAGGACAGAGCCCTCCTTTGGCTCCTGTCCTAAATATCTGGGGTTAATCCCAATTTAACTCTTAGGCCAGAGGGTCTCACTGGCTCCAGTGGTTCCCATATCCTAGGATTGTTGCCACATTTCCGGCCAAGAAGCAGAGGTGGCCACTTTCCTGGTAATTACTACTCTTTCCTGTCCAGGCTGCTCTCCTTTCCTCTTCTTTTGATGTACTTTGAATATGAAGCAGGCAACTTGAAGTGGCAGGGGCTCTTTTGAACTCATTCCACTGCACATGCGTGTGGCAGTAACTGGTTCCATTGTCCAGCTTGAATTTTCCTGGAATATGATCTGGACTAGCGTTTTGGTTGCCCAGCTCTCATCAGTTCCTATATCATTTTCCAATGCTGATTTATTTAGCCAAATTAACTTACATCAATGAGATTAGTTATCCAAAA
This sequence comes from Muntiacus reevesi, assembly GCF_963930625.1. Classification (NCBI taxonomy): domain Eukaryota; kingdom Metazoa; phylum Chordata; class Mammalia; order Artiodactyla; family Cervidae; genus Muntiacus; species Muntiacus reevesi. Next base: position 9,273,449 of record NC_089271.1, on the reverse strand, counting down.
ACACTAGACTTGGAGTGTGGGCCCAACGAATGGCCTTCAGGTGCCAGGGACCATAAATAATATTATTACTTCTTTGACAGAGCTCCAAACTGGAAATAAACTATCTGGTATAGTCTTTCACTTGCCTTATTTTGGGGAGATCTGTGGCTTGAGAGCCATCGAAAGGGGATGCAGATGAGAACAAAGGATGAATTTTAGTTTTAGTGAAGGATTAAACATAGTTTTAGTAACTGCTTTTATAAGACATCCACAGATTGTAACTGTGGATTGTAACTCACCTAATGTACTTTCACACATCCAATTTAAAACTACATTTTGGTTTATCAGAATAGGCATCAGAACATGAAAAGTAAACAGATTCTGTACTAATCAGTGTTCTTGGATGCACATGACAGGTACAAAGTCTAGATAAACTTAAAAAGAAAAACGATTTAGAGAACCTAAGAAATAGGAAGTATCTAAAGATCATCTAACTAGCCACATATGAAAACATCACCAGTGCCATAAAAACAGATCTGGTCAAGCCTCTCAACTGTCCACTCCCTTTCCAGAAAACATGCTACACAGAATGGCAGATAAATGGATTCTTTATATTGGCCTAGACACATGTTTTCTTTCCGATCAGAGGGATATGATTAGGAAGATTATTTCAATAGTTGCAGCTAGGTCAGAAACTGGCTTGTGAGTCACCTTCTTCCCATAAAGTTCAGCTTTATGTGTGTGTTTCAGAAGTACTTAAATGAGCACTACAAGCCTCCACTTTCTCACATGCTTGACAAATGAGTCTTCGGCCTTTGCTTGAATTCACCTAGTGCCGGGGGGAAAGGGCATTAAAAAAAAACAAAACAATGCTTAATTTGGGAGTCATTTTTGATTGGCAGAAAAGTTACCAAAATAATAGAGTCCCCCTATGCCCTTCACCCAATTCCCCCTAATGACAGCATCTTTTATAACCTTGGTGCCCTTATCACAACCAAGAAACCAACATTGGTATGTTATTCTCACCTGAACTACAGACTTTGTTTGGGTTAGCTGCTCAGTCATGTCAGATTCTTTGCAACCCCATGGAATTCTCCAGGAGAGAATACTGGAGTGGGTTGCCATTCCCTTCTCCAGGGAATCTTCCCAACCCAGGGATCAAACTTGGGTCTCCCGCGTTGCAGGCAGATGCTTTATTGTCTGAGCCTCCAGGGAAGCCACACTAGATTTCAACAGTTTCCCCACTAATAATATCCTTTTTCTGTTCCAGGATCCCATTCAGGATACTACATGCATTTAGCTGAGCATTATTTTTTCTTTTTCTTTTTTTTTAAATAACAAGCATTTCTTATGTTATAATTTCTGGGAATACCTTACCCTGGTTGTTCCGGTTCAGGTTCTGGTTTATGTTTCCATCCAGCTGACCCATGGCTGCAGTCATCTGAGTGCAGTCATCCTCTGTGACTGGCCTGGAGGATCATGGTTCAGGCTCGCTCACCCGGCTGCTGGCTGGAGACTCCTCTTCCTCACCACAGAGCCCTTTGCAAAGGGCTCCTCATGCCGTGGTTCCCCCCTGCCTCAGAGTGAGGGCCCCAAGACAGAGAGCGTCCAAGAGTGAAGCCACAGGGAGCAGCGCTTTTTTGTGAGGCTACACATTCCACTGCTGAGCAGTTCCATTTACCCCCAAAAGTGTCTTCCTACAATTTCCTCCCGAATCCTAGTTCTGGCCAATGAAGGGCTGGCCAGTAGGTCTCTTCACCCCCACCATGTTTAGCCCTCTTAAAAAAAGAAGAAGAAGAAGAAATGGTCTCCCCAAGTCTTCCCTGAATGCTAAAGATGCTCCATTCACACAACTGTTCCCCACCAGATGACACGATCTGGTGTCCCCCTCCCTGCCCCCAACCCCATCAGAGGAGAAAAAAAAAAAAAAACATCATGGAAAGAAATAAAAAGTTGTTGACTCACGGAGTTTGCTATATCCCCCTACCTGTAATCAGGACTTTGGTATAAAGATAGCTATAGGCAGACTCACGTTTCTTTATAAATTAATGGAACTTGTTACTGTGTCCAAAATTCATCATTATATATAAAGGCTCATTGATTTGTAAACATTTTTATATTGTTCTTTTAAAAAGAGATACTGAGATTAAAGTTGAGTATTGTGACCAGTCGGAAAATGACAATGTTTTCTAGTTCAGATGTTACATGGTTTGACCCATAGCTATTCTCTAGATAGAGTTATGCACAGACCACTGGTGGTCAACCAGAGTGGTTTTGTCCCTGAGGGACACTTGGTCATGTCCAGAGGCCTTATCATTTGTCACAACAGAGAATGGGTGGGTGTTCTGGCATCTGATAAACTAAAGTCAGAGATGCTACTAAATACCCCCCTGTAGAGAGGACAGCCCCTCAGGACAGAGTTATCCAGCCCCACATGTCATTCATGCCAAGGCTGAAAAAGTGTGGCATAAATTATTTGCAGTTTCTAAAGGGCCACTTCCCATTCTGCCACCTAAGTGTGTCTTTTTTATGTCATTTTTTCCTCACTCTGTAACTGAGCTCCCCTCACTGCCTATGAATTCCTTTGGTTTGCGTTCTCTAAGAGACTGTTTTTCTGGTGCAAGTAAATAGCGAGGCAGCTGTGGTTGGGGAAAGTGGGAGAGGTGCTGCCAAAAAGCATTCCTTCAACTTTTCTCCGCAGGAATTTTTTTGAAGATTTGAAGCAAGCTAGAACCTCCCTTTTAGGCTAGGATGGAGTTGCAAACTCCAAGGCTTGCCAGGTGTGCCATGGCTCAGGGGCATGGGTGTCTCTGCTGGCCTGCGGGGAGTGTGAGGACTGCGGGACTGGTGCTGCCAGTTCTCACACCTTCCTTAAGAGGTCGGGAATCCAGACACATATGTGAACTTCCCAAGATTTCACCTTAGAGCTTAAGTTTTTGCAAATCTCCATGTGACTTTGAGATGATCATACTGAGTAAGTAAGCCAGACAGAGAAAGACATATGATATCACTTATATGTGCAGTCTTTTAAAAAAAAGGTACAAATGAACTTATTTACAAAACAGAAATAGATATAAGGACATAGAAAACAAACTTATGGGGAACCATAAGGGGAAAGGAAGGGAGAGAGAAATTAGGAGTTTGGGATTAACATATACACACTACTGATATATACAATAAATTATGAACAAGATCCTACTGTATAGGACAAGGAGCTCTACTCAATATTTTGTAATAACCTATAAGGGAAAAGAATCTGAAAAAGAATACACACATACACATGCATATATATATACATATGTATGTATAACTGAATCACTTTGCTCTACACTTGAAACTAACACAACATTGTAAATCAACTATACTTCAATTAAATCAATCAATTAATCACTGTGCAGGCTAAACAACCCGAGTAGTGGGGTGAAGATCTGGGTATGGTCATGTCAAACCCACTGGACTAGTTCTGTGGGTTTTAGAAGAGGATTTTGTCCCCAGAGTTGCACTTAGTTCTGTTTGACTTCATTTCATGTCTCAGGCAATTTGCACAGGCAGTTTCTTCTCCTTTCCAGTAATGTGATCTTTATGGAACTCTGTGAGTGAAGGAATTTCAAGGGACTTAAATGTTGATGCCCAGTCCCATATCCAGGTGCATCTCTGAATTTGGCTGTCTACATCCATTTTCTGCTATTGCTTCACTAAGGAATGGGCCTTAGCATGTTCTTGCCCATCACTCAGACTTCTTGTAGGGCAGAGTCTAAATGACCCTCACAGATGAACCGCCACTGTTTTACAAATACCTCCAGAACCATCTCCCATGATGCAGAGGCCTAGTGACCTTAAACAAAGGATTTTCAGCTTCTCATCACAAGTATCTGAGTTCTCCTAGTCACCCCTCTCAAGACAGAGTCAGGATTTTTAGAAAGAGCTGTATTAGGAGTTTGGATTTCAGTTCTACCACCTACCAGTCCTGTGATTTGGGGACAATTTCCTTTAGTTCTCTGATGTTAATTTTCTCAACTGCAAGATGGATAGATCAAAAGGCTACATGAGTAGATTGTATGCTGATATGTATTAGATGATATCATACATGCAAAAATAATTGATGCCCATCCTGGTGAACATTTAGAACTCAAATATTGTTAGTTTCTCTTTCCTCTATAACTCTGTATTACTTTGGACATGGTGCTCCCAGTATCTGGTCTTTAATGTCTCCTCCCTCAAACAGACACCATATTTTCCTCCCTACAGTGAGAAATCAAGAGCACCAGTTTGGTGTGGGCTAGTACTGGGTGCAAGTTTAAATTTATCCCTTACCAACTTCTGCCCTGGACAAGTTACTTAACCTCTCCTAACATCATCTATAAAATCCCAAAATATAATAGTGTGAGCTTTGTAGAGCTGCTATGAGAATGTAATGAATGAGACCAAGGATGCTCAACTTCTAGTACATACTCCAAAATCACTAGCTCTTCATTGTCCCTGTATGCCTGTGTCACAAGGAAGTCATGCTTGCTGGATGAGATCATGGGCATTCAGAAACTTAGAAAAGTTAGAGGTGTGAGAACTTTCTGGTGGTTCAGGAGTTTCTTGCTGAGTTTGCAGCCCCATTCAGTTAGTGTAATTTTTACATTGGTGCCATTCCATAAACATGACAAAGTCTTTTGTTATTTTTATTGAGGAATAACATATATATAGTAATGTAAATAAATATGAATGTCCACATGTACAACTCAATGGGTTTTTAATATGTATAGCTCATGGATCATGCAACCAACAACCAGATCAAGATAAGGAACAATCCAAGCACACCGGGAGGCTCCTTCGTGCCCCTTTGCAGTCAGTCGCCATCCCCCAAAAGCAACCCTTACTCTTCTGTCACCAAAAATGAGTCTTTCCTTGGACAATATTTTTTACCCTTACTATCTCTAGAATCAACTTAATATGGAAAATACTCTTTAATAACCTCTATTCTCTGAATCTGATCTTATCTGATTAAAATTAGGAATTGTATACTTCAGTGGCCCTGGGCTCTCCCTGGAACCAACCCAAAACCTCCGTCTGACTTCTGGTCATAGACAGTGCTGACAAGTCCTCTTGGCGTGCCCTGGTCTGTGCTCTTTACCTGGAGGGGGACAAAAGCCTAGGAGATACGGTTCTACCCTCAGAGAACTTCTCATCTAGCTAGAGAAACCACCACTACCTGAAAGCAAGTGAGACCATGAAAAGCCTCTCCTAAGGGACGAGCTCATGTTTTGTTGTTCTCAACTCTCCAGAGACCCTGTTTGGTACTGGCCTCTCCCAAGAGGGCTAGATTAACCACACTCCATACCAATGACTCCTTTGCTCTGTGGTCACTTGGATGTGGAAGGCTTGCTGTCTTGCCACCTGCTATTGTTTCATGTATGTCTGTGGGCTCTCCCATCTAGGATGTGGTCTCCTGCAGGCACATGGAGGGCAATCCTCTAGTGCTTGTTCCAAGATGCCTTTGATCAGGATGTGTGACCCCAATTTTCTCTCCAGGTCACTGTAGCCCATAAGATGGTACCCACTCTGGGACCAGTTAGTAAGCATATTGTTGTTGTTCAGTTGCTAAGTCATGTCCGACTCTTTGTGACTCCATGGACTGCAGCCTACCAGGCTCCTCTGTCCTCCAGTATCTCCCAGAGTTTGCTCAAATCCATGTCCATTGAATCAGTGATACTATCTAACTGTCTCATCCTCTGCCACCCCCTTCTCCTTTTGTCTTCAGTCTTTCCTACCATTGGGCTATTTTCCAATGAGTCAGCTCTTCACATCAGGTGATCAAAGTATTGAAGTTTCAGCTTTAGCAACAATTCTTCCAATGAATATTCAGAGTTGATTTTCTTTAGGATTGAATGGTTTGAGCTCCTTGCTGCCCAAGTCACTCTCAAGAGTCTTCTCTAGCACCATAATTCAAAAGCATCAATTCTTTGGTGCTCAGCCTTCTTTATGATCCGGCTCTCACATCTGTGCATGACTACTGGAAAAACCATACCTTTGACTATACGGACCTTTGTTGGCAAGGTCCTTTGCTTCTTAATGCACTATCTAGGTTTGTCACAGCTTCTTTTAATTTCACGGTGCAGTCACCATCCTCAGTGATTTTGGAACTCAAGAAAATAAAATCTGTCACTGCTTCTATTTGCCATAAAGTGATGGGACTAGATGTCATGATCTTAGTTTTTTTTTTTTTTCTTTTTTAATGTTGAGTTGCAAGCCAGCTTTTTCACTCTCCTCTTTCACCCTCATCAAGAGGCTCTTTAGTTTCTCTTCACTTTCTGCCATTAGAGTGGTATCATTTGCATATCCAAAGTTGTTGATATTTCTCCCAGCAATCTTGATTCCAGCTTGTGACTCATCCAGCCTGGCATTTCACATGTACTCTGTATATAAGTTAGATAAGCTGGGTGACAATATACAGCCTTGACATACTCCTTTCCCAATTTGGAACCAGTCAGTTGTTCCATGTCTGGTTCTAAGCATATGCTCATCACTATTTGCATTGTAAAAACATTACTGTGCAGTATGGATAGTCAGGAAGCTTAAATTACTTTCAAAGATGGAATGGCCCTTATCACACTTTCTGGCATCCGAGGACTGATGGGTTGAACATAAACTGTTCTGTATGGTTGTAAGCGCATGGTACGGCAGTCTCTTGAGCAGATTGTCTGTGCTCTATGGGAACAAAAGACATTCTTCAAAAACTGAAGAATCAATCAGCAAACTACTGATGGATCGCAAGGAAGGAGTGAGCAGTTTTATTGCACAGCTCTGTTTGTTTTTCCTGAGGATTTTAAATGAGAAATTTCCTTACACGTTATTGCACATCATCCATCATTTTGTTTAGTTGCCTATTAATAACATTCACCTCTGTCTATTTAGGGGCATTTTAAAGAATGTGCCTTCAGTGCAGGAGACCTGGGTTCAATTCCTGGGTTGGGAAGAGCCCCTGGAGAAGAGAATGGCTACCCACTCAAGTATTCTTGCCTGGAGAATTCCATGAACAGAGGAGCCTGGTGGGGTTCACCAAGATTTGAACACAACTGAGCGACTAACACTTTCCCTACCTGCCTCAACAGGGTGAATTTTAGCAAGTATTAATGAATGAAATATGTAATTGAGGCATGAAAGAATACCTTCAGTATGATTCCCTCTCTGGAGGCTTCTCGGGTACTAGCAGTAGTCTACATCTGAACTTGGCTGCTGGTTATGTGAGAGTTGACTTCTTCATTATTACTTACACTGTATATTTATATTTATATTTATATTTATATTTATATACATCTACACATATCCTACATCCTCTAATTAAAAAAAAATTTTAAAATTTGCTCTATCTTAAAAGAAAATGTCTCCTATCCTATATATATTCTGGTTCTTTGACAACTTGTTTGAAATTTAAGATATGTCCACCGGTTATGAAAAATAAATCCCTTAGGATTTAATATATGGTTTAGTTATTCTTCTGGCTCAACTATTAAAATGAAGAGATGCTAGAATTTTTAAAGGAATATGCTCTTAATATAGTCAAATATATTTGGTGATATGAACTAGTGATGAGCAAAGTGTTGTTGTTGTTCAGTCACTAAGTCATGTCTGACTCTTTGTGACCCCATGGACTGCAGCAGCACACCAGGCTCCTTTGTCCTTCACTATCTCCCGGAGTTTGCTCAAATTCATCTCCATTGTGTCGGTGACACCATCCAACCATCTCATCCTCTGCTGGCCTTTCTCTTTTTGCCTTCAATCTTTCCCAGCATCAGGATCTTTTCCAATGAGTTGGCTCTTTGCTTCAGGTAGCCACAGCATTACAAAGTAAAAGATATGTCAGTTCTATTTGAAGAACAGATTAGATTCTTGTGCAGTTAGTATGCTTAATGTCTATATGGTATAATATATCTATATGATAATGTATATGATGTCTATATGATGCAACATATAGAGATTAATGTTTATATGATGTAACAGATCATGGTAGGCCCTGTGGTAAGATCATCTTTTAGACACTGAAGATAAGAACATACACTTGATGAAAGAGATTGATGGCTCTTTGCCACATCACAACTGATTTACATCATTTTCACCTATATATTTCATAACTGCAGAAGTGAAGACTCTCATGAACTATGTTCGTTTAATGGGCATATTCCTTTGCATTTTGAAGGGAAAGAGGGGTTGCGTGTGCCTGTTGATTTTATCGTGATGTCTTCTGACTCCAAAAATTCAGAGAGGAGGCGTGGGGAACATCTGCAGCCCCATGAGGATCCCAGGAATGCTCATTTCTGTTGACGAATGCCTAGTCTGTCTTGTCCTGATATCAGTCTTGCCTTTAAGTTGTATTGGACTCAATCTCTTGCTTTACTACACTATTAAAGATATCTTGTGAAAAATAACAATTCTTAATCCCCTTTTAAACCCAAGTTTCCTTGCAGCATGGGCTGCATTTCTACTGATGGGTAGCAGTGCAGAGTCCTGACTTGCACTTCCTACACATGAAGTTGATAGCTGCATTATTCCAAAACACATTCTCACTATGATAACTGCCAATATTTTATGGTGACATACTAGGAATTCATTTGCAGCTGCCTACTGATATGGGAGGTATCTATATTCTTTAGTGAGTTAATCAGTGAAGTACATTTGTTGCAAGTGCATATATAAGATGCTGAAAGGATAAATGCCTTATTTATTCTAGTAAAAATTAGAAACAGCCCAAATGGCCATCAGTGGGGGTGATGGGGAATGGTTAAGTTATGGTATAGCCATACTATGGAATACTATGAAACCCGCCTCCCCCAAAAGAGAGTAGATCTGAATTTATGGAATGTGTCAGGCTCCCCATTAAGCACTTTATATGCAACATTTTATTTAATCTTCGCAGGAACTCCATGAAATTCCCATTTTATAGATGAGGACCCTGAGACTTATCCAAAGTCACAGGATTAGTAAATGGTGTAACAATGATTAAATTTGAGTTCTACGGACCCCAAATTCACTTCCTTATTCAGTTACACTCTATTAGCTCATGGATGTCAAAGCTGTGTGTACTGTTGACTCCCCTCTCATGGAGATTTAATTTGAGATGACATTAGGTTGCATACATATGAAAAGACTCATGTAATAGTAAAAGTTAACATATCTAAGTGTCAAAACTAAATGGCTTCTGAAAGAGATAAGTTTCCTGTACTTTCCATGGTTGAAATAGAGTTAAAGAGCATACACCAAGATTCTGGCTATATGTTCAACCCAAGTTAAGAATTTTCACGCATTTTCAAGGCCATTACTCTGTTTAAAATGCCAAATTATGAGTAAAGTGAAAGGTCATGCCTCTGCTCAAATGTATTTATTGAAAATGTAAACTGTCATTTATCTGCTTGTTTTTACAACTTTTCATTTTTTTAATATTTACAGATGGACAAAAGAGAAAGAAATCTTTGAGAAAGAAACTGGATTCACTCGGGAAGGAGAAAAACAAAGACAGAGGTAAAAGACAGAATGAACTAAAGCAAATGTGTCTTCCATAGAGCATACTGGTTGAATTTGCTGGGGTTTTTGAATTGCATTGATTTACGTGGTTCAACTCTATTATGTAAACTGGATTTCTACAGTGGAATGCCATTAAAGGCTGTTTGGGTCTACTCTTTTGTGTTCAAGTGGCCCTGTACTGAATTGATGAGTTCAGTTGGTTTGAGCAAAGTATGATTCATGCCAAGTTCATGGTTCCAATTATGAAGCTGGCCAATTAGCAATGTATAAGGAAAACCTGGGTTGAGTAGTCATGGATAGCATCTCTAACGCTAACCAGCTGTCTGGCAAATCTAGATAGTTAGGCAGGGCTAGTTGAATGAGAAAGAGTTTGGATTTGCCTACCATTTCTACTGGAAAGAAATAGTCTCATCCTCATGGTTAGTGACGATGGGCTGTTGTCAGCATTGTAATGTTAGATCTCAGCATGCTCATTTTTTTTTGCCCTGTGTGTTTTGGGAATGGTTGACTCTCTTCATACTGTCCCCTTCCGTGGATATTTAGAAAACCAATAGTTTAGCCACTCTCTCAGAGGTATTTGTGTTCCTTTTTAACTAATATTCATTGAGGCTGCATAATGGGCACCTGGGCCCCATTAGCCCAGTACATCTTTTTGTGGCTTGATTCTACGTCTTCATATGAAATGACTGCTGAGTGGTGTGGTCATATGAATGTATTTCCATTTTATGTGTCATAGTGAATGAGTGTCGAGTAAGGGAGGCCTTATGTCTTGCCTTGGAGTTCTTTTATATAATGATCAAATTTCTGCTTGAAAAGGCAATGAAAGGCAATGAAATCAAAGGTATAAAAATAAATGCATTGTGATAAGTATTAGACAAGACCTAGATACACCACTGATCCCAGACTCTACACCCATATCTTGAATTGTGCCTAAAGGGTCATGACATCTGGTTCTTGGACTAAAAAGAGATAAAGAATCCTCATAGAACAAAAATGGTATTGATGAACCTATTTGCAGGGAAGGAATGGAAATACAAATATAGAGAACAGACTTATGGACACAGTGAGGGAAGGAAATAGAGGGACGAACGGAGAAAGTAGCATAGACATTTATACACTACCATGTATAAAACTGAGAGCTGGTGAGAAGTTGCAGGCACTCTGTGATGGTCTAGAGAGGTGGGGTGGTGGGAGGGGAGGAAGACTCAAGCGGGAGGTGATTTATATGATATATATGTATGATTATGGTTGATTTGCATTGTCATATGGCAGAACCCATCACAATATTGTAAAACAACTTTCCTCCAATTAAAAGATAAATTTTAAAAATAAAATTTAAAACAGAATTCTAGAGAATAGAAAACTAATGTTTTACTTCCCTTAGAGCAGGATGTCTCAATCGTGGGACTATTGACATTTTCGACGGAATAATTCTTTGCTGTGGGGGCTGTCCTGTACATTGTCTGAGATGTTTAATATAAGCGTCCCTGGTCTCTACCACTCGATGCTGGTACCACCACACCCAACCAAAATATCTCCAGACATTTCAAATGTTTACCTCCAGCTGGAGGAAAGGACATGAAAACATCAAGGATCCCTGCCCCTGACTGCATTGTATTGATAGAATAATTTGTGAAACCTTTAAATATTCCAATGTCCCCACCTCAGAAAATCTGACCCCATTGGTCTCTAGAGGTACTGGGCATGAGTCGTTTTATAACTACCAACGTGCACCTTCTAAGATGAGAACTCTGGTCCATGTTAACCAGTATTCTCATCAGGGCACAGTCTACTGTAGCAGAATCTAATGCTAGCATAGTGAATGCAAAGGATATTTACTCTTCTTCAGCTACCCATCATTGTCTGAAAAAATTGTATTCTGTTCAATTAATTCATAAATTCATGCCCTTATATTTTAAATGAATATTAGTAGCCAGGGTAGCTTTTTAAAATAGAGTTTTTACTCATCCTACTCCTGCCATGGGCCATCTTTATCTCGTTAGGTTAGAGTAATCCTCGGTGTTTTAGAGTTGTTAAAGGGATCATCCAGACTGATATTAGTAATGTGTTGTCTTTAAAGTTGTTTATTCTAGGATGATGATATTGGTACTGGGATCTGAACACACATAATGTAGACTTGAGGTGATTCTTCAGAAGTGCCCATTCGTGTTAAGTGAAACAATGAGCATTTCTTTTTTTTTTTGCAGATGTTTTAATTCCCTCAGCAGAGGGAGATGTATGTGTGCCTCTCTATACAAGAAAACAGCAGGAAGTAAGGGTTGGGCAGGAAGGGCCAGGGGAAGTAATCAACCAGTATGCACTGGGCTAGTATACATTTTTCAGACCAAATCGTATTTAGATATTATATAGGCTCACTGAAAATTTGGCAGTGTTGTATGAGGTTGCACGGGGTGCCGGCTGGGAAAAGGAAGGCAGATTCTGGTGATTCCAAGGAAAAGATACATCACGCATCCAACTAAGGAAAGAAATATCAAGATATATGGCATAAGAGGTGGTTGTGGTGTTTTTTTTTTTTTTTTTTTTTTGTAGCTTTGATAGTTAACAAGATGATATCCTAGGCTTAAGTGAAGCTTAATGACATGGCATTTTTTTTCTGACTAGAAAGTCCTATGTATGTCCACACACCCATCACATGGATGTCCTGGGAACCAGGGTATGATCGAGCAGTGTGCAGGATTCTCACAGTTGTGGTCAGTTCACATTGTTTTCTTCCATTTGAATATTACCATTTGGGTTCATAACAGCTGCACATGTGAAAAATGGCAATCATTTGAATTCAAGAGTAAAAGAAGGAAAACAGGAAACTCTAAATGACCTTTTGGATTAGGTCATCTAAAAATAGATAGGAGAAGCTTTTTAGAATCAAATTGCCCTCCCAATAGAGTGACTCATTAAATGTTTGATATGCTGCTATATTAATTGATTCAATCAGAATGAATCATGTCCTGTGTTTTGTTGAATTGCCTTAACATAATATACAGCAGATCCTGTGACACTTCTGTGTCCCTCCTGCCACTTTAAGCAGTGCCCATATGACTTGATTTCCATATGGAAACCAATTCAGGATTGATGCTGGTTCAAAAACATGAATTTTCATACAGAATACTTTCAAGTCCTTCATTTCTCTTAGTTAAATTACTTGGCATCCAAAAAGTATTTTCAACTTTCAGAACTTCAAAAAATTTTTCTTCTGCCAAAAAGAATCACTTTGGGGAAAAAAAAGGTTTAAAAATAGCTGCTTTGTTCCAGTTAATATTGTTCCTAATCAGAGCACAAGGGGAATAGGTTTTACCATAGCCTAAGTCTGGAAGCTAGGTCCCCACTCTATAGGATACTTTCGGATGATGCCATATGTTTATCGACATAAACTCTGGTGATAGTTCAGAGTTTTCTTTATGCTGAAATGATATCATGCCATGTTTAATTGTCCCTCCCTGTCTAGATGTGTTACTACAAGTGAGCTGTGAAGTAGCCCTATAGAAGAATAGTTGATACAACTTCATTCTGTGTCATATTAAATAACGGTTGAAACATCAAGTATTTGTTACTACTCTTTAAATTAAGGAGGGATGGCTTAATGGTATCTTTGAAAGGACTGTCACACCGCAGTGTAAAACATGATCTTGGGTTGGGGTTGTGACACAACAGTGGAGGGAGGAAGCCTGAATCCAGATGCCAGATCACTTTTTTGTGTGTCTAATTTTTTTAACTTTTAAATTTGTTTTAATTGGAGGATAATTACTTTACAGTATTGTGATGGTTTTTGCCATACATCAACATGAATCGACCATTGGCATACATGTGTCCCCTCCATCCTGAACCTCAGCCCCCACCACCTCCCTACCCCACCCCTCCAGATCGTCCCAGAGGACTGGCTTTGGGTGCCCTGCATCATACATCAAAGTCCCACTGGCTATCTATTTTACATATGGTAATATATATGTTTCAGTGCTATTCTCTCAAACCATCCTGCTTGCTCCTTCTCCCCCTGAGTCCAAACGTCTCTTCTTTACATCTGTGTCTCCTTTGCTGCCCTGCACTTAGTTCTGGTGAAGGTAAGGTCCAGGATGGGACTGAGGGCGCTGGTGAAAAAAGGTGGCATGCAGGAAAACAGAAGGGGAGGAGGAAGCCAAGGAGATGTGAGAACAGAGAATCAGATGGGTCATTTAGGTAGACATCCACGTCACCTGGGATGATGGTGGCCTAGGGTTCCGACTGCCAGGGTAGACGAGAGCGATGAGCAGGGGTGCCAAGGAAGCTTGCAGCCTCAGGTTTCAGCCATGCAGTGGGAGGGAAGGATCTGGAAATGGCTGCAGGGAGCTGAGAGACCAGCACACCACCTCCAGGGCCCCAGGACCACGGGGAGGGAAGGGAGACAGCCTCTGCAGTAAGGACGGCAGTGGATGCCATCTCCTTAGGAAGTGCAGACAATAGATCAGAACATGATACACACTGTCCCTGGGCCCAGAACACTGACTCTTGGTTAATGTCTTTATGGTTTGCAAAACCCATTATCAATTTTATTAACAGCTATCAGCACAGAGTCCGTAGGTTCCCTTTTCCCCCCAACAGATGATGTTCGAGCCCACAGATAAGCCTGTGTCCAGCACTTTATTTACACAAAAAGGAAGGTTTTGCTCAACCCAGTTGGGCTGAATCCTCAATTTTACAATAACCACATTTCGAGAAGCAATCATATTCAAGGAAGCCTGCCGAGAACTTTCCAGCAACTAGACACTGAGACACAAGTTCAGGGCATAGAGAGATCTGTCTCTTCTCTCAAGCTTGTGAGAGTTCTCCAGAGAAAGCAGTGAGAAATTAAAGAGATTAGATCAAACACTACCACTGAAAAAATAAATAAACTCAGCCAGGGAAGAAAGCCTATTAGAGAGAAATAAAAATCTGTTACAGGTGGCTACATCTCTTGAATGGGGAGAATGACTTTATGTATTCCATCTGCTACATTTGTATTCCATTATTCCAATTTACAAGTAGAGCAGCAAACTTTTAGATATGAAAAATGAGAGATACCAAGGGAAACCATATTTCTTCTTTTTTGCCAAGGATATTAGAAATATCTAGCCGAAGCTGGTTGATTCCCTTTATATGGATAAAATGTCTCGAAAAGAAATCAATACTCCTCATGTCATATTAAATCCCTGCTATGAATATGCCTACTTGAGCAGACACAGGTCATTTGATACATTTATCAATGTCCTTTCTGCTGTTATTACTCTCCAAAAGTTTTTATGTATTCCAAATAGCTATCAGCCTTGCCATACACATGTTCCTAGACTTGCCCCAACCTTTTGGAAGGAAAACTGATTATTCCCATAGACAAGATAGCACTGATAGACACAATAAATCCTGAGCTGCGTCTTTTGGTTTCTAATTTTGCTAGTGGTGAAAATGACCTTTTACCAGTAGTGACTATTGGATCTTACTATCCTGTCCACATTGATCCTCAAAACACATGCCTAAATTATTTTTTGTACCATCGTGTGCTGACTAGTTTGGTTATAGAGGGTTAGAAGCATCCTCTGAAAATCCAGAATGTGGAAGTTTTGATTTTTCACTTCAAAATAAATTGCATGTTTTGACAGAACAAGAGGTGCAGACTTCTCAAGTGCCATTTCTGCTTTTACTGCAGATTTGAGTACTGGCCCGGTGATGTTCAAGCTGTTGCCATGGATCAAAGAGGAAAACCTTTTAGAGCCTCTTTCCACCTGATTTAATGTTCGCCTTTTCAACCTTTGAATTGTTTTCCCTTGATCATTCTGGTTTTATTCACAAGGGTTATAAAAACAAGGGCGAGGCTAGACTCCAGTTTCTGCTGCTAGGGGGTATAATTTTGAGCCTCAAAGGAATGATCCATTTAATTTAATTATTAATGCTTTTCAGCATGAATTTAAAATATTGCCAATAAAATGCCTGACCCTAAGGACTGGTGTGCTTACAATATATGTGTATACAAATGGATTTACTCTAGAGACCCAGAATGCAACTGTCTGCATCTCCATGATGCTCCTTCCCCAAAATTGTCCTTCCTGGAAGATGTAACAAATTATATCCCGGGCCCTTCACCAGATAGTTGGTGGTGAGAATCCACTTCTGCGTGTGGCCAGGAGAATGGCTTGAATGTAGATCATGAGAGTGACAGCACAAACCCAGCAATTGGAGGCAGCATGTGGGGACAAAAAACACAAAGAAAGAACTGAACAAACTCCTTCCCCAGCTGCTCCTCTGCCTCTTGGGTTGTCATCTCAGGTGCTGGTCTTTGACTTGGAGACTTGAAGTGTAACCACTTACTTGAATTTCAGGCTTTCTGCATCTCTCTCCTAACAGCCCGTGTGGTGGTGGTTTAGTGAATCAGTTGTGTTGGACTCTTTTGAGACCTCGTAAACTATAGCCCATCAGGCTCCACTGTCCATGGGATTCTCCAGGCAAGAATACTGAAGTGAGTTACGATGCCCTCCTCCAGGGGATCTTCCCGATGCAGGGGGGATCGAACCCGGGTCTCCTGCATTGACAGGCGGGTTCTTTATCACTGAGTCACCAAGGAAGCCACTATAGCACATGATAGACCCAATTATAATTATTTATGTATCTGATTCCCTACTCCCTCACCCCACCCCACATTCTGAAGCCTGCAAGAGCATAATCCCCACTGCATAGCTTGACACAGTACATATAGATATTCAGTAAGTGCCTGTTGAATGAATGTATACGCACAGTCTTCTCAGGCCTTGTCAGCTTTGGGGGTTCTTGAGACATCAATTAAAGACTTAAGTTTGTAAAATGGTGTACCTATGAGGGGGCTTCCCTGATAGCTCAGTTAGTAAAGACTCTGACTGCAATTCAGGAGACCCCAGTTTGATTCCTGGGTCAGGAAGATCCACTGGAGAAGGAATAGGCTACCCACTCCAGTATTCTTGGGCTTCCCTTGTGGCTCAGCTAGTAAAGAATCGCCTGATGCTGGAGACCTAGGTTCAATTCTTAGGTTGGAAAGATCCCCTGGAGAAGGGAAACACTACCCACTCCAGTATTCTGGCTTGGAGAATTCCATGGACTGTATAGACCATGTTCATCCTATCAGAAATGTCTCCTTTCTCTGTAAAGTTATTTCCTTTAAGCGTTCTTGAGATACATGGAGAAAAACTGGTAGCCTAGATTTCTAAAACCCTTGTTCTTTAAACAAACTGACTTTCTTTACTGAGATAGAAACTTTGGCCTCTCTGACAGACCCAAGTCATGTCCATATTTTGATGGATGAATCAGTTCTTCAGAAAACAGTCATTTGAATATGTCTGCCCTTCAATCTGCAACATGACTGAGAGTCTTCCCTGGTCTGCTCTTCCTCTGAAAGTGAATGCTTGTTCTTTTGATTCCAGAGTTCATCCCGCAGGCGTTTGGAATGCCCTTATCCCAAGTTATCGCAAATGACCGGGCCTATAAACTCAAGCAGGACTCGCAGAGGGACGAGCACAAGGATGCCTCCGATTTTGTGGCTTCCCTCCTCCCATTTGGAAATAAAAGACAAAACAAAGAACTCTCAAGCAGTAACTCATCTCTCAGCTCCACCTCAGAAACACCAAATGAGTCAACGTCTCCCAATACCCCGGAGCCGGCTCCTCGGGCCAGGAGGAGGGTGAGTTGGCCAGTGTTTTCTCTGACACTGAAGTTAGGACAACGGAAGAGTTCTAAGGTTATTCTCTGAGTCTTGGCTTATGTGAAAACTGGAAATATAGTTTGTGTCCAAGTATCTGTCAACAACCCCATTCAGGGAGAATTTGCACTGGCCCCGAGACACATGACACACCCTCACAACCTTTCCCTGACCCCTTTCAAAGGTATTGGGTGCCTCTCCTTAGTTACCCATGATATTCAGAGCATTCTACAACATCACCACTGACCCTGCTCTAGTGTGATCTTCTGTTGTTACCAGAATTTCCTGTGAGACTGTGAGGCTTGAGGGCAGGGCCAAGTGTTTTTGTTAATGTCTTCATCTCATCTAAGAACTATGCCTGGCTAAGTAAATTGGCTACTGGTCTTCATAAACAGGGCTTCCCTGGTGGCTCAGATGATAAAAAAGCTGCCTGCAATGCAGGAGACTCAGGTTTGACCCCTGGGTCAGGAAGATCCCCTGGAGAAGGGAATGACTATCCATTCCAGTACTCTTACCCGGAGAATCCCATGGACGGAGAAGCCTGGCAGGCTGCAGTCCATGGGGTCGCCAAGGATCGGACAGGACTGAGCGACTAACACCTACTTACACTTATTTCATAAACAGTGAGATTTTTTTCTTACCAATAGGGCATGTTTTTTTCCCCCAACATAACTGTAGAAACACACACACACACACACATCCTTTTTCAAATCAATACTGTAATAACATGGTAGGTGGTGCTAGTGGTAAAGAACCCGCCTGCCAATTCAGGAGATATAAGAGACATGGGTTTGATCCCTGGGTCAGGAAGATTCCCCTGGAGGAGGGCATGACAACCCATTCCAGTATTCTTGCCTGGAGAATCCCATGGACAGAGGAACTTGACGGGCTGCTGTCCATGGGGTCACAAAGAGTCAGACACAATTGAAGCAACTTAGCACGCAGCACACAATAATATGACTCCATTTATTAAGTGAATACCATGTTCCAGGCACTGTGCTGTTATTTAGCACTTCAGATTTCACATTTCAATCCAGGAAAGCTGAGTTTCCAGGCAAATTGGTTGATGATTAGCTGAATCAGGAGATAAATATCTCTGAAACTTCCTGGGTCATTGAGAGGTCTCTCCTTTTCCTCTTGCCTGAAAGCGCAAATCTTTGCCATCTCTAGCCATCAACTCCTACCCTAGTTAAAACCCCAGACACTTCCCAGTTAAAATCCACAATGCTCAGTCAGCCTCCAACATTTAGAACCTCTCCAAGATTCAGGGGTACCTGAGCTACCCATCGCTGTTTTCAGGGTTTCCCTATGTTTAAAACTGAAGAAATGACAGCATCCAAGAATATTTGCATTTGCATGATGGAAGTGTTCTTCCAGTCCCATCACAATCTCTCAGACTGTGTGTATAAGTCTACAAGGCAATGACACCAAAATGCCATGTATGAGCTTTCTGAGACTCTAGAGCCCAGGCAATGAGCCTCCCCAATGCCCTCCCCTCTGTCCAGGCCTTAGGACACCAGCTGCCAACTTCTTCCTCTAGGTTTCATCAAAGAGTCGGTGGTCATACAGACATCACTGGTGCCCTGTGCCCTTACCCTTAGTTCTTACCATTCCTAGCGTGCCAGCCCTCTTTCCACCTGTCATTAACCTCATCTCTTGGCTGGAGGCTCTCTCTGATGGCCAGAGACACCCACCCATGCAGATGACAGCCTGCAAGTAGCAAGGCATTAATGTCACCTCCCTACCCCTACCAGAAGTTGCCCTTAATCAATGACTCTGGAGACTTGTGATAAATACTTCAGCTCCCTCACTCCTTAGCAGGAATAGCTCTGAGGTACGTGACCTACATGATCGTCCAGGTTCCCAGGGAAGTTGGGCTCCAGATGCCCACAGGCTTGTCACGGGCTTGGCGAGGCTCCCTTCGCTGGCTGCCTTCACTTCCCTTTCTCATTTCCCCACTCCCCTACAGCCGTCTCCTGGGACTGTTCCCCTAATAAAGTACATTGTGCCACTTCTGGGGAAAACCAAACTAAGATTGTTTATGGAATCCTATTTTAAAATCTACTTTCTAGAGCCATAGTTGAATTTTTTTTTTTAATTCACAAGCATTCTCTGACTTTACCTCATTCATCAAGTATGTGATTTTTTTTTTTCTTGTTTCAAGGAATGACGTGGTTGGGTCAAACTATTTTAATTGTATGTTTGCCATCTCTTGTCTTCCATTTGGAAAAAGTTGTCTATTGTTGAAATTGTAACTGTCAGTACCTTACCCTATGTCGTGAAGGTTTCCTTTTTCAAAAGGTGTTTGGTTTTTTTCCTTTTAAAATAGAAACAGCACAATTAAACAGTATAATTTCAAGTGGGCCAAAGTATTTATTGGACAGCATTGGGGGAAGCAGTTTTTATTTTCTCCATCTGTCCTCTTTGTTCATGTCTGTGTATAATTTGCAGGGTGCAATGTCAGTGGATTCTATCACCGATCTTGATGACAATCAGTCTCGACTGCTGGAAGCATTACAGCTCTCCTTGCCTGCTGAGGCTCAAAATAAAAAAGAAAAAGCCAGAGATAAGAAACTCAGCCTGAATCCTATTTACAGGCAGGTCCCCAGGCTGGTGGACAGCTGCTGTCAACATCTTGAAAAACATGGTAAGCCGACTTGTGTGTCAGCAATCAAGTACTTGCATGTATTCAAGCATTATTCATTTAAACACCCAATTTCAATTCTATACTCATTTGATCAGGCTCTATGTCGAAACTTCCTTTGTGAAGAAAGTTTACACAGTGTTGGCATAACCCCAGTAGGGATAAACAAGATATGAGGTGGGGATAAACTTGATGATATTCAAACTCCCTAGAGCCAAAGAGTCCTCAGAAGTGACACTGGAGACAGGAAATTGAAGGGAGGATAAGGTATGTTGGGCTGGGTTATCCTCAGGACCTCCTTTAAACAAAGCAGATCTACTTCTATGTTCTTTATATGTTGAGGTTACTCAAGGCTTCCTTTAAAAGAAAGAATCAACTTCTTTACAAAAAAAGATCAGGAAACCATTCCTTAAGTGAATAGAAAATATGTACTTTTGGACAATAGTTTTCTGTATTGTTATTTGCATTTTTGGGGAAAGATGTTCACTTAAAATTTCTTCATAGTGCCCCTTTTGGCAACTCAGTTCCGTTCGGTCACTCAGTCATGTCCAACTCTTTGTGATCCCATGAACCACAGCACACCAGGCCTCCCTGTTCAACACCAACTCCCGGAGTCTACCGAAACTCATGTCCATTGAGTCAGTGATGCCATCCAACCATCTCATCCTCTGTTGTCCCCTTCTCCTCCTGTCCTCCATCTTTCCCAGCATCAGGGTCTTTTCAAAGGAGTCAGCTCTTTGCATCAGGTGGCCAAAGTATTGGAGTTTCAGCTTCAACATCAGACCTTCCAATGAACACCCAGAACTGATCTCCTTTAGGATGGACTGGTTGGATCTCCTTGCAGTCCAAGGGACTCTCAAGAGTCTTGTCCAACACCACAGTTCAAAAGCATCAATTCTTCGGCACTCAGCTTTCTTTATAGTCCAACTCTCACATCCATACATGACTACTGGATAAACCATAGCCTTGACTAGACAGACCTTTGTTGGCAAAGTAATATCTCTCCTTTTTAATATGCTGTCTAGGTTGGTCATAACTTTCCTTCCAAGGAGTAAGTGTCTTTTAATTTCATGGCTGCAATCACCATCTGCAGTGATTTTGGAGCACAAATAAATAAATAAATAAATAAAATCTCTCACTGTTTCCATTGTTTCCCCATCTATTTGCCATGAAGTGATGGGACCGATGCCATGATCTTAGTTTTCATGTTGAGCTTTAAGCCAACTTTTTCACTCTCCTCTTTCACTTTCATCAAGAGGCTCTTTAGTTCTTCTACACTTTGTGCCATAAGGGTGGTGTCATCTGCGTATCTGAGGTTATTGATATTTCACCTGGCAATCTTGATTCCAGCTTGTGATTCCTCCAGCCCAACGTTTCTCATGATGTACTCTGCATATAAATTAAATAAGCAGGGTGACAATGTACAACCTTGACGTACTTCTTTTCCTATTTGGAACCAGTCTATTGTTCCATGTCCACTTCTAACTGTTGCTTCTTGACCTGCATACAGGTTTCTCAAGAGGCAGGTCAGGTGGTCTTGGCAACTCAGTTCCACTTAATATGCTGACTTTAAAGCTATGTACGGTTCTTTAGAATCTTTGTTGAACTTTAGATTTTTGGCTCATCAAACTGCCATGTCTACAACCTGAATTTGTTTGCTATAATGTTAACATGCATTTTATGGAATGAGAGGAGTTTATTAATTGCTTCTTTTTTCCAGTTTTATTGAGAAATAATTCACGTACATCACTGTAATTACCTTTATACTATAAAAATGATGTACTCATCATAATAAAGAAAACAGAAACAGAAAAATAAATCCTGAAGATATACACACATAACTGCATTAACATTCTCATCCATTCCTTTCTAATAAAAGAGGGGCTTTACAAAAATTAATCAACTCGTTATATATGGAAATCACTAGATAACATATGAGTGACTTAATATAATTAATATGTATTAAAGCTTTGCTTATACAAAATTTTAATATGTAGATGTATGTGTGTATGTTCGTGTGTTTGTTTATCTACCTCTTCTCCTTAGAAGATAAACTGGACATCAAGAAAAATATCTTAGACATTTGGAATTCCCAAAACTTAGTATCATGATAACAATGTAAATGTTTAATCAGTATTACACAAACAAAATTATATTTCAAAATAGCTTAGCAAGTAAAGAGTATAGTACCATGAATATATAAATTCAGCCTATACTTGACTACGAGGTAGAAAAAGTGACTAATACTTTTATAGTTATAATTTTTCCTTGTAAAGAATGTAGAGAGTGAAGTGTAGGCACTTTAAAGAATTCTAAATGAGAAAATTCTGCTCCAATCATGCAAAAATGCAGTGACAGGTTGAGTAACTGCTTTTGTGAAAGAAAACTTGGCATGTCTTTATATTTTCTGTTGGAAAATAAATTTTCATGAATTTTAATTTGTGAAATAGCATTTCCTTTAAGATTACTGAAAAACAGGGCAGTTCATGTTTTCTTAGGGCAGGGGTGGTGTGCGAAGTAGTTACAGTGCACTTTAGGGCCTAAAGGAAAGAGGATAACCTGCATGATCTTTCAAGGCCCTGATTCTGTTCTGAGTTTCCATGATGCTTAGACCAAATGGCTCTGGAAAAAATAAGAGACAGGCTCAAATTCAAACAGATATTAATCTTAATCACAAAAAAGAGCAAACTTCAAAAGCAATTTTTGTAAGACTTTATTTGCCAGTTTTTGAAATGGATAGCAGAGAGTTTGAGTCACTTTGGCCTTATAGATATTTGTCAAAGATCTTTTCATTCTCTCTCAAATCAGTGTTGGACTTACACACACAATAACAAAACAAAACAAAACAAAAGGGAGAGAGACGGGAAAAAAACAAACGGTCTTGGACAGTAGTCTTGACTCTGTCTATATTCGTGTACACTACCCTTCCCCACTTTTACTTCACCAAATGCTTTCTCTACTATTAGGCCAAAATTCCTTAACCATCCTTGTTTTCTCTGAACCACACATTTCAAACAAAAACAAACAAAGAAACCAGACAATATAACAAAGAGTCAGACTCTCTTCTGTCTCTCAGATTTAGGCTGAGTTGAAGGTGGTGCCCTCGATTTATTATGCCTGCCCTCGTTACTTGAATTCCCTGTCTGAGATTCAGGTGCCTGGGGTCTAGTTTCCATTCCAGCTTCTGATGAAAAGGAGAGAAAAATGATAGCATCAATCTCTGGGACAGGGTCCAGCAACATCCCATTTCTTTGCCAGATCTATGACTTTTTTGATGGACACCTGTTTTTTCTCAGTGACTGTCTCAAGTCAAGGTTACTGAATGCCTGGACTGCATCTTCTTGAGGAAAAGGACTCTAAAGTTTATGTCAGAGAATGGCATTGGCTATCTGAAGGTTGTCATCTGCTCTGCCTAAAAATTAACTAATTAAAAACTTAGATTATAACCAATTGATACATAGAAATTACAGTAATCAATCACTAGCTATTAATAGTTATTTTCAAAATCACGGTCACATTTACTGAGTGGAAAAGTACTATAATTGAGGAAATAATGACATAGAAATAGACATTTCTGCCCAGATTGGAGGAATTCAAGCAAAGGAATAATCTCACATGGGAAGAAAGTGCCCTTATGTGATATCTCACTTATGTAGAAATTTCAGCTATTTGGAAACCATTGAACCAACAAGAAAATAATGCAGCCAAAATTAAAATTGTGAAGTCATACTATTATAATAAGGGCTTACCAGGTGTCTCCATGGTAAAGAATCTGCCCGCCAATGCAGGAGACACGGATTCGATCCTTGGGTCAGGAAAATGCCCTGGAGAAGGAAATGACAATCCACTCCAGTATTCTTGCCTGAAGAATCCCCTGGATGGAGGAGCCGTGGACTCATGGATGGATGGAGTCCACCCCATGGTGGACCGCAGTCCATGGGGTCACAAAGAGTCGGACATGACTGAGCAACTGACCACAGCACAGCACTGTTATAGTCAAGTTTTCTGTTTGCATGGAGATTCTCATTTAGACCAGTCAGGGCCTGTATCTCTCTGTAGGTGCCATATACAAGTCTATATATTTTATGTGCATTGATTAATTGAATCATTGAACAACTTTTGAGGTGGATACTTATTATGCTCAGCTTGTAGATGAAGACATATAATTCTGTGTTTGATTCTAATATCTTTATTCTGTTGTTTTCAAGTCCCCACAGAGGTAGAAGCAATAAATTAGGCTGGGGGTTGACTGGACTCAATTATATGACAGACAAATTGATGGCAACAACAAGGAAGGAACAGAAGTCTTTTGAGAATTGATGCAGAGCAGAAACTCCACCCAAGAGCAAATCAGCAATGACTAGCCTCTCAGCATGATTCTCTCAAATTATTTTGGAAATTCAGGGTAACAAATATAAGATATAAAAGTGATAAAAATAGCCCATTTTTGGGGTATTATATTTTTAGATATTTTTGGACATTATATTTTCTAACTGAGAAACTCTAGAAAATCAATTTTAAAAGTCTTATACATAATACACAATGTGGCAAGACCATAAAATAAATATACAAAAATATATCCACATCTTATATAAGAGCAATAATATTATGTACTATACCAATAAAATAATTCATTTATATTAATATCAAATGTACAGTATAGCTAGAATACCTGAAATAAGAAGTAAGAAATTTCTGTGAAAAAAACCGCAAAGCTTTACCAAGAGACAGTAAGGAATTAAGAACCAAATAAGATGTCTACTTTGTTTCAGGATGGAAAGAAATAATGTTATAAAGATTTTAAACTCTTTCCAATTTAATTATATACTGGACTAGTCAGAACTCTTTCAGTGGCAAGAGAAGAACCCAGATAAAACTAGATTAAGCAAAGCATACACCCCCCCTCCAATCCTATTTACATACTGGGAGTCTGAAAATCTTATCTAGATTCAGGATCAGGCAGATTCAGGTTGCAAATGATGCCATGAGTGCATGGGTCTGTTTGCTGGTGCATTTACCATGTTTTCACGGTCTGTTGACTCTCACACCCAGCCCTCTTCATGTGGCAGCAAAACAGCCATGGGCAGCTACAATCTGGCATTGCCCTTACAACGAGTATCCCAAATGAAGAGAAAGTGAGCCAGCAATGAAACAGTGAATGTAGGTGATGATCAGCAGTGGCGGTGACTGATGGCTTGCATAGGAAAATGAGTCCTTCAGACATTCTCTGCCCCCTTAAAAGAAGTGCGTAATAGCTCTTGTGAAGTATTCTTGCCCCCAAATTCTAAGCGGAATAAGAGAAAACTGACACTGTCTCTTTAGAGGAAATAAAGGGGAGAAAGGAACATATAAATGGCACTGCAGAGTGTCTTCATCCAAACAGTGAGGGAATCTACAGTGGGAAATCAGCGCTATATCTTCATCAAACCAATTATGACAAGGAAAATGTATAAACAGTGAGGGGAGAAACATACACATTAAGAGAGTGCAAGGTGCACCAACTGATCACAGTTTGTGATCAGTTCACAGTTTATGAACCTTATCTGAATTTTGACTGGATATTTAATGATACTGAGGAACTATTGTTGACCTTTCTAATTTGTGATCGATTGTTTACGATACCTAATTTTTTGGAGCAAGGCTTCTCAACCTTGGCACTACTGACATTTAGGACTAGATAAATCTTCTTGATGCATTGGCCCCATAATCCCACTTCTAAGACACATTAATGCAATAGAGTATTTTGCATCCATTTTAAGTAACATTTACACAGAATTTTTATTGGCTTAAAAAATTCTTGTGACATAATATTAAGTAAATGCAGCAGTATTTCCTCTCTCTATATATAATTTTTTCATGTAGAAAAGACTGGACAGAAATAAATCAAAATATTAAATCATTACTTCTGCACCAGGTATTTTTAAAGTATATTATTTTTTACATTTTTCTGCACATTATAGATTTTCTTTCATAAGTACATGCTTTAATTATGATCAGTGAGACAAGAAATAGCTATCTTCAAATTGATAAAGGGCTGGAAATTCATAGAGAACTCGTGTTTAATTCTTCTGAATAATGAAGAAAATGTTACATTATTTTTTTCATATGGAAGAAGTGTGGAAATACATAATATCACAAGAACAATTTTTAATAAGAGGAGTTTAATGTAAAATGATCCTGGTACTAGCAGGGCTAACTTCTAGGTACCTGGTGAATCTAGCATGGCATAAATAAGCATTAATGCATGCTGTCAAGTCACCATTATGCTGCATGTTGCAGTGTGGTATTGGCATTTTGTTTTATATCTATTTTGATTTGCTCCAGTTTGAAACCATAAAACAGGACTGAAGATTTTGTTTCCTCATTTGCAGGCCTTCAGACAGTGGGGATATTCCGAGTTGGAAGCTCAAAAAAGAGAGTGAGACAAGTAAGTGAAAAGTGGAGATGATATTGTCCATTTCACTTGACTTCTAGGTGAATTACCTTGTGCAAAGTTCGAGCTTACGCAAATTCATTTCTGAGTATCTTTTCTGCACCATCTCACTGATTATGGTATAATTGAGTCCCAAAAAGTAAAAGGCAAACTCAGAAGCTCAGAAAGATTTAGGATCATACAATTGAAAGCACAATGTCTAGACGTGCCCATGGCATGTACAACAAAACAAAACTAATTTATAAACATTTTATTGACACTGTAAATGCAGGAGATTCAGAGAGTACCTGATCAGTAAGTGAAAATAAATAGAAAACAATTATATAGTACTCACTTCTACCAACATGCAATATAAGTAATCCTGTTAATATCTCTTCTGTGAAAATGCTACAGCTTTTCATAGCTTTAACTTCTCAAAAATAATTGTATTCATTTTCTATGGAACCATTGATTCCCCAATTCATCTTCCATGTGGGGATTGTACCCTTCAGTTTCCTCCAACACTTTCCAGATTTCTTGCAAGAGAAGTTTGGAATTAGAGCTTCAGAAGCAGGTTCCTATGATTAGGCAGATATCAGTGTTCATGACAGCTTCATAAAAGACAAACCTTCCTTTGAGAAAAAAATTCATATGTTGGCTAAAAGAAAATGAAAATATTATTTTCCCTCTGTTGGTTCCAACAGAAAGAAGTAAGGAACCCAGCAATTCAAAACTGAAGCCAAATGAAAAAAAATTTTAGTTGGATGAAGCTGAAGAAAAGATATTTGTTCATATTATTGAAACTAAGTGAAATAAATGCCTTCTTGTGTCTTCTTTTGTCCAGACAAAAGGGTGTTTTCAAAAGAAGTATGTTTTCTGTTTGGTTGGTTGGTTGGTTGGTTTTTATTTATAATAGTCACTTTAAAGACTATTGAACAACATTTCACATTTCACAATAGGACTAGCAGGAAGAAGATAGCATAGTAACATTTCTTAGGCCTCCTGTGCAGAGCTGCAGAATATTTTCAAAAACGTTACCTCACTGAATTCGCCCACCAGCTGAGAGACAAGCCCTTTTCACCCACTTCTGAGGCTTAGAGAGATAAAGACATTTAATTCAAGGCACACAGTTTAGATCAGGCTCTTTCCACAATCCTTTCTTTCAGCATGCACATGCATGTGTGTGTGTGTTCTCGCTCAGAAAAGAAACATGGTATGTTTGAATGGTCATGAATAGGAGTGGTGCCAATAGAAGCCTTCTTCGTTCTGGCTGCCTGGTGCACGCTAAGGATGAGTAATCTGGAATTGATGAGCCATTCAGGAGAGTATTCTTATCAGGTGGAGAGGTGGCTAGTGACAGACATTATTCCTCAGTTATATCTTTATTCACCCAAAGGAAAACCTTTGCATGGAGATTTATTTATGGACTCTCCAAAAAAGCTATATATATATTTATATATATATGTGTGTGTGTGTGTGTGTGTGTGTGTGTGTGTGTATATATATATATATACATATATATATATATATATATAAAATAAGTGGTCAGATTTCAAGCATCTGTATGCTCCACCTCACCATTTGATCTTGTTATATCACTTCATAACCCCCTACACTTTTTCTTCAGAACAATTGTCATAGTATTAAGAGCTAATTAGTGAGTGATGGGATTACCAGTTTATCACCTGTCTGAGAGATGGAGGAGGGGAAGGGCTTTGCCTCTTGACTCATCACCATATTTTGAGGACCTCTAAGAAGGCCCCGGTACACAGCAGGTACATCCTTCTTGAATGAATGACAGAGCACATAAACACTTACAGAAGTTTACTGCCTAGAGCAGATTCATAAACTCGCTAACTTATTTTAACAGCAGAGAACAATACCTAAGAGAAGTTGAGCTGCCCGAGATGAAAGTAGGGTGTAGAGTTATGACTTCCTTCTGGCTATTGTGTTTCCCTACTGTGATAAATGCTAAAGAAGTGAGGATAATGATGAAGGCAGGCAATCTTCCTGGAAAATGTTAATAAAGCTACTTTGACAAATCTAAGGCAGATTTTATTCAGTTATTGTCACCCTTCAAGCCTCAGAGTAAGAAATGGTTCCTTAGGGTGTTTAATTTCATCGTTTGCAGAAAAATCTCTCTGCTTCCTTGTCTAGTATTTGTGGAAAATGTCAGAATTCCAACGTGGTAAAATTGCTGACATGCAAAACTGCTATACAATGGATTAATTCCTCCCTCCCACGATTAGAGTTGACCTAACCCCTTAGCTCTTCCTCCCAACCTTCTGGATGTCATTATCAAGCCCTGCTTCTTGTGTCATTAACAGTAAACCCACTGATACT
The DNA here is from genome assembly GCF_963930625.1 of Muntiacus reevesi. Lineage (NCBI taxonomy): Eukaryota > Metazoa > Chordata > Mammalia > Artiodactyla > Cervidae > Muntiacus > Muntiacus reevesi. Next base: position 9,244,877 of record NC_089271.1, on the reverse strand, counting down.
TTTATTTAATAATGGATTTCCTATGTGTTTATATATATATATATATATATATATATATATATATATATATATATATATAAAAGTGAAAGTGTTATTCACTCAGTTGTGTCTGACTCTTTGTGACCCCTTGGACTGTAACCCATCAGGCTCCTCTGTCCATGGGATTCTCCAAGCAAAACTACTGGAGTGTGTTGCCATTCCCTTCTCCAAGGGATCTTCCTGACCCAGGAATCGAACCCAGGTCTCCTGCATTGCAGGCAGATTCTTTGTAGTCTTAGCCACCAGGTGGCTATAGATATATACACATATATATGGACTTAAATGGGCTTCCCTGGTGGCTATATATATGTGTGTATGTGTGTGTGTGTGTGTATACATACATACATATATATATTGTGAAACTAACACTTTCACTTCATATATTCAGGGCTGGGTTTGCATAGATGCTGTAGATCAAGGTCACACGTTGTTTGCTTCTCCTTCCCGGGGTCTGGGTAAACCCACTCCTCGGGGCTGTGTGTCACAGCACTTCTTTTGCTGGGTACTGAACGTTGAGGTGTACTGTTCCGAGACTGCCACTGGAACTATTGTCTTTCCAGCTACGTGAGGAGTTTGACCGTGGGGTTGATGTCTCCCTGGAGGAGGAGCACAGCGTCCATGATGTGGCTGCCTTGTTGAAGGAGTTCCTGAGGGACATGCCAGACCCCCTGCTCACCAGGGAGCTGTACACGGCTTTCATCAACACCCTCTGTATGTAATCCAGCCATCTGCAGGAATGTCTTATGGGATGCCCCACTCACTCATCAAAACCTTGTGCATATGTTTCCTAATAGCTATTTTGACCTGACTTATCTGTCTCTAATGATCGGGCTATTGGGGGAATTTTGTGAGACTTATCCTGGGGAGAATTGGCAGGAAGAAAGTTGCCATGAAACAAATGGAAGTAGCCAAGAAAAATTGGGGATGCCTTCAGATGACTCTAGGATAGTAGAAAGTGCTACAAATTGATGCTTTGGAGTAACAGAGAGGATTGAGTCCATGCCTAAAAATGAGTTTGCATTTCTGGAACCCAGAGTGAGAAAGGGAGATGGGAAATATTCCAGGTAGAGCCCAGGACCGGGACTTGCAATGTGGTTGGTTCAGGGCTAGAGACACAGATCCCCAAAGGAGAACAGGAAGGCGACCGGGAGGAGGAAGTGGGCAGAACTCTGTGAGCCTCCGTGCGTTCCTTCCTGCTGCAGGTGACAGGCTCACAAGAGAGAAGACCCTGACTTTGCACCGGGTCTCGCTTATTGTCAACAAAAAGTCTACCTCTTGTGTCCTGCTGAACCGACCAGGGCCTTCGATCTGTTAGAAACTCAGATTTTAGAACATTCCCACATGGTTCGCAAATGGGCTGTGATCCCTAAAGTATGTGAGGATTTCCACCAAGGGAAGGAAAAAGAAGAAAGTAAGGGAAATTACCTTTCTACCCAGGATTAGAATGATCTCTGTGGGTGTTACATTTCCCCAGGTCGCGTTTATCTTTCTATCCCTCAGAACCTTACTGTTGAATTGCTAAACCAAGGGCGGGGGGCAGGAATGAAAGGTGACTTGTCTTGTTAATCCCTTTCTGAAGACAGTTGAGCCGGAAGGGTGTGCCCTCCGCCTTAGCTTACTTAGAGCCCCTTTTCTTGTCTTGCTCAGTGCTGGAGCCAGAGGAACAGCTAGGCACCTTGCAACTCCTCATCTACCTGCTACCTCCCTGCAACTGCGACACGCTCCACCGCCTGCTGCAGTTCCTGTCCATCGTGGCCAGGCACGCCGAGGACAACGTCAGCAAGGACGGCCAAGAGGTGCGCACCCCGCCGCTGCCACGCATGCTCGCCTCTTCCTTTTTCCTGTTTGGAAAGGCAGAGCTAAAAAAGAATAAGGCGGCTTCCCTGGTGGCTCAGCAGTAAAGAATCCGCCCGCCAAGGCAGGGAACGTGGGTTCAATCCCTGGGTCAGGGAGATCTCCTGGAGGAGGGCGTGGCAACCCACTCCAATATTCTTGCCTGGAGAATCCCATGGACAGAGGGGCCTGGCAGGCTACAGTCCATGCAGTTGCAAAGAGTTGGACACAACCGAGTGACTAAACAACAATATCTCAGTGCCACCTGGTATCAGCTGCTAAAGACAGGTTCTCCACAGTCCTCTGGATGCCTCTGGAATGTTCTTGTTGGACTTGGCCCCCAATCTGAGGTCTTAGGCTCTTGGTGTTCTTTGGTGCTTCAAGGTATTTTCCACTTTCTCCCTTGAACAAAGAAGAAATGCTGGCCTCAATTTTAAGTGACCTATTAGCAAGCAACTTATTTAATCTTAACCCTAACAAGAGACCTGCTTCCCTTTTTGGAAACCATGCACATACTTCTCCCTGACCTTTTATTCCCCAGGAGATATCAGGCCCTTCACCATGCTAACATGCATTGTAAATCAATAAGAAGGAGCCAAAGACATTCCAAGCTTACTTACCTCAGGAGCTTTCTATTTTAAATCCTATTAAGCAGAACTCAGCTGTGTCATGGGTTCATTTCTGTAATTGTCAGGTTCCTTTCCCTAAGGCCATGCTCATATGTAATTTTTTTCGCTTTAATCTAGAAAGGCAATTCTACCTTTCTTATCCTCCTCATCCCTATCAGTGTGAGAATGGAACTTCCCTGAGTTAGCTGTTTATCTTCATAGCAGTTATTAGTGAAACTCTGCTGGCTTCAGGTTTCATAATATGACACTGACACCTTCCTTCAGCAGACACTGCTCTTCACTGGATATACTGTAATTCGCATAATTGTTAAGTAGTTATATTACCCGACTGGGTGTCAGCCTTTATTGACTATAAGCTATAGAATCATCTGCCTAATCATTGGGTTAAGGCAGAGCCCTGTCTGGGTTCCTAGGTACATGAAACGCCTCTCTGACATTTCTTAAGTACTATGTGCGAAGAAAGTCAGGTTTTAGGTGATTGAGAAGGCATTGAGGAAAGCAAAATGTCCAGTGGAACTCACTTGTGCCTTTTTAGAATCATTTTCAGACTTTCTTTCAGTCCAAATGCTGAACAAGACTGCATTGCCTATGGCAAAGAAAAGAAAACATCCTTGTGTGTGTGCGTGCTAAGTCACTTCAGTTGTGTCCGACTCTCTGTGGCTCCATGGACTGTAGCCCACCACGCTCCTCTGTCCATGGGATTCTCTAGGCAAGAATACTGGAGTGGATTGCCATGCCCTTCTCCAGGGAATTTTCCTGATCGAGGGATTGAACCCACATGTATTACATCTCCTGCATTGGCAGGCAGGTTCTTTACCACTAGTGCTGCCTGGGAAGTCCCCCCTTCCTCGGGGATCATGGGGAGCCCACCCTGGTTGTGAACACTTAGTAGCTTTATAGCTCACTGATTCTGTGTTCTTGGACAAATCTGTTAACCTCCTAAACCTGGATTTCCTTACCTAAACTTTGGAAACAAAACTTCTTCAACTGGTACTGCACAGTCATTGAGAAAACTAGTTTATTACAAGACATAGAAAAATTTGCTGATAACAGCAAAGTTGTATGGGACGCAAGAGATGATAAGGGTTTCTAGACACTCTTAACCTAAACCTTGAGTCAAAATGAAGGACCAGTAACCAAAAATTAGAGAGACAGAGGAAATATGAGGAGAGCATTGCTTCCATGAAATGTTCAGAAGTTACAGGAAGATGTAGCCCACACAGCCATCATGGACTAGAGGCTGCATCGTGGGAAAGTACTGATGAGGTCTGAGAGGAAATTGGGCTAAGTTCCCAGAGTCCTGAATGCTTTTGTCAGCGGTAGGTAGTTGATTCTTTTAAGCCATGAATCTTTGGAAGGATTTGACTAAGGTGATATAATCTATGTTGTAGATTGGTTTGAGACAGGAAGACAGTGAGTCAGGAAGGTTTCGTAGGAATAGCAATGTGGAAAGTAGCACTTCACATTATAAATGCTTCCATATGAGAGTGGCCTTGGTATCTGAATCATGTATGTTCTGAGTACCTACTCTGTGTTCCTCTAAACCAGTGAGCATCGTTCAGGAATTTTCTCATTCATATTCCCAGAATGCCATGGCATCCTAGAAGGTGGAGGGGGTAAAAACACAAGGCAAATATAGAATTAGAAATCTCAACAGAGAGTCACTACAGAACTCCAGAGATGAAGTGGTGAACGTAGACCAGAAAAGTTAGGAATGGCTTTGCAGAGGAGATTGAATTGAAACTCCGTATCAAAGAGTGTGCAGGAGTTAAGTAAGCAGGCCACCTAAGTATGGCCTAGGAATGGGAGTTAGCTGAAAACCCCTCCTGGTAGAAAAGAAGGGTAAGGGAGGAGGAATGAGAGAGAGGTTCTTAATTCATGATGTAAGTTGGTTTGGTATGAGCAGGTAGAAAACTCAGAATGAGCACACTGGAGTGAGAGAAAAATTCAACTGTAAAATACAGTCAAGAAACAAAGCAGTTTTCAACTTTTGCTCTTACCTGTTTGTTAGTTCGTGCTAGGTGTGTTACCTGTCTGTTGGGCAGTTATTACGCATTGCAAAAGGAAGAAAAATGATGCAGAGTGTCAAGGAGCTTGGAGGTCCACACAGGCTCTGCCAGCACCTTACTACATGAAATTGTTTTTATAAAACAGAGGAAGAGGAGGGAAAATAGAGTCGGGGTAGGGGGAGATCTGAACTTCCTCTTTTATAAGATGAATGTAATATTTCTTTCCTAATAGGTGCCTAAATTCCCATGCATCAGTGACGGGATCTTAAAGATGTCTAAAAGAAGGGCATGAGAAAAACTATTGACCAGTAAATGAGTGCTTTAGGGGGAAAAATAGTGGTATTTTATCAAATGTTTTGCTATCTTGGGTTTGTTTTGCTTTATTCCATTTTGCTATTTGCTTTGCTCCTTAGGGGAAAAGAGAAATTCCCAAATGTAAGAAAGATTTCATTTCCTCTAGAGAGAATATTGCAGGAACATCATGGAAACGTCTAGAGCAGTGGTTTTCAGGTTATCTAAGAACTCCCCGGCATGGCATGGAATATGTGGTGTGAGTGTATACTTTGTGTGTGTGTGTGAGAGAGAGAGAGAGGATCCATAGCTGGCGTCCAGTCCTTCAGAGAATCTTACGAGGCAAAAAGAAGTTACAGACCACCAACACAGGGCCAGGATTACGGGCCTTTGATGAGATACAGACCTCAAGGAAGTGGAAGCTTGACTTTGGATCTGTAGCAGAGTCAGTACCTAACTGTCCTCACCCTGGCCGGGCTTTGGAGTCAGTTTTCCCAAGTGCCCGCTATGCTGGCTTTGCCAGCAAGAGTGAGGGGCAGAGGCTGCCTGGAACCAGGCTCTGTGCATCCCTTCCCTTGTCTGTAAAATAAGGATGATGGCAGCAGTGGCTTTGTCTTGTGAGTAGTGAGAAGGAATCACAACAATCTGTGGAAAGCCCCTAGCCCAGTGACTCTATGTGCTAAACTTGAAGAAGTTTTCTATTTTACTGACGTATAGCTGATTTATAGTATTGTGTTTATTTCTGCTGTGCAGCAAAGTAATTTGGTCATATAGGTACATTCTCTTTCATATTCTTTTCCAGGATGGTTTATTACAGGGTAGTGGCTCAAGTAGGGCTTGCCCGGTGGCTTAAATGGTAAAGAATCTGCCTACAATACAGGAGACCTGGATTCGATCCCTGAGTCAGGAAGATTCCCTGGAGAAGGAAGTGGCAACCCACTCCAGTATTCTTGCCTGGAAAATCCCATGGACAGAGGAGCCTGGCAGGCTACAGTCCATGAGGTTAGAAAAGAGTCGGACACAAGTTAGTGATGGAGCACACAGGAGCACGCATTGTATATATCTCCCTGAGCTCTACAGTAGGACCTTGTTGTTTATCCATTCTATGTTTAAGTTTACTTCTGCTAAACCCAAACTCCCAATCCTTCTCTCCCTCACCGACATGCTGAACTTTTAATAAATGTGAGCTATTCATATTTGGCCTAGAAATGATCTAGGATGCTTATTTAGAGATAAATGTTTTCCTTGAATTCTCTGATAAATAACGGAGCAAGCCCAAGTGCACATTATATTAGCCAGTCATAGAGAAAAGTGATGGCGGCAAGCGTGCACGCGAGAGATGCTGTAACATGGGCGACAAAGGTGGATGCCGTCTGTGAGCAAATCTCCTTTCCAGTTTAAAAGACGATTAAGTAAAACCAAACCAAAACAAAAAAAAAGCGTTAACAAACCACAGCAGCGTGGTCTGCAGCTGGAATCTTGGTGCATTTTAACAGCGGGCTTGTGTTGTATTCCCAAAATAGCACCAGGAGAAGGCGAGCAAGTGGAAGCAGGGTTCTGGATTGTCCTTGTACTAAACATTCTTTTCAAAGAAAACAAAATCTTCTATTTGACTGTGTGGTTGTTGTTGTTGTTGTTGTTGTTTTAATTAGAAAACCCCAATATTACTTTAAGAGGGGAAAGGGAAGCATTCCAAATGCCTCTGAGTTCTAAAGGGATGAATCTGAAAATAGAGCACATTTGGTTTTATCCTCAGCCATGAGTTTCCAGGAAGAGAAATGAAAAATAACATGAAAACTTGTCAAGTTTTATATCAATGAAATGAAACAAAGGAAAAATGGAATTGAACCGTTGTACATAAAGGGCAATTTCTTAAAAGTTCCCAGTGTTTACCACATGAAATCATTACACTTGGCGGCAAACCTGAAAACGGCCTCGCCTTCTAAAAATAACGCACCCCTTTATCTTTACTTTAGTGGTAATGATAAAGAATCCCCTTGCCAACGCAGGAGACTCAGGTTCGATCCCTGGATTGGGAAGATCCCCTGGAGCAGGGAATGGCAACCCACTCCAGTATTCTTGCCTGAAGAATCCCATGGACAGAGGAGCCTGGCAGGCTACAATCCATGGGGTCGCAAGGAGTCGGACACGACTGATCTACTGAGCACCCACGCAGGCAAGCGCCACGCTGGGCTTGCGGGGCTGGGTAGCCATCCGCTCAGAGCTCCATGGGACAAGATGGGGACTCCAGAGGCTGAATCTCAGCTGTGAGTCAGGAACTGATTCTGTGTTTGAATTTTATGCTGTGCCTCCAACTGCTTCTCGAAGGCCGTGCAGACCTTCCCAGGCAAAGGAGCCTCCCCAAGCAGCCACAGTTGCCACCCTTACCTGGGCATTTATAGGTTTTCAACTGATTTCAACAGGAGAAATAACTGGCCTAGATCAGTGGTACTTAACTAGGAGCAGGTTTGCCCCCCAGGGGACACGTAGCAATGACTTTCACCTGGCCCTCACCAGGCCTTCCTGTAGCACCCTCTGCCTCGCTGAGCTTCCTGGGGTGCCTTGGCATTTTTTATCTATTTCTGTCTTTGCACACAGTGTTCTCACCACTGTGAAGGTGCCCCCTGCGCCAGCTCCTCTGTTTTTCAGCCTGGCAAACTCTATTCTCCTTCAAGGTTTTGGGCAAATGTTGCCTCCTCTTTGGAGTGTCTTCCCTGGGGCCTCCAGAGTTGATAGTTTCAAACTTTATCCTCGTGCGTGTGTGCTCAGTCAGTTCAGTTGTGTCTGACTCTTTCTGACCCCATGGATGGGCTATAGCCAGACAGGCTCCTCTGTCCATGGGATTTCTTAGGCAAGAATACTGGAGTGGGTTGCCATGCCCTCCTCCAGGGGATCTTCTTGACTACTTGTAATTGATCAATTGCTTTTCTCCTCTAGAATGTGAACCCTTTAAAATAAGGAGTGGTTTGTGGTCTTTGTTGAAAAAACTTTTGAGTAATTAGAATCCATGAAAAATGCCTATCTATGGTGGGTACTGAGTGGATGGAGTAATAAAGAGATGATGGGTTGATGAATAAAGGGATAGATAGAGGGATGGATAGATGGTCAGTTGAATGGATGAACATCAATATTTTTTGAGAGCAGACAGGATAGACATTTTATACAGTACCAGTTTCACAAAAACAGCATTCTAAAATTTTACTCAGTATGCTATTGAGATGACCACTGAGCTATGCTTCAAGATATGAAGCAAAAGGAAAATATGATGCCCTTCATGGATTCTGACAGAGATGATGTGGTCCTTGCAGAAAAAAAAATGAGAAAGTAAAAGGATTCTATTGATTATTTAACCACTCAGTGTTTTGAAAAGCAAAAATCACAACCATCCTTGTATCCTCTGCTTCTGTAGGTCACTGGGAACAAAATGACATCTCTAAACTTGGCCACCATATTTGGACCCAACCTGCTGCACAAGCAGAAGTCATCAGACAAAGAGTTCTCAGTGCAGAGTTCGGCCCGCGCTGAAGAGAGCACAGCCATCATCGCTGTGGTGCAGAAAATGATTGAAAACTATGAAGCCCTGTTCATGGTGAGTGTCCCGTGTTTGGCAGGACATCTCAGTAAGCTGCCTTTTGATTGCCTTTTGGTGGCATAATGAAACTGGCACACCATCTTTTGGCTCATAGTACTGGTCATTGACTGAATTCGCTGGAAGCCAGGCAATTTCAATAGGAATAGATACGTACATACCTATGACATCACTGTAAGTTTATGATTCCAGGTTTAAACAAATATATCCAAATTAAAAATTTCACTTCATTGTCTCCTAAACAATTGTCATGTTTTGGAGTCATTTGATTAATTGTATAGCAGTGTCCTTGCCCCCAACATTGATAAAAAGACTTCTTTTTGGAATTACATGTGGCCCCCATGAATTCATGTATTTATAAATAACCATCCTCAGCAATGGCCCCTCCTCCAAGGTCAATCTGGAGATTCTGCTTCCTGCATGAAGCTCTACCTATCTTCCCTGTGTCCTTCTCACATCACTCTGCCAAGTCACTTCTCTGTCCCTTGAACCCTATTACTGTTCCTATTGATGTTTATCTTAACATTGTGTTGAAGTCATGTATGGCTATTTCCCCCAGTAGACTATAAACGCATTTAAAACACAGGCTGTGCCCTTGTTATCTCCTCTCTGTATCCTCTGTACAATTTTGGAAGGCTCTCCATCTGGCAGGCACTCAGTAAATATTTTTTTGATTTGTATTGAATTACTGGTTCCTGTTTTCCTTCAGAAAAACTGCATTGCTAGCTCCCACTTCCCTTGGATCATTAGAACAAATGCCAACTCTCTTCTGTGTCTATTCACCACTCGTAGCACATGTCAAAATTTGCAGGAATCTTCTCAATGGTTCTTCACACATTTCTTTTTTGAATTTGCAAATGCTCACTATAAATCTTACCTATTCCACTAGAACCTTTAATGGCTTCTTCAGCTGAGTGTGCTAGTTCCCTCTTTTGAATTTCCCTAATATTTTGTCTATGTTTATCAAAGGCCTTGCATTAGATTTATTTCCATCCTTGTCTTATATCAGTTATTTTTGTAAATTTGAGAGCCAGTGGTTTAGAATATTTGCTGTCTCTGTTGCACCTTTGCGATCATGACCAAGTAATTCAGTATTCAATAAGCATCAATTTCAGTTTTGGGGAGATGGAGAAAAAATTAAAATATGACCTGTTTCCCAGGGCGGTTCCCAGAATCCTTTGATATGTGAAAGCATTCTGCAAACTGTAAAATTCTATACTAATGTTCATCAATAATTGTATGACTTGGGTAACACAAATTGGCTCAGATGTTAGCACTTCAGCACAACAGACACAAATACCACATAAATTTTAATTGGATGTTTAGTGGACAGGCCTCCTGCTGGTGACATAGGGGCCCCAGTTCCTTGCATTTTGAGACTCTTCAATCCCCTAGGATTTCATGGGCCAAACCTAGAAGGGATATCCATCCTGCCCACTCTAATCCCATTGGCCAGAACTCAGCCACAAACTGTACTTCACTGCAAGGGAAATGGAAGCCACAAACTGTACTTCACTGCAAGGGAAGTGGAGAAATGAATTCCTTCTGGATGCCCAGGAGGAAGTGAAAATGGATCTACTGCAGTGAAAAGTTCACTGAGGTAGAAATGTGTCTTGCTCCTCTTTGAGTCTCTGAGGCACTGCCTATGTGTTGCATGCAGTAGACTCTCAAAAAGCACGGAAATTTTCATGAACTCTATATAAATTTCAGGGCTTCCTTGGTAGTTCAGTGGCAAAGAATCCACTTGCCAATGCAGGAGATTCAGGTTCGATCACTGGGTTGGGAAGACCCTCTGGAGGAGGAAATGACAACCAACTCCAGTATTCTCACCTGAGAAATCTCATGGACAGAGGGAGCCTGGCAGGCTACAGTCCATAGGGTCACAGAAGACTTAATACAACTTAACAACTAAACAACAACAACAATATAAATTTCACCCTTCAGCCAAAATCCTCATAATTAATTACATATTTTGGAGAAGGAAATGGCAACCCACTCCAGTACTCTTGCCTGGAAAATTCCGTGGATGGAGGAGCCTGGTAGGTTACAGTCCATGGGGTCCCAACGAGTCGGACACGACTGAGCGACTTCAATTTTTCTTTCACTTTGGGTGAATCAGATGTTTGAATTTTTCAACATTTTCATCAAATTTAAAGTCACATATCATCTTGCCAAGTAGTCTTGGCATTGCTTCATGCTCTGTAGATTTAAAAAAATAATAATAATGCCTCTTGTCAATCTGAATTCCATTCTCTAAATTCTGTATTCTAAGTTCTTTATGTGAAACCACAAACCATCAGACATTTCTTTTCAACTCAGATACTAGCAAATTGCTTCATGTCCTCCTTCAAAGTCTGCCACCATTTTAATTGTTCCATTCTTCTACTTCTATTTCCCACTGCCTAGATTATTAACAGCACCAGAAGAATGTCAATACTTAAATCTTTCCCAGCATTTTCCAGATCTCATCTCTGTCTGCCATTCCCTGTAGAGACTGATGTCAGAATTCTCTTGGGTAGTAGCCCATATTTTCGTTCCCCAGTTGTGATCTGTACTTCTCAACAAGGCCTTCTGTGGCCACCTTGTCTAAAATACAGCCCACCACCATGCACGCACATCCTCACTTCCTATTCCCACTCCCTGCTTTTTCCTCTTAGCACTCATCATTACTCTTAAGGGCTTTATTCATTTCTCTTGTTTGTGCTTCCCCACTAGAATATAAGCTTCCTGTTGGAGTGAATTTTTGTTCATTTCCATTTACTTTCTTTACTGCATTACCGTTTCACCTGGTACATGGTGGAAACACAAGAAATATTGGTTGGATTAATGAATGACTCAGTGGTATCTCTGTGGCATATGATTTCCGTATTACTGATCCTTACTCCTTATGAAAAGGTATGGGCATGGAGGAATTAAGGATACCTTTCTCAGAGTAAGTTAACCATTCTTGTAAGCACTGTTGATCTCCTTAGACAGCCTATGAGATTTATATATTGAGAAAAGGGACAGTGAAGGAGGAGGACAGGACAAAGATCTCTAGCATAGGTCAGTAAAAAGAAAACTGACTTTGCTGTAGTCCTCTCTTTACTATACATGGATTCTCTGGTGGCTCAGATGGTAAAGGATCTGCCTGCAATGCAGGAGACCCGTGTTCAATCCCTGAGTCAGGAAGATCTCCTGGAGGAGGAAATGGCAACTCACTCCAGTATTCTTGCCTGGAGAATCCCATGGACAGAGGTACCTGGTGGGCTCAGTCCATGGGGTCAGAAAGAGTTGGACACGACTGAGCAACTAACACTTATACATTAGCTCTGAGACCTCATCTTCTTTGATTTCCATTTCTTTAATTATCAAAGGACTAGGTTAGAATGAATAATAACCAAGACCCCTTCTAGTTCTAAAATCTGCACAGTTGTATGCCCTAGCTTCACCTCTTTTTATTAATTAATCTCCTCACTCGCAGATGCTTTTTGGAATATTTGGCATTTCAGAATCTAGTTTGTTATACTGAAGCTGGTGACTGGTTGGCAAAGCTGGTCTGTGTGAATGGACAGAAATTCATTCCTGTATATAGCTGTTTCATTTTGTTTTATTTTAAGAAGCTTTCAGACGTAGCGCAGTAATTCCAAACAAGAAAGGATGAAGCTAGACAGAACCTAATGGTTAAAGGTGGTTAGCAGTTTGTACTCTTTCACAGTTCTTGGAAGTGTTTACGAGGTCAGAGTGGGAGGCATCACTTCCCATTGGCTTCAGAAAGGAAGACTTGTTAGAAAAGGTGGCTGTGAGTTCGTCCTTCAAGGCAAAATGCATTCTGGAGGCAGTGGTTCCATAGAACTGATGAAAGGGATATAAAAACCCACAAAGGCCTGGCAGGGACCCAAAGCTTATTCTGAGTGTTATAATGTCCTTCATTTCCACATGTTGACACTGCCTTTCCCAAGTGGCCAGTATCTGACTTAATGGGAAAGTGCCATAAAGAACCTGACTTTGTCCCAGAACACAGAAGTGATACCCAGCTTTAGAGGCTAATCTTCAGTTTGAGAGTGTGGCTAAGACAGTCTTTTTTTTTTTTTTACTGAATGTTTGCTTTTCAGACACTGGGTTAGAAATCATCCAGCTGGAAAGAGGTCATGATAACACCCACCACCATGATCACTCTATGAAAAGACCAAAGCAGCCGATTAAAATCACAGTTCTCAAACTTGGACATGCAGCAGAGCCATAAGAAAAATTTGTCAGACATTCAGATTCCTGGGCTGCACTCCAGAGAATCAAACTGAGTAGCAATGAGATGGAGCCCAGAATTGTGCACTAATGAATGCCTCCAGGGCTTTCTGCTAGTTTCCTAATCACACCTTGGGAAAACCACATCTTGGGAAACTCCCCAAATGGTGGGAGGACTGTGAGCTTTACAAACAGCTCTCAGAATTCAAATCTCTGCTGAGCCAGGTATTTGCTATGTGGTCTTGGCCCTATGCTAAGTCTTCATTTTTCTGTTGGAAACAAAAAAAAAATAAATAAAAGATGAAGCTTTACAGGATTATTTTGAGAATTACAAATGATATCTTAAGGCACTTAACAGCATATACTAGGTACATCAAAGGGCTTCCCCAGTGGCTCAGACAGTAAAGAATCTGCCTGCAATGCAGGAGACCTGGGTTCAATCCCTGGGTCATGAAGATACCCTGGAGAAGGTATCTTACCCACTCCGGTATTCTTGCCTGAGAAACCCCATGAACAGAGCAGCCTGTCAGGCTATAGTCCATGGGGTGGCAAAGAGTTAGACATGGATGAACAACTAACACACACACACACACACACACAGACACACACACACACAGACACTTCAGAAACAGAGAGAAATCACTGCTATTATTACATGAAATTGATCAGGTGCCTGCCCTATCAAAGTACCTCCAGGTGTTGCCTTGGCAGTGATGCCCATCTGCACCACGCGTGTGACACTGTGACATGCTCGCACATATATTTACTCCAAGCCCTTTATTCTTCTCTTCCTTTCAGCTATAGCACTTAGCACCTTCAACTCACTGTGTATTTATTTATTATGCTTGTTGAAGCCTAATAGAATGCAAACTTTATGAAAGCAGAGATTTTTCCTTGTTTTATTCACTGATATCCACAGCACCTAGAAAGTACTTGGCAGAAAATGGGAGCTCAGTAATTATTTGTTTAAAAAAATACTTACTGTAATACTGTATTGGTAAGAAAAAATGTGTTTTGTTGTTTGTTTTTTATTCAGTACTCATACACCTTAGATTCCCCAACCTTTAAATCATAACCCTCTATATCTGATATCAGTAACTATCTAAAAATTGAAAACACACAATCATACTCTCTCTGGGAACACTGAAAATCAAAGCGAAGATTCATGCATATGACCAGTAGTATCACTGGGAGGCAGAAAGCATTCACCGACTCCATCAGGGACCCATTAATTGTTCTGAAAGTTGTGGCTTCTGTAACTGATGTTGGGACTGCCAGGGAGAATTCACCGTGGTGCTTGGAATTAATAAGAGCTTCAGAGCAGAGTGGAGTCCGCTCCCTCTCAGGGCTGATACTACTAGGGCTTCTTTTTTGAAGAGAGGGAAAGAGGCAAAGGCACCGCCCTTATGGGCTGATGGAAAGTGCCGAGCACAGTGGAGACGTGGGAACGCCAGAGCGTTCCCACCCTGCTGATTGGTCAGCCTTAGCTGGGACTCAGCACAGCACACGTGGGAAATTTCGAATGAGAACTACTGGGAGCAAGGGTCAGAGGCTGTGATGAGGATTCCAAGCTCAGAAGCCAAGCTTTGCTCTGTGTTCTCTTCTTTCCCGGCACAAATTACATTTTCTTAAAATTTCTTTTGCATGCCAAGTCAAAAGGAGTCAAGCAGCAACCCAGATCATCAAACTAGAGACCACCCCCTATCGACATAGCTAGATAATTATATGTGATTTCCACTTCCCTTTTTATATAACCACTGTTTTTCTTTTTTAAATAACCACTGTTCGTGTGCCAGGAGTTGGGCTAGTTATTATGTACATCATAATAATTTATTCTAAATTTCACCATGATTTCATGAGAAGTAAGCCAAGAGTGTTTGCCCAAGTGATGCAACAACTATAAGTGAACTATTATTACAGTGTGATACTCTCCCCTACACAAAAGATGAGGTACTTTAATATGATGTCTCATATTTGGAGTCCATTTGGCCAGGGGTGGGTGGGGGAGAATATTTTAGCCAATTTGAAAATGGGGAGTAAAGGGGACCTTCAACAGCATCAGTCCTTCTGAACTGATCATAACACTGGCCCACTCGATGTCCGGGTCAGCAGATGGCTACAAGAGCCAGTGTGTGTTCGTGCTGGAGCCAGCTCACTTTGTCCCTGTCTGCAATGACAGAATACATACACTGTTGGTACACACGCAGGGGGAGAGAAGCCGATGTGTATTACACCTGATCTGTTTCTACTTCCTGTAACCTGTTGCCATGGAGCAAAGATTGCTCTGTGCTCTTCATCTTCCACAAGTCATCCCCCATCATAGCTCCATGAATCCTTGGCTCTTAGACTATATTTGTTCATGAATGCTTCCTAATTGCCAAAAACGCTGCCTGGCATGGGTTGGCACGTGAGAAAAATTTTCTGAATTTCTTAATGCATTCTGACCCTTCAAATGCACTGAGACCTCTTTACATAATATTAAGCCATCCTCCAAACCAGAGCTGCACCAAGGTCCAAGGCTGGCCTGCCCATGTTTGAGCTTTTGCTCCCATAAATAGCCAAAGTGATTTCTTTGAGTGTGTTTGTTAGCTGAAAAGAAATGTCCTCATAACTTGCAGTGACATCTACTTCTGCTGGGGAGTGTTAAAAAGTTTTCAATTCAAAGCATCCTTTTTGGCTCAGTGCCAAGTGGTGAATTGGTGTGGGACACCTAGTGGCAAGTTAGAAGAGTAGGACTGGGTCCTGGGAACTGCTCTTTCAGATGCCCTTAATGGTTTGTTATGGTGACTTAGTAAATGGAGAAAACTCAAACCATTTTTCCCTCTCTGTGGTTTATGGAATAAAATACATCATAGCAGTTATACCCGAGGCAATCATTCAAGGTTTCATTTTTAATTTGATAGGGTGGATTTTAATTGTGACAGTTTTATTCCTTCATATGTGCAGTGTTTACATTTTTTCTTTCAAGCAGGAGAGTCCAAAGTTCTTTTGATTTTTGAAATAGCATTTTCCTTTGAAGGAACATATGAAAATCTAAGGAGTTCAGTTTCCAAATAAACCCAACCATATATGGTACACTTAGAAAATATCTAAAGTTGCTAAATACTCGAGTAAAACCCAATGGAGATTTTGCTTTGAAACAATAAATTGTAAAGGAAGAAGCCCTTTGGGATGGGTTTGGTTCCTTTACTTAAACGTTCAGAATTGATTGATTTAAAAAAAGTAATATGCTTTTCACGATCCTACTCCTTAGTTTCCGTTTCACTATATACAAAGTCCCAGAAGAAAAAAATTTTGATTATTGAGTCATACATTTCATTTTTAGAGTTTTTGTATTGATGGCAACAGTAGTTTAAGAACTTAGAAAAATTCTAGTGATCCTCAGTTGGAAAAGGAAATTTATTTTCCAACTCTAAAAATGAGTAACAAGGAAATTTTCCTATAGCCTGAGATTGGTACCACTTCCAAGAAGAGAGAAACAACTACACCAGTGTACACCATGAAGACCAGTAATCCTGGTTATTTTTTATTAGTAGTAGTAGCCATTCCAACAACATTCATTCAGTATCCATTGCAGAGGAAGCACCAACCTAGCTTGTGTTCTGAAAGAGCATAAAATTGAGTGTGTGAGCAAATGAGTGAGTGGGTGAACCGTCCTGGATATGCTGGTAGGAGTTCCAACAGCAAGGTGGAGAACAATCAACTATAGGTGGTGGCAAACATCCAGATTTATTGGGCTGACCAGAAAATTTGTTCAAAGATGTTATGGAAAAACCCAAATGAACTTTTTGACCAATTCAATATTATCTCACATAATAACAAGCCTGGGGGCACAATTTTAGCAGCTCAGTTGCACTTATCCTCTCTCTGGTCCGCCATCTTTAGCTGAAGTGACCACAATCATTTTCAGCAGCTCTTGCAGCCATGATCATATCCAGTCACAAAGAGAGATGGTTTATCTCCTGTATCTCTTGTCAATAAGAAGGAGAGCCTTTTCTAGAAGCTTCTATAAGACCCCCGTTGGGGTCCCATGGCCAGTATTGGCCCATATGATCTTGACGTAGCTGTGAAAGGAGGCCAGTTGACAGAGAACCGCAACCTCTCGAAGATCCAGGCAGTCAAGTCAGATAATCCCTGCTTTCTGACAATGTGACCAGCCCGAAGACCTGAGGTCTGACAGAAGAGAAAAAGCCAAAAGGTAGAAGCTACACAGAGTCTAGCTTCAAGAGGTCATATAGTGTAACTCTAGAAATTCAAGGGGAAGTCAAGAATGGAGACAGGTTTAGAGGAAATCCCAGAACTTCGTTACCCACCAGAAGTGTTAGGCAGAAGAGAAGAGGAATGTAATGTTTCCTTGCAAGCACCCAGGATAAGAGGTGGAAATTGATGGCTGTTAGGCAAGAAAAAAAATCTCAGAACAAATATTCACATCTCCAAGTGATCTGCTTTTAGTTTTTTCTTTTAAGTGTTTGACTTATTTTGTCTATTTCCAATACAGTTTTTATTCTAAAGTTCTTTAAATTCTCTAAAGTTCTTTAAAGTTCTCTAAAGTTCTTTAAAGTACTTTCAAATTTGTTAGCCCTTTGATCCACATAACATCCCCATAAAGGAGAAGGGGACAGATAGGTTATGTTCAGATTTCCAGATGCAGGAAGAGATTCCTAAAGAAGATGGTTGATGTTTCCTAAGTTTATGTTAATTATAAGCAGCAGAGCCAAAACTGGAGCTCAGGAGCTATCGATTCTTGGCCAGATATTCTTTCAACAGCATCCTAATTACTGAAAAGGAATGTATGTGTGGATGGTCTGCCTGGGTATTTCTTCTTCCTCGCTGTGAGTTGCTATTTCCTGTCAGTTCATTCTCTTCACTTTGGTTTCTCTATTAAGTATCTAAATTAATAGAAAATGAATACTCATCCTATTGAACTGAGCCAGTAATTCAAAATTTTTATTAAATAGTAGGAAATGAAATGTGCAAATGTGGACACAGATAAGAGGAATTATTGGGAAAACAGCACTGGATGCTGTTGTATGAATATTAAAAGTCAGTTCCAGGCATCATTTCAAATTCTCTACTTTCATTTTCCCACTGGCTCCAATTTTCTGAACTATTCCTTTATTTTTTAAACAAACGTGGTTTTATCATGTGAATTTTGAAAGCTGCTTTAAATCATTTTGTAACAAGCTGGGCTATGAATAAATTAATTAAAATAATGGATTATGTGTTATACACTGTAGTCAGTCTTGTGTAATACATAGGAAAATAGTACCTACCCTTCCTGCAATACACAGATCCATACCTATTTAAGCTATCTACCCAGTCATTTGTAAATAGTGTCTCCAACGCAAAATAGTACCAAGAGTCTTTTAGAAAGGAACTGTAGATAGGGTTATAGCACCAACCCTTTCTATTTGCATTGGCTAGTAAGTAAAGGTCACATATGCTACAGAAAATAAACGTCAAAAATTGTAATTTGTTAGGAATGAAGCCTAGTTGAATGAGTAAAACTCTGAATTGCAGAATGGTTTTTGAAAATTTATGCAAAGTTATTTTCAAATAATGATCCTTCCTGTAAGCTATTCTAATGATGAATCTGGGCTGATCAGAGAACTGATATTGTGATGTTTGCACCACTCCGGAGGCCATCCAATCCAGTTGTTTATTCTTAGTGGGAATGGATTTGGCACTTGGAGCAAAATTTTTTATTACATGTCTAAGCATAGGAAATTTTAAATTAAACTAACTGGACAAAAATACAGATAGTTTTTCTAATTTGCTTGTGAAAGTTTCTTTTTTTAAAAAAAATTTATTGTATACATTGTTGGCCTATTTTTTGCTTCACAGTTCATTTTTTTTTTAATGAGTTCTCTCTCTTCTCATTTTCACCCTTTGAATTTTACTTCTGGAAAAACTGATGGAATCATGTATATCTGTTGGGTCATGTTGTTTGTAAACATTGTCAGTCTTTTAATTGATTTAATGTATTCAATAAAGTAAGAGAACAGATACTCCCATTCTGGACCTAAAAGTCCTGCTCCTCTCCTCTCCTTTCATTCTCATGCCTAGGCCATTGCACTTGATCATCGAGCTTTAAGAACTATCTATATGTGTGTCCCCCAAATTTCTATGTTCAACCCAGGACTCTTCCTGAACCCCAGATCCTTATTCCTGATCACTTACTAGAGCTTTCCTTCATTTGGATGTCTCACAGGCCTCTCACTCTTATACCAAAGTGAAGTGAAAGTGCTAGTCACTCAGTCGTGTCCGACTCTTTGTGACCCCATGGACTGTAGCCCACCAGACTCCTCTGTCTATGGGATTTTCCAGGCAAGAATACTGGAGTGGGTAGCCTATCCCTTCTCCCGGGATAAGCCCCACCCAGGGAGCCAACCTGGGTCTCCTGCGTTGCAGGCAGATTCTTTACTGTCTGAGTCTCTAGGGAAGCCACAGCCCTAGGCTCTACCCCCAGCCTCCTCCTGGTCCTGCAACTTCTCTGTATCAGTTAACAGCAAGCCCATCCTTCCTGGGGACGTTGACGTCAGCCTCTCTTCTTCTTCATCTGCTGCTCCCTCTCCTCTTCCTTCTCTCTCTCCACCCAGTCGATTAGCTGCTGCTGTGGTCTCTACTTTCACTGTCTCCAGGATCCAAATATTTCTCATCCACTCACCATGCTGGCTCTGCCTTCCCTTACCTCTCTTCTGGATGTATCCACAATTCCCCCATCTGCGCTCCCAGCTTCACCCCTTGCTTCTTTGCAATCTCCTAGCAACTCGGTAGCCAGAGTGATGACAAGTTGTGTTCATCTTCTGCTCAGAACTTCCAGAGGCTCCCTGCCTACTTAGATTGAGAACAGAAATTATAAGACTCCGCAACATCTGGCCTTGGTTACCTGACCTACTTCCTACCACTTGCCTTCTTCCTCTCACTCTGTTCCAACTTCCCTGGCCTCCTCACTGCTCCTGACTCAACATCTTGCTATTTCTTTCTCCCTTCTCCTTGGAATGATTTTCTCCAATTCCTTCCTCCTTTCCGTTCTCTGCTAAAATGTCAGTTTCTCTGACAATTCCATTTAAATGGCACGCTCCCACCCAGGATTCTTTGTTCCCTGTCTTGACTTTATCTTTGTCCAAGTGATCCTTGCTATGTTTTCTGTTTATTTCTTTAGTGCCAGTCTTCCCATATTCACTGTCAGCTTCAAGGAGACATGAATTCTTGTCTGTTTGGTTTGTTGCTGAATCCCAGAATCCAGTGCCTGGCACTTGGGAAGCATTCACCAAATATTTATGTAATGAATTAAAGGGATGAGGTGGGAAAAGGTCAGAATGAGAAGCACAGTGGTACTGAAATAGAATGTGTGTGGGTATGACTGCTAGGCGCAAAGATGGGAAACAGATTGAGGCAAACAAGTGAGGGGATGGCTTTGATTAAAAATGGTTTTGGTCAAGTGTCTTGATCAGAGCATTGTGACAACCAGGCAGAGAAGAAATTTGATGTCTGTGTTAAGGGAGATAGAGAGTACGCAAGTTAGAAACTGAAGCTCCAGTATTCTGGCCACCTGATGCGAAGAGCTGACTCATTGGGAAAGACTCATACTGGGCAAGATTGAAGGCAGGAGGAGAAGGGAGCAACTGAGGATGAGATGGTTGGATGGCACCACTGACTCGATGGACATGAGTTTGAGCAAACTCCGGGAGAGAGTGAAGGACAGGAAAGCCTGGTGTGCTGCAGCCCGTGGGGTCAAAGAGTCAGACGTCACTGAGCGACTGAACGACAACAGGTTAGCAAACTGTTGTATCAAAGGCCCATCAGGATGGATCTTTGTTTTCAATTAAAAGCTCAAACCAGCTTAAGGAATTTGGGGGCTCACACAGCTGAATAATCCAAGAGCAAATGTGGCTTCAGGCATGGCTTTACCTGGGACTCTAAATGATGTCGAGACCCCTTTTCTTTCTCTCCACTTCTTGGAATTGTTTCTTCAGTTGTCAGCACTGTATCCTGTCTCTCCAAAGCCCCTGGGAAGTTCTCACAGCTTTTCATTGCTTTTCATGCTTCTAATGAAGCATGCTCATCACTCAAGCGCCCATGCTTCAGTCTGGGAATGAAAGAATCATTGATTTAGGCGAGGGTACACCTCACCCTCAAGCTGAAGGTTGGGGAGCAGTTAGGGATAATGAGGGTCAAACTTGGATCATTGCAGCTGGAATGGAAAAGAGAGGGAAGAAGTAACAGGCATCTTGGAGGTGAAATCAAGTGGGCTCTGAATGTAGAAGGGAAAGGACACAGAGAAGCTTGAATACAACCCAGAGTTTTAGCCTGTGTGACTAGGGTTTGGCAATGTCATTAATGAAGATTCAGAATGAAGTAGGAAGAACAGATTTATGAGAGGAAGAAAGCATTTTGTTGCTCTCTTATCCTTGTTCTTCTTAATAAAATTGTTTCCAGCTTCTTAGAGCTCAAGATGAATTGAGTTCTGCAAGAGGCAGGAGGCAAATTCTTCCACCAACCACTTACTCTCAGAAGACTTGTCCCCACAAATTTTAAGAGTCTTGTCTCCGAGCCCACATATGAGAAAATCAGAATGAAAATGTATTTTCCCTCAATTGTTGAAATTTCCTTTGGTTGAGCATCTACAGGGTAGAAAACCACTGGAGCTGAGTTCAATCTTTTTTTCTAGAAAAGTCCTACACGAGTGATTTAGGATTGGAAGGCCATCCTCTCATGCCCTGAGGATTAAGCTTAGGGAGACACATGATGCTTATCTATAAAATTCTAGAGCATGCCTCATCCCATTGTGAAGCAAAAATCTCTTAATTGTTGATGGACCAGGATGCAAGAAACAAGTGAAGGCAGGCATTGAATGACAAGCTGACATCTGCAAATGTAGTAGCAGCATTTTTGGAGTGTCTACTATCTGCCAGGTGCTGTTCTAAGTTCTCAACATGTCATAAGTCCTTTGCATCACCACATCAATCAGCCCTTTGTGGTGAGTCCTCTTACTGTTTCCAGATGAGAGCCTGAGCCCGGGAAAGGTTAGGTCCATTGCCCAAAGCCCCACAGCCATATACTGGAACTCAAACACAAGCAGCCTCTGGCTGCAGGGTCTGTCCCCAATAAACTAATCATATGTTCCAGAACCGCCCAAGACAACCCTCATTTCTGCCTGTTGCCTGGGCTTAGTTATAAATATGAACTCTAGAAAGTGTCCCCATTTGGAAAAGAAGTTATGAACACCATTACTGTTAACCACAATATTTTGCTCATTCAAAGTCAAGAAAATCGAATCCAAGCAACAGAGGTTTCCAAGTGGTTAGGCTCTATCTCCAGTCACGAGTGGAGTGACAGTTCATCCCACTTGAATTGAATTGAGTAGTGAATATGAAAGTGAAGTGAAAGTGTTATTTACTCAGTCATGTCCAACTGTTTGTGACCCCTGGACTGTACCTCTCTCCATGGAATTCTCCAGGTGAGAATATTGGAGTGGGTTGCCATTCCCTTCTCCAGTGGATCTTCCCAACACTGGGATTTAACCTGAGTCTCCTGCATTGCAGGCAAATTCTTTACTGTCTGAGTGACCAGGGAAGCCCAGTGAGCATGACTCTGGTAATCATCCAGTTTGTTCTAAGAATGAAACTGGCTGCATGGATTGGTGTAGATTTGGTGTTAACCAACAAATCCCTCTGTTCTCTTACACCTTTTGTTGTCTGTGTGACCCCATGGACTGTAGATAACTTCTGAGGCATCCTTTTAGACACTAGTGTCAGACTGCCAGTGACCACAGTTTGCCTCTTGCTGGAGCGGTTTTATTTATGCCTCGACACTTGGTCTGTGCAGGTTCCCCCGGATCTGCAGAATGAAGTGCTGATCAGCCTGTTAGAGACCGATCCGGATGTGGTGGACTATCTACTCAGAAGGAAGGCCTCCCAGTCTTCGTGAGTATGCTCGTTTTTCCATCTTCTTAAATCATGTCGGGGATGTCTTGTTTCCATTTCCAAAGAATTAGAAAAGTTTACATAACTCCACGCAGGGTGACTTGAGTGGAATTTTGGTGACTTCCCAGCAAATCTGATCTGTCCCCCTAAAAAGAAAATTCACTTGTCAAATTAGAAACTGCCTTTGGGGATTTTCTGTTTCATTTTTTGTCTTTTTCCAGCCCCCTGAGACTGTGTTTACCAGAAAAAAAAAAAAGCCACTAAATCACACTGGCAGGAAGCGCAGGAACTGACAGTGATATGCATCAGTGATTCCACTTATACAATCCTTAAAACTGTGCTCAGCAGCCCCCAGTGATGCGCCTGGGTGCATCTTACCTGTGTAACTTACCAGAGGGACAGGTACATCACCAAACCACAGGACACGCCTCAGCCAAGGCCTAGGTGGCCATTTGAAATGAGACATGCTCACCTTCTCGACTTGCCCACTCTTTACAGCTAGCATCGTTTTGACAGAAACACACACTGATCTCCACAGGCCCCCTTGTTTGCAATGAGGAAAAAACAAGCCTTGCTGTAGGCTATGGTTTGCCACCATTTTTTCCCCCAGAGGAGAAGCACTGAATTTTTCCTGCTGGCTAGATTTTATGATTGCTCTTCACCATTTGCTATAGAGGCAGAGTGTATGGAGGGTGCCGAACATTTAACAAAGCCAGTTAAGGGGACAAAATTGCATCCTGAACCAGGTGTGATGCTGCCATCAAGGCGCCAAACCCTAAATTTGTGACAGGAAGTTGTGATCCTTCGTAAAAGTGTCATTTATGCTGTGCTTTTTAATCTGCCGAATTTCAACACTTCTAAGACACATTTTTCCCCAGGTTTTATGATCTCTGAAATTAAGATTAATCTTTTTTGTTAATTTTTTATTGGAGTGTAGTTGCTTTACAATGTTGTGTTAGTTTCAGGTGTACTGCAAAGTGAATCAGTTATACGTATACACAGATCCCCTCTTTTTCAGACTCTTTTCCCGTGTAGGTCATTATAGAACATTGAGTAGAGTTCCCTGTGCTATATAGGAGGTTCTCATTTGTTATCTATTTTAGACATAGTAGTGTGTATATATGTCAGTTCCAATCTCCCAATCCATCCCACCCTTTCCCCTCCTTGGTATCCATAAGTTTGAGGTTAATCTTATAATCACTGACATGTCTTCAGTTAAGTCATAGCATTTTCTCTCTTAATCATACATAAATACTGTAATGGTCTGTCTTATTCAGTGGTATCTTGGAAAAATGGACATGCATTAAATTGTTCTTTTATACTGATGTTAGATTTGATGTACTAATTTTCATTTAAAACTATTTCAAATATTTAAAAATTATGTTCTTTACAGAAACTTGGTGGAAAGAAATTGCACATTGTTCAGGCCTTCTTCTTTCCTGGGTCATTACGTTAATTACCCTGCTCACTTCAGTTTCACTCTATGTCCTGTAGAGCAGGGAAGAAATTTTAAGTGGATCATCCTTTCAAGAGCACTTTTTAAAATCCATTTCTGTGCCAATCATTATCAAGATAATTTCTGCTTCAAGTAAGACATTCTGCCTAGATTCAAGCCCTAAGAGCAAGGAGAGAATAAAAATTAATTCAAATGATATACATGGGCTAGCATTTCATGGTCTTGCTTTTCATATCAGAGAATTAGGCTTTCTTAAAATTTCCCGAGATACCTAGCTATCATCAAGGTGTAGATTCCAATTTAAAGTAACACAGGGCTTTTCTTCGTAGTAGATCTTGTGCCACCAGAATTTAAAGGAACTTACTTATTTCCTTCCCCTGTGCAAGAGAACAGACATTGTGGCCTTCTCTCAGTGAATCCCCTGTTAAGTTGCCTTTAAACCACTTCTCTGTGGGAAAGCTAGAAAACACACACCTAAAAAAAAACACTGATTTTTGACTTGCTGAATTTCTTGCTTTTACATGGCATTTAAAAGTACATGAATATTATACGTTGAAGAATAGGTAACAGAAGTTATTTCTGTGTGGTTTTCAAGTACATTCTTTGCATATAAATGCCAATAAATCGGCCTTTCTTTCTCTACTCTTAGGAAAAGGAGGAATCATATTAAGCCCATCCCAAGCTGTAGAGTGGTTTAGCCTCTTCTGTTGCCTGTCCCCATAGGAATAAGAATTGCAAGCTGACCCCATTCCAAGATGTTAGGTGAGTGACAGGGCTTCAAGGAAAGGGAGGTGAGCTCACAGGAGCGTTGAAGATGTCACAGATGAGCGCCATGGAACAGAAATCTTTGGGAGAAGACTGGCTAAGTAAGGAGGAGAAGTGAGTGTTTGGTTTCTTTCTCTGGATACAGGTCAAACAGCAGCTCAGAAGGGTGATAATGCTGCCAGGAAATGAAAACACATACGTTAAAAAATAAATATGGATTTTTAATGGTCGTTTGAGGCTTGCCAGTCCTAACCCTCGAGCTGTAGACAGTCTCTGCAGGCTTTAAAGCACGCTTCTCCACTTCACTGTGCATCTGGATCACCAGGAGTTCTTGTTAAAAGACTCTCTGAATCAGTATGTCTGGGGAGGGAGCCTGAGAAACTGCATTTTTAACAGACCCTGAGATGGTACTCTTATGTGACTGGGCCATGGTCCACACTTTGAGGAGCAAAAGCTTAAAATCTCAAGGCAATTTTTTTTCAATTTTTTTTTTAATTGAAGTATCATTGATTTACAACATTGTGTTAATTTCTGCCATACCACAAAGTGATTCTGTTGTACACACACACATATGTACATATATATGTATATACATATATATACATTCATTTTTAGATTCTTTTCCAACATGGTTTATCACAAGATACTGAGTATAGTTCCCTGTGCTCTACAGTAGGACCTTGTTTATCCATCCTATTTATAAAAGCTCACATCTTTAAGAGCTTGCAGGTTTGTTGAAGTAGGCCTCCAAGGGACAAATGGTATGTGCTGGGCCCCTGGTTCTCAGCCTTGTCTTCCCATTCGGATCACCCAGGGAACCTGAAGTGCCTGAACCTGAACTCCATCCGGGTGCCCCCCCTAGACATTCGGATTCATTTATTCTGGGGTGCAGTCTGGACACCGGGATTTTCAAAGCTCCCGTGTGATTCTCTCCCAAGTGGCCGGGCTAAGAACTGCCAGCTGAGAGCTGCCCCTGTAGATACTACATATTTCCTGTCATCCAGAGAGTTGAGGTTAGGTGATTTGTTACATTCCAAAGGGGGCTCTGTGTTGACAGAGAAGGCAGCCAGTGCCCCAGACCATAAATCCACATGAACTTTGGAGGAGAGAAAGAAATGTCTCCTGCTGTCTCATGGATAGCTTCTGAGAAGAGCAAGGATTTGAAGGGAACTTTGTAGGGCTGGAGAGGTTGTCAATAGGCCTGGATGTTTGGGGAGCTTGAACCAGGGCCTGGTCATAAAAGTAAATATGTCAGCTGGCTGGGGACACGGTAAAAAAAGCTGGCCAGCACAGAGGGCAGAAGCCTTAAATGGCAGGCTTAGCGGTGGTGCCTAAACCAAGAAGCAGTGGCGAAGAATTAGAGTGATGAGAGATCGTGGTCATGATAGATTACAGTGGTGACAAATTGCAGTACCCCAGTGCTGGCAACACTGGCATGCCAATTACCCATCAATAGCACACCCTTGTATGATACAACACGCTCGTCATGAGGTTTGAATTCAGAGCCGATTGCCTGAGTCCAGATCCCATTTCCACTGCTGGTTAGCTGTGCTGTCTTGGGTAAATCAATTTCTCTCTCTGTCTCAGTTTCCTCATCTGTAAACTAGAGATAAAAAGTCATACTGCGATGAGGAGTTCCCTGGCAGTCCAGTGGTTAAGACTCCGCACTTACAATACAGGGGGGTTGCAGGTCTGATCCCTGGTCAGGGAACTAAGATCTTATGAGATCTCATGCGGCCAAAAAAAAAAAAAAAGAGGAAAAAGTCATACTAACTTTATAGTTATTTGGCTGTATTATTAGAACAGTATTTGGCTTTAAATAAATGCTTAGTATTTGTTAATGATCATTATCACATTGCTTGGCATTTCATCATTCTGTTCATTTATAACTACTTACCAAAGTAGGAGTTGGTAAGTAGTTGTAAGTAGTTTTAAGTGGGATGTCACTAGATTCTGCCTTGCTATCCATGAGACAGCAACTTATGAAGGCATTGTGGCACGAGAGAACCCATCCGTGTCAAGTTGTGGCACTATATGAAAAGGCAAAGCCCACCTGATCTAACTGGCATTGGGATGATGGATGGCATGGTTCTGGAATAGACAGAGGGGTGAGGATGAAAGGCACCGAAGTTGGGAAGATGACCGGATTGCATCAGGCCAGGTAGAATTTGAAAGGAACAGGAAGCGGTTCCGTTTGCAGGTCATGAGGTGGAGAACCTGGATAAGCTGTGGCACAATGGAAATGGACAGAATTCTTGTTCTGAAGATTTTATTTAGTGAAAACTCAGCTACAAGGGCTATAAAAGGTAAGAATGGAAGGGATTTTCAGGAAGACCACAGAGTGGAAAGCAACAGTAGCTTCTAAAATGAACTCCGTAAGTGCAGTGATATGCACAAGCTCCCTCATTATTCTCTTCCAACTCTTTGATTTATTTCCTGAAGCTTCTGTTCTGTGCCATCAATTCACATACCTAAATAAGGTTTTAGGTTCCTGTGCCCCACGTGGAAACCACATAAGATTTTAATTGGAGTGGACAAGTAAGTTTTCAAAATAGTGTGAAACCTAGAACAAGAACATACTCATCATAATTTCTGTTTTGAAAGATGAAACATTTAGTAATATTTGGGAATTTCATGTTTCCATTTGAGTTGTTTCCTCTTCTGTATGTGACAACAGAACCAGGGGAGTGAAAGGAGGATTCATTACTTCTCCTTGTGCTTGTCTACTTACACTTTTGGCTTCAACCAAAATGGAATGCCAAGAGGAGATTAGAAGAGATTTATATTACTAAAAAGGCAAGACTTCTAGTTTTTTAATTGCTTGTCTGGTATATTTATTGGAATTATATGCTCTTTTTTTTTTCAAAGATACTTAGAATAGATCCGCCCCCCTCCTTGATTTAGGGATGTAAGGAAATAGGGGATGAGAACAGAATCAAAGAAGACAAGGTGTGGTAAACACAGGCATTTGCAACAGAACAGAGCAGGGCTGGGACCAGGGTGAGGAAAGTGAGGTGCAAGTTTTAAGGGTGTGCTAAAACAATCATCAGAATGAACAACAATTAAATGTAGCAATTTTTAAAAACCAAGGTAATCGCCAAAGATCTCCAATGGACAAAATGGCAACAAAAATTTTAGAAGACCTGGGCAAGTTCTAATGTCCAGGTTTATCTCCTGGTGGGAGTGTAGATCCATGTCAGCTTCTCTTTGGAGCGGGCTGCCTTTGTCCCTAGGATTCTGCATAAGGGATGTTTTGCCGAAGTGAACATGATGAATGTGAAAATCTTCCATAAATCCAGAGTGACTGTGGCACTGGATTCCTTTCCCATTACAATTAACAGTGTCAACGATGGTTATGTGCTTTGAGTTCCAACAGACGGAGGTTTATCAGTTCACGGCTGAGCCAAGCATGAAACCAAAGCAAGTTTGAAATCCCTAAGGATTTTTCTCACTGGGGTCGCTCAGCCAGGGGCCAGGCCGGCCACTTTCCGGTGATTGAACCGGAGTTTTCCATCTATCCACAGAACGAGTTCTGTGCCTCCGGCTGCAGTGCAGGCCTGCCCACAGTACCCTGCCAGCGTGTTTACACCCTGACCTGGAAGGACCAGCTAAGGGTGAGAAAGCAATTCGCTCTCCGTGTCCATCTCATGCTTGTTTGGTTGGCCAGGCTGGCCATGCATGCCGTGGATGGTCCCGAGGCTTTCAGGGCTCATGGGAAAGCTCTCCAGTCATGGAGGCAAACCCATGTCAACTGGCAGTGTACCCACTCAGCATTCCCCACCTCAGTCCATGAAATTCGGACACCTAGAGAGACAGAACACCATGCGCCTCTCAACGATTTCTCACTGCTTAGAGTAAATATTTTATATAAATAAACACATGAATATTTTAGCCCTTTACTTGGAGCGCTGAACTGTCTTCCGAGAGGTGAATCATCTTAGAGGCAAATCTTAGAGACGACATCAGTGACAGCTTGTCTCATTTTGTTCAAAGATACTCACAGGGAAGGTCCTTGATTTCTTTCCAGTTGATTTAATGATAAAGCAATGGAGTGACACTACAATTTTTGAAAACTCTGAACTGCCAATATTATAGTGAGACTTCTGAGGAGTAAATATCATTGTTTTATTTCATTAATTGGTGGGCTCTTGTGTGGAAAGACAAGGCTTCCCAGGTGACCCAGTGGTAAAGAATCTGCCGGCCAGTACAGGAGACGCAGGTTTGATCCATGGATTGGACAGATCCCCTGGAAGAGGAAATGGCAACCCACTCCAGTATTCTTGCCTGGGAAATTCCATGGACAGAGGAGCCTGGTGGGCTATAGGCCATGGGGTCTCAGAGAGTCGGATATGATTGAGCACACATGCACACACATGGAAAGACAACTCCTGGGCGTGGGTTCTTAGGCAAATTTGGCCACCACCTTACTGACCTCTGCTGAGAAATTAAAATGATAAACAGGAAATACTTTAAACATACAAAAGAGCCACCAACTGTAAGCATGAAACAAGGCATTTTACTATTGATTTTGAATAATTTTAAACTATACAGTCCATGGAATTCTCCAGGCCAGAGTACTGGAGGGGGTAGCCTTTCCCTTCTCC
The DNA here is from genome assembly GCF_963930625.1 of Muntiacus reevesi. Taxonomy (NCBI): domain Eukaryota; kingdom Metazoa; phylum Chordata; class Mammalia; order Artiodactyla; family Cervidae; genus Muntiacus; species Muntiacus reevesi. The sequence goes on along the minus strand of NC_089271.1, from coordinate 9,215,509 downwards.
AGGGGGACTTCCCATCCCAGAGATCAAACCCAGGCCTGCTGCATTGCAGGCAGATTCTTTACCATCTGAGCCACAGGGAAGCCCAGGAATGCTGGAGTGGGTAGCCTATCCCTTCTCCAACGAATCTTCCCGACCCAGGAATCAAACCGGGGTCTCCTGCCTTGCAGGCGTATTCTTTACCAGCTAAGCTATCAGGGAAGCCCATGATTTTAAAGAGTATTTATCAAATACATTCTCAGAGTCTCGACCCCATGTAACGTCACCATCCCCTCATTTTTTTCGGTCCTTTCTCGACATGTGATCAGAGTTGTTAACAGTAACTTCATCCAGTTGCTGCCACACAATGAATTCTATGTGAACACCAACTTATGTGCTTCTGCCAGGCCAAGGGGTTGCTTCACACAAGAGTCTACCCCAAGCTGTTTGCCATGTGCACTCAACCTGCATCAGCTTCCATGGCTAAGTACACTGGCTGGGGAAAGAGGGATCCCCCACCTGCCCATGTTCCTGGGGGTGACCCAGCCACCCCCCCTCCCCGAGGAGGCTCATGGGCTGTGTCTGCTGCTTTCGCCTCCACCCCCAGGGATTAGCTCTGGCCTCCTTCTCCAGTTTCTCCCTGATGGGGGCGGCAGCTGTGGTGACCTCGGTGGCTTGACTTGGAGAATGACACCGAAGAGCAGAGAAAGGCAGCTTGGCCCCTCCTGCCCACCTCCCTCCCCTTATCATGTTCTGATCCATAACCAGATGGCATTCAGCGATCTGGCTCCTGCAGGCCGGAGCTGACTGCGATGGGTGTGCTCTCTCCTCTAATCCACTGTAGCCCTGCCAGCTTGAGGTCAGAACCACCCCATTCCCCCACTGCCAGCCGGGGCTGAGGCTGTGACCATTATCTGTGATCTCTCTGCTGACTTGCCTCCGAGGAGATCCATAGCCCATGGGCACATCTATGCGGTGAGGGAGGGCAGGTAGGCTTGGTATCTCAGGTTTGGTATCTGACTTGCCCCAAGTATCAAAATTACCTGGAGGGCTTTTAAAGCCCTGCCCCAGAGGTTCCCTTTCAGTCCTCAGAAGCAGCACCCATTTGGCTTAATGATCTGCTGTCAGCATCTTGAAATTCTAGTCATTATTCTCACTGTGGGGCCCTGCGGGTTTACTTGGCCCTGGGCCCTACTTGTGATCGCCAGTCCCATCAGGACATCCAAAGGCAGCCTGCGAATTCACATTTCCAACCAGCGATGCATTTCCCAGGTGATGGGGACACTGCCATGTCAGAAGTACTGTCCCTAGTAGTTGAGATGTTCAAGAAATTTCTTTCATGGGGGTTTTTTCCTGATGCACATAACTGTTGACTGAATCTGCAACTTAAAATGTTTTGCACTATATATTCTCTTCTGTATGTTTTGTAAGACAGATGAGCAAGATATGAGACCAAACCATTGTGTCTCCATGAGCTACAATATGGCCTTTCCAAAACTCTCTTCCTATTGTAAGGGAGCCCAAAAGCATCTGTGGCCCTGATAGTTATTTTAATTTGGCAAAGGAATTGACTAGACTCTCTTTAAAACAGCTCATAAAAGCAGGTTTTATGTGCCCACTCTTATCGAAATAACACTGTGACTTATTCTTGCCGAGTAGACATAAGACGCTTTCATTAATGAATGGAGAAATGTCAATTAAACAGGGAAAAACAACTGAAATTAGCCCAGCAATTTGATGTCTAGCCCTGGTCGGAATGTAGAACCCAGATTCTGAGCTAAGCTCTGTGTGACTACCAATTCAACACATTTGTATTTGCTCATTCTCACAGTGGAGTGTCCTCAATGAGAGTCAAACCCCATGATGACAGACAAGGGTTCGTTTGTTTTGTCCTGTGTTCCTTCCATAGAATCAGGGAGAGTTTACCCTTTAATTAAATGATGGCAGTTAAATCGTTTTTTTCCTCCACTTTTCCAGCCGAAGTAGTAAGTTCCTTTTATTTTTCCTTCATTCATTGGAAGCCTAAAGTTTCTGGAAAACAATCCTCGTGGTTGTCCTCTGGCTCTTTCCCATAAGGTCATCAGTCATTGGTTTAAAGGGGGGCAAGGAAAAAAAAAAAAAATAAAGGGGGGCAAGGAAAGGACTGTTTATTCCATGTGGGTAAGAAAGTCCCTCAGCAGAAAGTGCTTGGGGCCCTGACCGCCTCGGTGACAGGGAAAGCATGTCACAGCTGAGTTGCCTTCCCCTGGCAGTAAGCCCTGCCCGAGCCCCCAGTAAAGTCGGACCCCCTGACAGATTCCTTTCTCCTCCTGCATGCACAGAACCCTTAGATTAGAAAGGGCTTGCTCAGGCACAGGGTTACCTTCTATAAGATCACCAAGGATTTGTCTTGAAAAATGAATCCAAAGGAAAGTAAAGGCAAGAGAAGTGAAGTGGGGCGAGGGGTGGGGGGCGGCAGAAGCAGGTTTGGGAACTTTTAATCAATCTGTGATCATTTCCCTTTAAGATGTTGTCAGGGCCACTGTTTTGAGGAAAGTAGAAAATACAGATGTTCCCAGGTAAGACTTCAAACACTCTTGTCATATTCCTGATGTTCTTGTTTTCCTGTTCGGCTCACATTTTCACCATTATTTCTGTTGCTGTGACAACTCATGCTCATATAAAACTTAATGGATGTGCTCATAAGTACGCTTTACATCAATTTGTAAAAGCACTCGTGCCTTGTAGAATCCTTCCAGGTGTATTTAAATATTATGGACTCCAGTGACGGTCATATATTTATCTTTTTAGCCACCATTTTATCCATAAAACAGTTATTCCCACCACTACCACCATCATCATCGTTGTCAGGAAGGATGGATTGATTTACATTAGTATTTGGGTGAAAGGAGAAAAGGTGTCCATAAATTGCATGTAACGTTTCAATCATAGTTTTGTCTGAATTACTTTTAATTCAGGATATTCAGGAAAGCTAGAGTTATCTACAGTTTTCCCTATTTAACAGATAGTGAGCATCAGATTTTAATTTTTAAATGGAAACAGGGATTGATCCAACAGGCATTTCAGCAATGCACCTTGAAGAAAGGGTTTCATCACTTCGCCCTGCCGTTTCCTGTGACATCTGTTGGGTTTTGCTGCCATCTGCTGGCCATTTCATAGAAACGCTTTCACCTGATTGACACAGGAGTCTTGGAACCTTGCTCAGAAACTCTTTTTGTTTCAGCCCCTGTGTCCACACATTCTCCTGCCGTCATTTGTAAACCTGTCCGCTGGTTTGAATATGGTCTCTCATTGCTAACACACTCACGCGCCTGTAATTGTCTCCTTGTGCCAGAAGCCCTGACATGCTGAGGTCAGAAGTCTCCTTTTCCATGGGAGGAAGGCACTCGTCCACAGACTCCAACAAGGCCTCCAGCGGAGACCTCTCCCCTTATGACAACAACTCCCCTGTGCTGTCTGAGCGTTCCCTGCTGGCTATGCAAGAGGACGCGGTGCCGGGGGGCTCAGAGAAGCTTTACAAAGGGCCGGAGCCGTGTGTGCGCCGGGTGGGCCTCTTGCCCTCCTCGAAGTCGAGGGAGAGTTCTCCTGGGCCAAAGCTTGGCAAAGGTAATTCATCCAGTCCCTCTGATTGCATGTGGCCTGGTGTGGGTGCTTCGGACCTGGTCTCCAACCCTTCCTTGTTTCACGTTTCCCTAATTCAATGAGCATTTACTGAGGATCTGCCGAACACCGATCCTGGGTCCGAGTCCCTGCACACCCAGCTAGGTGGGAAGCTGTCTCCAGCTGGGTGAGCCCCAGACAGTCCCAACTGACTGTCCAGCATCCAAGGAACTTGCTGGCTCCTGGCCTGTGGGCTTGGGTACATATCTTTTCATCTAAGATGGCACCCCACCATTGCTGTTACTTTTATACAGAGAACAAGCTGAACTCACTATATAATGAGCAGGCATGTTCCAAATAAGTCTCCATGCCAATGAAGACTTTTAGGCAAAAGAAGATTTCCATGGTCAAATACATTTGGGAAAGGCTGAGTTAACCCAAAACCTTTACACTGCTAGCAGGCACCATGAATTTCCACAGTGGGAGGGAGGGGATGGTTTTCTCAAATGGGTTTGACCATTGAATGTTCGATTTGTACTCCCCCTCCACAGAACAATTCCTCAGGGTCAGGATTCACAGGATACTTTTTAACTGATCATTGGAAGACACAGTACAAATTCTTGCTGCTGTATCACAAATATATAGTTTTATCTGAAGAGTCACTCTGAAAGAGCTGCTTTTTTTTTGGTGTGTTTAATCATAGCAGCTTTATTTTTATTTCACAAGTATTTGTTTCAAAAATTTCTTTTAATTTACAGTGAACACAGTAATTGGTGTTTCTATCAGGCATAAAATTTCTTTTTAAAATGTGAAAGTACTTGCCTCATCCGTGAAATGGACTCAGGGACATCTCTTCAGGATTAAATGAGAGAATGAATGCATATGTACCCATGAACACAGGGAAGCACCGCTAGACATTTGCTTCTGGAAATAGTCATTATCATCACATTGCCAAATTAGTTTGCTTAGATGCTAAGTTGTGTCTGACTCTTTGTGACCTCACAGACTGTAGCCCGCCAGGCTCCTCTGTCTGTGGAATTTTCCAGGCAAGAGTACTGGAGTGGGTTGTCATTTCCTTCTCCAGGGAATCTTCCTGACCCAGGAATTGAACCCATGTCTCCTGCATTGACAGGTGGGCTCCTTACCAGTGAGCCACCTGGGAAGCTCTTAGGTTTCAGGATTGTAGTAAGAATTAAGTGAGATGGTGGGAACACCTAAGATAGAACCTTTGTCTGTAATTATTTACAGACAGATTAGGGGGAGTGTATGAATAAACACATGCAGGACTGTGAGTCTGCTGATGCCGCAGAGGAGTATTCCCTAGGCAAGATAAACGAACTATAACCCTTGTTCCCCTGTCTCTATGTTGATGCGGTTGGAGCTGTTGTCACCCATGACAATTCTACTCATTTCCTAGGGCTGCCATAACAAGTGAACACAAACTTAGTGATTTAAAACAACACAAAAATTTATTATCATACAGTTCTAGGCGTCAGAAATCTAAAATGGGTCCACAGGGCTGTGTTCCTTCTGGAGACTTTAGGGAACAATCTGTTTCCTTGCCTTTTCCAGCTTCTGAGGCTGCCTGCATTCCTTGGTTCATGGCCCTTTCCTCCATCTTTAAAGCCAGAAACATAGCATCTTCTATCTTGCTTCCCTCTTATAAAGACCTTTGTGATTACACTCGGCTCACACAGATAATCCAGGATCATCTCCTCATTCCAAAATCCAGAACTTAGGAACACCTGCAAGACTCTTTTCACTGTAACATCTTCACAGATTCTGGGGATCATGACTTACTCTGTCTACCACAGCCATCACAGAGAAAGAGCCTTTTTGTGAACCTCAAATGGAATAGGCCTCTTAAAAGGCAGGTCTGCATCATATTCTGTCTTGTATTCATCACAATCTCGAATATAGTACTTTGAGTAGAAGAGGTGTCATAAAAATATTGATTGATTTGTTTCTAATCTTCAGTTTTCATTTTGAGTTACATACCTTTTTTTTTACACTTCTTCCTAGATATGGCAGAGGAGGCTTTCAATATCTGGGGAACTTGGCATTCAACATTAAAAAGTGGATCCAAAGACCCAGGAATGACAGGTAAAGGATTATATTTTAAAACTAATATTGCACTTACTTTTAAAGTTAACTTTCTTTGCTTTTCACCTTACTATCATCATATTACACGCTTCTCAGATATTATTTGAAAAATGCTGTGTCGACTTAGGGAGAATATTCACAACCTAAAAGTTGAGTGTTATATTTTATTTGGGGGGAATTTTTAGGACTCCAAGCTGGGGAGACTTGGAGTAGTGTGAAAGAACTGCTCTGAGGAGGCAAGGGAAGGAGCCAGGTTATATAGACGTTTGTAACAAAGGGTAGGTAGTCTGAGTGTCAACAGATTATTGTTAATTAAAGGAAACCAGATATCTCGAGTTAAGGAATTTAGCACTTTTCCCTGTCTGGGAAGATGCAAGTGCCTGGGGCCACTGAAATCATTCCTTTGATCTGCACCTCAGCTACCTGGGGCCAGTATCCTGTATTTTCCTGTCCTGAGCTTCCTCAGGGCTCACCACAGGGAGTGGCTGCAGGAAGTGGCCACCATCTGATAGCTTCTAGGTGACAGGTATTCTTTTTTTTCCCTGAGTTTCTTCAGGGTGGCTCACATTGGAGGGCTACAGTCACTGAGGGCTGTGACATCCTTGTTTACTGATATAACAGGAAATATCCCATTTCCCAGCTGGAAATAGGGGGAAAGGAGATAAAGCTATACCTTTGCACCACAGTACATCAATCTTTGACTTTATTTCATTTCATTTGCAAGAGTTTTTAAAGATAGTTATAATCATTCTGACTGTGTACCTTTATATGATTTGTCTACCTTTCATTCTCCAGTTATTTTCCATTATTGTTGTTAAGGGCTGTGTAGTATTTTGGATGCATATTCATAGTTTATAGCCCAGTGTTGGGACCACTGGGTTGTTTCCATTTTTTTAGTGATATTGCAATAAGTTAATGTCAGGGACCTCTTTTATGTACTTTTTGGATTTTGTATTTTAAATTGTAAAAAAAGTTCACAAAATTTTAGAAAGCCAGTTATAAATCTAAAATAGAAAGGTCAGAAAATAGGAAAATTCCTTGGTGGTCCAGTAGTTAGGGCTCCGTGCTTCCACTTCTGGGGACCTGGGTTCCATCTCTGGTTGGGGATATAAGATCCTGCAAGCTGTGTGATGCAGCCAAAAAAAAAGAAAACCAAACAAACAAACAGAATAAGAAAGTGGGTCAAAATATAATGAACCTATCCAAGAATTCAGAGGTATAGCCACTTCACATTCCATAGAGGATACAGTGGCTTGTGTTCCATAAGCCATAGTGGCAGCGCCATTTCACAGTATTGTCCATGTCACTTTAATCTCATTGGTATTGCAAATCACTAGCTTTGCATTTGGGTTTCTTTAAAAAACAAAATTGTATTTCTTATTATCATTTGCCTGTATTTCTCACCAGTATTTTTCAATTTTTCTATTAATCAGCTGAATTTCACCCACAGATTATCCTTATGTCATTGGCTATTTATGTATGCTAGTGTTTTTAAAATTGATTCTTATAAACTCTTCTTATAATAAAGGCATTAACCCTTTGACCACATTGTTTGCCACTGATATTCCTTGCATTTTCTCCCTTTTTGCATATCTGGGCATTTTTTAAAGTTTTACATGAGTAATTCTATCTCTTGTGTGTGAATTCTTTCACAAAATTCATCTTAACTTTTACTTAAGCATTGGCGAATTAGTCATCTATACACTTTTCTCTGTCACAATATTTCATTATTTTAACCGTTAATTCTTTAATCCATCTGGAATATATGTTAATATATAATATGAGGGCTTCCCTGGTGGCTCAGATGATAAAGAATCCTCCCGCAACGTGGGAGACCTGGGTTCGATCCCTGGGTTGGGAAGATCTCCTGGAGGAGGGCATATAATATGAAGTGTGTGAATTGTTTTATTGTTTCCCTGTGTGTATGTGTGTGTGTGTATTCCCTTTTTCATTGTTTTGTAATACCTCCCATATTACATTTTTAAAGCATGGTGCATTTTTATTTTAATGGCCTCTACTCCAGTTTGAGTATTTGAGTATTGATCCATTATCTAAGTACATCTCACCTTATCCCATGAACTGCTTTACTGTCTTTTTCCCCAAGGATAAATTATTCCAAAATATCCTGCTCTGTTTTCCTTCTGCTAGCTCAAGTCTGATCTGTCCCTGTGTAAATGCTTATATGCCCCTCTCCCCCCAAAATGATCTCCCTGCTTACTTTTTAAGAAATGAGAGGATAGTGCAAATCAACAGGAGACAGGCAGCATAGGGACATACACCCCAGGAACTCATTTGCTTGTGAAACACACTGTTTTGCTCTCCTTTCAATTTCCTGAAGAAAGTTGTATCTGTTGGGGAAGGTTACAAACATCTCCTAAATGTCAGTGGCTTAACCTTTCACAGGTTGATTTATCCTCACTACCCAGTCCAATGTGGATTGTGCAGGGTACTGAGGGGTGGGAATATTCTGCTCCAGTCATGCAGGGGCTCAGCTCAAGTTCGATCTAGCCAGTGGCTCCCCCATCCTCAGAGGCCTCAGAGTCTTCCATGGTTGCTCCATGGTGGGCTAGAAGTTGAGGGAAGAGAGCAAGTCCAGACAACTAGGAGTGCATTTGGTGTTTTTCCTACTAGACCAGGCCTAGAAATGGCTTCCATCTCACCTCTCCACATTTGTTAGCCAGACCTTATCTATGTGGCTGTCCTAACTGCAAGGGAGGCTGGGAAATATCATCCAGGAAAAAAAGGGGATGATGGGTGAATGAGGAGCCAGTCTCCCCCAAAGTGGTAGGGATAGAATATACACAGGGGCTGCTGCCTTCAGCTTCTGGCACTAAATGGGGCATTTTCAATTCAATTCATTTATTCCTACGGCTTTGATTGACACAAGATAAACATGGAAATACTATAATGTATGTCTCCTCGGGATTGCAAGTTGCACTGAACAGGAAGAGAACGTTCCTTTTACCTTCTAGGTTCAGAAAAGTTTCCATAAGCACGGCAGAGAGGGGCTTTCCAAAGGCAGAAATTAAGGCACAGGACTCTTTAGTCTCATTTGACAGTGAAGCTGCCCGAGTTCAGGCATCTGTCTTTGGAGCTGTTACATGAATCGTGCGGATAATCAAGGCCTCTTGGTCTGGTCTCTTACAAGGAAGTTTTCTACTGTAGTCAGCCACAGCTAAGCGTGTCCTGTGCTTTAAAAAATTTTTTTGCAACTGGCAAGGCACCCCAAGAGGGAGGCTACAAACCAATTGCATTTCTCGTCCTTCTCTCTGGCTCCCAGGTTCCTACGGCGACATTTTTGAAAGCAGCTCCCTCCGCCCGGGGCCCTGCTCCCTGTCTCAAGGGAACCTGTCCCCCAATTGGCCCCGATGGCAGGGGAGCCCCACAGAACTGGATAGCAGTGCGCAGGCTATTCAGAGGACTCAGACCACGAGCCCGGCGGCCGAGGCGAGGGCGCACGCCCCGGTGGCCCGCGTCTGCAGCACGCCCCACATCCAGGGCGGCGGGCAGCCCACCCCGAGGCCGAGGCCGGAGCCGAGCTGGACTCTGAGCAGCGCCGAGGACCTCGCCGAGAGCGAGCCGGAGGGGGCCTGGCCGCAGAGGAGAGCCAAGCCTCTGCCCCAGAGACCTGCAGAGGGTACCAGGCACGACAAGCGGCCTCCTCCTCCTTATCCTGGTCCAGGAAAGTCAACCGTAGCATCCCCGGCCCACCAAGCCGCCGAGCCACCGCTGTGGAGGCCGCGGAGGCTGGAAGAAGGCTCCGGAACAGCTTCGCAGGAGGGAAGTCAAACAGTCGAGCCGCAGCGAGGGCACCAGGCCGCCCAGCAGAAAGCGAGCAGCGCCTACCCCAGTCCCGCCGGTGATCAGAACAGTAAGACCTTGGGGGAACCCAACTGGCTCGACTGGCAGAGGGAGCGATGGCAGATCTGGGAGCTCCTGTCCACCGACAACCCCGATGCCCTCCCGGAAACGCTGGTCTGAGCCCCCCACGCTCACCCCTCACCTCCCAAACAGCCTTCTTCCACTCAGTAGGGGAAAAAGTGGGTGTTGGACAATTGGGCACTTACTTGTTTTTCTTCTTTTACACTTTAAAAAATAAACACGAGAAAAGTCAGTTCACTTAAAGTTAGAGCACCCTAGGACCCTGACCCTTTATAATAAGATTCTATTGCATAGCCAGCCTTCAGAATAAAACAAAAATGTATGCTAACGTCCGATCTAAAAGCTATTCACATTGGCTCTGTATAAGATAAAATTCTCGCTTTGGTATAGCTTAATTGTATTTATGTGTCTTCAGTTTTGACTCCTGTATATTCTGTAACAGATTATGTATGATAATCCTATATGTTATATTCACAGAAAACAGAAGGAACACATTTTTTAGTCACTTATTCTAAGTAATGAGATTCTATAGAATGTTCTAGAATATGCACAAGCGGGTTTCTGTGCTTTTGCCATAGCTTTTAACTGGGGACAGCCCTTCTTTCAATGCCTAAGAATAACACTAACAAAGCAAAATAGAACAGAATATGAGAAGCCATATTTTTATATAGTAGTGAGATACAAAAAGAATATAGTCACTGAATGCTTTTTCATATTGAATATGTTTTAAGGAAAATATTAAATTTGATACATTATGGAATATATTTTTAGAATCTGTTTAGAAAGAATTCAGTTAATGAAACAAGAGAAAGGCCGTGCCTGACAAAGAAAGAATAATTAAGAACTTGTCCTTCCCATTTTAGGTCAAATTCAACTTTATATAGACCATATATAATATATATTTATAATGTACGATTTCTATGTATTTTTCAAAACTATAAACTGGAATCCAACTATTAAGTGTTTGAGTGAAAAGAGAGTATTCAAATTACAGAACATGGTTTTTCCTTTTGCCCCATCATCAGTATTAACCAAATTATATGCAGTGCTTTGTGAAGTAAATCATATTTGGAAAAAAACGGAGCTCTGTATTTACACTGTGCCAAAGGCTGAGGAAATGTTTTCTTTGGTAATTTTCTGTGTAATGTAAAATGTTCCTACCATACTTCAGCAGTAAATTTGAAGTTTTTCAACTGCAAAGCAATTTTTGACCAGCAGGTGGCAATTTGCTTCTGTATTTTATGAGATTTTTTTTTTTCACTTCATAAGGGAATGTGTATCATAGAAAAAGATTTTTTTTTTATAAAACATGCTACTCTTAATTTTCATATTGGCGATGACATTTTCAGTGGTGTTTCTTCAAGTTCTTACTTGTGCCATAATGAATAAAAAGTTAAAGCAAAGGCTTTGTTCAATGGCATTAAATCTCATGAATGAACCCACACACCATTCCACATACACACTTCCCTATCTACAAGTCCAAATGTAATGAATAGTGGCAGTACTATCCACATACAGCTGCTGCTGCTAAGTCACTTCAGTCGCATCCGACTCTGTGCGACCCCATAGACGGCAGCCCACCAGGCTCCCCCGTCCCTGGGATTCCCCAGGCAAGAACACTGGAGTGGGTTGCCATTTCCTTCTCCAATGCATGAAAGTGAAAAGTGAAGGTGAAGTCTCTCAGTCGTGTCCAACTCTTCGTGACCTCATGGACTGCAGCCTACCAGGCTCCTCTGTCCATGGGATTTTCCAGGCAAGAGTACTGGAGTGGGGTGCCCTTGCCTTCTCCAATCCACATACAACTAAAGAGCTAATAAAAAGTCGTAGGTGGCTTGGAGACATAACCCAGTGAAATTGATATTTGTTGCAAGTGAAGGTTGATTGTCATTCATTTGAAACTCAGTTGTTGATGAGGAAGTAGATGGGAACTCGGGTGGTTTCCCACATGGTGGACAAGTGTTTCTCAACACAATCCTTGTATGTTATATCTACACTACAGGCCTTGGATGCTCCTTCTGTTTCAGGGTTGGAATGATGAAGTCTAGCAATGCTGTCTGACATTTCTTAACTGGGGCCCGGGTGGGCGGGCAGTGATAGGTGTCTTCGGGCTCTGCCCTTGGGTCCAGCACTTCTACCACTGGCAGGAATGTGGGAAGGATTTGCCTGCTGGCCTCTGGCTCTTTCTGGCTGCCCCCACACAGCCCAGAGTTGCAAACAAGCCCCAGAGCAAATGCTGCCTGATTGTAGATCACAGGTTGCTTTCCCATGCCACCTCCCCTTGTCCTCCTCCTGTTGACGCTGTATTTTCTTGGCTTTGAATTTAACCCACGTCTGGCTAGTTCTCTTTCTCCTTTTTGGACTCAACTACCTGATATATGGGATTGCCCTGACCCCACCGCCAAGTTTTTGCCCTAACAGTCCTATTTTTTTAAAACTGCCAGATCAGATGGCCCTGAGGTAGATGTCTGTGTCTTAAAAGGTAAAGTATGTTTATCTATTAATGGTCAGATCTAGAATAGTCCAGAAAACATGGCTCAGAATATTTTTATGTAATGCAATTGTGTGTGTGTGTGTGTGTGTGTGTGTGTGTGTGTGTGTGTGTGCTCTGCCAATATATGCCCATGTATGTCCATGTAATGAACAATATTCACTCTCCCTCTCTAGATGGTTTAGGCCAGCGGCCATATTGTTAACTCAGTGAGTGAAAGCTTGTTTCTCAGATGCCTTTATCACTTTGAAAATAAGCTGTTCTAAAACACACACACACAAGGCACAAAGACCCGAGTCAAAGGTGGAGTCACTTCTAACACCTTGTAAGTGATAGAATACCTGACAAGAAAAAAAAATAATAAACTCTTTCAAGTTGGACAAAACTATTTAAAAGGCTGTAGAGGTCACTAATTCCTAGGAGCAAAGAGATCCTACAGTCAAGAAGAAAGCTACTTGGTGACACAAAAGTCTTGCATCTTTGAATACTGAATCACTATTTTTATGTGTCTGGCAATGAGGCACAATGATAGGACCCAAATGGCCAAACAGGAATTTGTCTTAATCTAAGTGGCTATTAACATACGTGTGTTGTGGGTTTTCATAGAAAAAAAAAATCTCTTCTACCAATGGAGTTTGTGCAAATTGAAGAAGTTTCTAAATAAGCCCAGCTTGCTTCTTTTTCTTATGCACATTTTAATACACATCTGCTCGGCAGACAAACAGCATTGGGATCAAATCGAAGGAGATACCAGGTCCCCGTCCAGGCCCATGTGTACATCACTCTGATAAGCAAACTGCAGGAGGCACCAGAACCGAGAAAAAAAGAAATGACTGAGTAAGAGTCACACTGAGATGAAAACAAGTCAACATCTTGACCGGACAGAATTTTAAAACAAGACTAAATCAGCAGCAAATGTTCTTGAGAAAAAAAAAATCAAAAACAAAGGAAAATTCCGATAAAGCTTGGAATTCTTTGGCATAGGATGACTTCGTGAAGGTGGAGAGGTCCAGACACTGGTCTCTGGAAGTTCGGACCCCTGGCCTGGTGTGGCCTGCGGTCCCCCATGGTGCCCACAACAGCAGCCCCAACTGCAGGCCCCCCGATGTCACAGAAAGGTCAGAAGAGTCTCTCAATTCAATTTGACCAACATCTGTTCACCAGTGGTTTTTATGCAGCATGATGAGCTAACATTTATTAACGACACCTGCTCTGGTCTAAGTATTTCACTCACATTAACTCTTTCACCCCTCATAAGCAGTAGACAGGAATCATGACTATCCTCATGTTCCAGGGAGCACGAAAGACCCAGAGTGACATCAAATGAGTTGCCCAAGGTTGCATAGCTGGAAGGTGACAGAACCAGGATTTGGTGGTGGGCCATCCACGTGTGGGGCTTCCCAGGTGGTGCTAGTGGGTAAAGAATCCACTTGCAATGCAGGAGATGCAGGAGGTGCAGGTTCAATTCCTGGGTCGGAAGATCCCCTGGAGGAGGGCATGGCAACCCACTCCAGTATTCTTGCCTAGAGAATCCCACGGACAGAGGAGCCTGGCGGGCTGTGGTTCATAGGCTCACAAAGATTTGAAAACGACTGAAGCAGCTGAGCATGCGTGCATCCAAGTGTGCAGACCTGCTGTTTGAACTGAACCTCCGGGAGCAAAGCTGTTTTCTTGTTTCTCTACAAACAAGATGCCCACCTTTGCTTAGAGGGTGTGTGTGTGTGTGTGTGTGTATGTGTGAGCCTGTTAAGTCACTTCAGTCGTGTCTGACTCTCTGCGACCCTATGGACTGTAGCCTACCAGTCTCCTATGTCCATGGGGTTCTCCAGGCAAGAATACTGGAGTGGGTTTGAAGGGAAAAAACTTTCCCATACCCTCTTAATCGCCTGGCAAAAAGGATTTATTTCACATGCATACAGAAACCAACAAAGGAAGTATCTGGCTCCTTAAATGGTTAAAGGTTTACAGACCTAACCTAGTAGGGAAAAGGCAGTGGAGAGAAACAATTTCTAAGGGCAAAGCAAATAGGTTTGTTTGAAAAAACAAACGAGTTTTCAGGAAACCAGACAGGAGATAAGCAAGTTTGTGATAAGGATGGTCTATACAGGTATGAGCAGTCTTTCTGTCTCCCTCGGAACCATAAAACTCCCCCAGAGAGGGGATTTATAGTAGCTTCATTTCCCACAAGTTGCTTTTAGTCAGATAAGGCAAGCTCTAAAAGGTTTTTTTCTGCATCTGTTGAATCTCAAATGTCTTCAGCTTAAAGCCGTCTTGATGCCATGTCTGGGGTTCTGAGTGGGTCTTCTCCAGCAGGGGAAATGACTTAGAGAATGAATCAGAAACATGTTTAATCACGCAGGAAAGGATCACAGCAAATCAGTGTTCAGAGTCCTCCTAAATTCAAATCATTTTACTTGGTCAAAGACTCAGAATCTGGGTCGGGAACCTGCTTGGGAAAGTCTGCCATGAGGGGAGGCTGTGGGCAGGTGGGTCGCCTGCTTCATTTTCCTTCCTGGCACTTTGCAGGAGGTGAGCTGGTTGCCTTGCCCTTTCCCTGGCCTCCCACCAGGAGACTTCCATCAGCCGCTGAGCCCATCTGGAGGGGCAGATGTCACTGTGGCCCTGAGCACAGCCAAGCTTGGCCGAAGGGCAGAGACTTGCTGGGGACCAGGGCGGTGCTGGTGTGCCGTGTCACTGCTGAGCGAAGTGTGCAAAGAAGCCATTCGGCAGTGACAGCTCTCAGACGCCAGGGGGACAGGCTGCCTGGCCCCCATGAGAAATCTCAGCCATTCTGCAAATGAGCATGTTGTGGGTTGAGTTGCGTCCACTATGGAAAAGATGCTGAAGTCCTAGCCCTCAGTACCTGCCAGCATGGCCTCATTTGGTAACAGGTTCTCTGCAGATGATCAAGTTAAGATGGGGTCATTAGGGTGGGCCCTAATCTTGTAAGACTGTTGTTCTAATAAAAAGGGGGAATTTGGATAGGGACACAGACATGTACCCAGAAAGAACACCTTGTGAAGACTGAAGTTCTAGCACCAGCCAAGAACTGCCAGAACTTTGGGGGAGAGGCCTGAAATAGACCTTCTAGCAGCTTTTGGCACAGCTCTGTCAACATTTTGATCTTACTTGTTGCTTCCAGAACTGTGAGAGAATCCATTTCTATTGTTAAAAACCACTTCGATTGTGGCAGTTCGTTATGCCCTTGCAACTGAATATGATGAACAGAGCTCAAGGAGCAGAGACCACCCAGAACACCTCTGCAGCTCAAGGGAGCGGCCACCAGGAGAGGGTTTGCCTTTTGAGACCACGACTCACAAAGAAAGAGCACCCACTAACAGAGGGGTTTTCTGTCCCAGCTGAGAGGTCATTGCATTCACCCCATTGTCATCGTCCTCTGCCCACAACCCCCCCCCCCCACCCCAGCATCGCTTACTGAAGTGATGTGAGAGGATGAACTTTCTAAGGAAAGGTTTTCATTATGAAAACAAGACAAAGGTGGGATTGTGCAACATTCAGAACCAAGGAGAGCAGGAGGAGGTCAAGGAACCCTTGGGAATAAGCCACAAAGGACAAGTGGCATTTACATGTAACCTTCACTTTCCCATTTCCTACCTGGGACTTTGACCCATGGCTGTGTAAATACGTGGCAATTGTAAATACATGGCAATTGTAAATACATCGTGAAGATGGGG
This sequence comes from Muntiacus reevesi, assembly GCF_963930625.1. NCBI lineage: Eukaryota > Metazoa > Chordata > Mammalia > Artiodactyla > Cervidae > Muntiacus > Muntiacus reevesi. Next base: position 9,199,765 of record NC_089271.1, on the reverse strand, counting down.
TGCGTGGAAGCGCAGAGGATTTGAAGGATGCAGAGTCCAGTGAAGCTCAGACCCCGGTCAGCAACGTTAGCATCTCTTGGGCACACTCTCCTCTTAGGAATGCCAATTCTCATGAGACTGAATCAGGCCCCTGGAGATGGGGCCCAGCAATCTGCATTTTAACAAGCCCTCCAGGGGATTTGATCTCCACAAAATTTTGAGGAGCATCTAGCTGGTGAGACCACAGATGAGGGAGAGGTGGAGAGGGGGAAAGGCAGCAAGATCCAAAATGTTGCTCTAATGCAATACTTTGCCTGAACAGTATGGAATCATATTTTTTTAAGTCAGGTGAAACAGGAGATCATAAAATGATTTTTGTCTTATGTTTTAACAGCACATAAACAGACACCGTTTACTAAGTTTCCACTGTGGAGCCGAAGCCATTTCTTTCTCTGGGTGTGGGAGGGCCCAGCTTTGCATTCTTAGTCCATCCACAGCCACTGTCTAACATCCCACTTCCAGTTTCTTTGCAGCAAATCGAAGAAACCACCGTGAAACAATGAACCGAGAGTTCTCCTGGATTTTTACAGTATTTCCCCAACCCTTTCCAATTTCATGGCCGTATTTGTACTGATTCTGCTTTCAACTCTTATCAATCATTCCTTAGTAGGTATGGATTTGGTTTATGCATTTATATCACATCTTCTTTTGTTTGACTTAACTGAGTTACTGACTCTTGGTAGACTGACTAGGCAGTTAATAGAGGGATCAGCTAGCACATTTTCCCCCTGTTTTTCAGGTAAATTTATTGAACTATAATGAGAAACCAGACATTTGATACATTTAAAGTGTACACTTCAGTGGTTTCCAGTAGAGTAACAGTTGCACAAGCATCAGTTTTAGAACATTTTCATCACCCCTGAAAGAAAACCCTAAACCCATTGGCACTCATTCCCAATTCCTCCCTCACCCCAACTATGGCAACCACCAATCTACTTTCTGCCTCTATACATTTACCTATGCTGGACATTTCTATAAATAGAATCAAACAGTCTCCAGCCCTTTGTATCACTTAGCACGTTCTTTTCAAGATTCATCCATCTTGTAGCAGGAATCAGTACTTCATTCTTTGTATGGCTGAATAGATTCCGTTATATGAATGGACAACAATTTTTTTTTATCCAGTCATTAGTTGATGGACTTTTGGTTTGTTTCTAAGCCCATTTTATAGAGGAAAAAGAAAGCATTGGTTAACCAGGAATGGTGTGAAATTTTAAGAGTGCATCCACTGCACTTCACTAGTCTGAAGTAGGTTTTCAAAGCACATTATTTTTCCTTAGCTTAAAACATAGCATCACCCAGTCCATCAAATGTGAGAGAAATAGGCCACATAAAACCTACAATTATGGTCATAAAGGAACCTTTAGGAGGATCTATGGAAAGACCCAAAAGTCCATCAACTAATGACCGGATTTAAAAAAAAAATGTACTCCATCCATACAATGGAATCTTATTATGCCATATGAAGAATGAAGTGAGTTAGCCTTATAGACCTAAAGTGATTGTTCAAACCCCTTAGCCAATGCAGAGAGTCAATACAGAAATGAAGATCCCCAAGCTTGTCTTCTTCTGTTACACTAGCCACCACCTCCAGATTTGAAACGCCTATCTACGAGAGTGAAGGAAAAATAATGAAGTTATTTTTCATTTTATCATTGGGATTTTATCACTGTTTAGTGATATAATTCTGTAGTGGGCACTGCAGTGTTCTGCAGACGATTCCTCTGGTTAATCTAAGCACCAGGCACTCTCCTGGGAATGTAAAATGGGAGGGGTATGAGGACACAGGCTTAGTACCAAATTGACCCAAATGATTAAAGAGAAACCTTATTTTCCATGTGTTGTGGGAGACTTCCCCCTCCCACCCCACCTCTTATCTACTAGCCATAAGCAAGGATCTAAAGCTCAGACAGCGTCTGTTAACAGAAGCCATCTGATGGTGATGAAACGAGTTAGCCCATTAAATGTTAGTCACTCAGTCATGTCCTACTCAGTGCGACCCCGTGGTCTGTGGCCCGCCAGGCTCCTCTGTCCATGGGATTCTCCAGGCAAGAATACTGGAGTAGGTTGCCATGCCCTCCTCCAGGGGATCTTCCCGACCCAGAGATCAAACCCAGGTCTCCCACATTGCAGGCAGATTCTTTACCATCTGAACCACCAGGGAAACCTATGAAGATGAAGTTGAAATTGTGCATGGAAGGCAGAGTCGTCTGGAGAGGTACAGCTGACCAGGCACACACCCAATGTTGCAAGTGCCAGCAGGGTCTGTTACCTGCCCCCCAAAACCATCCTGATAATATTCTGCACCCAGCCATTGAAGGGCCACAGGAACTCGTCACAGTAACTCATCCTAAATGTAAAAGGAATAGCAACGTGTTTAAAGGATGATTCTGGGGCTTCCCTGGTGGTCTGAAGGTTAAGAATTTGCCTGCCAATGCAGGGCACACGGGTTCGATCCCTGGTCTGGGAAGATCCCACATGCCGAGCAGCTAAGCACGTGTGCCACCAGTCCTGAGCCCGAGTGTTGCAACTCCCTAGTCCACGCTCTAGAACCCATGCTCTACAACAAGAGAAGCCTGCAGCTAGAGAGTAGCGCCCACTCGTTGCAACTAGAGAAAGCCGGTGCATAGCAACCAAGGCCCAGTGTGCGGCCATAAAAAATCTTTTTAAAAAACAGGTGATTCTGCACAGAGCTCCAAGATAATATCCTTTAATCATCCATCAGGACTCCACTCAACTGTTAACGGGTGAAATCATTTCTCACAATTCCTGTGTTATACCACTCCATATGAAGTTTCTGCAGCCCTCGTCACATGTGACAATGTATATGTTAAAGCATGAAGTAAAAGCTAACTATAAACATAAGCCTCATTGCCCAAATAGATGTAGGCTCCCCACAAATAAACTTTTCTTAGAAACTTTATTTTTCAATACCAAAATCAAAAGGAGACCTTCTGCTCCCTCTTTAGACAGACTCATCTGGGAGAAGCAAGGCAAGGGGTGGGTACTGTTCCTCAGTTCCTCTTTGATTCCTAGCCGTGCCTTTTCCTCGTGAATGACTAGGCACAGCTGATGTTCATGATTTCAGAAAAAAAATATTAGAATACTTTCCACATGATGCATTGCTTTTGAATTGATTTTGCATACCTTTTACTTGCAGTAAACATAACCTTGTAATGTTTTTAATCTGAAGACATATTAAGTTGGGTTTCCCAGGTGACTCTGTGGTAAAGAATCTGCCTGCCAATGCAGGAGACACAGGAGATGTCAGTTTGATCCCTGGGTCAGGAAGATCCTCTGGAGGAGGAAATGGCAACCCAGGTCAGTATTCTTGCCTGTAAAAAAATTCATAAACAGAGGAGCCTAGTGGGCTACAGTCCATGAGGTCGCAAAGAATCAAATCAGACAGGACTGAGCAGGCATGCACCTTTGAAGTTTTCATGGAGGGGACACCTTTGTCATCCTGAGGACACCATGAGCTACATCTCAGGTTAAGAAGCACAACGGCCTAATTATAATCTTTAGTTTTGTCAAGCGGATCTGGCATAGTACAAAACCAAATGTCACCCTGTCATGTTTATGGTTTTTAAAAGGTCAAAGAGTGCTACCCATCTGTTTCCCTTTAGCAATTTTAAAAAACACGGGCTCCTTTAGAGCAAGCTAATTCTTAGGAGTAACCAAAATCAAAAGGAGACCTTCTGCTCCCTCTTTAGACAGACTCATCTGGGAGAAGCAAGGCAAAGGGTGGGTACTGTTCCTCAGTTCCTCTTTGATTCCTAGCCGCGCCTTTTCCTCGTGAATGACTAGGCCCAGCTGATGTTCATTAAGCCTTTCCAGGCTGTGGGCTCCCAGTGGGTTCAGGTCATTTGGGAGGTGATTAGGTCAAGAGTGTGGAGCCTCAGGAATGGGATTATCAGCCTGTAAGAGACCCCCATGCTCTCCCCTTTCACGAGAACAAGCCCAAAGACGCCATCTCTGAGCCAGGGAGCAGGTCCTTCTTACAGACACAGAATCTTCCAGCGCCTTACTCTGACGATTTCTGGCCTCGGGAACGGTGAGTGATGAATTTCTGTTGTTTATAAGCTACCCAGTCGATGGTATTTGTAACAGCATCCCAAACAAACAAAACCACTCAGTTGTTTTTTTTATGGCCAAGAAAGCTGAGGCCCAGAGACCTTAAGATTACATAGCAAGTGAAGGGCTGAGACGTGGCTCTAAACCAGCCGTCTGCCCCCAGGACACGGGTTTGTTTTTCCTTTTTTTTAAAAAAATTGAGCTTTAATTGGGCTTCCCTACTGACTCAGATGGTAAAGAATCTGCTTACAATGCAGGAGACCCAGGTTTGATTCCTGGGTGGGGATGATCCCCTGGAGGAGGGCATGGCAACCCACTCCAGTATTCTTGCCTGGGAAATCCCATGGACAGAGGAGCCTGGCAGGGTATAGTCCATAGGGTCGCAAAGAGTTGGACACAACTGAAGCGACTTAGCATGTATGCACGTACACACACACATGATATGATGTTTTATCCACTCATTCATGAGCAGGCACAGGTTGTTCTGGGCTGTTGTATATAATGCTGCAGTGAACAGGGTGGGGTGGGGTGGAGTGGAGGTATCTTTTCAAGAGAAAGTATTCTTGATCACCACACACAGCCTCAAGCCTATGGTGACAAAAATGATTCATGGTATAACTCCCATAGTTGTTGCAGCGGTAAGGTGTGAAATGTGCAACTCTTCAGTTAAGGAGGAGTAGCTGATGGGGGATAAACCGTACTTGTGTCTCATTAAAAAATTGGTAACTGTATATTCAATATATATTAAAAAATACTTAAGTGAACTTGCATTTAACCCATGGATTAACACAACTCTTTTTAAATCAGCATTGCATTTATAGACTGTCCTCCCTAAGGTTATGAGTCCCCTGCAGGTGGGGGCTGGACCTTTTGCATTTTTGTGTTCCCGATAGGATGGAGAGTGTCATAAACATTTCAAGAGTGGACGGGAGTCAGGGCACTACTAGGAACACTACTACATTTTCATCTGCAGTCCCAGCTGGCACCCCCACCTTGTTTGCTAATCCTTAGCCTCGAGTGCAGTACTTTGTTCTAATCCTCAATAGCCTATGACGAAAGTCGTACCTTAAAAGCCTGGAGAATATCCAAAATGATTTCAAGTTATAAATGGAATCTCCTATCAGAACAGAGTATTGATCCCTGGATCTGATCAAGTATAATTTAGACACCAAGCAGCTCTAACATCCAATAGGCTGCACCCTTTTCTCCCCAGGTGGAGGGTGTATCTTGTCATCAGGTTCACAAGACAGTTTACTTTAGAGGTAGTTTTTCTCAAGAAATATTAGAATCCTTTAAAAAGGGGTGCTTCCTCGCCAGTGGGTCAATTTTCAGTTTCCAGATACAACACTTGGTTTCTCATAATAATGCCTTAACCTGTACTTACTCAATGGCATTTAGAACCAAAAAACATGCCAACAGTAACTCCTTTCCTCAGCTAATGAAAAGTATGTGCTCAATCACGAAAATGGCTACCTCCAGCAGAAAGACTATAGCTGTCATTTCTGTAAAGATTATTTCTGTCTGATGAAGTATAAAATTACTCTTAATAGATTTTCAAAACCTGTTAAGTATCAGTTTTATTTTCTTTGAAAATACACAAATATTTTGAAACGTAGTTTAAGGTTGTTGGATTTTTGAAACTCCACACAGACACACCATTCATACCAAATGAATCACTCCAGACTGCTAAGTTCATGTACTAACTTAACTCCACGATACTCAGGATAAATGAGTTAATACTATAAACACTTAAAACAAAAACCACCAACAGTCGTATCATGCTGCTGTAAGTTGAACAACCAGTGTGTGGGTGACTGATACAAAGAATTTCAGTGGCAAACTCAGAAATCTCTTAAAAAACAGATGTGAACGGAGAGTGAGCTGATGTAACCATTCTACATTTGGGAAAAATATTCTTGTGAATTCTAGCAATGGATAAAATACCATGTTTTAGAACAGGACCATCCCTAGCGTTGTGACTTCAGCCAGACCTTCAAGGTTCAGGCGAGGCGGACAAGAGGAAGGCTTTAGGCAGGGGAAGGGATGAACTCCAGAATGGGAGTAAGTTGTCAAATGCCAGAACAGTGAAGCCTGCTTACATGGAACACAGTTACATGTCAGAACAATGGGAATTAAAAGGAAAATACTTAAAAAGTTAAGACACATACTCCCAACACACTTATGCCATCAAGTTGTAGGGGAGTTGAAATTATTCTGGATCAAGGTCCAGTCTGAAAAAAAAAATCACAACAGCAAGAATTTGGAGAGCAAGACACACACACCTTAGGTTGGCTGAGTACATTGCCAGTGTGTGGCTATATTTTCTTCAGGGGTCACCACTATATTAGATGGACTTGAGAAATGCTGGTAACTTGTATAAAAAAGCCTAACAGAACACTTTTAAATAAAATATTGGACCAGGTCAAAGCTGAGCATCCCGTGGGCTTTCAGATCTATGCATCAGTATTTAAAACAGGGAGGGAAAAAAAATAAAATAAAACAGGGAGGGAAAAGACCAGCTCTCTCCATATTTTCAGCAAAGGTCTTTTGCAGAAGTTTAGACTTTTTAGATCAAATACACAGACAATACTGCAGTTAAAGGAAAAACTCGGAGGGCCTACCACTTCTCTACATGGGAAGAAAACTTAAAATGATGTGCCGTCAACTGTAAGGTACAAACGGAACTCAGAAGAGCACGTGCTGAGTACCCTTTGCTAAGTGGCATGGAAGACAGGGTGACCCCCTGGACATCCCTGTTACATCAGGAGTGCAATTCAGTTTGGGGAAAATAGTTTAATGTACTTTTCAGAAAAAAAAATTGTTTCTATTTTCTCATCTCTGACAACGCAGTGCTTAGGAAGTCCAGCGCCACCAGGCCACCTTCATCCGGTCCCATACGGCCGAGAGAGAATCCAAAGCGGGCCGCACGTCCAGAATGGTGAACTGGTAGTCTTGGTTGACCTCACCACCATCGTAGTAGTCAATGACATATCTTACTTCCGTCCCGCAACGGTTGATGATCCAGTCATGCCTATCGAAAGGCAGCTCGTACCTGGAATGAAGACATGCTGGTGGGGGTTACAACGCCTGTGTGATGCTGAGCGGGGTTTGGGCGGCAAGAAAGCCAGCAGGGCAGTGTGTAGGGAGGCTGGCTCTCGGAGTCCACCTCGGAAGAAAGGTGAGACTTCGATAAGCACGGTCCACAGTGCTGTGGGAAGGTAGGGCTGGAAAGCGGGAGGCGCCCCCATCAGCGGACAGCTCATCTGCTACAAGGGAAGAAGGTCAATGGCAGGAAGCACAGCCAGGCTGGGGAGGTCAGCTCGGCGCCTGCAGAAATGCAGGGGAAAGTGAAAGTCGCTCAGTCGTGTCTGATTCTTTGCGACTCCATCGGCTATACAGTCCGTGGAATTCTCCAGGCCAGAATACTGGAATGGGTAGCCTTTCCCTTCTCCAGGGGATCTTCCCAACCCAGGGATCGAACCCAGGCCTCCCGCAATGCAGGCGGATTCTTTACCAGCTGAGCCACCAGGGAAGCAGGTGGGAGCTGTGAACCCCACAACAGGGAGCGTGGCGTGCACAGGCGGACAGAGCTGGAGTGCGGGAGGAGCAAGGGGACAGCGCCAGAACACAGAGAAGGTGACTCCGGTCAGGCCTATGAGAAGTCGACGGGTAGTAACCGCGAGCTGCCCGCCAGCGCCACCTGGAGGGAGCACAAGAGGTCTGCAGCTGAAAGTGAAGCTTGGTTCACAAGACGGCACTGCCGTTCTTCGACTGCCTGGTTTTAATGCCAAGAGCAAGCAGACCGTGACCTCAGGAACAGGACATTTCTGCAGACACTCACCCCATCCAGGAGCGAATTCTTGCCCGTGGCGAATACTCTTTCGCTTTGCCTCCAAACCGGATCAGGGATGGACCACAAGGACACTCACTAGAAATCCCCAAAGAAGAAGTATCTATTAAGATAACTCTCTTTCCCTTGAAAAACAGAACGAACGTTGCAGTTTCTCCATGACACACATTTTTCTGTATACATTTTACATAATATTAGAGAAAGGTAACTTTGAAAAACCTCACAGAAATATCCCTATTTGCTTAAAAAAATGCTGTGCTTTAACTTCTGGATCAACTGCATGCCACTCCCTCCCCTTCCCTCTGAGCATCTGCTGCTTTTGGCAGGAGTCGGGGGTCAGGGCCTGTCCACATGGTGTACTCGCAGGAAAAAAGGTCAGGTATCAGGCAGGAACTCTCCTCTTGCACAAAGAGCAGCTGGGGTTTTTTCCAGATGAATGTAAGAAAACCCTATACGCCTCTCTCGTTTGAAACCAACAAGCAACCTTCATGAAGGAGGAAAACTGCTGCTCTCCCTAGGAACTAATGTAATCAGTGTTGGACCATCTCTCTAAATAACTGTACACAAGCTGATGGGTGGGGGCACAGGGTCCTGCTGAGACAATCTACTCACTCTCTGGGCAGACCCTGGGCTTGAACTTTCTAGATGCCCTGCCAGCCCCAACCCCCAAACTCACGGGGGCCCGGGGTGGGGCGGGGGGAGTCTCCTGGTCGTCTGGCATAAGGCACACAGCACTGTCCCCTGCAGGGGGAGTGGAAAATACAAGAGGCCACTTGTCTTGGCAGCTGCTGTCACTGTAAAGACACACTTTGGCCTAGACAGGTCTCTTTAATGAACTGGGTTGGAGCAAAGCATCCCACGTGTGATGGGCCCCCAACTGAGGACTAGCCAAGCTCCTTTCATTCTCAGCTTTAACAACAGCACACCTGCAGCATAGGTCTCCACATTAAGTGGATTTTGTCCAAGAAGTTAATCACATTTTGCCATGAATTAAAAACATGAGCCACCAATCATGATGATATCTGGCTTCATGGAGACATGCCCCCATCCCCTACCCTTCTCCAGGTGGAGCCCTCAAACAGGCACCACTTTGGAAATGCTCACCCCAGATCGACTGAATCAGAAACCCTGGGGGCGGGGCCCAGCGCTCAGTATTGCAACAAACCCCTAGGTGATGCTGAGGCAGCTCAGGCGTGAGGACCATGGCTCTGAACAGACTGATGGCCCATCGCCCCTAACTCACACTGCATTTAGCTGGTCTCCTAGAGAAAAAGTGTGTAGTTTCTCAGTCGTGTCCAACTTTGCAACCCCGTGAACTGCAACCTACCAGGCTCCTCTGACTATGGGATTCTCCAGGCAAGATACTGGAGTGGGCTGTCAATCCATTCTCCAGGGGATCTTCCTGACACAGGGATCAAACCTGGGTCTTATGCATTGCAGGCAGATTTTTTACCATTTGAGCCACCAGGGAAGCCTCATCTCCCCCAAAAAAATGATCATGTGCAAAGATGCCTCTTGATGTTTACTCCTGATGGGGATTCAATACATGCTGCTATGTGAACAAAATCTTCCCCAGCTCCCTTGGGGCAGAGAGCATTCTAGAGTTTCTAGCCCCTGTGCTCTGCCTGGAATGGACTGTGATGCTCCTCCTGTTGAGAACTGGGGTCTAAGCCCCTCCCCTTGCATCTGGGCAGGCTTGTGACACCATGGGACTTCCCAGACTCGGTCATCACAGAGATGCAGTGTCCCTGGAGCTTTCTGTAACTCTAGCTCTGGGAACCCAGTCACCATGGTGTGAAGAAGCCAAAGCAGCCACATAGAGGCCATGGGCAGGCGTCCTAGCTGAGAGCTGGCATGGTATCACTTACCAGGGGAGTAAATGGGGCCTTCGAAGGCTTCCAGCCCACAGCTGTCCAGCCATCCCTGACCACTAAGTCTTGGTGGCTGCGACCCCACGCATCAGGGAGCAGAGAGCAGCCATCCCTGCTCTGTCCTTTCTGCACTTGGGACTCACTGAACCCACGAGCATAATTAAATAGTTGGCATTTTACATGGCTGAGTGGGGCAGTCTGTCACCAAGTCACTGAGACAGGCCTGCTACCTAAAATGTTTTAATAGAATAGCACAGTGTTGGACTAAAGCTCTTCTGTATTTCTTTCATAGAAAGCAGCTATGAAATCAGAATGATGCTGGAAGAATGGTTTTTTAAGCTCTCAAACATACTTACGCAGCGTGAAGGGCTTCCCATTTCAAAATCTCTTTCCAAGCTTGCTCATTATTCTGGTTGTGAATCCTAATGATATTATACATGTCTTTCTGACTAATATCCTCATCCTTCCATTTCCACCTAGGAAAGAACATTTGGTAAAACTTGACAAAGATTACTGAGAACGCCATGTATTCATTTCACTGTGTCACCAAAAATCCGGTTTATCCAAATATCAAGGATCCCTCGATTTTTCAAGTGACACTTTTTCAATTAGTATCACAAATTCCCCTTTTCTAAGTATTTTATGTAGCAGTGGTGCTTAAAAAAACTTACTGGCTGTGATGGGTTAGTTTTATGTGTCAGCTTGATTGGGCCATGGGGTACCCAGATAGTTGGTCAAACATTATTCTAGATGAGATTAACATTTAAATGGGCAGAGACGGCCCAGCTCTAAAAGCTGAAACAAAACAAAAAGAACAAAAAGGCGGAGCTTCTGCAAGAGGGAACTCCTTCTGCCTGCCTGCCTTCCAACAGGGACATTGGTTTCTCTTCTTGCCTTTGGACCTGAACTGAAATATAGACTCCTGGGTCTCCAGCCTGCAGAGCTGATTGTGGAACTTCTCCACCTTCATAACTATGAGTCAGTTCCTTACCATAAATCTCTATACATATAGTAAGATATATATATCTTTTTAGTTCTGTTTCTCTGAAGAATCCTAATACATTGCACTTATATTCTGGTTAAGTCTGAAAAATCAGTTCGTTAGTATAAAAATTTACTGTACACCTGGGGGATAAAACCTCTAACATTTAATTCTTAGATTAGATTCATCTAAAAATTAAATGTTAAAAAGGTTAGATTCACAAGCAAATTTATAGCCTCAGGAATATGTTCACTCACTCACCCTTTCCTTAACATTGCATTCCAGAACATCTGTTCAGAAGGATAAACCCACTTTTTATCTGAATCTGCCCTCGGAATAGACGATTCCTCTCTCACAGTAGATAGTGGAAACGGCTGGTCGGGGGCTGGTGTTTGATTAGGAGGTGGCATCTATGTAAAATAAGTGGGTTTAAAAAAAAAAAAAAAGGTTGGAAATACAAAGTAGAAACAAGCAACATAATTACTTCCTGGCAAGCAAGGCATCACATACACAGCCCAGTTTTCTTATTAAACCAGTGACATCAGTTTCAGGCCTCTCAGTTGTGAAAAGTCAGAGCCCAGAAAATCTTTTCCTTGTTGACTTCACATAAATAGTAAATACATGCTACAGTCAAACATTTGGTCTCTTTCTCAAGGATTAGAAAGGAAAAACTAATACCATGATGGGCAGGCACTGCTACAAATTTCTGGAAAAGATGGGGCGATAGATGTGTATGTGTACTGATATATATACAAAACAGAATACCACCACTTTCTCGATGGCATTCTGTCACTGGCAGTCACACACGGCTGGCACCCAGCTGCGCCTTAAGAGGCACCCCAATCTTGCAGTGTGTCTATGGTGTTTCCCCAAACCAGCAACACCTTTCCGAATTCTAGCCGTGCTCCTAATAGATCTCCCGCCCACCAAATACTCTACCTGCAAAGCAACATCCTCTGGTGTGGCTGATTCCAGGTAAGCCTGGTCTGGCACTTGGGGACAGCCCATCGCTTTCCCAGGCGCTCTCTGAAACTACACTTAGTGACAGAGTCTAGATTTTTCACTATGGATGAAAAATCAGACTTCTCCGTTTTAAAAGGACAGAAGGATCAATCGTAGCAGCCTGTAGTTAGGGAGCCTGTAAGAGCATCCCTACATTAAAAACTTCTGGGCAGAGGGGCTGGTCGAGGATTACCAGGTTAGCAGGATCCAGGTTCTCCTTGTTCCCAGCCTTGGCGCCGGTGATGGGACACTGCACGTACTCATAGGCGCGCTCCTGGTGTGCAGGCACAGAGCTCGTTTTGCTCCCACAGGTTGAGTCCGACGGCTCGGCATTCACTGGACAGCCTGAAAGAGATGAAGGGTGAAAACACTGTCACCACAAAGGCAGGACATCTGGCTCTCAATCTGGGCCCCCAAAAGTCAAATGTCTGACCGGGGATCACCAGCACAGCCAAAGTCAGGATTCTACTGGTCACAGCTACCAAGAGCTAAGCCGGCCGACAATCTAACATCCTACAGACCAGGAAGAGGCTCCATAAATTAACCTTCCCCTTGGAAAAGAAATGGGTACCCATTCTCCTATTGTGTTACTCTCCCAAGAAAAATAAAGCCCCAGAGTCTCAGCATTGGCAAGAGTAGGTACTGCCCACAGCAGGGTGTTAGGAAACGGAGCAGGGAATTGCTATGAGCTGTTACAGAGGTACCTCTGGGGGCAGGGCCCCCCGTGAATGGGCCTCCCCGACGTTTCTATTCCCCAGTTCCAGACAAGACCCAACTCCCACCAGGGCACAGGAGGCCAGGCTTCCATTATGGACGTCTCCTCTCAGGGACTGGGGACAGGAGATAAAAATGAGCAGAGGAGCCGTCCAAAAGGGCCGTGGAGAAGATTCAGGATGCTGCTGTGCTTGTGTCCTGCTCTAGGACGAAAACTAGACCACTTGGCCAAGGCGCGATTCACTGTCAGGGGATAGCAAGTTCATCAAGCAAAGGCACTCACTAAAGAAAACGTCCCCCAGTCCACATGGGATCCAGATGCCACTTCGAGAACAGCAGCAGGCGGGGGAGTCAATGCCCAAGGATCCCGGGTGCTGTTGGAAACAAGTGTGTGGGCCGGGAAAGCGGTATAGACACAGGAGGCGGGCAGGCAAGGGGAGAGCTATGGCCCAGGAAAAGACAGCTGGTGTAAAGGAACCCTTATCTTAGGCAGCAACAGTGAACACCAAGGAGACACGGAACTCTGGGCGCCCTACACGCAAAAGGTCCTCTGCGAGGACCCTGCAGAGCTATCTACTGAGGGGTGGAGGGAGACTTGTTCCACCCCTCTCCTCGCCAGGCTCTTCTGGTGCACTGGTCCCAACTGGTGTTGGAAAGAAAATCCTGTTTACGTTTTTCATATCAGAGAACCAGTAGCCCCTTCAGTGTCCTCCAGATACCCATCTTTCCTAATGCAAATTCATCTGACAGCTCTCCTAGGAACACAGCAAATGAAATCAGAGCCTAGACAGGGCTGTGTGGCTTTCTGGGGATGCTCAGAACAGACACACACCTGCTTCTTCCAAGTCTGCCTCCATTCTGCCTGTAAGGAGAAACCCTAGAGCTCTGGACTGGTCTTTATTCAAGGCCCCAGAGTTTTCCCTGGCTTTGCCACTTACTAGCTGTGTGACTTGTAAGTTTCCTTAACTACGAAACAAGGGGTGGGGGGGAGGCGTACCATCCAGGATTTTGAGGATGAGAATGCAACCTCCACTAGGCAAAGGATTTTTGTCTGTTTTAGACACTGCTGTTCTCTCAGTGGAAAAAACACAAAACCACTCAGTGCTTGGCACACGGTGGGCAGGGAGCAAATTCTTGTGGGCCGATCGAAGGAATGAACAGCTGTAACACAGGAAGCGTCAGCACTAGGTAAGCATGCTAACTGCTTCCTGCCCTCATGTCTGGAAACAAGAAGTCACACATCTGGTGGATTCAGGACATACTTTTACAAAGACAGTCTAAAGCGGCAGGTGGACCAATGAAAAAGGAAAGCATTTCAAGTCTCACTTTTGCACTAAAAAAATGAACAGCAAGTCCATCAGACAATGACTTATTTTTTACACAGAGAGTAATCCAACAGAGGGAGGAGTAAAGCTGTCTGGATAAAGAAAGACAACATGATCTAGACCAAAGCTTCTCGGCCTGGGCACTCTCGACATCCGGGGCCAGGTGACTGTCTGTTGCAGGGTCTGCACTGTATATTGGAAGATATTTAGCAGCACTCCTGTCTTCTCATTAGATGCATCCTCCCCTCTGAGTTACAACGTGCAGAAAGGCCTCCAGGCATTGCCAAGTGTCCTCTGGGCTGAGGGGGGCTTGCCTCCCCAGCTTAAAAACCCACTAAAGTAGACAATAGCAAATTGTTGGAGTGGGGGCTGATGTATGGAGCAATCCCTCCTCGCTTATGCACAATTTCAGTCATGACCATAACCCTGGGCAATACTATATCCTCAGCTTACAGGTGATGATGGGTTAAGACTTAAGAGAAGTAATTTGTCTACAGTCACATACCCTGTAGTAACAACAGAAGGACCAAACCCAGGTCACCCCACTCCCAGGCCTTAGGAGCCTCACCAGCATGCTATACCGCCTCCTCAGAGTTCTTTTTGAGAATTCTCTTTTTATCTTCTAGATAAATGGTCCATTACCTTTCACTTTCCCTTCATGCATTGGGCATCCAGACGTTGGGGCTGCTGTCTGATGATCTGAAGCAGCAGGGGTAGAGGTCTGAACCGAAGCAGCAGGGGTGGATGCAGACAAGCCCATGGTGGGACTCGCAGTGTTGAATCCAAGCGATTCTAAATTCACACAGGCCAAACCAGAGAGATGAGTGCTTGATGCCTGGGTTCCCCCTACTCCCTTAGTATTCTTAATCTGGCCAACCCTTGTTTTTCCTTCTTGTCACCTTTATAGAAATGTACTGGGCAGGGGCTCCACTTCGCCCTCCACTTTGATGAGGGACAGCTTTAAGAGATCACCCCCTTTGGGACATACTAGTGTGAAATCTACACCTTTAGGGGGACGTTTCTAAGGGTGTGCGGACTTGGCGGGTGAAGTGAGACAGTCCCTGAGAAACCATGTCATAGCGTGGGGGCTGTAGGCCCGGGGTTGGAGGAAAGAGGGTCCCGAGGTGGTGATCCGATGAGAGAGGAAACCCACCGAGGCCAGACTAGACCCGCGGCACTAGGGGTAGGCAAGGGGCTGGGGGACTGGGAAGAGTATGGCGCAGAAAAGAGACGCCAAGAAGGAAGGAAAGGTCAGCGGAGGGCACAGCGCGGCCGCAATCTTCCTCGCACGGTCCCCGCGCGTGGCACCGTCGAGTCCGGGAATCCCAGACACCGCCCCCGGCCTCTGCTTCAGCCAGTCTGCCCCTCCGCACCTGACTCCTGTACCCGGCTACCGGTCCCGCCTCTAACCGCCAACTCCGGCGCGGAGTGGCAGCGTTAAACCGCCGCCACCACCTTCCCCTCCCCTCGTTCGGTCACCGCTGTTGCCCGGGTCACCGCCGGCTCTCGCTCACGCCGCTACTTCCTCTTCCGAAGGCAGGACTTCCGGGCGCGTGGGAGGCGGGCGCACCGGCAGAAGGGGGAGGGTTTCTGTCCATCACAATGGAGTAGGCCCCGCCCCTCCTGTCCTCCTCGGCCTATAAAGGTAAAGCCCCTCTCTGGCCCCGCCCCTCCTGGCGGAACCGACCGAGCCCTCTCGGCTTGAACGGAGACTTTCCGTAGGGAGAGGCGCTTTAAGCTGCGGAGGCGTTGCATTGGAAGAGTTTTAAAATTTCTACCTTTTAAGTTGTAACCCGTCAGTTTTAATTATAGTAATGACTCAAGAAACATCAGTAGGTATGCAGAGCTGTGGCCGAATCTGGAGGTCCAGAAATGAACAAAAGTTCTCGGCTCCGCAGGTCTTAGCAGGTTGTGTGGATTTCAGTTCAGTTCAGTTCAGTCGCTCAGTCGTGTCCGACTCTGCGACCCAATGGACTGCAGCACGCCAGGCCTCCGTGTCCATCGCCAACTCGCAGAGTTTACCCAAACTCATGTCCATTGAGTCGGTGATGCCATCCAACCATCTGTGTGGATTTGAAGGTCTGTATTTTCGCTTGCCTCTAACAGAAAGTATTTTTTACCATCAGGAAGGCAGGCGACAAATCCTGATAGTGTTAGCTATATGTGGCACTGATAGCAATTACAGAGAAATTATGTTACATATAATTGTTATTTCTGTCTCAAAATACTACTATTCATTACTACTTTAAAATTAAAGTAAGTTTATCTTGTTATTTAAAATGTAAATAAAAAGCCTATGTCTTTCTGTATCCCCTTAGTGCATCTCTGAAGTCTCTTTCTGGGAATTGCCCCGTGCCTAAGAGAACTGCTTCAGGCAAAATCATATTCCCTCTCTGGGGATAGGCTGCAGCGCACCTAAGCCCAGGCCCCTAGCCTCAAGGGGGACAACTCAGAAGGGCCATCGCAGTTTCAGAGCTGCTCTTAGGATGAGCTGAGGCTCCCACTCTGACTGCATCAGTTCGATTTTTCCCTTTGCCTTGTCTTTCCATCACTCTCAAAGTTGTTCATGAGGACATTTGTATGCACAAATCTTGTGGAATCTCAGCCTTTTTAATAAGTGTAATTTTACTAAGATTTGATGACAGAAAATGACTACTATTAAAAAGATAGTTTATTATACTCACAGATCCCAAGAGTCAGAGTACGTATCACACCATGAGGTGCCACACATGGGGGCATTGGGTGACCACTAGGTAGGGATGGAGAAGGGAACTGTGGGCATGAGCCTTTATTATGATTTCCATAGGAAAGAGGGCTTCCAGTGTGGCATAGTGGTAAAGAATCCACCTGCTAGTGCAGGAAATGCAAGAGATACAGTTTCAATCCCTGGGTGGGGAAGATCCCCTGGAGGAAGAAACAGCAATCAGCTCCAGTATTCTTGCCTGGGAAATCACAGGGACAGAGTAGCCAGCAAGCAGGGCAAGCAGGTTGAGGATTGGCAGATTTGAATAATTTCAGCAGACTCTGGAGCATAGGAGCTATCCCCAGTTGTTTGGTACCTGGCCCAGGGGTGATGAGGGCAGGTAGATAGTGCCCCAGAATATGAGATCCCAGTAAGGGAGGTGACTGGGGGCTGTGGGCTTAGATGCTCAAGTCAGGGAACTGACCAGCCTCTAGCCAGAGCCTCAAAACTGCATCAAGACATCATTTTAAATAACTATATTACTTTGGTGTGTATTTCCTGGGGAACCTAGCCTCTAACCTACACAATCTGTTTTTTTTACTATATTGATAACTAATAACTATATTTCAATATACAGTCAACCTTTGAATAACATGGGCTTGAACTGCACATGTCCATTTACATGCGGGTTTTTTCTTTCCAATAAATACTAGAATCTGGAAGTGGTTGAATCATGGATATGGAAGGCTGACTGTGGGACTTAAGTTTCTTTGGGTTTGGGGATCTGTGGTGGGTTCTGGAACCACACCCCCATGGATACTGAGGAGCGACTGTAATTGGCTTCTTTTGTAATTTGTTTTATACACGTAAAAATACTGTTTTGAGAAGGTAACACACTTCACCAGATTCCAAAGGGGCACGTTTCACAAAGAGGGCAAGAACCTTTGGTAATTGAAGAGATGGGCATGCAGACAAATAACCATATTTGCATCTCAGTATATGGATGTGCAGATTATTCCTGGCCTTTTGGAAGAAGTGACTATTGTGAGGTTGATGTGCAGCAAGTGGATAGAAAGGAAGGAGTAAGTAGAAGAATTCATTATAGAGAAGGCGCTACTAATGCTAATGCTGGGAGTTACAGGAAAAGCAGTAGGTGGGTGACAAGACTGTGGCAGGAACCTTCGGCCTCAGTTTCCGCTTTCTGAATTGTTTCTTCTTGTTTGTCCCTCCACATTCTAAGTAACATGCTAACACAAACGTGCACACACATACACGTGCATCCCTCCCTTCTACCAATAGTTATAAACCATTTTGGATAAATCATGTTTACTATTTACATTCAGTTCAGTTCAGTCGCTCAGTCGTGTCTGACTTTGTGACCCCATGGACTGCAGCACGCCAGGCTTCCCTGTCCATCACCAACTCCCAGAGCTTGCTCAAACTCATGTCCATCAAGTTGGTGATGCCATCCAACCATCTCATCCTCTATTGTTCCCTTCTCCTGCCTTCAGTCTTTCCCAGCATCAGGGTCTTTTCCTATAAGTCGGCTCTTTGCATCAGGTGACCAAAATATTGGAGCTTCAGCTTCAGCATCAGTCCTCCCAATGAGTATTCAGGACTGATTTCCTTTAGGACTTTAGTATCTACATTATTATGACTATAAAAATATTTGTAATGACTGCTGGTGACAGTTTTTCTTGTACAAAATTTCCATTAGAATTTAATCCTTGTTTTTCCTTTTTCCCCTTTGTTTAGTTTTAAATGATTACTTGTCAGCATTCAAATATATCAACTACTCTATATGTGGCTCAGACAGTAAAACGTCTGCCTACAATGCGGGAGACTGGGGTTGGATCCCTGGATTAGGAAGATCCCCTGGAGAAGGAAATGGCAACCTACTCCAGTACTGTTGCCTGGAAAATCCTATGGATGGAGTATCCTGGTAGGCTACAGTCCATGGGGTCGCAAAGAGTCGGACATGACTGAATGACTTCGCTTTCACTCTATATGTACGCTCAGTCGCTCAGTCGTGTCCGACTCTTTGCAACTCTGTGGACTGTAGCCTGCCAGGCTTCTCTGTCCATGGAATTTTCCAGGCAAGAATACTGAAGTGGATTGCCATTTATTTCTCCAAATAACTACTGTATATGTTTTCTTTCCCCCACCCCCTTGAGTCTTCACTCTTGGATAAACACCTCACCTCTGCCACTGCCCAGTTCTAGACTGTTTGAAGTGACTTCTGCCTGTTGTCTTCCTGGACCTTGCTGTCAACCTTTTCCTGTCTTGATTTGGATCTCTGGTTCCTGGATGCTGTGTATTTTTCTTTGCATTGTTTTGGAAGCACATCAGTTTTTAAGGTCTTGGAAATCCAAAATGTCTGTGTTTTACCCTCCCACTTGACGGGTAGCTTGGATATATAATTCTAGGCTTAGAAACATTTCATTCCAAGTTGTTAAGTAATTGTGTCATTATCTTCTAGTTTCCGTTGTTGATATTGAGAAATCAGATGTCATTTCTTTTTTTTTGTTTGTTTTGTTTTGTTTTCTTCCTCGATATTTTTAGGATCTTCTCTTCTTTATAGTGGTCTGAAAAGATGTGCTCTTTGCTTTCACTGGCTTTGCACTTGATGGGCCCATTCATTCTGAATACTCATATCTTTCATGTTAGAGATCTTGTTACTGAAAGGAGTTTATGGTGGCTCTGGCTGCTTGCCGCTCAAAAGTCAATGAACAGGCCAGATTGGTGGAAAGGAAAGGTTGCTTTATTTTAGATGCCAGCAACTGAGGGGGAGGGTGGGGGACATCTGTCCAAAGGTTGATTCCCTCTGTCTATAAAAGTTGAGAGCTTTTATAGACAGATGTGGTGGGGGACGGGGTTACATGCAGAGACAGCATAGTCATCTCTAACAGTCATCTTCAAATTGATCATCAGTGGTCTGACCAGCATCATCTTGATTGTTTTAGGTACAGTTAATCTTCTGTCCCAGGGTCCACTTGTTCCCATTTCTTTGTGGTCAGTTCTCAGAATTGTTTTGGTATCTATAAGACAGCTCACAGAATATGGCTCAGAATATTATCTATAGCCCTTGAGAAAGAACCAAAGGTCCTTGACTATGCTTAATGACTACATTATTATTATTTAGTCTCCTTTGACTGTTTTCCTTTGTTTCGGCATTTCTCAATTCTCTGACTAAACTTATTCTTTGACTAAAGTTTTCCACAGGCAAAAGGAAGGCAGAGGATATGGTAGGGGAGCAAGGACCACAGGGTCCTGTTCTGTTTCAGTATTTTCTTATGTTATTAATTTTCTTAGTAATTTGCTCCCCTCATCTTTCTTCATTCTCTCTTTTAAGGAGCTTCTATTACTCATATGTTAGATTCCTAGACTGGCAGTATAATTTTCTTATATTTTCTCTCATTTTCTATCACTTTTCCATTTTGCTTTATTTTTAGGAGGTTTTAAAAAAAATTCCCAGCCATGTTATTAGGTTATTTCTGCTCACATATGAAATTTCCAAGGTGTGTATTTATATGTGTGTATGTGTATATGCATGTGTGCATTTGTGTGCTTTTGTGTGTGAGTGTGTGTGTGTGTGTGTGTGTGTGTGTGTGTGTGTGCATGCACATACTCAGGCAGTGTAAACAGGTTTGCCAATCCATGGTAATGTGAAATGAACTGCTACTGTCAGACCCAGGGTTTAGCAAAGAGGAAAAGCTGAATCTCTTTTAGATTTACAAACAAAATTTATGACTGGTCCTGGTAAAATGAGTCTCCTTTCCAGACCTGCAATTACTTCTGTTTACAAAGTGTTACTTTGTTCTCAGAGCTCTCACAGTTCTTCATCTCTTGCACAATTCTTCTTTCTTTCCCATACTTCCATTTCTCCTATAATTCCCCATCTCTTCCACAATTATTCATTCTCTCTCACAATTCTTTTCTCTCATAATATTCTGATTTCTTTCACAATTTTCCCCATACCCACTTTCCCTCCCCCCACAGTTTTGTTTATCCCACAAGTCCCTGTGTCTCCCACATCTCTGTGTTCTTTCCCAGAATTCCCTATGCTTTCCACAATTCTTTATTCTTTCCTGAATTACCCTCTCTCACAATTCTATTTTCCCCCCACAATTCTCTGCTTCTCCCATAATTCCATCTTTCCCATTACTTTTGTGATGAAGGGGTTGTTTTTTTAATTGAGATAAAGTTGGTGTACGTTGTGCTAGTTTCAGGTATACAACATAATGATTTAGTATATGTACATACAGGGAAATGATCACCACAATAAGTCCAGTCAACATCCATCACACACTTAGATACAAAGTGTTTTCTTGTGATGAAAACTTTTAAGATCTACTCAGTTAGCAATTTTCAAATATATAATGCAGTACTATTAACTGTAGTTGTCATGCTGTATATTATATCCTGAGAACTTTTTTATAACCGGAAGTTTGTATCATTTCACCATTTCACCTATTTTACCCTGCCCCCAACCCCTAGCCTCTGGCACCACCTATTTCTTCTCTGTATCTATGAGTCTTTTTTTTAAACTTTTTTTTAACTTTTTTTATTAGTTGGAGGCTAATTACTTCACAACATTTCAGTGGGTTTTGTCATACATTGACATGAATCAGCCATGGAGTTACACATATTCCCCATCTGTTCTTTCTCATTGTTCCATGTCTCTCAAAATCTGATATTCTTTCCCATAGATCTGCTTAACTCCCAGAATTCTGTTCCTTCCTCATATCCATGTGTGTAAAAAATTCCATGTGGCCAAGGAGAAAACAGGGGTGTGGCAGGAGGACTGTGACCCAGATGAGGCATGTAAGGCCACGCAGCAAGGAGGGTCACGGTCATGTGGGGGTGGGGGATGGGCATGGAAACATGCAAGGGTGTGGTGGAAGTGGCAGGAAGACTCCATCAGGGAAAAAATGGAAAAATTCATGGTTATGATGGAGTGCAGGTGACCTGGGAGGGCATAGCTAGGAGGGAAGAACAGGGGGTCAATTTCTTGTCTCTCATACAATACATTATTGCAGTACATGACAAAAATATTTCGTCATTATGTATTTTAAAGTATATTTATTTTACCTACCTATGGTTATGTGCACCTGTGGCTGATTCATGTCAATGTATGGCAAAAACCACCACAATATTGTAATTAGCGTCCAATTAAAATTAAAAAATTATTTTTTTAAAAAAGAAATTAGAAAATATATTTTAAGGTTTCTATTCCTTATATTAGTGCTACTCAAAATGTGTCACCCCAATGGGTCTGGTTCACACATTGTTACCAGTCTGCCATGAGATGAGGAGCTTGGACTAGAGGAAAAGTAAGGCATTGCTTCCTTCATCAGGAACCTCTTGCTATGAAAAATACATCATATCCACTAAAATTGTGCTTAGTGACAGCAGATTTAAATTCTAGTACAAACTTCATATCTCAGCTTGGACCTGGAACTAGCAATTCCTGCCTGGCATTTGAATGGCTAGCACTGTCCCATTACTTGCAGCCTAGACACTGGTTTATAAATGAGCAGTCACTGAAGCAGCCAGTAAGCAGGCACTGAAAGGGTGAAAGAGTCAATGAATCTTGAACAACATCACTTATTCAACAGTATGTATAGAGCATCTGTGTGCTTTGTGATGTATGCACATCTGTGATATGCCAGGGCTTGTGTTAAGTGCTGAGAATACAAAGGTGAACACAGTGGACAAAGTCCTGACTCTTACAGAATTTACCTTCTAAGTAAACAAATCGATCAACCAGCCAATGAACGATCCAATACATGAACAGATGATTTCAAAGTATGAGAGATACCATGAAGAAAATGAAACAGGTGGCGCTAGTGGTAAAGAATCCACTTGCCAATACAGGAGACATAAGAGACACAGGTTTGATCCCTGGGTCAGAAAGATCCCCTGGAGGAGGGCATGGCAACCCATTCCAGTATTCTTGCCTGGAGAATCCCATGGACAGAGGAGCCTGGCGGGCTACAATGCATGGGGTGCCAAAGAGTCAGACATGACTAAAGTGATTTAGCACAGCACACAGTATGGCGGGAATTGAAGGGTGACACTGCTACTCAAAGTGTTGTGGTCCATGAAGCAGCAGATTTGCATCTCCTGGGAGCTTGTTAGAAATGTAGAATCACAGCTTCAATAGCATCCCCCCACTGCTGAGTCCAAGTCTGCATTGTAGCAGGCTCCCCAGGAGATCGGCATGCACAGGACAGATGGAGATCCTGAATACAGCTTTAGCTATGGGCATCAGGAAGCCCTCTCTCTTTAGTGGTTGGGGCGGGGAGGGGCATTTTAGCTGAGGCCTGAATGATGAGAAGGACCTAGCCGTGTAAAATGAGGACAAAGAGTGGTCCAGACGGTGGTGATGGCACAGGAGAGGTCCTGTGATTGGAATGACCCAGGAAAATCCAGTGGGGCCTGCATGGGGTGAGTGAGGGCAGAAGGTAGGAGAGGATATGGGAGCTGGATTTCACAGGACACAGCAGCAGGGGGCAGGGGGTGGTGTATTTTCTTCTAAGTGAGATGTGAAGCCAGAGGAGGGTTTTACGAAGAATTACTCACCTGACAACAGGGAGAAGTTTGCTTTTCTCAACTTCACTCTTCACCGCTCTGCAGTAAGGTCCGGGACCATCCCTTGGCAGCCTGCTCGTGACCTTCACTGTCTTTGCTGAGGCCTGAATACACGAGGGCAAGTTGCTAAGACAGAGCTGGTGAGCATCCTTGTAGCTCAGGGCTGCAGAGGTCTGCCCAGATTCACCGGGACTCGCCACATCTGTGCTCAGTGGGACCATGTCCACGTCATGTCTGTCTCAGGGGCCAGGGCTGCCTCGCACTCTCTGAGATCAATGCCCCTTTTCATCAAAGGAATTTGTTGCCAGTAAAATTCAATTACTGGAGGTTATGATCCCGCTTAATATTTTTAATACTATTGTAATAACTTCAGAGACTATATTATCGCTAATAAGTTCCAGGCCTCGTGCGTGTGTGTGTGTGTGTGTGTGTGTTTTATTTAGTTTTTATGAGACCAGGGTCTCTTAACATAAACCTCTAAAAAGTGAATTAATTCCCTGATTATAGGTAACCACCTTTTATTGTGGATCACTCCCAACTTCTCTGAACTCTACTTCCGTGTGTCCAGAGGTACACAGGGCGTCACTGTTTGAAAAAGTTTCTGTCATTTATAGCGGAACTTATTTAAGACTGAACTCTCCTTGAAACCTGCCTGGGAGGGCATTGACAGGCCTGCCACAGGACCAGTTAAAAAAAACTGCAGGTTGTCCTCTGATGAGTGCTGACAGGGAGACGCCCAGCCTTTTACTGTGTTCGGGACTCCATCATGTATGAGGTTTGATAGGAGGCAGGCCCTTGCTTCCGTCTACAGCAGTGCTTCTCCAGCGGAGATGGAGTTCTGGTGCCCTCATCCTATCCAGTTGGCGATGTCTGGAGTCGTTTTTGGTTGTCACACTAGAGGTAGCGATTTGAGAGAGTCAGTTCCTAGGCAGATTGATAACGAGTCTGGGGGTCCCCAAGGAGAGAGGTCTGGGGTTCTCGAGGAGGAGATAGGGGTCTGGAATTCTCAAGGAGGAGGAAAGGACAAATTTCCTGCACCCCCCCACATTCCTTAGTCTTAGTCACAAGAAACGTTTTTTTCTTTAAGCCTCGAACTGATAAACAACTCAATAAACACAATAACAACATAAACAACACAGAACACAATAAACAACTCAGTTTAAACTCTGTATTGGGGATTATATACCAACAATGTATCCTGCTTGAGGACAGTTTCCCCTTCCTGAAAACCTTCTGGCCAATCCTGATATTTTAGACTGTATATTATGGGAGTGGGTCTAGTAGGATCTTTCTGTTGTTAAATTCAAATCCTGTTATCCTAAAATGTTAATTGTGGGAGTGGGTCTGGTAAAATTTTTACAACCTTGAGAGATTCTTTTGATTAATTGTGATAACCAATTAAAAAATATGTAACTCCCTTGCTAACACCAGCAACTTATTATTGTTATGTTATTATGATTAAATTATTAGGCCAGTTGTTGTCACATCACAAGTGTGCCATTACTGGTGAGCAGATTTAACATGGTAGACTGGAAGTAATGGAGTAACACTGGTCATGGCGGGTGACATGCACATTTCTCTGGAGAGGAGCTTTTGTGAGTTACCACCCGCCTAGGCAGGAAACCTCAGGATAGTCTTGCTTTGAGGAGTGGGAGATTTCATCCTTTCTTCCCTGTGGAAATAATTGGTAATGGATCTAGTTTACTAATAATTGCATGTATGTGTGTGCTCAGTCGCTCAGTCATGTCCAACTCTTTGTGACCCCATGGACTGTAGCCCTTTAGGCTCCTCTGTCTATGGGGTTTTCCAAGCAATTATACTGAAGTGGGTTGCCACTTCCTACTCCAGGAGATCTTCCTATTCTCAAAATCAAGCCTGCATTTTGTGTGTCTCCTGCATTGACAGGTGGATTCTTTACCACTAGATAATAATTACCACAAAGAAAAATGAAGCAAGAATCAGTTCAGTTCAGTTCAGTTGCTCAGTCATGTCCAACTCTTTGTGACCCCATGGACTGCAGCACACCAGGCTTCCCTGTCCATCACCAACTCCTAGAGCCTATTCAAATTTGTGTCCATTGAGTCAGTGATGCCATTCAACCATCTCATCCTCTGTTGTCCCCTTCTCCTCCTGCCTTCAACTTTCCCAGCATCAGGGTCTCTTCCAATCAGTCCTTCGCATCAGGTGGCCAAAGTATTGGAGCTTCATCTTCAGCATCAGTCCTTCCAATGAATTTTCAGGACTGATTTCCTTTAGGATGGACTGGTTAGATCTCCTTGCTGTCTAGGAGACTCTCAAGAGTCTTCTCCAACACCACAGTTCAAAAGCATCAATTCTTCAGCACTCAGCTTTCTCTATAGTCCAACTCTCACATCCATACATGACTGCTGGAAAAACCAAAGCTTTGACTAGACAGGCCTTTGTGGGCAAAGTAATGTCTCTGCTTTTGAATATGCTGTCTAGGTTGGTCATAACTTTTCTTCCAAGGAACAAGCGTCTTTTAATTTCATGGCTGCAATCACCATCTACAGTGATTTTGAAGCCCCCAGAATAAAAAGTCTCTCACTGTTTTCATTGTTTCCCCATCTATTTGCCATGAAGTGATGGGACCAGATCTTAATTTTCTGAATGTTGAGTTTTGAGCCAACTTTTTCACTCTCCTCTTTCACTTTCATCAAGACGCTTTTCAGTTCCCCTTCACTTTCTGCTATAAGGGTGGTGTCATCTGCATATCTGAGGTTATTGATATTTCTCCTGGCAATCTTGATTCCAACCTGTACTTCTTCCAGCCCAGTGTTTCTCATGATGTACTCTGCATATAAGTTAAATAAGCAGGGTGACAATATACAGCCTTGACGTACTCCTTTTCCTATTTGGAACCAGTCTGTTGTTCCATGTCCAGTTCTAACTGTTGCTTCCTGACCTGCATACAGGTTTATTAGGAGGCAGGTCAGGTGGTCGGTATTCCCATCTCTTTAAGAATTTTCCACAGTTTGTTGTGATCCACACAGTCAAAGGCTTTTTGGAGTAGTCAATAAAGCAGATATAGATGTTTTTCTGGAGCTCTCTTGCTTTTTCGATGATCCAGCAGATGTTGGCAATTTGATCTCTGGTTCCTCTGCCTTTTCTGAATCCAGCTTGAACATCTGGAAGTTCATGGTTCATGTACTGTTGACGCCTGGCTTGGAGAATTTTGAGCATTACTTTACTAGCGTGTGGATGAGGTCAATTGTGTGTGTAGTAGTTTGAGCATTCTGTGGCATTGCCTTTCTTTGGGATTGGAATGCAAACTGACCTGTTCCAGTCCTGTGACCACTGTTGAGTTTTCCAAATTTGCTGGCATATTGAGTGCAGCACTTTCACAGCATCATCATCTTTTAGGATTTGAAATAGCTCAACTGGAATTCCATCATCTCCACTAGCTTTGTTGTAGTGATGCTTCCTAAGACCCACTTGACTTCACATTCTAGGAGCAATAATAGGGTTATGCTAATGAAATTTCCTGCAGGTGTTAGATTTGCTGTTCACTTCTAAAGTATAAACTATAGCCAAGGACCATGTAACATAATTTTTCTTTTGAAGGGGAACAACAATATGGTAGACTATGTCTGAAATTACCAAGTTACTGTGTAAAGAGAAAGCTAGGGGTAAGAAGGTAAGATGAGAGGAAGTATCAGAAATGGCTGCTGATTTTGAGAAATATGTAGATTTCAGGGCAAGATGAGTTCAATGTTGGACACACTGCCGTTGTGATGACAATGGTTATGAGCAGTGAAATCCAAGAAGCAATTCAGAGCATAGAACTGAAACTCAGGAAAGTAAGTGCTGGTTGCAAATAAAAAACTGTAAGTCATCTGGCGTGGTTGACTGGTAAAACCACAAATGTGAATGGTGGTCGTCTCCAAGGCTTTTTTCTTTGTTATCATTCCGTATTTACTAAAGAGCCTTCAGACTAGCTGAGCTTCCCTACTGAGAAGGGCATGCTTGGCTCAACCGCCTAGACGTATTCCTGCCTCTTCATCAGTTTTATTTGTTATTGTAAGCATTATGAATTAATAAATTGGAGAGAAGAAAAGTAAAAATGGAAGGAAAGTCAAGAAGGTAAGTTATAAGTGGCTATAAGAGAAGGAGGGGAAGGCTCTCTCAAGTGGTTTGGATTCACTGGAAAGTGGGGATAAAGTTGACAAACCATTCTTCTACCACCACCACATCAGACACAGTTTTCCAAGAAATATGCTTCAGGGGATATTAAAATTCATGTTTTATCTATTGAATCCTAGGTACAGATGTTTGTGATATTATTTTATTGCATGGTCTCCTTATACAATAAAAACCAAAGATATGCAGGCTCTAAGTGCAGAGTTATTGGTATACATATTTAAAAGATAGAATATAGCAAAGATTTGGATTTTCTCTCCTCTCACTCTCTTTCTCTCTCTCTCTCTGTCTGTCTCTCTGTCTTTTCTCTCCAGCGATGGCTATATAAGGCTTTATAGCCAAAGAAATATACTGTGAATTATAAGGGGCTTCCCACGTGGCATTAGTGGTAAAGAATCCACCTGCCAAAGCAGGAGACTCAAGAGACACGGTTTGAATCCCTGAGTCGGAAAGGTTCCCTGGAATAGGAAATGGCAATCCACTGTAGTATTCTTGCCTGGGAAATCCCATGGACAAAGGAGCCTGATAGGCAATAAATTGTCAACATAAATGCTAAAATATAATACTCTTGCTCTTCTTCTCTGGGGCCGCTCTACTAATTTGCTCAAGGTTCCTCTTCAGCTGCACTTTCCTTGATGTTACATCAGAAGCAGAGGCAGCCATGTTAGTAGGAAGCCTAATGTGTGAGGTCATCTGAGGAGTTCTCTTTTGCCCCAAATTAGGGTTCTCCAAAGAAACAGAACCAATAAGAGATATAACTAGCTATATCCTTAGAAATGTGAGGACTGCCAAATCTTAAATTTGCAGGGCAGGTCAGCAGGCTGGACACTCAGCAGAAGTTGATGTTGCAGGCTTGAGTCCGAAATCAGCAAAGGAAATATTTCCTGAACTGCTACCACATGCTGGATGTGGGGCCAGTCTTGGAGGCTATGGGATGGGTGGGACACATTCCCTGCCACCTCACCAGTACTCTAGGTGCTGAGACAGACACATCCTCAGGTGATTTTATTCATTGTGGTTACTTTATAAACTTACTGTGGGAGTATAAAGAAAATGTGTTTAGCCTGGTGGCTCAGACAGTAAAGCATCTGCCTATAATGCAGGAGACCCGGGTTCAATCCCTGGGTCCGGAAGATCCTTTGGAGAAGGAAATGGCAACCCAGTCCAGTACTCTTGCCTGGAAAATCCCATGGATGGAGGAGCATGCTAGGCTACAGTCCATGGGGTCACAAGGAGTTGGACATGACTGAGAAACTTCATTTTATGGCCTTTACTCTGGAGGAGATGACCTCTGAATTGTCTTTTTGAAAAACCATTTTGGCTGCTTTTAAGTAAGTGTAAAATTTAGTGGCATTGCTGCTGCTAAGTCACTTCAGTCGTGTCCAACTCTGTGCGACCCCATAGACGGCAGCCCACCAGGCTCCCCCGTCCCTGGGATTCTCCAGGCAAGAACACTGGAGTGGGCTGCCATTTCCTTCTCCAATGTGTGAAAGTGAAAAGTGAAAGTGAAGTCGCTCAGTCGCCTCCGACTTTTCGAGACCCCATGGACCGCAGCCTACCAGGCTCCTCCGTCCATGGGATTTTCCAGGCAAGAGTACTGGAGTGGGGTGCCATTTAGTGGCATTAAGTACTTTTATAACATACAAATATCACCATGAATTGATCTTTAAAGGCTAATAGTTAGTGCAGTGTATCAGACCTGTTAGATGCAATATTATACCTATTTTCTTTTTCCTTTAGTTAAGATATCTTAGAGGTTTTCCACATTGATGTGTACAGTGTTCCCTTTTGTTGTTATTTAACAGTTGTACACTATTCCATTGGATAGATTAATATACTTTACATAACCGGTCTCTTATTAGTGAACAGCAAATTAGATTGTTTCTAATCCTTTCCCATTACTAACAATGCTGCATTGAGTAATATTGTATTTATACATTGTTTCTCACATGTGAGCACATCTGTGGAATAAACACCTGGAATCAAAATGACTGGGTCAAGAGGAAGTTGCTTTTATCTTTGATAGGTATTTCCAAATTACCATCAATAGGTCGTTATACCAGTTGACCCGTCCCTCCTGGAATGCATGTGTTTCCCTACACCTTCATCAATACAATGTATTGCTCTTTTTGCTACTGATTTTGTAGAACCTATTTACATAGTAAAGAAATTAGCTCTTTTTCTAAAGTATGAGTGTATTAGTCTGCTTGAGTTGCCGTAACAGAATAATACAGACTGAAGGGCTTAAACAACAGAAATTTGTTTTGTTCTGGAGGTTAGAGCTTTAGATCAAGGTGCTATCAGGGTTGGTTTCTGGTTTCCTGGCTTGGAGACAGCTGCCGTCTTGGCCTCTTCTCCATGCACGTGCAGAGAGGGAGTTCTCTGGTGCCTCTTCCTGTGAGGACCCCCGGCCTTTCAGATTAGGGCTGGGCTCTAACGACCTAATTGACTTTGATTTCCTCCCGGAAGACCCGAACACCAAATATAGTCATATTTGGGTTAGACCTTTGACGCGTGAATTTGGAGGGGAAATGCACAATTCAGTTCATAATGATGAGCTAGAGATATTGTCTCAGTTGGTCATTTTTCTTTTGTTTTTCTTTGTGGTGAATTTTGCTTTGAGTAATTTTTATGTACCTTAATTTCACAGCCTTTTCTTTTATGGTTTCTAGGTGTTGGGGCATGGTTAGTACTTTCATTTAAGTCCTAAATGAATTCTTCTCTTTTTTCAGGTTAAAAAAATTTCACCTGTTTACTTTAAACCCTTAATATGTTTGAAATTTATTCTGGTGTAAGGAATGAAGTACAGCTCTAATCTCCCCTCTATCTTTTTCATTTACTCAATTGTGTCAGGGCTAGTTTTTCAATAAATCATCCCCCCATATCCCCCTACACACATAGATTTAAGACATCATCTATCCCTGGGTCGGGAAGAACTGCAGGAGGAGAAAATGGCAACCTGCTCCAGTATTCTTGCCTGGGAATAGCCCATGGACAGAGGAATTTGGCCATAGGGTTGCAAAGAGTCGAACGTGACTGAGCAACAGAGCATGCATGCATGCTCATTATTAAGACACTAAATTCCCACGTGTATGTGGATCTATTTTTGGACTTTGTACTCTGAGCCATTATGTCCACAAACACACCAGTACCATGTTAGTTTAAGTATTGGGACCATCTAGCATAATTCTCCTCTCATTATTCTTTTTCAGAATTTTTCTTGATACTTTTGCTTGCTTATATTTCTGAATGAAATTTGAAGTTGGCTGTCAAGGTTGTTTGTTGTTGTTGAAAATCTGGATGGTAATTTTACTGGGATTATGTTAAATTTATATATTTAGGAAAACTAGAACTCTTTAGAAAAATGTGTCATCCTATACATGAACATGCAGTACCTTCCCAAATGTTCAAGTCTTCTTTTGTGTCCCTCACTATGATTTTAAAGTGTTTCTTAAAATCATTTAAAAATGCTGAGTTTATTACTTGTTATTTAAACTTTGTTTTTGTAATGTCAGGGAGATCTTTTCCTTTTTTATATCTTCAAATTTATTTTCTTCCCAATTATTTTTATTATTGGAGGCTAATTACTTTACAATATTGTAGTGATTTTTGCCATATATTGACATGAATCCGCCATATGAAAGCTTTTGACTACATTTGCCTTATGTTTTGAATTCACAGGTTGTTGTTAGTCTTACTTTTTGTTTATTATCTTTGATTTTCCAGATTTTCTAGGGATTCTGTTATATAATTTCAACTTATAATAATTTTACCTCCTTATTTCTAACTAGAATGCCTGTAATTTTTTACTGATTATGTGGGTTAGGACTTTCCAGCAAAATAAAAATATTAACTCAGGGAAGTTGCTATGGATATTCCTAATTTTGGGGGGGGAAGGGGGCAGTGTGTCTAGTGTTATTTATCCATTAAGCATTGGGTTAAATTTTTAGATTGGCATGTAGTTTTTTTTTTAAATAATGTTCATGAAATATCCATGTAGCTGTGTTTTATTCTGAGTTTTAACAAAATCAACAAAAGCTTTGGCAAATGGATTTCCATACAAGATGATAGAAGGGTTGATTTTTTTCATCTGGGTCAATGTGAACTCAGTCAGCCCAGGTAGAAAGAGGAGTCCAGAGGCAGAGGTGACCATAGGAACATAGATCTCTGAGAAGCACCATGTGACTTAGGGAAACTTGATCTTCCCAGGACCTGGAGATTCAGGTGACTCAGATCTTGAGCCCTGGGGGGATAGGAAGGCCAGGCCTAGCTGATGAAGGCTTACACTTTGGTTAAGGGTGATACTATTAAATAAATATTGTACAAAATGTGAATTGATAATAAAACATTCTATGGTCTTAAAGTTATATGTGTGTGTCTGTGTATCTATACAATTGCTTTTTTTTTTATTTATTTTTAATTGGAGGATAATTGCTTTACAATATTGTGTTGTGTTGGTTTCTGCCATATATCAACATGAATCAGCCATCGGTATACATATGTCCCCTTCCTCTTGAGCCTTCCTCCCACTTCCCAAACCATCCCACCCCTCTAGGTTATCACAGAGCACCAGTTTGAGTTCCCTGAGTTGTGTACAATTGCCTTGGATTTTCTAGTTTAGACCAGTGTGTCTCACACTTTACTGGGTGTACATATCCTTCAGAAAGGCTGTTCAAATGCAGATGCTGATTCCATTAGCCTTCATGGGGTGTGAGAGTCTGCATTTGTATTTCTCACAAGCACCCAAGTGATGCCAGTGCTCCTGGTCCAAGAAGCACACTTTGACAGTAAGACTTTCAATTCCCCTATGTGTTATCTTTGGAAAGAAGTACAGAAATTGAGAGCCAGCATTTAGAAAAACTTGGATAGCCATTTAAGAGAATAATTTTACATCTCATGAATCTGATAATAAAGAACTTTGGGGTACATTTTGTATGTTTGCATTTTATTTCATCCCATTAGTACTGTTTTGGTTTTTGTTTTTAACCAAAATATTGGTTGGCAATTGATTACAAATTTTAAAAAAAACTAGTACTTCACTGCAGATATTTCAAGAAGCATTACTTTAAAGTACCTCCTTGTGAGGGAAAATTGCTTAGGTCTCATCTCATGTGGAAGCAGGACGTTTGTCTAAAGTTTTGAGTTACCCCCAATTAATTCAGCTTTATAATATATCTAGTGAGTAGACGAGATGAATATGACTATTCTACCATTTATTGATACAATCATTATATAATTAGCCCCTAGCTTTATCAAAATAAGTTCAAAAGTAATTATCAATAAAATAATGTAGTTGATACATTTTTTAAAATTCCTTTATAATTTCTCATACTGGCCTCATACTCAATTCCATTGCTTTTTTCAGGGTAGTAGCACTGAGCACCCACTCCAGTGTTCTTGCCTGGAGAATCCCAGGGACGGGGAGCCTGGTGGGTTGCCGTCTATGGGATCACACAGAGTCGGACACGACTGAAGCGACTTAGCAGCAGCAGCAGCAGCACTGAGCACTGGGCCCTCTGAGTTGAGAAAGGATCGGGCTGCACTCATGTAGCTTGAGGATCACCTCCAAGGGCTCCCCCATCCAGATATATTTATCCTCGGGTGAGTCTGCTATGGTGCTGGAAATTCTAACACCAAAAAGTGACTAACAGAAAAAAATGGGCTACTATTCCTCGGGAAACAGCACAAAATATATCCTTTACTGAATCACGCAGATTCCAGAAATGATTGTGTATTATACTAGTTGTTAAATGCTTAAGGGAAATTCTGTTTCTGGGAACATCTTTGAATTTTGTGTTGTTGTGCGTTCATCTGCTTTGCTCTCTGCGAACACTTAGACAATGTAGGTAAGAATTGTGTGGTAGGAAAAGGGCTACATTGAAGACTTTTCTATCTGCTACTTTAATGATTTCCTGAAAATTTTGTGTGTGTTTGTGCGCGGGGTTGCATTATTTTATTTTAACAGAGAACAGGTCAGTCTTTACTCCAAAGGACCACGAGAAAACGCTGAAAAGCATCACTTTAAAGTATTAAATCTAAGAGATTACGTTTGTGTAAAGTCACATCACTGAAAACAAACTTCAAAAGTTTGCTTGCTGCTGCTGCTAAGTCGCTTCAGTCGTGTCCGACTCTGTGCAACCCCACAGACGGCAGCCCACCAGGCTACCCCGTCCTGGGATTCTCCAGGCAAGAACACTGGAGTGGGTTGCCATTTCCTTCTCCAATGCATGAAAGTGAAAAGTGAAAGTGAAGTCGCTCAGTCGTGTCCGACTCCTAGCGATCCCATGGACCGCAGCCTACCAGGCTCCTCCGTCCATGGGATTTTCCAGGCAAGAGTACTGGAGTGGGGTGCCTTTGCCTTCTCCGCAAAAGTTTGCTTAGGACATACATTAAGAAAAAGTGGGTATTTAATTGGTGGGTGGTGTTTACTAGAGAGAGAACTGTTATTGTTTAGTTGCTAAATCATATCCAACTCTTTTACCACCCTGTGGACTGTACCCACCAGGCTCCTCTGTCCATGGGATTCTCCAGGCAAGAAGACTGGAGTGGGTTGCCATTTCCTTCTCCAGAGGATCTTCCTGAACCAGGGATCGACCCCACGTCTTCTGCATTGGAAGGTGGATTCTTTACCACTGAGCCAGCAGGGGAGCCCAGAGAGATAGTAGGCCCTTGTAAAAGAATTCTTTACTCTGCCTTTCCTTTCTTTCTTTATTATTTTCTCTTCTCCCTCACTCTCTCTCTTCCTTCTGTCCTTCCTCCTTCCTTCTGTCTTTCTCCCCCTGCTACTCCCCCTTCCCTTGCTTTTAACAAATTATTAAGCACCTACTATGTACAAGGGGGCTTCCGTGATGGCTCAGATGGTAAAGAATCTGTTGTGCAGGAGTGAAAGTGAAAGTCACTCAGGCGTGTCCAACTCTTTGCGACCCCATGGACTTTATAGTCCATGGAATCCTCCAGGCCAGAATACTGGAGTGGGTAGCCTTTCCCTTCTTCGGGGTATCTTCCCAATCCAGGGATCAAACCCGGGTATTCTGCACTGCAGATGGATTCTTTACCAGCTGAGCCACAAGGGAAGCCCAAGAATAATGGAGCGGGTAGCCGATCCCTTCACCAGCGGATCTTCCTGACCTAGGAATCAAACCGGGGTCTCCTGCATTGCAGTTGGATTCTTTACCAACTGAGCTGTCAGGGAAGCTCAGCAGACCTGGGTTCAGTCCCTGGGTTGGGAAGACCCCCTGGAAAAGGGAATGGCAACCCATTGCAGTATTCTGCCCTGGAAAATTTAATGGACAGAGGAGCCTGGTGGGCTATAGTTCATGGGGTTGCAAAGAGTTTGACACGGCTGAGCGGAACTCACACACACGTGCAAGATATTATGCTAGACATGAAAAAGGAAGAAATGATAGACTTTGGCACTAACAATGAGGCCCTCAGATCACTAGGATTCAGGATACTTGAGCAAAAGAGATTTGATGAAATTTATCCAGCAAAGGTGAGGGGAACAGGTGGCCAGAGGAAGAGACTGTTTTGGCCGGAAAGAAGTCAGGATCTGAGTAAAGGAAGCTGAAGGGCACACACTTCCACTCCGGATTTAGGAGTGGCAGGAATGCTTGATGTGTAGGGGGTCAGCACGAGGTCAGTATTATTTAAAGGACTATAAACCCAGCTTCTAATTTAAAAGCAGAGTGGGGGTGGGGTCTAGCAGGTGGTGAACCCAAAGAATTTACTGTGATCAGAAAAAATAAGCAGAAGTAGTAACTCCACTGCTAGGATAGGGAGGCAAGAACCTTCCCTTTTATGAGTTGAAAATAAGCCTCTTCTGCCTGGACTTGCTTTCTGAAATTCCACTTCCTCCTTTGCTCAAACATGAGGTAAAACACTTTATACCAGCCACCAAAAAGCATTGACTGCATTTGACAGGAGGCTCTGAGCTTATGATGCCATAAAAATATTCTTCAGCTGTTCCATACATATACTCGCTCTCTATCTCATAAAAGCTTGTGTTTTTAGAATCCCACAGAGCCTACAGTTTGTTCTTCAGAGAAAACATTCAGTGGCTATGGAGGGCAGAGTTCTCATCTCTAACCCATGCAGTCAAGGCTGACTAAGTCTCTAGGCTTCCTGATGCTACCTGCTCAAGGTCTTTTCAAAACGTATTGATTTGGTGCTGGTTATTCCCACCTTCTCTGAGAATGAAGCCTTAGAATAGAGACCATGTTGAAAAAATCTTGAAAGTCTCATTTGCTTTGAAAACCATGACAACAGGTAGTACATCTTATCCATCTTCTTGCCTTGGGAGTCACAGAACGTCTGGCACATACCTAATGTTTAGATGGTTGGATGGAGGTAATCAGGGCAGAGAAACAAAGCCCATAGCACATGGCCAAGTGGATGCAAAGTTATTCTTGCAGTGAAGAAACACTTTTTCTCTTTTGTTTTCCACACAGTATCTTTCTAAACCTGCCTAAACAGATGAGTGGGAGGGTGGACGGATGGGTGGGTGGGTGAAAGGATAAGGGGATGGGGTGATGGGTGGGTGGATGGGGCGGAGATGGATTAAATGTGGTTCATCAGTTCCTACTGACCATGGAGACTCTTCAGGATCATTAAACATCTCCATGCGATGACTCAGGGCAACTCTATCACCTAGTTCTGAGTTTAATCTGGTTGAGGTTTGAAATCACTAAAACTTTTTTATTCCTTTGATTCTGCGACTTCATGTCTTAATTCATCTGCTACAAGTTTTGACAACCTCACAGTGATAATTTCTAGTTATTTGTATGAGTTTGAGGCTGGCTTTTACAAAGTTTATATATATATATATATATATATATATATATACACACACACACACACACACATATATATGTGTATATATATATATGTGGTTCAAAAATCTTCATAGTTTTTGGCTTTAAATGTTTTCTCGCCTTCTCAGACAATGTTACAAAACATTTTATGGTGGAAAAATTTACAAAGGGATAGCATGAGTTTAGAAATCATAATGACAGTGATTTAATTGACTCAGAAAAGTGGAAACCCAAATTTGGATCCTCTAAATTAAAAAAAAAAAATCTCGTTTGGGTAATCACTTTAATATTGGCCTCTACAGCTGTGATAGGTAAGAACTTTTTCCAAAGGGCATCCTGATTGGTGAGATCTGTCAATTGCATGATTCTTGTCAATTGCATGAATCTATGGCTCTGTGGGAGAAGGGGACGACAGAGGATGAGATGGCTAGATGGCATCACCAACTCGATGGACATGAGTTTGGGTAAACTCCGGGAGTTGGTGATGGACAGGGAGGCCTGGCGTGCTGTGATTTATGGGGTCGCAAAGAGTCGGACACGACTGAGCGACTGAACTGAACTGATGACCCTGCGAAAGAGCACCTATAAACTCAACATTACTAACACATCTCCACACAAACATTTGATAATCTGCAGTGTGAGATTAAAAAAAAACCCATTTTTTTAAGATGACTTTGGAGGGAAAAGGCATTACCTAAATTCTTTTGAGTAACTAACACAATGATTTAAGAAACTGCCACTGGGGGGCGATGGAAGTTCAGAAACTGCCTGCTAGTCCCTGGGGCAACCCAGCACTTCAGCTGGTTTATTTATTTAAAACTGGAATTTGGACCAGCAAACCACCAAGCTCAGGGAAATTCCTGGATGAGGAACACAGTCCTGGGAAAAACCTACCAAAGATGGAATTAGCACCTTGGTGGACCGCCTTTAACCTAAAGAGTTTTCCCTTTCTTGTGCATTTTAAAAACTGACTTTCGTTCCTATCGGTTTGAAGCAGAGGAAGCCAAGGTAAACGGCAAGGAAACAAGACAACAAAGAAGGGTACTTATTTATCATGACCTGCAAACACATATAAGTGCCCAGTATCACTGGCATTAAGGTAACTGCCAGCCACTTGGATCAGAATTTTGGCTGGTGTGGATGGGCCTTGGGCAGGAACTTTCCTGGGGGAGGAGGGAGGTTGTAGAGTTTATCTCCAGAAACTGGGTCATAGCTAACACTTCAGGTGACAGTTAAAGAATCTAGTGAGGCAGACTTTGGATGGGTTTAGAAATGTATCTTCTGGAAAACAAAGGAGAAAACCATGGGTCTTCACTGAAGGGGTAATTTTGCAGCCATTTGGTGGTGGAGTGTGGTTTATTTCTCCTTCCTGGTTACCTCTGTGGTGCTTGGGACCACTGGTAGGATTGGCGTCCAACCCTGGCCCCAGACTTTAGCCTGACCACCCTGTCAAGCATTATCAATGGTGGAGGTCCAGCCACTCAACCTACTCGGTCTTCTCTTCTTTCCCAAGATTGATACCATCAGTGTTACATGCTCATGGATTTTGTCTGCCTTCCACGCCAAGAAGGGCCAAAGGTCAGGGAGAAATGGAATTTAAGAAAGCAAGTCCAGAATGTACTTTTGTGCATAAGAGAAGGCATAAATACTGGGTTGGCTAAAAAGTTCATTCAGGTGTTATTGTTGTTCAGTTGCTAAGTCGTGTCCGACTCTTTGCAACCCCATGGACTGCAGCACGCCAGGCTTTCCTGTTCTTCACCATCCTCCTGGAGCTTGCTCAAACTCATGTCCATTGAGTCGGTGATGCCATCCAACCATCTCACTCTCTGTCGTCCCCTTCTCCTCCTGCCCTCAATCTTTCCCAGCATCAGGGTCTTTTCTAATAAGTTGGCTCCTTGCATCAGGTGGCCAAAGTATTGGAGCTTCAACTTCAGCATCAGTCCTTCCAATGAATATTCAGGGTTAGCTTCCTTTAGGATTGACTGGTTTGATCTCCTTGTTACAAAAACCCAAACAAACTTTTGGCCATCCCAATATATCCAAGAAACTGGGTTGGATCCCATGTCCCATAGGTTCTCCATTTCTAAAGCCCCTGAAGCTGGCAGAGGGATTGCCTGGGAGTTCTAAGGTTGCAGCTGGGATTAGGACTCATGGATCCCAGTGCTCAGTGCCCTGCACCCTCTGAAATTTGCTTATGCATATTCCTGAGAATACTTAGAAATCTATCTGGAAGTGTGTTATATCAGTGAGGACATTTGGGGCTTTGAGTGAGAAGCCCAACTGGAATTAGTCAAACAGAAAAAAGAATTTATTGGTCCACATTCCTAGGAAGTCCAGGGCTGGGTAAGGCTTTAGGAAGGTCTGGATCTGGGGACTCTGCCTCCCTCTCTCAGCCTGGTGTCCTTCTGTGTGACAGCCTCTCTCAGAGCTTCTTTAACATCCTGGTTAATCAGCTCCTATCAGGTCACATACTTTCTTTTGAATGGATGACTATGTCAAGGGGTAGAACAGGGTAATACTATTTGCGGGCAGCCTGGAGTGTTGCAATTGATAGCCCACACAAGACTACATGCAATGGGAGACAGGATGTCCCTCAGAGCAAGTGATACTGGACAGACTAAAGCAGTAGGAATCTACATGCAAATGATCTGTCTGTATGGACAGGAAGATCAGTAAGTCAAATAATAACAAGATCCATTTGCCAACAGTAAAATTTATCCCAATTGTAGTTTTGCCTCCTTAAGTCCTACCATAGGCCTAATGAGAAGGCTCTGGATTCTTGAGTAAATAATTTGGGGAATGTCTCTACTAATTCAAAGAGGATCTAAGAAATGTTTTCTATTGACAAATATCTCTATAAAAAGGAACCCGGGTTATAATCAATACAATAAGGAAAACACCATGACTTCAATATCGGATGTTGAAAAGAAAAGGGAACATACTGTCTAATAATGAAAAGGACCCACAATTGCATCTGGGATTAACGGTCCCGAAATTTTCCCTGGAAACCCCTTAAGGTCTCCATAATTATTTGCAATGCTCCCTTAATTCAAGTGATCTGCTTTCTATGGAAATCCTAATCATACAAAACACATGCAAAACTGAAACAAAATAAAATTTCAAGGAACTGAGCGCCTACAATAACTCATAGCCAACACGGATAGGGTATGACTGGAAACAGCCATGTCATTTTTGGGCCTGAGTGACAAGAGTCTGTAAGGATGAGGGTTGTCGGAAGCCACAGTGCTGAGGGCTGATACCAACACACAGTTCCAAGGTCTAAGAAAAGCCTTAGGCCCTGCAGTGGGGTGGCCTGGAAAAGACAGTCTTGTGAACCTTCTGTTCCCTCGATCGAGTTCTTCTCTTGAGCTCTGTGCCTGTGGACTGTGACTCTGGAAGTCACTTCTGCTCCCAGTGAAGTGGCAGGATTACCAATCTAAGGAGGTAAGGATCATCTTGTAGATGGCACCAACTATCACAGATTGGTCTAACCCAGGAGCTGGTGCACTTTTTCTTTAAAAGACAGGAAAGTTCATGTCCGGGGCTTCAGGAGCCCCTAGTCTACTCAGCCAGCCTAGCGGGAAAGCAGCCCTGGGCAAAATGCAGATGATTGGGCATGATGGAGCTCCAATAAAAGCTTCTTGACTTAACAAAGATGACCTTTGAATTTGACCCGATCGCCAGAGTGAGCTGACCTCTAGTCCAATTGGTTGTTCTTCCCATCCTCTAAGAGTTAGCTCATCCCTGTCATCCAATGAACTCTTCTGCCCCTGGTCAGATAGCACCCTTTTATGGATGGAATTGGGTTTCTGGGTGGGGGGTGCCATTCCCTACCCTCCGGCAGTGCTGGAGACCTGTGTTTGATCCCTGGGTAAGGACGATCCCCTGGAGAAGGGCGTGGCAACCCACTCCAGTATTCTTGCCGAGGAATCCCATGGACAGAGGAGTCTGGCGGGCTACAGTCCATGGGGGCGCAAAGAGTCAGACATGACTGAGCAACTAACACACCTACACACCTGCCCCCTACCTCCCCCACCCCGGCCGAATTCAATGGTGACGTCCTAGCCTCAGCTGTGACTGCCTTTGGAGAAGGATTTTTTTCTTTTTTTTTTTTGAGAAGGTAATTAAAGTTAAGTGAGGCCAGCTGAGAGAGGTGCTAATTCACTAGCCCTGGTGTTCTTGGAAGAAGAGGACGAAGAAACCCAGCCCCTTCCTTCTCCACCGGAGAGGACGCAGCAAAAGCGGCCATCTGCTGCCAAGAAGAGAGCTTGTACCAGAAACCCACCCCAACTGCCCCTTGCTTTGGGACTTGCAGACTCCAGAACTGTGAGGAAGCCAATTTCTCTTGTTTAAGCCCCCTAGCCCGTGATATAAGGGCAGCCCCAGTAGCTTAATACAGGGACCCACAAATTAACTGTATGAATCCGCTTGTCTCCTGAAATTTCTTTCTTCCCTCCCTTCCTTCCTTCCTGCCTTTCTCTGGGAAACTTTTTACATCACCCAAATAGAGGTAAAAACATCTGCCCTGCTTATCTGACAGCTTTTTTTTCCCCTGAAGCTTAAATGAAATCGGAAACACAAGATACAGTATAGTCCAGGTAAATATTAAAGTATTCGTTTAAGCTCCATCACCTGTATTTGCAAATATAACCGAACCCTGAGGATGAGGCCTTCCCCGCCCCCACCAAGCGAGGTTACTTGGTCAGTGGAGTGGTGGTGTTTGCATTTATTGGCTTGTGTGCTTTTATTTTTTGAGAGGTAGAGGAGCAGCAAGGAGGCTTGGAGGAGATAACATGGCTGAAAAGGGTTCTGGTTCTGTGAAGTGAAAGTATTATTTGCTTAGCCATGTCCAACCCCATGGACTGTAGCCCGCCAGGCTCCTCTGTCCATGGGATTTCTCAGGCAACAATACTGGAATGGGTTGCCTTTTCCTTCTCCAGGGGATCTTCTTTTCCCAGGGGTCGAACCTGGGTCTCCTGCACTACAGACAGATTGTTTACCATCTGAGGCACCTCTGGCTAGTCCATAGTGGTTTTCCTCCACTATTTGATGCTGACCCTCTAGCTGGCATGTGTGTGCACAGGCAGAGGGGTACAGGAGTTTGGGCTCAGAACTGGGAACATTTGAGTGAAGAAAGTAATTATAGCCTCTGAGCAATATCAGGGAGAAAAGAAGCAGGGTCATGTGACAGGAGCTACAGGCCTGGGTCTGGCTGTAGACGACAGAAACCATCTTTATGGCTTCTGCATATTCACTCTCATCTTCTTTCAACCCATCTCCAAGGTTTCAAGCTCCTAGTTTCTCTTGAAAATGTTGTATCAAGATGCTGGTTTCTTCTTTGGTATCATCCATAATAGGGCTTCCCAGGTGGCTCAGTGGTAAAGAACCTGCCTGCCAATGCAGGAGACGTGGGTTCGATCCCTGGGTGGGGAAGATCCCCTGGAGGAGGAAATGGCGACCCACTCCAGTATTCTTGCCTGGAGAATTTCATGGACAGAGGAGTCTGGTGGGCTATAGTTCATGGGGTCACAAACAAGTCGGACACTGCTGAGCAACTAAGTGCACACGTGCGCGCACACACACACATATCATCCACAATAATAGTGACTATGGTTTTAACTGTGTAATTCTGACCTGTGTGCTCCCATGCTAGGCGTTTTTTTGATAATAAACCTTTAAAATTAGAGTTGTTTTAGATCTACTGAAAAGTTGTAAAGACATAGAGAGTTCCCTTAACGCCACACTCAGTTTGTGCTATTCTTGTCTCCCATGAGTATAGTGCATTTGTCACAAGAAGTAAACCAACTTTGATACAT
The DNA here is from genome assembly GCF_963930625.1 of Muntiacus reevesi. Classification (NCBI taxonomy): domain Eukaryota; kingdom Metazoa; phylum Chordata; class Mammalia; order Artiodactyla; family Cervidae; genus Muntiacus; species Muntiacus reevesi. The sequence goes on along the minus strand of NC_089271.1, from coordinate 9,157,847 downwards.
TAATATTAATGTTCATTCTTGATTTGAATTTTGTTTGTTTTTAAATAAAGCTTTTCTCTTCGTATTCCTTTTGTTTATTTATTTAAATCTTTTGGATACACAGCGAGGCATGTGGGGTCTTAGTTCCCCAACCAGGGATTGAACCCACCCTCCTGCATTGGAAGGTGAAGTCTTAACCACTGAAACTCCAGGGACATCCCGGAAGTTTGTTAGTTTTTATCTCATGTCCTTTTTCTGTTCCAGAGTGCCATCCAGGATGCCACATGACAGTAGATCATCTTGTCCCCTGGAGCTTCCCTTGGCTGTGACAGTTGGTCGTGCTGTCCTTGCTTATCAAGACCTTGGAGGACTGGTCAGGTATGTTGTAGGGTGTCCCTCAACTGGAATATGTCTGCCACATGCATTGTTTTTTACTCTGATGTCTAAGTTTCAGTGTTGGTATGAATGACTCATTTCATCATCCCAGAAGAAAACAGTCAGGCACAGAGACATCAAGGAACTTTACCAAAGTCACACAGCTAGCAAATGACAGAAGCAGTGATCAAACTTCAGGTTGACATGCCTTCATGCCATACACTGACTTGGCCTCCCCAGCTCCTAGCTGCTGAATTCTTGACATTGAAATCATTCCCTTTAAAGCTACCCAGGGTGACCTCTTTGGTAGCTGCTCTTGCATATGGTTTTACATAACTTACTGATAAATTTCATTAGGTGAGAGCTTTTCTCCAGTAGTTATTTGCTGAACTATTTGTGTCACTTCAATGGCTGCTTTTTAGTGCAGTTGGTTAATCCAGAAAGGATGTCACTAGAAAATATTCAACAACCCGTGTTTCTCAGCATCGTTCTCAAACTGCACACTTGGTGTCCACAGCAGTCACCTGGACCACTTGTTACACACACACTACATCGAGGTAGGATGTCCTCTTGGGCTGGTTGGCCCAGAGCTGAGCTGCTCCCAGGATGTGGTGCTAGAAACCCAAATGGGACAGTCTGGGCAATCCTGGGTGATTTGTAACCCTACCACAGAGTTCTGGGACTCACTCAGGCCCAGCAATTCTGCTTTTAAACCTACTATTCTAAGTACAAAGAAGTTGGAGACCCAGTGCATTGGATGTAGAAATGAATTGCTGAAATTGCTGGGGACAGATTTCTGGAGATAACTGAGAGGACCTTGATTTTCATATTTTTGGTCTGTCTGATTCTGCTTGGAGTTGAGGTAGAATAATCTCATCTAGCCACTGGCCCTGATAACACCCATGGGGACGCTTTTGCCCTCCAGGTAAGAAACGGGCAGTACAGTACTTCTCCAGTTCCACCTTTGAGTTGAGGAATGATGGAAGCTCTTAAAAGACATAAGGTCCTTAGGAGGTCATTATTTGTCAGTTACGATTAATGAATCTATGTTAACTTGGGGTGGTGGTTCTCAATCTTGGCAGCTCGATAGAATCACTGGGGAGCATTTAAAAATTCTAATGCCCAGGTTCACCCCAGACCAATTTCACCAGAATTCCTGGGATTGAAACCCAGGCACCAGTAATTTTAGAGTTTGAGACCCATGGATCTAAAACAGTACAGTCCAGTAGAAATAATACCTGAGACATTATTTTCTAGTAGTCATATTTTTGAAAGTAAAAGAGAAGCACGTGAACTTTTTAACTCAACATATCTGAAATTGTATTTTAACCTCGAATCATTCTAGAAAATGATCAGTGACCCATGTTGCATACATTTTTTTTCATGCTAGGTCTTTGAAATCTGGTATGTATTTTACATTTAGAGCACTTTCTCAATTCAGATACTAGGTTATCATTGGAAATCAGTTCAGTTCAATCGCTCAGTCATGTCCGACTCCTTGCGACCCCATGAATCACAGCACACCAGGCCTCCCTGTCCATCACCAACTCCCGGAGTCTACCCAAACCCATGTCCACCGAGTCGGTGATAGCATCCAGCCATCTTATCTTCTGTCATCCCCTTCTCCTCCTGCCCCCAATCCTTCCCAGCATCAGGGTCTTTTCCAATGAGTCAACACTTCGTATGAGGTGGCCAAAGTATTGGAGTTTCAGCTTCAACATCAGTCCTTCCAATGAACACCCAGGACTGATCTCCTTTAGGATGGACTGGTTGGACCTCCTTGCAGTCCAAGGAACTCTCAAGAGTCTTCTCCAACACCACAGTTCAAAAGCATAAATTCTTCGGCACTCAGCTTTCTTCACAGTCCAACTCTCACATCCATACATGACCACTGGAAAAACCATAGCCTTGACTAGACGGACCTTTGTTGGCAAAGTAATGTCTCTGCTTTTAAATATGCTATCCAGGTTGGTCATAACTTTCCTTCCAAGGAGTAAGCATCTTTTAATTTCATGGCTGCAGTCACCATCTGCAGTGATTTTGGAGCCCAAAAAATAGTCTGACACTGCTTCCACTGTTTCCCCATCTATTTGCCATGAAGTGATGGGACCAGATGCCATAATCTTAGTTTTCTGAATGTTGAGCTTTAAGCCAACTTTTTCACTCTCCTCCTTCACTTTCATCAAGACGCTTTTTAGTTTCTCTTCACTTTCTGCCATAAGGGTGTCGTCGTCTGCATATCTGAGGTTATTGATATTTCTCACAGCAATCTTGATTCCAGCTTGTGCTTCTTCCAGAAATACTTGACCTGTATTTAGATTCATATATCAGAGTTGTTCCCAACATATTTAGAAGTATTCCAGTAATGGAATAAAGTATTATATTTTAGATTTACATTTTAATAATTATAATAAGGCAATTTCTCAGTCTCACTAATCACATGTCAGTTGAATAGACAAGTGGCTCATCGCCACTTGTACTGGATAGCGTGGATCTAGGGCAGTCCTTCTCAGACTTGAATTTGTACATACAGACCACCAGAGAATCTGGTTAAAATCTTGGTATTGATTCATGAGATCTGGGGTGGAATCTGAGACTCTGCATCTCTAACAAGCTCCCAGGTGGTGCTGGTGCTACTGATATAGGGACCACACTTGGAATAGGCAGGGGCTAGAGTCATCATGGGAGAAGGCAATGGCACCCCACTCCAGTGCTCTTGCCTGGAACATCCCATGGACGGAGGAACCTGGTAGGCTGCAGTCCATGGGGTCGCTAAGAGTCGGACATGACTGAGCGACTTCACTTTCACTTTTCACTTTCATGCATTGGAGAAGGAAATGGCAACCCACTCCAGTGTTCTTGCCTGGAGAAGCCCAGGGATGGCAGAGCCTGGTGGGCTGTCGTCTATGGGGTTGCACAGAGTCGGACACGACTGAAGCGACTTAGCAGCAGCAGCAGCGGCAGAGTCATCATGCAGGAGGGCTGCCTCAACTGATTTCTTCACTTGCTTAGTGGTGGTGTTCACCCATTTCAAAGGCTAGGAAATGTGTGTTGGTATGAATAAATCAGTATATGAAACAGACAGGTAGACAACACAACATAACACACATGAGTACGTATCTGAAGTATGTGTGTGTGTGTATAAAATGTCTGATCATGTCTAGACACATGAGTAAGCTCTGCAAATAGAACTGTTGAGTGCTACATGTGTTATTTATCTTCTTCACTTTCCTTCAAATTCAACTGGCTGCTCTTTGGTTCACTGGAAGGGAACAACAGCTGAATGTTTAATCTTGATTTAAGTCCCTGTGTTCCCTTGTTTGCTTTTTAAAATGAGTGCAGTAGGTTTCTGCATTGTGTTTCAGTGTTTGAAGGTATTTAAAAAGTATTTGATGACCCAGGCTCTCTGTGGTTTGTGTACAGCTCAGAGTAAATCCCAGTTCCATTTGTTGCCCTTGTACTTCTCTGTGGAAATTGTGCCCCAGTACTTGTGTTTATTTTTATAGATGCTTTTTTATTCTTCTCTCGACATCAGTATGGAAAGGTTATGTGTTGCTTCTGCAGTGTTGTTTCAACACTTATAGAATTACTCAATTCAGTTGGTTCCTCTGAGCCAAAGCTGATTTAACTCCTATGCCAAGTTCTAAAAAATGGATAAACAAACAAAAAAAAATTCAAAAAACAAAAACTAAAAATAATCTGAGTTTGCTTTTTTAAGATTTATAATTTGAAAAAGCCGTTTGTGTATGAATGGCAACCAAAATCATAGCGAAATTAGAGGAACCAGGTTTTTTTGTGTGAGCAAACACCATTATTTTCAGCAGTTACTGAATGAAATCAGACAAAGGAAGATAGGGGGGATGTAAAAGCCAGAGAAAATAACCCACTAAAATTGAAGGAAATAAAATGAGGAATAATGATTGGGTATATCAAAGGAGGATGGAGAAGAAAAATTATTTTTACTTTAATCCCAACTTTAATTTTATTATCTACTATTGGCCAGGTGAAGTGGGGAAGTTCTTTTTCTTTGTGGAACAGATTCTTTATTCTGTACACAGTTGTAGATCCACCCAATTATAAGGGCTGGCATCATCCATGAAAATAGCTATTAGTTCAAAAGCTTAATTCACTGGTCTAGATTCTAGAGGATTCAAAAGTCCCAAGGGAGATCAAGGTGGAGCTGAATATTAAATGAATATTCTCTTTATTTTTATTTTAACTGCATGGGTATCTCTGGGAGAAGTTAGGAGTATGCTACATTTTTTATTTCCTGTGCATCATACTGCATTTAATTACAGCTAACGATAATAGTTAATATTCATTAACTGCTTAAAATATCAGGACTTTTTTGCATTATTTTATTTAATTCTCATAGCAACTTCATGGTATAGGTACTGTCAGTGTGTAATTTTTAAAGAGCTGAAAAAAAGGAGTCTCACACAAATAGAGAATGAATGCCTGTGAAGAATTTATTTGACTCATTAATGATGGAAACCCTAAGAGGGTTAAGATGATGCCATGGGCATTTTGAAGAATTCAATATTTATAGACATTTTGAGGGGAAAATAGCGTGTTAGAATAATATTGCTAGGGTAGATTCAAAACTGGTTAAAATCCTACAGGGCAATAAAACCATAACCTTTGAGGTTATCTTTACCACTGGATAAAAATCAATGTATTAATATATGACTTCAGAGCATGTGAATTCTAATCAAATAAAAGAAAATCAAACAGACATGTGTTCCCTAGATAATTAACTCTTCAGTAGGCAGGTTAGTGCTTCAGTAAGATTTTAAAAGGTCATGCCACAGCCTATATCACCTCACTCAAAGTTGGTGATAATTTTCTTCAGAAAATTAAAATTATCCACACTTTACTAATGGAGAAAATTGATGCTTACAGATGTTAAATAGCATGATAAGGGAATCATAGTAAGGGCAGAGCAAAACTGGAACTTGGGTCCTTCTGACCCTTTAAGCAACGCTTATACTAGTTGAAATCCATTTTGACCTGTCTTACATAATTCTTTGATTATTGTGTGTGTGCCCATGTGTGGGTGTGTATGTGGGGGTACACACACGTGGGAAGGGAGGGTGGAGAGAATGAGAGAGGATTTGGAAACTGGTATTCTTAACTGGATATTGTGGGGGCTTTTATTGGCAAAGCTTATTCAGATGATATTAACATTTTGACCTTTATTTCCTTTTTTTTTTTTTTTTTTTGTGAAATAAAACCTCATTATCCCTTGCCCATTAAAACACCTGTCATTAAGGAGAAGATGTTTCTATCAGTTTCTTAGGGCTGGGGGTAGCGCTTGCACTGAACCATCACACATATTATCCTTGCCCTTGACCACCAGCACACATTTGAGAGCTGGCTGGCTGGGGGAGTTAGACTTTGAAGTTCTGAAATAGGCTTTTCCTTAGCACAAAGCAAAATGTGTTCATGCCGAATCTAAATCCATGAACCCCAGTCTGTAATCAACTCAGCTACCCAGCTTAGATCAAAGAGAGCTAATCCATGCCTTTTAGGTGTAATTTGAATGAGGATACTCTCTCTAAAATCTAGTAGATTTCAGAGAAAGAGAGGGGAGGGAGGGGGAGAAGGGGAGAGAGGAAAAGAGAAAGAAAGAGATGATAGTAACTGAAGGTGAAGTTCAATTCTGTACCCATCTAGAAGACCAGAGACCAGATTTAAAGGTTAAAACACGGGGGTAGGAGGAGCATGTGGATTTAGAAACATGGTGGCCTGGATGGGCTTTGCTCCTTTCATTACTCACCCAGCTCTAATCTCTCTGCTTCCCTTGAGCCAGGGAGTTGCCAAGAAGTGGGTCATTAAAGGGGGTGAGACTGTAGGGTATGTTGGGGGGGGGTGGCCAGGAGCTGGAGAAACCGAGGCTGGACTCATGCACAAGGCAAGGCAGGCACCTGATGATGGCAGGCGGGTGGCAGATGCCAGCTGGGTGTTCTTAATCCATGGTGATGCTACTTGAGTGTTCTGGGTGTATGCTACTCCCTGTGAGTAATAAAAGAGATAGGTGTAAGAACTAACAGTGGTCATGTGACCAGTTGTAGAAATGAGGGTTGTATTAAGGCATTTTTCTTCCTGTTTTGAAGGGATATATCTGTATATATCAATGAAATCCATCCTCCTTCCCACTGTTATGGAGTAAGGAGTGAGTGAAACCTGTATTTCAGTTTTTACATTGCCCAGTAAAGGTGTTAGTCACTCTGTCTTGTCTGACTCATTGAGACCCCATGGATTGCAGCCCATCAGGCTCCTCTGTCCATGAGACTCCCCAAGCAAGAATATTGAAGTGGGTTGCTATTGCCTCCTTCAGGGGATCTGCCTGACCCAGAGATTGCACCCAGGGTCTCCCGCATTGCAGGCCGATTCTTGACCATATGAGCCACCAGGAAAAGAGCTATTGTGATTGAACTAAAGGACAGTCATCAGCCATTTGTGGATAAAATACCAAACAGGACTTGGTGGCTCCACTTGTGGGGGAAGCTTGAGTGAGTTTGGGGTGGATAGGGAATCCCTGCAACAAGTAGGACAGAAACACTATGTTGTTTATTTTATTTGTAAATTAAAAAGGAGTAATGGGAGATGGATGGATGCTGCCTGACCAAGGAGAGGAGTGCGATGGCCTAGCCATTGTCAAGTAGGTATGACGACTTCCCCTCTGAAGATCGCTTCTACATCGCTGAAGAGCAGGTGGGCACAGCATCCCTTCCAATTCCCTTCCCTGTATGGTCTGGAGTTAGAGTCTGCCAAAGAGAGTAACGTGAGCTTTGTTCAGATGAAAGGAATAGAAGTTATTATGTTCAGGGGTGATTGCAGCTGCATGTCCTCCTGTCAGGCAGGAAGAAGACTCACAGTGGCTTTTTAGGGAGTGTTGGAGACCAAGATGCTTTGCTGGTGTGGACAGAGATAGCTGCTGGGGGTGAGGGCAGGAGATGTTCATAAAATCTTGGATATTGGAACAGATTTCTATAGAGCTTTTGGTAACCACCCATATTACTGGGGTGGGCTGGTGGATTCAAGTGTCTACTTTCCTGCATTTTGGTAGTGACTTTCTTTTTTTTTTTTCCCATTTTGTTATCAGCCTGCTTGACCTCTAGATATTCCAAACCTGATACAAGCCCTAATACTTCTTTATTGCTGGGATGTTTTGAATGACTTTATTTTCTTGGTCAAATCTAAGCTTATGCAGATAGTTTGAGAAGTACATCTCTGATTTATTTAAGAAACATGCCATTGGAAGATTGTGAAGATGCACTCAAGAAACGTAGTACTAAGTATGGTTTAGAAGTACAGGGCATGAAAAGCACTGTAATTTTCAATGGGGCCTTAGGTTTGGCATCTGTAGTCTGTTTTGGAGAGACATCCATGTTTTATCCCAGGGGTCAGCAAACTCTGGCTTGGGAGCTAAATCCATCCTGTCATGTCACCTACCTTTATAAAGTTTTATTGAAACACAGCTCTGCCTTTTTTTTTTTTTTTTGACCATGACTGCTTTCCCTATCACGATAGTTATCTGCAGCAAAGGTCCTCTGGCACACAGAGCCAACAACATTTGCTCTTTGGCCCTTTACAGAAAGCTTGCTGACCCCTATATTATTGTAATTCCTACTGCCTTCAAAAATGGAAGCTTCCTTTCTCTGTCATCAACTTAGTTCACTTGCTGGGATTAGACTAAATAAAAATATTCAATTTTATTTGACAGAGAGATGGAGAACGCCCACAAGACTCTTTCATCTGGCTCCAAGTACTTACTTACTAACACTTTGAACATGGCATTGCAACAGTTATTTTTTTTTATTTTGATTTTAAACTTTAAAAAAATATTGGCATATAGTTGATGAATAATGTAGTGATAGTTTCAGGTGACCAGCAAAGTGATTGAGTTATACATATACATGTATCTATTCTTTTTCAAGTTCTTTTTTCATTTAGGTTGCTATATAACACTGAGTAGATTTCCCTGTGCTGTACAGTAGGTCCTTGCTGATTATCCATTTTAAATATAGCAGCGTATACATGTCCATCCCAAACTCATCCCTCTTCCTCCCATAAGTATCCCTCCTCACTTCCCCCCATTCCATTTTGTGAGTAAGTTCATTTGTATAATTTCTTTTTAGATTCACCATATAAGGGATATGGTACAATATTTCTCTGTCTGACTTCACTTAGTATGATAATCTCTAGGTCCATCTGTGTTGCTGCAAATGACATTATTTCATTCTTTTTTTTATGGGTGAGTAATACTGCATTGTATATATATACCTCATCTCCTATGGTTTCCCTGATAGCTCAGTTGGTAAAGAATCTGCCTGCAATGCAGGAGATGCCGGTTCAATTCCTGGGTCGGGAAGATCTCCTGGAGAAGGGATAGGCTACCCACTCCAGTATTCTTGGGCTTCCCTCGTGACTCTGCTGGTAAAGAATCCTCATGCAATGTGGGAGACCTGGGTTTGATCCCTGGGTTGGGAAGATCCCTAGGAGAAGGGAATGGCTACTGACTTTCCAGTATTCTGGCCTGGAGAATTCCATGGACTATATAGTCCATCGGGTTGCAAAGAGTCAGACACCACTGAGTGACTTTCACTTTCATTTCTTTATCCATTCCTTTGTCGATGGACTGCTTCAATGTCTTGGTTACTGTAAACAGTGCTGCAATGAACATTGAGGTTCATGTGTCCTTTTGAACCAGCAATGTGTCATTTTTAGTAAGCTGAATTCTTTAATTATTTTGGCTCCCTTTGCAGTGTGTCCCTCTCTGCATTGCTTAAGGTAGACAGATAGGCTCTTGCTGCCTTACTGGCTCCCAGAAATGTCATCAGCACGAGGACTTTTCTGAAGGATACTTCCAGTCTCTAACTGGAACTGTGACTGTCACAAATGCAAGGAGGATTGCTCCCTTCTCTCATAATGTTCAAATAATAACAAGAAAGGTTGAGATGTAGAATTGGAGTCTTTTACATCTTAAAATTCAGCATGTTAGGAGCAATTGAAGAGGTTTGATACAGAAGGAAATGGCAACCCACTCCAGTATTCTTGCCTGGAGAATCCCATGGACAGAGGAGCCTGGTGGGCTACAGTCCATGGGGTCACAAGGAGTCAGACAGGACCAAAATGACTAAGCAGGCACATGATACATTCTTGGAAATAGAGAGGAATAGTGATCAAAATGCTTTAAAAGCAAAACCCTCAGTGAGTCTGTTGAAATTATTCATTTTTTACTGACTGGTCTTGCTAATCCCATCTCTTTATTAAATAACAAAATGGAGTTTCTTTTCTCTTCTTAAAAGTATTGCTATTAAAAAGAAACTTCTGGGGGCTTGCCTGGTAGTCCAGTGGTTAAGCATCCACCTGCCAATGCAGGGGACATAGGTTCGATCCCTGGTCTGGGAAGATTCCACATGCTGCTGGGCAACTAAGCCTGTGCACCACAGCTACTGAGACTGAGCGCCTAGAGCCTGTACTCTGCAACAAGAGAGGCCACCGCAATGAGGAGTGCACACAGCAGCAAAAAGCCTATGTGCCACATGAAAGACCCAGCACAGCCAAAAGTAAATAAATCAATATATTTTTAAAAAAGAAACTCTGGAGAGGTATAGTTCAGGACATGTTACAGCCATGTTTTAACACTCAGAAAAGATTCTTCTTGTGATACTGCCTCTGCTATAATCCATTGAGCCTGTAAATATGTAAGATAATTAATCTATTGATAAATATAATCCATGTGCACATGTCTTTGGTGCGGTCCAGCCCATGCTCATTTACCTCATTTAAGTGTGTGTGTGTGTGTGTGTGTGTGTGTGTATACATATGTACTTAGTTCCTATCATATTGCAGGCTTTGCTTTATTTCTGGATTTGTGAGGACAGGAATCAAATAATGAGAGAAAGGAAAGTTCTGGAAACTTCTCTTGCACTCATCCTTTTATATTTTAGAGAAATAGCTCAGGGTTATACAAACCCTGTGTTTGTGGCTATGGAACTATCAGCTCTCACGTGACTCAGGCGGGCAGCCCCCTCCGCACTTAACCCTTGCGTGTGTCCTCTTCTCCGCCTTAGCTCTGCTCAGGGTAACTGCAAAAGCACAGAGGAAGATCACTTTGAATGGATGTTTTTGTGAAGAGTCAACTCTAAAGTTTGTATTGGACCCAAGTTAAGATGGAGCAGCAGGAAGCCTCTTACACTTGGCCTTCCAACTCCATAGTCTGATATTTATTCTTCTTGACAGGAAGATAGACTGCCAACTTTGTTTTTAATTATTTGAATAAAATTACATACATCAGTCTCCCTTTTCTCATGCCTTCCTCTGAAATCCCATCTTCTGTGTAGCTGATGTTGATGAAATTGCCGGTTTTGGCATTAGTGCTTCTGTCAGCCAAGGGAGATGAACTGAGTTAATATCCACACCCTGACATGAAGCCAGGAACGTTTACCCCAGCTTATCCCTTGCTCCCTGCCTCCTTACCTGCCACCCTGTGGACGTACTGAATGTCGAGATCGCATCTAACCTGGCACCTGAATAAACACTTTCCAGTATGTTCTAATTCCCTACCCCCCTCCCCCATTCATTCTTTTCCTTCCTTCTTTTGTTTTTTTTTAAACAAAATAGTTGAATCTTCTTTTTGTATTTTACTGTAAACATGGAACAAATGTGTAACTCATCATAACGGACATCTGTTACATGAATAGTGGCGAGCTCGTATCTCCAAGATTAATCACTGTTTCTATTCATTTGGAGTTAGCAATCTGTGACTTCAAGTAACTCCCTGATGAAACAGAACACACATTCTTTTCACAGATGTATAGAAAGAGGAATAAATCTGCAATTTGGCAAGTGCTCCAGGTGCAGGACACAGTGCATGCTTATAATAAGAAAATATAATAACTGTCTTAGACTAATACAGCGTAAGTCTGACAAAGAGGAATTTATATAGTCGAAACTTCTTGAAAGCGGCCTCACCTGCATAAGTGTTTTCTAAACTCTAGCCCTGGGGGCCTGGAGTTTCCTGACCAAGTTTTCTCCTGTTATTTGTCCTCCTTGGAGACTTGAAATTCCTCATCACTTAGAAGCAAGATAGAAATTTGGAGGCTGTGAGGCATAACGGAATTATCGTCTGTAGGAGCCAGGGTCTTACTGGCTACCCTTTGTCAAGAGATGTTTTCAGAAAGAGTGCGTTTCTGTGTGCTAGGACTGTGTATCCAAGACATCTATCATACACGGCCCATTGAGTAATTGAGTCTGCATACGCTAATGATTCACAGTTGTATCCCCCTGCACGTTGAGACAGACTCTTGCCCTGTAACCAGAATAAGGAGTTGACGGCGTCAAGTATTTGCTGAGTTCATTTATGCTATGAAATCATGCCAGCGTTCATAACAAGGTCATTTGTTCATTCAGTAATCATTTGTTGAGAACCTACTGTCCTGATCTTTGCACTGTTCTCATTTGGGGGATAAAGACATAACCTTTTTCCTTAAAAAAAGAATCATGTAATGTGGGAGACAGATATGTCTACACATGAGGCTGAATCTGTGGCAGATCCTTGAATGGGCATCTGTGCCATGTAATGACACTCTCTCTTCATTGGCCTGTTGGCAGTGAGAATAAATTCAGCAGAAAACAAGAGGGTTGTTTGTCTGGGTCCTTGGTGAGAGTATTGGACATAGCGTAGGGACAGAGTGGGAATGTTCCTGTCTTCCATAGGTTCTATTCTGCTTCTTTTCTGCTTCCAGAAGCAAACTTGGTGAGTAGAAGATGGAAGCCGGAAAATTATACAGCAGGGTCAAGTTTTGAGAGCAAGAGATGAAGGACAGCTTAGGCCACTTAACAGTTGTCATGATTGGATGGTGGGAGAAATATCAAATAATTCACCTCTGATTTCCTGCAGTTGACTGTGTTGAGGACAAACAAGATCATCTGAAAATGGTAGATTGAAAGTTGTCAAATGTTGGCAGTTTCCTTAGGTTCCGTCTATTAGCTCTAACATTCATGTACATGATACAAAAATCCCCCAAGAGAATGAAAAATGCGTGTCAGTTCTGGCCTTCTTTGCCCATCCATTTCCCTCCAGGAACACCACCACTGGAATTCTTTGAAAAGGTAATCTTACATATTCAAGCATTTCTGTAACATCCTATGTTGTTAAAATGGGGCTCTTCCAGGGGAACAAAGACAAGGGACACCACATTCCAAGAGCCCACCAGGCCCATCATTCTGAATAAGTCAAAGAAACCCGGAACAGAGGAGTCACTGACATGGAAGATGATAGTCAGGAGGATAGAGGAGAAAGATACATTTGTGAGGGAGTTGTTTTTTTTTTTTTTTTTTTTGAGGAAGTAGCACTGAGAGTCCTACCATTCCTAACCCCAAGAATGAAGGCAGGGGACTTCTGCCCCTAAACCTTGTCACAGTGAGGAACACACGTATGGGCTTCGTGCTGAGACCCATGAGGTCTGTTCCTTGCATCCTAGGACCCCACAGGGCTGGAGCTGGTGCCTGACTCAACTGCAGAAGCCCACATGGCTTATGGCAGAGGAAGAGGGCTCCATCTGGAGCAACTGCTGATTCATGTAGTCCATAGAGCTCAGCCCCCAAGGGTACAGAGCCAGGCTCCAACAGTGGAGCGTGTGCATCTTCTCTTGTCCGATTGGCTCCTGGATGGGGTCCAAAACTGTCAGTAGGCAGATGAGCTTAGAAAAAGGGAGAGGAGAGGGGAAGGGAGGGAGGGAGAGAAGGAGGAACATGGCCTGCCTTTCGATCACCTTGCATGTCTCTAAAACACTCCCGCCAGAGGTCATAGTACATAAGTACAACTTCTTAGTTGAGACACAGAATGGAGTGAAATTCTTGGATCTGGCTGAATCATAAAATGGATGGGAGGAGGTGAGAGTCATCAGTTTCTTGGCATTTGCTCTGGAGAGGACATGGGTCCCCTGTCTGGATCCTTCCCTCCCTCATGTCAAGGCTGCTTTTTGCCTGCTAGGTCATGAGCTTGGGGACAGCTTCTCTTTCTCTGAGACTTCTGAATCTAGATAAAAGACAGTCCCAGAATTTTAACCCTGAGCCTTAATTGAAGAAATTAGTCCTGGGATATTTGAGCCTTGGGAGAAAAAGACATGCTAGTGTTGAAGTTTCTGTGGTTTATTTTGTTGCTGGAGATGGATGGTTGATTCCACTTTGAGGATGATTGCTCTTCAGTTGTGGCAAGAAAAATGCCCACAGTAAACTTTTTGGTTATGCCAAAGGGAAGCTGTAACTGTGAGCCATGTGCATAATAATAATTCATAGCAGGCTGGAGTTGAACCCTCACAGGAAGGGAACCTGAGGCTGGTAATCAAGGATAAACTAGCATTTCCTCTCTCTAAGTCCCAGGAGAGTTGGGGTATGGGGGAGACAACAGTCAAAACCCCTCCCAGGATGAGTGAGTAATGGAAGGTGGGCTCTACTCTATAACATGGTGGATACCAGGAGCTGCACTAGTTCCCATCTAACTTCCTATTAGCCTCATGTAGCCAGTAAAATTTGATTAACTTCTAGAACCTGGTCTTAGCCGTGCTTTGTGAAATTAAAGGAGGGATAGGGTCCCTGTTGGGCTTTCTTGGTGTCTCAGCTGGTCAAGAATCCACTTGCACTGCGGGAGACCTGGGTTCAATCCCTGAGTTGGGGAGATCCCCTGGAGAGGGGAAAGGCTGCCCACTCCAGTATTCTGGCCTGGAGAATTCCATGGACTGTTCAGTCCATGGGGTCACAAAGAATTGGACATGACTGAGTGACTTTCACTTTGTTAAAGTGAAAGTTGTGGGCAAAACTGTGAGAAGAGTTACTGTAACCTTCTGGGAAACACTAGGAGGTCATGGGGCACTGAATTCCAGGACTGGCTGTAGGCCCCCAAGGGCACCAGGGTGAATTGAGGGATAATTAACACGCCATTAGGCATCTTGATTCATGGTCTTAATATTTGAAGTTCCTATGCAATATTGCCCTTTACAGTGTCAGACTTTACTTTCACCACCAGACGCATCCACAACTGAGCCTGCTTTCTGCTTTGGCTTAGCCTCTTCATTCCTTCTGGAGCCATTTTTCCACTCTTCTCCAGTAGCATATTGGACACCTACCGACCTGGGGTGGAGGGGGTTCATCTTTCACTGTCTTTTCCTATTTTTTTTCCATCTTTTTGTCTTTTCCTACTATTCATGGGGTTCTCAAGGAAAGAATACTGAAGTGGTTTGCCATTCCCTTCTCCAGAGATACCTGAGCTCAAGAACATTCTGTTATGAGCAGGCATTTGACCACGATTACAGGAAGGTGGCACAGGTAAAGAACCTGCCTGCCCATGCAGGAGACATAAGAGACGCAAGTTCGATCCCTGGGTCAGGAAGATCCCCTGGAAGAGCGCATGGCGACCCACTCTAATATTCTTGCCTGGAGAATCCCATGGATCGAGGAGCCTGGTAGCTTACAGTCCATGGGGTCGCAGGAGTCGGACATGACTGAGTGACTTTGCACAAGCATCAGTTCAGTTCAGTTTAGTCGCTCAGTCGTGTCCGACTCTTTGCAATCCCATGAGCTGCAGCACGCCAGGCCTCCCTGTCCATCACCAACTCCCGGAGCCTACCCAAACTCATGTCCAAGCACAAGCATACACAGGGACATTAAAGGGAAATGTCACCATGAGGTACATCTGGACATCAGTATTGGAAGGACTTGAGTGGTTTCTCTAATACTCCATCTTACCCAGCCACTGCTTGGGTGTCTGTAGTCATTTTTTGGTAGCTTTGCATGGAGCTACTTAGTAGAAAATTCTTTCCCAATGAAGAGTGCGTTCAGGCTTCCTTACTTGCCTCTTTCTAGCTGTCTCTTATGCTCCTCACTTCTGCACTTGTCTTTTCAGTTAAGCATTCTTTGGTCAAGGAGCATGTTATATGGTAGGAGCACCACTTTGAAGTCATGAAAACTGTCAGCATCAACTTCACTTCTTACTGGCTGAATGTTCTTGGACAAAGTATCTCACTTCCCCCAGCCTTTGTTTCTACAGTTAATACTTAGAAAGTGTGGATACTGAACTGTAGTCACTGTTTGCTCAGATTTTCATAGATTTGACTAGTAGGAGCCTCTTTAAAGTGGTTCCACTGTCCTTTTGAAATGATTCTATTTGTCTTTGAAATCTTCCTTGATTTCTGGCACTACAAAATATCCTGAGTTCATCTTGTATCTTCCCTGCCACTGAACCAGATCTTGAATTGGCCATTCCTCCAAGAAACTCTGATCCATGTCAGAAGGGGGGATAAAATTAGAGGCAGAACCTAAAGGTTTGGCCATTTATTTCTACTGGTCATTTTACTCATCAGAACCAGACAGTACATATTTTTAAAATGTATGATTTCATATTAATAATACATATTTCCAACTCAAATTAACAATACTAGTTTTTGACTTTAATTTTATACTCATAACTGTATTCTCTTAAATGGAAAATCTTTTTGTTTTACTAATAGCACACTACGAGAAAAATTCAAAATAACAAGACAAATATTACAAAAAAAAAAAACCATACAAAAAAGTACAAATATTACTACAAAAAATAAAAACAGAATGGACAGTACCCAGCACAGCAAGCTACTAATTGAAAAATACCAAAATCATAGGGTTGTGACGAGGATTTAATGATCTATGTCAGTTTCTGAGGATAACACTTCGGACAACAGTCAGAACCCAATACATATTAGTCTTCTACCCTTGCTCTGCTAATTCCCTGTCTCCTTCAAACTTTTTCTTAGGAATCTTTTTTTTCCAAACTTATCTATTTTTAATTGAAGGAAAATTGCTTTATAATATTGTGTTGCCCTGTGTCATACATCAACATGAGTCAGCCATAGATACATGTGTCCCCTCCCTCTTTAACCTCCCTCCCACCTCCCACTCCTCTAGCTTGTTACAGAGCCCCAGGTTGAGTTCCCTGAGTCATATAACTGTTGGATAAAGCCTAAATATAGCCTGGGATTTTGGCCTGCAAACCTCCTATGTGCTTTCCCTAATCCCCAGCTACTCTCTTGTATTCCTGTTGGTGTTCATTGAATCCTTAACATGCCATATGTACACCTGCATTTCAGTTTCCTTTCAGTGTTCCATTCCCGTCCTTCCTTCTCTTCCTTTCAAATGCATTGCCCTTTGTAATTGAAACAATCACTTGAACAGACGTTACATTCTTACATGTTTATTTGAACCTCTTCGTCTTTTCTCATGTTAATGCCATACCCTTTTATGATTGTAACTTTATTTCATGTTTTAAAGCAATGTTTTTTAATTATTTTAATTGGAGGCTAATTACTTTATAATATTATAGTGGCTTTCGCCATACATTGACACAAATCAGCCACGGGTGTACACATGTCCCCCATCCTGAACCCCCTTCCCACCTCCCTCCCCATCCCATCCCTCAGGGTCATCCCAGTGCACCAGCCCTGAGCACCCTGTCACATGCATCGAACCTGGACTGGTGATCTATTTCACATATGGTAATATACATGTTTCAATGCTATTCTCTCAAATCATCCCACCCTCACCTTCTCCCACAGAGTCCAAAAGTCTGTTCTTTATCTCTGTGTCTCTTTGGCTATCTCACATATAGGGTCATTGTTACCATCTTTCTAAATTCCAAATATATATGCGTTAGTATACTGTATTGGTGGTTTTCTTTCTGAGTTACTTCACTCTGTATAATAGGTTCCAGTTTCATCTACCTCATTAGAACTGATTCAAATGTATTCTTTTAAACAGCTGAGTAATATTCCATTGTGTATATGTCCATTCGTCTGCTGATGGATATCTAGGTTGCTTCCATGTCCTAGCTATTGTAAACAGTGCTGTGATGTTGAGCAAATCTATCTTCATTATTACATTTCAAAAATTTCTTGTAATTTTCATAAAACTTTATAACCATTTTCACCTGATTCTTCACCTCCCTGCCAAAGAAAATAGTCCCACAGTCAAAATGAAGTTCACTTGGATTCTTGGGGAAATAGCATTAAACCAATTGATTGACCTTTTTTATTCAGTCTTCCAGAAAAGGGCCCTGGTATTTCCCTACCTTTTAAAAGATCTTATTTTAATAATTTTAATATAATTTTGTATAAATGTTAATAATGGAGTAATACTAATGATTTAGGAATAAAGAGATGTGGTTCTAGAACTTTTTTGAAAGCTCTTGTGACTAATATTTTGGAAAAGGTCTTTTCTCTGATATAGTTTGTTCTATTTATTCTTTATAAACATTTCATTGCTATGTTAGCATTATCTCCTTTATGGTGGTATGGCCATCTTCTTTCAGTTGGAGATAGCGTGGCAGAGTGAAAACTGCACAGGCTTTGGTGTTAGATCTGCATTTAAATGCAGCCTTAAAGCTGTGGTACATATACACCATGGAATATTACTCAGCCGTTAAAAAGAATTCATTTGAATCAGTTCTAATGAGATGGATGAAACTGGAGCCCATTATACAGAGTGAAGTAAGTCAGAAAGATAAAGAACATTACAATATAGTAACACATATATACGGAATTTAGATAGATGGTGGCGATAACCCTATATGCAAAACAGAAAAAGAGACACAGAAATACAGAACAGACTTTTGAACTCTGGGGGAGAACGTGAGGGTGGGATGTTTTGAAAGAACAGCATGTATATTATCTATGGTGAAACGGACCACCAGCCCAGGTGGGATACAAGAGTCAGGTGCTCGGGCCTGGTGCACTGGGAGGACCCTGAGGAGTCGGGTGGGGAGGGAGGTGGGAGGGGGGATCGGGATGGGGAATACATGTAACTATATGGCTGATTCATGTCAATGTATGACAAAACCCACTGAAATGTTGTAAAGTGATTGGCCTCCAACTAATAAAATAATATTAAAAAAATAAAAAATAAAAAAAAAAAAAAAAAATAAATGCAGCCTTAGTCAAGTTAGCAACACCTCAGGGACTTGCTTTCTCATCTGTTAAATGCAGATGAAAACATTGTGTCAAGGATAAAATTAGATATTGTGTGAAGTGACTAGTTAGCTGTTTAATAAATGATAGTTATTAACATATGTATCAGCAGTTTTACAGATCTCAGCATTTAAAAGAGTGAGCCAATGAAGGGATACAAGGAAATAGTTGTGTAAATGAGATTAAGAAACTGCAGAAAGGAAATTCAGACTCTGGCCTTGAATTAAAATGAATTTTAAATTTATTTTTAATGTTTATACAAGTTTCCAAAGTTGCAGCCCATTTACAGTCATTATAAAATACTGACTATATTGCCTGTGCTGTATAATACATCTTTGTAGTGCATCTTTCACTCAATAGTTTTTGCCTCCTACTTCCCCACCTCTCTGTTGCCCCTCCCCTTTCCCACTGGTAACCACCAATAATATGGATTTTTAATAAAGAATCCAACTCTTTGTAATACATTTAATTATTCAGTATTTTAAGTAAGCCCTCAAATTCATTATAGAACTGTATAAACAATTCTTTATAACTCATTTATACTTTGACCAAAACAGAATAGATCTTCCTCTAACAGATTCAGAGACAACTTGTCCTTCTCAACATTAATTGTGTTTTCTTCAATTCAATTAAATTATTTGTTACCAATTCACAGGAAATTCTGTTTGAAGAAAACACTTAAAATTTGAGGATATCATTCATTGGAATGCCACAAAAGTAGAGCACGGATTAGAGAAACAGTTTCCAAACCAACGTCTGGGATTTTGTTTGGAATTATCCTCAAAACCCCAATTCTGGAGCTTAGCTGGTAGTATCAAATGACTTGCCATGTCACTTATTCCTCCTTTCCCCTCCTTGTACCTCTTTTCTGCCAAATAGCTTTTTCCCTCTATGGCATTATTCATTCAACTAAACCTCCATGAATGTGAAACGAACTGAAAACTCACATGGTATCAGAAGTGGAAATAGCAGCTCATATTTTTGATTGTGTTATAATGAGATATGAACTATACATTGTCATCCATTCCTGTTGCTTCCTCGGCTAGCAGTGCCTTCCCAGAGTTGGAAATGTGACATATTTCAAGAAGCAGTTCTTTGTGCTAATATTTGGAAGGCAGGCTCCTTTGTGTGGTGTCCCACCCCACCCCATTACTGGTATGAAGCTACATATTTCAAAAATGTCTTGCTTATGAATACCAGGCAGAAAAAGCAACCATGTCAGCATTTAGAGAAGAAAGAAACAGACTAAACTGGATGAAGAGCAGTATAAATGAAGTTTGGAAACCCCATTTGTTTTTCAAAAGGAGTTTCCTTTGTTCCCTTGCTCTCTTTTCCTTCCAGTCCTTATGGAGCTGTTCCAGAGCTGCGGGGAGAAAAAGGAAAGAAGAGAAACGTTGGACAAAAAAATTCCATAATGTCACAGTATTCTTTTTCTATCTTTGTGTTTTTCTTTTCATGTGGAACAGAGACTAGTTTGTTATACTTTGCCTAATTTCCTTTTGAATTTGCATTTGTAGTGCTTGGCCACTGTGAAGACTTCTTTATTTAAAATTAATTAATTTATTTTAATTGGAGGATGATTACTTTACAATATTGTGATGGTTTTTGCCATACATCAACAATAAATCAGTCACAAGTATACATGTGTCCTCCCCATCCTGAACCCCCCTCCCACCTCCCTCCCCACCCTATCCCTCTGGGTTGTCCCAGAGCACCAGCTGTGGGTGCCCTGCTTTTTCCTTCGAACTTGCACAGGTCATCCATTTTATGTATGGTAATGTACATGTTTCAATGTTATTCTCTCAAATCATCCCATCCTCGCCTTCTCCCACTCAGCCCTAAAGTCTATTCGTTACATCTGTGTCTCCTTTGCTGCCCTGCTTGTAGGATTGTCAGTACCATCTTTCTAAATTCCATATATATACATTAATATATAGTGTTTGTCTTTCTCTTTCTGAGTTACTTCACTCTGTAAAATAGGCTCCAAGTCATCTACCTCATTAGAACTGACTCAAATGTGTTCCTTTTTATAGCTGAGTAATATTCCATTGTGTATATGTATCACAACTTCCTTATCCATTCATCTACCAGTGGACATCTAGGACATTCCATGTCCTAGCTATTGTAAACAGTGCTGCAGTGAACATTGGGGTACATGTGTCTCTTTCAATTCTGGTTTCCTCAGGATGTACATCCAGCAGTGGGATTGTTGGGTCATATGGCAGTTCTCTTCCCAGTTTTTTAAGGAATCTCCACACTGTTCCCCATAGTGGCTGTACCAGTTTGCATTCCCATCAGCAGTGTAAGAGGGTTCCCTTTTTTCCATGCCCTCTCCAGCATTTATTGTTCGTAAACTTCTTGGTGATGGCCATTCTGACTGGTATGATATGATACCTCATTGTGATTTTTGCATTTTGATTTGCATTTCTCTAATAATGAGTGAAGAAATGCAAGCTCCAGTACCTTGACCACCAGATGCAAAGAGCCATAGGAAAAGACCTTGATGCTGGGAAAGACTGAAGGTAGGAGGAGAAGGGGACAACAGAGGATGAGATGGTTGGATGCCATTACTGACCAAATTGACATGAGTTTGAGCAAGCTCCGGGAGATGGTGAAGGACAGGGAGGCCTGGGGTGCTGCAGTCCATGGGGTCACAAAGAGTTGGACATGACTGAGTGACTGAACAAGTAATGAGTGATGCTGAGCATCTTTTCATGTGTTTATTAGCCATCTGTATGTCTTCTCAAAATGGATTAAAGACCTAAATGTAAGACCAGAAACTACAAAATTCCTAGAAGAAAACATAGGCAGAGCATTCTCTGACATAAATCACAGCCAGATCCTCTATGACCCACTCCCAGAGTAATGGAAATAAAAACAAAAATAAACAAATGGGACCTAATTAAGCTTAAGAGCTTTTGCGCAATGAAGGAAACCATAAGCAAGGTGAAAAGAGAGCCCTCATAATGGGAGATAATAGCAAATGAAACAACTGACAAAGAATTAATATCCAAAATATGCAAACAGCTCATGAAGCTCAATTGCAAAAAAGGTCATGAACCAGTGAAAAAGTGGGCAAAAGACCTAAACAGACATTTCTCCAAAGAAGACATACAGATGGCTAGTAAACACATGAAAAGACTTCTAAAGCAATGTAGTCTCTTACTAATATTTGGATTTTCCCTATTGCAATCTCTAGGGTCTTCCAGTTTACACTCGATGTGCTTTTCCTTTCCTTATTCCACACAGGGAAACCTCTTCTTTCTTTCTTGCCTCTCCCGACGACCATTGCATTGCTAGGATTTTCATCACACTTATTACTAGTTTTGGAATCCTGCACAGTTTTGTTGTTCCCCTCTCCTATTGAAGTCTTTAAGAAATTCTACAATAAATAATACTTTTAATCTTGTAGCTTGTCTCTTTGCAAACAGTTTTATTTTCTTTTTTGCTTCATTTAAAGTCATATTAAGAGCAGGATTACAGGCAAGTTAGTCAGGTTTGCCATATGTGAGAAAGGAGGAACTGTTGGATTCAAAGTATAATTGTTCCCATGAATTTAAGGTCTAAAATTACTCATCTCGTTTTACACATATTCCATTATTTTTATCTTGCTATATTTATGTTGTCTGTTGGTAAACTTATGTGAAGACAGAAATACCAAATTACATGAAGAGATAAACACAAGGAAAGGGATTCTCTTTCTCCTCCTCCCCTTCTTCTTTGCCACTGAGGATTTGTCAGTTTCCTTACTGAAGAGCGAAATGTGATATCAAGGCAGAATCCTTACTTGTCTTTACAAAAAAGGAGGGGTCTCCTGTTTCCTCTAGGAATGGATGGTGACTCTGAATGGAATCACTCACTCGCCAGGTCAGAATGATCGCTTAAAATGGGAGAATTATTTTGCCTTCAGATCTTGGATCTTTTCTCTTCTGCTTGGTAGTAAAGAATCATTTTTGAATGTCCACCTTCTCATTGTTGTGGACTCTTTTTTTCCTTTATATCCTCTTCAGCATGTCACCCAGTTCTCCTTAGCCCATTAACCAGAGGAGAGATGTATCTGGAACAAATTGGACTAGGATAGACCTTGTATCAAGCAGTGAAGGGAAATTAAAGGATTGTCATATTTATTCAAGCTATTACCAGCTCCTCAATAGCCTGCACATAAGCTCAATTAGGATAAGATTGGAATGATTGCCTGTAAACAGCAGAGTTATTTTTTTTAAAGAAAGGTTTAGAACCCAAGTGGATTTGGAGATCAAATATTTTCCCTTTCTGACCATACACTGTTATGCTTGATCTAGGATTATTTCAATTCCCAGTGACAGAAAACCAATTCAAACAAGACAAATAAAAAAATAGAATACACTGATTTATATAACTAAGGAATAAAATAATTAGTTCTGACATCAGGCATGGTGGGATCCAGGAAGTCAAACAATGTCATTGGGAGATATATGTGTTTGTCTTTCTGTCTGTATATCTAATCTTTTTCTTCTTTTCATCTCAATGGTTTTCTGGTTTTTTAAATGCTTTGAGATAAAATACATATAAAATATACTATCTTCACTGTTTTCAAGTGTGTGATTCAGTGGTATTACCTACCTTAACAATGTGTACAAACATCATCACTATTTGCTTCAAAAGCTTCTCCATCACCTTAAACAAGCTCTGTTCTCATGAAGCAGTAACTCGCCTTTCCCCTTCCCCCTCACCTGTGGTAACCTCTAATATCCTTTCTGTCTTCATAAAATTACCTATTGTAGATATTTCATATAAGTGAAATTACACAATATTTATCTCTTTGTATCTGGCTTATTTTACATAATGTAATGCTTTCCAGGTTCATCCATTTTATTGCAAGTATCAGTACCTTATTTCTTTTTATGGCTGAATAATATTCCATTGCATGATATATCACAGTTTGTTTATCCACTCATCTATTCATGGATCAGCATTTCCATCTTTTGGCAATTTTGAATAATGCTAAACAAAGATTGGTGTGTAAATATCTGTTCCAGCCCCTGTCTTCAGTTCTTGTGGATCTATACCTAGGAGAGAAATTTCTGTCTAACCTTGATTCCTCTTTCTTTTTTGTTCATTTATCCACAGGCAGACAAAGACAGTTTATTCCTTCTCAAGTTACTTAAAATCTCAAGTAAGCTTGAGATTTTCTCTCATTGCCCGTGAGAAATTCTGGTTGTTTCTCTTCTGGTCTCTATCTGTGATGGGTCATTCTACCTAGAGAGAAGCTCCTTTGTGACTGTGACTAACAACTCAGTGTGGGAGGGCAGTTCTCTGTAGAAAAGAGAGGCTCTGTTTGTAGAAATAGGGGATGCTAGTGGGCAGAGGTAGAGGTAAGATCTGTCCACTGTCATCTCATTCTAGCTGTGAGCAGGAAACTCATCTTGGCTGTTGATCAGGGATCCTTGGATGAGTGGAATAACTTAAGAATGACATAGTTGGAGTTTTGCCAAAATGAGGAAAAACAGAAACTGTCAGTGCTTCTGATCAGAATACTAATTGCGATCCCCTCTTGGGAGAGTGTTTTGATGTTATCGAGCAAAGCTGGAAGTGTGCAGAAACTCCAACATTCTGTCCTTGATGAAGTCCAATATAGCCTCTAGAAAATGAAGGAGACACATCTTTGCAGCATTGTTTGTAATTGTCTAAAATGGACAACACTCGAAGCTTTTATCAGCTGGCTAAATACAAATACAAATTGTAGTGTGTTTATAGAAGGGGAAGGTGATGCTGCCTTTAAAAATGACCTTAGTCTCTATGTATAGACAGGCTCAAAAATATAACACTGAATGAAAAAAAAATCAAGTTTCAGTATCATATGTGCTGTATTGATAGCAGCTATATAGATATTGGGATTACCTGGTGGCTCAGACGGTGAAGAATCTGTCTGCAATGCAGGAGACCTGGATTTGATCACTGGATCGGGAAGATTCCCTAGAGAAGAGAATGGCCACCCACTGCAGTATTCTTGCCTGGAGAATCCCATGGACAGAGGAGCCTGGCAGGCGATAGTCCATGGGTTCACGAGTAACAGTTTCCTATAGATATTAGAAAACATATAACACTATATTCAGCATTGTTCTGGAATATATGTATATAAAATAAAAGGACAAAACCCTGTATAGGGAAGACTCCCAACAAATTCAATAGTGAGAGGTGAATAGGACATGGGGAAAAATCAAGGGGATTTCAAGTTTTTCTGTATTCGTTTTTTTTTTAATCTTAAAATTAGCTCTGTTAGATTGGGATTGACACACACTGCTATATATAAAATAGATAACTAATAAGAACTTACTGTATAGTGCATTGAAATCTACTCAAAACTCTGTAATGACCTACATGAGAAAAGAATCTAAAAAAGAGTGGATATGTGTATATGCATAACTGATTCACTGTTCTGCACAGCAGAAAGTAACACAACATTGTAAACCAACTATACTCCTGTTTTAAAAAACTTAGCACTGTTAAATTGACTAAAAGTCAGTTATTTCAGGCTGGTTGATACTGGATTTTTCCCTCAGTGTCCTATATCTATTTTTTCACAATGAAAAAGTAACTTTTTCACAATGAAAAAGTAGCACATGGTTAGAGTTCAAATGGAATACAAGTTTTTTGTTTAATCTTAAAATTATGGGATACATATGCAGAGAGAGAAAATGATACCTGATTAGTTAGTAGATGAAATAGTGTATTTCTTTTTAACGTGGTATTTTTTCAAGTAACCCTAAGAAGAGGCTCTTGGCAGAATCTCCCTGCTGTGCTGTACTTCTTCACACCATTTTCTATCATTTATGCGTTAGAGAGCATTTTGTCCTTAATCTTCCCTGTGCCGTGGTATTCCCCTAACTAGCAAAATGCCCAGTGTGTTTCCTATTAACCTCAAAATTCCTACCAGGATTTAGTCCTAGAGCCCTGAAATGCCTCCTATCATTTTAGCAAACAATCAGACTGCTCCCTGCACGTCAAAAGCTGGCAGAAATAAACTACCCAAATTGGTATTCCTGGGAGAAGAAAGTCCTGGGAGGTGAAGATAGATTGCAGAAATCCTATTCATACCAGGAGGGAAAAGTCATTAAATAATTGTGCATGAGGCAGTTGATGACAGCCTTGTCTCTTTTGCTTTTGTAAAAACACTAACAGAGATTTGCAACCTCTTGCCCGATTCTGAAGTGGTTAAAATTTTATAACAGGAACCTTAACGGCCAGGAAAGGAATCTCAGAAAGAGCGTTGCTCGCTGGGCCCTGACATCACTCTATGGGAATGAGTATTGTCTTACACGATGGAATGTTCTCTATCCGTCCTCCAAGAGGGAATCTGGCTTGGTATGCAAATTAAAATATTGCTTGGAAAAATCTGTTGCCTCAAACGACAGGAGAAATTTTTTGTCTAATCCAGCTCTTTGGTCCTTTGTTGGCCACGCAGTTGACAGCAGGCTCAGCCTGGCAGTTCGTCTGGGCCACGCTCTTGCATTTTGTGACAGTGCACAAGGCAGTCCTGGCTTTTTGTGATGGCAAAGAGGCAACAAGCCCTACACTCTTGAGACCTAAAAGAAAGGAAAGGATCATGGACTTGAAATACCCGTACACCCTTAAAAGCGTTTAGAATTTGAATGTGATTTTGTTCTCTCTTTGTTGGCAAGTCAGCACGTGAGGTAGTGAGAAGCCGGCTTATTTGGATAGGTGGCCTTTCCCTTCAAGTTTCCTTGAAGGGGGTCTACCCCCAAATGAAGTCGTCTAGTCTCAAGTTCTGCAGGCTGGAAATAATTTGAAGTTATTCAGAAATGTCATACATTTCGCATGCTCTGCTCTCTGTTGTTTGACTGGGGTTGAGCCTGAGTTCACAGGTGGGGATTCACGGAGAGGCCAATGCTGTCGCTTACAGGCATGACTCCTGCATCCCTCAGGCAGTGGTTCTCTGAGAGGAGAGCATCCTGAGCATCACTTGGGAGCTTATTAGAACTATAGAGTCCACCTTAGACCTACTGGGAGCGAGACCCAGAGATCTGTGATGTAACACACTCAGGGCATGGCAACTTCCTCCAGTACTCTTGCCTGGAGAATCCCTTGAAACAGAGGAGCCTGGCAGGCTACAGTCCATGGGATCATGAGGAGTTGGACCTGACTGAAGCGACTTAGCAGCAGCAGCGGCCAGGTGACTCAGATACACACTCAAGGGTGAGAACCGCTGCTCGAGGTGAATCTGTCCACTTGGAAGGAGAGAAGCCCAACTCTGGGCCCTTTAGCTCTTCCCCTTCCCACTGTGGCTAAAATCAAACTGCCAAATTTGTCATCAGATTATTTATAGTGGAGTAATTTTAAGTTGCCATCTTGTGCGAAGGACTTGGGGCGTTACTGCTTTGAAATTGGCAAGAAGATGTCTTTCCTGGGAAAGTAAAGGTCTCCTCCTTAGCTGTGAGAGGGAAACGGGAGTCTGGGGTTAGTGCCCTTACAGAAGGGGCCGGGGAGACCTGGCTCCCTCTTCCTTTCTGCCACATAAGGTAATAGTGTCCAGTTAGCACCCATGTGGTGATCCCTTTGTTCATCAAGAGACAAACTTGAAATTAATATTGAGAAAGTCTTTCCTTGATGGTATATCTCCTCTAATGACTTCTATTACTTAACTGTGTTGCTTTGTACAGGACTCTTTGAAGTGAAAGTCACTCAGGCATGTCTGACTCTTTGCGACCCCATGGACTATGTATTCCGAGGAATTCTCCAGGTCAGAATACTGGAGTGGGTAGCCTTTCCCTTCTCCAGGGGATCTTCCCAACCCAGGGATTGAACCCAGGTCTCCCACATTGCAGGCCGGTTCTTTACCAGCTGAGCCACCAGGGAAACCCAGGAATACTGGAGTGGGTAGCCTATCCCTTCTCCAGGGGATCTTCCTGACCCAGGAATTAAACCAGGGTCTCCTGCATTGCAGGTGGACGGAAACAGGACTCTTTGCAGAAACCAATTTGGCATTTCAGACAGATAATGACATTTCTGGTTGCAGAATATATATATATATATATTATGTACATAGGAATATCTGAATGCAAGGGATGGAGAACTGTATCTATGTATTTCAGCTCCTACTTTTCCTGGTGTCTATCTTTTAAAAGGCTCAGTGTAGAAATAATGCCATAATTATTGATGAAAGTGATTGTGGACAAAAACTGACATTGATCAAGAACTTAGTATAAGCAAAGTGCTCACCATATACTATCTCATTTAGTGTACCAAGCAATTCTGAGAATAAGTCATTTGCCCCAATTTACAGATGAACAAACTGAATCTTTAACTACTTATTGTAGCAGTTCACTGGCTATTCAGTGTGTGCGTGCATGCGTGCTCAGTCTGTCCAGGTGTCTGCAATCCCCTGGGCTGTAGTCCACCAGGTCCCTCTGTCCATGGGATGATCCAGGCAAGAATACTGGAGTGTGTTGCCATTCCTCCTCCAGGGGCTCTTCCTGACCCAGGGATGGAACCTGTGTCTCCGACATCTCCTGCATTGGAAGGTGGATTCTTTACCAGTGAGCCACCTGAGAAGACTGGCTGTTCAGTGGTGGTTTCTTCATTCTTTTGTTAACAGAGGAATCCAGAATTACTGTGGGCAGTGGGTAATTATGTGCTCAGGGACAGAGGGCTCAGTCTCAGGATATGAACTATGTTTGAGCTTAAGTCAAACATTATTCTCTCTTTCCCAGTGTTTCACTTGAAGGTAGCTATATGACTTGGTTCTGGTCAATTAAATCTAAGGGGGAAATGTGGGAACTGTTGTGAAAACCTATCCTCCCTAATAAGGTAGAGACCTACATATATAAAAGACCTTGTTCCTTCTTACACTGGACTGCTGTCTTACAAGGATGTGGTGTTTTGTTGGAGCTGTAGCAGCCATATTGCAACTATGAGGTAAAAGTCAGGTGAGAACTGTTAAAGTTTTCTTTCTTGTCAGTGTTCTGTTTCTGGGTTTCTAGTTGTGTGAGTGAACAAACCCCTGTTGTTTAAGTCCCTTTTTGTTAGGCATCATGTTGCTTGCTACTTAAAGTATACATTCTAAAAACATATGTGTTTATCAGGTACCAGAATAGGGATTAAAACCCACATTTAACAGATGGCAAACACCATCCTGGTGTGTCCTTTCTCTTACCACTTGCCTTCCTGTCTTTTAACAAAAATAAACTTGGTCTGACATTAGCCTACAAAGTTTGAATTCCTAGGAAATTGACCAACAATGAGGGTATTTGAAAACATCCTATTAAGTTTGTTCTAGACTAGATTTTAACAAGTAATACTTTATCAGTATTTTTTCAGGTAGCCTGGTAAATTTTAGGTATGCATGTAATAAACACATTCTTCTGGTAAAAATTCAAATATTACACAAAGCCAAAATTGTCCATGGCTTATTCAATTCCACTTTCCTCTCCAGAAGTAATCATCCCTGTTCATAAGGTATTGTCCTGGATTACTTTCTATTTAGTTGGATTTTTATAGGCTCAGATTGAGATGATTTTTATTATGGGAGTCAAATTGCACTGTACTGCATATATTTTACCATGATTTGTTTTAACTTCACAGCACATGTCTTAGAGGTTTTTTTCCCCACATTAGTTGATTAGGTGTTTTTTATTCTTATTGCATGCAGCCCAGTGTTCTGCAGTAGTAACATACCAAGATTTTATTTAGTCATCCCTTTGTCTAAAAATGGTACTTGACACAATAGCTACTTGATAAACATTTGTTAAGTAAACTGCCTTTGAAATTATTTAGGATGTTTTGTAATTTTTCCTTGTTTCAAACAATTTTCTATTTATATGTAAATTTTAGAGTCAATTTGCCTAGAAATATTCCTGTTAGGAGTATGTAATTTTATTGGTGAGTA
Source organism: Muntiacus reevesi (assembly GCF_963930625.1). Lineage (NCBI taxonomy): Eukaryota > Metazoa > Chordata > Mammalia > Artiodactyla > Cervidae > Muntiacus > Muntiacus reevesi. Next base: position 9,128,603 of record NC_089271.1, on the reverse strand, counting down.
TTCACATTTTTATAATTTTTTCCATGCTTTTCTTTGGTACCCATGTATTTCTGTCATACAGATACCTTGGAGAGGAATTGGGATATAAATTTGTAAGGTTTAATAGTTACTGCCAAAATTATTTTCAATGAAACTTCTATATTTTCTGTGCTATCACTAGTTTATGATGGTGACAGTAATGGTGATGATTATAATGATGTAGTATAAGGGTGACAGTGGTGATTGTAGTGAGGGTGACAATGTGATTATACTATGCTGAAGAAGAACCCAAGGATTTTCTGTAATAATTCAGTTTCACTCTGATTATCCTCAGATATCCTATCACCTGCAGATTTTATCACTCATTTTGAGTCTGGAGAGAAATCCTGACGCTTCAGCTAAAGTGATGTTAGGAAAACTAGGCTTGATTGATAATATACACTTTATAATTGCTAACAAAATATTGGGCCAATGCTCAGTGAATGCTTGAGTATTGCAATGTTAAGTTATACAGAATTGCTTTTTAGGAGTAAAGATTCCCACAACCTTGAGCAAGTGTTATAATGTCCTAGGATGGCAGAGTTTTAGACTTTTAGAAGGGAAGGAAAGCAATGAAAATAAAATAGTTGACTGCTTATGTAAGTGCTTATATAGTTGTGTTGTTGAGTACCACAAATCCCAGCACAACTCCTCTGATCTGTTTCTTAATAAACCCCCAGATTTCTGTTTTTAGGTAGATTCCTGAACCTTAGAGGCAGCACTTAACTGGATGCCTCCATTTACAATTTATTTATACATTTTTAAGCTGGTTAAGCAAATTTAGAACTCCTAAACTTTCTTCACACTATGAGGGGCTTATCTTCATTATTTATTTTTTTAAAATAATTGTGTTTGAGGTCTCCTTTTCCCAGGCTTCAAGGTTGAATTCTTTCTTCCTTTTGGTTTCTGCCCTCCTAAGGTTGGTCCAGTAGTTTGTGTAGGCTTCGTATAGGGTGAGATTTGTGCTGACTTTTTGTCTGCTTATTTGTTTTTCCTCTGATGGACAAGGTTGAGTGAGGTGGCAATCATGTCTGCTGATGATTTGGTTTGTATTTTTCTTATTTGTTGTTTAGATGAGGCATCCTGCACAGGGTGCTGATGGTGTTTGGTTGATGCCAGGTATTGTATTCAGTTCAGTTCAGTCACTCAGTCATGTCCAACTCTTTGAGAGCCCATGGACTGCAGCACTCCAGGCCTCCCTGTCTATCAGTAACTCCCGGAGGTTACCCAAACTCGTGTCAACTGAGTCGGTGATGCCATCCAACCATCTCATCCTCTGTCATCCCCTTCTCCTCCTGCCCTCAATCTTTCCCAGCATCAGGGTCTTTTCAAATGAGTCAGCTCTTCGCATCAGGTGGCCAAAGTATTGAAGTTTCAACTTCAACATCAGTCCTTCCAATGAACACTCAGGACTGATCTCCTTGCAGTCCAAAGGACTCTCAAGAGTCTTCTCCAACACCACACTTCAAAAGCATCAATTTTTCGGTGCTCAGCTTTCTTTATAGTCCAACTCTTACATCCATACATGACCACTGGAAAAACAAAAACTTTGACTAGATGGACCTTTGTTGGCAAAGTCCTGTCTCTGCTTTTTAACATGCTGTCTAAAGTTGGTCATAACTTTCCTTCCAAGGAGTAAGCGTCTTTTAATTTCATGGCTGCAGTTACCATCTGCAGTGATTTTGGAGCCCAGAAAAATAATGTCTGCCACTGTTTCCACGTCAATTTGCCATGAAGTGATGGGACCGGATGCCATGATCTTAGTTTTCTGAATGTTGAGCTTTAAGCCAACTTTTTCACTCTCCTCTTTCACTTTCACCAAGAGGCTTTTTAGTTCTTCCTCACTTTCTGCCATAAGGGTGATGTCATCTGCATATCTGAGGTTATTGACATTTCTCCCGGCAATCTTGATTCCAGCTTGTGCTTCCTCCAGACCAGTGTTTCTCATGATGTACTCTGCATATAAGTTAAATAAGCCAGGTGACAATATACACCCTTGATGTACTCCTTTTCCTATGTGGGACCAGTCTGTTGTTCCATGTCCAGTCCCAACTGTTGCTTCCTGACCTGCATACAGATTTCTCAAGAGGCAGGTCAGGTGGTCTGGTATTCCCGTCTCTTTCAGAATTTTCCAAAGTTTCTTGTGATCCACACAAAGACCTTGGCATAGTCAATAAAGCAGAAATAGTTGTTTTTCTGGAACTCTCTTGCTTTTTTGATGATCCAGCAGATGTTGGCAATTTGACCTCTGGTTCCTCTACCTTTTCTAAAACCAGCTTGAATATCTGGAAGTTCACGGTTCACATATTGTTGAAGACTGGCTTGGAGAATTTTGAGCATTACTTTACTAGCATGTGAGATGAGTGCAATTGTGCGGTAGTTCGAACATTCTTTGGCATTGCCTTTCTTTGGGATTGGAATCAAAACTGACCTTTTCCAGTCCTGTGGTCACTGCTGAGTTTTCCAGATTTGCTGGCATATTGAGTGCAGCACTTTCACAGCATCATCTTTCAGGATTTGAAATAGCTCAACTGGAATTCCATCACCTCCACTAGCTTTGTTCATAGTCATGCTTTCTAAGACCCACTTGACTTCACATTCCAGGATGTGTGGCTCTAGGTGAGTGATCACACCATTGTGATTATCTGGGTTGTGAAGATTTTTTTGTACAGTTCTTCTGTGTATTCTTGCCACCTCTTCTTAATATCTTCTGCTTCTGTTAGGTCCATACCATTTCTGTCCTTTATTGAGCCCATCTTTGCATGAAACGTTCCCTTGGTAGCTCTAATTTTCTTGAAGAGATCTCTAGTCTTTCCCTTTCTATTGTTTTCCTCTATTTCTTTGCATTGGTCACTGAGGAAGGCTTTCTTATGTCTCCTTCCTATTCTTTGGGACTCTGCATTCAAATGAGTATATCTTTCCTTTTCTCCTTTGCTTTTCACTTCTCTTCTATTCACAGCTATTTGATAGGCCTTCTCAGACAGCCATTTTACTTTTTTGCATTTCCTTTTCTTGGGGATGGTCTTGATCCCTGTCTCCTTTACGATGTCACGAACCTCTGTACATAGTTCATCAGGCACTCTATCAGATCTAGTCCCTTGAATCTATTTGTCACTTCCACTGTATATTGGTAAGGGATTTCATTAAAGCCATACCTGAATGTTATAGTGGTTTTCCCTATTTTCTTCAATTTAAGTCTGAATTTGGCAATAAGGATTTTATGATCTGAGTCACAGTCAGCTCCTGGTCTTGTTTTTGCTGACTATATAGAGCTTCTCCATCTTTGGCTGCAAAGAATATAATCAGTCTGATTTTGATGTTGACCATCTGGTGATGTCCATGTGTAGAGTCTTCTCTTGTGTTGTTGGAAGAGGGTGTTTGCTCTGACCAGTGCGTTCTCTTGGCAAAACTTTATTAGCCTTTGCCCTGCTTCATTATGTACTCCAAGGGCAAATTTGCCTGTTACTCCAGGTGTTTCTTGACTTCCTACTTTTGCATTCCAGTCCCCTATAATGAAAAGGATATCTTTTTGGGTGTTAGTTCTAGAAGGTCTTGTAGGTCTTCATAGATTCGTTCGACTTCAGCTTCTTCAGCATTACTGCTCAGGGCATAGACTTGGATTACCACTTGTATTCAAGTGGTTTCCTTTGTGTGAGTTCTCACTATTTGGTATTTCCTAGAGTTAGTTCTCTAGTAGTCTAGGGTCTTGGAGTCAGTGCTCCCACTCCAAAGGCTCATAGCTTGATCTCTCCAAAGGCCAGCCTAGATCCAGTCTACCAAGAGAAATTTCACCCGAAATGAAAGGGCCTTTACTTCATTTCCAAAAGACAATACAAGGGAGATCTCTGACTGAGCAGAAACCGCCACCCTGCCCCCAGCCTGAGCCACAAGCCCTTAGAAGGCAAAGAGAAATGCTGAGAGCTTGGAGACTTGGAAGAGCTTGGAAACTAAAGCCTATTTTTAAATTAATTAATTAATTTTAATTGGAGGATAACTACTTTACAATATTGTGATAGTTTTTGCCATACGTCAACACGAATCAGCCATGGTACACATGTGCCCCCCATCCTGACTCACCCTCCCACCTCCCTCCTCACCCCATCCCCTGGATTGTCCCAGAGCACCAGCTGTGGGTGCCCTGCTTCATCCTTCGAACTTGCACTTGGTCATCTATTTTACATAAGGTAATGTTTAAGTGTTATTCTCTCAAATCATCCCACCCTCACCCTCTCCCACTGAGTCCAAAAGTCTGTTCTTTACATCTGTGTCTCTTTTGCTGACTTGCATATAGGTCATCATTACTGTCTTTCTAAATTCCATATATATGTGTTAATATACAGTATTTGTGTTTCTCTTTCTGACTTCACTCTGCATAATAGGCTCCAGTTTCATCCACCTCATTAGAACTGACTCAGGGGAGTTCCTTTTTATAGCTGAGTAATGCTCCATTGTGTATGTACCACAACTTCCTTATCCACTTGCCTGCCGATGGACATTAGGTTGCTTCCATGTCCTGGCTATTATAAACAGTGCTGCAGTGAACATTGGGGTGCACGTGTCTCTTTCACTTCTGTTTCCCTCAGGATGCATGCCCACCAGTGGGATTGCTGGGTTGTATGGCAGTTCTCTTCCCAGTTTTTAAGGAATCTCCACACTGTTCTCCATAGTGTCTGTACCAGTTTGCATCCTCACCAACAGTGTAAAAGGGTTCCCTTTTCTCCATGCCCTTTCCAGCATTTACTGTTTGTAGACTTTTTGCTGATGGTCATTCTGACTGATGTGAGATGATACCTCATGGTTTTGATTTTCATTTTTCTAATAATGAGTGATATTGAGCATCTTTTCACGTATTTATTAGCCATCTGTATGTCTTCTTTGGAGAAATGTATGTTTAGGTCTTTTGCCCACTTTTTGATTGGATTGTTCCTTTTTCTGGTATTGTGCTGCACGAGCTGCTTATATATTTTGGAGATTAATTCTTTGTCAGTTGTTTCGTTTGCTATTATTTTCTCCCATTCTGAAGGCTGTCTTTTCACCTCGCTTATAGTTTTCCTTCATTGTGTAAAAGCTTTTAAGTTTAATTAGGTCCCATTTGTTTATTTTTGTTTTTACTTCCATTGCTCTGGGAGTGGGTCATAGAGGATCTGGCTGTGATTTATGTCAGAGAGTGTTCTGTCTGTTTTGCTCTAAGAGTTTGATTTAGCAAAACTATGAGCAGATTGAAGACTTCTTTCGCTGCCATGTTGTGTATGTTGTTGTTCAGCCACTGAGTTGTGTCCGACTCTTTGCAACCCCATGGACTATACCGTGCCAGGCTTCCCTTTCCTTCACTATCTCCTGGAGTCTGCTCATGTCCATTGAGTCAGTGATGCCCTCCAACCATCTCATCCTCTGTGGCCCCCTTGTATGTTTTGTTTGTTTGTGATTTATTTTTTCACAAAATAGTCATGTGGTCAAGGACTAATGCCACTCATCCAATTAAACCTGATCAGTTGCAATAAGTCTTCTATGCCATTATGTTAAGCACTGTTTATTTCTTGTTTTGCATATAAAGTTTTTCCTAAATAATGAATCAAGTGCTTAAATGGTTGGGGAATTTATGAATATTCTGAATTATTTAGATTCAATGTCTCAAGTGTATTTTTTAAAAAGTTTCTGGAATTCTTGAGTAAAGATCACATCTTAAATATTTTTTGAATGATTCAAGAACTTGGATGCCAAATACCATGCTGTCATTATAATCTTACCATCTCTTAGAATGCTGTTGCCAAAAGGTCACTCTGGGGCAAAGTCTCTTTTCCTGTGTGTCCATATGAGAAACATCATTGTACCCAGCAGATTCAGTGGGTAAGGAAGCTGTTTTCCCCACTTGGTTATGGAAGCAGGCTCTGACCCAATCCAGAGAGAAACTTACTGACCTGCATCCCTATTTCTCTGTCAGTCAGGATGTACCTCCTACCTGATGTGAGCTGAAGTCTTGGTGAAGCTCCTGCCTATGACCTGTTGTCTGATCCTAGATGCTTCTGGAAGGTCTGCCTACTCTGTGGAAGCTGCTGATCAATGGGAGTCCTACAGATGGATGATGGGAGGACATGAGAAGAGATGGAATAATTTTGAGTTAATCTATGAAAACTAAAATGCCTTTCCAGGTTGTTTATTTTGAATTCCAAAAGCTAACCTTGGTCCACTGCTGGAACCGTACCTTGCACGTTTGAACCTGAAACAGTCAAAAATTGAAGCCTGGACTGAGAATTCACACATGGAGAGAGGCACCTTCCAGAAACTGAAGAGAAAGGAAAACTTTGGCCTTAAACTCAAAGTGTGGACTGTGGACCAGCAACACCCCAGGACCTGGGAACTTGCTAGACATTTAGAACCCTGGACTCCACTCCAGGCCTGCTCAATCAGAATCATAATTTTAACAATATTACTTGATGCTTCCTATGCACAAACAAGTGTGAGAAGTGCCATTTTAGGCAGTATTAAGACAAGATACTTGTTTTCTCAACTCCGGTCACCCTATTGTGTAATACCACTTTCTTTTTTTTTTTTCATTTATTTTTATTAGTTGGAGGCTAATTACTTTACAATATTGTAGTGGGTTTTGTCATACATTGACATGAATCAGCCATGGAGTTACATGTATTCCCCATTCCGATCCCCCCTCCCACCTCCCTCTCCACCCGATTCCTCTGGGTCTTCCCAGTGCACCAGGCCCAAGCACTTGTCTTATGCATCCAACCTGGGCTGGTGATCTGTTTCACTATAGATAATATATACATATTCCGATGCTGTTCTTTTGAAACATAGTACCACTTTCTATCTCTAGGAGGAGTCATTTTGGAGCATGTCAGAGGAACCTTATGGAAGTGTTTGCCTGTGTGGAGAAGTTAAGATCAGAAATGGCAATAACAAAATAAGCAAGCAGTAGAGCTCTAACGAGCCATACATTGATAAGCTCTGTGCAGTTAGAGTGGGAGTCCCCAGTGTTTTAAGGACTGACCCTGAGCAATTAAAGGCTGACACTGAGAGGTTATAGCAGTGACACATCAGCAGGTTTTGGATAACTCAGCATGAGATAACACTGGGTAGAAACAGATGAAAGGAGAGAATCACTCATGAGGTGTGGGATTGTGCCTTTTTTCTAGCATGTCCCGTAAACAGATGAAAGGAGAGAATCACTCATGAGGTGTGGGATTGTGCCTTTTTTCTAGCATGTCCCGTCATGTCTGCACCTGACTGTCAAAAGCTCTGAATAAGAGAAGTGCTGTGATTGTTTTATATTGACCTTGGGTGGCCTACAGGACCTGGCGTTTAACTCTGATATCATGGACTCAGTTTGGAGCTGACTCATTCCCGTACTTGGAAAGGGCAGTATTTAACCTTATACCTTTTAAAAGCAAGGTATAATTAAGCTCTAGTAAATTGCACAAATCTTCATTTTAGCTAAATTTTGACAACGACATGTATTAGCCATCCAAAGCCGAAAAAAAAAATAGAATATTTCCATTATCCCAAAAAGCTCTCTTGTGCCCCTCACTGGCTAATTCAACTTGGGTTTTATCACCATGCATTATTTTTCCTGTTTTAGAACTTCATATAAATGGATAGATACCTGTGTACTCTTATGTTTTGCTTCTGTCACTCAGCATGTTTCTGAGAATCATCTATGTTTTTGATTGTATGGGTAAGTCAGGTTGCTTACTAGTATTGTATTGTGTGAACACACAAAACTTTACCTACATGTTGCTGAACCCACAAGTAGTCTCCAATTTCGAGCTCATCAGTTATACTGCTTTGGTCATTTGTAAATAAATCTTTTTTGGACATACATTTTTATTTATCTCAGATTATGACCCAGGAGCAGAGTGTTGGTTCTTAGGACTGATGTGTGTTTGACTGTTAGAAATGGGGACAACCTAGAAGGCTAGGAGGAGGAGGGAAGTAAGGGGGTTCAAGATGGGAGGGGGACACATGTATACCTGGGGCTGACTCATCCTGAAGTATGGCCAAAACCATCGCAATATTGTAATTATTCTCCAAATAAAATAAAGTAATTAATTAAAAGAAATGGCCAAATATTTCTCCACAGTGGTTGTACTGTTTTAAACTCTGACGAGAAATGTACAAGAATTCTAGTTGCTCCCTAGCCTCACCAGTATTTGATGTCAGTCTTTTCAGCTTGGATTTAAGGTCACATTTCCTTGGTAATTTGTAGGTTCTTATTGTTCTTCTATTGCTGACTTAACAGGAATGTCATAGGTGAATTTCTCTCAGCTGACAAGCCCCAGGCCTTTGGGACCTCAGAGACCAGAGGGCCACAGATATACTTTAATCAGGTCTGCTTTTGGAGATGGGAGATGGCTGCTTTGCACTTGTTGTTCAGTTGCTCAGTGTTGTCCGATTCTTTGTGACCCCATGAACTGTAGTCTGCCAGGCTCCTCTGTCCATGGGATATCTCAGGCAAGAATACTGGAGAGGGTTGCCATTTCCTTGGGAAAGGCCCTATTCCTCCAATGGGGAATCTATTTTCTGTCCTGCCCCAACCTTTGGCACAATACTTCTGAGAACTTGGTGACACACCATGGGAATGATTTGATGGCTCAGCATAGACTCGCTCTGTGGCTGAACTCTTGATGTCGTCCACATGTCCGCCACACATGACCACTGAACTTTCACTGCAACTTGGCTACTTTCTCCTTACGCTTTCCGTCTGAATTTCATCTCCACTTGTCATTCTGCTGTGAGTGAGAACACTTAATGGCTCTCCTCTCACTTGGGACTAACTCATTGTTTTCTAGAAATTTGTTCCTTTAGGATTCTTTGCATCCTCTACTCTTGAAAGGAGTTGATAAAAGTTTGATTTTTGTAGCTCATCAGGCTTATTTTGGTGGTTAGAGTAAGAATGATGCTCTGCTAGGACTTTGTACATTTTAGCCAGAATCAAAAGTCCTGTACTCCCCACCTCCCCAACTCCATTCTTCTCTGTGATGTGCCAAAAATATTCTCTGGATTAAAGCCTAAAGACTGACATTGCTTTAGAAATCACGAGCCAGGAGGCTCACAGTAACCCAGTGTAGATACCCTGGAGCTAATAGAAGAGCCACACTATGTAACACTTTCATGTTAATATTTTAAAGATTAAAATAGCATCCATTAAACCATGATAGCTGTCACCCCCAAGCACATTACTAAACATCAGTGGGTCAAGCTACCTTGTCTATAAAATGGGAATAAAAAGAGTACTTGTACCATGGTCTTGCTGTAGGCTTATAGAAATTATATATGTAAAGAGCTTAGAGGTGTACTGCAAATGCCCGAGAAATGAAACCTTAGCTGATATTAATATTAATATATTAGGACTAATGACAGTTAGCAGTTATAGCATTGGAAGTTTTTTTTAACCAAGGACTTACTTATTCTCGCCTTTTTGTATTGCAGTGCATGCATGTGTGCTATGCTCAGTTGCTCAGTGGTGTCCAACTCTTTGTGACCCAATGAACTGTAGTCTGCCAGGCTCCTCTGTCCATGGGATTTCCCAGGCAAGAATACTGGAGTGGGTTGCCACGCCCTCCTCCAGGGGATCTTCCTGACCCAGAGATCGAACCTGTGTCTCCTGCATTGCAGGTCTTTACCACTGAGCCACCTGGGAAGCCCTAATTAAAACTTCAAGCTTTCTCTAGGGGTTACTAAGAGTTAACAGAGCCAACCAATGCTGTAGTCAATATGCTAGTTCCATAAACAATGAGATCAGAAAATTGTGACTTAAAACTTTGTGCCTGTGGTAACAGTTAATATTATTCAGCCATAACTCTGGTTCTCCTGCCTTTGGGTGCGATTGTACCTTCGTGTCTCCTTGACATGAGGCAGGCAGGGCTGCATGACTTGCATTGACCAGAGAAATATGGCTGCAAATACATTGCTTCTTAATGAGTCTTTAAGAGCTCATTTGTAACGCCTCATGCTTTCTTTCTCTAGCTGTGGGGACCAGCGATGTTCCAAGTTGTGGAGCCTCTGAGCAAAGGTGTTTTGAGTAGAGTCACAGCTGGGCCATGATGAACATGTAGGATAAGCTGAACAAACCTCAACTTTAGATGATGGAGAGTTTGGAGCTATTTGTTACATGCACATCACTAAGCCTATATTGACTGACTAGGGTACTTTTAGGATATGGTTCAGACTGTCTACTTTGCTCTTATTATGTAGGATTGCATCTGGTGGAAGCACTGGCTAACCAGAGAACTCCTGGATACCAAAGTTTGGGTGGAGGGGGAGCCAGAGGCATGGGTGCCAGAGAGTGAGTTTAAACCATATTAAGACAATGTGCCAAACATCAGGGTGTCAAAGTCTGTCCACAGATCAGGTGTGGGACTGGTGGGGGAGAGGCAGGAAATAGAGCCAGAAGGTTTGGAGCTGAGGAGAGGCAGTGATGGAGCAGGAACTGAGAAAGAAATCCTAGAACCAGGTAGGTGGGTTTATCCATGGAGTCTTATTACCAGCAAAGGGAGAGCTGAGGCACAGTCTCCTTGGGGACAGCTGTTGGGTGTGTGGTGGGCTACCTGGCTGAAGGTCACCGGGTCATGTCAGCAACTCCTCAGGGTGCTTTCTCTTTGGATGTACCCATCTTCACACCAGCAGGATTTCTGGGTACCCCAAGGTCTGAAGAACAGCAGAGAAAGTCCTTCTGTTCTGGGCATCTTTTGTGCTCATTCTTTTTCTTATGCTGAGGCTCTCCAGCTTCAGATTTAAAGAGAGATCTCTCTGATTAGCTGAATCACACTCTCTTTGCCAGAGAGAACCACTTCTGGAACATCAAAACACATATCTTGGCTCCCTTTGAGGGCACCTTGTCATTTAAATCATACGGAATGTTACAGAGCTATCCATGTATGTTTCTAATTGGGTCAGAGATGTTAACGTTGCAGCAGTGTAAGCAGAGCATTTTAAAAAAAATTCCTCCAGTCCTTTTGGAATTCAGCTCGTGGGCTTAACAGACATGTATTGACATAACTAACTTGTTCAACATGTCTTTCTGTAAGTTATAAGTTAGGGGAAAGTAAAGCTTTGCATTAAACTAACAGATGAGATTTTTGTATTAGGGATAATATACTAATATGATACACACTAAGAGGATACATAACCCAAAGTGAGGTTTCATCATTTAAGGCGAAATGACCTCCTCCTGGGAACTGAGGATTATTTTACAGGAAATAGAAATAATAGGAAGACTTTCTTGGCACTGAGTAATAACCTAGGATGTGAAATAACTTGACATGTGCCAATAGCCGTGTATAATATTCTTTGGTAGAAGATGATTGTCAAGATTGTATGGCAAATGGGTTACCAGGGCTGGAGAATGGACAGTTCCTGTTATGACACACCAGGGACCAAGCTTTTTAAAAGCTTGTTTCGTTTTCACTCTTAATCAGCGAGAAAGGTAGAAAATGGTCTCAAAAGTCTGTTTTTATCTGTGGCTATGAAGTGTGTTTTTTAAATATTATTGCTTATTATTGTTTTTATTTTGACAATTAACTTATTATGATAATAACATGCATTGACACACCAGCACATCCATCTATACAGAGTGGATGTTTAATAAATTCTTGTTGAAAGTCATTATAGAAATACATTTATAAAGTCAGAAATCTCCTTTGCCAGAAAGCTGAGAACTCTTCTGTAAGAAAAAAATTTCAGAGCAATAAGAAACATTTCAGTAGTTGGTAATATATGTGTGTATGATATGTATTATGCATATGTTATTCATACATATATAGGCACACACATACTTTATAGGAAACGTTTCTAAAGAAACATTATCAAATAATCTTTAGGTGTTTAGAGGAAGATTTGTACAAGAAAGGTAGATTCAAAAAGAAAAGCTGCCTTAATTTACTTTATTGCTTCTTTGCTAAAGGTATTTATTCAGAACATCAGAAGTAAAGCTTTAAAGTCAAATGTCTGGAGAAATTTAAATATATGTGAAAGCGAATGTTTAAATTGAAGAAGAATGTTGACAGAAATAAATCACTTTTAGAGAGAATTCCCAGGACCTGGTCCCTTTTAGGGAAGCTCTCCTGGTCCTTGTGCAAATACATGTTCCTTTAAAGTACTTGCCCACATAATTTATGGGTTTACGTCTGTATGCCTCTGTTTATTTTCGGTATAAAAATCCTTGCTTATAAAAAGGGTAGTTAAGTATGGTACTACATAACTGTGAGCCCTTTTGCCTGACTTAAGAGTTTGAACTTAAAGAACATAAACTAAAGTCAGAGGTAATTCAATTAACATTCTGAACGCACAAAGGTATGCTCGCTTCTCAGCTTTAGGGCACAAAACAGCCCCGTTAAATTATAGCAGTAATTACACCACACATGCACATTCTTTAAAATTTCATGAATCACAAGGCTGAGCTCTAATTTGAGATGTTTGTGTCTGTCTCTGGAGAATCAACTGAAATAGAAATCTTGAAGCCAAAGAGCTCAACTCCATGTCCAGCTTCACAAAACAAAACCCATCACCTTCCAGTCTCGGACACATTCCAGATTCTCCCAGTTTCCTTACCATTCATACTAACTCATCATTAAACTCTGTGGATGATAGCTCTGAAATAGCTCATGAATCTGCCTACTTCTGCCCATCTTCCTTGCCATCGTCCTGGTCCAGGATGCCATCTTCTCTCGTCCATATCCACATCAGTGGTCTTCTGCCTGTTCTCTCTCCCATTATTGTCTTCTCCAGTCTCCATTCCACGTTGCATAGACCCAAACTTTTAATGAAATAAGATCACACCTGGAAGGCTGCTGCAAGTCTCAGTCTACAGGTCACTTCTCCAGGCCTTTTCCTGGGTTCAACTCCCTTGTACCACCCTCCTGAAGCCCCTTGTAATTCCTCTGTCATAACAAGTGTCACATAGGATTGTAACTCCCCGGGTAGTTTTCTTTTTCAATATATAGTAAGCTCTGTGAGGGTAGGGACTCTGCTCATCTTGTTAATCCCAGAACTCTTGGCTTGCAGCCTGGGGTGAACTCTCAAATTATGAAGGAATTTATCATAACTCTTTAATATTAGGCCAGTTTAGAACCACAACAAGTACCAACACTTCTTAATGTACTAATATACTTCTAATACACTATTTTTCTCATGCTAGAACATTTATGGCTCTAAAGGAAAGTTCTCCAAGGTGTGGTGTATCCTAACAGCCCTTATTTTAATGAGAATAGTAAAAGTTTATAAATTTTTTCTTGCACTAAAGTTACCAACTTAAATTCCTTCTTTTGACTTTGAGTGAAGTGCTAATCATGAGATTTTAAAGCATTTTTATTTTAGGTATGCTTTATGATATCTTACTGTGAAGTTATCTAGAACTATGGTATAAAATGTGATAGGGAAATCTGTCCGTGGAATGTGTGGAATGGGGTGTGGCATTGATTTCCTTAACCCTGTTAATGTGTTAGATGACCTTTCATGTGTTTTTCTTATTTCTTCCTTTAACACCTTATTTATAGATTTTTTTTTTCCCTGTGACCAAAAAAATCTGGTTTGGTTTAGGCGTAGAAGAATGTGATGCAAGAAGAAAAATTACATGTGTCTTTCTGTATGTCTGTTTGTATGTATGCATATATGATGATTGATTAATGACTATTATTAGCCATAAGAAATATGGAACATGTGGGAGTTCTTGGAGAAGTTCATTCACAGCTCTATTGTTAAGGAAAGGTCATTGTCAGTTCAAGTGCATTCTTTTTTCCCCTAGCTTTATTGAGATATAATTGACATGTAACATTGTATAAGTTTAAGGTCAAATGAAATCTTGTCTTTATTGCAAATGCTAAAAATGAGTACTATTGAACAGACTCAGTCCATTTTGTAGAATTGTAGGAAATAAAAGCAATTCTCCTGGCAGAAGTCAAAACAAATATTTATTTAATTATTGTTGTTGTTCAGTCGCTAAGTCATGTCTGACTTTTTGCAACCCCTTGGACAGCAGCACACCGGTCTCCACTGTCCTCCACTTTAGTCATTGATAAAACTGTCCTAAAATCCCACAAGAAATATAAACTTAAGCATATTTGTATATACAGAAATAATTGTAGGTGGCATGGTAATAACCCAGGGTGAGGAGGAGAGGGAAAAGTAGGTAAGGGTATGGAAGAAAATAAGCAAGGTCCTGAGTTGATAGTTCTTGAAACTGAGTGATGAGTACATGGTGAGTTATTATATATTCTTCTGACTTCTGTATATGTTTGAAAGTTTCCATATACAAAGTTTTTACAGAGGAAAGAATTATGTAGAAGTGAAAACATCCTGAAGCTGATAAAGCTTAAGCCTGAGGACCACCACTGGATGGGTCCCTTCTAGAATGCTGGAAGGAGCCTCTGTCTTCAAATGGTCATATATTTGTGTAAAATTTGTGAATGTAATATAATTTAACTAAAGTGGGCTAAAACTGCTGTCTCTTCCTATTTCAGAACCCCCTCTGTTATACTTTTCTTCATGGTGTTCAAGAGGTCATGGGCTTTGGGGGGACCTGCTAAGGGAAAGTTGAGTTGGGGATATAAATACAAAACTTTAGGTGTGTTTACTTGTGGATGAAAAATACAGATACAAAATTCCAAGCTGTGACTTTGACACCCCCATGATTATTGGAATATATTTATTTTCAGTCTCTTCTGTGTATATTACCACTGGTTGTGCTAGCATAGGAATGGCTTCCAGGAAGACTCCAGTCTCTGTCCCTCTGACAACTCACTCTGTGTTATGACTTGAAGCATAGGACCACAGATTGTATTGGGGTATGAGTGTGCTCCGTGGAATGTGGCAGAAAAGTGTGTAGATAGTGAGGAAAGAAATAGTTTGAAATGTATGAAGCCAGAAATCATCCTGTGGACATTTTTGCTAATCAACAGATGTGTAAAATTACATGCATTGATTTTGGTTCTCATTGATACTTAGTTAAACTGGAAATCCTCTCCAGTCAGAAATATACTCAATGCTACAAACATAATTATAAATGCATCCTATTTTTGCATTTTGGTTGAAGTCAAGAGAAATATAATTTATCAAAATGTTGTGTCGATAGTGTACAGACCTCTACTACCAGAAGCATAAATTTGAGTTTCCTGAAGTTTGTTCAAGTTGAGTGTGTGTAGCTGCTTGAATATTCAGTCACTGGATCTTATCTAAAGCATTTTTCCCTGAAGAAGTGTGGGATCCTAAATTTAAAGAAACAGATAACTGCCTCTGATGCAACAAAATGACTTGCATGCATGCGCGCATACACACACAGTGGACTGAACCAGCAATGAGTATTAGAGGTATTCAGACATTAGTAAGTGGACGAAAATGTTGCAGCATAGTGAGTACTCTTGTGAACTGAAAGATTTTTGGAAGCCCCCTTCCAGAGTGACTTAGAATACGTAATACACTCCTTGAGGATAAAATTTAAAATAAAATGAAATCAGATGCATTTCTAGGTTTGAAACCAAAGTTTCTTACGACTTCAAATTTGAGCCCTTTGTGAAGATGGTTTCAAAGATAACAATCTAAGTGGTTTTTTTTAAATAGTCCCTCCAGAGAACTGAAGCATAGCCAAATCCCTCAACATAGAAAATTCACTTAAAAGAGAAAAGCAAGTCATCCTGTTTCACTTGGTTATTTTACCTTCCAAATATGGAATATAGGAATCTAGAAAGCAGGGTAACAGTGAGTTAATATTCATCATGTTTTGTTTATCTTGGCTTTTAAAATACACATTTCTTATATTTCTGGCTTGTATAATTTCTAAATATGCCCAAGCAGCCTTATAGCTTATCCAAGTTTTCATTTAAAAGTGAAAATCTTAGTCCATTTTTCTCCAGTTTTCCTTCTCTTTTCCCAAACATTGTTCATCATTCTTTTCTAAAAGTTTGTTTACCCAGAGCATGCCAGCAGGGTAGTTTGTTTTTGAAACAAAATTTAAACACATTAACACACAATCAATGATGTGTATACTACGTATGGGTGAATGCAATTACATGGTCCATTTATATCTTCCATAGCTAAATACAGGATGCCAGTTGTTTGTTGGTGTGCAAATGGTCATGCTTTTGATTAAATTATCTCCACTAGCTATGCTAATAATGGCATAGAAGTCTTTGCTTTTTCCTGAATTTTCTAGGATATTTTTATGTGTGGGGCTTCTCTGAGACAAGTTTCCTCAACAAACCTACCTCTTATGACTGCATTCAAATAAAGCTGGAATTAATGTGGTCAAAATTCTCCAAGCCAGGCTTCAGCAATACGTGAATCGTGAACTACCAGATGTTCAAGCTAGTTTTAAAAAAGGCAGAGGAACCAGAGATCAAATTGCCAACATCCACTGAATCATTGAAAAAGCAAGAGAGTTCCAGAAAAACATCTATTTCTGCTTTATTAACTATGCCAAAGCCTTTGACTGTGTGGATCACAATAAACTGGAAAATTCTGAAAGAAATGGGAATACCAGACCATCTGACCTGCCTCTTGAGAAACCTGTATGCAGGTCAGGAAGCAACAGTTAGAACTGGACATGGAACAATAGACTGGTTCCAAATAGGGAAAGGAGTACATCAAGGATGTATATTGTCACCCTGCTTATTTAACTTGTATGCTGGGTACATCATGAGAAACGCTGGGCTGGAGGAAGCACAAGCTGAAATCAAGATTGCCAGGAGAAATATTAGTAACCTCAGATATGCAGATGACACCCCCCTTATGGCAGAAAGTGAAGAACTAAAGAGCCTCTTGATGAAAGTGAAAGAAGAGAGTGAAAAAGTTGGCTTAAAGCTCAACATCCAGAAAACTAAGATCATGGCATCCGGTCCCATCACTTCATGGCAGATAGATGGGGAGATAGTGGAAACAGTAGCAGACTTTATTTTGGGGGGCTCCAAAATCGCTACAGATGGTGATTACAGCCATGAAATTAAAAGACACATACTCCTTGGAAGGAAAGTTGTGACTAACCAAGACAGCATATTAAAGAGCAGAGACATTCCTTTGTCTAGTCAAAGCTGTGGTTTTTCCAGTAGTCATGTATGGATGTGAGAGTTGCACCATAAAGGAATCTGAGTGCCAAAGAATTGATGCTTTTGAACTGTGGTGTTGGAGAAGACTCTTGAGAGTGTCTTGGACTGCAAGGAGATCAAACCAGTCCTACCTGAAGGAAATCAATCCTGAATATTAATTGGAAGGACTGATGTTGAAGCTGAATCTCCAGTACTCTGGCCACCTGATGCGAAGAGCTGACTCATTTGAAAAGGCTCTGATGCTGGGAAAGATTGAGGGCAGGAGGAGAATGGGACGACAGAGGATGAGATGATTGGATGGCATCACTGACTCAATGGACATGGGTTTGGGTGGACTCCGGGAGTTGGTGATGGACAGGGAGGCCTGGCGTGCTGTGGTTCATGGGTTTGCAAAGAGTCAGACACGACTGAGCGACTGAACTGAACTGAATGTGGTAAGGTAATCAACACTCTCTGTAGTGACAAGTAAGCCATAAATTTATGTGGCATAATCCAAGAACAGTTGATCTGGTGCTGTGGAAGGCTGTATTACATTCACCCATTTAGGGGCCCAGGTTCCATACATTTTATGGCTCTCCTCTCCTCTGAGGCCTCAGAATTTTACAGGATTGTTTTCAACCAAATGGTAGAACAAAGAGAGGTTGCCTGGAGAACTGTTTTGGGGTGTGGGTAGGTTAAGGACCTGACCTCATAGCTGATGGCCATCACCTCCACCCACTCTGTGTGGGCCAGGATTCATTCATATGGCCTGGGGGCATAACAGAGGAGGCTGGGAAATCAATAACATGAAGCCTAGGTGGATAAGAAAATGGAGTCTGATGAGTTCATGGCATTGTCTCTGCCACCATACAAGGTGACCTGCTCTGATTTCAAAGGTGCCAGGTACCAGCAAGGTTCCCCAACTATTCTCCTGTGGTACACTGATTCCTTGATTTAGCTTGCATTGAGGCTGAATGGAAAAAATAGATTTCTGTTAGGTGAGACTTGAAAATATTATCAGTCATTGAAGCTCCCGTGCAGAGGAGACTTTGAAAGCAGATCTCGTTTGAGGGTAGGTAGGAAAAATTCCCAGGGATATGGGGTACCAGTTTGATAGTCGGAATGAAATACTGCAGGGTGTGTGAGATGATAGATTCTTTTCCTACTTACAGTGGTCTAACTGCTGACTGCCCAAGAAGGACAGTGTTAAAACTGCTGGACCCCGTCCTTTCTCATTGCCACCACTGTTGTTGGTTCATTTCCTCTCCTGTAGTCTTAGTTGGGCTTTCCAGGAAATAAAGTCTGAGGTGGAGATTTTACTGCAAATAATTTATTGGGGAGTGCTGTCAAGGTTAGAAGTAGGATAGAGAGAGGGAAGAATTGAAATGGTCACGGGTTAGGAAGCTTTAGAGCTTTGGAAGTGTGTGAAAGTGTTCGTCGCCCAGTCGTGTCCGACTCTTGGCAACCCCATGGACCATAGCCCGCCAGGTTCCTCTGTCCATGGAATTCTCCAGGCAAGAATACTGGAGTGGTTGCCATTCTCTTTTCCAGGGGATCTTCCCGACTCAGGGATTGAACCCAAGTCTCTTGCGTTGCAGGCAGATTCTTTACCGTCTGAGCCACCAGGGAAGCCCTTAGAAGTTTGACAGGTCTTCAAAATTGTCTCAGTGACTTGAGACAAGGGAACCAGGATTTTATAATATATCCCTCTCCATTTGACAGTCATTGGATGCAAGCTGCACTCAGACAGGGAGTGTTAGCTAGGGTGAGGTGACTCTGATGGTTCCTAGAGAGGAACTCAGCTCTGAGTCACCAGTATCCCATATGCTGGCAGTTGTGAGTCTGTGTAGCACACCACAGCATCTACTATACTAGTGAAATCTATCTCTAAGAAATAGATTTAGACCCAAAATTCTACTTCAGAGATGATAATGCCTAGGCCTCTACCACTGCTTTTCTGTAAACCAAGCCCCACCACCACCATCTCAACTCAGAATTGAGAAGGAGTATGAAAGAAGAGCCCAAGAATGTGCTTGCAATGGCCATGGTTCTGATTGGCAAAGTGCTTTTGCTTTGCTCAAGCTGCCTTTCACATCCACCTCATACCAGCGTGGAACGGCCTCCTCATTTTGACTAGCTTACAAAAGATATCCTCATCCTTTCAGGTATATCTCAGTTTTGTGAGGCACTCTTTGCTTACCAGCATTCTAAGGGAATTCGCACCCATCAGAAATCTTTTCTAGTAATTGTTATCTAACTTAGACATCTGCTACTCATTAGGTACTGTTTTACATTGCTTGCTATCCTTTCCTGTGTGTATCTTCACCCCAAAAAGGAAGTAGTTGAGGGCAAAGGTTATGTTTTGTATTCCGTGAATCGTTATCCATGTTTAGCAGAGTGCAAATCTCAAGTTATTTCATTAGCTTGGCAAATATTTATTATGTACTTACTATGTTTAAGGCACTATGTTGGCAGCTAGGGGGATTTAGGTAAGAATTGACACTCAAGAAGATGATTCTTGATAGCAAGAGAGACAGACCTTTAGTTCCAATACAAGTTGTACTGATAGAAGTTTAAGGTGAATGGTGGGATCTAAACTGTCTGATGGGAAGAGTTGGTTCTCAACAGGGGCTAGGGTTGAGGGCATGAATCAAGGAAGGCTTCAAAGTGATTAGTAACAATTAATGTGAGGGTATAAAGAACTCTGAAGCCAAGGTGCTTGATTCAAATGATGATTATTATGGTAGAAGGTTGGGAAGCAGGAACAGACAGAGCCTAAGACTCTATGGTAGTGGGCATTAATTTATAGAACCATGGGTTTAGCCCAGGGTTTCTCAACTGTGGTGCTATTGATATTTGGGGCTTCACAATTCTTTGTTGGGGGGCTATCCTGTGCTTGATAAGTTTTTAACAGTATCCCTGGCTTCTACCCACCAGATACCCATAGTTCTCCTCAGATCTGACAATCAAAAAATTCTCCAGACACTGCCAAATTGTCTCCACTAGAAGTCCAAATCATTCCTAGCTGATTCCTGGCTGAACAACTTGGCTAGAAACTTTAGCAATAGGCAACACTTGCCATGATAGCAGCTTCTCCGTGAGCAGTGGACATTGCTGTTGTGAGGTAGAGAAGTTAGGAGTCTGTGTTTAATGCTAATGGAAGTCCAGATGCTAACACTTTCCCTTGGGAATAATGCACTTGTGGTGGGTGTTGTACTATGTACTCTTGATGATCTTTCCACCTCACAAAATATCTCTAAAGTTGAAATCTGGTATATGGACCTTATTTTCCCCAAAGTTAATAGCTCGGCTTTCTCAAGTGTTTTTTATGGAATACATGGTCATGGAATAAAAAGATCAGAGTTAATAATCATTTGTTTATTATTTTTTGGAAACTTTGACCAGCAGGGAAGTATGAGG
The DNA here is from genome assembly GCF_963930625.1 of Muntiacus reevesi. Taxonomy (NCBI): domain Eukaryota; kingdom Metazoa; phylum Chordata; class Mammalia; order Artiodactyla; family Cervidae; genus Muntiacus; species Muntiacus reevesi. The sequence continues at coordinate 9,108,141 of NC_089271.1, read as the reverse complement.
ATTTTTAGAAATCACCAGGGTACAGTGAAAGTTGCCAATAAAAATGTAAAATAATACAGATGTTGTTATGAAGCAGAAACATGTTATGTTTTAAATAAATCAGTATTCTTAACTATTAGCAAGAGAACTTGAGTTTTTAAAAAAGAACAATGGTATTATAATTTTATTATCTTTTTCCTACACATCTGGAATTTCGAAAAAAAACTTTTTGAATTAAAAAAACCCATTAGATTATTTAAGTCACTCTTGAGTTTAATTGTACTTTTGAGAGTATATGGAAAAGTTCGGCCTCCAATTTCTTCTCCTTTTACAGAATCCTCCTAGTATTTTGAAAGAATTTATCGAAGAGTTACTGCCTGATACATATTTAGGCAAAATTCAGGAATAGTCTACAAATTCGCTTTTAAAGTCACACATTCATTTTCTTATATAACTATAAAATTTTCAAAATGAGGCAAGTATGAAAAAGAAAACAAATATAAATTATAATATTCTTATTTAATTTTTGTAGCACTTTTTTTTGTTATATTTTAGAGGTTCCTTAACTCTAAAGTGCATAGAAATCATAGAACTTGTTTTAAAAGCATGTTCTACATGCACTACAAAAGAAGGGTAAAGTGTGGGAATTATATTACACCTAGGAAACAGCATTCTACCAGGTACCCCAGTTGCTCCTGATTCAGATGATCTATTAAAGCATTTGGAAAAACTGATATGGCATTCTTATGTTGCAATCATGTCTGTATTATACATTGACTAGTTAGAGGAGGGAAGAAATTATGGATTTTTGCATTTGTTTTGTCTAAAGGAATCCTGGCCCTTGTAAACATTAATTCTTTCTGTAACAGTAAGCATCTATTTAAAGACATAACACTCATTTCAGTGTTGCTGCAGCCTTTTGGGTTATTTTCCCTGGATTGGTAATTGTTCAAAGTGGTTTTGCCTTTGTTATTTATGACAGGTACATGACAAATGCATTTAAGGATTAATAATCTTTGGGTGGGAATACAAATTGATATAGCCACTGTGGAGAGCAGTAGGGAGATTCCTTAAAAACTAGAAATAAAACTACCATATAACCTAACAATCCCACTACTGGGCATATACCCTAAGGAAACCATAATTGAAAGAGACACATGTACCCCAATGTTTGTGGCAGCACTTTTTACAACAGCTAGGACGTGGAAGCAACCTAGATGTCCATCGACTGATGAATGGGTACAGAAATTGTGGTACATATATACAATGGAATATTATTCAGCTATAAAAGAGAACACATTTGAGTCAGTCCTAATGAGGTGGATGAATCTAGAGCCTGTTATACAGAGTAAAGTGAGTCAGAAAGAGAGAGACAAATGTCATATATTAACACATGTATATGGCATCTAGAAAGACGGTACTGATGAACCTATTTGCAGGGCAGGAATGGAGGCTCAGACAGAGAGAACACACTTGTGGACACGGGGTAGCGGGTGAAGCAGAGGATGGGACAAATGTGGAGAGTAGCATGGAAACATATAGATTACCATGTGTAAAATATATAGCCAGTGGGAATTTGCTGTGTGACAGAGGGAGCTCAACCCAGTGCTCTGTGACAACCTACAGAGGTGGGATGGGGTGGGAAGCAGGAGGGAGGTTCAAGGTGGGGGGGACATGTGTATACCTATGGCTGATTCATGTTGATGTATGGCAGAAACCAGCATAACCTTATAAAACAATTATCCACCAATTAAAAATAGATAAAGAATCTTAAAAAAAGAAATTATTCAAGCTAAGCACTTTGAAAAGTACCTGGCCCTCCATCATCATCATTGTCCCAGATATAGGGAGGGAGGGTCAGGATGGGGAACACATGTACACACATGGCTGACTCATGTGAATGTATGGCAAAAACCACTACAATATTGTAAAGTAATTAGCCTCCAATTAAAATATAAAATAAGTTTTAAAAAAAGAAAAGCTTACTAGAAGTTCTTTTTCAGAAGGAGTATCCATCTTCCTTTACTCTGTGACATGTGTTTATCTTCCCTTTGGCTGTTAACATTTATTCACCAATGAAAATATAGCACCTCTTACCAAAAAAAAAGAATAATCTTTGAATAACTTGAAGACTTGTATTTCTCTTGATGTTAATTCTACGCAGGAGGTAATGGGGATGTGAAACACAGTGTCAGTGAGGAAGGGGAGGAGTGGCATAGACCTGGATGAATTTGGGAGGCAAAATCTGTAGTAGTTAACATCCGTTAAGCTTCAAGGGTGAATGAGAAAGGGATGTTCTGGGTGACCTCAAGTTCATGAGCCTGGGAAACTTGAGGAAAGCAACAAAGAGGAGCTATGTTGGGGAATTTGGGGGTTTGGGGGCAGGGAATGTAAGAAGAGAAATATGATGCAAAGTTGCAGGGATCAGAGTAATCTGTTAGCAATGTGTACATGTTAGCAATGTGTACATGTTTAGTGATGTGTATAAGTAACTTATAAATTGTTGAATCATGCTTAAGAAGTTGATCAGTCTGAAAGAGAAAAACAGGAACCAAAGAACTGAGTAGACTAACCAAAAGAGAGCAAATATTAAAAGAGGGCCAAAAACTAAACTATGTGGTGTGTCTTTATTTAGACACCTGAGGAGGAAAAAAGGGAATAAAGACAGCTAAGAAATGGACAGAGAAGAAATAGGAACACCAGAAAAAAAAAATACAACCTGTTCTGGAATAAACACTTTGGGAAGAAGATATGTCCAAAGCCAGAAGAATCAAAAGAAGGAAAAGGTTGAAACAAACCTGTTGAACCTGGTGCCCAGAATTTCTTTGGTGACCTTTGATGAAAGGTCAGTTCCTTAAGTAGATTTAAATGAAGTCAGGAACTTAAGACAATTTAAAATTCTTCACCATTAGTTTCCTTGTGTTTGTTGTTGACTTCTGCCTGCAGGGTACGTATTCACCTGCAGGTTTCCCTTGGTAATCCCTTCAATGTGACCAGTTTAGTATTCTGATGCTCTTCTGTGACCCTTATTTGAAGCTCTGTGAATTAGGTGGGATGCTTCCGTGAAGTTAATTGGCTCAATTGGCAATTCACACCCAAGGCAGTTTATCTTCTCCCTAGTGACCTCTTGATATGCCAGGAAATGAGAAAATGAGAGGGGAGTTGAACTATTCATCTATAACCCTTTTATCTAATGTCCATGGTGTAATCCCTCTCCCTTTTGCTCATCTAACACTACCTCAAATATCAAAACCACCCAGTTCAACCTACTGGATCCCTGAAACAGCTTTGTTGTTGTTCAGTAGCTCAGTTGTGTCTGACTCTTTGTGACCCCATGGACTATAGGCTTCCCTGTCCTTCACCATCTCCCAGAGTTTGCTCAAACTCATGTCCATTGAGTAGGTGATGCCATCCAACCATCTTGTCCTCTGTCATTCCCTTCTCTTTCCCAACATCAGGGTCTTCTCCAATGAGTTGCTCTTCGCATCAGGTGGCCAAAGTATTAGAGTTTCAGCTTTAGCATCAGTCCTTCCAATGAATTCCCTGGGATTCCCTGGTGGCTTAGACAGTAAAGAGTCTTCCTGCAGTATGGGAAGATGCCCTGGAGAAGGAAATGGCTACCCACTCCAGTATTCTTACCTGGAAAATCCCATGGACAGAGGAGCCTGGCAGGGTACAGTCCATGGGGTCTCAAAGAATCGGACAAGACTGAATGATTTCACTTCCTCACTTTTCCAATGAATATTCAGGATTGATTTCCTTTCGGATTGACTGGTTTGAAACAGCTGAACAAAATGATATAATATAAAATGATATAATTCAGATATTTGGCAAAAGCACATGATGGGGTTGATGTGTACCTGCTTCCTTTCCTATCAGTGAATCCTGTTGCATTACCTACTTCTCTACTGGCATGGCTTCATAGCATGGCATAAGGCCATGAACCTTTACTTAGATTTGAAAAGCTAAGTCATTGGGAAGTTGCAAGTTGAATTTGAGCCCTGACTCCATTGAAAATAATATTTCCACCATACCATGCTACCTTGACAGATAATCTTTCAAGTTTTGCTTTAAGAATGAATAGTTAACATTTTCTTCCTGCTGCCTCCTATGGTACATAAGTACAGTTAAGAAATAAAGCCAAGAAAACACATATTAGCTAATTGATTATGTATGACCCAAATGCTTAGGAATGAAAAATTTAGCCATATGCCCATTCATACAGCATACGTAGCTAAGAACAAGTCCTAGTTTCTTAATGTACCTCTTGATAAGCTAAAAAAGGACCATAATGAACTTATCTTCTATAACACATCTCTTATGTTTTAAATATTTTATATAAAGTCAATTTGTGGCATTAAACTTCTACAGCCAGATTATGGGATCTGACAGGTCCCTCTTTGTAAGGCGAAAGTTGAAAATGTCTAATTCAGAAGCATCATAAATTACTTATACATAAGTTAAAGTTTTTAAAGTCTCATTTTTGGATTGTCCTAATTTTCAGAGAAGGAATGAGTTTGGAGAGCAAAGTGTAAGTATAGTTTTATGAGCTATCAACTTATTTCTAGATATGGGGATGTGGAATACCCATAAAGCATGCTGGGGAGCTGTGTATTCTTTCTGGATTGGAAGGTTGTAAGGCATGGGCTAGGGTTAGGTTGAAGACACCAAGTCTAGGGGAAAATGAGAGTTTGGTAAGGTATGGGAATGTGTCCAGGTTATGTGATCTGGCTGCTGGGTCAGAGTGGTAGTCACTGAGAGGACAAACATTCTGGTTGTAAATGAGTCCCCCAGAGAAGGACCTTAAGTGGTAGCTTTTGGTTTATGGGAAATGGCACCCATCAATCACTCAAGGGACAGAGTTGGCAAGAGTTGGGAATGGGTATGGATGGCAGGATAGTTCCAGGCCATCCCAGTGGAGAAATCAGAGGATAAAAATGCTGGTTGTAATGGGAATTATGGGAATTAGGATGACCAACAGTTGGGTTACACTGTCTTCTCCTGGGGGTAGGATTTGGTACTCTATGACTACATTGTCACAGAAACCCCACAGCATTGAGCCTACAGTGTTAACCCCAGCTACAAAGGGCTGAGAAAAAGAGAAGCTGACAACTTCGAGTCTGTTGGTCTTTGATCCTGTAGTTCCATGGCCACAAATACTTTACTTGTATGTGTTTGTGCTTAGGTCTCTCAGAAGTCAGCAAGGCATTGTGAACATGAGCATAGACTGCCTGGGTTCAGCTGTGGGCCCTTAGATAAGTTATTTGACCTCTTTGTTCTTCAGTTTCCTCATCTGTAAGTTGAGGATGATAGCACCTACATCATTAGTTGTGAGGACTAAATGTGTTAATACTTGTAAATATTTGTAACCATGACTGGCCTAGAGTGAATTCTGTCATTACTGTGTTGTCAGAACTAAAAATAAAACTTCATCTGGGTTAGTTGGTCCATTTGTATCAGCTTCTCGCTCTCCCAACTCATTCCTTCTCTGAAAATGAGGACAGTCCAAAAATGAGACTTTAAAAACTTTAAAATTTTAAATAAGGGCATTGTTTAAAATGCAGGTTCTGGGATGTTATACCAGACTTAGTCAAATTCTTAAAGGTGATTCTAGGAGTCTATTTCTATTTCAATATATTTATAACAAGTCTGCCAGGAAATTCTATTGATCAAAGTCAGATTTGGGAGTTAAATAGGCCATGTCTCTGGTTCACTTTATGTTTAAGGTCATTAGCAAGTTATTTTTTGATTCACTTCTTAAGAAAGACCCTCAGTACATGGGACCAAAGCTTGCTTACTTAGTCCAAATCTTATTTCTTTGGTATAAGAAAGAAAATAAGCAAGCTAAACTTTCTCCCTCATCCTACTCCAGGTACAAATATATCACTTATGAATTTTAGAATCTAGTCTCAAGCAACATTTTGGCATGTCAATTACTGAAAGTAACCTGGAATTTGATTTGGATTATAAGTGTTTATCATTTCAGTTTAGTTCAGTTCAGTCACTCACTCAGACATGTCTGACTCTTTGCAACCCCATGGACACCAGGCTTCCCTGTCCATCACCAACTCCTGGAGCTTGCTTAAACTCATGTCCATTGAGTCAGTGATGCCATTCAACCATCTTATCCTCTGTTTTCCCGTTCTCCTCCTGCCTTCGATCTTTCCCAGCATCAGGGTCTTTTCCAGTGAGTCACTTCTTTGCATCAGGTAGCCAAAGATAATATAATAATAAAGGAAATGTAGTTATTTTGTATGTTAGAAGTCTCTAAGCAGATTGCTTTTTGCAGTGTTGTGTTTCCTTTTAGGAATTATGCAATTGCTAATTTTTCATGGGTACATTTGTAAAAAGTGTAGTCATGATAGAAAATCAAATGATAGAACCTCTACAAAGACTTGGCTAAATGTACCTGCAAGAGAGTAACATTGAATTTTTAGCAATAACATGGCATGTTCTTAGTTAAAAGAAAAACAAAAACCTGATCTGTTCTTCTATAAATGAGTTCAGTAGAGCAGTAATGTATAAGTAATTTACTTGGAAAGAAAACAGAAAATAATTTCCTTCTCCTGTCACTATAAGTATTTGTAGGCCGCCCTTATTTGGGCAAAGAAAAAGTCCTGATGTATCTATTTTTTCCTGATGTATCTTTAATAGATCATGTGCTAGTGGAAATGGAATTACACTGAGCTATTCTTTTTATTTTCTGGTTGCCTTTGTTAGCAGTATCATTTATTTTCAAGGTGACTGGCACTGGTTAAGGGCCTATACCATGACCTTGAAGCAAAGCAGAGTTAATTGATGTAGCGAAGGATTTGTTAGCACTTGTAGCTCAACCATGAAACCAGATGGGCAGGGTAACATAACTGAGAAATTAACTGTATCTTTTCTTGCCTGTGGACTTTTCACACACAGATAAAGGAAGCATTTTTTCTTCCTCTTCTTTTTAATGTGGGAAGGCAGGTATGGCAAATTCTGTTTTCTCAAAATATAGTCCCACACACGGTCCTCTAGAACCATGCCATAATCCTATCAAGAGGTGTAATCAGTTTCTCCTCCTCTGAGCCTGAGTAGAATTTTGGATGGGTTGACAGATAGAATGTAGTGGAAGTGACACTGTATGAGTTCTGAGGCTAGGTCATAAGTAGTATTATGACTGTACCTGGCTCTCTCTCTTCAGGACACTGATCCTTGCAACCCAGCCACCATGGTGTGAGGATGTGTCAGCCACACGAGGACACCATGTGCTCATTCATGACTTGGCAGCATCAGCAGGGACCTCCGCTCCCCACTCTGCCCCAGCAGCCACCAGAAGTGTTAGTGTCCTAGCCTCCAGATAATTCCATATCCCAATCCTCAGCCTTTGAGCAGTCCCAAGTCAAGGGGTTTCAGGCAAAATAAGAGTTGTTATTGCTTAAGATGCAAAGCTTAGGGATAATTTGTTAATCAGGATGACAGCATTCTGGAACCTCAGGGCTTCCTCTCTGGAGGTGTGTAGGGTTTTGCTTCAGGGGTCAGAGAAGAGGCCCTTGTTTTGAGAAGTCGAGGAGGACAAGATCAGGGCTCAAAGAGTTGAAGAAGTGAGGCAGCAGTCCAGCCCTGAAGGAGTAAAGTTCCCGAGCCCTGTGGGCTTCCCAGGTGGTTAAGTGTAAAGAATCCACCTGCCAATGCAGGAATCTCAGCTTCGATCCCTGAGTCAGGAAGATCCCTTGGAGGAAGAAATGGCAGCCCACTCCAGTATGCTTGCCTTGGAAATCCCATGGACAGAGAAGCCTGGTGGGCTACTGTCCATGGGGTTGCAAATGAGTCAGATATGAATGAGCAACTAAACAACAACAATGTAGATAATAGCTGGGAATTCTGAGAGCAGTGGATGAGGTGTCCCACTTCCAACTGGGCCTTAAGGGAGTGGCAGAACCTCTGACAGAGCTGGCAGTGTGGGAACCTGTGAACCAAATACCAAGCTCAGTGATCTTGGAAGTGGTGGTAAAGACTGTCATGATCTCTTAGGTGTGTGTGTATGTATAGTGGGCAGAGGGTGTCAGAAAAGCCAGATGCCTTCAGATGTGAGAGCCAGAGCAAAGAGAAATGGCAGAGATACAACCAAATAGTGAAAGATGTCCCTGGAATTCTTTTCTGATCCTGAGAAGTGGTAGCGACTCAGAATTTATTTTTCAATATTTGTTTATTTGGCTGCACCAGGTCTTAGTTGAGGCATGCAGAACATTTAGTTCCAGCATGTGGGATCTAGTTCCCTGACCAGGGATCAAACCTGGACCCCCTGCATTGAGAGCGTGTAGTCTTAGCCACTGGACCATCCGGGAAGTCTGTCACAATTTATTCTGATAAAGGCTTTATATGTATGTATATAAAAATTATTAGTTATTTGTTATAACATCATTTGTCAACTGGCAAATTTGCAGGTTAATCCTCTTCTTACAATTTGAAAGAATGGATTATCATATACCAAATATTTTTATGTATTTGATTTTGCTATTTTCACTCCATTAATTTATCTATAACCACTAAAATGACTCATTTTAGTAATTATGTACTTATATTTTTACCCGAAAGTCTCTTGACTCTCTCATGAATATATTCCTCCAGATAGGCTCTCAAATCATTTGGAGAGATTATCCTTGCACACTCTGATTGTGATGGTCTTCTATGCAAATAGTTAAGAATGGCAGATTGAACACATAAGTACTTTCATGGCTCTTCTTCCCAGAATCCCACTAAATGAGAGGAAAGGAATGTTAAAAAAGAAGATACGAATAGACAAGGAGAAAGAATGAGGAGGAGACGAGCGACAAAATCTTAGAGGCCAGTAGGAGGTAGATGGGAGTTAAATGACTTCCCAGACATGAGAAAGCTGAATCCTAAGCTGGAAGTTGGGAAAGGAGAGAAATGACCTAATGTCCATTGCAGAATCCTCCAAAGGAGCATTATTTGGCAGGTGGAAGAACTGGTTGAAAGACTGTTTAAGAATTTAGCCCCTCATATCTCCATTCCAAATTTCGGCAGCTGAGCAAACATCCCTCTCCTGTTCTGGCCAGAGACTTGAGGTTTATTCTGTAAAGGAGATAAACAGATGATCTTTGAATGAGACAATATGAGACACACGCTAAAACAGACCAAGTAGAAAGCATGGGGATTAAGATAAACCTTATATATGAGATTTGAGATCTCCAGCCTTCTCCCCTCCGATGGCTCAAGAGTTTTGGCAGCCAGACATGTACTTTCAATGCAGGAGGTCAGAAGTTTCTTCTCTGGAAATCTAAGTTGCAAAAGAAGTGAACAGAAGATACTCGAATCAGAGATCTTCCAAATATCACCATAGAGACAAAAGCACCATTGACAACCATCATCCCCAAGAACTCTCAGTTATCTTTTTAGCGCCTCATCCTTAAATATGACCAGATAGTCAAGGACTGCCAGTTACTTTAGTTACTTTTAAAAAACTAACTTGAAATACCAATAACACTGGAAAGAAAAGATGCATAATAACTTTTATTATGAAGCAAGAAGTGGATACTATAAAAAAATTTAGTGAACAGAAAATCTTTGACATTAAAAATATGGTAGCACACACTGTTAGAAGACAAAATCAAGGGAACTGTCCAGAAAGTAGAATAGAAAATACAGAAGAAAATAAGACAAAAAATTTTTAAAGATAGAGATCCGTATAGGGTGTTCTAGAATAATTGCTGTTCTATGACTTGAGGACAGATATCAGAGAAAAGGAAATAATCAATAAAATAATTCAAAAAATTTCCCAGAATTAGAGAACGTGAATGTTCCAGTTGAAAGGGATGACTAAATGTATAGGACAAAGGATGAAGCAGACCAACTCCAAGGCACATTATCAACAAGTTTCAGAAACCCAGGGACAGAAAATAGATTCTACAAATTCTCAGGAAGGAAAAAAAATTTTTTTATACTAAGTATTAAGTATTTGAAGACATTAGAGTTACTACTAGCAACAGTAGAAGCCAAAAAGCAGTATAGTAACACACCGTGAAAATTCTGAGGAAAAGTGACTTCAAACTGAAAATTCCATCATCAGTGTCTACAAAACAGAACTTAGCTTCCCAAGCAGTCCTTTTCAGGAAGCTATTTGAGACATGCTTCTGCAAAATTAGGGAGTTAATCAAGAAAGAGGTCAAGGGGCCCAGGAAACAGGGACTCCAACACAAGAGAAAGGCTAAGCAAATTCCCATGATAGTAATGAAACAGGTTCTTGGATGGCTTCCAGTTATTAGGTGTACTAGTAGACAGAATTCTAAGGCACCTGTCCAGGATTTCCAATCCCTGATAGACATGCTCTGAATAGTCCCCTCGCTTGTATCTAGGTATGACTTGTGACCCTGATGTCACTTTCATGATTAAGTTTTATGGTGAAGGTGAAGAGATTTTGCAGATGTAATTAAAGCCCCTAATCAGTTGCTTTTAAGCTCCTCAAAACGGAGGTTATTTTTGGTGAGATTGACTTGATCAGGTGAGCCCGTTTATAGGGTACAGAGATCATAGAGTGAAGAAGTCAGATTTGAAGTGGCAGATTGACTCTGCTTTTGGCTTTAGAGAAGCAGACAGCCATTTTATGGAGAGGATCACATGTTAGGGATTGGTGGGTGGTCTGTAGAGACTGAGGGTCTGTTTTATAACCTTAAGGAAATGAATTCTGCCAAAAGCCACATGAGCTTGGACGAGAACTCTGTGCCTCAGATGAGAATGCATCCCTGACCACCATCTTGATTTCAGCCCCCTAAGACTCTGAATAGAGAATCAGTTATGCCACACCTGGACCCCTGACCCAGAAAAACGTTGTGGTAATGAATGAGTATTAAAACTAATGAGCTTAAAACTAATGAATGAGTATTGTTTTAAGCTAGTAAACTTATGTCAGTAGATAACTAATGAGGGTAGAGTTAGAAGTGGATCCAGATCGGAGCAGCTCAGAACATTCTGGAGGGATTTATCCATAGGCGTCAGTATGTCCTAACGTCTGGAAAGTTGTATGCAGCTTGAGGATAATTAGATGTGCTGATATTAAGTACATACAAAACTAAGCAGTCAACCACAAGACCATTAATAACTTTTAAAAAAAACAAAATGATGCTTGGGAAACCAGTCATAGTATATAACATGACTCAGTTATAAATAGGATTTACAGAGACATAATAATGTAAAAAGCACATGACAGTCTAAGCAAAAATCACAGGATGAATACTGTTGAGGAGGAAAAAGTTCCCTCCATCCTCTTTGGGTCCCTGGCTGGGTCTGAAAATTGGACAAAAACAGGTTGACAGGAGAACAGCATACAAATTTATTTAGCATGAGTTTTATATGACACAGGCGGCTTCATAAGGAAATGACCCGAAGAAATGGTTGAATGGTGAGTGTTTTTGTGCCAGGTTTGATGAAGAGTAGAGAGTTGTGGAAAGATATGAGAGGACAAAGAGTATGAAGTTGGTGTAGTGAAGTGAGGGAAACTGAGCAAAACGTTCATTCAGATTCCTCTCTTGGTCCCTTTGACTTTGGAGAAGGGATGTTCTTTTCAGTGGCACTAGGGGTCAAGAACCCGCCTGCCAATACAGGAGACCTGGATTAATCCCTGGGTCGGGAAGATCTCCTGGAGAAGGAAATGCCAACCCACTCTGGGATTCTTGCCTGGAGAATCCCATGGACAGAGGATCCTGGCAGGCTACAGTCTATGGGGTCACAAAGAGTCGGATACAACTGAGCAACTAAGCACACATGCACGCATGTGAAGGGTGGTTACCTCTCACAGGAAAGTTTTCTGACCTGCTCCAGGGCAAGGTCAGAAAATCCTTCGCACACATGCCTTTTCTCAAATCCCTTCAGCTAGAAAATGCAATGTGATAAGGTGCCATGTTTGGGGGTAGCATGTCCTGAGCCCTGTCAGTACTTTGAAGGGTTGGAGATGGGAGCTGTCTGGGGGTGGATGGGGGGGGGGTGAGGAGAGGCAGGAACCAAAACCTTCGTCTTCCATAATAGATAATGACTAGAGTGAAAATATTCAGAAGTAGCAACACATGTTTCTATGGGAAGTAGAAAATTGGAGTTGAGAGACTTTTCAGTGAATTGGAGACCTTATTAAAAACTTGTGGAGGTACCTGACTTTTTAAACTATGTGATTGTACAGATGGGACAAAAATGAAAGTGAATCTGAAAGAATTGAAAGTTCAGTAGATGAATTTTAAGGTACCCAAGATTGGTTCTTGAGATGACATTTTCATATAATTGCATTTTCAAATTCCTCTCCCTTTTGGGTTGTTGATAAATGAACAAGATTATAAGCAGTGAAATTCAATTAGCCTCTTCGATGTGTAAACAGATACCACAAAATAAAAGAATTTCTTTTTCTCCCAATTACATGTAGTGCCCTTGAAAAGTGACCTTCAGGAAGCTAACCTGACAAAATAAGCAAGAGCTGCCACTTCTCAATTTTTAGCCCATCATAGAGTAAAGGGGGTTGTATCTGTTTACCCATTTGTTCCTGGGAGTAGTTGAAATACTTGTGATAAATTAACACGCTCTGGTGAAAGATAGAACACTTCTTCAATGTCTGCCTTTTCAACAATCAGCTTCTTGTTTGAAATAGCGGGAACTCTAAATTCACTTCTTTTCACTTTGTACTCTCCAGTGGACATGAATTTGACCAAACTCTGGGAGATAATGGAAGGCAGGGAAGCCTGGTGTGCTGCAGTCCTTGGGGTCACAAAGAGTCAGACACAACTTAGCAACTGAACAACAACAGTAACTATCCAGGAGCTGTGATTCAGCTAGATCAGGAAGGCCATGTGTTGTGGTTGTTCCTGTGTTTTCTACTGAGTAGTATTGACTAGCTGTGCATCAGCAATGTGTACCTTTTACCATTATACACAGTTTCTCTGCAAGATTCTAAACTCTGTTACACAGCTATTGCTGTTTTCATCTGAAGGATATAGTGATAGCATGTAGGATTTTTAACCAGCTTAAATGAGGTAAGGGTGTGAGGGGCTTGTTAGCACAGTGACTCACACAAAGTAAGCTTCCCTAGTGGCTCAGATGGTAAAGGATTTGCTTGCAATGAGGGAGACCCGGGTTCAGTCCCTGGGTCGGGAAGATCCCCTAGAGAAAGGAATGGCAATCCAATCCAGTATTCTTGCCTGGAGAATTCCATGGACAGAGGAACTTGGTAGGCTACAGTCCATAGGGTTGCAAAGAGTCAGACATGACTGAGTGACTTTCACTTTCACTTTTCACATAAAGTGAGGTAAAAAATCAATAAGTGTTAGCTGCTGTTATCATTGTCTTTCAGGGGAACAGAATAGTAAGTAATAAGCATTTATATTTGTGTTAAATAAGTTTAAGAATGAAATTCTAACTCTAATCCAATAGAGGCTTTTCAGTTCTGTAGATGAAGCTTTCTCACCCACTCCAGAAGATAAATAGTGAATAGATCCATTTCTACCCTCTTTTTGAAACTAAATTAAACCTACAAAGCATGGTAATTCACATGTTATGGGCAAACTTGAAGGAACTTTTTGGCCAACCCAATACATTCATGAAAGATGTAACTTTGCAGACTTAGAATTTAGTAATAAGTTTTGTTTAAAATCCTCAAGCTCTTCAGGAAGCTGATAAGGAAATTATGTTTAGATATCCATTGATTTCTAATTCTTAGCTGACATAAAATAATGATTTGATCTCATCTAGAAAACCACAGCACTCACTGAGACCACTATTTGCATATGGAAAGCAAGAAGAAAGTGCTAAAGATTTATCCTTGTGAAAAATTTAACTCTTTAGTTATTAATTAAGGTTTTGTTCAGGAAAAGAGAGAGCAAAAATGGATATGAATGACAGTTTCCAAGTTCAGCTTTTCCCATCAATTTTACCCATTTATTTCTTGCTCAAAAACAAAATTTAAAGCACAGATACAAGGGGTTTCATATTTCTGAATGATAAATTTTTAAAAATTCACTTCAGCGGAATGGTCATTTCTCAGGAAAGATTCCTAATATGAATGTAAAGAGTAAGAACCTACAAAGACATATTAATTTTTGTTCTGATTTATTACTGTTGTTCCATTGCAATCCCATAAAGACACATGAATTAAGAACTTTTGAGTTAGGGACTGCTAAGTTAAAGATGTCTCTCGAATACTTTCTTCCTTTAATAAGCCCATGGAGCCTAAATGCAAATATTGCTGCCACAATATCTATGTGCACAGTTCAGTTTTTAGAACAGTTGTCAGGAAATTCCAAAAGTTCTCCAGCCCAATTACGTGGGTGTTGTGGCCTGAATGTAATTTTTCTACTCCTCTGTCCCTTGTAAGCTTATACTTTCAGTGCAGTTCTGTTCATGTGGTAAAAACTGTGTCATAATTTACCCAGGCTATATAATATGTCCAAGTTCTCATTGCTCTTAAGACCCTTAACTAGGCATTTCCTGACTTTTGATTCTTCACCCTTTAAACACTTTTGCATTAATGTATTCCATACAGAATATCAGCTTGAGAGAATAGGAGGTAGGAGGATAAGTAGATTTATTAATGCATGGCATCCACAAAAAACAGTTCAGTAAGACCACGTTTGCTGTTGGAATAAATACACTTTGTGGGGCAGTCACCTGGTCCTTCTAAGCATAATGAGAGGAAGAGAAAGACATCACTATTTTGTATTTTGTACAAAAGCTAGACTACACTCGCCTCATTTATCATTGAGCTACAAAACGGAAACTTCGCCTGTGTTCACTCACAACTCTAATTTTTCAAGAAAATAGTGCAGAGGTTTGAACAACTCCCACTTCTTCTGAGTGGTCAATGTGAAACCCAAAGTTTTTAGAACTTACAAAAAAATGGAAAAAAATTTCAACAAGATAAGAAAGAGTTTTATTTGGAGATTCAAACCATTAAATAATGGGGATCTTTAAGGGGATGGGCAATGAAGAGAGATCAGAGCTGTCCACAAACCACAGTTGAAATATAGTAGTTCTGCTGTGGTGCAAAGATAAACTGATGTTATCATAATTAGTATCAAACATGAGTTTGAGCAGACTCCAACAGATAGTGAAGGACAGGGAAGCCTGTTCCCCAGCCTGGCATGGTAGCAGGTTTCCACTCACTTGGGTGATCCCGGACTCCCAATTTTGTTCCCTGAGACTTAGGAAACTGTCAGAAGTTCTGCTCAATTTCTCAGCTCTTCATTCCCTTCTCATGGACTTGACAAATGTTCCAAAGGGAGAAAGAGCACCCAAAAGGCAGGATTACCTCTTTGCAACTCTCTCTCTGGTTCCTTGATTTTAAAATGGTTTTCTCCCTTATTAGTTGCTAATGCCATAAATCAGCTGTTTTAAATACTCTCACCACTACTATTCAACATAATTTTGGAAGTTTTAGCCACAGCAATCAGAGAAGAAAAAGAAATAAAAGAAATCCAGATTGGAAAAGAAGAAGTAAAACTCTGATTGCTTGCAGATGACATGATCCTCTACATAGAAAACCCTAAAGAGACCACCAGAAAACTACTAGAGCTAATCAATGAATATAGTAATTGCAGGATATAAAATTAACACACAGAAATCCCTTGCATTCCTATACACTAACAATGAGAAAACAGAGAAATTAAGGAAACAATTTGATTCACCATTGCAACAAAAAGAATAAAATACTTAGGAATAAGTCTACCTAAAGAAACAAAATACCTATATATAGAAAACTATAAAACACTGATGAAAGAAATCAAAGATGACACAAATATGTGGAGAAATATACCATGTTCATGGCTTGGAAGAATCAATATAGTGAAAATGACTATAGCAATCTATAGATTCAATGCAATCCCTAACAAGTTACCAACGGTATTTTTCAGAAAACTAAAACAAATAATTTCACAGTGTGTATGGAAATACAAAAAACCTCGAATAGCCAAAACAATCTTGACAAAGGAGAATGGAACTGGAGAAATCAACCTGCCTGACTTCAGACTATACTACAAAGCTACAGTCATCAAGACAGTATGGTACCGGCACAAAGGCAGAAATATAAATCAATGGAACAAAACAGAAAGCCCAGAGATAAATCCATGCACCTATGGACACCTTATCTTTGACAAAGGAGGCAAAAATATACAAGCAGCTCAATACCAGAAAAATAAATGACCCAATCAAAAAATGGGCCAAAGAACTAAGCAGGCCCTTCTCCAAAGAAGACATACAGATGGCTAACAAACACATGAAAAGATGCTCAACATCACTCATTATCAGAGAAATGCAAATCAAAACCACAATGAGGTACCATCTCATGCTGGTCAGAATGGCTGCTATCAACAAGTCTACAAACAATAAATGTTGGAGAGGGTGTGGAGAAAAGGGAACCCTCTGACATTGTTGGCGAGAATGCAAACTAGTACAGCCACTATGGAGAACAGTGTGGAGATTCCTTAAAAAACTAGAAATAGAACTGCCATACAACCCAGCAATCCCACTGCTGGGCATACACACCAAGGAAACCAGAATTGAAAGAGACACATGTACCCCAATGTTCATCACAGCACTGTTTACTGGATGAACTGTTTGGACATGGAAGCAACCTAGATGTCTATCAGCAAATGAATGAATAAGAAAGTTGTGGTACATATACACAATGGAATATTACTCAGCTATTAAAAGAACACATTTGAATCATTTCTAATGAGGTGAATGAAACTGGAGCCTATTATACAGAGTGAAGCAAGCCAGAAAGAAAAACACCAATACAGTATACTAATACATATATATGGAATTTAGAAAGATGGTAACGATGACCCTATATGCAAGACAGCAAAAGAAACACAGATGTAAAGAACAGACTTTTGGACTCTGTGGGAGAAGGCAAGGGTGAGAAGATTTGAGAGAATAACATTGAAACATGTATATTACTATATCTGAAACAGATTTGAAACAGTCCAGGTTTGATGCATGAGACAGGGTGCTCAGGGCTGGTGCACTGGGATGACCCTGAGGGATGGGATGGGGAGGGAGATGGGAGGGGGCTTCAGGAGAGGGGACACATGTACACCCATGGCTGATTCATGTCAATGTATGGCAAAAACCACTACAATATTGTAATTAGCCTCCAATTAAAATAAATAAATAAAAATACCTTGTTCAGTTTTCCTTTGGTGGAGGGGTGGTTCCAGTAATCTAATCTGCTGTTATTGGAATCCTTCACCTTATAGATTTATTTGTACATCATTTCTTTGTGAAGTTATAAATATCTCTGACACCCCTACCTTCTAGGCACAATTCATCATGTCATCCCCTGTGCCAGCAAACTCCTGGCCATATACTTGTCTACCCATATAATTACTTATTTAAGAATCTTTTTGTCCTAGTAAACTATTCCTGGGTAAATGGCACCAATTATACCCAGCCCATGTTTATGTTCTCGGTGCCTAAGTTGATATATGTAGTAGGTGCATAATAAGTGTTTGTTGGTGGAAATGGTTGGTATTTCATCTAAATTTCATGTCTATGTAAGTTCATCTCAAAAATCATTTAATAGCTATCCTTCCACCACAGGAAAGTAAAATAAAGGACAATAGAAGAAAGAGCAGAACTTATTTGTCTCTTTTACAGTGATTCTGATATGGAAAAAATTTTTCTCTTTTTGCTTTATGAAAATATGATAACACATTTACAGGAGACTTGAAAAATACAGAACAAAGTTACATAAAGTTCCACTATGTTACAATTACTTTTTCAAGTAGATAAAGATTTTTAGTTGGGGTTTCAATATCAAACTCACAAAAATTAATAAAATGAATAGAAAAGTAGAAGGCTATATTAGACCTGAAAAGCACTGTGAAACAATTCAACATAATTAAGATTTATAAAATTTTCACACAAGAGCAGGATACAAATTCCATTCAAGTTCCCATAGACTATAAACCAGGAGACACTGGAACATATCCAGGGACATAAAACAAGGTGCAAAATTTTCATGGTCTAAAGATATTGAAATCATATGGAGTCTGTTCTCATATCACCATGGAATTATGTTAGAAGTCAATATCAGAAGATGTTTGAAAATAACCCACATATTTTCAAGTGTAATGTGACAGTTACCAAGAGAGATGTTTGACTTAGCTGTTGAAAGCCTCAGTAAAGTTAAAAGACTGAAAGACCATGTAGGGTGATTGCAGAGAAGAAAGCATTTAAATGAGAAATTAATATCAAAGATACCTTAAAAACCCCATGTATTTGGAAATTCAGTGTCCACTTTTTAAATGATGGGTACTGATATAGACATTTTTAAAAGCAAGGGTAGTCTTTGCTTTTATCAAAGGAAGGATGGCAAAATAGGAAGAGAAGTACAGTAACCATCGAGGTTAAGAGAAAAAGGCAGAAAGAAGTCCCGATCCACAGATTTGAGGACTGATGTTCCAAATGCTAGCCTGTTTGTATCATTCACCCTCTGCATGTATGCCTCTGTCCCCCAGAAGAAAATCATAAGCTACACAAATAACTGCCTCCAACAGTTTACATTTACCCAGTGCCTGGTAGAATGGAAGTTCAAAAGTCATTTGGACAATTGTCCTTGGAGGTATCCATCTTAATGTTTAGGTTTTAAACATGGATATTTGATCACTGAATTTTGTAGAAATACATAAGAGTACAGGGGGAAAAGTGCCCTTTTGGCATAAAATGTAGATGGGAATGAATTAAGGAAATACCAGTTTTTCCTCTCAGTGGACATTCTTTGGTAAGTTAAGAAAAATTGCCTTGCTTACAATAGATTAATTACAACACATGGCATAAGCAGATGGAATTTGTGTGGAATTCTCGATTTATCAAATGGTGTGAAGAAGTTTATACCACAAACAGAATGTTGTCATGAAAAACCATTGCCAGATGTGATATTTTCTTTTTTCACCTATTAGACTATGAAATCAAGTGGAAAAACATGAGTAAGGGTAAAAGAATGAGAATTTGTCTTTAAAATGAGAATTTTAAAGTTTTGGAGCATTAATACCAATTGTACTGTTCTCTATTATAAAGTATATAAAAGAAGACAGGAAAAAAAAAAAAGAAGACAGATACTTTATACCCATTTTTACCATTTCCTTTTTGTGTCCTCATTTTTTTCTCTATACCTTCCCTTATAAAGTCAAAGAAAATAGACATATGAACAGTTTCTCTATGTGGCTTAATGATGTCCCGTTCTTAGAACAAGAACACTATACCACAGCGATGTTTCTAAGTTCAAATTTTACAGTAAAAGCAACAGAAGCAAAATCTACCACTCAGGTAGGATCAGTAAGGCATGGAAATCATGGTGTGACAGCCCTAAAATTGCTCTTAAAATGACAGGGGCAACAGACTTCACTGTCACTTGTTCATTCAGCAAACTTTATTAAAAATCCAAAGAAAGGTAACCTACAAGCATTAAACACACCAATCTCATATTCTCTCCAATAGCCTGTGTAGTAGGTGATATCACCTTCTTAAAACTTTGAGAGACAAGGCTTCTGAGAAATGTAATGTCACATCCAAGGCAAGGAAATGAGAGAGGAGAACCAGAACACAAACTCCAGGACGTAGACTTCCAAAATCTCTGCTCTCTCTGCTTGACAAACTGTTTTTAGTCCTGAGGCAAGGCATGGGTGGGTCATGGTCCTGACATCTAGAAAGATGAATCCCTCCAATGTGATACAAAATAAAATAATGCCAAATGCTCAAATAAGTGCAGAAACTTCCCATGAGGTTTTTCATGTTCCCAAAGGCTAATATTGGATCGGCCAAAAAGTTCATTCGGGTTCTCCCATGCCATCTTACAGACAAACCTGAGCGACATTTTCAATATTGTGTTTAGTTACTATGGAAATAGCAGCAATCAAATATTTTCAAAGAGCACCTCCCCACCTCTCTTTTTCCCCACCACCCTCCTTTGGTATTGTCATAAAGTGAAGTGAAAGTGAAAGTCGCTCAGTTGTGACCTACTTTTTGCAACTCCATGGACCATACAGTCCATGGAATTCACCAGGCCAGAATACTGGAGTGGGTAGCATTACCCACAAGCACATGCTTTATTTTTCATTTGTGTAATGTAGTACTAAACTTCTCTGTGGAGCAGAGGTTCTCAAATAAGGTTAATGGACCAACAAGCGGCCAGTAGATGAATTAAGATATCAGTGAGACCCCTAATAGTGTGCAGAACATTGTGTATATGGGCAATTTTCTTGGGTGAAGGCTAGAGCGTCTAGCGTTATCCCCAAAAGATAAAGAGCCTCTGCTCTAAAAAGTTGGAGATGCTGGGAATTCCTCAAAGCAGGAGAGGACACTGAAGAACAAATAAAAAGATTGCTTTTTAAAGAGAAATGCTAGACATTTCACTTGTCTGCTTGGAAATTAAGAACAAAGATTATAAAATTCAGTAGCTACCAAAAGTAAAGATGATGTTTGCTAACTTATACACCCAGCAATGTTCTAAGCATATTACATACTTTCACTTACTTCTCACCAGTTGTTTTTTAAATTTTATATTTTTATTTAATTTTTGTCATAATATAGGTGATTTACAATGTTGTGTTAGTTCCAGGTATACAGCATAGTGAATCAGTTATGTACACACACTTTATCTATTCTTTTTCATATTCTTTTCCCATATAGGTCATTACAGAGTATTGAGTAGAATTTCCAGTGCTATATAGTTGTTGTTGTTGTTCAGTTGCTAAGTCATGTCCAACTCTTCGCCACCCCATGAACTGCAGCACACCAGTCTTCCCTGTCCTTCACTATTTCCTGGAGTTTGCTCACACTTATGTCCATTCAGTCGGTGATGCCATCCAACCAGCTCATCCTCTGTCATCCCCTTCTCCTGCCTTCAGTCCTTCCCAGCATCAGGATATTTTCTAATGGGTTGGCTCTTTGCATCAGGTGGCCAGGGTATTGGAGATTCAGCTTCAACATCAGTCTTTCCAATTAATATTCAGGATTGATTTCCTTCAGGTAGGACTGGTTTGATCTCCCTGCAGTCCAAGAGACTCTCAAGAGTCTTCTCCAGCACCACAGTTCAAAAGCATCAGTTCTTCAGCCCTCAGCCTTCTTTATGGTCCAACTAGCACATCTATACATGACTACTAGAAAAGCCATAGTTTTGACTATACAGACATTTGTTGGCAGATGTCTCTGCTTTTTAATATGCTATCTTGGTTTCTCATAGCTTTTCTTCAAGGAGCAAGTGTCTTTTAATATCATGGCTGCAGTCATTGCCTGCAATGATTTTGGAGCCCAAGAAAATAAAATCTGTCACTGTTTCCAATTTTTCTCCATCTATTTGCCATAAAGTGATGGGACCAGATGCCATGATCATCGTTTTAGAATGTTGAGTTTTAAGCCAACTTTTTCACTCTCCTCTTTCACTTTTATCAAGAGGCTCTTTAGTTTTTCTTCGCTTTCTGCCATTAGGGTGGTGTCATCTGAATATCTGAGGTTACTGATATTTCTCCTGGCAATCTTGATACCAGCTTGTGATTCATCCAGCCTGATATTTCACATGATGTACTCTGCATATCTACTTCTGCTTTATTGACTATACCAAAGCCTGTGACTGTGTGGATCACCACAAACTGTGGAAAATTCTTAAAGAGATGGGAATACCAGACCACCTGACCTGCCTCCTGAGAAATCTGCATGCAAGTCAAGAAGCAACAGTTAGAATTGGGCATGGAACAACAGACTGGTTCCAAATGGGGAAAAGAGTACGTAGAGGCTGTATATTGTCACCCTGCTTATTTAATTTATATGCAGAGGACATCATGAGAAATGCTGGGCTGGATGAAGCATGAGCTGGAATCAAGATTGCTGGGAGAAATATCAATAACCTCAGATATGCAGATGACACCACCCTTATGGCAGAAAGTGAAGAAGAACTAAAAAGCCTCTTGATGAAAGTGAAAGAGGAGAGTGAAAATGTTGGCTTAAAACTCAACATTCAGAAAACTAAGATCATGGAATCTGGTCCCATTACTTCATGGCAAATAGATGCAAAACAGTGGAAACAGTGGCAGACGTTATTTTGGGGGGCTCCAAAATCACTGCAGATGGTGATTATAGCCATGAAATTAAGACGCCTGCTCCTTGGAAGAAAAGTTATACTAACCTAGACAGCATATTAAAAAGCAGAGGCATTACTTGCCAACAAAGGTCTGTCTAGTCAAAGCTATGGTTTTTCCAGTAGTCATGCATGGATGTGAGAGTTGGACTATGAAGAAAGCTGAGCACTGAAGAATTGATGCTTTTGAATTGTGTTGGAGAAGACTCTTGAGAGTCCCTTGGCCTGCAAGGAGATCCAACCAGTCCATCCTAAAGGAGATTAGTCCTGAATATTCATTGGAAGGACTGATGCTGAACCTGAAACTCCAATACTTTGACCACCTGATGTGAAGAACTGACTCATTGGAAAAGACCCTGATGCTAGGAAAGATTGAAGGTGAGAGGAGAAGGGAACGACAGAGGATGAGATGGTTGGATGGCATCACTGACTTGATGGACATGAGTTTGAGTAAGCTCCAGGAGTTGGTGATGGACAGGGAAGCCTGGCATGCTGCAGTCCATGGGGCCACAAAGAGTCGGACATGACTGAGCAACTGAAGTGATACACACACACACAGACATATACACACAACAGATAGAAGTGTGTATATGTCAATCTCAATCTTATATTAACTTATTTAATTGTCACAGGAATGCAAATGAAGTTAGTGTTATCGTCATTTCCACTTAAAGTGAGGACATTCTATAAATAAAAGTATATCATAATTCTATATTCCTATCATACATAATGGAGAAAAAGAGGGGAAGGGAAAGAGAAATAGAAGGAAAAATAGAGCAAAGAAGGAATGGTGGGTGAAAAGGTGTGGAACAGGAATCTAGTAGTGAAGTATTGTAGGAAAAACAAGAGTCATAACTGCTAAGACCATAGTGAAAAACACAATTCTGGTATTTGCCAAAGTCACATGCATTAACAGATTAATCATTTTAGAAGAAAAAAGAATATATAAACAATTAGATTAAAAACATGTATAAACACTGTCAAGATTTATTAGAAGTGTTTGAATTTCAGCCTAATATTTGGAAAAACAGACATTTCTGAAATGTTCACTTTTCTTCATTTGATAGAGAAAATCCTTATTCACACAGTGTTGAAACAGATGGAAAAAATAGTAGTTTTGTCGAATAAACATCCATCTTCCATTTGGTCTTTTGGTTTTTAATTAATGGACCCTCATAGTTCATACTGTATATTGCTGAAATTAAGCCAAGAGCTATATAGAGACCCCAGATGAATGCTAGTCCATTCTTCCTTGCTAGCCAAGTCTACCATGAAATTGAACCTGGCCTGTCATCATTGGAAAGTAAATTATCTCTATTGTACTGAAATGCTCTCAATGGGTTTAAAGTAGCCCTGTATACTACCTGTGATAATAAACATACTACTGTAGAAATTTAAACTGGATTCTTTCTCCTCTTTAACAAAAAATTGAGGAAAAGAGTGAATGCATTTAGTGCAGGGAAGTTCACATGATTTCTCTATCAAAGAAAGTTCACTATGAAAAATGGAGTAGATGACTTAGGCTCAGTGTCACATTTTTCATTTTATTTGTTCATCTTTAAAAATGTGGAGGGAAGAGTGGAGTTGAGTATTAAAATAGAATTTGTTGTCCTACCTTTTATTCTCAATGTTCAGGGTAGCCCTTGGATGTCTTTTTTGAGTATTTTCTAGAATATTTGCTATTCATTGAATTAAGCTTCCACTCCCTTACTCTTATCACCTGTTTAGACTGTCTACAAGATCACAGGGCCATGGTATTGTACAATTTGAGGGAGTGGGGTGGGGATCTGCCACTCAGGTACTCTGTCAATCATCCTATTTACAGAACTTATTAGTTCATAACAATTTCAATTAAATGGCTATCAAAGATTGATGTTAAATCCCTTAAATTGGCTCCAAATGACTGATTTCATATACATTTCAAACATAGAAAGGGGACTTGTTTGCTCATTGTTCTCTTTATGTTCACTTATAAAATGTGTACTCCCTACTTGCCTATTCCTTTCATGGACATAGATTGGTGTCACAGTCAGCTCATGAAGCTGTCAGCAGGCCCATGGAGACTATTTGATGATGTCAAAGTAGAGGCAAAGCAACACTGATGCAAATCCCATGGCTATTAACAGAACAAAAAGATCTGATTTTAAATGACTTTTACAGTTGAGATCCCCTCTCTGGCCTCTTCTTCATGACCATGTCTCCATTTGAAAGTCACATCGTTGTTTATAATATCACAGGATCCTGAATTCGAATTGCTTGTGTATTGCTAATTTTGGGAAGACTCAGGCTAGTGTTCTAATTTCCCTTAGGCAGAGTAGAAAACCATAAACTATTTACATGGTTTTTAGTGTTGGTTAGACAACTTGGTGAATTATAGTGCTATATTATTGAGTCAGAATTTAAAATCTTCCCTTGAATTGGAGGTGTTGAGCCAAAGAGAATTCAATCAGTGGTATATCACTGAACTATTTGTAGATAAAGAGTATTTGAATTAAGATTTCTTCCATTTTTACTCCTTCTATCAAGAAGAACATTTAGTGCTTACCATATGCCAGATATTGGTTGCATGTTAAATAAGGAGAATAATAATGCAAAGAAGGATCAAGCACACCCATGACAATGATGGGTTTTATGGAATATATGAGTTAAGGAAACATAAATGCACAGTTCCAAGACAGAGTGTCACAGTATAGGTATGCTTCACGAGATTGAGAGCCCAGTGCCTGAGGGAATCTGCTGTGCCTTGGAAGGAGGATATGAATTCAGTCATCAAGAAGGAAGGATATAGTGGATGATTGTTGCCTAGAATCTTAAGAACACTCTTGTAATAATTGAGAAACTTCTTGCCTCCCAAAATGGAAGGCAAAAAACTCTCTTCCAGCATCATTTGGAGCCAGACACTTGCCCATGGCCTAGGTTTCTGCAGTCAACGGTGTCCATTGGAGATGTTGACATAGAAGTGAGAAATCTAAATGTGTGGGATTCGCCTTCTGAAGAGAAAAGAATTTTGGTGTGAGCTATGCAAGGGTGGGAAAGCTGTGATGTTGGACTCATTTGGAAGAAACTAGAGTGGTTGGGTATTGTTCTTGGCTTCCACGTAAACAAACTGGTCCTTGTTCTTCTTAGAGATTCTATACATTTCCTCATACCATTCAATATGTTGTGTGACCTACTAATATCCCATAAGTAAGACAGTTTTTTTCCCTATGAAATATGTCTATCAGGTACCTGCATATTTTTCTTTCCCAAGTACAGCTTTGCTCATCATGGGAACTGATCTAGGATGCAGCAGGGTGATCATCTACTGGATTCAAGATTGTCCCACAACTCAGTGGAGTTGATCCTTCCATGCGGCCTCGCATGAAAAGGAGAGTCAAGCCAGTCAGAGTCCTGGAAATTTTCCCTCAGAAATTTAAATTAGGAATTGCAAAATGAAAGGTTGGATTTTTCCTTCCAGCTGTTCTATAGGAATGATCAAAAACCTAAGGTAAAAAGTAGTGAGGTACAAGGAGGGCCATGAGCAGGACTCCCACAGTGGTGCAGTGCAGAACCTTGGCAATGAAACAGAGAGGCTGTGGTTGTGAAGATTCACAAGTCGTGAGTTAGCTGAAGCTACAAAGTAAAAAGATAAATGAAGTAGGGGAAAAGAATGAACTAATATCCACAGCGGCTGCAGGGAGGTCGTCCACCCTGGGTTCAGATAGGAGAAGGTACATTGTATACAGATAATTTAAGGAGACTAATACATGTGTGCGTGTTCACTCACTCAGCTGTGTTTGACTCTTTGTGACCCTGTGGACTGTAGCCCACCAGGCTTCTCTGTCCTTGGGATTTCCCAGACAAGAATACTGGACTGTGTTGCCATTTCCCTCTCTATAGGAGACTAACAAAACTGGCTAAAAGTTGGTCTTTTTTTCGTTATTACCGTGCACCTGTGATTATAAATGTCGGTGATAAAATACCACTGACTCCCCTCCCTGCCATTTTGGTACACCATTGGTCAGTGGGTGACAAGAGAAGGAAATAGAAATACAGAGTGAGACTTGACAGGAAAAGGACCACGTGGGTATGTTTGTGTGTGAGAAAGACAGACATAGAGGAAGAGAGAGACAGAAGTGGGCGTAGTGGGCAAACTGAGGGTTCCCAGGAGATCCAAAAAAATGACCGACCCTGGAATCCAAGTTGGGAAGGGCACTTTATGAGTGTTTATTCCATTAGCTGATTACTATATGCCTGATTCTCACAAGGTCCAGTGACTTCTATCCCCAGATTTCTGCTTCGTTAAGGAAGGACTTAAGAAAGGAAGTGACAGCCTTCAAGCCTGACTCCTTGACTCTGCTTTCCTAGACTCCCTGTCACTAAAAGGCGTCCCTTTTGGCTCAGAAGGTAAAGAATCTGCCTGCAATGCAGGAGACCGAGGCTTGATCCCTGGGTCAGGAAGATCCCCTGGAGAAGGAAATGGCAATCCACTCCAGTATTCTTTTTTTTTTTTTTTTTTTAACCACTCCAGTATTCTAGCTTAGAGAATTCCATGGACAGAGGAGCCTGGCAGGCTACAGTTCATGGGGTCACAAAAAGTTGGACATGACTGAGTGACTACACTTTCACTTTCTATCACTAAAAAGGTCTGCAGTCTCTGGGCTCTGATAGTCCAATCTCTGAAATGCATTTGATTTTCCTGAGTATTTTTCTGTCCTTTGTTACAGAAAGAGTTGCTGCTGTTCCCATGCCTTAGATTTGGTCTTGGCCTAGGCGAAACATTTCTTCTCAGATTTATATTATACAAGTGTTCTGTTTGATAAAGAAGAAAAACATCAATTAAGGTTGGTTTGGGAAGGGGAGAGAATGGGGTGGATGAGAGAAGGAAAGAAGGAAGAGAAAATGGGGAATGAAAATAGGAACAAAAAGAAAAATTTTGAGAAGCTTGATACAATAAAAGTTAGAGAAGTTCATTACGGCTGAAAGGCTGAGGGGAGAGGGACTTAAGAAGTCTTTTAGATTTAAAAAATGATAATATCCAATTCTGGAAGGTTGAAAAGGGTACTGTGCATTGCTGAAGGCAGTAAATATGTGTATGGCTCTTTTGGCAAGAATCTAGAGTTTGGCAAGAGCCTTAAACATGTTAATATTGTTTGGCTCAATATTATACCTCTGTGAATGTCGTCTAAAAAATATTTCTAAATTTTGAAAGAAAATGTACAAATATTTATGTACAAATTTTTTTCTAAGTAGGGTTTGCATGTGTCAGTAATGAGCAAGAATCAATATGACTAACAGTAGACACATAATTAAATAGTTTTCACAATGAAGTAATTCTTGTCACTTGATTGAATTTTAGGTAGCTAATGAAAATGGTGATTTCAAAGACCATGTCACATAGAAAATACTTACATCAAACTGTTATAATAGCAAGCTGCCAAAGGCTGTATGATTCCATTATGTTTATAAATGAAGAAAAAAGTATGATAAACATTCAGAACACATCGATATATTAATAGTGGTTGTGTTTGAATAGTGAGATTGCAGGCTGCGTTTGTTTTTCCTTTTTAACAAAGCACTTTAAAAAACTTAAGGCATTCATTATACATGATAAAATTCACCCATTTCTGGTATACAGTATAATAAACTGTGATATTCAGTCTATTATCACCGTCCCAGTCAAGAAGTTCTCAGTGCCCTTTTATGGTGAATTCCCTCTACCCACCCCTAGCCCCAGACAACTGATCTTTCTGTCACTAAAATTTTGCACTTTCTTGTATTTCATTTAAATGGGATCATATAGTATATAAGACTATAGTTTTTCTTTTTTTTAATTGGAGGATAATCGCTTCACAGTATTGTGTTGGCTTCTGCCATACATCAGCATGAATCACCCACAGGTATAAATATGTCCCCTCCCTTCTGAACCCACCTCCCATCTCCCACCGCATCCCACCCCTCTAGGTTGTCACAGAGCACTGGATTGAGCACCCTGTGTCACATAGCACATTCCTGCTTGCTCTCTGTTTTACATATGGTAGTGTATATGTTTGCATACTATTCTCTCAGTTCATCCCACCCTCTCCTTCCCCCACTGTGTCCACAAGTCTGTTTTGTATGTCTGCGTCTCCATTGCTGCCCTGCAAATAGGTTCATCAGTACCATTTTTCTAGATTCTATGCACATGCATTAATATACAATACTTGTCTTTTTCTTTCTGACTTACTTGACTCTATATAATAGGCTCTAGGTCATCCACCTCATTAGGACTCAAATGCATTCTGTTTTTAGCTAAGTAATATTCCACTGTAGATATGTACCACAGTTTCTGTATCCATTCATCTGTCAGTGGACATCTAGATTGCTTCCATATCCCAGCTATTGTAAAAAGTGCTGAATGTTGAGGTACATGTGTCTCTTTCAATTATGGTTTTCTCAAGGTATATGTGTATGCCCAGTGGTGGGGTTGCTGGGTCATATCATAGTTTTAAAGTTTTAATCTACTATTAGAATGTTTCTTCAATGACCACATTAAAACATAACTTTTTTTAAAAAACATAATTTTTTAATCATGAAAAAATGATTTAGAAATCAGAATCTAGAACATACCGATTTCAACTTTTTCTACGAATGGCAAAGCAGGAGAGAAATGAAGAACTTTGATTACATGGGGTCGCAAAGAGTCGGACACGACTGAGCAACTTTCACTTGATTACATGAGAGACAGTTAAAACAGACCTGCATTATCAGGGAGCTTGTGAAATCTCTGACTTAAGAGACTGTAATAGATTCATATTCACCAAGTGCTGGTGGAAAACTGACCTTCCTTCAAGGCTGACTGAGATGGAGTAGAAGATAACTTTTTAAAACCATTCTTTTTAATTGAAGTTAGTTAATTTTCAAGGCTGTTAGCTTTGGGTGTACACCAAAGTGATTCACCCCAAAACTTTCCTTTTCAGATTATTTTCCACTATAGGTTATTAAAAGATATTGAGTAGAGTTCCCTGTGTTACACAGTCCTTGTCATTTATTTTATATATGATGATGTGTGAGCTCAGTGGTATTCAACTCTTTGTGACCCCATGGACTGTAATGCGCCAGGCTCCTCCATCCATGGAATTCTCTAGGCAAGAATACTGGAGTGGGTTACCATTTGCTCCTCCAGAGGATCTTCAACCCAGGGATAGAACCTGTATATCTTTATTTCAAACTCCTAATTTATCTCTTTCCCACACACCCTGCTTTCCACTTTGGTACTACAAGTTTGTTTTCTATGTGAGTTTATTTCTGCTTTGTAAAGAAGTTCGTTTAGATTCTACATATAAGTAATATTGTAGGATGTTTGTCTCTCTGA
Organism: Muntiacus reevesi; assembly: GCF_963930625.1. Classification (NCBI taxonomy): domain Eukaryota; kingdom Metazoa; phylum Chordata; class Mammalia; order Artiodactyla; family Cervidae; genus Muntiacus; species Muntiacus reevesi. The sequence continues at coordinate 9,078,730 of NC_089271.1, read as the reverse complement.
CTTACTTCACTTCATATGATAATCTCTAGGTCCATCTGTGTTGCTGCAGTTGGCATTATTTCATTCTTTTTTATAGCTGAATAATATTCCATTGTGTTTATATACCACATCTTTCTTCAATTAAATTGAAGTATAGTTAACTTATAATGTTGTGTAGTTTTCCAGTGTATAGCAAAGTTATTTAGATTGCTTCCATGTCTTTACTATTGTAAATAGTGCTGCTACAAACACAGGGGAGCATGTATCTTTTTGAATTGTAGTTTTCTCTGGATATATGCCCAGAGGTGGGATTGCTAAATCATATGGTAACTCTCTTTTTAGTTTTTTGAAGAATGTCCAAAGTGGCTGTATCATTTTACATTTTCACCAGCAGTGGAAAGAAAGTTCTTTTTTCTCCACACCCTCTCTAACATTTATTATTTTACAGTTTTTAATGATGGTAATTTTGACTGGTGTGAAAGGTGATGCCTCACTGTAGCTTTGATTTGCATTTCTGTAATAATTAGCAGTGTCCAGTATCTTTTCATATGTCTGTTAACCATCTGTATGTCTTCCTTGGAGAAATGCCTGTTTAGGTCTTCTGCCCAGTTTTTGATGGGGTTATTTCTTTGCTTGTATGTTGCTTGTATATTTTGTAGCTGTTTGTATATTTTGGAAGTTAGTCCTTTGTCAGTAGCATCATTTGCACATATTTCCTCCCAGTCTGTAGGTTGTCTTTTGTTCATGGTTTCCTTCACTGTGAAAATGCTTCTGAGTTTAATTAGGTCCTATTTGTTAGTTTTTCTTTTTATTTCCATTGCTCTAGGAGACAGAACCAAAAAAATATTGCTGTGATTTCTGTCAAAGAGCGTCCTGCTTATGTTTTCTTCTGGGAGTTTTACAGTATCTGATCTTGCATTTAAGTCTTTAATCCACTTAGAGTTTATTTTTCTGTGTTGTTAGAGAATGTTCTAATTTCATTCTTTTACATGTAGCTGTGCAGTTTTCCTGACACCACTTATTGAAGAGACTGTCTTTTCTCTGTTGTATTTTCTTGCCTCCTTTGTCATAGATTAATTGACCATAGGTGCATGGGTTTATTTCTTGGCTTTCTATCCTGTTCCACTGAACTATGTGTCTGTTTTCATGCCAGTATCATACTATTTTGATGACTGTAGCTTTGTAATATAGGCTGAAGTCAGGGAGCATGATTCCTCCAGCTCCATTCTTCTTTCTCAAGATTGTTTTTGCTATTTTGGGTCTTTTGTATTTCCATACAAATCTTAATTTTTTCTTTCAGTTTTTTTTTTAAAGTGCTATTGCTAATTTGACAGGGATTGCATTGAATCTGTAGATTGCCTTGAATATTTTAACAATATCGATTCTTGCAATCCAAGAACATGGTATATCTTTCCATCTGTTTGTGTCATCTTCAATTGCGTTCATCAGCATCTTACAGTTTTTGAAGTAAAGGTCTTTTGCCTCTGTAGGTAGATTTGTTTCTAGGTATTTTATTCTTTTTGATAATAATTACTTGGTAAATGATTAATTTCTATTTCTAATATTGCATTGTTAATACATAGAAATGCAACAGATGGTTCATCAATGAATTCAGTAAAGCTGCTGAATACAAAAGTAATATACAGAAGATAACATTTTACAGTTTATTTCTAACCTGATAAGAGGATAATGGGAGGACAAGAGAAAGAAGAGACATCTCTCAGCAGAAAACTAAAGGAGGCACACTTTTTCATTCCTCTGTATTTTCAATGTACACTATTATAAATTGGACATTCTGGAACATTTAAAGTATGCAAAGTTTCCGTGATCACCTGCTATGTTTCTTTCCTTTTAGAAAATATTTCTGCACAGCAGTTCTTCATATTAGGCTGTATCATTGTAAGATAAGTGATGCTAAGTTGACTATCATTATGACCACCCTGAACTCAAAAGTCCTTTTTAGTAAAATTGCAGTTTGATTAACTGTCATCCTGTGATTATCTACATGAGGATCTGTGCACTTTAGATCAGTATGAAGTATAGACATAAATATTCTAAATGTCCACCAACTGAGGAATGGATAAAGATGTGGTGTGTGTATACACACATACACACAGTAGAATATTACTCAGTCATTAAAAATACCCCCAAAATAATGCCATTTACAGCAATATGAATGGACTAAGAAATTTTTATACTGAGTGAAGTAAATCAGACAGAGAAAGACCAATACATATGAGATTGTTGGTTTGTGGAACCTAAAGAAATGGTATAAATGAACCTAGTCACAAAACAGAAGTTGCATCACAGATATAGAAAACAAACTTTTGGTTATGGAGTGGGAGGGGAAGAGGAGGGAGGATAAATTGGGAAATTGGAATTGACATATACACACTGATATATATAGAAGAGATAACTAATAAGAACCTATTAATAGCACAACTAATAAGAATCTATTAATAGCACAAGGAACTCTTTTCAGTATTTTGTAATGACCTATATGGGAATAATATCTTAAAAAGAGAGAGAGAGAGAAAAACTGTGTGTGTGTGTTAGTCATTCAATGTGTCTGACTCTTTGCGACCCCATGGACTGTAGCTGCCCAGGCTCCTCTGTCTGTGGGATTCTCCAGGTGAAAATATTTGAGTGGGTTTGGACATTCCCTTCTCCAGAGTGTATATATTTATATGTATAACTGAATCACTTTGTTGTACAGCAGAGACTAACACAACATTGTAAATCAGTTATACTCCAATAAAAATTAAAGTATTAAAGAAAAATGCTATATACACATATATGTTTATATGTATGTGTACATCCATATATTTGTGGCTAGAAATGTGAAAGATTTTTTACTTTTTAAAGAAAAGATAAAATTTTAAATGTTTTGTTCTTGTTGTTCACTCTTTAATAACTTCATTTAAAGCTGTTTCAATTGTAGTAAAATATGCATAACAAAATATACCATTAAAATCATCTTAAATACAGTTTTTAATACACACTATAACTCCAGTACTTTGGCCACCTCATGTGAAGAACTGACTCATTGGAAAAGACCCTGATGCTAAGAAAGATTGAAAATAGGAGGAGAAGCGGACGACAGAGGATGAGATGGTTGGATGGCATCACCGACTCAATGGACATGAGTTTGAGCAAGCTCCGGGAGCTGGTGATGGATAGGGAGGCCTGGCGTGCTGCAGTCCATGGGCTCTCAAAGAGTTGGACATGACTGAGTGACTGAACTGAACTGAAATACAGTGAGTAGCATTAAGTACATTCATACTGTTGTGTAACCATCACCCCATCCATCTCCAGAAATTTTTCTTTGTGTAAAACTGAAATCATGTATCCATTACCCAATAACTCTGTTTTCCCCTTTTCCTCCAGGCCCTAGCAACCACTTTCTATGACTCTGACAACTCTTAAGTACCTCTTATGAGTGATAGCATACAACATTTGTCCTTTTGTGTGTGGCTTATTTAACTAGCATAAAGTCTTCACAATTCATCCATGTTCGAGCATGTCAGAATTTCCTTCTTTTTTAAGGCTGAGTTCCATTGTATGATTAGACTGTGTTTTGTGTATCCATTTATCTGTTGATAGTCACTTGATTGCTTCCACCTTTGAACTCTTGTGAATATGTTTCTTAATAATAGAACATTTCTAGTAGTATGCTTCATGGCGATACAGGGAAGCTGATCCTCTAAATAATACAAAGATGCCCAGGACTTCTTTTTCTATGTATCATGATGTTACATTGTTAGTTATTTTGTGACAATAGTACTGCATCTGGGAATCTCATTCATTCATGGTATGCTACTTTATAGTCATATATAATAATAAAGTGAGGACTTCCCTGGTGGCTCAGATGGTAAAGTATCTACTTGCAATGTAGGAGACCTAGGTTCGATCTCTGGGTCGGGAAGATCCCATGGAGAAGGGAATGGCAACCCACTCCAGTATTCTTGCCTGCAGAAATCCATGGACAGAGCAGCCTGGCAGACTACATACAGTCCATAGGGTCTCAAAGAGTCAGACTGACTGAGCAACTAACAGTTTAACTTTCTTTCATAATAAAGCAGAGCGATGCTCAACTTGACTTAAGGACTCTATTGTGTTACACATTTGAGAGGAATTTTCAATCTGGAAAGTTCTTAATTTCTGGGAAATTTCTGTATTATTTCTTGCATACTTTTCTACCTACAATAGTCTCTGTTCTCTCTTTCTGACATTTTGAATAATTTGAAGTTTGGACTTAAAGTTAGCTTCTAGTACTTTTACCTTTCTCTCTAGTTTCCCCAATTTTTTGTTTTACTTCTTGGGCAATATTATCAACTTCAACTTTTAATCCTTCTCATATATTTAATGCCTATTATCAGGATTTTACTTTCTAAAGTCTATTTCTTTCTAATAATACCACCCAGGTTTTCCTTCCTGAATACCATACCTTTTCTTACCTCTTGGTTGATATTTTAATTTCTTAAAGTGTCCTGCCTGCCTCCCTATCTTTTCTTCACTCTTTGGTATTGATCTCTGTTGTTCATGCTAGAGGCTTTCTGGAAGGTCTATGGATAGTTGGTGTCCAGCTTGTAAAAAGGAGCTAATTGGTTGCTCTGGATTCCTGTGTGCCTTTTGGGGAAGGCGGGCCTTTTAGAGGAATGGGCTTCAATGTCGATCATTGGGAGGAGTTATTTTGTGAGGGGCCCCCACATCTCAGGATCAGTGAGTTTTTTCTCTGAGATGAGTTTTCCCAGGGGGATGTTCTCCATCTCCTTCTTGGGAGATTTAATGCTGGTTGGAAATTTCTCACTCATCATTCAATAGAATTCTAAGTAATGGCCCTACAGCATCCTTTCCCTGACCATCCTGAAGTCCAGACCACCTGCAACCCATCCCCTCCCAAAAATATATCTGTAATCTTTACCAAAATGAGTAGTTTCAAGATCACCTGGATTAGGGAAAGGACACATGTCTTTAACTACTTAAAAAAATGCAACTAATTGCACTATTTTCTGCCTTCTCCATAACCCAATTTTAAAGATAACTAGTGACTCCAATTCCTGAATGATTCTGGCATCCTGTGGTATAAATTAGCTTGCTCTGGGGATTTCTCATTGCCATTGTCAATTCTATCTGTATCTAGATTCCAAAATGTTGTGGGTATAGCATTTCCCCCCATTTCTTTATTCTTATGAGTTTGGGCCATTTTATAGTTCTGTAATCTTAGTGGAGTTTGGGGAGGGTGTAGAAGTAAATATGTATATCCAGGCTGATGTGTGATACTGGAAATTAGATGTGTGATTTTTTAATTCATACTGTATTTTTTTTCTGTCATTTAAATACTTATAGCTGTATCTTGATTGCATTCTTGCCCACACCTGGTGTGGTTAATTTTGAAAGTTTTAATCATTTTAGTAGGTGTGTAATTGTATCTTGTGATTTGAATTTGTATTTCCTTAATGACTCATGATATTGAGTATCTTTTCAAGTGCATGTGTGGTTTTTTTTCCTATATGTGTATCTTACTTTTGAAGTGTCTTCAAATCTGCACATTTTCATCTTATTGGGCTGTTTGTTTCCTTATTATTGAGCTTTGAAAGTTCTCGGTGTATTCTGTGTACAAGCCTTTTATCAGATAGATGACATGTGATGATTTTCTCTAAATCTGTGGATTGTCTTTGAGTTATGTCTCCTAAAAATAAGCACAGAACTAGTTTTGTTGTATTACTCAGTTGGGGAATATCCTTTTAGAGTGGATTTGACTTGTTTATATTTTTTGAATGTTGTAATATATAAGTTTATTTCTATTATTTTTTCATTTTTTTCCCAATTTTTTCTCACTTGTTTGAGTTGTTTTCAATCTCTGTATATTTCTCTGCTCGTTGGAATTATTGCATTCTGTTAACTTTTTGTTAGCCTTAAAATGAAAAAAAAGCATATATGACTTCTATGCCAGGTGGATTTCTTCTGGTCACCACATGTTATGCCTCTGGATTTGGAGCAAAGTCTACTCCAGCATATGGGACTCTCTTTTTTTTGTTTGTTTAATATGGGACTCTTTTAAAGGGGGCTTTTATAGGGAAAACTGAAGCAAGGGACTGAAAGATGCAGTTCTCCCTTTGATCCACCATCCTACAGAGAGCTGCCCTGGGCTTATGGTGCTCTAAGCCTGTAGTATGTGCCTGTGATTGGTAGTGGGAATGTGCCTCTTCCTACGGGGCAACATGGAAGCCATCCTCAACAATCAGGGTGAACACACAGGCTACTTTCAGTTTTCTATCTAGATTTGGGGTGTGTGCATGCATGCTAAGTCACTTCAGTCGTGTCTAACCAACTCTTTGTGACCCCATGGACTGTAGCCTGCCAGGCTCCTTTGTCCATAGGATTCTCCAGGCAAGAATACTGGAGTGGGTTGTGGTGCCCTCCTCCAGGGGATCTTCCCGACTGAGATTTGGGGTGCCAGTTGATAGGAATTCTGAGGTTCCAGCTGTTCATTACTTCATGTGGAGCCCAGCCCCAGCCTGCAGCCTGTCTGCAGCCCAGATGGGTTTCTGTGTTCTCATTCACTGTTGCTCACCACTGTGCCTGGTGAGTCTACAAAAGGTGTTAGTCACTTTCTATAGTCAGCCTCTTTCCAAGCAATACAAGACCTTAGAACTCTAATTATTCTGTTTGCCATATTCATGTTACTGTGGTCTAGATTTTTAGTTCCAACTTATTGTTACTATACCAGTTAGTCAGAGTTTTCGTAATGTTCAGAATTATCCTTTACAAGAAGCGATTGTTTACATTTATTATCACATTTTCCCATTTGTTTCTTCTTGCCTCTCACATGTCAGCTTTCTTTCCTGAGTTACATCTGAACTTTGGCAGTTCTTTCATTAAAGGTCTGAGAATTGGAAATTCTCTCAATCTTGTTTGAAAAATACCTTTATTTTCCCACCACTTCAAATGATACTTTCTCTGTGTATAGAATTTTAGGTTGGGGGCTTCTGTGGCAGTCCAGAGGTTAAGACTTCATTCTTTCAATACAAGGGACACGGCTGGGGAACTAAGATCATATATGCCATGCAGTGTGGCAAAAGATTAAAAAAAACTATAGGTTAACAGTTGTCCTCAACACATTGATAATGTTTTGCCATTATCTTTAACTTCTGTTGAGAAGTCTGCTTGAAGTCTAATTGTGTTTGTTTGATTTTTATATGGAATCTTTCTTTTCTCCCTAGCTGCTTCTAAAATTTTCTAGTAGTTTTTGGTGTTGCTTGGTTTCCTAATGATATTTCTATGAATTTATTGTTCTCCTCCTTAGGACTTAGTGTGTGACTTTGAATAGATCATATAATTTCTTGGACTTGTATTCACATAACACAGGGCTCCTATAATTCATTACCAGACCACCCACATGCCAAAGCAGAACAGCCCCACTCTTAATAAGGCACATGCCCTCTTGTGACACTTTAGTTATCACTTTACTCATTTACTTCTCTGGCTTGAGAGTCCTTCTTCCCCCTCCCCAAACTTTTTTTTTTTTCCCAAACTTTTTTTGGAGAGGATTTCCCTCTCTTCTTCCCTTACATCTTCGTTCCCTCATTCTCTTCCTTCCTTTTTTTCCTTTAAAATTGGCTGTATACTAAACTTTTAAAAATTTTATCTAGCATTTATATGCATTTATAGCAGTACCATCACTTCATGGCAAATAGATGGGGAAACAATGGAAACAGTGTCAGACTTTATTTTCTTGGGTTCCAAAATCACGGCAGGTGGTGACTGCAGCAATGAAATTAAAAGATGCTTGCTCCTTGGAAGAAAAGCTATGACCAACCTAGACAGCATATTAAAAGCAGAGACATTACTTTGCCAACAAAGATCCATCTCGTGAAGGCTATGGTTTTTCCAGTAGTCATGTATGGATGTGAGAATTGGACTATAAAGAAAGCTGAGAACCAAAGAATTGATGCTTTTGAACTGTGGTGTTGGAGAAGACTCTTGAGGGTTCCTTGAACAGCGAGGAGATCAATCCAGTCCATCCTAAAGGAAATCTACCCTCCATATTTATTGGAACAACTGATGCTGAAGTTGAAGCTCCAATACTTTGGCCACCTGATGATCGAGGAACTGATTCATTGGAAAAGACCCTGATGCTGGGAAAGACTGAAGGCAAGAGAAGGGGACAATAGAGGATGAGATGGTTGGATGGCATCACTGACTCAATAGGCATTAGTTTGTGCAAGCTCTGGGAGTTGGTGATGGACAGGGAAGCCTGGTGTGCTGCAGTCCATGGGGTCCAAAGAGTTGAACCTGACTGAGCAACTGAACTGAAGTGATAGCAGCATCACCTCAGTGCTACTGTAGCTGGAAGTTTCCTATATTTAAATTTTTAATTCTTCTGAAATTTACTTTGGAATATATTTAGGATTTTTCATAAGGATAAACTCTGTGCTTTTGTCACAGTATTGTTTAATGAATTTGCCTTCCTTTTACCACTAATCTATACTATATAGTAAATATCTAATGAATTCATATGTATAAAATTTCAGTTCAGTTCAGTCACTTAGCCATGTCCAACTCTTTTCGACTCCATGGACTGCAGCACACCAGGCCTCCCTGTCCATCATCAACTCCCAGGGTTTACTCACACTCATGTCCATTGAGTCAGTGATGCCATCCAATCATCTCATCCTCTGTCATCCCCTTCTCCTCCTGCCCTCAGTCTTTCCCAACATCAGGGTCTTTTCAAATGAGTCAGTTCTTTGCATCAGGTGGCCAAAGTATTGGAGTTTCAGCTTCAGCATCAGTCCTTCCAATGAATATTCAGGACTGATTTCCTTTAGGATGGACTGATTGGATCTCCTTGCAGTCCAAGGGACTCTCAAGAGTCTTCTCCAACACCACAGATCAAAAGCATCAATTCTTCAGTGCTCAGCTTTCTTCATAGTCCAACTCTCACATCCCTACATGACTACTGGAAAAACCATAGCTTTGACTATATGGATCTTTGTTAGCAAAGTAATATCTGCTTTTTAATATGCTGTCTAGGTTGGCCATAACTTTTCTTCCAAGGAGTAAGTGTCTTTTAATTTCATGGCTGCAGTCACCATCTGCAGTGATTTTGGAGCCCCCAAAAATAAAGTCTGCCACTGTTTCCACTGTTTCCCCATCTATTTGCCATGAAGTGATGGGACCAGATTCCATGATCTTAGTTTTCTGAATGTTGAGTTTTAAGCCAACATTTTCACTCTCCTCTTTCACTTTCATCAAGAAGCTCTTTAGTTCTTCTTCACTTTCTGCCATAAGGGTGGTGTCATCTGCATATCTGAGGTTATTGATATTTCTCCCAGCAATCTTGATTCCAGCTCAAGATTGCTTCATCCAGCCCAGCGTTTCTCGTGATGTACTCTGCATATAAATTAAATAAGCAGGGTGACAATATACAGCCTTGATGTACTCCTTTCCCCATTTGGAACCAGTCTGTTGTTCCATGTCCAGTTCTAACTGTTGCTTCCTGACCTGCATACAGATTTCTCAAGAGGCAGGTCAGGTGGTCTGGTATTCCCATCTCTTTAAGAATTTTCCAGGGTTTGTTGTATCAAATTTGCGTGCATGTATGTAATTCAGTATTTGGTAGATCACACTTTCTCACACTTCAATCTTTTTCTCTTTCAAAATTTTATTTTATGTAATATCCATTTAATCTTCTTGATATCATTTTGAATCACTTTTACAAGACTCTTCAAATGGACTGATGTTATTGAAATTAGATTAATATTACTGTTGGGGAAGAATTGACATCCTACTCATTAGTCTTTGCATCCAGGAGAATAGAATGCCTTTTCATGCTTTTGAATCTTACATCTTATAATAGATTTAACAATTTCTTTGCATTTCCTATTAATCCTAGATTAAATCTAGATTTTTTACTCATGTTATGACTATAATCTTTATGTCATTATATTATTGCTGGAGGTATATAGAAAAATATTTTATATTTCTAGTTTTTATTTTGAGGTACTTTATATTACTCTGATTTTTGTACCAATACTAGCTTTGTTTTGTTCATTTTCTGCATAGGTAAAATCAGTCACAAAGTAAGAGTTTTCCCTTTCTATGGGAATAGCTATAAATATTCTTTTCTTTCTTGTGTTAGTACACTGGCTACAACATCTAGGACAATTTCAGGAAATGTGGTGATATTGGGCATTCTGAATTGCTCTTGAGTTTCATGAGAATTCATTTGTGCTGACATTCAATTGTGAGACAGACTGTTTTCCTAATGGAGATGTTAATTATTATCTTATGGAAGTACTCATAATTCTGGATTCTACAGTTTTTAAAAATTGGCAACAAGTATTGAATTTAACAAAATATCCCTCTGAGATGTATTTAAAATAACATTTTTATCCTGACATATTTCAGTGATCAATCAAAATAATAAATTTCCTAATAGTAAATCTTAAATAAATCTCATATTTTAGGTGTGTCATTCTAATAATACACAACAGTTGTTTTAATATACTGTCTTGATTTGCTTCTGTTTAATGTTGATTTTTGCTTATGGATTTAAGAATGATTTAGGCTCTAATTTTCTCTTTAATCTTTTCTTGTTAGGCTTTTAATCAGCCTTTTGTTTACATATTATGGTCTGAAATTTTTCTGAGGCAACAGTACTCTGTCTCTTGAAGATTTGATAGACCTCATCTGTAGGACTCTTTAGACATGGTAGATTTCGGGGGAGATAATTTTTGATAGCAATAGAAGACATTTTAAAAATTAGTGTTACAACCAGAAGTTTTCTATTCTCCTGCCAGCTTGGTGATTATACTTTGCTAGCAAATAACCCTTTATTAAGATTTTAAACTGTTAGCATATTATATTTTAACAATATTTTTCTCCTTTTCACATTTTTTGTGTTTGATATTTTTCAATATTTTTCACTAAAACTTAATTGAGAGTTTTCCCTTTATTATTTTCTTTATTTTTCAATTTCTCAGACATTTAGTTTCATAATTACTGCTTCTGTTTTCTAATTCATTAATTTTGCCTTTTGTCTTTATAATTTCCTTTCTCTGAAGTTTACCTTGTTCTGTTCTTGATTGCATTGAGTCATTTACTTCTGTTTCTACTTTTATCAACAGTAATAAACTTTAAGGTGCTGAAGAGTATAATTTTGTGAGTATAGTTTTGACCCAGCCTGTATCTTGATATGTTATAATTATCTTTATTTGTAGAACTTATTTCCATTGTAAACTGATACAAATCTAGAATAATCCTTTAAAATTTCCAACTTGTTGATTTTTATGTGTATTTAACTAAGTTTGTTACGAATTTCTAGTTTGTTGCATTGTAAAATTTCTACTTCAGGGAAATCTAAAAGTAGGAGTGTGTGTATGTGTGATCATTTGTAAACACTCATGAATGTGAATACATATTCTTTGTAGAGGGCATGATTCTATATGTAAATATTAAGTATTTTAGTACTTACATTATTCTGATTTTATTCTTATCTGCTTTGGGTCTATTTAATACTTCAATATTGTTTTATAATCTAACACTAAGACATGCTCCTTCACTTTTAAAAATTTATTGGAGTATTGTTGATTTACAGTGTTGTATTTCTGCTTACAGCAAAGTGAGTTGATTATGCACATACCCACTCTTTTTTAGATTCTTCTCCCATATAGGTCATTACAGAGTATTAAGTAGAGTTCCCTGTGCTATACAGTAGGTCCTTATTAGGCCCTACTTGATAGGTTAACCTTTTCTATATATAGTAGTGTGTATACATCAATCCCAGTGTCCCAATGTATCCCTCTCCCTCTTTCCCCTCTGATTACCATAAGTTTCTTGTCTACATCTGTGAGTCTTATTTCTGTTTTGTAAATAAGTTCATTTGTATTATATTTTAGATTCCACATATACACAGTATCATATGATGTATGTCTTTCTCTGACTTACTTCACTTAGTATGACAATCTCTAGGTCCATCCATGCTGCTACAAATGGCATTATTTCATTCTTTTTTAAACTCTCCTTTTAATGACAACAACATTTACTACATATATACTAAGAACTAGACTTGCACTGTTCAATATTGTAGTCACTCATCACATGTGGCTTCTTAAATTTTTAATTTTAATTTCAGTTAATATGCCACTCTAGCTGTATTTTCCATACTCAGTAGCCACATATGACTAGTAGGTACCATACTGGACAGCACAAGTGTAGAATATTTCCATTGTCACAGAAAGTTCTATTACACAGCATTGATCCGGACTGTTATATATTATTGTGAATTATACTTTTCATCAGTGCAGCATTGCTGGATTTCTTCTTTATTACACTGAGTAGTGCTTTCTAGTTTTACTTTTAATAACTTGATACATATTAGCACATCCTTTTAATTTGTAAAGGTTCTACGTCATTTTGTTCTGTGTATCAAGTCTCTTGTAAATAATAGATAATTCTATTGCTTAAATATTTTTAAAACAAGTTTAAATTTATGTTTATGTTAATATATTTGAGCTTCTAGTGTCAGTTTACATTAAAAATATTTTTTCTGTTGTCCTTACCAGTTTCCATTTTTTGATGCATGTGTAGCATGTTAAGGCCATCAGCTCATGGATCTCATTTCAACATTTCAAGAATCAGTAGTTCTTAACTTCTTTGTACCTCAATGTCTTCATTTGTACAATTTGTAAAATGGAGATAAAAACAGTACCCATTTCATAGGTACTATATTTACCCATTTGGAGGACCATATAAATAAATACCTTGAAAGTGCCTGGTATATCGTAAATATTCTTAACTATAATTAGTTAATTCCTGGCCTGTTTTCCTCTGGAAACACTGAATGTATTTTAATTATAATAGTTACCATTAAATTAAAAAATTAAGCTTGTATGTCTCTAATTGTCAGTCTCACAAAGGAAATACAATTATTTGAATCCCATGTAAGATGAGGTCATTAACTTGCTTTTATTTTCCCTTCCCTGTGTATATGCAGTCCATGATTTTTGTTGGGAGTTATCTGAGATTGTGGAGCCCTATTATTTAATATTGAAACTATTTTAACCCATGCCTCTGCTTTCAAGAATGATGAATTATTTTGGATTCTCTAATATAAACAAATGTGTGTGACTCACCTTGGGTCTAAATATTTTCACTGCTTACCAACAGACAAAAGGTCTTTCTTAAATTCTTTTTCCTTTACATATTTACAGTTGTTGGCCAAACAGTATCAACATTGTATAAATTTTGAATCTGCCTTTATTTCCTTAACAGTCTTTAAGAAGTAGAATCATCCCAAGAGTAAAAAATAAAGTTCAAATGATAGAAAAAAAAAAAAATGAAATATAACTGTCCAACCTCCTCTGTTGAGTCACATGGCTTGGATCATAGAGTTATGTATGTTTGGGTGTTTCCCACTTGGCTCTTTCAATATGGGTGTGTTACTCTGTACATGCTTTGCTTGGAAGCTGAAATGCATCTCTTCTCTCTGCTAGGGTGAACTGGATCATCATATATGACTTCAGTTACTGCATGTACCTAGGTAACTTCTAAGTCTGCATGTCCATTTCTGTATTCTCTTCCTCTTTCTAGGACAGTAATGCCCAGTTTTAATAGGTTATTTCCAAGGGCTCTTATCCAGAAGATGTGTATTTCTTTGCCTATAAATAATGGGATTAGATTAAATGTTCTCAGAGGCTTATTCCAGGAATAAAAGTCTATGATCTGTAGCTGCCCTTCTTTTATTATTCTACCAACAGTGCTCTTTAACGTTCTTTTAATCTCCTCCGTCTGAATTTGTTCTTTTTTTCAATATTGGTCTGGAAGGCGGGCATTATTTCTCTGACAAATTTACTGGAGCATGTCGCTTTTGTGAAACACTGAGAGTCTTTGATTCTCTCAAACCCACCCTGTTACAATTAGTAGCTCCAGGATCCAGATGGAACATAACTCACAGTCGTATTCTCAGCATTCAACTTCTCACCAATTTTCATCTTTCTTACTTATCCACACAGGCTCTCAGTTCTCCAAGCCACCCGACAACTCACCTTTGGGTGCCACTCAATAAGCAGAATCGTAAGAGCTGACACCAGTGGGATGAAGGATCAGCTCAAGGCTTGGTGGCTTTCCCTCCATTTCTGTTTTCTCTGCCGTTTCAAGATTTTCCGGAGAACCTGACCACCAATCACTGCCTCACTTCTTTCTTGGTTGATACTATAGTCAGAGAGTTCAAACCATATCTCTCACCTCAGAAGAACTGGCACAGTTTTAGTCCAGTAGGTACAGCACATATCACCATACTGAGAACACCCAAGAGAGAAGGCTAAACCTCTCTAGGGGCTGAGAGGGTCGCTTCAGTGCAAGGGTGATGACCATTGGGCCATCATCTGCAGAGATGATTTCTGGTTCCAGTGGACTTCTCTAGTGAGAACACTGCTTTTTCAATCTCTGTCAATCTCTCTCTCTCCAGCACCCCCCTTTCCTCCTTGCCTCCCTTCCCTTCTCTCCCCTTTACCAATAGTTTTTGTCTCTAATCTATACTGGAAGCTTCACATCCAAGTTTTTTAAGCTACCAACTGATATTCCTCCTGCTACTACTGCTACCATTACTATTAGACTGTTAGTGCTGCTATTACTGGGCTTCCCTGGTAGCTCAGATAGTAAAGAATCCACCTGCCATTGCAGGAGACCCATGATCCATGGGTTCAATCCCTTGGGTCAGGAAGATCCCCCAGAGAAGGAAATAGCAACCCACTCCAGTATTCTTGCCTGGGAAATCCCATGGAGAGAGGAGCCTTGCGGGCTACAGTCCATGGGGTCTCAAGAGAGTCAAACACAGCTGAGCGACTTTCACTTTTCACTGCTGTTACTACTGTTAGGGTGACCATTCCTGTCATCACTACACTTATCATTCTTGTCGCTGTTACTCTGTGCCATGAAATGGATGAAACCTTTACATACATCATCTCATTTAATCTTTACAATGGCCCCTTTGGGTAATTTTCATTATTGTCTCTTCTTTCAAGTAGGATTAATCATCTTAGGTGAAGTAAGTTTCCTAGAGTGTCTGAACTTGTAAGTAGTGGAGCTATGCCTTTGAACTGAGGTCTGGTGGATCCCAGAGCCCACTCTCTTAACTACTACCAGGCTCTCAGCTGGAAAATTCCTATCTGGGAGCTGACACCCTCTCTTTCTAGAGGACTGTCAGATATTGCTAAGAAACTCCAACCTTTTTTCTGCCCAGATACGATCTCAGAATCCTTCAGAAAGGGTCTATGCAGCCAGTAGTGAAAATCCATCAGCTTTGGCACGTGAGCCAAATCTGAACAAATCCTGTTCGTGAACTCTGTACTACATAACACAAAATGGTGTCCCCTCTTCCTCTGCTTTCCATTTCATGGTTCTCCTTTGGAACTGAGATGACAGGGAACTGAAAACAAAGCCCAGTCACTTGGAAGATACAATGATGTAGAGCCAACAGCAAACACTGAAGCTCTTGTCATGATGTACTCGTGTCCCTCCCCTTGAATGACATGTATTGATGACTGTTCCGCATACTTGAACAATGTATTTTTATTCATTGTATAATAAAATAAAACATTTATTCTCTTTTTTTATTATATTCTCCTTTAATATTTTTACAATGCAGGCAGTGCTTTGCTTCCCACACCATTGATCATACCACCTCTCCTCACTGGAACCCATTCTCGTTATTTAGAGAATGGAATTTGCAGTACTTCGAGCTTTCTGTAATCAGAACACTTTGAAATCATGAAATATACATGTATGAGAATCACCAGGAAGTTCAAGTTAGTTATAACTGACACAGTGAAGCAAAGTTAAACTAAAAATGCTTATCTTTATGACTGTACCCTTAGAAAAATGCCCACTTATTCTTTGTGTTGGTATAAGATATGTCAATTCAAGGAGAAGAGATGTCTTCCTGTTATGATGAAGCATTGCCAAAAAGAAAAGATCAATTATTCTCAAGATGCATTTAGTAGAGCCTTCTTCCCACATACTAAATACTTATGTTTATGTGAGTTGTACATCTGTACAATGCAGCAATTGTTTCATCTTTCTCAGACTAATAGAGATGCTAGAAACATCTGGTAGTTGATAGTTAATTCATTTTTTCATTGCACCTTTTCATAGGAAGCAGGGAACGCAATTCAATATATCCCCTGAGAGAATCTTGCATTTATGACAGGTGTGTATTTCTTAACAAGTCGTTGTTTGACACCATTGCTTCTCCTTGGTCCAGCTGAAAGTACATTCATCTGGCAAAAAAAGAGAAGGGAGGAAAAGTGAAATCTGAAAGAAAGTTGAAGTTTCAGGTGGTGGTTTCATAAAGCATTCAGTTCACTCCAGTAATATTTGTTCTGCTTATTTTGTGCAATTTCCTGCAACTGCCTTTTACAAGTCTGTCACCATGATGACTCTCTCTGTTTTGATTGTTCCTTAGCTGCATACTAATTTATTTGAGATGGTGAAATGAGGTTTCTTTTCATCATGGAACTAGGAATTAATTCAACATTAGGTTGTACCTGTGGGACAGATAGCCTCCTCCCAGCCCCGTCTGAGGCTCGGAAAGAGCAGGTGGATGTAAGATGAATCATTATATCCTGAATTTTCTGACCCCTTCTGAGTATAACTCTTCGATCTCTAAAGACTTCTTTTTAGCTCCTTGTGACTTTGCCGAAATTATCTTTGTCTTCCACGGGAGTTATGGTTAGTGAGGGTTATTTTTACTGAAAACTTCTCAGGTCTTGAAGTAGGAGGGTCAGGATGCTGCATTCTTGGTGGAGGGCCCAGTGTTTGGAATTCTTCCCTTGATCTGACTAGTGAATGTTAATTGTCCTGCCCTTGGGCCATGGCAACCGCAGCTGGCTGAGCCTGAAGAACTGGTGCTACTTAGGGAGGGTTCGGAGGTAGCTCCGAGAAATGCCATTAGTAGGCACATAGTGAATGTAGGGCCACCTTGATGACCAAAACTATGGCATCACTCCTACTGGCGTAGCTACTTCCTCAGTTGAAGCCTTGGATTGCCAGATAACTATAGAATATTTAGTATGAAAGCATCAGTGCTTAGTGCCGTTTATGTCACTCACTTATCTCAAACTTCTCAGACTCCTAGGAACTGTTGCGAATCCAACCTTTTAGTTGGCTTAAATTACGCCTTCTTACGTGTGCATGTGCGCATGCGCACACACACGTTATTTTTCTCTTTCTCTCCCTCTCTGAAGAAAAGCTCTGCTGTTGAAAGAAGCAGTTGATTGATTTCCTTCTAATGGTCAATGTCATGCACAATAGGATACTTGCCCCCTGGCTCAGCAATTTCCCATTCAACTTCATTGAAAGAAACTTGGAATATGGACCACTTTTAATTGGTTCTTCAAGCTAAAAATACCTATGGTGTTCTGCATGTATGACAAAAACCATCCCAATATTGTAAAGTAATTATTCTCCAATTAAAGTAAACAAATACATTGAAAAAGTAAAAATACCTTGCAAATTGTAGAATGCTCAGCTCCTTTCATCCATTTCTCTCAGGAGTCATCCCGTAATGAGCTGACTATAATATTCCCACTGGACTTATGGGGTCACTGGAGCAATGAGAGATTTAATAAGTTGACCAAGGTCAATGGTAATGAACAAAGTGGCCATGCCTCCAGATTAAATTACCTGGCCAGTGCTGGCCCTATAATTTAACTGAGTGCAATAAATTATTTGGATTTCCTTGAAGGATCTCTTGTAAATTGGTAAAGCTAATCCAAATAAACAATCGGATTTGGACGGCAGTGGAAAGTGGTAGGATAGTTGCTGGAGCTGAGATGACCTCAGTGCCCAGGCATCTCTATCTCCTCAAAGCCTTCTCCTGCTCATAAGTTCAGGAAGACTCTTGCTCAGTCACACTCTCCCATTACCAGGCATGCCCTCCCTTATCCTTACCGCCACTTAATGGCTATAAAGAAATGTGTTTTCGTGAGATACCCACTTAAAAATGGCTTTAATAATTGGTGTTTGTGCTGCCTCCAGTCAGGCGTCTTTTCTCTGTCATTAGGGGTGGTCTGATGGCCTCAAGAATGCCACAAATGTGAAGAATGTGCCGAAGTCTGGGGCTCTGATTTCAAGGCAATTTCACCTGAAACCACCCCCCCCCCCACCGCCCACCACCTTCCTTTGTGACTGCAGTAAAGAGAACTTGAGTAATTAGGCTAATCTCTTTAGGAAAAATTTCTTTGGAGAGGTTGTGTGTCAGCAACACTGGAAAAGTCACTACAGACAGGTATTCTGATTCGTCTTGGCCATTCTGTCTTAAAAGTTTTCTTTGTCTTAGAAACCAAGGCAGTAGTTTGTGGAATGACCTAATAAGTGTTATATTTCTTCCATAGCAGGAAAGAGAGAAATTTCTTTTCCCAAGTATGGTCTTCAATTCCTCTTTTCTTTAAGTCTCAAGAGTGGTATTTAATCTTTGAGAACATTTTGCTTTGCATATGGTAAAGATTGCAAAAACCATTGGGGAAATTTACCAGGAAATTGGTGAATTTTTTTTCCTTCTTCCTTTTTTCATAGGACTAACAATGATCCTAACACTGTTTTCTGTGATCTAAGATTCACAGTAACAGAATGAGCTTCCAGGATTCCACCGACATCTGTACAGACTGGCTTTGCCCTTATCTGCTTGGCTAGGTGATTGGCAGTGGAAGTTCATCTGAGGGAGAGGTACAATAATCACCCAGAGAGTTCCTTAAGACTTAGATAGCTGTCTTCTACCCCCAGAGTTTCAGATTCACTGTATCTTGGGTGAGTCCCAAGGATTTGCCCATCTAACAAGTTGCCAAGGTGATGCTGATGTTGCTGGTCCCTGGACCAGTTTTTGAGAATCCCTGGAGAAGGAAGTAAGAGTATATAACACATGCCACATAGCTAATATCTGGAAGCTTCTTTTCTTGTGCTAGGGTAACCTATGGACTTGGTATGTTGGAAGTGTTGGGACAACCTATGCTACTACCAGGAAGTGCTTAATTCTGTTGTCACCCTGTTTGAGAAATCGACCAGTGACATATTCATAAAGTGTGCCTCTAGCTTCTGAAGAGAGATTCAAGATACTGTTATTATTTTTTTTACTTTTATATTGGGGTATAGCTGATTAACAAACAATTTTGTGATAGTTTCAGGTGGACGGCAAAAGTGCTCAACCATACATACATATGTATCCATTCTCCCCCAAACTCCCCTCCCATCCTGGCTGCCACATATAATTGAACAGAGTTCCCTGTGCTGTACAGTAGGTCCTTGCTGAAGATATCATCATTTTGTTACTTTTTGTTCCAAATCCTGTCTCTAGAATTGTTGTGTGGTGAGAAAACTTACTAGAAAACCCACCAGGAAAGGAGGTCTTAGTACCATATTCAGTCTAAGACTTCTTGGAGAAGGACTTCCTTTTTTCCTGTGTCACATGGCTTAAAAGTTTAGTTAACCAGGACAAGCCTCAATGTGTCTAGACTAAGCTCACGAGTAGCTGAATAGTTTACCCATAAGTGCAGAGTAATCCTCATGACTATATGATATAATATGGAAAATAATCAACAGTTTTAAAAACTGACATCACCCCACCTATTGTTTTCGTTTGACTTAACTGAGAGTTCCTACATGCCTTAAAGGGAATCCTGGGCTAATTAGTAGAGGTGGGACAAAGCACCTTGCCAAGAGGCCCAAGTCTAATTACATTTGCAACCCCAGCCACAGGCCTCAGGCACAGCATGCGGCGCTGGGGGAGAAAACAGTGCAGTAAGAAGCCAGTGCCTGGCAAGGATGAGAGGTTGAGCGTGCTGCCAAGGGTCATAATGACAATTTCCAGCAATGTTACAGATGCTCTGTGAAAGGAACAACCAGATGATAATAGGCCAGCTGTTGGAAGTGAAGTTAATGATAGTGTCTTCCTCTTTCAGATGGCCTCTTGAGAGAGGCTAATACATATACATCACACTGACAACTTAGTGATGAATCAGTAGTCTCCAAATGCACAAACATCAAGTGTTATACAGCTTTAGGTAAAAAATCTTTTGCGTTATTTCATGGCAGGAAATGGTACAAAGCTATATATAACCTGAGAACAATAGGCTAACAAATTATTGATGGTGAAACTTAATTTTTTTTTCATCTTCCAGCTCAGCGCTCTGTGTTGTCCACTGAGATTCTCCATGTTGAGTTAAAACACTGGAGGATGATCATAAAATTTCTAGGCTCTGGATGCCTCCTACCATGAGGCACTTGCTATCCTCTTCTTTAGAAGACACCTAAAAAGGAAAGCCTGGCCAACATTTGACCAGGGACATGAATGATCTTTGTCTCCTGGCACTTCCAACCTCTGTTTCTCCAGGGCTGGTGTTTTCTCATTCTGTCACCCTCCCCTTGTTAACCGGCATCTCCACCCTGCTTTCTATCTGTTCCCGTGCTGCCATGGCCCACACCAAAATCAGAGAATTTGGAAGATCCCAAGTGATTCTAGTGTGACCTGTGTGACCTCTAAATGACCTCAGCTTTTTGGGTCCCCAGATCCAAAGAAATTCTGCCATTTCAGTTTTTGTTAATTGCTCGGACTAGGCTGGAGATCCTGGATGCATTCTGTAACTTACAAGCACAACTTCCTCCAAGGCCCCACCCACAAATAGAGAGCTAAAGATAATAAAAATTATGTCCAACATGTATCATTCACTTAGGCATTTTTCTAAGTGGCAGAGTACAATTAAAATAGAAACCAATTTTCACATACTCAAAACATACAACTTTATAGGAGTGTATTTGAACCTGTACAGTTCAGTTCAGTCACTCAGTCGTGTCCAACTCTTTGCGACCCTATGAACTGCAGCACACCAGGCCTCCCTGTCCATCACCAACTCCCAGAGTCCACCCAAACCCATGTCCATTGAGTCAGTGATGCCATCCAACCATCTCATCCTCTGTCATCCCCTTCTCCTCCTGCCCTCAATCTTTCCCAGCATCAGGGTCTTTTCCAATGAGTCAACTCTTTGCATCAGGTGGCCAAAGTATTGGAGTTTAAGCTTCAACATCAGTCCTGTATAACACTTTGTTTTTAGAAAGAAAAGGTCAAAATAAGAAATCAGGTCTCAAGATGACTTTCTTAGGCAGGAGACTACTGCTTATTTTGGCTAAATTTAATTTAGCTTATTTTGCTAAGTTTAAATGAAAAAGTATACTAGATCTAGAAAAAAAATTTTTAAATGAGACTTGGTGGGTTCCATTTTGAGATCATCTAGCAAATATTTATTGAGCTACTGTATGCTTGGTGGTGAAGAAATAGCCCTGAACAAAAGAGATTACTTCTCTTCCTGGTGGCGTTTAAAGTCTAGTGGGAAAGACAAGAACCAAAATTAAGGTAAAATCTGATGTGATTTATGTTGGTGGAAGATGGAAGAAGTTTTCATTAGGGGAGCTAAACATGGTAGAAGTAAAGGTCTTCTAGAATATTTGGCATCATACTGAGATCTGAACAATTTGGAGGCTCAGCCTCAGCCTTCACTCAGCAATGAGTGAAGGACAAGCATTTCAAGTAGAAGCAACAGGATGTTTGAAAAATCGGAGGTGGGAAAGTACATAGTGTAATCAAATAACTGAAAGATTGTCTAGTGCTCAATTTCATTTAGATGATGAGGACATTCCAACCTGTGCTTAACTGCTCAGTTGTTTCCAACTCTTTGCAACCCTTTGGACTGTGGCTCACCATGGGATTTTTCAAGCAAGAATACTGGAATGAGTTACCAATTCCTTGTCCAAGGGATCTTCGTAACCTAGGGATTGAACCCGTGTCTCCTGTGTCTCTTGCACTGAAAGCAGATTCTTTACCCACGGAGCCACTGAGGAACATTCTCACCTAGAAGGATGAAGAAAAGTGTCCAGTGGAGCCAGGTGTGCGATGCAGGTCACTTGACTCAAAGAGCTAGCATCTTGTCCAATACCCCATGGCCTTCTGTAGACTGACTAGACCTTTGGGGAAGGGCTGCTGCAACTCATATGACACCTTTGTATGAAGGAGAAATAGAATCTCTTTCTAGACTACCATAATTTAAAATGTTTGCTAGAAAAAAGTCCTCTGTAAAATGGCAATAACTATTTGTATCTACAGTGTCTGCCGTCTTAATGGTTCCCTCTAGATGTACAAGGTGCATTATCATGTTGGCCTCTAAGGAGTCAGATCAATCCAACTTAAAAGGTAGTCGTCTTTGAACCTTCTGTGAGGGGAGAGTCAATAACTATCTCACTCCAGTGGCTTTTTAATGGTTTCTGATGGGCTGCCCAGAGTGGAACCACTGACCTTGACCTCCTTTTAGGCATTTGTGTTCTCTTAGCTCTTGATTTATGACCCATTGCCTGCTGTGAACTTCCACATTCCTATCTGTTCTCCTGCCTGCTTGCCTTCTGATTTTCTAATTTATTACATTCCATGATCTGGTTCATTTTCTGCCTGAAATGAACATAACCATCAAATCACATAATTAGATATTTAATTTTGAAATTTTCCTCCTTATTTGGTTTCTCTCCCTCTCCTATTTAGTCTCTCTCTCTATTTTTTTTTTATGGTTGACCATAAACCCTGTGGCTTTGTTAGGGAAGTTCACTGGAATATCTTTTATAAAGGACAAGCTGGAGAAAAGAAGAGAAGCTGTACTTGGGTTAGAATAGATTTTCCTAATTGTGATATGCTTTGTTGCTCAGTCAGTCAGTTGTGTCTGCTCTTGGCGACCCCATGGACTGCAGCACGCCAGACTTCCCTGTCCTTCACTATCTCCCAGAGTTTACTCAAACTCATGTCCATTGAGATGCCATCCAACCATCTCATCCTTTGTAGCTCATGCTTGGGAAATACTAACCTTGCATCATGTTCACAGGTGTTCAACAAACAGAGGGAAGAGTCATTATTCAGATAATCTTGGGTAGCTGCTGGGTGGAAACAGGCAACTGTTTTTCTTTCTACACTGCAATCTTCAGAGTTATTATTATGCCAGTGTGCTTATGCATATGCAAGAGTATGCAAATTTTGTAAGGTTTATTTATCTGTATAAGTAATGAGATTCTTGTGTTCCATGGAATAGAGCTTGGAGCTCTAACCAGGCCGTAGAAGGACATGATTCAGAAGAAGGAGACAGTAGTCCGTTCCTTGATTTTCATAGAGGCATGGCAAAGTCAGGGCTCATTCTGGGCAGGCTGCACGATCCCAGGCAGTATTTACTGGCAAGAGACCGAGTGGCCAGGGAAGGCCAGCGGCAGTGTACCACCAGGGAAACAGAGATGGTCAAGTCTGATGATCACAGCTTCTCTTAGCTCTTCAGAGCAGGGTTCCAGCTGCACCGACAAGCTGGAGTGCCCGGCTGGAAACAGGGCTGGGGATTATGGATGGGGATAACTGTGGTGCTCCTAATAGCTACCTGAGGGCCTTGGCAGAATGGCCAAAAGCCCTAAATCAAGAATCACACTCAGTTTTTTTTTCTCTCTCTCATGGAAACACTGAGATTCAGTGGCCCCATGGCCATCTTGAAGCATAGAAAATTATATATGTATACATCTTTAAAAAAAAACACACAAATGTTAGCATATGTATATAATGTTCTACTGGAGAAGGAAATGGCAACTCTATCCAGTATTCTTGCCTGGAACATCTCATGGGCAGAGGAGCCTGGTGGGCTACAGTCCATGGGGTCACAAAAGAGTCAGACAGGACTTAGCGACTGAGCACATGGTGTTCTGCAACTTGTGTTGTTGAATTTTGTTTTTAAACTTGGCATTCTCTCTGTGAAGACATCCTATATAAAGCTGCTTCAGGTTTTAAAGAGCAACGCAGAATTCCATTGTATGGGTGTACTCTATTTACTTAGTCTTACATTGATGGGCATGTGTGCCATTTGCAATGCCACAGCAAATATTGAACATACATAATTTCACATGTGTGAGAGTCTCTGTGCAGGATAAACACTTAGGACTGGTATAGCTGATGGAGAAAGAATGCACACTTTAATTCTGACAGATATTTCCAAACTGCCTTCCATAGTTGTTGTTCAGTCTCCCAGTTGTCTCCGACTCTTTGCAACCCCATGGACTGCAGCTATGGTTGTTCCAGTAGTCATATAAGGATGTGAGAGTTGGACTATAAAGAAAGCTGAGTGCTGAAGAATTGATGCTCTTGAACTGTGGTGTTGGAGAAGACTCTTGAGAGTCCCTTGGACTGCAAGGAGATCCAACCAGTCCATCCTAAAGGAAATCAGTCCTGAATATTCATTGGAAGAACTGATGCTAAAGCCAAAGCTCCAATACTTTGGCCACCTGATGCGAAGAACTGACCGACTGGAAAAGACCCTGATGTTGGGAAAGACTGAAGGCAGGAGGGGAAGGGGATGACAGAGGATGAGATGGTTGGATGGCATCACTGATGTGACATGAGTTTGAGCAAGCTCTGGGAGTTGGTGGACAGGGAAGCCTGGTGTGCTACAGTCCATGGGGTCGCAAAGAGTCAGACACAACTGAGCATGCACACACACCTAACATGGAAGCCATACTTTGGTGCCATTTATCATCCTGTATATGTAAAATGTGTATATAGAAGAGTTATGCATTTATACATAAATATATATAAGAGTGTTAAGAGGAAAGTGAAATATTTCTTGTCTATAGTAAAGACGGAAATAGGTGTCAGCTATAGATGTATTAGATAGAGAACTCCAACAGTTCTTTGCCTAGTGCCCCAGTATATAGGAAGCCCTTGATGGAAGGAGGTCTCTTACTGGTTGGAGGACAGATTAATTGGGATTGGGCTAGCATGGGCTCGCCTCTGGGGGCTTTTAGTGCCTACAAATGAATGGAGTTGGAGACTCTGGGGCTGACATTCAATACATGTTTATTGAATGAAATTGAAAAATCTAATTTTAAAAATGATTCTTAAAACCTGGGATCCTTTTTGCTAACCAGGCATGTATTTTAAATGGAGTAGTTTTACAATCTTGATTTAGGATTAACATCCTGTCAAAAAATAAGGACATAAAGAACAAGGAAAGGAGCTTCAGATAGAAATAGTGGAATGTAGGAGATTGAATGCGAAGGCCTTAGGTCTAATATTTTGCATTCCTCTAATATATCATAGAGAGCTAGGCTTTTATTTCCTCCCTAGCTCTGTATTTACACTGTATGTGTTCCAGGCAGTCTGATTCCAGAGGAGACTGTACTGTGATTGTCTGGGCGAGGGAGGGCTCCTGGAGCTGCCTTTGTCTCCTAACGTGGTGCCAGGCAAGTCAAACCACCTTGGCTTCACTTTCCCTCCCCGTAAAGGGGAAAGCCTTGAACTTAAGAAAACGTATTTTCTGAAATGGGGACGTGAGGGTGCTGTGATCTATAAGCATCAGTGAGAGAACTGATAAGTTATAAGAAGAGTTACTCCACGTTCCTCACATCTCATGGAATTGAGTGGGTGGGGATCACGGGAAGTCTTCCTATAGCTTTGACTTCTTAGACCATCCCCTTGTGAGCTGGAAAAATGGAGGAGTGTGGACATGGATGTCCAACATGTTCCCAATGATGTAAAAAAATACCCACAGGAAAAAACAAGACCAGAGCTATGGCATTGCAACCCCCCAGGCAGGTGGTCCTCTCTGAGCAGTGGCGTGATTGACAGTCACCCTGTTTCTTTGTTGTTGTTAAAGTTTCCAGCCTTGCTAAAAGGCGTATTACTTTAGTGATCAAAAAGTTGTTAAAGTACATTTATTTCTCTGAAAATAAAGGAAGAAGGTGCCAGTGGCCACCACCAGTGTTTATCTGACTGTTCTGCCTTCACTACTTGTGTGGTCCCTGAAGTGTTTGGGTTTCCCAAGGATGGCCTCCCGTGTTCACAAGGTGACTTCCTGATGGTGTGGGAGTGCCTGCCATCTCTCCCCTCCCCTCCTCTGGTCTCAGTGGGGAGGAATTTGCTTGCTTTTAATGACCCCAGAGGAACTACTTCCACTGCTGCTGTCTCTCGAGGGCATGGCTGCTGCAGTTGCCACCAATGGCCTCTGTCAGGAGTATGTGTACTGGCCACTATGTCACCAGTATGATTATCAGAATAAAGGAGCCCCTGCCATCAATACTTCCTCCAATGCCAGCTCCTCCTCCACCATCACAGATTCTGTGATCCTTTGCCCTTTCATTAGCTCTCAGAAATCTTATAGAAACAATTTTGGATTCTAGTGGATATTTATTAGAGTTTCATTGGCCAGAGACTCAGGGTGACTCCACACTGAGCGAACAAGAGAGCCATTCTATTCTAGGACCTCTGGTGTGCTCAGAATGACCCTTTCTTTCAAAGCACACCATTGTCTTTGAAGCACACTTCTGTGGTGGACCCTTGGCTCTCTTAGGGTGAGGAATCTTCCGAGAGGCTTCTTGGGCTCTTTTGTGCCTAGAAGCCCTGGTAAGTTCACACTACTGGATCTTCTTGAGTCACATGGTGCAAAAAGAGATCACTCCGGCTACTGCCCAGGCTTTTGATTGCTGCTGGAGGGAGACCTCTACCCTCAAAAGGTGGTAGAGGAGAAAGAAAACAGAGGAGAAGGGAAACAGGACCAACGGACCCTGGAAATGTTGGGTTGTGGAAAGAGAATCAGACGGTCTCCCTCCTCCCTCTGCCTCTGTGATTTTCATTCCAGAAATGATCCAGAGCCAGAAAAGGGGAGGGAAGTGCTCTTGGTTGAAGGCCTGTGGAAGGCCTGAGAAACGCTTTGTGGCTGACCTGTGCTTTAACCCTTGCAGATTCCTGGGCAGATGTTAGGACCCTGGAGCTGGCACTGGAGGAAGCATAAATGGCAGAGGCTGCTTTATCCTGATAGCCACACTGACAGGGCAGCCCCTACACACACGGAGACTGAGAAATGTGGAGTAACACAGAGCTCTGCAGAGGCGGGCTCTGAACTGTGACTGTGAAGCACCCACCTGGCTCTCTCCACCTCTGTCCTTGGCCGTGTATTCCGGCTGCTTCTCCACCACCAAGCTGACCTTTGGGATGGGCTCTTTTTAGGTCAGGCTTTCTCAGCCTCAGCATGAGTGACATGTGAGGTCCCATAATTCTCGGCTGTTGGAAGGTCTCCTGTGCATGACAAAATGTTTAGCAGCATCCCTGGCTACTACCCACCAGAAACAAACCGCATCCGTGCCCACCCCACCAAGTTAAGCCAACCAAAAGTACCTCTAGACGTTGTCCAGCTCTGTCGTGGTGGGTACAGAACGGCCCCGGGTTGAGAACCACTCATTGTTACAGGGTTCCAGTTGTAATATGTTTCTTCTTAAGTGACTCCTCTTTGCTGCTCATGTCTTTTAACACTTCCTCCTCTAGTCACACTTGCCATGCTAATGGATGGCTCATTTCAGACGAGGGGATAGAGCCCTGTGTGCAAAGGAAATTAGGCTGAGCCAACCACCCAGGCTGTAGACAGAGCCTGGGTGAAAGCGGCGGCCCTGAGGGATGAGCCAGGTGGTGATGGAGCGGGGGACGGTGGTGGTGGGGGCTCTGGGTAGGACAGGCTGCTCTATTGCTCTTCTCTTTACTTCCTCCCTCCTTGAGTGAGCAAGAAAGTGGGTGGAGTGCAGCTGAGGCCATGGCCTTGCCTATACCTCGCCCATTCCCATCCTTAATAGAGTTTGAATTTAGGCTTCCAATTGCTGGATCTCTCCCACCCTGTGTTTCCTATCCCCTTCACCTCTTTACTGCCCTCTGCCTCTTCCTGGAGAGCTGGGGCATCCCAGGTAAAAGGTGGGGAGATGCATTGGAATGAGCTGAGTTTTGTGTCTCAAAGGAAGCACCACATCCTTCACGTTGACTTCATTCCCTCCCAATGACACCAACTCTCTTCACTCAGCAAATTCCACAGCCGTACTTGCCAACTGTGATTAGACACATCACCGCACACATGGACACATGTGTGCTTTAACGCAAACACAGATAACGGTGCTTTTGCTCCCACTGAAATAGTGTATTTTTGTTCCTCTACTCTATTGTCTTATCTAGACACCTCTTCATGCAGGACAGCTTCAAAAGTCACCTTACCTTTGATCATGTCTGCACCAAACTACAAATAGCACCCCCCTGTCTGTGTGGCTGTCTTTAAAGAACACTCGAGGAGGATGACTCAGTCCAGATGATTGGCTTTGGTGAAGGACAGATGGAAGGGCATTTGGGTACTCATGTGTGTTTAGTCACTCAGCCGTGTCCAACCCTTTGTGACACCATGGGCTGTAGCACACCAGGCTCCTCTGTTCATGGGATTTCCCAGACAAGAATACTGGAGTGGGTTGCCATTTCCTTCTCCAGGGGATGTTCCAAGATCAGGGATCAAACCTGTGTCTCCTGCATTGACTGATCCAAAGAATATGGATGCCCAGTGTTTCCACCTTGGCTTTTGGTGTCTTCTCATGTAATTGTGTCTAGAAGTCCCTGGCATCATGGTAAGCTCTACAAGCCATTGTATTATGGCGCTTTGTTAGGGCATCTTCATACTTCTGGACCATAATTACTGGATGGAGAATTTTGCACACTCTGGGAGATCTAGTCCAGATCTTGATTTTCTGTTCTTAAAAAAAAAAAAAAAAGCCTCTTGCTCACATCTTCTTCCCAGCCATTATGGATTTTGTAGTCTCTTCTTTGTTGGCACTTGAAAGTTGACCTACATTCACGACTTGTCATTTCTTTTGACCTCACCCCTCTCTTGTCTTCCCTTTTTCCTATTGTCCTCAGCTCTTCTTTCTCCATACTTTTTGTCCTCTCTGGTCAGCTTCTCCTAGTTAATAGTTTTTGCTCTGTAAAAATGTTTTGCGTCTATGTTCCAGTTGTAGTTAACATTTGTTGCTGGTGAATTTGGACAGGATGTCACATTAAGTATTATGAAAAGCATAAATACAGACACGATTCTTACCCTACCATTGAGAAAATTCATAGCTTGAATTATAATACAAGGCAAATTATAAAACTATATTTTTTAATCCATTAATTCCACAAATATTTAATGAGTTAAATATGTTTGAGATGATGTTGGGGGCATTGGATGCACAGTGGAGAATAAAATAGACCCACCTTGCCTTCACACAGCTTATAATCTCAGATGTCATCAGTGATAAGATGCAACATCAATTTAATAATAGAGTTTTCAGTAGTAAAATCTGTGTTAAATGTTCATTGCAGTTGTAAGATACTCTTTGACTTTAGAAGCATTTTTATGTGAAAAATAGGTTTATATTCAGATTGGTCTCCAGAAACTCTGAAATGAGGGTATACATGTAAGTGATGAAGAAAATGCTTGCAGGTAATGAGCTTCAGGGGCTGGGTGAGCAGGCAGCCACGGTAGAAGGCAAGCAGGGATATGATGTTGAGCAAAGTCTCATCCTCCTGATATGCCACAGGGTACCTCTAAGAGCAGCTACTATCTCAGAGGTTGCCACCTCCTCTGGTGCCAGGAACTGAGCTGGTTTACATGCTCCTCTCTTATTGGTCATGAGCTAAGGGTCAACTACCAGGTGTGTCAGGATGCAGCTAAAGCTGCTCCCCTAGGCCAAGGGCCATGCCATGGGCAGTCCCTGGAGGCCAAATTGTACTCACAGCAGGAGAGGTGGCCTCAAAGGGGTGGAAAGGACCTCAGGGGATCTGGAGGGAGCAACTCTCTACCAAGATTTCCTCTCAGATCAAGGACCCATGGTGAGCACGACCATTTGTGGGCATGTATGCCCAGAACCTGCCTGCCACTGCAGGAGACTCAGGAGACACGGGTTCAATCCCTGGGTCAGGAAGATCCCATGGAGGAGAAAATGGCAACCCACTTCAGTGTTCTTGGCTGGAAAATCCCATGGACAGAGGAGCCTGTAGGGGGCAGCTATAGTCCATGGGGTTGCAAAGAGTTGGACATGACTGAGTGACTGAGCAAAAGAAAAAAAAAAAAATATATATATATATATATATGTATTCTTTTTCAGATTTTTTCGATTATTGGTTATTACAATATATTGAGTAGAGTTCCTTGTGCTGTACAGTAGATATGTATATTTTAAAATTGATTTTATATGTAAAATGTGAATGTTGAAAATGTAAGATAATTTGAGAAACAACTTCTTTATACATTTAACATCCACTTGCAAGTTGCCTTGAAGATTTATTTATATACCACTTCAGCCTTTCTTCTTTTCAATTTGTGCCATTCAAGTTATAAGAATTGTACTTTTCGCCTGGTGGGCTGGGAAGACCCAGAGGAATCGGGTGGAGAGGGAGGTGGGATGGGGGACCGGGATGGGGAATACATGTAACTCTATGGCTGATTCATATCAATGTATGACAAAACCCACTGAAAAATAAAAAAATAAATAAATAAATAAATAAAAGAATTGTACTTTTCAGTGGAGTTTGGCCTAATATTCTTACTTATATTTATGAGCATTTCTAGTAGCACTACTTATATTTATGGACTCTATTCACACACCCCCCCCCCCACCTTCTGGGCAGCTGTGTACCATAGAAAGGGAACAGTCACATGGCATCTACTACCTCTTCCTCCAAGAAATTGCCTGGTTTTCTTGTTGCAGGAAATCATGACCTCAGGCACCATCTATGCTGTTATCATTGATAGTGCAGGCATTGTGATCACAGACTTCCATGCATGGTACATGACTTCTAGGAAAGAGTGAAACATGTCCGGATAGACATGTCCTTTGGTAAGGAATGAAAAGACCATTTCCTTGTTGTGTTATCACAACTTGTCTACAATACTAACATGACCGGGTTCATTTTAACGTGACTTGGTGTTTCCTTAGCATAAATAAGTTGATCTGAGGGGTTGGAAATGCATGAAAACTTTTCCCTTTGCTATTAATAGTGAATTTATTTCTTACTGAATAAAATTAGCTTTAGGAGGTATTTTTTTCCTAGAGTTGGTGGTTGTTATTCACTCACTCAGTCGTGTCCAGCTCTTTGCGACTCCATGGAGTGCAGCACACCAGACTTCCCTGTCCCTCATCATCTCCTGGAGTTTGCTCAAACTCATATCCATTGAGTTGGTGATGCCACCCAACCATCTCATCCTGTCACCCCTACCTGTTCTCCTCCTACCCCCAGTCTTTCCCAGCATCGGGGTCTCTTCCAGTGAGTCAGCTGTTTGCATCAGGTGGCCAAAGGATTGGATTTCTAGTGTTTCTAGAGGTAATGACTCTCAAAAAGTGGGGAGCAAGACCTGCGTGTGTGTGTGTATGTGTGTGTGTGTGTGTATTCAGATATAAATGTGGCTCTACCTTTTTAAAAACAGTTTTTACTTTGAGATAATTAGATTTACAGGCAGCAGCAAAAATAATACAGAGATTGCATGTGCCATATACCCTGTTTCTTCCAGTGGTTATATCTTATGCAAATATACTACAGTGTCATAGTCATGAAATTGACATTGGTACAATCTGTGGGTATAGTACTACTCTATCACATATGTAAATTTGTGTAATGATCACCACAATGCAGATACACAAAAGTTCCATGACCACAAGACTCATTAATGCACTGCCCCTTAGAGTCACGCCCACTCCTTACCATCTCTAACCTTTACTAAAGTCGCTCGGTCATGTCCGACTCTTTGTGACCCCATGAACTGTAGCCTACCAGGCTCCTCTATCCATAGGATTTTCCAGGCAAGAGTACTGGAGTGTGTTGCCATTTCCTTCTCCAGGGGATCTTCCCGACCCAGGGATCGAACCCAGGTCTCCAGCATTGCAGACAGACGCTTTACTGTCTGAGCCACCAGGGAAGCCCTCTCTAACCTTTGGCAACCACTAAATTCTTCTCCATCTCTATAACTTTTCTATTTTTATACCTTTTTATAAATGGAATTATAGACTATGTGGCTTTTTGAGATTAGCTTTTTCCTCACTTAGAATAATTGTCTGGAGTGTGCCAAATTGTTGCATGTATTAAGATTTTGTTCCTTTTTGTTGCTAAGTGGTATTCCATGGTGTTGACATACCAGTTAATTTGTCTGTTCATCAGTTGATGAATGTTTGGGCTGTTTCCCCTTTTTGACTATTACCAATAAAGCTGCCATGAATATTTGTGTATAGGTTTCTATGTAGATGGATTCCCTGGTGGCTCAGTGGTAAAGCATTTGCCTGCGATGCAGGAGACATGAGTTCAATCCCTGGGTCAAGAAGATCCCTGGAGGAGGACATGGCAACCCACTCCAGTATTCTTGCCTGGAGAATCCATGGACAGAGGAGCCTGGCAGGCTACAGTCCATGGGGTCACAAAGAGTCAGATATGACTGAGCACACATGTGCTTCCCATGTGTGCACACACATTTCATTTTCCATGTGGACATGAATCTTCTTTTCTCTGGAAGAGATGCCCAGGGGTCTGATTTCTGGGTTGTGCATTAGTGTAGATAGGGATGTTTTAAAGCCAAAATGTGAGCACATTGGTTAATTTTTAGAAGATATGTTTTGTTGAGATGTTGTGTCTAATTCTTTGCAACCCCATGGACTGTATCCTGCCAGGTTCCTTTGTCCATGGGATTTGCCAGGCAAGAATAATGGAATGGGGTGCCATTCCCTTCTCCAGGAGGTCTTCCTGACCCAGGGATCAAACCCACATCTATTGCCTTCCAGGGAGATTCTTCACCACTGAGCCACCAGGGAAGCCCCTTGAAAAGGTATAGACTCAGCCAAAAATTTTAGAGAGGATGAACATAATATTAAGATAATGATGATTTTTTATCAAAGAAGGTTTTTGCCCCCCACAGGAATTCATGTCCTAAGCATTGTTTCAGTTTTCTAATCTTGTATTGTATTTCTAGTCCTTGTTCTAATGTATAATTTTATAACAGGCTCTGACTCCCAGTAAATTTACCCAGAGTGGCTACTTTTCTGCAGTGGGAAGCACAGTGTCCTTAATATCAGATCATCATATTCCACTAAAATTTACTGTCTGTGCAACTGATCCTTTCAGTATAGCAAATCTGGGTACATGCTAAGTGTAGCCAGTATATATTATTTTCCTTTCAAGGGGTCCTATTCTAGTTTTCAATTTTCTCTGTTTCTCTCTGTCTTTTGACAAACATAATTTTCAACGCTTGTAACAACTGGTAGCCTTTCATATTCAAGAGGCATTGCTAAGTTACAGCTATTGTCTTATATAGCTTTCACACTTTTAAATACTATGGAAAGAAAACCTTCTGTCACATAAGCCTAAGAGTATCAGCTTCAGTGGGGCAGCCCTCACCCCCTCCCATCCAATGTTGAGAATCAGCTTGATGAAACAATTTCAAGGTATTTGATTTAGTAAAGATTTCAGGCACTGTCCATTGGGCTTCTGGGATTCTCATCACAGTGGAAGTCCCGTGACTGAAGCATGAAGAAGAAAGATATTGCCAAATGTGTAGCAACCGCTGATGTAATTTGCAGTTCACTTCTTTTCAGCAAAATATCAGAGCATATGTGGCCAGCCTAAGTTCATTTGGAAGTCAGAATGTGTTGAGAACCGAAAGAGAAAATGAAATAAAAGAGAGAACCTCATAAATTAGTTGAGTGGCACTTTAGATGCAGGTGTATTCAGGCTCCTGAAAGCATGTGTCTCACTCCTGGATGTCTGCATTCTAGTGTTCAGTCCTTCCTAGACAGCTCTACTGGCTTTGAGATGTATAATTTATGACGTGCCTCTTATGAAGTATTTATAAAATTTCAATTGAGAAGATTCTGAACAGTGTCATGATTAAAGGACAAGGGTTTAAAGAAGTTGGCCAAGATCAAAAAGGAACTTGATCCTGAAGTTGGCATTAGCTATATGGCCCTAGGTTTCATCTTCTCAGTCACAGTTAGCTTGAGTGATCATGAGACTTAGTTTTCTCAGGGCAGTCCAGGTTACATGGCCCCAATGCAAATATTAGGGCTTCAAGTGGCTCAGTGGTAAAGAATCTCCCTGCCAAGCAGGAAATGCAGGTAGGGAAGATCCCCTAGAGAAGGAAATGACAACCCACTCCAGTATCCTTGCCTGGAAAATCCCATGGACAGAGGATCTTGGTGGGCTATTGTCCATGGGGTTGCAAAGAATAGGATACAACTTAGCGACTGAACAACAATTCCAGTATTAACAGTACCCTTTGTACTCTGAAAAGTTTCCCAATTTCAAGACACATTCTATGTCCACCCTACTGTTAGGTATGTTAAGTATATATTTTCTTGATGCATTAATTTAAAAGTTCATCTATTTTTCCTTTATGCAAAATAAATGAGTAATGAGCATTGTGTCCTTTAAGTCTTTACCCTGATAAAAAAACTGCAGTTTAATGACTGGCATTTTCTTTTTGTTAATATTAGAATTTGACTTCTAGTTTTACACCCAAAGGAACCACATGTACACATCCAGAGAAGGCTTTTATGCATTTTCTTTGCAGCATTATTGTAAGGGTCCCAAAATATTTTTAAACTCCACAAATATTCATTAACAAGGTCTGTGGTTTATTTCCATGATGGAATACTACATAGCAACAACAACAACAAAAAAACTGACACATAAAACGATATGCATGAACTTAAGAAATATGTGGGGGAAAAGCTACAAAGAGTACATATTGTACAACTTAATTCTAAAAGAAACAGCTAATTTGCATTAACAGAAATCAGAATATTGCTTGCCTTGGGAGGTGGCAGGTGAGTTTTAACTGTGTGAAGGTAAAGAAACCTGCTAGGGTAATGGAAACGTTTTATATCTTGATCTGGGAGGCAGTGACATGAATATTGTTGTTTAGTTGCCAAGTCTTGTCCTACTCTATGCAACTGCATAGACTGCAGCATGCCAGGCCTCCCTGTCCCTCACCACCTCCCAGAGTTTGCCGAAGTTCATGTCCTTTGAATCAGTGATGCCATCCAACCATCTCATCCTCTGGCACCCCCTTCTCCTTCCTTCAGCATTTGCCAGCATTAGGGTCTTTTCCAATGAATCGACTCTTTGTATCAGGTGGCCAAAGATTTGGAGCTTCAGCATCAGTCCTTCCAATGCATATTCAGGGTTGATATCCTTTAGGATTGACCAATTTGATTTCCTTACTGTCCAAGGGACTCTCAGGAGTCTTCTCCAGCACCACAGGTTAAAAGCATCAGCTCTTCAGCACTCAGCCTTCTTTATGGTCCAACTCTCACATCCATATGTGGCTCCTGGAAAGACCTTAGACTTGACTATACAGACCTTTGTTGGCACAGGAATGTCTTTGCTTTTTAATACATGAATGTATATATATGTAAGGGCTTCTCTGGTAGCTCAGTTGGTTAAGAATCCTCCTGCCATGCAGGAGACCCCGGGTCAGTTCCTGGGTAGGGAAGATCTCCTGGAGAAGGGATAGGCTACCAACTCCAATATTCATGGGCTTCCCTGGTGGCTCAGATGGTAAAGAATCTGCCTGCAATGCAGGAGACCTGGGTTCGATCCCTGGATTGAGAAGATCCCCTTGGCATGGCAACGCACTCCAGTATTCTGCCTGGAGAGTTCCCATGAACAGAAGAGCCTGGCGGGCTACAGTCCATGGGGTCACAAAGAGTCAGACAGGACTGAGTGACTAAGCACAGCACATCTCATACCTATGTAAGCATTCACAGAGCTTTACACTTCAGATTTGAGCATTTTATTATATCGCAATCTAGGAAAAGCCAGAGGAAAGGTAGAGAAGAAATTAGGTAAATCATATCTATCAAACATTTCTATCAAATTCCTACAGCATGGCTACCATTGGTATATTCAAAGAAGTAATCTAAGCTATGAATAAAATCTCCTATCTCTTTGAGATTAAGCATGGGTGATTTGGCTCTTCCATCCCCTCCTTCATCATACCACTATGGTTGAGTCCTGACCATCTCACCAATGTTCTGTGATCTTGGGTGAACATACTGAGCAAATGAGAACCTTGTTGTGGCACAAAGTTGGGGTAGAGGCAAGGTGATGCTTGAAGTGTGGTGAGCAGGTCCAAACTACTGGCTAAGGAAGAGAGAAAAGGAGAGAGCGACTTGGAGGTTGGAAGTGCACCAATTGACTCTTACTGAAATTTGCTACAGAATAATATTATAATTACAAACAGGCAAGCTCTGTTTTCATGGCAACAAAAATACACTTGAAGGCAGAAGTGTGGTGGGAGTGAGGAAAGGCCTAGAGTTGATTAAAACAAGTTTCCTTTTTTTTTTCCACCAAAACATTTAAAAAGGCTGTGGAGCTAAAGAAGGTTCATAGTGAGTTCCTTTTTATCCCACACTTCATCTTTGCTTTTGTGCCTCTTGTGTGTCAACGTTTATATAGGTGCTGAGGGATTTAGATCAGTGGTTCTCAATCTGGGGTGATTTTACACCTCCACCCCCCATAAAGGGACATCTGAGACGTTTGAAGACATTTTTGGTTATCACACCTCATGGATAGGGTGTTACTGGCACCCAATGGGTAGAAGCTAGGGCTGCTGTAATGCACAGGATGGCACTCAACATCAGTGGCTGATTCAGAGTTCACAGTGCTAGAGTTGAGAGCCCCGGGTTTAGACTAAGCCCTATATCTAGGGTGAAGGGTGAATGTGGAGTGTGTTAAGATCTAGAATCCCATTAAGGAGCTAGTTCCTGAGGGATCTTTTCCTGTTTTGATTTCTATGAGTTAGATGTGAATTGCTTTCAAAGGGCTTGTGTGGATCCCATTCTCACAGTATTGTTCCGTGACTTTGTGGGAGCATTAAGACAAGTAAAACCTCAAGAACCAATTTGTTCATGTTATTTTGATTCAAGATACATTGCAGCAAGTTGAAATGGGGTTATAGTGGAGGAGCAAGTTAATGTTAACTACACAGCAATAAAATATAAAGTTCTCACGGAAAGTACAATAATAAATGAAAAGATCATTGAGTACGTCATCCACAGAAACGGGGTACTAGTCCTGAACTGTTATGGATCTCTGAGTTTTTACTGTTGGATGGTTTGGAAACTCTTTGTAGATCTTGCTTTCCTCCTTGACAAAAGGAAGAGGCCAAAGTAGATGATTTCAAAATCTCTCTTAACACCAGTACTCAATGATTTAAAAGAAATCAACATATTCTTCACTAAAAAAAATTGGTACCTATAGTTTTGGAATACCTCAGACAACAAAATGACTAAAGGAACATACAAATTGTTATTCAAGAAACACTTCTTTAAAAAAAAATTCTCTCATGCTTGTCACATAGACAAAGTTCCTTTGTCTCTATAACATCAAGATGTGTCTTTCAAACTTGTCATTTTAACTGTTTGGCAAAATGTGTTCCAGGTATAGAAAAATAACTGTGCTGAGCTGTTTAACATTTGTTCCTAATGTTAACTGTTAAACTCTGCTTAGAAAAATAATTCTGCTCAGAAATTTGATCTGTCTGCCTTCCTTTTGTATTGCTTTTGGCTCTTCCAGAACTCAGAAATGTCAATTTGTTATTCATGTTTGCCTTCACTAATCCTTCCAAAAGAATGTGAAAAGTCCCACAGTCTTTTATATTAGGAAATAACTATGATTAAAACGGATTAAGTCTGAGCTCCTTTCTCTTGCTCTATACTAGTGTAAAGAGTGTTATCACCACATTTATAAAAACGGTGGGGTTTTTCATACTAAACTATAATTTCATTGTATGAGCATTCAGTAGGGGCATTGATACAGTTAGGCCTGGCAACTTCTCACAAGCTCAATGCCAAGATCCTGTGGTGTCCTTCTGAAATGTTGGACAAAGTGGTGGTTGGGCAGGGATTAGAGAGACAGAAGTGTGTGTCAAGTCAAAAGTCTTCAAGGGGAGCAGGCAGGGATTGGAGAGACAGACTGAGGGCTCTTGACTTGTAACCTCAGCAGGAGAGCATAGCATGGCGGGAGAACTCAGCTGCTTATGAATTGGAAGTAGACTTGTTTATGTGAATATCTCCTATGGAGCATCTACTTTTATCACCAGGGATAATAGAATGTTCTCCCTTTACACGGAAGATGCTACAGGTTTTACATCAGAAGGATGGTGTTTTATTGGTGGCTCAGTGGTAAAGAATCCACTTGCTAATGTAGGAGACACAGGTTCGATCCCAGAGTTGGAAAGATCCCCTGGAGAAGGGAATTGCAACCCACTCCAGTATTCTTGCCTAGGAAATTCCGTGAACAGAGGAGCCTGGCGGGCTACCATCCGTGAGGTTACAAAGAGTCAAACACAACTTAGCAACTAAACAACAGGGAAAGCAGTTTCATAGAACATGCAGATCTATCCACACCCAGTAGACCTATTTAGGGTGAGACAGTGTGAGGTAAGGCAAAGCTAAGCAACCTACAGAGGCGGAAATACATGTGACATTGGACTTCAATTCTAGCCCCAAGGCTGGCATGTCAGTGACTTTAAAGAGAGTGAATGCATGGTGATATTTATCAGATCTTTCTCAGCTAGATTCTATAACCCAAAGGCAAGAGAATGCTAGAACCAAATGCTCTCAAGCGTCTGGGCAAAAGTGTTCCCCTTTTATTTATTTATTTTAACACCAAAAACATTTTTATTGAGGTATAGATGATTAACAATGTTTTAGTAGTTCAAGGTGAACAGGAAAGGGACTAAGCCATACACATACATGTATGCCTGGAGAAGGGAATGGCAGCTCACTCCAGTATTCTTGCCTGGGGAATCCCATGGACAGAGGAGCCTGGTGGGCTACAGTCCGTGGGGTCACAAAGAGTCGGACACGACTGAAGTGACTTAGCATGCATGCATTCTCCCCCAACCCCTCTCCCATCCAGGGTGCCAAACAACATTGAGCAGAGTTCCCTGTGCTATACAATAGGTCTTTGTTGGTTATCTAGTTTAAACATAGCAGTATGTACATGACCTTCCCAACGTCCCTAACTAACTGTCCCTTCCCCCAGCAATAATGTGTTTGTTTTCTAAGTCTGTGAGTCTGTTTTTGATTTGTAAGTAAGGTTCATTTGCATCATTTCCTTTTGAATTCCACATATAAGGGGTGTCATATGATATTTCTCCTTCCATGTCTGACTTGCTTCACTCAGTATGACACTCTCTAGGTCCATCTGTGTTGCTGCAAATGGCAGTATTTCATTCTTTTTAATAGCTGAGTAATATTCCATTGTATATATATTCCACATCTTCTTTATCCATTTCTCTGTCAATGGACATTTAGGTTGCTTCCATGTCTTGGCTATTGTAAACTGCTACAATGAAAGTGTTCCCCTTTTAGAGACTGGATGAGCAGGCTTCCTCCCCAAAATCTGAAATCCATAGATGTTCCCAGTTGTTGTGCTTTCCAAAAGGGAGTGATTCATGTCTGCTACTCAGTAGTGAACTTCCAGCTCTCAACTCCCTTCCAAGGAGCCACAAAGACGCCCCTCAAGGGCTGTGTGGGCTCACAGGAGCAGTTTCTCCATAAAGGAAGGGTTTCTGAGGTCCAGAAGGATAACCAACTGTCCAGGATGAATAGAAGTTGAATATTTTCTTATGGTTTATTCAAAGAAAGAATTATGATGTCAATCTACTTTGAATTCAAATGGGGAAATCAGACTTAGGCTTACTAATGTTGCTGCTGTTGTTAAGTCGCTCAATTGTGTCTGATTCTGGGACCCCATGGACTGTAGCCGCCAGGCTCCTCTGTCCGTGGGGTTTTCCAGGCAAGAATACTGGAATGGGTTGCCATTTCTTTCTCCATAAGCTCTCTATACCATTCAGAAAAAGCAGCTGAAAAGTGAAAAAACAAACAAAAGCAATTCAGTTTACTGATTGATTATCTTATGCCAGATACCAGTATAACCAAAACCTTCTCCTTTCTGCATTTCCCTCACCCCAGTTAAATGATGGTTTGCACTTAATCACCTTTTTTTTAAAAGATATTTCATTAACTGGGCTTTAC
The DNA here is from genome assembly GCF_963930625.1 of Muntiacus reevesi. Taxonomy (NCBI): domain Eukaryota; kingdom Metazoa; phylum Chordata; class Mammalia; order Artiodactyla; family Cervidae; genus Muntiacus; species Muntiacus reevesi. The sequence goes on along the minus strand of NC_089271.1, from coordinate 9,038,824 downwards.
AACTGGGTATAGATGGGCTTCCCTGTTATCTCAGATGGTAAAGAATCTGCCTACAGTGCAGCAGACATGGGTTCAATCCCCAGGTCAGGAAGATCCCCTGGAGAAGGGAATGGCAACCCACTCCAGTATTCTTGCCTGGACAATTTCATGGACAGTAGAGCCTGGCAGGCTACAATCCAGGGGGTTGCAGAGAGTTGGACATGACTGAGCGACTAAAACTTTCACTTTTTCACAAAAGGAACAAGGATAGAAGAATATCTTTTTGTGCTAGATTATTCCTCTTTTTTCAAGAAACAGTTTATACCTCACTTTAAAGGTCATCCATGATGAATGCGTCTTCACACATGATTGCTTCAGTTGTGAAAATTTTGTGAAAGGATTTGCAGTTCTGATTACTTCAGAGGAGAATTTTTGGCACAGTAATACTTTTGAGACAGCTTGGTGGTCATTTTATCAGTATAACCACATTCTCCATTTTTCCTTGTCCTAAAAAGGCAAGAAAACAAACACATGAAATAAACATAAATTAAAAGGAACATCTGTTCCTACTCCTTCAAAAAAAATCTTCCTTGAAATCTTCCATAAAGTTCATCTGTTCACTGCGTGCTTGTACCTCATGATACACTAGTAAGAAAGTCATGGGCTTTCCTTAGTAATCTCTTGGTGCTCTTGTTTCATAGCAGTCTGCCTTGCTTCCTTAGAACTATCTCCTTGTCTTTGTGACCCTCTGTCCTCCTGGTCTTCTCATTGCTCTCATCACTAGGTTTTTGCCCATCTTTCCCTTTCCTTAATGTGATCCTTTCCCACATCTCTCTCTTCCCTCCTACCTTCCTCCCTCTGTTCCCCTCCTCACTGCCCTCCCTCCTTTCTTCCTATATATTAAATGTTATCTATGTCCCAGGAATGGGGCTTCTCAGGTGGTTCAATGGGTAAAGAATCCACTTGCAATGCCGGAGACACAGGTTCAAACCTTGGGCTGGGAAGATCTCCTGAAGGAGGGTGTGGCAATCCTCTCCAGTATTCTTGCCTGGAGAATCCCATGGACAGAGGAGCCTGGCAGCTACAGTCTATGGGGTTGCAAAGAGTTGGTCATGACTGAGGATACCAAGCATGCATGCACACACGCACGTCCCAAGGCTACGGTCTGAATTCATGCCCCCAATCTTCTAGTCACTTGTCATACATGGCTTGCGATGGAGTGCATGTGATTGAGGAACTGAACTTTAAATTTTACTTTCTTTTAATGAATTTAAATTTAATAATGAAACTCAATTCAGTTATTGGGAAATTTTGAAGAAAGGAACTTCCTTCCCTTCTTTCTTTCTCTCCCTTTTTTGATCTGCCTGTACCAACATGGCTTTCCTTGTTTTTCCTCAATGAAGAACCTCACATCTTTATTCATTACTGACCCATCCTTTGAGATTCATCTAGACCAGGATTTCTCAACATCAGCACTATTGATATTTGGAAGCCAGACAGTTCTCCATTGTGGGGTGTCCTGTGCACTCTAGGATGTTGAAGAGTACCTCTGACCTCTACCCACTATATTCCAGTAGCACACCCCCCCCCCACAGTTGTGCCAACCAAAAATATCTCCAAATGTGCCCCATGGAGCAGAATTGCCTCTTGTTGAGAATCATTGGGATAGATATTAACCAGCAGTGGATAGCAAGAAGTAGACACAGGCCTTAGAAGAGGAGAAATAGTTTTGAAAATAAGTAGGTTTTCCTTAGCAATGACATTAATTAGTGAGATTTTCTCAACAGTGAGGTTAATTTAACTTTTCTAACAAGTTAGAAAGGAAATTGATTTTTGCTTTTCCTCACATAAAGTAGTTAATTTTGGAAGGTTTTTGTTTTCATACAAAGTTTTTAGGTATAAAGAACTAAATGATAATAAAGAGAACTGGTGTCCTTGGAACTTTCTTCTTGATTCTGTATCAAAGATCACTTATTTGACCGTTTTTCCCCCATGTAAGAACAATAAACTCCTTTAACAAAACTCTGGAACATACCCAATACCAAAGGGAAGAAATGTGTAGTTAAAGGTTAGACAAAGTGCAGGCTTAACCTTTAGACATTTCAATTAGAGAAGGCAAACATTCTCCTTTAAGCCAAGTGTCTGTCTCTTCAGTGTCTATCAATTTAATGTTATCGGTTCTAACTAGGAATTAAATAAACTGTGTTTATATCCTGGCATTTTAGATTTTAGAGAAGACATTAAATTTAGGAGACAGAGGGCCTTGGGAGAACAAGCCTACCATTCAGGTTTTATAAGACTTGCTTCCCAGGGGATTTTTATCAAAATTGTGATTTTCAGACTGAAATTATTTAAGTGTGGTCACAATAAAACAAAGAAGAGTACCATGAACTTTTGACTTGATAGTTATGCCCCTGGAAAGTTTAACCTTATTTTCAGCTATTCTATGAAGTCTATTTGGATTTTCTTTAAATTTAAATTTTTATTATAAAAAGATTAGCAGTATAGCATATATATGCATTAGTTTTCTATTGCTTCTGGAATGTATTACCACAAATATGGCAGCCTAAAACACCACAAAACTTCACAGCTCTGTGAGTCAGAAGTCAAAGTTGGCTTGGCTGCTTTCTTTGCTCAGGGGCTCACAAGATGGAAAGCAAGGTGTCAGCTACCTGTGCTGTCCTAAAGAGGCTTTGGGAAAGATCTGCTTCCAAGCTCATTTAGCTTGTTGGCCAGTTGATTCCTTGTGGTTGTAGGACTGAGGTCCCTGTCTCCTCGCTGTCTATTAGAGTACTCTCTGCTCCTAGCAGTTGTTTGCATCCTTTATTTTGCTTTCTCTGTGGTCCCCTCCAGAAACAGTGAGTCAAGTCTCACCTCCTTCATCATCTCTCTGTCTGCCTCCTCTGCCTTCCTCTCTTGCTTTTAAGGGCTTATATTATCCCTTTGTGCCCACTCAGATATTCTAGAAAAATCTCCCTACTTTAAGATCAGCTGACTCACAACCTTAATTCCATCTGAAAGGTCCTTTCACAGCAGTACCTAGATGAATGTTTGAGGAAGTAGTCAGCAGTTAGGCAGCTTGGACATTTTTGTTAATAAAATTTTGCCTACCACAGCGTGCATATGTGCAGCCAAAAGTCTTTCTCAACTTATTCCCCAGTCATAATGTTTTAACCTCTTCCCCCAAACAGGTAAGCACAATTACTAGCTTCTTGTTATCCTTCCAGAGTTTCTTTATGCATATAAGATATAAGTATATGTACTCCACTATACTCCCTTTCTTTATTATAAAAATTATCCTTCTTTATGTAGTGTTCTTCTGCTTGTTCTTTCAGGTATGACAGTATCATAGAGAACTTTCCACATTGGTACATAAGGAACTTTATCATTCTTTAGACTGTTGGACTGTATGGCCATACCACATTTATTTAACCAGTTCAGTAGTACTATACTTTAAAGTGGCTTCTCTTCTTTTGCTGCAACAGATGGTGTTGAAACAAATGCATCATTTCATATATGTGCTGATGTTTCTATAGAATGAATTTCCAGGGAATCTGTAATTTTAATAGATATTACCCAATTTCCCTCTATAATGAATGGGTCAGCTCATCATCATTGCCCTAGCAATACTTGAATGCTGCTTTCCTACAGCCTCAACAGCTCAGAGTATTGTAAGATTTTTAGATTTTGCCCGATCCAATAGTTGAAAAATGGTGTTTCCTTTTTATATCTTCTGCAACATGGTATTTGAACTTTATGACCACAAACACTTTTGTTTCACAGTGTAATGCTTAAAATTATATATTTTTATGTCATGGAATATTATTTACCTGGGAAAAGGAACAAAGTTCGGATACATGCTACCACATGAATGAACCTTGAAAACATTATCCTAAATGAAGGAAGCCAATCACAAAAGACCATATCTTGTATGTTTCCATTTATAAGAAAGGTACAGAAAAGATAAAAAGAAAAAGTATGGTAGTGGTTGCCTAGAACTGGAGTGGGGAGGAGAGAAGTGACTCCTATTGGGTTTGGGGTTTCATTTTAGAGGGTTGAAAATGTTTTCAAATTAGATAGTGGTGACGGTTGCACATCTTTGCAAACATACTGCACACCCCTGAACTGTACTTTAAAAGGTTAAATTTGATGGCATATAAACTAGATTTTTTGAAAGAAAGATAATTCTGGTCCTTACTGTTTGTGTGACATGGGCATATGAATTACTATCTATTTGAACCCCAAATGCCTCTCATCTGTAAAATGGAGGAGGGCTCCCAGTAGTTTTCATAAATTGAGTTTTTAACCTATTTTTACACTGTCATTGAAATGGCTTGCGTATTTCATATGTATGTAAATTCATTGATTGAAAATGTAATTTTTGAGAATGTTAATATATTTAATGTTTTTAAAATGTAAGTCTGTGGATTTTACATACACATGCAATTAATTTAAGGCAAAAGTAAATAGCTGTATGAAAAAATCTATATCTTTTCCACAAGGATTATATTTCTGCAAAAGCTTAGCTCTGTATTTATTTGGCTAGAATAATGTTAGACATTTTAAAATAAGCAAGATTTCCCCCCCACAAATGTTGACATCTTTAACATCTACATGAAGTCAGTTGTTTTTCTAAAATAGCTTTCTCCTTTTATGCTTCTTTCTCTTCATCCTTGGGCTTCAATTGGCAGCAAAAATTGTTTGAACTATTATGTGAGGTTTTTGAAACCTATAACAAGAATATATTAGTGTCAGCAGTAGAAGGCACATAATTTTGTTTTTAACAATGGGCAGCCATATGATAAAGGTTATACATTGAAAATAATATTTTGTAACCAACTTACAGAAACAGAGATGGAGAGATTCTTACCTGAAGGCAGATCCAGCTATTTGGGATAAGAGTTCTATGCCTGTGATTATCAGCACATGGAATATTTCCATTTCAATGAGCTGCTTTGACCATTTAATTCAATAAACAGTTAGTGCTTATTACATAAAACGCAAAGTTCTTTAGGACTCATGGGCAGAGTGATTCTGTTTTTCAAAACAAAATGAAGCACCATGTTATATTTATGAAGATATTGGTCTAGAATTTTTTAATCTGCATGATCTCAGAGAATTCCTATTAATGTCATTATGTTTACCATTTTTCCCTGTGTGTCTCTGAAAGGCTGAACAACTGAATATTACTGCCCACTTGAGAGCTTCTTTTCTTTCTTCTTTTTTAAAATTTTTGGCTGTGTTGGGTCTTCGTTGCTATATGAGGGTTTTCTCTAGTTGTGGTGAGCAAGGGCTACTCTCTAGTTATGGTGCTTGGGTTCCTCATTTTGGTGGCTTCTCTTGTTTTGGAGCATGGGCTCTAACACGTGTTGGTTCAGTAGCTGAGGCTCATGGTCTTAGTTGCCCTGCAGCATGTGGGATCTTCCTTGACCAGGGATTGAACTCATGTCCCCTTCATTGGCAAGTGGATTCTTAACCATTGGGAAACCAAGGGAGTCTGAGAACTCCTTGATTTTTAGGGCAAACAAGCAGTATCTGTTATTTACTTGCTAAGTCATGTTCAACTCTTTGCAACCCCACAGACTATAGCCCGCCAGGCTCCTCTGTCCATGGGATTCTCCAGGCAAGAATACAGGAGTGGGTTGCCATTTCCTCCTCTAGGGGATCTTCCCAACCCAGAGATCAAACCTGAGTCTCCTGCATTGGCAGGTGGATTTTTTTTTTTTTTTTTTTTTTTTTTTTTTTACTGCTGAGCTACTAGGGAAGCCCAAGCAAGTAATATGAGGGGAAGTAAAATAAGCTATGGATTTCTGGCTCTGGAAATCTTTAGGGAAAAGCTAGGGAGTAATTTATCCCTGATGGCTTAGATGCTGCTTCCCTGCACACAGAAGTGGAGCTAATGACCCCTCTGTATGTGTTCCAAGGATATAAGCTAGAAAGTAGAGTGAAGTTGAGGAATATATAGGATGACATCAGATCAAGACGGCCTGGAGAGGATGTGGATTGGAGAAGGAGAAAGGGTACTGATTTTGAGGCAGTGGGGAAGAAAAAGGAGTAGTTAGAGATAGAAGAAAAGTTGAAAGGTTGTAGATGATCTTAACCTGAGAAATGATGGGTTCATCTAACAGTGAAATAGGAGGAGATGGGTTTTGGATCCCAGGCAGAGTAGAAATAGTTGTACCAACTGCTACTAAATCACTAATAATATATCTCAAAGGAAAAAAATTCTAAAATCTAGTGATTTATAAATGAACCCAGTTATTAATGACTAGTTTGAGATCTATTCCAGCATCATTTAGAAGCTGATTAGCCAAAATGAAAAGTCCATTGTTAGGATAGAAGTCAATCAAGGTCGGGCGTTTGTAAGGCACACATGCAGGAAGGCCCCAAATGAGGAATTATAGGGTAAATATGAGGGCAAAAGTGAAATTATTGATTATTGGCACTCTCCCAACTGGGTTAAGAGGGCATTCAACTGTGTGAGTGGGGTATTGGTTTCCAGTCACTGTTGTAGCAAATTACCATAAATTTAGGGAATTAAATTAAGAATGTACTCTCATAGAGTTCTGGAGGTCAGAAGTCCAAACTGAGTTTCACTGGGCTAAAACTTTGGTGTAGGGCTGGTTCCTTTGGAAGCTCCACAGGAGAGTCTGTTTCTTGCCCTTTGCAGCTTCTAGGGGGCACTGATATGACTTCACTTGTAGCCACATCACTCCAGTCTCTGATTCTATCCTCACGTCACCTTGTCTGGCTTTGTTTCTCCCATCATCTTATATGGACCTTCATGGTTACATCAGGCCCTCTGGGGTTATCCAGGGTTCTCTATCTCAAGATCCTGAATTTAATTGCATCTGCAAGTTCCTTTTGCCATATAATATAGCATATTGACAGATTCTGGATATTAGGTCATGGACACCTCCCAGGGCTTGTTATTTGACCACAGATGCTGATCCACTGGGAAGTCAGGGAGGGTCCAGAAGTTGATGTCCTGACGAGAAAGGAGCTGTAGAAGCAGTAAGGATTTACTAGAGTTGAAAGGTTGGGTACTTGTGGTCTGTTAGAGGACTCTCACAGTTTGAGATTTTGGTAGCAATAAATTGTGAAGTGTATTGTGATGCTTCCTTAGAGGGGAGGTGCCAAAGAAATAAGTTCTTAGTGCCCTAAAGGACAAGGATCTGTGAGGTGTGGTGTCTGAAAGGGTGAATAGGGTTGTTAAAGCCTTAAAGGATGATGAAAGGGAAAATTGGGGTGGATGCTCAATGTCTTAAAGGACCTAGGAAAATGTCCTAGGATGTAAAAAAAAAAAATGAATGGCAAAGGGGAGATGTGTAAGCATATAGCAAAAGACTTAAAAACTAGAAATACAGTTGCACGTTGGAGCAGGAATCACGAAGCTTCAGAGGAGAGCAGGGAGTGTTTCATCACCTCCTAGTCATTCTACCCCAACCCCCAAATCCTGGGAAGTGTGACAAGGGGCAGCCCATCTTCCTTTGGTCAGGAAGGGAGGTGGAGCTTTAAGGTCAAGAGACATAAGAGGACAAGGGAAGGGGCAGAGAGATGAAAGGAAATGAAGTTGTAGGAAGATGTTAGCAGTAGGCGGAGCTCCTCAGATGATAGAGTGGTGTTATCTTCTGGGCACTGGGACTAGGAGGGTCCTGAATGTTGAGAAGGAGTTTTCTGGATATCGGAGTGGGAAGACATTTGTCCTTAGAGAACCGAGTGCTGATACGTAAGACAACTGTTGAGCTGTGGTGTTAGAGAAGACTCTTGAGAGTCCCTTGGACAACAAGGAGATGAAACCAGTTAATCCCAAAGGAAATAAACCCTGAATATTCACTGGGAAGACTGATGCTGAAGCTCCAATACTTCAGCCACCTGATGCGAAGAGCTGACTCATTGGAAAAGATCCTGATGCTGGGAAAGATTGAAGGCAAAAGGAGAAGAGGGCGACAGAGGATGGGATGGTTGGATGGCATCACCAACTCAATGGACATGAGTTTGAGCAAACTCCAGGAAATGGTGAAGGACAGGGAAGCCTGGTGTGCTGCACTCCATGGGGTCACAAAGGGTCGGACATGACTGAGTGAGTGAACAACAACCCTTTCTTCCAAGAGGAAGACATTGAAGCATTCTTTTGCCCAATATTCCTCATCACACAGATGTGTCTGAATAAAAAAATACCTATGTGCGGCATCTGGGCACTTAGAAAGCTCCTTCATAAATTCCCATTTCTTTGAATCCTTTATTCATGCTGTAGTTATTTATGTTGTTCTTTTACAGATAAACCTAAGGACTCAGAGGGACTCAAGGATCAGCCACAGTCCACGTGGCTAATTAATGGCAGAGTTGGGGTGGATCTCAGTTTTCCTAATCCAAGTCCACTATCTCTTTTTCTTCTTCATCTGGAAAGGATAATGGTCTGACAAATACTGGTTCAGTTGAAGGGAGGGTGAGAAAAATAAGGTAAATTTATCAAACCACCAGATAATTTCACAATTGCTTCTCACCAAAAGAAAGAGTGGATTAGAGAATTGTTTTAAATTTAGAAGTAAATATGAAAATGATACTGCAGAATCTTAGAGGAAAAATTTATTGCCTCACAAACCACCCACTGTTGCATTGACTTGTTGTTCATTTTGTGGTGAACTTGGGGAAAGTTGGCTTAAAAATTTTCCATGCGGTGTGGACATTGTAGTTCTGGCTTCCACAATGACTGTATCATTTTGGAATTTCAAGCAACAGAAAGGCAGGATGAACTCCTAAGCAAAATGGAGTTGAGGACTGGGACTCACAAGTTCTTGAATGGGCAAAAGTGCAGAGTGATTGAGGTGTGTGTATGTGTGTGTTTCACCTGAAGGATTTAACTGGGGACTGAAAAATCACTATTCTCCCCTATGTGCCCTGGTTATGAAGTCTTTGAGATAGTTGAGCCTGCTCTTGGGCCAAATAAAAGAAAAATCACATGGATAGAATGGAAATATAACACTCCTCCTTTCTAGAATTTTAACCTAGAAGCTGTGAATACTGAGTAAATGCATGATTTCTTTTAGCCAGATCTTGAGAGACTATCATTTAGCTAAGAGTTTAAACATTTTCCTAGTGTTTTTATTTCTAGTTTCTGGTAAAGATATGAAAAAAGGAAGGCAGGCAAAGAAGAGTTGAAAGAAGAGGGGATTTTACATGCAAGCAAAAATTTTTTTCCATAATTATCGTGAAAGAAAATTAAACATTGTCACAGATTAGGGAAACAAATTCCTTCAGGTGACTTTTTTGGGGGCCTTTCAACAAAATATTTTACCTCAACTCAATTATTCTGCTGATGTTTATGTGAAGTACTCTGGAGGAATTTTAGATTTTATTTCTGCCAGTAATTTAATTATATGTCATAAGAGTTAGTTTATTTTAGCTCAACTAGTGATGAATACTTTCAGCTGAGGAATAAATCAGAGTTAAAAGATTGTGGGGTAGGGGGATTACTCATTTAGAACATTTTTAACTTTTTTCCTGTGTCAGACTTAGAAGATGTACCTCCAAAGGAGACCAAATGTAGTAAGCACCTGTAATGGATTTTAAGCATGGAGAAATATCACTCTGTGTTGTTGAAGGAAATTAGGAACCCAGTGGAAGGGTTGCAAATCATACTAGTGTTGTATTTTCATGTTCTGATCGAAATTCTGCTTGACAAGCAACCAGAGATCATTACCAAACACTTTAAACCTGCAATTCTTCGTGAATGCATGAGTACTCTCTTTAATGGAAAAATGATGCATCAATTACCAAGAGACTGGCTTCCAGAAATGCATTTCCCAATTGCTAGAGGGATGAAATGGTATATATCATAGCAGACAGGTTGCTAGGAGGCAGAGACGGATATCAGGCTACACATTCCAAAAGGAATATGGAACTATCACATGGGGAATAAGTTTTCAGGCTCAGAAATAAGAGGACTACATAAAACACTGTCAGACACTCAACCCAACCTGAATGATTATGTTATTCCCCAGAAAAAGCAGAGCAAAAGGCTTTCTTAGTTCAGTAACTGCAATAACAGAAAGGACTGATGGAAACCAATTGGCTCTCTTTTAATTTTGAGAATACCCAAGCCAATGTCTGCCATCCTTCGGTCTTGCAGCATTGCCTTTTCCTCTTTATTAAGTCTGCCTTCCCCTCATCATCACCATTTGAGTTCCACAGTTACTCCACCTTGGAGGTCCAATCTATTGACCTCCACTTCCACTTCCCCACAGCATAGTTATGGTTAGACAAGCCCAGGTTCTCAGGGCCCCCTTTTTACATCTTATGTGTAGCAGCTTTGGCATTTGTAAATATATAAAACCCTTGAGCGCCAGTTTTTTTTTCCGAGGAGGAAAACATTGACCTTAGAGGACTTTTGTGAGGAGAAAATGAGGTAGAGATATGTAAACTGCTGATTGAGGCTGGCATGTTTGATTAATAATCTGTTAAAATTTTGAATTCCATTGGTCTTCTACCAGGAAGACTTAGCATCGTCCTTCCACTCTTTTTTCACTCGCATTTATCTCTACATTCATGTTGAAGACATTGTTCTTCACCCTCCAGCCCTTCATGGACCTTCATCTTCACCTCAACTCTGCTACCCAACTCGGCCACCTCCATCACTCAAAGCTGTCCCATCTTCAAGATCTTCAACTCTGAATGACCACTTGCCTTCTTCTCCTTCTTCCCTGTGTTGCATATGCCACTAGTGTAAACTCAAGTCTCACCATGGCACATCACAACATTGTTTCCACTGTATTTTGTTTCCATTGTTTGTTTGTTCCATTGTTTCCATTGTATTTTCTAGAGAAGGAAGCTGTGGCACAGTAAGACAATTTGATGTGTCCAAGGTCTCATGGCCAGGAAGCAGTGGAATCAGGATTCCAAAACAGGTTCAGTGTTGGCAGATGCTGTGGTCTTCACCATTGCATCATACTCCCTCCTCTGGAACATATTCTCCACTATTCATTTGTAATCCGAGACCCAGGGTTCCTTATCCAACTCCATCCTGGGTTTCCCCTTGCTCCCGTCTGCTCATGTAATAATCTTTATCAGGGTCTCATGATCCTCTTCAAAGACTTGAAAACCTCCAAGAGTATCAGTTCATCCAGGTGGTTGCTCCCTGTCTAGTCTCTTGTGCCTTATTTTCCTCTCCTTCCCATCTCTCTTACCTGCCTCAGTGATATCTCTGAATTCTGTATCACTGGCCTCCAAATTTGCATTTTCCACAAGCCACTACTCCTAAAATTCAACTGAAACCCACCACAGCCCAAGAGAAGCCATCTCTTTCCTCGGCATTGCTTATACAATGACTACACCATTTGTTCAATCACCCACTTTAAAGTCTTGGCTCTCTCTGCCCTCCGGCATTCAGTGGGTTTCCAAACAGATAGTTCTATTTGTCATTGTCTCTCCCCTCAGCTTTTTCCATCCCTGCTGCTTTGGCCTGAGTTCTTACAGTAATAAACTCTCCATTTCCTCCTTGTCAGGGCCTCCCTGTTGATTCTACTCAACAGGGAGCAGTGTCCCTACCCTTATTTGTCATCTTCATTCTGCACCTATTAGTCTTATAAAGTCCACTGTACTTAGAAAGTCAGATATTCCCAGCTTCCCGTCTTGGAAAGAGATGGAATGTTGTGTTTAGGGAACATGGAAGATGTAACAGGACCTACAGTCAGATCACAGAGGTTGGTACTCAGTGTTGATCTAGGGGGCAGGTGGCCCTCGTACTTCAGAAAGAGCTCAGAAGTCAGAAGGGACTATCTCAGTGAATAAGGGACAGAAAGAAAAATGAGTCTCCACATACTTAGTGTTTATGTAACTGGAGACATAATTTTGGTAAATACGTATTTTGAATAGTAATTTGAAAACTGATCTTTAAAATAGATGAAAGAGGAAAACACACATACAGTGGGGTCAGAGAAAATTATTTTGGTAGTTTTCACTCTGCAGCAAGTCAGCAGATAACCATTTCAAAGTGGCATGTGGATGTCCTTGTATTATGTATTTAACACAGAAATGTTGATTATGTATCTCTCTGGGTCAAATGCAGAGTGACTGATTTAGGAAAGCTCTAATACATATACACAATGAATCTGCTTTAAACAAAGAAATAAGTATGAAGTGAACTGGTAAATGGGAAATGCTAATGGAAAATGCTAATTTTATGACAAGGTAGACTATTATAATAATGGATTGGTCAAAAAGTTCATTCGCGTTTTCCCATGAGCTCTCATAAATGAACGAACATTTTGGCCAACACAATACAATTAAAAAAAAAAAAAAAAAACAGAGAAGCAGAAAGTGAACTTGATGATTCACTGCTCTTTGTCTTTAGATCTGGATTCAAGAGTCGGCTTTCCTTGAATGAATTTTGTTATCTTGCCTTCTAGCCCAAAGCTGAATTACTTGAGTGCTCGTCCCTTGAAGTCCTGTTTTGTAGGATGATGTGAATCTGTTTTTATGGTACTGATCATAATACCTTTGGTTTTCTTGTCGTCTTTACCATCTCAACTTGTGCTGTACAATATAGTGGTCACTAGGTACACATGGCTATTTAAATTAAAATTAATTAAAGTAAGTTTAAAATTCTGTCCCTAAGTTGCAAGAACCTCATTTCAAGTACTCATTGGCCAGAGTGGCTAATGGCTACTGTATTGGACCATGCAGATAGAGAACATTTTCATTATTGTAGAAGGTTCTAATGGACAGTGCTGATAGCCTCTGATCCTCTTAAGGGATTGATATTGCCCTTTTTATTTCTGTATTCCCTAAACCTAGCACAAAGTAGAAACTCAACATGCATTTGTGGAATGAGTAAGTACAGAAAGTTGAAACACTGAGCTGAGAGAATTAATAACTTATGCTATTTTGAAGACATATATTCAAGTTTCTCTTGTTTGATTGCTCTGGTGAACATTTGATTGTAAATTAGAAATGATGGATTAAAGACAACTTTACCTCAATTGTGTGCATTCAGGTATCCTGAGCTTCAAAAACATTGCTTTCCTCAAGTATGAATGGCTGTCATCTCTGGGTGTATTACCATCCAACTGTGAAGTTCGCTTGCAGAAATTTGTTAATAAAGCACATTTCTCTTCTAAACTCTTTGGAATGCCAGACTATTTGCTTTCCTTTTGAAGCATCAAATTACCAAATGTAGCCAGACAGCTACTTTGTGCTTTTTTGTATTTTGGGGAAAAAATGAGTTGAAAACTGATTTTAGAAGAGATGAGGGAGAAACACAACCAGGAAATAGCATCAGATTAACGGTTTCAGCAGCTTGGATTCAGAATCAAGATACTCTCAATCAAGTTGACTTAAACCATAAGGAGAAGTATGAGGTGACAGAAAGAAATGTCCATAAACAGAGCAGGTTCAGAGTGACTGATTCTGTGACTTAATGATGTCCACAGAGATCCATGTTCTGTATCTGTTTGCCAGAGTCATCTTTATGATTGGTTTAACTACACATAAGATGACAGCTCTCCAAGTGGTGCTAGGGGTAAAGAACCCCCTTGCCAATGCAGGAGATATAAGAGACTCGGGTTTGATCCCTGAGTCAGGAAGATTCCCTGGAGAAGGAAATGGTAACCCCCTCCAGTATTCTTGCCTGGAGAATCCCATGGACAGAGGAGCCTGGCGGGCTACAGTTGATAGGGTTACAAAGAGTCGAACATGACTAAAGTGACTTAACACGCACGCAAGATGACAGCTCAGGTGTCAGGCATTGTCTACAGACACAATAGTTTCTAGAGAAAGAGGAGAGACAGTCTAACCTATTGCCCTCTCAGGAGAATCAGAAAACTTTCTCAGACGCCCTTACCTGACTTCTTAGCTCTCATTGGCCAGAATAAAGGCACATACCCGTTCTCTATCCACTCACTGGTGAGAAGACTAATATATAACTCCTAGGTGAATCAAGTCCTTGGCTGGAGCTGAAAATAGGTTCAAACTTCCTAGCATGAAACATACCGTGGCACTTAAGTGAGGTATGTTTGAATGAAATAGGAATCCCTTAGCAAGGAAGGAAGGAAATGCATGTTGTATCCCTTAGCACAGAAGTCAACCAACAATTTCTGTTTCTAGACCATCCCAATATTTTACAATATATGTCAGAGAAATCTTCTAACCCTCAGTATACAAGTAGTAGTTTGATGGCCACCCCCAGGATATTTTGAAAAGTAAACTCACTGATGATACCGAGTACAAATCAATCTTATGTCAGCTAAATCCCAATTTTATAATTTAGCTAATAGTGTCTCATGTTCAGTGGAGAATAATGGGTTGTGGAGATTTAGGTTCATATTCAAGTTGCCAAGTTTAGGAGAATGGAGTGAACAAACCCCCAACCCGAATCTTCTACCTCTGAATGAAAACAAGGAATCATCACACTCTCTTCATCTCCTCTCATCTTCTGGGATGATGGGAAATTTATCAAAATTTATCCTAGTGATTCTCAGTTGGTGATGAGATGGGCCAAGACCATGGCCATCACAACATCTTGGGGGAGTTTCTTTGTATATCCCTTTTATCCTTCTACCCATCCCTTTTTCATATGTCCTTGCCTCTGACAGTGAGAATAAATTTTGATGAAATGTTTCTCTTTTCCTAATATTCTAGGTTTCTCAAATTTTTGTCCACACAAATTACCAAACAAAAACAAAAACAAACAAACAAACAAAAAAAAAACCCCGAATCTGATAGCAGTCAAAGTTCTCAGGTTGTGAAATAAGTATTTACTGAGCACATACTATGTGTAACTCATGGTCCCAGGTCATGCAGTACTCATTTAATCCATACAGACATTTTCCTTTGAAAATCTCATCCCTGCCTTACAATGCAGACACTGTAGCCTCAGATGGTTGAGGGAACTGCCAGAAGTTCTCCTGCTAGTAAAGTAAAAGAGCTGGGACTCAAAATCACAGCTTTTTGCCCAAACGCAGCCTTCTTCCCAATAAATAAGTTATTCCAAGAGGGGTGTTTAAGCTTGTGAAAGATGAAGCATATTGTTGCCAAGTCATGTCCAACTCTTTTGCGACCCCATGGACTGTAGCCCACTGGGCTCCTCTGTTCATGGGATTTCCCAAGTAAGAATACTGGAGTGGATTGCCATTTCCTTCTCCAAGGGATCTTCCCAACCCAGGGATTGAACCTGGGTCTCCTGTGTCTCCTGCCTTGGCATGAGCCACCAGGGAAGCAAAATGAAGCATAGCAGGTCCAAAGTTGTAGTTTGAGAGTCCCAGAGAACTGGTAGAGGAACCATAGCAGCCAGTGAACGAAGAGCAGAGCCCAGCCTTGGGTTTGTTACTGATGCATGATTAGACCTTGGGTAAGATAGTTCACATCTCCAGGCCTCTCTTCCATAGAAAAGTTCTACTACATCGGAGATTGGTACACCATGGCCCTTGGTCCAAATCTGGCCAATCACTTGTTTTTATAAATAAAGTTTTATTGGAACACAGCCACGCCCATTTGCTTACATATCATCTATGGCTGCTTTCAACATGCAACAGGAGGGAAGTTGTGACAGAGATCATATGGCCAGCAGAGCCTCAAATATTTCCTGTCTGGCCCTTTACACAAAATATTTGCTGACCTTGGTACTTAATCAGTGATCCTCAACTTTGGTGATGACTTAGAACATTTAAAAATTACTCATGTGTGAATCCCACTCCAAGAAATTTTTTATTTAATTGCTCTAGGGTGGGGCCCAGACATTGCTCCATTGAAAAATAATCATTCCATTCAATCTAATGTATAGCCAGAAGTTCTCCAAGTGTAACATTCTTTGAGTCCATGAAGATGTATACGTATGTTTAGAGTAAGTTCTTTGTTAAACTATTAAATGACCAGGTCACAATTTGAACACTTTGAATTGAGATCTTCAAAGCTGGGGCTTTCTACCACCACTTCCTAGCTAACGAGTAACTTTTCTGAGCCTCTGTTTCTTCATCTAAAAAAAGTGGATAATCAATTTTTTCCCACCTGCCTCAGTGATCCAATTGGACTGGAGTGTCTGTATGTATCCAGACAACTGTGAAGTGTTAAATAAATGTAAATACTCATATTCTTAGAAATGTTTTCTGGGATCACTGGAATATACTTTAAAAATCTGGATATTGAGATTTTTTATTCTGAACTCTGGTAGGGAAATTTGGCCTAAATATGTATTTTCTGAATTTCATTCTACAATATTTCATGTTTTCAAGTCTTCAGAGAGATGAATGGCATAGACCTCTTCTGGCTACAGTATTTGCAGTGTTCTTACACAAGCACTTCCGTGTGTCCTCTGTAGTCTCATTTATCCCCCCTTGTTACAGATCTTGGGGTCTTTTTAATCCCTCTCCATCTATTAGCTTCCTGAGCCTTCTTTCTGGCTGTGTGCCTCTGAATGCATGCCAGTGACTGTTTAAAGCTTTCCAATTTTTTGGCCATTTTCCCCCCATTTTCCCTTTAATAAAATGCCTGGACCTGTCTCTATTTTTCCAAGTGTGATCTCATCAGCATCTTCTTGAAGGGGAGGGTTATCACTTCACAATCACAGAGTGATGCCTTTGAGTGTAGCCTCAACCATGATGTGGCCATTGGCATTGCTGCTACTCAGTCTTTCTTTTACTATTCTTACCTTGGATCCACTTATTACTTGGTTTCAGTATTTTTCTAGACATACAAATTTTCACTCTAGTGTTTCTGGAAGTTTTTTGCCATTGAATTTTTCTGTTTGTTTTTTAGTTTGTTTGTTTATTTATTAAAATCTGTCTCATCCATTTTATTCTTCTTTTTGAGTCGGATAGTGGGAGGAAGATTTTTTTACAAATAAAAATAAATGGGAAAAAATAAAATAAAAATAAAAAATAAAAACGGTTTATTTATTTTTAACTGGAGGATAATTGCTTTATAATATTGTGTTGGTTTCTGCCATACATCACCATGAATCAGTCATAGGTATACACATGTCCCCTCCCTCTGGAACCTCCCTCCCACCTTCCATCCCCTCTCACCCCTCTAAGTTGTCACCACAATCCAGGTTTGAGTTCCCTGCATCATGCAGCAAACTTCTGCTGGCTGTCTGTTTTACATATGGTGATGTATATGTTTCAATGCTACTCTCTCATTTCATCTCACCCTCTCCTTCCCCCACTGTGTCCACAAGTCTGTTTATTTGGTTTTTTACTTTTATCTAGTATTTTCCTGTTACTAATTGTGATCTGTGTGTGCATGCTAAGTCACTTCAGTCATGTCTGACTCTTTGTGACCCTATGGACTGTAGCCTGCCAGGTTCCTCTGTACATGTTCCCAGGCAAGAATACTGGAGTGGGTTGCCATTTCCTTCTCCAGTGGATCTTCCCAACGCATGGATCCAACCTGTCTCTTAGGTTTCCTGCATTGGCAGGTGGGTTCTTTACCACTAGGGCCACCTGGGAAGCCCCAGTTGTGATTTACAGTTAGGAAATTACAGGCCAAATCCAACAGATGTCTATTTTTGCATATAAAGTTTTATCAAAACACAACCATACCCGTTTGTTCACATACTGTGTATGGTGGCTTCTGTACTGCCGAGTAGTTGAGGCAAAGACCATGTCATGCAAAGCCTAAAATATTTACACTCTGGCCCTTTACAGAACAGTTGGCTGAACCCCTGCTTTAGATGAATGACTTGGACTTTTACCCCAAAGGATGTAAAAATTAATCACAAAGGAAAGGAGTTAGCCATGATATATTTATGTATCTGTTCATTTTGTTCATTTTTATAATCAAGTCAGCTTAGAGTATATTGTCTTTTATGGGTTGATTGGTTTATCACCAGCACGTGTCATGCAGGGCTCCTTGCTCCAGGGAAGGAGAGGGAAGCAAGATCCTCTTCTCTTAGGGGTTCATGTGCTAGTGTAAGGATCCCAACAAACAAGCCAACCAAGACAAGCACTAAGGTCCTTGCAGATGGTGAGTGTAGGGAAGGAAGTAAGACCTCATAATTGGTTCAAAAGTGATGCACGGACTGATTCTGTAGTGGTCAGGAAAATGCTTCCTTGAGAATTGAACCTGAAAGCTGAATGAATGAAGAAGCCTCTATATGAAAATCAGGGGAAAGAGCTTTGCAGACAGAGGGAATAGCAGGATCTTAGACCCCAAGAGTGCTTTAAGCAGAGTTGAGGGAAAGAAGGGAGGTGCAAGCTGAGGTCATATAGAGCCAGAGGTGTCAGAATACAGGAGTCTAGATTTTATACTCAATGCAATGGAAACCCTTCAGACGATGGCCAGCATATGAGAGACATGCTTTGATTTACAATCCTGAGGGATCACCCTAACTTTCCTCTGAAGAATGGATTATAGGCGATAACCCTATATGCAAAACAGAAAAAGAGACACAGAAATACAGAACAGACTTTTGAACTCTGGGGGAGAACGTGAGGGTGGGATGTTTTGAAAGAACAGCATGTATATTATCTATGGTGAAACGGACCACCAGCCCAGGTGGGATACAAGAGTCAGGTGCTCGGGCCTGGTGCACTGGGAGGACCCTGAGGAGTCGGGTGGGGAGGGAGGTGGGAGGGGGGATCGGGATGGGGAATACATGTAACTATATGGCTGATTCATGTCAATGTATGACAAAACCCACTGAAATGTTGTAAAGTGATTGGCCTCCAACTAATAAAATAATATTAAAAAAATAAAAAAAAAATAAAAAAATAAAAAAAAAATAAATAAATAAAAAAAAAAAAAAAAAAAAAAAAAAAAAAGAATGGATTATAGGGAATCATGAGGGAAGGCAGGCACCCCAGTTATAAGCTACTAATACAGTTTGTTGTTGTTGTCACTCGGTTGCATCCAACGGTTTGTGACCCCATGGACTGCAACCTGCCAGACTTCACTGTCCTTTGCTCTTTCCCGGAGCTTGCTCAAGCTCATGTCCATCAAGTCTGTGATACCATCCAACCATCTCATCCTCTATCATCCCCTTCTCTTTCTGCCCTCAATCTTTCCCAGCATCAGTCTTTTCCAATGAGTCAACCCTTTGCATCAAGTGGCCAGAGTATTGGAACTTTAGCTTCAGCATCAGGAAATTTAGTCAAATTTAATGCAGCCCAAACCTCTACTTGGGATGGGAGATCCAGTTTAACAAACTGGAAGGCAGAGATGAATAAACTACCACCCAATCTCAATTGAGGAGTTCAGCCAAAGATAAAACACACATACATGGTCCATTCTGCTAAAAAGAACCTAGTAACTGCTTGTTATTCATTTTTTGCCCTGGTCAACAGGAAGCTCAGAGTTACACCTGTTATTTACCTTCCTCAAACGTATGAGTGTACATCTTCTGTCTACATCCTTTCATGACCTCAGTTTCCTGTTTTTACTTGGAATTTATGTACTTAGGTAAGAACTGTCTCAAATCCTGCTTTGAAAGAATTCGCCAAGAGCTAAAGTAATGATGGAGTCTCTAATTTCTCAGCTCTACTGGAACTTCTGAAAGCTTTTTTTCCTTTGTTCTCTTAGTTTCTCTTTGTTTTCCTTGCTGTATTTGCTTACACTGGTTGTGGAAAGAGGCCCTTTGAAGAGTTTATTATTTAAGTGATGGACTGACAATTGTAATTAACACCAAAGCACTCAAACAGTTGTTGCTAATTGTTCAAGGAGGCCACGGAACCTTCTCTTCACTTTTGAACTCAGTACACTTGGCAAAATTAACTCTTTTGCATATAACTCTCAATATAAAAAAGAAGTTCTAATT
The DNA here is from genome assembly GCF_963930625.1 of Muntiacus reevesi. Taxonomy (NCBI): domain Eukaryota; kingdom Metazoa; phylum Chordata; class Mammalia; order Artiodactyla; family Cervidae; genus Muntiacus; species Muntiacus reevesi. Next base: position 9,019,098 of record NC_089271.1, on the reverse strand, counting down.
AGTTCCTTAGTGGAAAAGAAGTTTGACTGTGACAGATTTCTTCATGACCGTTAATGCTCTGAGCTACACAATGAAGTAAGAGAAGAGTTCAGGGGGAAATGGTATGTTTAAACAACACTTTCTTTGATTGGGTAATGGAATGCTGGCCTCATGTAAGGGATACTTCTTTCTCAATAGAAGCACCATTCTGTTTGAAGTGCAGTCAGCTATTAGATGCTAAATGCAAGGCTGAAATGCAAGATGTCTTTGTGTTAGATTTACAGTCGCAGGCTACACCAGAGAGGGGAAGAGTAAACAGCGCTCTATAAACTGGAGTCTGCCATCAGACGTGCTGAACTGGCCACAGCAACACTATTCATCAATGTATGTGACGTAACAAAGATAGCAGGTGCTTGCACAAGATTGCACTCTCAAGGCAGAATTTATTTCTTAAGATTCTCTGTTTTCAGAGCTCACAATAGCACTTGGCATGGTAGCATCACTGAAGGGGTATTTGTTGAATCAGTAAGTGAATGAGTTATTTTCTAAGGTTGGCGAGCATGTACCAAGATAACCAGGGTACAGGCTAGAATCTGATGACTACCTTACAGGAGTTGAAAGCATCAACCTAAGGTTGCAGAGCAGGCTTACAGAGTGGAGGGAAGGGTGCATGTGAACTGGGGCTTGGAGGCTGGGCAGGGTTTGGCAGGTTGGGGATCCTGGAAAGAGGCAGCCTGTGCTGGGCAAAAAGCATAGACAAACATAGTGTATGCACCCACCATGTGCTGTATGTTCTACTTGGCAAGACCCACAAATCCCAACAATTAGGGAGCATCCCTTTCCTGGTAACATACCACTTGTCACCCGCCGTTCATGTGTGTGCACGTACTCAGTTGTGTCCAACTCTTTGCCACCTCTTGGATTGTAGCCAGCTGGGCTCCTCTGTCCATGGGATTTCCCAGGCAAGAATACTGGACTGGGTTGCCATTTCCTCCTCTAGGGGATTTTCCTGACCCAAGGATCAAACCCATGTCTCCTGAGTCCCTTGCATTGTCAAGTAGATTCTTTACCACTGAGCCACGTGAGAAGCACCACCTGCCCTTAGGTATTAACAAAAAAAGTATCTCGCTGTTTTTTTTTTTTTTTTTGTAGTATAAAGTAAATAGTTTTAAGTAGAATATATTTAACTTTCATCCATAGTTGCTTATTTTATGATTTTAAGGGCTAGTAACTTTATTAATGATCTATCAAGACAAACTTTCTTTTTCCACTGAATAAGCTCCTATGTAGCAGTCTTTAGGATTTTTTTAAAATTGTGTTTGTATAACTATCTAAGGTCCATGGGGGAAAAACAAGGTCGGGGGAAGAGTGATTTGTTGACAAATAAATTATTGACTGTGGGATGCTGAGCTAGTGGTTTACCATCCACAGTGACCTCATCAACACACATAGGCAGTCATAAGCATTAAATAACATATTGGAAGGCAGTTCAGCAGTTATACAAGGCCGTACACATGCAGTCCTGGGTGGGGAGTTTGGAAATATCTCTCTGCGAGTTGGGAGGCTACTGCACAATGTCAGCGAAAGAGAAAGAAGTCCAGAACTAAGGGTAGAAATCTGGAGAGGATCCAGTGAATGTGAGTGTCATTTCAGGAACAGCATGGATCCAATTCAATGGCTGTTTAAATGAACAAAGTTCACAGAAGGAGGACATGAAAATGGCTAAAGTCTTGAACACATGTGGTTAGGCAGATGGTATTAGTACATGCAAACACACATATGTAAATGCACACACATGCATACAGATATGTTTATGAGTATACACACACACATATAATTTAAGGTGAGAATGGATTCCAGAGAATGTCCATCTAATCATGCAGCAGGAAAAATCTTGTTCTCTGGCAGTTTTGCTGAAGTGTTTAGGGAAACACTGCGGTTGAACTTGACACCTCAGGGGAAATGGTCACCCTCCCTCAAGTGCCTTTTAGACAGTTGCATGAGATAGAAGGTGTGACTGAGGATGATTTCCTTAGCTGTGAGTGTCCTACAACTCTGAAGCAGAGTACTAAGCATGCCTTTAAGCCTCTTTTACTGGAGTTTTTAAATAGAGAGCTGATCTTTCACCTTATGTAGGTCACTTTTGGACTGGGGACAAACAGTTGCCTAGAGGTTGTTTCTGATGGCTCTATCTACTGATTCCCATGGTCATCTGTGAAAGTGGGGATTGGCACTGCAGACAGGAGGAAAGTAACATGAAAACCAAGGAGATTGCCTAAATTTGGTGATCGCCAAATCACTGAGTCACTCTGCAGATATTCACTGAGTGCACACATATGCCAGGACAACCTGGCCCCACTCTCAAGGTACTCAACCCAAAGGACAAAAGGGATTGCTGCTACTTGTAATTCACAAACCCTAAATTACACAGTTGAATTTCTCTCTACTTTCTGCATTGCCCCTCATGTCTCAGCATCCCTGGAACCTTTGCTGTCACCCCTGGGTGACAGCGTGACTGTCACAAAGGAGTACATTATCAGGGCTGAAATAGTCAAGCACTTGTGTGGTGGGTCCTGACATGTACCAATAGAGCCACTTACTTAAAAATAGCTTCCCAGCAGCTATCTAGGAGGCCTGCCTGTCCTACTTAAGACTCCTGCCCTGGGATATAGTATTAGACCTTGAGAAGTTCTTTTTAGCTGGTGACATTGGTTGTTGTTGTTGTTGTTTAGTTGTTAGGTCATGTCTAACTCTTTGTGACCCCATGGACTGTAGCCCACCAAGCTCCTTTGTCCATGGAATTTCCCAGGCAAGAGTACTGGAGTGGGTTGCCATTTCCTTCTCCAGGGGCTCTTCCTGACCCAGGGATTGAACCTGAGTCTCCTGCATTGACAGGTGGGTTCTTTACCAATGAGCCATCAGGGAAGCCCAGAACATTGGTAGTAGTTCTCAAAATGAGCTCTGTGGAACATTCTTCCTGGAGGACACTCAGTAGAAAAGGAAGAGTTCCACATTTAAATATACTACAAAACAACCTGTACTCCACAGACCCATCACCATGAACATTCACAAAGAACATTAACATGGAAAGCTCTAGGCATAAAAGCTTTTCATAAGTTTTGACTCCCCACACTTTTGCCACAGGACCCTTCTTTTCATCGGACTCTTAGCAGCCATAAGGCTCACACTTTGGGAAATGCTGGTTCCTCTGATTATGTGGCATCTTCAAAAGTAGATATCCGAGCCTCAAATAAATGGAACATCAGACAAGCCAGTTACAACGGAAGAGGGGGAGGAGAAGATTCTGGGCCATGCATTCTCCTAGTAGTCTTCCTCCTACAGCCTGGGCCTTGTCCACAGTGCTGGGAAGAACACTGACCTGCAGAAATGGAGAAAAGTCCCATTCAGAGCTGCATTTTTGCTCAAGGAATTTTTAAGAGACAAGGGTGAAGGATTCCAACTGCAAACATATATACATGTGGGTGTAAGAAACATAAACAGAAAAGAGCACTTATGGGTAACAGAAGTGCCAGCTGGGACTTGAGAACTGGGTGGTTTGTGTTTGCACAGTTTTTTTAGCCCAGAGTAGTTTGTAGAGTACATAATCCATATGGTGTGTTTAAAATAGACCACATAGTTTGAAAATGGAGCTCCTGAGAAATTCACAGATAAAAATCTCCTGTTATTTTCATATGTAAAAGCTGGAATCATCTTGTAAAGATAATTCAGGATGAAATATTTCCATTTCCATTTGAACGCAGAATTATTTGGTTTTCATTGCAAAAAAGCTCCAGCCAGAGCCTCCTATTAAAGTCACATGCCTGACTCCAGGCATTTTTGAAGTGTCTGTTACCATGCTTCAGTATTTAGCTGGCAGGAAGAGATATAAAGGGAAGATAGGCAAAGAGAAGATCTGGAACAAAATGTTCTAATAATTAGTTCTACTGGGGAACAAGGAAAAGTGACCTGTAGTATTTTAAGTGTGGGTGGTGCTTGACTACTCGGATTTATGATAAAAATCCCAAATCATTTTCAACTCTCTCTTTGCTTAACTTTATTCCTGAAAGCCACTCAATGGAGGGGGGAAGCTTTAATAGATTAGATTAAATAGATGCTACATAAATGGAATAGGTAAGTACAAGATTTCATACATAAAGTACAATATTTTGAAGGTTTGTTGTCATTTTCTTGGACCCATTTTTCTTATCAGGTTTGCAATCTTTAAGATTTATAGTTGCATTATAAGCAACTTACAAATTAAGTTGGAGCACATTACTTTACAATATTGTAGTGGTTTTTTCCTCCAACTAATAAAAATAAATGAAAAAAAAAGAAATAACCAGCTTTATAGAACAACAACCAAAAAAAAGTTGGAACACAGGTACTTTTAGAGAAACATTAAGTTAAGTATGATTGTGCTTAAAAATATAAAAAATGGTACATATAGCCCACAGCCATCAACTTGTTCATCTCTCTTGCTTGGTGTAAGGACCAAACACAATTCTTTGCATTTATTCAGACATGGTATACCTGAAATATGCTCCATACTCTTGAGTTTTCCAACTAAAAATAATTGTGTCAGGTAAATTTGTAGGTATGTAATTTCCTAAATTAATATATTGACATATCATTTCTTATAGTTTATTTAGTGTATTTTGGGGGTTAAAAAATTGATGTTCTGGGAGAAAAGAAATTGTCCACAAATTGCTATAACTCAAAAATCATTATGGCAGAAAAACAATGGCATTTCTTGTGTGTGAATTACATATTGCATTTATTGAATCTGTATAATTTTCAGTTCACTTTAAGGAATTATGCTGTATGCCTAGTGAAAAGATTTTAATTTTAGATAAAACAATAAGAAATAACTTATTCAGGGACTTTTATCAAGTTTATAGACTCACAGTGAATTAGACGACACAAATTTATACAGTTGTTCCAGAAAGTTTGAGTCTAAACAAGCAAAGAAAAATTAGTCTTTGAAAGAAGGCTTTGAAAAAGTCTTCTAACCTCTGGGAGCTTCTCTTTCTTCATTTGTAGTAAGAGAGGTGTGGTTGCACTAGATCATTAGTCCTTCAATTATCCACATTCTGTTGTACTTAGCCCCTAAAAGTAGAGAATACAATACATGGGGGATTTCCAATTTAAGATGTCCCCAGTGGTTACATAGTTATATCAAAACCTACACATATGCTTATACTTGAAATAAACATTGATTTGAGCATTTTGGATTAAAATGTTCCTAAATCATCATACATGACCTTCATTTATAGAAATTTGTGGGTTTGAATACTGTAGGTATCAACAAACCATCCAGAAACTTGAACTGTGAACACATTCTAAATGAGTCAATAAATCATTGGATATTTATTGTCAGCACCTACTGTGTGCACTGCTCTTTGATTCATTCTTTGGTATTCATCTCTGGAGTATCAGTTTGGTGCCAGATCTGTGTTTCAGGAAATTAGTTGCTACTGAGCTTTGCTCTGAGAATTTCCAGAAGCTGGTTTAGTACTACATGGGTGACTTACATAGGCATGAAATTGTCAAAGCACCAGAAGTCTGAAAACCAGAATTCTGCTCATAAAATTTGAATCTACTTTAGTTGGATATTTACTCCATAGTCCCATGGGATTATAAATGTTTTAAATGGAAATGAGAGTGTTTCAAACTTGACACTCTTGGAATTTGAGGCAAGGTTATTCTTTGTTGTAAGGGTTGTCTTGTGCATTACAGGATGTTTAGAAGCATCCTTGGGCTCTATACATTAGATGCCAGGAGCATCCCCCCTTTCCTCTTTGAGACAACAAAAGATGTTTTCCACGGGTTGCCAAATGTTCTAGGGAGGGGGCAAGAATTGCCCCCAATTGAAAACCACAGCTTTAGAGCAAGATAAGTTGACAGTGCTTTTATATCACAAATTTGTTTTCTTGAAAATAGTGGCACAATTATACATTGGACAAGTAGAATAATTTGACGCTACTTGCACCCTGCTTGAAGTTTTTGATGTTCTCAGTACTTTCCTAAATTCCTCTATTTGTGAATGGGATTCAGTGGAGTTACTTTACTGTCCTTTAAAACTCTTAGGCAACATGGAGCTAATTCATACACACGGAATAGAAGCTGGCCGGGGAATCAGGAGTTAGTTCATATATTAAAATGGATGGAGGGAGATGACTCTCAAAATTGCACAAAGAAGAACTTGTTCCTTTCCCTAGGAGTAGACTGAAGAACTTAATTTATGTTGATTTTTTTTCCCCAAGAGTTGGAAGCAAGGAAAATAAAACCAGAATACAAGAACATTTAAAAATGAATAAATCAAGGCATTTCTTCCACTCTTATTTCAGTGGAGAATGTTCTCACCAGATGATAATGGATAGACTTATACTTCTCCTGGAAGGTCATAATGCTTTTACCCACACAAAACGTTTTTTTTTTTTTTTTTTTTTTTTTTTTGAGTGACTATTGTACATACAGTGCTGGTTTCATTCTTTTTCCCCTCAATTTTTTATAATTAGATTCAGATGAACAGTTTGTGCAAATATCAACAAAGGGAGAATCCTGAGGAGTTGATGTTTATGTATAATACACATAAAATATATAAAAAACAATATATATTATATTTATATAATATATACTGTGTATAATATAGAATATTTTATATATTATGTATTATGTGTGTATGTGTGTGTATATATATATATATATATATATATACACATATACATACATATATATATGTGTGTGTGTATATATATTTGGATTTCCCTGGTGGCTCAGATGGTAAAGAATCCACCTGCAATGTGGGAAACCTGGGTTCAATCTCTGGGTTGAGAAGATCCCATTGAAGAGTGCATGGCAACCCACTCCAGTATTCTTGCCTGGAGAATCCCCATGGACAGAAGAGCCTGGTGGGCTACAGTCCATGGGGTCCTAAAGAGTTGAACATGACTGAGTGACCAAGCACAGCACAGCACAAATATATATATATATATTTAAAGAATATATATATAAAATCCAGTTTTTCCAGAAGCTGAGAGACCAGCCAAGGGACCGTTGTAATAATCTAGAAGAGATTGGACAGGTAATTTGGACCTAGGTGGTCAGAGTAGAGGTGATGAGAACAGGTGATACAATTTGCTGAAAAATCAAATGTGAGTATGAAAGAATTAAAGGTATCTCTAAGCTCTTTGGCCAAACCATAAAGATGGATGGAGTTGTCATTAACTGAGATTGAAAGACTAGGAGCAGGAATAGCAGCAAATGGCAGGTCAGGGAGAGTATTCAGAGTTCCAATCTGGATATATTACCTGTCCAAACACAACGAGCTTGGAAAATGCTACTAATGAGCCCCAAATGAGGAGGATTGAGAATTGAGATTGGGCTTACTAATGTGGAAGTAACTAGTGACCTTTCAGTAGAACAACATGGTGAGTGGTGGCTGCAAAGCTTAATCAGGAGAAATTCACAAAATGGGAATTCACGCGAGCAGGAAATTGGAAACCAGAAATAGTCACAACACTTGGAAAGACTCCTTATAAAGGGAAATCAGGAAATGGGCAGTATCTGGAGAAGGATTGAGTGATGAGAGAAATAACTGCATGTTTTGAAGGTGATTTTAAAACTTTGACTTACTCCCCATAAGTACTCAAAAGTTGCTGGCAGGGTTTACCATTGGAGGGTGAATACACTTGCAAGCCAATCCATCACCCTTGTCTCCTATTATCACTAAGGGAAGAAACACATTCAGTGAGCACATTTGTAGAAATGCAAGATGACTGAGTGGCATTTGTATACTTCAAGGGTACATAGCACGCACATGGACACACACTCTGTTTACTGGCCCTGACTAAGAAGAGTGGAAACACAGTATTTTAATTGTATATCGTGTTGCTTTCCGGGGCATTGTATCAGGTTTGGACAGGCTTGGTACTAGAAAATACTGTTGACTGTGAATAGAGCTGACAATAGATTAGTATTTTCACTGCAGAATGAAGTGGTAGACAGTGTTTTCACTGTGGTTTTATTGGCTGGTTGAAGGACCCACCATAGGAGAGTGTAGCTGTGAATGAAAAAGAAATTCTCCTTGAACTGATGCATAAGCCTAATTAGAACATGGTCCTCAAATTAGAGAGTAGAGGATTGGAAAGAACATGAGATTCAGCCTCGAAGCAGGGCCTACTTGTTGTGTGTCTGGAAGGTTTTCAAGTAGATAGCTTTTGTTGTGAGATAAAGAAATTGAAATCACATAGAATGTGTAGGAAAAGAGAAATCAGGCTCAATGTTCAGACAGTTCTTTAAAGGAGTTGTGTTATCAATGATAGAAAATAAAGAGCAGAGTAGCTGGAAGGGGGATTGGAGTGCATGTTTTAAATAGAAGAGATAGTAGGATATTTGTAAGTTCAGTCACTCCGTCGTGTCCGACTCTTTGCAACCCCATGAACCGCAGCACACCAGGCCTCCCTGTCCATCACCAATTCCTGGAGTCCTCCCAAACCCATGTCCATTGAATTGGTGATGCCATCCAACCATCTCATCCTCTGTCGTCCCCTTCTCCTCCTGCCCTTTCTCAGCACCAGGGTCTTTTCAAATGAGTCAATTCTTCGCATCAGGTGGCCAAAGTATTGGAGTTTCAGCTTCAGCATCAGTCATCCCAGTGAGTACTCAGGACTGATTTCCTTTAGGATGGACTGGTTGGATCTCCTTGCAGTCCAAGGGACTCTCAAGAGTCTTCTCCAACACCACAGTTCAATGGCATCAATTCTTTAGCACTCAGCTTTCTTTATAATCCAACTCTCACATCCGTATATGACCACTGGAAAAACCATAGCCTTGACTAGATGGACCTTTGTTGACAAAGTAATGTCTTTGCTTTTCAATATGCTGTCTAGGTTCGTCATAACTTTCCTTCCAAGGAGTAAGCATCTTTAAATTTCATGGCTGCAATCATCATCTGCAGTGATTTTGTAAAGATGAGTTTTAAAAGTTTAAGCTATTCCTTTCCCCACTTATAATTTCTCAGAAACTACTATTAGGTGAATGAACTAGCAAAACAATATCCATCACCCTCACCCAATAGCACCATATTAGGAAGGCAACCATTGCATTCTTGTTGTTGAGTCCCTAAGTTGTGTCTAACTCTTTGCCACTCCATAGACTGTGGCCTGCCAGGCTCCTCTGTCCCTGGAATTTCCCAGGCAAGAATATGGGAGTGGGCTGCCAGTTCCTCCTCCAGGGGATGTTCCACATTCAGGGATTGAACCTGCATCTTTGGCATTGGCAGGCAGGTTCCTGACCACTGAGCCCCCTGGGAAAACCATGGCCCTTTTTACCTTCATTTGAAAGGTTAAAATCATCAACAGTTGTTTCTAAACTGAGAACACAGGTTTAAAAACAATCCACATTTCACAAATGTGAGTTTTCCCATGCTCATTACTTAAATAAGAAGAGATAACAACTGCTGTGTCCATTTCTAGGACAGTGGCTGGGAAGAGGGCTCAACAATATGGGAGGTGACTGGAGTCATTGGATGATTGATTCATTTCAGAGGTTTGTATTGCAGCCAACTGCATGGACATATTGTTTCTGAGTGCACAGCGCCAGCATTAGGGACATCCTCAACCCACTCCCATCTCTTTAAGAGGAAAAACACAAAGAGCAGGATGCATGGGGAAGCGACCCGCCAAACATCTGTGTTTAATTTTTCAGCAGCAGTGACCACCCAGGGGGCAGCAGCTTCTTCCCAGGGAAACTCAATTACACCAGCATGAGGTGCCTTAACTTCCTGGAGGAAAAATTATACCTTTGGTCAAGCAGAAAAATCTGTTTGGGAAAGAGCTTTCCCAAAGTGTTTTCCCTGCTTTGGTTCAAGAAGGAGTTTTAGGGGAAGACTTTCTAAGCCCAGGAGTTTGCCCTCTCCTGTCACTTTGAAGTTCTGGAGGAGGCAGGGGCTGTGAGAGGGGGGTTCACGATGGAACAGGTCAGTCCTGGCAAGATGCTATGTTTTGTGCCCAGTCTGTGGAAATCATTATTGCTTGAGACCAGAGTATTCTAATTGGGTGTGTTTCCAGAAGAATTCAGAACTCTCTCCTTTAGGTCAACGTTCCTCTCGGTCAGCCAGAGAGATTTTGAAGACTTGCCTGTAGATGCTAATATGCTAATATGTGCCGGCCACATCCTTAAATGTTACAAGAGAAGCCATGATGGATTGGGGTTGAGACCCAAGCCATGTTCATGGTACCTAAGGTGCCACTCACTAGCCCAACAAGCCTGCCCTGTGCTCCATGTCACCTTTATACCAAATTATCTCCCCTTTCCATTGGCATCCACGGTCTGTGGACAGTATTCCTTCTGTTTCGTGTGTGACAGTATGTTCTTCACTAGTCTTTACCCACTTATACACGATGAAATGTACCTTTATTAGGTCTAACAACATGCGCATGCTCAGTCATGTCCAACTCTTCTCAACCCCATGGACTGTAGCCTGCTAGGCCCCTCTGTTCATGGAATTTTCTAAGCAAGAGTACTGGAGTGGGTAGCTGTTTCCTACTCTATGGTTATTACATCTGATGCTGAGCCTGAATTTCTGTACATGATTTTGACTGAAGTTATTTGCTGGAGTATGTCCTGTTTCATAGCATTTCCTCCTGTTAGACTCCAGCACCCAGAAGACAATGTCTTATTCTTACTCTATTTCCATCTTAACAAAATGGCAGCCTGCCCATTACTCTGCCTTCACTGTTGCTTTAAGGGTAGAATTCAAGGGCCTTGGCCCCTTTGTCCTAAAGCCTATCATCATGCCTGGCATATACTGACAGCATTCTGGGAGTATGTGTTGAATGAATGAATGTACAAATGAATGGGATGAACTGGTCAAGTCATTTAAAATTTGCCACATGGTCTAAAATCAGTTCAGTTTAGTCACTCAGTTGTATCCGACTCTTTGCGACCCCATGAACTGCAGCACTCTGAGTCAATTCCCAGGCAGATTGATAAGAAGTCTAGGGGTCCCCAAGGAGAGAGGGGTCTGGAATTCTCAAGGAGGAAGAAAGGACAAACTTTTTTCCCTCTACATTCCTTAGGATCATATAACAATAATGTGTCCTGCTTGAGGACAGTCTCTGGAAAAAACCTTCTGGCCAGTCCTGTTATCTTAAGGTGTAAATTATGGGAGTGGGTCTAGTGAGGTCTTTACAACCTCCAGACAGTCTTTTGATTCACTGTAATAACTAATTAGAGGATATATAACTCCATGGCTAACACTAGCAAGGGGGTACTCTTTCTGCCCCCTTCTCACGCCTATGTCAGAAGCTTTCTCTATCTCCTTTATACTTTAATAAAACTTTATTACACAAAAGCTCTGAGCAATCAAGCCTCATTTCTGGCCCCAGATTGAATTCTTCTCCTCCAGAGGCCAAGAATCCCGGGGTCTTTGCATGGTTCAGCAACAACCTTTCAACGCCAGCCCTCCCTGCCCATCACCAACTCCCAGAGTTTACTCAAACTCATGTCCTTTGAGTTAGTGATGCCATCCAACCATCTTATCCTCTGTTATCCCCTTTTCCTCCCACCTTCAATCTTTCCCAGCATCAGGGTCTTTTCCAATGAGTCAGTTCTTCACATCAGGTGGCCAAAGTATTGGAGTTTCAGCTTCAGCATCAGTCCTTCCAATGAATATTCAGGACTAATTTCCTTTAGGATGGACTGGTTGGATCTCCTTGCAGTCCAAGGGACTCTCAAGAGTCTTCTCCAACACCACAGTTTAAAAGCATCAATTCTTCAGCACTCAGCTTTCTTTACAGTCCAACTCTCACATCCATACATGACTACTGGAAAAACCATAGCTTTGACTAGACAGATCTTTGTTGGCAGCCTTTAGACTGTGGACTCTGACCCAGCCCACCTGGGTTTAAATCATGGTTACATCCCTTATTGGTCACTGTGACCACCCTCGCTCAGTCGTGTCTGACTTTTTGTGACCCTATGGACTATACAGTCCGTGGAATTCTCCAGGCCAGAATACTGGAGTGGGTATCCTTTTCCTTCTCCAGCTGCTATGAGGATTACTCAGAGTTAGTAAGCAGAAAGAACTCTGCCTGGTGTGCATTAAGACTATATAAGGATTCACCATTTTTATGTCTCTTTGCCCTCTGACCCCAAGTTTATGCTTGAATCAATCCACTCCCATGGCAGATGCTTCAGGGATGCCTGCCTGCCTCCTGGAACATGGTTGTCCCACTTCTTTATTTACCATGTTCTACAACCTCCAGGTTTTTTCAACATATTTGTTTGTGTGGCTGCACCAGGTCTTTAGTTGCAGCATGTGGGGTCTTTTTTACTTGTGGCATGTGGGATCTTCAGCTGCAGCATGTGAATTCTTGGTTGCTGTATGTGGGATCTAGTCTCCTGACCAGGAATTAAACCCGGGCCCCCTGCATTTGGGAGCAAGGAGTCTTAGCCATTGGACCACCAAGGAATTCTGTACAATCTCCAGTTTTAAAACTTTTGTGGCATCCCCAGTCTGTGCAGGCTGCTGCAACCATGGGCTTGGGCACATACCTACCTGCCAGAATGCTTGTATTGTTTTGTGACTGGCTGTTATCTGTCCTTGCCACAAAAACATGAGCTCCCAAGGGATGGGGGCATTCTTTTCCATCGGTGGATCCCTAATGGGGCCTGTGGACAGACCTCCCCAAACGTCAGACTCTGAAGAGCGTCCAGACCACAGTGACATTTCTGGGTAATGATACACCCCTGTGTTTAACTTCGTTTTTTAGGCATTAACCAGATAAAATGGTAAAGCAGCTTTTCTCCAGGAGTAACTTGAAGATTTGAAGAACTGAAAGCTGAAAGATAATATGTGAATTACAAGGATGTGAAAGAATGTGAAAGCTGGCCAGGAGCTTATCAAATTCCAAGTGCAGTAAATTAAATCAAACCAGAGGCTACTGAGAAAGAGACAGTTTTGAAACTGATCTGGTTTAGTGGGTGGGAAGAGGCAGTAACCCAGGCTGCACTGTGCTGGTAAATGTGTAGCAAACTTTTCAACCTTTCAAACCTCCTCCCAGGTTCAGGGTGATGTTATCATGGCCAGTTCATTATGAGAGCATCCTCAGAGCAGAAAAGAAACATGAAATATGTCCATCATTCATTGTTGTTGAGTTGCTATGTCATGTCTGACTCTTTGTGACCCCCATGGACTGTAGCACGCCAGGATTCCCTGTCCTTCACCATCTCCTGGACTTTGCTCAAACTTATGTCTGTTGAATCAGTGATGCCATCCAACCGTTTCATCCTCTGTCACCCCCTTCTCCTCCTGCCTTCAATCTATCCCAACATCAGGGTCTTTTCCAATGAGTCAGCTCTTCATATCAGGTGGCCAAAGTATTGGAGCTTCAGCTTCAGCATCCGTCCTTTCAGTGAATATTCAGGGTTGATTTCCAGGCACAAAAGACCACATAATGTATGACTCCATTTCTGTGAAATGTTGAAAGTAGGCATTCCCATAGAGACACAAAGCAGATTAGCAGTTTCCAGGGGCTGAGGGAAGGGAGGAATGAGGAATGACTGCTACTGTGTATGGAATTTTTTGAGGGGATGAGGAAATGTTTTGGAATTTGATAGTAGTCATGGCTGTACAACCTTGCGAATATACTAAAAAACACTGAACTGTACGGTTTAAAGGGGTGAATTTTGTAGTGTGTGGTGTATCTTTAAAAAACTAGGTCCAATCCTTACCATTTTTGTGACATGGGCCTGTGAATTACTGAAACTGTTTGAACCTCAGATGTTGCTTGTCTTCAAATGGAGGAGGGCTCCCACTAGGATGTTGGGAGGATGGAAGTTGATGATATTTGTGAACACTTGCTTATGGGCTGCCCTCAGTACATGGGAGGGCAGTGCCCTCTTCACTCCCTGCCCAGATCCCAGACAGGAGGACACTAAGGAGCCAGTGTCCACAGGGGAGTAAGGAACACCAATGAAAAGGACTGCGTGACAACTTCCCGGTCACCCTTCCAGGATTGGACTCTAATTTTTTTTATGATCTGGTAGTGGTCTTGGTCAGCCATGTTGGATGTTATGGTCTGAATGCCCCCCCAAGCCCCACAAATTAATATGTCAAACCCTCACCCCCAGTGTGATTGTATTTAGGATGGGAAATGAGCATTAGATGAGGTCAGGGGGGTGGGTCTTCATGATGAGAAAAGTGCTCTTGAAACGAGAGACACCAGAGAGCTTGCTGTCTGCCATGTGGGGACCCAGCAGATGAAAGCCAGGAAGAGAGGCTTCCTCAGGAATGGAATTCACCATCTTGATGTTGCAGTTGCCAGCCTCTGAAACTATGTGAAGTAGATCTCATAGTTGCTGAAACCCCACCACCTAAAGTTTATGATATTTTATCATGGCATTCCAAGAAAACCAAGATGCTGAAATAGAATCAGGAATAGCTCTTTAGGGATATGATACACTCACTGAAGATCAAGCACATGAACCCATCTGCAGCAATATCATAGATAAAAGGGTGTGCTTTTCATAAGTTGTCATTTCTCTTTCCATTGTAGTTATGTGGTTGCCAAGCTCTCTAGAGGGTGAATAATTTACAAGGAAACTGTATTATATTTTTCTAAAATGGAAAGATTCACAATTGAAACCTGTGTGTATGTGTGCGCACTTTGTCATAGTCTGACTCTGTGACCCCATGGACTGTAGCCCGCCAGGCTCCTCTGTCCATGAAATTCTCCAGGCAAGAATACTGGAGTGGGTTGCCATTTCCTTCTCCAGGGTATCTTTCTGATCCTCGGATTGAACCCACATCTCTTATGTCTCCCACATTGGCAGGCAAATTCTTCACCTCTAGTGCCACCTGGGAAGCCCCATTGAAGTCTGTATGATACAATAATTTTCCTTATTGTGAAGGAGCTGTTAAATTAGGTTCACAGAGCAGTGAGATTAAAGTTCTGCTTGGCCAAGAGGGTTGAATTCTGACTGGTGAAGGCTCATTTTAGTCATCATTGTTTCTCTCCTCATTCCTGGAGGATTCCCAAGTTTGCTGTCTTGGTGTTTCCATTCTTTAGGACTCAGAATGAGAAATGAGAATTCTGAGGACTTTGATAAGTCATTCTCTATTATGCTTTGTTGCTAAAATGGAACTTTCAACATCCTTTATGCTCTTTAGTAATTATTATGGCTGTCAAAAATTGTTTAATAAGGAATTTTTGCTTTAGCATTATCTATGAAGAACTGTGGTGTATAAGAAAGATTTAAACACTGGGAAATGCTCGCAAGTATTTTTGGGTAGTATCTGAATAAACTTATGTTCAGATGTGCTTATATGATTAACAGTGCTGTCCAGAGTTACACATGGAAATTGACAATTGAAGAACTTACTTTTGCTTCAAAAAGTTATTTATTTGAACACTAATGATAGGATTTGTATAAAGTATACTATGCATAGAAAGTTATTGACATTTATCTGCAAAGAACACACATGTATATCATGGCAACAGGGGCAAGTAAAGCTGACTGACTAGCTGGTGACCTCTCTTCTGGGCTCCTGCCACAGTTCCAGAAACACTGACCTTGTTCTTTGACTCCATGCATCAGAGTTTCCTGCTCTTTTGACTTGGTGTCAATGACTTCCGTCAAACCAGTTATGTCTCTATGTTGGCTATGCTAAGTCGCTTCAGTCATGTCCGACTCTTTGCAGCCCTGTAGACTATAGCCCGCAAGTCTCCTTTGTCTATGGGATCCTCCGGGCGAGAATTCTGGATTAGTTTGCCATTCCCTTCTCCCGGGGACCTTTGTGGCCCAGGAATCATCGAACTAGCATCTTTGTTTTGTCTTAATTCTTGGAGGAGAGTTATAACACCTTTTCTTATTTTCTCAATGTCTCAGCTCTATTATTTTTTAATTTGGATTTGAGAAACATGCATGGATTCCCTGAGAAATGCCAGGAGGGAATTGACACGTGATAAGCTGTGAGCAGGCTGGTAGAGGCTGGGTCCTGGACATTAAACAGAGTACTGGCCAAAGTGAGGTCAGCTCCTAGGGTACAGACCTGGCTTCAAGTGTTTGAACAAAGTCCAGTCTGGCAGGTGGTGAAGGCTCTGAGCATATGCACCTGGCTGGCCTGTGACTGTGGGGTGGATTACTGACCGAGGGCCCTAGGTGCTGCCACCTTCTATCCATCGTGGGATGTGCACTGAAGCCCCTACCCCAAAGACACGGTACCCCTTTGATGGGTGACTTCAGTTGAGGTGCCTGACAGCTCTTCCTCAGGTTGAAGGGCAGACTAGGGGCTTGTGCCTTCTCCTCTTCTCTCCTTCACTGGAAGTCCCTGTGCATCACAGTCTGCGTGCTCTCCTGTCCTCCTCCACTTCTCTCATGCAGTTCAGTTCAGTTCAGTTCA
The DNA here is from genome assembly GCF_963930625.1 of Muntiacus reevesi. Classification (NCBI taxonomy): domain Eukaryota; kingdom Metazoa; phylum Chordata; class Mammalia; order Artiodactyla; family Cervidae; genus Muntiacus; species Muntiacus reevesi. The sequence continues at coordinate 9,002,711 of NC_089271.1, read as the reverse complement.
GTTCAGTCACTCAGTCGTGTCTGACTCTTTGTGACCCCATGGACTGCAGCACGCCAGGCCTCCCTGTCCATCACCAACTCTAGGAGGCTTGCCCCCTAATGAAATCCTTGGGCACTTCATCCTGTATCAGCACTCGCTTCTCAGAGGATGTGGGCTAACACACAAGTAGATCACACTATCCAGTCACCAACCCTACAGAAAACAGGTGTTAAGAGACCAAGTAGGGTGTCTGACAAGTAGAAGGGGCACATTGGCAGGCATTTCAGGAGCTGGAGGGGATATTCAGCAATCTCAGCAGCAAGCAGGCAGGAGATTGCAGGAGGGTTCCTCCCTGAGCTGATGGGGAGCTAGAGAATACAGTCCTCCACTGCTGTAAGGTTCCTAGAAGCAATGAAGACAGTACATTCCTACTGATGCTGAAAGTGAACTCAAAGTGTTAGTCATTCAGCCATGTCCGACTCTTTGTGACCCTATGCACTGTGGCCCAACAGGCTTCTCTGTCCAAGTTGCAATTAATTACTAAGATACAGACTGATCCCAGGAGGTGAGTGGGAGGCCACAAGTGAGCCAACCATCCTGGGGACAAAACAGACATTCAGTTATATGAACTCCAAGAGAGTATGAAGGGATGTTCTGGATATTAAAAAGAGTTCCTTAAATCCTTCCAGCGAAAAGAAAGCTTGGCTCTAGAAACTAGCACAGGACTGAATGTTCAGTTATGGAGGAGGATTTCTTTTAATATTTATTTGGCTGAGTCAGGTCTTAGTTGCATCACATGGGATCTTTTAGTTGTGGCCTGTGAGATCTTTATTTGCAACATGTGAACTCTTGGTTGTGACATGTTGGATCTAGGTCCCTGATTAGGGTTCAAACCTGGGCCCTCTGCATTGGGAGCATGGAGTCTTAGCCACTGGACCACCAGGGAAGTCTCTGGAGAAAGATTTCTGTAGCAATCCTGAGAGCTAAGCCCTAGGGAAGGATAGAGCTACTCAGGGTCCCACAGAACAAGGTAAACATTCATGTGGCCTGAAGAAGGAGGCCACCCATGGAGTTCACGCTGGCATAGTCACTTTACTGGCTATTTTTGGGAGCTGGCCTGTGAGAGAACATAGACCAAAGAATCAATGCATTTTGCAATTGGAAGTATGTTGTTTGAACATTATCCAAGTCACATATTTTGGCTGATTGATATGGAGAAATATTTGTAGAATTATTCATTCTTTCAAAAAAATTCACTGGGCAGCTATGTGCAAGCTAATGTGGGAAGATGCTAGTTGTAAAACTTTTCATATGTATGCTGTAACATATCAGTTATTTGCACCTGAAGAGTGTATTTGCTTAGTTCAAAAGTCCCAAGAAACCATGAAAAATTAAGTGCTGAAATAGCCCAGTGTAATCTGAGATCATTAGAATGTAATGAGCATATACAGTAAATGAGAGGCTTTTAAATGAATAACTTTATTCATTTTTATTGAGTATCCTTACAGATGAAATCAAAGATTTTAGCATACTGCTCCCAAGAAATATGGGCTATTGGCAGCATTAAATCTGAATTTGTTCTCCAAAGAAATCTGGAAGTCAATATTTCTCTAACTTTTACCACTGTCATGGATGATCAAATTTGACATAGCTATTTTGGAATCAGATCTTGTGAGAAATCAAAGTAGTCCAAAAACCAGAAGAAAATTAGAAGTAAAATCTAATTGAAATGCAAGCTGAAAATACAAGCCACGTTGTGAGAACCCACTTTTTAGATCACTTACCTTCACTGTGATTGAACGTTGTCACTGGCAAGAGAAAGGAACGATGCAATTGAGTTCAGTCAATGCACATATTTGCAGTCTAATGTGTTTAAAAAAGTGCTAAGCTGCATGAAATGAATTAGAACTTTCTCTCACTGTTATTGCACACTTATTAGTGAAGATCTGAAAATATTTTATAAGCTTTCAGAAAAGCTACTCCCCTAGTGTCAAGGCAAAAACTAATCTTGTTAATGGATTTCAGGCTGTCTCTATGGTCTTCTCCATACCAAGTAAAAACCACATGCCAACGTCATGTTCTGGCTTCAGTATAAAGCTACCCTTGGAACTGGGGATATATGTGGGTTATGACGATTGCCTTCAGTGTCTCAATGATATTACCAAATGTTATGCCCAAACCAATGGCCCAATGTTGTATTCTGAAAGGCGAGCCTGATTTACTGCCGTGTCTGAAACTTTTATTGCAACAGGATACTGTGTTTTCTTTCCAATGACTGCACAAGAACTATACGCTCCCTTAGAATTAGCCCAGGACACCTATAAAGCTACTTTCAAGTGTTTATAAAATTGGAATCAAAACATGAGATCATGAGTCTTTTGCTGCAAATATCATTATTTGTTTAAATGTCCTTTTCTGTCATATTACAATATCAGGAAACTGCTCTTTGTGTGTTGACTAATGGCACAACTGAAATCAGGAAAACCAGGCTCAAAGACTGCCTGGGGTAGATGTCTGTGTTGGTTTAACTTAATCGAAAGTTTGGGGAAAGGAAAAATAAAGTCCCCCAGTCCTTATCTCACATTGATTTACCATAAATTAGATGATGGTTCAGTTTTCTTCTGTCAATATTTATTGGACACTTACTACATGCACAGATAGAGTTACAGGACATTGAGAGCTAAGATATTCTGTTCTCAGTGGGTTCCCACAGTCGACTGGGGAATAAAATACTCCAATTACTTTGAAACAAAGCATAAGATTAGAGACAAGTGCCACTAAGCAGGGGATAGCACAGCTGTCCAGGTGATTGCATAGAGACGACATCTTCCCCAAGCAGGTCCCATGGCTCAGCTGAGAGCTATGTACACTCAGCTCCAACAAGAGGAGCAGCAGGAAGTAGCTGATGACTCAGTGTCTCACACATTATTCTGTGCTTTTCATGCATAACGTTCTTCCTGGAACATTCCCTCCTCAGCATCTTCTGCTTCTTTCTCAAGCCAACCATATCTACTTACTTTGTTGTTGTTCACATTCAACTCTTTGTGACCCCATGGACTGCAGCACGCTAGGCTTCCCTGTCCTTCACTATCTCCTGGAGTTTGCGCAAACTCATGTCCAGCAAGTCAGTGACAACATCCAACCATCTCATCCTCTGTCATCCACTTCTCCTCCTGCTCTCAATCTTTCCCAGCATCAGGATCTTTCCCAATGAGTTGACGCTTCACATCAGGTGGCCAAAGGATTGGAGCTTCACTTCCAGCATCAATCCTTCCAATGAATATTCAGGGTTGATTTTTTTTAGGATTGACTGGTCCACTCACTTGACCTGTCTAATTCTGCTTCATTCCTAATATTTTGAACTGACCATCAGTTCCTATAGGAATCTCTCTTGGCCCCTTCTCGAAGGGACTCCATCCTCTGTGCTCCATAGCACCATGTATTATTTCTTCTTGAATCTCAATACTTAAGCTTTAATCATGAGTGCTTGCTTAATTATTTGACTCTCCTGATACAGGCATACCTCAGAGATATTGCAGGTTCGGTTCTAGACCACTGTAGTAAAGCACATATTGAAATAAAACAAATCATGAATCTTTTATTTTCATGGTGCATATATGGTCTACATTATACCATAGTCTATTAAGTGTGCAATAACATTATGTCTAAAAAAAAACAATGTACATACCTTCAAAAATGTTTTATTGATGAAAAATTCTAACCATCTTCTGAGCCTTTAGTAAGTGGTAATCTTTTCACAATAATAACATCAAAGACCATTGCTCCTCAGAGATCACCAAAACAAATAAAATAATAATAAAATATACTTGAAATATTGCATGAATTTCCAAATGTGATGCAGAGACATGAAGTGAGAAAATACTATTGAAAAAATGGTGCCTACAGACTTGCATGATACAGGGTTGTCACAAACCTTTGGTTTATTTATAAAAAAATAATCACTATTTGTGAAGTGTAATAAAGCAAAGCATAATATTAATAAAATGACATCTGTCTGAGGAGACAGATTTAATCTGTTTTGCTTACCAGGATCTAGTACAGAACCTACATATGACAAAAATCCAGTAAGTACTTAATTGAGTGAACAAATTACTTATGAATCCTTTAGAAAGCTTCCTGTCAAGGTTTTTATGAACAGTTGAGCAGGTTGTACACTGTACAACTCCCAGGGACGCTATTCATTGCAAAGACCATGAATGACTCTCCCTGGAGCTGAGCAGTGTACAACCAGTACAGTCTTAGGTGATGGTCTTTCCATCTGCTATGTACTGCACCCCAATTTTTTCTTTGTTGAGTTAGTTGCAGCATAGACTTTTAGTGTCTAATAAAAGCCAGAAATTGCATTTTTAACCTGCGTGTCCAATGAAACTCCATAAAAATTCCTTGGAACAACTGCACATGACTTACAAATCTAACAATTGCATGGCCCTTCACAGGGATTAAAGTCTTGGAATCTGGTACAACAGGAAATTGTCATTAAAGAAGGCATTCTGGTGGTGATGACAGGTTATGTTCAGACAAAGAAAGTTAAGACAGCCTTGAGTGAATCAACATTCTTGCTTTTTACCTGCTTTATCCTGTTAAGAAGGAGCAATCTGCATCTTCTCCAAGGTTTTTAAAAAATAAAAAGGGAAGGAAGAAAAATGGGAAGGAGTAAGAAGGAAGAAAGGAAGGAAAAGAAAGAGGGGAAAATGAATGCATTTGCAATAGTCTGGAATAGAAGAGAAGCAGAACCCAGGATGAGATGGAAGAGTTAAAATTTTAATACTTATCTGATTTTAGGCTATGATGCTATCAAAGTCAACTACAATCTTAATGTTGATTTCTCTAGTTTTGCTCAAAACAGGGCAAGTGTATATCTCACTGGCCCAAGTCAATTAGCCATTGATGTGAAAGCCATTATTGCCACAGGATGAGTCAGGAGATAGCTGTTGATAATGCAGGGTTACAAAGTTACTCCCCAACTGAGTCTCAAGAGTTTTTGTCATCTGATCAGCACAGCATCTTGGGGCATAATATTTGTTAACTGCTCTCAGCTTTACATATTGCAGTCCCCAGGAATGCTTTCCTATAATCCAAAGTTACTCCCTATGTAAAAAAAGGTGTGTACTTCCCCCTAAGGATTGCTGATTCCCCTAGATTAATTAATAGCTTGTTTGGAGAAAGAAATGGCAACCCACTCCAGTACTCTTGCCTGGAAAATCCCATGGATGGAGAAGCCTGGTAGGATGCAGTCCATGGGGTCACTACGAGTCGGACACAACTGAGTGACTTCACTTAAGTATAAGGGGACTTCCCTGGTGGCTCAGATGGTAAAGCATTTGCCTACAATGCAGGAGACCTGGGTTCGATCCCTGGGTCTGGAAGATCCCCTGGAGAAGGCAATGGCAACCCACTCCAGTACTCTTGCCTGGAAAATCCAGTGGACGGAGGATCCTGGTAGGCTACAGTCCATGGGGTCACAAAGAGTCGGACATGACTGAGTGTCTTCACTTCCTTTCTTTCTTTCTTTAAGTATAATACCTGACTCATCTGTCCCCAAAGGATAGGTCTTGGTTGGCTTAAGATCTCTGAATACCTGTGGTGACATCAGAACTTTGTTTCCCTGTTAATTTCATTCAGATCTCACCAACTCCTGAGATCATTTTCCTCCTCAAGGATTCAAATTGTTATTTTTTGCTTTGGAAGATTCAAAAGCAAATCATGATGGGATTTTTTTGACAATAGTTACTTGTTAAGATGCTGAAGTGGTTTGGTCAAAAACACAGACCTTCGTGCCAAAGCAACTTTATAAACCTTCCATCTCTTGGCCTATAGAATGCTTGTTCTCCTATACTGTGTTCTGTCTTGATACCCAAAAGCCATCTTGCATATGTCTGCTTCCCTGAAGAAGGTATGTTCCTGACACCTTCAACAGCCAAATAATATTCCTCTCTTCAGATGGGACTGGAGCATCCATTTATTTTGTTTAGCAAGGCTATTATATGTTTAGCAGTGCTGGCGACCCACAGCTTAGTTTCTACTTCTCCTAATGTACCTATTTTTCTTATCTCCTCAGTTTAGTTCAGTTCAGTTGCTCAGTTGTGTCCGACTTTTGGCGACCCCATGAATCGCAGCACACCAGGCCTCCCTGTCCATCACCAACTCCCGGAGTTTACTCAAACTCATGCCCATCGAGTCGGTGATGCCATCCAGCCATCTCATCCTCTGTTGTCCCCTTCTCCTGCTGCTCTCAATCTTTCCCAGCATCAGGGTCTTTTCCAATGAGTCAACTCTTCGCATGAGGTGGCCAAAGTATTGGAGTTTCAGCTTCAGCATCAGTCCTTCCAATGAACACCCAGGACTGATCTCCTTTAGGATGGACTGGTTGGATCTCCTTGTGGTCCAAGGGACTCTCAAGAGTCTTCTCCAACACCACAGTTTAAAAGCATCAATTTTTCGGCACTCAGCTTTCTTCACAGTCCAACTTTCACATCCATACATGACCACTGGAAAAACCATAGCCTTGACCAGATGGGCCTCTGTTGGCAAAGTAATGTCTCTGCTTTTTAATATGCTATCTAGGTCGGTCATAACTTTCCTTCCAAGGAGTAAGCATCTTTTAATTTCATGGCTGCAGTCACCATCTGCAGTGATTTTGGAGCCCAAAAAAATAAAGTCTGACTAGTTGTGTCCTGGTCTTATATTTCCCATCAAATATGACCTCGGAGAATAAGAACAACATTCTGTGCATCTTGACTCTTCAAGTGGTACCCAAGGCAGTACCTCGCCCAGAGCAGGCCTTCAAGTTCACATTTGTTGTGTTAAACTGCATTGTGTATATGTTTGAGGGATGTGTAGACAAACAAATCAGGCTATGTTTGCCCTGAATTTCAGGAGAATTCTAGCTTATCAACAAAACAAAATTACTTGCATCCTTGGCCATTTACCTTTGATTTTACATGTTTTCTGAATTTAGGTATCCCTAGAAGTTTAATCTTAGAGCAAGTTCTAGAGCAGCATTGTTCAATAGAACTGTCTAGGGTGATAGGCGTGTTCTAGTCTGTGCTGTTCATTATGCTAGCCATATGTGGCTACCTCACAGTGGAAATGTGGCTTGTGCACCTAAGGTACTAAATGTTAAATTTTATTTGATTTCAATTGATTTGAATTTAAATAGCTTCACATAGCTACTGGCTTCCTTATTGGGCAAAGACAGTCTGGAAATAAGTAGATAGCCTTTGGCACTAAGGTGATAAAAGTTTTATTCTTTTCTCTATTTTCTTCCTCTACATAGTGTCTGGCACATTGTTTTCGTCATTCTTTCTGTTAACATGAAGTGAAGAATTTTCACTCTTTTTCCTTCCTTTCTTTTACTCTCCTTGTTTGTTTTGGCTTTTTAATTTTTATTTTTATCTAATTTAAAGACTTATTTTCCTTCCTGTGTCTAAGGTCTGTCCAGTTGCTCTTGCTGGTGGCCATCATGGATAAAATAGAATCTGATCCAAGGTACAAGAATTTCCCCCTCCCTGAACTTGATAGGGTTTTAAGAATATATGACTTCCTTGGGTAAAGGAGTCAGCATATACTGACTGCAGGGTCTGGATGATTTCTCTGTGGCTCTTCACTCTTCTCCTCCACCTGGAAGCTTTGATCTCACATCTTGAGGTCACGTATGGATCAGCCAAACATTTCAAGTGTCACTTCCTCTCCCCTTGGCCAAACCTGAGGCTTAGCACCCTTGCTAATTCAACTCTCCCACAAAGCGAGCGGTCGCGCCAAGGTAGGTACAGATACGGGCCCATCTGATTAAAAAGCCAGCCAGGCAGTTTAAAATGTCAGACTGTTAAAATGTAGAACTAAATGAAGCAAGTAATCCAGTGATTTCCTAGCCAAGAGTGCCAGATGCATGCACCTGGACCCCGTTTGTAGATGTTGACAGTGCTGCTCACTTGTAATCCTTTCCAGCTGAGTCCTCTGGTAATGGACTGTGTGGGGCGGTCTTTAGTTTAGATGGTTCACTTCAATGGCATCAAGAAGAAGGAGATCATATGGGTCTCGATTTGCAGGGATGTTTAATAGACACCATCTCCTCCTTCCAAATATGACTTAAGCGCTTTGCAGGGGAGGGGCATTTAGGGCAGTGGTTCTCAAACTTGAGTGGACCCTGGAGGGCTTGTTAAACACACATGCTGGACCCTTCCCTCAGAGTTTCTGATGGGGGGAGGTGCCGAGCATTTGCATCTCTAACAAGTTCCCCAGGGATGCTGCTGGTCCAGGGACCACACTTTGAGAAACTCCCTCTTAAGGAATATATAATAGATAGCCACCATAAATCCTGAATTTTCCAGGGTGATTCCAGTATATTGTCACTTTTCCTCTTTCCTGCTAAGCTGATTTTTTAAAACCCTGTGGCTTAATACATGGACATTTGTCAGATGTTTTATGAACGTGCACATATAAATTAATTCATTTGACAAGCATTTACACTATATTCCAGACAGTATCCTAGCTTTGCAGGCTGCCGATATGAACCAGACAGATCCATCTCTTACAGAGACTGTGGCCGTGGGTGAGGATTAAGTTCCCTGTAAAGTAAACAGGTAGATAGAGTAGTGATAAGATGCTGGGAGTGATGGGGCACCACAAACAAGTTCGTTCAGCAGCTGAAGGTTGGGGGGGCGGTGGGGGTGTTCCTGGAGGAGGCAAGATGTAAGTTGAGATCTAGTGAATGATAAGTTATTAAGTGTGTATATAAGATGAAGCGGGAGGAGGGGAAAGAGAAGGACAATATGGAGAGGAGCCACATCTTGGTGCTCTGTAGGAAGGGAAAGAATGGCAGTGTGGCTGGAGCACAGAACTTGAGAAAGAGTGTATTACATGAGCAGGAGGAATAATCAGACTCAGGGTCACACAAGCCTTATCAGCAATGGTAAGGAATTTGGGTTCATATAGTCTCAAGCCAAACTTTCTGTCTATCAGATCCTTCATCACCTTTTACATTTAGGGAAATACAGTCACCCAGAAAAGAAAGAAAAGCAAAAATGAATTTTAGTTTTTGAAAATTGCCTGATACATTTTGATCCAATAAGGACAACTGATGCTGCAATCAAAATGCAATTTTATTGATCTCCCACATCCGCAATAGAACTTGGTTTGTATGGGTGTGAATGTCCCTGTTCCAGAATGAAAACTTTTCTCATCTTCCTCAGGTAACACGCAACTCTTCTGATTGTAGAGTTGCAAACAGTCTTGTTTCACAAGTCAGTGTCCAACCCAGGATGGTAGCGAACCCCTTGAACTTGATTTCAAGGCAGCATTTCATCACTTCCCCAGGCTTGAAGCCTCCAGTGGAGAAAGAAGGCATTGGATTTCTTTTTCCTTGTCTGCAAACCTCCAACCTATTGACCAGGATGGCTCAAGGGTCTGGCCATAGGGAGGAGTGGAAAAGGGAAGAGGAAATGAATGGAGTTGGTCCCTTCTGAGCTGGCTTTGTCTTTCCCATGATTGAGGGTTGTTTCAAGCAGGTTTTTTGTCAGGTGGGCCTTTTCTTTTTTAAAAAATATTTGTACTTATTTATTTGGTTGCCTGAGGTCTTAGTTTTGTCATGCAGACTCTTTAGTTGTGGCATGGGAAATCTAGTTCCCCGATGAGCGATCAAACTCATGCCCCCTGCACTGGGAGCGTAGAGTCTTATCTATGGACCACCAGGGAAGTTCCATGTGGGCCTTTTCGAGGGCTCCTTGGAGGATCTCTGCTTGAACCCTCTGACCTTGACTCCCTTGAGCTAGGCAGATGTTTCTCTCTTTTGTTTGACTACTTGCATCATCTTCCACCACCCATGCATGGCAGATCCTCATGGTGTCTCACTACACGCTCTTAGTCTAACTGATCTCCATGTACCTGAAATGAATATTCCATGCATTGTGCCAGCTTACAGCATCACCATTCAGCATCTCTTTTTTGACTGCTAGGATCTCTCTGCAAAGCAGGGGAAGACCTGTTAAATCTGTAACAGCCACTGTTCTGAAATGTGAGGGAGATGTTAATGTCCCCAGGAGTGATCCTGATAAGAGGGGCAGTGAAAGTCAATAGACAACTAACTTTATTTCCATTTCATGTGACGTGACATTTCTGAGATCTCTTCTACTGGTTCTTCAGATGGTTTGATTGGGCTTGGGTCCCAGTTTCCCACACTCTTTATTAAATCAGTAACTCAGTCTTTTGTGGCTTTTTCTTCTTTCCTGTCATACCCTCCTTGTTCCCCCACTTCTATTGCAAATATCACCTTCCAAATTAATTCCACTCAAGTCATCATCTCAGGCTCTGTTTTTAGGGAAATCCCAAAGTGAGATAGCCAGATAATCCAGGTTATCATCGCTGGGATCCTTCTGGAGGAAGGCCAGTCACATAGGACCACAAACCATACCCCTTTACTAAGTCCAAGAAAGTAACTGGTCCTAATGGATCGTGAAGATGAAGAGTACCAAGAAAAAAGTGAGAAAGGAGAACACAGTATAGGGACTGAGAGATTTGATTGCACAGAAATCTGTATTGCTGTATTATTTTACAGTATTGGGAGAATTGTCATTCTTCAGTCACTAAGGTGTGTCTGACTCTTGGTGATGATGACCCCCAGGACTACAGCACCCCAGTTTTCCCTGTCCTTCACTGTCTCCCAGTTTGCTTAGACTCATGTCCATTGAGTCAGTGATGCCATCCAACCATCTCATCCTCTGCCGTTCCCTTCTCCTCCTGCCCTTTATCTTCCCTAGCTTCAGGGCCTTTTCTAATGAGTTGGCTCTTCACATCAGGTGACCAAAGTATTGGAGCCTCAGCTTCAGCATCAGTCCTTCCAGTGTATATTCAGGGGTGATTTCCTTTAGGATTGACTGGTTGAATTAACCACAGGTTAAAAAGACAATGAAGCAAAGAAAAATGAGACAGTTATTAGCATCAGAAAATAAAACTTTCCAAGAAAGTTAGTTTCATCATGGTAAACAATTGGCTTATATTTACCCAATAATATTGAATAACAAATGTAGCAGAAACTTATCATCTATCCTTATTTGGATGGTAATTTGAGGTGAAGAGGATGTAAGAGAGAACTGCATAATTATATATCAAAATGGCTAATAAATGATGTCACTTTAAATAACTGGTTCAGTTATTAAACTAACTTAAAGATAATTTTGGATTTCAGAGCTCATTATCTTATATAAACTAGTTTATCCAGGTATTTCCAAAACATGTTTAATAGAAGTGTAGATTTTTCCGTCTAGATGACCCAGTACATTCCTGCTTTGGTGTACAGTTTCTGCTCCCAGGACATGACATCGAGATCCCAAAGAGATTTTTTAAAGAGCACATAATTAAACAGTTCTGTGGTCCAGAAATATAACAGGAAAGCAAAATGATAGGGAGAGGTGAAGCAACAGACCATTTGGATTCTGAGTCTGATAGCAGGTTGTTGGACTTCTACAAAGTAAGAACAACTAAAGTACTCTTGGATTCTCCATCTCCACTTGAGATGCACCAGGGTAGGCTTGTTACTAAAAGTTGGGGCTGAGATGAGAATTCCTTTTCCCTCATGAAAGAAAGGAGGTTGAAAAACCTATTGCCGCTCAATGCCCAGGACTCAATGCTCACAGTTTGTTACCTGTGGGCCAAGCCTGTGGAAAAGCTCAGGTGTAACTGGTCAACTAGGAGCTCAACCAACTCATCAAATGGCTTGGAATCCAGGTCTGTGATAACTTTATCCCACAGTGCGAGGAGCAGGGGCCGTAAATTGCATTTTAAACCCAGTTCTAGAATACGGGCTTCCCAGGTGACTCAGTGGTAAAGAATCTGCCTGCCAATGCAGGAGATGAAGAAGAGGCAGGTTCGTTCCCAGGGTCGGGAAGATACCCTGGAGAAGAAAATGGCAACCCACTTCAGTATTCTTGGCTGTAAAATCCCAAGGACAGAGGAGCCTGGTGGGCGACAGTCTATGGGGTCACAAAAAGTTGGATGCAACTGAGCACTGGAATTGGTGTCTAGGGTCTGGAGAAAGAAACAACAATATTACTAGAAAGAGATGGAAGATAATTGAAAGAGAGAGAGAAAGAGAAATAAAGCAAATCTTTCCTTTTCCAATGAGCTTAAAAACCAACATGCAAAAGCAAGTGAAGAAATCTAACGCAAGGAGCATAGCCAAAAATATTGAATATTATCATTATTTATGTTCTTCCCACTTAAAATTAATTTCCAGAAGAGTCTGACAAATTCTTTAAAATACATAGGTTTGGTTTCTAAGAAGATGCAGTAGATGTTCCCTATTTCTCCACACAGGTAGAACTAAAAACTCTGAACAAAACACATAAAACAAACATAACAACACTTAGAATGTTGGAGAAAAGAAGGCAGACCCACTCAGGATCTTGGAAGCCAAGGTTTCCTTTTTATATTATATACTCCAGACTGCTTGCGTGCATGCTGTCACTTCAGTTGTGTCCAACTCTTTGAGACCCCAAGGACTGTAGCCCACCAGGATCCTCTGTCCGTGGGATTTTCCAGGCAAGAATACTGGAGTAGGTTGCCATTCCCTTCTCCAGGGGCTCTTCCTGACCCAGTGATTGAACCCATGTCTCTATGTCTCCTGCATTGGCAGGCAGGTTCTTTACCACTAGCGACACCTGGGAAGTATGGAGTATGGACTCCAGACTAGACACCTGGAAATGCTAAAAGGCACAAACAAAATAAAAACTGAGAAAAGCCATCTCTCTCTAGCTAAAGGACCAGGAAAAGGAGAGACTGACAATATAAAAACTTTTAGATACTAACTACTCCAGCCAAACATCACAGAAAAGACTGGAAAGCAAAGACCACCCTCACCAGCAAAGGCCAGATGGAGCCCTTAGAAGTCCATCCTCTCCAGACTATAACAGGGTACCTCAACCCTCCCTAACTGATCGAAGTGGTGTCAGAAGAGTGGGGAACAAAGATTAGAGGAAATGACTGGAACAATAGCTTAACTATATCTAAATTGGAGAAAGACAAGAGTCATCAATTTGAAAGAATGCCCCCAGTACTAAGCAGGTTAAATGAAAATAAATCCACACCTAGACACATAGTAATGAAACTCCAGAACATGGAGGGTAATATACAAAAGGCCTTAAGAGCTGCCAGAGACAGAAGACAGAGAATGGACTATTGTCAGGTAGACTCCCAGGACATTTCTTCATAATTGTAAGTAGATGCCAGAAGATAATGGAAGATTAATAGCCTCCAAGTGCTGATGGTAAATGTCAACCTAGGGTTTTATACTCAGTTAACTGTCATTCAAGAACAAAAGCAAAATAAAGACGTTTTCAGTTTCACAAAGACTAAGTGAATTTACCCTCGCCAGAGACCCTCACTAAAGTACCTAGTAGTGAGGGGCTTCTGCATAAAGAAATGTCAAACCCAGGAGAAAATATGGGATACAAGAAAAACTGGGGGCATAAAAATCAATAAAATATGTAAATGAACATAACTCTGACAGGAAATAACTTTATTTTTTGAAAGAGAAAAAAATTGTGAACAATAATAAGAGAGAGGGTGGAAGTTACTATGGAGCTTAAGGCAGTAAAAAGGACCCTTTTTTGTCCTGAAAAAAAGGGTAGGGCTACCAAATAATCTTAAAGTTGTTAGAAAAATGTAGAATTGCTATGTATGTTAACATGAGGAGCCACTGAAGTAATATAAATGCAAATGGTATCTTTTTAAATGAAGAACAGAAAAAGTTATTAATCTGACAGAAGTCAGAAAAGGGAAACAAATATAGTAGCAGAGAATAAAGAACAAGTAAAAGATAACATACATTTTAACTTGTCAGTAAGAATAGATACAAAAAGATTAATATATTAAACATGATAATCAGTCTGGATAAATAATAAAATGTATGCTGCTCACAAGAGAAACATAAAGTGATACAAAGCATTTTAATATAAAGGGATTTAGCAAAAAGATATTCAGAGAAATATCAGCTCTCTCCCATACACACGTGTACACACCAACAAAAAAACAGAGATAACTAATGCATTTACAAAGTAAAATAGAATTTAAGAAAAATGTATAAAAGGAGAAAAGATATTAAAAATGGAATGAGTAAGGACAAAGTAATTAATCTGGTAAGGGTATTAAAGGGTTTTGCTTTTGGTAAAACGGAGTTGATCATATCAAGAATCTCAAGGATTTCTGTACAATGTAACTACTTTATTTTTAAATTTTTTACAGGTGTACAACATAACAATTCCCAATTTTTAAAGGTTATACTCCAGTTATGGTTTTTAGAACATATTGGCTATATGGTTGTACAATATATCCTTGTGGCATATTTTATACATAATAGTTTGTACCTCTTAATTGCCTATCCTAAGTATTTTATTAATAAGTTAAAATAATTTTAAAAAGCAAAGAAACCGATATACAGACTAAGAAGCACAGTATTTAAAAAGAGGTAGTAAAATGAGTGATTTACAAAGAGTAAGAGCATGTTTTTGTCTATTTTACAATTTCCTGGTTTTCAAAAGACACGATGGTCAGGCTTAAAAGTAAGGATGCATTCAGGTGTCTTAAGCTCTTATTCTCCGTTTTTATTGTGTATAGAGAAATATGAACTTCTGAGAACTATTCAGGTTTTTTAAAAACTCCAAAAAAATATTAGAAGGTGTGAATGTTAGAAACTGGACAGATAATTAAAAGATTGCTTACTATATAATTAATAAGGAAATAAATATTTATCTTATATAAATGTTAAAGGTAAAAATTAGTTTGGCCTGGGAGTTGAATATAGTATCAAGGATCACATTTTCAAGGATAAATTTTATTTTATTTTTTTAATTTTATTTTTTGAAACTTTTATATTGGATTATAGTATTGTTAATTGATCGATTTACAATATTGTGATAGTTTCAGTTGAACAGCAAAGGAACTCAGCCATACATATACATGTATCTATTCTCCCCAAAACCCCCCTCTCATCAAGGATAAATTTTGGATATGATATGGATATGGCAGGAAATTGACTCTGTGGGTATGGGTGATTACACTAATAACCCTCCTCCCCTTTTCTAAAATGGATGCTGATACTCCAGTCATGTTTATGCTCACATCCCCAATCTATAGCTCTTTGTCTTGAAAATAACCAGAGGGAGTTGTTCTTGTTGAATTATTCGTCACAAAGTTTTTATAACTGGTCATTTTCATATCTAAACCTCACACATCTCGCATATTATTAGCCCTTACATTTTGTGCACGAATGATTGCTTTCCAAAGCTCTTGTCCCTAACACAGCATTAAAAACAGATTTTATCAATCTAAATGTCCTATAAATAGCAAGTTGGCTGGGTAAATTGAGGCAATGTCGATTGAATATCCAACCTAATACTTATAAGACAGAGTTAGCAAATAGAGAACCATGTTGACAGAATAATATGGAGTGAAAGACATTTGGGACAGAATTCTCTATACTCTCTGACTGTCAGTATGCAAAATGCACTGCTTATATTAAAAGAGAATAAAGAGCTACTGCACTTGGGCAGTAAGATTATAAATGATTTTCTCCTCTCTTCCAAAATTGTTCATATAACTATTACTTTTATAATTAAATTATGTGGCTTTTTATAAGCCCAATATAATTAAATTGTTACTTTTATAAGCCCAATATTATTATATTTTAAAATTACTTAGAATACTTTGAATGAAAGTGGGAAAAGACAAACTTTGAGAAGCTGAAAGATATATCAAAGAAAGGAGAATGGAAAGACCCTTAAAAAGGAGGTTCACAATGGCACATTCAGCAGTAAAAGGAGTGGGGGGTTTAGGCCAAGGAACAAATCAAATACTAGTGCCCAGAGGAAAAACAACACTTGAGAGTTAAGCACTTCAGATTTTTTATTAGCTCTTAGTAAATAAAGCAAGATTAAAGGAAAGCATTGGAGACGGCCAAGAGATCTTCACTCTTCAGCCTCCTCTTGTCTTGGCGCTGAGCACGAAGGAATTAAATAGAGACCATATGTTCCATTCTTTTACCTGGTCAGCAGCCTGGAGGGTTTTGAAGAAGAATAAAAGAAGGACAATTTCCCCGAGCATTCGGGTGCGCAGCTCAGCATGGGGAGCTGAACTTTGCTTTCACTCTAAGTGGGCACTTAACGCAACCAAGGAAAGCCAGTGCTAGAACAGAAGAATGCACAGCTTGAATTCACACCAGGCATGACACCCTGCCACACTGGCTTGGCCTTTGTCTCTCTTCAAAGCACTTTATGCATTCCTTCCTTGGACTTAACCAGACCTCCATTTTGCTCCAGAATGTTTCTTTGAAAAAATCAATCAAATGGATAAGCTTTTGGCCAAGCTGTTGAAGAAAAGAGAGGTGCAAATTAACAGTATCTGGTTAAAAGAGAAGACATCCCTAAAGATCCTCAGAACATCCAAAGGGAAATAAAGGCATCAAATAATATATTTGATAACTTGAATGCCATGAAAAGGACTGTTCAAAAGTCATAAACCAAACACTCAGACTCAACCATGAAGACATGGGTAATGTGAATAACCCTGTACTAAAGAATGAAATTAAATTTCTAGTGAAACACCTTCCAACAAAGGAAACTCTAGGTTCTGATGACTTCACTTGCAAATTTTAGAAACAACAAAGGAAGAAATAACACAATTTTATATAAACTCATCCTAAAAATAGAGGAAGATGAAACACATTCCTACACAAATAATGAGTTTAGCATTACCCTGAAACCAAGACCAGACCAAAACATTTAAAGGAGAGCAAATAACAGACAGACCAATTTCTCTCATGAGCATAAACATAGAAATCCCTAACAAAATATTAGTAAATAAAGTGCATAAATAAAAAAAATAGATTATGACCAAGTAAGACTTCTCTTAGGAATGCAAGATCAATTCACCATTCAAACATCAATGAAATTCATCACGATCATCTCAATAGATGCAGAAAAATAATTCAACAAAATTCTGCATCTCTTCATCATGGGAAAAAAGTCCTCATTCAGTGTCACTTGGTATTTCTAAGTAATTGTTATGGTCACATCGTTTTAATACTCAGAAAAGATTGTCTCCAAATTCTTTAGTTAACTACCAAGGTACTCTAAGTATTGGGGTGTGTAAGGTCTCAGGCATTGTCCCTCTTCTATCCTCTGGTGGCCTCCCCCAATACCAAAACTATAAATACCACGTATACACCAATGACTTTCTGAAGCAGATATAGCAAATTGACATATTCAATACTGATTGCAAACTTCCCTAACTTGCCTTCCAATACTAGAGAGCTTGTAAAGCTAAAATTGTATGTTTTTCTTGTAGCTAGAGAGGAAACATGTGACTGAATGTCTGCAACTCAAATGCACAGAGGTGCAAGATTGGGGTGTAGTCATGCCTAGGAGAGACAGGATCACCTTTCCTAATGGCTGAGGTGTCTCTTTCATCTGAAACAAGTCAGACAGACTTCCAGTGTCCAGTTCCTAACATCACAGTGAGTAGTAGCAACAGTGATGTTTCCACTAGAACTTTCCCCTGATTTGGTTAGCCATTTGCTCAAGCTGCACTAGGGCAAACATCCAAGTGTTGTTCTATCTCACCCCCAAATTCTTGGAACTATGTAATATCCCTTTTCTGTTTAAACTGGCAAGTGTGAATTCTGTTGTCTGCAATTAAGAACTCTGTACAGTACCACTCCCATGTTTTTATTTCTAGCCAAGCACCTAACTTTAGATTCATGATTCCAAATGGCCGTTTGCAATCAATGCTTGGATATCTAACAAGTTCCTTAATGTTACCATGTCAACAACTGAATTTTTGATATCTCCCCAAACTGGCTACTTCCCTAAATTCCTCAACTCATTATTTTGCTCCATGAAAACTGTTTTTGTTTTAAAGTTACTTCTTACGCTGAATTCCTCTACAGTTCTGTTGGCTCAATTTTCACAATATATCTCTAATCTTACCACTTATTATGGTTGCCATCCCTAACACCAGGATATAATGTAATGAATTCCTAAATGATTTTCTTCCTTATTCCCTAGATCCATCATAGTCTGTTCCCTTCACAGCAGTAGAGGGATCCTGCAAGTCCTCTTTTATCCATATTGTATTGCTATACTCATTGTTGTATTCCATGTGATATCCACATAGTGTATCGTCTGACTCCCTAATCCAGTTGCTCTTAGATTACTGCTGAATTTAAGAGTAGGACATTCATAAGAACATTACTTTCAAAGGAGGAAAACTACATGAAGAATGATGACCTTAGTATATCAGAACATCCCTGGATCATCTGAATACCATCTGTATTTAATGGAGAAATCATATTTTTAGACCCCCACACTCTGAACTTCAGGGACCTTTGGTTTCCATTTACTTTGTAATGATCACTTCATCTTCCAAAACTTTATTTATTTTTCATTTAAAATGGTTCTTTTGTTCCTTTGTTCCCCTTTTTACATTGCCATTATTCTGCTAATGTACTTTATTGATCCATAGAAAGAATATAAAATAATTTTGTTACTGTCTCATGGCTTCAGGGTTTTCCTTCTCCAGTCTTTCCAACTCAGTATCACATGATGGTATTTCTAAGTAAATGTGTTGATCATATCATTCTCATACTCAAAAAAGATTGTCTCCAAACTCTTTCGTTTGACTACCAAGGTGCTCCACAATAATTGGCCTGACCATCCATCCAGGCAACCTACCAGGCATCTAAGGGAGGTGCTATATGGCTGACTCATGTGAATGTATGGCAAAAACCACTACAATATTGTAAAGTAATTAGCCTCCAATTAAAACAAATAAATTAATTTTTAAAAAATAAAAAGAATAAAGTGATAAATTGGGTATAGCATCTGTAAACTGGGCAGTAGGAAGTGAATGATACAAACTGAATACCATGAAAGAGCTCAAAAGAGAGTAGAACCATCCTTTGGAGTGGCCACTAAGACCATACAGGTGCTATGGTTTGGAGATTTGGAGGCAAATAGGAAGGTCATGAGCCAGGACTAGATGTGAGTTCACAGAATGGGTCCTCACCTATATTGACTGTGGTTCAGGGCTTTTGCTAGGCAGATATTAGGAACAAGGTTACCCTGTGAGCTTCCTTAGCTAATCCCAAAACTCTGTGAAGCTAAGCATCATGCAAAGATCATGTCGAGTACCACCCTGTGTCTGGCACCACTCTTTATATAGTAGTTAACTGTGGAATGTGTGCATGAGTGAAGAACTCAAAAGACAGAAGATAGATACTTGTCTTGCTGGTTATAAAATGGTGATTCTCAACAGGGGATGGTTTTGTCTCCCAAGGGACATTTTGCAGTTTCTGGAGTTATCTGTGGCTGTCATGACTCTGGAGTGGGGGGGGGGGGGTGATACTGCAATCTATGAGTAGCGGCTAGGGCTGCTGCCAACATCCTATGATGCACAGGATAGCTCCCACCACAAAGAATGGCCCCAAATGCTCATAGTGCTGAGGAGATTGAAAAACCCTGGTTATAAAGCATTACTACCTTTGTCTCTTTCATCTAGCAGTAAAAAAAAAAAAAAATGGGGGAGGAGGGGGACCACAATTCTAATAGGTAGAGTCAAGCAATGACTTTGCCAACATGTTTACTCTAAGGAATTTGATCAGTAACACCATATTCCACTGGCTTTGGCAAATGGGTCCAT
This sequence comes from Muntiacus reevesi, assembly GCF_963930625.1. Classification (NCBI taxonomy): domain Eukaryota; kingdom Metazoa; phylum Chordata; class Mammalia; order Artiodactyla; family Cervidae; genus Muntiacus; species Muntiacus reevesi. The sequence goes on along the minus strand of NC_089271.1, from coordinate 8,983,025 downwards.
TACACTAATGAAAAACCTGGTGTTGTCCTTCCACTGGTGAAGGTCTAAAACGGCATTCTAAGTTCCTAAAAGAGAACTTGGCAGAAACCAAGTGTAATCATGACAAAGCACAATGCCCTGGGGGGAACCTGCCCTGAGCAGAAACTTAGATCTTCAGGTTCTAATGGTGACTAATTGAATCCATGAGAGGCTGTTTGTGTGTGAGTCTTGAGTCCCCTAGTGCTTAAAATGCTGTATCTTCTAGAGTTGCCTTGAAAATGAAACTAGACTTTTTTGAAGCTGTAAATAATGCAGTGAGCTAACTTTATGAAATTAAAAAGTGAATAAAATTGCTAATGTATACTTTTAAGCTACCATGAAAGGCAATGTATGGACTGTTAAATGCACCATGTTTCAACGAAAAGGTATATTCTCCATGAGGAAAACTTACCTTTGTCCTCACGAAGGGGACATTCCCCATGATGATAACAGTGTTCTAAAATATTCTGGCAATTGATGGAATACATTTCAGTGTAATACACCTCTTTTCAGGACTCTTTTGTATTTTCCAAGTTTTCTTTATGTCAACTTTGCCCCCAGAAAAGAAACCCTCATACCTTGGCTCAGATCACCCAACCAAGGCCAAACAAAAAAATAAGAAACAAACCCAAACCCTCAGAACACTTTAAAAGGTTTGTTTTGGATACCAAAATCAAGAGTTACAGAGTGGATAGGAGTCTTCAAAACCTACACATTTTTCAGACACAGATTTAGAAGTCTACCTTTGTTCCTGCCACATAAAAGAAAAGCAAACCTTTGTTTAATGGTTAACAATTTTTGGCAGCTACTACCTTTTAAACTCCTCCAGGGCCGAGATGACTATCTACAGAGGTGAATTACAGATCACTTAGACAGGAGATTATGCCATGTTGACCCGCTCTGAAGTTTGATTTTAAGCAGCGATTATATTCTTATTGTGCAGGCTACATTTACTTGAGCCTTGTTATCTGAACCAAATGGTAATAGAGCTAGCAAATACATTTGTGCAAACAAAATACATTTGTGAAAAGAGCTCTGGAGAGGTAGGGAGCCATATAACACAGCATGACAGTTTGCAGTGAAGAAAAGTCTTATTCCCACCAGGAATTTAAACTGAGATATTAATTTAAAAATCAGAACAGAACACACCAAGTTGCTTATCTTTAAATCTCCATATTAATATCTGGATTTTTTTATGACTCGACTCTGAACTAAAGTGGAACTAATTCAAAATGAAGTCTTGTCTGTTTACTAACTGAAGTGAAAGTTGAAACTGACATGACTTAAAATGCTCTTATTTGGGTTTTACTCCAAAACAAAACCAAAAGTTCATTTGACTGAAGCCCCTGATGCAAAATATACACAACTCTTGGTAGGATTTTTAATTAATTTTCCAGTTATTTTGAGGACCTACTATGACTAAGCTTGTATGGAACAATGCCAGGTGAGAGAAGCAAGTCTTCTTATCTGGTGGCCAAATAAAGAACCCTTTCCTGTATCCCCATCACTGTATTTATCCTTTGTACCCTACCCTGGACTGGTAATGCCAACCCATGTATTCACTGCCAACAGAATCAACTGGCTGCACTGTTTAATAGTAACAGTCATCTTTTAAGTATTTTAATCTGTGAGATAAATGATCCACCAATTCTGTTTTCTTAATATCTGTCTCATAACCCCAAATTCCTGCTGTGTAATAAAAATATAATTTGGAGTGCCAAGCTATAACTTGGGTAAAATCTGAACTAACTTCAAACTATTTCTGAAAATTGAAGGGAACCTCAATCATTTGGAGAAATAGGACCTCAGATTTTTTTAGCTTCCTCTGAATGTTTTAAGGACATTAAATTTAAACAAAATAAACTTTAAGAAGAATTCTGAGGCATTGGGAATATTTGAACATAGACTAAATATTAAAGAATGTTAAGGAATTGTTAAATTTTGTTTTGATTACACTTTGTTTTATTTGTAAAGGCTTTCAAGGGATTCATACTGAAATGTTTGATAGTTACATGAAATAAAGTATGCAATTTTTTAAAGAACCACAGGAAAAAGAAAAATAATTGGTTGTAGTGCTTAATGAAACAAATTGGCAAAATGTTGATAATCATTGACACTTGGGTAGTCAGTTTATGCAGTTTTATTATACTATTTTCTCTATATCTGTACAAGTATTGTTTTTTTAATGCTAGGGAAAAAAACAGTAACAAGAAAACACGTTACTTGCCAAATAAAAAACCCACCTAGGATGATTTAGAGCATCAAAACTATCAATAGACACTACTCAACACTTATTAGTATAGTTAAAAACAAATTAAACAAAAAATCTGACAATATCAAATGTTGTCAAGGATATGGAGCAACTAGAACTCATACTTTGCTGGTAGAAATGTAAAATGGTTGGGTTTCATTGAAAAGATTTTAGCCATTCCTTTTAAAGTTAAATGTAGAATTACATGATGCAGTAATCCACTCCTAGATTCTTACCCAAGAGAAATTAAGATTTATATTCACACAAAAACCTATGTTATTGTGGTTTCATTCATAATTACCCCAAAGTAGAAACAATCCAAACATCTTGCACCTGGTAAATAAGTAAATAGTGGTATCTTCATACAGTGAAATACTATTCAGCAACAAAAGGAACAGACTGCTGGTAAATTTGCTGTCATTGGCACAGTCCTGGGTACCTTTCTGACTCTTGCTTTTCTTTGTTTCTAAGCTGACCATATGAAAGGAACATGGTCACACAAAAACTTGTATCAGTGCATGAATGTTCACCACAGAATTACTCATGATTGCCTGAACATGAGAACGCAAATGCCCATCCCATCAACTGATGAATAGATGGACAAAATGTGGTCCTTCTATACCATGGGATATTCAGTTCAGTTCAGTCTCTCAGTCATGTCCGACTCTTTGCAACCCTGTGGACTGAAGCATGCCAGGCCTCCCTTTCCATCACCAGCTCTCAGAGTTTGCTAAAACTCATTTCCATTGAGTCAGTGATGCCATCCAACCATCTCATCCTCTGCCATCCCCTTCCCCTCCTGCCTTCAATCTGTCCTAGCATCAGGGTCTTTTCAAATGAGTCAGTTCTTTGCATCAGGTGGCCAAAGTATTAGAGTTTTAGCTTCAGCATCAGGCCTTCCAATGAATAGTCAGGACTGATTTCCTTTAGGATGGACTTGTTGTATCTCCTTGCAGTCCAAGGGACTCTTTCAAGAGTGTTCTCCAACACCACAGTTCAAAAGCATCAACTCTTTGGCACTCACCATGGGGTATTATTCATCTTTAAAGAGAAATGAAGTGATTCATTCTACAATGTGGATGAATCTCAAAAACATAATGCTAAGTGAAAGGAGTTAATCACAAAAGACCACATGTTATATGATCCCATTTACTTGAAATCTCCAGAACTTGCAAACCCATAGATACAGAAAGTAAATGAGTGATTGTCAGTGCTGGGAGAAGGAAGGAAGAGTGAATGACTGCTTAAAGAGTATAGAGTTTCTAACTGCAGTGATGAAAATGCTCCACAATTAGATAGTGGTGATGCGTTGTTTTTCTTTGTTTGTTTTTTTATTTTTTAATATTTATTATTTATTTGGCTGCACCGGGTCTTAGTTGCAGCATGCAGGATCTTTATTTTTAATTGCTGCATGCAGAACTTTTAGTTACATAATGCAACCTCTTAGTTCTGACATGTGGGATCTAGTTCCCTGACCAGGGATTGAACCTGAGCCCCCTGCATTGGGAGCACAGAGTCTTAGCCACTGGCCCACCAGGGAGGTTCCTCAATAGTGGTGATGATTGAACAACTCTGAATATACTAAAAGTACTGAATTGTTCACATTGAAATGATGAATTTTATGGTATGTGATTTATATCTCAATTTAAATGAAAAGACTAGAGCTTCACCAATCTAAAAAAAGAAACACTTTCTTTTGATGCATATAGTCTATAACTACCAATCAAGTTTTGGTCTTAAAGGTGACTTGTATTTGCAGCTGATCTCAGCCTTATGTGTTGATTTTATTGTTCTACCTGTTAGAGTTCTGAGCATAATTTTCTCTCACTTCAATGTACTGCCTTTAAGAACAGCAGTCACATACCACTTTTCATAAAACATAGAATTATTGGTTATCTTTTATGAATACAAATCAGTCTTAACAAACTTAGTATCCTGATGGATAGCATGTATTAAGGATTTTATGTTCACTAGTATTTCCTGAGGGCTTCCCTTGTGGCTCAGCTGGTAAAGAATCTGCCTGCAATGCGGGAGACCTGGGCTCGATCCCCAATTTGGGAAGATTCCCCTGGAGAAGGGAAAGGCTACCCACTCCAGTATTCGGGCCTGGAGAATTCCATGGACTCCTGAATGAATGATTCTGTTGGATGAGAACAAGCTCTGTTTAGTTTGAAGAGGTTACCAACTTCCTTTTCTCAGTTACTCAATTCTTTCATTAAAAGAATATTACCTGAATGTTGCTCCAATTTGGACTGAGGAGCCTCCATTAGAACTGAAAACTTTTTCTTAAAACTCTGCCAGTTGCATGCAGCTCTCTGAGAATTCCTTCCAGCTACATATTCCGTCACTCTTTTGTTCATTAAAAGAAATGAATTCCAGCAACTCAGCTTTGTAAACAACTTTGCAGTAAAAAAATAAAACAAGTGTTCACATTCAATGAATGAAAACCATTTTAGACAGGAAATGGGCTTCAGGTTCTAAATTCAGTGCCTATGTTCCAACCAGGAACGTGATTAGGGAAATATTGGAGTGGGGATTGGGAAGGGTTTTCTCTAAATAATAACTGGTGACTTTTTGGTTCCTTAACAATTCAAAACACTTCCTTTTCTGTGGTTAAGGAGGAATTCCTATATTAGATATTCAAATAAAAATGAGAAGAATCCAACATTATCCTTTATTTGCTGGGATGAGGAAAGATTTTGCAACTGCTTTTGTCCACTGAATACCATTTTAGGCAGCTGTTGTGGAAGTATTAAACTTGGAATAAGAAATTTAGAATCTGATCCTAAATATTTTTGCTTTCCTGCTATGTGATCTTGGGACTTTATAAAATGAGGATAATGTTGCCTAACTAGAAAAGTCATTGTGAAGTGTAATTGGTAATAAATACATTGCACAGGGTCTGATAACCTCAGATGTAATCAATTAAACTGAACTATTTATTGAAATGCTCTATTACACACAAACCACATAGTAGTACCTGAAAGACAAATGCTTAATATCCCTACCCTCACAGAGCTTGCAGTCTAATGAGAAAACACTGCCAACTTCTTAGGCAATGGAAACATGACTTTTATTTTTCTTGCTCTTCACTCATTTGTATGAATGTGCGATGAATTTTTATATGCTCATTTTCAAGGACACTATAAGTAAACAGGAAATATTGTTGGGATTGGGAAAGCAAAGAGTCCAGAATAGCAAAACCAATAAGTGCTACTCTGAATATTCCATGGAAAGGTAAGCAAGGAACTGGAAAAAATCACAGAGATTCTGTGCACTGAGTATTTCACCTAGTAGGAATTATGCCCCAGATTGGGAACCAACCCCCCTTTAGGAAAATATACAGCAGTCCTGCCTTAACTTAGAGGTTTCCTTTGTAACTTTTGGACATGTTAATTTCATCAGCCCCCTCCTGCTTTATATAAATGTTGAATTGTAACTTACTGAGTTTCGTAAACAACCACAAGTTCTGAAACCATTGAAGAAGTCTGTCAACATCTTTCTTTTTTTTTTCCTTTACAAAGAGAAATCTGGAAATTTACTTTCCTCTCATAGCCATGGAATTAGAGTGGAAATTTTGACCTAGATCAAAGTATATTACTGGTCTGACTCAGTTTTTACTAACCCAAACCTTGGAAGCTTGAGGTTGACATTAGGTTGTTTCTGAAGTTCCTTTGTCCTGATTCTCCTGCATGTCTAGGTAACCTACTCGATTCCTGTGAATTTCATGATTTTATGGAACTTCTCAATGTGTATTATAAATGATAGTGTCCAGCTCTACAGCCAAGGAAATGATTGTGGCTGTGATATTTCCTCTAAAATCTTGGAACATTTCAATAATTCTACACCTACATGAGAATATACATGTTATTTTCCAAATCAAAGAATATACTGTTCAAATAATCGACTCAAATATTGAGCTGACCTTTTAAAGCAAATGATTCACATGAAGACTTCTGATATATATACCATGAAAAGCCCCTGGGTATCTGGAAGTCAACAGAAAGAAACTGCAAAAGGGTCATTACTTGTGCTGGAAAACTTTCTCATCTCATGACTTACAGATTTGTAGAAATATTGCAATTTGAAATGCTCTATTGGTTCACATTATTGCTTACTTGAGGCAACTAAATATTTCTGTATCCCAAGACCAATATGATATAAACCCACTCCTTTTCTATTGGAAATTCCAAGTTTTTAAATCAGAACCTCAGAGTGTAGTCCTAAAATTGTTTAGTGGTGAATATTTCTCAGTGAAGCCATATCTTACAACCACAACTGCTGAACCAGAAGGTTTGTCAAGCTGTGGTCACCCTCCAACTGCCCTGTGGCCTAAGCTAATTTATGCCCAAAAGAATGCATGGATTTATTGATCAGAATATTCACAGCCCTAAGACTCAGATGACTCTATAATCTGTTTACTGTTTTTGGATGTGAAACTTTTTTTTTCCACAAAGTAATAGCTAATTGCTGACAAGTTTCCTATAGTCTTCCCTGATAGCTCAGTTCGTAAAGAATCCGCCCTCCATGCAGGAGACCTGGGTTTGATCCCTGGGTTGGGAAGATCCCCTGGAGAAGGGAAAGGCTACCCACTTCAGTATTGTGGCCTGGAGAACTCCATGAACTGTATAGTCCATAGGGTTGCACAGAGTCAGACATGACTGAGCAACTTTCACTTCACTTCTTCAGTTCCTACATGAAAAACAATTTGCTTAATATTTCAACTCCTTTGTTACAACAAAATAGCTGAAGACATGGATCCAAGTATATTTTACACCAATATTCAGTATAATAAAATGTAAAACAGGCAATCATCTTGATATTTTGCTAAAATTGGCTCTTTTACTTCAAATCAAATCTGCAAAGTATAATTGTTTTTGTTTGTTTAGTCGCTAAGTCATGTCCAAGATTTCTGCAACCCCATGGACTGTAGCCCTCCAGGCTCCACTGTCCGTGGGATTTTTCAGGCAAGAATACTGGAGTGGGTTAAGATTTCCTTCTCCAAAGGATCTTCCTGACCCAGGGATCGAATGTACATCTCCTGCATTGCAGGCAGATTCTCTACCACTGAGTCATCAGCGAAGTGCAAAGTATGATACAGGCTAGAAGCTAAATTTCCAGAGAACTACTAAGACATTATGGAAACTGAAAATATTAAAAGGTGTTCTCTATTTATCCCGCAGATGAGCAGCTTTGCATTTTTCCTGTCTTGCCTTAGGTTTGCAGCCAAATACTTTCAAAGCTGCTAAAATTATAAAGTAATATAAAATTAAGTTAGCAAAGAATTCTAAAATGTTTTTGATGCTACTTGAGAATAAATACACAGAAATATCTTCACAGGAATTCCAGTTATAGAGAAGGGATTTCAAAGATTCAAGAAAAGCCCAGAGGGTACAAGGAAAATAGAATTGATATCTCACTCCTAAAAGGGTTAGTTTAATGTTTTCTCTATATTCTAACTCTCCTAGAGCAAAATGACTTGAAGTTCTCGGGTTCATCCTCCTCTATTTAGCCACCAATATGTTCTAAAAGCTTGTATTTCAAAGGTATAATGTTTAAGGAGAACGTTAAACAAAACACCAGGCCAGAGATGAATCAAAGGATGGAGAGAATGTTAGTGTTTCCTTTATTTCAACTTACTGAAATAATTTAAGGCAAGACCTTGGTTCAAGTTACTCATATCATAAAATTTCAAGTTAAGAGGTCATTTAATAATAATAGTGGCTTATATTCAATTTTGGTTCAAGATCTCTTAAGACACCTCAACATAAAGCACTTCTAAAATTTGACTTCCAAATAAAAGTATATAATGTATCTAACTTGGGTGGGAATGTATTATAAACATAAGTAATTTGGTTACATTTCAAGGTAATGCTCACCCCTTTATCTAGAAACAGAGCAATAACTAGAGTAACCCCAAGGCCCCTTATTATCTAGAATCCCCCAAATTGCTTTGCCTTGTTTGAAGTGACTACAGCCATTTTGTTAGTTCTCTGCCACTTGAGGAGGTTTTTAAGTGAAGACAAGACCAACTAAGAGGTACTTTGTATACAGCCTAAAGGACATTTTGGCTCCAGATATGCTATTGGCTTTATTTGCTTCATAATTGGCAAGCTAAGATCCACAGACCAAACTGACCCACTGCAGGACCAAGCCTACTGTGCCCATTCCTTCCCATACATTTGTAGCTGCATTCACACTGCAGCTGCAAAACTCAGTTGTGGGACAGAGCCTCTTACAGACTACAAACCCAAAATATTTATTCTCCTGCCCTTCACAGAGAACAGTTCTGATGATACCAGGTTTTCTATTTTCCCATTCCGTCACACTTGCCTGGTGTCCTTGCTTTCACCCAGATTCCTCAGTCCCCAGTTCTAAGCCTCATGAGATCTTAGCCTCTGTTATTTCTAGAATTCCTTCGCTGGCCCTGCCACCTTTTCTCTGGACTCTCTTGGTAACAACTTGGTTTTTTTTTTTTTTTACCAAGCATCCAATTGCCATCAGCCTATTTAACCTTTTCTGCATATATTCTCTGAACCCCAGAAATTCTCTTATTCCTGACTAGCATTAACACAGATTTCCCAAGTGGTTCAGTGGTAAAGAATCTACCTGCCAATGCAAGAGATGCAGGTTCAATCCCTGGGTTGGGAAGATTCCCCTGGAGAAGGAAATGGCAACCCACTCCAGTATCCTTGCCTGGAGAATTCCATGGACAGAGGAGCCTGGTGGGCTACTATCCATGGCATTACAAAAAAGGTCAGACATGACTTAGTGACTAAAAACCATCAAGCATTAACACTTTTTTCAGGATACCTCCAGAAACACTCCTTCTTGCATCATCACCACTATGCTGCCATCTCTACCCTAGCTCTGCATTTAGGATTAAACTCTAGGATGTTCCATGTCTAGTGTGTATTTTGCTAGTCTTTAGGGTAGAATCTTGAAGAAGGCAATGGCATCCCACTCCAGTACTCTTGCCTGGAAAATCCCATGGATGGAGGAGCCTGGTAGGCTGCAGTCCATGGGGTCGCTACGAGTCAGACACGACTGAGCGACTTCACTTTCACTTTTCACTTTCATGCATTGGAGAAGGAAATGGCAACCCACTCCAGTGTTCTTGCCTGGAGAATCCCAGGGACAGGGGAGGCTGGTGAGCTGCCAATCTATGGGGTTGCATAGAGTCGGACATGACTGAAGCGAGTTAGCAGCAGCAGCAGGGTAGAATCTCCCCAGGGAATGGTCCCCAGGGAATGCAGGTATAGCATCATGTTCTGAAGACCCAATCTGCTATGCATGCTGTCCTACTGGTCTAACTAAAATTGTGTAGCCTGTTGTGGAGAGGAAGGATGCTATACTCTTCCTTAGGGAAGAATTCTGGCACAGATGGTAAAGAATCTGCCTGCAAAGCAGCAGACACAGGTTCGATCCCTGGGTTGGGAAGATCCCCTGGAGAATGGAATGGCAACACACTCCCAGTATTCTTGCCTGGAGGATTCCATGGACAGAGGAGCCTGGTGGGCTACAGTCCATGGGGTTACAAAGAGACGGACACACAACTTAACAGTATCTCTCCTAAGATATTTAGTAACCACAAAGGAAAGAATTGTTACAGTGGAGAATTCTGGCAGACACCACCTTAGCCAGGTGATCAAAGTTAATATCCCTAGTAATACCTGTGAACATCAGGCACCCCCCATATATGATACCCTGAGAAGTGCCCATTACGTCAATAGTATTCTTGTCCCAAATGCATAACCTCATAGAAAGCATCACCCAGACCCATACTGAGGGGCATTCTAACAAAATAAGCAACCACTGTTCTTCAAAAGTGTCAAGATCTGGAAAGAAACTTTCACAGATCAGAAGAGACTAAGGACAAATGACAATTAAATGCAATGTGGAATCTTGGGTGGGATCCTTGAACAAAAAAAGGACATTAGTGGGAAAACTGGTGAAATCTGAATAAGTTCTATACTTTTGCTAGTGTGTGAGTGCTTAGTCACTTCAATCATGTTCCACTCTTTGCAATCCCCTGGACTGTAGGCTGCCTATGGGATTCTCCAGGCAAGAATACTGGAGTGGGTTGCCATTTCCTTCTCCAAGGGATCTTCCTGACCCAGGGATCGAACCAGCATCTCCTGCATTTGCAGGCTCATTTGTTACCACTGAGCCACCAGGGAGGCCCAGAGGGCAGGGGACCAAACAAATGGAGCTCTATTGGGCAACCACATCACCAATCAGAAAAACTGCATGGTGAAGTTTGAGAAGGTATTTCATGTCACAGACTAAAAATCTAAGGGGCTATTTTACATGACAGAAAATACTGGAAGGTAAAGTAGAATGAGCACATGAAAATTAGCACAAGAACCTCTTCATTAAACCCTGTTGGGGCACTTTGGACAAATTTCCCTGCTCCCACCTCTCACTATTTTCCAAAGATACTATTTGTTTAGTTTTAGATATTACTGTTGACATTTCTTCCTTCCTCATTCAGTGGATATTCAAGCTTTCCTTGTGTATAGCATGCTTTGCTGGTCAGAACCTTGTGGCCAGTAGTAATAGATCCCATGGAAGAAGCCTGGGACTTTATGTTGGAGGAGCTGCCTTGCAATTCTATCTCTGGCTTTGTCGATGGATGAACCAGAAGTGTAGAGCCACAGTTCCCCTTAGAGGGCTGGTTCTATTTCTTAGACATTTAAAAATACAGATACCCAGCCCACCTTTGCAAATTCTGATTCAGTAGCGTTTCTGTTAGGATTCTGGTGTTTTCAAAAAATAAAGGAGATTTGTAATGTGCAGTCAAGGTTGAATTTCCCACAGGTGCATGATCTTACACCTCACCAGGGAAATATTTCAAAAACACATGAGCTGATAGAACCCAAGAATTGCTATTTATCCCAAGTTCCATGGGTGATCATTATCCTAAAGCTCAGGAAATACTGATCAAGAGAGAGAATTGGAATGTAGGCTTAAATAACTGTGAAAAGTATGATACACATGTAGACTTTTGCTATCTTTCATTGTATTATCTGATGACATGGTTCAGTTCAGTTCAGTTGCTCAGTCGTGTCCGATTCTTTGCAACCCCATGAATCACAGCACGCCAGGCCTCCCTGTCCATCACCAACTCCTGGAGTTTACTCAAACTCATGTCCATCGAGTCAGTGATGCCATCCAGCTATCTCACCCTCTGTCGTCCCCTTCTCCTCCTGCCCCCAATCCCTCCAGGCATCAGGGTCTTTTCCAATTGACATGGTTAGCATGATACAATTCAAGAATCAGTGATGATCTTGACTGAAAATGGTACTAATATTCACTTGGATTTTCTGAGCTTATATAGGCAGAAGGAGCCTTCCCAATCAGCAAATTTTATTACAATCACTTACTTGAATTTAACAAAAGGAAAAGAAATGGCCAGTCTGCCAAAAAATAATTTTTCATCCAGAGGATTAGTTCCCTTAGTTCAGAAGAGAGATGAAAACCTCTGCTCATCTTCGAGCAAAAATGGGTTGAATGAGCTGTAACAATGTATTTAATAAACAATTAAACCCAGAAAACAATGATTAAATATCACCATCAACCCTGGGCTTAGATCACTGACATTTTATAACTACCACTGCTTTCTATGCAGACAATCTGAGGAGAAAAGTAACTGTGTTCTCAGGAAATTTTGACCCCACTTTTCAGGGTAAAATCCGCAGAGTTAAGGGATTCTCTCTAAGACAGCGTGTCCCGAAGTACCTATCACAGAGCATTAGTTCTGTCTAGGGATCATAGTTCTATGCAAGAGGTAATGCCATAAAAAAGGAGTTGTGTGGACAAGTAATTCGAGGAAATGTGCAATTTTATATTCATCTCTTGGAGATCCATAGCACACATTAGCATATTTAAGGCTCTGTTAAATCCTACATATCTGATCAACATTATTTAATCCAACATCTTAAGTTAACTTTAATAGAGTCCTTTTTTTTTTTTTTTAAATAGAGATACCTGTTTACATCTGGAGAATCTGCTCCTTGAAATCTTGAGGAACAGTATTCTAAGGTACTAATATTGTGTTGACATCTAGAGATTTGTTTATGGGATTTAATACTGATGACAAGGAACAGACATTTTTTCTGTTGTAAGAAGATGAAATTAAAAAATAGGTACAGTGAAAATGCATTTGTTTAATAACTGATGGAAATGACCACATAGAAAAAATGAAATGTTCTTTTTTATATGTCTGTTTATATTGTAAGATTTAAGGACTCAAATAAGCTGTGGATCATCTAAGTTCTAAATCAAATAACAGACATGTACTAAATACTACTGATTGCTGTTTGTTAGTTGCCATGGACATGATAAAGTGATATGTGACACAGATTATCTCTGTTTATAGATTTATAATAGATTTATCATATTAATAGTGAATGTTTATTGAGTCTCTAATATGTGCTGGGGTTCAGTTTAGTGATTTACATATATTATCTCAATCTCCACAGTCGCCATATAAGGTAAGTACTGATATTATGCTCATGTTTCTTGAGGTCTGGATCTTTTCTCAGTCATACTGATACTTAGTAACAAGGCTGGTGTTTAATGCTTGAAGGTTTCACTTGGGAAACTCCAAGCTTGACTGATGCATGGCCTCCAAACCACATGAGCATGTGTGCGTCCTTGCTACCTAGGTATGCACAAGAAAGGATTACTTGAGCTTGGAGGCTCATCTTAAAATTTCCCACTTGTTGTGGCCTTACTTTAAAACTGTAGCTTTGCTTGATTTAAAATATATTTTTTTAATTTACATTTATATTTTAATTTATTTTAAGACACATATGATACATATGTACGTAGACAGTGTGTAGGGTTTGAGTGAATCAACATATAGTATGTACAATCAGTATACATCCCGTGTGTCCCATAATATTCGCCTTAATGTTCCTATCTCTTCAAGAAAGCTCCTATCCCTCACTTTTTGTAGGAACTAGTGTTTTGAGAAAAAGCATGACCAAGTTCATTTTTGCCATCCTCTTTCAGTGACAGGCCACATGTGAAAGTTCAGCCTTGTTTGGGCTCTGTGCACAGGCAGATTTCATAGTCTGTCATTATTTCCCAGTGACATGGAATTAAAGGCCTTCCCTTGTGTGTTTTGGCAGCTTTTGGTTCCCTGGTCGTAATGAGGTACCGTAAGCATGAATAACCCTGCTGGGTTACCAGGAGTATTTAGTCTAGCCTTCCAGATATTATTTCAGGTAAACCCTATCTGTTCATTTTCTCATGGTTGAATTTGGTTTTCTCCCATCCCTTTGGGCTTCTATCTTTGGATATTTATTTATGCTTCTGTTGTTTTAGAACTTGGCTTTCTTGTTCATGGGATCCTTTAAAAATATTAAGTTGACCATGTCGATGACAAAACACTCTCAATGAATTCTCTTCTCTCGTGTCGCCTTATTCCCTGCAGTTTCTTGGTGGGGGCCTAGGGCAAGGCTTGCTCCTGACTGGGTGTCAAGCTGTTCACTGCATCACGTCTGTTGAATGTGCACATGGCAACAGCCCATGCACAGGGCCAGAGGTGTCCTTGGATGAGCATCTTCCCTTCCAAATCCCTTCTAGGATGACTTTCCCATTTCCTGTCCTGCTGATCTCACCCTTTGAAGGGATTTGACGTCTGGAGTGTCTTTGATGTTTTCTTCTGTCCATGCCAAAGCCTCCCCAGGAGATGACCAGCTCTCTAAAGCCTGTGCAAATGGGTTTTTAAGTCAGAGTGGCTGCCAAGCTGTTGTGTTTCTTTGCTGTCTCTTTGATGTCTATCTAGCATGGTGCCTTGTATGCCTCACCCAGTGCCTGGCATGTAACAAGCCCTCATTACCATTGGCTTTGTGTGGAAACTTGCATGGAAAATATTTCTGGAACTCCCCCTTACCCATCACAAGAGTATTTCTTTCTTCCCATTACACCTCTTTCCATCTCTCCTCTACCACACAGACACATTTGCTAGATATGAAGAAATTTCCTTACATTGAAGTAAAAAAAAGAAAAACCAAGAAGAGATAAGAACATGTTTCTTTAAATAAGAGACTGCAGCACTGGAATAAATTTGTGTCTTTTTACTCGTACACTGAGAACCAAGGCTTTCAAGGGTTCAGAGCTTCTGACAAGGCTTTGGGCACATCCAGTAAGCCCAGTTTAAAAATATTCCTTTCTTGGTCTTTGTGAGGAGTGAAAAGCATATTTATGGCGGGGCTGACCCAAAAATGACATAGAAAAAAAATGAAACAATGTGTTTCACTATCTATTGACACATACATGAAAGTCTACTGACAACTTTCACCACATTCATTTTCTTTTGTGCTTACTGGTTGGTTTCCAAGTGAAACTTTTCATTCTGAAGAAACTACTGAAATAAAGCACAAGGGGTACATTTAAAGGATGCCATGTTACATTTCACATTTGGATAAGACTTTGATATCATTAAAAATATATGCGAGTATATTTCTGTTCTCAGACTTTCAGTTATCAGAGTGTGCCAGTGTGACTGCCTGGAAGAGAGTGTAAAGGAGGATGTTGAGACGTGGAGAGGCTGAGGGACTTGAGTCCAAGATACTCATCGAGTCATGTTTTCTCTCAAGATTTCCTTGAAGCATTCTCTTCTCTTTTCTCCTGACTGATGATTCCAGTTCTGCCCCTTCTGGAAATGTCTGACATTCATCTTCCTTTTATATATGCATTTTAATTAGAGGATAATTATTTTTTATAATATTGTGATGGTTTTTGCCATACATCAACATGAATCAGCCACAGGTATACATGTGTCTTCCTTTTCAACTTGAATTGTTCTACCTGGTTCGCATCATTCTTTTGTATTTGGTGCTTTCCCTCCAACAGTTCCAGCAGATGCTGCTCTTCTTCCCTTTCCACTTCTTTGAGTTTGATGTTGCTCCTATTGTCTGTTATTTTTGTTGGCTCTTTATTAACTCTGGAATGGAGAGGAACAGAGACACAGGTAATCCAGATACCTAAACATGATATTGCATGTGACTTCATAGCACTCCTTTTGCAATGAAACTTGAATGTGAGCTTTTGGACCTTCCAAACATGCAAACCTTACACTCCAGGGTATTTAATCACTGAACCGTGGAATTGGGCACTTGGTCCAGGTTATGTCTCCTGAAATCTTCCCCCAAACCTAATTTTCTAAAGATGAGCTGCTTTGCATTCTCTGTTGCTTCTTGTAGCCAATACTGTACCAGTTGAAGATATGTGTTTTCACAGTTCAACTTGCCTTCCCAATTCAGGAGAGATTATCATTAGAAGTGTCAGCTTAGCATACCTGCCACTCTGTGCTTTCTCCTTCCAGGGGGGTCAGAGCTCAGAAATTCCTGCCAAAATGCTATTCAGCACACAGAATGTGCTCTCTGGCAACATCCTGTTTTCATAATTTTTCCCAATTGTGTTTTCAGAAGAAAATAAATACACTGATACATAAATATGAAGTTATAAAACATATAATACTTAAATTTATAAATTTTTATGTATTTTTTAAAAAGAACATCCATGTCCCATTAGAGTGAAAGAAGAATTTGTCTGTGATAAAAATCATGGAAAACAAAGAGTTAAGGAAACCGTTGGAGTAAATGTCTAAACAACAATAAGCATTACCCTAAATACACGATTTTTCAAAATCTTTGTAAGTATTTACAGAAGTTTTATAATGTGACATGCATTGTCTTGGATATTTTGGTATCTAAGAAATAAATATGAGATTATCTTTGCTCACCAAAGCTTTACTGTTTCAAAATCTGAAACTTTGCATTGGACACCCACATAGCATTCCCAGAAAAGTTGAATGAAAGCATATGCATGCCAACTAAGTTGGTCTTAAGAAATGGAGTTTTAAAAAAAGCTTCATTTCTTAGTGAATGCTTAAATTTAGAAATATGTGTTTATGAGAAATTGCTCAGAGCTTTCTTAGCAATATCTCCCTGTAAGCAAGTCTTCTACTAATTTATCATCCTATCTTTGCCTAGAATATAATAATGGCAAATAGAGAGCAAGAGAAGGGAAAAAGATTAGGTAAACAGTAGGGCTATGATTCATTTTAGAAATATACTTCCATTCAACCGTGCCTGAAGCTGATTACAAAATATGAGATTAAGTTATAGTAGCCACTCTTGAACCCCAAAAGGGATCATTCAGAAGATGGTCAGAATACAAACTGGAAGCCCCACCCAGCCTGCCTTACAGGTATTTGAGACCACAGGATTAAATTGCTCCCACACCCTGAAGGCTTCTTCCTAGTATGGAATGTAACTGTAAACGATCAAGTTTCTTAGGCACAAATGTGCTAAGCTTAAACATTGTTTTCTATACATTGCTTTTAGATTGTATTACATTGTATGTTATAGCCCAAGGGACAGCCCCATCTACACCCACCTACATTTGCTGATTCTTCTGCTATGTTCCTCTCCCAGGCCTCCTAAAACTCAACTGTGTACCCAGAGTTGGAGGTCTGTTTCCATCTAGCTGTTGTGTAAACAGTCCATGGGTAGTAAGAAAAACAACAACTTTTCCTTTGACTGGGCATGTTGAATGGCCGAGTTACATAGCCCATGACACTAACTCAAGAAATGTTGGAAGATGATGACACAGAAGACTCATTCTGAAGACAGTGGTTCTGCTCTTGCACAAGGCTGTCCTTGTTTTTCCTTGACGTGTTAGAATGGGGTAGAAGATGACAAGTATTGGAATTCAGGCAGTTTGCCTAATAGCCTTGTGTATATAGAATGTGTATTGTACATAATGTGTGAGCCAGGGTGGGTGGATTTCAAGTGTGAGATTTAACAGAATGTAATGTATTTGGATGGCTTCCCCAGTTCTCTCTGCTGGAAGCCTGACCCTGCTGTCCTGTGTGGGTATAAAGACACCCCATTAGCCATGGTTTCAAAAGGTAGGCTTTTCTGCTGCTTGGATAAGTCTGAAACTGAACACAGAAAGCCAGGAAGAAATTTGAGATTGCGAGTAAACCCTCAACTCGAGAAGCCCTTTGTTATAGACAGGAAGGGACATGTGCTCATTATTTTCATGTAGCTAAGAAATAGAAGTTCAACTTAGGTTTACGTGTACTTTAACCTAAATTCCTGTGACAACTCCGAACAAGTTAATTAAATTTGCCCAGGTGCTTCCATGTAGGTATTTTTTTTGTAGTTTTGTTTATCACACTCCAGAAAAACAGCAACACTAGAAGGGGTATGTGCATTTGGGCTGATGGGTAATTAACATTTTTTTGAATACTTAGTATGTGCTAGAGCAGTGTTTCTCAAAAAAATTCTAGATAAAATTTTAACAAATCAAATCCAACAATATATACAAAGATCAATACATCATGACCCTGTGATGTTAATCCCAGGAATGTAGATTGGCATAAAATGTGAAAATCATCCAATATAATTCACTACATTTATAAACTAAAAATAAAGAAAAAAAACCTATGTGATAATATACATAGAAAGAACATTTGTCAAAATCCAACATCCATTCCTGACAAAACCTCTCAGCAAATAGGAACAGAAAGGAACTTCCACAATCTGATAAAGGACATCTATGAAAAACCCATAGCTAATGTCATTCTTTTTTTTTTTTTTTTTTTTTGCTAATGTCATTCTTATGGTGGAAGACTGAAAGCCGCCTCTCTAAAATAAAAAATAAGATCAGGATGCTCATTTTCATCACCTCCATTTAACATTGTACTGGAAAGTCTAGCCAGAGAAATTAGTTAAGGAAAAGAACTAAAGAGTAGACAGGAAAAAGTAAAACTGTCTTATTTATAGATTATAGTTTATATAGAAAATATGATAGATCTATAAAAAAGCTGCTGGAGCTAGTGAGTTGGGAAAAGTTGCAAGATATAAGATCAATATACAAAAATAATTGTACTCCTCTATACTGGCATGGAACGGTAGGAAATTAAAGTAAAACTATCATTTACAGTAACATAATAGTGAAATGCTTTAGGGATAAATTGGACAAAATATGTAAAAGGCATGTACAGGTAAAGCTATAAAACATTTTTGAGAGAAAATAAATGATTACCTACATAAATAGTCAGATATGGTTTGTTCAAAAGCCAAAAGACTCAATATTGTTAAATTTTCACATCTCCCAAAATTAATCAATAGATTTAATGCAATCCTAGTCAAAATCCCAGTAGGGTTTTTTTTTTTTTTAGCCGATATTGACAAACTGATTCTAAAATTCATATGGAAATGCAAAGAAGCTAGGATACAACTAGCTTTAAAAAGTAGAAAAAAGGGATAACATTACCCAGTTTCAAGAATTATTATTAAGCTCCTGTAATCAAGACAGTGTGGTATTGATATAAATATAGATAAGTATAGCATTGAAATAGATTGAAGAAATTATTAATAGATGCACATATATATGCACAGCTGAATTCTAACAAGTGCAAAAACAATCCAATAAAGAAAGTGTGTGTGTGTGAGAGAGAGAGCACTCAGCCTTGTCCAACTGTTTGTGACCCCATGGACTGTAGCCTACCAGGCTCCTCTGTCCATGGAATTTCCCAGGCATGAATAATGCACAGGGTTGCCATTTCCTACTCCAGGGGATCTTCCCCACCCACATCTCTGATGTCTCCTGCATTGGCACATGGATTCTATAACACTAGCACTACCTGGGAAGCATCATGCATTATAGGCATAGTAGGGTTTGGGGAAAAATGTTATTTTTTTGCCCTGGCCTGACAGTCACTTTTAGGAAGAGAGATAACAAACATTGAACTGTGGCAGGTGATATCCCAATAACATAGTTTGTTAAGGGGGAAGTTAACAAGCATTTAGGGGGCATAGCAAATACATGGTGATCAAAGAAACAAGGCAAGACTAGGAATATGAAAGATGTGGCAACAGATTGAAGCCTATGGGAGAAGAATTGATGGGAAATAATTAGATGGGGTGTAAAGAAAAGATCTTGAGGACAAGAGTGCTAAAGATGCACTTATACATCATTTGATGTGTTACAGGGTAAATGCTGTCCTTGGCCTCCAACCTTCAGGAAAAAAAAAAAAAAACCTGCTAAACACAGAGCCTTGTGTCATTGCTACTTTGAGTGGCCTCTAGCATCAGGCAATAAGAAAAACTGTGTGTCAGTTCAGGTCATCTGAGAAGGTGCTACACAGATGGAGAAAATACCAATGAAAGATATGGGAGAGAGAAAGCAGGGATGGCTTCCCAGGTGCCTCAGTGGTAAAGAATCTGCCTGCCAAGCAGGAGATGAGGGTCCAATCCCTGGGTCAGGAAGATCACCTGGAGAAGGAAATAGCAACCCCTTCAGTACTCTTGCATGGGAGAACCCCAGAGGAACCTGGAGGACTACCATCCATGGGGTCGCAGGGAGTCAGACATGACTGAGCAATGAAACAGCAGCAGCAGAGCAGGAATAGGTAGGGAGAGCCTTTGATCCATGCTGCTGCTGCTGCTAAGTCGCTTCAGTCATGTCCGACTCTGTGTAACCCCATAGACGGCAGCCCACCAGGCTCCTCCATCCCTGGGATTCTCCAGGCAAGAATATTGGAGTGGGTTGCCATTTCCTTCTCCAATGCATGCATGCAAGCTAAGTCGCTTCAGTCGTGTCTGACTCAATGCAACCCCATGGACAGCAGCCCACCAGGCTCCTCTGTCCACAGGATTCTCTAGGCAAGAATACTGGAGTGGGTTGCCAGTTCCTTCTCCATTTGATCCACGGTGCTGTGAGGAGAAGGAAGGAAGGAACATTGGGGCAGGAACCCTGTGGTCTGTAGCACAGCTCTGAGACCATCATGGCCTAGATGCTGGGCAGTCCTTGAGCAAAGCTTTCCCATTAGAGAATCTACATCAGACAGGGGCTTGAATCTAGCCCCATTTCCTGCCAAGTCTTTGGCCAGGAGTGGTCCCGAGGCAGTGTAGTCTTGGCAGAAATATCATCGCAGATTTGTAGGTACAGCCACCGTCGGCTGTCTGCTCACCATACTCTTGGACACAAATTGTCCTGAAGGGAGATCTGACTGGTGCAACCCCATAGCCTCAGAAGGGTCAGTGAGGTGGCCCAAACACAACTAATTCATCAGAAGAAGGAATTAGCATAAAGAACAAGTAGGAGAGCTCCAAGCTCCACCTGCCCGTGTGAAGCCCTGAAAGGTCTCTACTACAATTGGGTTGGGGGTAGCAACAGATTTAGTGAGAATCAAAAGGGAAAGCCTGGCTGGGCTGTTGTTACACCCCGGCTCTTCTTAGAGAATAAAAAAATCCATCCAGGTCTCTTCCCTTGTCTGTGCATTTTGTCTAGCTCTCAACTCCAAAGCAGATGGAAAAGTTTTGAACCCAAATCTTTCCTACAAAATGGCTGATTGAGAAGGACGGATAAAGAGGGGTGTCTAGTTGTTTGTAAAGTACTCAACATGTAACAGTGACTGTAAATACCTCCCTTTCAGAGATCTGTGCTTCACATCAGAGGCATTTAGATATGGTCCTCAATCCTGTGCCTAGCTGAATGTGGATGTCAGTGGCAGACTCAGGTATTGCTTTTTAAATGCTGCCAACCAAATGTCAGCCACTGGTGGCTTTTTCCCAGAAAATGGGCATTCCATTATCTTGGTGGTGGTGGTGTTCAGTTGCTCAGTCATGTCTGCCTCTTTGTGATCCCCTGAACTGCAGCACACCAGGCCTCCCTGTCCATCACCAACTCCAGGAGTTTACTCAAACTCATGTCCATGGAGTCGGTGATGCCATCCACCCATCTCATCCTCTGTCGCCCCCTTCTCCTCCTGCCCTCAATCTTTCCCAGCCTCAGGGTATTTTTCCAATGAGTCGAGTCTTTTCCAATGAGTTGGCTCTTCGCATCAGGTGGCCAAACTATTGGAGTTTCAGCTTCATCATCATTTCTTCCAATGAGAGAGAGTCCAGTGCTAATAACAGTAAAAAGAACCTGCTTTCATAGTGGCTTTCTGAGCATAATATTGCCTTTCCACCCATACTGTAAATATATATCCCTCTTCCCCCCATAGCAAAACACCAAGTTGATATACATCTTAGACTAGACATTTATCTTAGGGAAGGTAGTTTTTCTCTAATTCAATTTGCTTCAGAATATAATGTATTTATAACAATATCCTGATGACTGGAGACATTAAACTTCAAAACATACTCCTTTTAAACTTATAAAACCTTTAATATTGTGGCTTCAGAATTTTTTCTTCCATTTAGACACTATGAGCATGTCCAGGCATGGCGTCTGGGCACATGAAGGAGAGGTATATACTCCAAGATCAAACCCAGAAGGGTACAGTTTTACCACTCAAGACAGGTTGACCAACCTGCTCTAGGCTGACCAACATCACAGTTTCCCAGGACTTTCCCAGACACTGAAAGTTCTGTATTTCAGGAATCTCCCCTATTCTGGGTAAATGGTTTTAATACAATTGGTCACCTGCTCTTAACCTGAAACAAACAAAAAAGAAAGTGCCATCAGCAGAGCTGCTGTTTTTGGCTGGCAAATGGCACTCCTGTTTACTTTCAAAAATGGGGAAAAAGCAGGACCAGTTGGTGATGGACAGGGAAGCCTGGCATGCTGCAGTCCATGGGGTCACAAAGAGTTGGACACGACTGAGTGACTGAACTGAACTACTGACATCTTTGATTGCTGTCACATTATTTCAAACATTTTAGAGTTACACTGGTTTAGGGTATCTAATGGATTTACCTATAGTTACTGATTTATCATAATGTATTCTTCTTAAATACTGAACACATACAAAATACTGCTTATTCTCCAAAAGCAGTGAAGTGATGGAAGTAATTGTATTTTAGCAGTCTGCATATATATTTTTTGTTTGTCCTCTCTCTTGAGTTCACTTTTTTTTCAGTTTCTAACTCCTTGGAGCTGCCTTAAATGAAGAAATCAAGTTGGTAGTAAGCTGAACCATGCATGCAATGCTTCTCTTTTTAAACTTCAGTCTCTCTGTGTGAACACACACACACACACATATATACAAGTATGTATATTTCATAGCACATCTTGCAAATCAATAAATCATAGGGGAGAAAAATATAGAAAGTGGTTTATTCCTCAAAGCAAATTCAGTCCAACTGAATTACTATTTCAGTTCACATCATGACAAAGTCAACTGGGAATTTCCAGATGCAGAAGAGGTAAAAATGCCAACTTTATTAAAATGTAAGCCAAAGCAAAATCACAGTTTAAAATTGAAACAGGATTGAGGAAAAGGCTGATTTTGTTTGGCATGTACTGTAAAATTCTAATTTCATGTAGGTTAAAGAAAACAAAACGCCCACCCTTATATAGCCATAGAGGGAAAGAAAAGCCCACACTAAGCTGATTGTTCATGGTTCTTAAATTTTTTATGTTAATAATAATTTAAATGTTGATAATATTTTGACACTTGACTGATAATGGCATTGGGAGATTTCATGAACTATAACAAATAATTTTAGTAGAGATGATCAAAAGGGAGATACAGTTTGATCTTGGGAGACCAACTTGGATATACCACGTATCTATGTGTATCATACAGATGAAGTCACAGAGAACCCACATGTTTTAAAAAAGATTGGAAGTATGAGGACAACCTTCCTATAAGCCAGAGAAAGTAAAATTTTTTCAGTGCTTTAAGTAGGACTTCTCTTAGAGGACCCACTTATCTGTTTATAACTTTCAGATGAAGGCAGAAGGTAGCCTCATGTTCACAAAGATTGGAAGTATGCACACTCAAGAAAGCCAGTCTCCCCTGCAACTTCAGGTGTGATTTCCCTTAGAATGATGGCCTAATATTTGAATGCAGGACATCTCACTTCAGAAAAGCATTATATTAAAACTAAAAACATCTGACCAGTGAAAATAATCTCCCATTCATAAAACTGGAAGAAAAAAGGGAAATATGACAGATGAAGAGTTGATTTAATTAAGACACAGAGTTTTTACAAATCAATACCCAAAAGACATATATAGGTGAGTCACAGAAAAAAAAAAAAAGCTTTTAAACAACAGAGATTGTTTTCAACTTCAGCCACAATTAAGTGAATGTCTTTTAAAACCTCAAAAGAGTAAATATTAAAACCATGCCATGTATTAGGAGAAATGTGAAGAAACAGACACTCATATTCCCTAGGTATGTCAGCTGGCAATCCCCTTTGGTACTGCATAAATGAATAATAAAGAACGTGAGGAATGTTGGTCTGATATCCTGGAAATAAGAAAATATGTGGGGCACCATGGCTTAAGTAAGTCTAGGTTCACTTTTCACTCATAATTTGAAGTCTGGAGGTAGGTGACTGCTGGTTTAGAGGGCTCTGGGTTGCCACTGTCTGCTGGAATTCTCTTGCCCTTCCCCTCATGGTGGCAAGCATTGGGGCCATGTCTGCAATCAGGCCAGTAAAGATGAAGAGGAGGGAGGAAAGGAGGGGTGCCGGCACATCTGTCCCTTTATTAGGTAAATAAGATTGTGCCCAGATAGGTCCCGGCAGACTTTGATTTATACCCTCCTGGCTAGGACTCTGATACATTGAAGCAGAAGGAAAGTTGGGAAAGTCTTAACTTAATGATAGTAGTAAGAAGATGGGAGGCAGCAGTTGTTGGTTCGGACACACATTTGGAGAACAGTATTCATCAAAATACACATGTCAACTAACCATATTGAGTATTGGCGAGGATCTAAAGCAACTGGAACTCTCATCCACCTCTATGAGTATAAAATGGCACGATCACTTTGCAAAACCATTTGGCACTTTCTAATAAAGGTAAACGTACACCTTGACCCATTCTACCTCGAGGTGTTTTTCCAACAGAAGTGTGTACTTGTGCCCACAAAAGACACTTGAAAGAGTATTCAAAGCAGCAGTATTCATAATAACTCCAAACTGGAAACAATGCTAATGTCTATCAGAGATGAATGAACGAACAAATTATAATATATCCATGCAATGGAATGCTGCTCAGCAAAGAAAATAAAGAGCTATTAATACACAAAACAACATTAGTAAATTTTAAAAACAGTATCCTGAGCAACAGAAGGCAAGTTGCATATTGTTTGATCCCATTTACATGAAGTTCTAGAACTGGCAAAACTATGGGGCTAGAAAGCAGGTAAGTGCATGTTCGGAAGCAGAGGTAAGGAAGGACTTTCTGCAAAGGGTTGTAAGGGAGCTTTGGCAGTAATGGAAATTGTGTTAGCCACATTTTTAGACTCTGTAAACTTCATGGGGTTTGCAAAGAGTCGGACACGACTAAGCAACTGAACTGAACTGAACTGAACAGACCTCCTGCTTGGCCAACTGCACCAAGTCAAGTCCTAAATGTGCAATGAAAGATTTATCCATTAGGAAAAAAAATGGGTCAGTCTATGTGGATGGAAGAGAAACAGTGACCAAGATACAATTGATTTTTTTAAAAAAAGCCAAGCTAAGAACAGTGTACACACTCTGCTCCCATTTTTTGTTGATAAATATGAGGAAGGCTAGGTTTTGTATATAGTTCAGTTCAGTTTAGTTCAGTCTCTCAGTCATGTCTGACTCTTTGTGACCTCATGGACTGCAGCATGCCAGGCCTCCCTGTCCATCACCAACTCCCGGAATTTACCCAAACTCATGTCCGTTGAGTCGGTGATGCCATCCAACCATCTCATTCTCTATCGTCCCCTTTTCCTCCCACCTTCAACCTTTCCCAGCATCAGGGTCTTTTCCAATGAGTCAGTTCTTTGCATGAGGTGGCCAAAGTATTGGAGTTTCAGCTTCAGCATCAATCCTTCCAATGAACACTCAGGACTGATCTCCCTTAGGATGGACTGGTTGTACATTGTATGTATCATATATTATGTTTGTAATGCATAGAATGTGTAATAGTAGCAAGAGTTGCTTCTAGAGAGGATGGGCTTCCCTTGTGTCTCAGCTGATAAAGAATCCACCTGCAATGCAAGAGACCTGGGTTCAATTCCTGGGTTGGGAAGATCCCCTAGAGAAGGGGAAGGCTGTCCACTCCAGTATTCTGGCCTGGAGAATTCCATGGACTATACAGTACAAGGGGTTGCAAAGAGTTGGACACGACTGAGTGACTTTCATTTTCTAAAGAGGACTGGAACCTGGGAACCTGGTATGAAAATGAAATATAGTTGACCTTGCACATCCTTTTATAAGGCTTAATATTTCAACATTATGTAAGCATATTAATCTTTTAATGAAAAGTGACTGGTTCTTTTATAATCAAAACAAGAAAAAGTTAAAAATGAAAGCATTTAGAATTTAAGAAGCACATTTTTTTTTTACTCCCCCCAAAGGCTGATACAAGAATGATTCTTCTTATTGGATTGGCTACTATTCTTAACTCAGTAAAGAGTGTAGCAATACCATGTTTCACTGGGGCCAAATATTTCAGTGGGGAATGGGGACCCAAACAATTTAGCATGAAACAAACGTGGGAAAATAGAAACCAGATTCCAACATGCTCCAGAGGTCCATAGTTCTCTTGACTGCTCCCTTAGAATAGAGTGCCTATTTCAATTGTAGCTCACTTTATGCAAAATACACCACATTTCCCCTAACACTCCCACCCCACACACACACACACACACACACTCATTCTCATAACCACCTTGGGAAATATCATTCTTGTTCTTGCTTTAGAGAGCAGCAAGAGGAAACCCAAGGCGATAGTGGTTTGCTGAAGTCATACGAGGCATTGGAACTCTGAGTATGTGTGTAGTCTCATCAGTTCATTTTAGATAGTTGACTTCCATGTCAAGTCTATCTTTCAGAGAAAGAGCAGGAGAGAGAGATAGAATGTTAAATATAGAACAGACTGGTTTGTTATGGTTTGTGTCATAACTTCACATGTTAGTGGGAGGCTCAGAGGAAAATAAAAAAAATGTAAGTCCAATTCCTCCCTTTATTGTCTCAAATAAACATGAGGAAACTGATGAATATGGCATATGTGGTGAAAATGGTGCCAACGGCCAAACCAAAGGACTATGGGTGGGTCAAGCTTAAAATCCTGAAATGAAGTAACATACCAGTTGGGATAGCACATTAACAACAACAACAAAACCCTCCAAAATCTTATGAAACTTAATGAGGTTTATTTTGTTTTTACAGAAATAAATTTTTTTCTTCCAGTGTTATTAACATATAAATGCCATACAGCACTGTATAAGTTTGAAGGTATACAGCCTCATGATCTGACCTGCATACATGACAAAATGATGACCATGATAAGTTTAGTGAACACCCATCTTCTCATGTGGATACAAATTAAAGAAATAGAAACAAATTTTTTTCTTATGAGAACTCTTCAGATTTTCTCTCTAAATAACTTACATATATAATGTATAGCAGTGTTAATTATATTTATTATGTTGTACATTACATCCCTGTTGTTTATTTATCTTTTTTCATTGATGTATATATTTTCATTACAGTATTAGTTTCAGGTATATAATATATTGATTTAAATTTTGTAAATTATATTCCATTTAGTTGTTTTAAAACATTGACCTTATTTCCCTGTACTACACAATATATCCTTGTAGCTTACTTATTTTATACATAGTAGTTTGTGCTTCTTAGTCTCCTACCCCTATCATTCTCCCTTCCCCTTCCCTCTCCTCACTGATGACACCAGTTTGGTCTCTGTATATGTGGGTCTATGTTTTGTTATATTAATTTTGTTTGTTTTATTTTTTAGATTCTACATATAAGCAATAACACAGTATTTGTCTTTCTCTGACTCACTTCATTGAGTTTGATCATCTCTAAGACCATCCTTGTTGCTGTAAATGGCATTATTTTCTTCTTTCTCGTGGCTGAGTAATATTCCATTGTATATATGTACCACATCTTCTTTTTCCATTCCTCTCTCGATGGACATTTAGGTTGCTTCTGTGTCCTGGCTATTGTAAACAGTGATACAATGAACTTTGGAGTGCATGTACCCTTTTGAATTACAGTTTTCTCCATATATATGCTCAGGAGTGGGGTTGCTGGATCCTATGGTGTAGCTCTATGTTTAGCTTCTTAAGGAACCTCCATACTGTTCTCCATAGTGGTTGTACCAATTTACATTCCCACGACCAGTGTAAGAGGATTCTCTTTGCTCCACACGCTCTCCAGCATTTACTGCTTGTAGACTTTTTGATAAAGGCCATTCTGTTTGTATGAGGTAACATCCCACTTAATTTTGATCTGCATTTCTCTTTGATCTGTGATGTTGAGCATCTTTTTATGTGACTCTTAGCCATCTGTAGGTCTTCTTTGGAGAAATGTCTGTGTAGGTCTTCTACCCATCTTTTGTTTGGGTTGCTTTTTTTGTGTTGAGCTGCATGAGCTGTTTGTAAACTTTGGAGAATAATGCCTTGTCAGTCACATCTTTTGCAAATATTTTCTCTCATTCTGTGTGTTGTCTGTTCATTTTGTTTCTGGTCCCCTTTGCTGTGTAAAAGCTTTTGAGTTTAATTAGGTCCCATTTCTTAATATGGGACCACCCAAGACTGGTGGGTGATGGTGGAAAGTTCTGACAAGACGTGGTCCACTGGAGAAAGAAATGGCAAACCACTTCAGTATTCTTGCCTTGAGAACCCCATGAACAGTACGAAAAGGCAAAAAGATAGTACATTGAAAGATGAACTCCTCAGGTGGGTAGGTGCCCAATATGCTTCTGGAGAACAGTGGAGAAATAACTCCAGAAAGAATAAGAAGACAGAGCCAAAGCAAAAACAACACCCTACAACCTGGAATGTTAGGTCCGTGAACCAAGGTAAATTGGAAGGGGTCAAACAGGAGATGGCAAGAGTGAACATCAACATTTTAGGAATCAGTGAACTAAAATGGACTGGAATGGGTGAATTTAACTCAGATGACCATTATATCTACTACTGTGGGCAAGAATCCCGTAGAAGAAGTGGAGTAGCCCTCATAGTTAACAAAGGAGTCCAAAATTCAGTACTTGGATTCAATCTCAAAAACAATGGAATGATCTCTGTTTGTTTCCAAGGCAAACCATTCAATATCACAGTAATCCAAGTCTATGCTCCGACCAGTTATGCTGAAGAAGCTGAAGTTGAACAGTTCTATGAAGACCTACAAGACCTTCTAGAACTAACACCCCCCAAAAATGTCCTTTTCTTTATAGGGGACTGGAATGCAAAAGTAGGAAGTCAAGAGATATCTGGAATAACAGGCAAATTTGGCCTTAGAGTACAAAATGAAGCAGGGCAAAGACTAACAGAATTTTGCCAAGAGAACACACTGGTCATAGAAAACACCCTCTTCCAACAACACAAGATAGGACTCTACACATGGACATCACCAAATCGTCAATACCAAAATCAGATTGATTATATTCTTTGTAGCCAAAGATGGAGAGGCTCTATACAATCAGCAAAAACAAGACCAGGAGCTGACTGTGGCTCAGATCATGAACTCCTTATTGCCAAATTCAGACTGAAATTGAATAAAGTAGGGAAAACCACTAGACCATGCAGGTATGACCTAAATCAAATCCCTTGTGACTATACAGTGGAAGTGTCAAATAAATTTAAGGGATTAGATCTGATAGACAGAGTGCCTGAAGAAATATAGACAGAGGTTTGTGACATTGTAGGAGGCAGTGATCAAGATCGTCCCCATGAAAAAGGAAAATGGTTGTCTGAGTATGCCTTACAAATAGCTGAGAAGAGAAAAAAAAAAAAAGGCAAAAGAGAAAAGGAAAGATGTACCCATTTGAATGCAGAGTTCCAAAGAATAACAAGGAGAGATAAGAAAACCTGCCTCGGTGATCAATGCAAAGAAATAGAGGAAAACAATAGAATGAGAAAGACTAGAGATCTCGTCAAGAAAATTAGAGATACCAAGGGGAAATTTAATGCAAAGATGGGCACAATAAAGGACAGAAATGGTATGGACCTAACAGAAGAAGATATTAAGAAGAGGTGGCAAGAATACACAGAAGAACTGTACAAAAAAGAACTTCATGACCCAGATAATCAGGATGGTGTGATCACTCACCTAGAGGCAGACATCCCAGAATGTGAAGTCAAGTGGGCCTTAGGAAGCATCACTATGAACAAAGCTAGTGGAGGTGATGGAATTCCAGTTGAGCTATATTAAATCCTTAAAAATTATGCTGTTAAATTGTTGCACTCAATATGCCAGCAAATTTGGAAAACTCAGCAGTGGCCACAGGACTCGAAAAGGTCAGTTTTCATTCCAATCCCAAAGAAAGGCAATGCCAAAGAATGTTCAAGCTACTCCACAATTGCACTAATCTCACACACTAGCAAAATAATGCTCAAAATTCTCCAAGTCAGGCTTCAACAGTACGTAAACTGTGAACTTCCAGATGTTCAAGCTGAATTTAGAAAAGGCAGAGGAACCAGAGATCAAATTGCCAACATCCATTGGACTGTCAAAAAAGCAAGAGAGTTCCAGAAAAACATCTTCTGCTTTATTGACTATGCCAAAGTCTTTAACTGTGTGGATCACAACAAACTGTGGAAAATTCTGAAAGAGATGGGAATACCAGACCACCTGACCTGCCTCCTGAGAAATCTGTATGTGGGTCAGGAAGCAACAGTTAGAACTGGACATGGAACAACAGACTGGTTCCAAATCGGGAAAGGAGTACATCAAAGCTGTATATTGTCTCCCTGATCATTTAACTTATATGCAGAGTACATCATGTGAAATGTCAGGCTGGATGAAGCTCAAGGTGGAATCAAGATTGCCGGGAGAAATATCAATAACCTCAGATATGCAGATGACACCACACTTATGGCATTAAGCAAAGAAGAACTAAAGAGCCTCTTGATGAAAGTGAAGGAGGAGAGTGAAAACATTGGCTTATGCATCCAACCTGGACTGGCGATCTGTTTCACCCTTGATAGTATACTTGTTTCGATGCTATTCTCTCAGAACATCCCACCCTCGCCTTCTCCCACAGAGTGCAAAATTCTGTTCTGTACATCTGTGTCTCTTTTTCTGTTTTGCATATAGGGTTATCATTACCATCTTTTTAAATTCCATATATATGCATTAGTATACTGTATTGGTCTTTATCTTTCTGGCTTACTTCACTCTGTGCTCAGCGCTGGTGCACTGGGAAGACCCAGAGGGATGAGATGGGGAGGGAGGAGGGAGGGGGGATCTGGATGGGGAACACATGTAAATCCATGGCTGATTCATGTCAATGTATGGCAAAAAACACTACAATATTGTAAAGTAATTAGCCTCCAACTAATAAAAATACATGAAAAAAAAAAAAAAAAAAACCATTGGCTTAAAACTCAACATTCAGAAAACTAAGATCATGGCATCTGGTCCCATCACTTCATGGGATATAGATGGGGAAACAGTGAGAGACTTTATTTTTGGGCTCCAAAATCACTGCAGATGGTAACTGCAGCCATGAAATTAAAAGATGCTTACTCCTTGGATGAAAAGCTATGACCAAACTAGAGAGCACATTAAAAAGCAGAAACATTACTTTGCCAGCAAAAGTCCGTCTAGTCAAAGCTATGGTTTTTACAGTAGTCATGTATGGATGTGAGAGTTGAACTATAAAGAAAGCTGAATGCTAAAGAATTTGATGCTTTTAAACTGTGGTGTTGGAGAAGACTCTTGAGAGTTCTTTGGACTGCAAGGAGACCCAACCAGTCAATCCTAAAGTAAATCAGTCCTGAATATTCATTGGAAGGACTGATGCTGAAATTCCAATACTTTGGCCACTTGATGTGAAGAATTGACTTCTTGGAAAAGACTCAGTTGCTGGGAAAGTTTGAAGGTGGGAGGAGAAGGGGACAACAGAGGATTAGATGGTTGGATGGCATCACCGACTCAATGGACTTGAGTTTGAGCAACTCCAGGAGTTGGTGATGGTCAGGGAAGCCTGGCGTCCTGTGGTCCATGGGGTCGCAGAGAGTCAGAGATGACTGAGTGACTGAACTGAACTGATTTCTTAATATCTGTTTTTATTTCCATTACTCCAGGAGTTGGATTGAAAAGGATATTATTTTGATTTATGTCAAAAAGTGTTCCACCTTTGTTTTCCTCTAAGAGTTTTATAGTATCCAGTCTTATATCTTTAATCCATTCTCAGTTCATTTTTGTGTATGATGTTAAAAAATGTTCTAATTTCATTTTTTTTCATATGTAAATGTCCAGTTTCCCAAGCACCATGTACTGAAGAGACTGTCTTTTCTCCATTGTATAGTCTTGCCCCCTTTGTTGTAGATTAAATGACCATAGGTGTATGGATTTATTGTTGGGCCTTCTATCCTGTTCCATTGATCTGTCTTTCTGTTTTGTTCCAAAACTATGGCCATTTGATGACTGTAGCTTGGTAGTATAGTCTGAAGTCCAGAAACCTGATTACTCCAGCTCTATTTTTCTTTCTCAAGTTTGCTTTGACTATTCAGGGTCTTTTGTGTTTCTATACAAATTAAAAAAATTTTTTGTTCTAGTTCTGTGAAACAAATGTCATTGGTAATCTGATAGGGAATGTATTGAATCTGTAGATTGCCTCAGATAGTATAGTCATTTTGACAATATTGATCCTTCCAATCCAAGAACATGGGTATGTCTTTCCATCTGTTTGTGTCATCCCTGATTTCTGTTATCAGCATCTTGTAGTTTTCAGAGTATAGGGCTTTTGCCTCCTTAGGTGGGTTTATTCCTAGGTAATTTAATCTTTTTGGTGTGATGGTAAATAGAATTGTGTCTTTAACTTCTCTTTCTGGCCTTTCATTGTCAGTGTATAGAAATACAACAGATTTTTGTCTATTAATTTTGTGTGCTGCAACTTTATCAAATTCATTTGTTGAGCTCTAGTAGTTTCCAGCAAAATCTTTAAGATTTTCTATGTATAGTATCTTTGTATAGGATAGATTGAGCAAACTCTGGAAAATAGTGAAGGACAGGGAGGCCTGGCATGCTGTGGTCCTTGGGATCACAAAGAAGCTGACACAACTTAGTGACTAAACAACAAACAACAACAACAATGTATAGTATCACATCATCTTCAGTATCAGTTTTACTTCTTCTTTTCCAGTTTGGATTTCCTTTCTTTTGTTTTCTTTTCTGATTGCCATGGCTAGGACTTTCAAAACTATCTTGAATAAAACTGTGAAGAATAAACATACTTGTCTTGTTCCTGATCTTAGGGGAAATGCTTTCAGCTTTTCACTACTGAGATTGATGTTAGCTATAGGTTTGTCATATATGGCCTTTATTAGGTTGAGGTAGGTTTCTCTCTATGCCCGCTTTCTGGAGAATTTTTTTTAATTTATTTTTTAATTGAAGGATAATTGCTTTACAGAATTTTGTTGTTTTCTGTCAAACCTCAAAGTGAATCAGTCATAGGTATACACAGAATGGAGGACTGTAATGGAGAGTTTTTTTTTTAAATCATGAGTGAATTTTGAATTTTGTCAAAAGCTTTTTCTGCATCTATTGTGATGATCATATGGTTTTTACTCTTTGGTTTTTTGTTTGATGTGTCATATCACACTGCTTTTCAGATATTGAAAAATCCTTGCATCCCTGAGATAAGTCCCACGTGACCATGGTGGTGTGTGATCCTCTTAATGTATTGTTGGATTCAGATTGCTAATATTTTGTTGAAGATCTTTGCATCTATGTTCATCAATGATAATGAACTAATTTTTCTTTTTTTGTGTGGTATCTTGTTCTGGTTTTGGCTTCAGGGTGATGGTGGCCTCATAGAATGAGTTTGGGGGTGTTCTTTCCTCTGTAGTTTTTTGGAATAGTCTCAGAAGGATAGGTATTAACTCTTCTCTAAATGTTTGATAGGATTTGCATGTGAAGTCATCTGGTCCTGGACTTTTGTTTGTTGGGAGCTTTTTAATCACAGTTTCAAATTTCAGTACTTGTGATTGGACTGGGGTTTAATTTTTAATCACATATGATAAATAGCAGCTGTCTTTGAAGGGTGCTTCTCTATGTCATCCAACGTCTGGAAACCAGACTAATAGACTTGCCAACATATGGAACATCACCAGTCATGACAGCACTGGGAGGAGAGTGTTGCAAGGTCTCCCAATGGCGATAAAATTACCTAGCTGGGAAATGACACAGGTCACTTCTTCCCACAGCATATTGGCTATTACTAGTCACTTGACTTTGAACAACTGAATATAACTCCAAGGGAGAGGGAGTGCAGATATATGTGAGCAGAAGGAATCTCTACCACCAGAATGAAAGCAAAGTCAGGCAACAACAGTGAGCTGGGATCTGATGAAATGACAGCCCTTATGATCGCTCCACCTTCATCCTCCAGAACTTAAGAAAAAAAGTGGGTCTTGGACTTAGTTTTTGATTAACAGAACAATCCTTATTGGTGAACTTTGAGATTCCTAGAACATTCATACCAGACCCACAGGTTGACATAGTAGGCAAATAAGTTCATTTGTGTTGCATTTATACTTCATCCAACTACTGTAATAGTTTTGAAATGTTTTTTTTCCCCACTATATTAAACTTGTCACTCTTGGAAATGGCATCACCCTGCATTCCCAGTACAAGTCTAGACTTTGTCAAAATTTTCTTCTTTATCTGCCCAAAGAAGTCCCTGGCTCCTAATGATCATTGATGAGATCATGGTCCTGGTATGCCATTTCTAAAATTATTGTTGTCACACACTCCTTCTTGAACATCCTCATCTTTCAGCCTAAAGGCTATAGCTATAGATATATAGGCATACATAGATATATCACTGGGTGTAGTTCTCTTATAATATTTCTTTGCCTGGATGACTTCATCTCTCTTGTGGCTTGACAGAGTATGAGAAAAGTGAATAGAACTCTATTTGGCTAATCAAGTAGAGAGTTTAGTGGTCATGAATGACCAAGAATATAGACAACACAGTTAGTTCAGGAAAGTTGCTTTAAAAAAAAGGCACAAAAACCAAAACCCAAATATAACAACAAAAAATGACAGTAAGAACATACTGTAGGAAAAGGGGAGAATCTAATTTCCAAGGTGGCTACCTTATACTACTTTAAATGTCTCATTTTCAACCAAAAATTATGAGACATGGAAATAAATAACAAAATATGGACCATCCACTAGGGAGAAAAAATAGGCAACAGGAGCTGTCCCTGTGAAAGCCAGATTTTGGCATTACTAGACGATGACTTTAAATCAGGAATTTTAAACATGCTCAAAGAAGTGAAGGAAACCATATCTAAAGAGCTAAAGAAGAGTATGAGAATATCTCACCAAATAGAGAATATTAATGAAGAGCTGGAAATTAGTTTTTTGGAGCCATATGGAAAATCTGGATTTGAAAAGTATAATAACTGAACGAAGAATTCACTTCAGTTCAGTTCAGTCGCTCAGTCGTGTCCGACTCTTTGCGACCCCATGAATCGCAGCATGTCAGGCCCCCCTGTCCATCACCAACTCCCGGAATTTACTCAAACTCATGCCCATCAAGTTGGTGATGCCATCCAGCCATCTCATCCTCTGTCGTACCCTTCTCCTCCTGCCCCTAATCCCTCCCAGCATCACTAGAGGGGCTTAAAAGCAAATCTGAACAGATAAAAGACACTAGGATGAAAATAATAGGCACCAAATGTTCCCATATTCAATTCACAAATTCCCTGCAACTTAATGAGACTTGAGAGATCCCAATAACTGCAGTCTCCTTGTCACTTCCCTCCAGCTATATAAGTAGAAGGCTGGGAATACATTGGAGAATTATCAGAAGACAGCTCTAAGTTTTAAATAAGGTGATGGAGAAGGTTCTAAAGAATCATTATTAGTGATGAAGGGATGTCATTTAATTCCAGAGTTGGCTGTTTGCCTGTATAACGAACTGGCCAATTCCTTCTCAGGGACTTAGGAGCAGAGCAATCAATGGAGAGAGAGAGAGCATGATAGAGACGAAGCAACACTTGCTCTGGGTGAAGCCAAGATATTTGGGTTTTCCGTGAGTCAACAGACAAAGAGAGAAGTACTTGGGCTTGAGCCATCATCTCATCCATGATGGTTGCCTATTTGGCCAGGAGCCCCTGGCAGCAAGAGACTGCATGGCACAACACCAAACACAGTGTCCATAGTGAGTTCAAACTGAAGTACATGTTTCATACATGAGAACTGTGTGGTGGGAAGATCCATCCCAAGAGGCTTCTGGAAAAATATATCCATGAACCTCACGTCAGAGGGAGCATTTGTTTTCATGCATACACAAGGCTTCTGGGAAGAAGCAGGAAGAGTCAACAGAGAAGACTGCAGAGGCACCTCTTCTGGCGAAGACGTCTGCCCCAGGTACCACCACCCTTGTACCTTCTCCCTCGTCTCCGACACAGAACAGGAAGAAAGAACACAGAAGAGCACAAGATGAAAGAAGTGACAAAATCTCCCTCTTGTATTCAATACACTTCAGGCCAAGGCCTTTCTCTGGATCCCCAGCATGATAAAATGAATATCAGACTGAAGTTTAAACTGGCCTGGCCTGTGCATTTTCAAATATCAGAATAGGCAGACAACTAAAGGGTCTGCTGGGGATATCTTTGAGGAAGGAAAAGGGAACTGGAACAGAGAATGTTTGAAAGGAATGGTTGAAACAGAAATGTTCTTCTCATGTTCTCTAAACTGGTTCCATGAAAGTATCATGGAAATTTTTACAGGAAGTGGATATACAAGCCAACACAATTGGTGTTATTCTTTTGGATCTTGAAAACATCCACTGTGTAACCATGACAAACTTTGAGTTTCTTCTCTTCTCTGTGCCTCAGATCACTTACCTAGAAAGTGAACTGGTTTTACCAAATAATCTCTTAAGACGTCCCTCTTTGCTCTCATTTTCTTTAGCACAGAAACCAATCATTGGATACCAATAAATAACCCACATGTGGTACTTTACAAATAATCCAATTCAAAGAAACACACTGCAAATTGATAAGAGAGAGATTCTTGGTCTCTTAAGATGAGGAGGATCATGAGGCTTCAAGAGGCCTAGTGACTTGCTCAAATTCCCCCAGCTGGTGAATGGCAGAGTGAGTACTGTGAATCCAGGCTACTGTCTGAAGAGTATATCTTCTCTCTGGTAATTCACACCATTTCATGCTTAGTCCAGTTCCTGCGTATGTCAACCACAGTGTCTTCAAAAATGCTATGTTTATCTATTAATATCTCATGTATTTTGAAAGGATTATACTTGGGGCTTCCCAGAACCGGCCTGCCAATGCAGGAGACATACGTGGCACAGGTTTGATCCCTGGGTCAGGAAGATCCCTTGGAGGAGAGCAAGGCAGTCTATTCCAGTATTCTTGCCTGAAAAATCGCATGGACAGAGTAGTCTAGCAGGCTACAGTCCATGGGGTTGCAAAGAGTTAGACACAATTGAAGCAACTTAAGCATACATACTTGTGAAAAAGAAAGAACATTCTGCAAAAGTTGCTTAAGTGCCAGAGCAGGTTACTGGTGGCAATGCAGGAGGCAATGCTCAAGTTGTCCCTCCTTAAGGGTCTGAAGACATGTATCTGGACTAGCCAGAAGAGGCAGTGGCTTATAGGGAAAGTGCATGTTTCTTTGGATTTTTAAATCCACAAGCATCTACCATTATGTGAGACCAGCTCTTATTTATACAAAGGATCGCTTTCCAACCTTCTGTTCACTTAGAATTCTTGAAGCACTGCCTTACATTGTTTTATCATGTGGTCATGTGTTTTGGGTTACCCTCATCATAAACTGAAGCCGCAGGAAAGAACTGTGTACCCAGTCTACTTGAAACTTAATAAAATCTTCCACATGGAAAGTAAATTAAACCATCCTATTGTGGCACATGTTTTTTGTGATGACAAGAGAGGGGTTTGGTTTTCTGTATTTTTGGCTTAGGACATCAGGCTTTTGAAGGCCCCTGGGAGGCTGTTGTCTGTAGAGGAAATCCATTAGGACCTCAGTATTCAAAGGTGGAAGAGACTGAGTGGGTCTCAATGGAGCAGACAGTCAAGGTCAAAGTGACTGAGAGGTCCTGGGCCCACTCCTTTCCTTCTCAGAGCTGATCATATTTAGGAGGTCTCCCTCTGAAGTGGCCACTTGACCCAGATAAGGGCTAGTTTGTCATTGACCCCCCACATTGCTTAGAACTAGAAATATTTTTCTTAAAATCGATCTGGAACTCATAGATTCCCTGAACCTGAAATCCAGGATCCACCTTCAGGTTAGATGTGATAAGAAAGGGATAGAAGAGATTTTCCAAGGAACAAATAATCAGGCCCAAATGTAGAGTTTTCATGGATCATGCTAGCCACTTTCATAAGTTTCCAGTGCCTGGGATGAGCTCTCAAGTGGTGTTTGTTTAGTCATTCAAGAGGCTTTGGCTCTGTCTTCTTTCCCACAATATGGGCGAGGGTCTTCTATGCAAGTCTGTTCCCTCACCCTCTGCCAGTGTGTGTGCATGCATACATACCCACCACCAGCAGCACCATCAAAGCTCAAATGCCTTGAGCATTGACCTCCTAGGAATCCTTCCTTGAAGTTATCTATCTCCTCAGAGACAGTGGACCCTGTGTCCAGAGCATACACACTCACACACACCGTTACGTGCACAAGAAGCTTTTATGAACGGTCTTTCTGTAGTCTTACCCTTCAGAGCACAGGATGGTAGAGAAATAGATGAAAAGTGAGAATGAAATACACCATCACTGGCTCAGTCTTAGGCAAGTCTACCCTGCTCATATTTCTGGGAGGAGTTTGTCTATGTTCCAGAAGTGGGTGCACGTGCATTACTGCAGAAGGGACAAAGGGGATAGGAAAAGGGAATGAGAGAAAATTCCTCTGATAAGATACTTGATAGTTTGATACACATGAACTGTAGGACATGGTAGGCCTGGCAGACCTTTGAATTTCTGCTGTCCTTTTTCTCCTGGGAATGCATTTTGTTGTACATGTTGAAGTCCCTGCAGTCTAATCATGAAGAAATCCTTAAATATTAACACTCGCTTTTTATCACAGGTCACCATTAGCACATTATGATTCTTTATTCATGGCCAAAGAGGGCTCAGTTACATGAGGTATTTGGTGCCTATACTTAGGGAAAAACAAAACTTCAAATTATTTCACCAATGCCATTAGAGAAAAATGCACACATAAGTTAAAAATACATTTAATTCTTTTATTAATTGTTCATACATCCTTTAATTGCAGTTTTTATTTTCATATTAGAATACAAGTGATTTATAATGTGTTAGTTTCAGGTGTACGGCAAAGTGATTCATGTATACTTATATCTATTCTTCTTCAGATTCTTTTCCCATGTAGGTTATTGAGTATTGAGTAGAGTTCCCTGTGTTATACAGTAGGTCCTTGTTGATTATCTATTTTATATATAGTAGTGTATATATATTAATCCCAAGCTCCTATTTTTATCCCTCCTCCATCTTTCCCCTTTGGTAACCATAAGTTTATTTTTTTATTTTTTTTTTTTTTAATATTATTTTATTAGTTGGAGGCCAATCACTTTACAACATTTCAGTGGGTACATAAGTTTATTTTTTAAGCCTGTGAGTCTGTTTCTGCTTTGTAAATAAGTTCAATTGTATCAGTCGTTTGCAGATTCCATATATAAAAAGTATAATGTGATATTTGTCTTTCTCTGTCTGACTTATTTCACTTAGTATGGTAAGCCAATGGCATTATTTCATTCTTCTTGTGGCTCAGTAATATTCCATTGTATATATATACCACATCTTCTTTATCCCTTCCTCTGTTGATGGACATTTAGGTTGCATCCATGTCTTGGCTATTGTAATTAGTGCTGCAATTAATGTTGGGGTGCATGTATCTTTTCAAAGTATGGTTTTCTCTGGTGTCTGTAAAATTAATGAACAGAAATCTCAGTTAAATAGAGCTGGGAGGCCAGAAGGGAGCGCTCTCATGCCCTGTCACTATAGCAGAGCCCAACAACAAGAAGAAAGACTCCTCTTCTTTCCTGACAAGGGACGAGCTGATGAGAAGCCATGGACTCTTTGTTTCCTCTGTCCGTCCCAACTTCCTCTTTCGCTCTGTAAAAGCGTTCTCCTTCCTTCACCATGTGGGAATGTACAGGTGGCTCACCATGGTTGCAGTCCCAAAACCACAATTCTCTGCTGATTCCAAATAAGCCCATCTTTGCTAGAGAAATATCTGGCACTCTATTTGGTTTAGGTCACCATGCCTTTAGCTATATTTTGGATTTTATTGGCTTCTGACCAAAGAAAGTAACAACCTCTTTTATGAAATACTTTATCCAACGTTAAAATAAAGCAAACATCAAAATGGGTCAAAGGTGTTTAACAAAATCACAGAGAGTAGAAGGAAACCCTGGTTGGTGTCACTTTGGTCCATGTGTGTGTGCAGGCACACACTCACATAAATCTTGTCACTGATCAGACCCTGAGTAGACTCATGAAACTCTATTTTCGAGGAAGAGAGTTGCAGACGAATCTTGGCCAACTTCCTTTATGAACCAAAGGCACAGGAATTAGAGCAGGGCCTCAGAGATCAGCTCAGATTCCCTGCAGCTTCTAGCTGGAACTGGAATGTTCCTTCCAAAATCACTCGGGAATTGCTGCTCCACCCTGATTCTGCTAGATTATGTGATTCTTGGCACTTTGATTACACTCAAAACTTCACACCATCTTGAAAATTCGTTTCAGAGTTCAGAGCTGGGTTGTCCCATGTATGGTTGCTGACAGTCGCTGACAAGGGCCATAAACTATCAAATAGTTTAGAACAGTGATCAGAAAGCACATTTGACTATGCAAGTCTAGAAATAAAAAGAAATGCACACAAAACTGAAATATATGTATATTAATTCATGTTGTATACATGAATTAGGAATATTTTGAGGAACCACTGTGATGGTTCCATCCTGTGAAGAGTCTGGGTAAGAGTTGTCTACAATGGAAGTGGTTGTCAGTATATGTTTTATGTTAATTTCTTGACAATGTAAAATATTTTTGGCTGAGTTCTTTTTGGCTCTGAATAAAGAGTCATAATGTGGCTGGCGATGGCCTACTTGGTGGAGAAAGAGAGTTGTTTCTGACATTTTCTTATTAACTTGAAATTGCACTCATAGTATTACCTCTCTCCATGGTTTCCTTAGAGAAAACTTTGAAAACCATTGATCCATCATGTGAGGTTTATTTTAGGTGGTGGTGTTCAGTCACTCAGTCATGTCCAACTCTGCGACCTTGTGAACTACAGCATGCCAAGCTTCCCTGTCTGTCACTATCTCCCAGAGTTTGCTCAAACTCATGTCCACTGAGATAGTGATGTCATTCAACTATCTTATCCACTGTCACCCCCTTCTCCTCCTCCCCTCAATCTTTCCCAGCATCAGAGTCTTTTCCAATGAGTTGCCTCTTTGCATCAGGTGGCCAGAGTTTTGGAGCTTCAGCTTCAGCATCAGTCCTTCCAATGAATATTCAGGACTTATTTCCTTTAGGATGGACTGGTTGGAACTCCTTGCAGTCCAAGGGACTCTCAAGAGTCTTCTCCAGCACCCAGTTCAAAAGCATAAATTCTTCAGTGCTCGACCTTTATGGTCCAACTCTCACATCTGTATGTGACTACTGGAAATGATTTATTCTAGTTAAAATTAGACAATAGCATTTCCAAATTCACTTAATTGGTTCTTCCAAAATGCAATACTTTGAACTACTCCAGAGTGAGAGTGACTATATGTCTTAGGGACCAAGTGTAGAGTGCCATAGTAAAAATTTTAAGATTTCCAAATTTTAATTTCTTTCTTATTTTCTGGTTTAACATAAATATGAGTAGATGTTTTAATCTTTCCACCCTGTGCTCCAGTTGGTTAACTTGCTCACTCTCAGTAGTATACATACCTCACTTTGGAGATGAAGAGAGGGGCCCTAGGGATCTGGACTCTTGAGAACCTACAGTGTGAATTGCTTCTCATCAAATGACAGCTCAAATGTCCCCTCTCCAAAGATATCTTCCCTTAGAGTTCCCTTCCCTCTGCCACAAACACAGCCCAGCCCATCACTGTCACCATAGTATTTACCCTTCTTAGAATTACATTGTTCCTGTATCGGCTCACTTCTCTGTTTGTATATTACTTCCCTGTCATCCTCCACTCAGATGTAGGCACCACAAAAGAAGGTGCCCTTTCTGTTTACACCACCCTTGTCCCTTAACCTGGCAATCAGTTAACCTTTGGATCAATACAAATTTTGTCAGGTAGTCATTTACTGCACTGTTTTCCCTATAGTATGCAGCTATGATACCTCCTCAGTGCTAAGTACAACCTGGCCTTTTTCACATCTGGCAATCACCTTCTCAGTTGCTCAAATGGATAATCACGTATGATGGTTGACTTCTTCTTTGGGGGAAGAATTCCAAGCTGCTGCCACAGAAACCTAAAAATGTTTCTAGTTCCTATCTTGTAGAAAGCCAAACCCTAAACTACATATAAGTAAAAATTACATGTAGACTCAAAAATTGTGTTTCTCCTGTGTTAATTTTGAAGATGAGAGGATACCAAGTATGAAATTGTTTCATGGAGCTTTCCAAATCACAAAATAACATCTGAAACCTAAACAGTTATCATTATCACTACTGAAATCTTTATGTTTCTTAACTCAGGGAAAACGGTTTGTGATGACTAGGGAACGATTTCCAGCACTTTCTCTATAACAGTAATTTTACCTACATTATTAATTTCAAATTAAAACCTTTTGAAGTGTTTATTTTTATACTCTTTTAAGATGTAAAGACATCAGGCAACAGAATGTGTCTAGGGACTTTTTGTGGCTATAGAGAAAAACTAAAAACACTCATAAAATAGTTTTAATTTCCACCACTTTTCATTATTTATAACTGCAAAAGGAAAGGTTTCAAAATTTTTAAATAATTATTTAATAGGAGCTGTAGTAGACAGAATAAAGGCCCCCAAGGATGTCCCCATCATAACTTCTGGAACCTTTAGCTATGTTGCATTATGTGACAAAAGGGACTTACCAGATGTCATTTAGTTATGATCTTGAGATAGGAAGGTTATTCTGGATTATCCAGGTGAGTTCAGTGTAATTAGAAGGATCCTATAAGTGAAAGAGGGAGATAGGAGAAGCAGAGAAGGAGATGAGAAAACGAGGCAGTATCACAGTGATGTGTGAGAAAGTCTTGGCCAGCCATTGCTGGCTTTGAAGATGGAAAAGGGGGCCACGAGCCAAGGAATGCAGGCAGCCTCTCAAAGCTGGAAGAGACAAGGAAACGGATTCCCCCTAGAGCCTGAAGAAAGAACACAGCCCCACTGACACCTAGAATTTCATCCAGTGAGACCCATTTTGGACTTCTGACGTCCAGAACTGTAAAACAATAAGTTGACTTTGTTTTAGGTCACTAAATTTGTGAAAATTTGTTACAGCAGCCATAGGAAAGTAGCACAGCAATGTTTTTAGAAGACATGATTTTATAAATTCACCAATTCCTCATGTAGCCTCTCACATTTAGTATGTGACACATTTTGATGACTTCAACAAAATAGTTCAGTTAGAGCTTTTGAAATCTGAGCTTTAATCATATTAGAGAAACATTGTAAGTGGTGAAAATGGGGTAATAATGCCAAGTCCTTGTGGGTGATTATTTATAACTTGAGGTTCATATGCAAAAAGACACTGACTTGACACAAAGCAATGGTTATATCATAAACTATTTGAATATTCAGTCCAAGTCCTATTTCTGTGGAGCTGAGCAAGCAAGGCCGTGCTCTGTAAGGAGTGTGTGCTCAGCAGACACTAACGGATCAACACAAGACACACATGTGTCTGGGTGGTGGTCTTTGGACCTACAGATCCTCCCTGGTTTCAGAGTCTGATACATGTCTGTCTGGATCCTGTTCTTATAATGGAACTTATGGTATCACGTATCAGCTTTGTTTTTCAAGTGGAACTAGAAATAACTGCCTGGGGAATGTACCATTAGCTGGAACTGAAAAAAAAAAAATCGTGATACTTGAAGAGTTTTAGCACTCGGGATGGACTGTGATTTTCCATTAAGCAAGTCAAGTGCTACTACCCAGTCTTCACGAGGAAAGTACACTATAGCAAGATCCACAGGTCAAATGCTTTAAGAACATTCCATATGGAAACCATTGGCAATAACACATGCTGGCATATGGCAAACGACATGTATACATATAAA
This sequence comes from Muntiacus reevesi, assembly GCF_963930625.1. NCBI lineage: Eukaryota > Metazoa > Chordata > Mammalia > Artiodactyla > Cervidae > Muntiacus > Muntiacus reevesi. The sequence goes on along the minus strand of NC_089271.1, from coordinate 8,939,555 downwards.
AATAAAAACTATAAACATTGCAGGCTATTTTAATAATGAAATCATATTCTTCCCCACCATCACTTCTCCAACAAAATGCAGCCAAGAGGCCCCCCCCCCGACCCCTCTGCCACCCAAACCCCCAGCAGGAATGTGAATTGGACAGTAATGGCTGTGCTCCATCATTGTACCAGTTATGGTCCCAATAGGATTCAGATGACACACTCAATCTTGCCAGAGCCTCCTTTTGGCCAAAGTCAAGCAAACTGCAGCTGGTTAGCAGTCCATATGCTGCAGTCCGTGGAGCTCTCTCTGGCAGAGAGAACTGGACAAAGAAAGGTGTGAGAATCGATGGAGGCGAGAGAATGTCTAGCACAGTTTTTCAGTTCAGCAAATATTTTAATGAGCACTTACTGTGAGTTCTCTAGGAGATACATGTGGTAGAAGTGATCAAAGTAGTTTAATTTGCCTTAAAAACTCAGAGTGCCAGGGGACAAGCCAGTAAATGGCAATATGATGGCAATGATAATACAATACAAAAGAAACAGAGTATTATGGACACATTTATTTAAAGGAGCAAGCTCGTACATATGGGATCAGAGACAGCTTCTAAAAGGAAGTCATATCTAAGCCAAAACATGAAAAATTCACTGTTCATCACTAACTTTCAGTGAGGACTGTCCTAAGGGCTTCATGCATTGTAATACACTTAATCCTTTCAAGGACTCTGAGTGGGAACAGGGATTAACCATCAATAGTAAAGAGGGATCTCTTTGGGGTGATGGAAATGTTCTAAAACTGGATGACAGGGATAGTTGTACCACTTTAGTAAGTTGTGAACTTACTAAAAGTCACTCAAATGTACAGCAGAATGGGAGTGAGTTTCATAATGTGGAAATTCTACTTCAGTAACTTTTACAAAAACCAAACCAAACCAAAACAGGCTGGTGTGATTATGCAAGAAAGACAGGATGGCTTGAACCGAAGTAAGGGTAGTGGGGATAAAATGTAGACAAGTGATTGCGATGGGAATAGCCACTTGTGACTGGCAAATTTGGCACCTTGACCTAGAGGTTCTCAGAAAGGAAGTGTGGTTCTTTGCCTTCCTGGTGTTGGCTGTTAACTCTATTGGAAGAGAGTGATCTTCAGCTTTGGAAGGAAGGTTACCTAGCAGGCCTTGCCTTTAGATTGAGCAGTAGCTCTCTGCTGATAATAATGCATAGAATTCTTGCAAGTTTTCTGACATCAGAGGTGAGGCTTTAAGAATGAGCTCCATATTTTGGACTGAACTCTAAGGAGGCGCTGAGAACAAGTGTACCAGAAGGTCTTTTTAGATGACCGCCCTCATCTATGTCAATCAACTTGCCAAAACAAGGAGGAGGATATCTGGGTTCTTGAGGTAATACCCCTTTCCACATCAATTATAGTGACATTTGGTATCCCTTGAGGAATGTTTGGGTTGTGAAGTCCCCTCATGTAGCTCAAGAGCCAAGAAAATGTCAGTGATCCTTCTGCTTTCCCCTTGAGCCACAATAAAATCCAGGCTCTGATTAGTTGTTTGGGCGACACCTAGTCTTGTTTTGATGGAGTTTGGTTAAACAAGTAAGAAGATCCATTTTTCCCAGGCCCATGAAATGCATGTAGTGGTGAAAAAAAAAATTGGGTTAGACTGTGTTTCCCCTGCCAGGACATAGAGTTCTCCGTGTAGTTCGATACCCCCTGAGGGATGGTTGAACCTTTCAGCATATGGTTAGTTAATCTCTCTTAGGCTGGGTTATCAGTGGGTCGGCTGAAAGGTCAGAAGCCACAACAAGAACATGAGAAGTCTGAGCTTCAAGTTCTGAATTGTAGGATGACTTTTACAAACTTGGGATGGGGGTGAGGGATGTCTCAGTAGGGTAAGAGGAATTTGCTGTTATTTTTTGGCAACTTTTCTCTGTGTTGCCGTTTCTCTTCCAAGAGATCGAAATTACCTGCATCTCTGAGAGAAAATTTGTTCAATGTATGTACATTTCTGGCAGCTGGTGGGCAGATGTAGCCAAGTCCTACCCCGCAGAATGCTCTCGGAGCAGCACTGATTTTAAGCCGAGACCTGGGGCTCTTGATTTAAAGCAAAATATTTCTTCTGGTTAAAATATCTTGAGGGAGATGATCTGAACCAACAATATAAGCTGAGAATTGTGTGTGCATGTCTGCATGCTCAGTTGTATCTGATTCTTTTGAGACTCCATGAACTGTAGCCCACCAGGCCCCTCTGTCCATGGGATTTCCCAGGCAAGAGTACTGAAGTGAGTAGCCATTCCCCTTTCCAGGGGATCTTCCCAACCCAGGGATCAAACCTGGGTCTCCTGCATTGGCAGGCAGATTCTTTACCACTGAGCCACCTGGGAAGCCTCAAGAATTATTCACAGAGGGAGATAAATATATCCTGGCATATTCATGTAGTCTTAGTTGTGAGGCTTAACATGGGCAAGTTGGGGTGATAAGAAAGATGCCTTTGCATCAACTATTGATCAGTAATATATCCTTTTCGTATTAACACATGCTTTTCCTGTACCCTTGAGAATCATCCATGGGGTAACCAAGAAAATCCCTTATTTACAAAAGCTTTTCTTTTTAAGGTCTCCTTTGTATTGAAAACAAAGAGTCAAATCCTGCTTCCCTTTGAATAATAAAAACTGAGAGATCACATATTGAAGAACTAGGGCCTTGTTTTCTTTCTTATCCTTTTAATGCCTGATTAGTCTTCCAGTTATGTTTTTGCTTTGAGAATAACAAGACCTCTTTTAGCCTGGGTCCTTGGGAAGTTACTGAGCAAACTAAATTCGCTGCTGCCCGATGGAGTCCCAAGTAAAATGCAAAAGCTCAAATTGGATTACTGGACTATTATTAAGAGAAAAGATTGAAGGGGCAGATGGAAGAAAAGCTAGATTTCTCTTGCTGTGTTGAGGACCTTTCAACTTGGAATAACATGTCTTGGTTCTAAATAAATTTATTAGAGAATGACCAAGAGAGAATAAGCATAGAATGCTATATTCTGTTTTCGAGAGGACTCTTGTCAGCAATAGCACAGGCAAATCTGGACACAAAAACTTGAAAGAAATTTGAGTCACAGAGAAGAAACACTTAAGAGTGATGTGGAGAACTTTTAATGTAGAGGCATAATTGTTTATGTTTCTTTGTTTAAACTACACCTACCCACTTACTTCATAATGCTTTTGTTTTGGGAAACTTGAGATTGACTTAGCTCACAGGGAATGTCCTTGAAAATATATTTTTTGGTAGCAAATTCAGGAGTTAACTCCATTTGCTTCTTTGGATGAGAGAGGCTCTTCAGTTTATCTCTGGTCTAAAATAGGAAATGTTAGCATTTGTATCTGTTTCCCTTAAGCAATGAGGTATTTTTTGGAAGCCCTAGTTCCCCTGAGGAAAAACAGTTCATTCCTCTAACACTGAAACTAAAATGTAAATGTTGCTACAAGTCTGATGGAGATCTTAATGAAACATTAGTAAAATCTCGTCTAAGTATCAGCAAAGGAGATTATTTGCTTTGGAGATTCTGTTTTAAAAAGAAAATACATGTAAACACTTATGCTCATCACATTTTCTTAATAGCTGTCAATGTCAAGACAGTGAAATGTATCATCATGTTTCGTATCTGTTCTAAGTAATTTAAAAAGAGCCGGTATAATAGTACATTTTTTGTTGTTGTTTTTTTAAGTAACTCTACCAGGTCCCAGGAGAGTTAGGTGAGAATTAAAATTTAAACTTTAGGTATCCTGATGAGGAAAAAGAAAGTTCCATCCATATGGCCAGAATTTAAACTGGATGGATTGGAATGTAAATTGGTACAGTCACTATGAAAAACAATAAGGAGATTCCTCAAAAAATTAAAAATAGAACTACCATATGATCCAGCAACCGCACTTCTGGCTATATATCTAAAGGAAATGAAAACAGGATATTGAAAAGATATCTCTACTCCCATGTTTATTGCAATATTATTCACAATAACCAAGATACAAAAATAACCCAAGTGTCTGACAACAGATAAATGGATAAAGAAGGTGTTTTTAATACACACACGCACGCACACGCACACACACACACACACACAATGGAATACTACTCAGCCATGAGAAAGAAGGAAATTATGGCAATTTCAGCAAAATAGATGGACTTCAAAGGCATTATGCTTCATGGGATAAGCCAGACAGAGAAAGAATAGTTGAGTCTCCCCAGGTGACATGTGATAGTGAATGGAGACAATCTTTGTTCTCACAACTAGAGGAAAGGCTACTGGCATCCAGTGGGTAGAGACCAGGCATGTTGTCAAATATCCTCCAAGGCCTAGGACAGCCTCCCCCTACCCATAAACAGTCCAGCCCCAAAAGTTACTAGTGGTGAAGTTGAAAACCTCATTATACAACCATGATTGTGAGAGGCTTGTGACATGAGGTCAGTATAATAGAATTTTAGAAACGTAACCAAATGTTGGTTAGAAAATTAAAAATTATATCAAGACTTCATTACTCCATGCTATGGAATGAATTAATGGATGTGTCCTTAGTTGCTCAGTCGTGTTTGACTTTTTGTAGCACACCAGGCTCCTCTGTCCATGGGATTTCCCAGGCAAGAATACTGGAGTGGATTGCCATTCCCTTGTCAGGGGACCTTCCCAACTCAGGGAACAAACCCCTGTCTCCTGCATTGCAGGTGGATTCTTTACCATCTGAGCCACCAGGGAGGCCCCATGAACTGAATTGTGTCCCCTCAAAATTCATATGTTGAAACCCTAACCACTAATGTGATGATATTTGAAGGTGAGGCCTTTAGGGGGTAATTAAATTTAGATGAGGTCATGAGGGTGGGGCTCACTTGATTGGGTTAGTGCCCTAATAAGAAAAATCAGAGAACTTGGTCTCTCTCCACCATGTGAGCACACACTGAGAAGGCAGCCACCTGAAAACCAGGAAGAGAACCCTCACCCAAACCCAACCATGCTGATGTGCTGATCTTGGACTTCCAGCCTCTAGAACTGTGAGGAAATAAATTTTTGTTAAGTCACGCAGTCTATGGTACTTTTCTATGGCATCTTGTGTTGGCATAAGACACTCCTCAAATTGAAAAATATGCAACAGGGACCCAACCCATAATAGAATTGAATTCATACTTTCAGCCAAACTGCCACATTTATCATCAGTTAACACTATTTAAAATTTTTTATTGGAATACAGTTGATTTACAATGTTGTAATGTTGTATTAGTTTCAGGTGTACAGCAAAGTGATTTAGTTATACATATGTGTATATCCACTCTTTTTTGAATTCTCTTCCCATATAAGTCATTACAGAGCATTGAGTAGAGTTCCCTGTGCTGTATGAAAGAAAGAAAGTGAAATCGCTCAGTCGTACCTGACTCTTTGCGACCCCATGGACAGTAGCCTGCACCAAGCTCCTCCGTCCATAGGATTTTCTAAGCAAGAGTACTGGACTGGGTTGCCATTTCCTTCTCCAGCGCATCTTCCCGACCCAGGGATCGAACCCAGGTCTCCTGCATTGTAGACAGATGCTTTACCATCTGAGCCAAGCCTGCATGCCTGTGCTGTATAGTAGGTCCTTATTAGTTATCTATTTTATATATAGTAGTACGTATATGTCAGTCCCAGTCTCCCAATTTATCTTTCCCCCTGGTAACTATAAGCTTCTTTTCTACATCTATGACTCTATTTTAGTTTTGCAAATAAGTTCATTTGTACCGGTTTTTAGATTCCACACATAAGTGATATCATATGATATTTGTCCTTCTCTGTCTGACTTACTTCACTCAGTATGACAGTCTCTAGCTCCATCCCTGTTGCTGCAAATGGTGCTTCATTCTTGTTTATGTTTCAGTAATATTCTGTTGTATGTATGTATTGCATCTTCTTTGTCTACTCTTCTGCCAGTTGATGTTTAGGTTTCTTCCATGTTCTAGCTGTTGAAAATAGTGCTGCTATGAACGTTGGGTTGCATTTATCTTTCCAATGTATAGTTTTCTCCAGACACACAATGCCAGGAGTGGGATTACTGGTTCATATGATAGTTCTACTTTTATATCTTTAATAATCTCCATACTGTTCTCCAGAATGGTTGTACCAATTTGTATTCCCACCAACAGCGTAGGAGGGTTCCCTTTAGTAACTTGACATTTGTCTTGTATGTGTGACAAATAGTGTTGTCTGCTTTGTTTTACTCAAAAAAAATCTATGGCATATACTTTATAACCTTTAATTATCATTCAGGTTTAGTGTGATTCTCGTACCAGTCATTTATTTGTTTATTCATTCAGTAAATAGTAAGCAAGCATGTGTTGAATATCAACTAAGAGCATTTTCCACCTAAGCTGTGACTATCTTTACCAAATAATTGTTTGTAACTGATATAGGAGGTGATATTCCAAAGCTCAGGCTTCCCAGGTTGGGACTTAGCAACCAAACAACAAATTCCAAAGCTCTGTGTATGTGCAGGCTAACATTAAAGATGTTATGTATTTTTAAACCCTCTATATCTTAAAAAAAAAAAAAAAAAAAACTTAAAGAATTGTACTTTTAAAAATTATCATACACACTAATTCACGAATTCCACAAATTCTGAATTAGTTTATGAGATACCTGTGTTCAGTTTTCAATATAGGTGTTTCGATTACAGTATTATAATAAATTTTAGAAATTATTTTTAATATTATATATTAAATATATATGTAAAATATATTTAATATGTTTTATAATCCATAGGACACTCCAGTTTTAGATGATCTCATGGCCTTTTCTATTGGCATGAGGTGGGAGATGCCTATTTCTGGCCCTTTGCAAAACACTTCAAATGGTGAAATAATTAGACGTTACCCCAAGATTAACACTTGGACTTTAAGGAAGTCACCTTTTATAAATAGAGGAAACTCAGGATAGACTTCCACCTCTGTCACTACCATTGGGGCACTGGCCAAGTAAGCATCCCCTCCTTGGGCTCTCTGTTTGATTATACACAGACACACATGCACTCACATACATATAAATATAGTTTAAATTCTATTCAATGTACAGATATTCATACACATATGGTTTAAATTCTATTAAATACATATATGTATACACACATACCTATAAATATGGTTTAAAGTCTATTCATTACACATATACACATAAATACATATATGATTTAAATATTCAGTACATATATGTATGTGTGTATGTACATAGTCTATTCATTGTAAAATCTATTCATTATACATGCACACACACGGAGTTAATAATGTCACCTTTGAAATTAGATTTGCCTCCTCCTACATATTAGCTGTGTGGCAACTTCTCTGAAAGTCACTTTTCTTCTCAGCACATGGCAATATAATACCAATACTTTATTTCAGAAGTTTAAATAAACTGTACAAAACGTGAGCACAAAGGCCTCACATGAATGACATTATGATAGGAGTTGCTATGATCATGATTGTGATTATCACTGTCTAAAAACCTCAGTGGGAAGTAACGTATTTTCCAATAGTTGCTTCCTCCAAGTACTGCATGATTGCAAATCAAGATCTTTGCAACTTAATGACTTCAGCATTCTTTTTCTTTTTTAAAAGAATGCAAGTCGTAGATCTTGACACAAGACAGGCTAGTACCTTAGTGGCACAAGTTAGTACGTTAATGTAGAGATGACAGTGGGCCCGAGCCATCTCTGAACCTTCCAGTGAAAGCGAGCTTTCCACTTCATGGTGTGCAAAGGGTGTAGCCAACCTCTGCTTGGACCAGAGTGGCGTTATTTGCGTTGTTGGTGGGAATGTAAATTGATATAGCCACCACAAAGAACAGTATGGAGATTCCTTAAAAAACCGGGAATAAAACTATCACATGACCCAACAATCCCACTACTGGGCATATACCCAGAGGAAACTGTAATTGAAAAAGACGTGTGTACCCCAGTGTTCATTGCAGCACTATTTACAATAGCTAGGACATGGAACCAACCAAGAAGCCCATCGACAAAGGAATAAGAAAGTTGTGGTACATATATACTATGGAATATTACTCAGCTATAAAAAGGAATGCATTTAGTTAGTTCTAATGAGGTGGATAAGCCTAGAGCCTATTGTACAGAGTGAAGTAAGTCAGAAAGAGAAAAACAAATATCATGTATAAACACATATATATGGAATCTAGAAAGATGGTACTGATGAACCTATTTGCAAAGCAGCAGTGGAGACACAGACATAGAGAACAGACTTGTGGACACAGTGGGGGGTGGAGAGAGTGGGACAAATTGAGAGAATAGTATGGAAACATATACATTACCATATGTAAAATAGATAGCTAGTGGGAATTTGCCGTATGGTGCATGGAGCTCATACAACTCAGTACTCTGTGACAACCAGAGACGGGGTTGGGAAATAGGAGGGAGGTTCATTACAGAGGGGACATATGTACACCTATGGCTGATTCATGTTGATATATGGCAGAAACCAACACAATATTGTCAAGCAATTATCCTCCAATTGAAAATAAATAAATTAAATTTAAAAATTAATAAAGGAAGGTTGAGAAGAAATGGCCTCGGAATAAAGAACAGTTCTTTATATTTAAAAAATAAACTCTCAGAACAGCATCAAAACATGTATATTATCTATGGTGAAACAGATCACCAGCCCAGGTTGGACACATGAGACAAGTGCTCAGGGCTGGTGCACTGGGAAGACCCAGAGGGATCGGGTGGAGAGGGAGGTGGGAGGGGGGATCGGGATGGGGAACACATGTAACTCCATGGCTGATTCATGTCAATGTATGACAAAAACCACTACAATATTATAAAGTAATTAGCCTCCAACTAATAAAAATAAATGGAATAAATAAATAAATAAATGTCTGAAAAAAAACTCTCTCTGGGGAGAGACAGAAGAACTCCATCTGGGAATCCAGGTTGATGGCAGGAGCTTATAGCCATGTCATTTCAAGTCAAATGGGTGAAGTATGTCAGTTCCAGGCAGTCAGCCCCCTTAGAATCAGTGTCTGAGTCATAATTGGAGGCCCCACTGTTGTCATACAGACTCCTTGAGAAAGGACTTCAAGTTCCACATATAGAGAACCAGTATGTAGCATGATCCACGCTAACCTGTAGTTTAGCAGGGAAGAACACAGAGGGTGTATGCCCTCATCACCACCCTTGTGACATATTCTGTTACACATGTCCCTCTATACCCAGCATGGCACATTTGTCCTACAAAGAAAATACTACAGCTGTTTCAGTCAGGTAAGTAATTCAGCTGATGAAATGAACCAAGGACTTCCCACAACTGTTGATTACTCACTCGCATTTGACTCCAGCACAGGTGGCCAATGACAGTAGAAAGGAAGTAGTTGTCTGAGGATCCACATTGCTTCATTCTGGTGGCTCCATCACTACTAGGGTCTCAGAGGCCTTTGCTGTGTTCTCAGCATCTGGCCAAGAGGTGAGTGCAGAGAGAGGTTCAAGACCAATCAGGAGACCTGAGGAAACAGGCCGCTTGGCACAGGCCAGCTCCATTCCCTTGCCTCACTTCACTGCAAGAGGCTGGGAAATGTTTAGTTTTGTGCCCAGGAGGGCTTGGCAAGCACGTGCCAGTGTTTCTGCCAGGCTCTCATTTCCATATTTGAGGAAATGTGATGGAGCTTGAAATAGGATTAGTACTTAAAATCAATCACATACATTGTGAGAAGGATTCTATTATATTGTAACAGGGAAGATTTTACATGTTTTTGACAAGAAAGTGAAAATAATCAAAACTCATGAATTTCAGTGACCCCCCCCTTACCATGTCAGTTTATCCCCCTTTGTTCCTTCATCTCTCTGCCTCCCACTTAGGCAACTACCCTGAGATGTTGAGGTCAGCTCAGGGACAGCAAATAACTGAACTGGCAGCGGAGAGAGGCCTGGGAGTAATGATAATGATTGTTTCCAGTGTTTAAACACTGTGCTAACCTATATCATTGGTTATGGAAAGGACACTACTGAGACCACAGTCTTGAATTGTTTCATGTCCACTTTCTGTCAAAGGCCCAAATGAAATCATTGTTTCCTTCTCATCTTTTATTCTCCTTGGCTAGTGTTTTTCCTCTCTTGGTTGTACACACGAATCATTGGGATGCTATGGTGGAAAGACTCTAAGGTGAGGCCCCCACCACCACCCATCCACTGATCCCCTTCTGGTTTTCTCACCATTGTGTGATCCCCTCACTTGAATGGATGCAGGACCTGTGACATGCTTCTAACCAATAGAATACGGGCAAGGTGATGGGCTTTCACTTCCACAATAACATTACTAAGATTGTAACCCCTGTCTTGCTAGCAGGCTCTCTCTTTGGCTGACTTTGAGAAGGCAAACTGTCTTGGAGAGGTCTATCCAAAAAGGAACTGAGGGTAGCCTCCAACCAGTAGCCAGTAAGGAATCTGGACCCTTAGTCAAACAGCTCTTAAATAACTGCATTTGACCAACAATCTGGGTGAGTTTGGCAGCAGATCCTTCCACAGTCTAACTTTCAGATGAGGCTCTATCCCCAGCTGGTGAATCCATCACAGCCTTAGGAGACCCTAAAGTAGTGGAATCAGCTCAGGCATGACAAGATTTCTAACCCACCAAAACTGGGAATTAATTAACTTGTGTTGTTTTGAGCTGCTAAATGCATAGTAATTTGTTTGCAAAGATGGCAATTAATATAGATACTTGCTAAAAAAATACAGAGTCCCAAGGCCTAGCCACAAAGTCCATTTAGAAGGACTGGAGAAGGACTTGGAAATCTGAATTTTTCATCATCATCTCAGATTGTGATGTACCTGGTTTAAAAACCACTCCATATTCTCTAGTCTTGATTCTTATACCTTGTCAGCCTCACCAGAAAGTTATATATCTCAGCCTCATTATTTTTAATTCCAACAGAGGTGAGCAAAAAGTTATATTCTAATGATTTTTCTCTTAGTCCATTATAAAAACTACCTATATTCATTTTCTATTCCTGCTCTAACAAATTATCATAAGTTTAGTGGTTTGAAAGAAACCATAAATTTGTTATCTTATAGTTTTGTGGTTAGAAGTCTGAAAGTGGATCTCACAAGCCTAAAATCAAGGTTTCAGCAGGGCTAATTCTTTCTGAAATTTTCTGAGGAGAATCTTTTTCCTTTGCTTTTCCAGCTTTTAGAGGCTGCCTGCATTCTTTGGGTCCTGGTTTCTTTCCAGCAATGTTGCCACTGAGACCTCTGCTGCCATCGCCACATCTCCTTCTCTGACTATGCCCCTTCTACTTCTTTCTTTCCCATATAAGGACCCTTGGATTACACTGGCTCCACCACAGTAATTTGAGAGAATTTCTCCATTGCAAGACCCGTAACTTGATAATGTCTACAAAGTCCCTTTTGGCATGTAAGGTAACGTTCACAAGTCTAGGGATTAAATTATGAACATCTTTGGGGGGGGTGGTGTTATTCTGTCTACCATAAGATCCATTGAATAAAATATCTGTGTCTTGATGCTGGTGAAGTGGTTGTCTCTTTCTATCACATGAACTATGTAATTTGTCTCGGTCCCCTTTATTCCTTGGCTCCCAGGGTCTTAGAGCTAGTAATTGTGTTCAGTTGTAATAACTCTGCTGACTTGCTTTCTAATCCAGCTGCTTCCTTTTGTTCATTATTTTCTTCTGACTATTTTATCCTTATTTTAACAGTTCTGTTTTGTCTTTGTCATTCATTATAAGTTGATTTTAGAACATTACTTGAATATACAAATCCCCATATTTAGGCTTAACCCCTGGATCACCTGATTGTTAATCTCTTACCCTCTAAGGCCATCAGCCACTGAAACATTTTCTCACTTGGTAGCTGGACTTTCTCTTATATTTTACTCCACCTCTTCTTCTGTGTCCTTCCCACAGTCACCCCTGGCTCATAAAACCACTTACCAATCTAATTATCAATTTCCCCCAAGGGACTGTGGATAAATAGTTCACCTTCTACCCATTAGGTGGATTCTGCTAAGCTTAGCAGAAATCTGCTGAATCCAGAATCCTGGATTCAGCCTGTTATGCTGTGATGAGTGAACTAGTTCCTGAACCCTTGGTCAGTCTGCCCATGGAAGAAAGATATCCTGAACTGATCTCAAATACACTGGGCTCATTAAAGTACTTGAACAAATTGCCCTAGTAACTCCCATAATAGCCACACACCTCAGGGGGACCAATAACCTTATCCATATGTTATGAGAGGAAATATTGAGTCAAGGAAGGTGAAGCAATCTATAGATTCTATTTCTTCAGGAAAATTATCTTGGTTTGAGGGTTTTAGGTGACTTAGATGGATGAATCCCATTCTTGGTTTTCCATTTAATCAGTACACCCCAATTATTGTTAGAAGTAGTTTGACAAAATAATTTTGTTAGCCTAATTAAAATATAGATTTCAGATACCATAGTGTGGAATGGTTAGAAGAGCAGAGAATATAGTGCAAATTTTAGAAACATGATGATTAAAAAGTCTGCCGAAATGTTTTAAAGTTAAGCGTATATGTTCAGCCTAACAAATTTCTATAAAATGAACAACTATATAGCCATTCTCTCCTTTAGCCCCAAATCTGTCCATGCCTCAAAGACCAGATTAGACATCCTTCAACAAAGACTTACATATGCCTCTATTTGTAATCTTTTTCTCATTGAATTTTAGAAACATTATTAATAGTCAGACTCTTCTTATGTCACATACTTGTGTAGTATGTGTGTATGTATGTGTGAATTCATATTATTCATGCAGTGAATTCCTGAACCATCCTTTGATTTTCTGCAGCACTGAGTGTCACTGTTTAACTGTCACTTGAATAGAGTTCATCAGAGAAGGAACAAGTGAATGAATGAGGGAGTGAGTGAATGAGACCATGGAGGTCATTACCTCAGGGGTCGAGTTAATGGTGGTCACCTATCCCAGAATGGAATAGTCAAATTCCCCACGTTTTGGAACATAGACAAGGGTCAGAAAGCTGGGTCAGCCAGGGCAACCCTGGACAAACTGTTCAGTCTTAACTTTAGACTGAAACTGGTCTCCACTCTGTCCACCTCCTGGGATTATGTGGCCTGGGGTCCCTTAAACAATGCTCAGGGTTAAAAGGGAGTCACATATTTCAACATCTTATTGCTTTTTAAAGAAGGATAAGATGGAAGAATTACCTTGAAGACTAAGGCATACACTGCTGCCACTTTACTTACATTTATATTGTGTATAAATATATTTTACTCTTCTCATGAGCCTTCACATATACATTCTTGATTCAAGCACAGGAGAAATACTAATCTGGATACTGCCTTCAAAGCTGTTGACCATGGAAACATTAAGCAAATGATTAGATGTTGATAATAAGGCACTTGCTCTTACTGATCTCATTTCATCCTCAGAGAAACCCTAAAAGGTGGAAATTGTTCTCTCTCCCTTTTTACAGATGATGGGAACAAAGAACCTCAAGAGTTTTAATGGCATAGCCAAGGTCATCTGTCTACTTCCTAGTTGAGTGTCTGTGTTCTACTCAGCTGTGGTGTAAAGGAGTCTGGCACATAATCGAAATGCAGAATGTGGGCTTTTGAGTCAAAGAGTGTAATCCAGGTTATTCTAATTATGGTCTTGTTTATGATTAAAGTTTAGAATGAAGTGGTGATATACCAGTTGTGTATTCCTTAAAAATGTGCCGCAATTTATTTTAGATGATAATGATTGAGTGCCTACTGTGTGCAGGCCACTGGGTTAGTGGTACACGGTAACCCGTAAACCTGTCTGTTCCTCACCTTTTGCATGGGAAATAGGATATTACTCTCTTTGCCTTCAGAAACTAAATCTCTCTTTTTGTAAAATTTCTTTCCTCTGAATCACCTGGAGCTCTGGCTCTTGATATTTAAAGAAAAACTTTAAAAAGGGAACCCTCTTACACTGTTGGCGGGAATGCAAACTAGTACAGCTGCTATGGAAAACAGTGTGGAGATTTCTTAAAAAACTGGAAATAGAACTGCCATATGACCCAGCAATCCCACTTCTGGGCATACACACTGAGGAATTCAGATCTGAAAGAGACACGTGCACCCCAATGTTCATTGCAGCACTGTTTATAATAGCCAGGACATGGAAGCAACCTAGATGCCCATCAGCAGATGAATGGATAAGGAAGCTGTGGTACATATACACCATGGAATATTACTCAGCCGTTAAAAAGAATTCATTTGAATCAGTTCTAATGAGATGGATGAAACTGGAGCCCATTATACAGAGTGAAGTAAGCCAGAAAGATAAAGAACATTACAGCATAGTAACACATATATATGGAATTTAGAAAGATGGTAACGATAACCCTATATGCAAAACAGAAAAAGAGACACAGAAGTACAGAACAGACTTTTGAACTCTGTGGGAGAAGGTGAGGGTGGGATGTTTTGAAAGAACAGCATGTATATTATCTATGGTGAAACAGATCACCAGCCCAGGTGGGATGTATGAATCAAGTGCTCGGGCCTGGTGGGCTGGGAAGACCCAGAGGAGTCGGGTGGAGAGGGAGGTGGGAGGGGGGATCAGGATGGGGAATACGTGTAACTCTATGGCTGATTCATATCAATGTATGACAAAACCCACTGAAAAATAAAAAAAATTAAAAAAAATAAAAAGCCCTATTTTTCCCCTCAAAAGCCTACTTTTATATGTCAAATGAGCTTTGTTCTTCAGATTATTATGATCTGCTGTTAATTTACTAACTTGATTCAGCAAAACAATTGACTTCTGTGTCCTAAGCTATATCTGAATATTGTGGGCGCAGAAAAAGTGTGCTGCCTTCTGGTATGCAGAAGAGTAGTAGGTGGAAGGCATAGGGGATGAAATTATTGGGGAATCCCAAAATATTGTCTTGCATTTGTTACATAGTCTTCTAGTTTATTATAATAGGATTTCCCAGGTGGCGCAGTGGTAAAGAATCCACCTGCAATGCATGAGACCCAGGTTTGATCCCTGGAATAGGAAGATTTCCTGGAGAAGGAACTGGCAACCCACTCCAGTATTCTTGTCTGGAGAATCCCATGGACAGAGGAGCCTGGTGGGCTTCAGTCCACGGGGTTGCAGAGTTGGACACAACTGAACACACACGCACCATAATAGGTATATACTATGTATGATATGAGATAAATCCTACTAATCTTTCTCACCTTCTCTGTTGATCATGCCAGATTGAAGCCTGTATGTTTTACTATAAAATTTGTTCATTCATTTCTTTTATAGGTATGTAGATACAAAGAGATAGGGATACTTAGATTCTGTCCAGACCATCTGAGAATATTTGGCAATATCCGAACACATACTTGGCTGTCACAATGCATAGGACAGCCCCCTACATATACACGCACACAGAATTGTCTGATTAAAATGTCAGTAGTGCTGAGAAGCCTAGTGGATTATAGTCCATGGGGTCACAAAGAGTCGGACACAACTGAGCACCTAAGCGCGCACACACACACACGGTGCTGAGAAACTTTGAGATAGATACATACATACATAGATACATACATACATAGATACATACATAGCTAGCTAGATAGGTGGATATGTAAGAAGAAAGCTAGATATATACTAAGTACCACATGCTGGGCTCAGCAGAGAAAAACCAGAGCATCCCTTATTGACAGCAAATTTAATGTGCAGCCATCATATGTCTTCATCCCTCAAAATCCAGCGCTGTTTTCATTATTGGGGAAAATGAAGTTTGGCCTCTCCCAGGATTTATTGCCTTTCTAATCAGCATTTTTTAGGAGTAAAACTACCAAAACATGCATTTCTAAGTGAAGTTAATTTTCTGTACAGAATACATAGTTCCTAGCACTGATAACAAATTCAGCAGACTTAATCAGATTCAGATTTGGTATGCTGTTTCAAGGGAAAAGGAAAACAAATATAAGTGGGTACTTTAGAGCTTTGGCTCTTGCTAAAGAGTTTATGTAATTTGCCGAATTAAATTTTAAATCCAAGCTTACAAGAACTTCACATTTATGATATAAAATTAATTCAAGATGAAATATGCAGTCCCCTGAGATGTCTTCCCAGCTCTATCTCCCTCTTCTCCCACTTTCAGCATGGCTCTCATTACCAAAATCTCAATCAGTTTCGAGATAGAGATTTCCTTCATGTAGTATGTATGTGGATTCTTCAGTCAGTCTCAGTAAAAGATTTGGAGAGCTAGATGTGAGTATCCCACCCATGAAATACATATTTGGACCTGGTTTCCAGGTGGTGCAGTGATGAATCTGCTTGCCAATGCAGGAATCACAAGAGATGCGAGTTCACTCCCTGGGTTGGAAAAATTCCCTGGAGTAGGAAATGGCCACGTGCTTTTGTATTCTTGCTTGGAAAATTCCATGGATAGGGGAGCCTGGCAGGCTACAGTCCATGGGGTCGCAAAGAGTTGGACACAACTGAGCATACACACACACAGAGCACACACAAATCAAATGCTTTTGATTGGCTGTTAATAGCTCACATTTTAACCTAGTCAAGACTATCCTCACTTATATTGCTACTGTTACACGTCATTTTTAGAAAATACCATGCAAAGTGTAAGTAAGTGCACACTGGTCTGCAGAAATTCTTATCGTGCATTAATTCAGATGAACCGTGGGGTCAGATGGTCAGGGAAACCACTGTGAAACACTGGGGCAACTCTTCTAAGAGAACCCCAAAGAGTTCATGTGTGCAACTTGAAAACATAATCTAACTTTAGGGTCTTTTTTTTACTCTCTATTTTCCTTCTTTTTTTGCTTCCCCCAGGTCCAGGCCCAGGGGTCTTCCCTCATAGGTCAGTCAATAAAGAATATGCCTGCAATGCAGGAGACCCAAGTTTGATTCCTGGGTTGGGAAGATACTCTGGAGAAGGGAAAAGCTACCCACTCCAGTATTCTGGCCTGGAGAATCTCATGGATAGAGGAACCTGGGAGGCTACAATCCATGGGGTCACAAGAGTCGGACATGACTCTTGAGCAACTAAACCACCACCACTCTTCAACGTTCCTGAAAAACTTGGTAAACCAAAGTTACCTTGACACACCTGCAGAATCTTGAGAATCACATAGAAAAAAAGACCTAATATTTGAAAATAAAGGCAGAGAAGTTTCTGCGTATGCTCACATGTTTCGAAACTGTGTCAAATCTCTCAATTCTTTTAAAGAATTCTTTTTCTCTATTCTCTATAGCTTAAGAGAATAGCGGGGAGCTGCATAACAAGAAAATGGAGCTCTTAACACACTCCTGGAGCCCACCTGTCTGTTTCTTTGCCTGTTGCTCTTTACATGTCCCTGCCCCTGGTTTCTGTCCTTCTTGGATGGGTATTTTCTCCATCTTATTTTTCCTCCTCTGGTCACAGTGTAAAATGAATGTGCTATGTTTTATTACTTTTGTTTGGGTCTTTTTTTTTACATACATAAAATAAATACAATTTATTTATTGTATTTTTGGCTGTGCTGGGTCTTCAGTGCTGTGGCAGGCTTTCTCTAGTTTCAGCGAGTAGGGGCTACTATCTAATTTTGGAGTGGGGACTCTTCATTTTCGGTGGCTTCTCTTGTTTCTTCTCAAGGACTCAGTAATTGTGGCACACGGGCTTACTTGCCCCTCAGCATATGGAATCTTTCTGGACAGGGGATCGAACCTATGTCCCTTATATTGGCAGGCAGATTTCAAACCATTGGACCACCAGGGAAGTCCATGGTTTTTTTTTTTTTGTTGTTGTTGTTTTTAATAACTGAGGGGAATAATTTTAGATTAACAAAAGAAGTTTCAAAATAAGTACAAAGTGATCCTCTATACCGTTTACCTGGTTTCCTCTAATGTCAATATCTTACATTACCATGGCACTTCTGTCAAAGTAAGAAAGCAGCATCAGTACATTACTGTTAACTAAACTACAGGCTTTATTTGGGTTGCTCGAGTTTTTTTCACAAATGCCTTCTTTCTGTTCCAGGATCCCGTCCAAAGTACTACATTGTATTTAGTCATCAGGTCTCTTTAGGCTCCCCTGGGCGGTGAGTTTCTTTGTCTTTGCTTTCCTCTCCAAAATGTTCCCTGTTTTGAGGAGTACTGATCAGGTGTTTTACAGAATGTCAGTCATTTTAGCTGCCACAGTCTGAATGTTTTTGTCTTCCCAACATGCATATCCTAATCTCCAATGTGATGGTATAATTCTCATGATTGGAATTAGTGCCCTTATAGAAGAGGCCCCCACAGAGTTCCTTAGCCCCTTCCACCAGGTAAGGATACACGAAGTCTCCAGCTCAGAAGAGGGTGATCACACCCGACCATGGTGGGAGCCTGATCTGGGACTTCTAGCCCACAGACCTATGAAGAATAAATGTCTGTTGTTTATAAGCCACCCAGTCTGTGGTATCTTGTTAGAGCCGCCCAAATGGACTAAGACATTAGGTTTATCTCTTGTTTTTTCATGATTAGATTGGGGTGATGGGTTTGGGGAAAGATACCAAGGAGGTGAAGTGCCCTTTTCATCACACTGTAACATGCTATCAGCATCACTTATCACTACTAATGCAGTCTAGTTGATTTCTAATGCCACAGAATGCCCATTGCGCTTAATGTAAAAACAAGAAAATGCAATAATTTTTATTTGCACTATAGCCTAACTTTTGCAACTCTTCCAACCCTTAATTAGGTTGCTGTTCTCTACCCCAGACTAGGAATGTGTATGTGACATTCCTATGTATGTATGTATGTATGTAATCAGTATTACTTGGTGACTGAATGAATCTCTCTCTGTCTCCACCCTCATCTATTATAGGTCAGGGTCCCTGGGTGGGAAAAAGAAACATCTTAGGCAACCTAGATACTAACCAGTCCACAGTCCAACCAGTCGTATTGATTGGGTTTTAAAGAATGAATTAAAAATAACTTCGGAAAACTGGGATACGTTTTCATCCTCCTAAAAGGATGTTGGAAGTTTTCTGTTGATTTATATATTTGACTACAGTGTTGTAAACAGTACTAGTGAAGTGAGAGGTAAGCAAGTAGGAGTTCAGCGATACAGACCTTGGGAAATGGGGAGGAACTTTAGAATTAGTATTGTCAAATTGCTTGTTTTCATTGCATTTGAAGATGTTCCCTCCTTTGTGGTAAGTTGCCATCTCCTTAAAAGGGAAACTCTCAACAACATCATCTCAAAACACCTGCCTCACCACATGGAAAGAGGCAGCCTTTTATGAGCACTAGCTTTCTTTTCTCTGTGGTTTCACCAAGTTTTGATGCTTTATCCAAAGCAGTGGGTTTCTCGCTGCTGACAGATGCAGTTGCAGGTTGCAGAGTAAAGTGAACTGTTTAAAAATTCAGCTTGCTGAAGTTTTCAGACCACTCATTCCCTCCAAGCTAAGTGGTAAAGGCCAGAATGATCGCTCACCTTCGCTGGTGGCCCTGGGGGCACAGAGAATGTTGAACAGAGAAGCTGGGTTCTCTCGTGCCAAGACCTGTGCCTCCAGAAAAATGATCTGCCAACCGCGGGGAGGTGAGGGGCAGACTGATCCGAGGAAACACGAGTTTCTCTTATTTCCTAGTCTTTTCTGAATCGGCGGTTAATAATTTTAAACTGTCCTGGCATTTTGCAAGCAATTTAAAGGCTGCGAATCCTGAAGTGTGGGGTGTTTTGTGGGAGTGACGTGGGTGGGGAACTCTGTCATCCTAGTCTTCTGTTTTGAGAGTAAACATTCTTGACTAAAGATAAGGTGCAAAACACCCTCTCTCCTTCATTGACCATGGGCCCCAAATTCAGACAATAGGTCTGTGGGGGAAATAGTGAACAATTTTCTAGCCTTTGTTCCTCCTCGGTTTCAAAATATATTAAGAAAACCATGGGTGACACAGAGGGCTTTTATAGGGACCCAGATACCTAAAAATCACTTTCAAATTGAATTTCAAAAAATAAACTCCCCAGGACAATTCATACGCTCCAGCAAATTGGGTGTTTGGGTACTTGGACACTGAATTGCACAGGAAAGGTTTCTTAAGATAAGCATTTGTGTTTCAAATTTCCCCCACTTGGCTCTTTATGATAACAGCTTTCATAAATAGTATAGCAGTTGAAACATTTATTATTGGAACAGAAATGCAATTACATGCAGATGTTGTCCTGTGATTCATTGCTTTGTGCTCCACACATTTTCAAGCTGGAGAAAGAACAAGCAGGTCATCAAGTAAATGCTCTCGGCTGAGCTCCACTCACTCTCCTGACTTGAGTTATCTAATCTCTTTTGTGAGTGTTGCCACAATCTCGTCCTCCGTGGCCCTTCTTGGCAGCCAGTTTCATTGTGCAATTATTCCAACTACCGTCAAGAATGTCTTTTCATCCAACATAAACGTTCTTTCCTTAATCCAAACCTGGTTCTTTCTCTAACATTCTTGTTCCAAGGCATATAAAAGGACCACCCCATTTAATTTTTTTTTTCAGTTTATTATCATTTTCTCCTTTTGGTAACATCTTAGAAAGTGATCCAAACTGTGAAGGTGATAACATAGGACAATTGAGATGGAACCACTGGAGGTGGTACGGGTGGGTGGTGGTGTCCTTCCTGGTTGTCATTGGTCATGGATGGCCTCTTCCTTGGAGGAAACCTCTGCATACATTCTGAGGGTTTAGGGGTTAGCAGTGAAGACGCCAAGTGTATCCGTTTCCTATTGCTGCAGTAACAAATTATCACTAGCTTGGGGCTTCCCTGGTGGCTCAGATAGGAAAGAATCTGCCTGCAACACAGGAGACCCGGGTTTGATCCATGGATTGGGAAGATCTCCTGGAGAAGAGAATGGCTACCCACTCCCGTATTCTTGCCTGGAGAATCCATGGACAGAGGAGCCTGGTGGGCTACAGTCCATGCAGTCGCACAGCTGAGCTACTAACACACTTCAGTGGATTAAAACAACTCAAATTATTTTCATACAGTTATTCAGGTCAGAAGTCCAACACAGGTCTCAGTGGACTAAAATCAAGGTGTCTCCAGGACTATTCCTTCTGGAAACTTTAGAGGAGAGTCTGTTCCCAGCCTCTAGAGTCTGACCCCATTCCCTGGATCATGGTCTCCTTCCTCCATTTTCCAAGGCACCAGTAGTTAGTCAAGTCTCTCATATCACATTATGCTTACTCATATTCTTCTGCCTCCCCCTTCCACATTTTAAAGACCTTGTGATTTCTTTGGACCCACATGGATAATCCAGGTCAATCATCTTAAGGTCAGTGATTTAGGAACCTTCATTCCATCTGCAACCTTAACTCCTCCTCCTCATTTAACTTAATATGTGTGCAGATTCCAGAGACTTGGATGTGGACATCTTTGGGAGGTCACTATTCTGCCTACCACATGAAGCAGAGCATTTCAGGCAGTGGAAGAACATGTGCAAAGGCCCTAAGGTCTGAACAAGATGGGTATGATGGGGGAAGAGAAGGAAGACCAATGTGGGTGGACATAATGCTCTGAGGTTAGTCTGGGGAAGGCTGGCAGAGGTCAGATTATGGAGAACTCAGTGGGCCATGGTATGAAAACTAAATTGTGGTCTGGTCATAGGAGGAGACCGCTAGAGGTTTTGAGCAGGGAATGGCATGATCTGATATATATTTTTAAAAGATGATTTGGGCTGCTCTGTGAAAATAAACCATGGAGAGGCAAGGGCAGATGTAGGGAGAACAATTGAGAAGCAAGTACAGGGGATTCCCTGGCGGTCCAGTGTTTAAAACCAGGCACTTTGACTGTTGTGGGCCCGGTTTCAATCCCCAGTCCAGGAATTCAAGGTCTCACCAATTAAAAAAAAAGACAATTACAGTGATCTAGTTCAGAGGTCCTCAACAGGAGGCAGTTTTGTGCTGCCAGCCCCTAGGGAACATTTGGCAATGTCTGAAGAGACTTCTTGGTTGTGACTTGTGATTAAGGGGAGAGAGTACCACTGGAATCCAGTGGGAAGATGCCAGCGATGCTGCTGAGCATCCTACAGTGCCTAGGGCAGCCCCCAGCACAAAGAATGATCCTGCCCTGTGGTGCGGAGGCTGAGAAACTGGAAGGGCTGGAGGTGACAGGAAAGACGTGGTCAGAGCATGTGTGCTCAGTAGCTCAGTCATGTCCAACTCTTAGCAACCCTGTGGACTGTAGCCTGCCAGGCTCCTCTGTGCATGGAATTATCCTGCCAAGTATACTGGAGTGGGTTGCCATTTCCTTCTCCAGAGTTTGGACACACACTCACCCATAACTAGGCTTTAGCTTTCAGGGCTTTATCAAAGAAGGAAGAGGCTGTGGGGTTGACTTCAAAGCAGATTAGATTGGAGAGGGAGGGGCTGTGTGGGGCACATGGGCGGGGGGCAGGAAGGAGAGGTTATTTTCACAGTGCTGGGTTTCCCTCAGGCAGCCAAAAGGACACACTGTAGCACTTCCATTGCATCTTGTATCAGCTATCTTGTCCTAGTTCTTATTATGTATTTGGTGTTTATCATGGTCTAGAATTATAAACCCAGGGAACCCAGGTCCTATTTTATTCTCCATCATCACTAGCTTGGTGACATCAGACAACTGACTTAACCTCTCCTTATCTCCATTTTCACCACTGGGCTTCCCAGGTGGCTCAGTGGTAAAGAATCTGCCTGCCAATACAAGAGACTCAGGTTCTATCCCTGGGTTGGGAAGATCTCCTGGGGAAGGAAATGGCAAACCTGCTCCAGTATTCTTGCCTGGAAAATCCCATGGACAGAGGAACCTGGCAGGCATGATTTAGCTACTAAATAACAACTAAAAAAGACAACATCTGCTTTATCAACCTCATCTTGTTACAAAGAACTTGGGAAGAAAAATTAAAGCAAGATATGTATATATTCTGCTTTGCAAATTTTTGTTCCCTGTAATTTCATTATCATAATCCTTCTTTTCTAGGTTTCATTATGTTTTCACCATTAATATTTTTATACCTGAAAAACAATGTAGCTGATAAATATTTAACACATTGAAAAGGCTAATTATATTTTAGATTTTATTTCCATGACATTTTCAAGGATCACGTAGTCCAGTTCTTTCTGAATATTTAATAAGGAAACCAGTGGAGTAACATTATTGGCTAATTTAATTTAATTTAATTTATTTCACCAATTTATTCACTAGCACCTGTGTGTGTAAAGGACTATTAAATGAACTAGACCAAAATAGGGCTCCTCTTGCCTCTAGACACGTGCAATAAATTTGTGTAGCTTGCCATTCTGAGACAGTTCTCATAACATAGAGACTAGGGGTCTGCAAAGTGTAGCCCGAGGTTGGCCGCCCAGTTGTGTGAATAAAGTTTTATTGGAACACAGCCACACACGCTCATTTCCATATTATCTGTGGCTCGTTTGGACCACAGTAGCTGAATAGAGTAGCTGCAATAGAGAGGTGTACAGCTGGCAAGGTCAAAAATATTTACTATCTTGCCCCTCACAGAAAAAAAATTGGCCCACTCTTGACCTAGGGTACTTAAGTCTTGGAAATTTCAGCTTTTGCTTCTGAATTTTCTCTGATTTCTTATTTCTAAAAATGTGGATCTCCAATAAAGAAATATTTTAAGAATGCCTATTTCCCTATGTTTACATGGCTTACATCACCATACCACAGGCTTTACAAGTAAAAGTGCTAAGCTACCAGTATATATTTAACTTATAGGCTAATAATGGCCCAATATAGTTTTTCTCCCATCCGTTTTGTAGATCTTTCATTCCCATCCTCTATTTATCACCATCGAACCCAAGCTTCTTTCTTAACATTATTTTCCCCCATCTCCTCAAGGTCATTTTGAATTATAACACAATCCTCTGAGGTGTTAGCTATCCAATTTGGCACCATCTGCAAATTAAATCAACTTGTCTTTTATTTCATCACTCAAGTAACTGATGCAAATATTAAGAAGAGCCTGCCTCAGGACATCCTTTTAAAATGTCACTGTTTCCCTCAAGGTTCTGCCAGAACCATCGATAATCTGAGTCCACTTTTAAGCTCCCACTCCTCTGGAAATTGGATCTAGTCAGTGATGGCCAAACCTCAGATGCCAGTCATGATACCATAGTGGTCATGAGCATGCCTCCTTAATGAACCCATTCCTCTAAGCGGATGGGTTTGCCATACCTGTTGTGTCTGCTCATCATGTATTCTGGTTCTCCTGTCTTGCTCTGAAATTAAGGAGGGCCGGAAGACTTGCTTTGGCCAGTGAAAGGTGAGCGGAAGTTTGCATCCTTTAGGGAGTGAAGTTTTGAAAGGCAGTTCATGATTCACCAGGCCCGCGTTTCCTGTCTTGGCAACCGTGGAAGTACGTGTTGAAAGGAACCTTCATCAGGTTGGGCTCCTGAGTGACCGTGAATAGAGACCCGTCTCTAGAGATCTGCATAGATGTGCAGCACGAGTGAGAAACACACCGTTGTTGTTATAAGCCACTGACACCTGGGGGTGGCTTGTTACCAGAGCATAACCTCACCCATCTTGTCTGATAACAGCTCTTGAGCACCATAATATTTTTCTAGAAAGCTCCATGAAAGCTCGGGACCACTCTTTTCCTATGGAT
The DNA here is from genome assembly GCF_963930625.1 of Muntiacus reevesi. NCBI lineage: Eukaryota > Metazoa > Chordata > Mammalia > Artiodactyla > Cervidae > Muntiacus > Muntiacus reevesi. Next base: position 8,914,963 of record NC_089271.1, on the reverse strand, counting down.
CCTTTGCTGTGTATATCCCTCACAGAACCGTATCCACTGTGCATAACACTTAAATGTTTATTGCATAGAAGTTACTTAATAATAGATCAATAGATATCTGGCTAACATATTTAGGGAATCTTTTTTATGCTTTTGTGTCCTGTTTTTATATATGTGTGTGTGCTAAGTTGTGTCCGACTCTTTACAACCCCATGAACTGTAGCCCACCAGGCTCCTCTGGCCATGGGATTTCCCAGGCAAGAATACTGGTGTAGGTTGCCATTCCCTTCTCCAGGGGATCTTCCCGGATCAGGGATTGAACCCACAGCTCTTGCATCTCCTGCATTAGCAGGTGGATTCTTTACCACTAGTGCCACCTGAGAAGCTGTATTACATATGAATTAAGGATAAAAACAACTCCATGTACATCCAGCTTCCTATACACCTTCAAGGTATTTTTCAATTGAATGCCCTAGTTCTCCTCTATTGTTTGATATAAGGATATAGTCATTATGATGGAGGTTTTACCTTCCCTAATATTTCCTTTGTTTAACTCAGCCCAGATTCACCACTTCTAATCATGGTAAGACTGGTCTCTGGCCACTGAGAGTAACCTGCACTCACTATAGTGAGAGAATGAGCTTGGGCATTTGCCTATTAATGCTTCTATATTGGGGCTTCCCTGGAGGCTCAGATGGTAAAGAGTCCACCTGCAGTGCAAGAGATGCAGGAGACATGGGTTCGATTCCTGGGTTGGAATATCCCCTGGAGGAGGGAAGGGCGACCTACCTACAGCAGTATTCTTGCCTGGAGAATCCCGTGGACAGAGGAGTCTGGCAGGCTACAGTTCATGGGGCACAGTCAGACATGACTGAGTGACTAACACTTTCCGTCTTTCATTTCTGTATTGATGTGGAGCTTCAATGAAACATCCTTCTGTTAGGAGAAATTTAGGGAAACATTCGAGCTTCACATTCCATATTATTGATGTGCACAGGCTTTCTTTAAGATGTAGTTGGGACATGCCTCACTTGCTCATGGTTGTGTTCCTGGGACCTAGCAGAATGCCTGGACCATAGAAGCATCAAAAAATACATGGAATGATTTGCATTTGATACTTTCCATCATCTTTGAGATAGGCAGCCCTTTTTATTTCTGTTTTGGAGGTGAGGCTCAGAAACATTACAAGTAATTTACCCAAGGTCACACTACCAAGAGATGGAAGCAGAATGGGAGCATTCTGCTTCTCAGGCATTTGCTCTTTCTTGGGTAGCATGGTGCACCCAGGCTTCAGTAGAAAGAGCAAATGTTCTGGAGCCTGATGGACTGAGATTTGAATTACAGCTCAGCTACTCATTAGTTATATGTCATTGGGAATTTCTCAAATCTATCCCCTGATGTTTTCTTTAAACCACAATGATATTTTCTCCCCTTCAAGTAGGTCTTATATTTTATTTCGTTTCCCATAAATGCTATTTTGGGGGCATGGTATAATGATTCAGCTGTATGTACTCTCTCATTGGGGTCCTCTATGGTTAGGTTGAATTCATGTTGCTTCCCTGACCCTGTCTTTCCCAAACCATTTCTTGAGGCATCCAAAATGGATTTAGCAGAGGGTTATATTCCCGCTTTGAAATAGGCTACTTTCAGGTCCAAATTTCATTTTGACCTTTCAATTCAATAATTATAGCCTAAGATATTTTATGTTTAAAGCCCAAATGATTGTTTGCTTAGAATTGTAGGAACAAATTTGGAGGCCAGCTTAAGGCACTTAAAGGTTTAGCCTGCCCTGGGAAAAAAAATGCATTCTTTGTCTTGCATCAACATGTTAATAAAGTCTAAAGTTCCTGCACAAACAGAACTTGCTTCAGCGGGAATTATGAGAACATAAAGGGTGCAGGATCATAAATGGACTATATTAGTGAAAGCCATTTACCTAGCATGGCACACAGAGTTTTATTTAAGATTAATGAAAACCCAATAAATAGAAAACACTAATATTCCTGCCAGTGGGGCAGTCAAGATGAGTCTTAACTTGATATCATAGAAACGTGTGTACTGTGAACAGAAAAACGTGTGCAATATTTGCAAAGTTATATTTTCATAATATTTTATAACCCAAATTTGTATTCAATAAAAATGCACCTAATATCTCATTTTAGGATCATTCTGGAGTCAGGTAAAGGCAGTCATTTTAGCAGTAAGTTATGACTTCATAAAAGAGTATTTTAATCAGTTGGTATGTTACCTTTAAACTCTCTGGACATATGATTCTTAAAAATGATATTTGAACATGAAAATCTGCCATTTGAATGTTTTTCTGTCTCTTCACGTGGATTTTATTTTTGAAAATTCTATTGGAGGTAAACTCTAGAAGATCTGAAATTTTGGATCTGCCACAAAATGGATCATGAGATTTTAGACCAGTCACTTTATCAGTGCAATTAAATTTTGTTATCTTGAAAAGGAAATAATAACACACGTTTCCTGTAGAGATGTAAAGAGAAATTGTATGGAAAAGTCTTTGGCCAGTGGAAAATGCCCCTGTGGTTGGTTGGTTGGTTGGTTTGTTTTTTGCAGTCTCCTGCTCTTAGCAGAAACCCTTCATGATTGGTTGTGTCGGTGCTGGTTTCTGTAGCCTGTAAACATTCATTCTCTCCCCTTCCCTGAGCAGAGACCTAAGACCCAGCACTGAGCTATTTTTGCTAAGATCCACACTACTCAAGGAGCAGTCAACCAGCGGATGAAATAGGAACAAATGATTATCTTATTTTAAGATAAGCTTTATTTAGCAGGCAGTCTTCACCTCCAGCACTCAGGTACTAAGTCTTGAGTCTGTTCTTCATAGTGAGACTTCAGTGGAATTGGTTAGACTTAAAAAGAATTATTACTTTTCTCAAAGGTAGATAAATGTAGAGGAGAAGAGCCAATTATTAGACAATGAATGTGTTACATACTTACGTTTAAAAACTGTTTTGAGCCTAGAGTTAAACCTTCCACAGAGTACTTTTTTTTAAAGATACATTTTCTTATCCTCTTAAGGCTAAGAGGTTGTTTAAATTTTTTTCCATGTAATTATGCAAATTCACAAGTCTTATATTTCTTTCCTGAAACCATCAAATAACACTTCAATGTGTGGGCTCAGGAGGGTTATTTCAGGGAATAAATAGATATCATTATGTGTCATTTTACCCACAAAAAAGTGGCAATTACTGCATTGTAAAAGGAGTAAACTCTAAATGATCTTATTTTTTACCTACTAAAGGCCTTGAAAAGTTTGAATAACTATCAGTTACTATGTTCCTATAAGGCATTGGGGTCTTACTTGATAGAGGTTTATTCATATTCTCATCCCATCATATGTTCTATTCACTTCTTTGAAAATAATTTCAAGAAAAGTTACCCTGGTTTTAAAAACATGAAAGACAACCAATAATATCCTATGCTTTGGTTTTTCTCTCTACAGTGCCTTTATATAATAGAAGGTCGGTCATTGCTCATGATATAAAATACTAGCTGTTGACTCACAGTTACACTAGAAGGGCCAATTTTACAGACTGCTGGAATAAAGATGATTTTAATTAAATTGCACAAATCCCTTTGTACTACAACCAAAGCCTCCTCAGGCTGGCTGACGCTGAGCCACTCTGGCGTGTGTAGAGTTAACCAGGTTACCGGGCTTCCTAGTTAACTTCTTTCACCAGGAATGCAATTCGTGTTTACCTATATAAGGAAACCTGTTAGGCTGACCTGAGTTTGGCGGATTTTTGCGCTGACTGGGAGGCGTGTGAGCACACAGCCCAGAGACGGGGAGTGATTCCGAGCTGGACAGAGCAAGCTTCCTGATCGCCCCAGCCATTCAGCTGATCCGAGGCAGTCTGCCTGGAGGACCTACAGGTTTGCCTCTTCCAGATCACAGTTGAGGAACAAAAACCCCGTCCTGGGAAAAATGGGGAAGCCGGTGAGTCTTACCGATCTCTCTCTGAACGCTGCTGCTCAGGGGCACGCCTCGCTGGTCTCACCCAGGAAGTGGAGGCAGAGGCGTCGCTCAGCCTCTCACCCCACAGCTCCTTCCTGAACAAACACCAGGCTTCGCGAATACCTCCAGACAACTTTTCCTGCCTGTTTTGTACCCCGAGAATCCACAGAGGCAGTGATTTTCGCACCTTAGACAGAGTGTTTTGGTGGTTTGAGCGGGGGTGGGGGTGCGTAGGCTTTTTTTTTTTCTTTTTACTACTCAGGAGTTTCTCTCCTACCGCGATGAGCAAACTTTCTCATCTTTGTTGCACTCCACAGAGTGGAAGGGAGCCCTGGGGTGCTTCGCGAGAACTCCGAGCCCCCAAGGATGTCAATAGTAACTTTAAGTGGGGTTCCAAAAACCACAGGCGGGGTGATAGTCTATAGAAGTGCAATTTGTCACCAAAAAAGGCAGTCTGGAGGTATCATTTTTCATTCATGCGGCAGCAAAAATCCTTCCATCCTGCACATGTAATAAAAGACACCTTCTGAGACACTGAGAAAAGAAAGAAGCTGAGCTGAGCTCTTTGTTCTAGACAATGTAAAGAAGCCCACTCTTGCATTTTGACAAGTTAGCATATGTCTACTTATATATAAGGCAGGAACGATGTAGAAAGGCTTTATGTCAAAGGCATTGTGGTCGATTGAGTTAAAATTTGGCGCTATTCTATATGTGGACAAAAATTGAAGTCTGCATGTAATTAAACAGGGAAATGTGAAAGTGTTTAACAGACTTGCAGGGGAATTTTAGTAATACTGCGGAATGCTCAATTATAAGAGGCAACTGAGTGAGAAAGAAGAAAAAGCCGTTCCAGCTGAGTTCTGGGGCTTAGGTAAAACTTTTGAAAAGAAAGTTTATTTTAAAAAAATCTAGTATAGCCATCCAAAATGATTTTGGAATGGAGTACAATTTTTTTTTCTGGCAAGGTGATTTTCTTAATTCAGTGAGTTTGGATAATTGTTTTGAATGATTTGACTTTTCATCTTGCAGAGAAATATTGTCATTTTCTGTCATGCACAGTGACTTAATCCTAAGGGTTTGGGGAGCAGGCAAGTGGCACACAGACCCGATTTTCAATTTGTCATATTAAGAAATTAGTTTCTTAAATTAGTTTCAAGAAAAGTAACCAGCACAAACAAACAGGTTTAGGCGAATGGCCACTTTTTTAAAAATTGCAAGTCATAGTCCATTCAATAGTGAGGCTATGGGTTTAGTACAGGGATTGGCAACTGCTTATTCATAAAAACGAAAGCTATGGCCAGTTTTATTTAGAACTCTCAACTTGCAAAAGCCTTACTATTTGCAGTAACACGGTTTAAATGAAACCTGCTCATCTCAATGAGAATGAAACCAAGAAAAGCAGTGTGTGTGTAAGACAGTAGATGTCTTAATAAATAAATTTCATAACACAAGCAACAGAACTGAGGAGCCTAATGCAAATGTTTTAAAGCTTGTTATCTCCTCACTGCTGCTCAGAAAAATAGGAGTCTTGATATTATACTGCTTTCGATGGGAATCAGTAACCCAGGAGACACAAAACACTCTTAAAATATACGGTTAATAACAGATGTTTACACCTGGTTGTCTCACCCTGCTGAAGAGATGGCCCCCAGCCAAGTCGACTAGCACGTCCGCTGTTTGTTCTGTGAGTTGATATGTACACAGTTATTATACACTAATTACATCAACGGCCAAGGGAATATATAACTAGAAAGATAAATCCGTCTCCTGGGGTAGGGAGGGCTGGGGGTAGGCTTGGGTTTGGGGAATCTCATGTTTAGAGTTCTCCTTGCCAGTGGCTGATGAATTACTGCCAGTGACTGGGGTCCCTGACTCCTGAATTTACTTACCTCTGGTTCCTGGGCAGCTCATTTGGGGGTAGTAAGAGTGATTATTGTATTTAACACTTTGGTATTCATAGAGTCCCAACAGGATTTCTTCTTGAAGATTAAAGTTATTTCAGGGTCCGAATTAATTCACCAGTGAAAGGCAGGTAAGGTGCAGCAGTGCCGCATTAGTTGTTTTCCAGTCGCTGGTGCTCTGTGTTTAGGTCTGTGAGGTGTTATAAGTGTCCTGGTTAAGGAGACTGAAAAATCATGGGAGGGAAAAAGCAAGTAATGGAACCTTAATATTGTCCTTTGCTCATATATGTTGCGACACCCTAAAAAAAGTGCAGCATAAATGTACCTGATGGATCCTTTTTGGCCTGATCATCCTGAGGAACATTCTCTAAGGCAAAGCTTTCTGAAAGATGGGCCATGGAGTACTGGTAGATGATGAGCAAGTTGCAGACATGCCCAGAAGTTGATCCCTCTTGGCATCTGGGTCATCAAGCTGTGCCTGGGATGGGAATATCCCCCTGAGGATTATCTATGGACCATTTAGCTTCCTCAGCTTGCCCCAATGCATTGTACAGATAGGATGAATTTCTGTGTAAAAGTTAGGAAACGGTCTTTGACAATCCAGGCCCAGAATACAGAGACAGCCAGGGAAAATTCAACTACTGTGTTAAAACCTGAGCCTTGAGGCTCAACATTGGTGAAACATAACCTTATTCTTTTTTATCATCTTTCATGTTATCGTGGAGAAGCCAAGATCCTCTGTATGTCACCCAGTTTGCCCCCTTTGTTCTATAACAAAGTTAAAGAAGTATTGGGGGGTGTGTTGTTGTCATTGTCATTGTTTTTCTATTCTTAAGGATCTCCTAGAAAACTGATGGCAAACGATTTTCTCTTGGGATCCTTTCTAATGTTTAGTCATCATTTATTCTTTTTCTCAAACTGCTATCACAGTTTGCTTGGCTAAGATTCTCCTGCCACCAGTGTGGCCTGGTCCAGAGGCAATGACACAAAAGAACCTGGTTTCCAAAGTTATTTATTAAATGTAAATTCCTTAGATACTGTGCCAAATTTGTACACAGCATTCCTATCCCTGGTAAACTTTTTCTGGCTTTCTCTGCCTACCATTTGTCATCAATTACCTTTTCAAAAACATTTTACATTATTAATTCCTGTTACATTCATTCAGCAAATATTTATTGAGTGCCTTTTGAAGTCCTTTGCTAAGTACTCAAAAGGAAAAGCGGGTATATAGGACACAGATGAATTTAAACCCAGTCTTCATGCATTTGGTAGCATTTCTGCAAAGAGTAATCTCATTGCCTGAATGGTGTGCAGCATGTGAAGTACAATTTGCTACAAACTTACTCGACCACTCACTTTTTGGCTGATCATCCTGAGGGACATTCTTGAAGTCAAAGCTTTCCAACTGGTGAGCAGAAAACAGGTTAACACACAGGTTAAGATGTTCATGCTGTCAAGGTGTTCACCAGATAATTTCCACATCAGAACATGTCCAGTAGATGCCAACAAACCTGATTACTTACAGAAGAAATATGCCCCCTTGCTCCCCACAGAGCATCTCTAGATAACAGGGAGGTGGGTGATACCTTTTTCTGTTTTGCTAATGTATTTTTCAAGACCACATTTTCTTGGATTGTGGGGGGTTCCTAGGGCACCATGTTAAGAGAGATTTTCAGAGTACTAGGTAACTTCAGAGCTTTATACTGGCTTTTACCCACTGGAAATTACTAATTGACCAGTGATGATTCTTAAGAAGCAGGCAAGAACATCTGCTGTTACTGCTAAGTTGTAGATGTAAGGCTTAGAATCCGGGATCGTGAATTAATAACTCGTTTGCACCAGTAGGAGGTTTCTTTGGTGGCTCAGACGGTAAAGAATCCATCTGCAATGCATGAGACATAGGTTCAATCCTTCAGTTGGGAAGATCCCTGGAGAAGCAAATGGCTACCCACTCCAGTATTCTTGCCTGGAAAATCCCATGGACAGAGGAGACTATTGGGCTACAGTTCATGCTGTCACAAAGAGTCAGACACGACTGAGCAACTAACCCACACTTTTTGCGCCAGTAGGATTTTGCAAGTATCTCAGGCATTAGCAGAACCAATTTAAAATAGATTTATATTTGAAGAAAGCTTGGCTGGTGAGGTGATAGACATGACTAGACTAGGACTTCTAGTTAAATGTAAAAATGCATTTCCATTTTTTAATTACTTGCTTGCAGTCACATATAAGGAAATCTTCTGTGAGTGAATCTTTCAGAGAAATCGAATTGGTTTTATATTAATGCTAAGGGTTCAGTTAATTTTATTTTTTATTTGAAAATAAAACTGGGTATAGCAGCACTTTGTGGAACGGAGCCTACAGATCCCACTCTCTTGCAAGTTGCTCTTCACTTGTCTAAACTTGAGACGGAGATGAAATTAAGCAGAACCTCCTCAATTTGACAGTTTGAGTTTTAACACGTGACAGAATAGGAATTTTGGTCAAGGGGCCGGAGCCAGGAAATAACTGCATTATTTATAGGTATTGTTCTGCAGCAGAGGCCTCGGTTATTTAAACCCAATTTATCCGCCCCCCCCCCACCCTGAGTATCTAATTGTGCAGTTATTTAGATCTGTACTGACACACTCATCATGTATTGCCTTGGGGACTGAAACTGTATATAATAAACTACTAGAGAACGGATAACGAGTTTACTCGAACTGATATACTTGGCTTAAAGCTAAGAAACAAAAGAAGAGCAGTGTTTCCCAGGTTTATTCCAAGGTGGTGGATGGTGGGTTTGGCCAAGTCATCTTAAACTTCTCTGGGATTCAATTACCTCATCCATCACTGGAGACATAAATACACAGTTCACTGGACAGTTATGAGTATTGACAGCACCTAGCACAGTGCTGGGCAGGAGGCCAGTCAATAAGTATTCGTTGGATGTGAAATGCATGGGAGTGGATGAGGCATTCTCAAGTAAACAATGAAGAGGTTGAAGAAGTAGAAAGCAACCACTGGTGTCCCCTATGTATTTTTGCCCACTCGGTGATTTAAAACATGCTTTTCAGTGAAGCATGTTATACTTTCTAATGTCTCATACCAGGTCCCCTTTTCTTAGTGTTACCTGTTTGTCCCTTATAGGTTTTACATTTGAGACTCTTGTTATAAAGGCTTCTTCTATAGCAATCTATGTTATCTCAAATGTAAGTCCCCCCGCCCTTTTACGGTGTTTTCCCCAAAGTAACACATTTTAGAAGCAAAACAAAAAAATACTCATTTTGCACTCAGTAATTTGACAGCTTGCAAGCTTTCCAACGGTGCTGGTGGGAGGGACTGGACTAGTAAATTCATGGATAAAATTCATTCATTTTGTGGACAGTAAGTAGAACATCTCCCTGGCTTTAGTTCATAACAGTGGTTTTCCAGGTGTCTTGATGTGTTAGGGTCTCTAAGGTATTATGACCCCAAGGTTATCCTCAGATCCCACCTTCTTTGTCCCACTCTCACTCATTACACCCTGCCCCAGTGGAATATAACATTTAATCTTATATTGCTCCTATGATGTGGACAGGATGTGTCCTGTGGAGTAATGTGCCCTGACAAGAGTTTGCTCCTGGCTAAGGTTAGTGGGGACCAAATGGTGCTGGTTTGATGAGGAAGCAGGGCAGCTGTATTAGTCAGCTCAGGTTGCTATAACAAAATAGCACAGACTGGGTGGTTAAATGGGCTTACCAGGTGGTGCTAGTGGTAAAGAACCTGCCTGCCAATGCAAGAGACATAGGAGACGGACGTTCGATCCCTGGGTCAGGAAGATCTCCTGGAGGAGGGCATGGCAACCCACTCCAGTATTCTTGCCTGGAGAAGCCCATGGACAGAGGAGCCTGGTGGGCTATAGTCCTTGGGATCACAAGGAGTTGGACATAACTGAAGTGACTGAGTGTGCACACACAGGTGGTTAAGTATCAGGTGTTTATTTCTCAGAATTCTGGAAGTTGGGGAGTCCAAGATCAAAGTGTCGGCAAATTCAGTGTCTGGTGAGAGCTCTTTATCCAGCTTGTGGATAGGACACACACTCTCACTGTGTCCTCACTTGACAGAGAGACAGCAATCTCTCCCTTTTTTTATAAAGGCACTAATCTCATCATGGCAGCCCCACCCTCATGACCTCATCTTACCCTAGTTACCTCCCCAAGGCCCCATTTCTAATATCATCACATTGAGCGTTAGGGTTTCAACACATGAACTTGGTGATGGGGGTGCATTTCACTCCACAGAAGTGGCTTTATCAAGACATAGATCAAGTGACTATTTCTGACTTATTTTCATTGATCTTGAGATATCATCTATTGTAAGATACATCATTAAGAAAGAAAAAAATCTTTTTAGATCATAACAGTGTTTTCTTAGCATTGAAACATTTTATACTACATTTATGGAAAGGATTCTTTTAGACTCTGATGCTGGGAAAGAGTGAAGGAAAAATGGAGACAGGGGTAACAGAGGATGAGATGGTTAGATAGCATCACTGACTCAATGGACATGAATCTGAGCAAACTCCAGGAGATAGTGAAGGATAGGGGAGCCTAACTTGCTGCAGTCTATGGGTCACAAAGAGTCAGACATGACTTAGGGACTGAACAACAACAAAACTGGCTTATTTCGACCAATTTTTTAAAAGAAAATCGTGTCTTCCTCCTGTGCATACATAAAATGAAAAATGTGGCAAGAAAAACTGTTTAACCAGCTTTCCTAAATCACGTTTCAATCAGAATTGTCATGTGTATGCTTTTCCGTGCCATGCTATCATGCTCTGTGCCAGGAGACAACATTTCTTTTTAGGGGGCATCTCTACTGTCTCTGAGTGTCTACCAAAAGATAACAACCAGAACTATATTTCTTCCTCTAATGATCCTACCTGGGAATGCAGGCATACCCACCAAGTGACTACACTTGTGAGCGAGCTAATTCTTTAGCCCTTCTGACCCACATCCACAAATGTGTTCAGAAGCTCTTGGTGGCTTACACTGATCTCCTAGATAATCTGCCCAGACAGCTTTCCGCTAGTCCCACCTGAACCCGAAGAGGATCTCCCGCTGGCCTGGGGGAAACCCTTCCTCCTTTTCATTCCTTTGAGAGGCATGTGACTTCTCTTCTCCGGATGTGGGGAGCTGATGTCACATAATGCCTAGAACTCAAAAGAAGTGAGAAAAATACGAACTTCTGTGACCAAGAAGGTTCATGGGTGGGCAATGACAGTTATGTCAGGACCGCCTCCAAGGCAGCAAGAGTAAGATACCTCCCAATGTCAGCCTGGTTAAACTGGAAAGCACTTACCCTGAGAACTCAGGAAATGGAGTGCATCTCTCCCACCCCACAGGGATGCCTAAAATCTCAGCATTAGAGAATGATTTAATTGTCTTTTAAGGCATCAAGAGTGTTTTAGTAGAAATTAATGACTCTAGAGAGAGCAATGTGTAGTTGCTGTATTTACTGCTTTGGCATGCATTTCATTCCCATTAAGATGAAGTAAGAGCAAGAGCCTGTGAAGATGGGACAAGGAATGGGATGGGGATGAGGATACAGGAATGGGAAGAGAGCAGGAAAAGAGCAGAGAAAAAGAAGAAGTTCAACTTTCATTCAATGAAATTTATCAAATCCCTGGTCTGAACCAGGCATCACCCTACATGCTGACACTAAAGTGCCTGCACTTAAGGACCTACCTACCCTTCTAGTGCAGGAGACAGGCATCGGCGACGTATCAGGCCAACAAGTGTAAAAGTCTTCCTAGAATAAAAGCTATAAAGTATGTTTATATAGTATATGTTGCCATGAGATTGTACTGGAAGGATTTAGATAATCAAGGGAAGTCAGAGAAAGCTTCCCCAAGAAAGGGATGCTTCACCCGAGAGGTAGTAGGACAGGATGTGAGTCAGTGTTTGGAGGGGTAGGAAATGGCCAGACTGTATCTGAGAGTTTTCAGCAGTCAGGAAGACTACGTTGACAGTATCCTGGAGACTCAACTGGGGAGCTTCAGAGTGAATGTGAGTGAGTCTAAGAAAGGGGTCCAGGGGAAGATGATGTCTCATTGTACTAGTGTCATGGAGGTGGAGAGAAAGCAAGGTAGATGACTTTTATTTGTATTTCAGAGGTGAAATAGATAGGTATTGGCAATGAATGGGACATGAGCAAGATGAGGGACCAGGAAGTGTCATGACAAACTCTCAGGAATTTGGTCCACAAAGCTAGAGGAATAAATGGTGTCATTAATGATGTAGAGAGCAGTGAAAGTTGACCTGATTTGAGGATAAAGAGAAGAATCATTTGTAGTCTGATGAAGTGGAAAATAAATCTAGCTCATCCATTTACTAGCATTGTGATGCTAAGTTTCTCTGAATCTCAGTTCTTCCATCTTTAAAAATGAAGCCATAATATTCAGCTCATAGGGTTGTTGGGACAATCAACATAACTTCATACGTGGTTGTTGAAGTTCCTTCCTACATGAGTTACTATGATCTCTCCAAAACTGAGCAGCAGTGAAGCCTAGAGGCAGAGTGGCTATTTTCAAGAACTTTCTAGGAGTTGGAGTGGTGTGTAGGAGTTTTGACAGCTGAGATCTCAACACTCTGTAAGTTTACCTTAGTGGAGTTTCTCCTTGTTGATAATGTACAGGGCAGCTATTAGCTTCATTTGTCTGGTGAATTCCTTCTATTTTGTTCCCACCCCCCTCCTCCTCTCTCTCAGCCTGGGTCAAGGGAACCCATAGAGGAAGAAGGTACATTGCTTTTCTCAGCTGAGATCCCTTATCGCTTGTAAGAGGACTAGAGGATTTAGGAAAATGTAACCTGAGAGTTTGCACTAACAGATGAGCACAGTCGATTAGCTTCACACTCCCTGTAGGCTTCGGGTGAAGACTTTCCCATTCTGTTTTTCTAGTGTCAATTTAGCGAGGGCATTTTATACAACATATGTAATTCCTATGCCCTTCAGTGACCTCAGCACATTCCTTTCTGGCTTCCAAATAGTCCCTCATTAAAGGGAGCCATTAGGCGGTGAAAGCTGCAGCCAGTGGTTGAGGAACACACTGGAGTGGGCAGATGAAGGGGCAGAGGGGGTTAAGCCCTCTGGAATCCAGGTATTAACTTCCTTCTCTGCAGGTGTTTTGACCTTGCAGTATCCGAACTACTACGAAACATCTCCCCCTGTTGCCTGGCTCCACTTCTTTCCCTCTGTTCTTGCCACACTATTGTCTTTTTTATAACCATATTTATCTCTCACTGAATTATCAGAGAGATTATTTCCCATCCAGACCTCATTCAGTTATTTTTCCTTGCAGAAAACACTTATTTCCATATAGAAAAATGAATGGGAGAGAGTGGGAGGCATTTTATTTCATTGTTTGACTTGTTTGGGGTGGAAGAAGGTGACACATTTGTATGAATTTCTGGATAACTAAATTAATTTACACGTAGCTTCCCAGGTGGAAGTAGTGGTAAAGAATTCACCTGACAATGTAGGAGACACAAGAAACACAGATTTGATCCCTGGGTCAGGTAAATACCCTGGAGAAGGAACTGGCAACCCACCCCAGCATTCTTGCCTGGGAAATCCCGTGGACAGAGGCACCTGATGGGCTACAGTCCACGGGGTCACAAAAAGTTGGACAGGACTGAGCATGCAAAGTCTTTGCATAGATAACTAAGTTGTTCTTGATTCTCCATCTGGATATTTGAGAGTTGACTGTATACACCCAGGCAGGGATTGGGACGTGTGGGAGGAGTGGAGAAGGAAGTGGAGTGGAAGCTCTTATCTGAATTAGAAGTCTTAGGCAGGCTTTTAAGAGCTTCCTCTTTCCACTACCTTCCCTGCCTTTATAATTTTTTCTCTATGTCGTCCATTTGGATGCAAATGCACTTTAAGATATAAGAGCAATGTAAAAAGGCACTTCTAAATCCAAATTGTGTCTCCCAGAGGGGCTGCCATTTCACTTCATAAAGACCCAGTTGGCTTTAGTTTTGCAGGGTTCAAAGCAGGGGTGTTCCATAGCAACTTCTAATTAGCATGTATTGTGGTAGTGGCTCCAAGTCTGGATGTTTGAGGACTCACAATGCAGTAGCAGGAAGCCAGGGCTAGGCAGTGTCAACCAAGAGAGAGTTCACTTTGCCTGTGAATGTAGTTACCTGCCAGTAAATCATTTGCCAATAGTTCAAAGATTAAGATGGAACCTGACAGAATGATCCAAAGAAAAGGTCGCAGTATAGAGAAAGCACATCAAACATTACAGTGAATGAAAAATGGTGAGAACTTCTGTTTCCAGGCCCCTAAATAAAATTCCTGCAAAGATAAAGATGTGAGCTTTGCACACCATCAGGCCTTCTTCTGGTCTGTTTATCCTGCTGAGAAAGGCTGAAATTGGGGAGGAGGAAGGTCTCCGCCAACAGATTGTAGGTCATAAATTAGTTAATAAAACCTGTCCTATGTTATCTCTGAAACAGTCTATTTTATATATACTTGTCCATTTGATTTAGTTGTTTCCCTGCTTACTCCAGGCTGTATTTTGGTAGCACAAGTCAATATGTGAGTTTTAGATTATCCAAAAGTTTATTTTTAAATGACCTGCCTTCTGTGGGGAAAATAACAGTAATGTGTGTGTGTGTATAATTTATTGCTATTGATTGGGAGTTTCACAGTTAACTTTAGATTATATATGTATATACATATATATGTGTGTGTGTGTGAAATATATATATTTCACATATATAACACAATTTCACAATATGTAACACTAGTTATTCCAGTGAAACATGAATATTGTTATATGCCAATGTATATTTATTTTATCATAAAATTAATTTTTATTGCTGCTTTCCAGACCTATTCAGTCCTTATATAGTTCCTGTAGAATATTTCCACGTATTACCATTAGTACAGCCAGCTCTTGTTTTATGTATTATAGTCACTATGGGTAATAAAGCAACACTATAGATATCTGTGTATGTATCTATGTACCGGGGAAGCCCTGTATGTTTATTACATATATACAAGCTACATATATCCAAATGTATATGTCCCTTTGAAAGTTTCTCCCTATTGAGAACAATAAGTAGGCATTGTTGACTGATTTTTTTAAGTCTGATGAAATATATAAGAACAGAAAATGTCACATTTTTTGAGACCACGTATGATGATTTAGAAGTTACCAAAGAGGTCAGGGGTAAAAAGAAAACAAAAAAAGAGTAAAGAAAGAAAAGAAAAGCAGGAAATGAGAGAGGAAGGGAAGTCTCAAAGCAGCAAAAATCTACTCTCCCCTCGCCAGTCAAGCCTGCCCTCCATCTGTAAACAAAAGCCTAGCAAACAAGCAGGTGAAGGACAAAGGAATTAGGAGAAAAAGGACTTCTCTGGTGGTCCAGTGGTTAAGACTCTGTGCTTCCAATACAAGGGGCATGGGTTTGATCCCTGGTCAGGGAACTAAGATCCCACATGCCATGCAGCACAGAGGAGAAAGTTTTTTTTTTTTTTTTAAATCTAGTTAAAGAAAAGAGGCAAGCTAAAAATTGCTAGAAAATACTGGGGTCCAAAGAGAGAGAGAGAGAACACAAGAAAGGGTGAGAATGAAACTTCAGGGTGAATGATTGTAAAGCTAAAGCAAATGGGCAGGAAAAGCCAACTAAAGAAAGTAAGAAACAGGGAGGTAACATTAAAAATCAAGAAATATGGAACAAGACAAAAATGGTCATGGCGCTTGAGCTGGTGGGGCTGAGAAGACATTGTTCTCTAGGTGTCTTACTGGGAAAGAAGATAAGATGGCCCCAAAACAAAAGTGGGCAGGAGTGGAAGACAGCAAGCATCAGGTGAAAGGGCCACATGACAAGACAGTCAGCCAAGGGGTACATCCCAGACACTGGCTGCAGAATAATGTCCTGGAGAGGTTTATCTCCACTGCAACTGAGCCCTGGAGATAGCAGGACCTGTCTGTTGTTGTTTAGTCACTCAATCGTGTCCAACTCTTTGCAACCCCATGGACTGTGGCCCACCAGGTTCCACTGTCCATGGGAATTCTCCAGGCAAGAATACTGGAGTGGGTTGCCATGCCCTCCTCCAGAGGATCTTCCCGACTCAGGGATCGAACCCACATCTCCTGATGGACTGAGCGTGCTGGGTTATAGTCCATGGGGTGTCAGATACAACTGAGTGACTAACCGTTTCACTTTCAGCAGGAATTCTGGCTGCTAGCTGTGAGGTGCTTCAGAGCAGGCTGGCTATTTCTGATTTAGGAAGTGATTATTCTAGGGCAGTGGACGATGGTGGCCTAGAGAGTTAATCCTCCAAATATTTTTCACACTCCCAGGAGTCATTAATTGAGCCAGAAGTACCTGGCTTAATATTTATTGAACACTTTGTTTCTGAAGGGGAGTGGGAGGGAGAAGAGTGTCATATTCGAATCTATTTCCACCATCAAGCTTTACCCAAGTACCCGATGCTTGATTCTCTAATTGCCAGGCTTAGAGCCTACCCATGAAATTCCAAGTCCAGTCTCTTGTGGGTTTGGACTCGCTCGTTTATTTTTACTGTGCTTTGCTCATAATAACTTATGTTTGTAATTCAGCAACCTGAGGAATTGTTTTTATGGCACGTTCGGATCTTGCAGTCACTCACACATTTCAAGGTCCATTGCAGGAAATGAGTTTGACACAGCATGTTAACAGTGAATTATTCATTCTTACCTGCAGCGTTCAGAGTGGTCCGGGAAGGCTTCCCAGTTGTCGAGTCAAAGTTATGTAGCCGCAGTACAAACTCCAGTGGGCAGCTGTGAAGATGGCAAACCTTAGTTTGATACAATGCCACAGCACCTCCACTAGTGCCCTGGTTAAAACGCAAACATCTGGTTGCTTTTATGGCCCATGTGTTCCTTAAGATGGTCTATTTCTCGATGATGTCAGTCATTGAAATCAACTGACTATTTTTAAAGACTCTTAGTGTTTCTCTGAAACGATCACTCCTTACATTTGTTTAATAGATCATGAGCCCTTCAGGTACACAAAAATTGTAGAGATCACATCTTCTACTCTCTTGACTGTTTTCAAGGGTGACATTGTGACTCAAGGACCCTGGGGTGCTGTGGGATGTGTTGTCTTCTGGGGTTGTGTGCACCGTAGGTTTTCATTAGCATGTCATGTCAAAAGGAGCCTCATGTTTCTATTTACTGAGTATGGGGCAGCCAAGCTGATGGTTTGTGCTCACCGACCCTGGCTTTGTGGATTTGCCTAGTTAAGTTTGTTCTGCGAGTGTTTGCTATTTCCTCCCCTGCATACTTATTTTACCTGGCCGTGTGCCAGGCAATCTACTTGCCCTCCGTACTGTGCTTGTATCCAGCGCAGATAAGCTTCAGGCTGACAAGGACCGTCACTTAAATTCCAACGAACTGCTGTATGCAGGGCCTTTTGGGAGAGGAAAAATTTTATCTCTACTTTTAATGGCAAGTGAAGGTTTGAAGCCAATGGGACTGCTCAAGAAAATGAGACTCACGAAACAACAACCAATGGGATAAGTAGAATCCATCACTTATGATTTCAGATTTGAAAAAAAATTGGCAAAAGGTACAACGAATAGTAAAATGGCTCTCCTTAACCCACTGATTGGAAAGGCTTGGGAGGACATGTCTGAACATACTGGATCCTATAACTTGTAGAATGTTACAGACTAGGCCAGCTAGATGAGAACTGTCAAAGCGTTAAATAAAATATGGCTCTTAATCATATCCTAGGATTGCATGGAGACAGGAACCTTCCATGGAATTCCCAAGAGAGAATATTGGAAGGTGATAATTTAAGGATTATGAAAGTTCCTGAAATTTGCCAAAAGAATTAAGACAGGCCTAATTGGGAACTCCCAGGGACCAGACAGAACAAATGTGGAAATATTAGGTTGTAATGATTTCTTTCCATTTCACATCTATTTGTTTCTTATTCTCTCTGGGTTCCAAATATTGAATTTATGAAAGTGGAAGGGAAGAAATGAGTGTGTACTAAAGGGAAGCAACTAGGGGTGGGGAAAACATCCCCCCGCCTCATAACTGGGGGGATAGGAAGAATGAAGAAATTTGAGCCCATTGCATGGAGTAAATGGAATAACTACAATGTAGTGTTGAAGAAAAAGAATATAGTGTTCTATAAGTCACAAATGGAAGGACATGAGAAGGGAGATTAATTACAATTCAAATTAATTTCATTTAATTAGTTGAAAAGACTAGGTGAGTGGTCTTCAAACCTTTTCAATATTTCTGAGTATTCCTTTCCTCTCTCCCTCTCTTTCACACCCACACACACACAGATGTGCACATGATGCAAATTATCCACTATAAATAAACCAAAATGAAACTAATACATATATGTTATTTCCCATCCCAGCTAAGGAAAGGTACAGAAAAGAAGAATCTGCTTTGAAGAACATCACTAGCTGTTGATGCCCTGTTAGGAAGTGCACTAGGGCACTGAGGTTGGGAAAATAAGCCTATGAGCCATGCAGATCTGCAGTAGAGTCTCTGTCATGCCACTTCCTAGCTGAACTGCCTACTCTTAACTCTTGATTCCTTGACCTTGGTTTCTTTTACCACCTCTTTGCCACGGTCATTTGCTAAGAGTAAATTAGATGTGTGTGCAGTGTTCTTCATAGAGTAAGTGTTCAATCACTACTGGCTAGTATCATACCCACTATATTCCTTGAAAGTGATGGCCTGATATTTGACAAACATGTGAACTATGGAACTGTCACTCTGAAAGACCGATCTTGCAAAACACACTGCCTCTAGGGAAGAGGATGCCCACTAACAAGATTTTGACTTTGTTGGTTAGTACTGCTTTTACTTCAAAGCACTCAGAATTGTTTAGACTTCCTTCAGAGGTCCATGGGGTCGCAGAGAGTCAGACAGAACTTAGTGAATGAACACCAACAACAGAGGTTCAGGGACTTAGGCAGGATCTAGAATCTCTCAGTTAATATAACTAACGGAAAGGATTGATAGCATGTTGAGACAGTAACCTGTCAGAGTTGAAGGTGAACATTCGTTTTCTGTCACTCTGTATATTCAGTTCACAATGAACAACTGTATTCCTTTAAAGAATCTTTCTGAAACTAGATCAGCCTTAAGCTTTGCATGCAAAACATTACTCAATAAATTTGAATTAATGCTACTAATATATTCAGTTATTGCCAACAACTGTTGTAACATAAGTTGACTCAAAACAAGTCTTTAAGAGTTTTGCCTAATGACCAATTTTTCTGTGAAATACTTGAACATATTAAAATCAAAATTAAAATTTGTTCGGAAGGTGTTATTTTACCCAGCTTAGTTTTGTATTCCCTCCTGGATCAGAAACAGATTAGTCCTTTAGAAATCTGTTAATATGTGTCCTGAAGACATACTTCAAGAGGGCAAAAACCCTACCCAACAACAAAATCCTGTTCCTATAAATATGCAAAGATGGCAGCAATATTGAATGAAAGAAATGAATATGTGTAGCCATTTCCTTTGCCTATCACCCTCAAGGAAATGTTCTTTTGATGGGAAAGAAAACTATTTTGAAGTGTTCCTAAGATTTTTTATAATTGTATATTTCCAAAGCACTTCACTGCTGATGTCTGTGTATCATAAACACTTACTTTCAGTTTTTCCTCCTCTTAATGCCAAGGCATAGATGAATGATTTATTTGCTTGTTTTACTGAAAGGTAGATTACAAAACTTATATCCCTCTCTAGTGTTTTATAACAAAGAACGCTGAGGAAAACACGTAGAATTTCTTGTCCTTCAAATGATCTGTATGAAAACTAAAGAGCTCAAATCTTCCTTGCTAAGTGATCTTAGATCCTCAAGTATAGATATTGTATTTTCCTTTACACATATCTGATCTTTCAAGAGTGCTTATGTCTCATAATACCTTTCTGTGGACATGTCAGTTGCTCTCAATCTTACAGAATAACCGACAAAGCAGAGTAACCTGAGAGCTCCACTTCAAAGAGCTTAAGACATCCCTACCTTAATGCCGGAATTTGGATCACCTGGTAAGACTGCATTGTTTGACTTCTTAACGAGAAAACTTGGAAAAGCAGAAGCTGGGGCCTGCCTGCTTTATTGTTCCATGAGTGACCTTTCTGAAAGAAGGTACTTTTATCACAGGGCATCTTTGTTTAAACACAAGTCACCCCAGACACACTTTCAAGCTCCATTTTGTAGGTAATGATTTTTTTAAAAAACAATTTTCAAGATGGCACCTATGAAATTCATTTTTCCCACATGCGTGTGGAAATAATGTCCATTGTAAAATATCTGGAGTCAATGGAGTAACACCAAAGATGTGATTTCATTGGTTGTTTATGTTTATTCTACAATTCTTCCAATCCTTCATGTTCAGGAAAATGTGCTGGATACTTAAGGATAGTCAGAATGTTTTCGAGAATCCAGCATCTTCTACAGCCTTAAAGTGCACCCTTTTGTGGAGGATGAAGCCACTATAATATAAAATACAAACCAGTCATTTGTCCAACAACCACTTATTAAGCACATATTTATTAGGCTATGGAGACACACGTTTCCTGCCCTCAAGGAAATTACAGTTTGATAAAAAATTTTAAATAAGTGCTAAGTAGAAGCACAAACAGAACATTTTCATTAGAAACATAACGTACATATAGCATGTGTGAAGAAAGCTATGATCTGTTGAATGTCAGAAATAACAACTCAGGCTTATGCTGATGTCAATATTGACCTCATAAAGCCTGTGTAATTGACAGAAAAGCACTGAAACTGTTGTGTTAGCTGTTTGTTTTTTTTTTTTAACCTATTTGCAAGCTATGGATTCCGTTTCCATTGTCTCCTTGAAATGTAGTTTGGAAATAGTTGTACCTGTGCTCAAGCTTTACTGAGCTTCAGCATCTCCAGGCTAGAGCTGATGAAGAAGCAGATGGTTGGGCTCTTGCTGCAGCAGTTTTGGTTCTACTGGTCTTGGCTGGGACCTGGGGGTCTGCATTCCTAACAAGTGTACAGGTGATCCTGCTGCTGTTGGTCCAAAGACCCTATTTTGAATAGAACCAGTTTAAGATATGGACACACACTTGCAATGCCTCCTAGATCCTGAGGAGAGAGTGAAAAATGTAAGGAACCTGCACTGCTGGTCTTGGCCAGTGCAATGAAAATTGTCCCAACTTATGTAGAAGTGAAATGAATCCTTCTCTGGACCATTCAGGACCTCAGAGCCTGTCTGGTAAGACTTTGAAAATGTGAGTCACTCAGTCGTGTCTGACTCTTTGGTACCCTTTGAACTGTAGCCCACCAGGTTCCTATGTCCTTGAGATTCTTCAGGCAAGAATACTGGAATGGGTTGCCATTTCCTTTTCCAGGGATTGAATCTTCCCGACCCGGGGATCAAACCTGCGTCTCCTGTGTCTCCTGCATTGCAGGAGGGTGCTTTACCTGCTAAGCCATCAGGGAAGCCCATAACCTCCGGGAGCCTGATAAAAGGGGTTTGTTTGCTGTGGCCACAGAGCATTCAAGCTTCTGGTTTTCACACACACACACACCCAGGAGAATTATTAACCTTTCTTAGCATGTTGGCCCTTTGTTGTCCCTGATTACTTCCCCAGTGCTTTGAGTCAGTGTCACATTTTGAGTGGAGAGGCCATACAAGACCCCATTGAGTGAGGCTCTGGCAAGGATGAATGGTTGAATGGGAGCTCACAACATCCCCAAGAAAATCATGTCTTTTCTTTTGTAGTGAGAGATACCCATCTTTGGCCATTTCCGCTTGTGATTGTACTGGTGCAGTGTGATAGGAAGAGAGCATTAAATGGTAAGATGGAAGTGATGTCTTGTCCTGGCTTAGACTGCCCTGACCTTCTATAACTTGTGACCTTTTGGGGCCAGTTCAGTTCTCTAGTCTTGAGTTCCTAAGTCTATAAAATGAGAATGCAAGATGGCAGGGAATTTTTAAAGGACTTTTACCATGTCATCACTTGTTACTGAGTATTTTTGAAATAATGTTGAAAAGCTTACTTTGAAACATGCTCAAGGGTTAGTCGCTCAGTTGTGTCCTACTCTTTGTGACCCTATGGATTGCAGCATGCCAGGCTCCTCTGTCCATGGAATTCTCAAGGCAAGAATACTGAAGTGAGTTGCCATTTCCTTCTCCAAGGAATCTTCCTGACCCAGGGATCGAACCTACATCTCCTGTGCCTCCTGCATTGCAGGAGGATTCTTTACCTGCTGAGCCATTGTGGAAGCCCATAACCTCCGGGAGCCTCCAGGGGATCTTCCTGACCCAGGGATCAAACCCAGATTTCCTGTATTACAGACAGATTCTTCACCATTTAAGCCACCAGCTGTTTCTGAAACATGCTCAAAGAGGATTTTAAATAAGTAATAGCGTGAAATTAGCCCAGAAATCGCACTCTTGGACTTTTATCCCAGAGAAATGGAATGTTCACATAAAAACCTATACACAAGCATTCATAGAAACTTTATTCATGTTAGCTTAAACCTGGAGAGAACCCAAGTGTCCTTCAACAGGAAGAGAATTAAAGAAGCTGTGGTACTTCTATATCAAGGAACACTATACAGCCATAAAAAGGAATGGACTACTGATGTCTTCAACAAACTGGATGAATCTCCAGGGAATTATTATGAGTCAAATAAAAGCCAATCCCTAAAGGTTATATGCTGCATGATTCTATTTATATATGCTCTTTAAAGGACAAAATTTTAGAAATGAAGAACAGATTAATGGTTGCCCAGCAGTTAGGGGGTGGAAGGAAGGGAGGGAGGCAGATGTAGTTACAAAAGGGTAGCACAGGTAATTCCTGTGGCAATGGTACTATTCTGTATCTTGATCCTGGCAGCAAATATACATATCTGCACATGTGATAAAATTGTACAGAACTAAATACACACACACACACACACACACACACACACACACATATATTAATACAAGTAAAACTGGAGAAATCTGACTAAGATCAGTAGATTATATCAATGTCAATATCCTCTTTGTAATATTATAGTATCGTTTTACAAACTATTACCATAAGGCAAATAGTACATGGAGTTTCTTTGTGTTATTTCTTACAATTGCATGTGAATTTATATTTACATCAGTGAAAATTTCAAGTAAAAAAAGGTTTTTTTAAAAAAAAAATACAGTGTACTCAGTATTCTGTAATAACCTATAAGGGGAAAGAATCTGGAAAAAAGTGGATAGCAGCCATCCTGACTGGCGTGTAATGGTACCTCATTGTGGTTTTGATTTGCATTTCTCTGATAATGAGTGATGTTGTATGGCAAAAACCACTACAATATTGTAAAGTAATTAGCCTCCAACTGATAAAAATAAATGTAAAAAAGAAGAATATTAAAAAAAGTGGATATGTATATGCATAACTGATTCACTTTGCTACATACCTGAAACTAACACATGTAAATCAACTATACTCCAATAAAATAAATAAATACAATTATAAATCCCAACTTTGGATTTTAAAAAAGCCTAAAGAAATAACTTTTTAAAAAGCCATACATAATGACATTTTTTTGTGAGCCACTCTAGAAACCCAAAATTGGCGTTATTTTGATGTAAAATGCCTAGTTACACTTAGTAGTTTTCACTATCTGGTTGTCAACAGATCTGTTCTATTGAGTTGGTCAAAAAGTCATTCAGGTTCTCCATTAAGATACAATGGAAAAACTCACATGAACTTTTTGGCCAGCCCAATATTTTTGTCAACTATGGAAAGTATGTGAAAAAATAAAGTATGGTCCTCCGGCAGGTATTGATAAATTGTGGTCTGCAGGCTAAATCCAGGTCTCCACTTGTTTCTGTATGGCCCACAAGCTAAGAATGGTTTTGGCATGTGTGCCTGCTCTTTGCAGGCGTGTGTGCCTGTCCAACTCTTTGCAACCCTGTGGACTGTAGCCCACTGGGTTCCTCTGCCCATGGGATTCTCCAGGCAAGAATACTGAAGTGGGTTGCCATTTCCTTCTTCCTGACCCAGGGATCAAACCTGCACCTCTTGCATTGGCAGGCAGATTCTTTACCACAGAGCCACCAAGGAAACCCCCAGTCTACAATAGGACTCCACAAATGCTACTTCCAGGATGGGAGGCCACCACTTGCTGTTTCCTGCCTGGGTTCTCCATGCATCACCTCCTTCAGTCTAACCCCACAGTCTCCAAAGAGGTCTCAGAATCCTTATTCAAACATCACTCTGGCCCATTTTTGCAGCATTCTCCACAAGTGTCTATGGAGTGTCTTTTTTCAGAACTAGACCGTCTCCCTATTGCCCAGACCCCTCCACAAAGAGACCCAAGTGTAAGCTCTAACACAATGGAATCTCAATCAAATCTATTTTTCAATTATAGGATGGAATATGTCTTCAGTGCTAGGGGAAACCTGCAGATTGATGATATCCCAGTAGGCTCAGCACTAGTCTCCAGGAATAGGCCAATTCAGGTTTTTTTTAATGTTTTCAGGCCTTCAGGTTATTGAGACAACCTTCTCACTGCAATCGTACAGTCTGAAGGGAAGCATGCAGGGAGACTGGCATCTCCAGTTGATCACAGGTGAGCGTTCAATTTACAGTGCCCTTGCTTGTGATTAACTCTGCATTGGTTAAAGGGAACTCAGGCATACTTCCCACATGACTTCTCCTAGGGAAAATTAGGCTGGTAACTGAGAGGCCAGTATTTTTTGCCACACATACTGGAAAGGACATAAAATCCAGTTTCAGATGTCCTCCCAACTCTGGTCCAGTCCAGTCAGAGGGGGACTGTAATGGCTTGACTTGCTAATGGAGACATGAATCCCTGATCATTACTTTGACCTCTCATAGAGACACTCAGGGAGGAGATTTTTCTTTTATTTATTTATTTATTTTTAGTATTTTTTGGCTGTGCTGGCTTTTCACTGCTGCACAGGCTTTTCTCTAGTTGCATTGAGTGGGCGCTACTGTCTAGTTGCAGTGTACGGGCTTCTCATTGCGGTGGCTTCTCCTGTGGCAGAGCACATTCAACTACTGAAGACTTCAGTGGTTGCAGCACCTGGGCTCAGGAGTTGCAGCTTGTGGGCTGAGTTGCTCCGCAGCATGTGAGATCCTCCCAGACCAGGGAGGAACTCATGTTCTCCTGCACTGGCAGGTAGATTCTTCACCACTGAGTCACCAGGGAAGCCCAGGGGGATTTTTAGGAAGTTGAT
Organism: Muntiacus reevesi; assembly: GCF_963930625.1. Lineage (NCBI taxonomy): Eukaryota > Metazoa > Chordata > Mammalia > Artiodactyla > Cervidae > Muntiacus > Muntiacus reevesi. The sequence continues at coordinate 8,889,880 of NC_089271.1, read as the reverse complement.
GTTTATCTAGTTTCCAATTTAGGGGGAGATTGCCATGACTGGAAAAGAGATGATAAAAAAACTGAGGAATGATTGATTTTTTTTTTTTTTTTGAGACAAGTAATTTTGGAGTTGCCAGTATTCTTGCTTCTGAGCTATAGTTGAAATTAATTTCTTTATGTCATTCCTCTTCCCCATGTGTCTTAAAGGTATGGAAACCTAACCACAAGCAAAATGCAACTACATGCATGTAATGAGCCAAAATACATGTTTTCCCTGTGGTCACTCAAGTTTAGTTTCCTAATGATAAGTGAGAATTATCTATCCCCACTGTAACCTGCCTCTCACCCCCTTTTTCTCCGTCAAAACTGTCTCTGTCTTTGTCTGACTTACTTCACTTATTATGACAATCTCTAGATCTATCCATGTTGCTGCAAATGGCATTATTTCATTCTTTTAACGGCTCAGCAATATTCCATTATATATATGTACCATGTCTTCTTTATCCATTCCTCCACTGATGGACATTTAGGTGCCTTGGCTATTGTAAATAGTGCTGCTATGAACATTGGGGTGCATGTATGTTTTCAAATTATGATTCTCTCCATATATGTTGCCAGGAGTGGAATTGCAGGATCAAATGATAGCTCTATTTTTAGTTTTTTGAGGAATTTCCATACTGTTCTCTATAGTAGCTACACCAATGTACAATCCCAGCAGTAGTATAGGAGGATTCCTTTTTCTCTACACCCTTTCCAGCATTTATTATTTGTCAACTTTTGAATGATGGCCATTCTGATCAGTGTGAGGTGATACCTCATTGTAGTTTTGATTTGCATTTCTCTCATTCCCTGGTGGCTCAGTTGGTAAAGAATCCGCCCACAATGCAGGAGACCCAGAACCGATCCCTGTGTCGGGAAGATCTCCTGGAGAAGGAAATGGCAACCCACTCCATTATCCTTGCCCAGAGAATCCCATGGACAGAGGAGCCTGCTAGGCCACAGTCCTTGGAATTACAAACAGTTGGACATGACTGAGCGACTAACACTTTGCTTTCATAATTAGTGATGTTGAGGATCTTTTCTTGTGCCTTTGGCCACATTTATGTCTTCTTTGGAGAAACGTCTATTTAGTTTTTCTACCCTCTTTTGATTGAGTTGTTTGTTTGTTTGTTTGTTTTTATTAAGCTGTATGACCTGTCTGTATATTTTGGAGATTAATACCCTGTAGATCACATCATTTGCAAATATTTTCTCCCATTCTGTATGTTGTCTTTTTGTTTTGTTTGTGGTTTCCTTTTCTGTGCAAAAGCTTTTAAGTTTACTTAGGCCCCATTTGTTTATTTTTGTTTTTATTTCCATTACCCTAGGAGATGGATCCAAAAAGACATTGCCTGCTATTTATGTCAGTGTTCTGCCTATATTTTCCTCGAAGAGATTTATGGTATCCGATTTTACATTTAGAACTGTAATCCATTTTGAGTTTATTTTTGTGTGTGGTGTTAGAGAATGTTCTAATTCCATTCGTTTAGGGTTTTTTTTTTTTTAATTTGACTATGCCAATTATTAGTTGCACCATGTGGACATTTTATTGCAGTATGTGAACTCTTAGTTGCAGCATGTGGGATGCATTCCCTAACTAGGGATTGAACCTGGGCCCCTTGCATTGGGAACATGGAGTCTTAACCACTGGACCAACATGGAATTTCCTAATTTCATTCTTTCACATGTAGCTGTCCAGTTTTTTCAGCACCACTTATTGAAGAGACTGTCTTTTCTCCATTGTATATTTTTGCCTCCTTTGTTAAACATATATTGACCATAGGTGTGTGGGTTTATTTCTGGGCTTTCTAGCCTGTTCTATTGATCTGTATTTCTGTTTTTGTGCCAGTAACATACTGTTTTGATTACTGTAAACTTGTAGTATAGTTTGAAGTCAGGGAGCATGATCCCTGTAGCTCCGTTTTTCTTTCTCGAGATTGCTTTGGCTATTTGGAGTCTCTTGTGTCTCCATACAAATTTTAAAACTTTTTGTTCTAATTCTGTGAAAAAAAATGCCATTGTTAATTTGATACAGATTGCATTGAATGTGTAGATTGCCTTGAGTGGCATAGTCATTTTAACAATATTGATTATTCTAATCTGAGAACATGGTATATCTTTCCAATTGTTTGTGTCATCTTTGGTATCTTTCATCAGTATCTTATAGTTTTCTAAATAGGTCTTTTGCATACTTAAATAGGTTTATTCCTGAGTATCTTATTTGTGATTTTTTTTTCTGAATGGCAGGAGACTAATATGAGTTTTTGACTTTAAAATTTGCCACATTACAATAACAAAAAAAACTTCTTGGACACAAAATGGTAAAAGAAATAGACATTTTACTATTGAAAAATATAAGCAGGCTGTAATTTTAAACAGCAGTTATTTCTGTTAAATAAATTTAGCTTTATGAACAAATTATTAAATTATCTACATTTTCTTCATTTCACTACTCTTCATGTGAAACTTCATCAGGATCATCATGCCCTAGTCTGATCCTTCATGGTTTCAAATGTCAATAGCCCTGACAAGTGTCTTCTTTACAGTCTAGCTTTGCCTACCCTCCCAGCCATAATTCTCCCCACTCACATTCATGTACTCTGTGTGCCAAAATCACTGTTAATGAAAGCCTCTCTCCCTTTTTGGACTTGAGTTGACTACTTAATTAGCTCAAGAATTGTACCTTTGTTTTGTACCTTGTCAGTCTTCAAAAAAAAAATGATTAACATTTCAGCTCAATGCTGGAGAATGTAGATTCTTAGCCAGACAGCTTCGGTTTGAGTACCAGCATCTCCACTTACCAGCTATATTAACTTGGACGTGTTTCTCAACTTCTGTCCTCAATTCCTCATCTGTAAAATTAGAATTAAGTGGATTTAATGTGTTCATATTTATAAAGTGCTTACAACAGTCCTTGGCTCAGAGTAACCACTATAAAAATGATGGTTAAATAAAAGCAAAAATAGGTTAAAATTTTTTCTTTACCTCTTCAAAGATAGCACACCAAACTGGGCCCTGTTGTTTTTTGATGGACTGTGTCACTGGCCCTAGAAAAGGACCAATATGGAGGGTATCTGGAAGAATCAGTGAAATTGTATCTCAGATGCTAAAATAACAACTTGAAGCCATGCTGTCACAATGGACTTCTTTTGTTAGTCAAACAATCTAGTCAAAAATGGCCTCAGAATTCTCCTTTATGGTAACCATGACTGCTGGCCATCTTGCCTCCACTTAGCTGCCTTTAGGAAAAGGATATCATCCCCTATAGGACAGTTTATCCCACTGATAAGCTGCCATAGAGAAGGATGCTAGAGAGAGAGGAAAAGTAAACACAGAAAATCCTAAAGATTCCATCAAAAAACTATTTGAACTAATTCACTAAAGTTGCAGAATATCAAATTCACACACAAAATTAAGTTGTGATTCTATACACTAACAGTACACTATCTGAAAGAGAAATTAAGGAAATCCTGTTTACAATAGCATCAAAAACAATAGAATACTTAGGAGTAAATTTAACCAAGTAGATAAAAGACCTGTGTGCTAAAAACTGTTAGACATGGATTAAAGGAATTGAAGAATACACATGGAAAGATATCTCCCATGTCCTTGGCCTGGAAGAATTAATATTGTTAAAATATTAACAGAGGGGGTAGGTTGGGGAGTGGGGAGATGTTGGTCAAGGGTACAAACTTTCAGTTTTAAGATGATTAAGTTCTGAGGATCTAATGTACAATATGGTATACTTGATATTTCCTAAGAGAGTGAGTATCTTAAGAATTATCACCATGCACACATAGACCTACAAAGGTCATGTGAGGTGATGGATGTGTTCATTAATGGCAGTAATCATTTCACAATGTATACATATGTCAAATCACATTGTGCACTTTAAATATATACAATTTTATTTGTCTAGTGTACCTCAGTAAAGCTGGGGGAGGAAAATCAAAGAGAAGCATAATAAATTTTTAAAAATAAAATGAAAAAAAAGGAGAATAGGGGCAGGAGGTGTGGAGAGTGAGGAGTAGTTACTTAATGTATACAGATGTTTTGGTCTGGGAGGACGAAAAACTTAGGGAAATCAATAGTAGTGATGATAATACAATGTTGTGAACATACTTAATGCCATTTTTACACTTAAAATGGTTTAAATGGTAAATTTTATGTTACGAATATTCTCCCACAATAATTTTTTTTTAAAACATGACTTCTCAAAGAAGAGTTTCTTTAAAATAGGCAACTTATATGCTGGCTTCATATAGATAGGCATAATGAAGAGGCATACCACAGGAGGGGCACTGTAGACAAGGGCATTGTCGATTGGCCACATCATAGAGAGGTCCATCACAGATAAGGGTATCATAAAAAGGGACATCATGGAAGGTCATTACAAAGATGGACCTCATAGGAGGGAGTTTTGATGGTTATCATATATAATTTCATCACAGAGAGGAACAACATAGGATCATCCTAGAGAAGTCTATCAGATAGGAATAGCTTAGAAGCTTTCATATCAGCTTCTCTTCTCTGGACATGAGACCAGAGATGATATTATTCATTTTTACTTTTTTTTTAACATCTGACACATACTTTGGCTTATAATAGGCACCTAATCTTGTTTGTGGGGTGCATATATGTATACCATCTCTTCCACACATAGCCTTTGAAAAATGTAGAACCTGTTCTCCATTTCTTCTGCAGACTGATTTGGCCTAGTTCTTAGAAAAATTTCCAATGTACTGGATATTTCTGACTTTTCCATTCTAAGAGCCCTCTGTATATCTATTTGTGATAGGCAGAATTTTTAGGATACCCCCCCTCAAAGATGTCCTGCCCTAGTCCCTGGAATCTGTGATGTTGTAACACTTCCATGTCTACATTATGTTATTTCCTATTAAAATAGGGAACTTATCTGTTGGGCATGATCTGGTCCCATGAGCTCTTAAAAGTAGAGAACATTTTCTGACTGGGAGCAGAGAGGAAGACAAGAGATTCAAAGCATGAGAAAGATTTGATGCACCACTTCTGTATTTGAAGATGGAAGGAGCCATGTGTAAAGATGGAAACTAACCAATAGGAGCTGAGCAACCCTTCACTGCCAGCCGACAAGGAAATGGTTCCTCAGTCCTACAACCACAACGAACTAAATTTGGTCAACAATCTGAATGATCTTGGAAGTAAATTCTTTCCCAGAACCTTCAGATAAGAGTCCTACCTATACAACACTTTAATTTCACCCTTGTGAGACCCTGAGCACGGAACCCAATAGAACCTGTCCATATTTCAAGCCGCCAGAATTGTGAGATATTAAAAAGTATTGTTTTAATTCACTAAATCAATTGTAATTTGTTATGTGGCAGTAGAATGCTAATATGTCATTTGTCACTGTCTTTCCTTAAAAGTTCCTAGAATTGATTTTTTTTTTTTTTAAAGTTTATTTATTTTAATTGGAGGCTAATTACTTTACAATATTGTAGTGGTTTTTGCCATACATTGACATGAATGAGCCATGTGTGTACATGTGTTCCCCATCCTGAACCCACCTCCCACCTCCCTCCCCATCCCATCTCTCAGGGTCATCCCAGTGCACCAGCCCTGAGCACCCTGTCTCATGCATCGAACCTGGACTGTTGATCTGTTTCACATATGATAATATACATGTTTCAATGCTAGTCTCTCAAATCATCCCACCCTCTCCTTCTCCCACAGAGTCCAAAAATCTGTTCTTTACATCTGTGTCTCTTTTGCTATTTCACATATAGGGTCATCATTACCATCTTTCTACAGTCCATATATATGCATTAATATACTGTATTGGTATTTTTTCTTTCTGATTTTTTTAAATGAGTATTCTAACTAAATATTTTTCCTTCAGTTCTAAGTATGAAAAGAATTCCCTCTCCATCCCTCCCCCTGTGAGTTGACAGAACTTTTTCTTTCCTTTTTCAGATCATTAATTGCCAGTTAAATTACTTAAAAGAATATTGTCTGAATGAACTGCAGTAACATTTGTACTTACAAAAAAGGAGCAGTCATTTGCCTATTTCTTATTTGTTTCATGTAAGAAATTATGGTTGATAATGTGAGAAACTTAAGTGCTGTGATAGAGACACATTTGGACAATTGGATTTCTAGATCTTTAGATTTATAGATATCTCTAGTTGAGAAGAGTGTAACTTGTTCATAAATTTAAAATATTTTGGCAGAAGAAACATCTGGTTTCCACTCATGCATGTAAAGAGCTGCCATCACTTCTGCCCTCTTAACCAGAAAAAGGCTGAACAAACTGAAAAATCAACGACTTAGCTCCATCAGAAAATGAAATCACAGGACAAAGTCTCATCCTCAAAACTGGAGAGAGAGACAGATATAGGAAATAAAGATCAGTTTACCTAAAATGTAAGCCACTGGACCCAGTAGCTGGTAGTAACATATAAGCTATAACTTCAGTAAATTGCTAATAGTTGAGAGTATTGACTATCTTGAGAGTTAAAAATACTGGAGACTCAATGTAATTGGGAGCCCCACACTTTTGTATGTTTCACCTCTAGGATTCCCACTATATCTCATGGTGAAAATTATAGAAAAATCCTATAGTGCTTGGACAGAAGAGGGGGAAAGAAACCATTTTGAAATACAAAAGTAACAATTTTGAAATGAACCCAGGAGAAAAGTAAGTATTTTAGAACAAAGTCAGAACATTCTTTACAACAAAAGCCTCACCAGCAAGGGAAAAGAATTTACCAGAGCTTTAACGGATTTGAAAGAAGGGAAATTACCCAATTTCAGCCCTCTTTAGCCTGTGTATCTTGCTTGAGGATAAAACAAAAGCTAAGAAGCACTTGTTAGGGTCACATCCCATGGATACAGGCACACTGAAAAATTACGAACTGATCATAGGATTAAAGACTGTTTCCCCACCCCCCCCCCACACACACACTGTATTAATAAAGCTCCTGGCTAATGACAGTAGATTGCAAGCAAAGTAACTGTGATGCTCAGACTGTAAAAAGGAGTTTTTAGGGAAACACAAAGACCACAAGATGGGAAACAACATGAAACAAAACCAGAATACTTGAGGAAATTTAAACCTCTGACACCTACAAGTACAAAAATATAGAGACTAATTCCTAGGCAGGTCAATGTAAAGCCTACCTCAGTTCCTATTATTCAACACATCATGTCCAACTTTCAACAAAAAAATTACAAGACAACCTAAAAAGCAAGAAAAACCACAATCTGAAGAGACAGAAGTAAGGATCAAAATCAAACTCAAGTATGGTAGAGACTTCAAAATGATCAGATCAGGAATTTAGAATAACTGTGATTGATATGGTAAAGGCTCTAATGGAAAAAATGGACAACATGCAAGATCATATAGGTATCATAAGCAGAGAAATAGAGACTCTAAGAAAGAATCAAAAGGAAATGATGGAAATCAAAAGTACTATAACAGAAAGAATGCTTTTGATGAGCTCATAAGTAAACTGTCCATGGACAAGCAAGGAACCAGTGAATGGAAAGATATGCCAATAGAAACCTCCCAAAACTGAAATTCAAAGAGAAAAAAAGGAACATAGCGTCCAACGACTGTGAGACAATTGTAAAAGATATAACATACACATGATGGGAATATCAGAAGAGAAAGACAGCGAGAAAGGGGCAGAAAAAAAAATTGAAGTAACAATGACTGAGAATTTTCCACAATTAATGGCAGAAACTAAACCATAAATCCAAGCAGTTCATGAAACATAACTAGGATAAATACCAAAGAGTTTATACCTAGCCATATTGTATTCAAACCTCAGAAAACCAAAGACAAGGAGAAACTCTTTAAAATACAATAACAGCTGCTTATGTGCCAAGCATAATATACACATTTTACTTATGTTATGTCATTTAATTTACATGGAAATCTCCATCTCAAAGACTTTATATTCATCCCCATTTACAGATGATAAAACAGAATTAGGAGGTTAAGACAACTTGGTTAGAAAGTAAATTGACAAGAATTCAAACTCAGGCTGTGTTCTAAATACTAAGAAATTGTGCCGATGGAACATAACTTAATATCATGAGTACATGTTGACCTCAAAATGGAAAGTTATAAATTTCCACAAATTTTTTGAATTTGAGTCTCAACTATTCATTTGTTAAAAGATAAAAGCTCCAAAAAGATGAAAGCTTTCTAATCCAAAGGGCTGCTTCCTGTTGATGAAGCTCAGCCAAGCAGAGGTAGCTCAATCAGCCAGGATACCAAAATGATTTCTTAGGTGATGATTCAAGTCATCCACTAGTTTAAATCTCAGTGTAGATTGGAATTCTCTGGTGATTTCCAAAATTCCCGTCCTTTAGTATGTACTTGTTCTTTGTTCATTTATATTAATTTGTTACATGTATGTGTTTGTTGATCTTTTTTCTCTGCCTAATGGTTGCACCCTTTCTGTTTTATACTTTTGACACAGGAGTTAAGCAAAGGTATTGGGTCCAGGAGGCAATGTGTTCACTGTATTGTTTTTAAGCCTATTTTGGGGGTATGATCTAGTGGAGGAGTTCCTCTATCTGTCACTTTGAAAAGTAGCATCATTATCTTCCATGGGTATCAGACTGGTAGCTACATGTGCCAAGCCATTTGGTTTTATTTAGCCTTTCTGTGAGGCCCTTATATTAGGAATCTATTGCTCCTAGAGCAATTATCTCAGAACTTAGAGCTTTAAAATAATACATATTCTTTGTCCACAGGTTTTGTTAGTCACGAATCCAGGCATACCTTAGTTGAGTCCTCTGCTCAGGATTTCACAAGGATGTGATCAAAGTTTCCACTGAAGCTGAAGTCTCATCTGGAGGCTCAACTGGGGAAGAATATGCATCCAAGCTCACTCATGTGGTTGTTGGCAGGATTCAGCTCCTTGAGGTCTATTAGACTGAGGGCTTTATTTCATTTTTGGCTGTTGCCCAGAGGCCACCTCCATTCCTTGTCATGTGGGCCTCTCCAACATGCCAGCTTGCTTCATCAAAGCCAGCTGGGGAGTCTGCCAACAAGATGGAGATCACAATCTTTTTCTGACCAATCATGGAAGTGGCTTCCCTTAATGTTGCCCTATACTATTAGATAGCAAAAAATTATGTAAGGAAAGGTAAATACCAAGTCATGAATACCAGCAGGTCCAGACCATTGGAGACCATTTTAGACATGCCTACCATAGTATTTTGGTGGTTTGAAGGACAGTATAAGTAGGTGTCTATTGTGTCTGAACAAAAAGACCTGTAGCTCCAGAGAAGAGTATAGATTTCAGCTCAGCTACTTCTACTAAGTCTAAACTTGGATAGAGTTTCTTACCTTCCTTAGATCTCAATTTCTCCTTTGGGAGATACAGAGATAAAGATACAGGCTTTGCCTAACTGTTGTGAAGGTGTAGGAAGAGTGCTTGCTGGTCTCTCATGTGTTGGGTGTGTACATGGCACGTTACTATCTCTTCACCCCCATCATGGCTCTAAATGAAACTTTGATCAGTCTGTTTGGTATCTCAACCCCACCCTAAACTTCCTGGAAGTCTATTGAATTGTCGTGATTTTTGTTATATCTCACCTGATTAACTCAGTAAATGAACGTTTTTTGGTAATGATAGTTTCCAAGCATGATATTTTTATAAAATAACCCAAGGGAATTAATTGTGACCTTAAACTGTCATAAGATTTTCTCTGCTGCCTTCATACTGTGATCTACATACTCGATCAACTTTATTTAAGTAGTATTCAAATAATTAATTTCCTTGATTTACAGCTACAAGATGGTCATTATGCACGATCATTTATTTTAGAAATTACATGAAGGTGACTTGTAAGCATTTAGACTCCTCTTAAGCTGAATCTATGATGCCAGTATAAGCCCCAAGCAGCTGTTGGATTAGTTGATGGGAGATCCAAAGAAAGGAAGGGTGTTTAAATTGTAATTAATAAAAGCTCAAAAGGCCCCTAATCAGGAATTAATTTGAGGGCCCAGACCTTCCATACTCCCCACCCTCCATATTTGTGGAGAGCCACACTGTTCTGTTCTCAAGAAGAAAGCTGGGTACACACCCGCCCTCTCTGATGAGCCACATTCTTTCCAGCTGATCATCCTGGACATGGCCTAGTTTTGGTTTTGTTAATAAGAAAGGCAAGGTATTAAATAGATCACAAGATGCAAGCTATTCACAGAGGGTTTAAAGCGAAACCGCAGTTAGACTGAAATGGACTATGTCAAGTATATTTCTCTTCAGTCAAATAAAAATGTAGGACTTGCACCATGAAAGTCATTAACCCATAGAAAAGCTAAGAAAAAGATTTAAAAATGATACAAATCTACTTTTCATCTCTCTGTAAACACCCTCCTAAAGAAATTATAGCATTTATACCAAATGTGCATCTGGTGCTAAATCAAAACTCATAAAATGTCATAGAAGAAAATCATGAAAGCAAACAAAAATCCCTTGGGAGTGTGGCGATGCCATCGAAGTGTTACTCTGGTCAGCTTCCTGTGTAATGTGAAATAAGCCACGCATGACTGTCAACAGCTTTTAAAATGCACTTTTCCAATTAGGATAAATTATTCCTGGGCAAATAATACAGTTTATGAAAATCCCGAAGAAAAGCTTTGTCTAAGTCCATGTCAGCTTTACACGAGAAGGCCCAGGAAGATTTATGGGAGATTCCTTGCTCAGTCTTCCTTCCCACCTAGTGCCTTTTAGTGAACAAACTTACAGCCTCTTTCCTCCATGGGAAAAGCAGTGTGCAGAGGTTTGGTTGATGGCCTTTCCTGAGTAAAGGCAGATAAGAAGTTTTATGGGTAGCAAGATTTAGACTTGGAGGATTTACTCCTGGATTATAACCAAGACAAGGGAATGAGGCAGTTGGAACACATTTTCTTTAGGTTGTCTTTATAGATTGTTTGCTGATTAATGGCCTTTTCAGAATGTAAAATCTCGTAAGTCTGATACCAGGGCTAGTTCTGTTCTTTCTGTTGTTAATCTAAATACATCATCATTAAGAGAGGTTTGTTACTTTAGCGAAAGGCAGAGACGAACGACTTGTTTCTTCATTGGTTTCAAACTGAAGCCAGCTCTCTTCTTTCTCTTTAAAGAGCTCTTCGTACAAATATTATGATCTTTAAATGTCTAATTTGAAGCTAGTCTGAAGATCCTTCCACCACTTGCAAATATTGCCGAATCTTAGAGGCCTTTCCAGACCCTGGTTATTTTTAAAAAGCGTCATCTTGGCTTACAATCCTTGATGAAGGCAGAAAATTGTGCATTGAATTTCAGGGAGTCTTCCTCCAAGAGCAGTCATGGCCTTCTGGCAAATGCCAGGCAACGTCCATGACTCAAATGCAGCAACACATGATACAGGGACCATGTGTGTAGACATTCCAGATTGATAAGTTTAGCCCGTCCTAGATAGAAAATGTCTCAGTGTATGTTGAAAGGGGAAAATAATTAGAGAACATTCGCTGTTCTGTTCATCCTAGTTTCTTCTGCACCGCCTCTTGAACAGTGTTCTGCTGTCCAGGAAAGCCTGGGCAATGTCCAGAGGCGTCTGTTTGTCACAGCTGGGGGTGAGCATCACTGGCATTTAGTGAGCGCAGGCCAAATGCACAGAACAGCTCTTTCTCCCTGGGCCTCTGCCCCTGAGAACTATCTGATCCAAAACGCCCATAGTGCCTAGGCTGACAAACCTCACTCTAGAATCATGACTGAGTCCATGGAAAGTACTAATTGCGGGCAGATGGAGTGTGGGGTGGGGGGGCGGGAGGGATTATGTTTTCATTGGCTCAGTACACGTTTGAATTAAGAAAAGGTCAAAGGCTTGACATTTTTCACCTTCAAGTCTCTTAATGGATCAACTGTTATTTCAAAGATTAAAAAGGGGAAAAAAAATAAGTAAGTGCTGAATGTATAATGAAGTCATGTCCCTTCTTGTTTCTTGATCTGCTTCCCAAGAGAAAAGAAAGAAATCACCCACAGACTGAAGTTTACCCTTCTTTTGTGTTTGAGTTAATTAAACAAAAGAATGAATGGCAGTCCCCATGTGGGGGAAGGTGGTATCCATGACTTACAGGCTTTCCCCCAGATGCATAACTCTCTGGGTAGTGAGTTGGTTACTACAAGGTGTTGCTGCAAACTGTCATTTTACTCCATGATTTATAGGGTGTGTCACCGTCAGTCATTCGGTTCAAGTTCCTTAGCTGTGTGCGTGCTAACTGGTTCCTATGCAACAGGTGATCTTGTGTTGGGAGCAGCTGCTTTCCCTTAAATGCCCGTGTCTCTGTTTGCTACATTTCTATGACAATGTGTTCACACCAATATAATTATGACTGTATTAGCACTTGCCCTGTAAACCACATGATTCAGGGCTTTATGAGTATGTAATAAAAACTCTGTCCAGGCAGAAACTTGTCTCAGACATGGAACTTTGGGGGTGGGGGCAGTTGTAAACGGCCGGTGTTGATTAGGACCGTCTGAAGTCTGTGGTCATTAGAACACCCATTTATTGGTTAGCGCTCCGCAGAGCCAAGACTGTGTGCTGTGAGATTTCAATCTTTAATCATTTAGCTAAACATAGGACCTTTGCCAGGTTTCATCCACATCCATTAATTCTTTCAACAAAGAGTTGAGTGTCTCGAATGGGTAGGGGCAGATGATCTTTCAGTGAACAGCACAGAGTTCATGTTCTCATGGAGCTTACATTCTATTGAAGGAAGGAAAGGAGGAAGGAATTGAAGGACTGTCTCTCCTTGGGAACTGTAGGTGAGGACAGTGTCTGTGAGAGGTGATCTGAAGAAAGAGTCTGCCATGGGAAGGGCATTCCTGGTGGAGGGACCAGCCAAGGCCAGCCCCTGGCTTGATGTGGAGGGCCCATAGGTTGATGCATGAAGGGCAAGAATGGGATGCCACACAGATGCCAAAGGAGCCAGGCTATATCTAGACACTTCTAAGTCCAGGTGAAGAGCTTGACTTCTTCAGCTAAAGTTGGAATGGGGGGAGGTAGAAGTGGGTATGAGATGACTACAGATTGAAATAGATCCCTCTGGCAATTATGGGCAGGAGAAGAAACAGGATGACCATTTGAGAGCCAACTGCTAAAATCCAGATGGCAGTATTGTGAACTGGTCTTCAGGACCTCGTCTGCACCACCCTTGAGGGAAAGAGCCCAGCTTAGGGACATTCAGGAAGTGAGGTGCAGGCCAACACCTGCCTCCTGCTAGGGGCACCGTCCCCTGAGATCTGTGAGATCAGGAGGGATGGGGGAAAAGACACTGCCTTTGACAATTGGTTTGCTCATCTATAAAATGGGATTTAGGAGGCACATCCTGCAGAAAGGTGGAAAGGATCAATGAAGTCTGACAAGCTTGCAGCCAGTGCCTGTAATCAACTTCTATCCTGGCAAATCTGTTGTTCACTCATGTAAACAGATCACACAGCCATGACCACTTTCCAGGGAGGGGAGAGGGTAAAGTATTACCTTTAAATTGTTCCCAGGTTCTGGTAGAGGCCCTTTTGTGTTCAATCTGATGTACAGAGAACCATCCCAGTAACTGACATGATTAATTGATTTATTTGCTGTTTTTCCATGTCCACATCCTCTTCACTCCTCTTTCCCTTTCTCTTCTTATATTTTTGCGTGCATGTGTGCTAAGTCACTTCAGTCGGGTCCAACTCTGTGGCCCTTTGGACTGTATCCTGCCAGACTCCTCTGTCCATGGGATTCTCCAAGCAAGAATACTAGAGTGGGTAAACATTCCCTTCTGCAGGGGATCTTCCCGACCTAGGGATCGAACCCAGGTCTCCTGAGCTGCAGACAGATTCTTTACCATCTGAGCCACCAGGAAAACTCACCCGGGGTTCTAGAGCACAGTCTCAGTAGCTGTGGCTCACAGGCTTAGTGGCTTCACAGCAAGTGGAATCTTCCTGGACCAGGAATCAAATCCACGTCTCCTGCATTGGAAGGCAGATTGTTCACCATTGAGCCACCAGGGAAGCCCCAATTCACCCTTTTAAAGTGTCCAATTCAGTGAGTTTTGGGGTACATTTACAAAGTTGTGCCACCCTCACAACTCTCTAATTCAGAACATTTCCATCACCCCCAAAAGAAACCATATGCCCACTAGCAGTCACTCCCCATTTCCTCCTTCCCAGCCCCTGGCAACCACTAATTTGCTTTCTGTCTCTTTGGATTTGCCTCTTCTGGACATTTCATGTAAGTGGAATCATACAATACATGGCCTTTTTTGTCTGACTTCTTTCACTGAGCATCATGTTTTCAAGGTTCATCCATGTTGCAGTTAGCTCCTATGTCTGAGCTGTATATTTATTTATATTTTTTAAAATAGAACTTTTTGCACAGTGATTATAGTTGGTAGGAAATTCTACGACGATCAATTTTATTTTCTCACATGGCCAGCCAGAGTTTATTGATTTATTACCATTCCCTTAGTGTATCTTACAACTAGAACATTATCTCCTTTGTACCCCTGCAGTGTTTCCATCAGTGATTTCATTTTTCCCACTTGTTTTGGAGCTGTCTCCTTTGTTCCCAGTTCACTTTTTTTTTCTTTCCTTCTTATAGTCTAGTGCAGGGCTGACAAACTATTCCCCAGAGGCCAAATCTAGCTTGCCATCTCTTTTTGCTACCAGAGTTTGATTGAAACAGAACCATGCCCATTCATGTGCGCCTTGTCAGTGCCTGTCTTCCTGTTATAGTGACCATGTTGAATTGTTGAAAGGGACCATATGGTTCACAAAACCTAAAATATTTACTAACTGACCTTTATCACAAAAGCTTGCCAAACCCCAGTTATAACATCTGATGGACAACAGAAGCTAAGTGTTTATTTGGTTCTAATCAGAATGATTTGTGACTCATGGTGACCTCTCTGGACAGGGGCAAAGTGTTACTCGCTCAGTCATGTCCAACTCTTTGCCACCCCATAGTCTATAGCCCACCATGCTCCTCTGTCCATGGAGTTCTCCACGCAAGAACACTAGAGTGGGTTGCCATATCCTTCTCCAGGGGATTCCCGACCCAGGGATCAAATCCTGGTCTATTGCATTGGCAGGTGAATTCTTTAGCACTGAGCCACCAGGAAAACTGAGACAGGGCAACTCATTGACAAAAATCATGAAGATGAAAAAATCATTTGTCAATGTCACTGTTTTCCTCTCAACAGGAGGGTAAAAACCTATTCCTTCAATGAAAAGAGATGTTAGACTATTTCTTAATATTTCAAGACAGAAAGAATGTTGGTGAATGTAACTGTTACCTTGGGGATTATAAATGTCATATTGTAATCACGCACACCCATATATACCACACAGTGGTACACATATGTGAATCAAACTTGACAGCGGGGAAATTACTTAAGCCTTCCTCAACTCGGAAAATGCAGGAACTCTAGCTGAAGGCTTCTACGATTGCACCATTTGGGCTCCCATTGTGATCAGAACCCACATGTTTGGAGTCTTGTAAAACACAGGCAATTTTCATGTCATTGCATCTTCGCCTGCCAATGCAAACTGGACCCTTTTATCTGGGCTGAGACATTAGCCCAGAGCGACCTTTTGGCTTGGATGCAACTTCTTCCCCTTCCTCCCTCAATTTGAGGAACAAAGAATTTATGGTCATATTAGCCTTCATGTTTTCTGAACAAAACTGAAACATGCTCTTATTTTTTTAATATATTTCCAGATGCTTTCCTTGTAAATCTTCTGCCTTTGATAGCAGTCTCTTTCTTGACCTTACTCTACCCCCAGCTCAGGTGTCTCAGGTGCCCCATTATCTTTACATTTCTATCTTCCCCATCGGCCTATAAGCCTTTGAGAAAAGAGACTGTTTCCTTTTCATGCCTCTATTTCCCATGCCTAATGAAGAATGTGGTACTGCAAGGTGTTGGACAAATGTCAGTGGAGTGCATGCATGAATGTACTTAAAGCTCCAAACTTTTTCCTTCACATATGTTTTGTTCATCCATAAATTCCTTGTATTAACACTGTTTTTTAATAGAGATTTATTCCCTGACCATTTCAGGTATCTGTCTTCAGTGATGACAAGCCCTGCCCTTTAATCCATCCATTCAACTGTCCTTAACCAAACAGCCACAATCCCTGTGGAACAAACCTAATTGTGCAAGGTCAGGTGACAGTACACAAAGAATCAAAATATTGTTACAGCCACCCATACACATGTTGATAAAGTCTGATATGAGCTCAGAGGGAAAATGCCTGGGGGCTGCAGAAGTATCTATATGAAAGATAATCCAAAGAATCTGTACTGATTTACACTGAAACAAAATTCACTTTAGATGATTCAGATGAAACTTTGTTAATGAAGAGGCCATTTGCAGAGGTGGGGGCAGTGAAGGGGACAGAGGAGAGATGTCACCTTTACCAGAAACAAGAGGGTTTTCTGGAATGAAGGAAAGAAGGAAGGAGGGCAGGGATACAGGGACAGAATGTAGCACCAAGGCTTAATGAGAGTTGGAGTGCTAGCAGGCGATACTCTCCTAGAGGCATCTAAGAAGTACCTAGAGGCACCTAGGAGGCACCTAAGAAGGAAAGGAGGTCGAAATACTTAGATGTCCATCTCCTCCAGCCCTCCGATCTCTTACCGTTGCTTCCCATTGGCTGAATCTAAGCCTGAGTCAGCTAGCAACAGTGCTTCCATCATGCAGAGCCAATGGGGCAAGGGGTGCAGAGTAGGGCAGAGAAGTGGGGAGAATGCCTAGGGACAGGGATGATGAAAGGAAATGGGAAGTTAGGGAAAGCCTTTTTGAGGGCATGCTCTTTGGGCTTCCCAAAGACAGTAAAGAATCTGCCTGCAATGCAGGAGACCTGGGTTCAATACCTGGGGTGGGAAGATCCGCTAGAGAATGAAATGGCAACCCACACTAGTATTTTTGTCTGGGAAACCTCATGGACAGAGAGGCCTGGTGGGCTACAGTCCATGGGATCACAAAGAGTTGGACCTGACTGGGTGACTAAAACTTTCACTTTAAAGACATGTATTGGTGCAGTAGTAAAAGAATCCAAATGCCAGTGCAGGAGACACAAGAGATGTTGATTTGATCCCTGAGTTGCAAAGATCACCTGGAGGAGGAAATGGCAACCCACTACAGTATTCTTGCCTGAAGAATCCCATAGACAGAGGACCCTGTCAGGCTGCAGTCCACAGGGTCACAAAGATTCAGACACAACTGAGCGACTGAGCCCACACACGCATGATGAAGTGAGAGTGTAATAATCTATTCTGTTCTATTCTGTATTTAGATTGTGATGTGAAACAGAAGGATTTAATGGTAGGGGAGGAGACTTAGAGGACACAGAATATGTGAAACCTTTGAATTGGGATCATCATGTTTCCAGAGTAAACATGATGAGGGTCCCAGGTCGTCAGGTTCCAGGTCACAGGCACCCTGTAGATGTTGAAGCTGGTTGAGTGCTATCCCCAGTGCAGGGGGATTTGTTAAGAGTGCTGAACATAAGGCAATCTGATCCTGGTGTACATTAATCTCGGAAGGGAGAGGTGATGGGAACTTGCCCAAGTGTGGGGCAGAAGAATAGGAATTCATTCCCCCAAAAGTGGCAAAGCCTCTCATGTATTATTAGCCCACTTCTAGAAAAGTTATCTTTTGTCTTAATCTCACAGACAGATGAAAATAGGATTAGAGCATTTATTCAACAAGAGATGACTTACATTTTTAGTCCACCATTATTGTGGACTTATAAATTCCTCTTGTTTAGCCAGTATAAATTTCTTCACTTAAAATCTGGAACGAGTAATATGATGTAACAAAATATTCCTAAGCCTTGGCACTATTAGCATTTGGGACCAGAAAAATCTTTGTGATGGAGGCTGTCCTGTTCATTATAGGATGTTGAATGGCATCTTGGGATTCTGCCTACTATTGATACATGTCAACTCCCCAAGTATGACCACCAACGTGTGTCCAGATATTGTTGAACATCCCCAGGGTGGCACCGTCACCCATCTTGAGAACTACTTCAGTCAGCACAGCACATACTCTGGTATTGCCCTTCTTTACCTCATGTGGGGTTCATTATTTTATACCTATTTTCCAGGAACATGGGGTTCCCCAAAAGCAGGGATGATGCTTCATTCTTCTCCCTGACCCTGTTTCCTACACACAATAAGCAACACATTGGGAGGTCAATACATCTCTGTGGGACATGTGAATGAACAATGAATGGCACTAACATGTGATATAACCATGAGCATGGGATTGGGATCCAGTGAAACTTGTCATTTTCTCCCACTACTGGTTCTTCTGATTAAAGAAAGGATCACTAGAAAGATTATGGAGGGAAGTTATTAAAGACTTTTTAGTTTGTATAGAATATTACTATTTCATACATAATTGTTTCAAATGAATCCATTAAGCTTTACTAAGTCATTAATTGTCTAGATTAGGTTGTTTAACTTCTCTAGGCAGTTTCAGTTAGTCAGTTTCTCTGAGTTGCATCTCCTCAAATTGAGGGAGTATAAGTGGGTCACACCTGAGCTTTAGAGTCAGAATTTAGATCAAATTCTGGCCCTGCCACTTATGACTTGGGTGATAGCAGCCAAATAGTTTAACACCCCTGAGGTTCAGTTCCTTGTTTGTAAAATGATGATGGTGAAATCGGTCTCATCGTTCAATTAATAAATCTGATAATGAATGTAAAATGCAATTTCTAAACTATAAAGTACTATATAAACATTCATTATCATTAATGAGAGCTAATTGCAGTTCATTGGGAGCTCTGTTTAATTTTTTATTGTGTTTTCCTAACAAAACATTTATTTAAAACTTGGTTTTGGGTTGTATTACATTTTAGGGGAAAAATATTCTGTCAGGGCAAAAAATATTTCTTTCACTTTTCTATAAATAGAATTTCTTATTTTCTTAAAATAAGTCTTACTTTCAGCTACACAAGTAGTATGTGAAAACATTCTTGTTATAAAAGATTCAAACTAGCAAAAATATATAAAGAAAATAGATGAAAATGTATTCTTCATTGCCCTACCACCATTACTTACTCACTCAAGGGAATCCAGTTTTAACAGTTTGGAGTTAAAGTTCTTCTTCTGTATTTTTGCATATATTTTATTTTTTTTTTGTAAAACTAGAAATATATTTTTTGTACTGTGGTATCTTTTTCCAGTTATGCACATGTCTTGAAATTTTTTTGCCATTATGTTCTAATAAATAGTGGATTACTGACATTAAATATGTAATCTTGGGCTACCAGCCTATTCTTCATCTAAATTCGTACCCACAATAAATAGAAAGTATTGCCTAGAAACCTGTATTCTTCCAAGCTTCTCAGAAAAGATTAAGAACATCAAATGTGTCATGTGTGGATGCTTGGAGCTTGTTGAATTGTGTGCTTTTCCACCATGGCACAGTCAGACAATGTAAAAATTTTGAAAATACAATTTGTAAGGGGGGTTGGCATTGATGTTAGTTGGTGAGTTTCCATAATTAAAGGCACACGGAAAACTGTCAATTGTATTTGACATTCAGGTTTTCAAATTTAATATGAATGCTGCCATTGCCCATTGTTGGAAAGTAACATACGTTTCCCATTCACTTTTGTGTGAGGGCATTGTGAAGCATACGTTCTTTGCAGTGCTGTATTTGTGAGTCAGTGTGGGTATGCAATCCCTATAAAAATCTAATGAGGTTTATAACATTGATGGCAGAATATATTTAATTATTAACCACCTTATTGTTTGGTTTGGTGTGGTTAATTTCATGTATTTTAATTTTATAGCTTTGTAAAAACAGGATCAAGTATAGAACTCTGAAATAAAGCAGAGTGAATTGTGTTTTCTCCTCACCTTTTCTATAAAAATAAAGATAACTTTTTTTAATCAGCAAAATATCTATCCATTCAGAAGTCTGATATCTTTCAGGAAACTGATACGAAAACTGCATTTATATCACAAAGAATATGCTTCTCCAATAGGAGTGGCTTTTTTTTAAAGCTAGAAGTCTGTTTTTAATCTCAAATTTAGTTAAGGAACAGTTCTGATGGAGGTAGAGGATTGCCAAGGGAAAATGCTTTCCTGCTGCTAAAGAAATGATGAAGCAGGCACTGTGTTTATTTTTATAACAATGTATTTTGATCCTGTGACAAATGTTTCACCATGACTTTAACATTTTTCCTATTCTAATCTAAATTGTATATGTTAACATTTTGATCTGTCCTGACTTCTAAGACCACTAGGATGCATTTTTGGTGTTGAAGACTTTTCTGTCTGGTTTCATGGAGGTTTAATTTGATTACATGGTTGATGAATGTCTCCCATTTGCAAACTATCTGGTTGGTGCTGCCGTGGGATAAAAGATGATGAGACCAACAGTCTTCCATCTGGGGAAGGACAAACCCATCCCTAAATAACTTGGGCACAAAGCAAGAGAGTAATAAGTTTTATAAGAGAGTCAGAGAAAGAACACTGTAGAAAGAAAACAAGGAAGGAAGCTAATTTAAATAGGGAAGATCCTAGAGGTCTTCTTGGAAGAGTTGAAAATATTGAGAGATAGCTGAAATGTAATAGATTACTATGAGAGTGCTGGGTTTGGAAAGCAAATCTTCCTTTGTGGACTGGAAAGCTTAAAAACATAGCACAGAGGTGGCACTGTGGCTGTCATTTTAAGGACAGAATATAGGGAATAGACCAGTGCAATCCAATATGGCAACCACTAGCTGCAAGTGGCTGTGTAGGTTTCAATGAAACAAAATAAAGATTCAGTTTCTAAATTGTACTAGCCACAGTTGAAGTGCTTTGTGGCCACCGGGAGCTACAGGGGGTTGAAGGCGCAGTGGAAAGATTGTTAATCGGTGTTTCTCAGACATTTGTCAGCACCTGGAGGGCTTGTTAAAACACAGGCTTCCAGGATCCACCACCAGAGAGTGTTGAGTTGCTAAGTCTGGGGTGGGACCCAAAATTCTGCTTTTCTAACCAGTTCCCATGTGATGGGGACACTGCCAGTTCAGGGACCTCACTTGGTGTAACACCACTGTAAAACAGTGCTTCTCAATCAGTTTTAAATTGTCACTGTCTGGTCTGTTGATACATATGATTTTCAAGAGTAAAACCGAGTTACTCAAAAAAGAATATTAAAATACTTCTTAAATTTACAAACTTGAGAACTCGATTAGCAGATTCAACAGATATATAATTACATTTCCATGAATATAATAAGAACAAATACAGGGAAAAAGGGGAAAAACATCTAGAGAGATTTCTCAGTGATATTCTGTATTTGTCTGTGTCTCCTCATGGTGAACCATGCTGGTCCTTGTGGACCATACTGTTATAGTTGGAATATCAGCTTGAGGATCCTACCCTTCATGCTGTTTGTAATAGCGATTCCTCCTAACTTGTAAGCAAGGAAATTATATCATCCAAATCACAGGCAGAGAAATGGGGTAGCAGTGGACAGGCATGGTGGGGAAAGGATACAGACAATACCAAGGCCATGACAGGATTCCGGCAGAAGGAACTATGGGCGGTGGACAGGTGGGGTCAGATGCCTAACATGTTGAGGTCATAGAATCAACAGGATTGGCCAGCTAATTGGCTGTGGGGTGTGAGGAGGAGGAGAGATGTAATGATGACTTTGTGGTTTCGATCCTGAGCAACTGGACCGGCAACAGTGGCACTCACCAAAACAGGAAACACGAAAGGCTCCACCGTCACTTTCCACTAAGAAGCCCGGTACAAACCCTTTTTGTTATCCTTCAGATCAAATTGAAGCTTTATTCACCTCTGTGGTTTTTCTTTAGGATATTAGTGGACTCTTGTTTCAGAGATGTACTTTATAGGTCATTATTACATGCATCAGAAAAGCATCCTGTTGGGTGAGCAACTCATAGGATGATTATCTGTGTGTGAGATGGACATTTAAAATGGCACAGATAATCAGTGTGCTAGGTTAGGAAGATCCCGTGGAGAAGGAGATGGCAACCCACTACAGTATTCTTGCCTGGATAAGCCCATGGACAGAGGAGCCAGGTGAGCTACAGTCCATGGGGTCACACAGAGTTGGAAACAACTTAGTGACTAAACAACTATAAAGTAATCCAAATCACCTAAGAAAAGTACTGTGCAGCTCACAGATTTCAAAGTGATCCAGAGTTCCTGAAACACCTCGAGGGCTTTATACAGCAACTCCATGTCTTGATATTCAGAAGAATGAATTGTTGTTTAATACATTAAAAAATCAAATTTCCAGGAACACTGGATAACACTGAGCAAGCTTACTGGAATGTTACTAACTATCCAAAAGTTCATCCTCAATGCCATGTACACATGGAGTTCTAGATAGAAACTATTTTAAACCCACAAAAGCAAATGGTGACATTCTCTTCGAATTTCACAAGAGATATGGAATATTGGGGGATTTTAGCAACAACAAATGGATGTCATATAATACACTAGAAAGGCTCTGGGAAATCTCCTCAGGTCACTAAAAGGAATTTGATGGTTTCTTTTCTTGTTCAATATCCATAACAAATCTATCAGATTTAGACCTACAAATAGCAGCATGGCCATCTTGAGAGTATTATTTTCAATGGATTTGCACATCACAGGGATCCACTTAGCATATCACTGTCCTAGGTGTTTGGGCACATTTCCATGATGACTAGCAGGATATTTCATATTTAAATATCACTCTTACTCCTTACATTTGTCAGAAAGTGAAAAATGCACTGTTTATACTTTACATCACTGAAAACTCTTAGGTTTACAAACTAAAGGAGATTTGATATTTTTTAAAACCACATTTTTTTCTGGTTCATGCTGCAAGGGGTAACACCTTTCAACCCCTTGACATCACCGTGACCTTCACTCCAGCTTTGGTATGAATTCCAAGAAGTCACACCACAAGTTAAGAATTCAATAAAATTGAATTCTTCACTTTCCTGTTTGTTTCCTGCATTAGTTTCCTATTGATGCTGTACCAAATTACCACAGTTTAGTGGCTTAAAGCAATGAAAAAAGTCCAAAATGGTTCAGCTTTCCTGCCTTCCTCCTGAAGGTGCTGGGGGAGAATTTCTTTCATTGCCTTTTCTAGCTTCTAGTGGTCACCTGTATTCCTTCGCTCAAGATCCCTTCCTCCATCTTGAATGCCAGCAGCAAAGCATCTTCAACTTGATCAATGTCTCTCCCTTCTGCTTCTATCATTGTTATCTCTTTCTCTGCCTCTCCTCCTTCTCCCTTCCTCCACCCTCACTGCATACAAAGTAACATGGTTTCTAGGGAAGAGGATATGGACACCTTTGGGGACCATTATTCTGCTGACCACACCCACACCCCATTCCTCTCTGGGTCTTGTACCTCAGTGACTGCTTCTCCAGCTGCTCAGCTGGTAATGTTAGAAACTTTCGAGCCATCTTCCACTCCTGTCTTGCATCCTTACATGCAAAGTTTCCCAGGTCCCACATGTTCTGCAGCTGAACCTCCTCAGAAATATACAATCCCTCCATCTTAATCATCACTTCCTCTCTTCATGTCCTCTCTCTACTTTTTTACCCTGGACTCATAAAAACCAGCCAAATTTGCTTTCTTGCCTCCTGTCCTCTTCCTCTATTCAATCAAATCTCAGCTCCTGTTTCCAGTCTTCCCAATGCCTGGTACCATGCTCTTTCATGCTTCAGAGATTTCATTACTATGTTCCCATCTGCCAGCGATGGCTTTCTCCTTTCTACCCCTCCTAGACTTGGTCATGCTCCAAGGGCCCGCTCAGTCTTCAGCACCGTGATGCTTGCTCATGCACTCAACAGGAATTGCTAGAGGATATGTTAACCCAGCACTTCGTAAATACAGTAGCACTTACCATGGTTTATGGTAGTTCTCTGTTTATATGGCTTGTTCTGGCTATGTGATGTTTCATAAGAGTGAGACAAGGTGTTATGAGTCTACTTTTCAGGGTGAGATTCCAAATTCTCCCTCTTTCCCCATCCTTTCCAATCTCCTTTGTTTTTCCCCACCCCCCACCACTTGCCTTCCTTGCAGCTCTGTTAAGTCTAGGTAATCTCCTCTCATATGCATGCTCAGTGGAAGCTTCTTGCACCCCCCAGTTAGATTTTCAGCTTCTTTCTCTGTGATTCCATTGCTTCTTGTATGTGCTTCTCATGTCATGTATGTGCTGCACATGTCATGTGCATGACAGTTTGCCATTACATATGTATTTATCTCCTAGATTCTGGGGAGAAGGAATCACATACCTTTCATCTCTGTGACCCCAGCGCATGGCCACAAAGTACATGGCATGTTGTTGTTGTTTAGTCACTAAGTTGTGTCCAACTCTTTGTGACCCCATGGACTGCAACACACCAGAATTCTCTGTCCCCCACCATCTCCCAGTGTTTGCCCAAGTTCGTGTCCATTGAATTGGTGATGCCATCCAACTATCCATCCTCTGTCGCCCTCTTCTCCTTCTGCCTTCAATCTTTCCCAGCATCAGGATCTTTTTCAATGAGTTGACTCTTCACATTAGGTGTCCAAAGTATTGGAGCTTCAGCTTCAGTATCAGTCCTTCCAATGAGTATTCAGAGTTGAATACATGGCATGTAGTGACTGCTTAATGTAAATGTATTGAGTACATAATTAAAAATAAGTGAATGGACAGGTATACCCATTGCCATCTTCTCTACCTGGAAAAATATAGCTCATTTAACTGCTGATGTCCCTGTTTAATTGTCTCCCAGGCTAAATAATATGTTTAAAGATAGGGACTACATCTAGTTTATTGTTACCTAACTTAACCATGTAGAGCATCCTAGGTGCTCAGTAATTGTGTGGGTTTGAATGGGATGCTCTTTTTTCATCCCTTTTGCAAGAACTTAATTCAGATAAAGTTAAACCAGAGTTTAATTCCGGCAAGAAGCCTGAAATTGAATATCCTGGCTGTCATGAATATTGTACTAGACATCACGCCGTCTAAGCTCTGTCTGGATTCTATAATGAACTTGTGTGGCATGGCCTGAGGTTCATCACTTCGCCTTTTGAAACATCTATGTCCTCATGTTGAAAACTTGCCTGCCTGTTCCTCACAGTATTACCAAGATCAAACAGGATAGTAGAAGGGCATCTTGAAAATGACACAGACTGCTATTTGAGTGCAATTTATTGTTGAGATTCTGCTTTGGAAAAAAAAATGGTATTTTGCTTTGTCTTGAGAGTTCAGGTTCTTGGAAATCCTCCATCTTCATGCTGATGGAGAAAGAATAGAGGACAAGCCTTAATGCCTCTATATAACCTGCAGTTACCATGGGAATTGAATATCTTCCATGTGGCCCTTTGAACTCACAACTCTTCCAAAGACAGCAGGCTTCCTCCATTGTCTGCCTGTCACGAGCTGTTTGTATAAGAACTGAGGTTTAAGAACCCTTGAAGCTGTTGCTGATTGTATTATAAGAAATACCTGTCTTCTTGGGGGTCACTTGTTTTTGAGCCAACCTGAATATACACGTAGGCATGATTGGCTGCCATCCCCCACGATAAGGAATCCAGAGGATTGCCATCCTCAGGAAGGCCAAGGCCGCCTTGCAGGGTCCCCTATGATATACTCCCTCGACTGGTAGAAGGACATTTATCCTGTGTCTGTCTGATGCAGGGGCTTCCTTAACACTACAGTGCTATAGTGTGTGTGCTTAGCTGTGTCCGACTCTTGTGACCCCCATGGACTATAGCCCACCAGGCCCCTCTGTCTATGGGATTTTTCAGGCAAGGATACTGGAGTGGGTTGGCATTTCCTTTTCCAGGGGATCTTCCCGACCCAGGGATCAAACCCGGGTATCCTGCATTATGGGCAGATGCTTTACTATCTGACCCACCAGGGAATCCCTCCTTAATGCTGGAGTTATTCTGTTTTATACTGCTTAATGCCATGCTTCCATCACGAGGCTGTCAATGTGATATCTCAAAACTAATCATTCCTGCATGACTCTATGAGTCCTAGACCTGACTCCCTGCCTCCTTGCCTCCCTTCCCCTTCCCTCTCCCATGCTAGACAGTGGCTCAAGCACATCTAAGTTGAGTGTTCTTTGGTGTCCAATGTAGGGGACTATCTAATGTGTGATTTTTTTGACCCAAATTCTCCCTCTTCCTCCTTTCTTTCCAATCTGCCTTGCTCTTCCCTTCCTAACTGGCCCTTCCTGCAGCTCAGTTACTTCTAGATCATCTGTTCTAATACGCATGCTCTGCAATCCCCATTGGCTGTCCTTCCTTACTCCCAACTCCTGCCTGGTCATCTTTTCTTCTCTTTCTCTCTTCCTCCCCACCTCCCTGTCTCTGTCATTTTTTTCCTCGCTCCATCCCCCTCTCCTGCCCCACTGTTCACTGTCATTCAAGACCTTCACAACAATCCCACTGCAGTTTGCTGTTTGCTAAGATTCAGAGCATTCTAAAGCTGGAAGACAGTTTCAAGACCATCACAGCAGAGGAGTAGTTAGAACTATGCTGCTTTAGCAAAGAATGTAAAAGCTATCGAGATTTGAAATGAACTTAGAAGTCATAAAGTGTCACAGATACTGATCTCTAAAGCCCATGAAAGTGCTTGGATGCCCCCTTTAGAATTTGATGAAAACCTTTGACTGCCTCCATTTTCTGTCCTGATCAAAGATGCTCTTCCTAGAGTGCCAGAATTCAAGTTAAAGTCCTTTTTAAAGGTATTCCTCATGTGTTTTATCTGTTCTTTCATAATATTGTTTGGTTTATTTTCTCACAGAAAATCTATAAGGCTATTTTTGTTGTTATCTGTATACTAGCTCTAAAGGAACTTTTATAAGAGTAAATCAGAAAATCTTGAACAATTTTAGGTAAATTAGAATTTACATTTATGCTTCCAAGATGGCTCTTTCCAAGGACCAATACTTACTTAGACATAGAGGTTCCAGTTCGTGCATTATTAATCACTCTTGGAGTTCTATGTCTTCATTATATTGGTGTTTCATGCAATATGGGTTCCCTGCTCTCAACAACCACCATCAACACCTGCTATTGGCCTGCATGTGAGCTAGGCCTACTTACACCTTGCATCAACACTAAACTTTTCTTTTCAACTAATGTCTATAACCGTTACTAGGAGTTTCTTTTGGTTTTTATGCCTTCACACCCTCTGTGGTCCCAAATGAGTCATTTTAAATCAGATGCTCAGATATCTGAAATAAATAAGACAAATGTTGGAGGGAAAAAAGTGAGAAACTGAATAGACATGTTTTCGTGCTGTAAAGACTGACTTTGGAGGAAGAGTTAAGCCCCAGGGTGGCCATTTATTTGCTCTGTGTCTTGTGTCTCAGTTTCTTTACCCATAAAAGTAGCTTGGGAAATATTAATAAGCAGTGAATCCAGTTGTTCTTCTACAATGAGCAGAGAGAGAAAAATCATCTACCATAACTCAATGTTAGCTTTCTTCTTCTGTGGCCTGAAAAGGTTAGTGTTAGTCTGAAAATCTGGAAGAAAAGTCCCCCAAGATATGTGTAGGACATTCTTTGATTGACTTATGCTCTCATTTCTGGATAAGCCATATTCTAGTCTTTTCATGTGCTCTTAGAGCTGCGTGTGTGCTCAGTCATGTTCAACTCTTTGTGACCCCATGGTCTGTAACCCACCAGGGATTTTTCAGGCATGGGATTTCCCAGGCAAGAATACTGGAGTGGGTAGCCATTTCCTCCTCCAGGGAATCTTCCTGACCCAGGGATAAAACCTGCGTCTCCTGCAATGGCAGGTGAAGTCTTTCCCACTGAGCCACCTGGGAAGCCCTCCTCTAATAGCTGTAGATGGTTTTCCTTTATTCTCGTTGCTGCTGATAGTGGCATTACCTTTCCATCATTGTCAGTATGTCAGTACTGCTGTTTGGGCACCAGGACTACTAACTTTTGTAAATTTACTTTTCCTCTCTCTCTCTTTTACACCATGCTAATTAATGCTATATTTTTAAAGGTAACTCCCTTTAATTGTCTAGATAGAAAATTACAATACTAAATTTTATAATTTTTGTTTATTTATTTATTTTATTATTTTTTATTTTATTTTATTATTTATTATTTATTTTATTTATTAAAGTCTTAGTGATAGATGGCAGCAACTGCCAAACTATCAAAAATAATGGTTACGCTGTACATTATTGCCCTCCCTCTCACCTTGAATAAAGAAATATCCCCTAGGGCTGTACTGTGCTTTATAATGGCTATTAGCCACATGTGGCTTTTTAAATTCAAATGGATAAAAAGGAAATAAAGGTAAAAATTCAGTTCTGTCATCAGAGTGGCCACATGTCAAGGGCTCAGTAGCCATAAGTAGCTAGTGGCTGTCATATGGGACAGTGCAAAAGAAAAAAATTCTGTCATCATAGAAAGTTCTAGACAATGATGTGCTAGGGTGTGGCTCTTGGCTTTCAGTGTAAGGGGGGCCAACAGTGACATCCTAATGGGCATTGTTTCTATTCTTTAATTCTTTAAGGAAGTATGCATTCATTTTTGTCTCTTTTGTTACCTCTTGAAATGTTCATATGGTCTCTTTCTCATTAAAGTATAGAATCCTGTGTCCGTGGATTTCCATTTACTGAGCTATCCTAATATTTCTGAAACAAATCATCCTGGATTCGGGATTATTTTTATTCTAAAGTATTAGAAGATTCTATTTATTGCTTTATTTTAATGTTTTATTTTGAAGTTCGTGAGTGACACACTAAAACTTTTATTAAGCCTATGAAGTTTTAGAATTGAGGCCATAATTATCTCCAAGAAAGAATTTGCTAAAATGCGGAATTGCTCCTCAGGAGACATCAGAAGAATTCCCTCAATAGGTCTATAATTTCTTAGCATTCTTTAGAATTCTGAGTTTGTGATGGGGAAGGTCACTTAAAACACTAGATTTCCTCTCTTCTTAAAGAATTGACTGAGAGAAGTTGTCTCTTCCTTATTGTTGAGGTTTTGAAGTTTTCTTCTCTTTATTGTTTGATTAGTATTATTTTGTTTAGAGTGAGGGTGAGTTCTCAGAACGCTGGGTATATGCACCATTGTTGTTCTTGTTTAGTAGCCCAGTCATGTCCAACTCTGTGACCCCATGGACTGCAGCACACCAGGTGTTTCAATACATCCAAATCCCCAGTAAAATATAAGTAATGTAAACTTTTTGTTATTTTAGATAGCTGCCTGAAACTTAGAGTTGAGTATGTAGATATCACTGTAACTAATATATTTGTGACATTCATATTAATTAAGATATATTCTGTACTTTAATTAGGCACTTTCAGGAAAATTAATGATTTTATCAGATTGTTTTCATCTCAGTTTTTAATTAACTTGGCATGATTTGTTCATTAATTTTTACTAAAATGCCATCTGTAAATGCATTTTTCTTCTGTTTCAGTAATTCAGCTTCAAGTAAATGAGGGAAGGAGAGATGAAAATATTCATTTCAAAGGTTGGATAAATGGAATCTTCAAAGGTATTAGAGGTGTTTGCTCTGGGCACAGGACAAGTATGTTCAGCAAGTCTGTGTCACTCCTCGTGCATACTAAGTTGCTTCAGTCGTGTCCAAGTCTTTGCAGCCCCATGGACTGTAGCCCAGCAGGCTTCTCTGTCTATAGAATTCTCCAGGCAAGAATATTGAAGTGGGTTGTCATTCCCTCCTCCAGAGGATCTTCCTGACCCAGGGATCAAACCTGTGTCTCTTATGTCTCCTGCATTGCCAGGCGGGTTCTTTACCACAGTGACAGATTTGTTACATAAGCTACCTTAGACCAAAATGGAGCCATAGAAATGGGGAGAAAGAAGCAATATGATTGAGATGACAAGAGGTTTTCAATAAAACTGAGCAGACAACTAATACACAGCAAGCAATGCAACACAGCATGTAAAACAAGTTAAAATATAACCAGGAGAAAAAATCTAGTACTTAAGTTCAAGAAAGTTCTAGTAGAAAGTTCTACAATGGTAGAATCAGGGTGATTGAAATTTATATCAGTTCTAGCAAAAAATAATTGACAGTATCAGTTGACTTAAAGCTCTAATAGGAGGCAAGTATGACTTGGGAACTAAGCAGTGTACTCTGAGGCTCCATTAATAGAATCATAGCATTTACAATGGAAAAATCGTTAGAATTGCTGTTCTCTGCACTGGTCAGAACACAATAAATAAAGGAGAGGTATGAAATAGGTAGATTTAAAACATGCACACATACGCACACACATACTTGTGTATGCACACACACACAGTGACTCTCAGTCCATTTACCAAAAAGCTTATATATAAATGTCCTGATTTAGTAAAAGGTGACATTAGAACATTCCAAGGGGTACCTAAACAGCTTTTTTTAAAAAAAATGTTTAATTTATGTTTGGCTGTGCTAGGTCTTCACTGGTGCACAGGCTTCTCATTGTGGTGGCTTCTCTTGTTGAGGAGCACTGCTCTAGGGCTCACGAGCTTCAGTAGTTGTAGCTCATAGGCTCAGTAGTTGTGGTTCCCAGGCTCTAGAGCACAGGCTCAGTAGTTGTGGCACACAGGCTTAGCTGTTCTGTGGCGTGTGGGATTCTCCCAGACCAGGGATCGAACCCATGTCTCCTGTGTTGGCAGGCAGACTCTTTACCACTGAGCCACCAGGGAAACCCTGAACAAGTTTAACATAGCTATTCAACCATAGCATCTGATGATGGGTTACATATACATTTTCTGTACAGTCAGTAATTAATAAAGCATGATAAATATACCCAGAAATGTATTATTTCATTAGAAATAATCAAAATATCAGAATTGGTTGCTTTTCAGTTTAAATTAAATTAAAGTACTTTGGTTTTACAGTCATCTTTCAGCGTGTTCAATTGTTTTAATCAGTTTATTTTTGTAATCAATCATATTGGATTCCATATTTACAGTTAATGTATTTTGAAACTGAGCTACCATTCACTTAACTCTTCCTATGTCCCTCCTGGATTACCATAACCACTTTCCACTCCTTTAATTGATTTTGCCTCCCATATCAAATGTAAACTATTTAAAAATATATATATGTGTATACATATGTGTGTGTATATATATATATATATATATATAATCAAATCATATAATAGAATTGTTTTGGCATTTTATGAATATTTGCTTTTGGTCTAAATATCAGTACTTAATATGAATTAAACTTCAACTTCATTTTCAATTTTAAATACCGATCTATCTGATCTGCTTTTTAATTTGTATTGAAAATTTTACTTATTAAAGTTTCATTTCTCTTTCATTTACAATTTAAATGTTTTTTGAATTGCTTGTTGTAACAGAAAGACTGATAGTCCATTAAAAATTAGATAAATTGCTTAAAATAGAAAAACTGGGGAGTGTCTTTTAAAAACATCCAGACTAAAATCAGAAGTAGCTGAAACAGTCTTTTTATATTAAAAATGCCAATTTTTTAATTAAAAATAATTTTCCATTTGGGAAGTTTACCTTATTTCTCTTTTGCCAGACTTTTAGCATATTTAGAATTCTTATGCTACCTTTACTTAACCTAAATTTCAGATAGTATGTATCAGTCACTAAAATCTAACATCCACTTAAAACTATTAAAGTGATTAAACCTACAATGGTTAGATTTGGTGTTTTTGGCTTCCTGGAAAATTAACTTTTGGCAAATTGACCTTGTGTGAAAGCTAAGAGAAATCCTAACTTAAGTTTATAAGACATGAAAAGAACCTTAAGGAAGATAGTTTTGAGCTATTTTCTACAATTTTCAGAGTGGATAAAAAGAAATGATTAATTATGATAAAATGAAGGCTTTAGACTAGCTGTGTAGGTTCATTTTCTCTCATAAGGAACATGAATATCAGGCACCTAATTGATCAAAGGGACATTTCTCCTGAGTTCTAAAACTAATTGGTTGCCTACGTAAACACCAGCCTTGGAGAAGTTTAATCAGAAACTCATTCAATTTTTTCAGTAAGTGATCTTTGAATGAATAGAGGATCTTTTGCATAGCTTCTTACCATGTTAAATTTACCCCCCTTGTATATACGCTAGACTCACCTTCTGCATTACTTCCCCTGAGATTAGCCCAGTTTGGATTCCAAAGTAGAAATGATCCCTGTCATTTGCCAGAACAAAGGGCTCAATAACATAGGATTCTTCTGAAAATATAGAGCAAGCCCGCAAATGAGCACCTCCTTTGTGCAAAGCAGGTCCTCAGAGGTGAATTAAATTCGAAGAAAGAAAAGCAAAAATAGGATAGAATGTTTCATGAAGGCGATCACTCTTAAGACCCTGCTCATAGCTCCAAACTCGCTGTTTTTAGTGTGTTTGCCACGTTCATTCATTAGCCAGGGCGCAGTGTGAGGGAAGAGACAGGGTGGACCCTGACTGTTCTGTTGCCATAGTGATGACATTTGAGCTTCTTTGGAGTGGTGAATCTGATTAGTCAAGTCAGTGTTTCCCCTCATTTCACTTCTTTACACAGGGAAAGAAACTCTGGAAAAGACAGTTGCATGTGGATTTGTATTTGAGTAAAGTGTAAATATTTTTCACGCCAGTTCTTCTATGGATTGGTAAAATAATCCACAGTCCAGTTATATCATATATCCCTTTGCCCAGATGCCATGGCGAATGGCAGTGTTAAACCAGGGGGTAGAAACAAACAGCCTGCTTGGTGCTAGAGTAGCTAGACCTCAGTGACCTTTGCCACCTCCTATCCAGGCCTGCCTTCTGGAGCTTCAGTGAAAAAGAGTCAAAGTCTCTGTATTTGTGTTGATTGGGTGGCCAGCTCCTAGATAATCTCTATTGAAAAGAACAGGAGTGGAAAAAGAAAATGAGGGCATTAAACGTAGTCTTTGTTTGCTTAAAAATGTATGTATTGATGGCCAAGCCAAATCCAAGGTATTCTAGGTTCTTGCGTGCTTCATTGAAAGAAGGGATGAAAAGGGGTCCCAGTGGGCATGGGAATCTATCTCATAGAAGCCAGCCTTGTCATCTTTGGGTTTTAGAAGGCCTGTGACAGGGAGTCCCAGGATACCAGGAAACAGTGGGGAGGGAGCCTGCTTCTCCCTTTTTTCCTATCAATTACCTTTGTTTGGTGGCCCTGATTAGATAACGCTTATTAGCAAACAGCCAGCAGCTGTTTGGTTGGTTTAGCACCAAATTGAGAGCTTCCTGGTTTTTGTTTTCTTTTCTTAAGGCACTAAGATAAAGAGAGTTTCCCTTTTATTTTCAAAAGCCTGATCCTGTCACCAGGTCTGTCTAAATACCACTCCTTGCTGTTAGGAGGGGGTCCTCACAGGTCATCTCAATACATTTTTTTAAGTTCAGAGCAAGAAAAAAAGAAAATAAATTCATAGGCCTCTTTTATAGCCTTAGTATCATTTTCAAGTGATAAAACAAGTCCAAGAAAAAGTAGATGCCAGCCTTCACTTTCCCTTCTTGCATGCAAACAGATGCCCCCCACCCCCAACCATTACTGTCAGTTCTCCAAAGTGTGTTGTTGCCATATTGTTTGTTTCATGGCTCTTCATTGCTCATCTGCTCACAAAGAAAAGGAACTCATTGAGGTTTATAGAAACTGTTATATAAAAATTGGCAAATATTGTAAAATGAATCCTAACAAATTAACAGAGGGGAAGGGTGTGTGGGTAACCCTGTTGGGAAGGTCCTCTACAGTTGGTGCCTGGGACTAGTCCTGCCATGTCACCCCTGAGGGGAAGTGAGGAGGAGGGTGAGGCTCTGGATCTCTAAGGATCATTCCAGAACTAACATTTTTGAGCTGCGGGCTTCCTCCATGGCTCAGCGGGTAAGGAATCTACCTGCAATACAGGAGACACAGGTGACATGAGTTCAATCCCTGGTTGGGAAGATCCCTTGGAGAAGGAAATGACAACCCACTCCAGTATTCTTGCCTGGGAAATCCCATGGACAGAAGAGGCTAGCAGCCTACAGTCCATGGGGCCACAAAGAATCTGACATGACTGAATGACCAAGCATAACAGGGCTTCCCTCATAGCTCAGTTGGTAAAGAACTGCTTGCCATGCAGGACACCCAGTTTGATTCCTGGGTAGGGAAGATCCCCTGAGGAAGGAAATGGCAACCCACTCCAGTATTCTTGCCTGGGAAATCCCATGGACAGAGGAGACTGGCAGGCTACAGTCCACAGGGTTGCAAGAGTCAGACACGACTTAGTGACTAAACTACCAGCACCACCATTTTTATATTCTATTTAATGGTAATTGAGCTTCCAGAAAGGATTAATGTCAGCACCATGGCCTTTAGTCCAGGGGCTAAAAAAAAAAAAAAAAAAAAAATCCTTTCCAGTTTCCTGAAGGTAAACATACAGTTGGCTCTGGAAATCCTATACCTTTGGAACCTGAAAAGTCACAAACATTCCTGATACATCCCCTTTGCTCAAAAGGGACATTATTTCTTGTTTGCTAAAAGACAAGTTGGGTTGTTATTAATGATTTTTGAAATGTCTATGGCTGGCATTTTCTTTTTGTTTCTTTTGTTACAGAAAGGGCTATTTTCAGTTTTGTAGGCTTTTAACTGGTAAATAGGTTGGAGGGAGGTTCAAGATAGAGGGGACATATGTATACCTGTGTCTGATTCATGTTGGTGTAGGGCAGAAACCAACACAACATTGTAATGCAGTTATCCTCCAATTAAAAAAGAAACTGATAAATTTATTAAAGTGACAAAAATAAAAATATCCCTCAAGCTCTAAGTTCATCTTGCAGATATTCTTTTTCTGCCTATAATTCAAATAAAATTTTTGTATACAATAAGAATAAATAGTTTTGTGGAGGGTTTTGATTAGTGGTGACTTAACTGAACCTCAACTCAAACAATTGCTCTCATTTCTAAACTTAATTAGCTAACATTCTTTGTACATTTTAATCTACTTTTATGAGGTTAATACATTCTGTTTTCTGTTTAACCATTCAAGTATCTATCTAACTGGGCAAACTTACAACCCTAATAGGCAAAATCTTTCTAAAAATCTCAATTTTTGCAAATGTAATACATGCATTCATTTATTCAATAAGCACATATATTTAAGTTCATTACCACTTGAACTTGAAATGTTTCAACTTACTACCTTTAAAATATTAAACTATTTATACTTTTATGATTTAAATGTTTCAGTGGTTAAGTTTGTTAAATTGCAGTATCCATACTTATTTAAAGAACTGAAAGTTCACCTTGAGAGTTCAATATTATTTACCAAACAGTTAAATTCTGTTGTACTTTTTAATTTACAATCACAAGTCTGAAGTCAATTTCACAATGAAAATTTGAATCAAAAAAGGCTGATACATTTAATCATTTGACAAATATTTACTGAATAAGCAAATAGGTCCATTTTATAAAATGCTCTTAAAATTTAAAAATGCTTTCAATCACATTCCCAGATTGTCATTACAATTGCTAAATGTGTTCCTAAATTTAAAACAAAAGAATTAACCCTATTGTAGGGAAAGAAAATTAGTCAAGATGGCATGATCAGGCTCTCTTGCCCAACGGCCTCTTGCTCTTGCCCCACGTTTTGTAAATAATGACTATGTAACAGCTGAGATCACTTATAGTACTGCACATGTGCATCATGAGGTACTCGCTTGGTCATGGGCTACTTTGTGCAGTAGGCCTGTATGAGCTTCACCATGAAAGCCCAGGCTGCTGTTGCATTGGGGTTACATTGGAGCAACATCATGGTTATGTTATGTGAGGTTATGTTATGATTGCTGCTCCAGGTGCTGCATCAGCAGGGAGAGAGGCTATCTTATGGCTGCCGTGCCAGCCATAGAAGTTCCTACGGCTCCTCAAGTCTTCTTCCAACCTCTTAGCTCACATCTTGCCTACCCTGGGTTCAGCAAACAGTATGTACAGTGTGAATAGCAAGACAATTGATGTCATGAACAGGATCAGCAGTACACCTATGAAATTCATCTGTTAACTCAATTGAGTTTCCATCATGGGTTGACTGAGGTTGTTAACTTGGTGGCTTCTGGGTTAGAGATTTGATGCAGGATGTAGGACATGGAGGCTGCAGTGATCCAGGGTGTACACCACACTGAGCCTCAACCAACATCCTTGTTTTAGAAACACTGTGTCAACCTTTGATCTTAAATCCATTTCATTACCCATTTCTTTTTTTATCACTCCTTTTTTAAATTGGAGTATAGATGATTTATATTTTTGTACCAGTCTCTGCTATACAGCAAAGTGACTCAGTTATACACATAAAGACATTCTTTTTTATATTCTTGTCCATCATAGTTTATCACAGGATACTGAGTATAGGTCCCTGTGCTTTATAGTAGGACCATTCTAAATGTAATAGTTTGCATCTGCTAACTCCAAACTCCCAGTCCAACTGTCTCCCTATCCCCTCCCCATTCATTACCTATTTTTTAAATTTTATTTAGGTTGAAAGAAATTGGCTTTCTTTGTGTTGTCTTTCTGGCAAAAAGTCTTAAGGTATTTTAATTCTTCTGATCTGGCTCTAAAGGTAATTTGAAGTTATTATTCCATCATATCCTGAGTTAGTCTTTTTTTTTTAACATTCCTTTTTTTTTTCATTTATTTTTATTAGTTGGAGGCTAATTACTTTACAGTATTGTAGTGGGTTTTGCCATACATTGACATGAATCAGCCATGGATCCACATGTGTTCCCCATCCTGAACGCCCCTCCAACCTCCCTCCCCATCCCATCCCTCTGGGTCATCCCAGTGTACCAGTCCTGAGCACTTGTCTCATGCATCCAACCTGGACTGGTGATCTGTTTCACACTTGATACTATATATGTTTCAATGATATTCTCTCAGAACATCCCACCCTCGCCTTCTCCCATAGAGTCCAAAGTCTGTTCTATACATCTGTGTCTCTTTTTCTGTCTTCTGTATAGAGTTATCATTACCATCTTTCTAAATTCCATATATATGCATTAGTATACTGTATTGGTGTTTATCTTTCTGGATTATTTCACTCTGTATAATGGGCTCCAGTTTCATCCATCTCATTAGAACTGATTCATATGCATTCTTTTTAGTGGCTGAGTAATATTCCACTGTGTATATGTACCATAGCTTTCTTATCCATTCATCTGCTGATGGGCATCTAGGTTGCTTCCATGTCCTGGCTATTGTAAACAGTGCTGTGATGAATATTGGGGTACATGTGTCTCTTTCAGATCTGGTTTCCTCAGTGTGTATGCCCAAGAGTGGAATTGCTGGGTCATATGGCAGTTCTATTTCCAGTTTCTTAAGGAATCTCTACACTGTTCTTCATAGTGGCTGTACTAGTTTGCATTCCCACCAACAGTGTAAGAGGGTTCCCTTTTCTCCACACCCTCTCCAGCATTTATTGCTTGTAGACTTTTGGATAGCAGCCATCCTGACTGGCGTGTAATGGTACCTCATTGTGGTTTTGATTTGCATTTCTCTGATAATAAGTGATGTTGAGCATCTTTTCATGTGTTTGTTAGCCATCTGTATGTCTTCTTTTTTTTTTCAATCTGTATGTCTTCTTTGGAGAAATGTCTGTTTAGTTCTTTGGCTCATTTTTTGATTGGGTCATTTATTTTCCTGGAATTGAGCTGCAAGAGTTGCTTGTATATTTTTGAGATTAATCCTTTGTCTGTTGCTTCGTTTGCTATTATTTTCTCCCATTCTGAGGGCTGTCTTTTCACCTTGCTTATAGTTTCCTTTGTTGTGCAGAAGCTTTTGAGTTTCATTAGGTCCCATTTGTTTATTTTTGCTTTTATTTCCAATATTCTGGGAGGTGGGTCATAGAGGATCCTGCTGTGATTTATGTCAGAGAGTGTTCTGCCTATGTTCTCCTCTAGGAGTTTTATAGTTTCTGGTCTTACATTTAGATCTTTAATCCATTTTGAGTTTATTTTTGTGTATGGTGTTAGAAAGTGTTCTAGTTTCATTCTTTTACAAGTGATTGACCAGTTTTCCCAGCACCACTTATTAAAGAGGTTGTCTTTTTACCATTGTATAGTCTTACCTCCTTTGTCGAAGATAAGGTGTCTGTAGGTACGTGGATTTATCTCTGGACTTCCTATTTTGTTCCATTGATCTATATTTCTGTCTTTGTGCCAGTACCATACTATCTTGATGACTGTGGCTTTGTAGTAGAGCCCAAAGTCAGGCAGGTTGATTCCTCCAGTTCCATTCTTCTTTCTCAAGATTGCTTTGGCTATTCGAGGTTTTTTGTATTTCCATACACACTGTGAAATTATTTGTTCTAGTTCTGTGAAAAATACTGTTGGTAGCTTGACAGGGATTGCATTGAATCTATAGATTGCTTTGGGTAGTATACTCATTTTCACAATTTTGATTCTTCCAATCCATGAACACATTATATTTCTCCATCTATTTGTGTCCTCTTTGATTTCTTTCATCAGTGTTTTATAGTCTTCTATGTATAGGTCTTTTGTTTCTTTAGGTAGATATACTCCTAAGTATTTTATTGTTTTTGTTGCAATGGTGAATGAAATTGCTTCCTTAATTTCTCTTTCTGTTTTATCATTGTTAGCATATAAGAATGCAAGGGATTTCTGTGTGTTAATTTTATATCCTGCAACCTTGCTATATTCATTGATTAGCTCTGGTAATTTTCTGGTATAGTCTTTAGGGTTTTTTATGTAGAGGATCATGTCATCTGCAAACAGTGAGAGTTTTACTTCTTTTCCTATCTGGATTCCTTTTATTTCTTTTTCTGCTCTGATTGCTGTGGCCAAAACGTCCAAAACTATGTTGAATAGTAGTGGTGAGAGTGGGCACCCTTGTCTTGTTCGTGACTTTAGGGGAAATGCTTTCAATTTTTCACCATTGAGGATAATGTTTGCTGTGGGTTTGTCATATATAACTTTTATCATGTTGAGGTATGTTCCTTCTATTCCTGCTTTCTGGAGAGTTTTTATCATAAATGGATGTTTAATTTTGTCAAAGGCTTTTTCTGCATCTATTGAGATAATCATATGTTTTTTATGTTTCAATTTGTTAATGTGGTGTATTACATTGATTGATTTGCAGATATTAAAGAATCCTTGCATTCCTGGGATAAAGTCCACTTAGTCATGATGTATGATCTTTTGAATATGTTGTTGGATTCTGTTTGCTAGAATTCTGGTAAGGATTTTTACATCTATGTTCGTCTGAGTTAGTCTTAATTCTTTGGTTCTTTTCCTGTCTGGAAGGTTCCCACATGCCCACATCAGCTGGA
This sequence comes from Muntiacus reevesi, assembly GCF_963930625.1. Lineage (NCBI taxonomy): Eukaryota > Metazoa > Chordata > Mammalia > Artiodactyla > Cervidae > Muntiacus > Muntiacus reevesi. Next base: position 8,850,610 of record NC_089271.1, on the reverse strand, counting down.
ACCTTCGAGTTGCTGCCCCTAGAGACAGCTGAGAGTCTGCAGTTGACCACAGGCCTCCAAAACACTTTCAAAGACCAGATAGGATTTCTCAGCCTCAGCACTGCTGACATTAAGCACCAGATCATTCTTTCTTGTGGGAACTTCCCTGTGTCCTGTAGGGTATGTACAATACAATACAATAGTGTGTGTTCAGTCATGTTTGACTCTTTGCAACCCCATGGACTGTCACCCACCAAGGCTCCTCATGCATGGGATTTTCCAAGCAAGAATACTGAAGTGGATTGCCATTTCCTCCTCCAGAGGATCTTCCCAACCCAGGGGTTGAAACTGCATCTCTTGTTTCTCATGCATTGGTGGGCAGATTCTTTACCAAGTAGTGCTACCTAGGAAGCTTCCTAAATATCCTCTGTCCACTAAATGCCAGTACCTTCCCCCTTCTCATTGTGACCACCGAAAATGTCTCTAGATATTACAAGATGCCCTCTGGTAAGCAAAACCACTTCTCCTACACACACACACACACACACACACACACGTTGGGAACCACTAGCTCAGGGCAGTGGACTATCTACCAAATGCAGTGGCAGAGAGATAGGACCATTTATGCCATGACTCTGTTGTTCTCTTTCTTATAACCTATCAGTGCCCTCAGATGGGCTCCCTGCCTGCCTCCCCTTGTGTGTCTGAGTATCTATCTGCACCCTGCTTAGACTCTAAGGTAGGAAGGTCTGCTTTGGGGAATTGAGCACCATTTATTGTGTGTGTGAGTGTGTGTGTGTGTGTGTCTTTGTCTTTCAGCCTTCATGACAGTAGACAGCATGCTTTCTAGATGAAAGGGTTCCATGTCAGCTTTTAACTTTGTATTAACAATTGTTACTCAAAATCTGCTGTTGAAAACATCCATTTACTTTCATGTAGTATCAGGAAGTGAGCTTTTAGAAATGCTGAGGTTTCTACACATACTCATTGTCCAAACCAGGACTCCAGTTTCATGTGAATTTCTTGACTCTGTCTTTCTTCACATTAACAGTGATGAACTGGATTGTTTTTTCCAAAGCCCACCTTGGCCACACTTTTGGTTAGGATGGTTTGAAACCCAAAATAATCAAAATCAGGACAGTCAAAGAAAATCCAAAGTCTTAAAAACTGAGAATACACACAGACTCAGAGATGAAAGGGAATCTTTCAGCTTGATCTATCACATGGTACATGATAAATCATTTCTTTTCCAAGACCAGAGGAACTTGCATCTTCCCTCACAAAAGAGATACACCAGAGTCTAGCTTTATCTCAGAATACCTCCCCCCCTTTGAAATTAAAGGCAGGTTAAATTACCCGATAGAATAAATGTCACACTGGGAGATTGCTGAAACCCATCTTAGTAAATGAAATGTTTTTAATGATGGAAACCTGGAAGAAATTCACCTTGAGATAGTTTGCTGGGCGGCAAGCTGGATGTTCTCATGGAGGTCTTCATGAACCATTCACCAACATCTGCATGCCAAACTCAGCTTGCATGTGAATACTTCCTTAGCATGTCAGGGCAGCTGTGTTCATGTGAACTCTGTGGACTTGCATGCCTTTCTGTAACGTGTTTCTTATGGACTGAGCATGTTAGTTAGTCGGTTTTCACAAGGGTGAACCAGAACAATTATTGGATTGGTGTGTGTTGCTATTAACATGAGGAGGAGCTAAATAAACATGGTGTTGGAGTACACCTTAATGATGAGTTTTCAGAAGCCAGGGGGAGATTCCACATGAAATGGGCAGTTGGGCAGGGGATATGTATTTCCTTTGAATGTTCCTGTTGTATGTTTGTATGTTCCTGTTGGCTCTTATTTGGGAAACAAAAAATGTATTGTCTAATATGGTCACCACTAAAACAGGGCTGAGTGACATGCAAATAGATGGAAATACTGTTATATTGGTGCTACAGAGATCCAGTGTCAATATATATGAAAATAGCAGAATGAATGTCCTAAGCAGAATAATTAGAATGAAATTGAAATAGATTTCTGGCAGAATTTAAACTCAAATTTCTGTCCTGCAAATGCTAGGGAACTTTGGACCATGCAGATACATAAAATAAATAAAGTAAAACTGAAAGTCACTCAGCCGTGTCTGACTACTTTTCATGACCCCATGGACTATATAGTCCATGGAATTCTCCAGGCCAAAATACTGGAGTGGGTAGCCTTTCCCTTCTCCAGGGGATCTTCCCAACCTAGGAATTGAACCCAGGTCTCCCTCATTGCAGGCAGATTCTTTACCAGCTGAGCCACAAGGGAAGCCCAGGAATACTGGAGTGGGTAGCCTATCCCTTCTCCACTGGATCTTCCCCACCCAGGCATCAAACCAGGATCTCCTGCATTGCAGGCGGATTATTTACCCACTGAGCTATCAGGGAGGTCCAAAATAAATAAATCCCAACCTTATTATTGCCCTACACAGAAAGTTTAAAAAATTCTAATATTTAAAAGCAAGCCTAAGTGATATTTACATAGTGTGGATAGTATATTAAAGAATATATTTGAACTTTATTGTGCCTTATTTTGCATTAATATCAGCATGACTTTTGTCTTACAATTTATTGTTTATAATAACTGTCTGCAAAGTATGGCCCAAGTGCTTTTGAACACAGGGTTTTATTAGAACACATCCATACATATTTTTTTACATATTGTCTGTGGTTGTTTTTGTGCTACAACGGGCAGAGTTTAGTAGTTTCAACAGAGACCATATGGCTCACAAAGCTGAAAATATGTACTCTTTGACCCTTTCTAGAAAAAGGTTGCTTTCTCGTCAGCAAATCATTTGACGATCCATTGCAAACTGAGATAACTTCTGTATCTACGACAGAAAGGAAGGAGAACATTTTCTTGTTGTCATTGCTTTACACAGAGTGGGTCATGAGTTTAGTTAGAAAACATATCAGTTATATCCAATACTTACTCGAAGGAGTTTATGGAAAAGAGGGGAAAGAAAAAATGTTCACTTTTTAAGGAGGACATTTAATGATCTGCCATACTTGATTTTCTTTCAAAAGAACTTAATGTTTGAAAATTTGTCCATAACATGAAACTTGTGTCCAGAGCCATATAAATAGCTCAGTGGGACTTAGAACTTCTGATAAATCATTGTTTTGGGGCTCTGAACAAAAAGAATATTAGATTCTATACTTGAATTTTTCAGAAGACCTAAGGCAAGGTAAAGAGAGGAGTTTATGTAAGTGAAACCAGAAGAAAATGAGCAAAAAACTAAAAGAAAAAAATCATGGAATACAAATAATGACTCAAGTATAAATAGATGTTCTCTTGTACATTGTACTGAATAAAAGTAACACCTAACATTTATTGTTCTACCATATGATAGGTAAATTACATACTGTACCCATTAACTCCTACTCTTCAAGAGATGCTGTGCTCAATTGCTCAGTCATGTCCAACTTTTTGTGACCCCGTGGACTGCCACGGGACTCCGTGCCCACCAGGTTTCTCTGCCCATGGGATTTCCCAGGCAAGAATACTGGATCGGGGTGCCATTTCTCTACTCCAGGGAATATTCCTGACCCAGCTATTGAACCTGCATCTCTTGCATCTCCTGCATTGGCAGGAGGATTCTTTACCAAGTGTGATAATTCTGGCTTTACAGATGCACATAGTGAAGCTCTGAAAGACAAGGGAACTTTCCCTCTGAATAAATATTGAGCCATCTGACTCAAAAGTCAACCTGTTTCTATTAGGATTCTCTTAAGATTGCATTGTATAACATTGTATTGTTATATCACATTTAAAAATAATCAAACAGACAACTCCTGCTTAATACCGTAAACCAAACCTGTCTGATAGTGATTTAATGATATATCATTCAGTTAATACCACATAACAGACCATCCCCACATGTAGTGCATTAGAACAGGTATGATTTATGATGTTTCTCAAGTCCACTCCAGTGTTCTTGCCTGGAGAATCCCAGGGACGGAGGAGCCTGATAGGCCGCCGTCTATGGGATCGCACAGAGTCGGACACGACTGAAGCAACTTAGCAGCAGCAGCAGCAAGTCTGCTGATCAGTCTTGGCTTACTGGTCTTGGCTTGGGGAAGACTCTGCTGCATTCTTCTCTTGGGACCAGCAGGCAAGCCCAGGCATCTCATTTTCCTGGCAAAGGCAGAGTTGCAAGAAAGCGGGTGGAAACACACAAGGCCTCTTGAGTCCTTGGCTTAGAACTGGCACTGTATCACTTCTGCCTCCTTCCATAGGCTGAAACAAATCATATGGCTAGGTCAAGAGACAGAGAAGTATAGCCTGCCACCAGTGTACTATGGCAGAGGGCTGGGATGCAGGGAAAAATGAAGGATCAGGGCCAATCTTCCACTCATAGATTGATTAAAATTAAAAGGACTATTCCAAATGTTATACATCTGAATTATCTGAAATCCAGGTCCAGAATTATGCATATTTTCCATTGTAATTACCCTGTAACCAAAGAGGTAGTGTTCTCTACCAAGACCTCATGACAGGAACATCTGAGATGCACATGGAGAATTCTGGAAACACAGCTTCACAGAGTTCCTTGGACTCTTTTCAACCACCTGAGTCCTATTTCATACTAAACTCTTCCCTGAGAGTAGCCAGCACTTCATTGTACTTGGTCAGAGAAAACAACGGTGCTTGTTGGAGCACATTGGACTTACCTGGTGGCTCCGATGGTAAAGTGTCTGCCTACAATGTGGAAGACCCGGGTTCAGTCTCTGGGTTGCGAAGATCTCCTGGAGAAGGAAATGGCAACCCACTGCAGTATTCTTCCCTGGAAGATTCCGTGGACAGAGGAGCCTCTTAGGCTACTGTCCATCGGGTCACAAAGAGTCAGACATGACTGAAGGACTTCACTTTTACCAGTTAAGGAAAGTAGCAACTTCTCCACCTATAGAAGATTTACAAGTGCAGTGTGCATGTTGTGGATATGTAAATGTGCACATGAGAGGGCAAAAAGGGAGCAGGGAGTGAAAGAACGGAATGCAGCTTCCACCTAATTAGACTGTTGTAACAATTTGCTTGAAAGACCTAGGCTGCATTTTGGTAAAAGGAATGACTTCCTTACTGTTAGTTGCTCTGAGTAATAGAGAATGGTTTGATGCCAGCCTTGTGATAAGATAACTTCCTGCCATTCTCATGTACTTACGCAGTCACTAATAGAAAACAAAACTGATCATAAAGATTAGAAAATAATTTTCCAGGCAGGAAGTACTGATTGGTGAGAATATTCTATAGATTCTCCTCCTGCCGGAAGAGCAGACAATTCTGGACTTTTCCCAATGATAACACAAAGTTTAGAGCAACCTGGTTTTTTCAAGATGAATGCACTTTCCCTTTTTGATTTCATTTTATTTTTTGACAAGACAAAGACAACTTCATATTAACATTCTTCCGCCAACACACACACATCCAAATAATCTAGTAAAAAAAAAAAAAAGCACATGAGATGTTTACGGGTACAACATAAAAAGGAAATGTAAATTTTAACATTCTCTTTGTTTTCTGAAGAAAATAAGTGTCCAAGAAAATAAGTCATTTCACAGTTTTGGAATGAAGTATGTAGTTTATGGTCGGCTTCTCTGATGGCTCAGAGGGTAAAGAATCCACCTGCAATGCAGGAGACAAGGGAGACTCAAGTTTGATCCCTGGGTTGGGAAAATCCCCTAGAGGAGGGCATGGCAACCCGTTCAAGGATTCTTGCCTGTAGAATCTCATGTACAGAGGAGCCTAGTGGGCTAAAGTCCAGGGAGTTGCTAAGAGTTGGACACAACTGAGTGAATAAGCATGCATGTAGGTTATATTACATTCTTCTTATATCTTTAGGGAGAGGAGATCTTAACTAGGTAACACAGACCTAACTAGTCCTCCTCTCCCTAAAGATAGGAGAAGAGCAGAGGGCAGTATTTACCATGACTACATAAAGATGGTGCAGTCATAGAGTAATGAAAGGAACTATGTGTACTTTTATTTCTCCTGAGTGGAACCCTTCACCTACCCTTGGCTATCCAGGGCACACATCACAGTCATGCCTGAGCCTTCATCTGTCAGGGATGTGCTTGGTGGTTGACTTGATGCAAAGTGTTCAACTCAAAAATGGATTGGTTTGAAAAAGCATTTCCCAGGATGGCATGTAGACTGTGCCCTTGAGGCTGGGCATTCTGGAAGGGGAGACCTGTGCTAAGTGGGCACAGTGGCACTGTGAGATTACATTGAAGAGGACAGGAGTCCTCGGGGGTCAGCTGAGGGTCCAACCAAGAGTTCCCTTAACCCTCCTCTTTTTTCAAATGGAGATATAATTGATTTACAGTATTTCAGATATACAGCAAAGTGATCCACTTCTACAAAAGCATATATTCTTTTTCAGATTCTTTTTCATTATAGGTTATTATAAAATATTGAGTAGAGTTCCCCTTGCTATAAGTATGACCTTTTTGGTTATCTGTTAATATTGAAGATATAACAGTGTGTATATGTTAATCCCAAAGTCCTAATTTGTTCCTTCCCACCCCCTTTCCCCTTTAGTAACCATAAGTTTGTTTTCTATGTCTGCAAATGTGTTTCTGTTTTGTAAATAGGTTTCTTTGTATCATTTTTTTAAGATTCACATATAAACAATATCATGTGATATTTGTCTGACTTCATTTACTGTGATAATATCTGGGTCCATCCATGTTACTAAATGGCATTGTTTCATCCCTTTTAATGGTTGAGTAATATTCCATTGTATATACACACCACATATTATTTATCCATTCATCTGTTGATAGACACTTATGTTGTTTCCGTGTCTTGGCTGTTGTGAATAGTGCTGCTACAAACACGGGGATGTGTGTATCTTTTCAAATTAGAGTTCTTGTCTTCTCCAGATGTATGCCCAGGAGTGGAATTCCTAGATCATATGGTAGTTCTAAGTTTAGTTTTTTGAGAAACCTCTATACTCTCCTCTATGGTGGCTGTACCAACTTACATTCCCACCAGCATTGCCATTGGGCTGCCTCTTGCCTAATATATATAGCAGGTGAATTCACTTGCCTGGAATACTTAGTATGACTGTTTTTAAGTCATGCTTTACCAGCCACCCTGGAGAAGGGAATGGTTTACCCACTCCAGTGGAGAATTCCTGGAGAATTCCATGGACAGAGGAGCCTGGTGGGTTATAGATTATGGGGTTGCAAAGAGTCAGACATGACTGAGCAGCTAACACTTTCACTTTTACCAACCACAGGGACACTTCTTTTGCTAGAGAACCGAGTGCAGAGATGGCCTGGAAGAGAGGAGTTCAAAGTTGTGCACATGAAATGGGTGCAGAGAATCATGTATGTAGCAGGCAGCACAGTGATGTCAATGACAGAAGTGACTAGGAGAAACCGGGGATGGCAGCGGGAGAGGGAAGTGGAAGGCGAGGTGAAGGTGCTCTCTGGAGCAGGGAGACTACACAGGTGATCCCAGGGGTAGTAGGTAAAGTAAGGTGGCTGCAAAGATGGGCAGAAAGTGACTAAGGTGACCTTGCCCGTGGGCATCATTCACCACAAGCCTTCCTTACCTCACATCATGTTGGAAATCATATTGATGTGTTTCCAGTCACCTCACTGCAGGGGAAAGTTCTGAAAAAATCATTAATTCCAGTTGCCTCACAGCCTAAAAGCAGCACAAGCAAGTTGAATCTACCACCTCACTCTCCCTCCCGTATTCAACTAGAATGATGTACACATATGTTATCCACATCCCTTGAAAACGGAGTATTTACTGTCTGGGAGCTTCTGCGAGGAAAACAAGCATTTTACAGGATGAAAGATGCAAACTGGGAAAGGTTACGTGTGGGGAACATCTGTAACCATCTGCTGGCCAGTGCAAAATCAATTAACTGTGTACAGATTTTCAATAGTTCACTTCATCTGCTTGTTATGCAGATAGAATTTTTGATTTGCATTCTTTAAATTTTAGCAGCTTTTCTTAAAGCTTGAGAAAATGTTCACTTTATTTTAATTACATGTGGAGGAGTCTGACATGGTAAAAACTACCAGTAAAGATTGTTTTCAAGAAGACATACGGCCATTCGGAGACCTAACAAAACTCCTTGTCTGTGGCCTGCAGAATCAGATGAGGGTTAATCAAGAGAATAAATAAATCAGTTCAGAACAAAGAAGCCTTGTATCTTGTCTTGATAGATAAACTGATCTTCAATGCAAAATATAAAGTGAATTGTGAGAGCAGTTGATGTACATTAGTATGGCTTAACACCATTACCAGGATTAATAAATTTTTGACTTGTCCCCAAATCTATATTTGAATGACTATTATTTTTCTTTCTTGTACATATAAGTTAGTCAAAACAGAAAACCTGATTTATAGATAACTACATGGTTCTAAATAGCAGGCTTGAGCAGAACATTCATTTCTTTATTTGGATAGAGTTCCATTCTCTGCTGAAAAGTAAAATCCAATAATAAGCCTGTCCAGCTTAAACTCTGTAATATTTTAAAAAAGGAAGAGTTCAGATGTAAAGTTTCAATAATTAAAAAGTTCTTTTCTAGTGAGGTAGTTTCAGAAATACTTAATTTACCCCCAAAATGAAATAAATATTTCCCACACTTCTTGGAACTGCATGCATCCACCTCAACAATCATAGTAATTACTCATTTCACTTTTATTATGGAGACAACTTTTTTTAAGTTCCATCCCATCGATATTGCATACGGAGATCATTTAAACCCATCTTTGGAAAATTGTTTTAAGGGTTGCTTGTCAACATTTTCCTGATGGCACTGCTAGTGCCAGAGGCACATACCATATTTTATGTGGTCCCACAAAAGGACATCATTTTCATCCATCAAGTCAGTAATCCCGTTCCAACCAACCTCAACTGTGGTAGTGAGGGTCATGAATCCAACTGTGACCTGTGCATCACCAGTTTCAGCACACTGCGACACTTGTTAGACATACAGGTTCTTAGGACCCCCGCCCCAAATAACTGAGTCAGAAACGCGGGAGGTGGAACCCCAGAAACTGCTTTGACAAGCCCACCATGCCGAGGTGTCTGGGTGCACACGAGAGGCAGTCAAAATGTTATAAAGGAGACTGAAAAGTCCAGGCACCCCAGGCAAAGAGGAGATTTTTCAGCCAGAGAGCTTCAGAGAGGAAGTGGTTTTTAAATGAGGTGAGGGGCCTCCAGTTTCATAGGACAACACAGAGGTAGGCTGACCATGCCATGGGGGTCCCCTGGGAAGTTGCAGGCATCCTTTACAAGTGACTGGGACTCCCTTGTCATTTTCACTTCATCTGAGAGTCCCACTCTGCCATCCAGCCTTTCAGTGCACGACAAGAAGGCTCAACGTGGTTTGACGAGTTCTTTTTCTCTGTAGTGCTTGTCTTTTCTCCCTGGGGGATGCTCCATTCCCACCCCTGCATGTGGCCTTGTGTTCGCATCCTTTCTTGCTCTATGCATTTGAGTGTGTGTACATCTCCCCCTTCTGATCCATGCATAAACGACTGGACACGTAGCCTTGACCTGAGTTTGTGTGTGTGATTTCACATGGTAGGAATGTCCGGGATCTCAGGCTCCTCGTCTGCGAAGGGAGGGAGTTGGGGGCTCCCAAAGGCCTTCACTGCAAGGCCGCAGACCCCGGTATTTCCCTATGTCTGTCTTTGTTCGCTATATGATTTAGCATTGTAATTAGGGACAGTCAATCTTAATACTCTGTTCACAGTGTTCCTCCCAAAACTAAAAGCTCCTCATGAAATTTCTCTGCTTTGCTTCACACATGCCACATCTTGATTTTAAATTTCACTACTCGTCCGTAGATGATAACATTATACTTATCATCAGATAATCTGAGAAACTTGTTTGAAAACACCTGCATAAATAAATAGCATGGATTTTTTTTCCTTCCAAAGGAGATTAATTTATACAGACTACAGAAACCTTCTGTGTTGTAAATGGCTATTTGCTGTATGTTTTTAATTTTGCTTCTCCATATGAGACCGTATGTGTCCATGTGTGCATAAATATCGAAAGAGGATTATCTCCTGGGTATCTTACTCATTTCTTAAGGTGGTGTCAGGTCACCAAGAAAATTAGTGACAGATTCACATCATAGAGTGGAATTCGACTTATTACAAACTTTGGACAAAGTACACCTTCTTTGTCTGCTTCTTCATAGTAAGTTTGGGTATGCTGGCATGGGAAAGCATTTAGCAACAGAATAAAAACAAGCCATGTCCCCTTTTCACCATCTGTCCCAGCCTGACTTTTGTCCTTGAATTTCTCAACTTCACTGGGTTATCTCTGCCATTCTGAAGTTTCTGGAACTTGGTTTCTCTGAAGACCGTGACGAGATGTACTCAAAACATGCTCCGAGGCATCCACTGGTAAATTGCTGACATTCTTTCTCGCTGAACGCTTGCTCACTCCATATTTATTAGTTCATCTGAGATTCCACAACTGCCACCTGAGCTTTTATACAGGCAATAAGGACCCCTGGCTTGGGGGTTGGTGAGATTCTGATTTAGCCAGGGTCTCTCTAGTCTGCCTTGTACCAAATGTCTTTGCTAAGAAACAGATAAATCTGTCCTTTTTCTCCTGCTCCCTATGAAATGACAAGTAACTCCCCTTGCTCCATGATAGCATCATTTGACATTTAGTTTGTTGATTTTAAAAGTTTTTTTTTTCCCATGCTTGTTGCCAGATTAGATACTATCTCCTATCAGCAACTCTGGGGGGAAAAAATCTGTACACTGGACAATGGAAATGATTCCATATTCTTCATTTTTTTCTACTTTCTGTTACTATTTCAGGGAAGGAAGGAGATTTTTGTTTTCTGCAATATTCTCTCAGTTCAGTTCAGTCGCTTAATCATGTCCAACTCTTTGTGACACCATGAACCACAGCCACACCAGGCCTCCCTGTCCAATATTCTCTAGGAATCCCTTATACTTCTCTGTAGCCTAATATCAGATATATTTGAATTCATGTTGTTTTTTGCTTATTTTCCCAAAGCATTTCTGTGTAAATCTTTAGTCTACAAACAAATGTCAACCACAGTCCACCTTCTAACCAGATGGATAGGATTTACAAGAGCATTTTCAAGCTTATCCCCTTATGTAAATGTCACTTTAGGATGGCTTTTTCAAACTTTTCCTACAAGTTCTCTGGCATTGCACTTTGGGTATGAGAAGCAGCCTGGTTAAAAATAAATCATTCATCTTAGATTCAGACTGAAAAGACTTAAAAGAAAAAAAAATGAGGATAATGTAAAGCTCAACATTTTCATATGTTTGGGGCTAACTGTTGAATCTGGATACATAGAATACCATCAAAATAAGGATTATGAAAAAAATTTTTTTTAATTAAGGATTATGTTTGATGTATTCTACAACTGAATAATTCCAGTTTTTGAATAATGAGACTTTTCATTTGCGATGATGTGAACTTTCCAAGGGAAATGTTCCCTAGATCTGAGACTCACCGTGGAGATTACAGGGTCACCCAAAAATGGCCTTTTGGTCCCACAGGTCAGGCTAATCTCATCTGCTCCTTCACAGAGTGCATCTCACGTGAGAAATCAGTACAAAATAGCGCAGGAAAGGAGGTTTTATTCCTCTCCGCTGCTCTCTGAAGTTATTTGTTTTCAAAGATAAAATTCTACTTCAGGGAATCTTATAAGATAAAATTCAAATAGAAAAATTGTCCTCATTGCTTCAACAGTTTATTTGCATTAAAGTAATTTACAAAACCTGTCATTTTTTGGGGGGGTGTCTAAAAAATGTCCCCACCTTTGTTTCTCACTGAGAAAAGCTGAAATTTGAACTCACTACTCTGGAAGACCTTCTCTATATCATATCTCTCGTGATATCTTGTATAGCAGCCTCAGGCTAGCAACGACAACAAAATGATCTTTTCTCTTCTGTGCTAATCAGACAATTCAGTATAAATAGATGTCAGAAAAGTCACGTGACCCAGAAAATGTCTTGAGTTTAATAATATCTCTCCTTAGGAATTTAGCACTCAGGCAAATACTTCACTTGCCCTCTTAAGATAATAAAACAAAAATACCAAACTGCTCTGCTTCGCTCTTCCAAACTTTTGACAGCTTCACTGTCTCTTCCAAACATTCGCCATCTACTTACTCACTGTAAGCTAAGATTTTTCACAGATTTGAGATTTGCAACAGTTCTGAAAAAGATTTGACTTTCTTACTTGGATGTTTGACAGATCCTAAGAATATATTGTCCAGGTTATGGGGCTTCAGTAGCCTAAAGCTTCAAAGGGCTTCACTTAGTCAAAACTACATAAATAGCCTCTCTTCATCTCCTTAAAACTGTGGTTATTAAAAGGAGATGTCTTAAAAATTACAACATTCTTTTTAGCATCCAGGTTTCTATGTACCAGTAGATATACCCATATTTCCTAAATATGTGTATCTTTCGGTTACAATATAAAAATATTTTACAACTTTAAAAAAAATTCCCCCAAATTCATTTACAAATTCCAAGCAGAAAAATATGTTTCAGACATGGGATTTTTTTGGAATTTTTCAAACAAGACTATATTTTCCCAACACTTTATCCTGTGAGATTTTAAATGCCTTTCATTTGAAGGTTTTTTGTTTTTTTTTTTTAAGTATGTCCTGGATATGTCTAATGAATAGTCCTTGAAAACAGAGTCACCTTATTTATAAATTCAATTCTCTTTCCATTCATATGAGGAACTTTATCCTTCCTCAGGGCATATATTTAATAACCATTAATGAAATCTGAAATTATATATGAGCACTGAGACCCAAATTTGCTACTCATTTTTTTTTCCAGTGGAAATTTCATAAGGGTTTTGGCATGGGAACACAGCAGACATTTAAGGCAGATGGAATAATACAGTTGGCCACAGTGGCTCCGATTGAATCATAACAGTTTATAATCAATAATTTGCTTACTAGGGAAGAGAGCCTTTTCAGCCAAGTGAACACAGAGCATACCGTTCACCCTCCTAGTTAGCAGATGACTGCCACCGTTCTGCAACCTTGTGACTCCCACTGATGTTACCCGAGGAAGCTGGGGGCTCAGCGCTCATTTGTTCTGTCTTTTAAGATTTCTGTTTCCACCCGCCCCTTCCCACCACAGATCCTATTCCCATTTCCCGTTCATACCACAAAAGCCGTTGGAGCAAACAGAGGCAACACGGGCCAGATTCAACAGGCGTCTGCAAAAAAGGGCAGGACTTAGAGAGGCGAAGGGGCCATTCTAACTGTTTCTAGACTAGAAACTGCCAGATGAAAGGGCCCTTGCTGGGCATACAGGAGCCTGGCCTTTGGAAGTTAAAATGCATGCATTTTTTTAAAAGAAGATATATTTATTTTATTTATGTGTTTCTCTATTTATTTTTGGTTGTAGTGGGTCTTCGTTGCTACACGTGGGCTTTCTCTGGTTGCGGCAAGCGACTGCTCTTCTTGTAGTGCACAGGCTCCTCACTGCAGTGGCTTCTCTTGTTCCAGAGCACAGGCTCTAGGGCCCACGGGCTCAGCAGTTGTGGTTCCCAGGTTCTAGAGCACGGGCTCAGTAGTTGTGACACCCAGCCTTAGTCACTCCATGGCATGTGGGATCTTCCTGGACCAGGGATTGAACCCGTGTCTACTGCATTGACAGGCAGATTTCTTTGCCACTGAGCCACCAGGGAAGCCCTCAGATGAGTTTTGATTGGGCAGGTTATAGTGAAGTCCTTGCAGAATTTCCTTTTGAAGAAAACAAAATGAAGAACTCGGTAATAGACTCTAGACTCTGAGAGGTGAGGCAAGCAAGAGAAAGGCAAAAAAAACAGGTCCTCAACAAAACAGTGTCCCCGCTTGGGTGCCAGTGTTGCTGAAGAGGATAGAGAAATCTGAATATGCAAGAGGCTGTGGAAGAAGAGGTCTAGGCTGTTGGCTTCCATCTGCTCTTGCAAGTTTCTGGGTGGAGGGACTGTTTGGGGAGCAGATTGACAATGCTTTCTACTAGATATATCACCTTGTATTTAACCATTTAATCCTCTCGGCGGCTCTGTGCCACTTGCATGCGTGCTAAGTCGCTTCAGTTGTGTCTGACTCTTTCCAGTAGCTCACCAGGCTTCTCTGTCCATCAGGATTCTCCAGGCAAGAATACTGCAGCTGGTTGCCATTTCCTTCCCCAGGGGATCTTCCTGACCCCGGGATCAAACCCACGTCTCCTGCATTGGCAGACTGATTCTTTACCACTGAGCCACCAGGGAAGCTACCAGGAAAGTACTCCTTACTTTGGCATTTTTAGGGAAGACTCTTTCCAAACCACTGCTCTATGAGGCAAAATCCTTTGTGAGAGAAGCCCCCGTGTGGAAAGCTGGGTGTTTCTTCCAAAGCCTGGAGACAGGAGAGAGAGGACAAAGGCCAATTGTCAGTCAACGTCAGACCTGAAATTCTCTTATTTCAGGCAGTGAAGACCCTTGTTTGAAATGAGAAAGTTTTCTGAGCGAGATCCTGCATTGAATCTCTTTCAGCTGAAGCGACAGCACCACCAGCAGACATCACTGTTACATTAGTGACATAACCCTGTGCCCACTGCCCATTTGGAATCACTGGCATTTCCCCTCAACACATGTGTACT